>NC_140580.1:275605783-280405783 GCF_964204655.1 Triturus cristatus | reverse complement strand
CACCACACCGCTTCGGTTTTACAGGAGGGCCACTTTTTCAGGGTGATTGACTTTGAGCATCTGTTGGGGATTCGCGAGAGCCAGGATACAGGGTAACGCTCATTACTGCTCTTTATTTGGGCATTTCAAAATTATAAATCATCCTTCCTAATAACATAAGTGCTGTTATTTTCCCATTATCACTACTGATACTTCTGAACTCTTAAAGCAACGGTGACTGGTGAACATTGAAAGTGAGGAGAGTTAAGGCTAAATGTTGCATGTTATAGCACCATTTTGACATAAACAAGTCCAGTTGATGGCATAACAGCTTACCAAAAAAGTAGGCAAAAGGGCTATACGTACACCACGCAGTTAAATAAGGTTCTGCACATTCACGCCTATCGATTTTTAAAATGTTTGTCACAGCTCTCTTCTCTTTGTATTTCCATCCAGCCCCTTTCAAAGAGATACAGAAGGTATATCTTAGACTAGAACTCATGGCCCGCACACAAGGGAGTGCACACGGAAGCAGATGTTCACACGTTAAATGTGCCTGGTTGGCCGTAAGGTGATCGGTGTCTGCGCTGTCGTGCCCCATGTACCCAGTGACCGATAAATAATAGCTTGGCATTTCCGCTTCTGTTTCCAGCAGGACCTATAGTGAGAGGTTGGTATGGGTGTTGAGAGTAACCCTGGGCGTAGTGGGCATAGTGGGGCTACGCGGAGCATCACGGAGTGTGCCCAAACCCACACACTCCGCGTAGCTCCACTACGCGCCGCCCGCCTCCCTCCCGTCCTCATTTTAAAATTACTTAGAAAGTTAAAAATAAAGAAAATTACTTACCTGAGCTGCCGCGTCCCAGGGCTCCATCTTCCTGATTCCTCGCTAGCTTCTTCCTCACAAATGCGCATCCGCGGGCGCCCGTGCATGCGCATTTCTCCCGAGAAAGGAACAGCCCTCCTCCCCTGCACCTTTATATCCCCATCCTAATCCCTCCTATTGAACAACCCTTTGACCCTCTACAGCTTGTCCTTCCGCCTCTTGCGCGAAACACTCCAGGGGAAGACCTACTTCCCCTGGGGGCCGTCATCACGCAATAATTACACTTTACACTGTTACTTGCGTAAAAGGCCATTTTATTAGGACAAGGTTGTTAGCCCAAAACATTAACCAAAACATCAATTAACTATAACAAACCCCAACATCAAAACCTTTCATTCAATCCATCCATCTTCCCCTCACACCTGTTGCTCTCATCCCGTTTCACTTTGCGAGCTCCTCCATCTTTCCATTCTCGTCTTCACTTATCTTTCAACATCCTCTCTTGGATCTCCTGCCATCGCACTCTTGCATCCTGCACCCTCATCATTCACCTGTCCCCCCCCCCCCGGGTGGTGGGTGTACCCATCAGTGACTCCCCACCCGTCTAAAAGTACTGCCAACTAGGGAACCCCCGTACGGTGGTTACCTGCCCCACTGCCTTTTCCACAGTGTACCTTTCCTCTCACTCATCTTCCCTGTGGCACCAAATGGATTCAGTTCACAACCTGCTTATCACGTCACGCATCTCCATCATATAGTAGGCATTACCAAGTTGAGAAAGGTGCACTCCATCATCCCTAAAAAGCAGAGGTTCCTCCAGTTTGAGCCCAACATGAGCAATCAATTTAATGTCCCTTGTGTTGCAAAAAACTGTCATTGCCTTTTTTAACTTCCTGCGGGCTTTCTCCACAGCAGAATGTTTCACTTCCCCTTTCCACACATTACGTGGCACGAATTCCGTCCAAACTAGGCACGTTCCCACCAGATTACATTTCATTACTTCCAGATACCTCTGCATATGCTGTAGAATTGCCATCCCTGACAACCGTATCAAGTCATTTTTGCCCAGATGTATGACCAACATATCAGGATAGCCTCTTTGCGATACCATCTTCGTCAGCCAGGGCAGTAATGTCCCTCCAACGCATCCCTCCTTTACCCCACCAATGCACCTCATGGTGGCTGCTCTTCAGACCCAGGTTACGACCGTAGACATGCAGATCTGCATATGAATGAAAAAATGTCCTACGATCCAGGTAAACGTCTTTGGTTCCTGGGCTGCCCACACAACCTATGACAAGAGAGAATATGTTAATTCACCAAACAATCCTTCTTCTTATATTGCTTCGGTCCCCCATAGACCCCCATTTCCTACTTGCGCACATATCTCTTGCAGCACCTAGAACTCCACCACCTATTGTGACGTATCCTGTCCCAGGCCCAACCTAGCCATGCCGCCACTATAGCTGCGCCAATGCGAAAGGAATGAGTGCCCTATCTAGCAGGGTCCCTTCCCAAATGACTTAAGGCCATGCGCAACACCACCAGTAAGTGAAAAGCGGTCAGCCTATCCCCTGAAGCGTGACAAAAAGTTTCACCTGATGGCCCTCTTGCCTTTCTCAAGAAATCTTGCCATTCTTACACCGTGCACACTCCTTTGCATCCACTTTCATTCAACCAAACCCATCTACCTCTTCCAGCCTGATTCATTTTAGAGTGTCCTAGCCAAATCCCCAGTCGACCTCCATCCAATCTAACTTCCTCATATGTTCTTCCCACCTGCCACCTTATGCCCAGCAACTCCAAGACCCGAAATGCTCCCAAAAAATCCACACCATGCATAAATGAAATACAGAAACCTCGTACCCAACATAACAACAATTGGGCAAACCCCCCAGCAAACTCTGCAACAATTCAAATGTAATAGCCTCCCTTGGAGCCCCCCCGTCCCCTCCCCCATTCGCGTCCCCAGCCTTTCAGCATCTTACTCAGCATCTCATCCTTCACAGGGTCAAAACCTAGGTATAATTGACTGTAAAATGAGATCCCTGCCAATTTCCAAGCTATTGTTGTCTGCGACAAACTCTTATCAATGCAACTTAAAACAAAACGCATAACTCCATTTTCAGTGTCCAGTCGTTGCATGTTCCATGTATCTACGGTCCATCCTATAAAATATCAAAATTCAGCCCAAGCAAGCCTGTAGCTGTGCCTCGTAGATTACGCAAAAGACTTTTCGACCAGGCCAATCACTCTCATTCCCCCCAGGCCCAGGTGCCGTCCAGCAGCTCTGTCTTGCATGCATCTGCTCATGGAGCCAGTCGCCGAAATTGCCGCCACTGCTTCATTCTATTGCAAGCATATTACATGAAACTCCGCAGCAGTCGCAGAACCCTCAAATCCTTCACTTTCTGTTTGTTCACTAGCTCCACCACCATCATGTTGTCTACATGGAAGAGAACCGACCTATTCTGAAATTCTGGGCCCCACACCGCCAATGCAACCAGCAATGGGAAAAATTAAGGAATGCCATGCTTCTCCCTTGTTTCAACCAGTAGCCTGGCCATTGGTCGGTGCACCATGGCCCATCCCAGAAAACACCAAAATCAGAGGCCCCGGCTGCATCATAAAAAATTTGAACCTGCCAGATCGTCCTGTCTACCACAAAGTCCAAAGCCACTCCATTAAAATCTGTCAAAAATGTCTGCCAGACCCTCAAATTCGCTCTGACTCCCATCGAAATCCTGACTCTGTGGTGTGGTAGCACCGCCCCAGACATGGCCATTCCTAGGCGTCGGCAAAATGTTTTCCCAGGTCTCACCACCCGGCAAGGAAAATTCAGGAAACGCATCAGTTGTTGAACCGTTCTCAAGTCAATCTTCTTTTCCCCAATCACCCATAACAGGAAGGCCTGTATGTCTGTCACCTTCCCGGTGTGCAACCTGGCCACCCACTGGATAAAGTCCAATTTGATGCCCAAGAAGGTCAGTTTACAGCTCGGCCCAGCTGTCTTTTCTGTTGCTAGGGGGACCCCAAAGCACTGCACCAAAGCCTGAAACTGTTATAGCGCTTGCCCACAATCCCCGGAGTTTCCTTTTCCTATGAATAAAAAGTCATCCAGATAATGTGACACTTCCCGGTGACCACTACTCTTCATGAAAATCCACTGTAGGAACGTGCTGAACATCTCAAACAGTGCACCAGAAATCGTGCAGGCCGTTGGCAACACCTTGTCTACAAAGATGGCTCCCTCAAATCCCTCAAATTGCATCCCCAGTGACAAAAAATCAGCAGGATGTATAGGCAGTAAGCAAAATGCCGACTTCACGTCACATTTATCTATTTCAGTCCCCTGCCCACACAACGTCACCAGGCTGATTGGATCATCCACTGACGCATACAGAACCCTCAAGTCCTCTGCAATGAAGTCATTAACTGACCTCCCTTCGGGCCAGGATAAATGATGGATCATCCTGTACTCCCCAGGTTCTTTCTTAGGAACCACCCCTAGAGGTGATATTATCAGGTCCTCTACTGGCCAACTTTCAACTGGGTCCGCTATCCTTCCCTCCTCTACTTCTTTCTTCAATTTTGCTTCTACTACTTCCGGCAACTTTCTGTCTGACTTCAAATTGTCTGCCCTCCTCCTTCCTCTGGAACCTTGGTATCCCACCCAAAAACCTTCAGTAAATCCCCATTGAATCTTCAACTCAGCCTCTCTGTCAGGGTACATAGAGAGCCACAGGCCTTTGGCCTTGATTCTAACTTGAGTAGGAGCCCTTTGGCCTAGACTGTCCCCTGCCTTTAGTGGCCAGCCACTGTTCGACTGGCATTGCCAGTGTAAAGCACTGTGAAAGCGGGTGATGCCCCCGCACTGGGAGCACTCATGTTTACATTTACTGGGGTGTCTTGAACAGAAACCCTTGTTGAAATTCCAACAGGCTCCTGTGGTGTTGCCTCCCTGCTTTGGTGGTGGACCTGCACTCCCTGCGTTAACCTTACCCCCTCCCGCCCCGGTCTGGGCGGGACACGCTGGAAAGGACCAGTACGTCACTGGCAGGCCGCTAGCCGTATGTGTAGATGCGGAGGACTGGGTGGATGACATCAATTGTATCCACAATTCTTGGTCCACCTCACCCCATGGCTTATCAGGATTAATGCTAATTCTAGCCCGAAACTCCTCGTCATAGCTCAACCAAGCGAACCCTCCAAAATGCATCTGCGCTTTCCAAATGATGTCCATGTATTTTAATAATGCTATAGCCATGTCCAGGTGCTTTTCACAATAAATACTGGCATATATGAAAAAAGCTGAGGTCCAGTTCTTCATGTTAATGGGCACCCTGGGCCTCCTGGTTAGCTCCCACTCTTCCTCTTTTGACCCTTCTTTTGCCTGGATCTCCCTATGTAGCAGCTTAAAGACATCCACGTATTCATACCTCCAGATCCTGCTTCTCATTTTGTCAGATAGGTGTGACCCCCAAAGGCATAGCCAAAACCCACGTAGGGGAGTTTTTTGTGGTGTTTGTCTTCCCCCTTTTCTTCTTTCCCTTCACTCTCTTCTACTTTGTCCATCTGGACACTCGCGCCAACCAATTGTTTTGCCCCATTTACCTTCACCCCCACTGCTGGAGCCGCTATTGGGCCTGCTGGAACCCTTGTGTCCCTCACAGACCCATCCCCCACACCCACCGACCAGCAGGCTTTCTTTCACCCCCCTTTTGGCCCTCCATCCCAAGCAGCCCACCAGTCACCCTCATCTGATAGGTTTGCTTGAGCCTCTTTGTCCTTGCCCTTGCTGCAGGTCTTCTTCTGACCGACTGTCTTCGTTTTGCCTTTGGCCGCACTTGCCTCCTGCAAAACACCAAACTTTCCGGTTGCCTTTCCCAGAGCCCCCATAGCCCCAAACGTCAACTCATCATCATCTCGCACTTCGCCTTCTTCCAGCTCATCACCATAGTCCAACTGCAACTCCGATCCGACCTCTGCAGGCGCCCACATCACTTCGTGCACAGCTCTCTTCTGCCCTTTCACTTCTTTACAGACACACCACTGCAATCTTCCAAAACCACCGCCGGTGCTCGTTCCCTCGACAGAGGGTAGGCCGCTGCGGGCCCCCCTGCAGCTTATTGCCAGCATATCGGGCCATTTTGCACTCCACCAGCACCCCCTCGCTTCTACCAGCCTCCACTGCCGGTTTGTGCCCGACCCCAAGCTGCTCCATCCTGAGAAGGCCGCAGCACCATCGAGTCTCTTCGCCGCACCGGCTGTCCCTAGCCCTTTCCTTGTGGAATGCGCCTCCTCTAACCATACCCACTTGCCCTTATCTTTCCTTTCCCTGGCATCCTGCTCAGCCCTTGCTTCCTCTTCCCTAAGTGAGAGTAGGCGGCCCCTCGTCCCAGGGTTCCACCCCACTGCCCTCCCGGGCTGCACACAGGGCCTCCCACCTCTGCTATGACTCCTGGATGATCCGACGTTGGTCAAGGATCTTCGCTTCCACATCCAGCCCTGCCCATCTGGGGAGTATGGGTGGGGAGCTTTGACCCCTGCTGTCCACCTCCCTCCCCCTACTTGTGATGGGATATTGGCCCCGGGGCCCTCGCCTTTTGTGCCTTATTTATTATAGGCTGGGGTACCCCCACTTCCCCCTGTCTGCTGTGATTCCTGCATTGCTGGCCTACATGTGAGGTCCATGGGTGCCTCCTCCCATTGCCCGGCCTCCTTCTCAGGCCTCATGCCTGCTACCGCATGCTGGTGAGCCGGCCCGACTCCCAAACCCCCCCCCCCCCGTGGCATGTCCTCTACCGGTCATTCACCGGCTCCAGCGTACAGCTGGGCCGGTTCCACAGTGCCCCACTCCCTCCCCAGACTCAATAAAAAGCCCTTGTCCTTCCGGCAGCAGCGCATTGCTGCGGCGAAAGGCTCCCATGCAGCCCCTCCTCCTGCCTCACTGTGCTGTTTGAGGCCGCATCAGCCGACATACGTGCCGGCAGGCTCTGACGCCGGCCTCCGCGCTTCGTTGCTTCTTTCTTTGGCTGCCGCACATACCTTTCTTTCCCGGTGGTGGCTCCTCGAGACATGCCACCACCGCAGGCGTAACTCCAGCAGACGCCGACCGCAGGGTTTGGACCATACCGACCCACGCTTGGTCGAGCACGCACGGCCGTAGGAGGTCCTCACGGCCCGCCTGCCTCTGCATCAGTATCCGCCATCTCTAAAGATCAGAACCGGTAAGGGGAACCTCCATATCCCACCACGTGTATACTTATTGCCCCCACCAATCGAAAGATTGGCGCAACGACAACTACTTGGCCTAACTAAATTAACTCTCTTCTCTAAATTTAACAACCCTCCCTGATGTGCCAGGTGCAGGACGAGGAAGAGCCCTCCTCCCCTGCACCTTTATAACCCCACCCTAATCCCTCCCGTTGACCAACCCCTTGACCCCCTACAGCTTCTCCTTCCGCCTCTTGCGCGAAACACCCCAGGGGAAGACTGGCCTGCGACCCTGCTTCCCCCGGGGTCTGCCATTGCAAGGCAAGTAGGTATGCAGCAAACCCTTGAACCTTTGTTCGACATTTTGTGAATGCCCCTTCTGTGTTTTAATGAAGGACCTTGTATTTGCCTGTGGCTAGGCTGACAGTCGCTAGTTGCCTCATAGTTCTTTGCCACTGATTTAATATTTATTTACTACCTTTCTATTTTACATTTTACTTATCCTTTGCAGTTCCTTTTATATGCTGTTACTTGTCCCCAACACCACGGCTACTAGTACCCCTATTATTTCGTTCTATGGCATCAGCAATGTCTTCAAAGCTGAATTTTATAACCTCTAGAGCGGTAGGCAGTGATATGCACCCTGCAGTTCCAGCTGCAGTTCCTTCCTTAGGCCCTATTGTCTAAGGGTAGAGAACGATTTTGTCAATGTTCCCAATCGCAGCCACCAAGCATTTCCTTCACCCCAAAAATTGTTCAGCGACATCAGAAGTCCTGTCATGGATGTCATTCACGGGTCGCTAGAGGTCACAGGTGTTTGAGTCTTGCAACCCCAGGCACTGCCTTTGTGACCTCTAGCCTAAGAGGCCGCAAAATCAGTGCCAAGAACAGCTGGGATAAATAAAACACGCTTTAAAATGTACCTTATGTGCATGTTGGAGGGTGGAAGTGTTTGTTGGATCATACTTATGAATGGGCCAGGGATCACAAATCTGCAAGGAGGATCAATGTCCCTGAGTTGGATAAGGCCAACTGCATCTTTTTAAGATGGTGAAACGGCAACCTGCCACACGTTTTGCGATGATGACCAATGTCAATGCCCCCTTCCTCCGCATGGATGCTGAAATACCCCTGGAAAATCTAGGCTAGTTTAAAATGTGAGAGTCATAAACTTTAAAATTCTTGCTCCTCTTTTAAAGGTCCATTAACTAACAGATTATTTATGTATTTCCACATATCCTATGTGCAAAATTATTTTCATAAATCTTATGTGTACACCTGTATGCATATTTTAGCAAAATGCAATTACGAAACTGAATTGAATTGAATAGCTGATGCTGTAGACGGAAGGGGAGGAAAAATAAATCAAGAATTAAACAAAACTCAAATTGCTTTGCAGCCTTGATAGGTGTGTGGCATGCTGTGGAAATGGTGCAATACAATAACAGGACGAAGACAGCAAAGCAAGGTAAACTTTAAAGGCTCAAACAACAATGCTACTGCCCAGTTTCATTAAGATGGCAGGATCAGGCAGCGGAGAAGTTACACTAATCGTACGTGATAAGGGTTCAGAAAGCCTTAGTGCTAATATAAAAAAGCTTCATCGGTATAAATGAAGTCATGCCTTCACAAAGTATAACAAACACAGCATGTAGGTGCTCTCTAGTACCAAGGAATAAAAATCAGCAATGCCTCTGCCAAACACCAATCACTGAAACATCAGCTTTAAATGTATTTGTGAAATGCAAACATTTTATCGAAAATAGAAAGATGGTGTCAGAACTCCTTTGAGAGGGCCACGGGGAACGCAGGGGCTAGTGAGTCCAACCACGATGGTTTAGGCCTTTCACTCTTGTTGTCTCAGGGTCTGACCTACTATGGATCCTGAGCAACTGGAACAAGTACCCCTTCTGCACTTGACTCTCAGTGGTAGCTGTTGTCGAACAGTCAAAGGCTCCCCTAAGGTGGGAAGTGTAGATACAAGTAAGTAAATATGATTCATAAATCAGAGTGCACACAGTACGAACAACAAACCTATGTCCATTCAAATACTTGCTTTTATATGAAAAATAAATGTTTTATTTCTACCTCTTGGTATGCAAATGAAGAATGATACTCATATGCAATAACAAACCCCTTGGGGTCAGACTCTAGTAGTTGTCAGACACATCCTTGTCCCACACTTTACTTTGTAATGTGTTCGGGGTTATTTCCCATTTACTGGTGGCCATATCTAGGGAATGCATAATAGTAGGCCGTTCCCAAGAGTTCCCCTTTGAGTCTTTAGCTATTAGTCAAAATTGTCTATGGTGCTGCAGCACCGTTAGCTGCGAGTACCCTGGGACCATAGAGGCCCAGTTCTGGTTCTACCCGCTTCGGCGGTATGGAAGTGTTCAGCAGTGTACCGATTGCCCTCTCCGTGGGCACTTCATAGTTAAAATCCCAATCAGCGAAGACGGGCAGCGCCAAGCTCAAGAGGCAGCACCCAGCAATGAAAGCTATCTCCTTTGAGCTGCACTGCAATCGGAGCTGCTACTGCTCAGACAACTCACGTAAGTCTCTCTTTCACTAATAGGGGGTTGATTTTCTGACTATTTTACTGGAACTCAGGCAAGCGTGTGACGTTTTCTGCAGCATCATGCAATCCTCGGGGAAGCAGTCAGGTGCGGTTGGCAGGCTTGACGCGCTAGTCACGGCAGTATTCTCATCCAGGCCACAACCCAAACACTTGCCAGAGGAGTATGGGTGGCTCCTCCTTGCATATGGGGTTGTGCGTTGTTGCTTTACTCACACATGGGCACAGACCTTTGTGGTGTGATCACCCTCACTACAGTGGCCCTTCTTCGCATATGCGGTTGCTGATCTTGGCAGACACAAGTCTCAAAGTCCTGGCCTAATTAGGTTAAACGGTGGCCCTCTAAGGCATATGAGGTCACTGTGGCATGGTGGTGTGGGCCTTGTGCTTCCCGCACAGCGCTCCTAACTTGCATGAGATAACTATGGCCCTCTCCTGAGATACGGGGGATTGCCAAACTGTTCCTGCACACGGGCAATGATCTAATCAGCTTTTGTCTGACTTTTGTGCCTGTATTTTTTTCTAGTCAGTTTCTGCATTTTCCTCCCGTGTTAGCAGCTTTTGTCTGACTTTTGTGCTTGTTTTGTCTAGCATTTGTGCTTGTTTGAACTGCATTTTCCTCCCGTGTTAGCAGCTTTTGTCTGACTTTTGTGCCTGTATTTTTTTTCTAGTCAGTTTCAGCCCTTTGCGTTCTCCTGCCTGTCTGCCCGCCTACCTCGCCGCCCTCCGCCTTCCCTCCCCGCTCCCCGCCACCACCGCTGACCACGCCCCTTTTTCCTTTCTGTTCCCTCCCCGCTCCCGCCTCCCAGCTGCCCCGCCCACCCGCGCACTTGGCCTTATATGGCGACCGTGCGACGCAGGTGAGTGTGACCCACTTGTGGGACACCCCCGCGCCGCACGGCCACCAGCTGCTGTGTGTGCCCCCTCGCCTTGCCCTCTGCCTCGCTGCCTGCCTCGCTGCCGGCTGACGCCGCTGGCGTCTGTTTTTGCTTGTTTTGTCTAGCATTTGTGCTTGTTTGAACTGCATTTTCCTCCCGTGTTAGCAGCTTTTGTCTGACTTTTGTGCCTGTATTTTTTTCTAGTCAGTTTCTGCATTTTCCTCCCGTGTTAGCAGCTTTTGTCTGACTTTTGTGCTTGTTTTGTCTAGCATTTGTGCTTGTTTGAACTGCATTTTCCTCCCGTGTTAGCAGCTTTTGTCTGACTTTTGTGCCTGTATTTTTTTTTCTAGTCAGTTTCAGCCCTTTGCGTTCTCCTGCCTGTCTGCCCGCCTACCTCGCCGCCCTCCGCCTTCCCTCCCCGCTCCCCGCTACCACCGCTGACCACGCCCCTTTTTCCTTTCTGTTCCCTCCCCGCTCCCGCCTCCCAGCTGCCCCGCCCACCCGCGCACTTGGCCTTATATGGCGACCGTGCGACGCAGGTGAGTGTGACCCACTTGTGGGACACCCCCGCGCCGCACGGCCACCAGCTGCTGTGTGTGCCCCCTCGCCTTGCCCTCTGCCTCGCTGCCTGACTTGCTGCCGGCTGACGCCGCTGGCGTCTGTTTTTGCTTGTTTTGTCTAGCATTTGTGCTTGTTTGAACTGCATTTTCCTCCCGTGTTAGCAGCTTTTGTCTGACTTTTGTGCCTGTATTTTTTTCTAGTCAGTTTCTGCATTTTCCTCCCGTGTTAGCAGCTTTTGTCTGACTTTTGTGCTTGTTTTGTCTAGCATTTGTGCTTGTTTGAACTGCATTTTCCTCCCATGTTAGCAGCTTTTGTCTGACTTTTGTGCCTGTATTTTTTTTCTAGTCAGTTTCAGCCCTTTGCGTTCTCCTGCCTGTCTGCCCGCCTACCTCGCCGCCCTCCGCCTTCCCTCCCCGCTCCCCGCTTCCCGCCACCACCGCTGACCACGCCCCTTTTTCCTTTCTGTTCCCTCCCCGCTCCCGCCTCCCAGCTGCCCCGCCCACCCGCGCACTTGGCCTTATATGGTGACCGTGCGACGCAGGTGAGTGTGACCCACTTGTGGGACACCCCCGCGCCGCACGGCCACCAGCTGCTGTGTGTGCCCCCTCGCCTTGCCCTCTGCCTCGCTGCCTGCCTTGCTGCCGGCTGACGCCGCTGGCGTCTGTTTTTGCTTGTTTTATCTTGCATTTGTGCTTGTTTGAACTGCATTTTCCTCCCGTGTTAGCAGCTTTTGTCTGACTTTTGTGCCTGTATTTTTTTCTAGTCAGTTTCTGCATTTTCCTCCCGTGTTAGCAGCTTTTGTCTGACTTTTGTGCTTGTTTTGTCTAGCATTTGTGCTTGTTTGAACTGCATTTTCCTCCCGTGTTAGCAGCTTTTGTCTGACTTTTGTGCCTGTATTTTTTTTCTAGTCAGTTTCAGCCCTTTGCGTTCTCCTGCCTGTCTGCCCGCCTACCTCGCCGCCCTCCGCCTTCCCTCCCCGCTCCCCGCTTCCCGCCACCACCGCTGACCACGCCCCTTTTTCCTTTCTGTTCCCTCCCCGCTCCCGCCTCCCAGCTGCCCCGCCCACCCGCGCACTTCGCCTTATATGGCGACCGTGCGAACGCGCAGCGGTCACGCGCAGCGGGCGCGCCGATTGTGCGCCGAAGGCTCGCCAAAGGTAAGCCCGTCTGCGCCCGTCCGCGACCGGACCGCGCCCAGCGCCAGGACCCCTGGCCAACGAAGATCCCGACCGACCCGCCTGACGTACTCCGCCGCCACCCTCACCGCACTCAACACCGGCCGACTCCCAGAATGCCATCAAGCCACTCCACGACGTACCCACGGACCTTTCAGCTGCCACGCCTGCAAGTTCACCTGCATCCGGACCAGCCTCGCACCAGCACCCACCAAGTCGAACACCAGCAGCACCCACCTCAAGTGCATCCTGCTCAACACCCGCTCCGTCCACAGACACGCCATCAAACTCTGGAACCTTCTAGACGCCACAGCCCCTGACGTCGCCTTCCTCACGGAGACCTGGATGAACGCCTCTTCAGCTCCCGACATCGCCATCGCTATCCCAGAGGGCTACAAGGTCGTCCGGAGGGACCGAAACGCCAACCAGATGGGAGGAGGCATCGCCATCATCCACAGGAACACCATCCGTCTCACGACCAGCACCGACAACACCCTGACCAGCGCCGAACACCTGCATTTCCAGATCCACACCAACCCGAACACCACCCTCAGAGGCACCCTGATCTACCGACCCCCTGGACCACGCACACAATTCAGCGAGGACATCGCCGACTTCGTCAGCCCGCATGCCCTCCCCTCCGCCGACTACATCCTCCTGGGAGACCTCAACTTCCATCTGGAGAACAACAACGACCGCAACACCAGCACCCTGCTCGACAACCTCGCCAACCTGGGACTCAAGCAACTGGTGTCCACCCCCACCCACCTCGCCGGACACACACTCGACGCAGTCTTCTCATCCAGCACAGACATCGCCTTCAGCCACGCCACAGAGCTTCAATGGACGGACCACAGCTGCGTCCACTTCACCTTCAAGAGAACGACGACCCACCAACACCAGCAACAGGCAGCCCGCAGAAGCTGGAACAAGATCACAGCAGACCAGCTCGCCACCTCCCTGAACCAGCACCCTCCTGCCAGCTCAGCGAACCCCAGCCAAGCCGCCGACAACCTCACGAAGTGGATCAGCAACTGCGCGGACGAACTCGCCCCACTGAGGACCCCGCCTAGCAGACCCGGCAGCAAGAAGGCCCCATGGTTCACCGACGAACTCAAGAGCTCCAAGAAGAACTGCCGAGCCCTCGAGAAAGTCTGGAGAAGGGAACCGACACCAGACAACAGGACCTCCTTCAAACTTGCCACCCGGAAACACCACCAGCTGATCCGCGCAGCCAAGAAAACAGCTTTCAAAGACCGGTTGGACAACAACGCACACAACTGCAAGGAACTCTTCAACATCGTGAAAGAGCTTTCCAACCCCAGCGCAGGAAAGAACGACATCACCCCATCGCAAGACCTCTGCAACTCCCTCGCTTCATACTTCCACAACAAGATCGCGGACATACATAACAGCTTCAACAACCAACCAACGCACACCATGACCGAACAACCACCCCCCACCACCACCCTCCACGCCTGGACCCCGATCAGCACCGAAGACACCATCCGCACGATGAACTCCATCCACTCCGGATCACCGACCGACCCCTGCCCTCACCACGTCTTCAACAAGGCCGACGCTGTCATCGCACCCCACCTGCGAGACATCATCAACACTTCCTTCGACACCACCATCTTCCCTGAGAGCTGGAAGCACGCCGAACTCAGCGCCCTACTAAAGAAACCTACAGCGGACCCCACCGACCTCAAGAATTACCGCCCCATCTCGCTCCTCCCGTTTCCAGCCAAAGTCATCGAGAAGACCGTCAACAAGCAGATGGCCGCCTTCCTCGAGACAAACGGATCCCTCGACCCCTCACAGTCCGGCTTCCGAGCCAATCACAGCACCGAGACCGCCCTCATCGCCGCCACCGATGACATCCGAGCCCTGATGGACAATGGAGAAACAGCGGCCCTCATCCTCCTAGACCTCTCTGCGGCATTCGACACGGTCTGCCACCGCACCCTAGTACGGCGCCTCAGCAACATCGGAATCCAGGACAAGGCGCTGGACTGGATCATCTCCTTCCTCGACGGAAGAACACAGAGAGTCCGCCTACCACCGTACAAGTCAGAGGCCTCCGAAGTCACCTGCGGCGTCCCTCAAGGATCATCTCTGAGCCCCACCCTCTTCAACGTCTACATGAGCCCCCTCGCGGCCATCGTACGCAAACACAACCTCAGCATAATCTCCTACGCCGACGACACCCAACTGATCCTCTCCCTGACCAACGACCCCACCGCCGCCAGATCCAACCTGCACGAAGGGATGAAAGAGGTAGCCGAGTGGATGACGACCAGCCGCCTGAAACTGAACTCGGACAAGACGGAGGTCCTCATCCTGGGCTCCTCACCCTCCGCCTGGGACGACTCCTGGTGGCCTCCCGCCCTGGGCACCGCACCCAAACCGACAGACCATGCACGCAACCTGGGCTTCCTCCTGGACTCCTCCCTCTCCATGACCAGGCAAGTCAACAACGTCTCCTCGGCGTGCTTCAACATCCTACGCATGCTACGGAAGATCTTCTGGTGGATCCCCACCGAGACCAGGAAGACCGTCACCCAGGCCCTCGTCACCAGCCGACTGGACTACGGCAACGCCCTCTACGCCGGTACCACCGCCAAGCTCCAGAAGAGACTCCAGCGGATCCAGAACGCCTCAGCCAGACTCATCCTCGACATCCCACGAACCAGCCACATCTCCGGACATCTGAGAGACCTTCACTGGCTCCCCGTCAACAAAAGAATCACCTTCCGCCTCCTCACCCACGCACACAAAGCCCTACACGACCAAGGCCCGAGCTACCTCAACAGCCGAGTCAACTTCCACGCTCCCAAACGCCACCTCCGATCAGCCAACCACGCCCTCGCCGCCGTCCCCCGCATCCGAAGAGCGACTACAGGAGGAAGGTCCTTCTCCTACCTGGCCGCCAAGACCTGGAACTCCCTCCCGACCGACCTGCGCCTGACCCAAGACCACCTCTCCTTCAGGAAGAAGCTGAAGACCTGGCTGTTCGAGCAGTAGCGGCACCCCCCCCTCCCCCCCCCCAGCGCCTTGAGACCCTACGGGTATGTAGCGCGCTTTACATGTGTCACTGATTGATTGATTGATTAATCAGTACACAGCCGTTCTCCCAGTCGTGGCTCGCATGACTCGTGGGTGGGGGGGGGCGGGGGGAGGTCACGTGGGGTGTTGGTCAGGGAGGTTAAAAATGCTTTTTTAACTTACTTTACCGGGTCCCACGCCACCTCTGCTCCCGACCGGGTCCTGCTGCTGGAACAGGAAGCATGCATCCTCCTTCCCCTCCTGTAAACCAATCACAAAGCTGCAATGGCAGCGTTGTGGTTTGTGCAGACAGCGCCCAGACGGCCGTTTGTAGGGAGGCCATTTTCTCTATGTAGGCTGCATGCAGCCTACATAGAGAAAATGTAGAGTGTGCATGACTGGTTTGGTCAGCCCCAGAGGACCGACCCAACAGTCAGGGCCCACAACAGTGGGCAAGCGACTCCTCCCCGATCCGCCACCCACCCGCCCCTAACCAGGCATACCCTGCCTTCTACTTTCTTGCAGCGCGAGAAGCAGAAACATAAAATGGTATTTAAAATACCATTTTATGTTTCTGCTTCTCGCACTGTGAGAAAGCAGTGGGGCGACGCTCCTCCGCCCTAATGGAGGAACCGCCCTTGCATTATCCTCACACCTCGCTCAAGGAGTCCTCTCTGTAGTGCTCCCCACTAGAGACCTCTCTCTTTCCAGTGTTCTCCTCGTCCTGACAGGGCACACGGGTCTTGGCAAGCAGGCAGGAGCTGGTGCTTCAGGCTCCAGGGCAGGTGATCTTGGTTTTCTCTGGGTGATGTCCCCTCACCCAGCAGGGAGACTAGCAGGCCTGGCTTCCCATTCTGGTCACAGGCAGAGGTCTTGCAGAGCTTCCTCATCTCATTCAGCCCATCTGGCTGTTTGGCAGATGACCACGTTTGGAGTCTGAACCCCCCCTTCTTATAGTTCATTTCCAGACACCAAAATGTAATTTAGAGTCTGAATCTTTGAAGTTTTATGTTGGGTTCTGCTTCTTTTGAAGTGGACACTTCTCTTTTTCTTCTTTCCTCATGAAAAGCTGTTTGCAACGGCAGGCAAAACTCCGAAGATGATTGTACCAAAACACAATTCAAGGGAGTGACCAGAGTTCACCACGGGATGGATATCAGCTACAGTAATATGATTATCAAAAGGTTAAATCCAGTCTCTCAGCCCTACTCTTTATGTTTGCCTTATCAGCCCCATCTCCCTTCCTGAGATGTGTCCAGGTCCCTTCCTATTGATCTATCACTGAATCAAAGAGCAGCCTTTTGAAATGTAAAGGGACTCTCTTGCTCCT
This sequence comes from Triturus cristatus, assembly GCF_964204655.1. Classification (NCBI taxonomy): domain Eukaryota; kingdom Metazoa; phylum Chordata; class Amphibia; order Caudata; family Salamandridae; genus Triturus; species Triturus cristatus. The sequence continues at coordinate 280,389,196 of NC_140580.1, read as the reverse complement.
TTCCTTCAGTGTGTGTCCCACCCATCTCACTGAAATATAGCAATACACAAATCTGTCTGGAGGGATTCCTCTCCTCCTCATGTCTTCATAAGGTAGGCATGGGCTTCCCAAAATGGAACCCTAGGTCCTCCATGTAATGTACCATTGCAGGCACAGCACAATTATTGTCCAGCACTGTTACCTTCATGCATTGTACCGTCACAAGTACACATGCTTTCAGCACACACATTCAGTGTGCGCGCACTGTTCATCACTGAAGATTTTCTATACCGTATAAAGTGTGCTATCTGCAAACACACACTCCCAGCACACTCGCTCACCATGTGCGTGCTGCACAACACTTCACCCTTTATGTACTGCACTTCATGCAAGCAAACATACACCCAGCACATGTCTTCATTGCACACACACTGCACAGAACTACATCTGCCATGCCATGCCATGTATTCCTCACAGGTATACATAGACATGTACTAATCCTACATGTACTACACAGTACTGCTCTGTCCCTGCACTGTACCCTCCCCAGCAATACATACATTCAGTGCAGAGTCACAATTCCTGCCCTGCACAGCACTCCACAGCACTCCACATCTACCTGATGCAGGCCAAGAACGAAGCGCAGTGCAGCTGCATTTTTAAAAAGGTGAGTGAGCTTGTAAGTCTCACTCGAGTGACACAGAGAAAAAAGGTCCTGATCAGTCAGTCAGTATATACTTTATCCAGTTTGAGATTACAAACCATAAAAGTCAATTACAATAAAACCAAGCAGTATGCAAACAAAATATAAGAGAGTAAAACATTTTAAGTAATCAGTCAAAGAGTTCCTTAGTCCTGACAGCAAAATCTAAAAAACAAGCGACAGATTGACAAAAAAAAAGAATTGCCTAATAGCTGTAAAAACAAAAGAGCAGGCTTGGCCTGGGTAAAATATCTTCCAACTAGGAGTGTCTTTAAAAAATGTAGTCTAAGGTGTTTATATATAGGACAGAATAAAGTAAAACTGCATAGTGTTGAGTGGATGCAGCAGTACAAACACAAGGTGGATGGTCCAAGTAATGAGACCGTCCCTTGGGGGTGCTTAATAGAAAGTGAATCATATTTAACCTAAATCATGTTACTAAATAACGATGAGTGTTGGACATGTCAAAGAAAGCATAGGGGTTTACCAACAAAGTATTCTGCACAAGACAAGAAGATCTAAATGATAATTTCTTTAAAGTAATCAATTCCCTCTCTTCATGCAGTTGAGTAAGTAAAGCCTCTTTTCTCCAGGTAAGATATGCTTTCACAATACTCTCAGGGGAGCTGAAAAGGGAAAGCTGTCCTAACTTAAACAGGCAGTCCCAAACATAAGTAATCCAAGGTATACGTCAGACATGATCGAAGCCTAAACAATCCTTAAGCAGTTTCCTGTTAAAGTCCAATTCAGCCAGATGGACAACAATAAGTGATCTCAATCGGATTGCGTCGCCCAAAAAGCCCAGCCCTAGCTCCTCATGGATGATAAAAGTAGATGAGCTGCTGGGGAGTGCAAGTAACCTTCTAAATAATATATTCTCAGCACGTTGTAGGAAAGCAATGTTAGAAACCCCCAAATGTCACAACCATATGCACTTGGCTTTATAGATCTCAAGCATAGCCCCCACTGATTCATGGCTTAATCTAGCAGCAAAGTCAAAGACAGCAGCTATACTTCTGAAAAAAGGCATGTCTCCTTTCCCGTAGCAATGGAAACCAACTGAGGGAGGAGTCAAATGTGATGCCAAGATATGGAAAAGTAGTAACTCTAGTAAATGTGTGGCACTTGCAGAAGTGAACTCTGCTCGTAGTATTTCTGGGGCCTATCATCATTGTATGTGATTTAGTTGAATTGATACTAAGATCAAGTGAATCCATGGAATTGCTAAAGAATCCAATAGAGTTTGAAGACCTTGCACTGTCCTTGAAACTAAAACAATATTGCCTGCATATAGAAAGAGCAGGGACAGGACAACCATCCTTCATAGGGAGATCACGACCCCCAGATACAAGGATCTGCTTCAATTTATTAACATAGAAAATGAATAAAAAAGGGGGCCAAGATGCAGCCTTGTCTGACTCCCCTATCAAGTATGAAGTGGTTAGTGCAATCTCCTTTCAGGCCATACCTGACAGAAGCCCTCAGGTTAAAATGCAAGTCACGTAAAAAAAACGTTTTCGTCAATCCCCATTTCCAGCATCATAACTTGTCACTGTTAACTTTGTCAAAAGCAGAGCTTAAGTCCATGAAAGCCAGGTGAACTGCTCCAGGCCTGGCCACAGTATATTTATTAATTAAAAGATGCAGCGTAAGGCATTGGTCTACGTGCTTGGTCTAAAACCATACTGAACACCAGATAACACTCCGTGGGCCTTGGCCCAGGCTGTTAATCTACATAGAAGCACTTTACCTATAAATTTGACCTCAGAATCTATTAAAGAGATTGGATCCCTCAAGCCCTTTTTGTACACAGGAACAATAACTGCTTGAGACCAAATGGCGAGGAGACTATATTAAGAGACTGCATTTAAGGGATTGGTTAAAATTGGGGCCCATAGTTGAATATTAGATCCATTGGGCCCTAATTAGGGCCCAGGGTCTTTTTACAGGACAGGATTAAAATAGCATCTCTTACTTCTTCCCAGTCAAAAGAGAGAAAAAAGTCAACAGAGAAGTCAAGTTTGCTTGAGACTCAGTGAGACCCGGAGCAGAACAAGGCCTATCGTAGATGGCTTTCAAATGTCGAACCCACATGTCAAGCGTGATGTGCTGCAATAGAGGGATTCCCTGGGCAGGGGTAAACAGTGGTTGATTCATGACCTCCAAGAAGTTAGCACATGATCTAGAGGCACAGGCAGAGATGGCATCAGGCCAGGCCTCTTGTCTCAGAGCACGCTTCTGTTGTAACTTAGGTTTCCCTGCTGCTCAGCCAGAATGAGTGTGTTGTGGAATGTTGGATGGATGGAATGTTGGATGTCTGTGAATGTCAGTTGGGTATGGGCTGAGCAGCAGGACAGCTGCTCCTGGTGGGGTTTCCTCATTTATACATGTAACAACTTAATAAAAGAACCTATCTAATTTACGCTAGAAGTACAGAACTTCATTTGCATTACAACATTTTGGTGACGATTTAGAAGAAGAATCCACGTGTGCCACCTTAAGGAACTTAAAGAAAAAACGGAAACTTAACTGAAACAGAAAAGAGATGTCCAAGCTTGTTGGAAAACTGAAACCTGACAGGTACAGAAAATAGAAGCCAAGGAAACCACAAGGTAAAATACTTTTTACGGAAATAAAAGTATGTGTTTAATGCTGTCTGGCACCCAAACCCCACCAGTGACCCTGCCATCGGTCGCCCTAAAAACCCATGTGTGCCAGATCTTGTTGTATTAATCTAGGACAAATTACAAGTTACAGCGTTAATGGTATTATGCTAATCGGGGGCATAGATCGAGCCCCGTTGTGGAGAACACACAATGTATCAGTGTGAGACACTGTAATGATACACACCTTAAGAAGTGTGTTCGGGGGCAGTAATCGAGCCCCGGTGTAACTGTTGAGACCTACTGTTAAAAAAAAAAAAAAAAAGTCCCCGGTGTGAAGTGTTGCCGATGCAGTGCGAGGTGATTGATAACCACACCTTGAATCGGGGGCGAGGATCAGGTCCCAGTGTGAGGTGACCATGAGGAGTGTTGTTCGGGGGCAGAGATCGGGCTCCGGTGTTGGCTGATGGAATTTGTTTGAGAAGATTTTAAATCCTTCAATTGGCAAAGATGAAATGATACCATGATTCCTGCTCTGTTGTAATTAAGACTAAAGGCGGTGACTGTTTTTGGACAATTTAGTTAAGATTTCATGGCGAATCACACAGTATTATTATTTTTTTAAATGATGACAGTTTAAACTCATTGCAACGAATTCAGCTCGTGTTCACCGACCTTTGAATCAGCGCGAGCCCGGTATTCTCTTCAAGCATTGTTCTTCAACTTTCACGTTTTAATGCATGTACGTGCTGACAACCACTCGGCTTTGCGTAATGATTGTGCTGCCATCTTGTGGTTGCCTGAAGCACACAAAACTTGATAGTGTTATTCGATGTTATGTGTCCTCCGTGCTGCACCCCTTGCATCAGTCTTCATTACTCAATGGTATTTTCAGTAAGACTTTGTTTGTAACCTAATAGAACAGTCAGGAGCTTCAATAGCTTGACAAAAAGAAAGACAGTGATTATTCTTCTTCTTATTATTTTTTTCATGTAACATGCAACAGTATTTGTGAATGATTATCATTTTTCTCAGCGTGCCTACAATTTATTGTTATTTTTGTCAATGTGTTTGGAGATCTTCATTTAACCTTTCTGCCGATGTATGCTAACCACTTTATAGTTATGGGCAATAGGGTTTATTGAAAGTGGCTAGTACATTGCTGTGTGAACATGGGCAGCGCGCCTGAAGAAACGAGAATGGTGACTGTGAGCATGTTTTAAAAAAAAGGGAAAAAAGGGGCATAGAGCCCAGAAAAACAGGACAAAGGTCCCAATATTGGAAACAGGTCTGAGAGACCATTTTGGAGACAATTTCCTCGAATTTGAAACACAACGAAGAGCTAAAAAAAAACGGGGACAAAAGCCCGTGTTAGGACAAAGGTCCCAGAACTTGATCCACAACAGGGACAAGGATCCCAGAAGCAAAAGATTGTTGTGTATGAGTTGGTGTGAGTTGTTAGGTCACTCATTGGTTCGAGTTGTGTATGAGATGGCTGAGTTTTGTTAAGTCACTCATTACTAAGTATTGGTTGTTGATTAATAGTATGTGAATAAGTCACCCATTGACTTAGTGCTTGAATTTGAACCACGACGGAGAGCCTTGTCCCATAATTGGAATTGGGGAGGGACACAGGTCCTAGAATTTTGAAACACAGTTAATGCTGTGTACGAAGTGGTTGTTAACTGTTGGGCCACTCATCGGTTTGAGTCGTGTATGAGATGGCTGTGTTCTGTTAAGTCACTCATTTTTAGGTATTGTTTGTTGTAAAAGGTGGGTGAATGTGACACCCATTGTCTTATTGTTTGAGTTTTGGGTAAGTGAGAGTAGTAGTTATATTGGAAGTGTGTGTAGAAGTGTTATGAGGGTGTTCGTTTACTGACCTGTGGTGCGCATGTTGTTTCCTGATATATATATATTGTTTTATGGTTGGTTCCCTGTATGTTGCTCGTCGTACCGGTCTGGCCAACTGGTGTGATCTATGGCATATGGGTTTTAGTGTATGATGTAGGATGGTGGTTTAATTCAGGAAGTGATGTGATACTTTGGTCAGAATGTAACGTGTTGTGAAATCTTCAGGATAGTTTCCGTGTGAGTTGTGATGTAGTATGGTGTGAAAGAATGTTCTTTTAATTATTCATTGTATGTGAGATGAGATGTAGTATGTTGTGATAGGATGGTTTTTTTTGTAAGTTTGATGAGCGGTAGTATGGTGTGACAGGTTGTGATGTGAGATGTTTATATTGTATTGCTTGATTTTTCTTATTATTAGTGCATTGTATTTAATTCCTTGACTATATGCTATTTGCCATATGGTCATTATTTTAAATGTTTCATCTAAACTATTTCACAATGCATCTGTTTCCCGTAAAGAAGGGAGATATGTTGTAACTTAGGTTTCCCTGCTGCTCAGCCAGAATGAGTGTGTTGTGGAATGTTGGATGGATGGAATGTTGGATGTCTGTGAATGTCAGTTGGGTATGGGCTGAGCAGCAGGACAGCTGCTCCTGGTGGGGTTTCCTCATTTATACATGTAACAACATAATAAAAGAACCTATCTAATTTACGCTAGAAGTCCAGAACTTCATTTGCATTACAACAGCTTCCTACTCTGTATGGTGGATTCATACAAAATTCTCAGGAAGTCTATCTTCTGCCTATCCTTTGGCTTTTCCCTAAGAGCTAGCCATGGTCCATAGAACAAAAGTTGTCACTGGTTAACTGACGCAGTCAAGAGGAAGTAAGGAGGACCACCACATGTCTACTTATAAGCTCATACAAGCTGAGAATATTAAGGGCATCGGAAACTGAGGCATGATGTGAAGGCATCAAAGCAATAACCAAGCAAACTGCAATAAAAGAAATCAGAATCAATACTCTTCCATCTGAGTCTGCATCCTTGTTCATATGTGGAGAACCGCCCATAAGCTACATTTTTAGTAGGTTCTGAGTGTTGTCTCCAGCTTAGAGTGTCGACAAGTGGGTTATGGTTACTTCTGGTTTCCCATAATACGTTGAAGAAGTTAATTAGAAGTGATACCAAGCCAGAAGAGAGAAAGATGAAATCCATAATATAGCGGTAAGAACACAATCACCAAGCTTCCTCTTGCCCTCCCCAGAGCAGACAAATTGTAGTAGCTCACAAAGGCAGTAAACAATTCCCTTTGAACAGTGAGTACAAAATGAATATTTGGGGTAAATGTGAAATCTCAACATCGGGCCTACAGTCTGCACAGCGATGCAACTTAAAATCACCCATTAAAACCACTATGGTGAAGATACTGCCACAATGAGTATATCTATCAAACTGCGAACTAAGACTACTGACATGATCAGAAGTAAGATGTTCGCATTATAAAAATGAATAACAAGCAGCCTACACAAACTAGAGAAAGACAACCCCTGAGCTCACAAATTACGGGAGCCTGTGTCTACTTGATCTATTTTACATTTAAGAACAAGAGAGACTAGCGTCAACAGCCATCCTTGGCTCTCTCTGACTGAGAGCTCTGAACAGGTACAACGAAGCTACAGTAACCACCAAGGAAAAAGCTATGGTCTGTCTCTCAAGTTTCCTGGAGGTAGATGATTTCAAAACTCCTTAGGGAAGCCAACCAGGAGGAATAACCCCTAAGTCCCTCAATACCAGCACTATTCCAAGAAATTATGACTACCTTACAATGAAGGTTATTAATGCTTGTCTTGGTCTCTAAACGCAATGGTTTCAGGGACTCTAAAATGCAGGCAATGGTGTGAGTCAATCAGTGGCATCCAAGATGCTTAGAGGTTCAAAGGGGTTGGAGATGGATACATTAAACAACCCGCTTTGCAGTTGAGCTGGACAAAAGAAATCTAGTATCTCCAGAATATAATCTTGTTGACCGATACTCTGAAGCTGGAATCCGTACAGGTCGGTCATCATATCGTCCACCTTCTCCAGTAGAAAACAGCTGTGGGAAACAACGAGCTTCCAAGCTTTTCTCCCATACACTCATTGGAGTTCCCTGTGCTTTTTTCATTTGAAATAACTCAATGCTGCTTCCTATTACTTCTTTTGAATGCAAAGGACATATTGTGTAATGTTCATAAATCTCTTCAGTCCTTGACTTGTCCACTTTTTCTATTTGACCACTTGAAATTTCAAATTCATCTTCTAAACTTATCACCTGTTCATCCACATTTACAGTTTTGTAATAAATATTGTTCTCTATAAGATATAAGGAAGCCTTTTCAACTTTATTAACATCCACAAATTCTTGCCATATTTTCCGACTCTTTGTTGGTACACCATTTACTAGAATGACTACTGCCTCATTTTCCTTTTTCTCTCCAGCAATAGTTTCAATATTTTTCTTAAAATCCAAAGGTAAGTACACCACTCTTCCTTTCAGCCCTCTTTGCAAGTCTGTTGGTGGCAGTTTACCTGTTTTAGGCTCCATCTGAATTATAGTTTGAAAAGGATGAACAGATTGAATTAGAACCGACTCATATGTATTCAATTCTGCCAGTTCCTCCACAATAGCTACTAATTCTAAGTTATTATTTACTGCTCTAGCAAACCTTTTGTTCTCTTCTAATTTGTTATAACAATATATACCTATACGTTGATCACTACCTAACTCAAATCGACCTTCCACCAACAAGTAAGTTGCAAATTCTTCCCACTTACTATTGTTCTCCTTTTCATTTTTTAAATACAAATCAACATTTCTAGTTTGACTTTTATAATGAGTACTTCGACAACAAACACAAACATAGTTTGGTATTTCAGAGCACACTAAAATAAACTTTCCAATTTCTTCTTCAAACTGATCAGTGCTAAACACTTTCCAATCTCCTTAAACATCTGTAATTGTCAAACTTTCACTTTCTATGGACTGCTCTTCTGAACCAAAATATCGCATTTCAATATCATCACACTTTTTTTGAACATCTGATAAAGAACCATGTAAAAGATCTGTATTCAGTTCACTTAAACATGATGCAGGACTTTTTACATAGTACAGTTTCCTTACAAACTTCCACATTGCTGAATGGTGTACTGCTAACATCCTCAAGTGATGAAAAACACTTTTACACACTTTTCTTGAAAGACAAGCCAGAGAATGCCCATGCTTCTCAGTATATTTTCTTACATTACATGGATTTAGTCCTTGCAACAACTTAATCTTCTGTTTAATACTTCTCTGTGTATATTCTCGTAGCAAATTTCGCATTATATCAATAGATTTCTGTCGAATACTACAAATACTGCTACAACCCCACTTATACACAGGAGCTTGTGTACAATTCCCTTGCACTTCTTCAGCTATTAACTCTTCTGCACTTTTACCAACCAATTCCTCTTTTGGAAGGGGACAACCATCCTGAACTTCGTAGCAATGACCTCCAGTATCAAATGCAAATGGTAAACTATTTTCCTGGAAGTAACTTTCCTCATTAAAAATGGCTCACTAGTAGGAGTATGTTTCCAATGTCCACTAAATATTTTGCAAAAGTTGGTTCTGTTCACAAGTCTTTTTCTTCTACTTTTCTCTTTCAACACTTTGATTACTTTATCCAACACTTTGATCCTCTTCAAAATCACAATGAATAACTTCTGTTTTAAAGTGAAAGCAGTATCCACTATACCTTCAATATGCTGCTTCCGTTTGAATTGCAGCACTTTCTTTTTATATTTGCAGCATGTTTTCATTAAATTCTGAATCACTCTAGTTTGAAAAAGTCTCTAACGAATTTCTTGAAATTGTTTTTGTCTCCGGGTAACAGATACTGTTTCTTTATCATGTTTTCTTTTCCTGGTATTTAAAATTGAAGTCTCCTTCTCCTTACTTGAAAAATTCTTTTTTTTCCTTTGTGTGATGTTATTTTCATTAAATGTTCATAATATTTATTTCAGAAATTGTCCAGTGCTTTTACCAGAAGAAACTGTTTGTGTAGTACTCTCATTTTTTTCTAATTGAAAATGTTTCGTTTTCTTCAAATATATATTTTTTTCTCTTGACTTTTTTTTAAATTCTTCTAGGCATTTTCAAATTTTAATCCAAACGAAATCATTTTCAAAAAAAAAAAAAAAAGATTCAATTATTTTTTACATCAGTTTAATATATTAAAGTAATAACATACAATTGCATAAGTTCTACTGACGGCTTCCAGAGGCAGTGCTGCAATGTGATGGAGCAGAGCAGGGGAGAAGCAGGATGACAGGTAGTGCCATAGAACATACAGCAAGTATTTATTTAATTATTTACGTACACCTTTACAATTTACATGTAACTGCACTACCTCGTACTTTTCACCTCTCCACCGCACCCCACAGGACTCTCTCTGCAACCCACCGTAGACAACTTTATAGATAGTATTTTTTTAAATTGTAATCTATGTACTTAGGATGATATTATCAACCAAACGGCACACAGAAAATTACCATTATTAGCCTAACAATTTTATCTACAACTTCGCAAACATAACACTGCACCCAAAGCTTTAAGTGGGGGGGGGATGCCGGGGATGCCTCTGTGGGGGTCATAGCACCGGCAGTTTATTTTTGGGGGCCTCCAAATGGATCTCTATGGGACTCTATTTTCGGGCCTCGCAAAGGTAGTCCGTTGTTTTTTTTTTTTTTATTGGACTGTAGTGAGACAGTGAGAGCATGCACATTGCTCACCACTGAAAAGTGGAGACATCATGCCCGGTGAGTTGCATTGTAGGAGAAAATAAATCCATTAAAGAGAGCCATTTTCTCTCACGATTTCCCTTCTATTTTTGCAGTGCAGGAGCAACATCATCGTGGCGTGATTAGCAGAGAGACCACCAGGCGCGCAACGCCCATTGCCCCGGACTCCCTGAGACAGCTTCCCAATCGCACACACAGAGCCGCACCTGAGTACTTCACAGGTCTTCAAAAGACCATCTGCCTATTGCTGAAAGAATTAGCCTCCCTCGAAATTTTGCTCTGGTTGCGCCTTTGGAGATGACCACACTCAGCCAACTCCAGCACAACCCTGCTCTCACCTTTCACAGTCCTTGTTGTAGTACTATGAAAACATACGCTTTGCCTCGCACACTTAGGGTAAAGCGGCGATCATGAGCTTGATAATATGCCCTTGTGAATTCCCATAGAAGCCCAGCTTCACACCAGAACCTGGGCTGCTATGGGAACTTTTGATATACCGTGCCTTTACTGTATGTATATTAAGGACATTAAAAGGAATGAAAAAATTGACGAGTGTCTCAAAAGGGATAGTGAAGCTGAGCACCGGTAAAACCCGGACCACTTAAACACCTACGTATATTCAGCACAGAGAAACAGTGTGCCTGACAATTAGTATTACTTATAATCACATGTAGTTTACTAATGTTAAGAAAGTCATACAGAAAATATACCGAACATATTAATTTCTTTTTTTATCTCTTACACATTTATAAAACATCTCTTCTAAAGAAATACTCCCCAACCACTTCTATTTCATAAGAACAGACAATCATTAATACGTTTACTACCATATATTTTAGTGTATCTACCTTTTTATTATTCACTAGTCACAAACTACTGAAACTATTAACTATACCCAAATGCAAACCAGAAACCATGTTCATAATATATCTCAACCTATGATCAAATGATTCAAACTATGCGTACATATATAAGGAACATATCACTTTTACTATCTTCATCTCTTCTCCATGTAATCTCCAAACACTGTAGACGGCCTCACAGTATGACAACCTACCTAGACTTATATTCAATTCTACCTCTCACTGACAAAAATGAGACCACAACCTGTCCACATAACATTTCTGGGTTTGTTTTTATCGCTTTTAACTTAATAACACATACATCTCCTACCCAGCCTTCCCCACTACTTCCACAAAAAGTATAATTTGCAAACGTGGGACATTTTGTTTATCTCGCCTGAATACATTAGCAAACCCAAATTAACGCTATACCTCATTTTAAAACCATACAGTCCTTTAAAGATGACAAACTACATTTCTTCTTTGTGAAAAATTCCTAAACATATATAAAGTACTTATTTAACAACAGGTCAAACTTTAGGCATATTTTATAACCAATATGAAACACCACACTTTACTAACAGTATATAATTTTGAAATAAAAAATACTTTCAAACTTAAAAATATCACCTCAAATACTTAATCACTACTACATAACACACCTTGTTCATTTCTACCTCACCTTTGTAGTTGGTATGCAGATTTCAAATGTCACACATGCATGCAATTCTTTCTTTGTCACACAGTACATGTAATGCACCGTTTTCATCAAGAATGGAGCCAGTAATGGCACAATTTCTTTGTCGCTCCACATATAAATACATGTAAAGATCAAAGCAGAATACTTAATTCCTTCATCGAAATTGCAAAACTTATCTCCATTGGTTATTTTTGAATTTTCCATCTGAAAAGCTACTTAATATTCCGTGCCACATACAGGTCAGAAGTTCAACCTATTTTATCACCACATTTTCTGGAACATTCTACAACACCTGCAGGTTAAAAGTTCATGATTTTTTTAAATGTAACTTTTTTTTTCAGCATATTTTCGAATATTTAACAGCACCTGCGGGTTAAAAGTTCACCATTGTTTTAAGTTGCAAATGTACCTTCCAAATGCAAGTAGCACGTCTGGTTGAGCTGAGCACATTTCATCCTATCGTATGGACTCCACGTTTAGACTGCTCTTTGTTAACCAATAACAAACATGCTTTTTCACGCAACTAATATGCACCCTAGTTTTCAGTACCCAATGCTTCTTATCTTCCAATCAATTATCCTTTTCTGTGGGGAAAAAATGATTTTTCCCCATCTTTAAACATATCTCTTACTCTATGAAGGAACTGCATGAGCTACAGACATCTTTCCATACCTTCCAGCCATACCTTCAAAATGCTAGTGTGGATCATAGGACAGAGCTATGTGTTCTGGTGCAAGAGGTATGCAGAACAGAGACGTATTGACTTAGACCTAGGTTTACAAAATGTGGACATTAAATGGTTTGCACAGAGAGGATTGAAGTGGCACCAATTGTTGCCTTTGGTTAAAACCTGTTTGCATCTCCAACACCCATACCTCATGATTGTGCATTGTGGTGGAAACGACCTAGGCACATTGACTGGGGTAGGTTTGGAAATGCTAATGAAGGACACCTTACGACCATTGATGTTGCTTCTGCCTCAAACTGTCTTTGTATATTCCAATATATGCCAAAGACAGAAGTGGAAATGGTCAAACCAATTTTAGCCTAAGATTGAAAAATCTAGGAAGAATGTCAACAAAGCTGTGTCTGCATACCTCAGAGACTATAGCATTTGGTTGATCTACAACAACAACATACGTTTTGATATGGCTGATATCTACAGAAGTGATGGAGTACACTTCACAGATCAGGGAAATCGAGTTTTTAGCTGAATAACCTGAAGCTGTGCATCCGCACTTATATGTAGCTCCAACTAATAAACACAAGGGCTTTTTTTAGAGCCGCCTTATAACTGACAACTTGGCCCACTATTTTAGGGCCAGATAACGGCAACTCCCGCACCCTCACGAAAATGTATTCTCCACACAGCTGTGGCGCAGCGGCCACACCATCTGACTTTGGAGCACAGAGCTCTCGCTTTGATCACCGACTCTAGCGACAGATCAGGATAGCACCATGTGACTCAGAGCAATAGCTCACTTAATTTCCACGCCGGCCCCCAGTGCCTGCAAACACATACGAGTGAGTATTTTGCACTTTACAAATACCGCTTTGATTGGAAATGGAGGAATTGAACTTCACACTCCCTCTGTAGCACCCCCAATCACCCTACAGACGTCACACTGTTAAAAACAAAAGTTCCTCCTAGTACGTATGCACACATGCTGACACTACTTGGACAGGTGTGCCGCAGCGGCCAGAAAACATATGTTCAGAGCACAGGGCTCACGGTTTAATCCCCTGCTCCCGCAGCAGCTCAGCTCAGCACCATGTGACTCTGAGCAATAGCTCACTTAATAGCTCACATAATTTCCAAGCCGGCCTCCAGGGCCTTCAGACCCATAGGTGTGAGTAGTTTGTGCTTTACAAATACCGTATTGATTTACCTTTGCACTCCCTGTATAACACCACCTAAGCACCATATACAAGGTACCGTGTTCCAAACAAGACTTCCTCCTACTACGTATAAAATATTACTGACACTACTTGGACAGGTGTGGCACAGCGCCCAGAGCACATGCCTTCACAGCATAGGACACACAGTTTGGGCTCACAGTTTCATCCCCGAGTCCAGCAGCAGCTCAATTTAGCAGCATAACACTCTAGGCAATACCTCACTTAATTTCCTTACCCCGCACTTTCAGACCGGTAGGGGTCAGTAGTTCAGCGCCTTTATCCCCGAGTCCGGCAGAAGCTCAGCTTACACCCCCAGCGCCATCAGACCCGTACGAGTGTGTCGTTTGCACTTTCCAAATACCAAATTGATTTGATACATGCAAATTTACCTTCACACTTACTGTATAACACCCCCTAAACACCATACACAACTTACAATATTCGAAACAAAAGTTCCTCCGAGTAGGTATAAGTACATGCTGACACTTCTTGCACATATGTGGCACACAGCAGCCAGACCACATGACTTCACAGCATAGGACACACAGTTTGGACTCACGCTTTCATCCCCGAGTCCGGCAGCAGCTCAGCTCAGCAGCATGAGACTCTAGACAATACCTCACATATTTTCCGTACCCCAGCACTTTCAGACCAGTAGGGGTCAGTAGTTTGTCCTAGTAGGTATAAACACATGCTGACACTACTTCCACAGGTGTGGTGCAACGGAGAGGGCACCTGACTTCACAACATAAGACACACAGTTTGGGCTCACGCTTTAATCCCCAAGTCCCGCAGCAGCTCACCTTAGCAGCATCAAACTCTATGCAATACCTTACTTAATTTCCGTACCTGGGCACTTTCGGACCGGTAGGTATGAGTAGTTTGCTTGGCACCCCCTCTATAGCACACCCTAAACACCCCACAGAGGTTACAGTGCTCCTACCCTCCTCTTTCCTACTTTTTTTTGCCCTTTTTTCCCCTTACTCACTTTGACAGAATCACAAAATGGCGGCCAACACTTCCTAGTTGCAACCGCTCGCAGCGCTCCCAACCAATAAGCAGCAAGCTCGTGCTCGTAACGCATCAGCCAATCAGATGGAAGAATTCCCAAATATCGATATCTGTAAATTTCGATATTTCTCAAAAACTACTGAATAGATTTACACCAAATAAACAAAAGCATGCTTTCTAGACCAAGACCCTTCTCCCTGCCAAATTTGGGGTAATTCCGTTCACCCGTTCGAACTGTAGCCTTTTCTAAAGTTTCCTATGGAAATTAACATGGAGAAAACAAGTTTTGGGACCCCCTTTTTTCTCGGCCCCCCTTGACGAATCACCCCCAAACTTAAAACATAGGAGCTGATATGAACAAAGAATTAATATGGAAAATTTCATGAAGATTCATCAAACGATGCCAAAGTTATAAGCAAAACAAAAAATGCTCTTCCTATGGAAACTTGGTCCTAACTATAACTACCTACTGGTAATATAAATATGCAGTAAATGATTTCAGCAATCGCTTTCTTCAACATGACTTCATTATAGATTCAAACAATGTTGTGACGTGATGATCGGGTATTTATATTCAAGCTCATGCTTTTTATATTCTATTTGCAATACTTACACTTGACCCAGTAAGGCATTTAAGCAGAGATTCAAGGATCCTTATCTTTGGGATCATAATGAGATTATTAGTAATATGCTTTGCTCATTATATCTATGATATTACATTTAAACACGATTTCATGTTTTATCGATGTTTAGAAAACAGACTGACCGGTGTCTTTCACAATTGATATATGTACAATATTTTGTCTATGTCATTTTATCACGTGGTGTGTACACAGCAAATTTAAAAACAAGGCAGGCCGTATCTGGCTATGTGTGAGCAAGGACATTCCCATCCAAAACGCATCATATTGCAGCTCTTTAAATAAATTACATCAGTGCCTATACCTGGAGGATTTGAGTTGTCTCTGTTCGCCTGTCAGTTTGGGGAAGTGCGGAGACTTTGTTTGTTGTTTGCATGAAAATTCGGAAGGTGGTTGCTTCCGCGACGAATCCACTCCCCGGAAGTAGGCTGCCGCCATTAACCAGTGTATCCACGTTTCGAAAACGAAGTTTGTTAGGTGACAGCCCCAGATTGCAGCCGCATACTATCACTGCAGTGGAGGGAAAACAACGGCGCAATTGGAATATCTGTTCCTGTCTGCGGTGAGTGAATCGGTGATTTGCATCGGTGGGGAGGATAAACCGCACAGTGGGGCCTCGCACACACGGAGCGTCCACCTAAACATTCCACATTAAACAACAGAGTTTGCACAACTATGTCAGCGAAGGTAGTTCATGGCAGGGAGGACGCTGCAGATGCCTTATTTTCCAATCTGCCCAAAACGAACAACACAGGGGATACGGCTAATCCTGGCAATGCGGACAATTCCAACGAAGGGCAAACTAAAACTTTATTGAAACGTCTGGAGAAATGTATGCGCTCCGAGGTGACAAAATGGTGGGAGAACAAATATTTATCTAAATACATCGAGGAGGGTCGGGTTCCGAGGGGGCTACATATTTTATTAGCCCCAAGTTACGAGAGCCCCAATCCGGAAATGTTAAAAGAATGAGGTCACAGTAATCTGGAGGCCTCTATGAACCTAGTTAAAATACTTTTGAAATATGCTGAAATTGACAGACTTGCCCTGATCACTGAAATTGATAAAATAAACGAGCAACTTGTGAAGTTTGAGCCCAATGATTTTATAACAAAATCAAGAAAGGAAATGCAAGAACACCTTACTAAACAGGAAGAGAAAATCAAGGCCCACCAAGTGTATAAGTTCACTCGCGACAAGGAAGACTACGAGCAAGGACGTATATACACTTTTGCTCGTAAATATGAAAATGCAAAGAGATCCAAATTAAATGAGAAGTCATCAAGTATAACAGCAGGCGCAGGATCTATGTCAAACGCGCCCACCCACGCAGTTTCAGGAAACAGTGATACTGATTCAATGACGAGCAGCATATCATCGGATGATGGTAACATTAACAGAACAGGGGCAGTGGATAAGTCCATGGTTTTAGATCTTGGGGAAGAGATTGATTTTTTTAGTGTTCGACCATCGCCAGAGACTAAGGCCAAGGAATCAGCAAAAAAAAAAGAGCAAGAAATAACGCAGGGCGGCGCGAGAGCCGCAAAAAGCAGAAACAGCTACAAAAAATCAAAAAAGCCGTTCTGGCGAAAAAAGCAATAATTGATGACAACACTATTATAAATCTATCTACAGTTACTCTATCTGAGGCTGAAAAACAACTATTAAGCCTCGGTCTGTCATTCTGTCCCATAAGTGACTTTAATTATACCCGCACACAAATTGATGTTTTCTGTTACATCCGTAAACTTAAGCTAAAAATGTTTTTCAGTATAAAGGAAGGACTAAAAGATCAGGAACTCAATTCAGCATATCAATCCAATACTGATCTTTTAGCATCGGATGCTCCCACCTTGCTAACCATGCACAAACTCAGTCATACCAACATAGCTAATGAGCAAACCACACAAGAGAGAGGATCGTCACAACAAAGACTATCGGAAGCAGATGTCACACAACTAGGAGCCAACATGAGTCCATTTAAGCCCAAATCAAGCTTTGTACCTAATATGCCAAAGGATGCAATTGACATCTTTCAGGATGTAATAGTGGAGGACCTCAAAAAATTGCACCACCAAATCAAACATCGTAAAAGATACAAGAGCAAACAGGAAAATCAATATGCAGAAT
The DNA here is from genome assembly GCF_964204655.1 of Triturus cristatus. Lineage (NCBI taxonomy): Eukaryota > Metazoa > Chordata > Amphibia > Caudata > Salamandridae > Triturus > Triturus cristatus. Next base: position 280,372,012 of record NC_140580.1, on the reverse strand, counting down.
TAATAAAGAAACTCAGTAATAACCATCAAACAGTGGTTACCACGTCTGACAAAGGTGGCAATATTGTGATCTGGCCACAAAAAGACTATATTGTGGAGGCACACAGACATTTAAGCGATCCATCGTGCTATGAAAAATCAACACTAAAACAATACAATGCCGCAAGAGAAAGCCTTAAAAAAGTACTTTTCAAATGGAAAAGAGAGGGCATGATCTCTACTGAAGAATTTCGCTTTCTGCATGTTGAGCATCCTGTGTTTCCCAGATTATACCTTATTCCCAAGGTTCATAAAAAGATGGTCCCAGTCCCTCGGAGGCCAATAATATCTGCAATCCAGAGTATGGGAGAAAACATCACACAGTTTATCGACTTTTTTTTACAGGATTTAGTGAAGAGACTTCCAACTTACATCAAGGACACAGGAGATTTTCTTTAAAAAATCAAGAATGTCCCATGGTCTGCGGATTCGATATTCATCACCTTGGATATCGAGTTCCTTCATACCAGCATAGAACATTCGACTGGTTTAATAGCACTAGAGCATTTTATGAGCACTAGACCATTGGAGTGCTATTGCCATAATAAAATGATTGTAGAGTTGGTATCTTGGTGTTTAAATAACCACTATTTCCTGTTTGGGAATGATTTTTTTTGCAGAAAAGGGGTGTTGCGATGGGAGCCTGCTTCTCCCCCAGCTACGCGTGCTTGCACGTGGGCTGGTGGGAGGAGCAGTTTCTTAAGCGCACTTACAACACTGTGTTTGCTAATCATGTTTCAAAATGGATGAGGTACATCGATGATGTTTTTATCATATGGAGAGGGTACGAACAAAGTGCAATCAATTTCATTAATGAAATCAACGTCAATCACGTGAATTTGAAATTTACATCTCAAATAAGTAGGGAAAGTGTAGATTTCTTAGATGTTAGAATTTTTATGCGTGAGGGAGAAATTGCAACTACCTTACACAGGAAAAGCACTGCTGGCAATTCCACTCTGCATGCCAGCAGTGCTCACCCCAGACATGTGATAAACAACATCCCATATGGTGAACTATTACGTCTAAAGCGCATCTGCTGTACCGAGGAAGATCTGGTCAGGTGCACGGATCAGGCGCTTATTAGATTCAAACAGAGGGGTTGCAATGAATCCATCTTGAAACAGGCAGTAACAAAAATGAATACTAAACCTAGGGCTTCCCTATTAACAGTTACTGATGTTGACAACACTGTTATTGATGAGAAACATAACAACTCTGTTCCCAGATTTGTGAAAACTTTCAATAAACAGGAAAGGAAAATAATGAGCCATTATTACACGCAGTTGTCCGATACTTCTCACTGACGGGGTTAGCTCCCAGGCTTCCCGCCTGTCCTACTATTACTTATGGGAAAGGACCTTCGATGAGAACCCAAATTGCCAAGAGTAGTCCAGAATTAGAAAAAGGTACATATGCAATATATATTACTAGCATTTATGCAGTAAATGATTTCAGCAATCGCTTTCTTCAACATGACTTCATTATGGATGCAAACAATGTTGTGACGTGATGATCCGGTATTTATATTCAAGCTCATGCTTTTTATATTCTCTTTGCAATACTTACACTTGAACCAGTAAGGCATTTAAGCAGAGATTCAAGGATCCTTATCTTTGGGATCATAATGAGATTATTACTAATATGGCTTGCTCATTATATCTATGATATTACATTTAAACACGATTTCATGTTTTATCGATGTTTAGAAAACAGACTGACCGGTGTCTTTCACAATTGATATATGTACATTATTTTGTCTATGTCAGTTTATCACGTGGTGTGTACATAGCAAATTTAAAAACAAGGCGGGCCGTAATTGGCTATCTGTGAGCAAGGACATTCCCGCCCGAAACATGTCAGATTGCAGCTCTTTAAACAAAAGAACAGGAACTGATCTAGAAAATGAAGTATATGGATTAGGTAATTTTACACTTAACCTCCTGATTCTGAATGTTGAATCCGAAGCTACGCCAATCTTATCCGTTATGTCAGTATTCCCAGTTAAAGGGGAATTATGTGTAAGAAAGAATGGTTCCATACACATGGGCCATAGTAAATGCACCACTGTAATAAAATTCAGTGATCAAGGCAAGTCTACATTTAGAGCTTCCCGTCATTCCTACTTCATATGTGGCCAGACCGCATATATACGTCTACCTCTAGATTGGGATGGTACCTGTTACATAGCATTCCTTCTGCCACCTGTTTTCCTAGCCCCTCCTGATTATCACAGAAATACCCATTTAGTACACAATAGACAGCAGAGAGATCTCCCGATTGTCGATTACACTGAAACGGCATGGGAACAATACACAGATTTCAATAAAGGTTTCTTTCCCTATATAGGTACAGTCACTAATAGTAAGCTGATACGTAGATTAACTAGAACCCTTGAAGCAGTAGTGAACGAGACTACTTCCGCCTTAGGAAATTTAACAGAAGAGCAGTCTGCGATGCGGATTGTTGTGCTTCAAAATCGTCTTGTCCTTGACGTCATCCTGGCCGATAGGGGCGGAGCTTGTAGGGTCATCGGATCAAGTTGCTGTGTTTTCATACCAGAAAACTCGCCGTCAATATATAAAGCCATAACTCGCCTTCATAAGATTATAAGCCAGATACACCAGAGTCCAGGCACCTGGACTTGGTCCGGTTGGTTCTGGAGCGTGTTGTCAGCCTGGGGATGGAGGATCCTATCCTTCCTAGGTATTGGCTTTCTCATACTATTCAGTTGCTGCTTATGTCTACAATGTGGGCCAGCGATTTGTGGTCTGTGTGCCACATCGTGTATCCCGCATCCAAGTTTTCGTTCAAGATCCCGGAAGAAGAAAGAAGAACAAATGATGCTATATGAACAGATCGATGGATTGATGAAGATCGATATCTCCTGAGGGTCCGTAGGGGACAAGGAGGGAATGAGGAAATATGAATTTTGTGATCAGTTATGTCCCCTATCGTAGACCCCAACGGCTCCATGTGCATGTTACAAGTACATGTATGTTCCCTCCAGTTCCAGTTATGAAGACGCAAATACATGTGCGTCCACCGTCAACATGTCCTCTTTCAGATCCGCCATGAATGGGTCAGATATTCCATTCCTAAGTATGAAAGGCCACCGACTTTATGTGGTTCACTTTCCACATTTTTACAGATTCAGGTGAGTAGGCCCTGAATTCTGCCATCAAGCCTTTTCCTGCCTTCTGCCTCTGAAAGCTCCAGTCCGAACCTGCATCTGTATCCATGAACTTTGTCCTACTCCCTGCGCGGCTAACGGTGCCTGATCCAGCCTGTTGCCTGCCAAAAACTGTATTTCACCTTCAAGATTATCTGCTCCGCTCCTCATCCGATGCATTCCTGTCTAGTAGTTTAGGTAAACATTCTTCCAGCTACCGTGCAAAGGGCCAGGCCTCACTGTCTTCATGCAAGTAATTCATAGCCCCTGTTACCATGGAAGATTCCTGCCCCCTCGCATCTCATGTAGACATTTAGACGCTTGTATACACACTAACAGTCAGTATAGAATAGATTCCGTCCGAGAGACCTTTCCTTTTGGATAATACAGTTCTTTAAACATAAGATATTAGATATGATTTGGGATTAGGTTGACATGACCCCTCAGACTTCTGTCTCCACATGTAGAGCTAAATATCAAGTCTCCTTCATCCTCTAGTTGCACGTCAATCACACGTCATGCGGCTGCGCGTGCATCTCTGCCAAGTATTTCTGCTGACATTGCAGGATTCTCTTATGGATCCACCCACTTGTGACATCATGTTTAATGACGTATTTAGTTACGCCTATGTTTACGCCTTTTTTCATTACGTATGTGTATCATTATCTGTATTATCAGCTGTTACGCCTCTTGCATCTGTCTTAATGTAATACTTTTCATATAAATATCATTACTTGTCAATAATGTATTGCCTTCCCTTCCTGAACCTTCGTGGTGATGGAATTTGAAGCCTACAGTTCGAACTGTAATTCCTTTATAGAGGAATAAAGCCTTTTAGAACCTCTAATACCACGGATTCTGCCTCTTATATTTTCTGAGTTATTCTTACTAGACTTTACCGCATAAAAAATAGTACCGGTAATGAAATATTTACCACACCAGCATAGAACATTTGACTGGTTTAATAGCACTAGAGCATTTTATGAGCACTAGACCATTGGAGTGCTATTGCCATAATAAAATGATTGTAGAGTTGGTATCTTGGTGTTTAAATAACCACTATTTCCTGTTTGGGAATGATTTTTTTTGCAGAAAAGGGGTGTTGCGATGGGAGCCTGCTTCTCCCCCAGCTACGCGTGCTTGCACGTGGGCTGGTGGGAGGAGCAGTTTCTTAAGCGCACTTACAACACTGTGTTTGCTAATCATGTTTCAAAATGGATGAGGTACATCGATGATGTTTTTATCATATGGAGAGGGTACGAACAAAGTGCAATCAATTTCATTAATGAAATCAACGTCAATCACGTGAATTTGAAATTTACATCTCAAATAAGTAAGGAAAGGGTAGATTTCTTAGATGTTAGAATTTTTATGCGTGAGGGAGAAATTGCAACTACCTTACACAGGAAAAGCACTGCTGGCAATTCCACTCTGCATGCCAGCAGTGCTCACCCCAGACATGTGATAAACAACATCCCATATGGTGAACTATTACGTCTAAAGCGCATCTGCTGTACCGAGGAAGATCTGGTCAGGTGCACGGATCAGGCGCTTATTAGATTCAAACAGAGGGGTTGCAATGAATCCATCTTGAAACAGGCAGTAACAAAAATGAATACTAAACCTAGGGCTTCCCTATTAACAGTTACTGATGTTGACAACACTGTTATTGATGAGAAACATAACAACTCTGTTCCCAGATTTGTGAAAACTTTCAATAAACAGGAAAGGAAAATAATGAGCCATTATTACACGCAGTTGTCCGATACTTCTCACTGACGGGGTTAGCTCCCAGGCTTCCCGCCTGTCCTACTATTACTTATGGGAAAGGACCTTCGATGAGAACCCAAATTGCCAAGAGTAGTCCAGAATTAGAAAAAGGTACATATGCAATATATATTACTAGCATTTATGCAGTAAATGATTTCAGCAATCGCTTTCTTCAACATGACTTCATTATGGATGCAAACAATGTTGTGACGTGATGATCCGGTATTTATATTCAAGCTCATGCTTTTTATATTCTCTTTGCAATACTTACACTTGAACCAGTAAGGCATTTAAGCAGAGATTCAAGGATCCTTATCTTTGGGATCATAATGAGATTATTACTAATATGGCTTGCTCATTATATCTATGATATTACATTTAAACACGATTTCATGTTTTATCGATGTTTAGAAAACAGACTGACCGGTGTCTTTCACAATTGATATATGTACATTATTTTGGCTATGTCAGTTTATCACGTGGTGTGTACATAGCAAATTTAAAAACAAGGCGGGCCGTAATTGGCTATCTGTGAGCAAGGACATTCCCGCCCGAAACATGTCAGATTGCAGCTCTTTAAACAAATTACATCAGTGCCTATACCTGGAGGATTTGTGTTGTCTCTGTTCGCCTGTCAATTTGGGGAAGTGCGGAGACTTTGTTTGTTGTTTGTATATATATATATATATATGTTTGTATATATATATATATATGTATATATGTATATATGTATATATATATATATATATATCCCACACTCTTTCCGGCACAGAAAGAAATGGGTCGCACTCCGGTCTGGTTTTTCCACTTTGATGATTTTAATGTTTGTAATCTCCATAACAAACACAAACCAACGCGTTTCGGTCTCCACCGAGACCTTGCTCACGGTGACGCCCCCTCTATAGGTCAAATGTTATAAACCTGTATTTCTCTTACGTCATTTCCTGTTACTTGTGATAGGGCGTTCTGGGAATTGTAGTGAAAAAATATTTTTCTTACTCAAATTCATTCTAATGAACCTTACATGTCAATAAATGATTATATAATCACGATATAACAAAATTAATTTAAATGAAATAACAGGTTTTAGCACCAGCACATTTTCTCAATGGGTTTTGTAACGCTTGTAAATCCATTTATCATACATCAGTATAAATTCATTATTTTTCTCTTTCAAAACAGATTCAAAAAAGTATATCTTAACTCCTCCAGTGGAGAGTGACTCCTTATAGTTCATGTCTTGATAACCCAAATCTGAATGCTGTTCATGTTTAAGTCATGATTGAGATTTCTAAATTATAGTTCACACATTTGACATGTAAGGAATATTGCCATTAAAAAGATTTTTGTATATACATGTCGAGGGGCAATCAAGTTTATACATTATACCACTCCATCTTAAATTTCTATCAGTTCTTTTACAGATGTATATAAAGTTCCTCACTTTGATTGAGTCCATGTGGAGTGAGAGATCGTAAGTTCAGAATGTGGCGTGATTCTTTTTGTCTTAATTTTTTCTCTCTGTCTCCTCCTCTTTCCTGTTTTTTCACAGTTTCAATGCCAAAAAAGTTTAACAGTTTCCAATTACTGTTATGGTTTGCTTCCATATGTTTTGCCACAACATTACTTCTGTCTTTATGTATAGTTGCTCGAACATGTTCCAGTATTCTTTTTTTCAGTTCACATATTGTGCTTCCAACATATCTTAGTTGACACGGGCATTCTATTACGTAGACCACATACTGACTTTTGCACGTAATAAGTTCCTGTATGTTCCAGTTTTTTCCATCGGCCATTCTTATGTCTTGAGTGTTTTTTGCAATTGAACATACTTTGCAATTGTGAAATTTTTTGAAGCCTTTGCTTTGAAGCCATGTTTTTCTTTTTTCTTTCCTGTAGTGGCTGTGTGTTAAACGATCTTTCAGATTTGTAGCTCTTCGATAGGTTATACTTGGTGTTTTCCCCATAATTTTTCCAACCGTGGTATCTAGCTGTAAAATCTTCCAATTTCTCTTGATGATGTCTCTTATCTGTTTAGATTCTTTTGAAAAGGTTGTAATGAATCTTATTGGTTCTTCTTCAGAAATTGCTTTTATTTCACTTTTTTTTGATTGTAATAATTTTTTTCTTTCCAATACATTTGCCCTTTTCCAACCACTTTGGATTTGTTTTTTGGGGTATCCTCTTTTTTCAAATCTTTTGGATGTTGAGCTGCTCTGCTTTATCCATTCTTTGTTTTCAGAGCAAATTCTTCGCAATCTTAGAAACTCACCGTATGGAATATTCTGAAACAAACATTGTTGATGGAAACTGCTTGCGTGTAACGTTGCATTTGTTGCAGTGGTTTTCCTGTGTAGAGTTGTTTGAAACTGATTTTCTGAGATATAGATTTCAGTATCCAGAAAAATTACTCTTGTTGGGCTTAAGTCATATGTGAATTTGAAATTTGCTGGTGTTGTGTTGAGAATTGCAAAATATTCTTTGAACTCCTGATCCGTTCCGTCCCAAATGATCAGGAGATCAACGATGAAACGTAACCAAAGGATTATTTTATTCAAAAATTTGTCATTGCTAGGTTGCCAAGCCCATTTTTGTTCCCACCAGCCCATTGTAAGGCAGGCATAGCTGGGACTAAAAGAAAAACCCATCGCGGTGCCTTTTCTTTGGTTAAAGATGTCTTCCCCAAAGTAGAATACGTTTTGTGTTAGGCACATTCTGATCATTTCTTCCAACATGATGTTATGTTTGTTGTAATGGATATTTCTTTCTCCTAAGAAAAATTTGCAGGCTGAGATTCCAATTTCATGGTCAATATTTGTGTATAAGGACACAACGTCCATCGTTCTCATCTTGTAAGATGTTTGCCATGGGGTGCCATTCAGATGTCTCAAAACGTCGCTGGTGTCTTTGATATACGAACTTAAATTAGGAACAAGAGGTAACAGAAAATGATCAATATAATTAGCCATTGGTTCAAATAAAGATCCATTTGCTGACACTATCAGACGCCCTGGTGGTCTAGTGCGATTCTTATGGATCTTAGGCAAGAAATACATTGTCGCTGTTACTGGATGTTCTACTGTCAGGTATTTACATTCATCTTGGTCTATCAACCCCGCATCTAACCATTCTTTCAATTTCTTATCCAGATTGATTTTCATTTTTGCTGTGGGGTTCGCTTGTAGTTTTTCATAATACATTATGTCATTGAGTTGTTCAAATGCCACATTTACATAGTCTTGTTTGTCCCAAATGATGATGTTTGCACCTTTATCGGCCATCTTTATTTCAATTTTGTCATCCAACGTTCGAGCTTCCAAGGCCTTCCTTTCCTCCACTTTGAGATTATCAACATATCTTTCTTTTCTTATTTTGTAAATATCTTGAATGATAGCTTCGTGGAAGGTATCTATCTTGTTTCCTGCTGGTAGTTGAGGATAGAAGTAGGATTTTGGTCTCTTTTTGCTTAGGCCTGCTCCCAATTGCGTGCATACTTCTTCCAGAGTCACATGTTGTGACTCAGTTTGTGCATCTAGATTCATTAAAGTTAGAAAACCTCCTGATTCTTTAGCTGCTAAGGTTAAATTAGGTATATCTGTTGGCACTGAGGAGTTAAGATATACTTTTTTTGAATCTGTTTTGAAAGAGAAAAATAATGAATTTATACTGATGTATGATAAATGGATTTACAAGCGTTACAAAACCCATTGAGAAAATGTGATGGTGCTAAAACCTGTTATTTCATTTAAATTAATTGCGACCGCAATCCACTGCTGATGACGTCACATATTACATCACTCATGACATGGTCAGTGACATCACTCATGACATCACTGATGACATCTCAAATGACATCACTGATGACATGACTGATGACATCATCCAGTGAATATGTGTCTTTCTGAAAAATAAATATTTTTTATATATGTATATCTAAAGGTTAATGGAAGAATAAATGGGTAAATAAGTGTCTAAATGGATGGTTTTTTTTTGTAAAATTAATTGTATAACTGAATACAGTGATGTAATATGTGACGTCATCAGCAGTGGATTGTGGTCGCGCGAGTTATAGTTAGCTGAACTAACTATAACGGGGGAATTTCAATGGTTTTGTACGAGTGAAATGTCCAGCTAACTATAACATGTGTGAAACCTATGGTTTTTTCAGTGAATTTGTAAGGTTTTTGAAATGCTAATTCCTAACTATAACTTTTTTTTGAAACCTAAGGTTTTTTAAATGCTAATTTATGTATGTATTATTATATTTTTTATATATTTATTTTACAATAAACTACCTATGTATATAGTTATAGATTGACTGTATTCTGTAATATGGAATGGCTCAGCTCTTTTTTTTTAATTTGGATAAAGTTGAACAGCATAGTTAATATCTTCTATAAAGTTATAAACAGTTTAAAATGTTTTTTTTTTAAGGGTTTTTCACGGTGCGCGCACCCCGCGATTTTTTGAAAAAAAATACAATGTTTTTTTCACCCTTCGGGGTCCTTCAGGGACCCCCTGACAAAGGCTAGGGGGTCAGGAACTCTCTACCCTGCCCCCTTTTCACGTTCTCCACCTTTCTTTTTCACTGTCACCCACAAAATGGCGTCCGACACTTCCTGATTTTGACCGATTGGAATGTTGACTGACATCTAACCATCAATCAGAATTACGCTCGCGGATATTTGGTGCGCGCACCATGCACGCACCGTGCGCGCACCATGCGCGCACCGTGCACGCACCATGCGCGCACCGTGCACGCACCATGCTCGCATATAGATATTTGTGTACTTTTAACTGCAATTTTCTCAGGAACTACTGAACAAATTGACACCATATATGCAAAAGGCACATGCCTGACCTGAGGACTACCACTTTGCCAAATTCTGTTCAGCCGTTCGGGCTGTACCTTTGACTAAAGGTCCTATGGGAAAATGCATGGGGAAAACGCGTTTTGGGACCCCCCTTTTTTCTCAGCCCCCGCTTGACGAATCACCCCGAGACTTTCAGGGTGGGAGCTGAGCGGAGCGCCCCATTAGTTTTGAAAATTTCACGAAGATAAGTCAACCGGCGCCAAAGTTATTCAAAATAGAATTTTCAGATTTCTTATGGGAACTCGGTCCTAACTATAACTATCTACTGGCGACCGCCAGTAGATAATATATATAAATATATATAAATATATATATATATATATATATATATATATATATATATATATATATATATATTTGAGATGTCATCAGTGATGTCACTGACCATGTCATGTGTGATGTAATATGTGACGTCATCAGCAGTGCATTTTGGGGGCGTGAGTTGTAGTAAGTTCAACTAACTATAACGGCCGAATTTCTCTGGTTTTGTACGAGTGAAATGTCCAACTAACTATAACATCCCTGAAACCTGTGTTTTATTTCAGTGAATTTCCAAGGTTTTTTAAACGCTAATTTCTAACTATAACGTCCCAGAAACCTATGTTTTTTTTATTGAGTTTCTAAGGTTTTTTTAAATGTTAATTACTAACTATAACGCCCCTGAAACCTATGGTTTTTTCAGTGAATTTCTAAGGTTCTTTGAAATGCTAATTACAAACTATAACGTCCCTGAAACCTATGTTTTTTTTCAGTGAATTTCAAGTTTTTTTAAATGCAAATTTCTCACTATAAGGTAGTAGTCGTGTTTGCAGAGTGTTGCAGAAAGGGGCCTGAGCCTGGGCCTCCGATCAACGCTAAGGAATTCTGCTGCGTAGGACTTACAGGAGGTACCAGGAGGGCTACTTGGCCACCAAAGTCCCTCAGGAGTAAAGAGGACTTCATACCCCAACCAGTACTGTACCAGGAGGCGCGTTTGCAGAGTGGTGGAGAAAGGTTATCATGGCCTCCGAAGACCTCTTAGCAATCCCACTGTGTGGGGCTTACTGGAGGTAACAGGTGGTGTAGTTGGCCGCCAAGGTCAGCCTTGGGGGCCCACTAGCCCTCATATTACCGCCAGTATGTCCCAAATAGCTGAATTGCTAAGTTCTCATAGCAGGCCCTTCCCCCTTTCCCCACCACTCTGAAAACGCACTTCTGGCATGCTCTTGGATGGAGATTAAAGTACCTTCACTGCTGGGAGTCCTCAGGGGCCAACTAGCCTACCTGAAACCTCCAGCATGCCCCAGATAGTAGGTAGCTGACAGGTGGACACAGGCCATGCCCCCTTTCTCCGCCCCTCCTGGGGCGTTCTGAATTGGGGGATAAAGTCATCTTCAATCCTGAGAGTCCCTGGGGCCAACTAGCCCACCAGGTACCTCCAATAAGCCCCACACAGCTGGATTGCTGAGAGTGGTCTTTTACATCACGCTGCAAACACACCTCCTGGCACACTGCTGCCCGGGGGATGAAGTCCACTTTATTTCTGAGGTCCTCAGGACACAAGAGAACCTCTTTGCCCCACCAGCAATGTGCCAAGAAACGCGTTTGCAGAGTGGTGTAAAAAGGGGCGTGGCCTTGGACCACTTTTCAGCAATCCCACTGTGTGGGGCTTACTGGATGTACCTTGTGAGCTAGTTGGCCCCCAGGGACTCTCAGGATTGAAGGAGACGTAATCCCCCAACTTAGAACGTGCCAGGAGGTGCGTTTGCAGAGTGGTGCAGGGAGGGGGCGGGGCCTCTGGCGAGAAGCTGGCTTTTCTTTTTTTGATAGAAGGGAGGCTGTGTGGCCCTCCTTCTCTTAATATTTTGGGGTCCCTGGGGTCCTCATTCCACAGGGCCTGACCACTTAAAAAAAAAAACAGGAAGGGGGGCCGCATGGCATGGCCCTCCTTCCCTGGGCCACTTCTGGCCCTGGGGACACCATCCCCCGCGGCCTGGCCAGCCTTTATTTAAAATTTTAGAGGGGGCTGCATGGCCCCCCTCCTGAGGCCAATTATGGCCCCTTGGACCCCATCCTCCAGGACCAGTCTTCCGTTTAAATAGAAATAATAATAATAAATTAAAAGGGAGGGTCCAAGTGGCCCCCTCCCGGGCCATTTCTGGCCCCAGGGACCCTCTCCCCCTGGGCCTGGCCTCATGTCCCTGCCCCCTGCGGGAGCCGGCATTGCTTTTGGACAAGAGGAGCTGCTGACATGCAGCTCTCCTTGTCCAAACGAAATCTGCTTTGCTTCGTGGAAGCGAGAGCAGATTTCCTGCTCTCGCTTCCACGAAGCAAAGCAGTGTTTGCGAAGCAAAGCAGTGTTTGCAGTGTTAGGAAACTGCAATGTCCAGAAGGCAGTAACCCCGGGACATTGCTGTAGCCGGTCCTGGGGGTGGCGGTCCCCAGGGCCATCTAGGGCTCCAGGAAGGGGGCCGCGTGGCCCCCCTCTGAACATTTACATAGCCCAGAGGAGGTGGTGGTCCTGGGGCAGTGTGGGGGATTAGTAGCCCCCCACACTTATTTATTGAAATTCAAGCCCTGAGGAGGTGGCAGTCCCCAGGGCTTGGGGGGGCCCGTGAGACCCCCGCCTCATATATATTGAAGCCCCGGGGAGGTAGAGTTCCCCGGGGCTGCGGAGGTCCGTGTGCCCCAGTGCATAATTAATAAAGCCCCGGGGAGGTGGTGGTCCCTGGGGCTGCGGGGGCCCGAGCGGCCCCGCATATATTTTTCACATTTTGCACATTGCACCTGGCCCACACGGGGGCTTATTAAAACAAAATGCTTTTTTGGCCTCTGGGGGTCCCTCTGGGACGCCCTGAGCACGCCTAGGGGGTCAGATGTCACTTCTTGGATTGAAGTGTTGGCAGCCAATTAGAATGATGCTCGTGCTCAGGAGGGTCGCTGATCCTTCTCGGTCACCAGATATCGATATTTATTATTTTTGAATTTCTCAGAAACTACTGAACGGATTTACACCATTTAAAAAAAGATTGTTTTCTGAACCACAAGCTACCTTTTTGCCAAATTTGGTGTAATTTCGATCAGCAGTTCGGGCTGTAGCTTTGTCTAAGGTTTCCTATGGAAATGAAAATGAAGAACACGTGTTTTAGGACCTCCCTTTTTTCTCGGCCCACGCTTGATGAACCACCCTGAAACTTTCAAGACAGGAGCTGACTTGAGCGAACCATTAGTTTTGGAAATTTCGTGAAGATTCGTCAAATGGCGCCAACGTTACTGGCAAAAGAAAAAACATGTTTCCTATGGAAACTAGGTCCTAACTATAACTACCTACTGGCGACTGAATGGGTCTGTGAATGGATGCCTATGTGTTTGAATGGGTCTGTGAGTGGGTGCATTAGTGTCTGAGCAGTCTGTGATGGGGTCAATGGTTCTCTGCATGGGTGCCTCAGTGTCTGAGTAGATGTGTAAGTAGATGCATCAGTGTTTGAGTAAGTGTGTGAGTGGGTGCATCAGTGTCTGACTGGGTCTGTGAGTGGTTGTGTGAGTTACTGAATGGGACTGTGAGTAGGTGAATGAGTGTCTGAGTGGGTCTGTGAGTGGGTGTGAGAGTGTCTCAGTGGGTAGGTGAATGGCTGCAAGAGTGAGTGGGTCTGTAAGTGGGTGCGTGTTTTTCTCAGTGGGTCTGTTAGTGGGTGCAAGAGTATCTCAATGGGTCTGTGAGTGGGTGTGATAGTATCTGAGTGGGTCTAAGAGTGGGTGTGAGAGTGTCTGACTGGGTCTGTAACTGGGTGTGACTGTAAGAAGGGGTCTTTGAGTGGGTGCATCAGGGTCTGAGTAGATGTATGAGAGAGTGTATCAGTGTTTGATGAGTGAGTGTATGAATGGGTGGATCAGTACCTGAGTGGGTTTGTGAGTATTTGTGTAAGTGTTTGAGTGAGTGGGTGCTTAACTGTCTGAGTGTGTGTGTGAGTGTCTGAGTGGGTCTATGAGTGGCTAAAAGAGTATCTGTATGGGTCTGTGAGTGGGTGGGTGGGTGTCTGAGTGGGTCTGTGAGTGGGTGCATGAGTGAGTGGGTCTGTGAGTGAGTATGAAAGTGTCTGAGTAGGTCTGAGAGTAGGTGTAAGAGTATCTGAGTGGGTCTGTGAGTAGGTGCAAGAGTACCTGAGTGGGCCTGTGTACGGGTGCATAAGTGTCTGAGTAGGGCTGTGAGTGATTGTAAGATTGTTTCAATTGGTCTGTGAGCAGGTGTAAGAGTATCTGAGTGGGTCTGTGAGTGGATGTGAGAGTGTCTGTGAGTGGCTGTATTAGTGGGTGTGTGCAGTTTTTTTTCCATTTTTTTGGGAAGAATTAGCAAATCGGGCGTGGTGGTGCACAGGGGGGGCGCTAAGAATCGCGATGGATTCGCCAACCCTCAATCATGAAGAAAAAAACATTCTTGGGATTTTCTTGCCCATCAGGGTCCCCCATTGACTCCTATATTGCATCAATGGGGTCAGGGCACCTCTACCCTGACCCCTTCTAGTACATTTCATCTGAAATTTTGCAGATTGTCCCTGATATCTAAAATGGCAGCAACAACTTTCTACTAAGGTTGCTGTCAGCCAATCACGGTATTACTGTTGGCTCTTAGTGAACCAAGAGCTAGCTTTCTGCCAACTTAGGTGTAAATCCGTCCAGTAATTCGGGCTGTAGTTGTGTCTAAAATCTCTATGGGAATTACAATGAGAAACGCAGTTCTTTTAACCCCCTTTTTCTCAGCACCCGCTTGACGGTTCACCCTGAAACTTTCTAAGCACAACTAGAAACAGGTCACTTTTTTGGGGGAAAATTTCATGAAGATTCATCAAACAGCGAGAGAGATGACATCACTGATGACATAACTGATAACATCATTCACAGAACAACTCACACACCAAAATAACCACTCATTCACCTACTCACAGACCCACTCACTCATCCATAGAGCCACTCACACACCCACTCACTCACCCATACAGCCACTCACTTAGCAATACACCTACTCACACAGCCACTCCTGTCCCACGCAGTGACTCACACTGCCACTAACTCCCCCATACAGATACTCACACACCCACTCACTCATCCATACAGCCTCTCAACAGAGCTACTCACATACCCTCACAACTACTTACATTGCCATTCACACATCCATATACGCACTCACACACCCACTCACTCACCCATACAGCCACTTACACAGCCACTGAGTCATCCATACAGCCACAAAGCATTTTTCGTTTTCCTAAGAACTGTGTAGCCGTTTGATGAATCGTCACAATACTTTCACAAAAATGTTTTCTGTCAAGTGTGAGGCCAAGAAAAAGAGGGGTACCAAAACATGTTTTCCTCATTAATATTTCCAAATGAAAATTAGACTAAGCAATAGCCAAAACGGCTGACCAGATTTACATCAAATTTGGCAGAAAGATAGATCTTGGGCCTGAAAGCGTGTTTTTTGGTGATTTGGTGCAAATCCGTTCTGTCGTTTTTGAGAAATTAAGGTTAAAAAACTGTGCATTTTTGTGCATACAGATTTTGTGATAAGATCTGATTGGCTGCCACCACATCAACAACTATGTGGCAGAAGCCATTTTAGGACTTAAGGCCTCAGCCTCCTGTCCTGACAAAAAGGGTAAACAAACATATAAGGGGGAAAGGTAGGGATACCTTGCTACCCTGCCCCCTAGACCTAAAGGGGGAAGCCGCATGGGGCAAAAATGCTTTGTTTAAAAACTTCAGCTAATTTATGGTGGATCTGAGAATCTGCATGAATTGTTTTTAAAAAAGTGTGGGCTCCCATCTTTAACATAAAAAAACAACCCTGGATGGGCACGGGACGGGGGTCATCAATATGATATTTTTTTTGAGCGGGGGTGTGTCCCATTGAGCGTTTTGTTGCTCCAGCGACCCTTTCACCCAGGTTTGCATTTGAGTAAAACTGGAAGGAGGCACAGAGCCAGTCTCCTCAGGCCTTATAGGGGTCCCAGCAAACCCATGCCCTAGGGCTGATCCTGATCATTTGGGGAAGGGCCTTGCAGCTCCCCTCCTAGCTGCATTGAGGCCCCAGGGAACCCATTCCCCAGGGACGAGACTTATAGATTAGGGAGAGGGGTATGAGGCCCCCTTCCCCAAGCCACAGATCGGCCCTGTGGACTCCATCACCAAGGGCCCAATAAAGTTCCAGTGTCTCAGGGACCCCATCTACATGCACTGGAATACTATAGTTCCAGACTGGGAGAGTGAGGGCATACCTCACCTGCACTCTCTTCTACACAGGGAGAACAACTTTGCTCCCATCCAGGCAGAAGCAATGAAAAATGCTGCTCCCACCTGGGTGGGAGCAAAGTCACTGAGGTGGATCCCTAAAGCTATGGTGCTGCCCAGAAACAGCTGGTGCTGTCGAGGCCCTGGGGCTTTCCCCGCAGCCCCCATCGTGATCTGGCCTGTGGGTGCCCCAGGTGGGTAGTGGGACACCCACCAAATTATAAAAAGTGGCTGGCTCCCGCAGGGGAGACAGATGGGGCTCAAGAAAAGGTAATCAGCAGTCCTTTGCTAACAGGGATCTTATGGAATGTCTAAAGGGAGCCCCCTGTCAAATCCTCTTACCTTCAGTGCCTGGGTATCCACTCTTCCAGATTCACATGAAGTTTGGTACCAAGGGCAAGGGAACACACCAGTATACCATGCAGGGGACATTCCCAAACCAATAGATGGCAAACAGACACATTTTGAAAAAATGGCAGTGCTTGGAGGAAAAATATATTATTTACTGAAACTGAAAGGATAACATATATGAAAAGAAAGCATATATTTTCGAAAAGCTATGGCAATGAATGAGGGAAAAGACAGCTTTTGAGAGAAGAATGTATGCATTCTCACAGAGCTGCATGTTGATGTTTGAAGACAAAGTTTCATATTTACCAAAAATGAAAACATAGTATTTGAGAGCAAAATGTGTGCTTGCATGTGCACACATGCATGCCCTTGATTGTATGTGAATAGGCAAGTATGAGTGTGAATGATTGTTGGGGTTACTGCCCACCCTTGGCAACTTGTGGTCAACTATGGCATGATGCCCATTGCCCACATCTGGAAAAATATACATCCATGTTTAATGGTGATGTTTTTTGGAAACTTGTGGGCATATGCACTGGCCTTGGTACAACAGTGACAATTCTTGGAATATTGCAGGAATCCATGATATGGTGGACTCAGCCTCAGAAATAACAATGATCACTGCAAAATGGTGCTAGTTTATGGCAAATTGGTGGCAATTCATGGCAAATTGTGATCATCTAAGTTGTAACTGTGCCACTGGAATAATGCTGGTCCTGCCAGAATGTGTGCGTCCTTAAAACAATGGTGCCCAACCATAGCATAATCCAAAAGGAAAAGGGGATTAGCCTTTATAGAACCTCCTGGGCTGGGGTTCATAACATATTAAGAGAGAAAACACATTCAACCAAGCTTGAAACATTTTACATATTATCTGTAGTGTGCAAAACCCAAAAAATATGCGCTGGAGCCTAGATCAAATAAAAAAGCAAGACTTTGATGTAGCCCTTGACTCAATGAATTCATATATATTTGTGGCATATCAAAATCATACAGGTATTGATATATAGGTAATACAACAGATCTATTGTATTCTTCGAACAGTGAAACCTCGAACAGTGAAAGAGAAATTATCAAACTACAATACTCAAGAGCACGATAAGATGAAAAGAGACATTACTGAGGCAAAAAAAAAAACATATCAGGAAAAATCTCCTAAATCTTTCAAAAGACAGCAGTAATACCTTGTTTGTTTCAGAATCCAAAACTTATTATGGTGACCTGATTAATAATCGCATGGAAGGCCTGCTAACACAGAAAGCAGGGAATCTTTGAACATAAATTAGTTCATTCAGTCTATGCCTTAAATTTCTGAAACAGTTCAGTTGTAACTTGTTAAGCAATTTTCACTTGGTGTTGTCAATTTGTTTTGACTACTAATGAATATTTTATTTCAAGACTTTACTAAGGTCCTTTATCTGGTCCATGCGTTTTATATTAAAAAACGTAATGAAACGAGATGAATTTGTATCAGTATCCTGATACCTGTCAGGCGTTTTAATATTGCCACGGTTACTTAAGATATAGCACTTTTCAGTGGTTTCCTGTTGAGGAGATCCAGCCCATGGTTTCGTCTCTTCTTTGTTTTTCTTATTATCCTACTTTTTCTTTGTAGAAGAGTCGGGTTCTTTGAGTTATCCTTTTCTGAATTACGCTTTATTTGTGGTTCACTTGGTCTGGCCCCAAACATTAATTCTACCCAATCTATACCCTTCTATAACTTTACCAGATAGGTATAGGCTCTAAGCACGGGTACTTAAGCTGGTTACAGAGTTGCTGGTACAGTTCTTTAGCCTGTGTCTGCGGGGCTCATCTGGTGATCTTTCCAGGTGGGTGAAGCACACCAGTATCACAGGTCAGTATGCTTTGTGGTGAATTCACACAGAGCGCTCACCTGAGAGGACATTCCATTGGACAAGATGTCTGTGGTGGGTACCTGAGGACCTGAATGTTAGTCCATCATTTATTTATACATTTTTTTGACAATATAAATTGATTCAGTCTACCCTTGCTTACGTTTAGCAAGGATCTCCTGATCTGGTTGACTTAATGCCAGCCTGTGTTCCTCTAAACTACTAAAAACTTTCAAGTTAGCAATTAATAACGATGTTACTCATCTCATCAGTATTTACAATATATCATCTCTGACAAGGAAAGGTGTCTTCTGAACAAGTGCTGGTCATCTACTTGATGAAAAAGACTTCTTTCATACACCTCCACTTATCTCTAACCCCACATTTAAACTGTTGGAACCTGCTGCAGTGTAGAAACTTCAAACTTTCATGAAATGATCAATGCCCGATCGTCTGCAGGCAGGATTCAGCCACATTACTTATGGAAAGTTGGGGAGTACAGTGTATAATTTTAAGACATTCTCCACTTAGGTGAGATTTTAGATGTCTGTCAATCATTTTAAACGTATCAATACACAGTCGCTGTCTCTAGAACGTTTGTTCCAGCCGAGCCTCCTAAAATGACTACTGCTGATCTTCCCTTCCAGTATCAATTCCAAATGTTCAGGCTTTGACTAAAGCAAGAGTGCATGACTGGGACATGCAAGGAAGCATCTTCCCAGTCTCAGGGGGTGCAAATTATTCATGCCCTTTCGTCTCATAATATAAAATCATGCTACAGCAGTGTTTCTAGTGACAGCTAGCAAAGTAATTTCCCAATGTTGGTTCTCACATCCACTGTCCCATGACTGCCCTAGTAACTCATGCAAATATTCCATCCTACTACAATCCTTGTGGCAGAGATTTTCCTGCATTGGACATAGGGATTCATTAGTTTTGCATTAAGAATTCTGTCACATGGTCAGGATAGGCCCGGTGTCAGGGGACACGGCATCGCCGCTCGCACAGGCACTCATTGAGCGGCACGGGAAAACTACAATTCCCGGCAGCCTCAGCAGACGTCTGACATCAGACGCACTGCCCCACGTGACGCCGGAACACCCAGGATAAGGCGAGGCAGCGGCAGAAATTGCTGCCGATTATTCCTGGAAGTCCGGTTCGGACGCTGGCCATTTTCTGCAGTATATCGGGTCGGGTAAGGGTGCCAGTGGCACCGCTTGTCTCTTTATCGTTCTGGATTGCACTGAAGGCTTATCTGTACCTAATTAGAGCACAACCTGTGTCGGTGCTCATACCTTTCTTTCCCTACGTTGGCGAGCTCTCGTCTAGGGTTCAGTTATCCACAGAGCTCTTGCGAGGGAAATAGAAGTACCTTTGAATCTTGTAACTTGTACTCCACGTTAAGCTGGTTTACTCCTTCTCGTGGGGGAGAGACTCGTTGTGTCTTCCCTGTTGGAGAGCCTGGATAGTGGGCTCATGCAGGGAGGAATCTATTGGCCTTATTAGGATTGGGCTAACGCTTTCTAGTGAGAGTGAATTTCAACTCTCAACTTGGCTCTTTTGTTTATCCCAGAAGTTTTCCTGGATACAGTTAATTCTACACAGTCCACTTTTTTGCTGATGGTGTTTCTGAGTGTGCTTGCCTCTCATATTTGTATCTTACGTGACTCACCACATGTGCTCCTTCTACTTTTACCTCCACAGGGGTGATACAAGGCAGGTGTTCCTTCTGAGCTAGAAGCCCTCCTCTTACTATATCAGGGTAGGTGTTGTATGTAGAAAGAAAAAGGTACACGTTACAATGCAGAGAGGTTAGACAGGTATGCTGGATTGTTATCCTCATATACGTTTTTGTGTTTTCCAGCATAGGGTGGGAGGAATTGCGATTACATGCTCAGCACCCCTGTCAGCCGGCAACCTTTTCTTTCTTTAGAGGTTAGTGGAAGTATGGGTACATTTGAGCATAGTGAGAGTAGGGAGACATTGGAAAGGCCTAGGTGGTAATTTGTTCTTTTGTATTCACAGGTCTCCCTCCTTGCTGTCCCCATCCTTCCCTTCCCCCGCTTGACCATCCTTTAGTCTGTGTGTATTCATATCCAGACTTGGGGCTGTCGAGAGGTGGACCCCATAGAGCATCGGTTTGATCCTAAGGATACGTTCAGGCCTGGGACACCCGGTTAGAAGCATCACCATTTACATGCTCACATTTCTTAACTTGTCTTCTCTTTTAAACACAGTGACTTTTGACATACATTTGCATGTGTGATCATTCAGGATAACATTGCCTAAATCTGCATTGCCTACATTTTCACTTCATAGGCACACTATCACAACACCTTGAATGGTACGAGGGATTAAGCTAACTGCGCAAAAATGTCAATATTTTTATTGTCCAGTAGGCAACGAAGCTATACAACTATAATAAACAACTGTGGTCTGACTGGGGTTTCAACATGGCCACATGGGTGCTGTTTATTATATGTACAGAACCACTTCCTTGTTTAGATCAGAGGAGCACTCAGCTGACACTGTGAGGCACTACATGCTGGAATTCTAGCTCAGTTAATTCCGGTTTACCAATACGAGGGATGTCCACCTCTACACCAAGCCGGACAGCCTTATGACACTTGCCCGCAGGTAATGGGGAAGTTGAACCACCCAGTAGGGATTTGGCAGATCACTCACCCTAGGCAAGACTAGGTTCGGGAGCGCTAGGTAGGAGTACACTATATACAGCACTTATGTACCAGCATATATTCACTGTTTTAGCACAATGGTGGAATTGCTTATCTTTTTCATTATTCTTGTGATGCTAATTACATTATTCTTTTTCCTTCTATTAATCATTGCAGAACACGTATTTTACTCACGAATCATAATGCTTCAATAAATATCAAAACTTCAGGCTGTGTATTTCTTTGGGGATGCATAAGAGTCTAAACTAAAAGGTTCTAGATCTGTTATCATGATTTCCTTGGGGAGTCAGAGTTGTTGTGTTCTGAGGTTGCATACACATTTGTTATCCTGTAAGGTTTTGGGTACAGATGGTGCACTGTGGGCTAGCAGGACTATAGCCAACATATTTTAAGGATGCGCACAGAATCAGTCTGGCACACTCCTGACGTTTATGTTGTCCAACAAACAAACAGTTTTTACTAGAAAGTATACAGTCGTACGACATAGCGCTGTCACTGTTATACCTTGGGTTCTTATTAATTGGATCACCTGAGCAGTTTTCTTTTGTATACCTGAAAACCCCTATTCACCTACTAACCGGAGATGTTCTAGGTTTTATCAAAAATCCTCCTCAGCTGAATAGGTAACCCCTCTGTATTGGCTGTAGGTTGTTCAATCTTGAACCTTTTAAAGGATCACCCCTTAGTGGTACCCTCTCTGAATTTCACATATTCTTATGGCATGTAATATACCTGGAAACTGCAGACATGCAGTTACTCAGAAGCTACTACAACATGATCTCACACTTACAGGTGGAGATATTAACTTCATGTTTGAGGCTCACAAAGCATTTAGGACAGAGGTATTCTCTTCATGAGTTACATTCCCAGAAGCAGACACAGACACTGAAGCAAAGCTGTTTCACAATTACACTGCACCTGATGTTCCAAATAACTAAACAGCTTATGAACAGATCAAGAAAACAGAAATTGGTTTGAAGGCACCCTGCCACACGCTACAGAAGCAGTTAGACTAGGTCCACTTAGCGATGAGGGAGCAACATGGTCAGTCTTAGCCGATTACACACCATACCCAAACACAGCTAATATGACAGCAGCACAGCTACGAAGACTATTGCGGGTCTAGTTGGCATATTTAGATGCCTGATCCAGTTAGTCATGCGAACAATGACAGTCAATCATGTGAGGACTGCTCAAGCTGCACAACCACATTAGGCTACACCAGGCATTAGTCCACAGACTATCAATGCTATTATGGGTAAACTACCCACCAGACAGGAGGAGATTCCATTCTGGATTGCACAAAAAGCAAGTCAGCTTGAAACACTGTTTACCCATAGAGGACACCAGGAAAATCACAGGATTCTTACAATACGCTTGCCAATGGGGATGGCTCCCCCTGTGGAAGACTGCACCACTTGGGGAAGTCAATGCTGCAGTATATACCAGAACTCATGATACCCCCTCATTAGCTGTTTTGCTAGAGGTTCTTAAACACATCTAAAATGAGTAGGGGGCAGCTCATGCCTTGGATTTGGGGTTGAAACTGATGGGCTATTTTGCCCAGTATCTGCCATAATGTTAAGTAACATTAAGGGGAAGCAGTAGCATTGCCTATACGCCAGCGACGCACACATTTGGCTCCGGGAGAGCAGGAGCACGAATTACCGAAAATTATCGAAGAAACTTACCCAACATTGGGTACGGATAATTTGTGGGCCAGACCTAGTAAACCACAAATAAAGGGTCATTCAGAAAAGGATAACTCAAAGCAAGCACCTGACTCTTTCATAAAGAAGAAGTAGGGTAATGAGTTAAACAAAGAAAAGTCTAAACCATGGACTGAATCTCCGCAACAGGAAACCACTGAGAGGCGCTATAACATGCATAACATGACAACATTTAAATGCCTGACAGGTATCAGGATACTGATACACATTCATCTTGTTCCTTTTTGGAGTCAGCCTAAAATTATCAGAGAGAGGTGGACAGTCAGAGTGCAGACCAGAGGAGTACGTGAAACTGAAGAAGGACTCACATCACTCATCTGACTATATAATTGAAAAGGACGATACATATAAACAGTCAAAAACTCAGTTCAAAAAGAAGAAGATTGCTGGGCTAAGAGTTAAGCATTCAGCTGATATTGAGGATGCTGCTTCTGAGCAGGGAGTGGGCTCCGACCATGCTGACCGCACAGCAGAAGTCACAATAGTTTTCCGGAACCTGATGGATTGTCTGGTGGCAGCAGTGTTGAGTGAATATATCCAAGTGGAAACACTGGATACTAGGATGAGTGTCCGCATCGCTTATATGAGATGCAACTCCAATTGGAGGGGGACATACCGAGATACATTAATGTTGTCTTTTGGGAGAATTTGTCATTCAGGTACGACATTCTCTTGGCCGAAAAGGATTGGCCACCTTAATTTGTGATGCATTGGCCAGAGGAAGAAACTGTAATTTTGCCTGCTTTTTCCAACCTCGTTCCGGAATCAGTAAAACATTCATATGCCAAGTAGTGAGACTTAGCAATAGCACCTGTGTTATACTCCAACCAGGGGAGGGGGGTAGGGATGACAGTCCCCCTTATTATGTAATAGCAGTGAGGTCAGCCCTACAACCTCAAAGACAGTACCCCATTAAAAATTAGGCTAAAAATCAAGTTAGAGAGATTCTCACACAACTTGAATACAAAGGGGCAATAGAAAGTTGTACCTCTCCTTTGAATAATCCCTTGTTTCACGTGATGAAACCACACCATTCCTATGGTCTAGTATTAGATTTCAGACACCTAAACACAGCTACATGTACATTTGCAGTACAGAACGTGCAAAGTGCTGCACTAATGAACAAAACAGTGCAGAAAAAATACAAAACAATACTAGATATCTCAAATGGATTTGTCTGCCAAAATATAGCGCCTGAAAGCAGGTACTTGACCACATTTAGCGCACTGCGTTCTCAAAAACAGTTCTTTAATTTGCCACATGGTTAAAAGAACAGCCCTGGGTTGTTTTCAACCTGGGTTAGAGAACTTCTATAAAATTTTGATGGCAAGGCATTGTCCTATGTCAATGACATTCACTTAATGGATGATGACCTTTCCTACACACTTGACAAGAGTGGATCGCATAGTTTTGGGATACGTTCACATGGGGTACAATTTAATTCCAATAAATCAAAGGTTGCCCTCCTCAATGTCCTGTTTCTGGGATATGAGCTGTCAAGTGAAGGCAAAAGCCTTGCAACACATTTCTTAGAGAAGTGTGTGCTCTTACAACCCCAGGACACATTGAAGAGACTTCAATTCATATTGGGTTTCCTAACTTTTGTCAGGACTTACATTCCAGATTCCGAAGAACGGGTTAAACTGTTCTATGTTTTAATTCATTCAGACTTCTCAAGCACACACTGGACAATTGAACACACACACATTTTACGTTCAGTAAAAGCTGACATGCTAGCTGCAAAACACTTACATACATGTGTAAACACACCAAACCTGGTAATCCGAATAATTGCAGGAGCATCAGGGTAACACCTATGTTACATTAAAAAAAGGTGACACTTTACCTATTGAATATAAATCGCATTTATACACCAATGATGAGATGCGCTTTGCACCAACAGAAAAGATCCTGACGGTGGTACAGTCTGCTGTGGTGAGAAAGAGAGCATTGTCTCAGAAGAAACTAATCATTGTCATGACTCCAGTTCCGGCTTTAGAGACTGTGACAAAGGCCAGCGTTCCTAACGCCAAGGCTTTACATCCTAGATGGATACATTGGGCCAACTCACTCACCACAACTGATGTAGATTACATTTTGACTCTACACTTTACAAACCCATTCATTCCTGCAAAATGAACACACAAATATCCTCTGCCTAATAAAGTCATGCCTCTCGATCAGTATGATTACATCATATATATTGATTGTTCTGCCCAGCCTACTGTAAGAACAAAGCACCAATACTCGGCAGCATGCACTGCCGTGAAGGGTTGCATGCAGGATGGAGAATTCCACCCTGAGAAAACCCGCACGTAGTCACTCAGTAACTGCACAACACAGCTGGCTAAACTCAGAGCTCTAATTCTGGCATTTGAAAATACGGACCCTGGATTCCCCACACTCATGCTGTGTGATTTGTATTGTTGTGTCCAGTCATACAACGAGTACTTACGCTATTGTAGCCAGAAAAGATTTAAAGATTCCAAAGTGTACACAATAAAGCACAAGATGCTCTGGGGACAAGTGGCTAAGCTAAAAGCATGACTCATGTGATTCACACCTTGAGTCATCAGTGTATAGGAATACAAGCTGCAGGGAATTCCATAGCTGACGAAGCCACAAAAGCAACAGTGCAAACTGCTGCAGTTGCTGCAATAACTCGTTCAAGTGCGAGAGTAGACTGAGACACTACGGTGCTGTCAATGCTTCACGCGATGGCACCCACCTGCCGAAAGGCTTTCCAACAAAATGCTTCTACCAGTTAAGTGCGCAAAACTTTCAATTTGCTCAGATTCCTGGAGTAAGGGATTGAGTAACACCTAATTCAGACTGCAGGTTAGGTTTAATCCTAGCAGCACCAGCACATGAGGGCCTAGCATCTGGACACGCAGGGGTGGCAGCTACAATTTCACTATTGCCGCAGCGCAATTGGTGGCCAAGTCTATACAAACAGACCAAGAACTTTGTCTTAATGCGACGTCTGCCAGCAGATGAAGGGCTCAACCGTAGCATGCCCATCATAGACACCTCTATTGATTTTCAACAAGCCACTCGCTTGTGTTTATCAGGACCACTGAGGCTACTGACGATCAGATGGGGCTCACAAATACATTTTGGTTGCAGTGAATTCCTGCTCTCAATTCTTATGGGTCTGACCACAGAAATTGGCTGACGCCCAAACTGTTATAAAGGATCTTCAACTCTTTATCGGGACATTCGCAGTTGGCATATCCCATTAAGACCAGGTTCTCGCATTCGCCTCCAAGGCTTACAAATACACCATGGGAAGATTGGGTGTGACTGTGCGGTACTCTCAAGGGAAACACAGTAATAGAAAGGACTTAAAGCAGTCTTAAACAGCGAGGGTATTAGGCTCAGGTCACAGTTGGGACCATCACCTATTTGGGGGTCCAGAGAACCCTAAATAATCTGCCTAAAAAATCCCTGAGTGGTCGGACTCCCTATGAGATCACTGAACGTTTGGCTTTCTCACAGGAACTGAACAGCTTTTGGGACACACAGAGCAATCTCCAAGTAAAATCCAACCGCCACTGGAGAAGTAAAGGAAGAACCAGCCATTCCTGGTTGAATTCTGAACATTGGGGACCTGGTCCTGGAGACAACTGTGGAGAAGAAAGAATTTGGGCCATCTTCCAGAGCACCTTTTCATGTCCTGGCTGTTGAAGGTACCAGAACTGTTCTTTTACTGCCCTTTGCTGGTTTAAAAAAGAAGAGATTTGTGTCTATAGATCTCACCAAACCCCATTCTTGGGCGAGTTCTACACAGTAGGCCACGTGGGATCCTGAGTAGTCACCTGTTTCCTCTCAGTACTATACAGGAGGTCCCATTGGGCAGTTTTAAACTTGTAAAGACAAAGTAATTTGCAATGTTTGGGAGACTGCATGAATTTGCACTTGATGCATGTAATGTTTGGGGTAATATCAGAGAATTCAACAGTAAAACCAAGCCTGCCAGACCATAAAAAAGGACAACAAACAGCAAAAAAAAAGGCCATTCCCTGACCTATTGCCAGATTGCCCTAGACTAGAGCGAGGCCAGTCTGACCCTGCACAGATGTCAGAGCATCTTTCCAAATGCATGCACTCCTGACCCAAGGGCACCCTGATTAAATTAAAGCCATTTAGCTTCTGCCAGCGAGGCTTTTTGCTCAGGTCTGTTCTTTTCCCTGAAGATCAATTCATTATTTAAATATGCAGAACCAGATTTTCAATTAAAACATTTACACTGTTTCTTGTTATAAGAAATCAAGCCTAAATAGCTACGCCTTCCAAGTCCATCCAGCCAGCTGAAGCCTGCACGTCTTCTTTTAAGAATCGCACAAAATGCAGTCTGGAGATGCCCTCACTTTACAGCCATATAGCAATGTTTGTCTTCAAATCGTTTAATCCGACACCAATATGATATTGTCCATTTTTTTGGCTCTATGTCTCCTATGGGCCTGTGAGTGTATTGGAATACGAGGTAGAAGCGTTGGGTCACTCATATATGTTTTAGCTTGTTTTGTATTACCTCCAACAGTAATTCAGTTTTCCGATGGCGAAAAAAGAACCTTTCGGTCTACTTTCTTTCACATAAATTTCAACCTTACCCTTTACTGTACAGTGCTAAGCTAGAACACTCATGGGTTAACTTGCTTCAGAGAGACAAATAATGTGTTTGCATATGTATGTACGTCCGTGGTGTTCAGGTGAGTAGCAGTACTGATGTGAGATGGAATGTTTGGGACAAAACCCTCCTGGCTCCGGTAACTGACAGATTAGAGTGACTTCTTGATCTGACCCGACTCCCTCACTCCATGTAGTGTGCCAGTTAGCATTCATAGAGAAGTCCCTTTTTAGTGTTCATGTTTCCATGAATGAGGGGCTCATTTTGCCATGTTTGTGGCACCAGTCCCATCTCTGCATGCTGTGAAGCAGTAATATAAGGCCTCGCCAGTCCCTGTCAATACCAAGAAGGCTTAGGACCCAGCTGCAGCCTTCCCGGCACTGATTGCGTCATCTAAGAGCTCAACGTGTCAGCAGAAGGTCATGCATGCATTTTAGTTATGCTTAATTCCTCAGCTGATGGGATAAACAGGCACTTTATGCACAGCACGGTTAGAGTGCATTGAAGCAGACGACATACCACTTTTAAGGGCCATGTCTAGAGTAGCATTGGCTGTTGCTACAAGCACATGGCATGACCATCAGCATCTTAAAGCTATCCGTTTCTCAAGTGTTTGTTGCGTGGTCTGTTACAGTAGTAGACATTAAGGTGCAATGGCGTGTCCGAGTTCAGAGGCAGTGGTTGAACAGTTGTCAGAAGAAAGATGTTCTAATGGGCTTATGATGCTTCAGAGAGGTTCTCTTCAACCTGATGGCTAAAAGTACAAGGTCAGTACAAACTCTCTAGGTAGCTATACCAGAATATGGATGATGGATAATAGCTGAGACTGAGCTGAGCTGATGTTGTGTTGTGCTTTTAGCTGTGCACTCCTCTGACGTGTCGGCTACTGGCTGCGCATGTTGATATAGCGTTCATGTGATCAAGGTGCATCTTGCTTGGAGGTGTTCAGGATATTTCACGTGGGCGACTAGTGCTTAACATGATGCACTCAAGGAGCACCTCTGCGAACCCGGGTTCTGTATGGGATATACCCTTGTGGACCTGATAGGAATTATATTGTAGTCCAAGTTGTAGAGCATATCATTTTAAACTAACACTTTTCTATAATCAGACTGAGCACAGCTTTCATGCGTCACCAGTGCATGGCTCCTGCAATTTTCTTGTTGGGTCAGGGGTACTAATTTAGCAGCAGAAAATGACCTAGCCAGGGAAGTTTGACATGAGCGGTCTAGAAGTATTTTCCTATAAGTGACTATTCTTATATGGCATTTTCTTAGGTGGTATTTTGTCCACATCGGTTCCATCCTTACAAATTTCAAAATTGTAATTCCCATTCTGGCAAGTGAGTTCATTCTATTTTATCTGACATGTTCTGAAAAGTGGTTAGCACTATTTGATTTGTAAAGGCTGTCAAAATGAGGTTTCTCACCCAATGCGCCTTTGACCTTTAGCTCGAATCACCCGGAAGCCAATTTAGCGGCATGCTTAATTTTCTTGAAAATACCAGAAAAATATGATGTAACAAAATATAGACACAAGAAAAGTTGATGTGTGTTTATACTTACTTCTTTGTCCTGAAACTGGGTCAAAGCCCAGACAGCGCCGAGATGCCAGCAAGAACGAGCTCTGTCTGGCAAACTCTCCATGATGTACTTTTTTGTAACAAACCCTTTTTTAGTAGGGGGCGGACGTCGCATTGTAGGAGGAGAATTGGGAATCCAGGCACACCAGTCATACTGTGAAGTAAAATAATAATTTAAATTACAAAAATATAACATAATATCACCTACCCCCCTCCGAACATTTCCATTATCTTCAGCTTAAACACTGGGCACTGCACCCACTGGTCAGGGAGGCAGCCACACAAGACTTGACGCCAATAGAAGCTTTTGTGCAGAGAGTAGGACCCTCCAAAGAGGTAATCTCCTTCCTATATGAGCTATTACTTTCTATACTACATTCCCCACAACCCCGCCACATCAGCTTCTGGGAGCACACGTTAGGGAAGGAGCTCACAGAAGGAGAGTGGACACAGATTTGGAGAGATATTGCTAAGGGCAATCACTCATTAGGCTTATGTGAAGCGCATAACAAGATACTTTTTGATTGGTATCTCTACCCCACGAGAATTAAAAAGATATTCCCAGAGGCCCCCAAATGCTTTTGGAGGGGTTGTGGGTTGTAAGGGGACTTCAGTCACATTTGGTGGAATTGTCCAACAATTAATTTTTTGGGGGAAGAGATTTTAGCACAAATAAAAGATATGTTGGCGTACCCTGTTATTACCACACCTGAGTTTGAACTACTGGGTCTCAGAGAGGGCGTTTATGTGGGCATGTCTAGGGGCGGCTAAAATGGCGATTGCGGCAACCTGGAAGAAGACAGAAGCGCCTGTGATGACCCAGTATGTATAACATGACAAGGGTACCCCAATCTTTGAACCTGGGGTGTACAATAGTTTTGCAAAAGACAATGGTTCATAGAAGGCCAATAGGTCCACAAAGAGATTTATTATCATAAGAAATTATTACTCAATTAAACTCCGGTAGAAAAAACTATACTAGATAAATGTTGGAAGGGACACAAGTGAGTATAGAAAACGGTTTCATTTATTTAACAATATTAGTTGTTTGGATTTATAGATCCAGTGCTCACACAAAAGTGAAAAGGAACGTGATGTGGTAAGAGAAGAAGTATAAAAACATACATCGCATTGACAACATAAGTAAAACTCTTTGGTACAAATTTTTAGGAATAAAGGAGTTTTAGTTGTAAGAAGATCGATGGCGTTTCAAACTCAAAGAATTGAGATCTTCATTAGGACAAAAGATGTGAGCAAGTGGTATCTATAAAGTAAATTAAAATAAAGACAATGCAAGGGTTTAATTTCATACACTGGTCCCGTGATGATGTAAACTTACAATGTACAGTAAATTGTTCACTCATAGAGCTGGAAAAATAGAGTAACGATATATAAGAACAAGCATTTGCAATGCAATCGGTCTCGCCTTTGGGACCTTATATGTATTTAGCTATGCAGCACATTATCCTGGGTGCTGAAACATCTACTGTTCTTTAACATGGAGGGAAAGTAAGCACCAAGCTGCGTGACACACCAGGTATGGGAACACATGGAGAGAAATATTGCCTTTCAGCGGGAAATGGTATAGTCCAAAGCTCTGTTTTTAATAAAAAACAAGGGCCTTCGGTGGTCATATCACTGAAACTACAAGATTTGAATAAAATATTATTGTGTACGGGTGCTCGTGGAAGACAATTTCTATGGACTGAACTCTAGAGAATGCTAAAGTAATTCTGGCATTTTACTGATCTCTGCTGGTCGTTTTCTATCAAGAAAGTTAAATAGAGGCAGTTGTCAAGAAAAATTAAAAAAAGAAAGTCCCTCAGCAGAAACCAATTCTGGTATTTTACTGACCTCCACTCGCCGTTTTCTATCAAGACAGTTATATAGAGGCAGTTGAACAAGCAGAAAGCAATCCTGGTATTTTACTGGCCTCTATTGGTCGTTTTCTATCAAGACAATTAAATAGAGGCAGTTGAACAGAACAAAAAGTCCCTAAGCGAAAGCAGTCAAGTCCTAGGGCTGATCTCCAGAGCCCACAAAGTACATACACATATAAGTATATACTAAAATATATACAAGAGGTCTCCAATGCTGGAACTAAAAAGAAAAAAGAAAGTTAGAATGCCAGAGGGAAGTTTTTGTTAAGAAATTTGCAGTTCTGGGGAGGGAATCACTCGAGCACTAGGGGAAAGGAGAGAAGAATCCCTAGAGCAGGCTATGTGCCTAAAAGGAGGCTATAGCAAAAGCGTGAACAAGTTAAATGGGAGCGTGGGTGAGTCATGCCTAGGCAGCCGGCATGGGAACACTTGGGAAAATGCCCAGCAGAACTGCAAAACTTGCTTAAATGAGCCCTTGGGTGGCTGAATAAATCATAATCGGGCATGGCAATGCAACAGCTCGAGACCTAGAGTAACAAGACCGGGTTCGTGAAACAGAGAGAAAAAAGGTGACACCAAAAATTGACAAGGAGGTTTCAGAGGATACTTACAAAATTAAGAGAAAATGACTAATAGCTAATGGAGGGAGCCTGGAAGCTGGTAGCCGGAAGGGGAGTTCAGAAACATCCGTTTCACTATGGCAGCTTGTGCAGCGGACGGAAAAGGCCCACAGCACAAGCTGCCATAGTAAAATGGATGTTTGGAAACACCCCTGCACGGTGTGGCAGGCACCGGTGCAGGGATGTTTAGGGTGGCACCATCGGTGCCCCTCAGGCCCCATAGTGGAGGGACAGGGGGAAGAGGGCCCTGCTAAGGGACCCCCAAATAAATTCTGACAGCCTTTCCATGTCGGAACAGCTGACATGGAAAAGCTGTCGGAAGAGGACATCATAATGTCTCCGGCGGAGCCGAGACTGGCTCTACCGTCATTAGGGGATTATGGTGTCTTTCCCATGCTCCGATGGGCTCAAAGAGCCCGTCTGAACAGCAGCAGATGGTCCCTCGGCCCGATGCGTCCGCCATCCGCATCGTAATGCGGCGGGTGGACCACAGGGGCAGTTGTCGGGTGGGCTGCATCCGACGGTCGGTCGGTTGTAGTCTGTCCATCATCATAATCAGCCCCTTTATTCCCTCTTTGCGTTACTTTTTCTTTCGGATTGTTTACCTCATATTTTGATGTGTGTCTGCTGGCTAGGCTGTGATCCTACTAGAAAGTGCCTAGGTAGGCTGGTAAGTTAAGAGGCAGCCCACCAGCTGCATACATTTGATAAACGTATGTATATTGGAGCAGTCTACCTTATATTCAATCCCTAACTATTGGAAACAAAATACATACATTGTTTTTATCCATGTGAGGACCCAATGACGAGATGAGGGCCCCTGTAAAAATTCGAATTGTCAAAGCCTGTTAGTTTTGAGTGTTCTTTTTACCCATCACCAGTAGCACCCAAGTGTCTAAACCCAACAACATTCTACCGTTATTTACTTATGGGATAGAGTAGGTGTCCTAGTCAGTGTGGTGCCTGGCAGGGGTGAGGTGAGGTCGTGGCACAGTGTGCATGTATAACAAACGTGAGGCACATACACTGGATAACTGGGTATCAACGAGTGATCACAAGCGATCACCTTGCCTTTATTTATGTCCTCGGACCGTGCCCATCCCTTGGGCTATGTGGTGTGATACATTGTAACAATGCAGAATGCAGAACACATAGAAAAAGCAAAAATTATGAGAAATAAAAGTATTCCTCCTCATTACACCAATCTAACACCTGCTTTTGCATGGCGTTAGTTTTTGGTGCTGCCTCAGATTTACAGATCCTTGTAAATCTGACCAGCTTCAAAAAGCAATGGGTGTTGCGGTGGGATCCACTGCAACACCCATTGCACGCCCCTTCACGCAGATACCTGAGTGAAGGGGTACCATATTTAAAAGCGGCATTGAGCTACAAATAGTGGCTTAACACCAATTTGTAAATATGGAGCTGGGCATTGCGCCACCGGAGCACTGGTAAAAGGGATGTCCTCTTGTAAATATGCCCCTTGGTACGTGGCTTGCGGGTTTTCATCACTAATGCCTCTTGGACTCGAGGGCTGTCAACTGCCGGTCTCTCCTGGGGCTAACAACATTCAATCTTGATCTACAGATAACATATCCCAGAGAGGGCTTGGTGTTGCTGTGCTGACCTCGGGTGCTTCGTCCACCGCCTCTTGGCGGTTGTCCTGTTCATTCACTCACCACCTGGTCCACTTCAACCAGGAGACATTTCTGGATACAGTGGACAAGCCTCGCTAGACAGTAACCATTAATCCCTGGATGTTGAGGATTTGCTACATATCTTTCTCGAACAGGGGTGGAATTTCCACCCCAGGTGAAAATCACTAATGATTACCTTGTGTCCTACTACCAGGTCTGAGACAACATCTTTGCTTTACCACATAAGGTCGAGAAATGGATAGTAGTGTATTATGGAACATAACACTTGACATTATGTGAAGTACTTGAGGTGAACTTTTGAAATGCATATGAGATGTCTATGTATAGTTTATTTATATTCTTAACTATCCATGTGGGGTGAACAAGAGTAAAATGTATAATAATGAATGCATGTTTTTTTACTCTTTTATGGCTGGTCACAGTTTCACTTGTGGCTGTGGAACATACTCTTGCGTGAATGTAATATTGTTATTTCCTTTAGTAGAGCAAACAATAAGTTATTTAAAGAAGTTGTTAGTTGGAGTTGTATGTATGCGAGGAAAATTGTGAAGGACGGTGAGCTGCTGCTTGGAGTGAATTAATACGTCATTGGTTCGCACTGAAATTGGTCGTTGGGTGTATTGTCAAGCTGTGATTGGTTGATTGTGTCGTATGGTGTTGTGCTGTGATATGTCAGTTGTGTGATTACCGCATTGTGGTTGGTTAAAAGTCTTCAAGAATTTAAATTGTAACAGGATCGGAGGAAAGAAATCTGACGTTTACGGAATAGAATCAAACATTGCATTGAATTTGCAGAAATGAAATGTTTCAAAGTCTTTATGAATATTTTTGGCAGTGAAGTGACACTTTCGATATGGGATGGTGAATAAGCACCGCCTGAGGGTACACCTGCAGATTTAATTTTAACTAAAGTAGGATCAAATTCATCTGTGTGGAGTTGCCAGTGGTGCAGATTACTGAGAAAGAGGGTCCTTTGAGTCTTCCAAAATATGGTACTTTTGAATTGAGATTTATTGACAGGTTAAAGGATATGTTATTTGAAATAAAGTCACTATCTAGACCCATACAATTTGAAGCCTTAAGCATGTGGGAATGTTGCAGGGATTCTGCTCATGCACAGAACTATGCTCAGGACCTCGGTGTATTGTTGCGTAGCAAAAAAGCCACCTCAGTGTCCAGAAGCCCAATCCATCCGACTAGCATTAGTGTCTCATTCGTTCGCCGTACTACAGCGAAGCTACCAATGATTAGACAACCTAGAATATGTGACTTAGTAAACTCTCAGGAATAGTGGGAAACAAGAACACTCTTTCGTTCACACTCATACTTGTCCACAGCATGAGTAATCAGAGACACTGTATAGTTTAAAAAGTTTATTTTTAACTAACGTGCTCTAAGATGCAGTACTCTAGCCAATACGAACAGCATAATGCATAAAAACAATATAATTAGCATTGTTACAATTCCATAAAGCACTAAAGAGGAAATCATATAATGACAGTGGAAACAGGACCTGAGCTCCTTTTACCACCCTTCCCGTGCTCATTAACTAGTTTAGAATAATTATAGAAGACCTCTGGGCTTTGTCAGCGAGATCCCATACCTACGAGATCAGTTGCAGTGAATTACATCTCAGGTTCAGCACAACTCTTCTATGCTGGAAAGGTTTTCTCCAAGTGCCTCCTCATGCATGTAATGCCATATTAAAAGCACCGAGTTGGGCCGCTGTGCTTCATGTTATGTCTATGTGCGTGGGACTGACCAAAGTGAATCAACAGCATACATTGTTATTCGACCTTAAACAGCCTGTACTGACAGAGATCACAGTGCCCCGCTGGAAATGTGAAATGTAGACAGTTCTCATGTGAAGCAGCTTCAGCAAAGTATTTCACGAGAACAGAGCCCTGTTGTGTCATGTGCAAAAGGGGCAGAATGGCAGCCAAGCGTATACTACTTATGCTAACTTAGCAATGTCTGCTGTTAACCCCATTTCCACACCACACCCTTCCCTTGGTCGGACCAACAGACAGTGGACTCAACAGAACACAGAGTTCAAGTCAGAGTGAGCAAGAATTAAGAGCAGCAGTCAATATAGGGTAAACAGTCAAATTATGCACTAACTCGTGTATAAAAAACTCAATTTGAGAGAAAAAAGCAAACAAGAAAAAAACCATTACATAAAATATCCAGCAGGTGATGGAAGTCATCCAGGTTAATCCATTAAGGTGTATGAGTAGTAAGTTTCAACAGCCTCCAAGAGGAAGTCATTGATAGCGCCGGAAAAGAGAGTAGCCATCCATTCCAACAAAGTGAATGAACATACATTTTAATCAACAATGGGAGCTTCTAGTGATGGAGCAGGGTTTTTACTTTAAAACCGAATACCTGTTTCATTTTCGCATGTTACAATTAAAAGTACTACTGATTAATTATTAATTACTAAAGATATGTTAAAGTTGTGACTAATCAACCTTATTAACAGAAGAATTACACGTGGGAACGCTATTGCATGGCTAAAATAATAAGTGAACTAAGTTGGTGAAGCAATTGATGAAATAGATGTTGCTTATGTGATGTTATTGTGGTTTGTGCTTATAATTAATATGCATTAATGGCTTTTGATGTCGCAAATGGCTAGATAAATACATACACATAAGGGTAATAGCAGGGAAATAACACTGTATAATCATTTTCGTGCAGTAATTTTCTTTTGTATTCTATTTCACTTAAGTTAACCAATGTGGCCTACCAAAAGATGGCTTCCATCCGCAGCCTGCATTTGAGTTGATGGAAAATTTTGCAAGGAAGCTTTGCGCTGCCTGTGACCTTGCCCTGTCGACTAAACTGAAAGCCATGATCATGACGACAAATCCAGGACGGATGCCAAAAGCCCCTGAACATGAAGTTTGTTACAAAGAACTGAATACTGAACTTATGAACTGATGATCCCACGACTGGGATACAATTTATCCAAAAGAGACATCCGTAGAAGTATCGAATTAGACATGGACATCTTATTTTTCTATTCATTATTTGGAACGATCTAAGTGTGAGAAAATCTCGCACAGTATCTTAAATGTACCAAGATGATATTATTTCCGCCATTCATCCGTTTGGAATAAAGATTGTAACATTTCAGAAATGTAGATTTTAGTATAAATATTAGTAGACTAGAGAGGTCTAGTGCCACTTCTTCCCGAACTGATGATCAGAGGTCCCGACGCTGACGGACAGGACGGTGACTCTACATGACGGCTAGATACTCTATCTATTTTGCTGAGGACCGGTTCTGACTTAGGATCTGACTTTTAGTCAGAATAGGTAAATATGAGAGAAATGAACTTGCATTTATTTGGCTTTTCATACAAATTTAGATAAACTATTATTCTGTTTGAATTACTGTGTCGGGTGGTTATTTTATTGTCATGTTTATTGAATTTATATGCATATTATTTGAAATGTTTTCTCCAGATTTATAAGCAACTAGTAGATGCCATTGACCTCAGGGTACATGCAGATTGGATAGGTATTGAAAGTGTTTCTCCTTATACAGGGCACGGATAGAGTGGTAGGATGAATGTTGGTGTAATGGGCCCCACCAGCGTGTGATGTGTGTGTGCGTGTATGACTGTGAGATCACTCCGTCCGTGGAAGTAGAGGAGATTCGGAAGCTCCGATCTGCACCAGTTTCTTGGTAGCAGAATGATGGTTTACTATTGTCTTGATCTGGTGAATTTGCGTGTATATAGGCTTGTTGATTATTGATTGATTTTTGTACTAACACTATATGTCGAAGTGTATTGAGTTTTATGTATTGTGCACGGCTTCTGGGACGTAGGAAGTCGGTGACAGTTCCGTAGTAGGGCAGAGGGAGTGCTGCTCTTGGAAAAAGGCGGGATTGTTGGCCCTGTATGCAGACAGGGGAAAACGTGTGACAATTGAAGTTGCGCGTCGCATTGTCTGGGTTCGATGAGGTAGCATAGTCGTGTGTTACCATTAGAAACGTATTTTCTGTGTGAGAGAAGTATATAAGATAGCGAAGGTTATCTGTGAAGTTCTGGTCTTAGGTATCAGGGATCCTTATGGCATTCCGTTAACACTTACCACTAGAAAGGTAATAGGTATTCTCTGAGCGTGTTAGAAGGGCAGAGCAGAGGTAAGCGCTGCTTTGTTAACGTGTGATATAATTCTGTAGTAGGACAGACTGTTCGCTGTTCTCGGGAAAGACAGAATTCTGTGTGAATGTACTACATTTTCTGGTGTGAAAGTGCGTGAATGACAAGGCATTCTGGTTAATTGTGAAACTCTTAGGAGCATTCCGGAGAAAACAGTTAATTGGTGCTTGTTAGAAGGGTAGAGTAGAGGGATGTGCTACTTTATCAACGGAAGTAACGATTCTGTAGTAGGGCAGAGGTAAGCGCTGCTCTCGGGAAAGGCAGAATTCTCGTGGGAAAGGTCTTTTGCTGTTCTGTGGCTAGCGAAGCAGACAATGGAGATGTTTGTATGTTGTAACTAACAGACTCGTAGAAGTTGAAACAAAGTCTACCAAGTAGTCTTGTAAAGGAGGGGTAGACGCGAGAGACAGGAGACAGGAGCAGAAGCTGCTGCAGCGACTGCTGACGTCAGGAGACCGCGCTGTGATTGGACAGTGGGTTGGAACGGTGGAAACACGGTGATTGGTGTGCTAGTGTACGCTGCGCAAGGATTGGAAGACATACAGGGTGACGTAGACGCTCCAGGAATGGTGCGTTGGTGTGAGTCGCGCTGGGATTTGTGGACTGAGTAAGTGACGTAGACGCCCCAGGATTGGTGCGTTGGTGTGAGCCGCGCTGCAATTGGACAGGAGATCGTACAGTTGTAGAAGGACAAAAAGGGTTGCGGAAAAATACGAAAATGTATTACCACGCTGAGGAAAAGAAAAAGAAATCCTTATTTAGTAAGGTTAAGACCTGGTTTGACAAGGATAAAGATATTGTGACTAGGGAAGGACAGTTACTTCCTCCGATAAGAACCCCCGCATCCTTCATGGTTGCAAAGTATGGGTATCATACCTGTATTTGGTTAGATAACTGGGTGAAGTATACGAAAGAAGATGGAGTTTTAGCTTTCCCGGAACATGGCTCATTTAATCTGGCCATACTGAGAAACTTACGGGAGCGAATGATGTGTCTAGAGCCTCGGCCTAGGCCGACGCAATTCGAGGCATTAACTGAATGGGAAGATGAAATGCATGAACGAGAAAAGCAGAGGGGTGGAGGGAGTTACAGGTACATGTTTGGGCGAAAGTATGATCGTGAAACCCATCATGACCGGATGAGAAGGTGGCGTGATGCCAGTATGACCGAGGGATTATATCCTGTAAGAACAGCAGAGGAGTCAGAAGGGAGAAAGTGTACAGAGAAAGAACATAATTTAGAAACCAGGAGATATGGGGCGAATGAGTCTGATGACGATGTCTTAGAAGACATGCTCTATAAAAGACCACCCCCGTATAGACGAGAACCAGAGGTAGGAACAGCAGTGACCCCAATGAGAGACACCCTGCGGATTATTAAGACAGAGGGTACCACCCCTGGGTTGAAAAGCAGTTGTTCTCTGGCGGAAAGAGAAAGAGATAGAGATAAAGAGAGAGAGAGAGTAAGAGAGAGAGAGAGAGAGAGAGAGAGAGAGAGAGAGAGAGAGAGAGAGAGAGAGAGAGAGAGAGAGAGAGAGAGAGAGAGAGAGAGAGAGAGAGAGAGATCGAAAGGGAGAATGAAATTGAAGATGAAAAGACCAGAGAACTAGCAAGAACTACCTTTGAACTGACAGAGAAAATCAGAGAACTGACTAAGAATCTTGAGGCAGTTACGGTGCCTGTGACAATAGGTCCGGTTATGCCGATTTTTGACAAGCAGAGGACGGGCGAAAGTGGTTTGACAGTACCATATGTGGGCAATAGATTGATTGTTCCTCCGGAGCAGGCAGAAATGAGAGCAGAAGAAACACAGTGGAGAACGGGAGAAAATCAGTGGAGACATACCATATGTGGAGGCGAATTGAGTGTGCAGACTAATTCAAGTTTGAATTCTGGATGTGTGGAATGGAACAGAGGATTGATCTTAGAACCACAAAGAGTGACAGAGCCAGGGGGTGCAGAAAAATCTGTGGGAATAACTGCTGAAGATTTGAATGATTGGCTGAAGGCTTTGCAG
Source organism: Triturus cristatus (assembly GCF_964204655.1). NCBI lineage: Eukaryota > Metazoa > Chordata > Amphibia > Caudata > Salamandridae > Triturus > Triturus cristatus. The sequence continues at coordinate 280,332,703 of NC_140580.1, read as the reverse complement.
AAGAAAGAAAAAGAATCCCAGGGAATTGATGTAGCTAGGCTACGTATGGAAATGGAGGAAATGATTGTAGGAACAATCCCTATAGAAACGCTGAAAAATTGTCAGGAAGGGGAGATCCTCTTCCTGTGTAAGAGCATCACATGGAGGGCAAAGAACATACATGACAGGTTGAAAGGAATAGCCAGTGAAATGGGGATTGACATAGACAAGGTAAAAGCTTTACAAAAGCCTTACCGAGTGGATTTTACAGATAAGGACATTGAGAATCTGAACAATGCAGGCCGAACAGGGCAGATCAAGGAGATGATTGCTTTGTTGAGAAAATGGGGAGACGTAGAAAGATGGAAAGACAGATGGTACAGAAAGCAAGAGGATGGGACAGATAGAACTTATTCGACATTCCCTTTGAAAGAAAAGGAGAAAGGAGTGACAGCCTACCCTATGAGGGAGATTCCAGGAGGTGGGTATGTACATGTCCCATGGACCAGACAGGATATTTTGTCATTTACAAATGATTTTCATCGAGTGGTATAGACAGGTCGACAGATTTGTGAAGTTGTCAAAAGTGCTGTGGATTGACCTGAATAGTCTGTTTGATATAATTGTACCAGCAGACCTGTGGGCAGAATGTAAAATAGTCATAGACTGGCCCACTAAGGAATACCCGAGAGATCCAAAGACAGGAGCTCCAGATCCGGAGGTCATGAAGAAGTATGAGCAGGTTATGGCCTTCTTGAAAAATAAGGTACTCCCCAAGGAAACAGATTGGGTTAAAATAGAACGGACACATCAAGAATTGAAAGAATCAGTCCATGCATATTATGAAAGACTAATATTAGCTTTCAAACAGTTCAGTGGAGATGAACATCTGGGTGACAAGGACCTGAGCCATTTTGTATATAGATTTGTATATGGTTTGCGGCCGGAAATCAGTGAAATGATAAGGCAGCATACCGTAGACTGGCAGAGCAAGAAGATTGATGAAATTCTGAGGCATGCAAAATACTTCAGTGATGAGATTGAGGCAAAGCAGAGGAAGCTAAAAGAAAAGGCAATGTGGGCACAGGTGAAAGTCGCAGAAAGACAGGAAGCTCAGTTGAATAAGCAAATAACCCAGGAAATAAACCCAGGTTTGGTCCAGGAAAAGGGAAAGGAAACATAGAGGAAGCCAAGAAGAAGTTCCCATGCCACAACTGTGGAAAATTAGGGCACTGGAAATCCGAGTGTAAGAATCCACCGTCTACTAATGATGACAATCCATCATTGAATTCCCAGGTGCAGAGTGAGGGGTGTGGTCAGCATCGGCAACAGCAGAAGGCTGATAAGCAGCAGAATCAGGTGCCAAAACCACCCTTGCCACAGAGAAGAGGATCCCAGAAGTACAGCCAGGAGTCGGGGTTCTACGATGAAGAGCAGGTAATCAAGCCAAAACGCGCAAGCGCTGTACCCCAATACTGGCTGAAAAATGAAGGAAGTGACTCTGAGGGTGACTTCTGACGGTGCCGAAGAGAGGAGGAGGAGTGCGTACTTGGCGCAACTCTAGAAATAGACCAGGCAGGGCCTTTTGTAGATGTGAAAATTAATGGTGAAAGTGTTACTTTTTTAGTTGACACAGGAGCCACGAGATCGACTGTCAGGTCAGCTGATATAAAGAATCTTCCTCTCTCGGACGAAGCAATCCAAGTAGTTGGTGTGTCCAACACACAGATTAAGACTCTACTTACTGAACCAGTAAGGGTTAAAATAGGGAAATTCTCAGAAATGCACCGATTTGTGGTGTGTGACACCAGTCCTGTGAACTTGTTAGGCAGGGACCTGCTGTGCAAGATGAATTGCACTATTTTCTGTACTCCAGATGGAATAACTTTTGAAACACCAGACGAGGATGTTCTATACAGAATGACCATGGATAACAGGGAATGTGAGGCTTTGGGAACATATGCTATATTTAATCCAGATGCATTACCCCCAGAATTGAAACAGACAGTGAAAGCAGCAGTTTGGGATTTTACTGGAGAAGATGTAGGTCTGATGAGAAATGTAGATCCAGTAAAAATTACTGTAAAAGAGGGAGTGGCTTACCCAAACATACCACAATACAGACTGACACCTGAAATAATAGAAGGAATAACACCCATAATTGAGAAGATGATTCAGCAGGGGGTGTTAAGAGAAATATTGAGCAGCCCATGTAACTCACCAATAATGGAACTGAAGAAACCTAATGGAAAGTTCAGAATAGTACAGGATTTGAGAAAAATTAACAAGATTGTTGTGTCTTGTTGTCCCATTGTGCCAAATCCATCAGTGATTTTGTATCAGATTCCCCATGATGCAGAATGGTATACTGTGATTGATTTGTGTCATGCCTTCTTTTCAATTCCATTGCATCATGACAGCCAGCCAATATTTTCTTTTAGATTTGGAGAGCGGATTTTGGCATGGTGCCGAATTCCACAGGGGTATACAGAGAGCCCTTCAATATTTAATCAATTGCTGAAGAAATCTCTGGAAAGTCTAACAATGCCTGAAAATTCAGTCTTGGTCCAGTATATTGATGACCTGCTTGTGGCATCAAAAACCCGCGAAGCTTGTGAAGTAGACACAATTGCTTTACTGAATCACTTGGCAGATGGAGGATTAAAGGTATCTCCAGCCAAATTGCAATTCTGCAAGAAAGAAGTCCAGTACCTAGGACATAACATTGAGAAAGGTCTGAGAAAAGTGACCATTGACAGGATTAAGATAATTAGGGGAATGAGAGCCCCAATGACACAAAGAGAAGTGAGAATGTTCCTGGGAATGGTGGGTTACTGTCGTCAGTGGATAAGTAACTTTTCCCTGATTGCCAAACCATTGATTAAATTGACTAAAAGTGAGGTAAAAGACCCATTGGAACTAAACCCAGAAGAAATGGCTGCATTTAAAGAATTAAAGGACAGATTATGTGAAGCTCCTGCCCTAGGAATGCCAGATTACGAAAAAGAATTTGAGCTGTATTGTAGTGAGAGAAATGGATGTGCACTTTCAGTGTTAATCCAGAAACATGGATGCCTGAGAAGGCCGATTGCCTATTTCTCATCAACACTTGACCCAGTAGCTGTGGGTTTACCGGGTTGCCTAAAAGCAGTAGCTGCTACCTGTAGAAGTCTGGAACAAAGTGAGGGAATCATAATGGGATATCCTGTACGGGTATTCGTACCTCATGATGTGGCAATCCTTTTAACAAGGAGCCGGACACAGTTCATGTCTCATAGTCGACTGACTAAATATGAGAAAGTCATTCTTGGTGCAACAAATGTGACTCTGGAGAGATGTGTGAATGTGAATCCAGCGACACTGTTGCCTGATGCTGAATGTGTGGGAGTAAGGAATGAAGTTGATCATGACTGCCTGGATGTGCTGGATTACTGTACAAAACCAAGACCAGACATAAGAGATTTGCCACTGTCTGAGAGTGATCATGTGTTGTTTGTGGATGGATCTTGCTTGAGAACGGATGAAGGAACATTGAGTGCTGCATATGCTGTGTGTTCAGTTTCAGGAGTTGTTGAAGCATCACCTTTGAAAGGAGTTAAATCCGCTCAGGTGGCAGAATTGGTGGCCTTAACAAAAGCCTGTAAGATTGGGAGAAATGTGAGAGTGACTGTGATGAATGACAGCCAGTATGGCTTCGGAGTTGTCCATGATTTTGGCCAGCTATGGATACAAAGAGGTTTCCTGACCTCAAGTGGAACTCCCATAAAGAATGCAGAAGTGGTTGGAAAACTGCTAGAGGCGATACAGCTGCCTAAAGAACAAGCAGTTGTAAAATGTGATGCTCATGGTCAAGGTGATGATTTTGTCACCATTGGGAATAAATTTGCAAATGACATAGCACAATACTGTGCAAGAAACAATCATTCTATTAATCGGAGTAAAGAAAGACAAATGTCTTCTTGTTCCTTAATGTTTACTAATGAGGTGGGAACCTGGGAGGAAGTGAAACAGCTGCAGGATGAGGCAGGAGACGAGGAAATGAAAGATTGGGTGAAAGCAGGTTGTGCACCAAGGGAAAAGGATCATGTGTGGGTCTATAGGGATGGAAGACCAGTCATGCCAAATAGCATGCTATCAACAATGGTAAGAATGTATCATGGCCAGGGACACCTGGGAAGAGATGCTATGATAAGGGCCTTTAAGCAGACCTGGTACAGTCCAAAATTCAGGCTGATAGCAGAGAGTCTCTGTCAGAGATGTCTGATATGTCAGCAATTCAATCCTGGAAAGAAAACAGTGGTGAGCCTAGGAACAATAGGCAGGGAGGGAGGACCCTTCACAAGAATGCAGATAGACTTCATTGAAATGCCCCCAGTCAACAGATTGAGGTATGTCCTGGTAGTGGTCTGTTTGTTCTCAAGGTGGGTGGAGGCATATCCAACAAGAAGAAATGATGGGATAACAGTGGCCAAGTTACTGTTGAGAGAGTTCATCCCAAGGTATGGGTTCCCAGTGACTATTGAATCAGACAGAGGAGGACATTTTTATAATGAAATCATGGGTCTGATTTGTGAAGCATTAAGTGTACAGCAGAAGCTACATTGTGCCTACCGACCAGAGGCTTCTGGTGTGGTTGAACAAATGAACGGTACCATCAAAAACAGAATTGGCAAAATGTGCCTAGCCACAGGAATGAAATGGCCCGATGTCTTGCCTCTAGTCCTGATGACCATTAGGTCTACTCCAGACAGAACAACAGGTTTGAGTCCACATGAAATTATCATGGGACGTGCTATGAGACATGCCTTTGTACCAGTCAACAAGCTGATGACTATAACTGATGACATGATTTTGGATTACTGTAAAGGCCTGGCTGATGCAGTTCATTCTGTGTTTCACCAGGTTGGAGAAGACGCTACCACACTTGAGAAGAAACCAGCCCATGATCTGAGCCCAGGGGACTGGGTAAGGATAAAAGTCCACAGAAGAAGGAATTGCCTGGTTCCAAGGTGGGGAAGGCCAAGACAAGTCATTTTGACCACAACGACTGCTGTGAAGTGTGCTGGAGTGAAAAATTGGATACATGCAAGTCACACACTGAGAGTTCCAAATCCAAGAGACGGCACTGGAAAAGAATACTTTGAAGAATCAGATTCCAGTGATGAGGCAGACAGTGAGACAGTAAGAAGGAAAAAGAATCCTGAAAGTGGGGAAAGTGAGTCAAGAGAAATTTTCATCCCACCAGAAGAGGTTTTGAAAAGAACAGTGCAAACCGCAGAGGCGAGTTCAGATTCTGAAGAAGTTCCTGAGGTTCCAACTAACGGTAACCAACACAAAAAGAAAGAAAAGAAAAGAAAAGAAAAGAAAAGAACATTCCAACAGAAGTAAAACCTGAATTAAATAAGGAACTTGGACAAATTCCACCTGAGATAAATATTGAAGAAGAAGGGACAGACCAAGACAGAGAGGGACAGATTGCGGAAAAACCCCGAGGAGGTGTAGGGAGCATCAACAATAAGCTAGGTGAAGGGACAAGTAGACAGCAAGAAGATTGCGTGTCTGAGACCCGAGGAGGGACAGAAGTAAGGAAATCTCAATTGGTGGAAAAAGAGGCTGTTGGAGAAAAGGAAGTTGTTGGAGAAAAGGAAGTTGTTGGAGAAAAGAAAGCTGTTGATGAACCAGAGGCAACTGAAACAGAGTCTGATGAAAGCGACAATGAGATACATGGAGGACGAGTTCTGAGAAAGAGAACTTGGCTTGGAGAAAGAAACAATAAAGAAGGAAGACAAAAGAGAAATGGTAAAGGAGATCTTTGGCCCAATAAGATAAAGAGACTGAGGTATCGACTGACACGAGTTAACTCTTCGAAAGCTGAACAAGTGAACGAAGTGTCAAGTCAAAATCCTACGAAAGAAGAAGAAACAAAGATACCTGAGAGAACTAAAAGAATAAGGAAACCAAATCAGAGGTACAAGTCACCGGAATGGACGTATGTGGCACTGCCTGAACAAGGAGAAGAGGCAGACAGTCAAGGAAGTCCAGAGGAGGCTTTACTGAAAGTGGTTGCAGAAGAAGAAGCTGTGGGAATCCTGAGAGTTATCTTGTCCGACATTGGAGAAGAAACGGATGTTCAGGACCTAATACAGTTTGATGATGATGAAGAAACAGTGAAAAGTGATGAAAATCCAAATTGAGTGAAAGTCAAGAAAATCACTTGAAGAAGAAAGTGAAGAAGTAAAATTAAGAACTAATAGATTGTAATAATCTGGTGGGTACTTGCTGCCCTAAAAAGTGGTAGTGGAGTAGAAGAGGCTAAGTCAAAAGACACGGTCAAATTAACAAAATGGCTAACACTGAGAATAATCAAAGTAGATGTACCTTTCTGAAAAGATGGTGCAAGATGTGCTGCTGCTGTACAGGTTTATTAATGCTGCTTTGGAGCGTGCTTGCTCTACTGATTTCTTTTAGAGTCACTATAGACACTTTAGAAGTTCATACTGAGAACAGAACTAAAATAGGGAAGAGTTCACAGAAGATAGTACCAACTAGAACTAGCAATGTACATTTACATAAGGATAGGTCAAATAATGATTTTTCTAGCAATGTTTTTTCTAAATTGTTATATGAGTACGTAAAGACAATGGAAGTAAGGGAATGCTACGTTTGCATGCAATTACCTGCCTCTGTTTCGGAAGGAGTGACTTATCATCATCTTCTGGCTACGTATGGAATTTCATGTAGTGTATTGATTAGTATATTTTATCAGTAAGGGAGATTAGATTATAATATGTCTAATATAGATAATATTCTTGGGCAATTGCCTATGAATAAAGCACTGAATCCTGCAAAAGAAGCTAGCACTTTAGGTGAGATTTTTTTAGAAACCAAAGAATTAACCTTAGAATATGTTTTTAGAAACAATTTAACTTGCAGTTTGAAAGGGGAAGAGAAGAATTTTCTAGACATGGTTGAGAGAAGAAGGTTGAACATGCACAGGAAAGCAGAAGGGCATAACATGAGTGATACAATGTGGGATATTGAGAAAGAAAAGGAGTTGAAAAATGGAGCCAGTCCAACTATGGCTATAGATGCCCCACAGAAAGGCAAACTGTGCATTACTAGGAAGAGATCCCAGTATGATTATTATTTCATAGGGACTAGTGAGTGCCATGATACATACTTTATTGCAACCGGATGGGGATTTAGAGGAGAAGAACCAGTTTTCCCGGGAGTGTATTATATTTGTGGGAACAAGGCTTATTACCGTTTGCCTGACCATTGGTTTGGCACATGTTATATTGGCCTGGTCTTTCCAAAGATTTTTCACATGGATAGAGTAGATGATGCTGAACATTCTAACCCATTAACACGCTATAGAAGAGAAACATGGACAGAAATTGTAGGAGATATTTTTGGAGCTTTAATTCCAGCAGTGGGAATTTCTTTGAATGCTTTTGGCATTCGGAAGCTGTCAACAGTGGTGGATCGCTTGTCAACAAGCACCGCTGGAGGCTTTCTTTTGGTTAATACAAAATGGTTGCATTGCGTGCTATGGCGATGCAAAATCGACGTGCCCTTGACATTCTTTTGGCAAAAGAGGGTGGAGTCTGTGGAATGCTGAAAGTTCAACATTGTTGCACTTACATTCCTGACGAAAGCAAAGATCTAAAAGTTTACATCAAAAATACTACTGATTTGCATGAAGAATTATTACCACTGAAAGCTGAAAGTATCTGGACTAAAATGGCTAATAAGATGATTGCTATTAAAAATGTTGTAGCTAAAATAGGTAGTACCATTTTTGGTAAGATTTTATTTCCATTAACCTGTGTAATTGTTGCATTATTGATTCTTAGATTAGGGTGTATGTGTTGTAGATATAGAAGAAATAAAAAGAAAATTACAAAAGAAAATGTTAAAAGAAGAGAAAAGAAACCAGAAAGAGATCAACAAGAAATAGAATTAGAAGAGCTAAGAGAAAGCATGTATATAGAAACTAAGAAAGAAGATGAGATGGAAACAAGAGTTTGAAAAAAGAATGAACAAGAAGATATTTTGAATTCTTAAAAGGGGAATTAAATTGATTTTTGGGGTTTTGATTTTTGTGGTGATAAGATATCACCAAAGGGGGGATTGATGGAGCAGGGTTTTTACTTTAAAACCGAATACCTGTTTCATTTTCGCATGTTATAATTAAAAGTACTACTGATTAATTAATAATTACTAAAGATATGTTAAAGTTGTGACTAATCAACCTTATTAACAGAAGAATTACACGTGGGAACGCTATTGCATGGCTAAAATAATAAGTGAACTAAGTTGGTGAAGCAATTGACGAAATAGATGTTGCTTATGTGATGTTATTGTGGTTTGCGCTTATAATTAATATGCATTAATGGCTTTTGATGTCGCAAATGGCTAGATAAATACATACACATAAGGGTATTAGCAGGGAAATAACACTGTATAATCATTTCCGTGCAGTAATTTTGTTTTGTATTCTATTTCACTTAAGTTAACCAATGTGGCCTACCAAAAGATGGCTTCCATCCGCAGCCTGCATTCGAGTTGATGGAAAATTTTGCAAGGAAGCTTCGCGCTGCCTGTGACCTTGCCCTGTCGACTAAACTGAAAGCCATGATCATGACGACAAATCCAGGACGGATGCCAAAAGCCCCTGAACATGAAGTTTGTTACAAAGAACTGAATACTGAACTTATGAACTGATGATCCCACGACTGGGATACAATTTATCTAAAAGAGCCATCCGTAGAAGTATCGAATTAGACATGGACATCTTATTTTTCTATTCATTATTTGGAACGATCTAAGTGTGAGAAAATCTCGCACAGTATCTTAAATGTACCAAGATGACATTATTTCCGCCATTCATCCGTTTGGAATAAAGATCGTAACATTTCAGAAATGTAGATTTTAGTATAAATATTAGTAGACTAGAGAGGTCTAGTGCCACTTCTTCCCGAACTGATGATCAGAGGTCCCGACGCTGACGGAGAGGACGGTGACTCTACATGACGGCTAGATACTCTATCTATTTTGCTGAGGACCGGTTCTGACTTAGGATCTGACTTTTAGCCAGAATAGGTAAATATGAGAGAAATGAACTTGCATTTATTTGGCTTTTCATACAAATTTAGATAAACGATTATTCTGTTTGAATTACTGTGTCGGGTGGTTATTTTATTGTCATGTTTATTGAATTTATATGCATATTATTTGAAATGTTTTCTCCAGATTTATAAGCAACTAGTAGATGCCATTGACCTCAGGGTACATGCAGATTGGATAGGTATTGAAAGTGTTTCTCCTTATACAGGGCACGGATAGAGTGGTAGGATGAATGTTGGTGTAATGGGCCCCACCAGCGTGTGATGTGTGTGTGCGTGTATGACTGTGAGATCACTCCGTCCGTGGAAGTAGAGGAGATTCGGAAGCTCCGATCTGCACCATCTACATTTTAATCAACAATGGGAGCTTCTAGCACCATCAGTGGGTAACTTGCGTGTTCCTCAAGAAAACTTTGTTGTAGGAAATCATGTGCAGCTGCGCAGACATCCCATTCAACTAAAACTCCAAGCGCAGCCGCGCAGGCCATAATCCCAACACCAGAACATTCCAGCTCATGCGCCACTAGAGGACTCATTAGCAGGTCATAATCCGGGGCAGGAGACACCATATTGGAGAGGCAAAGATCCAATGTCCATTCGAACGAACATTCCAGGCAGTGGAAGACTGGTTGCACGCAAGTAAAATAACTAATACGGAAGGATAATCCATACGCCATGCTCAGAGTGGCCAGTGGCAAAGTACCGTAGCATTCAAGCATACGACTACGAAGCAGCAGCAGCCGGTCCCAGCTGTGTGGTGCCACAGGAAGAGCATCCATTTCAGAGCAAGCAAATTAACAGCAGGACTCTAGCGGCTAGTGCAAGTAACAGCGACAAGCCACCGAAGACGCAGGAAAAAATAGAATGAATAAATGCTGGTATTACACCAAATATAGTTTGATAGATGTCACAAGGCCAGAGCCCACAGCCTTAAAAAAAATGGGCAATACCTGTCATGTTAGAGGCATGAATATAGTGTGAATCGGTATTGAGAAGTGTATGTACCTCTGTACGGGTGTTAGCCACGTGAAGGGCGAAGGTCTCACAGGCAGATGTGAGAGCAACTTCTTTTTGGGACAACAATGCTCTTATTCTGCTCAATTTGTTAAACTCTGCCTTCAAGGTCGGAATGGAAGGCCAAATCGAGACATCGAGCCTCCCATGCGGGGTGGAAAAAGCATTTTCACAGCAAACCACACGATGTGAGACTGTTACAATGTAAGATATGACAGCAAGCATGCCGCAGCAATCTTCATTATTTAAAAGCAAATAGCTACCGTTTGCTAGCAGGGTAAATGTTGGTGTGATAGCTGGTACTGGATGACCCTTCAAAAAACACGCCAGATTAGGCGCCGATAAATTACATGCACCGTGGAATTGTATATTCTTACACAGAAGAGAATGATCAGGCGAGGAATCACATGATTCCCCAGTGAGATACACCTCTTTGTCATCTCGTAAGCATGTATGTGATTGGTAAGGACCACACCCTGTGTAGAAATGTACTACCTAAAGGTTCATAGCGGCCCAAGGGATAATGTTTCATACATGAACCAAATTTAAACAGGGAAAATGTCAGAGTTATTACCCCATGGATGAGCCACACTGCGGAATTAGTCTCAGCAACTGAAAAAGGCACAGGTTCTAATTTTTCAATATGTAACATAGTGTATGTGGAATCCTTCATGGACATAAACTGTTGTCTATCTGTCAAGTTAAATGGCGTGAATAACGATGACGTGTTCATGAAATCTCATGGAACTTTTCCCATTTTCAAGGTTTGCAATGTCCAGGCAAACGGGATAATAGAACGCAACTGATTTTGTACATGATACAAAACAGAAGCCTCATCATGAACTATATCCACAACAGATGAAACAATATTGTCCAATGTGTAAATACGGGAAGAAAGAGGGTTAAAACTATTATCAACAACAGCAAGCACTTTTTCTAAATTAGCTTGGTCTATTGCCCTTAGACGTGAAGCAGCTTCAATTTGGGACAGCTTCCAGATTTCGTTGTAAGTGGCATAAATAAATCTTTTTGATCTAGGACTAGCAGGCCCTTTTATAAAATCAGTCACACCAACGTCACCTGATAACAACGACAAATGGCTTTTAACAGACTTAAGGGTCGAGTGTTGCAACCAATTTTGACATAATTTTCCTACTGAATAGGTAGTAACTGAATGGGAGTCAGAAAAACGCAGATCAGGTCGATCCTGAATGTATTCTGGGGCCATGCCTAAAAAACGTCGTGGGCAAGAATCTGAACTTGTTTGCCAAACCAACCAACACTGGGGGTCCAGACTAGAGATAATAAAAGTATTATTGAGAAGCAACAATTGCAAATCCTCAATGGCCAAATCAGTATGATTATTCTAGGTGTCATAAGGAGCTAGTGTAAGTATTTTAGGTGCATTCATTTGTGTTGGAGTGGCCAAACCTAAACAGGTTGTTTGATAAATCAAACTATTAAAAAGTAGGATTTGTTTTGGGATAAGGCATGCACGATGCAAAGCTTCAGAACCTTGAACCTGCCAGAATTTAGATCCCCAATCAGACTTAAGATCTACAGTGTCCTTCCATAGCTCATTGCCACCCACTGCTAGTTGATCAATAAAGAATTTAGAATACACTAATTTAGTGTGGGTGAGCATGACCTTAGAAGTGGACGTAGTATTCAATTTGAAATAAAAATGAATCCGGGTCGGAAATATTGAAATCAGTGAAATATACACATTTTTTCAAAAGAGTTTTCAAACTGCCTTCAATGGGAGTTGGGCAATGTTCCCATTGTGTGTAATTAAAAAACATTTCTAAATGTATTAGCTTTATGCAGGTAATGATGGCCAAAATGCTGGTAACAAAATAAATCAGCATAATTTGCAGTATTTAAATACAAATCCTCAGCATCAAATGCAGCATAATACTTTAAATCAGAAAACAAAGATTCAACGGCTTGTACGTCCCAATCATCAGAGCGAATATACTGTTTCACTACATCTCCCATAGAAACACGAAGTACATTGGGAACATTAACCACCTCTGTGGGGCCATGAATTTGGAAGTTCACTGCATACCACACTATTCCATCCGCAACTGGCCAGGCAGAGATGTTGACAAAAGTCTGGTCCCTTTTCATGATGTGTGATGAGGAGTGCAGTGCCAAAGTTTAATCAATTACTTTAACTGCAGAGAGTTCAGTGAGGTAATGACCATTGATTAAAAGGAAGAAAAATGTCCCAAATCCAATCGACATGAACAAAAAAGGGCGATTAGCACCAACCAAATGTATGTCCAAGGAGGAACCAAATAGTTTCTTTTAAACCAGGTGACAAAAATAGAAAATTTGGAGGGGGGACACGATGATGTGGAGTTAGAGTCAAAGGAAACACGTGACTGGTTCAGTGTGTTGTCTTTCAAACCAGGCAACGACTCTGTAGTGGGATACGTATATTCAGTTTCTTCATGAGGACTGCAAGCCGGAGGGTGTAGCAAAGGATCAGTAACAGCGGTCATCTCTATGGCAGTGTCAGGCCTGATGTATCTGGAATTGGCCAAGATTGTATTCCTGGATATTGTTGGACAAGAAACAGCAGGTGTCCTACTATGTAGAATCGGCCAGGCGTTGTAGTTTGACATTGTCCACTGAGATGTATCTGTTATCTTTGCGACCAGGAAGTGGTGGTAAAATGACTGTACGAGTACCCTTCACGCCAAGCATTGGGACGGTTGCACGATAAGAGGGGCCAAACTCTTTCTTGTTCGCCACCTTCTCACGGACCAGGTTACCGATCTTTGGTAGCCAGCCGACTACCGGAATCTGCAGTGCCACTTCAGTTGCGGAGGGTAAGTGTTCCTTTGCAAGACTGTCTCGAGCCTCTTGTAGATTCTGTAACACATCAGAATGATTATCTACGTCAAAGGATGCGGCTGTCGCCGCCATGTCTAGACCATCAAGGTCCGGTACAAACATCTTCATGCCAAAGAGCATTTCGTATGGGGTCCACCCACCAAGAGATCTTCTGAGAAGATTATTTAGTGCACGTTGTACGCTATACAAATGGGCGAACCAGTTCCTGCAAGTACCTATAACTCTAGCTGTCAAGGATTGATTTAATTCATGGTTAATTCGCTCCACAACTTAGTTACCCTCAGGCCTGTATGGAGACGAAAATTTTACTTGCACCCCCAAAGATCTCATGGCATCCTTGTACGCCTTAGTGGCAAACGTGGAACCATGGTCGGAATGAAAGGTGCCACATGCAAGAATTGTGCACGAATCAACTGCAACTAAGATACACTTATACGCAGTATCTGAAGAAAATGGACCGCAGTGATCCAAATAAATACAACTGAATGGTTTATTGGAAATGTACAGCTGTGTTTGTGGCAGGCGTGCAACTATTGAAGGTTTAATCTGCTGACAAATGTCACAAGAAAGCACATAATTATGGGTTTGTTTACATAAACCACGCCACCAGTAATGTTGCTATAAGATAGAGACAGTCGCTGAAATGCCTGCATGAGCCGACGCCATGCCTTCGTGCATGGCTGTTATCAAAGCTTGTCTGCGGTCCTGGTTGGGAATCAACTTGTCACAAACCTCATTAATTTTCACATAGGGAACTTTATCGGGACTTAAATTATAAGAGTATTTTGAAGGGAAACCCTGTTGGTACTTACTTCCCTTCTCTGTAGCAGCTATAGCTGCCAAGATGTCATCATCAATCTTAGTCATGGATCTTGTAACTGCTGCTACTGAATAAGTGGCTACTGCCATTTTATCTGCTTTGTCAGCCAAACTGTTACCGACCGCGTGTACTCCTATGCGCTGGTGGCCAAGAGTATGAATTACGTGTGTGAGAGGCAGGCATTCTTTAAGCTCTGCGACTCAAACCCAAAGCATTTTATGCTTAATTACACTGCCTTTAGAATCACGATAGTCATCCTGAGACCAAAAGAATAAGTTGTCATTAAAAGACTGAACACAGTAGTCACTTACGAATAAAGTAATCACATTAGGATCAGCAAACTCCAGTGCTAGCACTAGAGCTCGGACAACTGGGCGGTACAGTCCCCTAGTGCCTGCGTGTGCACGCCACTGGACTTGAATTCATCGTTCACCATGGTACCTGCCACTATTGCACAAGCTACCGAGTAAGAATGCTTTGATCTGGTCGCCGGCTGTGCAGAACCGTCAGTATAAATGATACAATGGTAGTCCTCAAGCGGACGCATAGACAGAGGAGCAGGATGAACTAATACATACAGTAAGAACTACTGAGTTTGCAATGAGGAATAAAAGATATAGGTGACATCAGATGACGCCAACAAAATAGCCCATTGTATCCAACGAGGATGTAAAGCTTTTGATTTCGGGACACTGGCTTTCATTACAGCTTCAAGAGCAGAATATGGTGTTACAACCATCATGCATTTTCCTGGCGCCACTTTACGTTCCTTCAGAATCGCCATCTGGACTGCGGTCAATACTTTTTCAACTGGCGAAAAATGCAGTTCAGCCAAAGTGTACAAATGTGACTTGTAAGCAATAGGTACTGTGTTACCTTCATTAAACGTCAAATAGGTGAAACCCACTGCCCCTGGCACAATTCTGATCACCAGGTTTGTGTGGTTATCACGTGTTAGCAAGTATTTAGATTCAATAAGATCAGACTGCAAGGATTGCAGAATAGCTGAATGTTCAGGAAGCCAGCAGGCTTTTGTAATGGTAGGTTGTATCAAGGCATACAGTGGCTTGATACGCTGGGCATAATCGGGAATGTAAGTCTGTCCAAAGTTTAAAAATCTCAGCAGAGATTGCAACTTTTTCAGGGTTGTAGGAGAGCGCAAACGTGCACATTTCTCCAAGAAGTGAGGCGCCAAGCCTCTTCCTTCATTATTGAGCTCATAGCCCAGGAACAACTCTGTGTACTCTGCAATGTGCGATTTTGCAAAGTTAAATTTGTAACCGTATACCGCAAACAAAACTATGATGCGGTCCACGCAACAAAGATGCCACCATAATTCGTCATCCGTGAGATAAATATCATCAACGTACGAGTACTCATCAGGGTCTATGTCATCTAACAGAGAGACAACACGTGCGGAAAAAATGCCTGGGCTGTTTTTGTAGCCCATGGCCAATCTTGTAAATTGTTTTTGTTTCCCGTCCACGGTGAAGGCTGTTCATTGACTACTGATAGAGGACAGATTGTGGCTAAAAAAAACATTGGAAATGTCAAGTGTAGTTTTATATTTTTTACGCATAAGACTGTCTACTAGTCCTGAGCTATGAGTATTCTGAGCCGCACAGTTACGACAATGATAGTTCAAATGTCGGTAATCCAAAACTAAGCGGTACCACCCATCTAGTTTGGTCACTGTAAAAAGAGGGTTATGCATCTGTGACACACATGTCTCAATGACTCCTTGATACTCAAGTATTTCAGAAACGGGAGCTTTAGCTTCCCGCCGGAGGGGATATTGGGGCTGTAGCTGTGGCATAGACCGCAATGGTATCTCATGAGGCAGAGAGGTTTTATCCCAGCCCACCTGAGTACGGTACAGGGCCAGTGCAAGCACCAAAGCCCATTCTTCTGCAAAAGCCATTGCTTGCTCCTTGGCTATGTTGTGTGAAAAACTAGGGAGGATTACTTCCTCCCCCCTCGGAGTGGCAAAAATAAAAGGCGGGGGCCAGTCTGCCTCAGCTAACAAGATGTCATACGAAGAAGTCAGATTTTCCTCCCAAAAATTTAAGGACACGTTGTATATCACCTTCAATTAAAAGTACTGTTTCATATTATCTATCTGGGGGAGCCACTCGGGTGTCAGCAGTTTCTACTGTAATGAAAGTGTCAGTTGTTGTCGCCTCCAGCAATGGACACAGTGCTTGCCGCACTATGGTAATCTCTGCTGCGCTGTCTAGCAGCATTATTGCCCAAGGTAGATTCCGAAGGCGGGTTCTCACCGTCCGTGGCATATCTCGCTGTTAATGCAGCAACTTTCTTTTTCTGAAACGGAGGGCATTGACGAGTAAAGTCGTCCTGCTTTCCTTTACCATCAGTTTGACGAGGTTGATCGCGTCCTTGTGGGGCACCTCAACCTCTGCCGCGATCCAGGCAATCACCTCCACCGGCTTGTAAGCCTGATGTTTCCTATACAGAATGAGGAGAACGCTGGTCAGGGACCTGAAACCTGTCAGGAGACCTAATTCCCGCGCAGTTGCGCATATCATAAGTGCGCTCAGAGGGTTCAGGTGCTGGTGATGCAGCACGTGACCCCCGTTTCTGTTGTTGCTTCCCCTGTTTTTTATTTTTCCAATTCTTTTTTGGAAAAATTGGATGGTCCTCTTTATTAGACTGCCCCGTCTGAGTTTGCTGTTGTGCCGGTATTTTAGCAAAAGGCTTAAAACCCAAACTATTGCGTCCAATGGTCTTATAGGCATCGGCAATAAGTTTTGGTAACTCTCGGGGTTTCTCTTCTTCCGGGACAAGACGCAAAGCATTAGACACGTGAAAGTTAACTGCATCCCCCTTGACGTTCGCAAGTATGAGATCAGAAACTACATCAAACATTCCGACAAGTCTCATCCCCAACTCAACTGCCGCCTCCGGGCCGTGCTCATCCTGAACACGCTTAATCACGGAGGGTAGCACAGTCATAGAGGGTGAGCAAAAACACTTCGCATACACTGCTGCGAACACCTTACCCCAATTCTCACAATCGGTTACCTCTGGAACTAAGTCTTTCTGCAAACTTATCATTAAGATCCTGTGTTTCTCCACATGATTGGTATTAGGAAATACTGCTTCCAGCTGGTCAAATTTCTCAGCAAGCCAGTAAGGTAAATCATCCTTATTCTGTGGTCGCTTGCCCATAACCGAATTAACCATGATGGGACTAATAGACATCCCGGCAGGGCCAGCTGGTTGCACCGCAACCCCAGGTGCTCCCATCTGGAGATTGCGGAATAAGTATTGTACTAGAGCCCTATACACCTCAATCAGGGAGGTATGCAAGACACACAATTCGGCTACAGTGGCTGCTTGATAACGTGGATGTGGTGTGTACCCGGCCAAAACTGGCCAGGTGGCCGCTGGAATTGACAAAGGGCCTAACCCGACCGAAGTCACGGTGCGAGGGAGGGCGCCAATAAACCAAATACGGTGTTTACATGCTGAAATCAGAACCTCGAGAGTTGTATATGGCCGATATGCTATAGGTACTGCAGTGGGAGTGTATGTATGGAACAAACTATCACCACCGTTCACTGCTGGAAACGATACCCAAGAGTAAAATACCTCAAAGTGGAAAGCCGGATCGGCTCCAACCACAAAGATCAGTGCGATACCAGCATCTGGCACTCCATATGCTGCCAAGTGCTGACAGACTGGCGTGCGGCTATGTGCCGCAATATCGACATCAGCCATAAGGACTAAAAAGAAAAGGAAAACAACTTAAAAGCGTGGCAGCACAATAGGTTTGTAATTCATAGGAATGAGAAAACCTTTATATAATATCAAGCTTGAAAAGACCTGTAAAGTATCAATACAGGTAGGTTATGCCGTCACCACTGTTTACCGGTAAACAGGAGTGAGCGTATTGTGGATAAGTAGAAGCACTACTAAAGCATCTCGTAAATAAGTACCAGACCAAACGTTATGGGCGCCATGTTGCAGGGATTCTGCTCATGCACAGAACTATGCGCAGGAAACCATTACCTCGGTGTATTGTTGTGTACCAAAAAAGCCACCTCAGTGCCCAGAACCCCAATCTGACTAGCATTAGTGTCTCATTCATGCTCCGTTCTACAGCGAAGCTACCAATGATTAGACAACCTAGAACATGCGACTTAGTAAACTCTCAGGAATAGTGGGAAACAAGAACACTCTTTCGTTCACACTCATACTTGTCCACAACATAAGTAATCAGAGACACTGTATATTTTAAAATGTTTATTTTTAACTAATGTGCTCTAAGATGCAGTACTCTAGCCAATACGAGCAGCATAATGCATAAAAACAATATAATTAGCATTGTTACAATTCCATAAAGCGACAAAGAGGAAATCATACTATAATTACAGTGAAAACAGGACTATAGCTCCTTTTACCACCCTTCCTGTGCTCATGAACTAGTTTAGAATAATTATAGACGACCCCCGGGCTTTGTCAGCGAGACCCCATACCTACGAGATCAGATGCAGTGAATTACATCGCAGGATCAGCATAGCTCTTCTATGTTGGAAAGGTTTTCTCCACGTGCCTCCTCATGCATATAATGCCATATTAAAAGCACCTGAGTTGGGCCACTGTGCTTCATGTAAGGTCTATGTGCGTGGGACTGTGCGTGGGACTGACCAAAGTGAATCAACAGCATACATTGTTATTCGACCTTGAACAGGCTGTACAGACAGAGATCGCGGTGCCCCGCTGGATATGTGAAAGGGAGACAGTTCTCATGTGAAGCAGCTTCAGCGAAGTATTTCACGAGAACAGAGTCCTGTAGTGTTGTGTGCAGAATGGCAGCCAAGCGTATACTACTTATGCTAACTTAGCAATTGCTGCTGTTAACCCCATTTCCTCACCACAGGAAAAGACAGCAGAAAACAAGGAAATAGAGGAATGTCAGTATGAGACTAGCGGAGCAGAGCATAATTATGCAGATGCTCATCGGGATGAAGCACTACAGAGATGGAGGAAAGTTATAGTTGAGGGAACCAGATTATACTGAGCCATTTCTACTGAGGGACCTAAGAAGCAGAAAATGGATCAGATGCAGTCTGAGGAAATTAAGGATGACAAAAAGCCTCAAACCAATAGTGATTGAGGGGATAAAATATTGGACGCAATGTTAAATGAGTGTCCACCACCTTATGTGGTCCCCACTTAAAACACTGATAATATTGTACCAACAATTACTACAGTAGCTACTGCTTCTGTTGGGCCAAGAGTAATATAGATTGAGAGACCTTTACAGATATTTCTGATTGCCACAATACCTGTTGACTCGATACCAACAGTGATACCTCCAGGTGTTACTGCTTCAATTGTGAATAATCCAGTACAAATACCACAAACTGTAGCTGCACAGACAGTGCCTAGAAAAATTGGGATTGCCCCAATTAATATTGTTCCGACCCAAGTAGCTCAGAGAGCTGTAGAAGGAGGAACATCATCAGGGTTCATACTAACATCTCAGAATTCACAGATTATTGCATGGAAACCGCCCCAGACAGGTATTGAGAAATGGGGGAGAATTGTCTTTACAACACCAATAGCTCAGGGGGAAAAAAATTTGTTTGAAGATGGGATTTTTCAACCATGGTTTGAGGAAGCAGCAGGTATTAAAAAGATAGAGAGTACAGTACAGAAAGTTAACCCAGAACCTGCAAAAGAGAGACCACTTAATGTTTCAAAGTTAAAAGTTGAACTTGAAGAAATTATCTGGGAATGCTTAGCTCTTGAGCATTTGAACCAGTATCAGGAAAAATAATTAATATACCTGAGTAAGGAAATTACAAGACGTGCAGCAACTACACATGATAAACTGACTGCTTTGGCCCGGAAATATGAAATTGATGTTTCAATAAGTTTTCCATTGCAGGAAAGTGTCAGGGTGCAGATGGATGATGAAGCAATTGAGACAATGCGTTCTTCAGGAATGCAATTACACATTACAGGATCAGTTAGATTCATTTGTAAATGGAATGGTTTTGAGAAATTAGGTAACAAGTGGGCAAGGAAACATGAGATGAAAAAGAAACCACCAGACCTAGTTGGGGAAAGTAATAATTAAGATGAGAAAGAAGCCTCAGTTTATCCATTGAAAGAAACAGCGGGAAGAGAGTATGTTCATGTACCATGGAACAGAGGTGAACTTGCAGCATATACAGACAATTTTCAAAAATTGAGAGGCAAGACAGTACAGTAGTACCCACAAATTGACAAATTTGTTGAAATTTCAAAGGTGTTGTGGATTTATTCCAAATTATTCTTTGACACTGCAATGCCAATTGATTTTTGGGTTGAATGTAAGGTTGTTGTGCAGTGGTCACATGAGGAGACAATTAGAGATGCTTGCACTAATGCACCATCTTCTGTAGTTATGGAGAGAAATTAAGCAGTGATTACTTTCATAAAAAGGCAAAAGATCTTGATTGGGTAAGGATTAACAGAAACTCAAAAGAACCAAAACAGTCAGTGCATGAATATTATGAGGGATTGCTTCAGGAGTTTCAACAACACAGTAAGAGAGAAAATACTGATACCAGTGACAAGAGATTCTTTGTATCTCAGTTTGTTGTTAGAGTAATGGTCTCAGGTCATATCCGTGTGCATATACAGCAAAGTGCGATTTGTTGGCAGAGAAAGTTGATAGATGGGTTTCTGCTGTATGAAGGGTAGTGATGGGCAAGAAATTAAGCAGAAAGAGTTTAAGGAGAAACTCATGATGGCTTGTAGGAAGTTTGCTCAGAGAGTATTTCAGAATCAGTCGTTTGCAGGGAATGAATGTGAAATGCAAGGTGTTGTTCTACAAAGCAGGAGTACAAGGTTCTCAAGGAAGATTTGGTATTTCACAGGATAGAGGTAGAGCTGTTCCGGTTGGACAAAGCTCAGATATGGATGTTGCAACACTTAAGAAAATGACCATTTGCCATTTTTGTAGCAGATTTGAGCATTGGAAGAGGGAGTGTAGACTTAATCCTGATGCAGTAAATGGAAATGTGTACATACAGAGAGAAATGCAGATGCAAAATGTGCCAGTTCAGCAAATGCCACTGCAGAAAGAGGTCCCAATGATGCAAGTTCCACAAGCCCAGATGGTACTACAAAATACGGGAAACCCTAAAATTAATTTAAATCAGTCACCCAAAGCAAATCTGAATTCTTTTCAGAACCAAAATCAGAACCCGTTTCAACAGTTTGCTGTATTTGAAAATGACAGTTTTGGCTCCCACATTTCAGACATTACCAGATCCATTGTGAGAACAGTGGAAGTCTCAGACCACTGATTCAAGCTGTAGGTGTTTTAAACAAACAGATTACAAATCCAGTTTCAGAGAAGGCTACTGTAAAAAAAGGTTCATTCGAGGAAAGTCACCAATTTGTTGTTTGTGACTTAAACCCTGTAAACCCGTTAGGAGAAGATAAACTAAGCAAAGGATTTTTATGGGAATTGATTGGAAGTTCATGTAACTCTCCAATCATGGTTTATAGAAACCAAATGAGAAGTACAGAATAGTGCAGAAGTTTAGCAGCATAGTTCTTCCATGTTGTCCTATGGTACCGAATCCAGGCAACATATTTTTCACATTCTGTGTACTGAAGAAGGGTTTACTGTTATTGATCTTTTCAAGTTTATTTCTCAGTGTTATTATAAGAGGATAGTCTGGAAAAAAGAAGTGCAATACCTAAAACACATAATTGAAAAAGGAGCTAGAAAGGTGTCACTAGAAAGAGTGGAAGCAATTCACCAGATGCATCCACCTCGAACACAGAAGGAAATCAGGATGTTTTGGGGAATGGCTGGTTACTGTAGACAGTGGATACCAAACCTTTCCTTATTGGCTAATCCTTTACTGAGGCTGACAAACAAAGATGTGTCTGATCCGCTTCCATGCAACAACGATTGCACAAAAGCCTTTATAGAGTTGAAAGAGAAATTGTATCGTGCACCGGCACTAGGGATGGCATATTATCCCAAAATTCCACTATTTTGCAGTGAGAGAGAGGGCTGCTCTCTCTCAGTGCCAAGTCAAAAACATAAAGATGTTCAAATGTCTGTGGCGTATTTCCCAACAACCCTTGATCCCGTTGCCACAGAAAGGCCCAGCTGGCTCAAATTAGTAGCTCTGGTTGATGTCAGTCCTAAAAAGAATGAGAACATAATGATGGAATGTCCAGCAGCTGAAATGGCCTCTTACTTTGTGAAGTTTAAATTGAAAAATATTGTGATTAAAAGATGTCTAATTTTAAAAGAATCAAGTCTACGGCCAGTAAATGAAAATGCCTGCGATGAAGTTAAACATGAATGTCTAGGTGTCATTTATCAATGCATGAAGCTAAGGTTAGGCATTAATGATGAACCCCTTATTGAGCCCAACCATGTCCATTTTGTAGATGGCTCATGATTAACAGGTAATGTTGGCACATTAGGAGTGGGCATATGCTGTGAGTGCTATAAATTATTTTGTCGAAGCTTCATGGCTTCAAGGGGTTACAGAACTGACTGCCCTTACCAGAGCATGCAATTTAACTTCTCAAATGTGGGGGACTATTGTCATGGGTAAGAAGCTGCTAATTCATTTGCAGAATATTGTGTCCTGCTAACCAACACATTTAATGGAATTTTCACATGTCAATCTGAAAAGGACAATGTCAATTCAATGTTGATGTCAATAACTTACACGTGGGAAGAGTTAAAAGGCATACAAGAAAATGTTTTAGAGGCAGAACAAGAAGGTCGGTTCAGACAGATTTTGAGAAAAGACAAATGACATCCAAATGTCCCCTGATGGGAGGCTAGTGCTACCCAGTAGTTTATTGCTTTCAATGACACAATACTTTCACGAACTCCCACACTTAGAGAGAGATTCTATGACACATCTTTTTATACAGACTAGGTACAAACCAAAGTTTAGGAAGCATGCAGTAGAAGAGTGTCATCAATATGTGATATATCAACAAATTACTGCAGGGAATAGAACACATGTTACACTGAGTCACATAGGGGGATTAGAAGGTACCTTCAATAGAATGCAAAAGAACGTAGTTGAAATGCCTGATTACAATGAGCTGAGAAACGTCCTAGTCATAGTGTGCATCTTCACAAGATGGGTAAAAGCCTACACAACCAGAAGAATTACAGTCCCAATGAAGCAAACCTGTTAATGCAAGAATCGATCCTCGGGTATAGATTGCCAGTTTCTCTGAAATCAGATCAGAAGACTCACTCTATCAATTCGGTCCTGAAGATGATGTATACAGCACTACAGATTTAACAAGGGCTGCTCTGTAGCTATTGACTTGAAGTTTCAAATATAATTGAGCAACCCAAAGACAAAGAGTCTTGCTTAGCAAACGTCTGTGTTTCAACATCACTGGAGTGGCCTGATGCTTTGCTTTTAACATGGATGAAAATTCAAAGTAATCCTGAAGAAGAACCAGTTTGTCGTCACATGACGTTCTCACAGAACGTGACATGAAATTGTCTGCTGGATCCTGCAAATGTACTTGTGAAAATCACAGAAGAGAAGGTACTCGATAACTGCAAAGGACTGGCTGGGATGGTGCTTTCAGTTTCTCACCAGGTTGCAGCAATTACACAAGATCCGCATAGTGAACAGTGCCATGACCTCAATGTGGAAGGTGAAGTTGTGATCAAGAAGCACATTCAGAAGAGTTGTGTGAAACCAAGATGGAAAGGCCACTTCCAGAATATTCTAGTCACAAGTACTGTTGTCAAGTTTGCAGGAGGTCTAAACTGGGTGCGTGCATTGTACACAAGAAAAGTAAGAACTCTGCTTGAAGAAGAAGTGTTCTCAAAGCCTGAACAGAGAGCACTGTTGACCAGTTTGTCACAAGTTGAACAAACGAAAGAAGCAGTGACCCAATAATCACTACAACAAGGCGAAGAAAGGGGTGAAGATTTGCAACCAGTTGCACCACGTCAAGTTCCTGTGATTTCACACAGTGGCCTTGAAGTCTCCGACGAAGAAGAAGAGAACCCTGAAGCTAAAAAGACTACTGAGACAAACTGAAGATTTCCTGGGTGAAGAAACAAGCAGTGAACTAAGAAGAGCCACTATGACATTTTTGTGATCATTTCACAAAACAGTGTTCAAAATAGACAGAAAAAGGAGTATCAGTTGATCGAATATCACTGACTTTCACTGACAAAACAGAATCAAGTGGTGAAAGTGACAGAGAAGAAGATCACCAGAAACAAAAAAGATCAAAGAGAGCAAGAGTGCCTTGTCGGAGGTATTCAGCACCTGAGTGGTCATATTACATGGACAAAGTACAGAACATCACATTAGATGAATTGTGTGATGTAAGTTTGAACTGTGCGGGCCACCCTGATTTCAAGCTTGAGACAAAAAGAACTGATAAAAGCTGAAACAAATAACTGAGAACTATCAAAAGATGAAAAGAAAACAATAACTTATAAATGAAAAGAACTGTCCTGTAAGACGTTTAATATTTTAGTAACTTATTTGACAGCAGATCAACCTAGGTCCGAGATGCACAAGAAGAGTTAGGAATAATATTTTTAAAAGAACACGGAGTAAGTTTAATAATTGTCTATTTCAAAATCTGAATTGCTGAAAGCTAACCACATTAAAGAAGCTACTTACAGAACTCTGCACTGAACTTTTGAACTTGTGCTCTGATTCCAGACAAAACTTGTCTTACCTTAGAAATAGATATATAATTATTAGGTGATCAATTTTTATAATAACAGTAATACTGATCATTATAGTGTTAGTAGGATTTTTTTCACACCCAAATTAGGTCTACTAATGAAATTACCACATTTACACACACCACAGATGAGCAGCAATATTCTAGGATAGAGAAAAAAAATGATTCAACTAATGATAAGAGTGCTCTTTAAACAATTTCACATGTGAAATAACTTGAGTGTGATGGTTAAGATAACCATCAGAGGGAGGGACTGTGAACGTCTACAATTTCCTCTAAAATTAAGCACTACTAATGATAATCTGCCTTGGGCTTTAAACATGAAAGAAATGTTTTTTCAAACAAGACACGCAGTCTTTTGGTGCTGAAAACACGAGGCTTTCATATTCAATGCCAGGCCTTTAACTAGACGCTTTCACTTTAATAAATAATGTTCTTTAGAATGCTGAAACCTGCAGTGGCATAGTGTGGGTGGGGCCACAGGGGTGGTTGCCCCGGGTGCAAAATTCTTAGGGGCGCAAAAAACTAACATTTTCTTAAAATCTAATAGATGTTCTTGGGGGTAGGTGTCTCATTACTGGACTAGTGCTGGAATCATGTACACATGTATTTGATAGTTTGACACTAATGTGACTAGTTTAGATTTTGTCAACTATAGAATGTGTTTTTTAACTTACAATAATTATTAAAAATGTGTGCAGAATTAACGCGCAGCTTGTATTAAATTAAAACAACATTTAATTGTACAGAACACAGTGATAGCTAACTAAAATCATGGTTTGTAGAAATGCAGCTTGCTCAAAGAGCTGACCTCAGCTTAGCCCTCAAGATAACATGAGATGGAATGTGTCTTTAGTTTGTGAAATAAAGATGCCTCAAATAAATTACAACATTTAACCTCGGAACCTTCGCTGATATAGTATCTGTTGCTGGCTAAATTTTATTATTCACACAGAGCCCCATTCATAACTGACTAAAAGCTTTATTTTACTTGCTGTAGAGAACAGAAAACACACGTATTGCAAAAACCATAACAATTTTATGTTTCTAATGATTTTCTGTTTACTACGTTTTTCCTGGCCCCTTACAGACCATGTGTTTAGTTAAAGTAACAGTTGCTTTATTGGAAGGTTAGGAAAAGTGAAGTCATGTAAGAAATGCAGATTTATTGTTGCAAACAAAGGAAGATACAGCTTGCCACATTCTGCTGGATGACTGATGACGTATGGAAACCGAGAAGAGAAATGTAGCTTTTGGAGAATATTGAATTTCCATTGGATGGAGACGATAACATACAATGTCTTTTGCAACTTTGAATTACTGTTTTAAAAAGTGTGTTTCTAGTTTAGGAGTTCAGATGAGAGATGAGGGGAGATGACAGAGGGCAGACAAAGGAGAGAGATGGGATTTGGTGCAGAAAGCTGAGAGGAGTGCATGAGTCGAGAGAGGGGAGGCAGATTAGCTTGGTCGAGAGCAGATCAGATTCATAGCTGCAGAGATTTAGATCGAAAGGAAGATTTAGAGCAAAAATGTCAGGCTGAGCCTTTTTGACATTACCCAAGCTTTATGCTTTAACTAATTGGCTTTGACGAGGCGTATTTGTTTTATGCCTTGTTTCTCTTTATGGGAAAATCTGCAATTATTAATTATTATTTTTTTAGCATCAGGCCAATCTGACTCTTGCCTTTATTTTTTAGCTCTTCATGGGTTCTGACTGACATCTTTTTTGCTCCATATTATAAGAATAGGGATTCTTTCCTTTATGAACATGCTAAATGCAATATTTTAATATGATCTGCACTAACCATATTTTTTCTATTATTAATTATGTGCCCTGATTGATATTTGACTAATGAATAAAGAATCAGAAAAATCTAAAACTTTAATTAGAAAATAATACCCTTTTTAAAACTACTCACAACTCTCAGCATTGACTGAGTATTAAAATACTTAAAGTTGAAATGGATTTGATTATAGCTTCATTCTAAAACAGTGGGACACCAAAAATAGGAGGTCGCTGTTGTAAGTGCTTTGGGTTTGTACTGGTCATCCATTGGCCCCCCAAATGTTGGGCTTTGATACTTTCCGCACTGAGGATCATCAACTCCTACTCAAAAGACGAAACAATACAGGAATACAAAGCCTTAAAATCGATTCAGTCCTACCCCACAGACAGACCTCACACACTGTTAACTATCAGGTAACACAAACTATCAGCAGCATTCCCTCCAAAGGTAGGTGCTCCCCAGGCTTTAACAATTGAACTACTTATTCATTATACATATGTCACAACTCCCTGAACCCACAAACCTCTTTAATCTCACAATTTACAGCTACACATGACACCCAGATGATTCCGAAAACAGACTTTCCTGTACCTATTGTATAACCATAAAGTCCAACCCTCAGCAGCCTTAGAGCTGTCATGTCTAGATTATGACAATGGACTCTACGTGAGATCATCACTGTTTTAGAAAGTGACTTGCCTCTCAATGTTCCCTTCTCACAGCAAAAATTTGGAAAGTTAAGCCATCTTTCCAGTTTGTGTGGTGAAAGTGGAAGAGCTGTAGAGGAAGTTGGTGGTTGAAACAGTTACACAGAGTTTTCCACTACCATTTCTATAAACCAGTGGGGCAATGATGACATTTTGACTGCACTGTAGTGAGTGTTTGTAACACACAGATAGCAGGAGCCTGAAAAAAGGCTTCTACATGGGGCTTCAAAAGTGCCTAAACATCAAACTTCAATGAACTCAGAATGCCATTGCCAGACACATTCTAAGTTTGAACAGACATGACCACATCACCGCAACCTAGAAAGCCCTGCACTGATTACCTGCTGCATGGAGAATATTCTTCAAAGTGCTTTGCATTTTTCACAGGTAAATTCACAGCACTGGTCCAGTTTTTCTCTTATCTAAATATACACTCTATACCCAGCGAGGAAAGCTTAGCTCAAGAATGGCACCCACATTTATACTTATGAATTAACTTATAGAAACCTGTATGTTGTGTTGAACCACTGTTTTGGCCACTGGCTTTGCCCTTGACATGCACAAACCCTCATTGTACTGATATTTCGTTTTACAAATGGGTCTATGCAACTTCAGTTTAGAGTATTTGAGATGAAGTGAGGCCTGATGGTTGGTAATTGATAAGTAGGGCTCCCAGATCACTTTGTGTTATCAACGCAACATGTTTAAAGTCTTGGGTTCAGATCACAAAACATTTTTACCTGGGACTATTTCATGTCATTGGGAATAAGTTAAGGCAGTGCTTGGTGCAAACACATTTTGGAACTGTATTTTGAAAGCAGATTTCTGGAGGTGTTTTTTTGAACTGCCCTATGTGTATGTTATTGTGCTGTTATATTACTTTGTGCATGTTATTGTGTTTATTTCAGTTGGTTACTTTATATATGTCAACAAATGGTTCCTGTAACAATCAACCACTTACCACCAGGTTTTACAGCGAGGACTGAAGGGGGAGGTGATAGTATACTTGTGACAACAGTGTTTCGGAGCTGGTGGCGCAGTGTTAGGCGAACGTTAGGGAATCTGTTGTATGTACCCGCCCTTCTGTTACAGGGACTGCCGCATGGGGAGCTGCATACATACTTCTCAACACTACAACTAGGAGCTTGGACGGAGGCTGGACTAGTGATGACCGGGGACTGTTATAATGATACATGATTTGCCATCTGGCCTATTCCTTACATATGAGGCTCTGGTCCGGATATTCGAGCCTTATGGGACACAGGAATGGACAAGCCCCAGACACATAGTGTACTACATTCATTACTGTGATGGAGCACGGTTTTCGCAAAATGAAACCTGCTCGGATTGACAACCCCATTATATGTACTAACAGTGTATGGTGAAACTAACATACAAATCACATGAACACGAGGGAAAACGCTTTGCGCATGTGTGCACTAATATGAACTAATGCATGAAATAACTAAGTCGCATTTACATTGCACTTTGAAAGAAACAAGAAATAATGCATGACTAGGCCGCATTTTTAATTTTTTTGCATCTTGCTTTAAAATAATAAATAATGCAGCTTCTGCTTTAATCTTCTGCTAGGAAAACTTGTAACAGGGGATAGTGCAAAGGTGGTAAACAGTGAAAAGTGCATTATCATGTATCTAATGAATGTTTACATTTCATTCGTTATTGTGAGCTGAATGAGCCTCAAAGTTCTCTTAAGTTGACCGACTAGATGAGGGGCTGGAAATGGGAGCAAGAGTGACCTAACAATAACAGACAGAAGCGCTGAGTGCTGCAAAGAAGGGACAGAAGTTCAAGGATGCTCAGCACAGAGTGCATTATTAGCCTGCCAAAAAGTGTGACTGGCCGTGGGATTCAAGACTTTTTCCGCGGATGAAGCTGAGAACTATATAAGAAAATTAATTAGATAGATACATGTATTAAACGTATAAACGAGTCAAAGCTTAGGTCATGAGAAGGAAGTGTAACAATAGTCTATAGTAATTTAGAATGAAATCATGATGGTGTGACAGACCACCTCCCAAATCCACCAATGAGCTGTCGTATTCCATGAATTGTTTCAACTAATGTGGGACGGACATGTAGGTTTTAGGGTAAAACTGGGGTGACTTTGGGGGTGTGGTTTAGGTCATCATCGGGCTTAGCTTGGCTCCGATCGAGGAGAGAGGGGTGATGCGTCGCTGTCCGTCGGTTTGCAGAGTAACCTAGCTGTTCCTGTCCCGCTCCTGGGTTCTGAAGTCTTTGTTCCCTGACTCAGGTGACCCCCACCATCTCCTTGGCCAGGAGGGTGGTATTTCATATATCCTTTGGGTTTGTATTATCCTTTTGACTCGTACTTTGCATAATTATTTGCAATATATTTTTGTCTCTGAAACTTATGTCTCTTCATCTATCCTCTCCATCATATGTATATTGTTTTGCATTATTTTGCTGAAACTTATGTCTCTTAATCTATCCACTCCTTCATGTGCCAATCGTATACTGATGATGAGTATGACACTGTTTGCATTTTCTGATAATTTTCTCTCCCTCTTGTGAATTTCATTGTTTGCATTTTTGTAACCGTATGCAATGAGCAATAATATTTTACATCATTTTGAGATAAACTGTATTAACCTTCCTGAGAGTCTGTGATTCTTTAGCTAACTAGATAGTTAGATAGTACTATCATTACCATCAACTACTCAACTAATTGGTCCATCGACCAAGAGGAAGAGAGTTGATATAAAGGTTAAGTTATGTTTATAGAGATGTTAAACATAAACCTGTGAAGGGAACTAATTAGAATGTCATTAAAACTTGACCCCCAGCGCATCAGGGATTGGTAGAGGTCCAGGAAGCCTTTGAGAACCAGGAGGGTCATTGCACTCCCTCAATAGGTAGTCCGGGAGGTGTGAATGGACACAGAACAGCTGAGTAGGTGCGAGAATGGAAATACAATCGCCACCCTCTGTTACAGAGGGAAGCAAGTAGAGTCAGTTGTAATGGTGACAGACAGCCTCTTGTGTGAGACAGACCACTGGAGGCACTGTGCAGAGGTGCGATCTATTGCAAGCAATCACCCAGGCCACATTCCTGGGTGGATGGAAATACCCCCAGCCCCTGTGTCCGACCCCTGTTCATATCACTCTTTATGACAAAGTAAGACACCACGCTTGGAACCACTGTTTAATTGCATTGTTGTTTAATTTGTTGATTATGGTGTTTTGTCTTTTCTATGCTGGTATGTGATCGTCTCCGCCAAACGAAAATGCACTGTGATGATGTCTATGCTCAGGGGGGGACTGCTGACACAAGATTAGACTGTTATGGAGCTAACATTCCACTACCTGTAGTTTGATGTTTTTATGATGTATTGTTGAGATACCACTCCCAAGAGGGGCATGACGATCAAACATGATGATTAGAGATGGTATCCAGTCATGTAACAATAATGAAATGAGATATGCCTATAAAAATATTTTTTGAAAAAAGAAACCACTTACCACAGTCTAAAGTGGTAAAATAGCACTGCTCCAGCTCTCTCAGCTACTTAAAACACGAGTCAGCACAAAACTGTGGCAGAGACTGTGCATTAACCTAGGGCCATCAGTGCTTACTTAATGTGATATAGTCAGTGCAAATTAACACTTACACTGCTAACTGTTACGGCCCCTCTATTGTCATTTAACTAACAAATGTTTCATTGCATTGTAATCTTGGTGTACTCAGTTATTTGGGACCCAATAACAGCGAGTTGTAAAACCAAGACAGGACAGCAGACATACTCTTCTGTCCACATGATGCAGACTTACAATTCTAGCAGTACAGTAACTTTTATCTTAGGGTCTCCATGAACAGCTCTCATCAGAGTGTGAACACAGGCTTTGGCATGTTATAATAGTTTACTTCACATAGTTTATGCTTATGGGCCCAATTACTCGCAAGCAAGCTGGGGCTTGTAGAACCATACTTGTAGAGGGACATGTGAAACTGCAAAGTTAAATTTAGCTCGACGATCTAGGTACATTTAGGGTGATGCAAATAATAGCTGTTCTAGAAGCCCAATTAAAGTTCTCAGCAAAGGGATTAGGAATCTATATAATTGACTTAAATGTAATAATTCAAAATGTCTTCACAATGGCAGTATTTTTTTAGTCCATAAAGTAAATTTCATGGTCATTCAGGATTTTCACTTGAGGGAGGAGATGGTATTTTGGCAGTTAGTCAACATAATTTCAATAAAACAACAGTGCTTTCTATGGAAACACCAAGAAAATATAAAAAACCTATCTTATATCACGTGTATCAAGGCGTGGCATAACAATGAAATCCCATTGTGCAAGTCACAACATTTTCCAGACTAAAGATGTCAATGTATTAATTTTCTAGTGCCACCCTTCCAATCCGAAAATGGTCTGTTAACATCACCTTGCTCCTATCTGCTTACATTATATACAGAGCCTACCTTACCCCTGTTAACATAAACTGCTATACAGAGCCTACCTTACCCCTGCAAAAATAAACTGCTATTTCCACAGCTCTGATGTGGTCTGCCCTCGATGTCATTTGGTGACGCAGATTTACTCCATATGCTGTGGGCCTGTTTGTCCCTTCACCGTGGTGTTATGCTTCACTTATCCAACTGCACAGGGCGACCTGCATTACACATGTGGGAAGCATGCCTCCTGGGTCTTTACCACAGAGGCAAGAAGCATAGGGTCAACTCCTGATTCCTTGATCTAGGATTCCATTAGCCACCATTTGGGACACTATGCCGATCAATCTTCAGACTGCCATGCAACTTGCCTCCAATGCCCCAATTGGGCTATTGTATGGTGGGGTGGGGATGATAAATGACCGTGGACCCAGTAAGTAACGTGGCACCTGCAAGATGCATGGCCTTCCCCTGTCCACTGCATTCCAGAATCCAGCACTGTTACTTGGTCTAGTTTAATGGCCCCATTAAAACACGTTTGGCCTAAGGTGCGCACATTCCCAAAACATCATAAAGTCAGATGCCACACTAAGTTAGTAACAGTCAGTCAATCAGAACCCAGCATGCACACTACAAGCAGTGAGCACAGGCTCCCCATGTCGGACATCTGGACACATACCCACTGTACCCACATTGTGTCCACGCATCGTCGAGACCCACCTGTGCATCTTATCAAATGACGAGATTTATGGCCAGTGACTAGGCCCAGATTCCTGTTCTAAAAGAATGTACAAATTGCATTATGAAACCTTGTGTAATGTATAAAATGACGGCCAAAACCAATGTACTTTGAGACAGTCTTCAGACCCTGACTCTGTCGCCTGCTCTCCCGGCTGCTTCGTTCAATTAAACCAACTGTTCCTGTTTGCCAAACGTCTCTTGCCTTATATTTTTTCAGGGTAAATTCACATTCGAGCAACATGTTGTTTTACTTAAAAAGTTACATTGTTTATTTCCCGAGCATATGTTGTTGGCCCTCTCAGTGGGCTAGTATGTTTGCATCAAATCTTTCCTCCTTCCCTCTGAAAAGCACTTGAATGCTGATATGTGGCAAATTCCTTTTGACACTGCTTTTCTTTTCTGAATGTAATTTGCTGTACTGCATAGCCCTCCACTTCTAGGGAGCTATAATACCAGCCCCAAGGTTTATGTTAATAGCATCTCTTCTTCCAATTTACCCATAACTATCAAGTATGTACTAAACAATTGTTGACTGGTGGGTCTCAGTGATGTGAATTGTTATTGGAACAAATAGCGTATATGCCCAAGGCGCTGTGCCCCTGAACTCTGGCGGCAGCTGCAAAAAGAGGCCAGAAGCAAATACAGATTTTGCTCAGTGCTTACTATTGCAGTGCCAGTAGGTTTTTCAGATTACTCTTGGGCCTTATTTAAAGTTTGGCAGACAATTAGTGTCCGTTGGGATGGAGGAGGACATTGCCTCAGCCATCCTGAGCATACTCCACCCCCAAAATTTAGAGATGACCGTCGGCCCTGCGGTTATCTGTGTACATTGAAAGGAACCACGATAACGGTGATTCCTTTCAATGTACTAAAAGTTTGGTGTAAGTACGCTGTTGGTTTTGTCTGCCATACAACAAACCTTTGAATTTAGTTTTTCAAAAACAGACTCCCAAAATTAGAGTTTATTTTTGAAAAAGAAAAAAACGAATGGCCCCCACACCCCTGGAGTTTTTTTCCCAGGCCGTGAGGGTCATTCTTGTTTTTTTCTTGTCACTCCCTGTCAGGCTTTTCCTGGCAGTGACAGACAGGAAAAACATACATTACTTTAAATAGGGTGGACAGTGTATGTCCTTCCTCAGACAGCCAATACTTTGTTGGAGAAAGTATTCTGTCGACTGACTCAACAGGTGCTTCATCAACAGAATACTTAAGGTCCGCCCATCTATAAATGAGGCAGGTGGACCAAGGGTTTGGCGGGCAGGGTACTCTGTCACATTTGTATCTCCTAAACACTAAATCAGCCCCTGAATGTCCTAAATTGGATTTCACTGTGTAGGTTAACTATTGTTTCAAAGGTAAGGCATGGGTTAAATTAAAACGGTTAATTTATATCTTCACGTGGGAAAATACTTTTGAAAAGTTTGGCAGTTGGCCATCATGTCAGATGGTACCATTCATAAAACATTTCTACATTGACAGGAACCACCATGACAGTATTTCCTGTCAATGTAGAGAAATGTTTGTGAGGTGGACACCTTTAAATTTGGTTGACGGAGGCCCCTCGGGATGGCAGAGGTAATCTCTGTCATCCCAACTAAGTAAACTCAGCTCACCAAATTCTAAATCTGTTGCCTTAGTCCCTGTGAGAGCCCATTATTCAAAATATGTGGTGGGCTGCTTTTTTATATATATTAAAAACCAAGCCTTGTGGGATTACAAATGCAAAAATAACAATTGATGGACGGAATGCTGAACAATGTCAAACATTCACCCCCAGTACAGAGATCTGGGCCTAAATCCATTGTTTATTTGCACACCATGCCATTCTAGTTTCTATCCAGCCGTCTGAAAATCAGTCTTGACCCTGCTCCCCTTGGGAACAGTCTGACTCGACCTGCCTACAAGCAGTGGGTCATCTTTTGGTTTGGGTAAGGAGCTGACTGTTGCCTTTCTTTAGGAGGCAGAAAGACTGCAGATGAATAGGGCCTCCTAGTACAACCTCAACAGGTGTGGGGCCAATTGATGGGCATAAGCCTTGTAGAGCTCTACATGCAAGCCATCGGGTACCGGGGACCTGCCAGTGGCTAACACCTTGATTGCCTCTTTAATTTCGAACAGTGTGATTGTTCCATCTAGATCAGTTTGCTGTTTCATGTTAATGTGGGGCAATGTCAGGTTAGCAAAGAAGAAGTCATAAGCCTCCGGTCAGTGGCCGGGTCTTCTGGTACACTTGAGAATAGTGAAGTGTGAGTTCATCCTGGATAGCATGTTGCGTGTAAAGGATGGTGTATGCACCAGAGCATTGTGCCGTTACGTGGTGTTGTGGCTGGACCTGCTAGATAATCCATGCCAGGAGCTGTCCAGCTTTATCGGCCTGGCATGTGTATGAGCAGAGTTTGCAGTATAATTTAGGCAATGTAATCATTCTTAAAAGAGCAGCGAGTTTACAAAGCACTTCAATCAATCAATCAATCAATTCATCTTTATTCGATCATGTAAAAAGATCATAAAAGTACATATAAATAATTCACATTAAAATTATTTCAAAATTCTATCTTTTAAAATGACAAATATTTCATAAAAATTCTGGGATAAAGATGAAGATACATAAAAAATGTTAAAAAGAGAGAACCATTTCATATACTCAATCTAAATACTTGTATTATTGTTTTACAGCCTCAGTGATCTACGCGCTGTCCCTTTCCTCTTCCTCATGCAAGCCCATAGAAATGACGCAACTGAATAACAGACCAAGGTATCAGGGAGTGTTTTTAGGAAGTAAAATGCTACCTGAGACTGCTTAAAGTTCATTTTCATTAAAATTGTTTTGAGGTGGACATTCCTTTCCTTTTAATATAGGCTGCAAAATGAAAGTATATGCAATTATGTTTGAGATGATAGGTTATCGCATGGACACGCACTTAAGTCGGCGTGATTGTTTGTTTTTTCGGGATAACCTAACATGAGGGGAGTCAGGTTAGTGCGAAACCTCAATAATATAAATCTGTGTTGCATCCTATTTACATTTACTAGATAAGAGAAACCTCCTGCAGTTATTGGCGGGTTAAGGCCATATGCCCGGGCTGCATATTTCTCTTTACAGTGTTCCTTGTGCTTGTAGTCAGCCATCAACATGAACATATCGCTAACCCTCTGTTTAGAAACCTTCCTACAGGCTAGGGGGTCTTTAAAAAGTTATTGGAGACCAATCTCCCTTGAGACTGACTCTACATAACTAAGCCATCTAGACCTTTTCCACTTGTCCATTTCTAGGCAGCTTCTTAACATTAATTGATTCAGGGGAACTGTATCTCTCCTCCAGATTGAATGCCAGAGGAGAAGAGGGGCTAGCTGTATGTAGTCTAAGATGTAAGGGAGGTCCAATTCCAAATGTAAAATACCATTTGTAAAGGAAGGAGGTAATCCCACTACAGATTTGAAAAATATATTCTCTGTAGTTTGTAGTGGTGTTGAAGCAACCAAACCCCAAACCCCCGCTCCATAGGTCGCTGCTGCTTTAACTCTAGCCTGGTAAATGTTTTTTAATGGAAATAAGGGTTTGGCACCCACATTTCTAGCAAAGGATTTTATGGCAACAATACCCCTCTTTATCACCATCTTTCTCCCCTCCATCAGTTTTGCCCACGACAGATCTTTATAAAAAAGAATGCCCAAGTAGGGGAAAGAGTCCACTACCTTAATTCTTTTCCTTTCCGCACTAAAGTGCGGTACCTTTTCTTTTTTTGTAGCTCTTGCTATTAATACAAAAGACTTAGTTTGGTTCACTCTCAACTGTAGTGAATCCATGAAGGATACATACGCGGTTATCAGCCTTTGTAGCCCCATCCCTGTTCTGGCGATTAAAACTTCAATCAACTCACGCGTGCACTGGGATCTTCAGCCACCTGGGTTTCCAGGTCCAGGAGTGTACGCTCCAATTGGGAAAGTTCCCTATTAGCCAGCTGTCTCATGTTACCCTGTACTCCCAGACAGTGTCCACGCAGGGTCACCTTGAAAGCATCCCATTCTAATAGTCTTGTGGAAGCCATGCTGACATTATTGTAAAAACAATTCTGTAATCATCTACCCAAGGGGAACTCTGAATGAGGGATCTTCCAACAGTATAGTTGGAGGCGCCAGGTAGGAATGGGAGGTGGGGTAACTGTCCAATGTATTTACAGGAGGTGGGGGTTGTGGTCACAGTGTGTGCGTCCTAGGTACTCTACTCATGCAACAGAAGTGAGCAACGATGATGCTCCAACAAATCTGTCAACATGGAAATGTAGGTTTTGTGGCACTGAGTAAAATGTGTATACCTTTGTGGCTGGGTTCCGGTGATGCCAGAAGTCAACCAGCTGCTACTGGTGGAGCCAATCAGTCAAGATCTGAGCACAGTCACAGTAGTGCGTGGTAAAGGGGGGGAAGGAGTGATTGAGAACAGTGTCCAGCACACTATTAAAGTCCCCCCCAAGAAGCCAAGGTGTATCACTCCATTGATACAGTGTGTTTGAGAGAGCATGGAAGAAGGAGGTCTCTTCAGTGTTGGGGGCATAGAAGGAACCAAGAAGAATGGAATGGCCATCAAGTCTGCCTTTCACCAGGACATAGCGGTCCTCTGGGTCCAATATTGTGTCCTCCACTGTGAACGAAGTCCCCAGCTTTACCCACAGTAGAACTCCTGGGCATAAGTAGAATAGTTGGTGGCAAATACTTGCCCACGCTAACGTCCTTGCAGGTTGAAGGCTTCAGAATGGATAAGATATGTCTCCTGTAACAACGCTATGTGAGTGGAGTGGAGTTTCAGGTAGGAGATGCCTGGGTAGCAGCGCAAAGGTGTGTGCATGCCCCTCACATTTGAGGTAAGGATGTTAAAATGGGTCAAGTAGTGTGGGACATGTTGCCCAAACACTGGGCACTGCGCATGTGTCAACGAGAGTTTAGTGGCGCAAAGTGGATATGAGAATAGTTATAAGTGTGGGACTGAGCCATAGTGAGCCATGGGTCGTAACTAAACAAATACAAACCATAAACAGAAAAACAAATACCAGTGGAGCAGAGGTGCAACATGCTCCTGCCCAAAAAATGATGGAACTAAAACCCAGCAAGGGTTAACTAGTCAAGGTACTGATGGGGGGGAGAACTAGGCAGCCTGGAAGGGACCACATCATACAATGGTGGAGAAATGCACAGGAACTCATGTATACTCCAGAACATATCCATTCTGTTTGCCGATGCATGCATAAATGTATTGAAGACTGTCTACAAAACAGGAACTGCAATAGCACCACAACATCACTCCCCCCTCCCATAAAAGAAAAAATCAAGTGGGTTACATAGCATCATGAGGGAAGGGCATGCCTGTGTATGCCCCCTAGTAAGAAAGGAAAGATCAGGCAGTAGCAGACATGCATTTCAGATATAAGATAATGTTCTCAGACCGCAGGGAGAGCTGCAGAGTCCACCCTGGAGGGATAAGTAGTAGAAGAGTCATTGTCGCTAATGGACTTGTCGGAGTCCTCATCCAGCTTGGAGCTCCTACCCTGCTCACAAATCACGGTGGCTTCCTGCAACGCCTGACATCTCTCCCGTATCACTTGCTCAAAGTCAGGTGTGATCTTCAGCTGAGTAGAGTGTTGTGTTTGAGGATGTCTGCTCCTGTGCCGTAAACCTGTCCCGCCCCAAGTTGTTGCACCAGTCCAGGAAGAGCGGTTCACTAAGGAGTGCCCTACTGTGTCCAACCAGTCCCACACATCCTCTGGGGAGCTGAAGAATGTGTCTTTCCCCTGGTTGACACCTGTAAGTGTGCCGGAAAGAGGAGCGCTTACCGGATGTCTAATTCATGGAGTTGGCATTTAACTGCAAGAAATGACTGCATTGTTTTGCACCCTTATAGTATAGTAAGGGAAACACATTACTTAGGTGACGTCCACTGTGACTTCATGTAACTTCAGCACCTCACACAGGAAAGTGTCTATGTCTCTGTAGTGCAGTAGGTGAAACAGGAACAGCCTGGGGCTGGAGCCTGGCATGGGACTGTGCACCAGCACATGGTGAGCATGTTCCACCGAGAACTCTGAGAAAGTATCTTGGGGTAACAGTTGCCACAACCATTGCTCCACATAAGCAACAGCATCCAATCCCTCCATCCCCTCCAGCAGGCTCACAGGGTGTACATTGTTGCAGGGCAATCGGCCTTCTGCAACCTCCATGTGGCGCTCCATGACCTCTACTTGCTCCGCCATCAGGCGCACCAAAAAGTAAATTTCTCGAGCTCGTAGTTGAAGCTCCTCAATTGTCAGCTCAGAGGTGTGTACCTTGTCCGCAAGCTTGCGGTGATCCCCATTAAATATCATCAGATCCAACATCACTGCATCAATTGTGCTTTTCAAGAAGGTCCTTGTGGTCTCTAGAGCGGTGCCAATCTTCTCCACTGCTGCCAGCACAGAATCAAGTTTGTCACTTATAGAAAGTGGGGGAGTGGTTACATCTGACGATCCAGCATCACCTACCCATCAGTCATTGTTTGTGGGGGGCTTCAAAGGCACTCCCTGTATGATTGCACGCAGCCGTCCCATTATGCCGCATGTTAACCGTCCACTGCACAGGTATACCTTGGCTCCTCTCATGGGTCCACTTGCCAGATTCTAGTTACACTGGGGGATGGCAGGATGAGCATCCCCAGAGCTCTAGGAGCGTAACAGCTGTCACAGCGCATGTCAACTAGGTCAAGAGTGCTGGGGGAACCTGGTGAAATGTGCGCGGTGAGGCCGTCACTGGGGGTCTCCAAAAGTGTACTAGATGTCCAGTTAATCAGTGAGCAGCACAGTCATGAATGAGACCACCAAACAAGTCCCCTAGGCGCTGCAGGACTAGCAGCATTAGTAATGAGTATATGGACCCTTTAAACCAGCAACATAGAGGAGAGCAATATAGGATAGCAATATAGGCAACAACAAAAAGAAACACACAGCCTCCGCCTCCAAGGTGGGGATGAGAATGTCTCATCAGTCTTTATATGTAGCCTGCATGGCAGTTCATGTCAGGAGAGAGAGTCTGGCAGCCAGCAAGAAATCATTATGCAAAAGACCAGGACATACACAGGATAGGCAGCTGGCACAGAACAAAGTAACACCCAATGCACATTAATTAGTGTTCCTGGTCGGCTGTGTCCATCACTCAGTTCCACAGCGAAGCCCCCCAGGCGAGTTCAGGTAGCAACACACAACATGTGGGCCCCAGGCACTCACAGGCGCATGAAAGCAGTACATGCGTCCAGCGCCGACAGGGTACCTTCATGCAGTACGTCCCATGCTTGTCCCCGACGGACCCCAGCAGCGGTCCACAGCCCCAGGTGCCGCCTCAGGCCCCAGGGTCTGGGGCCACCTTCCTGGCTTGTTTGGTGAAAAGCTGCAAGGCCGCTCTCAAGTCCCAGCACCAGTTGATTTCAGTGTCACACCTGAGCTCCCAACAATTACAAAGTAGGGGAGTGGGGAGGCAAGTTAGTGGCAGTGATGATGGGTTTCCAGGAAGATTGGCGCCAGATAAGCGAGGTGAGAAGTAAAACTCGGTTAGAGCGCATCCATCATGCTGGCTACTCGAGCCATGCCCCCCTTCCTTGTCACTTTTAGTGCCAAAGTTTCTTTACTCTTTTCATAACAAGTAGGAGGTTATTATTTGAGTCTTTTACTCTAGTTATTTTTCCCAAAGTTGTATGGGTTATATTTTCTGTTTGTCAATAGGGCAGTTCATATTTATTTGTCATGGAGAGTGCCTTTCAGGATGTCTGATTCACAATTTGCATTAGTTAAGTCAGGGAGAAAGGGCATGAAACCAGTATTGTGGATCTTGGAGAGTTGGCCAAGGTTCGCAATTGCTTAAGGGTTCGATATAGTACACCGTGAGCTACCCTCACTAAGGGGTAGCTGCTACTTTTGTAGAGGACCAGAACCTGCCTTTCACATAGGAAATGGGCATAAATCTCGTAATTCTGTGTAGCGTAATCACACAGAATTACCTAATAATTCAGATAGATAATGCTTGAATTACTAAAGAAGAGAAATTCTGTGTTTAGAGCTATTTCTTAATGCAAAAAAGGCTCCCTCATGCCCAAAATAGATGCAAGGATTAGCGCTAATTGTAGCAGAACATGCAACCACTCACACACGCTAAATGTGCTCTTTGGGTAGGATTTTTCCCCAATTTACTACTGGCATTTAGAGCTATTTTCTTTGTGCAAAATGCACCCTCAAGTCCAAAATGGACACAAGGATGAATATTGAACTAAGAAACAGAGCTAAATACAGCAGAACACAAATAGGGAATATGAGCAGCTGCTCGCTCTCCGTAAATGTGATCTTGTGGTAGGATTCTCCACCACAAACTACTCTTAATCACACGAGGAGATGTCGTCTCATAATTATTGCTAATTCTGGGTCAAAGAGTAATGCAAAATTACTCTAATTACTGCAGCATAATCTAAATTCTTCCCAGGACTACTTTTGTACAGATCTGTATGCTGCTGCGTAGGGGTTTCTGTCAATCTTAGGTCACTCTTCCACTAAAGGATAATGTTGGAGTTTTGCTTGGACTGAAATGTGTACTGAAAGGGTGTACACCGTGAGTATTGAAACCAGAATATTGATGGCACAAAAAAATCAAGGAAAAAATGTGAAATCTGTAGTATCAACAGCTAAACACTTTCTATACCTGACGCCATATACTTGTACCTTGGCGATATATATCTTCAAGATACGTAGATGTGGAGTTAGGAGTAAATAATTTATACTCCTCTATAACCGCTTGCATGCTCATAACGAGCCCAGCTCGTCATGAGGCACAGTGGAGCTGTTCTCATGATGAGCTGGGCTCATCATAACGGTCGCGGCCCGCCCACGCACGATTGATTCCCCGCCTGTGCGGGAAAATCAATCAGTGGGCGGGGTCGTGACGAGCTCAGCTCGTCATGAGAACAGTTCCACTGAGCCTCATGACGAGCTGGGCTCGTCACGAGCACCGCGGCGCCGCGCGCGCCCCCTCCCCCGCGCCGTGGGGGCATTACCCTCACGGCGAAGGGGTTAAGCATCTTACCTTTAGATATTTTGTCTCTTGATATTCTGACAACAATATTCTTGTAGGTCGATATTCTGGGGGTCAATAATCAGTAGTACAGCCTGCTGAAAGAGCTATGACATGTTTCACTATGATTCTTCCCTCTGTAAATATTACATCCAGGTGTGTGCACTGAATGTTGGTGTCTCATTTATGTTCTCCAAGGCGAAGGATTTGAACTGCTTTTTAGATCTTCATCTGCTAATGTAAATTACCTACTTGTTATCTCTAGCTCTCTAAGTCTCACTTTTCCTCATCACGTCCTTGAATCTCTACCTCCTGTGAGATTTGACTCTAACCTGTGTCCGAGGTGTGCTGGGGAGGTGTTATTTTTTACCGTGGCATGATACATGAGAGAAGGGGTCTTACTGCTGCAGGTTAGTAGCTTGCTGTGTGGTCTCTGACAGAATATGCAGATACACCTTGTTTTTAAAGTACTGCATTGAAGACGCAGGAGGAGAGACATGGAAATTACCAGAAAGTGACTATGACATTACATCTTGAAAAAACATGCAGTAACATTCACATGCTAAATTAGAAACACATCATACATGGTCTCTTGCTAGTGCTTGGCATTGTATCTAAAGCAGAATATAACAACAGAGTTGAATGAGATGGGGAAAGGTTTCTTTCAGATTTAGGCACAGTTTGGCCTATAACCTCAAAAGGAGTCTGTCCATTACATTATTGTGGTGATGGGCTTTAAGACCTGAGTGGTATTCCATCTGTTGCTTGCAACAGAACCTATACACTACATTTTGGTGAAGATGATTTAGACTCATATACTGATCATACCTGCCCGAAGTTCAGAGCTGCATGTTGAGCTGAGGCACTGAAGATAATCAAGGTAGCATATTCGATTAACTTTTCTCGTGTCTCGAGGCTTTCAGGAAACCCTGAGGAATAAGTATTGAATAAGTGAAGCACTTCAGCTGTTTTATTTTATTTGTAATTGTGTTGGTAAACAATTTCACTTCAGAACTACAATAATATATAAATATAAATTATAAGTTTTAGATTTTAGAATCTCAATTGCAGATCTACTAGAGACATATAATTTTTGCAACTTTTAATTTATTCCCCTATTTAGAAAACAGCGTCCCATTAATATAGCAATTCTTTCGTAGTATTTGCATTCAAAGTTTTGAGTCTATGTAGTAACATAAGTACAATCTCAGGAAATGTCACTGGAACAAGTAATTGGTGAAGAAGTCTAGAAAGTATTGCTACAATCAGATTAAAGCTTACTACTGAAGTCTGTTTGTCACAGAAAACAGAATAAAGCCCAATACTCCTAGGAACCAGGGTAGTTACACTGTATCAATAAAAATGGTTCACTTCGGGGAAGGAGAAAACAGAACAAATAGGTAAGCACAACTGTAACAAATACAGACAAAAAGGAGGAAATGCAAGAACAGATTGTAAAGTAAATGTATAGCAATTTATCTATCACAATAATTCTATTAAACAGGTGAGAATAAAGTGCAATACAATTATAATTTTAAAAAAACATGAAACACAAAAGAAATTAGGTTGCATTGGATTCTATGTCAGGGCTGGAGGCTCAGATTATGCTTAACCGTTTTCATTTATTCAACTCAGCAGCCTTAAACAACACGTTTTTTTTCAAAGACTATATTTCCCACGAGTCTATGCTACAAGTCAACAGTATAACCATAGAGTAAGTCCCATATAAGCAACATCAAGGAACAGCAAATCCTCTTTCTTCAGCAGCCAGATAAGTGCTTTCCTGAACTTTGCTTATTGGGTTTACTCTGTAGGCCTTATTATGCTTGACTGAGGGTTCTTCAACTTTTATCACTATAGCCGTGGCTATTTTGCTTGAGGGCCGCGGTTTCTCCACGGGGGGGGGGGGGGGGGAAGCATTGCATTGGGCCCCACAAGGCCTTTATATGGGGCGCATGGTCCTAGTTGTTGTGGGGCTTCTCTGGAGGTTTTGCGACACGTCTTCCCTTTCTTGAGGGAGATGTTAAGTGAAGCGGTGTGGTTTTCACCCCATTAGGTGGCGGGGAGCGCGCATGTCTCTCGAGTAGGAGGTGCACCCCTCCCCTTGCATTCCTGGCATTCCTAGTCAGGTGTCTCATCGCTTCTGACAGTTTCCTCTTCCACTGTCAGGGATGGGCTGTCAATAGCTCATATAAGCAGTTTGTCTGCAGAGAGATTATTTTCTACATGGCCAGTATATTTAAAGGCTGTGTAGAACAAAGATTGTTAATAAGCATTGGCTAAGGCAAAATTTAACCGGGCCGGCTAGGGAGTGTTTGATGCTACTTTTGATATATTCCTGTAATATTGACCTCTACCTTTCACCTGATCAACCATGGCAGGTGAGTTTGATGCCTATTGGGAGTTTGTGAAGGAGGAGCAGTCACTGCTTCCTATTCCTAAGGAGCTAATGGATGCCACAGATGCATCCCTAGAGAGGGTGGTCTCTACGGCCCAGCTACCCCTGAGCCAGCAAATCCTTGAAATGGCGGTAAGGCACAGCGTATTACCCCCAACTGGGGAAGGCCAGAGGCTTCAGCATCCTTTTGGCACACGGTGAGCACCTAAAGGCAAGAACAAGGCCAGACTGAATGTACATGTTAGAGAAGCCACTACCTCATCTGATGCCTTCGAGAGACTGCACCAGGCCTTCCTAAAAAGGTATCTAGACACACAGGAGGCAGAGGATGATTCCCAGCCGGGTTATACTCCAAGGACGATTTCTGGACCAGATGCCTGAGCAGATGACAATACCGGGTACGACAGTGATACCCCTGATACCTCTGATGGGGATTCGGGCGATGAACCAGGCCTGTGTAGACCCTGGAAACTGGAGGGTGGTGCCAAGATATCCA
The DNA here is from genome assembly GCF_964204655.1 of Triturus cristatus. NCBI lineage: Eukaryota > Metazoa > Chordata > Amphibia > Caudata > Salamandridae > Triturus > Triturus cristatus. The sequence continues at coordinate 280,288,524 of NC_140580.1, read as the reverse complement.
GTCTAAAGGAGTCAGATGACCATGGCTCCGCGGGGATACCGGGTATGTTGAACCTGGAAGACATTTATCATCCCAGCTCTGCGGACTGTGTTCTGGCACCAAAAGTAGCCCGCTATGTGGCCAGTCTCATCAGGAAACCCATGGTCCAGGGCCGCCTGAGGGCGGAATGCCCCAGGCCCTCATTGGCCAAGAAGGTGGCGAGTACCCCAAACATTAATGCCAGGATGGGGACATTCATCACTAAGTTCGTCAAAGACCCTAAGAAGGGCCAGGTCCATTCTTGGCTTTCCTGTCAGGATAAGGTCTTAGATGTTTTTGGGCCGCTTGGTGAAATATTGGAAATGGTGAAAGATGCCAGGGAGTCAGGCCATATGATCGATCCTTCGATTCTGTCAGGTTGGGCTCAGAGGGCCCTTTGTTTCTTGGGTAATGTGAACTGAACAATATCAACTAAGTATCAATATTCCTTGTTTTTTTTTGTCCTCATACCACCATTATATGCAAAATAGTAGCCTGTCAGCCAGTCTGTACCTCCCCAGGCTTTTGCGATATTTCATTAGCTCCTGCGCTCAGTCCCTTCCAGTGTCCTGGCTGCACAGACCACGCAGGTGTAATCATTGGACAGAAGGGGTTACACATTTATGTCTCCATCCCATTTCTGGAAGGCCGCCCATATCTAAGAGTGTGATCGTGTATTGGACTCCAAATCAATATCTGTTTTCGCCGTTCTTCTTACTGCTCGTAACCAGTCCATCCCTTGTGGTGGAAAAGGTTCAATCCATTTCTTGCAAATTTCCCGCCTAGCAAGAAGGATTAGATAGAATAGCAAGGCCTGTTTATCCCCAGTAAAGTAATTACATAACTGATCTGTTACCCCGAGCATTACTAGTAAAAGGTTTACTTCGATGTTTGTATCAAGGATTTCATTAATTATCCTTCCGACCTCAGACCAATACTCTTCTAAGAGAGGGTATTCGATAAACATATGCTTATCTTTAGCACTGACCAATCTGCACCTACGATATTTGGGGGGAACATCAGTTACAAACGTTGCTAGTTTTTGTGGAGTCCAATATAGTCTATTTGCCGTAAAGAAATGATTTCTCTTCAAGTTTGATGGTTTAACTGTTTTGTAGAGCAGCTTAAAGGAAAGATGCCATACTTTTTGTGGATCAGGAATCTGTATCGCCTCATCCCATATTTTGTAGGGGGCTTTGGTTTTTTCCTCCTCGGAGGTCAATAGTGCATTTGAACCGGGACAAGGATCTTACTCCATAAAACTTCCCATGGGACCACTTCATTCATCAATATCAAGTCCCCCCAAACCTCTATTCCTGCCCTCCTAAGTGGGACGCTCAATTAGTCCTGCAAACATTCGGGCGTACCAGGTGAGTCCCATATTGGGGCCTCACCTGAATAATATCCGATTCCTAAAATGTTCCTAATCTCAACCCACAAGATCAAAGCTTACTTCAACATTTTTAATTTTATTTTTTTGAAACATTTCTGTGCACCAAACTTAAACAGAAATCCCTTCCCTCCCCACTCTTTGATAACTTCTTCACACAAACCACCCCACACCCTGTGCATAATAAAATCCTACCTTTTTTAACTGGAATGCCATGCAGTATAGTTTTAAATCTGGTAGTGCAAGCCCTCCTTCTGCCAATCTACGTCTAAGTTTTTTCCAGGACATGCGTGCTCCCCTATCTGCCCAAACAAAACTGCTCAATTTACCCTGTACTCTATCAATTAGCCTGCTCGGGAATGTTAGAGGTATGCAATTAAAAAGAAATGTGAGTTTCGGAGGAATGACCATTTTAATCAGATTAACCCTTCCATATATCGTCAGAGGAAGATTCTTCCACCTTTCCAAATTTTTTACAATTTCCTTTATAATTCTTTCCAAATTATGCTGTGGGACGTCCTGCACTGCATTGAGGATGTTAATACCTAAATATCTAATCTCTGTCTGTACACTCCCTCTCTCTATCCGGGATATTCCAGCACATAATCCTGTTTTTTTGTCTGTTTACCAGGTACCCAGACAGGGCCCCAAACTCGTCTGCCAGTTGCTCAACCCTTGGAATCGTTATAACCAGGTCTGATGTATATATAATTAGGTCATCCGCGTATAATGAGATTTTTTTCTCGAACCTTCCTATACGGAAAGCCTTCACCTGGCTATCTTGATGGAGCGCCTGGGCAAATGGCTCGATATATAGATTGAATAGCAGGGGAGAAATTGGGCAGCCCTGTCTTATCCCTCTAGTAATCTCGAAACTCTTAGTAAGGACTCCATTTAAAAGAATCCTAGCTGTAGAGTTGTTATATTGGGTTTTTATTGTAATTATAAAGTGGGGTCTGATCCCCATATGCTCTAGGACTACCCATAAGTATTCCCAACAAACTCGATTGAACGCCTTAGCGGCGTCCAATGTGACCACCGCCAAGGAGACAGATCTTTCTGTCACTATATTGATGCACCCTATTAGTTGTTGGGTTAAGTCACACATTTGCCTTCCAGGGATAAACCCCTTCTGGTCCTCATGTATTAGTTGAGGGATTACTCGAGATAGTCTCCCTACCAAAATGCTGACAAAGATCTTATAGTCAGCATTTAGCCGGGAGATTGGCCTATAAGATTCTGCTTTGGTGGGATTCTTAGCAGGTTTCAAAATTAAAACCACAGAGGCTTCACGCCATGATTCTGGAGCCTGAACTCCCCCTCCATATATCTGATTAAACAGCATCTCCCAGACAGGTAATATTTCATCAGCTATATTTTTGTATACTTCTGCCAGGAGAGCATCTAGCCCTGCCGCCTTCCCATTTTTAGACTTTTTTATTGCTCCTTTTATCTCTTCTTTCGTGATTGGAGCTTCTAGAATATCTTTCCCCTCTTTACTCAGTGATGGAAGATCAAGTATACTAAGCCAGCATCTGGATTTTATAAGGTTAGCAGTAATATTTTCCTTGTATAGCTGTGAAAATATTGTAACTATGTGCTCCTGCATAGAATCCCAACTATCCAGCTTTTCTCCTGATTCGCTTTTTAACTCTTATGTCATTTCTTGACCTTTCCACTCTTGCTTTCCAAGCAAGCAGGGCTCCTGCTTTCTCCCCGTATTCAAATTCTTTTATATTCGCCGCTTGCGATCTAGCTTTACACTTTTGATCTATTTTCATTTTAAATTCCAATTGTACCTTGTACAACCTTTCTTCCGTCATCGCTTTTTCTTCCTCTGAGCTCATCGAGTGTAAGGCCTCCTCTAGAATCCCAATCTCCTTTTCACTGTTCTCTAATTCTATACGTGCTTTCTGATTTTATAATGAGTTTAGACTTTTTAGAATTCCTCTGATATATGCCTTAAAGGCATCCCAAACAATATGCGAGGAGGCAGTGTCTTGGTTATTTGCAAAATATTCAGTCGCTGCTTCCTTTAAGGCTTTCTCCACCCCCTCTTCTAATAATAATGCCCGTCTTAAGGTCCATCTCCTAGGTGGTTGTGGCCTCTGAGCTTGTACAGTTACCATTACTGGTGAATGATCTGATATATGAACAGGGAGATGTTTAATCTTCTTAATATTTACTGAAAATTATCTATCAACTAAAAAGTAATCATGTCTTAAAAAGTGGTGATGTTTTTTGCTATGTTATGTGTAGCCCCTTGTTTTACCCTTCAAATGCCTCCATACATCGACTAAGTTAAAATCGGATATCATGCTTTTCAAAGCGTTCCTCATTCTAGGGACATATATGTTCTCTCTTCTTGTAGACCGGTCTAACACAGGGTCTAATAGAACATTAAAATCACCACCTACAATTACGGGGACTGAAATTGCTGCCATCCTCAATTCTAAGTCAGCAATATATTGAGGATTATCCTCATTAGGACCATAATAACCGATACATAAAAAATCCATATCAGCCCACCTTACTCGGGCTGAGGCCCACCTACCTGAACTATCTGTGCTTGACTCTTTCATTTCTATTCCACAACCGCTCTTAATCAGAATGGCCACACCCTTGCAGCAAAATGATTGATCTGAGGCGACAAAATTTTGCAGCCAACCACATCTCCCGAATAATTCATTACTCTCATGTGCCAAGAGGTGTGTCTCCTGTAACATCATTACCTGTGCCTGGCTATTTTTTAGATTCTCAAGTATTCGCCTCTGCCTAGGTTTAGACCTCATACCATTCACATTCCAGGTAAGAATTTTAATACTCGGGATATTGATCAAAATCATCTTTCTTAATAGGTTCTTTTCCTGGTTTCATTCCTGTTCTGAGAAGGTAATCCTGCATAAAGGGTGTTGAGAACTTTTATTATTTTTTCCTTTTTTCCCCGTTGCTCCCCACCCGTGCACCCGAACCACCCCCCCTCCCCTCCGCTACTGTGCCCCCCCGAGGAACCCTCCCTACATTACTAGGCATAACAATGCCTTTAGGCGGACAATCTGGAGGAGTTGACACACAACTTATTTGTACATTGTTAGGATGCTGGAGAGCTAGAAAGCTATTTTTTACTTTGACGCATTCTCATTGCACATTCTACTTATGAATGCCTCAACATCGTCCACTGAGCGGTAGTTATACATTTTCTTATTTCACATCATACAGAGCATAGCGGGGAATTTTAACTGCACTTTCGCTCCCAGCCTTCTAAGCTCTTCCATCTTTCCGCCTAACTCCCACTGCTTTTGTTCTGTAACCCTGCATACATCAGACCTAGCCACAAAGGAATAGCCATTAAACAGGTGTGGGCCATTTTTTAAAGCACTGCTAAGTATCTCCTCCTTGATGTTAAAGGAAAGGAAATTTACCAAAATCTTTCTGGGTTTGGTTCTCTGTGGGTTACGTCGAAACGGCTCTCTGTGCGCCCTCTGTATTTCACTCTCAAGATTTATTTCCGCATTATCCTTAAAAATCGTTTCTCGAAGAAGGCCAATTATAAAAGTCTTCATATCTACCCCTTTTTCGTTTTCAGGAATATTTAGGAACCTTTTACTATTCCTCCGAGAATGATTCTCAATTCTCTCTATATCGTCTCTTAGTATCTGGTTTTGTTTCCCCAAATTAGAGATCTCAGTTGTGTTTTTCACAACATCCTGTTTAACAGCACTCACTTCTTCCTCCCAAATTTTTGTGCGAGTCGTAACCTCATCCAACTTCTGAGCCAATACTGAACAAGATGCTTGTATACCTAGTTGGTTAGCCTCTGACACCTCAAAGCGCTCTTTAATATCTTTCTTCAGCTCCAATAGGATACTAGCCAATGAAGTCTCTGTCTCTAATGCTCTTCCTTCTGGGTTATTTGTACAGTCCTGGTTATCCCCATTCAATTCTAGAGCTGATGCAAGTAATTGTAATGGTAATAGTCCTTCCGACTCCTCAGCTGCTGTTAAAACTGAATATTTATTGCTGATTGGAATTGTTTTTATATCCTGCTGCGGGACCCTACTCTCCCCTCCTAAAACACTCAGAGGGCCCTTTCCCGCAGTGGCCTCAGTATCGCTGACTTTCGCCAAACTACCATCACGCACCATTGTAACTTCACATATGCACTCTTCAGGGTGAGAACTTGCACTCACTGCATTATCCTTCTGCATATTTGGGAGTACACGAAAAAAAGATTTAAGTGAAGGAGTCACTTTTACTCTCGCAGTTGTAAGGCAGGATTTCTTTATATTCCTTCCCTCACTGGTTTTCCTCGCGGTCTCCCCAGTCCCTCTGCTTTGAAAAAAAAACCCTTGTCGCCCTCTTTTCGCTTTAGTTACAGTCTTCGCCCCTTGTGGTATATCAGGCAGAGCATCTGGTAAAGTGGGAAGAAATCTCTTACCTCCGATGTTTCTGGTCCTCAGTGTGTACCTGGAGGGGGCCTCACCTTCCTTGAGGGTCTCTCTCTCTCCATATGCAGGGGACTTCCTCCCCTCTCTCTTAATCCACACTCTATCTTAATCCACACGTCTGCAACCCCCACTCTAACGGAGCCTCTCCTTTCAGCCCCCACCTGATGCAGGGAAACCCTGCTTGTTCTGCCTCTGCCCCCAAAGCCAGCCCACCAGATCCGCCGGAGGTTCCCTGCTGCCTCTCCCCAGCGCGACAGTTGCGCTCCGCGCTGTGCTCTTCCTGGCTCCCAACCGAGCTCCGTAAGCATTGCCCGGTAAGTGCCTTTTTTCCTCTTTAGCGGGTAAAAAACAACGTTATGACAGCTTTGTTCCACTTCGCCGTTTTTGCCGCTCGTTCTCTCGCCAGCCCTCCAGCAATTGAAGATCCTCCGGACCGCCGCCTACGGCCGCTAGCATCTAGCTAGTGGCCGCCATGTTCCTTGTTGATAAAAATTAAACTTAGGCTAGGTGAATTGGCCACCACTGAAGCCGGTCCGGTGGCGAATGGAGGTCTCTTCGGAGAACCTTATATCAAGGAGTTCTCACACTTTGTCAATACCTTCTCACTTCTGGACAAGGACCAACAGGCCATAAAGAAGGTCTATAGCCAGCAAATCTTTGAATGGGCCAGAAGACGAAAGGAGCACTCCTCCAGCCACTTGTATAACTCCAACCCCCATAAACTCCAAGCAAGATGTCCTATCCAGTGGCAAGACCAGATGCAATTTGGAGGGCTCTACCCCTCAAGAGGTTGTGGCAGGGGACGTGACGGCACAGGAAACTTCTGCAGAGCCAGCAACTCGCCAGGTGGCACCACCGGTAAGCGATATCCCTTCTTCACTACCAGGGGAGGAGGAAGATTACAATGGTTCAGCCACAAATGGGTGTCCATAACATGGGATACATGGGTGCTTCAAACCGTGAAAGGCTTTCACAAAGAATTTTACAGTAAACCCCACCAAAACTCCTGATTCCATCCTTTAGTCTTCTCACAAGAAGGGACATAGGTGGTAAACAGAGAGGTGAGAGACCTTCTCGAGAAAAGAGCCATTATACATTTGACTCTCCATCCCAGGGGTTTCTTGTATAATATTTTTATGGTCAAGAAAAAAGACAAGGGATTCAGATCAGTCATAAATCTCCGAGACTTCAATCGATCGTGGTATACCATAATTTCAAAATGGAGGGCATCCACCTCCTAATAGATGTTCTGCTGCCCAACGACTGGTTGATACGGCTTGATCTGAAGAACGCCTACCTCACCATCCTGATTTTTCCTCCCCACACACTGTTCCTACAATTTGAGTGGGATGGTCAAATCTTCGAATTCACATGTCAGCCATTTGGTCAAGGTGTTGAGGCCAGTTATGGAAGGGCTCCAGGTGCGGAGAGTGCAGCTATTAGTGTACCTGGACGACATCCTTCTGATGCACCAGAATAAATCTGTTTAACTCACCTGATTGGAACTGTCCTATGATTGCAACCAATAAAATGAGGGGAGGATATGGTGGTCTCAGCGAGCTATTTTGTTCAGTGCCTATGCAGAAGGTCGTTCCAGCCCGAAACGCGTCAGGCCAAAGCTGGGGGAGCTGGATGCCTCGAATCTGCCCAGCTTGTGCATGGCAACAAATCCGACCAGCGAGTGCACCTCAAGAAAAAGGCAACCCTTTAGTTTTTGATAATGTGGTCCTGCCTGAGCCACGAGTGAGCACCGCCGCAACACCTGTGCGGTTAGGCCGCTGCGTATTGGAGCAGCGAAATGCTTGAGCAGGACGGAGCCAACAAGCAGCAGTGTGGGACATTCACGTTTTCCCGGGAAAATCTTTTTTTAATATGGACACCATGGCAAGTAACCCACTGGGGTATTATAATGAGGGGACTACCAGCCCCACAGTCCAACATGTTTTAACTCACTTGAGTGGAACTGTCCTATGATGGCAACCAATAACATGAGGGGATGATATGGTGGTCTCACTGAGCCATTTTGTTCAGTGAATATGAAGAAGGGCGTTCCAGCCCAAAACGCGTCAGGCCAAAGGTGGGGGAGCTGGATGCCTTGAATCTGCGCAGCTTGTGTGTGGCAACAAATCCGACCAGCGAGTGCACCTCAAGAAAAAGGCAACCCTTTATTTTTTTTATATATATATATATGTATATATGTATATTATCTACTGGCGGTCGCCAGTAGATAGTTATAGTTAGGACCGTGTTTCCATAGGAAATCCGCAACATTCTATTTGGAATACCTTTGGCACCGGTTGACGCAAAATTTTCAAAATAGGTGGGGCGCTCCGCTCCGCTCCTACCCTGAAAGTCTCGGGGGGATTCGTCAAGCGGGGGCTGAGAAAAAAAGGGGGTCCCAAAACGCGTTTTCCCCATGCAATTTTCCATAGGGACCTTTAGTCCAAGGTACAGCCCGAACATCTGAACAGAATTACTTGAAATTTGGCAGAGAGGTAGTCTTCAGGTCAGGGAAGTGCCTTTTGCAGGTCTGGTGTCAATCTGTTCAGTAGTTCCTGAGAAAATCAAAAGTAAAATCATATACATATGTGGGCGGAGCCTAACCACACATCTCATCCTGAGATCTGATTGGCTGTCAGCACTTCATCCAAGAAGTGTTGGCAGCCATCTTGGGACCAATATACATGATAGCACCTCATTAAAAAGCATTGCAGTTAATAGAAGGTTTTAAGACTTTAGTTACATTATAAATCATTTGTTGAAGGTACCATACTCATTTTAGGAATTGTGGTATGTTCTAAGGTGATTTCACCATGTGAAAAAGCCTTCTGCTAGGATATCATGATTGAGAAAAAAATATTTTCTCATGCTTTTCCCACAGAGGTTTGGAAGGTGATCTATAAGCTAAACTGAGAGCTTATTTTCTGTAAATTCACATTATCTTTCTCAGTCATGTGAGAATGAAGTCTGACATTCTCAGTAAAACATGTACATCCAACAAGGGCAGAGACTGTCAGTTGATTCCTTTGTGTTCTACTGCAGCTTCCCAGAGTGTTCCAAAGAACAACTAGAGCGCTAACAGTCCTACTTATGATAAACATATGGCACACCTGAACCCATCTTGCTTGGATTAAAGTGGTAACTCTTAAAACATTTAATTTAAAAAGGAACAAAATGAGGGGGTTCATTTTTCCATAAAAAGTATGATTAGTGCTGCAGAAAGAAAAATTAGGGCACATTTTGAGTGACTTCTCAAATCCTCTTCTATTTCATTAAAAAATTCTGACATGCAGACTGAAACATGCACTTTCAATACCAGCAGCAGTTTTTCCTGGTGAGCAGTAGCTTTACTACAGAGATCTAATGAGCAAAAAGAGTGCTAACATTCTGAATTTATGGCAAATGTGTGACACATCTGAATGCCTTCTTGATGGAATCAAAGTAAAAAACTGAAAGTATTTCCTACTGAGGAGACTGCAGTAAATGAGGAAATTAGGAAACTTCATAACAAATAAGTCTCCCAAGATGGCCACCAGAGACAAAAGAGCCCAAATGTAGCCCAAATATCACCCAGATGTAGCCCAAGTATAGCCCAATGACAGAATGTCCCAGAGTGTTCTTAAAAACAACTAGAGAGCTTACTGTCTTCATTATGACAAAAGTATGGCACACCTGAAGCCATCTTGATTGGAATAAACTGGTAACACTTAAAACATTTAATTTAAAAAGGAACACAATGAGGGGGTTCATTTTGCCATAGAAATTATGATTAATGCTGCAGAAAGAAAAATTAGGGCACATTTTGACTTCTCAAATCCTCTTCTAATTCATAAAATAATTCTGACATGCAGACTGAAACATGCACTTTGAATACCAGCAGCAGACTTCCCTGGTGAGCAGTAGCTTTACTACAGTGATCTAATGAGCAACTAGAGTGCTAATATTCAGAATTTATGGCAAATGTGTGACACATCTGAATGCCTTCTTGATGGAACCAAAGTAAAAAACTGAAAGTATTTCCTACTGAGGAGACTGTAGTAAATGAGGAAATTAGGAAACTTCATAACAAATAAATCTCCCAAGATGGCCACTAGAGACAAAAGAGCCCAAATGCAGCACAAATATCACCCAGATGTAGCCCAATGACAGAAGTTTTGATTACATCAAGATGAGGTCAGGCGTTCCACACTTTTGTAACAAATAAAGAATGTTAGCAATCTAGTTGTTCATTGGGATACTGTTGAGAGGCAGAGGCCAGGGGCACGGACTCTGAAAATTGAAGGCAGGTAGGAGAGGCAGATGCAACAATTTGACCACACTGGGCAGGCAGGAAGGGCAGTGGCAGCACAACAGACTATGGAGGGCAGTGGAAAGGGGGGCAGGGGCAACAAACCAACAATACAGGACTGGCAAGAGAGGCTATGGCAATATAATAGACCATTGTGGGCAGAAGGAAGAGGCAGTTGTAGTACAACCATACATGCCAACAGACCCGATTCAGCCAGGAAACGTCCAATGTTTTTAAGCTCAAATGGGCTTTACTTTATCTGTCTCCTATCCACAATCTCCTCTTTTTCAATGTAACTCAAAGGGGAATATCAATACCCCAGTTTTTTTTCAAAATCTCCCTCTTACCAAGTTAAAAATGTTCGCAAGTATGGTACATTGGATCATGGTAGGCAGGAGGAATTGGGGTAGGGACATGGACTCGGATAACAGAGGACAGGAGGGACATGGAGAGGTGCACCAAACTGACCCTGCAGGGCAGGCATCAGGGTTTGCAGCAGCACAATACACCACACAGGGCATGCGGGACGGGAGTGCAGCACAACAATCCATAGAAAGCAAGAGGGAGGGGACAGGACCATGCACATGGACAACAGAGAACAGAGGGGCAAGAGGCAATGGTAGCTAGCTGACCATAATGGACAGACAGGAGAGAAAGCTGCAGCATAACAGACCATAAAGGGCAGGAGGCATTACAATGGAACAGACAAGCCAGGAGGGAGGGAGTAGGGGTCTGCACATGTAAACAGAGGGCTGGGGGCAAGGGGGCAGGGCAGGAGCAGCAAGATAGCCATGGAGGTCATTGCAGGATGGGCACTAGAAGCAAGACACACCATGAAGAGCAACACTGAGACTGTGATGGCATACACACAGACCATGGAGGGAAGGTGGGAGGGGGTCAGGGGCAGCTAACTGACCACACAGGGAAGGTGGGAGGGGCCATGGCAGCACAGAAGACCATGCATGGCAAGTGGGAGGGTTAGTGGCAGCACAATGGCTATGATGGGCAAGAAGGAAGGTGCAGGGGCATGCACAAAGGACGATGGAGGATAGAAGGGAGGGTCAGGACCTGCGCACAGACAAGAAAGTTCAGGGGAAGGGGCCTCACAACAGACCGCACGGGGCAGGCAGGAGGAGCAGTTGCAGCACAACAGACCAGGGAGGGCAGAAGCGTGTGGCAGTACAATGGACCATGTAGGACAGGAGGAAGAGGATAGGGGCATGGCATGTGGACAGGCAGGGTGGAGGTGGCAGGGACAGGTTACAGTCATCTGACAATGCTAGGCAGGTGGGAGGGGAGTGGCAGCTCAACAGAACACTCAGAGTAGATAGGAGTGGCAGGTCCATGGAACATGGTGGGCAAAAAGGATGGAGCAGGGGCATGCGCAAAGACATCGGAGGGCAGGCGGAAGGAGAATAGGGGCAGCAAGCTAAGCACAGAGTTTAAGCAGTAGGTCAATGATGGGGCATAGAACTGGGCAATGGAGGGCAGGAGGAGTGGACTGGTACATCATACTAAATTGAGGGCAGTGGCAGCACATCAGACCATGCATGGCAGGAGGGAGGAGGCTAGTCCATGGATTCACACAACAGAGGATAGGGAGGAGGGGGATGGGGCAGCAAGCTAACTGTTCAGAGAAGGCGTGTATTAGGAACTTTATTGTTTTTAAAACGTGTGTCTGTGCGAACTACTTAAAATATGAACAAGTATGCAGCATAATCTCACTTTTATTCAGGAAGAAGAGGACGTTTGTGACTGTGACTCCGGGCTCACTTTGCAGAAACACCCCCTGACCCTCCACCCCCTATCGCAAAATGTAATGCCCGTGAAAAGGGTAGGTGAACACAATGTTATATAGAACATAGTCCTGAGAGCACGATTGAAAATGAAAACTAGATATAGTGTATGGTATAAACTATGCACCAAAAAGTGTGATATAAGATGAACCGGGCGTGAAATATAATATGTAATACATTGTGCGCAATTACAGATTCATTGGAGAGCCCGAGATAGCACAGGCACTAGCGCGTGCTATGCGATATGCGCCTTGGAGTGTAATATGCACAGGGCAGTGTTGTGTAACCTAACTAGTCTCTAAAGTTGTAATATAAAATATGTGCTGAGGAGTGTAACGTTGCATATGCACTGTGACAAAGATATGGATCCCAGATTGTAATATGTATGGCATAGCACTGTGCGTTATAACATAGGCATCGAGGAAGGCACGTTAGATGGGGCAATATAACCCGTGCGAAGACAAGTGTGGCATGACATATTCACGGGGTGGTGTTACAGTGCACATGGGCTAGAGAGTGTCATAGTATATGCACTAGCTAGTGGAATACAACACAGAGGTGTGTGGCACTCAGCAGGCAATGGTGGGTGTAACACAGCATTGGGCTCTGCCAGGAGCGCGCTGTGACTCTCAAGTGATGTTCGTCCCCTTTCCAGAGAGTAAAATAAAAAGTATTACACATCCGGCAGTGGATGTGTGTTTTATTAACCGTGAGGGGGGTTTCTTGCATAGTTTTGGTCGAATTTTTGTCGAATCCCCTTTGAATGGCTTGGTGTGCATGTGTATTAAATGTGCCCGTCAATAGCTACCCATGTTTGTATAAATAAACGACAAGGGTATCTACCGGGATTAGGCACGGTAGGGCATCAGACATGTCAGAGCTTCACTAGTGGTGTAAATACATTCCACGTGGATTCATTGTATGCATAGTCGCCTTTTAATGAATATCACGCAAATCGTCATGGTGATAGGTACGTACGGTTTGTCCAGCATGTCCTAGGTGTGTCTATAAATATATATTTTTTAAAAATAATAAAAAACAGTGGCCGGCCCTGGGGATTGGGGTCAAAAAAATATAATTAGGAGACAGGCCCTGGGGGGTGGGGTCATCAGGGCCAATAAATTAGAATAAGAAGGGGAACCACACAGCCCCCCTTCTTAAAAAATTAAAATAAATAAAAGACTGGCATCGTGCCGGAGGCCACGCCCCCTCCTTGCAGCACTCTGCAAATGCGCCCCCTGGCGAATTGTAAGTTGGGGAATTAATTCCTCTTCAATACTGAGGGTCCCTGAGGGCCAACTAGCCCAACAGGCATCTCCAGTATGCGCCAGGGAGCTGCGCTGTAGACAGGTGTTCTGAGGCCAAGCCCCTTTTTACACCTCTCTGCAACGCAGCTCTGTGGCGCTTACTGGAGGTACCTAGTGGTCTAGTTTGACCCTAGGGACCATTAGGATTCAAGGGGACTTAATCTCTCAACTTAGAACAGCCACAGGGCGCGTTTACACAGTGGTGAAGGGAGGGGACGGGGCCTGAGGTGACGTGTGCAAACACGCACTATGGCACGTTTTAAATTGGGGATATAATTTCCCTTCAATACTGAGGGCCCCTGGGGGCTAACTAGCCCACCAAGTGCTTCCAGTAAGCGACACTGAGCTGCATTGCAGAGAGGTGGTCCAGGCCGTGCCACTTTTTACACCTCTCTGCAACGCAGCTCTGTGGCACTTACTGGAGGTACCTAGTGGGCTAGTTGGACCCTAGGGACCCTCAGGATTCAAATGAACTTAATCTCCCAACTAAAAACGGACACAGGGCGTGTTTACACAGTGGTGAAGGGAGGGGACGGGGCCTGAGTTAACGTGTGCAAAAACGCCCTGTGGCCTGTTTTAAGAGGTAGTTTTAATCCCCCTGCCCTATTATATACTAGGGGCTTACAGAGGAGGTCATGCTAATCACAGGGGGACCCCAACGCATAGTGTTCCCTAGTGTATGTAGGTGGTTTCACTGTATTCTGAGTGTCTTTTAACATAGCACTGGCTCTAGGACTGGTTAGTCAGACTCAGTTACCACCAGTATCCGTCTGAAAAAGTTGAGGGTACAGGATGATTTTGCAACAAGGCTTCTTTCTGCTCTTCTTTTTGTTCTTTCTGCACGTTATCCTTCTTCCTGCACTTTTCTTCGTCTTTGAGGACTTCTGTTGCTTCTTTCTGCACTTCTTTTTTTTCTTTCTGTGCATTTTTTCTTCTTTCTTCACATGTCCTATCTCCGTAGGCATAGTTAGAAATTAGCATTTAAAAAACCTCAGAAATTCACTGAAAAAACCATAGGTTTCAGGGGTGTTATAGTTAGCTGGACTTTTCACTTGTACGAAACCATTGAAATTCCCCCGTTATAGTTAGTTCAGCTAACTATAACTCGCGCGCCCGCAATGCACTGCTGATGACGTCACATATTACATCACTCATGACATGGTCAGTGTCATCACTCATGACATCACTGATGACATCTCAAATGACATCTCAGAGGACATCACTGAAGACATCACTGATGACATCATCCTTGTGATAGAGTGGCAGACCTCCTCTCACCCTAATATAACCTTTGATACACACATTCAAAAATAGAGACTAAAATTTTCAAAACAATGGACATACCAATACCAGTTACAACAACCTCTTCAGTAGTTCTAAGATCCACATACACATCCACTCATTCACCAACAGTCCTATACAGTCACTCATACATGTACTCACTCATCATATGTACTCATACACCTATACATCCTGTTACACAATGCCACTCATCCATAGAGTTACTCACACACATAGTCACTCATGCTAATAAAGAATCAAACATACATTTACTTGCATATACAGTTATACACACACCACCACACTTACTTCTACGGAAACTTACACATACTTAGTCTTTTAAACAATCACTTATAGAAACACATACTTATTCATACAGGAACTCTTTCAATCTCTCACTCTCTGCTGAACTAACTATAACGGGGGAATTTCAATGGTTTTGTACAAGTGAAAAGTCCAGCTAACTATAACACCCCTGAAACCTATGGTTTTTTCAGTGAATTTCTGAGGTTTTTTAAATGCTAATTCCTAACTATAACGTGCCTGAAACCTATGGTTTTTTCTGAGAATATATATATATATATATGCATATATATTCATATATGGATTTAACTTTGCTTAAATTTACACACGTTTCGTGGTAAAGTGTGATAAAGGCATGTATGGTAAAGGCTTTATGTTGTAAAGGCACTGTGTGGTAAAGGATGCGTGGTAAATGTATCCATTGTAAAGACGTGCATTTTACTGTAACACAACCATTTTGCATAAGTCTAAAAGAGACTTCCAAGTAAACGTAATTTTAGTGGCAACACTTGGTGCAATCCATATTATATTATAGGAAAACATTGATGTTTTGACTACAATGGTTTGCACTGCCGGCAATTCAGAAGAACAGTGTCAAAACCTCAGTCTAAAGCATGTCAAGAGTAAACGGAAAGGTTTGGTAGAGAGGCTAATGACGGTCAAATGACATAAAATGCAAGGAATCTATTGTCCAGACCCAAACAACTGCTGACGGATAGCTTGAAAGAGAGCTCAAAGGCCACTCCATTCTAAGGCATGCAAAGCAAATGAGTAGCATACAAGGAGAAAAAGAAAAAAAGATTATTAGATTGTTAATATTTGAATCAGTGACCCAAAAAGCCATCTTCCTTTCAGTGTCAAAAGAGTCTGTTGCATTAGAGTGAAGACAACAGTACCTATACGTTGCTAGTATCTGCATAGTTTTGTAATTAATATTTAGAAAAGTAACAGATGAATCCAGATGATCTATCCATCCACATTCCAAGGTCAGAAGAGTCTGTTGTAGATTGGCCACTTGTGTGTTCGTAGTCAATTGTTCAATCACTTGACATTTAATCTATCAGCGTGTCCTTTCAGTTGATATTGCTCAATCAACGGAGCTTTAGTGATGCCACATCCAATCCAGCTCTTGTGTTGCAAAATCTAGCAGTGAATGTGTTGTGACGTCATTCCTATATACATCTTATCACATGGGCACCAAATGTGATAAACCACATGTTGAGAGCTGCAATTGGTATGACACGTAAGAGTAAAATGCACACTAGACAGCGTAAAAACCACGGTATTAAAGGTGTCATCACATACACTACAAGTTCCACATTTGTAATGTCCCAACAAAAAGCCAAACCATAAGCCTGAGCAATGTGGCTTTGCGGAGCTGAGGTGGTATTTTCTGGATTTTTCTCTCTAATTAAATAATGGTATTTGATATCCCTCCCTCTGTTGAAGGAGAAAAAGGGAGCTCTAGGCTCTCATCTAGTGATTGCAATGCCTTTTGACACAAACCTGCAAGTGAGTTTGATTTTATCATCATGAGAATTTGTTCAATCCTAGTAAAAGCTCATCCTCTTCACATATAATTACTTTTGCGACTCAATTCACTCCTTCACATAACAACCCCAAGAAAATTGTTCTTTCAAACTTGCAAATTTTGCAATTTTGTTATAGGTTTTGTCTGAGCCTTGGACCATGACATGTATTTCTGTTCTCCTTAGTAGCAACATTCTGGAAGTAAGCCCCTCTGGTTTGTAGATGCTTCACCTAGTACTGATTCTTTCTGCACACTTTTGGTGCCTAGTGTAGTCCTTCTTTGGGCCTGATTCCGATGCCGTTGGGAACGGCTCCCACCATCAGTCGGAGCCATTCCAACCACATCGAATTTCTTATTTGGATTTCTTTCCAACCGACCCATTAATGGGGTCCGTCGGAAGGGAATCCGAATCGGTTCTCTGAATGGCCTCCGACGGGCTCGGATAGCCCGTCCACCATTCACAAAGCCTGCAGTAATCCCTCGCCCGTCTGTTTCCGGCCGAGGGATTATGATGGCAGCTTCCCACTGCCTTGCTGTGCCAGCCTTTCCAACACAGAAAGGCATTGGAAATCTGTCTTTGGGGGCCTCCAGAAGGTGCAAGGACACTGAATGGCAGCCTTGGGGGCACCTTTGGTGCCCCCCTGTTGATCCCTGCACCCGAGGTTCCTTCCACAAGGTGCAGGGATGAACTGCAGCCCTGCTCTTTGCAATGGAGCATGCATTCCATTGGGAATGCATGCTCCCATTGTAAAGTATAGGACTGCGACCGTACAGGGTTTGTCGCATCCTATTTGCGGGGTTGGAACCGACGACAGGAGGTTGTTCGTTCCGTTCCAAACCGTTGGCGAACGGATTCCAGTGCGTCCAACATCGGAATCAGCCCCTTTGTGTCTCTCTCTGTTAGATTGCTAATTCCTACGTGTTGTTTGATGACTGTTCTGATGCTAGCTTGGTCAATTAAACCATTGGAGTCGGAAGTCAACTTTTTTCTTTTAGTTAATATAGACTGCACCAAGCATTGACACTAATATTACATTTACTAGGAAGATTCGTTTTAGCCTTATGCAAAATTACTGTATGTTAAAGGGTTCAATGCAGCTCATTATATTTTCTGATTCATGTTTTTTTTTTTAAATTATAATTGCATTACACCTTATTCTCACCAATATTTTATTTGCTGTCAAATCACATGCACTGCGTCGCTGTAATAGACTGTTATTGTGATTGATAAATTAGTATAAATTTACTTTACAATCTAAACTTACATATCCTTCTTTTTCTCTGTATTGCTTAGTTGGGCTTATCTATTTGTTTTGTTTTCCTCTATGCCTGAGTGAACCATTTTTATTGATACAGTACCATTGAAAGTCCAATGGTGCACCAGTACAGAATTAAATTAGGAAAATGATGTTTACTGTAAATCAGAAGCACTTGAGTAAGATAGACTTTCATAATGCGATGCAAATGCTGATGTGTTAACACAGTCATAGATATGTAACAAAGTGAGTCCTATAGAACAAAAGTGACAACGTCAACCCAAGCACAAGTATGGCTTGGAAGATGCATTGTTGAGTTGTTGAACCACCAGCATCGCTGGGGGATGGAAAGCAACATATTTTTCATTTTTACTGTGTGGATTTTGGGAAAACGTTCCGCTTATAATAGGCATTTTCTACACCATATTGTAACACATCTACTGCAAAAAACATAAAATCTCATATGCCCATGGTGTCCATTGACTTTTTCTTACGTTTTGAATGATCACTTCTACAATGACTTGCAACTCACAGAAAACTCAGAGCATATATGTGTAACTAAAATAGCTCATCTTTCTCCCCCAGTGCAGTCTATGAACATAAGAGTGGCCTGACACTTGCCATGACACTAGGATGACATTGAAAGGTATGAATTAAAAATACCCTATCCATTGTAAATTTACTTTCACAGCACTGTGTCATCCAATCTAGTTATATGCTCCCTTGTGTCATAGGACTTGTGTAATATGCATCCTTTCTCTACATAGTCAAACATTGTCTCATTTAGTGTTGCAAACACAACTCATGAACAAATGGCTTTTTATACCGTCCCAAGCTAATCCTCTTCTAAAATGACATTCCTATTATGGTCCTTATTCATCATCATCATAAAAACTTTACTTCGATCACTTAGATCTTAAAAAGGACTACTCACAAAATCCCACATATAAAGATGTTGAAAAAGCAATCGAAGATTACAAATACACAAAATAAAAGCACTGGGGTGCCCTCCAAAAAGACAAATGGGAACCTAGTAACAACATATTACAACAGGAAAGGGTAAAAACTAGGACCAGCCCAGTGTCCGGGCTAATCTTTGGGAGCATCTCAATCAAATAAAATTGACCCAGTGGATTCTCAGTGATTCCTAAGGCGGCATACATATAATTACACAGACATACAAGGTAATTTAATAAAACCATCTCATATTATGGGAAAAGGGAGAGCCATCTATTATAACCGCATGCTAGACAATATATTATCCATGTTCATTAAGTGCACTTTGAGTGCCTAATCCAAAGGGCCATAAAATAATGTGCCATACAAAACACCATAGTTCTCCTTGTATTTGTGCTAAGGATTCAGAATGCTTCAAAGTGGCGTTGGGTGCAAATGTTCATGCATAAGGAGACAATCCACTTTGATCTTACATTTTTGTAGTAAGGGCAAATAAATAGTAAATGTACCAAGGCTTCTGGCCCTCCCCGACATACAGGGCACTGATCATCCAGTGCAACATTAAATTGCCATTTAGGGTGGTCTGTCCTGTATCTGAATAGCAAAAAAAATATTCGCACCATAGCTGGAACAATTTAGTTAAGGGTTGGTTCATATTAGGGACAGGGTTTAAAATC
The DNA here is from genome assembly GCF_964204655.1 of Triturus cristatus. Taxonomy (NCBI): domain Eukaryota; kingdom Metazoa; phylum Chordata; class Amphibia; order Caudata; family Salamandridae; genus Triturus; species Triturus cristatus. The sequence continues at coordinate 280,269,272 of NC_140580.1, read as the reverse complement.
TATAAATGCTAACTTAAGCAACCACTTTGCTTTGGTCACATTTTCCACTAATGTGGATTACACATAGATTTCTTTATTCCTTCCTCTGGATAGTAGGTACAACTTCTCTGGTGCGGTCCAGTACAGTTCTAGCCCCAATTTCCTCAGTAGTACCCTTAGGGATCTTAACCAGAGAATTTTCCTAACACATGCAGAAGTCATAAAATTGATAAGGCCCACCTGATGTGAGGCAAGAGACACAGTGATTGACACCCAGTGCCAGAACACTAGGAGCCTACACTCTGCTTTGTGTGAAAATTTCCTTTGGGCCAGATCTAAGAAGAGTTGGGTGAGTGGAGTGCTCACAGGGAGATTGAGCTAAGATCTTATAAATCGGTGCTCAACCATAGATAAGATATCAGTGTTCCCACATCCCCACAATTCCACTCCATACATTACTGATCTCATAGCCTTGGTATTATACATTTCGATTGCTGGGGCCACTCTTTTAGACATTGTCCATCTGTGCCTTTTTGCCATATTTGAGGTCTTCTGGATCAATAAGTGCGTTTGTTCAAGGTGCGGAACCCAGCTCAGATTTGGAGTGAGTTTTGTACCCAGGTAGTCAATATGGTCTTTTCTAACCAACATGTATTTCTTTAAGGGTTTCTGAACTTCACTGGTGAAAATAATAATACTTTGTATTTGTACCAATTAACTACATCCGCTCACCACAAAAGGAATTAAAATGGTTCAATTGAGGGAGACCTTGGGGACACTTGGATAACAATAAGGTATTGTCGGAGAAGAGAAGGGCTTGGCCCTTCTTCCCCGACTTTCGGTGGATCCCACCCATCTCTGTCAAAATATTCCACCACCCCATTAATATATAATGAGAATAGGATGGGGCCTAGGAAGCACTCCTGTCTAACCCCACGCTTTAACTTGATGGGTTCCGTAAGTTGCATCTCCTCACCCCACCTAACCTGCACAAAGTTATCCACATGTAGTCTAACCAGAATATCCAGTAGGTTAGCAGGGATTCCCATCTGACCCAACACCTATAAAAGGTTGCCCTTAGGCACCAGATCAAAAGCTGTTCACAAATCGACGAATGCTACAAATAGTATGCCCCTGTTTATTATCATTTCTTTCCAATACATACAAATAAAACAAAAAACCTGATCCAGGGTGCTAACATTAGTATGAAAACCCGCCTGAAAATCAGACATGATATTTACTTCTATGATCCATTCCTGAAGACGTGCCAATATTTATTTACAGAAAATGTTCTGCAAGGAGTCAATTAAACTAGTAGGCCTATAGTTTCTAGGTTTGGTCCAATCCCCCTTCTTGAAAATTGGAATAATCTCTCCCAATTTCCAAGAGGCCGGGATTCCAATGCCTAAAAGTATAGCATTTGACAAAAATATTATTTAGGCACCCCACACTTCTAGGTCATCCTTATATAAATCATTTTGAATCCTATCCGGGCTTGGGGCTCTGGCTTAGATACACGTATTAATTGCAGCATGGGTTTATTTGAGTCAAAGTACAAGGGCATTTGGCTTGCTGCGGGTACCTTCTTCCTGAAGGGTGGTACCTTCCTTTTCCTCACAGCTCGCATATGCATACAATACACCAAAATGGGTCACCCACTTGTGGGGCTGGCCAAAACATTCAATGGTGGCTTTTGGACAATTTAACCATAGTGCTACTTTCTTTCAGAAGGACTTATTATCTTTTTCTACCAGAGCTCTAGAGAGAAGACCATAGAGACCTTTCCCAGTTCCTTTTGGCTTGGTCCAATGCCAACCTATACCTAGACCACACTTTGCCTAGTTCTGACATGAATTAGACTTTGCTGCGACTAAGAGCTCACCCTTCACTTTTCTACATTCTGGTTTTACCAGGCTGCCTCTTTGGGCTCTTTCCTCTCGACTCATTTGGCTTGGCCCAGAAGAGCCCTGATCTGTGTGAACAGTAAGTCCTGTGTGATTTTAATGTTCTCAATTTTCAGTTCTTGGGAAAGGGAAGACAGTAAATAGACCTCCTTTAGTACTTTATTCTTGACCAGTCTGAGAGTCGAAGGGTTCTTTACCACCTACTCTCATCGAATGGTCCTTAAATTATTTACTTCGGTTAAAGCGCCCAAATCCCTAGAACCCTAGGAGGCAGGCTTCTCTACTAAAGTTTCAGAAAGTGTAAGGCTCAGAGCATTATGGTCGCTGTCAATTCTTTCTATCACTTCCATATTATATACAACAGGCCAGAGCTTACAGTCAATCAGACAATAGTTGATTCTGTTTGAGTGGACGGGTCTATTGAAAGTCATATTAGCCTGTCTATCAGTATTGGTCCTACCATTAGTGGCTCTCAGATCATGCTGTAGCATTAAAGCTAACACCTGTGCTGCTTTTCACTCCATCTTACTATCTGGGGGATTTTCCAATTTCTTTCCCTCTCCAGGGACATATCTGGGTCATATCTGATAGAGTGGAACCAAATGGTTCAAAAGTACAATTAAAGTCCCCTGCCACCAGTAATGGGCTAGTCCCCATGTATTCTAATCTCAGCATTGGATCCCATTCTGTTATAGACTTTAAAAACTCTAAATGACAGACCCAAGGAAAGCACCAGGTCAAGTGCCATAATATCTAAAGAATTAACATGGACTGTTTTAATTTTACACTGAAGCGTGGTTTTTCACCCAAATTGCTAAGCCCCCTGATGGTCTTTCCTTTCTTAACCACATTTAAACAGTAGGAGGTAAACTCACTCCTGTGGAAAGGGGACATGCACCATGTCTCCTAAAACAGGCACATGTCATGGAAGTCTGCAAACTTACCCCATTTCTATTCTGGAAGCAATCTAGAGATACTGGCTACTTTTCATAGCAAGATTTGTATCTGGGTCTGGTTAATGAAAATGGGTTTGTGTTTGACACACTGATTTGCAATCACACCATTATAAACCTCACGGTTTTCTCTGCCTCTATCATGTACCTCCAGACTTAGTCCACCACAGCAGCTCTCCTGGGCAGCTCTTGGTGCAATCGGAGCCCTAAACAAGCCCCTACCTGCCTTAAATGGGGCCATGGGTGCAACCGGGGACCTAGATGGTGGCATCATCAAATCCGACCCAGCCATCAAAGCATTCCCATGATGCCACGTTGCCACTATCTATTTGAAGTCAGTCCCATTAGCTAGCACTCGCACTGTTCCTGATGATAAAATAGCAATGTCTAACCTCACGCAACTTATACACAACCTTGTTTTTTAGTGAGTCTTAATCTTCCCAAGTGGCAGCATTTAGCTTGGGAACCTGTGTGAGAAAATTGCAGCTTGCGGAGTTTTCGTCCTGGTCCAGTTCCACCTCTCCTCTAGCTATCCCTCTTGCCAAACTCCTTCCATAAGTACCAACCTGTGGAACTGTGGGCCTGTACCCCACCCAAAGTGGACCATTAGACTTTTGTAAAATTGGTCATGGAGGGGGGAATAGGGGGAGTCCGACAGCTGTTGTCAGTAGTAGGCTGACACACATGCACATCTGGGTAAGGAGGGGGAATATCCTACTAAAAATGTTCATGCAAGAGCCCCTCGCACCTCCCCAAAGTCACCCAAACTTGGCAAGCTGCACTCATATACCATTCTTTACCTTCCCTTCCCTCCAAATGTTCCACCACTTTTTTCAGAACCTCTACTTCGACCTTAAGGACCTCTATTGTGCCCCTTAGATTTTGAAGTAGAGTTAAATCTTCCTCATTTACCATGTCTTGCAGATTCATACTGTGTTCCTCTGCTCTGATATCATCTACAGCTAAAACAGAATACTTGTTACGGCACTCGATCGAGTAGACCACATGGGCACCTGGTGACTTGGGACAAAGAAGCAAAAAAACAGTTAAGAGTGAAGGGACCTAGAAGGAAGGTATTAACTGAAAGGATTCTGGATGAATGTAGATCCGAAAAGCATGAAACTCAAGACAACAGAAAAAAGCCTTGGAAAGTCAGTACAGGGAGATAGGCAGCCAATGTAAGGAAAGGTAAACAAGGGACGATGTGGGAGGGCCTCTTTAAGATATTTTTCCATATGCTCACTCCTAGGCTTAAGAGATAAGTTTTATATATATGCTGCTGTAATTTGCTTTACCTTGGTCTCCCTAAATAGCAATGCCCCCACTAGCTGTGAACAAGGAACTACAGTGAGGATTAATTTGCATATTCTTGCCAAAGGAAACCCCCACCATCTTGGATTAGAATTACCTAAATGTATCTCTCACAGGCTTTAACTTGCATCTCAGGGGCGCAGTCCTACAATACCTCTGTAGACAAGGACCCCAATTAGTAATGGTACAAGAACCACATCTCATGCAGACTCACTGGTCCCTCTTATGGATTCTCTAGAGTTTTCGATGCAGGATTTGGCCATGGATCTAGGGAAGCAGCGATACTACTTTAGACCTCCCTCCCGATGGAGGTATCCCAAGTGACCTGCAATGCTTTGGGAAGATTCATACTAGTGGAGGGTTTGTTAGAGGGCTTTCTGTATACCTTCATAAGCATTTACATTCCCCACAACTCGCCACTTCTACTCTGCTGTCACTCTAAGACTTAGAGCTCTCTCACCCGACCGATAGGCTCATCATGGGGGGCAACTTTAAAAACATCTTGGGGTCTTTGTATGGGAATATACTCATGCCTCAGCAGCCCACAGCTTTTTCTCCAGTATAGATCTTTTGTTCCCACCAGCTACCAACCTCCTATATACGTGGGGTGCTCGCATCCTCGTCAGAGGAATAGCGGACCACGCGTTGGTCACCCTTCAGGTGGGAAACCCTGGGAGGGCCGGGGAAAGACAAAAAGTGGCATCTCAATGACTGGTTCTTAACTAATATCAGACATGTTCAGAACCTGGAAACAGACCTTGAAATTTTCCTTGACAGTAACTGCAGCTTGGTTGGCTCCCCGGGAACTCTTTGGGAGGCTTGCAAGGCAACAACGTGGGGGAAAGTCCACTCACGAATCATAGGTCAGATTAGCGAGATGCAGGCTCATATAGCAGAACTGGAGATTTAGATCTTAAAGCTTAAGACCCAGAGTGAGAGTAACTCCTAAGTCACCAACTGGTGGTGACGAGGGCTGACCTGCGACCATTGTGCCTATACGAGCCCTGTAGATGTTGGGAGACCTCTGCCCACAGAGTTTATGAATGGGGAGGCAAGTCAGGTAGGTTGTTGCATTGGATTGTTCACAGTACCACTGATCTGTATGGTGCACATCACCACGGGCCCGGCCATGGCTGCTAGGTTTGTGAACTATTATGAGTCTCTGTATGTGACAAGGCCTCCTCCTTTCCGCAAATTGGAGAACCCACTCATTGCTTCCCTGGATCTCCATTGATAAGTGCACCTGATCCACTTATGACAGGTGTCTAGCAATGGCTGATATATGCTTTTACTACTGGGTACTACACATTGTAGTGGTGAATGAATGGCTGTGTGGGAGGTGATCAGATCCCACCTTTAGGGTAGAAGTCTCACTGCTTGGTTTCGATGCTCTTCAGAGTACCCTTTATGGTGCAATGATCCATCATTCGCTCCCCAGGATCACCAAGGTAATCCTCTCATCGTGAAGAGCTGCCTTAGGCTGGAATGGTTGGGACTGGCAAACGATGCTAGAAACATCCCCTATGGGTTAGCAGATGGCTGCATTGGGTGACGCACCTTGAAGGGTTCAGGGCTGGGATAATGTTGGCATATCCCAGCTGGGGTCGTTTGGGCTGGCGGCCATATGAAATCTTTTCGAGAGCTTCACACAGAACTTGCCCTCCATTGCTCACAAGTCTTTCGATACCTTCAGCTACATTATGCGCTCTCAGCCTATAGGGTGGCACTTGTCGAACCCCTAGAATATAATTCTCTGGAGGCTTGAATACTGATGGGTTCATTAGCTAAGGGCCGTATTTCCCAGATCTACATTACCCTGGTGAATACAATGCCTTGCGAACAGAGTTTTTGATAATTTTGCCTCAAAAGAGTAACGCAAAATTACCAAAACTACTCTGATTACTCCGGGGGAAATAAAAAATTTACCCAGGCCAAATTCATATCTCGAGAAGTCAGAATGCACAATGGAAAGACAAAAATATCAAATTAGACAATTTTCAATCAAAGTAACAGAACTTAGCCCATGCTCCACATTGCCCCTGAAAATGCTTGCTCTGCTGAAGCTCTCTTGTGCAAAATCTTGATATGCTGCTTTCCTGCAGGATACTGCAATTTAAAACTATGCAATTGGTCCATTTATAAATGTAAAGCGGTTACCTAAACGGGTGAATAATGGTAATTGGTATTTTCCCAATTCTAAATGAATGCATCAAATTGTAGTTTTTAAAGCACAAGCACTGGTTATTTACATGCATTAACAATCAATCAATCAGGGTTGGTGAAGCACAACTACTCACCCGTGAGGGTCTCAAGGCCATGGGGGGGAGAGGGGCGGCTCCGTTGAGTGCTGGGGTCATCCGAAGAGACAGGTCTTGAGGTCCTTCCTGAACTCGTGCAGTGTGGGGGCATGCCGGAGGTGGAGGATTTTCCAGGCCTTGGCTGCCAGGTAGGAGAAGGACTTTCCTCCTATTCTTGTCTTGCAGATGCGTGGAACGTAGGCTAGAGCGAAGCAGGCTGATTGGAGGTGGCTTTGGGAGCATGGAAGGAGAGGTGGTTGTTCAGGCATATTGGTCCAGTGTTGTGAAGGTGGGTTACGAGTTTGAAGATCATTCTTCTTTCGTCTGGGAGCCAGTGCAGATCGTGGAGGTGTTTGGTGATGTGACTGCGACGGGGGATGTCGAGGATCATTCTGGAGTTTGTGAAGGAGTATCTTGGTTTAGAGGGCGTTGCCGTAGACCAGTCTGTTGCTGATGAGAGTGTGCATGGTAGTTGTTCTGGATTGAATGGGATCCATCTGAATGTCTTTCGAAGCATGCAGAGGGTGTTGAAGCAGGTCGAAGAGACGGTGTAGATCTAGCAGTTCATTGTGAGTGATGAGTCTAGTATGATGCCAAAGTTTTGTGTGTGGTCCGTCGGGTTGGGGGGATTCCCGAGGGCAGGGGGCCAGCAGGAGTCATCCCATGTGGAGGGGGTAGAGATAAGGATGAGGAATTCTGTTGTCTCTGAGTTGAGTTTCAGGCAGCTGTTCTTCATCCAGGTGGCAACAGCTTTCATCCCTTCTTGCAAGTTGTGTTTAGTGATGTTGGGTTCGTTGGTGAGGGAAAGGATGAGCTGGGTGTCGTCGGCATAGGAGACGGTGTTGAGCCCGTGGTTCCTGACGATGGTTGTGAGGGGGGCCATGTAGACTCTGAAGAGGGTGGGGCTGAGGGAGGAGCCCTGGGGCACACCTCAGTTGGTCTCTGTCGGTTCCAAGAGGTAGGGAGGTAGTCTGACTCACCAAGTTCTGCCGGTGAGGAATGAGCATATCCAGTCGAAGGCTTTGCCGTGGATGCCGGCGTTTTTGGAGTCCGGTGGCTAGGGTGCGGTGTGAGATGGTTTTGAAAGCAGCCAAGAGGTCCAGAAGGATGAGGGCTGCCGTTTCCCCCTTGTCGAGGAGGGGCGGATGTCATTGGTGGCAGCAAGCTGTCATGCCCCGCGGTCATGCCCCGAGACGCGGATAGTATTTAAAGGGGTGAAGAACGTAGTAACGCTGCTTAGCGTTCTTGCAGTTAGCCCATTTCCGTCCTTTTGCGATTTGCCTGACTTCCGGTTTTGATTGTGGTTCCTGTTTCCCCTGTTTCCGGTTACTGACGAGTCGCAGTAATCGAGTGCTGGTGTACGCGTAGTTCCTGGTGTGGAGTGGCATTTTTCGAGCGTACCGGAGCGACATTAATAGTCGCTCAAGTCCATCTGGTTGGTGTAGCTTTCCCGGCTGAGTTCACCGTTCTCAAGTAAGGTCTCAGAGTCCGTGCCTCTTCTTCTGTTGTTTCTCGGGGGCCCTGTGGGTCCCGTTTCCGCATGTAGTTCTGTGGTGCGGGCTCTTTGTCCTAATTCTTGTTTTGAGGTCTGTAGAACTTACGAGTGGAGCCTGAAGTTAAGGTGCCTCTCGCTCTTTGTTAAACCGGAGTGATATTTGTTCCTGGTGGCATTTATTCTTTCATGTTTACTGACCCTGGAAAGTATCGTTCGTCCCTTAAATCGTTAAGGCTTTTCCCATTCTTGGTCTTGCATTACGTCCCCTTATACGTAGTGTAGGTGGTGTTACCTAGCGTGGACCATAGGGCACTATTTTAGGTTGCAGCATTATTATGCAGACATCACGGTAATCATTATTCGCAACTCTGAAGATAAGGTGGGGGACCATTGACATTTATGGATACCTAACTTATGCTTATCCATCCATTTTAGCTCTAATATAACCTACTCACCTTCTGCATAGAGAAGAAGAAGAAGGTAGTTAGTTTCCTTTCCAGTTCGCTTGGAGAGTAAAGGGTGAGCTAGAGTATCTTCACATATTACACTTATTTGCAAAGGGACTGTTGGATTTCCACTTATGTCTTATCCTGTGATTTTTCTGTAGAGTCAAGCATAAATATTCCTGCTGTGAATTCCAAGTGAGAGGGAAATGAATCGTGGTAGGTTTAACTAATCTAGAAGGTTCACATATATGAGGTCGTTGGAAATTGATGCACAGTAATAAAGACTTTGCTTTGCAGCTGGAAGTTCCTGCCTTTTATCCCTGACGTGATCCACCCACAAGATCAGCCTTTCTCCCTGCCTACCCTTGTTTTGTTTCCCTGTTTTCCCCTAGCGTGTCCTCCGTACTCTAGAGTCAGATAGAGTCGGAGGGACGCAGGGGACGACTGAGGACATTTCTTCAGGATTCCTGACGCTCCTGTGGAACAAACCCAGCGATCCTTACAGAACGCTAGGCCTTAAATAGTGGGTTCCGCCCGAGCGTCATGGACCTAGGAGCAGTTACGCTGGCAGATGTTGCTGGCATGTTAGGCAACCTGCAGGCGGAAACTCAGGCTTTGTCAGCCAGGCTAGAAACCCTCCAGCATAGACACGAGTCAGTGGCCACGGGGGGGAAATCTGAAGCGGCACCTTCAGTGATACACGTCACTACCCCTACTTCCATCCCTTTAGCGCCCCCAGAGAGGTTCTCAGGTGATGCTTCTAGGTGTGCCGCCTTCCTTAGTCACTGCCAGTTAAATTTTTCTTGTAAAGCCACTTGCTTCCCCACAGATCAGGCCCGTGTTGCCTTTATGGTGTCCTACCTTAGTGGAGCGGCCGCAGATTGGGCCATACCTTTGGTAGACCGTGACGACCCTCTATTATACAATTACCCTGCCTTTAAGAGGGAGTTTCGCAAATTGTTTGACAGACATATGTATACACACTCCGCTGATACTGAATTACTGGCCCTGAAACAGGGTAGCCAAGAACTGGTGACTTATATTACTTCGTTTCAAAGACTGGTGGTTGAGTCCAATTGGCCGGAGGAAAAGCGTAGTACGTTGTTTTATAGGGGGTTGCGGGACGATTTAAAAAAGATGCCCTTTCGCAAATAGTGGACCTACCCTCGGCTTGTACGGAGCTGATAGATTTGGTGGTTAAAATCGAACACCGTATCCAAGAAAGGAAGCAAGAAAAGGGAAAGAGTGACCCACGATATGTCCCTGCCAAAGAAAAGAAAGTAGAATCCGTTAAAGGGCCTGATGAAAGTGAGCCGATGCAGATAGGCATAGTGAGAGGGCCGCTGACACCGGAGGAGAGGCAACGAAGAAGATCCAATAGGCTCTGCCTATACTGCGGAAAGGCTGGTCATTTCCTAAGGTCATGCCCGGTCAAACCAACTCCATCTAAGAGTTTGGGAAACTAGAAAGCCTGGGTTTCGTGGAGATGGGAATCCTGGGCAATTCTGGCCTAACAGTCTCCTCTTCTGAACACGACATAAAACCTATCACTCACCTATACGTTTCAGCTTATCTCTCCGTAGAACAACTAGGTCTCCATGTAGCCATCATGATTGATTCAGGGGCCTCTGGGAATTTTATGGATGAGGATTGGGCAAGGTGTAATTTAATACCCTGTGTCAAGAAAGACGTGTCCAACAAGGTGATTATTATAGATGGCAGCTCTCTTGTTTCAGGGCCAGTAACCCACAGGACAGTTAGTCTTCACATGCACATAGACCCCGATCATCAAGAAGATATTGAATTTGATTTAATCCGGTCACCACAGATACCAGTTCTTTTAGGTATCCCTTGGTTGCAGACACATAACCCTATCATTGACTGGCAGAAAGCGACGCTCACGTTTCGTCAGGGTACACACCTTGATTCTAGGATAGCAGTCGCTCAAACGATACTGACGGATCCTGTGCCTGAATTGCCTGCCTGTTACAGTGATTTGTACACTGTGTTTGATCCCAAAGAAGCGGAAGTCCTTCCCCCGCATAGGGTTTACGACTGTCGAATAGATCTAGATACAGGAGCCAGAATTCCGTGTAGTAGGGTCTATGCCCTTACTGAAAAAGAAAACACATACCTCAGGGAATATTTGGATACCATGTTAGAGAAAGGGTTCATTAGGCCTTCTAGATCTCCTGCCTCTTCATCTCTGTTTTTTATACCGAAACGTGAAGGGGGTCTTCGGTGTTGTATCGACTACAGGAGATTAAATAACATCACCATTAAGAACCGATATCCCTTGCCTCTGATTGCCTCTCTCCTTGACAGAATACGCAATGCTAAGTTTTTCACTAAGCTAGACCTGCGTGGCGCCTACCATTTAGTGCGTGTCAAGGAGGGAGACGAGTGGAAGACTGCCTTCTGCACTAAATACGGGTTATTCGAGTATTTAGTAATGCCCTTTGGGCTTTGTAACGCTCCTGCTGCGTTTCAATTCTTCATCAATGAAGTACTCTGGGATATGCTAGACTTACATGTCATCGCCTATATTGACGACTTATTGATCTACTCTCCGACTATGTCTGAACACATAGGCCATGTCCGAAGGGTGTTGGAGCGCTTACGCGATAACAACCTTTACTGCAAATTGGAAAAATGCACCTTCCATACGCAAGAAGTGCCTTTCTTGGGATTTATTGTTTCACCTCAAGGACTCAGTATGGATCCTGTCAAAGTCAATGCCGTTCTCTCTTGGCCGGCACCTGGTACTATCAAAGAGCTACAGAGCTTTCTGGGTTTTGCCAATTTTTATAGGCGTTTTATCCAGAAATATTCCGAATTGGCGCATCCTATTACTGCCCTCTTGAGAAAGGGAGTTCCGTATGTGTGGTCGGCGGAAGCAGAAGCATCCTTTCAGCGCTTGAAGAAGGCCTTCACGCGCGCGCCTGTTTTACGGCATCCAGATCCAGCCTTGCCCTTTGTGGTTGAGGTGGACGCCTCTCAGGTGGCAGTGGGAGGGGTTTTGAGTCAAACTGATCCAGAGAGCGGCGAGTGTCACCCAGTAGCTTATTTCTCCCATAAATTCACTCCTGCGGAATATAACTATGCGGTGGGAGACAAAGAACTACTGGCAATAAAGAAGGCTTTTGAGGAGTGGAGGCAATATCTCCTAGGCGCTCGGTTTCCAGCTGTAGTATATACAGACCATCGCAACCTCCAATACCTTAAATCGGCCAAAGCCCTGTCCATGAGACAACTCCGCTGGTCTCAATTCTTCTGCGAATATGAATTCACTATACAATTCCGCCCTGGGAGTAGAAACGGTAAGGCGGATGCCCTATCCCGGCTGGGATTTCAGCAACCTGAAGGGCCAGTTGATACACCCTCTGTCATTCCCAGTGAGTTCATCATAGGAGGGGTGATCACAGAGGAAAGGTTTAGGGATCAGATTAGAACGGATCACCTTTCATCGAACATGCATGCCATCGTTGGGTCACATGAGTCAGTTACTAAAGATGGTTGTGTTTGCGTTCACGGAGGAGTAGTGTTGCCCACCCCCGGCTTGCAAGCCCAGGTATTGGAATGGTATCATTCACACCCCTTGTCAGGGCATCCAGGAATAAAGAAGACTACCAAGGTCATACGTGAGAGGTTTTGGTGGCCTAATATGCTGAAAGACATAGAGCAGTATGTGAAGACGTGTCATGTCTGTGCCCAATCCAAGGCATCCCATCAGAATCCCGTGGGACTGCTCCTACCACTTGCCTCTCCTCCTGGCCCGTGGCATACCGTTTCCCTAGATTTTATAGTGGAACTACCAGTGACCAAACGAATGAATAACACCTTGCTTGTGGTGGTGGATCATTTCACGAAGACTGCACATTTTGTCCCCTTGCCTGGGTTGCCCACGGCATCAGAATTGGCCTCCATATTCTTGCAACAGGTTGTCCGCCTCCATGGTTTCCCTTCTGTTTTGATTTCGGATAGGGGGGCCCAATTTGTGTCTCGGTTTTGAAAGTACTTCTGTACTATGCTGCAGATTGACGTTCGGCTATCCTCTAGTCATCATCCACAGTCAGATGGCCAGACCGAGAGAGTTAATCAGTGCTTTGAACAATATGTGAGGAATCAGGCCCTGCACTCCTTAGCAGAGTGGGACGAGTGGGTATGGGTGGCAGAAATCTCATATAACAACAGCCCACATACTTCCATCAACCTTACACCTTTCTTTTGTTCTCACGGTTTCCACCCCAAGTTGTTACCCGTGGGGGTCCCTATTGACAGCCCTACTCCTGCTGCCAATGATTTGGTACTGAAGCTACAGGACATACACAAGAAAACATTAGATGACCTAGACTTGGCCAAGGTGAGATACAAGGAGGGGGCAGATTTACACAGGAGGTTGGAGCCTATTTATACTCCTGGGGATAAGGTGTGGCTTTCCACGAAACACATAGCGCTCAGTGGTCCTCGCAAGTTTAACCCCAGATACATCGGTCCTTACAAGGTACTCAAAGTGGTTAATCCGGTGGCTGTGAAGCTCGAGTTGCCTGCTTCCTTTAAAATTCATCCAGTATTCCATGTATCATTGGTAAAACCCGTTGAGCCAGGCACAAAGATCCCTAAGAAGCCTGCTCCTGTCACCATTCAAGATAATGAAGAATATGAAGTCGAGGCTGTTGTAGACTCTCGCACCAGGGGTAGGTCTCTCCAATATCTGCTGCATTGGAAAGGGTATGGGGTGGAGGATCGCACCTGGGAGTCTGCTTGTGATGTGCATGCTCCCCGGTTGGTACAGAGGTTTCATCAAAGGTACCCTGGGAAACCCAAACCGAGGGGAGAGCATTGTGGGGGGAGTGTGCTGTCATGCCCCGCGGTCATGCCCCGAGACGCGGTTAGTATTTAAAGGGGTGAAGAACAAGGTAACGCTGCTTAGCGTTCTTGCAGTTAGCCCATTTCCGTCCTTTTGCGATTTGCCTGACTTCCGGTTTTGATTGTGGTTCCTGTTTCCCCTGTTTCCGGTTACTGACGAGTCGCAGTAATCGAGTGCTGGTGTACGCATAGTTCCTGGTGTGGAGTGGCGTTTTTCGAGCGTACCGGAGCGACAATAATAGTCGCTCAAGTCCCTCTGGTTGGTGTAACTTTCCCGGCTGAGTTCACCGTTACCAAGTAAGGTCTCAGAGTCCGTGCCTCTTCTTCTGTTGTTTCTCGGGGGCCCTGTGGGTCCTGTTTCCGTATGTAGTTCTGTGGTGCGGGCTCTTTGTCCTAATTCTTATTTTGAGGGCTGTAGAACTTACGAGTGGAGCCTGAAGTTAAGGTGCCTCTCGTTCTTTGTTAAACCGGAGTGATATTTGTTCCTGGTGGCATTTATTCTTTCATGTTTACTGACCCTGGAAAGTATCGTTCGTCTCTTAAATCGTTAAGGCTTTTCCCATTCTTGATCTTGCATTACGTCCCCTTATACGTAGTGTAGGTGGTGTTACCTAGCGTGGACCATAGGGCACTATTTTAGGTTGCAGCATTATTATGCAGACATCACGGTAATCATTATTCGCAACTCTGAAGATAAGGTGGGGAACCATTGACATTTATGGATACCTGACTTATGCTTATCCATCCCTTTTAGCTCTAATATAACCTACTCACCTTCCGCATAGAGAAGAAGAAGAAGGTAGTTAGTTTCCTTTCCAGTTCGTTTGGAGAGTAAAGGGTGAGCTAGAGTATCTTCACATATTACACTTATTTGCAAAGGGACTGTTGGATTTCCACTTATGTCTTATCCTGTGATTTTTCTGTAGAGTCAAGCACAAATATTCCTGCTGTGAATTCCAAGTGAGAGGGAAACGAATCGTGGTAGGTTTAACTAATCTAGAAGGTTCACATATATGAGGTCGTTGGAAATTGATGCACAGTAATAAAGACTTTGTTTTGCAGCTGGAAGTTCCTGCCTTTTATCCCTGACGTGATCCACCCACAAGATCAGCCTTTCTCCCTGCCTACCCTTGTTTTGTTTCCCTGTTTTCCCCTAGCGTGTCCTCCGTACTCTAGAGTCAGATAGAGTCGGAGGGACGCAGGGGACGACTGAGGACATTTCTTCAGGATTCCTGACGCTCCTGTGGAACAAACCCAGCGATCCTTACACAAGTAGGGTGATCTTGTTGCTGTGATTGCTGCGGAATCCGGATTGGGAGATGTCTAGGACATTGTTAGCTTCAATGAAGTTTGCTAGGTGAGTGTTGACGACCTTTTTGATGACTTTGGCTGCAAATCGAAGCAGGGAGATGTGCCTGATGTTTTTTAGGTCAGTTGGGTCTGCGGAGGGTTTTTTGAGGAGGGGGTTGACTTTGGCGTGATTCCAGTTGTGGAGGAAGGTGGCGGTCTTGAAGGAGCAGTTGATCATCCGATGTAGTTCGGGTGCAATGGCTGATGTGGCTCTGTGGAAGATGTGATGTGGGCAAGGGCCTGCGAGTACTCTGGAGTGGATGCTTTTCATGGTATTCAAGGTGTCTTCTTTCGTGAGTGGGGTGTATTTGAGCAGGGTCTGTTGGCATGGCGGGGGAGCTGGAGCAGTGCGGAGGTCTTGGTTGTCGAAGTTGTCATAGAAGTTGTCATAGATCATCTTAAACAACTCAAACCCCGAGCACACATTGTAGAGTTATAATATACTAATATACAACATAGATGCTCATGACACTATCGATATTCTTGGACTTTTATTGTCTTCTTTGATGATCCAGCCAACACGTGTTTCGCCATCCGGGGAGTTAACCCACTACTTCCTCAGGGCTGGAACAACAATTAGAGGACAAACATTTGTACAGTGTGCAGAACCCACTACATTCTACATATCAAAACTTAGTGGAAACCCACACTTCAATATATGTCTATAGCACCGAAGATATGTCGCAGAGTTATGTTGTGTCTATTGTACCACAGAGAGTCAGCGTATAGTGAGATTCTATGAAGTCATTGTAGCACAATACCGTGGGACGTGGTGCACCCATCAGTATCTTGGGGGATTGGGGGTTCTTCCTCCCTTGAGCACCATAATGATTTTTACCAAGCTTAGACATTTCCGTTAAGAGTGAGCGCTAGCACAACACGGGGCCTTATCACCTACTACAGAATTTTCCATTGATCATCTTAGTCTTGTGGTGGAAGAAGGTGCTAAGTCTGTTGCAGAGGTCTTGGGAGGGTGAGACGTCTGTTTTTCGCTGCAGTGTTTGGCGAATTCCTTGATGATAGAGAAGAGATTTTTGGTGGTGTGTCAATTTATGATGAATTAAAGGAGAAAGGTTTTTAATATTGTTTATTTTAGCTTGGAGAAATGCAGTGTAGGACATATATTCTGCATACTAGCTGAATGCAGTTCAAAGACTTACCATGAAAAGGGCGATGAGAGGGCAACTCAGAATATGCTTGGTGGTGCTACAGCGGCACCACCAGCATATTCCTGCTCCTGACTATTGCGCGACTGTCGCGCTATTCTGGTGGTCCAACCACCCCAATCGTAACACTGCGGGCGGGCCCACAGTGTGGTGGTGGTGGTGGGACTGCGCAGTGAGTACAGTGTTCCTATGAACCACCGTACTCGTAATAAAGTCCATAGTGTACCGGCAGACAAAAAGGATATTGCATATGTTTTGTAATATTGTGTCCTGAAGAAGATGGGGTGAACCAATTCAAGTACCATGGAAAAGCTGCAGTGACAGTACTTTTTTCAAAATTAATTGCTTTTTATGAATTTTTCTAGGAATAGTTAAATTGTGTCATAATTTGTCTTAAATCATTGGATAAGAAGAGATGTATTTCCCTGTGTGAATCTAAACATTTTTTACAAAAAAAGTATTAACAGTGATGAAAATGTGTGTAATATGTTTTAAATACATATGTATGATTTTATGGAATGCATATAATTTAATGATACAAAAATAAAAGTAGACATTTCTCTGTACACACAGAGATAGAGTTCAGTTTTTAAACAATATTTTGATAGGGCTCTTCGTATAGATCAGTGTTTAGTGCATCTTCATAGCCTCTTGATTAGCAAAATATTATTCCACTTGAGTCAGTTGTCAGTCAGTCAGTCAATAGGCTTTATTTCGATAAAATCTTATCTTAAAAAGCAATACAAAGAATATGGTGAAAAGACAAACAAAAAAACAAAGCCATAACAAAACAATACAGTCGATAAAATATACCATAAACGAATGACATTAATAAGTTACATTGAACACACAAATTTAAAATCCTCCAATTAAATCTTGATCTGATCACCCAGGCCCAACTTAAAAACTTTGCCATGCCACACACAATTAGGGGCCGTGTATCTGACTTCAATATTCTCAAGGCTACCCTATAGTGCCTAGTACCCAACTCCTTACATAGTGGTTTTAACCACCTAGATCTAGGCGCTTTGTAGGCAGGGCACTCAAACAATAGATGGGCAACCGACTCAGTCCTCTGCGAACAGAAAATACACAAGGGACTAGTTTGAGCCGGGATTTTCCAGCGGGCAGTCAATTCTCCCACTGGTAGTACACCAATTCTATATTTGATATACAAGGCCCTGTCTCTGGATTTTGAAATTATGTCGAGATAGGGTTCCCGAAACGACACATCCTTAACCGAGAAGAATTCACTGGAAGATCTACATCCACTATCCAATTCCAAAAAATCTTCTTCAAGGCGGATTTGGGAGGGACAGACCTGGAATACCATGACTCCCAGAGACCCAATTCCCCCATCAAAAATTTGACATCCCTTAACCACCCAATTTTTGACCAGCCGGGCAGCGATAAAATCTCCCTCAGCCCATCTGCATAACTCACTAATTCAGGAACTCTCCATAGGCGAGCCCAGTGGAGCAAGGGGCGAAGCCTGGCCTGATCACTAATAGAGCGGCAGCCCATATCCATGAATAGAGGTAAGGACGGGGTACTATAAAGGAGGGACAACAAGTCTTCCAGAAAGTTACTCTCTGAACATGCTAGCAGGTCAGTGTTCTGCAAACCCCATAGCTCAGCACCATACAGGGCCGCACTAACCCCTCTGGCTGTATAGATGTCCAACACAGGAGAGATAGGTTTTGAGGTGGATAATCCTTGTTCTTTAAGAAGAAACCCTATCACCCTTTTATGACTCAGCAACATCTTCTGGGGATGGGAAGTCCACTGCATAGTATCAGTAAGACGGATGCCAAGGTAATCAAACTCCTTGACCCTTTCCAAATGCACCCCATTTAAAATTGGAAATTTTCCAAGTTTCTTCGGGGGATTAAGGATCAAATATCTGGTTTTATCTGTATTAATTTGGAGACCCCTTTTCTCGCAAAAAGTCAAGGAGACTTTGTAAGCCCATCGGGGGTTTGGAGATGAGCAGGGTGTTGTCGGCGAATAGTAAGGTGGGTATTCTCCTGCCCGCCAGGGATGGTGAATCGGTAGGGTTTTCCAAAAGATGCTCCACCACACCATTCACATACAAGGTTAACAGAGTGGGAGCAAGCACACACCCCTGGCGGACACCCCTATTCACCGGTATTCTAGCGGTCTTCTCCCCCTGCTTGCCCCACCTCACCTGTGCAAAATTTCCTGTGTGGAGCTTCATTACCCAGGATAATAAATATGCGGGCATTCCCATTTCCCACAGAACCTTCCACAAACAGCCCCGAGGGACAAGTTCAAATGCAGACCGTAAATCAATAAAGCCAAGATACAAACTGCCTTTGCCCAGGACAACCACTTTCCAATACAAGAGCATCAGTCTGAATGTCTGCTCAATAGTCCTGGTGCCCGATCTAAACCCAGCCTGTAGGTCTGAGAGAATTTTCATGTCATCCACCCATTGAAGCACTCTCCCCAGAACCACCTTCCCCGCCACTTTCTGGGAAGAGTCAATTAGGCTTATGGGCCGGTAATTAGCTGGGTCATCCCGGCCCCCCTTCTTGAAGATCAGAACGACCTCAGCACCTATCCAAGAATCAGGAAGAGCTGCACCACAGTACGAAGCATTTAATAGTGAAGAGATAAGTAACCCCCATTCTGTTAGGTTAAGACGGAACAGATCCCCCGGTATCCCATCTGGGCCTGAAGCTTTGTTGGGGACAAGAGAGTTAATAACCTTCTCCACCTCCTTGGGCGTAAAAGAAACATCTTCGCTCGAACCGGGAGGGCTCAGAGAAGGTAAGACAAACATCCCACTGGTATCGTCCTGGGAGGGAGAATAACGTTTGGAGAAATGGTTAAACCACATCTCCTCAGAGATGTTACAAGTTAACAGAGAGTCAACCGGCCTGTTCCTCGACCTAACTAGGTCCCAGAAACCCCTTGAGTCCCTCCCAGCACTGGCCATTTTCAAATCACACCAAAACTTGTCGTCCCACTCTTTCTTAGCGTTACTGATAGCATACCTATAAACCATTCTAGCCACGCCAATCGACTCAGAACTCTTGGACTTCACAGCTTCAATTAAAACCCTTTTTGCTCTCCGACATTCCTTGGAATACCATCCGTAGTTGCCCCCAAATTCCCTACTGACTCTAATTGAAGAACCCTTATTCCGTATCACAAATAACTCTCCCAGGGCTTCAATAGTGTCACAAAAGATGGAGGAAACGTCAGGGGGCCGGTTCCTAGTCCTAACATAGCCTTAGTCAAGGTCAGACCTATTTCCTGAACCTTCCCCTCGTCCAAAATGACCTTTTGCCACTTAAGACGCCTCCCACAGTTTGCTGGACAGACTTCCCCAGTTGTCCGCAAAACTGGAACTTCTTGAGAGCGGGTACGGGCTGACAGCATAGGGGAAAGTGACAAAGAAAGCGGGTTATGGTCGCTGTCTGTAGATGGAAGGACAGCCATATCAATCATATAAACCCAGAGCTTAAGGTCCAATAAAACATAATCTATTCTAGAGGAATGGCCGACCCTGTTGAACGTATGTGCTCCACAGCGGTCCGAAGTTGTTCTGCCATTTGCCGCCCTTAAAACATATTCCAAAACAAGGGCATTAAGCTGCATGGCCCGTTTGGTCCACCTTTTTATAGGTGCTATTGCTAAAGGTGGAATACCTCTCCTCAGATCCTCCTCTGCAATACCCAAGATGTCGTCTGGTGCAAGAGGCTCAAAGGTACAATTAAAATCTCCAGCAACCAAAATATGCATGTCAGGACTACACCGAATAAGTTCGTCTTCCAGCCCTGATATAAGTGGCGATGACATACCACTATTGCCACCTCTAACATAAATGTTAAAGATTTCCAGGGACCGCCCTCTGTGAGATCCGGTAAGCGAAATTCTCATTAGATCTGGGAACTTAGAAACCCTAGACCTGATCTGGAGGCCCGAGGCAATACTGACCCAGATGAGCAGGCCACCCGAAGGGCGACCTCTCCCTGTGATAGAGGAAATTGCTGGAACAAAAAAGGTGGTATAGCCAACCTTATAACAAGGCTCCAGACACCAAGTTTCTTGGAAAATGCATATACCAAAAGACTCAATGAAGATGTTCCAGTCCGGAAGGTCTAAATTTCTGGCAATGCCAACTATGTTCCAGCTAACAATCCTTAAGTCGCCTTTGGTTTTATCTCGAACCACTTGCAGATGTTTTGGTGCCATACTGGGCCCAGCACAGGACTCACATATTGTGCCCTCAGACCCTAACATCGTACAATTGTTCTCTAGCAGGCAGTAATCCAGAACAGCCTCATTCAGTGAGCCAGGAGAAGGGGAAGACAAAGGAACATAGGGATTAGAAGGCACCACTGAACCCCCTAAATACATCTGACTACGGCTTACAGGAAAAACAACTGGGATAGCAGCCCTCCCCGTAGAATGCAGGACTTCAGGTCAACAGCCCCACCTCTGCCAACGAGGACCTGTACCTGAAAAATTTGAGAGCAAACCATGGGGAGGAAAGGTATAATGAGGATACGATTTGACCCTTCCCCCCCAGTTCGGAGTGCTATCTGGTTGTACAAAAGAGACCCATCTTTTCAGATTTATATCTACCCTGTCCCTTGTGGCAGTTAAGGGTGCCTCCCCATGTTATGTTGATTGATGGTAAACCTGACCCCTCCAAAGTCCAGTACTGTTGCAACCATTGCTCAGTGGAGTGCGAATGGTAAATCTGAAACGCTGAAAGCCCTACACTTTCCCTACTATTGCTCAGGTTCACATGGCAATAGTAAATCTGACCCCTCCAAAGTCCAATACTTCCCTTCCTCCGGTTACATTGGAGTGAGAGTAGTAAATCTGACCCCTCCAAGCTTCAACACTTCCCCTACTCTTGCTAAGGGGTGAGTGGGCATATTAAATATGACCCCCGCCCCTCATAGTCTAGCACTTTCCCTACTGTTGTTCAGGTTGAAGTATGAATAGTAAATAACACTTCCCCAAAGTCCAATTATTTCTCTATTTTTTCTTAGGTTGGAGTGTGAATAGTGAATCTGACTGCTCTAACCTCCAACTGTTTCACTACTGTAGGTCAGATTGGAGTGTGAGAAGTGAATGTGACCATCCAAATCTATTTTTTACATTGATTAAAAAAGCTTTAGCATATTTTCGGGATTTAATTTGAAAAGTTACTTTCAGTTAACCTTTTTTTGCTATATATCTTTTGGAGTAATATTTATATTGAATTATAATTAATTTATATAGTGTTTTTATATTAGATTTATTTAAAAAATATGCTTATTCTTTTGCTGCATTCATTTAACAGTATTTTCTTTTCTTTGTTTGTACATTATAATTTTTTTTATATAGTTTTGATATAAGAAGTATTTTTTAATGTAATATCCTTTCAAAGTGAATTTTTTATTTTAAAGTTAGTTTCTTGATTAGTTAAAATTTGAAATACCAATTTTATGAGGATGTTGTGGCTTTCTATATTTCTGTAGTCAAGATTTCTTACTTTACATTCAAAGTTTGCAAAGAACAACTTACTTACTTATGGTAATCCCGGTTTCTGGTAGACACTCAATCTAGCCGCAGATGCCTTACTATTTGAATATTCCCCAGGTGCCAGACTGGATCTTGAAACTTTCAAGAGTAACTCTGCATGATGGTAGGAGGCTGTGTGCGGCTCTGCACTAATGCCATTCCACTCCAGATATGATGGACGGGCCTATACAGGCACCACTCCCACATGTTGATGTCAGTTGCTTTCAAGACTGTCCGTGCGCTCAGACGCAGTGCCCCAGACGCAAATTGGTAGACAGTGTGCAGATTCGTTATTAATGGACAGTTTCCTATCAGACAATGAGAACGAGGGGTCAGTGAGGTAACTGCTTTTAGGTAGGTAGAGTCTCTACAGGAAACAGCATTACCGAACGTAAGCAACTTGTTGTACTGATAGAGACTGCTAACCGCAGATTCCTCACCATTTGTAGAGATACCAAAGCAAGACCTATTCAGAGGTGGATCTGTGAATGGATGGAAACCAGAAACGTGCTGCAGGATCGAGTGGGCAAATGTCCCTCTTGGCAAACTGATTTCTAAGCAATAGTGCTCCATCAACACATGGAGGGACGCCCACGTAGCTGCCTAGCAAATCTCTAGGACATGGACTCCGTGTGCCAACGCAGTGGTAGCAGCTTTGGCCCTGGTAGAATGAGCATATGCAGTCCTTCTAGAGACTGTTTTCTGGCCAATGTATAGCAAATCTTAATGAACAGCATGATCCAGTTAGGGACAGTTCTCTTCAGCATTGCCTTGTCTTTTTTCATTTCAGAGAACCCCACATAGACCTGATTGTATACTCTGTGCTCCTTGGTACGATCTATGTAGAAGCTCAGCGCTCTCTTAGGGTCCAAGCAACAGAGTCTCTCTTCCTCCTTAGATGGTTGAGGCTCAGCCTAGAGCACCTTAAGGTGGTGATTTGCCCAACGTGAAATGACGTCATAACTTTCGGCAGGAAGGATGCCCGAGTTGGCAGAATTAGTTTGTCTGTGAAGAAGGAAGTGAATGGTGGATTGACACAAAGAACCAGAAGCTCAGTCACACACCGTGTCAAGGTGATGGCAATGAGAAAAAAGGTCTTGATAGTAAGGAGCTGTAAAGGACAGCTGTAATGCAGTTCAAACAGACTGCAGATAAGATAAGTCAGGACAAGATTAAGGTCCTAATGGGGCATGACCAAGGGAGAAATATAAGCTATAGCCCGTTCAAAAATCACATCACAACTGGGGGCTTAAACAATGAGGACTGATCTGGCAACTGTAAGAGGACTGAAAGGGTCGAAAGATAACCCATAACTGTGACCAAAGCAAAGCCTTGTCGGGCAAGAGACAGAACAAACAATAGAATGTCAATTAACTTGGCTTGGAGGGATTCAATCTGGCGTGTGCTGCACCTAACCGCAAATTTGTCCTAGTGACAGGCATATATAGTTTTTGTTGAGGGTCGTCTAGCTGCTAAGAGTACATCAACCACTTCCGGAGGATGGCTGAAGGTGTCCCACTATCACTGCTCAATCTCCAAGCATGGAGTTGGGGAGTGCGAAGGCTCGGGTGCAGAACCCTGCCCTGTTGCTGTGAATGTGTAATACACAATAGGGGTACCCTGTCTACTTAAGAAAGAGCCCCTTGGAAATTAATTAAAACTAGTTGTGATTTAAACACTCACATACTAGAGAATTCTAAATTCAAAAAGAGAGTGACACAAGACCTACAATTATATATTATTTTAATTTATATGTAGAAACATGCTATTACCATAAATAATAGTGTTAACTTAAAGATACCCTGTTTATATCCCCCAGGGCAGAGCAAAAGAGCCCCCTCTATTTTCCTTCTAAAAAATTTAAACTCAAGGCATATAGACAAAGTTAAAAAACCGAACATCAAAATAAGCAAGTCATAGGGACGATGGGATAAACTCTGAAGGAAGTGGAGTCCTTCTAAGTATTTCAAAATAGGGATCCAATATTTTCCTTCATTACCAGCTAAGTTATGCCCATTGGAGCTCATATTATATTGATGTTTTGGTCCCCCTTAATTTGTTCTGGAAGACCATCCTCAGGACTTGATGAAGGTCCAGCAGTTATAGGGTATTTTTCGCAAGTGGGATCATATCTTCCAAACAACAAATCAAGTTGGAACAGAGACAAAAAAAAAGAACCACTAGGCCTATCCAGATGTGCAGACTGATCGGATGACAAATGCTCAAGCCCTGGAGTTCTGGATACAATACTCTCTGTACCCAGTTTAGAGCCACTAGGATGATTTGGGGCTGGTCTGTCCTGATCTTCTTGAGAACTAAGGGCAGGAGTGGTTTTGGGGAAAAGGCATACAGGAGTTTGAGTTGCACTCGAGATGGAATGCATCTCAGAGCGAGAGATGTCTTGGAAACTCCAATGAGCCAAGGTGCTGACACTGCACGTTCTCGGCAGTGGCAAGACAGTCAAGCCAAAGTTCTCCCCATTTGTGGAAGACACCTTGCGCTCCCTCTGGGTGAAACTGCCATTTGTGATCCGCTAGGTGTTGACAGTTAAGCTTGTCCACCCTAGCATTCAAGGATCCTGCCAAGTGGCTCACCACCAGGAAAATACCTAGGTGGTCCAGCCATTTCCAGAGGCGCAAAGCCTCCTGGCACAGAGTCTGTGACCCCACCACGCCCTGTTTGTTGCAGAACCATATGAATGTGTTGTATGTGAGCAACTGCACTATCCTCCCCTTGATCAATTGAAGGAGGAATTTCCACACCAACCGGATGGCATTCAGCTTCAGAAGGTTGATGTGGAGTTGGGACTATGCTGGAGACAGAGGCTACTGATCTCCACCTCTTCCAGATGGCCACCCCAACCTAGCAATGAATTGGTCACCACTGTCAATCAATCAAACATTTTTAAAACAAGCCAAATCACCTGTGAGGGTCTCAAGGCACTGTCAGCTCTGGGTGGCGAAAGGAGAGAGGTCTGCCGCTGGCCCAGTTGTTGTCCAACAAACACCACTGCAGACCTTTTCCAGTCTCCTCTGAAATCTGTATGTGGTCAGTGAGGACCCCCTGATATTGGATCCACAGGGACTCCCACTGCAGAGCCCGCATGTCACCTGGTGTGCTGATCAGCAGGATGCAGGAGGCCATCAGTCTCAGAGTCGACCAAGACCAAGGCTTAAACATCAAGCTCATAGCCTGAATGTTGTAGATTCTCTTTCAAGGGGCAAGGCATGAAACCAAACCGTGTCCAGAATGGCTCCCGATGAAGGGGACCATTAGAGAAGACGTCAGGGGTCACTTCGGCATGGTGATAGTTAACCTCGTAGATAATAGGAGGTTTGCCATAGACTGGAGGTAGTTGAAGACTGAAAGCCTTGACCTCCAAAGGTGTGCTACCACCACTGCTATCACTTTTGCAAACACCCAAGGTATGCTGGTGAAACCAAAGGGGAGCACAGCGAACTTAAAAAGTTCCTGTCCCACCACGAACCATAAGTAGCGCCTATGGGCAAGCAGAACAGAGATATGAACAAAAGGCATTCAGCAAGGCCAAAATCGCCATCTAGTCTCCAGCGTCAAGGGTAGACAAGACCTGGGCCAGGGTAAGCATTTTGAATTTCTCCTTATGAAGGAAGGTGTTAGGAAGGTGCAGGTCGAGAATAGGCCGAAGTCCTCAGTACTTGTTGGGCACCAGAAAGTAGTTGGAATAACAATCACATTCTACTTCAGACACCCTCGCAGCAGTCCTTTAGCTAAAAGGGCTTTTAATTCCTGCCGCAAATGGAGAGATGGTCCTCCGTCAGTCATTCAGGGGACAGTGGAATTGTGGCAGAGAAGAAAGAAAGGGCAAGGCTTATTCCCTGTAAACAATCTGTATCACCCACCTGTCGAACGTCAATGCTGGCCCCCGCAGTAAGAATTGCTGTGGATTCTGCCTACTAGGTGGATGTGTCCCAGCAAGGGAACACCAAAGAGAATTGACTGGTGGAGCTGCAGGAGGCGGTAGGCTAGGCAGCACCCTGACCTTAGCCGCATGGGTGGTAGGCACCACGGCCTCTATTAGAAGCCAAGCATGTACTTTGCCTTCCTTTCATCTTCCAGAGCTGGGATGGTGTGTTAGATACAGTTTTAAGAAATGTTATTCCATTTTCCTCTGCTTATTCAAAATGCCTTCGACATAATCTTCACCTGTCTGAGTTTGATGCATCGTTCAGGTTGGGTGTTTTTTCATTTGCTAAGCTCAGACTCATATTTTCATTTTGAGGTATAATATTCTGTGTTTATTTCATGCCAAAAATAAGGGTAACCAAAGAACTGCCGACACGTGTTTCGCACGTATGGCCGGCAGGTCAAGAGCTTTCTCAAGGCAAACATTCTTGTTATTAAACATGTATGTAATTGTCGTAGGATAACTTTGTCTGTGATGCACAAAAAAGGTCTCTGCAGTCAGGAAAGGAGATTCTCAGCCCGTCACTTATTCAATTACAGACTTTTGGTTGGGGTATAATATCGCTTTGGATGGTAGGTAAACTACCAAAGCTTATCCAGCAATCTGTTTAATCACAAGTACTTTTTCTGGCGAAACATCCTTCAGGAAATAGCTAGATGCCCTAAAAGACAGATGTACTACCACCACTGCCACCACCTTCCTCACAAGCGAAGGGACTGACAGTGGAAGAGATTGCAGGGCCTTCATTTAAAAATGCCTGCTTTCCTCTCCACACTGCAGGAACCTTCTGTGCACTGACAGAATTGGAACATGAAATTTTGCAACTTGCTTATCTGGTGACAGAAAACACTGTCCATCTTTTCATGCCAGAACGACAAACAAAGATTCAATATAGAATTTCCTATTTCTAGGTACGCGTTAAGACGTTTTGGTCTAAAAATTGGCATCAATTTCCATGTTCTCTTCATGGGATTAGAAAGTACTCATATAAAATGCCATCCGTCATTCTTCTTGAGACACAACTTTAATGGCATGTAGGGTAGAAATCTCTTCTAACGGGTTCAACCTGTGTCCTTTTGACCTTTGGTTTCATGTCGGATGGGAATGTCTGACAGAATATCGACGGACAGAAAATCGACCTACAAAAATATTGACACAAAAATATCGATGTCAAAGATATCGAAGTCCATTCTACATATTGATAAATACAAAAATATCGGAAAAAAATATTGTTGTCAAAAATATCGCTGTTAAAAATATTGTTTTTTAAAATGTTCTAATAATAATGTAAAATTAAGTAAATAATATATATAAATAAAAGGAACATAGTTAAAAATATAACATGTTTAAAAAATAATAACCAATACATATCGGGGCCGATTCCGATAGCTGGTCGGACAGCTGTCTGTAGCCTTACCGTGAGACCCACACGTACTCGGAGCCGGTCCGTCCTGTAGAGTAGGTACGATGCGCATAACTGCCAAAAACATGACCGACACGTAGGCTGTGATTCAAGCTCCATTCTTCGTCCGAGCCGTAACTCCTAACGCTGAACCGAGTCGCATGGAAGCAGTATCCATAGCAGTTTCCGGCATGACAAGTACGATGCGTACTTCCTACGTGCCGAACGGATCGCCACGTACGGGACGTCACAGCATCCGGAAAACAAGCATATCAGCTACGATTCACGCCACAACTCAATACACGGCTACGAGACGGACCAGCTTGCAGCGGGTACGAGACAGAGCAACAAGCAGCGTGTACAACACGAACACATCATGAATCCCATCACGCAGGTCATACCAGTACTCTACATCTATGACCGGCTCAGGAAACTACACCGACGGCGCAGGAGGTAAGTCAGACACCTGCCACATAAACAAACGACACGTACCTGCAAAATGGCACACACACACACATCCTGGCCACTAACAACAGCCCACCATAGGGGTTGCATGGCCAGCACCACTAACACCCCCACCCATAGGGCTTATGTTGCCCATCACCCCTGCCACCCACACCCATAGGGGACCTGTTGCCCATCACCACTGCCACCCCCAGCCATGGGGCTTATGTTGCCCATCACCCCTGCCACCCCCACTCACAGGGGACCTGTTGCCCATCATCCCTGCCACCCCCACCCATAGGGCTTATGTTGCCCATCACTACTGCCACCCCCAGCCATAGGGCTATGTTGCCCATCACTACTGCCACCCCCAGCCATAGGGACTATGTTGCCCATCACCCCTGCCACCCCCACTCACAGGGGACCTGTTGCCCATCACTACTGCCACCCCCAGCCATAGGGCCTATGTTGCTCATCACCCCTGCCACCCCCACTCACAGGGGACCTGTTGCCCATCACTACTGCCACCCTCAGCCATAGGGCTTATGTTGCCAATCACCCCTGCCACCCCCACTCACCGGGGACCTGTTGCCCATCACCCCCGCCACCCACACCCATAGGGGACCTGTTACCCATCACCCCTGCCACCCCCACCCATAGGGCTTATGTTGCCCATCACTACTGCCACCCCCAGCCATAGGGCTGATGTTGCCCATCACTACTGCCACCCCCAGTCATAGGATGGGTGATGCGCAACACATCCAGCATACTCCAACATCAGGCATGTCAGCAAAATACATCCCCCTAACATCATGTCAACAGTGTGTAGTCTGTGACAAATGCCCACAACAGTGATTATGGCTACGAACATACAATGTAAGTAACTGCACATGTGTGACCAACACATGAGTGTGACATACACAAGGCAAGCATCACCATAGCACTGTGGCAATGTAAAAATAACACCCCCTCACTGTGTAGAACAGAAGTTAAGTGTGGGCTTCCAAAATGCAGCAGATGTTGAGCATTGTGGTGATGGGGACTAAACCCCCCCTATCACAGTGACCAAAAGGTAAGTGTCATCATGGTCAAAGCTGCAAATAACAAACAGCATGTATGATCCCTGCTCCCAACACATTAAACACTTCTGGGGCAAACTAGTGGTTGTGCCCCATACACACAGAGATATGGTGAGGCTAACAGTGCTGTGAAAACATAACACACTCTCGGCCATGTGCAGACAAGCACCACACATGGGGGCTGACAATGCATACAGTGTACAATAACACAAGAGCAGAAGTGACCATCACCAAGCATGCACACAAAATAGACACACCAATCAAAACAACATGTGTAGACTGTAGGTGTCAGCTCACAAACTCACATCCCATGCCAGCAATGGCACCTAACAACCAGGATGAATGTGCACAATGATGTGATATGACTCACAGGGACAGCAGGCAAAATCACAGAAACAACATCCAGACAAAGGCCCACAACAGCAATACCAATGCACTGGTGCAGATGCACAAACACAAACAGGCAAACTCACACTGCACATCTGATACAGCATGTGTGTGTGTGTGTCACAGTATCCCCAGGCAACTACACAAAACATGAGGGGGCCAGAACCACAGTGACACAGATGAGGACACAGTGCCATACAAAAGTAAACCATCATTGGGACACCCTCAATGAGTAATAAGGCATTGGGAGATGAGAGGGAGCACAACAGACACATGTGACACAAGCTGGAATGAACACCAACTAACACAGTAAGAGACTGACACACAACAGCACTACCCCCAGGGACCAGACATTGGGGTGACACAAGCATGCATGACACCTCCACTGTGATGACAAAGGCAGATGTCGTACAAACTGGGAAACCCAGACATGTGTGCTGTGCCACAAACGTACATCACACATACACAAACACAAATCACTCAGCATGGCCCCTCATCCATGGACAAACGGGAGCTAGGGGAACATCCATGCAAACATTCACATCAGTCCACCCTCAACACCACACACCCTGAACTGCAACAATGTGTATCTGTGAAGCCCACATGGACAGGTGACATTGCAGATGCACCCATGACACAAACAGGAATGTTGGGAGGAACTAAGGTGCACAGACACATCACACAAGGGCAGTTTACAACCCTGGGGAATGACAGACATACTGTACAGTATGCGGTACATGGCCATGACCTCAAAGTTCACGTAACCTTCAGAATCACTGCCACAGTCCCAGGAAAATGCAGAAGCCAAGGAGAACCACAAGGCACATATGCTGACACCTGCCAGCATTGCAGCCATGAACCCGACAAGTGGGAGCAGTCACACACACACACAAATGTCTCAATCACTGAAAACTACCACCTAGGGACAACTACATGATTTAGCAAATAAACAGGTGCCTTGAGGAACCCTGACTGTGTCCCATCTGTGTCTGACAACATCATCACCACTCAGAAGTGACAAATCTCAATGAGGATACACCAATTAACAGTAGTGTGTCATGCACCCACACATCTGGTAGCCCATTGGAAAAGTAGTGGGATGAACCCAGTACCACTCAGCAAGCATCAACAATGGGAACATATCAAGGGAACACTGTCTGTGTATGAACAGGGATGTGGACACACACACATGGTCATACAACACACACCATGGGCCCAGGCCATGTCACTGGACAACACACTTACTTGAGGGGACCCAACTCCTGTGGAAGCCCAGCTGTGCCAAACATATTCACCACAAGTCTCACTCATGTCTGCAGAACACTTGGTCAGTCAGCCATCAGTTACCACTCAATGAAGGCTCTGGTCACAACATCCTGGGTATGTGAGTCTCCCCTAAGTCATCTGCACATACCCAAAACATATGTCTAGCAAGTTGCACAGAGGACCCAGTTGCTCCTATAACAATGATGCCCACACCTGTAGGTCCAGTGTTGATGAGCACAAAGTCTGTGGAAGTGACAAATTGGACAATGGAAGACACATCATATGTGCATGGGTGCAAGCCACAGATGTGACCATGCAAATGAAATGCTCACAGAGAGATGTCCACAAATAGTTGACCCTGACACACCCAGGTAGCTGCAAAGGATGACATGGATACCCACCAGAATAGGATACATATCTCATGGACCTCACAGCAACACATCAGTATTCAACATTGTAAACAAAGCATCACCAGTGCAAGGGCATGTTAAACATCATCAACATAATGTACAGCTAAATCTAGTTCACAGGGATAAAGAAAAAAGCTTTATTCAGCATTTTAAAAGTTAAACGTCTGTTCAAACAAAAGGCCAATGGCCAGTCCATGTCCAAATGCCAAGGAGTGAAGTAGAGTGACAACTGTCACATCTTTTAACCATAAAACACCAGAGCACACTCGATCATTATTTCTCTAATCCAATTCAAAAGTCAAAAATGAGTAGTAATAAAGATTGAAAAACTTTTTCTGTTTCCCACATAAAGGTAGTCCAATTCAACCAATGATAGATTGTCCTCTCAATTAGAAGCCAAGCACAATCCCAAATCAGGTCCTTTTGTTATTTTTATTTTCACTTTTCCTAAAACGCAGAACAGCAGCAGCCGACGTACGTTTCACCCCCTGGGCTTTATCAAGGCTCTAATCAAATAGTAGGCAAGACTGAATCCTCTAGAATCTGTTATGATTGCACAAACTTCCGTGATAAGAAGTGACTCTGCATACAAAATGGATTTAGTGGCAATTCGATCAAGTAAGGAGAAAATCCATCCATAAAAAACTTTTGTTATTCCTCTTCTTTGTATTGTTCCACAGATTAGTGTTTCACTTGAATCTATTTTGTTGCTGATGTTTACTTCACGGACGCGCGAGTCAATACAGTGGACATATCAAGGTCCTTGTTAAAAAACATCAGCAACAAAATAGATTCAAGTGAAACACTAGAGGGGACAATCTATCATTGGTTGAATTGGACTACCTTTATGTGGGAAACAGAAAAAGTTTTTCAATCTTTATTGCTACTCATTTTTGACTTTTGAATTGGATCAGAGAAATAATGATCGAGTGTGCTCTGGTGTTTTATGGTTAAATATTGTTCTAGGTATGAGACCCTAGGAAAAACATACCCTGGTGGGTGGGTATAGCAACACTATAGGAGCACTCCAAACAAGTATTGTTAAACGAATTAACTTAGACTTAATTTCTTCAATAGATGTGCAGGTCTTTAGGCAAACCCATAAGACTTTAAAACTGTCACACCTTGCTTGCCTGCACTGCTAAGGACCGGGGTCATCCCCTTGGAGGGGCATACATGGGGGCAGGCCAGGCACCACAGGGACAGGATCAGGGCGCAGCAGAAGGAGGCAGTGAAGAGGTGGTGGTTGCAGGCGAGACACTTGCAACTGCAGTGGAGCTCACTGAAGTGGTGGGTGCTGTCACAACTGTGGGCACAAGTCAGATGGTGTGGGTGCCGGCACAACTCCAGTGGGCAGGTCAGATGGAGTGGATTGGCTCACCACTGCAGTGCCCAAGTCAGACGGGGTGGTCGTGGACTCCAATGCAGTGCCTACATCCATGGGAGCGGAATGGGGGGCAGGTGAGGTCGGCAGGGCGGGGGGGGGGACACGGTCCCCACATCAGTGGCCCTAACCGTCTGACCAGGTGTGGAGGAGCAAGTGCTAGGGGGGGATGGCCTTAGCATTTTGGGGATGGTGTATCTGTGGATGGGGGAACCCGGGGCAGGGAGTGGCAGAGGAACCTCTGGAGTGGTTGCCTGGGGGATGGAGGACGGAGACTTTGCCTTGGAGCTGCGTGGTGACAGGGGGGTCTTGCTCTTCTGGCGCCGGGGGGACTTGCGGGTGGGCGTCTCGGTCTGACTGCGCCTGGGGAAGGGTGTCAGGGTGTGAGGGGTACTCCCCTCTGTGTGTGGGGACTTCCTCTTCCCCTTGTAATCAGGATCTGCTGGGTCGGTGGGGAAGAGGCCATGGTCACAGAGGAAGAGCTTCTGGGGAGATGGGGTTGCAGGTGAGGCAAGGGAAGGGGGCTGGGAGGGAGAGGTCTCGGAGGACTGCGGAGTGGTTGTGGATGACTGTGTGTGTGTCTACAAACCAGCCCCTGTGAGTGTGGTATCAGTCCCATGCGCTTGCTTGTGTGCACGTCTAGACCCCTTCGTTTGGGGGTTTCTGTGCTTGGGACAGAGAGGGTGCTAGGAATCGTGGGTGGTGCAGGGATAGGAGGGGTGCGGGACTGTTGGAGGAGGGACACTGCTGCTGTCAGGGAGGAGGCTACGGACTGATTGGTCCTCTGTAGGGCAGACATGCCCGAGGAAATGCCCTCCATGAATGACAACAGTTGTGTCAACAGACCTGTTTGTGCATGGAGGACCTTCAGCATCGACGTCTGCCCTAAATGGATCTGTCTAAGTAAGTCCACAGACTCCTCACTCAGGGCAGCAGGGGACACAAGGGCAGGGGGTGCGGTGCCTGGTACAAAGGAGACATGCTCACGAACACAGGAACCCACAGGGACCTCTGGGATGGGTGCCGATGGGAGGGTGGTGGTGATGGCGGTGGCGGGGACAGCCTCACTAGCTGGGGTTTGGTGGCTGCTGACACCCGCCTCCACAAGGGAGTCATCCTCAGAGCTGCTGTGGCCCTCAGCTGGGTGTGATGGTGCTGACGACTCCTCTGTGTGGCTCCACTCGCCCTCCGTGCCACTGGGTCCCCCCGACTCCTCTCCTTCTGTCCCTGTAAGGTTCTGTGGCTCCTCCTGGTCCGTGGAGCTGTCCCCTCCTGTGGCCGTGGATGTATCTGGATAGGAATAGGAAGTAAGATAACAACATCAGTCACCTGCACTGACTGCACACACCACAGTAAGTACATCACATCACAGGACAAGCCCTGGCATCATCAGCTGAACACAGCTCAAAGTGCCAACACTGTTTAGAATAAGACAATTGTCATTCTCAACATCAACCATGGCACACATATCCCTCCTTGACTTTCACACATATGTCCGTTGCATGTTGGATGCTAACACCCCAATGTGCCAACATGCACCACCCACACATTAGTTGTACATGCAAGTGAACATGTAGGATAATGTCACTATACACACAGCACATCTCTTGCTACTGACTCAGTACAGGTGTCCGGATGAAGGGATGGGCAGAGACTCATTTCACATGCTTGTGATGCATGCCAGCAACACACACTATGATGTACCCATGTCCTGATGGACAATGCCACAATGGGGTGCATGGTGCACACTTGAACATAATGCAGGATCACTCATAGCAAGTTCAATGCCATGGCACTAGGATGCCCTGGAAGTCAGTCAACACTCTCTCCTGTCACTGGGGCAGGGCATCCAGACAACAACAATATGCACTGACTCACAATCCTAGCTCAGGGGTAAAGCTAACTCTGCAGATGACCGGCACACTTGTCCATCCCATGCAAACAACAAATCCAGGACCCAGAAGACCCCACATCATGCAAATCATACATATGAGTCTCTGCAAACACAAATCCCTGTACATTAACACATCACAGTCTGCCATGCATGTAACCCAGCTGCATGAAGGACACAGTTGCATACACCATTGTGCGCTGTCAGATGATCACACACCTATATGTCACACAGGTCTTGTCTCTCACAGTCACATCTCAGATGTCATGCTGACCCTCTGAATCATGGACACCCCAGTTGTACATAACAAAAAGCAACACCCTAATGACACAGAGGCAGACACCTGAGGGCACATGTCACTAAGCACAACCTGCAATTTCATACACAGGAGTGGGATTACAGAGTGTTTCAAAATGCCCTTGAGGAGGCATAACTGGCCAGGTCTACGTGAAACAGTGTTTGGCCCTGGACAGTAGTCAGGTGGCTAATCAAGTGTGACATACTTGATTTACATATTCCGGAGGCCCCAAAATTGGAGTCCCCTGCTGCATGGGTTTGTTTGGAATACCCCAGCCACATGTTGCGAGTCAGACCAGCAATTGGAACACATCTCAAGGGCACACACAGATCTCAGGCATTGTGTAAACAATTGACCCACACATAAAACACACAACAGAGTCACAGGAACAGATGCTGACCGGTAGCTGAAGCATAGCTGACTGCAGGGACACAGTGCCCTAGTGACACAAGCAACAGACTGTAGGGGCCACACCTGTGGAACAGATGAGGAGGGTGCATCACACAATTGAGGGACCTGAGTATTGGACTACAAGACCTACGTAATGTGGAAGTGTGACCAGGCCAAAAGACTGCTTTTAGCATGCCAGACATAGTACACAGATTGGGCATGGACTTACCCCCTTCCTGCTGCTGTCTGGCCTTCAGCTGCCTATCCAGGTCCGGGAAGACCACCGCCAGTATCCGGAGCATGTGGGGAGTCAGGGTCCGGTGTCCGCCCCTCCTACTTGGAGGTGACAGCTTCAGCTGGACTCTAGCTATCCTCCGGGTCCATCCCCGAAGGTCCTGCCACCTCTTCTGGCAGTTGCGGATCCGGCGCTTGTAGACCCCCACAGAACGAACAGCCCGGGCGATGGTCAGACAGATCTCCTACTTCTGGTGAGCATCAACCTGTGAGGATGACAAAGTGAAAAGTACATTAACAAACATGCCCCAGATTTGTGCAGCACACATTTGGATATACATATCATCATCACAAAGGGAAATGAATTACACAGGTAGTGCAACCATGGGGAAGGAAAAATCACCTGCATGTCTGACATGTTAACAATGCCTGGATAGTTTATGCTTGCAATAATGCACTTTAGCAGCAGGAAACCTATTCATTACATGTAGCTAAACACTTTGGGGGATGAAAGTAGTCAGTGAGAATGCTTGCCACTGGTGTACACACTGCTAGTACTGCTAGTCAGACATTATGCATAATTAGAAAGTCAGTGGACTGCACACTCACCTGCTCCCCTGGTTTCCCATAGAGCTTGCTGTACTGTGGAAGGAGCCCGTCCAGCAGGGCCTGGTTCTCCTCCTCAGTGAAGGCTGGGGCCCTCTCCAGAGTACGTGCCATAGAAGGAGCCAGAGGATGCAGAGACAGCAGCAGTGGTAGCAGGGATGTGGTCCAGGAGCATGTAGTGCAGGCAAGTGAGCTCCCTGGGAGCCAGCCAGCCTTATATCTGTGCTGCAGAGGCAGAATCTGTGCCATGTGTCCCAAGTGATAGGTCCAACACGGTTGCATTCTATGAATCTGTAACGGTTTATTGACGATATTCTAATCTTCTGGAGTGGCCCCACTGATACTTGCAACACCTTTGTACAGTGGATCAATCAGCAGAACCCTTTCCTGAAGTTTTCCCACACCATCTCAGACACAATAGTTGCTTTCTTGGATCTAAACGTCAAGCTATCGGAGGGACAGCTTTCGACAAGCTTATTCAAAAAACCCACAGATCGCAACAGCCTCCTTCTATACCAAAGCCACCATCCCAAAGCCCTTCGAGATAATCTTCCCGTTGGCCAATTCCTACGTATTAGACGTAATTGTACATCAACTAAAGATTACAAAGTAGAAGCTACCTCTCTAGCCACCAACCTTATGACTAGGGGTTATCCTCCCAAGGTGATTAAGGACTCAATGAAGAGGGCCCTTAACAATCCTAGAGAGTCCCTTCTAGAAGTACACCACAAACCACCCGAGGACATCATGACATGTGTCACCTCCTTTACACCCAACTCAGCCCTGACCAAGAAAATCATTCGGAAACACTGGGGGATTCTTAATACAGGAGACCTAAAGATACCAAGGCCCAGATTCGCCTACACAAGAACTAGTAGCCTGCGAGACATGTTGATCCACACTAGACCGAAGAAAAATATCACCCCATCACAAACTACACTCTGGGGCTTACCACCTGTCAAAGGTCATTTTTCCTGCGGCTTGTGTACTGTCTGTGATTTCACTACAACTACCAAGGAAGTCACACTACGTGCCAATTTCAAATGGAGTATCAGGAAACATACCAACTGTAACACCAAACAGTGCATCTATTTGATCACTTGCCCTTGTAATTTACAATACATAGGCATGACCATGCGACCAGTCAAAACTCGCATAATTGAGCACAGGAGCAACATACGTTGCCAACACACCACGACCAAACTCTACAGGCACTTCATGGAGGCACATCATTCCCCTGATTCCCTACATTGGGTTATACTAGAATCCCACACTCAGATTTCCAAAGCTTCTCTGTTTAGGCTTGAACAAAGATGGGTGCATAGACTTTCATGCCACACTGTAGGCCTTAATGATGACATCCCATGGAGCACCCTTCCATAAAATAGACCCTCCCACCGGGAGATTGAGAAACTTTGACATACGTCGATACTAAGACACCATGGTCAGGTATCTTAACTATCATTGACAGTGATTTAGTAGCCCATACCGCTACAGATGTTTGTATCACCCTGTCTACCTACAATGATATTACTACCTTCCTCTTACTTGTACCTTCTACTGAGCTAACAGTTCACACAATAAGTTGGCTCATTACTTTTAATAATTTTAGTAAGACCGAACACAATACACAGCTTTGCGCTATCCATTGCGCAACCCTAACAAGCAACTGTGGCATATTACATACTTGTCACTAAGATAGTGACCCTGTTTTTGAGTGGTCTATTACGACGTCAGTTCCGGTTACACGTCAGCTCTCTACACCACCATGTATCGAATGTAGGTACGCTATAGGATCCCGTTCACACACGATCTGGTCTAATCTCTAAATACATGTGTTTCCTTGGCGTTCCTTAGCAACGTGTGGCGTCAATATGTAACATTACACCTGATGCCTAATGTCGTGCCCGACTATTTGTAAATGGGTCTGTATGCCTTGTGAGGTCCTCCTCCCCACACTATAATGTTACATCCCGATGCGTTGGTTCTCTTTACCTAGCAACCTGATACGTCCTACTTGGCGTTAAACTGATACGTCCTACTTGGCGTTAAACTGATACTTCACGGAGACGTACACTCCTTTACGCTTCCGCGTCCTTATCCGTTGCTTAGCAACACGACACGTCACCACGCCACGTGACGGCGCATTGCGAGCACGTCACTCTTTACTTTCATTTAGAGTATATCTAGCCGTGGCGGCATACGCTACTCAGCACCCCGGTCGCTGGCGGTTTGGGTAGGTCTTCAGGATAAGCGTTCATCTACGCTGGTGAGTACATCCAGTTACCAACCCATATTCCTGATACTTTATTGGTTTAATGACAACCGTGACCTTCTGACATCCCTCCCCCTAAATTGATCTTGCCGGTTCCCGTGAGCCACGGTAGACCTCCGGTCCTGGGCTCCGGCCCGACTTGTTCTAAATTTAGCTAGGGCTTGTCTTGGGTTGGATGGAACCATTTTGTAACTTTTGCTTGAGACGCTGACTTCTACACTGAGTTTTGTCGGCATCACTATAAACCACGTTGGTTCATTTTAATTGCTGTATTCATTTTGGCATTTATTCCAGGACCCAATCGGTGTCCTTTTTACAGCCGCCAGCTCCGTTGCTAGCTCGTCTAGTTAACGCACTAGGTGAGTGAATCCCCCTTTTTGTCCTTTAGAGTATTACCAGCTAATTAGCAGCTATAGACCTTTATTCCCACCCCCCACGTACACTGATCCTTTTAATTAGTGTACTAATAATTACTCGGTTTTATTCACGTCCTGCAAGTTGACTTTTGTAACACCATCTTGACACATTTTGTACAAGACGAAGAGATGATTTTGTTTTTAGTCTTCACCTTGTTATTTTATCTTTACAGGTCAGAAACCTAGGACGTGGTATGTAGAACTCACATTACCACTTTATGTAGACAGTTTTTGATCCTGATGAATTGCCCTGATCCTCCAGACATATATGGCAAGAAACATGTTGATCATTTAGAGTAGAGCTTCACGTCTAGACACCTCATTTCTAGGACTTAGCCACTCTACACCATTTTAATAGGGTAGTCTACCTTCTGAATAAAGCATTATTAGGACTGACTGACCCTTTTTATCTTCCATTTTCTGCTATATCCATTACACTAGGCCCCTCACCCCCAAGCACATATCGGCAGGAACAAAAGATCCCCGGTAAAGAGCCCCGGTTTCGGGAGCCCGTCAAGGATTGCAGCGCCGACTTGACGAGGGGCAGTGCTCATATGATGAAGCATGACACCTAGCTTGCTGGGTGTGTGAGAGCTCTAGATCCACCAAGGGAGCTTCCCTGGCCTTCCACTGGTTACTTCTTGATAACCAATTGGTGGCTGAATCTTATCTCCACCTCCTTCCGTATCTCTTCCTTCCTGTACATGAGGAACTCTGTACCCCGTTTTTTGGAAATATTCTATGAATCTGGCCAATCCATTCAAAAGTACGACTCGTACACGCCTTCCGCATCGTTCAAATCTTCACCTTCATGGAACACTTGAAATTGCAACATTGTTGTAGGCATCCAACTGAATTTCCAGTGTACAACTCGTACAAGTTTTGAATCCGTATCCGTCTCCATGACAGTCCGGAGCCAATGGGTGCGCCCGGCTCGTTCAACTGACTGTACAACGAGTATTTTGAAAATACACATGCACCCGTCTCCATACGATTCAATGGCCAAGGCGTACGCCTGTCTCGGACCATGCCTGTCCGACGCGTATGCATGATAGTCACCCACGTCGGACCTCATTGCATTCAATGACAAAGCGTATGCAAGGCTCGGACATGACCCGTGCAATGCGTACGCATTGTCACCCACGTCGGTCCTCATTGCATTCAAT
Source organism: Triturus cristatus (assembly GCF_964204655.1). Classification (NCBI taxonomy): domain Eukaryota; kingdom Metazoa; phylum Chordata; class Amphibia; order Caudata; family Salamandridae; genus Triturus; species Triturus cristatus. The sequence continues at coordinate 280,230,361 of NC_140580.1, read as the reverse complement.
GACAAAGCGTACGCACGGCTCGGACATGACCCGTGCAATGGTACGCAGTGTCACCCGCGTCGGACCTCATTAGTGTGACTATTATACGGATGCAACACACATATACTGGCCAGGGACACCTGTGCACATCTACCACACTACAGCATTGGCCACACAGTGTCCCATGGCATGTAAGGCTGCATTCCCTGGGTGTTTGGGGGGGCCACATCTGGTTTTTTGGCTGGCACATTGTGCAGCCACTCCCAGGCTGTGCACGTGTACATGGGGGCAGAATCCTTTGTGTGTTGTGCACATTACCACTGTGATGTGCAATTGGACAGTAATGGACATGAGTCACGGACACAGTGTCAGGTTGGATATGTTTAGGACAGGTCACATACACCCCGAGTCCTGGGTTGATGGCATGTACGTCACAGTGAGTCCTGTAGCCACAATACTGATGTGCACCCACAGTCTGTGTGCATGTTGTGTCTCAGATGTGTCTGATCAAATGTGCTCAATGGGTGACAGTCTCCACTTCCATGTGGTATATGCATCACCCTTGATGTGGTGTGTGTCTAAGAGACGTACATGTAGGGCCGGCAGGAACAACAGTGGCCACTACCTGTGGGTCTTACGCTTGCCTTGTGGTGTGTACGTGCTACGCCATTTCCATTGCTGTGTTGATGTGGCAATACAGGGACCCTGGGTTTCTGCATGGCAAAGATCTGTGATGCCTGGAAGACATGAGACCTCAATTGTCACTGTGGTGTGTGTTTGGAACGTTGCAGCAGCACATAGGTTGGGTGACACAGCCAGATGATTGGCCATTGCACTACATGGGACTCATGTGGACATGTGGAATAGAGATGTGAGGTGGTGGTCTTGTAGGTGACATATGTGTCCATGACCAACAGCACACACCTCAGTACATTGTGTAATGTCATGATCTAGCATGTGATATTGATCGTGGTCATGGCCACATGGGTGGATGAACTGACAATCTTCCTTTGTGCATCTCTGTACTGTAGGGCACCAGCTGTCCATCGTCCGTTCCTAGACCTTGCAACCATGCAGGAACGCAACTGCATCAGACGGTACCGCTTCACCAGGCCACTGATTGCCGAGTTGGCGGAGCAGTTGGCGCCACATCTGCTACCTGGCCGGACATACCCTACAGCACTGACCCCAGAGGTGAAGGTGATGGCAGCCATGCACTTCTTTGCTACTGGTACCTTCCAGTACACTGTGGCTACTGCTGGTGGGATGTCACAAACGATGTTTAGTCGGATGCTACGTGATGTCTTGGAGGGGATGTTGCAATTCCTCGACCTGTATATCAAGTTCCCGAGCCCAGCTGAACTCCCTGAAATAAAGGATACCTTTTATACACTGGGGAGGATGCAAACGTCATCGGATCTATTGATGGGTCACATGTTGCCCTGATACCACCACAGGCACATGAGCAAGCATACCGTAACAGGAAGCACTACCATTCGATCAATGCTCTGGTGGTCTGTCTTGCTGACATGTCGATCACACGTGTGTGCACGGTTCCTTGGTTCTGCGCACGATGCCTACATTATGAGGAGTAGCATTGCAACGCTGATGTCACAGATGCCAGCTCAGCATGCCTGGCTTGTCGGTGTGTACTGACTGTTTCTCATTGTGTGTCTTTGTCAATGTTGTATTCTGCACTCCTACAAAACTCAGCTACGTGTTCATTTTTGTGTGTGTAGGTGACTCCGGATACCCCAACATGCCGTGGTTACTGACACCCCTCAGGAACCCTGTGACACCAGCCAAGCTGCGCTACAATGAGGCACATGGTCGGAGCAGGAGGTTGATTGGGCGGACATTCGGCCTCCTAAAAAGCCGCTTTCACTGCCTGGACAAGACCAGAGGGGCCCTCCCATATGAGCCTGCAAAGGTGTGCAAAATAATCCTTGTCTGCTGCATGCTACACAACATGGCGGTGCGGAAGGAGGTGCCTCTCATCCAGGATGAAGATGACGATGACCAACGTCCGGCACCTGTGGAGGATTCCGGCCTGGGCCAAGATGCCAGTGATGATGAAGATGATGGTGACGTCCGCTCACAGCTCATCAACAACTTCTTCACCTGAATGTGAGTTTCCAGGGTTGTTATGTGAATGTACGGATGTAGCCTGGAATGTGTTGTGCCAGCTCTGTTGTTGTCTGAGTGTGCCTGTGTGCCACTTGACTGGATACGTGCTGTGATGTGTCCATTCAGGTGGTGTGTACTCCACAATAGGGTAGTACTGCTAACTAGTGTTTGTGTAGGTGTCCTGCAACATGTTTTGTGCATGTGTATTGCATTTCTCTCCTGTTCTTCTGTGCTTTTGACTGTATCTTGTCTGTCCTTCCCAGGGTACTTTGCCTGTTGTGTGGTCAACACTGACCCCCAACACCCAGAAGCCAACACCAGTGTGGAAGTTGACAATTCCCATCAACTGATGTACCGCACATCCCTGGACTTCCATTCTCCAACACATTGAGAGCGTGTGTCCACTGTTACGTAGAATTACCTTGCAACTATTGTGGAATAAACGTGTTGCTGATGTGTAATGAACCTGTGCTACGCTTTGTAATGTGCGTTGTCTGTCTTCCCACATCTGAGTGACATCTGCTTACCTCACCTGTGAACTTGTTGCCACTGACTGGGGTTGGTGTTGTGTCTGTGCATGCAAATGCGTTTCAGGTCAACATCATTGTGTGTGATGAGTAACATGGCCATGGTGAGTATGTTTTGTGTTGCCATAGTGGTGTGTCTCCCTCACATGTGTCACATCCCCATGACTCACCTTACTTTGGTCACATTGTTGCAGTATTTGGCATGCACTGTGGTGTGTAGCAGATCGACATCTCCCTGAACATGACAAGTTGGAATCACAACAGAGGAGAGTATGGTGTACTGGTGAGTTTATTTACAAACATGTGTGAGGGAAGTGCACAGGATGGTGGGTGCTGTACATTGGTTTGGGAATCCAAAGTTCACATTGGAGTTGGAAGTGCTGGTAGATGAAATGTCCAGAGTAAAGTCCACAGTCATTGGCCCAACATGAACCCTCCATGTCATGTGGGCGAGTTGTGTGCGATTGGACAAGGTGAATGGGTTGCGCACAAAGGACATTGTCCAGAACAGGTTTAGAGGCCTTAGGGGATGTGCTGGGACATCTGCCTCTCACATGTCCTTCTTCGGATGACCGCTCTTCTTCCGGGGGGGGGGGGGGATCCTCATGTGCAGGCCTCTGAGGTGCAGGGGACTCTCTGCCAGAGTCCTCCTCCCTCCCTGTGGCACTGGCAGATGGTGTTGCGACAGATGTTGTGGGCACACAGGGGGGTGTGGACAGGTTGGTGATGATCTGGTGGAGGCATTGGAGTATGTCCCGATGCACCGCAGTAATGTCATCCCACTTGGCCTCCATGCGGGCATGGTGGGGGACCTGCTCGTGTTGCATGTCCCTGAGGAACCCCACTACCTGGCCAAATCCTCCGGTGCTATTCTGGTACGCATCTAAGATGCGTGCCAGGTGGGGTCATCATGCAGTCCAGACCAGTCTGCAAGGCGCGCCCTGTGCCTCCCACCCCTCCCAGCACCCCTCTCCACATGTGCAGGACCAGCAGCGGGACGCACAGGTGTCACTGGGACCCCTTGGGTGGTGTGGCTGGTGGTGTTTGCTGTAGCTTCCGAGGGGTCCTGTGTCCCTGTGCTGTGGGTGTTGATTGGCCTTGGTCTGTCCATGTTGGCGGGGGTGCTCTGTTGGTGTCCAGATGCTGGAGGCGTGGGTACAGGGGGTGCAGATGTTGATGCTGCTGGTGCTGCATGATGGCTCACACCGGAGGGGCCAGGTTGGTCGTTGTAATCCGAAGAGTACAGTGAGAGAGTCAGACCAGAGAGGTCATTGTCCGCCAGAGTCTGGGACTGGGTATCCTCATCATTTGGTGCTGGGTGCCCAGCACCACCTGTGTTTGGAAGAGACACACAATGTGATTTATGGTTCACAAACATGACTTTTTCTACTTTTCGAACAGATGCCTGCCTGTACACTGCTTTTTCCAAGCTTGTCACGGACAGAGTTTGATATTGTTGTTGGCCATTTCCCAGCATGGCCTTGTGCTCCCCACGACAGAGCCCAGTGTCAAACATCTTGTCAGTCCCTTCCCACTCCCTGTGAGGTGAGTATGGTTCAGTTTGATCTTGTTGGGCCATGTGGGTGGGTGTAGGTTGTCTGTGACTGCGAGTCCCATCATACTCTTGGCTATACCCCCCTTCCCAGCATGCACATACTTCCTCCCTCTTGACTCTGCTTCCCTGTGAGGGGGTGTGACAGCAATGGCAAGATGGCTGACTGTGAAGTCCTGATGTTTGTTTTTGGCCATTTCCCAGCATGGCCTTGTGCTCCCCACGACAGAGCCCAGTGTCAGACATCTTGTCAGTCCCTTCCCACTCCCTGTGAGGCGAGTATGGTTCAGTTTGATCTTGCTGGGCCATGTGGGTGGGTGTAGGTTGTCTGTGACTGCGAGTCTCATCATACTCTTGGCTACATCCCCCTTCCCAGCATGCACACACTTCCTCCCTCTTGACTCTGCTTCCCTGTGAGGGGGTGTGACAGCAATGGCAAGATGGCTGACTGTGAAATCCTGGTGTTTGTTTGGCTACAAGTCCAAAGTGAGCCCCTGTGCTTCACACAGCAGCACCCAGTACGGGGTATCTTTTGCTGATATTTCAATGAGGTGTGTGTCAATGCATTGTACCCGGTGAGTTGTGTGGAGTTTGTGTTGAGGGGGGTGTCCCCATGCTGATAAGTATGGTCAGGGATGTCAGTCCTCCTTCCCATCATGAAACGTGCTTCCATTGTAGGGCGTGCAAGTTGTCTTTCAGGATGTCAATCAGTGGTGTCCTGCTTCTGATTTGCACACAACCCCGAGCAGGGCCTTGTGCTCCCCACAGCAGGACCCAGTGTCAGCCATCTTGTCAGTCATTTTCCACTCCCTGTGATGTGGGCATGTTTCAGAGAGGTCTTGATGGGCCAATCAGGAGAGGGAGCATTATCTGTGACTACAGGCCCCATCATGCTTTTGGCTACACTCACTTCACCTGCATGCCCACTATTCCTTCCTGACAGTCTGCTGCACTGTGAGGTGGTGTGTTTGTGGTGGCAAACTGTCTGGCAGGGTCTATTTGGCTTTGTGCCTTTGGCTTGCTCTATTTGTTTGTAGGTTGGTGCATGTCATGACACAGTTCCCAGTCACTCTGAGATGGCAGGTATTGCGTTTGTCTGACTGGCATACACATCTTGGGTTGATTATCTATTGGTTAGTGTAGCTTTGCTTGCGGTGCATGGTTTCACTGTCCCCTTGCCACACAATCTTGGGAATGTTGTTTGTGTACTCACCTGGCTCTGGGATGTCTGTTAGGCCATGGACACTCTCTCGTGGTAGGATGACCCGCACCTTCTCCTCCCAGGTCCTGAAGTAGACTGGCTTGGCAGGAGGGCCACTGCCGGTGCACTGACTCAGGGCGTGATCTTTTTTGATGATTTTCTTGACCCTCCTGCGCACGTCATACCACCTGTTCTGGATATCGTCCTTTCTGCACCTTGCTGGTGCTTGGGCGTTCAGCTTGTCCACAATCCTCGCCCACATCTTGGTTTTCTGTGAGATGGGGGTCCTTTGGACCAATGTACCAAACAAATGTGGCTCTACTCTGATGATCTCGTCTACCAGCACTTCTAACTCACTATCTGTGAACTTTGGATTCTTCTTTGGGGGCATGGTGATGGGTGGTGGTGGTGAGGGATGTGTGTGTAAGGGTGCAAGTGAGGGTGGGTTGGTGTTGGTTTTGCTGGCTGTATGTGTGTGCGCTTTTGTATGAGGTGCTCATGGTGTGTGAGTTGTGTGATGGGGGAGTTGTGAGTGTGTCTTTGGTTGCTGTGTACTGGAGTTTGCTGCTGGCTGTGTCTCCTGTTTGCAAGGGATGATGGTAGTGATTGTAGTCCTTTATATAGTTGGAGTTGTGGGTGTGTCTTTGTCCCATGTTGGTTTTTTTGGTATTTATTGTCTTTGTCATTGCTTGTTTGGTCCTTTTTTTGTCTTTTTTCCTTTGGGTTTTGTAGGCATGAAGGAGACGTTCATGTGACGGAAACGGACACTGCTGTTGTCTCGTGCGGGCTTCTCCGCCTCTTTCACGCTGCCTATCTTCTGTGTTTGGTACGTGGCAGTCGCGGCGGTCTCTATTGCTTGTGTGCCGCGTTGTCTGTGCGTGTCAGTCATGCGGCTTGGTCTCCGTGCGAGTCGGTCTGGTTTTACACGCATTGCATCGTACTGCGCAATTCGTACATCGCGGGTACGGGTCGGTCGGGTTCATTCCCGGTTTGTGTCGGTCGGTGATAATCGCGTCGGTTTTCCGGCCGGATCACTATTTTCCCTAGGACTCGGTCGTACGGCTTGTATTCCGTACGTGTCGGTTGTAATTCACACGCGTTTCATCGTACTGCACAGGTCGTACGGCGCTGGTTTGTGTCGGTCAGTATTCGGTCCGGGTCCGTGTCGGTAGGTTCGTTTTGCGGCAGGAATCGGAATCGGCCCCATAATGTTAATATGAATTAAACATATAATATAAATTAATATATATACTTACTCCACATAGTGCAACAGTAGGGAAAGCGTTGGATAGCATAGGTGTAAAAATTACTATTCCCACTCCAGTGAGTGCAACAGTAGGGAAAGCGTTGGCTAGCGTAGGGGTAAAAATTACTATTCCCACTCCAGGGAGTGCAACAGTAGGGAAAGCGTTGGAAAGCGTAGGGGTAAAAGTTACTATTCCCTCTCCAGGGAGTGTAACAGTAGGGAAAGCGTTAGATAGCGTAGGGGTAAAAATTACTATTCCCACTCCAGTGAGTGCAACAGTAGGGAAAGCGTTGGATAGCGTTGGGGTAAAAATTACTATTCCCACTCCAGGGAGTGTAATAGTAGGGAAAGTGTTGGATAGCGTAGGGGTTAGAAATTAATATTCCCACTCCAGGGAGTGCAACATTAGGGAAAGCGCTGGATAGCGTAGGGGTAAAAATTACTATTCCCACTCCAGTGAGTGCAACAGTAGGGAAAGCGTTGGATAGCGTAGTGGTAAAAATTACTATTCCCACTCCAGGGAGTGCAACAGTAGGGAAAGCGTTAGATAGCGTAGGGGTAAAAATTCATATTCCCAGTCCAGTGAGTGCAACAGTAGGGACAGCGTTGGATAGCATAGGGGTTAAATTAACATACTTATTAATTAAATTACATTTGAAAAATAAATAACATAATATTTAATTAACAAAAACATTAATAATAAATACCAATAAAACTAAATTAATATTTACTTAAATAACATTAAATTACTTCCCATTCTATTCCCCCATTAACACACAACCCAATACACATAAAAAAGAACACAATTAATGTAATTATCGATTAATCAATTAATACAAATTACCAATTAATAAATTAACAATACATTAATTAACAATAACAAACACAAATTAATAATAAATTAATTTTAAGGAATAGAAACATAAATTAATCAATCAAAAATTAATTAGCACTTAATTAATTGGCAATCAATTAATAATAACCATAAATAAAATATTATCATTAATATAATTATACATTAATCAATTAATAAAAAGTATTACCAATTAATAAATAATTAACAATACATTAATAACCAATAGCAATAAATAAAAACATATTCATTAATTAATGATAATTAAATTACTTCCCACCCTATTACCCTATAAACCCACAACCCGCTACACATAAAAATTAACATCATTATTTTAAATATCAATTAATCAATTGATAAAAATTATTTACCAATTAATAATTAATTAACAATACATTAATCAACAATAACAATAAATAAAAATTAATACTAAGTTAATTATAATTAATATAATGATAAATTATTAAATTGTTAAAAATTAATTACCAATTAATAATTAATTAACAATACATTAATCAACAATAACAATAAATAAAAATTAATACTAAGTTAATTATAATTAATATAATGATAAATTATTAAATTGTTAAAAATTAATAACCAATTAATAATTAACAATAAATTAATAATCACTAACAATAAATAAAAACATATTCATTAATTAATTATAATTACATTACTTCCCATCCTATTCTGATATAAACCCACAACCCGCTCTGATACTAAAACGCAAAATTTACTTTAGAAAAATAACTAATTTCTAAACATTTATTACATATATTTAAAAATAATAAAAATACATTACAAAAAATGTTAAACATGCATATAAAATACATACTAAAATACATAACACTAATATAAGTATCGATATTATTAAAAACGATATTTTTGCTAACGATATTACTTACTTTGATATTACTTACTTCGATATAAAAAAAAACAATATTACTTACCTTAAGGTCGATATTCTGGTCACCGATATTCTTGACATCGACATTCTGTCCCTATGATATTAAAAACTCGATATTAGTGTAGGTCGATATAAAACAATCGATATTTTGACTGCGCACCGTCGGATGGCAATGAGAAGAAATTATCTTGATGAAAAAATAAATCTCTTGTTTCCAGTCTTGAGGACCTACAGGTCTGGGGGGGTCAGTTTCTCCTATTTCATGAAAAAATTCTTTCAACCTGCTCTCTACTTGTACAACACACTGTAAACTACATCTGAATCAATTGCATACTGCCTACTACTTTCTTGACTGTGCTTCCTAAGTCTGCCTCCGCAACCCGGTTTTCTCCCTCCACCCACAATCAGAAATACAGCAAGGCATAGAGGCAAAGGCATCCCTTCATTTGTATTATGCCACGTTTCAAAGCAAAGGAATGAATGACACATTGAGATTGTTGCCGGTGCAATATACTACAGAAGGGCTAACTGTTACCATTTGCCAATAAAAAAGTGACCTGGAAGTACAAAAAATGGGCATAAATGCTCTTGCCCCAGGACACTTATGTAATATGGCCTCTGTTAGTGACCGGTAAAGTTTATTGATTCAATACAGTTGCAAAAATGCATGGAAACCATATTTCCCATACAAGAAATGCATAAAAGACGATACAAACTGCGGGGAAAGGTATTAAGAACATAAATGCCTCAATAGTCGGAAGCATATTTGAGCTTAGAAAGAGGCCTCTGCAAGTGGTGGGAGACGATAGGACCAAAGAGAGGGGGATCATAGGGAGGGTAGGAGGAAGAAAGTGCGGAAAGAAATACAAACTAATGTTTTTCTTGAATTTAGAGACATTGGGCAATGAAAATTCACGATCTAAAATATACAATTCTACTTGTTAGGGTCAAGATGAATCCCTTCTGAATAGGAGGTATTTTTTGCTACCCAGTGAGCCAGTTATGTTAATGAAACACGGATATAAGGCACGCTAGCCTCACAGACACATAGTTGCTCACCGTTGACACTGAGAAACTTTCACCTAAGCTTGCAGGGTATCCTACTGTGAACAAAAAGATTAAGTTAACTAAATGGTGACTCTGATGCTCCTATCGACAGCCTCTATCCATTTTTTCAACCATATGAGTACCCTTGTGCCTAATGGCGGAACCAGAGTCTGCATCTTTTAAAATGGTGATTTGCAGTCAGGTACTGGGCACACATGCTTACATCATAACAGACATGCACATATCGATGCATGGCCTGTCAGTTCCCATCATGGTAAAAGAGCCCATCGATGTGTGTTTTCAATCACGGCTAAGGGATCGGCATAAGGGCTATGTGCCAGGAAAGTAACTTTATTTATTCTTAAATCCGGTCTCTTCCTAAACATCAACTCTGTGGTAGATTCCACATCAACTAAAATGAAAAAGGAGGCGGCAAAGGATGGATCTGAAAGCGTAGACCCAGGCAGACAGATTTTAGAGAATATCCCGGCCAACGCATAGTGTGCATGTGGGGTAGCCCAGTTAGCAAAGTGTCATATGTTTCTGACAACTGGGTACATGTCTGGAGAAAGCCACCAAAGTTGCCTTAGCCCTGGTAGAATATACCCTGAACCCAGTGGAGATTGAGTGCCATGGGAATAGTAAAATAATAAATCACTTTCGGAATGGACCTGGCAGCTTCCAAGCTGACATCACAAAAGATTGGTAGTTCAGTCCAGTTAGAAGTTCAAGGCACACTGGCAATGAAGACGGTGAAATGTCTCCTCAGCCGAGAAAGCATAGGGATGAAGGAAGAATGACCTGAGTACAGTCTCAGATGGAATGCAAAAATATTTTTTCGGAAGAAATAGGGACGAGAGATCTGTACCTGCACAACATTTTGAATGGTTTGTAGCACAAAGGGCTGTCAGCTCACATAATGATTGCATCAGGTTCAGCTCTCGCTGCTGTTCACTGTCCAGGGCCATTCCCTCTGCCTGCTGCGATGCGTAACTGGGCTCAAGACGAATACATGACTCTAGCTTGCCCAATTAGTGAGCTCTGCTGAAGTGAGGAGCAATAAAATGGGATTTGTAAACTACTGCTTCTCACGCGTGGGGGTGTCCAGGCACTGGGGAGGGGGGTGGGGAGGTTGCTGCTGCTGAGACGGATTAGTCGAAGTGCCAGGTCTTTAGGTCTTTCCTGAACTCCTGCATGGGAGGGGAGTGCGCTATGCGGAGATGGAGGGGGTGGACGTTCCAGGATTTGTCTGCCAGGTGTGAAAAGGCGCGGCCACTGCTTCTGCGAATGTGGGGTGTGTGGGTCAAGAAGAGAGAGGAGCAGCGAAGTATATGGGTAGGTTGGTGGAAGTTCATCCTGTGGTTGAGGTATGCCGGTCCCTTGTTGTGTAACGCTTTGTAGGTGTGGGGGAGACGATTGAACTGGCATTCTTTGCTGATGTGGAGTTAGTGCAGAGATTTGAGGTGGGGGTGATGTGGGTCTGTTTTGTGAGGTCAAGCATGAGCCTGGCCTTTGCGTTCTGGATGGGCTGGAGTCTGTTTAGTAGTTGAGCGGTGATTCCCAAGTAGAGTGAGTTGCCGTGGGCCATGCGGCTGGTGACGAGGGCTTGGGTGAGAGTGTGTCTGGTGCTGATGGGCAGCCTGTTTAAGAATGTCCCGAGCATGCACAGAGTGAGGAGTGCGTGATCAGTGCTAACTGTAGTGCGGCAGGGTAAGGACGGCCTATGCTGTTGCGTAGCACACAAATGCACACGACCACACTAGTGTATACTTCGGCCGTAAGGTCACTTGCGACCTTGGCCCGTTTATTATATACCCGCGGACCAAGCCCGGGCACAAGGGGTGTTGTGCGTACACCCACGTTCGTAGAGGCCGGGTGGCACTCTACATCCCCCCAAACCTTTGGCTGAAATGGAGGCGTCAGGGAAAGGAGGAATAGAAAAAGAGAGAAAGATAGATAGAGAGCAAAGAAAGAAAGAGAGAGAGAAGTAAAGAAAGAAAGAAAGAAAGAAACGGTCAGCATGTGCTGAAGAGAATGTTCATCAAGTCTCTGGCCATCACCCTGGTGATGTTTTCACGTGCTCAGCCGCTTGACATGCATAGTCTCTTAGCCTCTGACTGGGTGCTGGATTCGGCCTCAACTGGTAGCGTTGACCTCGGGGTGATGTCACGCTTGCGTTGGGGTGGCGCAGTACTGACGCCCGTCGGGATCGGAATCTGCCACTTGACTCGCTGGGCGTGGGGCACCGTGGTCCTCCGCGTTCTGCCGGGGCGATGGTGTTGGGTTCTCTCTTGGGCTTGGTGCAATGATGTCCGGGAGTCTGGACATCTCTTCATATCCTTCGGGTGCTGCCCCCGTCGACCGTGGTCTCCTCACCACTTCCTTGAACCACGATACATTCCTCACTACCGTATGCCGCCCTCTCTGGACGGTGATTATTGTTCCGTTCACGTGGGTGACAGGCCACTCGTCTGGCTCATAAGGTGTGCGGAACATCCAGCCGGGATGGCGATCTTTCAGACTTACCTGAGACCCAACTCGGATGGCTGGAACCATGGCTTCTCGGCTGAGGGTGGCCTTGTCATTGGTTTTCTGGCGCTTCTGTTGAGCTCGCTCCTGGTCGAGGACTTGCAGCGCCCAATCGGGGTCTTTGGGGATGAGATCCCACGGTGGCCGCTTTAGAAGGAGCGTTGCTGGGGCGCACCCTGTCGTGGAGTGGGGCGTCTGCCGATACGCAAACAGGAATTGATGAAGACAGGTTTCTGGGTCTTGATATTGGTCCATCCCTAGGCGCAGTGCCCTATTCAGAGTCCTCATAAATCGCTCAACCTCCCCGTTGGCTTGAGGCCACTGGGGTGTGATTTGCCGATGTCTGATCGCTCGCTTCTGCAGGAAGTCTTGAAATTCCTGACCGTGGAACGGTGGTCCGTTATCTGATTTCACTTCCTCCGGCAGCCCAAAGGTTGCGAAGATCTTTTCGAGAGCAGGCTGGACATGTGCAAAAGCTGTGGACAGCACTAACTCAACCACCAGGAACTTGGTGCACGAGTCCATTACCACCAGTGTGTGCCGTCCGTCGGGGAAGCTGCCGAAATCGACGTTCACTTTGGTCCAGGGCATGCTGCATGGCTCTTCTGTGATGACTGGTATGGGAGCCGGATCGGCTCCTGTGATGGCACAGGGGTGACAGGTCTGCATCTCTTCATCAACCATCCTGTCCATCCCCGGAAACCATACTTTGGACCTGAGCCGGGCCTTTGTCTTGGCAACTCCTTGGTGACCCTGGTGTGCTAGGGTTACCATGCGAATGTGGAGCCTCTGTGGGACGACGATGTTCTGGCCCCGGAGCACCAGTCCAGACTCTCCGATGCTGAGTTCATGCCGCACTCTCCACAATTGTTTCATGGCGTTCTGCTCCTCTTCAGTGAGATCCGCCACGCCGTCGAGGAATCTATGCCATCTTCCAGTGGCCAGGGTTTCCTTGACTCGCTGTAGTGTGGGAATCAGCTCGGTGGCGTCGCACAGATGCTCTTTGGTGAATGCCCGCGAGCATGCATCAACCTTGATCATATGCACAAATGCTTCCATGTTCTGGCTGTCTTCTGGTGTCTGTCCGTCTTCAGCTTGCGATGGGTGTCTCGACAGGAAATCCGTGGGGTTGTCAGCCCCAGGGCGGTACACCAGCTGAAAGGAGTACGCCTGCAGCTGTACTGCCCACCGCTCGATCCTCGGCGGGGCTAACCTGTTGGATCCGCTGAACAACGGTAAGAGGGGTTTATGGTCCGTTACTACCCTGAAGGAATGGCCAAACAGGTAGAGGTGAAAATACTGACATGCCCAGCGGATTGCTAGGGCTTCGCGCTCAATCTGTGCATACCGTGTCTCGGTTGGTGATAGCGCCCGACTGGCGTATGCGACAGGCACGTAGATTCCTTGCCGAGCCTCTTGCCGGACTAAAGCGCCCAGTCCCACTAGACTTGCGTCGACTCCGTATTTCATCCCGGGTGAAAATAGGCCATTGTCGTCTGGTCCAGCAGTGCCTTTTTGATCCCTTGAAAAGCAGCCTCCTCTCGAGACGTCCAGGTCCACGGCGCTCCTGTTTTCGTCAGTTGTTTCAGCGGTTCGGAGATCGTGGCGATATTCGGGAGGAACCGCCCACAGTACGTCGCCATTCCCAGGAAGCTCCTGATTGCCGTCGGATTCTGCGGTACTGGAGCGTCCCTGATCGCCGCTGCTTTCCGGGGATCCACTCGAAGTCCTTCTCTGGAAAACACGTACCCGAAGAAGTCTATGGAGCTTTGGTAGAAGGCGCACTTCTTTTTGTGTAGGGTGAGACCACAGTCTGTTAGCCGTTGTAATGTGGCTCTCAGCCGAGCGTGGTGTTCCTCTAGGCTCTGTGAGTATATTAAGATATCGTCGCTGAGGTTGATTACTCCGACGAGGCCGGACAGGGTTTCTTGAATCACATTCTGAAAAACTTCCGCCGCGGACGACACTCCAAAGCTGAGTCTTGTGTATCTTCTCAGGCCCACGTGTGTAGAAAAAGTTGCTATATATCTACTTTCGGGAGCCAAATCTAGCTGATGGTAACCGGAGTTTAGATCAAGTTTAGAGAACCACTGGGCCCCGTTTAAATCAGCTACGATGTCGTCCATCGTCGGGGTCACGTGCCGCTCCCTGCGAATGGCTAGGTTGGGGAGCCGCATGTCCACACACAAGCGGATGGTGCCGGTTTGTTTTGGTGCCACCACTGGGGTGGGCCCCGACACCTTCTCAATCACTCCTATGTCTTCCAGGTTCTGCAACTCCTGCTCCACCAGCGGGCAGAGGTGAAGTGGGATCCGCTGGTGCCGGAGTGCTTTTGGTTGGACGCTTTTGTCGACATGTAGCTTCACTTGGTAGTTCTTGAGCTTGCCCATCCCCGTGAAGAGTTTGGAAAATTCTTTTAGTATGTCTTCGGCATGGTGTTCGTGTACTTGCTTGGCGAAGAATACGAGCTCTAGGTCATCCGCCGTGTGGCAGCTTATCAGCGTACCTGTTCCTCCTTCCGTTATGCGGAACGTCGTTGTCATTGTGTGAGCATCGCTTAAGATCTCGACTTCAATCATTCCCCTCAATGGGAGAGGTTTGGTGCCACCATACGTGAAGATCCTGGCTTTGCTGGGGACCAAGGATGGTTGGGGCCGTAGCTGGTCAAACTGGTTGGAGTACATTACATTCACCGACGCTCCTGTGTCGATGAGAGCTTGTATGGTACATCCGTTGATGCTGACATGACATATTGGGGGCGGGCGCCTTTTCTTTCCTTGTCGTCCCACGAAGGAAATGACGAATGCATCATCGTCGTCTTCATAGTAGGCCGTGGCAGTAGCTCCGGCCGGGGCATCGGCGACTTCCTGGTCTTCCAACGTGAGTTGCCTCAGACTCATCTGGCGTCCTCTGGGTGCACTACCCTGTGCTCTTCCTCCTCGCCCTCGGCACACGCTGGCATAGTGGTTGGCCTTGCCGCATTTGGCATATGCTTGTTCTCTCGCGGGGCATTTGTCGTGTTCTCCGTGGTCAAACCCACAGTATCCACACTTGCTGTTGGGCCGTGTCCCTGCGCTTCGTCGCTGAGTCCCCACTGGCCGTCTTTGGATAGCTTCCACAGTTTCCTCCTTCACGCGCACCTGCTTCGGCGCTGTTGTGAGCGACGTGTTTCGTAGTCGAACTGCTTCCATCTCCTCCGCGCGCTTGTCGGAGAGCTCATGTGATCGGGCCAGGATTCAAATTTCATCTAGCGAGATGCCCGGTTGCCGCAGGATGAGACGTCTCAGGGCGACCTATTTACATCCTGAGATCAGTTGCACTCTGATTTCATCATTGTGGTCTATGCCCGTGCAGGTGGCCGCAAGCTTCCGAAGGCTGGCGTAGAGCATATCCATCGTCTCCGCCTCCGTCTGCCGGGCCTGTCGCAATTTGAACCTCTCGTAATCCAGGTTCATCAGGGGGTCGAAGTATTTGTTCAGAGCAGCAATGGCGGCCTCGTAGTCGTCGTCTTCGCCGGTATTGGGTAGAGTTTCGAACAGCTCGTACAGCTCGTCACCCTCAAAGTGCATGAGGAGCCAGCGCTTCACCTTGCCGTCGTGTTTGCGAGTCCCGGTTTAAGTAATGGTTGAGCCGACCTACCCACCGCTTCCACCATGGCGCTGCAGTGGCGGGGTCAGCTAGCTGGCTAAATGGCGGCAGGGACGTCACTGAGGCATGTGAGTGAGTAGTTGTGGGGGCCGGAGCTGCTGGTTCATCGCCCATGTCGCTGCACTACGTGTGTCTGCTCACTGGAATCACTCTCTGGAGACCACTTTCTGTTCTTTGGTGCAGCCTGCTTGTGCCCTCTTGAATGATCCCCCTGGAAGCTCTGCCTGGCAGCTTAAACAGGTGTCCCACCGTTGCAATGAGGAAGGGAGCCTCCCCCTGGGCCTTCAATGCAGTCTTCTCCTCAGGGCAGCGTTGCCTGCATACCAGGCTCAGCAGGGGCACAGCTCACTCCTTGCGAGGCGATGTTGGGGTTACGTGCGGGAGATTTGCCAGGCCGGGACGCTCTGAAGTGCCAGTGTAGTGTGGCAGGGTAAGGACGGCCTATGCTGTTGCGTAGCACTCAAACGCACACGACCACACTAGTGTATACTTCGGCCGCAAGGTCACGTGCGACCTTGGCCCGTTTATTATATACACTCGGACCGGGCCCGGTCACGAGGAGTGTTGTGCGTACACCCACGTTCGTAGAGGCCGGGTGGCACTCTACACTAACTTGGCACAGATCAGTCTGACTGCTGCAGGCATTGATTTCCACTGGCTTGACCACCTCCTTTGTACAGTCCAACCAAACTGACGTGTCACACTTGTAATGACTAGAGTACTTGTCAGGAAACATTTTATCTGGGTTAAGCATGTTCCATGTTAGGAAGATCTTGTGTTTTAACATTTAACAAAATGGGTCAAACACTTTAGGTACAGCGGTCACAAAATCAAAGGCTGAGCCATCATTCAACACTGAAAGAGAGACACACACTGATCTCTGCTCTCCATATTCAACTCAAAGAGCTTTCTTATCGAGCTCCACAAAGGTCGTGGGCATCAATTCTATAAATTGTGCTCGGGGTTTCAGATACCAAAGCTTTAACCCTGTAAGCTATCTTGCAACACACTTTGCTAAGGGAGCAGGTGGCAATTGACACTAGTCCCTTGTAGCTTTGCAGAAAATCAGGAGCGTTCATCAGGTTTGTGAGCGTCCATTTCAGGTATTTTGCAGCCGTTTCCAGGCCTATTTGGATCCTCTCATTGCTTAAAAGGGGGATAATTTCTGATAGTTCTCTCTTCAAATGGACTTCATTTTTTTGTATACTCACAAAAAAACGTGTTACTCGAACTGTCATACATTTGGCAATAGAATGGCACTCATATGTGCACTGCAACCATGGGAATGTCACACTTCAGCAATCTGAAAACTTGACAGCTATGCAGTTATAGGCCCCAAAAGGCCCCGGTCAGTGTACTCGCATCTCATGCACTCACCTCTAGAGGTGGGTTACCGGCACTATCACACATCAGAGTGAGGGACCACTTAAAGACGAGCACGCAATTGGACCTCCCTCAGCGGTTGCAGGCCTCAACCAGCCTCGGTCAGCAGGCTCGTGACTCACCCAAAACACTGTCCCAGGTCACAGTAGCACAGCTCCCCAGCCTGCCAGGACACCTCACGTCCACCAACAGTTGCTCACGGCCCTCTGGCTCAATCTCGCCATTCAAGCCGGCCGGGTGCAGCGGAGCACGCGCACAGCTACCTCCTGAGCCTCTCTGCAGCGACGGTTAATCCACCGGCATCTGTCAGCTGTACCGCCTGAAAACAAGTCGCATTAGGCCAGGCATTTTCAGGATGGCAGGGACATTGTTTAGGAAGCAACCATTCCACTCTGGGATGGCGAAAGTGCAGCTTTATTTAATGTGGACAACCCAGCCAGACGGCCATCTTCGTCTCCTGCTCTCTGGCACCCCGTTGTATGCTATTGCTAAGATTTAACAAGCATTTACAATGCAATGGTCTCGGCATTGTTAAAGTTAGAGCTATTGGAATTGCTCATGACATTATTTTTGTTTATGTTTTTGTTTTTAAAACATTTAAACCACTTACCACTAATAGACAACACATTCTATCATGGAAGCTACTCAAATATTAGTACAATTACAAACAGGCAAATGTAAGAATCGGAATATGACCTCATCACTGCTCAACATGAGCTCTAACTTACTAACTACATCATCAACAACAGTTGCTACAGCACACGAAGACACTCCAAATGTGCCTTTGTATATGTATGCGTGAGTTAAGTAGCGTGGTTCTCATCGCAGGAGGGATGTAACACATCTAGGGATAAAGTACGCCCTACAAAAAAAGAATTAATATAACTAGAAAAATACAAAGTGTGTGATCTGGAAATGTGTAGAGAATATTTACTGCAGCTCGTGTAAGTCCTTGGGGAACATTTTCGGGTACATGTATTAATTCCTAGAGTTAATAGAATACAAATCCAAGCGACAGACATTCCTCTTCACAGACTCGTGTCTCTAATTTAAACGCGTGAAATATCCCACCTTCTTCGAGAGCACAGGAGCAAAGTCCATGAACCAGAACCCCACAGAACAACCCACCGCAGAAGGGCTATTTTACATCAAAAACTAGCCTTGTACAACCCCAGCGCAGTTCTGTTTTGGTGGCCAGTCTGGACTCAAAACGATCAAATGTGGATAAAACCTCTCGTCTGTATTTTAGCTTCAGTGTTATATTTGCACACAATTTACCAACAGTCACAACAGCAGCACACATCAGGAGCAGACAGGTAGACACCTTGGAGGAGTGTAGTGGGCACAAAAGCCCAACCCTCTAATGAGCGGGGACCCTTGTGATCACAACACAAGACTTGTATAACGTTTCTGCCAGACCCGTAGTACACAAGTATGGAATGATACACGCGCTGATCCAGCCTGACTGGAAACATAGGCAGGTCAAAACATGGTGCCGCGCTGGAAACAATACCTAAAGCAGTGAGTACAACCAGAACACTGCTGCGAGCGCCACATCAAGTTTATCCCAGCCACATTTAGAGTCGTTTTAAATATACCCTTTGTCAAGGTACAGAACGGCTGGTGCTCTGATACAATACTGTGTGGGGGAGACGATGCTGCCACAAGGGCTCATGGGTTGTGGGTGACTGCAAACATACGAAACACATAAAGCCATCTTGCAGTGGCAAACAATGGAGGTGCGTGGCTAATGTTTACTTTCTCCTTATGCTGCACTCGATGATTTATGTACGCAAGACGTCTGAGCCCCGGTCCCACTCTGCGAAGATGGAGCCCCAGGTTGCAGGTTTCTCTGGGGAGGGAGGGTTGTGGATTCATGGCCCTCGTGGGGCTTCCGGGGGCGCCAGTGTTCGAGATTAGAAACCCAAAATAACAGACGCAGGGGGTGGGTGTGACGGATACTTCGCAGGAAGGCGCATCGAACAAGGGCCGCAGCAGGCTGTGGCCGGATCATGGCTGAGCTCAGACCAGGGCACATGGGAAGGGGAGGGGTTCCCCCACAGCAGAGGCAAGGAGAGGCCCTCACTTTCAAGGGCAGGCTGCTTGTGCAGAGGGTATGCACTGATTCAACTCATTGCTCCTTGGAATGAACTACCAATCATGCTCTTTGGTACAGACCGTAGCACTCACTACTCTCTCGTATTGTGTTGCTGAATGAACTACCAATCATGCTCTTTGGTACAGACCGTAGCACTCACTACTCTCTCGTATTGTGTTGCTGTTTTATATAGCGCAAACTCGACGCGAAGGTATCGGAGCGCTTTACGTGAGCACCAATTACATGACAGAAGAGCGCATTCGTTTTTTAGGCACGAGGAGATCAAGGGATTTGCTCAGAATCACAGGATGGTGAGCCGACGCAGAGACTCGAATCCGGTTTCCCAGCTTCAAAGTCGCCAGCTCTGGTCGTTATGCCACGTCCCCAGTACAGCCTTCAGGCAGACTTCTCTCAGGACCCAACACTTGTTGTCTTTCTGCAATGCTCTCTAGAAGACTGTTGGCAGTGTCCCCAGGACAGACTGTGCACACTGCTCCCCAGTACAGACTCCTCGCACTGCCCCCCAGTACAGACTGCTCCCCAGTACAGACTCCTCGCACTACCCCCCAGTACAGACTGCTCCCCAGTACAGACACCTCCGACAGTCTTCCCCCGGCCACAGACTGCTCAGACAACTCCCCAGTACAGACTGCTCACACTGCTCCCCTCTACAGATTGCTCCTAGGTAAAGACTGCTCACAAGCTTCCCCCGGACACAGACTGCTCAGACTGCTCCCCGGTAGAGACTGCTCGCGCTGAACCCCGTAAGAGACTGCATGAGTTTGCCTAAACTACTTTCCAGTGCAGAGTGCTTGCCAGGTCTCCCTAAATCAGACTGCTCAAACTGCTCTTCAGAACAGAGAGTTCACACTGCTCACCGTGCCCCCCAGTACAGACTGCCCCCCGTTACACTGTTCGAGACAGCTGGCAGGCTTCCCCCGGGACACACTGGTACGGACTTTCTCCAGCGCTCTCTAGCACAGGTTGCGGTAAAGTGCTTTGCTGTCCTGTGCGGACAAAAAGCGCTGTGGGAGAGCCGTGTTATTAAAACGACCTGTGAAATATCACGTGTTCCTGCTCGTAACACAAGTAAGGGCTGAGAGGAAGCCAGGGGTGAGAAACCCGGGGAGGGGAGGAGCGTCTTGGAAAATGCTAAATCGAAACAGGATCGTTTTAACAACTTCTTTATAATTATCCTAATGTCTATTGTAGGGCCAGGGTATAGGGATGTACGCATTCGTTTTGAGACCTACATGCTTCAGTGCATTCTGACACAATCTAGACGAGAGTGCGCGGAAACAAGCAATCACGCTTTGTTGTGGGCACTGAAAGCAGGGCTGGAAACGGCGATACATGTAGCAGGACTGCAGAGAGCGTGGCACCCACAACTCGACCGCACTCGAAAGAAGTGGGGAAACTGCAATAAAGGCAACACCGCACGGCTTCATTAGCACCTTCAAACCGAGAGAGCAGGGGGAGAGGACAAGCACACCACTGCCTTTCTCCGAGGCGAAGCAGAAATGCCTCGGAGAAAGGCAGCGGCGATTTCGGATTCGGGGGCGTGTTCTCCTCTTGCCATTGGCTGGAGGAGATAGATTTGTTGAAAAAAACACGCCCCAAATCCGAAAAGGACGGGGCCTGATCGGAGTGACGGACCTCTTCTCCAATGGCTGGCCAGCATTCAAGAGGCCAGCCAATGGAGAACAGGGGAGAAGAGGGGCGGGTTCAAGCCCCTCTTCTCCAAGTCATTAAATCTCGGATCGAGACTGCGCAAGTGCAGCCTTCGAGCCGAGACCTAAAAATCGTTAGGCATGGGCAGTGTGGGCAGCTGCCCAAGGCGTCGCACTCAGCCCACCAGCATGGGGCCTGCACCGGTGGTGTGTCCTCTTGTTTCCCTGCCGATCCAACTGAAAGAGAGGTGCCTCTTTGCAATTAGGATTAATGGGAGGGGCCCTCTCCCTGGGCCTCACTGAGATCTGTCGGGAGGCCTAGGGGAGGGAGTCACATTCTCTTGTCCCAATTGCAAGGAGACCATTCAGAGACACTGCAGGACGCCCATCATTCAGCATTTTAGCGCTCTCACAGTTTTAACTTTCTCCCCACAAGCAATTCTCACACCTTCAGCCCGATAGGAGCTGTAAAAGGGGTGCTTGTAGAGGGAGTGGAGGAAGAGCTGCGGCCCAGGAGGAGTCTGCACAAAGCAGCTTCCTGAGCTGTGTCACTTATGTAAATTAGAGGGGCATCGCACATTCCCTTTTGGCCCGGGCCCGCAAATCCTAAAACCGGCCCTGTTTGTGAAATTGGCAGATAATATACACGTGTCTGTGATTTGTCTACGTTGCATATGGAGTGACTGATCATTTTCCTTAACACTATGCCTTTCTAACTTTTCAAGAACACTACTACACATGTGAATGCAGTGACTGCGTGGAGTGCCCCAATCGTTTGTTTGATTCACCCTACTCCAAATAACGCGACGCAATATGAGGTCTGTAGTTTTTATAAAGCTGAGCAGAGAGAAAGTGCACCTAATGTAAGGTCGCAGGTGTGCGTGTGAGAGGTAGAAATGTTGGGAGTCCCCTTAGAGATGCACAAACAACGGTGCAATCACCTACGCATACATCCCAATCGACCCGATTCTGGCGGGAGACTCCTGATCCCTGAAACCCAAAAGGTCTTATTTTTAGCTGTCTCCCGTCTAAAATTAACTCTGCATCAACATAAGTCAATTCCATGGTGCCTAGAAAACGTAGGAATGCTTGGGGACACTAGCAGATGGCTTTCTGTTGCTGCAGGTGCCAGTTTAGTTGTTCACTTTGAGCTTAGAAGTCTCAGACCCATCGTTAGTTACAAGAAAAAAAAGGCTATATCTCTCCATGAAGGATGTGAGTTATAGTAGTTCCCATAGAAAATTTGCCAATTTTACCTGAAGCCTTGCTGTTTCTTAATCCATTCACAAAAACATCTTTGACGAAGGCCTGGACTTCAGTGTCCTCACACACGTCCTCATCTCCCTTGTAGTAAATAATCAACACATCATTGACGAAGCTGCAAGCAGAGTTTACAAAATTAATTTGCAGTCTAGTAAATCAATACACTCTAAATAGGATGAAAGGATACATGATGACATGCCTTTTATTCATAGCTTTCTAAAGATGAACTTTTTGAGAGAAAAGAGTGTCACATGTTGCACCCAAAAAATCTACCAACGACTGTCACACTGTGATCACAGAAATAGTGGTGAAGTGTGTGAATTACACCGACTTCAACAATTGAGGCCAGTGGCGGCTGGTACAAAAGGGTACACAGTCTCTTGTAACTCCCACACCGCCTGTACCTCACTAAAGAGTAGACCACCACTAGGGCTGTCAAGTTGACAGCTCTTATCAGAGAGGCTTTCCTAAAGAACATGTTTTATCTTTAGGTGACGGAACAGTAGAGTTTGATTCATTTGGGAACACATTACACATGCCCTGGGCACAATATAGCGTTTTCCAAACTTCAGTAGTTACTTTAGCTGGCCAATCTTAGGTATAGTAGCACCATGCCTGCACAGTCCTCTGGCATCTGCTTTTAAAACCTATTCACTCTCTTTTTTGAGTCAATACAATATTTCCATAAGTTGATAATGTAGCGTTTACATAACTAAGAGCACTTTTATCAATGGTCCTGTTCACAAAGCAATTCAAGAATCAAATGTTTTCAAGATCCAGTCTCTGGTCTAGTGTTTCTATTGGATAGCAGCACTAGTGTCTGCAAGCTGTTGGGTTTTCAGTGTGTGACCATTTAGTGTGTAGTGATGGACGTTGAATAAGCCTAAGCCACCATATGTCCTTACTGGTGGAAATATTTTTGAGAAAAAGATAGTCTTATTTAAGGAGTATCCCTGTATGCTCATGCAGCACGAAGGCAGCAGTGGAATCAGGTTGTAAATAACTACAGTTGTTGAACAAACTTATTGCATATCTTTGACACAAGTGAACCATCCTCTTAAGGCCAAAAAAGAAATTGTCATTTTATTTGGATATTTAGAACAAATGTAATGGATGGTCACCTTGTGGTGAGAAGGATCCCCGCAAAAGCATTTAAAATTTCACATGGACGGGGTCAGGCATACAAGATTGGTACTTTTAATACATTTCAAGATTATTAATGATATGCATTTAATTTTTCTGTTTCCCCATTTCATGCTACAACCTTCACAGTCCGTTTGTGGCATGCCATGGGCGATGCCTCAAGCCATGAGTTGTGGGCTTGCTTGTTTGTACATTCGAAAGGAATCCTGCTTCATTTCAAGATAAAAGGATTGGAAGGTGGTACAGTACGAGAATGCCAGGGGTCCACTCACAAATCTCACAAGCTGGATTACTTTTGGAACTCTTCCCTTCCCCACTGACTACCCTTATCAAACCTGGCAGTTTCCAGAATTGCCTGCAAAAATAAACCTTCTCTCTGATCCCCTTTCCAGAGTGTTAAAAGATCACAGGGTTGAATCCTGAAAGAGCCCATTAGCCATTCATCCATCAAGTTCCACATAGACACAAGCAACATATTGCAAATACACCATTTCGTTGTGCAACACCTCACTCACAACCCTGCTACACTTCAACCAACTACTCATACATTTTGTTTTTTTCATTGAGTGGATTTTCAGCATTACAATTGATGCAGAATAAAGAAGAAAACAACAACACAATTACATGGAGAAACTTTTTTCAAATGAAACAATCAATTCATGAATACATAGATAAAGTGGTAGTGCGATGAAGATAACGTGCTAACAACAGAATCAGAAATATAGTGCAAATATCGCCAAACTATGGGAAAAAACAGCAGCCATAGTCGATTACATTGATAGCAGCAGCTTACGTTACATCAGATTTAAATCAAAGCGATGAACTGCATATTAGTAAAACAGGTTTAGTTCCCAGCTACATGAAATACGACCTACATAGTAGAAAAGCTTTAAGAACCTTAGGGGGTGTGAGTGTCGCCAAGCATTTTAAAATAGATTGTTAGAAAACCCAGACTTGGTTGCTGCCAATCTACGAAGGGACCCTATGCGTTTAGCATATTCTTCCCCTCAGATAAATGTCTTGGCCATCTTCTCTAGCCAAAGCTGGATCTAAGGTACCTTATAGGACTTCCAATTCTGACGCATTAGGGACCTAGCCACTGCTATAGCTATAAAGCAGAAATATTGCTGATACTTTGACAAGTACTGAACCTCTATTAAATACCCAAATAGAACTAATTTAAGAGAAGGGATAATATGAACTGCTGATGCTAAATATTGTTTAATCCTTTGAAATGCCTCAGACCAAAATTGGTGTAGATTACGACAATTAAAAGAAATATGGTTCCAAGACCCTAACTCTGAGATACCCACGTCTAAAATAATACTCGGAGGAAGCCAGGGACATCCTATTCAGTCTTTTCGGCGTATAGCAGGTTAGCAATCTTGACAAAAACACCATTATTTTATAGTTGGCGCCTCGCAGCTCTTTATGGCCTGCTTCACATTTCCATTTCTTTTAATAGTTTAGAAAAAAAGTTATCAATCACTTTCTGTTCCCCCAACTGCACTAAGCAAAAATACCAATTACCGACTCCACTTAGGCACTGAACGTATAGTTGGCTTAGGATCCTAGAAGCTGCATTATTGGTCATCACATAATTTGTTTTTAAAAAGCTAGATGTTTGATTAAAGCTAAATGAAAGGGCTAAAAACCTAGGGCCAGCTGCTGGGACAATAACTTGCTGGTAATCATGTTTGATATATTAAAAAAATCCCCCAAGCATTCAAAATCCGCCTCCTTCCATAATTGCAGGGACCCCAGAGAAAGCAGCAAGCCAAAAGCCTGACATTCACTGATTTTCGAATACAAGTGATATCTAGGAATTTTATGTAATTTGAAAAATACTTGTATACGACAAACTAAATCAGATATTGGGGAACAAATTAACACGGGTAGTTGAATTACACTCTCAGCCATCATAATATTTAGCATGAAATTTTCAAATTTAGATGCTATCATTAGGAGCTGAACCAGCAAATTCATATAAAATCTTTATTATCGATTATATTCATCATAAAAGACAGTACAGTATAAAAAAGGATATTCCATACAATAAAAAGAAGACATTACAATATTAAAAACTAAATAAAAAGCTGAGTAAAACACAGTGCTAAATACCTATTATGTCCTATTTCTGATAATCCAGACCCAACCCAGAAATTTGGCCACTGCAATTACAATGCAATTACTAGTGTCAGATCTTAATATTCTTAACGCCTCGAGCCCCACTCTAGTACCCAAATTACGACATATGGGTTTGAGCCATTTTGCTCGGGGGGCTACATAGGCCGGGCAGACAAAAAATTTATGGCCAACAGATTCAACACAGTTGGAGCACCAGCGGCAGGAATCACACACCTCTCCCTTCCAACTTTTGGTGAACGATTTGGTGGGTAGGGAACCAACCCTAAATTGGTGGTAGAGTTTCCCGTCGCTGGGCCTACAAATAATGTCCCAATAATCTTCCAAATGTGGGACATTTTTATGCTCAAGAAACCTGCCAGTCAAAGACTCTGCTGATATTTGCATTAACTGTTTCTGGTGGACCTGGGACCAGTAGAGGCTTTTAAATAATTGTTTGGAGGGGAAGGAGTTATTAACGGGGTCAGACCATAAATCTCCCAATCCCATAGATTCCAGTAGCAAGCTAACTTGTTTAAACCAGACTATGTTGCCAGAGCCCAGTATGGAGCGAACATCCAAAAATGCCTTAGCATATGGGGCTAATTCCGGGGTGGCCCATAGTCTTCTCCAGAAGGCCAGAGGTTTAAACCGGGCAATGTCTTCAAAAGAGCAACACCCAAGATCCAGTAAAAGTGGTTTTACTGGGCTTGAGCTGGGTAGGCCCGTGAGATTCCTCAGGAATTTGTTTTGCGCCTTGACCAAGAGGGATAGATCCGCGAAACCCCAGAGTTCTGCACCATAAATAATCGCGGAGCTGATCCTGGAGTTATAAATCTTAATGGCAGGACCTATCCTTTTTATCTGGGACTGTTTTAGCTCTTTTACCAAACACCCGGAGAGCTGGGCAAATTTGAGGGATAGAATGTCAATTTGCGGCTTCCAGCTCAGTTTGTTCTCAAGTGCAACCCCCAGATAGGTCATGATGTTCGCACGTTCAAGTGTTTCGTTATTCATTGTAACATGACCCGCCAAGCTTCTTCCTTTGTTAAAAACCATATACTTGGTTTTGGAGACATTTACTTGCAGATCATGGTCAAGGCAGAATTTGTCGAATTCATTCAGGGCCCCCTGTAGCCCCATCTGTGTCTGTGACAGTAGTAGGGTGTCATCGGCAAACATGAGCAGTGGGATCTTAGTACCACCCAAGGAGGGGGCGTCGGTTGAAATAGATGAAAAATACTGAACAACTCTATTAATGAATAACAAAAAGAGAGTTGGCGCTAGGACGCACCCTTGCCTGACACCCCTATTTACTTTAAATTTTTCAGAGACCTGCCCTTGGTTCCCCCAGCGGACTTGAGCAAAGTTATCATCGTGCAGCCTAATGACGATGTTCAGAAGGTCAATGGGCATCACTAACCCGGCTAGCACCCCCCATAGTTTTGTCCTAGGAACTAGGTCGAAAGCTGATCGAAGATCAACGAAAGCAGCGTATAAAGTTCCGCCGCGGAGGTAGACCGTTTTCCAGACGATCAGTTGAAACCTGAAGACCTGGTCAATAGTGCTAATGCATGGTCTGAACCCGGCCTGCAATGGCGAAATAATGTCCTCCTGCTCGATCCAAGACTGGATTCTTGCCAGATCATCCTGGCGATGATTTTTTGAATCGAGTCGATTAAGCTAATCGGGCGGTAGTTCCCTGGGCACGAGCGATCACCCTTCTTAAAGATGGGCAATATCTCGGCACCTTTCCATGATTCGGGAATAGCCGCCCCCTTTGCTAGGGCAGTAGCCAAGAATGCGATATATGGCACCCAGTTGATGAAATCTGATTTAAAAAGGTTCGCCGGGACACAGTCAATGCCCGGGGCCTTTCCACTGGAATCTTACTTAAAGCCATCTTGACTTCTTTGCAATCGAAGAAAAATTTTTGAAGGATAGACATATCCCGGAGGATTGGGGAAATGGTCTCTTCAGCCAAGATGGTGTCGGAAAATTGCGACTCATAATGCAGCACCCAGGTTTCGGGGAGGACATGATTTGAGGGAATCTGCGAGCTCATAGAGTTGCCCCACTTCACAATGTGCCAGAACTTGGTCAGGTTTTTTTCCTTACTAGCAACCAAAAGATCATGCCAGTGTTCGTTGTCCCATTCTTGTTTAGCCAAAACTTTGGCCTTGCTATAGTTACTCCTGGCTGATCTAATATTATCCAAGTTTTTAGATTTAATTGCTAGTTTTAGTTTGCCATAAGATTCACGGCACACTTTATTATACCAGTGGTTACACTTGGGTTGGGTGAGTTTCTTTGAAAAAAGAGCCTTGAGACCCATAAACAGATTTTCGTGGATACGCGTGGTCTTCCCTATGACAGCTTCGTGGTCTTGGAGGGAATGAAAAGCTTCCAACGCACCTGAGACTTGTGAGCTAATTTCAGTAAGTACAGCGCTATCAATAGCAACCCTATCCCAACGCACTCTCCGAAGATTGTTAGTTAGGAAGGCGTCTGAAGTAACAGACTTGGTGGATTCATTTCTGCTAACTGCACAAAGCGAGAAGCTCAATACTAAAGGATTGTGGTCACTCTCAGGGCGATCCAAAACCACCATGTCGTTTAGGGTGGACCAAAACTCCACTTTAACAAGGGCGTAGTCAATCCTGCTATGCCGGCGACCATCGGCAAAGGTGTCGCAGCCATTTTTATCGGAGTTGGTCCGCCCATTAGCTGCCCTGAAACCCCGCCCCATACACAGACTCATCCACTGAATGGCAGATTCTGTCCACTTCTTGATGGGAGGAAGATCAAGAGGGGGGATATTCCAGTTAGCGTCCACTTCCACAGTGAGCGAATCCCAGGCTGTGTTCAGAGGTTCAAAACAACAGTTCAAATCCCCCGCAATTATCACATTAATATTGGGGTTGACTGTTTCCAAAAACCCATCTAATTTTAGAAAGGTATTGGATCCTCTCCCGCCTGGTTGGCCCCTGTTGTAAACATTTATAATCATGATGTCTGGGTCATCATTATAGTGTAACAAAATTATCAAAAGGTCTGGACTGTCAATGACCAGTTCGGATAGACTGCACTTAAGGGATTGCCTGACCCAGATGCAGAGACCACCCGAGGCTCGGCCCCTTGTCCCACTTATGGCCCCTTTATAAAAATTAATAAAACCAGGGAGATATACTGGGTACACTGCCCACGTTTCCTGAAACACCAATATATCGTAATTGTCTACCCATGTGGACCACTCCTCTATTACAGTTTTACTCCTTAGGCCTGCAATGTTCCACGAGACCAAAGTAGGGAGAGGAGGATTATCATTAACAACTGATATTTGAGCCTGGGACAAGACCTTAGGGACAGGCTGTATTACAGTCGTGCCTGGGGCCGAACACTCTTGTTCTCCTGTACATAAATCTGTGTACAGAGATTTTAGTCTGTCAATACCAGGCATACAGGAATGTGATACTAACTCACTGTGTGTGAATGAGGGACTTACGGGGTTTATACCCTGGGGGTTTTCGGAACAAACCGAAACTAGCGAAGAGGGGTCATAGATATCAGAGGGCATGTGGGGGCTGATGCATGCAGTATTAATGCGCTTGCTCAAGGGCCTCTCCATAGAACTGCTACTAATTGCATTCCCCGGGCAGACAAGGCGACCAGGGCCAATTACAATACCACTTACACAGCCCTGGTTGGAGTTGGTATTAACCAGTAAGTCTACCCCTTCCATGTTGTTCAACGGGGCAAAGTGATTAAACAATGGTAAATTGAAGTCCATTCTAGGAGGATGGCAATGGCCTCTATTGACCCTTTCCCATCCTGCTGGCAGATTGTAGCGTGTTTCACGGGGGGCAATGGGAAAGAAGAAACTCAAGTCCAAGGTAAATATGCCACTGGAGCTCATAATATTTGAATTACAGCAGATGTGACTCACGACTCTGGGGTCCCTGAAATTAATAATTATGCAGTCACCCTCGACGTTCTTGGGTTTAAAGCCTAACCAACTCACCCTTCGTACGAACAAGATTTCAGCACGAAGGCCGGGGGGCAGAGGCCTATTACCATTGAGCCGATGAATCACCTTATTCTTGAGCTCACTATGGGGTTCTATCTTGCCCTGGGGAATCCTTGGAACACCAGCCAAAATAACAGTGTAGGGCAGTGACTCAGGAGGGAGGTTGATACAGGGGTGTTTAGAAAACGAACCATCACACTGAGACTCCGATTGCCCTACTATATTGTTGACCTCATTATTGGGAACGTTTGTAGCCAACTGGTTCATCCTACGATCACCATTTGAGGTATGGACAGCTTCCCCTACGGGATCCAAAGTAGGTATATTAACTGGGGTTCCAAGTGCAGGGGGATTGGGAGGATTGCTAACCATGGTAGAAAGATCAGTGCCATTTAAAACAGTCGTTGCATTAACAGCCAAGCCTGCAGATGGAATAGGGTTAGGAATTGGCACGATCACTGGAGTTTTTTCCAAGAAGGTCTTATTTACAAGCACATGTCTTTCCAATTGCTCAATAGAGGCCAAAAGTTGCTTAAATCTCTCATAAATCGGTAATAAGAAAGATTTTAGCAATTGCTCAAAGGACTCCAGGATACCATTGGGTAGTGAATTATCACCAGGCAGGCTGGGTGGGGACTTATTATGTGCAGGACTGGCATTGATTAGGGAAAAACTGCTGGATAACGATTGGTGGGGTACTTTAGGTGGAATAACTAATTTAGATGCTTTGGGCACTTTTGCACGTCTGCCCTTAGAAAGCACACCCACACGTTTTCTTTTCCCTTTGGTAGGCTGGGGGATGCTTCCTTTATCCACATTGGCATAAGAAGGTTGTACAATAAAAGGCGATGGAAGATTAAAGCTAGGTTGTACGACAGAAGGTCTTGACTCTAAAATGGATATACTATCGGGGGTTGTATCCGAAACACTACAATTTATCGTATCCAACCCCCCGGTCTCGGTGCTGTGTAGCAAAACTTTTTCAGGATGGGGCAACCTGGACTCGGGGGAAGGAACTGTCATTATTTTACCAAGAGACGATCTCTTAGCTGTTAAATCCAGGGACAGTCTTTTTTCCGTTAGGCTAATTTCATGTTCAAGGACACGTGTTGCTCTAGTAATAAAGTTATCGAGAGTCCCTGTAACGGTACCCCCCATACGGTCCTGGGCAATCTTCCTTCCAGACCTTAGTGATGTCATCTTCTATAGTAACAGGCGTACTTAAAAAGTAACGACAAGAGTAATAGCGGCGATAAAATGACCGGGACCCTTAGCCACACAATGTACTACAGAAACTAGCACTCAGTTAGCATTGGCACTGTGCTTAAAACAACAAAGCACTATCAACTAAGCAGCAAATAATTTTTTAAAAAAACACAGCAAAGTATCATTTAAAAAACAAACTCGAGTATTTAAAACTAGAATAACAGAAGTTAGAGCCCTTGTCCCGGGCTAATGTGGTTCTAATATGCAGGTAACAACAAGGTCGGGAAGAGGGCTCAGCTGGACGTGGTGACGGGGCTGCTGGTCCTCGCAGTCCCGTTCGAGTTCGCCTCCCACTGACTGACCGCTTGGTCAAAGTTCCGCACACTCTCCACTCTCCACAGCGCTATTCACTCCACAAAGTCCAGTCTGAAACTCAAGCTCCGTGGCAGAAGAAAGACTGGACAAAATGTCCAGTGCGCCAAATAGGCCAAGTGTAGATTATTATTAGTGTAGATTATTATTACCCAATCCTGCTCTTGGTCACTGTTAGTTGGCACCCAACTCTCAATGGGGGGGGGAAGGCTTTTCTGTCTTTGAGCTTTTACGCCCTTTTTGCCCTTATGTTTATCTTGCTAGCCTCCACCATGCGACTATCTCCACATGCTCCGCACCACCCCCGCCACCACCACCACCGCCGCCTCCTCAATTGTCTCCAATGCGTTGCGAGGGGATGCGAGGGCGCGGTAAAGGTGGGTTGCTGCGGAATACCTGCGAGATGCTGCGGGATCGGGCACAGCCGCAGTGCTCCGAGACTCCGAGACCGAGACTGAGGATATGTCGAAGAGTCTCTCGCGTCTCGGAGTTCAGCGCGGCAGTTCGTGCAGCTCGTGCGGTACATGCCCCAGGCAGCGACACTCCAGTGTAGGGGAGGCAAAGCCGGCCGGCAACAGCAGCGACCGAGAGACGACCCCCCGCAAATTCAATAATGCTGCCTAATAATACAGCTCAAAATTGGGGAGGGCAAGTCCCCCCCCCCCCCCCCCCCGAGTTGAATCTAATTGTTAAATTGCTAGCGAAGTACTAGGCTGTTTCTTTGCCCAAATAAAATTCTGAATTACATTATGTAGCTCAATAAAATATGAATTAGGAATTTTAATAGGGAGGGCTTCTTTGAAGTTTTTAGATTTAGGCTCACCATTTTTTTTTAATAAAACTATAAAATTTGGTGAGGAAGGGCAGAAGCAAGGGCTCAAAGGACTTAAAAAAATAAACAGGGTATGCCATCATTGCCTGAGGCTTTTGCATTAGCTATAGTTTTTAATACATTACTAACTTCAATTTGTGAGATTGGTTTATCGACGAAGTCACTCATGCTCTTTCAGATACAGGGCAATTCTAAAGATTTGAAATATTGTGTAAGTGCAGCTAGAGTAATTTCCTGTGTTTCCTAATAAATATTTTTGAAATGTCACAGAAACCCCTTAGCAATTTCATCCTTTGAATCTACAACTGTACCCGTAACTGGATCTCTGATTTGAGTAACTGTATTTTGACTATTCCTAAGCCAGATGTCGTCCTACATGTTAACTCTCTGCATATAAATTGGGGGCAAGCTGCTGCTTCCTCTCTTACTTACTCAGTCGCTACAGCAACCCCCCAGACCAGCCCCGCTTATACATGTAGACCCGAGCTAATTTGCAAAATAATTTGTTGACTGTTTAATGTATGTGGAGCTGTAGTCAAACCTAAAAATGTATGGCTTTGTGCCACGTTAGAATTGTATTAAGTATTATTGTAATAACGTACTTGCACGTTGCCTATTCGGTGATTATTGTGCATTGCATACCATTATCTGCTGTGTTCTATATCTGTCTGAATAAAACTCAATTAAAAAAAAACTCTCTTCATATAGTTTGTTTATAAGCCTTACTCCCCTTAATTGCCTGTAGAATAAAAAACTTGCCTCAGCTTGTCTTTAGCTGCTGCTAGGTCTTGAAGGGAAACCGCTTTTTGAGATTCAGACCTAGCCGTCTTTAAGTTAACGCTAGCTTTTTCAAATGCTAACTGAAGCGAAAGTATCTCTTGAGATCGTAGTTTTTTCACAGCAGATGTCTATGCTATTACTTGGCCTCTAAATGCTGCTTTAAAAGCCTCCCACACAGAAAACACAGGAGCAGAATGCTTAATAAAAGTCTGCATTATAGCAATCCACTCCTCATCTTCGCAGGAGGGATTTATCAAAATACCACCACTTGATATTTCTAGACCGTGTTTCATTCATCTTAATTCTAATGGAAATAACTGACTGTTCAGAAAAGGAGTTAGAAACAATATCAGATTCCCCTCTGGATAGCAGGTTGTCAATCATGAAAAAACTATTCGGGATGCTGTCTTGTACCTAGAGGAAAAACAAGTATAGTGTGATTGCCCTGGATGACTTTGACGCGAAGGATCCAGCAAGGCAAAAATTTGTTTCATCCTATTCATTGACTTAGTTGATTTAGGTTTTAATTGCTTCTTAGCTGGATTTGAAGTGTCTAAATGGATATCCTGAATAAAGTTAAAATCTCCCCCCAAATTATAGAACCCTCAGAGACAACCAATAAGTCATAGATTTGGAGCAAAGCCGAAGTGTCATCGAATATGGGACCATAATAATTCAAGAGATCAAACACTACTGCACCTCTAAGGTTCATTTTTAAACAAACCCATCCGCCTTGAACATCTCAACTAACTTTTAGTACTTCAAAGTTGCAATTATTGAAAAATATAATAGCCACCCCACAAACAGACACGTTTGCAGAAGCAAAGTAAGCTTGATTATACCCATTAGGAAGAATCAATTTAGGTGTATTTGAGATAAAATGAGTTTCCTGCAGAAACAAAACCTGTGAAGAATAGGAAAGCAATCAAGTCAACATTGCGCTCGCTTTTCTTGCATATGACAATCCATTCATATTACACAAAATTATTTTGATGCTATCCATTTGTTATAGGAATAACAACTTTAATTGCACAAAAGACACATGAGCTTAAATAACAAAAACAGAAAAAAATAAACACACCTATATATAATAAAAAATGATGTTGATCCACTCGTTTTTCCTGCTACCCCAACCCAACCCCCACTCAACCCACCCTGCCCATCCATGTGGTGGGAGTCCCCCTTGCAGAGCACCATGCGGAAACACTAGCTGAAGGATGGCATGAAATTGCATCCAGGCCTGTCAGAATCGCCTCCCCACAACCATCACCCGATCCCCCACCAGCACCACTGAAAAACGCAAAGGGCGCGGCCCCCGCAGAAAAGAAAAAAAAGCAGAGAAGAAAACAAAAAAGAAAAGGGTTAATGCAAACACTAAATACATCTTTAGTTTCTTATTAATTTAAGGAAATCCTGGGCTTCAGAAGGAACATTAAAGATCTTGAATTGTCCTTTCCAAAGAACCTTGAGTTTTGTAGATTGAACTAAGGAGGCTTGTGCGCCAATTGATCTAAATTAGAAGGGTAATTGTTGAAACGCCTTTCTCCACCTAGCTGAAGGCACGGAAAGGTCAGAGAAAACCTTCAAGGAGACGTTTTGCAGAACTGTAAACATTTCCTGCTGGATTGCTCTTGTAAGAACTTGTTCCTTGATATGGAAGTCCGAAAAGTTGACCAAGATAGCTTGTGGATATGTGGCCCCAGGTGGCTGAGGAAAAGGAACTCTATGTGCCCGCATAATTGTCAAATCCTCAGGCAGGTAGTAAAATGTGACCTTTGATCAACATATTGATGAGCTGAGAAACCAACTGTATTTGACCCTGGGATTCACTCCCTTCCGGAATTACCGTAAATCTAAGATTTGAACGTCTTGCGTGATTCTCCAGTAATTCTAATTTCATCTACAGTTATGCGATTTTTTCAAATTCAGGTGTCGAACGGGATTGCAGAAGTGCCAGTTTGTCTTCAATGTCAGAGATTCTTTGCTCTGTTGCCTGTAACTGTTTCGAAAGTACCGGCAGGTTCTCCTCCATCTGAGTAAGTTTTTGATTTATTAGCTCCGTATCCAAAGCTTTCTGGACCGTTAGGCCTCGGATCTTTGCCAGAATTATATAGAGCACCTTTTTAAAAGACTCTGGCAGAAGCTCCAGTGGTGCACTGGAACGTTTAAGACAGGATGCTAGCGAAGGAGCATTAAGTTCAAAAGTAGGAGTCACTTGAGAGCTGGAGCTAGAGCTCTGTACTGCGGAGGGCCCAGAGGAAAGTTCATCTGAGATTGCGAGAACAGTTTGAGCACTACAGTTTAGCTTCTCTTGCTCATTTCTAGAGTCACCCCCCTCAGGTGTTAACGGCGTTGACCCAGTTATTGTCATATTGCCTGGCGATAACCCCATTCTGAACTCAGCATGAACCTCCTTGCTAGCAGGCTTAACCCCGAATAGGGGAAAAGTTTCAACTTTTTGAGGAGGCCCACTCTCTTCATTTTTATCGAGCTCCATGTTTGTCGTCAGTGAAGCCGAGGCTGGAGAAGGAGTTGAGTTCTCAGAGGCTAGAGATTGAAAAGGAGGTACGTGCTACTTCTGCTTGGGCCTCCGCCATGCTCCGCTTGTGCCAGAGTGAACCACCAGCTACACCCTTGCCCTCCTCTTCCACTGTCTGCCCAGGATTGAACGAAAAAACGGAAGTGCCTGCTGAAGTCTCCATCTGTTTATCTCGCCAGCGGGCGACTCTAGTTTGAGAGGCTTTGTTGCGTTGCTTGGGGGAACAGGAGGGACTGGCGAAGTGATTTCAGTGCGAAGTTGTCACATGACAGTGGGCGCATATGATGTTAGTGAGCAAAAAAAAGAATAATATACTGTCGATGAATATAATTAAATACATGTAAATCACTAGCAGCGCCGGCTAATAGCGAACCCCTGTTAAGCAAAAAGTAGTGAAAAGCGCATACCTGTGGTTTGCCTTGCCACACCCTTTTTTTCCCAACAAACAGTCACTGGAGTTCCTTTTTTCTTTTTCCCCAATCCGAATAGTCAGAGGAATCCCCAATAGACAGCAGAGCAATCCGAGCTCCACTGCCTGAATGAGAGCTGGTCGACCCTCTGGACAGGAGAGACGCAGGCAGGGACGAAGACTAAACCTCAGCAGAAACTAAGCTGCAACTCACAAAGCTTTTTTAGGTCTCGGCTAGCGAAGGCTGCGCTTGCGCAGTCTCGCTCGCGAGAGATAATGACTTGGGAGAAGAGGGGCTTGAACCCGCCCCTCTTCTCCCCTGTTCTCCATTGGCTGGCCTCGTAAATGCTGGCCAGCCATTGGAGAAGAGGTCCCGTCACTCCAATCATGCCCCGTCCTTTTCGGATCGGGGGCGTGTTTTTTGCGAAAAGTCTCAGGGAGGAGACAACAGCAAAACACGCCCCCGAATCCAAAAACGACGCTCCCTTTCTCCGAGGCATTTCTGCTGCCTCGGAGAAAGGCGGTGGTGTGCCTTTTGCTCTGCCTTGTTGCTCGTGTAAGGCCAAGGAAGCCCTCTCTCGTGCAGTTAAGCATATTCTGATATTAGGCTGCGCTCCAATTTATTTACCAAAATGATCTAGAGTTGTGTACTGTCAGTACATGTGGCTGTAAATGCTGCGCCAGCACGTGACACAAAGGACGCATCTACCAATTAAACAGTGGTATGGGCAGAGCGGAGTCTCGGGGCACAGTAGAGTGACAGACAATATTGTCATTGTGTAAACTGGGGTCCGCTGGTCCATGGTTAAAACCCGATGCTTGGGACACCCAGAGCTTTCACTGGTTGCCCACGACGCACGCGGTGACCTCGCCTTACCCCGGGACATTGCCACTTTAAGTCGAACCCGTCCTGTTGACCTGTGGGCCCTTCTTCTGCCCGAGGAGCGCCCCAGAGATAAATCTCGGGTCCAAGCAACATCTGCCAGGCTAACATCTGCCACCGACAGCAGCGTCCCTGCCCTGCCGGACCTCCCATGAAGGGCTCCAGCGACTCTTTATCCAGCTGCCGCCCCTCTGGTGGGGTCTGCAGCTCCCACCCCGCGGACCCTCGAGGCCATCCCCTGCTTTACAGCCAGGGTGAAACCAAGGTGGGGCGGGAGGGGGGACAATACGAATGACCCGTTCAACACAACAGGAATGCTCTCGAGTGTGCCATGAAATTACAAAGAACAACATTGACTCTGCGCTGACCACACTGGACTGCTTGATATCGGCGCTAGGGACGCTACCACTTCACGCAGCATTGTCCCGCGCAGATAACGCAACGGTTTATCTCTCGAACAGAAAGGCCATCTTGAGAGGCCTGTCAGCCAGCAAAGGGCACCATTGTCTCAAAGGCGAAATGTCTGGTCACCACCTATTGTCCCGGAGGGGCTGCATAAGGCACTGTGACAAGAAGCAGCAAGGATAAAGCGCCGAGTGTGGGGGCGCGTGCGTGTGTGTGTGGGGGGGGGGGAAGGGTGTGTGTGTGCCCCGTCTCGCTCCCACTTTTGTTGTGTGAAGAGTTTCTATCAAAACTGAAGGTACACCGCGAACTGCACACCGTGACTTAATGCACGTACATACGCTATAAAATATGCTGCCATTAATTTCTGGAGGGAAGAAACTCATTACCTGTACATTAAAAAAGAGGCATGTTTTTATCTCCTTGCTGTTCCCACCCATGCGGTGCCCCGGGACACTCGCTTCCCGCCGGTGTAGGCTGACACATTCAGCACGTACTTGCTACTGCAAGCTGATAGCATTGTAAATCAGTGCAACACAGTTGCTGCTGCAGCCCCAGCAGTGTGGGAACATTAGCCCCAAGACTGGTGTGGGAACCATTTCCATGTGCGCCTGGCTATGCTAAAATCCCTTGTTAATGCTCGGAGAAAAGTAAGAAAGAAACTAATCTAGCGCTTCGTACTGTATTTGTACGCCGCAACTAAAACATGTGTTAAAAGGCTTAGTTTGAACTGCCATTTACCAACAGCAAGCCTTTAACTTACTGAGCCATGTCCGTGATGTCACTTTAAAACAGGAACCTCCAAAAGGTCGATCGCGAGCGACCCGTAGCTCCCAGACTGCCTCGGACTCGCTCCCCTGCTTTGTCAGGTTAGTTTACAATGTATAACTCCGGGGCCCAGAAAGAGGACTTGAAAGTCCTGCCGCTTGAAAGAAGCCTTAAAAAAACAATTGCCTCACATCAGATCAAACCGCCTGAAAAAATATATGTATCCAATTGAGATGTATTTCCTTAAAGTCAATGGCAGTAATATATTTGGAAGAGAGATGCATTACATTTAATACTTAGTTTCTTTCACTTTCACAACGCTAACAACAAAAACTATTGTTTCCTGCTCCAGTTTGCACAGACTTGAACAACGTGGATATTATTACCATAAGGCATGCTTCCTAAATCACTTTACCCGGCGGCCTGCAGTATGTAGCCACGGCATCCGCAAGGGGAGGCCGAGTGACTCGCAAACCCCTCAGCAGGCCAGTCTGTGGCTGCCACGAAAAGCGCCCATACGGCCCTTAAATGAACGTCTGCAGGACATGCCTGGGCATGTTATCGACTCGGCAACCTCGATTCAGGGGGTGTAGTGCTGAGAGAACTCCTGCGATCCGGAAAGGAGGCAGTGCCCAGCTGCCTACGGACACCACCATGAAAAGGCGGGCGGCGACAAAGGCGAGGTTGAGGTGAGCATTGGCCTGGGTCATGCGCAGAAGGTAACGGGGGAGCATAGGGTGCTAGTGTGATGTCGCTCCATAATGAGTTTTTTCCAACTCGCCTTCCTTCCCTTTTAACTATCTCCCGCCCTCCCTTTCTTGCATTTTATCCCCTGGCTGCCGTCCCTTTCTTACCGTTTATCCCTTGACCGCCCTCCCTTCCTTCCGTAATTGAGTGTACCCAGACCTACCAGCCTTTTATGGATAGCAATACATATTTTATTGAAGTGTGTGTATTTTTGGTCCAAATGCGGTCGCTTTCACTTTCGCGTGCTGTGCTTGTTTACATTTCTGTTGCTTTGCTCCCACCCCCACCCACTGTCTGTGTTCACAAAGCTCCCACCCCCCTTCCGTTGGATGGAAGCTGCAGGCTAGTTGGGGGCTAAATGAATGATTGTTGCACACGCGGGGGCAGGGGATCGTCTGTCGAGCTTGGAGCAGAAAGGCTGAGGCATTTGTAAAAGGCATTTCAATGTGATACATGTGCTTCGGTAAGGTAGATGGTTTAAGAGTGTGGTTATGGCGTCGGGGGTGGGGCGAGTTGCAATCGAGTTCATTAAAGTATATTATATTGTAATCGATGAGCCACACATGCACCTGGAAAGTCATACTCCGGCTACCAAAGCTCTATGATGTCACACTAATGGTAAACTGTGCACTATAAAAGTGCCATTTCAAATAGAACAATGCCTCCTTTAGCCATCCCTGAAGTTCACAATTTTTGTGGTGTGGGATTCACTGTAGATTGTTAAATGATTGATATTTATAAAAAGTATGTGATCTTGCAGAAACAAATGTAAAAATTGGCATATTTAATATTTATATAGAAGACTTTGCAAGGTGAATGGTTTCTATCTGCTGTTAGATACACTAGAATATAATTGTCAGAATATCGTTTGACATAAATATGTTGTCCTAAATATTTTGTACAAAAGTATCTCCCACTGGAGGTAAAAATAGAAGATCTGCACCCAATGGGTCGATATTTTTGTAAAATATATTTAGGAGATCAATATTTATGTCTGACACTATTTTTGCATATCATATTCTAACATACAACCCTTAGATATTGAGTGTCATTGTCAATTCAATATATTTGAACTTTATAAACCTAATAATGAATGGCTGAGTCACCCTGTCTGTTTTCAAACCTGTGACATCAGGTAAGACCTGCTGTACAGGGTAGTCAGGTTTCCAAATAGGAAATGTCTGCATTCTGCTTGACATTGGAGGCAAAACACCTGCCATGGCAGCAAAATGTATGCCTGTCATACCCAGAGTCACATGGGCTCTCATCGAGTGTGCAAATCACTGTAACTGATTCAATTCAATTACATTTTATTGCTTAATTAACACCATTGCAATACATTCTAAAATACATTATAAATTTTACTAGAAGAGCTTACAGAATGGGCGGATGAAAATGCAGTGATCCCCATCATCCAGACAGGTTTCCGCAAACATATGGGAACAACGCGGACGCCCGCGCTTGCGCATTTGCGTAAAGAAGTTACCGTCCAGCAAGAAGAGGGAGCCCCGTGACGCCGCACTGAAGGTAAGGTGGTTTATTTACCTTTAACCTTCTTTAAATTATTTTAAAATGAGGGCGGGCGGGAGGTGGGTGGCGGGCAGCTCTGCTTCACTGCGGCGTGTGCGTAGCGCTGCCTGCTACGCCTACTTCGTAAATGGTGAAGCAGGCAGCGCTACGTGCACTCCGTGGGCGAAGCGGAGCACGACGCCCAGGATTAGCCCCAGGTTTACTTGATTTTGTAAATATGGGCAGCATCAAAATCTATAGTTGTTGTGTTGGAACCCCACACAAAGCCCCTGAAACACCTCCTTGACGCAGAGCAAGTCAACACAATGACTTGCGCTGCTATGTCTTACTCCATATCTATGAGGCCATGCAAAGCTATGCAGGTTGACCTTGCACCATCTCATAGGAATGGTTGAGATGCTTCCTCTGGCGAGACAAGCCTCTCATAAATAAGCCCCGAAATATTTTGTGCGTTTTTTAGGTCTTTCGCTATCAATAATGGGCAGCATAATGAAAAATACATTTAAAAAGTTGGTACTTAGTGGGGAATGCACTGAAGGACATTATGAAACCTTTATTACTTAATGCACTGCAGAGGTCTATGTGTAACCAGAGAGCCACAGAACTAAATCTTGATTAGTGCAGTGGAGAATAGTGACGTGTATTTTTACTACTACGAGGTCACAGCCTATGACAGAAAACACTGTAAATATGTAAGTCATCATTTTATACTTGCATTGCACACAGTGTAAGATAGAGTGCAGCAAAATGTGCAAATAGTTTTACAATAAAATAGTGCTTCCAAAATGTGGATTTTAGTAATACCAGAGCATAAGTAATGCAATTTATTTTACATAACTGTCCCTTCAACACCTCTTTAGGAGTACTAAGGCTGTGTAAATGCAGTTAAAATTTAAAGCACGCACTTCACAGCCCAGTTGTTAACTCTTTGCACTACCACTCAAAAAAACAAATCTTTGTCATCACAAAGCTTGGAGTGCTTTGAACAATTAATGCCAGAATCGTCTCCAAAGCACCCTTTACACTTGCAGATTAACTGATAGGCACATTTACATTTCATTCAAGCAAGCAGGTACTTTGGCACGCAGGCTTTTCCAGCACTAGAGAGTCAGTTGATAACATTTCAGCTGATAACTAACCGTCCCAGGACAGCTGTCTTTTCCCAAAACGAAAGCAAATGTTTTTGATTACAGTCACAAGTGAAGCTGGGGAATGCGCAACTCCCTTCGCAGTACTCCAGGGCCCTCCTGGGGGTCGCGCCCCACAGATTGAAGAACTCTGGTGTACATCCTAGAGGCTGTAGCTGGTCTCTCACGCGGCATGCAGTACAAGGGAAGAAAGCAGAGCCCCGGGTGTGGGCTGTGTTTATATGCTTCCAATGCTAATGTTTATTAGGGGGTGTTTAATTTTCCTCAGGTGACCACTGCTTCCCTACTCTTTTTAATTTTTAGTGCTACATAGAGTACACAGAGATCTTCACCTACGCTATGGTAAATTGTGCTTATTGCCATACGCCTAAAAAATACCTGTGAAGTTACTAGTTTACTGGTGATGGAGCAAGGATTCGTATAAAAGAGACTTGCTTGGATGCAATCCTCTCAAATAACTCGTAATACCATAATAGTCATGTTTGTAAAGATTAACATGCACCACAGTCCATACACTTAAGTTTAAGGGAAGCTTGCTTATGTGTCATACTAACAAATAACCCGAGTGAAACTTAAAATGGCTGCTAACGCGGGATTCTATACTGTGCATGCGTTGACTGCATCTACGCAGTATGACGCTCTATCGCTTGGTGGGAAAATTCTGCAGCTGCGCAATAGTAATTAAAATGGCTGCTTGAAATTCACATGTTAAGCACCTGCTTCGCTGGAGACTAAAACATGCTGTTTACTAAATGCTAACGCAGGGAGATTTATTAAAAGTAAATGGGGTTAGAGTAGAGATAGGTGGTATACAGTGAAATCATTTTATTTTGAATTTAATATGTCTCTTTCTGACCTCTCTACTAGTTCGTAATTGGGTCTCCGAGGGGGACTGATGTCCATACAACCCATGTCTTTCGCGCAAGTGCAGTAACAACTCGTCAGAAGCCATGACGAGGTACTTGAATCCCAGCCAAGTCCACTTTTGTAACATATCCTGGGAACCTGATGGACGTCCGGCAATTTCAACAGAAATAAGAGTTTCATGTATATATTTTGTTGATAAAAATGTGAATGCGGGTGCGAAATAAAGCTTGGGAAATATAAATTAATGGGCGGGAACACTGAACAATAGACTGAAAGAAAATTAATATTACCTTAGCATGGTGTGATTATCAATCCCCCTTGATCGTCCAATCAGAATTAGGAGTTTCATAAATTTTTGAAACATTTAGGGGTGGTACATACTATTAGGAAAGTATAATTGAGGTAGTTTAGTTAGTTAGATTAGTCCGTGTTGCTGAGATGCTGAGAGACCGGTAAGCTGTCCGAGAGCTGAGCAAATACTGAGGAAGACTCAAATTCCAGAACTTAGAGCCTAAACCTAATTAATTAGAAGAAGATCGCCGAAGAATCGAGGAGGGAAATAAGGTAAAGACTTAGAAGATCGCGGAAGACTCGAGGAGGAAGATAGTGTCAGAGGGGGGTGCGACGCAGGCGTCCGAACTAGAAGAGGTCATCTATACTGTCCCTGAATCCTGTCCTGAACCTTTGTCACCTGAGCTGTCCCAGGGGACCCTTCCAGCTCCTTGGCCAAGGGGTTGGTTTCCACACCATTCTAGGTAACTATAAATCTATGTAGTATGTCATGTTACTGCTCTATCTGTTGTCTACTCTTCAGGTACTGTCATCATAACTACATTGTTTAGAGGAATTTGCTGATTTTGGATAGATTGATTTTTCCTCCCTTAGAGAAAACGGTGCACGTATTGTATTGGTTTCTGGCTCACATGAATATAACTAGTTAAACATTTCAAACTCTTCCCGAGTCTGTGGCTATTTAGAGATATTTAATCTATGTCATTTCGCCCAAATCAAGTTAACTAAAAGGTCCATTGACCAGAGGAAAGTACCATTGGCCAGAAAAGGTTTGGTTAGAAATGGCAAAGTAAACTTATTTTACAGGTATTATCACAACAAATTGATCCCAGTGGTACTTTACTAGCGTATGTGAATGTGTGTTTATGGGCCCAGGTGAGTATGTGGATTGTGAGTACCTTTAGCTGGTAACCCGCTGGATCAGTGGTAATAACTTTACAGTAATATTTTCAGTCGTGCATGACTGCACACCATCATAAAGAAATAATCAAAGAGAGGGAGTGAAGAGGTCTTAGGATAGAACCTACCTCCTATCTGATATTTAGTAAACAAAAGTGATTCTATCCTATCAAAAGGTGTAAAAAAGTGATACTAAATAGTTAATTAATTACTTAATTTATGTTTTTTGATTTTTACAATGATTAGTACAGTGAATTTAAAGTGATCCGTGGAATGCCACGGAAAGCACTAAGTGTTTTTAAAATACCCCTCACACACTATGAGTCCCATAGTGTCATGCTTCATCATGGGGGTCTTCCCGTCCCTCTACGGGGCGGGGCGTGCTACTACCAACGGCTACGCGGGAGCACTGTTGTTGTGATAATAAGGCTTATGTGTAGTGCAAGGGATGTGAGTGATTAGGGATACGTGAAAAT
Source organism: Triturus cristatus (assembly GCF_964204655.1). Lineage (NCBI taxonomy): Eukaryota > Metazoa > Chordata > Amphibia > Caudata > Salamandridae > Triturus > Triturus cristatus. The sequence continues at coordinate 280,186,884 of NC_140580.1, read as the reverse complement.
AAAAATTAAAAAGACCCTGGCTAGTAGAAAAAACAATTTTATTCTGTTCTCTAGCTGGGACCGTTAAAAAGGGGGGAAGAGTAGGAAATCTCACAAATTAGTGGTTACCTACTGGGTCGACATGTTTCGTGAGCAGTCCCCACTGCTATACTCATCAGGACCAAAAAATAATAATCCCTTGAACACTAGAGAGAATCTCTAGATTTGTATGCCTATTCGTCTCTATTGGCAGACTTGAATGAAAGCTGCGCCCTAGGGTACACTGACCCCAATCGGAAAATAGGACCAAATTGGTATCTGAAAAAAAGGAAAGAGGATGAAGAGAACACCAGTGATACATGGTTTTTTCATCATTGTCGGGTATGAACACATCACCATACTTAGAGTATATCTTGCTGCAAATTTAGTCGATATTGATTTGTGATATATTTTTCTGAGGATATATATTTTTCATTCTATATCTAAGCGGGTAGGGTAAATTATACTCATCACCCGGTTTTTAGAGAAGCTAAAAGAGAAAAGGGAGTTGGACATAGAAAACAGACTATACGAGACATTACAACACAAACACACACAATGGTATTGTATGAATTCGTTGACTGTATACATAAAATAAACATGATGGCACACAGTCATACACTACATGCAAAAAGACGTAATGTACATACTTTGATTAGTTGTAATGTTCAGGCTTCATGAGCACGCACTGGAGGGGAGGACGCCTGGTAATAGTCACTACAGAATAGTAAATATCGTAATAGTTAGAGAAACGTTAGCTGCTGGTGGTAGGCGAGCTTACCAAACTCCTGACCTGTTTTTAACGACCTGGCCAGGTCGCAACTTACAGTTTTCAGGATCTTGCCTCACTTCCGTATGCCTCCGTGCCGCTCCGTCGATGTAAACACTGAAGTGTGCAGCAGTGTTTTTATTGGCCGGGAGCACGTAGGAAGCAGGCGCGCTACTAGAGCGTGAAAGGCTTTAAAATGGCCGCCCAACATGGACTTTTATGAAACACCAATCCCTCACTTCCTGGTTACAGCAATAGAGTGGCGACTTGATGCAGAACACCGAAAATGAAGTCACAAAGCGATCGCGTAGTTCATTGGTCGTTTTTCAATGAAATGTCTATTCATTGTCTGTGTTCATCGGATGTCTCCCCGTCATTGTTGCAGAATAAAAACACAGAGAGCATACTGTTCATGGGCACAAACTCATAAAGGGAAAGCAGAATGATCGTTTCACTCATTGTTTGTCATAGTTAGAGTTTCGACTGCGTGCTGTAAAAAGAAATCAAAGGACCATCTCCTAGACTATATCTAACAAAATGGGGGACCAAAAAAGCGCTCCCCAAGATATGTCGATAGTTACAGAGTGGGTCTGCCAGAAGGTGGATCAGATAGATTAAATGCAGCAGGTGTTGAGGAATAAAGTTTTATTTGAAAAAAATTCTTAATGGAGTTATAACTGACTCCATGGAATATCATCATTAAGGCCTTTGATGTTTGTCTTAATGCGATGTACCCATCTTTGTTCTTTTTCAAACAGGTGTTTCTCATTTGGTACATGTTCTATGACTGTCCATGATATTTCTTCTGGTGTGTGTGCGAAGTCAATGAAATGTGCTGCCATTTTCGTTGCTCCTTTTTTGCACTTGATGTTGCTTTTGTGCTCGCCGATTCTCACTTTTACACATCTCGTGGTCATCCCTATATATTCCAATTGGCAAGGACATCTGATCAAGTACACAACGTTGTTACTGTTGCAGGTGGTGAATCTTCTCTGTTCCCATTCAGTGCCATCAGAAAAAGTGATACTTGTAGTTTTTTTGGTAAGATTGCAGACTTTGCATCTTCCACATGGATGGTGTCCTTGGATTTTGGCCATGGCGGTTGATAAACCTGTGGGATCATTGTTGCTGGGTCTAGTATGGACCAACATATCACGTATGCTTTTGCCTCTTCTGTGTGCGAAGATGGGTTTTGGGAGGTTGAGTCCACCACTGTTCAAAATGCGCCAATGTTTATTTACGATTTTCGTAATTTTATTGGAGTTGGTGTTATAAGTGGTGATGCAAAAAGGTCGTTCTTCCTTTGGTTTTGGTGTAGTTGGTTCAAGAAGGCTTTCTCTGCAATTGTTGCGTGCTCTTTTGTATGCTTTCTCGATAATTCGTTTGGGGTATTGTCTTTTTGCTAATTTCACTTTTAGTTCTTCCGATTGGTTTTTGAAATCTTCAACTTCAGTGCAATTGCGTCGTAGGCGCAAAAATTGTCCATTGGGAAGGTTATCACGTAAGTGCTTAGGGTGGAAACTCTGATACAATAAAAGGCAATTTTTCGCTGTTGTTTTGAAGTGAGTAGTGGTCACAAGTCTTCCATCTTTCGGTGATATATTTAAGTCAAGAAAGGTCAGCTCCTTGTTGGATATTGTGCTGGTAAACTTCAGAAACTCATCTTGGTAGTTGAGCCAGGTCATAAAGTGATTGGCAGTGGTCTCATCGCCATTCCAGATGATCAAAATGTCATCAATGTATCTTTTCCAGATACCAATGTGGCCCTGGAAAGGATTATTGGGATGTAAAATCCTCGTGGTCTCTAGATGATGCACATAGAGACCAGCTATACTAGGAGCAAAGGTGCTCCCCATGCTGGTCCCGTGCTTCTGAAGGTAGATGGTGTCTTCGTATCTAAAGAAATTTTCTCTCAATGCTAGGCTGCAGCATTCCATGATGATGTTTCTGGGGGTTTGATACACCCAGTCCATGTTGAATAGAACCTCCTCAATTATGTTAAGAGTCTCTGTGTGTGGTAAACTGGTATAAAGGCTCTCAACATCACAGCTAATGAGCAGTTGATGTCTAGGGTCAAAAGGAAGGTCTTCTAGTAGTACGAGGACATCTTTGGTGTCCCGCAAGTACGTGGATGTTTTTTGAACCATGGGTTTTAAAAAGGCATCTGCAAATTTGGAAACTGGTTCTAAAATGGAACCTATACCCGACACAATTGGGCGACCTGGAGGGTCTTTTAGTTTTTTATGTATTTTCGGGAGTGTATATAGATAAGGTGTTCTCGGTGAGTCTTGGATAAGAAAGTCTCCTTCTTTTTTTGTTATCCATCCATGTGCGAGTGCCTCTTCCACCATGCTCATAATCTTGATCTTTACCTCTTCAGTTGGGTCATTCTCCAAAATTTCATAATTTCTAGGGTCTTGGAGTAGGCGCTTACATTCCTTATCATACTGTTCTTTCGATTGTATGACAATGGCCCCTCCTTTATCGGCTGGTTTTATTACCAAGTTGTGATTGCTGTTCAGTTCTTGTATTGCTTGTTTTTCACTTCTCGTTAGATTTTGAAAGACATGGTTAGTGGTTGGATGGAGATTCTCCAGATCCACACCATCATAAACAGGAGTAGAGCCAGGTACTTCTGCTATTGGACGAAACTGTACAGCCAGAGTAGCTGAATTCTATCTATGATTACCACTCAGCAGTAGGTGTTAATCTACATTTGCGGAACTCTCGACCCGTAGGTTACTGTTTTCAATAGAGCGCTGTGTGACAGTGGAACAGATGGGAGGGCCTTATTGGGGGATCACTAGGACTTGGAACTGAACCCTTACTTTGCCCCTTTTGACATCTATTCCTGCCTTTAAACATTGTGCTCAAATTTCTAAGATCCATTTGTAAGTAAATCACCCAAGCTAGGGTTTTTTCTTTCCATTTTGATACCTGTAATCTTTGATTTTCTAACGGAATAAGTATCGGGCGCAGCTGGTGCAGGTAGAGAGGTGGGGTGGAACGGGGTGGGGAAAATCGACAGTGGACGGAATATGGAAAATAAAATTAAAACAGAAATAAAATCACTTACCTTGGCTCGCCGCATCACCGAGTGGGCGATGCGGTGAACGCAAGGTAAGTGGTTTTCTTTTTTTTTCTTTTTTTCCCTTATTCTGTCATCTGTCGACTTCGTCCTCTGCCACGCCCCACTGCTCTTACTTGCACCGGCAGCGGCTAATAAGCATGAATGGAAATGTACAGCAAGAAAACAGGATTAGATGTTATCGCCACATGCATGAATATGGGAAACACAAGAGCTCTGATTTAAGCTGTTATCGTACGTTTTACATTATTTTATGATTTTCTTTTTGCTTCCTTTGATTTCATCAGGTTCGAATGCCATGTGATGTAATTTCCTGTGATGTCATATACAGATAACAGGGTGTGTGAATTGTCTTCAAATTACATCAGTGCAGTGAATGCCCCTTTTTAGGTTGAGCCTAGAGTCAGGGCACAAGCCCTGCTCTGGTTAAGATCTGCTGTAATTCAGTACGTGAGGGAAGCCCCAACCACTCCCCTGCCCATATTTTTCATTGGCTTTTGTCTCCGTCCTTCATAAATGCTGCCTTCGGATTCCTTTATAGGCTTGTTAGTCCCTCCTTAATGCGGCCATGTCCTCATTTGTATCCTCCCGTGGTTACTGGCCCCTTTACTTCGAGTGTTATTTAGACTGTGAGCAGTATTTTCTTTAATGAGGGTCTCCTACTGCCTTCTCTACTCCCCCCTCCCTCCCGTTGTCCGTGCCTTCTCACCCCCTCTCCCGCCCGCACTCCCATTGTCCATGCCTTCTCCCGCCCTGACTCCCGTTGTCCGCTTCTCTCCCCCTGCCCTCCCTCCCGTTATACCGTTTGCAATGCAATAGGTCTAGCGTAAATGTGAGTCCTATTGCATTGCAAATGCTTGATCTACCTGCCTGCTGGAGCCCTGGAGGGTTCCCTGAGCATTTTGGGATCCCCTGTGCTGACACCAAGGCAAAAGATGACCCGCTTTCGCCCCCGCCCCTCGCCTGGCAGCGACTGTACCGGTGGGGCAGTGAAGTGACAGCGGAACGAGTAAGTCCCACGGTGGATCCTCTGAGTCGTGCTGGGTTTCAAGATGGAGGCCGGTGCCTGACCTGCCCTGGAGGAGAGCAGAAAACATAGAACGTGGACCTCCCAGCAGGGAGACGCTTGGTGAGAAAACACCTGATAGCTGTGGTGCCCTTGCCCCTTGGATTTCTGTGGAAGATGCGGCCTTCCCTGAAGGTCTGATGCGGAGTAGTGACAAAAGCCTGCCAAGCCTGGTGTTTCAGGCCCCTGCTATTGGTGAGATTCCTGGCCCTATGAGTGATGGTGATGAGTGGTGGTGGCCGGCTGGAGCTACGAGATAGCAGTGGTGGCTTTAGAGAGAGACCGTCACGAGCCTGGGGCTGTGGGTCGGGTCCCCAGGGGGGGGGGAAGGATTGGAGTGGTGATGATGATACAATATTTCTAGAGGCCACCCCCCGTTTGTTAACATTTGTGCCCATGGCAGTGTCTTTGTGAAAGTTTTGAGGGGTGGGTGCCTTGGGCCTGAGTTTTGATGGCAACTCCACAGCCTTTAACTGACTGGTAGTGGTGGGCAGTGGCCGGAACCAGCTTTGTGCCCTACCTGCTGGCCTTGGAGAAATTTACAGTCGAATGGCCTCCTTCGGGGCAGTGGCCTTAAACCCGGAGGGGCACCCTCCATAGGTATACGCGATTGGACTGTGTTGGTGCCGCAGGGGGGTCCCTTGAGTGCAGTCGTTTTTGCCCCAGATGTCAGAGAATCTGGCCTTACCTGCAGTGGCTCCTACGAGCTCGTTTTGGCCCCATACAATTGCCTTGGAGCTTCTTGGCATTTTAAAGGGAACGGACTACGACCCCCCTCACCCGAGGTGGAAGGTCCTAGCTGCTCCTGGCTGAGATTATATTGCCACTGCACCGTCTGCCCTTTCGCCCCCATTGGTGAATATCAATTGACCTAGCTTGCTTGGAGTTGACTTTGGCTCTTCGGAAGGATTTATCAGGGAACATAATTGCATGGAACAGTTCCTGCCCCCCTCGGGGACGACTAAGTGAAACAGGGCGGCTCTGGTTTAACTTTGGCAACCTGCGGTGGTGCATCAGCCCATTTCTTTGGAGCCCAAAGCTGCCGTTTACACTCTCCAACTGCCCTTGAAAGATGGCTTTGGCATATAATAACAATCATCTGCAATGCAATAGGTCTCCCATTTACGCAAGTTTGAACTATTGGCATTGTAAATGACACTGCCTTTCATTTATATGTTGGTTTTTAAAACATAAATAAAAGGCATTATCATTTACAATGCCAATAGCTTAAACTCTCGCAAATGTGAGACCTATTGCATTGGAGAAGCTTGTTTGCTGTGCAACACTGATAGGTTTTTGTTAGCTATGTGGTCTTCCCCTGATTTGTTTCTTACAGTATTACGGGAGAACACTGCACTTTGTATTAAAAATAGTATTAATAATAATAATGTACAAATATTGTGCTTCTCAAACTGAATTGTTTCTTTGTACCTAAACAACTGGAACACCTAATAAGCTACGATGCAGGTTTACATTAACTTGTTGACACCAAGCTCCCCATCACCTTCTAGGACTCTCACTAGGCAGGTACATGGTCTGTTGACTCTGTCTGAAACAGTTTTAGGATGAATGAAATGTTTCTTTTTACTTTTAATTGTGGAACATTTGTTCCCTGACCTCCTTTGTGAAGAACATTATGACAATTCTTGATTGTTGGACTCTGCCTCGAGGCCTAGGGAATTCAGGAGCAACTGCCAAATACTTTCTTTTCGGTCTGTGCTAGAGACAACCATAGCTACCTCTCTCCTAAGAGCCAATATGAGATATTTCACTACCTCTGCCCTTGCATGACTTGCACCGACCCAAAATGTCAGTGATCACATTACCTATGCACCTGGTCCGCCAGATTCATTGGGTGCTTCGGTGGACCTGCTGGGGCAGGACAATGCTCCCCACCAGCCTCTCAATGACAGCATTGACAAACCCTTGGAAAAGAAAGTTCACAAAGTGCATGACACACATTCTCACATATTTTGCCATCTGATCATGATATCGAATTTCTCAAAGTGAACCCAAAGAACATGAGCAACACAGGCCAAACGGAACAGAGTGACATTCGCCCGGCATCCCCGATTCCTGCGCAAATTCTTGGATCCACTTTGTGCCACTGTATTCGTTTTCCTTATTTATTTCTGAAGCAGTTTTATTAATTTTGAGTTTATAGAAGCACTGTTTGACAAGTGGATCTGATCCCCCCCCCCCCCCCGCCCATATGTGGTTATCCCGTTTCTGGGCTCTTCAAGATCATACTCTGTGTGGGAGCAGACACTTACATGGCCAGCATCTCGGCCCCTCTCTCCAGAGGTGGTGGAGGGAGCCATCGGAGTGGCTTTAGACTAAAATAGAGTGAGGGGGATTGAAACCTGGTCTGGCTGACCTTCAGGTCACTTCTTCCCATGTAGCTATCTTAATCTCAGCCAGGGCGACTCTCCTTAGGTCGGCTAACTCAGCCCCTTGCCTAGAGCCTGAATCCAGTGTGTGCAGCACCGCCTCACAGGAGGGATTGTGTGAGGTGAGTAAATGCGGTGCTTGTGTGCCGGGCCAGTGGTGGATTACAGCTCCAACACCACTCATTCCCAGAGACCAAGGGCGTCCACATGCTCTTCCTCTCCACAAAACAGACAGAAGCCCGGCCCTCGGCTGCTCCCAGCTCTAAGAAAGAAGATTCACCATTTTCATATAAAAACGTTCAGAGAAACCATAAAAAGGCAAAAGCACACTGTGAAATGTAATCGCCCCTGTACGCTTTGGCTCTAGCCATCTGCCAAGCACAAAATGCTGTTCAGTCCTGGCCCAAACATTTTGTGAATGGTGACAGTTGAACCAATGTTGTGCTGTGAGCACACTTATCTTGGCTTTTGCAAGTTTATATTGCGACATTCTCTGGCACTTAAACAGATTCATACTACATTTTAAACTTCTGACTTTAGGCATCGCTACCCGTGCTGTTACGTTCCTCATATACAGTTGTGTGTCTTCATTTCTAAATTAAACTGATCTACGCTTCAGTTTCCTCTCACTATTCTACCAAGTAGTGAAATGATCACATTCCACAGCATGTGAACAAATGAGACTGTATGGAAGCAAATGAATGGAAAAAGAAACAGACGAGCCGAAGGAAGGTTCCTATATACTTTACAGCAAATCCAACCAAGAACATACATTACTCAAAGTAACTGACCAGCCAGATTCATGTGCCTATCCTCTGTGCTTGCCATCCCCACATGAACTTTCACACTTAGCCACAGCTGCCCTAGTAACTGAGGATCTGGAAAAACAGGAAAGATCTTCTGTTTGCATCTCTGGTACTCTTGGGGTTGGCCCCAGGACAAACTCTATATTATGCCAGTAGTTTTTAAATGCTCTTCTGTACTTTTGATCTACTTAATACCATTAATAATGCACTTAATCATGGCAATGTGAATTTAATTATCTTTGCACCATTTGTGACAATTTAGTGACCAGTTTCCTTTGCACAATTTGTGACTGATGCCCCCGAGACCGTAGAACACTACAGCCTCCTGCAGGCTAGGCCGCCCAATAATCTCTACACAGAGCCAGATCCGACCTGACAACCAGACCCGATCCAAGGATCCGGATGAAGTACGGAATTAGCCATGGAGGAGCAGAGTTGCCAAACAGAGCTCAGCCATGCCTTGCACCAAGGACATATCCCAGGAGGAGAAGGCAAAGAGCAACATTGAAAGCCGCTTTCTAAATGTATCATTTTGTGCACTGATGCCCTTACTCTGTCAAATAGAAAGATCAGTTTTTAAAACGGAGTAAATTGGCAGATCTGTGTATGCTTTGTATTACTCATACTGGACTAATAAGCTAAGTGTCAAATGGTGCAATAAACACAGGAAACAATAAGAAAAAAATTAAGCCAGAGAATTGTGAAGGAGGTGGGAGGGATCAAGGCCTAGTTTGAGAAATCCAGTGACCCCTGTAGAACTGCAGAAGATAAGGAATAGCTGGCACGCATGATTCTAGGCTTACATTTGCCATCCTAAGCAGAGCTCCTAGAAATGACAAAGTGCAAAAAAGAGGACAGGGGAGAAAGCTCGAGGGCCCACTGAGAAGTGCTTTAGTGGACAAGATATCAGCTTTGGCAGAAGCTCCAGAAACTTGAACGCACAAGTATGAGCAACTGAACCATCACCTCTGGGCAGTCATGGACTATGAAATACAAAAAAGAGAAAGACATCAATGAACCAGGGTAATCGGATCAAATCAATAAAATGAGCACAGCGAGCACATTAAACAATACCGGCTGCAGAAACTATGCACAAGGCAGACAAAGCTGCAGTGCCATAGGGGAGAATGGAGCAAAACACGTCATTGAACACAGCCGTTCAACTACAGAGACCATAGTCCCCAATGAGATATGAAATAAGAAAATGTTGAAGAATCTTGATAGCAGAGGGTGTGATGGGAGCATCAAAGAGCTCTTCTATTGGAAAGCCTGCCGGGCCTTCACTGAAAACAACACTAGCTTTTCACCCACACCAGATTCAAAACTGATGAGGAAAAGAGGATTTGGGAGCTGTGGAGGGGCAGAACTCTACACTTTCTTGGGAGTTTTTTAGAAAAATTGGGGGAAAAGAACCGAAAATGTTGAAGTATGAAAGAGTAATTCACGCTGACAGGAGACCTATATGTGTCTCAGTCTCATCATATCTGGAGGTGGGACAGAATCATAACAGAAGATGATGCTGCCACCTGCTGGGTGCAGGAGCTATTGCAACAAGCATTGGCATAGCCAATAGGTCTCGCTTTTTGGACCGTATAAGTATTTAGTTATGCAGCAGAATATCCTTGGTGCAACACCACCAACTGTTGCATGGCTAAACACTTATAAGGTCCTAAATGCGAGACCTATTGGCTATGCCAATGCTTGTTGCTTACTGCGTCCTTGAATTTGCAGAAACCTGAAATCGTATTGCTTTCTCTTGTAGTACTGGGCAGAATGCTGCTTACTTACCAATATAATTTGCCCACACATTTTCTTTTGTCAACATACTAACACAGCTTTGAAATCACTTGTTTGGAAAGATCTGCCTAACCCTCTATAATATGGGGGGGTAGGGGGTGGGCGGAGGCACACAAAACTTCAATTACTAATATCAGAGGGCAGGCCACAAGCACTAGAAGCAGGAGTTTTACTATTTGGTGTGCCACTACAATCAATGGCCAGGTGTTTCATGGACTCTGACAATCTATGGGACATATACGATGAAGGAAAATTCAATTTAAGCATAACTATTTGCAAAAGAGCATAAATATGATTACTCCACCAGGCTGATGCATAGGGAGAGATTGTGGCACTGGGTATTGTTCCGCATAGCCATGAAGACAGCTATGCACCTTGCTAATCAATATGAACAAGGCCAGGCACGATGGCATTTAGAGATTAAATAGTACATGGAACACATTTCAAGTGCACATTTCACAACAAACATTTATTTCATCATGAAAGTTCTTGGTTGATTGGCCAGACACTTTAGAGACTTTGGATTGTGAGGGATGACCAGTCAGAAGCAGTAAATCCACTGATGCTAGGATTGTGAAAGGAGAGAGCAGTGTTGCTTGCTATAGTCATCTTTACCGAGGGAAGGTAGAACATATAGGTATGGATCTTACATTTTAAATCAGGTGGGCCTTGTTACTTAATGTTCAGAACACACTACTTTAGACCGCAGATCTGGCTAAAGCTCTGGAACAGGAACACAGCTGTTGGACCGAAAATCTGCTATTTGTTTTGTTGAAAAGTCCCGTTACTGCTCAACACTTAATGAGGCCGTATCATCAAGGAGTGGGTACAACTTGACAGTAGTCATTTTCACCATGTGTTCAACAACAATGTGTAGTTACTACTTTTTCCTTACAGCAACAATCGCTGTTTCTCCTAAATTCAGTTTTACCAAGATTTAGTAATACTAAATTGATCCTTTACACTGGATGTTAATGTGCAGAGGTATTTATCCAGTAGAGTATTTAAAGGCATTCAAGGACTGAAGAACATATTCTCGGGGTGTTTCTAACAGCACCATAACAGTAGAAACTGACTGCAAGATGAGCATAAGGAAGGCGTGGGTGCACAGATGCTAGCAGTACAGACAGAAAAGACACATAGAATAGTCTCTAGATCTAGTAAGTAGCAATCCACAGCAAAAGGCAATGGTGGGGACAGGGGCTGTGTGGGGTAAGAGGGACAAGAATGGATGAAACTTGAAGCGTGGTAACCCTTAAGAGAATGGAAATTTGAGAGGATGGAATTGGTTTAAAAGTAGTTAGCTGGGAGATATTATAGAGCTCAGGTCTTTGCAGTTCAAGCCTTGCAATGTAATTGTATTCCACCTCTTCCAGTCCTGCACTGAAAATATGCAAATGAAGTACAACAAAAATTCAACCAGATTGAAACATCTCACAACTGACAGGGGTTTTCTGAGCTCTGGATGCAGTTGTGACAATGGAGACTGGTATGCACGTTATGTTGGGGTGAGGACGAATTCTAGGAGGAAGAAATGTGTTTGCAATTAGTGGCCTGTACCAGGGGAATGAGTGGAGTCAGTTAAACTGAGAATTTTCCCATAAGGGGGAAAAAAAAAAACCTGTAACGACAATGGGTTACATAACGGAAAAGTGGATTTAATAGTTGCTTAGTTGGATGGCGGGAGGCAGAAACTATTTGGCAAATGACAGAAAAACCCTTAAAGTGTTTTATTTTTTTAAGAAATTCACTTGATACTCTTACAGTTTTATTAGTGGGGTGCCCAGCAGGGGTCCAGCCATGGGCACGATCAGAGCAGAATGTAACCACCGCCATCTGCTCCACTGGGGAGCAAAGCGATGGCTAGCAGTGGCCATGAAATCACACCAGTTGCCAGGTATACCAGCTTCTATACAAATTGAATCACTCCTCCAGCGATGCCTACCTCCAGTACAAGGACCTGGGATTGTTGCACCACATTCATCTTCACATCAAGTAGTGGGGACTTTGGGATGGCTGCATAAAGGGAAGGACTACTAGCAAGCTTTGTCACTTTTACGCACAAAGTAAGGGGTTGCAGGACATCCCCTCTGTAACAGGTAAACAAGGTCTCAGAATGGAACATTAAGCCGCAAGGGTAGACTCTACAATAGCCCAGTGTTTACGGGTGTAGCAAAGCTCAGATTGAGCCCATGAATATTAGTCGCAAATACTCGCAAGGACTAATCAAGGCGGTGTGGCAGCCAGTATTAATGGAGCAGATATGCAATGCTGCATCTTTAGGACCACCGTTTTTAGACACCACCTTGGTTGAGCAGACGCTGCACTTCATTGGTATAAACATGCGCTAGCCAGCTAGTTGCGAATCATACCCATGCTTGAATGGGTTAACAGTGACATCTCAAATTCAGGAGGCATTGTAGTGAAAGTAACATTTCATTTGTTTGCATACAGTCAAGATGCATGTCACTGCGCGTCAGTGTAGTCTTTATGATTTTCTTGTTCATATGGACAAGGCAAGCTTTAGGTACATGACAAGCTGTACCTACAATGGTATGAATGGGGGCGGGGGCATTTTGGCAGGTTTGTTGGCTAAGCCTAACACTTCCATAATGAATGTTTGCTTCCTTGGTGTGGTTATACTTACAGGAGTAGTCTCATGGTGTCGATTATTTAATTGAGCAGAAAGTGCTTGCACTAAGTGCCGGTTCTGAGAGCTTATTTGTTGGGCTATAACGGTATCCCTGTAAAAAATACCCTATGGACCAGCAAGCTGGTAGTCAACTGAGCATGGTTTGTCCTTTTATGCAGCAAGTTGTGGAGACTTGCTACGAATGCAAAGCTGTGTTGTGTGCTTGAGAAAATGTGTGCGGGGGATTGGGTGCCTGCCTCCACAACGAAGCCTTGACCGAATGGTTTAAACAAAAAATGTATTTCAGAATTAGTGTGCTAGTCACTTCAGCTGCTGTTGGTGAAGGTTCGGGCAGGCTCCAGTGGCCTGAGAAAACAAGAAAAGACAAGCATTGGCCGCGCGACCCGGCCGGGAGTTGAGTGTGCACGTGCGCAAAAATTAAAATAAACAGCATTGGCTACGAAAGTCATCGCGATCACGATCGCTGTGAAAGCGAAAGTCATCGCGATGACGCAGAAAGGCGTTAATGAGTGCTGCTGGCTGGCCTAGCGCTAGGCCAGCCAGCAGCACTTAAAAAACACACATACAAAATGTCTCTCCGAGCCAGCGCATGCGCTGGGCTCAGCGAGACCTAAAAAGGAGACCCAAATGAGTCACGACGGAGGCCGATGGCACTACCTTCTGGTTGAATAATCTGTTGCAAAGAGCTTCCCCGAATCCAGTTTGGTGCTGGAGAGATTCATAAGATGATAAATCTTTGGTTAGAAGTATCCACCAGACAGTTCTATCCACAAGTATGCGTACAACACCCACAGCCATCAGATATCGACATTATTACATGCAGGACTTGCATGGAGACCATTCAAACCTGGAGATTTACAGTGTATCTTAACAAAGATTGAGCACATCTTCAAAACCGGAGGCAATCTTAAACACCTTCCTTTGACATTCTTAAACAAGACAAACTTAGATAATTTTTCATCTGTCTGATATCCTCTGTGAAAGCAATATGAAGACGAAAGCACAAACAAAATGGTCAATGAGTTTCACCATAAAGAAAATATGCTGTCTAGAGGATCACTGTCCTGGGATGTTCCACCCAAGATACTACAAAAGCGTCTTCATGCATGATACAAAAACTGAAATCCCTCTAATACACTTCAGACAAATACAAGCACAGATCATATATTTTACCAACAAGAGACAGTAACTCTCAGCAGAGAAGAGGCAGTTTTGGAGCTAGATTATATCATTGCTATGTGTTTATACTGGCAACTATTAGCTGCTTAAAGCTCCATGATTATTCCTTGAATTGAAACTTATCTTAAAATCTTGATGTCAAAAAAAGCAATTTTCCCTAACATGACTATCACATATATCCAGCTGCGGTTCCTCTGTAGGAGTGGAGGAGCGTCGCACCCTCACACTGCTGTGTCAAAAATGAAATGGTGATAAAATGCTTTTATTACCATTTTATTATTGACACTTCCTGCCAGCAAATGGAGTGAGAGGGCAGGGAGAGGCCACTGCGTCTCACTGCTGCCAAGGATTGGCAGGACTGAGGAGTGGCCACTTAAGTTTGTATTGCGCATGTTCGTTTGGCTGGCTACCTTGCTACGATAAAACAGACATGCACAATTTAATCTCTCCAACTGTCTTGGACTGCTGGGTTGAAGAGCAGGAACAAGGCATACAGTGTCATTTGGAGTGTGAACCCAGCCCTCTCCAGTCAATCAAGACCCTTTAGAACAGTGTCTTGATTGGATGAGTGAGCTGGCTGTGGGCTCTGCGCTTGAAGAACGTGCTGCAGAACAATGAGGAAGGGTTGCAGAACGTGGAGGGGCAGTGTAAGGTAAGTATTTTTTTAATGTGTATATTTATGTTAATGTGTATATTATTGCGTATTTGTTATGTGTATTATGTGTATGTGTTATGTATATGTATGTGTATATGTTATGTGTATTTGTTATGCGTATATTTTCTGCCCCCTATGTGATTTACGACCAACCACCACTGCATATATCAAGACAGTGCCTACTGAGGTGCCACAGGGGTAAAGAAGGGCATATAATCTGTCATGGCTCCCTGTTTCATGTAAAGGTATCTTTCCTAAAGTCCTAGTTGGAGTGGGATTATTAGGAAATGGTTATTGGCAGAGACCATGTGCAGTGTGAGCTAAAAAGGTCCGCACATGTTCAATATTTGCATACAACTTCAGTGATTGTGCTACATTATATCAATCAATCAATCATGAGTTTGTAAGCGCAACTACTCACCCGGAGGGTCTCAGGGCGCGGAGGGGGGCGCAGCTCCTGGGTATTTAAAATGATTCATTAAAGAGCCAGGTCTTGAGGCCCTTCAAGAACTTGTTCCATGCCTTGGCTGCGAGGAAGGAGTATCCTCCTGTCCTGGTCTTCTTGATGCATCGTCGCAAGAGAGAGTTGGGCTGATCGGAGGGATCTCTGGGGTGCGTGGAACGAGAGGCAGTGGCTAATGTAGGCGGGTCTGGTATTGTGGAGGACTTTGTGGGCGTGGGTGAGAAGCTTGAAGGTGATTCTCTTCTCGAAGGGGAGCCAGTGTAGTGCCCGCAGGTGTTGGCTGATATGGCAGTGGCTTGGTAGGTTGAGGACTAGTCTGGCGGCAGCATTCTGGAGTTTGCGGGTGAGGTTCTTGTTGATCTCAGCATAGAGTGCGTTGCCGCAGTCCAGTCTGCTGCTGATGAGGGCGTGGGTGACGGTTTTCCTGTGCTCGAGGGGAATCCAGTTGAAGGTCTTTCGGAGGAGACAGAGGGTGTGGTAGCAGGAATATGTGGCGGCATTGATGATCTGGCAGTCCATTTTGAGTTTGAAGTCCAGGATGATCCCGAGGTTGAATGCGTGGCCTGTGGGGGAGGGAGGGTTCCCTAGGGCAGGGGACCACCAGGTGGCATTCCAGGCATTGGGGTGAGGGTCCATGATGAGTTCTTCAGTTTTGTCTGTGTATAGTTAGAGGCAGCAGTTCTTCAACTACCTGGCGACTGTTTCCATTCCTTCTTGAAAGTTATGTTTGAAGATGTTGGGTTCGTTGGATAGGGAGAGGATAAGTTGTGTGTCGTCTGCGTACAATATGATGTTGAGTCCATGTTGTCTGACTATGGATGTGAGCGGGGCCATGTAGACGGTGAACAGGGTGGAGCTGATGGAGGATCCTTGGGATAAATGATAGCCACCTGCTATCAATTTTCTAATAACTTTCCTTGAGTGTTAAAGTCCATCATAGTTATGCTTGTAAGCATTTTACCATTCTTCCCCAAGCAGGTCTGCAAGAAAGCGTCCAAGGCTCTTGGATTTCACATTTCCACAAATATAGCTTGATGCATGGTCTGTACACTGGAGTGAGCCTCCTGAGACATAACCACAGAACCACACATGCTTTTTGAATACACAGTCAATATAAACTTTCAATAGAATACTATGTCAGGGCAAAAGAATGTGCAATACTTAGGGTCTGAATTAGATTGTGTCAGACGGATTACTCCTATGGGATTTTTATATTTCAGCGGACGGGATATCCGTCACCATTGTAATGGAGTAACCCATCCACCAAGATCAAAATCAGGCCCTAAATCTGCATTATAATACCTTGAAATTCCTGTCAAACCAACACTTTAGGTGCGGGCTTTCCACTTATGTTTTTCAGCTGTTTATATATCCTACCATTCACATTAAAAGCCAAAAAACACTGTAAGGTAGTTTTAGTTTGAGTCGTAGCAATGTACATGTGCAAAAACTGACACACCTTCTTGAACTTTGATAAAACCATCTGTAAACTCATTCTAAAGCAAACTGCCCTGTGTAGATTTCTGCAATTCTAAATGTGGCCCTTTCTTTTCTACATACCTGGACTATGATAGGCATTAGATTTATTGTGGCACTTAATGTAATCCTAATTTGTTTAAAATAAAAGCTGTTTATGACAGAATAACAGGTCAATTTGGGCAAATTAAATATTGGAGGCAAAGTCATGGTATATATTTGGGGCCACTAGTTTTTCGGAGACAAACTAACTTTGCTTCGTAAGAGTTGGAGTGATTTTAGTTACCATACAAATAACATGATGCAGTACAGCCGGCCACATTCTTTCCAAGAAAAAAAGGACAACTTTATTTGTAGAAGACAAATTGTAATTATTCTATTGAATCTCCGCGTGCCTATACTGCTTGCCATTGTGTTAGGTTCCAAGGCCACTGTCTGCTTTGTAGCACATAGTCACAAGTGAGAGAACAACTTGTGGGGGTCATAAGGGCTACTTCAAAACACTGTGCATCATTGACTGGTCCAAGTACGAGAGAACTTTGCTAAATAAGAAAGACTCATTGTGCAGGTATCTCTGTCCTGAGAGCATAGCCCATACTGTATGCTGGCTGGTCTCCCCCTGTTTTTTAGTGCAGTTCCTTGATCTACTGGGAACTTTGGCATTTACGTGAGCTCTATCCCAATCCCAGAGTAGTTCATCTTTGTTCAAAACACATCTTAAAAGTGTGCCCCTAGAAAAATAATTTAAAAATCCATTCTTTCTTAAATCTCATGATGTATTTATTTCAGGGAAAACCCCCATAAAACAGAAATATAACCTTCCAGATTACAAATAGAAGTATAAAATGACAGCATAAAGTAGATTTTTTCTGACCTGATTTTGTTGGTTTTATGACTCTGGGCACTGTACCACTGCTGGTCAGTACTACAGTTCATGTGCTCTCTCTGATAAACTTGGTAAGATTGGTCAACACATGTTTGGCAAATTTAATTTTCCTGTAAGTCCCTTGTACACTGGTATCTCATATACCAGGGACTGTAAATTAAATGCTCCTAGTGGGTCTGCAGCGATGCTTGCGCCACCAACTGAAGTAGCCTTTCAAACCTGTCTCAGGCCTCTGCTGGTGCAGGGCCTGCACGCGCAGTTTACAGTTGCAGTGACGTGGCACTAAAAGTGTTTACCACGTCACAAACTCCCTTTTTACTACATATAGGTACCCCCTAAGATAGACCCTAGGTAGCCGTATGGGCAGGGTGCTGTGTAGGTAAAAGGTAGGACATGTGCCTTAGCTGTGAGGCATGTCCTGGTATTGACAAACAGCCTACTTGGTTTCTAACTACTGTGAGACTGCCCTTTCATAGGTTTGCATTGGGATTCTCCTGGTATGTGCTTCAGTGGTAATTTCTGATATAAAAGGGGTAGCATGGCCATGTTTGGTATGCTTGAAATAGTAGTAATAAATTCTGCTTAATGGTGAAAGTGGATTTTCTATTACTATTTTAGAAATACCACTTTTAGAAGTGGACATTTCTGTGTGCTTATGACTCTTTGAGCCCTGCCTGGTAGTGTATTCACTGTCTGGTTTAGACTGACAGGAGAAGGGGATGTGCATTCACTTTAGAATCAATCATTTTTATTACGTGGCCGCAAGGAAACAAATACACAGCATAGCTGCCTACATCATATTGCCGGCAGAGCGAAAACTACTGAAAGGACACAGAGTTTAGGTCTACATCCCTGAGGACGACCTTGCGATAAGTTCAAGCTGTAATAAGCCAGTAAGGTGCCAAGCAAAAGTGCCACTTTTATAAGAAACATGAACATAAGAAAACAAACCCCGCTCCCTCTACCCACCCCCACCCTCCCTCCGCATCAGTTAAAATCTGGTAAAGTCAGTTCATTCTTGTCCCCAATCAATGGTCAGTTAACGAGTAATTCAATTCGTGGATGCACCAGGCGGTTCTAAAGGTATAAGACGCAGAATTTGCAGATATTTCGGGCACGTGACTTCTCTCATATCTTTGGTAAGTATCTGCAAGAAAGGAGCCCACAATTTTGCAAACGTCCTTGCCTTTCCCATCTACACTCAGCGATAACCGCTCCATTGCTAAGAGTTGCCAAAGTTTCTGAATCCAATCTCGAGAGTCCGAAATCATCAGCGAACCCCATTGTGCTAGGAGCACCTGTCGCGCTGCCAGCAATGCCATGGCGATTTGCTTACCCTTCAATGATTTCAGCGGGAAAAATGTAGGATGGGGGAGACCTAACAAGGTAGACTCGGGAGTACGTGGCAAAGTAATCTGAAATGCTGCATCAATGTCATCAATGATTGCTGTCCAATAGCTCACCAGTGTGGGGCAACGCCAAAGTAAATGCACCAGAGTGACAACAAGACCACCCCCCCGCCAGCAGAGGTCTGACTTGGAGCTATCCCAACTCTTAATGCGCACTGGAGTATAATACCAGTGAGTAACCACTTTACAGGCAGATTACGCCCCTGCCGTGTTAGAGGCAGTATGGTGCGCTCTGCAAAAATGTGTTCCCACTCTTTGTGCGACAAGGGCATCCCTAATTCAGTTTCCCATCGGACCTGCGCCTTTGTGCGGTGCCTCTTTGCTTGTGCCGTGATCATGGCTTAAAGTTCAGAGATGAGCTTACTATCATCCTTTTTACACCCAAGCCATTTTTTAAAGGCCGTCAGGGGGCGAGACATTAGAGTGAAATTCTCCGGCCGCATAACCCAGTGTACGACCTGTGAATAATGGAAGGCATCGGACTCAGGCAAATCATAATCCCTACGCAGCTGAGGAAAGGGAATCACGTCCCCGAGATCAAACAGGGCACCCACCCTTTTGCCACCCTTCTCCCGCCATCGTTGGAAGGTCTGGGATGCGCATCCTGGCCGAAAGTCAGGGTTGTCTACTATGGGGGACAGAGGAGAAGGGAAAGTAGTCCATCCTCTCGGGCCTGCTAATCGATCCCAAACTTTGAGAGACAGGGAGGTAACCGGAGACGAGTATAGCCCCCATGCTCTATGCCGACGCGGAAGCCACAATTCCCACCATATATTCCGACCGGCCACCGTTTGATCCATAAAATTCCAGTGCTTGTTGGAAAGAGGCCTGTTTCATTCCGTGATGAAAATGAGACATGTTGCCTGATAATAGGCGCTCACTATCGGGAAGCTAAGCCCTCCCTGCGCTTTCGAGGAGGTCACATGCGCAAATGCGAGCCGTGGCTTCTTATTGTCCCATAAGAACTTATTAAGAAGGCCTTGTAATTTGCAAAGCGCAACTGGCGGCGGGCTCATAGAAAGCATTTGGAAGACGTAGAGGATGCGCGGTAACACCGTCATCTTCACTGCCACCATCCTGCCATACCATGCTAGCTTGAGACGCGACCAGGTCGCCAGCGCCTTGGCCGTCTGCTCCAGCAATAGAAAGTAGTTAAGAAAATGGAACAATGGAAGAGGTCAGACGAATGTCCAGGTAGGTAATATCCATGAACACCCACTGGAATTCAAAATCTTGTTTGAGATCCTGTATCTCAGTCTCCAGGATAGAAATGTTGAGGATTTGCGATTTTGTGAAGTTGACCTTGAACCCTGCCACCTTTCCAAAGGTAGAAAGCTCCGTAGTCAAATACTGCAGTGTCGTTCGGGGTTGTGTGAGTGAGAGGATGACATCATCAGCGTACATACTAATTTTATGAACATCAGCTCCAAATTTCAGGCCCATAATGTCAGGGTTGGAACGAACGTGTTGAGTGAAAGGCTCCATGTAGAGCGCAAATAAGAGAGGGGACAAGGGGCAGCCCTGCTGCGTGCCCCAGGCAATAGGGAATAGAGTCGACTTGCAGCCATTGACCCGCACCGCCGCCTTGGGGGAGGCATATAGACAACTAACCCAACGGATGAAATTATCTCCGCACCCGAATGTACGTAGCACCGCAAATAAATATCCCCAATCAACCCGATCAAAAGCTTTCTCCGTGTCTATCGAAAGCAAAAAGGCCGGCGTACGCGATCGGTGAATAAGATCAATAAGGTGTAACAGTCTCTTAGTATTATCCCCCCCTGCCTCGTCGGGATAAATCCGGACTGATCCGGGTCCACTATGTTATCCATGAGGGGACTAAGTTGTGAGGCCAACACACCCGCAAACAACTGTGCGTCAATATTAAGAAGCGAAATCGGTCTGTACGACCCACACTCCTCTGGATCTTTCCCGGGCTTTAGAATTACAGAGATGGCCGCCTCGGACATGGAAGGCGTCAGCCCTCCAGTTTCTAAAAAGGAGTTAAAAAGCTTCGTTAAAAGGGGAGCCAGCTCCGCACAAAATTGCTTGTAGAACAGGGCTGAAAAGCCATCCGGGCCCGGCGACTTAGCCACTTTGAGCCGCACTATTGCCGATATTACCTCCTCGAGGCGAATAGGGGAGTCCAAATCGTAAGCCGACGTTTTGAGTAAGGGGTGATTTTACAGGAGGCCAAATATTCCCGTGGGTCATGCCAAGGGGTGCTTTCTCTCAAATAAAACTATCAAACAAAGGCTTGGGTGCTGTCGCTACCTGGCCTGGACCACTATAATAACAAAAACAAACAAGTGACCAGATAGGATCTTACAAAATTACTCCACTGAACCTGGACAATCAGTTCTAAGTGCATGTGATTTAATTCACATTCAATTCGACCATTTATCACATTTTATCAAGGCAAACATTTCATCATGACATAGAGAGGTGCACCCAATATTTCAGTGTGACCTCAATACATACAAAAAAACTTAAATTACATACGAATCACATAACCATAATAGTGAAAAAAACAAAAATATCAAAATATTTACAACGAAAACACCATTCATATTCTCATTCTCCTATGAATTGGAGGGTACCAGTCCGTATGTACAAAACAAAAAACAGGTGGACTTTAGTAAATTTGAAGATCCTGCCTGTATGTTAGGCTGAAGATGACTACATAATCTCATGGGTCATATCACTACTGGGGATTAATGTCTTTAGCTATTTCCCATGTGTTGCCCAAACAAAGCTAATTGACTTCAGCCATAGCAAGAGGTATGACAATAGTTCGCCTTGATGGTCAAACGTTCAGGGGAACGTGGCACACACTCCCAGTCCACACCAAGTAGTACAGAGCAACCACTCTGTATGCCGGGAGCGATGGTACTACTCACATTTCGACTGCGTCCTCCCTCCAGCGCCATCACTTGAACCCATATGGGTGCCAAACCTTAAGAAGTGCATGGAAAGACCGTGTTATCCGTCACCTGTGACACCGAAGAGAGGGCTGCATCTCTTTCCAGCCTTCTAGCAGCCGAATCCGGCTTGGAACTGGGCGGCGATCTTCCAACCTGCTGCCACTCAGAAGAGCGCCGGCGGCGACGAGGCGGAGGCTTATTATCACTTGACGTGGCAGGGGGCTGTTCCAGACCTAGAATGTTACATGCGTCTTCCAGAGAGCGGATCTGCAGGAGTTTGCCTTGATACTTGAAGATGAAGCGAAACGGGTGACCCCAGGAGTAAGCAATACCCTGAACTCGGAGATGCCTGGTGATGGGTTTGAATTCTCTGCGCTTAACCAAGGTGGAGGCCGCCAAGTCCTGGAAGAGTGTTGGCTGATGGCCCCGGAACTGCACCGGTTGAAGGTCCCTCGCCCGGCGGAGGATGCGCTCCTTAAGTTGGAAATCGTGCACATAGACAAGGATGTCAGGTGGGGGAGCTTTAGCGCCGCGAAGGAGTCCCACCCTGTGGACTCGGTCCATTTGGATTTCCTGACCCCCCTCATCACCGAGGATTTGACGAAATAGCCCGCTGACGTAAGCTCAGAGGTCATCACCTTCTTCTTTCCAAGGGACCGCCCGAATTCGGATGTTATTACGTCTGGAGCGGTTCTCCAAATCCTCCGCATGGGCCTGAAGATCCATATTCTGTTCTCTGAGGCGAATCATCTCCTGTTGAAGCTGATGCAAATCGTCCTCTCGCCCCAGGTCGTGCTCCTCTAGCGTCGCCACCCGTTCCCCAATGGCATCGACATACCGCCGGACTTCCTTTAGATCAGATGAAAGCTGGGAGCACAGTTCTAGAATATCTTCTTTGAGGGCCGAGAACAATTCGACCATAAAAGTCTTGGTCGCTGGCGTATCGTCATCTTCTGGTTGCGGCATCTTAGTGTCCGTGTGCAAGGCGGGATGTCCCGATGTTTTCTGCAAGAGGTCTTTCAGGGGTTTCTCTTTCCGACCTCTGGCCGACGTCATGGTGAAGCAAACAGGGCTCAATCCACCGCAAAACACCCCCGAAATGCTTCAGGAGGAAATAGCACTCCAGACCCACAGTAGTCCAACTCCTTTAGAGCAAGGCAGCCAGAGACCCAGCCAAGTAAGAGAGCGGTAGCAATTCCTGCGTTGGAGCGGGGGTCAGTGCGAACTCCAAGATTCAAGAGTGCGCAAAGCAGCCGGCCGCTAGGTAGGCAAGGCCGTCTTACGAACCAGATCTCTCTCACCACAAAATCAAAGCACAGTCCAGGTGGGTGCAAATCGCCAGGGTGAATCTCCAGGGCCCAAGAGGGGTGGCGGCCCCACTGTCATCAAGGCGAGGGTAAGAACCACATGCGTTCACTTCAGGCCTTCGTTAGGCTCCAGGTACAGCCAAAAGAGCGGTAGAGGGGGAGTGCCCCAGATACCCACCACTCTCTCACAACGTCCAGGGCAGAACCACTGACAGACAAATCAGCACTTCAGGAGCTTGCAGGCGTTAGTAGGCCGGTCCACAGTTCAATGATGTGTGAAGCCAGTCTTGAGGCCGTGAGAGCTGACCTTCGCACCAATATCAGGCCCAACCCCACTCCGGCACGCAGCAGACACCACCATCAGGTCCCCGAGTCAGGGGTAGGAGTCTCAGTATGGGCCCCACAAAGGCCGACCTCTGCACACGCACTGCTACTGTGTGTGGGCCAGCACTTCGTGGAAGCAGAGGATTTACGTGTCACCGCGAGGTCTGGCCGCTATCACTTAGCCCAGGGTCACTGGCCGCACCATCCACTATAGGCCCCACACTCCCCTGACACCATCCGCCGGGTGCCAGCCAGCAACCGCGGCGGCACACCACACTGAGCACTCATGGGGGGGGGGGGGATCCGCAGGAGAAGGCAGCCCTGACACTTATCAGAAGCGGAAGCCTCCCCCCAGCAGCGACAGCGCCGTCCGCCGCCCCGCAGACCTAGTCTCTCACCCAAAGTTGGTACCGCACCACAGGCCCTCCGCTCCTCACCTCGATGTGCCGTGGGATAGGCCGCCCCGTCAAGCAGGCCGCAGTACCTACCGATGGATCCCAGGTTTGCCACTGGTTCCGAAATCTGCAGAAGCAGCCGCCCAACTCCACCAGCGCCGCTTCAGTCTGCCGCCAGGTTCCTGGAGGGACGCAGACAGGCCGCCTCAGGGCAGACAAAATGGTGGCAACCCCGTGGCGCTCCACTTTATCTCCTCGCCGGGGGCCACCGCACTCCGTATCGTCCTTCACGGGGCCACTCACCAAGGGGGCCAGTCGCCAGCTCCCCTGCCGGGCAACCTCGACTGCGGAAGCTCCACGGATCAGCCACCGCAATAAGCCCTCGTTAGGCCCACCGGACCGCAGCTAGGCCAGGGTCGGGCAGCCAGAACAAAGGCGGAAAATCACCAAGTGGCTGCAAAAGAAGCTCGCTGTCGGCGTCAGGACATCCACAGGCACAGCATCTCTGGACGGTAGGCTGGGATGGGCTCCCTAGAGGGTGATAACACAAAGCTTATGGCTGGTGGCGCCGGAGATATAAGGACACACGTCCTATCTCGCCACCATCTTAGCCACGCCCCTGTGCATTCACTTTAGACAGTCACAAGGGGGGTTGAGGTGTGCCCTGCATTTCCTGGGTGACTCAGCGCTGGGCTGAATAGACAATGTCTGCATTTAGAATGTTGGAGGAGTTTCCCTTGCACCTGAATACGGTTGTGCCTGCCTTTCACAAAGCTCTCTTCGCCCCCTGTAGTGTGTTTGGAGCCAGGGCTTGGGATATGATAGGGGTGTTGTGCACTTCTAAAAAGTGTTTGAAGTGCCCCCAGAACAAATACTTTTGCAGTAGAAGTACAGGGGCTGTGATCCCATATTGGGAGGCACTGCATGGACTCATAACCAGACGCTGCTGGTTCTACACCAGAGGACTGCTGTGTGCCAACCTCCATTTCTGGACTGCTGGCTTTGTGGAACTAACCTGCCACCTATTGGGTGGCTTAAGGGACTGCCACCTTGCCAAGTGACCATGTGTGCTGGCCTGTCTGTGCTCTGTCCTCCACAGACTAATTGGTGTACCCCCCTCCCTGTTTTGCTCAGTGCTCTTCCTGCATACAATGCATGGAGAGCACTTCTGACAAGAGAGTGTATGTGGGGAGTGCTGTGTGCTGTTTCACCTTCTAGGGAGGCAGAGTGCTTCTCTTTTCCCTCGTGCACATGAGAGCTTTGTTGAGGCCAAGCTGAGGCGTGGGTGCTCTCTGGAGCACTGTGTTGTGAGCGGGCCGCAAGAGAGTCACCGTGCCACCCTGCAAGGCTGCCTACATCAGGCGCTGTGCTTCGCTCCGATGCCTGTAAAAAGCTAAGTCTGTCCCGCATTCCAATGCGGGGGTGCTGTGTCTCTCCCCAAGAAACCGCGACCCTGAGACAACCAATGGCTCACGGCATTTCCCGAAGGTAGTGGGGAACGTGCAACTGCTCCGCGTGTACGCAGGTAGCTGCTCAGCAGTCATTGGCCTTGCGGGGGGACCGAGTGAGGTCTCCCCATGAAATCTGGTTGGTGAGTGTGTGCCCCCAGCCCCAGTCTGGGACATACCTGGGGGGGAATGTTTTCTTAGTAGACATTGTGGGGCGAACCTGGGACGGGCCTCCGATAAGAAATCTGCAGCCTCGAGAGAAACCTCACTGGGATTACCGTAACGCATGAAGTAGATGTGCAGGCATTCCTGCCACCTCCATGTTGTGCCAATTGCCGTTTAACATGTAAGGGAAGCGCAAGTGTGCCATATCTATGATATGACAACACGATTGTGAGGACTTTGTGTGATTTATATCCCTCTTGTTATATGGGGTGATGTTTGGAGATGTGTGTGTTATGCTTAACCTAACTGCTTCATACTTATGCCCTGATTTAGGATGTATGTCATTTTATGCCTTACAATGACAGGATAACGAGTATCATTTCAGAGTGTACATTATATGCGCAGTGATTTTGTTATTTTTATAACGTGTGCAACCTATAAGTAATTGCTGTATTACACTAACTTGTAATGTTATGACAATTGCCTGGTTGACAAAGTGATTTATATGATATATGTAACGTCATGACAAGTGCCTAGTGGCACAGTGATTTATGTGATTATGGTCTCATGTGTTTTATGTACAATACAAAGAATATTTGTTTATATAACCTTGCGTAGGGTCTTTTTTTGGGGTGTGCCTAGTGTGTCACTGGTGTGTGTGTGTGTGTGTGTGTGGCACAAACATTTTACATATTGCCTCTGGGATAAGCCTGACTGCTCTGTCAAGCTACCAAGGGGGTTAGCAGGGGTAATCTTGGGTGTGTAACTCCCTTACCCTAACTAGAGTGGTGGGTTCTGCCTGGTTTAGGTGTATACCCTAGCCAACCAGTAACCCCATTTCTAACCGCAAGTAAATAACGAGTCACACTAAATACAACTGGACCATTAGTATTAGTTTTGAGTAAACATTATGCCACCCCATATTGGGATAAACCTAAGAGTCTACAAACTACTAACCACTTCCTCCTTTGCTTTCCAAACAAGGGCAGAAAAAGAAGAAATGGGCCTTGGTTTCGCTTGCTAATAGGCACGTAGGGCATCGATCTACTGGGGGAAGGGAGCTATTAGTGGACCATTTACATGTGAAGCTCCTCAAAGGAAATACTCTGTTCCTGAATTATATATAAAAATTGTCTTGCTGCAGGGTGAGTAATTACATCTAGAAAGGGCTCAAATTCCAGGTAACTATTAAATACCAGGAAGTGGTTAGTGCTGCTTACTGGATAGACTGACTGGCACCAAAACTCCTTAGCAATAACACATTTTAACAGGTTCCCCTTCTTTCTGGTTAATGAAATAGGGCTAGTCCACAATTCGTTCATCCCCAGGGAAATCAATCAGTTTTCACAGTTTTGAACCAAGAAATAGTACAAGCATGATCCACTTTTAATATTGTCTGCAAACACAACCTACATGTTTCCAGCTCTTTGTGAAGCTAAATTCTACAAACATATAATATAGTTCTAAATGTTGCTGCAACCCCATAATCCACCACCATATAACACAGCGCCCAAGGCGTTTGCCTTATATACCTCCACTTCTGGTTAAAAATAACTAGAAACTTGTTGAATTGAAATGTTTTAGAATTGCTCAACTAGTATGTTGTAAGGCTTATTGGATCTTTGTAATTCATGCTGACCATGACTTATTTGCTAGTCACTTTTACCCCTAGGTATTCAAAGTGTATAACTCTTTCTACATTTGAATTGCCCAGGGTCAGCTTTCACCTTTATGATTTATCCAATTTGTGAGGGCTAAAGATCATATACTCAGCCTTCTATGAATTCAATCCCAGGCCCGATACTTACAAAAAGCCACAAACATATCCATCAAAGACTGTAGCCCCCTAGGTGTTTTCAAAATAAGCAGCGCATCGTTGGCAGAGAGCAATGCTGGAATCTAGCTCTCTGCCACTCTTGTGGCATCGTTTGTGATGAGGCTGAGATAGTCAACAACCCCATTGGCATACAGGGTGAAAAGCATGGGTAGAAGCACACAACCCACTCTTACCCCCCTATCAATTGCAATGCAGTTCCCCTCCTTCCCCATCTCACCTGGGATTAGTTGTCAATTTGAAGGCAGATGAGTACAGAAAAAATATCTGCCACCCCCATCCCTTCCAGAACTGCCCATAGTTTTGGTCTGGGAAGCATGTCAAAAGCAGACCTAGGGTCAACAAGTGCCACATGCAGCTGTCCCCATTGCAGAATCACTGTCTTCCAATAAATAAGTAAAAATCGGAAAATCTGATCAGTTGTGTTCATCTTGTACTTAAACCCAGCTTGCAAATCGGTGAGTGTGTTACTCTCAGTCGTCCATCCCTGAAGTTTGCCCTGGACCTGCCTGCAAAAAACTTTCTGCAGCGCGTCCATTAGACTAATTGTTCAGTAGTTGGCTGGATCCTCTATGTTATTTTTTTTATTAATCAGGGCAATTACTGCCCCCACCAACTATCAAGAATTTATGACCCAGTCACTATGACATTCAATGCCTCATTTATGTAGGGGACCCAGATATTAGGTTCCGAAAGGTACAGGTCCCCAGGGATTTTATCAGGACTCGATGCCTTTCCCGCTTTTTAGAGTATATTGACAAAATAGTGTCTTGCAATGTAAAACCTGGTCCTTGGGTGACGCTCTGGGTAAGCCTCACATTATTCATGTCTTCTGTCGGATTAAATACAGGTAACTAGTGTTTCCTCCAGTGGTGTGGATGTATATCATACTCCACGTGTGCTGACTACCATGGGCTATAACTGTTTAATTTTACATGCCAGGACATAGCTCAACTAGATTAATAAGCCCCCTGATGGATGCCCCCGACCCTCCTTTATGAGATGCCTCTGTGGTAAATGATATGAGGCCCTATTTACGAGCCGGGGTGTCAACAGTCACGTCTCTTGAAAGAGGTGTGTATCAAACTTGCCCACAAACTCACCCCACTCCTGATCACTAAATTTGGTGTTTAAATCAGCGACATTCCATGGCAGGATGTTTAGCCCAACATATGACTTGACCTTTCCCATTGTACTTTGCCTAGGAGGACTATTTAGTTACCGTTGCTTCTCTGTCAGAGAGGAAAAAGTAACTAATTTAAAAGTAATATCTGATTTCTCCATTGAAGTACACAGTGTCTGTGCAGTGGGTCCTCCCCAATTGCTATCCCTGAAAGCATGGCCCCAAGTGCTTCATGTCAATCCAGTGGATTTACACCTTGGTCACGACCAATATCAGTGTTTTCTTGGTGTGATTGATTATTAAATGCAATTATTTTTGAGTGATCTTAATTGGGGGTTTAGATTTAAATGGCATACAAGTGGTAAGTTTGGACAGTGAACGGACATCTATGGCCACCAGGCCGTCCACCTAATCTTGATGATCTAAATGCAGCTTGATGTAGTCAAAGCCATCTAGATCCTGTGAACCTTGTCTGGCAGTTTCGGCCACCGAGGAAGACCGTTTCCAGGAGGCCACGTTCATGGATAAATTTGTGCTCAAACGACTATACTCGGACTTACGAGCCACGGTCACTGGCTTTCCGTTGGAACCAGACTCATTTGCCCCTCTGTACTTCAT
This sequence comes from Triturus cristatus, assembly GCF_964204655.1. Classification (NCBI taxonomy): domain Eukaryota; kingdom Metazoa; phylum Chordata; class Amphibia; order Caudata; family Salamandridae; genus Triturus; species Triturus cristatus. The sequence continues at coordinate 280,158,091 of NC_140580.1, read as the reverse complement.
TGTGGAGAGCGACAGTGGAATGCGCATAGTGTCCAAACTCTACAAACTTTGCATCACACAACTCCCTATAGTGGACAGCAGACTACGTGCGGAATGGGAGACAGATTTGGGTCACCAGATTACGGATGACCAATGGAAGGTCTGCTGCAGGACCACTAAAGATGTTTCACTGAATAGTCGCCATAAATTACTGCATTACAAGTTTTTGCGACGAATATACATGACACCGGCCAAGCTGTATAAAATTGATCCCAGCAGACCACACACATGCCAGAAGTGCAGCACTTAGCACGCAGATTTTGCCCACCTCTCCTAGACCTGCCCTCGCATACGTCCCTTCTGGGACCTAGTGCATTCAACGCTGGGTGAGATCCTTGGTCTTACCATTGCTCCCACCCCAGAGGTGGCACTCCTGGGATACACTGTAAATTTTCCTAAAGCAGTCTGGAAATTGGCGTCTCTTAGTCTACTGCTGGCAAAGCGAGAAATTGCACTACACTGGGGCAGCAAGTCCTTGCCCACTTTGCAAAGTTGGTTACACAGCTTAGCACACTGTAGCACAAACAGCGAGATACACTCCAGCACATTACCAAGCTTGGCTCGTCCCAGAGATATCTGGGGCCCATATAAAGTATACATTGCCTCCCGAAACAATTCCGCCAGGTCACAGACCAGTTCGGGTATAGTGCCAACAGGGGTGGGATAGAGCAACAACATCATGCATGACCACGTTATACTGGACATCTCCCACCACTATAGATACTATCACTTCCGACTGCACGTCAACTTCATACAGTTCGGTATGTTTGGGTTCTAATAGACTTCCTAGCGCAGCTTTATGTATGAATAGCCATGGGTGAACTTGTTAGGGCTATACTTCCTTTATTGCAATTGTTTTAGCATGTATAACAGATCACTATTACTATATAGCTGGACAATGCTATTTGTTTCTCTGCAATGTTACCGTACTATTTCTACGATTGAAAACATGTGCAATTTGAAAAGATCAATGATGACTGAAATGGATATGTAACATTCGATAATCAATAAAAAGAAAGTAAAAAAAAAAAACTTTTCTGGCAGTTACAATGTCTGAACAAATCAGTGAGCAGCACGGTTGAGTGTTTTTTTAATCCAAAAAATGACCTTATTGATTTATGAATCTTTAATGTTCTCTAGCCTGAGGAGAAAGTTTAGGGAAATTTGTCATGTACACTGCCCCACCCTTATTTAGGGAATGGTGTTCCAAGGCATATTTGGCGTGGTGGCCCCTATAAAGCCGCCCCATATAATTAGAGCTGTACCCCTCCTGGTTAAGGTCGTTAGTACGAGTGGGTCTCCGAGGAAAACTAGTTGGCATAGTTCCAGTAGACATTGGATCCCTAGGGTCTCTGTCAGGGCATTTTCTTTTCCTTTGCTCAAGTTGTGTCCCTCTCTGTTGTATGTGTGCTTGAGGTCCAGTTATAAATGAAGTATGGAGGCCTGAATCTGCTACGTAATTATTCATGGACGGGTCTTCATTTGAGTTCTCAGCTGGTCTCTCTTTTTGCCATCTATCTGCTTGCTAAACTTTGTACCATGGTATTGAGTTCTGCTACCTCTGCTCTCAATGAATATACTGTTGTGACCAGATATTTTACATGTGTTAGGGCTTGCATAGTAATCACAGCTCATTCGTCCGCACCCTTGTCAGCTCCAGAACACTGGCCTTCTGGCTGAATTGTATCATACCTATTACTACACACTACATTCAGATTACAGTCAAATGGCTGCTGGTTCCTTGCTTGTAAACAGCCTTCAGTATGAAAACCTGTGCATTTTCTACAGGAGAGTTAGACAAAGTAACAATGTCTACTGTACCAACTGGATAGTTTTGATTATCATTTGTGCGTTGTATTTTTTTATTTACAAATATTTTCGGTTCCCTGGGAAGGCTGCTGGACAGTATGGGGGCCCTTTCAGGATTCAACAACGTTTCGGCCTCCTCAATTAGAGTGCCACCTTTGCTGTGCAGTTTTCGACAGCATGTTTTGCAGTTCTTTTCTGTTTGATAGGGCCCTGTAAAAGTTCAGCTGCCTTTCTCTTTTCCATTGTAAAATGACAAGGCCTTCACAACTATGCGTTCCCCCTCTCATAAATCCAAGAGAGATAAAATCGAAAACAAGTCAATTGGGTCCCTTTTATAGCCAAAAGAACATAGGTGATCGAAGTTGATCAAAATATGCATGAAGAGACGACACAATACGTTGATAATAATCAAATGTTTTACATTCTGCATGTCGTGTCCTGAATCCCCAGATTTAATTCATGGGACAGATCTTGTGATCATGGTTATGTGTCAATCCTAGAGCGTGGAAAGGCTGGGATGGCCATACTCACTTGGTTCAAATTAAAGGTTAAATCATAGGAAGTTGTATTTTCTATTTATGGGAATATATTGTCTTGTATATTGTCTCGTTGAATATGATCACATAAAAGGCCTAGGTATACGTTGTAGGAGCCAATTAAGGAGGACCAGATACTGCAATCTAATTAACTGTGATATGCAGACTATACATTTCAGATGTTTCTGTGCAGCTTCTAATCAAAATGTATTAATTAAACGGAAATCATGGCTGCCCTGAAACGGTTAAACACAGCCAGAGAGGGAACCGTTTGTTTTGTTTTAATACACTGAGTGACTTCAAGTCAATGTAAGTCTTCTTTAGAGCCATCTATCACTGCAGCTTGACTCGGTTATCAGGTGCTGAGGTGTGTCATAATCAGACTGAATGAAGAGTGCTGTGCCCTGCATAAGTGAGGGCCACTTTACAGATGGGCCCGGGGCGACATCTGGTCACCTGGATTTATAAAGAGGTGCAGGCTCTAAAGCCAGTCACCCTCACGCCCCTTCGGGAGAAATGGGAAGCGGAATTCCAGAGGCCATTGCATGACAAAGAGTGGGACCGGGCATTAGAATTCCCCCAAAAAAGTGTCTCGCACTTATCGCTTTAAAAGCATACAGCTTCACATACTACATCGCGCCTATCTGACGCCCGAGAAGCTTCAACAGTATTACCCAAACACGCCCTTTACATGCCCCAGATGTCCAATGCCCGCCGCATCCTTTCTCCACATGTTCTGGTAATGCCCAACGCTTCACGCTTACTGGGCGCTTAATGCCGCTCTTCGCACAGTCACGGGGCTCACTGATATTCATACATGGGAGGCCAGCGCGTTAGGCATTCACAAGCGCAGTAAATCGCAAAAGCAGAGACGCGTTTTGCAGCCCTGGTGTTACTTCTGGCCAAACGGTGCATAGCAATGCACTGGAGGGTACCAGGAGGACCTCCGATGGCGGCCTGGCGGGGGGCGGTTGGCAAGTGGGGCACGGCAGAAGAGGAGGTGCTTCGTTCTGAAGAGCTTAAGGGTATCCGCAAGCATCCCATATCCATGTCATGGGCTATCCTATTACACTCCTTTAAACAGAAAGAGTCGGAGGAGCCACTGTCCCAGAGCGCTCGTGCCCTGTAGTGAATGCACGCGCCAGGGCTGTCCACTGCAGTCTACTAGCAGATCAGGCACCTGCGGGTCCCGGGTGGTAGCCCGAGGCACACAAACATTATAATGTTCCTAACCTGGTACTCTTACTTGCCCTCTCTCAGCGCCACGCAACCAGTTCCTTACTCCAGCTGTCTTAGTCCGCTGGCTCATATTACACTATGCCAATATAGTCACAGTGTACCCCAGTTCTACCTCCCAGTTTAGTAGAGTTCAAATCGTTATTCTCACACAAAGATGCAAGTCACCCACTGGGCTAGCGTTGAGAGCCTACAGTACAGGCCACAGACTATCTCACATGGACACATGCTCTATACCCACGTACCTACCCGCAGCAGTGATGTTGACTCATGAAAGATTGGATGGATTACATGATATGTCCAGGCTATAATACCAGTCACGATGTGCCCATAGCATGATGTTTATTTATGAGATCTCTGTTTTGAATGTACTGTAATATACAGTAAAATGTGAACAAATATGATTTATAAAAATAAAAAAAATCAGTGAGGGCCACTTGGCCCAGGCTAGTTGCTGGAGTTTAATTCACATTCATTGTGCTTGGCCCGTGCCAGGCAACTCGCTGAACCATGCTGTGGTTTAAGTTAACCAAACCATCTTAAGAGTCATCTTGAAGGTCAGTCATCAGTGTGTGGGCCGTACACAGCTCAGAATGCTCCAGAGTGGAGTCAGGACTCAGAGGTCATGCGCAATAGGGCAGGAGTGACAGGACTGCAGTACAAGCAGGAAGAGGGTGAGCCGCCAGTAAGAGAGATGCACCATCTAAGCACTGTTAAGCTTATGCATGGCATGTGACCTCTCTGATCCAATTGAAACAGTCCAGTTTCTATCAAACCAAAGCAAGGATGCAGGCTTGGTGTTGACCACTCCAGCATGGCTGAGTTGGAAGGCTCTCTCCCACTTCCTAGGCATGACGCGAAGTGTAGCATGAACATGATGGTTAGGGCGGGTCAATGCGCAATAAGATATGTTAAGGTGATGGGACATTTATCGCTGGGCATTCACGTTCATGGTCTTGCTTTATATATACTAAGTCAATCTGTCACTGTAGACAAGGAAGAAAAACAAGTTTCCCAAACCTGTGAAATAAGAGGCTGTGCTCAGCACAAATATTCAGAAACTGATCCTCTTTTATGTCTGGTGCACTAAATATAATCCCATTTCAGGTCAAAATCTCCACCCTTTGTCCTCGGGGGGGGGGGGGGGGGGGGTAGCTTTTGCTCTTCTGTGGTCCACTACTCAACACTCTGATATCAGTTCTATCAGTTACTTCTTTTGTTCATATAGTTTATATAAGAAACTGTATTTATGGATGTTTTTGTGAGTTTAAGGACCAATTGGTCTAAACAAATATTCATTTTGACTGACTGAAAATACTCTGATACCAGTTCTGTGGGTGTGATATTGATACTTTTAAAGCTTTTAGTGGTTTTCTGGGGCCGGTTAAACCCGCTTCTAACCTGAAAAATAAAGACATATTTTATGATGTGTTGCCAAGCACAATCTCTGTTTGAATTTGCTGCACATTGTGAACAGTTACAATTATGATCAGATTTTCACATATTAGTGCGGCTTACTGTTTTATTGCGTTCCAGACTTGGCTTCCATCATCTCTATAAAAATAATAGGGAACGTCTTCCTTGCTTTCCATTCCTTTCATTTTTATCGAGTCGGGAAAGCAGATGGAGTCATATGTTAACTCTTTCATTGCTTTCGCAACTAGCTGTATATGTCCTCCACCACCTGTAGCATTTGCCTTTAAAATAAAACAAGCACATCTGTAAGTAAAATATCCTTTGTTAACCAAGCGTTCTTGCTTATGTCTTCAATATTTCAATATGTTGAGACACTGGTTCACTTTGACACTTTGGGCAAGTACGTCACCCAGCCTTGTAGGAAAAAGGAAGCTTTAGGTTCATCTAAAAGTTCATTAGTAGGCTACCAAGGAAAATGAGACACTGGGGAAACTGGGCAATACAGGAATAATGAAATACAATTGAATTAACTGGAGGCAGTGTACTTTTCAGGATTGTGGGGGCATGGGCAAGACAGACAGACAGACACACACACACACACACACACACACACACTTATATATTGTTTTCTTCTTAAAACAGATTTTATTGAGTTTCAAAGCAGCATCAAGAAAAGGACAGTAAGAATAGAAACTTCTAAAGTGGCATTAAGCACAATACCATTAAAAATAATCCAGCTGTAATATTTTCTAATCCCCAAAGTGAAAAACAGCAAAAAGTGGAATTGCAATTATTGCAGCATTTCTAAGCAGGGACCATCACTGATGGGCTACCCGGGGATGCCACCTGTGACGGGGATACAGGTCCTTCAAATAGTCCACTAAGGCCTCACAGGAGCTGTTCATATCCAGTGAGCCACGTCCCCACCTGCCCTCCTGGAGCAGGACTTCACTATCATACCCTACCCACCTCTCAAGCTCCCTATGCCAGGTTGCTGCCTGGACCTCCCAGGAGCCTTCCAATTTCTGGTGCTTTCCCTCTTTGACAGCATAAAGGCAAAGTCTTGAAATCTGCTTGTGGCCTTGGTCTTAGCATTGTGTGGAAACCAACGCAACAAGCAGTGTCCCGGGGAACAGGGGACCACCCTCTTGTTAATGTCGGCAACTGTGTTTGTGGTCTCTTCCAAGTAAGAAGCAAGCAACGGGCAGCTCCACAGCATGTGTAAGAATTCGGCTCCCACCTCCCCACATTTGTGGGCTCCAACTGTATTGAAATACCTATTCATTCTCCTGGGGATGAGGTACGTCCTATGTAAATCGCAGAAGTTGAGTAGCTTGAATCTGGCATTTCTAGATACCCTGGGGGTTCACTCCAGGAAAGTTGCCCAGTCACCCTCAGGTATGGGGATCCCCAGGTCTTGTTCCCATCAGGTCCGTAGGGTTTCTAGGGGCAGGGGCACGTCTTCTCTAATCACCCTATACAAACAGGTGACCGCTTTGAAAGTACTTGAGGAAGTGACTATGTATTGACAGCACTTATGACTCCACAGCTTCCACATGCCCACACCCCAGTGCTTACAGATCGCGACCCTCACCATCCCTTGGAGCAAAAAGTGACCCTTAAGGTAAATCAATCTGCCAGGGCCCACCAGTCTCCACCATGGGGTAGTAAGTAGCATACTCAGGAGCATGTTGTGCGAGTACAGGACTTGCACTTGTGTCTTTTGCAATCATCGAGCCCCACAGCACCACAGCACTTTAAATTCAGTGGTGCAGTCACTGAGAGGGAATTCCGTCCTCAGAAGTACCCCTGAACAACTGGTGAGGTTTGGGTATAAACCGTCCCATTGCACGCTCCAGTGTCAGTCTACTTGCCAACTACTGTGTGAGCCATTGGAGTTCCACCGCGAGGTAATGTGACTCAAACTCAGAAACTGCCATTCCTCCTTCTGCCACAGGTCACTGCAATGTTGTCCGAGCCACCCTTGTACAGACCAATCCCCATGTGAGAGTAGTAAATAGAGAGTCGAGTTCCGGAACAGTGCTTGAGGAATTCATACACTCATCACCACAAAGAAATACAGTAGTTGGGGGGAGAGCAACCATTTTATGCAGAGCTGCACATCCTACTGCGGATAAGGGGAGATTCTTCTAGAAGTAATTGATCAGTTTAAGTGCATGAATCGCCATCCCAACATTCCCGACCAATAGTCCACATGGTCGTAAAATACTTTAATTCCCTGATATTGTAAACATCAAGGGTTCCCACAGCAACAACTCTAGTAAGGATCGGGAATAGTCGCAACTTCTGCCAGTTGACCCTCATCCCAGATAGCAAGCCGAACTCCCTAGTAAGCATCTAGCACCCTCCAGATCCGTCATTGTATTCCAAGGAAGATTAAGAGATCATCTGTATATAATGAAATTTGGTAGTGTTGGTCAACGACCGCTATACCCCAGTATCGGTCTCAAGTTCTGGCATAGCTGGCCAGCAGCTTCTTTGCTAATGCAAAGAGAAAGGGCAACAAGGGCCATTCCTGCCTGGTTCCGCAGCCCACCCTATATCTCTCATAGATAATCCATCCAGTACAGACTCCGGCCGTGGAGTCCACATATAACGACCTATTCTAGGCTATAAATCTGCACCCCAAATGGAGGTGCTCCGTTACGCCATAAAGAAAGCCTCACTCTAAGCTGTCAAAAGCCTTCTCTATATCTACTGCAAATACAGTTGCTTCCCCACGGTCATAAGTATCGGCCTCCAGTAACCTCAAGAGTCTCCTGATAGTAATCGCTGTGTTGCGGCCAGGGATAAACCCAGCTTGATCAGGGTTTGTTCGTTTTGTTATGAAAGGGAGGAGTCTGGTTACGAGGACCCGGCTTAGAAGTTTAGAGTTGATGTTAAGCATCAATAATAGCCTGTAAGCCTTACAGTCATGCGCAGGCTTACCTGGTTCTAGCAATGGCACCACTAGTGCCTCGCTGGTGGAAGGCGGTAGACGGCCCTTATCTTTAGCTGCTTTGTAATAATCTACTAGCTTGGAGGCCAACTCGTCAGCATATGTGGCATAGAGCTCAACAGGGAACCGGTCTGTTTCAGGCGTTTTGCCTCATGAAAGTAAGGGTTTTAGGAAATCATTGATGGCACTACCTGCGTGCACTGAGGTGCTCGTGTAGAGGTCAGAGTAGTAGCAACTAAAATGTTGTCTGATATCTGCTTGCTTATGGAACCAGGTTCCCTGTTTCGTCTCTAGTGCCAAAATGACCGATCCCCATTTTGGGCAGTTAGCAAGCTAGGCCAAGAACGAGCCAGCGCGGTCTGCTCCACATTCTTCCTTAACATGTATGCTTTATAGTCAAAGCATCTAAGTTTCTCAACCTGTCCGGCCAATCACTCCTTTGCATCTAGCAATGCCTGTTGCAAATCTGAGCAACCTGGTCTACGCCGCTCTATGCCTCTCAGCGCCGCCTCCGAAGACACAACATAATTTAATAAAGTGCGTCTCACCCCCACCGATTCCGTAATGCGCTGTCTTAAGAGCATCCCACTCCATCCGAGTCTGGCAGCATTATCCTTGAAGTATTGCTGAATACAATCTTCAATGGTGTCCTGTAAGATCAGATCCTTTAAAGATTCGGGCTTTAATTTCCACATATGAATGCAGGGTCTTGTTCACTGTGCAGCAACATGTACCACAAACAAAGGGGTTAAGACTATTCGGGAGCACCTCGCCGGGTTCCCCATACCCCATCAGGAGGTAAGAAAAAGGAGCCCATTGTCCAGGGGGCCACAATAAATTTCCCGTGCCGCTCTGAGTTCCTGTGGTGGATCACACCCCAGATAATGAGCTTAGCCATCTCAACATATAATATCTAATCTATGTAAGTTCATCAGCAGTCCCAGGCATCACTTTGGGCAGTTCTGTGCCTGAGTCCCCAGATGAGCTGGCTCTGCGGTCAGAGTCTGTGTCTTGAGTGCCATCATCCGCCGCTGTGGATGTGGGGGTCACTCTGCTGCCAATCATTGTTGCAACTACTTTCATCGCTCTCTGCTGTTACTGTTGGACTTCCTCTCTGGATGGGGCTGCTCTGTTATAGCTGCTAGCTCTGCGCTTTGGCCTGGTCCTCGTAGATGTCCATCATGGAGATCTCTGGCTAGGACTGGGCTGTGGGTGTAGATCAATACAGTCCCATGTCTCCTGCAGGCTTTGGAAGAACTGCATTCCATCCGGAGTCGTCACTCACAGCTGGGCGGCAAACATCATGATGTGAGGCAGACCTAGTTGTCGGAGGTGCTGTTTTGCACCGAGGAAGGTGGAGTGCCGTTTTTGCTCTTCCCTAGTGAAGTCTGGGAATATCATAACTTTGCTATTTTCTACTTTTAAGGTCCCCTTTCTGCCTAGCTTGGCTCAAAATATAGTCCTAGTCTTTATAATGCAACAGTCTGGCCACCACTGGCTGAGGCAGTGCCCCGGTGGTGGAGGCTACGCCGGCACTCTGTGCACTCTATCTAGGGCATAAAATGGAGAGAGACCCTCTGTCACCACTTCCTCGTACAGCCAACGATCTAGGTAGACTAGCATGCTGCCCCTCTCCACACACTACAGCAGTCCTAACACCCTGATTTTATTTTCACCCAATCTGTTCTCAGCATCTTCTCCCCTGAGCTCCAGTGTCTGAACCTTTGCCTCCATGTTGATAAGTCACTCTTTCACTGACACTAGCACTAGTGGGATCTCCCCTAATTCTCTCTCTACTGTTGTGACTCGTCTCACCAGTTGTCAGTGGTCATTTTACAAGATTGCCATGTCTGCCACCAGTGTGTCAATCTTTGTTCCCAATACTTTCCTGGAGGCTGCTGAAGCTTGCAGGATATCATGGAGAGTGGGGGCCCCCCAGGAGGTCCTGACCATAAGGCAGATGCCCCAAGTTCATGTGGGGGTTCAGCAGGATCTTCCATGATCGAACCCCCAGTGCCCGTCTCATTTTTTCTAGAAGCTTTTCCCATAGTGCTAGGTGAGTAGTGAGATGTAGAGCAGGTAGAGTATTATGTCCCCATCCCTGTGACAAAGGACAAGGAGAATGTAAATTCTGTGAGAGGTAGGAGAGAGCCTCAAAAAGCAGAGGCTAAACATCAATGATGAGGATGAGGGAGTCCAGGGTATTGAGTGGAATGTCTTTAGTGGCGTTCTCAGGACACCCCCTCACAGGTCAGTATGTTCAGACAGTGGCTCCCATTGCACCAAGGTGACGCCTATTGCAACAGCGAGGCCAGTAGGCAGCAATGCAGGCTCTAGTGACTCACCATGGTTCTGTGGATAGAGATCCTCAGCCAAAACGGCTCAGGGCAACAACTGGGGACTGCGACCAGCCTGCGGTTGGATTCCCTATCCTACGGAGGGCCTCAGCTCTCATCGGAGCCCATTGGGGGAGCGAGAAGGCGAGCACTATTGTCCAAGGCCCCTCAATCACAAGAGCACTGAGGTAGTGGCCAAAAGTGTGTCACATGCCTTAATTTAGCAGGACACACTGCAGAAAATGATCAGCGCCAGTCTCCAGGGGTCATGGAAACAACAGGTGCACTGGTTCACATTGTAGTTCCAACTCACCCTCAGGCCCCAAATCACCAGTACCACCAATGTGGAAAGATATGATAAAGCATAATACAACTTCTGATAACATAGCATAGCACAGCACAGCACAACAAACCATATCACAACACATCATAATAAAGGCAGCATAGCGCTGCACAACATAACAAACCAGACCCTAACATGGCACAGAATGACACCTGTGACATGCTCTAAAATAGCACATCATAACAAAACACAGTAAAGCATGATTCAACATAACATAACGTACACAGCTGAACAGGGCCCAACATATCACAACTCGCCAGGGTTGTATGATGTTACAACGCATTCCGTTGCAACGCATGCCTTTACCACGCATGCGTTACAACGCGAATGCCATTCCGACGCATAACCTTTACCACGAATATTCCTTTACCAGGCATATTTTTACAACGATTTTCGTTGTAAATTCATGCATGGTAAGGGCATACTCTTGGTAAAGGTTATTCCCCCACCCCTAAAACCTTCTTACAAATACCCCTCCCCTGCCCTTAACCCTAAAATCGGACCCCTGCATTTTTTTTAAATCTAAAATTCCCCTTACCTCTCCTCGTCGTCTCGTCTGTCGTCTCTTCTCCATGATCTTCGTTGTTGACGTCGCACGTCGTAAAGAGGAAACGTAAGTGTCTTTCCGTTTCCTCTAACGACGTTGATTGCCTCCCGATTGCCTCCATGATCGGTACTTTTTCAGGTGCATTTTTTTGGGCGGGGAGACCCCCAATCCCCCTTTTTTTTTCACACGCATTTTTTGGGGGGGGGGAGAGACGCCCCAATCCTCCTTTTTTAATTTTAGCTTTTACCACACATGCCTTTAGTACGTATCTCGTAGTAAAGGTATGCAAGGTAAAGGCTATTCGTGTTAACCACGCATGCATTGTAATACATGCGTGGTTATTGTTATGCATGGTAACGGCCGCGTTGTAGTGGCCGTTTCCCCACACCAGAAGATACTATTGTATAGTACACCATGCTACAACATAGCAAATCCTAAAGTGACAACATATAACACTGCACAACACAACATAATGCAACCTGACAGCGTGCACTCTAGCAAGGCACAACACCACGACATACCATAAAATAACACAGCGTAGTACAGCATGTTGCAAATTGACCCTTGCTAACATAGCATAGGTTTGCTTGACAGAATAACAAACCCTAACATAGCACAGTATAACATAGCATAACACATCATAACACACCTTAAGATAATTCAGCATAGGACAGCAAAGCAGACAACACCCCAACATAAGACAGAATGGCACAGCTAAACACAACAAAACATAAGCTGACAACACAGCATAACATAGTGACAAATAGCATACTATAATATAACAGACTAGCATGCATGACACATCATAACCCATGATAAGATGACACAGCATAGGACATAGCAACACAACAAAACAGATCTTAACATAACAGCACAATATATCACTACACACCATAACACAGCATTCAGTTTCATTACACGGCATGATATATCATGAAATAACACAGCATGACACTGTATAGCATAACAAAACAAACCCTAAAATAACATCATAGCAAATCAGGACACAACATAACAAAATCTAATACAACACAGTGTAGCGCACTAACACAACTTAATACATCCTCCTGTAACAACCTATAGCAAAGCATGACAAAAACACTCTAACATATTACAGCATAGCATACAAAGATAGTTAACAGTGGTTATAAATTTGCTGCACATCAAAGATCAAGGTTTGTCAAACGTTGGTGCTACCAGGAAATCCAACACCCTGTTACCCAAAGATGTTACATCAGCTTTTGGGCGTAACAGAAAAATTATGCATCACACTCCTATCAATTAATATTGTAATCAAAACACTCCACAAGTTTTAAGTTGGCAGATCATTTAATGCTGGTTAATTTGTTCTAAGGTAGTTAGTTTTAAATCCCAATGGACTTTCTCTATGCTCATGTTGTGTTGCTGCCGCCAATGAAGCACGCAGGAGACCAGGTACGCTTATTTGGTACTTCTTTATTATTTTTATGCTCGGCCCAAAGGCACGTCCGTTCTCGTGCCTTGCTCTGCTGGACTCCATTCCACTCCCTGACTGGAAGTGGTGTCCAGTTGCCTCCCTGCCCTTCTTGTCCAGTGCAGGGTCCTAGTGCCCCTCACTCAGTCCACTACATCTCCCCCTTTCGTCACAAAGAAATGAGGAGAGAGAAAAGAGAAAAAGAGAGAAAGATAATGTAGATATACTGAGAAAAGAGAGAAAAGATAGCTCACAGTGAGGAAACAACACGTAGGCATTTCTCACTGCATTTCTTCAATAAGTCTCTTTGGCCTTCTGCTCGCTCTCTTTGGACAAGTCTCTTCCTGTTGTTCTTCTGCTCGCGCTTCATCCTTGTCTTTTCCTGTCCCGTTGTGATCCATCGCTTCATCTCCTCCGGTCGCAGTATCTTGGCCACTTTCATTTACGGTCTTCAGTCCTTTGAAGTAAGAACTTTTCCGTGTTATTCGGTGATGTTCTGACGCAGCCGTGATCATCGGGCCTTCACTTTTATTATCGTGAGAGGTTCCTTTGAGAACACGCTGTCAGATTTCCTTTGCTGTTGCTGACGCACAACCACTGCGTCTCCTTCTTTGAGGGCTGACGGGGTGGCGCACCGCCTGCCATCTGCATACACTTTCATCTTTTCTTTTGTCTCGTTGTCTTTGGTTGGGATTTTGCCATGCTCTGGTGACTCTTTTGCTTCTATCTGTGGGAGCCTTGTCATGCTGGTCCTTCCCAGTACTAACTCAGCCGGACATTTTCCCGTCGAGCTGTGTGGTGTGTTTCTGTAGTCTCGTACAATCTGACATAGCGCTTGTCCGATGGAGATCTGCGCCAGCTCTGCTCATTGCACCGCTTTCTTGATGTTCCCCATGAACCGCTCCACCATGCCATTCGCTTGTGGCCACAGCGGCGTTACCTTCCGGTGATTAATGCCCAGGTAGGCCATGAACTTTCAGAACTCTTCTCCTGAAAATGGAGGACCATTGTCCGTATTTAGTGTTTCTGGGAGCCCCAAGCCGCAACGATGTCATCCATTATTGGCAGCGTCGCTGTTGCTGACGTTGATGACACGTGTCGCACTAGGGGGAACCGGGAGTACTCATCGATGATCACGAGCAGGTAGGTGCCCGTGTCTATTGGCCCAAAGAAGTCAGCCGCCAACGTTGTCCACACCGCCTTTGGAAGTTCTGACATTTGTAACGGTTCAGGATTGGTTTGTTGTCCTGTTACTGTAAGGTTTGCGTGGCCCTGTCCTGTTTTCCGCAGCGAAAGCGGAAACAACCTGGTTTTTCCCCGCTAGCAGCGCGAGAACGCTCAAGGACTACATGTCCCATGAGTGTTAGCGGCAGCTCGGCATGCGCGTGCAGTTTCGGAAGTCTTAATAGAGCCCTTCTGCCCTGGCGGCATTGCCGATTATTTTGTTTGCAGAGACGTCTTTGGTTATAGTTGTAGCAGTTCCTGCCCCTGATCACGGTTCCAGTACGGCGGTCGGAGGAGCTCTCCGGATCATCAACGCTTGAAACGCGCCTCATAAGAAAGGTCCCGGTGAGAGTAAACCAGTTAAGACCTTTGTTTGGCAGACTCGGGATGGTACGGTAAGGGTGCAGTGCACCACAACAGTTCCAGACGTGCCCAGCTCGGTCACAGACGTTTATGGTGAAATCTTGCATAATATGGATTGAGTTTGAACAAAGATATTTTTTCAGATCTTTTGGGTACGCATGAGCAGAATTGTTAATTGGCATAGCGTTCTCTTTATTGCACTTGGTGTTCCTCCTCGTTGCGAGTAACAGGAATACCTGTGCCTAAGCATTATACGTGCCTACTCAAAAACAACAGACTCGTATGGGTCAAACACGAATTGTTCACCTGGAGTGAACAAAGACTGCCTTTGTTTTGTTTGTGAAACACTCTGTTTACCTGTATGTGTGGAACTATACAGTCTCAAGGATGTGAGATCGCTAAATTGTGTTCTTATGATTGTGTATCCTTAGCAGGGGATTGTGGATGAGACAAGACGGTCTCATACAACCTCTGTGACACCATACCAGAGAAGAATCTGGGTACGTTAAACGAAGAGGAGGGGTTACACATAGAGAGGATGCTCAGATAACAGCGCATGTCTGAAACTAACGCTGTCTTCTCCCTTGTAGTGGTGCGTGTGTGTGTTCTTGGTTGTGACGAGGCCTTGTTTTGCCGGCCTCTGGTTCTTGGGCACGTGACCAGAAACCTGTGGAACCACACATATCCTTATTTTTCTTTACAGGTGGTTATTCTTAGTACTTTGCGCTAACAAAAGGTGTAGGGGCAGAGAATGTTGGGGTTAACTGGACAATAACGGTGTTATCTTTGTGTCTTTACAGGTCTCCTTCCCTGCTGTCCCCTCCCTTTCCTTCCTTCCCTCGCTCGATCGCTTCACTGATCTGCGCTATAATAGCTCTCAGACTTGAAGCTATCGAGAGGTGGACCATAATGAGCATCATTCTGATCCTGAGGAGTTGAGGAGCCTGACAGTTATTTGACAGATGTGGCACGTCGCAATGGTGTCTTCCACCATTGTGTCCAGGCCAGGCAACCATACTTTTTCCCTTAACATCTTTTTCGTTGCCACCATTCCACGGTGTGACTCGTGTGCCACGTTGACAGTGTCTCCTTAGTGAACTTGGTATCACTATCTTTGTTCCCCGCATCACTATTCCTGTTTCT
Source organism: Triturus cristatus (assembly GCF_964204655.1). Classification (NCBI taxonomy): domain Eukaryota; kingdom Metazoa; phylum Chordata; class Amphibia; order Caudata; family Salamandridae; genus Triturus; species Triturus cristatus. The sequence continues at coordinate 280,142,687 of NC_140580.1, read as the reverse complement.
GTCTCCGATAGTTCTTCATGTACTTTCTTTAGTGCCAGCATTTCCTCCTTGTTTACTTTTACTCTCCAGGTGCAATAGCTGTTGATGTGTCTCCATCTCTGCATCCTTGACGTTTCTTTGGCCAGCCACAGGGTGGCATCTTTTTCCGTTTCTTGCTCTAGTTCCGCTAGTGTTATTGGCGCGGAGTGCTTTGTTTCAGTACGAAATTGAGGTATTCCTCAGCCATTGATGCGATCTCTGGTGACTGTGGTAGAGGGTGTCTCGACATATAGTCAGCCGGGTTGTGTTATTTTTCCGGCTTATGCACAGTTTTGAAGTCGGAGTCCATCAACCTTATGCCCCAGCGCTCAATGCGTGGTGGCATCTTCGCTGATGGATTGCCATAGATTGTCACCAGAACCTGATGATCAGTGATGATGGTGAACGACTTCCCATAAATGAACATGTGATAGTGTTCACACGCCCATACCACTGCTTTCCTTTTCTGGTTGCAAGTATGCCTTTTCAATGTCAGACAAGCTTCTGCTTCCATATGCAACAATCCTCCTTGGTGAATCTCTCCACGGCAGGTGTTGTGCTAGTATCGCTCCTAGCCCCACTGGGCTGGCGTCTACCGTCAGTTCCGTGCATAGCAGCGGGTCAAAATAGACAAGGTGATCTACGGTCATTACGGCCTCTCTGATCGCTTCAAATGCCCAGCTGCAGTCCTGTGACCACAGGAACTTCTGCCCTTGTTTTGTTAGCTCTCGGAGCGGTTTCCTCACAGTGGCGAAGTCCTTGATGTAGCGAGCACAGTAGCTGGCAAGCCCTAGAAATGACCTTACTTCTGCGACATTCTTGGGAGGATTCGTGTTTTTCAGTGTCTCTACTTTGCTGGGATCTGGCCTCATCCCTCTCTTGGAGAAGATGTGTCCGAAGAACACCAGTTCACTTCTCCCCAGTTCACACTTGTCAGTGTTCAATGTTAGTCCCGCTTGTTCCCGCTGTAGGCATACTTGATGCAGTGCTTTATCATGTTCCTCATCTGACCGCCCAAATACTAGGATGTCATCACTGTAATTTAGGCTGCTCTTCACCGGCCTTATCACCTGCCTTATCGTTTCTTGAAATATTTCTGCAGCAGATGAGGTGCTAAAACTCAGTCTCTGGTAGCGAAACAGGCCCATGGGCGTCGAGAATGTGGTGATGTATCTTGACTGTTGGTCCAGCTCTAGTTGGTGGTACCCTTTGCACAGGTCTAGCTTGGAAAATTTACAGGCTCCCGTAAGACAGCTGATCATCTCGTTTAGATGTGGCCCCGGGTGACGCTCTCGCTCTATTGCTGTATTCGGTATCCTCATGTCCACACAGATGCGGATCTTTGAGGTGTTCTTTTTCGGGACTGCCACTATTGGAGACACCCATGGCGTTGGTCCTTCTGCCAGCTCAATGATGTCCTGGGGCAGTAGGCTTTGAATTTTTTCTTCTACTTGCGGTTGTAGGTGTACCGGTACTCGCAGATGATGCTGTGCTACTGGTTTGATTGCCTCGTTGATGTGCAACGTGATCTGTTTCCCTTTTAACTTTCCTAGGCCCTTCAGGAGGGCCGGATGTTCCTGCAGAATGTTCCCTTTTTCCGACATGTGGTATGTCATCGCCAAAAGACCCATCACTTGCGCCGAGCCGTTGGTTAGCAGGCACGGTGCTGGGACGTCACCTCTCAGCACGTGTACCTCTTCTTGGCATGATCTTTCTTTGAATGTTAGCGTCTCTGTGAACTTCCCCATGTTCTCTACCGGCTTCGAGGAGCCCCAGGTGAATACATCAACTGTGGACGGTGCTAGCTGCCGCCTCACTTTCATTTTCATATACTCTGACATGCACATGATGTTGCATGTGGCCCCGCTGTCGAGCACAAACTGAGTGCTATGCCGTTCTACTTCAATGTCCACGGTTGCGGTTTTCTTTATTCTTTCTTTAGCTGTGAGATGAATGTGTTCTGGTCTTTGGTCTGCCTTGGGGGCGTCGGACATGAGGCACAGTCGTGCTACACTCACAGGTGCTGCTGTTTCTTCCAACTCGTCAGAGGAACTGTGATTCGCCGTTTCCTTGTGCCGGGCTTTCGGACGTCCGTGCTCTCGCCCCTCTGCCTCGCTCGCTTCTGAACTGCCTGCTCATGCAGGCGCTTGCGAAGTGATTGTCTCGGTTGCATTTCCTGCATCTCTGGCCCATCGCCGGGCATGAACCAACATGCGGAAAGTAGAGTCCGCACCTATAGCATGATGTTTGTTCATTTTTCTTTGCGGGCGAGGCCACCGGGTATTCTTTCTTCTTGATATTTCCTGTGACACGATTTGCCTGTTCCACTCTTTTCTCCTTCCCCAGCTGCATCTCTTTGGCATGTGCTGTCGCTCTCGTGTCCGCTCGAGCCATTGTTAGTATCTTCTCCAGGGTTGTCGGTTCTTTCAGGACACGTGCACGGAACTCCACAGATTGACAGCCTTCAATGATGCGCAGTCTGATTGCTTGCTCATTGTCGAACTTGTCAAACTCGCAGTATGTGACCAGTTTCGCAGTCGTGTCGCGAAGTCATCAAAGGACTCCTCTGTTCTCTGACACGCTGTGTTGAAAGTGTATCTCTCAAAGTCAATGTTCAGTTGCGGGTCAAATTTCGCTGTTAGACACTGTATCACCCCTTTGTAGGTCGCTGTTTGCTTGCTGGGAAATGTTATGAGCAAATCCTCCACTTCATCCCCTGCGAGATTCAGAAGGAGGTCCATGTGTTTGCTGTCTACCACATCCGTGGCGCGCATGTTGCGCTCAAACTGCCTAATCCACTTTCCCACCGGATGCCAGCTTGTGGTTTCGATAGGCTGAACCATTTTTTTCGATGTGTGGCTCTTGTGCGGGCCTTCTTTCTGTCCTCCCTCTCCGTCTTATGGTGACAGCGATGCTTCTACTCTCTTTACTGCTGTATTGTTACTTTTCCATTCACTGTCTGTATTTTATTTTATTTATTGTTTTTTTTTTTTTCACTTTTCCTTTACTGCACCTTTGTGTTCTACTTCAAATCGGTCTCCTGGCCTTTTTTTCACTTTTCCTTTGCTCTTTACTTCATTTCCTAACTTCAAAATGGCCTCCTGCCTTCCTCATTCCTTATTGGCTTATTTGCCTGTCTTTAAAATGGCCACCGCATCTCGCGAGACCGAGATTTCTGGTGACTGACTTCAAGATGGCCACTGTTGCTTCTTGCACGCTGATTGGCTGTTCCCGCCTGACCCCAAGATGGCCGCCGCGTTGACACTAAATTTGGCTTTGAATCTACGCGCGAAGGGGGGCTCTTCTCACTGCAGCAGCGGCTGGACACGGTCGGGTGCACCGTGATGCCTTCGCTTTCCTCCGTTTTCCAATCGCTTCCAGGCGGGTGGGGGGACTTCTTACTGTGTTTCTTCTGTCTTTCGCGCTCGGACCAGAGTGGGCTCCTGGCTCCGATGTCTCCTGCGACCGGGTGGACTCCGGTCTTCGCAGCTGTTCGCTGTGAGCACTTTCCTGCGGCGGTCGGACCAGGGTGGGCGCCTGGTTCCGTTTCTTTGTTGTTTCAAGGGACTGCGGTGCATGCGGTTGGTGGTGCTTCGAACTTCCCACCACTCCCGTCGCCAGATGTCGTGTTGTTGCCGCCAATGAAGCACGCAGGAGACCAGGTACGCTTATTTTGTACTTCTTTATTATTATTATGCTCGGCCCACAGGCACGTCAGTTCTCGTGCCTTGCTCTGCTGGACTCCTTTCCACTCCCTGACCGGAAGTGGCGTCCAGTTGCCTCCCTGCCCTTCTTGTCCAGTGCAGGGTCCTAGTGCCCCTCACTCAGTCCACTACAGCTCATATGAGAGCATGCGGGTATTCTGAAAGAATCATTTCCACCCTAAGTCAGTGTAATGTATGAGCAAAATAAACAGAGGAACACTGCTGAAAAAACTCACAAGGAACAGCAAACCAAATTTATGTTTGTTTCAAAATGTTTCCACTCAAAGATCTAATATCAAAAGCGTCATCAGTAAGCATTGGGAAATTTTACAAATCGAGAAAGATTTTGGCAATGTATTCAAAGATAAACCATGGTTTATATTTCAGCACTCGCACAACATAAAAGAAATATTATCCACCGAAAGGAATATAATGCCCACTGATAAATATAGGGGGACTGTGAGATGTGGTAAATGTTATCATTGTAAATCTATCTCTCATCCTTATATAGATCACAAAATTCTTTATAACCCTCAGCTACGTGTGGCACCAGAAGCTGCAGTTATGCTTTAAAATGCCCATGTGAACATTTGTATTATAGGTAAGACAAAAAGAAAAAGGAAAATCAGAAATACAGAACACAAAAGCAACATACAAAACAAGCAAAAACAAATCTAGAGTAGCCATGTACTGGAATGAACACAAACACACTATCGTCAAACTGCAGTTTCAAGTTCTCGAGGTGGGCAAGTTCAACCCTGAAATCAACATTAACAAAAGATTCTTACAATGACAAATTGTTTGGACTAAACTGTTAAATACCCTTCCACCCATGGAGTTGAATGACCGATTGGAAATGTCTTGTTTTTTATGATCGTATAATGTATTTAGCATTAGTTCGTTGCTGGACCATCTATTTTGTTGGCCACATGTTTCACATGTTCCTTTCACCACAACTTGTACATTGTCATTTTTCAAATTATGTTGTTGAGGATACAGTTCAGTTACTTCCCTGAAAGTGATCACAGTAGGTACTTCTCTACTGTTTCCACTCTTTCTGCTGTAGGCTTGAGATGGCAGTTGTCAATCATGTTTGATGTCTGTTTTTTCATCACAGCTGAAATATATGTTCCTTCCTTTTCTGGTTGGGACTGTTTTGGTTTCTCCTAAGGAAGCACCTTTTTGTTTTGTTCACACATTCTTCACCTTTGTCTATGCCAATGACCCTTTACAAGATGGCATTATTCTCTTGTTAACTCTTGTGCTTCACACTACAGAATTGCACAATTGTTTTTTCTGATAAGCACCACCCTCCACACAGGGTTTGGTCTGTGGTTCTTCTCAAATCCAATGGCGCCTGTTTTCATTTCATTCATAATGATTAGACAAACTAGCGGTTTAATGGCAGCCACTGTGGCATTCTTTTTACTCAACACTGATCAGCTTGTTTCCTCACACGTTGTTTTGAAGCGCATAGGGATATCTGAGGATAAGGTGAGAACCTGGGGTTCTTTTCAGTTTCGTGGCTCACACTATAGGTTTTCGGCACCACAGTGTTTTGCTGGAGGCTGCGTTTACACAGGTATTGTGTTCATTGTTTTACCTTAATTAACAACGGCTGTTTTTGTTGAACTATCTGCGAGTGAGCTTTCGCTGCTTTGTGCGCACACTGCACTGCATCACTGACTGGCACCTTTTGTTTTATACCACACGGTCCTGCTGGTCTGCACATGTTCGTCAGTTACAGCCTTTGGAACATGACACTGTTTTCTCTTCTATATGGACTGTGTCAAATGGAGCAGCATTCGTCGAGTTGCATGCCCTTCTATCTGTACTTTCGTGTTTGTTTACTTTTTAAAATATGGTCTTATGAGGTATATTGTTTGTTTATTATTTATGTTCACAGCAGTTTTCCCTGATGAAGGGCTAGCATTGGCCCATAATAGATAGGGGGTAAGATTTAATGCACTGGTTACAATGGCCCCTTGTGCAATAATTTATGTGCATTTGTTCCATTTACTTCCAACTTTTTGATCAAGAAAAAAAGTTATATAAATATGAATTTTCTGTGGATTGTGCTCTGCTAAATTATAAAAGCGCAAGCAACGTATGCTAAAAAAAATGTCTTGGTATTGAAACTGGACAAGCCTGTCTGGGCCGTTTGCATGACAGTGCGCTATTGGACTATTTTCATGCTTTGGAAATAGCATTTGCTGGACATATTCTTGATGTTTTGTCATCCATCCAGAAGGCACAAGTGAAGCAACACGTTTCGAGCAGGCACAAACAGCTTTCAAATTTACATGTCTAAATGTGACCTATAATTCAATGTACAGGCTCTTCTGATTGAAGCAAAGGTGTGATTTGTCCTCTACGAATTACATTGCTCAAAATGAATTCCATCTATGGAACCAAATTCTAGAGAGCGCTCTCTTTGATGCCTCAGGAAAATAAGAGACAAGCTGATTTTGAAAATACTATTGGGGTAAACTACTCCCGATGCACATATCACATTGGAAGGGGTCGAGACACCTGCCAGACCCCTGCCAGTTTTCCTCTTCTCTGCAACTATCACAGGGCCTGGTTCAGGGTTTGGTGGAGTGCTACTCTATCACAAAGATGGCACAGTAGTCTGCAGCCTTTTGTATGTGTGCTCCTGCCTGAACTACAGGTGTGCTGCTGCTGCGGCCAAAGTTCAATGTAAGACTTACTCCACTCACTGATGTTTTTCCTCTTCTGGATTTCCCATGGTTCCGTGCCTCAACATCTGTCGCATTCCCATTACACAACATGCAAAAAGATCCCCATGGGCAGTAGTTACACCCGTTAATATAATTCTTGTAATGGCCATCAAAGAAGCTTTTTTTACATTGGGTCTTCCTCACTTTGTCCAAGGACATCCCTATTCTCCACACTGGAGATGTTTCTGCCTTGATTCTTTGAGTACTCAGGTCTTGCTAACGAAGTGATGGGAGCCTCTTTTTTGACCATCCCTTTGCTTGTGGATGGTCATGGGTGAGAGGTTTGTATGTGTGTTTCTTTTTACATTGTTATTTAAAAATATAGAGTGCATATGACATGAGCTTGCACCAAATAGTAGCTGGATGAGTATGGAAGAAAATGAGTAATGAAGATTACTGATAAGTAATCCAATTATCTATTGCAAAGAGGAGGAAAATAGAAGTGGCTTCAGCAGATTTTGTGCTGTGTTTTCAAAGGAATTATATAGGTGGAGTGGCTTTTCTAACATACATTGTTGCATGTGGAGAGTAGGAGTGGTTTGGAAAGGTTACAGATTCTGTTTTCTAAATTAATTGTAGTATTGAGTGTGTAATGACCTTGGAATCATAGAGTGCCTTTTGTAAAATACATTGATGCAGGAGGTCCCAGAATGTCCACACATATCCAAAAACATGTAACAAAATGTGTAAAGTAGGAATTGCAGAAAGTTTTTTACCTTGTCAAATAGGCCATTTTCACAAATAAGCTGGTCTCGGGCTTTGGCATTTATAGCAATGGTGAATCTCACATGAGGAATTAAAAGCTGTGAAACAAAACAATATTAAATTCCATGAGGCGAGGCCTTAGGGCGAGTGTTAGTAAATGTCCTAAGAACCCAAGAAAGGCAATACTGGGCAATGTTGCACCTTACCAATTAGATATGTCACATTTATATTTTGGGGCAGTTAACTTGAAAAAGCATTTTTTTCAGACAGGCAACTGTTTACGGAAAATCGTAAATAGAATACTAGTCTATATTGGTTGGCTGAATGCAGTAAAAAGAAAAGAACAATACTTGATGTTGTAGTCAGGAATGTACATTTTAGAAAAAACACTCATCGTATTTTTAAAAAGAACATTTAGGGCCTCATGTAGGTAGCCAAATACCGGTCGGTAACGGCCGATTTTCGGTAATTATACCGTTACCGACCGGTATTTTGGCTATTGGTATGTAGGGGGACAAGTTTTGGCTTCGGAATTTACCGAATCGGTAAAATTACCGATTCGGTAATAATACCGAATCGGTAATGTTACCGAATCGGTAACTATTCCGAATCGGTAATTTTACCGATTCGGTAAATTCCGAAGCCAAAATCGAGATGTAGGGGGAGTGTGTGGGTGTGTTTTAGAGTCGGTATTTACCACCAACTTATAGTTGGTGGTAAATAATTAATGTATGTGTTGAAGCATTTTTACGCGCGTAGCAGTGTGCAATGTGGCATACATACATGCCCTTAGGGCATGTATGTGTGCCACATGTGCACACATGGCCGAATCAGGGGTGCAACAGGGTGTCAATGTGACACCCTGCCACCCTTTCATGTGTTCCCCCCATTACCGAATCGGTATTTACCGATTCGGTAATGAGGCATACCTTCCCATCAATGGGAAGGTATGCCTCATTACCGAATCGGTAAATACCGATTCGGTAATTACCGACTTGTAACGAATCGGTAAAAAATACCGACTCATTACCTACATACGAGTTACCACTTCTAAAATACCGATTCGGTATCGTTCGGTATTTTAGAAGTGGTAACTGGTATGCTACCTACATGAGGCCCTTAGTCTCGAGAAAGGAGATATGTTTGTAGCTCATCACTTCAAGGTACAGGTAACAATGGACCCTGATTGGAATGTGAATGCTTAGGTTTTGTTTACCTTTAATACACAGATTGCTGATACAACAATGGACAATGGTCAGGGCAGTAGAATTATATGATTCTTTAGCTGTGGAATTTACTGCATAATCCTAGTAACCTTGACAGTGGGAAAGCTCGGCAGATCAGTTGTCAGTATGTGGACGAACCCTATTATATCTCAGGGACCCATGGTATACTTTTCATATTTGATGAGTCGCTGTGAGATAAGACACCCAAACATGTAAACACGCAACAGATAGATAGATAGATAGAGAGATAGATATTCTGCAAATAAGAGCATACATAACAGGAAAGCATATATGTTATACCTGTCAGCCTTAGGGTGGTCTTCCCCCAAGCATTTGGCCTGCTTGCCTCCAATTTTTGCTTGTTTCATTTTTGTTGGCCTTAGGACTCTATGTACTTTAACACTGATAACCAGTACTAAAGTGCTTGTGCTCACTCCCCCAAACATGATTTGATTGACATATACCTAATTTGCATATACCATATACCCAGTGCCTGTAAATGAAATGCTACTAGTGGGCCTGTAGCACTTATTGTGCAAACCACCTAAGTAGCACTCTAAAACTTTTCCATGCCTGCCTCTGCAGCCTGAATGCAATGTCACGCTGCCATATTGACTTGTCATTTAAAACCCCTTGCCAAGCCTTAAACTCCCCTTTTATTACATATAACTCACCCCTAAAGTAGTCCCTTGGTAGCCCACATGGCAGGGTGCAGTGTAAGTAAGAGGTAGGACATGTACTTTTAATTTTTACATGTCCTGGAACAGGCAACTAGAGGAGTGGCAGCCTTCTGGGTAGTATTCACAGAGGCCTTGAAGGCAAATATATGTACAGCAGCTACACACGCCTCTCCTAATAACCTCATGAAACATTATAGGTTGCGTGTGGGACATAATGTTGCTACCACTTTTGGAGCCTCTGTTCTGGGAGTCCCGAAGGACTCCTGAGATGTGAGTCAACTTTCTTGTTACAGTAATAAATTAATTTTTGAATCATCATTTCGACTGAAATAGTTTCCTTGAAGCTGTGCCAACGCGTATGTATCGGCTTATTTGTTAATGATTATAATGGGCAGCTCAGACAAGGAAGTAATGGCCTGTTATCTTCCAGTAATCTTTATTACTCCACGTCAAAGACCTCACTGTCACAGTCCAGTTGGCTTCAATGTTAGTTAGACTTGGGGAATCCAGGAAGTGAGGTTGGTGATTAAGATATTTATAGCCGTAGTGGAAAGCCATGACATGTCATTGTGGGGATGGGAAACAGGTATTTTATATCTACTTGGAGATTGTTTTGGTCGGAGGTTCATTTGCTCATATGTTAATGACTGTGACAGGGAGGCCGTTGACTCTGAGTAATAAAGATTACCGGTAGGTAAATGGCCATTAATACTGATACACACCAAAAATCATCTGACAGTAGCAGTCTCCAGAGATTCAATAGTTCCTACCCCATTCTCTTATGGAAAATCTTCCTCATGGACAATTTTTAAGACTCCACCATAACTGTAGTCATCAGTTGTATTTTGAAAAGCAGGCAGAGACACTTAGGGGTCAATTACGATGTTATTCATGTTATTCGGAAAGGCTTCAAAGGGTTTTCTGTTCGTCCAAATCCGATCCGGAACCCACCATTCCGTCCGACTCGGACACTTTTCCAAATGACCGATTATGATGGCAGGAAACCATTCGAACTTTCCAACTCGGTTCCGAAAGGCATTCGGAGTAACCGAGTCAGTCGGATCCGAATCGTAGCAGTCTACATACCATATTTTCAGCAGAACGATTAGAATGTTGGATTCGGCCAGCCTTTCCGAATCCGTTGTTCCGACACGGTTTGGCTGTCGGAATCTGACTTTGAGGGCCTGTAGCTGGCCCCCCTTCATTCGGGGGTATCCACATGGGGTCCATGGGGGTGCCCATGGGTCTCCCTTTCCATGCATGCACAGTATGGCAGGCGTCAGGGGGTGCCCGCCACAGGGTGCACGATGTTTCCCACCCTCTCCTTTCTTCAATGGGAGCCTGTGTAGTTGGTTGGAACACAGGCTCCCATTGAAGGCAATAGGAGTTTGACCGAATGGTCTTCGGACACATCGTAATCGGTCGGTCGGACTCCCCAAACCCGAGTCGGTCGGAAAGTATTCTGAAACCGATTCGGTTAGACTGCTTTCCGAATGACATTGTAATCGGCCCCTTAGTAACAAACTGAAACATTGGAGTTATCCTGAGTCCATCATCCGGAGAACGATGAAAAGAGCTAAAAATAACAACAATACACTTATTGAATATACTTATTCAAAGTAACAGACACTACAATTAGCATGTGATTTCCAACCGATTTAAAAAGGCAGAGAACGAAAATTGGCAAACCTGGGCACTGGAGATTTGAAATTAGAAAAGCCTCTATATGCACTTAGAAGTGGGAGAAACGTTCGGGATATTCTGATGAACACCAGTAAATGGTCAACTAAACAAGCAATTTGATAACTCTGGGTCTACCACAGATTATGTGTCATTATCACTGTGGGAACTGTAGTGTCTGCCATCTGACAGATAAATCAAAAAAAAATTATTTGGGATTGGAAAAAGAATGGATCCTGTGCAACATCCCAAATGTAATTCCACCCACATGGTCTACTTTATTACCTGCCCATGAAACCTCAGGTTGGCATTACCTGTAGAAAAGTAAAACTACAGATATGTAAACAAGGATGACTACCAAGATGGGGAGCCATTACAAAAGTACAGGACTCACTGTTAACTATTTGAGGTGAACAGTGGTTGAGTAAATACAGGTGATATCTATGACAAAGACATTGTCTAGAATTCTTCAGGAAAAGGAGAAAAGATGGGTCTATAAACTCTCAATAAACACAAAAGGGCTCAATAACGATACTTCCTGGCTGAGCATGAGTAAGTTCAACTTCTCAGTCCTGATATTAAGCCCTCTCTTGGTATTGCAGATTTTGACAAGAGAACTACCTGGGGTTTCATTATTCAATTCAATTCAATTCAATTCAAAGTAGCTTTATTTCGATATCCAATATCTTAAAAGCATTTCCATGGTTACATCCGTCAATTTTTAAAGACCATAAAAAGATAAAACATCATTATTCACTTATTTACATATTCGCATGCTTCAATAAGTATTTTGGGTTAATAATCTGTTATTAACTAGATTCATGAGAGATATTAACCTTTTGGATTGAATGTCTATATTATCTTTCCCAGGCCCAGTACAGATTATGGCCTTCTTCGTAGTAGGTGGTGATTTCCAGGACAACAGGAGCTTCTGCTATAACTCGAGAAGATGATGAGCTAAGAGTTACTTGAACACCTTGTAAAACTCAATACAGAGTCAATTGGAGCCCAGGGACTTCCCAATCTGTTGATTGCAGCAATGATTTCTTGAAGTGTAGTGTTCTGTTGCATAAACCCTGTATCTCAATAGAACCATTCTAGTGTAATAGAGCTCTTTGAAGTAGCTGATAAACTCGTGCATAAGGCTTTATATAAAGACAGCGCTGTCCAGTATCATTATTGAAGCTTATTTTATCTCGAGAGGCACTGTTCAGTGCCAGGACAGCCGGGTGCAAATGCCCTGTCAGGCTATCAAATTGTCATGGGTCAGTCAATCAGAGCAGCACAAACGAGCATCAGCCATAGGTGATACACATCACTAAGTATCTTGCGGCGATCCCACAATGTGTCGGGCAGGGATAAAATGAAACTCAACACTGAAGATCAGCAGGAGACAAATTTGATCAATTTCTGATAAGCCAACATGGGAAGATGGACAGGCACACAACAGATTTTATCATCAAAATGATATCCCCTAAACCATTATGCAGTGCTTTAATGTTGTCAGTGCAATTAGGATTATGTGGAATGGAGGACCATGTGGCAAGGGTCTCCAAATTCTACAGCAAAATGTGAATTATGTGTCACATTTTCTGTCAGTAATATTTTTATCCATTTGAGATAGAAACAATTTTAAATGAAATCTGCAAAATATATGGCAAATGTAGTAAATCTATAACTATGCAGAAAACACTGCAGCCACCAAACTGCCCAATTTCACTGATCAACACCCTCATCATTTTCCATTGTTTTATTAATGATCTATGCAGGAAGGGTGAAACAAAGTCTATACAGTCTAATTCTAATCATTGTCCGTTTTTTAGCTGCACTTTGATGTAAAAAGCTTTTTAAAAGCTAACTACCCCCAAAAAATGCATGATGTCACTAGTACTCCTAGATTACTATACTGGTCCCATTATACAGTTAGTCATATTGAATCCTCTATATTTATTACAGAGTCCGAGATACAAGTTCTATAGTTATAGTTGTGTCATAATGTCAGAATCTCCATTAAAAAAAGTCTTATTTTCTTTTCTTAATAAATTAGTGGCTTTTCAATCATTTGGCGCTGAACTTACCATAAGGAGATTCACTCAATTTTGGTTTAACATGGCATGTTTTGCTCAGATACAACAAGGTGAGTGAGCAAAAGCAAGGTTATCACAAAAGTGAATTTTCCCATTTCATCTTAGATAGGAATCTTTGCTCTACCCTACAGCAAAAAAGAAAACACTGAACAGAATTACATGGCATGACAGTACAACTTTCCTTAAAAAGTAAGCTTTTTAAAATGTTTTAGCGTGGGCCATAAAAGTTTCAAGTTAGAGATATCCGGATTCTTGGTCCGTGGATGGTCCACAACCCCTCGATTGTGGACCAGCTACTGATCAAATTTGAAACATATCCCGATCTGTTGGGTGAACAAGCTTGTTCTTACCGGAGACACAAAGCTAGGTCCACGGACACAAAATCTCTCTGGCTGGCTGGCCACCATAATCGGACATTGGAACTGGTCCCTATGTCCTAAAAAATTAAATGGAAAAGAGCGATAAGGCCCCACCTAATACCTTGGCAGCCAAGAGCACCCTACCGTTAAGTTAAAATTGAAAAATTAAAATCTAATTTTGTTCTGAGTTTCTTGGATCCTGTGTGAGCACTTGCTGACCCCAGAGCGGCTTGAGGTCTACGAACCTGGCCTTGACTCCTCCATCTCCAGCAAGGGCTCATAGACCTATGTCCGGCCCACCGTGGGTCCATGGGTCCTAGTTAAGAGTTTGTAAACCAACACAGGTTTATGGGCCCTTGTTGGTCTTCCCACAGGGTTCGGGGATAAAGTGCTGTACACAAGTTTAATTTTAATAGAAATCTTTTTTAAATTGTATTTCTGTGGATGTTATGGCCCAGTCATAACTAGAGAATAGATGCAAAGTATTTGCTAATGTATTACAGAGTCAACGATAATAATTATGTAGTTATGTCCAACACAAACCTCTATAGCATTCTGAACCCACTTAAAGCCACTTTCTACAAAGATGACATGCTTCCCTCCTCCATCATCAAGTCTCTGGAAGGAGAAACCCTCACACAACTTCTACACACTGCCTCTCTAACCCAGGGCACAATTCCAGATATCCTCAAGACCAGACAGATACTCTACATTGCTGAAAATGCCTACACTACGTCCAGCCTACCTTGCCTATGTCCATCCTATCCTACGTCTCATTTGTTGGAAAAATCATCGAGAAGACAGTCGCTACTCAGCTACAGGAGTTCACTGTAAAGAATACCCTACCTCAAGACCATCAATCGGGGTTCAGACCACACTGTAGTATTGAAACAAGCAAACTTCAAATAGTTATTGACACCCTCTTTCTCAACAACAAAATCGCTCTCTGCCTCCTGGTCTTGCTTGACCTCTCCGCAGCTTTGTACACCATTGACCACCGGGCATTAATCCATACCGTGAAAACTTGCATGGGTTTTACTGGTACAATTGTACAATGGTTCATATTCTTCCTCCCCAACCAATACCAACATGTTGAGATAGGTACTACCAAATTCTGGACTCTTCAAGTCACCTGCGCAAAACCCCGGGGATCCATTGTGTCTCCCATTATTTTCAACTTTTATATGCAACTTTTGTTTTGTGAAACATCCTTTCTGACAACAAACTCAAGATCCACCAGCATACTGATGACACCCAACTCGGTCTACTCAATCAACTCTAAATCTCCTCAACCAATGACATACATTTACTCAAAGGCTGTCTTGAATGCATCCAAATCTGAATGTCAGCAAACTACCAGATGCTAAACAACAATGCCAAACATTCTCTGATTCAGTCATAGCTTTCTAATTTAAGCCTAACAGGCTTCGCTCCCAAAATAACAGAACAGGCCTGCTCATCTCAGCCGTAGGGGCTGTGGTGGGTGCCATGAGCAATGGGCTTAGGGTTCTCCTCCCCCAGTAGCCGACAGGCCTTAGGGCGGGGCAGCGGCAAGCAGCTTGCACCTTAGTCTGAGGTGCTTTTCCTCTCTGCACAACATGAGGGGGTCAGAGGTCCCATGAGGACACTGGAACAACTCGCAGTGGAGTGAATGACTCCCCTTGCCTGCATTAATATATTGCCAGTGACAACCTTGCTTCCCCCCTGCATTGTTAACCCTTTGCCCACCGGGCTGCTTGTGTACCCCAGGGGAGAGACTGGCCCAACAGGGTGGAGGAGCTCGGTGGCACCATAATTAATACACATTTTTAAACTTGGAAATGCACATCCAACTTGTGTACCCCTGCCAGAACCCTCAAGGGAGAGGCTGGCCCAACAGGGTGGGGGGGGAGCTCGGGTGGCATCATAATTAATACACCTTTTTGAAATTGGACATGCATGTCCGAGCTACCAGTGCCACTGAGAAAGATGGGCTGGAGAGCAGCAGCGGCGCTATAAACGTGCATGTCCCAGCCACCAGTGTGCCTGAGAAGGAGAAGGAGGGGCAAAAGAGCAGTGGTATAAAAGCCCACCTTGACCCCCGCAGCACCGGATGTGCTCCGGCAAAGCCCGGGCCAACGGTAGGCTTGTCCATACCCTTTGGAGCCTGGAGGAGGATGTGGTGGGCAACCCCCCAAACATCTACTGCCTTAGCATGAAGAAAGAATGGCTTTGTGGAGGGACCCTTTATGGTACCTCATTGAGTCTTTTACTATTCTTAATATCGGTAACCCCCCTCAGGCTTCTGTGACCATTAATGAATACCTTCTGTCATTTACTACCTACTGTCATTTACAATTAGGCTTCCGAAGCAACCACAGCACCAAGACCGCCCTCCTCACCACCACAGATGACATCCGCTCCCTCTTCGAACGGGGAGAAAAAGCAGCCCTCATCCTCCTGGACCTCTCCCACCGCACCCTAAGCACAAGACTCTACGATGCTGGCATCCGCTAGAAAGTTCTGGAGTGGATCTGTTCCTTCCTCACCGGTGGAACACAGTGAGTCAGACTACCACCGTTCCTTTCAGAACCCACAGAGATCGGCTGCAGAGCCCGACCCTCTTCAACGTCTACATGACCCCGCTCGCAGCCATAACCAGGAACAACAGACTCAACATCGTATCCTACGCCAACACCCAGCTGATCCTCTCCCTCACCAATGAGCTCACAATCACCAGAAACAACTTCCATGATGGGATTAAGGCTGTCACTACCTGGAGAGGAGACAGCTGTCTGAAGCTCAACTCGGACAAGACCGAAGTCCTCATCCTGCGCCCCAACACCTCCGCTTGGGAAGACTACTGGGGGCCCGCTGCATTAGGAATCTCCCAAACCCATGGACCATGCACAAAACCTTAGCATCATACTGGACTCCTCCTCATGATGAACAACCAGATCAATGCCGTTTCCATATCATGCTTCCACACTCTTTGCCTGCTTCAAAAGACCTTCAGATGGATCCCCACTGAGGCCAAAAAGACAGTCACCCATGCACTCATCACCAACAGACTCGACTACGGAAATGCATTCAACGCAGGCGTCACCCAGAAACTCCTCAGGAAACTGCAGAATGTTCAGAACGCCGCAGCCAGAGTGGTCTTCAACATCTCCTGCCGCAGCCACATCTCCAAACACCTCCTAGAACTCCACTAGCTCCCAGTCAACAAAAGAGTCACATTCAAGCTCCTCACACATGCCTACAAAGCCCTCCATGAGGTCGGTCCAGCAGATCTGGACCCCCACCTCTCATTCCATGTACCCACCTGACAACTCCACTCTGCCGAACACGCCCTTGCCACCGTCCCTCGGATCCGTAGACTAGGACCGGAGGAAGATCCTTCTCCTACCTCGCTGCCAAAACCTGGAACAACCTGCCTCTCCACCTCAGTTATCCCAGTTGCTTACACAATTCAGGAAGGATCTCAAGACCTGGTTCTTCGAATGAACCTCAGCCTCCATCAGGACAAGCAGCCAACCCCCCCCCCCCCCCAGCGCGTTGAGACCCTCACGGGTCAGTATTTGTGCTTAACAAACACTGATTGATTGATTACTGGTAACAACTGATCCAGCCGTCAACCCTTTTGCGTTTCTTCTTTAATGAGGGCATGGACAAATGAAAAATGCCCCCTGTGCCTTTTGCCCTGAAACACTAGCTTAATGGATCTAATATATTAACATACTCGACATCTGCAGTTAGGGCATTAACTAATGAAATTATTTCTGTTAAAGAGGAGCTGGGATTAGGTGCACCTACTGCTATTCATTGAACAAGCATCCCAGATTTCAGGATATTTCCTATAGGGAATGTTCCCAAGTCAAATGTGGCCACGGTTTCGTTACCTAAGGGCAATTCACATCTTGTTGAAGCGATCATCCATCAATCCCCAGCTAAGGGCTCTTCTTAATCTCAGTTCTTCCAGCACTCTCAGAAAAAGTCGTTAGTTGCTGGCATTGAGGGACCTTAAAGTCCAGTATTGCCACTTGAGCTTTTGGTGATTTGTTTGCCAGCAAATTGGAAAACTTGATGATTACATCTTTTTTGGTGTGCCATGACAGGCTGGCCATACTGGAAGCTACCTTTACCAAGCAGGCTGAAGAATTACAATCCAGCCAGCCATTGTGGGGCCTATGATGACTGTTAGACCTGGTACCATTGGCGTGAGTCTCCATTCCATTTTTTTTTACTGATTGCCTCCTCTGTTTTTGATCTGTTTGCTGGTTTAGATGCTTTGGGCACTGTGCCACTGCTATTCAGTGCAAGTGCTCCCTATGTTAAATTGATGTATTGATTAGTGACTCCATGATTGGGTTATTTGATTTACTTGTCAGACCCTAGTACAGTGCACCATGTGTGCCCAGGGCCAGTACATCAAATGCTCCTGGTGGGCTTGCAGCACTGGTTGTGCCACCCACAGAAGCAGCCTATAAAGTGTGACTCAGGCCTGCCATTGCAAAGCGTGTATGCAGTCTAGTACTGCCATGTCGACTTGGTAAGTGCACTCACTTACCAGTCCCTAAACCTTCCCTTTTGACCATATCAGACACCCCTGAGGTAGGCCCAAGGACAGGGTGCATTGTATGTAAAAGATAGGACATGCCCTGATGTGTGTGGCATGTCCTGATAGTGAATTACAGCCATTTTCGTTTTTCACTATTGCCAGGCTACCTGTCCTCATAGGCCAGAATGGGCAGTTTGATTATAACACCTTATAATCCTAACTGTCCCAGGGAACATGTTAGAAGTATGCCTGAACTCAGAATGATAAAATATATCTTTTAGTGAAGTTGGTTTTAACATTCTGTGTTTGAAAATACCACTTTTAAAAAGTAGGTATTTTCTTACCTAACCACCCAGCCTGCCTCTGCTAGCTTGTGTATTGCATGTCTGGTTTGTGAGTTACAGGGGCTGGGGAGGCTCCAGGAGACAGGTCTATTCAGCCCTATGCTGACTCACCCTATCTGCATGTGGGGTGGTGGGAGGAGTAGCACCTGGGTCTGAATAGGGATGTGCCTGCCTTCCACAATGCTGGCTCCACCTCCTGTGGTGTGTCTGAAGACCCTGGCCCACACTGACAAAGGAAGAAGGTGTGCACTGGCAGAATACACCCAGAACTGGTTTGAACTAGGTACAGGACCCTCTGCCTTCAGAGGACAAAGTATTTGCTAGTATAAATATTGGGGCCCAGACATCAGGACTATAGATCACTTCTGGGAAAACAAGACAAACCTTTGCCAAGAAGAACCAATGAAGCTGCAGGAGTTTGGACTGCCCCCCTCCCAATGTGCTGTGTTCCTGGGTTGGACCGCAGAGGTTTCTTTATTGCCAAGGAAAAGAGAAGGAACTTTCATCACCTTCAGAATATTTCTCCAAGGGATAGAACTTGTGCTTGCCTCCTGCTGAAGTCTCAGGGACAAAAGACTTCACCACCAGCTCCCCTCTGAATTCCCTTGCTGGGGATTCTGTCTGCAGAAGCCTGCATGTCGCTGAGAGCTGGAAGCGCGACTCAACGAGAAGAAGCGTGATGCAGTCGCAGCTGTTGCCGTTGCATCGCCGGAGCAGCGTGTCGCTGCCGCCGCATCACCAGAGAAGCATACCTTTGTCGCAGCTGTGTACCGAAGCATCACCGGAGAAGCATGTGGCCACCGCACGGATTGCCATCGCATCACCGGAGAAGCATGTCGCAGGCACTGTCGCGGCTCCAAAGTTACAGAGTTCGCAGCACGGCTGTCGGGCGTGCACGCATCGCCTTCACATCGTCGCATCGCATCAAGGGCGCCATCTTATCGCATCGCACCGGATTGTCGCATCGCATCGAAGCGCCATCTTGCCGCATCGTAACCGGAAAGCAGTACGAGAATCAACACATCACCTCCTCTCCGGTAAGGAACAAGACGCATCCCATACTCTGCGCAAGCATTTAGGAGCAACACATTGCCTCCCCCAAAGCAAGGAACCGACGCATCACCCTCTCTGCGAACCTTTTGTTTGTTTTGCATTACGCATCCAGGTACTTTTGTGAGAACCGTGTCGCATTTATCATCAACTGGAACTGAATTACTTCTACCGTCTTTAAGTCTATTTTGAGTACAGTATTGTGGATTTTTGTTGTTGTGGTCTTGTGTTAAGTCTATATAAAGAATACAAATTTTTATAAAACCTGTGTGGTGTCCATCTGTAGTGTTTTCAGTGCATTACTGTATGTGTTCACAAATGCTTAACACACTGCCTCTGAGAGAAGCTTGTCTGCTCGTGCCAAGCTACCAAGGGGGTGAGCAGGGGTTATCCAGGAGTGTAATCCCCTTTCCCTGACTTAGAAGCAAGGGTCCCAATTTGGTCAAAGGTACCTACCTCGGCCAACTAGAGACCCCCAGTTCTAACAATGACCAATAGTTATCCTTCAGAAACCTTTGCAGAATCAGGCGACTGGCACACCATGCCTACTCAATCTGCAGTCCCACGTCCAGTAGACTTTGTACCTAAGGATACATCTAAATGTATGACAGTGCCTGGTTGCACCAGGAAGGATGACATGCTCAGTTTTAGACAGGGGCCTCTCAAAGGAGGAGTACCAGAGAGGAAGATGCCCAATCTTGCTAATAGCAGTGGAGATTTTAGTTCCACTCACCATAATCTTGATTTACCTCCGGCTGCCACACCGTATGTAATTTTCCTTGCCAAAGTACTCCCCCTCAAAGCTGGAACGATTGAACATTTCCAGCAACTCAAAAACAAAATAGTTCATTGGCTAGAGGGGTGCTTAGGAAAAAACTTGAACTAGCATCATTCCATTATCATGGCATGAAGAGTCAATTGGCTAGGCAAACAACCCAAGACTATGGTCCAGGATTGCATTGTTGTGAACTTTAACAAATCTAACATTGCTGTTCACCTGCTGAAGGACCTCTCCAATCCATGTTTACCTTGTGCTAATGTTTTACCTCCCAATCTGGGTTATTTTTATAGGCCTTCGAGTAACCTACTCATTCCTCCTTTGTTCCCTCCAATTTCTTACCACCGGTCAGGTGAGTGCTGTTGATTGAAATCCATTTCAAGGTATTTCCACCTTTAATAGATTTGATCCTCTGAGTTTACTCAACCAGGTGGTTTACCTTGCTGAGAAATCACAAAATGATATGCCTGCAAGACACATGGGAGCGATCTAACAACCACCTGCCGGAATGGTTACCAGGGTTTTTTTGTTCCTGTAGCAGACTCTAGCTCAGGCCGAGCCAATGGAGATCTCTCAGTATTTATTTCTTTGGGCATAAACTGTAGCCCCAAGCAAGTTCATACTGCTTCCTCAAACCCTTCTGATAATATTTTACTTGTCAATTTCTATAATGCTATTCTGACCTTATCTTGAAATGTCAATGCTTGGCAGCTGATGTTTTTTTTTTGGATGAATTTTCATTTTTTTGCCGTAGGTGGCCTATCAACAGATTTTAATACGCATCTGTGTGATTCTTCCCCGAAGCATGCCATTTGTATCTGATCTACCAAGTAATGGTAAGGTACTGTTGAGCAGGCTAACTGCGTGGGCTAGTGACCATCAGCTCCTGTCTGATGTGCAATACGTCTTTTAGCCCAGGAAGGGTACGGTGGATCAAGGCCTCAACCGCTACCTACTCATATGAAAGTACACGAAGGCAAAGGCGGGCTCCATTCACCTGGCGTTTATGGATCTAAGCTCAGCCTTTGACTGAGTTAACAAGAGAAAGTTCTGGAACTTAATGCGGGTATGGGTTTTTACAAAAATTGTGATAACTTTTCTCAATGATCTGCAATCAAACCTTACAGCTCCTGTCCATTATGGGCCCTCAGGGGATTGTACCACTAAATTTGGCTTGAATAGAGGTGTCAGACAAGGCTGTACATTGATACCATTTCTATTTATTTTATATATAAATTATCTTGAAAAGGTCCTTTGCATTGAGGGGCATGATTTACCTAGAGTGAACGGTCATCTTTTGCCGGTTTGACTTTATGCTGACGACGTTGTACTGATATCGAGAACTTCTCTAGGATTACAGCGTCTCCAGCAGTTTTGACAATTTCATAGACAGCCTCGATCTCTATACAAATTATGCAAAGTCAAACATCATGCTTTTTTGGCCGAAAAACACCAAAAGTAGAGCTCATTACATTAAAGGTAATATGCTCAGCAATGGTGCTGAGATCTGGGGGTACTCATATTTTCTTCCTCTTTAAACTTCTGAGAATATGTTTTTTGAAGCATTTACTTTCATTACTTTGCAGTGTGTCCACTTTTAATGTCCATGAAGAGTTAGCCATTGGGCATGTTTCTGGCCTAATTCAGTTCCACCCTATCTATGTGCTGAACTGTCTGGATTAAAAAGGACCTTGAGCTCAATACAGTCACTGTCAAAGATTGTCTAAACCTCGATTATGCTAACAGAATCCCATGGCTCAAATATGTCAAGGAGTGGTTTCACAAACCTAGACGCTCTGACTTGTTCAGTAACCCAAATTCTATAACTAAGGTTGATACTATTTGGGTCAGATAGGCCTTTATGACATTTAAATCTGAAGCTAGAGGATCTAGTGCTCTGACTATGCCTTTGGTGAGATCTTATGTTTTGGTCCAGTCCTCACTCTCATTGGAGCCTTATCTCACCTATGGGCTCTCTAACAATTAGTGTTTCCTGCTCACTCCTTTTAGGTTTAACTTAATACATCATTTGTTATGTGTTCCCAAGGGATGGGCATACAATGAACTAGATACTCATTGCCAATGCCATGGTCACTCAGCTCAAGATACAATGAACGTTGTCCTTTTTATCTCTCTATATGTAAACTATTTTTTAAACTGATTCTGGCAGGGCATAATTTCAGACATTCCAGGCCCAACTTGTTGCATATGCAGATGTTGACTGATCATAGAATAAGTTTTCATGCGGTGTGTTTTTAAACTGCAATCAAAGTGAGAAATTCAATGATCTTAGGCTGATGTTTTGGTCCTAAAGGCTTTTTGTACTTCTGTGTTGCTTTGAGCAGCACTGCGAGGTAGATTTATTGTGTTATATTGTTATACTGATCTTAATTTGTAACATTGTAATCTTAATGATTTTAGAATGTTATATTGTCTTTTATGGTTTACTTGTTGTAAACTGAATAAAGATTTGAATCTAAATAGAACAGGCCAAATCCCTCAAACTCACCCTTGTCTCGAACTTCTCACTCAAAGAAAACATAATTAAGAAGATTAAAACAGCCTTGACCAGCACTTAGTGAAACCTTTCCTCCTAGGAGAAGACTTCAGAACAACAGTTCAAGCTCTTGTCCTCCCCAACTAGATGGTGGCAATGCTAAGCCAAACTGCATTCAAGAGACTATACTTGCTCCCCTGAAAGAGGTTCTTCATAATACAGCATGGCTCATCAAGAGCATGGCTCATCAATGAGCTGAAGAAATCTGATCATATCACCCTTCCTCTGTAAGATCTACACTGATTTCCCCTGCAAGCTTCAATCATCTTTTAGATTGGCCAAATTATTATAAGGTCCTCTATGCAAAGACATCCTGTCTCAGTAGCTAACAAACTAATAATTTATATAGGCCAACTGTCCAGTTGATGCTAGAAACTGTGTTTAAAGTTTATTTGTCGTAACTTCACCACACAAAGATGCCCGGTAATTAAACTGTTGTTTTATTGAGCACAAGAGTAGCAAGCCACCAGTAGACACACAGGCTTCAGGTGAGGTCCAACTGCCAATAGAACTTTAGAATATAACATGCCATTGACCTCTACTATAACCTGCACGTGGCCAATAAATAGCAACAATACTTACAGAAATATAACTGAAAACAATATTAACTACTACATGGCATTTTTCTTTCCAAAACAAAAGAAAAGAACACTATTTAAACAAAAAAGACACTACAGACTAAGGTACGAGGTAAAATCCCATCAACCAAATCTAATTGCTAGTCACCTTTTCAAGCAACTCCTGCAAACAGGAGGAGCCTCAACATCTTCCATAGCAACATTACATTTGTACCTAGACACATCCCTTCCATTTTGCCGCCACACCACCTGACTCACCTTGACCACCCCCTCAGCATTCTACCAATTATGATTATTCCCCATGATAGCATTCTGTACTCCTCATCAACAAACACAGAGTCATCAATTTAGTTCTCTCCCTTCCTGATATATGATGGCTTCTTAATACACACAACATTACCCACATGAAAGATACCCCAGGCATTTCTCTCTTTTGATCAAACATTTTTTTTGTTTGCCTTGTACCTCCTTTACATTGACCTTAACAAATCTATCCAGACCTTCAATTGAGACACCTTGCTTGACCCAGAAGCCACCCAACAAGGACACAGCTTTGCTCAGGTTTACTCCACCTCGGCAATTCAAAAATGGGACACCTTGTTTGTTGAGTGGGGTATGGCTCAATAAAACCACAACATTGATCTTACAGTACTGGACACCGCACATTTATTTCGACTACCCACTGGATGCACCCACCCAATACCTTGTTCATCCGGTCAAGAAGACCATTATCTGGGGATGATTTAATGAACTTTTGAGATGACAGCCACCATGAGGCAAGCCTCAATATCCTCACCACTCCTAACATCTTAATTGTCTGTGTTAAATATAGAAAAGTAGTCTGCCATCACATTTTCCCACCCAGGACATGAGAAATATCGATGCTGTAATGCAGAAACCTAATGGAAAGCTTCGCAATCATGGGTATGTTTTTTTTCCTTTTTCTCACTAAGAATTAAGATCAATTGATTATGATTCAATAGTACCAGAAACCTTCTACCCCAAAGACATGAGTGAAACCTCTAAATCACCCACCAGCAGTTCCTTTTCAATAACTGAAAAGTGCTGTTCTGCTTCTCAGCACACATGAGGCGTACTTAAATGTGAAAAGGGGTCCCTGAGTGATCCATATCTCTCAGATATTCATTGGCCTTTTGCTGAATGCCCCACCCCACCAAGGGCTGTCTACCCAGAAGGGATAGAGGGCACCTAATTTAACTAGACCAAACTTTGACCTTCTTCTGAGGAAGTCCTGATTCCAAGATTATTTCATGCCTTAGGGCTTTTTTTCAGCTTAGCACGGCCCAAGGACTAATTCTTAAACTGCGTGTGAATCAAACAATTCATCTAGGCATACATTTAACACTCTTTTATATCTCCATGTTTGCCCTTTCTTGTTTTTTTTGTTTTATCTGTTTATTAAAGATTTTTCGTTTTGTATACATTAATAGAGAGCAGTACAACATCAGTGACAGCACCATACAGAGCCAATAGGTAATCATAAAGTCCAGATAGTATATCAACACCATAGCGGCATGTTTACATCAATGAGCATACACAAAATTGGTAATAACTGTTAGCATATCCCGTCAGCCATATCATCTCCTCCATCAGAAAAGCTGTACGATCATATTATAGTGCAATATAACTGCAACTATGCAACATGCAAGCAACTTACTTAATCACATTTCGTATGGCTTCACTCCGCCATATCACATGAATCTGTGTATAGAGTCAAACATTTTTATGAAAACACCAAACATGGGAAAAACTATAAGGGAAGGGAAGTAAGAGCCTCAGTAAGGGAGGGAGGGAAACCGAGGTCCCCGGCATCATAAAACAAGATCCTATCAATTACCCTATGGGTGCACAATCAACCTGCTGGGAGAAATGATCCTCCAGTCGAGGGGACAGCGGTCCCAGTCTACATATCAATGCACAATTCAGGACATAGGTCTGCTCAGGCCAACCTCGCTAGCCATCAAGAAGGGAATCATCTAATGGATCATCCAGCACCAACAACCCCTGTAACACACACAGCATAGTATTCCATTCAGTGGAGATGGGGAATTTACGCAAACCCTGCGTATCCTCCCATATCAGGGAGACCTCTTCAGCCTTCATCCAATTCAGCATGGAGAGGAACCAGGCTTTCGTCGGAGGGGACTCCTCCGACTTCCACCTACGGTTAATCAATCGCTTAGCCACAATAAAGCACAGATCAAGAAACCTGGTGGATGCTTTGTGTACTTTATTTCTAGGAAACACGCCAGTGATGCACGTCTCCCATGTCCTCAGCACTTCCCTATCTGTGCAGGTGGCTAACGCTTCCAGCACCCCCTCTCAATAAGTCTGCAGAGCGGGGCAAGAATAAAGCATGTGTAAAATATCTCACCATATTACAGCGCGGGCAACATTAACCCGGTCTATGAAAGTATCGATTTATTTTGTCCGGGGAGAGATAAGCCCTACGAACAATATAAAATTGAATTAACTTGAAACAGGCGTTTCTTGGGACTTGCTTGGGGTTTTCCAGGACCATGGACCATTTCTTCTCCGAGTATGGCCTCCCTTGATCTGCCTTCCACTTCTCTCGCAACGGCGTTAAATCTGCTAGAGTATGTTCCCAGATCGATTCCACCAACCACTTCACCAAGTGGCAGCTTGTGCCCATAACATGCACGTATTGCACTTGGAGATGCGTCGGAGGTTCCTGCGTTACATCTCCCCACCAATGTCTCATCGCGGCCATCCAGGAGGCATGGTTCAGAAATTGGCCCGGGGGCACACCATCTTCATTTGTGATATCGAGAAACAGTTGCAATGTTCCTTCTCCATATAAGTCTCCTAGGTTGGTTACACCAGCTTCCACCCAAAGGGCAAGGTCTGTACTCCAAACTCGTCCCCGCACGATTGGCATACCTAATATGGGCACACCAGGTGCATACGGTATGACACATCTGGTGAGACGAAGTGCCCTACGGAAACACTTCTGTTCCAGTGATGTCAGTAAAGGGAGAGGTTCATTCAGTTTGTTACAGGGATGGCATATATAGAGGATCCTGTCCAGAGAATACGGAGGGTCATGCTCTGCCCAGTCCGATAAGTGTAGTTCCTCCACCCATTTCGCCACCCATAAGATTTGAGACACAAGGTAATAGTGTTCCAAGTTGGGCAAAGCCAGCCCCCTCCCCTTGAACGAGGTAGGTACAACTTTGACAATGCCACCCGGCACCACAAATTATTCCGGATAAACTCGTGAACGATCCTTTCCAAAAATCAGAAGGACATGGGTAGGTAGAACGGTAATGTAGCAAAATAGTAAAGGAGACATGACAGCATAACCATTTTGAATAACTCTACCTTGCCTATGATGAAAGGTGCAGCGTCTTCCAGAATTCAATTGGAGACTTGAGCACTGTAACCGCCCTCGTGATGTTGCCATCCATAAGGTCTTGTGTGTTATGATAGATATGGACACCCAGATATCTGAACGCCACCGGTTGCCACTGCACCACTGTCCTGTTCAGTGTCCAACCCGGGTCCTCTATAATAGGACTAAAAGGGTATAGACAAGATTTGCCCCAGTGCACCCCCAGCCCAGACAATGATGCAAAAGATTTCAACATGGCGGGGATATCCTGCACACACAGCAAGATGTTGTCTGCATAAAGCAAATTGGCATGTATGCCATCCCCAAGGCGTATCCCCCAATCCGGTGCAGAGGTGCATAGAGCCATCACTAAAGGCTCAATCACCAGAGCGAAGATCAAGGGAGAGAGGGGACACCCCTGGTGAGTCTCCAATTCTATCAAAATGGGCTCGGAGAAAAGAAACCCCAACTGCAACCGACTTAAAATACAGGGTCCAAATCCATATTGGTGGAGCACAGCAAACATGAAGGACCACTTGACCGTGTCGAAGGCCTTCTCCAGATCCAGCACGACACACCCGGCCGTCGGCTAGTCCGTGTTAGCACAGTTCATCACCCTGAACAGTCGTCGTATGTTAAGCGATGTGCTATGAGCTGGCACAAACCCATTCTGGTCTTGGTGGACCAGTTGGGGAACTAGTGGCGCCAGTCTATTAGCCAGGGTGCCCACCAATATCTTATAGTCCCCATTTCAGAGCACCAAAGGATGATACGCCCCCACGGAAGTGGGGTCCCTGCCCGGGTTGCGGAGCGTAATCAACGTAGCCGCCGTCAATGATGCAGGGAGGGCAAGGGATTCAAACACCTCCGTGTATGCCTGGACCAGCTGGGTGCTCAGGGAGTCTGCATAAGTTTTATAAAATTCATGGGGAAGACCGTCGGGGACAGGAACCTTTCCAGAAGGCAAAGCCCTCAGTGTGCCTTGCACCTCATCAAGTGTTAGCAAGGCATCTAGGTCTATTCGCTGCTCTGGTGACAGGACTGGAAATGGGATCCCCCCTAGGATCTGCTGAATCGCCCCCTCCGAAGTCTGTGGACCATCTTTATACAGCTTCGTGAAATGTGTCGACAGATCACCATGATTTTCTAGCTGTGTGAACTGAAGCTCTCCACCTGAGGAATGAAGAGCTGTAATCAGCCTACCCAGCTCACCTGTTTAATCAGCCAAACGAGAAGGGGCCCAGAGTGATCTGCTTTGGCATGTACTGACACGGAGTACGCTGCAAAGTTATGGCAGCGCTGCCTTTCAAGGAGCTGTGTTTCTTTTGCGCTTCCGTTAGGTCGGCCAGTCACTCAGCATCCACCACAGCCCCAGATTCCACAGATTCCAACCGCAACAAGCTTATTTCCACCTCAAGCAGGTCCAAAGCTACCCATTGTCGCAACCCACAGCCCAGTCCCAGGCACTTCCCTCTCAGGGTAACTGTCATAGCCGCCCACTCCACTAGCACAGAGGAGGCAGTCCCCGCATTAAGTTCAAGTATTCCCCTATCGCTTCACCAATCGCCTCCCGAAACGCCGAATCTTTGAGCATGGCTGGTTGCAGCCTCCATGGGATACCCGGAACCTCGTCCTTCCAGGCTAGCTCAACACAGTGGGGATTGTGGTCGGAGTGCATGCGCCCCCAGTACTCCGATTTCGAGACATAAAGTCTGGGCCTTTCCTATAAAGGTATAGCATTGTTTAGATAGCAATACATTGGAGCATATGATTTCTCAAACTCATCATGACCTAAACTGAAATTCCAGCCTGACACTGCATAACTTAATATAACCGTTTTCATCTTAATGATGAGTGATTACTGAGGGTATTTTCTGATGCCAGTGCATCAGAGAGAAGCTCAAAATGTTCACAGATCATAATTATTTAGTCAATCGTTGAGAATACAGTGGTACCCTTGCAACTTGGTTTACTAGGAAAATCACATTCCAAACAAACCTTTATTATCAAATATCACATTTCCCGCAATTTTTCAATTAGACTTACACCACTTTTATCAGCCTTACATTGATGTGGGACTGCTGATGCAGGAAATTTCCTTGCGTCTTCCACATCTGTATTTCTCTACACATCCTATGCGTGATTACGTATTTTAGCATTAAAACCTCTCACAATTAGAACCCATTGAGCGCACTCCTTCTCAACCACTAATGCAATAAAAGGAAAAATGATCATCCACATTTAACAATGTTGTGGGCCCACAGGAACGTAAACATTAAATGAGAAGGAGTATTGCTGACCCGATACCTTTAAAGAGAAGTCAAACCTTAAACCCTGAACTAGGGCATTGCTATAGTGATAGAAGACCACTTACTTCCAGGAATATTTCACCGATAGCAGTGCGGCTATTCTACCATTTGCAGGATTCGTCTTTTAACCAATTGCATTTTATTTATCAACAGTACCAGTTGCCCAGGTTTTTAGACATAATAAAATAGCATTAGAACCTGTTAAAAATTTGATTTCATGATCACCTCATAGTAGCCCTGCCTAAGTTTAAGACAAAATCAGAGAATTTCAATCAATCAAAAAATCTTTATTTCGATTGTTTAAAATCATAAAAGTACAATTAAAACAATTCATTTAGATACATGTTCAGTTGATACAATAAACCATGATAAAAGCAGGATGACATAATATATTATCTACGAACAGGCCCTTTTTAAGACAATCAATCAGTCTGAATTATTACTTATTAGTTTCCTACGAATTAGCCACATCGCAAGCAGAAACTTGGAAACTGCTACGACAACAAGTGGATTTAGATCACTTCGCAGAATCCTGAAAAAATCGAGGTAGCTCCTAATACCTAGATTTAGGCATAACTGAATAATCCATTTTTTCCGGATACCGACGTATGCTGGGCAAAAGAGCACAACGTGTATCATAGTTTCCTGTTCAGATGAGCACCCCGGGCAGCTGTGCTCGAGGGCACCCACCCATTTGTCAGTAAAGGAATAAAGGGGGAGTGTCCCATATCTGAACTGTAGAAACAGCTTCTTTGCTAAAGTGGGCTGGATAACGTCGAGGTCAGATACAAAGGCGTAGTAGCATTTAACATCTAGAAAGATATCTGTCAGGCTAGAAGGCCTGACTGAGCTATAAGCTTTTGTTAGAAAGTAGTCTTTAAGGGTAAGGGCAAGAATTTTTTGGGAGATGCCTAGATTAGAATTCTCTGGATTAATCCAGAGATGGGCAAGACCAATGTTGATTAATGTCTGCCTAACATACTGGAGCCAAGGGATCTTATCAGCCCCAAGTAAGCCCAAGATTACTTTCAGTTCGTCTCTGTAACATGCCAACTCTGGTGTACTCCAGAGCCTTTTCCAGTACATCACCGGACGAGTGGCAATGGCCTCTGATATAGGACGGATGTTAAGATCCAACCTCAGTGGCATAAGCGGAGTGTTGATTGGAAGTGATAGGAGTTTCCTCATAAAATTGTTTTCCGTAATAGTCAAGTCCTTTGCGCTAGTGTAGCCCTATAACTCGGCCCCATACAATGTAGAAGATCTAGATTGGACACAGTAGATTTCTAGAGGGGCACTTATGATTTTTGAGCAGCATTTTTTGTGGACTTTAAGGATGCCCCCCACAGCCTGATTAAGTTTTAGATTGGCTTTACAGATTTGAGGGGACCAACCCATTTTGTCGTTTAGGGTCAAGCCTAGGTACTCGAATACAGAAACCCGATCCAAGGCGACTCCTTCCATTTTGGGGTGTGGATAATTAGAGGATTTTACATTAAAGGCCATGTACTTGGTTTTGCCTATATTGACCACCAGATTCCTTTTTTTACAAAAGGTAGTGAACTGATCCAACACCCGCTGCATGCCCATTGGGGATTTGGACAGCATCAGGGTGTCGTCAGCAAACATAAGGGCTGGGAATTTTCTGGAGGCCAATTTAGGCGCATCTATGTCAGTGGCATCAAGAAGGTCGGCAATAAGGCCATTAAGGAAGAGGGAGAACAGGGTTGGGGCAAGAACACAGCCCTGCCGAACTCCCTTTGCGACAGGGAAGGGGCCGGTCAAATTGCCGTGTTTTCCATAACGGACTCTTGCGTAGGTCCCGTCGTGGAGAATCTTCAGTTGATGGCATAAGTAAGGCAGGACACCCATGGCCAGCAGTAGGTGCCATAACTGGTTGCGATCCACCATATCAAA
Source organism: Triturus cristatus (assembly GCF_964204655.1). Classification (NCBI taxonomy): domain Eukaryota; kingdom Metazoa; phylum Chordata; class Amphibia; order Caudata; family Salamandridae; genus Triturus; species Triturus cristatus. Next base: position 280,112,041 of record NC_140580.1, on the reverse strand, counting down.
TGCGGATTTCAAATCCACAAAGGTCATATATAGGCTACCCCCATCCAATATGACATGTTTCCAGTGGAGCATCTGGAGCCTAAATAGTTGGTCCATAGTTGACGTTTTGGGCCTGAATCCCGCTTGAAGTGGGGTTAGTATATTATTCTCTTCTATCCAACTCTGTAGGCGTTGGAGAAGAAGCCTAGAATAGATTTTTTGACTCACGTCAATTAGGCTTATGGGCCTATAATTGCCTGGATCGAGGGGGGATCCCTTTTTAAAGATGGGAATGATTTCTGCACCCATCCAGGTTGATGGTACCGGTGAGCCTTGTAAGATGGCATTGAAGAGAATTTGAAAATAAGGGGCCCAAATCTTTGGTTCATCTTTGTAAAGGTCCCCTGGAATGCGGTCTAACCCCGGGGCTTTATTGGCTTGAAGCTGGTCCAATGCCAGATCCACTTCTAATAGGGTCCAGGGGGGAGCAAGCCAGGACGGGTCCTTGGCCATTACGATAGCTGGGGGATCGATGCACCTACTTGTGTCAATCGAGTACAGGTTTTCAAAGTGGGAAGCCCAAGCGTCTTCTGAAACGTTTGGGTCGATCTGGGTATTGCCCTCAGATTTCCCTGAGTGAACAAGGTTCCAGAATGTTCTTGGATCTTTTGCCACAAGAGCTAATCTCATAGCGACCCATCTTTCCTCTTCCCACTCAGACTTAGCAATAAGGATTAACTTTTTGTAAGCCCGCCTAGCTTCCCTAATAAATAAGGGATTACCTCCTCTAATGGCCTGAAGTAATTCCTGTTTGGCTAGCCTACAATTCTTAGTGAACCAGGAGTTTGGATTGCCCGGCTTCTTTATATTGTGTGGGCCTGTGATATAAAAGGAACCACACAAAATATCTACTAGATCTTTGTGGATTTTAGCCATACCTATAGTTTCATCAACTGCACTGTTGTTGGCCTCTCCATTAAACACCTTATCAAATAAGGGAAGTATTTTAGAGTACAGACTAGCTATTGCCGTTTCAGACTGTTTTATGGTTTGCCAGCGAATCCTCTTCCCCCCTTGTATAATTCTTAGATTACCTACTGGAGGAGTAGCTGTAACTAACCCTGTGTTCAATAGATAAAAATTTAGAACAACTGTCAGGGGGTCATGATCACTTAATCAGAGATTTTTTGTCAAATCAAAGAAGGAGTAAACACGTGGTGCTAGTTTTGATTAACCACCTCCAATATCCATGAACATGAGCGTACTTCATACTTGCACCTTTCCTACAAATTGGACACAAATTCCTAAGGAATATTTACCTCCCAGCTGACTGAACCAGGCTGAATCACTAATTAACATGCCTTCTTAACTCGTTTTTGGGATAATACAATACTGCTTATTGGGCAATATAGGCAATTTTTGTGGTAGAAAAGTTATTGGTCTATAGATATATAATCTATGTGGAATCAGCATCTGTAATAACCTAACTTTCTGAACTGTGAACAAAAATCACAATGGTTCAGTATCATAGAGGTCTTGGGGCCAGATGTATGAAGCATTTTTGCCTTCTGTAAAGGTCCAACTTGCAGAATCGGGCCTTTTTGGTACAAGACAGAAAAAAGGCATTTCTGTATGTATGAAACCCACATCGTGACCAAATACAGAATATTTATTTGGGAATGGCATATTTAGGATGTCCCTTCCAAATACCGATTTGACATGGCATGTATTATTGTTTTGCGATCACAAAACATTTATTTTTTACCACCTCCTCAAAGGAAGAGATGTGTCATTCTCAAACAGGAAGGGTCACTTCAGAGTAGGCAGTGGTCCCACTGTGCACACTTAAATGTTTTCACACTTTTCATTTTTTTTTAAACCCATTCCAAAGCAATTACAGGCATTGGCAGGCCACCATCCATGTGAAGGCTGTGACTCATACACAGCAGGTGGCAATTTGCAATCTACTTTAACAATATTCACGAGGAAGTTCGAATTGAGACTATGAATAAGGGTTTTGCGAACTGACCCTTTAATACACAGGTTGTGTAGCAAAAAACAATATAGATTCCGTAAATGTTAGTGCCCAATTTGCGACCAATGCACTGAATCCATTTTTCATACATCTGCCCCTACGTTTGGAGTTAACTCCAGCCTACATTTAAATAGATGGAAGTCAGATTTCAGATTTCAGAAACAGCTTTATTCGATTTTTAAGATACAAAACCATAAAAGCATACATACATCACGTTTCAATCAAAAATAAACTTTCAAGGTTAAAAATATCAGCATATTAAAAATGATCTAGTTCATGGAGATCCTGAATCTGATAACGGTTTTTAGGAACATAGAGACCGAAAAGATAAGAAATTCATCGTCTAACATTTGTAATCTGACCAGCGCCGCTCTACATTGTCTCAATCCTAGCTTTTTCAAAACGGGTCGAAGAATACTTTTTCTAGGTTCTGAATAAAATTTACAAAAAAGAATACAATGGAGGGAAGATTGGACAGAAATCTGATCACAAGGACAGGGAATAAGTTCCTTAAGCCAACAGTTCTTCTCAGGAAAGGTGACCATTCTATAAAAGATGTCAGCCCTAAAACGAGATAACAGCATACGAGTATAGCAGCTGGGGACTAATTTCAAATATGGTTGGATACCTGGGTTAGTAATAAGTAACTGATTGGCCATAACAGAGCTCTTACATTTCTCTGACATCCAGCGTTCCTCTGAAAGGAAGTGCAGACAAATTTGCTTGAACTTTTTTCTTGAAAAATTCGTCATGCTAGCTGGAGAGTTAAAGAACTCCGGATGGCCTAACTCAGTGAGAAATTTCCTTACATAATTGAACCAAGGAATTTTCAATGCTCCATCTAGACCCAGGCAATCCTTGATTATGTCCCTGTTCAGGTCTGTCTCAGTTCCAGACCAGACTTTATGCCACAGCAAGATGGGCTCCAGTTTGATGAGATCAGCAATATAGGGCACGCCCAACTCTTGATGACAGGCATAAGAAGAGGTTGACCCCGGCACAGCCAATAAATACCGCAGAAAAGCATTCTGACAGATCTGGATTTGAATACTTGGGGTGTTCACAATCCCCCAGATTCCTGCGCCATATAGTGCAGTTGATACACACTTAGCCCTATAGATATCAAGCAAGACTGGTACCGGGCGTCCTCCAACCTTATTTGAAAAATGTTTGACCGCCCCAATTGCTCGCGAGAATGCTAGCTTTCGGGATTCACCTGCCGCTGACCAAGTTCCCTTTTTGTCGAAAGTAATACCTAAATACGAAAAAGTATTAACAGTCATGATTTTTGTGTTAGATAAAAATGAATTACAGCTAAGGTTATTCTTTTTTGTACAACACATATTAAATGTTTTACTTATGTTAATCTTTAGGCCTCTACTGCCCATGTATTCGGAAAAACTAGTAATCGATCTCTGGAGACCGATTTGGGTCCGGGCCATGATTACAGCATCGTCTGCGTATAGGAGAATGGGGATAAAGGAGTTACCAATTTTGGGGTAATCCTGCTTATCTTCAAGGAGGTGAGACGCGACCGAGTTAATATATAAATTAAATAAAAAAGGTGATAAAATACAGCCTTGTCTCACACCCTTTTCTATGGAAAATTTAGAAGTGCAGTCCCCCTTTTCCCCATAGCGTACCCTTGCGCCCGCCTCCCGATATAGTTCTCTAATGAATATTAGGAGGTTTGGGTCCACTCCCATTTCCTGCATAGTTAGCCAAAGTTTATTGTGATTGATACAGTCAAAGGCCGAACTTAAATCCACAAATGTTAGAAATAAGTTCTCTTTTTTTGCCTCGACGTATTTGGCTACTATGAGTGCTAAATTCAGACCTTGCTCAATTGTACCTAGGCCTTCCCTAAAACCATATTGAAATTGGGAGAGAGTACCTGTGTCGTTCACCCAATCTTGTAGTTTATTCAGTATGACTCTCCCCGCTATCTTCATGAGTGAGTCAAGTAAGGAGATCGGTCTGTAGCATTTCGGTGAACTACGATCTCCTTTCTTGAAAATGGGTACCACAATGGCTTCCTGCCAGGTCTTTGGGAAGCCCGTTTTAGTGAAGCTATTAAGAACGTTTGTTAGCAGTGGGGCCCATAACTTGCTGTTAGCCTTAAAAACATCTACGGGAATGCCATCCGGGCCCGGGGCCTTTCCTGCTGGGCTCTTGTTAATAGCTGTCATAACTTCCTCCATAGTAAAATCGATATTTATTGGATAGGGTGCTACATCCTTATTGCCTGAGTTAAAATCCCCTTCTATCTCGACCTGAAAATCCTTTGTGTAAAGTTCACGAAAGAAAGACAACCAACCTTCTTCCGAGATTGCTATTACAATAGAGTCTGTTAAATCATTGGAGAAAAACGGAGCATTCACCGCTTTCCAAAATGCGGTATTATTTTTGGAAATACAGGTTTCCCAAAGAGTACTCCAGGCTTCCTGTTTAATTTGTTTTTTCCTTTTTTTTACTGCCTGTTGGTAGGCAGATCTGGCTGTTCTGACTTCAGCCATTACCCTAGGCTCCCTTTTTAGTTGTTCCATTAAATGAGCGTGGGTCTTGCTACACTCTCCATCAAACCATCTCTTGATTTTGTTTGCCCCAGAATGCAGTGGTCTCGTGAGTAGCTTTTTAATTTCCTCTGAGATACTAAGGAATGCATCATTGACTTTAAGAGGCTCAATGTGCTCTGTGAGGCAGATGCTAAAGTCCTCTTCCTTGGAGCGAATTAGATTTCCTAGGAAGGCCACTGGTTCCACTTTGTCCCATTTTAGAGTATAACCGTTCTTCTTTGCAAGTTCTAATTTGAAGTCGTACAGGGTCTGGGTCTTGGTGACATTGTTGTTTTTGCCCAGCGTTGTAATAAGGGACATGCTAAGCGGTAAGTGGTCGCTCATTGCTACCTCACATGTTTCGAACGCGAGAATGTAATGAGAATAGCGTTTGGATATTAACATGAAGTCAATTATTGATTTGCAACCCCGTCCAATGAATGTGGGGTTAAAAGAGACTGATGGGGAGCATAGTTCATTCACAAAGCCCAGGTCCAGGGAGAAAAGTATTTCATTAAGGTGTATTCCCAAAGATGTATGTGAGAAGTGCGTCACAGGAACATCATCCAACTCTCCCAGTCCACAAAGGTTTTGGTCGCTCAATGGGCATAAGAAGTAGTTAAAATCGCCCATCCAAATCACACAACTATCAGTACGTTCTTTTTCGTCTATGTTTTTAAGGGTCTCAAGTAGTTCTTTGTAGGTCGAGGCCCAAGCATCTTTCGGTATGTTGTTGTAGAAATTTATCAGGTTAATGTGTTGATTGCCTCCCAACGTTATATGCAAAATCTGAAAGAAGACGGAGTCAGAGAAAAAAGAAATCTTAGTTTCCTTTAAGCAGTTGGAGACATAAGTACAAAGGCCTCCTTTGTTTCTCCCTCTCAGGGTGTGTACAGCTGGAGTATGGTAGGTACAATAACCATTCATGTGAATGGGCTCAGCCGTCCAACATTCCTGGAGGCAGACAATCGAAAACCGTTTTAAAAAGGAGGCACAATTTATATCGCCTAACCTGGAGGGCAACCCTGCGACGTTCCAGGATAAAAATGTGATAGAATGACCTATGTCGCCCTCTGAGGATGGGGTCACAATAGGAGTTATACCAGGAGCAACAGTTTCAGAAGATCCGCTGCTCGGCAGTGCAAGATGATCAATTAACTCGTTGTCCTCAGTATTAGTGGGGATAGTTTCTAAGTTGTTCTCTGAGGAAGTTATCGATTGTACGGGCCGTGAGTCAGTCGGTGAAGTTGGCTTGTCACCGGCTGCGACTTCCCCCGCTAATTTGACGACATTATAATTCAGTCAGTCAGTCAGTCGACCATATCCAGGCAGATGTACCTGTTTGACAATGGAATGGTCTCCAACCAGCCTTGCCTAGGTATAGGCAACATACCTCTTTCCTGGTTAGTATGTATTTTTGCCCTCCCTACTTGTTCCCACCTCTTGTTGGTTGAATGGTGAGAATAAAAGTAGTCGAGAGGTAGTGGAATGATATTTGTATTATTAACAGAAGATTGTACATGCTGGATGTAATTTACAGCCTGGGTGTCCTTAAAATTAACAATTATACAGTCTCCCGGTATGTCTTTACTCCTACTTCCCACCCAGCTAACTCTCCGTACAAATAAAATTTTAGTATGAATGTTAGGAGGGAGGGGTCGGTTGATGTTAAGCCAATAGATAGTTTTGTTCCTCAATTCTAGATAAGACTCATTTGTTTTCCCCTGCAGGCCAGGTACTCCCGCCAATACAATGACATAGGGTAAGGATTCAGGGGGAAGGTCTAGAGTGAGTAATTTGGGAACAACGTCTTGGACAGGAGTAGTTCCATTTCCTACCTCATTTCTATCTTGTGGAATAAGATTATTGTTTTTTTTATTGACTTCCAGAAGATTCTGCTGGGGCTTTACTCCTGCATGAGAATTTTGGAAACCACTACTAATTGTGGTATTTTCAATGCAGGCTGTATTTACACATTTATCCCCTGATAGTCCCAAGTGCTTGTCCATTGACGGCGAAACCATAGGGGGAGGAGTTTTCTCTTTTAGGTTGCTAGCAGAGTTAGCAAGAAGAGGGTGTTCGTTGAGCTCCCTAAGTAAGTCTGTCCTCAGAACTTGATTATGTTCTAGATTAGCAGAGGCGGTCTTTTCTAATTTCTGTAGTCGCTCTTCTATCTTGGAGAGTCTATCCAGGATCAGACGGGTTGAGTTTTCAAACACTTCTATTATTTTAGACTGAAACCCGACATCTAGTTGCCTAGTCAAGTCTGAGGTGGCTTCGTTCAGGGGAGGATCAGCAGCGCCCAGAGTAATATTAGACGCAATTGTTTTATTTTTATTTTTTGACCCTCTTGGTTGTCTCCCCTTTTTTGCTTGCAGACCAGCCTTGATTTTCGGTTTTGCTCCTGAATTTAAGGGAAAGGAAGAGGAAGGGGAAGTAACCTCAGTTATTGCATGTAATTGTGCACGAGTGGAGACACCTTCAGTTAAATAATTAGCGGCAGCTGCCATGGTAATTATAGGTGTAGTAGACCTTCTAGTGTCTTCGCGCTTATTGCTTTCAATAGTTAGATCCATGCTTAGGTCTGCGCTTTCATTCTCACTAGACAGACATTCAGTTGATGTAGGTTTAGTGGTAGTTACCCCAGGTGTAGCAGATAAGGCGATTTTCCCTAAGGACGAGCGTTTAGTTGTAAAGGGATCAAGCGATAAGCGTCGCTCGGTAAGGTCTATCTCTCGTTCTAAGATGTTTGCAGCTCTAACAATAAAATTATCCAGGGTCCCTGCCATAGATGTTCCAGCAGCGGCACTTTTGTTCCTAGACATTGCTCCCACCAAATATCGATGAGATGATCACAGTCGAATACACTTACTAAGATATAAGGGGGGTAGCCCAGGCCAGTGTCTCCAGTCTCGAACGGCCTCAAACGGCCCGCTCTTAGCCCGGTCTTCGCCCCGGGCTTAGTCCCGCGCGCGTCCCGCTTGCGCGCGGTGGAAAAAGAGCAAGATGAAGACAAAGGGGCGTGGGGGGAGGAGCCGGGAAGAGGATGCAGCTGCGCTCACCGCCAAGCAGCCTGGTCCTCGCAGTCCCGCGTTGTGATGTCGATGGTCCGGTAGGTATCGCCCCCAGGGCAGCGCGGCGTTCTGGTGAGGAGCCCACGGTTATCAGCAGGCAGTCCCAAGCCTACGAGCGGCACCCGTGAAGCGGGGGCCGCGATGCGTCAAGAACCTTCTGGGGGAGGAGCCGGGAAGAGGATGCAGCTGCGCTCACCGCCAAGCAGCCTGGTCCTCGCAGTCCCGCGTTGTGATGTCGATGGTCCGGTAGGTATCGCCCCCAGGGCAGCGCGGCGTTCTGGTGAAGAGCCCACGGTTATCAGCAGGCAGTCCCAAGCCTACGAGCGGCACCCGTGAAGCGGGGGCCGCGATGCGTCAAGAACCTTCTGGGGGAGGAGCCGGGAAGAGGATGCAGCTGCGCTCACCGCCAAGCAGCCTGGTCCTCGCAGTCCCGCGTTGTGATGTCGATGGTCCGGTAGGTATCGCCCCCAGGGCAGCGCGGCGTTCTGGTGAAGAGCCCACGGTTATCAGCAGGCAGTCCCAAGCCTACGAGCGGCACCCGTGAAGCGGGGGCCGCGATGCGTCAAGAACCTTCTGGGGGAGGAGCCGGGAAGAGGATGCAGCTGCGCTCACCGCCAAGCAGCCTGGTCCTCGCAGTCCCGCGTTGTGATGTCGATGGTCCGGTAGGTATCGCCCCCAGGGCAGCGCGGCGTTCTGGTGAAGAGCCCACGGTTATCAGCAGGCAGTCCCAAGCCTACGAGCGGTAGGTTATTATCTGCTGAGCTTAGCCATTTTAAATTAAAGTGTTAGAAATTGGGTTTCTGGCTGTCAGAAGTATGCACCCTGTCCAAGTAGGAATCACAATCCTTGTCAGGGTAAGTCAGATACACACCATAAATTCACCTGTGCTCACCCTCTGGTAGCTTGGCACACAGCAGTCAGGCTTAACTTAAGAGGCAAAAGGTATATTATTTGTGCAACACTTAATACAGTAAAACAGTAAAAACAACACACAAAGGTAATCCACACCAGGTTAGAAAAATAGAACTTAGTTTAATACATAAAACAAGACCAAAACGACAACATCCAAAAAGTAGATCCTGAGCTAAGCAATTTCAAAAATGTGGGTAAAAATAGCTCATAATAGTGCAAAGCGCCAACTGTGGTTATCTAGTCAAGCCAGGGCAAAGTCACTGCGGTAAAGCGTGGGCCAGCTTAAGCAACCCATTTGGATCTGCTGAGAACAGCCCCTGAAATCCTGGTGCGTGGTATGCACTGCGTTGCAAGTCTTCGTAGTGGTTCTGATGAGTACCACAGACAACAGAGCACCTTAGACCCATTTCCAAGGGCCCAGGACTGAGGTGGTACCACCTGGCAGGGAAGACTCACAGATGGCGAGTCCAGGTGCTGGAGCTGGTTGATTGGAAGTCTTTTGTGTCCCTGAGACTTTGGGAAACAGGAGGCCAGTCAGCTGGCCTAGGAGTCACTCTGGGTTCTGGGTTTTAGAGATGCAGGTCCAGCCCTCACTCCTAGACAAGAGGACAGCAGGCACAGGTCAGCACAGTAAAGCATGAGTCCAGCAATGTAGCAGTCCAGGAGAGTAGCAGTCGCTTTGGCAGCACAGAAGTCCTTCTTCTTGGAAGAGTACTGGCTGGAGTGACAATACAGGGTTGTAAGGCCTATTGTGTTGAGACAGGGCATAGCCAATTCAGGTGCAAGTGGGGTTGTGCTTAGATCCTCCCAATCAAGCCAGTTAATGGCCCATTAATGCCCATCAAGTCACACCTAGGCTCTCATTGTGTGCAGCAGTCTAGAGGGAATGCACGAGGCCCAGCTGTCTCCCACCCTAGACATGTTTTCAGAAACTTCTGGCACAGAATAATTAAAGGAAGAAAATACCAACTTTCTCAAAGTAGCATTTTCAAACTTGCAACTCAAAATCCAACTTTACCATAAGATGTGATTTTTATTTATGAGTCCATAGCCACCAACTAGAAATATTTATTTTTTCCCAATTGGAAATACACTTATAAAATATAATAAAGTAATCCCAATGTTAACCTATTGGATAGATAGGCCTTGCAGTAGTGAAAAACAAATGTTTTTCACTACCTGGACATGTAAAACTTAAAAGTACATGTACAACTTTTTAAATACACTGTAAACTGCCGTTGGCACCGCCTAGGGCTTACCTTAGGGGTGACTTATATATATTTAAAAAGGAAGGTTTGGGCCTGGCAAGAGGGATAACTTGCAAGGTCGAAATGGCAGTTTAAAACTGCACACTCTGGCCCTGCAATGGCAGGCCTGATGGTTGAAGGGCAACTTAAGTAGGTGGCACAATCAGTGCTGCAGGTCCACTGGTTGCATGTAGTGCATTTTACTAGGGACTTAAGTAAATTAAATATGAAAAATTAGAGTGAGCCAACGTTACCATGTTATAGGGAAGCACACCTGTACTTTAGCACTGGTTAGCAGTGGTAAAGTGCCCAGAGTCCCAAAGCCAACAAAAACAAGGTCAGAAAAGGGGAGGTGGAAGGCAAAAGGTTTGGGGGTGACCCTGGAGAAAAGGCCATTTCCTACAGAGTGCATATGGTGGAGACTATTTTAAAAGGATCTACAAAATCAATAATTGATGTTATAACAATCCCCCCCTTTGAAGTCTGATAGGACTTCTTATGTCGCTACTGTAGATTTCTGACAGTTGTCTTCTGTTCTAATTATTTAATTTCTATTTGATAATGTATAGAAGAATCCAACAAATTCAGTAACTAATGGGTTCAACCTCAAATCAGCCAAATATTCTTCAACTCTGATTGTTGACAAGTACGAATTCGGGCACACCATCAAACCAAGTTTTGACATCGTTGGTGAAAGCTCACTCAAGTCTAAATTAGCATTAGTAAGGGCTGTAAATCTTAAATGCCTAGATTGCCTTTTTGTAATTCTACACTCTTTAGGTTCTTAGGTGTTCCGTGTTTTGTTTGTATCTTAAATAGCTCTTTCAATTCTACTTAGGAATCCTGTAACTCTGCCTTGGCCAGCTTCATGAACATCGGATAAGAGGATAATATTTCCTTTTGGTCAGGAAAAAGCATGTTCAATGAAATCAAATGACTCATGAAATAGTTTCCTCATTGAGTATAATAACGCTCCTTTTTTCTGATCACCTGGTTTGATGATTCCATTTTTCTTCAGCATTGTTGGCCTTGTTTGAATCTTCACACTTGTCAAATCCCAACTCCCTAATGCATACAAGATAGAGAAGGACCTCCTAAAGGTGTTTCTCTTTACACTTAGAAAGGGTGGATCTCAGTCTGTTACAATTTAGGAATGTGGTAACTCAGGCTTTTCACATGTATCAGTATTCCTGACTAGGGTATCCAAAATGGAGGACAGGACCCCAAAATATGATCTGAGGTTAGAGTAGTTTTCTCCAGCAACTTTAGGATACAGTCAGAGTTCTGTGTAGTGCCTGAAAGGCCTCAGCACATTGGGACTAGTTGCATGTAATTAAAAGAATTCTCACATGCAAAATTATGCATAGTAGTTAGGTCATTGTTGGAATGACAAATTTTCAATAACAGTACTATTAAAAATAAAGTCTAAAGTTCCTTTCAGCAGAACATATACGGGTAGTTGCAGTCGCCCAACTTCTCTATCCGGTAGATTGAACTAAACTTCCTTCCATCTCCCTCTTCCCTCGATTCTCTCCTTATACAAAGCCTTGAAGGGGAGGGTGACTTCTCCAAAGAATGCATGGGAACAGTGATCTGATGATCTCCGAGATAGGAAAAAAGCATGGGTATTGGTGATAGACCAGATAAATATAGTACATGCATACACTTCTTCCTAGATATTTTAGTGCCAAAACTTTAATGTATATGTGAAATAAATTTTAATTGTAAACAACAACCTCAAAAAAGTATTTATCTTAAGGTGCAGTGCACAGTTGTATATATTCACCACTTCTGGGTTTAACAGTTCATTGCAGTTCATCCAGGAGTGGTGAGGATGACATATGGCAGTGTTAAAGAGATTTTGGACTATATTTGTGATGAGCACAGAATTGTTAATGTTTCTTCTCTTACTCTTTCTCAGAAAATTAAATCTGACCTTCTTTGGCTACCCTTTACATCTTATCTTTCTATACACGCACCTGCGTTTTAAGTTCTACCTTCTCACTCTTCTTCTATTTTGATATATCTTTTATTCATATTTATCTTATTTCTCTTCTCTGTCTCTTTCTCTCCTCTCTTTTTCTCTTTTTTTCCTCTCTCCTCCTTTCTTTCATACTATTTGCTCATGTTTTCTTTACTCTGTTTTCCACTTATAAATTAATTGTTATACTTTATTTGCAATATGTTTATTTGTTTGTTAATGTTTTTCTTTCTCTGAAAACTCAATAAAAAATTATTAAACAAAAAAAGAGTTAAAAAAAAAAAGGGATTTCGGACTTTATTTAGAGTTTAGCAGACGGAATACTGTACCAAAGCATGGTAGATGCCTCTTCTGCCATACTACAAGAGCCATAGGCAATGTTTATAACAATCAATCAATCAATCAATCAATCAGTCAATCAATCAATCAATCAATCAAGCTATGCTTATATAGCATGACTTATCTCCCTACAGGGTATCCAGGCACTGAGCTGAGGGTCTCAGTCAGACAGCCAGATCTTGAATCCCTTCCTTAAATCTGCCAATGAGGGTGATGTTTAAAGATGGAGGGGAAGGATGCTCCAGGATTTGGGGATGAAGTGGGAGAAGGACCATCCTCCAGGGCGGCAGCGGCGGATGAATGATAACAGAGTATCCCATCCACAAAACTCTAAATAAGGCCCTTAGTCTTAAAAATTGGTATGCAACACAGACCAGAATCCATATCACAAATAGAGAACAATGAACATAAATGCATGGAGTCTTAGAATACTAGAGGTGTACTTTTTGATCTTTAAAAAATATTCAAGATATTCATGAAACATTTGATGGCTCCAAATAACAAGGTACAATTTCTAAAATGTAAAATGCGTATTCCTATCAGGCACGAGCAAGGATGAGCAAATTCAGGTTTTCCAATTTCTTCCAACTCTCCCATTCTTCAAATTGTCTGCAGTGGTTTTCCAGATTGACGTTCCCTCAGGCCCACCAATCTCCACTGGGCTTTGCCAAGCATCTCCTATGCCACTGGAAATTACAGTTGCTCTACTCACCACCACTACTGCTAGGTACAAATCCGCTCTGCTACCCTGAACTCATCAACCTTCTTTTAGGGATCTATGTCAGCCTAATCTCCAGAGATGGAGAAACCATGAGCGCTGTGATAGCCTCGCGAAGAAAATTGACCTAATCAAGGTCAGGGCTGCAAGCCGAATGAAAAGCTACCTTCTCCAGCGACACCACTCCCACTCCCCATGCTCACCACACTCCGACTCCTCCACCACCTGACTCCCTGACTGAACAGTCAATGGTATGTGAGCAGCCGAAGGGTACAGTTGAGTCCATCCCATTCCTTGGCCAACGAGGAGGGAGAAGGGAAGAGCAATTCTGTGATTGAGCTATGAACTAGATCTAAGTTGTCAAGGCAGTAAAGCATAAGCAGGTCTGGCCAACAGCAGCAGTCTGAACAAGTTAAACCAGGTACAGAAGACGTTTCTGAGACCAGGTTACTGTGAACATCAGGTGCAAGTTCCTGGGCTTATGTGATCGAACCGTTTTCTGTTGCACTGTGTATACGGCATTCTGAAATGCAAAGTGTTCATTCTTGTTTTTGTGTTCCTTCCTTTTTCATGGTGTTTATGTGATTTTTTAAATAATACTTAATATAACTTTCTTTGAAGTCACATATATAATTAGTATTATAGTGTTTATCATAGCTTTGCTGTTTAGTTCACAAACTAGAAAGTATCTTCACATTTTACATTGTAATTGTAAAAAAAATGTTTTAATAAAGTCTTGGGGAAGGAAATAAGAAACAATATTATTTATTCTATATTAATTATGTTGTATTGTTTGATGAGCCTGCATGACACCTTTCCAATACAAATCTAATTTGTTTTCTGTCGATGATGGAAAGCGTTGTAAGGGCTTGGTATGTAGGGCTCCCAATAATTGATTTTCATATTTTAAACCCCATATGGGACATTGTTCACTTACAGAGCAAATAATCTGGATTGATAACACCTAGGTTGGCATAATGCCGGCCGCTAGTGCACCACAGACACTTTTGTTTTGGAGTTGAAAATAAAACAATACAAATTACAGTGCAAAGCATTAGTGATATGTGCACAGCCACTGTAGCATTGGAATCTGAACTTAGATTATTGTGCTGATGTTGAAAAAACACCCTTTTCCTCCAACTGCCTCTTTAAGATTTAAAGTCTTACTTAAAAAAAAAAAAAATTCCAATGATCAAAGGGGGAAGAAGCAACTCTCGAGTAATAGTGGGAAAGCCCATACTGGTAAAAGATGCACATATGTTTGACACAGGGTCCGCAGGTCTAAAAAAAAGTCTAGAGACCGAAGAAGGCTGGTATTGCCATTAAATGCTAATTTTATCTTTCACACTCGGAGGAGTGTTCCTTTATATGTCATAGAACTGGGCCAGTGAGTGCACAGAGGAAAAAGGAATTTACACGCCTAGTTTTCTCACCCACTGTGTGTTTGGTTGCTAACAAAGGGCTTTCTCATATCTCCCCCAACTTAAATACGAAGTAGCTAGTCTTAAATTTTAAGTGGTAGATCCTCTTAAAGGGCTCAAGTACTATGCCCCTTTGCTGAACAAACACACGAATCCTACCTGGCTGGTGCTTGTGTCGCTAATCCTGGTCCCGCAGAAGGTCTCTCCCCGCTGCCGCGCCCTCTCCCAGTAGCGCGGCCGCAGTGAGGGAGGAACTACAGTACCCACGATCCCTTGCGGCAGGAAGCCGTCATCGGGGAAACCCATTTCGCGCCAGGAGGCGTTTAAATCTGAGAGGTCTTCCCCGGCAGAGCGGGCGCTTTGCTGAACAAACACACGAATCCTACCTGGCTGGTGCTTGTGTCGCTAATCCTGGTCCCGCAGAAGGTCTCTCCCCGCTGCCGCGCCCTCTCCCAGTAGCGCGGCCGCAGTGAGGGAGGAACTACAGTACCCACGATCCCTTGCGCAGGAAGCCGTCATCGGGGAAACCCATTTCGCGCCAGGAGGCGTTTAAATCTGAGAGGTCTTCCCCGGCAGAGCGGGCGCTTTGCTGAACAAACACACAAATCCTACCTGGCTGGTGCTTGTGTCGCTAATCCTGGTCCCGCAGAAGGTCTCTCCCCGCTGCCGCGCCCTCTCCCAGTAGCGCGGCCGCAGTGAGGGAGGAACTACAGTACCCACGATCCCTTGCGGCAGGAAGCCGTCATCGGGGAAACCCATTTCGCGCCAGGAGGCGTTTAAATCTGAGAGGTCTTCCCCGGCAGAGCGGGCGCTTTGCTGAACAAACACACGAATCCTACCTGGCTGGTGCTTGTGTCGCTAATCCTGGTCCCGCAGAAGGTCTCTCCCCGCTGCCGCGCCCTCTCCCAGTAGCACGGCCGCAGTGAGGGAGGAACTACAGTACCCACGATCCCTTGCGGCAGGAAGCCGTCATCGGGGAAACCCATTTCGCGCCAGGAGGCGTTTAAATCTGAGAGGTCTTCCCCGGCAGAGCGGGCGCTTTGCTGAACAAACACACGAATCCTACCTGGCTGGTGCTTGTGTCGCTAACCCTGGTCCCGCAGAAGGTCTCTCCCCGCTGCCGCGCCCTCTCCCAGTAGCGCGGCCGCAGTGAGGGAGGAACTACAGTACCCACGATCCCTTGCGGCAGGAAGCCGTCATCGGGGAAACCCATTTCGTGCCAGGAGGCGTTTAAATCTGAGAGGTCTTCCCCCGCATCGCGGGACGCGCGCGGGTGGCGCCGGGCTAAGCCCGGGCAAAGGGCGGGCCCTCTGTGGCCCTCAGGGGACTGAAGGAGACGGGACGGGCAACCCCCCTAACAATTTGCATCCGGGTGCCACCGCTGTAAGGTGATATCATCGTGAGACTTAAATGCCATTGGGCAGATTTGTGTGTCTTGGAAACCCTAATCTGTATTATCCCGGCACCTGTATCCTATGTATATCTAAATAGTTGAATATCTAGTTTGAAATGACCAAGTCTAGAAAGATCACTATGGCGACTAGATCAACTACAAGAAATAAGTCTGTGCCAGTAACACCACTACCATCCCTTACAGCCATAGACTTAATGTTGCAAAAAACCATTGGAGTGGTCGCCGATGCAATTCAAAACACGGAGAGACGCCTCTCACTTACTCCTAATTTGTGTTTCCCTAACCTGTCTATGCACACCTCAGTGCAGAATAACACTGTGGAGTCTATTACTAGTGCAGAGGATTCGTTATTACTGCAGTCCTTTTCGGGATTGCCTAATGGTAATAGCTGCAGAAGAAACACGTCTCCAGTCCCTCTCATTCTACCGACCAGTATTGAAGGCAGCCCCCAATCTGCTTCTACTGGTGGGGCTATTCCATGTGCATTACATCTAGGAAACAAGTCATTGACTCCCCCAGGGGTTGTTCTTGCAGAAAGCTCCCCTTTAATTAACACCATAGATGCAGATAAATCTCCTTCTCCAAAACTAAAGAGTCTGCGCTATGGAAGGAAAAAAACAAAACCAAAATCGATTATGAGGAAGACATATAAACCTATAGGCAAACATAAATCTTCAGCTAAAGATGTATGGTCAAACTTTAGATTGGCTAAACCAACATCCAGTACCTCTAATATAATTACAACAGCCGTAGAGCAAGCGGTAATATTGCCTAATGAAAATTCGTTCAAGAATAGCAAAGCTGCTATAAATGAGACAACACAGACTGATGAGGTGTGTGTAATTGATAAATCATATTTATCGAGATTGGAATAGATGATCAAATCTCTTTTCCATCCTATAAATGAGAAAATATCTAGAATAGAACAAACCTTAATGAATTTTGATAAATTTCAACCTAAGGATTTTACCAATTTGCCTAAATGTACTAATACCCTCACTCAGACAGATAACTTAGACATCATGGGTCATAACTTAAAATCCTCCATGCTATTGAATGCTAAAGCCCAGATTAACCCTAATCAACATGCAAGTACATGTAATACTGCTTTAATCTCTCCGGCTATGCCTACTACCATGATGGGACTCTCATCCGGTAGTGATGAAAGTGAATGGGCCACGGAAGGTACATCTTCCATACTACCTGACGTTCAGGTTGAGCCTGATAGGCCTACTCTCACAGTACCATCAACTCATAATATAAGACCAGCGCAAAAGTATACGCAGCCTCAACAAAATAAGAAACCCATTCACATTAATCTTCCCCCTGAATCCCAATTTTACACCATAGTGATGATAGGTGTACCGCAATTAGAAATGGGTAAGACGGAGAGATATGGTGACTTGAAGAATAAAGTTAGTCATTGGTTAACCAGCCATAGGCCACTCCCTCGTCACATCAATGGTAAGATCACAAACGTTAGGAGAGTCGATTGGGTGGGCCATAGATTTAAATCAACCGAGGGTGACTGTATTATTGTTACTTTTAATGACAATCGAGCGGTAAGGCATATTACTAGTTGGAAGGACAATCTGATCCACAGCTTAATTCGCACTAAGGATTTAAGCTATTTCTACCCTTCAAGAAATCACAGCAATATATATCCTAATATTGAGGACGAGGCAAATTACACTAAGCATAATTCAAATTATAATGGTGCAATCCTGAGGAATTATGAACCCTTTACTACAAAGGATCGAAGTCATTTTAGAAATGATATATTAGGTGCGTCCAGTAAAGCTAATTTCTCAACATTTCATCCTGAGAATTGGGAGGATTTAAATGGATTACATAATAATCATAATACTCCCCGATCAACATATCCTAACATCCAATATAATGTTCCTATCTCAAATAGGTTCAACGCCCTATATGAGCGTAATGGTTTGGAGGGTGTTGACTGACTGTATGATTTACCAGCCACATCTATGTGTATCGATTTTAAACCTAGTAACCTTGTCCATGTCGAGAACCTTTCCCCCCCTCTTATTAATTTAGATAGTAATGACCCTACAGAAATAGTCACAGATCAGTTTTTGGCTAGCTCTGAATTTGATGGCTTTGAGCACATTAGTACAATGCAATATCAGTTAGAAGCTTTTAATATTCATCCAATTCATATAGATTTAGAACCCATTGCAGCAGAAACTGCGGGAGCTATTAATGTTGAACAACCCGATCGAACATTAGTTCCCACTGTCATCGAGGCTGCACCCGATACTGAGAATGTTGTTGTTTGTAATATGAATTTAGTCTCTTGGAACGTAGCAGGCCTGGCTGATAAAATAAGTGATCCAACCTGTCTTGCCTTTGTTAAAAAATTTGCAATTATATGCCTCCAAGAGACTTGGATGGAAGGAAATAATGCCTTCATTGAAGGATATCAAAGCTTCCTTAGGCCAGCAGCCCCCTCAGCTAGTGGCAGAGCAAAGGGGGGTCTTGCTATTTTTGTTAATTTGGCTCTTTTGTGTGATATAACTAGCCTTAAAACTGTAAATTGTAATATCCAATTGCTTGTACTGAAGCGAGGTAAATACGCTCTAACTCTAGTCAATTTTTATAATGCTGTAACTGACGAAGGGGAGTGTAATATACTATCATTGAATGAACTGTTGAAAGATGGTCCAGGTACATTGCCGTGTAACGTTTTAATTGTAGGAGATTTTAATGTTCATCCCTGCGGTAACCCCCGAGACACCCCTATGGGTGTCCTGGGGTGTAATAGCATGGATGGATTCCACTTTCGTCACACTAGGCAAGGGTCATATCTAAATGACTTGCTAAATGAAAATAACTTGCTTGTAGCTATGTCACTGGTCCCTGAGACCAAAGTCTACGATGTCCCAACATTCAAAGGCTCTGGTCCTGGGTCATTCATAGATCACATATTACTATCTGCCGATCTTGCCAATCAGGCCTCTAATTTCACGATTCAAACAAACATCCACAGCGATCATAACCCACTTTCCATTAAACTGAGTGGGGGTGTATTTGAACAGCGAAAGCACTGTGAAGATGTGGGCATATTAAAATGCACCAATGGAAAACGTCGCTTGAAATGGCATCTGGTAAATCAAGAAAATCTCTATAAAGAAATTAACAAAACATGTGGCAGGGATCTAATGGATTGTGTATCAACATGTTTGCCCCCAGAGCAAATACTAGTTACTTTTGAAGGTATAGTGACAACAGTAGGGTCGCTGTTATCAGTCCCAGTGAAGGGGCAGGTTAAAAATAATCCCAAATGGTTTGATAATGCATGTTCCTCGGCAAGTAAAAACTTAAGAAAGGCGTTAAAAAATAAACCCAGAGACCCAGGTAACATTAAAAATCTCCGTTTGATATATAAAAAAACTCTTGTTAAACGGAAAAAGGAAATAAAAGCCTATACCTGGGAGTCTTTACTTGATCCCTCAGTTTTGGGTAACAGTAGCAAATTCTGGGAAATTATAAACAAACCTATGTTTGATAACCCGAGTGATACTGCACTAGGTACAAACATCCCAGAGAAAGATTGGGTTACTCATTTTAGTGCAATTTTTTAAAAGTGATGATCAACAGACAGTATATGATCTTTTAATACCAAAGGAGAACTTTTTATCTTTTTCTGACAATGAAATAGAAAAGGCTATCCAAGGTTTAACTGGAAATAAGGCTCCAGGTCCAGATGGCTTGCCACCGGATCTTTTTAAATCTTGTATTTCGGTATGGGCACCTGTTCTCACAAAGGTGATAAATGCAGCTGTAATCTCTGGATGCCCAAAGTCTTGGGGACAATCTACCATAGTCCCTGTATTCAAGAAGGGCGACCGTAGTAGTCCACTATGCTACAGGCCAATATCGTTAATTAATTCTGTAGCTAAAGTGGTAGGTGGCGTAATCTTGAATAGGTTAACAACATGGGCGTCAGATAACAAAGTCATATCCTCTATACAATATGGTTTCAGACCGGGTCATTCTACTATAACTCAATGCCTGAATCTATATCTGATTGTAGGCAAATACACTCTGGCCCGGCAGGGAACCATTCACATGGCTTTTATGGACCTATCGTCCGCCTTTGATTGTGTTGATAGAAGTAAACTGTGGGACATCATGCTAAAGATGGGCGTTGAGCAGAATCTAATTTACGTTTTGGCTGACTTGCACTCAGATACTAGAGCTAATGTTCGTTACACCCAAGATCTGAAAGTAACAAGTGACATCAGAATCAATCGGGGAGTCCGTCAAGGGTGTATCCTAGCACCATTTTTGTTCAATTTATATATTAATGGGCTAGAGGATTACCTGATAAAAACAGGAGCTGATTACCCATACGTCGGCCGAAAAGGCGTCCCGGTTCTGCTATACGCGGACGACGCCGTCCTTATTTCCAGGACGGCAAATGGCCTTCAGTTACTTTTAAACTCATTTCATGATTTTATGAGTTCTCGAGGCTTGAGTATCAATAACTCAAAGTCATATGTGATGAAAATAGGCCAAGGGTCGCGAAAGCCTAATTTGTTTTCCATAAATGGGGAAAAAATTCCAAACTCTAAAACCTTCTCATACCTTGGGGTTCTACTTGATAACCAATTAACCTGGGGCCCAGCTGTTGTAAAAAAGAAGGGCGAGGTAACACGCACTAATGCAGCCATACTCGGGTTTGCTAGAAAAATGGGCAATAGCCCGGTGGCTGCTTTACTTAAACTTTATCAAGCTAAGAGCGTCGCCATTGCCTGTTATGGCAGCGAGCTCTGGGGCTTCAGTCAAACGCAAGCCCTGGAGATTGCAGAAAATAATTTTCTAAAGAAGGTTTTGAGGCTGCCAAGGGGAACTGGAAACTTCTCGGTGCATGAGGAGCTAGGTGTACCTTTTCTCAGTGATAGATTAGCAGCAAGCCCCCTGTTATGCTGGCTGACCTCCTGGCTAAACAAAGATATACCTCTCACACATGATATATTAAAAGAAGCCTTAACTTGGGACGGCAGGTTCAAGGTACCATGGTTGAGGTATATAAATGACCGCCTCACGGAATTGGGACGGCCTGACTTGTTCTCAGCCCCAGAGATTATAACTAGAGCTGATGTTACCTTTGTGAAAAAATCATTTTTGTCCATTAGGTATTTTGCCCGGGAGGAGGGCGAATTGTTGAAAGCTAGCGTCAGGAAACATGCTTTACTCCAAACAAGCCTAAGTATGGAACCGTATCTAACATGGCCTATGTCCGGCTTTGAACGCTTTTTATTGACAAGGTTCCGTTTTGATCTATTTCACCTCCTGTTGGCAACTCCGAAAGGGGCACACCGAGGTCAAGTGCTTCCTGCTTGCGGCTGCGACGGGAAGTCTCCGCAAGACTTGGTGCACTTTTTATTTATTTGTCCTTATTATACAGTACCGCGGAAGTTATATCTAAAGCCCTGTTTAAAAAAGTTGAATTTTACACAGATTAAACCAGCTCTTTATTACCTTCAACTTTTAAATAGTGACTGCACTTTATATATATGCAGCTTCCTGAAACTAGCCATTATTTTCAGGAATAGTATGGAGGGATAATTATGCTGCTTTTAATATTGTACTTCTCCTTTATTTTTAATCTTGCATACTTATTTATATTTTTAACTGGTTCAATTTGTCTGCTGTTCTGGTTTTATAATAATTTCGTAACTTATCTTGTCTCATAACTTTGCTGTCCAAAAACGGAACTGGAGGATTTATCCTTTTTATTGTTTATTTGTGAAATCTTGCTCATGATTGTATGTTTTGTGATATGAACTTTTTTTTTTAATTGTTTTTCTGTGAAATTTGGTTTATGATTGTATAATTGTGACATGAACTTTTATGATTGTAAAGATTACAATCGAATAAAGATATTTGATTTGATTTGCTAATTTTATCTTTCACACTCGGAGGAGTGTTCCTTTATATGTCATAGAACTGGGCCAGTGAGTGCACAGAGGAAAAAGGAATTTACACGCCTAGTTTTCTCACCCACTGTGTGTTTGGTTGCTAACAAAGGGCTTTCTCATATCTCCCCCAACTTAAATACGAAGTAGCTAGTCTTAAATTTTAAGTGGTAGATCCTCTTAAAGGGCTCAAGTACTATGCCCCTCTTGTTTTATGATCCATATGTTTTTAACATACCAAGAATAAATGATAATCTATTATTCTCTCTTCATGTAATAAAAATATCACTTCCTTCTGTCTGACAAAGAACGCTGTCTTATGGCTGGCGCAGGTGTACAAAGGCGGCTGCACCACGGCTGGAGAAATTCTATCCCTGGCCTTGGAGCCCTGGCACGCCTCTGTGCATCCTCCATTTGTTTTCTGCCCACTGTGGATTGCACCACCTAATACAAATGTCCCAAAAACTTAAATAGACAAATGTTCATCCAGTAGTTGTGCATTTGTAACAAGCTGAGCATCACAGCTAAAGGTAGACATGGGCGCTGAAGGCTTAAGCCCTGAAATGTCTGTGGCTACACGCCAATTAGCCTATCACCCCACCTTTTAACAACTCATCACAGAGTTGTGAAAGCATTGGGGGAAAGAGCAGAGACTAAAAGCTCAAACCTGCTATTGCAGTTTCCTCCTCCAGCACCGGACGCTGAAAGGACAAGAGTTCAAACTGGATTTCCGGCAAGGTAAGTAAAAAAAGAAGCATTTACAATGCAATGGTCTCGGCATTGTGAAAGTTAGAGCTATTGGCATTGCTCATGACATTTTTGTTTAGGTTTTTGTTTTAAAACATTTAAAGAAACGGCATTGTTATTTACAATGTCAATAGCTTAATCTCTCTCAAATGCGAGACCTATTGCATTTGTACCCACACACAGAGCCACCCACACAGAGCCACCCACACAATCTTAAAGACTGAGTTACAGTCCTTTGAACCACTTGAACAATTAGCCAGATGATCTTTTTCAGCCAGGCCCGGGGGCAGATTTACAAAACACTTGCGCCACTTTTGCGTCACTTTTCCCATGTTAAAAGTGACGCAAACGTGGCACAAGGTGCTTGTAAATCTGCCCCTCCCCCCCCGGTGTTTTGAGAGCACTTGTTTTTCTTTTATGTAAATCTGCGTGTTCCCAAAATCCGGGAAGATGATCAGCCTGTTCTGCATTCTGTCCATCGACTGTTGTTTTTGCAATGAGCACAGACACCCAGCAATGTTTCCTTTACGCACACGCAGTGCGAGTCATTACAATCAGTTTGAATTATTGTAGTCTCACAAAGGATGTTATATATTACATTTTGGCCCAGGAGTGGGCGGATAAATGTATGGATGGTTAAATAAATGGATGGCCGCCTCAAGGACAGATGGGTGGATGGATGAATGGTCCCGGGACAGATGGGTGGATGCATGGATGGATGGATAGCAGGGGTGGACGGGTGAATAAAGGACCAGCTGGTGAACAGGTGGATGGATGAATAGAAAAGCACTGAGACATGCAAGAGGCATTTCAGTAAATTGACAGAGACGTTCAGTAAATGGAAGGAGAGACGTTGAGCTTGAAACGTATGAGTTATTTGGCATGACTGAAGGTTTAAAACACTGCAGACATACTGTATTCGCTCTGAATAAATAACAATTGGTCGGGTGGCGTGCGGTGCTGTGGTTTGTGCAGCGAAGTAATTTCACCTCCAACACCATGGGGTGGGGGGTCCTACGGGGCAGTTATCCAGTGTCGAAAGTTATCTGTGTTCGCGCGCGGTGTGTAACAGTGTACCGGGTTTCAAAAGAGAAAAAAATAAACGGCTTGTAACATACAAACAATTCTCTGACTTCTGGAAAGGACGGCGCTCCATCCACTCCCATGTAATGAGCAAGACACCCCCCCCCCCCCCCCCCCCCACTCGTCCGACCTTCGCAAACTGCCATGTTCCTTTACTTTTTCATGCATGCAAGAAAAGCGTGCGTCAGGTGGCCCCCAAGTAGCTGGAAGCACTAGCCAATATTTAACTCAGATGCTTGGCCATCAGACCTTCTTTTGTTTGCCTGCAAATGAATCATGGTGCGCGCAGCCGGCGCCAGTGTACATTTATCGCACTCTGGAAAGGGAATGAGGCGGCAAAGCCAGTTCGCACCTTCCGGCGTTTGATCCCAGATTAGAGCAGCAGCCGTCAGCCACGCCAGGCTCCGGCAGGGCACCTGCGGCAGCCAGGGAAGGCTTCCGCGTGACTTCACTCCCACCCAGGCCCAGTAAGTGTGAGGGGCCGGGCCGCCTGGCACTCACAGCCCACCCATCACGGGGCATGAGTCAGAGGGCGCGCTCGCGCTCCGTTCACTGATTATTTCACCGGTATCTGTATGCATCCTTCGCCATACATACGAAGGCGTAACTGAAAACACAATTACACCGACAAAACAAAATAAACTGGCATCTTTTAAAAATTTAACCTGAATCTGCTTGGTTTTTAATTTTCAAGACGTGAGGGATATATATACACATATAAACCCAAACAAAGCAACATGCTCACACATTTTCACACGTACACATACACACACAAGGGCGCGCAAACACACGCACTTGCGGGTAACACGCACAACCACAGCATTCCCCTGCATCTCCTTAATGCAATCACTGGCGGTGCCTGTCTCCATCTACACACACTGACTGCTCCCCCCAGGAAGGCATGGAATTAAAGTCTGTCACCCCTACCTAACACACCACCCTGGAAAACCACTGAAGGACACACGTGGAAGTCACACGCCTGCATCTTGCTGCCTACTGCATCTATAGCCCTATTAGAAGAGCATTGATTCCCATAGCACCCCTCGTTTTGATTGACAGCAGACATGCCTAGCACGAGCTTCGAACGGGAAAGTCTCGATTGCATTACAAACAGTTAGAATCGCCCGTGCTCTTGCGAGGCCTGCACAGATGCAGAATGGTTGCTCCCTGTGCTGTATGCAGGGTCTCTGATCCATCTCGCTCCTCCAACGGGCCCCAGAGCATGGAAGAAGAGGCGAGGCCTGTCTCAAGTACTCTTGGAAGCAGAGTCCCGCTGTGTGTGTCTTTAACATCCCGGGCCATCACCGCCACAGAGAAGCAAATACTCCTGAGTGAGGCACCGCCCCCCCCCCGCAAATGAAGATACCCCTTTTATGAAGGTGCCCACTCACCTGGAAGATTGGTGGATACGTAGGGGGTGGTGTGTGTGTGGATGGGGGTGAGGGGGTGGCGTGCGGGTGCAGGAGACACGGGCACAGAGGACTTGCCGATTCAGAATAACCCTTTAATAAAGGTGGCCTCTCACCTGGGATGGACAGCGGCTAATGGATATGTTTAACATTTGGGAGAGTGACACGGAGACGCCGAGGCTCCAGTAGCTAACCCTCCGTTTGAATATAACCCTTTATGAAGGTGGCCTCTCACCTGCGGGATGTGTGGGGGGCATACGGATATATTTAGAATCGTGGGGGATAAGGGGGAGGTCGTGAAGCTGGCCTCTCGCCTGAGAATATGTGTGTGGGGGGCATACTGATATATTTAGAGTCACGGGGTAAGGGGGAGGTACTACCCCTTCATAAGGGTGGCTTCTCACCTGAGATTGTGGAGGGGGGCGCAGATATATTTAGACTCTTGGGGTGCAAGGTGGAGGTAACTGTCATGAAATGCCCACAGCATGCGAGCAGAAAGAAAGGGAGCCACTTGTGCCCGCTCCCATTTAAAATAAAACAAGCATTTGCAATGCAATAGGTCTCGCATTTAAAAGAGTTTGAGCTATTGGCATTGTAAAATTACAATGCCTTTTATTTATGTTTTGGTTTTAAAACAAATAAAAGGCATTGTCATTTACAATGTCAGTAGCATAAATTCGCATAAAAGGAGTGTGTGGAGTGCAGCAGTGTGCGGCGTGCAGCAGTGTGCGGCGTGCAGCAGTGTGCGGCGTGCAGCAGTGTGTGGCGTGCAGCAGTGTGAGGCGTGCAGCAGTGTGCGTAATGCAGCAGTGTGTGGCGTGCAGCAGTGTGTGGCGTGCAGCAGTGTGCGCCGTGCAGCAGTGTGTGGCGTGAAGCAGTATTTCGTGTAGCAGTGTGAGGCATGCAGCACTGTGCGGCGTGCAGCAGTGTGCGGCGTGCAGCAGTGTGCGGCGTGCAGCACTGTGTGGCGTGCAGCAGTGTGCTGCGTGCAGCTGTGTCGTGCAGCATGCAGCAGTGAGTAATGCAGCAGTGTGCAGCAGTGTGTGCCGTGCAGCAGTGTGTGCCGTGCAGCAGTGTGCGGCGTGCAGCAGGGAAGAAGAGAGACATCCACTGTAAGCAGCCAGAGGATGAGACAGTGGATGGGATGAGAGATCGAAAGAGAGGAATGGGGCCGACAGCGCAAGGGGCCGACAGCGCAAGGAGCGAAAGATGGATAGGAGATGCAGTCAAACAGATAAAATGAGATAGGGGAATACAAGCATTGTGAATAGAGCGAGTTAAGAAGAAATCCACGCCAAGCAATCAACACCATGAAAAGAGACAATAGGAGAGCGACAGAAGCAGGGTGGGAGACAAATGGATGTGAAAGGGAGACAATAGACAGGAAGAGCAGAAGAGCGCATGGAGGGAGGCAGTGACAGGAAAGGAGACAGATGGATAGTGGCAGGCAGAGACAGGGGGACAAGTAAAGCAGCAGGCTGTGTGTGCCGTACAAAGAGACAAACAGACAGCAGGAACAGTCAACAGCCAGGTAAAGACAAGATAGCGGCAAGGAGACAGGCAAGGAAAAGGATCACCAGGGACAGGGAAAAGACAGACCAGAAGACGGACAGGTAAACATACGGAAAGGGCAGAAGTGGAGCATGACTGATACCGAAAAGGCATGCAATGCAGACGGGGAAAGAGCACAGAGGAAGGCAGGGCGTGGGGCAAGAGGAGAACCCAAAAGAGAGGGATAGGAACAACAAGTCTACGTACGCATCAGGCCGGCCAGGAGTTTTCACGTGAATCGGGTCTCACATAACCGTTCCTCGTCTTTTAAAATACATATAAGAATAAATTTAATCATTTTCTATGGCAGAAAAGGGGAGCGGACAACAAACTAGCTAAAGTTTCCTACGGATTTATATTTTATGTATATGGTAAAATCGACGGTGGTTTCTTGTTTAAAACCCTTTAAGTGTCATTGCAGCCATTACATCCATAATGCGGAAAGTAGCGCAGTGAGTGAACGGTGGAAATGTTTATCATTTTCTCTGAAACTTCTTTATTGTTATAATTGGCAAACTATTTTTGAGAAAAGTACCTAACAAACGGCACACCCGTAAATAACATAATTTGACACCTGGGTACGCAGCTCGGACAGTCTCCTGAGCGCCATGCATGGTTCTACGACTATGCCATGCTTGCCTCTTCCGACATAGCGGGTTTTCCCAACTGAGAACAAAACGGATTTGTTCCTTTGGTGGGGGGAGGGGTTGTTTTTCTTGCGTCTAACTTGTCAGACTGTCTATTAAGCAGGAGCCTTAGAAATGCGTAACTATACCACTGGCACAGACGGTGTCCCATCCAAGAGAATGCTCCAGTTTTAAGTAGTTTAAAAAAAATATTGTCTAAGAGTTAAAGAGCGAAGGGGTGTCAGTGTGTTTTTTTTATGTATTTGTATCTCGAACGGAAATGCTGATCGGAGATGTTACAGTCCGAATTTTTAAGTTTCACATTTGCTGCTTGACAAAACAGATTAAGGCGCAGAAGGGTGGAGCGTAAAGGGAATACAAAATAAATAGTGATCCGGGTGCACTTTGACCAAGTGATGTCTATGGGGGAAGGAATGCTTCGATGCCGTTTACCTAAAAAGAACAAGTGAGAAGACAGGAGGAGGAGACTGAGTGAAGTGGAACATTTGGGGGGAGGGGCGGGGGGGCGGGAGGGTGAAGAACAAAGGAGAAACCCTGAGGCCAAAGTTTACCTTAGACAAGCGCGCACTGAAGTTGACGAGGAGGGAGTGGGAGGGGGGAGTGGGGGCGGGCACAGTGCAAATGGTGTGCACTTTGAAGTCCTCGTGGCCGCGCGGCTCACTGACGGACATCAAAGGGGCCGCGAAGTGATCAGGCAGTGCTTTTCAGGCTGCCAAATGGTGCGCGCGGCCGGCGCACATGAACTGTATTTGGAGGCCTGAAAAGCACTGTTTGCACTTCCAAAACTCGCTTACTATAAGTCTCGCCAGAGCAGCGCTAAAGCGCTGTCTCAGGCAAGACCTAAAAAGCGGTTGTGATTGTTCCGGCACCTTAGCAAGTGAAAGCAGTAGGGGTGTGGTGTGTGTGTGGATGGGGGAGGGGGGTGGCGTGCTGGTGGCAGGAGACATGGGCACAGAGAACTTGCTGTTTCAAGCTAACCCTTTCATAAAGGTGGCCTCTCACCTGGGATGGACGGCGGCCAATGGACTTGTTTAACGTTTGGGAGAGTGGCACGGAGACGCCGAGGCTCAAGTAGCTAACCCTCCGTCTCAATATACCCCTTCATGAAGGTGGCCTCTGTGATATTCTGTACTTTTTGTATGTGTGTTTCGCTTTAATTTACAATGTCAGCCATTGTAGGTTTATCTGTGCCTCTCATGCTTTAGAGTTCTGGAACTCTTATTACCAAGCTTCAGGATGGAATGTGTATCTTTAATTTGGTGAAACTGTTATTCTGTGGATTTCCTGAAGCTGGTACTAGCAGGCTAAGGTGTTACCTATAACTTAAATAAATAATCTTTTACTACACCTTTGATACTTTTTGGAGGATTCTTACAATGGCGACGATCTGAAAGAACCCACCTTGGATTTGGATTTCACCTTCAAACACCTCAACTCTAGAAGATTTTCATTTTTAACCACTTTTACTTCACTCAACCAGACAAGACGTCAATAACACCTTAAAAGCTATTGGTATCGTATTTTAATTCTCTGACATACTTTCCATATTGCCTATTTGTTTTGGAGCAGTTTTATTAACTGAAAGCTACAGCGTTTAATGGATTGTAAACAACCTCCACCGACTGTTCAACTGCCGCTGCCCGCGTCCCACGCAGTGGGACATCAGCAGGACAGCTCTCTAGTGGCCGCCCGTCGCAGCCTTCCCCCTCTTCTGCCTCGCGCGCGAGGCTACGCCCAGGGAGGAGACCTCCCAATAGTGTGGAGGTGGAGGCGGGCCGTTGGGGGTGGGGGGCGAGGCTAGCCCCCCTACTTAGGCGTCCCTCTCGCCCAGTTCCTCCTCTGCTTGCTGCGCGCCGCTCCAGCTCGGACACGCGTATGTTTTCAACTTGCACAGATGCGACACGAGTCAGGAATGTTCTGGATTTAGCTCACATGGTAAGGAATGTTTTTAACATACATAGCAGACAAGGTACGCAAAGTTTGTCTTTACATTTGGTGTTGTCATTCCTGTCGGCACTGCTGGTCAGGGAGTGCTGCACACTGCTGGGGGCACACAGTGCAAAGTGCGGCTCTTTTCAGCACAGACTCCTAACACTCAACGGGTAGTGTCTAACTGGCAATCTAGGGGGCCCAGCCACAAAGTTTCTATGAAGACATTTGTTTACAGATGAGTGATCACGTGTATTACAATATGGTTTGGTTTGTCCATAAGGGCGCATCTGCGCAAACCATTAGTATATTTAGAGGATGATTTAACAGCAACGGTACAAGCACCACTTCCATCAGGGTGGTCAGCCCATTCTACGGTACAGCTTCTTTTACGCATATGCGTGTATGCGAGCTCTCTCTCTCTCTCTCAAGCAGCAGTGCCTCAGTGAGGAAGGGCGGCAGTAGCGCAAGCAATATCAGATAATATTCCACTAAACATCCTATGACACGCCTACTATATCACTTTGTTGCATTATTTTCTAGGATGATTTACATGCCTGTAGTTGCTCTAATCCTTTTAAAAGGGAGAAGATACGGCCTATCGGCTTGAGCTACGCTGCACAGAAGGGGACACTATTTGCATAGGAGGGAGTCTCAATAGCATAGCTGGGAGCAGGAAGGAGTCTCAGTAACATACCTTGGTATAAACTACGCTTATCCTCGCCAGGCGTTAAGACTTCGTATCGGAATGTTGTCAGTTAATTTGGCCCCAAGGCAAGATTGCTAGGCATGGTAATAAAAGACACTTGTCTCTCCTGTGGGGGGGGCGGCGCGGCAGATAGTTAAACCTGGACCGCAGTACATGACCGGCACTGTAGCGCACAAGGATATTGTATCTCCTACCTGTTGCGCTTTGCAGTGACTGCTCCAGACGTATCCTTGTTGAATTGCAACCTGTCTTCTCATCTGGGAATGGCATTCCATATATTAGAGCCAATTTACGTTACAGTATCACTTGTCCATTTGATAGTTGTTTGGCTCATTGAGATTCGCATTTACATTCTATGTTCCGATACACCCAGCTTAAAATCCTTTATACAGAGAGTAGTGTTTAATCTTCAGCTAGTGACTGCAAGTGGGGCATACCGGAATACCCTTCTGGAGACATGACTATAAAGAAAGCAGGAACAATGTAGGTGCCGCTGGCAAAACAGTCTGACGTGCGGCGTTCCGGCCAGGCTGCGTTCACCTTAGGCTAGTCCAGAGCTTTGCATTTGAGGCCGTCCTGCAGCCATAATGTTCTCAGCTCATATGCCTTCCTGCTAGCTGTGTGGTGCTGACTGGGAGCGGTATGCCAGGTTCGAGTGTGCCGCCCGTTTGCGACATTGTTTCAGGTCTAGCTTTCAAGGTTTTGGAGCGCGGTGGGTGCTCTGGGCGAACCAGTTGATTGATGAATGCGTCGCGGTGAGTGGCTGAGATTGAAGCCCCGGGTATTGAGGCTTGAGTCAAGCGCCTGGCAAGGTGCCCGGGGCGCGGGCGGGCAGTGTAATGCAGCAGCCGCCCGGCCGTCGCCCAGGTCGCGGCCTCCCATGCCGGGTAACTTACTAACTGAACACGGCCACCTAAGTGGTTGTGCGTGTGGGGGGTCTGTGCTGAGTTTGGCTTGTCCCCCGCCTACACGCACACTGACCAGGAGCATTTTTCCGGCGCTGCTGCCGGTCTTGGGGGTACGGGGCAGACATTTGCCATACAGTGAACCAGGGGAAGCGAATTAGAGCCTCCGCACGACACTTAACTGCAGGTTATTCCTGGCATATTTATTCTTTGTCGTACCTTATAAATTAAATGCGTTACCAGATATCGGACATGGTGCTCATGTAAAGCGCCCGGATACCAGAAGTCAAGGTATCTGTTTCCAAATTCCACGGGGCCAAAGTGTATAATCGGGTTTGGATATGTTCCCTGATCCGCTATGTTTCCTTGCCCGCCATGTGGCATATTCATTGTTTTAGGATATCACGCGCAGCATCCAGTGCTCACTAGGCATGCATCTACAAGGGGCCTTTGTTTGGTTGCTCGGGACATTACATTGGGGGCCATTGTGAGTGACAGTGCCGTGCGCAGGTGTGGCTGTTGCTGTCCGTTCGATTCAGGATGCACGGTCCGAACCTCTGTCGGTCTTGTTTGGCGTTGGGGGTGGCGCTGCTGGGGCTTGCGCTTACAGCAGCTTGTTTCTGTGCACACGCTTGCTTGGTTAGGCGTGAGCAGGGGAGGGCTTTCCAATTTCTTTTCCCCACAAGATTGCCCATGAATAAGTCTGGCCTTCAAGGTGCGGTTTGACGGTCTCGTGTTATGGTGCGCACTGGATAACGCACCGACAAGGCGTAGTGGTTGACATTTGTGACGGGGATGGACACTGAGGGGAGTGTCCTTTCATTGGGTATTTGGTGCATTCTGAGCTAGCGGGGCGGGTTGGCACCTCACACCCCCCCCCTTATAGGCAGGTACTCAGGGAGGAGTCCCCCACCCATACCAGAAAACAGTTGGTGGTTGATGAACTCCCAACACTTTCATCACGGAACGCCCCTTCTTAGGGTGCTGTCGACTACCTTGTTCTGAAATGTGCAGAGGATAGCTGGCATGGGTATGTTGTATGCACCGTATCATTGTTTGATGTTTTGCGCGCAAGAATGTGTAATTCATAGTCTTTTGAATGTCCTCACAGTTGCACTGAAATGATGGAAATGCCACACATAGAAATCAGAAACCTGAGCAGCTATGGATGGGAGCGGACAGCTCTCGGGTGGCTAGGCAAATGATCGACAACCGTGGTTACTTCACCTTATGCAAATAGAACCACTGAGCAGCCAATGGTTGGGCTGGTTGTGGGTAGTGCCCCCCTTTTTTAGTACATATAGGGATGCAATGGCTTCGAGGAATATGTAATGTACCTGGCGCCCAGAGGTAGAGTTTCAATGCCTTGGCATCCACAGACACGTTACACCTTAATGCCATAGTCATTGCCTGAGCAAGAGGGGTAGCCCTGCAGATTAGTTTTCTCTCTTAAACAATCTTTGAAGCTTGCCCAGGGCTCCCTCAGCTCCGTTGGTGTCGTTTTATGGGCCAGGTCCTTCTTGTCTTTCTTGTCACCCTGAAAGTTACGCAGGGTCAGGCCTGGGTAGTACTTGGATGGGAGGCCCAAAGGGGAACACCAGGATGACGCTATTTTGGGAACAGATTTTATAGGTATTATACTGCTTTTGTCTAGTTGGCGGCAATGCGCGTAGATCAGAGTGGGTGTTACACCTGGCAAAGGTGCTTGTTGCTTTTCAGTCCTTTGGCCTTTCTTTTCATTATGCAGATGCGTCCTCCCAGGCGCACCCCCTTTTCCTCTCGCTGGTTTCTGATGGTGCTGTCACTCTTGCACAGGGAAGTTTGTGGCAGGGGGCACAAAGGAGCAAATGAATGTTGCTGAATCCTGCATTTTCACGCAGCATGATTTGCCTATCTGGAATATGCTCTGCGAGATTCTCGGGCCTGTCTTTGTGCGAAGGGTGGCGCACTTTGCTGTGGAGGTGCTTGCTCCACGCCCTCTACTGAGAAGGCCATCTCACGGAAGCCGCTTCTGGTGGCCAGTGTGTAACTCATAGAGTCTACATATACATTGTTAAACTTGATGGGTTTCACCCTTATCCAAGGACAATCTTCAGCTCTCCCACACTATTAGAGATCCGTCAATGGCTCTTGGCCGGGAAGGAGGTGTGATTAATCGGTTATTGCCTGCGTTGGGATAGGCAGGCTGACCTAGTGTGTGAGTTCTTGTGTGGCCATGTGCAACATCTAGCAGTATCCACTGCTTTACCAGCCTCGTGTGTAAGTTGTCCTTTGCCTTGCAGTTTGAAAACAGCTGGTGTAATGTTTCTTTCAAATCAGTCATAGTGGCAACTCAGTACATACAGAAAGTCAGCAGCCTGCGCTGTTTTGAGACAAGCTGAAGGCCTGGGTTTTCTGGGGCATATAGAACATCTTGAAGGTATTTATTACTGTGAGTTCCACGCTTAAGTCAAGAGATGCCGCCGCCTTTCATCTTTAGCCTTGCTATTCTGAAACAGCTGGTGTAATGTTTCTGCAACTTAGTCATAGGGGCAGCTAGGTTATACAGGGACGTCACCAGCCTGAGCTGTTTGGAGACAAGCGGAAGGCCTGGGGTTGTGTGTCATACATAACATCTTTAAGGTTATTCTCCCTGTTCCACAGGGAGGCCAGGGAGAGCACAGAGTGACATGGTTTACCGAGACTTTGCCTGGCTTGCCGCTTCTGCGACCTTTGTGAGGTTTGTTTATGTATTGTATGAAGGTGACAGAGGCTGTCACTGTGGTTTGTTAGGCACCAGGGCCAGATGACATTTAAGTGCATTGTGTGCTGGAAACTAAGGAGCGGGTCCATTTAGTAAGCACAAGGAGCATGGGGGGCGTTGTTAGCTCTAAAAGGAAGTTGAGACAACCCAGTTGAGTTTCAGTGCAAGGCCACATTTGGTGGGGGGCAATTCCAGGCGTAAAGCATTAAGCCAGTCAGCCCAGGGAATTAGGCAGGCGTACGATTAGCTAAGATTTTGTTCAAACTGAGGGAGAGCAGATCGACCACAATTAATTGTGGAACAAGAAATAGCTTTACAAAGCATGCTGTAGATTTCCGGTAGAATGCTGTATGGATAGGTTTCAGGGATAAGGCCATGACCTTTCCGGAAGGGGCATCTTCTTCGACCTGTGTCAGACTGGGAAAGGAAGTAAGGCGGGCTTGATAACTCTTTATTCTACCTGCGTTGGCACGTCTTGTCAGGAGTGATTGTCAAAGGTTTTGCTTTCAGCCAGTCTAGGTTAACACCCATCCACTCCTACAGATGGATTGAAGTCAATTCGCTTCTTGTAGAAATCTCCTTGTGAGCCTGCCCTGTGCTTCTGAGTAAGTTGCAAATTATTGCTGTTATTTACGGGTTACAGAACAGAACCCAGAACTTAGCCCACTAAAGCCAGCCCGCAGGGGCGGGGCACCTATAACAGTGAAGGGAGGAAGGGGGGGCTCTGGCAGAGCAAAACCTTCGTGCTAGGATATGAAGGGAATCGATGGATTGAGGAATTCAGCTTTGGTTCAGTTCTGGCTCCATGTGCAGGTGCTAGATCCTCCCATAATTACGTTAGGATGATCTGCTGTGGCTTCGCTTAGAAGGTTAGGAACACCAGTCACGTCTAAGCTTACGGCGTTAGGGCCAAAAGACATCTTTGTTCGTCTGCCCTGGGCTTTTGAGTAATGTTGCAAATTGATGCCGTCGTTGACGGGTTACAGAACAGGACCCTAATTTAGCCCATTAAGCTGGCTCGCAGGGGCAGGGCACATATAACAGCAAAGGGAGGAAGGGGGGGCTCTGGCAGCGACGGTTGCCTCCCCAGAGCTGTGGCGGAGTTACAGGGCGATCTGGATGCAGACGGGTACAGTAAGGGTACCTCTGCGACAGGCGGTACAGTAAGGGTACCCCTGTCCGGCACAGTAAGGGTGCCCGAGCCAAGGTCCAGGAGCCGAAGGGGGTTCTGGGAAGACCGCGACGGCGCCCCGTTAGTCCTTCGGGCGGTTGGGGGGCCTGACCAACCGGGGGTGTGCCACAACACGCTCCGCCCCTGTCAGAAGGGGCGGGAGTAGGAGACAGATCACGTGACCCAGTGGATGATCTGAAAATAAATATGTGCCACACTGCCGGGCATCGACCCACCGTGTGTGCTGGCTCACCAGGCGGGCGGAGCAGCTAGGGGCTGCTTGCCCTGGATCGCCCGTAAGATAACCCATTTTTATTGTCATACTTATGTTGTATGAAATAAACCTGCAGCAGTTCTTCACCCACAAAGAAAGTGTCAGTGTAATCATTGGGTGACGTCTGTGCATGCGTGTTGATTGAAGCGGATGACGGTGTGGTCACTATGCCGCTGCCCGCGTCCCACGCAGTGGGACATCAGCAGGGCAGCTCTCTAGTGGCCGCCCGTCGCAGCCTTCCCCCTCTTCTGCCTCACGCGCGAGGCTACGCCCAGGGAGGAGACCTCCCAATAGTGTGGAGGTGGAGGCGGGCCGTTGGGGGTGGGGGACGAGGCTAGCCCCCCTACTTAGGCGTCCCTCTCGCCCAGTTCCTCCTCTGCTTGCTGCGCGCCGCTCCAGCTCGGACACGCGTATTCCCACCCTTTCCGCTTACCCTGCGTGGCGGAGACAGCGCGTTATTGGAATGTTTTAATGTTTTCTTTTGCGTTGCAGGCGGAGTTACAGGGCGATCTGGATGCAGACGGGTACAGTAAGGGTACCTCTGCGACAGGCGGTACAGTAAGGGTACCCCTGTCCGGCACAGTAAGGGTGCCCGAGCCAAGGTCCAGGAGCCGAAGGGGGTTCTGGGAAGACCGCGACGGCGCCCCGTTAGTCCTTCGGGCGGTTGGGGGGCCTGACCAACCGGGGGTGTGCCACAACACGCTCCGCCCCTGTCAGAAGGGGCGGGAGTAGGAGACAGATCACGTGACCCAGTGGATGATCTGAAAATAAATATGTGCCACACTGCCGGGCATCGACCCACCGTGTGTGCTGGCTCACCAGGCGGGCGGAGCAGCTAGGGGCTGCTTGCCCTGGATCGCCCGTAAGATAACCCATTTTTATTGTCATACTTATGTTGTATGAAATAAACCTGCAGCAGTTCTTCACCCACAAAGAAAGTGTCAGTGTAATCATTGGGTGACGTCTGTGCATGCGTGTTGATTGAAGCGGATGACGGTGTGGTCACTATAAACTTTGCGCTCGTTTTTTTTTATTTGAAAAGCGGCGCGATTGTGTCTTTTCTGCTTATCTAATTATTGTTAACCTTTCATAGACCATACTCAGCTTGCTACTGCAGTGTGACTCATTACTTTGGCACTCGTCTTTTGAATTAAAGAAAAGCGGCGCCAGTGTTTGTTCACACTTCACTTGGTCTGGAGAATTCAATTAAATGGAAAAAAGGAGCCCGACCTTTTGTTCACGCTTCATTTATTTCACAAGAAGAGTGGATCTAAGTGTTGTTTGCTCATGTTTCATTTGGCCAGCAGCTTATTTGGAGAAAGCGGCACGACTATTTGTTCTCCCTTTCTTGACTTCACATGTGTCTGGGAAGAGCGGAGCTGTTTTAATTCTTTTGCTCACATTTTATCTGGCCAACAGTTTATTTGCATTTTCAGCACTTGGATTATTCTTTTAACCTAACGCCACTATTCTGCTTATATTTCTGCGACTGTTTATTCAACTGTCCAGAACAGCGCGACTGTGTTTACCTTTGAAGGTGTTCTTCATTCCACCTCCAGCTTTCTCAACGTCACTCTGCCACGCAGGAAGTCTTCATTTCATTTTCAAACACTAGACTGTCAACTCTTACGATTGCAAACAGGAAGTCTCTTGTTTCCTCATTTCCTGTCATTCACAGAGATTCGAATACTAGACTGCTAACCTTCTTTTCTTTAGGAAAGCTTGGAATCTGTTTCTACATTCTCTTTCTATTATGTAAACGTTCTTCAAGGAACTTGGTCATTGGAGAGACCTATTGTTGTAGCTATAAGGTTGGAATTCTAAGCTTTTATAGAAGAGATTCCATTTATTCAGCATAAACAATACAAATTCCGTTCAGCGTGGGAATAATTCCATTTCTAATCAGTGACAGGCACACTTTATCTTGCCTGCCTGTGTTCACGGTGGCAGGCTCATTTTTTATTTATTTATTTATTTAAATTAATTTTTTTTAAATTATTGTTATATTCTGTATGTTTTAATCTCAATTTCTTTACAGGCTTGTGACACTTTTACTGTAATTCTAGGGATCTTCACGGTGTTAAGTTTATATAATTAAATTATTTTTGGGTTCTAATATTGACAAAATGCAAAACGTTCCTCCTCCTCCTTTTTTTCTTATGAGTCCAGGTGAACCCAACATTCCTGGGAAACAATGGAAGAACGTTTTTATACACTATTCCCGTGTTTGTGGTGTGTCACTTAGCGCAGAAAGGAAAATGTCTCTTCTCCTTCATTGTTTAGGCCCTGAGGGACAAGAGATTTTTCAACATCTACCAGACTTATCAACATCGGAAGCAGATAATTTAAATGACTATGAAATTTGTCTAAAAAAAATAGATTTACATTTTCTACCTAAAGTCTCAACTGTCTTAGAAAGACATCACTTTGGTAATCGTAAACAAAGGCCTGGAGAAAGTGTAGAAGAATATATCACTACGCTGAGGAAACTAGCCTACACATGTAATTTTGGAGCCAACTATGAGGAGAGACTTAGAGACCAGTTCATGCTAGGTTGTTCATTAGATAAAGCAAAGGAGTCTTGTTGGGATAAAGATAACCCTTCCTTGTCTGAAGTAATTAGCATTGCTAAATCGTGCGAACACACCAAGGCGTGTGTTGCAGAACTTAAGAAAGAAAACGGAGAGGGACATAAGGAAGATAAAGTTGATAGAGTTTATGATTCAAAGAACAAACCTAATTATTTTACGAACACTCACCAAAACAAAATTGAATCAAACAAATCATTGTCCAACAAGAGTACGTTCAACAAAAATGCTCCTTACACCGAAAAGGTTCAAGTTACATGCTATAGATGTGGGGAACATGGTCATGTTGCAAATTTTAAAGGGTGCATTGGATGGAAAGCAACGTGCATGAAATGTAAAAAAAAGGGTCATTTAACTAAGTGTTGTCGCTCTAGTATAAACAAAAAACAGGTACATGAAATTGGTTACTCTGAAGATTGTGATGTGGAAGAGATTATACTCAGAACTTCTGATGGTGAAAAGAGCGGTCCGTTTGAAACTGTTTACATTAATAATACTCCTGTACGGATGTTATTTGACTCTGGGGCAAAAATTACCCTCATTCCTAAGGAAATTTTTGATAAACATTTAAAGGGATTTGTAGTTTTAAAAGAACCAGACATCAAAGCCAAAGGTTATGGAGGAGAACCTATTAAACTCTCTGGTTATTTCAATGGTGTCATTGCGTTCAAAGAGCGCAGTACCTCTGGGAAAGTTTACATTTCTGAAAGGGGGGATTCATTAGTTAGTTGGATTCATCAAAGGGATCTTAAAATTATCCTGGATCCTAATGAGACACCTTCACTCTTATTGAAGCCCTTTACCATTAATGATTCACAACTTCCTACGGATCAGGTCAATTTGAGTATTTCTTTTGAAAAAGAATTTCCACTAGTTTTTAATGAAAGTTTGTGTTGTCTAAAAGGGTACTCACACAAGATCATCTTGAAGAAAAATGCTGTGCCTGTCATCAGTAAAGTCAGAGGTGTTCCTATCAAAGTAAAAGACAACATGAAGCTGGAGTTATAAAAACGACTCAATACAGGTATTATCACAGAAGTTGAAGCCTCAGAATGGTTATCTCCAGTTGTCATGGCGCTTAAAAGCAATGGAGAGTCAAGGCTTTGTATAGACTTGAGGGAACTTAACAGGTGTGTTGTGGTTGACCATTATCCCATACCAAATATCTCGGAAATGCTGTCTCTATTAGAAGGAGCCAATTCTTTTCATCATTGGATCTAGCTTCAGCGTACCATCAGGTGAAATTACACCCAGATTCACAAGATTTAACGGCATTTATTACACCCTTTGGAACTTTCAAGTTCTTTAGGATGCCTTTTGGGCTAATATCTGCCGCTGCCGTTTTCCAGAGGATGATGGAACACATTTTTAGTAAGGTCAAAGGCATAAAGATATACCAAGATGACATGCTTGTTTATGGTTGTAACAAGAAAAAACATGATGACAGAGTGAGACAGGTTTTAAAGATACTTGAGTCTAATGGTCTCACCCTTAAAGCAAAGAAATGTAAATTCAATGTCACTGAAATAGATTATCTTGGTCACAAAATCTCTGGTTCAGGATTAGAGCCCAAGAAAGAACTAGTAGACACTATACGTCACTTAGCCAGTCCCAGCGATAAAGAACAAGTGGTAAAGTTCTTAGGTATGACTGAATACTACGCAAAATTCATCCCTAACTTTGCACTCAAGACACAAAATATAAGATTACTCCTAAAGAAAGGAGCAACCTTCACGTGGAACAATGAGTGTGAAAAAGAATTTGTTCTGAATACAACTATTCTGTAGTTGAGAAAGAGGCCCTGGGTATATTCTGGACAATAAGGAAATTGCGCAAATTTCTTTGGGGTACCCAGTTCACTATAAAGACAGACCACAAACCTTTGAAGGAAATTTTCTAAAAAAAAGGTCTTGACAACATCTTCTCTAGAATTAGAAAATGGGTTGTATCACTCCAAGAGTTCAACTTTACTGTTGTTTATGTCCCTGGTGCAAAGAATAATTTAGCAGATTGTTGTTCACGCTTGGTAAACACCGAAAATACCAAGGATGATGAGTTTGAGGAGGAAAGTGATGATTTGGAGGACTTTGCTGTCTGTCTTGTCAATAAGAGTATCATCAAGAAGGAAGTGTGGGAAAATGAGCTGGCAAATGATGTGTCCCTTCAATCTGTATGTAAGGGTATTGCCGGAAATTGGGTCAAGAATGCTAAGGTTGACGAAACTCTTAGTGGTTTTTTTCGTGTTAAGGATGAATTGGCATGTCAGAATGGAAATTTGATGAGAGGCACAAGACTCATTCCACCAACTTCTTTGAGGTCTCAACTTGTAGAGTTTGCTCACGAGAGTCACCCTGGAATTTCAAAAACAAAAGAGATTCTCAGGCAAACCTATTGGTGGCCTAGGATGGACACTTTTGTGAGCGAGTGGTTAGAGATTGTATTGACTGTAACAGAAGCGACAAGATTTTAAAACCACGTGTACAAACCATGGTTGTGAGAACTCTTCCTAAAGATGTCTGGGAGGAAGTAGTTATCGATATCTTGGGCCCTATCAAACACACAAGTGTAGATAAGTTTGTTATAGTTCTTCTTGATGTTTATTCCAGGTGGCCTGAGATAAAAATTACTAATTCAATAAAAACCAAGGATGTTATTCAGTTTCTTGAAAAAATATTCGAAAGGGAGGGTTTTCCTTCGACTCTACTTTTGGACAATGGAGTCCAGTTCACATCCAAGGATATGGTTAGCTTTTTGGATGTTAAAGGAATTGTGCACAAAAAGTCAGCACTTTACCATCCAGAAACTAACGGTATCGTCGAGAGGTTCAACAGAGTTCTCAAAGAGACTATTCAGAGAGCTCTTTCCAGTCATATCTCTTGGGAAGTAGAAATTCATAATAAAGTAAAAAATTACAGATTAACTCCTCATTCTTCTACAGGTAGGACACCCTTTGAACTTTTTCGTAAGCGTAAACCTTACACCGTGTTGTGTCCTTCTTGGGTACCCAAAAGTTCGTCTCATTCTTTGTGCATGAATGAAGACAAAGAACGTATTGAGATAGAGGTTAAGAATATGTATATGAATAAAGGAATTTTTGACAGGAGAAATGCGGTTAAAAAAACTATGGTGCGGGTTGGAGATTTTGTTAAGATTCGCAGCCCTCGTAAGACATCTGTCTCTGGAGGTTTTAAGTTTTTACGCCCCATGAGAGTCATCAAAGTGTTCAAAAATGCCATAAGAACAGAAGACCATAGGGTATGGAATCTCAATAGGGTTGCTAAACTGTCTAATGTTCCTTTTGATGTTTTCCCGAATAATGGTTCACAAGGTAACAAAGAGATTGGTGAAGAAGATATGGTACATAAGAGAAGTGTGAGAACACGTATCAAGCCAAAATATCTGGATGATTTTGTTCAATATTAAGTTTTAACTTGTAATGGTATTTCTACTGTTTTTGTTTAGTTATTGAGAGGAAGATGTGTGATTTTCTGTACTTTTTGTATGTGTGTTTCGCTTTAATTTACAATGTCAGCCATTGTAGGTTTATCTGTGCCTCTCATGCTTTAGAGTTCTGGAACTCTTATTACCAAGCTTCAGGATGGAATGTGTATCTTTAATTTGGTGAAACTGTTATTCTGTGGATTTCCTGAAGCTGGTACTAGCAGGCTGAGGTGTTACCTATAACTTAAATAAAGAATCTTTTACTACACCTTTGATACTTTTTGGAGGATTCTTACAGCCTCTCACCCGTGGGATGTGTGGGGGGCATACTGATATATTTAGGATCGCGGGGGTAAGGGGGTAGGTATAATAGTCATCTTGATATTTTTTTTCATTTATTTTAGTTAGCAGCTAGACCACTTGAACTGGAAAAGAGTTAAATTGTATAATTTTGGTCACAGTGGGAAGAGTTTGGCCACCAAGCAGGCCTCGGCGCGGTTGTTTTATGCATTGCTGCGAAGGATGGACTTCCGCCACACATGGCGCCTCGGGGGGGAGGCGCTTAATGCTGCTGGTCTCTGCCACCTTCCTTCCTGCTGCTCACAGTCTGCCGCCACAGGCCCTAGGATCTAGAGAAGGTGGGGTGGGGGGGCTGCACTGGTGCAAGGCAGTTCATTAAAGTGGCCCTTTTCAAGCCTCACACCCTTGTCATCCGTGCCCATGTTTATTATAGAACGATAAACTCTCGGCAGGACATCATTGTGCATAACCACAATACACTTTTTACGAATACGGTATACTTGATTTTGTGTCGCCACACACCTGTTTTTTTTTTGTTTTAACTGTGAACATAAAGTGAGCCCTTGTGGCTTTGTCATTGTTTGATGTTAATAATATTGTGTTTAATACACCCTATGGGAGCCGCAGACGCGCCTCCCGGGACTGGTAAAGCTGTGTGAGAATGAGTGGTTGAATGAAGGCGGTGTTCGCCGTGAGTCCGTGGAAAACATTTCCGTGTCGTGCGTGAGTGCCAGAGAGTGGCCGTATTATCTAGATCATTCTGTTTTTCTCAGAATGCTGCACATTGTGGCTTTATTTTTAAACGTGGGTAGCTTTTGTTGACGTTTCATTCACTAATGAATGCGCCACACTCGGTCGGAGTTTTTTGACCAGCCGCGAGATGTTGCTGACAGACTGCAACGCTCATCGACAGCTTTTTCAGATAGAAGCCAAGAACCCATGTTGAAAGGCCACAGTCCGCAGGCGTCGAGTTCGGAAACTTTGCATTAACCTTCGGTGACGCAGATGGGACAGCGCTTGATGCTGGGCCGTAGCCCCCGAGGACCAGGGCTGAAAGCGCTCTCCAGTGTGCCGGGGAGAGCAGGAGGTGCGCCGCAACCTTTAGCACCGAAGCTATGTAGATTGGGACCGCAACCAAACAATGGCGTATCTGTCCGCGCTGGGCGCCGACGCGACCTTTCCGCTTCGTCCACTGAGAGCCCCATTGTCGGCTTTGTCTTCCTCTTACCGCCTCTGAAAAAGTGGGGTTTTGTCACGCTTTATCTCGTTGCCGAAACAAACTTTTCCGTCCTTTTTTGTTGTCCTCCATGAAGAGCGCTCGTTGTGTAGTCATGACTCTCGGACATACTGCACTCGGCACTGATTGCATGTTTCCCTCGATCTTCGTGTCTTTCAGCCTTTTAAAAATCAGCCGCTTCCTGGACAACAAGCGCAGACTTCGGTAGCCGAGACGTAAATAAACAGAGAACGTCCCTGTAAAAAGTAAAAAAAAAAAAAACACGCCCACCAGTGAAAAAGGGGCGGGCTTCAAAAAAGAGAACGAAGCGAAAAAACATGCCCCCGAATCCGAAAAAGACGGGGCTTGTTTGGAGAGACAAAGCTCTTCTCCAATGGCTGACCAGCATTTAAGAGGCCAGCCAATGGAGAAGAGGACAGAAGAGGGGCGGGTTCAAGCCCCACTTCTGAAAAACATTAAATCTCGCAAGCGAGACTGCGCAAGTGCAGCCTTCGCTAGCCGAGACCTAAAAAATGCCTTAAAGCTTTTACATTTTGTGAGCTGTGCATATGGATGAGCGTGTGTTTTGTTAGAGACAACATGTAAATATGGTGGTGGTGGTGGTGGTGGGTGTGCACGTGTGAAAGTGAGAGAATATGTGGATAAAGTCAGTGAGTAACACTGAGTGATAGCAGGAGTGAGAATGAGTGTGGATGAATGATAATGAGTGAGGGAGGATGGCAGTGAGTGTTACCGTGAAGGAGATTAACAGTGAGTGTAACTGTGAGGGATAATGTCTGAGAGTAACTGTGAAGGAGAATGACTGAGTGTCACTGTGGGGGAGAATGACAGTGAGCATAACTGTGAGAGAGAATGACATTGAGTATGACTGTGAGGGACAATGACATTAAATGTCACTGTAAGGGAGAATGACAGTGAGTGTAACTATGAGGGAGAATAACAGTGAGTGTTACTCTGAGGGAGAATGATAGTGAGTGCAACTGTGTGGAAGAATGACAATGAGTGTTACGGTGTGAAAGACTGAGTGGTGCATAGTCTGAGCAAGTCAGCATGAGTGAGAGAGCAAGAATCTCTGAGACTAATTTTGTCAGAGGGAGTCTGAATGAATTGGACTGAGTAGCAATGAGTGAGAATGAAACTAGGTGAGACAGTGAAATTGAATGAATCATAGTAAGATTGATTGAGAATGAGTGAAAATAAATTGGACTAACTATGATTGGGTGACACTGAGTGAGTCACAGTCTGAGTGAATCAGCAAATGAGTGAGGCAGAGGGTGTCAGAATGAGTGGGACTAAGTGGAAAAGAGCAAAACAAGGGAAGTTAGAGTGAGCTTGAGTAACAGATGAGTCAGAATGAGATTGATTGAGTGAGAATATGTTGGGCTGAGTGAGAAAGAATGAGATTGAGTGAGAATGAGCTAGAATAACTGTGTATGAGTGAGACTAAGTGCCTCATTACGAGTATGGTGGGTCATAGGACTGCCGTACTCGCTGTGGCGGTCCGACCACTGACACACTGTGGGCCCTCCTGCAGTATTACGGTCGGACCTCCACAGGATTGATGCATCCACCGGGGATCCAGGATTCCACGGTGGTCGCATAGTGGTAAGGGAGCTATAATATGCTGGTGGTGCCACTGCAGCACCGCAGAGCAGATTACAAGTTGCCTCCCCACCGCCCTTTTCATGGCGGTGAGCCCGCCATGAAAAGGGTGGCAGAGAGTCAACAAAGGGGGCCCCCTGTCACTCCTGGGGGTGAATGCAGGGGGCCACATGTAGTGCCCCCCTGGATTTGCACTTTCAGTTTCTGCACAGTGTGCATGTATGCCACACTGTGCAGAAAGGTGCAGTCGGAGCCTAATAGACTGCCACAGTCAGACCGCCGCAACCCCGCCCGACCGACCAGGATTGAACTCCTAATATGACAGGCGGCCGCACCACAGCTTTGGCAGTCCTACATTGGACGGCGTGTTGGCGCCTCCGCTGTAGGACCGCCAAAGTCGTAATAAGGCACAAAGTGAGTGAGTCAGCGTAAGAATGAGAACAAGTGGGATCAAGTAAGAGTGAGTGAATCACAGTGGTACTGACAGAGCCCCCTGCCCCTAAACCTACTGAGAAGTCCGCCTCCCTTACTGGAGCACAAGTCAAAGATTATGCTCCACTACTTTTAAAGGTCGCCAGACACCATTGAATTTTATTCTCACTTCTAATGGTAGTCAACCAAGATCAACTGGTGTAAGTGTTATGTGATCACTTCATGTGGCTCAATTTTGCAGTT
Organism: Triturus cristatus; assembly: GCF_964204655.1. Taxonomy (NCBI): domain Eukaryota; kingdom Metazoa; phylum Chordata; class Amphibia; order Caudata; family Salamandridae; genus Triturus; species Triturus cristatus. The sequence continues at coordinate 280,067,410 of NC_140580.1, read as the reverse complement.
CTAAATAGACAAAGCATTCCAATTGACACACAAGTACTCCAAGAAGGCCCTTATAGCAGCAGTAAATTAGAAAATTCTATAGGCCGCAGGTGGACCAAGGAACAGGCTTATAAGCAATTTGAAACAACATCCATCCAACAGCCAGCGTTTGGTGTCTATAATACGCATATGTGTGTGTCAATTGTGATGCCGTGTCTGTTTAGAATCGCATAATTGACCTGATGCATGACTTTGTACTGAGGAAGTCTGTAACCAGGTGAAATGCAATGGCTGTTCTCATCTGTACTCAGTGAAGAAGAAACTGTTTAAAGAGTCACAGAAAAAATACAAAGGATCTATTTGTTTCATTGTCTCTTGGTGTTCTATGTACTAAATTTTGTATATGTACTCTGCTATGTTGCCTCTCAATTGTGTTCTAACATATTTCATTAATGGTCAATTAGTAGCTGGCCATCAGAGGTAGGCAATATTTGTTCAAATCATAACAACAAATAACACTTCTGATAGTACTATAAATGGGACCCTCAGCTGGCAATATTTACTCTCCAGGTCCACTCTGCTGACTGTACTACATTTCCTGGTTGGTGTGTGTCTCTTTTATGTTGCTTTCAGATCCTCAATATGCAGCCAGCTATTGTGATGTCACTTGGATTCAGGGCTATATGCTGGCTATGTCTTAGGGTTCTGAAGTGCTACCAAGGAGTTGGCAACCTGTAAACGTTTTGCATTTCTTTTAATTTACATGGTTGCATTTGTTTCCCCAATTATTTGTTTACGTATTACTATTGTTCCCTCTTTCAGAAACTGTGTGCTTTTGTTATTGACTGTAGTTGACATAAATCTGTGTATGACGTGAGATACCAAGAAGAATTCAGTTTATTGTATCTGATGGGGAGACGCAGCGTAAACTCACCGGGGGCACAGCAGACTCGACAACACAGGACCACAAGCCCCAGGAGCCTGAGGGGCAGCGCCTGCACAGGAGGTCCCGCCCCCTTGTCACCGGGGACCTCATAACAGACCTCGCGCCTCTCGCTCCGCGGGAGACGCAGCGTAAACTCACCGGCAGCACAGCAGACTCGACGACACAGGACCACAAGCCCCAGGAGCCTGAGGGGCAGCGCCTGCACAGGAGGTCCCGCCCCTTGAGGTTACGGGCATATTTACAAGCCCAACCCCCGCTACGCGGGACGCGGGCGGGCGTGCGCCGGGCAAAGGGCGGGCCGTCTGAGGCCGGCAGAGGCTGGGCTGGGCCCGCTCTCTGTGGAGCATGAAATGAGAGCATCTGTTCCTGCTACATCTCGATTGATTGCCTAGTAAAAGGTACTGTACCATCACAAGAGAGGGTTTTTCAACTCCATTCCGAGAGCTAGCCCCTAACAAGTTCTGTGGAAATCACGGTTTTAAGTATTGCTAGCCGCCCTTTCCTAAATTGCCTAAAATGGGAAAAAGGAAACTGGCAGATACCACTGGTGGGATTTCGAATATTGTTGGTGGGGCTGCCAAAAGGAAAAAGGCAAAAAGATCCGTCAAGAAACAACTGGCTATTTCTACAATGGATCGTATTGAGACATTGGTTGACGAGTGTGAACTGATCCTTGAAACTGCCAAACCTCTGGTTCCTAATATCATAAATACAACCTCATCAGCGAATAACTGCATGCCCGTTCTGTGACAATTCCACATATGTTTAGCAAAAAGTAATCTTGTAATTTGTCATTAAGAGAGGATGATACTCTTGAAAATGAGCTATGCTTGGTGTCCTCTCCCTCTGGCAATAAAGGTAGTAATCCTATACCTCTCGAACCACACATTTTAGTTTGCGCCAATCGCTATGCTCCTCTGTCTGAAACTCTTGTTGCACCTGACGAGACTGACCTAGCTAGCAACCCAGATTTACAAACTTTTGCCTCTAGGGGGGAGGTGGGGAAGCTCCCTATTGTTGATGGAGGGGAAATGTCTAATGTGATACAAACCATTACCTCTCTCAGTGAAGAAATAGATGAGCTCAAGTTGATAATTCAAGAACTGTTGACTATTGTTAAAAAACCCAATTTGAACTTTGTGCACCATAATTTGGGTGGCCCTTCCACCTTGCCACCATCAGCACTTTTTCATCATTTATCTATAAATTCCTCCAGTGAACAGTTCCCCCCCCTTGTTACATCTACCTATGATAAGAAAGACACAAGGCAGATAGCCAATACTAGACCTCGTACTCTCACTACAATTGAGAAACCATGTTCAATCCCCAGTTTAGTGAATACTTTTAGGCCGCCAAAAATTTCTGACCGACACTCCCTCCCACCCTTCCGCAAAGTATCTCCCCCTAGTGTTGACAGGCAGCCCACTGTTTTTATGGTTCGTGTTCCTGTCCTAGTGGGGAGAGAAGATGAGGGTTCTTTGATTAACAAGGTTACACACTGGGTCCGCCACGTTTGGGGGTGTCGATCCCTAATTAGGAACGATATTGTTAGGGCACAAAGGCATAGATCCGAAGATAATCTAACCGATTTTATCGAACTCACCCTGGCCAGCCACTTTGTGGCTGAGGGACTCTTGGCACTAGAGTTTAGAACCTCTTCTCCAGGAACCTCTCCTATACAATTTAGGCGCTACCCTTGTGTAGAACCCTTAGCAATGAGAGGTTACACACCAGACATGTTGAGAGAGGGCCAATCTAATCTTGACTCTAATGATTGACAAACTTCCGGGTCGTCTATCTTTATCGAACCTCAACCACTCCTTGTTAACAAGACTAATTCTAACATTGTTGACTTGCCCGTCCAATTTCAAAATAAAATTACACCTCCCCACAGTTTCACTGGTAATCATCTTGGTGAATTAAGTGATTTTATATCTTGTGAAATGTCTACTCACGTTGATGTTACACCTTTGTTTTCCATTTCCAGTCTTAAGATAATTTCGTGGAATATTGCGGGTCTACGCAATGAGTTATCGTTACCAGACTGGAATAGTTTTATTGATAATCAAGACATATGTATCTTCCAGGAAACCTGGAGCCTAGAGCCATTGCACAAATCAGGTTTCACCTGTTTTTTTTTTACCAGCAACATCCAATGGCCGTGGGCGACCATCAGGGGGCCTTATAATCTGGATAAGTATTAATCTTAACTGTAGGGTAAAACATCATACGTGCACATCATCAGATTTAATGCGGCTAACATTTAAAGGGGCCAAAGGAGGGCCTACCGTTGAGTTCTTTAATGTTTATGTAAGAGGCACGAAGGGTGGTGCAAAGTCGACAATTGTTACAGCCTTGAGTGAGGAAATCACCTCCTGTCCTCCTGAATCTTTAATTCTGGTGGCAGGAGATATGAACTGCACATTTGAACCTTTAGCTACAGAGGACTTGTTTGATACAGAGGCTGAGGACGCTAGGTGGGGCATACCGTCATTGTCCATGCTGCCAATCAAGAAGTGGACCCAGTTGGCTATCCAACTGAATGCTCTGTCATTTGAATTTGGTCTTAGAGCCGTAAACGGTAGATTGCCGTCTGACTCTTTTGGCGCAAATACTTTTAACAGAGCAATTTGCCCCACTCGTATTGATTATATTTTAGTCGACTATAGATTATGGAAATATACTGTCGATTTGGTTATAGTCCCAACCATCGAATGTGATCACAATTCCCTGTGCCTGTCTATGATGAATCCCTGGTCTCCTATTTCTTTTAATCATGGCACTGGCCGAACCATGTTCTCTAAGGAAGCTGTTCCTTCCAATTGCAAGAGGTACTTGAAATGGCCAAAAATTGTCTGCAATGACCAAAAATTGAATGTCATTAAAGTGTCCTTGCTGGCTAAAACATCAGAATTACAGGCAGCATGTAGAGCCACGGAAGGGCTTCCCACTATTGACAGGATTTATGTAGAAACAGTAGAGACGATGGGTTCTTTTTTCTTGTTACCGTCTCGTCCCCCCAAACATAAGCCCTCTAAGTCGCCAGGGACGTGGTACAACTCTGAGTGTAGGAGTAAAAAGAGCACTTTGATAGCTGCTGTTAAGGAACAGGATTGCCTCTTGGTGCAAAATGCTAGGAAGGAGTATAAAAAGGTAGTCCTAGGAGCCAAACGTGATTGGGAAGAAGCCTTTTGGTTAGACCTAAAGGCCGCTAGCTTGGCTAACGATGGGAATGCCTTTTGGAAGCTATTTAGGAAATCTAAAGACCAGGATCCTGATATAATTCTTAATCATATTACGGACCATGTGTGGTTCGAACATTTTAAAAAACTTTACTCTGGGGCAGTTTCTCACGATATAGGCGATTATGTTGGTTCTCCACTAACATTTTCTGCCCCAGAACCATACTCCCCTTTTGAGGAATCTGAAGTTTTGCTTGCTATCAACAAAATAGTTCCAGGTAAGGCACCTGGACCGGATGGTTTGCCAGGTGACCTGTTCCGAGCAGACCCCCAAAATTGGGCTATGTATTTTACTCTTTTGCTTAATGCCCTCCTTAGAGGATCCCCTGTCTCCGAATCATGGAAAGTGGCAGAGGTGATCCCAATTTTTAAAAAGGGCTCCAGGGAAGACCCTGCCAACTACCGCCCAATCAGTCTCATTGATGCTGGTCAGAAGGTGGTTGGCAGGGTCCTGTTAGAGAGAATCTTGTCGTGGGCTAACGAAAACAATATCCTGTCAGATTACCAGGCAGGCTTCAGGGCAAACGTGGGCACAATTGATCAGGTATTTCGGCTCCTTCTCCTGTACTGGAAGGTGGTTTCGATTGGCAAGGGCAGTCTTCATCTGGCATTCATAGATCTGAAGACTGCCTTTGATTTAGTTCCTCGCGACCGCCTCTGGTCGGTGTTGAAGGAAATGGGAATCCCGTTACCTATTTTAGATCTTTTGATTCGCCTCCATGAGGGCAATTTTGCCCAGGTGAGATGGGGTTGTCAGGAACAAAAAACGGCCAAAATCCAGGTCATTAGGGGAGTCCGCCAGGGTTGTGTTATGGCTCCCACCCTATTCTCCTTATTTGTGAATGGAGTGGTAAGCTTTTTACGGGAGATTCCTGCTGATGCCCCGGCCCTGGCTTGCGATAAAATTCCAGCACTACTCTTTGCCGACGATACCCTGCTAATTTCTAAAACACCGGCAGGGTTGCAAAAGCTCCTTGAAAGGTTTAATCTTTTTTGCAATTTGAGAGGCTTATCTATAAACACCTCAAAAACTAAGCTTCTCTCGTTTAACCCCTCAAGATCCTCTAAAATAAATCTTACTCTAGAGGGAGCCCCCCTGGAGCTTGTAAATTTTTTTGACTACCTTGGAATTAGGATTTCAGATAAACTTAGTTGGAGACCCCACATTGACAAAATGCTCCTGAACCACAAGAGAGTTGCGGGGGCAATTTGGAAGGAACATCGCTCATCCCAGAGCAGGCCCGTTGCTCCCGCACTGGTGATTTATGCTGCAAAAGCTGTAAGTTCGGCACTTTATGGGGCCGAACTTTGGGGCTTCGATAATGTTAACGAAATTTCAATGTCGGAAAACAAATTCCTTAGGGATTTGGTCTCGCTCCCGACGGGCACCCCACTAAAGCCTCTTATGAGTGACATGGGCAGGCGCTCATTTAGGGATCATGCCAGACTACGTCCCTTGCTCTTTTGGACCCGCCTATGGCGTACCCCCGAGCTCTCCAAATATGTTGATGGTCTTAGAGAAGTGATGAGCTCGTCGGGTTCTCATAGGATTACCTGGTTGTGTAACATTAAAAAGTCCTTTTTTGCAATGGGCTTAAGAGAAGTCTGGGAGTCCGGAATACACCTAAGCAAGGCCGACCTAAAGAAGGCTTATTGGCATTGGATTGACAACCAAGAGAACACTGTTGCGAATGTTGGTAGATTGACTGAGGCTTTTTATTTACACAAATCAGTGATAAGGCTGGAGTATTACTTTGACCTTATCCAGAAGTCTAGAGACAGGAGACTGTATATTCAGTTCAGATTTGGTACGTTGCCCATTCGGGAGTGCACAAGTAAATGGAAACCCCCCATCAAACAATCGCAAGTTGTCCATGTTGCAAAGTGGAGGTGGAAACTGTAGCGCACCTTTTATTCGAGTGCCCAGCCTATAAAAATCCTAGGGCAAGATGGCTGAGTCCTGTCTGCAGACAATTGGGCACTGCGAATTATCGTATAGCGCTTAGAATCTTACAATCGGATACTAGAGCATTGCTGGTATGTGGGGTGGCCAAATTCCTTGCTTGGTCTTGGCAAATTAGACTAAAGTTTCTGGGTCCTTTGCCGTAACACACCCTTCTCGTCTTTTCATAATATGATACAATGCCTCTTCCTTTTTTTTTTTTAAATATGTCAAAATGCTCAGGGGATAGAATCATTTTGTTATCAAATGCAATTTAATACTTTTTTAATCTTGTGACTGTCTTTTTTTCTTAACTTATTTATCCTGAATGGTTTTAGACGCTATGTGCTATGCTGTGGGGGGAGTGAAATTCTTATCCAGCATTCTGTTTAATGTTATATGTATTATTCTCTTAACCTTATTGATTTCCCCTTCGACATCATTGTATTTTTTATGTTTGTTTGTATGCTTTTATGATACAATTTTATCGAAATAAAGCTTTGATGATGATGTTTCTGATGGAGCAGGGTATTCGAAATATGAAACCTGCTCGGATTAACACCCCCATAATACGTACTAACAGTGTGCAGTGGAGACTAACATACAAATCACATGAAACACGAGGGAAACCGCTTTGCGCATGCGTGCACTAATGTGAACTAATGCATGAAAGAACTAGGCCGCATAATACAATGCGTTTCGAAAGAAACATAATTAATGCATGTTTAGGCCGCATTTCGCATCTTGCATCTTGCTTTAAAATTAATAATGAATAATGCCGCTTTTGCCTTAAGCTTCTGCAAGAAAACATTAACAGGGGATAGTGCAAAGGTGGGTGGTAAACAGTGAAAAGTGCATTACCATGTAATTAATGAACGTGTAGGTTTTCATTCGCCATGTTGAGCTAAGTGGGCCTGCAGTTCTCTTAAATTGTCCTGATAGATGAGGCCCTGGAGAGTGTGAAAGAACGACTTGACAGACAGAAGCACTGAGTGCTGCAGTAAAGGAACAAAAGTTCAAGGTTGTTCAACTCAGAGAACATTGTTCGCCTGCCAAAAGATGAGACTGGCCGTGGGACCCGAGACTTCTTCCACGGACGTAGCCGAGAGACAGATGAGAAAAATGACAAAAAAGCTACATGTATTAAATGTATAAACGAGTCAAAGTTTATGTCATGAGAAGTGAAGTAGAACAATAGACTATAGTAATCTTGAATGAAATCATGATGGTGTGAAAGACCACCTCCCGGCCCATCCAATCAAAAGTCGAATTTCGTGAATTGTTTCAACTGATGTGGCATGTACTTGTAGGTTTTAGGGTATAAATGGGGTGCCTTTGGGGGTGTGGTTTAGTAGAGGCGTGTGAGATCGTCGGAAGGAGAGATGAGAGCAGAGAGGGATGATGCGTCACTGTCTGTCGGTTTGCAAGAGAGGCCTAGCTGTTCCTGTCCCTGTCCCATTCCTGGGTTCTGAAGTTTTTGTTCCTGACTCTATTTCAGGGGACCTCCACCATCTCCTTGGCCAGGGGGGTGGTATTTCACTGATCCTTCTAAGTCGTATTTTGCATAATCATTTGCAAATTTATTTTTGTCTCTGAAACTTACGTCTCTTAAATCTATCCACTCCGTCACATGTATATTGTTTCGCATTATGTTTGAGGAAACTTATGTCTCTTAATTTATCCACTCCCTTACATGCATATCATTAATTTGCAATGAGTATGACACTGATACTGATTGCTGATTGTTTTCTCTCCCTCTTGTGATATTCTTTGTTTGCATTTGTAGCCTGTATGCGATGAGCATTATTATTTCACATCAATTTGAGATAAAACTTTGTTAATCTTACCGAGAGACTGTGATTATTTAGCTAAGTAAATAGTTAGTTAGATCATACTATTATTACCATCAACTTCTCAATCAATTGGTCCATTGACCAGAGGAAAGAGAGTTGATATACAGGTTTAGTTATATATTCAGAAATGTTAAACATGAACCTGTGAAGGAAACTAATATTAACGTCATTAAAACTTGACCTCCAGTGCATCAGTGATTTGGTTGAATGTGTATGGGCCATTTATGTATGATGTTTATCAAGTATGGATCCCTGATTAGGAGTCGCGCTGGATCATTTCTCTGGCCTTCGTGTTTTCTTCCTACCTCCTGCAAGCTCTACTTTGTGCCTTTTATACAGAAAACAGGCTGGAGCCAAGGTCAGAAATAATATCAGAGTTGTACCATAGCTGCTTATTTCCTCTTAAATGCAAAGTTCATAGAGGCAGTGTCTTCTGTTCTATAAATGAGTGGTTGTAACATTAGTAACTTCTGTCTTGACACTGCCATTGTATAGTCCAGATATAAAGTCACATTAACTCCTTCCATTTGCCAAGGTCCATTGGTTCTGGCTCTTTGTAATGGTGCATCCCTGTCCTATAATTTAGGAGTCACACTGTTGTCACTCTGGACTCTGTGCGGTGCACCTGCTTTCGGTTCCTTATCAGGCCCTTTGTGTGCCCTTTCCACTGTGATCCATTTAGAGATCTTCCCCTACAACACCGTATTAGCCAACCAGTCTTCTTTATATAACTCCATGGATGGGCCTTCAATCTTTTCAGGGATCACTCTAATATTATTTCTTCCGTATCACCCTTTTGCATCTTCCGTCCTCTCCCAGAGTAACGTCACTTTCTTTTCTAATTGGGTTAGATGATCACTATGAGATAGAATGGTGGACCTCATATGCACTAATGCTGATTCGGTCTCTGCCACTCTATCTACCAGTTTCTTGTGGTCTTCTCCTAAGAGATTAACATCTACTGCTACTGTATACATTTTCTGTTCCAGAGTCTCTTTAGATTCTTTGATGGCCACTAATATTATGGCCCTATCAATTGTGCTGTGTGGTGGTGTGGGCGAGTCCTCCCTGTCTCTCTTTCCAGCTTCTCCATGAGTTTGCTGCAAAGTCTTTGTGCGCACTGTCGCAAAACCTTTAACCCTCCACACTCTGGCTATTCTATCAAGCATGCAGCCTATTGGCGTGCCCAGGTACTTTTCCTATCCTGTCTTCTTCCATTATAAATATGAACTGAGCCAAAGGGTCACAGTTCCAGGGCTGCCTCCGGCAGGGCTATGGCGAAATCAATCGATCCAGTATTGACTCTGCACAACACTGCTCCCCGTGCACGAGAACTGTAAAGTTTACCGCCAGTCCCTATTCCTTCGACTTGGGTCCCTCTAGTCTTCTTTTTGTGCAGCAGGTGTGGATTACAAGCGTGGCAGTGGGGGGGTCTCTTGATTTCTTGTATATGAACTGTGTCCTTGAAGGGGCTGCAGGGAAGTTCAAAAAGTGTGGAGAAGATGAAATGCAGCAAAGCTTTATTTCCTAGCCACAAAAAATGCTTAATGTTTATGTAATCCATGTGGGGTAGGGATTTTTAAAAACCCAGTAAATACTACAATCCTGGGCACATCTGTCCTCATCCCACAGTTCTGGCACCCAGGAAAACATTTTGGTTCATTAATTGCTGTGTGCTCAGTTACAATGTTGATGCTAGTATTTCCCCCGGGGCCTGGATAGATCGATGGGGCCTAGAATCCAGGTATACTTGGAGGAGGACCCCAGGGCCCCCAGCCTGAGCACCGCTCTTCTTATGATCAGGGGCGTAATGAAAACTGAGGGGGCCCACCTGCAAGGTACAAGGAGGGGCCCCCTCCGGCCTCTATCAGGAGCTCCCCGGCCACAGTACTGTGCTGAGGGGGCCCCCTGGAGTTTGGGGGCTCCCCGCACTGCAGGGGCTGCAGGGGCCAGTGTTACGCCCCTGTGCACGATCCGCCTCTGTAGGAAAGTAGGATCTGCTTTTATGGTTGCCCCCACCTTTTGCCTGGTGCTATGCTGTTTCTGACTAGTCTGACTGGGATCCTGCTAATCAGGATCACAGTCTCTGTGCGTTCTCCCCTAAATTGGTTATGATACTTAGGTATATCCCAGATTGGATACTGGTGTACCCTTATAAGTCCCTAGTATATGGTACTGAGGTACCCAGGGCATAGTTACACCAGGGGTCCCCCATGGACTGAAGCATGTATTATGCCACCCATGGGAGACCACTAAAACTGGAACTACAGGCCTGCTATTGCAGCCAGTGTAAGCTGGTGCTATCACCACTTAGGACAGGTAAAGGTTTCCCTATATCTAAGGACACTGCACTTAAAACCTAAAAGCCACCCCTAATGCAGGCCCTTAAATCCTGAGGACAAGGAGCTTGGTTCTAAGTGTGAGGGTGCCCAAGCATGAGCAGGACACCCCTACAACCTTCGGAGTCCATTCTCCTGGGTTGTAAGTGCATCATATTACGATACACAGTGGCCATGTGTCATTACACGATAACCATCTCTAAACTAGCTGTAACAAACCCTGTCATATTTGGTATGAAACATGTTGGAACTATACTCCCAAACTGTAAACAGTGTGGAAGCCAAAAGTATGATTCCATGCACTGTAAAGCTCCTCCGGCAGGCCCTCAGTTCTCCCGGTACCAGTCTTCTAGACACGGACAGCACACCATGGCTGCTGACGACCAGATACACAATTCTGCCCTCCTGCTGCGGAGCCAAGCTCGAGCAGGGGAAGGCAGAGCAATAGGGTTCCTGTCACAGGGAGTTGTGACCACCTCCCAAACAGGGTTTAGTGTATTGGGGCCGGGTGGGAGCGCTTGCCAGCGCCACTCAGTCTGCTTGAAGGGCACATTTGGTGCCCTCCTTGCATAGTCCAGTACAAACCAGCTCAGAGAGCCATTGGCTCCAGCTCTGGCGCAAAACTGGACAAAGGATATTGGAGTATCTCCCCCACTGTCTGACCCCTCCCCTGGGAGGGAACCCTGAATCGTCCCAACCCTTTCCTAACAGGGGTTACCTGTGGGTGGGTCTCTAGATTTGTTGTGGGACAAGCTTCATATCAAGCCAACACTTCTTCTTTGAATGTCTGGGGACTCTTGACTTCACTGGATTTCACTCTGGGCATCAAGACTGCAACTGAGAAGACTCCTGCTGCTCCTGGTCTAGTGACCCTGCTTGTCTGCTGCAATGTCCATGCCTGTGTCCATACAGGAACCTTCCAAGGCTTGTGGACATCCAAGATACCTGATGGAATCTCCCTTGAAGTGAAGGAGTCACTTCCCTGCATCTGCAGGCACCACAATGAAGCTGACCAGTCTGCTGAGCCTAAGCTTCCAAGGACTCAGAAAGGTTCAGCAACCCAGGTGGTGGTTCTGCACATTCCTTGAGGCATGCCCTGTCCTCTCACTAAGGCTGCGGCCAGTATCCCTCGTGGGAACCACAGGAACCGAACCCCTGTGCACCGCCTCGACTTGCCATTGCAAAGACTTGTTGGTTTCCTTCCTTCAAGATCTTCGGGCTCCAAGTAGCCCCAACCACAAGCATCTCCTGTGACCAAAATCTTTGTCCTCACCACCTGACTTGCACCGTGGGCCTCCATCTTTTGTGAGGTGCTTGAGGTCCTCTTGCGACTTCAGCACCTCCGGTCTGTGGGTCCTCTTGAAGGTCTTCTTAGAATTCAGCAGGCTCTACTGATTGCTTGAGGTCTGCCCTGACTCTCCTGCTTGTGGTGAGTCACCTGGACCTTGCTGGTCCCCACACTGTACCTTCGTCGCATTCCATGTTGGTTGCAGTTGCCAAGGCTAGTTGGTGCTCCCGCTGGACACCAAGCCCTCAACTCTCGATATCCGACGTGGGATAGTTTGTGAATGGCTCCTGGTCTTCCCAAACGTTGCCTGGTCCACACAGCTGCAGCTCCAAGGTCACCATTAGCTCTCGTGCAACACCCGTCATCAGTGGGCATTCATCTTCCATGCCTCCTGGTCACTCTTGAGTGGCATAGACTCTGTCCTCTCTGCTTGAATCCACCTTTAGGTTCCACCGGACACTTTCACTTTCTCCAGCAGCGGCATCTTCCTGAAGTCCTCCATTGAGTTTGACTGCGGTTTCCGGCACCACTTCCCCACTAAGCACCAGGCTTCGCTGGCGTACGTATCCTTGTTCCTAGGGTATCCACAGGTGGGGTGGCTTTCCAACTTTTTGTCCTCCATAGGGTTTCTTCTGGGTCCACTGGGAAGGGGCCTTCTTCTTTAAAATTGCGACCGCGACTTACCCATTGACTTGTATTGAGCCCGCAGTAGTGTTCCCACTCTGCACACTGACTCCTTGGAGTTCCTGGTTACTTACCTCGGGTGGTTCCTTGGGCCCCTGGAACTCCTATATTTTCTGGGTATAGTCTTGACTTAAGCTGTGGTTCGTATTACACTATTTTAGTATATGGTTTGGTCTCCCCTTGGTGACCACAGTGTATTCGATCTACTTACCAGTTTCTATTGCAAAGTATTGTGTGCATTGTGTATATCTCCGGGTAGGAGATCTTATAATAAATACATATATTTATAAATATACTGCGTGGTTCTTTTTCACTTAATCCATACCAATAAGATTATGCTCTCGTAGAACAAGCTGCTTTACACTCCTTCTGAACTAAGCCTGAAGGCTGCTCTCCATAGCTACCACTTAGCAAGCTTTCTAAGGTTGTCTAAGACCACTAAAATCACCATAAAGGGGGTTGTTTGGATTGGTGCAGGGCGACCACTTACATAAGTGGGCACCATATACCAAGCCAGCTTCTCACAGCCTCTCTCCCACACACTGAGGGAGGAGGTAGGACGGTGTCTTTCTAGGCCTTAATCTTTGTAAAGCAGCAAGCCCTCCAGTGCCCTCGGGCCTGCGTGTCCTTACATGAAGTGCCTACCCAGTGTGTCTGATAGTCCTCCACTGGGCTCAATACCCCCATCACTGCACTCAGATCAGTGACCCCCCCCCCCCCAAAGCCCGGCTGGGCTAACATCACAAATATGCCCCGGGGCGTCTGGCTGTAGCACAGCACTCTGAGCAATCGGCTCCTCTCCACATAGGCCAAAGAGGAAGACAGGACTGCGCCCCACTCAGATGTCAGTACTTGAAAGGCCACTAGTCCACTGTTCTTATGGGCTCAAACACTCCTGCCAGGTATGGCCTGCTTAGTGTCCGTAGTAATCCTCCGCTGGGTTCATTCATGTGACACCCGGTCTGCGGGGTTACTCCAGACGTGCATTTCACTCCCAGCTCCTCTACACCCCAAGGCAGACGCGGCTCACTTCTCTCTTTGGGCGCCATCTTAAAAGTGCCTGGGTGGCGTCGGTGATGCCTCGCTCAATTCCTCATTCGCCTTTTCTGAGGGTCACTCTCGTCCACTGTGGGCAGGGGGGTTCTTTCTCATGTGGAGCTCCCTAGACCCAGCTTGGGGGTGGGGGGGTAATTTAAACAGGATAAATTCCCTCATAGCAATGCAGTGTGCCCGTGCTCAGCGACTATGCAGCCGCTGCCATGCCTCACAGGCCACACCCCCAACATTAGTAACTTAATGATGAAGTCTTTAGTGGAGAATTAGAATAGGAGATAATTGAAAAGTGTAAAGTTTTTTAAGCTAATGGTAGTCCTTTGCCAGGGTTATCTTTTGTTTGAGAAAAGGAGGGCATCATACGTTTTACAGGAATTGTATTTGAGAGAGCATTAACTCACTCAGTTTTTGATGGCACCATTGTACATATCTTCAGTTTCTAAATACAAAATGGGTGGATGAAATAAGGTAAAGCTGGGTGACATATGCAGCCTGATAGATAGGAAAGTAACAACCTGCTAATATGGATACCAAGCCACCATGTAGATGCTGAAAAGGGTACGACCAAAGATTAAGCCTTAAGGCTCCCAGATGAGAAACGTGGGGCATTAGATCTGGATTACTTAATCTTCAAGAATGATAGTTTGGCAGTTAGGAAGAAGAAGAGAAGTACCCCAGAACTTTACCTCTGAATGCCATGCATGAGGATAAAGTGAGGAGTCTCAGCCAAGCATATTAAAGCCTGTATTTTAGGACAAGGGAGCCTAAACTGCAGCATTGCCACCATAGACTATAAGGAAGGCTCTATCTAGAGTCACCCGAGAGACTCTTTTCTTACTCCAACTAGAATGGAACCCACTGGTCCATGATGCAGGACATCTATAAGAATGAGTATTACTTATTCAATTAATTTTACTTGGAAATACATTTTGGAAGCTATACAGAGATTTTGGAATTCCTTCCTCAATATATTTTATTTAATTAGCTTAGAAAGGGGAGGGTGGCTACATTTTAATGCACATGAAAACATGTCAAACTCTCAAGACATATGCATGTCCTTAAGGAGTAAAGGCATGATTTCTTATACATATGTTTTAACCAACCTGGTCTGGATGGTATTATCAAGGTATGAGAAAGGTTTGGTAAAGGATTCTTTTTTGAGCCATATGTGTAAATTGAGAGGACTAAAAGAAAGACAAGAAGTAGTGGGATGTTGATTGAATTAAGATAATGTCTGAGCAATGTCACATCTGAGCACATTTTTTAAATTTGCTTAGTGAACAATAGTTGGTTTCTTAGTGTGGGTGTTTGACTTTGGCAAATAATGTCCAGGGTGAGTAGAAGCTATTTTTTTTTTTTTTTTTTTGAAACCGTTTATTGCAGTTTATAGAAGTTACAGGTATGGGCCTACAACCACACGGCCGGCCGCTAGAGCATCAAAAGCATATTACATACATACAGCAAAAAACTTTCTCAGCGGTGCACAGTAGGAAGACAGGAGTGATCAATGGTGCAGGCCTCACAGCTCCATGCCCACAGTACGGTTCCATTTTCTTAAAGCAAAACAACGTAAACAAACCACAACCGCAAGGCAACCCTCGATCCAAAGTGACAACACGTGCTCCATAAGTGGGGGATCCAAACCAGCAGCAAAATTCTGAAGAGGGGGACGGGAGTAGATCAGGGACTGGGGGACCGCGCGCCCGCGGCCAAGGGAGGGGCGCCATCTAGGGAGACGGAGCCGGCGAGGCCGCCGGTAGCAGCGGCGGCTCACAAATACCCCCGCGGTAGGCGTTCCAGGGGCCCCAGAGTTTCATCCACGCCCCAGGCTTACCCCTCGCCACATACACCACCTTTTCACGAAACATACACCAATCCATATGCTCTTTCCAGGCCGACACCGCAGGGGGCCTCTGGGATCCCCACAATTGGGCAATATCACGCTTGGCTATCATGTATCCCAGAGTCACCCACCGCGCCTGCGGGACCGAGTAGTCATTTGGTTCCCAGACATTCAGCAAGCATCTCCTCGCTTCAGGCAGCAGCGCGACACGCGTAACCATTCGTAGAACCTCATGCACACCACGCCAGAATCGCTCCACCTGCGGGCACTCCCACAGTATATGCATGAAAGTCGCCAACGCACCACAGCCACGCTTACACATTCCATCACCGGCAAAACCCATACGTAAAAGCCTTGGCCCCGTCACGTAGACCCGGTGAAGGATCTTGAGCTGGACGAAACGAAGGCGAGCCGGGATGGCCACCTCTTTCGGAGAGGCCACCGCGGAGATCCAATCCTCGTCGTCCAGCTCCAGCCCGTCGGCAACCCAAGCCTCGCGGAGACTAGTCAGCAGACACGATCTATCGTTAATCAATTTTTTGTATATGAGGGAGATCGTGCTGTCCGGGACATGGCCATCTAGCACTCTGTCCTCCAGGGGGGAAGACTCCGGAATGGATGCAACATCCGGGAAGACGGAGCCCAGCGCATGGCGGACCTGTAGGTACCGAAAGTACTCACTGCCCTGCAGCTGAAACTCCGCCTGCAGCGTCTCAAAAGTTTTGAATCCCCCCCTCGTCCAGAGATCTCCCACTGTGCTGATTCCGATCGTGTCCCACTTCTCGAAGCCCTTCGACGTCCACAGGGAGCCCAACCTCTCAGATGCATACAGCGGAGACGCTCGGGTCAAACGGTCCTTCCACCCCATAGCTGCATTAGCCGCGTGCCAGACACGCACCATGACACGCGTCGGTCCCGTCAAACGGGAGTCGGGCGCGCCAGAGTAGAGCGCTCGATTATAATCGCCACCGGGCAGAAGCGTCCTGTCCATCTCAAATGCCGGGTTCAAGGCGGGCCCGTAAAGGCCATGATTAATTGCAGCTAGTTGGGAGGCCCAGTAATACCGTTTGATGTCCGGGAGGGCGACCCCTCCATCGTACCACGGGAGCGTCAATTTAGCCAGAGCAATACGCGGCCTCCCATCCCAGAACAGGCGCCGCTGGAGGCCCTCCACCTCGCGAAAGTAGCGTGCCGGGACCAGGTCCATGGTATTCTGGAGGGCGTAGAGGAAGCGCGGCAGGGACATCATTTTAAATAAGGCCGCTCGGCCGAGCGGCGAGAGCGGCAGACGCCGCCAGCGCACCACGTCCTCCCTCAGACGCTGGAGGGGGGGCAGCAAGTTCCGCTCATAGCGGGCCTCCGGGTCAAGAGTGATATATATACCCAGGTACCGGAAACCCTGGGAGGCAATCTGGATCGGACAGTCCCGTGGCAAGACCGGGCCTCCCCGGAGAGCACATAGACACAGGATTTCGCCCAGTTGATGACCAGGCCTGAGTTGCGACCGAAGGAGCGCAAAACATCAACCAGGACGATCAGTGACTTGCGCGGGGAGGCGAGATACAAAAGGATATCGTCAGCATAGAGGGACACGCGGTCCTCATGCTCGGGGGTCCAGCGGAGACCACGGATAGAAGGGTGCCACCGCAACCACTCCGCCAGGGGCTCCATGGCCAGGGCGAACAGGAGAGGCGACAGGGGACAACCCTGTCGCGTGCCCCGCCCCAGCGCGAATGGGGCAGATACTCGCCCATTCACCACCACCTGCGCCAACGGGCCCGAATATAGCAATTTGACCCAGCTGACGAAACCCGGGCCGAACCCAAACTTCGCCAGCATCGCCCAAATATATGGCCATTCGAGCGTATCAAACGCCATGGTGGCGTCCAAGGACGCCAAGATGGCCGGCTCCCGCACAAATGGGACACGCGCGAGCACCCCGTGTAAGCGCCGCAGATTAAGCGCCGTGTTGCGGTGTGGTATAAAGCCCGATTGGTCTTGGTGGACCAAATCGCCCACCACGCCAACCAACCGGTTGGCCAACACCTTGGCGAGGATTTTGGGCTCCGCGTTCAGAAGCGAAATCGGCCTATAGGATGTGACCCGCTCACGGGGCTTCCCCTCCTTATGGATCACCACAATTGTAGCCAGACGCTGGTCCGGCGGGAGGGAGCCCTGCGAGTGGGCCGCAAGGAACATCGCGCGCAGGTGGGGCGCCAACACATCCGGGCGTAGCCTGTATAGCTCAATGGGAATACCATTGGGGCCCATGGCCTTGCCGGATGCAACCGAGCGAATAGCCGAGGCAATTTCGTCCGAGGTGGGCGGGGCATCCAGCGAATCCCTGTCCTCCACCGTAAGGGAGGGCAGTGCGATGTCCCGAAGCAAGGCATGGGAATCTTCCTCCGAGCAGGGAGAAACCGGGGAGTAGACTTCGCGGAAATAATCCGCGAAGCAGGAGACAATGGCTTCCGGCTCAGTGACGCACACACCATCCACGCTCTCAATCAAAGGCACCACGCGGCTCGCTCTTTCCCTCTTGTCCAACCACGCAATCAATTTGCCAGCCTTGTCACCCACATCATACAATCGCCCCTGCTGCTCTCTACTGAGGCCCCTGGCCGCCTCCGTGACGAGGGCCCGATAGGCCGCCTGCTTTAAGTGCAAAACATGCAACTTGGCGTCTGTTACCCCGCTCCCCAGGTCACCCTCCAGTTCTGCAATCTCGGCCTCAACCCGGGTCACCTCCTCCCGCTCGCGCCGCCGGGCATTGGAAATAAAGGAGAGGGCCTCCCCTCTAAGAACCACCTTGAAAGCCTCCCACAGGGAGATGGCAGACGGGACCGACCCCACATTCTCATCGAAATAGCGCTGTAAGGATTTGATCAAGTCGGCACGAATGGTGGGGTCGCGCAAATACCATGCATTGATCGGGGCCACCCTGCCATCCCCCCTCGGGAAGACATCGAAATGCAACAACAATGGGGAGTGGTCTGAGATACCCCGTGCCAAATGGCGCACCTCCCCCACCCTCCCTGCCTGGGCCGCCGGGACAAGGATGTAATCAAGCCGCGAGAGGCTACCATGGGCCCCCGAGTGGAAGGTGTACTGTTGCAATACGGGATGCTTTAAGCGCCAGCAATCCACCAGGCCCAGCGTGTCTAAAAGGCCGGGCAGCCACGCCTGTGCCCGGGGGAGGTCCCTAGGGGGATGGCGATCCATAGACCCAGAGGCAACCGCGTTAAAGTCCCCTCCAACCACCAACAGGCCACCCGGAAGGTCCAGAAGGAGGCGCCCCAGGTCCGCAAATGTAGTGGCTTGTAACCCAGGCGGGACGTACACTGATATAAAGATAAACACTCTACCCTCCATTCGTCCCACCAGAACAGTGTAACGTCCCCTCTCATCATGGCGCACCTCGTCAATCTCCAACGGGAGCGAGTTCTTGACCATAATACCCACCCCCCGCGAGCCCGAAGTGAAGCCGGAGTGGGCCGCCAAACGATATCCCCGCCGATTCATTGCATGAAAGGTGTTACCTATAAGGTGTGTCTCCTGCAGGAAGACAACATCTGGAGAAATACGTTTTAAATACTGCAGGACCACACCACGCTTAATCCTATCCCCCAGGCCGTTAACATTCCATGACAACACAATCAAATCCCTACCCCCCATCATAAGTCAAAACAATCGGTCGCCCCCCACCGAGCATCTTAAAAACAACAAAACAGTTGCGGGTTTGCCTTGCGGTGCTAACAAACAACACACCCCCCCCACCCCCCGGTCCCAACAGAACTCCCCCCTCCCTGCACCCCTGCATGAGCCCAGACAGCCCCCCCAAAGTGCAGTGTGCCTGTCGCCCCATAGCTAAGTACTAACTAGTCCCCCCGAGGAGGAGGGAAGCCCCCAGCAGACCCCACCCGACCTCCATGGGAGGGGAACATACGAAAGCAATATATGGTAAAGGAACAATATCCAGAGCAAGGCCTATACAGTCACCCCTCAATTCTGATCCGGCGGGCCCTCCCCGCCAGCCGCGCCCCCCCCACCCCGATCTCCAGGCAAAGTATCTAACCAGTCCCCAGCCACCTCGGGCCGGTCGAAGAAGTGCGTACGGCCATCCACCTCCACCCTCAGCTTAGCCGGAAAGAGCATTGAGTACTTGAGGTTTAGGTCCCTTAGGCGACGTTTAATACCAAGAAAGCTCTGTCGCTGCTTCTGGACCGCCGGAGTAAAGTCTGGGTAGAAGTGTACATCCATGTTGTCCAGCCTGACCGGTCCCTGTTGCCTGGAGGTCTGGAGGATGGCGTCTCTGTCCCGGAAATTAAAAATCCGGGCAATAATAGGCCGCGGCGGGGCACCGGTCTTAGGGCGGCCCCCAGGGACCCGGTGGGCACGCTCCACCGCAAAAAGCTTACTCAGCCCCCGGGGCTGGAGATGGGTCAGGATCAGTTCTTCCACGAAGAGATCTGCCGCCTCCGCCTCTCGGCCCTCCGGCACACCAATAATGCGAACATTGTTCCTCCGGGCCCGACCCTCGGAATCCTCCAGTCGCCGGTCCATCAGGGCGCTCGCCTGGCCAAGCCGGCGCACCTCCTTCTGGAGGGCCACCACGTCCGTAGTGAGGCTCGTTGTGGTGTGGGCCAGGGAGTCAACTCGGTCGTTCGTTTTTGACAAGTCTGCCCTCACAAGGCCCACATCCACCAGGACCGAGTCAATTTTTTGCGCCAAGGTATCGAAACGCTGGTCCACTGAGGCCTTCATCTCTGCGATGGCGCCCATGACGTCCCGGAGGGTCAGATCCACCGGTTGGGCAGGCGCCTCCGTCGGGCCCACCAGGGATGACCGCGATGTCTCCGGAGAACCCTTCTGGAGCGTATAGCGATCCATACTATTGGCCTGGTGCGCCGTGCCACGGCGGGTTGTCTTCATCTTCGCCCGGTCGCCATCTTGTTTGGTGGACATGCTGGCCCTTCCACCGTCGTGCCAAGATCTCCAAACGGGCCGCCACACCAAATCACGGGTGTCAGGGGGGGGGGCGGGGGCGACCACCGGGCCGCGGGTCAACCCACCGCCGGCGGGTCAGCCGGGCACCTGGACAAGGCAACACCACCGCACCCCGCTCCGCAGCCCGACCCCGCCTGAGGCAAGGAGGGCGCAAAAGCGAAAGTGAAAGTGCGGGGTACGCGAGTCGCCCAGCCCCGCTCGCCGCTGTTATTCACTTCGTCCCCGGATCGCCCCACTACTCCAATCCGGGGGGCCGGCGAGGAGAAGGCCGCAACCTTCAATCGATGCTCCCACCGGTGTTCGGGGTCCGATTCGAGCCCAAAAAACGGGTGGCGCCTCAGCTCGGGTTCACCGACACAGTCCCCTCAACAAGGACAGGATATCGCCAGGATTAATTCAGGAGGTCGCGGAGGTCCTCGGGAGCCTCGCACCTACGCGGCCATCTTGGTTGCGCGCTAGGCTCCTCCAGTAGAAGCTATTTTGAAGTATAGTCCAGTAGTGTGTAAAGTAAACTTTTTGTTTGTATTCCTTTTATCGATGAGGCCTGTGAAATACTAAATTGTGCCAAAAATATCAAAATACAGAAATACCACCCAAAAATATTGAGGCCAAAAATATAAAATTTACATGCTTTCTATGTAATGGACAACTATTGACTACAAGCATATAGAAGACCAACATATCGCCGCAAAACAGCTAAGTATATTGAATTTTCAATATCAAACAGTATAGTACCGTAATAAAAAATATTTACTGAATACAATTGCATTAAACAGTAGGGGGATAATTAAGATGTCAGACGGAATGAAGTGCGCAAGACACCGTCTCGGTCCTGGAACCAACCGACCTCTGGTTGGCAGTTCCGACCGCCTAATTAGGATGCGACCGAATACTGTTCGGTCACATTCCTACATTTCACTATGGGAGCATGCATTATGGCCATAAACCGGCCGTAATACAGGCTCCCATAGGTAAATGGGAGGTGCAGTTCATCCCTGCACCCCATGGTAGACACCACAAGGTGCCTGCCACAAGGACAGGGATCAACAGGGGGGCCCCTCGGTTCCTGACCGGAGGCCGCGCACCCAAGGGGGCCCTGCTGGGGACCCCAAAACACGCTTTCAGACATGATACCATGTTGGACAAGCTGGCATGGAAACCATGCCGGAAACCATGCATCGTAATCCCAAGGGTAGAAAGGCCCGCCCTTTGGGATTACGAGCCGGTTCCGACTGGCCGACGGGCTCTTTGAGCCCGTCGGAAGCCAGCCTGAACGCCAGCAATGCAACGAAGGTGCCAATTACGAAGCGGCCCGGAAGCCTCCGATCATTAGTCGGAGCCTTTATGGGCAGTATCGTAATCGGATCCTGGATATTTTCAGCCTCTTTTTATTGACATCAAAAATATAATGTACTAGAATGACATAGCATTTACAAGTATCGTATACATTTTCATTTTTACTGCACTCAGTTGCATAGTAGAGTTGAGAGTCTCAGAACATAAACAAACAATTGTAAAGGTTCATATAGCCACCTTTATCTTAAGGGTTGTGCTGTAGGAATGGTGGAAAATAGAAGGTTTAGCTAAACTATTACAGTAACAGGTGCTCAGACAGACACCAGGCTAGGGGTACTTCTTCAGGTTCCGATAGGAGGCTTTCTTTTCAACCCACCTGGTCTTACCCTGCTGGTTTAGTATAAGGTGCTTTCTGGGCCCTAGGGAGGTTTGAATGATTTATAAAACTCTGGGTGACTTTCCCTCCATGCATCAGAAAGAGGTCTTCTGAGAGACCCGCACGCTTCCTCCCTTAAGACAGCCTCCTCCTCTGCTTCGGCACAGTAGTCTACTTCCATAATCTATCTTGTAAATGTTGGGCCAATGCCGTCTTCCAGGTCCTGGTTACAAATTTCCTGGCCAGTGCAACTGCTAGGTTCATCATTTTATTGCCCGCTCATTTAGGTTGTGAATGATTAATTAAACAACACATATGATATGAAAAATGAAATAAAATGTTATATCTCACCAACATAAAATAAAAATACATGAAAAAAGTAATAGCCATAATATATAAACAAATAAAATTATTAAATAATCATGAATAAAATAAAAAATACCAAGAATATGTAAGAACATATAATTATATATTTATAATATGATACAGTGTTTTCCAAATATTGAAAAGCATATACAATTAAAGTAGTACAATTAAAAAAATTAACTAATAAAAAATATTACTTCAAAAAATATATAAGTAAATAATACATTTAAATAACTTGTAAAATTAAATTACAGAAAAGGAAATCGATTACAAATCAAAAAACAAAAAAATATTATTAAAAAACTAGACTTACAAGGGTCAATGTTACTATTCCCACTCCAAAGTAAGCAACTTTAGGAAAGGTGTTGGACTGTGGAGTTAGATTTACTATCAACACTCCAATGTAAACAAACAACAATAGAGAAAGTGTTGGACATTGGCAGAGTCAAATTTATTATTTCCACTCATATGTAAGAGACAGCAGGAAAAGCGTTTGACTTTGGAGGGGTCAGATTTTCAAGTCCCATTCCAACATAAGCAACAATATTTACTATTCTCAGTCTAACCTAAACAACAGTAGTGAACGTGTTGGATTTTGGATAAATCATCTTTACTAATCCCATTGCAAGATACCAACAGTAGAGAAAGTGTTGGACATTTGAGGGATCAGGTGTACTATTACCACTTAAACCTGAGCAACAGTAACAAAGGAGCTGGACGTTGGAGAGGTCAGATTCAGGCTTGAAATCGAAAAGCTTAAATTCACACACAATTACAAAACACTTCCAACCTACTTCCCCAAAAATTCAACACCCACAAAAACAAATGAAATAATGCTGGGGAAACAATAAAGACACATTAATTTAACAAACAGTACTGCATAAAAATTATCTAGAAATTTATTTTTTACTAATTTGCAAATTATTAAGATCAATTAATTAGTTCACAAAGTAAATACTCTCATAACCAATTAAAAACTAAAACAATTAATTACCAGTTCATTTAAAATAATCTGTTAAAGAATTTACAAAAAAAATCTAATTATTGATATTTACATTTTCAAAATACAAATGATCTAACACAAATACAAATGTATATAAAAAAATGTAAAACTTTAAAAAAAAATGCTTATCTTGTAACTCTACAATCCAATAATAAATGCAAATCACATAAAATAAAATAAACCTTTAACTACAATACCAAAGCAAATAAAAATAATCTATACTATAAAAATACTTCACACACTAAACATTCACATAATACATTACAACAAAAGAAATAATAAAACCTAACAAAATTATTTAAAAACTATGTTATATACACCTATTGAAAAAAATTATATAAAGTACCTAAAAAATGTTATGCTTACCTTCTATATTCTGGCCAATGATATTTTTGACATCACAATATTTTTGACACAATATTTGTGTCCCACAATATGGTTTTTTTCTTTGTCAAAATCTGTTTATTTGGTTTTAATATGACCATAGACGAGCAGCATATACAATACATACAAACAGAGCAAATAGAGGGGGAGAGCCAGGTGTTACAGAGAGCTAGTAGGAGTGTCATCTTCGTCTCAAGTTCTATGGCTCGAAAAGGTCCCCATTCCAAGCATATACAACTAGTATTGTTATGTGCAAGTCTTGAACAGCATGTCAATCGCCCCTCTATGGGAGGCGTTGCAGGGAACTTTGACAGATATAACAAAACAGTAGAACAACAAAAACAAGGGTGCCGTGGTGCCAGAAACAAAATATGTGTATTGGGGGGGTTAGGTGTCTGTGTTCTCCTTGTTGATTTTGGGTGACGCGCACAAGCGGCGGATAAGCTAGGCCCCTAAATAAGGAACAAGTTGAGGGCTCTAAGCCTTGGCGAACAGGCTGTAAGTGGAAGGCCTTCAGATATGTAGCCCACCAGCGGGGACCAGGTATATTCAAATTCCTTCCTGGTGTCATCTATAATGTCCGCCATTCGCTTGAGGGCCAATGCCCTCCACTATCTTGCGTGCCATTGAGTCAGTGAGGGTGCCTCTGGTCGCTTCCATGCAGCTGCTAGGGCCATTTTAGCGGCCCCCAGGCACAGCCACATAACCGAACGATCACTTTGTGTTTGACGCTTTAAAAGGGGGTCTCGTAACCCTAACAGGGTGTGTTCTAGGGTCTGCGGGATTGGGTATCCTAAAATAAGCTTAATTTTAGAGAGGATCTCCTTCCAGAAAGGCTGGATATGTGGACAGTCCCACCAGATATGTTTAAAGTCGCCCAGAAGGCCACAACCCCTCCAACATCTGTCTGAGGTATTGGGAAAAATCCTATGTAGTTTCTGAGGGTATAGATACCAGTCGTACACAACCTTGTAGTGCGCTTCCCGCAAGTACATTGATCGGTTAAATTTTGTAATGTCGTTGTGTAGGCGTTCCCATTGTTTTCCCTCGGGTGGAGTGTCTATTAGGGTATCCCAGAAGCCTCTGTATCTTGGGGTGGTGCGGGGGCCTAAGGACTGAAGAAGTGCGTAAAGGAAGGAGATGCTCCCCTTAGAGCCACTTCCTGATTGGGCAAATTTTTCAATGGGAAGCAGATCCCTGGTGGCGGCTTGCCGCACCGAGGGCTGCATCACCCAGTATTTGAGCTGTAAGTAGCGGAAGTGTTCCCTACTTGTTAATGCAAACTGCTGCTGGCATTCACTAAACGTGAGGAGCTCTCCTTTGTGAAACAGATGTGAAATCGTGCAGCACCCACCCTCCTTCCAAGCCTCAAAAGGACCCTCGTGCAGTGCTGGGGGGAAGGCCGCATTGTAATGGACGGGCGTGAATGGGGAGGGGAAAGTGGTCAGCCATAGCCGTGTAGTAAGCGTGTCCCAGACCCGGAGTGTGGTGGAGGTGGGTGTGCTGATATACGCATTGGCCGGCCTGTCAACTTTGGGCTTCCAGAGCAAGTCCCAGAAAGTACGGCCTGTGAGCTGGCGATCTATGTGAAGCCAATGCTTCTCTGACTCTCGGAGCGACCACTCCGTGATCACCCGAAGCTGAGCTGCTTTATAGTCCCCCTGGAAGTCTGGGAGGGCCAACCCTCCCTCCCGACGGGGGCGCGTCAACAGGCGGTAGGACAGGCGAGCCCTTTTCCCCTGCCAGATGAACTTAGTCACCATTCGTTTGAGTTCTGTGAAGAGGCCCCTGTCCACAGGGATGGGGAGACCCTGAAAAAGGTAAAGCAAACAAGGGAGTGCGTTCATTTTAATGGCGTTGATTCTACCCAGCCATGTGATATATTCTGTACTCCAACGGACCATATCATTCTTTAATTGGCGAAGCAGCGGAGGGAAATTGGCTTTATAAAGGTCGGAGATTCGTGGAGTGAGTCAAACTCCTAAGTATGTGATTTCCTTGGTTACACAAGAGAATGGAGTGGTGCTGCTTTTCTGACGCCAGACTTCGGCAGGAAGGGTTAAATTAAGCAGAAAGGACTTGGTCAGATTAGTTTTGAAGCCGGACGCACACTCAAAC
Organism: Triturus cristatus; assembly: GCF_964204655.1. Classification (NCBI taxonomy): domain Eukaryota; kingdom Metazoa; phylum Chordata; class Amphibia; order Caudata; family Salamandridae; genus Triturus; species Triturus cristatus. The sequence goes on along the minus strand of NC_140580.1, from coordinate 280,041,691 downwards.
TGTGCCAGTTCTTCTTGGATGGCCGGGAGAGAAATTTGCGGATTAGTAATCGGAGGGAGCACATCGTCAGCGAATAATGAAACCTTGTGATCGTCCAGACCAAAGTGCATCCCATTGATAGCAGGGTTCTGCCTGATCTTGTGTGCCAGTGGCTCAATGCACAAAGCAAAGAGAAGGGGGATAGCGGGCACCCCTGCCTCGTCCCGCGAGCCAGGGGGAACGGGGAAGATGCCACCCCATTGACTAGTACCCGCGAGGTTGGAGCATGGTAATTGGCTCGGATCATCCCTATGAAGGCCTCTGGGAAGCCAAATCTCTGTAAAACTCTAAACAAGAAGGACCATTCAAGCCAGTCAAAGGCCTTCTCTGCGTCCAGCATGAGAAGAGCCGTTGGAATATGTTTCCTCTGAGCCTTTTCTATAACATGAATAATGCATCTCAAGTTATCGTGGGTTTGTCGGCCCTTAATAAAGCCAGATTGATCCGGGTCAATGAGAGAAGGGAGCACCGATTCAAGACGGGTGGCTAAAATTTTTGTACAAATCTTGGCGTCTAAATTTAGGAGGGCAATTGGGCGATATGAAGAGCAGGCCGTGGGCGTTTTACCTGGTTTGGGGATCACTCCTACTATCGCCTCTCTCATAGACGGAGTGGTCTGTTGTGTTGTGGCGATGTCATTAGATAAGGTAGTTAAAAATGGAGTTATTTCGGGATCAAAGGTACGATAAAAATGAGCCGTGTATCCATCGGGCCCTGACGATTTCGGAAGTTTAAGCGCATCAATCGCTTTCTGCACCTCCTCTGGCGTGATAGGTAGGGCCAGATCTTCAGTGACTGACTTGGGGACCTGGAGGCACACAATATTTTTGATTTGATAAAATGGTGGAACACTTGTAATGATTTCAGACAAATATGAATGAGAGACTATCTTTATTGTTGTTCCTGCTCTGCTTTGCTTTGAGAAGAACACGGCTACTGATGTTGATAGGCACAAATATTGGCAAGTAAAATATGGTGGAATTTACGTTGGGAAGTACAGCACAATTATGAGTTTTGCAACTCTTTATGTGGAAAACATGTTGTAGTTTTACTTTATATCCCATTTCTAAGTGCAGAAATCAGAATAGCGAACCATTGTTGCATTGGTAACTACCAAAATTCTCACCAAGATTTTATTTCTCTCAAAACTTATTTTCACTTATGATTTTCTTTTCAGGTTTCTCATCTAGCAACTCTTAATTGGCATGCGTTGTGTGTCACTTTTAAATATTTCTATCTTTTCGAGAATTGATTTCTTGCAATGACTTATCCTTAATATTCTCACTCACAATTACTTATTTTCGAAATTTTGCAGAAAGCATAGGCAAAGGTTTCAATCCCTGAAGGAAATGTGACCCAGTCAGTAGAGTGCTGATTCAGATTGATTGGCAGTTGGGTACATTTCATGGACCGCTCTGCTACAGACTGTTTTTCAATAAGCAGCCACCAGAATTTGATATGCAAATCCAGCTATAGTGAAACTTTGTATTACAGTGGATGATTTGGCCACTACCAGAAGCTATGTTTCAAACACAGGAAACCAGTCTGACTTTGGATGCAATTGACGTCCACTACGATATTATCAGAATTGTGCTGAAATTATTTGACCTATGCCAAAACATTGAAGCCATGTAGTTCTGTTAATTATGCTCCAAATCTAACATCCTGATAATGACCATAACTAACTAATGGGTTGAAATGATGTCAACGCTGTTTGAATTAAAAAATGTATTTATGGCCTTGATTTGACTCGTGGCCATTAGTGGATGAAAAACAGGGCCTTTTTCCGTAGTCTGACTGGACTTGTACTTTGGCTTTACCTTCGCATGAAAAAAAAATCAAGGCTCTGATTTTGAGGGAATGAAAGGATCAGGTTCATCCTTCTTTTAGGCCTTTGGTTCCCTGCTGGGATTAATTTTCAGTTTTGAAGAAATTCTACATTTAAACTTTTACAGAGAGTCCTCACTCTTAAGACTTTCTTCTTGGTGGTGATTACTTTGGCCAGTAGATTAGGTGAATTGGGTTCCCAATCTTCTATGCATCCTTTCCTCAGTATCTTTCTTGGTACAGAAGCCCTAAGATTAGGACACCCTTTGGTTCCCAAAGTTTTTTCTTCTTTTCATTTGGAGTAAGAAGTGATTATTCCTCAATTCTTTCCACCCCCCTCCATTTTGGGTGACGTTTACCTGCATATTTTGGATGTGACAAGAGCTTTTTCAATTCATTCAGAAAGGGCAGTGCCTTTTCATCAATCAGATTCAATTTCTGTTAACATTGGCCCTAGCTAAAATAGATGCAAACCGAATAATCAGACTTTAAATTCAAGGGTTAAATCTCTGGTTTATGCTGCTCATCAGGTTGCCAATAGTCCTTGTCTTTTGGGGATTTAGGAAAGATCTACAATAGACATAGCTGCCTCCTGGATGGAATTCCAAGGGGCTTATTTGATAGAGATTTGCAGAGCTGTTACTTTGGCTAATCATTTCATCTTTATTAGGCTTATGGGCTTCGTTTGTATTTCAATAAATTTGTGAAGCTTACCAATTTTTTGAGTCTTGTTATAAGGTTGATCAGCTTCCATTAGCCTGGGTACAATTTATATGTAATGGATGAAATTAGCAAGTGGGTAAAGAGGCAATTCTTTAGTCACTTATATTAATTCCTTTATTCTTAGTGCTTTCTTTCTCATTTCAACCAATACGTATGCCCCTCCCTTGCTGGTTGGCAGCCAGGTCAAAGGATAAGAGGTGATATATTTTTTCAGCTACATTATATAGAGGATGTGTGAGGGGTCCTGTAATTCAGCATGTTTGATTAAACTGGGCATATTGTTAGATCTTTATTAGTTTCTTTGGATTACTGAAAGCGCCTGTCTTTTGTGGCAGACATACCTTGTACGTAATGATTGAAATGAGGACGAATGGGCTCAGCGTAATCACATTTTATAACCAGGGGCCTCATTAGGATGGCAGTCGGAAACGGGACGGCCCGACCATCTGTCGGCAGTCCCGCCATTGGAATCACGATGCGACCGCCTGTGTGATTGTTAAACTGACTTGTCAATGTGCTACTTCAGTAGTCATCTACGGTGCCTGTTTAATGACAAATACAAGTACTGCAGAGGAACATCATCAGCAAAATCAGAGACACATAGTGAAGGATTTACTTAGGAACTCCATCAATACATATGCAATAACTTCACACTGATCAATGCGAAGATGATTCTAACATCGTAAGGTACCATACAACAAGTAATTTTTCTGTACAGTCCATCAGTCACTTTTGGATCTTGAAAGATGTAATATATAATAGAGTCTTTTTCGAAGTAGAAACCAACCTTAAAGAGCGGGTGGACTGCAGGTAAGTTTCTGTACATAGCAACCGCAAACACTTCTACCAGAAGATGAGCTCGTAGAAGATGACTGACGTTCTGGTGGATGTGGAATTCAGAAGACCGTACCCAAATTTTTGCAAGTAACCAATCATATTCTGCATCCGAAGGTAGAAATATAGGGTTATCAGGCCCAGGTTTCTGATGTATCTGTAAAATATAGAAGAAAATGTGTTACTATTCATTCTGTTACTTTTAGTAAAGCAGAGTAGGTGTGTGGAAAACTGTTACAGAATGCAGACAGTCAGTGAAGGGCAGGCCCTTTTACCCTTTTCTGGATGCCCAACAAGCTTAAGCACATGAACATAGTCAAAGGCAGCAGCTGTTGGTGCCATATAGCAAATGCCTGTTTCTAATACAGTCAAGTATTACTTTCTCCCCACAGTTCACCAACAATGCTCCAGATGCTGAGCATTTTTTTTAAAGCATTTTACGTCATTATAAACCTGATGAATTACCATGTAATCATTTTGCACCAGCACCAACGGCAAATGTGGTAACTCAATATGCATTTACTATTGTCGTAAGCAAAAGTACCACATGGTGACACTGGAAGGCCAAGTTTTGCAAGCATATCCAGCATGGCAGTTCAGGTACCTTAGTAAGACCCTCTTTAGCAGTTAAGGGCGAAGGGCCTGATTAGGATGGCGGTCAAACTTACATCCGATTGCCATCCTGGTGGGAAACGGGACCGCCCGACAAGCTGCTGGCAGTCCCGCACCTTGACTGCCTTCAAGGCAGTCTCAAAGTGTATATTCTGTATTGCGGCAAGTGCTGCTTGCTGCAAAACACTCCACAGTACAAAATATGCACCCCCTGCATATCCCTACACTATGTGGCAAGCACCATACGGTGCCTGATATTGGAGGTCACCAAAGGTGCCTCCCAGGGTCCATGTCGGAGGGCCAGGGAGGAAGGGGGCCCGTTACGGGCCCCCAATGTCCCTTTCCATCTGCCTTTTCATAGCGGGTAAAGCGACATGAAACGTCCAGCGGGAAGGGACATTGTAATCCCTACGCCGTTGCCTGGCAGGCACTGCCACTGTTGTAGGGATACAAGTCCCTCCTATGGACCAACGGGTGTCGGTCGGTCTCTAGGACCTCCAACCATCTGCCCGCCATCCTAACATGGCAGGCTGTAATCAGTATTACGATGGCAGTGAGACCGCCACCAACAGGATCCTGGTGGCGATCCCACCGTAATCAGGCCCATAGGGCCGATCCCTGTGCAAATACGTGTTCTGAATACCAAGCCGTTTGGTAATTATCTAACCTTTGCAGTTTTCCCTTGATTAATAAGGATGTTCAAGTGTGACAAAATATATGTGGGGAGGGGAGAGGCAGGAATCCCAGAAAAAAGGCAAAACATGCAGAGTTTGGTGTGTTAAAAACTGATTACACGTGATGCCTAATTTTTCTGTTGAAAATTCAGAATAGGAAACATTTACCACACGTGGTAATTACCAAATCCTATTACACCAAACTGCTGGCCTAAATCGTCTGTACTTGCTTTAGCTGTCTCCTAGAGCTCTCTAACGATAAAGGCAAGCCTATTCTGGAGTTAGCCAAGACCTTTTATTTTACTAAAATTAGATGTATAATACACTTACTATACAGAGGCTTTCAGCACTGGCCTGTTGTAGCGTCATTCACATTTTACTTCCACCAACGACCGCACAACGGTCAGCCTACTTCAGCTACTGGCTAGTTTCAGTTTGAGTGATTGCATTTGCTCTTTCTTGAGGAGCACATCTGCACACAAGGTAGTTCTTTTCATTGCCAGCATTTTGTTATTTACTTTATTAATTCTTTAGCTCTTTATACTGCTTTTGATGGGAACACAGGTCACATTCCACCTTTATTAGTTCCTGTCTCCTGCAAATGCCATTGTAAATTCCTTTTGGAGTGGACTTTATTTATCAGACTGCTGTGCTGCATATGTCAAAGCAAACCAGATTGTGCCTATTTGAAACTGTTCTTTAACCCTTTCTATGCTCATGACGGAGCGGATCCGTCATGAGCCACAGTGGGTGTGTGCATTGAGGCACTGGGGGAGAGGAAAGAGTTTTTCCTCTCCCCTGATGTCTCTTTGCAGGGCATTTCTGCTGCACGATAACGCACGGCGTCGCGATCGTGCAGCAGAAATGCCCCCACTAGGCACCAGGGATGCATTTTTTTTTTAATGGAAGCGACCCCTTGGGCAAGGGTCGCTTCAAAAGGGGGACAAATTAACCGGATGTTTTTTTCTGCCCCCTTGGGGGTGGATCATCCCGTGTTTTGGGCCTTTCTACCCCCAGTGGGTGCAGAAAACCCCATAGGCACCAGGGATTTTGTTTTGTGTTTAATGGAAACTGCCCCTTCTCTGCATGTTTTTTACGCCCCCTCGGGAGCAGATCAGCCTGCTTATGGCCTCTCTACCTCTGGGGGGAGGGGCAGAAAATCCCACTAGGCACCAGGGATTTTTTTTTGAGTAATGGAAGTGACTCCTTAGGCAAGGGTTGCTTCCAAGGGGGTGAAATTGACTGCATTTTATCCCCCCCCCCCAGATTGGCCTGTTTATTTTGGCCTTTCTGCCCCCAGGGGAGGCAGAAAACTCCTCTAAGCATCAGGGATTTTTTATATTGTAAATGGAAGTGGCCCCTTGGGCAAGGGTTGCTTTCAAGGGGGTCAAATTAAGTTTATGTTTTTTGCCCCCCTCTTGAGGCAGAGCAGCTCGTTTTTGGCCAAACCCCACGAGGCACCAGGGATTATTTTTTATTGCAGATGGAAGTGACCCCTTGCCAATGGTCGCTTCCAAGGAGGTTATATTATTTTTATAGGCATCCCACTGGAAGTGCTGACCTCTGGGTTGCCCCAGGCATGGTGCAGCCGAAATTGCCAGACTTTACTGGTGTTCCAGGATGTAGAGTGGATACTGAAAACTTTTTGCCTATACATTTTTTTCAGTTGTTTCTGGACGATGTATTCTTGGCAGAGATTGTTGAGCAGACTAATTTGTATTCTGAACAGTATTTGAGGGACAACAGTGCCAGCCTTAAGCCCCCTTCTAGAGCTACCTGGTGGACTCCCACACATTTTGAAGAGATGAAGACGTTCTTGGGTTTAACTTTTTTGATGGGCTTGCTAAGGAAGCCATCAATGTCTTCATATTGGTCTACTAGTCCCTTGATGGCAACGGCTATATTTACGACAATCATAAGTCGTGATCGGTATTTGCTTCTGCTTTGGATGCTGCATTTTGTTGATAATTGTTTAGCGTTGCCACAAGATCACCCTGATTGTGACCGTCTTTTTAAGATTCAGCCTCTCATTGATCACTTTGTCGATCGATTTTCTGAGATCTATGCTCCACGGAAAGAATCAGCTGTGGATGAGTTTTTGGTCTTGAGCTTGGTTTTTAGGCAGTACATTCCTAGCAAGAGGGCACAGTATGGAATTAAGATGTATATGCTGTGTGGCAGTAGGACTGGATGTATGTCTAATTTCAGGGTGTATACCGGTAGGGATTCCAGGATTGACCCCCCTGGTTGTCCGTCCACTTTTGGCGTGACTGAGAAAATTGTGTGGGAACTTGGTAAAGGACTTTTTAACAAAGATCATCATTTACATGTAGAAAAAAAACTTCTACACTGATGTGCAGTTGTTCAGGGAATTTGCCAAAGTGGACACTGTTGCTTGTGGCACAATCCGCTCTAACGGTAAAGGTTTCCCTAAAGAACTTGTTTGTCAAAAGCTTGTGCAGGGACTTGCGTAGTGAGGAACTTCTAGCTGTGAAGTTTGCAGACAGGAGAGATGTCTACATGCTGACTACCATCCATGATGAAAGCACTTCGCCTGTGACTGTTTGGGGTCAGGTTGCTGAAGTGCGTTAACCTGTGTGCATTTTAGACCAGAATAGGCACATGGGTGGTGTTGATAGAGTAGATCAGAGGTAGGAACCTTACACTGCTCTTCCTAAGGCTTACATTTGGTATAAGAAGTTGGCTATCCATCTTTTCCACTTTGCAACCTTTAATGCTTTTGTTGTATGTAAGAATTGTTGTCCTGAGTCAACGATGACTTTTGTTAAGTTTCAGGAGTCTGTGATAGGCAGCCTTGTTGTAGTGGAACAGGCAAGTGTTCCTAGAGTTGTAGTGGTGGAGGATGTGGCTAGATTGAAAGATCGCCACTTTCCTGATCACATTCCTCCCACGCCCTTAAAAGACTTACCCAGTAGGATATGTAGAGTCTGTTGGCAAAGAGGTACACGGAAGGAGACTCGTATGTACTGCCCAGAGTGTCCTTCTGACCCTGCGCTGTGTGTGCCTGCTTGTTTTAGAATGTACCACACTCAAAATCATTTTTTGCGGGCATCCATGAGTGGTAAAGTGAACTGCCTGGTCTGTATTGTATTATATTTTTGTTCAGTTTCAAGGTTGACATTAGTGCAATGTATTTAGTTTCAGATTTTGTGTTAGTAGATTTGTATCTACTTATAACTTGTTTGTATTTTTTTTTATAAAAAAAAACCCTAAATGTGATGGCAGTGTGTGTAGGCTGGCGATTGGCTGGCGGGGTGCATGGACTAGGGCTTGGCTGACGGTGCGCGTGGACTGACGCTTGGCTGGCGGTGTGCATGAACTGGCGCTTGGCTGGTGATGTGCGTGAACTAGCACTTGGCTGGGGGTGTGCATGGACTGGAACTTGGCTGGCGGTGTGAATGGACTGATGCTTGGCTAGTGGTGTGCTTGGACTGGAGTTTGGCTGGCGGTGTGCGTGAACTGGCGCTCGGCTGGCGGTGTGTGAGTAGTAACTTGCTTCTGGTCACTACACACACTGGTAGCCAAACGCCAGTCCACACAGTCCGTCAGCCGGTGTGGTTGCTGTGTCAGTTATGTGGGCATGTGAAAGTGATGGGCCCTTGAATGGTGCTGTCTGCTGATGTGAGTGTTGTAATCTGATGGGTCCACGGCTGGTGGTGTGAATGGTTTTGTATATGTCACACGTTTGAAAGGTGTTTCAATGGCCTGTAAAGAGGTCCCTTGTCGTGGCTTTACAGCTTACGAGCTGCGAGTCAATGGTTCAGTTTCTTGTCCCTTCAATTATTAACAGTGCATTTCATTTTTGGGAAATCGCTTGTTAATAAAATTGTATGTACTGAACCATCACTCACCCTTGTGCCAAATCCAACCAGTATGTGCGTGTGTGCTTGAGGAATAGATGGTTGTGCAGTAATATTTGTCTTTTCTGTCTTTTTGTGAATGTTGTAATGTGTTGGTTCCGTGCTTGGTGGTGTGAATAGTCTTGTGTGTATCATGTACCAAAGGTGTGTGAATGGCCTGTAAAGCAATTGGGGCTTGACGCCGCTTTACAGCTCATGAGCTGCGAGTCACTGGTTCCGTTTTTTGTCCTTTCAATTACTGACAGTGCATTTCATTTTTGTGAAATCTCTTGTTCATAAAATTTTATATACTAAACCATCACTCGCCCTCGTGCCAAATCCAACCAATATGTGTGTATGCTTGAGGAATAGATGGTTGTGTAGTAATATTTGTCTTTCCTGTCTTTCTCTGCCAAGGTGTACATTACATCCAAGAAAAACCTACCAACTCTATACATTCTCATACACTAAACACCCAGGGAAGAACATGATGATGGCTCTCTCGTGGATCCCAACAAGCTATCTTAAGCACAATGTCCTGCAAACCTCAAAATGTGACTGTCACTATTTCCTTGCATTACTGTGCCATAATTTTCAAACTTCAGAAAGAAACAACACATTTCCTACCACCCAGCATTTGCCCAAGTCTCCTGATAAAACTGGTACCTCACTTGTGTAGGTGGGCCAAGTACCCGTGGCAGGGAAGGGCCCAAAACGTATTGTGGGGACATCAAATTGTCCTATTTCAAAACGACATGGTTTTGCAAGGGGGGTCACCTGAGTTTTTAGCCTCGGGCTCAGCGGGCATCTATGTAAACCTACCAAACCCACACATTTCTGAAAACTAGACACCCGCGGGAGTCCAGGAAGGTATGGCTTGCATGGATCCTCCAACGCTTTCCTGCCCAGAATTCTATGCAAACCTCAAATTTAGCTGAAAGTAACCATATTTTGCTCATGTTTGTGTGTGGAAACGTGGTGGGATCACTGAGCCGACACGAATTTCCCACCACCTAGCATTCCCCCAGGTCTCCCAATAAAAATGGTATCCTACTTGTGTGGGCGGGCCGAGTACCCGCGACAGGCAAGGGCCCAAAACACATTGTTGAGACATCAAAATTACCTATCACAAAACTACTTGGTTTTGCAAGGAGAGTCACCTGGGTTTTTGGCCCCAGGCTCGGCAGTCATCTAGGGAAACCTACCAAACCCACACTTTTCTGAAAACTAGACACCCGTGGGAGTCTAGGGAGGTATGGCTTGTGTGGATCCCCCAATGTTGTCCTACCCAGAATCCCCTACAAACCTCAAATTTAGATGAAAAAATCACTTTTTCCATTCATTTTTGCATGGGTTCACCGTGCCGGCACAAATGTCCTACCACCCAGTGTTCCGCTTGTTCTTCCGAGTGAAATGATACCTCACTTGTGTCGGTGGGCCTGTGACTGGGAAGGCCCAAAAACATAGGGATTTAGGCTATAGCACAGCAAATTCTAAGCGCTACGTTAAAAAAAATACGTTTTAGCCGATTCTGCATTTGACAGCCACACAAGTGAGGTATCATTTTACTTGGGAGACCAAGGGGAATAATGGGTGGAAGGAGATTAGTGCCGGCATGGTGATCCCACACAAAAATGTGTGGAGAAAGTGATTTTTTCAGCTAAATTTGGGGCATCCACTCAAACTGTACCTCACTGGACTCTTCAGCGTGTCTAGCTTTCAGAAATATGTGGGTTTCCATAGATGGCCGCCGAGCTTGGGGCCAAAAACCCAGGTGCCCCCACTTGCAAAATCAAGTCTTTTTGTGATAGGTAATTTTGTTGTTTCCACAATACATTTTGGGCCCTTCCGTGCTGCAGGTACTTGGTCCACCCACACAAGTGAGGTACCATTTTTATCGGGAGACCTGGGGGAATGTTGGGTGGTAGGAAATTTGTGTCAGCACAACTTTCCCACACAGAAATTGGAGAAAAATTGGATTTTGTCAGCTAGATTTGAGGTTAGCAGAGGATTCTAGGTAGGAAAACATTGGGGGATCCATGCAAGCCATACCTCCCTGGATCCCCCCAGTTCTCTAGTTTGCAGAAATATGTGGTTTTGGTAGGTTTCCCTAGACGGCTGCCGAGCCTGAGGCCAAAAACCCAGATAACCCCCAGACAAAAACAGGTTGTTTTGTGATAGGTAATTTTGATGTCTCCACAATATGTTTTGGGCCCTTGCCTGTCACGGGCATTTGGCCCACCCCCATGAGTGAGGTACTATTTTTATTGGAAGACTTTGGGGAATAAGGGGTGGGTGGAATTTTGTGGATCCACACAGATTCCAGAACTTTCCATCACAGAAGAGGAAAATTAGTTTTTTTTACAAAGTTTGCGGTTTGCAATGGATTCTGGGTAACAGAACCTGGTGGGAGCCACTCAAGTCACCCCATCCTGGATTCCCCTGGGTGTCTAGTTTTGAAAAATGTATAGCTTTGCTAGGTTTCCCTATGTGCTGGCAGAGGTTCCAGTGTGATCCTGACCTCTCTTGATTTGCTCTTAGCTTTCCCGAACACCATAAATTTGGTTTTGGCAACGTTAAGTTCCAAACTCCTGTCCTGCATAAGTCCAAAAACTTATCAATTAAGATTTGCAAGCCTATTGGGGTTGTTGAAGTAAGTAAAGAATCATCTGCAAAGAGCGGGATTGATGTCAGGAGAGTCATTCCTGCAGTTCAGTAGGCAGCTGGCCACATCGTTGATAAACAGAGAAAATAATGTAGGAGCAAGCACATATTCCTGGCACCCCCCCCCCCCACTCTATCGGTATTTTGTCAGGTACAATTTTTATCAGAAGACTTTTGGGAAAGTGGGGTGGGTGGAATTTTGTGGATCCACGCAGATTCCAGAACTTTCCATCACAGAAGAGGAAAATTAGTTTTTTTTACAAAGTTTGCGGTTTGCAATGGATTCTGGGTAACAGAACCTGGTGGGAGCCACTCAAGTCACCCCATCCTGGATTCCCCTGGGTGTCTAGTTTTGAAAAATGTATAGCTTTGCTAGGTTTCCCTATGTGCTGGCAGAGGAAGGGTTCAAAATCCACAGCTAGGCACTTTGCAAAAAAAGTGTCTATTTTCACTTTAAAAATGTGGTGTGTCCATGTTGCATTTTGGGCCATTTCCTGTCGTGGGCACTAGGCCTACCCACACAAGTGAGGTACCATTGGTATCGGGAGACTTAGAGAAACACAGAATTGTAGAGCAACTGTTATTACCTATTGACTTTCTATTCATTTCTGCTTTCCAAATGTAAGACAAGGTGTCAAAAATAAGTCACTTTGAAGAATGTCCTATAATTGAGATTTTTTTAATAACTTTATTAACACATCATAGTAACATAAGTATAGTTGTTCACTTTTTTAAGATTACAATTGATGCAAATGCAGTACAATGTCAAACATCAATATCCATTCTGTCATGGCTCGTATCAATCAGAAGAATAGCGACAGCTAGTGGAATAAAGATCAAGAAAAAACATAGTCCCATGGCCCCTCCCCTATCCATTAACAATATCGTACATGGATTATCAGTGGAAATATGTACCCATCCAAACCCAGCAAGTATAGGAGCCGCCTTACAGCAGGCGGGGATCCGACTCAACATGGCAAGTAGGCACTCTGAGTATCTGGCAGTAGTGGACCCCGTAACCTCCTATCCGACCCCGGCAGGGACATTGCCCGGTTTAAGCAATGAATCAGAGGTGCGCTGAATGGATGCCACATAGGACTTGTAGGGACCCCAGATGTCCCTGGGACGGGAGGAGCTAGGTAGTGTACTGGAATACACTTCACTATTGGTATTACAATGAGCTAGACTAGTCAGCAAACTCTGTAAAGTGGGAACTGATCTACGATCCCAGTGAATGGCGATTTCCCTTTTGGCTAGTAGAAGGCTGAGGGATGAGAATTTCCTAACGGTTTTGGGGAAGTTTACAACATAACCCAACAGTGCAATCTCCGGTGTGGGGATGAGGGGCAGTTTGATCATGTCGCCTGGTGTTTTGTGCACATTCTCCCAATAAGGTTGTAATGCGGGGCAGGTCCAGGTAAGGTGTGCGAAATCTGCGTGCGGGGCTTTACATTTGCAGCAGGTGTGAGGTGTGGTCGGATCTAACCTATGAGCTTTGGCAAGTGTGATGTAAATTCTATGAGGAAAATTAAAGTGTAGCAATTTATGCCTACTGTTGAGTGAGACGTCTTTCGTGACTGAACAGCATTTCGCCCATTGGTCAACAGTGATAGGGCGGCCCAAATCACCCTCCCAATCCTTGCGGATCTTGTCGTCGCGGACCGGTAGCATACCGGAACATGCCCTATAATGCTTAGATATGAGGTGTACACCGCTTATATTCTCAATGATTAGAGAGAGTGGAGTAAACGAGTCTGGCTCAATGGGAAATCCAGGAAGCGTAGCCCGTAAGGCCGAATGGATCCGTCTGTAAATTAAGCTGTCCACGAATATAGCGTCACGGAAACGGTCATCTTTCATTGCAGAAAAGATATGGCCTTCGGGATATAGGTCCCCGAGTTTTGTAATGGAAAGTTGGACAAGGTACGCTGTACAAGTCTCTCACCCGTTATGGGCAGCCAGCGGGCACTGGGGAGAGGGAGAGCTGAGGAGTAAAGTGTTGGGGAACCAGTATAACGTTTAAGTTTATCCCACGCCCAGCGGTAGTGGAGACAGTCTGTATGTCCTTAGGATCTCTGGGCACTCTTTTAAGCAAGACGGTGGACAGCCGCTCAGGGAGGACTAAATCTGCTTACGGGCGAATTAATGGGATTCTGGCGTCAGGATGATACCATGCGCAGGCATAGCTGCATTGAGTGACGAGATAATATAGGTGAAAATTCGGGACTCCATACCCACCCCTTTCATAGGGTAAAGTGAGAACCTGCCAGCGAACTCGCGCCTGTTTGGCCCCCAGACCAATCGAGTGAGGTGCGATTGTAGCTTTAAAAAGAAACTGCTCGGGAGGGGAATGGGGATATTATTAAAAAGGTATAAAAATCTGGGGAGCACTACCATTTTGATAATGGCAACCCTGCAGGCGATAGACAATGGCAGTCGCAGCCACCTCTCCACCTGGGCCTCAAGTGCCCCTACTGCCTGGCCGTAGTTGAGGCGGAAAATCTGGTCGCTGTCCAAGTGGACGTGGATGCCCAAATATTGATCCAGGAAGGGTTCGAAGAAAGGGCATGGCTTGGCACATAAACATTGAGAAGTTAATTGGCCATTTGCTGCCCTCGAGGCATAGCGCTCTCCCACAGTCACCTAGTACCTAATCTTAAGCTTTGAACGACCTTCAGTGCACCATTCGAGAGGGAACTCACATGTCCATTGGACTGTACTGGGGGTTAAGGGGAAGATGACCGACTTGCGCCAGTTGATGCCCAGGCCGGAGTGCTGCCCAAAACGGAGAATCTCTCTAATGAGCGGCTCCAAATTCACCTGGGGTTCGCGTACGTACAAGATAGTGTTATCCGCATACAGCGAGACCAGGAGATGGCCGGTATTAAATTGTAGTCCCTGCTGTAGATAATTTTCCTGGAAGTGGCAAATTAAAGGGTCCATGGAGAGAATAAATAATAAAGGCGACAGGGGGCACCCCTGGCGCATGCCGTGAGAGAGAGGAAAAGGTCGGGAAAGTGTGCCGTTTAGGCGAAGTCTCGCCGTGGGGCAGCTATAAAGCAATGCAGTTGAGGCTATGAATCCCACTGGCATACCCATGCGGCCTATGACTGACATGAAGAAAGGCCATTCTAAGGTGTCAAAGGCCTTCTCAGTGTCCAGTAGAATTGCAGCAGTGGGAACCTCTGGGTTAATGCTGTGGTGGACCGAGAACATTGTCCAAAGGTGCAGAGAAGTTGAACGGTTGGGGACAAAGCCAGAGTGGGCCGGAGAAATAATGAATTCCATCCATTGGGATAAGCAATTGGCAACAATTTTAGTGAGGATTTTATAGTCTAAATTAAGTAGGAACAGAGGTCTGTAGGATCTGCAGAAGGACGGGTCTTTGCTGCGGCTTAGGGAGGAGTACAACAGCTTCGCGAAGTGTGAGGGGTAGCATCTGATTCTCGAGGGCCTCTGCGTACACCTCAGTTAGTTGCGGCGCCAACAAGTCTTGATAGGACTTGTAGAATTCCTCTGTTAAGCCATCCAGCCCGGGGTGAAGGATCAACGGAGAGAGTCGATGGCTCCAAGTACTTCAGCCTCGGAGATCGGCCACCAGGGAATCCTGCATATCTTTCTCCAGATATACTAGCGCGATCTCCGATAGATAGGACGTCTGTGCCGTAAAATCTCGACCCAGTTTAGAAGTGTAGAGAGAGGTAAAGTAGGCCAGGAATTCAACTCTGATTTCCGTGGTGCCCCTGAGAGTCAGGTTAGTGGAAGAGTGTAGGCCTTACTATAGGGAGGTCGTAGATCTCGCGGTCAGCTGCGTCTCTATATTCAGTGAGAAGAGTCAAGCGCGGACCTGCCACCTCCGGGCTGGGGGTATGTTGTGTCGCATTGTCAAGGTCAGTGAGGTCCCGCTCCAATTGCCTGAGTGTAGTACGGAGAGCTTTAAGCACCCCTGAATGCTTGACAATGCAAACACCTCTTATGTATGCCTTAAATGCCTCCCATAGAACCACCCAGGTATCAACCGAGCCAGTGTTGATGTCAAAGTAGTCTTCAATGGCCTTACGTACTTCAGAATGAAAATATCATCAAGGAGGGCCAGGCCAGGGAAGCCCCACTGCCGCTTAAACCCTTCAGGTCGTGGAACTCGTAGTAGGAGCTTAACAGGGGAATGGTTGGAATACTTTCTCTGGAGTGTCTCAAGAGAATGGTACCAGAAAGTGGCACCTGGAGTGGGAAGCCAGTAATCAAGTCTAGTCCATGTATTATGGTAGCCTGCATAGTGTGTGAAATCAGTGTGGGAATGGTTGTGCGTGCACCCAACATCGAGGAGAGAGAATTGGTCGCACAGGTCAAAGAGAGCGTGGCGCGCACGAGGTTTAGTGGTAGGGGCGTTGGCGGTACCATCCAGCTCAGGGTTAAGAAGTAGATTAAAATCCCCGCCCATCAGCAGTAAGATGGGGTCTAGCTTTGAGAGTTGTTCATGGAGGGAATTAAAACATTTCGGTGAGTGAATGTTCGGTGCATATACACAAATCAAGGCAAGGCTGTGGCCCATTAGAGACCCCGCTACGATGGTGTATCTACCCTCGCAATCAGTTGAGACCGAATGGAGACTGAAAGGAACCCTCTTGTGAATGAGAATGGCCGTGCCCCTAGCATAATTACTAAAGTTGGCAAAATACCTGTGGGCGCCCCAACTGGTGGCGAAGCGGGCAGGGTCGGATTTAGGCAAATGCGTTTCTTGCAGAAAGGCAATGTCTACATTATGCCGGAGTAAGTAGTGAAGAACCTGTCTCCTCTTACCGGTATCATTGAGGCCCCGGACTTTCCAGGACATCAAGGACAGGCTGGAGGTGCCATCAGTCGTTCCTAGCTGAGCCATCAAATAGTTATGAAATAAAGGACAGATACGAATATTAAACAGATAAAAGCAGACTGTGTCAGTGAACAATACCAACAACAAACATCAACTGTTATGCAATGGCGGTTACCCTCCCCCCACCCCCTCCCAACCTTACTACAAAAAGAGCAAGGCAAACCCACAACAGATAGCAATACTTAGAGTACCAATTGACTTTACATTGGACAATGTTAGCCCTGAAATAGTACATACGGGAAACCATAAACAAACCCAAGATGTACACCAAGGGGGGTGGCAATGCCACGGCAGTGGGCCAGCTATGAGGGACATATCAGAGTGATGAGTAGCGTTATCCCCATATTTTATAACTAAATCATCATAAGAGCAGTGCAGCAGATTCAACCAGTCCCGGAACCAGAAAAGAGTTCCATGCTTGCTTCGGAACTACTATGCGGAGGAGAGGGCTTACCCCCGCTCGCAACCGCCTGATTGTTGTTTTGCTTATAGGCGCGGCAAAAGTCCTGGGCGAGAGTAGGATTCTCAAAAATACAAGTCCGACCATTCACGTCGATTTTCAATCTGGTGGGGTATAGCATGCCATATTTCAAGCCTAAGTTCTGAAGAGTAGCCTTAACCCCATCATATTTGCACCGGGCCTCCTGTACCATGATGGGAAAGTCTGGATAGAAGGCAAGTTTGGAGCCCTGCCCTGCTCATCAATGAACAATCCTTTGTTTCCGGTTTCCAAACCAGACAATACATATCGTCTAGTTTTGGATTACAGACACCTGAACACTTGTTCTAAAACATTTGCTGTGCAAAATACACACAGTACAGCATTAATGAATAACATTGTGCGTAAAAAATATAAAACCACATTAGATATTTCAAATGGTTTCTTTTGTCAAAACATAGCACCTGAAAGTAGGTACTTGACAGCTTTCTTAATAATGGGGACCCAGGGTCACTTTTGTTGACTCCCACAAGGGTTCAAGAACAGCCTGGGTTATTCTCAGCAAGAGTAACAGAGTTACTACAAATTTATGATGATGAGGCATTGTCATATGTCGATGATATCTATCTGACAGACCATGACCTGGATAGGCACTTGAACAGGTGAATACCTTTATACTGGGCTTCGCCTCTGAGGGCTATAAATACCACTTTAAAAAATCCAGAATTGCCCATCTCAATGTCCTTTTCCTAGGATAAGAGCTTTCAAGTGAAGGAAAAAGCCTGGCAGTTAACTTTTTAGAAAGGTGTGCGCTGCTCCAACCTCCAAAAACGCTGAAAAACTTACAGTCGATTCTAGGTTTCCTAAATTTTGGAAGAACTTACATTCTAAATTACGCAGAAAGGGTTAAACCTCTCTACGAATTAATCAAACCTGATTTCAAAATCAAAAATTGCCACAGGAACACACTGATATCCTGCGTTCACTTCAAGCTGACATGTTAGCAACAACTCACTTACAAACACGCGTAAATACACGCAATTTAGTGATCCGAATAATTTTGAGTCAATGCGGATTCACCTACTTAACCTTTAATGAAGGTGAAAAAGTACCAATTGCATACAAATCACATTTGTATACCAAAGCGGAAATGTGCTTCACTGCGACAGAAAAAATTCTGACAGCAGTTCAAACCGCTGTAGCAAAAGAAAGAGCTCTAGCTCAGGGGAAACGCATTATTGTCGTGACTCCGGTACCAGCCTTACAGGCGGTTACAAAAGTGAGCATTCTAAATTCAAAAGCTTTACATCCAAGATGGATACAATGGGTTAATTCTCTTGCTGCAAAATATAAAAGAAAAGATTCTCTTGGACCTATGTATTTATAATTAAATATTCACACATACCCAACCAAACATACTCATGTTATATAAACTAACCCTGGGCATAGTTCGTGAAGTAGCACTACGCGAAGCTACGCAAAGTGCACTTCGCACTTTGCGAGCTAAGCGTAGCACTTCGCGAACTGCGTAGTACCCTGTTCGCACTGTGCAAGATGCATCCGGCACTGTGCAATCATTGAAAACAGCATCTTGCACAGTGCGAGCTGTAGTTTTCTGCCGCTCTAGTAGATTTGTACTCGAGCGGCAGCTTTCTCAACGCGGACTGGTAGTTTCTCATCGCAAGCGGTCGCGAGCATAGGCGACCACTTGCAATGAGAAACCTGACCTCCTCGTGTTGATAATCTCGCCGGGATGTTTATTTTCCATGCTCGCGATCGGCAACTTGATGTTGCTGATCGCAAACAAGGAAAAAGTCTCGCCGGGATGTCATTTTGCTTGCTCGCGGTCGCCAACTTGATGAAGAAATGACTGCTGCACTACGCAACGCGTGTTTGCACTGTGCTGCGTGCAATTCGCGTAGTGCGAAGTAGCGCAAACTTCGCAAACTACGTGAGCGTAGCGTAGTGCATTGCCCAGGCTTAATATAAACAAAAACATCCAGGTAAGGACAAGGATTTAAACCCCAAAAAAACAACCACATCGTACACAACGATAAAAACTACAAAATATACTACAATCAAAATGTATTAAAAATAGTGTAAAAATTGTATTACAAAGTTAATAATGATTAACAATAAATGTGTACTAAAAGAAAAAATTAAAAATCATCATGAGAGAATCAAACTTATATGTGAAACACTTAAATTCGTCAAGTGGAGGTTATTGCCAACAGGAATCAAATGTATCACCACCATCAGTCTATTCATTCATATTTGTTTTTAGACATGAGGCTGTTCTTGGATATAACCCAATACAGAAGTAGGCGTCAACGCGTTTCAGTGGTAAGAGATTATTGCAGTACCACCTTCATCAGGACTTAAAGAATACTCTCTCGCAACAAATATTTTCAAATTATTTGTTACACCTAATTAAAACAAACAAGAAGAAAAACATACTTACCTTACAATTTCTTCACTATGATCATTTATATAAGTATTCAATACATTAATCACAATTTGTATCACCTTCAGAACTGTAGTATAATACATATTAGAACATTGGAATGTGGAGCACTCCATTGTAGACAATGGAGTGCTCCATTCTTCTACGGGCCGGTAAAGGCCCGCAGAGCAACATTCCAATGTTTTACAAAAGCCTCTCGAGAAGCCTTTGTTTAATTTATTAGAACATTCTGCCCTCTAGTGGCAGAATGTTCTAATAGCCCTTCGTAGCAGGACTATACCGCTATTAAAGTCCCGCTTCTTTTGTTAAAGTCCCTCGCTTACCAATGCAACCCCATTTAAAACTATTTCTGGATATTTAATTCGTCAAATTCGCATACATTTCTCAAAATTACGACGGTGAGTGTATATCTCTAACATAGACATGAATTTATAGTAAATCATCGCAAGTCCACAAATAAGAACTGATAATCAATATATATTATTCCATTTTCTTATTAGGCCGAAAACCATTGAAACGATTGAGACGCTGTAGAAATAGTTGGACTTAGATTGACCCCGTGCAATTTTAAAATTATCAACGACAGGATCGGTGATGTTATCAGCATCCCGTTTCCCATACGATAGCGGTAGGTATTAGATGGAAAAGTATATCCATTCAAGATACCTAAAGAGTATAAATGTGTGTATGATGTACGAGTGTGGTTGATAGATTGTAGTATATGAGTTTTTACTCATTGTCAATGCCCCTTTCTTAGGATTAATTGAACTCCTATTTCATTTGTTTCATGTTTACACTAAACCCAATCAACAGCTATATTGACACATCGATGACAGACAGGATTGCTGTATTTAAGATTATTCCGCTTTTTAAGAGTTTTATCTAAATGTAATTTCTCTGTTTCTATTTGTTTGTTTCAATTATTTTATTATGTATTATATTACAGTTACGAAGGTGATAAAAATTGTGATTAATCTATTGAATACTTATATAAATGATCATAGGGAAGAAATTGGAAGCCAAGTATGTTTTTCTTCTTGTATGTTTTAATTAGGAGTAACAAACAATTCGTAAATATTTGTTGCGAGAGAGACAAGTATTCTTTAAGACCTGATGAAAGTGGTACTGCAATAATCTTTTACCACTGAAACGCGTCGACGCCTACTTCTGTATTGGGTTATATCCAGGAACAGCCTCATGTCTAAAAACAAATACGAATGAATAGACTGATGGTGGCGATACATTTGATTCCTGTTGGCAATAACCTCCACTTGATGAATTTAAGTGTTTCACATATAAGTTTGTTTCTCTCATGATGATTTAAAAAAAATATTTTAGTATAAATGTATTGTTAATCATTATTTACTTTGTAATACAATTTTTGCATTATTTTTTATAAATTTTGATTGTAGTATATTTTGTCGTTTTTATCTTTGTGTACCATTTGGTTGTTTTTTTGGGTTTAAATCCTTGTCCTTACCTGGATGTTTTTGTTTATATAACATGAGTATGTTTGGTTGGGTATGTGTGAATATTTAATTATAAATATATAGGTCCAAGAGAATCTTTTCTTTTATATTTACCAGTGGTACCCTGTCTCTTGGTCAGTGTGTTCACTCCCTGTTTTATTATGAAATTCTCTTGCTGCAACAGATGTTGAATACGTTTTTGATCCTAATTTAAAAACACAAGTATTCCTGCAATACGAAGACGAATGTCCTCTGCCTATTGAGATTCTCATCTTGACCAGTATGAATTTATCATTTATACTGACGGATCAGCACAACCCGCTACGGGAAGTAAGCAAGCTTACAATCGTATGCGCAATGGTAAATTCCGACCAATGGTCACTAAAACACAATCTCTAGGACATTGTACAGCTCAGCGAGCTGAACTACAAGCATTCAAATTGGCACGTGAGAATACGGATCGCGAATTCCCCACACTTATAGTGTGCGATTCCTTTTACTGTGTTCAATCATATAATGAATATTTACAGAATTGGCTTCAAAATGGTTTCAAAGATGCAAAAGGTGTCACAATAAAGCATAAAACACTTTGGGAACAAGTAGTTCAGTTGCGAAAACGGACTACAATACACTCACGTGATACACACGCCGAGTCATCAACGTGATGGCGTTCACGTTGCAGGGAATTCATTGGCTGACGGAGCTGCAAAGGGGGCTGTGCAAACGGCTTCTGTAGCTGCGATCACTCGTTCAAAAACAAAAATAGATAGTGAGATATTGTTGTCTGTCAATGCTTCAAGCAAAGGCAGTGGTGCAGCGTTACCTAAAATATTTCCACTCAAATACTTGGATTTAATTGATGCGAACAACGTTCCGCTTGCTAGAATCCCTGGAGTAGAGGATAGAGTAATTCCAAACATGGCACGTAGAGCAGCTTTGATTTATGAAGCACATCTGGGAGAGGATCTGTCACATCAGGGGATCTCTAAAACAATATTAACATTAAAAGAGATGTACTGGTGGCCTGGAATGAATACACTGATTCACATCTTCATCAATAACTGCATGGACTGCAATAGAGATCGCAGTGCAGAACGCCACCAGACACCAGACTACGAAGTAGCCTGCCCAGTACAGACACCATTGTTAGACAGCATTAGACTATCTACATGCAGACGTCCTTTTGGACAAATGCAATCCCACAAACACTAAGTCAAGGTTCCTGTGGATGTGACCTCAGCACTCGGCTGACGCTCGAACTGTTATAAAAGATTTGCGAGTCTTTATCGGCACATACGCAATAGGCACGCTACACTCTGACCAGGGCCCTGCGTTTAGCTCTTGGGCTTACAAAGAAGCCATGGCCAGTTTGGGTGTTGCATTGCGGTACTCTTCTCCATTCCATCCTGAGGGAAATTCTGTTGTGGAAAGGAAAAACCAGGACATAAAGAGGTCTATAACAGCTAGAGTATTAGGTTCGGGTGATGGGTGGGTCAAACATATTTTTGGGGTCCAAAGCTCATTAAACAATTTGCCAAGAAGTTCTCTAGGGGGAGTCACTCCATATGAGGTCCTATTTGGGACAAGAATGTTGGTTCCTGATCTCGAATGTAAAGGCACAGTGGTGGAAAATAAACCATTTGATATCAAAGATCGTTTGGCTGTCTTACAGGACTTAAATGAACTAAGATCAAAACAAAGCAACGTGTTCCTGAAGCCAACCACCACTGGGGAAATTCCAGCAGTCCCAGCAAGGCCTGTCTGGATCCCAAAGCTTGGGGATTTAGTCAGAGAGAAGATCGCGGACAAGAAGGAATTTGGGTCTTCTTACAGACAACCAGTACCTGTCCTAGTCTTCCACGGGACAAGAAAAGTACTTCTGCGGCTCCTTGCTGGTAAAAAGGAGAAAAGATTTTCGTCCATCGACCGCATCAAACCACACTATGTGGCCAATACTAAGCAGTAGGCCAGGTGGACTCCGACCAAGTAGCAGACGCATTCCTCTAGCTACTATCCAAGCGGTTCAAACTGAAAGACTCATCACCATTGAGAGTTAAACAGTAAGAAATGAAGGACCAAGCAACAATGCTATGGAGCTCATTCCTCTTGAAACCCAAATAACAGTTAGTCCTGAAACACCTGTCTACACCAACGTAGCAAGTAATCAACTGGTTTCAGCGATTTCAATGAATCCTGATGCAATTTCAACCATTGACAGAACTGCCTCTGGCTATTTCATTAATTTTGATACGTTTTCTGAGGATCCAAGCGAACCTGAAACAACGCCAGTCAAAAGAACTTTCAAAGAACAAGCACAAGACTTCTTTCATCACGTAAAAAAGACTTATCTGGTTTCACCATGGATTAAACTATGGATTATTTCTGGAATACTTTTCTTTGTGCTTTGGCTACCTTTAGTAATGAGCATGCTGATAAATGGAATATATATTCACTTGGACACAGAAAGTAAAAATGTGAACTTACTTTTGAAAGCACACAAATCATCCCATCGTGAAGCAAGAGACTTGTCAGCAGTGAACTGTTAAGAATACTCTCACACAATGAAGTAAGAAGGAGAGAGAGCATTTATTGTAGTGTGGATCCTTCAGTGCCCGCTCAGAGAGTGTACAATCCCAACATTCTAAAGCAAGCTTCACCCTAAGATTCCACAACAAGGAAGTACCATTTCGAGGGGAAGGAGGGGGGGGGAAAGGAGGAGGAGAGGGGGAAACTGGGAAATTACAACACACCTCCCTGCTAAGAGGAGGACAGAAACAAAAACATCCGGCATAGTAAAACAGATACAACGTACACCTCCCTAAAACAGAGGTGGGTAGACAATATAAAATATACAGATAACTGACATTCTAAATGTAAAAATATACAGAAAATTAGTGATACTGTACGAGAAGCCCTGTGAGAGAAAAAACACCAGGTGTTTACATTTTATAATCGGCTTGCCAAGCTGGCAGTCGGCGTAACCTTGACACCTTGGGATCAAGAGCGATGGTGGCTGGAATGTTTTGGCTATCTCCACTGGAAGACATGGAGCCTAGTACTCTTGGGCAGCAAGCTATGTTGTCCATGCTCCAAGTGCTTCCGTCTTCCAGCACGACAGAGTTGTTGTGAACACGTTTTATCCTCAACGGTTTTGAAAACGAGGAGACCTTGGCTCTGGAAACTGTGACAACCACCCATTGGCCTTCTTTCCAACTCTTGTCAGAGGTACTCCATTTCGTGTCATATCTGTACTTATATTCTAGTTGATGTTTCTCAGCATGTCTTAGAACAGAACTCCTGTCCACCCAAACAGGAGACCCACCATTCAGCCAGTTGGGTGTGAGTTTTGAACCTGGATTCCTTCCTTTAAGGGAAGTAAATGGAGAAACCCCAGAGACTGCATTAGGTAATATGTGATCTGACCATAACATCTTCCTTATGGCTTCTTCCACTGGTTCATGAGAGACCAATGCCAGTTGAATGGTATCTTTTAACATCCTGTTGGCCCTTTCAACCAGACCATTAGCTTTGGGGCAGTAGAGTGGGAATTTGAGATGTGTAATGGATAAGGTGATCATAAATTGCTTCATCTCGTCTGAGGTGAATTGAACCCCATAATCCGTTATTATCTCGCTTGGAATGCCCTCTTTGGAGACGGTTTCCCTCAAAAATTCGATCGGCGATGAGGTAGTGATGGAGGTGACCATTTTCGTAACAATCCAGTGAGAATGGTAATCAATGAGAACGAACATGAATCTTTGAGAATGACTGAGCAAGTTCAAAGGACCAATTATATCCAACCCTCATTTGTCCCAGGGTTTGGTAGGGATCGATACAGGCAAGAGTGGGTATTTGCGGATGATCTTGGTTGTGTCACTGGTTCCACATGCCAAACAATTCTTTACTTGATCCTCAACCATGGAGTCAATGTTGGGGAACCAATAGTCTTGCCTGATTTCGCTTTTTGTCATGTTCCTTCCAGGGTGACCTTTATGCGCAATTTGGATGATGCGCTCATACATGTTTTTTGGAGGAATTACCCTATTGCCCCTGCAGACATGGTCTTTTACGATAGATAACTCATTTCTCACAACCCAGAACTTTCAGAGAACTTCTGGTAAGTCATTTATGGTTTCAGGCCAACCTCTGCAAATTATGTTCTTCAGCTTAGTGAGGTCATAGTCATCCTTCAAGGATTTCTCCCATTCTTCTTTATTGATGGCAGGAATTTCAACTAAGAGGATGGTCTCATCAGGAGGGCTAAGTGAGGGGTTCACATTGGCTATTGGAAGTCTTGAGAGTCTACTCTATTTTCTGTTCCTGGAACGTAGATCGTGGAGTAATTAAAACCTTGCAGTCCCAGTACCCACTTGGAAATATGAGGAGTGGTATTTTCTGAACATTTTGTAGCGAGGGGGGAGTAACGGTTTGTGGTCTGTCTTCAATGAGAATGGAATCCCCCACAAGAAGTATTTGAAGTGGTTTATGGCCCAATAGCAGGCGAGGGCTTCTTTCTCTATTGTGAAGTAACTGAGTTCAGCATCCTTTAAAGTTCTTGATGCAAATGCTATCACTTTTTCTTGGCCATTTGCATGTTGTGTAAGTGAAGCTCCTAACCCCTTCATGCTGGCATCCGTAGTTAAGGTGGTCTTTGCGTTAGGGTCAAACGCGCTTAGAATGGATGCTTCAACTATGGCTTCCTTGATATGTGTAAAGGCGGGCTGGCACTGGTGACTCCACTCAAACGGTGACCCTTTCTTGAGCAATTCTCTGAGTGGGTGGATCTGCAAAGTTCTTGACGAACTTGGACATGTACTCAACCAGGCCGAAAAAAGATTTAAGTTCCTCTTTATTTGTGGGAGCTGGGGCCAGCTTTACAGAGTCTACCAGGCTGGATTTAGGTTTGTTTTCCTCACTCGATATAGTGTGGCCAAGGTAGACTACGGATTCCACTCCGATTTGG
This sequence comes from Triturus cristatus, assembly GCF_964204655.1. NCBI lineage: Eukaryota > Metazoa > Chordata > Amphibia > Caudata > Salamandridae > Triturus > Triturus cristatus. Next base: position 280,016,250 of record NC_140580.1, on the reverse strand, counting down.
CATTTTTCTTTTTGAGTGGTGAATCCTGCTTTGCTAAGTCTTGTTAAAACTCCCTCCAGAATTTTATTATGTTCCATAGCTGATGCTCCATAAACCACAATGTCATCCTGGAAGCAAAGTACTTTGTCTAATCCTTGTAATATGTGCTGCATTATGCGCTGAAATACCGCCGCAGCAGATGCTAGCCCAAACGGCAATCTTGAGAACTGATAAGCTCCGAACGGAGCTATAAAAGAAGGGGTTTCGACTCGGGATGAAGGGCAACCTGATGATAGGCTGAGGATAGGTCTAAAACAGTAAAGAATTTCGATCCTTGTATGACGGAAAGCATTTCATTAATGTTGGGGAGGGGGTGTCTGTCCACCCATATGTTGGCATTTAAGTCTCTGAGGTCTACACATAAATGAATGCCCTTGCCCCCTCCCTTAGCCGCTACCACAATGGGAGCCAACCATTCGGAGCTTTCAATCTTTTCGATGACTTTATTAGCTTCCAACTTGTCAAGTTCCCTTTTAAGTGGCTCCCTTACAAGCAATGGAACAGACCTGGCTTTGTGGACAACTGGTTTATGATTCGCTTTAAGTTTAATCTTGTGAGGAAATCCTTTTAATAGCCCTAGATTGTCTGTAAACACCTCTGGAAATCTCTCACATACTTCCTTCCCAATGTTCGATCTATCTACTAGGTAAACTGGTACGGGTGCATTTGGGTCCAGTTTGATTCCTAAGTCTTTTTGATGTTTCCACCCAAGTAAATTCGAACCATTTTTCGTGATGTATACCTTCCCTACCGTTGATCTGTCTTTGAAGTCTATATGCATAAGTAGCATTACTACCAGAGGTATGGGGTCCTGATTGTATCCTCCCAGTCTGATGTCTGGAGACATTAGGTTGTACTCTTTGTCTCCTGAATTAGCTTGGAAAGTGGCTTCATTGATGAGGGTATATGGGGAGCAAGAGTCCACAAATACCTCATACATGACATTGTCTAGTAACTCGCACTTGGGATACGTACTGATACTACAATCAGTAAAGTTAGACACTTGGAAAACAATCTCCTCACTGGAATGCCGTGGAACAGGTTCACTCGTTACCATGTGGGTGACACTTTTTTTAAATTCATGACACACTTTGGAGAAATGTCCTCTTTTCTTGCATTTACTACACGTTACACTTCTCGCCGGACATTTCACGTTATTTGCTAAATGGTTAGGGTTTCAATCAATCAATCAGGGTACTTGTAAAGCGTGCTACTTACCCGTGAGGGTCTCAAGGCACTGAGGGGTGGGGGGGGGGGGGGGGGTGCCGCTACTGCTCGAAGAGCCAGGTCTTGAGGAGTCTTCTGAAGGCGACTAGGTCTTGGGTCTGTCGTACGTGGGTTGGGAGGGTGTTCCAGGTTTTGGCGGCGAGGTAAGAGAAGGAACTGCCACCGGCGGTTCTACGTTGGATGCGGGGGACATCTGCGAGGGCGAGGTTGGCGGAGCGGAGCTGGCGGGTAGGGGTGTAGAAGCGGAGTCTGCTGTTCAGGTAGGCTGGTCCGGCGTTGTGGAGTGCTTTGTGTGCGTGGGTGAGGAGCTTGAAGGTGATCCTCTTGTCGATGGGGAGCCAGTGCAGGTCTCTCAGGACGGGGGTGATGTGGCTGCGGCAGGGGGCATTGACGATCAGTCGGGCGGAGGCGTTTTGGATGCGTTGTAGCCGCCGTTGGTGTTTGGCTGGGATTCCTGCGTAGAGTGCGTTGCCGTAGTCCAGTCTGCTGCTGACGAGGGCCTGTGTCACTGTTCTTCTTATTTCGGTCAGGATCCATTTGAGGATCCGGCGGAGCATGCGTAGGGTGTTGTAGCAGGAGGAGGAGACGGCGTTGACTTGCTTGGACATGGAGAGGGAGGAGTCGAGGATGAATCCTAGGTTGCGTGCGTGGTCGGTTGGTGTCGGTGCTGTCCCCAGAGCAGTCGGCCACCAGGAGTCGTCCCAGGCTGAGGGGGTGGGTCCGAGGATGAGGACCTCCGTCTTGTCCGAGTTCAGTTTCAGACGGCTGCTCCTCATCCAGTTGGCAATGGCCTTCATGCCCTCGTGAATGTTGGTTTTGGCGGTGTGAGGGTCCTTGGTGAGGGAGAGGATGAGCTGGGTGTCGTCGGCGTAGGAGATGATGTTGAGGTTGTGGTGGCGGGCCACTTGTGCGAGGGGGGCCATGTAGATATTGAACAGCGTCGGGCTGAGGGATGAGCCCTGGGGGACGCCGCAGATGATGTCGGTGGCTTCTGACCGGAAAGGTGGGAGACGGACGCTCTGGGTTCTGCCGGAGAGGAAGGACGTGTAGCATCTTAACTTTGCTCACACTGGCATTTTGCCTCTCAGAATCCGTAGGTGGGGTTTTAGGTTTGGTGTCCCTGCTAGAGATTTTGTTTACACTATTGTCTGAAACTTGCTTGACCTCAACTGCTTTTTTCATCTCATTCATGCAATGTCAATGGCGCGTTTTAAATCTGGGGCTTCCGCTAAAAGTCTTTCTTGTATTTTTCTTGTCACTGGTGCATCTGACAAGCTGATCCCTAATAAGAGACTGTCAAGGTTCCAAAATCACAAGTTGAAGCCAAACCCCTCAATACTGCTATATAATTAATCACCTTTTCATTTTTACCTTGAGCACGCAAAAAGAACTTGTGACGCTCTAGTACGATATTAATTTTTTCACCAAATTGTGCCTCCGTTTTTTTTTAAGTTATTTGATACACATCATGTTGAACATCTCCCTCCACTTCCACATTAAGATTTACATTTTCAATTATAGAATCAGGAAGATCATCAAAAATGTCTCTACCATGTTTCCCCAGATTGTGCAGGAGAACGTGTTGCTTGCGTACTGCGGAAAACCTGTCACCACCTATGGCAATTAAATAAGATTCAAATAGATTCACCCATTTTTCCCATGGAATAAGGGGTTCTCCCGCTTCATCAAGAAATGAAGGAGGTTGGGACATCGCAAAAGCAGACATGATGGAGAGAAACAACACAAGAGAGAAAGAAGAAAAAGTAAAGAAGGAAGAAGAAGAAAAAGACGAGAAACAGTAAATGCAAAAGAAAACCCAAAAAGGAAGAGAGGAACAATGGTGAAAATTTTTTATGCAGCAGTACATCAGGGGAAATTAAACAGTGATATGGGTATAACAATTGGATAAAATCCCTCAAGACGGTGAGAAATATAGTCCCAGAGTGTGCTGCTATAATTATCATAAGGAGACTGAAGCAAAGATGAAGCAAAGAGCAGCTGTGCCTGTCAGCGAAAACCCAGCAGGCTGAAATGTGTCAAATACAATGCCTAACAAAGAGCGGTGCCTGTCAGCGAGGAAGTGCTGGCAGGCCAATGAACCCTGACAATAGAGAAAAGAAGGTTGTAACAGCTGGTGAAACGATGAGCTGAGCCTGTCAGCGAAGAATTGCAGGCAGGCCGATGAGCAGGGACAGCTGACAAGATGAGGCAGGAGTAACGTGAGGGCGAACAGCGTCTATCAACAGCTGAGGAAAGGGACGGGAAGAGTTCTGCTGAGGAAACTCCAGTCACATGACAGAAGGGGCGGTCACAACAACCGCCGCGCAGACACCAACACGGAAGCCAGCGGATACCCGTGAGGTGTGGGGAAAAGCGCTCCTCTTCAGAAAAACTCAGTCACCAGGAGAAGGGGGGCAGGAAACCAACCACCACGCTGCCACCAACGCGGAAGCCGAGCGCTTGCCCAGTGGAGCTTCATCACTTACAGAAGTTCACCGCTAATTAGGGAACCAAGAAGCTGAGAGAGCGTACAACAAGGCTCCTCAGAGGCGGCAGCCACCACAACCGCCCGAAGGGCTCTTCAAGGCAGACCAGCTCACGATCTCCCGTTAAGGGACGGACTCACCAGGAATGAAGATCGTAGCACCAGCAGAGAGCGACACTCACTCGAAGAGATGGCAGCAGAAAACATCCAGCCAAGTGCATCAGTGGCAGGAGAAGCAGGCTCTGAGGGTGAGGCAGGGCTGGAGGCGTCACCGGCAGGCAGGAAGAGGACTGGGGAAAGGATCCACAACCGTCCCCAGCGTGGTCAGTCGTCGCCAATTTGTTAAGAATACTTTCACACAATGAAGTAAGAAGGAGAGAGAGCATTTATTGTAGTATGGATCAATCAGTGCCCGCTCAGAGAGTGTACAATCCCAACATTCTAAACCAAGCTTCAAGTACCATTTCGAGGGGAAGGAGAGGGGAAAAGGAGGAGGAGAGGGGGGAAACTGGGAAGGTACGACATGAACATCACAGCCGTTCCTATACCAGATGGTATAGTTTGGGACAAAACGGATTATGATATATTCGGCCCGTCGGAACTTTTGAAGATTCTACACTTATTTAAAATTTCATTAAGTGACTTTATTACCTCCAGTACCTATTCTGATGATTGGGACTTTGAGACTGTTAATAACATGTCTGATCTAGAAAGATCTGCTGCATTCTCTAACCATGAATACTTAGAGAGTTCAATAGACTATGAACAGCTTTTTTTTTGTTATAACCACTATAGTCATCATTTCTTGCATAAATCTGCAACACCTAGAAATGTATGTATGTATAACCAATGGGAACATTGTCCTACACCACCAAGGGGTAGCTCAAAAACGTTTGCAATGAAGTTTCCATATTTTTCAGGGTACAATACATCCAATCCGGAAACGTTTTATTTTAAAAATGTGAACAAAACAGGAACGAAAAATATGTTAACCAATACGAAACAGATTTATTCTGCAGCCTTTATTGCCCAACTGTCTAGACTGGGTTTTGAGTTATGGAAAAACACAATTGACACAAAATCTATCTGGTGTACAAAAGACTGGCAAGTGCAGGGAATAGAAGCTTTGTTTAGAGCCTGCATCATCCCACAGCAAATAATGTTTTTGAATGACACTGTCCAACAAACGTCTTGCCTTGGGTTAGCCAAGATCAAAGACATGAACACACCGTCCATACCTACACCTGCAAGTAATAGCACTACACAGGGGAAGGTCGATGTACATACAATTTTACAAAACAACAGATCAGATTCCGAATGGAAAAAATGGTTGCTCTGGCCCACAGACACAAACATCTGTCAAGAAAGATTCCTGAAGAAAATACGGGGTGTTACTATCAATAGGCCAGACCCACACTATGTTCAAAGACAGCATCCTGGGGTAGTAACAACATACAGTGTAGGAAAATTATGCCTTGATTGGCTACATTATTATTATTGTTACTCAATTAGCAGAAACTATTGAATTGAAGTGCAGTACTGGCATTTTTTTGTTGACTCTTGATTGGCTACAGACATCTACCCTAGAGGATGTGAAACAACACTGATCTTTACTTAAAGAAGACGCAAACCTTAGTGATTTCTTGCTAGGTCCAAGAAAGCTGCGTCAAAAACGTTTCATATATGCCGGCATCTATGCTGCTTATAATGAAATATGGAAGGTTACCCATGCACACGCCGCAGAAAGAATACGAGAAATTGATCGTATTAATTTAGAGAAATCTCTTGCTATGGTCGACAATGGGTTAACGACTCTGTCATCAATTATATATTCATTGGGCAACATTGTATCCTCTGCTATAGACATTGTAGAACAAGATTTGGTCATGCTGCGGCAGGGCCAGTCTCAATTACGTTCTATTTTGTTATTAAGCTGGACGCTACAAAACTTGCGTGCAGGCTATGTGCCTTGGCGTTTCATCAACACGTCTTCTCTGTTTTCTGAATACAATCTTACCGATAAACAGATCGAACTGGCACAAAGGGGAGCAAAGTATAAAGTGCTGAGCATTGAAAAACTGGAAAAATTGCCATTTACTGTAGCAGACAAACCGGCTACAAAATGGATCATTCATGGCAAAATAACTCTGCCTGTTAGAACTTTCCATTTTCAGTGTTGCCTCAAACACATGCCAGCAGGAAAATATGAAAGGTTGGGTAAAGAATACATCAAAACATCCTGGGATTTACCTTACACACACAGATGTTGGAGTGGGGGGCATGAAGTGTTTCTTAGTGGTACACACTGTGAAAATGCACTGAGCGGTTCACTCATATGTCGGAATATTCGTTTACACGGGGCCTGTAGCGGTTCCACTGAAAATTTATCCTGCCACCTGCAAAGTTCACCAGCTGCTGTGATTAATCCAACGTTTGGCCAACTTTCAAATGGGAGTTACCTCATGTTGAATGATCAGAGCTTTTGTGGCATGTTGCCAGGTATCCCATATCTAGTAACGGTTAGTTCCAGGGTCACTTGCTGTATGCAAGTCTTGTTCCCCCAAATAGACACAGTCCGGGAGTCGCCTTTATGGCCTTCACTGAACATCTCTTCTATATGAATTGATACTTTAAGCAGAATAAAAGCCATTCTTTTACAACAACCCGTGACTTCGGCTGAGATACAGGCTCTGTTAAGGACAAACTGCCCTACGCATTTCACAGAAATGTTGGGACGTATCTTAAACAGGTCTGATACGAGCGGTATTGTGCATGTTTTTAAGACCATATGTTCAGGACTGTTAACACCTTTTCAAGCAGTCCTCGGAATCATTCCAAACTTCGTGCACTCGGTGTCTGGTGGTCTGCTGCTAATTCTAGCACTCGTTGCAGGAATCCTGTTTTTATTCCTACTACTATGCTATGGCAAGCCAATCCACCAGCATCACTCCCAGCACCTTGGAGAAAGCTCTCCGGGAAAGGAAGTGTCGTGAGCGCATAGTACAGCTATTGGGTTTACCTCGCCAACGAGAACTAAATACCACATGGTTTCTTTCATACAGACCAATCTGGCAAGATTGCATCTTACCTGTTCTATGCTGCCTGCTTTGCGGTGAAGAATGCGTGCTAGACATTTGTCTAACACTCCCATCAGTCATGCCAACATATATCGATACTCTGCTGGACCCAAAAACGGCCCATGCTCTGTGTTGTCCCCAGAGGCTACCGATCCTGATGATGGCATTTATTGAGATCTCACAGACACAACATGCTACTGCTGAGGTACAAGATGGATCAACAGGCACACAGGTAACATCGGTAACGAACACTGCTACTGACGATGCGTCACATCTATGTGCAGTTAGTCTTCTAAACGAGCTAATCGGCCTATCACGGTAGACGATTTTTTGTCTACAGGAATAGAGGACTTCATGATTTCACTGGCATCTTACACTGATTGTTGAGTTGGCTCACAGTATACCGGATAATCTATTAATTTGGCCTTCATTTTTCAAAACAAAAGACATATTTTTGAACTTTTTCTTTTATGGCTAAAACAACTCTGCTTACAGTAGAACTATTCATAGAGAACAGACTTCTTTGAACACTTCCAGGGACACATTGTCACCTTTTCTTCGCATTTATGTAATCATGACATGAAATGGCTCTGATCTATTTTTCTTTTCCTTTCTGTAAAAATGGACCATTTCATTGTATATGTGTATATTTCTGTGCATTCATTCAGCATCTAGCATCCATTGTAAACATATGTTTCAGATGTAAACATTACTTTAAGTATGTACAGCGCCTTTGCCTTCCATGTTTACCTGAGAGTTTTTAACATGAACCTATTTTTAAATTATGCTTTTACAAAAGTTTTTAGCGAACATGTGATACTCAATTTTCTATGTTTAGCATGTTTAGCATTTAGTAATATTGATCATTCGTCAATGGATTCGGTGTTGTGTTTCGATTTAGATGCCCATACATAGGGTTCCCTGAATCATGTCCTTATATAGGCACAATTCGCATTGCCCTTATTTAGGCATAGAATCCCAGTCCTTATTTAGGCATTTGCCATGCTATCCAAATACAGGCATGGTCACCTACATCCGTCCATCCCACGTCACAACGAGTTCTTAGAAACCAAACCCTTAAGCCGTTGGGACTTTCCCTAGCTATGATTATTGATTTCTCCAAGAACTCCTCTATTATGCATGAACTACTATTCCTTAGGGGTTCATTCATGACGTCCTCCTCTGCCCGACTTTACGTCAATGCTAGCATTCCTAAGTACCTTCCAGGTATAAATATACCTTCCTTACCACGGCATGGCATAGCTTGTCACGGCTTAGCTCGATACGGCTCGCCATGGCAAGCTCGGAAGGAATTCGAGCCCCCGCCTGACGCACTGACCAAACGCTGTCATCCCTGCTCGCAAAGAATCCAGCTTCCAGTGTTCTGACTCCCTTCGCGGGGTGTTGGAGTTTGAGATTCGGAAAGAGATTCCCACCTCTCTCATTCTAAAGTATGGAGCTAACTAGAACCTAGAGGGACTCTTGGCATATAAACTTAGTATATACCATACTATAGAAAACAGCACCTACTTCTTACCTTGTACTACACTTAGGTTAGGTACACTAGGGAAGAACTATTTAGAAGCATCAGATGAGTATTCACTTTTTAGCTTGTGTTATTTATGTATGTATATATGAATAAATGTCATAGCTAGAAGACAATGCTATTGCAGTATTATTTATTCTTACTGCTTACGCTGTGCGTATTATATCTTGCTTACTGTCAAATGATTGTAACAGCTCATATCTCTTACACGAGAAACAAGACTGTTCAATAAATCCTTTTATTGAAACGCCCGTCCATCTATTTCTGTGTAACTCTGAAGACACTAAGCATGCACAATTGACTGAGTGAAACTGTTATCTATTGTTTCCACGATTCTGAGACACGTTCCGATTCTAAGGGAAACCTCAGTCCTATGCAAAAACTATAGTGTTCCAATGTGCAGAGCCTATAAGGGAAATAGGAACTACACTACACTGGGTTCCTTGGGTTCTTGCCAAACCCACAAGTTCTATATATCCCTACAACCAGAAGGGTCCAGCAGATGTAACGGTATATTGCGCTAAAAATTCTGTCATACTTAGAAGAAGTTAGAGTTGAAAACATTGGCACAAATTACATTTTCAGCTCATTTTCAATTTTTCCTAATTTTCAACTCTTAGTTTCTATAAAAAACCTTGAAGAATATACACAAATGACCCCTTGCTGAATTTTGAATTTTGTCTACTTTTCAGAAATATATAGCTTTTCGGAATTCGTTATTGCTTTCACACCCATTTCTACCACTAACTGGAAGGAGGTTGAAAGCAAAAAAAAAGTAGCAAAAATAGGCTATGTCCCAGTAAAATGCCAAAACTGTATAAAATTGTTGTTTTTCTTGCAGAAGTCTGCCTGTCCCTGAAAACTGGGAAGATGGTTATTTCAGCACCACAAACCCTTTGTTGATACCCTTTGCAGGGAAAAAAACAGACACTTTCTTCTGCAGCACTTTTTCCCCATTTAAAAATGTTTTAAATGTAGGTGTATTTTGGCTAATTTCAGAGTCCCCTTCAGGCGAATCCACAAATCCTGGGTACCTTTAGAATCTTCAGGGTGTTGTAAAAAAAAGAGTACAAATTAGGTTGGATACCTTATGTGGACAAAAGGTTACAGGGGCCTAAGTGCAAACTACCCAAATAGCCAAAAAAAGGCTTCGCACGGGGGGGCGGAGGGGAGGTCTAGCAGTATAGGGGTTAAAAAGGTATTTTTTTTTTTTAGCATGCACACAATAGAGTGCATTTATAGCTGCACTCCTGTTTGTCCTGCTGATATGTATTTTAAGTGAGGACTACAGTTATACTTGTAAACCAATTTAGTCTAAATGTACTGCATTTATGGCTTTCTAATTTGCTTTCAGTGCTCTTCTGTGTCGTACTTATGTAAACATTTAACTACTATATTATTAAGTGAAGCTATGCTGTATATTCCAATTATCTATCTATCTATCTATCTATCTATCTATGTATCTATCTGTCTGTCTGTCTGTCTGTCTGTCTATCTATCCATCTACCTATCTTTGCAACCCTTTCGACCTGCCTATCTACCTACTTATCTGCCATTCTATCTGTCTTCCTGTCTAGCTACCAGTCTTATCTGTCTACCTGTCTGTCTATCTACCTACGTATCCATCTACATGTCTGTTGGGGAGAGGATGTGGTCAAATCGCTAGAGTGGTCCACCTCAAAGCTGAGGAACTGGGTTCGATTCTCGGCAAGGACGCTCCACATCCTGTGATTCTGGGCAAATCACTTAATCTCACCGTGCCTAACAAAAAATGAATGTGTCCATCTGCAAACCAACTGTGCTCATGTAAAGCACTCTGATACCTTTGGGTGAAGTTCGTGCTATATAAACCCAGACAAAAAAAACTAGATGTCTGTCTCCCTGCCTATCAATCTAACTACCTGTCTAACAACTTGACTATTTATGTACACACTATCTGTGTTTACAAGCCTCTTTGTTTATCTGTGTTTGCAAGCCTCTCTGTTTATCTGTTTTTTTTTCAACCCTCTCTATTTCCATTAAAGATACAAAGATTTACAAAATCTTTGCAAAAAGACCACTGGCAAAGGCAAGAAGCAAGACAGCTAATGACCGACCAATTGGCTTTACTCGATAGGGTGTTAGCCAAGACCTTGCTAAATTTACGTGTACAACATTGTTATAGGAGTTTTTAGTCTGTTGTGTCATTCACACTTTGCTTCCAGGCACTCCAGCATGCATCATGAGGCAATGGGTCAGCCCACTTCAGCCACTGGCCGACTTGCCTGTGGGTTGCAACAGGCTGCACCTCTCACAAGGAAAGCATATCCACACACATTGTAGTTCCCTTCAATACCTGGTACTACTATGGTAATGGTAAAGATAATGGCACTGCAGCTTACAAACAATAACGTTTCTCAAAAACCGTGAAAGGAACAAATAGGAACCACCAAAGTCAAAAAGCTGGCGGCCAACACCAGAGCTATTGGCGTTCCCAAGGCTTGTTTTTAACAGAAATGCTTCTTCATTGGCTGATGAATTTGTTTGTGTGGGATTATGGATGGGTGAATGCATGAATGAATCACTATAGGCACTTCTTCAGTTAGCAGCTCCATGTTCAGGAAAAGGGTTTCCGAATTCATGCACCAATCTGCAACAACAAAAAAAATCTTTTACATTTAGGGTAACCAAAAAAGCCCCCAAAGGAAAGAAACTTGAAAAATAGTAAACGTAAAATAAAACTTGGACACAACCAACACCCCAAACCCACTGGTTACAGCCAAGGAGGACCGGGCGCAGTCAGTCGTCAAATGCCATAATTTGGAAGAGCTTAAGGTGGTGGGGATACTGTGGATGAATGGATGGGTGGGGGGCATCTAAAGGTTTAAAGCCATTTTCCCTTTTAAATTCCTTATCTGGCGGACGCGCCTATTGCTTTTCACCAGGCAGAACAGTTGGATATAGATGGAAAGCTGAGGGACAGATCCTGACCGCTGCAGGGAGGCAGTAGGCAGGGACAAATGCAGGCGCGCAACGCCCATTTTTTTTGTGCAGATTTATATAGCGCGAACTCGACCTGAAGGTATTGGAGCGCTTCACATGAACGCCAGTGGTAGAAGTGGGCGGAATTGGAAGGGCACAGCGTGCCCCTACTTTTAAAAATTATGTCAGTCACTTCCCCTACTTATTTGTTTTAAAAAAGCGTCCCAGGATGGCAGGAATAGTCCTACTTAAAAATGATAACTTTATCATTCAGCCTATGTGGTGCACTTCGAGGAAGCCCTCTGCAGTGCCCACGGGCTCCTCCCCCTTCCCCTCTGTATGTAGGGGCCTGCAAAGCAACACTGAAAGGGCCATCAGTCTTAGGTTAGCGAGAAAACTAACCCTGATGGCCCTGCTGCTGCAGTGATTCATGCCTCATTTAGTCGGGACGCTACCTGCCTGCCCCCAATGTGACCAATACAATGGTCACATCAGGATGCTTTTGTGGCTCTGCCCTTGACCTCCTCTGCCCTTTATTTTCGGGTTCACACAGACTGACGAGCACCACCTGGAAAAGAAAAAAAGTGCTTCAGTTAGGAATTTGTGGCTTGCTGTAAATCTGCTCTCCACCCAGCCAGAACTGGAAAATAGGGAAACAGTGGCTGCTGTAGAAGAGACCGCCCCACCAGTCTCTCCTGGAAATTGTTCTGCGTGCCTGCCCAGAGTTCCCCAGACCCTCCTTTACAGCTCTGCTCTTTTCCCTGCACTGGGGCCTGCAAGAGGAGCCTGGACTGCCTCTGAACTCCTCACGTAAGTTGGGAAAGGTGCATTTTGTTTAAATAAATGGAAAATGTCGAATGTCTTATCAGCTGTTTTTCTTATGTTATTTTTTTCAATGTGTACCACCGCTTTGTCTGTGTTCAGGGATGTGGTCTTTTATAACAAGCATTTACAATGCAATAGGTCTCGCATTACTGAAAGTTTGACCTATTGGCATTGCAAATAATAATGCAGCCCAAAAAGCTCAAACTTTCAGTAATGTGAGGTCTATTGCATTGCAAATACTTGCTTTTTTAGGCACGAAGAGACTAAAGGCCTTATGTAGGTGGGCTGGCATTTACCACTTCATAAATACCGAATCATACCGATTCGGTATTTATGAAGTGGTAAATGCTATGTCGGTAATTGGTCGGTAAATATTACCGATTCGGAAAAATTCGGTAATTACCGAATCGGTATTTACCGATTCGGTAATGAGGTATACCTTCCCATTGATGGGAAGGTATGCCTCATTACCGAATCGGTAAATACCGATTCGGTAATGGGGGAGCACATGCAAGGGTGGCAGGGTGTCACATTGACACCCTGTTGCACCCCTGATTCGGCCATGTGTGCACATATGGCACACATACATGCCCTGAGGGCATGTGTGTCTGCCACATTGCACACATCTACGGGCAAAATATTGCATTTACACACATATTCGTCATTTACCACCAACTATTAGTTGGTGGTAAATACCGAATCCCCACACACACCACACAGTCCCCCTACATCTCATTTCTGTATTCGGAATTTACCGAATCGGTAAAATTACCGAATCGGTAATTTTACCGAATCGGTAATTTTACCGATTCGGTAAATTCCGACTACAGAAATTCTCCCCCTACATCTCAAAAGCCAAAATACCGGTCGGTAACGGTATAATTACCGAAAATCGGCCGTTACCGACCGGTATTTGGCTACCTACATGAGGCCCTAAGTGATTTGCCCAGAATCAAAGGATGCTTGAGCCTCGTGCCAGACCTGAACCTGGTTCCCCAGCTTCATTCTTGTAGGGCACCGAAATATGTTGATTATGGATACTTCTAGAGTAGCAGCCTCATTCACTCTGAAGCAAGATAGAGGTCAGACAGACAAAGGACTGACAAAATACTGTAAATATGAAAAAGAACCTGTTTCCAAGCACGTGAGCTGTTCTATTGCAAAGCCAGGGTTGCAGCACCAGCCTGTGGTTCTGGTAAATTGCAACATCAGTTCAACTTGACTCGTGTACACGTCAATATTAGTTGCAAAGCGCTTTATACCACTTCTGAGGTTTCTAAGCATAATGTATCCAATCTAGCGATACTGAAATTAACCGACCTGGGAAGGATTAATTGGTTTTGCCAGCGTGATCCATACACATGAAACGTCAATGACGAGTATTAATTCACTGAGGGATGTTGGCACCTTAGAAATACTGCCCATAGTGCCTCTTAGCTGTTTCAGTGAGCTTTGTGTTGGTTACAAGGTGGAAGCAAAGCGTGGCACACCCTACCACAAGGGTTGCATAGATATGGAAGAGTGCATTTACTCAGGTAGAGAGGGGTACAAAGGTGGAGCTTTATTGAGAACCAGGTCAAGTGCTAAATCATGTGTAATTAACCTGCTGGACAATTGGGTACAGGTTTTGACAAACTTTTACACTGATAGTTGCACTGACGATCAGTTACAAATCCAAATTTGCACTGATAAATCAGCTAAACATAACATTTTATTTTTCTACCTGTCAGAGGGTCCAAATATTGGTCAAAAAATTCCCAGCTTCCCGGAAAAACTACATGCCACTTGTGCAGATCAAGAGGCCTGGTCCATAGTGTTTCGCACCTGAGCCTCTGCGCTCAAGACAGCCAGTAAAGTGACTGCACTGCCCCTGCTCAGTTCATGATGAAACTTGCAGCCAGTGCTTAATTTGAGCCGGTGGTTGCAGGTGCGGATATTCAGCAGGGGGTTCCATGAGTTAAACACACACCGCTGAGATCTGCGGGCCAGTAGTTGGAACCACAGAAAGGCTAACTGAGACCTCGATCCTTCCGAGGATGGTAAATTAAATATAATTTCACAGGGTAACATTAACATATATTGTTTACAATGCTTGGAAGACCAGGTTGAAACTCAGCATGAAACGGGTTATTACCCTTAAAATATGGACAATTATAGGACGGGATATGAGGAAGGCAGGCGAGAGACGAAGCCACCTGCCTAATGTTAACTTTATTTTAAGAGCACGCTGAGGGGTCCATTGAGACCCACCCACTAAAGAAACAGTCCTGCCCGTTCTATTGACCACCTCCCCCCTCCCCTGTTACCCACTCAATTCTCAGCGGCCTGAATGCCCTCACAGATCTGCCTATGTGTGAATGGAGCCCTGAATAGTGAAGGGTGGCCCGTATAGAAGCAGTGTTCCCTTCTGCTTCCCCGTCACCCCTCTTCGCTTATGTTCTCTCTCTCGCATTAATTCTCCTCCTCTCCATCAGTGCTACGCAGTGGCGTAATCAGACATAAAGCTCATTCCTGCCACCAACTCCATTGTTGCCGAACACACCCACCTCAGTAGGATGTGAGCTTTCTGATCCACAGGAACGACGATAATGTTCCCACACTCCCTAGACCTCTCCACAGCAGAATGATTTAACCACACCCTAGCGGCAGAAAGATAAAGAGAGATGTGGGGACCCAAAACGGGGAACAAAAGGTTTCAGATCCCCCAGCTGGTTTCCGTCCAAGGGTGAGAAGGGAGGAGGGACCTATAAGAGAAGATAACAGGGTATCATTAAAAACTGACCTTCTTTCCTACTCCGTTCACTACTCTCACACTGATGTACAAAGGTGTATGTATGTACTTAGTTCTTGTCTTACCAGCTGGACATCTCATAGAACTGTAGAAGGAATGACTCAGCAGCCGTAGGGACAGAAATTCATCCAGAAAGGGGTTGACTGAATGAAGGACACTTAAACCTCTTCGAGGACTAGAAAAGTACTGGTACTGTAAACTGGGGAATAGACTGCCCTCATGAGTCAAGAAGAACACTAGAAACACTTGTCCCCTAAACAATAACGTCCTCAAACGAGGCACACAAGGCACAGAGAATAAAGGCACTCTCTAAAAGGATTTCTCACAATAAGGTCTTAATATGCAGACTCTGATGTGAAGGCTCTCACCGCGCTTGTCAATGGCTTAAGGAACTGCCAAAAATGTAAAGAAGAAACGAGTATTTCACATCACTCACAGCGCGTTTCTCCACTTTGTAAACACGCAAATATATCACAAAGGCAAAATAATTGTAGAGCGCCTAGCGCGCGTTGCATCAGCCCTTTCACTGAACACTACACCTCCAGCTTTTCGGGCACAAATAAACTAAGCAGAGCGCCAAAACATATTCCACTACTATCCGGGAGTCGGGGAGAAATAAACCAGAAACAAACAGCCTTGTCCTTCGTAACACGAGTACTACGGGAAGAGAAGGGGAGGGTTACCACCATAGGGGAGGCGGAATACAGTAGGGAACCAATCCAGGCAACAACGAGAAAAGCAAGCTTACCGCTCGGTAACAAGGAACACCATGAACGCGTTGCCAGCGGAGCAATCCTCTCGCTAACCACGTGAACACGCCCTGACTTCTCCTACCAAGGAACCACAATCACCAAACAATCAGGAGCACAGGGAAACAGGAACAGGGAAGCACTTGACCAGCAAGGAGACAGGATTCGGGAAACTGAAAGCCAAGCACTGGCTTCAGGTCGACGCCCATTATTTAAAGCAGGGAGCGTCTGCAAACTCCGCCTCCTAGTCCTCGAGCAGGGAGCGTCTAAAAATAACATGCCTTCTCAATTAACTTTATTGTTCCCACGAGGCCCATTTGGCAAGACAAGAGGCTCGATGTGTAACATCCATACATCCCTCTCCTATCCCCTTGCAGTGCTCTGAAGTGGCCAGCAGATGACTTGTACTTCTATGAGCTAGTGCATACGATGGCTCTTGAACGCCGTGATGCCGCACCTGGCCACGCCAAAGATCCATTTATTGTTTTATAAAACGCAAACCCCGCACAAGCAGGTCTCAGAGTGCTGTGCACAAGAGGGTGTTCGAACACAAGACAACTGTGAATTAACTGGTGACACAACAGAGCAGAGCAGATTGTTGACAATGCAATATCGGCCCTTGATTAGCAGTGGATTCCAGAACAAGGAGTGTAAAATCTTCTGTGTAGAGAATGCTGTGGTGCAGGGAGGGCACACAAACTTGTTTATTTTAACAAACTCAACGCTAAAACTCAACGCTAACAAGACGGAAGTGATCTTTTTCGGTAAACGCCCCCCTCCTCCATCTGATCTCTGGTGGCCGGCAGAGATGGGACAAACCCCCTCGCCCAGCCACTCGGCAAAAAATCTGGGAGTGCGGTGGGATGACAGTCTGTCTTTTATATCGCACATCCAGCAAAAAGTTGGCTGCTGTCTGTGCAAGTTGAGGAATCTCCGCAAGATCCTGCGACTCTTGCCAGTAAGCTGCCGAAAAACAGTAATCCATGCCACGGTGACAGCTAGACTGGATTACGCTAACAGCCTGTATTTAGGTCTACCAAAATACCTTAAACATCGACTGCAACTGGCCCAAAATGCGGCTGCGAGACTGCTAATGCGGATTCCTTTCAAGCACTCGGTCTCTCCATATCTTCTCTCACTCCACTGGCTACCAGTAGCTAATAGAATAAAATTCAAGGCACTTACATTAGCTTTCAGATCATTGTATGGCACCTGCCCAAACTATCTGAAAGCCCGATTGCCAAGATACGCTCAAGCCCGCTCTCTCCGATCCAACAACCGTGTTCAGATTGCAGTCCCTAGAGCAAAAAAAGCACGGCTGGGAGGACGGTCTTTTTCGGCCAACGTAGCGACACTCTGGAACAGCTTGCCCCCCGCTCTTCAACAGGCCCCTTCTGAAGCATGCTTTAAGCGCATGCTGAAAACCTGGCTTTTCGCTCAACCGCGCTAGACGTTACCACCTCTAGCTTTTTTTTCTTTTATGGTCAACAACACATCTTGTTCTGGTAGCGCCGGGACACCTCCTTGTGAGGTAGCTGTTCGCGCTTTATAAAATTCTATATTATTATTAAACTTGGACTACACTGAATGGGTACCTGTGCACCCTAAACTGGAAACACAGTGAATAACACAAGAGACGTGGGATTAGACAGTGCCACCGAATCTGGGACTAGTAGAAAGGCCATGAAGAGGCAGGACACACGGCTCCTACCCTGAAGAGCAGGGTGATCCTCTGCCTTGAGAAAGCACCGGCTGGGTCACACAGCTTCCAATCAATTTATGGCAAGAGTGTCTCTGAACCAGCGAGAAGAGAGCTTAGCCTCTGGCACAACACAGGAACCTCTGCCTCAGCAAGGGATCGGCTGCGAGTTACGCCGGACTGGACCCAAACCCATCTCCACACAATACAGCTTCTCTTCAACTCAAAGTCACAGGACTGCAGATCCATAATTACATTCTGCCTTCGCTTCTATTCTGTACAGCATGGTCCTAAAAAAATTACAAAACTGTCTAGAAGTTAAAAAATATTATTATATTGCTTGTTAAAAAGTTGATGTTAAAGGTGCAAACTTTAAAACATGTGCCAAAAAGATTATGCACAGACAGGAATTGTACAGGTAGGTCAAAAAGGTAAGTGGTCCTGTGTGAGGGTCCTTAGGAATAACATTAATGTGATTACCTCAGAGGTCTACCCAGAGGCCTTCTTTTGTGTACCAAACTGCTCATGTGTATCATTCAGGCAGAAACACAATTCAAAGGATATTCAGGAAGAATCCGTGTCCTACACTAACAGTGATCTGTGACGTTTATATCAAATAAGCATACATATCTGCCGTATTCTATTGAAAAAGACTTCACAATAACTAGGCCGGACTGGCCGTTCAAGTCATCAGCCATTTCAAGGGCGGCTTGAAGGGTAGGGGGCCGGTTTTGTAGCAGTGCAGGAGTTTTAAAAACACTGCAAAGTTCTTTGTATATTCAGCAGGTTTCGGGCAACAATAAATGCGCCAAGATAACTCTGGTGATCAATGTACCTGCTGGAGAGAGATGGGAGGGGAGTTTTGTCTAATGGCTGTTTTGACTCATCTAAGTTAGAGCAGAGGGTTAATTCGCCTGTTGCAAAGAACATGTACCATTCATATCAAGGAGCAATATTTTTTGTGCTTAGCTCAGTGGGTTACTGCTTTTTGTTCACTTCCTGAATGAAAATATAATTTTGCCTTTTGCTGTCAAGATCTCTCTAGTTTATTGTGAGTAGAAAAGTTGGCCAAGCAGAACAATTCAAAAGGTATCCTTTGCAGGACACTTGAATACATATGTACTATACTATGTTTGAGCAACTAGCTGGCTGACATGAATATGAAGGAGCCCTTGTAGTTTTCTGTGAGTCAGATCAGATTCTCCTGAAGGGTCATTTTCTCTTCTGAGCCCTGCTTAACACATGTGTACAGGGGGAGCCCTGTATTCATGTCCTCAATGTTTGAGACAAAAAATACTCATTGATTTCTGAACAACGAGAGTAAAAATGTTAAGGTAACATGTAATTCCTGCTTATATTTCGCACGCTTTACATAATCCTGCATTCCCCCTATGAGTGTTTGCTTTTTCCAGAATGTTGTTACTTTTTTTCAGGCAGTGCATAATTTGAATTGAGTCACATCCATATTTGGGAAATTCTGTGATTGGAAGCATGTCCCACATTGTAAATGTAAACAACGTATATATTAACCCCTTGCATGCCCGCCCCTTTCCCCGCCCAGTGCCGCGCTTAACATTAGCGGGCGGAGTTCATGACGAGCTGGACTCGTCATGGGCACAGCGCCACCGCAGCCCATGACGAGTCCAGCTCGTCATGGGCACTGAAGGGGTTAAACCTCAAATAAACATGTTTATCCATTGTTTGAACTAAATAACGTTATAAGCTGTAACTGGTCAGTGAAATGCCAAACGTACAAAAAATTGGTATGTTTTGCTATTTCCAGCCACACCTCTGACGCCGCCCACTGATCCAATCCTCAGATTATTCCCGCCCCTTGATTCTCCGCCCACAGTTCCCCTACTTTTATTTCCCCACTTCGACCACTGATGAGTACCGGTTACGTTACACAAGGACACATTCAGGCAAGGGGAGATTAGGTGATTTCCCCAGAATGACAGGATGTGGATGCGACCCGAGGCTCGAACCCTGGTTTCCAGCACCAAAGTCGGCAATCTACACAGTTTTTGAGCACTTCACAGGTCTTTAAAAGACCATTTACGTGTTTACGAGGCTTTGTTGTTTTTTTCACCCCTTCATCTCCACTCTGCCTATTGCTGGAAGAATTAGCCCCCCCCCCCCCCCGCCGGAATTTGGCTCTAGTTGCGCCTCTAGATAAATGTGAACATCAACTCCGGCTCCACTTTTCTGGTGCCCATTTGCAATCGACAGGGCCAAATGGGCGAGCCGTGTACATCCTATAGGGATTGAGCTCTAGAAAAGTACAGTTCATCCTTCTGAGGTAAGCAATAACAGCATCGGTCATTGAGTACATTGAATAAAACTAATCGGTTTGTGCATTTCCCTACAGAGATTGTGTACCTGTCGGGCACCTCAGCTATTCATACTCCGGATGCAGGTTAAATCAGTATCACTCACCTGGATAACACTCGCATTCACTATTCTGGCACTTCGACATTTCCCACTTTGTGGCAAATAGACTATAACTGGTTCACGGTAATAACACCAGGAGAGGGTTACTGAAAGTGTCTGCCGGGCACGAGGAGTGTCCAAGGGAACACAAATAACCGACAGCTTTTGTTTCTGTCCCGAGAACTGAAATCTGACCCACTGTGAAGCTTCTAATAATAGGGCGCGCTTTTGACCGACTATTTTAAGTAATCTATTCAAGCGGATCTCGTTTCAAGGCGGTGATGACTCTGCGCTTTCAGGTCTTGTAATGTTACTCAACTGTGTTTACGGTGTCTGGGGCGGAGTGCCACCGGTATCCTGAGTTACACTAACATCCCCGAGCCTCCTCCATGGCATTGTGTGTGAAAGCGATACAGGAACGCGGTGCGCTTTGATCTACTACTAACATATAGCTATGCGGGCTAGTAAAGCACTGCCTTTCATCCTTCCGATGGTGATAAGAGAATGGACATCCAGATGGAAAATAGTGGCATTTATCGACAGCGTTTCGAAGCGACAAGATTAGTTATTCCCTCTAAAAAAACGAAAGTAATTAGTCACGACTGTTCCCATCATCAACCAGTGCTAAGAGGCACTGAAAACTGCCTCACTCTGCTCCTCATTGAGCAGTGCCTACCCGCCAAAATAAAAGACCCCTACGTGGCATATTTACATATATGTCACGCAGCAACGTTGCTACGCTGGGAGAGAGGGGGGCAGCAGGACAGGCCGTATCTACAGAGATATAGGGGCAGGTTTACTAACGTTTTATGGACGGTTTGCATCTCAAAATGGTGCAAAATGTTATTTAAATTTTACTTTGCAGTGCAAAACCTGCATAAAAATGTAGCTTTATCAAGCACTACATAGAAGTAACACATAGCAGCGCTTTGCACTGCTTTGCATTATTTTGCCTTTGGGGACGTTCCTGGGGTCATTCAAAATTGATTCCACTGACCCCAGTACTCAGACCCTCATCACACAGAGTATTACTAAAACACACGTGTTACACATCCACTGCATATATACGCTTTCAACATGCATATGAAATGTCAGCGCATAATCTGAGGGTCACGTAGAAGCAGAACATTACATGAGAGTGGTCAGCAGAACACACTCTACTCCCGCACAGCAGAAGGTCTGGTCCCACTAATGAGCCACAAAAACACTGTACGCTGCCACCACTACTTACCCTACTACCTCAAGACAAGAGCCGCAGTCCCATGTCATTCACTAGCGCATGCTTGCTGCACTTCAAAGAACAGGTTCAGAACTTTGCTTACCATGGACCGGCTAGGCTTCTGTACACACGCTAAACTAGTGTGAGTGCTGGGCCAAACAAAACTCAGAATACCAGTTTGACACATAGCTGAGGACTCAGGGCAGGAGTACATGACCGGTTACCAGCGGCGGATCCTCTGTTATGGTGGAGGAGTGCCCCCCCCCGCCCCCCAGCAGTAGCGACAGCTGCAAAACTTGAAAAATAAAACAATATTAAACCATGTGCATTTATTGTTTTCTTTTTCTCAATGCCATGGAGTCTAGAGGGTGGCACCAGGAGAAAATGACAGGCACAAGAGGAGTGGTAGTGCACTGTTCTCAGTGCACATGACAGTTTGGCCAAACCAACATCATCACCGAAGCTCTCTTCAACACATCTGCATTTCTAGGTTAGAGAGAGCAGGCTCAGGCTCCCAGTCTCCCTGGGAGCGCAAATCCAGAGCACTCCGGCCAATCCTGACGCTGCTCTTATGATGTGAGAGGAGCAAGAGGATTGGCCCCGGGCAGTCTGGGAGCCTGTGCCTGCAGTGCAGCCAGAAGAGCGGCAAAGCGGCGGGATTCAGGTAAAAAAAAAAAATCTGTCTATCTCCCTCCCCCGCCCTACCACTTTGCCCCGACACCAGCGCGACAGCCATTAACCATGCAAGAGACATTCCCATCCCAACTCCCATCTTAAGACAAAAGTGCTGTATGTAGCCCTATTCAAAAGCAAGATATTAAGCTTTTTCACAGCTGAGTGCTCTTGCGCTGCAATACTGCAGGAGCAAAACCTGAATCTTACTCTACTGTGCCAGCAACTTCAGGGGCTGCAGACTCAGACACCAAGTCTCCATCTTGCTTCACATGTAATATATGAAACCCCAGACAGCCTGAACACTTGCTCTGACTACATGCACTGTGCCTGGATTCTGGGTGGGGCTTGGACAAAAGCGTGCACCACCCCTAGAGAAGTGTTGTGGTTGAAACACTGTGTGACAAAAATACTGCATCTGCTACATTGATCACCACTATACCTACAAGGTAAGCAGATGTGGTAATAAGAAGAGTAACTCTATGCTGACTTTGATATACTTATCTTGACATTATAGTGGTAGGAGCCATAGTGTATGCAGTATTTTTGTAGATCAATACTTGATGGGCAATACAGTGACATGTGACTTCTAAAGCACTCCAACGCATACAACCCTGTACAGTGCAACGAAAAGGGGAGAAGTGGGAGGGGGTGTTTTTCACTGGTGAAAAGTGACCGAAGACGGGACTCCCATGGTGAATGCATGTTGGTGTATGGGCAGGCACTGGTAGCTGCAGCAAAAGGAGACAAATGTACAAATAAAAGTATTGTACAGCCAATCCTGAGTAGCCACTACAGAGAAATTAAACCATAAAATAACTGATGTACCAACGACAAAAACAAACAAAACAAAATAGGGATCATTTTAACCCAGTCCCAAATTCAAGCTTCAAATTACTGCAGAGTATGTATATATCCACGAAATGCCAAGGGCAGATACAAAACGTGACAGGTAATCCAAGAAGCAAATGGCTAAATGAGGTTCAACCAACAAGCTAAAGGCTTAAGAAGGTGACAACCCGCCTTTGCTTTATGTTTATTGTTGTGTATTGTGTTAACATCAGGTCTACCATACAACTAAAGATGTCTGTAGCAAGACCAAAATATAAGGACAATTCTCCTTACTGAGGAAGTGACAGGAATCAGCAGTGGATCCATGGTCCTAGAAGGATACTAGAATAGCAGTGAAATGTTTTCTTTAAGGCCCTATGGTGGTTCAGGTACCCTGAATAGCTAGCTATCCTGGGTCAAGGGCGGACCTCATGGGTCATGCATGACAGGCAGCTGCAGTATTATGACTTTAGGCACACACTAGGAAGCTTCCTGGCTTTGGAGTGGCTCTTTGCTGACGCTTGCTCGTCCACCGTCCCTGACCCTCACCCTTGTTGTTTACCCTTGCCTTTCTCTTGCCATTCCGTTTGATTTTGGTGCACTATTGTAGCGTTTCTCTTTTACGGCTCTTTGACCCTTACCGGTTTACTCTGACCTTGACCCTTGGATATTGTTTTGGTTTTGTCTTTTTACAGTGGATTTACCTGTATGACTCTCTGACCTTTTCTTCACCTGCAATGTTGAGTTTGTTCTCTGGACTCTGTTTTGGCCTTCTTGTCTGGCGGTGCTTCTCTCATTCCTTTTCCATGCTCAGATGTATCCTGAATCTGTGCCACATTTTAGGGTTTACCAGCTTCATGTGCTCCTGGCTAAGGTCCAATGTGACCAGCCTTTCGGAACATGATGAGTATATATGCTTTGGGAGTATAATGTATTTTTAACACTTTTTATTAATTTTCAATACCACAGAATTGTAGTCACCTTTGAAAGTACTTGGTTCTGTCACATCAACAAATAATGACATATCACACCATGCATGGAGCACAGGTACATTCTCATATCTCCGACCCAACTAGTCATATAGTCTCCGGGGTCCAGTATTACGACAATATAGTAAACAAACAATTACACTGTTGACAACGCTCCTGTGAAATTCTGCTAGTGCTGTCACATTTTAGTCCACTTTTTTTCAAGCGTCCTCTTCCTTCATAGACTTTTTTTTTTTGCTTGCCAGAACTAATCCATATCGTCCTTCTTACTGGACAAGTCTGATGGAGAAGCCACTCCCCATTTCCTGGGTACACCTTTCACAACCATCACGCCTAGAGTGACTCTTGTGCGTACCTCCATCTGTCATCTATTTGTATTTCAAAAACCAAGAGAGGAATCCGAGGTCTAATTCTACCAATCTTGATCAGTGATTCAAGAGAGTTGGCTAATAGCAAATTTTATGCCAATAGAAAAAGGTAAACATGTGATAGGACAATACAACAGATGAAAGGTGCAGAAGGTGAAGCAAAAAAGCTTGATCTAAGGATAATCAGCATCCCACCATTACACTCTTATAGTGCCCAGTGTCATCATCTGGGTTACCAAACAACTCTTCACAGGGTCCTCTTAATGTATCGAGGTTAGATGAATGAGTTGTATCCTCTTCTCAAGAAACATCCAAAAGAGGAGGAAAAAGCAAGAGTATATGAAAGAGTGTAAAGAAAACAAATGAATGTTTATGTATTTTTCAGTGCTCATAAAACAGAATACACAATTGATATGTACTAGATATACGTAAGTACTAGACAATGCCTCATCAATCGTGTTTCTATTTAAAAAAGTGGAAAAAAGGAAAAAGGAGGCAGGTAACCAACGTTTACTGCCCACCGTGTGGTCGACATGTTTCAGCCATCCGGAGAAACTCTCCTTGGCTTTCTTCAGGACCTCATAAACAAAGTCCCTAATATTTGGACTTTGAAAAAAGCAACTGGGTTACTACCATACCCTTCACTATGTCTTCAATTCCTCTATGTGATTTGCTGATGTTCGTTGACATCAAACAATATCTGAGGAAAAAGCCCCACCTCACTCGGCACCAGCTTGAGTCAAGGAAGAGGCCCCGCTCTGTCCGTCGGTACCTCCGGCTGGGACTCGTACTGGGATGGAGGTCCAAGAGAAACGCCGTATTTGATTAATGGTCCACTTGGAATGCCGGTTGTCGGGACTAAAAAGCCTCACGACCTGCCTCCAATCTCGACGGAGACGGAGATTAGAGGCAGGTCGTGAGGCTTTTTAGTCCCGACAACCGGCATTCCAAGTGGACCATTAATCAAATACGGCGTTTCTCTTGGACCCAAGCTGGTGTCACAAGGAGTCCCATAGCCTCTGTGGGTTACAAAACTTGGACCTTAGCATTCAGTGCAACTATTGCGGCACGGCACGTTTTTACAACTTTTCATCGAGTGAAACACAGGTGCCATCTTTAAGGATCTCACAAGGGATGAGACTGCCCCCCATCACAGAAAGTAAAATAGTACGATATACTCTGTGGTTGAAAGCTGTTACTGATGAAGAAGTGACAATTTGAAGTCTCCGGCACACCCTCAATTAGATATAGTCTTTGTGGGAGTTGTGTTACAAGCATTTGTGCTAGCCTGAAGAAGGTGGGGAATCATAAGATACCACCGAAACGCGTCGCTTTTTTGTACAGACTTTTTGGGAAGGACTTACACAACGATTCTGAACACCAAGAAAGTATCAGGTTCACAAAGGCACAGGCAATATCTCTGGATACAATTGAAAGAGAAACTTGACATGCTTATGAAATATGCATTTATGAACTTGTCTGTTTTGAGCTATGCATCTTTGAGTGTCTGTGAGAGATTTATACTATAAGACATCGCTTCTTATGTACTTCCCTTAAAATCTTTTTGTCTCCCTCATGGAATTTGTGATAAATTGTTTTTAATGTTTTTATGATATAAATAATAAACACACTGATTATTCTATATATATTACCTTTCCGGACTCCTATTGGTGCTAATACCTGGCTCTTGTGAGTGAATGTGAATGAACGGATGTATGCTACATAAGATACCCAAGGGGGTCTTGTTTATTTGACATAGTGTCTTGATTTGGTGTCTTGTTCCCCTTGGTGTAGTGGGACCCCTCTCTTTTATTTGTGATTTCCACATTGCACATACTACGCTGGTGTGTGTCGGTGCGCCCTTGGATACTTTGACCTGGATAGGGCTGCAGGGTATCCTTTGCTTTCCATGAGCCCTAGATCCCCTCCTTCAGATGGTTCATCCTGGAGTGCAAACGCACATTCCTGATCCTCTATTAACTGTGATGCCCAATATTTCTTCCTAAAGCCTGGGAGCACAATTTCCCCATCATATAACCCTTGCATTAACTTTGTAAGAGCTATATGTGCTGTCCCCTGATTTCTCAGTAATAACCTGATTACTGCTTCAAATTTCTCAAAGAACTCGTTTATTTTAAATGGTGTGTTTTGGAACACGTAAAGGAACTTGGGCAGGGTAATCCTGTTGAATGACCTAATAGTGATATGAATAGCCTTCTCTAGTGTCTAATATAATTTTAAAATTGTCTAGGAGAACTTACAGGTTTCTGGCAAGAAATGCTTCTGTGTCTCTCTTTATGTATATGCCCAAGTATCCAAAGCCCTCCAATGAGATCGTGATCCGGTCATTATGGAATAGTCTCCAAGGTCAGCCTGTTAATGGGTACTGGAGGAATTTATCCCAATTCATTTAATAACGAGAATATTTACCATAAATGTGCAATATCTGTATTGACCAGCTGTGTAACGTACAAAAGAATATTGCCGGTATACAGTGAGAACCGTTTTTCCCACCCCTTTTCCCAATTTAGTCCCCTCACCAGAAGGTCTTCTTGAACCAAGCAGGCGAAGGGTGAAAACCATGAGGAAAAGGTGAAGAGCACACATTTTTGATTAACAGTGAAATTCTGCATGTTCCTTTGTCAATCAGGAGATCCATCTACATCTTAGTATTATCTGCAAATACCTGCACTGTAACTAGAGATGGAACACCAGAGAGAGCTACACCTATGAAGAGTGGGGCGTGCCACGCGTCTCTCTCATCTCCCTACGACTCTAGTGGTTGACTCTGTCGGATGAATGTTGTGGTCAGTATGGATTGGCATACCCTCTGGGGACTGAGGCGAAGTGTCGTCAGAACTTGCCGGGTAATGCTCGAAAAACCTGACCGGAATGTGGTTTTGATGGTTTAGGGGCTGTCTTATGAGTCTTTCCTATGACATATGCCAACATGATTATACAGAATATGTTTTCCTTGCTGGTGCTCAATCCAAGTACTTATAAAAAAGTAGAGTACACATAGCGCTAAATAGAGGTACACACAAGATTCACTGAAGGTCTTGGAACAGTGTCAGGTGAAGCTACTGCAAATTGCCTTCTTCCCTCGTATGTTGTATGTCACTCAGATTGCCTACTGTGACCCATGGTAGCGTCAGGACCAGGATACCATTTGGCACGAGTTGTGCACTATATATAACATGGTACCTCACACACCTCGTTGCCTGTCTCACTGGTTCCCAGATTTGGTTGTACTATTGCAAGTAGCATCCGACAAGGTTGTCCTACTGCCCAGTCTAGCACCCTGCTAGCTACTGCCAATGTGACACTAGGCAGGCATGCAGACAGCGCTGGAGCAAGGTGCCAATTCCTGCAAACTCTAACTGGAGAGATACCCTCTTCCTACTTCCATTCCGAACTCTGCACTACAGCACAGTACAGCCGGGTCTGCTGACCATGTGAGCTGTGAGAGAGATCAATGGAGCAGGCCACAACTTCCTGCAGGTCTCTGTTGAGCTCAGTCTCCAAACCTTCCACTCCAGGACCCTCACTATATACTATTCAGTCAGTCAAATAACTTTATTTCGGCCTCCAGGGCCATACATGTGCAAATGTAGTTAAAAATACATAATAAGTATCTTAAACAATTCATTTCAGCATAAAAAATTCATGAATCGCGAGTAAACACCAGAATTAATACAATAAAATGATAAAATGACCACTTGCTCATGCAAAATACAGAAAATGTGCAAAGAGACTGTTGGTGTCACTGGCATAGATAATATATAAAGGAAGCAACAAAATGTGACGCAAACGTCTGCATAAAAGTAAAGGGGGGTACATTTCTTCAAAGCATCCACATGGCACCCAGGAACTTAGCACCTGGAATGGCAGAGGTTGGGCTGCAGTCTGAGCTCAGAATGCAGGGGCAGCAGAATGGCTGCGCTTGCCAAGGCTTCTAAAGATAGGAGATAGCCAAGTTCTACGGGATCCATTATAAGCTGAGCAGGCAAAAAGAACATGCAGGACACTCTCAACTGAGGAACTGCAGGCTGGCAAAATGTCAGAGACCCCACGAAACCATTTTGAAGTGAAGGTTCTCAGCGGAAGAGCGCCCACTCTTAACTGAAAGGATAACTTCCTATCCATTAGAACAGTCACCTGATCCCACTATGACTCATACCCACACAAAGGCTTAAAACCCAGAAAGCCACTGACCAGCTTACAGGAGGCAGCCTTCCTAGTGTCATTGACCACTGTGGCTGCCCAGTAGAGCAACTTCAATGAATTGCTGTAGGGAAGCAAGAGGTATCTGGAAAACCAGGGATCGGACAACCCGAGTGTGTGAAGTGACTTTGATTTTAGTAAGCCTGGGGACTTTAGAAAACTGGTCAACTTCCATTACTTCCTGAAAGGCTGTAGCATAACGGGCTAATTCAGCTAAACGTTTTACTCCCATGTCCAGAAGGGGTGGGTACAAGGGGGTACTGGGGGAGAGAGGTGATGTTTTGTAGAAATGTATTTTCAGCCCTAGTTAATGCCTCAGTGTTTGAGAGGACCCACAGCTCAGCCCCGTTGAGGGCTGAGACCAATGCCTTAGCCTCATAAATGCGTAGCGCAGGGGGAATAGGTTTGGTGTAGGAGGCACAGTATTCTTTAAGTATTGCCCCCGAGATTTGTTTGGGCTTTAGAGACGCTCTATTAATGTGGGGATCCCAAGACATGCGTCCACTAAACGTAACACCCAAATAAATAAAGAAGTTCTCTGTCCCAAGTGATGCCACTCCCAGAACTATACTCTTTTTAAAAGGATTTTTGGGGCTTGAACGACATCAGTTTTATATTGAAAGTGTGGATCTCCAGACCCCGGGCAAAAAAACTCATCAAAATGATTTAGGAGTTTCTGTCACCCACTCGGGTTCTTGGAGATCAATAATGTGTCATCAGCAAATAAGAGAATCAGGTTTTTAATTCTAGCCAACAAAGGAATATCTGCTTCTACCTGAGATATAAAGGAAACAATACGCATACCTGGCGTACACCTCTAAGGACTGGGATCGTATCGATCAACTTGTCCGGTTTCCACTACTTGATGCGTGCAGTTACCCCCATGGAGGCGTATCACTAGTGACGGGATGTTCAGGGGCATTTTTATGTCAGTAAGAGTCTTCCAGATCAAAGGCAGATTGAAGATCGACAAAAGCAACATAAAGGTTGCCTTTGCCGATAATAACAGTTTGCCAGTAGACAGTGAAAGGCCTGATCGATGGTGGAAAGTCTTGACCGAAAGCTTGCTTGAAAGGGGCTCAGGATATCCATCTCTAGTATCCACTCCTGGATTTTGGCCAGCACACAACTTCAGAAGACTTTTTGGATAAAGTCAATGAGACTGATAGGTCTGTAGTTGCTTGGTTGGGACCTGTCTCCTTTTTTGTGTATGAGCATTACAGTGGCACCTCTCCAAGACTCGGGAAGGTGCCCCTGTAGCAATAGCATTAGCAATGGTTAAAATATAGTGAGGCTAATTCTCCATGTCAGATAAAAACAAGCAGCTGAAACGCCATCAGGTCCTGCAGCCCTTCCCCTTGCAACAGCTGAAAGAGATTGAACGACATCTGCTAGATCAAACAGAGGAATGGAAGGGAGGTGACAGAGCAGGCCAGAATAGTGTCATTAGAAGTGCTTGATGGGGTGGCTGAGTATCAACTGCTAAAATAGTCAACCCAAACAGAGTGAGCAACGTTATTTGTGGGTTATGTAGCAGGCAAGGCGCCACCGTGCGAGACTAGCTTCCAAAACAGGGTAGAATCTCTGACTGCACACGAGTCATTTAGAGCACTCCACCTCTGCTCATCCCAGTTCTTTTTGACAAGAATGATGCCCATTTTTTATGCTTTCTTGGCCAGGGGGATGTCTTTGGTTTTGATGGCTCTAACTAGAGAGCGCATGAGCATGAAGCATTCTCTATTAATCCACAGACAGATCTCAGGGGAGCCATGCTGTTTGGAGGAAACCAGGACAGTGAAGTGCCCTAGTATGCGACATTCAATGTCAGGCTGACCTTTTTTGACCAAACAGAGGACGAGATATATGACAAATACATGATAAGTAGAACTGTCATTTTGGAATTAATTTCCCTTTTAAAACCACACCTAGAAAGCAGTACTCTGTGCAACATCCCCAACCCCACCCACGTCCAGTTGGTGTGCTTGTTACATCTAGCCACTGGCAGTTACCAGGATGTGGTAGCTGCCAGCTGCAATGTGCACTTTCACGTTTCTTACGCTCATTCCTCAATGCCATGCTTCTCAACATTGACTGCCACATATAAATGCCCAGGAATGATGAGGAAATGCGTTTGACCAAATTGCAATATTACAGGATCGCAAATTTTACCCAGGTCATAGGGTGTACAGATGGGACACATGTGCCCATATTTCCTCCATCCCATCTTGAATACCTTTTTAGGAACAGGAAAAATATGCATTCCCTTAATATACCAGTGATTTTCATTGCCCACACCATAATAGCTGACATTGGTTCACAATACCAAGGGAGCACCCATGACTTCTTCATGTTTAGGCACAACAGAATATACAGATACACTTGAAAGTGGGGAGTTCGATGATGGATACTTCTTAGGTACTGACAATGAATGTAAATGCTGATATATAAGTGCCCAACCCTCGCAATATGTATCTTGTCTCACACTAATATATGAGTTTCAGGTAACAGTGCGTATTCCATATGTCCCTGGATCCTCACACCCTATCTTTCTCCCACCAACAAAAATGAATGGCAATACAACACTGCACATGGTCGCACCAAGACTGTGATAGAGCGTACATTTGGACTACTCAAACCATGTTTTTGCTGCCTTCAAAAGAGTGGGGGTGCCTTACAAAATATAACAGAAACTGCTTGTAAGATTGAAGCAAAGTGTGCCTTCCCACACAATATTGCCTGCAAGAGAGGATTACACGTTGCGGTGTCTGAATCTGATTCAGAGGAGGAAGATCCTGGTCCACCTATTTAGCAGCCAACTGAGGAGAGCAGAGCAGTGGAGGGGCGAAGGCGTAGGGACCACACTGCGACACATTACCTGTCAAGGTAAGACGTTTTCCTAGCTACAATACTGTAACAAAATGGCACCACACTTGATTGATTACTCAAAGTAAAGATACCTTTAACGTCAGGTATTACGAAACAGTTGACAGACAAGCTATCATTGTCATGAATTTTCACACCATGAAGTCAATATGTACGTCGGTTACAGCACCAACAACAAATGAAAAAACAAATATAGCCACTCCCTGATTGGCCCCACTCAATTCACTATAGCACAGCATCCCGTATGTGATGTGCCACCATGTTGAGACGCAGGAGGGTGGCTGCTACTGCGTCGAAGCACACGTGCATCTATGGCAGAGATACTGCTGATGCTGAACTCCTCACTACCAGGAGCCTCTGCACCCACACCACTAGCCTCTACTGCAGCGGTTATCTGGCCAAGGCCCCTCAACACATCCCCACTGAAGTGGCTCATTTCCACCTGTACTGTCACAGTACGCTTAGATAGGGTAGTGGTGGCCTGTATGAACCTACCAATGGACCTGGTCAAGAAATCCATGCACACAGCCCTGCTCCTCTCTCTGAGACTTTGAGTGTTATTGTCCTCTGACATCGGAGTGCAGCGTTCTAAAGGGCAGTTGTTAGATTGTCTCTTTTTAATGTCCATCCTGGTCTGATTGTCTGCCAACTGATTGACCGCCGTGTTGAACCCAACAGTAATGGACAGTTGTATTGTCTGCAATTTCCTGTTGAGCATTTTAATTTGGTTGTGCTGCAGGTGCTGAACCTGCATCATCACGCCTCAAGCGCACCATACACAGCCTGTTGTGCTGCAGTCGCCTGAGGCCCAGAAGCCTGTGAAGTGTTACGGCGCCTACGGGCATGCACTGTAGTGCGCTGCTATGGACAGCTAGCTGCAGGGTTGGAGTGGGTGACTGTATGGGATCCTCCATAAGTACATGGTGAGTGGTTCACCTGTATGAGTGCAGGGTGAGTGGTGGGTGCAGGGTGACTTGTGAGTCACAATAAAGGGAAAGCAGTATGTACAAAGTGCAGGGTAAGAGCAGGGCCTCTGTATGTAACGAATGAGTGATGTATACAGAGAGCAGAGGGAAGTGTGTTTTTAATGCAGTGTAAGGGTTGTGCCAAGTGAATGCAGGATGATCCATGTGTAGAGGATGGAGGGTGGGCAGTGTGCACAAAGTACAGGGTGAGCAGTGTGCCTGTGTGAATACAAAGAAACTGGTGTGGGTCTGCAAGTACAGGATGTGTAGTGTGTCTCTGTGAGTACAGGGCAAGTGGTGTGTGTAGAGTGCATGGTGAGAAGTGTGTACAAAATGCAGTGTAAGGTTGTGCCTTATGAATGCAAGATGAACTGTCTATAGAGAGTGCAGGATGGACGGTGTGTACGGAGTGCGGGGTGAGCGGTGCGTCTGTGAATGCAGAGTGAGTTGTGCCTCTGAGCATACTGGGAGGTCAGTGTGCCCCACTGGTTGAGCGGGTTGCCTCTGTGAGTGCAGGGTCAGTGGTCTGTACAGAAGGCAGGTTGAGCGGTGTGCATAAAGTGCCTGGTAGAATGCAGACTGAGTGGTTTGTAAAGAGAGTAGGGTGAGCAGTGTTTACAGAGTTGTGCCTGTGTGAGTGCAGCGTGCACAGTGTGCCTCTGTAAGTGCAGGGTGAGTGGTGTGCCTGTATGAGTGAAGGGACAGCACTGTCCCTGTATGAGTGCAGTATGAATAGTTTGCCTGTATGATTTCAGGGTGCAGTGTTTAGAGTGCAGGGGGATCAGTGTATCAAAGTGCAGGATGAGCAGTGTGAACAAAGTGATTACGTGTAAGACATAGGCCTCTGTGAGTGCAAGGAGAGTAGTGTGTGTGCAGTCTGAGCGATGTGTACAGAATGTTGGAAGAACAGGGTGTTTATCATGGTCATGGGTGTACCTCTGTCAGTGCATAGAGGTCAGGGTGAGCAGTAGGCAGGGTGAGCGGCTTGTACAGAGTGCCGGAGAGCAGTGTGTTTAGAGTGCAGGTTGAGGGAGAGAGCACTGTGCCTGCATGGTGAGCAGTGTGCATTGAGTTCACGGTAAAAGGTGTTGTGACTATGTGTGTGAGTGTTGTGAGTGCAGGGTGAGTGGTGTGCCTCAGTGAGTACAGGGTGAGAGGTGTACCTATGTGGATAAAAGTGAGCGGCGCTCTATGTGAGTGCTACAGAAGACGTTTCCCTGTGTAAGTGCAACATAAGCAATGTTTATAGCGTGCAGAAAGTGAGTTGTGTAAATGTAGGGTGAGTGGTGCGTACAGAGTGCAGGTTCAGCAATGACTATAGAGTTCATGGAGAGTGGGGGGTACAGGGTGTAGCACCCAACTTCAAAGTTCTAGTAAGTTATAAAGAGCTGACAGGTGTAGGGGTGTGTAAAATGTGCTTTGTTTTCAAGTAAGTGTGTGAAATTTTAGGGAAATTATGAAAAATATATATGTAATTTTGCAATCAATGATTTATGGCTTTATTTTAGTACAAAATGCGTCCTTATGTCAATTTTTGACACAAGCACACATTTTCCACAAAAAACACATGAAAAAATGGAATGTTGCATGCTCTGTTTTTTTGTTTCAAAACAAATCATCGAAAACACCACTAGGACGAAAGAAGAGGGCACAAAGTGGAGGGGGAGGTGGATGGCTAATATTGGAGCAAGAAGTAATACATTCAAGAAATAATATGGCCAATTTTCTAAATGTAGCTCAAGCCAAATGAACCAAAAGGCGGTGGAAGAAAGATTAGACAACCTTTAGTATTGGCTGGTAACCAAATATTCTCTGATTTCTGGAGCAACTACTAAATCGCAACGAGAATCCTCAAGTGTAATTTCCTTTACTCTACGGTCACTGTGTGGGGGAAATATCACATTTCAAAAATCAATTACCAACCATCTATCAAACTCTCCCTTTGTCTACGTTTAAATACTCCAACCCTCCTTTCAGGTTGGCCATGTGTTAAAACGACAAGTCACCTTTGATTAGTCTAATCAAATTCATTAACTTGAAACAAATCTCTCCTTAATTAAATGTCTGTAGCCACAATTAAGCTAGTATTCTCTACTTCCATATTAAAAATCATGTACGACCTACATTAAAGTGTTCTTTCGTCCATTTTCTAGATTATTGTCCAGCACAGACTTGAAGTACTATAAAACAGTTGCATAAAGGCTCCCAATATATAGTTAAACTTACCTGGATAGCAATAGGGACAATCTTGTTTTCAATATTCTTGTACAGTAAGCATATTGGAGCAGCAATGTACTGTACAGTTTTTGGATCTGTCGTATTGGCAGGGATACCGTCAAGTAATTTGTAATCCGTTATGAAAATATTTCCTTTCTGCAAAGAGACAATTTACAATTAGGCTCTTACTTTCTAAAGGGTAATAAACCCTACAAAGATATCCACCTTCATAGAGAATCCCGTAAGGTATGACTGGCATGCAAGAAGAAAAGTAGCGCATGGAAGGTTTATTCTGGTGAGTTTTGAAGGTCATGTAATCATAATCAGACCTGGCAAAATAATCTTTAATTCATAGTAGGTAACAAGGAATGGACCAGGAGTCTTCATCTTTGTGACCTCAAAATATATTTGCACTATCCATGTACCATGAGACTGAACAAGGGTCAGAATAGTGAGTCCTTGAACTGTCTGTACATAAAAAGTATTCCCCATATGTGAATGTTCGACAAATACCAAGTAAATGATGTTAATGATTACACTCATGGTGGTAAGCACACCAAGGAAGAAAACCATTCACCAGATGTTGGATATGTATTATAAATCTATTCTTGGACAGGTAAGACGGAAAACAAGTCTGTCATGACTAGTAAAGAAGACAACACTAGCTCTCAGTACACTTCACGTCCATTTTCATAATAAACAGGGCATAGGACAAGGCGACCTAAGTAAAAAGGCCACAGCAGGAATTCTCTAGACTAGAATACAAAGAAACACAAGAGGCACAGGTGTATCAAGCCAGCTTTATCTGAAAGAGTTGCAAGGAAGCTTAACAGTAACAAAACTAATAGGAAGCTTTCATCAAACAGGCTGCTGTATATCAGTCCTCTCTGCATGGACTCTGGAACAAATCTCTCAAATTTACCTCACTCTCTAAGAGGCTAGTTTCAGGGGGCCTTGGCACAAGACAGAAAAACTCTTCAGCCCACTCTCTCATTACTATCCATTCCTTACTTCTAAAGATGTGGAACACGCCTAAATCAATTATTACATTAACAAAGGTGGAAGAAATAGGACAGCGATCAACAGGCACTCCACTGCTTCACACATCCAATCACACTAATCCTCCATAAATAGAAAAAAAGATAAAAGCATGCACACTTACAGTCTGCATCAAATAATGTTAGCTTTCAGAATGACAGGAAACACCAAATCCCTGTTTAACAGACGTAAAGCCAGGAGTGAACTTCATCCCAGGCTCGCCATTCATAATTCCAAATGTCCCGAGGTTGAAGCTTGAATTTACTTTATAAGTTATACTCCAGATATGCAGAGACAAACTAAAAATGTGAGCATGTCCTCTCTCTACATTCAACCAGGCACTGGATAAGGTAAAACGAATTACTTCATAGAGGCTTCTGTAGAAGCTTTCCAGCGGATCCATTATCTACAACAACTATTCACACAAAGGTTATGTGGGTTGAGCAAAGAAACATCTATGCTGGCCCTTCTACCAGAACCAGATATTGCCACCACAACTATCATTCTCTGTTACATTAGAAAAACAGCTAAAGGGCGGAGAAAGAGCTATGCCTCCACAAGCTCCTGAAAAGAGCAAAATAGTTACAACCATGCCACAACCTTCAAAACAGGAAAAGGCACATAACTTTTCAGCTCCTGCTCCCCTCTTCCCTCGGCTGAATTTTCTCTGCCTCATCATGAGCCAGGAATGAACACAGAGCACATAGATATTACCCCCATACACAGTATGTGTTTCCAAACAATGAGGAAAGATACTGAGGTCATGGTGGATTTGACTCTTCCTTGGGTGGTCCCAGTCTCTATAGCGCTTCAAGAGACTGCTCAGAAA
Organism: Triturus cristatus; assembly: GCF_964204655.1. Taxonomy (NCBI): domain Eukaryota; kingdom Metazoa; phylum Chordata; class Amphibia; order Caudata; family Salamandridae; genus Triturus; species Triturus cristatus. The sequence continues at coordinate 279,980,186 of NC_140580.1, read as the reverse complement.
GCACCCATTCAAACCTTTTTAATTAGACTTGAGAGCCGAAAGGGAAAATCATTATGAGCACAATTTTGATCTTTGTTAGGGGTTCATTTCCTTGCCACTTCAGGAGAATAAGGTAAAGGGAACACCCATCTTTCATCTCTCCTCCTTTCAAAGAATTTGTGAATAAACTGCAACTGTGAAGGTGTTGTACAACGAGGAAATCAATGATTCAAAACTGCAAAGTGATGCATTAATGTAGGTGATACCTCTGACCTAGCAGATAAGGACGGTGTTTGCACTGTACAAAGGCTTGGTGCAAAAACAGAATCTCAACTTACTCGGTGGATAGATATTTGTCTCAAATTTAAGCTTCACATCAACAGTTCATCAACATATCAATAACAATGAAGCACATTTTGCCCCACAAGAATGAAAGAGTGGTAATTTGACAACCGTGAAGGTTTATTAGCAGATTAGCAAAGTTACAAACTCAAATATGTCCGATTAGTCATAAATCAATAATCACCAGGTTACAGCATAAGTCAATAAAGTACAAGCAAATCAAAATAGCAAATCTAAAGCTGAGTTATTTAAAGATTATTGTAGGGAAATCATTAAAGATTCATTTCTCTAAAGGGAAACTCCTTAATGCTAAGCTAAGGTTTCAGAAGAGGAGTCAGGGAAGTATAAACAGCAGGTGTCAGCAAATATAGCCTATAGCCTAAGGCAGAACAAAATGCAGGCTTCAAGTAGACAGAGAAGAAATGTGCTTGCTCAAGAGATTAACTCTATCAGCAGAAATAAAATAAGCATGGGGCTCAAGAGTGGCAGAACAGCGTCTGCCTTCCATATATTATATTTATTTATTTATAGAGTGCAACAGTCATCCAAAAGGATATCACGGCGCTAAGAAAGCGAGATCCAATGGTAGGGAGTGATGTGATGTTTGCTGCCCCTATATCCGGTACTTAGGTCCTTCCAAGGTGGACAATTCACCATTAAAATCATTAAATTCAACAATATAGGCACTACTTATGGTTTCTATAGAGAGGGAACTAATCAAAATCTAAATATTCACAAAACTCTCGGTGTCGGCGCTCTTCTCATAAATCATACAATGGAAGATTTTCAGGCTCATTGCCTTCACAAATATTGCACAGGGGAGGATTCAGCTCTGCTGGTTGTCTCACACACAGGGGCTAAAATGTACTGTCCAGCTCACTAAATGATACACTCAATGACCTTCACATGGCATTTAACAATAACAATACAGTTTTAATGAGAAAACTGTTGAAACTTGGCATCAGAAATGAGAAAAAGATTATACAGAGCAAGCAGAAACACACTTTCATTTAACAAGGCCAAAAGTGAAAATGGCCAACTGAACATGAACACATTCTAACTAAGATTATTTATTAATGCGAAATCATGAGTTATGGCAAACCTAAATATAAAATGATACTAGAATATACGCAAACAATGATTAACTGTCATGTTCATTAATAATTTATTAAACAAAAATTAAAAATAGTAAAAAGCGCATCACCACCTCCTTATTCCAGTGCTTTTCACATTTATTACTAAACTGGATGGCCCCTTTAGTACTATGCATGCTGTTTTATTTGACATGTGGCATAACCTCCCAGTGGAATACTTTTCCCTATGTGGGAATGGAAGACCACATTCAATTTAATCACATTCTGAAAATACACATACTTCAAAAAGACGCACATGATTACAAATAATACAATTCTTTGTTGATAGGTCCCTCTTTTTACTTTTGAAAATATTATCTTTTTTTTCAAATTAGTGTGTCTCAGATAAGCGAAAATAATTTTCAATGAAACCTTCTTTCAAATCATTGTAAAGATCCATAACATTCCAGTGTTAAAGAATTAATTTTTAAATTGACAGTTTTGTGTAGAATATTTATTTTTGAAGTGATTCATTAATGAATTTTGCATTCCGTGTATCAGCTTGATATACTAATTTCCTCAGGTATCCTTTATGATTACTTATGTTGAGTAAGCCTACTCGCAGAACCCTGGTGAGACACACAGACCTGCCCTGCCGGACGGGGAACGTTGTTGGAGCCCTCCCTTACCGTCACTCTTGCAGCCGCTCCTTTTGCTCTCCACGCTGGGTGCAATCCCGCCGCCGCCGCTACTCCATCCTGCGGCCAGGAAGCGGGGGACTACAGTTCCCTAGCGCCCTAGCGCCCCTTGACGCCACCTACGCGCCCGGAGGCGCACTAAAAGACCGTTGCTCCCTCGGGGGAGCGGGAAGCCTACTCGCAGAACCCTGGTGAGACATACAGACCTGCCCTGCCGGACGGGGAACGTTGTTGGAGCCCTCCCTTACCGTCACTCTTGCAGCCGCTCTTTTTGCTCTCCACGCTGGGTGCAACCCCGCCGCTACTCCATCCTGCGGCCAGGAAGCGGGGGACTACAGTTCCCAAGCGCCCTAGCGCCCCTTGAAGCCACCTACGCGCCCGGAGGCGCACTAAAAGACCGTTGCTCCCTCGGGGGAGCGGGAAGCCTACTCGCAGAACCCTGGTGAGACACACAGATCTGCCCTGCCGGACGGGGAACGTTCTTGGAGCCCTCCCTTACCGTCACTCTTGCAGCCGCTCCTTTTGCTCTCCACGCTGGGTGCAACCCCGCCGCCGCCGCTACTCCATCCTGCGGCCAGGAAGCGGGGGACTACAGTTCCCAAGCGCCCTAGCGCCCCTTGACGCCACCTACGCGCCCGGAGGCGCACTAAAAGACCGTTGCTCCCCCGCGTCGCGGGACGCGCGCGGGCGGGCGGGCGCCGGGCTAAGCCCGGGCAAAGGGCGGGCCCTCTGTGGCCCTCAGGGGACAGAAGGAGACGGGACGGGCCACCCCCCTTGGATCCATCCGTGGCCTGGGACACATCATTGAGGTGACATTAGTACGGTGTCCCTAGGACATACGATTGGCCGTGTGGCCTTGTACAATAGCTAAGTGTAGCTTTTTATAAGTGCCCAGTCCCATAGCTATTTCATTCAGTGACCCTGTATAGAATGACTAAAGTGAGAAAGACCCCCGTGGCAACAAGATCAACCACCAGAAAGAAAACTGTACCATCCACACCACTACCGTCTCTTACAGCTATAGACTTAATGCTACAAAAAACCATAGGTGTAGTTGCAGATGCTATTCAAAACACGGAGAGGCGCCTCTCATTGACCCCAAACATGTGTTTCCCAAATCTTGTAATGCATACTACTGCTCATAACAACACTGTGGAATCCTTCACTAATGTAGAGGACTCACTTCTGTTGCAATCCTTTTCAAGGCTACCTAGCGGTAAAAATTGTAGTAATGATATATCATCAGCCTCATTTATTCCACCAAATATTGTTGAAGGAAGCCTGTCACTTAATTCCCCAGGGGTAGTACTTGCAGAAAGTTCCCCTCTAGTTAGTAAAATAGTAGCAGATAAATCGCCTCCTTCAAAAAAAAAGATGAAGAAACAGCGCTATGGGAAAAAAACAAAATCTATTCTGAGGAAAACTTATAGACCTTTGGGTAACCACAAGCCCTCTGCAAAAGATGTCTGGTTAAACTTCAGACTGGCTAAATCAATTACTAGAACATCCATAACATCCCCTAAGCAAGATGTACTACCGTCTGAAGTTAAACAACCAGAGAATAATACAATTCTCATAGACCAGACAAGTCAGACCGAAAGGATGAGTTCATTAGTTAAACCATATCTGACAGAACTGGAACAGTTAGTTAGATCTCTCCTACAGCCTATAAGTGAAAAAATTACCAGTATAGAGCAACTCCTAGCGAAGTTTGAGAAGCCCCAAAACAAGGATTTTATTAGTATGTCCAAACTCTCCACTGCACCTATACAGATTGACAATACAGAAACTGTTGGTTCTAATTCAGCCTTTACCCCCCTTTTGGGTGCTATAGATCACAATGATCCAAAACTGCTTATAAGTGTACATAACGAAATAGCAGTAGCACCGACTGTGCCCACTACCTCAGATGGTTTTTTAGCTGGTTGTGAAGAGAGTGAATGGGCTACGGAAGGTGTATCTCCTGTTTCATATGTTGATCAGGCTGAGCCTGAAAGGCCTATATTAACAGTAAATACAGCTACCAATATTCGACCAGCGCAAATATCTACGCTGTTACAGCAAAATAATAAACCCACACGCATTAATCTCCCTCCCGAATCCCACTTATACACTATAGTAATGATAGGTGTTCCGCAACTAGAAAAGGGTAAGGTAGAGAGATATGGGGACCTGAAAAACAAAGTAAGCCACTGGTTAACCGCCCATAGACCGATCCCTCGCCACATTAGCGGTAAAATAACAAATGTCAGGAGGGTCGACTGGGTGGGCCATAGATTTAAATCTACTGAGGGTGACTGCATTGTTGTTACATTTAAGGATAACCGTGTAGCAAGGCATATCACCAGCTGGAAGGATGGCCTGATCAATAGCCTGATCCGAACTATGGATCTAAGTTATTTCTACCCCTCAAGCGATTATAGTTTTAATAAAATGTCTTCTTATCCCATTATAGAGCAGGAGGAAAACCATGTTAATTATAATTTATATTACAATGAAGTAACACCAAGGAACCATGGCCCCTACACTATAGGAGATCAAAGACAGTATAGGAGAGAGACATTAGGGGAGAATAGACAGGTTAATTATCCGGTAACTTACTATGAGAGACGGGAGGCCCCACACGGGTTGCATCATCATCGTAACCACTTTCAACCAAAACATCCTAATACCAACTACAATGTACCTACCTCAAATAGGTTCGATGTCCTCTATGAGCAGAACAGCCTAGAGGGGGTTGATTGACTGTATGCTGTATCAGCCACACCTATGTACACTGATCAAATATTAAGCAATTCTGTTCATGGTGATATTAGGTCCCCACAAGCAGCAATCGTTCCCCTCTTAACCACTGAACCGGATAGCAATATCTATGAAGAGCCAGATGCAGATTTTCTTTCAGCTAGCCCCTCATTAACCGAACACGAGCACATTAGGACATCGCATTATTTGTTTGAAGCTTTTAACACACTTCCAGTCCATGTAGAACCAAATTCTTCTAAAATAGAAACCACAGGAGTTACACACGTTGAACAACCAAGCCGGTCATTAGAACCTATTTTTACTAAAGTTGCCATCGAAACAGAGACTGGTGATGTTTGTAATATGAGTTTAGTTTCATGGAATATAGCAGGTTTGGCTGATAAAATATGTGACCCTGTTTGGTTGGCATTTGTTAAGAAACATGCACTTATATGCCTCTAAGATACATGGATGGAAAATAATAATGCCTTTATTGAAGGATATCAAAGCTTCCTTAGGCCAGCAGCCCCCTCAGCTAGTGGTAGAGCAAAGGGGGGCCTGGCTATTTTTATTAACTTGGCTCTTTCTTGTCATATTAATAACCAATATTACGCAAATAGAAATATTCAAGTGCTTGAACTGAAGAGAGGCAAACATGCTCTGACCCTGGTTAACTTTTATAACGCTACATCCAGTGTTGGGAATGTAATATACTGCTTTTGAAAGAAATGTTGAGAGAAAGAAAAGGTATATTGCCACGTAGCTTAGTGATTGTAGGAGATTTTAATGTACACCCATGTGGTAACCCACGAGATACCCCCATGGGATCCCTGGGGTGCAATAGCGTGAATGGTTTTCACTTTGATCATACCAGGCGTGGTCTTCACCTTAATGATCTGTTAAATGAAAATAATTTGTTTACAGCTATGTCTTTGGTGCCAGAGTCTAAGGTTTATGACGTTCCAACATTTAAAGGTTCAGGTTATGGGTCTTTTATTGATCACATATTACTATCTGCCGACCTTGCAAATCAGGCTTCCAGTTTTACCATACAAACAAATATCTACAGTGACCATAACCCCCTAACCATTAGATTGGGTGGTGGTATATTTGAATCGCGAAAGCACTGTGAAGACCGGGGAACCTTAAAATGTACAAATGGTAAATGTCGTTTGAAATGGCACCTGGTAAATCATGAAAATTTTTATAATGAAATTAACAAATCATGTGGGGAGGAACTTGTGGCCTGTGTATCAACATCTATGTCCCCAGAACAAATCTTAGCTATTTTTGAGGGTGTGGTGTCAACAGTAGGTTCTATGTTATTAGTTCCAGTGAAGGGACAAGTTAGAAATAATCCTAAATGGTTTGACCATACATGTTCCAAGGCAAGCAGAGATTTAAGAAAGGCTTTAAAAATTAAACCCAGAGATTCAGGTCAAATTAAAAATCTCCGCTTGATTTACAAAAAGTCACTTGATAAACGGAAAAAGGAAATTAAGGCCCATACCTGGGAGTCCCTGCTTGATCCTTCAGTCCTGGGTAACAGCAGTAAATTCTGGGAAATTATTAATAAACCTTTGTTTGATAACCCCAGTGATACTGCACTAGGTACTAATATCCCGGAGGAAGACTGGGTCACTCACTTTAGTGTAATTTTTAAAAGCAATGAACAACAGGCAGATTATGACTTTTTAACTCCTAAGGAGCACTCTTTGTCTTTTTCAGTCAACGAAGTAGAAAAGGCCATTCAAGGGCTAACTGGCAATAAGGCACCAGGCCCGGATGCTTTGCCTCCGGATCTTTTTAAATCCTGTATTTCATTATGGGCCCCTGTTCTCACGAACGTAGTAAATGCAGCCGCGACTTCTAAGTGCCCAAAGTCGTGGGGGCAATCGACTATAGTTCCCGTGTTTAAAAAGGGTGACCGTAGCAGCCCATTATGCTACAGGCCAATATCTTTAATCAACGCCGTAGCAAAAGTGGTAGGGGGTGTAATTTTGAACAGGTTAATAACATGGGCAAATGAGAATAATGTTATTTCCCCAATACAATATGGCTTCAGACCCGGCCACTCAACAGTAACCCAGTGTCTGAACCTATATTTGATTGCAGGCAAATACACCCTGGCCCGGCAGGGAACCATTCACATGGCTTTTATGGACCTGTCGTCCGCTTTTGATTGTGTGGACAGAGGTAAATTATGGGACACTATGTCAAAGATGGGCGTTGAGCAGAATTTAATTCACCTATTGGCTGATTTACACTCCGATACAAGAGCCAACGTCCGTTACACCCAAGACTTGAAAGTGACGGGGGATATTAGAATCAACCGGGGTGTTCGTCAAGGATGTATCCTGGCTCCCTTTCTTTTTAACCTGTATATCAACGAGCTGGAGGATTATTTGTTAAGAACAGGTGCGGACTACCCCTACGTAGGCCGAAAAGGTGTCCGAGTCCTGCTCTATGCGGACGACGCTGTCCTTATTTCAAGGACAGCAATTGGTCTCCAGACACTTTTAAATTCATTTTTTGACTTTATGGAGTCTCGAGGCCTAAGTATCAACAATTCTAAGTCCTATGTTATGAAAATAGGCCAGGGGTCGCGAAAACCAAACTCTTTCATCATAAACGGGGAAAAAATTCCAACCTCCAAAACCTTCTCATACCTGGGGGTCCTTCTTGACGATCAATTATCTTGGGGCCCTGCGGTTCTTAAAAAGAAGGGCGAGGTAACACGCGTTAACACAGCCATACTTGGCTTTGCGAGAAAAATGGGAAACAGCCCGGTGGCTGCCCTGCTTAAATTATACCAAGCCAAGAGCATTGCAGTTGCTTGCTATGGCAGCGAGCTCTGGGGCTATAGCCAGACGCGAGATTTGGAGGTTGTAGAAAACAACTTTTTAAAGAAGGTTTTGAAGCTGCCAAGGGGAACCGGAATCTTCTCGGTACACGAGGAGTTAGGTGTACCCTTTCTTAGCGACAAAATAGCAGCAAATCCCCTATTATGTTGGATGAACTCCTGGCTAAACAACGATATACCTCTCACCCATGACATATTAAAAGAAGCTTTAACTTGGGACGGGAGGCTCAAGGTCCCGTGGTTGAAGTATATTAACGACCGACTAACTGAAATGGGACGGCCGGACCTGTTCTCAACCCCAAACACCATAACTAAAGCAGATGTTATTTTCGTGAAAAAAACATTTATGACAACTAGGTATTTCGCCAGGGAGGAGGGTGAGCTTTTGAAAGACAGTGTTAGGAAACATGTCTACAAATGGAACCGTATTTATCATGGCCTATGTCTGGCTATGATCGTTATTTATTGACAAGGTTCCGTTTTGATTTGTTTCACCTCTTACTGGCGGTACCAAGAGGGGCTCATCGAGGCCAAGTGCTGCCTGCTTGCGGCTGCGACGGGAAGTCTCCGCAAGACTTGGCGCACTTTTTATTAATCTGTCCTTATTATACAGTACCTCGGAGCCTATATTTAAAGCCTTGCCTAAAAGATCTAAAATTTACACAGATTAAAACAGCACTTTACTACCTTCAACTCCTGAACTGTGACTGCACCCTATTTGTATGCAGTTTTTTTAAATTAGCTATTACCTTCAGGAAAAGTATGGAGGGATAATTATGCTGCTATCATCGTTGTACTTTTTAAAAAAAAAATCTTTTTTTAACTTGACATAATTATTTATATTTTTAACTTGTCTATCCTGCCTGTTTTTCTTACTTTATAATGTGTATGCAAATTATTTGTCTCATAAATGAATTGGATGTTTTGTTTTTAACTGTATGTTTAAGAAACGTGTTTATGATTGTATGTTTATGAAATGTGCTTTTATGATTGTAAGGATTACAATCGAATAAAGTTACTTGAACTTGAACTTGAACTTGAGTAAGATGCAATTCACATAACTTACTTTTGCATAATTATGGGAAATGTGGATAAAATTAAGCAAAATTATGTGCAGTTACACAAAAGGCGAATCTGGCATTTAACGCTACATTTTAGTGCAAATTGTGTTTTCAAGTCCATTTTGGATGTGAGGACGCATTTTGTGCTGAAATATGGCGCACAGAACACAAGTACTAAACGAAACAGTAGCTCCCATGCTGGCCATTCGTCATTCTCAGGTGCTCGCGTAAAATGTTGCTGTAAATGCAAGTAATTACGTGTTGAGGCATAATAGCATATTACCGAAATTATGCAAGATTATGCTAGTGTAACATACATTTCACCTACGCCTAGTTTATATTTGTATTATAAAGATGTGTATCAGTCCCCCCCCAGTTTGTTACCCAAGCCAGTAGTTACAGGGACCGGATGCTGAGCAAGATACACAACTTCTACTATAGCAAAAGTAAGAAACACCATGGCAAGGCACGACCACAACAAGGAAACCAAAAGGGAACCTCACTGGGAATGTACCCTTTCAAGTCCCTGATGGACCGGTCAACTTACAAAGTGAATTCATGATAATCGTGCTCATGGACAATACCAAGTCAATGTAAGTTGTTTTTGAAAAATTGTTAAAAAAAATAAATAAAGATGTGTATCAGAAGTAATGCATTTTATTATTAATTTTAATAGTTGTGATAATAGCAGGTGCCTTCTCGACATCGGTGGATGACACATTTTGAAGTGCAATAAATTGTTACAAACCATTTCCTAAGTGAACAATCATGTTATTATTTTTTTGTCATACGACTTTATGAATACATCCGAAGAATGTTTATTGTATATTATGTGGTATTAACTGAAAGATTTGATAGAATTATGGATAAGTACTCAGAAGACAATTTTTTTAAATAAAAATCATAGAAATCCCATTAAACTTCAGTTGAAGGGACATACTGGTTTTGATTTAATACCTAAAACCCACTGAGGTTGGCCGTGTCTAGTAAGAAACAGACATAATTAGCCCTAATAACCCCTACTCCAGATACAGCCTCAAAATCATGCGAGTAGCAATCAGTGTCATATAAGCCATTAATTCTCTCAAGAATAGTAAGATTTCATTCACATAAAACTAGATAAAAGGATTCCCTCCATCCCCTGATGTAGTTGATGAACTCATAATAGATTTGGCATTGGAATAGGTCCGAGAATAGTCTCTTGACCCAGAGTCTGTCGAATTCATCCCGCAAATAAGGGAAATAAGGGAAAAGTCACTGAAAAGTGCGCTGGTCAGATGAAGAGGATCGCCAATTACTGTACACAAACAAGTCTGGGCTACTGATCCTAGACATCCGAAGTATGATTAGGGTGGGAAGTCAGTTCTTAGAGCTGACAGGGCTATCCATACCTGGACTGGTGGGGTTACCGCAATTGCTGTATCGCTACACCACAGTAGATGCTAGTGGTGAGCAAATGGGGCCAGAATATAGTGTGACTGCCTCATAAAATCAATGGGGACCACGTGTGTTGCTGAGAAAGATGCGGCGAGAGAAGGGCTGAATCGCACTAAGAGGAGTATCTTGGAACTGGCTGCCCTTCCTCTGGATTGGTTAGGGGATCCTGGGCTTTATTCCCCTACCTGGCCTGACTGACAGTGAATGAACGGTCTACATGAAGTACCTTCAAGGGGGCATCAATCGTGAGCCTCAGCCTGAGATAGGGCTCACTTTGCAAGTAAAGCTGGGGTAAGGCTGGGACTGCTGGGCCTGCCTGCTGAGAGTTGATTGAGATGATTGCAGAGGATGCTGATCAGGGGTCCAGACTTGACACCTTGGAGATATATGTATCTATGACAAGGGCAACCCTATATGCACACGGTACACAGGTAAGTATATTGGTTGCATCGTTGAGCGAGCAGGAAGTTGGTTAGAGGAGCACGCATGGCAGTCTCCCGCCTTAATATCGTGTATTTTCTCACAAAGCAGTTAGGCGAGTACAACCACATGGTATTTTACTGTACTACGAGTCTCTTGGAGTTAATGAATGCTTGACAGATTCTTGACGGTATCCTGTCCACATCAAGCTAGTGTGGTAGTTGGATGACAACATCCTGAGGAGACCCCTCAAATACTTTGGGGTTGAAACATCGACAAACCTCTCGAATTGGTTGACATCTACAATTAACAAGAAGGGATTGCGAATTCATTGGAACTTCCCTATGTTTACTTGAACTTAGAAGATTACACAACCATTGGAGAGTGTACAGTGTCTTTGTGTAGTAAATGTTGTAAATATAAACACCATGGGAGCACTGAGTCGTCTATACTACATATTCACATTTGCACTCCTTGTTTATATATGTATGACTACAATACATGTATGAAGGAAATTCTTACTTTGTCCAGCACAGTACTTTCTATAGTAATGTTCCTACACAATCAAGTTGAAATTGAATGAGGTTTGGTAAATTAGAGAGCCCCCATACCTACGGATGAGCTATCTAGGCTTGAATGAGTCCCATGTGATATTTTGTGCAGATTAATAGACCATGGAGATATAGGCAGAGGGGTTGTATGACAGAACAGTGAGGCCACAAAAAATATCCTCACATAGAACAAACTTGGAAATTAACAGAATTAGTTACCATTGCTTGCCTTCCAAGTGCGCCTCTAACAGAGACATTGTAAATGATCTGCAGTGCAGACACAAAAGGCTGGCAGGAGCTCCATATCTCCCCTTCACTTCTCCATAGGAAATCTATAAAGAATCATTAGGGAGTAAGGTGTACATAAACCCAGGAACTTGACAGGAGCCAGACACGAAGATTGATGGGGACATGCTGGAGCATCATTATCCGACTGCAGGCCTGACAGCTTTCTGAGGTGTGTGGGGATAGTTACAGGGCTTTTCATGAAACAGCCAGGGAGATTATTCAAAGATCAACCAATACAATAACCATGTGGTTGACAGACATGGCTGCCTGGAGAGTGTTTGGCACAGGGTAACTACAGGATATGATGTATGATACAAAAAATCACTGAAAATTCTAAAGTGAATATGAAGTTGTGGTTGGCTTTGTTATAACAGCTTAACGTGTGCTTAACAAAATCTCAGAGTGCAATTATGGTTACAAATTAAAACAGAAAACCATTGACATTCACCAGTTATGGTTAGGAGCACAATCTATAACTCGGAATGATGGAAACTATACCTCATACACCAAATGCAATAAGTCTGACCCCACAATATTTATACCAATAAGTAACCAGACCTAAAAGCAAAATGTAATTAAATAACAACACATTCTCAAACTAATACATGACATTATTTTAATTGACATCTCTGTCAAAATGGTATGGGTAATACAATATGTAATCTTATCTGTAGGATGATTTACAGCATTTGTAATTGCATCATTAAGGGTGTGGTCACTAGCATTACATTTGGTGTGCTTCCCAGTAGTATAACTTAATATTTGGGCAACTACCTTTCCTGATATATATCTGAATCTGAGAAACTTTCTGGATAAGCCAGTTTATTTTCTTGACCCACATGAAAGTTGCTGTAGATCATACCATATTATTGTTCTTAAGCAGTATAAAACTATAGGTAATATGTACATTTATATGCCTCTTAATAAAGAGTGGTGGACTAAACCACCTCTGAAAACAATTTCACGAAGATTGCAACTGCTTTACGGACATAATGTAAACTGTTTATTGGGCAGTACTCTGGTTTTCCAAGCATTTGGAGAACAGCCTGCACTGTACAAAGTTTAATTGCAAAAGCATACATAGCAGAAATATTCACTCTAGGGAGACTAGAGAAGATTAATGTATAATCTGAAAAAATTGCAAAATGTGATTGATCCTCCTTCTTCTATGGGTGTAATGAAATATACAAAGAACACAAAATGTTGAGTCAAAAGGGATGGTGGCAAATAACACCGTTGTTGCCAATATCTTTAAATCATAACATCTTCAGCTATCCCTCCATTAACTCAAATTACAGTTTTAGGAGATGATTAAATATTTCTCACAACAGTAAGGTATTTTTCGAATATTTCACAGTAAGACATCAGAGGCCCTAGAAACTGAGCATCCATGTAGTGAAATGTTTTTATGCATCCAAAATTGTCATCTAATGGAGCGCCTCTATTTTCCTGTGCTGTTCTTCACAAAGGTGCGAGTTGACTGGTTAATTTGGTAGTTTTTGCTTTGTACATTTAACAAGGATATGGGATGATAAGAGGTGCAAAGCTGTTAGTCTTTTCCCTTCTTGGAAAACAAACATATTATAGGCATGAGTTATAATATTGGGGTATTTTCATCATTGATGGTTACATGAACAACTTTCAATAGAATGTCAACATTAACATCAAAGAAATGTTTATACATCGCATCTGCTAGGCTATCTTTCTCCAGCACTTTTTTATTCTGGGTGATTAAATTACAAGAGTCAGTTCACCTATATCCTTCAGTTTGATATATCAAGCAATTACATGTCCAAGGGTGGTAGGATACATTTGGCAAGTTATCTGTCAATCTCACAGATTAGTGCTCCTGATCCTCGAATATAACTTTTATACTGTGAAGATTTGCAATATCTCACTGAGTCACATCTCAGTCATTACATCACTCCTAATCCTCTGTACTCTGTTCTTAGTGGACTGAAACTCAGTCAATCAAGCTAGAGGTCTTACAGAATATTGACTTTGCCCATAAATTCAATCTTGCTTTGCTCCTCTCTGTTGTAAATATGGAGACATTGCTCAAAGAGATTCACCTGGTCCGGGCTTTCTGATATTTGTATTCTAACTTTTTAAGGTAATAACTGTTCTGTTGAGCATTTGCTTTTCGTCTTGATTAGGATGTGTAGACTATGAGATACAAACTCCGGCATTCCACCCTACAATGTCTCTGGTACAGTAGAGATGTGAGTGGACCTCTTATTAATTTGGACAATATTACAGTTAGGGCGTTTCAGAAAATACTCATCCTGTACCCTGTGTTTGTCAAATCACTGTATAGTGATAGGAGGTAGATGTGCATTACCAATCTGGCTTTAGATAATGCTGCAGCACAGCAACAGCTACACACCAATGTACTGGTGATGCATTTCTCATCAATGTCAGAGACGACCCCTGCCTACTGGTCCCGCTCAAACTCTCCTCAGCCTTCAAATCAAAGAAAACCACTTGGGTTTCTCTGACAGTACTGCAATGATTCACCTTCCACCTCACCGACTATCATCAACATGTGCAGATAGGAGTCACAAGATTTCAGAGACTCCATCCTCTTTGAGTTTCACAGGTCTCAATCTCTTCCCTATCAGCTTCAGGCTCTAAATGAACTCATTAGCTCCATATTCACTTATAAACCTCAAGATCCATTAAGGCACTGATGACACTCAAACCTACCGAAAAGTCTGCTCAACTGTTGGCATTCAATTCAGATGTTGTTTCAGGCTCATACAGAAATTGATGTAAAGTACCTACCTGAAGATCAAACCCAACAAAGATGAAACTCCTCTTTCTTGTTCACCAACAGTTCCAAACAACTACAGTTTGATTCTTGGCTCTCTGACATCACCTCCCAGCTTATAGACAACACAATATCCTTCAGATACAAGCTTAACTCTCTCTTCTGAAAAAAAAATTAAACCCTTGCTTCCAGAAGCTAATTTCAAACAGTAGTGCAAACGTTGTTCCTCTCCCACCTGGATAATGGCACAACTCTGCTTACAGGCCATCCAAATATCACTCTGGCCGCCCTGAAAGGCATTCTGCACAAGACAGCATGTCTCAGCAAGGGTCTGCAGAAGTTTGACTGCATTATACCAACAGGCTCTTTGTTTGTAACTGATGTGGCTTACCTCTGCTTCTCTCCCTGAAATAGCCAAGGCAGTTCCAGAGCGCCAAGATAGAAAGAATTGAGTTATAACAATAATTTCAAAAGCTTTGTATGAGTACACTATTAAAAGCTTGTTTTATCCTCTCACATGGAATACATATTTTAACAGTGCAAGTAAATCCAATGACTACCTTTATCATGTGCATTGACATAACACCCTCCAGGTTCAGGAACACATTTTATAAATTTTCTAGCCAGATTCTTGGCTCCATACGTACAACCTAAAACTAACTATACGGGGTTGGTCAATTAGAACTTCCATTTTGGTGAGCCAATCAATCCAGATTCCATGGCCATGACCTTCGTCATTTTGGCCTTAGGATCTCCAGCTAATAAGGGTGGGCATTTACTGGCTCCGAATATTTTCAAATATTATAGCTTTATTGGTGAACCCTCCTCTAAATCTAACATGGACAGATCATTTCACGGTTCCATTCTTTATCCCTCTTTCGGGACCAGTTTCTGCTGGAATCTCTTCTCCTTACTAGAAGGGAAGACCCTGGGCCAAGATTCTCTAATCAAAGTTATTAGAGGCTCTGATTTATAATCTATTCACATTCTACGCTAACGCCTCTGGATGCTGAGAAATTCTTAAAGTTGAATTTTGCCAGCTCTTGATTACATTACTTCAACTCAACAGCTGCACCTAGGTTGCAAATAAATCCTTAGCAATCTGGTATACGGATGAACTATGGGCTATGAAAAAATACAGTAAGCAGAATTGTACTTATATGCAGGAGGATTAAAATGTATATAAACTGCCTCTAAACAATACCAAATGCTTGATCTAAAGCACATTGAGAGGACACCTTGCTAACAAAATTACATCATCAGGAAATGCTACCCATTACATTTTTTAAATTGTTAATAGTTTTAGGAATTCTAAAGCTAGCACTTGCATCAATCCAGGCACCATGCAATAAGTTGTCAAGTTTCTTTAAAGAGAACATTGATGCTATATACATTAATTTTAAGCATTAGCAAAAGCCTACATTAGCTGTTTCCTCTGATACAATGAGGATATCTCACGAGAAAAGCTTTTAAAAACTGTTTAAGCCATTATCTGACACATTATCGGTCATAACTTATGTTAAATCCATGTCATCGCTTGATTCACATCCTCCAGGCCTTTTCCATAAAGCCTCTTGTACACTTTTCCCTCACTTGACCAAGTTATGTAACTAATCACCCGCCCAGGCAGATGTCCCTTCCTGTTGGATGCAAGCACAATGTATTCCACTCTTTAGAAAATACTACTGCCGACCCTTCAGTGCTTGCTAATTATAAGCCAATATGTTTATTACTACTACCTGCCAAAAGTTTTGAAACATTTGTCAACAAGCAGGGTTCGTAATATCTAGAATCTAATATGTTATTGGACATCTCTCAGTTTGGATTTAAGCCAGAATAATGTAGGGAGTTTGCTTTAGTAGCAGTCATTGATGTGAGAATGATATCGGACCGGGGGGGGGGGGGGGGGCTCTGCCACCTTGGTCCTATTGGTTCTATCTACAGCTTTTGACACTATGTTTCATGAGACTCTATGACCATTACTTCAGGTAGTTGCTATTAATCTGGTCCTTAAATAGATTGATTCATTCTCAACAGGCTGCTCCTGTGCTACCTCCCTTCTACCTTTTCAAACACCCTTTCAGGCTATTATCTGTGATGTACCACTGAGCCCTAAACTTTTCAATGTATACATGTCTCCTTTGGCAAAACTTGTTCTTTCTTTTGGTTTCAACAAAGTTCTGTAAGTAGACAATACACAAATTGAATGTGACACTGCAAGTTGTAAATCAGATGACTCGAACATATTATCTTAACCGTAACCCAACTATACCTCCCACTCTACCCTCCCATCCAGGCGTGTCTCTATAGTCGGCAACCTGCTCAGTTGTCTGCCAGGCCTCATATTTTAACTTTAAGGGCCACTAACATATGCTCAAGGGACTTTCTCTCTGCTCGGGCGGAGTATCTTATATGGGCAGCAAGGTCCTGTTTATTTGAGAAATAAGATAGCTCTTTCTCAGCCTACAAGATTATTGCATTCTTAAAATGCTGCTTTCATTACCATCCCAAGCATTCTGTTTGAAATGTCTGGGGGATGGTCCTTTTCCTATCCGGATGCATTTCATTGGATTCAACTACCTGATAATGCAATCCTGTGCTTCTCTTTTTATGTTCTCTCTGCATCTGGATTCCCAGTTAGGGGTAACAGTTTGCAGTTAAAAAGAAATCAAATCAAATTAAGAAGGGGAAAACCAGAAGGCAGTCATTTTCCGTCTATGTATTAGGATCTGGAACAGTATGACCATTTACATCAGAACTGCTCCAAATGTTCACACATCTCTTGAATTAACAATACCTCCAGCCCACTAGAATTATTTGTTGCCTCTATCCTGTTATTAATTATATAATTCTCCAGGCTTTATCCTGTTCAGTATGTTGTAGCTTTCAACCTAGATTTGTATTATACAAATACTACTACATTGATACATACATGATTTATATCGAATGTGATTTCCGCTAAAGCATAGTCAATCAGAATGTTGGAACGTATGGTTGTATTTATCTGGAGTGCAATAGTTGAGGATGCCAGTAAGAGGTTTATACGATTATATTATTACTGAGGAGAAAAAGAAGATGTATGTCTAACAGAGTTATGTTCTCTGCAAACACCCTCTATCTACCCCGAGGGCTATCATTTGCTAAAACTAAAGCTCTGTATTATTCAGACTATTTTGTATTGGTGCAGTGTAGTCTAATAAGCGCTAGTGGGGCAATTTGACACAACATTCATGAAGAATATTTCAGAACATCAAGCTCAACTCTAGCACTAGATTTGGCAAGAAATGTGTATTTTCCAACTGGGACCATAAACCACACCTGGGTTGTACTTAGTTAGATAGCAACTTGCAAATGCAGTCTTTATAGCCCATGGTAGTCTGTTGACCAAATCAAAATTGTGTTATAGGACAAAAATGCCCCCCCCCCATCAATTCATAACTGTTCCCTGACAGCTGTAACCGAAAACACTATATGTTTAAATGTATTCTGGATTCTGGAAGATATGCCTATATGAGTCTCTATCAGTCAGATTACATCAGATTGATGATTCTTAGGAAGTTGACAATAATTTCTTGTTTGGCTTGATTATGGAGGATATTAACATTCCATGCTATGCTAGGATCTTATGGTCAGTTAACAGCTTCTGATTATTTGTTCTCTGATTATACTCTCTCTCCTTTTGTTAACTTCTTTCTTTGATGTATTGTCTTTGTTACGCACATGAGGACATGGTTCAAATTTAAGTGGCAATTTGGAATTTCTAACTCTGCTTTCTCCCCCGTTTAGCTCTGATAACATCTATTAAACACACTCAGCCCTTGGTGTACACCCTGTAGCCCATTGCCTCTATCCTTCCGGAGGAGCCAGCCCCACTTATCCAGATGTTCTACCGATAGGTCAGGCACCCAGAGTGCAAGAAATTGGGTTACAGGTTGAAGAGAGTGAAACCCTACTTAAGCAGCAATCAAAATCCTTGTCAGAGTGAGGTTAAAAGCAAACCCAAAATTAACCTCTGCTCAACCCTCTGGAAGCTTGGCACAGAGCAGTCAGGCTAAATTTAGAGGCAATGTGTAAAGTATTTATGCAACACTTCAAACAGTATTAAAGTAAAACACAACAAGTACAATACCACACCAACAAACAACAAAAATCCAATCAGTAGAACAGAAGATATACAATTTTAAAGATTTAAGTGAAAATAGCAGCAAAAGCCCAACGTGCCACATGCTGCTATCTTGTTGTGCATTCAGGCTGACTGCGATGGAGCACTGGTTGGATACAGGGGCCAGGTTTGTCACACTGAAGTATTACCTTCTCTGTCCAGCATGAAGAATCCCATTCATGGTGGATGGGGTAGTGAGGAGAACGTAAGTGTCGTGGGCTGTCGTTGATGTATTGTGAACAGCAGACTGGCCGTCGCAAACGGTCATTGCTGTAATGTAAAGATCCTGTTGTCAATGCCGTCAGTCAGGCCGGACCTTTGCAATAGCACTCCCAATGAGCAGTCAATGCTGCAGGGCGAAGGGTCAGGTTGACAGAATTTTGCGTTGGCTGGGGAAGCGAGCAACAAGGATTTGGCACCAATGGGCCCGTTCGAGTCGCAAAGAGTCCAAAAACTTCATTTCAGCTCCACTGAGGCCACACCAAGGGTCTAGGACCTAAGAAGCGCTACTTGGAGGTCGGGGACTTACTCCAAGTTGATCTGGGTGCAGGGTCAGGTGGGTGGGAGCCTCTCATGTCCCTGTGGCTCTGAACAGAAGGCCAGCAGACTAGCCCTTAAAGTCACTCTGGGAATCCTGGGTACTGGTGCAGGTCCAATCCATCTGTCCCAGGGCAGTATTCCAACAGGGCTGCAGTCCAGCAGAGTGGCAGTACATTTCAGCAGCAATGCAATCCTCCTTCATGGCAGAGACTCAGGTTCCCTGCCTGCTCTACCCTGGCTCCAGAATAACTACAGGGGGTATGCAATCCTTTGTGTGGAGGGAGGACATAGCATATTCAGTTTTTAAGTGGGGTAGCGCCTACCCCCGCCCTCCCATCTTACCAGTGATGAACCATCCTGGCACACCTAAGCCCTCTGTCATGGTGTGCTCCTGGACCCCGGGACAAAGGGCACCAGAGAAGACTGGTGGACTGTGCCCCCTGTTACCACTCCCCTTCTTCTTTCCCGACAGGACGACTGGGACCCGAGTCCATTTATCAAGCAGGAAGCCGACAAGCCCGACTTGGTGACCGGTCACTTGAACTGGGACGTGAACTACGGGAGGACCACCTCCGTTTTGGACGTCAACTCTCCAGGTCCAATAAGACAGCGGGAAATCTGAGCAGAAAAAAAAGAGACTTCAGCAGTCGGTGAGGACACCAGGGAGACAGACGCGGAGACAAGAAGCCCGGGAACCACAACAGCCGTACCAGTACAGCTGCGAGGAGGCACTGAGGGGGTGAACGACCCGAAGAAGCCAGGAGGCCAATGTTACCACGCTGCGCCAAGCCACACTTCAGGAGAAGCGTGGCTCTCGAAGGTATGAAGCAGGGTTGCGGGGTGGGTAGGGACATAGGGAAAGACCGGCGAGTAGAAGAGTATATTTCTCTCACCCTCTATCCTCCCGCTCCGTTATTCCCTACTGCCTGAGCACTTTTACCCTGTGAAATAGCACCGAGCACAAACGGGTGATCCCTCACTCCCTTTCCCCCACAATCAGCATAACTGGATATTGATACTCTTTCCCCTCCTTCTTCCTATGCCCCGGAGCGGCGCGATTAAAAGGACAAAGACCAGACCAGGGGGAGAAGAGAGAAGGCGGAAGTGAAGAAGACCCCGGATAAGAAGCATTATACCGAGGCACAACTCTGGCTTCATTTAGAAGGAGACGCACTTTCAAAATAAAACCTTCTTTAACAAGACATAGTCTCGACCTCGATCCTTCCCCACGCCCACACCCTCTATTGTGTGTGTGTTGTCTAGGAGGAAAACACAAAGTCTAACTGCCAACTACACCCATTCATGTGACCCAGTGACAGGCTGCAGGCATGCTAAGGCAGGAAAATGTAAACTTTCTAAAAGTGTCATTTTCAAAATTGCAATCGAAAATCCGACTTCACAATAAGAGAGTGTTAGACCTGTCAGCCCTTTGGGTGGTCCCTCCTCATCATTATTTATTTTGTCCCACTCTTGCCTCAAACCCTGTTAGTATTTTTTTCCTTTTTGGGAACCACCAGACTTTTTAGTATTGATGCAGATTCAGGGAGCCATTTTATCTACCCCTGGAACTTCTGTCTGAGGGCCTGAAACACAAAATGGTGGCCACCCATTGTCACCTGTGACATCACTGGAACCTACCAGCACCTTCCAGAACATTCCAGAACCCTGTGACAGTGTGAGGCAGGTTTAGAATGTTGGGAAGGCATCTCCAGGTTGGCAGTTGGAGTAGGCAGTTGGCACCTGACTGGTGAAGAGAGAGGAGCAGAAACCTGAAGGAGGAAGGAGTGAGGCAGCAGGGGTGGAAACTTGTGCCTGGAGTGGGGTCCATAAACCCACCCTTGATACTAGTCCCTACTGACTGAGCCCAGCCTGGAGCCCTGTGTGGGAGAAAGCAAGAAAAACCATCTTAAGGACCTGGACAGCAGGAACAGGCCTTAAAAGTAAAGAACAGCAAGTTCCTGACCTGGTTACTGGTAACTTCTTGAAGTCCGACGTCGAGAAGCCTGGAGACCTGGAGCCCGAGGTGGAGAAGCGGCGCTGACTGGAAAGCAGACTTCGTACCCGGAGCCGCCAGAGGTCGAGAGAGGGCGCCGACGGAGGTCGTGGAGAGTACCAGAGGTCGAGGAGGAAGTCACCCGAGGTCGAGTGAGCGGCGTCGACGGGGGAGTGAAGTCCGCCCTCCGGAGTCGCCGGAGACCGAGGTGAAGCGTGCCGGAGGTCGGGAGTGGAGATCGCACTCCGGAGTCGCCGGAACCTGAAGAGAATCGTGCCGGAGGTTGGGAGTGGAGGTCGCACTCCGGAGTCGCCGGAACATGAGGAAAGGAGCACCGGAGGTCGGGAGTGGAGATCGCACTCCGGAGCCGCCGGAAGTCGACATCGAGCCAAGACTGCCCGACGTCATCGAACCGGAGGTCGACATCGAGCTGAGGCCGCCGACATCGAACCGGAGCCGCCCGAAGTCGACATCGAGCCAAGACTGCCCGACGTCATCGAACCGGAGGTCGACATCGAGCCGAGGCCGCCGACATCGAACCGGAGCCGCCCACCGGCGTCGTCAAGAACTGTCATTGCGCCGAGGCCGCCGACATCGAACCGGAACCGCCTCACGGCGTCGACACGACTCCAGCGGCGTCGGAGCTTCATAAAAAGGGCAGTAAGTGGAATAGAGGGCGCCTAAGGCCCTGTGAAGCCCTAAGAGACCAACCTAGGGGCTAGAGAGGTGCTGGAACCAGCTTGACTGTGCCAGGGGTGAGCTGAGACTAATACAGAGGGGTTGTGTAGTGTGGGAGAGCCAGATCTCTAGATTCCCCCTTGATCTACCTCAGTTTAGGCCTCAGCCTTGTCCAAGCCAGGGAGTATACCCCTCAGGCCATCCAAATCTCTACAAGCTGGGATTGGGTCAAATCATCCCATAGTACCTCAGGAATGTGAACTGATTTTCAAGTGTCACTGTTGGCTTTTATTATTTATTGAGAGCACTGTATTTATTGTATTCATCCTATTTATTGCCTCACAGTATTTATTGCCTCACAGTATTTATTGTTTCACAGTATTTATTGTCGCACAGTATTTATTGTCTCGCAGTATTTATTGCCTCATAATATTTAATTGCCTGTTATGTAATGCACTTATATTTATGCCTTGATTATTTATGACCTACCTTATTTATTGAATCGTTGAAGTATTATTTATTTGACTTACCCTTCCACAGGAAAAGCCTTGTGTACTGTGATTGTGTTATTATTTATTTAATCAGCAACTAAGAGAAAAGAAGATAAAGAGATATATTTTCAGTATAATTTTTAAGGTGTAGTGTCGTTTTTGGAACGGATGCACGCATGGTTATTGTGTGGGTATGACGTATGCTTAACACGGTGCCTTCCTTCCCGCTCGAGCCAAGCTACCACAGTGTGTTTGGGAGAACACCACCACCCTTCCGGTGTGGGAGTGTGTTTTTCTAACATAATTGGTGTTCAGCGGCGGGATAGAGCTGTGCCTACGTATACTCGACAATAACTGTGGGTAGTCCATAGGCCTACACCGGGAGTTTTCTCCAAGCGGACTTCCTAATTGTGAGTTTTTGTTTTTTCCAAATTTACTCTGGTGGTGGGAGGAGGTATTATAAAAGGTACCCCCCTGCATAGCTTCTGCAAATAACTGTCCTCTGACCTGAGTGGGCAAGATGGAGTTTGTACTGGAGAATTTAGAAACGTACACTGTGGCCCAACTCAGGGAGTTTTGTCAGCGGGAGGGGGTGTATTGTCCCCCAGGAGCAAAGAAGGGTGCACTCCAAACCAGCTTAAGGGCTTGGGGGGAGGCACGACGAGAAAGCAAGGCTGAGGAGGAGGACAGGGATAGAGAGCCCGACAGTGAGGGAGCTGGTTTGTACCAACCTGAGGTGGGGAACCTGTTAGTGGGGCCCAGGACACTTTCTAGGAAGGGCAGCAGTGCCTCTAGCGGTGGCTTGTCTGAAGTGGAGTTAACAGACCGGAGGGAGAAAAGACAGCTCACATGGGACTTAGCAAGGCTGGAGAAAGAGAAGGAGGAACAGAGGATGGCACATGAGCTGAGGTTAAGGGAGATAGATCTCCAGATCCTACGAGCCGGGGCACACCCTATTCCTAATGGTGGCAGCGAAGAAAGAGAGTTCACCAGGGAACCCAAACCCTATTTGCCGAAAGACATAGTGGCTAGCTATGGTGTGGGCGATGATATTGCCATGTGGCTAGCGGCCTATGAGGTCTCATTAAGGGCCCATGGGGTTCCAGAGAAGTACTGGGGAGGGGGATTGTACAGGTACATGCCTCCAGCTGGTAGGGATGCATTATTGGCCCTAGAGCAGGATGAGCAGACCCACTACCCCACCATGAAAGTGGCGCTCATACGAAAGTTTGGACTAACACCCGAGAAATACAGACAGAAGTTCCGGGGTAGCCACAAACTGGGCACACAGAATTGGGTGGACTTCCTGGATTATGCAAAGAAGGCATTAGAGGGTTGGATTCAGGGAAGTGAAGTGAGGGACTACGAGGGGTTGTTTGATTTAATGTTGAAGGAACACCTGCTCGAAAAATGTTTCCCTGAACTGTGTCAACACCTGGTGGATAGCAAGCTGACCAATCCCCGGAAGCTTGCTGAGGAGGCGGACATTTGGGCTAGTACCCGGGTGTCCACAAGGGGGACTGGAGGGGATACTCAAAAGGCCGGACAGGGCGCCCCCCAGAAGAAAGAGGGAGGGGAAAAGAAAAAGGAGTTCTCCAAAGGCCCCCAAAATAATTTTCAAGGTAAGGGAACAGGATTCACCCCTAGGGCTAACCCACCCAGAAACCCTAATCCTGGCCAGAGTCAGCAGCCAAGGGTTGTCCATTGCTTCGAGTGCGGTGGCGTCGGACACTATAAGGGAGATGCGAAGTGCCCGAAAAGACCACCCCCTCCCATTGGAGGAAAGGCCCCCGGAGTAGCTAGTGTAGTGCTCGGGGAGGAGATGCCCTTAACTAAGGGAAGGGAGTGGGCGGGTGTCACTTTAGTGTCCCTGGGAGAACGGGAGATGGTTCCTAAGATCCAGGTGCCCGCAAATACCATAAAGTATGGGCAGTGGGTCACCATCAACGGCCAAAGATGGGAGGCTCTGAGAGACACAGGAGCCAGTATGACTATGGTACGTAGCCAACTGGTGTCTCCAGAGCAGGTAATTCCCGATGTACTCCACCCAGCCGCGATGGCTGACGGCAGAACCGGCCACTATCCGGTGGCCGAGGTTCCCTTTGAATGGGAGGGGGTTGCAGGTTCACTTCGAGTTGCCGTAAGCCCTGCCGTGCCGGTCGATTGTCTACTGGGGAATGACATGGAGCACAATGCTTGGAAGGAGGTGGAATACCGGACTCACACTGAGATGCTGGGTACACCTGTCTGGGCCTGTGTGAGCACAGGGTCCGCGACTACCCGGAGAGGGAGTTCGTTCAGGCTGGAGCCTGGAACAAAGGCCCAGCCAGCTGCCGATCAAGGGAAGAACCGAGGACGGGAGGAGCCTGCCTCGGCATCCGCGCCCCGTGTGACGGATAGGCCACCAGAGGTGGTGGACCAGGAGTCCGCGGTGGGGGATGTTACCAAACTGGAGGACCTACCCATCCCGGCCGAGTGGCACGTGGAGGGAGGCCCGACCAGGGAGGAATTCTGCCAGGGCCAGAGGGAGTGCCCTACCCTTGAGGGACTGAGGCGTCAGGCCGAAGCCCAGGCAGCAGGGAACGTTGAAGGGAACTACAGTGTTTACTGGGAGGATGGCCTCCTCTACAGTGAACCCAAGGCACCCCTACATGGATCGTCACGAGCCTTGGTAGTCCCTCAACGTTATCGAGCCTTCCTACTGGAGTTGGCTCACGAGATCCCCTTGGCAGGACACCTGGGGCAAGACAAGACCTTCGCCCGTCTGGTCCCACACTTTTATTGGCCTCAAATGAAAGTGTTGTCCGACACCTACTGCCGGACATGTGTGTCTTGCCAAGCCAGTGGGAAAACAGGGGTGAAGCTGAAAGCTCCCCTGGAACCACTTCCTGTCATTAGCACCCCCTTTGAAAGGGTGGGCATCAACATTGTGGGTCCATTAGATCCACCTACTACAGCTGGTCACAGGTTTATCCTGGTTTTGGTGGATCATGCCACACGGTACCCAGAGGCTATACCTCTGAGGACCATTACTGCACCTGTTGTGGCTAGGGCCCTGATGGGAATCTTTACCCGAATGGGTTTTCCCAAGGAAGTTGTGTCCGACAGGGGGACCAACTTCATGTCAGCATACATGCGGGCGATGTGGAAGGAGTGTGGAGTGACCTACCGGTTCACAACTCCTTACCACCCCCAGACCAATGGTCTGGTGGAGAGGTTTAACAAAACCTTGAAAGGCATGATCAGAAGTCTGCCTGAAAGCCTGCGGAGGAAATGGGACTCCCCTGTCTATTGTTTTCCTACAGGGAAGTGCGACAGAAGGGAGTGGGCTTCAGCCCCTTCGAGCTTTTGTATGGGCACCCTGTGCGTGGACCTCTCAGCCTGGTGAGAGACGGATGGGAAAGAACTCCCAGAAAGCTTCCCCAGGACGTGGTGAGCTACATGCTGGCCTTCCGAAGCCAAATGGCTAAGTTGTGGAAGCAAGCTTCTGACAACTTGGAGGCCAGCCAAGCAGTAATGAAGGCGTGGTATGACCACAACGCTCACCCGGTGGAGTTGGAGCCTGGCCAGAAGGTGTGGGTGATCGAACCAGGAGAGCTTAGCGCCCTCCAGGATCGCTGGTCAGGACCCTTTGAGGTGTTGGAGAAGAAGGGTAAGGCTACCTACTTGGTGGATCTTAAGACCCCTCGTCAGCCCCTACGGGTGCTGCATGCCAACCGCCTCAAACCCCACCACGAGAGGCCCAAAGTCATTTTGATGATGGTGACTGACGGAGCAGAGGACGTGGAAAGCGAGCCTCTCCCAGATTTGTTTGCGTCTCAAGAGAAGGATGGGTCGGTGGAGGGAGTGATTCTCTCCCCATCCCTAACTCCTGAACAGCAGGAGGACTGCCGCCAGGTCCTGGGACAGTACTCTTCGTTGTTCTCCCTTGCTCCGGGTAGGACTCACCTGTGCGTCCATGACGTGGACACAGGAGACAGCCCACCTGTGAAGTCCAAGATCTACCGGATGTCAGACAAGGTGAAGGCCAGCATTCACAGTGAAGTCACTAAGATGCTGGAGCTAGGAGTGATCGAACCTTCCAGCAGCCCCTGGTCCAGTCCGGTGGTGTTAGTACCAAAAGCCGCACCACCGGGTGGCCAACCGGAACTGAGGTTCTGTGTGGACTACCGGGGACTGAATTCAGTAACCACAACTGATGCTCATCCGATCCCAAGGGCGGATGAATTGATTGACCGGCTGGGAGCTGCCCAATATCTAAGTACCTTTGACCTTACTTCTGGGTACTGGCAGATCTCTTTGACTGATGGAGCTAGGGAAAGGTCAGCCTTCTCCACGCCCAATAGCCACTACCAGTTCTGTGTGATGCCCTTTAGGCTCAAGAACGCACCTGCCACGTGTCAGCGTCTGGTGAACCAGATCCTCACTGGAATGGAGGGTTTCTCTGCTGCTTATCTGGATGACATAGCCGTCTTCAGTAACAGCTGGGAGGATCACTTGCGTCACCTGCAAGCTGTTCTCCAGGCCCTGAGACAAGCTGGTTTAACGATCAAGGCCAGCAAGTGCCAGATCGGGCAGGGGTCGGTAGTGTACCTTGGACACTTGGTGGGTAGGGGAGCGGTGCAACCCCTCCAGGCGAAGATCGAGGCCATCATGGCCTGGGAACCCCCCAAGACTCAGACTGAGGTCCGAGCATTTTTGGGCCTCACCGGATACTACCGCCGCTTCGTGAAGGGATACGGTACCATCGTGGCCCCCCTCACGGAGCTTACGTCCAAGAAGCAACCTCGACGGGTAGTCTGGACGGAGGCTTGTCAGCAGGCCTTCGTGAAGCTGAAGCAAGCCATGTGCGAGGCCCCGGTCTTAAGGGCCCCAGACTTTTCCAAGAAGTTCATTGTCCAGACAGATGCATCGGAACATGGCATTGGGGCAGTGTTATCGCAACTCAATGAAGAGGGTCTGGATCAACCCGTGGTCTTCCTATCCCGGAGACTACTTCCCAGGGAACAGAAGTGGAGTGCAATAGAGCGTGAAGCCTTTGCAGTGGTATGGGCTCTGAAGAAGTTGCAGCCATACCTGTTTGGCTCGCACTTCCTAGTTCAGACCGACCACAGACCCCTTCGTTGGCTGATGCAGATGAAGGGGGAGAATCCCAAGTTGTTGAGGTGGTCTATCTCCCTACAGGGAATGGACTTTCAGGTGGAACATCGGCCTGGAGTGGACCACGCCAATGCAGACGGTCTCTCAAGGTATTTCCGCCTTAGTGATGAGAACTCCCAAGGGGTTGGGTAGCTCTCCCCACTTTCAGCTGGGGGGGACGCGTGTTAGACCTGTCAGCCCTTTGGGTGGTCCCTCCTCATCATTATTTATTTTGTCCCACTTTTGCCTCAAACCCTGTTAGTATTTTTTCCTTTTTGGGAAACACCAGACTTTTTAGTATTGATGCAGATTCAGGGAGCCATTTTATCTACCCCTGGAACTTCTGTCTGAGGGCCTGAAACACAAAATGGTGGCCACCCATTGTCACCTGTGACATCACTGGAACCTACCAGCACCTTCCAGAACATTCCAGAACCCTGTGACAGTGTGAGGCAGGTTTAGAATGTTGGGAAGGCATCTCCAGGTTGGCAGTTGGAGTAGGCAGTTGGCACCTGACTGGTGAAGAGAGAGGAGCAGAAACCTGAAGGAGGAAGGAGTGAGGCAGCAGGGGTGGAAACTTGTGCCTGGAGTGGGGTCCATAAACCCACCCTTGATACTAGCCCCTACTGACTGAGCCCAGCCTGGAGCCCTGTGTGGGAGAAAGCAAGAAAAACCATCTTAAGGACCTGGACAGCAGGAACAGGCCTTAAAAGTAAAGAACAGCAAGTTCCTGACCTGGTTACTGGTAACTTCTTGAAGTCCGACGTCGAGAAGCCTGGAGACCTGGAGCCCGAGGTGGAGAAGCGGCGCTGACTGGAAAGCAGACGTCGTACCCGGAGCCGCCAGAGGTCGAGAGAGGGCGCCGACGGAGGTCGTGGAGAGTACCAGAGGTCGAGGAGAAAGTCACCCGAGGTCGAGTGAGCGGCGTCGACGGGGGAGTGAAGTCCGCCCTCCGGAGTCGCCGGAGACCGAGGTGAAGCGTGCCGGAGGTCGGGAGTGGAGATCGCACTCCGGAGTCGCCGGAACCTGAAGAGAATCGTGCCGGAGGTTGGGAGTGGAGGTCGCACTCCGGAGTCGCCGGAACCTGAGGAAAGGAGCACCGGAGGTCGGGAGTGGAGATCGCACTCCGGAGCCGCCGGAAGTCGACATCGAGCCAAGACTGCCCGACGTCATCGAACCAGAGGTCGACATCGAGCTAAGGCCGCCGACATCGAACCGGAGCCGCCTGAAGTCGACATCGAGCCAAGACTGCCCGACGTCATCGAACCGGAGGTCGACATCGAGCCGAGGCCGCCGACATCGAACCGGAGCCGCCCACCGGCGTCGTCAAGAACTGTCATTGCGCCGAGGCCGCCGACATCGAACCGGAACCGCCTCACGGCGTCGACACGACTCCAGCGGCGTCGGAGCTTCATAAAAAGGGCAGTAAGTGGAATAGAGGGCGCCTAAGGCCCTGTGAAGCCCTAAGAGACCAACCTAGGGGCTAGAGAGGTACTGGAACCAGCTTGACTGTGCCAGGGGTGAGCTGAGACTAATACAGAGGGGTTGTGTAGTGTGGGAGAGCCAGATCTCTAGATTCCCCCTTGATCTACCTCAGTTTAGGCCTCAGCCTTGTCCAAGCCAGGGAGTATACCCCTCAGGCCATCCAAATCTCTACAAGCTGGGATTGGGTCAAATCATCCCATAGTACCTCAGGAATGTGAACTGATTTTCAAGTGTCACTGTTGGCTTTTATTATTTATTGAGAGCACTGTATTTATTGTATTCATCCTATTTATTGCCTCACAGTATTTATTGCCTCACAGTATTTATTGTTTCACAGTATTTATTGTCGCACAGTATTTATTGTCTCGCAGTATTTATTGCCTCATAATATTTAATTGCCTGTTATGTAATGCACTTATATTTATGCCTTGATTATTTATGACCTACCTTATTTATTGAATCGTTGAAGTATTATTTATTTGACTTACCCTTCCACAGGAAAAGCCTTGTGTACTGTGATTGTGTTATTATTTATTTAATCAGCAACTAAGAGAAAAGAAGATAAAGAGATATATTTTCAGTATAATTTTTAAGGTGTAGTGTCGTTTTTGGAACGGATGCACGCATGGTTGTTGTGTGGGTATGACGTATGCTTAACACGGTGCCTTCCTTCCCGCTCGAGCCAAGCTACCACAGTGTGTTTGGGAGAACACCACCACCCTTCCGGTGTGGGAGTGTGTTTTTCTAACAGAGAGGATTTTCATTACAATTCAAAACACCAAATATGAATTGTTTACCTGTTCCTATTTGGAAGTTACAGCTTATTAAATGTAATAAGATAACTCCAATGGTATCCTATGGGAGAGGTAGACCTTGCAATAGTGAAAAACTAATTTAAGAGTTTTTCCCTATGAAGACATGTAAAACTCAAAAGTACATGTCCTACTTTTTAAATATCATTCACTCTCAACTGTTGAGGGCCTACCCTGGTGGTGATAGAGAGAGAGTTATAAGAGAAAAAAGAAAAAGAGAGAGTAGAGAAGAAAGGGACTAAGAAGACAGAAGAAGTCATTTTGATGCACTGTATTCAGTGGTTAAAGCTTTGATTAGGTTGTAGGGTCATAAATTACAAGGGCATTCAAAAAGCAACATTTAAAGCAATCTCCCCTTACCTACAATCTTCTTCTGCCTACCACATCATCCCCACCTGCCCTTTCCAGCTGTTCTAGCCACCATTCCTGCATTTTCTCCTACCCAAAGTTTAATTCTTCAAAATAGGTTCTTTGGTCATTGACAGCCTTTGACTCAGTGTTGCAGCCACTTCAGGTGTAAAGCCCTGGGACTCCTCACTTAGATGATCACTTTAGGACGAGCCACCTCCTGCTCTTGCGATTTGAAACATCAATAGCCTGTTAACCCTGTTGAAGTTGCCATCTAGCCTCTGTCATCTTGCAACTGATATCTGGAGAAAACCTGCTATTCTTCTTGTATATATGGTTCATTGGCAGAGACAATGCAAATAATTTTTCTCTAAGAACATTTGAAAAATGTGTTATGTTTGGACGAGGGTCCTTCACTTTAGTAGGACATTTCATAGGGAAAATCTACTCTTTGAACTTTCCTTACCCAAATACCACATTTCCACATCAGGAATGATGGCTTTAAGGTAAGTGGCCAAGAATTTACATTATTGTTACCTTCAGCTCCTTTTGATTTACCTTACCATTTTAAATTTGAATATCTACTTTAATCATCCCAGTCGAGTCTTAGCTTGAGCAGCTCAGAATACACTAGTTTTTAGCTATGTACTATGGTCATTAACACCATTTTCTACGAGCCTGTTTTGTTCTTCCACCTCATTGATATGGTTATTATTGTTTGTAGCTCAGAAAATTGAGCATTGTGCCCTATCTGTGTTTCTGGATTTCTTCTCTGATTACAGCATTTCCAACAATATAATGTATGTGCAAAGAGACATTGTTTTCCGAGCAAGATCTTTGTTACTCCCACTGTGTTTCTCATCAATTACTTGGATCACTGGCATAATATCAATATGCATACAATAAAAAAACACAAAAATGTCGTAAATTAAATATTGACAACAGTAATTCTGAATTCCTATACTAAACTAGTAAAACCACAAATATCAAGACCCTAAATGTTGTTAAAAAATATTGATTTTAACCTATAACAAATCGGAAATATCGTAAATAAAAATATAATTGCCTTTAAATAAATATATGTCTAAAATATCGCTTCACACAATATGGACTTCAATATTATCCGCAATATAATTAAATAATCCTTACTAAATAGAAAACTAATCACTTTTTACATGAAACCTTCATTGGGAATAAAGCTAAAACATTTATATACATGTTTAAATTCAATATAAATCAACCAAATCTTTACCATTCACCCCAATAAAATATATAACTAAAATCATAATAATACATTTAAACAACAACCTAAATAACACTAAATATGTATGTGTATATATATAAATACATTTACATTAAAAACTATCAAAAACAACTCATGCTTTATGGTTGTAAAAAACCAAATAAAGAATTTTCTATCAAACTATATATCATACATTAAAAATAAAAACTAAATTAGCATTTAACATAGGAAATAATTGACAAAAATAAATTAAGACTAAAACTAACTGAACCAACCAATTAAATAATAGTACAAACAACTTTAACCAATAAAACCAGACAAACAATTAAATCAACAATAAAAAAGGCACACTAATTTAAACAACGAAAGGGCCGATTACAATGGCGGGCAGACTTGAGTCCGCCCACCATCGTGGCAGGATCAGGACCGTCCGCCTGAATGGCGGCGGTCCTGCACCCTCAATCACAATGCGACTGCCACCGTGGCGGTCGCATCCAGCAATTTAACATTGCGGCGGTTGCTGCTGGCTGCAGCACCCGCCACAATGTTAAATGGCCATGTCATGCATTTCCATGCACAAGGTGGCAGGCAACGCCTGGTGCCTGCCACCTTGTGCATGGAAATGTAGGGGGTACCATGGGTACCCCTAAGTGCACGAACACCTTTCCCCCACACAGAGGGGGCCCACAACAGGCCCCGGAATTCAGCCTCCGCCAACCTTTCCATGGCGGTTTCACCGCCATGGAAAGGCTGGCTGACGCCTGCCTGCTAGGCACTGCCACTATTTTACACATACTGACTGTCATTCCAGGCAATCATATGGCGGAAGCGTGGAGGGCGGTCTTTGTGACCGCCGCGGTCGCACAGCGATTCCCCCAGCCATCCTAATGTGGTGGGGGAAATGGGAGTCAGATGGTGCCATCGTAATCGGCCCCTAAGTACTTCAAAAACAACAACACTGCAGGACGAGGACACTCTGCCAGGTTCGCACACCAGACCATTAAAGAAGGAATATATACATCTCAACAACCACTTAACAAAGTAAGTAAAACTTATATTTAAACTCTAAAGTTCTTGTTAATAAACGCAAAAATGTCTATCTCCTTACATAGACTTCCTAAAAGACAAAATTAAGCCTAACACGGGCTTGCTGCGTCCTTGATTTTTAAACACACTGCTCATTTTTACTTTTTAGTAGGACTCTGTTTGGGGGGAGGAAACTTACATTTGCTTTCTTTGCGCCGTGTACCAGCCATTGGCCTACGGTCCACGTCTGCTTGTGCTGATTGTGCAGAAAGGGCTATACTATTCCATTTTGGATGTTTGGCGGTCTAGTCTGAGAACTTGGCAACGCCTATATTAGGTGAATGTCATCCAGATACGCGGCCTAACACGGGCTTGCCGTGTCCCTGATTATTCAACACACTGCTCATTTGAACTTTTTAGTGGACTTTGATAGGAAGGAGGGAACTTACATTTGCTTTCTTTTCACTGCAGACAGCCTCATCGTCTTTTGGTCCCCGCAGCTTGTGCAGTTTGTGCAGAAAGGGCTATGTTTTTGCTGCCCAACTTCCTGAATGAATCTTGCTACATACCGCACCACCATTTTTGGAGGTATGACGGGCTAGTCTGAGGACTTTGCAATGCCTATCATAGGAAATCTCAGTGCAGACGCTTGCAGCTGGGGCGCTGAAGTAGCACCATGGACAAGCACTTCTGCGCCTATCCGCAGCTGGAATACACCCTGTGCCAGAATCCCTGGCTGTTTTCTCACTAAAGTGTATGCAAGGGAATTGCTCCTGGAGCTCTGCAACCAAGGTAGGAACAATCTCTGTGAACCCGTTTAAGCTGCATTTTAATATTGACTGTTTTAGTTGTATAAATTGCAACTTTACATACACGCCAAACAATTCTTCACAAACGGAAGCATGCATTATGGTGCATTCCCTTCTATTAACCCCTTAACCCAATCCACCGTCTGACTCACTTACTAGTGTTCTCCTTAATACACATTCTCTTGTTAACAATAAATACAAATTCTCTGAGTTTCTGGATCTTTATTCTCCGGATATTATTTTTATTACGGATACTTTGGCCGATTCTACATCAAACCTGGATTTATGAATCGCTATTCCAGTTGGTTACAATATTTCCTGATTGGAGCTTCCAGCGAAACGCAACTGTGGGCTTGTGATAATTTTTCACAACCATCTAACAACATTGTTTCAGCCTATCACACTTGGACTGCGAAGCCATTATGTTTAAATTTAAATCGAACAATAATGTTGCCTTTAATGTCATTTTAATCTATCACCCTCCTGGGCCCGGAGCAAAATTCATTCAAAACTTAATTGAGTTCACTGAATCATATATGGATCTCCCTAACTTTACAATCCTTGGGGTCTTTAATTTTCATTTAGAGATCTTAGACAATAAAGACACAGAACGCCTAATTGATAGCTTGTTTAGTTTTGACCGTACTCAAATAATAAATTCAGTAACCCATCTGGGAAATCAAACCCTCAATGGGATTTTTACCAGTAATCATGAGTTAAGTTTTGAGAAAGTCCTGCCCTTCACCTGGACTAACCACAAAGCATTATTTCTCTTGCTTAAAGTCCCTACCAATAACAGCTTTAGCTGCATATACTATGCCTGCTTTGATTAAATGCCCAGGCAAAAAATAGATAAGAAAAAACTAAATATTATTCTTTTGAAGTCTCAACCCACATTTGGAAATAACATTGACACAGCTACCATTTATTTTACGGACTGTATTGACTCTGCAGTCTCTCAGCTGGCCCCTGCAAACACAGAAGGACGTATTCTGCTCTGTGGTAATAACAAGATCTAAAATTATTCAAACAAAAATGCAGACGTCAGGAACAAAATTGGAGGAATAACTATTGCCCTGATGAAAAATATAAATGCAAACAACTTATCTGCAATTATAAGTCCTTGATTATAGCAGAAAAATCCAGGCACTTTATGGAGACAATTAACATCGCAAAAACTTTTCTAAAGAATTCATTAAAACAGTGAAAACTCTAGCCTACTGTAATGCTAACAACAACATAGGACCTGACCAAACCTTGTATAATAAATTAGCAGATTTCTTCCAATCAAAGGTTAATGTAATCTTTAATGAATTCACCTCCAATCTGAATGGCAAGTCCACTGAGTCCAGGAATGTTAGACCTAATGTAACAGCTAATGTTTTTTCAGCATTCACCCGTCTCAACAGTGAAAAGGTTGCCAAACTCATCAAGGTCGCTTTATCAGGTGCCCCTACAGATCCATGGCCCCATAAAGGTCTTCACAGCGTCTCAGGGATTTTAGCAATTCATCTATCTGCACTAATAAACAAGATTATGATTTCAGGGCACTTTCCTTCAGCCTGGAAAAAGGCATCGGCACTTCTACTACTCCAAAAACCCTCTCTTGACTCCCTATACGTGAACATTTATTGGGCCATCTCATGCATTCGGTTGAAATCTAAGATTCTTGGGAAAGACATAAATGCAGATCTCATTACAAATTTAATCTCCAAGACTGCTCTCAGTACAGTTTTAGGCCCAATCACTGCACCGAATCAGCTCTAGTGGCTGCTACGGAAGAAATCAGGTCCACAGTTGACAAGGGTGGTAAGGCGGCTCTGATTCTTCTGGAATTATCAACTGCGTTCAATACCATCAACCACTCACTGAAGTCCATTAACATCAGGGATTCTGCCCTTTCCCTTTTAAGCTCATTCTTAACTGATAAAGAGCAAGTAGTATCTTTGAGCAATTTTAAATTAGACCCTTTCTCTCTTCCCTTTGGGGTCCCTCAGGGATCTTTATTAAGCTCTTGTGGTTTTTCTGTGATTTTCTAAGCCAACGATACAGATTGTAGTTTCAGTCTCTTGAGACGTCGAAGAGATGGGCAAACAATTCAACGACTGCATGGAGCACATTGCCGGTTGGATGAAGGATAACTCCTCAAATTAAACCCAGATAAGACTGAGGTATTTCTATTCATCAAGGACACAGTCTTCTGGTCTGCCTCTTGGAGGCCATAAAACCTTGGCACCCTTCTCTCTCCAGTAAATAAAGCTAAAAACCTAGGTGTATGACGGATATCTTCAGGGATGACTTTGCCGCGTTTGAGCACAGGTGGGGTCCGTTGGTGACTTTCCTTTCGAGAGGTCTGCCGGCGGCGGTTTGTCCGCCCCAACTTAGGGGCTTGCGGCTGTTTCAATTGTAGTGGGCCGCTGTCGCTGTCGGTGACATCCCCTGCTGGTGCTGGCTGAGGGCCCGGGAACTGCTATGGGCCCTTGCCGGGCCGCCTCTTTAGACGGACATCTCCCCTTCCTAGTCACAGCACGGGACCTTCGGGCCCCACTGCCGGAGTCTCTTCCCTGTCTCTCTTTCTCCTACCCTTTCTTCTCTTTCTTTCTTTCTTTTTTTTTTTTTCTTTTTCTTTTTTTTTTCTCTCTTTGGATTTGGGGGTGGGGGGGAGGAGGGAGGGATTGTGGGGAGTTGGGGTTGATTGTTACATTGAAGGTGCAGCCTATTGACATGGTGCCGGCAAGGTGGTTAGGCCAAACCTTTTGAGTGCCGGATAGGCACGGGACTGTTAGTACCCGATGGGCACCCACGGGAGGTTCCCGGGGTATCACTCTTGGGCCTACGTCCCCCCCTTATTTTAGTTCTCTGTATCCCTTCTATAGCGATTGTTGTGATGGGGGAGACTCGCCCTTTTGGGGTGCGGCTAAGAGGCGGTATGGTGTTATGTCTACCACCACTTACTGGTCCATTCAGTTATGAGGCACATGTCAAGGTTTGTTCTGCATGTACTGCTCTTTTTGTGTGACTAATAAAAACAAGTTTGACAAAAAAAAACCTAGGTGTACTCTTTGATGGGAAATTATCTTTCTCGTACCAAATAAATCAGGTCACTTCATCCTGCTTCTTCTTGTTAAGAATCTTGAAGAAGATTTTCTCTTTCATTCCTCCAGAACTCCATAAGATTGTCCTTATTGCCCTAGTCATTTCTACGATTGACTATTGCATTGCTCTTTATGCGGGTATCCAACAACACCTGTTGAGTAAACTTCAGACTCTCCAAAACCCTGCAGCCAGTCTGCTTATGAGCATTCCAAAATATAGCTCGATTTCTCGAGCCATCATTTGCCTTCATTGGCTTCCATTTGGTGAGTGGGTCAATTTCAAAGCTCTGTACATGGCACACAAAGTTCTTCACAATGCCGGCCCAGAATACCTCAGAAAGATCTTCCAATAGCATACTTCCAAGCGTACACTCCGTTCTACTGCAGATAAAATGGGGGTCATCCCCAGACTGAACAAGCCCTATTGGGCTGGCAGGAGTTTCTCCTTTTACCCATGTAAACTGTGGAGCTCTTTTCCCTTTAAACTCAGAGCCCATCTACTACAATTTAGGAAACAACTAAACTTGGCCCTTCGCACAATCTCTCTCTCTCACTAGGTTTTCCCACTGAGCTTGATGTCAGAGGCTAGAGATAAGATGTCTACGGGCATTTGCACGCTCTATAAGTCTTTTAATTACTTACTTAGGACTTCAAATAGTGACAAACTGCCAGAAAAAACACAACTACCACAAACCAGTAAAAAGATATAAGAAAATATATATAAATTATTTCAAAACTGTAAATTAACCCAAATAGCGAGTAAAAATA
Source organism: Triturus cristatus (assembly GCF_964204655.1). Taxonomy (NCBI): domain Eukaryota; kingdom Metazoa; phylum Chordata; class Amphibia; order Caudata; family Salamandridae; genus Triturus; species Triturus cristatus. The sequence continues at coordinate 279,943,373 of NC_140580.1, read as the reverse complement.
AGCCTAATAACCTCAACCTCTACAAACCACCACCAAATTAACATTTAAAATAAACTAACATTTTTTTCAACAGAAAAGAAAATACATGCTCTACATTAGAGCACCCCAATAGAAAAGCTGAAAAAACTTGTAAAACAGATAAACAGAACCTACATGTAAGTATACAAAAAAGTAGGTGCATAATTTTACATGTAAATAACAAACGTACAAACTTTAAATAATTGTATATATTTTTTCAATTACACTAATTTCAGATACAATAACAGAGGCAGTAAAGTACGTAACTTCGGCAAAAGGAAGGCAGTTACTAAATCACATGGGTTACACCTACAGCCAAGAGAGTGCATCTACAGAAAATATAAACTGTAAACTTACCAAATATTATTCTAATGCATGTGTTATGGGAGGGCAATTACAAAAGATAACTTACTAAAACTTAGCAAATGTCAAACTTGGCTGATCGCTGAAACATTCAAAAGTGTCCCAAAACATTTACTCAGATATACACCATACATGATGAACATCAAAATTGAAATATCCCTTTTATATAAGACCCACTACCAAATAAAAAAGCAGCTCTTACTACAATCGCTTAAACATAAAACAAATAACTACTACCCCCCCAAAATACTCAGACTTTGAGCAAGCCATGATTCAAACCACTTTAAAAATGTACCTCCACCGAGCTATACAAGCCTGTTACTATCATTTCAATCAAAGCATATGGCGACACCTGCAACAATCTGCACTATGGGCCTGATTACGATGACGGTAGGACCACCACTGACAGCCCGTCAGTGCTGGTCCCACCGCCATTGTAATCCTGATTACCGCCTATCACATTAGGATGGTGGGCGGATGGTTGGTGGTCAGAAAGACCGACTGCCACAGATCCGACGGGCTCAAGGAGCCCATCGGTCCGTCAGAGGGACTTGTATCCCTACAACAGTGGGGGAGCCTGCCAGGCACCCCAATGTCCCTTTCAGCCTGCCTTTTTATGGTGGTTTACCCATGGAAGGGGACACTGGGAACCCGTAGCAGGCCCCCTTCCTCCTGGCTCTCCGACAGGGCCCCTGGGGGGCACCTATGATGCCCCCCAACATATCCCTGCACCATGTGTCAGGCACCACAATTCAAAATATACACTCTGCAACCGCCTTGTAGGCGGTTGCATCATGATTCAGGGTGTGGGACTGCCGACAGCCTGTCGGGGAGTCCTGTTTCAAATGTGTTGAATATTTTACAAACTGCAATTTCCATTTGAAATTAAAAAAATTATAGCGCTAGCCTATGTTCCTGTCACAGAGGTAGGCAACCACAACAATTTATTAATAGAAAGCCCTTTCTACTAAAGACAAACTAAGCCTCCCAATGGATTATTTCAAAGACACTTGGGTTGGCAGACTGCATCACTCCAGATAGAGAAACAACCCATATTCTAAATACCATGATGGAATGTCTATGACATCATCTTGTCACAGGAAGCCAAAAAAGCAACACAGTGAAAGTATGGCACAATGCCTTCTAAACCACACTAGGCAGAACACATCCTACACCCTATAAAGTTATAGAAGCATTACAAACAGAGCAAAGCTACCAACAAATACAAATGGAGCAATCTGTTAACCAAATTGCCTGAAAAGTAGCAAATAAACCAATATAATGTACAATATGCTACAATTTAAAGTCATAAATAACAGCAGCACAGCCAGCATATTGTGACCGTCAGAGCGCCCTGTCACCGCTAGGGATCACGGATCCCTGGCGATTGCGTTGGTCGTATGGCTGTCCGACTGCCATGGTTGTAATATCGCAATAAGACCACTAGTGCGGCGGTCCCCAACTGCCACTGCACCTCCACCTCGAGTTTGGCAGTCCTATGCACCACCAAACTCGGAATTAGGCCCTAAGTTTCGACCTGAAACCTAAGTTTAGACCTGTTGTCTATCTTTAGACTGAAGCCTAACTTTCGACCTGAAATCTAAACTTAAACTTCAGGTCTAAACTTACACCTCTGGTCTAAACTTAGACATCAGGGGCAATATTACCGAAGTGCCCAGGGGGTGCTAGGGGCATTAGCACCCACTCTGCATGCCCACAGGGCATTTTGGTATTACAGAAGGGACCGCAGACGCTTGTGTGTCACCTTCTGCAATACCAATAGCGCTGGGGCACATAAAGCGCCCGTGCTATTATCAGAGGATGTTCCCTCATTTGCATGGGGGCATAGCCCAATGCAAATGGGGGAGTCCCTTTGCTTCTGCGCCCGTGCCGTATTACACGTGGGCGCAGAGGCAAGGAAACAGTCAGGAAGCGTGCTGACAGTGCGATGCCTAAAAGGTGGCATACTGTCAGTGTGCCCCGTCATGGCAGCCATCTGGAGGGGGGCAATGGAGTCCTATGGACCACCCAGACATCCTCTTGCATCCAGGTGCAGTCACTCACTGCCCTCACCTGCAAAGGGGATCTCTAATCCATCCTAAAAGTGCTGGCGGGGTGCCACTGGCAGTACATTCAAGCTAATACGGCGCATTTTAATTGTTTGTGCTGGGCGCACCTTTTAAAAGGTGTACTCAGTACAAACAACAAAAAGGTGACTCATGTATAATAAAGGTTAAACTTTAGGCCTAAAGTTTAACTTAAGGTCTAAATTTTGACTTCAGGTATAAATTTAGGCTTCAGGTCTAAAGTTAGACTTCAGGTCTAAAGTTAGACTTCAGGCCTATATTTAGACTTCAGGTCTATAGTTAGACTTCAGGTCTAAAGTTGGACTTCAGGTCTAAAGATGGACTTCAGGTCTAAAGTTGGACTTCAGGTCTAAAGTTGGACTTCAGGTCTAAAGTTGGACTACAGGTTGGTTTACCTTTTTGAATCAGGCCCTGAAGGTCCATCTGACCCTAAATGGAGCAGGCCAACATTCAGGTTGATGGAAATGGTAATCCCTTACCGTTGTGAGTACCCTTTCTGCCAAAATATAAACCAGCCCTATAATTACTGAAGTAGAATGAGTTTTTGAATGGCCCATATAATTTGTCATCCACACCCAGAACAGAGCACATCATTTGCACCAGGGGGATTTTCAGGTGTTTGAGGCAAAACAGCACATCAGCAACACCTTTTTCTTATGCATTTATTTGTAAAGTGTAGGAGGAAATGTATTCTAGTGACCTGGAGCCAGATGTACAAAATCGTTTTGTGGTTGCAAACCCTGAGATTCACAAAACCACAAAGTTTTCTGCTGCTAAATTGTGTTTTGCCAAATATTAATGACATTTTGCAATTCTATGAAGTCTTTCAAAATTGCTCAATATGTTTGTTTACTGATTCTGAATTACAAAGAAGAGGGGACATGAAATTGGTGTTCCCCCCCTATTTGCAAATCTCATTGAGTTGTATCAATGTTTTGTGATGCAACTGTGGTCACAAACCATTGAAATGTTACCAACCGTGGTAACAAGTTGACAAAGAGAAGGTATCCCAGTTGGATAGCTTTCCCTTTGAGAATTGGATAGGCAGGCTTTAAAGGAAGCAAGCAGTGGCTTACGCAGGATCACTGCTTGCTCCCCACCAGGTTACTAGAAATTCTATTTTATTGTTTTAAATCAACCCTGGACCCTTTAAAGGGACATAGGCTACTTAAAAAAGTTTCTGATGTGGGAATGCAAATACAGGGATGGTGGTCTAGTGTTACTTTCAGGACACCATCCCTTTGTTTGTAGCCAATCACAACGAGTCTAAACATAGTAGTGTTCCTAATTAATACTCATTGGACATGTTTTTCTCTGACCCCCTGCAGCTGGAGATTTTATGACATGATCTACTCTTAACCAGATTAAATTGTAAAATTAAAGACTTGTGGCAAAAAACCAGCAAGCAATTTGTGACCACCTTTTGTGACCAGTCTGTTCCTGGCCCTAAGCAATTGCCCTTGGCACCCAGCTTACAAATTGCCTGAAAATTGTGTGACTTTGAGTAAATCATGTAACTTCCTTGTGATTCATTTCACAAATATGTGAAATATAATGTGACTATGAATATGCAAAATATAATGCATTTGTGTAAAATCTCTCATGATGTAGAAAATCTTGTATCATCGTCCAACATGTTCCATAAGCACTCGGTGCTTTGTTCGAGCAGCGGACGTTGCCGGTAAGTGCGGTGGGGGGTAAGACGACAGACAACAGAATGGGATTTTTTTATTTATTTTTCCCTATTCTGTCAACATCCCCTCCGCTGCACCCCGCTTACCTGCACCTGCTACTGCTGCTCTGTTCCTCCACATTTAAATTTGCATTATATAAATACCAAGTATGAAACTATTTCCTTTTGTTGGGTGCAGATTTAGATTCCGTATATAGGTTTCCCGATTTATGCCCTTATATAGGTACAATTCACATTTCCCTTATTTGGACATAGAAATCCGGCCCTTATTTAGACATTGTCCGTACAAACCAAATACAGGCATGGCCACTTACATCCGTCCATCCACGTCACAACGAATTCTTGGAAAACCTGACCCTTAAGCCTTTAGGAATTTCCCTCAGCTTGAATATTGATTTCTCCAAGAACTCATTAAGTATGCATGAACATCTATTCCTTAGGGGTTCATTCATGACGTTCCTCTGCCCGACTTTTACGTCAATACTGGCATTCCTAGACACCTTCAAGGTATAAATATACCAGCAAATTGCGGTTCCCGGAGGATTCGATCCAACCCAGACTACGAGGTTCGCCACGGCAAGTTCGGAAGGAGATCGAGTTCCAGCCTGATGCACTGACCTGACGCTGCCATCCTCATCGCAGAGAATCCAGCTCCAGTGCTCTCTGACTTCCCTTGACTATTGAGTCCTGAAAAGAGATTCCAACCTCTCTCATTCTAGGGTATGGAGCTGACTAGAACTTAGAGAAACCTTCGGCAACTCTTGGCTAAACTAAAATATAGCTAGCTATACTTTAGAAATGGCACCTACTTCAAACCTCGTACTGCACTTAGGTTAGGTACACTGGGGTAGAACAATTTAGAAGCATCAGATGAGTATCATATTTTAGCTTATGTTATTTATATATGTATTTTAATTAATATATGTCATAGCTACAAACCATGCTACTGCAGTATTATTTTATCTTACTGCTAACCTCATACATATTGTACTTTGCAGTCTGTCTTACGATTTTAGCAAGTCATATCTCTTGCATGAGAAATAAGATTGTTCAATAAAACCTTTTATTGAAACGCCCGTCGCTCTATTTCTGTGCAACTCTGTAGAAATGAAGCATGCACGATTGACTGAGTGAAACTGTTATCTATTGTTTCCACGATTCTGAGACTGTTCCGATTCTAAAAGTAAACAAAGTTGTGATGTTTATGCGGTTGTCAGAGACTAATCCCTTCTTGTATATTCGAGAAGTTTCTAGTGACCTCTGAGTTAGCTGGCACACACGACTAATTAAGTTTAATATACTCGATAGAGACATACTGACCTTAGTCCTATGTGAAATCTATAGTGTATGTTATTCCAATGCGCAGAGCCTATCAGGGATAGGAATTTCTCCCGCACTGCATCCAGTACCCTCAAAACTGCCCCTTGCTATGAATGTAAAGATAAATGATGAATCAAAGTTGAATCTTTACAGAGATTTGATGTTAAAAGATCTTATCCGCATGACTTTTGGAAAGCAGATTAAAGCTAATTGATTAGCCATTGGATCACCCAGCTGATAAATAGCTTCACAAGCTTTCGATCTTGGATGTCTAGAGTCTATCTCAAGCTATACCCATCCAAAACAGAGTTTGTTATTGTTGGTAGTACTAGCAAATAACATTTGATAAAATAATTGTTATAAAAAATGAAATTGGTTAGCTTCACACTTCAAACTGTAGACAGCTGGAAATCCTTGGGCTTCTACAGTAATACCAATCTCAGCTTCTGGATTCACATCACTCAAAAAACTCGCCTACATTAACTGATCCAGGTAGGCAGGATCTAATTATTCCTACTTATCTCAACACAATGGGTGCATTGCCGGAAGGTATAATCGAGTGCTGTAAACCCACACAGGAGTAACCTCCATGTGTACTCCATGCAGCGACCTGCCTTATCAAAGATTTTCAGACTCTTTAATAGAGTAATGCCACTATGTAGTGACTCACGTTATCTGACCACATCACTTTTATGACCTTCTGCATGACCAGCTAAGCAGTCAGCACTGGCACAGCACTATGACTGGCAGCAAAGACCAAGGCATCTGCAGAAACTCTCCAAGATGCGAGCAGCAGCCCTGCAAACTAGGGACCAAGGAGGATGGGAAGAAAAACAACAGATACCCGGCCCCAAGGGTGCGGTTTCACATCTCATTCAAAATCAGCCATGCATCATCCCTCCTCCACTTTAGAAAGACTCAATACTAGGCCTGGGCAAAAAAAAATTTCCGTTTGCGGAAATTGCGATAATTTGACATTTTCGCGTTCCGCGGAGAGCGCAAAAATGTCCAAATTTCCGCTTTCCGCAGCTTGGCGATAATTTGTTTCTTGCTCGCGCTGTAAAATAATACATTCTCGCACGCGCGCAATCGCCTTACCTGAATCCCTGCGTTCGCCGACAAGTTTTCTTGATCCGTCGCGTTCTCCATGAGATGGTGGATTGTTTTTAGCCATTTGCGCTGTCTTGCGACAGTTCGCGCCCGCAGTGACGTCATGCGTCGCGCGATCACGTCTTTCTTCTCGCGATCATGCACCGCGAGACAACTCAAAACAAGATGGCCACGCCCGCGAGCAACCACCTGGGTAAGTTGGCGACCCGCAACCATGCAGAAAATCTCGCGAACATGCGGGGAAAAAAATTCCGCATCTACGTGATATTTCCGCTTGTTTGCGATAATTTTAAACATTTTCGCGATAATTGGCGAAAGTGGATTTCGCAAATTCCGCCCACCCCTACTCAATACTATGCTTATTTGATCACAGTGTAAGTTTGCGACAATGGTTGATGTGTAAGAATACACCCTCATGGACCTCCTTTCTGCAACCTTTCAGCCCACATTCAGCTCAACTTTTCCATTGCAATACTTTAGCCGACCTCCTTTCTGTCATCTCCCCAGTATACATTGTATCCTTCGCTCCCTTCACCCTTTCAGGAATACCCCTCACCTGGGGGCTAAACTCACTCCATTGATCCATTGTATTCCCCTTTAGTTACACAGCACTCAATTACTCCCCATCTAGCTTTGTGCAACTTAAATCCACCTACATCTGTTACTCGTATTTTACTCAATTTGAATGCACTTCTGTTAAAGAGGATTTATACAGAAAACACTGAAGTTTTATGCTGTTCACTTATACTTGAATAACGCAACACATTGTAGAGTCATGAAAGTGAAGTAGACAGCTTGTGCACAGCTCTCTGGGTCGTGCTGAAGTCATGCGACTTCTCCCATTGGAAGTGTCGCTCAGTGCCTAGCTTGAATTATTGTTGTGACATGTAATCCCCTAAAACTCCCACTTCGCCTACTTAGGTCATTGCTTCCTGTCTGCTGTACGTCACAAATGGCAATGCCAGAATGGGCCAGGGGTGTAAAGCATTTAGCATTTCATGGGGATTTAAAATTAATAAACTTAGACACAGGCAGACAATAATTAGAACTCCAGCTCTGGAGGGCAGCATCTTTTCATGGACAGGCTACTCCACTTATTTCCAGAGGCTGATATTGTGACACCGAAGACTGGGTCAGCTAAAAACAAGCAGCAGCAACTGCTCACTTGCCAGACAACACGTGTCCAGGTTCTCAAGAGTGCCAGAGTGAGGGCAGCTGCTCCAGAAGAAGGTTTGAGAATAGTTTATGAAGGGGTTTTGACAGAACTGAGGGAGATTGAAAACATCTTAAAACTGATAGTTGTTGGGAACATATTTTTTAATGTAGGGCAGGCCGGTGTCTGGTCTGTACATAAACAATAATATATAGTTTAAGGAGAAGGCTCTAATTAAAGCAAGTTACAAAGATATCTATAGCAGATGAGCACCGCTAAACTTATCTACATAGAATTTTGTGCCTGTTCACAAATTTTATTTTGGAACATATTCTGATTGCTGTGGGAAATTGAAAATAGAAAAATGGGCCCAAACGAAGATTGCGCTTGATTTTGGATTCTAAGGGGCAGACTTTGCTCTATCACAAAGTGATACAAAAAAGGTATGGTATTTACTTTCCAGCACTAAAGGAAAAAAAATGATAACTGTTTGAAATGGGGGTCTCTAGTTGTCAGAGGTTGGTACCTTTGTCCAAATAGGGACCCTTGCTTCTAGTCAGGGTAAGGGGGATACACACTTTAGAAAACGACTACTCAACTCCTGTTTAGCTTGGCACGAGCAGACAGACCTATCCAAAGGCAATGGGTAAAGTATTTGTACTCAAAACACACAGTAATACAGTGATAGCACCAAAAAAGGGACACCACACCAGTTTAGAAAAACATAAAGTATCTTTATCTAAACTCAACAAGACCAAAACAACAAAAATCCAATATACAAGTATTAAGAATATGACTTTAAAAAGGATTTAAGCAACTCGGTCCATAGAAAACTATGGATTCGTGATTTCTCTCAAAGTACCTGTAGTTGCGACAAAATTTACAAGGCCAAACTGCCGCGGAGATGGGAAGCGTCGAGAACACAAAGATGCATCAGGTCCTGAGACCATGGGGAGGAGATGCAACAGTTCTGCTTCACACAGAGAAAGCGATGCGTCGTGTCTGGTGTGTAGGGGGAAGTGTTCTAAGGCGCGATGTGTCAGGGGAAAACTTGCTGCACAGGTACAATGCGTGGAAATCCGGGATGCGGCGGTGATCGATGCGGCGCGTGAAGTGGCGCTGTGCCGGTTTCTTCAGCCGCGATCCCTTGATGCGTCGGTTCTTGCAGCGGCGACAGGTGCTGTGTTGGTGTTGGCAGCGGCGCAGCGATGCGTGGATATTCTTCTCGTACAGCGGTGCTGCGCCGGGAAAACAGCTGCAAGAAGAGCGATGCGTTGATTTTCTGGTAGTTGCATTTCTTTTCCGGCTCCCAACGAAGGAACAACCTTCAGAGGCCCAAGACAGTCACAGGCACCTCTTGGTAGGTCAGAACTCCCAGCAAGGAAGTTCAGAGGAGTTGGGATGAATTCTTTGGGTGTCGGAGACTTATAAGATTGAGGAAAATATAAGATTGATGTATTTCGTATTTTTTATTTAAGACACCAGTGAGTTAATGATTTAGCAATATGCAGCGTTTGATGTTTTCTGGGGGGGAACATTAGTGCATTATGGGCGTTGGAGTCTTAGAGTGAAGATTTCAGGTGTAGCCTTTTGTTAACATCTAGTGCAGGTAGTGGAGGAAGCAGTCATGTGGAGGCAATTAACGAACACGCTTGTCGGTTACTTAAGAGGTTGTGAGTGAGCATGTATGGACTAACTATCAGGAAGAACGAGGGTGTACTGCTTTTATGGAGAGGAGTGAAATGAGGTGAGATTGCAGGAGGTTCTTGTACGTAAACAGTAAGGAAAAGGGTGAGACAGGGAGTGAGGGTCACGTACATGGTTACAGTGAGGTATAGAGGGAGAGGTAGGGAGTTTCAGGCGGGTAACAGTGAGTGATAGGTTGAAAGAGCAGGAGTGATTTGAAAGAAGGCGAGGGGAAATGGAGGATTGAGGGAGAGAGATAGTACATGAGAGGAATGTAGGCTATAGCGATGGTTAGGTTGAAAGAGTGGGAGTGATTTGTAGGAAGGAGAGTGGTAATGGAGGGTTACGGGAGAGATATAGCAGGGAGAGGAATGGGGAGAACCATGAGAGGGGAAACGAGTTTAAGTGATTAGTGTGAGTTTTTTGGCATTATTGGGAAGACTTGAGTCAATACCGGTTTGGGTAGGATGGGAGGGTAGTGGAGGGGTGTATTTTATCATGTTTTTCTGTAATGTGAGGTGATGGTAGAGAGCATTTAGTAGGAAATGTGTTTTTGAAAATTACTTTTTCTGATGGTTGTTTGTTAACATGAATCGCACTGGAATAGTTAAGTTACACTGTCCATTTTATATGTTTTAGAATCCCCTGACGAAGAGCCTTTGGGGCTCGAAATGCATTGGGACAATCATGTTGTGCTCACTTCATATGGAGATCAATTCGTACGTACTGCTTTACTAAGCTTAGAATGGCAGACAGCACGTATCAGAAATGTTGAATAAAGATTATGGATTGTATCTTACCGTCTCCATTGTGGTGAAGAATTTCAAGAAAAAGACAAATAAGGAAGTTGAAAATTACTTTGGTTAAAAGGAATATCGTGGATTACCTGGATGAATTTGATACATTGGAGGGAGTTGTTCCCACTTATTGCAGTGCGACAGAAAAAGAACGCAAAGACAGTGCTCGGTTTTTCAATACAGTTGTTTTTATTGTGGTTGGGGCGATCCACGATATACTGTTCGCACGCATTTTACACATGAAGTTTTTCAAGTATGGTGTCTCATCAAGAGAAGGAGTGCATGCCCACCATGTTTCTTCTACTTTCTAAAAGTGGCATTTTGAAGCACACAATTTAAAAAACATCTTTACTACAAGATGTGTTATTAAATTCTGAGTTCAGAGAGCCTAAACCTTTTTTCTCTATCTTCTCCCAATAGGAAGTTATATTTATAAGATGTTATAAATAAACTCCCATTCTATCCTATAGGGAAAGACAGCCTTTCAATAGTGAAAACCCAAATTGGCAGTATTTCACTATCAGGGCATGTCACACATACCAGTACATGTCCTACCTTTCACATACACTGCACCCTGCCCCGGGGGGTAGCTTGGGCCTATCATAGGGGTGCCTTACATATAGAAAAAGGGATGGTTAGGGCCTGGCAAGTGGGTGCACTTGCCAAGTCGACATGGCAGTTAACTACTGCACACAGACACTGCAGTGGCATGCCTGAGTTACCTTTTCAGAGCTACTCATGTGGGTGGCACAATCAGTGCTGCAGGCCCACTAGTAGCATTTGATTTACAAATCAAGATCAAAAGTGCACTGGCACACTTTAGTGCACTTTACAAGGGACTTACCAGTAATCAAAAATGTCAATCAGGGAGAAACAATTGCAACAACAATTTACACAGGGAGCACTTGCACTTTGACACCGATTAGCAGTGGCAAAGTGCCCAAAGCATCTAAGCCAGCAAAAACGAAATGCAGCACAGCACCAAAAACACAGGCGGTAGAGGCACAAAGACAGGGGAAACTACGCCAAAGATGGCAAGTCTAACAATAACATAACATTATTATCATTTTCTTTTTAGTATAGGCAACGGGACCAGGTTAGGGTGGGGCGAGGCTGGAGTCACAGGGAGGAGGAGTGTTTGGTGCACCGTAAGTGCGCATTGGAAGTTTGGCCGGACTTCTTGAGCAGGCTAAACAGACATGCGCACTCGGCATTTCTCCACATGCTGTTGTCACAGCCGGATGGAGAACTGACCAATCACAACACAGCTGTCATGCTGGTAGGAGCAGCGTCGTGATTGGTTTTGGGGAGTCTGGGATCCTGTGTGCTTCCGTGCTGCAGGGAGTCAGGAAGAGGATGGAGGAGAGACGATAGCAGATAACAGGTAAGTGATCTTTTTTAATTTGTTTAATCACCCCACCTCTCCTCACCACCCCGGTTCAGTAGCAACCGCCACTGCCTTTACACCCTAAGCAACTTTGCTGCTGCACTTCATTGTGTTATTTTGTACTGTAAATCGTTCTTGGAATTGTAGGAAAAACACCAATTCCAGGTTTTTTTCTCTTCACAGAATTCTCAAGGTATAATCTAGAAAAGGTTGTATGAAAAAAGATGTAAAGATTTTGGATGAAGTAAAACCACATACACATATTATTCCCTATTCTGACCTGAAAAGCTCAGGATGGAGAAGTAAGATTGTCGCTAGAAAAAAACGCAGGGTGTGTTAATGATTGTATCGTACGGTATTTGTGCGGGTAATAGAAAATGCCCCTAATTTTCTAACTATTATTCTTTATGGTTAGTCACCAGGTTCTGTCCGAGAACAATTTAATTCAATTACACATGCACACCTTTGAGAATTAGGCCCCTAGTCTACGAGAACCATTTGGTGGTGTTTTGACAATAGACTCTAAAAAATCACCTGCAGACTTTGGGGCTGATTAGGATTATCTTGAGACCGGAGTACCCATGGTGGCGGTCCAACCACTTGATTACAAATTTGGCAGTCGGACTACCACCAGCCGCGGAATCAAAGGCGGTGCTGAATGGCGGCAGTGCCAGGGCTGGCACCCTCATCAAGATTATGACTTTCTTTTTGGCAGGCTTTTCATAGCCGAAAAGGAAGGTGGAAAGGGAAGGAAGGTGCCCCAAACAGGGTCTCGCGGCAATTTTTACATGGGGGTAGTGCATGGATGCAAATGTTGTGCCCCCCTCTCCATTCACTGTTGTGAGTGCAGTGTGTGCCATGCATGACATGGTGCATGGCACTCTCTGCATGGACATGCAGGAGACACTGCACCACGGTGGCATCTGCTGCAGCCCTTTGTTGTGTGTCAATTTAGATACCGTATATAGGTTTCCCGATTTATGTCCTTATATAGGCAAAATTCGCATTGCCCATATTTAGGCATAGAAATCCTACCCTTATTTAGGCATTATCCATGCTAACCAAATACAGGCATGGCCACCTACATTTGTTCATCTACGTCACAACGAGTTCTTGGAAAACCAGACTCTTAAGCCTTTAGGACTTCCCCTTGCTTGGATATTGATTTCTCCAAGAACACATTTATTATGCATGAACATCTATTCCTTCGGGGTTCATTCATAACGTTCTTCTGCCCGACTTTTACGTCAATACTGGCATTCCTAAACACCTTCAAGGTATAAATATACCTTTACTTACCATGACAAACCACGGTTCGGCTGCTTACTTGCACGACACGGCTCGCCAAGGCAAGTTCGGAAGGAAGTCAAGTCCCCGCCTTACGCACTGACCAGACACTGTCATCCTCCTCGGAGAGAATCCAGCTCCAGTGTTTCTGACTCCCCTTGCGGGGTGTTAGAGATCAAGACTCGGAAAGAGATTCCAATCTCACTCATTCTAAGGTATGGAGCAGACTAGAACCTAGAGGGACTTTTGGCAAATCTTGTCAACTATAGCTAAACTAGACTATAGACAAACAGCACCTACTTCTTACCTCGTACTACACTTAGGTTAGGTACACTGGGGTACAACTAGCTAGAAGCATCAGATGAGTATTAACATTTCAGCCTGTGTTATTTATGTATGTATTTTTATGAATATCTGTCATATCTACAAACCATGCTATTGCAGTATTATTTTATCTTACTGCTAACGCTGTACATATTTTACTTCACATTCTGTCTTACGATTGTAGCAGATCATATCTCTTGCACAAGAAATAAGACTGTTCAATAAACTCTTTTTATTGAAACGCCCGTCTATCTATTTCTGTGTAACTCTGTAGAAACGAAGCATGCACGATTGACTGAGTGAAACTGTTATCTATTGTTGCCACGATTCTGATATGGTTCCGATTCTAAGGGAAACAAAGTTGTCATGTTTATGCGGTTGTCAGAAACGAATCCCTTCTTGATCATTCGAGAAGTTTTCTAGTGACCTCTGAGTTAGCTGGCACACACAAGTAATTAAGTTTAATGTACTCGATAGAGACATACTGACCTCAGTCCTATGTCAAAACTATAGTGTATATTATTCCAATGCGCACAGCCTATCAGGGATATAGGAACTACACTACACCTTCTTAATGGCCAAGCCATGCCGCAGTGGTGAGACTGCCAACTATGGACCACTGGCCCGGTGGTCCACTTGGTATACAGCATTCTGAACATCAGATGCTTTGCGATGCTCTCCAGATCATGGCATCTGCGTTCCAGCAGATGGACTGTCGATGTTGTAATCAGGCCCTTAGTCTGACTATGCACTGTTTTGTATCATACACTCGTTTCATTTTTGTTTTATACACAGCAATCCAGAGTATTGTGTATCTTGCATGTGCAAATTGATTTAAAGAATAATGTGCAATCCTATTTCACATCTTTCATGCCTTCAAATCTACACTGGCCATCATAAATGTTATGAAATGAAAGCCCTACCTGCCTTTGAAAGTCTATAAAACCACAGGGCCCGATTCACAGAACTAACTTAAGACAAAATCCTAAACTTACTACCATTTTCGTATTCACAGAAGGCACTTACTCATTTTGGTATTCACAGAAGACACTTACTCACTTCGGTATTCACAGAAGTTAGGAGTCCTAACTTTAGGACTCCTAAATGCCTTCTGTGAATACCGAAAGTCTTAAAATTAGGATTTTTCTCAGTTTAGGAGTCCTAAAGTTAGGACTCCTAACTTTACTACTACTAAACTGAGAAAAACCCTAATTTTAAGACTTTCGGTATTCACAGAAGGCATTTAGGAGTCCTAAAGTTAGGACTCCTAACTTCTGTGAATACCGAAATGAGTAAGTGCCTTCTGTGAATACCAAAATGAGTAAGTGCCTTCTGTGAATACCAAAATGGTAGTAAGTTTAGGATTTTGTCTTAAGTTAGTTCTGTGAATCGGGCCCACAGTACTGTTTGTCTTCCAGGAGGACATGGCATCAAGTAGGGGATGCTGTCGCAGTACCACTTCCTTAAAGTGACAGTGACTTTATATGGAACTCATTCTAAGTTTGGGGAAGGTGTTGGACACTAAAGACATAATATTTACTACTCTCACTCTAAACTAACTATATTGGGGAAAGTATTACCATTCCCACTCCAATCTAAACCAATTTGTGGAAGGCATTGGATACTAAAGGGGTGACATTTACTATTCCCTCTCCAATCTAACCATATTGGGGCAAAGTGGTGGACAATAAAGGGTCACATTTACTATTCCCACTCCAATTTAACCATATAAGGGAAGGTGTTGGGCACTAAAGAGTAGGCCTGGGCGGTAAATTCCGTTCCGCTCGCGGAATGTGCAGACTTTGGGTAATTTTGCGTTCCTTGGAGAACGCTGAATTGCCCAAAATTCTGTTTTCCGCAGCTTTGTGGAATTTTTTGCTTGTTCCCGTTCTCAAAATGCGCGTTCGCGAGATATTTCCACCCGGGCACGCAAACAGCGATCGCGAACAGGAAAAAAGCATCGCGAACAAGCAATTCCGCGTGTTCGCGGAATTTCTGCGTGTTCGCGGAGGTTTTTTACCGTTTTGGCGTCGCGATCACGAAAATTAAGTATCCGGGCTATGATAATGCACGGGGACGCCCCAGGGCGTGGTCGACCTCCCAGCGCTCGGTGGGCTCGTTCAATAGAAAAGGAGGAGGACATGCGTTTGGGTTTCAACTTGTTTAGGATTAAGTCCTCTAGAAAGTGATCCATCGACTGGCCTTCCATCTCCTCTGGCACACCTACTACCCGGATATTATTGTGTCGGCCCCTCCCTTCTTGGTCTTCGAGTCTTGCAAAAATGTCCGATTGATTCTTTGTGAGATGCAAAACCTGCTCCTCTAGACGCTTGGTTTAGGCTTGCAGTCCACCAATGTCAGCCTCTGCTGTGGTCACCTTATCCGCCATTTTGTGAAGATCCGCTCTCAGCAGATTCACTTCCTCCGTGACAGAGTCTAATTTAGGTTCCAGTGTCCCCTAAGGTCTGTTATAGCCCTCATCATGTTCTTCAAGGAGGGGCCAGGGAGCTGGTCCTCCGGTTCTTCCAACGGATCTCCTCCTGCTGCGCCATCCTCTCGGCTCTGAGCAGCCGTATATTTGTCTATTTGGTTCGTCTGTACCGGCCCCAGTGTCTTGATTCGGCCCATGATCACTATGTATAGGGCGCCGATGACGAACTTGTTTGTGTGAGCCCTTCTTGTCTAGCGCTGTCCGGTTGTGGATTGCGGCCTCCTCCACTATCTTTCTCGGTGCCAACTTGGCAGCCCCACGCCTCCAGGATTGCCGGCGCAGGTTGTGCGCCTCTTTCCCACACCTGGGGGGGATTTCTTCCTCTGAGCGGAGAGTTCTGAGGCCGTGCATTGCGCACCCGACCGCCAAGAATCTCAAGTGTATTCTGGCACCACTGTAGAGTATCCCAGCACCAGTGGGCAGTTCAATGGTCCTTCAGGCCCCAGAAATCCAAGGAAGGGGCGGGAAGGGGGGACCCTGGTAAATGCTGCCTCTATCTTCCGTCTGCCCCGAAGCTGGTCTGAGTAACTACTCGCTTCAGCCTGTTCTCACCTAGCCGCTCCTCGCCAAGGGGGCAGCACTGACCTTTCTCGGGGCCAATCTCGTTTTAAATGGGCACACTGCAGGCTCCGAGTGTCTGTTCCTCACCAAAGGGCTGTCACTGCCTCCACACGGGAACACGCTCGTCCTGGGATAGCACGCTGCAGGCTTGGTTTGTCTGCTCGTCTCCAGGGGACCGCCTCTGCCTTCCCACGGGACCCAGCTCGTCGTAGAGTTAGACGCACCGTCGTGCCGCTTCAGGTACAAGTCTCGGTCCGCTACTGTGTGCAGTCCCTCCAGCGCCTGAGTCCGGAGCTCTGATCCGTTTCCTTCGCTGCTGGGAGCACGTTGGATGCTCTTCACACAGCCGGCACACCGGGCCATGAGGGCGGCGCCATCTTGCCTCATGCCCCCGGTCCGCTCTCTGCCCCACAGCAGGTCTCCACGCTGTCTCCGGGAGCTGCAATTCAGCATAGTGCCGCCGATACGTCTCCCACAGAACCTGCCTTGCTTTTACAGACTTAGGATTATTACGAATGTGTTCGCGCTGTTGGCTAGCGCCGCTCCAGTAAATGGTGGCCATCTTCCGCGGCTGCTGGCCACGCCTCCCAAATGCCGATATTCTTGACACAATATTTTTGTATCACGATATTTTTTTCCTGTAATTGTGTCGAAACATCTATTTACTTAAGCTGCTTGGGATGGCTCTGCTAGTATTGTAGGATGATGCTGTTGAACATGAATCTTATTGATCCCTTTAAGACCACAATCCCTGGAGCCTGCACCCCTGACAAATCATGCCTTCCTGGTACCTCCTACTGAGGAATGATAGTCTACTGTCAAAACCCCATCCAGAGTGCCATGGGGCAAGTGGGAAGTAATTGGCCGCAACCGTATCGGTTGAGGCTTTTTGCTCCTGATGTACTATTTCAGAGGTCTCAGAGCTACACAACCCGGTATCTATAGATACTACTTCTTTAATTGTGTTCCTCACACTATCAGTTCTTGACTTCTATGCAAGGAGTTTCCCACACCCCTCCACATATTCGTGGTGAGCTAACTTACTCGCCTCCTATTTTTTCTTTACTATGCCATCTAGATAATCTGCTAACTCCTGTTGTGAGCAGTTAATTTCATACTCATTCTTAACTCAGCCCTGTTCCTTTCGGTGCAGATCACCCTCTCTCTGGGCCCTCAGAATGTCAGCTTCCAATTCTTTAATCTTACCTTTTTTTAGGCTGAGCATTCGAAACCTCTTGTATATACTGTAGTACATACTTATATGTGTATGTACTTTGTTTGCTCTGGAGATCAGCCCTAGGACTTCTGCTTAGGGACTTTTTTTCTGTTTAACTGCCTCTATTTAACTGTCTTGATAGAAAACGACCAGGAGAGGCCACTAAAATACCAGAATTGTTTTCTGCTGAGGGACTTTATTTTTTTAATTTTTTCTGACAACTGCCTCTATTTAACTTTCTTGATAGAAAACGACCAGCAGAGGTCAGTGAAATACCAGAATCACTTTAGCATTCTCTAGATTCCAGTCCATAGAAATTGTCTTCCACAAGCACCCTTAGACAATAATATTTTTGTCAAATCTTGTATTTTCAGTGATATGACCACCGAAGGCACTGATTTTATATTAAAAACAGAGCTTTGGTCTATACCATTTCCTGCTGAAAGGCGATATTTCTCTCCATGTGTTCCCATACCTGGGGTGTCACGCAATTTGGTGCCTACTTTCCCTCAATGTTAAAGAACAGTAGATGTTTCAGCACCAAGGCTAATGTGTTGCATAGCTAAATACATATATGCTCCCAACGGCGAGACCGATTACATTGCAAATGCTTGTTTCCTTATGTATTTAGCTGCCAGATTTATGACCCTTCCCCTGATAAAGGCTTTATAAACATCCCATATTATATACCTTGGGGCGGAAGAATTTTTAATTTCAACGAATTCCTGCGTATCACATTTGAGCTGGGCAATCGCTACTGGATCAAGTGACACCGTTCTGTCAAATGTACAACCTGCTCGGGGCTAAGCCCTTTCCTAGATGTAGCTCCACATGAACCGCAGAGAGGTCGGACAGATGTTCAGAGATATGTTCCACCTTCTTAACTCTGCCAACCCACCTAGAATCAACCAAAAAGAAATCAATCCTTGATGCATGCCCAAGCCTTCTATTTTGAAAGGTGAAGTTTTGATTACCACTGAGCCCTCCTTAAATCTATTAGCCCCATGTTTTCCATCATAGTCCTAATAAACATCCTCATTTTTGGTGAACTAGCGATTTTTTTTTTAATAGATCTATCAAGACTTGGGTTAACTAGTACATTAAAATCACCTCCCAAAATTATTGGAACTTTAACCTCCAAAAGATGATTATATAGGGAGCTCAAGAGTGTGGAATCATCCAAATTTAGCCCATAATATCCTGCAAAGGCACACCTAGCATTCAGTATTTTAATCTTGTCAATAATCCAGCGCCCTCCAGAATCTACCTTATTCTCCCCTAAAGTAGCTTTAATAGTTGTTTTAATAAGACGTTCGACACCCTTTGTACAGCATGATTTATTAGTGTGGATTGACTCAGCGATCCAATTCTCCTTGGCCAGAATAGCCTTCCGTTCATACTGCTTTAAATGTGTCTCTTGTAGCATATTAATATCGTAGTTAGCTTATTTCAAGTATTGTAATATTCTCCTCCTTCTGCTAGCTACTCTTAGCCTATTTACATTCCAAGTTAAGACGTTAAGAGAGAGACACCATCCCAGAGGCCCAAGGTCCTAGACATGCACAACTTTTTTTAGGACACATCCTTCCACACAGCTCGGAGACACAGTTAATCGACTATATTAACGGGGTAGATCTTACTTGGCTTGATAATGACCTTGTGCCGTCACTAAACCAGAGCATCATCTTAAAGAAGTTTAAGGCTGTAATTAAACTCAAAAAAAGTTGTGCAGCAGGGCTGGATAGTACACCTAATGACTTTTATAAAGTCGTCTCCAAAGAACTCTGCCCTGGGTTGGTGAAGTTGCTGGGTGATTTATTCTCTAATAATCTGCCGAGTCCAACATCATGGGATGAAGCTGCGGTCAGTTTAATCTTGAAACCAAATAGAGACCCAAAAAACTGTGAGTCCTATCGACCAATCTCATTGCTTAATTGCGACTATAAAATCTATGCGTATATTTCAGTAGCGAGGTTGGAGTGAGTAATCGGCTCCCTGGTTCAAGGTGACCAGAAGGGCTTCATCAGAGGACAACAGCTTGATGAACTGACACACGACCTGATTGGTGCAATTGATCTTGCAACTCTGTATAATCTTCCTCTTTTCATCCTCACATTTGACGCTGAAAAGGCTTTCGTCAGAGTAAGCTGACCTTTTTTATCACAAATAATTCACAAATTTGGTTTGGTTGACCGATTCGCTAAAGCCATCGGAGCCATATATACGAAGACTTCCGCTAGATAATTAATGTATACCTCACCAAGTCAATCAAGATTGAGCGGGGGACAAGACAGGGGGGCCCATTATCACCCCTACTTTTTTATCTTCATATCGAACCATGTGCATGTAAAATCAGGGCAAACGCGAACATCCTGCCATTCGAGTCGAACAGTTGGGTGAAAAAGGTGGCATTATATGCTGACAATTTTATGGCTTTTACACAAGCTCTCCCCTGCTCTCTTTCAGTTCTAGAGCAAATTTTAACAGATTTCGAGACGGTTTTCGGTTACCAAATTAATCAACAAAAAACTGAGATCA
The DNA here is from genome assembly GCF_964204655.1 of Triturus cristatus. Classification (NCBI taxonomy): domain Eukaryota; kingdom Metazoa; phylum Chordata; class Amphibia; order Caudata; family Salamandridae; genus Triturus; species Triturus cristatus. The sequence continues at coordinate 279,923,342 of NC_140580.1, read as the reverse complement.
TTTCCTGTAACACCCAATTAAATAACACTCTCTAAAAGCAAGAGATAAGATATCTTGAAATACAGGTTACACTGAATCTTGCCAAGATGGCCCAGGTCAACTTTGATAATAAAATGAGAGGGACAAAGGCGTTATTAAGGTCCTTGGCGTCTCTCCCTATTTCAATTATAGGCCGTTCAAATTTGGTGAAAATGTAAATTTTACCAAAATTTGCCTACATTTTCAACGGAATCCTTTTATCTTTTGATTTGAAAGCCTTATAAGTATTACAGGGAGATATGAAAATTTTCATTTGGTCCTGTAAGGGAGTGAGGATTGCCTGGAGGAAACTTCGAAGATCAAAACCCGAGGATGGTATTGCAGGCCCCGACTTCCACCTATACTGCTTGGCTTTCAAGTTAAAAAACATAAGACCACTTTTGTTTGATTTGGCCTGCTTTCCGCTTTAACTTCAAGCTTTGACAAAAAATCTACCTTATGGTGTTGATGGGTTCCTTTTCAAAGTCGGGCACCCAAAATTTTTCAAAGAAGTCAAATTAAAGATTTTAAGAGCTGCTAGTGAGGTTTGGTACCAGACTGGAATAATTGTGGGGATACCCTATTATAGAGTCAGTGCACCTATTTGGAACTCCCCTAGGATTCCATTATGCCTGCAGGATAAACTGCCAGCCCCGCTATCTGAAGTGAGAATAAATAAATGGGGGCAACTTTTGCAGGGCAATAAAACTGTGCCTTGGGAGACTTTAAACATTGCTACAAACCATCATCTATCTAAGTTCAAGTTTTACTAACTTTCCAGCTGGGCACATGGTTTAGGTAAAGACTGTGAAGGTAACGAAGCATGCAAAAATAGTCTACAGGGGCCCCTATATCAACGTAAGGAAGTTTCCAAATGGCACTGGTTGCTAGTAAAGGGTGAGGATGTTGCTCTTGCACCACCGGAGGAGTCCTGGAGGCGCGACCTGGCGATGTCCGACTTAACACATCTATGGCAACTATCTAGGCTCATGCTATGGTCGGATGTCAAAGCTGCCCCCCTTAAAAGGAACCATATTTTTACTATTCACAGAGCATATTGGGCCCCAAAAAGATTAACCAAGATGGGTGGCGGAGTAGGCCAACTCCACCCAAAGTGATCAGAAAGGGATGCCAATGATGTTTCGGGGGTGTCCACAGCTCCAGGTCCTTTGGCAAGATATTGGTAAGGCTTTCTCAGAGATTTGGGGGAAGGAAATCGGTGTAAGCCTGGCCTTGGTTATCTTTGGGGTCTTGCCCGGTGGGGGGGCTCAATTGAAACTAATGAAGCGACACGCTCAATCGTTATTTGTTTTAATGTTACTGGCAAGATGGGAAATTTGTTTAAAATGGGTATCCCCTGTATCACCAGACTGTTTTGGGATGGGGCAAATCTGCTATTAGAGTCAACGCCTTAGATCGATCTGGCTCTTCCAAAAAAGAGCAGCTATATGGGTGGGTAACTAAAATTGAATTAAGCTTGTTGGTCTTTATCATCAATGGTCCAATGATTGGTTCCCAAACGAGATTTGGAGTTGGCTGGGGCACCCCTCACCCTCTCGAGAGATTAACGTCTCCTCCTTCCACCATTCAGGACTCGGACAGAGCCTACACCTCTCAATAAAGTTACTAATTGGAAGAGGACAAAGAAACAAAATTACTCCTGATGTAGGAAGCCCGGCCTACTGTCGGCTCCAAGCAACTGGGCCAAATACCCCTTCAGCACTTGACTCTCTGTGGTAGTACAGGTCGAGCAGTCTAAGGCTTTATGTGTAAGGCTAGCACAAACTCACAACTCAAAACACATTCCAGCAACACCAATAAATGATAGTCCAGTCAAATACTTGGTTTAATGCAAAAAGTAGTATTTAGGTTATAACACAACACAAACAATTTACATTACACAGTCTTCTTGAGGCAAACCCGCTAGCGTTATCCAAGTCTGCTTTCCAGCCCCTCATCCTTGTTTGTGGCTTATGGTTATTCCCCATTGACATGTGGCGACATACATGCTAGGCCCTGCTAATGCAGTGTTCTAATTTATGCCCTAGACTTTCAGGCTAGGCACACGCTTGCATTTGTTTGCAGCGATGGCCCACTGGCGGTCAGCGAGAGCAGCTGCTTTTACTCTTACATGCCAGCCGCCTGGCTTGCTTCTCTCTGTGCCAGCCACCTGCATCAGGCTCACTCGGTGCGGCTCAGCTGCAATAAGGGGTCCTGTTGCTCTCCCTGAGGCCTCGAATGAACGACCATGCCGCTGCAGAGCGAGTCCAGCCTCCGCGATGTCTGTCAGCCGCGGTGGGCCCGGCTGAGTCAGGTCGGTGTCAGTCACGACACGACACGGGTCGTGCGGGATGTGTAAGCACATCAACAGCAGCCTGGCCACAGATTATTCTGAATTCAACTGCCACGTTGAGGTCAGTGAAATATCTTATGCCGCGCAGTGATTGAATCTCAATCAATCCTCTCTAAGAAGTCTGCTAAGCAGTGCGCAGCACGTGCTGCCTGCGCCACTGACTTCACTAGTATTTAATAACAGCCCAGTGCAGGGACATCAGCGCATGTCAGTCAGGCACAGGCATAATCATTAGGCATGTACCATCTTAGGAATAAACCTATTATGCCTAAACACAGAACTGACTCCAGGCCAGCTGGCCTTTTACTGGGGCTCGAATGTCCTATGTACAGATAGTCAGGGCGTAAGCTTTGGGCCTTCCACTGGCCTCTTGGCTGCTCATGCAGCAGAAATACGTGGTGCAGCTGGGGAAATGTGGCCTGGTACAACTGTGCCTTCTGGGTCCCACTGGGAATCTAAAACAATGTGGCCCCAAGATAAATGGCACTGGCACCACTATGCCGTCTGAGCCCCACTCCGGGACACTTAAAAATTCCAACTTGCCCCCACGGTGCAGCTGCTTACAACGGCGGTGCAGCTGAGGAGCAGAACACAATGGTGCCAATCCAGGGCGCGGGAGACCCCTCCTTTCCCGCCTCCCCTCATGACGAACAAGCACTGCCACCAACCACGTTTGAGCCCCACACACACCGGGGCTCTGCTGGGTCTTCTACGGTCTGCTGCAGGACCCTGTGAGATTGCTCCTCGTTCCTGCCACCGGTCTCGCTATCTGTCAGGTTTTAGGCAGCATGCGGGGCTCCCCTTGACCATCCGGGAGGCCCGCTCACCCACAGCAGTATCTCTGCCTTACTTCTGGCTCCCGCGAAGCACCGACATGGCACCTCAGTAGGCCCCACTAACGGGGTCTCTTTTTCTGGGACAGATGCGTGGGGCTCTACTCCGGCCATGGAAGTCCCGCCCAGGAACAGGCACAAGCTCGCCTGACTTCCTCTCCGCCGCCCTTCACTCCTGGCCATGCCCCGAGTCAGGCGCTCCTCGCCTGGCTTCCGGGCCACGGCGGTGCTTTTTCGGCAGCTCCCCTTCCTGGCGAAGTGCGGGGTGGGCTCCAGCCGTAAATAAGCCTAAATGCGGGGTGGGCACCCATGAAGAGAAGCATACATGCGGGGTGGGCACCCGCTCACGGAGGCATAAAACAGCGGGGTGGGCCCCCGCTGAAACCTGGCAAAATGCGGGGTGGGCTCCTGCTCCTCCACACCATGCAGGGGAATCCCCACACACCGGGATTCCCTCACAGCATATCACAGCTTCGCGCTGCAGGCTCACACGCCCCTTCTCTTCCTGGTAATAAAGAGATAGCACACACGAGGCACTACGGTCCTCAAAGTTCCACGGGGGGCACAGCTGGGCCCAGGCAGGCCAGCACACAGGGCCCTCCAGCAGGGAGGCAGTCCCTTATGGCGGTTCCTCCTGGAGCCCAGCAGCAGCAAGGCCCCCAGTAAGCAAAGGAACAGCACAACCATGGGGTCACAGCCCCTATATTTATATGGCATCTTGCTTTGTCTGCCCTGGCACAGGGCTTGGGGGAACCAGCAAAAACTGGTTCAGGGGGGAATTGGAGCACTCTGTTTACCAGGCTCATCTTCCCCTTTGTCAGGTGGGGGCTCGCCATCAGACACACCACAGGGGGGCAGAGCCAACATTGTACAGGCTAGGTACAGACCTATTCAGGGACCAGGGACGTCTCCTCCCACTACTCCAAATGCAGATGTCCCATGCAGCCAGCGCTGACTCACCCTGCCCCTCCTGGAGCCACACACACCTCACCAGCCCCTGTCACTCAACAGCCAGACATGCAATCCACATCAGGCAGGCAGACACATAGCACACAAAAATGCCAACTTCTAAAAGTGGTATTTCTAAAATAGTTTTAATAAATCTGCGCACACCATTGAGTAGCATTTATTATTACTATTTCAAACATATCAAACTTGACCACGCTGCTACTCTCATATCAGGAATAACCCCTAAAACACTTATCAGGAAATCCCCAATGCATTCCTATGGGAGGGCACCCCCACAGTAGTGAGAAACCAAAATGGCTGTTTGTCACTACCAAGACATGTCACACACTTAAGGTACATGACCTATCTTTTACCTACAATGCACCCTGTCCATAGGGCTAGCTAGGGCCTACCTTAGGGGTGACTGACATGCAGTAAGAGGGGGGTCACAGACATGGCACACACTTTAGGTGCCACGTCACAGTGGCAGTAACACTGCGCGCACAGGCCCTGCAATGGTCGGAGGCCGGAGCTAGGTTTGAAAGGCTACTTTGGTGGGTGGCGCAATCAGCGCTGCAAGCCCACCAGTAGCATTTCATTTACCAGCCCTGGGTATATGAGATACCACTTTACAAGGGACTGACAGGTAAATTAAATAGGCCAATCAGTTGTAGACCAAGTTTACCATATTTATCACAGAGAGCTCACGCAGTTTACACTGGACAGCAGTGCTAAAGTGCCCAGAGTCCTAACACCACCAACACCATGTCAGAAAAAAGGCTAGGAGAAAGGCAAAAAGTTTAGGTATGACCCTGCAAAAAGGGCCAAGTCCAACACACACCATTGCAAGATGCCATGCATAATATAATAAAAGCTAGATAGATAGTGCTTATCGCTTCACTGCTTTACCTGTAGTTCCTCTTCAAGAGTTATATTTCGCTGAAGGCTAGCTTTGACCATTTCTGAAGTGACTGGAACATTAGATGGTATTTCCTGGCACTTTTTGATCATTACTGGATTGCATCCATTCAGAAACTGGTATCCAAAAAAGAGGTCTTCCTGCCAGCGCTGCATCACACAATCTAAAGAAGAGACAAGTAAGAGATATTGATTTATAAACCTCATAAAATCATACTATTTTACTTGACATATTGAGAAATCTAAGGTAACAAAAATGTGATCAATTCTGTCCTCTCCACGAGGAAAAGGAAACAAAAACCCCAAAGCCATTTTTGGGGAAATTTTGGCATTAATTGTGCACTGGTATTAGCAATACAACAACTATTGGAAATTTGTGATGTTGACTTACTGCAGGAATTAAGTAATCCCAATAGAAGATTCACATGTGATTCCCCAATTTGAGGACTATTTGGGGGGACATATTCTTACAGGATTGTCTTGCCAAATTTGCCTCTGGTATTATTAGTTGGAATATTGCATGCAGCAATATGCAATGTTGCAAACTGCATGCTTAATAATACTGATTTTGGAGCACACTTCTGTTTCTACTCAAATCAGCAACACCGGCTGACTTGAGCTGTGGGTTTGCTTGTTTCCAACATCAAAGGAATTTGTATTGCATAAAACTAGAAAGGGAAACTATTAGCCTCTCCTTATTTTACAATGGAATTTGTATGTAGCAGACAGACATGTTATGGTATGTGAAAAGTGGAAATGTTTTTGAATAATCACAAATTCATATTTACTCTCTTTACGCTCTTTAAAAACAATTAACGTGGAGTGCAAGAGTTATATTTGTGTGTCGCGTGCTATTCCTATCATGTAGAAAATCTCCCTAGCATGATACAACTGTCAAGTGTAGGGTTGTCCAATGAGTAGCTCAGGATCTACAGGTATCTCACCAGTTACCTCTGAGTAGCTCCCCTATGTGTAGTCAAACCTAGCAAAACGTTTGTTTGGTTGAATTGGGTATGTTTCCAAAACTTAAAAACATGTATTTGAAAGTAAAATTTTCAGAACTAATAAGGTAATGTTTGGCGAAAAAAATATTTGAGGCTAATATTTACAGGATAATTTATGCTATGTTGGGGAGTTTTATTACTGATGTTCTTTCTTAGTCGATCCATGATCTATCACAGGCATATAGAGCCTGTCAGGGCATTTTTTACCCATGGGGTACTAATTCTGGTTTCTGACTATCTGAATCCATTTCTATTTTGTTTGGTTTAGTAACCCCTGATTGTAATTTTAACTTGCACACACTCTGTTACCCTTAGCACTGGACCCACACCCCTCACACCCACAGACACCATCCGGCATTTCTCTTGATAAAGATCTCCGACAAAGTGACCCTTCGGGGGACCCGCAGGGCATTGCAGTGCCGGGCCCTGCGAGGAGCAAATGCCCGATGATGAAGCATGACATCCTTCCAGGGTGTGTGAGGGCAACAAGAGGCAAGATTGGTGTCTCCTCTGTTTGATGGGGTCCTTTTCATACCTAGATCTCTTACCCTTTTCTCTCTTTTCTTGTTGTAAGGCTAGTGGGTGACCTACGGCGCCCTGCCTTTGGAACAGTGTCCTCTTTTTTGGTTTCAGTACTTTATTTGAGGAGCATGGACACTGGACCGTAATATGCTCTTCGGTCCCCCCCTCTTTTGTTGTTATAGTTTTGGCACGGCGGCTCAGCCGAGGGACTTCTGTCTATTTCCTTTTTTCCTTTTCTTTTTCTATTTTTCACACACATAACCTCACCACAAACACTCTGGGCAAGTCTTTGGAACGTTCTATTATGTCTATTACTGCTGATATCCTACACCTTTTTCCCAATCAGGGCATGCTGACGCATGCGCGAGGGAGTAGTTCCCCGCTCCGTGGGACTGCACATGCGCTTTTAGACCATTATTGCGCAAGCGCAGCATCCAATTAGGAGGTTGGACGTCCCCGGAAATGGGTGCCACCCATAGATCCTCAACTAGGCTATTTTACCATGCCCCGGGCTCCACCATGATTCTCGGGCAGACGCACGGACAGGGCAGGTAAACTGCAGCCCGCACCAGTCTTCTCTGTAAGTAATGTCGGAGCGCCCGTTCAACAGAACGAACACGACGAGCAACTGTTGCTCGACTTGTATAGTCCAGGGTGTTTATGGACTTTTTTCTCTCTTCCCTCGTTGCTCCAACATAGTCAGAGATGGTGCGGGATCCCGGCGTCTCTTGCCTTAGCAACCCTCTCCCCGGCAGAGCTGGGTAAGCACACCACGTGATACGAGTGTGTACGTTTGTAAGTCCCGTGATTGTATAACTCGCATGTATGGATGGAGACTTCGAGGGCTCCATAGACTACCCCGTTATATTGATCTCTGTGCATCTGTATGGGTTTTACTATGGGTGGATATAGACCCCTCTGATCACCTTTGAGGTGTTGAATTCCGGTATCATACTGGTGGTGTGGGGGGAACGTTTGCTTTGTCCCATTAGTGTGGTATGTGTGTCTTTTTCATTGTGGCAGGTCGTGCACACGATTGTGGCACGCATTGATGCATCAAGTTGTACTGATGCACATACTGTTTGTACTCTATCCTGTGTTTCTTTTCTAGGTATCCATCAGGAGCAGTTACAACCTTTTGCCACCCTGTATGAAATACAGGAAGCTGGCCCACCCTGATCCATTATGAGGGTACACACTTTTTTGTATTCAATTCACTGCTATCACGTGCACTCCTTATATTTTATCTCCGATCCTGAAGAAGCGCCAATGACCTCTGTGGCGATAGGGGCGCGAAACATGTCGATCCATGATCTATCACAGGCATATAGAGCCTGTCAGGGCATTTTTTACCCATGGGGTACTAATTCTGGTTTCTGACTATCTGAATCCATTTCTATTTTGTTTGGTTTAGTAACCCCTGATTGTAATTTTAACTTGCACACACTCTGTTACCCTTAGCACTGGACCCACACCCCTCACACCCACAGACACCATCCGGCATTTCTCTTGATAAAGATCTCCGACAAAGTGACCCTTCGGGGGACCCGCAGGGCATTGCAGTGCCGGGCCCTGCGAGGAGCAAATGCCCGATGATGAAGCATGACATCCTTCCAGGGTGTGTGAGGGCAACAAGAGGCAAGATTGGTGTCTCCTCTGTTTGATGGGGTCCTTTTCATACCTAGATCTCTTACCCTTTTCTCTCTTTTCTTGTTGTAAGGCTAGTGGGTGACCTACGGCGCCCTGCCTTTGGAACAGTGTCCTCTTTTTTGGTTTCAGTACTTTATTTGAGGAGCATGGACACTGGACCGTAATATGCTCTTCGGTCCCCCCCTCTTTTGTTGTTATAGTTTTGGCACGGCGGCTCAGCCGAGGGACTTCTGTCTATTTCCTTTTTTCCTTTTCTTTTTCTATTTTTCACACACATAACCTCACCACAAACACTCTGGGCAAGTCTTTGGAACGTTCTATTATGTCTATTACTGCTGATATCCTACACCTTTTTCCCAATCAGGGCATGCTGACGCATGCGCGAGGGAGTAGTTCCCCGCTCCGTGGGACTGCACATGCGCTTTTAGACCATTATTGCGCAAGCGCAGCATCCAATTAGGAGGTTGGACGTCCCCGGAAATGGGTGCCACCCATAGATCCTCAACTAGGCTATTTTACCATGCCCCGGGCTCCACCATGATTCTCGGGCAGACGCACGGACAGGGCAGGTAAACTGCAGCCCGCACCAGTCTTCTCTGTAAGTAATGTCGGAGCGCCCGTTCAACAGAACGAACACGACGAGCAACTGTTGCTCGACTTGTATAGTCCAGGGTGTTTATGGACTTTTTTCTCTCTTCCCTCGTTGCTCCAACATAGTCAGAGATGGTGCGGGATCCCGGCGTCTCTTGCCTTAGCAACCCTCTCCCCGGCAGAGCTGGGTAAGCACACCACGTGATACGAGTGTGTACGTTTGTAAGTCCCGTGATTGTATAACTCGCATGTATGGATGGAGACTTCGAGGGCTCCATAGACTACCCCGTTATATTGATCTCTGTGCATCTGTATGGGTTTTACTATGGGTGGATATAGACCCCTCTGATCACCTTTGAGGTGTTGAATTCCGGTATCATACTGGTGGTGTGGGGGGAACGTTTGCTTTGTCCCATTAGTGTGGTATGTGTGTCTTTTTCATTGTGGCAGGTCGTGCACACGATTGTGGCACGCGTTGATGCATCAAGTTGTACTGATGCACATACTGTTTGTACTCTATCCTGTGTTTCTTTTCTAGGTATCCATCAGGAGCAGTTACAACCTTTTGCCACCCTGTATGAAATACAGGAAGCTGGCCCACCCTGATCCATTATGAGGGTACACACTTTTTTGTATTCAATTCACTGCTATCACGTGCACTCCTTATATTTTATCTCCGATCCTGAAGAAGCGCCAATGACCTCTGTGGCGATAGGGGCGCGAAACATGTCGATCCATGATCTATCACAGGCATATAGAGCCTGTCAGGGCATTTTTTACCCATGGGGTACTAATTCTGGTTTCTGACTATCTGAATCCATTTCTATTTTGTTTGGTTTAGTAACCCCTGATTGTAATTTTAACTTGCACACACTCTGTTACCCTTAGCACTGGACCCACACCCCTCACACCCACAGACACCATCCGGCATTTCTCTTGATAAAGATCTCCGACAAAGTGACCCTTCGGGGGACCCGCAGGGCATTGCAGTGCCGGGCCCTGCGAGGAGCAAATGCCCGATGATGAAGCATGACATCCTTCCAGGGTGTGTGAGGGCAACAAGAGGCAAGATTGGTGTCTCCTCTGTTTGATGGGGTCCTTTTCATACCTAGATCTCTTACCCTTTTCTCTCTTTTCTTGTTGTAAGGCTAGTGGGTGACCTACGGCGCCCTGCCTTTGGAACAGTGTCCTCTTTTTTGGTTTCAGTACTTTATTTGAGGAGCATGGACACTGGACCGTAATATGCTCTTCGGTCCCCCCCTCTTTTGTTGTTATAGTTTTGGCACGGCGGCTCAGCCGAGGGACTTCTGTCTATTTCCTTTTTTCCTTTTCTTTTTCTATTTTTCACACACATAACCTCACCACAAACACTCTGGGCAAGTCTTTGGAACGTTCTATTATGTCTATTACTGCTGATATCCTACACCTTTTTCCCAATCAGGGCATGCTGACGCATGCGCGAGGGAGTAGTTCCCCGCTCCGTGGGACTGCACATGCGCTTTTAGACCATTATTGCGCAAGCGCAGCATCCAATTAGGAGGTTGGACGTCCCCGGAAATGGGTGCCACCCATAGATCCTCAACTAGGCTATTTTACCATGCCCCGGGCTCCACCATGATTCTCGGGCAGACGCACGGACAGGGCAGGTAAACTGCAGCCCGCACCAGTCTTCTCTGTAAGTAATGTCGGAGCGCCCGTTCAACAGAACGAACACGACGAGCAACTGTTGCTCGACCTGTATAGTCCAGGGTGTTTATGGACTTTTTTCTCTCTTCCCTCGTTGCTCCAACATAGTCAGAGATGGTGCGGGATCCCGGCGTCTCTTGCCTTAGCAACCCTCTCCCCGGCAGAGCTGGGTAAGCACACCACGTGATACGAGTGTGTACGTTTGTAAGTCCCGTGATTGTATAACTCGCATGTATGGATGGAGACTTCGAGGGCTCCATAGACTACCCCGTTATATTGATCTCTGTGCATCTGTATGGGTTTTACTATGGGTGGATATAGACCCCTCTGATCACCTTTGAGGTGTTGAATTCCGGTATCATACTGGTGGTGTGGGGGGAACGTTTGCTTTGTCCCATTAGTGTGGTATGTGTGTCTTTTTCATTGTGGCAGGTCGTGCACACGATTGTGGCACGCGTTGATGCATCAAGTTGTACTGATGCACATACTGTTTGTACTCTATCCTGTGTTTCTTTTCTAGGTATCCATCAGGAGCAGTTACAACCTTTTGCCACCCTGTATGAAATACAGGAAGCTGGCCCACCCTGATCCATTATGAGGGTACACACTTTTTTGTATTCAATTCACTGCTATCACGTGCACTCCTTATATTTTATCTCCGATCCTGAAGAAGCGCCAATGACCTCTGTGGCGATAGGGGCGCGAAACATGTCGATCCATGATCTATCACAGGCATATAGAGCCTGTCAGGGCATTTTTTACCCATGGGGTACTAATTCTGGTTTCTGACTATCTGAATCCATTTCTATTTTGTTTGGTTTAGTAACCCCTGATTGTAATTTTAACTTGCACACACTCTGTTACCCTTAGCACTGGACCCACACCCCTCACACCCACAGACACCATCCGGCATTTCTCTTGATAAAGATCTCCGACAAAGTGACCCTTCGGGGGACCCGCAGGGCATTGCAGTGCCGGGCCCTGCGAGGAGCAAATGCCCGATGATGAAGCATGACATCCTTCCAGGGTGTGTGAGGGCAACAAGAGGCAAGATTGGTGTCTCCTCTGTTTGATGGGGTCCTTTTCATACCTAGATCTCTTACCCTTTTCTCTCTTTTCTTGTTGTAAGGCTAGTGGGTGACCTACGGCGCCCTGCCTTTGGAACAGTGTCCTCTTTTTTGGTTTCAGTACTTTATTTGAGGAGCATGGACACTGGACCGTAATATGCTCTTCGGTCCCCCCCTCTTTTGTTGTTATAGTTTTGGCACGGCGGCTCAGCCGAGGGACTTCTGTCTATTTCCTTTTTTCCTTTTCTTTTTCTATTTTTCACACACATAACCTCACCACAAACACTCTGGGCAAGTCTTTGGAACGTTCTATTATGTCTATTACTGCTGATATCCTACACCTTTTTCCCAATCAGGGCATGCTGACGCATGCGCGAGGGAGTAGTTCCCCGCTCCGTGGGACTGCACATGCGCTTTTAGACCATTATTGCGCAAGCGCAGCATCCAATTAGGAGGTTGGACGTCCCCGGAAATGGGTGCCACCCATAGATCCTCAACTAGGCTATTTTACCATGCCCCGGGCTCCACCATGATTCTCGGGCAGACGCACGGACAGGGCAGGTAAACTGCAGCCCGCACCAGTCTTCTCTGTAAGTAATGTCGGAGCGCCCGTTCAACAGAACGAACACGACGAGCAACTGTTGCTCGACTTGTATAGTCCAGGGTGTTTATGGACTTTTTTCTCTCTTCCCTCGTTGCTCCAACATAGTCAGAGATGGTGCGGGATCCCGGCGTCTCTTGCCTTAGCAACCCTCTCCCCGGCAGAGCTGGGTAAGCACACCACGTGATACGAGTGTGTACGTTTGTAAGTCCCGTGATTGTATAACTCGCATGTATGGATGGAGACTTCGAGGGCTCCATAGACTACCCCGTTATATTGATCTCTGTGCATCTGTATGGGTTTTACTATGGGTGGATATAGACCCCTCTGATCACCTTTGAGGTGTTGAATTCCGGTATCATACTGGTGGTGTGGGGGGAACGTTTGCTTTGTCCCATTAGTGTGGTATGTGTGTCTTTTTCATTGTGGCAGGTCGTGCACACGATTGTGGCACGCGTTGATGCATCAAGTTGTACTGATGCACATACTGTTTGTACTCTATCCTGTGTTTCTTTTCTAGGTATCCATCAGGAGCAGTTACAACCTTTTGCCACCCTGTATGAAATACAGGAAGCTGGCCCACCCTGATCCATTATGAGGGTACACACTTTTTTGTATTCAATTCACTGCTATCACGTGCACTCCTTATATTTTATCTCCGATCCTGAAGAAGCGCCAATGACCTCTGTGGCGATAGGGGCGCGAAACATGTCGATCCATGATCTATCACAGGCATATAGAGCCTGTCAGGGCATTTTTTACCCATGGGGTACTAATTCTGGTTTCTGACTATCTGAATCCATTTCTATTTTGTTTGGTTTAGTAACCCCTGATTGTAATTTTAACTTGCACACACTCTGTTACCCTTAGCACTGGACCCACACCCCTCACACCCACAGACACCATCCGGCATTTCTCTTGATAAAGATCTCCGACAAAGTGACCCTTCGGGGGACCCGCAGGGCATTGCAGTGCCGGGCCCTGCGAGGAGCAAATGCCCGATGATGAAGCATGACATCCTTCCAGGGTGTGTGAGGGCAACAAGAGGCAAGATTGGTGTCTCCTCTGTTTGATGGGGTCCTTTTCATACCTAGATCTCTTACCCTTTTCTCTCTTTTCTTGTTGTAAGGCTAGTGGGTGACCTACGGCGCCCTGCCTTTGGAACAGTGTCCTCTTTTTTGGTTTCAGTTCTTTCTTAGGCACCAGGGGTCATTGCATATATGACTGCTATGACAGTTAGAGGTATTCAAAATTCAAATTGATAAAGCTTTTTTTGAAATTGTTGCTAGTGACTTTGCCTGATGCACTGAGGTAGTCACTATTGGTAATCCTGCATGCAAAGGCCACTAATGGAATCTTGTCTGAAGTGGTCATTATTGTAATGCTGATAATTTGTGTTAATGGCTCGAAAATTATTATTGAACATAAGTAGCTCTTAATGTAGGAAAAATTGGATATCACGGATCATGGGTTTATGAAATATACGGTCCTGTGGCCATATTACAGAGTGCCTCGGGGGTACATTACGCATGTGCGCCCCCAGGTATTACAGAAAGGGCGCAGACGCTTGTGCAGCTCCTCATGTAATACAGATAGTGAGAGGACATCTAGCACCCGCGCTATCATTAGTGGGTGTTCCCTCATTTGCATCAGGGTGAGGACCCATGCAAATGAGGAAATCACTTTGCTCATCCACCGCGCCATATTATGGACGCGTGCGCAGAAGCAAACATGCCTCTAGGAGGCACACTGAAACTGCGCCACAAAAACAGCGGTGCACTTTCAGTGCAGCTCCTAAATTCAGACTTTGAAGGGGAGAAAGGAGGCTCTATGGACCCCCCAACCATTGCCTTTCAGTTGGGTACAGTCACTCACTGCACCTGCCTGCAAACGTGCTCTGTCTTTCACTTGAATGCGCTGCTCTCAGAGCAGCATGAGTTTGCAGCGGCCCTGTGGGCAGCGCATTCACCATAATAGGGCACACTTTCCCAGTTTGCAACCGGGGCACCTGTTTTAAGAATCTAAGTAGGTTTTATAAGGAAGTTGCTACTTATTCGGCATGCGGTCAAACAGTATAGAGCCTCTGGTATTTAGCCAACGACCAGCTAAATATTTCAACCTTTACTGTTTATCCCACTGCAGGCTAAATAATATATCTAATGTGCTATTTCGTTGGCAGCCGTACAAATACTGTAAATGAGCTCTTTAAGCAGCAAGCTATGATGAAATAAAAGACTTCAGGAACTGAGAGGATCGTGGCCATCTTGTAATGGAGGTGCAGAAACTTGTGTGAAGCATTTCCAAGTAAATGCATATACAAATGTACAAAAGTATGTATAAAGTTAAATGTATGAATTAAGATAAGTGGTTTATAGAGTAAAAAACAGTAAAATAAATTTATGTTTGACCAGGCATACTTGGCTTGGTTTTCCCCTAACCTTTTGCATTCAGACCTTCGTTTTTACTGGTCTTACCACTCTGCAGACTTTACCAATGCTAACCAGTGTTAAAAGTGCTTGAGCTCTCTCCTTAAAAACTATTAGATTGGCTTATGCCCAAATGGCACATTTAATTTACTTATAAGTCCCTAATAAAGTGGTACTGCATGTACCCAGGGCCTGTAAACTAAATGCTGCTAGTGGGCCTGCAGCACCTAATGTGCCATCCACTTAATTAACACTATAAACAAGTCTCAGGCCAGTCATTGCAGTCTGTGTGTGCAGTTTTAAACTGCCATTTCGACCTAGTGAAGTAAACCTTTTTGCCAAGTGCAAACCTTCCTTTTCAATACATATAAGACATCCCTGGTGTAGGCTCTGGACAGCCCAGAGGGCAAGGTGCAATGTATTTAGAAAGTAGGAGATGCACTTTTAAGTTTTACATGTCCTGGTAATGAAAAACTCTTACATTTGTTTTTCAGAACTGCAAGGCATTCCTCCCCCATTGGTTAACATCGGAGTTACCTTATTACATTTTAAAAGTGCAATTTCCAAATGGGAATTAGTGCCCAGTTCATGTTTGGTCTGTGGAATAATAATGAAAAATCCTAATTTATGGTGAAGTCGGATTTTAAATTACAATTCTGAAAATGCCACTTTTAAATAGTTGGAATTTCTTGTGTTAGCCATTTGTTGCCTGCAGAAGTCTCTGGGCGACATGACTGTGTGTAGTTGACAGTTGAACTTTGTGTATTCCTCCTAGACAGTCACACACAATGGCGAGCTTAGGTGTGACTGGATGGGGCATCACTGGCAGGATGGGAGAGAGGAGTTGGACCCAGCTCGACTTACACTTGAACAGTCTGTGTCCTGTCTCCACACAATGGGCTGCGTACCCCCAGTAGTTACTCTGGAGCCAGGGCAGAAAGGAATACCTCTAAAAGCTGTTACTGTCACATATATCTTTTCCACAAGAATTTTGAAACAATTTTACAGAATAAAACGAAGATTTGCATACAATTTGGAAATCCCTTCCTTTTGGACTGCTTATTTGTTAACTAATGTTTCAGTACTTATAACCCACCTGTAAAAGATATCTGAGAGCTTCTGAAGGGAGAGGATGTAGCCTAACAGCTAGGGCGGGCGATCTCAAATCTGGGGTCCGGGTTCAAGTCTCGGCAATGACGCTCAACATCCTGTGATTCTGGGCAAATCACTTTATCTACCTGTGCCTAATAAAGGGTAGTGATTGTACTTAATTTACAACAGGAACAGCAGATTAGATTCCCACAAATGCATGACTGTGCTTTAAGGCCTGTAGTAAACGGTCAGGTATCTTCTTATCGTCATAACTTCTTACTTACTAAGTATTTTTGTATTGCAGATGTTATGCAGTCAGGGCCGGACTGGCCGTAGCGGGCACCGGGCAATCCCCCGGTGCGCCGCACGGGTGGGGGCCAGTTTTGGGCCCCTGGGGGCCGTTTTTGTTACAGGGCCGTTTTTGCAGCAAAGCTGCAAAATCGGGCCTGTGACAAAATCGGCCGGAAACCGGCCATGGTAAAGAGCTTGGTGGCACACCCCTCCCCGGGGGGAGGCAGCCGAGCACTTTGACAGGGCCGGTTGTGGCTCCCAGTCCGGCCCTGTATGCAGTGCCTCATTTCATCCTTGAAACCATACAATCTTTCTCACAACACTACAGGGAGAGTATGAAGGTGCCTATTAAGAGACTTTGCTTTCAAGCAGACTATAAATCACGTCCTCACATACATTTTCCGCTGCACTCGGGTGGCAGGTTGGCAGAGTTTAAAAACATGAATGTCAAAAGATCTTAATTATTATCCGTCTTAATGCATACATTTTACAAAGTTTTACTCAATCTCTAATGTTGCCGTAAATATAATAATCATACTATGCCTTTCATCTCAAGGTGTTATAGGATTAGCAATGTTCTAGAAAGAATGCTGGAGTGGAGTGTGCAAAAAGAAATCAGTCCCAGTATAGGACTGATCTGGAACAAGAAGTTAACAGTGCCAAATATGTATGCCTCAGTGAGCCTCACCCCTTCTGTGCATAGACAATCCAATCAGGGATTGTCTTCATCATGGGCCGGGTCGCAAAAGGTGCAGAATTTGTGTGCCGGGGCATCACCGCACATCTGTGTCCTGCAAAATGTCCAGTGGGCTGGGGACCCGAGGAGGAGCCTATGATAACTGATCTCCAAGACCGCAAGGCTTAAAATAACCACGCCGCCCTCACCCATGTTCACTGGAGGAGACAGGAAGCTTGGCTGGACCATGGCAATTAGAAGTCGGCCTCAGCACTGCTAAATTTACCACAAACTGAGAGTGATGAGAAATAACAAACTGTGCAATCTGAAGTGAATAATCACTGCACATTTCCATAATCCTCTATCCCTACTATCATGTCTCCCCCTTTTTCTCAATCTTTCATCCCCTCTTCTCTTTCTGTCATACCACATTGGGCTATGTATCATGCCCTTAGTTTGTTCTCTTTTGAACTGCCACAGGTTCCTTTTAACGTAACTGGTGCTAGTGTTTCTTTAAATCGTGGGTTAAATGTGTGCCCACATAAATGAAAGAGACAAAATAACGTTTTCCTTCTGCAGAGAGTTTAATTCCATGTGATCTCCTTTTTAGGTCGAAGCCTACCACTGTATGGTTTGCTAACAACATCTTGGGGACATTCGGAAAGCTTCACTGGGAATGCCCATTGTTCAGTGGCGGCTCCTCCTCTATGGAGGAGGACCGTCGCCCCACTGCTTTTAAGCAGTGAAAAGTAAAGGAAATATAAAATGATAATAATTTTGAGGTATTATCATTTTATGCTTTCTTTGCGGGCGGGTGGGCAGGGCTGCTCTGCTCTCGCAGCAGGGCAGAGGAGTAGTGGTTTCCCCACTCCTAAGTGCGCAATGACTGTTTGGTCAAAACAGTTGTACGCACTGTCCCTGTTCTCTATGCTGCCTGCGTTACAGCCTGTGTGGAGAACATGCCCAGGCCCCTATTCCCTGATTGAGCAACAAACCAGGACGCTCAAAACCAATCACAACACTGCATTGCAGCGTTGTGATTGGCCAGGGAAGCCTGGTTGTTCTTCCTGGCTTCCTGTTCCTCAAGTCCCAGCAGGAGAGCAGGAGCAGAGATGCGGACCCGGCGGCAAGGTAAGTATATATATACTTATTGACTCCAAGTTTTGAGAATCCTAATCCGGACATGTTAACTGAATGGGCTGAAAGTAACTTGACTGCCTCGTTGAACCTAGTAAATATTTTGGTCAAATATGCACAAATAGATCGAGAAGAGCTGTTTAAAGAAGTCGATAAACTCAATGAACAAATAAATAAGCTAGAACAAACTGACTTTATAGTAAAAACGAGGAAAGAAATTCAGGACAGAATTAAAAAACAAGAAGATAAGATCAAACTAAGAAAGGTTCAGAAATTTGCCTGTGATAAAGAAGATTATGAGCAAGGGCAAATCTTCACTTTTGCTCGGAGATACGAGAATGTGAGGAAAATGAGGCTTAATGAAACATCTAAAGCAATAGGTAACTCAATAGCGGAAGTGAGCAGAAGACCTATTGACTTGGAATCATCAGTTTCTGATACTACCTCACTAACAAGTGGAAGTGAAGTCGATGAAGCAAGTAACAATGCCTGTTACAGTAATGATGAAAGAAGCAAACTCAAACCAGGGGAAGAGCTACATTTTTTAGCAAACGACCGGTGGCAAACTCTAAGGACGCGCAATCCATGGAAACAGTACGGTCAAGAAGGAACCAAAAACGCAAAGCCAGGCACAAGCTCAGACAGAGCAAAACCGAAAAGAGATCAATAGCGCAGGCGTTAGAAGACAACACCATTGTAAACTTATCAACTGTGACCCTGACTAGAGCAGAAAAACAACTATTGGCTCTAGGACTTTCTTTTTGCCCGGAAAGCAACTTTAGTTACAGCAGAACTAGAGTTGATATCTTCTCCTATATTAGAAAACTCAAATTGAAAAAATTCTTCACCATTAAAGAAAGCAGCAATGGAAAACAAACAATCAAAACTAGTGATGCTACATCCAGTGATGGTCCGGAAATAAATCTCCAAGCCTCTGATGCGGACATGCTTCTCATTATGTATGAACTAAAGGATAACAATTCCAATGATTCTGACAACAACATGACGCTTAACTCTACGCAAGAAAGAATTAATACATTCAATCTTATTGAATCATGTGCAGGCAAAAGTCCCTTCAAGAACAAATCGACCTTCTGTCCAATGATGCCTAAGGACGCAACCAACATTTTTCACGAAAGAACAACTGAGGATCTAAAAACCTTATATTACAAGGTCAATCATGTGAAGAAAAAGAAAAGAATGAAATTTCGTGATAAAGAATATAATAATCTGATTGCCAAACTAAAGTACAATCAGGAAATCATAATTAACAAATCAGACAAAGGAGGGAATTTAGTGATCTCGCCTCGCAGCGAATATATGAAAGAAGCATTTCGCCAATTAAGTGATACAACATGCTATGCAAAATCATCTATGTTGGAATATAACAAAGCTAAAGATGCACTCAAGAAAATGCTGATGGGATACAAACGTGAGGGTCTAATTTCCAATCAAGAGCATTTATTTTTGTATAAGGCATTTTCTATGATCCCTATACTGTATCTCATCCCAAAGATACATAAGAGAACTGAACTAGTACCAGGGAGACCTATCATTTCGGCAATCGGTGGAATGTGTGAAAATATGAGTCGCTATGTTGATTATTTTCTACAGAGCCATGTGAAGATGCTTCCTACATATGTCAAGGATACAGGGGATTTTCTTAATAAATTGGAGCAAGCTATTTGGAATGACGGATGTTTATTAATCACTCTCGATATAGAATCACTCTATACGAGCATTAAGCATCAAAAAGGACTGGCAGCTGTTAAACATTATCTAGAGACCAGACCTCTGAATTGCTACAACCACAATATCATGTTGATGGAGGTGATTGAGTGGTGTCTTTTTAACAACTTTTTTATGTTTAATAAGCAGATATATAGACAATCCAGAGGTGTTGCGATGGGAGCCTGCTTCTCTCCCAGCTGTGCGTGTTTACACGTAGGGTGGTCGGAGGAGCAGGCTCTCAGTGGGACATACAAAGACACTGTAGATGCACATGTAATGAACTGGTTTTGTTATATAAATAATGTCATTATAATATGGAAAGGTGACATTCAGAGTGCAGAAACGTTTATATCGGACATCAACACAAATTAAATGAATTTGAGATTCACATCATGTATAAGTAAAGTCAGTGTCGATTTCTTAGATACCACTGTTTATGTAGTTAACAATGAATTACATACAACTCTACATAGAAAGCCCACAGCAGGTAACTCCACATTACATGCCACAAGTTCACATCCTAAACATTTGATCCCGAGTATCCTATACGGTGAACTTCTGAGGTTGAAAACGATCTGCAGTACTGAAGAAGAATTTAACAAGTGTACATCAGATTCTTTGGAAGGGTTCAGACAAAGAGGGTATAGTGAAAAAACACTCAGGGAAGCAACCCATAAAGCAACACTTAGATCTAGAGACTCTCTTCTGACCAAAAGTGGTGCCACACAGGGGACTAGCCAGGTAACCAATGAAAAACTGGATGCACCGAGGTTAATCACTACATATAGCCAACAACAGAGGCAAGTGAAGGCAATAATAAACAAAACTTGGCCCTTCCTGTTAACTGATAGGGTACTAGCACCCAATCTACCAACAGTACCCACTCTCACTTTTAGAAGAGCAAAATCAATGAGGACAGAACTAGTTAGAAACAGTCCAGAAATAACTACTAACACGACATGGTTGAAGCCCAAACTAGGCTTTTACAAGTGTTCTACATGTAGAGCTTGTAAATTTGGTAAAAATACTACCCATTATTCAGTTCCATTTAGTCCACAACAAAGAGAGATAACAGGCCATTTTACTTGCCGTACTGAATTTGCGATATATGTCCTTACATGTACCTGCGGGTTCAACTACATAGGAAGCACTAAACTCGTGGTGCATATTCGCATTTTTCAACACCTCCGTGCAATTGTCAATAATGATACCAATTACCCTGTAGCACGTCATTCTAAGGCAATACACCACAATGATCTCAGTTGTCTTAAATACTATGTGGTAGCTGCCATTACGGTACCTCTACGAGGTGGAAACAGAGAGCTCATGCTTAGGAAACTGGAAACACATATGATACATATGATTATGGAATTTGATAGCAAGGCCCCCAATGGACTTAATACCACAGAAGACCTTCATTATTATCTATAAAATTTCTAAAGACTACGTTCCCATCTTTATTTGGTATAATATATGCTATCATTATAATTATACAAACTATTAAGTTATACAATAACTTTAGCTGGTAGTTTTTGAACAAGTAGGTATTAGTCTTTTTGCATCACTATGTCTATTTACCATCTTATGATCACACAGATTGTTTTAAAAAAAATCATTTTTTATAAAAAAAATCCCATAAATATGAAACTAATTTAGAAGTATTTATTTAGATGTGTTTTTATATATATATTATTTTTAATATATTATCTTTTATAACACCGGTATTTATTTAGTACACTATTTGCACTTTAGACTTGAGAGAAGGCATCTCTAGTTGCGTTATTTGCACGGTATGTGGTGCTTTAATTAACTTGAAATGAATATAATGTTAAATTAATTTAGAGAGATATGTTCATCAACTAGAGTTCCACAGTACAAAAAAAACTTCATGTACATCCTATATGGCATGACTCAATTGGCAGTATTTGTATAAAACATAGCGCTGCTGTTTTTCTTATTTATGTTGTTATGAGTACTATCTTGCATTGGGGATATAGAACCATTTATGTGTAGGAGTGTCTACCATACAATATCATTGCATTAATGCTAATTATTTGGTATATATGAATATTTGAAAATTGTTATATTAATGGTTCGTCTCCCAAGACCATATACACAATTGTTATGATCTTATTATATTTTAGTAGCAATCATAACTCTTAGATAATACATATGCAATTTTAGGAAATCGCTTTTTTTTTGCAGTGCTAGATTTACAATATCCATTCAATATGTTTTACAGCCAGTCGATACTGTTAGAAAGGAGGTCTATGACCATAAAGATAATAGAAGTTTCTCTCAAGACATAATGTAACTTATATCTCTTATTTAATATTTATTGGTCATAATATTCTATTTATTCATTTTAGCATCGCCAGCTATTAATTACAACATTAAGTGATATTTAATGTATCAAGTTTTCCCCTACTTTGCACATTATGTGGTGTATATACATAGTATGTCTTTTATGTTCATTGGGAATCACATGACACTAGGAGGTGGTATTTAAAAAACAATGGCAAACGCATTTCCTCATGTGATCAAGGCTGCTGTGTCAGTCGAAACGCGTAATGACTACTATGTGAGCAATAAAATCTCGCCATACCCAAAAGAGGAGTTCGTGCTTTCTCTTCATCGCCCGTGGGGAAGTTGGAGACGGCAATACAGTTATATATATATATATATATTTTTTTTTTTTTGCATCGCGCAACTCAGCAAACCAGCGTCCCGACCGCTCCTGCCTCACCACCCGCGAATCATGCCAGCCGTCACTGCCATTACCATTGACTTTGTGGTTTGTTACTCACATTTGCTTGCTTTCTATTTGCTGGTTCTATTTGTTTTAGGCTGTCACGCTTGAGTTCGTCCCTTCCGTTGCCCAAACCCTATTTACTATATTCTTCCACCAGTGCTCGAGCTCTGTAAACAGGTCTCTAAATCTTGTTATTATCTTGTCACATTTGCTGAGCATTCAAAGATAGACATCAAATGTCAGGCTCTGTCTTCTAAGGAGCTTGGTGTTTACTTTTCTTTCTCTGACTTCAAAGTGAGAGGATTTATTTGACAACATGATGACTACTAGGGGTGTGCTTGAGGAATGCTGTATGATGTTATTTTTTTTATAGCACACAACAAAATGTAATGGTCTGTAAATGAACTATACAGATATTTCAGAATATATCAGAATTAGAAAAGCACAAATGAAGTGATTTTTTTGTAATTCTGAAGTATGGTGGAAAAAAACATTTTAATATGATCAAAACAAAAACAATAGACTGGGTGATGACATTTCCACTCATTATTGTTTGTGTTCTGCATACTTCTATCAGTAAAACTGTATGATTGCAAATGCAATAGTCATTTCAAGTGTCTGGAATGGCAGTATGCTACCACCCCATGCATACTTCACTTTACCCCACTCCACTCTATTGTGCACCACTCCACACTACTGCAGTCTACTCTGTACCACTTCTCACTGCACCACTCTAAACTGCGTCACTGCACTCTACTCTGCACCACTCCATGCCACTTCACTCTATGCCTCTCTACTCTACACCACTCTACACTATGCTCAATGCACTCCACCCTACATTACTCTACTATGCACCACTGCATTCTACACCACTCCACTCTATGCCATTCTACTCTGCAACACTGTACTCTTTGCCACTGCACTCTACACCAATGCACTCTACTCTGTACCACTCTGCTCTAAGCCAGTGCAGTATGTGCCAAACCACTCTACACCTTTCTAATCTACGCTGCACTCTACACCACTGTACTCTACCGTGCACCACTCCACTCTATTCTGAAACAATCTATTCTGCACTCTGCGCCACTATGCAACACTTTACGGCACTGCACTATATGCCACTGCAGTTCCTGCCATTTTACTCTGTCACTGCACTCTATGCCACTCTATTCTCCTCTGCACCACTGCTCTCTATGCCACTCTACTTTACACCACTCTACACCAATACACTTCACACCAAAGCACTCTATGACAGTCTACTATACACTACTGCCCTCTATGACAGTCTACTTTGCAACACTACACTCTCTGCCACTGAATTCTATGCCACTCCACTACACTCTAGGCGACTCTATGCCACTTCACTCTACACCACTTACCTCTGCATCACTCCACTCTATGCCACTGCACCCTACCCTGCACCACTCCACTCTATGCCACTTCACTCTACGCCACTCTCCTCTGCACCACTACACTCTATGCCACTGTACTCTATTCTGTAACAATCTACTGTACACCATTGCACTCTACGCCACTCTATTCCGTTCTGCGCCATTTCTCCATATGACCTTCCACTCTCCACCACTGCAATCTACCCTGCGTCTCTCCACTCTACGCCGCTCTACGCCAAAGCCAATGCATTCTACACCACTTTACTCACAACCAATACGTTCTACGCCACTATATCCTACTCTGCAACATTCTACTCTATGCCACGGAGTCTACACCACTCTACACCATTACACCCTGTGGTACTTTACTCTGCACCACTCTACGCCATTGCACTCTATACAAATGCACTCTACACCACACCACTGCACTCTACTCTGCAGCACTACACTCTCCGCCACTGGACTCTATGCCACTCTACTCTGAGCCACTGCGCTCTATGCCATTGCATTCTACTCTGCATCACTCTACACCAATGCACTCTATGCTAATGTACTTTACACCACTACACTCTAAGCTATTACACTCTATGCCAGTTTTATCTACTGTGCACCTATGCACTCTATGACGCTGAACTTTACGCCACTTCACTCTACGCCCCTCTACTCTATTCTGCACCACTCTACTGTGACCCTGTAACCCAGTTTTTGTAAAGCGCAAACTAATCACCCCTTAGTGTCTCAAAGCACTGGGGACCGTCGGGAAGATTAAGCAAGCTATTGCCCAGAGTCACATGGTGCTGGACTGAGCTTCCGTCAGCGCCGGGGATCGAACCGTGAGCTCTGTGCCCTGCAGTCAGCAACCCTGGCCGCTGCGCCACACCTCTCTCTTTATGCCAGTGTACTCTACTATGCACCACTGCACTCTTTGCAGCTGCACTGTACACCACTCCAGTCTAGGCCACTCCACTATACGCCACTCCACTATATGCCTCTGTACTCTGTAACACTGCACTTTATGCCATTCCACTCCACCCTACCCTGCACCACTCTACCCTACCCTGTACCACTTCACTATATTCTGTAACAATCTACTCTATGCCCCGGCACTCTACTCCACTCTGCGCCACTCTAATCTACACCACTACTGGATGCCACTACATTCTACCTTGCACCACTCCACTCTATGTTACTTCACTCTACTCATAGTAGTAAACTTTATTGTATGTGGTTAACTAACACTGTTACAAAAATGTATAATAGATAAAATCATGTGAAAAAATATATTATAAGGCAATAAAAGATTAATATCAAGGTTATTGAGTTCACAATGGTTTAGAAGTTTAACAAGCCTTGGCTGCTACATTTGGCTGGATGGGGCCGGCCTTGATTCCCCTGTACTGACGAACTGAAGTTTAGAAAGAATAGAAGCTGTGGAGCAATTTAAAGTCAAAAACCTTGGCAGTGAGTGACTGCCTCGATTGTTTTCTTTTTCTTTTTTGTCTGTGTGTGCCAGAACCTGTATTAGGGGCCCGTCCATCTGAGCAAATTATCATACATTTTGTGAATAGCTGTCACTTGTAGTTGGGGCGCTAGGTGTTTTGAAGACTGTTAATGTGCAGCATTTTCCAATTTGTTTTCTGCTTGTGTCAGAAATGTAACTAGCTTCCGGTTTAACTGCGGGTCCATGGGATTGAAGCATGCAATCGCAACCTGTCTACAAGTACGAATCCCGCAGAGGTTGAGTTGTGATTTGATTAAGCGTGCCCTCTCCCCCTTTAAGTTGATGCACAAGCAGATTAAGTGTGTTATGTCCTCGGTTCCATTACCG
This sequence comes from Triturus cristatus, assembly GCF_964204655.1. Lineage (NCBI taxonomy): Eukaryota > Metazoa > Chordata > Amphibia > Caudata > Salamandridae > Triturus > Triturus cristatus. Next base: position 279,897,827 of record NC_140580.1, on the reverse strand, counting down.
CACAGGCGGCAGATTGTCGAGGTTTGCTCCTTCAACCACTGTGGAAGATGCAGAATTGCTGGAAGTATTTCTAACCGGTAGTTTAAAACAGTTTCTTTTATTTTACCAGAGTATCTCAGTCTGAAATATTACTGTATGTCAGATGATTTGTAGCCGTTGATTGTCATCCAGGCATGACTTCTCCCATCAAAGACAGCTTTATCTTCCACTAGGGAGAGTTTCCTTATTGCCTTTCGCACCGCTTCACTCTACTCAAACAATCTACTCTATGCCACTCTGCGTCCCTGCTCTCTAGGCCACTCGCCTCGACTCTGCACCACTTTACTTTACACCACTGCGCTCTACGCCACTCTACTCTAAATCACTGTACTCTGTCAATTCACTCAACACTACTTTAATCCGAACCAATGCACCATAAGCCTAACTACTCTGCACTGCTGCACTCTACACCACTTTACTCTACTCTGCCACACTATATGCCACTGCAAGCTATGCCATGGTACACCATTGCGTTCTACGTCACTGCACTCTATACCACTCTAGTCTACTCTGCATCACTGTAATCGAAGCCAGTCTCCTCTGGGCAACTTTACTCTGCGCCACTGCACTGTACGCCACAGCACTGTATGCCACTGCACTCTGTCCTGCACCACTCCACTCTACCCTGCACCACTTCACAATACGCCACTTCCCTCTACTCTGAAACAATCTATTCTATGGCAGTGCACTCTACGCCACTTTGCACCTCTGCACTCTGTACCACTCTACTCTTTGACACTCTACTGTAAATCACGGCACTGTGCGCCAATGTGTTCAACACCACTTTACTAAACACCTCTATGCCAACTTCTCCGCACCGCTGCACTCTATGCCACTATACTCTACTTTGCAACACTCTATGCAACTGCACGCTACACCACTCTACACCATTGCGCTTTACGTCATTGGACTCTACACCACTCTATTCTACTCTGCACCATTGTCTGTACTCTACACCACTGCATTCTAAGACACTGCACTCTATGCCACTCCACTCTACTCTACCTCACTCTACTCTATACCACTGCACTCTACCCTGCACCACTTCACTCTACGCCACTTCACTCTACTCTGAAACAATCTACTCTATGCCACTGCACTCTATGCCACTAAACTCTGTGCCACGGCACTCTGCGCCACTGTTTTCTGCGCTGAGCTAGTGTACACCATGCTACTTTACTCTATACCCTAAATCACTGCACTCTACACCAATGCACTCAACAACATTTTTCTCAAAACCAATGCACTCTATGCCACTGCACTCTAAGCAAACTACTCATCACCGCTGCACTCTATGCTACTATACTCTTCTCTGAAACACTCTATGCCATTGCATGCAATGCCCCTGTACATCATTGCACTCTATGTCACTGCATTCTATGCCACTCTATTCTACTCTGCACCACTGTACCCTACATCACTGCTCTCTGCACCACTCTTCTCTGCATCACTCTGCGCCACACCACTCTAGTCTATGCCACTGCAGTTTACACCACTGCACTCTATGCCACTGCACCACTCAACTCTACTGAACTCCAAGCCAATGCACTCTACTCCACTACACTACACTCTACATCCCTCTATGACACTCTAATATATTCTACGCCATTAGGGTTCTACACCATTCTACTCTATGCCACTGTACTCTATACCTCTGCACTCTACCCTGCACCACACCACTCTACCCTGCACAACTCCACTGTACACCACTTCACTGTAGTCTGAAACAATCTACTCTATGCCACTGCACTGTATGCCACTGCAATCTACTCTGTGCCACTCAACTCTACACAACTGCACTTTACTCTACACCATTCAACTCAACGCCACTCGACTGGACTCTATGCCAATGCGCTCTATGTCACTACACTCTATGCCGCTACACTCTGCATCACTCTACACCACTCTAATCTATTTTAAGCCACTGCACTCTGCTGCACTCTACTCTAAACCTCTGCATTCTACTCTACACCTCTGCATTCTACCATGCACCACTCCACTCTACACCACTTCACTTCACTCGAAACCTAATCTATGCCACTGCACTCTACGCCACTGCAATCTACTCTGCACCACTCTACATTACGCCAATGCACTCGAGGCCACTCCAATCTATGACACTACACTCTATGATACTACACTCTATGATGCTCTACTCCATTTAACTCAACTCAACTCTTTGACACTGTACTCCACTCAATGCTACTCCACAACGATCTACTCCACTCTGTGCCAGTCTACAACACTACTCCACTCTACGACGCTCTATGCAACACCCTCTATACCACTCCATGCCACTTTACCCCTCTCTATTCTACAACACACTATTCCACTCTACTTCACTCCACTACTCCACTATATGCCACTCCCATTTACACCAATCTACTCTACCACACTCTGCTCCACTCTACCAACACCCTCTACGACACTTCACTCTGCTCTACACCACTCCATGAAAACCTATGCCACTCCACTCTAAGTCACTTTACTCCACTCTGCGTCCTCCCACTCTACGCCACTCTAATCTCTCCATGACACTCCACAATACCCTACACCCCTTCACGCCACTCTATGACACTCCACTCTACGGCACTTAACTCTACTCTATACCACTCTAGCTATTCAAGAACACTCCACTCTACTCCACTCCACTCTCCTTTCCCCCACTAAGTTTTAGCCATGCCGAAAAGCAGCCACACTGGTGTACAACATGACTAAAACATATTGGCAAAACCTATAGCTCTTGCATAAGAGAGACCTATTCGCTTTGCAAATGCTGAAGGAACCACTGCCTATAACCCTTCCTTGAAAAAGAATTTGGCAAGATCATAATTGACACCTTACCACAATGCATGCATGCCCTATAGTTTAAAAGCAAGAGTGAAATTCAAAGGAATTCCAATTCACAGCCACTTTCATTGGTGTTAAATAAAATGAATGTGAAAAGTGAAAACGTTACTTATATGGGTGAGTGCATTGTGGTATGATAATATGTGGACATTTGCCTTTTGGGATGAAATAACAGCAAAGTTAATTACATTTAGCCAATAGCAACACTTTGGGAAACAGAACGTTTGTTTCGGTGCATAGATAATGTTTGGTTTCTAGGCCGAATATCCAGGAATCCAGCAATACACATATAGCTCTTACCAGTTACTCTTCATCTCCAGGCTGGACTACTTTCTGATGCCGTGACACAAGTTGGGCTGCTTCGGGGATTCCGATATCCTTGCAAGGGGTACATCCAACCATGCACCACTGACAACATTCCCATTAACTGACATCCAAAGTTTGATGGGGGAGTGGAGGTTGGACCCAATGGACCTGACTGCTTGGAATACTAGAAAGCTGGTGGTAGAGACGTTGACTCAGTACTTTAAGGAAAATGTGGGGACAGTAGACTAAGAGGCCACTGTGGAGGAGGCCTACAAAACAGTCCTGAATGGCCACCTCAAAGCTCATGTATTGGGTAAATGCAAAGAGTGAGACAGGGCGATAGGGAGATAGGGGAGCTCAAAAGGCAGTTGGTACAGTGGGAGGCCGATTACGTATCTAACCCTACCCCGGTTGTCCGAGAGGAAACTGGCTGAAGTCATTAGAAAGATGAAGAGCAGGAAGACCCTGGGTCCGAATGGGTCCCCCCGAGCTATTTAACTGTGCAAAATCATATTTAACAGGCTATCTCAGGGCAACGTTCAACAGGGCCCTCAGGTGGGTCGCCTACCCTGGGACCCCCACAGGCCAATGATAGTCGTAATTCATAAACAAGGGAAGCTTAGATAGCAGTGTGCTTCCTACCATCCCACCTCCCATCTTAATTTAGAAATTAAGATTGTGGCAAAGGTTTTAGCCAATTGCCTGGGACTGTTGATTGACACACTAGCGGCACCGGACCAGTCGGGCTTCATGCCCTATCAGGCGACCAAGTTTGTAACAAGTACTGGGACTTGTATTTGCTGCGCACAATTTACTATGTGTGGGACTAAAGACCTCAAAACCATGCTTTTAGATATACGATACAGTGGGTGCCTATAAGATTAAAACCGTGCAACATCATTGCGAGTTTTTTTATCAGGACTGCAGGCATAAAGGTGCAGTGGAAGATTTCCCCTGAGGAAGGAACTGCTTAAGTTCCGAAATGCATTGGGCATGAGCATCCATCAGTGCATGATTTTGTAAATGTTATATTGAGTCCTAAGCACATGATGATAATATATATTTGGAGCCTCTATGTACAAATGTCTTTGAAAAAACGTTATGCACAATGAAAATGATTTGAGTTGATAATTGATTTGTACACAGGAATAAATCATAGAAAATTTGTAAAGTGTATGTTTATACTGTGGTGTTCCACACCTAGTGAATTGTGCGCAGCAAATACAAGTCTCAGTACTTGTTACAAACTTGGTATTCTACTTAGCAAGTGTTGACAGCTCTTGCTTCCTGCAGCACCCCATATCAATAAGGAATAAAAAGGTATACTATAGGAGTGCACCCCCAATATCATAAAGTCATATATACTATCAGGCGACCAGACACAATGCGACCGACTTGCAGAGCCAGTTCTCCTACTCTCCTTAGATGCCGGAAGGAATTTTGACGGCCTTGAATGGCCCTACCGTATGACTATACCGTGGAGGGGACTAATAGAAGATTTATGTCCTGCCTGGGTTTATTGTACAAGTACCCGGAGGCTCTTTTGAAGGTGAATGGGGCCTTCTCCAGAGAGTTTCCCCTGAGTACGGGCATCAGAGAGGGGTGCCCACTCTCCCCCCTGCTGTTCGCATTGGCGACTGAACCATTGGCATGCTGGTTTCGTTCAGATGCCTTATTGCGTAGCTTGAAATGAGACCTCGATTGGGAAGATTTCATATCCCTATATGCAGATGACATCCTGCTGTACCTGGGAGACTCGAAAAACTTGATCCCCAGGGTGCTAGAGATTTTGGAACTGTGTGGTTCCTTTTCAGGGCTGAAGATCAGCTGGCATATGTCAATTGCATTCCCACTCCCTGAAGGGTTGGGAAGTGGGACTTGGCACTACCCCCGACGTGGCAATCCAGGGGGTTAAGGTAGCTGGGAATATTTGTCACAAAAGATTAGGAACTGTTCCAAGCAGGAAAACCTGGGGATAATCCTATCATCGTATAAAACTGAGGTTGAACAGTGGAAAAAGCTGCCCATCTCCCTGTTGGGCAGAGTGGCAATAAATAAAATGATATACTTCCCCAAACATCTCTACATCCTACAAAATACTTCATTTGAGGTCCCAGAGGAGATGTTCCGAGAGGTGGCATATGTCGCACGCAGCTTGCTATGGGATGGCGGGACACCCAGGATAATATGGGCATCCCTCGCATGGGACCCATTGGACAGAGGCATAGCCGTCCCCGATCTCCAATTGTATTATTGGGCAGCCCAGCTAGAGGCAGTCAATGACTGGATCTTCTCCTCACAGCAGGAACCCTCAGTGAAGGCCAATAAGCATGCGATGGATTCAGAGGGATATGTTCTGCGGTTGTAAGGGAGAAAAGGGATGTCTTGGTTGCAAACGCCCACAGAGGTGGTGATCAGAATCAGGCACAATGCAAGCAAGGCCCTTGGTTGGAGGGGTAGGCTGATGTCAGAAACCCTGCTACGGAGCAGAGACCAGTTGAAGGGATTTAGGATGGCTAAGGGTTATGCAAGATGGGACTTGATTGGCATATCCAAGGTGGGGGAAGTGTGGAAGGGGCAGGAGACGATTCCGTTCCCTGAACTGCAAAAGCAGTACAAACTATCCTGGGGCCAATACCGTCACTACCAACATCAGTGACATCTCCTTCAGCCATATTTTGAGGCACTCACAGAGAACCGGGATAAATCCCTCCTTGAATTTAAAGTACTGAGGGCTCCCCTGACTAACCACACTGTGTCTAAATTATACTCAACGCTCCTACACAATAGCAACCCCGACTGGATTGTCTCTGAGGACAGTTAGAAGGAGATTTAGGTAGCCTGGAGGACAATGATTGGGGGTTGGCCTGCAGGTACTCTCGAGAGGCAGCCACCCGGGTTGGATTCTAACTGGTCCAACTAAAACCAGGACTAGACTGTTTCAAATGGGGAGTGCAGACTCAGAACTGTGTCTGAGGGGTTGCAGGCAAAAAGGCACACTACTTGATACCATATGCGGATGTCTCAAACTTCGGAGTTACTGGGGGGGAGTGGGTAGTCTTAAGCTGTGCACTGGGACTGACCCACCAGCCGATGACCCTGGAGATCAGGGGAAGTAGTCCTGGACTGATACTCTCTACTCTTCTGTAACACCGCCTTGATGGTGACAAAACACAATGTGGTTCGGCTGTGGGGGCGATAAGAAAACCCAATGCAAAGGTACTGGGAATCCAATGTAGATTTTTGTATGTACAAGGAAAAATGATGTATCAGGAATGCGGCTGCCACAGAAAGTACGAAAAGGGGTGGGGACCTTGGACATGATGAGGAAGATGTTCCATGGGGGAAGAAAGAGGATGGGACCCAGCTGGGCCGGGGGACAGTGGGCACTACAGAATAGCCTCCGAATCACATGGTGGGGGACCACATGGTGTATGTTTGTGCATACTTTTTCTGTAGGGATTGGGCTGGTGCCTCGGTCAACAGAGTTTGTTATGATGTCTTTTCCATGCATCACATTTTTTGTTGCTGTAGGGTGTCCGCTTTCCAACCGGTTGTTTGAAAATCACTAAAGAGTTTAATTAAAAAAAAGAATCAGGACCAGGGAGACCCAGACGCGATGGGACTAAGAACAAATGGATGAGGAGTAAAAGACCAGTGGCGGACGGTATGACTCGTGGGTGTCGGGTTGGGGGCAGGCGCGGTGGGTGGGGGGGGGGGGGGGGGGGGAACAGGGTTGCGCAATGAAACAAAATAATAAAAAATTATACACTTACCTTGCCACCAGGTCCCGCGTCTTTGCTCCTTGCTCCTGTATTCCTCATGGGACAGGCAGCCAGGAAGAACAGCCAGACTCCCCTGACCAATCACAACACTTCAATGCAGCGTGGTGATTGGTAAGCACCCAGGCTCACCTTACTAATCACAATTAGTTGGACCAGGACTTGTAAGTCCTGGAAAGGCATATATAAGGAAGGGCCAGGAAGTGGCAGGGCCAGAAGTCCAGGACCAGAAAGGACTAAAAACAGTAGCAACACATTCAGGAAACCAGTGCGATAGTGACTGGGACTAGGGGTCCAGGGCCAGTTGGATATCCTGGAGGACCAAAACAACTGAGAAAAGGAGGACTTGGAATAGGAAGAGAACCAACATCAGAAGTAAAAGAAGGACCAGGAGGACAAAGAAGACTTTGAGCAGTAGCACACCTGTGTGATTCTAGAAAACATGCATAATATATCCCTTTGTCAATGGTTTTTAATATTGCTTCTTATGTTCCCGTCTCCTCACCCACGCACACAAGGCCCTGCACGACCAAGGCCCGAGCTACCTCAACAACCGCCTCAACTTCTACGCTCCCAAACGCCACCTCCGATCGACCAACCACGCCCTCGCCGCCGTCCCCCGCATCCGAAGAGCAACAACTGGAGGAAGGTCCTTCTCCTACCTGGCCGCCAGGACCTGGAACACCCTCCCGACCGACCTCCGTCTGACCCAAGACCACCTCTCCTTCAGGAAGAAGCTCAAGACCTGGCTGTTCGAGCAGTAGCGGCACCCCACCCCCCCCCCCCAAGCGCCTTGAGACCCTCCGGGTGAGTAGTGCGCTGTATAAATGCCTTGATTGATTGATTGATGTTGTCAACCACTAGAAACTCCAACCTTTTCAAAACACTTATAGAACTCATGGTAAAGTATTTGCTGAAAAAAAATCACAGCATACAAAGTGAATACAAATGTCAGGACTGTTACCCTCTGAGCTCTGGTTGATAACACATATTGTCTGATGCTGGCACAGTAGTCTGAGGTTGGGTCAGATGGCAGAGGTGCAGAAGCTTTGCAGAAGAGCCTAAAGGTGGATGGATGAAAAGGATTTTGATCTGTGAAAGATGGTAAACAGAGATGGCTGAAGTCAGCACACATGGTCAATATCTACCAAAGGGGGACAAAGGGCTATGGCAATCAGAAAAGGGTATCATAAGAAGGCTCTGACAAGCAGGATGGTGGTCAAGAAGCCTGCAGATAGATGGAGTCAGTTGGCCCACTGGAGAACCCTAAGTTAAAAGGGGCTCTGATTGCCCGCTATGAGGTCAACAGTGGAAGCTTCAGCACCAGATGTTAGATCTGGGAAACTCTGAGGTAAAGTTGAAGGGTGGTGGAGGTACATATGTGGCAGAAGTGTTTGGAAAGACAGCAAAGAGGCTCTGAGTGTCAAGACCAGTAGAGTAGTTTGTGGGACTTCCGGACCTTTGTGCTGACATTACATGTGCATGTTGGGTGCATGAATTTGTGGTGAATGTGATGCAAGCGGGTAATACTTTGTGTATGGTGACAGTTTGAGTACTAGAATACATTTTTAATGTCCCCAGAAAGTGGGATTTTATTGACCGTGGCTGGAGTGCCAGACAATGAAGTGAGGATTAAATGAGAAAGGACTATCTACAGAAATTTAATTTTGTCATTGTTATCAAAGGGCTGCTGATAAATTCTTCCTGAACAATGCCATTTTGTAGATTTTTGGAATGAGGGGTAGGTCAGCAACTTCTGTTAAATATAAGGAGGTTTCTAATCAGAGCCTACCCCTTTGTTTGTACCTTGATGATCTCTTCAGAAAGGCTGATGGGAATCAGGTGCAGAGATCTCATCCTTCATTGTGTCCTTGTTTTGGATACTCCTGCTGGAGGCAGCATTATGTTTACCTGGTGTGAGAGTCATCACCCTGCACAATGGCTGTGTGGGAGCTACAGCACGAAAATTACTTTTGAAGGAGAATCACTCCAAACCAGTTCTGAAACCTTAGATATCAGCTCTACATCCCCTATCTGGAAAATAAATATAAAAGTGTGACTGTAAAATGATTGATTCTTGGGTCACGAGCATGGAGGCAAAAAAAAACCTTTATCTATCCACAGTATCTTATTTCCATATTTGTAATAAAGCTAATGGATGCAATATCTTGTAAGTTTCATTTGCTCTGCGTCTTTGATGCCTAATCGTCTTTCTCTGATTTACGGGGCATATTCTTTAATTTTCCAATGGCATTCATTAAATTTATTTACAGATCCATTCCTTTGCTAGTAAAGAAGACACTGTCCATGAATTGGCTAAATGGTGGAGGTTAGTTGACACCTCCAGATCCTTCCCTCCTTAACCCTCATCAGGACCATCTTTCTTGTCCTGAAAGAAAGAAGAGGCAATGGCCATCACTGGTGTATAGCTTGAATGCTCATCTTCCCTCCTTTATGAGTAACCTCATTTGATTCCGATGGTGATACCTACCGTAAAGAAATCGCTCCTCTATTTCGCTCTCCTTTATATATAGTGGCATTCAAAGAGGATAATGGGGACTTGGGTGCTCTAGGGGGGGCAACCTCACTCTCGCTTGTAGCAGGATTGGGGTTCTCTGCTCCCGTCATCTGCCCACCTACCCCTTACCCTATCCTCCTGAGGATCGAACGTGTCCCTTCCCTCCTACGTCACTTCCCTGATCTCTACCGCATGGACAATTTGATGAATGAGGCTTTGATCCCCATCTTCTACCCCCATCCTCCCCTACTTTCCCCCCTCCTCGCTTCTCTATCCTGCCCCACCAACCACTCCTGCAGCACTGGATATCATGGGGCCTGACGGATCCTTTTCGTTTTTTCCCTTTCCCCTTGATACTTCACCCTGATGCAGGACACCGTTTTTTTCAGCGGGCTTTTCACCCCCCACCTGGCCACACGACCTTCCAGTGATTTTCAGTTTGTTTTACTATACCTTGGTGTATCTAGGTTGTGCTCTTGTCCTTTGTCACTGAGGTTATGCTATGTATCCTTCCTGTTTCTTTCAATTAAGGGAATTTCAAACTGAAGAACACAAGACTGGCATACCTTTTTGGTAGATGGTTGCTTGTATAATTGTAGCTCTTCTGTAATGCATTAGAAATGTTTGTAAAATGCAACAATAACAACTGAAAAAGAAATAAAGATAATCTAAGAGGATAAGGGGGAGCCCAAAGCCATACCTTCCCTACTGATGGAGTTCCTAGTAGATGGAATGGTCCTAACATCCCTTGCATTCTCAGTGGACAATCAACTGTAAGAGCTGTTCCTAACCCACAATTTCTTTAAAACCGGTTCTTCCCACTTCTGTGGTTAAATTGTACATAGTGTTTGCTATTTTCCCAGCAGCCAATAGCTGGATAAAGAGTGATTTTTCTTGGCAATTTTCCTGGCCACTGGACAAATAAAGTTAATGTTTGATGTTTAGCCATTGGTAGGCTGAATACTGAAGTTTCTTTGTTATTTCCTCGTCCTCTGGCCAAACAGCACAAAGTTACTTTTATTTTGTCACAAGCCAGGTATATAGTAAAGGTGTTTTAATGTTTGCATGGCTACCGGCCAATCTGTACATAATCTCTACTATTTAGCCAGCAGCTAGGTAATAGTAAAGTGTCCTTATCATCTGCATAGTTGCCAGCTAAACAGGGCAAATCTATTTAGCCAGGGATCAGGTAAAGAGTGAAGCTTTGCTGGTATTTACATGGCTGCCGGCCAAACAGTGCAGAATCTCTACTATTTAGTCAAAAGCAGGGTAAATAGTGACATTTCTGTGTTATTTCCAAGGTTTCAGGCCACATACTTAATAATCTCTACTTTTTAGCCAGCGGACGGGTATATAGCAGAGAAAATTAATTATTTACCCGGCAGCAGGCTAAATAGTGGCTACTGTTTTATAAACCTCTTCTCCCGCCTATTGCAGATCATGCGTGGCAATTAATGTGCTTGTAAAGCATGCATTACAAATTGCACAGCATGACACATTTTCACCATTGTGGTGAGTGCATACATTTGACTTTGTATAATATGCATTTACGTGTTCAGCAATAACTATGGAGTTGTACAGTAAACAATGGCGATTGTATGTGATCCATTGGCAAATGTTGCAAACATACCTGAAATGGTGTTGCTGATACTAACAAAAATCTTTTTAAAATCTTCAAAGTCATTCCAGGAAAATGTAAACATTTCAGCTAAATGATTTAATCCGAGGTTTGTTATCCTAAAATAGAAGAAATAGGTCACATTCAGAATAATATTCAATAGGAGTCTCAGTAGACGAATTATATCTTGTTGTTTTCAGCCTAAACTGTGAACAATCTGTTGCTGTCTCCCCATATATGGTGCACAACTATCTGATTCTAGAAAATGTCTTCTCTGATACACAGCCATTATATGTTGTTTCAACTCCACCATCAAATAAGACTGTAGCAAAGTAGACACCACTTGACCACAGGCAAGCAGAAAAAGGCCCGAATGGCAACCACCTCATCACTTACAGACCTTCTAAAACAAGCTTGCAATGCAATAGGTCTCGCATTCACGAGAGTTTGAGCTATTGGCATTGTAAATGACAATACCTTTTATGTCTGTTGTTTTTTAAACCAATAAATAAAAGGCATTGTTATTTACAATGCCAATAGCTCAAACTCTCGCAAATACAAGACCTGTCGGATGCGTTTGGGGACCGTACTATAAAATATAATAAAAAACAGCATTAGGAGAGAGCGTGTCCTATCTGCTGTTGCAGGCAGGACACAGCTCTCTGAGAAAATAGTGCTCAGAAGCTGTAATTAAAGCCTACCGAGCACCAACACACATAACAGGGAGTATCGCCATGGGACATTACAAAATGAGACAAAGCGGTACTAAAGAGGGACTACTAAACCTATTGACCAATGAACCGCCACAGTTTACAGTGGACAATGACGCAAGTCAATGAAAAATCGTGTGGAGCGTCAAGTCCCTACCTGAATACAGTAGCGCATGCGCTGCCCAGGCTCAACCTGAAAAAGAGTGCGGGTCGCCACTTTGTTATTTGCAATCAGTAACTGTTGTTAGACATGTCCAGGCTGTGAGTAAGGGCGGAGGCTCCAAATAATCCAAACCCCTCATTTCTGATACAGGATCACACTGGGGCCACTTTTTGGGGTACAGGTCTGCCTACAGCATGCTGGCAATCATTTTTTAATGCACTTTAAGAAGGGGTAACTGAAAAGAACTGCTATGTTTGAGTAGTTAAATATGTTCAGAGATACCAAATGAGCTAAACAAATCCCAGCATGCAAAGTGCTTTTGGCTGAAAAACCATGGCTGCCTGGGAGTGTCACACGACATGAGGCTGATTTCCAGCTGGGTATGATATTGTGACAAAGGCAAGAATGAACATCAAAAGTGAACGCTCAAGCCCCATAAATCTACTTAACCTATTTGCGGTGTCTACATTTTTATAGAATTATTGTGTGAATTTGTTGATCATTTTGAAGTGGCCCAGTAACATTTTACGTGTAGGGGGGTATATGCTACAGCTGTAAAAAGTTTGCAACCATTGTTGTAGAAAATATATGTAGGCAGCCAGGGCTTTAAGTGGGAAAAAAAAACTGGGGGTGCTCTAAAAGGGGTGGGGCAAACCTCAAAGGGGTGTGGCCTAAGTAGGGGCGTGGTCTAAATAGAGATAACTCTAGGACTCCTCAGAGAACAACTGCAGTATACACAAACATAGACATGACACAATATATTCCGCCTGACCTCAATGCAGGTAGAATTGTGACACAGGTTGTCGAAGAACATTTACTTCAGTACAGCCTGGTGTACACCTCGAATCACATCTACCACAACCCAGCTGGGCCTGTAAACACGGATTAGAGCACGCCCTACTTTACTCGCCATGCAGAATCAACATAAAAACTATGCTTATTTATTTACATCAGTACTATTACATTATCATTCTTTTATTGATAACGATGAAAACAAAATTGCAATAAAAATAACTTTTTATTGCAATTTTGTTTTCATCGTTATCAACAAATATTATTATTTGCAATGATGATAATATTAATAATAGCAGTGGTAATGGAACAATAATAATTAAAATAAGCAGGTTAGGCAATATTTACTTTATAAAATCCGATATACTGCGTTCTTATGTGATCCGTACCACCGTTTCTCTTCCCCATAATCACCTAATTAACAAAGCTTGATAATCGCCTCGCACTATTCGTTTTTCATAATAGTATAATTGAAGCTGGACTGCGACGTGTACCCGGAGGAGCCACAGTGGGCTGCCCGCTGCCTGCTTTCTGTCTCCCACAGGGCCGGCGCTAGGCATGGGCAGCGTGGGCAGCTGCCCAGGGCCTCGCACTCAACCTACCAGCATGGGGCCCCGCACCGATCGTGTGCCCTGTTGTTTCCCTGTCTCCTTGCAATTAGAGTCCATGGGAGGAGTCCCTTCCCCCTGGCCACTCAGGGATGGTGTCTGGACGCCTAGGGGAGGGAGATGCTTCCTTTTGTCCCAATTGCAAGGAGACCATTCAGACACTGTGGGAGGCCCATTGTACAGGATTTTAGCGCCCCCACAGTGTTAACTCTCAGCCCACAAGCAATTCTTACACCCATCAGGCTGAAGGTGAGAGAATTGCTTGTGGGCTGAAAGTTAAAACTGTGGGGGCACTAAAATACTGTACAATGGGCCTCCCGCAGTGTCTCTGAATGGTTTCCTTGCAAGGGGTCACTTAAGGGGCCTCGCACATTCCCTTTTGTCCCAGGGCCCCGCAAATCATAGAACCGGCCCTGCCCCAAGTGCACGCGGGATCAATGAAGACGCACCGCACGTGCAAGCTGCAACCGTATTGTGGATTCTTGAGAAAGCTGTCATGATAAAAAGAGTTTGCACCAGCTAGCTAATAGCCACGTATATATATATATTTTTTAAAACGTCGACGTAGTCTTATTTTTGCACAGATGGTACGTCTGGTGGACGCACAAGTGATGGCTGGGGTGAGGGGGGCTACAATCGTCTCTGTTCGCTGCGTTAAGATTCACCAGCTAGTGCGTCGTCCTCCTGACCGGAGAAAACCACGTTGTAGCGGAAATACTCTGATGTTAGCTACAAACCCGGACTCCTGGGGCGAGAAGCGGGGCCAGGGGCTGGGAGGGTTTCATTCGTACCCTCCGACACCGTGCCTGTCAGTGAAGCTGCGGAGACTCAAACCCTAACCTGACCGGGAACCAACCGAATCCTGCCTTTCAGGCCAAGTTCTCCTATGCGAGAGACAACAAACTGCAGCGGCTGCCGAATCACAGGTGTCATGTTATCTTATGCAGGGGCTGCCACGCTGCAAGTAATACCAAAACACAGACCCTAAGCAACTCGGCAAGAGGTTTCACATCACAGCCGAGATCAAAAAGCCGATAAGGCACATCGATGAGCATGCTCTCACTGCGGTCCAAGAAAAAAAAAAGAAAACGGACTACCTCTGCGAGGTCCAAAAATAGAGCCCGATAGAGACCCGTTTCGAGGCCCCCTGAAAATAACTGCCGGTGCTGAGACCCGGACAGACCCGGCCCACTTAAAGCCCTGTAGGCAGCGTCTTTGTTCTGCATCTAAGCGCCAGAATTCCTGTGCTTGGTGACATTGCTCTCATGGCACCAGTGACGTATTTTAATGGTGTCTGCAAGTAAAGACACTGTTAATGGATTTGGTGTTCCTGGGTTTTGAACTGGTGACTTTTAAAGTCTCACAAGGGTTGATAGATAATTTCTAATGTCGTTCCGAAGACAGACTATCGGTTGTCACCAGCTAGAGCTGAGAATATGTGATTTTGACCGGGGCAAAATTCGTAGGTTAAAAGCAAAGATCTTTTTCATCACACGTCCTTGCATTCACAGCTGCAACATGCGAAAAAAAGATTGGTCAACTGAAAGAAAGATTCATGGCGAAAGAAGATAGGAAATCCACCGTCTCCCTAACGTGTCCTGGCTACTTCACATTCGTTTAGGAAGCCTCAGCAGAGAAGAGGTGATTAATGCAGGAAATCCCCGCATGCACGATTATGATGCGTGAGCTGCACGTGCACTGTTGTGAAAATCATTGTAAGCTTGTGATCCAGTTGTGCACGGTTGTGACCACGTGCCCAACTTGATCATGTGGGCAGGGGAGGGGGGGGGGGAGGGGGGGTCGGAGCCTCCTGGAGCCACCTGATGCCAGTAGACAATGACCACTTCCTAGCGAGAATGCAGGAAGAATTAGCATGGACCAGGGGGTAAGGGACATTACACTGTAGGCTCAGGTCATGGCTGTGTTGATGCAGAAAATCTCCCGCGGTGGTAAAGGAAGGAAGGGCTCCACTACTAATATACAATGCAAGCATTTGCAATGCAATAGGTCTCGCATTTACGTGAGACCTATTGCATTGCAAAAGGTAGGCATCACGGACAATGGGAGGGAGGGCGGCAGGGGGAAGGCATGGACAATGGCAGGGCGGGCGAGAATGCACGGACAACGTTATGGTGGGCAGGGGAGGGGTGTAAGAGAGAAGAAGGCACGGACAACGGGAGGGAGGGCGGCTAAGGGAAAAGAAGGCACAACAACGGGAGGGAGTAAAGAGGGCAACCAAGCATGCCATGCCTGCAGTAGGAGAACTTCATTAAAGAAAATACTGCTCACATTCTAAATAACAGGTACCGTGCAACAACCGAAGTAAAGGGGCCTTCGCCATGGAAGATGACAAATATAGAGGAGGTGGTACTAAGACGGGACAAAGAAGCCTATTAATGAATCAGAAGCCAGAATTTAGGACGGACAATGACACAAGCCAATGACAAATATGGGCAGAGAGTGGGCGGGCTTCTATTCCCTACTCCTCTACAATAAGTCTCCCAGCGCATGCGCGCTGACTCTAGGCTCGACCTAAAAACAGAGAAGGAATGAGCCAGCCATACAAACCCAAGCATGCGAGTCCACAAAGCAGACAAATCTTCACCATGAAAGATGAGTGGAGTTGCCCAGGTCAAATTTGAAAATATTGTTGACCTATCAGGCTATGAATATGACCGTGCTACGGGATGGGGGTTGAAAAGGAGTCCGTGCTCTCTGTCCCTTACTGGAACGTTAATGGCTTGGGTGATAAAATAAAGAGGGGTCGTCCAGCAGTATCTGAAGAGACAGTCCCCAGATCTTGTTCTATTGCAGGAAACCCACTTAGTAGGTAACAAAAGTAAGGCCCTCAATAGATGGGGATACCGGCTCCTGGTACATGCTGATTACACCACCGAGTCTAGGGGCATGTGTATCCTGGTTAAAAAATGCACACCACTGATTATACACAACACGTGGGTGGATCCGGGGGGGGGGGTGTTGCAGTAGCTGAGGCCCAGTGGGAGGGGAGGGCCCTAAATGTAGTTTCTGTTTACCTGCCACCGGCACTGGGTAGAGATGCCTTAATAGATCTGGGCCAAGTATTGACCAAACTTCCTGATGGTACATTGATACTAGGCGGGGTTTACAATATGACTATGGACGACACGATTGATAGACACCTGCAGAGGCAGGGGGCCAGACCGAACGAGCTTATGGCGGAATTTACCACGGCACTGGGCCTCTCAGATGTGGGGCGGGAGCTCCAAAAAGCAGACTCCAAATTTACGTACTTTTCCAGTGTGCACGGTAGTCTCTCCCGAATAGATTACTTTTTAACATATACGGCCTCAGTACGTAATTTCAGGCACCCCGGACGTTGCCTAGGGGTATCTCTGATCATTCCCCAGTGGGGGTTGAGTTCACTCACGGGGAACGGCAGCAGCGTTGCACTATTGTCACTAACCCATGGCTGTTGAAAATACCGGATATCAAGGAGGAGCTCTGTGTGCAGACTGGGTATTTCCTAACAGAAAATCTATGGTCGGTGGGCTCGGCGCAAACTATATGGGAGGCATATAAAGTGGTCCTGAAGGGGTATGCCCTGTCACTGAAATTAAAATACATCGCTAAAAGGCGCGAGATCTTGGTGCAATTAGAGGAGGAACTCCAGGGGCTCGAGGCTGCTCACACGCTTTATCCCTCAGAGGATATACTACATAGTTTGAGCTTAAAGCAGGACGAGTACAGGCTCAAGGCTCGTGAACACATGATGGCCAAACAGGCAGCTACCCATCATAGGCTGTATAAGCTGGGGGATAGAGCAGGAAAGACACTAGCCTGGTTGGAGAGGAGGGAACAAGGTACGAGGTGGGTACCCCGACTAACATTGCCTAGTGGAGAGGTCCTTCATCGCTCCAGCGACATAGCAGAGGCGTTTGCAGGCCACTTCGAGAAGGTATACTCTCCCTCCACGACGTATACAGCGGAGGACTCACACCAGCTTCTAGCTGATAGTGATGTACCGACTCTCTCGGAGCTAGACAGAGATATTTTAGATGCAGACCTATCGAATTAGGAAATCCAAAAAGCTATCGGCCAAATTAAGTCCGGGAAGGCGATGGGGCCGAGTGGCACCCCGTGGAATTCCTTAAAGTTATGGCCTCCCAGGTGGTTCCACACCTGCGGGCAATGTATGAGGAAAGCTGTGAGAGGGGAGTTCTGCCAATAGACCAACGTCTAGCCAGTATAGTTGTTATTCATAAGGCGGGAAAGCCAGCGGATGACTGTAGCTCATACAGGCCGATTTCATTGATTAATGTAGAGACTAAGATCTTGGAAAAAGTCCTTGCCACGCGGCTTGGGACGGTGATCTCCTCCCTGGTACACCCGGATCAGTCTGGCTTCATGCCTGGTAGAAACACAGCCCTTAACATTCGCCGGCTGCATAATGTGATGGCGCGCGGGAACTTTCTGAGGGAGGATGCAGTTATACTGTCACTAGATGCATCCATGGCATTCGATTCGATCGAATGGCCATATCTTTTTGAAGTTCTTGTGAGAGCTGGGTTGGGCCCAAAATTTATACGGTGGGTGAGGCTGCTGTATACTGACATCCAGGGGCAGGTGAGAGTTAACAATTATACGTCCCGAAAGTTCACGCTACGAAGAGGCACCTGGCAGGGGTGCCCGCTGTCCTCGATGCAGTTTTCCCTTATGCTGGAGCCCCTGGTGGCCTGGATCCGTCGCGACGTGATGGTGCGGGGCTTTAGATAGTCGCTGGAGTATGAGGATAGAATATCTCTTTATGCCGATGACATATTGTTATATCTTGCCTCCCCATATAAGACGATTCACACAGTTCTTAATATTTTTATGAACTTCGGGAAGTACTCGGGGTACGCAATTAACTGGGGTAAATCTGTGCTGTATGTGTTGCATGGGCAGACCCCCCATCTCCCTAGAGACTGCACGCTGGTGGTTGCAGCGGATGGATTTAAATACCTGGGAGTCTTTATTACATCAGATCCGGCTCTCTTCTATAGCCGAAATTTGGCACCCCCATTGGCTAGACTGCGTACGGATGTTAAGCATTGGAGGTCGCTGCCTCTATCGTTGGTGGGGTGCGCTGCTCTTTTTAAAATGTTGGCACTCCCGCGCTTTCTGTACATTCTCCAGAACTGCCCGCACCGAATTCCGGATGCATACTTTGTAGCGGTGGAAGGGGAGATACGTACACTGCTTTGGGATGGCAAGGCCCCGAGTGTTTGTGCTTCAGAAACTAACGAAAGGGTGGTATGATGGGGGTATAGCGCTGCCTGACATAAGGTTGTATTATTGGGCCTCTCAATTGGTGGCTGTAATTCAATGGAGGTACGCCCTGCCAGATGACCCGGCATATGCTCTAGATAGATACCAGATGGATCGCTCGGGTTATCTAGGAGCCCTGTATTCCCGCACCAAGAAACAAAGGTATATTGGCCCCACACTGCATACGGTGCAGATCAAGCGGATGGCTAACTCACGTCTGGGATGGGCTGGCGTGCTCACCAAGGCACCACCATTGTGGTACACGCAGAAACTAGGCATGTTGTGCTATCAACCGGGTTTTGATATGTGGGATGTCATCGGTATCTCGACAGTTAATGACTTGGTTAAAAAAGGAGCAATTCTCAAATTTGAGGACCTGCAGAAGAGCTACCAATTGGCCCCAGGAGAGGTTTTCAGGTATCTGCAAATTAGACATGCCTTGCGGGCGGCTTTCCCAATTTGCGAGGACATACCGGAATCGTCGCCTCTCGAGGATCGCTTGTTGGATGGACCGCTGCTGTCCAAGGCGATCTCCTTGACCTATAACAAACTTAGGAATAATTTGCCTGATGCCTTTGGGAAGCTTAAGGAACAATGGGAGAGAGACCTTGGGCTAATCGAAGAGGAGGATTGTCGACAGACGCTTATGTCACCTAGGGAAGCGGCTATTACGCTTAGATTCAGATTAATACAGCTTCGTATTCTACATCGCTCCTATCTGACGGGGATAACACTGGCAGAAATAGGGTCTAGGCAGGATGACCTATGTCTGAAGGGTTGCCGGCAGACAGCTACTTTTTATCATATTCTGTGTGAATGCCTGCTCGTGCGGGATCTATGGGATAGGGCCACCACTCATATGCAGTTCGCATTGGGGAAGACGGTAAGCCAGACGCCCCGCCTGGGTTTGCTTGCTTCATATATGGGACGATACAGACCTGAAAGAAGAGGAACAACAATTGGTGACGCTGGGATACACACTAGTCAAGAGGGAAATAGCGAGGGGGTGGGTTGGAGTGGCACCGCCTGCAGTGTCAGTGTGGCTGAAAGAACTCGACAGGTGTATGGTAGCGGAGAAATACGTTTTTATAGCTAGGGTGTGCCCGAAGAAATGGGACAGGAAATGGTTGAAGTGGAACACTCACAGGGGGGAGATCTGCGTATCACCCATGGTGGAATTGGAAATGCGAAGTAATAGAGACAGAGAAGTAATTGTTTAATGTATATATTTTCTCAGCCTTTGTCCCAGATACGGTGTTGAATGTAACTTGCGAATATTGTATGCAAATGCTGTATATCTTTCATACGCTTTCTTAATAAAAATCATTTAAAAAAAAATATATATTAATAATTTGAAAAACCCTACTGTGAGGTAACACAAACCATATGCCAAGATGACCCGGGACACCCACGCAACCTTCCTACTACACAGCAGAGTTTAGTGCAGCTTGAAAACAGAGCAGCACACAAGACCTCACTCTGAGACCAACCCAAACCATGAGTGGCGCCAAAGGCAAACCATAATCAGGAAGTAAGGCGAGGGCATGCAGGCTATAAATAGGATTACACTGAGGTCTGCCATAGCAGACACCCTGCCAAATAGTAAATAAAGAGGAACAAGAGTGAGACATTTTCCTGCTCTGGTAAAAGCACAGCTCAGGAAATAACTACTTAATGGCAAATACATGATATACAACATGAAAGAGCACAAGTCAAAATATGAGTTGGGCAGGCTCTCTTAGCAATGAATGGAGGAAAAGTACAGCCCAGGCCCCTTCTAATGGGTGAAAGGAATTGGAAGAGAATCATATTCAAGCCAGGAAAAGGACTATACCAACCACTTTTTTCATTATGTCATTGCCCTGTGAGAGCCTCTGTATTTCACATCCCAGATGGCAACTGTATTTTCATCAATCACATTCTAGGATTTTACAATACACATTTCAGCTGGAAGATACTATCTCACGTGCCAAGGATATGTGTTTCATGTCTTGTTAGAGTTTTCTGTTAGAGTTAGAATAGGTAAATCCTTTCTGTTGGATGAGATAAACTTCAATTCGTAAGGACTGAAATAAGGAAGTTGGATGAAGAGGTAAAGCTGGTGTGAGGTCACAGACACCATGGTATGTTAGATAAGCACTAGAAGTTAAAAAATAGGTGGTAATTTACAGGTGGGAAGGCAGAATCGTTTAGAACAAAGCAAGGGGTATTAAATTACAAGAGAATACTTAATGTAACCGTCAACAGTAAACAGTAGGGCACAAGGGTTTTACTGAAGTCAAAAAGCAATCACCTGAGAGACAATCAACTCTAAATATGTGAAACAGTTTTCATACTAATCTACTAAATAAATGCAGCCTCGTCTTTCAGTTAGGTTTTGCAAAGAGATGGGATCATGTGTAGAAATTTAAAAAAGGTTCATGAAATGAAAAGTACATGACGCAAATGAATTTAACCATAAAACATTCTAATTCACCTAACTCGTACGCCATCAGTGAAAAGAAAAGATGCCAACAGTAGAGAAACAGACTTTTGAATAACTTTAACATTAATTTACTCTAGAGTTACTCCATTTTGGGACCTTGTTATTCAGTTGCAGTGACCAAATCACTCTAGATCTTCATAGACACTCTTTCCATGCCTGCACTTTTCAACAAAAAAATATTGATTGCAGGTGTATTAGTCTAATTAGTTCAATTGAGGCAAAGAAATTACTACTAATACACCGATAATGTAATAGACCATCACACCACAGGACACTACTGAAAACAGTGTCAATAATGACTTGAATGCAGGTTTGCACCCAAGATTCAGTATCGGGTAAGTAGGCAGCATTTCCGCTTTTCCACTTAACTATATTTTAACCTATGGAGGCTGCAAAGCACTTGTCATCTGCTTGGACATTATGCTGTCACCTAGCTCAAACAACCGTTTGCGTAGGAGATGGAGGCACTTGTAATCAGCACCTAAGTGATTGTGTGATGTTCTTCTTCCAAGAAAAGGACTGTTCCAAACTTCTTCAGGTGCAGGTTTTGATTTATCAGTATAACAGAAGAGCAACACCAAGAAGGACCTTTACATCTCTCTAGTCCTGCTCCAAATGCCAGATCCCCTTGGCACCCAACATTCTAGATGGCATAAGGAACATTCAGATGACACAGGAAATATAGCAACTCACAAATCCCGGAACATAACACATCTCCCTCCTTAATATAAACTAACATAGAATAGGTGATTATACAATTAGTAAAACATAAAGAACTAAACCTACTCTAACAAATTATAATATGGAATAACCTAAGCTGAATTTGTTGTTCACTAAGGTGCAATTCTGATGAAGCTTGACACAATATACCTAACAGCTCTAATTACAAGTAAGATTTGACATAAGATTATCTTTTAGTGTAATCTTTCTTCCACACCAGTGTCAGCTTAATTCTTTTACATACATTTTGCATGTTGGTAGGAACTGACTCACCAAGAAAACCCTTGTTGATCTTTAGAGGCTCTTTTTCACATTTCACCAAATGAGACATACTCCACCAATACCCAGTCAGCATTTTCACAACATTGTATTTGGGTTTCACAGATTCCTAGGGACCCAAAAATTTACTTTTCCCTTTTCTGGAAAATCCTGGTGACGATCCAAACTTTGTCCCAAACACATCACTCATTCCTTTTTAATCCATATTTTCAATCAAATCTTTCTGTGTACTTCTTTTTATGGTCAACTATTCTCTTTGAACCTTCTCACTCAAACAATCAGTACTATCATCTCCCCCCCCTTTACCATTTCGGATGCAGTTTTGTGCCTGGTCTTCTACCCTTCAACAGCCAGAAAGGAACCAAATCTGGTGCAACAATCTGTATTGTTCTGTGTGCCCAAAATGTTTCTTGAAGGAGATCTTTCAAAGATCTCCCTGTAAGCTCAGCTTTGTTGACCACATACCTTCACCATAAAATGTATCCTTTCCACCAGACAATTGGTCTGTGGAGAATACAATGTGTTTCTATTGTGAGGTGCACCAAAATTGTTCTAAAATTCACACATCATATCCGATGTGAATTGCACACAGTTATCTGCCATGATACTCTCTGGCACACATTCGCTGACAAACTCATCTTTCCAAAAATGTAACACTGTTTGGTTGGTCACCATATTGACACACTCTGCCGAAATCCATTCAGAGGTATACTACTAGTACAATAACAAATCTCTCTGAATATTTTAACACATCGAAAGGACCAACAATGTCCAACCTAAACTTACACCAAGGGCTATTTGGAACCTCTATTGGTGACAAATGCATTCTCTTACCACTTTCTCCACCATTTGATCCATACTTGGCCACCAATAAGTTTCCCTAATCAGGGCTTTGGTCTTATTCCTTCCAAGATGCCATTCTTTACACAAATTGATGATCTTATCACGCAACTCTCTGGTGGTACTACCTGAACCCTCTGTACAGCGCTCTTCCATCAACAGACCATTAATATTTCACAGGCCAAAAACCATCTACCTCATGTGCAAAATCCTTCCCTCCTGACCACTCTTAAACCACAAACTCCTGCACCACTGCCATGGTTCTGTTCACAGCCGTTGCCTCACTACATTCCTTGGACCACTCAAATGTTACCCTTTTCTTAGGCAGTTATTTTATGTGCTACACCACACTGGCTAAATTCCAAATGAACTTGTTATAATATTCAGCTGACCCCAAAAATAAATGTACATCATCTTTATTATATGGTACCAGGGCATCCACAATTGACTTGACCAAATTCGGTTTGGGGCTGATCCTCTCATAGGAAATCGTGTGCCTAGGATATGTCATAGTACATAGTACCTCTAAACCTACATTTCTCACTTTTGAATGATAATTCACAGTGGGGCAACCACTAGAGTAGGTAAAATAATACTTGATCATGATTATCTTTGCTCGACCCATACATTAGGATGTCGTCCTGAAAACACTTTCCCTGCCTTACTCCTTCCAGCACTTTCAACATAACTTGTTGAAAACAACATGCCAGGAAGGCATGCAGAGAATTCTATATGCCTCTACTGGTGTGACAAAAGAGGTTAAGTGTTCAGATTCTTTACTTATCTATACCTGATGATACGCATCAGATAAATCCATTACACTACATACACACACCTTAGACCGTGGAGAGTTCTTGTCTGATGTTTGCCAAAGGTTGTCTATCAACCCAAATCATTTTATTCAGATCTCTTAAATCAATAAACATTCTTAAATTCTTTCCATTAGCTTTTGAAACTAGGACCAGAGGGGCCAAGCATTCTGAGGACTCAGTTACCCCAATTAACTCTGCATCCAATCATTTTTAAACACTGTTTTAAGAGTATCTAGCATGAGGTGTGGTCCCTTGTGAATCTTATCCACTACAAGTCTTGCCCCATCTTTTGGAATTATCTGATGCTCAAAACCTCTCAAAAACCCTGGTTTCTCTTATAAAAATGTCAGAGAATCACTCCAAAATGTCATTGTCATCCCCCAGATTGCTTACCAACATGTCCTGGTCCCTGGTGTCTCGATTCACTGTTCTACACAAGTCTCTTTGATGCCTCCATCCAAGACAATCATCTTAGCCACATTCATTTCCCCCCATGTTTTTCTTCTTTTGAATCCTATTAACAAGGGCATTAAACAAATGACATCAATGGTTGTACCACTATACTGAAAAGGTTTGATATCAGGTTGATTTAACTTTATCTTGTTTTTCCAAATACGTCCTACCAAATGCGATCACCCACCAAAGTATAAGGCAATCTCCGAATCAGCCAATCTGGTGAATCCTTTCCCTCTAATCAATACTTGACATTCCAGCATGACCAATGTTTCTGAATCACAATCACTTCCACACATGCCTTCAATACCCTTACCATTAACAGTAAACACTGTATTCTTCACACCCTCCTTCACCTCTTCATGTGATGCACTTCACTATTTTCACTCTTCCCTTCAAATCCCCATTAGCAAACCGTGGCAAAATGTCCTATCTTCCCACATATGACATTTCTGGCACATCAGCTAAAACTATTGGAAGCCACAACATAAACTATTTAGCTTATAGACTCAACATTAATAGCATGAATTAATTGCCCCTTGTTCTGGACCCACTCACTTTGGTCACCCTTGTTTTATCCACTTCCTCCTACCTCATCTCTTTTACCCAACCTGCTGTGTGTTCATTGCTGTCAATTATGGATTTGGCCTTCATAAAGTTAGGGTTCTTTGCAAGTAGTTTTTCCTGTACCCCAACTTTGTTGGTAAAACGGACCAGCTGATCTCACTGAAGGAGTCCAAAAGTCCACAGAGTTTTCAAGTTCTGCTGATATTTCTTATACATGCCACATAGTTCCCTACACATTCAGACTGGCCTTGCTGGTGTGCATAAAATGTATGCCTTTCCACAACAATATTTATCTGCATTCCAAAATGAAGTTCCAACATTTTGACCAAAATCTCAAATACATCTCTTGGCTTCCCTTTTAACTGCCTATATTGATTTCCTCCAAGCTTGCATAGATATTTCTACTTTTGACCCCAGTGTTATGCAACAGCACAATCTGTTTTCTAAAAGCGGAAAACGTTTCCCAACCAATGGCCACCAGATACAAATCAAAGAGTTTCCTCCAACTTGGCCAGAGCAACATTGGTTCACCAAAATCAGATAAGAATTGAAGAAGATATCCATATAGCCTGTGTCAGTGAGAGGAAAGGGAAAGAAGGCAGCGACCTGGGACTTGGGAGACAAGAGATGCTTGGAGAGAAAAGAGGAACAAGGGGGGAGGAGAGGAGAGACACCGAGAGCGAAGCGATCTTGAGGGAGACTTAGAGACACTGGATGAGATGGGGCAGAAGCACGAGGGAGACCCCTGAAAGGGAGTAGCTGCAAAAGGAGGTGAGGAAATGAGGACAGAACTCGTTCTCGTTTCAGTCTTTTTTTCGACTTTATGTCATAAAAGACACATATAAAAACACAATTCATCATAAAAATACATCAAAAAGAGGAATAGATAAAAAAACACAGATCATCATCATATACTTCCATTAGAGCTACACAATTGAGTTATACACAGAAAATGTAACATTGAAAACTAGAGACAGCAGGATCTAAGATCACTACTTAAATGGTATTCCGACTCGACCTAAAAAAATAAATATCTGTCTTCCATAAAAACAAGCTAAAACTATATATAAAAAAAAAAAAAAAATCCACTATTGTACTGGGTTTACTTTAGGGCGGCTGGAGAGCTTTCAGTTTGCCAACTCTTATTGTCCACATCCATTTTAAAAATGTTGCTGTCGCTATCACAATTGTTTCGGAACAGTCAGTTTGAAATATTCTCAATGCATTACTCCCCGTCATAATACCCATTTGAATACATACTGCTCTTATCCATTTATGACGGGGAACCTTGTATTCAGGACAGATAAACAAAACATGAGCTATGGTTTCTGGGTGAGTTATGCAGAAAGGACACATTAAGTCTCTATTACTGTGTGCCCATTTGCAGGTAACCGTATTCAATGGGAGGGTACCTACCCTAAACTGATGTAATAGTTTCCTATCATGAGGCTTAGTGATCAAATCCCAGTACATCTCATATCCAGGGGTGTGTTTCAGCTCCAAAAAAGCCTTAGTAAATGATGGAGCAGTGTGTGACTTGAACTCCTCCTGGGAAATGAAAGACCAGTAAGCCTCTTTTAACTGTTGTTTGGTAGGAAATGGTGTCTCCTGAGGATTGTCCCATAGATCACCCATACCTAAAGATTTAAGGAGGGTTTTAACCTTTCTAAACCATAGAATGTTACCCCCTGTATCCATATCACGCGTTTCCAATAATGCTTGCGCATAATGATGCAATTCTGGGGTTACCCACAGTCTTCTCCAATATGCAATTGGTCTAAATCTGCAAATGTTTTCTATACTCTGACAGCCCAGATCCATGCGCAGAGGTAAAATTGGTGTAGAATGTGGAAGCCCTGTTATGCAGCGGAGAAATTTATTGTGTACTTTTTGTAAACCTGCTATATCAGATGACCCCCACAATTCCGCTCCATATAACATGGAAGATCTTACTTTTGAATCGTACATTTTTAATACTGGGGCTACAGGTTTGGTGGCTGACAGCTTAAATTCTCTTAAAAGGGCACCAGATAGTTGTGCATGCTTTGAAATTAAGTGGGCCACATGCGGCTTCCACTGTAGCCTAGAGCCCAAAGTGATGCCCAGGTAGCTAAAGCTATCAGTCTGCTCTAACGGTACACCATTCATAAAGACTCTACCCCTGATGTTCCTATGCCTATGCATCGTCATGAATTTGGTTTTAGAAACGTTAACAGAGAGGCCATAATCAAAACAAAATTTTTCAAAACAGTCTATTGCCTTTTGAAGCCCTTCCTGGGTCTTGGATAAGAGAAGGGTATCATCGGCAAACATTAGCAGGGGGACGGGGATACCGTTCTGTCTGGGTGCGTCAGTAGTAGAGCCCCTGAAATAATCAGTAACTCTATTTATATATAGTGTGAATAGTGTGGGTGCCAGCACACACCCTTGCCGCCCTCCCCTTTCCGTTGGAAATCTATGTGTTACCTGGCTCGCGTTACCCCATCTGACCTGCGCGTAGTTTTATCAAAACTGCAAGCAGTTCTGATGGGATACCCTGTTCATGAAGCGCTCTCCACAGCCTATCTCTTGGGACTAGGTCAAATGCAGCCTTTAGATCAACAAAGGCTGCATAAAGTGTGCCACCCCCCAGAACCACCCATTTCCAATATATTGCGGAAAATCTAAAAACTTGGTCTACCGTGCCAGTCAGAGGTCGAAAACCAGCCTGTAGGGTAGACATAACTCCAGAGTCCTCGATCCAATTCTGGACCCTGAGAAGTACCATTCTAGCCACAACCTTCTGAATACAGGCTATTAGGCTAATTGGTCTGTAGTTTCCCGGATCGGTACGGTCACCCTTTTTAAAAATTGGTATGATTTCTGCTCCCCGCCATAAGTCCGGCACCATTGTGCCGTCAACAATAGTGTTCGCCAGTAGTTCAATGTAAGGGACCCAGACTGATTTACTGTGCAGAAACAAATCTGCAGGAATTTTATCTAGGCCCGGGGCCCTTCCCTTAGGTATTAAGTTAAGGGCACATTCAACATCTTTCTTGGTGAAGACTAAAGTATTAGCTGATGGGGGACGGCTAACGGGGTTCTGGGCTGGTGTTGGGACATTATTTGTGTTAGCAAACTGGGACTTAAAGTGCTTAACCCAAAGTTCTGGCGGGACATGATTAACCGGGGTTGGTTTATTATTCCCCGTGCCCCACCTTACAAGATGCCAGAAGTCCATCATGTCTCTGGACTTACTGGCTACCAATAGCTCCTCCCAGTATTTATTATCCCACACTTTTTTTGCAACATTTTGTGTCCATTTATAGTGGTTCCTTGCCGCCCGAATGGCCTCCCTCTCAGTAGATCGCACTGCATCAGCTAGAGATTTGTATGCAGACCTGCAGTTTTTATCATACCATGACTCTGGTTTTCTTTTCCCTTTACCAGAGTTCCCCTTCCTCGGAATGCTAAAATATTTACTTAGTTTTAAAAAGAGGGTCGAGTGAATGTGGAGTACCCTGCTGCAGTAATCCTCATAATCCAGCTGCCCCTGTATTTCAATGATTGCTTCACTAACCATGTCATTCATTTCGCTAATGGTTTCGGGTTTACCCAGACACTCTGCCCATCTTACCCGCCGAGTATCATTACCAATGATGATATCATCTACAGTTTCATCTGATATTAACCCCTGCCCGTTAAGAAGCTGTAGTTGTAGCTCAAGACTGAGAGGGTTGTGATCGCTTTCAATACGATGAATTACGGTCATATCACGAATTGATGACCAAAATTCAAGATTTACCAGAATATAATCAATTCTGCTGGTGCTTAGTCCATTGTTAAAAGTTGGATTACCCCGCTCATCCCCTCGTGTCCTACCGTTCACAGCTCTCAACCCATGTTCTAGACTGAAAGTCTTAAGTTGTAAGGCTGCCTGTGTCCACCGTTTAATAGGAGATAGACTGAGGGGGGGGGGATTTGCTAACAGATATCCTCTGCCTCCGTGAGCTCTAGATCCATATGGTCCAGAGGCTCGTAGGAGCAGTTGAAATCTCGACAGATTAATATATTAGCACCTCCCCTCAACGTGCTAACATGGTGTCCCAGTGCTGCCACAACTTCTGACGATTTCCCTCCCGGCTTTCCCCTAGCGTACACGTTAAGAATAATAAGTTCTCCGAATGAGGGAGAATTTAACTTTACCCCCAGAATATCACTTGAGTCAATTGCTAGTTGTGTGGTTGTAAATCCGTCATCCTGTTTTACCCAAGTGGTCAATCCCCCCCTCGGTCTTCCTTTGTTTGTTTTAGTTGCAGCAATTGCAAAGTGGAGATACCCTGGTCTGTATATAATTATCAATAAAGGTAGCCCAATCCCTGGAGGCCATCTTGTTCTTAAGACCTGCTACGTTCCATGAGACCAGGAGCTGACTCTCCACATAGCTACTGGGAGGGTTATGAACAATTGTGGTGTCTCCATTGCTACTGTTAACCAGCACTCCCTCTGTCACTGGTCTAGTGGCCTCCACCAGACAGCCAGTTTCATTAGCCTTCCCTGAACATTTAGTGGGTATAGGATGACCTATAGCTCCAGGGGCGGCTTCATATTTAATTTGGCCATGGGTTGTTACAACGCTTACACGGCTACCTTGATTATCTGCTTGTGTGCAGTAATCAATATTATACGATACCATCATGGTGGCCTTTATCGAATTCAGACCTCCATCAAATATGCTTGAAACATTGGGTACATTCCCTTCCAGGGCCTCAACCAAATCACCTGCAATTGTAGCTTGTGCAACTAGTGTCTCCTCCCCTCCTAACTGTAAACTTCAATCACAAGCATCCAGACCACTGAAGATGCCAAACCTATTTGACACTTCCAGTGGAGTGAATGATACTGGGTAGTCCATATTCCTGTGGGCAGTAATACTTGGCCCACTGGGTATTGTGTTCCATCCAGGTGTTTCTACAATTTGGGCTGCATGATGGACAAAGGCTTGATTCCCAGTATTCATCATAATGGGAAAGTGTGTAGTAGGAAAGGAGTGACCATGGGCAGGTTGGGAAGGAAATACTACAGATCTTGGGTAGAAATAGGTTAGAGGGCGTGGGATAATGCTACTATTATGATTAGCTTGAGGCCAATTCAGGATGTGGCGTACTGCATTACGATCTCTGAAATTGACCACAACCACGTCCCCCCCCGATGTCTTTAGGTCTTCCACCCAACCACTGAAGGCGACATACAAGGACTATTTCGCCATCTATGTAGCTAGCAATTGGCCTGTGTAATGTCAGCCAGTGAGTTATTTTATTCTTCAATTGGGAAAAACCTTCTTTCTTGTTCACTGGGAGCTCTGGTACCCCTGTAAGAAGCACTACATATGGCACGGCCTCTGGCGGAAGATCCGGTAGTGGTGTCCTTAGCTGTTCCCCCCGGGTCTGGCCGAGGCCACCCTCCTCATGTCTCGTTAACCCAATCGGGCGGTAGCCCCGGTCTCTGGTAGAATTATTAACAGAGGTTGATGACTTGGATTTAACTGTTACGGAACTTACAGGAGCATTTGACTGATTAGTTATGAGATGGTTATGAACAGGTGTAGGAGCAGGAGCAATCCCACTCGAAGAATACCTACTAGTGAACGGGGCATCTGATGTAGGACCATTTGATTTTATATTTGAAACCGTCACAATTTCGGTAAGTGATGGTCGAGAGTTATTTACACTTTTAGCCACTGCGGAAGGAGCTGAGACCAACTTTACATCTGGTAGGGCTTCTCTTCCTACCCAAGTCTGTTTCTATTTTCCCCAGCCTATTCTCCATATTTTTCAATCTTTCCACTATTGCTAGAGTGTAAGTTCGCATAATCAACTCAATACTATCCAGAAATTTGCTTGTATGTACTGTATTAATCCCATTATCCTCCAGGCTGTGTTTAATGCTGTGTTCCCCCTCTGTGTGTGCAGAAGTTAATAATAATGTAATAGCATTATCCGTTTCAGTCGAGTCCATATATACTGCATCAGATATGACATTAGTTCTGGGGGGGATGATCTTCTTCCCAAAATCATTGGAACTCAGCTTCTGCTTGGATGGTTCCATCCTTTTACGTCTCCTCTTAGTAGGTGGTGGACCATGATATATAGGTTGTACAGGTTTCTTAGACCTTGCTCGTACAGTCTTGGGAGGTATGGGTGTCGCTGCAATCAGAACTCCAGAAGTACTGGGAGTGCCAGAAGAGTTATCTGGTGTAGTTGGAATGTCTATTCCAGTTAAACAGGTGCTAGGCACTTCACAGTCTCTCAACAAAAGAGGTATACCATCTGTGAGTAAGGTATCATTAGCCTGATTGGGGGCTAGCTCTATATCACGGATGGCTACAGGGTTGGGCTCGGACAAAGTTCTGTTCTTAATTATTTCAATAGAGCGACGACGCTCAGCTCGGCGCTCAGCGAGTGACATTTCCAATGGGCCTCCGGATGATGTTCTAATAAAATAATTATCCAAGGTGCCATTCATATAAGTCCCCACTCGATCAGCCACCGTTGGTGTCGGACTCAACACAAGCGAAGACATATTATTAGCCTAACAGATAGATGACATGCAATAAAATATTGTAGCAACTTACTAGGCGCTGGATTCTTAACGTCACAGCAGGCCAGGGGGACGGGTCCAGTCCGGTCCCGTAGGTCCTCGGAGGGCCACAGAGGGCCCGCCCTTTGCCCGGCGCCAACCCGCGCGCGGTCCCGCGTCGCGGGGGGTGTTTGTGAATTTATGCGCCTCTGTGCGCGAAGGTGCTGACGTCGGCGGGCTTCCCCCGCAAAGAATCCTGGACACTGTGGTCCCGCTGCACACAGCGGCCGCAGAGATTGTAGATGCGGCGGCGGCATGGGACAGCAATAACTGGTGGCAACTGCGTGGGTCCAGGAGCTGAATCTCTGTCACGAGCAGGGCACAGATAGGGAAATAGCGTTGGGTCCTCGGCAAATCGGCAAACGGAGCACACCCGCTCTGCCGGGGATGTTTGTGAATTTATGCGCCTCTGTGCGCGAAGGTGCTGACGTCGGCGGGCTTCCCCCGCAAAGAATCCTGGACACTGTGGTCCCGCTGCACACAGCAGCCGCAGAGATTGTAGATGCGGCGGCGGCAGGGGACAGCAATAACTGGTGGCAACTGCGTGGGTCCAGGAGCTGAATCTCTGTCACGAGCAGGGCACAGATAGGGAAATAGCGTTGGGTCCTCGGCAAATCGGAAAACGGAGCACACCCGCTCTGCCGGGGATGTTTTTGAATTTATGCGCCTCTGTGCGCGAAGGTTCTGACGTCGGCGGGCTTCCCCCGCAAAGAATCCTGGACACTGTGGTCCCGCTGCACACAGCGGCCGCAGAGATTGTAGATGCGGCGGCGACAGGGGACAGCAATAACTGGTGGCAACTGCGTGGGTCCAGGAGCTGAATCTCTGTCACGAGCAGGGCACAGATAGGGAAATAGCGTTGGGTCCTCGGCAAATCGGCAAACGGAGCACACCCCGGAGGACAGAACTGAAAAGACAGATGCCCCCAAAAAAGGCTCCACCCCAAGCAGTTAATTGCTGATATTTCAAATGTTCAGAAAAGTTATAGAGCTTGACGATGGGAGTTCCTCAATGAGTGAGCGTGGTTTCAGCGGTTCGCCACAAACCGCGAGCCTGTACAGCGGTGTCGGAGCCGAACCTGAGTTGGAGGATCACTATGGCTGTGGCCAAGGGTTAAGGCTGAGAATCAGGACGAGAATCAAGGTGGGGGGCCAAGGACTGGAGCATAGTGGAATGGGCAAATGGCTGAAAGCTGGGTGAGCCGCTCCTGCCGTGTCTTCCGTGTCTGAGTGTTCTTGTGTTGAGCCGCACAGCAGCATTTCCTCAGCCTTCGGTGGGCTTTCCCCAGCATCTTGTCACCTGTCCCCTTGCTCACTGTCTTGTCCTTCCCTGGTCTTCCTGGTGAGGTCTGTGAGTAGTGATTCCTTAATTGTTCCTTTACCTCTTCATGTGCGCAGGTCCAGGATCCACTTGCTGAAGCTGCTGAACCGCTAAGTATGGGCAGTTAGGCGGTCAAACCGGTCATGGGTGGTGCACGCAGAAACATGTTGAACGCCGCAACTGGTGTGCTTGTGCCTCTGACCGGGGGGAGGTGACTGTGATCTCCCTTACAGACTTGCTTCCTCGTCACCTGGGGAACCACTGGCAACAACAGTGCCCATGGTGAAGACTACTTGGGGCCTTCCTCAGGGATACATGGCACCAGTGCGGCTTCCGGCCTGTCACCTTGGCTGTTCACCCTGCTGCGCACTCCTCTTCCTCAAACCACTCAAGCCACAAAAAAAGGGAAAAAAAAAAGAACATCCTGGCTTAAACATGCCTCTCCTGGTTCCTGGATCCTGATACTCTGATAGTGATACAGTAACTACTAAGACCTCACGTGCTCCCCTTCTATTATCGCCATCACTCCACTGGGCATTGTGTGTGAATTGGAAAATAAACATAAATGTAAACCAGAATTTGAATGGGCAACGCTCCCACTTAGAAGTCAACAAAGAACCTTTACTGGACTCGAACACAAAGTAAAGTCACTGCAAGATCTTATGTCCCCAGGCCCACAGTTCAAGTAACCGCACTCGATGTAACCAAAACAATAATTAGGTACAAAGGAGCCTCAAATAGTATCACAACCTGCTATCCAAATTCCTCAGAATTAGGGACTTACAACTACTAACCCTCTTTGAGAGTCCCTCCAAAGAGCTTCTCAGCTAACTATTGATCCTCTGAGCTAACAGTCCAACATAATGGACCTGCAAGATGACCCACTAAATACATTAGCCGTGTTCGTGTCACAAATTGATCGAAAACTAGCGGACCTGAATAATTTAATACACAGAGCACAAACACATGCTGCACTCCCAGAACCAATTTGCTTCTGTGCACCAGAAACTTACAAACTAAGCACGCTTCCCAATGGATTGGGAAAATATAATTCATGAGATTAAAGGAAATTTCTACTTTTCTAGTGCCAAGCACACAGCTGAGAATCTTGGAAGTTTATAAAAATTCTTCCTCCCTGCGACTGCCTGGGCCCTTAAAAGTAAGCTCATTCGGGTGGCCTTTCTCACACTGAGAGAAGCTCCAAATGACCAATCCAAGTAAGAAAATCTGCAACATTAAAAAAATACGTAACGAAAACTTCTGTGGGATGAGCAGATTCTGTTGAACAAAAGGAGGGACTAGGAGGGATTTTTAACGGGGTCCAGTGTACAGTGCCCAAATACTGAATACAAAGGAAGGTACGCAGTTCCCCAAAGGAAATGGAGCAACGTGAGAAGGAGAAAACAAAAGGAGGGGGGATCCTTCTTAATGGAACTAGAGTCCTCACACACCCAGCAAGCTAGGTGTCATGCTTCATCATATGGACTCGCTCCTCGTCGGGTCGGCGGTGCAATACCCGATGGGCACCCATCTTTAGCGGAGATCTTCTGTTCCTGCCGTATGGTGCCGTGGGTGTGAGGGCCCTAGGGGAAGTGTAGATGTGAAAACGTGATTCTAAAAAAGTTTGGATAATCCACAGAGGGAATTTTAATCGAGTGGTTATCCACCTTATTAAAATAAAAAAGAGAGGCTGCTCGCTGGCCCAATGATCCAGGGGAGCAATGCTCTACTCTACAATTGTGGTCAACATGTTTCACGCAGTGTGTTCAAAAGATACTGTGCATTCTGTCAGGACCTAAAAAACTATCTACACGTTGAGGATTGGTGGAGAAGTTCCTACCTACCCTTAACCTTAAATGCGAGCATGGTCTCCCATCAAGTGGTAATCTAGATAAGGATGACAAAGGAGACACAGAAGGAAGGTAATGTGTGTCAGTGATTTAAAAATCATCCATCTTGCTCCAAAACACGTGATCCAGCTAGAAAATGTAATGGAAGGGGGTACAATGCATTAGTCTCTACAAAATAATTTCAAATTGGAATTAAAATAATGGGTAAAACACTAGGTGCCTGGAGGGAAACGCAATCAAAGGTGATCTCAAAAGAAGGAAGTAAAGGATCTCACCTAACCAAGTGATGACGCTGGCTTCCACGACACTCTCAACATAAAACACCTCACAGTGTGGTGTTCTGTATAGTGGGGAGTAAGTACAGTGGTAATTAGTGACTAAAGGGGGCCACATGATCCAAAAAGAGGATGCGGTATGCGGGTGACTACCCTCTCAGGGAGCAAGCGTGCCAGGAGCCTGCCCCACACCGTACTCCGTAAGTGTAAGTCGGCAGCAGTAAAAATGCTGTGCCATATCATCAAGGAAGCGGAGTGGTGAAAGTGTGTCACAGTGAACTCCCCCAGAGCAGACATGCCTCAGAGAGTGCTCTGTGGAGTCCCACCGCGACCGCCAACCACAGCGGTTACCACGTGACACCACTCAAGCAGAGCGCCCAGCGGGGTGCAGGAAAGCCGGGCGTGGGAGTCCCTCAAGAGTAGGGACGCATAATTAGGTAGATTACAATGCAGAGCCTCATACCAAAACTAGCAAACGCACAAGGCTGAAGCGAGGCCTCAGCACTTACCTGTCCGTAGTAGGACGAACACAGTCAATCTACCCCTGCGCCAGGCTGAGAGACCGGAGCACTGGATTGTTGTCCGGTTGGAGTTTAAGTACGCTGGTATACCACTCGTGGCGCCAAATCAACTGTGTGGGATTCAGCGCGAGTACGTGTTGCGTCACGAGGTGTAGGTGATGTAACACCGACGTGTGTCATTAGGCGGCCCAGGGACCATGGCGGCCATATTGGAGTGTGTGTAGAAAGCAGCGAAGGATGGCAATGTATGCACTACGCTAAAGTGGTAAACAGTCAAAAGGGGTCATCAGTATAGAAAATAAGTCTCTTATGGCCCATTGTGAGACTAAAGTAAAATAGGATTAATTAAAGTAGAGTTGTAAATATGTGCTTAGAGTCACATGTGTCAGTGCCCAAGGAGATGTAATAGTCGCAGTGTCAATATCAGATGTGGCAAGGATGGCACAAGCCATCGAAGTAGGTGTAAGCTCCAGGCAAATCAAGGCAATGTTAATAGTGTAACCGGCAAGGCAGTCACACAACCCACATCATATCAGATGGTACAAAATGTATAGAGGTGTCTCTATCTCATAAGTGTCCTCCAGTTGAGCTATCTAATGGTGAGGGCAGCCCAGGTTATGCTGTCATTTAGGCCACTGATGTCAGTAGAGAAGCGGTGCACCCATTTCTGCTCCATTCTAAAGAGCGCTTGAAGGGGTAATCTTGGGGTGCGACTCAAGAACCATCCATTTAAGAGATTCAGCTCTGTGATTCAGATCCCTGAAGTGTGTGTATAGCTTCGTTGTGGTTTTTAGACATCTCACATTACTTTTGTGTTCAGTGATTCGCAGCTTAATTTGTCTCATCGTCATGCCTATATATTTTTTCTCACATGGACATGTAAGAAGGTATATACATCTAGATGAATTCCAATTAGTGTGTCGCTTAATCTGCAAGGTAAAAGCATCAGACAATTTAATCTCCTTCAGGGCAGTAATTTGGTCACACACAGAACAGGTCCCACAAGGGTAATGACCGGTAACTGGTGGTAGATTCCACAGGGTCTTCTGGACGCCTGATTCTTTAGTCTTAGGCCTG
The DNA here is from genome assembly GCF_964204655.1 of Triturus cristatus. NCBI lineage: Eukaryota > Metazoa > Chordata > Amphibia > Caudata > Salamandridae > Triturus > Triturus cristatus. The sequence continues at coordinate 279,861,335 of NC_140580.1, read as the reverse complement.
GTGTGTACGATGATGTCTTTAAGGTTGGAAGGGCGTTTGAAAGCAAATCTTGGTTGTGGGAGTTTCTGGTCTCCTGTATTGATTATTCCCCAATGTTTTTTAATTGTTTTCTTGATAAAGGAGGAATGATGTGTGAAGGAGGTAACACAAGTTAGTGTCTCTGTTGGTTCCTTAACCGAGACCTGTAGCAGTGTCTCACATGGGTTATTCATGGCTCTCTTGTAGGAGTTCCTAACTTTTTGTTCTGGATAGCCCCTCTCTCTCAGGTTGTGTTGGAAACATAGGGCCTCTGTCTTGTAATCAGACAAGGTACTGCAATTTCGCCTGATGCGGAGAAATTGTCCAAAGGGGAGGTTACTCCTGAGTGTTCGCGGGTGATGGCTATTGTATAAAAGGAGACTATTCGTGTCGGTGGCCTTTCTGTATAGAGTGGTACTAAGGCCCATGTTGGTGAGAAGGGGATGCTGAAGTCTGACACGATGTGAATTTTAAAAAGGCATTTTGTGTATTGAGCCAGTTGCAAAATTCCTCCCAGGTCGTTATGTCCCCTTTCCATAGTATGAGGATATAATCTATGTATCTCTTCCATAATGTCAGGTTACTTCTGTATGGATTGATCTGGTTCATGATCACATCTTCCTCGAAGGTAGCCATGTAAAGGCAGGCCACACTAGGGGCAAAGGTACTCTCCATGGAAGTACCTTGGGTCTGGTGGAATAGTAGTGTGTCATACTCAAAAAAGTTCTCTGTTAAGGCCAGTGCAGCACAGCTTATGATGAAGGAGATGGGGGTAGGTGAGATCCAATCCTCCTTAAGTAAGTTGGACTCAACTGCTTCCAAAGTGGCTTGTTGTGGGATGTTAGTGTATAACGCCTCCACGTCCAGGGTAACCAGTAGGTCTACCCCGTCTCTACCCTCAATGTTATCAATGATGCGGAGGACATCAGTAGTATCCTGCACAAAAGAGGGTATCTTCCTCACCAAGGGCTGGAGGAAGTGGTCACAGAATTTTGAAAGTGGTTCGAGCAGGGACCCTATCCCTGACACTATAGGTCTCCCTGGAACAGGTGTGACGTTCTTGTGGATTTTTGGGAGTGTATAGAAGTAAGGTATCCTAGGGTCTTTTGTCATTAGAAAGTCTACCTCCTTCCTCGTAATCCACCCGTTATTTTCAGCTTCAAAAACCAGAGTAGCTGTTTCTGCCGACAGTCTAGGGGTGGGGTCCACGGCTAGAGGGGTGTAGTGGTTCGTGATGGCAAGTTGCCATCTACATTCTCTGTCATAATCCACAGATGATTGAATTACAATGGCCCCACCCTTATCTGCCTGTTTGATGGTGATATTGCGATCATTGGATAGGGACTTAGCTGCCTCTTTTTCAACGTTAGATAAATTGTGAAAGAGTGGAGTTCTTGGGATGTTGGTAAGTCCCTTAAGCACAGCTCCCTCAAAGGCTTTAATCTCAGGGGGTATCATACTATTGTTAGGAGTGAACCTAGAAGGATTGTGCAGCCCAGTGTCATCTTGTTCAGGTGTGGTTTTGTCATGAAAGAAGGCCTTAAGTCGCACCTTCCGGAAGAAGTTCTGTAGTTCACACATTTCATTGAATTTATTCGGAAGGGGCGTGGGAACAAATCCCAGGCCTTTCTCCAAGCAGATTCTGAACAGATGTTTTGAGTCAAGGCTCTTTTTCGCCACAGGAAATCTAACCCAAGGGAATTTGTTGAGACGGGGTTTCAGCAGAGTGCCACATTAATTGAATAACTCAACTATCTCTGAATCCAGCTGGGCACACTTAAAACTATTTTCTGTCCAACAATGGAAATCCAACACATAGGGCACATAACCCTGCTATCTGTGACTAAAACAATGGCCAGGTTCTCACCCTCAACATTCAAAAATTTCAAAGTACCACAATTATCTGCCAAGGGTGATAGACTATCTTTCACCAATAACTAGAGATGCAGGTTGGCCAATGCAATGCTGCACCAGGACCTCATGGCATTCCACAGACGCTGTACAAAGTCTACCCCACTTTTTGAGGCTTCAAGAGTGCCATGGTCCTCCAAACAATTCCTGATTATTGGAGAGGATCAGTCATCATCCCTATTTTCAAAGGAGGAGACAGACAGCAACCAGAAAACTACAGATGTATCTCCCTCCTAGATAACGAGGCAAAGTACTTTGCCAGGCTGCTCTTAAAGAACTAACTAAAACTCTTTTTCGATACAAAAAGGTGAAACTGAATCCAAAAATGCTTCATCTTAGCTAGTTTATTTAAAATCAGCATTCAACTGGATTTGACGCAATCTTCTCTGGGAGAAACTATTGCTCTGGTGCACTCCATCTACATTGTTAAAAGCAATACAACTTCTCAACTCCGGCACATGGGTTAGAATAAAAATTGGCGATGGCTCCACGCTTTTGGGCAAGATCTACACCTAATAGTGTTTAAAGCAAGGATGTGCTCCAACACCATACCTATTTAACTAATTTCTGGCCAACATCACAAAGACACTTGATGCAGTCAACTCACATCCAACTAAACTTGGAAATCTACCGATCTCAAACCTCTTATATGCGGATGATATTATACTCATCAGTCAAACCAAAGTTGGACTACAACGTCTTATTGACAAACTCGCAAGATGGGCAACAGCGAACTGTATAGTAATCAATTATGAAGACCCAAAGCCATGGTAATAAAAAGTATCAGGCGGTCCGAATCTCATGGGTGTTTATGTTTAGACAACCTACAGTTGGAATACCAAGTAAGTACAATTATCTACGTGTTCTATTCAGCGACGAGGCTCTTTTTTACCTCATAATCAGGAGCTACAAAGTGAAAGAAGTGCCCTAACAGTAGCTTTCCAACTCCTAAAAAGATTCATGGCTTGTCCTAGATTCAAGTTACTGCTGAAAGGTTGTCAGTGCCAAATGGCTACCATCTCTAATATATGGCAGCGAAGCCCTCCATGGGCGGGATGCTGCCACTCTTGATGCAATTATCTCAAAAACTATAGCCACCTCTTCAGGCTACCATCTAATGACTCTCCTGCCCAAATCCGACTGGAGTTCGGACTGACAAAGCAGTCAATTGCAAGGATGGGACCTACATGAAAACCTGGTAGAGACTAAAATCATCAAATGATGCTACCCTCAGAAAAATTTAATGGCTAGAACTAGCTAAATGCCAATGCGCTTGAATTTACTCGAAATCTGTCATTAACACTTTAGGGGCACATTCATGATAGGATCTCTCCCGTAGGTCTAAAAATATAATTAATTGCTTTTTGAGGAAGCAGTTGTTACGCTGAAGGTAAGCCCACCCTAACAAAAAGATCTCATGGGTGGATGGTTCTTAGTCACTTAAAAAAAACTCAAGCCACAGAGCTACTTGGTCGCATCTAAAGAGGAAATGGTGTGGGATTCTGCTTTGGCCACCCACCAGCCCCGCTGCACACCTTACCTTGGCTTTGGCAGGTCGACACAAGCTCCTGACGTTTATGTGGGTCAGGCATTGAAGAATTGGCTCACCTTTTATGTATTCGTTTAAAACATTTAACTGAACGACTGGCCCTCCTAAGAATACCCTTCAACAATAGGGCATTCGCTCTGTTATTGCCTGTTTTAACCTCCAGGACGCACTTCTAAATTCCCAGCTTACCAAATTTGTAGTACAAGCAGACCAAAAGCTCAAGGTGAAGAAGAACACTATTTCTGGGCATATACTTGTCATTTAATGAAATAGTATTTAATTCCATCTATACCTCCTTTTAATTCCAAACATACCTGTGCTATGGTCAACTGACAGATTTCACCATATGCACTGGAAAAGTGTTTAAGGATACACATTTAAATTCTGGATTTATTACATTTCCAATATAAATGGCCCAAACTCTCAAGAAGTCTGGAGAACACTACACTTCTGGGCCAATACTTTACGTTTATAAAAATGGCATCTTATCTTGTACATAATCTTTTTTTAAATTCGAATAGACCAGTGGTTTGCTTTCCATTCTCTATGAAGTATGTAATGATAAAGTGTTCTTTTTTATTTGCGAAGATTTTAATTAATTATAAATGATAAAAATGATGATAAGAACTGCAGTGGCTAGGAAATACCAGCAACAGCCATCTTCAACACAAGAAACTAACAAAACAAGTCAAAACAAACAACTAAAATAACCAACTAACATAACAAATTAAAACAACAAGTGTTTTACAATAGTTCATTTCCTCCAAATGTCGTAAGTGCTCTGTTGTCTCTACACCGTAAATGATTCATCCGCTGATCCTGTTACAGACAATCCTTATGTTGAGAATATCATGCACTATTTGGGTCTTCACTACAGTGCATCACAGTGGGGGCTTTAGGGTGGTGGGCAGAATGCCATCCCCCCCGGGTTCTTCGAGAAGGTGGTAGGGTCCAAGGGCGAGGGACAGTCCTAATTGGTTGAGTGGGCACTTAGACAGGGTTATTCAAGTAGTTTAGGGCTATCCACACAGTTGCCAGGTACCATTTTAGTTTATGGTGCAGCCCGGGTGACAGGGGTAGTTTGTCGCGGTTTTTTCACATAATTGTTCTGTGTAGTTTGGTGGCATGCTGTAGGTTTCTGTTGTGCCTTTCATGACAGACATTAATGAAGAAATACGCCAGGCGAGGGCACGGCTTGGGTCGTAAAGATGGCGGTTGCACTCTGAGAGTGCTCCAGACCCCTCTACCATCAACCACCATCCGCTGCCATCCCCCTTCGGTTTGTTGCACTCTCGGTCAGTGTGGGAGACTGGAGAATCCCTGACATCAACTGCGCCTGCTGCGGAGCCCGGGACCTGTTGGCAACCGAGGGTGGTTGAGAAGGAGCTTGGCGGCTAAACCTGGGTGCATTTCAACATTGCGGCCCTCCCGGGCTTCACCATAGAGTGCTGAAACCGTACTGGGCGATATGGAGTGGTACGGACACCTGGAGCCCACTGCGCATAGGTGAAAGGTACAGCAGCCTTAGAAAGGGAACGGAGCCTGTGAATAGCGTGTAGGTGGAGAGGCGCGGCCTGAAAGAATCCAGCGGGATGGCCTGCCGTGCGAGGGTCCTGGTTTGGGCCTTGTGGTCGGCCCCCAGTGGTGTTGAGTGGGACTCCCTCTCACCCGTTGCATTATACTAGCACTAGACTCTGGGCGGGAGTTGGACTGGCACAGGGGAGATCTTCCCCCCTCGCTCCGCCCGCTGTGGAAATGCGAGCAAGGGAGAATTCTGCATCCGGCCATAGATCGCCGCACCCAGCGACGTTGCTCACCTGGTGTAGGGAGCTTGAGGATTGTTACACTGCTCTTCGGCCCTGGAAAGTTGCTCACTGGTACCGATTGGACTGTCTGTGGTGGTCTGGGGCCCTGCTGTGACCCGAGAGGCCTAGCTGAGACATAGGCGTTGCTGCCTCGATGGCTTGTGAAACTGGGGAAGATATGGGGACCAAGAGGGAGATTCTCCTGGGACTCCATTGGAACAGATGCAAGAGAGGGGGGAAGTGACAGCGATAGAGGAGTGGCTGGTAATACAGAGGGCCACCCCTCTTCCCTCTTGGGCCCATCCCCACAAGAACTTTGCTTGCATCCAGGATCACTGGCTCCTTAGCGACGCCACCCATCTGCTCGTGCTGCTGCCAGTGGGTGGCATGTAGGACGAGGCCCCACATATATTAAAGGCACTTTCTAGCAGTGGCCATGGAGAACGACAAGGTGCAAAAGCAGACCCCTCTCAGACCTGAATTGACCAGTTCACCGCCGGCACTATAGCAAGTGGAACATGAGTTACTGAAAAGGAGACACCTCTCGAAAGTGATCTAACCACGATTCTCCAAGCCATACACTCATCCCGGCTGTGGCTGTGTCCAAGAGAAAGGCGGTACGCATAGACGTGGCATTCCTTCGCCAAGATTTGTGAAATGCTACGGCAAGAATCATGGAGGCAGAGGGAAGAATCTCTATTGTTATTGGACAACATCTCAGATCTCAAGACTAAATTACACGACTCCTCACCCAAACAGTTGAACTGCACCCACACGCTGAGGACGCAGAAAACCACTCATGGTGAAATAACCTCAGATTTGTGGCATTTTCTGAAGGGATCGAGACCACCCAACGAGCCAAATTCCTGAAACAATGGTTCAAATCCTGGATGCCGAAAGAGAAACTCACCATGGTTCACTGTGGAACCCTGCACACAGGGCACTTGTGCCCAAGCCCACTCCTGAGTCTTCACCCTGGCCGTTGATTGACCGATTTATTAATTTTAAGGACAGAGTCAATATTCTAAGAGAGGCAAGGGAACATGCAGAACTTCTATGTCAAAATGGCAAAATCCTCCTTTTCCCAGATTATACTTGGGAAGTGCAGACAAAACATCGCTCTTATGAGACATTCAAGCAGAAACTTCAAGCTCTAAACCTGTTGTATATGCTCATGTTCCCAGCTCTGCTCAAAGTGATTTATGAGAACAAGTCACACTACTTTGAAATGCCGGATGAGAATGGTTCACTGAAGAAAAGCAACTGGGCAGAAAATATCGGTCAGTGCCTCCCCAGCGGAAAGGGAAATCATTGCAAGCGACAACTGAAATGGGTGATCTTAGTAAGCGGACTCGTACACATTCTCGGCAGACGAGAAGACTGCATTCGGCTGCCTCGGCCTCCTCGGGATCTGGCTCATCACCCGCCTCACCAGGACGATCACAACTGTGAAAGAAAGCCTGGTGACGACCTTCCTGCTGAGGGGTAGAAGAAAGGGAATTTATCGCCCCTGCCCATGACTCCCCTTGCCTCCAACAGGAACTTAAATTAACTGAGGCGCCAAAGTGAAGGAATGCGCCACCGGCAGCTGGAAGAGTTGCATACACACCAACACCAATGACCCGGCAGTAAGGAGGGGTCCACCACTTCACATCCGAGAACACAGTGCCTTTAGTGATTGTTATCAAGCTCGAGTGACAAGATGCATCTAAGGGGGGAGTATGGGGTGTTTGGGGGGGGTTGTTCTGATATTATGGGAGTTATTGTTTGCTTGCTCCTACTGTGTACCTCTGACATATTCCATCACACCGACACCTGAGCGTTGGCTGATGCGCAGCCAAGGTGATCAAGAGAGAGGGCCCAGAACCTGTGCAATCCCTATGCTGGGGAGTGCCTTGAAGCAATGCTTCCCTACTCTAATGTATCATCCTGGGCCATGGTGGCTGTTCGGGTTATAACAAGGAACGTTAATGGTCTGGTGACCCGTATTGGGCACTCTCCAGTACTAAGATACGCCCGCCGCTTTAACCCCTCAGTTCTTATGTTGCAGGAGACCCACTTGCTGGGGAACCACTGCCCATTTATGGCCCATTAGGGGATTGATAGAGTGTACCACGCTGGCTACGCCTGAGGTGCCTGAGGGTTGGCAGCACTCTAGCGCCATGGGTTCCCCATGCTGGTAACACAGACTTGAGACGATCCACTGCGGAGATACCTAGCACTCACTGGGACACTGGATGGGAGACTGCTAAATTTTCTTTGTCTCTATGCTCCACCTACAGCACTGGACTCGTTCCGAGGGAGCCCCACACAGATACTGGCTAAACTTCCAAGCAGGCTGACATGTGTAGGGGGTGGCTTTATTGCCACTGTAGACCCAGCCACTGACCCCACAGGTGTAAGTATCGACGCAGTGGTGCATGGCAATTATCGGGTTGGCTCAGAGCGATGGGCATCTACGATAAATAAAGGCTGTTAGACCCACAAGAATGCAATACACACATACTTTGGCTGCTCACCACACAGAAGCCCGACTTGACATAATCCCAATGCCAGCTGCTGATTGTCGGTACATCTCACAGGTGAAAATCTTAACACGTGGGATTTTAGATCGCTCCCCAGTAAATCTAGTGCTAAAGTCCAAGGCTGCTGGCCCACGTCCGGTGTCCCTCGAGGCAGCAAACCAGATCTCAAGATCGACAACGGCCCGAGTTTATGGCTGGGGTGATAAAAATTGCAAGCTCCTAAATTGGCTCGCATCACGACCACTGATGAGTAGGGTCATCCCGGACATCATAAAACGCATCACACTTCCCGGGCTATAGCCCAGACATTTACCAGCTATTATATGCAATTGTACGCTACAGTGCCATGACCCTCAGTTGAGGCGGCCTCTCCACTGCTGGCGGAAATAGCCCTCCCACGACTTACACCAGAAGAACAGGGAGAACTAGATGAGCCTGTCACACTTGAAGAAATAAAAAGAGCCATTGCAGAGAAGACATCCGGGGAAACTCCTAGCATGGATAGCTACCTCACAGAATTTTATGACAAATACAAAGATATAACGGCTCTGTTCCTAACAAAATTATATGCGTAGGCATTGGAAACTGGTTCCTTCCCAGAGAAAATCAATCAAGCCGCTATAGTAGTGATCCCTAAGACCTAATCCCCATCGGTCTCCTGTGCAGAGTATTGTCCCATCTTGCTTCTCAACGGAGAAGTCAAGATCCTATTTACCCTTATGACCACGCAATTGTAACGCGTCCTGCAGACCCTTATCCATGCGGACCAATGTGGTTTCGTGCCACAGATGAGAACTCATCATTACCTGCGGAGGCTACATGTGGCCTTGTCCCGCTGACACTTGCTGTCCCACCCACTAGCATTGTTTTGCATAGATTTTGAGAAAGCTTTCAATACTGTGGACTGGGGTTACCTCGCCCAGGTTCTGAGGGATCGGATCTCGGTATTAAAAGCTAGTCAGTCAGTCAGTTAAACCTTATTTTGGTAATATCAACCATAAAAGTTCACATTAAACATCATAAAATAAGACAAGAGAAAAATGAATAAATATCCACACGGTCAAATTCAAGCTGATGTCTAAATACAAACATATGGGTTAAATACCACTCCAATTAGTCAGCAAAAACCTCATGAGTTGGTTCGCTATGCTCTCCAAGAGTAACTAAGAATCTTAGTGGTTGTAAAAAAAAAAAAGTTAAAAACAGACAATATACATCATAGCTAAATTCGGTATCAAGTATAATCATTAAAGATACAATATCCAGGTGCCCCAAAATATTAAAATTTAAAAAAAATTAAAATACTATGCATAATAGTAATGATAATTTAATATACACTGTTACAGACCCAAACAAAAAGAAGTTCAAGAACATGTTAAAAAGAAGATTACCTACTCGACTTAAGACTTGCTATCATACAGATTCAAAGCTCATTCAACCCACCCTATAAGACTCGATGTTTGGCTCTCCTATCAAAAACTAGTCTGAATGCTCTACTCAAACCAGACAACATGGGTTCAGGTAAATGGGGAACTGACATTTTTTGCATAAGGAGGGGGACCAGACAGGTTTTGCCTCCTGTCACCACTCCTGTTTGCGCTACTATCGAGCCGTTAGCTTGGCTCATCAGATGCGACTCTCAGATTTGCGGTTGGACATGGGGCACGGACCATGAAAATTAACTAGAGCTTTGCACGGACTATGTCCTCCTATACCTTTCTGGCCCTGTGCAAAGCAGCCCAGCTGCCTTCAAATTCTCCAGCTTTTTGCTGAGGCATCAGCCTTGAATGTTAACCCTGCCAAGTCCACCTTGGTGCTGTTGTCGCCCACTCGGGACACTGTGAGTTGGCAAGCTGCCATCCCTATACTCAGTTTCCGATCTTTAGGTATACAGGTGACAATCCATTCGGCCCTCACATGGACCGTCAACATGAAACCTTTGACCAGGAAAGTCAAAACTGACCTACAAAAATGGCCATCCTTTTCCCTGAATGTCAAGGGCAGGATAGCCCTCTGCAAAATGATGGTCCTTCCGTGTTTTTTATATATTTTCCAAAATTTTCTACACATGATACCTTGACAATGGTTCTCGGAGATAGGTTCCCTCGCTACACGGTTTTTATGGCAAAACAAAAGACCCAGATTGGCCTACACCAAATGTTAGCGTGGACGTTTGATGGGCGTCCTGGAATGATGAACCTATACTTGTATTACTTAGCAACTCAGCTAATTGTCATGAATGGCTGGTTCTTATGAGGACAGTCCGACCCGACATTTAGTGTGGAACTCGCTGCTATGGGTTTTCCATTAATGATGGCTATGTTATATGGGGCCGTGATCCCCATTACTGTGCCGGAAGTGACACATATGTTGTTCCTTAGGTGGAGGGCAGTGCTGACTCACATGGGCTGTTCTGCCACATTGACACAACTAACCCCCCTGTGGCATGGTAGATGGCTGGCTGACGTGTCCACACTGGAGGGATTCAGTTGATGGGATGTAATAGGTATTACATTGTTGGGAGATGTATTGCGTGGATCACACATGCGCTCCTTCCAAGATCTTCAGGCAACATATAAGCTGTCCCCATCCCAATTTCACAAATACCTCCAATTGCACCAAGCTCAATATACCCATATAAAGCTGGGCGCCTCCCTACCGGAGTTTAACGCACTTGATGCAAAGCTCATGTTAGGTGCCATTGGGAGAGGAGGGATCTTACAAATCTACCGAACACTTATCAAAAATGCCCCAGACTCTGAGTCCCTCGGGCGAGGTGGGAGGAGTGGGTGGGTTCATTGGAAGATGATGATTGGAGGGATGCCATTATGGCATCTAGAGTCATAACGATTTCCTTGAGACTCCATCTGGTCCAAACATATTACTTAAATTGTGCATATCTCATGCCAGATCAATTACACAAAGCGGGTCTCATGTCACATGCTCAATGCGCTAGATGCTCCCATACTTCAGCAAATTCCTATCACATGGTTTGGGAATGTACCAATATTCAAAGATATTGGGAGACAGTAGTGGCAGAGCTTACAACAGTTTTGTGTTGGGGTGTGGACCTTTCTCCCAAGTTGCTCTTATTGGGGATATTGGAGGGATCTGGGAGCACGAGGACGGACAGAGCCATGGTCACCAAAAGGGACATAGCCGTTCACTGAAAATCGGCCACACCTCTGACACTCAACCAAGGGTGAAGAGGGGTAGATTGGTGTGCCCTGCAGGGAAAGCCTGTATATTTGGCCAGAGGCTGCCCTGCAAAATACCATAAGATTTGGGATAAATAGTGGGGAAAGCAGACATGGATTGGTCATTCTAAAAATGCTGATATACCTATTGGCTGCCCCTGGGATACCAGGGTGATATTAGGATAAAACTGCTATTTGCTTCTTGCTCTATGAATGCTTATGATGGAGATGTGCGGATGGTTTACTATGCATTTCTTGCAACTGTAATTCAAATAAAATTAGTTATAAAAAAAAAAGAAGGACACAAGGCACTGCTGATCCTTCCTTAGGCGGGCAGGGTGGACCTTTTAGCGGCTAGGGCCCTGGTTGGCATCAAGCCTGCGGCAAAGCCTTGCAGGAGGTTGACAGGAGGTGTAACGTCGGCACTTATGGCCTGCTCATCTCCTCTAAAAAAGTAAGGAGAGGAGCTTTGGGCTTGAGGAGGGGGTGTGCCAGACAGCACAGCAGGGCGGCCATCCCAGGTGGGCATACCGCACTGTGGTGTGGGGGGCAGGAGGGGACGGGGCATATCAAAAGGTGGCCCAGCACATTTTAGGCCTTTGGGACCGTTGAATATGGAGAGTCGGCGTGTGCGGTTCCTGCGCGTGGTGCGGTGGCCGTGCGGGGGCTGGTGGTGGTAGGGGGCATACTTATGACCCAGGGAACGTCCTTTGCCAACTGCCTTACCTGATGCTGGAGTAATACGCGAGCTGGTGGAGCATGCTCCTTATCCAGCTAGCACACCAAGTATTGGGTGCAGCGGGCCAGCCCTTATGAGGCCGGAGAGTGCAGTGAGGGAGGGAGGGAGTGCAGCAGACAGAGGTGGGCGGGGTTTATACCACCCATGATGGGGGGCCTGGGAGGAGGGTATGGCAATGACCCCCCCCCCCCTTCAGTTTCATGGTCCAGCCAGGTCACGGTCAGTTAACTGTCAGCCAGGAAGTTCAGGCACGGGCGTCAGAGGAGGTGACAGCGGGTAAGCCGGGAGGGTCTAGTGCAGCATGGCAACCCAGTCCCAAAGTCAGAGCTCTTGACAGTACGACTGGCTCTAGGACGATGGTGGACCAATCAGCTGAGATGCAAGGTTTAGGATCTGCATCTGCCTTGGAGGATTTCAATCCTTCTCAGGACCTTTATGATGTGCAGTTTGGTGATGGCCGAGTGGGTGATATAGAGGGGCCGGGCACGAGTGCTCACTGTGGGAAGGTATGTGGTGATGGTGGATGGGAATAGGATTATGATGAGGATGATGTGGAAGAAGGGAAGATAGTGGAAGTCGAAGTGCGGGACAGTGAGTGGTGGACGGCATCCCAGGAAGTGCAGCAGGGGTGGGGCACGGTGAACCACAGAGGAGTGTTGTTTTTTTACATCAATGAGGACGTTGTCCAGCCAGAAGGAACCAAGACTGGTACGACTGGTTCCCTGGGGGCACTGTTGCGGGGTGTAGAAGTTGGGGTGCAGGCAGCAGGGATTGACACACAGGTGCAGGGGGAAACAAGTTTGCGTTTGTTAAAGCGGAAGGAGGGGGTGAGTGCAAAATTGCAGGGTACAGTGATACAGTTGAAGAGGGGGTGGCAAGGGCAAAGGGGACGAGAAAGAAAGTGAGGGCATGAGGCGTAATGAAGGAAATGGCCCTATTAGAGTCACCCCGGTCTCTCGCGACCACCTTTTAGCCTTCCATGCCAAATGAATAGTCGGTCAGACAGTAGAGAATACAAACCAATATATGTTTATTCCAATACACTCAGAGTGGAGACTAGTCTGCCCAGTCTCTTAGGAGTGCTGCAGAGGGACTGATATCAGCAAGCATAACGATACATTATGTACATTTCAGAACCAATGAAGGCTTGCCCACAATGGAATTTTCCAAGCAGATGCAGCTAAACAGTGAAATATAAAAAGTATGTTTCGATTCTGAGGCGGGGTAAACACTATCTACTATCCAAGGTAATTCTGACTGTGCCCGCCACTAGACAAGAGGGAGAAGGCCTCTATCTAGAGGGAAAGGTATGCACTAATAAGAACAGTGTATTCATTAGTGAAGCAAAACCTAACCTTGGAGAAACAGAACCTCACAGAGGCCTATTCTCTGAAATAGCAGAGTATAAGTTCCGGTTTTAACACAAAATGGTGCCGGCATAGAAAATGGCGCCGCAAATGCTAACATACATAGAACAATGCGCAAACATTAATTTTTTTATTCTAACAGTAACAAGCTACCTTACATGGGGCTTATGAATCCCTTAGGAGCACATCTGATGTTAGCAACTAAGAAACGCATATGAAAGGGGAAGTATGTTGAGATTTTTAAACTTAAGCGTTCTGGAAATAAGGGTGAAGGAGGGCTCCAAGGAAGAGGAGTATGAGCTGTCATGCAGGCCGAAGGTGCCTGTCAATATTGAGAATTGGACAGCAGCATTACTCATATACACAAGCGTGTATTGTGAGAAGTGTCCAGAGAGGTGCGTGGCTTTGCTCAAATACCTCAATGTAATGCGTATGGTGCAGATTACTTTTGGAGGTCAGGCGCGACATGATGAGGAGTTTTGGGTACACCTTGCAAAAGATGCAGATGGGTTATGGGGGCAGCTGGACAATGAGCTGTTCCTCCAAACAATGACACCTGAACAACCAGCCCCATCGACTTATACAGCGAGTGGCTGGTCGGTTATCTATAAGCCCTTCAGGGGGCGTCCTACTCCATATGGGTGGGTGCAGTGGGCAGAGGACAGGTGGGGACCAAAGGGGTGTGCTTGTCTTACAATAGAGCCCGGTTTTTGCAGGGGTTCTTTAAATGCAGACACAAGTGTTCAAAGTGTGAAGGTGAGCAACGTAGAGGCAGGGGGGCTGCAAAATCTCCTAGGCAAGAACCCATGTACCAGTGAAGGTGGAGAGGTTGCAACATCGGCTTGAGTAGTTGAGGTCACAGGACGAATGGGATTTGGCGTTGCCTGGTTTTCAGTTTGTTTTTTGTTTTTGCTATGAGGGTGCCAGGGTGCGCCAGTGGGCCGACAATTTGAAGTTGGTGTGAGGTCAGGAGAATTGATATGGAGAAAATTGATGAAGGAAGTGCATGAAGAGAGGATGGAAGGGCTGTCTGCTGATTGGCCGATAGAGAACTTGAGGATATCACCTATTGGGGTGTTCCCTAAAAAAGAGCTAGGGGAGTTCTGTTTGAATCATTACCTTTCATGGCCGGAAGGCTTGTCGGTGAACAATTTCATTCTTGAGGTGTGTAGCAGGGGTCAATATGCATTTCTTGAAACAGCTGTTCAGTTGGTGAATGCAGGTGGAAGAGGCACTTTGATGGCAAAATGTGATGTAAAATTGGCTTTTCCGCTACTGCCGGTTCACCCTGTGGACTACAAGTTGTTGGGCATTCAATTTGGAGGGCAATTTTTTGTGGACAAGTCTTTGCCTATGGGCTATTCAGGTTAATGTTCCTTGTTTAAAGTTTTTGGTTCTTTTTTACAGAAAATGTTTACACACGTAACAGGGAAAGACATCATGACACACTACTTAGCTTACTTTCTTGATGGGTGCACTAAATTCACAGGCGCGTTGAGAGAGTTAGATACTACCACTCAAACACTCTGTGCTCCACACAGCACTGTGTACACTAAATAGAAATGCTCTGGACAGCCGATATCTATAAGACACCATTATACATAGAGTTGTTAATGTTGCGTTACATGACCCCACCATCTTCCCACCATCCCAATCTAATATAGCTCCTATGGCATATGCACTTACATGCACTTCGCACATGCTTGGCATGGGATGCAGACTGCAAGCCCTTTGATAGAATATAAGCCACGCAGCACACGATACGGATGGCAGTTCCTAAACCGAACACAGACCGCTTGCATTAAGTAAATTTAAAACTTAACAAAGTGTCACCTCATAGCCATGCACCAGTTTACTGAACACAAACATATGAACCTTAAAATTCAAAATGAGAGTCAGTGCCTTCCTGTGATGCTTGTTCACACAGTTCGTATGTCTTGAACATAGGCACAACTGACCCCCACACATACAAACCCTCCGATTCAGGAGGTAGACTACCGATTTCAAGGCTAGTCTCCTGCCTCCCGATTCCTGCATGCAAAAACCCGATTCAGAATGGTCTTGTGCGAATCGGAGTGAGCACTACCAGGAACCTGTTCCTGCAGAGCAGTGCACAACATTTTTGCCTCACTCTCTCTGCCTACCAAAGTGCTTTCAATGTGTTCCTGAAAGGAAAAAAAACAAGCATTTGCAATGCAATAGGTCTCGCACTTACGTGAGTTTGAGCTATTGGCATTGTAAATGACAATTCCTTTTATTTATGGTTTGGGTTTTGGAAACATAAATAAAAGGCATTGTCATTTACAATGCCAGTAGATTAAACTTGTGTATCCGAGACCTATTGCATTGCAAAGGCTTGTTAATTCTATAGTTGAGGAATGATCATGACGTTTGCAAAAGATAATTTGAATATGGAGTGAATCAAGTAATTAGCTCAAGGGAAAGACTTTGATTCACCCTACTTATTGCCTGAATAATGAACCCGAATGGTGAGTATGATAGAAATAAGATAACAAACAGTAAAATATTCTCTTTAGTTTTAAGTTATTAAGGACTAATTACCCACCGCCTAGGTACATGCTGATGCTATGCTCCATGACTCTATAAAGCTCTTGGACGCCACGTACTTTGACACTAATTTATACAGCTCACCGATTACCATTGTTGACTGTGCGCCCGTGATAAAGTGAAAGCGGGTGTAGCGTTGAAACCTACAGCACGGCACCCGTGAGAGGGAGGGCGCCATTGTTGACTTTGTGACCGTGCTATTAATCTAAAAGGGTGCACGTAATTTAAATTTAAAAAATAATATTTGTGTGCTGAGTGCACAATTATGTGTGCCCGTGCTATTAATCTTAAAGGGTGCATGGTGTGGCCCCATTGTAAAGGTTAAAGGGCACATGGTGCGCTGCAAATACATTTTTTAAAAACAGCCGCCTTTACTAAAGCTGGTGTCCCACCAGTGCTCTTTAAACAAACTGAGCAAAGAGTTCTAAGAAGGGCTGACGTAAGCTAAACAGTAAGGACACGGTAAAAGCTCTAGTCGTGATGGGCGGTTACAAATGCAGACAAGGCGTTACTAAGGAGGGACTAACAAGCCTGTTAATGAATCAGAAACAACCATTTACAAACGATAGCAACAAGAGCCAATAGAAAAGATGGTCGGAGAGTGGGCGGAGCTTCAAGTCAATACCTGAGTACCCCATGCCTTGCAGCAGCACATGCGCTGCCCAGGCTCGACCTAAAAAAGAATATTTGCATTTCTGGTATCCGATCCTGCAGCAGCAGCACCACACTTGCAATTCCCATACATGAGAAGAGAGCATATTTAGGCCTCAGTAGAAGTCAATGTGAGCAATACATTCTCCCAATTCATTTTTTAAAATCTACCACTTTTCTAGAATGTTAGCATGTATGGAACCCTCCTCAGAAAGTCAGATAATACCTCAACAGTTGGTGTTGCTGAAAAATACTCACCTCCTGCAGGAGTCCACCTGTCACTAATGTCTTCTGTTATGTTCTTCCTCCAAGGAAATGAGGATTCCAAACTTCTTCAGTTGTAGGTTTCTGTTAATTGTTATAACAAAAGAGCAACACCAAGAAGGACCCTTACATCTCTGGTCCTGCTCCAACTGACCAGATCCCCTTGCCAACCCTCAACATATTAGATGACATAGGCAACATTCAGATGACATGGGGAACATTCCAACCCCTAAAAGCCATAACGTAGCAGTTGATTACATTAGTTTGCAGATTTCCCTATTACAAGTACTGTGCATGAAAGGTTCTACTAAAATAGCTCTGGTGGTTAATGCATCCACTGAAGAGAAGCTTGTGCAAATTGCTGATAAAAAATATTGTCCACTCCAACTCAGATTTTCAGCAGTAAAAAATTACTACAATGAACCGTTCTGAGTAGAGAAATATTTAACCAAGTACAATATTACAAAGCAACACTTTAGACACACTTTAGCCCACTGTTTCTGACACTTGCTCCATGAGTTCTGTGAAGCAGAGCAACTCCTCTCCGAGCCCACTATTATTTAGCTAGTTTGTGCAATGCTCAGCAGAACTTAACGAGTTCTTTCCTGAAATCACATCTTTCACATATTAATTATACAACAGGATCTAGAGATCCAGATTATGCACATCTCTCTCCTTTAAGCCCTAAGCAGCAGTCATAACAATGTGGAGGAAAACAAGCTACATTTACTATGAAACTTCATGAAATATGTCACAACATTTGCATCAATGAAATGTTGATGACTGTCCCAAAGCGCAAAATAAATCCCAAGCACTTCCTCTTTTTCACCACTCAAAGGCAGATAAGTGCCAGTTTCTTTGAAGTTGGATTTAATTGGTAGGGCACTCTTGGGTGTACCACCTGGAAGCCTGTGGCTTGATTCTGAGGAGTAGATGTACAGGACCTTCGGCATCACCCTCAGAGGCAGACATGCTAGTCAGTCTTGTACCTTAGGGTTGTGTCAAGGACTCAGAGCACAAAACTCAGCAACAAGACTCATCCTTGACCTCCCCAGATGGACCCACATCAGACCCCACCTCAAGAAGCTACACTGGCTCCCAATCCAGAAGAGATGCCAGTTCAAGATGTGGAAAAATGCAGAAAAAGCCCACCACAACGAGGACCAGCCTACATAAAAAAAATGCATGACCTTCCACCAACCAACCAGACACATACGATCAGACTACCTCTTCGTCGCACACCCCCCCCCCCGTCAATCCAGACCTGCCGAGGTAACAGCGGAGGACACTCCTTATCACACCTGGTGGCAAATCCTGTTTTAACCTTCCCCTGCACCTCAGGACCAACTCAT
This sequence comes from Triturus cristatus, assembly GCF_964204655.1. NCBI lineage: Eukaryota > Metazoa > Chordata > Amphibia > Caudata > Salamandridae > Triturus > Triturus cristatus. The sequence continues at coordinate 279,843,389 of NC_140580.1, read as the reverse complement.
TACTCAGGCAATTTAGGAAAGGAGTCAAGACCTGGTTGTTCAAATCAACAGATTGCCACGAAGCAGTTAGCAATTCCAGCGCTTTGAGAACACTCACGGGTGATTTGCTGCGCTGTATAAATCCTTGATAAAAAAAGAGCAGCTGATGAAGCTACCCTCCTGTGTGGCATAGTCTGCCTTGAAATGGCTGATAGAGTGTCGTCTCCTCAGGACAACTGTGGTGCAGCTATGTGTTGCATTACCGCACAGCTGTGCATAACAGGCTGTGCAAACCTTTGAAAAAGGATGTTAGGAGCTGTCTAAAGGCGGAAGGCCTGAATTCAACACTGGATGAGAAACTAAAATTGAACCCTGAGATCAATATGTGGATGTTCACACCTGTCTGTCAATCTGTCAAAATATAAGAGATCCAAAGAAGGGCATCAATCAAAATAGTTGAGCTGGATTTCAAGACCCTGAATACAGGTTGTGTCTAAGTTGATCGTTATTTCTTCTTTCTAAAGTTAGATCAGCTTTCAATGTTTGTTCACAGGTGGCAGGAGCTAATGGATGATACCTGAGCCGGTCAGATAGAGTGAGGTTTTCACACATAATTCTTTGGCATTTCAACGTAAAAGAGGAGACTTACTCCCCTGCTTTTCTCCATGAAAGAGCAGAGAGTGATTTATAAGGATGTGTTGACTTTGGAGCTAAAATGGGTAGTAGGCAGGATGAAAATTCATCCTAGGGGCTACTGAACAATATCTACTTCATGGAAAACAACAATGACTTTCAGCTGGTGATTAATCTCAGCAGGTTGAACAAGTGGTTGACCTACTGTAACTTCAAGATGGAGGGCATCTATCTGCTGAGAAACATTCCTTTGAAGTGCGATTTGATGGCCTGTTAGACTTAAAGGATTTCTCTCTCATGGTTCCAATTTTTACACCACACAGGATATTTATACAGCTCCTGTGGAGGGGCCAGTCTTACCAGTTTCTGACTCTGCCCTTCAAACATTCATCGAGCTGATGGTGCTTCACTGATTTGATGTGGGTGGGTGGTGAATTCTTCATGACTAGGGGAGTGTGGCAGATAGTCTATCTAAACAAAATCCTAATCATGAACCAATACTCAATTTGTCTGAGGTAACACCTGAGCATGACAGTATATCTGTTCCAAAATGTATTTTTTGTGATCAACACAGAGAAGTCAACCCCCCAGCTGCAGGAATTGATTACCATTCTGGGGTCCTTCAGGGATTTCAGGTGGCCACTTTGCACTTGCCTCAACCGAAGGTCAGAAGCATCAGATGGGAAATCAAGAGGATGTTGACATAGACAAGTTTCGCTCAGATAGTTGGACAAAGCGGTATGCCTACAGGCTCCATACACACATGCAATCAAACAAGGCTCCTGATTTGATTGATTGATTTGATTTGGCAACTTATAAAGCACAAACAAATGCCCGAAGGCTTCAAGGCCCTAATGCGGCTAGTCTACTGGGGGGCGAGAGCATCATCCCTACACTAAAAGGACATTACAAGGAAAGGAAAAAAGCCAGGTCTTCAAGACATATCGAAAGGAAAATGGGCTTCCAGGCAGGAGATGGTTTGAGGGAGCCCTGCAACGGCTAAAAGCATCTCATCTTCAGAAGGGAATGACATATTCAGAGTTAATCAGATTTCTGGATAACGCTCGGACAGATCTTCACTAATAAAACATATGGAGTCCTGGAATGGCAGTACCTTATTGGGCACTGCACCGGACTTAGTGATAGAGTCAGACACCAGCCGGCTACAACCGGGGAACCAACTGTGGTGATACTGTTACAGGAGGGCAAAGGTCAGAAATAGAACTCTACATTAACTGCTTGACGCTGTTGGCAGGCTTTTTTACCATTAAAGACATAACCAAAGGTAGAGTTGTCACCTCAGTACATTTGAAGATCGAAAATATATCTGCATTGAGATGCATCAAACACTTGTGGGGGCATAGGAACCAAGATGCTGGCTGAATTAAGCAAAGACTGCTAGCACTGCTACCAGCATAGGGAGTTCTCAATAAGAGCAAAGAATTTTCAGGGCAAAGATAATCCGGCAATTGACTGGGGATTCTAACAGACTCAAGCAAGTGTAAATGGAATGTGTCAGTGTTTTAGAGGCTGATATGTTGATGGTGGCCCTGTGTAGCTCACATCTTTGCTTTATGGTTGAACTAAAAGATAATACATTTTTTCAGCCAAAGACCAGACTCGAAACCAATGGGAGTAGATGTGTTGCCCCCGCTGTGGAACAAGGGAACAGCAAATGCTTTTTATCAGTTTGTTATGACTGGCAAGGTAGCGGCTCAGGTACAGAGACAAGGAATGGATCCTGTGTAGAGTGCCCAAGCTTGATTTCCAGTGATGCTGGAACTATTTTAGGATTTTCCACTCCTTCTCATCTAATTTCCAACAATTTTGGCGAATCCCAAGTATAACATGCAACACATGGTGATGAAGAAATCCCTGCGCCTGATAGCTTGCAAGATTTCAGGAGAGACTGGTTGAAACCAGGCCTTTCGAGACAGGGTACACAACTCATACAGCAAGCTGGTCAGACGGCACAAAAAAGCAATACCCGTCCACTTAGTATTTATGGTCCGGTTGCTGCTTGGGACAGGACCTGGATGCCAAGAGGGCAGAAGTTGTGAATAAATTTAACTTTTTGGCAGAATTTCCAGAAGTAGGACTAGTTTACAGGACCAACAATTTCGGTGGGTCACACCCAAGCGGATGGGAATTCTGTGGGGAGCACCTTCTGGTCTTTAGTTTGCTAAAGGGCATGTCTGCCAAAACTGTGGAACCAAAGTAACCCCATCTGTGGGATGTCAAACGGGTCTTTAATATTTTCCTAAGATAGCTGTGCAATGAGAATCTCTCAAGGAAGCAACCTTTAATAACATATCATCTAGATTATATCTGGAAAAAGTACAACCTGTTCTACACTGTAAGAATAATGCAAGTGACCGAAGAGTTCCATTACCATACAGATGCATGGCTCTGCAAGTTGAGTGGCTTTCTAAAGTCATGGAATTTAAAAGTGACCTGCAATAAATAGCCTTATTAATGTAAAGTCAATGAGTATTTTATTCCTTATAAGATGTGGTCTTTGATTCTTTCAAAGTGGTCTATTTTTATTCACTCATAAGGGTATCAAATGCCTCCCTTCCAACAAAGATGCAATGCTCCAGTCCTGGGCTATTATTTGTAAAGTCTTTGGGCCCGATTCACTAAGTTAAAATGAGATGAAAGTCGAACTTTACGACTTTCGGTATACACAAAGGGCATTTACTACTCGTAAATTAACTTAGTGAACACCGAAAGCCACAAAGTTCAACTTTTTGTATTCACAAAGGGCAGTTAAGAGTAGTAAATGCCCTTTGTGAATACCAAAAGTCGTAAAGTTAGACTTTCGTCTCAGTTTACTTTTGTGAATCAGGCCCATTGTTTTCAAGTGAGTTTGTTGAATAGAAGCTAAACCAGGACCACAACTCCCAAATAGCATTAGTTAGTAAAATTCACACAACAGCAGCCAGCATATATGGTGACAAGGAGTCATCTGGTAAACGTTTTTACTGATCCCAGAGGCTTAATGTTTAAGCATGTTTTGGGATTTGTGTGCCTTAGGGAAAATGCTATGTGTGGGTTCATGCTAGTCTTTCTTCTGTGTTTCTCTGTTCCTGCACCCAACCGTCTCTAAATTAGTTTTATTCATCATAGCTAGCACAGTGGTGTACTGTCTATCTTTTCCTTTAGCTTAGTTGTGCCAACGGCGTACTTAATTGCTTGAACCGGCACTATATATCAGAAACACGAACATGTTTTACAACCGTCTGCTGCCACACAGAGACAACAAAATGCTGGGCACCAGAGTGAGTAAAGGTGACCATCTACTTAACTCTACTAGGAGAATGGTTTTGTCACTGGTCGCTTGTAATAATTTATTACAAGCAACTAGACAGTTGTAATAGTTACCAGTATGATATTTTCTTGCTATAGGCATGTTATGATGCCAGAATACTCCTGTGATCAGAAATTGACATACACAACGTCATAGGGAGATTACAGTCTACTCCATATTATTGTAATGGTATACACCTTGGCCTAACTAGATACAAACTGACACAGTAAACGTCACACATTGCAAACACAATGGTTCGATTGGGAAAGGGTGTTGACTGTAGAAATCATAATACCGCTGTGCTTTGGACACTCCACTGGCAACTAAAAGAAAGTTAGTTAAAGATTTAACTATGCCTTCATAGCAAGTTATAACTCCAGTCCTTTCTCGTTGATATTCACCTCAGCAGAGCGCTAAACTCCAGGACTGTCTGTCATCCAGTTTTAGCTAGGATAAGGAAGCTCAGGTGGGTAATAAAAGCTTTCTCATTTTTGGCAGCTAAATCATAGAAGTATCCCTTAAATGATTTACCAAGAAGACAATTATTTCTGTCCAAAAGGAAGCATCTGTTTTCACTGTTTAAATATAACTGAATTATAGGGGTCAATTCAGATGTTAGAGTCCTCTCCAAAATAAATTGACGTCAGATAACATAACATAATACAACATAACCTATTATAATACAACATAACTAAAGACCTTCATAGCACGTGCTACATTAAGAAGTGTTATACAGAAAACAAAGTGAATTTATCTCCTTTTTTCAGAAAAACCTCAAACTGTACTCCTAATTTGATTCGGTGAAATTCATAATTGGACAGAAGCAGTGCTTAATTTGAGCAGGTGGTTGGCATCGGGACTCATTTTGGGAATTGGCACATATAATTATGCATTGGACATTATCAGAGAGCAAGAGAGGGAAAACACGCAAAACGGAAAGTCAGAGGAATAGTGTCTGGTGGTGGATGAAAAAGGCATGAGGTGGATTTAAGACTTCCCTTGATATATGGCATGCCGACATTTGATTGCAATGACAGTGCGCTGCTGAGCAGAGCTTTGGGCACAAGGTTGAGGTCGATATCCGCAAACGTTTTTGGTGTGGTGGTGTGAACGGTAAAAGGGAAATTATCTTAAATGATTATTACTCGAAATGGCCCTAGATAAGGATGGTGGATGAGGTGTAGACAGAGAATGTAATTTCGAAATTATTTATGGTGGCACTGCTGCTGCTGCAGAATTTACTGAAGTTGATCTTCTGGACTGAGACGCTCACAATAGTGCTACAAATACTGTCCCTGGAAAGATGAATAACATGCTGGGTGTGGGGGCAGTACAGCGTTCATAACAGTACATGAATTCCGACAATCAGTTATACAAATGGTGCAGTAAGAAACGTAACAACTGTTGTACCCTGAAGGCGCAAGGATTTACAGGCCCACCAGCCCAATGCTCGTTCTATAGTGAAGAATGGGGAGAATGCAGTATGCGGTAGAAGGGTCTTAAGCAAGTGTTCAAGAAAGGTGACTGCGTCCTGCCCCTCCGCTCCCTCTGGCAGCCGAATTAGCCAAACATTGTTCCTCTGGGAACGGCCTTCCGCATCCTCAACGCGCTCCTCCAGGTATCTAATCTGCACTTCTTGGGCATTCTGCTGCCTCTCCTGGAACTCCGTGGCCAGAGCAGGAGACCAGCCCCAGGGAACAGGGCGCGCCCACTCATCTTTAAGTTATTACACTTCAGGGATCGGGATGTGATCCTCTGCGAGACGAGGAAATTGAATGATATTCATTACGAGAACACCAAGGTGCTATTTTTCCCGGACTATACAATGAAAGTTCAGCGCCAGCGGGGCTCCTTCTTGCCAGTCAAGCGCCAATTTCGGCAGCTCAATATCTCCTATTCCCTACTGTTCCCGGCCAGACTCCACGTCATTTCCGATGGGAAGTCTAGGTTCTTTGATACGCCTCAGGATACTTGGGACTGGTTGGAGACGTAGGGTCAGTACTCTGGCCCACGGGTGCTGCCGCGCCATGGCCTGGGGAGGCAAACGGAGGGAGGCCTCGGCGGCGCTGGTCAGGAAGGTGATTCCATGGGTCGGCGGTGGCACCCGGCCCAGATCAGATCCGGAGGGAGCAGTAGGCGGTGTTTCGCATTGCGGAACAGATGGTGGACACATTGCTGCCGGAAGACAAAGTGGACGCTTCATTTCACTCGTTGAGAGATGAGGGATCCTCGATAGCGGACTCATCGGAAGGGGTCTCACCGAGAATGCCAGATTTTACACCTCAGACGGCGGATGGTATCGTATGACGAGGGCTGTGCTGGACATTTATTGTTGGGCAGTGCTGTTCGGGCTGTTGTGGGCAATGTTAGTATTCATACTGTATGTTAGTTTCACCGAGTCTGGTTGGGATTGGGCTGGTGGGCCTGGAAATCCTTGCACCCTGGGGGAAAGGGGTTGTTTTTTGGGTATATTTTAGGGCGATGTGTTACTAGTTGCCTCTGTGGGGATTCACAATGGTACACCCTGCATGGTTACACTACCCCCTGTTTTCCCTATCCATTTGGAGCCAGTAGGACACAAGGCTGTGTTGCTGATGTTTGGACGACACCCCTTTGTTTTGGGGTTTGCCCTTATGAAGTTTTATATCCCCCTAGTTGTTTCTTCCCTTTTCCCCTACGATGCAGGACCCTGTTGGAGGGGGGTTGGTGTGGACAATGTACATGTTCGACTGTTGGTTAACAAGATCCGGGTGGGTTGGGACGTTATTGTTATCTTCTGGATATCTCTCTTCGCTCTAACATGGGTCTCGTGATACTTACCTGGAATATTCGGGGGCTCCGCACGCCTTCTCGTAGGTATGCTGTACACTCCTATCTTAAATGTCATAACGTACACATAGCACTCTTGCAGTAGACACATTTAAACGCAGTGGAGATTACCAGATTGCAGCACAGGTGGAGGGGTAAAATATACAGATTACTCCCTGTTTGCTAGGGAGGCACTTATTTGGATACGCCCTGGAACGCCGTTTGCCATGGAGGAGGTCCTCACTGATAGGGAAGGCAGGTATGTACTCGTAAAAGGTAGACTGGATGGACGACACATATTGCTGGGTGCTGTGTATGCCTCAAATGTAGACTTGGGTCCATTCTTTAATCAATTGTCCCTTGGTTTGGGGAAGTGGTGTGAGATCCCGTAGCTACTAGGCGGTGACTACAACAGGATCCTAGATGTAGGGATGGATAGATCCTTTCCCCCACTCAGAGGCACGGCTGCCACGACCAACTCTATGGTGCTTCATGGTTGGGCGCATGGATGGAGGATAGTCGATATTTGGAGGCACCATAATCCAGGGGAGAGGGTATACTCTTTCTTTTCAGCACCTCATAATCTGCATGTTCGTCTTGATAGATTCTTCGGATCCTCCTCCCTCCTTCCATATGTTTCAAGATCGGAATATTGGGGGCACACACACTCCGATCACAATCCTCACTGTCGAATTGGCCTGGGAGGTTGGACCCCCCCGAATACCCACGTGGAGGTTGCAACCGGTGATGTTAGAGGACTCGAACTTCCAGAAGACGATTGGGGAGGACATAGAGGAGTACTTTGAGCTCAACATGGGGACTGCCTCCTCTCCGTTGGTGGAATGGGCGGCCACGAATGTCACTCTGAGGGGAAGATTCCAGGGACTGGGCAGCGGGCTGCGGCATCAGGTGGCGTCGGATCTACTTGAGATTGAGTACAGGGCGGTGACTGATGCTAGTGAACTGGCCTCCCTGGAGAAGGCACGTCAGAAACATGCAGAACTGCATGAACGACAGCGATGTCTTAATTTTGCGGCACACTCTGCATCTGTACATGCCAAGGCGGATCGTTCAGGGCCTCTCCTCGCCTGGTTAATCAAACAGGAACAATTGGTTGGGCCAATTAACGTGCTTCTATCTTTAGATGGGAGCCTTAAGCACACACAGTTAGAAATTCAGGGTGAACTGACCACACATTTAACCCGGCTTTATAAGTCTAGTCTGAAGGCTTCCGAGGGGGAGATAGAGGAGTTTCTAAGCATGCTCCCTTTCCCGGCCCTGTCGAGTGAACAGCAGATGAAGCTAGATGCCCTGCTCACTTTGGACAAAGTTAGAGGTACGATAAGGACTATGCCTTCTGGGAAAGCTCCGGGCCCCGATGGGTTTCCCCATGAATTTTATAAGTCATATGCTGACCTATTGAGCCCGCACCTCTTCAAGGTATACGAGGAAGCGCTCGAATCCCTCGCCTCCCTGCCACAATGACAGAGGTTACACTGATCACACTCCCCAAGCCCGGTAGGGACTCCGCTTCCACAGGAGCATACCGTCCATTGTCACTTCTAAATGGGGATTATAAGATCCTTGCGAGCATCCTGGCAAGTAGATTAGCACCTGTGATTCCGCAATTGGTCCATCATGACCAAAATGGGTTTGTACCAGCCCGTAATACGTTGCTTAACATACGACGGCTGTTCCGGGTGATGCGTTGTGCTACAACAGATTCGCCATCGGCTGGTTATGTTGTGTTGGACTTGGACAAGGCTTTCGAAACAGTTAAGTGGCCCTTCCTGTTTGCGGTGCTTAATAAATTTGGATTTGGACCATACATCTTAAGCCTTATTACACTGCTGTACGGGGCTCCCACGGTCCGGGTACGGCTGGGGACTCTCTTTTCTGAACCTATACTGATCCAACGTGGGACTCGCCAGGGGTTCCTCCTTTCCCCCATTGATTTTTGCCCTGGTGATAGAACCACTAGCGATGGCTTTACGTAGCTCGGCATCGGACTGGGAGATACGCCTGGGAGATGGCATACATGCGATATCGCTGTATGCGGACGACATCTTGCTGTATGTTCAAGATATCCTGGCTATTCCTCAGGTCATTCCTGACACGTTGAGATCCTTTGCATCTCTATCTGGGCTGGGGGTGCACTGGGGTAAGTCTTGCTTATACCCCCTTTAATCCCGCTACGGGGACCCGGGTTGGACGGTGGACGGGACAGTAGTGCACTGGCAACCGGTGGGGCTCAGATATCTGGGCATACGCATTTATCAGAACAATCGACATCTTATGGACGGCAACATCACTAGGGCAGTTACAGCACTCAAGTCCCAGATTGCGTTCTGGAAGACACTTCACCTCTCACTTATAGGTCGGGTGGAATTAATCAAAATGGTTATGCTGCTGCGTCTCCTTTATTATTTTTCCAATTTACCGCTTTACCTACCGGTGTCCTTTTTTCGCTCCCTGGAGGGGATTGTTAGAGGTTTCCATTGGAGTAACTTGCGGTGCAGGGTGGCTTTAGCGAAGCTGTACTTACCAAGGACGAGGGGTGGGCTGGCTCTACCCAATTTGGAGCATAATTTCCTGGCTTCTCAAATACTGTGGGTGGCAAAATGGGTGGAAGAACTACATTTGTCAGAGTCGGCAGAACGGGATCCTCCGTATTCACTGGACAGGATTCTCTCCTTATTCCACCCTTACAATGGATCAAATGAGCCTCTTCCTTTACTGGTTCAGATTGCGCAGAAATGTTTCCACAGGGCACTGCGCCTTACTAAACACATTGCACCGTATGCACCCATTATACCCTTGTTGGGTATGCCAAGGGCGAGGCGGCGAGTTCTGTGTACTGATCTAACTGAGTGGGTGGGGGCAGGCATAACTTCCTTAGGGGACTTCTATGTGGAGGGCACATTGCGATCATTCCTTACCATCACGGGGGAAGATGGGGTCCCCCCTGGCCAATTCCTGAACCACGCCTCCTGAATGGCTACGATGAGGCGCTGGTGGGGCGACATTGCGCAGGAGCCTCCAGCACATCTCCGCATGTAATAGGTGCACGGTATGGGTACGGGATGTCATCTGGTGAAGTGGTTCATGGAGTTGATCAGAGAACATACTCTGGCGGACTTAACACCACTGTGAGTTAAATGGCAGGCAGATCGGGGAGGCCTTATTCTGAGAAGGAGTGGTCCGCAGTCCTGGAAAGCCCTAAGCAGATCCCCAGGAATGCCTGTTTTAGGTTAATCCAATTCTACATTGTCCACAGGGCGTATCTTTCCCCAGACAAGATCAATAGGTATTTTAAAAGACTGGATGCATGCTGCCCCCGCTGCCGGTTGGTTGATGCAAACCTTATACATATGCTCTGGTTGTGCCCCAATTTGCATTCATACTGGAGCGGGGTGATTAGAGTGTTTGCCACTAGCACTGACAGGGAAGTGCCGCGGACATGGGAGGCATGCATTACAGGCGTTTTTCCTAGGAGCAAGACAAATAAGGCATCCTCTAGGTTACTAGATCTTGGTCTTATTGTGGCCAAAAGATTGATTACACGCCATTGCAGAAGGCCTGGTCTCTCTCAATGTTGAACTGGGCGGAGGCGGTTTCTTTAGTGCGTGAGGACGCGCTGGGTCTCCTTAAATTCTCTATTTCTGCTGCGTGGAATGCAATGCTGTGTACGTTTCAGGGGCTGCTGGCACCGGATGACCCACCGGACATTCCTACTCTTGACCGAAGGTGTGCCATCAATGTGCTTACATTTGACCCAAACTATACCCTGAGTTGTAGCGAACGTCCCTTATACCCCATAATGTGATGTCTATTATGTCAGCAATCCTGAAGTGCACTGGTGTGAACATTGATGGGATTTCGTCTCATAGCACATGAGATTTATGTTTCCTCACCTATCCTTATAGGGCCCCTGCTTCCCCTCCTATCCTCCTGCCCCGATGGTGTTTTTCATTTGAAGTTATTAGTATTAAGACTGTTTGACTGCATAAATAGATTGTTGTGATATGGCAGAGTGAACCCATTCAAGTCATATATATGTAACTGTTTATACACGCATAATAGGGCTATACTCTATTGCACCGAGATTAAACGGCAGGAGGAGGCTTTGTGCTCGGTGGAATATGTCAATAATTGTTGCTGGTTGTGACTACTAATGAGGATGTACTCATGTCATTGAGATACTGACTCACAATTAGAATTGTTAATCTGCCTGCTGGTTCCATATGAAAATGTTTATGTACGCATACTGTTTTTCTATTCAGATGCAAAAGCTTTAATAAACAGATCAAACAAAAAAAATGATGGTAGCACTCCCTTGAACACTGTTATTTCCCCTAGTATTGAGTCACATACTGATGGATCTGTCCTTGGATGTGGTTCTTCTTTGACCCAATACATCATGGCAGCCCCTCTCGTAACTAGGGCTGGTGCGGTAAAACACAAAAGGACATTAGGGAAACCCACTTGCACAAAGAGGAAACAACCCCCACGCATGGGCACATCATGATGTGATTTAACTTCCCAGATCCACCCAGCATTGAACCCTGAACCAACAGCCAAATCTTTGAATGGCAACACTACTCGATCCTGTCATACCAAACTGGAAGCCACACCTGAGCTGCCTGACTTAAAGCAGTCTATGAATAATGTATTATACTCTTGTGTTAGCAATCTAATAGACAAAAAACTCAATCCCTTGTTGGACCATCTGATTAATCTGGAAACTCTAATGGATAGACTTTGCGACCCTGTAACGGCTTTTAATATGACCATTTCTGATGCCAAGGAGGGAGTGGGTTGCTGTTGTTTGACAAGTGGTGCAGCCACAGACTGTTTTGCTGATTTAAATCATCGCCCCTTAGGTGGTCCCCTTACTACACCTGTTTCCAAGAGATGTATACAACAAAATGCTCGACTACCCTTAAATGTTATGGCACCACACAATTCTTTAAGTAGTGCTCATCTGCACACTCCAGACGGGGGTGGTCCTCCTGGGGCTAGTTCTCTAGCTCCTTCTAGGTTAGCAACTGGATCTAATCCCACACCTACACCCACCACCCATAAATACTGAATAAAAGAAACAGTGCTATCCCTCATCAACCGCTTACCCACTATCCATCGAGTGGGTCGAGCCCCAAAATTAACCCAGATGTGCTGAGTCTTCCCCCCGCTGCCTGCCCCTGCATGCTGACAGGAGTTCCCCCACTCAAGACACAGCAGAAGGAATCTTGGGGAGAACTACGAAATCAATGTGCTGTCTGGATATCCAAGTCCAAACAGTTTATTGCTTTAAATATGAATGAAATAATTATAGTGCGGAGAATGGGGTGGGTGGGCAACTCGTCTAAAAATATTGAAGGTGATGGAGTTGTAATAAACTTCCTCAGACCTGTTATGGTAAGGGCGTTATTAAATCGTCAAGAAATCCCTGCGGGTAGACATACTAAAATCTGGTCACTTCCACTAGGACCATTACGTAGATGCATTCAGCACATCTCCTCTAGCCAATCTGAACAGGCTTGTGACACTAATCAACCTTGATGCCCAGGATTGACTGGTTTGAACTGTTGACGGTGAGGGTGACTTACTACTTGCTCATTTACCCTACGCAACTCTGGTGCATCCCCCAACAGTCACAGCGGGGGCTCTGGCATATGACAGATAGATTTTTAAAATACTAAGTTGGAATATGGCTGGGCTACAATCAAAGATAATTTTAGATGATTGGCTTCAGATAATCAGGCAGTATGACATTTTAATGTTTCAGGAAACTTGGGCCACTAAAAATATCTACCTTGAAGGGTTTGAGTATTACAACACCTCTGCCTCACCACTCAAAATGGGTCTACCCATTAGTGGCTTAGCAATATGGGTGAACATCACTGCAGGGGGCTGCACTAAGATGATATCAACTAATAATGTCAATTTTCAAGTTTTAAGATATAAAAGGGGTAAAACCCTATATCTGTTTAATTTTTACAATAATGATTTCCATAACAAACCCAACACTAACTTCATTAACCATTTTGATTATATTACTGCCCTAAAGAACTTGAAAGATTTTGATAATACAGCAGGTATCTGTCTGGGAGGGCATTTTAACGCCAAATTGGCAGGTATGGCTTCATGTTTTAGTAACCTTAGCAGAGCTCCAATTTGAAATAGGGGTGTAGAGCTGATGGAACATCTGATAACTCAAAATCTGCATAATGTTATGGTTATCGCTGCCACTCTCAATAATGATATACTACAACCCACGTTTAGAGGAAGGGGCTGCCCCACTACAATTGACTATATTTTTATTTCTCCTACTTTAGAGGACTTTTTATTGTATGGCAAAGTTGTTGCAACACTGTATGGTGACTATAACAGAGTTGATAGCCTGCACACCCTCAATTTCAACAATGTTATCAATCCTTTACTTGTTCAACAACGGTGCTGCCCTCTTATCCTGACTAGCCCCTGTGAGGTCTACAATAATTCACAAACAAAACACAAACCAAAGTGGTAAGGGAGAACCTTGAACTGTTTGAGCTTTCCTTTACAGTGGCTGAATCCAATCCTGATGTGGTTATTGCATTTACTAATCTTTGTTTGACCATCAGAACAGAACTAATGAAACCTATTCGCTCCTTACCTTTCACCCATAGATGGTTTAATCATCAATGCTCAGCAGTAAACCAACAGCTACGTAGGGCCCTTGCGGTGAACCCAAGGTGTCTGCAGACAGTGCTAATGCTAAGGAAAAATATACATTGGTGATCTCATTAGGTAGGGAAGAGATATTGGTTTCTCAATGGGACTCGCTTGTCAATGCCTAAAGAATGGCAAACTTTTTGGGCTGCCATAAAAGATATGCGGGTTGTGGGCCAAGTTCTTACAACAATTAGTTGTAATATAACTAGCAAGGCTTGGTAGGCACACTTCTCAGAAATATATACAGCCCCGTCCCATGACAAGGAAATGCCTGAGCTGCGAAATCCTAAGGGAGTTGCGATATCTCTGCTTGAAGTGGCTGAAGCTATAACTGCAAAGGAAATGTGGATCTGGGACCAAATGGGGTGCCTATAGACCTTATCAAACATAAACCTGATATTTTTGGCCCCACTCTTGCTCAATGTTTTTAATAACTTAGCCAGCTACCCGCTGCCAAGCACATGGTCAACCTCTGTCATTGTACCGATTTTTAAAAAGGGTGATCGCTCCCAACCGAGGTGCTACAGGCCCATATCCCTGATAGATACAACGTTGAAAATACTGGGTAGGGTTCTGTATAATAAGATCAAGAACTGGGCAGAGAAGAAGTCTATTCTGCACCCCTGCCAACTGGGTTTTAACAATAAGGTGGGCACAATAGAACAGTGCCTTAATTTAAATTTAATAATCGGGAAATACACCATTGCCCAGCATTAACCAAAATATCTGGTGTTTACGGATCTGACCTCAGCATTTGATTTTTCTTCAATTTCGTTTATGGTCTATCCTATTGGAAACTGGAATGGATGAGACATTAGTGCATTTCTTAGCCTATGACATTGAAATATGAAAGCCAGGATTAGAATTAACACACACACACACAAGGGGGGATTAGAATTAACACACACAAGGGGAAGTTTCCTATGATATTTGTGTTTTTAGAGAGGTAAAGCAAGGTTGTGTTCTGACCCCACTAGTTTTTATTTTGTATATTAATAACCTACATAAGTTTATAGAGTGGCTTACTAATGATGTTCCAAGAATTAATGGGTCTATACTTTCATCCCTATTATATGCTGATGATGCTGTCCTAATGGGCCGTATCACAAAAGCCCTGCGCCTTTTAGTACGAGGTTTTGTCAATTTTATGGCCTCTTTGAATTTGTGTACCAATTAAAAAAAATCTTTAATAATGGCCTGTGGACCAAGGAAGCACGTGATAAATGTCCTCCATGTCGAAGATCAGAGTTTACTCAGCACAAGCACTTTTCCTTATTTGGGTTTGATTTGTGCTGCTAATGGTCTGTGGACAGACCACACTGCACACTGTAGGATTAAGTTTTCTATTTCAATTAACACAGTAATTAGCTTGCCCCAACCTAAGAGGGGGGGCTATTCTATCAATTAAAAAAAAAAATCAAAACTCAGTGTACACCTAGAGTAAACTATAGTGCAGATGTATGGGGTATTGTCAAATGTCATGTTATCAAGTATGAGGAGAACAAGTTATGCTGCAAGCTTTTGGGCGTCCAATCTCCTCTCCACAATTTGTGTGTCATAGTGAATTAAAACTACATTACGTTGAAGATTATATCAAAGCGAGCACTGCTTTATTTTGGTTAGCCATATGGAAAAGTAGGGCAGCGTCCCTCACTAGAGATATCATAGTAGACAGTCTTAAATGTGAGAAAGGCATTGAAATCCCATGGCTAGTGGAGGTGAGAACCGGTTTACGCAGGATCAGTAATGAAAATGTTTTTGATAAACTCAACGATTTAGACATTGTAAATAAAAAGGTGTTGCGGGTGGTCCTGTATAGGCATTATGGCGAGGATAGATCGGCCAAAGAGTTCAGTAAATCTAGCATAGCTGTGTATCTGAATATTGAGAATGATCGACATCTGGCCAGCTACCTGACCAAACCTATGGGTCGATGGGAGCGTAGTCTTTTGTTTTGCCTACCAGCAGTACTGTCAAGTAACCACTATGCTTTCCCCTGGGCTTTCAAGTGAATCTTGATTTTATTCCTTGCCCATGTAACAGGCACTCGAGCCAAACCCTGTTACAATTCTTATTTTTCTGTAAGCTCTATGAACAATATATCAAATCCATCCTGCTCCCTTTTTTTTTTTTTTTACAAGGGTCATATGTTGACTACAGAGATGCCGACAATACCCTCCTCGCACTTGATGAGGATGAGTTAATAATATGCGTAGGCACCTTTTTGAAAATTGCAGTTAGAGCCCGTACCTCAATGAACACTGTATAATCGCACTTTATAGCTTGTACTGTACTGAGGAATTATGTGGTTGTTTTTAAGATTTTATGATTGTATATGTATTTAAATATTTCATGTGTTCGCCTCTTTTATGGATATGATTTTATCCGAATGAAGTAAATAAACTAAACTAACCTTAACTCACTTAACATTGATTGATAGCAAGAAAATTAAATCAGGGAGCTAGGTCCTGACCCTGAGCCCACCTATAAATAAATTATCAGCTGCACCATCAGCTATCATCGCGACAGCAGACATAGCTCTTCCATGGGCAACAAGTGAACCTTCCAAGAACTGCATCCCCGCAAGTCAGGAGAACCAATGGTTAATAATACAAAGCAGTCTATTGGGAGGAACTTGTAGCAGTATCCATAGGGCAGATAGGTTCCCACTCACAAACTGCATTTCGATGTGCATCAAGTAGAACTTCTTTAGTAGGATTCACTTATTACAAAATTCAATTCGCAATCCTATGGATGGAGATCTTCACCTCCACCTCCAAATCTACCTTCACCTCTCCTTTCTTTATCTTTTTCTGTACAGAAACTTTCCCACAGTGGTGGACACATTTTTTTAATTGAATTTTGCAGTTTTGTTATTAGCCAATAGCATTATAGCATCAGATTACTTTACATAAAGTCAGATTAAGGGGAGATTAAGTGATTTGTCTAGAATTACAGAATGGTACGCCGACGCTGGAACTCAAACTTGGTTCCACAGTTCCAATCAACAGCACTCAACTTTAGGCTACCTCTCCTCCCTATATACCCATATTTGTACGTTTTTGTAGTAAATGTTGGAGAAACCAAGGGGACTGGTGGGAAAATAGGGATTATTTACAACAAAATGGGTGAGTTAAGAGAAAATTTAACAAAGGTTTAGGGTGTATATATGGAACATTGTCATACATATTACATACCTATGATGTAAATTAGCTTGTAAGCTGTGGACTTGTTCCTTTAAATAGTTTTTTTTTTTTAAATGGGTAGTGCGAAGACTGTAACAGCCCTTTAAATGTGACACTCTGCACATAGAACTCTATGACCCAGTTGAAGGCTTGTTGCCGAAATGCATAGGTCTGTTCCTATCGAAATGTACGTGTACTTTGCTGGTGATAACAGATAAAGAAAATTAAATTAAAAACCTGAAGTAATCCGATTGCCTGTGTTTGTGCCTTTTTCCTTTATTTGTCCGTTTTCACTTTGGAGGAGGCGAGATTGTCGGACAGTGATCAGAAAATGTGTATCACATGATAATGGTTATATATAATTATAGAATTTTTTAAAAGTAATGATAAACTTTAAAAAATAGAATTAAACTACTACACTTTTTAAATTTTTTAAAAAGTTTAAATAACTAAATACAGAACAAGTGCCATAGATTTCCCACCAGACCAAATGGTGGCAGAGGACTAGGTTTGTGAACTGCAGTTTGTGAATGGGCCCCACGATTCCTAATACACAGCATATACCCCAAGGGAGCTTGAGTTGGTCCCTTGCTCATGACTGGGTGGCTCTGTTGTCCATCTGATTTCCCTGCTCCTGATCCAATGTCTTTCCTCCGTCAGGAGGTTTCAAGGACGGGACCAATTAGCTTTGATAATGCATGTTATTTTAGTTGCTGGCACTCTGATATTGATTAGGAGTAGGCGGAACTCCACAGAGCTACATAAAAACTCTGCAAAATTCCATGAGCAGGCCAAATCAGCAGGTCGTGCTTATTTTTAGCACCGGGAACTAATTCTGTGCTGAAAAATAAGACTGTACGGCACCACGTGGCATGCCAGAGGTCGTTTCTTCTTTGCTGCCATTCCAGTAGATTTTCTACTCGAGCAGCAGCTTTCTCAGCTAAACTGGTTGCAACTGCCCACGACCGCCCATGTTGGGGAAATGTTGCCGGGTGCTGTCCTAGCACCTGAAAATCGTGCTAGGGGATGCCAATGCGGCGGTTGGAATTGTTTTGCCAGAACTCCATGGTACAAGCAGAATGGTGAGTAGGCACAACTCTGCAAACTGCACCGGCGCAACTTATCCCCCACCTCTATTATTGATAGTACAAAACTTAATGTATGACCACTGATGGACACTCTGTTTAGTCACGTCTGCTCGTATGACAATCTTGAAAAACACATACAAGATTTGTTCCAGGGTAGAAATAACACTTGTTTATTCTAGCAGATCCCAGTGTACTAACATATATAGAGTCTTTCCCTTAGGATCTATCAGTAAAGCCCATTGCTTTTTAGAGCATTTCTTTGTGAAAGTGTGATACACTATGTTTGTTCAAAATATTCTCACAAGAAACACTCCCAAATCTCCAGTAAGGTTTGAATTCATTTGCTGCTCTTATTGGCTCAATGCAATTTTGGAATAATAGTAATGTCCCACCAGTCTCAAACTCCACCAGCCGCTATAGTTAAAATCTTTGTAGTAGTAATAATGTTTATTTCGGAAGGTTATTCCATAAAAAATACAGTCCTTATAGCAATTACATATAAATAAAAACATTTTGTCAATTAGATCAATTCATTTAAAATGATCATAAAACATTTGTTTAAGCTCCCTGACCTAAAATTACAAAGTGCATAAAACAAGATACATCCTATACATAAGATATATGAGAATAATAAATCTTGGCTAATAAGCTATTTCTATTTTCACAATCATGTTAAAAATGTATTACTTATCTTAGTTCCTGCGCTGCCACAAGGCAAGCGCTTTCGGGAACATTTTAGGCCATTTTCTTTCCTTATAAGGGCCGCTGAAAATAGGTAGCTGCTTTCTGCAAAAACTGTGTAAGTAGACATATTGCTCCTCAAAATTCTTAACACCTCCAGGTAACTCTGTACTCCAAGATTTTTGCATAGTGGCCGTATCCACTTCCCTCTTGGTTTTTTGTATGCTTGACAAAATAAATCACGTGCTGTACTGTTTCGATCTCTCACTGGGAGCATAAGGTGCAAATAGACGTGCAACCGACACTCCCACTGACAGCCCGCAATGACATAAATGGCCCAATTCAAGTGTGTCATAGCGGAATTTTAAGTAAAGCGATTTGGCTAGTTGCTTAAGTGGTAGGTCGAGAAAGTCCTAGTAGCAGTCTGTGTCCTTAATGAAGAGGAATTGCAGTGCCAACCTGCCATGAGTAGAGGAACAGTGGAGGTTGGCCTGAATGAACTCTCCATAGTGGGCATTCAATTGCAGTTTTGACACGGCCACCAATTAACCAGGGTCCATCCAGAAATGGCCATGGTCTAAGCTGTCAATCCAATAACGGATATGTTTAAACCACGAAAATGTGAGACGTGTATCCAGGGTCAACAATTCCTCCAATGCCCTCTGATATGGGTGCAACACCTCGGCCGTCCAAATTCTTACCCAGTATAATAAAGGTCTAAGTCTAGGACCCCCACTCTTTTTAAAGAAATATCTAAAAACATAGGGACTTAAGGAGTACTAGTAGGAAGGTGGAGGAGCAAGCGTACAAACTTATTTCCACTAGTGGTATGAAGATTTGACTTCACATGACCCCATATTTCAGCCCCATTAGAGCAGCAGATTAGGCCTTTACCTTATGCAGTTTTACAGCGGGGAGGACTGCCCTTGAGGTTGTCCCCTGATACCTCCTGTAGATCACTGAAGCTTGGTGCTGTATCACTGCCCTTTTCTTCTCGATATGGGGTAGCCATGATAATTTACTATCAAGCAATATTCCCAGAATTTAAATCTATGCATTTGCTCCAAGCCTTTATTTACCAACATCAAGAGTTGCTTAAATGCATTATGGGGTCGAACTGCCATGAACTCTTTTTTGGAAATATGACTCTGAAGGCCCTTGGCTAAGCAATATACATTGAAATTTGACAGGAGCTGTTGGAGGCCCATGGGAGTCTGGGATATTAGGAGGGTATCGTCAGCAAAGAGTAGTGCAGGAACCACCAACCCATCTACTTTTGGTGCATCTATATTCCCCCTTGATAGCGCGCCTACTACATCGTTGACATAAGGGTAAAATAGGGTGAGGGCTAAAACACACCCCTGCCTCACACCACTACAGATAGGAATCTTGTCAGTTAATTGCCCCCCAGGGCCACAACGAATTTTGGCATAATTATTCTGATAAATATTTATTATTTGCCTAAGTAGGGTCTCAGGCATTCCCAGTTCCTTTAAGGATACCCACAACAACCCACTAGGAACAAAATCAAAGGCTGCTCTGAGATCAACAAATGGAATGTAAATATGTACTTCTCTAAGTTTAGTTTATTTCCAAAGGATAAGCCACAGCTTAAGCACTTGATCAATAGTATAGATTTTCAGTCTAAATCCTGCTTGGTATGGAATCTTTCCCTTCCCTGAATACACCCATTCAGCTTATCGAGCAATTGCGTGATACATACCTTCTGGTCAGTATTCATGTGGCTTATAGGCCTATAGTTTGCAGGACGCCCATTATCCCCCTTTTTTAAAAACAGGGATCATTTCCATGCATTTCCATGTATCGGGAATGGGGGCTCCCTCCACTATGCCATTGGTCAAACAATTAATAGATGGGGCCCATATAGACAAGTCATGGCGAAATAAATCACCTGGGATTTTATCTGGGCCTGGGGCTTTACACTGTTTGATTAGATTAATTGCTCTTCTAGTGTCCTTAATTGAAACGTAGGATTCAGAGGAGGTATCCTGTAAAGGGAAATAAAGATATGGTGCAATGTCAATAGATGGAGATTCATACAGGCAGGTGAAATGTACTACCGATAGGTTAGGGTTCAGATGGCACTCTGAGGATTTGAAGACCTACTCCCATTAGCAGTGTTTTTTCAAAATAATGCATTGTCCCCCATTTTAGCAGTCATTACTAAATCACCCCAGCATTTATCCTCGCAATTCTGGTTGTTTTCTTATATGTCCCTTTTAATGCTCGGAATCTCCTTTTTTTTTTAATACGGTTAACAATTCTTTTTTTGCATAATGGCATCCTTTTGTATGCCGCAAACTACTTTCTTTGCTATGGAACCTAACCAGGATTTTTGTTAGAGGGGGTTTAGTCAAACTCTTTTTCACAGATATCACCAGCTTAGCATATATGTCTACTATTGTATTTTTCACAAGAATTGGCATGATTGAGACTGAAACGACCTCAACAAAAGCTTTATAAACCTTAACAAGAGGGCCTTGGTGTGCCACCACTGTTGGCCATTTGATAGGCCTGCAATTGTTTGCCATTATTGGGTTCATGGACTCTGGTACTGGAAGGCTGGGAGGTTTAAGGAGATGGCAGAAGAGCTTAGCGGGAAGAGGATAATGGTCTCTCTCCTCCCTATGCAAGTCTTTCAAACTATCCCACATAGAATATAGTCTAGCTTGGATAAAAATAGGTTTTTCCTAAAAGTGGGGGCTCCCTGTTAATCGGAAGGAGACTTTCCGTTACATGCTCTCAGCCCATTTGTTAATTGTGAATTGGACTACTTGCATTGCTGATACAGTACACCAAACAATTTGCTTGGCATTAAGGGCAGGTATACCCCAACTCTCATCTGCCTCGATGAGAAGCATGTCATACCCATACACAGGTTTAACATTTACATTGAGGTCTCCTAAAACAATCTGATGCTTAGGATCAATTAAAGAAACAGATTGCTTTAAAATACCGAGGGTAGGTGTTTCTGGCACCCCTGTTCTTTGGCCTGCAATAGACATTATAAATATACATACAAGCCCCCCGGAGTAATGTCATTTCAAACCCAGGATGTCAGGTGATACAATGTCAAATACCTCGATACTTCTATTTAGATTACATTTTGTCCAATCCAACAAACACCCTGACGCCCGACCATGAGCAGATGGAACCGCATTCACATAATATGAAGTAAAGCCCAGTTTATAGACTCGCTCAGTGGCCCAATTTTCTTGAAAAATACAAATATAAAACCCTTCAATGCATTCCATCCAATCCGGTGCAGATAGGTTGAATTTGATGCCTGCAATATTCCAGCATAAGATATTAATTATTTCATTTTAGTTGGCTCTAGAACTAGTACACAAACTCCCTCAATCCCTGTCCATATACTCTGAGAAATCAAAAACTGGATGGGGGCAGACTTTAGATTGAGGACAAGGCTAGTCTGCTTGGATCAGCAACAGGGAGGGAGATGCACAAGGTGCTAGAGTACTCATTTGATCATTAGTTCGTAAAGGGTTTACCAAGACATCAAGTGCCATATTTCCCGATTTTAAAGCGAAAGGCCCAATACTATGTTCCTCTTCTATTATGGGAGGGTGCAGAATTAGTAAAGAGGGGAAATTGATTACATCTCCTGTGGACTCCATTTTTGTCCTCGGTGCGCCGCTCCCAATGGAACCTTATCGACTTTGACAAGTCAATCTTGCAGGTCCATATGCGATAGGCGTTTGTAGGGATTGTGTGTTGGGATGCTGAATATTGATTGTCCTGAGTTGGAATTGAGTTCTTCGTTATGACAGCCATCCTTGTTAAAACGCAGTACAAAGGACTGGGTACTATAAAAATAGTCCAGTGGGAGTGCCTCTATTTTCCCAGACAATTATTGAAAATTAGAAAGATGCCTTAAGAGCATATCTACAGTTGGAGGAGATTTAAAGTTTACTAGGACACAGTCCCTAGAACATTCCTTTGGATGAATGCCAAGCCATGGAGTTCTTATTACTCATATAATATCTTGGGCTATGTCACAAGGTCATCGCAACGTAGTTTTTATCCAATGAACAGACTTCTTTTTCAGAGTCACTTGATCTTCTAAAGTTCCCGTGGGCAGCACTGGCACATTTTTTAGAACTATCAGATAGAGTGTGCATTCCTGGGGAAGTTGGGGACCTTTTATGGCCATTTTAGGTTTACTGGCTTCAACCTGTTGAGGCCCGCCGATACCAGGAATAATTTTAGAAGTAGAAGTATTTTGAGAAATGGGAGCACATCTAGTCTGGTTCTGTTGCAGTTGTGTAGTTACAGGAGGAGTAGCTATGGATGAATCAGATCTTCCTCCTTCAACTAAAGTTATTGGATTCTTTAGAACCATTATCTGTGAAGCCAAGTTACCTAATCTGGTAATTAGTGGGTGAGTTCCACTTTTAAAATCTCTTTAAAATGGTTGACACATGTTTCCACTATCTTCATTATAGCCGTTGTAGAAACCCCCACGACTGCCTCACTTACTATATTTAGTATATTGCTGAGGAGACGGATCAATAATATGGCGGGCTATTTCACTTGGTGTAGCTGGAAGTCCAATAGAGGAAGTTAAGGAGGTAGCAACTTTTTTTCTTCTCCTATTCTGTTTTCGCAGCACTACCTTTTTGGCTTTGGGGTCAGATGCCATTGCTATAGGTTTACCATCCAATAAATGTTTTTTTGAGCGGGACTGGCCAGAAGATCTTCGGATAATAGTTGATTTGTGGGGGACTTCTTGTAATGGTACAGTGGTTACTTGGGGCTCAGAGACGAGTTCCTTAGTAAGAGAGAAGGGAGCTATAGCGGAATCAGAGTTCAAAGATAATCTCCTTTCTGAGACAACAATAGCAGAGGAATCTACCTCTAGCGTCCTCTCGGGCATACGATCTATAGAAGTGTATTTATTAACTGGAGTAGTGGGGAGCCCCCCGTTGATTTCTTCCCCATTACCAAACTGTACAGTCACTGGAACAGATGTTGGAAACTAAAACGGATCTGGGTACCTTAAGTTTAAGTTGGAGCCAAATACCTTGGCCCAGCCCAACCTACTCTGGTCTATGACTGGCTAAGATGGACCCGTCTTGGCCAGGGTGCGTCCCACGCTGCAGAATGCTGGAGGTGTTTTGCTGTGCCCCAGAGCTTCTCCCTTTGCCTAATGCTCAATGGAGGACGTAGTCCCACCCAGTGTGGAAGATACAGCTGGTGCAGCAAGTGGCAGCAGAGAGACTGTCGGTAGGAGAACCCATGCTACTCAATGCTGGATGCGTTTGTTTGTGCCCCAGAGCTCCTCCCTTTTCCTGCTGCTCATTGGGGTATGTAGTTCCACAGCAGATGTGGTGAGTGGCAGCAGAAAGACCGCCGGTATGTGAACCTGTGCTGCGGGATGCCGGAGGCATTTTGCTGTGCCCCAGAACTCCTCCCTTTGTCTGATGCTCACTGGGGGCATAGTCGCACCCCAGTGGAGGAGACAGAGCAGATTCCGCGAGTGGCAGCAGGGAGACCAATGGTAGGAGAACCCTTGTAAAAAAATCAAGCAGTTGCCTAACCTCACCATACAACTAATTCCAAAATGTCAGGAAAGGTTGTGGGGAGGGACAATCAACTACAACATGCATCTTGCAATTAAAGTGGTGGTGTGGGAAGAAGGAGGTCGTGCTATGGTTGCAATTTAGAATGGAGGGCAATAAGGCATAGTTTAGTGTTCCAGCTTGCATTCCTTGCTGGATGTTTCCATGATATAGAGAACTAGCTGTAGGGGAGGGTAACAGTCTTTACGTAATTCCACAAATATCCATGGAGTAAGAGCTACAATCACTTGTAATCAGAGGGTCATGAACCAAAGTCTATTTCTGCAGTAAAAAATTGTTCTCCAAATTGCTGCAAATTTCTATAATTTTAATCCAGTTTGCCAATTTTGGACAGACCCAGCCAACGCATTTCATCCCAATGAACAGGGCCTAAAAATTATATTATATATATATGTATATATATATATATTCACTGAAAAAACCAAAGGTTTCACACACGTTATAGTTAGGAATTAGCATTTAAAAAACCTTGCAAATTCACTGAAAAAACCATTTGAGATGTCATCAGTGATGTCATGAGTGATGTCACTGACCATGTCATGAGTGATGTAATATGTGACGTCATCTGCAGTGCATTGCGGGGGCGCGAGTTATAGTTAGCTGAACTAACTATAACGGGGGAATTTCATTGGTTTTGTATGAGAGAAATGTCCAGCTAACTATAACATGTGTGAAACCTATGGTTTTTTCAGTGAATTTGTACGTTTTTTTTAATGCTAATTCCTAACTATAACGTGTGTGAAACCTTTGGTTTTTTCAGTGAATTTGTACGTTTTTTTTAATGCTAATTTTTGAATTATTTAATTAAAAATCTTTTTTTTATTTTAAAAATAAAATTCCTATGTATCCATTTATATATTATCTGTATCCTTTTATTTGTTTTTGCTTTTTTAAAAAAATTTCAAATAGGATAAAGTTGAACAGTTTTTTTAATTTTTTGCAATTAATTTTTCTCCACTTTTTTTTTTTAATATAAATTCTTGGGGTGCGCGCTCTGAGCGCACTCCTAGTTTAATTTCGTACGTTTTTTATGAGTACCGTCGTACGTTATTTACGTACGCATATATACGTCATAGTGCGCGCTGGGAGCGCGCACCCAGTACGTATGCGTACGTACGTATGCATGCGTGCGTGCGTCCTACGCGCTCCACGCGGTTTACTTCCGCATACGCTTAAATTACGCGCAATAACGTTCGCGTATACGCGTGTTCAAAGTATGCGCGCTACGTACGCGCATATGATGTATGCACATGCGCACCTACGCGTTCGCGCATGCGTAATCACGAGGTGCGCGCTCAGAGCTTGCGCAGTGCGCGCACCTCGGGTTATATGCATAATAAAACAACACTTCTAATTGGTTATCATTACTTTCAGTTTCTGATTGTTTCAACACCACACCCAATCCCCTCGTGGCAAGTCATGTGATCAAGAATCATCACTTTTGATTGGTTTGAAGTACTTTCAGTTCCAGATTCTTCCCAAACCACACCTACTCCCCTCATTATTAGTTCTGATTCCTTTGGAGAAGGAGCTATTCTGTTGTTGAGAGACAATGGCTGAACAGCAACCATCTTCAGACAGTGACCAGGACACTCTTGAGAGGCAGAGGAGCAGGAAGCAGAAAGACATCTTTATATGGCAGTTTTTCACTTTTCCAGAGGGACAAAAAAAGGTAAATGCACCTAAAGTTACATGTGTACTTTGTCAAAAAGTCTTGTCACGTGGGAATCCTAACAAGAAGTATTCTTTTAGCATTCACACTATGTTGAGGCATGTTGACAAAATGCATCCAGTGACTTTTCGTCGAGCTTCTGGAGCAAACCCTCCACCTGCTCAACCGACGACGTCTGCAGCAGCTCAGCCGAGCACATCTTCGGCAGCTCAGCCGAGCACTTCTTCTGCAGTGGTGCCTTTGCCTTCTTCCACACCTCGTTTTGGACCACCTTGTTTTGCAAGGTTGTCCACACGCTGCACTGATTGCGGTAAACTTATTTCTGTGTCTGAGACCAGTCTTGATCTCATTCAGAGAAAATTTGATGCCCATGAGTGCAGTAGGCCATAGATGTTTATTCTTTTTTTTCGTTTTTTCTCTTCCTGTTTCCCTCCATTAACTCAAGGGCTCTTTTAAGAGCCACTTAAAAACTAAATCCCCAAAAATTTTTGGGGGGATTTATTTATTTTTTTATTTTTTTGGGGTGCGCGCACCCTGCGCGCACCCAAGGTTTTTTTTAAAAACTTTTTTTTTTTTAATTTAATGTACAAAAAGAGGTGAAGAAATGGAAGCATGAAAAGGGAGGATTGAGTAATACTAATATTTTTCACTTATTTTTAAAAAAAAAAAAAAAAATTTGAAAACATTTTTTTAAAAGTATTTTGCAAGGGAACAGAATTATTATTTTTTTTTTCTTTCCAGTTCTGCAAAAAAAGAAAAAAAGTATTAATATTCAATCATACATTACAAAAACCATTACATGTTTTTACATATTTTACAAAGCAATTTTTTGCCCTTTTTTTGCTGTTTTCAGAATTTTTTATTTTTCACTTAAAATAGTGAAAACAATTGTATTCATCATTTAACAGCGGGCAAAAAAAAAACAATCTGAAAGATTGTTTAAAAAAAGCCCTAAAACTTTCCTCACTAAAATATACCTTGTTAGAAATATTACATATATATTACAAGTACTTTTCTAGATGAATAAAAATTTTCTAGACAAACCGTCTTTAAACCTTGTCGCAAAAGCACACATGCCAAAATAATTTCTGTCAAAGGAGTCCACAATTGTTTTTATTACTTTTCCTTTAGGCCAAATAGTAATTTCAAAATCCTTTTTAAGTGATATCTTCAATTATAATCCTTTAAAATTACAAAAAATGCTTTGTTCAGATGCAGTTTTTAGTTTTCAAAATTTAGGTTTCAGAAAAATTAAATAAGAATTGGGTAAATCATAAGGCAAACGTTGCTTGAAAATCAATTGGGAATCATTACACAGTGTCCAGCCTTTTTCACATTTAAGATAAACTGTGTAATGTCCAGAAGTTACAGTAGGTCCTTCATGAAAAATTATTGCAACTGTAACAAAAGTTTTTCCAGAAATTGATAATTGTTGTCCTGTAAACTTCTTTATTAAAGTTTCCAATTTTGAACCATCAGCTCTACAACGTTGCATCATTAAAATTACATACTGACCATATTTCTGTAAAAATAACGTGGAAAACATGTCAGATTTGCATTCAGAACATTCCATGTTGTGATTGGCATCTTTAACTAATTTACTAAAAGTCACTGATTTACTCTCTGGTAATGGTAAAAATATGAACCTTTCTGAATCAACATGACTACTACATGTGTTCATACAGTTTTCACAGCAATGTTCCCATTTGTAAGAGACACCAAATAAGTTTTCTACTTCTACTCCTTCATCTTCAAGTACACTCAAAATATATATTAAGAATTCCTGTGCATCTTGCTGGACATTTTCTTTAAACTGTGTAGAACCACAACATACATCTAAAAGATTTCTAACATCAGTAGCACTTTCTATTTCAGTTTTATCAGTACTCAGCTTCTCAAAAAGGAGACTCAGCAGAGAACACAATCTTTTTCCATGATTTACTATTATCTGTTCTAGCAACTTTTCAAGATAAAATACAACATTCAGCACTACATTTGCATAGCAGTTGACACCAGAGCTATTTTCAAAATGGCAACCAACAACCTCTTCAACGCTGTTCTTTTTCTTTTTCCTTGCTATCACATCACTGTCCTTTTTTTTTTGTTCTGTTCATCCACATTACAGATATTTTCAAATCTCCTTTTCTGAGAAGCAACATGTTTTTCAATCACAGGATACTGACCTAAATGAGGAGCATAGGTTCTTCTTACACTATTATACTCCTTTACACAGTTTGTATCAGCACTAACTTTTGAGTCATCAAAGTCTATCATAAATAAACCAGATAATGTTTTCACTCGTGACAAAGCAACATATGCCATACCTTCTTTGAACACAGTAGAACCAATGTTTACAAAAGCACTATCTACAGTCAATCCTTGAGACTTGTGAATAGTTACAGCATATGCTAGAGAAAACGGAAATTTCTTCCTACGTACATATAAGTCTTTCACAAGCATGAAACGAACTGAACAACGACAAATGTCTTTAACTTCTTCTATCTGATCAAATTTTATTTTTAAACATTCAATTCCTTCTTTTTTCTGATAATTAATAAAACCCACAACTCTTCCCATAGCTACATTCACTAAACCTTTTTCTACATCCAAATTTCTCCTTAAAATCACTCGACAATTCATGCAAACATATAGATTTTTTTCTAATCCAGCTGTTTTGGAAATGTTCTTCTCTGGTGAATCCAATTTATTTTTCAGTTTGCCTGTTAATGTAAAAGTAATTCTTTCATGCTGAATTTTGTCCTCTGCTTCCATTTTCTTAATCTCTTCCTTTTCCAATTTCAAAAGTTCCTCATTGAATATTGAGCACTCACGTAGTGTTGGCATTAAGCAGATTACAGTATTTTTTTCTGCAATGTTCTGTTATATTTTCTCTGCAACTATTTCTTCATTTGGAAATAAATTATGTAGCAAACAACTCTGTAATGCTTTTTTGCCAACTTCTGTGAGTAGTCCAATTCTGATATCTTTCAGAATACTTGCATAATCTTCGTCGTTTGCTTGTCTCATATTGGTAGTGAGTTCTTTGTACTCAAAGAACGACCAAATATTCGCATTACCAATGCTTCCTAATGACTTCTTCGTGTCTTCATGTGTCACAGTATTAAACACTGGTTGTCCTTTAACTGGAGTGAGCTGTAAAAGATCTCCAAAAACTATGACGTGTTTACCTCCAAATAACACGTCATAGTCTCTCTTAAGAATTTGTTGCATTCTTAAATGCACAAAGGCAAGCATTAAATTTGAAACCATGCTCACCTCATCAATAATGAGAACTTGCATCTTCTTCAACACTCTTGAAACTTCGAAGCATGCTTCTCCAGTTAGCTTGTGGTATTCTATTTTGTTCTCATGCTCCACTGGTAACATTAGCAAGCGATGTAAGGTAATTCCTTTTATGTTATAGGCTGCTAACCCAGTTGGAGCAGTTCCCACACAAGACAAATTTGAAGCTGTTTTTTGCTGTAGGTAGCTTCTGATGACTTTTATTAAGAAACTTTTACCAGTTCCAGCTTGTCCACTCACATACATCCTGATTGGTTCAAATGATGTGCATGAGCACTCTTTCTTTTCATGTAGTAATCCATGATCAATTTTTTTGGTGACTTCTTCATAAATTTCTTTTTGTTCTTCATTCAGTTGTTGTTCCAGATTTAGTAAGTCGATTGAATCTTCCTGTGCTTGATTCATAGCCGTTTCTACTTCAGTCATGGCTACTGCAGCTTCATTTTCTATGATTGGTTGTCCTAGGGGATCTTGACTAAGTGTTCCTGAACTTTGGCTGTCTTGAGAACTGTCTCTAGCTACTTCAGCTGCAATTTTTGCTTCCTGTTCATTTTCTTCATTTAACATTTGGACATAAGTTGTGAAAGTACTGCATTCTATGCTGTCTTTGCTAACATTAAAAGAATCTTCATAGCTTTGAAATTCTCCCAGTAGTTCGTCCTCTGAACGCCATGGTTTAAACAGCTGTAAAAGAGCCAAGTAGTAAAATTCCTTTTTGTCAGTAGTGTCGCAACTCAGCTTCCTGTGATTTATCAAACTTCCTTTTGTTTGCTTCACCAAACATCCTTCCTCACCAATGACTTTATATTTTCCATTGTTGATGTCTTCTGTGGCTTTCCGTGAATAAATGTAGTTCTGCAGCACTTCATAGAGACACATATTCTCAAGATGATGACTTATTTTTGGGTAATATGTGTCCAACATGTTTGTTTTAAAAATATCTGTACTTTCTGGGTCATTCTCGGCCAAATATTCAATTTCTCCAACAGATTTCAGTACCCGATTTCTCATTCCTGCAAGGCCTAAGCTTACCCAAATTATTCTTCTGGATTTTGAGTAAAGACTTGCAGATGATAACCTATCTGAGCATTCGTAGGATCCAATTTCTCGATGCGATAACATCTTTAAACTGAAACTGTACAGCTTCTTACTGACAGTCTTCTCGTGAGAAATCTCTTCCCACATTTCCTTCAATTCTGTTTTCTCAGATTTAGTGATGTAAGATGTGACATACCGAGCAACAGCAATAGAATTGTCTGCCACATACTGAAAATCCATGTTAGCATTCCACATGGATAAAATGACTGGGTTGAAGTCATTTATAAATTTTGACTCTTCTTTTCTTCTTAGGTTGTATGTATTTTTGGGAGATTTTCTTGTTATAGTATGTCGCACAGCTGATATAAAACTGTTGACACTTCCTTTTGAAAGAAAAGGTCTAGGAAATCCAAATCGAAACTTTGTGTAGAATTTATATTTGGTCTTGTACTTCCGTCGACAGTATTTTCCACACCGATGACTTTGGAAACGTACAACTTGTTCTTTTAACTTTTTCTCTTCTGTGCTTTTAGGTATAGCACATGTTGCATATTCTTCAATGAAAGATAACACTGCTTCATCAGCATCTGTTCCAAACTTTGGGGCATCCTTGATCCACAACAGCATATGAATATGAGGAGCACCTCTTGCCTGGTACTCTTTTCTCCAAAAGAAATCCATTACTTCTCCAAGAGGTGGATTTTTTTTATTGCAGATGGAGTACATCATAGCCTCAAATCTATGATTGAAATATCTGCAAACATTAACTGGATCCAATGAGCACAGTTCTCAAGCTGTCTTGTATTCAATGTTTTTAATGTTTGAATTTGCCTCTCGTAGAAAATCCAGTAAATCATCCCAAGCGTACTCGGCACAGCTTAGGGTTAGAAACCATGTAGGAGTTCCTAAATTCCGTAACATGCATTTTAATTCACCATGGCGTCGGTACCAATATTCATTTGTCCCACGCTGACAAGCCATCAGATTGATCAGTTGTGTTTCCAAATGATCATCTCGGTGCTGCACTTTCTCCAAAAAATCCTTAGCAGACACATTATGTAGATGTACTCCACTTTTTAAAATGTGATTTACTGCATAAGATAATGCAGACAAGTCGCTTTCAAATAAAAGATGAAACAAATAAGGAATACTTTGACGAAATCTTGAATCTTCAGCATATAGTCTTGTAGTCCGATACTCAGAAGCTGGAATCTGTTCTGGGCGTTCATCGTATCGTCCACCTTTTCCTGTAGGAAACAGCTGAGGAAAACATCGAGCTTCCAAGCTCTTCTCCCATACACTCACGGGAGTTCCTTTTGCTTTCTTCATCTGAAACAGATCAATAGTGTCTCCCATAACTTCTTTTGAATAAAGAGGATGTATGCTAAAATGTTCATAAATTTCGTCTTCCTTTGACTTGTCCACTTTTTCAATTTGACCATTGGTGTTTCTGTGTCTTCTTGTAAATCTTCTTCTTCTTCATCTATATAAATTGATTCATACCATTTATTATTCCTTTTCAAATATAAATTTGCTTTTTGTACTTTCCGTACATCTACCAGCTCCTGCCAAATCTTCTTATTCTTTGTAGGTACACCATTAACCAGAATTACTAATGGTTCAGTTTCCAAAGTATCTGCATCAATAGTTTCCATATTTTTTTTCAAATCCAAGGGCAAATACACCACTCTTCCTTTTAAACCTCTCAGTAAATCAGAAGGAGGTAATTTACCAGTTTTGGGCTCCATACGTACTATGGTCTGGAACGGATGAACACATTGAATGAGTATAGACTCATATGTATTTAATTCAGAAAGTTTGGCAGGATTAGCTTCCAATTCTAAATTATTATGTACAGCTCTGGTCGGCATTCTATTTTCTTCTAACTTGTTATAACAGTATTTACAAATACGCTGATCTTCACCCAATTCAAAACAATTTTCAAGAAATATATATGTTGCAAAATCCTTCCACTTATAATTATCTTCATTTTCACTTTTTTTATACAGATCAACATTCCTTGTTTGAATTTTATAATGACTTCTGCGGCAACAAATACAAGTAATATTTGGTCTTTCATTAGAGGTGATAGTAAATTTTGTCATTTCATCCTCAAAATTTTTAGTAATAATGAGTTCTACATTCTGTTCCTCATTTTCCTCATTTACTGTGTCCTTTTCTGCACTTTCTTGTTCTGGACCAAAGTAACAAAACTGAATCTCATCAGTAACCTTCACTACATCTGATACAGATCCACGGAACAGAGCATTATTCAACTCATTCAACTTTACTGCTGGAATTTTAGCAAAATACAATGTTCTCACAAACTTTCTCATTTCAGTATGATGAACAGCCAGCATCCTAAAATGATGAAAAACACTTTTACACACTTTTCTAGATAGACAAGCCAGAGAATGTCCCTGCAAACCAGTATTTTCTCTCACTCTGCATGGATCTAGTGTTTGAAGCACCTTCATCTTCTGTTTTACACTCTTTTTACTATATTCTCTTAGAAAGTCACGTAATTTATCAATAGATTCCTGACGCACAGTACAAATACTACTACAGTTCCAAGTGTACACTGGGGCTTTTGGACGTCTCCCAATAGCCTCAGCAGCCATTACTTCTTCCTCATTTCTTGGGACCATTTTCTCTTTTTCCATCACACAACCATCCTTAACTTCATATGCTCTACCATTGGTGTCAACTGCATGCAACAAACTATTTCTTTGAAGATAACTCTCTTCATTAAAAAATGGTTCAGTACTTGAACTGTGTTTCCATTCTCCCAAGAACACTTTACAAAAGTTACTTTTTTTCACTTCTCTTTTCCTTTTGCTTTGTGACTTCATTGCATTCACTAATTTATCTAATCTACGCATCCTATTCAAAATTAGAATAAAAAGTTTTCTTTTTATTTCCAAAGCCTTACTTACAATATTTTCTATACATTTTTTTTTCTTTATAAATTTTGTTTTTTTCTTATATTTTTTCACATCTTTTAGCAAATTTAATATCACTCTTCTCTGAAACATTTTTCGACGAATGTTTTTAAAATCTAATTTTCGTGTTAAATCAGTTTGACATACTTCTGATTGTACATTGACTCTGGACCAACTTTTTAGGTTGCAGGTTTTGTATTGGAAGACGGTAATACTGGAGGGTTGTAGCTTATACCTGGTATTTGTTGACCTACGGGCCGCTTTCGACCTCGTGCCCAGGGAAAAGCTATGGAGGGTATTGGAAGATCTAAAGCTCCCCCCATATTTACTAGAGCTCCTAAAGCGGTTCCATAAAGGGAACTATGCCCAGGTACGCTGTGGGAAGAATGGCGATTTATCCGACCCTTTCCCCGTCACCAGAGGAGTTCGCCAGGGCTGTGCCTTGGCACCCACACTTTTTAGTCTCTACGTAAATGGCCTGGTTGGTGACCTGGACGCGGTCAGGAATAATGACGCCCCTCGCCTGTCATCTGGACGGGTGCCCGCTTTGATGTTCGCTGACGACACTTTATTATTATCGCGGACATCAACGGGCATCCAGAGGGTCCTGGATGGATTTGTAACATTCTGCGCTCTGCGTGGACTTGAAATGAACTTAGATAAGACAAAGTACATGATTTTCGGCCCACCTAAGCGCACCCGCCCCAGCCCATCTTTGAATGGCACTCCGCTCGAAAGGGTCAGAACCTTTGTTTACCTGGGTGTTACCCTGACCGAAGATTTCGGTTGGGGCCCCCAGGTGACCAAATCTGCCCTAAAGCTGACACAGGTAGCTGGTGGCATTAGCAAGTTTCACAGGAAAACGCAATTTAAACCAGTGTCTCCAGCCCTTGAAATGTATAGGGTTCAAGTAAGACCTACCGCTACATACGGCGCAGAACTCTGGGGCCACACCCGTGTATTACCCCTATCAAAGGCTGAACACACATTTGTTAGAAACTTGCTAGGGCTCCCCCAGAGCACACCTCTCGTCCCCTTGAGGTTAGATCTAGACCTGGAACCCATTTCTGAATTTCTGTCAAACCGACCCCTCCTATACTGGAGAAGGTTATGGACAGTGCCCGAGCTCAATGACTATAGAGCTGAATTCTTGGCTATTTGGGACCAACTGAAGGCCAAAAGTATACCCTGGCTATCTCACCTTAAAGCATTAATACACCAGATAGGTCTGCCTCAACTCTGGGACTCTCCATGGGTGAGCTGTTTAGCGGTACAGAAGAAGGAGTTGCTAGTGCTACTAAAGCAGCACAGGCTAACTCTGCTGTACCGCTCACAGACTATGGGTAGGTTGACCACAGAATTTTTGCAAGTCAAGATGGCACCCAGCAGGGAGGAATTCTTAGATCAAATTCAGCCCCCGTTTGCCAAAAAACTATATACTCAGTTAAGGCACGGCTGCCTCCCAATCGGGGACTTTACTTGCAAATGGCCAGGAAGAAGTGAGGGGCTTTGTCCGGCTTGCAACACAACCAAAGAAGATTTAGTTCATATCTTATTCTTCTGCCCTGCCTATAAAGAAATTCGTAGATCATGGCTTGTACCATTATGTAGAAATCTAGGCCTAAAACAATGCGCACAAGCATGTAGGATATTGCGTTATGACACTTCGCCCCCTATCGTATTTACTGTTTCCCGTTTCTTGCACAGCATGTGGCGAAGGAGGTCCACTTTCATCAACTGAACCATTAATATGTAAATCTCAACTTTGATAACTCTGTTTAATAACTTTTTACTTGTATGTATAAATATTTATGTTTTATCCTGTATGTACATATTTTATCTGTGCTTTTATGGTCATCGACCGAAATAAAGCTATCAAAGTAGAAGTGGATTGTACATTAGCTTTTTGTTTTTGCTGATGACTGTGTTGTTGCTTTGTACATAAAACACTGTTTGTTTTACAGTTATTTTTTGCCATTTTTTTGTTTTTTGAAAATCTTTTTTAAGAAATCTCTGCTCTGCTTACCAGTAGACTTTTTCTTTTTGCCATCACCAGCTTCTCCTCCTATTTTTTTTTCCCAGTTTTGTCCAGATATACTTGTTGTTGCTTTTCTTTCCTCTTTCTTGTCCTTAAAGGCATTTTTTTTTCACTGTTGCTCAGCAATACCTGCAAGGAACTTAAAAAAAAATCCTTTTTGTAATTATAATTCATTAAAATATTTTTTTTTACTTTTCATTAATTTCAAATGTTTTTCCATTTGCCTCTCATTTGTGATTTACTAATTTGTGCACAGTGCTAACCACCACAGTTGAAAAAAAACAAGCTGCCCCTTTCCTGCAAGTGCATGTTTTACAGAACAACTGCACCACAAATTATATCTGTGGCCACAATTCCTGTGCGCACACAGCCTCATGGTGTGCTTCTAAGCAGAAAACAGAATTTGATTTGCAAATTCAAAGCACATTTACTACTCTGGTAGATCAAGTGATAATTGCTGTTACAGCCTTACACATTTTCCTTGTAGATCACAGAGGCAGAAAAGAGCACATTTCCTAACAGCTACTTCATACCATAAGCATCTGCAACCTGGGTGAGTGTTTAGAGTAGAGCAAAGAAAATGAGGCCTTGGTGACGTTGAATGTGTTTGCATTACACACAGACCTGAGTAGTACACATGGGAGTGTTGGAGAAGCTGTTGCGTGTGTGCCAAGAGTGTGTTTCTGCAGACTATGTATTGTCAGCTGCAAGAGAGATGAGCAAGGAGATTTCCAGAACTGCATGAAGACTGCAGGGATGTATGTAACAGTGCATGTGTGCTAAGGGATAATTTGTGTAAACACAACAGGCTGCCCCTTTCCTGGGACTGCAATTCTTACTGAACAACAACTTCACAAATTAAATCTCTGCCCACAATTCCTGTGCGCACACAGACTCATGCCATCATTTTAAGCACATAACACAGGCTGCCCCTTTCCTGGGACTGCATTTCTTACTGAACAACAACTTCATAAATTAAATCTCTGCCCACAATTCCTGTGTGCACACGGAGTCATATTATCATTTTAAGCACATAACACAGGCTGCCCCTTTCCTAGGACTGCATTTCTTTCAGAACAACAACTTCATAAATTAAATCTCTGCCCACAATTCCTGTATACACACAGACTCATGCTATGTTTTTTGGAACAAAACAGTGTTCCTGAATAGTACCAAATTACTGTTACAGCCTGACACATTTCACTTATCATTTACAGAAGCAGAAAACAGCACATGTCCTAACAGCTCCTTAAGACCATGACCATGTGTTACAGGGTGAGTGATTAGACTAGATCAATTTAAATGAGGCCTTGGTGACGTTGAATGTGTTTGCATTACACAGTGCTATCTGAAACAGCACACAGAGCTGAGTACTACACATGAGAGTGTTGGAGAAGCTGCTGCGTGTGTGCCAAGAGTGTGTTTCTAGACACTGTGTATTGTCTGGTGCAAGACAGATGAGCAAAGAGACTTCCAAAACTGCATGAAGACTGCAGGGATGTATGTAACAATGCATGTGTGCTAAGGGATAATTTGTGTAAACACAACAGGCTGCCCCTTTCCTGGGACTGCAATTCTTACTGAACAACATGTTCACAAATTAAATCTCTGCCCACAATTCCTGTGCGCACACAGACTCATGTCATCATTTTAGGCACATAACACAGGCTGCCCCTTTCCTGGGACTGCATTTCTTACTGAACAACAACTTCACAAATTAAATCTCTGCCCACAATTCCTGTGCGCACACAGATTCATGCCATCATTTTAGGCACATAACACAGGCTGCCCCTTTCCTGGGACTGCAATTCTTACTGAACAACAACGTCATAAATTAAATCTCTGCCCACAATTCCTGTGTGCACACAGAGTCATATCATCATTTTAGGCACATAACACAGGCTGCCCCTTTCCTAGGACTGCATTTCTTTCAGAACAACAACTTCATAAATTAAATCTCTGCCCACAATTCCTGTATACACACAGACTCATGCTATGTTTTTTGGAACAAAACAGTGTTCCTGAATAGTACCAAATTACTGTTACAGCCTGACACATTTCCCTTATCATTTACAGAAGCAGAAAACAGCACATGTCCTAACAGCTCCTTAAGACCATGACCATGTGTTACAGGGTGAGTGATTAGACTAGATCAATTTAAATGAGGCCTTGGTGACGTTGAATGTGTTTGCATTACACAGTGCTATCTGAAACAGCCCCATCTCGCTCCTCCCGTTTCCAGCCAAAGTCATCGAGAAGACCGTCAACAAGCAGATGGCCGCCTTCCTCGAGACAAACGGATTCCTCGACCCCTCACAGTCCGGCTTCCGAGCCAATCACAGTACCGAGACCGCCCTCATCGCCGCCACCGATGACATCCGAGCCCTGATGGACAATGGAGAAACAGCGGCCCTCATCCTCCTAGACCTCTCTGCGGCATTCGACACGGTCTGCCACCGCACCCTAGTACGGCGCCTCAGCAACATCGGAATCCAGGACAAGGCGCTGGACTGGATCATCTCCTTCCTCGACGGAAGAACACAGAGAGTCCGCCTACCACCGTACAAGTCAGAGGCCTCCGAAGTCACCTGCGGCGTCCCTCAAGGATCATCTCTGAGCCCCACCCTCTTCAACGTCTACATGAGCCCCCTCGCGGCCATCGTACGCAAACACAACCTCAGCATAATCTCCTACGCCGACGACACCCAACTGATCCTCTCCCTGACCAACGACCCCGCCGCCGCCAGATCCAACCTGCACGAAGGGATGAAAGAGGTAGCCGAGTGGATGACGACCAGCCGCCTGAAACTGAACTCGGACAAGACGGAGGTCCTCATCCTGGGCTCCTCACCCTCCGCCTGGGACGACTCCTGGTGGCCTCCCGCCCTGGGCACCGCACCCAAACCGACAGACCATGCACGCAACCTGGGCTTCCTCCTGGACTCCTCCCTCTCCATGACCAGGCAAGTCAACAACGTCTCCTCGGCGTGCTTCAACATCCTACGCATGCTACGGAAGATCTTCTGGTGGATCCCCACCGAGACCAGGAAGACCGTCACCCAGGCCCTCGTCACCAGCCGACTGGACTACGGCAACGCCCTCTACGCCGGTACCACCGCCAAGCTCCAGAAGAGACTCCAGCGGATCCAGAACGCCTCAGCCAGACTCATCCTCGACATCCCACGAACCAGCCACATCTCCGGACATCTGAGAGACCTTCACTGGCTCCCCGTCAACAAAAGAATCACCTTCCGCCTCCTCACCCACGCACACAAAGCCCTACACGACCAAGGCCCGAGCTACCTCAACAGCCGAGTCAACTTCCACGCTCCCAAACGCCACCTCCGATCAGCCAACCACGCCCTCGCCGCCGTCCCCCGCATCCGAAGAGCGACTACAGGAGGAAGGTCCTTCTCCTACCTGGCCGCCAAGACCTGGAACTCCCTCCCGACCGACCTGCGCCTGACCCAAGACTACCTCTCCTTCAGGAAGAAGCTGAAGACCTGGCTGTTCGAGCAGTAGCGGCACCCCCCCCTCCCCCCCCCAGCGCCTTGAGACCCTACGGGTATGTAGCGCGCTTTACAAGTGTCACTGATTGATTGATTGATTGATTGATTGCTATCTGAAACAGCACACAGAGCTGAGTACTACACATGAGAGTGTTGGAGAAGCTGCTGCGTGTGTGCCAAGAGTGTGTTTCTGAAGACTGTGTATTGTCTGGTGCAAGACAGATGAGCAAAGAGACTTCCAGAACTGCATGAAGACTGCAGGGATGTATGTAACAGTGCATGTGTGCTAAGGGTTATTTTCAGTTTTGAACATATGGCATCTACATGTGCCTTTGCTATTTTGAAAGGGAAATCTACCCTGTTGGTTTCAAATTTTTTAGCTTTTGCCTCCAATTTGCGATTAAGTGATTTCTGCTGAGTGCTAACCACCATATTTGAAGAAAACAAGCTGTCCCTTTCCTGCAAGTGCATGTTTTACAAAACAACTGCAACACAAAATACATCTCTGGCCACAATTCCTATATTCACACAGACTCATGCTGTGTTGGTAGGCACAAAACACAGGCTGCCCCTTTCCTGGGTCTGCAATCCTTACAGAACAACAACTTCACAAATTAAATCTCAGACAACAATTCCTATATGCACACAGACTCATGCTGTGTTGGTAGGCACAAAACACAGGCTGCCCCTTTCCTGGGTCACCAATTCTTACAGAACTAATGCTAATTTCAAATGTGCTGCCATTTTCCTCTCTTTTCTTTCAAAGTGATTTCTGCTAAATCCTAACCATCACAATTAAAAACAAGCTGTCCTTTTCTTTCAACTGCAAGTCTTACTTTTCAACAGCAACACAAATTAAATCTCTGTCAACAATTCTTCTCTGCACACAGACTCATGGTTTGATGGTAGGCACAAAACAGTATTCCTCATTGTTACCAGTACACATTAACTTATGGTGAAAACATAGTCCTTAATATCTTACACGTTCAAGACAGTTAAATATCTCCCAAACCTCAAAATGTAAAACATAACTTTTGAAGAAGATTCACAATTCTAATATTTATCTCAAAAATCACCACATACTTTCCCTCTCAAACTCATAACTCACCTTTAAAATTAGTTAGTTGTTTAAGAAATGTGCCACTCAAACAGCAGACTATCAGAGTCAGAATATCAGAGCTCTACACCTCTCTTCTCTCTGCAGAACCAGTAAATGGCAATGTTTCCCTCTCTTTTTTCACACATATACATGTTAATTTCAAATCTCAGTGCTTCCCACTTTTTTTCAAATGAAATCACACATTTCTATTGGTTGAAAACTTGAACCCCTTTCCAAATGTACCCTTCCCCCAACTTGTCTCCTGCCTGCTACCATAGCAACAGGTCATGGAACACTGCTGTGAGGAGAGAGGTCAGAAGTTCAGCAGACAATGTTTCATATCCAAAGAGCAAGAGTGCTTGACTTTTCAAACCTAACAGCCAATCCATAGTAATTTTCTTTGGTAACACATTTTTCTGTACCAATACAAAACATGCTTTTTAAAATTTAAACATACAGCCTAGTTTTTAGTGTAGAATGGTTTCAAACAGCCAATGAGTTCTTTTTATAAAAAAAAAACTATGTGTGCCCCCATTTTTCAACTGTCTTTCATTTCATATTGCCTTTCTACTGAAAGACACCTCCTGAGTGCATCCAGATCTCCTTGGAAGATGTTCACAGTGTGGATTGTAGGTCACAGCTATGTCTTCTGGAGTGAAAAATTTGCAGAAAAAAGAGGTATGGTGAGAGACCTTGCTTTGCCAAATGTAGACATTAAATGGATTGGTCAGAGAGGGTTAAAGTGGCACCAATTAATGCCTTTGGTGAAAACCTTTCTACATCTCCCACAGCCTAACCTTATTATTGTGCACTGTGGTGGAAATGACCTAGGCACTTTAACTGGGGTAGGTCTGGAAATGCTTATTAAGGACACCTTTGTGCAATTGATGTCACTTTTTCCACAAACTGCCTTTGTATATTCTAACATATGCCAAAGGCAAAAGTGGAACTGGTCCAACCAACATTGTCCGCAGATTGACAAAGCAAGGAAGCACGTCAACAAATCTATTTCTGCTTTCCTCAGAGACTTTGGTATGGGTTCTATATACCACAACAACTTGCGTTACAACATGCAAGACATTTATAGAGGAGATGGTGTACACTTCACTGATGAAGGGAACAGAGTCTTCCTCTTGAACTTTAGACTCTGCATCGGTACTTACTTGTAGGTACCAAAAAACACACAATAAACACAAGGGCTCTTTTTAGAGCCACCTTATATCTTTTCACTTAATTGCAAATTTTTATTATTTTATTTATTTTTTTAATTTTTTCGGGTGCGCGCACTCGGCGATATTTTTTTCCAAAATATAAATCATTTTTTTTGCCCTACAAGGTCCTACTGTGACCCCCTTACAATGCCTAGTGGGTCAATATCTCCCCACTCTGCCCCCTTTTCAAGTTCTCCCCCTTTGTTTCTCACCCCCTCTTTATACGAGAGAGAAAAATGGCGGCCGCCGCTTCCTGATTTCCACCGATTCGAATGTTTGCTGACATCTAACAACCAATCAGAAGTGCGCTCGCGCACGGCAAGGTGCGCGCACAGGACTTGCTCAGTGCGCACACGCTGCGCGCTTACAGATATATATATTGATTTAAATGCTAATTTCTCAGGAAATACTGAACAGATTTACACCAAACCTGCAAAAGGCACTTCATGGACCTTATGGCTACCTCTCTGCCAAATTTCACATAATTCTGTTCAGCCGTTCGGGCTGTAGCTGCGACTAAAGTCCCTATGGAAAAATGCATGGGGAAAACGCGTTTTGGGACCCCCCTTTTTTCTCGGCCCCCACTTGACGAATCACCCCGAAACTTTCAGGGTAGGAGCGGAGCGGAGCGCCCCATTAGATTTGAAAATTTTGCGAAGATTTGTCAACCGGCGCCAAAGTTATTCAAAATAGAATTTTGAGATTTCCTATGGAAACTCGGTCCTAACTATAACTACCTACTGGCGACCGCCAGTAGGTAATATATATATATATATAGATATAGATATAGGTATAGATATAGATATAAATATAGATATATATATATATCCAACACAGGGTTACCAATCGCGCTATCAGGTTATCTCAATAATCCAGGCAGAATACCAAAGTTAGAAATGGGGTTTATTAGCCTCATAAATC
Source organism: Triturus cristatus (assembly GCF_964204655.1). Classification (NCBI taxonomy): domain Eukaryota; kingdom Metazoa; phylum Chordata; class Amphibia; order Caudata; family Salamandridae; genus Triturus; species Triturus cristatus. Next base: position 279,801,634 of record NC_140580.1, on the reverse strand, counting down.
CTCCGTGACGCGTTTCGACTTCGTAAAGTCTTGATCACACCTCTGTTGGATTTATATGATTTACCGGTTTTCTCCACTGGCATCGCGCCACCCCTCCACGGAATCTTTGGAAGGAGGTTTTTTAAATTATATATATATATATATATATATATATATATATATTACCTACTGGCAGTCGCCAGTAGGTAGGTATAGTTAGGACCTATTTTCCATAGGAAATCCGCAACATTCTATTCCCAATAAGTCTGGCGCCGGTTGACGAATCTTCGTGAAATTTTTCAAACTTTTGGCCTGCTCCGGTCCGCTCCTATCCTGAAAGTTTCGTGGTGATTTGTCAAGCGGGGGCTGAGAAAAAAGGGAGGTCCCAAAACGCGTTTTCCCCATGCAATTTCCCATAGGACCTGTTGATGCAGCTACAGCCCGAACTGCTGAAGGGAATTACACCAAATTTGGCAGAAAGGTAGACCTTGGTTCAGAGTCGTGCCTTTTGCTTAAATGGTGTATATCCGTTCAGTAGTTCCTGAGAAAATCAAAAGTAAAATCACATATATATCTGGGCGGAGCCTAACCACACATCTCATCGTGAGATCTGATTGGCTGTCAGCACTTCATCCAAGAAGTGTTGGCAGCCATCTTGGGACCAATATACATGATAGCACCTCATTAAAAAGCATTGCAGTTAATAGAAGGTTTTAAGACTTTAGTTACATTATAAATCATTTGTTGATGGTACCATACTCATTTTAGGAATTGTGGTATGTTCTAAGGTGATTTTACCACGTGAAAAAGCCTTCTGCTGGGATATCATGAATCATGTTTGAGAGAAAACTATTTTCACATGCTTTTCCCATAGAGGTTTGGAAGGTGATCTATAAGCTAAACTGAGAGCATATTTTCTGTAAATTCACATTATCTTTCATAGTCATGTGAGAATGAAGTCTGACATTCTCAGTAAAACATGTACATCCAACAAGGGCAGAGACTGTCAGTTGATTCCTTTGTGTTCTACTGCAGCTTCCCAGAGTGTTCCAAAGAACAACTAGAGCGCTAACACTCCTACTTATGATAAACGTATGGCACACATGAAGCCATCTTGATTGGAATAAAGTGGTAACTCTTAAAACATTTAATTTAAAAAGGAACAAAATGAGGGGGTTCATTTTGCCATAGAATGTATGATTAGTGCTGCAGAAAGAAAAATTAGGGCACATTTTGAGTGACTTCTCAAATCCTCTTCTATTTCATTAAAGAATTCTGACATGCAGACTGAAACATGCACTTTCAATACCAGCAGCAGACTTCCCTGGTGAGCAGTAGCTTTACTACAGTGATCTAATGAGCAACCAGAGTTCTAAAATTCTGTGTTTATGGCAAATGTGTGACACATCTGAATGCCTTCTTCATTGAATCAAAGTAAAAAACTGACAGTATGCCTACTGAGGAGACTGTAGTAAATGAGGAAATTAGGAAACTTCATAACAAGTCTCCCAAGATGGCCACCAGAGACAAAAGAGCCCAAATGTAGCACAAATATCACCGAGGTGTAGCCCAAGTATAGCCCAATGACAGAAATCCCAGAGTGTTTTAAAGAACAACTAGAGCGCTAACAGTCTTACTTATGACAAAAGTATGGCACACCTGAAGCCATTTTGATTGGAATAAAGTGGTAACACTTAAAACATTTAATTTGCAAAGGAACAAAATGAGGGGGTTCATTTTGCCATAGAAATTATGATTAGTGCTGCAAAAAGAAAAATTAGGGCACATTTTGACTTCTCAAATCCTCTTCTATTTCATTAAAAAGTTCTGACATGCAGACTGAAACATGCACTTTGAATACCAGCAGCAGACTTCCCTGGTGAGCAGTAGCTTTACTACAGTGATCTAATGAGGAACTACAGTGCTACCATTCAGAATTTATGGCAAATGTGTCACATCTGAATGCCTTCTTGATGGACCCAAAGTAAACAAGCATTGAAAATGCAATAGGTCTCGCCCTCGTTTAAGTTAAAGCAATTCTGTTTGTAATTAGGTGGCTTTTTAGCTTTGCTTTTATTAGTGTTTTTCAAAGTTTCAGGTACATAACATGCATATATGTATATGTATGCATGCATTTATATTTGTATTTATATAGATATGCAGATTATATAAATGTTTATATATGTATGTATATATATATACACACATACATATATATAAATGCATATGCATATATGTGCATATGTGTACATGCAGAGAGAGGTAGAGAGAGGTAGAGAGGTAAAGGTGTAGAGGTAGAGACGTAGAGGTAGAGACGTAGAGGTAGAGAGGTAGAGGTAGAGAGTAATAGAGAGAGAGGTAGAGAGAGGTAGAGAGGTAGAGAGTAGAGGATGAGTAATAGAGAGTAGAGAGTAGTAGAGAGAGTAGCAGAGAGTGAGTAGGAGAGAGTAGTAGAGTAGTAGAGAGTGAGTAGTAGAGAGTAGTAGAGAGTGAGAATTAGAGAGTAGTAGAGAGTGAGAATTAGAGAGTAGTAGAGAGTAGTAAAGAGTGAGTAGTAGAGAGTAGTAGAGAGTGAGTAGTAGAGAGCAGTAGAGAGTGAGTATTAGAGAGTGAATAGTAGAGAGTAGTAGAGAGTGAGTAGTGGAGACTGAGTAGCAGAGAGAGAGAGTAGTAGAGAATGAGTAGTAGAGAATGAGTAGTAGAGTGAGTAGTAGAGAGTAGTAGAGAGTGAGTAGTAGAGAGTAGTAGAGAGTGAGTAGTAGAGAGTAGTAGAGAGTAGTAGAGAGAGAGTAGTAGAGAGTGAGTAGTAGAGAGTAGTAGAGAGTGAGTAGTAGAGAGAGAGTAGTAGAGAGTGAGTAGTAGAGAGTAGTAGAGAGTGAGTAGTAGAGAGTAGTACAGAGTGAGGAGTAGAGATTGATTAGTAGAGAGTAGTGGAGTAGTAGAGAATGAGTAGTGGACATGGTGGAGTCCTTTGACTACCTGGGCGTCAGGGTGAATAGTCGGATGCGCTGGAATGACCATCTGGCTAAAATGTCACTAAATTTCAAAAGAGTTGCTGGGGTGGTAATACGCGAGCATAGGGAGTCAGTGAGTAAACCTGTGGCCCCGGCTCTAGCCATCTATGAAGGTCAAATTTTGCCAAGTGCTCTGTATGGCTCTGAACTATGGGGGTTTGAGAATCTTCAGGATTTAATTATTTTAGAAAACAAGTTCTTGAGAGACCTGGTTACCTTACCAACCTCTACCCCAGTGTTACCATTACGTTTAGACATGGGCAGGCGCCCCCTTAAGGAAATAGTGCGCCTTCGCCCCCTACTTTTCTGGGTACGGCTGAGAAGGACTGAGGAGCTCAAGAGCTATGCCGTGGCACTGGATGAACTTATCCTGTTGGATAAAGGTAATAGGATTAAGTGGTTGAGTAACCTACGTCAGCTGGTGGGACTTATAGGCCTAAGTGATCTATGGAAGAGCCAATCCCCGCCACCTAAATTAGTCATCAAGAAGCTTTATTGGGAGTGGGTTAAGATGGAGAGCTTGTCTAGAGGTGGTGTGGGTTCCCTCACCGAGCGGTTTCTAGAAATAAAGGGGTTATGCCAATTTGAACTACTCCTTGATTACATCGAGAAACCATTGGACAGATCACTATACTTAAAACTTAGGTATGGAACCCTCCCTGTAAATGCCTTTACCTTCGGGTGGAATGCACAAGGTAGTTCATCAAAGGGGTGCCCGTGCTGTGCAGCCCCTATTGAGTCTGTGGCGCATTTTATGTTTGCTTGCCCGGCTTACAGAGTATCCAGAAGGATATGGCTAAAACCGCTATGCAGGGGCCTGGGCCTGCGATGCCACGTAATGGCCCTGCGAGTGCTCTGTACTGATACATCTTCCTCTTCCTTGGTATGTGGTGTTGCCAAATTTGTCGGAAGTGCTTGGGTGATCCGTTTGAGGAGAGTAAAGCTCCTACTTACCCTGCAGGACAGGACGTCATACTGAAGGAATGGTTCATGGCCTGGGCTAGAGGCCCCTGGTACTTTTGAGTCAGGGAAATGAGTAGTTATGCCGTTAATTGTAGAGTAAATTGATGAATTTTAACTTATATTTTCTGTATTGAGATTTTTATGTGACATTTGCTGTATAATTTTAATGATGATTTCTAATAGGTCATGAATACTGTATATTACTTTTATGATGAAATTTTTTATCGAATAAAGTATTACTGACTGACTGACTGAATGAGTAGTAGAGAGTAGTAGAGAGTGAGTAGTAGAGTGAGTAGTAGGGAGTAGTAGAGAGTGAATAGTAGAGTGAGTAGTAGAGTGAGAAGTAGAGAGCAAGTAGTAGAGAGTGCGTAGTAGAGAGAGAGTAGTAGAGAGTGAGTAGTAGAGAGTGAGTAGTAGAGAGAGTAGTAGAGAGTAGTAGAGAGTGAGTAGTAGAGAGTGAGTGTTTGGTAGAGGTGTAGAGGTAGAGAGGTAGAGGTAGAGAGGTAGAGAGTAGTAGAGAGAGAGGTAGAGAGAGGTAGAGAGGTAGAGAGTAGAGAGCGAGTAGTAGAGAGTAGTAGAGAAAGTATCAGAGTGAGTAGTAGAGAGTAGTAGAGTGAGTAGTAGAGAGTGAGTAGTAGAGAGTAGTAGAGAGTGAGTAGTAGAGAGTAGTAGAGAGTGAGTAGTAGAGTGAGTAGTAGAGAGTAGTAGAGAGTGAGTAGTAGAGAGTAGCAGAGAGTGAGTAGCAGAGAGAAAGTATTGGAGAGTAGTAGAGTGAGTAGCAGAGTGAGTAGTAGAGAGTAGTAGAGAGAGAGTAGTAGAGAGTGAGTAGTAGAGATTAGCAGAGAGTGAGTAGTAGAGAGTAGTAGAGAGAGAGTAGTAGAGAGTGAGTAGTAGAGAGTAGACAGTGAGTAGTAGAGAGTAGTAGAGAGTGAGTAGTAGAGAGTGAGTAGTAGAGAGAGAGTAGTACAGAGTAGTAGAGTAGTAGAGAGTGAGTAGTAGAGAGTAGTGGAGTAGTAGAGAGTGAGTAGAAGAGAGTAGTAGAGAGTGAGTAGTAGAGTGAGTACTAGAGAGTAGTAGAGAGCGAGTAGCAGAGAGCAAGTAGTAGAGAGTGTGTAGTAGAGAGTGAGTAGTAGAGAGTGAGTAGTAGAGAGAGAGTGGTAGAGAGTGAGAAGTAGAGAGAGTAGTAGAGTAGTAGAGAGTGAGTAGTAGAGTGAGTAGTAGAGAGTAGTTGAGAGCGAGTAGTAGAGAATGAGTAGTGGAGAGTGAGCAGTAGAGAGTAGTAGAGAGTGAGTAGTAGAGAGTGAGTAGTACAGAGTGAGTAGTAGAGAGTAGTAGAGTGAGTAGTAGAGCGAATAGTAGAGAGTAGTAGAGTAGTAGAGAGTGAGTAGTAGAGAGTGAGTAGCAGAGAGAGTAGTAGAGAGTAGTAGAGAGTGAGTAGTGGAGAGTGAGTAGTAGAGAGCGAGTAGTAGAGAGTGAGTAGTAGAGAGTGAATAGTAGAGAGTGAGTAGTAGAGAGAGAGTAGTAGAGAGAGTAGTAGAGAGTGAGTAGTAGAGAGTAGTAGAGTGAGAGTAGTAGAGAGTGAGTAGTAGAGAGTGAGTAGTAGAGAGTGAGTAGTAGAGAGAGAGTAGTAGAGAGAGAGTAGTAGAGAGTGAGTAGTAGAGAGTAGTAGAGTGAGAGTAGTAGAGAGTGAGTAGTAGAGAGAGAGTAGTAGAGAGTGAGTAGTAGCGAGTGAGTAGTAGAGAGTAGTAGAGTGAGAGTAGTAGAGAGTGAGTAGTAGAGAGAGAGTAGTAGAGTAGTAGAGAGTGAGTGGTAGAGAGCAGCAGAGAGTAGTAGAGAGTAGTAGAGAGTGAGTAGTAGAGAGTGAATAGTAGAGATTAGTAGTAGAGAGTAGTAGAGAGAGAGTAGTAGAGTGTAGTAGAGAGTGAGTAGTAGAGAGTAGTAGCGAGTGAGCAGTAGAGAGTAGTAGAGAAAGATTAGTAGAGAGTGAGTGGTAGAGAGTAGTAGAAAGTAGTAGAGTGAGTAGTAGAGAGTGAATAGTAGAGAGTAGTAGAGAGTGAGTAGTAGAGAGTAGCAGAGAGTGAGTAGCAGAGAGAAAGTATTGGAGAGTAGTAGAGTGAGTAGCAGAGTGAGTAGTAGAGAGTAGTAGAGAGAGAGTAGTAGAGAGTGAGTAGTAGAGATTAGCAGAGAGTGAGTAGTAGAGAGTAGTAGAGAGAGAGTAGTAGAGAGTGAGTAGTAGAGAGTAGACAGTGAGTAGTAGAGAGTAGTAGAGAGTGAGTAGTAGAGAGTGAGTAGTAGAGAGAGAGTAGTACAGAGTAGTAGAGTAGTAGAGAGTGAGTAGTAGAGAGTAGTGGAGTAGTAGAGAGTGAGTAGAAGAGAGTAGTAGAGAGTGAGTAGTAGAGTGAGTACTAGAGAGTAGTAGAGAGCGAGTAGCAGAGAGCAAGTAGTAGAGAGTGTGTAGTAGAGAGTGAGTAGTAGAAAGTGAGTAGTAGAGAGAGAGTGGTAGAGAGTGAGAAGTAGAGAGAGTAGTAGAGTAGTAGAGAGTGAGTAGTAGAGTGAGTAGTAGAGAGTAGTTGAGAGCGAGTAGTAGAGAATGAGTAGTGGAGAGTGAGCAGTAGAGAGTAGTAGAGAGTGAGTAGTAGAGAGTGAGTAGTACAGAGTGAGTAGTAGAGAGTAGTAGAGTGAGTAGTAGAGCGAATAGTAGAGAGTAGTAGAGTAGTAGAGAGTGAGTAGTAGAGAGTGAGTAGCAGAGAGAGTAGTAGAGAGTAGTAGAGAGTGAGTAGTGGAGAGTGAGTAGTAGAGAGCGAGTAGTAGAGAGTGAGTAGTAGAGAGTGAATAGTAGAGAGTGAGTAGTAGAGAGTGAGTAGTAGAGAGTGAGTAGTAGAGAGTGAGTAGTAGAGAGAGAGTAGTAGAGAGAGAGTAGTAGAGAGTGAGTAGTAGAGAGTAGTAGAGTGAGAGTAGTAGAGAGTGAGTAGTAGAGAGAGAGTAGTAGAGAGTGAGTAGTAGAGAGTAGTAGAGTGAGAGTAGTAGAGAGTGAGTAGTAGAGAGAGAGTAGTAGAGAGTGAGTAGTAGCGAGTGAGTAGTAGAGAGTAGTAGAGTGAGAGTAGTAGAGAGTGAGTAGTAGAGAGAGAGTAGTAGAGTAGTAGAGAGTGAGTGGTAGAGAGCAGCAGAGAGTAGTAGAGAGTAGTAGAGAGTGAGTAGTAGAGAGTGAATAGTAGAGATTAGTAGTAGAGAGTAGTAGAGAGAGAGTAGTAGAGAGTGTAGTAGAGAGTGAGTAGTAGAGAGTAGTAGCGAGTGAGCAGTAGAGAGTAGTAGAGAAAGATTAGTAGAGAGTGAGTGGTAGAGAGTAGTAGAAAGTAGTAGAGTGAGTAGTAGAGAGTGAATAGTAGAGAGTAGTAGAGAGTGAGTAGTAGAGAGAGTAGTAGTAGACAGTGAGTAGTAGAGAGTAGTAGAGTGTGAGTAGTAGAGAGTGAGTAGTAGAGAGTAAGTAGTAGAGAGTGAGTAGTAGAGTAGTTGAGAGTGAGTTGTTGAGAGTGAGTAGTAGAGAGTGAGTAGTAGAGAGTAGTAGAGTAGCAGGGAGTGAGTAGTAGAGAGTAGTAGAGAGTGAGTAGTAGAGAGTGAGTAGTACAGAGAGAGTAGTAGAGAGTAGTAGAGAGTCAGTAGTAGAGTGGTAGAGAGTAGTCAGTCAGTGTCAGTCAGTGTCAGTCAGTGTCAGTCAGTCAGTGTCAGTCAGTCAGTGTCAGTCAGTCAGTGTCAGTCAGTGCCAGTCAGTGTCAGTCAGTGTCAGTCAATCAGTGTCAGTCAGTGTCAGTCAGTCAGTGTCAGTCAGTCAGTGTCAGTCAATCAGTGTCATTCAGTGTCAGTGTCAGTGTCAGACAATCTGTGTCAGTCAGTGTCAATCAGTCAGTGTCAGCTAGAGAAGCTCTGCTGACCTGGTTCTCTGGCTCTAAAGCAGCTCTGCTGACCTGGTTCTCTCTCTCTAAAGCAGCTCTGCTGACCTGGTTTTTCTGTCTCTACAGCAGGTCTGCTGACCTGGTTCTCTGGCTCTAGAGCAGCTCTGCTGACCTAGTTCTTATGCTACAGAGCAGCTCTGCTGATCTAGTTCTCTGGCTCTACAACAGCTCTGCTGACCTGGTTCTCTGGCTCTAAAGCAGCTCCACTGACCCAGGTCTATGGCTCTGAAGCAGTTCTGCTGACATGGTTCTCTGGCTCTAGAGCAGCTCTGCTGACCTGGTTCTCTCCCTCTAAAGCAGCTCTACTGACCTGGTTTCTCTGGCTCTGCAGCAGCTCTGCAGACCTGGTTCTCTGGCTCGAGAGCAGCTCTGTTGACCTGGTTCTTAGGCTCTTGAGCAGCTCTACTGACCTGGTTCTCTGGCTCTAAAGCAGCTCTGCTGACCTGGTTCTATGGCTCTAAAGCAGCTCTGCTGACCTGGTTCTCTGGCTCTAAAGCAGCTCTGCTAACCTGGTTCTCTGGCTCTAAAGCAGGTCTGCTGGCCTGGTTCTCTGGCTCTAAAGCAGTTCTGCTGACCTGGTTTCTCTGGCTCTACAGCAGCTCTGCTGACCTGGTTCTCTGACTCTAGAGCAGCTCTGCTGACCTAGTTCTTAGGCTCTAGAGCAGCTCTGCTGACCTGGTTCTCTGGCTCTACAGCAGCTCTGCTGACCTGGTTTTCTGCACTCACGATGCACGCACCCGACTTCGCGAAAATATATTTAAAAATAATATAAGTTTATTATAAGTACAAATATATTATTTTGATGAATATCTTACATAATCTCTTGCCTTAATATGTATATTAAAGACACATACATATCATTTTGGAACATACATTTTTTTTGCGGGAGTCGCACACCCAGCGTGCCCCAGCACGTATATGATGTCACGAAGGACCCGCAACGGCGCAAACGTCTCGTACCGTAATGCGCATGTGTCGCAAATGCACGGGAGCAGGAGTCGCAGACTGGTCGCATACCAATCGCGCATATCACGTGATATTAAATGTATATGATGTAACTGAAAAACACGCAGCCGTCGCACACCATATGCGGATCCTTCATGACTTTTCTAAAATGGCGGCTAGAATGCGCGCACCCACCGTGATGTGTACACTTTGAGAGCGCGACTCCGAAAAAAAATGGATTTTTTTTAAAGCAAATAATATAAATATATTAAAATAAAAAATGAAAACAAGAAAATGTATCAAAATTTCAGTTTTAATAATTTTTTTGTTGTTGCAATTTTCAGAAAAATATATAATGTTATTTAATGAATAAAACATTTATAAATAAACAGTTAAAAAAACTGTAGAAAATCAGTACAAAAAAATAGATATAACTACTATCACACTTAAAAGTTAGCATTTAAAAAACCTTTGAAATTCACTGAAAAAAACATAGGTTTCAGAGACGTTATAGTTAGAAATTAGCATTTAAAAAACCTTAGAAATTCACAGAAAAAACCATAGGTTTTAGGGGTGTTATAGTTAGCTGCCCATTTCACTCATACAAAACCAGAGAAATTCCTCCGTTATAGTTAGTTCTGCTAACTATAACTCACGCGCCTGCAATGCACTGCTGATGATGTCACATATTGCATCATTCATGACATGGTCAGTGACATCACTGATGACATCACTGATGACATCTCAAACCTGCTCTCTCTTCAATCAAGCAAAGCAGAATTGTTTTTCCACAAGGGGAGCTGCATGTCATCAGTGATGTCACTGACCATGTCATGAGTGATGTAATATGTGACGTCATCAGCAGTGCATTGCGGGGGAGTTATAGTTAGCTGAACTAACCATAATGGGGTAATTTCACTGGTTTTGTATGAGTGAAATGTCCAACAAACGATAACACCCCTGAAACCTATGTTTTTTTCAGTGAATTTCCACGGTTTTTTAAATGCTAATTTCTAACTATAACGTATCTGAAACCTATGTTTTTTTCAGTGAATACACACACACATATATATATATTATCTACTGGCGGTCGCCAGTAGATAGTTATCGTTACAACCTAGTTTCCATAGGAAATCTCAAAATTCTATTTTGAATAACTTTGGTGCCGGTTGACAAATCCTCGCGAAATTTTCAAAACTAATGGGGCGCTCCGTTCAGCTCCTACCCTGAAAGTCTCGGGGTGATTCGTCAAGCGGGGGCCGAGAAAAAAGGGGGTCTCAAAACGCGTTTTCCCCATGCATTTTTCCATAGGACCTTTAGACACAGCTACAGCCAGAACGGCTGAACAGAATTACTTGAAATTTGGCAAAGAGGTAGTCCTCAGGTCAGGCATGTGCCTTTTGCATATATGGTGTAAATCCGTTCAGTAGTTCCTGAAAAAATCAAAAGTAAAATCATATACATATCTGGGCGGAGCCTAACCACACATCTCATTGTGAGATCTGATTGGCTGTCAGCACTTCATCCATCTATTTTAAAAGCAGAAACGCGTCTGCCTAGCGTTTCTTTGGACTTTGTACTCACAGCGCTTTTAAATAAATTCAATTCCAGCACTTCCTGGAGCTGTGTCGCACTCTGTTCTTACCTGAATCGAGCCTGGTCTTCATGTATAGCCAGCTTGCAGATGCTGGCCGCGACGCGCCCTCTCGGTCTGGAGCTACGTGAACATCTGCAACGTTTGGTTCGAGCATAGCCTGCAGCACGTCGCCCCCCGGTGCTATCGATTTCCAAAAGGAGGTAACCAGCGCGTGGGGAGAGAGGAGGCAATACCATATTGCCTGACAAGGGAGACTGGATGTGTTTTTACCCCCCAAGAAACAGCGGAGGTGTGGGGGAAGCTGCCAACTGGTTTGGGACACCACATGGTGTATTGAGAAGCCCCGTTACTGAATGTGCTCTCACAGAGGACTCAAACACCCAGCATGCAGTGACTTGGTGGGCGGAGCGCCAGTGGTTCAGCAGTCATATTAGCGGAGGAGGGGCAAGAAGTCACCTGATGGGAAATGGTCAGACTAACGGACCCCCATGAAAACGAAGAGCCATAGAAACAGGCACTGATGAAGCTATTTTAAAAGCAGAAACGCGTCTGCCTAGCGTTTCTTTGGACTTTGTACTCACAGCGCTTTTAAATAAATTCAATTCCAGCACTTCCCGGAGCTGTGTCGCACTCTGTTCTTACCTGAAGGGAGCCTGGTCTTCATATATATATAACCCGGACCCACAGCTCCTGGAAGAATGGGCCGAATATACAGCTGGCTCTTGTAAAGGGATGCTTTTGATTTTGATCAAGTTTGTGTGGACTGACCATGAGAAGGCTCGCAAGGCTATAGAGGAACTTGAAAATTAAATTAATAAGGATGACGATAAGAAGAAACAGGAGGAACTGCGAACAGCAATGATTAAAAGAATAAAGGCATATGAAGGGTAAATCAGACAGCGGAAGCAAGAGAAGTTTGCACGCGACTAACGCGATTACTCATCGGGTAGAATATTGACCTTTGCGAAAAAATACGAAGCGCCGCGGCAAGCATTGGAACAGAGCAAGAGTTTACCATCTGTGGGCGAACAGGGAGACACAACTGAATCGGAAGTGTCAGAAACAGAACAAACTAATGCAGATAAAGGAGATACCTTGAGCTCAGCAATGGCAAGAAAGACCCCTTTTCACAAGGAATTCCAATTAATCAGGCAATCCTGGCAGAAGGGGGCAAGAGGCAAACCACCGGAAAACGTAAGAGGCGGCCAACGAGGAGGGGAGGCGAGTGGCGCAAAAAGCAAATTCTCACCACCCGCAACTCGGAGCAAAAGGTTCAACAAACGGAAATAAGTCAAGGCAAGGTTGACAACCTTACAATTATCAATCTGACCCCAAAAAAGCTCACAGATGGTGAAGAAGAAGCTCTGAAATTAGGACTATCTTTCTGTCCACGCAAAAATCTGGAATATACACAGACACCTATCGATTTGTTTAAGTTCGCCAGGAAGTTAAAATTACACAAATTCTACAAACTAAGACCGAAAAAAGGTACATCAATGAGTAAAGCAGAACAAATAACAGATATTCTAACAGGACGAGATTTACCAGCGCTGCAGACTCCGAAAGACTTGGGCATGGAGAATGAGGACACGAGGACATGTGATGTGTCGGCAATATCAGGAATAGAGCAAGTGGGAGGAGGAACCCCCTTCAAACCTGCATCAACTTTCCTACCACAGCTGCCCAATGACAATATCGATACGTTTGTAGAGATTGTGTCTAAGGAACTTATGAAGCGACGAACAAGACTCATGGAAAACAAATCGAATTTATCTAAAGAACAAATCCTGGCAATAGATAACTTCAGAAATGATACCAGTATTATTGTGAAACCCTCGGATAAGGGGGGGAATATAGTGCTCCAAACTTATGAGGCATATAATGAGGAGGCACTACTACAATTATCTGATTCCTGTTGTTATGCAAAAATTGATAAAAAAATCTATCTAGAAAGCATTACAAAGTGTCATCAATTACTGAAGAAATGGTATGAACTAGGGTTGGTGGAAACTGAGGAATATTTGTATCTAAGATGTTTAAATCCGATAACTCCTAGTTTCTATCATTTACCGAAAGTTCATAAAGATAGAAATAAACCACCGGGAAGACCAATAGTGAGCTCACAAGGTAGTCTTTTGGAACACATGTCAGTGTATATTGATTATTTCTTGAATGGCTTTGTGAAAAATTTACGTAGCTATGTGAAAGATACAAAGGATTTTTTGAATCACGTGGAACAGATAAACTGGCGCACAGGCGACTGTATGCTAGTTATGGACATAGCTAGCCTATACACAAACATCTTGCATAGTGATGGCATTAAAGCCGTGAAGTCCTTTTTGGACACCCGCTCGGCGAAATTCACCAAGCACAATGAAATGCTGGTAGAATTTCTTACCTTCTGCCTTGAGAACAATATTTTCCTGTACCAGGATCAGCACTATAAACAACTAACAGGTACAGCCATGGGCACCTGCTTCGCCCCCAGCTACGCGAATCTCTTCGTGGGCTGGTGGGAGGAGCAGGTGGCCTGGTTGCCGACCAATGAGGAATGGACAGAAAAAATAGTAGCCTGGTACAGGTATATAGACGACCTCTTTATAGTGTGGAGAGGGTCACAGGAATCAGCTTTGCAGTTCGTAAAGATACTGAATGATAATAAACATAATCTTCAATTTACAGCTGAAATCAGTCCGGTTAGTGTGAACTTTCTGGATCTTGAAGTCTTCATTGATGCGGGCAAGATTAATACACGCTTGTTTCGCAAGGTAACAGCCGGCAATTCAATTTTGCATTCTACTAGCAGCCATCCTTCTAAATTGATACTGAGCATCCCTTACGGAGAATTCCTTAGGATTAAAAGAAACTGCACCAATGAGGTTGACTTTTTATCTAACGCAGAAGAAAGCATAGAGAGATTAAAAGCTCGAGGGTATAATGAACAAACACTACGTGAATCTCTTGGGAAAGTCCAGTTGAAACATAGGGATGAACTCTTGAAATCAAAAAACATAGCAGAGACCAAAGAACAGTTTAGGATGATAACAACTTTCTCTAGTGGTTCGGGAGAGTTAAGAACGTTGATGAAGAAAAATTGGAAGTTATTGAGAAACGATCCCATCATTGGGACGGATATTCCTAGACAACCCATGCTCACATTTAGAAGAGCTAGGGCATTTAGGGATACTCTAACTAAGAGCCATTTCGTATGGAAAGTCCCCAAACCATTTGGTGAGGCACCACATGGTTTTTATCCTTGTGGACAATGCAAATCTTGTAAAAACTCAAAAAAGGTCCTCACCTATGAGGCCGTTGGAACCCATAATCTCAGATATATTAGGAAATTCTTGACCTGCAGTACTCCCTATACAGTCTATTGCCTTGTGTGCCCATGCGGTTTGAGATATATTGGTAGTACTATTCACCAAACGAAAGTCCGCATATTGCAACACACAAGAGCAATCAAAAATCGTGACGTGACATATCCCGTAGCCAGACACTTTCAGACTTATCACAATAGCCATAGCGATTTATTAACGTTTTTTGCAATAGATCAAGTGCCGGCGAGTATAAGAGGAGGGGATAGAATAGCAAGATTGAGGAGACTCGAATCAAGATATATTATAGATTTGGGGACCAAGACCCCTGGTGGGCTCAACACGAATGAGGAACTTACCGTACATTTAGGGTAAGGGGCTCTCTACCCCCCACTTACTGTATCAATAGAAATTGTACTGTTCTAATGAATTGTTTGAATCATTTTTAATGGATGGAGACAACACGAACTAATTGGTAAATTTATTCTGATATTTGATTATCTAAAGTTTCTTCCCTCCACTTTCTTTCTTCTTCTTCTTCTTTTATAAAATGTAGAATTTCGTATCTTTATAAAATGTAGAATTTCGTATCTTTATGTGGTGACGAGTGGCTTGGAGGACTTGGCCCATACAGGGCATAATTAATTTGTAAATTGTTTTGCGAACACTGACAAGCATAGTTATCACGGGTATCTAAACCCATTAGAATGTATATAAGAGTTGTTGATGCTGTAAATATATAATTTTCAACATGATATATGAGTAGACCTGATGTAAAATTGGTTTTTTATTGATCGATATAGATTATTTGGGTAAAGTCGGATATATCGACACCGAATGATAGCCCATTAGGGGCGGGATCTTAATATCAACATTGCTTGTCTATAGGTTATATACACATTGTATTTGACGAAACCAAGCCAACGTTAACACCAGTAGATGTGTGTAACAAACACTTATCATATACAAACCATTACAATATGGCGCTAGTGATTACAGGGACCTGTTAGTCCTTTGTTGTTGTTGTTACACGGAAGTGGTGGCAATGTGGCAATGTAACATAAATATGGCGGCTTCCGTGATGCCTGTAAACCATTGAGAAAGGCATACCCGAAACGCGTCTGGTTTTTTAAGCGCTGTGAGTCACAATAAATCTTGACTCGACCCCGTGAGTGCTGTGTCTTTTCTTGAAGGAGGGGAGACTTGAAGCGTTGATATTTGGCGGGAGCACCCCCCGCCCAACAGCACCCGTTCGAGAGTGCGAGACACTGGTGCGAGTGTAGCGTGGATATATATATATATATATATATATATATATATATATATATTCACTGAAAAAAACATAGGTTTCAGGGGCGTTATAGTTATTGTTATTGTATATTTTCTTGCTGACCTGCACAGGGACCTGACTGCTACCGTGAGGTATGATCAAAAGGGAAATTGTACTCAGAGAATATGTATTGTCAACGGTGTGAGGCAGGGGTGTATTTTGGCCCCTTTACTTTTTTCCCTTTACATCAATAATCTTGAGCAAGTGTTAGGGCAAGCCAGTAAAGACATCCCGTGTGTGGGTGTGCGATTGATCCCGGCACTCCTCTACGCGGACGATGCCGCATTGTTAGCCAGAACGGCGGTTGGTTTACAACTGCTTTTCAACTCATTTGCCACTTTTATGAAATCCCTGGACTTAAGCGTAAATTTTGTTAAATCACACACAATGATAATTGGCATTAAGCCCAAAAAGGTTAAAACACTTCATTGTCAGGGCAATGTGATCACCAGGGTCACAACTTTTCCCTATCTGGGCGTCTTATTTGATGAACGTGGCACTTGGCTACCGCAATTACATGCTAAGAGGAATGTCCTGGCAAGATCCACATCTGCAGTTTTAGCTTTCGCACGCAAACTAGGGGCAAAACCAATGCAAGCCCTTCTAAAAATATATAGAGCAAAATGTATCTCTATTGCAACTTATGGGTCGGATATTTGGGGTTTTCGTAAGGCAAGTGAGATTCAAGTTGTCGAGAACAAATTCTTAAGAAACTTGCTAGCGGTGTCACATTCCTCACCCACTTAGATAATTCATCAAGAGTTAGGGATTGGTTTTGTAGAGGACCAAATTGCATTAGCACCCCTCTTGAAATGGATTACAACCTGGTTAAACCCTGAGTTAGAACTAAACCGGGAGATTTTAAATGATTGTCTGGCTTTAGATCAAGCTAGCCACATTCCCTGGATGAGCCATGTTAAAAGCATGTTGATGAAATTGGGTAGGCCAGAGTTATTCAACTCACCAGCCATAATAGTCAAGGGTGATTTGCTGTGGGCTAAGCGTTCTTATCTATATATGGTTACCATGGAGAGAGAAGAAAGGGAGTTGACAAAATCAACTGTACGTGATCATCAATTATTAAAAACGTCCCCTGCAATGGAACCATATCTGATAGTGGTATCTAATACCAACCACCGCTTCCTCCTAACAAGATTTAGATTAAATCAGTTAAATTTTCTCCTTGCTGAACCACTGGGATGGAGAAAGGTGGAGGACTTGGGTGTGTGTTCACGTGACAACCTTTCTGTACCGGATACAATACATTTTATCTTTTTTTGTGAGCATTTTTTGCACATTCGGAAGCGTTTTATTCTCCCAATTTTAAAAGACAAAGGTTTTTTACAAGTTAAACCCGCACTCATGTATTTACAGTTGCTGTCTAATGTTTTGGAGATCTTTAGTATAGCAAGTTTTCTCACCGCAGCAACTAGGATTAAGAAGAAAAAATGATTTTAACTGTGTAGATTATGAATTTGGGGAATAAAAAACGAGACTGATTTTATGCTACAATTTAAATCGTTTATCTGTGATCATTTCATGTTATGTTTGGTGTAAAAAACTCTTGCTGCTAAATAGAATTTTTTTTAAACAATTTTTAACCTCATGTATAGCATGCTTTTATGGTTTTAAATAACCGAATAAAGTACTATGACTGACTGACCGACTGACTGAGTTAGCTGGACTTTTCACTCGTACAAAACCATTGAAATTGCCCCGTTATAGTTAGTTCAGCTAACTATAACTCGCGCGCCCGCAATGCACTGCTGATGACGTCACATATTACATCACTCATGACATGGTCAGTGACATCACTCATGACATCACTGATGACATCTCAAATGACATCACTGATGGCATCACTGATGACATCATCCAGTGAATGTGTGTTTTTCCGAAAATTACATATGTTTTATATATGTATATCTCAAGGTCGATGGAAGAATAAATGGGTATATAAGTGTCTAAATGGATGATTTGTTTTTGAAAAATTGATTGTATAACTGACTGATTAAGTGTATCTTAATGAATACATGGCTTAGTGAGTAATGTTTAAATATGTAAATATCTGTATCAGTCTCACTTTGTGTATAAGTTGCTGCATGGGTTGGTGAGTAGCTATATGAGTGTCTATATAGGTTATTAGTTGGTTTTATAGTATCAGTATGAGTGTCTGAGTGTTTGTATGGTTCGGAGGGGGGTATTACATAGTGCATAGGTGCATGAATGAGTGACTCACTGTTTGTATGTGTTGAAGGCAACGTGTGTGCAGGACTGTATGGGTGGATGAGTGTGTGCATGGGTGTGTTAGTGAGTGAATGACTGTCTCAATAGTGTCTTTATGAGTAACTACATTTGTTTTAAACTAGTATTTGTGACTATTGGTGTATATAAGTGAGTATATGTGAGAGTGAGAGATTGGAAGAGTTCCTGTATGAATAAGTATGTGTTTCTATAAGTGATTCTTTAAAAGACTAAGGGCCATATGTAGGTAAATTACATTTACCGATTCTTAAATACCGAATTTTACCGATTCGGTATTTATGAATCGGTAAATGTAATGTAGGTAAAAAAATACCGATTCGGTAAGTGTCGGTATTTTAGAATCGGTATTTACCGATTCGGTAATGGTAACTTGTTTCCCATTGATTCCTATGGGCCAGGAGGCCCATAGGAATCAATGGGAAGCCAGTTACCATTACCGAATCGGTAAATACCGATTCGGTAATGGGGGGAGCACAATCAAGGGTGGCAGGGTGTCACAGTGACACCCGGTTGCACCCCTGATTCCTGCATGTGTGCACATGTGGCACACTTAGGGCATGTATGTCTGCCACATTGCACACATCTAAGGGACAAATAATGCATTTACTAAGACATTCGTCATTTACCACCAACTTTCAGTTGGTGGTAAATAACGAATCCACACTACACCCACACACTCCCCCTACATCTCATTTCAGGATTCGGTATTTACCGGATCGGTAAAATTACCGATTCGGTAATTTTACCGATTCGGTAAATTACCGAATCCTGAAATGTCCCCCCTACATACCGAAAGCCTGAATACCGGTCGGTAACGTGATTTTTACCGAAAATCGGCGGTTACCGACCGGTATTGGGCTACCTACATATGGCCCTCAGTATGTGTAAGTTTCTGTAGAAGTAAGTGTGGTGGTGTGTGTATAACTGTATATGCAAGTAAATGGATGTTTGATTCTTTATTAGCATGAGTGACTTTGTGTGTGAGTAACTCTATGGATGAGTGGCGTTGTGTAACAGGATGTATAGGTGTATGAGTACATATGATGAGTGAGTACATGTATGAGTGACTGTATAAGACTGTTGGTGAATGAGTGGATGTGTATGTGGATCTTAGAATTACTGAATAGGTTGTTGTAACTGGTATTGGTATGTCCATTGTTTTGAAAATTTTAGTTTCTATTTTTGAATGTGTGTATCAAAGGTTATATTAGGGGGAGAGGAGGTCTGCCACTCTATCACACGGATGATGTCATCAGTGATGTCATCCGTGATGTCATTTGAGATGTCATCAGTGACGTAATGAGTGAAGTCACTGTCCATGTCATGAGTGATGTAATATGTGACGTCATCAGCAGTGCATTGCGGGCGCGCGAGTTATAGTTAGCTGAACTAACTATAACGGGGGAATTTCAATGGTTTTGTACGACTGAAAAGTCCAGCTAACTGTAACGCCCCTGAAACCTATGGTTTTTTCAGTGAATTTTTAAGGTTTTTTAACTGCTAATTCCTAACTATAACGTGCCTGAAACCTATGGTTTTTTCAGTGAATTTCAAAGGTTTTTTAAATGCAAATTTCTAACTATGCCTACAGAGATAGGACATGTGAAGAAAGAAGAAAAAACGCACAGAAAGAAAAAAAAGAAATGCAGAAAGAAGCAACAGAAGTCCTCAAAGACAATGAAAAGTGCAGGAAGAAGGATAACGTGCAGAAAGAACAAACAGAAGAGCAGAAAGAAGCCTTGTTGCAAAATCATCCTGTACCCTCAACTTTTTCAGATGGATACTGGTGGTAACTGAGTCTGACTAACCAGTCCTAGAGCCAATGCTATGTTAAAAGACACTCAGAATACAGTGAAAACACCTACATACACTAGGGAACACTATGCGTTGGGGTCCCCCTGTGATTAGCATGACCTCCTCTGTAAGCCCCTAGTATATAATAGGCCAGGGGATTAAAACTACCTCTTAAAACGCGCCAAAGGGCGTGTTTGCACACGTCACCTCAGGCCCCGTCCCCTCCCTTCCCCACTGTGTAAACACGCCCTGTGGCCATTTTAAGTTGGGAGATTAAGTCCCCTTGAATCCTGAGGGTCCCCAGGGTCCAACTATACCACTAGGTACCTCCAGTAAGCGCCACAGAGCTGCGTTGCATAGAGGTGTAAAAAGGGGCTTGGCCTCAGAACACCTGTCTGCAACGCAACTCCCTGGCGCATACTGGAGATACCTGTTGGGCTACTTGGGCTGTGTGGCCCCCCTTCTTTTTCTAATTTATTGGCCCTGGGGACCACATCCCCCAGGGCCTGCACCCTAATTTTTTTTGTTCAAAAAAATTAATTTGGAAGGGGGCCGTGTGGCCTCCTTCCCAAGGCCTTAATCGGCCCCGGGGACCCCAACCCCCGGGTCATGGCCTTTTTAAAAAAATATCTTTAGGAGGGGGGCTGCGTTGCCCCCTCCTCAGGCCCCTTATGGCCCCGGGGACCCCATCCCCCGGGGCCGGCTTTTGTTTTTTATTATTTAAAAAAAAAAAATACATATTTATAGAAACACCTAGGACATGCTGGACAAACCTTATGTACCTATCACCATGACGATTTGCGTGATATTCATTAAAAGGCGACTATGCATACAATGAATCCACGTGGAATGTATTTACACCGCTAGTTAAGCTCTGACGTGTCTGACGCCCTACCGTGCCTAATCCCGGCGCCCCCGCCGGTGGGTACTCTCCAAGTAGACACCCTTGTCGTTTATTTATACAAACATGGGTAGCTATTGACAGGCACATTTAATACACATGCACACCAAGCCATTCAAAGGGGACTCGACAAAAATTCGACCAAACTATGCAAGAAACCCCCCTCACGGTTAATAAAACACACATCCACCGCCGGATGTGTAATACTTTTTATTTTACTCTCTGGAAAGGAGACGAACCTCACTTGAGAGTCACAGCGTGCTCCTGGCTGAGCCCAATGCTGTGTTACACCCACCAGTGCCCGCCGAGTGCCACACACTTCTGTGTTGTATTCCACCAGCTAGTGCATATACTATGACACTCTCTAGCCCATGTGCACTGTAACACCACCCCGTGAATATGTCATGCCACACTTGCCTTCGCACGGGTTATATTGCCCCATCTAACGTGCCTTCCTAGATGCCTATGTTATAACGCACAGCGCTATGCCATACATATTACAATCTGGGATCCATATCTTTGTCACAGTGCATATGCAACGTTACACTCCCCAGCACATATTTTATATTGCAACTTTAGAGACTAGTTAGGTTACGCAACACTGCCCTGTGCATATTACACTCCAAGGTGCATATCGCATAGCACGCGCTAGTGCCTGTGCTATCTCGCGCTCTCCAATGAATCTGTCATTGCGCACAATGTATTGAATATTATATTTCACACCCCGGTTCATCTTATATCACACTTTTTGGTGCATAGTTTATACCATATACTATATCTAGTTTTCATTTTCAATCGTGCGCTCAGGACTATGTTCTATATAACACTGCGTCCACCTACCCTTTTCACAGGCATTACATTTTGCGATGGGGGTGGAGGGTCAGGGGGTGCTTCTGCCAAGTGAGCCCAGAGTCACAGTCACAAACGTCCTCTTCTTCCTGAATAAAAGTGAGATTATGCTGCATACTTGTTCATATTTTAAGTAGTTCCTAATACCCACCTTCTCTGAACAGTTAGCTTGCTGCCCCATCCACCTCCTCCCTATCCTCTGTTGTCTGAATCCATGGTCTAGCCTCCTCCCTCCTGCCATGCATGGTCTGATGTGCTGCCACTGCCCTCCATTTAGCATGATGTACCAGTCCACTCCTCCAGCCCTCCATTGCCCAATTCTATGGCCCATCATTGACCTCCTCCTTAGCCTCTGTGCTTAGCTTGCTGCCCCTATTCTCCTTCCCCCTGCCCTCTGATGTCTTTGTGCATGCCCTGCTCCATCCTTTTTGCCCACCATGTTCCATGGACCTGCCACTCCTATCTACTCTGAGTGTTCTGTTGAGCTGCCACTCCCCTCCCACCTGCCTAGCATTGCCAGATGACTGTAATCTTTCCCTGCCACCTCCACCCTACCTGTCCACATGCCATGCCCCTATTCCCTTCCTCCTGTCCTCCATGGTCCATTTTACTGCCACACCCTTCTGCCCTCCCTGGTCTGTTGTGCTGCAACTGTTCCTCCTGCCTACCCCACGCAGTCTGTTGTGAGGCCCCCTTCCCCTGAACTCTCTTGTCTGTGCCCAGGTCCTGACCCTCCCTTCTATCATCCATGGTCCTTTGTGCATGCCCCTGCACCCTCCTTCTTGCCCATCATAGCCATTGTGCTACCACTAACCCTCCCGCTAGCCATGCATGGTCTTCTGTGCTGCAATGCCCCCTCCTACCTTCCCTGTGTGGTCAGCTAGCTGCCCCTGACCCCCTCCCACCTTCCCTCCATGGTCTGTGTGTATGCCATCATAGTCTCACTGTTGCTCTCCATGATGTGTCTTGTTTCTAGTGCCCATCCTGCCTGACCTCCATGGTCATCTTGCTGCTCCTGCCCTGCCCCCTTGCCCCCAGCCCTCTGTTTCCATGTGCAGACCACTATTCCCTCCCTCCTGGCTTGTCTGTTCCATTGTAATGCCCCTGATCCATCCCTCCTGCCCTTTATGGTCTGTTATGCTGCAGCTTTCTCTCCTGTCTGTCCATTATGGTCAGCTAGCTACCATTGCCTCTTTCCCCTCTGTTCTCTGTTGTCCATGTGCATGGTCCTGTCCCCTCCCTATTGCTTTCTATGGATTGTTGTGCTGCACTCCCGTCCCGCATGCCCTGTGTGGTGTATTGTGCTGCTCCATGTCCCTCCTGTCCTTTGTTATCAGAGTCCATGTCCCTACCCCAATTCCTCCTGCCTACCATGATCCAATGTACCATACTTGCAAACATTTTGAACTTGGTAAGAGGGAGATTTTGAAAAAAAACTGGGGTATCGATTTTCCCCTTTGAGTTACATTGAAAAAGAGGAGATTGTAGACAGGAGACAGATCAAATAAAGCCCATTTGAGCTTAAAAACATTGGACGTTTCCTGTCCGAAACGGTCTGTTGGCATGTATGGTTGTACTACCACTGCCTCTTCCTTCTGCCCACAATGGTCTATTATATTGCCACAGCCTCTCTTGCCAGTCCTGTATTGTTGGTTTGTTGCCCCTGCCCCCCTTTCCACTGCCCTCCATAGTCTGTTGTGCTGCCACTGCCCTTCCTGCCTGCCCAGTGTGGTCAAATTGTTGCCTCTGCACTCTCCTACCTGCCTTCAATTTTCAGAGTCCGTGCCCCTGGCCTCTGCCTCTCAACAGTATCCCAATGAACAACTAGATTGCTAACATTCTATATTTATTACAAAAGTGTGGAACGCCTGACGTCATCTTGATGTAATCAAAACTGTAATACCTAGAGCATTTCCTTTAGAAATTACATATATGAGAGGGTTTTATTTGCATCAAAATGATGGTTAGTGCTCTAAAAAACTAAAATGAGGACATATTTTCTGAGTTTTCAAATAGCGACAAAGAACTTTTAAATTATTTGTAATCTTTATGTTTTTTTATCCAGTTGACCAGTTGATTAAATGTTGCACTTAGGGGAGAGGATGTGGTGTTACTTCCAGAGCTGCAGACTTTGCAACTGGGGAACCAGGTTGGAGTTTCTGCTTCAGCTCAACATTCTGTGATTCTGGTCAAATCACTTAATCTCCCCATGTCTACAACCAAAATGAATTTGATCTTTTGTGATCTTTTGTGATGTAACCAATGCTCATGTAAAGCACTCCAATACCTGACAAGTCTGCACTATATAAAACTGCAAATACACCAAAAATACGTGTTTTGCACACTTCTGTCATTGGGCTACATGTGGGCTACATCAGTGTGATATTTGTGCTGCATTTGGGTTCTTTTATCTCTGGTGGCCATCTTGGGAGATTTATTTGTTATGAAGTTTCCTAATTTCCTCACTTACTGCAGTCTCCTCAGTAGGAAATACTTTCAGTTTTTTACGTTGGTTCCATCAAGAAGGCATTCAGATGTGTCACACATTTGCCATAAATTCTGAATGTTAGCACTCTAGTTGCTCATTAGATCACTGTAGTAAAGCTACTGCTCACCAGGGAAGTCTGCTGCTGGTATTCAAAGTGCATGTTTCAGTCTGCATGTCAGAATTATTTTATGAATTAGAAGAGGATTTGAGAAGTCAAAATGTGCCCTAATTTTTCTTTCTGCAGCACTAATCATAATTTCTATGGCAAAATGAACCCCCTCATTTTGTTCCTTTGTAAATTATATGTTTTAAGTGTTACCACTTTATTTGAATCAAGATGGCTTCAGGTGTGCCATAATTTTGTCATAAGTAAGACTGTTAGCGCTGTAGTTGTTCGTTAGAACACTCTGGGACAATCTGTCATTGGGCTATACTTGGGCTACATCTGGGTGATATTTAGGCTACATTTGGGCTCTTTTGTCTCTGGTGGCCATCTTGGGAGATTTATTTGTTATGAAGTTTCCTAATTTCCTCATTTACTGCAGTCTCCTCAGTAGGAAATACTTTCAGTTTTTTACGTTGGTTCCATCAAGAAGGCATTCAGATGTGTCACACATTTGCCATAAATTCTGAATGTTAGCACTCTAGTTGCTCATTAGATCACTGTAGTAAAGCTACTGCTCACCAGGGAAGTCTGCTGCTGGTATTCAAAGTGCATGTTTCAGTCTGCATGTCAGAATTATTTTATGAATTAGAAGAGGATTTGAGAAGTCAAAATGTGCCCTAATTTTTCTTTCTGCAGCACTAATCATAATTTCTATGGCAAAATGAACCCCCTCATTTTGTTCCTTTGTAAATTATATGTTTTAAGTGTTACCACTTTATTTGAATCAAGATGGCTTCAGGTGTGCCATAATTTTGTCATAAGTAAGACTGTTAGCGCTGTAGTTGTTCGTTAGAACACTCTGGGACAATCTGTCATTGGGCTATACTTGGGCTACATCTGGGTGATATTTGTGCTACATTTGGGCTCTTTTGTCTCTGGTGGCCATTTTGGGAGACTTATTTGTTATGAAGTTTCCTAATTTCCTCATTTACTACAGTCTCCTCAGTAGGAAACACTTTCAGTTTTTTACTTTTATTCCATCAAGAAGGCATTCAAATGTGTCACACATTTGCCATAAATTCAGAATGTTAGCACTCTAGTTGCTTATTAGATCACTGTAGTAAAGCTACTGCTCACCAGGGAAGTCTGCTGCTGGTATTGAAAGAGTATGTTTCAGTCTGCATGTCAGAATTTTTTAATGAAATAGAAGAGGATTTGAGAAGTCACTCAAAATGTGCCCTAATTTTTATTTCTGCAGCACTAATCATACTTTCTATGGCAAAATTAACCCCCCCTTAGTTTGTTCCTTTTTAAATCAAATGTTTTAAGAGTTACCACTTTATTCCAATCAAGATGGCTTCACGTGTGCAATACGTTTGTCATAAGTAGGACTGTTAGCGCTCTAGTTGCTCTTTAGAACACTCTGGGAAGCTGCAGTAGAACACAAAGGAATCAACTGACAGTCTCTGCCCTTGTTGGATGTACATGTTTTACTGAGAATGTCAGACTTCATTCTCACATTACTGAGAAAGATAATGTGAGTTTACAGAAAATATGCTCTCAGTTTAGCTTATAGATCACCTTCCAAACCTCTGTGGGAAAAGCATGAGAAAATAGTTTTCTCTCAAACATGATTCATGATATCACAGCAGAAGGCTTTTTCACATGGTAAAATCACCTTAGAACACACCACAATCTCTAAAATGAGTATGGTACCATCAACAAATGATTTATAATGTAACTAAAGTCTTAAAACCTTCTATTAACTGCAATGCTTTTTAATGAGATGCTATCATGTATATTGGTCCCAAGATGGCTGCCAACACTTCTTGGATGAAGTGCTGACAGCCAATCAGATCTCACGATGAGATGTGTGGTTAGGCTCCGCCCAGATATATCTGTGATTTTGATTTTCTCAGGAACTACTGAACAGATTGACACCAGTTAAGCAAAAGGCACGAGTCTGAACTGAGGACTAGCGCTTTGCCAAATTTGGTGTAATTCCGTTCAGCAGTTCGGGCTGTAGCTGCGGCTAAAGATCCTATGGGAAATTGCATGGGGAAAACACGTTTTCGGACCCCCCTTTTTTCTCTGCCCCCTCTACACGAATCATCCCAAGACTTTCAGGATAGGAGCGGACCAGAGCTGGCCAAAAGTTTTGAAAATTTTGTGAAGATTCGTCAATTGGTGCCAAAGTTATTGGGAATAGAATGTTGCGGATTTCCTATGGAAAATATGTCCTAACTATAACTACCTACTGGCGACTGCCAGTAGGTTATACATATATATATATATATATATATATATATATATATATATATATATATATATATATATATATATATATATATATATATATATATATATATTCACTGAAACAACCATAGGTTTCAGGGGTATCATAGTTAGTTGGACATTTCCCTCGTACAAAACCCTAGAAATTCCCCTGTTATAGTTAGTTCAGCTAACTATAAATTGCGCCCCCGCAATGCACTGCTGATGACGTCACATATTACATCACTCATGACATGGTCAGTGACATCACTGATGACATCACTGATGACATCTCAAATAACATCACTGATGACATCACTGATGACGTCATCCATGTGATAAATTAGTGCATCTTCTCACACCCTAATATAAACTTTGATACACCGACTCAAAATTTCAGACGGCCATTTTGAAAACCATAGATACTCCAATACGAATAACTACATACCCACTCATTAACTCTTAGGTCTACATACACCTCCACTCACTCACCTGTACAGTCACTCATTCTTACAGTCACTCCGTACAAGACTATCATATGCATTTATACACCTACATAGACACTCACACACCACCAATCATCCATAGAGGTACTCTCACACCTAGTCAGTCATGCAAATAATTAATCACACTCCCATTTACTCACCTACGCAGTTATACACACTCAAGTTCATTTACTCATAAAAATAGTACCACATTCTTACGCTCTTATACAATCATTGATACAAGCACAAACTCATCCATACAGCCACTCTCACAATCACACACTCTCACATATACCCACTTATATACTCTTACACACATATATACTGCCTTTCACATATGTAGTTAGTCACACATGTACCACTTAGATATACATTCAATCCCTAACACACCCATACATACACTCACTCAACCATACAGTTCATCACAGATGCACTCTTAAAACCATGCACCCATAGAATCACCCACTCACACATCTATGCATAGAGTCACACACACCCTACCCACACAAACACTCAGGCACCCATACAGATACTCAGACAACCAATCAATAACCCATATAGACACTAATATAGCTATTCACAAAACCATGCAGCCACTTATACACCTACACACAGACACATACAGACATTCACACAGTTTAGTCACTAGTCTGCAGGAAGATACATTTAATGACTCACTTATAGAGTCAGTTACGCACCTAGAAAATCATCCATTCACATACTTGTACACCCACTCATTCTTCCACAGGCCTTTTACTATAAATATATAAAACATATTTAAACTTTACAGAAACACACAGTCACTGGATGACGTCATCCGTGATGCCATCAGTGATGTCATTTGAGATGTCATCAGTGATGTCATCAGTGATGTCACTGACCATGTCATGAGTGATGTAATATGTGACATCATCAGCAGTGCATTGCGGGGGCGCGAGTTATAGTTAGCTGAACTAACTATAACAGGGGAATTTCTAGGGTTTTGTACGAGGGAAATTTCCAGCTAACTATAACGTGCATGAAACCTATGGTTTTTTCAGTGAATTTCAAAGGTTTTTTTTTAAATGCTAATTCCTATCTATAACTCATCTCTGAAGATATCATGTTTTATGATTTTGATTGGATTTCTATATTTTTCAAATTCAGTGTGTCAATTTCATGAATTATCTTTTTGTTAAAATACTTTTTTATCACCATGTTTTAAACATATTTTTTCAATTAATTCTTTTAAAAATTAAAAAATATTATTTTAACTTAATGGGTTTTTCAAACATATTTTTTTATATTTTTCAAAATATTTTTTTAACTATATGTGCAAAACTTTCAATGTTTTTGGATCCGCGCACCCTAAGCGCACCGTTCCCGATCCCTATGCGGTAGCATCCGCGCATGGTACGAGTTGGGTACGTGTTTAGTGTGCGATCGCAATGCGTCCGGTACGCGACTCCCAGCCTATACGCGACACGTTCGATGTACGTAACGCGACACTTACGCGCTTCCGTGATGCGTCATCTACGTCTATGACGCGGTAGGTGCGCGGATCCTGCGAAATATTTAACATTTAAAAAAACATATATATATGTATTTCATGTGAATATTAATTGAAGATAAAACGCTAAACTAGTCTTAAAACTAATATATTTTTACATCTAATCCTATATTTCTTTTTAATTCAATTTCGCGGATGCACGCTGGGTGCGTGCTGCGTACGCGCAGGGTATAGTAACAATGGGGTAACCCAGTATCCCTCAGAACCTGGGCAATAACGTATAATATAAACAATTGGTTCTGTCGGGTACAAATTATCTCTTTAAATTGCTAGTCCAGTCATTTGTTTACTTACATGAGAATATCAAAAACAACACACATATAACGACCATCCAGGGTATTCAAAAGTTTTATAAATTACCTCATTTATAAATACCCACATTGATTTGCGTGGCTGTCAGAAACAAAACATACAGGGCGTTTGTAATCTGTGACAAGGTGAATATAGTGCTCAGTGACGTAGTGAGGGTGCAATATATACAGAGTGAATTTTTTGCGAAACTGTTATTAAAAGGCCAGAAAAAGAACAACAATGTTTGAATAGCTCTGTAGGTTGAATGAATAAGTCTTGAAACAGAGTCTTTCAACTGGTCCAGGGAATATGTCGACGTCTCAACCCAGGGGGCATTACTAAGTTAGTCAATGCGGGTCTTCATCAGGACAAGTGGCGGACAGCCTAAAAAGCCCAATTGCAAACAAAGGGCGTGTGTATCTTCAAGAATTCAGACAGTTACCAAATTGTACTGTACTTCCAGGATTAATCCAAAAAGGGGGGACCCCCAGGATGGATCAGTCATCCACGGTTACCACAGGTAAACAGTACCCAGGGAAGGAGAAGCAGCCTGTCCTTGCATCTCTAATGCAGTCGATTGCGTGTTTCTTTTAGTCTAAATTTCTTTCATAGAACCGGGGGGCCAAGCGGAGCGGTACAGGCAAGCGTCCTGTTACGTCCGTAGAAGACGGACGTAACAGGACGCTTGCCTGTACCGCAGCAAGGACAGGCTGCTTCTCCTTCCCTGGGTACTGTTTACCTGTGGTAACCGTGGATGACTGATCCATCCTGGGGGTCCCCCCTTTTTGGATTAATCCTGGAAGTACAGTACAATTTGGTAACTGTCTGAATTCTTGAAGATACACACGCCCTTTGTTTGCAATTGGGCTTTTTAGGCTGTCCGCCACTTGTCCTGATGAAGACCCGCATTGACTAACTTAGTAATGCCCCCTGGGTTGAAACGTCGACATATTCCCTGGACCAGTTGAAAGACTCTGTTTCAAGACTTATTCATTCAACCTACAGAGCTATTCAAACATTGTTGTTCTTTTTCTGGCCTTTTAATAACAGTTTCGTAAAAAATTCACTCTGTATATATTGCACCCTCACTACGTCACTGAGCACTATATTCACCTTGTCACAGATTACAAACGCCCTGTATGTTTTGTTTCTGACAGCCACGCAAATCAATGTGGGTATTTATAAATGAGGTAATTTATAAAACTTTTGAATACCCTGGATGGTCGTTATATGTGTGTTGTTTTTGATATTCTCATGTAAGTAAACAAATGACTGGACTAGCAATTTAAAGAGATAATTTGTACCCGACAGAACCAATAGTTTATATTATGCGTACGCGCAGGGTGCGCGAATCCCATGTGACCTGCAAAAAAAGAGATTTGATTGGTTCATTACACTTACTCTTCTAACTATTGAAAGACCCCACCCATTTCAATCATTCTTCTTTGACCTTCTTTAGAGCACCATCTCTTTGGAGAGAAGAAGATTTTTTAGACTAAGTTTACACTTAGCTCTAACTTTTTTCAACCAAAAATGGCTTCAGGGCAGCAGGCATCACCTGCATTACCTCATACTTCTGAGGATGAATTTTTGCCGGAGGCACCACTCAAAAAACGTTTTTCTTCAGTGGTGTGGAAATGTTTTACTTTTCCCGAGAGGCAGAATAAGACCAATGCCAACTTGGTCACGTGCAAGATTTGCAAAAGAGTCCTATCGAGAGGGGATCCTAACAAGAAATACTCTTGCGGCACGGCAAGTATGATGAAGCACATGAGGACCCTTCATCCAAACAATCTTGCACGAAAAGAGTGCCGACGGATGAGAAACACTCCTGCTCCTGCGCTATCCATCTCATCGCAGCCGAGCACATCACGAGTGCATCCATCAGCCCAAACCTTGTACATCCGTCCTCAATTTCAATTTTTAAAAGTGCTCTGCACTAAGTGCAATGCGACTTTGTGCTATGGTGAGCAGTCGATCGATCTGATCTGCTGCCGCCAAGAAAGTCACATTTGCTCGTTTTTTTTTTTTTTTTTTTATTGTTCCCTGAAGTTCATTGTTTGGTTTCTCCTGTTTTGCTTTTTGTTTTGTTTTTTTGCAGAAAAACGAAAAAAAATAAAAAATTGTTCAGAAAACCCCCAAAAAATTATAAAAGAAGAAAGAAGAAGAAAAAAAGTTCTTGTAAGAACTAACTTTCCTGGTTTAAAAAAAGAGCTAAATTTCTTTGTTAGTGTGTGAAAGTTTAGATGAATGTATGTGTAGTACATAATTGACTGAATGAATGATTAGTAGCGTATGGTGAATGTATAAGTGCAGAACTATGCGGAAGTGCTGCAGCATTACACAGTAACCTCTCTAACTACAGTGTGCTGTAGTACTTCCGAAGCACAGGGATGCAACGTATGTACATAAATATGCTGCAAATCTATGCTTCTCTCTGCACGGCTGCTTTAACTGCAGCCATGTGGTGACACAGGCACCCTTGCACCATAGCGCAAGGATATCTGTGTCATGTGCTGTTTGTTTTTCTGCAGGAAGACACAACTTCCTGCACAAAAACAATGAGAAAATGCATTTTTCTCCTTCAATGTATGCTGAACATTTCAGCATGCATTGAAGATTTAAAAATGTGGAGAAATGAAAACAATTCTCCTTGTTGTGCTTTCCTACACCAATTTTAGAATGGTGCACCATTCACACACATATCGAGATTTATGATTTCTGATAAATCTAGACATGTGTCTTGTTCTATGAGTATTAAGTGCAATCATGCACAACAACACTTATAGAACACCCTTTCAACACAAAGTGGTGTGCATGATGAGGTTATATTTACATGGAGTATAAAAAGTGCACAGAGTGCCTTTTCCTCTCTTTGTAAATATAAAAGAGTATCTTGCACAATAACTATGTTACAAAAAGTGACATATTTCCGTTTTTAAATTTCCTTGCGAATGATAGAAGGTAAGCACAGAGTTTTGTCTGCAAATGATTGCGGTCCTTCAACAGCTAAAAAGATGAAATATTATGAACCCCTCAAATCTCTTTTTTTGCAGGTCACATGATATCTGATTATGGTCAGATTTCAAAACTACATAGGTATAAACAGAGTGGTTTTAGAAACATGTTTCAACTTTGTAGCTTCTTGCAGACCTCCTCATTCTGCATATTGAGACTTAGTTAAACTTACCTTCACAGTAATAGGATAACAAAAAATGGTACACATTTTTTTCACATCTTCATTCACATCTAAATTCTTAAAAATTGCTTATTTTAAAATTTGGATCTGTGAAAGAAAATAAAATAAAAATTATAACATGTAATAATACATTTTTTACAACACAACATAATTTTCACAAAGTAATTTGTTTGCCTTTTTCGCTGTTCTCAGAATATATTGAATTTCACTAGAAATAATGATTTCAATCGTACTCATCACTTAACAGCGGGCAAAAAAAAAACAATCAGAAAGATTGTTAAAAAAAAAACAACATACGATTCTCAGTAAAATACCAGAAAATACAAATCATACATATATGAAATGCTTACAGATTACAAAATGTTATAACTTTAACTTATAAAAACTGTAAATGTTGCCGCATTAAAATAATCACCGAATAAATGACCACCCAAATAATTCAAAAATATACCTTTCCTTGAGGCCAAATGGTATTTTCACACTTCTTCTTTATGTAAATTGTCCAATGGTAGTCCTATTAAATTATAATAATAAATTCCTCAGAGAGTGAATTATCTTCCTAAAACTTTGGCTTTAAAAATATTGGGTAGGAATTTGGTAATTCACTAGGCAAACGTTGTTTGAAAACCAACTGGGCATCATTACAAGGTGTCCAGCCTTTGTCACATTTTAGATAGGCAGTGTAATGTCCAGATGTGGTGGAAGGACCTTCATGAAAAATTATAGCAATTGCTACAAAAGTCCTTCCTGATATTGATAGTTGTGCTGCTACAAATTGCTTTATTAAAGTATCCAATTTTCTTCCGTCAGCTGTACAACGTTGCATCATTAAAATGATGTATTTTCCATATTTTTTTAAGAATAATGTGGATAACATTTCTGATTTACATTGACTACACTCCATGTTTTGATTTGCACCTTTAACTAATTTATTGAAAGACACTGATTTACAGTCTGGTAATGTTAAATACAGAAATCTCTCAGTGTCTACATTGGTGCTACATGTATACATGAAATTTCACAATCATGTTCCCATTTGTAAGAAAGCCCAAAAATATTTTCTATTTCTACACCTTCATTTTCAAAAATGGTAAGCATATACATTAAAAATTCCAGCGCATCTTGTTGGATATTTTGTGTAAATTGTGCAGAACCAGAACACACATCCAAAAGATTACGAACATCTGAAACAGATTGTATTTTACTTCTATCTGTTGTCAATTTTTCATAAACCGAATGCAACAGAGAACAAAATCTTTTTTGCCGATTCTCCATGATTTGTTCTTGCAAACCTTCAAGATAAAAAACAACATTGACCACTACATTAGCATAGCAGTTGACACCAGAACTATTTTCAAACTGATAACCAACAATCTCTCCAACAGTGTCCAATTTCTTTTTACCTGCAATCACAACATTATCTTGTTCTTTTCTTTTCTTGATACCTTCAGAACAGATATTCTCTAACCTTCTTTTTCGACTAACCATACGCTTTTCAAATACAGGATATTGACCTAAATTTGGAGCATACACCCTTCTTAACCTATTATACTCTTTTACACAGTTTGCATCTGCAGTAACCTTTGTCTCATCAAAATCAATCAAAAACAAACCAGATAATGTTCTGACTCGCGACAAAGCAACATATGCCATACCCTCTTTAAATACGGTAGATCCAATGTTCACCAATGCACTGTCTACACTTAATCCTTGTGATTTAGGAATAGTCACTGCATATGCCAGAGAAAATGGAAATTGTTTCCTACGGACATATAAATCTTTAACAAGCAAAAAACGAACTGAACAACGACCAATTTCTTTAAATTCATCAATCTGATCAGATTTAATTTTTAAAAATTCAATTCCTTCTTTTTTCTGATAATTCACAAAATCCACCACTTTGCCTATTGCACCATTAACTAAACCTTTCTCTACATCCAAATTACGCCTTAAAATTACCCGACAGTTTACACACGCATACAGTGTCTTTTCCAACCAGCAGTTTTAGATATTTTTTTTTCTAAACAATCTAGTTTTGATCTCAACTTACCCGTCAAAATAATAGTGATTCCTTCATGTAGTATTTTATCGATGGCTTCTATTTTTACAATTTCTTCATTTTCCAATTTTAATAATTCTTCATTGAATAATAAACACTCACGCAGTGTTGGCATTAAGCAAATCACTGACTTATTTTTAGCAATTTCCACGTACACTTTTGCAGGAACTGCATTTTCATTTTGAAAGACATTGCAAAGTAGTCAACTCTCCAAAGCTTCTTTCCCTTTTTTTGAAAGAATTCCAATTCTTATATCTTGAAGAATACTTCCATATTCAGCATCATTTGCCTGTCGCATATTTGTTGTCAGTTCTTTGTATTCAAAATTACTCCAAATGTTCACATTACCAACACTGCCAAGAGACTTTCTGGTATCTTCATGGGCAAGTGTTTTAAATACCGGTTGTCCTTTTACCGGTGTCAGTTGCAGTAGATCTCCAAAAACTATGACGTGTTTTCCTCCAAATAACACGTCATACTCTGTTTTAAGAATTTGCTGCATTCTTAAATGTACAAAGGTAAGCATGAAGTTTGAAACCATGCTCACCTCATCAATAATGAGAAGTTTCATTTTCTTCAGCACTCTTGAAACTTCACAACAAGCTTCTCCAGATAGCTTGTGGTATTCCAATTTGTTCTCATGCTCTACTGGCAGCATTCGTAAATGGTGTAAAGTAATTCCTTTAATGTTACGTGCTGCCAACCCAGTTGGAGCAGTGACAACACAAGACAAATGCGACTCAGTTGTTTTTTGCAGATAACTTGTAATTACTTTAATTAAGAAACTCTTTCCTGTTCCAGCTTGACCACTCACATACATTTGGATAGGTTGAAATGATGTACAAGAGCACACTCTCTTTTCATAAAGTAATCCATGGTCAATCTGCTCTTTCACTTGCTGATATATTTGTTTCTGTTCAACATTTAGTTGCTCTTCCAAGTTTCCGAACTGTATTGCATCTTCTTGTGCTTGATACATTGCTGTTTCCACCTCATTCGTTGCAATCGCTGCTTCACTGTCAACAATTGGTTGTCCTAGTGGATCTTGACTCAGTGCAGCAGAACTTTGACTGTCTTGAGAACTGTCTCTAGCAATTTCAGCTGCAATTGTAGCTTCTTGATCAATTTCATCATTCAACATTTTGACATAATTTGCGAAAGCACTGCATTGTATGCTATCTTTACAAGCATTAAATGAATCTTCATAGCTGGGAAAATCTCCAAGTAATTCCAGTTCAGAACGCCATGGTTTGAACATTTGCAAAAGGGCTAAATAGTAAAATTCCCTTTTGTCACCAGTGTCGCAACTCAGTTTTCTGTGATTAATTAAATTTCCTTTCCTTTGTTTCACCAGACATCCTTCAGAACCAATCACTCCATATTTTCCATCGTTGATGTTCTCTATAATATTCCGTTTAAAAGTGTAGTTTTGCAGCACTTCATAGAGACACATGTTCTCAAGATGATGACTTCTCTTTGGATAGTATGTGTCCAACATATTGGTTTTCAAAATATCTGTTCTTTCAGGGTCATTTTCTGCTAAATATTCAATTTCTTGAACAGATTTCAGTACCCGATTTCGCATTCCTGCAAGACCTAGACTCACCCAAATGATTCTTCTACTTTTGGAATATAGACTTGCAGATGATAACCAATCTGAACATTCATATGCTCCAATTTCACAATGCGATAACATCTTCAAACTGAAACTGTATAATTTCTTACATAGAGTCTTCTCGTGAGAAATCTCTTCCCACATTTCTTTCAATTCAGTCTTTCTGATTTAGTAATGTAAGACGTTACATATCGAGCAACAGCAATGGAATTGTCCGCAACATACTAAATATCCATGTTAGCGTTCCACATGGATAAAATAACTGGATTGTAGTCATTTATGTATTTTGATTCTTCGCTTCTTCTTAAGTTGTAGGTGTTTTTCGGAGACTTTCTTGTGATGGTATGTCGTACAGCTGACATAAAACTGTTCACTCTTCCTTTGGATAATACAGGACGTGGAAATCCAAAACGACATTTGGTATAGAACTTATCCTTTGACTTGTACTTTCGTCGACAGTATTTTCCACACCTGTGGCTTTGAAATCGTAAGACTTGTTGTTTTAAGTTTTTCTCTTCTCTGCTGCTTGGAAGAGCACATGTAGCATAATCTTCAATGAAAGACAAAACAGTTTCATCTGAATCTGTTCCAAATTTGGGGGCGTCCTTGACCCATAACAACATATGTATGTGAGGAGCACCTCTTGCTTGATACTCCTTTCTCCAAAAGAAATCCACAACTCCTCCAAGAGGAGGATTCTTTTTTATTGCAGATGAAAGACATCATAGCTTCAAATCTATGATTGAAATATCTGCATACATTGACAGGATCCAAAGAGCACAATTTTCAAGGTGTCTTGTATTCAATATTTTTTATATTGGAATTTGCCTCTCGAAGAAATTCAAGTAAATCATCCCAAGCATACTCAGCACAGCTTAGTGTAACAAACCATGTAGGAGTTCCCAAGTTCCGTAGCATACATTTCAGTTCTCCATGTCGACGGTACCAATATTCATTAGTCCCACGCTGACATGCCATAACATGAATCAACTGAGATTCTAAATGATCATCTCTCTGATGCACTTTATCCATAAAATCCTTTGCAGTTACATTTTGAAGATGCATTTCAGTTTTTAAACTGTGATTTACTGCATATGAAAGTCCAGACAAGTCACTTTCAAACAGAAGATGAAACATATAAGGGATACATTGTCGAAATCTTGGATCTTCTGCATATAATCTTTTTGTCCGATATTCAGATGCAGGAATCTGCACAGGACGTTCATCATATCGTCCACCTTTTCCTGTTGGAAACAACTGCGGGAAACAACGAGCTTCCAAGCTCTCTACCCATACACTCATGGGACTTCCTGTTGCTTTTTTCATTTGAAACAACTCAATTGTATTCCCCATCACCTCTTTGGAATGAAGTGGATGTACACTGTAATGTTCATAGATCTCTTCACATCTGGACATGTCCACTTTTTCAATTTGTCCACTTAATGTTTCACTATCTTCTGCTAAATCTATTTCTTCTTCTCCAACAAACACATTTCTATAGTACTCATTATTTTTTAACAGATACAATGATGCCTTTTGCACTTTTCTAACATCTACTAACTCTTGCCAGAATTTCTTATTCTTAGTAGGAACACCATTAACTAGAATGACTAGTGGCTCATTTTCTGCATGATCTACACCAATAGTTTCAATATTTTTCCTTAAATCTAATGGTAAATACACAACTCTTCCTTTCAATCCTCTTTGCAACTCTGATGGAGGTTAATTGTTTTGGGCTCCATACGAACAATAGCCTGAAACGGGTGAACACATTGTATCAGAATAGACTCATACGTATTTAAGTCTATCAGCTCTGGAGGAGTAGCAACCAACTCTAGATTATTACGAACAGCTCTAGCAGGCATTTTATTCTCATCTAATTTGTTATAACAATATTTGCAAATACGATGCTCACATCCCAAATCAAAACAATCCTCTACCAACAAATAAGTTGCAAATTCCATCCAATTATCATTATCTTCTATTTCACTTTTTAAATACAGATTGACACCCTTAGTCTGATTTTTATAGTGACTTCGCCGACAACAAATACAAGAAACATTTGGTCTTTCACCTGAAATTACCTTAAACTTTGTGATTTCATCCTCAATTTTTTCTGTAATTACAGGTTCTACATTGTCTTCAACATTTTGTTCTACTAATGTGTCAGTTTCTTCACTCTCTTGCTGAGGCCCAAAGTAACAAAACTCAATATGCTCACAGACCTGCTTCACATCTGAAACTGACCCATGTAAAAGAGTACTGTTCAACTCACTTAATTTTAGTGCTGGACTTTTTGCATAATACAACCTTCTCACTAACTTCCGCATTTGAGTATGATGTACTGCCAGCATTCTGAAATGGTGAAAAACACTTTCACAAACTTTCCTAGAAAGACAAGCCAGAGAATGACCTTGCAAACCAGTATGTTTTCTCACTCTGCAAGGGTCTAGTCCTTACAACAGCTTAATCTTTTGTTTTACACTTTTTTTAGTATAGGCTCGTAAAAAACTACATAATTTTTCAAGAGATTCCTGTCGTACATTACAAACACTACTGCAATCCCAAGTGTACACAGGGTTTTTAGCACGTCTCCCTAAAATTTCATCAGCTATCACTTCTGCATTTCTTTCAACTATTTTCTCTTTCTCCATTGGACAACCATCACCTCATAACCTCTACCACTGGTGTCAACTGCATACAATAATTTGTCACTTAGTGAATAACTCTCTTCATTAAAAAAAGGCTCTGAACTAGAACTGTGTTTCCATTCTCCCCAAAAAAAATCAAAATTTTTTTTTTATTAATAACTCTTTTCCTCCTACTTTTGGCCTTCATTACATATATTGGTATATCTAGTGATCGAATTCTGTTTAACACGAAAATAAACAGTTTCCTTTTTACTTCAAAAGCCTTTTCCACAATGCTTTCAATATGCTTCTTCTTTTGATAAAATAAAGCTCTCTTTTTATATTTCTTCAAATCTTTCAGCAAATTATGCACTACTCTCTTGTAAAATATTTTTTTGCGTAATTCCTTATACTGATTTTGTCTTCTTTTACCATACTTTATCTCCTTTGACTGAACATTTGCTTTTTTACTTTTCCTCTTATTTTGATTTTTTTTCTTACTTAAAAAATTCTCTGAAGTTACAGCATTATCTACATTCTGTTTGCTCCTACAACCATTTTTAATAAATTGCTTCGTGATCTTACCAGAAGATTTTTTCCTTTTAGCCACATTATCTTGTTCATTCAATACTTGTGGTTGATGTTTCTTCAAATTATCCTCCTGTCTCTGTTCTTTTCTTTTTCTTTTTTTTCTGGCATAATTTCTCTGTTTTAATGTTGAAAAACAGTATCTGCAAAAAAGAATCACAAATAAATGTATATTAATAACTTTCAAATTTACAGTATTCCATTACTGTACAAACACATTTTATATAAAAACTGACTAAGAAACTATAGCCCTGAACCACAAGTGTGACGATGATTAAAACACTACATACATAGTGCATACTACTTTGAAGCAGTTCATGCCCTAAAGCCTACCTCACTAAAAGACTACATGCTAACTGACTGAATGATTACAGTACTAAAAGGAGACACACTGGGTGAGTAACAGGGTGTTTGCTAAAAGTGTATGAATACTAACTGGGGAATTGAAGGTGTGAAAGACAACTGTGTAGCTGATTAGAGGACTGAATGCATACTGGATAGGCATTTAAATCACTCCATGTGCTAAGGCCTGGTTCACTGCATGAGTATGATTAGACTACAGCAAGGAGACTGCCTGGATGAATTTATAAGTGGTAGGCTGTTGGCGCAGGGAATGGATTAGTACTTGGTACTGAATGGGTCACTAGAAGAGTGCAAAGGGAGTGAGAGGATGGTTGCTGGACTATATGGATACTGACTAGGGAATTGAAAGTGTAAAAGACAAGTGGCTAGGTGGTTAGAAGACTGCATGCATAGTGCATAGGGGTTTGAAGCAGTCCATGTGCTAAGGCCTGGCTCAGTGCATGAATACTTAGGCAGTGACTGAATCATTAGAATACTGGAAAGAGAGTGTCTTGGTGAATTTATAAGTGTTTGGGTTTTGGCACAGTGAATGGATTAGTACATGGTACTGAATGGGTCACTAGAGGACTGCAAAGGGAGTGACAGGGTGTTTCCTGGGAGTGTATGGATACTGACTAGGGAATTGAATGTGTGAAAAACAAGTGTGTAGGTGGTTAGAGAACTACATGCATACTGCATAGACATTTGAAGCAGTCTATTTGGTAATGAATGGTTCACAACATAAGTACTTAGAAACTGACTAAATCATCAGACTACTTCTAGGACAGTGCCTGGGTAAAAATTTTCAATTTTTAGTTCTGGTGCAGTGAAGACAATACTACATGGTACTGCACTTTAGTGTCAAAGCATGACTCATTTTATCAATGCATAAACAAACACTGGCTTCTAATGCTACTAAAACTTGACAACATGACAGGTTTTAAAACACTTATCTGCCACCAAATACACAATGTTACCAAATGCTTCTCTCACAGTGGTTCCCAAATGCACACAAACTCACAGTGCGATTCTAGACAACAACCACTATCCCTAGGAGTTTACCAAAACTCATTCACTACAGTGGAAGTGGTAAGGGAACTGCACACAATCTACATATTTCACGACTGCACTTTAGTGTCAATGCCTGACTCATTTAATCAACGCATAAGCAATGACTGGCTTCTAATGCTACTAAAACTTGACAACATGACAGGTTTTAAAATAGTTATCTATCAGCAAATACTCGATGTTACCAAATACTTCTCTCACAGTGGTTCCCAAATGCACACAGACTCACAGTGTGATTCTACACAAACACCACTATCCCTAGGAGTTTACCAAAACTCATTCACTACAGTGGAAGTGGTAAGGGAACTGCACACAATCTACATATTTCACGACTACACTTTACTGTCAATACCTAACTCATTTAATGAAAGCATAAGCCATAACTGTCTTCTAATGCTACTAAAACTTCACAACATGTCATGTTTTAAAACAGTTATCTGTCAGCAAATACACAATGTCACCAAACGCTTCTCTCATAGTGGTTCCCAAATGCACACAGACTCACAGTGTGATTCTAGACAAGCACCACTATCCCTAGGAGTTTACCAAAACTCATTCACTACAGTGGAAGTGGTAAGGGAACTGCACACAATCTACATATTTCACGACTGCACTTTAGTGTCAATGCCTGACTCATTTAATCAACGCATAAGCAAAGACGGGCTTCTAATGCTACTAAAACTTGACAACATGACAGGATTTAAAACAGTTATCTGTCAGCAAATACACAATGTTACCAAACGCTTCTCTCACAGTGGTTCCCAAATGCACACAGACTCACAGTGTGATTCTAGACAAGCACCACTATCCCTAGGGGTTTACCAAAACTCTTTCACTACAGTGGAAGTGGTAAGGGAACTGCACACAATCTACATATTTCACGACTGCACTTTAATGTCAATGCCTGACTCATTTAATCAACGCATAAGCAAAGACGGGCTTCTAATGCTACTAAAACTTGACAACATGACAGGATTTAAAACAGTTATCTGTCAGCAAATACACAATGTTACCAAACGCTTCTCTCACAGTGGTTCTGAAATGCACACAGACTCACAGTGTGATTCTAGACAAGCACCACTATCCCTAGGAGTTTACCAAAACTCATTCACTACAGTGGAAGTGGTAAGGGAACTGCACACAATCTACATATTTCACGACTGCACTTTAGTGTCAATGCCTGACTTATTTAATCAACGCATAAGCAAAGACTGGCTTCTAATGCTACTAAAACTTGACAACATGACAGGTTTTAAAACAGTTATCTGTCAGCAAATACACGATGTTACCAAACGCTTCTCTCACAGTGGTTCCCAAATGCACACAGACTCACAGTGTGATTCTAGACAAGCACCACTATCCCTAGGAGTTTACCAAAACTCATTCACTACAGTGGAAGTGGTAAGGGAACTGCACACAATCTACATATTTCACGACTACACTTTACTGTCAAGACCTAACTCATTTAATGAAAGCATAAGCCATAACTGTCTTCTAATGCTACTAAAACTTCACAACATGACATGGTATAAAACAGTTATCTGTCAGCAAATACACAATGTTACCAAACGCTTCTCTCACAGTGGTTCTGAAATGCACACAGACTCACAGTGTGATTCTAGACAAGCACCACTATCCCTAGGAGTTTACCAAAACTCATTCACTACAGTGGAAGTGGTAAGGGAACTGCACACAATTTACATATTTCACGACTGCACTTTAGTGTCAATGCTACTAAAACTTGACAACATGACAGATTTTAAAACAGTTATCTGTCAGCAAATACACGATGTTACCAAATGCTTCTCTCACAGTGGTTCCCAAATGATTCTAGACAAGCACCACTATCCCTAGGAGTTTACCAAAACTCATTCACTACAGTGGAAGTGGTAAGGGAACTGCACACAATTTACATATTTCACGACTGCACTTTAGTGTCAATGCTACTAAAACTTGACAACATGACAGATTTTAAAACAGTTATCTGTCAGCAAATACACGATGTTACCAAACGCTTCTCTCACAGTGGTTCCCAAATGCACACAGACTCACAGTGTGATTATAGACAAGCACCACTATCCCTAGGAGTTTACCAAAACTCATTCACTACAGTGGAAGTGGTAAGGGAACTGCACACAATTTACATATTTCACGACTGCACTTTAGTGTCAATGCCTGACTCATTTAATCAACGCATAAGCAAAGACTGGGTTCTAATGCTACTAAAACTTGACAACATGACAGGTTTTAAAACAGTTATCTGTCAGCAAATACACGATGTTACCAAATGCTTCTCTCACAGTGGTTCCCAAATGAACACAGACTCACAGTGTGATTCTAGACAACAACCACTATCCCTAGGAGTTTAACAAAACGTATTTACTACTATGGAAGTGGTAAACTGCACAAAATGTGCATATTTCAAAAGTGCACTTTTGTGTCAAAGCCTGACTCATTTAATCAACGCATAAGCAAAGACTAGCTTCTAATGCTACTAAAACTTGACAACATGACAGGTTTTAAAAGAGTTATCTGTCAGCAAATACAAGATGTTACTAGATGCTTCTCTCACAGTGGTTCCCAAATGCACACAGGCTCTCTGTGTGATTCTAGACAAACAACACTATCCCTTGCACTATACCAAAACACATTCCTTCATCTACAAGGAGTACTACATTTTACTGCAGAAACATAACTCATTTCACAAATTCATAAACAATGACTGGTTTCTAATTCTACCAAAATATAAAAACTGCATAGTTATCTGTCTACAAACACAAGATGGGAGATGTAGAGCTGGATAGGGTCTCCACTTTTGATTATTTAGGGGTGACCCTTAATGACAAAATGAAATGGGGGTCCCATTTGGCGAAGGCAAATATGAAACTAGCTCAATCAGTGGGGGGTATCCTGAAGGTGTATAATAACACCTCTTTCAAACCTCTGGGCCCCCCCCATGGAAATCTACAAATCCCAAGCTAGAGGGGGGGCGCTTTATGGCGCTGAACTCTGGGGATATAGCATTCCCGCTTCCCTATCTTCAATTGAGAATTCTTTCATTAGGAGACTGCTGAAATTACCTGTAAGCACTCCTTTAACTCCCTTGAGATGGGATCTGGGCCTGGTTCCCATAGAAGAGATTGCCCTGAATCGCCCTCTCCAGTTCTGGAGACGACTTTGGTCAACGCCCGAGCTGGCAAGCTATAGGTATGATCTTGGTGATATACTGGCAAGGGGAAAATCGGATAAAATCCCTTGGTTAACCTATGTAAAGAACCTCTGTTACTCCATAGGGATGGGGAACCTATGGTCCGCCCCGGAAGAGACAAGCTGTGCACTTTCGAAGAAATCATTGCGGGAGGTTTGAAATCGTATCGGAAGGAAATGCTACTGCACTCCTCTTTGGGCAGGCTTACCGACTCCTTCCTGGATATTAAGATTAGTCCCCAGTTCGAAGTTTTTCTGGACGTCATCCAACCACCTTTGGCAAAGAAACTTTACATCCAGTTCAGACACGGCTCGCTACCGCTGAGGGATCTTACTCATAGATGGTCTAATGTTTCGGATCCCTTAAGCACGTGTCCTGTATGTACTGACACCCGTGAAACAGAGCTGCATGTTGTCCTTTTCTGCCCTTTATATATCAAGGCAAGAAAAAAGTGGATCGTTCAGTTATGCAAGTCTAGGGGTCTTAGGGACTACCAGGAGGTGTTTAGAATTTTGAAATACGATACTACCCCATTGATAGTGTTCGCAATGGCCAAATATCTTCTTTCTATGTGGTTCACAAGGTCCAAAACTATGATTTCTGCCACATAATCCTCCTGATTCTAGTATTGTCATCATTGCTACCATAGAACTCTGTGGTGTAGTGAGTACATATTTGGCCTTGGATATAGTTTTAATAATTTGTTTTTGTGGAATAATTTTGTTCCTTCGTTTGTGTAATTTTTTTTCATTTAATAATTTTAATGCTTCGATGGATTACACTCTATACAATGTCTATTTAATCATGTTTTATTGTATATAACTATTTATGTCTTTTTATGGTATTTTACCGAAATAAAAGCTTTGACTGACTGACTGACTGACAAACACATGAAAAAAACAAATCCTTATCACAAAATGGTTTCTACATGCACACACACTGTCAATAAGATTATAGAGAAAAAAAAGTACTGCCTACACTTTAACAGAAGAAATACATTAGTCTGATTAAAATAAAAATAGTCTACATACATCCCCTCACAATTAAATAACTCACCTTTCAAGATGTTTTGTAGATTAAGAAGTATATCAGTCACACACCAGATATCAGTCACACACCAGATTTTCTTATACAGAATCTCTGCACTGTGCACCTGTCAGCAGAACCAAAGAATGGCAAAGTTTCCCTCTCATTTTCCATACATATACATGTAAACATCAAATCATATTCCTTCCCACATAAATTCAAAAGCAAACACACATTTCTATTGGTTAAACATTTCAACCCTTTCCAAATGACATAAACTTCAACCCTTACCCCAATCTGCCTTCTGCCCGTTACCATAGAAACAGGTCATGGAACACTGCACTGAGCACACAGGTCACAAGGTCAGCACCCACAATGTTGCTAATCAAAACAGCAAGTGTGCTTGACTTCTCAACATATTAGCTTATCATATATAATGTTCTTTACAATAAGTTTTTGTTAACCAATAAGAATCATGCGTTTAAAAAACAGAAATATGCACCCTACCTTTCAGTGTAGAAGGTTGTCAAACAACCAATGATTTCTTGTCTTTTTTCAAAATTGCATCTTAGCCACCATTTTACAAACATCTTACTTTCCAAACTGCCATTTCATTTACAGAGACCATCTGAGTGCATCCAGACCTCCTTACAAGATGCTTACAGTGTGGATTGTGGGACACAGCTACATTTTCGGGAGCCAAAGGTATGCAGAAAACAAAGGCATTCACAAAGACCTAGGTTTGCTATATGTAGACATTAAATGGATTGGACAGAGAGGGCCACTGTGGTGGCAATGACCTACGCACTTTGACTGGGGTAGGTCTGGAAATGCTTATGAAGGACACCTTTGCTGAACTGATTTCACTTTTCCCTAAAACTGCCTTTGTGTATTCTAACATATGCCAAAGGCAGAAATGGAACTGGTCCGATCATTTTTGTCCACAGATTGAGAAAGCTAGGAAACATGTGAATAAATCTGTTTCTGCTTTTACACGAGACTACAGAATGGGGTCCATTTACAATAACAATCTGCGCTTTCATATGCAAGAGATGTAT
This sequence comes from Triturus cristatus, assembly GCF_964204655.1. NCBI lineage: Eukaryota > Metazoa > Chordata > Amphibia > Caudata > Salamandridae > Triturus > Triturus cristatus. Next base: position 279,756,741 of record NC_140580.1, on the reverse strand, counting down.
AGGAGAGATGGAGTACACTTTACTGATGAAGGAAACAAAGTCTTCCTCAACAACTTTAGACTCTGTATAGGTACTTACTTATAAGTACCAAAAACTCAGAATGAACACAACGGCTCTTTTTAGAGCCACTCAACAACAAAACACTTAAGCTTAATCTTTATCTCCCAACAATTTCATTTTTTTTCCCTTGGATCCGCGAACCCACCGCAAGAGAATCCGTGCATCCAACGCGATAGGCTGCGCGCACCGAGCGCGCATTTCGCCGTTTTCTTTTTTTTTTTAAAAGGGGGGCCCCAGGGGGTCCTTCAGGGATCCCCTAAGCACCTCTAGAGGGTCAGAGTATTTCCACTCTGCCCCCTTTATATGTTTTACACACTTTTTCCCCTTGCTTCTTCAGCCTCGCTTCTACCGAGGCAGAAAATGGCCGCCAACAGTTCCTGGTTTCGAATGTAGAGAGACACTTGACAGCCAATTAGCATTCAGCGCGCGATCGGGAGGGTGCGCGTTTGGTTCGGGGAGGATGCGCTTACGGTGCGTGTACGGTCCGCGGATCCTCCGCGGCCATAGATATTTATGTACTTTTAACTCTAATTTTCTCAGGAACTACGGAACGGATTCACACCATATATGCAAAAGGCACGAGTCTGAACTGAGGACTACCTGTTTGCCAAATTTGGTGTCATTCCGTTCAGCGGTTCGGGCTGTAGCTGCGACAACAGATCGTATGGGAAATTGCATGGGGAAAACGCGTTTTGGGACCCCCCTTTTTTCTCGGCTCCCACTTGACGAATCACCGCGAAACTTTCAGGGTAGGAGCAGAGCGGAGCTGGCCAAAAGTTTGGAAAATTTTGCGAGGATTCGTCAACCGGCGCCAGACTTATTGGGAATAGAATGTTGCGGATTTCCTATGGCAAATAGGTCCTAACTATAACTATCTACTGGCGACCACCAATAGATAATATATATATATATATATATATATATATACGCACACACACACACACACACAACAATCAACATTTATAACAAACATTTAAAAAAATTGTTGTTCGTAATTTTGTTATTTTGAATTTTAAAATGTTTTCTATAAAATTAAGTTTATACCTTCTGTATATACATATTCTAAATCCAAATTTGCCCAACACACACATTTGAAAAACATTTTTCGGCAGAAATAGACTTTGGTTCATAACCAACTGATTACAGCTCTTACTCCATAGATGTTTGCGGCAAGTACGACTGTTGCCCTTCCCTACACTTAGTTCTCTAAAAGTTGATGGGGTTTTGTTGGCAGTCAGGACTGTGGGAATATGCACAAAGGTGTAAAAAATTTGGAAGACTGACCTGTGCAGTCTTTGAAAATCACTACTGCCATTTGTTTCCATGACATACTTGAAACCTATACAAGCAGTTCAATATTTTGTCTGTACTGACGATTTGGCGTAAAATGTAACATCCTTGAGCCATCGCCACTAACTTGGAATCTAGTGTATCAAAAACACAAAACACTAATTCTTATACATGCCATTCACGATGGAGATGAATTAAAAGTGCATGAACAATGCCAACAACTGCAGCAGGGTTCTACATCCAGCATATTTTGAGACAACATGGCTATGATGGACTTCTTTCTTTCTTTCTTTCTTTTCAGCCTAGCACCCCCTAAAAAGCATGGCTTGACAACACATACCCTAGCCTAACAAAGCATGCTAGAGCACAGCATGACACAACAAATCACAACATACTACAACATAACACAGCATCCAGTAACATGGCTCAACATAAGGCAACCCACCATAATTTATTTATTCGATCAATAACATGATAATTTAGAACAGCATCTATCAAACAATTCAATACAGTTTAGAAACAGTTTTAAGAAAAAGTAGGATATCACATCCGTCCAGCAGTTTAAAAGTTTACAAAATATTATCATAATATTTTGTTTAAAAAGTATTAGGTATATTAAAAGAGGAGGATTCCACATTACATCGAGTCTATGTTTTAAAAGGTCCATAATTCAAAACCACAGTAATCCATTGGGTTACTTGCATGATCATTTATCTTTCGCAGAGACATTTATTTAATCATTTTTTTACCTCGACCACCAAGCATAAAGCATAAAGCAAGTATCTCGCAATTGTGAATACGAGCTACCTTGTGGTATTGGACCTAAGGAGGCATAAAGCATCAGCGGAACGTGAGAAAGAGAGCAGACAGCAAGCAGGAATTACCCAAGTTTTCCTGAGATTTGCATAGGTGGGAAAAAAAACAAAGTGTTCAAGAGTCTCGGGAGAAGAGTGGCAAGTCGGGCACAGGGATGTTACAGAGGCATTGTCCCAGGTACTTTTTCTAGAATTTAAAGGGAGAACCACATACCTAAATTGGATGTAAAGTGCTAGTGCCTGCGGAGGTTCAATATCATCCATAAACATTTCAAAACCAAACCATCCCTTAACATTCATAAAACTGGAGGTTAAAGTGCCATGTGCATTAACATTGATGCATTGTAGATCAACATACTCCCAGTATCTTTTTTAAGCAGGGGAACCATTTTTTTCGTGATGGACCCTGGGTTCTCCCACAAACTCCAACCTGAAATTTGTGAGCCAATCCTTGACCTTATTGAACCAGGCAATATGTCCTGATTCTTTTTGAAGAGTTAATAGCTCTACCAAGGCCTCCTTTACCGTGACCTGTGTACTACTGGTCCATAGTCTTATCCAGAACAGGAGTGCCTTGAGGATGGCAAAATATTTAATGGGTTTGAGACCAATGTCAAGTCTTAGCGGCAAGTGGAGGGTTTTCACTGGTAAATTAAGAATCGCTCTTATGAATTTATTCTCAGCAATTTCCGAGTGCTTTAGGCTCACCAACCCCCATATCTCAGCCCCATATAGGGCCACTCCCAGCCTTTTTGCCCTGTGTAGTTCCAAGATTGGGGAGGATGGTAAAAAAAAAGACCCCCTGACCCTCCCCGCTGTTGCACAATCGACATGCTGGAGAGTTAAGACACTCCTTTCTATTTGGGGTGTCCAGGCTAGACTGTCGCTGATTCGGACTCCCAAGTAGTCAAACACCTTAACCTGCTCCAAAACTTGAGTACCCAACCTCAATTTACCCTTAGAGGATTTATAGGGGATAAATACCATGTGTTTCATTTTGGAGCAGTTGATTTCTAAGCCCCTGTCCTTACAAGCTTTTGTGAATTTATTAAGGACATTCTGGATCCCATTGGCGTCTTAGATATAAGCAGCATGTCGTCTGAGAATAGCAAGGAGGGCACCGGGTTACCTTCTAATTTCAGAGGGTCACCTCCACAATCCTACAGCTCTCCTATAAGACAATTTACGCACATAGATAAAAAAGGTTGGGGCAAGCACAGCCCTGTCATACTCCTTACTGACCAGAATGTCATCAGTTAAGCTACCATAAAGGTTCCACCTGACTTTAGTGTAATTATCTTGATGCAGGCGAATCAAGATTTTAACTAAATAGGTACGTGTCCGGAGTCTCGTAGGGAAGTCCAAAGTTGGGTGCGGTCTATGGAATCAAAAGCTGTTTTGAGATCAACGAACACAACATACAGGTGACCCCTCCTAATAGTCACTTCTTTCCATATGGGCAGGAGAAATCTAAAAACCTGGTCTAGAGTGCTGGTAAAAGCCCTGAATTCTGCCTGCAAGTTTGATAATATATTTTTATCCCTGATCCAATCTTGGATCCTGGTTAAAATAATTTTACTAAAGAGTTTATGGGGGACATCTATGAGGCTAATAGGCCTGTAATTCGCTGTTGACCCCTTATCTCCCTATTTAAATATCAGGATTATTTTCACACCTCGCCAGGTCGCAGGAATATCTCCACCTTGCAGGATGGCATTAAAAACAGTTTGTAACAGTGGTCCCCATATTGTGGGCTCTGCTTTAAACAGATCTCCTGGAAGCTTGTCCAAACCTGGGGCTTTCCCATTCTGCAGAGAGGTAATAGCATTACCAGTTTCCTCTATTGTAAAGCTGATTTCATCAGCTTGTACTCGATCTGTACTGCTCATCTGTGGGTCTAAATAGGAGTCATGCTGGTTGCCTGCATAGAGATGTACGAAATACTCCTCCCAAACATGAGGCTGAATATAGAAGTCAGTTTCGATTTTCTGTTTGGGTGTCCCTTTTGACATGAGGTGCCAGAATAGTTGGCCGTCCTTCAGCCTTGACGCTTCTACAAGTGTGCACCACTTTTCTGTCTCCCAGTCCCTTTTTGCCTTAGCCTGTGCCTTTTTGTACAGTTTCCTACTGTTTTTGATGTCTGACCAAAATTCTTTCTTAACCGCCAGGAATAATTCATCTCTTGGTTTCCTGCAAGCCTCATTATACCACGGGGCAGTGCTCCGTTGAATTAAGTTTAGATTACACTGTTTATTAAAGAAGGGTCTTAGGGTAAAAGTTACTTGTTGAAAGGTAGCCATGATGTCATCCGCACTAGCATCAGGGTTACTCACAACAGGAAGGAACTGTGCGACCTCAGCATAGATTTTTGGGAGGAGTTTGCCATCAGCCAGTATCTGTGGCCATTTTACTCTTTTGTTGCTATTGGTGGTGACAACGGTAACCACCCTCTGCCAAGATCGTCTATGTAAGATTGCTAGGCCAGACAGCGTCAATGCCAAAGCATTGTGATCACTGTCCTCCTGTTTTAGTACGATCATGTCATTAACATTTGGCCATAGGTCAATATCAACCAAGATGTAATTGATCCTGCTCTTGGTTTTCCCCCTCTTAAACGTATAACATTCTTCTGCGTCCGAGCATGTCCGACCATTACAAGCTCGTGCACCATAGGCGAGGGTAAGAGATAATACCTGTTGCCCCACCTTAGTACATTTCTTGATCTGAAGCTTATCCACCCGTCTAGCTTGATCTTCTTCCTGCAGTATCTCTTGTACATAGTCAACTGGCTTAAATGTTATATTAAAATCAGCAGCGACTATGAGTTGGTACTTTTCCCTGGATGTGTCGAGATAATTAGTTAGTGAGGTTATCGTATCTGATGGCTGGTGAGGGCTGCTTAACTGATTAGATATATATTAAACAACCTAAGATGGATATTTTCTTTCAATTATGTCAGTTCTAAACCGAGTATCTCCTCTGAGCTGAGTTTCAGGGGCTTGATTTTACACACCAGCGAGGTCTTAACCCAGATCAATAATCCACCAGCTGGGCGACCAGCTGGAAAATGCCTAGCCTCTATGCTGAAGTTAGGAAACCCCATTCTATGTATCTGCTCAACTGCCCAGGTTTCTTGGAACAGACAAAGATGGAAACCATCCAGTAAATTACACCATTCTGGGTCATTAAGCTTTGACCTTATTCCTGCAATATTCCAAGATAGGATTTTCAGATCTTCTGCATTTTCCCCACACACCTGGGATTGACGAATAGTTGTAGATTTTACTCTCTCTACAAACATAGTGTTGTGGCTGATGGCATAATTTGTAACTGGGCCAATGATTACAGTTTTACTAGATATGTTAGTATTAATAGCACCTTCTAATTGATTAGTAGAACTACCTCATGTGTCATTTGGAATTCAGTAGTTTTGGGGTTTAGTCAATCAGGTGAGTCCAAATCAGTAAGGGCTTGGTATCTGTTTCTAAGTTCCAGGTGGAAAAACTCCTGTTTCATCTTTGGTTTCTCTATGTAAGACGTATTTGGAGGAGCGGATTGACCTACACATTCAAGGTGCCTATAAAAGAAACCAAGGGGCACTATGTTAATCCCTTGTCTAGGCCTCTGGTTTGGTACAGTATTTCTCCTTCTAAACAACTGCCCTGCAAGCATTGGTGCCCTACAGCTTATAACTATACAGTCTCCAGTTGAAGTCTTGCGTAATGGACCAACCCATCTTACACATCTTACAAACAGGATATCATGATAACTAGTATTTGAGAAGTTCGTGTTCTGGGATAGCCAATAGCAAACTTTATTTTTCAGCTGGTTAAGTGATTCTTTATGATTATCCTGAACAGGAGGCACGCTGGTTAAAATTGCCACATATGGGCAGCACTCGGGTGGAAGATGTAATGTTAACACAAAGAAAACAGAAAAGGGGCCCTGAGAACACTAGTTCTGGGGGAAATTCCAATCCAGGGAAAATACAATGAGAAACATGAGCGAATAGCCCCACTGCAAGCAATTTAGATGGGCAATAAATCCAAATGTAAAAATGTCACCCACAGAGAACGTAATGTCACAGTTATTTATTCATCATATTTTCATAGTTCACTGATTTTTTAGACATATATTTTTTTTAATTCCCAAACATTTGGTATGCATAAATATTTTTGATACATAAATGTACACACATAATAAATAACAACATTCATGTAAACAGATAACAGATAATAATGAGACAGAAGAACCCTGAAAAAAAGGAAAAAAATAGACGAAGCTATACAAATGACAAGCTAACTGACAAATAGACCAAAACTAAATGACATTAATACATCAATACGAGACTAAGAAACAACATAACCAACAATGAACATTATACAAAAAACAATTGGGACAACAAAAGTGAAAGCGCCGACACGCGTTTCGGAAAAATGCCACTGCTTGAGACTTCCTTCATCAGGGCACAGACTTCATCATTTTAGTTTTGGCCATGTGATAACCATCAACATTCAAAATACACATAGTATAGAGTATGAGCAGGGCTCTAAGGGCTGTCTCAGGAACAATACACATCGAAGGGCGTGAGATGGATACAAAATGTAGCTACAATGAAATAACAACAGGGATTAAAATACGTGTAAAGCAGAGGATCTGAGGGTCTAAAGATAGGGCCACAGTGTAGATACAGAGAAAACTAAGAGGATGTGTCCAGAGGGGATTACATATAATCACAGCTAATCCAATAGAAATTACTTAAGCCTTCATTCATTGTGAGAATGCTGCACAGGAAAGATCTCCAAAATGTACGTGGAGACCGAGGTATCTGCAAAGGAGAATGTTGAGGGATCTTCTCTGATGGCTCTCATGCAGGTAAAACATAAAACGTAAAGCCACAATGAATACCCTAGTATCTGGTGCCGGCCGAACATGCCGTCAAATAGCTACCCCACGGATCCTGCCGGTCGTTACCTCATTAGCCTGATCGTTCCTATCATTAACATCAATTATTTCAGGGGAAGTCTGTTTACTGTAATCAGTAGTGTTCTCTGCGGAAATAGTACTACATGTGGCGGGCCCAATATTATTAGGAGGCATCCTTTCTCTCCCCGAGTGACTTAACACTTCTGGGTTCCGTTGGTTTTTGTGCTACTGCCCTCGGGTCACTCCTATTTTTTCCTGTGTTGGGAACACAGGATGGTGATTCTAAAGTTCTATTGGGATTCCCATTACTAGTATGTGAACTTCCATAGGGAGGTGCCCCCCCTTCATGTCTTTTCATTCTTGCCCCCTCCCCAGACAGTAAATCAGCAAGAGATTTTTTAATTGTTCCACACTTGATTCCAGTTTATCAACCCTATTCAAAATCAGCAGAAAAATATTGGATATTGTTTTTTCCAAGCGTGTCATTAAAGTTTCAATGGTTTGAGAGGATAAGCCAATAGGGGATGGCGAGTCTGAATCTATCAGAGATGGTACTCTTTGCCTTGTGTTGATAAACACTTCCAGTGCAGATTCCTGGATCTTTTTCCTGGATCTAGTCCTTACAACCCATGGGGATTCCAGATGTTTCACCTTCTTTTTCTTTTTAGCTGGAATGTTATGTAGTGGAGTTACCATTGAGTGTGGTGAAGGACGCTTGGTGGGAAAAAGAGCTGATGGGATGTTATCTTGTACATGAGGGTCCTGTTCAGTGTCACTTGGTAATCCATTGTGCACTTGCTCCTCATTTATAGCTACAGCCAGACCCCCTTCTAGAGACAGCCGTCATTCTGCGACCACAATTTCCTGATCAATGGCCTTTGCAGCCCGTAGGAGGAAAGTCAAGTGTGGAATTCTGCAGTGACTTTGGGGTGTTCACACTTTCCTCCTTTTGCTTTGATTTGGCCATCATTCCAAAAACAGAAGAAAGGAACAAGAGAAATAAATAAAGGGGGAGAGCAGCGCTAGATTGAAAACAGTTAGTTATTCTGAAGCATTCAGACTTACTTGTACAGATGATCAATATTCAGATTGCTCCTGGAAGATCCTAGTGCAGGTTTTGTAGAGGCGTATGCATGGAAATAGCCAAGACCGAAAACAAAGAGACTAGGCCCAGCCTGGCCTCCTCTGGGCTCTGATAGGCGCAGACAGGCCCACCCTTGGCCCGGGCTTCACCCAGGCGCGGCCCAGGCGCGGCCCAGGTACGCCCACGCATGTCCCACGCTGCGGGAGCCCTGGCCGTAATTTATGCGCCTCCTGGCATGTGTAAACGACGCTGGCGGCATCCACGCCACTTGGCTTGCTGAGGGTAGTGGTTTCAGCTCCCCCTGGTCACGGCAGCAACAGCAGGAAAACAGGTACGGGCTCCAGCGCTGCTGGAGCCCTGGGCATAATTTATGCGCCTCCTGGCATGTGTAATGACTGTTGGTGGCGTCCACACCGCTTGGCTTGCTGGGGATAGTGGTTTAAGCTACCCCTAGTCACGTCAGCAGCAGCAGGAAAACAGGTACGGGCTCCCGTGCTGTGGGAGCCCTGGGCATAATTTATGCGCCTCCTGGCACGTGTAATGACTGTTGGTGGCGTCCACACCACTTGGCTTGCTGGGGGTAGTGGTTTAAGCTCCCCCTAGTCACGTCAGCAGCAGCAGGAAAACAGGTACGGGCTCCCGTGCTGTGGGAGCCCTGGGCGCAATTTATGCGCCTTCTGGTGCATGTAAGGACGTTGGCGGCGTCCACGCCGCTTGGCTTGTTGGGGGTAGTGTTTCCAGCTCCCCCTGGTCACGGCAGCAGGAAACCAGGTACGGGCTCCCTCGCTGTGGGAGCCCTGGACGTAAATTATGCGCCTCCTGGCACGTGTAACGACGTTGGCGGCGTACACGCCACTTGGCTTGCTGGGGGTAGTGGTTTCAACCCCACCCCCCCCCCAGTCCCGGCAGCAGGAAAACGGGCACGGGCTCCCCAGAAATTAACACAGTATAGCACACCATGAAACAACACAATACATTACATCAAATCATACACAGCCTGGCACAATATAACACCATATTATAACACAGAATAGCATGTAATGGCAAAACATAGCATAACACATCGTAACAAAACACAACATAGCAAAGTACTGCATAATCTAACACATCATAACTTATAGAGTATTCCATCTCAAAAGCGACAGAGTACCCTGTCTGCTAAACTGACTGTTCACCCACTCTAGATCTTGTCAGAGGGACCACCAGCTTTCCTTCGACTGAGCCTCCGTTGGGTCTGTCAAGGTAGAGCTGCGTCCGATGGTTCAACAAAGTAGATCCATCACACGTCCCACTCTATTTACAGCGAACGATCTGATGTTTTGTTTTCTGTTTTATAACTGCCACGCCAAACCTTGCAATAAGGGACAGAAAAAAAATAATAACTCCCCCACATCTTTGGAGAAAACTCCAAAGGTGTGTAGAGGTGATTTATTTTTTGTTTTACAATAATAAGCTCCAGGTTTGGGAGTTTGTTTTTAAAACACAGATAATTGTTAAACATTTGGTGGATGGCTATCAAAACCAATGGCGGCCGTCTACTCAACGTTTTGTACCTTGAAGTGAACAGCAGTGACGGTGGTTCCTTTCAATGTACAAAGATGACCACTGGACCAAAGTGATCTTTAAATAGGAGGGACTACTGTCCATCAGAATGGAGGACGTTAAGTCCTCCACCATCCTGAAGGACAGTGGTCTATTTGCTAGAATCGAATTCTGGCCCATAACCTCCTAATTGCAGGGGCGAGACTTTCATATCCTCTGCACTACCTCTCTGGAAATATTGAAATTCCAAAGAAAATCTGCAGGTTACATATTGGGCCTTTTCGTCACGGGTGAAAGGTCCATCCACACTTGTGGGGCACCGTTTTTTCAATACAGGAAAGCAGAACATTTGTTATTATCTATTGAATTTCTCAATTTTTTGGCTTCCAATCTAAGTCAGTATGCAAGATTAGGGGTGACCCCAAATTTAAAGCTGTACGAATAACCACCATTCTTAAACTCGGATTCTTCTGCACATTTCAAAGATGCATAACTCTTCTTCATGCCCATTTTTTATAAATTAGAGTTTATCTTATGAATGTCTGCATGGTTGGTACACAATGAAAAATGATTAAAAGCTGCAATTCAGTTGATGGTTCTGGGTATCATGTGTGTTTAGACCACTAACAAACACTACATACCCCCACGACCGAAAGGGTGTGACAGTTATAAATGCATATTACTTTTGTGGATCAGCCATCTGGACAAAAAAATACAGATGAAAACACTGTCGCCTATTTCTAATTTTTTCCTACATACTTTTATTAGTTTTTTATTTCAACTATTTGTTTCTTTTGGAAAACCATGAGTGATACACACAAATGACCCCTTGCTGAATTCAGGAGTTTATCTAAATTTCAGAAATGTTATGTTATGTTACAAAAACTTGGTATAGTGCAAACGACTCACTCCTGAAGGCGTATCTCTGCACTCCAACATCCAGAACTATCTGGATTCACCCAAGGGTTTCATACCTCTTTACCCCCACAAAATGCAAGTGGGTTAAAACGACAAAAATAGGAATTATTGACCATCTCTTAAAAAACTGCGACAACTGTGTTAAAAAACTGATTTTTGTTTTTTACAAGTCTGCCTTATCCTGAAAGTTGGGAAGAGGGTGATTTTAGCACAGCAAATTCTTTTTTGAAGCAATATTCAAAAACAAAAAGCACACGTTCCTGCACAGCATTTGTTTTACATTTTTCCAAAACAATCTACCATTTTCCTACATTTTAGCTACTTTCGGGGTAACCTTCAGACCCTGACGATTCACAAACGCTGTGTACCTTTAGAATACCAACATGTGAGAGGAGGCAAATTTGGTCAGGATACCTTTCATGGTAAAAGGTTATCACCGCCTAAATATCAAAATAAGAGCTCAGCATAGGGAGGAACACTCTCAGTACTTAAGGGAATAACACAGAATAGCATTGCACAACACATCGAGAAAACATAACACAGCATATAACTGAATGGCATACAATGATACACAACACCATAACATTATATAACCCAGATTAGCACAGCATGATACAATATAACACACTCTAAAATGACACAGTATAGTGCAGCATTAAGCATGATAACAGAAATACAATACCCCTGGCACAGCATTACACAGCATAACACACCATAGCATAACACAGTATATGGCAGCATAACATGGTAAACCTAACTCCTCAGAACGTAGCATAATTGACACAGCATAATAAAACATACCTTAAAACATTGCAGAATATCACAATATGGCACAATATGACACACTGTATATTGTCACAGCATAGCTCTAAATAATCCAACTTAACAAAACACACTATAACATCACACACCAAAGGAACACAATGACACCATATACAATAAAAGACCATATCGAAGAATTCCACAACATAACACATCATAACATACCTTGTCAGAACACAGCTTGACATAACAAGAAAATGCATCACAACATGTTACAGCATTGACCACTATGACTCAACATAACGCAACACCGCATACTAAAGCACAACACAACCAAGTTCTAATGTTATGACAGATGGAGGTTGAGCGTTAATATAATGCCAATTTAGAATTAAATGGCGACTGTTAGAACACAAACTTGAATTGAATTCCTTTGCCCTGAAATTCTATTCCCACATTTAGAAATCTGCCACAATACTGAACCATGTGAAAGGGGCTATTAAAACATTTTAAAATAAGTGTGGTCGTAGATTTATGAAAGTGGTAAAGGATATTTTTAATGCTAACACTGGAACTTTGGCAGTTTCAGCAGCAGAAGGAAACCAGAGCTGCATTACATATGCGGCCCACTTTCCTTCATTGCACCAGGCACACCTTTAAAAAGCTGCAGCCGGTGCAATTGAAAGTGTGCTGCATTATGGTGAATGCACTGACCCCAGGGCAGCCGCGAATTTGTGCTGCCCTGAGGGCAGCGCATTCAAGTGAAATACGAGCGTCTGCTTTGAAGCTGCTCCGTGTTTCACTGAGCAGGCAGCAACTCGCCTGCACTTTTAAAAGTGAATAGAGATCCCCTTGCAGGCATGTGCAGAGACTGCACCCGCCTGCACGGGGATGTCTGGGGGGTCCATGGGACCCCATTACCCCTTGCAGAGGGCTGCTCTCAGGTGGCGCACTAAAAGTGCGCCCCCTTTGACGTAGCGCACTGTCAGTGCGCCTCCTGATGGCTTCTTTGCCTCTGTGCCTGCGTCTTTATTACGCCGTGGGTGCAGAGGCAAAGGGATTCCCTCATTTGCATGAGGCAGGGAACGCCCCTTGAAGATAACGTTGGTGCTTTTGGTATTACAGAAAACACCTCTTGCGTCCCCGGGGCACTTTATGTAATACGGCCCCAGATCTTAGGGCTGCAGCAATAACGGGAGATATTAGGTGGCTAAAAATAAATTCTATAGAGATTTCCTGGGGATGGCATTGCAGTAGTTAAGACTGAAATTAGGGGGTCTATTAGGATGGCGGGCGGGGGCACCACCCACTTTACCACCCGCGAGCAGCGGACCTCATGCCCACCATATTAGTATGGCCAAACATAGCCCATTTACCGCCCGCCGCGGTGCGACGAGAACCGCCATCAAAGTGCACCCGCTACTGCGGCGGTGTGAGCCAATGGAGACTCACCGCCGTGCCGAATGACGTCCGCCCCGTTCTACAAATTAGGATGGCCCAAACAAGCAACCGCACAGCAGCGGAGAAACGGCCCAATCATAGAAGGCGGAAGCTCGACAGCGGAGCTCGAAACCAAAGTCCCGGTCCACACTGCCCAGACAAGACCGTAATGGACCCAGCCCTACACATTTTTCCGGTGCTGTGACACATTACATCACCAGCAACTCATGGACCGCCGCAGATGCCACCGCAAGTACGCAATTACACAAGCACAACACACAACTCAAGGGCTGCTACAGGGTCCAAATCAACAGACACCCTGGTGGGGACAGGAACACATCCACATGGCCCACCTGCCACCAAGTCACCCCTCTGCATCCAGGACACACATTTTCCGCAATCATGCAGCAATGTCCCGGTCACGTCACCACAGCGGTGAAGACAAGGGAATACATGCGCACAATGCAAAAGGCAGGGCCAGCGCCAGCCATGGGCAAGCCACAAAGAGCACAGGGCCACACCTCTACCCTCCACACACTAGCCCCCCAAAGGCACATGCCCTGTGCCCCTCCTGTGCACCCCATGCACAACAGGTGAATCCACACCCTGCACCACAAACCAAACAACCAGGAAGACAGCCACAGCTGGAGTGACTGCAGAGGAACACACAGCACAGAAGCACAGGGCCAGGGCAACACACACACCACAACAACACCACACTCATGGCAAGAAAAATGAGTACAAGCACTAGATGAACACACACACATACAAGGAACAAACATCCTACTGGACACACAGCCTGCCAAGTCACACAGACATACCCCATACTGACACACAGACACATACACAGACCACATGCCACCAGCAATGGAGCACAACAAATAGGAAAGCCAAAGTGAGGTGCACCCAAATGGAGGGCCATGGAGACAACCAATAAGCATGTGTACATCACATGCAAGACAAGGAACATAGAACAACACCCTCAGCCCATCAAAGCACACATGGTTGGCACAGTGAGTGAAGTCATACCACAGACCGCTCAGTGCAACAACCCAGGGAGACAGCAAGGCAACCTGTGTATAGGCACAAGGATGAAAGGAAGGCCCTGAAGTCAAACTGTGAACTGACACACATATGTATACAACTACTTCACAGGAGTACGCCAGCAGCACAACACACAGGGCATATTGACACACTCCATGACTGTCAAACACTAGTAGGAATCTACACACATACCCCCCCTCACACCAGCAGCACAAAACACCAGTGTCAAACACACTGAAGGGTGGCAATATTTTCCAGTCAATAACCAGACAAACAATCACACACCCTTGGGGTAGCCACAATCATCACACACACACAGGGATGCCAGAACAAATGTCCGCACAAAAACAACAGACAAACACATAACCCAACAGAAACACACACAGAACCACAACAAGAACAGACATTCCCTGTGCAGCTAAACTGTGGAAAGGCAATGGGAGAACAGACACAACAGTAGTGCACAACCTCATCAGTCAGGAACAATGCACAGACAATATACCAAAACACAGACAAGAAGTGGACAATCACAGAAAAACACAGCCACATCAAACAAACAACAGATGCACAGGCAAAAAAATCACATAGCAAACACAGCAGGACATCAGGGGATACACACCAAGCAATGACAAGGCAACATACACCCACAGCACTGCAAGCACAACAAGCAGTGTGTGCACACCAAGCATACCAGCACCACACAGATATGAGTGACATAACATTACCCCACACAACACCAATCAGCACAGCACAAAGACAACATCACATCCAGGAAGTGAAGCAGCAAACACGCATACATTCAACACAATACCAACAGATGCACAGGTCTAGGACAGAAAGGTGGAAACAACTTGACCAGAGGACCGGGCAGCACACACAGTTGAAGTGTATATGAGCAACCATGACTGCCAAACAGCACAAGACCATCACATATAACCTATTGGGGAAATGTCCTGAGTGACACATTGCTCCTGGCCAAAGAACTGCACCACAAAGCACAGTGTCACAAATGAAGTGATGGGGAGGCACACACACATGTAAACCAAGGGGACAGCTGACATCAAAGTGAAGTGTTTTGCATGTCAGTAGGGGACATGGCAGGAGTGTACCATACACAAATAGAGCGAGTGCTGACTCACAATGGGTAGGCATCTGAAGCACAGATAGGGGATGGTATGACACCACACACAACATGCCATACTGGAGGCAAAATGACACCATGTGACAGCAATGCATGAGAAAACACAACCACAATGGCAGTGTGGAGCAGCAGGTCTGCACAGTCTCCACAAACAGTATCAAGACACATGGATGATCAACACAACACTGACTTGCCAGTCACACTCACTGCATACTCACAAGTGACAAACACAACAAGTAGGAGTCAGCAAGAACTGCAAGTACACACCAACACACTGCACAGTGCATAACATACAACTCACACATGTGCATACAACCACATCCAAAGGGCTGAACAATCCTAACAACAGGCACTCAACTCCTGGATGACACGTGTGTAGTTGACAATGCAGGGGCACACACACATCAACACTCCCGACAAAGTCACCCCCTTCACACTGCACACTTCTTGACCACCCAAGAGCACACATTGAAAGTAAGCCCTGGGACTACGGTGACAAGCCCTCATAAGATGACCACACACATACACTACTGGGCACACATAAAGGAAGAACACACATACATGATGAGCCAGGCCAGCCTGCCTGCAATCCTGTGGATAGAATCCCACTCTGTGCTGGCAGTGCCCCCCACCCTGACATGTGTACAATATAGCCAACATGAACAAAATAAGAAAATGACAACTGCTTTCCATTTAAAATTGACATCATTTCCCCCACAAGTATCAGGGTCAGGAAGAACTGAAGTCCCTTTCACCCCTGTAAAAAATAGAGTAAGTGAGCCAAGATATTGGCTATGTTGAAGTGGCACACAGAGCATGTGGCACAGTAAACCATATACACACTGCAAAATAACTTTATTCAGTAAGGACACTGACAAAACAGACAACAGACAACAGGAGCAACTGTCTTTATTCACATATTGCACAGATAGGCACCAAGAGTAGAGAAGAGCAAGGCACAAAATGCAGAGTATTTCCATGAGAAGCTGCACAGGCAAGGGGCACACAGCAGTGAATGACAAGGCCAGTGGGCAGGGTAAAGTGCGGAGTCAGTACATGAGAACCTGCACAGGCAAGGGGCACACAGCAGTGAATGACAAGGCCAGTGGCCAGGGCAAAGTGCAGAGTATGCCCATGAGAAGCTGCACAGGCAAGGGCAAAACAGCAAGGCCAGTGGCCAGTTCAGGGTGCAGAGTATGTCCATGAGAAGCTGCACAGGCAAGGGCAAACCAGCAAGGCCAGTGGCCTGTTCAGGGTGCAGAGTATTATGGCCATGAGAAGCGGCACAGGGAATGTGTGCGACTGTACCTTTCCATGGTCAGCAACACAGTCAGGGGTAACAATGTGCAGTACAGGCCCACCTGTGTGAGAGACAGGTGTGTGAGGGTGACTACCACTCAGACTTGGCTGTCAGGCAGACTGGGAGCTGGCTGTGTCTCGGGGACTGTCGGAGCACTTGACCAGGGAGAGAGCAGCCCAGCTGAAGTAGAGCTATCAGTGGCTTGGCAAGCCAGAGGGCTGCTTGGACCAGGTGGTGTAGTGGCATGTGGAGGCGGAGTCATGCAGACGTGAGACACAGTGTGGCTAGGAGATTGTGGAGGGGTGCCTTTCTGCTTCTTGGGGATCCTAACTGGCTTCCCTGCCTGGGGATCAATTAGAAGTGGTGTGGACACAACAGGCACACTCACCACTAAAGCTGCATCAGGTGCAGACGCTGGCACTCCCTCTGGTGATGTGCTGGATCCAGCGGAACGCTTTGCCTGGCTTCGCCTTTGCCCCTCCATCCCCTATTTACTAGGTGTTACCCCTTTAGTGCCCTCCTTCCCCTGCTTCACTGGGCTTGAAATGGGAGTCGAGGTGGTGGGTGAATCTGCCTTGGAGCCCTTCCTAGGTGTACCCTTGGAATGCACCACCTTCTCGGTGGGCACAGAAACTTTCTGCTTCACTTTGCGAGATGCTTTAGGGACAGGAGAGTCCTTGGCTGGGGATGCCCATGAGGCATGTGAGCCTGAGGTCTGCTTCTTTGCATTTTGGCCCCTGGTGTCACATGATGGACTTTTGTCTTTGCGCTCTGGGGTGGCTTTGGTCTTCTGTGGGGATGGTGTCTGCGCCCGGGACCGCTTGGGTTGTTGCTGCTGTGTGCTTCGTGTGCTGTATCATGACTTTGAGGTATGTGGACCGTGGTCACTATCGTCAGACGTGGCCAATGCCAGGGGGGTGGACAAAGGGACCGGAGCTGGACTGTGAGTATGTGCCTGTTGAAGAGCTGCCGTCACTGTGGAGGACAAAGACTGGACAGTCCGGTGCAGCCACCCACATCTGAATGTATGCCCTCCATGAAAGCAACAACCTGTGCCAATTTTTTGTCATGGTCAATGAAGGCATTGAGGAGAGCTGTATGACCTACACACAGCTGGCGCAAAAGGTTCACAGACTCGGCACTGATGGCAGCAGCGGGGACAGGGGCAGCGGTGCCCGGGGTGAAGGACACTCTTCCCCTCTTACTTGGGCGAACACGGGCAGCACCAGAGGAAGTAGCTGGGAGGGTGGGCACTGGCCGCTGTGTGGTGGAAGATGATGCAGAAGCCCCGTTCCCTGTGCCCGCCAACATGGATGCATCCCCGCTAGCATCAGATGATGTAGAACTTTGAGTCTCAGGCTGGGATTTCTCCAGCAGACTCCAGTTCCCCTCTGAGGCGCTGGCGACATCTGTGTCACTGGGATCCTGTGCAGCTGTTGTGCTTGTTTCACCCACACTGGTATCTGTCTCCTGTCCCTCCGTGACCACAGGAGATGCTGCATGAGAGAGAGAGATGTAGGGTCAGTTCAGTGGCAGCAACAGAACAAACATATGCAAGAAAAGCATCACAAAAGATGACTAAATCTACATGTTGCACAACGCCCTGTGCAATCACATTGTGCTAACTCACTATATTGGCTCAAACAGTGTGTGGAAACTGGAAATTCAGGCATAAGTGAGCCATGTGATGACCACACAGCACAACACCCTGCTAGTGGCTCCGTTCAACCAGACACACAAATAGATCTGAGCACACCTAGGGCCATGATGGGAGCACACTACTTGTTGCCACTGACAGATCTGGATGGAGCAGGAGTGGACAATACAGACACAGACTACAACATGACATTCCACAATGGCCATGAGCCCATGCCACCCACCATGTTGTACTTTGGGGCCCAAAGAATGGTACACATTGGTGTCAGATGTCTAAGCCTCCCAAATCTGAGTGCAGGCAATGGACGCATTGATGAAGGCACACTCAGATCGGGCACACTGCCGTTCCCTCCCACGGGATTCCCCAGACTACCCCAATGCAGACGATACCCGAAGACCACGACTCAGAATGCAATGGGAATGCACAGTACTCAAATTACCTTTGTAAGTACAGGTAGGGCAAATGCATAACACCTGCACCCAGCCCAGCAGCCACTTAGAAGCCACTGCATCACACTACCAACATCACATAGGCCAGGGCTGGCACAGGCTCTGTACACATGCAGCCACCCCCAGCCAAAATCACCCTTCCCAGAATGCTCACCCCTGGCTTGCTGCTGATGTTCCTTCAAACGTGCATCCAGCTCAGGCTGTGTCACGGCCAAGATGTGGCCCATGAGTGGTGTCATGCTACGCCTTGTCAACCGACCAGTGCGAAGAAGCAGCCCCCAAGGTCATCTCCGCCACGTTCTTTGCCAGCCGGCTGATGTTGTCCCACCTCTTGTGGCAGTGGGTGTGCCGTCGGTTTGAGACACCCACAGCCCGCACCTTGGCCGCAATGGCCCTCCACACGGCCTTATGCTGGTGTACCTTGAGCTGCAGGCATGGGAGACAAGAGGGGGAAATGATCAGTGACACAGTGTTATGTACCTACATCTCTCAGTACAGTAGCATGATGCAAACTCATCCCAAATCCACAGATATGTCTAACAGAGACAAGAATACATCTCAAATGGTACATCTGCATGGGAAAAGCTGATGTAAATGCATGCAGATGTGAGGGGGAACACAGTCCATGCACATCTCACACACATGCGGGATGCGAGCATTGAAACCGCTTTGTAGCCTGTCCACATCTCCAGTCCATTTTTAGGTTAAGCAACACATACATCACATATCAACCTGTGTTTGGGGGTAGACTCACTGTGTCCAAGACTGTGCAGCCCTCAATGTCCCTGCCCTGTCAATAGATAACTGTGTCATGGATGTCACATTGAGAGACATGATCTCACAAATCCTTTTCACAAGGCCGGTTGTTTGCAATCTACAGTGCTGAGTTGGCTCATAGCTTGAGTGCAATGAGAAAAGACTGATGTAATACTCTGTAAGTGAAGTGATGTGTCCTTGTCTTTTTGGGCGGAGACTGTTCAGGCCAGCTGGGCTCACACTGAGATGGACAACAGAGGCACACACAGCCATTCAGCCAAGCAATCACTGTCCTGACTCCTGCATGAACAGCTTGCTGCGTGACTATATGGCTGACAACACAACAAAGGTCACTCAAACATACATGTGCAGGCAGGGAAACCTGTGGCATTGGGTAGGGTACACACACCTTCCTCCTGGAGACAGCATGTTAGTCAGTGCATGGCATAACCCCACACTCTCAGGCACATATTGCGTCAGTCCAACTACATGTGTGCCCCCCCCCCCACTGTTGAGGACTTACCACGACATTTTGGGCACCATATAGCCTTGTGTACTATGTGAGCACCTCGTCCACCAGGACCTCCAGCTCCTCGCTTGTGAAGGGACTGGCACGGATCTTCTCAGTCCTTTCCATCACTGTGGACATGAGACAACAGCAGCAGAATTGGGTGGTGGGGGGTCTCTGGCAGCAGTCCCTGGAGGCAGCAGCAGGTGGCGGTAGCGGAGCACGCCTACCACGATTTCAAAATTACATCATGCCACCGCAATTAAGGTTCCCATTGGCTGTAAGGGCATGCTCCATGGGGGTGACACACCGCAGGGGCCAGGCGGGTGCTACCGCGATGGTGCATCTTTCAATTGCATCCAATGTCCGGCTCTGCGGTTGCAGAGCACGCCTACCGCGATTTTCAAAATTACATTATGCTACCATGCTACCGCAATTAAGGTTCCCATTGGCTGTAAGGGCATGCTCCATGGCGGTGACACACCGCTGGGGCCAGGCGGTACCTACCGTGATTTGGGTGGTAGAGCATGCCAACCGCCATTTGGGCATGTCTCTATGGCTATCACTACGGCACCAGAGACTGCTGGATTTTTCCGCATTGTGCGTGAAGATGCCGCTCTCTAGCCTTTGGAGCCAGTGTGCCCGATTCCTTGACTTTATAGTCCTCATTGTAGGACTCAATATGGTGCCCTTTCCCCTTTTTCAGTCCTGAGGAAGACCCCCGTGTAAGGTGTTAAACGACCTACAATGTACCTTGGGCTCGAAACGTCGACATTCTTTCCCTTGAGCTAGCCCTTTGGATCAACAGAGACTTTGTGACTGTGTTTCCTTTGTATGGTCTAGCTATTGAATTATATGAACATTATATGTATTTTTGGCGAAATAATTGGGCCTTAATTGATTACCTTGGTCAATTGAACCTGGCATTATTTGCTTACACGATTTCCTTAACACTCTTTTATCCTCACGAAAATCACCCACCTCCTTCCTTTTCTTTTCCCTGTCCTTCTGGGCACTTAATATGTATGCAATTGAACTTTGACATATGTATTAATGTAATTTTTTTAATGTAGCAGTGTGATTAAATAACACTCGCTGCCTATCATACATTGTTGTCAATTTTGTGTGATTTTAACGTTTTTATGTATTGTCTATCTAAATATTGTTTACTGGGACCATTCTATAGTGTACTGATACATTCACATGAGGCACCGCAATTTGGGTGGCGGAGTATGCCAACTGCCATTTGGCAATACATAGATATCTATCACTACCGCACCTGTGTATATGGGGATTGCTGGTGACACACCGCTGGAGCCAGGCGGTAGCTACCGCGATTTGGGTGCCATACAATGACAATGGCCACCTGGCAAACATCAACAGTGCACAGTGGCCACATGGTCAATGGCACATCATTGTGAACACAATGCCAATGTTCCATTTACTCCACTGGTGAGACTACACATGCCATGTTTGTGTATGTGATTTCGTAGATTGGCATATACTCCCTCACATGTAACTTGTGATATTGATGGTCCTGTACACAGGATAGTGTTGTTATGGACTCCACAATGTGTACACATGTCAATGTGTTGAGGTGCAGTGACAATCACAGCAATGTTTGTCTCAATGAATGTTCTTTTTTGCATGTCCTCTTATGTCTGATCATGCACACACTCATCATTTCTGCTCAGACTGTGGTTATTGTGTTGGAGGATGAGGCAATCATCCGGAAATGCCGTCTGGATAGAGCCACCCTAAAAACCCTTTGTGATATGTTGGAGCCCCACCTGCAGCCTCGCAGAACATATCCAACAGCTTTCACCCCAACGTATAAGGTGATGGTGGCCCTGCATTTTTTTGCCACTGGATCATTCCAGCACACAGTGTCCAGCGCAGGTGGGATGTCACAACCTATGTTCAGCATGGTGCTGCGTGATGTACTGTCCGCCATGATGATCTACAAGGACAGATATATCCATTTGCCCAGGGGGCCGGAATTGGTAGCTGTGAAGGGAGATTTCTAGCCCCTCGGACACATCCCCCATGTTGTTGGTGCCTTTGATTGCACCCATGTTGGGCTTGTGCCACCACAGGCACGGGAGCACATCTACAGGAATCATAAACATTACCACTCCATAAATGTGCACGTGGTGTGCCAGGCAGAAATGATCATCTCACACGTGTGTGCCAAACTCCCAGGCTCAGCCCATGACTCATACATCCTGCGTAACAGTATTATACCCCAGCTGATGGCTGATCTGCTTCCCGAGCGTGCATGGATTGTGGGCGAGTATGCCTAGTCATATGGCATGCTGGGTGTGTGACCTGCTGTCCTCTGCCTCAGCGACATAGCAATGTTTATTTGTGTGTGTCACACCTAGGTGACTCTGCATATCCCAACCGTCCCTGGTTGCTGAGCCCACTGCGGAATCCCAGGACCCCGACTGAAGTCCGCTACAATGATGCCCAGGGGAGGACACGTCGTGTGGTGGAGCGTACTTTTGGTCTGCTGAAGTCACGTTGCCGCTGCCTGGACAAGACCGGAGGTGCACTAATGTACTCGCCCGGGAAGGTGTGTCAGATTGTAGTGGCATGCTGCATGCTCCACAACCTAGCCATTCGCCAGGAGATTCCCCTGGTCCTGGATGATGATGAGCACCCAAGGCCCACGCCTGCAAACCAACCCGTGTCCAGTGATGAGGACAGTGGAGAGGAGGAAGGTGTTGACCTGCGTCAACAGCTCATAACCCGCTACTTCACTTGAAGGTGGGTGACAATGTACAACATACCCATTGTCTGATGATGTTGCTGTTGTTGTGAAGGTGTAAGTGTGATTTGTAACAGCAGCCAGTTGTAGACTAAGTGGTGGATGACAATGTTTCTGGGACAGTTCATTTAGGAAAAACTTTTGGCATAGGCGTACCCGCCGACGCTACTTCATGGACCACAATTCTTTGGGGCAACACGCTGATAGGATTAGCAGAGTGCGGCCAATTGGATCTTTGTTTATATTCAGGCTCCCTTGAGCCGGTGGGGCTGACGAGCCCATGGCTACGCACCTGCGCGCCTTGAGTGGTACTTTACCTGAGAATATTTTTTGGCAGCCTACGCAGCAACCCCACACACACACCTACTCCCTGCTGACGAGAGGCAACTACCTCGAAACACGTGTCCAGGGATGGCTAACGCGACACTCACTTTCATTTTAAACTTTTGGCTTAGGCGTACCCGCCGACGCTACTTCATGGACCACAATTCTTTGGGGCAACACGCTGATAGGATTAGCAGAGTGCGGCCAATTGGATTTTTGTTTATATTCAGGCTCCCTTGAGCCGGTGGGGCTGACGAGCCCATGGCTACGCACCTGCGCGCCTTGAGTGGTACTTTACCTGAGAATATTTTTTGGCAGCCTACGCAGCAACCCCACACACACACCTACTCCCTGCTGACGAGAGGCAACTACCTCGAAACACGTGTCCAGGGATGGCTAACGCGACACTCACTTTCATTTTAAACTTTTGACATAGGCGTACCCGCCGACGCTACTTCATGGACCACAATTCTTTGGGGCAACACGCTGATAGGATTAGCAGAGTGCGGCCAATTGGATTTCAGTTCATTTAGGAACATCTACAGGATGTGTATGTTGACACTTGTTGCCCATTGTGATGTGTGCATGTGGGATTCTCTTGTTGTGAAGTGTTGCGTGATGTTTGTGATGCTACACCCAGGCTAGTGAATGTTGTTCTGTTGTGTTTCCCTAGGTGCCTTTAACCTCTCCTTGCCTACATACACTCCAGTCTCCTGGTACATTGTAATCATGGTGAAGACTACATCCTGGAATAAAGACAGAGCAGGTACTACAACATGTGTGTAAGGAGTTGTTTATTTGCAATGGTGACATGTGAGGGGGTTGAACATTTACAGTGAGGTGATTAGTGCAGCAGTGAGTTGACAGTTATGGTACATGAGATAATTGAGTAGTCACCACATAGATGTGGTGACCCAGTCCAACAGACAGATGCCATTCACAAGGCAGTGTGGGGAAGGACAGTCCAAAAAGTCAATGCAGTGGGAATGAGGCTTGCCATCATGGCTGGCTCCGTGACTGGCATTTGGCAGGTGCTTTGCCAACAGATACTCCCAGGGTTTTCTTTGGATGGCCCCTTCGCTGCTTGGCAGGCGGGGCCTCTGCTGGGGGGCTAGTGGTGTCTGAGGACTCACCCCTCTCTGTGGCCGCAGGGGAGGATGGTGAACTGTCATCCTGCGGACCACCAGTGGGAGGGGGAGGTGTTGGTTGTGGCGCAGGCCTGTCCCTCAGTACGGCCACTAGCTGGCCCAAGAGGTCCACAATTTGTCCCATGCGGGTGTCCATGGACCTCATGAGCAGGAGTAGCTCACAGGAGTCTTGTTGTGACTGGCCCGTTTGTCCCTGGGCCCGTTCATATGCCCCAAGGGATTCGGTCCCACGCTCTGGTGGTCTGTGGGTGAAACTGCCCCTCCCACCTGCCCTGCTGTCACGGACCTGTTGCCTCTCCACTGTCGGCACCCACATCCTCTCTCCCTGCCCTCCTCAGTCGGTGGGGTGGGTCAGTCATCCTGTGGGACAGGGAGAGTGTTGCGGGCAGCTCTGGTAGTGGTGGTGGTGGTGGAGGATGCACCGGCCGTAACAGTAGGGGACTGCATGGAGGTTGTTGTAGCAGCAGATGTGGTGGGGGTGACGATGGTGTCCTGCGCCCTGTTGTGCCGAGGAACAACAGATGGGCCGGCTTCGGGCTCCTTGTCCAAAGAATCCTGGGAGTCAACATCCGAGAGTCGATGTTCTGGGGGGGGGGGGGGGGGGAGACTGGCTCTGCAGGTTGCTGGTGTTGTCCTCAGCAGTCAGTTCTTGGTCACCTGCGGGTCAGATGGGAAATGGTCATTGTAGTGCACCCTGCAAGCTTTGTGTTAGCTGTGTCTCATTCACTGTTTGTACACTACACAGTTGACTGATCATCACATTGTTTTCTATGTGCACTACTGTGCCTCCTGACATGATACTGTGGTACATGCATTACTTATCCATGGTGTGAAGTGTCAATACATACCATGCGCCACGTGCATAATTTGTGATTACAGGGACATGTTGACATCTAGGGACTAGCGCAACATGTTATTCCAGTGAGGACTCTTTGTTGATTTGTCTGACCTGGCAGATGTCACATCTGGCCATGGACTGGCCATTGTCATCTCCTGCATACCTTTGTCTTGTCATGTGCATATCAGGATTTGTACCACCAACCATGCTTTCTTATTTTTCAAATGGTCCTTGTTGCTCTGGCCCCATGGTACTGCACATGTCAATCAGTGCTGTGCATGATTGTGAACAGACTTTCTTCTACATGTGCATTGGTGTGTCCCCCTTTGGTTGCTGTGACAGTTTCCTTTGCTTAGCTGTGTGCACACTGTGCGTGGCAATAGGATCGGTGTGCATATTTGTCCAATGAGAGGACTGGTGTTGTCATATGGCACAATGTTCTTTGTGACAAATGGCTAGGTGCATGTACTGGCTACTTACCTTTTATGTTTTCACATGTGGCTTTGTTATGCAACACATCTGTGTGTGCGTGGTGGAGGCTTACATCCTGCTCAGTGGTGGCACAAGACAGAATAATATGTCTACCTACCTGTTAGTTTGTTTGTAGTGCTCCATTAGATGCCACATGCATCTGGGTGGTATAGAGAGCACCATCTTGCTGTACTGGGGGACAAGGGTGCATGGTGGGAATAGTAGTGCAGGCCTCCAGCCCACAAACACCCTCCCTGTGAAGATAGCTACCACCCTGTAAGTTTGTTTGGTGTACTGCAATGGCTTCCAAGTGCTTCTGGGTGGGGGTGTGCTCCATCCTGCTCAGGTGTGGGACAGGGTGCATGGTGGGAGTAGTAGAGCATGCCTCCCACCCACAAACACCCTCACTGCGAAGATGGCTACCTACCTGTTAGGTGCGGGTGAACAATGCAATGGATGCCACATGCTTCTGGGTGGGAGTGAGTGATCCATCCTGCTCAGGTGTGGGACAGGGGGCATGGTGGGAGTAGTAGAGCAGGCCTCCCACCCACAAACACCCTCCCTGTGAAGATGGCTACCTACCTGTTAGGTGAAGGTGAACAATGCAATGGATGCCACATGCTTCTGGGTGGGAGTGAGTGCTCCATCCTGCTCAGTTGTGGGACAGGGTGCATGGTAGAAGTAGTAGAGCAGGCCTCCCACCCACAAACACCCTCCCAGGGAAGATGGCTACCTACCTGTTAGGTGAGGCTGAACAATGCAATGGATGCCATATGCTTCTGGGTGGGAGTGAGTGCTCCATCCTGCTTACGTGTGGGACAGGGGGAATGGTGGGAGTAGTGGAGCAGGCCTCCCACCCACAAACACCCTCCCAGGGAAGATGGCTACCTATCTGTAAGTTTATTTGGTGTACTGCAATGGCTTCCAACTGCTTCTGGGTGGGGGTGTGCTCCGTCCTGCTCAGGTGTGGGACAGGGGGCATGGTGGGAGTAGTAGAGCAGGCCTCCCACCCACAAACACCCTCCCTGTGAAGATGGCTACCTACCTGTTAGGTGAAGGTGAACAATGCAATGGATGCCACATGCTTCTGGGTGGGAGTGAGTGCTCCATCCTGCTCAGGTGTGGGACAGGGTGCATGGTGTGAGTAGTAGAGCAGGCCACCCACCCACAAACACCCTCCCAGGGAAGATGGCTACCTGCCTGTAAGTTTGTTTGGTGTATTGCAATGGCTTCCAACTGCTTCTGGGTGGGGGTGTGCTCCATCCTGCTCAGGTGTGGGACAGGGGGCATGGTGGGAGTAGTAGAGCAGGCCTCCCACCCACAAACACCCTCCCTGTGAAGATAGCTACCTACCTGTAAGTTTGATGTGGGTTATGTAATGGCTGACACATTCTTCTGGGTGGGGTGGGGGCAGGGCTCCATCTTGCTGATGCAGTGGGACAAGGGGGCCTGGTGGGAGTTGTAGTGCTGGCTGCCTGTGTACATGCCTCCATGGTAATGTTGCTAGCTACGTTTGGGGTGAATGGGAGTGAGTGGATGTTGGATCTGTGAGACATGTTTTTGGGAGTGTGTGGTGCAGATGAATGGAATTTGTCCTAGGTGGTGTAGCTTTGTAGTTGTGCAAGACAGTACATAGCAGTGTGGTGGTAGTCATTTGTTTGTACTTACCAGCCTCCACTCCCCGGGTATTCCTGTGAGACTCTCTGGATGCAGTATGGCAAGCACCTTCTCCTCCCATGGAGTGAATGGTTTTGGTGGAATGGGAGGGCCACCACCAGTCCTGTCAGCCAGCTCACGGTTCTTGCTCCTCCTCTCTTTGACAACCCTCTTCAAGTCATGCCACCGCTTCATGATTTCCTTTTTTAATAGCGGGGTGGTCCCTACGGCACTGACCTTCTTGACTATCCTTGCCCACATTTGTGTTCTTGTGGTTAATGGTGTCTGTTGGACCAGGCTATCAAACAGTTGTGGTTCCACTCTGACTATCTCATCTACCATGACGGTCAACTCACTCTCTGTGACTTTGGGCATTTTATGTGTTGCCATGGTGTGTGGTGTGCAAAGTGGTTGTGGGTGCAGGGGTGTGAGTGGTGGGTGTGGTAGTGATGTGTGTGGTGTGTGATGTGCAGGGGGTTAGTAGTGCAGGTGTGGAAGTGGTGGTGGTGCTGTGTGTGGTGTGGCTGGTGATGTGTTCTTTGCCTTTCCTTTGTGCTCTGGTGTTGGGCCCTTCAGTTGTGGAGTATTGCAAAGGATTCTGGTCAAGAAAGGAGCTCGTTTTATACTCAGCTATGTGGGTGTGTCCAAATGGGGTATTGCTGTCAGGTGTGTTGTGTGGGTTGTCCTGGGATTTGTATTTTTCTTTTTGTCATGTGGTTGTGTCATTGGGGTGTGTTTTGTGTTTTTGGGGGGCATGGCTAGTTTTCTGTGTGCACTTTGTGGCCTTATTGTGGGTTTTTTCATTCGGCCGCCATATTTGTCACAGAGCGTCCACAGCAGTGGCTATGCTGCAACTCTTCTGCCGGCTCTCCCATTCATCACTGTTTGTGACCGCGGCTGTCGGAAACAGCGTAACGTACTGCGGGACCATCAGGGATATCCTATTTTCCCGTGCGGTGTCTCCACTATAATTGCGGCGGATGGTGTTTTTCCGCTGCGAATCTGACCGCCGCGGACGGATTTTGGCCATCTCCGCCCGCTACGGGCAGTTTTTCTTGGCCTCGTTCCACCGCGGTCGGTGTTTTTTGGCGGTTGATCCTAATTTGGCCACCGGTTTTTCCACGGTACCGGGGGGCGGTTGTTTTCCGCTTCCATGGCGGTCGGGGTGGTTTTCCGTCCGCCATCCTAATAGGTCCCTAGGTGTCCACGCTATAAATAATATGGTTATGCTTAACCCATTGTTTTGCAAACTAAAATTGTGTTTGAAAGAACCAAAATCTGTCGGAGCTGACACTGAAAAACCTTCTAGTACTTAAGGAAACCTTGACAATTCCTTTGGTAGCACATGAACAGAATACCAGATTTGCAGCAGAACTAAACAACTATTGCGCAGATCAACTGGCCTATGAACAAATGTTGTAACAGAAGTGAAGCAAAGGTACTGTGCGCTAAGGCTAGAGAGTTCTTTACATGAAGAACTTCCTGTTGGCTGGATAAGTAGCTGTAGACCAGAGATGACAACGGTATGAAATCATATCAAGAGAACAAAATCTCTCCCAATATGTTACCTGTATATAAAATTTCGACTGCATGTTTTGTCACTGAGCAGCCATACTTCCAGCTGGAACGCAAAAGAAGTCCTATCCCAAAGAAGTACTTGTCCATGTAATACGGAAGTATTAAAAGCATTATTATATGGTGCCAAACAGGCCGAAATTCAATTAAATTGTCTTTGGGACATATTGTTTTATATCAAGCATAGTAGTTTGACATAATCAACTACATTGGTTTACATATGAAACATACTGAATGAACCTGTGTACGTATAGCACTGGTTCATACATGTATTATCAGCGTCCGTGCACTATAGAGTTTGGTATACATTAAAATTGGTTTAAGGAATCAATAAGTCAGTTAAAGCAAAGGTGAAGTATTGGAATATCAATAATGCGCACTACTTCACATGACAAAGCAAACAGACTAAGGTATGTGATTTTATAACACAAAAGAACATTGCTGCGTCTATTTAATGCATTGGTGTGTACAATATAAATGCTTGTATGTGTATATAACACAATGGTATGTTTGCACAATGTGCTGTTTGGTAGGCCTACGCTGCTGGTTTACCCTGATAATGGGCTGGTTGTTTCCAAAACAGCATGATTCACATCATATTGCAGTGCTTTGCACGAAGAACACAGGGGAGTAGATGTATATTGTTCTGGGTTATATACATCGTATATTGGCTCAGTATTGTTATCTACTGTTTTGTGTATGTAATATATTGGTTGAAATGTGCAACCGATTTGTTTCAATATTTGCTGGTCTGGATTCATAATGTACTGATAGTTCAGCAAGGGTGAAATTTCCATTATATAGGCGTAATCTCATGTAATTTAGTGAATTTCATGTCACACTTGTTATGCGAATTTTCAGAAATCACACCATTATCCTGCATTGCAAACGTTTTGTGGAGTAACAAGGAAATTATGTTAAGGACCAGAACACCAGCATTCACACGCCTTTGTTTATTGCACTGTTTTTTGTTTTGGCACAGAATGTATCCTAACACCCGAAGTCCAATCCCACTGCTTAATGAACAGCAAAAACCTTAGTATGAATGATTTTTTACATTAAATCTTGTGGTTCATGCGTTGGTCTCTCACCCTACACAATGGTTTGACTCAGCAGTTTTGAGGAGCTGCAGAAAATGACATGGGTGGAAGTTGGAGGCTCTGTTTAGGTTTCTCAGGTCCTGTGACAGCCTATTTCCTCTGAACCTGAAAAGTACCTACCGTTAGCCTCCAGAGGGAAGTGCATTGGATCTTTACTCATGTATATGTTCACAAGTGTAGGTTATGTATTCAAAAGTTATGCTTTAACATGTAAACCTTTTTGGTTTTCCCATTTTAAGTGTGATTTAGCAGACTATAAAATAGCATTTGAACGTTATTTTAAAAGTGTGTCTTGTTTGCTGTTAATTAACCAGTGTGAGTTGGAAGAAAACAAATAGCATGCAATTGACATATAAAATATGTGCCTGTATACCGTGTACACAAATCAGTAACTGATGTTTAGAAAACAAATTGTATACAAACACATACAAAATGCTTGCAGACCAATGTTTTACAGTTCTGCATGTCTACCAGTATTTTATGCATCAGTATGGTTAATGTGAAACCTAGCAGGTTATGCATAATACAGCATACTATAACATAACACCCTCACATGCAGCATAGCTCATAACAACACAATATAACACATCCTTTCATGGCATTGCATTAAAAGATAACACACATCAACAATAACGCAGCATAACGGTGCATGATACAACATCACAACACACCATAACAAAACACAACACATCATACCATAATACAGCATAACACACTATAGCAAGATACAGTGTAAGACAGCATCACACAAGATGACAGACCCTAAACTACACAGCCTAGTATATCATGGCACAACATAACAAACCATACAATAACATAAAATAGCTTGTCACAGCTTACATGATAGAACATAACACATCATAGGTTGCACAGCATAGCGTATCTGGATGCAACACAACCCAACACATAAAACAGCATTGTACAGCATGACACAACATGAAACAGCCTAACAGAACACAGTCTAATACCTAATGACCCACCATAAGCCACCCTACCATAACACAGCTTTAAACAACACACATAACACAACATAGCACTGCATGGCACAACATAAAACAACACATCATAACACAGCATAGCACTACATGACAACATATCACAACACACTATAACATAATGTGATTGTATGGCAAAACACAACATATAATACAAGATAACAGCACATCATAGTACAGCACAACACAATGTAACACCTCCTGACATAGCACAGCATATCACAGAATTTCATAATATAGAAGACAATTACATAAAATAACTCACCCTACATGGCACAGCATAACACAACATAACACAACTAATCACCCCATAACGGAATACAGCCTAGTACAACATGACACCATAACACACCACACTATAACAAGATTTACCACTCTATAACTTAGCAGAGTACAGCATTAAACAGCATAACACACTCTAACCTCCAGAACATAGCAGAGCATCATACAACATAACATAAAATACCAAAATACAGCATAGAACAACAGAACACACCCTAAAATAACACGGCCTAGCAGAGTACGACACAACATAAGCTACCCTATTATAACAAAGCATGACACAACATGACGCATCATAACATTACATAATACAACATACCACGTATTGTACTCCAATATAACTCAGCATGATACAGTATAACACAACACACCATATCATTACATAACACAGTAGACCACTGCAAGACAGAACGTATCACAACCCACCACACAATAACACATCATAACACAGCACAACATAACTGAATAAACCATACTATAGCAAACAAGACAAATCACTGCATGGCTAATAATAACATAGCACCATAACGATACACAGCAAAACACTCACATGATAGCACAGCAACATGACTTTCAAAGCATACCACAAAATGACACAGAAGAACATAAAACACCAAGTACAACATGGAGCAGTATGACACAATGTAACACATCCTAGCATAATTTATCAAGCAGAGCATGACACACATAATCTACCACAATATAACACAGCATAATAGAGCATAACACATCATAACATTACTTAATACAGCATAGCATCACAAGGCAAACCATATCATAAACAACCATAGGAAAACACATCATATCACAGCACGACATAACATGACACATCATAACATAATATAGCACAGCACAGTAAATCATAATGCATCACTGTAACATAACACTGCATAACACACCATAAGTTAACAAATCACAGCACAATATGGCACAAACACACATAATGTAACACTGTGTGACATAAAATAACACACTGTAACATAAGAGAGCAAAAAACACCACTACTTAACATATCATGCCGTATTATAATAATGAATAGCACAGCACTGCACAAAATAACAAAAAACATGACATAACAGCCTCTATTGCACAACACAATATAAACACAACACATCAAAATAGAACACTGTACTACTGCAAGATGCAACGTATCACAACACACCATAGCAATGTATGACACAACATACCATAGCATAACACCACAAAACATAACACACCCTAGCAGAGCACAGCCTAGCAAAGCATAACACAGACCCAGTCTCTAACGACAGGGCCAGTACTGTGCTATATGAAGTGACATTTTGCTGGCACCCTTTCCAATATCTCAAAATATGATATTTATATGGGCAGCCTTGGTAGAGGTGCCCAAGGGGGCAGTCAGATAGTGATCAGTTTACAGCAGCGTTTTTGTTATTTTCTGTTGCCAATCTAAAGGACTAATGTGAGCTGTGTATAGATGGAGCTGTTTCACAGGAAACGTTGCACAACATCGAACAGCAGGGACGCACGGAAGAAAACAAAATGCTAGTTTGTCCAGATTGCCTAAAATCAGGACACCATTTATTCCTACATTACTGTGCTTGTTCTCAATGTCAAAATAGTGTATACATTATTACAATTATAAAATAAGATTTTTATGTTTCATAAAGTTATCTACAGTTGTACCAATTAATAAAAAACATTGTTAATTAAAAGCCAGAATTTTTAACTTTGCCGTTGCTAGATACGGCCATCTAATTCATGACTAATACATATATTTGCTTGTTTCCATTACTCATCAACACATCAACTCACATTGGTTTTATGTATTTGTCAATGTTGATTTGCTGCAATTTTTAACAATTGCTTTGCAGGTGGCTCTCAAAATGCATAGCAATCCCTGATATATTTATTGCACACTTAGATAATAGCATACTTACGCTTGCCTATAGTTTGATGCAAAGTCATTTCCTTTTTCAGTGTCAAATTGCAAGTCCTTGGGCAGGTCTTTGTACTGCAGAAAATCAATGCTCAATGGAAAACCTTGCCGCCATTCCTTCCACCTTAAACATAAAATCACGCTTTATTAAGCCTTAATGTTTGTTTGATCCTATGTTCATTACCCACAGATAAAGTTCATTGCAGATTAAAAATAGGTTCCTATATAACATTTGTCAAAACATGACAATAATATATAATTTAAAAAAATGAGACAACTTTAAGTTTGATGTGAGGCGTGAACATGCAACATGGCACACTAGCCGCACTTCCCTATGGCTCCGAGACATGGGGCACAATCCTACAAGGATCCTACAAGAATCGTACCCGCTTGAATCATGCAAACGCCTGCTATGTGATCTGCCGCAAATTACGGAAGATGGGTGTCCTTGGTGCGGTTATGAGACTGAGACACAAAGTGAGAAACGATACAACAACTTGTGCCAGGAGCGCTGAGAGATGCACACCCCAGAGAGCTAACACTATGCTCACTGTTAGTGCAGTGGAGAGAATCATTTTCCTCAATCATTTGAGGTCCATTGGAACCTTGACAGGTTACCACCGGGGTGGGAATGGAGAGTTGGGAAGGTGAACAGTTGTACTGCACATAGAGTTGGATCAAATGGGAAATCATCCATTAATAAATGCACCCCAACACGTCACAATAGGGGGAACTAGCTCCGTTGGAACACAAACCCCTTGTACAACATAAAGAGCATCTACAAAAAAATTTACTTGGAATGTACGTGGGCTTCAAAAAAAATGAAAGTCACAGAATAATTCTTAACTGAAGCAATATGGAGTTAGTGTTGCACTACAGCAGGAGTTCCACATTAGTGAGCAAACCAATCCAAAATTTAAAAAACAAAATGGAGGGGACAAATATATACAATGTCCTACTCCTACTCTAGTATGAAGGAGTGATATACATAAGAAGGTACCTGTCGGACCATTCTCCACTGATCTCACGCCTATGTGGCTGGGTGTAGTGTAACTAGGGCCCCCGATGGTGGTTAAATGCCAATGCCCTGTCTGATTCAGTGTTCTTTCACTGGCTCACTGAAACACAAACACAGCTAGCAGTATGGCGATAGATTAAGAAGCAATGAACGTGGTGATCCGTGGGAAGAGTATGACCTGCAGCGACGGGGTAAAAAAAGAACTGGAACAAACACTCAGCGTACAAGAAAAATGATTGAATCTCCTAGAAGCCTCGCTGCTCACACACCCACAAAACACCCCACAGTGGGCAGCCAAAAGACCACACTAATTGACACGTGGGACAGAGTGAACAGATTTACCATTAAGACATACTAACAATGTCTATACAGAGAAGAGGGCAAATCCAGCCGCCTACTGATGTGGCTGATTCACGCCATACTGCAACTCCAAGACAGGCTGACATGACTAATACAAACCCAAAGGGGTTTGTATTGGGCATAACACTCTGCGATACAACTCTCCCTTGGAACTTCCGAGGATCTTCTTGAAGCGCTTAGAGACCTGCAGGTATTAAGTGCTCTACAAGTCAAAATTAACATAACATAACAATTAACATAACATTAATAGTATACTCTTACAACACATGGAAGCACTCTACTCGCAAACTCAAAAGGATGATACACAGAGAATAGCCAAAAATATTGCAGACCTCTCTCTAGGCAGTTGTACCCTGAGCAGAGGGAAGCACCTAAGGCTCTGTTGAGTAAAGGGTGAATTTTGACGGTGACCAAGGATTTGACAAAAGTGAAAACAGAAGGCGGGGATGGCATCTCACTGAAGATTTATCAACAGAATAGGGGCCTTCTAGAGGATAAACTGCAGGCAGTATACAATGAGCCGGCTTCTATGAGAGAGGTGCAGATCAAATTATAACCCAAACCCAACAGAGATCCATAGAACGTCTCTTCTTATCGACCGCTGTCCATATTAAATGTAGATGTTAAAATATAAAGCAAAGTCTTGGCCAGCCACTTCCTTGAAGTGGTCGCTGCCCTAATGCACAAATATCAATGTGGCTTCATGCTGCATAAG
Source organism: Triturus cristatus (assembly GCF_964204655.1). NCBI lineage: Eukaryota > Metazoa > Chordata > Amphibia > Caudata > Salamandridae > Triturus > Triturus cristatus. Next base: position 279,721,879 of record NC_140580.1, on the reverse strand, counting down.
AGCACACTGCACAAGATAAGTCAGCTCATGCAGGTACTCCACACGCTAATAATGACAGAACAGGATTGTGCCCTGGAACTTCTCGACATAAAACAGACCTTCGATTCTATCTCTTGAGAAATACCTATGGGAGGTTCTCTGGGTTATGGGCCTAGTTCAGACTTACATTAAATGCATGCAGCTGAACCGATGGCTAGGGTCCGAACCGCAAGCATAATCTCAGAACAATTGAACATGGCCCGCGGGACACGACATGCCTGCCCATTGTCGCCATTATTGTTTGCTTTGGCAAAGGAGCTGCTGGCCTGCAGACTAAGGACAATGACACACCCCTGGGTAATTTAAGTCAGAAACTCTATACCTCCAGCACTCTAATTGCTATTGAATACTGGGAGATATCAGGACTGAGTATAAACTATGCTAAATCTAAACTTTTCCCAGCTGCAAGAGTATGTGGCTACGGCACTACCCAAATTGGATATACCATGGGTGACTTCTGATTTCAGATACTTGGGCATTGAATCACACTAGAGGAAGCAAATAGACATAGACTGAATATGGGGTCCCACTGTCAGTGATGGGCAGGATAGCGGTAGCCAAGATGGTGGTCTTGCCCAGGTGCCAATATGTCTTGCGGGGGCACATACCCAAACCCAAGACACGTATTCACACTTCTCAACCAATAACTGACAGATCTAGATCTGATCATGATGGGTAAAAGAAGCAGAGTATATCTAGAGACACTGAATCCCAAGTGGGAAAGGGCAGGGATGATGTCCCGGACATAGAATTGTACTATATAGTTGCACACCTAAAACATGCGGTCCAGTAGCTGAACAAAGGGGGCAATATGAAGAAAAAACTACTGAGGAAGAATCATTACATACATTACTTATGAAGGGACAGGGAATACCACATAATCTCCCATACATAATCCGGCACATCAGTCACATGTGGAACAGGGCTATCACAAAGTGTATTCAATGCCTGCACAAGACATGCCACTTTAAGACTTCGCCCCATCCGCGCAGATAGCCACGGCCATGCCAGAGGTAAATTAGAAGCGAGGGGGATATTTAACACTGGCCAACCTATAGCTAGAAAATATATTTATTACATTTGATGAGTCCCAGATGACATTCGAGCTCAACTCAGGGCAATTTCTCCAATATGCAAAGTTGGCTTGCATGGCCAAGGGGATATGGACCTCCTAAATGGAGGCTCCCCAGAGTCCAAACAATGATCATGCTGCTCGCCCTCCCGGGATACAGAGGTCTGATCTCCCATTTATACAGGGCGTTGAGAGCAAACAAACCAGCGAAACCACTAAAAACACAAACGGCCCAACACACAGGAGGGAGAACTAACAGACAAAGGACATATCACACCCCCGCAAAACTACACAAAATCTATCCAACCACCCTGGCGTGCTGCGGAAGATGTGGATAAAGTGAAGCAAGCTTCCTGCACATGACCTGGCAATGTCAGGCAATACAAACTTTCTGGCAGGTGTCCCTCGCAATAGGCAAATACATAAAGGGTGTTAACAGCATAACACTCAAAACCTACATCCTAAATATTCTTCCCAGGGGGAAAAACAAAAACATATAAAGATAAAATTCTTTAAGCTAGGCATCAAACTGGCCAAGAGAAGCATAGCCATAGAGTTGGCAAGCCCTAGAGCACCTGCTGCCAGCGTGTAGAAAAGGAACCTGATAGAATGGGCGACTGCGGAGGAGGCACACACGAGACTGGCGAGATGGGATGACAAACTGTTAGATGACCTGATAACATGACCAGAAATGATACAAGACATCTCAGACCCTCAGGGGACCAGCCCTCTGTGAGCCAAAATGGAAACTCAAGGACTTGGAGGTAACGGAGAAACCGGAGCCCTGAACACTCACACACCATAATAAATCACATACAGGACGGGAAAACAGGGAAGAAATGGAATGGGCCACGGCATTGGTAGGAGATTGAACCAATCAGAAGCAATACACTCTGATGAACTAGTAAAGATCGAACTGGGATATGCAGTTGCACACAAACCGAATGTTTCAATAATATGCGGGGAACTGCCTGATCTGATCTGTTACTGTAGTGGGGCTTTGTGCAGGGCAATCGGGGGAGGTAACATAAAGATACCACTGCTAACTTGACAAACTGTTGTAAATGTAATCCGACCAGGTAACTGGTACCTGCAATATGCACTCCTAGTATTTACATTCCTTTTTTTAAAACTCAGAAAAACTAATTAAAAAAAGGTTAAGCTTGATATGCCCAGAGTGATAGGTTTGAAGTATGTATGGTGTGCTACTGGCTTTGCCAATGAGATATACTGATAGAGAAACTGCTGAACATCCTCAAGGTGGTTTACATAAATGTTTTGTTGGCTTATATGCTCCAATTCCCTTTTCTGATGAGGAAGCAAACTAGCTCTTAACTAGGGGTCTGTCTGATTGGGGTAACTGGGTCACCAAATCAGTGTAGCACAGACAATGGGAAGAAAGCATGCAGTTGTGGAGAGTTTAGAGATCTCTGCATCTGAAACTTATCTGAGAAAGGCAACTGAATGTTACCTCCAGTGTTTAAAGGAATGGAGCTGTTTCTGTACCCGTGTGCCTAATTTGAATACTTCCATGTAGTATTGCCTTATTGAGAGAGAAACCACAACTGGCACAAAACCTACATAATGCAATCGGCGCTTACTGTGTATAGTTGTGCCATGAACAGTGGTTCTCTAAGCACCCTGTTGAGAAACTTGATTAGTATAAATATGACTGAAATTCTGGATGTGTGGGTGAGATGATTGAAAAACCATGATAAGGCCTCTCTGAACAATGAACTATTATATTTGAAGCTGCACCTTTTGAATGATCCTTTATCCTTTTGTTCTTTAATTTAGACCAAGGAGGATTTATGTTTTCCACATGGGTTGGCTAATTGACTACTAGCAGGAATTGGATGCACCACATTGCCTAGGGACTTACTGCTTCTGAAGTCTGGTGAGAAAACGGAACCAAATTATGTGATTCTTGGGTATGAGTGGTGGAAATAACTAGAGGTGTTTTGTCTGCTGATAAGGGCTCTGATGTCACTGGATTATTGCTGTGTTTCTTTAGAGCATTGGTGTACGCACAGTAAATACTGTTGGCTAAAACCTGATGCCCTTTTTCGTTACCTATATTTGTTTAGTTGGACATAGGCTGTCCATAGGTTTATGCCAGTTTCACCCTTACCTCTTCCCTGATAATGTGTGCTCCTTTAGCTATCAAATGGTCTTTAAGCAATGTCTTAAGCTGTTGCAGTGGTGCATTCACCCAAATCACTGCAAGCTACATATTCTTCTATTTGGTTTATAATATTGCTGCTTTAGGAATCAAGTCTAGAAGCAATGTGCCATTAATGGACTTCCTGTTTCAATCCTTGCAGTGTATGGCTGATGAAGATCATGTTGGACCTAGCATATGATTTGTCTGCATCTAAGTAGTGAGAATAGTCTATTAGATTTGGATGGAGCTGTCTCCAGGCATATAACAGTCCAACATTTGACACCAAATTGAACTCTCAAGGGATAAAATTGAGTTGACACCATACCGGTTCCTCGACATATCCACACCCAGAGGGCCTGCAGCAGGTACAAAATCTTTTGCAATATGGCTATAAAGAAATTTTGTTGTTGAGTGTTTTGTGTGTGCATACTGAAGCATCTCAGATAGGTTTGTCTGTCAGTGTTCCATTTATTTTCAACCATCATTAGTTTTTATCTCCTGAGGCATTTCATCAATAAAATTCCATAGGTGAGCCGATAAACATACCAACTCCCACTGTTTTCTCTTTTTCCAACACAAAGTATAGAGCCGGGAAGTATCTAGATCAGAATCTCCAGGTATCTTTGGACAATAGATGTGTCTCAAAAGGCATATATCCCTGCCCGTTCTCTTCAAATACTGGCTCATAACAAGTATCTAAGTTGGGGCATTGAGGCCACAAATGCTCCTTATATCTTTAGCATGGGGAGATATTGTTTGTTTTCTTGGCCCTTTTTCCACCTTTATAGTCTGACCTTGAGACAATTGATATTTAAGAGCGTGTAGAGTGCTAATCCAATACTCACCCAGAGCCCAAACCACAATCTACTTAATCTTACCAGTAGACTGGTCATACCACCATATCATCCTCTTCCACCTCACCCCCTGAAAGATTGTGAACCAAAGGCAATGCCTACAAACCAAAATCAAAGGATCTGAGACCCTAGACAAATTGATGGCAACAAGGTTGCCAGAAATGTGATGTCACATATTGAACCAACAAGATGCAAACTATGACAGACCTGACCTCCCACTTAAACCCTGACTAATATAATGGATGTATTGGGACCCTTGAAACCCGAGAGGTAGAATAACAAAATCTACTAAATATGGTACAATAGCAATCTTAAGAAGAGAGGTTTATCTTAACTATTTGAAATGAAGATGGAGACAAGACCCCTCACCATTGCATCTAGCTCAACTTAGGAATAAAGAAGAAGATACAGGAATAATATTTTCAAAGGTCTCCCTCTATTGATCTCAATTGGACAAGGCAAGAAACCACCCCAGAAAATTATCTGCCAACATGAGTAACAAACGTGTTTATCCACTAAAATTGTAGTAAACACCCCAAAAGACAGATGCAAAACAAGAGATCTCTGACTTCTTTGCTGTAGAGATAAGAATGTTCAAACTCTCACTTCCAAACGTTTCAGCAGGCAGCCATTTCCTACTTGCCACTGTCTAAGTGCAATCTTCCTGGAAAGAATTTTTGGAAAGTGAACAAAATTGAACTCATCAAGATGAAAGCTAACATTCTGCAAGAAATTGCAGACCTTATCCTCTCCACCTAATCAAAGAGATCAGCTGTCACATCCCCTTCTGCAGGAAGCAAGTGACTAATTCCTCGCTGATGGAAGGTGCTGTTCATCACTGTCTGGAATTAGAGCAGGTTGCCCCACTCTTGAAATAGGTAAGAGGTGAACCTGACGACTTGAACAATTTCTATCCAGTGACTAACCTCCCATTTCTAGCAAAGGTTTTGGAAGATTGCATATTGACTCAACTCAGACAACTCATCGATGAAAACAACCTGCTAGACAACTTCCAATCAGGTTTCAGAGCTGGCTGCAGCACAGAAAGTGATTCTATAGATCATGAACAATGCTCTCCATATACAGGACAAGTGTAATTCTTGAGTGCAGAAATAGAATATTGAGTAAAAAAGATTGAGTTGCACAAATATCGAGTCATTAATATCATGGTTCAGAAATATCAACAGCAAGAATATTGTGGTCAGGAATATCAACTTAAGGTAAGTAATATCGATGTGTTTAATATCGTTTGTATTTTAGTATATATTTTATATGTATGTGATGTATGTTTTTTGTATAAAAATTGTTGGTATTTTTAATATATGTGTTACATTTTTAGCAGTTATTAATTTATTTTTGTTTGACTTTTGAGTTTTTAGTTCAGAAGCGGGTTGTAGGTTTATAAGGGAATAGGGTGGGAAGTAATTTAATTATATTAATTGTATGGATTATTTTTTATTTATTAATGTTATTAATATTTGTTTAATTGAGATCTTATTGTGTTACATGTTTAAAGTAAATTATCATTAATTAAATAATTGGTTGTTAATTATTTTTACTTAATTAATTGGTAATTAATTATGGTAGTTGTGTAATTAATTTTAGGTGTGTGTTGTGGTGTTTATTGGAGTGAGGGGTGGAAAGCAATTTGTATTTAATTAATATATAGTTGTTAATTAATGTTAATTATTTGATATTTATTTTGGGTAATTCTTTATTTTTCATGTGTTGTTTTTACTTTTAAAGGGGTAAAGGGTGGGTATTAAATACATTTAATTTATTAGTTTTTATTTCGATCAAACTGATCATAAAAGACAAAAAATATTAACCTCATTACAAAGTACATATATAAAATCCATATTTCAACAAGGACTGTACAGATAATATGATAATACATGTTAAAAAAGACAAACAAATTAAATAACTGTTAAAAGACTGATCAATAAATGTCCCCTATTACAGTAAAAAGTATTAGTTGTTAAAAGTAATAGCTTCAAATTTAAAAATAAGTTTTAATTGTGTTTTATTATTTAATAGTTTCGTTTAGGTGTGTGTTGTGGAAAATATAGGGTTAAAATTTGTGTAGTCAATTAATGTTTACTAGTTATTTTTGTATTAATAATATTTTTTAATTGATTATTAACTATGTTAATTATGGAAGAACATGTATTTAAAATAATGAAGTGTTTTGTTATTGGTGTGGTGTTATAATATATGCATGTTCTGGTGCTTCAGCAGTAGGATGTTTTACCCGAGGTACCTACAATTACGTCAGGAGGCTTAATAGTGGAATTTCATAGAATTTCATGCAAAATGCATAAAGTAAAATGCCAGAAATGACAAGAATTGCTACTGGTTAATTGCTCTGACACTAGATCATGGGCAGTTGGGAAACCAATAACCCTCTGTCGGGATTGCATTTTGTCCTGTCTCTTCACATTGCTGCTGAAGGGAATCTGCCTTGCCCCTCTGCAGGTAACCGTTTGGAGTCACCAATCCCAGCTTCTGGTCTATGGCATAGCCTGGGGAGTTGACGCTACAACAGGCCCGACCTGCGGGATCCCACCCATGGTGAAATCATCACTCCCTCGTTCTGTGTCTCCGGGTGTCTCCGGGAAGGCTCCAGACCAACAAGCCAGGGCACAGAAAGCCCCCTCAGTGATGCAGGCAGTAGTAAAGTGGCACCAGGTCCCCAGAGGGGTGGGTGTCAAGTCTTCCCTGCATCAGTTTCAGTTTAATCAACAGACCACCAGTGCAGATTGTTTTCTGAATGCCTTGGAATTGGAATTGGCTTTGTGTTTACTCCAAGAGAGTTACGAGGGGAAGAAGAGCATAGAGATACAGACTTGCTGTGCCACTGGGCTCAGTGTGCCCCACAACCTTGCTGTTGACCCAAAGTCCTCAAGACATTCGAGGAGGATCCCAATCACGAGACAGGGACCTTAACATGAGTAGGCCGAAATGGAAGGGCTCCTGTAAGACGTCTTACTCCATGTTTGTTGCAGCCATCACCCCTTTATATCATTTGAGTCAAGCTCACAGAACAGGTCTTGAGTTCAGTAAATTGAAAGGGGGCAATATGGCTTTGCTTTCAGAGGATATATCCAAACACCACGAAACGATATTTTACAGAGTGATCGGAGGGTTGGAGTTAACAAGGTATGTAACATATAGTAATACATTGAAGGTCCAAGCAAATAGCGATGACTCTCTTCTTTCATCGCCCAACGCTGTCTTGGACAGCGGAGGGGGCATTTCTGGAATAATCCATATACTCTCCTGGAACATTGCAGGCCTCAAGAAGCATCTGGTCAATCCGGATTGGCATGACTTTGTCAATAACTATGAGATTTGCATGTTCCAGGAGACTTGGAGCTTGGATCCCCTTTACATGTCCGGTTACTCTACCTTTTATATACCGGCTGTGACCCAGGGTGTGGGTCGCCCCTCTGGGGGACTACACATCTGGATCAAGGTAGCATTGAATTTGGATATTAAAGTCCATAACGACAACTCAGCAGACATTTTGCATTTATCTTTTAAAGGGCCATGGGATGGTGCTAGAATTGATCTTTTTAATGTCTATGTAAGAGGAGGCCCTTCTAATCAAAACTCTGTCCCCATTTCCTCCCTGGAAAATATTTTAGCAGGTATCCCTCCACTTTCTAATATTGTTTTGGGAGGTGATTTAAACTGCACATTTGAGCCGTTAAGTGATGAAGACCTTCATGAGTCCAGTGAGGATGATAATAAACATTTCATCCCCTCCTTAAACCTGAGTCCCATCAAGAAATGGACAGCGAGGGCTTTGCAGATCACTGGTTTAAATATGGAATTTAATCTTCGGGCATTAAATGGAAGAACCCCCTCTGACTCCCATGGGGCTATGACCTTCAATAGATTAAACGGGCCATCGCGTATTGATTATATCCTCCTAGATACAAAATCATGGGGGTATGTGGTTGACATGAAGGTAGAGCAAATGCCAGATAGTGATCATAACCCTCTCTGTGCAGTTATTAAGTTGCACGTAAAGGAAAGTATTACACCCACGAATTTAGCATCAAAAGCAGTAATACCTTCAAACTGCAACAGAAGGCTTAAATGGCATAAAGAGTCAGGTCATGAGGACATTTTATCTGCTATAGACCTTCAAGTGGCCTCTAGGGCAGAAGAATTCGCCCTCCTCAATTCCACGTTGGCTGGGAAGAACTGTATAGACCTTAGCAGTTCTTATAAAGTATTTATAGAAGGCATAGGCTCCTATTTTAAAACAAGAGGGTCAAAGGGTGGGACAAATCCCGTAACCAAAAGAGGTAATCTCTGGTTTACTGCTGAATGCAGAACCCAGAGAAAGGCCATTTTATTAGCCTTAAAGGAAAAAGACCCGGTAGTTCTAAGGCTGGCTAGACAAAATTACCGAAAAACTATTGAAGCTGCTAAACGGACATGGGAGGAGGACCATTGGCAGGAATTAAAAAAGGCCGCCTTTTTAAAAGATTTTAGCACCTTTTGGGCTTTAATAACCCAATTAACCAAAAGAGGTTCTGACCCTATCTCCAATAACATAACAGCTCAGCAGTGGGATCTGCACTTTTCAAATCTGTATTGTAGTGAGGTAGACTCTGATCACCCCTCGTCTGCTGATCCAGACTCTAGCCTAGTACCTATACATTCTGAACCAACAGACTTCTTTACACCACTAGAGGTACAGACAGCCATTAAAAACATAGCACCTGGGAAGGCAGCTGGCCCGGATGGCCTCCCAGGAGATTTGATCCTTCATAACCCCGCAGTATGGGCAAATCTTATTTGTAATTTGATGAATTTATTGCTGCGGGGCCATGCAGTCCCAGACTCTTGGAAGGGTGCAGAGGTTGTCACAATTTATAAGAAGGGGGCGAGAGAGGACCCTGCCAACTACAGACCGATAAGTCTAATCGACGTTGTCCAAAAGGTGGTTGGCAGGGTACTCATCTCACGTATGGGGACCTGGATAGAGGAGGGAAACCTTCTTACACATTTGCAAGCGGGTTTTAGAAAGAAAGTAGGTACTATGGACCAAGTATTCAGATTCATAGCTACCTACTGGAAGACCATTCTAATTGGTGGGGGATCTTTGTACTTGGCCTTTATTGACCTTAAAACCGCTTTCGACCTTGTTCCTCGGGTTAAATTGTGGCAGGTATTATATGACATGGGACTCCCCCGATATCTTCTGGAACTCATTAAAAGATTACATGAGGGAACGTATGCAAGAATTAGATGGGGGAGTGAAGGTCAATTGACTGACAGAATACCTGTTCAGAGGGGGGTCCGCCAGGGATGTGTGATGGCTCCGACCTTGTTCTCCCTCTTCATTAATGGGGTGGCAGACCATTTGAGGGAGGACCCAGCGGATGCCCCCACCCTGGCGGGGAAAAAAATACCAACCCTCCTCTTTGCAGATGACACTCTCCTCATGTCTAAAACACCCTTTGGGCTCCAGAAATTGCTGGACAGGTTCAGTACCTTTTGCAATAGTCGTGGCCTCACTATAAATACCACTAAAACCAAATTGATGGTTTTGTCCAGAAACAAAAAAGCTAGGAAAATTAATATCGCATTAAATGGCGCTTTATTGGAGGAAGTGGATGCATTCGATTATCTAGGGGTTAGGATAAATTAAAAAATGAAATGGGATTCGCATATCTCTAAGATGTTACTAAACTTCAAGAAAGTGACAGGAGCAATTGTAAGAGATCATCGCCAGTCCTCTAGCAAGCCCATTAGCCCCGCATTACTGGTTTATGAGGGCAAGGCACTCTCTGCCGCAACTTACGGCTCTGAACTATGGGGTTCAGAAAGAGTCTCTGACTTGGTCATAGCTGAACATAAATTTATGAGAGAGTTAGTGGGTCTCCCAGTTTCTACCCCGATTAAACCATTATTATATGATTTGGGTCGTCGCTCAATTAAAGATATTGTTGGGCTTCGCCCTTTACTTTTTTGGGTTCGCCTTACAAAAATCGCAGAACTTAGCAATTATGCCTTAGTTCTTGACGAACTCATTGCATTAAATGGCTATGGGGTGATTCCGTGGCTGAAAAAACTAAGGGATCTGGTATTCAACTTGGGGTTAAAAGATGAATGGTTATCTCAGCAGCCCCCCCCAAAAGATACCATCAAGAAATTATACTGGGCACGCATAGAAGCAAAGGATGTGGGTAATCCTAAATTGGGCACTCTTACTAACACATTTTTGACTCACAAGCCAGCACCTAAGCTGGAGCCGTTTCTTGATTTCATCTCCATACCTAGAGATAGAGCTCTGTTCCTCAAAATGAGGCTAGGCACGCTACCCCTGAATGAGTTTACAAACAGCTGGAAAAATTCTAAATCTCTTCACCCAGTTTGTCCGGGGTGTCCTAATCCAACTGAATCACTGGGTCATTTCCTGTTTGCCTGTAAGGCATACAGGGGACCCAGGAAAAAATGGCTAAACCCAGTTTGTAAAATTCTGGGAACCAGGCAGTGTTCAGTGGCCATTCGTATCCTAACAACGGATACTACATCCCCGTTGATAATCTGTGGAGTTGCTAAATATTTGGGGAAAGCATGGCAAATACGATCAAAGCTTGCTGAACTAAATACTGGTTAGACCTTTTATACGGTGTAATTGTGCCACTTTAATGAATTTATGTTTGAATAACTGATATGTATTTGCTTGTCTATATTCTCTGGGTTTGTCGCTTCTTCTCTTTATTAAGGTATTTTAAGAAATTTGATTGTATTTGCATATTGTTTTTTTGTTTGTTTTGTTTTTTTGTTTTTATCAATTTGTATTAATCCATTTTAATATTGAATGTCATTTGATTTACGTTGTATTGTGTTTACTTTTATGATACCTCGCTATCGAATAAAGTATATATCAATAAATCAATACATGTATTCCCCAAATGTGATTATCACATGAAATAGAAGCAAATAGTGATTCTATTGACAGAAAGTAGAAAGTTCAGAGAAAGGAGGAAAGAGGCTGAGCTTTGACATGTATTCCTCTGTAAGAGGAAACATGCCTACTGTCAAAGAAAGTAGTTTGAACTTGAGAGAAAGGTCATGAGAAAATGGCGGCATATGATAATACCAAACACAATTAGTTTCTTATTTCAGATTGGAGAGTGTAATCTACAAAGAACCCTCTTGCCTGTGGTTCGAGAGTGGCATGACACATTATACATGTGTCATTACCAAAGACCTCAGCACAAAGTCTAAGTTACTTCATCCTATAATTAAGTGCTCTTGGCACTTTAAATTTACTTATTAGTTTGTACAATCTTTAATTTGTATATTAATGAAAATGATCAGGCATGTCTTTATTTGATGATGTCTGATGTCTTGGTTAATCTACAATTTAAAAAATGTACAGATTCATAAATAGATTTAAAGTTCAATGCCCATAAACAGATGTTTTATGAGGAAGTATTTGCAAAAAGCAGGATGTTTTTTTATACCTGATCGCTGCCAATGTTTTGTATTTTATTTTGTGTTCATTTTCATACCTTAGAGGTTTATTTTAGCCTAATAATTTCCATTTTTGGAACCATACTGTAGGATGGGACTAAACTGGTTTACAAAATCCAATTTCGAGGTGTCATGGAAGCTGTTAAAATGTATTTTATTATCAGATATTTTTTTGTTTGCAATTTATACACTTAATGGCACATACAGTAGGTATCAAACTGAGAGACTGTAGTGCAAATTAGAACTTTGTCAACAGATGTTGGGTTATATCTTAGAAGTTCCCTACTTACAATAAGTTCGTAGGTAGCCTGTGCATTATGTGAGAATGTGGATTATTAGTTGGAAAAGATGAAAGTCCTCAACAAGTAATAATGTCATAATTCTGTACCAGGTCCATTTAAGTCTTAATAATTTAAATCTGAGCTCAACTCTTGGTAGCTGTAGCACAGAGGCGACAGGCTTAATTTAGGAGAAATGTGTAGAGCACTGATCAGTACCACAACAGTTAACAAAGTAGAAAACACAACACAATACAAATCCTAATGAAATTTACAAAAATAGACAACCTTTTAATGAACAAATAGACCTCAAAACATCAAAAATCCAACAAGGGGAAATGGAGATATATATTTTTTTATTTTGAATTACATTTTAGAACCAAAAAACACAAAGCGCCAACCGCGGGCAACTTGTCCCGTTAGGCTGGGTCAAAGTTGAAAGTTAAAGCGGACCAAGGTGAAGCACAGGTTGGACACAGAGACCAGGTTCCACCCGTTTAGAAGTTTTACCTTCTGACTTAGTCTCTGAAATGGAAGTCAAAAATCACCAGTGGGGCAAGGCAGCGTGCTGTGGCCGAGATGAGTTTCATGAGGGTGGATATCCATTGGATGAAGTCCTGGCTAGGCTGTTGACATTTGGTGGGAAAACCCAGAGTGACAAAAATCCACATTTTTTGCCCAAGGAAGGTCCCTCACTTGCAGATACTTTTGGTGCCTTTGCCCGGTGCAAATTTTTACCTTCGGACTAGCCAATGAATTACATGGATTCTTCCGCAAGATTTGACTCCATGCTTTCTTCCAGGATAAACCCCCACCCGAGACCGCAACTCTTGTCTACATGTACCTTCGAGGTTCACCCCCACCATAGAGATGACACCTAATGAAGTACTCACATTTGAGCAAGCCGTCCTCAAGAAAGCAGGACTGTACACCCGCACACCCTTCTACAATATGTCCACTCAGGAAAAGATGGTGGTTAGGACCCTCTCAACCAACACTGCGATCACAAAAATGGCAGCGGACAAGGGCAGCACCACACTGATCCTCAAGACTACAACTCTAAATGCCTCTGTCAACTAGCTGATGAGAGATATTACCTCAGGATAGACAGAGACTCAACTGCTAGACTCACAAACAAGAACACCACCATGGTCATCTCGGCAAAATCACAAGGATGGACCTTCAAAAATGAGGTGGAGTTTTTGATCAACCCCCACACCCACGGTACCTTACTTTTACATTCTGCCAAAAATCCACAAAGGGGTATCTCCCCCAACAGGAAGAACCCATTGTCTGCACCATTGGGCCTCTTTTGGAACCCCTCAGCAAATTCTGTGACTACTTCTTATGACCTTTGTTGAAGAAGATTCTCTAATTTCTCAAGAGTACAAGAGATGCCCTGAACCTTATTGAGGAAGCAAACAAACTAGAAGAAATCAACCTATTGCTGACCCTTGATGCGGAAGCCTTGTATACCAACATGTAGGATGCCACCATTGTGGTCATTGAGACATGTCTCCTTGCAGAGGCATGGATATCCATCATCCCTGTTAGCTTCAACATCAAATGCACTAACATTGCATTAAAGAATATTTTTTTCCAATTCCAAGACCAACTGTTCCACCAAATACAGGAACATCTGTGGGAAGCACATTTGCCCCTAGCCTGGCCTGCTTGTATATGGCTGATTTTAAACGCCTTTACATTTCTATAGAAAACAACCCCTACAATGTCAATATTAAATTGTGGCAATGCTACATTGATGATATCATCATCTTTTGGAAAGGCGATCTGGATACCTGTGAGGCCTTTTTTGATAGGATGAACTATCTCAATCCCTATTTGAGGTTTACTAAGACCGTTTCCAGCAGCGAACTACCTTTCCGGCATTTGAAAATCAAAATCAATAACGGAAGGTTGTCGACAATGACATACAAGAAGACGGATTGTAACAGATTTCTCGTTTACAAGAGTCATCACCCTAAGGCACTCTGTGACAATCACCCCAATGGACAGTTCCTACGTCGCAACTGTAGCAACATCAGGAATTATGAACAACAGGCCACTGCATTAAGTGTGGATTTATGAGTCCGCAACTATCCACAACAAGTTGTGAACAGAGCTCAGAAGAGGGCTAGAAATAACCACAAAGAAGCCTTACTGGAACCCAGGATCAAACAAAAGGACGACATTATCACATGTCACTACGTTTACACCGACCTCCAACCGTATACAGAAAATCATATGGAAACACTGGCCCATACTCCACTCAGGAAATCTGGAGATCTCCACATCATGCTTTGCCTTTAAGCAAGGCCAAAACCTGAGAGACTTCCTGGTACACACGAGACCCCGGGTCTCACATAGATCCAAACACCTTACATTGTGGAATCTCTCCCAGTCATAGGACATTTACCCTATGGCTCCTGCGGAATTTACCACCTCACAGAAATAGCTCACGAAATCGCATTGTACGATACAAACACTTGGACCCAGAGGGAACACATGAATTGCAATACAATAAAATTGTGGGTACCTCATCCATTGCCCTCATCGCTCCGCTATATAAGCATGACGATCAGAGCCATCAAAAGCAGGCTTACTGAACATCTCATTGATACCAGATGCAAATGCAGCACCACAAAGATAAGCACTAATTTCCTTGAGAGTCGCCATACTCCAGGCGACATCAAGTGCACCATTGTAGTAACCATGTTGTACACAAGTGTTTTTTGTTGAAAATTTATCGTTAACTAGAGACTTCCCATAAGGACATCTAAGGACAACGAACTGCGAAGACTCAACTGCTGTTCCTCAGTTCAACAATTCCCACATTCCATTACAGAACACAGTGACATCACAATCCCAGGATGACACCAGTGCATATGTAAAGAGATAGCCAGGGCAAAGACCTAGCACTGACTACAACATTATCCTCCTTCTTTAATAATATAAAATAGCATGCTTGAACCCTTATATGAGGTGACACCTCAATCTTCCTTGCATCAAGTAACTCTTTTGTTTAGCTTGTGCTTCATGTACATTATGGGGCCGATTCCAATCCTGGAAAAAGGCCATACGAATCTTCGTACGGAGCGTTTTCTCCATACGACTCGTACCCGGTAAACTGTCCGTACAACCTAGGAAGTACGATTCGTACAGAAAGCCTATTTCCGTACGAATCGTACAAAAGACCGTACGGGTAAAAAATACCTACGAATCTGATCCGGAACACACTGTACGCGATGTCCGTACGTATGTAAGCAGCGTTTTACGGCCCAGCAAGTACAAATCGTTCCTACGTCACTCCGTATGGCTCTTTTTTCACGGGAGCCAATAACAGCCGTAAAAGCTGAGTCCACAGGGATACTCCGTACGGCTCTTTTTTCACGGGAGCCAATAACAGCCGTAAAAGCTGAGTCCACAGGGATACGAGTCATACAGGCATACACCTCCGTGCATTATGTTTGTACGGTGCGTACCCCCAGCGCGTATATATGGTGCGTGCCCACAGCGCGTATGTACGGTGCGTACCCCCAGCGCGTATGTACGGTGCGTACCCCCAGCACGTATGTACGCACCGTACCCCCAGCGCGTATGTACGCACCGTACCCCCAGCGAGTATGTACCCACCATACCCCCAGCGCGGATGTATGCACCGTACAACCTAGGAAGTACGATTCGTACAGAAAGCCTATTTCCGTACGAATCGTACAAAAGACCGTACGGGTAAAAAATACCTACGAATCTGATCCGGAACACCCTGTACGTGATGTCCGTACGTATGTAAGCAGCGTATTACGGCCCAGCAAGTACGAATCGTCCCTACGTCACTCCGTACGGCTCTTTTTTTACGGGAGCCAATAACAGCCGTAAAAGCTGAGTCCACAGGGGTACGAGTCGTACAGGCATACACCTCTGTGCATTATGTATGTACGGTGCATACCCCCAGTGCATATATACGATGCGTGCCCCCAGCGCGTATGTACGGTGCGTACCCCCAGCACGTATGTACGCACCGTACCCCCAGCGCGTATGTATGCACAGTACCCCCAGCGTGTATGTACACACCGTACCCCCAGCACGGATGTACGCACCATATCCCCAGCGCGTATGCGCTGGGGGTACGGTGCGTACATACGCACTGGGGGTACGGTGCGTACATACGCGCTGGGGGTACGCACCGTACAAACATAACGCATGGGGGTGTATGCCTGTACGACTCACACCCCGGGAACTACTCTTCCCGGGATACGAGTCGTACAAACTTCGCTTCGTAGCGGGTAAAGTCATTCCCCGTGTACGGGACGTTTGCCGTACGATTCGTAAATCGGAAAGCCGGTTCGGATCGTACTTGTATGCTCGGACTGTATTTTTACGATTCGTACGGAAAAGTGTCCGGGAACGTCTCGTACAACTTTTCCCGCTACGATTCGTACGGATCGGGCCGATCCGTATGTACTTTTTCCCGGAAGAATCGTACTTCACGGGTCGGACGTGACTTGAATGATTCGTACAGAAAAAAATACGGATACGATTCGTACGGGAAAAATAAATACAGGATCGGAATCGGCCCCAAAGTCTGATGATTTCATGCACCTCCTCCATTACATTCTGTTTCACCCATATCGAAATCCAGCCAGGACAAATATTGGTTGACGGTTTCCTACCCCTCAGTAAACCAAATAGGGAAACATTTGTAGAAGAGTGTGGTGTGGCAGAACCAAAGCTTTGAATGTACAGCATTTTGAATAATGCATTCGATTGCAATAGTCCATTGAATGCAATCAACTAGGACCCTGTTCATACGTTCCACAAGCCCATTCCTTTGTGGGTGATATAGTGAGCTTTTCAAGTGCTTTTTTCCCCCTTGCTGTAGGAAACCTTAAAATTCTTCACTGACAAACTGTACTCCATTGTCAGATATGATGAAAGACGGGAAACCTCTTTAAAAAAAATCTTTCAAAAAGTCTATGAAATTTTTGGATGTGAGATCACTCATGAACCGTACCTCTGGCCACTTTGAATAGTAATCAATCAGAACCACAGCAAATCTGTATGAAGATGGTAACAAACTGAATGGACTAGGTCTATTCCAATTCTTTCCCAAAAACCTAGTTGGAAGTTCAATAGGTTGCATGGGAGAGTTTCTGATTTTAAACACCTTCTCAGTATTGCTACACACTACAAAATCACCCACATATTTATCAATGACTTTGTCCATTGTAGGCCACCAAAAAGTCTCCCGTACTCTGCGCTTCGTTAAGGTCCTGCCTAAATGACCCTCATGTGCACCACATATTATTCTTCTCCTTACCCTCTCAGCAGGCACAAATCTCTCTACACGCATGAATAGCCTGTCTTCCACCAAAAGTTCTGATAAAATATTAACAAAGGTTTGAAACTGATATGGCACATTTTTCTCTTTGGGCCATCCATCCTTCACAAACCTCATCATTTGCATCAAAGACTCATCCTAATCCAACTCTCTTCCCCACACCAGCTCACTATGGCACACAAGTTTTCAATGTCAGTGGCTGCAATGAAACAACTTTCCTGTTCCTCCTCTTCTACAATATCAATATCACCTTCCCTGATAGGAAACCTGGATAAATAGTCTGATCCACCATTCTTATTACCAGGCAAATATGAAACTTCAAGATCATATTGCAGTAGTTTGGTGGATAACCTGGCAACGCGGAATATGATCTTTGATTTTGTCTCATGACAACATAGAAACTAGTGGACTGTGATCCATGCGCAACACAAAATGACTTTGCCAACTGTAAGGATGAAACTTGCTGATCACCTGCCAACATGCCAATATGTTCTTTCTCAATAACAGAGAAATTGAACTCTGCTTCTCTAAACACCCTTAATGCATATCCCAACATGTTTTCCTCACCATCCTTGGTTTGAGTGAGAACAGCCCCATGTCCAAACCCAGTGGCGTCTACCGTTATAATGCATTTTTCTTTTGGATCAAAAGGTTTGAAGGTTTTTGCACCTGCGAATTGGGATTTAATCCCCTTAAATACTTCCTGCAACTCTTGTCCCACAAATGGAACACTTTTCTTTAACATTGTTAACCTTTGATGCATAATCCAGTATGAATCGTGAGTAGAACTCAAAGAAACCAATTAACGATTTGAGACCATTCTTATCTACTGGTGGAGACACTTCAATGACTGCTTTAGCCAGACCTGGTCTTGGCTTAACCCCATGCTCGGATATCACATGTCCCAAATACTCCACTTTCTCCTTAACAAATGTACACTTTTCCCCTTTCAACACAACTCCATTTTTCTGCATGATACCCAACACTTGTGACAATGTATCATCGTGTCCCCTTCCTTATAGCTCTATAGATCAACATATCGTCCTGAAAAACTACTACATCTTTGATCCCTTTCAGCATCTGGCACATGATCCTTAGAAAGACTGCTACAGCAGATGCTAGCCCAAAAGGGATCCTGCAATAATGAAAGGTACCAATAGGGGACAAACACGCCACAAGGTGTCTAGATGAAGAAGCTAAGACAACCTGGTGGTAGGCTGAAGCTAGGTCTAATTTTGAAAACCACATTGATCCATTGATCGTGGTTAACAACTCAGAGATTTTTGGCAGAGTGGGAATAAACCCAAAAATGCTTGTTTAGGCTGCACAAGTCCACACAAACATGCAAATCACCATTCTTCTTATTCGCTAAGACCCATGTTTAATGTTGGGCTAAGGAACACACAGACGCAAGCCCTTTTTCACACGTCTTTATTCCTGCCCGTACATTTCTATTCTGGCGTGCACACATGCCGCCCGTTCTCCTCCGCCGACGGCTATGCCTGACCCGGAAATCCAGACATAGTCAGGCATAGCGACATGACATCTCCCCCTTTTGTAAATTGTCACTTACCTTAAGTCATTATTCTTTATAGTTCTTCAATGAGTCGGACTGGCCTTCTAGTGGTCCTCTGTGGCTGGCGAGTTGGATGTTGTTCTCTGGATTCATCCGTGCTAATTACGCAAAGGCGTTCTTCGAGGCTGACCACACCTGGGTCTGAAGTGTCTGTGTCTCCGCCAGTTTCATCTTCTCAACTGTAGACTGCTGGATTACACTTCTTGAAGTGTGATATGTTTCTCGTGGTTTTCTTCGTTGTGGAGGCGGCCGTGATCATAGTTCCTTTTTTTTTCACTACTTGTAGCGAGTGGGCATGATATCGGCTGTTGGCCTTAGTTTTCTGTTCCTGCTTTACTAAGACCCAATCTCCTTCTTGGATGCTGGATGTCTTTGCATGGCGCCGATTGTCAGCGTAGTCTTTCATCTTTGCTTTTTTGTCTCTGTCAATATTCATCAGTATCTCATGATCTGAGGTCGGGAGTCTGGAGTGTATGACTGCATCCAACGTTGGGATCCTGCTGCGCGGGGTCCTCCAGAGCATCAGGGTGGCATGGCACCTGTTGGTGGTGCTGTGTGGAGTGGTTCTGTATGCTCTCAGTACTTCGTTGAGCGCAGGTTGGATGTCACGCTGTGACAGTTCAGCTTGCTGTATTGTTTTCTTCAGGGTGGCCATGAAGCGCTCAACCATCCCATTGGCCTGGGGCCATAAGAGGGTGATTTTCTGGTGTTTGAAGTTCAGGTGATCTGCGAATTCTGTGAACTCACGTGCATTGAAAGGCGGCCCGTTGTCTGTCTTCACTATCTTGGGGATTCCTTATGCTGCGAACACTTCGTCAAGGATGGGTATGACGGCAGATGCCCTTGTAGATGATACTTGGTGTGCAATGGGAAAACGAGAATATTCGTCCATGATAAAAATGACATACTTCCCAGATTTTAGTGGGCCGAAGAAGTCAACAGCTACTTGATGCCATACACTGTCCGGAAGATCAGACATCTGTAGTGGGGTGTGTGGTTCTTCTCGCCCTACTAGTTGGCATTGTGGGCAATCTTGAAGCGTGGCTTCTACCATTTGGTCAAGGGAATGGAACCAGACCCGCTCTCTTAGAGCTTTCTTCGTTGCTACGACACCTCTGTGGCCTTCATGAGCTAGATTAACAGTCCCTTGTCGTAGTTGGTGAGGAATGACAATCCTCCTGTCTCTCAGCAGCAACCCATCTGCACTGATTGTGAGGTCGTCCTTGACATGCTTGAAGATGAAAGTTCATGCATGTTGATAGCAGTGATAGTTTGGGAGGTCTCTAGGTATCTCCATGAGCCCGCTCGAATGCGCTGCATGATGTCTTGGAGTTTGGCGTCTTTGGCAGTGGCTTCTATGATAGCGTCTAGTGGGACAGCAGGTGGACGCGCTTGGTCGGTAACAAAATGGAGGTATTCTTCAGCTAGCGAAATGCGTGTCTGAGTTAGTCTTTGAGGATGGCGTGAGATGTAATCCGCTGAGTTTTCTGTCTTTCCTGGTTTATGAATAATGGTGTACGTGTAGTCCTGCAAATGGATCCCTCATCTCTCGATCCTCGGAGGCATCTTTGCCCGTGGGTTGCCGAAGATGGTAATTAAGGCCTGGTGGTCAGTAATAAGTATGAAGTGCTTTCCGTAGACGAATAGGTGGAAATGTTCACATGCCCACACAACAGCCAGACTCTCCTTCTCCGGTTGTGAATATGCCTTCTCTGTGTCAGTGAGACTGCGGCTGGCATAGGCTATGATGTGGCACTGGTCCCTTTCGTCATCGTACTGAGCAAGAATGGCTCCAAGGCTCACGGGGCTGGCGTCGACAGTGACTTCCGTTTTCTGTTTGGTATTGAAGTAGGCCAGGTGGGCGGCTGAGCTCACAGCGTCCTTGATCTTGTTAAAAGCATGTTTGCATGCCTTGGACCAGTGAAATGATTGGCCTTGTCTCGTTAGCTCTCGCAATGGATAGCTGATGGTTGCGTAGTCTTTAATGTATCTGGCACAGTAGCTGGCCATGCCCAGGAATGACCAAACATCACTGACGTCTCGAGGCTGTGGGGTGTCAGCGAGCGCTGAAACTTTGTCAGGGCCTGGTCTCATGCCGTCTTCAGAAAGATGTGCCCGTAGAACTTGAGAGTGGACTTGTGGAATTCACGCTTGACTCTGTTTAGTGTGAGGTTGGCGTTGAGAGGGGCATGACACACGCGGTCTAGGGCCTTGTTATGGTCTTCGCGTGTCGCACCAAACACAAGTATGTTGTCACTGTAGTTGAATGAGTTAGGAATATGGTGGATCTTTCTCGTTCTATGGCCGTATTCGGGGTGCGAATGTCCACGCATAGGCGCAAGTTGTTTTCATGCACATTGCAATGTAACAAGGGTACCCCTAATTTAGTTTCCTATATCAGGGTTGAGACAGATATTTGCAAATTCATATATAGGAAACTTATTTAAACAAGGTAAAGGAATTGAAAAACAACTAAAAACAAATATTTAAAACCGTGCACTGAGTTGTCGTGAAGATCAAATATAACCCCAAACGAGAGTGTATGGTTTCTATATTTTTATTTTTTGCTTATCAATTTATGTACCTATTAGCATACAAACATGCAATATATCATTTTAATCTTTTTTTCCCATTTTTTCAATATTTATTATATACAAAATATTCCTATTGAGGGTACTAAATCATTGTATATTTGATTGATCAATTACATTCCATTTGATATCAAAGAAAAAACTGTTTTTTTGAACATGGCTCTATTAAATCTACGCGCGTTTCGGCGTTCAGCCTTCCTCAGGTGGCCATTATTCTTTAGCTCCTACAACATAACAAGAAAAAACAAACTATGAACTTCTCTGTACAAATGGTGACTACTACAGTGCACAATGAATACAAAAAGGAAAAACATGTATATTCATCCTATATTATTTACACATTCTTAAAATTAAAACCAAACTCCAGTTCCGTTATCAAATTCATCATGTCTCCAAAACGTATGTATTATATCATGTGAAAGGAAAGCCCATAGGATTAAGTGAAAAAAGTGGTCGAATATAAGGAACACCCTCATTGCCCGTATGGTGATAGTAAAATGTAATTTCGCCTCAAAGTCCTTGCTTGTGGTGATTAACTAGGTATAGACTATAAAGGCCCTAAGGATAACATACCTTATAGCAAATGAACTGATGTTGGGGATTCAACCACTTTTTTCACTTAATCCTATGAGCTTTCCTTTCACATGATATAATACATACGTTTTGGAGACATGATGAATTTGATAACGGAACTGGAGTTTGGTTTTGATTTTAAGAATGTGTAAATAATATAGGATGAATATACATGTTTTTCCTTTTTGCATTCATTGTGCACTGTAGTAGTCACCATTTGTACGGAGAAGTTCATAGTTTGTTTTTTCTTGTTATGTTGTAGGAGCTAAAGAATAATGGCCACCTGAGGAAGGCTGAACGCCGAAACGCGCGTAGATTTAATAGAGCCATGTTCAAAAAAACAGTTTTTTCTTTGATATCAAATGGAATGTAATTGATCAATCAAATATACAATGATTTAGTATCCTCAATAGGAATATTTTGTATATAATAAATATTGAAAAAAAAAGGGAAAAAAAAGATTAAAATGATATATTGCATGTTTGTATGCTAATAGGTACATAAATTGATAAGCAAAAAATAAAAATATAGAAACCATACACTCTCGTTTGGGGTTATATTTGATCTTCACGACAAATCAGTGCACGGTTTTAAATATTTGTTTTTAATTGTTTTTCAATTCCTTTACCTTGTTTAAATAAGTTTCCTATATATGAATTTGCAAGTTGTTTTCATGACCATGTTTGGGCACAACTACCACCGGCGACACCCAGGGAGTGGGTCCTGAGGATCGCTCTATGATGTCCGCTCTCAGCAGGTCTTGAAGCTCATCATCAACTGCTTGTTGAAGGTGGAACGGGACTTTCCTGTGGTGTTGGGCCACTGGTGTTATTTGTTCATTGATGTGGAGTTTCACTTTGACATTGGCTAATTTTCCTAGGCCTGAGAACAGCTTCGGGAATTTGTTGATCATGTCAGGTGAGTCGTCCACTTTGAATAGGATCTCTACTGGCCTCAGCCGTTCTGCTGTGGGTAAGCGGAGTAGACAGTCAGCAGCTTCAGGGCCTTCTATGACATGAATTTGGGCCTGGATTGTCCTGTGTTTGTAGGTAAGTGTTGTGGGAAAACGTCCCAGACATGGCAGTGGCTCTTTGGACATCCATGTGTAGACGTGCACTGCGGCCAGTTCTAGTTTCGGTTTTGGGTACATATTTTCATATTCCATTGTGCAGATATAGTTCAGTAATGCTCCTGTGTCCATAACAAACTTAGCCGAATGATTTCCCATTCGAATGTCTAGTCGGGGGTATTTTTTCAACCGGTCTAGGTCTGCCACCATGCATACATACTCGTCACTGTCTTGTGATATGGGAGTGAGTGCGGACGATTCTCTCGACGTCGACCTGTGAGATCGATAAAAGACCTGGGACTGTGTGCTGGACCTCGATGAGCTGGTTGAACGGTCTCTTCTCCCGTGCACCGCCCTCGCGTGATGGCGTGTCCCGGTGCTCTGTCTGACAGGTCTTGTTTCCTTACGCTGGGTTTGGCACATCGCTTCGAAGTGATTGTCTCTCCCACATCAGTGACATTGTTGACCCATGGCTGAGCAAGTGCCGGTGTGTGGATAGTCCAGGCCACAGCGGTAACAGTGCGACGGTTGTTTCTGAGTTTTACTGGTTCTGGCCCCACCGCGAGAGGAGCCTGTGGGTTTATCAGACCTCCGATGATCTGGCCGATGCCTTGTTTCCATCTGGGACTAAACTCGGAAGGCTTGTTCCCGTTTTTCCGTCTTTCCGGCTTCCATTTTCTTAGCATGCTCTTCAGCCTGATCATTTATGAGCGTGAGTTCTTCAATGTCATCGAGTGAATAATGTGTTATATCCTGAGTATTACATTTAATTGTAATTAGCCTAGGTCTTCCTAGCTGCTCAGCCAGAGTGAGAGATGGTAACGGAATGTTGGTGTGACTGTGATGAATGGAATGCCTGGGTGCCTGTGTGGATGAGTGGTGACAGTTGGAGATTGGCTGAGCAGCTAGGCAGGCTGCTCCTGGTGGGGCTGGTGTAGGAGCTGGTACATGGCTGAACTAAGACTGATGCTGTTTGGAACTGGAACCAATAAAAAAGACTTAAATATACAACCTGGCTCCTGGTGTCTACCTTCATAGGACACAACATATTTTGGCGACGAGGATGGGATCTGGACCCAAGCGTACTTAAGGATTGTACAGAAACCCAGAGAATACAAAGAAACCATTGTAACCAGCGCAACTACAAAGAAAAAAAGAAAGAAAAATACATGAAGCAGAATGGAGTAAAAGGCAAGCCAGCCCCACCAGTGTCCTGTCATCGGACGGCCCCAACCTGTGTCCTGCCTGATCTTGCTCCATGAACTTGACCACAGGTATGGTCTGTATGTTAGGGTATGAATGGACTGTCTTTCACCCTACCACTTCCTTTTGAATCTGCCGTATGGATGTATCCACTGCGCAAAGGAATTGTGGCTGTTCAAGATGTGAGTTATACACTAACTCAGTGAAGATAATTCACAGGTACCACATAGGTACGTTGTGGCTCTACATGTTGGCAAAACGGTCTCAGTGAACTGTTTTTAACTGCCCCCACTGTGGTGTAAGGATTGCAAGAGTAAGCACAGCTCAACATTTAGTAAAGCAGTCAGCTTGAGTACAATAGTTGTGTAAATTCAGTTGTTTGGCATATGCTTGGCACTGTGATGAGTAACTGCACAGAAGGAAAAAAACATTGGTGTTTAAGCTGTGCTAATTTGACATTCATGTGCTTAGAGCGTGAGAATTGCTTTGGTCTGCATTTCATGACCATCAATGGTGGTTCCAGTCAACTTTGCACTTGCTGCGCACGTCTGCTTAATTGTATGGTGACATACTGCACCACTAGATGCTACATGCTGTGCTGCTGCATACCGGAGTAATCACCCACATGCCTGTTTTGAACTCGTGAGGTGAGCCTTTCTATCGTTTTTACTCCTCTCAGGTAGCGTTTTAAAATTTCAGTTCAACTGCCTCTTAGAAGTTTGAAAATGAAGGCGCACGCCATTCCCAGCTCACGCCCAGCCTTACCTCCTTCTGTCTCCTGGTATCTTCGTGACGTTCCACCATGTTCACTCGATTCTGCCGCCTCAGGAAGCCGGATACACAGACGTGCCGTGAGCCATCCGGCATGACGCCGAAAACGTGCCGCCATCTTGCGGTTGGCGGCTGGGATCACTCAGTAAATCCTTGTTTTTTGTTGCCAACCGCGTGTGGATTACATGCGTCCTGTGAGCTTCGTTCGGCAGTCACATTCTTCAATTGTCTGCTGTTGGCCCTGAGGAATAACGTGTGGAATAATCTACTTGCGAAATCGTTTTTGGGTTTCTTTGGATGTCATTCTCCGTTTCAAGTCAAGTATGTCGGAGATAATGTGTCATCGAAGCTGTTCAACCGTTTTTCTGCTGCAATTGAGGTTCTTGCCACGATCTCCTAGGATAGTTGGTCAAACGCACGGATGCCAGGGGACTCTGCCTTGAGTTCCGGTGGTGAGTGGCAGTGTGTTTTTGTTCCTTTCAGCTGTCAACTGGTGTCAGTCTCGAATTTGACTCTTGCCGTTCTTCATGGTGTACTTCACACGCATGTTCTCGGTGTGAAGATTGTTGGCTGTGGTTCTTCAATGTGCGGCACACTATACCGGTGACAGACATATCATTTACTTTGACTGATGGTATAAATGGGGTGTTAGCAAGTCTGCGGTCGGAAGATCATATTACCAATGTTACTGTGTCTGGGGTTGTCCCAATGACCATGGCATATTGCTGCCGTGCTGGAAAGTTTCATGCCCGTTTATTTTTGGGGCATATTGCAAGGAATATTTAAGCCAACTGTATTAGGTCTGTACTGTGTGTTGTAGCTTGAGTTCTTACACTCAACATGATGAGGTTTTGTATGTGACAACTAGGTAACATGGTACATTTTTGATCTTATGTGTTTTGGTCACGATCTCTGCCATGTTGTTCAATGTTTATCAATACTTTTAGGCATGTTCTCAATTTAGTTCCCTTATGCATGGGAGTATGTTTCCTGGCAAAATTCGGGTGAGAAATCGCTCACCGGCGTGTGCACAGGTCACAAATGTTCTACAATATTTGGAATTGTTGTTGTTATTTCTAAAGTTTCATATATCGTGATGCCACAGTTTTATGCTGTTTAACTGGTTGGGACGTCCTAGTTCCTGGTGGGTGGACATCACAGTTTCTCCCTTACATGAGGGTGGTTCTGGTCTTGGTGGGTGGTTCCCATCTTCTTGTGTTGTGTGTGCAAGTCATTTTACGTTGCACGTTGGTCTGATGTGTTTGTAAGTCGCCTTGCGCTGCACGTCTTGTCTGTGCGTATGTGTGTAAATCACCCTGCGCCTCACATGTTGTCCTGTGTAAGTCGCCCTGCGCTTCAGATGTTGATGTGTGTAAGTCGCCCTTCGCGTCACATGTTGTCCTGTGTAAGTCGCCCTGCGCTTCAGATGTTATTGTGTGTAAGTCGCCCTGCGCATCACGTGTTGTCCTGTGTAAGTCGCCCCGCGCTTCAGTTGTGGTCGTGTGTAAGTCGCCCTGCGCCTCACTGTGTGTACCCTCTATGTGATCCATATTGTGGTACACGTGTATCTGTAGTGTTGGTTCACCCTTGTTGTCTGTTTCTGGCCTCGGGTGTTTGTCATGGGGTGTGTTCACCCATGATTTTCAAATGTTCATGGGGAAGGATGGGGTTATTGCTTGTTTGTAATTTAAATTGATTGGCAATTTATATTCCTTCCCAAAAGTACGCAGTGTTAGTCTGCTTCTCTGCGTTTTAACATGGTTTGTGTTTAATAACTATATGACTTAATAATCTTCATGAGGGAGGATGGGGAATTTTTGATGCATGTTTATTATATGTCGTATTTTGCCCATCTTTTCTTTATTTGCATTGTTCTCTCTTTTGTGATGTTTTACTTTTAGTTACATCCTTGAGTTATGAACATTACCGCTTATCTTGTGTATAGTTCTCTGCTTTAGTATTGTAATCTTTGGTTTCATTTTAAAAGGAAAGGGATAATGTTATATCCTGAGTATTACATTTAATTGTAATTAGCCTAGGTCTTCCTAGCTGCTCAGCCAGAGTGAGAGATGGTAACGGAATGTTGGTGTGACTGTGATGAATGGAATGCCTGGGTGCCTGTGCGGATGAGTGGTGACAGTTGGAGATGGGCTGAGCAGCTAGACAGGCTGCTCCAGGTGGGGCTGGTGTAGGAGCTGGTACATGGCTGAACTAAGACTGATGCTGTTTGGAACTGGAACCAATAAAGAAGACTTAAATATACAACCTGGCTCCTGGTGTCTACCTTCATAGGACACAACATAATGCTTCTTGAGTAGTCGACGTCCCAGCGACTCTGACTGGCATCCTTTGATGATGTGCAGCGAAGTGCACCTTCAGTGTTAAAATTGTCAAACTCTCAGTACCGTGCCAGGCGCTTAGTCGCGAAATGAAATCGCCCATAGATTCATCGCATTGTTGGGACGCCAGATTGAAGGTGTAGCGTTCGTAATCTAGATTACACTTGTGTAGAAATTTCCTGTTCAGAGCGTCTTTCACATCTGTATATGATGCAGCGTTCGCTGAGGGTAATTCTTTGATTATTTGTCTTTGCCCACAAGGTTTTTCAGTGCTAGAAGTTGATGGTCCGGGTCGTCTACTCTTGAACCTTTCATAAAATCTTCGAAGTCTTCTATCCAGCTTTTCCACTTGGGGCCCATGCTGTTTCTTGAAGTCAGTATTAGAGGTTCGGGGGACGCAGGAACGATATCCCCATTAATATGGGCCCGTGTGGCGCGGCTGAAGCTGGTCCTGGTGTTGCATTTTGCGTGGAGTCAGGTCGAGTGGACATGGTGATGTATTTCTAGCTTCACTGTCCCTCCTGATGCTGCCCACAGCGTTTGCAAGGCCTCAGAACTTCTTTTGGCGAGCTCAGGGTGCTTATTCTGACTTTGCCTGACCTCAAAATGGACGCTGGATAGGCGCCAATGGTTTCCTATGTGCTCGCCTGATCTTAAGATGGCCGCCTGATGTGACACCTGTATGCCAGTTCGAGAAATGGGGAAACTGGTGTTCTTACCCCAGCGTTGTGCACCTTCATTAATTCAGGCCTCAGGGACTTGTCCTCGTCAGGGCTGCAGAATGAGCCGTCTGGCAGTACTCATTCACTTGGACAACTATCGCATTTCACGCTTTGGCTGGATGCTCTGCAGACGCCACTTTCCAATTACGTGCAGCTGAGGGGGTGTCCTCTCATCCCACCCTCGTCGCCAGGTTTAATGTCGGGCTAAGCAACACACAGACGCAAGCTCTTTTTCACACGTCTTTATTCCTGCCCGTACATTTCTAATCTGGCGCGCACACGCTCCGCCCCTCCTCCTCCGCCGATGGCTACGCTTGACCCGGAAATCCAGACATAGTCAGGCATAGCGACTTGACACCATGGTGCCAACCATAGTGAGTCCTCGATGGGTTTGATCAATCCCTTTTCACAAAGTTCATTCAATTCTTGTTCAAGTCGCTCTAAAGGCCCACTCCTCAATCTATTTTTTAATGGAATGGCTCCCTTTTTTACTTTATCTGATGGGAGAATCCTTTTATCATACCTAACTGGTCACAAAAAGTAAATGCTTTAAAATTCCTTCCACAAACTCTGTAGTTCAACAACTGATACTTGCTCCTTGGTGCCTGGTCTACTGACCATCGGAAATAGACCTTGGTTGAACCATCCCAATATTGACAACCCTTTGATAGCGACATAAACTTTCCCAGAATTTTCCATCCTATAAACTCTAACACGTCATCAAAAAATCCAGCTAGTTCAATTTTGCTTCCCTCATAGGTACCGGTGCCCTGTCAGGTGGTTCTAAAGGTCTATTTACCCAAGTTTCTTCAAATAATTATTGTGTAATCATAGTTATCCTGACACCAGAATCTACAAGTGGGCTAATATTTTGGTCACCAACCCAAATTTCGACGTAAGGATCTACACATGTGGATGCATCCCCCATCACCACATCATCAGCAACCACCATCACCAAGTCTCTGAACTCATCTTGAATCTTTTAAACCTTCTCTAACTCATCATAATGCACCTTGGATACATCGGCTACTCCACTACTGTTAGTGTTGCACCTGGTGGACTGAATGTTTCCACCACTCTGACTGCCACTCTGACACACTTTGGCAAAGTGACCCACTTTACAAAATACTTTGCAAACCACACTCTTTCCTAGACAAACTTTGTTTCCCCTAGCATGCGTAGCATTACCACACCTAAAACAAGTGTTTTTTGTTTGAAAATTACGTATTGTCCTCTCGTGCCATGCTGCTACATCTGACCTCCTTGACCTTAACTGCACCTACAGTCTCACTGGTCTTGCCCTCAAGTTCTTTGACAGATGCCTCGGACAATTTTATGCTTTTTGCTGTGCAAACAGTCTCTTCAAAAGATGGGTTCCTCATAGAAAGGAGCTTCTGTTGAATCATTTTATCTAAACATTTTCAAATGTACTGATACCTCACCATTTGATCAGTAAAGCAATCAAATTGGCACTCTGCACTTACCTTCCTGACTGCGGAAATGTAAGCATCAACATCTTCTTCAGACCTCTGCTCTCTTTGAAAAACTTGTGTCTGATGACTATAAGACTTAGTTGAATGTCACAACCTAGCTCTAACCTTTTTACGGTTTCAAGAAACTCATTGGGTTCCTTTTCTTTGTTGTTAGCTACAAATGGTGGTAAATGTTTAAATACAGACCTTCCTTCAAATCCCAATGAATGGAGGAACAAGAATTATTTTCTTTCCAGCCTATAACGTTAGCCATCTATTGCTCCCAAATATGTGGTAAATGCATCATACCAGTTCTTCCACACAATCAGTGGATTACTGGGCACCTCAAGGAAAGGCGGTAGTGGTGTGCCTGCTTGCATCGTGTCGAATAACCAATGATACTTCACAAAAAAGCCATCATTCAGTTTAGCACACATAAAAGATGCCCAATTGCTTACAGCGTAACCCTCTTTATGAAGGTGTGCATGACACTGTGATGCAACTGCACCAGCAGAACCAAACAAGGTCCCAATGGTTAATATACAGTGAGTGCATTAGACTTACTAAACATGGGTGTGCACGCCACCGAAAAATCTGTGTCAACATTGGGTCGCGTACACAATTTCTTCATGTTTTTCTTTACACGAAATGCACCTGTGCTATTCACAAGTATTAGGACACACGCTCTCTGAAACCTCTACATATGTTTTTATTTTAGTCCTGGGGCACAGTAAAGTGCTTCTTAGTACTAATTTGAGCCTGTTTTAATTTTTGTTCCGGTGTGCAGATCACCGTGTGTTACATATAGCAACCATAAAACCTGCACGTTGTTTTGATTAAGTACGGTGTGCAGATCACTGTGAAAACTCTTTACTATGACAGGTGTATTAACCCCTCTCACTAGTTGCTTAAAGGATTCCATGGGTTACAACAGCTGTAGTGACAGCAACCATAAAACGTTCACATTGTTTTGATCATATTAGGGTGTGGAGATCCCAGTGAAAACTCTTCTTACTATGACAGGTATATTAACCTGTGTCATCAGCTTTTTAAATGTTTCCCTGGGTTACTCCAGCTAGAGTGAGCACACACAGGGCACTAGCCCGCTCACCGACTGGATGTTTGAATACAGTGCTTAATCCACTAAAGCAAATGTGAACGACAACACTATCCCACTCACAGCTAAATACTTTGTTGTCAAAATGGTGGCACGCACACATTTTGGGCGGTGCTTAACTCCACAGGAACACTGATCCAAAATGGAGGTGAACTGCTATTGTGACACGTCACTCAGCAGGCCTTGAATGGCACACTTCAGGGGCTCCTGCCTCATCCTCCTATGAGCACTGACCGTGTTTGCAGTGATGAAATGCCTCAAAATGTTGCTGTGTCCTCAGCACTTTCTTTAATCTTGCTGTGCGTGCTGCAAAACCGTACCCCTTTATGGTGAGGTACCACCTCAGCCTAACATCCTCCTCACTTGCCGGAGCGTAGCTGTTTATTCTGTCAGCATTGTGTGTTCTGTAGTCTCTTCTCCTTTCCCCAGTCATCACCATGAAAATTGTTGTAACCACGTCGTATACAAGTGATTTTTGTTAAAGATTTTCTGTTAACAAGAGACTGCGCATAAGGACAACTGAGGACACCACTGGCAAACACTCAACTGCTGTTCCTCAGTTCAACATGATGACACTAGCCCATATGTAAAGAGATAGCCGGTGTAAAGTCCTAGCACTGACTACTGCAACCATCCTAGAGGCTAACAACCAGTGGGACAAATAACAAAACTTCTGTTCCAAAAAGAACAACACTGGGTCTTTTGCCTGTCCACCCACACTAAGGGGCTGAACGATGACATACCATGGAATGAACTAAACTGAGTTTACCATCTTGTCATTTCTCTGGTCACCATTCCCAGTTCATTTTAGTCCCTGCACCTTTAATCCCTGTTAATTAGTACATGTGCAATGTTACTGGGTACTTCCTGTGATGCGGCCACACGCTTTTCAGATATACTACTCTGAACCATCTCTCAACAACCTTTTCCCCTCAATGGTCCTGGTGTCTGAGATAGAGGTCGTAGCATGCTACTTACACTGTGACACGGCCGGTGCTGGGTGTTATTATCCACACATTCACCTTTCATTCAGGCTGGCGGCAGGACTAGGGCCCTTAGTGATTCTACTAACAAATAGTTGTCACTCGCGAGATGACCGACATGCAAGACACTCCACCTCGCTCTCTAGATGCCTTTTAATTAATACTCCACTGATAGGTAGTCATGACCCCCAACATACCATGCCTGTAGATACCCTTGGTGAAAAGACATTGGCCCTTAATGTGTCTACTGACATGCAGTTGTCACTCCCATGATGGTCGCAAGGGGAGACACTGCTCCTCTCTTTCAAGATGCTATTTTAAAATCTTCCTGATACCTAGTTACCACCACCGGCATACTTTGTCTGTGGTTATCCTTGATCAAAGTACATTGGCCCTCAATGTTTCTACTGACACAGAGTTGTGTTCACTAAGATGGCCACCAGAAGAGACACCCCTCTTTGCTTTCTAGATGCCATTTAATTTATCGGAACAGTCACCCTCAGCAAAAATTGCCCGCGGTGACCCTTTGGTCAGTGGCCCTCAGGTCTACCTTGGGCTCCAGGCTGGCCCTCCATACATTGTACACTAATTACATGCAAGTGTTACACTCGTGTATATTGCCCGCATCAACTCCCCTTTGCAAGACAGCCGCTCTTCAAGCAGTGCATCCACCAGCCTGCAAACCTGCTGGCTGCATACATACATATTACCCGCTTGGCCATCGTGATTCACTCAGCTGCTCGCAGTCACAAACACCGCACCTGTACAGATTTAACAATACCGGGGCCAATTAAGGATACCACTCACTTGAAAAGCATGGCCAATACTTCATTCCTGACCTATAGGTCAGCAAAGGAGGATAGGTCTCAGTTAATAACCTTGTGGTTCATGTGAGTACATCAAGATCCGTGTCTCTTTTCCCTGGTCATACTTTTTACCATTACAATACTTGGGCACTTAACTTACCATTAAATGTCTTTTTGTATCAGGTGCCTACCCGCAGCTAAGTGCTACCCTCTGCCCTACCTATGGGGTGTCACTAACTCTGCTAAAGGGTAAGTCCACCCTTTGCCTTAACCCTACCCTGTTTGAAGCCTGCTAGAGCACAGTTTCTCAAAATTGCGGTATAAGTGGCACGATCACCACTGATAAACGGTTTTATACTTTGTATGTGTGTGTCTTATGTCTTACTATGTACACTTTCTAGAGAGCTATTAGCCACCTTGGGTATATGCTGTACCACTAGGCAGTGATGTACCAGTTACCCAAACTATTTTTTGAGTACTTATGACTGTCTCCCCATTCCTCCCTTTACAGGTTGGATTTGTCTTCCTGCACCACAGCAGGTACAGGAGAATTGCTCTGGATTGGATACCTACCATATTTCCCTGGTTCCAATCTGTAGTAGTGTAGGTACAATAATCTGGTCCTAAAGAAATGCCACTGACCCTCCAGACTCCTAGGCATCAAACATGTTCACCTTTATTCACATTTGTTGAAGCTATCTGAGTAAATTATTATGACGGATAGCCCTCCTGTCTATATTGTGTCAATGGGACAGTCGCTTTATTAAATTCTTTTTTTGTCTCCCTTAGTCTCTTTTAACCACCTGTGCACCACCCCACACATTATACCCTTTCAATTGCACTCACCATACGGCTGGATCAAAAGAGCTCAGCTACAGAGCCCTACTGAGGTTCTCGTCGAGCACTGCAGTGCCAGCTCGACGAGGAACCCCCTATGATGAAGCATGACAACCTCTTGGGTGTGGGAGGGCATTCATCTCTGATCACCTGGATTCCCCCCCCCCACCCCGGTCATTCTGGTCATTTCATCAGATCCACCCACGAGTGCTTATCCGCCCTCATTCTCTCTTTGGGAACTGCATCCCCCTTTTATGCTACCTTCGGACGTAGTCACTTTTTATGAGCGCGGATTCCTTCAGTGGGGCACAGCTTCAAGCTGTAGCCAAATAGGGCTGGATGCCTTCTCTGCAATGTCCAACTGCAAGAATTTGCAGCTGAGGAAAAGTTCCAAGCAAGAGGAACCTGAATCTGTAAACTTTTCATATTTTGATAGGATCAAGTATGTTTCCTTGTTAAGGTATGTATCTACAAGGGTAAACATGATACAGAGTCGGACTGGGCGCCAAAATAAAAGTGTCCACCTTTAATGAATTAGCTAGCTAAAAAACAGGCCCATGTTTGCAAATTGGTGCGGTTTCGAACTTGTAAAGACACGCTAAGTATTCTGCAATGTGTGGAAGACTGCATGCACTTGTTGCAGTAAATGTTTGTTTTAATATCAGAGAAATCAACAGTAGAAATAGGCCCAGCAGACCATAAAACCAGCCAACGCACTGAGCTGTCAGGCTAGCCTATCAAGCACTAGCTTCAGCTTCTGAACGGTTAAACAAGCACAATAATTTATTCCGAAAGAATGCCACTTTCAGATTGCAGCCTTCCCGAACTAATGCCACCTGTACGCATCTGAGCTTTACAAAGGAGCCTGAAGCGTAAACAGCCGAACTTTTCGGTGCCCGGTGCGTACCAGTAGCACAATATCACGACCCCGCCACCCGCAGAATGTAATGAGGGGGCCTGAGTCTCTTATGTCTTGGAGATATTCATTGACCGGCGGCTGGATTTGTGGGCCACTTGGAGGGTTGGGGGAACTCTTGCAGAGTTGTGTCCCGCCATCCTGCGCCGCAGGTGCCTGTGTTAGGCCCTTCGTGCGTACACATGCGAGTCTACAAAGTAGACTTGCAGCGAGAAAATGCGAACTTTATCTTGTGGTAAAAAAAAGCTACTTTTTTATGTATCATTTCAATACATCGTAGAAAAAGGTTCTTGGGGAACTGTGACGTGGGTTTAATTGTTAGCCTCAAAGTAATTTGTCTATCAACAAACATGCTGCCTGCTAATCCACAACTGGATAATTTAACTCTCCACATAAACAAAGCACCGTTTAATTCAAGAAATGAAAAAAGTCTTCAGCAAACAATGCCAATGACCTTAACCCTTTCAACTGCTAATGCTGTTAAGAAAATCCACTGTCTCACAGTGGTAAAAATGCAAGTTTCATCTGATAAGCCACTAATAATTAACTGAGGCAGACAGGAAAAGTGTCAATAAATTCGGGAATGCATGAATGAGTATAAAGTATAAACCCTCTATGATCAATAAAGCCCCACGGCCCAGATTGTACTGAAAAATCGTGCAACACAGCGCAGCAAGTATGGTTTCTACGTTGTGTGAAGGGAAGAGAGCAGACGGTGCCAAATCTACTAAGATAAGGCGCTGTTGATTAAACATTGACTAAACGTTTCCTGCGTATTACAAAGAGACTTACATATATGACATTTTTCCTTGGTGTGCGAGGTGGGGACGTTTACCTCTTCGGAAGACGCAGCGCTGCTTAACATATTTTTGCAACACTTAATACAGTAAAACTGTGAAAACACCACACAAAAAGAATCCACACCAGAAAAAATAGAGCTTCATTTAATGAACAAAACAAGACTAAAAGGACACAAATCCAATAAATGGAACTGGAGTTATGAATTTTTTAAGAATATCTTGAAATATAGTGCTTAGAAACTTAAAGTGACAACCAGGGTTATCTCTTCGCGCTGGACTGGGTCAAATCTGAAAAGTCAAGCCTAGCGTAATGGAGCGTGGGTGACTAACAGGAGCCACCCAGGGCTTGCTGCAAATAGTACCTTCATGGATGAAGCGTCAAGGTCAAGGAGCAAGCTGTGAGGAGTGGTCAGAGGCGATGAAAGGTGTAGATCAGAATGATTGTAGGCAATGTGTCAGGTCCGTGTTACAGAGTGGAGAGAGGCGTCTTCGTCAAACTTTGGGCGATGGAACCGAAATTTAAGGAATGGGTGGCTGATTTATCATGCTGTCAGGAACAGAATATAATATATGCGGAGACACAGCCAGTGAGTAGCTGAGCCAAGGACATATGGGATCCATTCAGAGCGTATTTAGCGGCTGCGGCCACTTCAGGGGGGGACGGAACTTTGGAGGCAGGCGGTGCTGACCTTGCAGCTGCTACATGAGGTCTGGAATAGAGTGCTTGGGATCCGGTGGGATGCTATGCCTGGCTGGAGAATGACTG
This sequence comes from Triturus cristatus, assembly GCF_964204655.1. NCBI lineage: Eukaryota > Metazoa > Chordata > Amphibia > Caudata > Salamandridae > Triturus > Triturus cristatus. The sequence goes on along the minus strand of NC_140580.1, from coordinate 279,686,090 downwards.
CTGACACGCTGGAGCTGTGTTTCTAACGGGAGACGTTGCAGCTACGATAGCACGAGCACTGATGCGGAGATGGTTGGCTGTATTGCCCAGTATGGAAGCTCTCTGGGAGTGGGAGGGAGGAAGGGACCTTACATAGCTATAGTAGTGTGGGCTGCAACACATGGTTTGCGGGTGTGAGAGGTATTGGCTGGGTTGTGGTGGTCGTAGAGGGGTTTACTGGAGGTTGGCCCCTTACTACGGATTGTTCCTGAGGAGGCTGGGGCGGGAGCTATTGCAGTGAGAGACCGCAGAAGGTCATGTGTGCCCGGGCGATAAGGGGGTCACGGCTGTGTATCGGACACTGATGTGGAAAGCTGTGACTTTCTGATTAGCATGAGACTGTTAGGCTTTTATCCTTCAGACTGACTCTGCCGGTACTACACAATGTGGAAATGCGACTGTAATCGAAGCGCGTCTTTATAACCAGTAGATTGATAAGCACAGAGCTGAATTGATAAGTGGAATATGTTAAAACCCCTCGCCGCCGAACCTCCGGGGTGTCGGAGACATGGCTGTGTACGGTAGCCGGCCCGAGAGGTTGTAGGCGCGAAGATGTATTGTATGGTTGTTGCAACTTGTTAATAAAGGTTTTGGAGAAAAAAAAAAAAAACTTTGGGCGATGGAGAAAGGCATCGAATTCTGGGCAATGAAGGCAATGTGTTGTCATCGAGCGACGCTGCCAGCGCTGTTGTGCAGGGATGCATTGGCGTTTAAGAGAATGTGTCAGTTCCAACTAGTGCAAAATCGGCACTGCGTGGATTTTGGTGCTGCAGCACAGAAAAACCCACCTCCAAGGGCCCAGGAGTGGTTTGGCACCCCTTGGCAGGGTAGGACATACGGATGGCAACGTCTAGGTGCTGGTTGGAGACTTGCGGCAGTCTTGATGTCCCTGAGTCTGCAGAACAGGAGGCAAGCAGACAAGCCCTTGGAGTCACTCTGGGTTCAAGTGGTGGAGGTCCAGTCCTTCTCACCTGGCAGAGAGGGCAGCAGGCAGGTCAGCACAACAGAAGAGCAATGCTTCCAGAGCAGCAGTCCAGCAGGGTGGTAGTCCTTCAGCAGCACAGTAGTCGTTATTCCTGGCAGAGTATCCACAGGTCAAGTGTGCTGATTTGGTGGGATCAGAAGTCCAGTTCCTATACAATATGGTGCCTTTGCAGTGGGGGAGACTTCAAAGAGGGGCTCTGAAGTGCACACAGGTCTTCTCTTCCCTGCCCTGGCTCCAGACACACTACAGGGGGTATGCAGCTCTTGGTGTGGGAACAGGCACAGCTTTTTCAACAGCTCCTCTCTCCTATCCTGCCCAAGATGACCAATCAAGATATTAATGGTCCATCAGGATTGAATGGCCAATCAGACACACCTCAGCTCCCTTTGTGTGTGATTGTCTAGAAAGAATGCACAAAGCCCAGCTGTCACCCACCCTAGGTGTGTGTACTGGAGGCAGGCAGAGTCACACAGAGCTTAAGAGCAGAAAAATGCCAACTTTCTAAAAGATGGAGAGAGTACGGAGGAGGAGATGAGATTGCCGACCGTGGTTTTTCAGGTAGTTTAGACTGGCTCATATCATGGCTTTTGATAAGGGTTGTTTAACATCAGGATTTAGGTTGGGAGAGGGGTTGCGGGTTCGGTTTGCAGTTTTGCATCCATTAAGGGTTTCTCGTGCACCAAAAGGAAGGGTTTTGATATCAGCTCGGGATAATTGTTGCATTACGTTCTGCCTATACGAGCACTCATTTTAGCTTGAGTTTTTAGTGGTAGGCAAGGGGGATTATTATCCTATTCAGAGTAGCACAGTTTTATTAAGATAAAGGGTGGGATTAACTAAGGGTTAATTACAGGGAGAGTTAACTGCATGTGCACGCAAATGTTAGAGTTGGTGACATACAGATAAAAAAGGTAGGGCTCAACGATGAGCCCTGCTGCACACCACATGGCAGCCTGAATTGATCTGAGGAGTATGCTCCCCTCTCCACAAATTGCACCCTATCTGAAAGAAGGATTTGAGTAGTTTGAGAGCTATGTCTTTAATTCCTGACTCTGATAGTCGAATAATAAAGATCATATGGTTGACCATATCAGAGGCCGCTGAAAGATCCAATAAGATCAGTACGGACTTCCCTCCTGTGTCTAAAATAGATCTTAATTCTTCAGAGGCCATGATCAAGGCAGTCTCTGTGCTATGTGCTTCTCGAAAACCGAATTGAATTGAGCCCCGTAGTTTATTGGCATTTATAAAGGTAGTTAATTCTAAATTTAAATCCTTCTCTTGAACTTTTGAGGGAAATGGAAGTCTGGAAATAAGTCTATAGCTGCCCGGTTCTAGCAGATCTAGATTGATTTTTTTTAATAATGCCAGGATAGAGACCCATCTTCCATTTAATCATATTCAAAGTAAGATTATTTGTAAATAAACCATCCAGTGTATGCCCTGCTATATGGGTAGGAAGGATGCTTCACCAAATGTCTTAGTTCAAAATTGCCCATGATGTCACCCAAAGACATTGTTTCAGAATCATCCAGTTTTACTAAATAAAATATGCTCCCATCCCTCTTCTGTTTAAACAGGCTACCCTGTGCCAGTGAGCTGACAAGCGTTTGGATATGCATTTGTGTGCCAATAAGAGGTACTGAGACCTGAGAAGACTGTGGCAGCATTCTCAGAAACCGCTGATATAATTCTATTTTTTGATCTCTAATGATGAAGGATAAATTCCAGAAACAAGCGTCTAGAGATGAACAGCACCATCTGCACCAACTCTTGCCAAAAACTACAGCTAATACTCAAGTAAGCATAAATATAGTACTGTATATGCCATAATGCTAAGGGGCGACCTGTGCTGTGATGTGAGGCAGTATTATTCCATCCCCCTTCAATATGGAAATTGAGCTGGCTAATCTGGAAAACGATATAGTGGCACAGCTCAACAGGTTCTGCCAATAGAGAAGGGTATTCACAAAGGGAAGCACCAAAAAGGCAAAGCTTCAGAAACCCCTAAAAGCATGGGCAGCAGCCCACCAGACAAACACAGAGGAGAAGGAGGTGGGGTCGGAAGCTGAGGAGCAGAACCTGTCAGGAGGTCTTGCCATGCAACCTACTGATGTGGAGGATAACATCCTCCCACGACTGAAGTCTGCATCAGACTAGGCAGCAGTGTGTCTTTAATGAACCATTCCCCAGAGGAGCAGACAGACAGGAAGGAGGAGAGGAAACTAAAATTGGAGAAAAGGCTGGCAATGAAAGAAAGAGAAATGGCCCCTGAGCTCACGATGGGAAAACTGGACATCAGAGCCCTAGGAGAGGGGTCCAGTAGCCGCAATGGCGGCAGCATACCTGCAGTGTCCACTGGTGAGTCCAGAGTCAGGATACCCAAGGATTTGTTGCCCAGTTATGTGGTGGGGGATGACATAGACAAATGGTTATGCAGTCTATGAAGTTGGTCAAAGAGTGCACAAGGTTCCAGAGGAGTTCTGGAGTCGTCATCTATGGAGGTATATGCCCACGGTGGGGAGGGACACCCTCCTTCCACATAGGTAGAGGACCAGACATGCTACGCTTTAATGAAGGCCATCTTAGTCAGCAAGTTTGGACTAAACCTTGAGACGTATAGGTTCAGATGCAGGTGCAGCCACACAATCTCATCACAAACAGCCTGAAGGGCTGGGCGATGGGCAGCAAGGTTGATGACTATGCACGTCTGTGCAAATTGATTTTGAAGGAGCACAAGCTTGATATTTGTTTTCCAGAGCAGTGCCAACGCCTAGTTGATAGCCAGTTAACTGACCCTAGGAAACTTGCTGAGGAGGTGGACATCTGGGTCTGCACCAGAGTGTCCAAGAAGGCCCTGGGAGGGAGACCCAAAAGGGTGGTCAGGGTTCCTCACCTGAAGAAGGAGGGAGGAGATAAAAATACAAAGTTCTCTAAAGGCCCCAAAATAACTCACAGGGTTAAGGGTCTGGTTTGCATTCCCAATCTGGCCACCAGAAGCAAAACTATCCTCACAAAGGTCAGCAGGCCAAGCCCATCAAGTGCTACGAGTGCTACAAGTAAGGACACTACAAGGGGATCCCAATCGTACAAAAATAGCACCTCTTCCCACTGGAGGAAAGAACCCAGGGGTGGCTAGTGTAGTGCTGGGGGAGGAGTTTGTCCCAGTTAATGGGGGGGATGAGTTAGTAGGTTTACTTTAGTGTCCCTGGGTGGCGGTGAGAGGGTTCCAAAGAGCCATGTGTCATCAAATACTACTAAGTATAGGCAGTTGTTCACCATCAATGGGAAAGGTGTGGAGACTCTGAGGTATACAGGTACTAGCATGACTATGGTAAGGAGTCAGCAGATGCCCACAGAGCGGGTGATGCCAAATGAAGTCCACCAAGTTGTGGTGGCTGACAACAGAGAGGGTCACTACCCAGTGGCCTTTGTTTCCCTTGAGTAGGGGGAAGTTACAGGTCTTCTGATGGTTGCTGTGAGTCCTGCTATGTCTGTGGAACGTTTGTTGGGTGATGACCTTGAGCACACTATCTGGAAGGAAGTAGAGTTGAAAGCTCATGTGGAGATGTTGGGGTTTCCTTATTGGATCTGTGCAACGACAAGGTCCATGGCTGCCCAGGATGGGAGTTCAAAATTACTGGTGTCTCGAAAAATGGTCAGGCCAGCTGCTCACAAGCAGAAAGACAGATGTTGTGGAACACCAGTCCCTGAGTGTCTTCCCAGTGAGGTGGATGGGGTACCTGCGGTGGCCGCCTCAGAGTCTCCATGAGGAGAGCATTGCTTCCCTTGGTGACCTAGCTATACCTGCTTGGTGGCATGTAGAAGGAGGATCCACTAAGGAGGAGTTCTGGAGGGTACAGAGGGAGTGTCCAACTCTTGAGGAAACAAGCCGAAGCACAGGCAACAGGTGATGTCTCTGGGAGTTATCACATTTACTAAGAGGACAACCTCCTTTTCAGTGTTGTCACACGCTCCTATGCGTGTGACAACAAGGGCCCTGGTGGTCCCCCAATCTTACAGGACCTTCGTATGGAAGCTATCCCGCTAGATTTCCCTTGCAGGACACTTGGGCCAAGACAAGACCTATGCAAGGCTAGTCCCAGACTTTTATTGGCTCAGGATCAATAATTCCTCAGAAGCATTCTGCAGGACTTGTGTAATCTGCCAGGCCAGTAGGAAGACAAGGCAGAGGCTGAAAGCCCCTCTTAATCCCTTGCCTGCCATTGGCACACCATTTAAGCGGGTAGGCATTGACATTGTTGGCCCAGTGCATCCCCAGACTCCATCAGTCAACAGGTTTATTCTGGTTCTGGTGGCTCATGCCTCTAGGTACCAAGACACAATTCCTCTAAGGAACATGCCTGCATCTGCAGTGGCAAGGGTCCTGTTGGGGATTTGTATCGGAGTGGGTTTCCTCAAGGAAGTTGTGTGTGACTAGGATACAAATCTCATGTCTGTATACATGCAGTCACAGTGGAAGGAGTTAGAGGAACACAGTGGCGTAGCTAGGGTGGGGCGGTGGGGGCGGTCCGCCACAGGCGGCACTATTTTGGGGGCGTAAAAAGGCATTCAGATAAGGCTTGCTTTCGTGGACGTTCCGGGACGGGCAGAGAAGGAATAGGACTCGGGCAATGTCCTCTTCTTTTTTGTGCTGGCAGCTGTCCCCCCCTCTCTTCCTATTATTCCCTCGCTTTCTGTCTTGCTCCTCAGTTACTGAAAACCGTGACTTGAAGAAACGGTTCACAACCTCTCTTTCCTTCTTTCATTTAGCTGCTTCCCTGTGAAATGGATCCAAAAAAGAAAAACACTCTTGTGAGAATTGCTCTTTTTCTGACATTTTTCTATTCCAAAGTGCAGCGGGATGGAGAGAAATAGAAGGTTTTAAATATGAAAAATAAATACATAAATAAATAAAGCAAGACAGTGTGGTTGCAAAGTGGCCAGATTGGTTTTATTTACATCCAAATACATCAGCATCACTTTACAGAGTTTGCCAGTGAAGCGCTACTTTTGTTTTCTCGTCTTTCTTTGAACAGCATTGTTGTTCCCAGGTGGGAAAGTGTACCATTCCTGGAGGTACTGCAATACCTGGTTGATGGGTGGATTGGAAAACAAAATGTGTACCATGGCTCTCTGTTTATGGATGTGGTCTTTTTAAACCATACTGCTTACGTTTTGTAAGGATATAAGCAATGGACATTGAAACGGTTCCCTTCTGGGCCCTCTAGTCATGTCCTTAACTTTTCAGGTAAAACCACTCGCTGATTTCTGAATAGTGAGTGAGAGATCATTAAGGTAACCATGTTGTTTCTGCTTACATTTCACATGCTTTACTTAATCTTGCATTCCCTATGAGTGGTTGCTTTTAATTTTTTTTTTAGGCAGCATATTACTCTTATCAAGTGCATCATTTGAATTGAGCCACATCCAAGTGTTTATAGCGGGCACAATTAGGTTATAGCTGAAGGCAGTGCGAGTTTCTCTCAGTGGGGAAGTATGGTGTTCAGTGGTGGAGAGGATGTGGCACTATGGCCAGAGCTGTCGAATTTGGAACTGAGGAACCAGGTTCAGCCTTCATGACCAGTCCACCAGACCACTCTACTGAGGGAGCACATTCCCATGCTAGACCTTAGAAGGCCCCACTAGACCTTAGACGGTTTGATGTCTTGGCACAAGCAGGTGTACCCTAGTGGTGTCAATTGAGAGTTAACCTTGAAGGCCTGTCCACCACAATCTATACTGAAGTTCATCTCCAGTCTTATGGGCAGGCCTACAAAGCAGCAAACCCTAGAGCAACAGTGATCTAGTCGCTGTGACTCTGTCACTGAGGTCACATGAACCTTGAGCAGGTTAGGGCGATGCAAACGGTGTGACCGTACTGGGCACCTATTTCGGGTGGGTGTGTAGTGTTTGCAAGTATATTATGGTTTAAAAAAAACTTGCTGCCTCCTTCCTGGCCTCCAGCAATTTTCAGAAGCAATAAAAATGTCCTGATAATTTTGGTGGTTAATGTTCTTCCTAGAGAGAGATCGGAGTTTTGTCTAGTGGAAGGGTTGACTCCTGGAAAGGTAGCACAGAGTGTTAATGTGCCTGCTGCAAAGAACATGTACCATGCAGATCACAAAGTGCACTGCTGTAATGGGGGGACCATGACGAATGGTCATTTAATGTCAGCTGTAGATGATGGATCCCTGAACAGTGTCATGTATGTGCATGTTTGCATTGTGCTGAGGGGATTACCAGGTAATTATTCACGCAGCTCTCTGATGGATGTCACATGCGGTTTTCCCCAGATAGATCATGCAGCCTGTGTCTTCTCTTTTGTACTGCCAGTCACTGGTGTATTCAACTGTGTAGCCTTGGACCGTGTCATGTATGTGCATGTAACTTGCATGATCGAGGTAACTATTAGCGGCGATACTACGTGTCTCTCGGACCTCTTTTAAGTGCTCGCCGTCCTTTTTCCCCAGCAACCGCCCCCTCCCCAGGGGCGGCAATCTGAGGGATAGCCCCGAGCGCCACAAGCTCTAGCTACGCCTCTGGAGGAACATACAAGTTCTCTACTCCTTACCAACCAAAAACAACTGGGCTTGTTGAGAGATTCAACACTACCCTGAAGGGCATGATTTGAGGACTACCTGAGGCCCTGAAGAATAAGTGGGACATCCTCTTACTATGCCTGTTTGCCTACAGGGAGGTACCACAGAAGGGAGTGGGCTTTAGCACTTTTTAGGTTCTGTACTGGTACCCCGTTAGAGGACCTCCGAGTTTGGTGAAGGAGGGGTGGGAGCAAGCTCCCAGGAAGATTTCCCAGGATGTAGTAAGCTACATGCTGGCCTTCAGAAGCCAAATGGCTACATTTTGGAATTAAACTTCTGACAACTTACAAGCCAGTTAGGCTGTGATGAAAGAGTGGTATGAACAACGTTCTACCACTGTGGAGTTGTAGCCTGGGTAGATAGTGTATATTATGAATGTGTGGGAACCCTGGGCCCTCCAGGACCATTGGATTGGTCCTTATGAGGTAACTGAGTAGAAGGGTAAGGCCTTGCATCTGATCTTACATCAGCCCTAACAGAAGGTCTAAGGAGAGGTCAGCCTTCTCTACTCCACAGGGCCATTACACATTTTTGTGATGCCCTCTGGACTCAAGAATGCCCATGCCATCTTCCAGAGGTTGGTGAACCAGGTACTTGCTGATATGGAGGCCCTCTCAGCTGTCTAACTGGAAGACAGAGATGTCTTCAGTAGCAGTTGGAAGGACCACCTTTTTTACCTCCAGGAAGTGCTTCTGGCTCTGCAATAGGCAGGTCTGACTATCAAGACCAGTAAGTGCCAAATAGGGCAGGGGGTTGTGGTGTACTAGGGACACCTGGTGGGCAGGGGTAAGTGGCAGCCCCTCCAGGCTAAGACAGAGACTTTCATGGCCTGGGAGCCCCCAAAACCCAGAATGAGGTCAGAGCATTCTCGGGCCTCACTGGATACTGCAGGAGGTTTGTCAAGAGATATGGCAGCATTGTGGACTCCTTGACAGAGCTGACCTCTAAGAAACAGCCCAGAAATGTGATTTGGACAAAGGTGTGCCAAACTGCATTTGACTCCCTGAAGCAAGCCATGTGCACTGTCCCTGTGCTCAAGGCCTCTGATTTCTCCAAGGTATTTATCACTCAGACAGATGCCTAAGAATATGGCATAGGGACAGTGTTACAACAGCTCAATGGAGCAGCTTATAGCCTTCATCTCCAGGAGAGGTTGGGGCCATACCTGTTTGGTACTCACTTCCTGATTCAGTCTGACCACAGGCCCCTCAGGTGGCTCATGCAAATATGGAGTGAGAATCCAAAATTGTTGAGGTGGTCCATTTCCCTACAGTGTATGGACTTCAGGGTCGAACACAGACCAGGGCTAGACCATGCAACTGCTTAAGGTCTATCCAGGTTGTTCCACCTTAGTGGTGAGAACTCCCTAAAGGTTGGTTAGGTCTCCCCCTTTCAGCTGGGGGGACACGTGTTAGACCTGTCATATTTAGGGTGGTCTTCCCCCAAATGTTTTGCCTGCTTACCTGCACTTTTTGATGAATTTTTTGTTGGCCTTAGGACTCAGAGCACTTTACCACTGCTGACCAGTGATAAAGTGCATGTGCTTCAACCCTAAACATGGTGACAGTGGTATAATCCTGATTGGCATATTAAGTTATTTAGTTTACCTATAAGTCCCTTGTAAAGTGGTGTATCCTATACCCAGGGCCTGTAATCTAAATGCCGCTAGTGGGCTTGCAGCACTGGTTGTGCCACCTACACAAGTAGCCTTTCAAACCTGTCTCAGGCCTGCCATTGCAAGGCCTGTGTGTGCAGTGTACTGCCACTTCAACTTGCCACTTAAAATTACTTGCCAAGCCTTAAACTCTCCTTTTATTACACATCATCCCTAAGGTGGGTTCTAGATAGTCCTAATGGCAGGGAGCTGCATAACTAAAAGATACGATATGTACCTTTATGTTTTACAGGTCCTGGGAGTGACAAACAGCTACATTCATTTTTTACCACTATGAGGACTACTCCTCTCATGGGCTAGCATTGGGAATTTCTTAAAACACTTTAAAGCAGCAATTCCTGATAAGAAAGGAGTAGCTGCATCATGTTTTATCTCTTTGGAATGGTAATGATAAATCCTCTTTACTGGTAATGATGGATTTAACATTACTATTTCAGAAGTACCACTTTTCGAAATTGGGCACTTCTCTGCTCTTACTACTCTGTGTGCCTTGCAGCCTGTCTCCAATAGACATCTGTGGTGGGTGACAGCTACACTTTGTGCATTCCCTCTAGGCAGGCACAAACACAGAAAGCGTGTGTGATAGAGAACTAATTTGCATTGATCTACATTCTGATAGCTCTTCCTGGGCATGAACAGGGTGGGAGAGCCGACACTTAAATCTGAATAGGCCGTGTCCTATGACCCACACAAAGGGCTGATTACCCCCTACAGATATCCTGGTATACAGAGCTGGGACGGAAGGGATCTGTGCCCTTCAATGGCTTGCTTTGAAGTCACCCCTACATCAAAGGCACATTTGGGTAGAACTACTGGGGCTCTAAACCTGCCAAGACAGTACACTATTGGACCTGTGAAGAACTTTGCCAGAAGTAAAGAATGCTGTGCCACAATGATTGCCACTTTGCCGGACTGCTGCTATGAAGGAACTGCTTGCTGTTTTCTGTTCTCAGCTCTGCTGAGTACAAGTACTAGAACCAACTCACTTGTACCCAGAGTGACTACAAGGTCCTGTTGTCTTGCCCCCTAATATGAAATCTCAGAGCCATCCAAGACTTCCTTCAACTCTTCAGCAGCACTGTGACCTTGCCATGTATGAGTCCTGTCCTGCCAAGTAGTAGTGCCAATCCAGTCCTGGGTCCTTGAAAGGGGATCTCTGCGGTTAAGAACCGTCAAAATAGATGCAGTGCTGACTTTGCGCCAATTGGAACTGACGCATTGCACTTCAATACAGGAACCAATCGACGGCATCGCCTCGATGCACTTCATGGCTCGGCGATGAGGAACAGCGTGGCTTGACGACAACGCAGTGCCTCCATCATAAAGGGGTTTGACGTAAAAGCCTTTATTGACTGTGTGGATCGAAGCCCATGCTTAGCCTCCATCCACGGGATCAACGATGATGCAGTGCCTCCTCGACTCCTTGCATCCAGTCTTCGACGCTTTCCCCATCCAAGATACTTTGGCAGTGGGACCTGTCTGAGTCCTGTAGCTCGCCTGCCCTCCATCACAGTCAGCCTGAACTTTGGATTTATCTCAGTCTACTGCGACCTCAAGTAACCTTTAACGCTATTGATTTCTAACACTACTTTTCATTCATTCTTTACAAATTCATATCTCTGGTTCTACTTATTGGACTTTTGTTGTTTTGGTCTTGATTTTCTCATTACAATATCCTCTATTTTTCAAAACCTGTGTGGAGGGTTTATGTGGTGTTTTCATGTGTTACTGTGTGTGTTGCACAAATACTTTACACACTGCTACTTAAGTTAAGCCTGCCTGCTCTTTGCCAAGCTACCAGAGGGTGAGCACAGGTTAATTTTAAAGTGTGTATCTAGCTTACCCTAGCTAGGATTGTGGTCCCTACTTGGACGGGGTGCATGCCTCTGCCAACTAGAGCCCAATTTCTAACATTGGATCACCATGTAGACTTTGAGAGAATTGTTTAAGTTTGGGCTTGGGCTCAAGTCTTTGGCCCAAATGCTAGCAACCTTTTAAAATTAAGTGTGTACCTACAGCCATGTATAGTGCAGAGGTCTGGAATTTTGTAAATATTATTGAGAAAGCCAGAGAAGGAGAATAGATTTCTCTGGATTTTGCCTGGCTTACCTCTATTAGTTCTTTATTTTTCTATTCATGATTAGGTGGGCTTGTATTCTTTGGAGAATTAAATTGAACATTCAACATTTGTGTAATGGATTTTCATGTGATGCAACCCTATGGTGTCCTTCAGTTGCTAATCTTGAACTTCTCTCTTCCTTCAGATGTTTGGCCCAGGATGTCTAATCAGAATACATGAGAGATGCTCAACTGGAACTAGGCTGTTTATCCCCTAAGCTTCTTAGTGATCCCGCGAATATGTGAGGATGTTTCACTGGAACTATACTGTACTGTTTATTGAAGATCTTTAATGATGACAAGAAATTGTTTCCGGCAGCCTTCTTAGCACAGCATAGGGTGAGCAGAGACTTGCAGGGCTGACACTTACTAACAAGATTTAGGCTATGTATTATTTCTCATATGTTTTCTTTCCAATGGTACAGGTGTCCTATGCACTTACATAACTATCATACTTGCGACATAACGTCCAGTCAGACTAACATCAAGTTTACATATTTCTTGTCATTTTTTTTCTTCACAATGCGAAAGAAATAGATTCCTGTCTCAAGGGAAAGAAATGTTGGTCCCTGTCCACCACCTCTTTCAGTACTCTTAATAGTGTTACCTTTGATTTTGGACGCTCTGGGAAGTTCTTGACTTTATCTTTAAAACTTGGAGAAAAAATGTCAGGTTACGAATGAAGCAATGTTCTAGTAGGATTAATTATGCACTGATGATCTGCAGCTCCCTGTGGCACACGCAGTGGGCCCTGTAAGAGGGTGGACCCCTTAGTGCCACATTAAGCACATCCCCGTGGACCAGCTGCCAGGACCCCCTTCCTACGGGAGTCCCGCCTATGTCCGGCGCCTCTGTGACATCATTTCTGGTGTGCAATGGGATGGGTCAGGTATGTAAACTTTCAACAGGCCTGGGCAAACAATTGTAATGCATTTTAGTTGCAGCTTCAGCCAGCTGATCTCATTTGCGTTTCAGAGGCTGAGGGGCTGTTACCTCCATGCAAAGTGTTCCCAGGTCAGGAGCAGGGGAGGCAGATTTGGAGGCAAACATTTCAAGTTGCAACCATAACATTCCCCCATTAATGTCAGCACCTGCTCACATCGTTCCCTGTCAAGTCAGTTAACATAAGGAACCCGCTGGGTGCTCTGGGTTGTTCGTTGTTATGGTCGATGGACAACATTAGTTTAATAAATCAAACACAAGAGAACGTTTTATACAGCGGATATCTTGACCAAAAGTATTTCAGATGCCCTAATATGTCAAAATAAAGGAACAAGCAAAATTAGACTATTGCCCAGGATAACAAGATCCTTGTTAGATATCTCTTTAGAGGAGGGTGTGATTGTTTGAAATCTTCACTAAGCAACAGCACGTCCAATTGTTGCTAGTTGTTGACTTGAGTCACATGCAAGTGTTTCAGGTCAGCTGTCCTAAGTACCTAGGTGTGACGGGTTACTGTCCAGAACGATACTAGGCATAAAGATACCAAGGTGGAAGGGAAAACAAATCTTTATTTGACTTTGCAATCAGTCTCTTATGTACTCAGATCCTCCTTTTGTTGGGGCTTTCTGGGAATTGTCCCCTTGTCACCAGGAAAACGAGGAATGTAAGGCCGTCCTGGTTTCTTCACCAGTCTGTGCTTCAGGTACCGGGAGTATTGTCTCCAAAGCTTGTCTCGGTTAACACGGCCAAAAACCCAGAAGGCAAAAGAAATGAAAATATGGTCAGTGGGGAAGCGACTTCATTCCTCATAAAAGGAAGTGGGGAGTGAGGGATGAGTCACCACCACAAACGCCGACACCGTGCGATCCCCATCATGACCTCCCTCTCGTTTGTCACCTCCCCCTACCCTTGCCCTGGAAACCTTTGCAGCTTCACCCGTACCTTGTCAAGCCACCCTCCTCCTGGAGGGTGGCGGGGCAGAGCACGGTCTCGTTGGCCTCCTGGCTTCATGTCTTCTTCAAGGACAGCGCTTCCTCTCTCGGTTCCTCTCCGCTCGTCGGGTTCTCCAACCTCCACGCCTCTGACTCTGCTCTCGGCTGGGATTCCTCTTCCGCATTCGTGCAGGGGCTTGCCTCTCTTGTTCCGACCGCGCTCACACTCGATTGGATGGACGATGAAGACGTCACAGGCCACGCCTCCGGAGAGTCCTCCGAAGAAGATTCCTTAAAGGGCTCCACCCCTGCTTGCATGTAAGGTAACAATCTGCCATTACTTGCGCCGGGAGGCCAACCAGTTCTCCTGTCGTCAGCGGACTCCTGACACTAGGTCAGCTCTACTAAGTACCTAGGTCATGCACAGTGAGGCATAGGGGTCCAGTAGGATTCACACAAAATGAGGCTGCGCCAAAACATGAAACTGCAACTCTTAGATTGTGACATAGTGTCTACGCTCCACCCATACTGTTAACAGTTACTCTGCCTTTGAGGATTGTCAGCTGAACAGCACAGGATTCAACTCCACAGGGGAAATTCCTTTAAGGAATTATTGGATGTATTGCAATTAAACAAAGACACACATTGCACAAGGCCACTGTAATTAAGCGCCAGAAGCTGGGCAGTCATGTAGCCTGGCGAGGATAGTCACAAACGTATAATAGTCTTTTGTGTCTACTCTAGCAAGACATTTTCACACACGTTCTACGAAGGTGAGCCTTTATGTGGGATGAATAGCTGGTGCCAAGATGTGGCCAGTGGATTGCTCACGTACTAAGATACCTACAACAGTGAGTAGTGCTTGCCGAATGTGCAGAGGATATGAGGGTTAAATAGCATTTCCTGGTCCTACCAGGCTTTTAGCCAAATGACCTCTGCGCGAGGTTAGATGGTGATTCCAAAGGGCATAGGACAGGCGATGGCATTGACCGCAAGACTGTCAGGCTTATGCTGAGTAAAATATTTGGTATTGGTAATTACAATATTACCAGAAGGTAAGCCGAGAACACTGCAGAACTTCGAACCTGTTGGTGGGCAATTAATTCCAGAGATAAAGTGTAATAAAAACAATCATTTCAACCCATCCAAAACAAATCAAGGTCTTATGGGCAGAGGCACAACAGACAAATATTCACAGGAGCCGGACTTGACACTAGTAATTGTTCGCCATAGCTTATCAATACACCTGAACATCCAAGTGTCAAGTGACTCAGCAGAACATGTGCACTCCGTATACCAGTGCGTGTTACAGGTCGCTTCAGCTAAGCACATTTTCGCTCGCTTTACATACTGGCAGATGCACAACAGACAAACATTCACTGGAACTAGATTTGACACCAATAAGTTGTTCACAATAGCTTTATCTATAGAACTGTCTGTGCAAATGCCTGGTTATTTCTGAAGAAAATGTGCACTCCGTAACCAGTGCGGTTACTGGTTGCTTGAGTTAAGCTAATTTTCGCTCACCTTATCGCCCTTGCAGCCAGGCGGGTTGCGTAAGTTTGATACTTAAAATGAGTGCTGTGGTTCCAAGCTGGGAAACACGTGGTTTGAGCACAATTGGTCACAACTATTAAATCACATTGGGCATTGCCATTATCCAAGAAAGGGCAGGTATCTGTAGATTGTTCTCATGTCAATCATCCCAAAGCTTTTCCATCCATGGTCTGCATTATGGTATCCTTTAGCAAAATTATGAAACTGGAAGACTTGCGCCAGGGTGGGGACATTTAGCAGGCGACACAGCATCTATGATCGCTGTCAGAGGAGGGGGGTGCCTGCAGGCAATCAGGCCATGTAATAAAGCAGAACCTAGGGTAAAGACCACCCCCATCTCGGATCTCAGCATGATATTAGGGTGGTGGGATTCGCAATGTTACAGGCGTTATATTTGCCCATTCAGGGGCAAAAGAGTACATTGCAGGAATCTGTGTAAATAGAGTGGGTGCTAGTCCTATAGAAGATATGCACTGGGTAAACATGAGAGTATGGGGATCACATCAAAATCTCACAGCGGCCATTCTGCCAGGTGGGTTGCGTTAGTTTATTATGCCAGTATGTGTGCCTGGCTCCAATTGTGTCAAGAAATATGGGTTTGGAGCATAAATGCTGACAATTCCAGAGCATTTACTGCCCTCCTATCTAAGAAAGTGAAGGTAAATATGCTGATATAATTTACTCCATGTCCTCACAATCCAAAAGCATTGGCATCTTTTGTGACACCTGGGATACCTGCAATAAAAGCTGGCTATGGGCCATACATGCTTTGTGTGGTCAACAGCATGGCGACACAGCATCTGAAGATCGCAGTCAGACTGACAGGTGGTGCAGGCAAGAAGGAAATGAGATGTAGCAGAATATTTGGAGTACCCTTAGGGGACCTCCGGACCCACACCTCTGTGATTAGGTTAACCTATGTCTTGGTTAGGTGGGGAGGTCCACCTGGCATCCTAGGAAGGCACGACAAAGCTTACATTTGATAATTGTCATATGTTGCAGATGGGTGAGAGGGCCATGCCACGATGCAAGTTCAGGCTGGGACAAGGGTTCCATCGGTCACAAGATTCCACCCAGTCCTAGCCCAATAACCCCCCTCCAGGGGATCCATAATTCACTTGCTGGGGCAGCAGTTGGTTATCAGTTTGATCTCAAATTTGGAACTTGTCAAGTAGTGGGTGGGTGAACAATGGCTTAATCAACCCCCAAATGTAAATGCATATCCTTGCACATGGGGCATAAAGGATTATATCACACAGGACTGTGGTTTCGAGAAGAGGATTCATTTTTTAATAGTTTTGGGGTCCTATCTCCTTCTGGCACTGCACTCCCATACAATTGGAGGACAGTGGTTCGAGATAAGGGCATTGGTTGGCCCCAAACAATAACTTGCAGGGTAAGCAAGGCTGCGGTTAAAGAAGAGAACAGTAGTTCCCAACGTCCGGGGAGGCCATCAAACAGCCATACAAAAGGGTGAATAAAGCCATGTACAAGCCCACCAAGCATCAGGGCTTGGTTCAACTCAAATTCAAATCAAATAGAAGGTCTTGGTAAATTCAACGTGGCCTCTTTTTTGCAAACACCACACGGTACCCGATAGGGATGGGGCACACCTATCAGAGGTAAATAGGGAAATGGTCCAACTGGAAGGATGGTAACTGCATGTTGCAGGAGGTTATGGAGCCTGCAATAACTTGTAGGGTAATAAAGCAGCGGTTAAAGAAAAAAACAGTAGATCCCCCTTCCAGGGAGGCCATCACATTCAGACAGATATGAAAATGAAGCAATGGACAAGTCCACCAAGCAGGAGGGCATGGTTCAACTCAAATTCAATATGAAATAAGAAGGCCTGGGTAAATTAGGTGTGGCTTCTTTTGTGTAACTTACATGGTACCCCGATAGGGACGGGGCACACCTGTCAGAGGTAGATAAGGAAATGGTCTACCTAGAAGGACTAACGGCAGGTTGCAGGTGGTTATGGAGCATGCCAGGGTGGGAGGGCCCCGGATATGACGGTGGCCACATCGTGGGCATTGGTGGAGTTAAAGGGTGAGCTAGAGGCTGATTGGTAGAAAGGGGTACCCTTTCAGGGGCAGAGAGTGGTGCCTTATGCCAAACCCCAGGAGTCTTTACGGCAGGACCCTGGATGAAAACGTTGGTGCCCTTCAGGTGGTTGTAAACCTGAGCAACCGGGGACTGGCCTTGCAACGCTCCGCCCCTAAAAGGCGTGAGTAAAGTTATGGACTGGTGATCTATGGTATGTAAGGGGGATAATCCCCACATAAATGAGTGCACAGATTAGGTTGGCCACGGTGCAGTTTGGCACATCAGGAGGGCAGGGCATATTAGGTTAGTCACCGCTGCCTGCCCTTGGATTGCCCGTAAGTTAACCATAATTCTTGTAGGAACTAAACCTGCAGCAAAACAGTTTTCCCAAAAAATTTGTGTGGACTGATATTTGTGCAGGGCAACCAATTGCTGATAAGCAGGGGGGGGTGATGATATAAGCACTAGTACACTAGACGCTGCAGACAAATGCAGATCCTAATATTCTTTTACACATTTCTAAAGTTTTTGTTCATGTTTTTGGATTAAAAATGTCAGTGCTTATGTATTTCGGAAATGGTTTTATTATTGATGTTTTTGTGGTTTATGTCATACACCGAAATAAAATGAAACTGAGAAAAGTGCACTGAATACTATTTCCCCTATCTCGAGAAGTATTTTGTTGCAGAAGCTCGACCATGTAAGATGTTGGAACTTTTTGAATTCAAAGTTCTGTTACTCCATTCAGCAACATAAACATTTAAATTCGCACAACTTATAATTGATGAATGTAACAAACCTGATTAAAGTTTGACGATATTCAATTTCTTCGCGTCTGTACTGCTGTAGAATTTCAGTTTGATCATTCTGTGGTAACGTGGCTGCAGAAAGTAAGAAAAACATGATTTTAGCATAACTGGGTCACTCATTAACAATCAATGAATGTGCATATTGCAAACAATTTATTTTATTTGTTTATACCTTTGGATCATTTTGAATAAATATTCAAACAAGTAAGGGACATTATTTGTAATGCCTACAAGTTCTTTTATTTTGTGGTTCACTTGCAAGAGAGAGTTAATCAAAAACGTTATTTATCTCCATAGACGAGGATGGAAATTTAACATTCAATAAAATGTTTTAAGAATTCCCCATCGACTTGGGTATTTTCGACTAAACATTGGGGGATATAAAATTGATCGGATGGATTATCAGTGAAGTTCGAAGCTGGATACTCTCTCAAATAACAACTCTGACAAAAAATCTCAATGTAAATCTTCATCCCCATCATTGTTTTTTAAGTATTCACCAGGATAGCATCTAACTAAGTAAACATTTTAAATAACCTTGCATCTTTCTCCTTATCCCATCCCTCACTTGTTGAAGATTCCAAATCATCTAACAGGTCTTCAAATTTCCCCCTTTCTTGTCATACCATGGCAACATAACTAACACAGGTCACAATCTCTTCCCTTATTTCTTTTCATGTATTTCCTTAACAAAGTTATGCTATTAATATTTCCATTTAGGTAATCCCTACTCCACTTCCTGCTTTTTCATGGCCACAAATTCAAAAGGTCGAGCTTCTGACTTGTGGGTTAAGCGTATCTACTTTGAGTTTGTTACTGTGTAACTTGGTAGACACCGTGAGCGGTTTTCTTCATGGCTCAGCTCCAGCGAGTAAGGAAATTCTTGACTGCCCTCCAATTTTTGTAAGACGACCGCTCAGCTCAGCAAGCAAGGTTCACATCGGGTGCTACTCCCTGAGACAGCTTCAGGAGCTATGTGCACCCTACCAGTGCTTTGAGTCTTGTATGATGATCAGGCTCTGATATTCAAGTGCGAAAAACAGGCCACTGCGGCACAGAGGTGCCCCTAACCCATTCAGCCCAAGGCCAATTAATATGTTGTAATAATCCTCGTCCTACCCTTATCTCCTGTGTTCCATTTCTTTCCTCTTCTCCCTTTTCCCCTGTTTGATACAACCAGCTGGAAAGCTCCTTGAAGGGCATTGAGAAAGTTGAGTTTTGGTGAGTCAGAGAGGAGAGTAGCAAGAGTTTGAGGCGAGACTGAAAACACTGTAATTTCTGCAATGCAAGTACTTAAAATAAATCATCTTATCTGTTAAATTTTAGCGTTGAAGTAGTAATTGCTTCACTGGCAATGAAGATGGGATGCTGCATTTGGGGCAGTGTAGTGTCGTCGTGCCTGCTCCTGAAGGTGACCCGAAATGATACTTTCTCTGCTGACTTCAGGTCTCATGAGGTGTGACAAATGCAGGTGGACCGACACCTGTCTGAGTGAACTATACTTGCAGTGAGTACTTCATGGTATTCCGCCTATTAACAATATTCAGCGCTTATCCGGGGTGTAAAGGTTAGAGGTAGCAAACAAAACCTTCCCCATATACCAAAGCTGAGAAATGTGATAGTGCATTTTCAGCTTTCAAAAAGAACTCCCTTTGGCTGAATTTAGTGAGGATGTTGTATACACTGTAGTAATAAAGAGTTGTCTCTAGAGGTTACTGGGATTTCATAATTTCTTCATCCAGTGATTCCCTGTTTTCATATTCCTCATATCTTATTATAATAAACTGGGAGGTGGATGGTTCACAAGCAAAAACCCTTGGACTGGGAATTCTATTATACTAATTTTATTGTAGTATTGAGGAACTCCTTAAAATGGCTCCTGGGAGAACTCCGACTAAACGGTGGCCAGTGGAACATGCAATCTCTTCAGCGTTATGTGTGGCTGCAGCCAGAGATCAGTGCCCCTTCAGTAAAACATGCAATCTCCTCAGCGTTATGTGTGATGGCAGCAGGCCGGCGGTGCACCAACAGTAACATTCTGTCAGTCAGGATTCCTCATGGTAGGTGTTGGGCTGAGAATTGGGGACTCGGCAAGGGATTCATTTCTCCAGAGCTGTTGTGTTGCTACACTCTTCTCATACGCTCCCTCCAGTGTGCTCCTATTGTGCACTCATTGAGTCAACGTGAACATTGTGGATGTGAAAATCAGATAGTTCACCTCTTTGGTGGAGCCTTGAGCAGCAGGAGCAAAGCCAATTTTTTAACAAACTGTTTCTTTGTCAAGGCATCATACACAGGGGCAACCTAGGCTGCTACCAAGCTAGTTCCTCAACTGTAGCAGCATTGTTGAAGAGATTTCCTTCATAGAGACTCCTCCCACAGCTATTTAGAAGGGGCTTCCTCACTAGTCGCTTTCCAAGTACTTCAAATCACGTGTCTTAGTAAAGATGAAATAGAAACAAGACCGAAGAAGAGTGCACAACTAAGTTTAATGGTAGTTGTTTAAACTTTATCTTATATTTTAGATCAAATTAGTGAGGCAGTTCTTTCCATAGCTTGTAATTACCAACTCATATCAGAGTAGTTTAGAAACAAGCCTGGAGATTGTGTGCACAAACTAAATGCATTGTATTTTCTTCAGCCTTACCTTACATTTATAGTCAAATTAGAAAAACTGTTTTTATCCTTAGTAGTTGCCAATCTTATAGATTACTCCAGTATTTGAGGCATTTTTGAGAAATTCCCCTAACCTTAATTAATTCTTTCATTATGGCTGCTGCTAGCATGAACCAACAAACACAATTCCTCAGTTAGGTAGGGGAACCTAATTTACTTTGAGAGAGATGGATCCAAATGATTGACACCTACCTTATTGCAATAGGGGGAGATAAAACTCAGTTAATCACGCAAACATCATATTTTACCGCACAGTGTCAGTATTCAGGGTAAAAAGGTTTTGATGACCTACCAGAACCTATTGTTCATTAGAAGAGTGGAACTGTGATTAGATGCATACCAAAAAACATTGAAAAAGTTAGAAGACTACTTTGCAGAAAAATCAATTTTGACTTAGAAAGGCATACATTTTAATCTATAAATTAGATTGTACCTTCTGAAGGGCAGAGGGAACATATTGCTGATATAGCACACAAAGGTCACTTAGGCAGGAGTTTAACCAACAAGCATAGCAGACTAATCATTTCCAGGAATGGACAACATTAATAAAAGCAAATTAGAGGATTGCTCTGCTTGTGGGGTATGTGATTAAACCCCGGAAATGTATGACGTTACAACGCATACATTCACCACGCATGGCTTTACAACGTGGTTGTTACAACAACTGCGTTGTTATCACGCGTGACATTACATCACAAGTCATAACAACGACTTGCTGTAGGGGGCGCGCTGGACTTAGGAATAGTATTAATTACTATTCCTACTCCAGTTTGTGCAACAGCAGGGAAGGTGATAGATTTATAATCAAACACTTTCCCTGGTGTTGCATGCCCCCTACAGCAAGTCGTTGGTACGACTTGCGATGTAATGGCATGGTGGTAACAATGCGGTTGTTTCAACAACCGCGTTGTAAGGCCGTTCGTTGTGGAAACAGCATTGTGAACGCTGGTTCCCAACCAAGGTTACGAGTAAAGCTCTATTGCTCCCAGTAGAAATTCCCTCCAACTGCAGGACAAACTTGGTTTAGACATAGCGGGTCCCCTCAATTTACAATTTTTGTTATCACGAATACTTATTTGTTATGATCGACTATCATTCCCATTCGGTCACAGTGAAATTAGTCAACAACATCACTACCAAAACGGTCACTGAATTCCTGACAAAGGCATTCACCTTAGAAGGTATACCCAGTACCATTAACACCTGATAAAGAAGTACAATTTGTGCATCATGAAATTATGGAATTATTGAAATGCTTAATGATTGATCATGTCAAAATACCCTCGTACACTGCCCTGAGGCCAATAAGCTGGTTAAGAGGGGAAATAGGATGATTCAAGAATCCATCAATTTGGCCCACACCACAGGTAAACCCACCACCAAGAATATACTTGCTATAGTGTGGTTATACCACACAACTCCCAGCCCATTATGGGAGTATCTCCTTTCATTTCATTGAAAGGCTGGGAACCTGACTCGAAATAAACTCATAATTGGCTAAATGGGGCACTTAGTACCTGAGTCGATAGGGGAATTTATAAACAGGAACGTAAATGCTCATCAAGCCAACTGCAAAATCTGGTATGATAAAAAGTGGGGAGTAAAAGAGAATAAGTATATGAAGTATTTTTCAATGAGTTATGATATTTAAAAAACGACACACACAAAATCAAAGTAAAACAGAACGCACTCCCCAGAGGACACAAAGCTCAACTGGTTCCGTTTCTCCTGCAGGAACCCTTGAAAAAAGAATTCGATCAAAATTCAAATAGGGACTTTTAGAAAGAAATGAAAATTCTGAATTGTTAGCTTGCATAGTTATAACCACAAAGAACAACTCCAAAGATATAGGCTTGTTTTCAAACTTGAGGGACCTAAACCACAGTATCCTGTAGATAAACACCTTTACCATGAATCAAAGATGTTAAGCCTTATTCGAGATGCCAAATACTTCAGTGTATTAGACCTATCTGCAGCTTATCACCAAGTTGCATTCCACCCTGAATTTAAATCCCTTACATCATTTACCATTATATTTGGTACTTATAGCTATTGTGGAATGCTGTTTGGACTGGCGTCTGCTGCGTTCCAAAGGATTCTGCAACACATCCTTAAAGAGACTAACAAGGTCAAGCGCTTCCAAGATGATATCTTGATTTATGGTATGTCTGAAGAGGAACACAATAACATCTTAATGAATGTACGCGGTTAACTCAGTGATGCGGGTCTCACTAAAAAGAAAGAGAAATGTAAGATAGGAGGGACTGCAGTGGACTATCTCAGGCACACCATCTCGAGTGAAGGAATCAAACCTAAAATGAGTCTTGTGGAATCAGTTAAGAATGTCCCTCTTCCTGCTACTAAAGATTAACTCAGATCATTTCTGAAGTTAGCAGAATGTATGTTGAAATACGTTAAAAAAAACTTTGCAGATCTCATTCAACCATTAACGTCTCTACTGAAGAAAAATGGCCCTTTTGAATGGGACATTGAACAAAGTAAGTCCTTCAAGGAGATCATACTAACCATAACCAATGCCCCTAATATTGGCACACTTGGAATTAAATTCAAAACAATGTTGACCACAGGTGCCGGTAATAAAGGCCTAGGAGCAACTTTGCCTCAAATAGTAGATGGCATGGAGAAGCTTGTAGCCTTTGCATCTGGAAGACTTAATGGAGCAGAATTAAACTATTCCACTGTAGAGAAGGAGGCATTATTATGCTTCTGGGACATACAACATTTCAATTTATATGGGTAATTCCCTTCCTATTAAGAACTGGCCAGAAATGAATCACTTGTTTCTGTCCTGTCCGCCAAGGTAATGGAAAGAGCTATCCCTGTATTGCTTAATGGATTCTAGGTCTACAAGGGTACAACTTCAAAGTAGAATATGTACCGGAGACAAGAATTCAAGTAGCAGACTGTCTATCTAGTCTTCACATTGAAGGGTACACACATTAATTAGGTTTAGCGGAGGAATCTATCATATCTATCATTAGCCCTGCTATTAAAAAAAAATGAGTGGGTAGAATGCATGAGACAGGATATTACCTTGCAGTCTGTTAAGGAAAAAAATACCCGTGGTTGGCCAGACAAGTGCAAACTACTACTTGAAAATGCTCGTAATGAGTTGTCCACCAATGATGACCTTATTTATAAACTAGGTAATATTGTACCTCCTGAAGGTTGAAGAAAGGTACAGCTGATATAGATGATAAAGGCCACTTAGGCAGGAGTTGAGCCAAAAATGAGGTCAGAGCAGATTACTGGTTTCTGGGCATGGGCAACATTATTGGAAAAATATAAAGGCTTCTTATGCTTGTGGGAAAAGTCATAAATCCAAGGTCATCCATAAAGCTCCACTATTCCCATTAGAAATTCCCTCCAAACCGTGGGGCAAACTTAGTTTAGACATTGTGGGTCCCCTCAATTTACACAATTTGCATCACAAATGCATATTTCTTTTGGTCAACTATCATTCTGATTGGGTCCCTTTGAAATTTGGCAACAACATCCCTACCAAAACTCATGGAGGCATTCACCTTAGACCGTGTACCCAAAACCATTATCATCAATAATGGGGTACAATTTGTGCCTGATAAAATGATGGAATTCTTGAATAGCTTATACACTGCTCATGTCAAAACACTCTTGTGCTATCCTAAGGCCAATGGACTGGTTGAGATGATAAATAGGATGATCAAAGAATCCATCCAATTGGCCAACACCACAGGTAAATCATCACTAAGAGTGTACGTGATATGCTGTGGTCATACCACGTATCTCTCAAACCAGTTATTGGTATCTCCCTTCATTTAATTGAAAGAGATGAAATCTAGCTCGAAATGAACTCTGAATTGGCTAGCTGGAGGACTTAGTACCTGTGTTGATAAGGAAATTATTAAATTTAAGGTAAATGCTCATCAAACAAATTACAAAATCCTAGCATCATAAACATTTGTGAATAAAGGAGTATATTTATAAAGAGGGCAAATGGGTGGTAATAAAAAGACCCATGAAGTAAGTCACAAATTTAATACGTTCACCCATCCATCATCCATCTTACAGTCTTCATTTTGTGGGTTTACAATCATGGAAAGCGCTTATAGCGATCACAACCCGCTTTGTGCGCAATTCAGCCGCTCTCTATTATCTAGTAATCCAAGGGTGGCGATAATGGGTACGCTAAGACCAATGGATGGTATGCGACGGCTCAAGTTGTCCCAGGTTTCCCCCAATGTCTTTCATTGTAAAGTTAGAGATGTGTGTGCAGCAGAGTTCGGGCTTTGCACCTTGCCGGGTTCTTCTGCGGGGGACGTCCTTCGTGCTTCTAATTCTATTTCCATCGAAATGGGTGAACTCCTAAGTGCTCCGACACGTATATATATATATATATATATATATATATACTTTATTTGGGTATAAAAATATCCTTAAAAGAACACCTCAAAATTACAACAGCAATACACATTGTTAAAAAAAGACAAAAAACCATAGCATAAGAGCAGTGGTTGTTAAAAACTTCAAATTGCATTGAAAGCTTCACTGGTGTATAATGGTAAAATAACTTAGTATGCAAACTGGCAATAACAACATGACGTTTAAAATGCATTCGATTTCAGGTGTTAACAATCAGCCATAAATACAATCCAAAATTTCGTAAAGTGACAGCAGATTGTACATAGCAACAATCAAGTAAGAGCAATTTTAGCAGCATTAAATAGATTGCAGTGTGGTGTGGAATAGCTCTTAAAAAAAGGGCGCAATGACATACCATTCCCATTTCTACCTGAAAGTGCGGTATGCGTGTCGAACTCCTAAGTGCTCCGACACGTAAAGCAGCTAGCCCAACTCCCAGATGGTTTGATTGATCTTGTTCCCAGGTGGCAGGGAAGTTTAGGGAGGTTTTAAAAATTGTAGGGGTGGGCGGAATTTGCGAAATCCACTTTCGCAAATTATCGCGAAAATGTTAAAAATTATCGCAAACACGCGGAAATATCGCGAAGATGCAGAAGTTTTTTTCCCGCATGTTCGCAAGATTTTCTGCATGGTTGCGGCTCGCCAACTTACCCATGTGGTTGCTCGCGGGCGCGGCCATCTTGTTTCCAGTTGTCTCGCGGTGCATGATCGCGAGAAGAAAGACGTGATCGCGCGACGCATGACGTCACTGCGGGCGCGAACTGTCGCGAGACAGCGCAAATGGCTAAAAACAATACAACATCTCATGGAGAACGCGACCGGATCAAGAAAACTTGTCGGCGAACGCAGGGATTCAGGTAAGGCGATCGCGCGCGCGCGAGAATGTATTATTTTACAGCGCGAGCAAGAAACAAATTATCGCCAAGCTGTGGAATGCGGAAATTTTGACATTTTCGCGCTTTCCGCGGAACGTGAAAATGTCAAATTATCGCAATTTCTGCGAACGGAACGAAATTTTAGCCCAGGCCTAAAAAATTGTCCCGAGAAACCAATCCCTGATAAGTGCGCATCGCAATGAGTACAAACAGTCACTGGCTAAACGCAAGGGCGCCCTGAAGGAGGAGGCATGGAGGGAGCTGTTAGAGCCAAGCACTCTTAGGGATAGTGCAAGGTTTTGGATTACTGTCAAAAGACCGCTTTTTGAGCAAGAAGCAGGGGGTCACTTGAGTTCCCATATTACTGAGGAGGAATGGGTGACCCATTTTAAAACCATCTTTGAAAGTCTCACGGAGCAAACCCATCTAACAGGGTTGGGATGCCCCAGCTGTGGTTTTTGAGCAGAACAAGGTGGAGGCAGGAATAGCTGGATTAACCTGCAACAAAGCTCCAGGCCCGGATGGTATCTCACCGGACCTTTTTAAATCGGAACCATGCTTTTGGGCGGCAGTTCTTTTGGCTGTGTTTAATGCAGCTGCTAGGGATAGATGTCCTGAGTCTTGGGCCACCTCAACTATTGTGCCTGTGTTCAAGAAGGGGGATCGTAAGAGTACTTTTTGCTATAGACCGATCTCCCTTCTTGACTCAGTGGTTAAGGTTGTGGGCAGGGTGTTACTAGAAAGATTATCTACCTGGGCAGAGGAGCATGAGATAATTTCTGATATCCAATTTGGATTCCGCCCGGGGCGGTCAACAGTGGCCCAATGTCTCAACCTACACATGATACTTAGTAAGTACACAATTGCCCGCCGTGGAACTATCTACCTGGCCATCATAGACTTATCGTCCGCCTTAGATTGTGTCACCCGGGCCAAATTGTGGCAGTCCATGAGGGTTATAGGGGTGGAGAGCAATATTGTTAACTTTCTTGAGGATCTGCACAGGGCAACGAAGGCCAACGTCAGATTTTCTGAGGATCTTCATGTTTCTAAGGATTTTGACATCAGGAGGGGTGTATGGCAGGGTTGCATCCTGGCCCCGTTTTTGTTTAATCTTTACATAAATTATCTGGATGGGGCTCTGATAGATACGGGGGGCAGATTTTCCGTATGTAGGGCGACGGGGGCTTCCCGTCCTACTATATGCAAATGACACCGTTCTTGTAGCCAGAACTGTCAGGAGTTTTCAATCCCTGTTAGAAGCCTTTTTAAATGTTATGACGGAGCGAGATCTAGCAATTAATAATTCAAAATCATACATATTGCAGGTAGGGCTGAGGTCGAAGAAAAGTTTTTTATTCACAGTTGGCCCTGAGAAAGTTCCCCTGACTACTGTTTGTTCGTATCTGGGGGTGCTACTGGATGACTGTTTGAACTGGGGGCCACTTATCCAGAAGAAAAAGGGGGACTTGGTGAGGATAAATGCTGATATTTTTAATTTTGCTGCTAAGATAGGCAAGCGTCCAATTGCAGCTATGCTGAAAGTCTATCAGGCAAAAAGTGTGGCTACAGCCTGTTATGGTAGTGAAATTTGGGGGCACATTGTCACTGACGCCTTGCAGGTAGTTGAGAATAATTTCCTGAAGTGATTGTTGGGAGTGCCAAGTGGTTTGTCAAACCTGGTGGCTCACGAGGAATTGGGGTTGCCTTACCTTAGTGACATCTTGGCTTTGCGCCCCCTGGTGTTCTGGCTCAAGTGCTGGTTGAACAAAGACCTAGCCCTTAGTCACTTGATTTTAAAGGAATGCATGAGCCTTGATTATGCAGGTTGCATACCATGGCCCAATCACATTAAACGTAGCTGTGCCGAGTTGGGGCGCCCTGATTTATTTTTGAAGCCTGAATCTATTGTAAAAAAGGATGTGGAGTTAGTTAAGAAAGCCTTCAGTAGTTTAAGGAGGCTAGAAAGAGACAAGAGAGAAGTGAGGAAACTGAGTGTCTGAAATTTTTTGATGTTAAAAACAAATCCATCTACTTAGCCTTATCTCCTAGGGCCTCTGTCTATATACGAGCGTTTTTTATTGTCCAGATTTTACTTGGATCTTTTTCACCTCCTGCTTGCTGTTCCTAAAGGGTGCAGTAGAGGTAACGTGTTAGCACCCTGTGGCTTCGACGGAGAGTCTCCACAGGATTTGCTACACTTTATGTTTTTTTGTAAGTTTTACGAGGTACCGCAGAGATACTTTCTAGTTCCTTTATTAAAAAAGCTGAATTTTAACCAGGCTCGCCCTGCGCTTTTGTTCCTTCAACTGCTGAAGGCTGATTGTATCTTTTTCATCGTGGGTTACTTGAAATCCACGGTGAGAACCAGGACCTGCCTGGATAGTTAGTGACCCATCTGTGGAGTATATGGGGTTACGAGGCTCGTGATGTTCAGGTCACCAGTGTCAGCTCAGACAAAATTTACCTGTTGTGTGTTTTACATTCTTTTTTTTTACACAGCCACAGCGTACTCCACTCCTATTTATTTTCAGGCAGGGCAATTCATCGGGTCCCTCCTTCTCTCCAGGTGCTATGATTGTTTTTATATGCCAAGTCAAGTCAATATAACTTTATTTCGGAGAATATCTCCATAAAAGATACAAAGAAAAAAGAAATTGCAATTATCATATTATTAAAATATTTAAAAACATACATAGAGTTGATTAAGAGTTAGTTTTAAAATATTTTTTTTAAAAACATTTAGAACACCAGGACATCTATATGGCCACTCATTGCAACAAGGTATACAATTTAAGCCAGTACAAATTAAATCAAGTAAGCGTTTTCAAGTACCGTCTCCTTGTTTGCCAGAAAGCCCCCAGAAATTTGGCCACAGCAAACACAATATGGGGAGCCATTTCACTCTTCAGAATCCTGAAGGCTTCATGGCACCTAGTAAAACCCAAATTCCTGCAAATGGGGACAATCCATTTTCTCCACACCTCGCTATAGCCTGGACAACAAAATATGATATGCAGTTCAGTTTCATCACTTGTTCTACAGGCCGGGCAGGTGCTGGGGGCGGACTCAATCCAGTGGCTGGTAAATGCACGGATTGGCAGGGACCCATGCCTCCATTGCAAGTACAGCTTCCTTATTTGTACTGGATATATATTGTCCAGGGCTGGTTCCAGACTGTAAACTTTTTTGATACAAGTGAATTGCTCCGTAAGGGTCCCAGGAGTTGTGGAGGGGAGCAGTACAGGAGCCTTGGAGTCATAGTAGATTTTAGTGAGGGCCTTTTTTGAAAGCCTAGGGCAAGCCTCCAGAGGGTCGTTCCATAGGGTTTCGAGGCCTAAGCCCATCAAACTGCTCCTTACAAATTTGAGCCAGCTAATGTTCCCCAGATTCAGAAGGCTAAGGACTTCCTGCAAGCCCTGCCTATAATGAATCAATTCGGGCACCGTCCAGAGTCTACGCCAGTAGATCAGAGGACGGAGCGCCAGATCTTCTTCCAGGGGTCTAATACCTAGGTCAAGTCTTAATGGCACTAAGGGTGTGCTTGGAGGGAGGGCTACCAAGCACCTAAGAAACCTGTTCTCCTCCTTTGCCAGACAAGAGGAGACTTTGTGGCCCCATAGTTCGCTGCCATAGATAACGGCTCCTCTGGCTTGGGCCCTATAGATGTGAAGCGGAGGGCCTATAGGTTTGAGAGTCGACCTATTCTTCCCCAACAGCCTCAATATCCCGCCCGCATGTTGAACTAGTTTTAGCCTTGCTTTCTCCTGATGCGGACCCCACCCCATTTTCTCATTAAGGGTTACACCAAGGTATTCAAAAGTGTTAACCCTTTCTAGCGTGTTATTCCCAATACGGGGAATACAGTGGAATCTGGGCGGGGGGTTGAAGGCCATAAATTTGGTCTTCGTGGTGTTAATCTCCAGTCCGTGCTCTCTACAGAAGTCCACAAAGCCATCCAGAACACGCTGGATTCCCATCGGTGACTTGGAGAGGAGGAGGGTGTCATCCGCGAACATGATTGCCGGAACCCTCGTTCCTGCCAGCTTTGGGACGTCGGAATTAGGGACCCCGTTGAGGTGATCAATGACCTCGTTGACAAAGAGGCAGAACAGGGTCGGTGCGAGTATGCACCCCTGTCTTACCCCTCTGCCAACGGGAAACTTGTTGGATAGGGCGCCCTGCTTACCACACCTCACTTGAGCGTAGGTGTTGGTATGGAGTCGAATAATCATCGACAGTAGGCCACTTGGTACCCCCATTCTAGCCAGCACTTCCCACAGCTTGCCTCGTGGGACCAGGTCGAAGGCTGCCCTCAGGTCCACAAACACAGTATAGAGGCTGCCACCCTCAAACTGTATTGTTTTCCAATGTATGAGGGAAAGCCTGAAGACCTGATCCACGGTAGAAACCTTTTGTCTAAACCCAGCCTGAAGAGGGCTCAAGATTTCCCTGTCTTCGATCCAGTCCGAAAGGCGATCCAACAGGAGCCTCGCGAAAAGCTTCTGGGGGACGTCTATCAGGCTGATCGGTCCATAATTGGCCGGAAGCAGAGGTGAACCCCTTTTGAATATAGGGACAATCTCTGCCCCCAGCCAAGTAGAGGGAACCGGCATACCGTGGACGATGGCATTAAAAAGTACAAGGAAATAGGGGGCCCAGATTCTAACCTCGTGTTTTAAGAGGTCTCCTGGTAGCTTATCAAGTCCTGGCGCTTTTCCCGAGGAAAGGCGAGCAATCGCCATTTCCAAATCCTTTAAGTTAAAATCTTCCATCATGAGAGAATTGTCAATGGTTAGGGACGCTATCTCTCCAGCTTCGGTTCCCAGATGATCCAGCCCTGCTACGCTATAGAGGGAAGAAAAATGTTCCTCCCACACGTTTTTATATGCAATTTTACTGTATTATGTTTTAATGAAATTTGGATGGTTTGGAACATTTATGGTTCTCTGTACGTGAAACCGAATAAAGTTTATTTGATTTGATTTGATTAAACAAGTCAACCGTAACATTGTAATCCAGGAGGATGGGAAAGCATGGAGCATGGGCAGGATTGGCAAACGTTACAGAACCCCTAACCCTGTGAATACTACAACACCTATCATTGGTAAACAAGAGTAAAAACTCAAACTGAGAAAAAGTAAAATCAGAACCACATGTCTGCCATTAAGCCATTCTGACTATGAATTTGGGTAATTTTCCACATAAGCTTGTGGTGATATGTCAGTGTAAACTCTACTGGTGAGTGATTACATGCTTCCTTGTTGGCATTATCCATTTAAGATAAAAGTGTATTACAAATATGCTATTTGGCTATCTGCATCTTTATTCTCAGCGACTGTTTTGCGTACAGTGTAACTTATTTTACATTGTACCTAGTTTGCATTTAGTTTTCCGGTTTCCCTTCCTTTCAATGCCTTCACCCTCTGCATCTTCTCCCTTTCCTCTTTTATTCATCCTCCTAGGGATGGAGATGTCGTGTAACATTCCTAGTCTCGCCTTTATACCTGTGGTCATATTTTCCATCTTCTCCCTTTTCCTCCTGTTCTATAGAGCCAGTTATAATGCTCCATGAAGGGCATTTAGAATGCAAAATTTTGGTGAGTTAGAGAGGAGAGGAACAAGAGTTTGAGGCTAGATTGAAGACATTGTGATTGCTGTAATGTAATTAGTTAAATAAATCATCATTCCTAGTAGGTTTCAGCGTCGCAGTATTGGTCTCTGATATAGAATATCTGCGTAATAAGGGAGACTCGGGGACCCCTTATTACATTCTGCAAAGGTTCTCATCATTTTTCGCTATGCCACTGCTGATATTTGTACGTCGATAAGCAATATTTGAAACAGGAAGACGTGTTATAAAACGAGCATTTTATGAGGTTTCATTTGTTAAGAATGGAGCTTCAGAAATGTCATATAAGTCTCCTTGAAGAGAAGCTACAGATAAAGAGGAACAGATTGTGTTGTCAGACAGGCAAATAACGGATGTGAATGACAAGGCAGTTTATCAAGCCTTACAAATTGATGTTGACCACGGAGAACTGGATGAGCAGACCCTGGAAGATGCTCCCAGAGAAAAATATATTAAAATAACACAGTATACAGTGATATTAGCTCATATAAAGGCTAATTTAGATTTTCAAAATACTGAACTATTTTAACAATATCAGCCTCTTGATCCTGAAGCATTGCTATTGCACTCAACAGTTAAAAAAAGCTAAAAGATTGAGCAGACTGACAAGTAGGACTACAATCACCTAAGTGTTGGCCAAGAGATGTTCACAAACACTGGCAAAGCTAATAGGTTTTGCATATGTAAGTGTAAGATCTATTGGCTTTGTCAATGTGTTTTCAGACATATTACACAGCAGCACTAGCTGCTGTGCAACATGACTTAAAGTGAAAAAAGAAAGTGATATGACGTGGCAAGCGTGGACTGCGTCATAGGGCTTTTATTCTTTACTTTAATCCATGTAGCACTGTAGCGTGGGTGGTGGGATCATTTACAATGGAATTGGGAAAAAGCAACATGAGAGATTTGGGAGGAGGAAGGTGGGAGCAGTATGAGGGAGGAGCGAGAGACAGATTGCAGACATGCATTCTTTGAAGGTGCAAGTCCAAAAGTTAAAAGAAATTACCTGCAGGAGCGCGTAACCAGTGGAAGGACTCTTGTTGCTTTTATTCTCCATGATTGTAATGATTATTAATAATTAGCCAATAAAGATTTACTTACTTATCCACTAATTCACCACAACATTTAGTCACATGGTCTAGTCTAAAAGAGGTTTAGCCTGTCGGAAATTGCAGCTGCTAGATCAGAATCCGATACCTCATTTGCCCATGTCTCTGTAAGAAAGGCTATGGGCTTTATTAAGATTTGGAGGTGTGGCAGTGGGCTGCCACGCCATCGCCCCGCTGTCACACTGCCAAACCCATACTGAGACCGCCTGCTGGATTCCGACTGGAATCCAGCTCAGGCGGTTCTGCTTTGGGGGTCGCATGGGAGTGAAGTGCTTAGGGTCATAATGTCTTAGCAAGGCATCGTCTTGCGACCGCTAAAGCACGTTCCTGCATGGCATGGTCTGTCAAGTCCATGTTGTGGAATAACTGGGGGTGCATGCATACAAGGGGGCACACAATGTGCCCCCCTGCATGCATTCCCTGTACCAGAGGCAACAGGGGGCCCTGTAGGGTCTCCTTAGTTTCCTCACTGCCACACCCACCATGAAAACTGTGGCAGTGAGGAAACTCTTAATATCCTTGGAGGTGCTGTAGCAGCATCACCTGCATATTGCGGACTCAGACCACTGCGCCACAGCTGCGAGATCATGGATCCCTGGCGGTTGCAGTGGTTGCAGTGGCAATCCGACCGCCAATGTCAGAATATGGTGGGTGGACCTCCAGTCTGGCGGTCCACGGACCGCCACCACGACTACGGTTGTAATAAGGTCCTATGTCCGGAGAATATGAGTCTAAGTAATCAAAAAGTTTATACTCGTGTTTAATTACTGATTGTGAATTGATCAGCACACAAGTGAAATTATAAACACTTTCCAGAGGTGCGATAAGAGGAGCAACGAGTATATGACTAGGAATAGGTTGTGGAGGTAAGGAGCTCAACTGACATGAAAAACGGCAGTTGGTACAATGAAAACTTTCCTGTCCCTTGCCTGGCTCAAATGTGTTACTTAAAGAATACCTGCATGGAGCGTTGTGCCGGAGCAGCAGTTCTCTAAAATACCTCTGAGTAGGAATGCGGCCAGAGCTTCTGGTGCAAGGTGTGGTCCAGGCAATGCCAGGCATAGATAGACTTGACTTTGGTGCGCTGGCGGCATGCCTGCTGCATGCATCTGCTGTGCATCCGCAATGCTGCCTGCCGCTGTGCTGCTGCCTGAAACATGTGGGCTATGAGCTCTTACAGGATGCGCGCACTGCTACCTGATTGGTTCCCTGTGTTTGGTCAAAGCAGGAACAACTGAAAACAGACCCATTTGCAGTGATAAAGTGCAAATGAGATATTAAAGGCATTTAAAAATGAGAAAGTATGTACACAAGGTCTGTACAAAATGCAAGGTCAAGTATGCCTAGGTCTGAAAAAGTCATGTGAGACAATATATATTTTGTGCATAATTCATAGAATGATGCAAAAAGCATGTGACATGAAATTTACCTGTGCAAAATACATACACCTCTACGTGTTCACTGTTATTTCTTACACAAACTGTAAGAACGCATACATTTGTTTTATGACGAGGACAGCTGTGTGTTACTCAAATTTTTGTGTGTCATCCTGAGGGTATGTCAGTGTAACATTAATTGAGTAATGGAGGGCATCTGATATAAACAATAGCTGTGAAACACGTCATTTTGAAAATGTGTATGTGGTTTGTTGGAAATAAAACGGTCCACAACTTTTTCTTGGTTAACCATAGTTACCTACTAGAAAGGGTGTATATGAAAAAATACACCTTTGCATGGGACAGGGAAGTATTGTAGATGTCTATGGAAGTCTGCCCTACAGCCTAAAATATAGAACTGACAATGTGAGCATTGATGCACATGAAGCACATGCACTCATGAGCCGTCATCTATTTCACTCAACCCCTTTTTAGGTCTTCGAGACATGCTGTAACCACTCTGTGGGCTTACAGCCTGCCCATCGCTTCACAGTTGTTACTTCACTTGCCCTTCGAAAAGGCTTGCTTACATGTGGTTAATCTGTGTTCTTTGTCCCTCTTCTTTGTGTCTTGCACCCTTACACAGAACATGGTCCTATTACTAATAGCCTTTCACTTTCATGCATTTCTGTTTTTTTCGGAGCATTATTTTCTTCGTTGGTTTCTGCCCGTCTTTTTGGAAGGTTCTCTTTTCTTCCTTTGTAGTGTTGTTAATAAATTGTTTAATTTGTTTTTCTATTCTGTTTATTTTATTTGCATAGGCAATACGGCAAAGTCAAAACAACTTTTTGATTGTTTTGTGACTAAAAAGCGCTCACCTGATGTGAGCTTTGAATATTGTTTTCTTTTTGCTGGGATTCCGTGCTCATATCGGGTGTCTTTTTGGTTTGAATTGTTTTCTGGCTACTAAGTGCTCACTCGCAGTGAGCTTGCTTTCCTAATTTGTTTATTTTTACTGTGACTCCATTCTAGCAAAATTTAAAGCTTGTTGATACTGAAAATATTTTTTGCTTGCTTCACTGTTGGCGGACAAACCAAGGAATATACTAAAGTTTGGTTGGCTGTTGCTGGTGAAGGATTTTACATTTCATTTTAAGAGATCATACATCCAAGTTGTTATATGCATTTCGAACAAAAACAAATGTTTTAGATTGGAAAGACGCTGTTACTGCAGTGATGACTTTCTTGGTTGCTTTTAACTTTTTCAACCTTTCACTGGATAAAAGCCTAATTACTGGTACCTAGGAGAAACCAGCCTGCGAAGCAGACACTGCCTCTAAATACTCTGCCACGTCACAGCAGGGCTGTCACCATCTTGTAGAACCCTCAAAATATTTACAAATCGGTATGAACACATTGCAGTAAAGTGTGCTTAACATAGACAAAAGGCTTGCTGCTCCACAATGGTCGCCTGCAACCTTCTACTCCAACCCTCTTTACCAATTGCAATTACAAAAGGCCTGTCCTTTACAAAGTGTGATCTGCACTTACTAGACACCCTTGTTGCCTTTGTAAAGGAAGAGTCTTTCACCTCTATGCGGTTACAGCACTGTTTTCGTTTTTCGTTGATTAATAAATTTCAATGAGGCATTTTTGTTTCTTAGGCTTTTTGAATTAACCTAGTTTGTCAAAATGGACGCTACTTGTGCGTACGCATTGTGACCGCTTTTTGGGACCTACGAACCAGGGCAAAGAAATCAGAATAAAGCCTTGTTTCAATGTGACTTTGGAGGTGGAAGATGTACAAAGCCAATGAAGAGAGCTTTTGTTTCTTTTCATTATTAAAATAGGATGGGAAAGTATTTCTTCAAATTTCTTCTGTTCGGACACTTTATTACTTTTTCCACATTTACCAATGAAGTGTTTCTGTGTGTCAATGTTGCTTAACTTGAATTCTCTTCAAAGGAGCCAATCTGAGTCTTGATGTCATCAAGGTCTGCCTGCCCGTCAGTGTCCATGGCAAAAGTAGTTCTTTTAATGTGGTTGCTAATGTGATGTATTTCCACATGTCCACTACTGTAAACAAGCCAAATGCTGTGATTCTTTCTGGATTATTTGTGCAGTTTTATATGGCGCCAACACCACCCAAAGGTAGTGGAGTGCATTACTTTAGCACCAGTTATTTTAACAAGGACACATTCACTTTTGTAGGCACAGGGGCATTAAGTGATTTGCCCAAAATCAAGGATGTTAAGCCAACACCGAAACCCGAACCTGGTTTCCCAGCTATACCGTCTGCAGCTTTGGTCCTTACACCACATCCTCTCCTAAGAGGACGCCACATCGTCTCCCTAGCCTCGGCCTCGGTTCCACATTTTGTGACTATGGACAAATCACTTAATCTTCCCAGGGCAGCCCACATTTGCTGTTGGTTGCCCGTTCACCTTCCACCTATCGCTGCTTGCCTCGCTGAACTCCATTGAACAGATCCTCTGGTCCCCAACTACAGTTTTCAAATTTTTCTTTTGTGCAGTTTTATATAGCGCCAACACCACCCAAAGGTATTAAAGCACTTTACATTAGCACCAGATACTTTTTTTGTGCAGTTTTATATAGTGTCAACACCAGCCGCGGCCGCTGCAGGTAAGAGCGGTGGGGCCAGGTGAGGGGGGATTACGATAGACAACCACGAGGGAAAATTAAATAAATAATTGATTTTCCCTCGTGGTCATCTCTCGAAATCCCCCTCACCTGGCCCCACCGCCCTACGGCTCTTACCTGCAGCGGCCGCAGATGGCCACCACCCGAAGGTATTGGAGCGCTTTAAATTAACTCCAGTTACTTTTCGCAAAGACACCATACAATTTGACAAATCATTAATCTTCTGGTGGCTGCCTGAATTTGCTGTTCGTTGCCCGTCAACCTCCCACTCGTCGCTACATGCCCACACTGAACTCGCATTGCACAGCTCCCCTCTTCCTCAACATCCCCTCCTCCCCGACTCTAATTTTCACATTTGTTTTTTCTGTGCAGTGTTCTGTAGTGCCAACACCACCTGAAGGTATTGGAGTGCTTTACATAAGCCCCAGTTACTTTTTTTGTGCAGTTTTATATAGCGCCAAACACCACCCGAAAGCATTGGAGCGCTTTACATTAGCACCTGTTCCTTTACACAGAACACATTCATTTTTTTAGGCATGGGGAGATTAAGTGATTTGCCTAGATTCAAGGATGTTAAGCCGACTCCAAACCTCAAACCCGATTTCCCAGCTCCATAGATCAGCAGCTCTGGCCCTACACCACATCGTCTACCAAGAGGATGCCACATCATCTCCCTAGCCTCTGCCTCAGTTCCACATTTTGTGATTCTGGACAAATCACTTAATCTCCCTGTGGCTGCCTGCATTTGCTGTTAGTTGCCCGTCCACCTCCCGCCCATTGCTGCTTGCCCCATCAGAACTACATTGCACAGATCTCCTCCTTCCTCTTCTCACATTTGTTTTGAGCAGTTTTATGTAGCGCCAACACCACCTAAAAGTATTGGAGCGCTTTACATAAGCACTGGTTACTTTTTTTTAGCAGTTTTATATAGCGCCAACACCCCCTAAGGTATTAAGAGTGCTCAACATTTGAACCAGTTACTTTGTGCAGTTTTATACAGTGCCCACACCACCTGAAGGTATTGAAGCACTTTACATTAGCACCAGTTACATTTTTGTGCAGTTTTATATAGCGCCAACACCACCTGAAGATATTGGAGGGTTTTACGTTAGCACCAGTTACTTTACACAAGGACACATTTATTTGTGCAGGCACAGCGAGATTGATGGCTGACTGAGATCTCAGAGGATGGGTTACTCAATCAAAAAGGTCACAGATATCCCGTCTTCTGAAATATAAATCCCATTCTGTCCTATGGGATTTATATTTCAGAGGATGGGATATCCATCACCGTTGTGATGGAGTAACCTGTCCGCCGAGATCTAAATCAGGCCCTAAGTAATCTGCCCAAAATCAAGGATGTTAGACCGACGCCAAAACTTTGTGATTATGGATAAATCAGTTAATTTTGATCGCCCTGTTTCTGAAGACAACAAACATTGGCAAAGCCAGTAGGTTTTGCCTGTGAGAAATCTACTGTTTTTAGGTCTCGGCTAGACAGTGCATGCACTGTCTCAAAGAGATGTGCTGTGTTCTATCTGTGGGCTTACATGCCACCCATCTCCTACCATTGGTAAACTTCTGCAACTCTCTCATTTTCTTTGATACCATTCGTCATGGCATGCAGGTGTCATGCCCTCTTCTTGTGTTTGGCCCTCCCATAGTGCATGGACCAAATACATGTCTCCTTACACTTAATCAAAATTATTGAGTTGAATATGAAGCAAAAGAACTATCTAATTGCATGACAAAATTACTAACAGAATACCTATTGCGCATATTACTGAGTAACTATCAAAAACCATTACATTCACAATAATAGACACATCCCACTCCATTCCTAACAACCACAGTCCTACACCACTCCAAAAGAATGAACCCCAATCCAATAACCCTGTACAAGCTACCACACACCACTCCAATCTACAACACTCATAACCACAGCCGTCGCTTATCCACTTAATCTACTTCACTCTACAAAACTGAAAACAAACTGAAATCAGTCGGACTCACTCAAACCCACTTAACAAAATACAGAAAACATTATATCATACTGCTTTTTAGATACTTAGGTTATTCAATATATAACATAAATTCAAATGTACATTTTATTTACAAACTCATAGCCTCCATCAAGCATCAATTAATAAGCAAACCAGTAAAGGTTATTTTATTACCCAAAACACATACAATCTAAACTTTGCATACACCCACACTACTGTAAAACAAAACAAAAACTCAAGCAAAGACAAGACCTATTGGCTTTCCCAATGCTTGTTTATAAGACTGTAGGGGAGCATCAGAATCCATAGCATGGAAGACACTGTACCTCAGCTGTACACCTGGCACAGAAGTTGTCCAACATTGAGGAGGAGGTGGGTGAATAAAAACCTGTGGTGTCCAAAGAACATGCCCCTCCAGCTTTGGGATCAGAGGCCATCTTCCTGCCCACTGACTAAACCCCACCAATACCGGGGCCTGAGGCTGCCCGTTTTCTTCCTTCCATCGACAGTTCCTATACACAGAACCATTAATGACTGAGGGTGTAATTTACACCAAATCCCACTCAGCGTTTTGTGTGTTTCCTCACCCCATTGTATACACGTGTTCACCACAGTATTAAAGGAGGACATCAAGCAGAAGGAGGCTGGGCAGCAAAGCATCGTGCAATTCAATGTGCGGGGACCTGACATATCTGCAGAAGAGCTCAAGGATCTGCACATTGCCCAGGCTGCGTACCACTAGATGACATGGGAAACAACCTTGAGAACACAGTCATTACATCGCACTACATTTACAACGCAGTCATTACATCGCAACATTGTTTACAACGCAGCCATTACATTGCATGTCACTACCACGCATGACATTACAACGCATGTCACTACAACGCAGGCATTACATCACAGGTCATTACAACGCATACCAAAACAACGCATAGGACGCTTACACTATCCAACACTTACTCTAGTGTTGCACCCCCTGGAGTTAGTAATTTGTACCCCTACACTATCCAACGCTTACCCTACTGTTGCAACCCCTGGAGTTAGAATAGTAATTTTTACCCCTACAGTATCCAACCCTTACCCTACTGTTGCACCCACTGGAGTTAGAATAGTAATTTTTACCACTACACTATCCAACACTTACCTTAAATGCAATGTAATGGTATGCATTGTAAAGGTATGCGTTGTAAAGGTATAATGCGATGTAATGAAATGCGTTGTAAATGTAGTTTTAAAACATGCGTTGAAATGGCATGCGATGTAAAATTATGCTTGTTAAAGGATGTTGCGAAGTAAAAACTGCGTTGTAAAGGCATGTGTTGTAAATGTATGCGTTGTAACGTCATACATTCGATGACATGCTTGTTGTCCTGGACTGCCACCCTGCGATTCCCATCCAACCCAGCCCTTCCCATCGACTGTCATTGACAGCCCCGAATCGCCCACCAGTATCCCCCCTCCATCTAACCCTGCATCCCACATCACTCTCTGTATATTCAGGTCCACCCACAGCAACCAACATGCCTGCACCAGTGGAGCTTGTGGAAGCCACCCTGACATTGGACATGGAGGAGACTCAGGAATGTCTGCCCTCAATCCAAGACAGTGAGGAGACCATGTTTGAATTGGAACGTTTTGGAATTATGCTGATGATTATTCTTTTATTCGGAACATTTGGCCTTTAGTTGAACATTTGCTTTGGACATTGGACTTCGGCCCCATGGCTTTCCCCTTAACGTTGTATATAGAATTTTTAACTGACATTCTCCTTTCTTTTTTAATTCCATCACTAAAGATAATTTTCATTTGCCTTCCCTTGCTCACGAGTTATGGATGCTGGTCATTCCCACTCCTTCGATAGTTCAACATATCGCAATGCCTCCCTTCATACACCGGATTCGCTTCTCCTCATCCAATTATCTATTTCGTTTTACATCACAAAATATTTTTTAAATGAATTCTTGAGTGTGCTCCTTGTGTGCATCCTAAGAGCGGGTGTTGAAGGATGTGTGAATGTGTTATTCCAAAGGTATTTAGCATAGTTACACAATTTGTGGCACAAATTCCATGCCTGTAGAAATCCATATCCAGTATTCAGGTATAGGTATTTCTAAAGAGATGGACAGTGTAAAGGTAAGTGTAAACAGGCTTATTGCATCAGGCGCACAGGAAATATTGCAACATACATATATATTAGGGATGGAAAAAAACATGAAGGACCTGTGATGTGTGAGGATGGGGATGATGGTAGTCCATGTAATGTCTCAGAAGGGGTTGTTTGTCGCTCACGAACACTAGAAGGGCCTTTCCCTTCCCTGGCTAAGCAACAGAAGGCCTTGATTGAGGTCAGAAACATGCTGTGCATGTTGGTTGGTAGTTGAGAAGGCCGTGCAGGTTGTTTTTTAAAACTCTTTGTACCACGTTTTCAGTACAGAACACAAGGTATTAATACAATTGTAAACATAAAACTTGAGGTTTACAAGTCGGGTGTGTGTCGCAATGGGGAGCAATCCACATTAAAGTGGAAAGAGGTAGAGGACCATTAGTTGTGCATTTAATGACCACAAATCGCCAACCGCAGGGGCTCCTCTCGGCCCCTAACAGTTCCCTCATCCTGTTGCAATGTCATTTTCACATCGACCCCTCCTCATGTTCTTCTGTCCCTATCTACAGGCCCCATATTTTATCTTAGTTTGCTTGGGCATCCCCGGGTCTTATACACCATTCGTTCGGTCCTCATGCAACAGTCAAAGTTGGATACCCATTCTCGGTTAGTTGGGACCGTTATGCCGCCCCAGTGTTGCATGATGTCTCGTCTTGCCACTATACGCGCTACAGTATAGGGAATTTGCATATATTTATCCAGGTTCAGTTCCCCCTAGACACCAAGTGTTACTAACTGAGACGTAAGAACCAGAGGCACATCTATCATTTCCGATAACCTGTGGCCAACTCTGCCCCAGTAGCCCTGTGCCCCTGGGCAGCCCCACAGTGTGTGAAATAGGGAGTACCTCTGCATACTACCTCTCAGGCATACATCATTGTCACACCTTCCCATGTGGAACAACCTTGCCCTCGTGTAGTAGGCCCTGTGGAGAATCTTTAGTTTAACCAATCAAAATCCTACCCGTATGTCTACCTCACAAGGGTATCTACAGGATGTATCTCCCAATCATCATCATCTAATCAGCCCAAGTCTTGTTCCCACCCATCTCTCAAATTGTCCAACGCTTGGAGACAGTTGCTGATCAGCGTATTGTAAATTTGGGAGATGGAACTGCATGGCTGGTCAACAGGGTCCCCAGTACCCTGTATTCCAATGATGTCTCATCCACTATAGCTCACAAATGGGTTGCATATCCCTGAATGAGACGGTTCAAGTGCTGGTATCTGAGGTATTGGCTTCCGGCTAAATCATTCTGCTCCTGCATCCCTGAGAACTGTACCATCACACCATGTCACCAGAGGTCACCTACCTTGGAAATGGCCAGTAGGTCCCACTTCTTCTATTCCCTGCAGGTTCTTGTAGTCCACCAGATATCCAGAGCCAAAACTAGATGACACAGGATGTACTGATCCCTTGCCATTGTCAAGTCTAGGTAAACATATGTACTAAGCTGTGATCCAAGCTCTGCAGGAGCAATGCCAATCTACTCAGGTGCCTATGCTGGACTGGTAGT
Source organism: Triturus cristatus (assembly GCF_964204655.1). Lineage (NCBI taxonomy): Eukaryota > Metazoa > Chordata > Amphibia > Caudata > Salamandridae > Triturus > Triturus cristatus. The sequence continues at coordinate 279,643,948 of NC_140580.1, read as the reverse complement.
TCTACCACTCTGGCACTGGCCCTTTCAGAGCAGGGTGTGCTTCCATGATTCAACCATGCCCAAAGGCTCCAATCTGGGTGTGGCCTCTTGAGGTGAGATGGTGCTTTGACCATTTTTTGCAGGGCCGATTTTGGTTTCCAGTTCGGGCCTACTGTTGTATCCTCTGAAATGATTGGAAGTGACTGATGTGGGCACCTTGCAAACCCATGTATCTCTCTCTTTCAACAAGCTGTTTGGAGTGCTTCTGTTATTTTTTTAGTTTGCAGTTCAACATTATTCAATTATCGGTACTTCTTAGTTTTCTCTCAGTTGTTATTACGAATGTTATAATTTTTACTTAGATCTCACTAAAAGGACAAACATCCACAGATGTCTGTTTTCCCTTCTTTCTGCACCAGTGATGCTGCGGTGCTTTATCATCCTTACTCCTTTTATAAATGGACGGGTGTTCCTAAACCTTTGCAGGTATTGGCAGAAATCTATAGCGGTTGTCATGTAATTTCCCACCAGGTAAGTCTGACTGTGGTAGAGAAGTGTGGCCCAAAAATAAAAAACTTGACTGACCTACAATTTGTTGTATGTCGCTATTCCAAGTCGGTGGGTGAGGAGAGCTTGAGTGCTGCTTACACATTGGATGTAGTCTTGCTCTAAGCTTGCTATGCTAAGGTAAGTATGTAGTACTAAAAAGCCTGGTCTCTAAGGTTTCTTCCAATGACTGGAACAGCTCCTTGGACGGGGGACGGTCTTTATACAAGAGCATGCTCAAATTTGCCAATCGTCTCATGAGATCGGGCCTCTTTGTACGAGAATCATCGTTCTCATAAGAATGTGCCCGCAACCTCGGGGAACCACTTCCATCAGGCCCTGACTCAAGCTCCTGCACCTATGCAGAGGGCAGGGGGCGAGAGATGGCAGAAGTGAGCTGAAAGGACGAGGTTGTTGGAGGAAGATAGGAGGCAATCTCATGTTCAGGAGGTTCATGCTTGTCTCGATAAAGGGAACCACAGAGTATCCCTACTGACTGTTCTCATAGATTATCTCTATTGGAATTCCCATGGAGGAAGGCAGGAGTTGGATATGGATGTAGAACTGGGGACTCAAATGAGATACCTGCAAGGTGGGTGGATTAGAAATGCTTGTGAACCTGGGCTCATGGATGGAAAGGCATCGTTATCTGGCTCATCATCCCTATGTGCAGTAATGGAAGAACATAATACTAATTATACCCTTGACTTTTGTGAGTGTGCAGATGCAAACTGACTCTAACAGTCCTACAAAGAATGGTGTTAAGTTGATCGTATACATATAACCTCAACAAAGACATATGATATTGGAGAAATATTAGTGGGAGGTTTCTCCATGGAATGGGCCCATGGATATCAGAGAGTGTTATGTCCTGCCTGACCATGCCAAGGCAGCTTCTTGTTATGTCCTGCCTGACCATGCCAAGGCAGCTTCTTGTGTGGATACACTGGCGGATGGGGGTTATGTTTAATGCTGCCTGCAGAGTGCTGTCATTATGCAGTCGATGAGAGATTTTTGGGGCTAGGCGATATGACTTGTCAACTCTAATAGGTCTGATGGCTAGTGTTTAAGATGGGAAATATCCATGAGGGGCTTGCAGGATCATTTGAGCAAAAACAACTGCTCGTACATGAAGGGAGTATTCTCCCTGCATGCATTGCATGGCAGTCCAAGGTAGGAAAAAGATGTGAGAGTTTCCCTGCCCTGTATAGTGCAGATGAGTGCAATTGTGAACTAATAGTCCAATAGAGGATGGGTTGCCAGTGTAGAGGTTTAATTTGCGAAGCCAGTTCAAGTTCTGCCAGTGTACCCCTCACACTGATTTACTTTAGTACTCTAGCTATGGCAAACTCTAAAGGATCCCATTAGTTCTTTTTTACATGTGGACAACATCTAAGTTGTAAATGCACGCAGAACAGATGTCAAGTGAGATATAGATGGGTCCACATTGTAGTGGATGACCAAGGACCACCAGCGTACCTGGCGAAAGGGTAGTGGACAGGCAAAAAGCTGCTTACAAACTGTTTCCTAATGTGTTCTGATGGGTAAACGTTTCTGTGATCACCAGGGGTTACTGCAGCTATGATGAGGTAAGGTACACATGCAGTCTAGACATTTTTTCAGGACCCATCAGTATGAGGGAACATGTCAGTAACTGTTAGCCACATAACTGTGATCTAGGTGCCAGATCTAGGTGTCAGCTTGTATGAAAAGGGAGGCAATATGAGGCACCATTTCACATGTTCTGACACATTGGTTGGTACGGTGAAAGAAACACATCATGCTAGAACTCTAACCAATGGTCCCGTCTGCACCCTTCTGGGACCAGGGGCCAGAACCCCTGGTCCTCTACCTAAAGACAATCTAAGGTACTCGTCATCCCAACTGCATCAATTGCGGACCCCCTTCAAAGACACATGCCTGCACTCCATCAGTATCATAAATGGCCCCGCACCCTGCACGAACTGTTCTTTTGACCCATGTAATATCCCACAACCACATCCTACAACATAGACCCCGAGTGGTTACAAAAATTTCTCCTCAATTGCAGATCCCTTCCAAAACATGTATTTGAAATTAACTTATTCCTGACTGGAAAAAAGCCCGATGTTCTGTTCCTAACAGAAACTTGTACTCCACAAGGACTCTGAGCCAGATTTGGTGCAAGCATTGCCCCCTGGCTATTACATCTTGAGGAAAGATAGGGAACTGAGGAAAGGAGGAGGCATTGCCATTATTCTGAAAGAACACTTGAAGGGGCGCATGGGCACAGATATTATACTAGACTGTGAAAGTATGTCCTTCTCGATCTCCTTTGCACCAACTCCCACTCTATCAGGAATTCTTATCTACCGCCCCCCTGGCCCGTGCGGGTTATTTGTAAAATCACTAATAGATACTGTTGCTAGACTAGGAAGCACTGCGCCTAATATTACCCTACTAGGCGACTTTAACTTACATTTAGAGAATCCTCTCAATGCGGATGCCTTAGATCTCACACAAAATTGACTGGCTATACAACTAACTCAAAAAGTGTTTAGCCCAACACAAGACAAAGGTCACATCTTGGACCCAGTCTTCTCAAATAATGAACAGCTCTCAGCAGGTTGCCCCATCCCAGTACCATGGTCAGACCACCTCCTAATTTTGATTCTTTGGAATACCCCGCATCAGACTGTGAGCACACAATCCTTCAAGAGCTGGGAACGCCCCTGGGCAAAACTCTTTCCAGAGGCCTGGACCTCAGCCTTGTTGAATTCCAAACCGTTGGGGGACATTACTCCCAATATAGCGTCAGACAACTATAATCATTGGATCGAATCTTCTTTGGACACTATGATCCCATGTAAATGGAGCCAAAAAAAGCCCAAGGGGAAACTGACACCGTGGTACTCACAGAAACTGAGGGAGCTTAAACAAAACTGCAAAAGACTAGAGAGAACCTGGAGGAAAGAATACAATACCGAAAAAAACAGACATACAGAGAGTCTATTAAAATCTATCAATCAGACATAAAGAGAGCACAATCTCTGTACTTCGAGGAAATAATTACAGCTTACAAAGCGCCCTGCACCTGAGCTACCTTTAGAATCTTCTCAGTTACGATGTAACGAACTTGCGGAGTTCTTCAACAAAAAAATCTTAGACATATATAATACTTTCCCTCAGACCTTATGTGTAGACAATGCAGGCCAGGAAGTGGACACCCCAAGGGGTAGCACCCCTCGACTGGAGGACCTTCCTACCATGGACCTGTCCACTTTATCACAACTTTTTGCCCAGGTCAAATCCGGTTCCCCTCTTGATCGGCCCCTTTCCATAAACTCCGCAAGGTAGAGGAAGCAGTACTTCCTGTTCTTTTTGTTGGTGCTAAACTCCTCTATATCCAGCTGTCAGGTGCCTTTGTCATGGAAACATGCCATGATAAGAGCACTCTTAACCCCTTCTGTGCCCATGACGTGCTGGACTCGTCATGGAGCACAGTCGCGCTGTGCCCACGACGAGTCCAGCACGTCATGAGGCATTCCCTGGGGAATCCCTCTGGTACGGGCACCAGAGGGATTCCCTTTAATTAAAAATAGCCTCGGGAGCTGGGGAAGAGCTTCCCCAGCTCCCGAGGCCCCCTTCCCCTTTCAGTGTAATGACGATCGGCGCACACGTCGCGCCGACGTCATTACACTGAAAGTGAAAGTGAAATGAGCCAAGAGGCTCATTTCAGTTTCACTTTCTACGTGCTCAGGGGGCTATCTCAGCCCCCTGAGCACGTAGAAAGACGGGAGAGGTATCGTTGGAAAGGGGAGGGCGATCCCCAAGCATGGATCCACCCACTAGACACCAGGGAGGGGGGAGCGGCCCCTTGGGCAAGGGCCTTTGCTCCCCCCAAATAACGGCACCATTGAGTCTTTTTGCCCCCCCTGGGGGGCAGATGGGGGCATCAGCCCCCAATTTCCCCCCCTGGGGGGGCAAAAAGCCCACTAGACACCAGGGAATTAAAAAAAATAGGGGTGGGGGCTGCCCAAAACGGACAGGCCCATGCCCCCACCCCACCCCCCATTTACTACAGTCTTTCTGCCCCCCCCCCGGGGGGCAGATGGGGCATTGGCCCCTAATCTGCCCCTTCGGGGGGGCAGAAAGCCCACTAAATACCAGGGATTCGTTTTTAGGTTTTTTTTAGGGTGGGGGCTGCCCGCAACAGGCACGCCAATGCCCCCACCCACCCGCCACCATTACAGTCTTTCTGCCCCCCCTGGGGGGCAGATGGGGCATCAGCCCCCAATCTGCCCCCCTGGGGGGCAAAATGCCCACTAGACACCAGGGAATTAAAAAAAAAAAATAGAGGTGGGGGCTGCCCAAAACAAGCAGGCCCATGCCCCCACCCCACCCCCCAATTACTACAGTCTTTCTGCTCCCCCTGGGGGGCAGATGGGGCATTGGCCCCCAATCTGCCACCTGGGGGCAAAAAGCCCACTAGACACCAGGGAATTAAAAAAAAAAAAAATAGGGGTGGGGGCTGACCAAAACGGCCAGGCCCATGCCCCCACCCCACCCCCCCAATTATTACAGTCTTTCTGCCCCCCCGTGGGGCAGATGGGGCATTGGCCCCTAATCTGCCCCTTCGGTGGGGCAGAAAGCCCACTAAACACCAGGGATTTATTTTTAGATTTTTTTTAGGGTGGGGGCTGCCCGAAACGGGCACGCCAATGCCCCCACCCACCCGCCATCATTACAGCCTTTCTACCCCCCCTGGGGGGCAGATGGGGCATTGGCCCCTAATCTGCCCCTTCGGGGGGGGGGCGGAAAGCCCACTTGACGCCAGGGATTTTTTTCGCGCAATTTTCTTTAGGGTGATGGATTTTATTTAGGGTGGAGGCTGCCCAAAATGGGCACGCCAATGCCCCCACCCCCCACCACCATTACAGCCTTTCTGCCCCCCTCCTGGAGGGCAGATGGGGCAGTAGCCCCCAATCTGCCCCCCCCAGAGGGGCAGAAAGCCCACTATCCACCAGGGATTTTTTGGGCGCAATTGTTTTTAGGGTGTGGGCTGCCCGAAACGGGCACGCCAATGCCCCCACCCTCCCCCCCACAAAAATGACAGTCTTTCTGCCCCCCAGGAGGCAGATGGGAGCTCTAGCCCCCAATCTGGCCCCCCCTGGGGGGCGCAGAAAGCCCACTAGAAACCATGGATTTTTTTGTTTTATTAGTGTAGGGGTAGGGGCTCCCCAAAATGGGCATGACAATACCCCCACCCCACCCCAGAGAAACTCCAGTCTTTCCGCCCCCCGGGAGGGTAGTTGGCGGCAGCAGCCCCTGACCTGCCCCCTGGGGGGGGCAGAAAGCCCACTAGGCGCCAGCGAGTATGCAGGCTTTTTTTATGCGTGGGGGCTGCCCAAAATGGTCATACCAATGCCCCCACCCCCACAAAAAATAGCCACAGTCTTTCTGCCCCTTTAGGGGCATATCGGGATGAAACCCCCTTCTCGATTCCCCCCCAGGGTGGCAGAAAGCCCACTGGGCTCCGGCTTTTTTTTTAGCAATGTGCATACCTGTGGATTGTGGGCCCTAGCGCAGTTGGCACGTAGGCAAACCTAGCAAACCTGTACATTTTTTAAAACTAGACACCGAGGGGAATCCAGGATGCGGTGACTTGACTGGCTCTCACCAGGTTCTGTTACCCAGAATCCATTGCAAACCTAAAAATGTGTCCAAAATAACAAATTTTCCTCTCATTTCTGTGGTGGAAAGTTCTGGAATCTGCGTGGTTCCACAAAATTCCACCCACCCCGCGTTCCCCAAAGTCTTCAGAGAAAAATGGTACCTCACTTGCGTGGGTAGGCCTAGTGCCCGCGTCAGGCAAGGGCCCAAAACCAATTGAGGAGACATCAAAATTACCTATCACAAAACAACCTGGTTTTGCAAAGGGGGTCCCATGAGTTTTTGGCCCCGGGCTTGGCGGCTATCTAGGGAAACCTACTAAACCCACACATTTCTGAAAACTATACACGCGGGGGATTCCAGGGAGGTATGGCTTGCGTGGATCCCCCAACGTTTCCTTACCCAGAATGCCCTGCAAACCTCAAATTTTGGTAGGTTTCCCTAGGTGGCCGCCGAGCAGCGGGCCAAAAACCCAAGTGACCCGCCTTGCAAAACCAGGTCGTTTTGAGATAGGCAGTTTTCATGTCGCCTCACTACGTTGTGGGCCCTTGCCTGTCGCGGGTACTTGGGCCTCCCACACGAGTGAGGCACCGTTTTTATCGGGAGACCCGGGGGAACGCTGGGTGGTAGGAAATTTGTGTCAGCCCGGTGATGCCACAACTTTCCCACACAAAAATGTGTCAAAAAGGTGATTTTTTCAGCTAAATTTGAGGTTTGCAGTGCATTCTGGGTAAGGAAACGTTGGGGGATCCATGCAAGCCATACCTCCCTGGAATCCCCCGCATGTCTAGTTTTCAGAAATGTGTGGGTTTGGTAGGTTTCCCTAGGTGGCCACAGAGCACTGGGCCAAAAACCCAAGTGACCCCCTTTGCAAAACCAGGTCGTTTTGAGACAGGCAATTTTCATGTCGCCTCACTACATTTTGGGCCCTTGCCTGTCGCGGGTACTTTGGCCTCCCACATGAGTGAGGCACCGTTTTTATCGGGAGACCCGGGGGAACGCTGGGTGGTAGGAAATTTGTGTCAGCCCGGTGATGCCACAACTTTCCCATACAAAAATGTGTCAAAAAGGTGATTTTTTCAGCTACATTTGAGGTTTGCAGGGCATTCTGGGTAAAGAAACGTTGGGGGATCCATGCAAGCCATACCTCCCTGGAATCCCCTGGGTGTATAGTTTTCAGAAATGTGTGGGTTTGGTAGTTTTCCCTAGGTGGCCGCCGAGCACCGGGCCAAAAACCCAAGTGACCCCCCTTGCAAAACCATGTCGTTTTGAGACAGGCAATTTTCATGTCGCCTCACATCGTTTTGGGCCCTTGCCTGTCGCGGGTACTTGGGCCTCCCACACGAGTGAGGCACCGTTTTTATCGGGAGACCCGGGGGAACGCTGGGTGGTAGGAAATTTGTGTCAGCCCGGTGATGCCACAACTTTCCCACACAAAAATGTGTGAAAAAGGTGATTTTTTTCAGCTAAAATTGAGGTTTGCAGGGCATTCTGGGTAAGGAAACGTTGGGGGATCTACGCAAGCCATACCTCCCTGGAATCCCCAGGGTGTCTAGTTTTCAGAAATGTGTGGGTTTAGTAGGTTTCCCTAGGTGTCGGCAGAGCTAGGGTTCAAAAACTACAGCTAGGCACTTTGCCAAAAAAAGTTCATTTTTCACTGCAAAATTGAGGTGTGTCCACGATGCGTTTTGCGCCGTTACCTGTCGCGGGCACTAGGCCGACCCACACAAGTGAGGTACCATTTTTCTCGGAAGACTTTGGGGAACACTGGGTGGGTGGAAATTTGGGGATCCAAGTAGATTCCAGAACTTTCCACCACAGAAATATGGGGAAAATGTTTTTTTGGGCAATTTTTGAGGTTTGCAAGGGATTTCTGGGTAACAGAACCTGGTGGGACGCAGTCAAGTCACCCCATCCTGGATTCCCCTTGGTGTCTAGTTTTCAAAAATGTATAGGCTTGCTAGGTTTCCCTAGGTGCCGGCAGAGCTATGGTTCAAAAACTACAGCTAGGCACTTTGCCAAAAAAGGGTCATTTTTCGCTGTGAAATGGAGGTGTGTCCACGTTACGTTTTGCGCCGTTTCCTGTCGCGGGCACTAGGCCGACCCACACAAGTGAGGTACCATTTTTCTCGGAAGACTTTGGGAAACGCGGGGTGGGTGGAAATTTGTGGATCCACGCAGATTCCAGAACTTTCCACCAGAGAAATGTAGGGAAAATGCAGTTTTTTGGGCAATTTTTTAGGTTTGCAAGGGATTCTGGGTAACAGAACCTGGTAGGACGCAGTCAAGTCACCCCATCCTGGATTCCCCTGGGTGTCTAGTTTTCAAAAATGTATAGGCTTGCTAGGTTTCCCTAGGTGCCGGCAGAGCTATGGTTAAAAAACTACAGCTAGGCACTTTGCCAAAAAAGGGTCATTTTTCACAGCGAAATTGAGGTGTGTCCACATTGCGTTTTGCGCCGTTTCCTTTCGCGGGCACTAGGCCGACCCACACAAGTGAGGTACCATTTTTCTCGGAAGACTTTGGGGAACGCGGGGTGGGTGGAAATGTGTGGATCCACGCAGATTCCAGAACTTTCCACCAGAGAAATGTGGGGATAATGTGTTTTTTTTGGCAATTTCTTTAGGTTTGCAAGGGATTCTGGGTAACAGAACCTGGTGGGAGGCAGTCAAGTCACCCCATCCTGGATTCCCATGGGTGTCTAGTTTTCAAAAATGTATAGGTTTGCTAGGTTTCCCTAGGTGCCGGCAGAGCTATGGTTCAAAAACTACAGCTAGGCACTTTGCCAAAAAAGGGTCATTTTTCGCTGTGAAATTGAGGTGTGTCCACGTTACGTTTTGCGCCGTTTCCTGTCGCGGGCACTAGGCCGACCCACACAAGTGAGGTACCATTTTTCTCGGGAGACTTTGGGGAACACTGGGTGGGTGGAAATTTGGGGATCCAAGTAGATTCCAGAGCTTTCCACCACAGAAGTATGGGGAAAATGTGTTTTTTTTGGCAATTTTTGAGGTTTGCAAGGGATTCTGGGTAACAGAACCTGGTGAGACGCAGTCAAGTCACCCCATCCTGGATTCCCCTTGGTGTCTAGTTTTCAAAAATGTATAGGTTTGCTAGGTTTCCCTAGGTGCCGGCAGAGCTAGGGTTAAAAAACTACAGCTAGGCACTTTGCTAAAAAAGGGTAATTTTGCATTGTGAAAATGTGGTGTGTTCACGTTGGGTTTTGAGCCATTTCCTGTCGTGGGCACTATGCCTACCCCTACAAGTGAGGTACCATTTTTATCAGGAGACTTAGGGTTATTCAGATTTGTAAAGGAACTGTTATTACCTATTGACTTTCGATGCATTTCTGCCTTCCAAATGAAAGACATTGTGTAAAAAAGAAGTCATTCTAAAAAATGACTGATAATTCTCATGCTAATATGAGTATTCCCAAATTCGGAAATGTGCAAATATCTACTGTTTCTAAACTCTATATTTTGTTCCCATTTCAGAAATACATAGGTGTCTTTCATACCGATTTTTCCATGTACACATTTTTACAGAATAATTACTATATACCCGGTACATAATAAAAAACCATTGCAAGTTGCCGCTCAGTTTTTGGCTCTGGGTTCATCAGGTTCTTGGTGAACCTACAAGTCCTATATATCCCCACAACCAGTAATGTCCAGCGGATGTAACGGTATATTGCTTTCAAAGAGCTGTCATAATTAGAAGAAGTTACACAAAAGGCGCATTTTTTCAACAAATTTTCAATTTATCCTATATTTAACTGTTAATTTCTATAAAGAAACCTTGATGGATCTACACAAATGACCCCTTGCTGAATTCAGAATTTCGTCTACTTCTCTAAAATGTATAGTTTTCCAGGATCCATTATTGCTTTTGTACCCATTTCTACCATTAACTGGAAGGAGGTCGAAAGCACAAAAAATAGAAAAAATAGGCTATGTCCCAGAAAAATGCCAAAACTGTGTAAAAAATGTTGGGTTTCTGACAAAAGTCTGGTATCCCCTAAAAGCTGGGAAAATTGTGATTTCGGCCCCACAAACCCTTTTTTGATAACACTTGCAGGGAAAAATCCAGATGTTTTCATTTGCAGCCCGTTTTTCCCATTTTCCCCCCAAAAACCTAAATTTTGCTGTATTTTGGCTCATTTCTGTGACCCCTCCAGGGGAATCCACAAACCCTGAGTACCTTCAGAATCCCCATGATGTTGGAAGAAAAGGACGCAAATTTGGCGTGGATACCTTATGTGGTCAAAAAGTTACAGGGGCCTCAGCGCGCACTACCCCAAATAGCCAAAAAAGGGCGTGGCACAGGAGGGGGAAAAGGCCTGGCAGCGAAGGGGTTAAAAAAAACTAACCTCGACCCTGAGTTATGGGGTAACTAACGTCCAGTCTCACTCCTTCCTGGGACCAGCAAAATACTGGAGAAATATGTCAACAAAATTCTCTCAGAATACTTTAAAACCTACTCCCTACTGCATACCTCCCAGACAGGTTTCCATCCTAACCATGGTACGGAAACAGCTCTGTTAGCAGTAGTGGAGGAATCAAGGAAAATCCTCGACCAGGGAGGTGTAGTGGCTGTCATCCTACTTGACCTGAGCTCCGCATTTGATACTATCAACTACAACATCTTATTTGACAGACTTAGAATGGTGGGAGTCTCAGGCAAGTTTCTGGCATAGATCAAGTCTTTCCTGAAGGATAGAGCATTTCAGGTATTCGAGGGCAACTGCACCTCTAAGCGCGTGCCACTAACATGTGGAGTCCCTCAGGGCTCATCATTAAGTCCCACTCTAATGTTTATCTAAAACCTCTTGCAGAGCTAGTCCTCCCGTATGGGATTCAGATCATTACCTACGCGGACGACACGCAGCTAGTGGTAGCGTTAAAACACCAGAAGAATATGCCAGTCAATCTAGAATCCTGTATGGAAACTGTGGACACGAGGATGGACCAGTCTTGTCTTAAGCTCAATGAAGACAAGACTGAGCTAATGATCTTGGGTAACTACCCCATCGCCTCAGCTGGATTGAACTGGCCTAACTGTCTTGTCCCTCCGCCAGCCCCAAAAGATCAGATCAAAAGTTAGGGAGTCTGGTCGGATAAGTCCCTTAATTTCAAATGCCAAGCAGGCAAGTTAGCCGACTCCTGTTTAGGTATCATCAGATTGCTGCGAAAAATTCTCCCACTTCTCCCCACACCCGCTTGAAGAGTGGTGGTCCAGGCATTGGTGCTCTCCCGTCTGGACTACGGGAACTCCCTTTACCTTGGCACCACAAAGTCTACCACAATGAAACTACAGGTTGAGCACAATTGAGCATCCAGGCTGCTTCATATCACACCCTATTCGCATTCGGCCAAGCCGGTGCTAAAATAAACTGCACTGGCTCCCAATAAATGAACGGATAAGGTTTAAATCATTGAACATAGCACAAAAAACGCTCTGGGCGATCGGTCCAAAGATAAACCATTCCCCTATGGCCTTCCATCGTCCTTCAAGATGCCTCCGGTCGGCCAGTCTGTTTTTGGCAGCAGTACCTAAAATTAAGAGAGCTCGCTCAGGGGGTTGCACCTTCTCTTACAATGCCGCCAGACTATGGAACACTCTCCCCATCCAGCTACGCTCAACTGCCCACCACCGCTCCTTCCGGAAGCAGCTGAAGACCTGGCTCTTCCAGAATCTGCCTTAACCATCCAACCTTCATTTGCTTGTTGCTGCTAGCGTTGGGATGCCTAAGGGGAGCCATGCGCTTAACAAATGCTAATTAATAATAATAATAAAAATATAGGTATATTGAGTGGGTATCAGGAAACATTAACATCTACTAAGTAATCAGTCATAGATTTGGGCATCATGTTCAGATATGTGTATCTTTGTTGCATCATATTCATACATTACATTCCTAAGTTGTTATGTGCAAAATAATTAAGCAGATAATAGGCACACGTGTCAATTCAGCCTGGTATCCTTGACACCAGTGTTGACAAAATCAAATGTGTATGTCATTTACTGAGGACATAAATATCAGATATGCTTGCTTACCCATGACATCTATCGGTGACACATACCTACGATAGGCCTCTTTATGAGTGACTGATACATAGTTTCATTGCTTTCCAATTTGTGCAGAAGACATGCATAGACCATTACAGGTCGATATGGATGATGACTTACTAGGCTATGTCGGATGTATGACATTACAACGCGTGTCATTACAACGCGTGCAGTTACATCGCATGCGTTACAACGCATGCGATGTTACAACGCTATGCCATTACAACGCAAGTCTTTACATCGACTTGCACTAGATGGCGTGCTAACATTAGAAAAGTGTAATTTACTATTCCAACTCCAGTCCACGTAACAGTAGGGAAGGTGTTGGGATAGTAAACTACACTATTTGTAATGTTAGCACGCCATCTAGCGCAAGTCGATGTAAAGACTTGCGTTGTAATGGCATTGCGTTGTAACATTGCATGCGTTGTAACGCATGCGATGTAAAAGCTGCGCATGGTAAAAACGGCGTTGTAATGGCTGTTCCCCGGCTATGTCATCTGTCTCATGTGGGAGGCCAGTTTACATGGCAGCGCATCAGAGCAACAATTAAAAAGTTGGCAGCAGGCCAATGAGAGACTGGAAATACAGGATGTGCTATGATGACAATAGAAGGATGGTTTTGTGTGCTTTGTATGTTTTGCATGTTTTGTATGAGGCCCTTTCATCGTCATATGTCCTTTGTAGAAGCAATGTCATGCAGGCATGTACAGACTACAGAGAATGACAGTGGTGAGCAGGAGAATATAGGTTGATCATCTCTCTAGTGTATATGTGGGACAGATGTAGCTGTGGTACCTACCTGGCTGATTGACAAGCATGTGTGTTTGAACCAGTTGTGGTTGAGGCCCTACCACAAGCAGAGGTGCATCTGCTGCTGCAATTGCCTGCAAGGCCTTAGAGAACACAAGTGGCTAAAATTGATTCCAGCATTCCTTCCATCACTTTGTTGTCTGTTGCTTGCAATGCAGCATGCACCAGGAGTGCACAAGTCAACCTAAGTATTTCTTGCTTTGTGAGGACATGTGTTAAGGGGAGCAAGTTATGTGTCACTGCATCTGTTGGATTTAGGCCCATGTAGGACGGTAGAGATTTCTGCTGTTTAGGGACATGGTCATATGAGTACGGAGTCAAAGTATATGTTTAATATAAAGGTCTGTTGGCCTTACCTGGCCTGATGATGGTTTTCCTGGAACAGACAGTAATACAGCAGGTCAGGGCGCATGGTGGAGGAGGTATATTCATTCAGACAGGGAGAGAAAAACGCATGATCTGGGTCTTCTACCAGTTAAATCCTTTGCCACTGGTGTCTTGGCAAACTCATCCTTCACACTTTTTAGGTCTCGCCTGAGCCAGCGCATGCGCTGGTCTGGCGAGACTTATTGAGAGGGCTCCGAAAAGTGCTGCCAGCATAGAGCTACAGTGCATGTGCGCGGGCGCGCGCGCCGTGCTTTACTGCAATTACTTTCACTTTCGCGGCCGCACGGCCGCTTTGATGTTTGATCGTGATCGCGATCACTTTAACTTTCGCGGCCGCACGGCCGCTTTGCATAGCCAATAGGTCTCGCTTTTTGGGACGTTATCTGTATTTAGTTTTGCAACTGTTGCATGGCTAAACACTTATAAGGTCCCAAATGCGAGACCTATTGGCTATGCCAATGCTTGTTTCTTTATGTTAACCATGGCGCGCATCTCCACTGCCAAAGCATTCACTTCGCGGGTGACCTGCTGCTACATTGCCACCTTCCTTGCTCTACTGAGAGTGGTGGAGGTAGACCATCTTCTTACCACTAATGCTCAACAACAAAGTCGACCATAATATCGGTCTTGAGTGGAATGGTCTACTCTGTATGCTGCATTCATTGGTTGATTTCAGGCTCCAACACACCAAACAGCACAAGGGGAGAGGGTAGAGCCCTTGTTGGGGGCTGTTTTATATCCTTTGCTTGGCGATTATCCTCTGATTTGTGCTTACATCCACAAGTGTTGCCTATTTCCTATACTCCTTAATGCAAAGTTCAACATAGCAAAGACAGAAAACTCTGCCTACACACCTCAGAAAGGTCAACTGTGCATTTAATGATTAGTAAATGTATGACCTTTTATGTTGGTGAAGGGAGAAACATACACGTACTCCTGGGCAGAGTTCTGTGCCCCATGTTTGATACACTTAAATGTATGCCAAACCGTATGCAAAATTCTATACACACTTACATTTCGTCACTGAGATTTAGATTTCTGACTTGGGCCCCCATAGTTTCCCTAGGTCAGTGATTCTTAGATGTCATTGAAAATAATCAGTTTATTGGTATTAGAGCTATTCAGCTTGCTATAAAGGACTACCAGCGGCTTCACATTCAAAGTGAACATCATTGGTGCAAGAGTAGAACCTGAGGGGGTGAGCTGAATGAAAGTGACTAAATAGAAAGAGGCAAACCATACCGCAAGCCTACCGCCATAACCTATCCTCAATCTCAACCTTTCAGTGACAATGGTGTAGTCAGTTAAATCAAACATGGCTGACAGAATAACAGAATCATCATCAAATGGTAGGCCCATTTTGCAATCACAGCCATAAATTGGCTTTATTTAAGGCTTTCTGGAATTCATAGAGTTTCTGGTTGACATACATGGGTTTACTACCGTGGATTTTCCACCACACTTGTGGCACAATGTGCAGCAGTAAACCCCGTGCAAAGGATGGGAAGTGGACAGATCAAGGAGTGATTAGCCTCACAAGGTTATACAATGTGAACCCAGGGACCAAGTAACTTGACATGCCCATTAGTTTCCCTGGAAACCTATGCCTGAGCAGCTCTCCACAAGCACCAATGGGAATATTAATGTATTTGCAAAAGTGGTAAATCGCTACCATGACTGCAGCTTACCACTCTTTGTGAATTCGTCCCAGTGACTCGTGGAATCAGGAACACAGAAGCTGTCTCCAAACCTCACAGCGGCAGTCGGAGTGCTAACAGTCAAACCAGAAGTGAAATTGCTTATCTTCCAGAAAATGTTTCTCAGTCAACAACTTTGGTAAATGAACCATGTCGCAATACTATTTCAACTTACTTAAACAGTGCAAGAAGGTGTTACTTGGGATAGTTGTGTGAAGGTCAATTTTCAAGTCTGTATTACAGACAGCAATAGCTGTTTCGCCATGTAATAAAAGAAAGCACTTATAAATATAGAGGAACTTTCTGTCAGGCCTTTTCATCCATTGATCTGGTCAACTGTTATTCACATCTTGCAAGCACCTACCACAGCATACTGGATTGGGCCACTGGCAGCCCGCGTCAGCGATTGGCTCATTTGCACTGTCTGCGATGCCATTCCGGCTGATCACATATGCATATCCGGCTAAAAATAAGCACGTCAGTACCTGGGATAGAGTAACAATGTGCTACTATGTTAATGCTTTTTTCTTTCGGTACTTTATTTTTTTGAGCTTTTGCGGTCTGCTGTCAAAAACACTTTTTAAATAACACAATATATATAGTGGGTTTGGGTCAGCAACTTGCACATGATTTGAGGGCTTTCCCGGCTATCTCATCTCACTGATCTTGATTCAATGGCTTTTCACCATATTTTAGTTTTTGGCCCATCCCCTACAGCACAACTTCTTTACCATTAGTTTGATTCGGTAAGTTGTATCCTTCCACTCCTGACATGAGGGAACTAGTTTTTTATTTTTTATTTTTGCACTCCAATGGAGTGCATGATTTCCTTGATTTCACCAATCTACTCATTCCACATCACATCTCTGTCTCCAGCATTATCTCTAGAAAGTTGAACTCATCTACTACTTTCCAACACTCCCCTTTCCCTACTGTTGGCTATTCTAAATGTACTTTAAAAAGAAAATGCTTGAGAAAGGGCCCAGCAGTTGCACAGTGCCACTGGTCAATCTGCTATTTTTCTCTTTGGGCATCATTGTGTGCATGTTTTTTTTTTTTAAATCATCGTTCTAGAACGATTGTTGGTCGTCTTGGAACCATACATTAAAGTGTAAAATAAAGTGCCAAAACAACTGACAGTGCAGACTACAGAAATATACACATTGCTGGACATCTTGGAAGGATTTCCTCATGAAAAACACTCAACGTTAACTGCCCATGCATGTGCAAACACGCACATGCACCCTGACCTACTGGTGGTCATTTTCGATTTTTTTTTGTTTCCCATTGCCAATGGAAACAAGCATTTGTCAAAGTGAATCGCTCGGAATTTCTGCTGAAATTTAAGGCTTACTTGGTTTCAGAATGCTTGTTTAATTTTTTCTATCACCGTTGAGTGTTTAAACTATGTCTTCAGTCTAGAGAACTTCTAAATAAATGCCACCTATTCCTTGAGCAAACAAGAATTGTATTTTCCTGTGGTGTGTGATAAAACCAAAACGCAGATTCTATTCTCTAACTAAATACACTGCCCTAGTATGAAAGAAGATTCTTTTTAGTTTTAAGCATTGTTGTGCTAGCATATGGTCACCACGTTTAGGTGGTAGAATGTATTTTTTTTAGGTATATGCATGCAAAAAATAAACACTTTGCTAAGGCCTTGTCAATGCTTGTTTTTAATAAAGATGCAACTTGACAAACTTTTGAAGCATAGTGAAATACTTGCAGTTCTAGTGCAATATGTGTTAATTTAAGCTATGTAGGGCAAAGAAGAGTGAGATATTGTTTCAATTTATCCACAGTTAGATTCTCCTGAGCTGGGCATTCATGTTGTGCTTCATATCCCAACCAAATCCATCAGTTCCTCAACATCTTACTTCAAAAATGTTAACATCTGATTTTGTACGTCTGTGAATACATTATATATAGAAATAAACATATATTTATACATACATACAAGCACGTTATGATTGACGTTTGTAGGTGGCCCCATCAGTTTCATGTGGGGTCTAAGGTGTGCCCCCCTAAAATTCACATTTAGAAACACCACTGGAGATGGAAAGAAGCTGGCTCACACAGTCAAGTCAAGAAGATCCTTCTCCCACCTCGCAGCCAAGACCTGGAACACCCTCCCACTGAGCTTACGACAGACCTAAGACCTGCTGACCTTCAGGAGGCTACTCAAGACCTGGCTGTTTGACCAGTATCACCCCCCCCCCCCAGCCACTTGAGACCCTCGCGGGTATGTAGTGCGCTCTACAAATGACTGATTGATTGATTGATTGATTGATTGATTGATTGATTGAAGAATATTCATAAATGGCAGGGACAGTAAAGGCATTTATCAGTCTTGTGGCAGAAGCTGTCACGAGCAAAGCAGCCCAAGAATTTGAAAGAGGCTAAAATACACAAGAGCAGACTGAGAACACGATGCCAATGCTGGAGCCATGATTCTGGGTTGAAATCAAAGCACAGTAGTTCCCTTGAATAAAGAAAGTATGTATTTCACTTCCACATATTTGGGTAATAGACAATGGTATATACTGAACCATCAGTAGTATAATCTCTAGTAGGCGCTAATAGGCAAATATAAGGATAAACAAGAAGGTGCTTCATAAAACGGTGCAGTGCTGGTGATCAGTGACAGAAGTAAAAAAGTGTGTTGTGATAGGACAAATATGGTGTTGAGTGTGATAGAATTACATTCATCAAACCACTGACTATTTTCATGTATGAAGAATACATTATTTCAACCAATAGACGATATTCAACAATATCTATTTGAAATAGGTACATCAGTAACTTAGTGGGGCCATGTGAAGCTAACAATCAATAAACAAACAGGCATGGTGGGCATCAAAGAGAAGTGGTGAAATCCTGGATAGAGCCACAGCCCCGCAGCCTAATGCTGGTGAGTCACATGAAACTGAAGTACTACATGCTGCATGAGTCGTACATGGTCAAATAGACTGAGGTAAGGTATAATGTGGTATAACATATTGCATGTGTGTAAAGGTAAACATAAACAATGGGCTACAACTACATAAGCTCAAGCATTAGTTTCAATGCGATACACATGTATAAGGATAGAACTTATACAATGCTTATTGGAGTAACAAACTATGTAACTCATAATAAATCAAGTATTGACAATCATGGATGGGGGAGGAGAGCTCCTGCAACAATGCTTGAGAGGCGTCTTTTCGAACTATTCATAAAATACGTGGTTGAAGCTTCAACCCAGGTAACTAATAATAGGCAAGTATTTCTTAAAGCATTCTTAAATGTTGCATCGTGGAAACTGCCAACAGAAGCATGCAAACTAACCCAGTATTGTCAATAAACAAAACACTAAGTCACTTTGTGATCTAAAACAATGAATTTGCAAAAGACCGCATTAGTAGTGAGGTTAAAACATAAGAAAAATGATAGCCTGATGCCATCAAGTGGATGCAGAGAAAACCTCACCGATGCTGTTGTCCCTTCCATGATAATGCCAGTTCAGGACGCATGCATGCAGGGGTCTTCATTTAGCTGGAGAACTCCCACTGCTAAAAGCTTGGTAAAAACCAAATGCACCACAGAACTTGCCATAAAATTGCTGTATCAAACTGGTGATGGTTCCCTATACACCATTGTCTGCTATCCATTCTTTTGGAAGTGAAATACATATTTACTTTAGCCACTGTGGTTTGATTTCATTTACTTACCCAGGTTCAGCGGGTCTTCTCCGCTAAGGGGGGAGGAGCATCGCCCCACTGCTCTTTCAGCAGTGCACACAGGAAAAATAAAATGATAATAAAACAATTTTATTATCATTTTATTTTTCTTCACTGTCACGGAGCTGAGTGTTGGGGGCGGGGCCATCCTGACAGGGAGTCAGGAGTGGTGAGCACTAAGCGCACATTTCGGTTTGGCCGGCAGTCTTAGGACGGCCAAACCGAAATGCGCACTCAGCCTTTCTCCAACTCGAGCTGTGTTGCACAGCGGGTAGAGAACATGCACAGGCTCCCAGTCTCTTTCTGAGCACCAAAACAGGCTGCTTAGACTAATTCTGGCGCTGCTCTCATACTGGTAATTCGATTACCAGCATGAGAGCAGCGTCCGAATTGGGCATAGGGTGTCTGGGAGCCTGTGTATGGCTGCTGGGAGTCGAGAGGAGCAGAGGAGGAGAAGACCACTGAGGCAGCAGCCAGCAGGTTAGTAATATATTTTCCTTATTCTTCTCCCCCATGTAATGTTTAGAGTGCTGGCGTTCTAGTCCGCCAGCCAGAACTGTACCTACGTCATCCGCAGGGGAGAACCCGCATGTGGGGGTCATCTCCCGATACAGCAAAGCAGTGTGTGTGACCATTCTTTCTGAGGCCCCCAATTACAAATAGAGCAGGCATACCTGCGTAGTCCACTCATAGGGTCAGCACAATGGTGATGAGGGGGGCCGTGACCTTTGCCTCGTCGCCCCTTCTGCCTTGACTGGCTCAGTGCGCATCCTCTGCCGCGCCGAAAAGTTGCGACCGCCACGGTGCCTGGGTCGTCGCTGGTGTGGGGTCGCAACCCCGTGGGTGAGTGCTGCCTGCTGGGATGTCCCACTGCACTGGGGAAGCTCCCCATCGATCTCTGGCACCTGCCCTGCTCCCCCGATGTGCTGCTCTGCTGCCATGCTGTCTCCGCGAGGGTGGTGCGCAGCGGTGGGACGGCTGCCACGCCCCGCCAGGAAACAAAGACGAGCCCCTGACACAGCG
Organism: Triturus cristatus; assembly: GCF_964204655.1. NCBI lineage: Eukaryota > Metazoa > Chordata > Amphibia > Caudata > Salamandridae > Triturus > Triturus cristatus. The sequence continues at coordinate 279,624,066 of NC_140580.1, read as the reverse complement.
TGCACGCGCGAGGAGCGTGTTGTCAGGCTGATGAGAGGCTGAGAATGAGCGCGTGTGCCCCAGCACGAGAGGAGTGCTACTGGGGAGGTAGCGTGGACCCTGAAAGCAGGCCTCCAGCAGCACTGGGCCCAAGAAGGACAAAAAAAAAAGGAAACAGAAAGAGAAAACACCTCAACACTGAGGAAAAGGGGGAGGAACAGAAACACAGAAATACAGACTGGCAAGTGAGGGATAAGGCCCAGTAGCAGAGTGGAAAGCCAAGTGCCCACATACAGACTAAGTCAAAGAAGAGGCACAGAGCACTGGTGGGGCTGAGAAGGAAACTCAAGGCAGTGGGAGCACAGGCAGTGCGCAGACAAGAGGGCGCACAACCAGAGAGGAGACACCAGGGAAAAGTGACAAGACACGGATCGCTACACATATAAAGTGGACAAGGACAGAAGAGAGGAGGAAGACCCCCCCCCCCCCAGGAAATATGGGTGACAAGGACCAAGCACAGGCACCACATAGAATCCCAGTCCAACATGCACTTACTGGGGTATTGCCGCCCTTCAGCGAATTAGAAGATCCGTCCACAGCATCCCAGAGGTGGAAGATATGGATAGAGCGCCTGAATACCTACTTCATAGACACCAGGGAGACCGACGGAGGGCTGAAGTGGCTACTTCTCCACTATGCCATATACAAAATATTCTAGCTGTTTAAACATTTGCCGAATACAGGTCTTGGCACAGATTACGACGCCGCGGTGGCAGCATTAGACGAGCACTTGGTTTCCCAACTTAACCCTGATTTTGAACGGTTCAAGTTGCGCCAGGCCCGCCAGAGGGAAGGGGAGTCGATTGATGCATTCTACGCTCGCCTGCGCTAATTGGCCAGTACGTGCACGGAGGACGATCAACCAAAGGAGATCAGAGCCCAGCTCATCCAAGGGTGCTGAGACAAGACGCTCCGAGGCCTCATCCTGCACCAGCCAAAAATCGCCTTGGAAGACATACTCATACTAGCAAGGACCCAAGATCTATCGGCAGCTATGGCCAATGAGATGGACCAAGCCCTGACAAGGCCGCAAGGAAGACAGGAGACCATCAAAACGGAGTGGGCTGACGCACTCCGAACGAGACCGCGGAGTGACACACCCTGGAAGACAAAGCCTGATGTGTCCAAGGCACGGTGCGGGTACTGTGGGCATGAACCACATGCAGTGAAAGACTGCCCTGCGCAAGGAAAGACCTGCGCTAATTGTGGGATCCCTAACCACTTTGTAGCAGTGTGCAGGAGGAGAAATCGAGGCCGAGACACCCGAGAGCAGAGACCACCATGCCGAGCTGTACGTCAACTGTCCCTAACTGACTCCGGACAGAAGGAGGAGCCACCAAGGATGAGCCGAAGGTATCAAGGGCCGGAGGATTCATCCACCAAGGAGGATGAGGGAGAAATATATCTGATCTCGTTTACACGGGGGATCAAACGCCGCAGAAGACCTCAATCCACCTGCATGGTGAAAATCGCAGGATCAGAAGTGAAGGCAAATATTGACACAGGGGCGTTGGTAAATGTAATGGGCCTCCAGCAATACAGACACCTCCGACCCCGACCACCGATCACCCCGTCACGCACCAAGATATTTGCCTGTGGGAGCAACACCCCTCTGCCACTGAGGGGTAAAATATCCGTCCCGATCAGCTCAAATGACCAGCAGGTCACAACCATTATACACGTAATAGACTGGGAAGCGGACACCCTAATCAGCAGTCACACAGCAGAAGACCTGGGCCTAGTGTCTTTCGCCAGGAGCGTCCAAGCACACCAGGTCGATGAGATCCTCGACCAGTTCCCGGAACCCTTCCAAAGGCTCGGACGCATCAAGTGAGATCTTATCAGGTTACACATCGACAAGTCCATCACACCAGTCATGCTGCGACACCGGCGAGTCCCTTTTTCACTTAAGGCCCTTGGTGTAAAATGAACTAGAAAATCTTGAGAAGCAAGGAGTAATCGAGAAGGTTTCGGGACTGGCGCCGTGGGTGTCCCCAATGGTGATAGCAGAAAAGCTCAAGTAGCCAGGGGCCATACGCCTCTGTATCGATATGAGGTTGGCCAGCCGGGCCATTAAAAAGGAGCGCCATATTACGCCAACAATGGATGACATAATTGCAGATGTCAACGGATTGAGGTGGTTTTCAAAAATCGACCTGAACGTAGGGTACCACCAACTGCCTCTTGCAGAAGGAAGCCGCTACACTACAATGTTTAGTACCCAACTAGGGTTGCGTCGTTACAAACGGCTGAACTTCTGGATATCCTCAGCGGTGGAGGTATTCCAGAACACTATCCGCAAAATGCTGGAGTAATAAACATCAGTGATGACATCCTGATCCACTCTGCCACGGCAGCTGACCATCACATACATCTGAAGAGCACATTGCGTCGCCTCAGTGAACATGGTGCGACACTTCACCGAGAGAATTGTCAATTCCTCCAACCATCGTTGGAGTTCTTTGGGTACGTGTTCAGCCAGGAGGGAATCCAAGTGGATCCCAAAAAGTCACAAGCCATCCGAAGCACTCCAGCCCCAACCACACCTACTGAAGTGAGGAGCTTCCTTGGCATGGCCACTTATTGTGGGAGGTTAATCCCCGATCTTGCCACCCATGCCGAGTTGTTGAGGGTGCTCATGAAGCCTGACGTCAAATGGCACTGGGGACCCCGGGAAGAAGAGGCTTTTCAGAGCGTCAAGGACGCGTCACTGGGAGAATCTATCCTCGCCTATTTCGATCCAGCAAAGCGGACAAAACTACTGGTAGATGTCAGTCCCGTCGGGCTGGGGGCGGTGCTTGCCCAGGAACAGGAGCCAGGTCAGTGGGCAGCCTTATCGTTTGCCAGTAAGTCGCTGACCCCCACTGAAGCAATGTATGCCCAAATCGAGCGAGAGGTGTTAGAACTAGGGGTCTCTAGTAGGCAGAGGTAGGTACCTTTGATCAAATAGGGACCCTTGTTTCTAACTCAGGGAAAGGGGATTACACTACTGAATAACCCCCGCTCACCCCCTTGGTAGCTTGGCACGAGCAGACAGGCTTATCTCAGAGGCAGTGTGTTAAGCATTTGTGAACACATACAGCAATACAGTGAAAACACAACAGATGGACACCACACAGGTTTTTATAAAAATAAGTATTCTTTATATAGACTTAATAAAAGACCACAAATGACAAAAATCCACAATACTGTACTCAAAATTGACTTGGATGCGTAACGCATAATAAACAAAAGGCTTGCAGCGTTGGAGATGCGTCGGTTCCTTGCTTCGGGTGAAACGATGCGTCACGCCTCAATGCTTACGCAGAGTAGGGGATGCGTCTTGATCCTTACCGGAGAGGAGGTGATGCGTAGATTCTCGTACTGCAGCCCGGTTGCGATGCGACAAGATGGCGCTGCGATAATCCAGTGCGATGCGATAAGATGGCGCCCTTGATGTGACGATGTTGAGACGATGCTGGCACGCCCTGGCAGCCTTGCGGCGACTTTGTACTTTGGAGCCGCGACAGGCTCTGCGACACGCTTCTCCGGTGATGCGACGGTGACCCTCACGCTTGCGATGCGCTTCTCCGGTGATGCGACAGCGGACAGTTACAATAAAGGCACGCTTCTGGGAGATGCGGTGGCGGCACGCTTCTCCGGCAATGCGATGACTACAGCTGCGGCGGCGACATGCTTCTTGTTGCGTCGCGCTTCCAGCTCCAAGCGACACGCAGGTTTCTGCAGATAGAATTCCCATCAAGGAAATTCAGAGGGGAACTGGTGGTGAAGTCTGTTGTACCTGAGACTTCAGCAGGAGGCAAGCACAAGTTCAAGCCCTAGGAGAAATATTCTGCAAGATGATGAAGCACACACAAAAGTTCCTTCTCCTCTCCTTGGTACTGAAGACACCACTGAAGGCCAACCTAGCAACACAGCACACTGGCAAGGGGGCAGGCGTTTCTTCTTGTTGTTCCAGAAGTGATCTAAAGTTCTGGGGTCAGGGTCCCCCCTTTTATACTCATATTCTCTTTGTTCTCTGAAGGCAGAGAGGCCTTTGCCTAGTCCAAACCAGTTCTGGTCAGTCCTGGAGCACTCCGTTTTCATGACTCCTTCTTTCCTTTCACAGTGCAGGGCAGAGACATCAGACGCACCACAGGAGGTGGAGCCAGCATTGTGGAGGGAAGGCACAGCCCTGTTCAGGTCCCAGGTGCAACTCCTCCCACCCATCTACATGCAAATCTCTCTATTCAGCCCTGTGCTGACTCCCCTGTCTCCTTGAATCCCCCAGCCCCTGTCCCTCAAACTCCAGACAAGGAATACACAACCTAGCAGTGGCAGGCTTGGATAGTGAGGCAAGGAAATACCTACTTTCTAAAAGTGGTATTTTCAAACACAGAATGTTAAAACAAACTTCACTAAAAGATGTATTTTATCATTCTGAGTTCAGGCATGCTAAACTCGAATTTCTACCTAGTTCCCTGAGTCAGTTAGGATTATAAGATGTAATAATCAAACTGCCCATTCTGGCCTATGGGGAACAGGTAGCCTTGCAATAGTGAAAAACGAAAATGGCTGTAATTCACTATTAGGACATGCCACACACACCAGGGCATGTCATACCTTATACTTACAATGCACCCTGCCCTTGGGCCTAACTTAGGGGTGTCTGATATGAAGATAAGGGAAGGTTTAGGGACTGGCAAGGGGGTGCACTTGGTCAGTCAACATGGCAGTCAGAGACTGCACACAGGCTCTGCAGTGGCAGGCCTGAGACACACTTTACAATCTGCTTCTGTGGGTGGCACAACCAGTGCTGCAAGCCCACCAGCAGCATTTGATAAACAAGCCCTGGGCACACTGTACTAGGGTCTGACAAGTAAATCAAATAACCCAATCATGGAGTCACTAATTAATACATCAATTTACACAAGAGAGCATATGCACTTTAGCACTGATCAGCAGTGGTAAAGTGCCCAGAGTCATAAAACCAACAAAAACAAGTCAGACAAAATACCCTGCAAAAAGGGCCAAGTCCAAAAGGTGTCGTGTCGTTCACTATAAAGTGGTCCTGCAACCATTTCCACCTGTACCTGACGGGCCAGCCATTCACCGTGGTCACCGACCATCAGCCTCTGGTCCCCCTCTTTAAGGGGACAGCCCCTCATCCACCTTGAATGAGCGATGGGCGATACAACTCCAGCCGTACCAGATGGATGTGGTGTACCGGCCTGGGGCGAAGAACCCTGCATAGTTTCTGTCCTGACACCCAGCACCAAAATAAGAAGGGGACGACCCTGGGTCAGAGCAATACATAAACATGATCTCAGCGGTGGCGTGCCCCCAGGCAATGACGCTCGAGGAAAATTAAGGAAGCCGCCAAGCAAGACACTATATACACACGGACTCTCCAAGCGGTCCAAGAAGGGTCATGGAGGAACTACCTCCAACCAACTAACACATGGGCGCCAGAAGACCGAGAAGAGCAGATGAAGATTTGGAGGGTGAGGAGTGAGCTGGGTGCTACGGCAGATGGAATACTCCTGAGAGGCTCGAGGCTGGTAATACCGAAAACTCTGAGGCACCAAGCAACCCAGCTGGCCCACGGAGGCCACCAAGGCATGACAAAAATGAAAGCGAGGATGAGGGAAAAGGTCTGGTTTCCATAACTCAGGGTAATGCTTGAAGACCTGGTACGCCGGTGCCCAGCCTGCCAGATAACCAGCGCTCCTGAGAGGCCGACCCCCGTATCACCCAAGAGGCCTGCACTCTACCATGGTCGAAGATAGGCATGGATTTTGGGAGTTTCCCAGGAGGAAAACTCAGGCTCGTCCTTGTGGATGCATTCTCTAAATATCCCATCATGGAACCAGTCCTGTCAACCGCTTTTGCACATGAGGCCCCGGTCCTGGAGAAGGTGTTTACCACAGTCGGGTTTCCCCTGGAGATCCAGAGCAACAATGGGCCCCCCCCTTCCACGGGGCTGAGTTTGCCGCTTTCCTCTGTCGTGACACCGTGACACCGCCGTGTCACGCCTCAATGGCTCCAGGCTAACGGGGACGTAGAGCATTTCATGAGGACCCTGAACAAAATACTGCACATTGCAAGTGTGGAACTAGCAGATCTGGAACGGCGTCTCCACGAGTTCCTCAGGGAATACTGGAGCACCCCACACAGCACCACGTAACGGAGTCCGTGGTCCCTTATGTTCAACCGTCCTCTGAGGGACCTGATCCCCACGTCCAGGGTGGACACCACTGCCGCTGGACGTCCGGGAACCCAAGCGAGGCGAGAGCGACAGAACCATCGAGCAAGCATTCGACGCCACGCTGCACCCAGGTCACTTCGACCCGATGCCACAGTCATACTCAAAGACCGCCGGCTGGGGGGAAAGTTCCGGACTACCCATGAACCAGGCACCTGGACCGTTGTTGCCAACAATGGAACTATGGTGACGGCTCGAAAAGGGAGCGAGGAAATCTTGCGCAACATTTCCTTGTTCAAAGAGGTCCAGACTGAGTCTTCCGAATCCGGCCTTAAAGTCCCGCTGAGCCCGAGCAGGAACGGACAGAGCCAGGAAGAAGACGGAGACAACGTGCTGGAACCTACTCCCCCAAGCCCGCTAACTCCCGGTTTGCCTCCAAATGGGCTTTGGGCCAGTGAACCACCCCTACGAAGCCAACCTCATCGGTACAGCTTACGACCCAACCCTCGCCCTGGCCAACATCTTCAGGATTTTGCATGTTCAGACTCTAAAGACTGATGCAATCGAACTGTGTATGTTAACTGGACTTTTAGAAGTTTTGTTTCAAGAACCAAGTTGGAAAGGGATTTAATGTTTAGAGTGCTGTCCTTCTAGTCCTCCAGCCGGAACTGTACCCACGTCATCCGCAGGCCAGGCGTGACCTGCGGGGTTACTATAAAAGGGGAGAGCCCGCATGTGGGGTCAACTCCGGATACAGCAAAGCAGTGTGTGTGTCCATTCTTTCCGAGGCCCCCAATTACAAATGGAGCAGGCCTTCCTGCGTAGTCCACTCATAGGGCCAGCACACCCCGCACTGCCTCCCCAGTTGCCGCCGATGCCCAGGTTCCCAGGAATACCGGGTTGCCCCTAGTTAGGCTTTCTGATTCCGAGTTGGTCGTTGTCTACTGACTGAATATAAACACTTGTATGCATAGGGATCTTAATTCTGAGTTGGATGGTATTTACCAGACCTAGTAATGTCTAGATGTGTTAAAGAACTTCACTAAAAACAGCCATAATTTCAAAGGAGAAAACAATACGCTATTTACCGTGACATGCAGATTTTGCTGCATTAGGCACGAAAATCTGCATGTTAGTCTCCTAAAATAGGTGCTACCTAACATGTAGGGCCAATTTAGAATCCCCATGGTGTTGGATTTTATTGGGTGTAACAAATACAACCTACACCTCTGACACACTCAGGAACTGGGCCTTAAGGGTTTATTAAGCCCTTGGTGGGGCAGTAACCTGTTCTGCGAGGAAAGTGAGGAGATGTACCACGCTGTGGCAGACTACAGCCCCCATATTTAGAGATCTCTGCTTGTCTGGTGGAGATCTCTCTAAGTTGCGCTGGTGCAACGTTCAAGGAGCTCCCACAACAAAGTTTGTTTGTCAAAAAAAAACTCCCAAAGCAGGAGTTTGTTTTTGAAAAACAAAAAAATACATGTTCTGACACATGGGAGTTTTCATCCAACATATTTATTTCACTGTTTAAGTCTGCGGTCCAACAAAGGGAAAAAGTATATAAAGAACGTCTGAAGTACCTATCCGTCAGTCCAAGATTTGCACCGGCAGAACCAGTGGAAGTTTTGAAGGTTGAGAGAATGGAATTTTTTCCGACTCTACATAGGGTGGGTGAAACGGGAAATTTGCTTGCAAGCTATTTTGCCATATTTGTGGCCGAGTACTGTGTCTGTAGAACTTTAAATAAGGCCCTAAATTTAGACAGTGCAGAAAGATCGGCCAGGATAATAGACAAATTGCATGGGCAAAAAATGTCTTATCTGAAAAAGAAAAATTCTCCCTTCCAAATGGGTCTGCCCTGATTCACCTACAGCAGTCTGACATTCCTAAGTCCTGTTCTGTGCTTCACAAAATCATATAAACAAATAAATATGTAAATACATTTTTTTCATACATAAGGTGTATTTGTTACTACAAATTATTTAACAGAATAGTCATGAACATCATAAGAGAATGTTCATACAGCTGTATCTGTAAGTATTGTGAGAGTTAAATGGCATTTTTTCGAGTGAGATAATGTATTACACTTACCTCTTCCATCTCTGAGAACAATTTCCTTACTGTTGGTAATCCATCTGTAGCAAGGAAAGTGGTATTCATAAGAGGGTGCTTCCACGGATACATATTTACAGTACCAGTCATTTTCTAGCCATCTGGCCGACTTCTCAAGTTTCAACAGCTGAATCTCTCCAAGGTCTCCGGATGTAGTTACTTTATACGAGTCCACCTGTGAATACATACTTTGCTTTATAACTGCAATGTCACCCAAACAAAAACCTTAACATAAACAAAAGTAAGATCACTTGTTCTACCAAACTGATAGTTAAATATTTAAAAACTGTAAAGAGAATGACTGCGTGAGGACATATTAAAGCATATATGTAGCGAGAGAGCTAGAGGATACATAACTGGTTCCAATTTTGGAATACCATGCATAATAGTAATTTCAGAATACCATGAATTGATTGAGGGGGCACCAAAATAAATCACGAGTGTTTGACCTGGCGTCCGTGGCGTGGTTTCCCTTGACTTTTTTCCCTCTGACCTTCTGTTTTGCTGCCTTTAGGATTCTGGGCACTTTACCACTGCTGACCAGTGCTAAAGTGTAGGTGCTTTTTCCCTAAAACATGGCAACATAGGCTTATCCACAATTGGCATATTTAATTTACTTAAAATTCCCTAGTAAAGTGCACTCCATGTGCACAGGGCTTGTACATTAAATGCTAATAGTGGGCCTGTGGCACTGATTGCTTTTTAATACACATACTTTACCCCGAAGGTAGGCCCTAGACAGATCCAAGGGCAGAGCGCAGTGTAATAACAAAATTGGAAATGTACTTTTACGTTTTACATGTCTAGGTAGTGAAAACTCTTACATATGTTTTTCACTACTGCAAGGCCTATCTTGCCCATAGGTTAGAATTGGGATTACCTTTCTCCATTTTATAAGTGTGATTTCCATTTGGGACAAGGTAGACATCTCGAGTTTCGTGTCTCTGAACTCATAATTTAACATCACAACTTAAGGTGAAGTTGGATTTTAAATTGTAAGTCTGAAAATGCCACATTTAGAAAGTTGTCTTTTTCTTACTTTAACCATTCCGTGCCTCTGCCTGTCTCTGATACACATCTGGGTTGGGTGACAGCTCGGCTTTGTGCATTCCTTCTGAGAGCTGAGGTGAATCATTCAGATCCTGATGGCCCATAATCAGGCTGATTGGCCTTACTGAGCTAGATGGGAGGGAAGAGCTGACACTTGCACCTGAATAGGGCTATGCCTGACCCCACACAAAGAGCAGCCAGGGCAGGAAGGGCAAGAACTTGTATCTTCCCCACTTCAAAGACACAACTGGGTATAGGTACTGGTCCCCTGACACCACCAATTCAGCACACTCTGGACCTGACAACACTCTGCCAGGAATAAGGACTGCTGTGTTGCTCAAAGGACTGACACTCTGCTGGATTCTCTGGACTCCTGCTCTGCTGTGCCTGCCCTGTTACCCCTTGCATGGTGGTAATAAGGACTTGACCTGAATCTCTACATCCCCAGAACCAAGTGACTCACAGGGCTTGCTGGCGTGCCTCCTATTTCGAAGTCTCAGGAACATCAAAGACTTCCTTCAGCAGCATCTGGACTGTGAGCCCTGCGTTGCCAAGTTGTGTCAATCTAGTCCTGGGCCTTTGGAAGTGGGTTTCTTGGCTGTTTTCCTGCAACATCCATGCATCGCCTGCTTTGGGCCAGTCAAAACCGACGCATTCACCTTTGATGCCAAAGCATAGCCACTTCGAGGACTCCACGGCATTGACAGTGCTGCTCAATGACAACCCATACCTTTCATTGCCCAGGGCTTGCGACGACACAGAACCTGACTGCACAACTTGGAACCGACACATCGTCTACAATCCTTTGGATCTACGATGACGCACCGCCTCATCCGCTCCTCGACGCTGCTCCTTGACATCAATGCTTTTGTTTTATGAAGGTACTGTTTCAGCTGGGCCTGCGTGGCTTCTGTATCCGACCGAGCTCCATCGCAGTTGGCTTGACTTTTCAGAATTCACCCGGTCTAGCTTGACCAGCTAGCCCCGGTTGGTGCTTTATGACTAAGCACTATAACTCAAAATATTCTTTAAAAATTACTTATTGTTTTTTTGTCGATTTGGGCATTTTGTTCATTAAATTAAGCTCTGTTTTTTAAACCTGGTGTGAATTATCTTTGTGTGGTGTTTTTGACAGTTTTACTGTATTGTGTTGCACAAATACTTTACACTTTGCCTATTACGTTAAGCCTGCCTGCTCTATGCCAAGCTACCAGAGGATGAGCACAGGTTAGTTTAGGGGAGTGTATCTGACTTACCCTGACTAGAGTGGTGGTCCCCAACTTGAACAGGGTGCATTCCTCTGCCAACTAGAGACCCCATTTCTAATTCTGGTGTTCAGCGGTGAGGATAGAACTTGTGTTTGTGCAGTGCCTTACAGTTTTGGTGTACACTACCATCCAAATATAAGACCAATTTAAATCAATTGGCTCTGATCCAAATTGGCATTTTTTACCTACTCTCCTTGATTTGCTTTTTTTTAAATTCTTGATTCTCCCTGACTGCCATTTTTGCTTTTTCCTAACACAAAGTCTCTGATTGGAGGTCCCGTAACTGCATCTGCAAACATGGAATTTGAGTTGGCCAAACTGGAGAAATACACTCTGGCCTGGCTCAAGGATTTTTGCAAGGCGTTTGAGATTCCTACCAAAGGCTTCACCATGAAAGTGGAGCTGCAAAAGGTGCTGAGGGCCTGAATAGAAGCAAGGCATGCAGCACATGAGACCACCAGGAAGGAAGAGGATGAGGAGATAGAGGATGAAAAGAAACTGGACCAGGATTCAGTGGAGAATCTGGGACAGCCTGTGGGACAGGGAGCCAACAATCTGCAAGGAGAGATGGTTCCCCTGTGGGCAGGGAGCAGCATTTCATCCAAAGGCCTGTCCTCAGAGGAGCTGGAGGACAGGAGGGAGGAGAGAAAGTTTAGATAGGAGCTGGTCAAGCTCAAATGTGAGGGGGAAAAAAAGGATGCCGTGGAGGAGGAGAAGAAGAAAAAGAGACTGGCCATGGAGAAGGAGGAAAAGAAAACAAAGTTGGCCATGGAGGAGTGCAAAATGATGCTGGCTCAGGAACTGAGCTTGAGAGAGCTGGACATCAAAGCTAGGAAGGCAGAGTCCAGTCACAATGGTGGCAGCATTTCTTCAGTGTCCTCTGACAGGAAGGTTCACATTCCCAAGGATTTGGTGTTTGATTGTGTGGGCGGAGACGACATAGACAAATGATTTGAGGCCTATGAGATTGCTCTGCAGATGCGCAAGGTCCTTGAGGAGGATTGGGGAGCTAGTCTGTGGAGGCACATTCCTAGTGCGGGGAAGGATACCCTACTGGCCATAAAGGGGGTGACAGAATGTGGTATCCCCTCATGAAGGAGGCCCTAATCCAGAAGGTTTGTCTGACCCCTGAAAAATACAGACAGAAATGCATAAATAGTCAGATGCTTTCCCAACAGACCTGGGTGGATTGTGTAGATTACTTCTGCAAGGCACTGGATGATTGGGTGAAGGGTAGTGGGGCAAAAGTTCACCAGGGGTTGTACAATTTGAATATACAAGATCACCTGTTCAGTCTTTATTTTTTAGATCTGCCCCAACACCTTGTTGAGTTCTCCAAAGGGTCACAAACTAGTTTTGTGGGTCAGCGCTCCAATTCCCCGACTAATAATAAGTGGTTCCCTGACAGTACGTCTGTAGGAATGAGACTCCGGAAGTGCTTTAAATGTCAGCACGAAGGGCACTTCAAGGGGGATCTCAAGTGTCCCAAGCAGGCACAGCCCCCACTGGTAGGCAGTCACTGGGGGTTGACTAGTGGAACGCTTGGGGGGGGGGGAGATGGTCCCAGATAGTCCTCGGAAAGTAGTACAGTTGACCCTAGTGCCCGGGGTAATGGAGAGATTGTATAGAGGACCCACATGCCTGACAATACTAAAAAGTACAGTCAGTGTATCTCCATCAATGGACAGAGGGTGGAGGCTCTGAGAGACAGAGGAGCCAGTATGATGACCATCAAGTGCCATCTGGTGTCTTCAGAGCAAGTAGTTCCTCATGTGTTTCACCAGGTGGTTGCAGCTGACAACCACGAGAGACACTACCCTGTGACTCTGGTTCCTTTTGAATGTGGAGGTGGGGGGGAGGGGGCTCAGGTCTGCTGAAGGTAGCTATGAGTTCGTCCATGCCTTTGGATTGTCTGCTGGGTAATGACATGGAGCATACAGCCTGGAAGGAGGTGGAGCTCAGGTCAAACATGGAGATGTTGGGGTTGCCTGAAAGGGTGTTCCTGACCACATGGTCCATGGCAGCCAATCAGTGTAGTCAAGAAGACCCTGAGCCTGAAAGGATGGCGCAGGCACCTGCCAAAAAGAGAAAGTGCAAGGGGCGCTGGAAACCTGCTCCTGAAATCCCACGGCCCGTGAGGAGGCTGAACCTGATGGGTTTGCCTAGGTGCCAACAGGGGAGGAAGTGGCCGAACTGAGGAACCTGCCTGAGCTGACCAATTGGCAGCAGGAACGGGGTCCCACCAGGGAGGAGTTCTGCAGGGTACAGAAGGAATGGCCTTTTTCTGAAAGTCTGTGACAGCAGGCTGAGACCCAGGCATCTGTGGTGACGCCTCTGGCAAGCATCTGATGTACTGAGAGAATGGTCTCCTGTATAGTGAACACAATAAAAAAAAAACGGGGGGAGGTAGAGGTTAAGGTTAGGTTCACCCTCCTTACTTAATGCAGTTCCATATGACGTGAGGTTTAGTAATTTCATGATGTACATACAAGCTATTCTGAGAAGAGCACTGTGAGAAAATACAGCCATACGAGGACGGGGACTCACCTTTAACGCCACATTCTGTCCGACCTCTGCAAAGGGACACGTATCTCCCCTCTACAGGATACTGAGGAGAAGAAAGGGAGACCCGCCGAATGGGAAAAGAGAAACCACCCGGATGAGGCGGGACAACCAGCCTTAAGGAGACAGATGCTGGACGAGAAGGGGCGCAGAAGGGGGAACCCGTAAGACGCCGAGGATACTGAGACGGAGCAGTGGGCGGAGGAGAAATTGTGGAAGGAATCGAAGGAGAAGGAGTCGCAGGAGGCGCCGAAGGACGAGGAAGACGTGGGAGGAACCGAAGACGACGGGGAGGACACTGAGCGGTGGTCCGAAGACTGGTGGACGTTCCCGGAGGACGCTGTGAGGCCACCGCAACTCTGGAGAGTTGCGGCAGACGCGGTGAGTGGACGGACAGGGTCGGGAGGGGTAAAAGGGGACAACGGGCCTTATAACGAACCTAAGCACAACCCCTGCATGCTCCTACACAATTAACGCCCACATACTCGGGTCACAGAAGGAAGGGGGGAAGAAGGTATCTCCCATGGCGAATATAGTCCTGCAGTGTTTTTTTTTTTAAATGCCTCACCTCAGGAGGAGTCTTTTTGCGTTAGAGGTTTTGACGTAACCCAACTCAGCAAACGAGGCAACTGGAAAAGGGACCCTTCCGGTCGTACTAGAAAGGAGAGGATATCCTGTGACTCCACCAACCGCCAACCTCAAACCCTACAAGGGAACCGGCCATAGTTTTTTTTTGCTGTCTGGTTGACCCTCCGTAGGTGGAAGGTTCACCTATACTTGATTTTTCCCTGTTTTTTTTTTTCTATTCTCCGTTCTTAATACATTCCGGGTGTGGGGATGGTGAAACATTGACCAGAAACAGTATAGTCCATTGACCTCTCTTTCCTTCTCTTTGAGCAACTCCGGGACGGCTGTCACCATCCAACCATCCTGAGGAAACCACAGGAGAAGAGGGGAGTGTAACCGGACAAATCAAACCTCAAACAACAACCACCTGACCAACTCTGATGATGATGATAACCACGAGTCCATGTACAATCTTGTGTAAATAATCAACAGAAACTTCACCATTCAACCATCACTGCGGCCTCCTAGTTTCCATTTCCATCAATCAGATGTACCGTTGGGCTCGCAACATATGGCACAAATACTCTACATCCTATTTGAGTGTCTAAATGTATCCCCTTGTAAAGTTATCCCCCTAGTTAGTTTTATTTTATTTTCAGCCTTTTGTCTACAATACCCGACATTTTTGTCATTCGCCTAAGATGGCCCTGCTCCAATGCCAGTCACAGCGGCCATTTTGTAAGAGACACGGTCTAGTTTTTAAGTAAGCATGACTAGGTCTGTTTCATTTGCCCAAGAAGACCCCGCTCCATTGCCAGTCACAGCGACCATTTTGTGAGAGACACGGTCTAGTTTTTTTAAGTAAGCATGACTAATCAGATCCGGGTCTATTTAATGGCTACCGGGAGAAAGACGCGGTAAGATGCAGTCTCCCGGGGTGCCATCAGGTCATTTTCCGTGAGTAGTGCTTTGATGAAGTAAGTCCAGCCAGACCGGTTTGACCTTATTTCTCATTTTTTCCAAAGAAATAATAAGGTTTCTATTTTCCTTCCAGAAAAGCCAAGGCACTGGGAATTCTCTCCCCGGTTCCGATCTCCTTTACCTTTAGAAAACTCTAATGACTATCTCTATGTCCCTATTACTATTTTAGGGTGTGAATACAAGCCCCTCTACCCCTGCAGATCATGAGGCATATTTCTGCCTAAACAAAAGCATGTGTCATTGATATGTAATACTATTATTTTGTAATATGTTGTATGTTACGTGGTGTCTTTTTCACAAGTGCGTTTAGACTACAATTTGTACCAAATTACTTTTCTTCACAAAGACATTGTGTGTGATTGATTTCTTCCACCACAGATGATCGCACGAAATAGCGGTTAAGTACACCCACTATAGAGGAGTACATTGATCGAGATACGACGCCATATATATAAAGGGCCTGCCAGCTTGGCTGGTAGGCAGGCTTTTTTTAATTTTCCTTTTGCTTTATTTCCTACAGATACAGCGTGTCAGTGTACAACTGTATGTATTAAATATCAGGTGAACACACATTAGGTGTGCACCCCATTGTTTCCTATTCACAGGATTCTTTAGGAGTGGTATGCACGGGGCTGGCCCTCATGTGGTCCTGAAGAAGAGCTTTAGGGGAAAGCTCGAAACATGTCGACCCACTACTAGGGACACCATGCTCATTACAGTTAAGCCTTTCCCTAGTATTAACCCCTGATTTTAAAACATACCAACTAGGAGCAGGAATCAAACATTAGCTCACTAGCTAGGTATTTTAACCTATTTTTTCTCACTCCACATCACTGCACCACACATATTTTCCAAAAACCAAGTGCTCTTACGTAGTTCACAAGTCGCAGCACGCGTCAATCCACAGCGGATGGAGAGGACCCCAATGATGAAGCATACCACCTAGGGGTAACCCTGCTGGCTGAGGGGACTCTACAAAATAATTTTTCTTTCTGGAAAGAGGGTTTTTCACACATGTTCAGTGGAATCCCTGTCTTTCCTATGGTTAGGTTTCTTATTCCGGTACTCTGGATGTTGTGGAACTCCTGTATAGTGTGCCTAAGGTTCTTGAGCCTGGTGCAATACATGTGTTGGTGGTCCCTCAGTACTACAGGACCTTACTACCAGGTGTGGCTCATTAGGTACAACTTATTTATAAAGCTACAAGTGGTTCCCAACGGAACCACTTGCAGCTTATTAACTATTAACCCCAGGTTCTGAGGGATACAGGGTGACCCCACTGATCTTAATGGCATTATGTACAACTGGCGGGTCATTTGGGACAAGACAAGAACTTTGACAAGTTTGTCACCCACTTTTATTGGTATCAAATGAGGAAGGCCTTAGATTCATACTGTAGGTCCTGTCCTACCTGCCAGGCGAGTGGCAAGACAGGAGGGAAGTGCAACTCTCCCCTGCAACCTTTTCCTGTCGTTAGCACCCTTTTTGAGAGGGTGGGCATCCACATCATGTGCCCTCTGGACCCAAGACAGCCATGGGAAACAGATTAATTCTGGTCTTGGTGGACCATACCACCTGCTACCCGGAAGCTATACCCCTAAAGACAGTGACTGCGCCCGTCGTGACCAGGGCACTAATGGGGATCTTTACCCATATAATTTTCTCCAAGGAGGTGGTATTTGACCAGGGTACCAACTTCATGCCTTACTACATGAAGGCCATGTAGGAAGAGTGTGGGGTGACTTACAAGTTCACCACTTCTTTCCACCCCCAAACCAATGGGCTGGGTAAGAGATTCAACTGTACCCTGAAAGGCATGATTATGGGTCCGTTAGACACTAGGAGTCATAAGTGGGATGTCCTCCTGCCATGCCTTTTGTTTGCATACAGGGAGGTAACACGGAAGGGGTTTGGTTTTAGCCTCTTTGAACTTCTGTAAGGGCTCCTTGTGAGAGGGCAAGCTCCCAGGAAAGCCCCCCAGGATGTGGCTAGCCACATGCTAACCCTTCGCAACCAAACAGCCCGCTTCCAGTACCTCACCCAGCAGCATCTGGAGGCTAGCCAGTAGGACATGAAACGCTGGTACAACCAGAATGTCACTTTGGTGGAGAGTCAGCCTGGCCAGAAATGTGGATAATGAAGCCCATGGAGCCCATTCTCTGCATGACTGCTGGTCTTGGCCCTATGAGGTAAAGGAGCGCAAGAGTGATGTCTCTTACTATTAGGACCAAGTTGGCTGATACTTTTCAGCTCATGTGCATATCGGGTTCTTTCCCTTCGGGCTGGAAGAAGACCGTAGTGCTGCCTCTCAGTAAAAATCCTTTTCTCAACTCAGACGATCAGAACAGTTTTCTTTATCTAGCAGAAAAAATAGATACATTCAGTATCTTCTTGAAATTGAACAGAAAATTATTAAAAAAATAGACATTTAACAAATACCACGAGTGTGATCTAGATCATTAGCTCTAATATGTGCTAAAATTAGGCAATATTCATGTTAAACAATTTGAAGTGCACCAGTTATTCTTGATTCTCTGACTGTATTGTTAAATGTCTAAACACATTTGACATTCATTAAAGTGCCTAGAAGAAAAAGTGCATTGGCACATTTGTAATGAGAAGTAAAGTGCAATATATTCAATAGAGCCAAATTTGAAACAACTTTTTAATAGCTCAACTCTATCTGATCATATTTCAGAGCCACAGATCATCATCCATAATGCGCAAATAAACAATTAAGATGCGACAGTGATATTGAATGGAATTGAATTGAATAGGCTCTTATATAGCGCATGGCTACTCGAAAGCATCTCAGCGCTCAACAAGGATCACCCAAGGACAAAACAAAGTACCATTAACTAGAGCACGGCTCTATGTCCTCGGAAAGAGCCAGGTTTTCAGCTTCTGCCGGAACACAAGCAAACAAGGCTCCTGGCGAAGAGTCAGAGGAAGGGAGTTCCAAAGTTTGGAGGCATTTAATGAAAAAAGACGCCCACCAGAACGAGATCTATTTATTCGGGGGATCACAGCCAAGTTTTGATCATTGGACCGAAGATTTAGAGGGGATTTGTGGGGAATGACCAAATTTTCTAAGATGGGAGGGCCTTTCCCATGGAGGAGTTTGTGTGTCAAACACAAAGATTTAAAGAAAACCCGCTCTTTCACCGGAAGCCAGTGAAGGGATTTGAGAGAGGGTTTGGCTGATGTGCGGTGGTTGACACCCATTAGAAGTCTTGCCGCCGCATTCTGAACGACTTGAAGTCACTTAGTCGTAGAGGCTGGTACTCCTAAGTACATGGCATTCCCATAATCTATCCCAGAAAGGATCAGAGATTGTACTAAGATTTTTCTGGCCCTTTCTATTCAATTTTTCCCATAGATATTTTGCATTTCCAATCACATTCTTAATACTTTGCAGTATTTTAAAGAGAAAGTGTATTAGTTCATCAAAAGTGCAATACAGAACAAAGAATCCAAATTTAGGACATCTTTTTAAAAGCACTAGCCCAATTTCTGTAATCTATTGCCGAGTGCAAGCACATTGAAGGTTTGAGCCAAGAACCACATTTTAATCTATTTATGGGACAAGCTGAAGGACCGTCCCTTTAGAGTAAGGTAAAAAGATTTAAATAACCTTTCACCTTATTTCAAGTATTGCCAAATGGCATAAAATCGTTTTAAGCCCGCCCACACGCTTTGCATATGCCTCCTTAAAATTCAAAGTCAAAGCATTTTATTTTTCCCCCCTGGACTGTAAGAATCTTGTCAATCCTCCAATTCTGGAGGATGACAGGGCGTGCAATCGTCAGGGCTATTGATATAAAATATTGTTGACCCTTTAGTAATTGTTGGCTCCATTTTGAAACACCAAATAGTACGAGAGTAGCATCTGGAGATACTGAAAACTCAATTGTTTGACCAATTGCCTCAAACAATTCCTGTCATAAATTTGAAAGAGGCAGGCATGAATAAAACGTATGGAGCCAACCTCCTGCACCTTCTTGAAAACAATTATTTGATACTGCTGCATGCACTTTATTAAGGGTTTCCTGGGTATGATATGCCATTTATCTGGGCAGGAATGACATTCTTTTAAAGTTTGCAGCCTGAAGAGATTTGTTTCCTATCTCAGCAATTTAATGCCTATCACTCTCTGATAGATGACATTGCGACATTGTGTTTTCTCTAATACCCTGGAAAGAAAACTAGTTAGGTCAACCTGCAAGGATACATCCCTCAGGGGTCGTTCCAATTTCCTGTTCCTAGCAATCTGCCCTTAACCATATCCCTACTTATTTGATAGGCTCCTGATTCTCCATTTTAATGTTAACCTGCAGAAAGTACTTAATCTGGCTGCAGCAAAAAAATGTTGCTTGCATTGTGGCCACTCCTAGTTATTAGTTCTTCCCGAGAGACAGATTTTCCCCACATGATAAAATCACCAAAGGTTTTAAACCTATGGAGTCCCAGATTCTAACCACACGATCTGCCAAAAAAGCCCTCCTCCAACAATACAAATCCATCAAAAGGAGACTTATAGAGTTGGCTTAAGACACTCATCCACCCAATGGTATCCCATAGAAACTCATATCTGGTCTTTTTGGTAGTTTCGCTGTTTGGCTAACTACTTGTAAGAAAATTACCCAATACTCTACATCCATTAAAATACCTTGAGAGAAAATCCATTAAAGCGGCCTAATTGTAGCCTTGCATATTGGGAAGCACCAACCCTCCTTGTGATTTCTGAAGTTGCAAAACCCCTAACTTCACCCTGGATGATTTCTTATTCCAAATAAAACTCCTTAATACTGAATCTAATTCCTGAAAAAAAACCTCGCAGGGATTTTTATTGGGACATCGAGAAGAGAAATATCATCAGTGGTAGCACCGATATTTTAATCATGGAGATGCGTCCTATTATTGTCAAGGGGAGCCGTGACCTCCTATCGAGCAATGTCTTTATCTTTCGTAGCATTTTTTGGTAGTTCAGATGGAACAAGCTAGAAAAATTATTTGTCACTGATATCGCCAGATGTCTTATTGAGGATTGCGTCCTAGCTTGATGCTGTAATGAGACTGGGAGGTCAGCAGCTGTTATATTAAAAAGCAATAGTTCTGTTTTACTTTGATTTATCTTATACCCTCCTATTTTAGTAAAATCTGTTATCGTCTGCATAGCTCTCCTGATGTTGTCCTTGTCAGGCTGTGGATATAAAATGATGTTGTCTGTGAATAATTGCAGCCTAGTCATCCCTTCTATGGGTGCCTTTACATTAACCTTGCAGAGTTGTTCCGCAAGGGGTTCAATAAAGAAAGTAAAGCAAATTGTTGAAAGGGGACATCTTTGCCGCGTCCCCCTTTTTTATCAAAAATGAACCTGCCATCTTAGAGTTCACCATCACTTTAGCAGTGCCCCATTGTATAAGTTTGAAAGCACTGCTATAACTGGGAGGGATAACAGAAGGTTTACCAGATCAAATGCCTTTTCGGCATTGACCATCCTAACTTGAGCCTTTGTATGATTCACAGAAGAAGTAATCGATTGCCTGAATTAAAAACTGGGTATTTGCTGACATTAATCGGCCCGACACAAAGCCACACTGATCTTCATGAATTAACTGTTGTGCTCCTGACATAATGTGGGATGCCATTATTTTCATTATCAGTTTATAGTCTGTATTAAGCAGGCTAATCAGTCTATATGATTGGACCAATTTTGGATTCTTATCCTTCTTTAAAAATGAGACAATTGTTAATTCCTGGAAAGTTGGAAGGATTTCTCCTCCTTCTTTAATATAGTTAAGCAGTTACACAAAAAATGGGACGAGGTCCCTGGAAAAGTCAATGGGAAGCTCATCATTCCCACATGCTTGGCATTTGGCATTTTCTTAAGTGCTCCCTGAAATTCAGAGGGTGTTATAGGCTTCAGAAAGGTCTGGGAAAGAGAGTTAGATAAACTGGGGAGTCGAATGGTAGCATTATACTGTTCTATGCTAGTCATTGATTCCATAAAATTAGTCTGATAAATGTCACTATAATGTTGGAAAAACACTTTGGCGATCTCTTCCTGGTCTGTCTCCAGTTTCATAGTGATGGGATTCTCTAGAGATTTTTATTGTCGCCTTTCCGCTTTTCATTTTAGTAGACCAGCCAAGAAACTTGCTAATATGCTGTTTTTCTTCATACATTTTTTGTTGATAGGTATTAGACTTGTTAATCTCTACAAATATGTAAAATCTCTGAGTTTTTGTTTTGCTGTTGCCAATATGCCTACATCTGGCTCAATTCTGGAATTTCGCTCCCTTACATCTGTGTCATTAACTAGTGTTTCCTGCTGGGAACGTTCTTTAACTTGGTTTGCTTTAAAAGCAATGATCTTTGCCCTTAATGTTGCTTTGAACGCCTCCCATATTGTGAACAAAGAAGCCGTTTTACTATTAATGGCGAAGAACTCCGGGATGAACTGCTTCATTTCTACGACCCACTGGGGATTAGAGAGCAGAGATTTATCTAGCTGCCATCTGCGTCCGTCCCTTTTATTTGAGACAATATCCTCTACTACAGAGACCAATGAATGATCTGATAAAAACATTGGCCCAGATATCAGTCTGCCCCCTACTCAAAGATTTTGAGACTAACAAGAAATCTATTTGTGAGGTGGTTTTAAATCTCTGTGAAAATCAAGTGTATTGTTTGACATCTGGGTCGTCTTCTCTCAAAGGATCCATCAGTTGATAACTAGATGTAGGAAAGTGCCCCATTTTGCATGGTCACCCACAACTTTTTGCCTGATACCTGCTGCCAACTTTACTGAGTGTGTGCTGGGATCCTGCTAACCAGGCCCCAGCAACTGTGTTCCTTTCCAAAACTGTACCTTTTGGCACATCCCTGGCCACAGGTAAGCCCCTTGTAAAATGAACCATGGGTACCAAGGGCACTGTGACCAGGGAAGGCCTCTAAGAGCTGCAACACCTATTGTGCCACCCTTAGGGACCCTGCACCTTAACACACAAATCCTGCCATTGCAGGTTGGTGCAGAGAAAATGGAACAGTCGCCATGGCATACATACCTGTGTGCCATGCCTGCAACCCACTGCCTGTGACATAAGTAAGTCCCCCCTTTAGCAGGGTGCACTAGACCACAGGTGAGGGTACAGTTGCATGAGCACTGTACCCCTACAGTGTCTAAGTCCATTCTTAGACATTGTGAGTGTAGTAAAGCCATAAAGAGTGTATGGTCTGGGAGGTGGTCATTACGAGGTTCACGGCTCCATAATGGCTTTACTGAAACCTGGGAAGTTTGGTAGCAAACCTCGCAGCATATTAAACACACACTGATGCCAGTGTGGTATTTAATGTAAATTACACTCAGAGGGCATCTTAGAGATGCCCCCTGAAAAATGACCGGCCGTGGTGTGGTTCCAGAATGGCGAACCACTGTTTGCCACCACCAGACAGGTTTCTGAACCCATAGGAAGAGGGCCTCCGCTTTTTGGGTCCAGAAACAAAGCCCATGGTGGGCAGAGGTGTCATGTCTCCTCCCGAGGATGGGCTGGGTTTGAGAAGGGAAAGTTTCAAAGGTCTGCCGCCTTTGTTAGCTGACCCTGCCTTTTGCTGCCCCCAGCAACTAGGCTACCACCCATTCTGACCCTCACTTTAGGTGGGAGAATCAGCGGGAAAACTAAGTTAGGGAGAGAGGTGTGCCCATCTTTGCCAACCCCCCCTCACGTGAGAGGCAAGGTGATGCACACATCTCCCTCCATTTTGAAGATGAGGGGACCCAGACAACCAGAGAGGCTTATCCCCCCCCCCCCCCACTGGAGGGTGGCATAATAGGGGGTGTACTCACCCGCAGGAAGGGACCTATTGGTCCCAACCTGCACACCCCTGTATTGCCCATAAATTTAGTATTTAGGGGTGACCCTGAACCTTGCCTCCTCAGATTTTGGAAGAAAGAAGTAGGACTGAAGAGCTGTGCTGAAAGAGAAAGAAGAGGACGGCTACTGCTTTGGCCCAAGCCCTACAGGCCTGCCCTGACTTCGACCTGCACCCAGCGAAACCCCAGCATGACCAGCAGCCATCCAGAACCTAGAGGGCCTGCCCTGCCTTTCTTAAACAGACTCTGTCTCCCATGAGCACCGGATTAGCTCAACCAAAGACTCCAACACAAACCCCGGATCCAGCCAAATCTGCAGTTCTGCACCACTCTGCACCTGACGCACTCGCCCGGAGTTTGAGTGGCTCAACACCACCAGGGGGTCTCCCCAGTGATCCTGACCTGGGATCTAGTGATCCCCAATGTGCCGCAACCTTCTACCCAAAGCCTGCAGCCTCAACCCAAGGGGGCCCCCGACCACGACCAGAACTGGTAAGAACACCCGATGCCCAAAGACAACCCCGCACCTGACACCCCACAGCCTTCGGTGGCCCAACTGATGGTGTCCAGGCATCCCTCAACCCTCCAAATTACCTCTGTTGCAGGTGGTCGCCCTCGGGGATCTCCCTGGACCAAGCCTGCAGCACTTCTTTCGAACCGGTGATCTCCATTAAAACCAACAGGACTCCTGACGTCGTCTTCGCAACCAGCATCCTGCCACCTCCAAGCAGCTGCTGGTGCAGCTCTTGTGCTGATTGTTGGCCCCTGCAGTGCTGATCCTAATCCCAGGAACATTGCTCCCTAAACCGAGTGGCCTGTTCGTGAGCAGCCCCGGACCGAAGGTCCCCTGACCCCATTGGCTAACATTGGGCCCCTGCACTCTGCACCCGGCTGCCCTAGTGCCACTGGTAGTGCAGTTTGAGTGCCTCTGTGAACCTTGGTTCTAACACCAAACAACTATTCTTGCAGGGCATTTACTTACCTGCAAACCAATAAAATGTTCTCCCATAGGAATCCTTGATTTTTCCTCCTAAAATATTCTAAGTGTTGAACTGACTTTTGAATGGAAACCAAAGTAACTTTCTTTGAACCAAAAACTGTTGTACTTATCTGTGTTTTGTAAGACCCACTGTGTGATATCTAGGCATATCACACTGAGTAGTAAAAGTAACTTAAAAGTAACGCAAACGTTATTTAAATTAATTTCACTGTATTCAGAACTGTTTTAAAAGCAGACACAAACCTGTAACGATTCCATTTTCAACCACAATTTTATTTTCTTGTATAGTTTTGCATTTGGAAGCACACCCTACGAACCTGTGCCAAGTCCTGCTTGGTTCTAGAAATAAAATATAAGTATACCTTTTTTATACTTACCTAATTGGCCTGGATTCAGTCTGTGTGTGTGTGCCATCAGTTCTTGATTGAGTGAATAAAATAAATGCCTAACACACCCTTCTGATAAACCTAACTGCTCAAACACACTACCACTAATAGAGCTGTTAGTTATTATCCAGTTTAGACTCTGCTATACCTCTGGGGATCCATTGGACTCTGTGCACATTATACCTTACTTTAGTATAGTATATACAGAGCCAGCTTCCTACACTACAATCTTCTATTATTCTTTTAGTCTTAGGTTTTAACTGTTTTTTATTCTTACTTGATGTATCTTTAACCAAATATCAAAGGGCCTAGTGCACCCAAAGCAATATCATGGATCTGGGTAATAGAGTCAATAGCTTCATTTATGGGGCCATAGTAGTTGATAAAATTTAGACCCCAACAGCTGACTGCTACTTTGACCATATGCATCTGCCCTGTGGATCCCAGGTCACCACTCGGACCTCCCAATCAATGCTATTTCCTAAAAATATTACGACTTCACTGACCGCAGCCTGTGCAGATGCGTGGGAGTATTTATGAGTGACTGACACCTTTGGGGTATTACTCTTTAGGCGGGTCTCTTGTAAAAAAAATAACCTCTGGTGAAAAAGGGGATAGCCACCCAGTAAACTCCCGTATTTACTTTTGTTAGTTAAACCGGTAACGTTACACAAGAGAATCCATACCTTGCGTTTCTTAAGAGTGGACATCGTGTGAGCATTTTGTGAATCACTCTTAGCACCTTACCTCTACAATTTGAGTTAATTTTGTCAGGTTCAAATCCTAATTTCAGCTCTACATAAACCCACCCCAACTGCCCTCCCCTCGGTAACTCAGCGCCCCCTTGGAAGATCCCGATCGGAAAGGGGAAAAGGCCTAACCCCCTTCCCTATCATTGTTAACCTTTTGGTGCCTTGGTGTGCCACTAGAGGTCTGCACTCCAATGTTGGCGGCCGTGAAAAAGAGAGAAAGAAACCCCCAAACTCCAGAATTTAATTTCTTTTCTATCTGGGTTCCAGTATGGACTAACTTATACATCCTTTTCCGCCACTTATTCAGTCCTCCCATTTACTTAGCATGGTTCGACCGCTGAAAAATCTCTTTCGCCTGCTGGATCAAGTGTAGAATGCGAAAATGTCCTTGGCTACCTGCATTCCTTGTCTCTTGAATTGATCCGGCATTGACAAACTCACAACAGCATCTTGCAGCCATAGCTGACATATCCGGAAAAATGTTAAATTAAAACTTATCAGATGTCTGAAAACCCTTTGACTTAATGGCTGCTGCTATTATTGATTGCTTTATTTGAAAGTCACCAAAGTTGACAAGGAATATGCGTGGATATTTTGCGTTAGTCTGTTGATGAAATGGGACTTGATGGGCCCTCATTTTTGAATGGTGGTCTTTGCTAGGCCCATCCCCCGGGGAAGACATAATTCTGGATAAGGTCCAAAATAAATTTGATGGAATCTTGACCCACTTCCTGCCCTTCAAGGATACCCTGAAAGCGTAAATTTGACATTCTAGGCTGATTCTCAAACTGATCAAGCTTAATCTGGGTTTCATTCAACTCCTGGCTATACTTTGCTTGGAATAACTTGAACTTTTTCTGAGCTTCTTCGAGCTACAATATGCGCTGCACTGCATGGATTAGCCTCTGATTTAATTGCAGGATGTTGTCATAGATAATATTGAGCTGACTTTCCTGTGGGCCTTTTCTTGAGCGTTTTTTAGCTCCCTTATGTCCACGAACATAACTTGCAGAATGTCTCTGGATTGGGAATTATAGACTGCCACTCCCCTCATATCTATACTAGGCTCAGTATGAAAAGGTTCTTGGTGATTGAAGGTTCACATCTTTGGGGCAATTTGAGATGCTATCATCTCTTTAAGTAAGTTCATCATTGCGGGTTCGGTAGCTTGATCAGTACTCTCCAATGATACTAATATCACTGTTGCAGTTTGCACCCCATGCCGATAATCAAGTCTCTTCTCTGATGGATTCTGGCCATCTTACCCTGTTGTCCTTACTCCTTTAAGCCCAAACAGTGGGTATGAGGGTCTTTGCCCAGGGCAACTACCTTTTAGTGCTCCTGGTGTGCCTTCTTGTGACTTGTCTAGCGTACGATCTTGTGGCAGTTCTAGTTCTGAAGGCTCACCCTATTCTGCTGGTTTTTTATGTGAGGACATTGGTTGATTTTGTTATGGGGGTCTCATTTGCCTCTCCAGAAAAAAAGCTTCACTACGAATCTGTTGAGCCATCTCAAGTAAAATGCAAATTGATGGTTGAATTGCTTTCCTCAATATCTGCTTCTCGTAATTCAGAGCCGCTTTGCACCACCTGTTTTTTGCAAATTCTGCACACTTTGGCAGTTCTGGAGACCATCGTCGGAGTGCGGGACTTTCCTGCACCATCTCATGTTGTAAGGCACTTCATCTGGCCAAGGTGAAAGATTACTTATTGAAGGAGAGCACTTTATCCAGGAGGCTACTGGTTTTAATGCCTTCCTCTGCTTTTGCGCATCCTGCAGTGTGGGGAGGGCGCAGGCTCGACAGTAGCAAGCCGCACCCACATTTGGGAGGGCCGCCTACGCTATTATCCGTGCAATACACCCCACGTGAGGGATGCCTAATACTTCACTTATAAATTTCTCCCTTGACACCCCTCCTACTGTCTGTTGCGTAGAGGTTACATTTTCAGCGCACAGTCTTTGGTGCTTGACCCTGCTGTGTGTTGTCTCGCAGTGTCCTCTCCGCAAGCTCCAGATTTGGCATCTCTCTCAGCACCTCTCTGGCCGCAGTCACCGTCAGCCTACACGTCTCCCTGTAGCTACATAGCTCTGCCTCTAGAAGCCACAAGGTGGGAGGTGGCCTGTCACACTAAGATTGCATAGTTTTTACCCAGTGGCCAAGATTCCCCCTACAGTGCTAGAAGCAGAGGACCGGGACCCAAAAACACATTGCCCCGCTACACTACATGGCGACCTCAACCGGAGCCAGAAGTGCCCTCCTTAGGCTAGGAGCATGACAGGACCTCATCTGCCCTCTGTCAACACTCCCTCTGCTGTTATCCGAACAGTTATCGTTCCATTTCCTGTTTCCCAATGCGGGCCAAGATTTTTGAAAAAGTGCGGAATGCACAATTGGTAGCTTACATTAATGCCAACAATCTCCTGGACACTACACAATTGGCCATAGCACAGAAACCGCTCTTATTAAGGCCACGGAGGAAATTAGGTCAACTCTCGATCAGGGCTGCACTGATCCTGCTTAATCTAGCAGCAGCTTTTGATACTGTGAATCGTGAGCTGCTGATGGAGCGGTTGAGCGGGACCGGAGTGACTGGAATAGCATGGGAGTTATTGAACTCCTTACTTTCGAGCCGGATGCAATCGGTCAGGCTAGGTAGGTTATTTTCTCCACCCTTCTCCCGTACTTGTGGGGTTCCCCATGGGTCATCTATCAGTCCTCTGCTATTTAACATCTATGTCACTCCCCTTGCTGAACTTATAAAATCATTTGCGTTGACATCATACGTAGATGACACAAACTGTTGTGTCACTGGCAACAGAGGATAGGGGAGTGGAGGTGAGTTTTTGTGACTGTGTGAAAGTGGTGGGACATTGGATGGTGGGAAATTGTCTCAAATTGAACGCTGCAAAAACTGAGGTACTGTTGTTCGGTGCCCAGTTGTCTTTTTGGATCTCCAATTGGTGGCCCCTGAGCTTGTGTTAAGAATCTGGGAGTTCTTATAAAGAACAAACTCTCCTACACTGACCAAGACAATGCTGTAACCTCCGCAGCTTTTTTCATCTCAAAAACTGAGAAAATTCTCCCCTTTTTACTGGGTTATCTCCAGAAAACAGTGGTTACCTCTCTTGTTATCTCAAAGGTTGAGTATTGCAATGGACTCTACATTAATGCCCACCGGCAGGTTCTTAACCAGTTGCAAACCTTACAGAATGGGGCCGCTCGGCTGTTGTGCATAATCCACAAATATCAATCTGTTTCAGAATTCATCATCAAACTTCATTGGCTACCTGTCAGGCAGAGGGTTGAGCTTAAACCCCTGCGTACTGTGTTTAAGGCACTGTACAGGATAGGCCCTGACTTCCTGAGGAGGAATTTCTATTTTTTTTTTTTTTTTCCTCATTCACCACCAATCTCGTTTCACTACACACCAATGATCTCTGTACCAAACTCAGCAAGCTGGGAGAGGGTGGGCGAATAGGTATAGACACCCATATACAGGTACCAGAGGTCTGCTTGGATGCCAGTGATGGAACAACTGAGATAGCTCTTCTACCGTTGAGGTAGCATAATCATAGGACTCAGAAAAAACCACACAAGAAAAACCACACACACTTCCTGGGCCCAATCCGAGTAGTACCAAATCCCAGAATGCCAGCTTCTTCTTGCTGCAAGATCGAGTTTAGAGACCACTACGGCTGATGACAACCAGTCTGAGAAGATGGGAGGGGAAGGATTTGTCCACCTTTTGCAGATTTCTCTCCCGGCCAACAAAATAAGATAAAAAAGCAATGTTCTAGAAGGGCCCGTTACTTCATCTGAAAGTCCCAAAATGATCAGGGACAAATCGATATGAATTGAACAACTCAAGACCCTTGTCAAAGAACAACCAACTTCGTCCCAGAAAATCTCCAGAGCAGGGCATTCTTTAAACATGTGGATGTCCGAAGCTGAGACCAACCCACATTTCTTGCAACAGACCGGAGGGCCAGAAGAGATTTTAGAAAGCTTTAGTGGAGAGAAGTAGGCCCGAGGAATGGTATACATGTGGTTTATATTCAACCATGCAGGTTTACTGTTTCGTATATAAGCTTACACGAACCCTGCCAAAGATGATCCCAATTTTTTGCAGGTAAGGAACCGCCCCACAGTTCCTCCGCGAGCTTAAATTCACCATCTACGGAGTCTGCAATGGCTTGATACCAAAATGAGACCACCCTGTCCCACATGGCTTAGATACCAACTGATGTTCTAAAAAAAGTGCCTTCCCCCACAAAGTTCCTATAGTCTATCTTAGATTGGGCCTAGCTTTCCAACTGGAGATATTTGAACCTGGAGAGACCCTCACCGACTTTATCTTTAAGTTGATCCCATGAAATGAGGATACCGTCGGGAGCCAAATCCCCCCAAACCACTAGACCAGCATCTCTCAAAGGTATTGCCAACCTATTCCTTAAACACTCCGGAGTACCAAGAGAATCCCACAAAGGCGACAGGCTGGAAAAGTAGCTGAGTGTAGTTGCTCCCCTTAGTTTCGCCCAGGTTTTAGCAAATCCTTGTAGGACCTTCAGCTTGATCTTTTTTTAAAATTTCGGGTCCCCGAATTTAAACAGAAAACCCTCCTCAGCTAAACTGGCACCTCTGAGCATTGCTAGAAACTTGGCCGCTGCACCTGTGTTAACCGGCATTTTCAACAACATACGTGAATGGGTAAGTTGGAAAGCCCAAGCAGAGAACTGAAAATCCGGCAAGGCGAGGCCACCCTTCTCTCTCTTCCGCCTCAACTTTTTCCAGGCTATTCTTGGTGATTTGTATGCCCAGACAAATTAGTTTATGTCTCGCTGGAGCTTATCAATCGCAGATTTTTCAAAGTGTAAGGGGATGCAGTTAAAAAGAAAGGTGACCTTGGGGAGTATTGACATCTTAACTAGGTTGACCCTGCCTAAGATGGATAATGGAAGCAGGGCCCAAGATTTCAGCAACCTCTGACACTCCTTGGCCACCACAGCTAAATTGGTCTCGGCAATCTTAGTGATGTCCTGAACTACGTTAATCCCTAAGTATCTCATTTTAGGGCTGATCTGATACTGGTGCTGGTGCTGTGTCACCTCGAGATTCCATGTAATAATTTCAGTTTTAGCAGCATTGATCTCATATCCTGAGACCAGACCGAAGTCCTGTGCCTGACTTATCACTGAGGGGAAAGCTGTTAACAAATTGGCTGACATGATTAAAATATCGTCAGCATACAAAGCAACCTTCCTCTCCCACTCTCCAAATTTAAATGGCTGAATATTAAGGTCGTCCCTGAGCCATTGAGCGAAGGGCGCCATGTACAAATCAAAAAGGAGAGGGGAGAGTGGGCAACCCTGTCTTGTTCCCCTTGAAATTTTAAAGGGCTCCATGGTGTTCCCATTCACAAAAAGTCTGGCCGTTGGATTCTGATAAATCAGCAGCACCGATCGAATGAATCTTGGCCCTAAATTGAATTTCCCCAGGACTTCGGTCAAATATTTCCAGTTCACCCTATCAACCGCTTTAGTGGCGTCTAGGGTCATTGCTGTTAAAGGAAGGGAGTACACAGATGCCACATCGATGGCCCCTATAAGATCGTAAGTAAGATCTGATAACTGTCGTCCCCTGACAAAGCCCTTCTGGTCTAGATGGAGAATATCACCTGCCACACGTCCCAACCTAGCTGCCAAGATTGAAGCGAAGATTTTATAATCCGCATTCAAAAGCGAAATTGGCCTATATGACCCACAGCAGGAAGGGACTTTCCCAAGTTTCAAAATCAAGATAATTGTGGCGTCATTCCACGAAGCAGGGAGCGCTAACCCCTCTTGTAGGATCTGGTTAAAGAGCAATGTCAGGGTCGGGACAATCTTGCCACTCACTGCTCGATAGATTTCCGCTTGGAGCCCGTCGGGACCTGCAGCTTTCCCATTCTTACAGGACGATATGGCTTCCCTGACCTCCGCTTGGGTAATTTCCCAGTCTAACTGTTGCTGCTGTTCAGGGTTAAGGGAGGGAAGGGAGATGTCCTCGAGCCTGCTCTGGACACTAGAGTTCACCACCCTTTTGTCCTCACAATAGATGCTTTGAAAAAAGGTCTGAAAGGCATCACATATATCCTCATCTGAGGAGGAATTTCACTTGGTACTTACCAAGTCGGTCTCTGCGCTCTGCGTTGGCCAAATTGCTGACAGTTTACAGATTTAGATATGATAATTGGGGACGCAGATGTTTCGTGCTTGGAGCATCTAAAGCATGGAATGAGCTTCCTCTATATTTCAAAGCCCTGCCTAAACTTCTGGCTTTTAGAAAGGAGCTAAAAATATATCTTTTATCTACATGTTAACTGTCTCGTTGTTTTACTTGCTTTCTGTTCACTCAGAGCCAAGAAGCCCTTTTGGGCAAGCGACCGATTTATATAAATACTTTCCATTAACATTAACTTGGTGGACCTCAAAACTCCTAGGATCCCTTTGAAGGTCCTACATGTGAATCACCTGAAGCCCCACTTTGAGAGGTCTGAGATCGGCTTGGAGCTGCCAAGTTCTTCAGCACATTTGAGCTAATGTCTGGGTACTGGCAGATTGCCTTGACCGAGGAAGCAAAAGAAAGGTCTGCGTTCTCCACACCAGAAGGGCACTTCCAGTTCCGGGTCATGCCCTTCGAGTTGAAGCATGCCCCTGCCCCCTTTCAAATGCTGGACAACCAGGTCTTTGCTATGTTGGAGAACTTCAATGCTGCCTATTTAAATGACATTGTGGTCCTCATATCCAGCCAGGAGGACTGCCTGTGTCACCTCAAGGAAGTGCTTTAGGCTCTGCAGAGAACAGGCCTGGTTATCAAGGCCAATAAGTGCCAGACAGGGCAGAGATCTGTGGTCTACTTGGGTCACCAAGTGGGAGGGGGCGAGGTGCAGCCCCTTCAAGCCGAGATTGAGACAATTCTGGCTTGGGAACGCTTAAGACCCAGACAGAGGTGAGAACCTTTATAGGCATCACTGGTTACTACTGGGGATTTGTCAAGGGGTTTGGCACCATTGTTGCCCCCTTGACAGAGCTGACTTCCAGGAACCAGCCGCGTCAGGTGAGCTGGACGGAGGCATGCCAGAAAGTCTTTGTTGCCCTGAAGGAGGCCATGTGCACGTCACCTGTGCTCAATGCCTCTGACTTGTCCCAGGAATTTATTGTCTCAACAGATGCCTCAGAGCATGGTGTGGGGGCCATTCTCTTACAGCTACATGAAGAGGGCTTGGATCAATCTGTAGCCTTCATCAGCAGGAGGCTACTTTCCAGGAAACAGAGGTGGAGCACAACTGATAGGTAAGCCTGTGCTGTGGTCTGGGCTGAAGAACTAACTGGTCTATAGAAGTTAAGGCCATATATGTTTGGCACTGACATCTGGGTTCAGACACACCTCAGGCCCCTCAGATGGTGAATGCAGATGAGGGGCGAGAATCCCAAACTGTTAAGGTGGTCCATCTTTGTACAGGGAATGAAGTTTACGGTAGAACACTGTCCTGGAACATGCCACGCAAATGCTGATGGTCTCTCCAGGTTTTTCCACCTTAGTGAAGAGAACTCCTAAGAGGTTGGATAGCTCTCCCCACTTTCAGCTAGGAGGAACACGTGTTAGACCAGACATTCTGGCATGGTTTCCCCAGACTTTTTGCCCTCTGACCTTCTGTTTTGCTGATGGTGGGCCTGCAGCACTGGTTATGCAAACCACTTTAGTAGCCCTTTAAATCATGTCTCAGGCCTGCCATTGCTGAGCCTGTGTGTGCAGTTTAAACTGCCATTTCGACCTCCAATTTAACAAACTTGCCAGGCCCAAACCTTCCTTTTTAATACATATAAGTCACCCCTAAGGTAAATCCTAGACAGCTCCAAGGGCAGGGCGCAGTGTATTTAAAAAGTTGAACATGAGTATGGAAAAATGACATGGACTGGTGCATGCTGCAGGAAAAGACAGTCTATGTCTCGAGAGGTTGCCCCAAGAGTTGGGCGTCGATATGGTCTCCCTGGAACGCCTACCGAGGCCATATCTGTGAGCCCCCAATCTCCCCGCCCCTTGAATCACTGTTGTCCCAATGAAATTATGAATGAGAACCTGCTCTCTTTTACTCTCTTATATATATTGCGTTGCATATCCGCCAATCGATTGATGGCTGTACCATTGTATTTCTACTGCTCTGAAATGTGAAAGTGACCGTTTTGTTCCACTTTTGTTAATAAAAAGAATTAAAAAAAAAAAAAAGTTGAACATGTACTTTTAAGTTTTACATGTCCAGGTAGTGAAAAACTCTTAAATTTGTTTTTCACTACTGCAAGGCCTATCTTGCCCATAGGTTAGAAGTGAGATTACCATTTTATAAGTGTAATTTCCAATTGGGACATAATAGAAATTTCGAGTTCAGTGTCCCTGGACTCACAATTTAAAGTTAGGTCGGATTTTAATTTGTAAGCCTGAAAATGCTACTTTTAGAAAGTTATTTTACACAACAGTGGTCCCTAGGAAATTAGGGATAAGCAAACAACAGTGAATACAGACCCAATCAGTACTGTATTGGTTAAACTTGTCTAGCCGGACAGAGGTTCAATATTTATTTTATCAAAAATTCTTTAAGATATATACAAACGAAGATACTGAGAGTGGGACACAAGCCTGCATCCTACTACAGAAACATAGAGACATACAGTTTGGGGAACATTTAAGGGAGGCTCAGGCAATGCTCACGGTTTGTTTTCAAGAAAAAATACAATAATTAGGTAAACAAATCGCAAGGAACGCCTCTAAATAGTAAATGGTAACATCACAGTTAATGTATGAGACGTTTTAGGGTGTCGACGGCGTTTCAATCCAAGTGAGCAATGCGTGGATCATCTTCAGTACATTAAATATGCATGCCCTGCTGCGCCTTGACTGGTGGTGAGAAGGACTTGACCTGAATCTCTACATTCCCAGAATCAAGTGACTACAAGGGCTTGCTGGCATACCTCGTGTTCTGAAGTCTCAGGACCATCAAATACTTCCTTCAACCCTGTAACAGTCTCTGGACTCTGTCAACCTTGAGTCCTGTGCTGCCAAGTGGTGCCAATCTAGTCCAGGGCCCTTGGACCTGGGTTTCTTGGCTGTTGTCCTGCAAATTCCACGTATCGCGTGCTTTACGCCAGTCAAAACTGACGCATTTGACACCGAAGCATCGCCGCTTTGAGGACTCCACAGCGTCGACAGCGCGGCTCAACGAGGACGCATTGCATGCATTGTCCTGGGCCCGACGATGAAGCAGAACCCAACTGTGTGACTCAGAACCCATGCATCTCCTACAATTCTTCCGATCAATGATGATGTAGCGCCTCCTCCACTCCTCACAGCAGCTCCTCAACATCAATGCTTTTGATCTGTTAAGGTATTGTTTCAGCAGGGCCTGCGTGGCTTCTGTATCTGATCCGTGCTCTACTGCGGGGGCTTGTCTTTTCAGATTTGACCCGCTCTAGTGCAACCAGATAGCCCCAGTTGGCGCTTTATGGCTCTAAGCACTATTATTCAAGGTATTCGTAAAAAAAAATTAATAACTCCGGGACTACTTAGTAGATTTTTGATGTTTTGGGCCCTGGGGGGCACTGGGTTTTGTTCTCAAATTAAGCTCTATTGTTCTAACCTGGTGTGGATTATTTTCTGTGGTGTTTTTCCCTGTTTTACTGTACTAAGTGTTGCACAAATACTTTATGCTATAAACAATAGGAGTATACCCCGAAGAAATCAACGATGAAATCAGCGAGATGCGACGAGAGTGAAAAAAGGAAAAAAGTATTCCTTTTTTTAAAAAGACCCCTCACTCACCAACCTAGTTGGTGACATGCTTCTACATAGGGGTCTCACCCGAGTAAGCGAATGTTACCCGGGTGTGCTTCAACACCTGATTTACAGTGGAGCAGGTTATTCGCAACAATAGTGCAGGTGAGTGAAAAAGTGAGTTTAAAAATGTCTTTATTGTACTCCCTAAATTTTAATATGGAGCAATAAGACAAAATTAAAACCAGTGTGTGATACCAAAGTAGGCTTAAATGACCTGAAGTATCTACATAACAACAGTGATCGTGGTGGTCTATATGTTTCAACCTGTGGGTGATATTTCTAGGTTTTCTTCAGGACGTATGCAACAACCCGAGCGGTATGCACACACTAAGGTGCACCACGTCTCTGGGTCACTCATGAACCATGCCTTGTACTAACAGAATGGTACCCTCTCAGCCTTCTGTAAAAGGACAACAATATTAAGGTCACCTCTCAGCCTTCTGTGAAAGGGAAACAATCTGAAAAATAAATAGACAGTCACACATAGTTCAAGTTATTACTGTGTGATGATCAGAACATCTCATTCGTATCTTTGTTGTGAACTTTTACACGTGGTACGTACAGTGTCCCACACACGCCATGCACAACAGACAGTTAGTGCATTAAAACACATGGCCAAATTACCAGGTTCCAATGATGAGTGGGTTTCAGGGCCCCTACAATCCACACCAACAATATCCAATGTATGGGTGGCAACCACCATTTCCACAACCTCTGTTCCCACAGAATACATTCAGGCTGCCTTTTTTAGGCAGGGGCAGAAGGGGAAGAGGCAGAAGAAAGGGGCAGAACCAGGTACACTGGGAAGAGGAGAACCCGGTGGGGAACAACACGAGGAGCAAAACACGGGAGCCACAGGCGAGGACAAGCAACAGCAGAGTCTAGTCACCAACCTGGCCTCCCAACTGCTCTCTACGATGGAAGAGAAGGTCTTAAACAAAGGATTAGGCTTCGTTCCAACTACTAGATTGGATAAATTCAATCTCCATTGTGAACTGGCTGGTTTCTTTCAGAAATGAAAGCTTAAAGAATTTTTCAAGAAACAAGGCGAAAAAGAACAAACCCAAGATCAATGTGAGACAGGCTTACGTTAAAAATCCACATTTATACCTCCACCACATACTATTCCTGTGGAGGTGTTAACATTTGAGCAAGCTGTCTTTAACGACATTGAGAAAATGGAGGCAAGGCAACCCTTCTACAACACGAGTAAGGAAGAAAATCTAGCTCTGGACAATCTGAAGAATTGTTTTGTCTTATTGCTCCATATTAAAATTTAGGGAGTACAATAAAGACATTTTTAAACTCACTTTTTCACTCACCTGCACTATCGTTGCGAATAACCTGCTCCACAGTAAATCAGGTGTTGAAGCACTCCCGGGTAACATTCAGTTACTCGGGTTGTGGAAATATGGATTTTTCTGGTCAGTTATGTCCCCTATCTTGGACCCCAACGGTTCTATGTGCATGTCGCAAGTACATGTATGCTCCCTCCAGTTCCAGTAATAATGACGCAAACACATGTGCGTCCATCGTCAACATGTCCTCTGTCAGATCCGCCATAAATGGGCTGGATATTCCATTCCTAAATATGAAAGGCCACCGGCTTTATATGGTTCACTTATGCCATTTTACAGTTCAGGCAAGTAGGCCCTGATTCTGTCATCGAACTCCTTTTGCCTTCTGTCTCTGAAAGCTCCAGTTCAAGCCTGCATCCGTGACCATGAACTTTGTCTCATTCTCTGCGCGGCTCATGAAGCCTGACATCAGCCTATTCTCTGCCAAGAACTGTATTTCACCTTCGAATTATCTGCTTCCCCCTCAGCCGATGCATTCCTGCCTAGTAGCTTAAGTAAACATTCTTCCAGTTACCAAGCAAAAAGGCCCATCTTCTCTGTCCTCATGCAAGTAATTCATAGCCCTGTTACCATGGAATATTCCTACCCCCTCGCATTCAGCGTAGACACCTAGACGCTTGTACACGCACGCACAGTCAGTATAGAATAGATTCTGTCCGAGAGTCCTTCTTTTGTGGATAACATAGTTCTTTAAACATAGGATGTAGATATGATTTGGGATTAGGTTGACGTAGAGCTAAATGTCAAGTCCTCGTCACCCCCTAGTTATACGTCAATTATACGTCAGACTGCTGCGCGCGCATCAATGCCAAGTATTATCTTATAGATCCACCTATGTATTACATCATAGCCAATCATGTTCCTTTTTACTCATTATTACACCCATTTTCGGCTACGCACACCAAAACGTCAATGTCCTTATCAATTGTTACGCCTACTGTATTCACTTCATTATGATGTATGTATTATAAAAGTTACTGCTTGTCAATAAAGTATGTACTTCACTTCCTGAACTCCCGTGGTGATGGAACTTGAAGCATCCGATTATAATCGCTTATTGGAATAAAGCCCATTCTGAAACTCTAATATCACGGATTCTGCCTCTCATTTCATTGAGCTATTTTATTATGTTCCTGTATCAAATTCAGTCCCGGTAAAGGAGAAATATTTACCACATGATGGCGCCCGAACAGGGACTCTTTCTCATCTCACGCGCCGGCGGTGCGTTGCAGGCCCGGTCTCCTGCCACAGCTGGACGGACAATAACGCGTACCAGCAGGATTTCCTGTATCTCCCTCCGGTCAAGCGGGGGCGACTGAGACTGCAATCAACACCCAGACGAGGCGGTGAGAAGTGCGAAGTATCCCGACCAGAGCCTAGCTGAGAGAGCAAGATCCGAGGTATACAGAGACCCACCAGTCCGACGTCAAGCCCAGTGTCCGACGAATCGAGTTGAGTCCAGTCCAAATCCAAGTCAAGTTCAAGTTACTGAGGCCTTCCGTTTCCGAAGCTACCCGGTGAGTACCATTACTGGGGAGGCATTTTCTGACGTGCACATAGGTTGTGCCGGTCAAGACGGGTTTGGGTACACAAATCCGGTCTGCACTGTTTTAGCAGTGTATCTGTACTGTTTAGCAGTATATCAAGTATTCCGAAGTGTCTAGTTATTGTCTAGTTATTGTCGAGAATTAAGCTTGGTGATTAGTCATGCAGACGATCATCATTGTTGTTCCAGTTAAAGGTTTAATGTTAAATGTTTAAAGTGTTTAAGTATATCGTGGTATGAATGACTGTTCATTATCGTGTTTATTGTATTAAGTCTGTTCAAATTCAAGTATCAGGTCAAAATCAAGTATAAGGTCAGTTCTCAATATGCCGCTCTTTTCGAAATTAAGACAGATCACTACCAGAAAAGGGGTTCTCGAAGAGGCCGTCCCTATCCCTCCTAGGGACACCCCAGGGCATTTTATGTATCATAAACATGGATTAGACGCCATATTATTTCTTGATCTATGGGTAGACTATACCAAGGGATTACCAGAAAGTCAGAGGTGGCCCACAGCGGGGACCTGGGATGCAGAGTGCATCATGAAAGTCGAGGAAGAGTTATGGAAAAGGAAAGTCAGACAGTCACAGAAAGACGCCGTTGAATTATGGCGTAAAGAATCACATAGACGAACAGAAAAAGCACGTAGACAGGAAGAAAAGAGTAAAGAGAATTCCACTAAAGTTCGAGAAAATCTATTAATTGAGGAAGGTATCCGAGTAAAATCAGAACAAGTAGACAGACAAAGAAATACCCTTATGAATGGTATGTATCCCCTTCTGGCCGAAGGATTACCTAAGGCTACTCCGGAAACGCCAAAAGACTTGCCAACCCCATTGTTCCCAATAAAGGTACATCCTAAGGGGCATCCTAGAACCGCAGAAGATGTTTTTCTTTCCTCTTATTTAGATGACGCAGCTCCCGAATATGCCAATTCCGCCCCACGTAGACCACCTACCAGGGAGGTTCAACGCCAAGATCCAGTACCCATATCCCTACGGCAACAAATCGAGTCACAAGTTTCGGCAAGCACATCTGTTTCTGTATCCGTTCCTACAGCTACTTCTATGGCTGTGTCCACACCTGTAGTTGCTGTGTCACGTTCAACGAATCCTTTTACACCCGACGCCCCAGATGGAGCCGCGGGAGGAGCTGCCAATGTCTTTTCTACACCACCCAGAATAAATAAGCTTACTTTTCAAGAGTCAGCGCATTCACGTACACCCAAACTCCTTAGTGCCCGTGCGCTTAAAGAACTTCTTATAGATTGTAGATATGACCCGGCGCCTGGAAAAGAGGACGAAATGACCCTAGCATCATTGCGTATCAGACGAGCCGCAGTGTATTTAGCAAAGTTACCAGGAATGACTGCGCATCTAGATAATCTATATCATTTTGTCCAAACAGGGCGAGATCCAGAATGTATTTACAGAGCTATGGAATACCAAAAAGTAGAGATACAGGGGGAACTGTTACGTTTCCTCATAAACTGTGTGATCAGAAATCAAGACCGACCGGGGGTAGACCCGGAAGCCATGAGAATTCTTACAAGATGGAGCCAGAATATATCAGAAGGGAGACATGATAAACAAAATTGTATAATAGCCATGTGCCGAAAGATCCGTAAAGAAATAGAACGCCTACACGAAGAGAGATTAGAGACAGACGAGTTCGAACAAAACGAGGAAGAAGGGCCAGGACTGCTCACAGGACAGTCAGACACCATAGCCTATGTAGGTAGAGGAAGATCTTGTAATAGGAATCAGACTAGATATCATACTGACTCAATGCATCCGACGTGTCCAGATAATAGCAGGAATTTTCAAATACCTATAATTAATATAAGGTCTAACGAGCATTCGTTCCAAACCGCCGACAAACTACTCCAAGAACGAAGGGGTTATCATTTCCTCGATTCTATGGATGAACAAGATTTAGCCAGGGCAGCTGTCCATTGGGTGGACAGTCCCGGAAAATATAGTGATGATACAGTAGTACGCGCATTTTTGAATCTTACCCCAGATGAACAAAGGTTAGCTGGGATTTATATGATCCAACAACTCATTATACTGTATCAGAGTCAGCACTCGGACCCTGGTCCCTTGCCTGACATACTGACTGAATTACTTATGAATAAATGGAGAGGTCCAGGTACTGAATTAATTAAAGAAATTCTAGAATCAAGAAAGCAGTATATTCTTTTCGTGTGTTCAGAACATGTTCCATTGTCCGCCAAGGAAAGAACTACGTACCACATAGATAGACAGAATCCCTTACGAGAAGTGCACCCAATAAAGGGTGAGGACAATGAGTTTAAACGCGTATTTGTATATACGCCTATATCGAAAATAGAATTATTAGAAATGAAGAAAGTAGTACCCAGTCATGACAAAGACCCAGCGGGGTTTCACCGAGAAATTAAAGACATGTTACTCATGGGAGAGTATACCTACCCCGACATTATGACAATATTAAAGGTGTTGATGCCTGCTGGCATTTATGAGAAACTCAAAGAAAAAGAGTGGGAGGTAGGTGATCAAAAGATAGAATGGTCAGCATTAGAAGCAGAAGAAAGGGCCCGAGGTCCAGGTTCGGGGCTTGGGGACAAAACTAAGGCATTACCAGGACTACTAGTACAGGTACTGCCACGATTATTAACTACGAAAAAGGAAGATTGGGGTACAATTTCAGCCTGTAAACAGAAGCAAGATGAAGACACTAGTGATTACTATGCCCGTTTCGAAAAATGTTTTGGTATAAATAGTGGCATAAAAGCAAGTAGCGAATCATACCCACATCTGTTTGTAACAAAATTAGTAGAAAATGCTCTGCCTCCAGTAAAGAATAGAGTATTAAAATTCGAGAGTACCTGGCAAGGTAACACTCCAACACAAATGTTACAAATGTTACAGTACCACCACAATAGAATTAAAGAGGAACAAGAACATGAACACAGACGCATGAAAGACACAAAAATGAAAATGCTAGTTTCCCAGACAGTCCCAGCCGAAGGACATAAAAAGGGTATGACACATTCCGATTCAGCAGGACCTGTAAAAGGGACATGCAATTATTGTAAAAAACCAGGCCATTACGTACACGATTGTCCAGTTCTAAAACATAATATCGCCATAGGTAAAACACAAGAAAGATCACGGCCACTGAGACAAGACCAGAATGAACAAGGAGCTATACAGCATGTCCAGGCAATGCCAGCCGCACAACAGCCAATACAGTTTGTACCAGCTGCACCCCCATTACCTGTTGCTGCCACACAAACAACAACACGGCAAATGTATCAGACCGCACAGTATGAATATCCCGAGTATCAGCGTTACGCATGAACTAGCCTAGAGAGGGAAGTTGACCTACCCCTTATCGAGATTCCTGTGGATCAAGAAGGACCTTATGTACATAGTAAATTATTAGGTCAAGATAGAAAATTTTTACTCGATACAGGGGCAAGTCGAACAACTATAAAACGTAGTGAAGTTCCAGGGGCACCCCTCTCAGGCTCACAAAATATTTCCCTTGGTTTTTCAGGCAAACCTATTGTTAATGAAGTGTCACAGACTCTGCCACTCACGATAGGACCTCTGACCCGAACTACAGATTTACTGCTTACTAAATCATGTCCAGAAAATCTATTAGGAATAAAAACGTTAAAAGCCCTAGGAGCTATAATATGTTGTTCTCCGGAAGGAGTAAGATTGTTTTTACGTGATTTTAAAGGTCACTATGTATCTAGAGACATGGATCCCCGACTACAGACTTTACCTACACGTCTATGGGCACAAGGCCCTACTGATGTTGGTTGCATGAATATTACACCATATCGAGTCACACTAAAGGCAGGAGTGGTGCTACCACGAATGCGACAATACAAGTTACCACCAGATGCTGTAGTGGCTTTACTACAAATCATTGACGAGCTCATTGCCCAAGGAGTAGTTGTGGAAACAGACTCCAATATATGTAATTCACCGATAATACCGATTCTTAAACGAACAGATCCGAAGGCCCCGCCAGTATATCGATTGGTTATTGACCTGCGCGTGTTAAACAAATGTATTGTGCCACAATTCCCTGTGGTCCCAGATATCTCGTCATTACTGACAGCTATTGATTCCGAAGCGACATTCTTCACTGTAATCGATCTCAAGAATGCCTTTTTCAGCGTCCCAATAGATCCGGAAAGCCAATATTTGTTCGGATTTAGTTTAAATGGACGTAGCTTTAAATTCTCACGCGCACCTCAAGGATTTACAGAAAGCCCCAGCATCTATAGCCAAGCATTGAAACGAGAACTTGACAGTATCCACATGCCAGTTAACACGGCTCTGTTTCAATACGTCGATGATCTGCTGATCACCGCAAGAAGCGAAGCTGAATGTGAAAAAGCGTCACTGACAGTTTTACAATTTCTAGCCGAAAAAGGACACAAGGTTTCCCCTTCTAAGCTGCAATTCTGTGTCCAGCGAGTTGTTTATCTTGGACACTCGCTGGACAAGGAGGGAAGGCAGCTTACACCCGACCGCATTCAGTTGATAGTTAACATGCCAACACCTAAGACACAAAAGGAGGTGCGGGCTTTCATAGGCCTCACTTCATATTGTAGACAGTGGATCCCGCAATATGCATTCCTAGCAAAACCACTCATTCAGTTGACAACCCAGGAGGCAGCCACATCGACTATTCTCCCTTGGACTCAGGAACATACACAAGCTTTTGAAAGCCTAAAGAAAGCTTTATGTCAAGCACCAGTTTTAGCAACACCATGTTACAGAAAACAGTTTACACTCTTTGTTACAGAACGCGAAGGTACTGCCTTGTCAGTACTCACACAGGAACAAGCAGGAGCACACAAACCATGTGCTTATTTTTCTAGTACATTAGATCCAGTAGCTCAGGCTTTGCCTGCGTGCCTGAAATCAGTAGCAGCGACAGCTTTAGCAATCAGACAAAGCGATGCCATAGTGTTAGGACATCCATTGACAGTTCAAGTACCACATGCAGTAGAGGTTCTTGTAAATAGAACACAAACACAACACTTGACCGTAGCACGACTTACAGGGTATGAACTGACACTGTTTCAGCCGCATATAGAAATAAGACGCTGTAACACATTGAATCCTGCCACACTTTTGCCAGTAATCGGAACAGACCCACTAATCCATGACTGTATTGAAGTCATTACTGTAACGACAAAACCCAGACAAGACTTGACCGATGTTCCATTGTCAGAACCAGACTTGACATTTTATGTCGATGGTTCATGCATGAGAACAAGTACAGGAGAGTTAGTAGCCGCTTATGCAGTCACAACCGATACTGAAGTTATTGAAACTAATCGTATAAATACTTTGTCAGCTCAAGCCGCAGAGCTCATCGCTCTGACACAAGCCTGTATTCAAGCCACGGATAAAAAAGTCAACATATACACTGATTCACGTTATGCATTCGGAGTTGTACATGACTTCGGCGTGCTGTGGCGAGAGAGAGGTTATTTAACTTCCCACGGTGCCCACATTCAGCACGGACCCCTCATTCATGCATTATTAGATGCAATACATCTA
Source organism: Triturus cristatus (assembly GCF_964204655.1). Classification (NCBI taxonomy): domain Eukaryota; kingdom Metazoa; phylum Chordata; class Amphibia; order Caudata; family Salamandridae; genus Triturus; species Triturus cristatus. The sequence continues at coordinate 279,580,938 of NC_140580.1, read as the reverse complement.
CCCACTGCAATATCAATTATGAAATGTAAAGCCCATACAAAAGTTACTGATACCATTTCCCAAGGCAATGATCTAGCCGACAGAACAGCTAAACTGACTGCTCAAATTCAAACCCCCGATATGACAAAGACAATAGTCCCGACACCGACACATAGTATGACAGTTAAAGATCCTACTCTTGACGTAATTGACATACAGACACATGCTACACCAGACGAAATAAAGAAATGGATTGAATTAGGAGGGATCCAAACGGACCAGGGATGGATGATGAAGGAAAGGTCTGTGTGGTTCCTCCCTGATTCAATGGTCCAAGTCGTAATCAACACTATACATAGTCCAGCACATCTAGGAGAAAAAGCTATGCTAGATAGCATTCAACACATTTGGTTTAATAAGCATTTACGAGCAGCAGCCAAACAAAAGGTCCGTACCTGTATGATCTGTTGCCAGTTCAACCCGGGAAAAAGTGTTCCCGTAGAACAGGGTGGATTTCAGCCTCCTGATCACCCTTTTGAAGTCCTACAGATGGATTATATCCAGATGGAACGATGTCGAGGATTCAAATATGTTCTCGTGGTTGTCTGCGCTCTGTCCCGTTGGACAGAGGCGTACCCAGTTTCAGATTACACTGCCCCGACTACTGCCAAACAGTTGGTTCGAGAATTCTTCCCACGATACGGTTTACCACGTGTTGTCTACTCAGATAACGGCCAGCCGTTCTCATCCGAATTAATGAAACACGTTTCACTTCTGTTAGGTTATCAGTGGAAATTCCACTGTGTCCGACATCCCGAGGCAGCAGGTCTCGTAGAAAGACATAACCAGACACTGAAAATCAGACTGTCCAAAATATGCAGAGAGAAAGGTGTCGACTGGATAGTAGCATTACCAGTTGCACTCTTTTACATGAGAATGGTAGCACACTCTAGAACAGGGCTATCCCCGTATGAGGTGATCTTCGGTAGACCACCGAATATGTGGGGGACGCCTATACCACGCAAAATAACTGATATTGACTGTAATATGCTGACAGATTACTTGGCTTCCTTGATGTCTGCACTACAATCTTCTCGTTCACAGGTAGCTGCAGCCTTTCCCGACAACACTGAGGCGAAACCCCATGACGTTGTTCCGGGTAATCTTGTCTTTGTGAGAAATTTCGACAGAAAAAATCAACTGGAGCCCAGGTGGAAAGCACCCAAGTTGGTCCTGTTGACCACAAGAACAGCCGTGAAGATCGAGGGCCGCAAGGGTTGGATTCATTCAAGTCACATAAAAAAATTTCATGGACTACCTTCAGATATAGACACTGTGCCCTGCACTCCCTCACAGACTGATTCAAAACTTCCTTTGGTGGAAAAAACGGAAAGCGAACTTTACAAACTAAAGCTTAGGCCCACCAAGTCGAGCAATTTGATTGTTTAAGTCCTCTCCAAGGTGAAGCGGTTGAATTGTCTCTGACATGTATCCCCTGGACCTAAGTAGAGGAAATACCGGAAAAATGTTGAAACGACAGGCGTATTGTAAATCACTGCGTAGCCACTGCATAGTGACATTATTAATCTTGTTTTTATTGAGTCTTTTAATAACTATTACAAGTATGTTGTTGCACATATATTACCCTATTTCTAGACATGTTTATAATGTTGCTGCTGAACATTCTTTTAGTGACTTACCTCCGCATGAATTGTCTTATAGACTTGCGCTGCGCAATAACACTTTCATTAGTATGTTACACCATTCCCATCAGACTAGTAACGCCACCAATTGTTGGGTGTGTGGCCGACTCCCTCCCTATCAGAATTATGAAGGAGTCCTGCCATTCTTTCCGCACCCATTTACACATAATGGCTCCTGTGGAGCATGGTTCAGTTTAATTAATTCCATAGACTCAGACACAGCAGTTTACCAAGACCATTGGATATGGGGAAACCTGAACCTAGTTTTACTCAAAGTCTGCTACCCTGACAAGGAGGGTCGCCCCAAAAGAACAGGAACTGATCTAGAAAATGAAGTATATGGATTAGGTAATTTTACACCTAATCTCATGATTCTAAATGTCGTATCCGAAGTTGAGCTAGTCTTACCCACCATGTCAGTATTCCCAGCAAAGGGTGAATTGTGTGTAAGAAAGGTTGGTTCTATACATATGGGCCATAGTAAATGCACTACTACAGTAGAATTCAGTGATCAAGGCAAATCTTCATTCAGAACTTCTCGCCACTCCTACTTTATATGTGGTCAGACTGCATATATGCGTCTACCTCTAGATTGGGATGGTACCTGCTACATAGCATTCCTTTTGCCACCTGTTTTCCTAGCTCCTCCTGATTATTACAGAAATATTCATTTAGTACACAATAGAGAACGGAGAGATCTCCCCATTATCGATTACACTGAGACGGCATGGGACAAGTATGTAGATTTCAATAAAGGCATCTTTCCCTATATAGGTACTGTTACTAATAGTAAGCTAATACGTAGATTAACTAGAACCCTTGAAGCAGTAGTGAATGAAACTATTTCCGCCTTAGGCAATTTAACAGAAGAACAGTCTGCTATGCGGATTGTTGTGCTTCAAAATCGTCTTGTCCTTGACGTCATCCTGGCTGATAGGGGCGGAGCTTGTAGGGTCATCGGATCAAGTTGCTGCGTATTCATACCAGAAAATTCGCCATCCGTATATAAAGCCATCACTCGCCTTCATAAGATAGTAAGCCAGATACACCAGAACCCAGGCACTTGGACTTGGTCCAGTTGGTTTTGGAATACGGTATCAGCCTGGGGATGGAGAGTTCTATCCTTCCTAGGTATAAGCCTTCTCATACTATTCAGTTGCTGTCTATGTCTGCAATGTGGACCAGCAATTTGTGGTCTGTGTGCCACATCGTGCATTCCACATCAAGATTTTCATTCAAGATCCCGGAAGAAGAAAGAAGAACAAATGATGCTATATGAACAGATAAATGGATTGATGAAGATTGATATCTCGTGAAGGGCAAGAAGGGGACAAGGAGGGAATGTGGAAATATGGATTTTTCTGGTCAGTTATGTCCCCTATCTTGGACCCCAACGGTTCTATGTGCATGTCGCAAGTACATGTATGCTCCCTCCAGTTCCAGTAATAATGACGCAAACACATGTGCGTCCATCGTCAACATGTCCTCTGTCAGATCCGCCATAAATGGGCTGGATATTCCATTCCTAAATATGAAAGGCCACCGGCTTTATATGGTTCACTTATGCCATTTTACAGTTCAGGCAAGTAGGCCCTGATTCTGTCATCGAACTCCTTTTGCCTTCTGTCTCTGAAAGCTCCAGTTCAAGCCTGCATCCGTGACCATGAACTTTGTCTCATTCTCTGCGCGGCTCATGAAGCCTGACATCAGCCTATTCTCTGCCAAGAACTGTATTTCACCTTCGAATTATCTGCTTCCCCCTCAGCCGATGCATTCCTGCCTAGTAGCTTAAGTAAACATTCTTCCAGTTACCAAGCAAAAAGGCCCATCTTCTCTGTCCTCATGCAAGTAATTCATAGCCCTGTTACCATGGAATATTCCTACCCCCTCGCATTCAGCGTAGACACCTAGACGCTTGTACACGCACGCACAGTCAGTATAGAATAGATTCTGTCCGAGAGTCCTTCTTTTGTGGATAACATAGTTCTTTAAACATAGGATGTAGATATGATTTGGGATTAGGTTGACTTGACCCCCCAGACTTCTTGTCTCCACACGTAGAGCTAAATGTCAAGTCCTCGTCACCCCCTAGTTATACGTCAATTATACGTCAGACTGCTGCGCGCGCATCAATGCCAAGTATTATCTTATAGATCCACCTATGTATTACATCATAGCCAATCATGTTCCTTTTTACTCATTATTACACCCATTTTCGGCTACGCACACCAAAACGTCAATGTCCTTATCAATTGTTACGCCTACTGTATTCACTTCATTATGATGTATGTATTATAAAAGTTACTGCTTGTCAATAAAGTATGTACTTCACTTCCTGAACTCCCGTGGTGATGGAACTTGAAGCATCCGATTATAATCGCTTATTGGAATAAAGCCCATTCTGAAACTCTAATATCACGGATTCTGCCTCTCATTTCATTGAGCTATTTTATTATGTTCCTGTATCAAATTCAGTCCCGGTAAAGGAGAAATATTTACCACAGGGTGGGACCTCTATGATGAAGAATGTCACCAACTAGGTTGGTGAGTGAGTGGTCTTTTTTAAAAAAACGAATACTTTTTTCCTTTTTTCACACTCGTCGCATCTCGCTGATTTCATCGTTGATTTCTTCAGGCTATACTCCTTCTTTTGTTTATAGCATTTATCTCAAGGGGAATGGGCGTATCCCTTGTTTTTGTAACACTTTCTCTCTAATTGTTGGATACCTACTTCACAAATACTTTATACATTGCCTCCTAAGTTAAGTCTGCCCGCTATGTGCCAAGCTACCAGAGGATGCAAAAAGAACAATTGATGGACAGAATGCAGAACAATGTCATACATTCCCCCCAGTACAGAGATCTGGGCCTAATTCCATCATTTTTTGGTTCCCCATGCCATTCCAGTTTGAACCCAGCCATATGCAAATCAGTCTTGACCCTGCACCCAATGGGAACAGTACAGCCCGAACTGCGAGGACAGGTCCTCCCTGGACTGGAACCAAACATCCTAGGACCGGTTTTGGGGTTTCACCCCTCATCAGCCAGGATAGCTTGACTCCAGTGGCACGGAGAGCACGGGACCTCACCTTATTTGACTTTCTACGCACTATTGCTATCAAAGTAATGCTGATCAATTAGAAATCCAGCAACAATATATCATATCATACCAGTTGGGCTTCAGTTACCTACCTGAGGAGCACACAAATAACTCACTCCCTTAATAAAGGTCATCCTATAATCTCGTATCGCATATGGGAAACGTTAGATCCTCTTCATTCGCAATCTAGCCACATAATGGGAAACCTACCAATCCTTACAATTTGACCTCAATCCCTGATTGCATTTAATGTGTAATAATTTCTTCACTGTCTCACAGGACTCCCTTTCATGACTCACTTTCCCCTCCTCTATCCCTCCCCTTCTTTAACCTTCGATTCTGCTTACATTTATTATGACATAAATGTTACATATACATTATTCAGGGGCATTTCACAAGAACCACCCACAACTTTAACACCTCACACGTGTCAATCATTGCTGATCCTTCTAAATTGTATTCACCTTCTTAAGATCATACACTCATCTACAAATCATCTTCCCAAACTGACTTAATAATCCTCTGTCTATTTTCAAACACCACAAGCTCTGTTTTGTCTGATGACTATGCTCCTATATATTTCATTTGCATTCATGTCTCAACAGTTGAATTCGCTTGAATCATTCATGTTTTTATTCATTTTTCTTTTTTGTACTGTTCCTCTTTACTAAAAATACCAATAAAATGTTTAGAACAAAAAAAAGATTTAGAAATACAAAAAAACTTGTTTTTATTATCAATGCTTTAAGGTTTTGGATCAGATTCAACGAGAATTTGGAATACATAATTGTATTTTTAAATGTCTTCAGTTTAGAATGCACTTTGAAGAGGTTGCTTTATTTTTAAGGATCTTTGGAAAGTGTACATTAGTACATTAAAATGAAAGTTAAAATCTCATCTACTTTGAATTTTTACTCTTGCTTACTGGCTACAAAACCTCACAAATTAGTATGATGGACATGAGAATATTCACAGTGACCTTCTACGTATATTGATTTCAACCAAGTAGCCAGCTTACTTCAGAAGACAGTCTCTCTAATAACACCCACAATGCTCAAGAATATCAGAAGACATGATTTCTGTCTAAAATAATTTAAAATATCTAAATGGAGTAAAAGGTAGAGAAATGCTCCAAATGCCACTCAGATAAGGCAGACAAAATGTGTGTTTGCGACATGTCCACACCTAGATGTCTGCATGATTAAGATGGTGACATTCACTGATCTGGTGCATAAATGAATCAACATAGCCTCCTGCTTGGCCATGCAACAGAAGACCTACATTTGTATTGCCTTGTTTTTTTTTTTGTGTTTTAGTAGGAAGATTTTTAAAAGTAATATTGTCCTTTTTATTTCTGGATGGTGGAGATATACGAACAAGGCTTATGCATCCAAACACCAAATGGCGTTGGCTGGGGGTTAATTTCAGCAAATCCAGGTGATGCTGGGGGCAGATTGATATTGGCTGATCATGAAAATTTGAAATTGCATTATTGTATACATTTTTTTGGGACAGTTCCATTTCCGAGTGTTTTTGTTCGTTTTTGTGGTTCACATAATACAGAAAAAAAATGTGGTAGTAAGAATTAACATTAGCTGTAAAAGTTGTGCTTTGTCACATTATCACATTTGGGTGACAGATCACTAGGTTTCCAAATCGTCACTGGAGAAACATCAGCAAGACTATACAAACTATTAGAAACATAAATCACATTTTCAGTGGAGCATAATCACATGTATAACTCATGAATTCCACAAGATAATGCATTATTATGTGAGAAGAGTAATTCTGCATTTAGCGCAAAAATACCCCCTCTAGTGCAAAATAGGGATGAGAACGCATTTTGCACTAAGAAATAGCCCTAAATGCAACAGAACACGAATAGCGAGCATGAGCAGCCGTTTACATTCAGTAAACATGCTCTTGGGTTAAGATATTTTCCCACCTTACTTCCAGCATTTAGTGACATTTTCTTTGCGCAAAATGCCCCCTTGTGTCCAAAAATGAGTATGAGAATGCATTTTGTGCCAAGAAATAGTGCTGTGTTCTTGGGGTAGGATTTTTCACCAATTTACTCCCAGCATTTAACACTATTTTCTTACTGCAAAATACACCCTTGCATCCAAAATGGACGCGAGGATGTATTTGTGCTAAGAAATAGCACTAAATGCAGCAGAATGCAAACAGCGAGTGCAAACAGCTGCTCACTGTCGCTATATGTGCTGTGGCGGTTTGGATTGTTTCCCCCCAAATTACTCTTAATTAAGCGAGTAGGAGTAATCTCATTATTATCAGTAATTCTGCATCATAGAGTAATGAAGAATTATCGAAATTACTACAATTACTCCATGGTAACTGTAATTCCACCCAGGCCTAGTAAAATCACATTTAGGTGCAAAGTAAGCAGCACTGCGATATGACTATTTAGAAGCAAAATGTATTTAGGTGCAAAATCAGTCTTGGTGGAACATCAGAAGGAGTATGGAAACACTTTTAGGAGTGCAAATCACATTTAGGAGCAAAAAATCCATTTAAGAGCAAAATCACCTTTAATGCATTGTCAACAGAACTGAGACATATTTGGGTCCAAAAGCACATGTAAGAGCAAAAATGACATTAGATGCACAGACACATTAAACTTCAAATACACCCTTGTTGCAAAGCCAGCAGGATTGTAGCATCCCATCCATGTTTTAGATGTACACAAAGTGTGCCTCAGTATGATGTCACATTTGGTTGCCAGGTCAATGAGATGCATAACACCACTTGGTGCAACATCAGCATGCCTGGAAAAGCTTTTGGAAGCACTAATCACATCGATGAACCTGATTATGAGTAAGATGGAGTGGCATCACCAGGTGGGATACCGCTTCGCCTGAACACAACTGGCCCACTGTTGCCGCACCTGTTTAGCCGGGTTGAGGAAACGCTGGATCTGATTTTATGGGACGGTAATTGCAGCTGGTAAAATTGGATAAGGTTTTGGCTGCAACATATGGTAAGCCTTATCCACCTCTCCACCCAGGCATTTTTCTCTGGCATGATGTTCCTCCCTGCTAGGATTTATCTTCTGCTTCGCTCCTCCGCTCTCCCTACCTGCGCCCTTCCACCCCTGCCTCAGACAGAAGCGTTTGAATACATGTTCTACCTCCTAAGAGTAGGAGGTAAATGGGCGTGTTAAACCCCAAAGGATTTTAGTGTAACACCTGCATGTGTGTGAACAACATGTAGACGCACAAATCACATTTAGGTGGTCAATAAATATAAGGTGCAAATTCACCCTTGGTAAAAAGTAAGTAGCAATGAGGTATCATTTCATTGATAACTTTATTTCGGTAACAAGACCATAAAAGTACAGTAAAATATATACAAGTACAAGCATAAGATCATAAATAGACAAATATTGTTAAAAAATTATTAAACAATTGGTTATCACATTGAAGAGTAAAATCAGGTCTAGGTGCAAAAGTCACAGTAAGGTGTATTAGCACCCTTGGTGTAGAATTACTAGGCACCTGTAAACACTTTCAGGAGCTTAAATAACAATTTGGAGGAATACACATTTAGGTGTTGATCCCATTAAGGTGGCATAACCAGAAGAAGGAAACTATTACAGGAAAACAAATGCACCTGCGCTGCAGCGCGCAGGCTCGACTCGTCTCTTAACTGTTCATGCAGATGTGCTCTCTAGCAGTGCTTTAAATGGGCCGGTACTCGCCGGTACTGAGTACCTGCACTTATTTATTCTCATTTAAAGCACTGCTCTCTAGGTAACTGACTGACACACCCAATATATTGTCAACAGCTGAAGGAGCGGCCAAAATACTCCTCTGGCCAGATCCTGAATGTGAATCACACTTTCTACATACAATGGCTGAAGGGATCTGACAAAATGGAACCGCTAGCTGAAGGGGACCGACCCGAAAGACCCTTCAGTGTATGTTTTAGGATCTGATGACGCGAGCTCTGACAACAACGAGAGAGGTCTTTTTTCCTCAGACCACAAGCAGCCTTTTAACACTAATGCGGTTCGGACTGTGCACAGTACCAACGGTGTTAAATAGCTCCTTCTTCGAAACTGCTGTCATCTTGTATTTAAATAACTAGGAAACGTTTCTGCTACCTAGCAGTATTAGCAAACACATCTTTCACGTCAGTGGCTGAAGGTTACAATAAACGGTGCTTGAAAGTGATCCTGCTGTGAGAATGCGACAGTCTTTACAAAAGTTACAAACTTACCGCTCCCCTTTCAAAGTCAATGTGCAGGGGCTTGTCGAGGAGACGCTTCTCACTGCTTCCCTGGGATCCAACCAGAGTTAGATAAACACTGTTGTCCGTGCCTGCAAGCCACTGGCTCCCTGTGGCCACGGTCACCGTGTAGGAGCCCATTCTGAAATCACTCAAATAAACCGTCGGTGCACTCTGTTCCGAAAATAAATTACAGCTTCTCTACCTCCAGAAACTTTTCCAAAGACCCGCTTCACACTCCAAATCTGACAACACCAGATGCAGAATAGGGGAGGGCACGTGGAGCGAGCGGGGGTGTGTCCAGCAGCGAGCAGCTCCACATGGGTTGGATACTGGCACCGATAACGACAAAAGAAAGTGCGTTTCCTTTTTGGCTGTACGCTGCTCAGCGGGGTTACGGGTGGCTCGCAATATTGCAGCAGGAGCAGTGGCGCCAAGGCCCGGAGGAGTTAAGGGTTCGTGCACCAAAATTATGGCTCTATTTTAGTATCTAGCCAGTGGACGGGGTACCCATGTCCGCTGCACACACCAGAGCCAGTGTTGTAACGAAATTTGCCCCCCCCCCCCCCCTGCAAAGTACATGAAGCGTGTGTGTGTGTGTGGGGGGGGGGGGGGGGGCTTAGCAAACTTGGGAGCCAGCCAGGAGCTGTAATACCAGGTGGCAGCCACCCCTGCACAGTGCCAAAGGGGGCCCCTGCTGCACTTCCAACTAGGTCTACACATGTTCTTCTTCTGTTAATGATTATTGATAGTACTTTTTCAATAATATACGAAAAAACTGTTGTCTTTCTTCAACGGTGGTTGGTGTTGAACGTGTTGGTCATTATTGGAGCAGTTATATGCTATAGTGTCGTGGTCTGGGTCGGTACAGCTGATGGCACACATGTAAATCTGTTTTAAAGATCAGTTACAGAAAGAATCACATCTCTTTACAAGTTTTCCGTGACATTTCAACAAGGCACTACTTTTCTCAAGATGTATGAGCTCTTTCTGGTCGTGCCTAGCAGGGAATTGTTCGGAAGCTATTTTCCGCTGGCTGGGGACTAGCAGAAGAATTTAGAAAACGCTGGGCTGCCTGCCAAGACTTGTGTTTGACTAGCAGTTGGTTCTGTAAACCAAAACAATCCACATACTTCAGAGCATCAAAAGCCGCTTGAAACAGACAACAGAGGAGCATGCTTGGATTTTCAAAACGAATCGTCGGCGCGTGCCAGGCACCATTTTCCGTATAGAAAAAACGCGTTATATGATTTGATGGTGAAATGCTAGTCTCATATTTTTTGGGAGATTTCACGCTGTACAATGATTTAAGGCTGTGTCGCGGATTGCACCAACATTTCTTCGAGCTGTAAACGCAAACATTTGTTCTTTGGACACTACATTGCAGTCGAACCCTACGACATGATCTGGCAGTGCCAACAGTTTTGAATTGGAATAGTGGGACGTTTTTTCAAGCTTTAGGGACACACACAACACAAGCGGGCCCACATTGGCACCCGCAGTGGCAGCTTCCATTACACAAGCAGGAGTATTGCATAGAGCATCAGCAGGCTGTATATGAGGTTTCCTCCTTACATTCTCAATGTAATTGTAGCCAAGGCGTCAGCAATGTTGAGGTGGGCAGCCCCTCTCATGTGATGAGTTGATGTAAACAGCGACGCGGGCACAAGGTGGGGATTGCGGGAGACGAACACTTCAAATGGGGTCATGGGGAGGGTGTCCTGAATCACGTGGCAGATAATGGGGTGGAGGAGGGGCCATTGGGAGGTGACGATTGCTCCCAGTAGCAAATCAGTCTACCAAAGCTGCTATGGGTCAGAATTCAGTAACATCAAGTCATCCTTAAGCAATAATATACTAAGCAGCACAATTACTGCTCATACAAGCCTCCAGAGTCTTCTAGCCTCAGGCTCTGGTGCTAGCTCACTGAAATGGACACACAGAGGCATCTACACAATAAAAAGTCAGCATCTTTGTACTCAAGTGTTGGAAAGGGGGTTATTAGTAGTGGCAAATGTATATCTGCCACTGGCAATAAGGCCACTCACACAATATAGGACTCAGAACAGTTCTTAGAAAATTATTCTCCGATCAAGCCTTGGCAGCTAGGCTGCGAGCAGGCAGGCTTAACTTTAAAGACAGATAAATAAAGCATTTAAAAACACCAATTCAGTAAATAATTAGGACGCAACTCACAATAAAACACCAACACCAATTTTAAAAAAGAGGAAATAATTTTATCCTTAAAATGACAGCTAAACAAAAAAAATCTAATGTAGGGAACCGGAGATATGAATTAAAAAAAAATATTTAGCACTATATGGCACATAGAAGCCTATAGTGGCTATTGGGACATCTGGTCGTGCTAGACCGGACCAAAGTCAAAGTTTCAGGACGACCGCGATGAAGACCTGAGAGACTACCCCTATCAGTAGGTCTCGTCAAAGTTTTTACCTTCTGATTTAGAAACCTTTCTGGAGCTTCTCTTCCCTGGGTCCTTCGAAGCTCTCAGCCAGTCCGGATTCGATGAGGGTTCGCCGGCTTGCCATGCGACTAGCTCCCAGTCAAACTTATGGAAGTCCGACCTCCGGAGCTTTCCAACAGGACGAACCAGGGATCCAGGCCTGCTTTCATTTGAAGGTGGGCGTCTTGGCTCTCGCAGTTGGTCCCGGTCACCTTTTCTATGTTCGAACTTGGAAACTTTTACAGAGCTCTTTCCTGCGGGGTCCCTCGATGATCTTCACCAGACCGGATTCAGTGAGGGTTCACCTGCTTGGGTTTCAGCTTACTCCCGGTCAAACTCTGGAAGTCGGACCTCCGGAGCTTTTCAGCAGGACGAACCTGGACGGCAGGTCGGCTCACAGTTGAGGGTTGGTGGCTTGGCTGGCCAGGTCACGTAGGTCCACTTATGAAGCTTTTTTCCAAAGTTGCTCCAAACTTCTGGAGCTTCTTCCTGAATTTCCCCAAAGGGTACAGAAGGGTCCAAAACACATTCCAAGGGTTGAGAAGCTCCAAGATGGTCCTTGAAATTTTAGGACTTCAGTTCCCACAATCCACTTGGACTAAACCCTTACAAATTCACTGGTGGTACTCCAGGCTGAGGACCCTTGGTGGTGATGTTCCAGGTGGGCTCTGTTAACCTGTAGCTTGCAGGGAGTCCACTCTTTAGTCCTTTTGAAGCAAGTTATGTCAACACGGCTGTAGTTCAGATTGTGCAGCACAAGCAATCTTCAGAGCGCAAGGGCTGGTTGGTGCCAATCAAACTCCTCAGCATGGACCCTTCTTCTCTCTTAAGTTTCAAGCAGCAGATCTGAGAAGCTCTGCCACTCTCAGATACTTATTCCAAGTTCTCGTGCTCAAGTAGGAGGCCACTTCTGTTCAATGAGGTGCAGGGCAACACCCCAGGGTATGACCATATACTCCAAAGTGTGGCACTATTTTCTACCACAAAGCATAATTTATCCAAAATTCATTATGATTGTTTTTCCAGCAGGGAGAGAAGAGCTGACTGAACACACCCCCAGGATGGTTAATCTCCATAGACCCTCCCCCTTGTTTCTGCTCATTCCTTCCTTAATCCCACCATCTGTCTGGGCTCAAAGAGGAGAGGTGTAAATTGAAACTGACTTCTTCGGACTGTCAACTCCTTCCATTGAGGAATATGATTTATGACCCCCCCCCCCGCTCTGGCATTCCTATGTAGCAGAACCCTGCCTTCCCAGAAGAGCTTTCAAACCCCAGAGGTTATTTACCACCTTATCAAAGAAGCCTGACTAATCCACTTAACTCTGTCCAATCAGGACAGACCCCTGGAAGGCTGAATGTTAGCTTCCAGACAAGAAAGCCTTATACACTCTTGTCTGTACACTTTAGGAGAAATTCAGCAATAAGATATTGTTGGATTTATCAATACCATTGTAGAAAGTATTTGAATGGATGATTCTCCTAGCGGGAATTATTAGTTAATAACTTCCTGCCATGTTAAACTATGTGGCTGGGGATTTGCAATGGGACAAGTGACTTAGGCCATTTTTCCATCATCAAATAAAACATATTTTATAAGGACCCTGTCTATATCTACAGGACTCCACACCCCTGGGATACCTAGAGGGGCTTTAGGGGCTCTGAATATGGGAAAAAATTGCAGGTCCTTCCTCCACAGTGCTCCTAGCACAAAAGTCGATTTTGTGAAACACTTTATCACAATGTGGGGAGTGAACTGTGCAATTGCACTTAACCCAGGGCATATTAAACTCATTTTATAAGGGCCCTCCTTATAAATACATGACCCCCCACCCCAAGACACATAGGGGAGACCTTGGGGGTACCTAATATGCCCAAACATTGTAGTTTATCAATTTTGTAAGTGCCCCAAAAACTAAAGTCGAGTTTGGGCACAATTTGCATTTTAAAAGCAGTCCTGCAGCACAGGGCTGCTTTTAAACTGACCTCAGGCTTCAGCAGTGCACACATGCAAGTACAGAAAGGTCTGCTGGCCTCCAAACTGCCATACCCTATTATATACTCGGAAGTAGTTTCAATCTCACTGCCCTATTATGTACTAGGGCCTTATAGGGGAAGCCATGCCAATCATAGGGGTACTGTAACCCATAGTACCCTAGTGTATATAGGTGTTTACACTGTGTTCTAAGTGTCAAGTCAAGTCAAACAAACCTTATTCGGCCAAATTTTGACCATAAAAGCACATATACACAAACCATGATTAAAAGACAAAAAAAACATACATTTCATTAAACGGAATAACTCTAAAAACACATATGCGCTAATCTTACATTGGTCTTTAAAACCCTCAGATATTGGTTTGCCCATACAAAATAAATACCTACAGATTTGTTGGCCTTATTAAGGTGCATTTCTATACGATATTTATCACATGTCTTCATAAAACCATGGTCGCTCTGCTACATGTTTTTTACATAGTCAAATATTTTCCTACACCGCAACGCCCCTGCTAAAAAGCTTGCCAGCCCAGAACATATCGTGGGTGAAGACAGCATTTGCAGGTATATCAAAGCGAGCCTCACTTGTGCAAAATGGCAATATTTAAAAAGTGGTAAAATATATCTACTCCGAATATCATTAAAAAAGCCACAAAAAACAAAACGTAAAAGGCCTTGTTCTGAAAAGTCATCACAGGTACAGGGCATTAGGGACCCTAGTTTAGAAAAGCCATTTGGAAACGGAAGACACCAGTGAATACAATTAAACCTGAATCTTATTAAAAGAAAGCAATGATATGGGTTATTTACATAGGACCATAAAGGTTTTATGCACCATAAAAGATGGCGTGCTGGGGGTATCTACTAAAAGCTTCCACAGATATTTATTTTCTGCCACTTGCAGATCACCAGACTCTTTGTAGCCCCATACTTTGCTACCATATGTGGCCATTGGAAAACATTTCTCATTGTAGATCTGCAGAAGTGGGCACAAAGGTTTGCTCATCAAACTCTTAGCAAAAGCCAAGGTAGCTCCAGCTGCTCTGGACAGGGTATTTTTCTTAAGAGCTCTTTGCACCACCCATGAACCCTGTTCATCAATCAAAATCACCAGATACAGGAACGTAGCAACATTTGTCAGTTCCCCACCTTTACATACTAGTGTGCGCTTTTCACGTTTTGGATTACCTATGGACATCAAGGGGCCTATTAGGATGGCGGGCGCACTCTAGCGGTGCTGGGACCAGTCGCCAGTGGTGCGGCGGTTCCGCACCGGCAATTAGGATGCCACTGCCACAGTGGTGGTGGCATCTCCCATCCACATCATTGTGGCGGGTGGTGCACACAGCACCACCCGCCACAATGCATTATTGCACATTGTGCATTTGCATGCACAACGTGGCAGGTACTGCGCTGTACCTGCCACGTCGTCCATGCAAATGCAGGGGGTTACCATAGGTACCCCCCATGTGCCCCCCCTACCCCCCCAAACATCCTGGGGGCCCGCAACAGGCCCCCAACTGTGGAATCTGCATTCCTTTCCGCTCCAATTGTAATATGGATGGCGGTGTCTAGCAGACACCGCCACCATATCCAACCCTTTTCCGCCCAGTCGACTCGTCGACCGGGCGTAAAAGCGGCGGGCGGTCTTCCCGTTCGCCGCGGTACCCCTGCCATCATATTATAGTGGGGGGG
The DNA here is from genome assembly GCF_964204655.1 of Triturus cristatus. Classification (NCBI taxonomy): domain Eukaryota; kingdom Metazoa; phylum Chordata; class Amphibia; order Caudata; family Salamandridae; genus Triturus; species Triturus cristatus. Next base: position 279,565,753 of record NC_140580.1, on the reverse strand, counting down.
AAATGGGAGGCGGGCGGGGGATGATGTCGGGCGGATTGCCACAGCCATGCGGGCAGTGGCAATCCGCCCGACAACATAATAGACCCCTAAGGGCCGAATCCGATCTCGCTTAGAAGGGCTCCTGACGGCATCGGTCAGGAGCGAGTCCGAGTCACGAGTGCGATTTCTGACTGACTTGTCCTGCCGAGCGAGTGAGTACGATGTAAATATCGCCTCGCACTCCGAGCCACTCGTACCAGTCAGCGAAGCCTTCCGGACGCCTACAACATGGCCGACTCATGCAGCGCAATGGGTCCTATTTCCGACCAACCAAGTACGATGCGTGCGTCGAGCAGCTGGATCGACTTGGAGCCTCCGACTCGAAAAAGCTTCGGGAAGGGGACTTTGGGGGGCGTTAGCGGTCCCCTCTTCACCCGTAGTCCTACAACTTGGTCACAGGCATGTATGGTGCGGGGGGCACTGACGCATCCCCACGACAGGGGGCGCCCTTTTCCGCGATGTACTTTTTTCTCAATGGAAGCCTAGGTACGCAACGTACAACAGGCTCCATTGACTTAAATGGGGCTTCGAGCTATCCAAGTCCGTCAGCGCATACTTTCATTGTACTCGGGCGTTCGAAGCCCGGGAGCACGAGTCGTTCTGAAAGCTCTACGGGACCGAGTCGCCGTATGGCTTTCCGAGCGAGATCCGAATCAGGCCCTATGTGTGATTTAGAAAAATTAATCGACAGGTCGAATGAGGTCATAAAATTAATAAAAGCATATACAAGCCGTTTTAACCCCTTCAGTGCCCGCCCCTTTCCCCGCCCTGTGCCGGCCGTTGCATTAGCGGGCGGGGTCTATGACGAGCTGGACTCGTCATGGGCACAGCGCAACCGCGGCCCATGACGAGTCCAGCTCGTCATGGGCACTGAAGGGGTTAAAGCTAACGGTGTCCTAGCTAACAAAACGGCATTATCCGCGCATAAAAGAGCAGGAAATGATTTACCACCTGCTCTGGGATGTCATTACTAGCAGTTTCCAGAGCAATAATATATAGAGTAAACAGTAGCCAAATGCACCCGTCTCACCCCTCTGTTCACAACCTCGGACTTTGTAAGTAAAAAAATCGTTATGTTAAAATATTGTTATGGTATAATTTTCAGGAGCGGTATGTTGGGTTTATAGGGGATAAGGATGGAGAGTATTTTTAAAAAATGGATTTTATTTTCAAATAAATTCGAAATCTAAAATTATATTTTAGAAAATATAATTTCGAATTTAGGAAAAAAAATGAGGAGCAGGATGTTGGGTTTATAGGGGATAAGGGTGGGGAGTATTTTAAAATAATTGATTTAAATTTCTAATAAATTTGAAATTTAAAATGATCTTTTAGAAAATATTATTTTGAATTTAGGAAAAAAAAATAATTAGGAGCAGGATGTTGGGTTTATAGGGAATAATGGTGGGGAGTGTCTTAAAATAATTGATTTTAATTTATAATGAATTCGGATTTTAAAATGACAATTTAGAAAATATAATAACGAATTTTGGAGAAAAGAAATTAGTAAAGGGATGTTGGGTTTATAAGGGATAAGGGTGGGGAGTGTTATAACAATTTATTTTAATTTATTACAATTTCGAAATTTAAAAATATAATTTTGAAAATGTGTTTTCGAATTTAGAAATTTTTTTTTAGGAGCAGGATGTTAGGTTTATAGGGGATAAGGGTGGGGAGTGTTTTATAATAATATATTGAAATTACAAAAATTATAAATTTAAAATTATAATTTAGAAAATATATTTTCGAAGTTAAAAAATATTGTTTTAGGAGTGGGATGTTGAGTTCATAGGGCATAAGGGTGGGGTGTGTTTCAAAATTATTGAATACAATTAAAAAAAAAAATCGAAGTTTATAAATTCAATTTGGCAATTGTTTTGTATTTACAAAGTACTGTTTTCGCATTTTGGAGTTGTGTTTATAGGCTATAAGGTTGGTTAGTATTTCATACATTTTCTTTCAATATTTACAAATAAAAAAAGTTAAAAAATCTAAAAATATTTTAAAATTAATATGTGTTTATAGTGGTATTTTTAAATTTTATAATATTTATTTTGAATTGTTTATTATTAATAAAGACATTTTAAGAAGTTAGAAAATGTAATATTGATGAAAAGTATTAAATATTTGATTTGATAAAATAAAAATTAAATAATTATATAAATAAATGTATTATTTTTTAATATTTAATAGAAACGATAAATGTATACAAATATTTAAATTAAAATATTGTAATATTAAGCTATAGGTATTTTATGTAGATAACATTATTTATATGTGAATTAGAATATTATGAAAACATTTTTAAAAATATATTTAAAAAACGTAATTATATTTTATATATTAAAAAATATTGTAATTATTTATATTATATAGTGTACTAAATTATTATAGGTATTGTTAAATACTTAAAATTTAATGTAGAGTATAGTTGGTGATATTACATTTATTTTATTGGGAAAACTAAATATATGTTTACGGTCTGGAAACTCTTTATTTTACAGAAATTACAGTGGGTATAGTAAATGAAATATATTTAGGGGCTGATTCGGATCCTGGAAAAATTTCCCTTGTACGAATTGTATCCGCATATTTTTCCGTACGAATCGTACAAGTAGCGTACAAACTGCCAAGTACGATTCGCATGGGAAAAACTCCATACGAATCACATCGGGAACATTTCTCCACACGTCCTCGGGTCGGAAAATGTGTCCGACACATCCCCGGACGATTTACCGTACGAATCGGAAAAATGAAGTCCGACCGCGCAAGTACGATCACTCTCGTCCTTTCGATTTTACAACTGCATGGAAAAAACACCGTACGGACCGAACTCCTATAGCAACCATGGAGACACGTGCCCACATATGCGCCAATCACCCCACCCCAGACCCCATATGTACGCGCCGAACCCCCCCATCCCCCGCATGTACGCGCCAAACGCCCCCCCGGCCGCGGATGTACGCGCCGAACCCCCACCAGTGTATGTATGGAGCGTACCCCCACCCGTGTATGCATGGAGCGTACCAACTCCCCACCCGTGTATGTACGGACCATACCCACACCCCACCCGTGTATGAACGGACCATACCCCCACCCGTGTATGTTCGGACCGTACCCCCACCCCACCAGTGTATGTACGGACCGTACCCCCACCCGTGTATGTACGGACCATACCCCCACCCGTGTATGTACGGACCGTAACCCCACCCCACCAGTGTATGTACGGACCATACCCCCACCCCACCAGTGTATGTACGGACCGTACCCCCACCCGTGTATGTACGGACCGTACCCCCACCCCACCAGTGTATGTACGGACCGTACCCCCACCCGTGTATGTACGGACCGTACCCCCACCCGTGTATGTACGGACCATACCCCCACCCCACCAGTGTATGTTCGGACCGTACCCCCACCCCACCAGTGTATGTACGGACCATACCCCCACCTGTGTATGTACGGACCGTACCCCCACCCCACCAGTGTATGTATGGACCGTACCCCCACCCGTGTATGTACGGACCGTACCCCCACCCCACCAGTGTATGTACGGACCGTACCCCCACCCCACCAGTGTATGTATGGACCGTACCCCCACCCGTGTATGTACGGACCATACCCCCACCCCACCAGTGTATGTACGGACCGTACCCCCACCACACCAGTGTATGTACGGACCGTACACCCACCCCACCAGTGTATGTACGGACCGTACCCCCACCCCACCAGTGTATGTATGGAGCGTACCCCCACCCGTGTATGTACGGACCGTACCCCCACCCGTGTATGCATGGAGCGTACCAACTCCCCACCCATGTATGTATGGAGCGTACCCCCACCCGTGTATGTACAGACCGTACCCACACCCCACCAGTGTATGTACGGACCCTACACCCAGCCCCCCCTGTATGTACGGTGCGAAACACCACCACCGATGAACGGTGCGGACCAACACCCTGCCCGTGTTCGTACGCACCCTACCCCAGGCCCACACACCAGCACCCTCACCCAACATCGTGCATGTACGAGTCGTACTAAGCCATAGCAAAGGACAGCACTGTACAACAACATGGCCCATGTACGCACCGTACAGACGCAAAAAACACTCGTACTGAACCAGGACAAACCAAAAAAACACAAGGAGAGTCAATTCGATGCACACAACACCACAAAACATATCCAACAAGGCCAAATACATCCTATACACTGACCTGCAACTGACAAACAGCTAAACAGAGGCCCAAACCACTACCACTCCTTATAACACACCCACCCAAAGTTCAAACACAGCCACACCCACAAATGGACCAATAAAAAGGCCCAGCACACACAAACCATGATCCTTTGCAACAGATCCCCTACTGCCAGACCACAGAGACAACGCACTGCACCATACTACATACATCAATACACCTTACACTTGCACTCCTTCACACAACCACCATCACAAACACACCCTCATCACATTCACACACACACACCTGCACAACCACACTCACACACTCACACACCCACAACCATCCACACCCACACCCCCACAACCATCCACACCCACACCCCACACCATGCCCACTAACAAGAATCTAAAGTTCACAAAGGAGGAGCTGGAGGTCCTTGTCGACGAAATCGTCAGAGTCGAGCCACAGCTCTTTGGAACATTGGTCAGACGGACCAGCATAGCCGAAAAATCTGCCATGTGGGAGAGGATAGTCAATTCTGTGAATGCTGTTGGGTCCACCAGAAGGACCAGGCATGAGTGCCAAGCCAGGTGGTACGATCTGCGGAGGACGGTCCGCCGCAAAATGACGGACGACCACAACCAGGCCAACATCACTGGAGGAGGTCCGGCCCGCAGACCGGTACACTACCATCCCTGGGAGGAGAAGGTGATGGCCACGCTGCCGCCGGTGGGAGTAGACGGACAAGAAGGAGTCCGAGAGCCTGGTGAGTACACAAACATCTCACCTCACATGGGGGGAAACGCCATATACAACCCAAATACCAATCATGCACGCAACCCCCCCAAAGCCTGCACCGTACACAACCACACTCCAAAAACACACACATGTCACTAGCGCCTCCATGCCCCATGCCCCAAGCAAGGCCATGCCAAGTCACAGGCCACACAAAACAACAACACAAGACAGGATGTCCCCGATGCCGGGAGGGTGGGCCTCAAAACGAACATAGAGCAACTCTGAAGCACACAACAATGCCCTCAGCCCATATGGCTTAGGGCACAGCCATACAAACAGTGTGTCCCCACACAGTACTGTTTTGCCTGCTAATGGTGGCCGCGTTGCAGGACGACATGGGTATGAAGGCACAATTTGCACATAACAGCAGCTAAAGACGCATCACTCTGAAAGAGTGTCAGCACACACCGCCACAGCAGCAGCGCAGACTCAGACACTCCGCCCAATGGGTGCCCGCAGAGAAGAAACAAACCCACATGAACAAGCCAATGGCCTTTGAAACACCTGCAAACTGTGTGTGCCCAGGAAGCTGGGCTGAGGTGACAGTGGGTGACACACAGAGGGAGGGAGAGGGGCAGAGAGAGGGACAGAGACAGAGGTGTACACAGGGAGACAGACAGAGGGAGGGAGGAGGCTGACAGAGGGAGGGAGAAAGGGAGACAGGAGGAGACGGACAGTGGGAGGAGGCTGACAGAGGGAGGGAGAAAGGGAGACAGACAGAGGGAGGAGGCTGACAGAGGGAGGGAGAAAGGGAGACGGACAGAGGGAGGAGGCTGACAGAGGGAGGGAGAAAGGGAGACGGACAGAGGGAGGAGGCCGACAGAGGGAGGGAGAAAGGGAGACAGAGGGAGACGGACAGTGGGAGGAGGCTGACAGAGGGAGGGAGAAAGGGAGACAGATGGAGACCAAATCACCCTTGGGTGGTGTGGCCATGTCCGCTCGTCAGCAGGTGGACTGTGTGCATGTAGACAAGGTTTGGCAGTGCGTGAACCCCCCCTTCAACCTTTGATAAACACTGGGCCATGTGTCAATCTGTGCACGAGTACATTCGTGCTGCAGGCACAAACAGAACCTTACACCCAGTATACCCACCCACTGTGTTTGTCAGAACCCTGTCACAAATTGTTAAGTTACCTACCTGCATTCTCAAATTGCATGGAAAAAACACCATTTGGCCACGTACAGTGCAACACGTAAGGCGGCTCTGCATGGCTTGCTACGCCCGCTCACTACACTGCTGACTGCGTTCCCAAAAGATGCATCAACTAAGATTGTGTCACACATAGGTAAAGTGTCGAAAGCTGTGGCCAAGGGACATACCCATGCACAAGTGCACTGTGAGAGGAATGCTAGCCAAATCCAACCACCCAGAGGAACTGTGCCTAATCAAAAATGAATGAACATGGATGTCGCATGTAACACAATTAACACTGTCTCTCTCACACACAGGTCAACGTCGTCGATCTCCCCCCAACACTGGGGGGGGGAAGACTCACAGGACCAGGCTCTGCGTGAAGAGGACCCCACCGGCAGCGACGACTCTCACCACTCCGTGGATGACCCAGACCAACCTGGCCCCTCTGGTGTCCAACCACCTGCAGCACCTGCATCAGGTACAACTGTGCCAACCACCACCCCCATTCCTGCCACATCCCAGGAGACACCCAGGAGCCCTGCCCGCACACAACAACACAGCCAGTCTGTCCAGGAGGGAGGCAGGTGACACCGCAAATGCCATCCCTCAGGGGCCCGGAGACCCGATGTGCCCACAACGGCAGGCCAGGCGCAAGTGGGCAGGGGTGGTGGGAGTGGAAGACGGCGGAGGCGCGAACCTGACCAGTTGGCTCAGGAACCGGTAATGTCACATGTCCACAACATCCTGGACACATACCGGCGTGACTCCAGAGGCATCGACCAGGTAGTGGAGACCCTCAATGAGATGAAGACCCTGCAGGTCGAGCATCATGCCAGTCATCTACAACACCATGGACGGATGGAGGCAAGACTGGCTGAGCTCCTGGCGGTGCACAGGGACGTGAGCCAATCACTCCGTCAGATCACCCAAAGCCTGGCAAACCCTCCCTGTGCCACCAGGCGTAGACCAGCACCAGAAACAGGGAGGGAGGAGGAGGAGGATTCATCTGACGGAGCGTCCCTAGCATCGTCAAGGCCTGCTTCTGAGGGTCCCCGCAGGAAGGTGGGTCGTCCACGCAAAAGACCGTGAGAGTCAGCGGAACATCACCATCTCCCAGGTCACCTGGCCTGGCACCTGGCCCTCTGGCCCAACAGCAGCACAGCAGCAAATGACATTCTCTGCCACATGGCCTTGCTGGTCACTGTCTGACCAATGTTGACAAAGACTGTGGCACAGACTCTGATGACTTTCAATGGCAGGATACCAACTCCCCCTGTGAACTTTGGATTCTACACTCCCGCCAAGCACCTCTTGTCACCCCCCCAAACACATACCCCAGCACTAATAAAATTCATCACAATCACAAGATGATGCCGTCATTTTGCATTATTCCACTACATGTGTGTGTTGTAAAGTCAAACCATGCCTGATTTCAGAAGTAACTCCAAACATCCATACCCTGGGGTCTGAGTCTGGCACAGGACACACATGGGTCACAATGTACCATCTAAGACAGACATGGATCACCATACTCACCCGTGATGGGCCCAACCAGCTGAGGGGATGCCCGCACAACTGTGCCTACAGACCTATTTAGAAGAGCAACAGTCATGCGCAGAGGTCAGGGATCATGTGGAGTGTCCTGGGGTGGGAGTCCCAGGTATGTGTAGACACGTGGCAGAACCATGTCCTGCATGCTTGAGTCAGGCGGATGTGGAGAATGGTGGGCCGGCCAAGGTTGGATGCATGGAGATGGCACAATTGGGTGTTGGATCACAGTGCCACAAGGTTGTGTTGTGGTTGTGGGCTGCATCCTGAGTGTGTGCATGGATTGAGAAGGTCATCCTGCAGCTGGCAGTGATCCACTCCCCCCATCTCTGTTGGACGTTGATGTGGCCTGGTCACCGGATGTAGTAGCAGAGCTGTGCAGATGCACCCTGTATGTGGACAAGTATCATGGGATTTCTAACGTACATGTCCGTAGAGTGCAGGGTAGGATTAGACACGGATGTCGTAGTTGACCTGGGGGATGGTCTCCCTCTTGCCTTGAGGTTGATGGAACTGGGGATCTTGTGCATAATGCAGAGTGTGCTGCCGCATGACGCACTGATGCTGCCGATCAGCATAGCACATGTCAGCAAGCAATCCATGATGAACACCAGCTAGTTTGCGTGGACACTGGGTGCCCTTGCTACAGGGCCTGCAGCAGCATGCGCCATGTCAAGAAAACAATGCGACAAGTAGCACACAAAGACAAGGATCTCAGGAAGGAACTATGCAAAAAGTGTATGTCAAGGAAGGAATGTCTGGTTCAACATAGCACACACACACACAATGGATTCACATGCAGCACAGTGGCCGTCGTGGAGACTGACATGCCACAATACCTACACAGCCATGGACATCGTGCACAATACAGAATCTAATCCCTGACAAACAGCTTGTATCTTGCTACTCTACAGATAGACTCATATGCACATCTCTGAGAACAATGCCAGACATGCCGCATGCACAGTGGCAACAGACCACCATTGACAGTGATGAGGCACCTTGGAGGCAGAGGGACACCTTTATTACTCATGTGTGTCGGAATGCTAATGCAACTCTGTCAACACATACACAGGTCATGTGGATGAACACGTGGGACCAACACTGGCACCCCCCTTACCACCACAGATGCCCGGAAATCCATGGCACTGGCACACAAGTGACGGGTTACAGCTAAACACCACCTGCTGCTCACGGAGAGGCTGCTATACACCATTGAGCCCCTAATGGGGAATTCACACACCATGTCAACCCGGTGCAACCCGTATGTTTCCGAGGGCAGTGTTACACACATTGATGGCTCCATCACAATCCACAATCCCATTACAGATGACTGTCACCAAGTCTGACCATCAATTCAGGTGAATTCAGCTCCATGTCATGTGCCCCATGGTGATTCTACATGTATGTAAAGTATCCAAACATGAACAGGAGCAGTGCACACACATTCAAAACAAATACCACTCCCAAAAAGCCGTGCTGCATCCCTTACCCTAAGGAGATTTTCTAACTTGTCCGTGCCTGTAACGCTGATTCAGCACATGTTGCTGTGTTCATGAGGAATAGCAGGAGCACAACAATGCCACCAGCAGACAGCATGCGCAAGTACCTGTGGATGAGAGACACACCAGAAGTCAGCCAAAAGAAGCACATCCGCATGCATGTGCATGTACTCGACACGTATAAGGTTGTCAACATGCTAGGTGACAATGATGACTCTGGAAAAACATTCTTCTATTGCACCATCACTCGAGTGACACATCCAAACACACCTCTGACTCACTTGGCAGACATGCAGATGGACACACACATTGCAACACATGCCACACACGGCCCAATGCGTGCACACTCAGACACTGGAACTCACCACTAAGCAAAGAAGTTGCGTATGAGCCGACTCCGGATGTCCTCTACCGCCTCCTCCTCCTCCACATCACTTGCCTCGTGACCAAGCCCTTCATCCTCCACGGGTGGATGGTCCTACTCATCTGGATCCAGGATGAGTGGCACAGCTTTCTCCACTGCCATGTTGTGCAGCATGCAGCACACGAGGAATATTTTGCAGACCTTCACCGGTGCATATGGTAGTGCGCCACCGGTCTTGTGGAGGCAACGGAATCGCCTCTTCAGGAGGCCAAACGTCCTCTCTATCACCCGCCTGGTCCGCCCATGGGCGTTGTTGTAGCAGTGATCGGCAGCCGTGCTGGGGTTGCGGAGAGGCGTGATCAGCCATGGCATGTTGGGATAGCCAGCGTCCCCTACATGGAAACATCATGGACAACAGTGGGTCAGGAGAAGCAGTAAGACAGGAAGATGACGTTAAATACAGGACTGCCAGAGTATACCCACCAACAATACATGCTTGTTCGTTGCGCAGCTGCAGCATCATTTCAGGCACCCTGCTACACCTCATGATGTAGGCATTGTGTGCTGATCCTGGAAAACGAGCACAGACATGTGAAATCACCATGTTGGCAAGACACACCACAAGGGTATTAATGGAGTGGTAATGCTTGCGGTTCCTATACGCTACCTCCTGTGCCTGTGGTGGTACCAAAGCCACATGTGTTCCATCTATGGACCCAATGACATGGGGCATCCCTCCCAGGGCATAGAACTCACGCTTGACACCTGTCAGCTGCTCAGGAGTTGGGAATTTTATGAACTCATCCAGGTGATCCAACATGGCCTCTAAAAAATCATGCAGAACACGGCTGAACATGGTTTGGGACATGCCACCGACATGGGCAATGGTATGTTGAAAGGTACCCGTGGCAAAGAAATGTAGGGATGCCATCACCTTCATCTTGGGTGTCAGTGCAGTAGGATACCTGTGTAGCGGTTGGAGGTGTGGTGCCAGCCGTGTCGTCAAGTCCTCAATCAAACGTTGGGGGAAGCGGTAGCGGCGTATACAGTCATGTTCCCTCAGGTCAGCCAAGTCCGGAATTGGTCGAGGGAGAGGCGGAGCCCTGCAGTGAATTAGAAGGGACAACGAAGAGTGAGTACAGTACACCACCAATGTCAATGTACTGAGCACATGCTCAACAGGCAATACACATATGCTACATACAGAGTCAGGTCTGTGCAATATGCCCTGGACACGTATGCCAGGCATGTGACACTCCTACCAAGAGCCAGCTACAAACGTTGATTCTCAACCTCAATATGCCATGCCATGAAACTAGCTGTGGGCCAGTGTAAGTGAGCAGGCAGACGCATTAAAGGAGTTACAGACATCCAAATATGTGCAGAAGAAGGATGTTTATTGTACAGACAGGTTGCGGAACACTAGAGGCACAGGTCACATGTCATAGAAAAAGGACAGACCACACACCTTGCCATGAAGCATTACATGTCAAGACTGATCACACATACATTGAGAGTATGCAGATATGTCCTTGTTTTGAAACTCCGTGTCGATGCATACATACACACCTTACGTCGGATTACACATGTGTGCTGGTGTGCGTAACAGTGTGCCATGCCCATCTACACACAGACACATGTTGGTTGCAGCAACTGCATATGCATTTGACCAAACACCTACAGCAAACCTATGGGAACACATGACACACACATGACATAGTTACAGCGTGCAACGCGGGCATTCACTTGTCAGGGGTAACATTCCGTGTACCTGGCATCAGGGGACATTTGCGGGTGTCGGTGACTGTGCCATGCCAGTGTCGCATGGCTCACCAAGTCAGTACTACATGCACACATGTCAAAGGAGTGAAGGGGATGTGTGGCACATAGGGCACCATCACACATGACATGTGTACACAGCTCATCATACTTTAATTAGCTTCACACCTCAGGAGTATAGTGCCACATCACAGCCTGACCCACCTGTGCCCGACACATGTAGTACTGCACAGACAATGCCTTGATGTCCAGCCTTGGCCAGGTATGACAGCTCAATTCCTACCTGTGTGCCGCCTGTCACCACTGTCAGGTGTGAAACGCACCGTACATACGCTCTGAGGGCGTGTGTAGGGTCCCTATCACTATGGGAGTGCTGGCGAATTCGTACGCCACAGTGATACGGACCGTACACACGTGTGTAGGGTCCCTATCACTATGGGAGTGCTGGCGTATGCGTACGCCACAGTGATACGGACCGTACATGCGTGTGTAGGGTCCCTATCACTATGGGAGTGCTGGCGTATGCGTACGCCACAGTGATACGGACCATACACGCGTGTGTAGGGTCCCTATCACTATGGGAGTGCTGGCGTATGCGTACGCCACAGTGATACGTACCGTACACGCACTCCCATAGTGATAGGGACCCTACACATGCGTGTACGGTCCGTATCACTGTGGCGTACGCATTCGCCAGCACATCCATAGTGATAGGGACCCTACACACGCGTGTACGGTCCGTATCACTGCCTTTGGGGTGCCCTAGGGCCATGGAACGGACCGTACCTGTGTGTAAATCTTGAAATAACATAGGGGACACATAAGGGACAAGTATAAGGGCCTAAATGCATGCTGGTTGTCATGGAGACCGAGTTTAAAGTTTGAATTATTGCATCAGGTGGCCAGCAGAAGTCGGTTGGAAAAGATATACTTTGTTGCAAAGTCGTTGTTGACTTGACATCATGCTCAATTTTTAAACCATGCAAAGCCACTCACTGGGGTAGGTTTACAGGGATTGGAGGAAACATAGGATGCTAATGTGACTGACCAATCACTCTGTACTCCTGTGAATGAAACAGGCCAGCAAGGCAGATATAAGGCAGCCAGGTCCCATGAGAGAGCACTTGCCTGCACATCCTTTCATTCCATAACACTGCTGCTGCTCGTGATTCCTCTGGCACCATGTCCAGGTCAGTGGAGAGGGCCTAGCCATTCACCATGGAGGAGAACATTGCGTTGGTGGATGTGATCCTCCCACAGTACACCATGCTGTATGGTCGACCAGGGGAGCAGGTGAGTGCAGACTCCACTAGCTTAGACTGTGCCCCTGTTTTGTGACTGTGATTTCTGGCATTGTGTCCCTGTGTGACAGACATGCAATGTTGTTTGGAGTGGGTCACAGGGTGGGGAAGGCCTCATGTCTCCCATGCAGAGCATGCTGGGGTTCCTGTGTGCACTCCTCACTTGCATTGTGCTTACTGTGACAATCAATGCATGGTGCATGCCACATTCTGCCTGGCTACTCCTCCTGGGAATGTTGTTGCTACAGTCCTGATGTGATTCTGTGGTCCCCCCAGTGTGACAGGTGACAGTACCCATAGATGTGTGTTTGTTTAGTGTACCTGTGCTGTGAGGGTACAAATGATGTGTTCGTCCCCTGGACATTGGTGTGTGTGTAAGTCCCCTGTCATGTGGGTGAGTGCATATGGGGAGTGTTGCACACCAGCTGCATGAGGGATGGATATACCCTGCCCATGTGATGTGAGCAGGGAGCAGTGCTGTGTGACTGCGGTGCTGAGCCAGCCCCACACCTGTGACACCCCCCAGTCTAGTGGCACATGGGCAGAATGAGGTTTGTACCCGCAGTTGGCAATGGCAGGTGATTGTCCTGTGCCTGTGTGTGTCTGTGTACTCTGCTGAGGTAGCGTCAGTGGGCTGGGACATGTGACTGCTTTGAGGTGTTGTACATAATCCTTGTGTAGCTTGTGATGCACAGTGTGATCCAGGATCATTTATTGTGTGGCACCCCTCATGCCACCTGTGTACCTTCAATGCCACGTAGTGCATTTTGCCTTCCACAGTGGATTATGTCCCTATGACAAATGTGCAATGAGTTGCCTTCATGCCATGGACTGTTCAAAGAAGACAATTTGTTAATATGTGTGTCTCTGTGTCATTGCTCAGGTGAATTAAAGTATTCTCACTTTTGCATCCTCACAGGTAGGTGTCCATGCCAAGGGGGAGATATGGAAGCAAGCCGTCAGTGCCGTGAGGAATACGGAGGGTCGGAAGCGGCGCCTAGCCCAGGTGAGGAAACGCTGGCAGGATATCCGGTGCTGGACGAGGAGGGTTGCACGGGTCCTGCTGGGGGACTCACCTGAGAGCCGGAAGAACCGTGGGCGCCGGCGTCTGACCCACATCCATAAGCGTGTGCTGGCGGTGGTCTTCCCCGACTTGGATAGGCGCTTACTGGAGAAGCAGCAGCCGGAAGGGGGTAGGTACATGTGTGTTTGTTGTGTGTCACCAGCTTTTGGAAGTGCGCAGTTGCATGGATACACTGCCAGGGTTTACATGTGCAGTGCATAACCAGTTCCCCAAAGTAAACCGGTGCTGTTCTTCCTCCCTTCCCCTCCTTGCCATGTGTTCCCTGGTCTGTGTGTAGTCACTCTTGCACAAGGTAATCTAGGCTGGCAGTAAATCCAAGTGCCCAATGCTTGCAGCATCATGTGTGGAGGTGGAGTGTGACAGGTTTTGGTACCTTGGCTGTGCCCTGGCCAGTTCAGTCATTGTGGGGTCCATGTCAGTTGGCACTCATGCTGAGGCCCAACATAGGAGTGTGTCTTTAAAGTGTACTGCCTTCCAGCATGCATGTCCAATGCTGTGCCCTCTGACATGATGTCCATGAGTGGGATTAATGCATAGTGCAGGGACGGTTGCTTCAGTTGCAGTCATATCCATCCAGGACCATGGAGGTGTGTGGCCACTACCGTGCCCTGGAGCACCTTTTACTAGGTATCATGTGTGTCATCCAACTATGTGGAAATTTTCTGTGTCTTCGGCATAGGTTGGGCTCTGTGGCATTGTACCCTGGCCTCATCTGTATTGACGTAAACTGTGCTACATGTGTCCACTGTACAGTGTGACCCAATTTTGCTTGTGCATACTCACAGTGGGCAGTGCCTGTGTGTCTTGGAACGACAATCTGATGATGGTTGATTGTCAATGTTATATGTGGACAGGCGCACCAGGGGTAGTTTGTGTACAATCAGGATTTAGTGCAGGCCATGTGTTTTTATCCCAGAGTAAGAGGTGTAAGTACTTCCTCTGTCACAATCACATTGTCTCAGGTAGGGGGTGCTTTGTGCGGGCAAGGCCTACATGTCCAAATCTGAAGTCTCCCTGCTAGGTCTGGCCTGTATGTGATGTTTGTCTGGACATACACTCAAGGTGCAGTGACCCAGTCATGTTGTGCATGTTTTTATGTATTGGCTTTGCAGCATGTGCAAAAAGTTAATAGACATGGTTCCTGCTCATCCCTTTTTTGTCAACGCTGTGTGGTACAGATGCTGTGCACGATTGTCCCCAGAGCCTGGCTCCTCTGTCCTATTTGATAACAAGTAGTTTGCTGTTGGGTCATGCTCTCCATTGTTTCTCAGTGGCATGGTGGGTCAACCAGCTGGGTGTTGCAGGGCCTACATATGTACCTTGTGTTGTAGATGTTACTCATGTTGCTTTTCAGGCTATGCACTGTGACCTATGTCGATTTGACTCATGTGACATATGTATACAGGTGTCTGATCATTTCCTGTCTCTTCACCTTGCCCACAGCATCGTCGGGGGACTCCGAGGGAGACACTGGCACGGACCGTGAGGAGGGAGCAGGCACCAGTGGCAGCAGTGCTGTCTTGTCTGGCACATCGAGTGGCACGGAGGCCGAAGGGAGTGAGGCGGAGGACCTGTCCAGTTACACCACCGACTATGACGCTGACGGGTCCGAGGCTGAGCTCCCAGAGGGGGCGGAGGCTGCTCCCACAACTGACAGCAGCACTCGATCTCTACCCGCCCCCTCGATTCCCATCACCGGCCTCCCACTTGCTCTGGTCCCTTCCCGCCGTGCTAGGTCACCACATGTCTCTTTCTTGCCAGGCACCGCACCCCCTGCCCCTGTCTCCACTGCTGCCGCCAATGCCGAGTCTGTGGACATCCTGCGCCAGTTGCAGGTTGGTCAGACTGCGATGCTTAATGTCCTCCATGGCCACACACAAGTGCTCACCCAGATGGAGGCATACATGGAGGGCATCTCAGCTACGCAGTCTGACCAACGCCAGTTGCTGAGGTCCATTGACTCGACACTGACTGCAGCAGTGGGTCTCCTGCAGCTCTACGTCCCCCCCCTACCCCTGCACCATCCACACTTCCCACTCCCATGCCTGTCCAAAGCACACCCAGACGTAGCCATGCACGCACCCCACCAGACACAGGCACCACACCACCTGGGAAGGCCAAGCGCACACCTCCTCTCACGCACACACAGGGGGAAGTAGGCACACCCACTGGGTCGGGAGGCAAACGGAAGACACGCAGCCACAGTGGGAGTCCACATTCATCACAACCCACTACCTCCAAATCCACTCCCCTCAGCTCTCCTGGCCAGGATTCCACCAAAGACTCCTTCATGGCCGCTCTGTCCCTGAGCCCCAAAGTGACACCACCCGGCAAGCGGTCAAAGGAGTCCCCGGTCAGGGTGGTTGTGTCCCCCCCCGTCCACACCCTCCCCAGTAGCGCTGCGACCCATCCCTCCGACACCCTCCCCTCCTTGGGGCCTGTGGTTCCTTCGGGTGCAGGGGAGACGCTGGAGGAGCTTGCAACCGGGTGCAGCGCCATTCTGACCTCCACCTTTGGCGCTGCCCCACCCCCTGTGGTGGAGTCCTCCGTCCCTGCACCCACAACACCTACCCTTGCCCCTCCTGTCCCTGCGGTGCCTGGTCCTTCCCCCCCACATGATGCCCCCCCCTGTGGAAGCAAAGGAGGTACGAACTGTGCAGGCAAGCTAGGGGACACGCGTCCCTATGTGTCCCCCACCAGGAATTGGACTATGGACTGCCCTATGGGCCTTGTACATATTTAACTTTTAATTACAAATCGTTTTTTTATGCTGAATAAAGCTATGTTTTTTTCCCTTTGCACACTACTGCTTTTCTGGTATTGCTGTTGGTGGTGCTGCTCCATGTTTGGGGTGGGGATAATGTGTTAGGTGTCTGGCAAATGTAGTGGTGTGCCGCTCATGGGATGGACCCTGGTATCTGTGTGCCATCACAAGGTATTTGCGAAATAACTTTGTTCATGTATGCTCTTACTGCATGGTGACATTGTCCCAAGGTGTGTCCCTTCCTCTGTGGACCCTGACATCTTCCCTGCAGGGTGTTTCCTAAATGTTGTGCTGAGCTGTGTCTACATATCCTTGGTGTATGACGGATCCGTTCTACTTTGGCCATGCATGCTGGGCAATGTCTCCACCTGCATCATTTGTGGCATCCTTGGTGGTCACTGTACTTGTGTGTGGAGTATATTGAAGTTACTTCATGTGGACATGTTCCCTTTAACACACTATGCATGTGTGTACTCCCAGCCTCGCACACATGTTACGTGTTCTGCAGGGTCTTTGAGCACCTGACTGACTATTGTGGGCATTGTATCTGTGGGTACTGCACCCTTTTTTTCCATGGGCACTGCTGGGAGGACTCTGCACACACCCCTCCTGTGTCTGGGCACTGCTGGGAGTGATAGGCACCCACCCCTCCTATGTCTGGCCACTGCTGGGAGGACTCTGCAACCACCCCTCCTGCGTCTGGGCACTGCTGGGAGGACTCTGCACACACCCCTCCTGTGTCTGGGCACTGCTGGGAGTGATAGGCACACACCCCTCCTGTGTTTGGGCACTGCTGGGAGGACTCTGCACACACCCCTCCTATGTCTGGGCACTGCTGGGAGTGATAGGCACCCACCCCTCCTGTGTCTGGGCACTGCTGGGAGGACTCTGCACACACCCCTCCTGTGTCTGGGCACTGCTGGGAGGACTCTGCACACACCCCTCCTATGTCTGGGCACTGCTGGGAGTGATAGGCACACAGCCCTCCTATGTCTGGGCACTGCTGGGAGGACTCTGCACACACCCCTCCTATGTCTGGGCACTGCTGGGAGGACTCTGCACCCACCCCTCCTGCGTCTGGGCACTGCTGGGAGGACTCTGCACACACCCCTCCTGTGTCTGGGCACTGCTGGGAGTGATAGGCACACACCCCTCCTGTGTCTGGGCACTGCTGGGAGGACTCTGCACACACCCCTCCTGTGTCTGGGCACTGCTGGGAGGACTCTGCACCCACCCCTCCTGCGTCTGGGCACTGCTGGGAGGACTCTGCACACACCCCTCCTGTGACTGGGCACTGCTGGGAGTGATAGGCACCCACCCCTCCTGTGTCTGGGCACTGCTGAGAGGACTCTGCACCCACCCCTCCTGCGTCTGGGCACTGCTGGGAGGACTCTGCACACACCCATCCTATGTCTGGGCACTGCTGGGAGTGATAGGCACCCACCCCTCCTGTTTCTGGGCACTGCTGGGAGGACTCTGCACCCACCCCTCCTGCGTCTGGGCACTGCTGGGAGGACTCTGCACACACCCCTCCTGTGTCTGGGCACTGCTGGGAGTGATAGGCACACACCCCTCCTGTGTCTGGGCACTGCTGGGAGGACTCTGCACACACCCCTCCTATGTCTGGGCACTGCTGGGAGTGATAGGCACCCACCCCTCCTGTGTCTGGGCACTGCTGGGAGTGATAGGCACACACCCCTCCTGTGTCTGGGCACTGCTGGGAGGACTCTGCACACAACCCTCCTGTGTCTGGGCACTGCTGGAAGGACTCTGCACACACCCCTCCTATGTCTGGGCACTGCTGGGAGTGATAGGCACCCACCCCTCCTGCGTCTGGGCACTGCTGGGAGGACTCTGCACACACCCCTCCTGTGTCTGGGCACTGCTGGGAGGACTCTGCACACACCCCTCCTATGTCTGGGCATGTACGGTCGGGACATACACGGGTGTGGGTACGCTCCGTACATACACTGGTGGGGTGTGGGTACGCTACATTCATACACGGGTGGGGGTACGCTCCATTCATACATTGGTGGGGGTACGCTCCGTACATTCCCGTACCCACGATTTGCAGGCCTGGGTACGTACCGTACCCAGCCCTTCAGAGCGTGGGTACGTGTCATACCACGCCCACCACTACGTCACCCCAACAATGGCAGTACGGCCCGTACCCACGTTCTAAAGGCCTGGGTACGGTACGTACCAGCATTGTTGGGGTGATGTAGGGGTACGTGTGGTACGACCCGTACCCACGCTCTGAAGGGCTGGGTACGGTGCGTACCCCTACGGCACCCCATTGGGGGTCTGCACCGTACCCAGGCCTTCAGAGCGTTGGTACGGGTCGTACCACGCCCACCCCTACGTCACTCCAACAATGGCGGTACGGCCTGTACCCACGTTCTTAAGGCCTGGGTACGGGCCGTACCAGCATTGTTGGGGTGATGTAGGGGTACGCGTGGTATGACCCGTACCAACGCTCTGAAGGCCTGGGTACGGTGCAGACCCCCAATGGGGTGCCGTAGGGGTACGCACCGTACCCAGGCCTTCAGAGCGTGGGTACGGGTCGTACCACGCGTACCCCTACATCACCCGAACAATGCTGGTACGTACCGTAGAACCTTTAGAACGTGGGTACGGGCCGTACCGCCATTGTTGGGGTGACGTAGTGGTGGGTGTGGTACGACCCGTACCCACGCTCTTAAGGCCTGGGTACGGTACGTACCGGTATTGTTGTGTTGCCGGTTCGCGTCAACATCCACTTCCGTTGTGGCGGACGCTTGCGTTGCTGGACACGCCTGAACTGGGGTGGCAGAGTGGGCTAAAGAACGGTGGTGGATTAAACCCAGATCAGTTGACTGGGGGTGAGTGCTTGCAATGTTCAACACTCCGTCCATCATTTCCTTTGGTTTTGCTTCGTTCGCCATAAGTTGGCAGGGTATGCTCAGACGTGAGTCCCTTGCTCACTTTGCCACTGGATTCAAGCAAGCCTGGCTGAAGACGTCTGAAATGCCAGAAACCGGTCCTAGAAAGCTTGTTTCCGGTCCAGGGAAGACATGGCTTGGCAGTTCGGGCTGGACTGTTCCCATGAGGCACAGGGTCAGACTGATTTGCATATGGCCATGTCTGAACTGGGGTGGCAGAGTGGGCTAAAGAACGGTGGTGGATTAAACCCAGATCAGTTGACTGGGGGTGAGTGCTTGCAATGTTCAACACTCCGTCCATCATTTCCTTTGGTTTTGCCATATTAATAATATAACAGTTTTCACAATTTGTTAATGCATTTTTAAAATATAAACGTAGTAAAATTTTCTTAACAAACAATAATACATTTTAATTAATAATATTCATATATAAAATATTATTATTAATTATTACATTGTTTAATTGTTATACATTTTATTTATAAGGTACACATTTTTAAAAATTAAATAACAATTATTACATTTTTTAAATAAATGTTGTATATAACATGTAAATATATTGAATTATAATATTAAATATTATGGGGCTGATTCCGATGTCGGACGGACCTAAGTCCGTGCGACATCGGTGAAGAACCATGACCGACAGACCTACTGTCGTCGGTTACTGCCCTGCAAATACAATGTGACCGAACCCTGTTTGGTCGCACTCATATGTTTCACAATGGGAGAATGTATTTCGAGTGGATTGCATGCCCGCATTGCGAAATTGATGGGTGCAGTTCATCCCTGCACCTGTGGCCGGCACCCCAAGGTGCCTGCCACCAGGTGCAGGGATCAACAGAGGGTGCCCCCAGGCCACCATTCGGTGGCCTCATACCCATGGGGGCTCAACTCAGGGCACCCCAAAGACAGTTTCCGACTGCCTTTTCGTGCCGGAAACACCAGCACGAAAATGCAGTGGAAAACTGCCATCGTACTTCCTTCTGTCGTAAAGAGGCGGCCGGAGGAATACTGCAGGATTTCCGGACGGCGACGGGCTCTCCGAACCCGTCGTAAGCCATCTGGAAATTCGAGTCGGATTCTTTTCTGACCGAGCCCATCGGAATGGCTTGGTCGGAAAGGAATCCCGCCGGCACGTTCCGATGCGGGCGAAAGGGCTCTGACTGTCGTTCGGAGCCCTTCTGTCCGGAATCGGAATCGGGCCCTATGTGTTTAATAATATTTATTATAATAATTTTACAATGCAGAAAAAAATACATTTAAACAAATAAGTTATATGTTGTAGTATTTTAATTAAACATTTCAGTAATTTATATATAATACAATAACATTGTTTTAAACAAATTACATATAGTTTGTATGTTTAAAGCTGCCATATTCGTTTGGGGCTTGTATTTTGTAACCGCTCGCGCTTGTTTTGCGTTATTTCGAAGGGGAGAAGCTCGCAATCGGGAGCTGCTTCGCGTCGAGGAAGGTAAGATTACTTTTCTTTATTTAAACTACATTTTAAATTAAATTGGAAGGTAGTTAGGTTGTAGTTAGTGTGTGTAGAGTTAGGTTTTTGGAGTTATGGCGTTTTTTATGCGTACGTTAGGTTTGAGCGATTTATGTACCGTTATTTTTTTTAGGCCTAGTTTAGAAATCTTACAGTATTATACATTTTAAACTGCTTTGAGAATTTAGAGTAGGCTTTTGGCAATTATTGCTAGGTATCCTAGGCCTCTTGTTGGGTATAGTCTGACTTGTTTGGATAGTTAAGGCCTGATTTGTGTTACAGATTGCTCCATTCTTAGCTGGATGTAGCTCTGTTCTTTTTGGAGGGAGAGTATGAGTTTGTGTAGAGTAGGTGTACCTCGTCCTGTTGTTGCTTGGAAGGCATTATGCCAACCTTCAACAGCATTGTTTGTTTTTGCCTCTTGGTTTAGTGTGCTAAGGTAGACATTCCACCAAGGAATTTGGTATTTTGGTTGTCTCCTATGTCCTGATCTATGGAGTCTGCCCACCCAGCTATCTTCAAAATAGTCTAGGAGGGGACTTAATTTGTGGTCGTGTTGGTGGTAGTAAGGACTTTCTATTAAAAGGTTGTAATGTTCTGCCACGTCAGTAACTGGCACGTAGGCCAGTGCAATAAGTTTTTTTATTTGGTATGCGAATTTACTGTTTGTTGCTTATTGAACACCTAGGGCCGGATTCCGATCTCGCTCAGAAGCACTCCTGACGGCATCCGTCAGTAGCGAGTCAGAGTCGTAGGCATCAGCGATCCCCTCTGGATGACTCTGCCATGGCCGACACGCACAGCACAACGGGACAGATTCCTGGTCGACCAAGTACGATACGCGCGCCGAGCAGCTGGACCAAGTCGGAGCCTCCGACTCGAAAAAGGTCTGGGAAACATACTTCGGGGGTTCGTAGCGTGCCCTCCTTCACGGGCCCCTACGACTCGATCACTGGGGGACTCAAGAGTCCCCCCTACACATGCATGCATGGTGCAGGCAGGACCGAGGCATCCCCGCGACAGGGGTCGCTCTTGTCCGAGACGTGCATTTATTGTCTTTGGGAGCCTATGTACGCAATGTACACCAGGCTCCCATAGACTTCAATGGGGCTCCGAGCGACCCAAGTCCATTAGTGATGCAGCGCATCGTACTCTGTCGTTTGGAGCCCGAGTCGCTCGGAAAGCTCTACGGGAACGAGTCGGCCGTAGGGCTTTCCCAGCGAGATCGGAATCGGGTCGTAAGTGTTGATTTCTGAAGGTGTCTCCATAAACTCTGATTGAAATGATAATAACAACCCTTAATTGATGTGTGTGGATAGGATTTTAGAATTGCACTTATCATTGCCTGCTCAAAATCTATAATTATTTTCTGGTTTGTTTATTGGGTTGCAAGGCGTAGATAAAGGGGATGTTGGTGTTCTGATATAGGGCATGGACAGTGTATAATTGATAGAATGGTTTGGGTAAGATTTTAAATGTCACGTCCATCATAAATGTTTCTGATTGTTGTAGCTTTATTAAATTGTATGCGGTTGCAAACAATTATTCTTTTCTCTTTGCATTTGTTGTCATAAAGAACAAAGGAATCTTCGTTATAAATTATAGATAGTTCTGGGGGAATTACCATGTCTTCAAATGATTTTGGAGTAGGTGTGGTAGTTGTTGTGGCTTTTTTGTGTGCTAGCTATAGTTCTTTTTAAAGAACAAATAGAGGGCATTTGCCCAGTAGCATGTTTGGGTACTCTAGGCAGTAGCTCTTTAAGTATTTGAGTGGTAGGTAACTGTGAGCTAGTGCTAGCTTATCTAATATTATCAAGTGCATTCCTAACCTCAATTTCAGTAACATTTGGAGGGTGGTTATGCTCCCTTGTATACAAAACAGTTGTTTCTCTAGCTGTTGCTCGACCATAACACTTATTTGAATAGTACTTTCTACATTTCCAATTTACTTTTAGTCCACTTTGCTTTATAGACATACCCCATGTAACATAGCAAAATGTTTCCTTTTTGGGATGTGATAAATTGGGTGCCTTCTGTCATTGTGATATGTTAAATTCTACAAAAATTATTAAAACGAATATTGTACATGTTTTTGTATTAATAAATATACATTGTTATTAATATAATTACAATGTTGATTTTGAGCTGCTTTTGAATGGAGATGTTTTGTCTTTGTTGGTTGAATTCTGTTAAGTTGCTGATCTTTCTGTTGGAAGAGTAAAACATATCATTGTTGTGCTAGCATTCTGTAATTGCCCACCACCCATGTTTATCAGATGAAGATCGAATAAATTGCATCCCGCCCCCTTTCGCCAGAATGGCCACACCCCTAGTCCTTACTCCTTGTGTTGTAGCAGTAATCAATCTATATCCGAGTGTTTTGAGTAAATACCTTTGTGACCCCTCGATATGTGTCTCCTGTATGCAAATAATATTGGCCCATGTCAATTATAATCCAACAGACACTCTTTGTCTTTTTTTATGTAATTGAAGCCACATATATTAACGGTAAGAAATTTTAAACTAGCCATATTGATTCTTGTCCATCCATGACTGTGAATATTTCCTCACTCGGGCCCACTTCCGATTGTATGTCTTTTTGCCATTGTTTGTTATTTCTATATCCAAATTGGTCCCTCCTGATTGCACCTTTTACCTTCACCACATATCTGAGATTCCCCCCTTTAACCCCTCCCACACCCATCCCCTCACCATTAATTAGGCAGTCAGGCTCAACCCTAGCCTGTGTGATAGCGTCTGACCCATCCCCACCCACACTCCACCTCCCTCACTTCCCCTCGTGTGTAGGCGTGCTCCTAGCCATTATAATCATAGTTCATTGTATCATAAAGCAACCATAACATAACCAGAAGAGGAGGAAAAAAACAGACCACATATAAGAGATGAGATAACATCACGTCGCCACCCCAAAGTTTGTTATATTAGCACCTAATGTTTGCTCTCAGCAGTCCCGGGTTTCCCTGCTACAATGTCCTCTAATGCTCTCTGAGCTTGTATTTCAGAAGTGAAATAATAGTTCCGGCCTTTCGAGATTACTTTAAGCTTAGCAGGGTTCTGTAAAAAAACTGTTGCTCCAGTTTTTTGGAATGGCGCAATCAGTTGCCTAAGCCTCCATTTTCTCTCCACTGTGGCATGTGCAAAGTCTAGTTTAGCAAATAATGAGACATTCTCCCAGTTTCTTTTCTTATTGGGTCTCGCCAAGTCATAAACAGCCTGTCGAAGCAGAAAGTTTCCAAAATAGATTAGGATTACCCTTGGATATGACTGGTCGTTCGGGGGACACCTAGATATTGTTAAAGGGAATCTGTGTACACGTTGGATTTCTTTACCCAATCCCATTGTGCTAGTTCAGGTAGAGCATTTCTCAACATATTTATTGTGAATTTCCTGATATCGCTACCTTCACTGTTTTCTGGTATCCCTAGCAGCCTTAGGTTATTGCGATGTTACCGATTTTTCAATGAGTTCTCTTGCAAGGCTGCCTGTGTTTTCAATACATCCACCGTGGTTTCTAGGGCTTCTGTCTGATTTTTCGCCTTGCTTAGTCTCTCTGCGATCTCGGTACAAGTTTTCCCAATTTTACGGATTGAGCCTTGTAATTTCTTTGAGGCCAGTCAGGCTTGTCGATTTTCCATTTTAACCTCATCTTGAAATGATCTAAGGGATTGTAGAATCAAAGATAAGGATGCCTCCGCATACTGCTCCGAGTTTTTCTGTCCTGTCGTGTCCCCTTGTTGTTTCTTAGACATCCTCTCCATCTCATGTCTTCCATGAAAGGGTAACGGCTGTGTATCTGAGTAATCCCATCCAAGTTCTCCCTCTTCCTCTCCCCCATTCCTCTTGTGGTTACTCTTATTCCTGCCTGATAGCCTCTTCGTTTCCCTTTCTGGCTTTAGTTGCTTGTGGAGTGTCCCCACAATCATCGTTGTTACTACTACTGTTTGATACCACAATGTCAGATACGCCGGATTCCTCATTCAAAGAGTAAACATTTTCCAGTAGGTCAGGGGAGAGGTATCCCATCTCGTGGCTGTTTATCTGTATACCCACTTCTAAAGAAGGAGATTGCCGTATTTCGTTAATCGCCTTGATATTACTTAACTCTTTCTCTGTTATTTCTGTTTCGCTGATATCTTCCGTGGTGGAGCTACCCTGATCCAATCAACTTTCCTTAGCTTTGTCATTCTCTTGGTGGGCACTAATGCATGTCCCTGGCATTCCCAATACGGTATTTTCACAATTAGACCCCCATGAAACTCGCTCCTTGTTTAGTTCTAGCATACTATCCTGTGTGCCAGTCTGAGGATTTACTGGTTCGGATATTTCCCAGTATGTACGGTGCGTACCCCCACCCCGCATGTATGGTGCATAACCCCACCCCCGCATGTACGGTGCGTACCCCCAGCGCTACGCGCTGGGGGTATGCACCGTACATACGGAGGTGGGGGTACGCACCGTACATGCAGGGGGTACGCACCGTACATGCGGGGGTGGGGGTATGCACCGTACATGCAGGGGGTACGCACCGTACATGTGGGGGTGGGTGTACGCACCGTACATGCAGGGGGTACGCACCGTACATACTGGGGGGGTGGGGGTACGGTGCGTACAGGTACGGGGCTGTGGTACGGAGGTGGGGTTCGGCGCGTACATGTATGGGTGCTGGGGTACGGTGCATACATGGGGGGGCTGGGGGTACGGTGCGGACGTGTAGGGATGGGGGTACGGTGCATACCGGGCCCCCTTTTCTTCGTGCATCGCGGCGTACTTAGCTTTTCCGGCACTTTTTGGGTCCCGTAAAAATATTGCCGTGCGAAGTGCTGTGGGTACGAATCGTACTTGCTGATCCGTAAAACGCTGCCTGACTCCGTGCGAATGTCGCGTATGCGGTGTCCCGGATCCGAATTGTGGGTATCTTTTAGCCGGTCGGTGTTTTTTACGAATCGTACGGAAATGGTGTTTCTGTACGAATCGTACTTGCGGGTTTGTACGGTGTTTTTCCCGGGTACGAGTCGGACGGAGAAAACGCTCCGTCCGACGGTTCGTACCCGGGTTTTACAGGATCGGAATCGGCACCTTAATGTATTTTATATGCAGTGTATGTTTATTTATTTAAATATATTTATGGTGTTTAATTTTGTTTGTTTTATCTGGTTTTAAGTTGTCGATATTTTAACCAAAACGATAATATTGCAGTCTATATTATTGTGATCGATATTTTCGACATGTTGTATATTTTTAAAGGATATTCGATATTTTGAATAACGATATTTATGTGTTCGATATTATTGTAATCGATAATTATGTTTGACGATATTTTGGGGTCGATAATAGTGTATTTTTTAAATTAAGTATAGGGTATCGATATTACTGTCGTCGATATTTTTGTGTCGATAAAAATGTAGGTCGATATTGTGTCTGTCGATATTGTGTCAGTTATTCGTTCAAAATAGCTGACCCATCTATCAGCGGGGATGACACAATTTGTACTCGCCGTGAGCTGTAATGTAAAAAAGGGACTATTTACAACTTCCAAAACTTTGTACTGTTGCGCAGAACAGAAACCTGATTTAGGTTCAGCCATGCCTGCTACCGAAACTTATCCTTTCTATGGGTTATAGCTGTAATTTATGCTTTCCTACATACC
This sequence comes from Triturus cristatus, assembly GCF_964204655.1. Taxonomy (NCBI): domain Eukaryota; kingdom Metazoa; phylum Chordata; class Amphibia; order Caudata; family Salamandridae; genus Triturus; species Triturus cristatus. Next base: position 279,539,171 of record NC_140580.1, on the reverse strand, counting down.
TTGATCGTTTCTAAGTCCTTTAGCTTTAATTTTAGGGCAAGCATAAGAGCATTATGAGCATTAGAACAATCTGTATCAAACCACTTTTCCTTTTTAAAATCCCCTGTACTTTGCCTCCCACTTAAATTACCTGCAATTCGCTTTGTAAGATTAATAAAGGCGTCTATAACTACACTGGCATCTGAAGAGTCATCCAGGCACACTTCAATGTCCTCTTTACCCTCCTTATATAACTTAACTAATAAGGCTTCTGGGATTATCTTTTCCCATCTTATTTTACGAGCCGGGTCTGTTGGTTTGAAATCCCTGTTTGCCAAACTTTTTCTTTCGCCCTCATGGAAGGCCGACTCCCCTCTCATATCAGCAATTAACAGGTTGTGGTCACTATAATAACTCCATGTAAGGTTTACTTTTAATACTTCGGTCAACAGAGGGGCAGATACCATAATGAAATCTATAGTCGAATCACATCCCCTTCCAATGAAAGATGGCACTGAGTCTGTCTCCCCGTATGCTCAAGACAATACAAATTATTTATTGCAAGTAAGCTCTCTAACCGAGAACCTTGGAGAGAGTGTTCAAAATGGCTTGAAGAAGCCAAGAGGTCTCCAGAACTCCCACCTTGGGTACAATTACAAGGACAGAGATGTAAATTAAAATCTCCCATTATGATAACCTCAACATAGAAACTACTCTCCTCTCCATATTGCTCAATGAAACCCTCTAGTGCTGCTATATGTTTGTTATCCCTGCAAAAGGAGTTATAAATATTAATTACTACCAGGGTTGAATGCATCGCAAACATTAATTCTACAGCTAGCACATGGGGAGAAGAACGAAATAGCCTCTTCATGGTGAAGGCTAGGTTAAGCGATATCAAGGTAAGCCGGCCTCCCTTTGCGCATCATGCAATGGAGGGTAATGCAGCTTCATAAAAAGGAGTAAAACCATCAAAGATAAACGAATCAGACATGTCCCAGGTTTCTTGTAGTGTGACAATATGACAGGGTCTTATTATTTCTAGCCACGGCTCCTCATCTTTCTTAGCCCTTAGACCTGTAATGTTCAAAGACATTAATCTAATGTTCGATGGACCATATTTATCGGATACAGAGCTCAGATCAATGTTTGTGGCCACCCCAGAAGATTGGGAGGACCTTCCAGGTTCCTCAGCCTCAATTTCTCCCTTTTGTCAATCAATACTATCTAGATCTCTCAACGGGGCAAATCTATTTTCAAGAGATAGTTGTTTTTACAAATGAGGGTTGTAGTGTCCTTACTGATATGGGTCTTTGGTGCAGTACCCCTGAGTAATACAAGAAATGAAGCAAAAGAATCTTAATTCCAGTTTTAACATAATTTCTGCAGTGGCTATCAATCGTGACATTTGTATGTATTGGGTGGGTTAGGTCAACCACTATGCAATCACCTTCACTGCCCTTTTCTTTTTTCTTTTTTTTAAACTCTTTAATGGTTTTCGTTCAGAACAAACATGAGACTTGCTCAATTGTGATGGCATTCATGGTGTCACCTATCAATCCAATAGCATGTAGTATAATTCCGAAAAGATCTGGCAGGACATATTCAGTTGACATTCTGTTCCCCTACAACATCCCTCACCTACCCCTTTGCAAACCACCTGCCTCAGCACATACTTGCCAGTTTCTTATAGGGCCTTCCAACCTTCAGACCTCGCACAGCCTTGTCATAGAGCTCTCCAGTCATTTTGTGTAAAACATGTCTAGCCCCACTGCGCTATTAAGCATCATTGTTCACTTCCAGCTCACAGTTCCCAGTTTCGACTACTATCTCCTCACTTACTCTGATGGCTTAATACGTATGATACAACGCCCAGAAATTCTTAAGCCTACTACGTAGCGGGAGAAGGTCACTAAAATTTTCGGTTTGTGTACTACAATACAACAGATCGCTTGACCACTGCTTTGTCGTAGGTGTCGGGCCTCGCAGCCAACCCATCGCTACTCTGCGCTTAGCTAGTATCAACCCCATATTGACTAGCCTGCGGGTCCCCTTCGGTATTGATTTAGAATAGCCCAGCAATGCCACTGCAGGCTCCGGAGGGAGCACCTGGTCTGCCATTTGTCCCAGTTCCTTAAAAACTAGGTCTCAGAATTTTGCGATTCCAGGGCAAAAGCCAGGCTACGTGGAAAAAATCTTCCGTCTGTTCGCTGCAGCGTTCGCAATTTGCCCCGTCCCTTAAACCATACCTATGCAATCTCTCCGGGGTGTAGTACACCCTATTTAGAAATTTAAAATGGACCACTCTGTGTCTATAGTTTAACGAAATGCACTTCGTACTTTTGCAGCAATATTTCCACATCACATTGTCTATGTGCCTACCCAAGTCCCTCTGCCAAGCCAGACGATCTTTAGTGTAGTGGTTTTCCCTATAGGCCATGTACAGTCGGTAGATCTTAGAAACTATACGAGTCGGCGATTTAGTTTTAATAACATAAGATAAAGAGGATACTTCCGGTGGTTCTGACATATCACTACCCAAGATGTGCAACAGTGCTTGCAGTGTTCTATGGAACTGAAATTTGGTAAGGGGAGTTACCACAGAATCGTCGGTCTCCAGCTCCTCACAGCGCTTTGCCGTGTCACCTATGACTAAGTCACCGATCGTCGGCACTCCTAGAAAATTAAGCGCTCTTCTGACCCCCTTTTTTCTGCACGGTTGCAGCCAGTGACACCAAACTAGCGGCGTGTGCGGGGAATACAGAATGACACCCGCTTGCAACTGCAATAGGTGGTGCCAAGCATGTGTTGTAGCATTCACTGAGTCAAGGATGCCAGTTCTGCGATCAGCCGGGGCAAACATCAGAGTTGGCATCGGAAGCGGGGAAGTCACCACCGTCTCTATACATAGGTGAGGGGTGTCCGGCGAGCAATGCATCCAGTGGAATGCATGCACATTCTGTGCTGCTCTATAATATAGGTCCAGGTCTGGCGCACCCAGTCCTCCCTTATGGTATGGTAGTGTAAGTATGCCCCACCTGACCCTCACCTGCTTGTCAGCCCAGGCTAACCTGATCATTAGAGTTGTAAGCCTCTGGAAAAACGAGCTAGGGAGAACCAAAGGGATATTAGTGAAAAGGCAGAGAAAACGGGGGAGTATCACCATTTTCATAATGGACACTCTGCCCAACAAGGACAGTGGCAATCTGATCCAGCCTTCTATATCATCCTCCAATTTACTTATAGCCCTCCCATAGTATCCCGAAATACTCTGTCCGAGTCTGTGTGTATTTGGATCCCAAGATATCTCACAATATCCATTGACCACTGCAATGGGTAATCCGGTTCGAACGGGGTCGTGGCCTGTGTAAGTGGAAATATTATAGATTTCGGCCAATTAACACGAAGTCCAGACACCGCCCCGAATCTAACCACTTCACAAAGTACTGAGGAGAGGTGACGCTCGGGGTCCCAAACATATAATAGCGTGTCGTCCGCATAGTTGGAAACAATCAACTCATAACCTGGAAATCTTATACCCTTATATCTGTGATATTCCCGGAGCGCACCGGCCAAGGGCTCAGCTACTAAGTCGTATAAGATCAGAGACAGTGGGCAGCCTTGCCGTGTGCCTCTAGTTACATGTATATCATCCATCACAAGGTTGCCAATTTTGATTCTAGCAGTGGGCACCCTATATAATATCCCTATCAGCTGCAAAAACACAGCTCCCAACCCCCATCCTCGTCAGGGTTAGTCTCATGAAGGGCCATTCGACAGTCGAAGGCTTTCTCCATGTCGAGAAATACCGCTACTGCCTGTATCTCCGGCTTAGGGGCCGATTCCGATCCTGGAAAAATTTTCCCCGTACGAATCGTATCCGGATTTTTTACCGTACGAATCGTACAAGTAGCGTACAAACTGCCAAGTACGATTCGCAGGGGAAAAAGTCCATACGAATTGCATTAAGAAAATTTCCCCACACGTCCTCGGGTCGGAAAATGTGTTCGACACATCCCCGGACGATTTACCGTACGAATCAGAAAAATGAAGTCCGACCGCGCAAGTACGATCACTCCCGTCCTTTCGATTTTACAACTGGATTGAGAAAACACCGTACGGACCGAACTCCTATAGCAATCATGGAGACATGTGCCCGCATACGCGCCGAACACCCCACCCTAGACCCCGTATGTATGCGCAGAACACCCCCCCAGCCCTCGTATGTACACGCCGAACCCCCCCATCCCCTGCATGTACGCGCAAAACGCCCCCCGGCCGCGGATGTACGCGCCGAACCCCCACCAGTGTATGTATGGAGCGTACCCCCACCAGTGTATGCATGGAGCGTACCAACTCCCCACCGTGTATGTACGGACCGTACCCCCATCCGTGTATGTACGGACCGTACCCACACCCCACCAGTGTATGTACGGACCGTACCCCCACCCGTGTATGTACGGACCGTACCCCCACCCGTGTATGCATGGAGCGTACCAACACCCCACCCGTGTATGTACGGACCGTACACCCACCAGTGTATGTACGGATCGTACCCCCACCCGTGTATGCATGGAGCGTACCAATTACCCCCACCCGTGTATGCATGGAGCGTACCAACCCCCTACCAGTGTATGTATGGAGCGTACCCCCACCCGTGTATGTACGGACCGTACCCCCACCCGTGTATGCATGGAGTGTACCAACTCCCCACCTGTGTATGTATGGAGCGTACCCCCACCCGTGTATGTACGGACCGTACCCCCACCCGTGTATGCATGGAGCATACCAACCCCCCACCAGTGTATGTACGGACCGTACCCCCACCCGTGTATGTACGGACCATACCCCCACCCGTGTATGCATGGAGCGTACCAACTCCCCACCCGGACCGTACCCCCACCCGTGTATGTATGGACCGTACCCCCACCCGTGTATGCATGGAGCGTACCAACTCCCCACCTGTGTGTGTACGGACTGTACCCACACCCCACCAGTGTATGTATGGAGCGTACCCCCACCCGTGTATGTACGGACTGTACCCCCACCCATGTATGCATGGAGCGTACCAACTCCCCACCCGTGTATGTATGGAGCGTACCCCCACCCGTGTATGTACGGACCGTACCCACACCACACCAGTGTATGTACGGACCGTACCCCCACCCGTGTATGTACGGACCGTACCCCCACCCGTGTATGTACGGACCGTACCCCCACCCGTGTATGCATGGAGCGTACCAACTCCCCACCCGTGTATGTATGGAGCGTACCCCCACCCGTGTATGTATGAACCGTACCCACACCCCACCAGTGTATGTACGGACCCTACACCCAGCCCCCCCTGTATGTACGGTGCGAAACACCACCACCGATGGACATTGCGGACCAACACCCTGCCCGTGTCTGTACGCACCCTACCCCAGGCCCACACACCAGCACCCTCACCCAACATCGCGCATGTACGAGTCGTACTAAGCCATAGCAAAGGACAGCACTGTACAACAACATGGCCCATGTACGCACCGTACAGACGCAAAAAACACTCGTACTGAACCAGGACAAACCAAAAAAACACAAGGAGAGTCAATTCGAAGCACACAACACCACAAAACATATCCAACAAGCCCAAATACATCCTATACACTGACCTGCAACTGACAAACAGCTAAACAGAGGCCCAAACCACTACCACTCCTTATAACACACCCACCCAAAGTTCAAACACAGCCACACCCACAAATGGACCAATAAAAAGGCCCAGCACACACAAACCATGATCCTTTGCAACAGCTCCCCTACTGCCAGACCACAGAGACAACGCACTGCACCATACTACATACATCAATACACCTTACACTTGCACTCCTTCACACAACCACCATCACAAACACACCCTCATCACATTCACACACACACACCTGCACAACCACACTCACGCCCCCACAACCATCCACACCCACACCCCCACAACCATCCACACCCACACCCCACACCATGCCCACTAACAAGAATCCAAAGTTCACAAAGGATGAGCTGGAGGTCCTTGTCGACGAAATCGTCAGAGTCGAGCCACAGCTCTTTAGAACATTGGTCAGACGGACCAGCATATCCGAAAAATCTGCCATGTGGGAGAGGATAGTCAATTCTGTGAATGCTGTTGGGTCCACCAGAAGGACCAGGCATGAGTTGCAAGCCAGGTGGTACGATCTGCGGAGGACGGTCCACCGCAAAATGACGGATGAGCACAACCAGGCCAACATCACTGGAGGAGGGCCACCCCGCAGACCGGTACACTACCATCCCTGGGAGGAGAAGGTGATGGCCACGCTGCCGCCGGTGGGAGTAGACGGAGTAGAAGGAGTCCGAGAGCCTGGTGAGTACACAAACAACTCACCTCACATGGGGGGAACGCCATACACAACCAAAATACCAATCATGCACGCAACCCCCCCAAAGCCTGCACAGTACACAACCACACTCCAAAAACACACACATGCCACTAGCGCCTCCATGCCCCATGCCCCAAGCAAGGCCATGCCAAGTCACAGGCCACACAAAACACCAACACAAGACAGGATGTCCCCGATGCCGGGAGGGTGGGCCTCAAAACTAACATAGAGCAACTCTGAAGCACACAACAATGCCCTCAGCCCATATGGCTTAGGGCACAGCCATACAAACAGTGTGTCCCCACACAGTACTGTTTTGCCTGCTAATGGTGGCCGCGTTGCAGGACGACATGGGTATGAAGGCACAATTTGCACATAACAGCAGCTAATGAAGACGCATCACTCTGAAAGAGTGTCAGCACACACCGCCACAGCAGCAGCGCAGACTCAGACACTCCGCCCAATGGGTGCGCGCAGAGAAGAAACAAACCCACATGAACAAGCCAATGGCCTTTGAAAGACCTGCAAACTGTGTGTGCCCAGGAAGCTGGGCTGAGGTGACAGAGGGTGACACACAGAGGGAGGGAGAGGGGCAGAGAGAGGGACAGAGACAGAGGTGGACACAGGGAGACAGACAGAGGGAGGGAGGAGGCTGACAGAGGGAGGGAGAAAGGGAGACAGAGGGAGATGGACAGTGGGAGGAGGCTGACAGAGGGAGGGAGAAAGGGAGATGGACAGTGGGAGGAGGCTGACAGAGGGAGGGAGAAAGGGAGATGGACAGTGGGAGGAGGCTGACAGAGGGAGGGAGGGAGAAAGGGAGACGGACAGAGGGAGGAGGCTGACAGAGGGAGGGAGAAAGGGAGACAGAGGGAGACGGACAGAGGGAGGAGGCTGACAGAGGGAGGGAGAAAGGGAGACAGAGGGAGATGGACAGTGAGAGGAGGCTGACAGAGGGAGGGAGAAAGGGAGACAGAGGGAGATGGACAGTGGGAGGAGGCTGACAGAGGGAGGGAGAATGGGAGATGGACAGTGGGAGGAGGCTGACAGAGGGAGGGAGAAAGGGAGACGGACAGAGGGAGGAGGCTGACAGAGGGAGGGAGAAAGGGAGACGGACAGAGGGAGGAGGCTGACAGAGGGAGGAAGAAAGGGAGACAGAGGGAGACTGACAGAGGGAGGAGGCTGACAGAGGGAGGGAGAAAGGGAGACAGAGGGAGATGGACAGTGGGAGGAGGCTGACAGAGGGAGGGAGAAAGGGAGACAGAGGGAGATGGACAGTGGGAGGAGGCTGACAGAGGGAGGGAGTAAGGGAGATGGACAGTGGGAGGAGGCTGACAGAGGGAGGGAGAAAGGGAGATGGACAGTGGGAGGAGGCTGACAGAGGGAGTGAGAAAGGGAGACAGAGGAAGATGGACAGTGGGAGGAGGCTGACAGAGGGAGGGAGAAAGGGAGACAGAGGGAGACGGACAGAGGGAGAAGGCTGACAGAGGGAGGGAGAAAGGGAGACGGACAGAGGGAGGAGGATGACAGAGGGAGTGAGAAAGGGAGACAGAGGGAGAGGGACAGTGGGAGGAGGCTGACAGAGGGAGGGAGAAAGGGAGACAGAGGGAGACCAAATAACCCTTGGGTGGTGTGGCCATGTCCGCTCGTCAGTAGGTGGACTGTGTGCATGTAGACAAGGTTTGGCAGTGCGTGAACCCCCCCTTCAACCTTTGATAAACACAGGGCCATGTGTCAATCTGTGCACGAGTACATTCATGCTGCAGGCATAAACATAACCTTACACCCAGTATACCCACCCACTGTGTTTGTCAGAACCCTGTCACAAATGGTTAATTTACCTACCTGCATTCTCAAATAGCATGGAAAAAACACCATTTGGCCACTTACAGTGCAACACGTAAGGCGGCTCTGCATGGCTTGCTACGCCCGCTCACTACACTGCTGACTGCGTTCCCAAAAGATGCATCAACTAAGATTGTTACAACAAACAAATGATGGACGGAATGCTGACAATGCATACATTCTCCCCCAGTCAAGAGATCTGGGTTAAATCCATCATTCTTTTGCCCACTACACCACCCCAGTTTAGACATGGCCATATGCAAATCAGTCTTGACCCTGTGCCTCATGGGAACAGTCCAGCCCGAACTGCCAAGCCATGTCTTCCCTGGACCGGAATCAAGCATCCTAGGACCGGTTTCTGGCTATCAGCCGTCATCAGCCAGGATAGCTTGACTCCAGTGGCGCAGTGAGCATGGGTCCCACGTCTGGGAATACCCATCCCACTTAGGGCGAAAAGCGTTACAACAAACAAATGATGGACGGAATGCTGACAATGCATACATTCTCCCCCAGTCAAGAGATCTGGGTTAAATCCATCGTTCTTTTGCCCACTACACCACCCCAGTTTAGACATGGCCATATGCAAATCAGTCTTGACCCTGTGCCTCATGGGAACAGTCCAGCCCGAACTGCCAAGCCATGTCTTCCCTGGACCGGAATCAAGCATCCTAGGACCGGTTTCTGGCTATCAGCCGTCATCAGCCAGGATAGCTTGATTCCAGTGGCGCAGTGAGCATGGGTCCCACGTCTGGGAATACCCATCCCACTTAGGGCGAAAAGCGTTACAACAAACAAATGATGGACGGAATGCTGACAATGCATACATTCTCCCCCAGTCAAGAGATCTGGGTTAAATCCATCGTTCTTTTGCCCACTACACCACCCCAGTTTAGACATGGCCATATGCAAATCAGTCTTGACCCTGTGCCTCATGGGAACAGTCCAGCCCGAACTGCCAAGCCATGTCTTCCCTGGACCGGAATCAAGCATCTTAGGACCGGTTTCTGGCTATCAGCCGTCATCAGCCAGGATAGCTTGACTCCAGTGGCGCAGTGAGCATGGGTCCCACGTCTGGGAATACCCATCCCACTTAGGGCGAAAAGCGTTACAACAAACAAATGATGGACGGAATGCTGACAATGCATACATTCTCCCCCAGTCAAGAGATCTGGGTTAAATCCATTGTTCTTTTGCCCACTACACCACCCCAGTTTAGACATGGCCATATGCAAATCAGTCTTGACCCTGTGCCTCATGGGAACAGTCCAGCCCGAACTGCCAAGCCATGTCTTCCCTGGACCGGAATCAAGCATCCTAGGACCGGTTTCTGGCTATCAGCCGTCATCAGCCAGGATAGCTTGACTCCAGTGGCGCAGTGAGCATGGGTCCCACGTCTGGGAATACCCATCCCACTTAGGGCGAAAAGCGTTACAACAAACAAATGATGGACGGAATGCTGACAATGCATACATTCTCCCCCAGTCAAGAGATCTGGGTTAAATCCATCGTTCTTTTGCCCACGACACCACCCCAGTTTAGACATGGCCATATGCAAATCAGTCTTGACCCTGTGCCTCATGGGAACAGTCCAGCCCGAACTGCCAAGCCATGTCTTCCCTGGACCGGAATCAAGCATCCTAGGACCGGTTTCTGGCTATCAGCCGTCATCAGCCAGGATAGCTTGACTCCAGTGGCGCAGTGAGCATGGGTCCCACGTCTGGGAATACCCATCCCACTTAGGGCGAAAAGCGTTACAACAAACAAATGATGGACGGAATGCTGACAATGCATACATTCTCCCCCAGTCAAGAGATCTGGGTTAAATCCATCGTTCTTTTGCCCACTACACCACCCCAGTTTAGACATGGCCATATGCAAATCAGTCTTGACCCTGTGCCTCATGGGAACAGTCCAGCCCGAACTGCCAAGCCATGTCTTCCCTGGACCGGAATCAAGCATCCTAGGACCGGTTTCTGGCTATCAGCCGTCATCAGCCAGGATAGCTTGACTCCAGTGGCGCAGTGAGCATGGGTCCCACGTCTGGGAATACCCATCCCACTTAGGGCGAAAAGCGTTACAACAAACAAATGATGGACGGAATGCTGACAATGCATACATTCTCCCCCAGTCAAGAGATCTGGGTTAAATCCATCGTTCTTTTGCCCACTACACCACCCCAGTTTAGACATGGCCATATGCAAATCAGTCTTGACCCTGTGCCTCATGGGAACAGTCCAGCCCGAACTGCCAAGCCATGTCTTCCCTGGACCGGAATCAAGCATCCTTTGACCGGTTTCTGGCTATCAGCCGTCATCAGCAAAAGAACGATGGATTTAACCCAGATCTCTTGACTGGGGGAGAATGTCTGCATTGTCAGCATTCCGTCCATCATTTGTTTGTTGTAACGCTTTTCGCCCTAAGTGGGATGGGTATTCCCAGACGTGGGACCCGTGCTCACTACGCCACTGGAGTCAAGCTATCCTGGCTGATGACGGCTGATAGCCAGAAACCGGTCCTAGGATGCTTGATTCCGGTCCAGGGAAGACATGGCTTGGCAGTTCGGGCTGGACTGTTCCCATGAGGCACAGGGTCAAGACTGATTTGCATATGGCCATGTCTAAACTGGGGTGGCGTAGTGGGCAAAAGAACAATGGATTTAACCCAGATCTCTTGACTGGGGGAGAATGTCTGCATTGTCAGCATTCCGTCCATCATTTGTTTGTTGTAACGCTTTTCGCCCTAAGTGGGATGGGTATTCCCAGACGTGGGACCCGTGCTCACTACGCCACTGGAGTCAAGCTATCCTGGCTGATGATGGCTGATAGCCAGAAACCGGTCCTAGGATGCTTGATTCCGGTCCAGGGAAGACATGGCTTGGCAGTTCGGGCTGGACTGTTCCCATGAGGCACAGGGTCAAGACTGATTTGCATATGGCCATGTCTAAACTGGGGTGGCGTAGTGGGCAAAAGAACGATGGATTTAACCCAGATCTCTTGACTGGGGGAGAATGTCTGCATTGTCAGCATTCCGTCCATCATTTGTTTGTTGTAACGCTTTTCGCCCTAAGTGGGATGGGTATTCCCAGACGTGGGACCCGTGCTCACTACGCCACTGGAGTCAAGCTATCCTGGCTGATGACGGCTGATAGCCAGAAACCGGTCCTAGGATGCTTGATTCCGGTCCAGGGAAGACATGGCTTGGCAGTTCGGGCTGGACTGTTCCCATGAGGCACAGGGTCAAGACTGATTTGCATATGGCCATGTCTAAACTGGGGTGGCGTAGTGGGCAAAAGAACGATGGATTTAACCCAGATCTCTTGACTGGGGGAGAATGTCTGCATTGTCAGCATTCCGTCCATCATTTGTTTGTTGTAACGCTTTTCGCCCTAAGTGGGATGGGTATTCCCAGACGTGGGACCTGTGCTCACTACGCCACTGGAGTCAAGCTATCCTGGCTGATGACGGCTGATAGCCAGAAACCGGTCCTAGGATGCTTGATTCCGGTCCAGGGAAGACATGGCTTGGCAGTTCGGGCAGGACTGTTCCCATGAGGCACAGGGTCAAGACTGATTTGCATATGGCCATGTCTAAACTGGGGTGGCGTAGTGGGCAAAAGAACGATGGATTTAACCCAGATCTCTTGACTGGGGGAGAATGTCTGCATTGTCAGCATTCCGTCCATCATTTGTTTGTTGTAACGCTTTTCGCCCTAAGTGGGATGGGTATTCCCAGACGTGGGACCCGTGCTCACTACGCCACTGGAGTCAAGCTATCCTGGCTGATGACGGCTGATAGCCAGAAACCGGTCCTAGGATGCTTGATTCCGGTCCAGGGAAGACATGGCTTGGCAGTTCGGGCTGGACTGTTCCCATGAGGCACAGGGTCAAGACTGATTTGCATATGGCCATGTCTAAACTAGGGTGGCGTAGTGGGCAAAAGAACGATGGATTTAACCCAGATCTCTTGACTGGGGGAGAATGTCTGCATTGTCAGCATTCCGTCCATCATTTGTTTGTTGTAACCCCTTTCGCCCTAAGTGGGATGGGTATTCCCAGACGTGGGACCCGTGCTCACTACGCCACTGGAGTCAAGCTATCCTGGCTGATGACGGCTGATAGCCAGAAACCGGTCCTAGGATGCTTGATTCCGGTCCAGGGAAGACATGGCTTGGCAGTTCGGGCTGGACTGTTCCCATGAGGCACAGGGTCAAGACTGATTTGCATATGGCCATGTCTAAACTGGGGTGGCGTAGTGGGCAAAAGAACGATGGATTTAACCCAGATCTCTTGACTGGGGGAGAATGTCTGCATTGTCAGCATTCCGTCCATCATTTGTTTGTTGTAACGCTTTTCGCCCTAAGTGGGATGGGTATTCCCAGACGTGGGACCCGTGCTCACTACGCCACTGGAGTCAAGCTATCCTGGCTGATGACGGCTGATAGCCAGAAACCGGTCCTAGGATGCTTGATTCCGGTCCAGGGAAGACATGGCTTGGCAGTTCGGGCTGGACTGTTCCCATGAGGCACAGGGTCAAGACTGATTTGCATATGGCCATGTCTAAACTGGGGTGGCGTAGTGGGCAAAAGAACGATGGATTTAACCCAGATCTCTTGACTGGGGGAGAATGTCTGCATTGTCAGCATTCCGTCCATCATTTGTTTGTTGTAACGCTTTTCGCCCTAAGTGGGATGGGTATTCCCAGACGTGGGACCCGTGCTCACTACGCCACTGGAGTCAAGCTATCCTGGCTGATGACGGCTGATAGCCAGAAACCGGTCCTAGGATGCTTGATTCCGGTCCAGGGAAGACATGGCTTGGCAGTTCGGGCTGGACTGTTCCCATGAGGCACAGGGTCAAGACTGATTTGCATATGGCCATGTCTAAACTGGGGTGGCGTAGTGGGCAAAAGAACGATGGATTTAACCCACATCTCTTGACTGGGGGAGAATGTCTGCATTGTCAGCATTCCGTCCATCATTTGTTTGTTGTAATGATCAACTAAGATTGTGTCACACATAGGTAAAGTGTTGAAAGCTGTGGCCAAGGGACATACCCATGCACAAGTGCACTGTGAGAGGAATGCTAGCCAAATCAAACCACCCAGAGGAACTGTGCCAACTCAAAAATGAATGAAACATGGATGTCGCATGTAACACAATTAACACTGTCTCTCTCACACACAGGTCAACGTCGTCGATCTCCCCCCAACACTGGGGGGGAAGACTCACAGGACTAGGCTCTGCGTGAATAGGACCCCACCGGCAGCGACGACTCTCACCACTCCGTGGATGACATTCCTGCCACATCCCAGGAGACTCCTAGGAGCCCTGCCCGCTCACAACAACACAGCCGGTCTGTCCAGGAGGGACAAGGTTCTCCGGGCACCCAGGAGGAGGCAGGCGACACCGCAAATGCCATCCCTCAGGGGTCCCGGAGACCCGATGTGCCCACAACGGCAGGCCAGGCGCAAGTGGGCAGGGGTGGTGGGAGTGGAGGACGGCGGAGGCGCGAACCTGACCAGTTGGCTCAGGAACCGGTAATGTCACACGTCAGCAACATCCTCGACTCATACCGGCGTGACGCCAGGGGCATGGTCCAGATTGCGTCCACCCTCACAGACATCAAGGGGACCCTCGAGGAGATGAAGACCCTGCAGGCCGAGCAACATGCCTGTCAACAGCGACACCAAGGACGGATAGAGGCAAGACAGGCTGAGCTTGTGGCGGTGCAAACGGAAATGACCCATGTACTCCGTCGGATAGCCGAACACTTGGGCAACCCTCCCTGTGCCACCAGGCGAAGAACATCACCACCCACAGGGAGGGATCAGGAGGAGGAGGATTCATCCGACAGAGCATCACAAGCATCGTCACGGCCTGCTTCTGAGGGTCCCCGCAGGAGGGTGGGTCATCCACGCAAAAGAGCGTGAGAGTCAGCGGAACATCACCATCTCCCAGGTCATCTGGCCTGGCACCTGGCCCTCTGGCCCAACAGCAGCAGCACATCAGCAAATGACATTCTCTTCCACATGGCCTTGCTGGTCACTGTCTGACCAATGTAGACAAAGACTGTGGCATAGACTCTGATGACTTTCAATGGTAAGAATACCAACTCCCCCTGTGAACTTTGGATTCTACACTCCCGCCAAGCACCCCAAACACGTGCCCCACCACAAATAAAAATCTTCACAATCACCAGATGATGCCGTCATTTAGCTTTATTCCACTACATGTGTGTGTTGTAAAGTCAAACCATGCCTGATTTCAGTAGTAACTCCAACCATCCATACCCTGGGGTCTGAGTCTGGCACAGGACACACATGGGTCACAATGTATCATCCAAGACAGACATGGAGCACCATACTCACCCGTGATGGGCCCAACCAGCTGAGGGGGTGCCCGCACAACTGTGCCTACAGACCTATTTAGAAGAGCAACAGTCATGCGCAGAGGTCAGGGATCATGTGGAGTGTCCTGGGGTGGGAGTCCCAGGTATGTGTAGACACGTGGCAGAACCATGTCCTGCATGCTTGAGTCAGGTGGATGTGGAGAATGGTGGGCCGGCAAAGGTTGGATGCATGGAGATGGCACAATTGGGTGTTGGATCACAGTGCCACAAGGTTGTGTTGTGGTTGTGGGCTGCATCCTGAGTGTGTGCGTGGATTGATAAGGTCATCCTGCAGCTGGCAGTGATCCACTCCCCCCATCTCTGTTGGACGTTGATGTGGCCTGGTCGCCGGATGTAGTAGCAGAGCTGTGCAGATGCACCCTGGATGTGGACAAGTATCATGGGATTTGTAACGCACATGTCCGTAGAGTGCAGGGTAGGATTAGACACGGATGTCGTAGTTGACCTGGGGGATGGTCTCCCTCTTGCCTTGAGGTTGATGGAACTGGGGATCTTGTGCATAATGCAGAGTGTGCTGCCGCATGAGGCACAGATGCTGCTGATCAGCATAGCACATGTCAGCAAGCAATCCATGATGAACACCGGCTCGTTCGCGTGGACACTGGGTGCCCTTGCTGCAGGGCCTGCAGCAGCATGCGGCATGTCAAGAAAACAATGCCACAAGTAGCACACAAAGACAAGGATCTCAGGAAGGAACTATGCAAAAGGTGTATGTCAAGGAAGGAATGTCTGGTTCAACATGGCACACACACACACACAATGGATTTACATGCAGCATAGTGGCTGTCGTGGAGACTGACATGCCAGAATACCTACACAGCCATGGACATCATGCACAATACAGAATCTAATCCCTGACAAACAGCTTGTATCTTGCTACTCTACACATAGACTCATATGCACCATCTCTGAGAACAATGCCAGACATGCCACATGCACAGTGGCAACAGACTACCATTGACAGAGATGAGGCACCTTGGAGGCAGAGGGACACCTTTATTACTCATGTGTGTCGGAATGCTAATGCAACTCTGTCAACACATACACAGGTCATGTGGATGAACACGTGGGACCAACACTGGCACCCCCCTTTGCACCACAGATGCTGGAAATCCATAGCACTGGCACACAAGTGACGGGTTACAGCTAAACACCCCCTGCTGCTCACGGAGAGGCTGCTATACACCATTGAGCCCCTAATGGGGAATTCACACACCATGTCAACCCGGTGCAACCCGTTGACATGGTGTGTCACCGAGGGCAGTGTTACACACATTGATGGCTTCATCACAATCCACAATCCCATTACAGATGACTGTCACCAAGTCTGACCATCAATTCAGGTGTATTCAGCTCCATGTCATGTGCCCCATGGTGATTCTACATGTATGTAAAGTATCCAAACATGAACAGGAGCAGTGCACACACATTCAAAACAAGTACCACTCCCAAAAAGCCGTGCTGCATCCCTTACCCTAAGGAGATTTTCAAACTTGTCCGTGCATGTAACGCTGATTCAGCACATGTTGCTGTGTTCATGAGGAATAGCAGGAGCACAACAATGCCACCAGCAGACAGCATGCGCAAGTACCTGTGGATGAGAGACACACCAGAAGTCAGCCAAAAGAAGCACATCCGCATGCATGTGCATGTACTCGACACGTATAAGGTTGTCAACATGCTAGGTGACAATGATGACTCTGGAAAAACATTCTTCTATTGCACCATCACTTGAGTGACACATCCAAACACACCTCTGACTCACTTGGCAGACATGCAGATGGACACACACATTGCAACACATGCCACACACGGCCCAATGCGTGCACACTCAGACAATGGAACTCACCACTAAGCAAAGAAGTTGCGTATGAGCCGACTCCGGATGTCCTCTATCGCCTCCTCCTCCTCCACATCACTTGCCTCGTGACCAAGCCCATCATCCTCCACGGGTGGATGGTCCTGCTCATCTGGATCCAGGATGAGTGGCACAGCTTTCTCCACTGCCATGTTGTGCAGCATGCAGCACACGAGGAAGATCTTGCAGACCTTCACCGGTGCATATGGGAGTGCGCCACCGGTCTTGTGGAGGCAACGGAATCGGCTCTTCAGGAGGCCAAATGTCCTCTCTATCACTCGCCTGGTCCGCCCATGGGCGTTGTTGTAGCGGTGATCGGCAGCCGTGCTGGGGTTGCGGAGAGGCGTGATCAGCCATGGCATGTTGGGATAGCCAGCGTCCCCTACATGGAAACATCATGGACAACAGTGGGTCAGGAGAAGCAGTAAGACAGGAAGATGACGTTAAATACAGGACTGCCAGAGTATACCCACCAACAATACATGCTCGTTCGTTGCGCAGCTGTAGCATCATTTCAGGCACCCTGCTACGCCTCATGATGTAGGCATCGTGTGCTGATCCTGGAAAACGAGCACAGACATGTGAAATCACCATGTTGGCAAGACACACCACAAGGGCATTAATGGAGTGGTAATGCTTGCGGTTCCTATACGCTACCTCCTGTGCCTGTGGTGGTACCAAAGCCACATGTGTTCCATCTATGGACCCAATGACATGGGGCATGACTCCCAGGGCATAGAACTCACGCTTGACACCTGTCAACTGCTCAGGAGTTGGGAATTTTATGAACTCATCCAGGTGATCCAACATGGCCTCTAAAAAATCATGCAGAACACGGCTGAACATGGTTTGGGACATGCCACCGACATGGGCAATGGTATGTTGAAAGGTACCCGTGGCAAAGAAATGTAGGGCTGCCATCACCTTCATCTTGGGTGTCAGTGCAGTAGGATACCTGTGTAGCGGTTGGAGGTGTGGTGCCAGCCGTGTCGTCAAGTCCTCAATCAAACGTTGGGGGAAGCGGTAGCGGCGTATACAGTCATGTTCCCTCAGGTCAGCCAAGTCCGGAATTGGTCGAGGGAGAGGCGGAGCCCTGCAGTGAATTAGAAGGGACAACGAAGAGTGAGTACAGTACACCACCAATGTCAATGTACTGAGCACATGCTCAACAGGCAATACACATATGCTACATACAGAGTCAGGTCTGTGCAATATGCCCTGGACACGTATGCCAGGCAGGTGATACGCCTACCAAGAGCCAGCTACAAACGTTGATTCTCAACCTCAATATGCCATGCCATGAAACTAGCTGTCGGCCAGTGTAAGTGAGCAGGCAGACGCATTACAGGAGTTACAGACATCCAAATATGTGCAGAAGAAGGATGTTTATTGTACAGACAGGTTGCGGAACACTAGAGGCACAGGTCACATGTCATAGAAAAAGGACAGACCACACACCTTGCCATGAAGGATTACATGTCAAGACTGATCACACATACATTGAGAGTATGCAGATATGTCCTTGTTTTGAAACTCCGTGTCGATGCATACATACACACTTTACGTCGGATTACACATGTGTGCTGGTGTGCGTAACAGTATGCCATGCCCATCTACACACAGACACATGTTGGTTGCAGCAACTGCAGATGCATTTGACCAAACACCTACAGCAAACCTATGGCAGCACATGACACACACATGACATAGTTACAGCGTGCAACGTGGGCATTCACTTGTCAGGGGTAATATTCCGTGTACCTGGCATCAGGGGACATTTGCGGGTGTCGGTGACTGTGCCATGCCAGTGACGCATGGCTCACCAAGTCTGTACTACATGCACACATGTCAAAGGAGTGAAGGGGATGTGTGGCACATAGGGCACCATCACACATGACATGTGTACACAGCTCATCATACTTTAATTAGCTTCACACCTCAGGAGTATAGTGCCACATCACAGCCTGACCCACCTGTGCCCGACACATGTAGTACTGCACAGACAATGCCTTGATGTCCAGCCTTGGCCAAGTATGACAGCTCAATTCCTTTCTGTGTGCCTTCTGTCACCACTGTCAGGTGTGAAACACACCGTACATACGCTCTGAGGGCGTGTGTAGGGTCCCTATCACTATGGGAGTGCTGGCGAATGCGTACACCACAGTGATACGGACCGTACACGCGTGTGTAGGGTCCCTATCACTATGGGAGTGCTGGCGTATGCGTACGCCACAGTGATACAGACCGTACACGCGTGTGTAGGGTCCCTATCACTATGGGAGTGCTGGCGTATGCGTACGCCACAGTGATACGGACCGTACACGCGTGTGTAGGGTCCCTATCACTATGGGAGTGTTGGCGTATGCGTACGCCACAGTGATACGGACCGTACACGCGTGTGTAGGGTCAGTCCGTATCACTATGGCGTACGCATACGCCAGCACTCCCATACTGATACGGACCCTACACACGCGTGTACGGTCCGTATCACTATGGCGTACGCATACGCCAGCACTCCCATAGTGATAGGGACCCTACACACGCGTGTACAGTCTGTATCACTATGGCGTACGCATACGCCAGCACTCCCATAGTGATAGGGACCCTACACACGCGTGTACGGTCCGTATCACTCTGGCGTACGCATACGCCAGCACTCCCATAGTGATAGGGACCCGACACACGCGTGTACGGTCCGTATCACTGCATTTGGGGTGCCCTAGGGCCATGGAATGGACCGTACCTGTGTGTAAATCTTGAAATAACATAGGGGACACATGAGGGACAAGTATAAGGGCCTAAATGCATGCTGGTTGTCATGGAGACCAAGTTTAAAGTTTGAATTATTGCTTCAGGTGGCCAGCAGAAGTCGTTTGGAAACAATATACTTTGTTGCAAAGTGGTTGTTGACTTGACATCATGCTCAATTTTTAAACCATGCAAAGCCACTCACTGGGGTAGGTTTACAGGGATTGGAGGAAACGTAGGATGCTAATGTGTCAGAACTGCTTTACGGCAGGGGGACGATTCCGTCGGAGGCAGATGACCTTGTCCCAATTCCAACCTGCCCAAGCCAGCGACAGGTGAAGGCAACTGTCACTGACTTCAGCTCGGGGGAAAGGGGAAGTGGAAGACAAAACAAGAGAGACTGCCTCTGGACTCTGGTCGCTCTCCTCACTTCTATATTCAGAAAGGAAGCCACCTGCAAGAGAGAACACAACATATACTTGCCCAATGTTCTCAATTACTTCTCTTGCCCTCTCTCTATTTTACACCCATTTACCTGAGTCACAGCTGAGGCTAGCTCCTCTCTATATGCCTTGTCTGAATTGTGTAATAATCTGATTGACCGGAAGGACCACTCTCAAGAGCTTGAATGTCACCTTGTTTTTAGGAAGTTTCTTATTAAGTAGTTCTCAATCAATTTGGAAGTCCAACCATAACTTAGTTCTTTTCAGTTCAGTTCTCAGTGACCTCTAGAGCTCTAGATAGAATGGTTCCTTGTTACTGCTACTCCTTATCTCCAACAGTTTCTTTTGTCTGAATGCGTGACCCTTGAAAATCACTTGAACACTCTTACTTGTGAGACGGGGGCTCTTCTCTTCACAGAAGCTGCTCCCCTTACCATTCTTCGACTCTCGCCTTTCTTGCTCTACGGAGGCCTGAAGCTGCTCTGGTCTTCACCTTTGTTCTCTGATAAAGAATTTCAGAAAAGGCTTGAGAAAACTAATATACAAGAAAAAACTACAAGATAGCATTCACTACTTCCCTGCTGAAAACTTTGAGTCGCCTTATATCTTCTCTGAGGTACTTCACTGGGTTGACGTGAAGCGCTGAGGGAAAACGCTCCTGTCAACGGTTTTCAAATCGTTGAAGTGCGCCGCGCGATCTCCGCGCATGCGCATCAACCCATCCAAGCGTCTCGAGGGCGTACAACTAGACCGCGCACCACCACAGGAAGTGGACACAGTCAAGTCTCGATCCCCTGCTAAGGGGTGCTTCAAATTACCAATAACTGCACACAGGAAAGACCTCCAACCAGGACTAATGCTCCTCCAACGCGGATACTTGGCTGCAGGGATCTTTATGGAGACATGTCTTTCCTTGCCATCGTGATGCCTAGCATAGACGGGAGCGTTCCTGACAGTACTTCCCACCAAAAGGCGCTCCCCCAATCTTGGCTTTGCTGGATTGGCTTTATGAAATTCACGGATCAATCTTGGAGCATGAATGTTGGTGTGAGGCTCCCATGATCTTTCCTCTGGACCAAAGTTCTTCCAATCAATCAGATAACACAATTTACCCTTCCTAAACATGGAGTCTAAAATTTTGTGTACCTCAAACTCCTCTTCTCCATCAATCAAAACTGGTTTAGAAGGTGCCTGACTTCTCAAATTAGGTGGACTCTTTTTAAGCAGGGATACATGAAACGTTGGATGGACCTTGAGATAGGAAGGCAAATGGATTCTGACTGTCACTGGATTTAACATCTTGTCAACTTGGAAAGGACCAATAAAGCGAGGCTGAAACTTTCGATTTTCTTTTAACCTGAGATTCCTAGTGGATAGCCACACTCTATCTCCTGGGCTAAAAACTGGACTGATTCTCCTTTTCTTATCTGCCTGAGTCTTATAAGAAGTCTTAGCCTTAGTTAGATTTTCTTTCACTTGAGCTAGAGAATTTTGAACTTCTTTTACAAATACCTCAACTGCAGGGACTGGGCTTTCTTCCTTGTCTAATATTAAACTAGGATGTCTACCATAATTTAGATAGAAAGGTGAATTTCCTGTGGAAGAATGCTTGGCATTGTTATAGGCGAACTCTGCTGCCCACACCAATTCTGACCATTCTGACCTTTGATCTAATAGATAAAGCCGGGGGTACTGTTCTAGATCTTGATTTACCCTTTCTGTCTGCCCATCTGTTTCCGGGTAAAAGCTAGTGGAATAGCGGGCATCTATTCCTAACCTCTTAGTGAAGGCCTTCCAAAAATGGGAAACAAATTGCGAGCCTCGATCTGAAATTAAAACCTTTGGAATTCCATGTAACCTCACAACATGTTGGGAAAACAACTGAGCTAAACTTGGTGCATTGGGAATTTTCTTTAGTGGGACAAAATGAGCCATCTTTGAAAAGGAATCTACCACTACTAGGATGGTATTAAATCCTTGACTTGGAGGGAGATCTACAATTAGATCCATAGAAACCGTATGCCAAGGATGTGGTGGAGTGGACAATGGCATTAACAGCCCTTGCGGGGCCTTACGGTCTGATTTCCCTTTTAAACATCGTTCACAAGTGGACACAAACTGTCGTATCTGCGGTCTCATCCCTGGCCACCAAAAATTCCTTTCCACTAATTCAACTGTCTTGCAAATTCCTTTATGACCCGCTAATAGATTGTCATGGCAGGACTTCAGGGCTTTTTCCTGGAGAGCCTTTGTTGGAAGAAAAAGACGATTTTTATAGTAAGGTAATTCATTCTTTAGTTCTCTACCTTCCTCCTCCAAGGCCCATTGATTCATTTCTGCTCTTGTCATCGATCTCTTGATCTCAGTTGAAAAATCTGAAAGATTTGTGGCTGATATAATTTTCTCCTCCGGAATAATAAATTGAGACTCCTGGATCTTTTCTTGGGAATTGGAGTCGATTCTGGAGAGTGCATCTGCTTTAGCATTACTGGCCCCAGGCCGAAAAGTGATCACAAAATTGAAGTCCGCAAAAAACAAGGACCATCGCAATTGCCTGGAAGTCAGAGTGCGAGCAGACTTTAAAAATTGCAAGTTTCGATGATCAGTGAACACTGTGACCTTGTGCTTCGTTCCCATCAGGTAATGTCGCCACTCGACAAAAGCGCATTTCACTGCCAACAACTCCTTGTCAGCAATTGAATAATTACACTCTGGTGGAGTCAACTTTCTTGAAAAATAGGCTACTGGGTGGAGTTGCCCGGTGTCTGCATGGCGTTGAGAGAGAATTCCTCCAATAGCGACATCCGAAGCATCAGCTTCTACATAGAAAGGATCTTCAATCTTGGGATGCAGTAAAACTGGAGACTGAGTAAAAGATTTCTTTAAAAATTGAAAAGCCTCTTCAGCTTCTGTTCCTCAGATAAACTTCACTCCTTTCTTCAAGAGACGAGTAATGGGGGTCACCACACGGGAAAAATTTGGGATGAATCTTCGATAGAAATTGGAGAATCCCAAAAAACTTTGGATCTCTTTGACATTCGTTGGAGATGGCCACTCTTGCACTGCCTTCACCTTGGTGGTATCCATACTGACGCCTTGAGGGGTGAGCACAAAACCCAAAAACTCAACCCTTTCAACATGGAACGCACACTTCTCCAATTTTACGTAAAGGTGATTTTCAAGCAACCTTGTGAGAATGGCTCGCACATGTTGCACATGCTCATCCTTGTTTTGTGAAAAAATCAAAATGTCATCGATGTACACCACAGCCACTCGGTCCAAAAATTCTCCTAAGATATCATTTACAAAATGCTGGAAGGCAGCGGGAGCGTTGCACAACCCATATGGCATTACTTGGTATTCGAACAATCCATAACGGGTGCGAAACGCTGTCTTCCACTCATCGCCAGCAGCCACTCTAATCAGATGATATGCCCCTCTTAAATCCAATTTAGTGTACACCTTGGCATCTTTTACTTGATCCAGTAACACTGAGATCAAAGGAAGAGGGTAACGATTTTTTACAGTCACTTGATTCAAGGCTCTGTAATCCACACATGCTCGAAGATCTCCATCTTTCTTGGGGATAAAAAATAGGGGAGAGGAAACTGGGGACTGGGAGGGGCGTATGAATCCATTTGCTAGATATTGGTCTAGGTAAGATTTCAAAAATTGATTCTCAGTTTCGGTAAGGGCATATATACGGCTGCAAGGGAGCACTGCCCCAGGCTCTAGTTCAATCTTGCAGTCATATGGGCGATGAGGGGGGAGTTTTTCGGCTTCTTTTTTGTCAAATACTGATGATAAATCCTTGTACTCAAATGGAATTTCTTTGGTTTCCACTGAACAGATTTGAACTGGATGATGGACTAAACCTTGAACTGGCGATTCTTCTTTAGATCGGATCTGATCATTGAAACAATTTTCCTTACAGAAGGGAGAGTCCATGACTACTGTTCTCTTACTCCAATTTTTGCTTGGATTGTGCTCTGTTAGCCACGGCAGTCCCAAAATTAATTGGAACTGAGGAGCATCAATTAGATTGAACGCCATTTGCTCAGAATGACCATTCAGTCCATTCAATTGAACTAATTCAGTTTCGTGAGTGATTGGCCCTGAAGATAGATTTGCGCCATCCACAGCCCTCACTGCCTCCAGAATTTCCTTTCTGACAAACTTGATTCCCTGCTGGCGGGCATAATTGATGTCACAAAAATTTCCGGTAGCCCCTGAATCTATCATCACTGAGACCTTCTTTATTTCCAATCCCCGAAAGCTTATGGTAAAGGAGACTACCAAATGGGGAGCGGCAGACTGTAAAGTGTTCACAACTTGCTGAGGTTCTTGAGCTGTCTTAGTCATTGCTTCCACCCGCGCAGCTCCTTCTACGGGTGAAGCCTGTCTTTTCCCTGCTGAGAAACCTTTGGTCTTTTTGGGCACTCTTTTACAAAATGCCCTGCTGATCCACAATATAAACAGAGTTGCGCACTTCGTCGACGTTCTTTTTCCTCTTTAGTCAGGGGCCCTCTAACGGATCCAATTTGCATTGGTTCTTCGGTGGAAGCCCCTTCTGGAGCCTTGTGAGTCTCTGTCTTAACTCGGTCAAAGCGAGGAGGAAAAGGTCGAAAGTCTTTTTTCTTTTCATTGCGCCGCTCACTCAATCTGTGATTGAGCTGTAGCACCAAATCAATCAGTTCTGAAATTTCTGTAGGTCTTCGAGGAATTTGGGCGAGCGCATCTTTTAGTTCATCCTTTAATCCTCTATAAAATATGGCTGCTCTCTTTTCTTCGGGCCAATTAGTCTCTACAATCAATTTGTTAAACTGCGCCAGATATCCTACTAGGTCTCGAGATCCTTGCTTGAGTTCCAACAACTCATTATCCGTAGCTTGGGATGCAGAGCGTCGATCAAAAATCCTAGAAAATTCTTTTTTGAAACCTTCAAAATCATACAAAACAGGGTCATTCCGGGTGACCAGAGACATAGACCAGGCAGCTGCATCACCATTCAGATACGACAGGATAAAGGCCACTTTAGATTGATCTTCAGCAAAGATCACTGGGCGACATAAAAAGTGCAATGAGCACTGAGTCAAAAATATTTGCGCCTTAAGAGGATCTCCACCAAATCTTTCCGGGGGCGCCAAAGGAATGATTGGCGAGATTGCGTGAATGACTTGAGTGGAAATGTCTGCAGAGGAGGGGTAACTTGACGAAGGTGGGGGACCCTTATGAACTGACCCTGAAGCCACCAACTCATCTAATTTCTGCCTAGTTTGCATGGATTCTTGACTAGACCTCCTAACTTCCTCCCTCAGGGATTTGTTATCGTCTAGGGCACTATTTAATTGTTCCTGCATATTGGTCAAAATGCTAGTCAAGGATTTTAAATCTATACCCTCAGCCATACTGCCCGGGAGGGAATCTGCAATCCTCAATTAAGAGGTAGGCACTTCAATCTGTCAGAACTGCTTTACGGCAGGGGGACGATTCCCTCGGAGGCAGATGACCTTGTCCCAATTCCAACCTGCCCAAGCCAGTGACAGGTGAAGGCAACTGTCACTGACTTCAGCTCGGGGGAAAGGGGAAGTGGAAGACAAAACAAGAGAGACTGCCTCTGGACTCTGGTCGCTCTCCTCACTTCTATATTCAGAAAGGAAGCCACCTGCAAGAGAGAACACAACATATACTTGCCCAATGTTCTCAATTACTTCTCTTGCCCTCTCTCTATTTTACACCCATTTACCTGAGTCACAGCTGAGGCTAGCTCCTCTCTATATGCCTTGTCTGAATTGTGTAATAATCTGATTGACCGGAAGGACCACTCTCAAGAGCTTGAATGTCACCTTGTTTTTAGGAAGTTTCTTATTAAGTAGTTCTCAATCAATTTGGAAGTCCAACCATAACTTAGTTCTTTTCAGTTCAGTTCTCAGTGACCTCTAGAGCTCTAGATAGAAGGGTTCCTTGTTACTGCTACTCCTTATCTCCAACAGTTTCTTTTGTCTGAATGCGTGAACCTTGAAAATCACTTGAACACTCTTACTTGTGAGACGGGGGCTCTTCTCTTCACAGAAGCTGCTCCCCTTACCATTCTTCGACTCTCGCCTTTCTTGCTCTACGGAGGCCTGAAGCTGCTCTGGTCTTCACCTTTGTTCTCTGATAAAGAATTTCAGAAAAGGCTTGAGAAAACTAATATACAAGAAAAAACTACAAGATAGCATTCACTACTTCCCTACTGAAAACTTTGAGTCGCCTTATATCTTCTCTGAGGTACTTCACTGGGTTGACGTGAAGCGCTGAGGGAAAACGCTCCTGTCAACGGTTTTCAAATCGTTGAAGTGCGCCGCGCGATCTCCGCGCATGCGCATCAACCCATCCAAGCGTCTCGAGGGCGTACAACTAGACCGCGCACCACCACAGGAAGTGGACACAGTCAAGTCTCGATCCCCTGCTAAGGGGTGCTTCAAATTACCAATAACTGCACACAGGAAAGACCTCCAACCAGGACTAATTCTCCTCCAACGCGGATACTTGGCTGCAGGGATCTTTATGGAGACATGTCTTTCCTTGCCATCGTGATGCCTAGCATAGACGGGAGCGTTCCTGACATAATGTGACTGACCAATCACTCTGTACTCCTGTGAATGAAACAGGCCAGCAAGGCAGATATAAGGCAGCCAGGTCCCATGAGAGAGCACTTGCCTGCACATCCTTTCATTCCACAACACTGCTGCTGCTCGTGATTCCTCTGGCACCATGTCCAGGTCTGTGGAGAGGGCCCAGCCATTCACCATGGAGGAGAATATGGCGTTGGTGGATGTGATCCTCCCACAGTACACCATGCTGTATGGTCGACCAGGGGAGCAGGTGAGTGCAGACTCCATTAGCTTAGACTGTGCCCCTTTTTTGTGACTGTGACTTCTGGCATTGTGTCCCTGTGTGACAGACATGCAATGTTGTTTGGAGTGGGTCACAGGGTGGGGAAGGCCTCATGTCTCCCATGCAGAGCATGCTGTGGTCCCTGTGTGCACTCCTCACTTGCATTGTGCTTACTGTGACAATCAATGCATGGTGCATGCCACATTCTGCCTGGCTAGTCCTCCTGGGAATGTTGTTGCTACAGTCCTGATGTGATTCTGTGGCCCCCCCAGTGTGACAGGTGACAGTACCCATAGATCTGTGTTTGTTTAGCGTACCTGTGCTGTGAGTGTACAAATGATGTGTTCGTCCCCTGGACATTGGTGTGTGTGTAAGTCCCCTGTCATGTGGGTGAGTGCATATGGAAAGTGTTGCACACCAGCTGCATGAGGGATGGATATACCCTGCCCATGTGATGTGAGCAGGGAGCAGTGCTGTGTGACTGCCGTGCTGAGCCAGCCCCACACCTGTGACACCCACCAGTCTAGTGGCACATGGGCAGAGTGAGGTTTGTACCCGCAGTTGGTAATGGCAGGTGATTGTCCTGTGCCTGTGTGTGTCTGTGTACTCTGCTGAGGTAGCGTCAGTGGGCTTGGACATGTGACTGCTTTGAGGTGTTGTACATAATCCTTGTGTAGCTTGTAATGCATAGTGTGATCCCGGATCATTGATTGTGTGGCACCCCTCATGCCACCTGTGTACCTTCAATGCCACGTAGTGCATTTTGCCTTCCACAGTGGATTATGTCCCTATGACAAATGTGCAATGAGTTGCCTGCATACCATGGCCTGTTCAAAGAAGACAATTTGTTAATATGTGTGTCTCTGTGTCATTGCTCAGGTGAATTAAAGTATTCTCACTTTTGCATCCTCACAGGTAGGCGTCCATGCCAAGGGGGAGATATGGAAGCAAGCCGTCAGTGCCGTGAGGAATACGGAGGGTCGGAAGCGGCGCCTAGTCCAGGTGAGGAAACGCTGGCAGGATATCTGGTGCTGGACGAGGAGGATTGCATGGGTCCTGCTGGGGGACTCACCTGAAAGCCGGAAGAACCGTGGGCGCCGGCGTCTGACCCACATCCAGAAGCGTGTGCTGGAGGTGGTCTTCCCCGACTTGGACAGGCGCTTACAGGAGAAGCAGCAGCAGGAAGGTGGTAGGTACATGTGTGTTTGTTGTGTGTCACCAGCTTTTGGAAGTGCGCAGTTGCATGGATACACTGCCAGGGTTTACATGTGCAGTGCATAACCAGTTCCCCAAAGTAAACCGGTGCTGTTCTTCCTCCCTTCCCCTCCTTGCCATGTGTTCCCTGGTCTGTGTGTAGTCACTCTTGCACAAGGTAATCTAGGCTGGCAGTCAATCCAAGTGCCCAATGCTTGCAGCATCATGTGTGGGGGTGGAGTGTAACAGGTTTTGGGACCTTGGCTGTGCCCTGGCCAGTTCAGTCATTGTGGGGTCCATGTCAGTTGGCACTGATGCTGAGTCCCAACATAGGAGTGTGTCTTTAAAGTGTACTGCCTTCCAGCATGCATGTCCAATGTTGTGCCCTCTGACATGATGTGCATGAGTGGGATTAATGCATAGTGCAGGGACGGTTGCTTCAGTTGCAGTCATATCCATCCAGGACCATGGAGGTGTGTGGCCACTACCGTGCCCTGGGGCATCTTTTCCTAGGTATCATGTGTGTCATCCAACTATGTGGACATTTTCTGTGTCTTCGGCATAGGTTGGGCTCTGTGGCATTATACCCTGGCCTCATCTGTATTGACGTAAACTGTGCTACATGTGTCCACTGTACAGTGTGACCCAATTTTGCTTGTGCATACTCACAGTGGGCAGTGCCTGTGTGTCTTGGAACGACAATCTGATGATGGGTGATTGTCAATGATATATGTGGACAGGCGCACCAGGGGTAGTTTGTGTACAATCAGGATTTAGTGCAGGCCATGTGTTTTTATCCCAGAGTAAGAGGTGTAAGTACTTCCTCTGTCACAATCACATTGTCTCAGGTAGGGGGTGCTTTGTGCGGGCAAGGCCTACATGTCCAAATCTGAAGTCTCCCTGCTAGGTCTGGCCTGTGTGTGATGTTTGTCTGGACATACATTCAAGGTGCAGTGACCCAGTCATGTTGTGCATGTTTTAATGTATTGGCTTTGCAGCATGTGCAAAAAGTTAATAGACATGATTCCTGCTCATCCCTTTTTTGTCAACGCTGTGTGGTACAGATGCTGTGCACGATTTTCCCCAGAGCCTGGCTCCTCTGTCCTATTTGATAACAAGTAATTTGCTGTTGGGTCATGCTCTCCATTGTTTCTCAGTGGCATGGTGGGTCAACCAGCTGGGTGTTGCAGGGCCTACATATGTACCTTGTGTTGTAGATGTTACTCATGTTGCTCTTCAGGCTATGCACTGTGACCTATGTCGATTTGACTCATGTGACATATGTATACAGGTGTCTGATCATTTCCTGTCTCTTCACCTTGCCCACAGCATCGTCGGGGGACTCCGAGGGAGACACTGGCACGGACCGTGAGGAGGGAGCAGGCACCAGTGGCAGCAGTGCTGTCTTGTCTGGCGCATCGAGTGGCACGGAGGCCGAGGGGAGTGAGGCGGAGGACCTGTCCAGTAACACCACCGACTATGACGCTGACGGGTCCGAGGCTGATCTCCCAGAGGGGGCGGAGGCTGCTCCCACAGCTGACTGCAGCACTCGATCTCTACCCGCCCCCTCGATTCCCATCACCGGCCTCCCACTTGCTCTGGTCCCTTCCCGCCGAGCTAGGTCACCACGTGTCTCCTTCTTGCCAGGCACCGCACCCCCTGCCCCTGTCTCCACTGCTGCCGCCAATGCCGAGTCTGTGGACATCCTGTGCCAGTTGCAGGTTGGTCAGACTGCCATGCTTAATGTTCTCCATGGCCACACAGGAGTGCTCACCCAGATGGAGGCATACATGGAGGGCATCTCAGCTGCGCAATCTGACCAACGCCAGTTGCTGAGTTCCATTGACTCGACACTGACTGCAGCAGTGGGTCTCCTGCAGCGCTACGTCCCCCCCTACCCCTGCATCATCCACACTTCCCACTCCCATGCCTGTCCAAAGCACACCAATACGTAGCCATGCACGCACCCCACCAGACACAGGCACCACACCACCAGGGAAGGCCAAGCGCACACCTCCTGTCACGCACACACAGGGTGAAGTAGGCACACCCACTGGGTCGGGGGGCAAACGGAAGACACGCAGCCACAGTGGGAGTCCACATTCATCACAACCCACTACCTCCAAATCCACTCCCCTCAGCTCTCCTGCCCAGGATTCCACCAAAGACTCCTTCATGGCCGCTCTGTCCCTGAGCCCCAAAGTGACACCACACCGCAAGCGGTCAAGGGAGTCCCCGGTCAGGGTGGTTGAGTCCCCCCCCTGTCCACACCCTCCCCCAGTAGCGCTGTGACCCCTCCCTCCGACCCCCCCCCTCCTTGGGGCCTGTGGTTCCTTTGGGTGCAGGGGAGACGCTGGGGGACCTTGCAACCGTGTGCAGCGCCATTCTTACCTCCACCTTTGGCGCTGCCCCACCCCCTGTGGTGGAGTCCTCCGTCCCTGCACCCACAACACCTACCCTTGCCCCTCCTGTCCCTGCGGTGCCTGGTCCTTCCCCCCCACATGATGCCCCCCCTGTGGAAGCAAAGGAGGTATGAACTGTGCAGGCAAGCTAGGGGACACACGTCCCTATGTGTCACCCACCAGGAATTGGACTATGGACTGCCCTATGGGCCTTGCACATATTCAACTTTTCATAACAATTCTTTTTTTAATGCTGAATAAAGCTATGTTTTTTTCCCTTTGCACACTACTGGTTTTCTGGTATTGCTGTTGGTGGTGCTGCTCCATGTTTGGGGTGGGGATAATGTGTTAGGTGTCTGGCAAATGTAATGGTGTGCTGCTCATGGGATGGACCCTGGTATCTGTGTGCCATCACAAGGTATTTGCCAAATAACTTTGTTCATGTATGCTCTTACTGCATGGTGACATTGTCCCAAGGTGTGTCCCTTCCTCTGTGGACCCTGACATCTTCCCTGCAGGGTGTTTCCTAAATGTTGTGCTGAGCTGTGTCTACATATCCTTGGTGTATGACGGATCCGTTCTACTTTGGCCATGCATGCTGGGCAATGTCTCCACCTGCATCATTTGTAGCATCCTTGGTGGTCACTGTACTTGTGTGTGGAGTATATTGAAGTTACTTTATGTGGACATGTTCCCTTTTACACACTATGCATGTGTGTACTCCCAGCCTCGCACACATGTTACGTGTTCTGCAGGGTCTTTGAGCACCTGACTGACTATTGTGGGCATTGTATCTGTGGGTACTGCACCCTTTTTTTTCAATGGGCACTGCTGGGAGGACTCTGCACCCACCCCTCCTATGTCTGGGCACTGCTGGGAGGACTCTGCACACACCTCTCCTGTGTCTGGGCACTGCTGGGAGGACTCTGCCCCAACCCCTCCTGTGTCTGGGCACTGCTTGGAGGACTCTGTACACACCCCTCCTGTGTCTGGGCACTGCTGGGAGTGATAGGCACCCACTCCTCCTGTGTCTGGGCACTGCTGGGAGGACTCTGCACCCACCCCTCCTATGTCTGGGCACTGCTGGGAGGACTCTGCACACACCCCTCCTATGTCTGGGCACTGCTGGGAGTGATAGGCACCCACCCCTCCTATGTCTGGGCACTGCTGGGAGTGATAGGCACACACCCCTCCTGTGTCTGGGCACTGCTGGGAGTGATAGGCTCCCACCCCTCCTATGTCTGGGCACTGCTGGGAGGACTCTGCACACACCCCTCCTGTGTCTGGGCACTGCTGGGAGGACTCTGCACCCACCCCTCCTATGTCTGGGCACTGCTGGGAGGACTCTGCACACACCCCTCCTGTGTCTGGGCACTGCTGGGAGGACTCTGCACCCACCCCTCCTGTGTCCGGGCACTAATGGGAGTGATAGGCACACACCCCTCCTGTGTCTGGGCACTGCTGGGAGTGATAGGCACCCACCCCTTCTATGTCTGGGCACTGCTGGGAGGACTCTGCACACACCCCTCCTGTGTCTGGGCACTGCTGGGAGGACTCTGCACCCACCCCTCCTATGTCTGGGCACTGCTGGGAGGACTCTGCCCCCACCCCTCCTGTGTCTGGGCACTGCTGGGAGGACTCTGCACCCACCCCTCCTGTGTCCGGGCACTGCTGGGAGTGATAGGCACACACCCCTCCTGTGTCTGGGCACTGCTGGGAGGACTCTGCACACACCCCTCCTATGTCTGGGCACTGCTGGGAGGACTCTGCAAACACCCCTCCTGTGTCTGGGCACTGCTGGGAGGACTCTGCAAACACCCCTCCTGTGTCTGGGCACTGCTGGGAGTGATGGGCACACACCCCTCCTGTGTCTGGGCACTGCTGGGAGGACTCTGCACACACCCCTCCTATGTCTGGGCATGTATGGTCGGGACATACACGGGTGTGGGTACGCTACATTCATACACGGGTGGGGGTACGCTCCATTCATACACGGGTGGGGGTACGCTCCGTACATTCCCGTACCTACGATTTGCAGGCCTGGGTACGTACCGTACCCAGGCATTAAGAGCGTGGATACGGGTCGTACCACGCCCACTACTACGTCACCCCAACAATGGCGGTACGGCCCGTACCCACGTTCTGAAGGCCTGGGTACGGCCCGTACCAGCATTGTTGGGGTGATGTAGGGGTACGCGTGGTACGACCCGTACCCACACTCTGAAGGGCTGGGTACGGTACGTACCCCTACGGCACCCCATTGGGGGTCTGCACCGTACCCAGGCCTTCAGAGCGTTGGTACGGGTCGTACCACGCCCACCACTACGTCACCCCAACAATGGCGGTACGGCCCGTACCCACGTTCTTAAGGCCTGGGTACGGGCCGTACCAGCATTATTGGGGTGATGTAGGGGTACGCGTGGTACGACCCGTACCAACGCTCTGAAGGCCTGGGTACGGTGCAGACCCCCAATGGGGTGCCGTAGGGGTACGCACCTTACCCAGCCCTTCAGAGCGTGGGTACGGGTCGTGACTTGGGTGGGGGTTATGTGTCCTGCCCCTGCCCCCCCCCCTTTGCCCCTGGGTGTTATCCTGACCTTCTGCGGCATCTGCGTCGGTGCCTGTAGAGCAGGTGGACTGCTATGAGGGCTGGGATGACACGTAGGTTCGGGTCCATGGCTGTCCGTCGCGTACAGGTGCTCCTTGTGCGCGTCGTCCTGATTTCCCGGCAGTTTTTGGCAGGCGGAGAATTTTATCCGTGCGGGGTGACGTCGGTGCGGATCGTACTTCCTGGTTCGTGAACCGCAGCCTGAATGCGTCCCGACGTCACGTCGGCGCTGTCTCGGTCACATTGGTATGTATTTTTTCGTCGTCGGTGTTTTTTACGATTCGTACGGAAATGGTGTTCCCGTGGGAATCGTACTTGCATGTTTGTAATGTTTATTTTCCGGGTACGAGTCGGACGGAGAAAACGCTCTGACCGACGGTTCGTACCCGGTTTCTCCAGGATCCGAATCGGCACCTTAGTGTGTTGAATCGCTCCGAACACCGTTCGTAAATTATAAGTTAAATTCCTGTTGGGCACAAAACCCGCTTGCTCCGGCCCGACTAAGGGGGACCAGCCAATTAGCTAAGATCTTCGCAAACTTTTTCGTGTCTTTGTTAATCAATGAGAGTGGGCGATAGGAGGTGCGCTCGTCAGGTGGCTTGCCCGGCTTCAAAATAGCCACAATAATTGCCTCCCTCATTGAAGTTGGCATATCTCCCATCACACACATATCATCAAAGAGTGAAGTTAAGTGCGGGATCAGTAAGTTCGCAAACGCTTTATAAAAAGCAACTGTCAATCCATCTACTCCCAGTGCGCACCCCGACCTCATACCCGACAGGGCCAGTATAAGTTTGTCTCTCTCCAGGGGTCGCATAAGGAATTCACAACGTGAGTCTGTCAGCCATGGGAGTTTTATATGCATTAAATAGTCCAATATTTCCGCTTCTGTATCGTCACTATGCGTGGAGTAAAGCTCTGCATAGTATTGCCTAAACCTGCTCGCTATAGCAGCCTCTTCCGTTCGGTTATCCCCTTCCTCCGTCTTGACCTCTGTCACTATAGTTTTCTCTCTCCTTCTCTTGAGAAGTTGACCCAATACGGAACCTGGTCGTTCCCCCTCACCATACACGCGAGCCGTAGCATATTTCCCTAGATATTTTAATTCCGCATCAGCAGCGTCATGATATTCTCTCAATTGTTTTTTTAATTCCTCTGGATCGATATCGTCAGGCCTGACCAGAAGCTTCTGCTCTAGCTTCGCCAATAAGCCCTCCAAGTCTGAGAACCGTTTGTGTAGCGCTCTGAGGACACCAGAATGCTTGGACATTGTGATACCGCGGATATACACTTTAAATGTTTCCCAGACCACTTGGAAACTCTCCACAGACCCAACATTGGTATCAAAATAAATTTCAATTGCTACCGTCAATTCCTCCTTAAAAACAGCATCTAGCAGGGAGTAAGGCGGGAACTGCCACGTGACGGGCGGGATACTTTTTTGCGGGGTGTCTATCACAAGCAGTATCGGGGAATGATCCGAAAGCATACGGGGAAACACCTCACAGGTCCTGACTCGCTCTAGTAGCTGTCTGGCTGCCAGCCAGTAATGAATTCGGGTATGCAGATCGTGGTACGCTGAATAATGGGTATAGCCCCACTTCTCCGGATATCTCTGACACCACACATCACCCAAGTCAAACTGCACAAGTATATCCGCTACTGTGCGCGCTGCCAACTTGACGTGTCCATCCGGCCCCCCTACATATCCCTCTGCGGGTTCATAACCAAGTTAAAATCCCCACCCCAGAGCTGAGTCCGCTCCCCGCACAAACGTACAGTCTCCGCCAGTGTAGAGTAAAAGTTGGGATTATCAAAGTTCGGCCAATATACATTAACTAGGAGTAGTTCCATTCCCATTCCCTTACATCTGGAGATCACAAATCGCCCGTCCCGGTCCGTGTGCAGTGGCTCTAGTTTGAAAGTAGCCCTAGGATTAACCCAGGTGAGCTCTCCGCGTGCGTGTGTAGTGAACCCGGAAGTGTGTATGCTGCCCTGCAGCCCTCTACTGCTCAGCATTAGGCTGTCAAGAGGTAGGTGCGTCTCCTGCAATAGCGCGACATCAATCTTATGTCTAATCAAGTAGGCTAGGACCTTTCAGAGCTTCCTATGGTCGTTAAGGCTACGAATATTCCAAGTAAGCACCCGAATTTGACTAGGGGTGTTGGTGGTAGACTCAGTAAAGGCCATCATGGGGGTGTGTAGAGTCTGCGACGCCCAGCCTGCCATTCAGTTACAGAGTATATGTGTATACCGAACAAAAACTGTCTGCGTGAGGATTGCCATATTTCCTCAATCTCAAACCTCTCCCTCCCCCCACCCACGTCAGGCAAACCCCAACTGTGCCTTGACGAGTAACCACGAACCCTTCCCAATACTTCATCTAAGCATCCAGCAAGCCTAAAAAGGCAGAACGTTAACAAAGAAACCTGCTCCGCTCAATACAAACCCTGGGGTGTGTTATACACTTGTGGGCGGATGTTGCCCATCCGGCCGGGTATTGTAACCTAACCAGACCCAGTATCACCCCTGCTCGCCATCCAGCCAATTAGAAGCATCTGCATCAACATTCACCCCGTCCCCCCTCACCCCGTTTTGACACACCAGGTGCAGGATGGCGCCACCCCTCACTTGAGTCAAACATACTGTAGGAGTTCCGTGGCACAACAATTATGATGGTGTCCTTCCTCTTAATTGTCTCACAGGCAAAAGAGGTCACTTTCGTGTAGTTTCAGTACCCACCCGTGCACCACCCCAACCAGCCTCCCCCCAAAAGGGTATTCGGGCCCTCTTATCTGCAATACAAGGAGTCCAGTGATCAGTCCTGGTCGTCCAAACTGCCACCTGTTGCTCCCTCCAAGGAACTCCGCTCTGGACTACAACGCGTCTCTTTAGCCCATTCCTTCAAGGCTTTTTGTAGCAATTTTGGATCTGTAAAAATTCTTGAATGGCCATGCCGATTGACTAGAAGTTTTGCCGTATACAGCATGGCATAGTCCAAATTCAGATCTCTTAACTGCTGCTTCAGTGGTGCGAACTGTTTGCATGGCTCCTGCACCCGGATCGTGAAGTCCGGGTATAAAGATATGTTGGATCTCGTGCAACCTTTAATGCTGAGTCTCTGTCACGGTAGTTCAGCAGTCTCGCTATTATCGGCCTCGTTGGAGAACCAGGGACAGGTCGAGGGCCCAATGAGCGATGCGCTTCCTCAACTGCAAATATGGGGACAATGTTTCACTGCCTAGTAGTGTTACCAGCAACTGTTCCACAAACTTTTCCATGTTGCCGGTCAGGGTGGACTCTAGAAGGCCCATGATTCGTAGGTTGTTTCTGCGGGATTGCGCCTCAAGGTCCTCGGTCTTGTCCTGCAGGATCTGCATCACCCTCCCCATTTGTTTGTGTTCAGTATCAAGTGACGTCTGTACTTCCTCCACCTCCGTGATCCTGCGTTCCGACATATCACACCGTTCAGCTTGCTTGTCTGAGCGTTCCGACATTCTATCCAAGCAGTATGAGAGGGAATCAAGTTTAGCCCCCAGAGTAGAGAGACTGTTTTACAGGCCTTTTTCCATTGCGACAAGCATGGCGCTGATGTCTCCGTCGGTGTCATCTGGGGCCTGTTCCTGCAAGTTATCTACGTCATCTGCAGCATTCTCCCTCCCTTTAGCTTTCCTTTGGTCAAATGTTAGTTTAGGATGTGACTTATACACTCTACCCATTGTAGCTGAACCGCCACCAGTGTCTATGACCAGCTTACAACAGTCGTTCTAGGCGAGACGCCACCTCAAGGTAAGTCCACTCAAGGGGAGACAACCTCTACTACTCAAGCTGCTCCAGTATAATGCACTGCCAACTTTAATCAAGGAGCGTAGCCACCGCTCAGTTGCACCTCACCGCTAATCAACTGGCCACCTGCACAACAGTTCAGGCACCAGTCGGGCGCCGCCACAGTAAGATCACGTAGGCTCACCAAGGTGCGTCGCCAGTAGCACCCAGGCTGCTAGCCTCGCTTCCTATATTCCACCAGTGTCTGCGGCAGTACTCCCTGCCCCAAGAGCAGGGCTCTTCCCACTTCTGCAGTGTATTTTCAGGCTTCCACAGAGAGGCAAGCAGTCTTTAGGTGTATGTACCTCCGCCTTATACCTCCCGCGGTTGCACCAGGATCACATGGCCCTCAGTGTAGCTCGCCATATAACGCCTCTACCACTGTAAATTGATCCTCAGGGCATTGAAGACCACCGCGTCCCACCGGACGCCTCCTCCCAGTGTCCCACCTCAATTGTTGGCCGGAGATGCGGCAATCCCAACGCACCCTGTCACTCGAGTGCCACTTGTTGGTTACTCCTCTCAGTCCGCCGCAGGTGCCGCAACGAACCTCTGGGCGGCCGCTGCATCAGCAGTTCAAGATGGCTGACCTCACCGGCCTCAGCACAGCCGAGCTCGCATGGTCCTCTCCCCGCAGCCCACCAACTGCGTACCTCTCTTGGCAGCGGGGTTGCGGCGCTGGTCGTAGCGTGACTCTTCACCGCATCCGGCGAGTTCCCACACCTTCGTGCTAGGAGGTTGAGTGCGCCAGGAAAAGGCGCTGATATCTGCACCAATGGCGGCATCTCTCCTCAGGACAGCAGAGCCCGACACACTTCGTCGCAGCCTGCAGATCATTCCCTGGTCCCAGCACTCCGACCTCAGGACTCTCCGGGTTCATCACCTGTCCCAACAAGGTAGGTCTAGGACTCTTTAGTGTCACGAAGCTGCAGAGCGCCGGCCGCCGCTCTGTCACTATGCCAGCTAAGGGATTACGGCCTGGTGTGGTGGCCTCTCTGTCCGCAACAGGCAGCTTGCTCTATTTTGGGGGTAAAGGGCTCAGGAACGGCTCATCTGGTTCCCGAGCCACCGCAGTGTCGATCGCCGCTGTAATCTGGTCAGTGTGACCTCGCAGATGCAGGATTCCTTTAGGATGGCGAGATGGCAACGCAGAGCTTCAGGTTTAAGCGGCCATCTTCGTAACCAGCAAGCTCCGCCTTCCCTGTCCTTTTCAACCATGGTTCCAACCCAACCCACTCTTCTAGCCATGATGACATGGGATGATAAGTGATGAGTGATGACCATTTACTAATGAATTATCCAGACAGCGGGTCACTTTATGGATCAGATCTGTTCTAAGTGTCTTTTTCAGCAAAGCACTGGCCCTGAGCCTGGTTTGGCAGAACCCGGGGTCAGTCAGAGTCAGTTACCACTAGTACAAGTCAGCAAATAAGTTGGGTGGTGCCCAGGGCACAGGATGACTTTGCAACATAAAGTCACTGGAGCCTGCTCACAGATTCAAGGTGGGGGTGTGCACCAGCTACATACTGTGTGAATGGCACGTATACTACTGGGACTCACAGCCAATAAGCCACTGCCAAGCGCTAATCTAATCCCAAACCACATATTGCCTTCTGCTCCACAACCAACGAGCAACTCACAAGAGCTCCTTTGAGCAACACATGGTGAAGAGCACCAGAAACAATCAAAGGCCACCTAACTTTCCCACTTCAACAGCATATATTTTCACTCATAGGTGGTAGGAAGCAACTGGGTGCCTCCAACTCTAGCCCTGCTGTTGATCATTACGGGATTAATGACGACCACTGAAGGAGGTATTTTCACTTTATCGTGCACTCAGCATTCTCCAACAGTTTTCATGCTTCATAATGAATAATCCTTCCTCCCACACTCCCAAGCAGGGAAGAGCAGCACCAGAATATCACACAATACTGTATTTCATTCAAACCCTCAGTGTTTATTTGTTAGGATAAAAAAAGAAAACATAAACATGATGCAATGCAGGAACAACAGGATTATTTTGCAAGAGGACAGGTTTTGCAGGAAATCACAAAGCAAAGCAGAAATAACACAGTCAAGTCTGTGCTTAACCTCTTAGTTGCTGATGTTTTTCTACCACCAGTGCCGAGCCCTTCTTAGGGTCCGGCTTGACAGCACAGCAGTCACCAGACAATTATATGAGAATCATCAGGAGAGGAGCATTGTCTCTGCCCACGTGTTCGGAGCAAGGAGTACATGTTATGATTGGGGAGAATTTGTATGCCTCCACTAAAAAGTTATTGCCCTCAACGCAGGTGTGATCATTTTGTTTATTTATTCGGCTGCTTGAGCTTCAACTTTCAGGGTTACACAAATGACTTTGGAATGCTGTTAAAGTAAGTGTCTTAGACAACTAGATAATTTACACTATTTTGCTCGGGCAGCAGCACAAATGGGAGGAGGGTAGTCATTAGCCTACATGGATTCCTAGGTATGGCTAGTGCAACTGTAATTTGACCTTATGTGATGAACAAAAAAAAGCTTTCAGAGTCCTACTGACAGAGGGGTTTAGATTCCACACACACGTTGTACCCCGAGTGCAGGATTTGATTGGGATTATTTAGGTGCCTTCACTAAAAAGATTGCATGTATTGCACTTTTTGGCTTGTGGCAAAGTTTATACTCAACCCAGCAGGCCTGAGTTGGTGAAGGTTACAAAAAGAACTATTGATGGACAGAATGCAGAACAATGTCATACATTCACCCCAGTACAGAGATCTGGGCCTAAATCCATCGTTTTTTTGCTCACCATGCCATTCCAGTTTGGACCCAGCCATATGCAAATCAGTCTTGACCCTGTTCCCAATGGGAACAGTCAAGCCCGAACTGCCAGGCCAGGTCCTCCCTGGACTAGAAACAAGCATCCTAGGACCGGTTTCGGGGTTTCACCCCTCTTCAGCCAGGATAGCTTGATTCCAGTGGCATGGAGAGCACGGGACTCACGTCTGAGCATACCCGTCCCACACGGGGTGACAAATACAAAAAGAACTATTGATGGACAGAATGCAGAACAATGTCATACATTCACCCCAGTACAGAGATCTGGGCCTAAATCCATCGTTTTTTTGCTCACCATAATTTCTAATTTTCTAATTTCTAATTTAAAACATTTATAAAGCGCAACGTGCACCGAACGGTTTCTTGGCGCTAGTGGAGGGTATTGGCTACAGAGGCAAAGGTGAGAACCGGTGGTAGAGCCGGGAAGGGAGGATTACACAGGGAATGCCTGTGTAAAAAGAAACGTTTTTAGTTCCTTGCGGAAGGATACATAATGGGTGGCCGCGCGTAGATGGTCCGGGAGGG
The DNA here is from genome assembly GCF_964204655.1 of Triturus cristatus. Lineage (NCBI taxonomy): Eukaryota > Metazoa > Chordata > Amphibia > Caudata > Salamandridae > Triturus > Triturus cristatus. The sequence goes on along the minus strand of NC_140580.1, from coordinate 279,499,253 downwards.
AGTTCCAGAACGTAGGGGCCAGGGTGGAAAAATTGGACCCACCCCACTTTTTACGCCTGAAACGTGGAATTTGAAGGAGGGATTTGGTGGAGGAACGGAGTGCTCTGGAGGGAACGTATTCATTTATTAATGAGGAAATGAAGGCGGGGGCGGTGCCTTGACGAGCCTGGAAAACCATACAGGCGGTTTTGAACAGAGAGCGTTCCTTAACGGGGAGCCAATGGAGCTCCCTGAGGAGTGGTGTGGAGTGATGATAGCGTGGGAGGCCAAAAACCAGCCGGGCAGCTTGGTTTTGGACCAATTGTAGCCTCCTTAGACTGTATGCTGGTATGCCATTGTAGAGAGCATTGGCATAATCCAGTCGTGATATCACTAGAGCGGCCATAATCATTTTGAGTGCCTGGGGGGAGAAGAAACGAGCGACAGTGCGGATAGTTCGGAGGGTGAGGAAGCAGGAGGAAACCACCGAGCTGATTTGAGAGTGAAGGGTGAGCTGGTTATTCATTTTAACCCCCAGTGTTTTGACCGTGATAGAAGGAGTGGGGGTGGGACCAAGAGTAGGGGGCCAGAAGAGAGAGTTCCAGGGACTGGAAGAACCTCCGGTAAGAACCAACTCGGTTTTGTCCGGGTTTAACTTGAGATGGTTGTGATTCATCCAGTCCCTGATGAATGTAATGGTGTGGTGGAAGCTGGAGACAGAAAGAGGAGAGGAGGATAGATCAAATATGAGCTGGACGTCATCTGCGTAATTATACACGGTGACCTCCAGCTGCTGGAGAGCGAAGATGAGGGGAAAGATATAAAGATTAAATAGTAGGGGGGACAAAGAAGAACCCTGGGGGACACCACAGGTGACGGGGAGTGGGGTGGTTGTGAAATCTCCTAGCCGGACCGCCTGGGTGCGGTCCCTCAGGAAGGAGGAAAACCACACCAGGGCTGATCCCTCAATTCCGGCCGCCTTGACACGGGACAGTAAGATGGTATGGTCTACCGTGTCAAATGCGGCGGAGAGATCGAGGAGTACCAGCGCCTGGTGTTTGTTGTGATCCATGCCCTTCCTGAGGTTGTCCAGTACTGATACCACAACTGATTCAGTCGAGTGCCTAGGTCGGAAGCCAGCCTGGCGGGAAGCCAGTCCCCCATTGGCCTCTACGTGGGTGCTGAATACCGCGGTGACATAGCGCTCCAGCACCATGCCATTCCAGTTTGGACCCAGCCATATGCAAATCAGTCTTGACCCTGTGCCCAATGGGAACAGTCCAGCCCGAACTGCCAGGCCAGGTCCTCCCTGGACTAGAAACAAGCATCCTAGGACCGGTTTCGGGGTTTCACCCCTCTTCAGCCAGGATAGCTTGATTCCAGTGGCATGGAGAGCACAGGACTCACGTCTGAGCATACCCGTCCCACACGGGGTGACAAATACAAAAAGAACTATTGATGGACAGAATGCAGAACAATGTCATACATTCACCCCAGTACAGAGATCTGGGCCTAAATCCATCGTTTTTTTGCTCACCATGCCATTCCAGTTTGGACCCAGCCATATGCAAATCAGTCTTGACCCTGTGCCCAATGGGAACAGTCCAGCCCGAACTGCCAGGGCAGGTCCTCCCTGGACTAGAAACAAGCATCCTAGGACCGGTTTCGGGGTTTCACCCCTCTTCAGCCAGGATAGCTTGATTCCAGTGGCATGGAGAGCACGGGACTCACGTCTGAGCATACCCGTCCCACACGGGGTGACAAATACAAAAAGAACTATTGATGGACAGAATGCAGAACAATGTCATACATTCACCCCAGTACAGAGATCTGGGCCTAAATCCATCGTTTTTTTGCACACCATGCCATTCCAGTTTGGACCCAGCCATATGCAAATCAGTCTTGACCCTGTGCCCAATGGGAACAGTCCAGCCCGAACTGCCAGGCCAGGTCCTCCCTGGACTAGAAACAAGCATCCTAGGACCGGTTTCGGGGTTTCACCCCTCTTCAGCCAGGATAGCTTGATTCCAGTGGCATGGAGAGCACAGGACTCACGTCTGAGCATACCCGTCCCACACGGGGTGACAAATACAAAAAGAACTATTGATGGACAGAATGCAGAACAATGTCATACATTCACCCCAGTACAGAGATCTGGGACTAAATCCATCGTTTTTTTGCTCACCATGCCATTCCAGTTTGGACCCAGCCATATGCAAATCAGTCTTGACCCTGTGCCCAATGGGAACAGTCCAGCCCGAACTGCCAGGGCAGGTCCTCCCTGGACTAGAAACAAGCATCCTAGGACCGGTTTCGGGGTTTCACCCCTCTTCAGCCAGGATAGCTTGATTCCAGTGGCATGGAGAGCACGGGACTCACGTCTGAGCATACCCGTCCCACACGGGGTGACAAATACAAAAAGAACTATTGATGGACAGAATGCAGAACAATGTCATACATTCACCCCAGTACAGAGATCTGGGCCTAAATCCATCGTTTTTTTGCACACCATGCCATTCCAGTTTGGACCCAGCCATATGCAAATCAGTCTTGACCCTGTGCCCAATGGGAACAGTCCAGCCCGAACTGCCAGGGCAGGTCCTCCCTGGACTAGAAACAAGCATCCTAGGACCGGTTTCGGGGTTTCACCCCTCTTCAGCCAGGATAGCTTGATTCCAGTGGCATGGAGAGCATGGGACTCACGTCTGAGCATACCCGTCCCACACGGGGTGACAAATACAAAAAGAACTATTGATGGACAGAATGCAGAAGAATGTCATACATTCACCCCAGTACAGAGATCTGGGCTTAAATCCATCGTTTTATTGCTCACCATGCCATTCCAGTTTGGACCCAGCCATATGCAAATCAGTCTTGACCCTGTGCCCAATGGGAACAGTCCAGCCCGAACTGCAAGGCCAGGTCCTCCCTGGACTAGAAACAAGCATCCTAGGACCGGTTTCGGGGTTTCACCCCTCTTCAGCCAGGATAGCTTGATTCCAGTGGCATGGAGAGCACGGGACTCACGTCTGAGCATACCCGTCCCACACGGGGTGACAAATACAAAAAGAACTATTGATGGACAGAATGCAGAACAATGTCATACATTCACCCCAGTACAGAGATCTGGGCCTAAATCCATCGTTTTTTTGCTCACCATGCCATTCCAGTTAGGACCCAGCCATATGCAAATCAGTCTTGACCCAATGGGAACAGTCAAGCCCGAACTGCCAGGCCAGGTCCTCCCTAGACTAGAAACAAGCATCCTAGGACCGGTTTCGGTGTTTCACCCCTCTTCAGCCAGGATAGCTTGATTCCAGTGGCATGGAGAGCACGGGACTCACGTCTGAGCATACCCGTCCCACACAGGGTGACAAATACAAAAAGAACTATTGATGGACAGAATGCAGAACAATGTCATACATTCACCCCAGTACAGAGATCTGGGCCTAAATCCATCGTTTTTTTGCTCACCATGCCATTCCAGTTTGGACCCAGCCATATGCAAATCAGTCTTGACCCTGTGCCCAATGGGAACAGTCAAGCCCGAACTGCCAGGCCAGGTCCTCCCTGGACTAGAAACAAGCATCCTAGGACCGGTTTCGGGGTTTCACCCCTCTTCAGCCAGGATAGCTTGATGCCAGTGGCATGGAGAGCATGGGACTCACGTCTGAGCATACCCGTCCCACACGGGGTGACAAATACAAAAAGAACTATTGATGGACAGAATGCAGAACAATGTCATACATTCACCCCAGTACAGAGATCTGGGCCTAAATCCATCGTTTTTTTGCTCACCATAATTTCTAATTTTCTAATTTCTAATTTAAAACATTTATAAAGCGCAACGTGCACCGAACGGTTTCTTGGCGCTAGTGGAGGGTATTGGCTACAGAGGCAAAGGTGAGAACCGGTGGTAGAGCCGGGAAGGGAGGATTACACAGGGAATGCCTGTGTAAAAAGAAACGTTTTTAGTTCCTTGCGGAAGGATACATAATGGGTGGCCGCGCGTAGATGGTCCGGGAGGGAGTTCCAGAACGTAGGGGCCAGGGTGGAAAAATTGGACCCACCCCACTTTTTACGCCTGAAACGTGGAATTTGAAGGAGGGATTTGGTGGAGGAACGGAGTGCTCTGGAGGGAACGTATTCATTTATTAATGAGGAAATGAAGGCGGGGGCGGTGCCTTGACGAGCCTGGAAAACCATGCAGGCGGTTTTGAACAGAGAGCGTTCCTTAACGGGGAGCCAATGGAGCTCCCTGAGGAGTGGTGTGGAGTGATGATAGCGTGGGAGGCCAAAAACCAGCCGGGCAGCTTGGTTTTGGACCAATTGTAGCCTCCTTAGACTGTATGCTGGTATGCCATTGTAGAGAGCATTGGCATAATCCAGTCGTGATATCACTAGAGCGGCCATAATCATTTTGAGTGCCTGGGGGGAGAAGAAACGAGCGACAGTGCGGATAGTTCGGAGGGTGAGGAAGCAGGAGGAAACCACCGAGCTGATTTGAGAGTGAAGGGTGAGCTGGTTATTCATTTTAACCCCCAGTGTTTTGACCGTGATAGAAGGAGTGGGGGCGGGACCAAGAGTTGGGGGCCAGAAGAGAGAGTTCCAGGGACTGGAAGAACCTCCGGTAAGAACCAACTCGGTTTTGTCCGGGTTTAACTTGAGATGGTTGTGATTCATCCAGTCCCTGATGAATGTAATGGTGTGGTGGAAGCTGGAGACAGAAAGAGGAGAGGAGGATAGATCAAATATGAGCTGGAGGTCATCTGCGTAATTATACACAGTGACCTCCAGCTGCTGGAGAGCGAAGATGAGGGGAAAGATATAAAGATTAAATAGTAGGGGGGACAAAGAAGAACCCTGGGGGACACCACAGGTGACGGGGAGTGGGGTGGTTGTGAAATCTCCTAGCCGGACCGCCTGGGTGCGGTCCCTCAGGAAGGAGGAAAGCCACACCAGGGCTGATCCCTCAATTCCGGCCGCCTTGACACGGGACAGTAAGATGGTATGGTCTACCGTGTCAAATGCGGCGGAGAGATCGAGGAGTACCAGCGCCTGGTGTTTGTTGTGATCCATGCCCTTCCTGAGGTTGTCCAGTACTGATACCACAACTGATTCAGTCGAGTGCCTAGGTCGGAAGCCAGCCTGGCGGGAAGCCAGTCCCCCATTGGCCTCTACGTGGGTGCTGAATACCGCGGTGACATAGCGCTCCAGCACCATGCCATTCCAGTTTGGACCCAGCCATATGCAAATCAGTCTTGACCCTGTGCCCAATGGGAACAGTCCAGCCCGAACTGCCAGGCCAGGTCCTCCCTGGACTAGAAACAAGCATCCTAGGACCGGTTTCGGGGTTTCACCCCTCTTCAGCCAGGATAGCTTGATTCCAGTGGCATGGAGAGCACAGGACTCACGTCTGAGCATACCCGTCCCACACGGGGTGACAAATACAAAAAGAACTATTGATGGACAGAATGCAGAACAATGTCATACATTCACCCCAGTACAGAGATCTGGGCCTAAATCCATCGTTTTTTTGCACACCATGCCATTCCAGTTTGGACCCAGCCATATGCAAATCAGTCTTGACCCTGTGCCCAATGGGAACAGTCCAGCCCGAACTGCCAGGCCAGGTCCTCCCTGGACTAGAAACAAGCATCCTAGGACCGGTTTCGGGGTTTCACCCCTCTTCAGCCAGGATAGCTTGATTCCAGTGGCATGGAGAGCACAGGACTCACGTCTGAGCATACCCGTCCCACACGGGGTGACAAATACAAAAAGAACTATTGATGGACAGAATGCAGAACAATGTCATACATTCACCCCAGTACAGAGATCTGGGCTTAAATCCATCGTTTTATTGCTCACCATGCCATTCCAGTTTGGACCCAGCCATATGCAAATCAGTCTTGACCCTGTGCCCAATGGGAACAGTCCAGCCCGAACTGCAAGGCCAGGTCCTCCCTGGACTAGAAACAAGCATCCTAGGACCGGTTTCGGGGTTTCACCCCTCTTCAGCCAGGATAGCTTGATTCCAGTGGTATGGAGAGCACGGGACTCACGTCTGAGCATACCCGTCCCACACGGGGTGACAAATACAAAAAGAACTATTGATGGACAGAATGCAGAACAATGTCATACATTCACCCCAGTACAGAGATCTGGGCCTAAATCCATCGTTTTTTTGCTCACCATGCCATTCCAGTTAGGACCCAGCCATATGCAAATCAGTCTTGACCCAATGGGAACAGTCAAGCCCGAACTGCCAGGCCAGGTCCGCCCTAGACTAGAAACAAGCATCCTAGGACCGGTTTCGGTGTTTCACCCCTCTTCAGCCAGGATAGCTTGATTCCAGTGGCATGGAGAGCACGGGACTCACGTCTGAGCATACCCGTCCCACACAGGGTGACAAATACAAAAAGAACTATTGATGGACAGAATGCAGAACAATGTCATACATTCACCCCAGTACAGAGATCTGGGCCTAAATCCATCGTTTTTTTGCTCACCATGCCATTCCAGTTTGGACCCAGCCATATGCAAATCAGTCTTGACCCTGTGCCCAATGGGAACAGTCCAGCCCGAACTGCCAGGCCAGGTCCTCCCTGGACTAGAAACAAGCATCCTAGGACCGGTTTCGGGGTTTCACCCCTCTTCAGCCAGGATAGCTTGATTCCAGTGGCATGGAGAGCACGGGACTCACGTCTGAGCATACCCGTCCCACACGGGGTAACAAATACAAAAAGAACTATTGATGGACAGAATGCAGAACAATGTCATACATTCACCCCAGTACAGAAATCTGGGCCTAAATCCATCGTTTTTTGCTCACCATGCCATTCCAGTTTGGACCCAGCCATATGCAAAGCAGTCTTGACCCTGTGCCCAGTGGGAACAGTCCAGCCCGAACTGCCAGGCCAGGTCCTCCCTGGACTAGAAACAAGCATCCTAGGACCGGTTTCGGGGTTTCACCCCTCTTCAGCCAGGATAGCTTGATTCCAGTGGCATGGAGAGCACAGGACTCACGTCTGAGCATACCGGTCCCACACGGGGTGACAAATACAAAAAGAACTATTGATGGACAGAATGCAGAATAATCTCATACATTCACCCCAGTACAGAAATCTGGGCCTAAATCCATAGTTTTTTTGCTCACCATGCCATTCCAGTTTGGACCCAGCCATATGCAAATCAGTCTTGACCCTGTGCCCAATGGGAACAGTCCAGCCCGAACTGCCAGGCCAGGTCCTCCCTGGACTAGAAACAAGCATCCTAGGACCGGTTTCGGGGTTTCACCCCTCTTCAGCCAGGATAGCTTGATTCCAGTGGCATAGAGAGCACGGGACTCACGTCTGAGCATACCCGTCCCACACGGGGTGACAAATACCAAAAGAACTATTGATGGACAGAATGCAGAACAATGTCATACATTCACCCCAGTACAGAGATCTGGGCCTAAATCTATTGTTTTTTGCTCACCATGCCATTCCAGTTTGGACCCAGCCATATGCAAATCAGTCTTGACCCTGTGCCCAATGGGAACAGTCCAGCCCGAACTGCCAGGGCAGGTCCTCCCTGGACTAGAAACAAACATCCTAGGACCGGTTTCGGGGTTTCACCCCTCTTCAGCCAGGATAGCTTGATTCCAGTGTCATGGAGAGCATGGGACTCACGTCTGAGCATACCCGTCCCACACGGGGTGACAAATACAAAAAGAACTATTGATGGACAGAATGCAGAACAATGTCATACATTCACCCCAGTACAGAGATCTGGGCCAAAATCCATCGTTTTATTGCTCACCATGCCATTCCAGTTTGGACCCAGCAATCAGTCTTGACCCTGTGCCCAATGGGAACAGTCCAGCCCGAACTGCCAGGCCAGGTCCTCCCTGGACTAGAAACAAGCATCCTAGGACCGGTTTCGGGGTTTCACCCCTCTTCAGCCAGGATAGCTTGATTCCAGTGGCATGGAGAGCACGGGACTCACGTCTGAGCATACCCGTCCCACACGGGGTGACAAATACAAAAAGAACTATTGATGGACAGAATGCAGAACAATGTCAGACATTCACCCCAGTACAGAGATCTGGGCCTACATCCATCGTTTTTATGCTCACCATGCCATTCCAGTTTGGACCCAGCCATATGCAAATCAGTCTTGACCCTGTGCCCAATGGGAACAGTCCAGCCCGAACTGCCAGGCCAGGTCCTCCCTGGACTAGAAACAAGCATCCTAGGACCGGTTTCGGGGTTTCACCCCTCTTCAGCCAGGATAGCTTGATTCCAATGGCATGGAGAGCACGGGACTCACATCTGAGCATACCCGTCCCACACGGGGTGACAAATACAAAAAGAACTATTGATAGACAGAATGCAGAACAATGTCATACATTCACCCCAGTACAGAGATCTGGGCCTAAATCCATCGTTTTTTTGCTCACCATGCCATTCCAGTTTGGACCCAGCCATATGCAAATCAGTCTTGACCCTGTGCCCAATGGGAACAGTCCAGCCCGAACTGCCAGGCCAGGTCCTCCCTGGACTAGAAACAAGCATCCTAGGACCGGTTTCGGGGTTTCACCCCTCTTCAGCCAGGATAGCTTGATTCCAGTGGCATGGAGAGCACGGGACTCACGTCTGAGCATACCCGTCCCACACGGGGTGACAAATACAAAAAGAACTATTGATGGACAGAATGCAGAAGAATGTCATACATTCACCCCAGTACAGAGATCTGGGCTTAAATCCATCGTTTTATTGCTCACCATGCCATTCCAGTTTGGACCCAGCAATCAGTCTTGACCCTTTGCCCAATGGGAACAGTCCAGCCCGAACTGCCAGGCCAGGTCCTCCCTGGACTAGAAACAAGCATCCTACGACCGGTTTCGGGGTTTCACCCCTCTTCAGCCAGGATAGCTTGATTCCAGTGGCATGGAGAGCACAGGACTCACGTCTGAGCATACCGGTCCCACACGGGGTGACAAATACAAAAAGAACTATTGATGGACAGAATGCAGAACAATGTCATACATTCACCCCAGTATAGAAATCTGGGCCTAAATCCATCGTTTTTTTGCTCACCATGCCATTCCAGTTTGGACCCAGCCATATGCAAATCAGTCTTGACCCTGTGCCCAATGGGAACAGTCCAGCCCGAACTGCCAGGCCAGGTCCTCCCTGGACTAGAAACAAGCATCCTAGGACCGGTTTCGGGGTTTCACCCCTCTTTAGCCAGGATAGCTTGATTCCAGTGGCATGGAGAGCACAGGACTCACGTCTGAGCATACCCGTCCCAGACAGGGTGACAAATACAAAAAGAACTATTGATGGACAGAATGCAGAACAATGTCATACATTCACCCCAGTACAGAGATCTGGGCCTAAATCCATCGTTTTTTTGCTCACCATGCCATTCCAGTTTGGACCCAGCCATATGCAAATCAGTCTTGACCCTGTGCCCAATGGGAACAGTCCAGCCCGAACTGCCAGGCCAGGTCCTCCCTGGACTAGAAACAAGCATCCTAGGACCGGTTTCGGGGTATCACCCCTCTTCAGCCAGGATAGCTAGATTCCAGTGGCATGGAGAGCACGGGACTCACGTCTGAGCATACCCGTCCCACACGGGGTAACAAATACAAAAAGAAGTATTGATGGACAGAATGCAGAACAATGTCATACATTCACCCCAGTACAGAAATCTGGGCCTAAATCCATCGTTTTTATGCTCACCATGCCATTCCAGTTTGGACCCAGCCATATGCAAATCAGTCTTGACCCTGTGCCCAATGGGAACAGTCCAGCCCGAACTGCCAGGCCAGGTCCTCCCTGGACTAGAAACAAGCATCCTAGGACCGGTTTCGGGGTTTCACCCCTCTTCAGCCAGGATAGCTTGATTCCAGTGGCATGGAGAGCACAGGACTCACGTCTGAGCATACCCGTCCCACACGGGGTGACAAATACAAAAAGAACTATTGATGGACAGAATGCAGAACAATGTCATACATTCACCCCAGTACAGAGATCTGGGCCTAAATCCATCGTTTTTTTGCTCACCATGCCATTCCAGTTTGGACCCAGCCATATGCAAATCAGTCTTGACCCTGTGCCCAATGGGAACAGTCCAGCCCGAACTGCCAGGGCAGGTCCTCCCTGGACTAGAAACAAGCATCCTAGGACCGGTTTCGGGGTTTCACCCCTCTTCAGCCAGGATAGCTTGATTCCAGTGGCATGGAGAGCATGGGACTCACGTCTGAGCATACCCGTCCCACACGGGGTGACAAATACAAAAAGAACTATTGATGGACAGAATGCAGAAGAATGTCATACATTCACCCCAGTACAGAGATCTGGGCTTAAATCCATCGTTTTATTGCTCACCATGCCATTCCAGTTTGGACCCAGCCATATGCAAATCAGTCTTGACCCTGTGCCCAATGGGAACAGTCCAGCCCGAACTGCAAGGCCAGGTCCTCCCTGGACTAGAAACAAGCATCCTAGGACCGGTTTCGGGGTTTCACCCCTCTTCAGTCAGGATAGCTTGATTCCAGTGGCATGGAGAGCACGGGACTCACGTCTGAGCATACCCGTCCCACACGGGGTGACAAATACAAAAAGAACTATTGATGGACAGAATGCAGAACAATGTCATACATTCACCCCAGTACAGAGATCTGGGCCTAAATCCATCGTTTTTTTGCTCACCATGCCATTCCAGTTAGGACCCAGCCATATGCAAATCAGTCTTGACCCAATGGGAACAGTCAAGCCCGAACTGCCAGGCCAGGTCCTCCCTAGACTAGAAACAAGCATCCTAGGACCGGTTTCGGGGTTCCACCCCTCTTCAGCCAGGATAGCTTGATTCCAGTGGCATGGAGAGCACGGGACTCACGTCTGAGCATACCCGTCCCACACAGGGTGACAAATACAAAAAGAACTATTGATGGACAGAATGCAGAACAATGTCATACATTCACCCTAGTACAGAGATCTGGGCCTAAATCCATCGTTTTTTTGCTCACCATGCCATTCCAGTTTGGACCCAGCCATATGCAAATCAGTCTTGACCCTGTGCCCAATGGGAACAGTCCAGCCCGAACTGCCAGGCCAGGTCCTCCCTGGACTAGAAACAAGCATCCTAGGACCGGTTTCGGGGTTTCACCCCTCTTCAGCCAGGATAGCTTGATTCCAGTGGCATGGAGAGCACGGGACTCACGTCTGAGCATACCCGTCCCACACGGGGTAACAAATACAAAAAGAACTATTGATGGACAGAATGCAGAACAATGTCATACATTCACCCCAGTACAGAAATCTGGGCCTAAATCCATCGTTTTTTTGCTCACCATGCCATTCCAGTTTGGACCCAGCCATATGCAAATCAGTCTTGACCCTGTGCCCAATGGGAACAGTCCAGCCCGAACTGCCAGGCCAGGTCCTCCCTGGACTAGAAACAAGCATCCTAGGACCGGTTTTGGGGTTTCACCCCTCTTCAGCCAGGATAGCTTGATTCCAGTGGCATCGAGAGCACAGGACTCACGTCTGAGCATACCGGTCCCACACGGGGTGACAAATACAAAAAGAACTATTGATGGACAGAATGCAGAACAATATCATACATTCACCCCAGTACAGAAATCTGGGCCTAAATCCATAGTTTTTTTGCTCACCATGCCATTCCAGTTTGGACCCAGCCATATGCAAATCAGTCTTGACCCTGTGCCCAATGGGAACAGTCCAGCCCGAACTGCCAGGCCAGGTCCTCCCTGGACTAGAAACAAGCATCCTAGGACCGGTTTCGGGGTTTCACCCCTCTTCAGCCAGGATAGCTTGATTCCAGTGGCATGGAGAGCACGGGACTCACGTCTGAGCATACCCGTCCCACACGGGGTGACAAATACCAAAAGAACTATTGATGGACAGAATGCAGAACAATGTCATACATTCACCCCAGTACAGAGATCTGGGCCTAAATCCATTGTTTTTTGCTCACCATGCCATTCCAGTTTGGACCCAGCCATATGCAAATCAGTCTTGACCCTGTGCCCAATGGGAACAGTCCAGCCCGAACTGCCAGGGCAGGTCCTCCCTGGACTAGAAACAAGCATCCTAGGACCGGTTTCGGGGTTTCACCCCTCTTCAGCCAGGATAGCTTGATTCCAGTGGCATGGAGAGCACAGGACTCACGTCTGAGCATACCCGTCCCACACGGGGTGACAAATACAAAAAGAACTATTGATGGACAGAATGCAGAACAATGTCATACATTCACCCCAGTACAGAGATCTGGGCCAAAATCCATCGTTTTATTGCTCACCATGCCATTCCAGTTTGGACCCAGCAATCAGTCTTGACCCTGTACCCAATGGGAACAGTCCAGCCCGAACTGCCAGGCCAGGTCCTCCCTGGACTAGAAACAAGCATCCTAGGACCGTTTTCGGGGTTTCATCCCTCTTCAGCCAGGATAGCTTGATTCCAGTGGCATGGAGAGCACGGGACTCACGTGTGAGCATACCCGTCCCACACGGGGTGACAAATACAAAAAGAACTATTGATGGACAGAATGCAGAACAATGTCAGACATTCACCCCAGTACAGAGATCTGGGCCTACATCCATCGTTTTTATGCTCACCATGCCATTCCAGTTTGGACCCAGCCATATGCAAATCAGTCTTGACCCTGTGCCCAATGGGAACAGTCCAGCCCGAACTGCCAGGCCAGGTCCTCCCTGGACTAGAAACAAGCATCCTAGGACCGGTTTCGGGGTTTCACCCCTCTTCAGCCAGGATAGCTTGATTCCAATGGCATGGAGAGCACGGGACTCACATCTGAGCATACCCGTCCCACACGGGGCGACAAATACAAAAAGAACTATTGATGGACAGAATGCAGAACAATGTCATACATTCACCCCAGTACAGAGATCTGGGCCTAAATCCATCGTTTTTTTGCTCACCATGCCATTCCAGTTTGGACCCAGCCATATGCAAATCAGTCTTGACCCTGTGCCCAATGGGAACAGTCCAGCCCGAACTGCCAGGCCAGGGCCTCCCTGGACTAGAAACAAGCATCCTAGGACCGGTTTCGGGGTTTCACCCCTCTTCAGCCAGGATAGCTTGATTCCAGTGGCATGGAGAGCACGGGACTCACGTCTGAGCATACCCGTCCCACACGGGGTGACAAATACAAAAAGAACTATTGATGGACAGAATGCAGAAGAATGTCATACATTCACCCCAGTACAGAGATCTGGGCTTAAATCCATCGTTTTATTGCTCACCATGCCATTCCAGTTTGAACCCAGCAATCAGTCTTGACCCTTTGCCCAATGGGAACAGTCCAGCCCGAACTGCCAGGCCAGGTCCTCCCTGGACTAGAAACAAGCATCCTAGGACCGGTTTCGGGGTTTCACCCCTCTTCAGCCAGGATAGCTTGATTCCAGTGGCATGGAGAGCACAGGACTCACGTCTGAGCATACCCGTCCCAGACAGGGTGACAAATACAAAAAGAACTATTGATGGACAGAATGCAGAACAATGTCATACATTCACCCCAGTACAGAGATCTGGGCCTAAATCCATCGTTTTTTTGCTCACCATGCCATTCCAGTTTGGACCCAGCCATATGCAAATCAGTCTTGACCCTGTGCCCAATGGGAACAGTCCAGCCCGAACTGCCAGGCCAGGTCCTCCCTGGACTAGAAACAAGCATCCTAGGACCGGTTTCGGGGTTTCACCCCTCTTCAGCCAGGATAGCTAGATTCCAGTGGCATGGAGAGCACGGGACTCACGTCTGAGCATACCCGTCCCACACGGGGTAACAAATACAAAAAGAACTATTGATGGACAGAATGCAGAACAATGTCATACATTCACCCCAGTACAGAAATCTGGGCCTAAATCCATCGTTTTTATGCTCACCATGCCATTCCAGTTTGGACCCAGCCATATGCAAATCAGTCTTGACCCTGTGCCCAATGGGAACAGTCCAGCCCGAACTGCCAGGCCAGGTCCTCCCTGGACTAGAAACAAGCATCCTAGGACCGGTTTCGGGGTTTCACCCCTCTTCAGCCAGGATAGCTTGATTCCAGTGGCATGGAGAGCACAGGACTCACGTCTGAGCATACCCGTCCCAGACAGGGTGACAAATACAAAAAGAACTATTGATGGACAGAATGCAGAACAATGTCATACATTCACCCCAGTACAGAGATCTGGGCCTAAATCCATCGTTTTTTTGCTCACCATGCCATTCCAGTTTGGACCCAGCCATATGCAAATCAGTCTTGACCCTGTGCCCAATGGGAACAGTCCAGCCCGAACTGCCAGGCCAGGTCCTCCCTGGACTAGAAACAAGCATCCTAGGACCGGTTTCGGGGTTTCACCCCTCTTCAGCCAGGATAGCTTGATTCCAGTGGCATGGAGAGCACAGGACTCACGTCTGAGCATACCCGTCCCACACGGGGTGACAAATACAAAAAGAACTATTGATGGACAGAATGCAGAACAATGTCATACATTCACCCCAGTACAGAGATCTGGGCCTAAATCCATCGTTTTTTTGCTCACCATGCCATTCCAGTTTGGACCCAGCCATATGCAAATCAGTCTTGACCCTGTGCCCAAGGGGAACAGTCCAGCCCGAACTGCCAGGGCAGGTCATCCCTGGACTAGAAACAAGCATCCTAGGACCGGTTTCGGGGTTTCACCCCTCTTCAGCCAGGATAGCTTGATTCCAGTGGCATGGAGAGCATGGGACTCACGTCTGAGCATACCCGTCCCACACGGGGTGACAAATACAAAAAGAACTATTGATGGACAGAATGCAGAAGAATGTCATACATTCACCCCAGTACAGAGATCTGGGCTTAAATCCATCGTTTTATTGCTCACCATGCCATTCCAGTTTGGACCCAGCCATATGCAAATCAGTCTTGACCCTGTGCCCAATGGGAACAGTCCAGCCCGAACTGCAAGGCCAGGTCCTCCCTGGACTAGAAACAAGCATCCTAGGACCGGTTTCGGGGTTTCACCCCTCTTCAGCCAGGATAGCTTGATTCCAGTGGCATGGAGAGCACGGGACTCACGTCTGAGCATACCCGTCCCACACGGGGTGACAAATACAAAAAGAACTATTGATGGACAGAATGCAGAACAATGTCATACATTCACCCCAGTACAGAGATCTGGGCCTAAATCCATCGTTTTTTTGCTCACCATGCCATTCCAGTTAGGACCCAGCCATATGCAAATCAGTCTTGACCCAATGGGAACAGTCAAGCCCGAACTGCCAGGCCAGGTCCTCCCTAGACTAGAAACAAGCATCCTAGGACCGGTTTCGGGGTTTCACCCCTCTTCAGCCAGGATAGCTTGATTCCAGTGGCATGGAGAGCACGGGACTCACGTCTGAGCATACCCGTCCCACACAGGGTGACAAATACAAAAAGAACTATTGATGGACAGAATGCAGAACAATGTCATACATTCACCCTAGTACAGAGATCTGGGCCTAAATCCATCGTTTTTTTGCTCACCATGCCATTCCAGTTTGGACCCAGCCATATGCAAATCAGTCTTGACCCTGTGCCCAATGGGAACAGTCCAGCCCGAACTGCCAGGCCAGGTCCTCCCTGGACTAGAAACAAGCATCCTAGGACCGGTTTCGGGGTTTCACCCCTCTTCAGCCAGGATAGCTTGATTCCAGTGGCATGGAGAGCACGGGACTCACGTCTGAGCATACCCGTCCCACACGGGGTAACAAATACAAAAAGAACTATTGATGGACAGAATGCAGAACAATGTCATACATTCACCCCAGTACAGAGATCTGGGCCTAAATCCATCGTTTTTTTGCTCACCATGCCATTCCAGTTTGGACCCAGCCATATGCAAATCAGTCTTGACCCTGTGCCCAATGGGAACAGTCCAGCCCGAACTGCCAGGCCAGGTCCTCCCTGGACTAGAAACAAGCATCCTAGGACCGGTTTCGGGGTTTCACCCCTCTTCAGCCAGGATAGCTTGATTCCAGTGGCATGGAGAGCACAGGACTCACGTCTGAGCATACCGGTCCCACACGGGGTGACAAATACAAAAAGAACTATTGATGGACAGAATGCAGAACAATCTCATACATTCACCCCAGTACAGAAATCTGGGCCTAAATCCATAGTTTTTTTGCTCACCATGCCATTCCAGTTTGGACCCAGCCATGTGCAAATCAGTCTTGACCCTGTGCCCAATGGGAACAGTCCAGCCCGAACTGCCAGGCCAGGTCCTCCCTGGACTAGAAACAAGCATCCTAGGACCGGTTTCGGGGTTTCACCCTTCTTCAGCCAGGATAGCTTGATTCCAGTGGCATGGAGAGCACGGGACTCACGTCTGAGCATACCCGTCCCACACGGGGTGACAAATACCAAAAGAACTATTGATGGACAGAATGCAGAACAATGTCATACATTCACCCCAGTACAGAGATCTGGGCCTAAATCCATTGTTTTTTGCTCACCATGCCATTCCAGTTTGGACCCAGCCATATGCAAATCAGTCTTGACCCTGTGCCCAATGGGAACAGTCCAGCCCGAACTGCCAGGGCAGGTCCTCCCTGGACTAGAAACAAACATCCTTGGACCGGTTTCGGGGTTTCACCCCTCTTCAGCCAGGATAGCTTGATTCCAGTGGCATGGAGAGCATGGGTCTCACGTCTGAGCATACCCGTCCCACACGGGGTGACAAATACAAAAAGAACTATTGATGGACAGAATGCAGAACAATGTCATACATTCACCCCAGTACAGAGATCTGGGCCAAAATCCATCGTTTTATTGCTCACCATGCCATTCCAGTTTGGACCCAGCAATCAGTCTTGACCCTGTACCCAATGGGAACAGTCCAGCCCGAACTGCCAGGCCAGGTCCTCCCTGGACTAGAAACAAGCATCCTAGGACCGTTTTCGGGGTTTCATCCCTCTTCAGCCAGGATAGCTTGATTCCAGTGGCATGGAGAGCACGGGACTCACGTCTGAGCATACCCGTCCCACACGGGGTGACAAATACAAAAAGAACTATTGATGGACAGAATGCAGAACAATGTCAGACATTCACCCCAGTACAGAGATCTGGGCCTACATCCATCGTTTTTATGCTCACCATGCCATTCCAGTTTGGACCCAGCCATATGCAAATCAGTCTTGACCCTGTGCCCAATGGGAACAGTCCAGCCCGAACTGCCAGGCCAGGTCCTCCCTGGACTAGAAACAAGCATCCTAGGACCGGTTTCGGGGTTTCACCCCTCTTCAGCCAGGATAGCTTGATTCCAGTGGCATGGAGAGCACGGGACTCACGTCTGAGCATACCCGTCCCACACGGGGTGACAAATACAAAAAGAACTATTGATGGACAGAATGCAGAAGAATGTCATACATTCACCCCAGTACAGAGATCTGGGCTTAAATCCATCGTTTTATTGCTCACCATGCCATTCCAGTTTGAACCCAGCAATCAGTCTTGACCCTTTGCCCAATGGGAACAGTCCAGCCCGAACTGCCAGGCCAGGTCCTCCCTGGACTAGAAACAAGCATCCTAGGACCGGTTTCGGGGTTTCACCCCTCTTCAGCCAGGATAGCTTGATTCCAGTGGCATGGAGAGCACAGGACTCACGTCTGAGCATACCCGTCCCAGACAGGGTGACAAATACAAAAAGAACTATTGATGGACAGAATGCAGAACAATGTCATACATTCACCCCAGTACAGAGATCTGGGCCTAAATCCATCGTTTTTTTGCTCACCATGCCATTCCAGTTTGGACCCAGCCATATGCAAATCAGTCTTGACCCTGTGCCCAATGGGAACAGTCCAGCCCGAACTGCCAGGCCAGGTCCTCCCTGGACTAGAAACAAGCATCCTAGGACCGGTTTCGGGGTTTCACCCCTCTTCAGCCAGGATAGCTAGATTCCAGTGGCATGGAGAGCACGGGACTCACGTCTGAGCATACCCGTCCCACACGGGGTAACAAATACAAAAAGAACTATTGATGGACAGAATGCAGAACAATGTCATACATTCACCCCAGTACAGAAATCTGGGCCTAAATCCATCGTTTTTATGCTCACCATGCCATTCCAGTTTGGACCCAGCCATATGCAAATCAGTCTTGACCCTGTGCCCAATGGGAACAGTCCAGCCCGAACTGCCAGGCCAGGTCCTCCCTGGACTAGAAACAAGCATCCTAGGACCGGTTTCGGGGTTTCACCCCTCTTCAGCCAGGATAGCTTGATTCCAGTGGCATGGAGAGCACAGGACTCACGTCTGAGCATACCCGTCCCAGACAGGGTGACAAATACAAAAAGAACTATTGATGGACAGAATGCAGAACAATGTCATACATTCACCCCAGTACAGAGATCTGGGCCTAAATCCATCGTTTTTTTGCTCACCATGCCATTCCAGTTTGGACCCAGCCATATGCAAATCAGTCTTGACCCTGTGCCCAATGGGAACAGTCCAGCCCGAACTGCCAGGCCAGGTCCTCCCTGGACTAGAAACAAGCATCCTAGGACCGGTTTCGGGGTTTCACCCCTCTTCAGCCAGGATAGCTAGATTCCAGTGGCATGGAGAGCACGGGACTCACGTCTGAGCATACCCGTCCCACACGGGGTAACAAATACAAAAAGAACTATTGATGGGCAGAATGCAGAACAATGTCATACATTCACCCCAGTACAGAAATCTGGGCCTAAATCCATCGTTTTTATGCTCACCATGCCATTCCAGTTTGGACCCAGCCATATGCAAATCAGTCTTAACCCTGTGCCCAATGGGAACAGTCCAGCCCGAACTGCCAGGCCAGGTCCTCCCTGGACTAGAAACAAGCATCCTAGGACCGGTTTCGGGGTTTCACCCCTCTTCAGCCAGGATAGCTTGATTCCAGTGGCATGGAGAGCACAGGACTCACGTCTGAGCATACCCGTCCCACACGGGGTGACAAATACAAAAAGAACTATTGATGGACAGAATGCAGAACAATGTCATACATTCACCCCAGTACAGAGATCTGGGCCTAAATCCATCGTTTTTTTGCTCACCATGCCATTCCAGTTTGGACCCAGCCATATGCAAATCAGTCTTGACCCTGTGCCCAATGGGAACAGTCCAGCCCGAACTGCAAGGCCAGGTCCTCCCTGGACTAGAAACAAGCATCCTAGGACCGGTTTCGGGGTTTCACCCCTCTTCAGCCAGGATAGCTTGATTCCAGTGGCATGGAGAGCACGGGACTCACGTCTGAGCATACCCGTCCCACACGGGGTGACAAATACAAAAAGAACTATTGATGGACAGAATGCAGAACAATGTCATACATTCACCCCAGTACAGAGATCTGGGCCTAAATCCATCGTTTTTTTGCTCACCATGCCATTCCAGTTAGGACCCAGCCATATGCAAATCAGTCTTGACCCAATGGGAACAGTCAAGCCCGAACTGCCAGGCCAGGTCCTCCCTAGACTAGAAACAAGCATCCTAGGACCGGTTTCGGGGTTTCACCCCTCTTCAGCCAGGATAGCTTGATTCCAGTGGCATGGAGAGCACGGGACTCACGTCTGAGCATACCCGTCCCACACAGGGTGACAAATACAAAAAGAACTATTGATGGACAGAATGCAGAACAATGTCATACATTCACCCTAGTACAGAGATCTGGGCCTAAATCCATCGTTTTTTTGCTCACCATGCCATTCCAGTTTGGACCCAGCCATATGCAAATCAGTCTTGACCCTGTGCCCAATGGGAACAGTCCAGCCCGAACTGCCAGGCCAGGTCCTCCCTGGACTAGAAACAAGCATCCTAGGACCGGTTTCGGGGTTTCACCCCTCTTCAGCCAGGATAGCTTGATTCCAGTGGCATGGAGAGCACGGGACTCACGTCTGAGCATACCCGTCCCACACGGGGTAACAAATACAAAAAGAACTATTGATGGACAGAATGCAGAACAATGTCATACATTCACCCCAGTACAGAAATCTGGGCCTAAATCCATCGTTTTTATGCTCACCATGCCATTCCAGTTTGGACCCAGCCATATGCAAATCAGTCTTGACCCTGTGCCCAATGGGAACAGTCCAGCCCGAACTGCCAGGCCAGGTCCTCCCTGGACTAGAAACAAGCATCCTAGGACCGGTTTCGGGGTTTCACCCCTCTTCAGCCAGGATAGCTTGATTCCAGTGGCATGGAGAGCACAGGACTCACGTCTGAGCATACCCGTCCCACACGGGGTGACAAATACAAAAAGAACTATTGATGGACAGAATGCAGAACAATGTCATACATTCACCCCAGTACAGAGATCTGGGCCTAAATCCATCGATTTTTTTGCTCACCATGCCATTCCAGTTTGGACCCAGCCATATGCAAATCAGTCTTGACCCTGTGCCCAATGGGAACAGTCCAGCCCGAACTGCAAGGCCAGGTCCTCCCTGGACTAGAAACAAGCATCCTAGGACCGGTTTCGGGGTTTCACCCCTCTTCAGCCAGGATAGCTTGATTCCAGTGGCATGGAGAGCACGGGACTCACGTCTGAGCATACCCGTCCCACACGGGGTGACAAATACAAAAAGAACTATTGATGGACAGAATGCAGAACAATGTCATACATTCACCCCAGTACAGAGATCTGGGCCTAAATCCATCGTTTTTTTGCTCACCATGCCATTCCAGTTAGGACCCAGCCATATGCAAATCAGTCTTGACCCAATGGGAACAGTCAAGCCCGAACTGCCAGGCCAGGTCCTCCCTAGACTAGAAACAAGCATCCTAGGACCGGTTTCGGGGTTTCACCCCTCTTCAGCCAGGATAGCTTGATTCCAGTGGCATGGAGAGCACGGGACTCACGTCTGAGCATACCCGTCCCACACAGGGTGACAAATACAAAAAGAACTATTGATGGACAGAATGCAGAACAATGTCATACATTCACCCTAGTACAGAGATCTGGGCCTAAATCCATCGTTTTTTTGCTCACCATGCCATTCCAGTTTGGACCCAGCCATATGCAAATCAGTCTTGACCCTGTGCCCAATGGGAACAGTCCAGCCCGAACTGCCAGGCCAGGTCCTCCCTGGACTAGAAACAAGCATCCTAGGACCGGTTTCGGGGTTTCACCCCTCTTCAGCCAGGATAGCTTGATTCCAGTGGCATGGAGAGCACGGGACTCACGTCTGAGCATACCCGTCCCACACGGGGTAACAAATACAAAAAGAACTATTGATGGACAGAATGCAGAACAATGTCATACATTCACCCCAGTACAGAGATCTGGGCCTAAATCCATCGTTTTTTTGCTCACCATGCCATTCCAGTTTGGACCCAGCCATATGCAAATCAGTCTTGACCCTGTGCCCAATGGGAACAGTCCAGCCCGAACTGCCAGGCCAGGTCCTCCCTGGACTAGAAACAAGCATCCTAGGACCGGTTTCGGGGTTTCACCCCTCTTCAGCCAGGATAGCTTGATTCCAGTGGCATGGAGAGCACAGGACTCACGTCTGAGCATACCGGTCCCACACGGGGTGACAAATACAAAAAGAACTATTGATGGACAGAATGCAGAACAATCTCATACATTCACCCCAGTACAGAAATCTGGGCCTAAATCCATAGTTTTTTTGCTCACCATGCCATTCCAGTTTGGACCCAGCCATGTGCAAATCAGTCTTGACCCTGTGCCCAATGGGAACAGTCCAGCCCGAACTGCCAGGCCAGGTCCTCCCTGGACTAGAAACAAGCATCCTAGGACCGGTTTCGGGGTTTCACCCTTCTTCAGCCAGGATAGCTTGATTCCAGTGGCATGGAGAGCACGGGACTCACGTCTGAGCATACCCGTCCCACACGGGGTGACAAATACCAAAAGAACTATTGATGGACAGAATGCAGAACAATGTCATACATTCACCCCAGTACAGAGATCTGGGCCTAAATCCATTGTTTTTTGCTCACCATGCCATTCCAGTTTGGACCCAGCCATATGCAAATCAGTCTTGACCCTGTGCCCAATGGGAACAGTCCAGCCCGAACTGCCAGGGCAGGTCCTCCCTGGACTAGAAACAAACATCCTTGGACCGGTTTCGGGGTTTCACCCCTCTTCAGCCAGGATAGCTTGATTCCAGTGGCATGGAGAGCATGGGTCTCACGTCTGAGCATACCCGTCCCACACGGGGTGACAAATACAAAAAGAACTATTGATGGACAGAATGCAGAACAATGTCATACATTCACCCCAGTACAGAGATCTGGGCCAAAATCCATCGTTTTATTGCTCACCATGCCATTCCAGTTTGGACCCAGCAATCAGTCTTGACCCTGTGCCCAATGGGAACAGTCCAGCCCGAACTGCCAGGCCAGGTCCTCCCTGGACTAGAAACAAGCATCCTAGGACCGGTTTCGGGGTTTCACCCCTCTTCAGCCAGGATAGCTTGATTCCAGTGGCATGGAGAGCACGGGACTCACGTCTGAGCATACCCGTCCCACACGGGGTGACAAATACAAAAAGAACTATTGATGGACAGAATGCAGAACAATGTCAGACATTCACCCCAGTACAGAGATCTGGGCCTACATCCATCGTTTTTATGCTCACCATGCCATTCCAGTTTGGACCCAGCCATATGCAAATCAGTCTTGACCCTGTGCCCAATGGGAACAGTCCAGCCCGAACTGCCAGGCCAGGTCCTCCCTGGACTAGAAACAAGCATCCTAGGACCGGTTTCGGGGTTTCACCCCTCTTCAGCCAGGATAGCTTGATTCCAATGGCATGGAGAGCACAGGACTCACATCTGAGCATACCCGTCCCACACGGGGTGACAAATACAAAAAGAACTATTGATGGACAGAATGCAGAACAATGTCATACATTCACCCCAGTACAGAGATCTGGGCCTAAATCCATCGTTTTTTTGCTCACCATGCCATTCCAGTTTGGACCCAGCCATATGCAAATCAGTCTTGACCCTGTGCCCAATGGGAACAGTCCAGCCCGAACTGCCAGGCCAGGTCCTCCCTGGACTAGAAACAAGCATCCTAGGACCGGTTTCGGGGTTTCACCCCTCTTCAGCCAGGATAGCTTGATTCCAGTGGCATGGAGAGCACGGGAGTCACGTCTGAGCATACCCGTCCCACACGGGGTGACAAATACAAAAAGAACTATTGATGGACAGAATGCAGAAGAATGTCATACATTCACCCCAGTACAGAGATCTGGGCTTAAATCCATCGTTTTATTGCTCACCATGCCATTCCAGTTTGGACCCAGCAATCAGTCTTGACCCTTTGCCCAATGGGAACAGTCCAGCCCGAACTGCCAGGCCAGGTCCTCCCTGGACTAGAAACAAGCATCCTACGACCGGTTTCGGGGTTTCACCCCTCTTCAGCCAGGATAGCTTGATTCCAGTGGCATGGAGAGCACAGGACTCACGTCTGAGCATACCGGTCCCACACGGGGTGACAAATACAAAAAGAACTATTGATGGACAGAATGCAGAACATTGTCATACATTCACCCCAGTACAGAAATCTGGGCCTAAATCCATCGTTTTTTTGCTCACCATGCCCATCCAGTTTGGACCCAGCCATATGCAAATCAGTCTTGACCCTGTGCCCAATGGGAACAGTCCAGCCCGAACTGCCAGGCCAGGTCCTCCCTGGACTAGAAACAAGCATCCTAGGACCGGTTTCGGGGTTTCACCCCTCTTCAGCCAGGATAGCTTGATTCCAGTGGCATGGAGAGCACAGGACTCACGTCTGAGCATACCCGTCCCAGACAGGGGAACAAATACAAAAAGAACTATTGATGGACAGAATGCAGAACAATGTCATACATTCACCCCAGTACAGAGATCTGGGCCTAAATCCATCGTTTTTTTGCTCACCATGCCATTCCAGTTTGGACCCAGCCATATGCAAATCAGTCTTGACCCTGTGCCCAATGGGAACAGTCCAGCCCGAACTGCCAGGCCAGGTCCTCCCTGGACTAGAAACAAGCATCCTAGGACCGGTTTCGGGGTTTCACCCCTCTTCAGCCAGGATAGCTAGATTCCAGTGGCATGGAGAGCACGGGACTCACGTCTGAGCATACCCGTCCAACACGGGGTAACAAATACAAAAAGAACTATTGATGGACAGAATGCAGAACAATGTCATACATTCACCCCAGTACAGAAATCTGGGCCTAAATCCATCGTTTTTATGCTCACCATGCCATTCCAGTTTGGACCCAGCCATATGCAAATCAGTCTTGACCCTGTGCCCAATGGGAACAGTCCAGCCCGAACTGCCAGGCCAGGGCCTCCCTGGACTAGAAACAAGCATCCTAGGACCGGTTTCGGGGTTTCACCCCTCTTCAGCCAGGATAGCTTGATTCCAGTGGCATGGAGAGCACAGGACTCACGTCTGAGCATACCCGTCCCACACGGGGTGACAAATACAAAAAGAACTATTGATGGACAGAATGCAGAACAATGTCATACATTCACCCCAGTACAGAGATCTGGGCCTAAATCCATCGTTTTTTTGCTCACCATGCCATTCCAGTTTGGACCCAGCCATATGCAAATCAGTCTTGACCCTGTGCCCAAGGGGAACAGTCCAGCCCGAACTGCCAGGGCAGGTCCTCCCTGGACTAGAAACAAGCATCCTAGGACCGGTTTCGGGGTTTCACCCCTCTTCAGCCAGGATAGCTTGATTCCAGTGGCATGGAGAGCATGGGACTCACGTCTGAGCATACCCGTCCCACACGGGGTGACAAATACAAAAAGAACTATTGATGGACAGAATGCAGAAGAATGTCATACATTCACCCCAGTACAGAGATCTGGGCTTAAATCCACCGTTTTATTGCTCACCATGCCATTCCAGTTTGGACCCAGCCATATGCAAATCAGTCTTGACCCTGTGCCCAATGGGAACAGTCCAGCCCGAACTGCAAGGCCAGGTCCTCCCTGGACTAGAAACAAGCATCCTAGGACCGGTTTCGGGGTTTCACCCCTCTTCAGCCAGGATAGCTTGATTCCAGTGGCATGGAGAGCACGGGACTCACGTCTGAGCATACCCGTCCCACACGGGGTGACAAATACAAAAAGAACTATTGATGGACAGAATGCAGAACAATGTCATACATTCACCCCAGTACAGAGATCTGGGCCTAAATCCATCGTTTTTTTGCTCACCATGCCATTCCAGTTAGGACCCAGCCATATGCAAATCAGTCTTGACCCAATGGGAACAGTCAAGCCCGAAATGCCAGGCCATGTCCTCCCTAGACTAGAAACAAGCATCCTAGGACCGGTTTCGGGGTTTCACCCCTCTTCAGCCAGGATAGCTTGATTCCAGTGGCATGGAGAGCACGGGACTCACGTCTGAGCATACCCGTCCCACACAGGGTGACAAATACAAAAAGAACTATTGATGGACAGAATGCAGAACAATGTCATACATTCACCCTAGTACAGAGATCTGGGCCTAAATCCATCGTTTTTTTGCTCACCATGCCATTCCAGTTTGGACCCAGCCATATGCAAATCAGTCTTGACCCTGTGCCCAATGGGAACAGTCCAGCCCGAACTGCCAGGCCAGGTCCTCCCTGGACTAGACACAAGCATCCTAGGACCGGTTTCGGGGTTTCACCCCTCTTCAGCCAGGATAGCTTGATTCCAGTGGCATGGAGAGCACGGGACTCACGTCTGAGCATACCCGTCCCACACGGGGTAACAAATACAAAAAGAACTATTGATGGACAGAATGCAGAACAATGTCATACATTCACCCCAGTACAGAAATCTGGGCCTAAATCCATCGTTTTTTTGCTCACCATGCCATTCCAGTTTGGACCCAGCCATATGCAAATCAGTCTTGACCCTGTGCCCAATGGGAACAGTCCAGCCCGAACTGCCAGGCCAGGTCCTCCCTGGACTAGAAACAAGCATCCTAGGACCGGTTTCGGGGTTTCACCCCTCTTCAGCCAGGATAGCTTGATTCCAGTGGCATGGAGAGCACAGGACTCACGTCTGAGCATACCGGTCCCACACGGGGTGACAAATACAAAAAGAACTATTGATGGACAGAATGCAGAACAATCTCATACATTCACCCCAGTACAGAAATCTGGGCCTAAATCCATAGTTTTTTTGCTCACCATGCCATTCCAGTTTGGACCCAGCCCTATGCAAATCAGTCTTGACCCTGTGCCCAATGGGAACAGTCCAGCCCGAACTGCCAGGCCAGGTCCTCCCTGGACTAGAAACAAGCATCCTAGGACCGGTTTTGGGGTTTCACCCCTCTTCAGCCAGGATAGCTTGATTCCAGTGGCATGGAGAGCACGGGACTCACGTCTGAGCATACCCGTCCCACACGGGGTGACAAATACCAAAAGAACTATTGATGGACAGAATGCAGAACAATCTCATACATTCACCCCAGTACAGAAATCTGGGCCTAAATCCATAGTTTTTTTGCTCACCATGCCATTCCAGTTTGGACCCAGCCCTATGCAAATCAGTCTTGACCCTGTGCCCAATGGGAACAGTCCAGCCCGAACTGCCAGGGCAGGTCCTCCCTGGACTAGAAACAAACATCCTAGGACCGGTTTCGGGGTTTCACCCCTCTTCAGCCAGGATAGCTTGATTCCAGTGGCATGGAGAGCATGGGACTCACAGCTGAGCATACCCGTCCCACACGGGGTGACAAATACAAAAAGAACTATTGATGGACAGAATGCAGAACAATGTCATACATTCACCCCAGTACAGAGATCTGGGCCAAAATCCATCGTTTTATTGCTCACCATGCCATTCCAGTTTGGACCCAGCAATCAGTCTTGACCCTGTGCCCAATGGGAACAGTCCAGCCCGAACTGCCAGGCCAGGTCTTCCCTGGACTAGAAACAAGCATCCTAGGACCGGTTTCGGGGTTTCACCCCTCTTCAGCCAGGATAGCTTGATTCCAGTGGCATGGAGAGCACGGGACTCACGTCTGAGCATACCCGTCCCACACGGGGTGACAAATACAAAAAGAACTATTGATGGACAGAATGCAGAACAATGTCAGACATTCACCCCAGTACAGAGATCTGGGCCTACATCCATCGTTTTTATGCTCACCATGCCATTCCAGTTTGGACCCAGCCATATGCAAATCAGTCTTGACCCTGTGCCCAATGGGAACAGTCCAGCCCGAACTGCCAGGCCAGGTCCTCCCTGGACTAGAAACAAGCATCCTAGGACCGGTTTCGGGGTTTCACCCCTCTTCAGCCAGGATAGCTTGATTCCAGTGGCATGGAGAGCACGGGACTCACGTCTGAGCATACCCGTCCCACACGGGGTGACAAATACCAAAAGAACTATTGATGGACAGAATGCAGAACAATGTCATACATTCACCCCAGTACAGAGATCTGGGCCTAAATCCATTGTTTTTTGCTCACCATGCCATTCCAGTTTGGACCCAGCCATATGCAAATCAGTCTTGACCCTGTGCCCAATGGGAACAGTCCAGCCCGAACTGCCAGGGCAGGTCCTCCCTGGACTAGAAACAAACATCCTAGGACCGGTTTCGGGGTTTCACCCCTCTTCAGCCAGGATAGCTTGATTCCAGTGGCATGGAGAGCATGGGACTCACGTCTGAGCATACCCGTCCCACACGGGGTGACAAATACAAAAAGAACTATTGATGGACAGAATGCAGAACAATGTCATACATTCACCCCAGTACAGAGATCTGGGCCAAAATCCATCGTTTTATTGCTCACCATGCCATTCCAGTTTGGACCCAGCAATCAGTCTTGACCCTGTGCCCAATGGGAACAGTCCAGCCCGAACTGCCAGGCCAGGTCCTCCCTGGACTAGAAACAAGCATCCTAGGACCGGTTTCGGGGTTTCACCCCTCTTCAGCCAGGATAGCTTGATTCCAGTGGCATGGAGAGCACGGGACTCACGTCTGAGCATACCCGTCCCACACGGGGTGACAAATACAAAAAGAACTATTGATGGACAGAATGCAGAACAATGTCAGACATTCACCCCAGTACAGAGATCTGGACCTACATCCATCGTTTTTATGCTCACCATGCCATTCCAGTTTGGACCCAGCCATATGCAAATCAGTCTTGACCCTGTGCCCAATGGGAACAGTCCAGCCCGAACTGCCAGGCCAGGTCCTCCCTGGACTAGAAACAAGCATCCTAGGACCGGTTTCGGGGTTTCACCCCTCTTCAGCCAGGATAGCTTGATTCCAATGGCATGGAGAGCACGGGACTCACATCTGAGCATACCCGTCCCACACGGGGTGACAAATACAAAAAGAACTATTGATGGACAGAATGCAGAACAATGTCATACATTCACCCCAGTACAGAGATCTGGGCCTAAATCTATCGTTTTTTTGCTCACCATGCCATTCCAGTTTGGACCCAGCCATATGCAAATCAGTCTTGACCCTGTGCCCAATGGGAACAGTCCAGCCCGAACTGCCAGGCCAGGTCCTCCCTGGACTAGAAACAAGCATCCTAGGACCGGTTTCGGGGTTTCACCCCTCTTCAGCCAGGATAGCTTGATTCCAGTGGCATGGAGAGCACGGGACTCACGTCTGAGCATACCCGTCCCACACGGGGTGACAAATACAAAAAGAACTATTGATGGACAGAATGCAGAAGAATGTCATACATTCACCCCAGTACAGAGATCTGGGCTTAAATCCATCGTTTTATTGCTCACCATGCCATTCCAGTTTGGACCCAGCAATCAGTCTTGACCCTTTGCCCAATGGGAACAGTCCAGCCCGAACTGCCAGGCCAGGTCCTCCCTGGACTAGAAACAAGCATCCTACGACCGGTTTCGGGGTTTCACCCC
Organism: Triturus cristatus; assembly: GCF_964204655.1. NCBI lineage: Eukaryota > Metazoa > Chordata > Amphibia > Caudata > Salamandridae > Triturus > Triturus cristatus. The sequence goes on along the minus strand of NC_140580.1, from coordinate 279,470,394 downwards.
TCTTCAGCCAGGATAGCTTGATTCCAGTGGCATGGAGAGCACAGGACTCACATCTAAGCATACCGGTCCCACACGGGGTGACAAATACAAAAAGAACTATTGATGGACAGAATGCAGAACAATGTCATACATTCACCCCAGTACAGAAATCTGGGCCTAAATCCATCGTTTTTTTGCTCACCATGCCATTCCAGTTTGGACCCAGCCATATGCAAATCAGTCTTGACCCTGTGCCCAATGGGAACAGTCCAGCCCGAACTGCCAGGCCAGGTCCTCCCTGGACTGGAAACAAGCATCCTAGGACCGGTTTCGGGGTTTCACCCCTCTTCAGCCAGGATAGCTTGATTCCAGTGGCATGGAGAGCACAGGACTCACGTCTGAGCATACCCGTCCCAGACAGGGTGACAAATACAAAAAGAACTATTGATGGACAGAATGCAGAACAATGTCATACATTCACCCCAGTACAGAGATCTGGGCCTAAATCCATCGGTTTTTTGCTCACCATGCCATTCCAGTTTGGACCCAGCCATATGCAAATCAGTCTTGACCCTGTGCCCAATGGGAACAGTCCAGCCCGAACTGCCATGCCAGGTCCTCCCTGGACTAGAAACAAGCATCCTAGGACCGGTTTCGGGGTTTCACCCCTCTTCAGCCAGGATAGCTAGATTCCAGTGGCATGGAGAGCACGGGACTCACGTCTGAGCATACCCGTCCCACACGGGGTAACAAATACAAAAAGAACTATTGATGGACAGAATGCAGAACAATGTCATACATTCACCCCAGTACAGAAATCTGGGCCTAAATCCATCGTTTTTATGCTCACCATGCCATTCCAGTTTGGACCCAGCCATATGCAAATCAGTCTTGACCCTGTGCCCAATGGGAACAGTCCAGCCCGAACTGCCAGGCCAGGTCCTCCCTGGACTAGAAACAAGCATCCTAGGACCGGTTTCGGGGTTTCACCCCTCTTCAGCCAGGATAGCTTGATTCCAGTGGCATGGAGAGCACAGGACTCACGTCTGAGCATACCCGTCCCACACGGGGTGACAAATACCAAAAGAACTATTGATGGACAGAATGCAGAACAATGTCATACATTCACCCCAGTACAGAGATCTGGGCCTCAATCCATCGTTTTTTGCTCACCATGCCATTCCAGTTTGGACCCAGCCATATGCAAATCAGTCTTGACCCTGTGCCCAATGGGAACAGTCCAGCCCGAACTGCCAGGGCAGATCCTCCCTGGACTAGAAACAAGCATCCTAGGACCGGTTTCGGGGTTTCACCCCTCTTCCGCCAGGATAGCTTGATTCCAGTGGTATGGAGAGCATGGGACTCACGTCTGAGCATACCCGTCCCACACGGGGTGACAAATACAAAAAGAACTATTGATGGACAGAATGCAGAACAATGTCATACATTCACCCCAGTACAGAGATCTGGGCCAAAATCCATTGTTTTATTGCTCACCATGCCATTTCAGTTTGGACCCAGCAATCAGTCTTGACCCTGTGCCCAATGGGAACAGTCCAGCCCGAACTGCCAGGCCAGGTCCTCCCTGGACTAGAAACAAGCATCCTAGGACCGGTTTCGGGGTTTCACCCCTCTTCAGCCAGGATAGCTTGATTCCAGTGGCATGGAGAGCACGGGACTCACGTCTGAGCATACCCGTCCCACACGGGGTGACAAATACAAAAAGAACTATTGATGGACAGAATGCAGAACAATGTCATACATTCACCCTAGTACAGAGATCTGGGCCTACATCCATCGTTTTTATGCTCACCATGCCATTCCAGTTTGGACCCAGCCATATGCAAATCAGTCTTGACCCTGTGCCCAATGGGAACAGTCCAGCCCGAACTGCCAGGCCAGGTCCTCCCTGGACTAGAAACAAGCATCCTAGGACCGGTTTCGGGGTTTCACCCCTCTTCAGCCAGGATAGCTTGATTCCAGTGGCATGGAGAGCACGGGACTCACGTCTGAGCATACCCGTCCCACACAGGGTGACAAATACAAAAAGAACTATTGATGGACAGAATGCAGAACAATGTCATACATTCACCCCAGTACAGAGATCTGGGCCTAAATCCATCGTTTTTTTGCTCACCATGCCATTCCAGTTTGGACCCAGCCATATGCAAATCAGTCTTGACCCTGTGCCCAATGGGAACAGTCCAGCCCGAACTGCCAGGCCAGGTCCTCCCTGGACTAGAAACAAGCATCCTAGGACCGGTTTCGGGGTTTCACCCCTCTTCAGCCAGGATAGCTAGATTCCAGTGGCATGGAGAGCACGGGACTCACGTCTGAGCATACCCGTCCCACACGGGGTAACAAATACAAAAAGAACTATTGATGGACAGAATGCAGAACAATGTCATACATTCACCCCAGTACAGAAATCTGGGCCTAAATCCATCGTTTTTGTGCTCACCATGCCATTCCAGTTTGGACCCACCATATGCAAATCAGTCTTGACCCTGTGCCCAATGGGAACAGTCCAGCCCGAACTGCCAGGCCAGGTCCTCCCTGGACTAGAAACAAGCATCCTAGGACCGGTTTCGGGGTTTCACCCCTCTTCAGCCAGGATAGCTTGATTCCAGTGGCATGGAGAGCACGGGACTCACGTCTGAGCATACCCGTCCCACACGGGGTGACAAATACAAAAAGAACTATTGATGGACAGAATGCAGAAGAATGTCATACATTCACCCCAGTACAGAGATCTGGGCTTAAATCCATCGTTTTATTGCTCACCATGCCATTCCAGTTTGGACCCAGCAATCAGTCTTGACCATTTGCCCAATGGGAACAGTCCAGCCCGAACTGCCAGGCCAGGTCCTCCCTGGACTAGAAACAAGCATCCTACGACCGGTTTCGGGGTTTCACCCCTCTTCAGCCAGGATAGCTTGATTCCAGTGGCATGGAGAGCACAGGACTCACGTCTGAGCATACCGGTCCCACACGGGGTGACAAATACAAAAAGAACTATTGATGGACAGAATGCAGAACAATGTCATACATTCACCCCAGTACAGAAATCTGGGCCTAAATCCATCGTTTTTTTGCTCACCATGCCATTCCAGTTTGGACCCAGCCATATGCAAATCAGTCTTGACCCTGTGCCCAATGGGAACAGTCCAGCCTGAACTGCCAGGCCAGGTCCTCCCTGGACTAGAAACAAGCATCCTAGGACCGGTTTCGGGGTTTCACCCCTCTTAAGCCAGGATAGCTTGATTCCAGTGGCATGGAGAGCACAGGACTCACGTCTGAGCATACCCGTCCCACACGGGGTGACAAATACAAAAAGAACTATTGATGGACAGAATGCAGAACAATCTCATACATTCACCCCAGTACAGAAATCTGGGCCTAAATCCATAGTTTTTTTGCTCACCATGCCATTCCAGTTTGGACCCAGCCATATGCAAATCAGTCTTGACCCTGTGCCCAATGGGAACAGTCCAGCCCGAACTGCCAGGCCAGGTCCTCCCTGGACTAGAAACAAGCATCCTAGGACCGGTTTCGGGGTTTCACCCCTCTTCAGCCAGGATAGCTTGATTCCAGTGGCATGGAGAGCACGGGACTCACGTCTGAGCATACCCGTCCCACACGGGGTGACAAATACCAAAAGAACTATTGATGGACAGAATGCAGAACAATGTCATACATTCACCCCAGTACAGAGATCTGGGCCTAAATCCATTGTTTTTTGCTCACCATGCCATTCCAGTTTGGACCCAGCCATATGCAAATCAGTCTTGACCCTGTGCCCAATGGGAACAGTCCAGCCCGAACTGCCAGGGCAGGTCCTCCCTGGACTAGAAACAAACATCCTAGGACCGGTTTCGGGGTTTCACCCCTCTTCAGCCAGGATAGCTTGATTCCAGTGGCATGGAGAGCATGGGACTCACGTCTGAGCATACCCGTCCCACACGGGGTGACAAATACAAAAAGAACTATTGATGGACAGAATGCAGAACAATGTCATACATTCACCCCAGTACAGAGATCTGGGCCAAAATCCATCGTTTTATTGCTCACCATGCCATTCCAGTTTGGACAAAGCAATCAGTCTTGACCCTGTGCCCAATGGGAACAGTCCAGCCCGAACTGCCAGGCCAGGTCCTCCCTGGACTAGAAACAAGCATCCTAGGACCGGTTTCGGGGTTTCACCCCTCTTCAGCCAGGATAGCTTGATTCCAGTGGCATGGAGAGCACGGGACTCACGTCTGAGCATACCCGTCCCACACGGGGTGACAAATACAAAAAGAACTATTGATGGACAGAATGCAGAACAATGTCAGACATTCACCCCAGTACAGAGATCTGGGCCTACATCCATCGTTTTTATGCTCACCATGCCATTCCAGTTTGGACCCAGCCATATGCAAATCAGTCTTGACCCTGTGCCCAATGGGAACAGTCCAGCCCGAACTGCCAGGCCAGGTCCTCCCTGGACTAGAAACAAGCATCCTAGGACCGGTTGCGGGGTTTCACCCCTCTTCAGCCAGGATAGCTTGATTCCAATGGCATGGAGAGCACGGGACTCACATCTGAGCATACCCGTCCCACACGGGGTGACAAATACAAAAAGAACTATTGATGGACAGAATGCAGAACAATGTCATACATTCACCCCAGTACAGAGATCTGGGCCTAAATCCATCGTTTTTTTGCTCACCATGCCATTCCAGTTTGGACCCAGCCATATGCAAATCAGTCTTGACCCTGTGCCCAATGGGAACAGTCCAGCCCGAACTGCCAGGCCAGGTCCTCCCTGGACTAGAAACAAGCATCCTAGGACCGTTTTCGGGGTTTCACCCCTCTTCAGCCAGGATAGCTTGATTCCAGTGGCATGGAGAGCACGGGACTCACGTCTGAGCATACCCGTCCCACACGGGGTGACAAATACAAAAAGAACTATTGATGGACAGAATGCAGAAGAATGTCATACATTCACCCCAGTACAGAGATCTGGGCTTAAATCCATCGTTTTATTGCTCACCATGCCATTCCAGTTTGGACCCAGCAATCAGTCTTGACCCTTTGCCCAATGGGAACAGTCCAGCCCGAACTGCCAGGCCAGGTCCTCCCTGGACTAGAAACAAGCATCCTACGACCGGTTTCGGGGTTTCACCCCTCTTCAGCCAGGATAGCTTGATTCCAGTGGCATGGAGAGCACAGGACTCACGTCTGAGCATACCGGTCCCACACGGGGTGACAAATACAAAAAGAACTACTGATGGACAGAATGCAGAACAATGTCATACATTCACCCCAGTACAGAAATCTGGGCCTAAATCCATCGTTTTTTTGCTCACCATGCCATTCCAGTTTGGACCCAGCCATATGCAAATCAGTCTTGACCCTGTGCCCAATGGGAACAGTCCAGCCCGAACTGCCAGGCCAGGTCCTCCCTGGACTAGAAACAAGCATCCTAGGACCGGTTTCGGGGTTTCACCCCTCTTCAGCCAGGATAGCTTGATTCCAGTGGCATGGAGAGCACAGAACTCACGTCTGAGCATACCCGTCCCACACGGGGTAACAAATACAAAAAGAACTATTGATGGACAGAATGCAGAACAATGTCATACATTCACCCCAGTACAGAAATCTGGGCCTAAATCCATCGTTTTTATGCTCACCATGCCATTCCAGTTTGGAACCCAGCCATATGCAAATCAGTCTTGACCCTGTGCCCAATGGGAACAGTCCAGCCCGAACTGCCAGGCCAGGTCCTCCCTGGACTAGAAACAAGCATCCTAGGACCGGTTTCGGGGTTTCACCCCTCTTCAGCCAGGATAGCTTGATTCCAGTGGCATGGAGAGCACAGGACTCACGTCTGAGCATACCCGTCCCACACGGGGTGACAAATACCAAAAGAACTATTGATGGACAGAATGCAGAACAATGTCATACATTCACCCCAGTACAGAGATCTGGGCCTAAATCCATCGTTTTTTGCTCACCATGCCATTCCAGTTTGGACCCAGCCATATGCAAATCAGTCTTGACCCTGTGCCCAATGGGAACAGTCCAGCCCGAACTGCCAGGGCAGGTCCTCCCTGGACTAGAAACAAGCATCCTAGGACCGGTTTCGGGGTTTCACCCCTCTTCCGCCAGGATAGCTTGATTCCAGTGGCATGGAGAGCATGGGACTCACGTCTGAGCATACCCGTCCCACACGGGGTGACAAATGCAAAAAGAACTATTGATGGACAGAATGCAGAACAATGTCATACATTCACCCCAGTACAGAGATCTGGGCCAAAATCCATCGTTTTATTGCTCACCATGCCATTCCAGTTTGGACCCAGCCATATGCAAATCAGTCTTGACCCTGTGCCCAATGGGAACAGTCCAGCCCGAACTGCCAGGCCAGGTCCTCCCTGGACTAGAAACAAGCATCCTAGGACCGGTTTCGGGGTTTCACCCCTCTTCAGCCAGGATAGCTTGATTCCAGTGGCATGGAGAGCACGGGACTCACGTCTGAGCATACCCGTCCCACACAGGGTGACAAATACAAAAAGAACTATTGATGGACAGAATGCAGAACAATGTCATACATTCACCCCAGTACAGAGATCTGGGCCTAAATCCATCGTTTTTTTGCTCACCATGCCATTCCAGTTTGGACCCAGCCATATGCAAATCAGTCTTGACCCTGTGCCCAATGGGAACAGTCCAGCCCGAACTGCCAGGCCAGGTCCTCCCTGGACTAGAAACAAGCATCCTAGGACCAGTTTCGGGGTTTCACCCCTCTTCAGCCAGGATAGCTAGATTCCAGTGGCATGGAGAGCACGGGACTCACGTCTGAGCATACCCGTCCCACACGGGGTAACAAATACAAAAAAAACTTTTGATGGACAGAATGCAGAACAATGTCATACATTCACCCCAGTACAGAAATCTGGGCCTAAATCCATCGTTTTTTTGCTCACCATGCCATTCCAGTTTGGACCCACCATATGCAAATCAGTCTTGACCCTGTGCCCAATGGGAACAGTCCAGCCCGAACTGCCAGGGCAGGTCCTCCCTGGACTAGAAACAAACATCCTAGGACCGGTTTCGGGGTTTCACCCCTCTTCAGCCAGGATAGCTTGATTCCAGTGGCATGGAGAGCATGGGACTCACGTCTGAGCATACCCGTCCCACACGGGGTGACAAATACAAAAAGAACTATTGATGGACAGAATGCAGAACAATGTCATACATTCACCCCAGTACAGAGATCTGGGCCAAAATCCATCGTTTTATTGCTCACCATGCCATTCCAGTTTGGACAAAGCAATCAGTCTTGACCCTGTGCCCAATGGGAACAGTCCAGCCCGAACTGCCAGGCCAGGTCCTCCCTGGACTAGAAACAAGCATCCTAGGACCGGTTTCGGGGTTTCACCCCTCTTCAGCCAGGATAGCTTGATTCCAGTGGCATGGAGAGCACGGGACTCACGTCTGAGCATACCCGTCCCACACGGGGTGACAAATACAAAAAGAACTATTGATGGACAGAATGCAGAACAATGTCAGACATTCACCCCAGTACAGAGATCTGGGCCTACATCCATCGTTTTTATGCTCACCATGCCATTCCAGTTTGGACCCAGCCATATGCAAATCAGTCTTGACCCTGTGCCCAATGGGAACAGTCCAGCCCGAACTGCCAGGCCAGGTCCTCCCTGGACTAGAAACAAGCATCCTAGGACCGGTTGCGGGGTTTCACCCCTCTTCAGCCAGGATAGCTTGATTCCAATGGCATGGAGAGCACGGGACTCACATCTGAGCATACCCGTCCCACACGGGGTGACAAATACAAAAAGAACTATTGATGGACAGAATGCAGAACAATGTCATACATTCACCCCAGTACAGAGATCTGGGCCTAAATCCATCGTTTTTTTGCTCACCATGCCATTCCAGTTTGGACCCAGCCATATGCAAATCAGTCTTGACCCTGTGCCCAATGGGAACAGTCCAGCCCGAACTGCCAGGCCAGGTCCTCCCTGGACTAGAAACAAGCATCCTAGGACCGTTTTCGGGGTTTCACCCCTCTTCAGCCAGGATAGCTTGATTCCAGTGGCATGGAGAGCACGGGACTCACGTCTGAGCATACCCGTCCCACACGGGGTGACAAATACAAAAAGAACTATTGATGGACAGAATGCAGAAGAATGTCATACATTCACCCCAGTACAGAGATCTGGGCTTAAATCCATCGTTTTATTGCTCACCATGCCATTCCAGTTTGGACCCAGCAATCAGTCTTGACCCTTTGCCCAATGGGAACAGTCCAGCCCGAACTGCCAGGCCAGGTCCTCCCTGGACTAGAAACAAGCATCCTACGACCGGTTTCGGGGTTTCACCCCTCTTCAGCCAGGATAGCTTGATTCCAGTGGCATGGAGAGCACAGGACTCACGTCTGAGCATACCGGTCCCACACGGGGTGACAAATACAAAAAGAACTACTGATGGACAGAATGCAGAACAATGTCATACATTCACCCCAGTACAGAAATCTGGGCCTAAATCCATCGTTTTTTTGCTCACCATGCCATTCCAGTTTGGACCCAGCCATATGCAAATCAGTCTTGACCCTGTGCCCAATGGGAACAGTCCAGCCCGAACTGCCAGGCCAGGTCCTCCCTGGACTAGAAACAAGCATCCTAGGACCGGTTTCGGGGTTTCACCCCTCTTCAGCCAGGATAGCTTGATTCCAGTGGCATGGAGAGCACAGAACTCACGTCTGAGCATACCCGTCCCACACGGGGTAACAAATACAAAAAGAACTATTGATGGACAGAATGCAGAACAATGTCATACATTCACCCCAGTACAGAAATCTGGGCCTAAATCCATCGTTTTTATGCTCACCATGCCATTCCAGTTTGGAACCCAGCCATATGCAAATCAGTCTTGACCCTGTGCCCAATGGGAACAGTCCAGCCCGAACTGCCAGGCCAGGTCCTCCCTGGACTAGAAACAAGCATCCTAGGACCGGTTTCGGGGTTTCACCCCTCTTCAGCCAGGATAGCTTGATTCCAGTGGCATGGAGAGCACAGGACTCACGTCTGAGCATACCCGTCCCACACGGGGTGACAAATACCAAAAGAACTATTGATGGACAGAATGCAGAACAATGTCATACATTCACCCCAGTACAGAGATCTGGGCCTAAATCCATCGTTTTTTGCTCACCATGCCATTCCAGTTTGGACCCAGCCATATGCAAATCAGTCTTGACCCTGTGCCCAATGGGAACAGTCCAGCCCGAACTGCCAGGGCAGGTCCTCCCTGGACTAGAAACAAGCATCCTAGGACCGGTTTCGGGGTTTCACCCCTCTTCCGCCAGGATAGCTTGATTCCAGTGGCATGGAGAGCATGGGACTCACGTCTGAGCATACCCGTCCCACACGGGGTGACAAATGCAAAAAGAACTATTGATGGACAGAATGCAGAACAATGTCATACATTCACCCCAGTACAGAGATCTGGGCCAAAATCCATCGTTTTATTGCTCACCATGCCATTCCAGTTTGGACCCAGCCATATGCAAATCAGTCTTGACCCTGTGCCCAATGGGAACAGTCCAGCCCGAACTGCCAGGCCAGGTCCTCCCTGGACTAGAAACAAGCATCCTAGGACCGGTTTCGGGGTTTCACCCCTCTTCAGCCAGGATAGCTTGATTCCAGTGGCATGGAGAGCACGGGACTCACGTCTGAGCATACCCGTCCCACACAGGGTGACAAATACAAAAAGAACTATTGATGGACAGAATGCAGAACAATGTCATACATTCACCCCAGTACAGAGATCTGGGCCTAAATCCATCGTTTTTTTGCTCACCATGCCATTCCAGTTTGGACCCAGCCATATGCAAATCAGTCTTGACCCTGTGCCCAATGGGAACAGTCCAGCCCGAACTGCCAGGCCAGGTCCTCCCTGGACTAGAAACAAGCATCCTAGGACCAGTATCGGGGTTTCACCCCTCTTCAGCCAGGATAGCTAGATTCCAGTGGCATGGAGAGCACGGGACTCACGTCTGAGCATACCCGTCCCACACGGGGTAACAAATACAAAAAAAACTTTTGATGGACAGAATGCAGAACAATGTCATACATTCACCCCAGTACAGAAATCTGGGCCTAAATCCATCGTTTTTTTGCTCACCATGCCATTCCAGTTTGGACCCACCATATGCAAATCAGTCTTGACCCTGTGCCCAATGGGAACAGTCCAGCCCGAACTGCCAGGCCAGGTCCTCCCTGGACTAGAAACAAGCATCCTAGGACCGGTTTCGGGGTTTCACCCCTCTTCAGCCAGGATAGCTTGATTCCAGTGGCATGGAGAGCACGGGACTCACGTCTGAGCATACCCGTCCCACACGGGGTGACAAATACAAAAAGAACTATTGATGGACAGAATGCAGAAGAATGTCATACATTCACCCCAGTACAGAGATCTGGGCTTAAATCCATCGTTTTATTGCTCACCATGCCATTCCAGTTTGGACCCAGCAATCAGTCTTGACCATTTGCCCAATGGGAACAGTCCAGCCCGAACTGCCAGGCCAGGTCCTCCCTGGACTAGAAACAAGCATCCTACGACCGGTTTCGGGGTTTCACCCCTCTTCAGCCAGGATAGCTAGATTCCAGTGGCATGGAGAGCACGGGACTCACGTCTGAGCATACCCGTCCCACACGGGGTAACAAATACAAAAAAAACTTTTGATGGACAGAATGCAGAACAATGTCATACATTCACCCCAGTACAGAAATCTGGGCCTAAATCCATCGTTTTTTTGCTCACCATGCCATTCCAGTTTGGACCCACCATATGCAAATCAGTCTTGACCCTGTGCCCAATGGGAACAGTCCAGCCCGAACTGCCAGGCCAGGTCCTCCCTGGACTAGAAACAAGCATCCTAGGACCGGTTTCGGGGTTTCACCCCTCTTCAGCCAGGATAGCTTGATTCCAGTGGCATGGAGAGCACGGGACTCACGTCTGAGCATACCCGTCCCACACGGGGTGACAAATACAAAAAGAACTATTGATGGACAGAATGCAGAAGAATGTCATACATTCACCCCAGTACAGAGATCTGGGCTTAAATCCATCGTTTTATTGCTCACCATGCCATTCCAGTTTGGACCCAGCAATCAGTCTTGACCATTTGCCCAATGGGAACAGTCCAGCCCGAACTGCCAGGCCAGGTCCTCCCTGGACTAGAAACAAGCATCCTACGACCGGTTTCGGGGTTTCACCCCTCTTCAGCCAGGATAGCTTGATTCCAGTGGCATGGAGAGCACAGGACTCACGTCTGAGCATACAGGTCCCACACGGGGTGACAAATACAAAAAGAACTATTGATGGACAGAATGCAGAACAATGTCATACATTCACCCCAGTACAGAAATCTGGGCCTAAATCCATCGTTTTTTTGCTCACCATGCCATTCCAGTTTGGACCCAGCCATATGCAAATCAGTCTTGACCCTGTGCCCAATGGGAACAGTCCAGCCTGAACTGCCAGGCCAGGTCCTCCCTGGACTAGAAACAAGCATCCTAGGACCGGTTTCGGGGTTTCACCCCTCTTAAGCCAGGATAGCTTGATTCCAGTGGCATGGAGAGCACAGGACTCACGTCTGAGCATACCCGTCCCACACGGGGTGACAAATACCAAAAGAACTATTGATGGACAGAATGCAGAACAATGTCATACATTCACCCCAGTACAGAGATCTGGGCCTAAATCCATCGTTTTTTGCTCACCATGCCATTCCAGTTTGGACCCAGCCATATGCAAATCAGTCTTGACCCTGTGCCCAATGGGAACAGTCCAGCCCGAACTGCCAGGCCAGGTCCTCCCTGGACTAGAAACAAGCATCCTAGGACCAGTTTCGGGGTTTCACCCCTCTTCAGCCAGGATAGCTAGATTCCAGTGGCATGGAGAGCACGGGACTCACGTCTGAGCATACCCGTCCCACACGGGGTAACAAATACAAAAAAAACTTTTGATGGACAGAATGCAGAACAATGTCATACATTCACCCCAGTACAGAAATCTGGGCCTAAATCCATCGTTTTTTTGCTCACCATGCCATTCCAGTTTGGACCCACCATATGCAAATCAGTCTTGACCCTGTGCCCAATGGGAACAGTCCAGCCCGAACTGCCAGGCCAGGTCCTCCCTGGACTAGAAACAAGCATCCTAGGACCGGTTTCGGGGTTTCACCCCTCTTCAGCCAGGATAGCTTGATTCCAGTGGCATGGAGAGCACGGGACTCACGTCTGAGCATACCCGTCCCACACGGGGTGACAAATACAAAAAGAACTATTGATGGACAGAATGCAGAAGAATGTCATACATTCACCCCAGTACAGAGATCTGGGCTTAAATCCATCGTTTTATTGCTCACCATGCCATTCCAGTTTGGACCCAGCAATCAGTCTTGACCATTTGCCCAATGGGAAGAAGTCCAGCCCGAACTGCCAGGCCAGGTCCTCCCTGGACTAGAAACAAGCATCCTACGACTGGTTTCGGGGTTTCACCCCTCTTCAGCCAGGATAGCTAGATTCCAGTGGCATGGAGAGCACGGGACTCACGTCTGAGCATACCCGTCCCACACGGGGTAACAAATACAAAAAAAACTTTTGATGGACAGAATGCAGAACAATGTCATACATTCACCCCAGTACAGAAATCTGGGCCTAAATCCATCGTTTTTTTGCTCACCATGCCATTCCAGTTTGGACCCACCATATGCAAATCAGTCTTGACCCTGTGCCCAATGGGAACAGTCCAGCCCGAACTGCCAGGCCAGGTCCTCCCTGGACTAGAAACAAGCATCCTAGGACCGGTTTCGGGGTTTCACCCCTCTTCAGCCAGGATAGCTTGATTCCAGTGGCATGGAGAGCACGGGACTCACGTCTGAGCATACCCGTCCCACACGGGGTGACAAATACAAAAAGAACTATTGATGGACAGAATGCAGAAGAATGTCATACATTCACCCCAGTACAGAGATCTGGGCTTAAATCCATCGTTTTATTGCTCACCATGCCATTCCAGTTTGGACCCAGCAATCAGTCTTGACCATTTGCCCAATGGGAACAGTCCAGCCCGAACTGCCAGGCCAGGTCCTCCCTGGACTAGAAACAAGCATCCTACGACCGGTTTCGGGGTTTCACCCCTCTTCAGCCAGGATAGCTTGATTCCAGTGGCATGGAGAGCACAGGACTCACGTCTGAGCATACAGGTCCCACACGGGGTGACAAATACAAAAAGAACTATTGATGGACAGAATGCAGAACAATGTCATACATTCACCCCAGTACAGAAATCTGGGCCTAAATCCATCGTTTTTTTGCTCACCATGCCATTCCAGTTTGGACCCAGCCATATGCAAATCAGTCTTGACCCTGTGCCCAATGGGAACAGTCCAGCCTGAACTGCCAGGCCAGGTCCTCCCTGGCCTAGAAACAAGCATCCTAGGACCGGTTTCGGGGTTTCACCCCTCTTCAGCCAGGATAGCTTGATTCCAGTGGCATGGAGAGCACGGGACTCACGTCTGAGCATACCCGTCCCACACGGGGTAACAAATACAAAAAGAACTATTGATGGACAGAATGCAGAACAATGTCATACATTCACCCCAGTACAGAGATCTGGGCCTAAATCCATCGTTTTTTTGCTCACCATGCCATTCCAGTTTGGACCCAGCCATATGCAAATCAGTCTTGACCCTGTGCCCAATGGGAACAGTCCAGCCCGAACTGCCAGGCCAGGTCCTCCCTGGACTAGAAACAAGCATCCTAGGACCGGTTTCGGGGTTTCACCCCTCTTCAGCCAGGATAGCTTGATTCCAGTGGCATGGAGAGCACAGGACTCACGTCTGAGCATACCGGTCCCACACGGGGTGACAAATACAAAAAGAACTATTGATGGACAGAATGCAGAACAATCTCATACATTCACCCCAGTACAGAAATCTGGGCCTAAATCCATAGTTTTTTTGCTCACCATGCCATTCCAGTTTGGACCCAGCCATGTGCAAATCAGTCTTGACCCTGTGCCCAATGGGAACAGTCCAGCCCGAACTGCCAGGCCAGGTCCTCCCTGGACTAGAAACAAGCATCCTAGGACCGGTTTCGGGGTTTCACCCTTCTTCAGCCAGGATAGCTTGATTCCAGTGGCATGGAGAGCACGGGACTCACGTCTGAGCATACCCGTCCCACACGGGGTGACAAATACCAAAAGAACTATTGATGGACAGAATGCAGAACAATGTCATACATTCACCCCAGTACAGAGATCTGGGCCTAAATCCATTGTTTTTTGCTCACCATGCCATTCCAGTTTGGACCCAGCCATATGCAAATCAGTCTTGACCCTGTGCCCAATGGGAACAGTCCAGCCCGAACTGCCAGGGCAGGTCCTCCCTGGACTAGAAACAAACATCCTTGGACCGGTTTCGGGGTTTCACCCCTCTTCAGCCAGGATAGCTTGATTCCAGTGGCATGGAGAGCATGGGTCTCACGTCTGAGCATACCCGTCCCACACGGGGTGACAAATACAAAAAGAACTATTGATGGACAGAATGCAGAACAATGTCATACATTCACCCCAGTACAGAGATCTGGGCCAAAATCCATCGTTTTATTGCTCACCATGCCATTCCAGTTTGGACCCAGCAATCAGTCTTGACCCTGTACCCAATGGGAACAGTCCAGCCCGAACTGCCAGGCCAGGTCCTCCCTGGACTAGAAACAAGCATCCTAGGACCGTTTTCGGGGTTTCATCCCTCTTCAGCCAGGATAGCTTGATTCCAGTGGCATGGAGAGCACGGGACTCACGTCTGAGCATACCCGTCCCACACGGGGTGACAAATACAAAAAGAACTATTGATGGACAGAATGCAGAACAATGTCAGACATTCACCCGAGTACAGAGATCTGGGCCTACATCCATCGTTTTTATGCTCACCATGCCATTCCAGTTTGGACCCAGCCATATGCAAATCAGTCTTGACCCTGTGCCCAATGGGAACAGTCCAGCCCGAACTGCCAGGCCAGGTCCTCCCTGGACTAGAAACAAGCATCCTAGGACCGGTTTCGGGGTTTCACCCCTCTTCAGCCAGGATAGCTTGATTCCAGTGGCATGGAGAGCACGGGACTCACGTCTGAGCATACCCGTCCCACACGGGGTGACAAATACAAAAAGAACTATTGATGGACAGAATGCAGAAGAATGTCATACATTCACCCCAGTACAGAGATCTGGGCTTAAATCCATCGTTTTATTGCTCACCATGCCATTCCAGTTTGAACCCAGCAATCAGTCTTGACCCTTTGCCCAATGGGAACAGTCCAGCCCGAACTGCCAGGCCAGGTCCTCCCTGGACTAGAAACAAGCATCCTAGGACCGGTTTCGGGGTTTCACCCCTCTTCAGCCAGGATAGCTTGATTCCAGTGGCATGGAGAGCACAGGACTCACGTCTGAGCATACCCGTCCCAGACAGGGTGACAAATACAAAAAGAACTATTGATGGACAGAATGCAGAACAATGTCATACATTCACCCCAGTACAGAGATCTGGGCCTAAATCCATCGTTTTTTTGCTCACCATGCCATTCCAGTTTGGACCCAGCCATATGCAAATCAGTCTTGACCCTGTGCCCAATGGGAACAGTCCAGCCCGAACTGCCAGGCCAGGTCCTCCCTGGACTAGAAACAAGCATCCTAGGACCGGTTTCGGGGTTTCACCCCTCTTCAGCCAGGATAGCTAGATTCCAGTGGCATGGAGAGCACGGGACTCACGTCTGAGCATACCCGTCCCACACGGGGTAACAAATACAAAAAGAACTATTGATGGACAGAATGCAGAACAATGTCATACATTCACCCCAGTACAGAAATCTGGGCCTAAATCCATCGTTTTTATGCTCACCATGCCATTCCAGTTTGGACCCAGCCATATGCAAATCAGTCTTGACCCTGTGCCCAATGGGAACAGTCCAGCCCGAACTGCCAGGCCAGGTCCTCCCTGGACTAGAAACAAGCATCCTAGGACCGGTTTCGGGGTTTCACCCCTCTTCAGCCAGGATAGCTTGATTCCAGTGGCATGGAGAGCACAGGACTCACGTCTGAGCATACCCGTCCCAGACAGGGTGACAAATACAAAAAGAACTATTGATGGACAGAATGCAGAACAATGTCATACATTCACCCCAGTACAGAGATCTGGGCCTAAATCCATCGTTTTTTTGCTCACCATGCCATTCCAGTTTGGACCCAGCCATATGCAAATCAGTCTTGACCCTGTGCCCAATGGGAACAGTCCAGCCCGAACTGCCAGGCCAGGTCCTCCCTGGACTAGAAACAAGCATCCTAGGACCGGTTTCGGGGTTTCACCCCTCTTCAGCCAGGATAGCTAGATTCCAGTGGCATGGAGAGCACGGGACTCACGTCTGAGCATACCCGTCCCACACGGGGTAACAAATACAAAAAGAACTATTGATGGGCAGAATGCAGAACAATGTCATACATTCACCCCAGTACAGAAATCTGGGCCTAAATCCATCGTTTTTATGCTCACCATGCCATTCCAGTTTGGACCCAGCCATATGCAAATCAGTCTTGACCCTGTGCCCAATGGGAACAGTCCAGCCCGAACTGCCAGGCCAGGTCCTCCCTGGACTAGAAACAAGCATCCTAGGACCGGTTTCGGGGTTTCACCCCTCTTCAGCCAGGATAGCTTGATTCCAGTGGCATGGAGAGCACAGGACTCACGTCTGAGCATACCCGTCCCACACGGGGTGACAAATACAAAAAGAACTATTGATGGACAGAATGCAGAACAATGTCATACATTCACCCCAGTACAGAGATCTGGGCCTAAATCCATCGTTTTTTTGCTCACCATGCCATTCCAGTTTGGACCCAGCCATATGCAAATCAGTCTTGACCCTGTGCCCAATGGGAACAGTCCAGCCCGAACTGCAAGGCCAGGTCCTCCCTGGACTAGAAACAAGCATCCTAGGACCGGTTTCGGGGTTTCACCCCTCTTCAGCCAGGATAGCTTGATTCCAGTGGCATGGAGAGCACGGGACTCACGTCTGAGCATACCCGTCCCACACGGGGTGACAAATACAAAAAGAACTATTGATGGACAGAATGCAGAACAATGTCATACATTCACCCCAGTACAGAGATCTGGGCCTAAATCCATCGTTTTTTTGCTCACCATGCCATTCCAGTTAGGACCCAGCCATATGCAAATCAGTCTTGACCCAATGGGAACAGTCAAGCCCGAACTGCCAGGCCAGGTCCTCCCTAGACTAGAAACAAGCATCCTAGGACCGGTTTCGGGGTTTCACCCCTCTTCAGCCAGGATAGCTTGATTCCAGTGGCATGGAGAGCACGGGACTCACGTCTGAGCATACCCGTCCCACACAGGGTGACAAATACAAAAAGAACTATTGATGGACAGAATGCAGAACAATGTCATACATTCACCCTAGTACAGAGATCTGGGCCTAAATCCATCGTTTTTTTGCTCACCATGCCATTCCAGTTTAGACCCAGCCATATGCAAATCAGTCTTGACCCTGTGCCCAATGGGAACAGTCCAGCCCGAACTGCCAGGCCAGGTCCTCCCTGGACTAGAAACAAGCATCCTAGGACCGGTTTCGGGGTTTCACCCCTCTTCAGCCAGGATAGCTTGATTCCAGTGGCATGGAGAGCACGGGACTCACGTCTGAGCATACCCGTCCCACACGGGGTAACAAATACAAAAAGAACTATTGATGGACAGAATGCAGAACAATGTCATACATTCACCCCAGTACAGAAATCTGGGCCTAAATCCATCGTTTTTATGCTCACCATGCCATTCCAGTTTGGACCCAGCCATATGCAAATCAGTCTTGACCCTGTGCCCAATGGGAACAGTCCAGCCCGAACTGCCAGGCCAGGTCCTCCCTGGACTAGAAACAAGCATCCTAGGACCGGTTTCGGGGTTTCACCCCTCTTCAGCCAGGATAGCTTGATTCCAGTGGCATGGAGAGCACAGGACTCACGTCTGAGCATACCCGTCCCACACGGGGTGACAAATACAAAAAGAACTATTGATGGACAGAATGCAGAACAATGTCATACATTCAGCCCAGTACAGAGATCTGGGCCTAAATCCATCGTTTTTTTGCTCACCATGCCATTCCAGTTTGGACCCAGCCATATGCAAATCAGTCTTGACCCTGTGCCCAATGGGAACAGTCCAGCCCGAACTGCAAGGCCAGGTCCTCCCTGGACTAGAAACAAGCATCCTAGGACCGGTTTCGGGGTTTCACCCCTCTTCAGCCAGGATAGCTTGATTCCAGTGGCATGGAGAGCACGGGACTCACGTCTGAGCATACCCGTCCCACACGGGGTGACAAATACAAAAAGAACTATTGATGGACAGAATGCAGAACAATGTCATACATTCACCCCAGTACAGAGATCTGGGCCTAAATCCATCGTTTTTTTGCTCACCATGCCATTCCAGTTAGGACCCAGCCATATGCAAATCAGTCTTGACCCAATGGGAACAGTCAAGCCCGAACTGCCAGGCCAGGTCCTCCCTAGACTAGAAACAAGCATCCTAGGACCGGTTTCGGGGTTTCACCCCTCTTCAGCCAGGATAGCTTGATTCCAGTGGCATGGAGAGCACGGGACTCACGTCTGAGCATACCCGTCCCACACAGGGTGACAAATACAAAAAGAACTATTGATGGACAGAATGCAGAACAATGTCATACATTCACCCTAGTACAGAGATCTGGGCCTAAATCCATCGTTTTTTTGCTCACCATGCCATTCCAGTTTGGACCCAGCCATATGCAAATCAGTCTTGACCCTGTGCCCAATGGGAACAGTCCAGCCCGAACTGCCAGGCCAGGTCCTCCCTGGACTAGAAACAAGCATCCTAGGACCGGTTTCGGGGTTTCACCCCTCTTCAGCCAGGATAGCTTGATTCCAGTGGCATGGAGAGCACGGGACTCACGTCTGAGCATACCCGTCCCACACGGGGTAACAAATACAAAAAGAACTATTGATGGACAGAATGCAGAACAATGTCATACATTCACCCCAGTACAGAGATCTGGGCCTAAATCCATCGTTTTTTTGCTCACCATGCCATTCCAGTTTGGACCCAGCCATATGCAAATCAGTCTTGACCCTGTGCCCAATGGGAACAGTCCAGCCCGAACTGCCAGGCCAGGTCCTCCCTGGACTAGAAACAAGCATCCTAGGACCGGTTTCGGGGTTTCACCCCTCTTCAGCCAGGATAGCTTGATTCCAGTGGCATGGAGAGCACAGGACTCACGTCTGAGCATACCGGTCCCACACGGGGTGACAAATACAAAAAGAACTATTGATGGACAGAATGCAGAACAATCTCATACATTCACCCCAGTACAGAAATCTGGGCCTAAATCCATAGTTTTTTTGCTCACCATGCCATTCCAGTTTGGACCCAGCCATGTGCAAATCAGTCTTGACCCTGTGCCCAATGGGAACAGTCCAGCCCGAACTGCCAGGCCAGGTCCTCCCTGGACTAGAAACAAGCATCCTAGGACCGGTTTCGGGGTTTCACCCTTCTTCAGCCAGGATAGCTTGATTCCAGTGGCATGGAGAGCACGGGACTCACGTCTGAGCATACCCGTCCCACACGGGGTGACAAATACCAAAAGAACTATTGATGGACAGAATGCAGAACAATGTCATACATTCACCCCAGTACAGAGATCTGGGCCTAAATCCATTGTTTTTTGCTCACCATGCCATTCCAGTTTGGACCCAGCCATATGCAAATCAGTCTTGACCCTGTGCCCAATGGGAACAGTCCAGCCCGAACTGCCAGGGCAGGTCCTCCCTGGACTAGAAACAAACATCCTTGGACCGGTTTCGGGGTTTCACCCCTCTTCAGCCAGGATAGCTTGATTCCAGTGGCATGGAGAGCATGGGTCTCACGTCTGAGCATACCCGTCCCACACGGGGTGACAAATACAAAAAGAACTATTGATGGACAGAATGCAGAACAATGTCATACATTCACCCCAGTACAGAGATCTGGGCCAAAATCCATCGTTTTATTGCTCACCATGCCATTCCAGTTTGGACCCAGCAATCAGTCTTGACCCTGTGCCCAATGGGAACAGTCCAGCCCGAACTGCCAGGCCAGGTCCTCCCTGGACTAGAAACAAGCATCCTAGGACCGGTTTCGGGGTTTCACCCCTCTTCAGCCAGGATAGCTTGATTCCAGTGGCATGGAGAGCACGGGACTCACGTCTGAGCATACCCGTCCCACACGGGGTGACAAATACAAAAAGAACTATTGATGGACAGAATGCAGAACAATGTCAGACATTCACCCCAGTACAGAGATCTGGGCCTACATCCATCGTTTTTATGCTCACCATGCCATTCCAGTTTGGACCCAGCCATATGCAAATCAGTCTTGACCCTGTGCCCAATGGGAACAGTCCAGCCCGAACTGCCAGGCCAGGTCCTCCCTGGACTAGAAACAAGCATCCTAGGACCGGTTTCGGGGTTTCACCCCTCTTCAGCCAGGATAGCTTGATTCCAATGGCATGGAGAGCACAGGACTCACATCTGAGCATACCCGTCCCACACGGGGTGACAAATACAAAAAGAACTATTGATGGACAGAATGCAGAACAATGTCATACATTCACCCCAGTACAGAGATCTGGGCCTAAATCCATCGTTTTTTTGCTCACCATGCCATTCCAGTTTGGACCCAGCCATATGCAAATCAGTCTTGACCCTGTGCCCAATGGGAACAGTCCAGCCCGAACTGCCAGGCCAGGTCCTCCCTGGACTAGAAACAAGCATCCTAGGACCGGTTTCGGGGTTTCACCCCTCTTCAGCCAGGATAGCTTGATTCCAGTGGCATGGAGAGCACGGGAGTCACGTCTGAGCATACCCGTCCCACACGGGGTGACAAATACAAAAAGAACTATTGATGGACAGAATGCAGAAGAATGTCATACATTCACCCCAGTACAGAGATCTGGGCTTAAATCCATCGTTTTATTGCTCACCATGCCATTCCAGTTTGGACCCAGCAATCAGTCTTGACCCTTTGCCCAATGGGAACAGTCCAGCCCGAACTGCCAGGCCAGGTCCTCCCTGGACTAGAAACAAGCATCCTACGACCGGTTTCGGGGTTTCACCCCTCTTCAGCCAGGATAGCTTGATTCCAGTGGCATGGAGAGCACAGGACTCACGTCTGAGCATACCGGTCCCACACGGGGTGACAAATACAAAAAGAACTATTGATGGACAGAATGCAGAACATTGTCATACATTCACCCCAGTACAGAAATCTGGGCCTAAATCCATCGTTTTTTTGCTCACCATGCCCATCCAGTTTGGACCCAGCCATATGCAAATCAGTCTTGACCCTGTGCCCAATGGGAACAGTCCAGCCCGAACTGCCAGGCCAGGTCCTCCCTGGACTAGAAACAAGCATCCTAGGACCGGTTTCGGGGTTTCACCCCTCTTCAGCCAGGATAGCTTGATTCCAGTGGCATGGAGAGCACAGGACTCACGTCTGAGCATACCCGTCCCAGACAGGGGAACAAATACAAAAAGAACTATTGATGGACAGAATGCAGAACAATGTCATACATTCACCCCAGTACAGAGATCTGGGCCTAAATCCATCGTTTTTTTGCTCACCATGCCATTCCAGTTTGGACCCAGCCATATGCAAATCAGTCTTGACCCTGTGCCCAATGGGAACAGTCCAGCCCGAACTGCCAGGCCAGGTCCTCCCTGGACTAGAAACAAGCATCCTAGGACCGGTTTCGGGGTTTCACCCCTCTTCAGCCAGGATAGCTAGATTCCAGTGGCATGGAGAGCACGGGACTCACGTCTGAGCATACCCGTCCAACACGGGGTAACAAATACAAAAAGAACTATTGATGGACAGAATGCAGAACAATGTCATACATTCACCCCAGTACAGAAATCTGGGCCTAAATCCATCGTTTTTATGCTCACCATGCCATTCCAGTTTGGACCCAGCCATATGCAAATCAGTCTTGACCCTGTGCCCAATAGGAACAGTCCAGCCCGAACTGCCAGGCCAGGGCCTCCCTGGACTAGAAACAAGCATCCTAGGACCGGTTTCGGGGTTTCACCCCTCTTCAGCCAGGATAGCTTGATTCCAGTGGCATGGAGAGCACAGGACTCACGTCTGAGCATACCCGTCCCACACGGGGTGACAAATACAAAAAGAACTATTGATGGACAGAATGCAGAACAATGTCATACATTCACCCCAGTACAGAGATCTGGGCCTAAATCCATCGTTTTTTTGCTCACCATGCCATTCCAGTTTGGACCCAGCCATATGCAAATCAGTCTTGACCCTGTGCCCAAGGGGAACAGTCCAGCCCGAACTGCCAGGGCAGGTCCTCCCTGGACTAGAAACAAGCATCCTAGGACCGGTTTCGGGGTTTCACCCCTCTTCAGCCAGGATAGCTTGATTCCAGTGGCATGGAGAGCATGGGACTCACGTCTGAGCATACCCGTCCCACACGGGGTGACAAATACAAAAAGAACTATTGATGGACAGAATGCAGAAGAATGTCATACATTCACCCCAGTACAGAGATCTGGGCTTAAATCCACCGTTTTATTGCTCACCATGCCATTCCAGTTTGGACCCAGCCATATGCAAATCAGTCTTGACCCTGTGCCCAATGGGAACAGTCCAGCCCGAACTGCAAGGCCAGGTCCTCCCTGGACTAGAAACAAGCATCCTAGGACCGGTTTCGGGGTTTCACCCCTCTTCAGCCAGGATAGCTTGATTCCAGTGGCATGGAGAGCACGGGACTCACGTCTGAGCATACCCGTCCCACACGGGGTGACAAATACAAAAAGAACTATTGATGGACAGAATGCAGAACAATGTCATACATTCACCCCAGTACAGAGATCTGGGCCTAAATCCATCGTTTTTTTGCTCACCATGCCATTCCAGTTAGGACCCAGCCATATGCAAATCAGTCTTGACCCAATGGGAACAGTCAAGCCCGAAATGCCAGGCCATGTCCTCCCTAGACTAGAAACAAGCATCCTAGGACCGGTTTCGGGGTTTCACCCCTCTTCAGCCAGGATAGCTTGATTCCAGTGGCATGGAGAGCACGGGACTCACGTCTGAGCATACCCGTCCCACACAGGGTGACAAATACAAAAAGAACTATTGATGGACAGAATGCAGAACAATGTCATACATTCACCCTAGTACAGAGATCTGGGCCTAAATCCATCGTTTTTTTGCTCACCATGCCATTCCAGTTTGGACCCAGCCATATGCAAATCAGTCTTGACCCTGTGCCCAATGGGAACAGTCCAGCCCGAACTGCCAGGCCAGGTCCTCCCTGGACTAGACACAAGCATCCTAGGACCGGTTTCGGGGTTTCACCCCTCTTCAGCCAGGATAGCTTGATTCCAGTGGCATGGAGAGCACGGGACTCACGTCTGAGCATACCCGTCCCACACGGGGTAACAAATACAAAAAGAACTATTGATGGACAGAATGCAGAACAATGTCATACATTCACCCCAGTACAGAAATCTGGGCCTAAATCCATCGTTTTTTTGCTCACCATGCCATTCCAGTTTGGACCCAGCCATATGCAAATCAGTCTTGACCCTGTGCCCAATGGGAACAGTCCAGCCCGAACTGCCAGGCCAGGTCCTCCCTGGACTAGAAACAAGCATCCTAGGACCGGTTTCGGGGTTTCACCCCTCTTCAGCCAGGATAGCTTGATTCCAGTGGCATGGAGAGCACAGGACTCACGTCTGAGCATACCGGTCCCACACGGGGTGACAAATACAAAAAGAACTATTGATGGACAGAATGCAGAACAATCTCATACATTCACCCCAGTACAGAAATCTGGGCCTAAATCCATAGTTTTTTTGCTCACCATGCCATTCCAGTTTGGACCCAGCCCTATGCAAATCAGTCTTGACCCTGTGCCCAATGGGAACAGTCCAGCACGAACTGCCAGGCCAGGTCCTCCCTGGACTAGAAACAAGCATCCTAGGACCGGTTTTGGGGTTTCACCCCTCTTCAGCCAGGATAGCTTGATTCCAGTGGCATGGAGAGCACGGGACTCACGTCTGAGCATACCCGTCCCACACGGGGTGACAAATACCAAAAGAACTATTGATGGACAGAATGCAGAACAATCTCATACATTCACCCCAGTACAGAAATCTGGGCCTAAATCCATAGTTTTTTTGCTCACCATGCCATTCCAGTTTGGACCCAGCCCTATGCAAATCAGTCTTGACCCTGTGCCCAATGGGAACAGTCCAGCCCGAACTGCCAGGGCAGGTCCTCCCTGGACTAGAAACAAACATCCTAGGACCGGTTTCGGGGTTTCACCCCTCTTCAGCCAGGATAGCTTGATTCCAGTGGCATGGAGAGCATGGGACTCACAGCTGAGCATACCCGTCCCACACGGGGTGACAAATACAAAAAGAACTATTGATGGACAGAATGCAGAACAATGTCATACATTCACCCCAGTACAGAGATCTGGGCCAAAATCCATCGTTTTATTGCTCACCATGCCATTCCAGTTTGGACCCAGCAATCAGTCTTGACCCTGTGCCCAATGGGAACAGTCCAGCCCGAACTGCCAGGCCAGGTCTTCCCTGGACTAGAAACAAGCATCCTAGGACCGGTTTCGGGGTTTCACCCCTCTTCAGCCAGGATAGCTTGATTCCAGTGGCATGGAGAGCACGGGACTCACGTCTGAGCATACCCGTCCCACACGGGGTGACAAATACAAAAAGAACTATTGATGGACAGAATGCAGAACAATGTCAGACATTCACCCCAGTACAGAGATCTGGGCCTACATCCATCGTTTTTATGCTCACCATGCCATTCCAGTTTGGACCCAGCCATATGCAAATCAGTCTTGACCCTGTGCCCAATGGGAACAGTCCAGCCCGAACTGCCAGGCCAGGTCCTCCCTGGACTAGAAACAAGCATCCTAGGACCGGTTTCGGGGTTTCACCCCTCTTCAGCCAGGATAGCTTGATTCCAGTGGCATGGAGAGCACGGGACTCACGTCTGAGCATACCCGTCCCACACGGGGTGACAAATACCAAAAGAACTATTGATGGACAGAATGCAGAACAATGTCATACATTCACCCCAGTACAGAGATCTGGGCCTAAATCCATTGTTTTTTGCTCACCATGCCATTCCAGTTTGGACCCAGCCATATGCAAATCAGTCTTGACCCTGTGCCCAATGGGAACAGTCCAGCCCGAACTGCCAGGGCAGGTCCTCCCTGGACTAGAAACAAACATCCTAGGACCGGTTTCGGGGTTTCACCCCTCTTCAGCCAGGATAGCTTGATTCCAGTGGCATGGAGAGCATGGGACTCACGTCTGAGCATACCCGTCCCACACGGGGTGACAAATACAAAAAGAACTATTGATGGACAGAATGCAGAACAATGTCATACATTCACCCCAGTACAGAGATCTGGGCCAAAATCCATCGTTTTATTGCTCACCATGCCATTCCAGTTTGGACCCAGCAATCAGTCTTGACCCTGTGCCCAATGGGAACAGTCCAGCCCGAACTGCCAGGCCAGGTCCTCCCTGGACTAGAAACAAGCATCCTAGGACCGGTTTCGGGGTTTCACCCCTCTTCAGCCAGGATAGCTTGATTCCAGTGGCATGGAGAGCACGGGACTCACGTCTGAGCATACCCGTCCCACACGGGGTGACAAATACAAAAAGAACTATTGATGGACAGAATGCAGAACAATGTCAGACATTCACACCAGTACAGAGATCTGGACCTACATCCATCGTTTTTATGCTCACCATGCCATTCCAGTTTGGACCCAGCCATATGCAAATCAGTCTTGACCCTGTGCCCAATGGGAACAGTCCAGCCCGAACTGCCAGGCCAGGTCCTCCCTGGACTAGAAACAAGCATCCTAGGACCGGTTTCGGGGTTTCACCCCTCTTCAGCCAGGATAGCTTGATTCCAATGGCATGGAGAGCACGGGACTCACATCTGAGCATACCCGTCCCACACGGGGTGACAAATACAAAAAGAACTATTGATGGACAGAATGCAGAACAATGTCATACATTCACCCCAGTACAGAGATCTGGGCCTAAATCTATCGTTTTTTTGCTCACCATGCCATTCCAGTTTGGACCCAGCCATATGCAAATCAGTCTTGACCCTGTGCCCAATGGGAACAGTCCAGCCCGAACTGCCAGGCCAGGTCCTCCCTGGACTAGAAACAAGCATCCTAGGACCGGTTTCGGGGTTTCACCCCTCTTCAGCCAGGATAGCTTGATTCCAGTGGCATGGAGAGCACGGGACTCACGTCTGAGCATACCCGTCCCACACGGGGTGACAAATACAAAAAGAACTATTGATGGACAGAATGCAGAAGAATGTCATACATTCACCCCAGTACAGAGATCTGGGCTTAAATCCATCGTTTTATTGCTCACCATGCCATTCCAGTTTGGACCCAGCAATCAGTCTTGACCCTTTGCCCAATGGGAACAGTCCAGCCCGAACTGCCAGGCCAGGTCCTCCCTGGACTAGAAACAAGCATCCTACGACCGGTTTCGGGGTTTCACCCCTCTTCAGCCAGGATAGCTTGATTCCAGTGGCATGGAGAGCACAGGACTCACATCTAAGCATACCGGTCCCACACGGGGTGACAAATACAAAAAGAACTATTGATGGACAGAATGCAGAACAATGTCATACATTCACCCCAGTACAGAAATCTGGGCCTAAATCCATCGTTTTTTTGCTCACCATGCCATTCCAGTTTGGACCCAGCCATATGCAAATCAGTCTTGACCCTGTGCCCAATGGGAACAGTCCAGCCCGAACTGCCAGGCCAGGTCCTCCCTGGACTGGAAACAAGCATCCTAGGACCGGTTTCGGGGTTTCACCCCTCTTCAGCCAGGATAGCTTGATTCCAGTGGCATGGAGAGCACAGGACTCACGTCTGAGCATACCCGTCCCAGACAGGGTGACAAATACAAAAAGAACTATTGATGGACAGAATGCAGAACAATGTCATACATTCACCCCAGTACAGAGATCTGGGCCTAAATCCATCGTTTTTTTGCTCACCATGCCATTCCAGTTTGGACCCAGCCATATGCAAATCAGTCTTGACCCTGTGCCCAATGGGAACAGTCCAGCCCGAACTGCCATGCCAGGTCCTCCCTGGACTAGAAACAAGCATCCTAGGACCGGTTTCGGGGTTTCACCCCTCTTCAGCCAGGATAGCTAGATTCCAGTGGCATGGAGAGCACGGGACTCACGTCTGAGCATACCCGTCCCACACGGGGTAACAAATACAAAAAGAACTATTGATGGACAGAATGCAGAACAATGTCATACATTCACCCCAGTACAGAAATCTGGGCCTAAATCCATCGTTTTTATGCTCACCATGCCATTCCAGTTTGGACCCAGCCATATGCAAATCAGTCTTGACCCTGTGCCCAATGGGAACAGTCCAGCCCGAACTGCCAGGCCAGGTCCTCCCTGGACTAGAAACAAGCATCCTAGGACCGGTTTCGGGGTTTCACCCCTCTTCAGCCAGGATAGCTTGATTCCAGTGGCATGGAGAGCACAGGACTCACGTCTGAGCATACCCGTCCCACACGGGGTGACAAATACCAAAAGAACTATTGATGGACAGAATGCAGAACAATGTCATACATTCACCCCAGTACAGAGATCTGGGCCTCAATCCATCGTTTTTTGCTCACCATGCCATTCCAGTTTGGACCCAGCCATATGCAAATCAGTCTTGACCCTGTGCCCAATGGGAACAGTCCAGCCCGAACTGCCAGGGCAGATCCTCCCTGGACTAGAAACAAGCATCCTAGGACCGGTTTCGGGGTTTCACCCCTCTTCCGCCAGGATAGCTTGATTCCAGTGGTATGGAGAGCATGGGACTCACGTCTGAGCATACCCGTCCCACACGGGGTGACAAATACAAAAAGAACTATTGATGGACAGAATGCAGAACAATGTCATACATTCACCCCAGTACAGAGATCTGGGCCAAAATCCATTGTTTTATTGCTCACCATGCCATTTCAGTTTGGACCCAGCAATCAGTCTTGACCCTGTGCCCAATGGGAACAGTCCAGCCCGAACTGCCAGGCCAGGTCCTCCCTGGACTAGAAACAAGCATCCTAGGACCGGTTTCGGGGTTTCACCCCTCTTCAGCCAGGATAGCTTGATTCCAGTGGCATGGAGAGCACGGGACTCACGTCTGAGCATACCCGTCCCACACGGGGTGACAAATACAAAAAGAACTATTGATGGACAGAATGCAGAACAATGTCATACATTCACCCTAGTACAGAGATCTGGGCCTACATCCATCGTTTTTATGCTCACCATGCCATTCCAGTTTGGACCCAGCCATATGCAAATCAGTCTTGACCCTGTGCCCAATGGGAACAGTCCAGCCCGAACTGCCAGGCCAGGTCCTCCCTGGACTAGAAACAAGCATCCTAGGACCGGTTTCGGGGTTTCACCCCTCTTCAGCCAGGATAGCTTGATTCCAGTGGCATGGAGAGCACGGGACTCACGTCTGAGCATACCCGTCCCACACAGGGTGACAAATACAAAAAGAACTATTGATGGACAGAATGCAGAACAATGTCATACATTCACCCCAGTACAGAGATCTGGGCCTAAATCCATCGTTTTTTTGCTCACCATGCCATTCCAGTTTGGACCCAGCCATATGCAAATCAGTCTTGACCCTGTGCCCAATGGGAACAGTCCAGCCCGAACTGCCAGGCCAGGTCCTCCCTGGACTAGAAACAAGCATCCTAGGACCGGTTTCGGGGTTTCACCCCTCTTCAGCCAGGATAGCTAGATTCCAGTGGCATGGAGAGCACGGGACTCACGTCTGAGCATACCCGTCCCACACGGGGTAACAAATACAAAAAGAACTATTGATGGACAGAATGCAGAACAATGTCATACATTCACCCCAGTACAGAAATCTGGGCCTAAATCCATCGTTTTTTTGCTCACCATGCCATTCCAGTTTGGACCCACCATATGCAAATCAGTCTTGACCCTGTGCCCAATGGGAACAGTCCAGCCCGAACTGCCAGGCCAGGTCCTCCCTGGACTAGAAACAAGCATCCTAGGACCGGTTTCGGGGTTTCACCCCTCTTCAGCCAGGATAGCTTGATTCCAGTGGCATGGAGAGCACGGGACTCACGTCTGAGCATACCCGTCCCACACGGGGTGACAAATACAAAAAGAACTATTGATGGACAGAATGCAGAAGAATGTCATACATTCACCCCAGTACAGAGATCTGGGCTTAAATCCATCGTTTTATTGCTCACCATGCCATTCCAGTTTGGACCCAGCAATCAGTCTTGACCATTTGCCCAATGGGAACAGTCCAGCCCGAACTGCCAGGCCAGGTCCTCCCTGGACTAGAAACAAGCATCCTACGACCGGTTTCGGGGTTTCACCCCTCTTCAGCCAGGATAGCTTGATTCCAGTGGCATGGAGAGCACAGGACTCACGTCTGAGCATACCGGTCCCACACGGGGTGACAAATACAAAAAGAACTATTGATGGACAGAATGCAGAACAATGTCATACATTCACCCCAGTACAGAAATCTGGGCCTAAATCCATCGTTTTTTTGCTCACCATGCCATTCCAGTTTGGACCCAGCCATATGCAAATCAGTCTTGACCCTGTGCCCAATGGGAACAGTCCAGCCTGAACTGCCAGGCCAGGTCCTCCCTGGACTAGAAACAAGCATCCTAGGACCGGTTTCGGGGTTTCACCCCTCTTAAGCCAGGATAGCTTGATTCCAGTGGCATGGAGAGCACAGGACTCACGTCTGAGCATACCCGTCCCACACGGGGTGACAAATACAAAAAGAACTATTGATGGACAGAATGCAGAACAATCTCATACATTCACCCCAGTACAGAAATCTGGGCCTAAATCCATAGTTTTTTTGCTCACCATGCCATTCCAGTTTGGACCCAGCCATATGCAAATCAGTCTTGACCCTGTGCCCAATGGGAACAGTCCAGCCCGAACTGCCAGGCCAGGTCCTCCCTGGACTAGAAACAAGCATCCTAGGACCGGTTTCGGGGTTTCACCCCTCTTCAGCCAGGATAGCTTGATTCCAGTGGCATGGAGAGCACGGGACTCACGTCTGAGCATACCCGTCCCACACGGGGTGACAAATACCAAAAGAACTATTGATGGACAGAATGCAGAACAATGTCATACATTCACCCCAGTACAGAGATCTGGGCCTAAATCCATTGTTTTTTGCTCACCATGCCATTCCAGTTTGGACCCAGCCATATGCAAATCAGTCTTGACCCTGTGCCCAATGGGAACAGTCCAGCCCGAACTGCCAGGGCAGGTCCTCCCTGGACTAGAAACAAACATCCTAGGACCGGTTTCGGGGTTTCACCCCTCTTCAGCCAGGATAGCTTGATTCCAGTGGCATGGAGAGCATGGGACTCACGTCTGAGCATACCCGTCCCACACGGGGTGACAAATACAAAAAGAACTATTGATGGACAGAATGCAGAACAATGTCATACATTCACCCCAGTACAGAGATCTGGGCCAAAATCCATCGTTTTATTGCTCACCATGCCATTCCAGTTTGGACAAAGCAATCAGTCTTGACCCTGTGCCCAATGGGAACAGTCCAGCCCGAACTGCCAGGCCAGGTCCTCCCTGGACTAGAAACAAGCATCCTAGGACCGGTTTCGGGGTTTCACCCCTCTTCAGCCAGGATAGCTTGATTCCAGTGGCATGGAGAGCACGGGACTCACGTCTGAGCATACCCGTCCCACACGGGGTGACAAATACAAAAAGAACTATTGATGGACAGAATGCAGAACAATGTCAGACATTCACCCCAGTACAGAGATCTGGGCCTACATCCATCGTTTTTATGCTCACCATGCCATTCCAGTTTGGACCCAGCCATATGCAAATCAGTCTTGACCCTGTGCCCAATGGGAACAGTCCAGCCCGAACTGCCAGGCCAGGTCCTCCCTGGACTAGAAACAAGCATCCTAGGACCGGTTGCGGGGTTTCACCCCTCTTCAGCCAGGATAGCTTGATTCCAATGGCATGGAGAGCACGGGACTCACATCTGAGCATACCCGTCCCACACGGGGTGACAAATACAAAAAGAACTATTGATGGACAGAATGCAGAACAATGTCATACATTCACCCCAGTACAGAGATCTGGGCCTAAATCCATCGTTTTTTTGCTCACCATGCCATTCCAGTTTGGACCCAGCCATATGCAAATCAGTCTTGACCCTGTGCCCAATGGGAACAGTCCAGCCCGAACTGCCAGGCCAGGTCCTCCCTGGACTAGAAACAAGCATCCTAGGACCGTTTTCGGGGTTTCACCCCTCTTCAGCCAGGATAGCTTGATTCCAGTGGCATGGAGAGCACGGGACTCACGTCTGAGCATACCCGTCCCACACGGGGTGACAAATACAAAAAGAACTATTGATGGACAGAATGCAGAAGAATGTCATACATTCACCCCAGTACAGAGATCTGGGCTTAAATCCATCGTTTTATTGCTCACCATGCCATTCCAGTTTGGACCCAGCAATCAGTCTTGACCCTTTGCCCAATGGGAACAGTCCAGCCCGAACTGCCAGGCCAGGTCCTCCCTGGACTAGAAACAAGCATCCTACGACCGGTTTCGGGGTTTCACCCCTCTTCAGCCAGGATAGCTTGATTCCAGTGGCATGGAGAGCACAGGACTCACGTCTGAGCATACCGGTCCCACACGGGGTGACAAATACAAAAAGAACTACTGATGGACAGAATGCAGAACAATGTCATACATTCACCCCAGTACAGAAATCTGGGCCTAAATCCATCGTTTTTTTGCTCACCATGCCATTCCAGTTTGGACCCAGCCATATGCAAATCAGTCTTGACCCTGTGCCCAATGGGAACAGTCCAGCCCGAACTGCCAGGCCAGGTCCTCCCTGGACTAGAAACAAGCATCCTAGGACCGGTTTCGGGGTTTCACCCCTCTTCAGCCAGGATAGCTTGATTCCAGTGGCATGGAGAGCACAGAACTCACGTCTGAGCATACCCGTCCCACACGGGGTAACAAATACAAAAAGAACTATTGATGGACAGAATGCAGAACAATGTCATACATTCACCCCAGTACAGAAATCTGGGCCTAAATCCATCGTTTTTATGCTCACCATGCCATTCCAGTTTGGAACCCAGCCATATGCAAATCAGTCTTGACCCTGTGCCCAATGGGAACAGTCCAGCCCGAACTGCCAGGCCAGGTCCTCCCTGGACTAGAAACAAGCATCCTAGGACCGGTTTCGGGGTTTCACCCCTCTTCAGCCAGGATAGCTTGATTCCAGTGGCATGGAGAGCACAGGACTCACGTCTGAGCATACCCGTCCCACACGGGGTGACAAATACCAAAAGAACTATTGATGGACAGAATGCAGAACAATGTCATACATTCACCCCAGTACAGAGATCTGGGCCTAAATCCATCGTTTTTTGCTCACCATGCCATTCCAGTTTGGACCCAGCCATATGCAAATCAGTCTTGACCCTGTGCCCAATGGGAACAGTCCAGCCCGAACTGCCAGGGCAGGTCCTCCCTGGACTAGAAACAAGCATCCTAGGACCGGTTTCGGGGTTTCACCCCTCTTCCGCCAGGATAGCTTGATTCCAGTGGCATGGAGAGCATGGGACTCACGTCTGAGCATACCCGTCCCACACGGGGTGACAAATGCAAAAAGAACTATTGATGGACAGAATGCAGAACAATGTCATACATTCACCCCAGTACAGAGATCTGGGCCAAAATCCATCGTTTTATTGCTCACCATGCCATTCCAGTTTGGACCCAGCCATATGCAAATCAGTCTTGACCCTGTGCCCAATGGGAACAGTCCAGCCCGAACTGCCAGGCCAGGTCCTCCCTGGACTAGAAACAAGCATCCTAGGACCGGTTTCGGGGTTTCACCCCTCTTCAGCCAGGATAGCTTGATTCCAGTGGCATGGAGAGCACGGGACTCACGTCTGAGCATACCCGTCCCACACAGGGTGACAAATACAAAAAGAACTATTGATGGACAGAATGCAGAACAATGTCATACATTCACCCCAGTACAGAGATCTGGGCCTAAATCCATCGTTTTTTTGCTCACCATGCCATTCCAGTTTGGACCCAGCCATATGCAAATCAGTCTTGACCCTGTGCCCAATGGGAACAGTCCAGCCCGAACTGCCAGGCCAGGTCCTCCCTGGACTAGAAACAAGCATCCTAGGACCAGTTTCGGGGTTTCACCCCTCTTCAGCCAGGATAGCTAGATTCCAGTGGCATGGAGAGCACGGGACTCACGTCTGAGCATACCCGTCCCACACGGGGTAACAAATACAAAAAAAACTTTTGATGGACAGAATGCAGAACAATGTCATACATTCACCCCAGTACAGAAATCTGGGCCTAAATCCATCGTTTTTTTGCTCACCATGCCATTCCAGTTTGGACCCACCATATGCAAATCAGTCTTGACCCTGTGCCCAATGGGAACAGTCCAGCCCGAACTGCCAGGGCAGGTCCTCCCTGGACTAGAAACAAACATCCTAGGACCGGTTTCGGGGTTTCACCCCTCTTCAGCCAGGATAGCTTGATTCCAGTGGCATGGAGAGCATGGGACTCACGTCTGAGCATACCCGTCCCACACGGGGTGACAAATACAAAAAGAACTATTGATGGACAGAATGCAGAACAATGTCATACATTCACCCCAGTACAGAGATCTGGGCCAAAATCCATCGTTTTATTGCTCACCATGCCATTCCAGTTTGGACAAAGCAATCAGTCTTGACCCTGTGCCCAATGGGAACAGTCCAGCCCGAACTGCCAGGCCAGGTCCTCCCTGGACTAGAAACAAGCATCCTAGGACCGGTTTCGGGGTTTCACCCCTCTTCAGCCACGATAGCTTGATTCCAGTGGCATGGAGAGCACGGGACTCACGTCTGAGCATACCCGTCCCACACGGGGTGACAAATACAAAAAGAACTATTGATGGACAGAATGCAGAACAATGTCAGACATTCACCCCAGTACAGAGATCTGGGCCTACATCCATCGTTTTTATGCTCACCATGCCATTCCAGTTTGGACCCAGCCATATGCAAATCAGTCTTGACCCTGTGCCCAATGGGAACAGTCCAGCCCGAACTGCCAGGCCAGGTCCTCCCTGGACTAGAAACAAGCATCCTAGGACCGGTTGCGGGGTTTCACCCCTCTTCAGCCAGGATAGCTTGATTCCAATGGCATGGAGAGCACGGGACTCACATCTGAGCATACCCGTCCCACACGGGGTGACAAATACAAAAAGAACTATTGATGGACAGAATGCAGAACAATGTCATACATTCACCCCAGTACAGAGATCTGGGCCTAAATCCATCGTTTTTTTGCTCACCATGCCATTCCAGTTTGGACCCAGCCATATGCAAATCAGTCTTGACCCTGTGCCCAATGGGAACAGTCCAGCCCGAACTGCCAGGCCAGGTCCTCCCTGGACTAGAAACAAGCATCCTAGGACCGTTTTCGGGGTTTCACCCCTCTTCAGCCAGGATAGCTTGATTCCAGTGGCATGGAGAGCACGGGACTCACGTCTGAGCATACCCGTCCCACACGGGGTGACAAATACAAAAAGAACTATTGATGGACAGAATGCAGAAGAATGTCATACATTCACCCCAGTACAGAGATCTGGGCTTAAATCCATCGTTTTATTGCTCACCATGCCATTCCAGTTTGGACCCAGCAATCAGTCTTGACCCTTTGCCCAATGGGAACAGTCCAGCCCGAACTGCCAGGCCAGGTCCTCCCTGGACTAGAAACAAGCATCCTACGACCGGTTTCGGGGTTTCACCCCTCTTCAGCCAGGATAGCTTGATTCCAGTGGCATGGAGAGCACAGGACTCACGTCTGAGCATACCGGTCCCACACGGGGTGACAAATACAAAAAGAACTACTGATGGACAGAATGCAGAACAATGTCATACATTCACCCCAGTACAGAAATCTGGGCCTAAATCCATCGTTTTTTTGCTCACCATGCCATTCCAGTTTGGACCCAGCCATATGCAAATCAGTCTTGACCCTGTGCCCAATGGGAACAGTCCAGCCCGAACTGCCAGGCCAGGTCCTCCCTGGACTAGAAACAAGCATCCTAGGACCGGTTTCGGGGTTTCACCCCTCTTCAGCCAGGATAGCTTGATTCCAGTGGCATGGAGAGCACAGAACTCACGTCTGAGCATACCCGTCCCACACGGGGTAACAAATACAAAAAGAACTATTGATGGACAGAATGCAGAACAATGTCATACATTCACCCCAGTACAGAAATCTGGGCCTAAATCCATCGTTTTTATGCTCACCATGCCATTCCAGTTTGGAACCCAGCCATATGCAAATCAGTCTTGACCCTGTGCCCAATGGGAACAGTCCAGCCCGAACTGCCAGGCCAGGTCCTCCCTGGACTAGAAACAAGCATCCTAGGACCGGTTTCGGGGTTTCACCCCTCTTCAGCCAGGATAGCTTGATTCCAGTGGCATGGAGAGCACAGGACTCACGTCTGAGCATACCCGTCCCACACGGGGTGACAAATACCAAAAGAACTATTGATGGACAGAATGCAGAACAATGTCATACATTCACCCCAGTACAGAGATCTGGGCCTAAATCCATCGTTTTTTGCTCACCATGCCATTCCAGTTTGGACCCAGCCATATGCAAATCAGTCTTGACCCTGTGCCCAATGGGAACAGTCCAGCCCGAACTGCCAGGGCAGGTCCTCCCTGGACTAGAAACAAGCATCCTAGGACCGGTTTCGGGGTTTCACCCCTCTTCCGCCAGGATAGCTTGATTCCAGTGGCATGGAGAGCATGGGACTCACGTCTGAGCATACCCGTCCCACACGGGGTGACAAATGCAAAAAGAACTATTGATGGACAGAATGCAGAACAATGTCATACATTCACCCCAGTACAGAGATCTGGGCCAAAATCCATCGTTTTATTGCTCACCATGCCATTCCAGTTTGGACCCAGCCATATGCAAATCAGTCTTGACCCTGTGCCCAATGGGAACAGTCCAGCCCGAACTGCCAGGCCAGGTCCTCCCTGGACTAGAAACAAGCATCCTAGGACCGGTTTCGGGGTTTCACCCCTCTTCAGCCAGGATAGCTTGATTCCAGTGGCATGGAGAGCACGGGACTCACGTCTGAGCATACCCGTCCCACACAGGGTGACAAATACAAAAAGAACTATTGATGGACAGAATGCAGAACAATGTCATACATTCACCCCAGTACAGAGATCTGGGCCTAAATCCATCGTTTTTTTGCTCACCATGCCATTCCAGTTTGGACCCAGCCATATGCAAATCAGTCTTGACCCTGTGCCCAATGGGAACAGTCCAGCCCGAACTGCCAGGCCAGGTCCTCCCTGGACTAGAAACAAGCATCCTAGGACCAGTATCGGGGTTTCACCCCTCTTCAGCCAGGATAGCTAGATTCCAGTGGCATGGAGAGCACGGGACTCACGTCTGAGCATACCCGTCCCACACGGGGTAACAAATACAAAAAAAACTTTTGATGGACAGAATGCAGAACAATGTCATACATTCACCCCAGTACAGAAATCTGGGCCTAAATCCATCGTTTTTTTGCTCACCATGCCATTCCAGTTTGGACCCACCATATGCAAATCAGTCTTGACCCTGTGCCCAATGGGAACAGTCCAGCCCGAACTGCCAGGCCAGGTCCTCCCTGGACTAGAAACAAGCATCCTAGGACCGGTTTCGGGGTTTCACCCCTCTTCAGCCAGGATAGCTTGATTCCAGTGGCATGGAGAGCACGGGACTCACGTCTGAGCATACCCGTCCCACACGGGGTGACAAATACAAAAAGAACTATTGATGGACAGAATGCAGAAGAATGTCATACATTCACCCCAGTACAGAGATCTGGGCTTAAATCCATCGTTTTATTGCTCACCATGCCATTCCAGTTTGGACCCAGCAATCAGTCTTGACCATTTGCCCAATGGGAACAGTCCAGCCCGAACTGCCAGGCCAGGTCCTCCCTGGACTAGAAACAAGCATCCTACGACCGGTTTCGGGGTTTCACCCCTCTTCAGCCAGGATAGCTAGATTCCAGTGGCATGGAGAGCACGGGACTCACGTCTGAGCATACCCGTCCCACACGGGGTAACAAATACAAAAAAAACTTTTGATGGACAGAATGCAGAACAATGTCATACATTCACCCCAGTACAGAAATCTGGGCCTAAATCCATCGTTTTTTTGCTCACCATGCCATTCCAGTTTGGACCCACCATATGCAAATCAGTCTTGACCCTGTGCCCAATGGGAACAGTCCAGCCCGAACTGCCAGGCCAGGTCCTCCCTGGACTAGAAACAAGCATCCTAGGACCGGTTTCGGGGTTTCACCCCTCTTCAGCCAGGATAGCTTGATTCCAGTGGCATGGAGAGCACGGGACTCACGTCTGAGCATACCCGTCCCACACGGGGTGACAAATACAAAAAGAACTATTGATGGACAGAATGCAGAAGAATGTCATACATTCACCCCAGTACAGAGATCTGGGCTTAAATCCATCGTTTTATTGCTCACCATGCCATTCCAGTTTGGACCCAGCAATCAGTCTTGACCATTTGCCCAATGGGAACAGTCCAGCCCGAACTGCCAGGCCAGGTCCTCCCTGGACTAGAAACAAGCATCCTACGACCGGTTTCGGGGTTTCACCCCTCTTCAGCCAGGATAGCTTGATTCCAGTGGCATGGAGAGCACAGGACTCACGTCTGAGCATACAGGTCCCACACGGGGTGACAAATACAAAAAGAACTATTGATGGACAGAATGCAGAACAATGTCATACATTCACCCCAGTACAGAAATCTGGGCCTAAATCCATCGTTTTTTTGCTCACCATGCCATTCCAGTTTGGACCCAGCCATATGCAAATCAGTCTTGACCCTGTGCCCAATGGGAACAGTCCAGCCTGAACTGCCAGGCCAGGTCCTCCCTGGACTAGAAACAAGCATCCTAGGACCGGTTTCGGGGTTTCACCCCTCTTAAGCCAGGATAGCTTGATTCCAGTGGCATGGAGAGCACAGGACTCACGTCTGAGCATACCCGTCCCACACGGGGTGACAAATACCAAAAGAACTATTGATGGACAGAATGCAGAACAATGTCATACATTCACCCCAGTACAGAGATCTGGGCCTAAATCCATCGTTTTTTGCTCACCATGCCATTCCAGTTTGGACCCAGCCATATGCAAATCAGTCTTGACCCTGTGCCCAATGGGAACAGTCCAGCCCGAACTGCCAGGCCAGGTCCTCCCTGGACTAGAAACAAGCATCCTAGGACCAGTTTCGGGGTTTCACCCCTCTTCAGCCAGGATAGCTAGATTCCAGTGGCATGGAGAGCACGGGACTCACGTCTGAGCATACCCGTCCCACACGGGGTAACAAATACAAAAAAAACTTTTGATGGACAGAATGCAGAACAATGTCATACATTCACCCCAGTACAGAAATCTGGGCCTAAATCCATCGTTTTTTTGCTCACCATGCCATTCCAGTTTGGACCCACCATATGCAAATCAGTCTTGACCCTGTGCCCAATGGGAACAGTCCAGCCCGAACTGCCAGGCCAGGTCCTCCCTGGACTAGAAACAAGCATCCTAGGACCGGTTTCGGGGTTTCACCCCTCTTCAGCCAGGATAGCTTGATTCCAGTGGCATGGAGAGCACGGGACTCACGTCTGAGCATGCCCGTCCCACACGGGGTGACAAATACAAAAAGAACTATTGATGGACAGAATGCAGAAGAATGTCATACATTCACCCCAGTACAGAGATCTGGGCTTAAATCCATCGTTTTATTGCTCACCATGCCATTCCAGTTTGGACCCAGCAATCAGTCTTGACCATTTGCCCAATGGGAACAGTCCAGCCCGAACTGCCAGGCCAGGTCCTCCCTGGACTAGAAACAAGCATCCTACGACCGGTTTCGGGGTTTCACCCCTCTTCAGCCAGGATAGCTAGATTCCAGTGGCATGGAGAGCACGGGACTCACGTCTGAGCATACCCGTCCCACACGGGGTAACAAATACAAAAAAAACTTTTGATGGACAGAATGCAGAACAATGTCATACATTCACCCCAGTACAGAAATCTGGGCCTAAATCCATCGTTTTTTTGCTCACCATGCCATTCCAGTTTGGACCCACCATATGCAAATCAGTCTTGACCCTGTGCCCAATGGGAACAGTCCAGCCCGAACTGCCAGGCCAGGTCCTCCCTGGACTAGAAACAAGCATCCTAGGACCGGTTTCGGGGTTTCACCCCTCTTCAGCCAGGATAGCTTGATTCCAGTGGCATGGAGAGCACGGGACTCACGTCTGAGCATACCCGTCCCACACGGGGTGACAAATACAAAAAGAACTATTGATGGACAGAATGCAGAAGAATGTCATACATTCACCCCAGTACAGAGATCTGGGCTTAAATCCATCGTTTTATTGCTCACCATGCCATTCCAGTTTGGACCCAGCAATCAGTCTTGACCATTTGCCCAATGGGAACAGTCCAGCCCGAACTGCCAGGCCAGGTCCTCCCTGGACTAGAAACAAGCATCCTACGACCGGTTTCGGGGTTTCACCCCTCTTCAGCCAGGATAGCTTGATTCCAGTGGCATGGAGAGCACAGGACTCACGTCTGAGCATACAGGTCCCACACGGGGTGACAAATACAAAAAGAACTATTGATGGACAGAATGCAGAACAATGTCATACATTCACCCCAGTACAGAAATCTGGGCCTAAATCCATCGTTTTTTTGCTCACCATGCCATTCCAGTTTGGACCCAGCCATATGCAAATCAGTCTTGACCCTGTGCCCAATGGGAACAGTCCAGCCTGAACTGCCAGGCCAGGTCCTCCCTGGACTAGAAACAAGCATCCTAGGACCGGTTTCGGGGTTTCACCCCTCTTAAGCCAGGATAGCTTGATTCCAGTGGCATGGAGAGCACAGGACTCACGTCTGAGCATACCCGTCCCACACGGGGTGACAAATACTAAAAGAACTATTGATGGACAGAATGCAGAACAATGTCATACATTCACCCCAGTACAGAGATCTGGGCCTAAATCCATCGTTTTTTGCTCACCATGCCATTCCAGTTTGGACCCAGCCATATGCAAATCAGTCTTGACCCTGTGCCCAATGGGAACAGTCCAGCCCGAACTGCCAGGGCAGGTCCTCCCTGGACTAGAAACAAGCATCCTAGGACCGGTTTCGGGGTTTCACCCCTCTTCCGCCAGGATAGCTTGATTCCAGTGGCATGGAGAGCATGGGACTCACGTCTGAGCATACCCGTCCCACACGGGGTGACAAATACAAAAAGAACTATTGATGGACAGAATGCAGAACAATGTCATACATTCACCCCAGTACAGAGATCTGGGCCAAAATCCATCGTTTTATTGCTCACCATGCCATTCCAGTTTGGACCCAGCAATCAGTCTTGACCCTGTGCCCAATGGGAACAGTCCAGCCCGAACTGCCAGGCCAGGTCCTCCCTGGACTAGAAACAAGCATCCTAGGACCGGTTTCGGGGTTTCACCCCTCTTCAGCCAGGATAGCTTGATTCCAGTGGCATGGAGAGCACGGGACTCACGTCTGAGCATACCCGTCCCACACGGGGTGACAAATACAAAAAGAACTATTGATGGACAGAATGCAGAACAATATCATACATTCACCCCAGTACAGAGATCTGGGCCTACATCCATCGTTTTTATGCTCACCATGCCATTCCAGTTTGGACCCAGCCATATGCAAATCAGTCTTGACCCTGTGCCCAATGGGAACAGTCCAGCCCGAACTGCCAGGCCAGGTCCTCCCTGGACTAGAAACAAGCATCCTAGGACCGGTTTCGGGGTTTCACCCCTCTTCAGCCAGGATAGCTTGATTCCAGTGGCATGGAGAGCACGGGACTCACGTCTGAGCATACCCGTCCCACACAGGGTGACAAATACAAAAAGAACTATTGATGGACAGAATGCAGAACAATGTCATACATTCACCCCAGTACAGAGATCTGGGCCTAAATCCATCGTTTTTTTGCTCACCATGCCATTCCAGTTTGGACCCAGCCATATGCAAATCAGTCTTGACCCTGTGCCCAATGGGAACAGTCCAGGCCGAACTGCCAGGCCAGGTCCTCCCTGGACTAGAAACAAGCATCCTAGGACCGGTTTCGGGGTTTCACCCCTCTTCAGCCAGGATAGCTTGATTCCAGTGGCATGGAGAGCACGGGACTCACGTCTGAGCATACTCGTCCCACACGGGGTGACAAATACAAAAAGAACTATTGATGGACAGAATGCAGAAGAATGTCATACATTCACCCAAGTACAGAGATCTGGGCTTAAATCCATCGTTTTTTTGCTCACCAAGCCATTCCAGTTTGGACCCAGCAATCAGTCTTGACCCTGTGCCCAATGGGAACAGTCCAGCCCGAACTGCCAGGCCAGGTCCTCCCTGGACTAGAAACAAGCATCCTAGGACCGGTTTCGGGGTTTCACCCCTCTTCAGCCAGGATAGCTAGATTCCAGTGGCATGG
Organism: Triturus cristatus; assembly: GCF_964204655.1. Taxonomy (NCBI): domain Eukaryota; kingdom Metazoa; phylum Chordata; class Amphibia; order Caudata; family Salamandridae; genus Triturus; species Triturus cristatus. The sequence continues at coordinate 279,428,513 of NC_140580.1, read as the reverse complement.
AGAGCACGGGACTCACGTCTGAGCATACCCGTCCCACACGGGGTAACAAATACAAAAAGAACTATTGATGGACAGAATGCAGAACAATGTCATACATTCACCCCAGTACAGAAATCTGGGCCTAAATCCATCGTTTTTATGCTCACCATGCCATTCCAGTTTGGACCCAGCCATATGCAAATCAGTCTTGACCCTGTGCCCAATGGGAACAGTCCAGCCCGAACTGCCAGGCCAGGTCCTCCCTGGACTAGAAACAAGCATCCTAGGACCGGTTTCGGGGTTTCACCCCTCTTCAGCCAGGATAGCTTGATTCCAGTGGCATGGAGAGCACAGGACTCACGTCTGAGCATACCCGTCCCACACGGGGTGACAAATACCAAAAGAACTATTGATGGACAGAATGCAGAACAATGTCATACATTCACCCCAGTACAGAGATCTGGGCCTAAATCCATCGTTTTTTGCTCACCAGGCCATTCCAGTTTGGACCCAGCCATATGCAAATCAGTCTTGACCCTGTGCCCAATGGGAACAGTCCAGCCCGAACTGCCAGGGCAGGTCCTCCCTGGACTAGAAACAAGCATCCTAGGACTGGTTTCGGGGTTTCACCCCTCTTCCGCCAGGATAGCTTGATTCCAGTGGCATGGAGAGCATGGGACTCACGTCTGAGCATACCCGTCCCACACGGGGTGACAAATACAAAAAGAACTATTGATGGACAGAATGCAGAACAATGTCATACCATTACCCCAGTACAGAGATCTGGGCCAAAATCCATCGTTTTATTGCTCACCATGCCATTCCAGTTTGGACCCAGCAATCAGTCTTGACCCTGTGCCCAATGGGAACAGTCCAGCCCGAACTGCCAGGCCAGGTCCTCCCTGGACTAGAAACAAGCATCCTAGGACCGGTTTCGGGGTTTCACCCCTCTTCAGCCAGGATAGCTAGATTCCAGTGGCATGGAGAGCACGGGACTCACGTCTGAGCATACCCATCCCACACGGGGTAACAAATACAAAAAGAACTATTGATGGACAGAATGCAGAACAATGTCATACATTCACCCCAGTACAGAAATCTGGGCCTAAATCCATCGTTTTTATGCTCACCATGCCATTCCAGTTTGGACCCAGCCATATGCAAATCAGTCTTGACCCTGTGCCCAATGGGAACAGTCCAGCCCGAACTGCCAGGCCAGGTCCTCCCTGGACTAGAAACAAGCATCCTAGGACCGGTTTCGGGGTTTCACCCCTCTTCAGCCAGGATAGCTTGATTCCAGTGGCATGGAGAGCACAGGACTCACGTCTGAGCATACCCGTCCCACACGGGGTGACAAATACCAAAAGAACTATTGATGGACAGAATGCAGAACAATGTCATACATTCACCCCAGTACAGAGATCTGGGCCTAAATCCATCGTTTTTTGCTCACCAGGCCATTCCAGTTTGGACCCAGCCATATGCAAATCAGTCTTGACCCTGTGCCCAATGGGAACAGTCCAGCCCGAACTGCCAGGGCAGGTCCTCCCTGGACTAGAAACAAGCATCCTAGGACCGGTTTCGGGGTTTCACCCCTCTTCCGCCAGGATAGCTTGATTCCAGTGGCATGGAGAGCATGGGACTCACGTCTGAGCATACCCGTCCCACACGGGGTGACAAATACAAAAAGAACTATTGATGGACAGAATGCAGAACAATGTCATACATTCACCCCAGTACAGAGATCTGGGCCAAAATCCATCGTTTTATTGCTCACCATGCCATTCCAGTTTGGACCCAGCAATCAGTCTTGACCCTGTGCCCAATGGGAACTGTCCAGCCCGAACTGCCAGGCCAGGTCCTCCCTGGACTAGAAACAAGCATCCTAGGACCGGTTTCGGGGTTTCTCCCCTCTTCAGCCAGGATAGCTTGATTCCAGTGGCATGGAGAGCACGGGACTCACGTCTGAGCATACCCGTCCCACACGGGGTGACAAATACAAAAAGAACTATTGATGGACAGAATGCAGAACAATGTCATACATTCACCCTAGTACAGAGATCTGGGCCTACATCCATCGTTTTTATGCTCACCATGCCATTCCAGTTTGGACCCAGCCATATGCAAATCAGTCTTGACCCTGTGCCCAATGGGAACAGTCCAGCCCGAACTGCCAGGCCAGGTCCTCCCTGGACTAGAAACAAGCATCCTAGGACCGGTTTCGGGGTTTCACCCCTCTTCAGCCAGGATAGCTTGATTCCAGTGGCATGGAGAGCACGGGACTCACGTCTGAGCATACCCGTCCCACACAGGGTGACAAATACAAAAAGAACTATTGATGGACAGAATGCAGAACAATGTCATACATTCACCCCAGTACAGAGATCTGGGCCTAAATCCATCGTTTTTTTGCTCACCATGCCATTCCAGTTTGGACCCAGCCATATGCAAATCAGTCTTGACCCTGTGCCCAATGGGAACAGTCCAGCCCGAACTGCCAGGCCAGGTCCTCCCTGGACTAGAAACAAGCATCCTAGGACCGGTTTCGGGGTTTCACCCCTCTTCAGCCAGGATAGCTAGATTCCAGTGGCATGGAGAGCACGGGACTCACGTCTGAGCATACCCGTCTCACATGGGGTAACAAATACAAAAAGAACTATTGATGGACAGAATGCAGAACAATGTCATACATTCACCCCAGTACAGAAATCTGGGCCTAAATCCATCGTTTTTTTGCTCACCATGCCATTCCAGTTTGGACCCACCATATGCAAATCAGTCTTGACCCTGTGCCCAATGGGAACAGTCCAGCCCGAACTGCCAGGCCAGGTCCTCCCTGGACTAGAAACAAGCATCCTAGGACCGGTTTCGGGGTTTCACCCCTCTTCAGCCAGGATAGCTTGATTCCAGTGGCATGGAGAGCACGGGACTCACGTCTGAGCATACCCGTCCCACACGGGGTGACAAATACAAAAAGAACTATTGATGGACAGAATGCAGAAGAATGTCATACATTTACCCCAGTACAGAGATCTGGGCTTAAATCCATCGTTTTATTGCTCACCATGCCATTCCAGTTTGGACCCAGCAATCAGTCTTGACCATTTGCCCAATGGGAACAGTCCAGCCCGAACTGCCAGGCCAGGTCCTCCCTGGACTAGAAACAAGCATCCTACGACCGGTTTCGGGGTTTCACCCCTCTTCAGCCAGGATAGCTTGATTCCAGTGGCATGGAGAGCACAGGACTCACGTCTGAGCATACCGGTCCCACACGGGGTGACAAATACAAAAAGAACTATTGATGGACAGAATGCAGAACAATGTCATACATTCACCCCAGTACAGAAATCTGGGCCTAAATCCATCGTTTTTTTGCTCACCATGCCATTCCAGTTTGGACCCAGCCATATGCAAATCAGTCTTGACCCTGTGCCCAATGGGAACAGTCCAGCCTGAACTGCCAGGCCAGGTCCTCCCTGGACTAGAAACAAGCATCCTAGGGCCGGTTTCGGGGTTTCACCCCTCTTAAGCCAGGATAGCTTGATTCCAGTGGCATGGAGAGCACAGGACTCACGTCTGAGCATACCCGTCCCACACGGGGTGACAAATACCAAAAGAACTATTGATGGACAGAATGCAGAACAATGTCATACATTCACCCCAGTACAGAGATCTGGGCCTAAATCCATCGTTTTTTGCTCACCATGCCATTCCAGTTTGGACCCAGCCATATGCAAATCAGTCTTGACCCTGTGCCCAATGGGAACAGTCCAGCCCGAACTGCCAGGGCAGGTCCTCCCTGGACTAGAAACAAGCATCCTAGGACCGGTTTCGGGGTTTCACCCCTCTTCCGCCAGGATAGCTTGATTCCAGTGGCATGGAGAGCATGGGACTCACGTCTGAGCATACCCGTCCCACACGGGGTGACAAATACAAAAAGAACTATTGATGGACAGAATGCAGAACAATGTCATACATTCACCCCAGTACAGAGATCTGGGCCAAAATCCATCGTTTTATTGCTCACCATGCCATTCCAGTTTGGACCCAGCAATCAGTCTTGACCCTGTGCCCAATGGGAACAGTCCAGCCCGAACTGCCAGGCCAGGTCCTCCCTGGACTAGAAACAAGCATCCTACGACCGGTTTCGGGGTTTCACCCCTCTTCAGCCAGGATAGCTAGATTCCAGTGGCATGGAGAGCACGGGACTCACGTCTGAGCATACCCGTCCCACACGGGGTAACAAATACAAAAAAAACTTTTGATGGACAGAATGCAGAACAATGTCATACATTCACCCCAGTACAGAAATCTGGGCCTAAATCCATCGTTTTTTTGCTCACCATGCCATTCCAGTTTGGACCCACCATATGCAAATCAGTCTTGACCCTGTGCCCAATGGGAACAGTCCAGCCCGAACTGCCAGGCCAGGTCCTCCCTGGACTAGAAACAAGCATCCTAGGACCGGTTTCGGGGTTTCACCCCTCTTCAGCCAGGATAGCTTGATTCCAGTGGCATGGAGAGCACGGGACTCACGTCTGAGCATACCCGTCCCACACGGGGTGACAAATACAAAAAGAACTATTGATGGACAGAATGCAGAAGAATGTCATACATTCACCCCAGTACAGAGATCTGGGCTTAAATCCATCGTTTTATTGCTCACCATGCCATTCCAGTTTGGACCCAGCAATCAGTCTTGACCATTTGCTCAATGGGAACAGTCCAGCCCGAACTGCCAGGCCAGGTCCTCCCTGGACTAGAAACAAGCATCCTACGACCGGTTTCGGGGTTTCACCCCTCTTCAGCCAGGATAGCTTGATTCCAGTGGCATGGAGAGCACAGGACTCACGTCTGAGCATACAGGTCCCACACGGGGTGACAAATACAAAAAGAACTATTGATGGACAGAATGCAGAACAATGTCATACATTCACCCCAGTACAGAAATCTGGGCCTAAATCCATCGTTTTTTTGCTCACCATGCCATTCCAGTTTGGACCCAGCCATATGCAAATCAGTCTTGACCCTGTGCCCAATGGGAACAGTCCAGCCTGAACTGCCAGGCCAGGTCCTCCCTGGACTAGAAACAAGCATCCTAGGACCGGTTTCGGGGTTTCACCCCTCTTAAGCCAGGATAGCTTGATTCCAGTGGCATGGAGAGCACAGGACTCACGTCTGAGCATACCCGTCCCACACGGGGTGACAAATACCAAAAGAACTATTGATGGACAGAATGCAGAACAATGTCATACATTCACCCCAGTACAGAGATCTGGGCCTAAATCCATCGTTTTTTGCTCACCATGCCATTCCAGTTTGGACCCAGCCATATGCAAATCAGTCTTGACCCTGTGCCCAATGGGAACAGTCCAGCCCGAACTGCCAGGCCAGGTCCTCCCTGGACTAGAAACAAGCATCCTAGGACCAGTTTCGGGGTTTCACCCCTCTTCAGCCAGGATAGCTAGATTCCAGTGGCATGGAGAGCACGGGACTCACGTCTGAGCATACCCGTCCCACACGGGGTAACAAATACAAAAAAAACTTTTGATGGACAGAATGCAGAACAATGTCATACATTCACCCCAGTACAGAAATCTGGGCCTAAATCCATCGTTTTTTGCTCACCATGCCATTCCAGTTTGGACCCACCATATGCAAATCAGTCTTGACCCTGTGCCCAATGGGAACAGTCCAGCCCGAACTGCCAGGCCAGGTCCTCCCTGGACTAGAAACAAGCATCCTAGGACCGGTTTCGGGGTTTCACCCCTCTTCAGCCAGGATAGCTTGATTCCAGTGGCATGGAGAGCACGGGACTCACGTCTGAGCATACCCGTCCCACACGGGGTGACAAATACAAAAAGAACTATTGATGGACAGAATGCAGAAGAATGTCATACATTCACCCCAGTACAGAGATCTGGGCTTAAATCCATCGTTTTATTGCTCACCATGCCATTCCAGTTTGGACCCAGCAATCAGTCTTGACCATTTGCCCAATGGGAACAGTCCAGCCCGAACTGCCAGGCCAGGTCCTCCCTGGACTAGAAACAAGCATCCTACGACCGGTTTCGGGGTTTCACCCCTCTTCAGCCAGGATAGCTAGATTCCAGTGGCATGGAGAGCACGGGACTCACGTCTGAGCATACCCGTCCCACACGGGGTAACAAATACAAAAAAAACTTTTGATGGACAGAATGCAGAACAATGTCATACATTCACCCCAGTACAGAAATCTGGGCCTAAATCCATCGTTTTTTTGCTCACCATGCCATTCCAGTTTGGACCCACCATATGCAAATCAGTCTTGACCCTGTGCCCAATGGGAACAGTCCAGCCCGAACTGCCAGGCCAGGTCCTCCCTGGACTAGAAACAAGCATCCTAGGACCGGTTTCGGGGTTTCACCCCTCTTCAGCCAGGATAGCTTGATTCCAGTGGCATGGAGAGCACGGGACTCACGTCTGAGCATACCCGTCCCACACGGGGTGACAAATACAAAAAGAACTATTGATGGACAGAATGCAGAAGAATGTCATACATTCACCCCAGTACAGAGATCTGGGCTTAAATCCATCGTTTTATTGCTCACCATGCCATTCCAGTTTGGACCCAGCAATCAGTCTTGACCATTTGCCCAATGGGAACAGTCCAGCCCGAACTGCCAGGCCAGGTCCTCCCTGGACTAGAAACAAGCATCCTACGACCGGTTTCGGGGTTTCACCCCTCTTCAGCCAGGATAGCTTGATTCCAGTGGCATGGAGAGCACAGGACTCACGTCTGAGCATACAGGTCCCACACGGGGTGACAAATACAAAAAGAACTATTGATGGACAGAATGCAGAACAATGTCATACATTCACCCCAGTACAGAAATCTGGGCCTAAATCCATCGTTTTTTTGCTCACCATGCCATTCCAGTTTGGACCCAGCCATATGCAAATCAGTCTTGACCCTGTGCCCAATGGGAACAGTCCAGCCTGAACTGCCAGGCCAGGTCCTCCCTGGACTAGAAACAAGCATCCTAGGACCGGTTTCGGGGTTTCACCCCTCTTAAGCCAGGATAGCTTGATTCCAGTGGCATGGAGAGCACAGGACTCACGTCTGAGCATACCCGTCCCACACGGGGTGACAAATACTAAAAGAACTATTGATGGACAGAATGCAGAACAATGTCATACATTCACCCCAGTACAGAGATCTGGGCCTAAATCCATCGTTTTTTGCTCACCATGCCATTCCAGTTTGGACCCAGCCATATGCAAATCAGTCTTGACCCTGTGCCCAATGGGAACGGTCCAGCCCGAACTGCCAGGGCAGGTCCTCCCTGGACTAGAAACAAGCATCCTAGGACCGGTTTCGGGGTTTCACCCCTCTTCCGCCAGGATAGCTTGATTCCAGTGGCATGGAGAGCATGGGACTCACGTCTGAGCATACCCGTCCCACACGGGGTGACAAATACAAAAAGAACTATTGATGGACAGAATGCAGAACAATGTCATACATTCACCCCAGTACAGAGATCTGGGCCAAAATCCATCGTTTTATTGCTCACCATGCCATTCCAGTTTGGACCCAGCAATCAGTCTTGACCCTGTGCCCAATGGGAACAGTCCAGCCCGAACTGCCAGGCCAGGTCCTCCCTGGACTAGAAACAAGCATCCTAGGACCGGTTTCGGGGTTTCACCCCTCTTCAGCCAGGATAGCTTGATTCCAGTGGCATGGAGAGCACGGGGCTCACGTCTGAGCATACCCGTCCCACACGGGGTGACAAATACAAAAAGAACTATTGATGGACAGAATGCAGAACAATATCATACATTCACCCCAGTACAGAGATCTGGGCCTACATCCATCGTTTTTATGCTCACCATGCCATTCCAGTTTGGACCCAGCCATATGCAAATCAGTCTTGACCCTGTGCCCAATGGGAACAGTCCAGCCCGAACTGCCAGGCCAGGTCCTCCCTGGACTAGAAACAAGCATCCTAGGACCGGTTTCGGGGTTTCACCCCTCTTCAGCCAGGATAGCTTGATTCCAGTGGCATGGAGAGCACGGGACTCACGTCTGAGCATACCCGTCCCACACAGGGTGACAAATACAAAAAGAACTATTGATGGACAGAATGCAGAACAATGTCATACATTCACCCCAGTACAGAGATCTGGGCCTAAATCCATCGTTTTTTTGCTCACCATGCCATTCCAGTTTGGACCCAGCCATATGCAAATCAGTCTTGACCCTGTGCCCAATGGGAACAGTCCAGGCCGAACTGCCAGGCCAGGTCCTCCCTGGACTAGAAACAAGCATCCTAGGACCGGTTTCGGGGTTTCACCCCTCTTCAGCCAGGATAGCTTGATTCCAGTGGCATGGAGAGCACGGGACTCACGTCTGAGCATACTCATCCCACACGGGGTGACAAATACAAAAAGAACTATTGATGGACAGAATGCAGAAGAATGTCATACATTCACCCAAGTACAGAGATCTGGGCTTAAATCCATCGTTTTTTTGCTCACCAAGCCATTCCAGTTTGGACCCAGCAATCAGTCTTGACCCTGTGCCCAATGGGAACAGTCCAGCCCGAACTGCCAGGCCAGGTCCTCCCTGGACTAGAAACAAGCATCCTAGGACCGGTTTCGGGGTTTCACCCCTCTTCAGCCAGGATAGCTAGATTCCAGTGGCATGGAGAGCACGGGACTCACGTCTGAGCATACCCGTCCCACACGGGGTAACAAATACAAAAAGAACTATTGATGGACAGAATGCAGAACAATGTCATACATTCACCCCAGTACAGAAATCTGGGCCTAAATCCATCGTTTTTATGCTCACCATGCCATTCCAGTTTGGACCCAGCCATATGCAAATCAGTCTTGACCCTGTGCCCAATGGGAACAGTCCAGCCCGAACTGCCAGGCCAGGTCCTCCCTGGACTAGAAACAAGCATCCTAGGACCGGTTTCGGGGTTTCACCCCTCTTCAGCCAGGATAGCTTGATTCCAGTGGCATGGAGAGCACAGGACTCACGTCTGAGCATACCCGTCCCACACGGGGTGACAAATACCAAAAGAACTATTGATGGACAGAATGCAGAACAATGTCATACATTCACCCCAGTACAGAGATCTGGGCCTAAATCCATCGTTTTTTGCTCACCAGGCCATTCCAGTTTGGACCCAGCCATATGCAAATCAGTCTTGACCCTGTGCCCAATGGGAACAGTCCAGCCCGAACTGCCAGGGCAGGTCCTCCCTGGACTAGAAACAAGCATCCTAGGACTGGTTTCGGGGTTTCACCCCTCTTCCGCCAGGATAGCTTGATTCCAGTGGCATGGAGAGCATGGGACTCACGTCTGAGCATACCCGTCCCACACGGGGTGACAAATACAAAAAGAACTATTGATGGACAGAATGCAGAACAATGTCATACCATTACCCCAGTACAGAGATCTGGGCCAAAATCCATCGTTTTATTGCTCACCATGCCATTCCAGTTTGGACCCAGCAATCAGTCTTGACCCTGTGCCCAATGGGAACAGTCCAGCCCGAACTGCCAGGCCAGGTCCTCCCTGGACTAGAAACAAGCATCCTAGGACCGGTTTCGGGGTTTCACCCCTCTTCAGCCAGGATAGCTAGATTCCAGTGGCATGGAGAGCACGGGACTCACGTCTGAGCATACCCATCCCACACGGGGTAACAAATACAAAAAGAACTATTGATGGACAGAATGCAGAACAATGTCATACATTCACCCCAGTACAGAAATCTGGGCCTAAATCCATCGTTTTTATGCTCACCATGCCATTCCAGTTTGGACCCAGCCATATGCAAATCAGTCTTGACCCTGTGCCCAATGGGAACAGTCCAGCCCGAACTGCCAGGCCAGGTCCTCCCTGGACTAGAAACAAGCATCCTAGGACCGGTTTCGGGGTTTCACCCCTCTTCAGCCAGGATAGCTTGATTCCAGTGGCATGGAGAGCACAGGACTCACGTCTGAGCATACCCGTCCCACACGGGGTGACAAATACCAAAAGAACTATTGATGGACAGAATGCAGAACAATGTCATACATTCACCCCAGTACAGAGATCTGGGCCTAAATCCATCGTTTTTTGCTCACCAGGCCATTCCAGTTTGGACCCAGCCATATGCAAATCAGTCTTGACCCTGTGCCCAATGGGAACAGTCCAGCCCGAACTGCCAGGGCAGGTCCTCCCTGGACTAGAAACAAGCATCCTAGGACCGGTTTCGGGGTTTCACCCCTCTTCCGCCAGGATAGCTTGATTCCAGTGGCATGGAGAGCATGGGACTCACGTCTGAGCATACCCGTCCCACACGGGGTGACAAATACAAAAAGAACTATTGATGGACAGAATGCAGAACAATGTCATACATTCACCCCAGTACAGAGATCTGGGCCAAAATCCATCGTTTTATTGCTCACCATGCCATTCCAGTTTGGACCCAGCAATCAGTCTTGACCCTGTGCCCAATGGGAACTGTCCAGCCCGAACTGCCAGGCCAGGTCCTCCCTGGACTAGAAACAAGCATCCTAGGACCGGTTTCGGGGTTTCTCCCCTCTTCAGCCAGGATAGCTTGATTCCAGTGGCATGGAGAGCACGGGACTCACGTCTGAGCATACCCGTCCCACACGGGGTGACAAATACAAAAAGAACTATTGATGGACAGAATGCAGAACAATGTCATACATTCACCCTAGTACAGAGATCTGGGCCTACATCCATCGTTTTTATGCTCACCATGCCATTCCAGTTTGGACCCAGCCATATGCAAATCAGTCTTGACCCTGTGCCCAATGGGAACAGTCCAGCCCGAACTGCCAGGCCAGGTCCTCCCTGGACTAGAAACAAGCATCCTAGGACCGGTTTCGGGGTTTCACCCCTCTTCAGCCAGGATAGCTTGATTCCAGTGGCATGGAGAGCACGGGACTCACGTCTGAGCATACCCGTCCCACACAGGGTGACAAATACAAAAAGAACTATTGATGGACAGAATGCAGAACAATGTCATACATTCACCCCAGTACAGAGATCTGGGCCTAAATCCATCGTTTTTTTGCTCACCATGCCATTCCAGTTTGGACCCAGCCATATGCAAATCAGTCTTGACCCTGTGCCCAATGGGAACAGTCCAGCCCGAACTGCCAGGCCAGGTCCTCCCTGGACTAGAAACAAGCATCCTAGGACCGGTTTCGGGGTTTCACCCCTCTTCAGCCAGGATAGCTAGATTCCAGTGGCATGGAGAGCACGGGACTCACGTCTGAGCATACCCGTCTCACATGGGGTAACAAATACAAAAAGAACTATTGATGGACAGAATGCAGAACAATGTCATACATTCACCCCAGTACAGAAATCTGGGCCTAAATCCATCGTTTTTTTGCTCACCATGCCATTCCAGTTTGGACCCACCATATGCAAATCAGTCTTGACCCTGTGCCCAATGGGAACAGTCCAGCCCGAACTGCCAGGCCAGGTCCTCCCTGGACTAGAAACAAGCATCCTAGGACCGGTTTCGGGGTTTCACCCCTCTTCAGCCAGGATAGCTTGATTCCAGTGGCATGGAGAGCACGGGACTCACGTCTGAGCATACCCGTCCCACACGGGGTGACAAATACAAAAAGAACTATTGATGGACAGAATGCAGAAGAATGTCATACATTTACCCCAGTACAGAGATCTGGGCTTAAATCCATCGTTTTATTGCTCACCATGCCATTCCAGTTTGGACCCAGCAATCAGTCTTGACCATTTGCCCAATGGGAACAGTCCAGCCCGAACTGCCAGGCCAGGTCCTCCCTGGACTAGAAACAAGCATCCTACGACCGGTTTCGGGGTTTCACCCCTCTTCAGCCAGGATAGCTTGATTCCAGTGGCATGGAGAGCACAGGACTCACGTCTGAGCATACCGGTCCCACACGGGGTGACAAATACAAAAAGAACTATTGATGGACAGAATGCAGAACAATGTCATACATTCACCCCAGTACAGAAATCTGGGCCTAAATCCATCGTTTTTTTGCTCACCATGCCATTCCAGTTTGGACCCAGCCATATGCAAATCAGTCTTGACCCTGTGCCCAATGGGAACAGTCCAGCCTGAACTGCCAGGCCAGGTCCTCCCTGGACTAGAAACAAGCATCCTAGGGCCGGTTTCGGGGTTTCACCCCTCTTAAGCCAGGATAGCTTGATTCCAGTGGCATGGAGAGCACAGGACTCACGTCTGAGCATACCCGTCCCACACGGGGTGACAAATACCAAAAGAACTATTGATGGACAGAATGCAGAACAATGTCATACATTCACCCCAGTACAGAGATCTGGGCCTAAATCCATCGTTTTTTGCTCACCATGCCATTCCAGTTTGGACCCAGCCATATGCAAATCAGTCTTGACCCTGTGCCCAATGGGAACAGTCCAGCCCGAACTGCCAGGGCAGGTCCTCCCTGGACTAGAAACAAGCATCCTAGGACCGGTTTCGGGGTTTCACCCCTCTTCCGCCAGGATAGCTTGATTCCAGTGGCATGGAGAGCATGGGACTCACGTCTGAGCATACCCGTCCCACACGGGGTGACAAATACAAAAAGAACTATTGATGGACAGAATGCAGAACAATGTCATACATTCACCCCAGTACAGAGATCTGGGCCAAAATCCATCGTTTTATTGCTCACCATGCCATTCCAGTTTGGACCCAGCAATCAGTCTTGACCCTGTGCCCAATGGGAACAGTCCAGCCCGAACTGCCAGGCCAGGTCCTCCCTGGACTAGAAACAAGCATCCTAGGACCGGTTTCGGGGTTTCACCCCTCTTCAGCCAGGATAGCTTGATTCCAGTGGCATGGAGAGCACGGGACTCACGTCTGAGCATACCCGTCCCACACAGGGTGACAAATACAAAAAGAACTATTGATGGACAGAATGCAGAACAATGTCATACATTCACCCCAGTACAGAGATCTGGGCCTACATCCATCGTTTTTATGCTCACCATGCCATTCCAGTTTGGACCCAGCCATATGCAAATCAGTCTTGACCCTGTGCCCAATGGGAACAGTCCAGCCCGAACTGCCAGGCCAGGTCCTCCCTGGACTAGAAACAAGCATCCTAGGACCGGTTTTGGGGTTTCACCCCTCTTCAGCCAGGATAGCTTGATTCCAGTGGCATGGAGAGCACGGGACTCACGTCTGAGCATACCCGTCCCACACAGGGTGACAAATACAAAAAGAACTATTGATGGATAGAATGCAGAACAATGTCATACATTCACCCCAGTACAGAGATCTGGGCCTAAATCCATCGTTTTTTTGCTCACCATGCCATTCCAGTTTGGACCCAGCCATATGCAAATCAGTCTTGACCCTGTGCCCAATGGGAACAGTCCAGGCCGAACTGCCAGGCCAGGTCCTCCCTGGACTAGAAACAAGCATCCTAGGACCGGTTTCGGGGTTTCACCCCTCTTCAGCCAGGATAGCTTGATTCCAGTGGCATGGAGAGCACGGGACTCACGTCTGAGCATATCCGTCCCACACGGGGTGACAAATACAAAAAGAACTATTGATGGACAGAATGCAGAAGAATGTCATACATTCACCCAAGTACAGAGATCTGGGCTTAAATCCATCGTTTTTTTGCTCACCAAGCCATTCCAGTTTGGACCCAGCAATCAGTCTTGACCCTGTGCCCAATGGGAACAGTCCAGCCCGAACTGCCAGGCCAGGCCCTCCCTGGACTAGAAACAAGCATCCTAGGACCGGTTTCGGGGTTTCACCCCTCTTCAGCCAGGATAGCTTGATTCCAGTGGCATGGAGAGCACGGGACTCACGTCTGAGCATACCCGTCCCACACGGGGTGACAAATACAAAAAGAACTATTGATGGACAGAATGCAGAACAATGTCATACATTCACCCCAGTACAGAGATCTGGGCCTAAATCCATCGTTTTTTTGCTCACCATGCCATTCCAGTTTGGACCCAGCCATATGCAAATCAGTCTTGACCCTGTGCCCAATGGGAACAGTCCAGCCCGAACTGCCAGGCCAGGTCCTCCCTGGACTAGAAACAAGCATCCTAGGACCGGTTTCGGGGTTTCACCCCTCTTCAGCCAGGATAGCTTGATTCCAGTGGCATGGAGAGCACGGGACACACGTCTGAGCATACCTGTCCCACACGGGGTAACAAATACAAAAAGAACTATTGATGGACAGAATGCAGAACAATGTCATACATTCACCCCAGTACAGAAATCTGGGCCTAAATCCATAGTTTTTTTGCTCACCATGCCATTCCAGTTTGGACTCAGCCATATGCAAATCAGTCTTGACCCTGTGCCCAATGGGAACAGTCCAGCCCGAACTGCCAGGCCAGGTCCTCCCTGGACTAGAAACAAGCATCCTAGGACCGGTTTCGGGGTTTCACCCCTCTTCAGCCAGGATAGCTTGATTCCAGTGGCATGGAGAGCACGGGACTCACGTCTGAGCATACCCGTCCCCCACGGGGTGACAAATACAAAAAGAACTATTGATGGACAGAATGCAGAACAATGTCATACATTCACCCCAGTACAGAGATCTGGGCCTAAATCCATCGTTTTTTTGCTCACCATGCCATTCCAGTTTGGACCCAGCCATATGCAAATCAGTCTTGACCCTGTGCCCAATGGGAACAGTCCAGCCCGAACTGCCAGGCCAGGTCCTCCCTGGACTAGAAACAAGCATCCTAGGACCGGTTTCTTGCATTTCAGCCGTGAGGGATAGAAGGGGAAGAAAGGTTTGCATTCATATAGCACCTGTTACCCTTGATGGGTGTTGAAGCGCTTTTCTGGTGAGTAGCACGCTACTCCGGAACCCCTGAAGGATAAGTGTTGAAAATTAGTATAGTGGAATATAAAGTAATTTGAGTGGTGGATATGTTAGTCAGTTATTTGGAAAGAGAAGGGTAGGTGGCGGGATTGAAGAGGGAAAGAGTTTTGTATTTATATAGCGCTTGCTACCCCTGATGGGGTTTTAAATCGCTTTTTTGGCGAGTAGCACGCTACTCTGGAACCCATAAGGATTAGTGTTGAATTAGTATGGTGAAACATGAAATTAATTAGTGTGGTGGATATGTTAGTCAGATATTTGGAGAGGGGTAGAAAAGGGAAGAGGTTTTGCATTTATATAGCGCTTGTAAGCCTGATGGGGTGTTGAAACGCTTTATTGGCGAGTAGCACGCTACTCTGGAACCCATAAAGGATTAGTGGTGAATTAGTATAGTGGAATATGGAATTTGAGAAGTGAACATGTTAGCCTGGTGTTTTGATTGAAAAGGATAGTGGAGGGATAGAAGAGTGAAGGATTTGGTTTTTTTTAGGTCATAGCAGTAGGAGGAGGCTTTTGGATGAGTAAAAAGGGTTGTTTGAGGGGAAGAGTCAGAGGGAAGAGGTTAGAAAGGTTTGATTTGGGGGATCGGTAAAGTAAAAAAAGGTGTCAGATGCAAGGAGGGGCAGAGTAGGAGAGAGTCTGGATAGGGTTATTTTGGGGATCATAGTAGTGGTATGGGGTTTGGAATAAATGAGAGAGTGGATGTAGAGGATATATTGATAGATGTATAGGGTGGGAGATAGGGTAGTGCATTGGAAGGAGCAGTAGAAAGAAGTTTGAGATGAGTTAAAAAGTAGGGCTAGAAGATATATTAAGAGGATTATAGGCTGAGAAATAGGGTAGTGCATTGGAAATGCTAAATTAGAAGAAAGTGATAAATATATAGATCCATAAGTACATTGAAAGTATATAGATGCAAAAAGAAGGTAATATATGTAGATTAAAGATATTGATAGAGGGTAATAGGGTAGTGCAGTGGATATGCCTTTTCAGGAGAAAAGTAACAGACACACAGATCCAAGTACATTGAGGTACATAGATGCTCAATAGAAGTAAGTATATGTAGACCAAAAGATGATTTTCTTTTTTTTCAACAACATAATTATTCTACATGTGTATATAAAGCAATACACAAAGATAGGTATATATCTATAGTGAAAATAAATTCTTATATACAGAGGGATATGCTGTAAATTTCTTTTTGCGTATGGTACTTATGTGCGGAAGAGCCAATTCTTGAGTAGTTTACTGAAGATAAGGTGGTTGTCGGTGCATCTTATGTTGGGGATTAAACAGCTCCATAGTTTGGCTGCTTGAACAGAGAAGGATGTGCCACCCATTTTTTTTCTTGTATCTTGGGATTTTGAGGCAAGATGCCCCTTTAGAGCGATGGTTCCTTTGTTGAATGTGTTTAGCGATCTTACTCCTGATGAAGAGCAGTCCCATTCCATGTATTGCTTTGCGGGTGATACAGAGTAGCTTGAACGTGGATCTTCTGGCAACCGGTAACCAATGCAGGGCTTTCAAGGCAGGTGTGGTCTCACAGCAGGGGCGTAACAAAGGCCCCCACACCCCCTGCGATTGAGGGGGGGCCCCAAGCTCCAGGGGACACCCTCAGCACACAACTCTGGCCGGAGAGCTCCTCATTGACCGCGGAGGGGCCGCCCAACGTATCTTGCAGGGAGGCCCTCTCAAGTTTTGTTACGCTAGTGTCTCGCGGTTTGATATGCAAGAGTAGTCTGGCAGTCGAGTTCTGAATCCGTTGTAGTCTTTTCATGGTCATTAAAGGTTATCCGTGGTAGAGGCTATTGGCGTAATCGAGTTTGGACAGAACAAGGGAGATGGTAGCTTGGACTTTGTGTGGAAATCCCAAATTAAGGAAAATTCACCGCAGCGTTTTTATAGTGACAAAGCTTGATCTTGCTAGTTTGTCCACTTGGGCATTCATCGACAGCTTAAAGTTCATAGTCATTCCGAGGTTTCTTACTTCCTTTGATACTTTAGGCGGAAATCCCAGTTCATCAGGCCAGGTGGCAAGTGGGTTATAATGTTTCCAATCGCCACACATGAGTATTTCCGTTTTGCAAGCATTCAATTTGAGATGGCTCCAAGTCATCCACTTCCACGGCTCTGAGACCACTGAAAATTGGGGATTTTCCAATGTCTTTTTGGGCATTCAAGTTGAAGGAGTATTTGCGTGTCATCTGCATAGTTATAGCACGTGAGGTGAAATTGATTGATAGGTTCCTAGAATGACTTAATGTAGATGTTGAAAAGCATGGACGAAATGATGGAGCCTTGAGAAACCCCTGCTTTTGTGGAGTATGGTTTGTACAAGAAAGGTAGGGTATGGATGACATTAGTTCTGTTTCAAAGGTAGGATGTGATCCAGTCTAGAGCTGTTCCTGCTATGCCGGCTTCATAGAGTCTTTGTTTCAGAGTGTCATGGTTACATTGTCAAAGGCAGCCAAGAGGTCCAAGGATGGAATCCTGTTTGGAAGTCTGAAAGTATGTCTTTCTCTTCAATGAATTGTGACATCTGGGCGAACGCTGCTCTTTCAATCAGTTTGCCCAGGAAAGGTCCATTTGTAAGGGGTCTGTAGTTGCCAGGATTCAGCGGGTCCAAGTTTGTTTTCTTCAGTAAAGGGTGTATGTGTGACTTTTTGAGTTCTTCTGGAAATATTCCGGTAGTTAAGGAATCGTTGATGATTCTTCTTACTGGAGTGGCAGCAGAGGTTGTTAAAAGAATTGTCTTGAAAGTTTGTGGTGGACAGGGGTCAGAAGGGCAGCTGGCAGGCCTGCTTGCTTAGACCAGGTCCATAAATTCATCGTGTGAGATGTGTTGGAGGGAACGGAGAGGCTGGGTTAGAGTATTTTTGGATTGTTGTTTTGTACAAGGGTTAGTGCTGGTGCCTTGTTTCTGTTTTAAGTACAGGTCCCACGTGTCTGCTTTGTCCGTGTAATGATTTGCCAGTTTGTCTGTGAAATCTTGAGAGGAGTTGGCCTAACGGCTAGGGCGGTCGAACTCGAATCTGGGAAACTGGGTTCGAGTCTCAGCAATGACGCTGAACATCCTGTGATTCTGGGCAAATTATTTAATCTCCCCCGCCTAACAAAAATTAAATGAATGTGTCCTCATGTAATACAACTGGTGCTATGTAAAGTGCTCCGATACCCGATTCGGGTCAAGTTCACGCTATATAAAACTCTGTAAAAGAAACAACAACAAAAAAACAGGATGAGTTCCTTCTAGGCAATTTGGTTTGCGTATTTTGTAGAATTCTTTATTTGCACATTTAGCATTTTGAATTCTGTCTGAATAGTACCTTTTCTTAGCTTTTTTGATAGCTGACTTGTATAATCTGTTAATTTTCTGTAGGTGAAGTTTATCTTGTTTGGCGTTTGTTTTGAGCCAGGTACATTGCAGCTTTCTAATTTGTTGTTTTATGTCTTTTATTTCTATGTTTCTCCAAGGTGCATTTTTTCTTTTGTGCTGTTGTGTGGTTTTGAGTCGTATCAGGATGTCAAAAGCTTCCTGTAGCCACTCATATATATTTCAAATAGAATTTATTGTTTCCAGATTTGTACTGGATTTTAGTTGTGTTTCTAAGTGTTCCAAATTGAGTTTGTTCCACAGCCGATAGGTGGATGGAGGTAAGGTAGTTTTAGGTGAGTCGCTTAGTGTTGTTTTATGTTGGAAAGCACGTAAGTGGTGGTCTGAGCATGGGACTGGAGTTATAGTTTGAAAGGTAACTAGTTCAGTATTAGCAAAAATGACCTCTAGGATATGTCCAGCAATGTGTGTGGGTTTGTGGACAATCTGATGCAGGTTCAGTGCGACTAGGCCAGTGATTATTGTTTTTTGGATGGGTCATATTGGGTTTGTCAAACCAAATGTTGAGGTCACCCAGAACGCATAGGTTGGAGTGTATTGTTATCAGGTTTGAAACTGTGTCTAGAAGTGCGTCTGCGAATGTTGCCTTGCTAGGTGGAGGTCTGTAAAGAGCAGGAAGTTAAAGGAGGAAGACGGTGTAGGATTGCATTTTGTTAGAAGAGCCTCACAATTCTTTATGGAGATGCCGTCAACTTAAGTGAAATGTAACGTTTGCCTGAACACAACAGCTAGACCACCTCCTTTTTTGCCTATACGATTTTAGGTGATCGTTTGATAGCCTAGAGGAATGGCTTCATGCAGGACTGGAGCCATATAATCTCCCAACCATGATTCATTTATGAATAGTGTGTCTGGTTTTGCATCGGTGAGGAGGTCGGAGATGTGATGTTTGTTTTTAGAGAGGGATCGGGTATTTATTAGTAGACAGTTTAGAGGATGGCCTTTGGTGAAATTGAGACTTTGTTTTGTAGAAGAGTGATCAGTATTGTGTGGGTTTGTAGCAGGTGTGTTTTTAGTGCTGGCATTAGCTGTATTAGGATAGCAATTATGTAGCTGTTCTGTATCATGTTCCTCATTAAGCATGCTAAGAAGGCCTTTCGATGGGTCTGTGAGAGTATGTGGTGGAGATGGTGATTGAGAGTGAGTTGGTGTGCTGTGTTGTCAGGTGTAACATTGTTGTGCAGTAGACATGGGGAAGCGAAGTTGTGAGGTGTGGCACATTGCTTATATTGTTTGCGTGTGTTTAGGGCAGAAGGTTTAAGAGTCAGGGGTGGTGGTGCACCATGTGGGTCATGTAGTAAGGTTCTAAATTGTCCAATGGATGAGAGGCGGTTAGAAGAGAGTTGCTGTGTTGCTGTATCTGTGTTAGGTGTGGTGGAAGAGAGAAAGCTTAGCATTGGAGTTTGTTCCTTTGTGTGGTTTGAAAGGTGGGTGTATGTTTGTATTTTGTGATGGTATAATGAGGTGTTGCGCTTTGAAGATCTTGTGCTGGTGTGTGATATGTTTTGTTTTTGAGGAGTAGTGAAAAGGGATGCTGGTGTATTTGTTTCATGCAATGGATTTGGTTGTATAGTATTGTTTGTGAGAGGCGGTTGTAAGGTAGAGGGGGTGGTTATGTGTTTATGAGTAGAGTGTATGTTGTGTGTTGGAGGGAATGAAGTAGAGGTAAGAGTGTTTGTCTTAGACTGGTTTGTTGCAAGAGTTAAAAAGTGTCGGGGTTTGCAGTGTATGTGTTGTGCATTAGTTTTATTATGGTAGAAGGAAGAGGAGGGTGTTGGTTGGACAAATGATGGAAGGCTGATTATGTTTGTTAATGATAAAAGGTGGTCTGTTAGGAGTAATTAGAGCAGGGAGCGTGTGTCTGGATGGGATGTAGTTATGTATGGTGTTGAATGGTTTTGTGTTAGTGATGAGTGGCTTGGTTAGTGGTATAGGATAGAGTTGTGTACTGTTTGTAGGTGATTGTGGGTATGTGTGGTAGTTGGGATAGAAGGGTGTATAGATGTGGCTTGGTTGGTTTTGTAGTGTATGCTGGTACATTGGTTTGTGCATAGGGTTGTGTGTGGTGTACATTTGGTGTGAGTGTGTTACTATGTTTGTGGATGTGGATGGTGTGGGGTGGGTATTACTGAATGGAAACATGGGCAGCATTTCTGGCCCTGGTCTCGGCCAGTCTAGAACAGACTCAAACAGGCAACTGCCCTTGTCTTCTTCACCCTTAATAGGCTCAAACAGGCAACTGCCCTTGTCCTCTCCGCCCTTAGCATCGACGCCCAGGCTGAGGCTCCCTAAGCCTTGGCCTTTTAGAGCCCTAGTAATCAGGTGACCCCTTCGGCCACTGGGAACCCTAGCCCTAACACTATCCATTCGCAACACTAGCCCTAAAATCTAGAACCAATAGGAGACCAATAAGAGACCAGGACCTTACAGCCAATCTTAGCCCTAGTCCAAGCATCCAATCAGTTTAAAAAACCCTGATCTCTACATCCAATAGAGGCCCTAGCCCTAACAGTAGTCCCAACTCAAGTCCAAGCAATCAATGGCACAGGAAGCCCTAGTCCCTACTTCCAATGGAAAGCTTAACCCTACTCTTAGTCCTACACCTAGTCCAGCAACCAATCACACCAGAAGCCCTAATCGCTACTTCCAATTAAAGGCCTAACCCTAGCCCTAGTCCCAACAACCAATAACACATTATGCCCTAGTCCCTACTTCCAATAGAAATCCTAACCCTAGCCCTAGTCCCAACCCTACATTGATTGAGTCACAGACCCAGAAACCTATCAGAACCCTCAAACACCCAACAAATGAGGACACTAACCCTAATCCAATAGAAACACCAGATACAACCACCAATCAGTGTACACATGTACCAAACAATAGCAGACTATATAAGGTCCCAGCTACCTCAGGTTTGCTGGCCAGGGAGTTGGAGGCTGTTCCTCTATTCAGACATCTCCTAGGAGACAGACCGGCTTAATCCACACTTTGGACTTCTGCAGGTAAGGGCCTAACAAATTTGTCCTCTAACAATACTGTTTGTATAAAACTATACTCTCTCTCCTGGCCAAAAAACAAATAGCACAGTCCCTATTAAACACAGTTTAAACAGCTCACAGCAGATTACTGCTGTCTCAGAGCACCCTCTGATGTAGAATATCCCTGATGCTGGGGGGGGGGCTGGTTTCACTGACTTTTTAACCCAAAATGGTGGCTTGGGGTGCTTAACATACCGGTCTTAGCACAGAGCAAAGGAGAAATTTGGAGGGAAAAACTGATAGTCATGGGGAATGAGAGGGAAAAACTACAGATCAATCAATAGGCATTTAAGAGCGGGTTGTTATTACTCTGAATGAAGCCTTCCGATTCTTTTTAATTGCTACATGGTATCACATAGATTACCATAATAGGCAAGGGTGTTGGAGTTGGTTACCCCTCTGACAAATCATCAATATAATATATTTGCACTGTGACCTGTTACTGTCTGTTAGGAAGATGATATTTTGCTTCGCCAATGTAATTTTCTACAGATTTGCAATGTTCTGACTCTATGCCCGATGGTTTCCTTGTGGTAAACCTTATGCTTACTACAGAACGCCTGACTTGGTTATGGCGATTAGCCAAGGTTAACAGCTATAAGCTTGATTAGTGTGCAGGAAAGAAATATATATCATGAAAAGTTGTAGGTCTGGCTTATTTATTATGAAAAGCATATGGTAAAGCCAGCAGGTCACATTATGTTATAGGCTGTAGAAAGGTATTTGGTTTCATGTAATCTTACAGATTGCCATCATAGGCAAAGAGTTTGGTGTTGGTCACCTACTCTAACAAACCCTGGGAGTACAATTTCACTGTGCAGATTCTTGTTCGGCCCTATGCAGAGCAGCTTAAATAGTTTTGCCAACAGAAATTGTGTTCATATTTGTAATTCTGTAAATGTATGTCTAATGGTTGCCTGCTTCTGCACACTTCTGTTGACCTGGGTAGATATAGTGTAACGTCATTGATAAAGAGTAGAGGCCTTATTAGTTCCCTGGGGAATGTTATGCCACATTCCTTAAGTGTATTCTCTGTTTAATGCAAAGCTATGACAAAGCAAGCAGTCTTACTTACTGTGAAAAGGATATGTTAAAGGCAAACCACTTTTAAGGATAGATTGTTATTACACTCTGCTAGGCAGACATTTTGTTACACATATTACCGTAGTAGCCAAGGGTTTTGGTGCTGGGGACACACCTGAACAAACCATGTTGATAGACGATTTGAACTATGGTAATCCTTAATAGATTCTATTAGTAGGGATTTTTGTATTTTTTTCAAAACTGTATGTTGTACATATTTGTAATTTTAGTATGGTATACCTAATGGTTGCCTGTTGGGACTGCTTATGAACTGAACACAGTAGATCTGAGTTGCTTCTGGTGACAAGCTAATGATAAAGGTTATAGGCTTGATTGTTTAAAATGTAAAGTTTTGATAAAGGAGGTTGGCCTGGTGTATTAATTGTGAAAAGCCTACTTTAAAATGAATAGGCATGTAAGGGTAGATTGTTTTTACTCTGTATTAAATCCTAGAGGTCGGTATTTTGTTAGAAAGAATCTCACAGATTACCATAGTAGGCGAGCATTTTGGTGCTGGTTACCCATTCTGACAACTGTCTGTATAGATGATGTGTACTGTTAGAACCTTGTTCAGTCCCTCTTAGGATAGATAATATTTTGCTTTGTCGACTGTAATTTTGTATACTATATACTTTTATGCCTGATGGTTGCCTCGTGGGAAAGCTTATGAGCAGTACAGGAAGCCTAAGTTGGTTATGATGATAAGCCATTGATAATAGGTGCAGGCCTGATTGGTTTGCTAGGAAAAATATTTCTGTTGCAATAGGTCGTATCTGTTTATTACAAAACGTTATGATAAATACATTAGGCTAGACATATTGATTGTGAAAAGCATATGTTCATGGTATCCGGTTTTCAGGTTCAACCCAATACAGAAGGTAAAAATCCACAGAACAGAAAATCAGGTTTCCCAGTTGAAAATGTAAACCACTGATTTTTCATGACTATATGGCAGCAGAGCATTATTTATCTAATAAATAAAACTCTTTCAGTCTTTTCATATTTGTGCTGTGTTGATGCTGGAAGAGGAGGTGGCGATGATGTTGCAGCATCTTGGAGGTGCCTTATCTTATAATTATGCTACAGAACACAGCACCTCTCACAGTCCAAGGCTTCCAACTTTGCCCTCCCCACTGGCTCCTAACAAATTCGCCTTTGAATACACTCTTTTACAGTTCCTTGGCCTTATCTTCTAATGACAATGCTCATCTTGAGTATCTCTTAAAGGTAATGGTTGCCATTCGTAGCACTTGAATGGCTGGAGTAGCTAAAAGATGACCTGCCATAACCAGCATTGTTGGTGTTGGAAAGGTGCAAGCTGCAAAGGGGCTGAAGTTCATCCACGTCTGTTGCGAGTGGTGAAGTTTGAAGTGTGCAGGCAAAAAAAACATTGTGGACAATTTCAATAGTAGTTCCTTCCTGACTCAGAAATACCCAAACTTAGACAATCATCCACCTTGTGTGTCAAGAAGTAGTGCTTCAGAGCACTGTCACTCAAGCACCTTGTAAAAACAACCCAATTTGGTTACATGGGGAGGCAGGCATTAAAACCACATTTGCTGGTTACATAATTTCCACATTGCCTATAACTCCACAACTGGGGCAGGTCCAAAGTCAGTCCTCTCCAGGGATGTGCCATGTCTGGGAACCCTGTTCACAGTTTTGAAGACAGTATATTACCAAGTCAATTTGGAAATGGTAAAGCAAGGACAATATGTTAGGTTTTAGGTCTAAAATGTATCCACTGGACAATATATAGCGTTGAGGGTGGTGGTGTCTGCCCAACCCACCTATTTGCCTACTGCGTTTGGGTCCTGCCATTGGGTTTTTTATAGCATGCAGTACCTTAAATGATCATGTTTGTAAGCATTCTTAATATTTGCAGAGGGCGGTATCTTTGGTGGATATGGCCGTTTGCAGTTGGAGTCTAAATGCCTTATACTATATTTGTTACATTCGCAATAAATATGAAAGATAGCCTTTTCACATTATAGATGGCCCTGCTATAATAAACATGTTATTGGACCAGTTATGTTAACAAAACATGTGGGGAGCCACAAAATTCCACTTAGGAGTTCCCACACTCCTTTGTATGAAAACAGCACCCCTCTTGCCAGCCTGAACCTATTGCAGTGACACAATAGGCCGAAAAACGCAATGTGGAAACATCTTGCTTTCACCATGAAAGTTGACCTGTTTTGACAATGTTGACTGCCAACCACTGAAACCTACTAAAGCCAGATATTTCTGAAAACTAGACATGCAGGGAAGTCCAAGTTGGTGTAACTTTTGACCACAATCAATGTTCTTACCCAACGTGCTCAGCAAACCTCAAGTTGTAGCTAAAATCACATACTTTCCTCACATTTCAGTAAATGATCCGGAATCTGCTGGGATCCATGAAATTCCTACCACCCAGCATTCCCATAATTTTCTCAACACAAACAGTACCCCACTTTAGGGGTTCAACCTATTACCAGTGACCAGAACAGACTAACCCATGGACAGGGACGGGCAGAAAGATCTATTGCATTTTTAGGGGGAATAACGCTTGCCTTTGGCAATCCCTAAACAGAAGCCCTGTCTCGTAGTGGGCTTTCTGCAAGCCTGGGAAAGAAGATTAGGGGTGGGGGTCATGGCCAAATACCAAGGCAGGCCACCCCTGCCACTTCTTCCTGATAAAAAGAATTCTCCGTCTTCCCAGCTAAAGCCTCTTGCTGTATTAACTTAATTTCAGAATGATTAAAAAACAAACAGTCCATTCTGGTTCTGTTGAGTCACTTGAATAGGGAGGCACTGTGTGTGTATTGGCCTTCCAGGGCCTTCCCTGTGTATAATATTTTCCCCCTGATGGGACAGAGTAGCACTACTTTACAATAATATCGAAGGACAAAATATTGAGCACCAATGGAGGCAAGCATTTTCCTGTTCTTAACTCCACATCTAAGTACTACGAATCTATATAGATATATATATATATATATATATATATATATATATATTATCTACTAGCGGTCGCCAGTAGATAGTTATAGTTAGGACAGAGTTTCCATAGGAAATCTCAAAATTCTATTTTGAATTACTTTGGCACCGGTTGACGAATCCTCGTGAAATTTTCAAAACTAATGGGGCGCTCCGCTCAGCTCCTACCCTGAAAGTTTCGGGGTGATTCGTCAAGCAGGGGCCGAGAAAAAAGGGGGGTCCCAAAACGCGTTTTCCCCATGCATTTTCCCATAGGACGAACGGCTGAACAGAATTACTTGAAATTTGGCAAAGAGGTAGTCCTCAGGTCAGGCATGTGCCTTTTGCATATATGGAGTCAATCTGTTCAGTACTTCCTGAGAAAATTGCAGTTAAAAGTACATATACCATAAACCATAGGTTTCACACATGTTATAGTTAGCTGGACATTTCACTCGTAAAAAACCAATGAAATTCCCCCGTTATAGTTAGTTCAGATAACTATAACTCGCGCGCCCGCAATCCACTGCTCATGACGTCACATATTACATCACTCATGACATGGTCAGTGGCATCACTCATTACATCACTGATGACATCATCCTTGTGATAGAGTGGCGGTCGCACGAGTTATAGTTATCTGAACTAACTATAACGGGGGAATTTCATTGGTTTTTTACGAGTGAAATGTCCAGCTAACTATAACATGTGTGAAACCTATGGTTTTTTAAGTGAATTTGCAAGATTTTTTAAATGCTAATTCCTAACTATAACGTGTATGAAACCTATGGTTTTTTCAGTGAATTTGTACGGTTTTTTAAATGATAAGTTATGTATGTATTATTATTTTTTTTATATATTTATTTTTGAATAAACTACGTATTAAAATTTTTTGGGGGGTTTTTCACCGTGCGCGCAAGGTGCGCGCACCCCCGCGATTTATAAAAAAAAAAAATTGCATTTTTTTTTCTGCCTTCGGGGTCCTTCAGGGACCCCCTGAGAAAGGCTAGGGAGTCAGGAACTCTCTACCCTGCCCCCTTTTCACGTTCGCCACCTTCCTTTTTCACTCTCGCACTGAAAACAAACAAAATGGCGGCCGACACTTCCTGATTTCGACCGATTCGAACGTTGACTAACATGTAACCACCAATCAGAATTACGCTCGCGCACGTTAGGGTGCTCGCACGGTGCGCGCACGGTGCGCGCACCGTACGCGCACGGTACGCGCTTATAGATATGTATATGCTTTTAAATGCTATTTTCTCAGGAACTACTGAACAGATTGACACCAGACCTGCAAAAGGCACTTCCCTGACCTGAGGACTACCTCTCTGCCAAATTTCAAGTAATTCTGTTCAGCCGTTCGGGCTGTACCTTCGACTAAAGGTCCTATGGGAAAATGCATGGGGAAAACGCGTTTTGGGACCCCCCTTTTTTCTCGGCCCCCACTTGACGAATCGCCCAAGACTTTCAGGGTAGGAGCTGAGCGGAGCGCCCCATTAGTTTTGAAAATTTCGCGAGGATTCGTCAACCGGCGCCAAAGTTATTAAAAATAGAATTTTCAGATTTCCTATGGAAACACGGTCCTAACTATAACCATCTACTGGCGATCGCCAGTAGATAATATATATATATATATATATATATATATATATATATATATATATATATATATATATATATATATATATATTCACTGAAAAAACCATAGGTTTCACACATGTTATAGTTAGCGGAAATTTTACTGATAAAAAACCAATGAAATTCCCCCGTTATAGTTAGTGCAGGCAACTATAACTCACGCGACCGCAATCCTCTGCTGATGCTAATACTGTATTTAGACACTTATTTGCCCATGTCTTCTTCCATACATTTTTAGCTATACATATATTACAAATATTTTTTTTTCATAAAGACACATATGTCATCAGCAGAAGATTGCGGTCGCGTGAGTTATAGTTGCCTGCACTAACTATAACGGGGGAATTTCATTGGTTTTTTATCAGTAAAATTTCCGCTAACTATAACATGTGTGAAACCTATGGTTTTTTCAGTGAATTTGCAAGGTTTTTTAAATGCTAATTCCTAACTATAACGTGTGTGAAACCTATGGTTTTTTCAGTGAATTTGTACGGTTTTTTAAATGCTAAGTTACTTTACGCCATTCGTGGCGTGCGCGCCCACTTAACGCAGTTCGTTCCGTGCGCGCACGGTGCGCTTCGCGCACCGTGCGCGCACAGTGAGCACGCGGTGCTCGCGCCCACTTTACGCAGTTAGTGCCGTGCACACACGGTGGGCACGCGGTGCGATGACAAAGCAAGAAAGCACGTCAACAAATCTGTTTCTGCTTTCCTCCGTGACTATGGTATGGGTGCCATTTACCACAACAACTTGCGTTATGACATGCAAGACATTTATAGAGGAGATGGTGCACTTCAATGATGAAGGGAACAGAGTCTTCCTCTTGAACCTTAGACTCTGCATCGGTACTTACTTGTAGGTACCACTAAAAAATCATTTCATAAACACAACGGCTCTTTTTAGAGCCCCCTAATATCTAAACACTTAAATCTGATTTTCATTTTTTTTTTTTTTTTTTTTTTCCTACCGTTTTGCTTACCGTAAGCTTACCGTACGCGTACCCCGTGATTTTTTTTAAAATCAATAAATGTTTTCTTTGTACTTTTCTGTCCTTCTTTGACCCCCTTACAAATGTTAGGGGGTCTGTAACTCTCCTCATTGCCCCCTTTCCTTGTTTTCACTCTTTTTTTTCAGAGTGAAATACACAAAATGGCGGCCGCCGCTTCCTGGTTTCGGCCGATTCGAATGTTTACTAAGATCTAAGAGCCAATCAGAATCGCGCTCGCGCACGCCACCGTACGCTTACCGTAAGCGTACGGTAAGCGTACCGTAAGCGGGCTCAGATATATATATTGATTTAAAGGCTATTTTCTCAGAATCTACTGAACAGATTTACACCAAACCTACAAAAGGCACTTCCTTGACCTAGGGACTACCTCTCTGCCAAATTTTGAGTAATTCTGTTCAGCCGTTCGGGCTGTAGCTCGTTCTAAAGGTCCTATGGAAAAATGCATGGGAAAAACGCGTTTTGGGACCCCCCTTTTATCTCAGCCCCCGCTTGACGGATCCCCCCGAGACTTTCAGGGTAGGAGCGGAGCGTAGCGCCCCACCTATTTTGAGAAATTCCCGAGGATTCGTCGACCGGCGCCAAAGTTATTCAAAATAGAATGTTGAGGTTTTCCTATGGAAACGTGGTCCTAACTATAACTACCTACTGGCGACCGCCAGTAGGTAATATATATATATATATTACCTACTGGCGGTCGCCAGTAGGTAGTTATAGTTAGGACCCCTTTTCCATAGGAAATCCGCAACATTCTATTTTGAATAACTTTGGCGCCGGTCGACGAATCCTCGCGAATTTCTCAAAATAGGTGGGGCGCTACGCTCCGCTCCTACCCTGAAAGTCTCGGGAGGATTCGTCAAGCGGGGGCTGAGATAAAAGGGGGGTCCCAAAACGCGTTTTTCCCATGCATTTTTCCATAGGACCTTTAGACAGGGCTACAGCCCGAACGGCTGAACAGAATTACTTGAAATTTGGCAGAGAGGTAGTCCTCAGGTCAAGGAAGTGCCTTTTGTAGGTTTGGTGTAAATCTGTTCAGTAGATTCTGAGAAAATAGCCTTTAAATCAATATATATATCTGAGCCAGCTTACGGTACGCTTACCGTAAGCTTACCGTACGCGTACGGTGGCGTGCGCGAGCGCGATTCTGATTGGCTCTTAGATCTTAGTAAACATTCGAATCGGCCGAAACCAGGAAGCGGCGGCCGCCATTTTCTCTCTCGCACTGAGAGTTAGGTTGTTAAATAAAACCAATACACATGTAAAGGAGCTGTTTTGACAGCTCACACACACATAGCCATGATGAGGGAGTCCCCCAAGACCCCCCAAGGCCAAAAAAGCCATTTTTTTTCCGCTAATTTCGCCGATTACGCTTACCGTACGCGTACGGTAAAAAATGTAAAAAAAAAAACACTATCCACACTCTCCCCACCCCCTGTGCTTTTGGTGGCCGCAGGCCACCAAATGTGCAGGGCTT
Source organism: Triturus cristatus (assembly GCF_964204655.1). Lineage (NCBI taxonomy): Eukaryota > Metazoa > Chordata > Amphibia > Caudata > Salamandridae > Triturus > Triturus cristatus. The sequence goes on along the minus strand of NC_140580.1, from coordinate 279,399,057 downwards.
AGCAGTACTGTGAAAAACCACAATATTTTTAACAAAAATAATCAAAGAAAAAATTATCCACACTCTCTCCACCCCGTGTGCAAATGGTGCCCGAAGGGCACCATTTGTGCATGGCTTATAAGCACCGTAAGCACAGTAAGCACCGCGTGCTTACTGTGCGCGCACGGTGCGCGAAGCGCACCGTGCGCGCACGGAACGAACTGCGTTAAGTGGGCGCGCACGCCACGAATGGCGTAAAGTAACTTAGCATTTAAAAAACCGTACAAATTCACTGAAAAAACCATAGGTTTCACACACGTTATAGTTAGGAATTAGCATTTAAAAAACCTTGCAAATTCACTGAAAAAACCATAGGTTTCACACATGTTATAGTTAGCGGAAATTTTACTGATAAAAAACCAGTGAAATTCCCCCGTTATAGTTAGTGCAGGCAACTATAACTCACGCGACCGCAATCTTCTGCTGATGACATATGTGTCTTTATGAAAAAAAAATATTTGTAATATATGTATAGCTAAAAATGTATGGAAGAAGACATGGGCAAATAAGTGTCTAAATACAGTATTAGCATCAGCAGAGGATTGCGGTCGCGTGAGTTATAGTTGCCTGCACTAACTATAACGGGGGAATTTCACTGGTTTTTTATCAGTAAAATTTCCGCTAACTATAACATGTGTGAAACCTATGGTTTTTTCAGTGAATATATATATATATATATATATATATATATATATATATATATATATATTCACTGAAAAAAACATAGGTTTCAGGCCTGATATAGTTAGGAGTTAGCATTTAAAAAACCTTAGAAATTCACTGAAAAAACAATAGGTTTTAGGGGTGTTATAGTTAGCTGGACATTTCACTCAAACAAAACCATTGATATTCCTCCGATATAGTTAGTTGTACTAAATACATCTCACGCGCCCGCAATCCACTGCTGATGATGTCACATATTACATCATTCATGACATGGTCAGTGACATCACTGATGACATCTCAAATGACATCACTGATGACATCACTGATTACATCATCCAGAGAATGTGGTTTGGTTCGTTATTTAAATATGTATTATATATATAGCAATTTACATTGAAGAATGGGTGTATATATAAATATAAATATCTAGATGGAGGATTTAGTAGCAGTGTGATTGACTGTTTACTTGACTAATTTATAGTGTCTCACTAAATATATTGGATAGAGACTAAACTGTGTGAATATCTGTATCGCTTTGTCAGTTGTTGTGTAAACTGCTGCACTAGTTGGTTACTAGCTACGTGAAAGTCTATATTGTTTATTGATTAGTTAACTGAGTATTTGTATGGGAGAGTGAATGTGTGTGTGGTTCGGTGGGGGGTGTGTGACTGCCCAAAGATGTGTGAATAGTTGATTCAGTAGGTATATGAAGTTAAAACTACATGTTTTAACAGTTGTTTGGGTGAGTGAATATCTTTATGGGTGTGGCGATGAGCAAATATATGTCTCAATGGTACATGTCCAACAAACTAGAAAAATAAAAGCCAGTGTATGTGTGATTTGTTGTATATAAATAAGTATACATAACACTCAGTGATTGTATGAGTGACTGTATGGATAACTGTATAGTTGTAATAGTGATTTTAAAACACACTTAGTATGAGCAATTATCTATATGAATAGATGAAGTGGTGTTTTTATAAGTGTATAGCTAAGTAAAACTAAGTATGATCCATTGTTTGCATAAGTGAGTAGGATGACTTCATAAGTGATTAGGATGTGTGCTGGTGTGTAATGTCGATATAGGTGTATAAGTATATTTGATAGTGTTCTATTGATCATTGACAGCATGTATGAGTGAATCTATAGGTAAGTGATTAGATGTGTGTATAGATCTAGGAATCACTAAGTGGGTGTTTACAAACTTGTATTGGTGTATCAATGGTTTTAAATCTGGCACTCTCTATTTTACAATGAGTGATGAAAGGCTATACTAATGTATGATGAGGTGTATCTGATTGTCACGTGGATGATGTCATCAGTGATGTCATTTGAGATGCCATCAGTGATGTCACTGACCATGTCATGAATGATGTAATATGTGACATCATCAGCAGTAGATTGCGGGCGCGCGAGATGTAGTTAGTACAACTAACTATATCGGAGGAATTTCAATGGTTTTGTTCGAGTGAAATGTTCAGCTAACTATAACACCCCTAAAACCTATTGTTTTTCAGTGAATTTCTAAGGTTTTTTTTTAATGCTAATTCCTAACTATATCAGGCCTGAAACCTATGGTTTTTTCAGTGAATTTCAAAGGTTTTTTAAATGCTAATTCCTAACTATATCAGGCCTGAAACATATGGTTTTTTCAGTGAATTTCAAAGGTTTTGTAAATGACAATTTTTAATGTATTAATTGTTATACCGATTTATTTGACACTGATTTACTTTGTTTAAACTGTTTATTTTTAGATATTTTATTTTTTTAATTACATTATACATTACAATACAAAATATACTTTCTCAAAATGAATTACTTTAGTTTAAATACTTTGCAAATAGGCAATAGACTTTTAAGTACAGTAGTTACAGTTGTTGCAATGGGCAACACAATTTCAAACACAAAGCAACATTGAGCTCAATGTGAATTTCTAGTCAAATGCAATTAGTTACTTTATGGATTACTTTTTTAACCACAGGACTGGATGCTAGATTCAGTCCTTGGACATCTCCTGTAAACAGTTGAGTAAAAGCGTTATGGTTACAGTATTGATTTTTAAGGATTATTATTGTATTTTAAAAGTTGACACTTAGAAACTTTTTCCCATAGAATCACCAATGTTATCCTATGGCAGAAAATTCACTCAGCAGGTAAATAGTGTTATCGTTACTTTTTCTTACTTAGTGGTGGATCCTGGATCCAGCACAGGTGAATCTCCTGTAAACAGTTGAAAGAATGTGTTTAAGTCATACAGACGATTTTTTAGGAATATTTTTAGTTTGTGAAAATAGACACTTAGAAACTTTTCTACTTAAAAGCAGACAATGGATTCCTATGGAAGGAAATACAAGTTACTGTTAAGTATGCTTACAATTACTTTTCAGGGTCAGTGCTGGTCGAAAAGATGCAGCACTGGGTTCTCTCCTGATAACAGGTGAGTAAATCGTAATTCGTAGTTCGGCTAATAATAGAGGAATATTTGTACGTTTCAAAAATGGACACTTAGAAACTTTTCTGCTGAAAACCACACAATGGATTCCAATGGAAGGAAATACAAGTTACTGGTAAGTACGCTTAGAATTATTTTTCAGGGTCAGTGCTGGACTAAAAGATGCAGCCCTTGGTTCTCTCCTGATAACAGGTGAGTAAATCGTAATTCGTAGTTCGGCTGATTTTAGAGGAGTATTTGTACGTTTCAAAAATGGACACTTAGAAACTTTTCTGCTGTAAACCACACAATGAATTCCTATGGAAAGAAATACAAGTTACTGGTAAGTACACTTAGAATTACTTTTCAGGGTCAGTGCTGGTCTAAAAGATGCAGCACTGGGTTCTCTCCTGATAACAAGTGAGAAAATCGGAATTCGTAGTTCGGCTGATTTTAGAGGAATATTTGTACAATGGTAAAGGAAGGGGGCGGGGCCTGAGGTGACGTGTGCAAACACACCCTGTGGCACGTTTTAAGTTGGGGAATTAATTCCTCTTCAATCCTGATGTCCCCTGGGGGCCAACTAGCCCACCAGGTACCTCCTGTATGCGCCAGGGAGCTGCATTGCAGAGAGGTGTTCAGAGGCCACGCCCCTTTTAACAACACTCTGCAACGCAGCTCCGTGGCGCTTACTGGAGGTACCTGGTGGGCTAGTTGGTCCCCAGGGACCCTCAGGATTGAAGAGGAATTAATTCCCCAACTTAAAACGTGCCACAGGGCGTGTTTGCACACATATCACCTTAGGCCCCGCCCCCTACCTTCACCACTGTGCCATCGCACCCTGTGGGGTGTTTTAAGATGGGGGATTAAGTCCCCTTGAATCCTGAGGTCCCCTGGCGGCCAACTAGCCCACCAGGTACCTCCAGTATGCGCCAGGGAGCTGCGTTGCAGAGAGGTGTTCAGAGGCCACGCCCCTTTTTACAACACTCTGCAACGCAGCTCCGTGGTGCTTAGTGGAGGTTGCTGGTGGGCTAGTTGGCCCCTAGGGGACCTCTGGATTGAAGAGGAATGAATTACCCAACTTAAAACGCGCCCCGTGGCGCGTTTTAAATTGCGAGATTAAGTCCCCTTGAATCCTGAGGTCCCCTGGTGGCCAACTAGCCCACCAGGTTCTTCCAGTAAGCGCCATGGAGCTGCGTTGCAGAGAGGTGTAAAAAGGAGCGTGGCCTCATTACACCTCTCTGCAACGCAGCCCCCTGGTGCATACTGGAGGTTCCTGGTGGGCTAGTTGGCCCCCAGGGACCCCCAGTATTCAAGGGGAATTAGATCCCCCTCTCCAAACGCGCCAGGGGGGCGCGTTTGCAGAGTGGTGCAAGGAAGGGGCGTGGCTTCCGGCCTGCCCCCAATTTTTTTTTTTTAATAAAAATCCCCCAAAAATTGGGAAGGGGGCACGTGGCCCCCCTCCCGAGGCCATAATTTGCCCCGGGGCATGGCCCTTTTCTTTTTTTGGTTGCTTTTTGGAGGGGGGCTGCCTTGCCCCCCTCCTGTGGCCCATTTTGGCCCCGGGAACCCCATCCCCCGGGGCCATTTTTTTTGTTTTTTTTATGTTTAGGAGGGGGGGCCGCGTGGCCCCCCCCGGGCCACTACTGGCCCCGGGGACCCCAACCCCCGGGGCCTGGCCACCTCATTGGGGACTGTGGGGGGGTCCCAATCCCCCCACGGTCCCAGCCGGCTCCCGCTTCCTGCGGGAGCCGGTATTGCTTTTCCACATGGGGAGCAGCTAACATGCTGCTCCCCATGTGGAAAAGCAATCTGCTTTGCTTCATTGAAGTGAGAGCAGGTTTCCCTGCTCTCGCTTCAATGAAGCAAAGCAGTTTGCAATGTTATGTTATGTTATGTTAAAACAATTTATCAAGCGCACAGCGACTCCAGCGAAGGAGCATCCCGGTGCCGAGACAATGGCGGGAGGCTCCCGCCCTGCTATTGTAAACAGCAGTGTCCCGGGGGTGGGCACCCCGGGACACTGCAGGAGCCGGCCCTGGGGGGTGGCGGTCCCCAAGGCCACCATTGGCGGGAGGGGGGCCGCCCTCCCACTTAATTTAAAGCCCCGGGGGGTGGTGGTCCCCGGGGCTTGGGGGTCCGTAACAGACCCCCTATTTTAAGTATTTAGTACCCCGGGGAGGTGGCGGTCCCCGGGCGTATGGGGGGGCTTGAGCCCCCCTCACACAGGGTTTTTTATTTAAAAAAAGAAAAAAAACGCCCCGGGGGTGCCGGTCCCTGGGGCTGCGGGGGGCCATGAGCCCCCCCCACATACATTGAAATAAAGCCCCAGAGGTAGTGGTCCCCAGGGCAGTGTGGGGGGGATTGGGACCCCCCCGCACTTTTTTTTTAAATTATGCCTCTGGGATTTGGCCCCCGGGGGCAAATTAAAATATTCAGCGCGTGAGTCCCGCGCTGAATTTATTTATTTTTTTTAATTTTTTTTTTCGGCAGAAATTCGCGCTGGGTGCGTGAATCTCACCGATTTAAAAAAAATAAATCTTTTTTTTGCCCTGGGGTCCTTGTGGGACCCCCTGAGCAGGCCTAGGGGGTCAAGGTGTTTCTACCCTGCCCCCTTGTCGCGTTTTTCGTGTTTGTTTTTCAGGTTTCTTCGGTAGACTGCCAACACTTCCTTATCTGGAGTGTTGACAGCCAATTAGAATACAGCTCGTGCACGGTAGGGTGCGCGCTGGGTGCGGGGAGGGTGTGCGGATACTCCGAGGCCATAGATATATCTATCTTTTTAACTCTAATTTTCTCAGGAACTACTGAACGGATTTACACCATTTAAGCAAAAGGCACAAGTCTGAACTGAGGACAACCTCTTTTCCAAATTTGGTGTACATCCGTTCATCAGTTCGGGCTGTAGCTGCGTCAACAGGTCCTATGGGAAAATGCATGGGGAAAACGCGTTTTGGGACCCCCTTTTTTCTCTGCCCCCGCTTGATGAATCACCGTGAAATTTTCAGGATAGGAGCAGACCGGAGCTGGCCAAAAGTTTGGAAAATTTCGCGAAGATTCGTCAATTGGCGCCAACGTTATTCCAAATAGAATGTTGCGGATTTCCCTTGGAAAATAGGTCCTAACTATATCTACCTACTGGCGACCGCCAGAAGGTAATATGTATATATAACTGAAAAAAACATAGGTTTCAGGCACGTTATAGTTAGGAATTAGCATTTGAAAAAACCTTAGAAATTCACTGAAGAAACCATAGGTTTCAGGGGCGTTATAGTTAGCTGGACTTTTCACTCGTACAAAACCATTGAAATTCCCCCGTTATAGTTAGTTCAGCTAACTATAACTCGCGCGCCCGCAATGCACTGCTGATGACGTCACATATTACATCACTCATGACATGGTCAGTGACATCACTGATGACATCACTGATGACATCTCAAATGACATCACTGATGACATCATCTAGTGAATGTGTGTTTTTCTGAAAATTACATATGTTTTATATATGTATATCTCAAGGTCGATGGAAGAATAAATGGGCATATAAGTTTCTAAATGGATGATTTGTTTTTGAAAAATTGATTGTATAAGTGACTGATTAAGTGTATCTTAGTGATTACATGGCTTAGTGAGTAATGTTTAAATATGTAAATATCTGTATCAGTCTCTCACTTTGTGTATAAGTGGCTGCATGGGTTAGTGAGTAGCTACATGAGTGTCTATATAGGTTATTAGTTGGTTTTTTGAGGATCAGTATGAGTGTCTGAGTGTCTGTATGGTTCGGTGGGGGGTATTATGTAGTGCATAGGTGCACGAATGAGTGACTCACTGTTTGTATGTGTTGAAGACAGCATATGTGCAGGACTGTATGGGTGGATGAGTGTGTGCATGGGTGTATTAGTGAGTGAATGACTGTCTCAATAGTGTCTTTATGAGTAACTACATATGTTTTAAACTAGTATATGTGATTATTGGTGTATATAAGGGAGTATATGTGTGAGTGAGAGATTGGAAGAGTTCCTGTATGAATAAGTATGTGTTTCTATAAGTGATTGTTTAAAAGACTAAGTATGTGTAAGTTTCTGTAGAAGTAAGTGTGGTGGTGTGTGTATGACTGTATATGCAAGTAAATGGATGTTTGATTCTTTATTAGCATGAGTGACTATGTGTGTGAGTAACTCTATGGATGAGTGGCATTGTGTAACAGGATGTATAGGTGTATGAGTACATATGATGAGTGAGTACATGTATGAGTGACTGTATAGGACTGTTGGTGAATGAGTGGATGTGTATGTGGATCTTAGAATTACTGAATAGGTTGTTGTAACTGGTATTGGTATGTCCGTTGTTTTGAAAATTTTAGTTTCTATTTTTGAATGTGTGTATCAAAGGTTATATTAGGGGGAGAGGAGGTCTGCCACACTGTTACAAGGATGATGTCATCAGTGATGTCATCAGCGATGTCATTTGAGATGTCATGAGTGATGTCACTGACCATGTCATGAGTGATGTAATATGTTACGTCATCAGCAGTGCATTGCGGGCGCGCGAGTTATAGTTAGCTGAACTAACTATAACGGGGGAATTTCAATGGTTTTGTACGAGTGAAAAGTCCAGCTAACTATAACGCCCCTGAAACCTATGGTTTCTTCAGTGAATTTCCAAGGTTTTTTAAATGCTAATTCCTAACTATAACGTGCCTGAAACCTATGTTTTTTTCAGTGAATTTCAAAGGTTTTTTAAATGCTAATTTCTAACTATGCCTACAGAGATAGGACATGTGAAGAAAGAAGAAAAAACGCACAGAAAGAAAAAAAGAAATGCAGAAAGAAGCAACAGAAGTCCTCAAAGACGAAGAAAAGTGCAGGAAGAAGGATAACGTGCAGAAAGAACGAACAGAAGAGCAGAAAGAAGCCTTGCTGCAAAATCATCCTGTACCCTCAACTTTTTCAGACGAATACTGGTGGTAACTGAGTCTGACTAACCAGTCCTAGAGCCAGTGCTATGTTAGAAGACACTCAGAATACAGTGAAAACACATACATACACTAGGGAACACTATGCATTGGGGTCCCCCTGTGATTAGCATGACCTCCTCTGTAAGCCCCTAGTATATAATAGGGCAGGGGATTAAAACTACCTCTTAAAACGCGCCACAGGGCGTGTTTGCACACGTCACCTCAGGCCCCGTCCCCTCTCTTCCCCACTGTGTAAACACGCCCTGTGGCCGTTTTTAGTTGGGAGATTAAGTTCATTTGAATCCTGAGGGTCCCTAGGGTCAAACTAGCCCACTACTAGGTACTACTAGGTAGGTACTAAGCGCCATTGCAGAGAGCTGTAAAAAGGGGCACGGCCTGCACCACCTCTCTGCAACGCAGAGCAGTGGCGCTTACTGGAAGCACCTGGTGGGCTAGTTGGCCCCCAGGGTCCCTCAGGATTGAAAGGGAATTATTTCCCCCAACTTAAAACGCGCCACAGGGCGTGTTTGCACATGTCACTTCAGGCCCCGTCCCCTCCCTTCACCACTGTGCAAACGTGCCCTGTGGCCGTTCTAAGTTGAGAGATTAAGTCCCCTTGAATCCTAAGGGTCCCTAGGGTCAAACTAGCCCACTAGGTACCTCCAGTAAGCGCTACAGAGCTGCGTTGCATAGAGGTGTAAAAAGGGGTGTGGCCTCAGAACACCTGTCTGCAACGCAGCTCCCTGGCGCATACTGGAGATACCTGTTGGGCTAGTTGGCCCTCAGGGACCCTCAGTATTGAAGGGGAATTAATTCCCCAACTTACAACTGGCCAGGGGGCGTGTTTGCAGAGTGCTGCAAGGAGGGGGCGTGGCCTCCGGCGCGATGCCGGTTTTTTTTTTTTTTTTTTTTTTTTTAAGAAGGAGGGCTGTGTGGCCCCCCTTCTTTTTCTAATTTATTGGCCCTGGGGACCCCATCCCCCGGGTCCGGCCTTTGTTTTTTATTATTTTAAAAAAATATATATTTATAGAAACACCTAGAACATGCTGGACAAACCGTATGTACCTATCACCATGACGATTTGCGTGATATTCATTAAAAGGCGACTATGCATACAATGAATCCACGTGGAATGTATTTACACCGCTAGTGAAGCTCTGACGTGTCTGACGCCCTACCGTGCCTAATCCCGGCACGCCCGCCGGTAGGTACTCTCCAAGTAGACACCCTTGTCGTTTATTTATACAAACATTGGTAGCTATTGACGGGCACATTTAATACACACGCATACCAAGCCATTCAAAGGGGATTCGACAAAAATTCGACCATTCTATGCAAGAAACCCCCCTCACGGCTGGATGTGTAATACTTTTTATGTTACTCTCTGGAAAGGAGACGAACCTCACTTGAGAGTCACAGCGTGCTCCTGGCTGAGCCCAATGCTGTGTTACACCCACCAGTGCCCGCTGAGTGCCACACACCTCTGTGTTGTATTCCACCAACTAGTGCGTATGCTATGACACTCTCTAGCCCATGTGCACTGTAACACCACCCTGTGAATATGTCATGCCACACTTGCCTTTGCACGGGTTATAATGCCCCATCTAACATGCCTTCCTCGATGCCTATGTTATAATGCACAGCGCTATGCCATACATATTACAATCTGGGATCCATATCTTTGTCACAGTGCATATGCAACGTTACACTCCCCAGCACATATTTTATATTACAACTTTATAGACTAGTTGGATTAGACAACACTGCCCTGTGCATATTACACTCCAAGGCACATATCGCATAGCACACGCTAGTGCCTGTGCTATCTCGCGCTCTCCAATGAATCTGTCATTGCGCACAATGTATTGCATAATATATTTCACGCCCCGGTTCATCTTATATCACACTTTTTGGTGCATAGTTTATACCATATACTATATCTAGTTTTCATTTTCAATCGTGCTCTCAGGACTATGTTCTATATAACACTGCGTCCACCTACCCTTTTCACGGGCATTACATTTTGCGATGGGGGTTGGAGGGTCAGGGGGTGTTTCTACCAAGTGAGCCCGGAGTCACAGTCACAAACGTCCTCTTCTCCCTGAATAAAAGTGAGATTATACTGCATACTTGTTCATATTTTAAGTAGTTCGCACAGACACACATTTAAAAAACAATAAAGTTCCTAATACCCACCCTCTCTGAACAGTTAGCTTGCTGCCCCATCCACCTCCTCACTATCCTCTGTTGTCGGAATCCATGGACTAGCCTCCTCCCTCCTGCCATAGATGGTCCGATGTGCTGCCACTGCCCTCCATTTAGCATGATGTATCAGTCCACTCCTCCTGTCCTCCATTGCCCAATTCTATGGCCCATCATTGACCTCCTGCTTAGCCTCTGTGCTTAGCTTGCTGCCCCTATTCTCCTTCCCCCTGCCCTCCGATGTCTTTGTGCATGCCCCTGCTCCATCCTTTTTGCCCACCATGTTCCATGGACCTGCCACTCCTATCTACTCTGAGTGTTCTGTTGACCTGCCACTCCCCTCCAACCTGCCTAGCATTGTCAGATGACTGTAACCTGTCTCTGCCACCTCCACCCTGCCTGTCCACATGCCATGCCCCTATCCCCTTCCTCCTGTCCTCCATGGTCCATTTTACTGCCACACCCTTCTGCCCTCCCTGGTCTTATGTGCTGCAACTGCTCCTCCTGCCTGCCCCGCGCGGTCTGTTGTGAGGCCCCTCCCCCTGAACTCTTTTGTCTGTGCCCAGGTCCTGATCCTCCCTTCTATCCTTCATAGTCCTTTGTGCATGCCCCTGCACCCTCCTTCTTGCCCATCATAGCCATTGTGCTGCCACTAACCCTCCTGCTTGCCATGCATGGTCTTCTGTGCTGCCATGGCCCCTCCCACCTTCCCTGTGTGGTCAGCTAGCTGCCCCTGACCCCCTCCCACCTTCCCTCCATGGTCTGTGTGTATGCCATCATAGTCTCACTGTTGTCTCCATGGTGTGTCTTGTTTCTAGTGCCCATCCTGCCTAACCTCCATGGTCATCTTGCTGCTCCTGCCCTGCCCCCTTGCCCCCAGCCATCTGTTTCCATGTGCAGACCCCTATTCCCTCCCTCTTGGCTTGTCTATTCCATTGTAATTCCCCTGATCCGTCCCTCCTGCCCTTTATGGCCTGTTATGCTGCAGCTTTCTCTCCTGTCTGTCCATTATGGTCAGCTAGCTACCATTGCCTCTTTCCCCTCTGTTGTCCATGTGCATGGTCCTGTCCCCTCCCTATTGCTTTCTATGGATTGTTGTGCTGCACTCCCGTCCCGCATGCCCTGTGTGATGTATTGTGCTGCTGCAAACCCGGATGCCTGCCCTGTAGGGTCAGTTTGGTGCACCTCTCCATGTCCCTTCTGTCCTCTGTTATCCGAGTCCATGTCCCTACCCCAATTCCTCCTGCCTACCATGATCCAATGTACCATACTTGCGAACATTTTGAACTTGGTAAAAGGGATATTTTGAAAAAAAACTGGTGTATTGATTTTCCCCTTTGAGTTACATTGAAAAAGAGGAGATTGTAGACAGGAGACAGATCAAATAAAGCCCATTTGAGCTTAAAAACATTGGACGTTTCCTGGCTGAAACGGGTCTGTTGGCATGTATGGTTGTACTACAACTGCCTCTTCCTTCTGCCCACAATGGTCTATTATATTGCCACAGCCTCTCTTGCCAGTCCTGTATTGTTGGTTTGTTTCCCCTGCCCCCCTTTCCACTGCCCTTCATAGTCTGTTGTGCTGCCACTGCCCTTCCTGCCTGCCCAGTGTGGTCAAATTGTTGCCTCTGCACTCTCCTACCTGCCTTCAATTTTCAGAGTCCGTGCCCCTGGCCTCTGCCTCTCAACAGTATCCCAATGAACAACTAGATTGCTAACATTCTATATTTATTACAAAAGTGTGGAACGCCTGACGTCATCTTGATGTAATCAAAACTGTAATACCTAGAGCATTTCCTTTAGAAATTACATATATGAGAGGGTCTTATTTGCATCAAAATTATGGTTAGTGCTCTAAAAAACTAAAATGAGGGCATATTTTCTGAGTTTTCAAATAGCGACAAAGAACTTTTAAATTATTTGTAATCTTTATGTTTTTTTATCTAGTTGACCACTTGATTAAATGTTGCACTTAGGGGAGAGGATGTGGTGTTACTTCCAGAGCTGCAGACTTTGCAACTGGGGAACCAGGTTGGAGTTTCTGCTTCAGCTCAACATTCTGTGATTCTGGTCAAATCACTGAATCTCCCCATGTCTACAAACAAAATGAATTTGATCTTGTGTGGTGTAACCAATGCTCATGTAAAGCACTACAATACCTGACAAGTCTGCACTATATAAGACTGCAAATACACAAAAAATAAGTGTTTGCACACTTCTGTCATTGGGCTACATCTGGGTGATATTTGTGCTGCATTTGGGCTCTTTTGTCTCTGGTGGCCATCTTGGAAGATTTATTTGTTATGAAGTTTCCTAATTTCCTCATTTACTGCAGTCTCCTCAGTAGGAAATACTTTCAGTTTTTTACTTTGGTTCCATCAAGAAGGCATTCAGATGTGTCACACATTTACCATAAATTCTGAATGTTAGCACTCTAGTTGCTCATTAGATCACTGTAGTAAAGCTACTGCTCACCAGGGAAGTCTGCTGCTGGTATTCAAAGTGCATATTTCAGTCTGCATGTCAGAATTTTTTTATGAAATAGAAGAGGATTTGAGAAGTCAAAATGTGCCCTAATTTTTCTTTCTGCAGCACTAATCATAATTTCTATGGCAAAATGAACCCCCTCATTTTGTTCCTTTGTAAATTAATTGTTTTAAGTGTTACCACTTTATTCCAATCAAGATGGCTTCAGGTGTGCCATACTTTTGTCATAAGTAAGACTGTTAGCGCTCTAGTTGTTCGTTAGAATACTCTGGGACATTCTGTCATTGGACTGTATTTAGGCTACATCTGGGTGATATTTGTGCTACATTTGGGCTCTTTTGTCTCTGGTGGCCATTTTGGGAGACTTATTTGTTATGAAGTTTCCTAATTTCCTCATTTACTACAGTCTCCTCAGTAGGAAATACTTTCAGTTTTTTACTTTGATTCCATCAAGAAGGCATTCAGATGTGTCACACATTTGCCATAAATTCAGAATGTTAGCACTCTAGTTGCTCATTAGATCACTGTAGTAAAGCTACTGCTCACCAGGGAAGTCTGCTGCTGGTATTGAAAGAGCATGTTTCAGTCTGCATGTCAGAATCTTTTAATGAAATAGAAGAGGATTTGAGAAGTCACTCAAAATGTGCCCTAATTTTTCTTTCTGCAGCACTAATCCCCCTCATTTTGTTCCTTTTCAAATTAAATGTTTTAAGAGTTACCACTTTATTCCAATCAAGATGGCTTCACGTGTGCAATATGTTTGTTATAAGTAGGACTGTTAGTGCTCTAGTTGTTCTTTAGAACACTCTGGGAAGCTGCAGTAGAACACAAAGGAATCAACTGACGGTCTCTGCCCTTGTTGGATGTACATGTTTTACTGAGAATGTCAGACTTCATTCTCACATGACTGAGAAAGATAATGTGAATTTACAGAAAATATGCTCTCAGTTTAGCTTATAGATCACCTTCCAAACCTCTGTGGGAAAAGCATGAGAAAATAGTTTTCTCTCAAACATGATTCATGATATCACAGCAGAAGGCTTTTTCACATGGTAAAATCACCTTAGAACACACCACAATTCCTAAAATGAGTATGGTACCATCAACAAATGATTTATAATGTAACTAAAGTCTTAAAACCTTCTATTAACTGCAATGCTTTTTAATGAGGTGCTATCATGTATATTGGTCCCAAGATGGCTGCCAACACTTCTTGGATGAAGTACTGACAGCCAATCATATCTCACGATGAGATGTGTGGTTAGGCTCTGCCCAGATATATCTATCTTTTTAACTCTAATTTTATCAGGAACTACTGAAAAACAGAGCACTTTTTGTTATTTTGAGTTAAACCATTCAGTAGTTTTAAAGAAATGAAGGTTAAAAAAATAAATATTTCATGCCGCGGTGGATCAGCAGAACTGACAAATCCCAAGATGAGATCTGATTGGCTACCGCCACATTTACACAGATGTGGCGGCAGCCATTTTATAACTTGGGGATTCAGTTCCTTGTCCTTAGAAAAAGCACAAACATTTTTTATAAGGGCAGGGTAGGAATACCCCTCCACCCGAGGCCTGGCCTTCTGGGTCTAAAACATAAACATTTCTCAGCTAATTTGTCTGCAGATCCCACATGTTGAGAAAAAAAAAACGAAGCTACCTTCAGGCCCAGGAGACCACATCCCCAGTGCTGATTCATTTAATAAGGAGAGGGGCTGTGCAGCCACCCCTCCCCAAGCCTCTTTGAGACCCTAGGGACCTCATTTTCCTGGTTCATATTTCAAATAAAAGAGTAATGCAGCCCCCTTCCCCAAACCTGCAAGAGGCCCCGGTGACCTAATCTCCTAAGGTTGTATTCTGAAATGGGAGAGAGGAGCATGCGGTATACCTTTCCCGGTCTCCTTGAGGTGTCTGGGACTCTATCCCTAGGGCTGATAGACCCATTGAGGCGAGGGGGCATGCAGCCCCTGCCACTCCCGAGCCACCGCCATGGCATTAGCTTGCCTTTTTTAAATTAATATACATACTAGTGCACCAACATCACCGCCTTATTTCGGGTGCTGGGAGAGAGAGACACAAGGCCCCCACGACCCTACCGGCTCCCCAGCCAGCACCCATTGTGAAGATTTGTTAAACAGCACCAAAGTTATAAGCAAACCAAAAAATGTTTTTGCCTATGGAAACGTGGTCCTAACTATAACTACCCAGTGTCGACCGCCACTGGATATATATATTATATATTACCTAGTGGCGGTTGCCACTATGTAGTTATAGTTAGGCCTGATTTTCCATAAACTGAGCGTTTTTTGGTTTGCTAATAACTTCAGCCCTGTTTGACGAATCTTCACAAAACTTTCCAAAAGAAAGTTCATCCACCCGAGCTCCTTCCTGAAATGTTTTAAGTGTGATTCATCAGGCGGAGGGGGGGGGAGAAAAAAGGGTGGTTCCACAACACAAAGTACCCATGCATTTTCCATAGACTTCTTTAGATAAGGCTACAGCAAAAACTGCAATCAAATGACACCAAATTTTGCAAAAAGCTAGTCCTTGGTCTGCAGATTTTTTTTTCTGATTTGTTGTAAATCCGTTTAATAGTTTGAGATATTAAGGTTAGAAAAAATAAAGATATGTTGACAGTTGGGCTCGCGAGAATCTCGCGAGCGTCTGCGAGACAGTGAATTCAAAAAGGGAGCTCTGTGATTGGGCAAGAGAACTGTTTTTCGTGTGAGCCTTCACGCTCTTGCAGGAGTGAGCGCTCTGATTGGCTGGCTGTTACAGTTTTAGAAGTCAAATGCCCGCCATTACCATTTACTGTATCAAATTACAGCTGTTGTGGAAATGAAGTAAAAGAGCTATATAAGGGGACAGCAGTAAGGCATCCTGTACCCCTAGATTTTGATAAGATGCCTGTAAGGTATAAGTACTTTGTTGAAAGTAAATCAATATTGTTTAAAAAAATTATGATGTCATGGGACTCTTGCTGGAGCGGGATCGTGACTAGTAAAAAGGAGTAGATGAGTTGTGAATACACTTTGCTAGGAGGAATGGATATTGTGCACCTTATTATTAAGAAGAGGTGAGTAGAAAATAAGTATTCAGAGGAGTAGCCAGTCCTTCCCCACACCCTACCACAAACATCTATCATATGAGAAATAGGTTTGGAAGAGGAGGCAAGTCCACACACATACCCTCCTACGCACACCCGTCATCGGAGAGAGAGGTCTCAAAAGAGGGGCCAGTCCCTCCACACACCCTCCTATGCACACATGTCATCTGAGATAGAGGTTCCAAAGGAGAGGCCAGTATATCCACACATCCTACTACGCACACATGTCATTTGAGAGAGAGGTCTAAAAAGAGAGGCCAGTCCCTCCCCAATCACTACTATGCATACCCATCGTCTGAGAGAGCGGTCTCAAAGGAGAGGCAAGTCACTCCACATACACCCTACTGTGCACACCTGTCATCTGAGATAGATGTCTCAAAGGAGGGACCAGTCCCCCCTCACTACTACGCACACCTGTAATCTGAGAAAGCAGTCTCAAAGGAGAGGCCAGTTGCTCCTTATACACCCCACAATGCACAACTATCATCTGAGACAGAGATCTTGAAGGAGAGGCAACTTGTCATCTGAGAGAGAGGTTCCCACTCACTACTACGCACACCCATCAAGGGAGGTCTCAAAAGAGAAGCCTGTCAATCCCCATATACCCTACAATGTACACCTGTCATCTGAGAGAGAGGTGTGAAAGGAGAGGCCAGCCTCTCCCCACTCACTACTACGCAAGCTCGTCATTTGAGAGAGAGGTCTCAAAGGAGAGACCACTCCATCCACACAACCTGCTTATGCGCATCTATCACCTGAAAGAGAGGTCGCAAAGGAGAGTCCAACCCATCCACACAACCTGCTATGCGCATCCATCACCTGAAAGAGAGGTTGCAAAGGAGAGGACAACCCATCCACACTACCTACTATTCACACCCGTCATCTGAGTGAGAGGTCTCAAAGGAGAGGCCAGTGGCTCCCAATCCACTCTACTATGCACATCGTCATCTGAGAAAGAGGTCTCAAAGGAGAGGCCAGTCCATCCACATACCCTACTACGCACACCTGTCATTTGAGAAAGAGGTCTCAAAGGAGAGCCCAGTTCCTCCCCACTCACTACTATACATACTCGTCATCTGATGCATTGTGGGCGCGTGAGTTATAGTTAGCTCAACTAACTATAACGGGCAAATTGATCTGAATTTCTGTGAGTCAAATGTCCAACTAAATATAACGTCCCTGAAACCTATGATTTTTTTAGTGAATTTCAAAGGTTTTTTAAATGCTAATTCCTAACTATAACGTCTGTAAAACCTATGTTTTTTTCAGGGAATTTCAAAGGTTTTTTAAATGCTAATTCCTAACTATAACGTCTGTAAAACCTATGGTTTTTTCAGTGAATTTCGAAGGTTTTTTAAATGTTAATTTCATATTTTAATGTTTATAAAACCTATATTTTTTGTATTTTTTTGTAATGTTTTGGAACTCTATTATACTTAATTTTTAAAGTTTTAAAAAAAGAAGTAATGTTTTATATCTTCCCCAAAAAATTTGTATATCTTTTTTTTTTTTGTTGAGAAAACTGCACTCCCATACTGGTAGTATAACAAGCTCCATCACCACGCGAATCCTATCCGCCATATTGCGAAACTCGTAAAGGATGCACATATTGTAATCGACGGATTCGTGGCACCGCGTCCCGCGTAACATCATATACGTAGGAGTTCGCACCAGCTGCTACATAGGTATCCGACGGGTACGCAGTACCAAGCCACGCGTTACGTCATGTACGTATGGGGTCACGCCTGCTGCACGTTGCGTATGCGATGAGTGCACGCTGCCAGGCCCTGTGTTACGTCATAGACGTATGGTGTCGCGCCGGGTACGCCATTCCCGCTTTTTTTTAATGTCTCAAAACTATATCTAAATAACTTTAAACTGTATATGAGAGCAAGCGATAATCTAAAATATTTTAAACATTTATATATTTCTAACTGTAATAAAACTTATATTATGATAAATATATTTTCTAAAAATCTTGTCGGGTGCGGCCTCCTTGCGCCCTCGATGCGCGATTGCCATGTGACCTTAAAAAAAAGCATTTGATTAGTTCATAACATTTCCCATTGTAACAGTTGGAGGACCCCACCCATTTTAGTCATTCTCTCTACAGCGTTTGATGAGACAAACCCCTTCTCCTTAGAGAGCTTTTTTGAAAAGGTTTTTTGCTGTGTACACATATCTTTTACTACACACAACATGCAACGATCATCTTGATCAATATTCATGGTCTGTGTGATGGCCCTGCATCTCCAACGTTACATCAAAAATCAAATGTGTGTTACACGATGCCCCTGGTGTGTGTGCACATTATTGTGCTGCCTTTCGGCCTGGGTATTGCTGGCCCGAAGGGGTATCATCAGCCACGGGCAGAGTGCACATCCTAGATCACATGTGACAAACAGTAAACAGTAATGTGTACATTTGTATTGCTGTATTCTCTTTTGTCAGGCTTAACCAGTATAGTAGTGTGTCATATGTGAGACATTCAGATTCACGTTTGGCAAGCATTGCTTGACTATAATGAACGTTATCACTATTTATGACGTAGACTCACTGCTGATCCTCCCTCCATCCGAGCACATTCACATGTGTGGGCTTCGCGATAGCAACACTTTCAATAATACCGCACACCATTGACATGAGTGTCTGAGCATATCCACAACCTTGACGACATGTTATGTTGGCCATTCAATGTTTTCGAACAGCATCACATTAGCGATAGTTGCCGCCCTCCCGGTACATGCTACATTAATGTAAATTGCGCATTCTGCGACGTCAAAACTGCAACAGAAACACACATAAGTACACTTCCTGGCCAGGCAGGAACTGAACAACACCCAGGTCCCCGGAACTATTATTCACACCCCTACGCTCGCCTGGCATACGCAAGCCCAGCCCACTTTGCGTACGTATAAATAGGATAATGAACGACGACGCCACATGTCCCAGTTCTTCTACACTGCCTCAGGTGATATGGCCGCATTCACCTCGCATATCACAATGCGCAATAAAAAAGGGATCCATAAGGCGTACACCATCGTCATAATCAACACTGCACCTGAATTGTGAACCCTGCTGCCCGTCGTGTTTGGACACACAACAATGACAGCAGGTGAGCAGTGGGGCCTGGGTGCACAGGGGCTGCAATTGAGCGCGATGCTGCGGGAGGGGTGGGGTGCATCAGCCTGGGTGCGCAGGTACAAACAAGTGATATTGCCCTGCTTAATAATGTGTTCTCTGACCTCATTCAGTCACATGACTGTCTCATTTTAAGGACCTGCTGGACCGTACTGTAGGCCTGCGCCAGCGGGCAGCGCTGCCCTATAGACACACGTTGAGCGCAGTGCTGCGGGAGGGGTGGGGTGCATCAGCCTGTGTGCAAAGGTGCGAACAACCGATGTTACCCTGCGTACCGATGTGATCTCGGACCTCATTCAGTCACATGACTGTCTCATTTTAAGGACCTGCTGGACCATACTGTAGGCCTGAACCAGCGGGCAGCGCTGCCCTACAGACACGTGGCGTTGGCTTTTGGGGCACTGTAGTGAGCTTATTACTAAGTGTACATGCACACAGGCTTTCGCCACTGCATTACACGCCCACATTATGCTTCTACCATGCGCTCTGTTATTTTGTATGTGAACGTTGCCATAACATATTATTTAACCTTGGGTATTCTCGTGCACTCCAACTCCTCTCTGAACCACGATTACCACTAACAGTTCGAAGATCGTACTTCAAGAAGGAAGGATGCACTCAACTGGTGTTCTCAATTAACGTTGGAAGAAACCTTCATTTACCTCAAGACGTTTCCAACATTATATTTTTTCTCCCTTTTCAGACACTGGGTTAGTGGAGCCAAAATGGGCGGAGCGGTTGCTCACCCAGTGTTGATGCCCTGAGCATCCTGACGCCTTCCACCGTGGTATCAAGACACCGTCCCCGACCAGAGACCTGCTGGGCCACCCTGATAGCGGCACCCCGGAGTTGGCGCTTGCACCGGCACGTCCTTGGACACGCCGGTTGTGGCAGTTGAGCAGTTAAGCCTCGGCGCGCAGGAGCTGCAATTGAGCACATTGGGGAGAAAGGGGCTGGGGTGCAGCAGCCTGGGTGAACAGGTGCAGGCAAGCGATGTGGCCATACATAATAATGTAATCTCTGGCCTCATTCATATCTCTGTTTCATTTTAAGGACTTGCTGGACCGCACTCTTTCTCGCGGACCCCAGCGTCCCAGACACACGGGTGACGGGAGGTGAACAGTGAGGGCTGGGTGCAGTAGGCCGGCACTCTGTCTCCTCCTCCCTCTGTTCTTTACACTCTCCCTCCCCTTCTCCCTTCCACCCACTCCCTATCTGTCCCATTCTCACTTTCCTCCGTTCATTCTCACTACCTTTCTTTTTCTCTTAGACATGGCACACATACTTATGTTTCTTGTTTGTCTTGCAGGTTTTGTACACTGCTTCCGGAGGAGTCCCACCCACTTCTTTCATGTTTTACTGTTGTTCGAATAAACGTACATTTCCATTTATTTGTGTTAATAAAAGTTATTTTTTTTTACCAACAAATAACTGAGTGTATGGGTCTTCTTCTTCTGACAACACTTGTCTGTAGTTTATTGTGAAAATCGGCGGTTGATAGTAGGTTATAAAGGAAAGTTTGTTTAATTTTCCGGTGCACCTACCAAATATAAACCAACAGACTATTACATAAATGAAGCCTGGGTAATTGTACAACGGCAAGAGTTCTATGGGTGTATCACTTTATAACACCATGAGTACTGCCCGTGTGATTTCAGAACCAATAAGGCACTGCCTAGGGACACCGAGGCTTCAAGGACTAGCGAGGCCCACCCAGCATATTTAAATAAAGCCCCGGAGGTTGCCGATCCCCGGTCTTGAGTTGGCCTCGCAGCCCCCCGAACAATTCGTAAACAATACCCGGGGAGGTGTCGATCCCCTAGTTTGCGAAACGTCTCTGTGCCCTCCCGCGCCTAATTTACATGTGAGATTAAGATCCCCAGTGCTGCAGAGACCCCGGGACATTGTATGACCTGCGCCTGGGAGGTGGCACTCCATGGTACCATGATGCTTTGTACAGCTCCTATTTTTCATTTACACAGCACCCTGCCCTCAGGGCTACTTAGGGACTACCTTAGGGGTGGCATATGTGTAATAAATGGCAGAGTTTCAATCGTGGCAAGAAGTTGTAAATGCCAAGTCCTAGTGGCAGTAAACAGCACACACAGGCCCTGCAATGGCAGCCATGAGACAGAATTGAAAGGCTACTTCTGTGGGTGGCACAATCAGTGCTGCCGGCCCACTTGTAGCATTTAATTTACAGGCCCTGGGTATATGGTATACCACTTTACAAGGGATTTATAAGTAAATCAAATATGCCAAACAGTTGTAAA
The DNA here is from genome assembly GCF_964204655.1 of Triturus cristatus. Taxonomy (NCBI): domain Eukaryota; kingdom Metazoa; phylum Chordata; class Amphibia; order Caudata; family Salamandridae; genus Triturus; species Triturus cristatus. Next base: position 279,377,754 of record NC_140580.1, on the reverse strand, counting down.
CCAATTATACCATGTTTAGAGGCAAGAACACATGCACTTTAGCACTGGTCAGCAGTGGTAAAGTCCCCAGAGTCCTAAAGCAAACTAAAAGTAGTTCAGAAAAAGAGGAGGACGAAGGCAAACATTTGGGGTGATCCTTCAGGGAGGGCCATTTTCCTACACAATCCTAAAGCCAGGGTGGACTACTCAGTACCTCGATTGACTTTCCTGTTTAGGACAATAGAACATGGACAATGGCCCACTACTGCAGGGTATTTGCCAGTTATATACCTCTTTAAAACCAGTTGGATATCTGTCTATGCTCTCAGGGGTCACTGAGCTAACCCGTTTAATTTTTTCTTAAAACAAAGACAGCTGACTGGTTAGCCCATAATGCCATGATCATAGATATGACTGACTTAATCCTGTCCAAAAAAGTTTTTATACACGGAGGACGGTGGTACCATCAAATACAGGGGACTGCCATGGGTTACAAATGTGACCTCTCGTACGCCAACCTGTTCAGGGGCTGGTGGGAAAAGGAGCATGCCTGGGGTTGATATGTCTTCCCCTGGTTAGAGAACATCATTTTCTGGGGGAGGTATATTGACAATATCATCTTAGTTTGGAATTGATCTGTAAACCAACTCATGGAGTACCACAAGTTTCTCAATGACAATCCGTTTAAAAACATCTGACCATGTCACACAACAATGAGAAAATGGATCTCCTGGACATCACATTCTATGCAAAGGAGGGATGTAGACATAGCACCCTGTACTGAAAACTGACTACCTGTAACAGTACACTCCATGCAACCAGTGTCCACCCCAGGTCTACCATTGATAACATTCCTTTCGGGGAGATGGTACGGGTTAGACGGAATTGCAGTCAACTTCTCAGCAAATATAGAAGTGAAAGATCACTTCATCAAACTAGGCTAGAAGACCAAAGTGTTACAAAAAGCAGACACCAAAATGCAACAAATTCCCAGTAAAACTCAGTTAACTAAAGAACTAGCAAGAACAGTAACAAATATAGCTGCTTGTCTTTTGTCACAAAATTCACTAAACATAGCAATGATGTGTATACAATTTTGTGGAAACATTGGTACTTGTTACATGACATACCGGAAATCAAGAGAACTATCACGCATAAACCCAGTGTGACATACCAGAGGGGCAAAACCATCAGAGATACACTGTGCCCAAGTTATATAACACCAAGCAGACCCAAGAACTCTCGAAACCAGTACAAGGGTTTTTTACTTGCAATGACTGCAATATTTGCAAATACGGCAAGAATACCAATAATTTCAGACACAATACTGGACACACTCACACAATGCCCCATGCCATCAACTGTAAAACCCAGTTTGTGACTTACATAATTGGATGTAGTTGTAATATAATTTACGTTGAGAGAACCATGAAATCATTAAAAACAAGAATTCAGGGACATTTCTGGGCAATTAGACATTCGGATACCAAATATCCCATGGCTACACACGACAGATCATCACACTGGGAAACTAGACATCTGATTCCATGGAATTGACCACATTCCACCCAAGGCTAGGGCAGGAGATAGGGAATGTATAGTCTGCAAAAATGAGGTGGGTTGGATTTGACGCTTAGGATGCATTGAGATGGACCACAACACAGATGAGGAATTCCATTACTTTCTTTAGATCCCAACAATGCCATCAAATTCCTATTGGATGTTCATGTATTTTTATAGCCATCTCATACATGTGGCACTCATATACCTTCTGTCAAGTCATCTCTTATACAGGACATCCATACTTGTCTCCCCTGAAATTAGCAGCCATGTGATCGTGACTTGATACCCCAGTATTGTCGCTTTATTATCAGTTATGGCGTTTTCCTTCAAGCCTTCTTTAAGACGTATCTATCATGTAACTACTATTCGTTCATATATCTGCTGGGAAAATGATCTACAACAAGTATTTTTGCGCCCAGTTTCACCAAATTGTACTTTTCTTTTTAACATTTGTCTTCACCATTTACTGGAGCCCTGAGGAATTTTGTTCCACTGGAGTGCGCCTTGGGGGACCTGCCTAGCATGGCTGCGTGCACACTTAAAACAGTTTCATGGGAAAGAGAACTTTCGGGAGAAGCTAGATTGGGGCTCTAAAAATGACATCTGGATCATATAGCCTAGCACTTCCTTAAATCCAGTTCTTAGGCTTAATGGATCTCTATGCTGGCTTAGACCACTCTGGTTCTGGCCTGAACACGGTACTTATTTTTATCACACTATTTATCCAGGTTACGTGGATTACGTATCACTTGCTTCTTCTCTGTACATTATTAAACGCATAGTCTATGCTTAACCACCGCAACTACGCATATTTACGCTCTATAGTTCCAGGCTACATTATGTCTCTTCATTTGTAACAATATTTCTTTATGTTCTCTGACGTGGACAACGTGAACATGAAAATACGCCCACGCATAAACGTAAACCAGTTGATCAGAAAGTGCAGTCACTTGAAAGAAGCTTGTTTGTGAGTTTAAGCACGGTACGTACTAAGGTAAGACTGGTCTTTACGGTCGTAAAAACACATTTTTGCCTATATACGCCAAACTTAGGGCTCTCTTTTCCTTTTTTTTGGGTGAGCTGCACTATCATGGCAGCAATATGGAAGCAAGTCCTACAGCCTACATGCGGAGCAAGTAGAGGTGGATTTAATATCTCATGCTCATCCCCCCACTTTTATACTCGGTTTTCAGGTGCACGTTTTGACTGTCTGGCTTATCAGTATGGTTTTACTGAGGTAACACCGGATCTTTCCACCCACACGAGTGTTACGCTCTGCTCATAACATGCATGCTTTTTAAAGTAAAAATACAATAGGTTTCTAACGTTATCATCTTTCATTTTGCCCTTTGTTTTTTATGGTTTTGTGCATTGCTATCCCCCAATATAACTTCCATCTGGCCTGCAAGTAACATGTACTATTTTGCTGGCTCTACGTATCTTTGCACATTTTCCAAAACATTTGCATGCCTCACTCTATCAGCACACATGGGGGCTAGATTTCGGATGCATTCAAATATGCCTCAGCTTCGCCTCTTTCGCTTCAACTTTCCTTACAAATTATACTTACCAGTCGCTTGGGCACGTAGGTAACACTCAGCGCTTTCCCCCTTTTTTACTTGAAGGGTTTCACAAACCCATGCCACTCATTATATACCATTCGAATCACACTTTCACCAATGCGTAACCACGATACTTAGAAATGTACAGACATTGTAATCATTGACTATTATATACAAATGGCATATTTTTATTGAAGTTTTATAAATAATTTTATAAATAATTATTTATAGGTGTCTCAGCTTCTTTATATATCAGCGACGATACAATAACTTTGCGCTATAAAATAAGAGGACACTATGAATCGAAGTCTACGACACACACTGGAATGCCAAAGCAATAATATATATACCTTGAAGGTCAATTCTCGATGTATGTTCTAGTCATCTTTCATACAATGCTTCTGCAGTCTCACAGTTAGGGTGTCTACTATATGGTTGCCACTTTCGCCTTTTGAGACAGCACTAGAGGCTAAATTATGATCTCCTTAAAAAAGTTTTAAAAGTTTATGGTATAATAATGCATCCACTCTTAGGGACCCTCTTAGCCCTAATGGACTTTCTCTCCTCAATCTTGTTAATCAACACATGCCATCTGGCACTAAAAAAATGGCTTTTAGTGCTACTTTCATGCCACTGTGTTGTATGTTGGTTTTTTATTTCATCTGGTCACTCTATCCCTTGTGTGTCCTCTGTGCTTTTGTATATATATTTGTACCATATTTATATGTTGGTTTTAATCGTTATGCAATTTCATTATGTATTTTTATGGTTTATACTGTATGTATTTGTATGTCTTGCAGCCCTGATGAAGTTCACTTGTAGTGAACAAAACGCGTTGGCTGTTCTGGTCTATTCATATGAAAAATTAAGATTGCCTTGGGTGATATAACACGAGATGGACCAATATTTGTGAACACTGGTTGTGTGGTGCACTTCACGTACTTGCACTGAGCTAACCCAAGGATAGTCCTTCTCCTTACCTGTGGACCCCATCTGTGCAGAACCTAACTTTAATTTGCTCACAGATGCATCCCAGTAAGTAGACAGTGTCACCGTGGCCAACAAAGTGATGTGGTCCATTCCACCCTTTGGGTCTGACTTCTGTCCCCAATTCAAGGAAAACTCTGTCCATAAGGATGGCAACCAACAGAGGCAGCAGACAGCTGTCAATGTCAAGAGCCAGGCCTCAGGCTGTTCAGGGGTCTCTTTCCTCTGTGGTTTCTCAGAGTGAGGGGCAGTAGGCCAAGGTGCCTTTCATCACTCTAACTCCCGCCACTCTAAGCGTGGAATCCTGCAACTGGTCCTCCAACCCCGGTTATGTACCCTTGGGATGGACAGGGGATCAGGGTTGAATCTTTTCGCCCCCTGCCTCTCCATCTGGGGTTCTCTACCCTCCATTTGGGTGGGAGTGTTACTCCCAGAAACCTGAACTGCCTGGGCACCTGTGGCAGCAATCCCTCCCAGTTCTCCCGACACTAGGGGCAACTCATTCCCCAGAACGCAGTCAATGGGCATCTGTGGACTAATTATGATTCTTCCTGGGATCACCTCCTCACCCCACCTTAGGGACTCCAGGGCCATAGGGCAGAAAAAGTCCTGGCCATGGGCTGGAGTCACTCTACACACCTGGCAGGTATATTGCTTTGGGGAAACTAGCACTTCCATCACCATGGTCCGGCTAGCCCTGGTATCCCTCAGAGCAGTGATTGGGACCCCATTCACTCCCACCTGGTGGAAGTGATGACTCCCACTCTCAGGGATCAAAAATTCACCCTCTGAATCTATCTCCCAGCTGAGAGAGATCATGGCATGACCTGCCCCTGGGGACTACCCTTCCCTAAGGCCACATGGGCCATCCGGGTTGCATTCCCACCAGTGGGTGGTTTCTTTGGACAGAGGACCGCCTAGGCCACTGCCCACCTGGGGCACCCAGGGCCACAGCGCACCAGAACCTATCTCCTATCTCCTTCTTCTCAGAAGGTAAATGGAAACCCATTTTTCTCCCCCTTACCCTGTGACCTGTCTGGGTCTTTCTTCATCTTCCCTCACTTTCTTCGGGCGAACCTGAACTACCCTTCATGGGGTCAGTCCCAGGTATCTTTCTGGACACTCTGGTACTGACCCAGCTGTCCGCCTCTTCAGCAAGCATCCTTGAATCAGTAAGATTGATATCAACCAGGTGTTAGTGATGCTCTGGAAAGAAAAATTAAAAATGTGCTCCTTTAAAAACAAGTCTTACAACCCTTCATAATCAATACCTTAGCTGCCTCTCACCCAGCCCTTAAGTGCCTAATCAGCATAGTCCAAGAAATCCACCCATGTTTGTGTAGAGAGTCTGTGACTGGCCCTGCACAATTGCCTGTACGTCTCAGGGTTCAGTCCAAACTTGCTGACTAAAAAAGCCTTCATGGCAGTGTACTTGGTCTGATCCACCACCTCTAATGTGAGGAGTGCGTACCTTACCACTGTGAGCATGTACCACCATAAACTACCCCCCAGAACACCTCTGGGACCCTGTGTACTTTTAAAGTCGCCTCTTAGGCTGCCAACCATCTATTTATGTCATCCCTCACATTATAACTGGCCACAACATCTTTCTGGGATGAGAAATTTGGACTCATGAGAAGACACTCAAGGTATGCTGCCAACAATATTGTTGTTGCTGGACCCCACTTGGAGGTCTCAAGTATCCAGCTCTCTGATGCTCAGCTCATGGGCCATCTTCCTCTCTTCCATGGCCAGCTTCTTCTCTGCAAGAGTTTGCTTCTTCTCTAATTTCAATTTTGCAAGCTCGAGTTTCAGCTTTCTGCCCTCTCTCCTGTAGTTCGGATGGGGACAGGTGCCTTGATGATACACTGCTACCTAGTCTAGAGGAAGATTGCTCCCCCCCCTCTGTAGGGACCATGACAAGACCCTCAGTCATTTGCTGCTCTGATCTCTCCTGAGACTCAGACCCCTCCTCCTCATCCTCCTCTCGATCTAGGGTGGGCTGCTTCCCATGCTGTTAAGGCTTTCCGAAGCTCTGCCTTCTTGGTACTTCCCTTATGAAACACCCTTCTATCCTTTCAGAACCCCTTGAGCTGTGCCACTGTGTATGTATCTAGATTGGCCTGCTTGAATTCTGTGTTGCCAGGCAGGACCACAGACATTGTAAGGACTTCTGTAAAAATACTTTTGGAAGAATCGAAAATGTCAAATCAGGGTGAAATGAAAAAAAGCTTGAATTGATCTAAGTTTAGAGTTGTAGTGAACAATGAGTTACTATATGGTATTGCATAAATGCAAGTCCTATCTTCACCTCTAATCACCTATGTTAGAAAAGGGATTCCTGGTTGGCTGTGGTATGCACCCAGTCCAGGCAGAAACCACCACTCTAATCAGGGTAAGCTAGATACCCACTAAAAGATAACCTTTGCCCACCCTCTGGCATTTTGGCACAGAGAAGTCAGGCTTATCTAGAGAGGCAATGTATAAAGCATTTGTGCAACACACACATTAACACAATGAATACCTCACAAAGAGACTCCACACAGGTTTAGAAAAATAGATTATTATATTCTGAACATAACAAGACCAAAATAACAAAAGTCCAATCTACAGAAGTTGATATATTGACTATTAAAGGAATAAATGCAGTAAAGTGCTGTTAGACCTGGCACCTTGGCGTGAGTCTCCCTTCCTCTTTTTGTCGCTGTGCCTCATGTGTTTTTATAGTGTTGGCCGCTCAGCGCGCTGTGCCACTGCCAACCAGTGTCGCGGTGCGAGTGCTCCCTATGTAAATTGTATATGTTGGTTGGATTCCATGATTGGATTGTTTGGTTTACTGTCAGACCCCAGTAAGGTGCGCCAGGAGCGCCTGGGCATGTAAATACAAACACCGCTGGTGGGCTTGCAGCACTGGTTGTGCCACCCACAGTAGCGGCCGGTAAAATATGTCTAAGGTCTGCCATCGCAGAACCTGCGTGCAGTCTGGTACTGACATGCTGACTGGCAAGTGCCCACACTTGCCGGTCCTTAAACCTTCCCTTAACTTCATGTTAGTCGCCCCTCTGGTAGGCCCACGGGCAGGGCGCGTTGCAAGCATAAGGTAGGACAAGCCTGGATGCGTGGCATGTCCTAGTAGTGAATGACCGCCATCTTGTTGATCACTACTGTAAGGCTACCCTGTTCTCACAGGCCAGTATGGGCGGCCTGGATTGTTACACCCTATGATCCTAACCGACCCAGGGAACATGGTAGGAGATCGAGTTTAGTATGCCTGAACTCGGAATAATAAGGTACATCTTTTCGCAAGGTTTATTTTAATATTCTGGGTTTGCAAATGCCGCTTTTAGAAAGCTGGCCTTTGCTTGCCTAAACATTTCAGCCCGCCTCTGCGTGATGTGTATCTGATGTCTGGCTGGTGTGAGTGACAGGGCTGGGGGAACCCCGATGGGCAGGGCTAGGTAGCCTGGTGGTGAATAGGACGATCGACAGGTAGATGGGTGGGAGGAGTACTCCTAGGCTCTGAATAGGACAGTGCTCTGCCACCTCAATGCCGGCTCCGCCCGCTGTGGAGCGTCTGAGGACTCTGCCCTGCACTCTGAAAGAAGAAGCCTGCATCGCGTAAACAAAGTGCTCAGAAACCGGACTGGACTAGGCAAAGGACCCCCTGGCCTGGGAGAACAAAAGATTTGCTGTATAAATGGAGGAGCCCTGCTCCTAAGAAACTAGATCCGCTTTTGACCAAGAAGAATCTCTGCCTGAGGAGGAGGCACCGGGAAAGCTGTAGGAGGAAGACTGTCCCTATCCTGGGGGATTGGCCTGCAGTGGTGACCTTGCTGCCAAAGGGGAGAAGAGAAACTGTTGCTGAAGACTTTGCTTTATTTTTACTTTCAAGACTTGTGCTTTTCCAAAACGATCTCCAAGGGCTTGGAACTGAGCTTGCCCCCTGAACTGAGCCCCAGGACCATTGGGCTCTACCTGATCTTCACTCGCCTGCCACTGGACTGTGGTGTCCTTTCCCTCGCCGGAGCTGTGACCCTCGTGCCCAGTCCCTCCCTGAGCCGTGACCAGGACTGCTTAGCCGCCCCCGCCTTGGGAAGAGCCTCGCTCGATCTGAGCCGCTCCCCCTACGCTGTGCTGGGCTGCCCCTGTCACCTCGCTCGCCAGAGGCTCGCTGCGCACCTTCACCCTCCCGCCGGAATCGGCGTTGTGAGCATCTCCAAGCCTCGGACGGCCCGGACGTAATCTGCGTGCCCGGCTGCCCCGCTTTGTTCACCCGCCACCTGCAACACCCCGCTCTTGTCGTGAGCCTGAAGATCAGACACCCATCGTGAAGTGTGGGAGCCTCGGACGCCGCCTCGCCCTTCTGTCGAAGAGCCGCTGAAATCCCGCACCCGCCTTTGCGTCAAGAAACAAGGTACTGTACTTACGAACTCGACCGCGAGCTCGAATCGGATCCAGGGTCCGCAACGTTCTGATTTCCCTGTCATCTGCCGCGTGCTTCCCTGGCGCCGCCTCAGCACGAAGTGCGCTGAGGCCTGCAGTTACCTTGTGCCCGCCTAAAGAACTTTCCGTAACAAAGAGAACTTTACCGTATTTCCAAGAATTATGGCCTCATCAGTTCAACGTTACTGGGCCTTGTATTTGAATCTGCTGAATCTACATAAAAGCTTATTTTTATATACTTCCTGATTGGTGTCCGTTTGTGGTGCATGCAAGGGGTTTACTGTATGTGTAATTGCATTTGCTTAACCGTGTACGCCTGAGACTTAGCCTAGACTGCTCGCGCCACGCACCTAGAGGGTGAGCAGGGGTTACTCTGAGGAGTCATCCTTTGCCCTGACCAGAAGTGAAGGGTCCCTGCTTGTTGTCGGTACACACCTGCGTCAACCAGAGCCCCCTCATTTCTAACATTGGTGGCAGCGGTGAGGATTTACGGATTTGCATTTGCGGTTTGCGTATAGTGAACCACTGATCACCACGTAGTGAGAGCAGACCAGTAACACAGCCACAAGACTAGCAGTTGTTTTGTTTTGCCAAGAATCTCCGTTGTTAGAACCATGCCTGGTTCACTTCCCGCCGGAAGGGCAGCTTCTATAATCTCTGGATTTGAGGACATAGATTGGGAAGAAAGCGCACTTCAGAATCATACCAATGAAGAGTTGAGAGGTTTTTGCTCCAAGTTCAGAATCGCCCAAACTGGATTGAAAAAGAAGGACCAACTCGTGAAGGCGCTGAGGGCCTGGTATGAGTCAAAGGCACCAGAGAATCAGGTGGAAGTGGTTCCACCAGAAAGTGTCCATGAGTTTGGCAGAGGCCTGTCGCCAGAAGACTTGGCAGACAAGGCAGCAACCCGGGCACACGAGGTGGAGATGGCAAAACTTCAAGGGCAAATGGATATGGAAAAACAAAGATTAGCCATGGAAGAAAAGAAACTACAATTAGAGCATGACATGAAGCTGAGGGAGCTGGAGCTGAAAGCAAAAAGTTTGGAGCTTAATCCCTCTGGTGGCAGCACACCGCCAGTACCGGCGGAACCAAGAGTTTATATTCCCAAGGATGTAGTGAAGGAGTTCTTCAAGAATGACGACATCGGGCAGTGGTTCAGAGCCTACGAGGTAGCCATGTCTTCCCACCGGGTCCCTGAGAGAGATTGGGGAGCGGGGTTGTGGGGACGGTTCCTGAGTGAAGGGCGGGACACACTGTTAGATTTACCTGCTGATGTTCATAATTCTTACGCCCATATGAAGGAAGCATTGATGACTAGGTATGGGTTGACCCCGGAGTTATATAGACAGAGGTTCAGGGGTTGCACTAAGATTCCCAATAGTACGTATGTGGAGTATGTGACTTTCTTTTGCAGAGCGCTGGATGGTTGGGTAAAGGGTAGTAAGGTAAATGATTATCAAGGGCTTCTTGATTTAATGGCGTGGGAGCACTTGTCCAGTAATTGTTTTCCTGAGCTACGCCAGCACCTGATAGATAGTAGGCTGACTAACCCTAGGAAGCTTGCTGAGGAGGCGGACCGCTGGGTCAGTACCAGGGTCCACAAGGGTACCGTGGGAGATTCCGCCAAAGGTGGGCAGGGTCCCCAGCAGAAGAGTGGGGGGGACAGGGGTAAACAGAAGCAGTTCCAAAAAGGGCCCCAAAGTAGTCCCCAAGGGAACCAAGGGAAGGGTTCTCAGCCTCCCCCACCCCAGAAACCGACCGGGGCCCCGACAGGTCCTCCTGTTCAGAAGGGGCCCGTCAGATGTTACAGGTGTAACAATTTGGGGCATTTTGCCTCTGATGTAAAGTGTCCATTGTTTGGTAAACCAGCACCCACTGGTGCTCCACCCCGGCAGGTGACTAGTGTAGCCTTGGGGGAGGAGAGGGATGTCCAAGGTGGGTGGGGTCCCGCAGAGATGTCCCTGGTCTCGCTAGGAGACCGTGAAGTGGTCCCTCCAACCCAGCTGCCTGAGAACACTAAGAAGTACAGGCAGTGGGTGACCATAAATGGCCATAGAGTGGAAGCTCTTAGAGATACAGGAGCCAGTGTGACAGCTGTCAGGTGTCACCTGGTGTCTCAGGAGCAGGTGGTCCCCAATGCATTCTATCCCGTTGTTGCCGCTGACAACACAGAGAGGCACTGCAATGTGGCTCAGGTTCCCTTCGAGTGGGGGGGGGGGGGGTCTCTGGTACTCTTCAGGTAGCTGTGAGGCCCGCCATGCCTGTAGACTGTTTGTTAGGGAACGATTTGGAGAGCTCACCTTGGGCTAAGGTGGAGCGGAGTGCTCACCTGGAGATGTTGGGTATGCCGGATTGGGCGTGTGTCACCACACGGTCCATGGCAGCCAGTAGAGGGACTCAAGAGGTCCTGGAGCCTGAGAGGGAGGCCCAGGAACCGGCCTCAGAGAGAAGGAGCAAGGGGCGCGGGAAGCCGGCCCCTGAAGTTCCCACGGTCCAGGAGGAAGCAGACCTTGAGGGGGATGCCCTGGAGCCTATAGGGGAGCAGATAGCTGAACTGGGAGACCTGCCGGAGCTGACCCATTGGCAGCAGGAAGGGGGTCCCACCAGGGAGGACTTTTGCAAGGCACAGAAGGAGTGCCCTTCTCTCGTGGGTATGCGGCAGCAGGCTGCAGACCAGGCCGCAGGTGATCAGTCAGGATCACATTTCGTTTACTGGGAGAACGACCTCCTATATACAGAGCCTAAGGTTGCTGAGCCTGGGTCAGCCCGTGCGCTGGTGGTACCCCAGGACTTCAGAGCCTTCCTACTGGGGCTGGCTCACGATGTGCCATTGGCAGGGCATTTGGGGCAGGACAAGACCTTTGAAAGGCTTGTCACCCACTTTTATTGGCCTCAAATGCGCAGGAGTTCAGATACTCACTGCAGGACATGCCAGACTTGCCAGGCAAGTGGAAAGAGTGGAAGGAAGCAGAAGGCTCCACTCCAGCCATTCCCTGTGGTCGGTACCCCATTCCAGCGAGTGGGGATTGACATTGTAGGGCCACTGGACCCCAGGACAGCGATGGGCAATAGGTTCATCCTGGTCCTGGTGGGCCATGCCACCCGGTACCCGGAAGCCATTCCTCTGAGGACAGTGACGGCCCCCGTGGTGGGACGTGCACTGATGGGAATTTTCTCCCGAGTGGGATTCCCTCTAGAGGTGGTGTCTGACCGAGGTACCAATTTCATGTCCAAGTACATGAAATCTCTTTGGCAAGAGTGTGGTGTAACATACAAGTTCACCACCCCTTACCACCCCCAAGGAAACGGGTTGGTTGAGAGATTCAACCGGACCCTCAAAGGCATGATAATGGGCCTAGAAGGACCCATGAGGCGTAAGTGGGACGTCCTCTTACCATGCCTTCTCTTCGCTTACCGTGAGGTGCCACAGAAGTCTCTGGGGTTCAGTCCCTTTGAGCTCCTGTATGGTCACCCAGTCAGAGGACCTCTAAGTCTGGTCAAGGAAGGCTGGGAGCAATCTCCCAGGAAACCTCCCCAGAATGTATATAGTTACATGCTGGCCTTCAGGAATCAGACTAGGCGATTCAGGCAACTTGCTGAGGCAAATCTGGAAGCCAGCCAGCCAGGAGATGAAGCGGTGGTACGACCAGAATGCCACTCTGGTAGAGCTTCAGCCTGGACAGAAAGTATGGGTCTTGGCCCCCGTGGAGCCGTGTGCGCTCCAGGATAAGTGGACCGGTCCCTTTGAGGTGGTGGAGCGCAAGAGTCCTGTTACCTACGTGGTGGACCTGAAGTCTCCTAGGAACCCCTTAAGGGTCCTACATGTCAACCGCCTCAAGCCCCACTTGGAGAGGTCCCAAGTGGGCATGCTCTTGGCAACAGATGCTGGGATGGAAGGGGAGACCGAACCTCTTCCTGACCTCCTGTCAGCCAAGGAGCAAGATGGGTCAGTGGATGGTGGCATCCTCTCTTCCGCCCTGACCCCTGAGCAACAGAATAATTGTCGCCAGTTGCTGGGACAATTTTCTGATCTATTTTCCCTGGTCCCTGGTGTCACTGATTGGTGCGTCCATGATGTGGACACTGGGGATAGTCCACCTGTGCGGCACAAGGCCTACAGGGTGACTGACAGGGTGAGGACATGCATCAAGGAGGAGGTCTCCAAGATGTTTGCCCTCTGGGTAATTGAGTCTTCCAGCAGTCCTTGGGCCAGCCCCGTGGTCTTGGTCCCAAAGGCTGCAGCGCCGGGAGCCACACCCGAACTCCGGTTCTGTGTGGACTACAGAGGACTCAATTCAGTCACTAGGACTGACGCACACCCCATCCCCAGAGCTGATGAGCTCATCGATCGGCTAGGGGCTGCCAACTACCTCAGCACGTTTGATTTAACGTCTGGGTATTGGCAGATCGCCTTGACCGAGAGGGCCAAAGAGAGGTCAGCATTTTCCACCCCAGATGGGCACTACCAGTTCCGGGTTATGCCATTTGGGATGAAGAATGCCCCTGCCACCTTCCAGAGATTGGTCAACCAGGTGTTGGCTGGGCTGGATTCGTTCAGTGCAGCCTACCTGGATGACATCGCGGTGTTCAGCTCCACTTGGGAAGAACACCTGCGACACCTCTGGGAAGTGTTGATGGCGCTGCGCAAGGCAGGCCTCACGATCAAGGCAAGTAAGTGCCAGATCGGGCTGATGAATACAGGCCCCAGCTAGGCCCGCAAATACAAGGGTTCGCCCTCCTGTAACGAAAGCTAGAAGGAAGTTGGCACGGAAACTGCAAATACAAAGACAGAGTTTATTAACCCTTAAGGGTGGTCCTAAAACCCATACAACACTCTTCAGTATTGCATAGAGTAGCACAAAGAACTTGCGTGCACGGTCCCCTTTTATACACAACAGAGGGGCTCATAAGTGGGTGGATACAAAATGAGGCGAAAAGCATCACCTTTTATGGACATTTTCAATACAGGATCAATATGTGGGCGGAGTTAACACACTCCTAAGCCCGCGAAAACATGGGCAAGCAAGGACTAACTGATAACAGATGTGGTCAAGTCTGGACATGCGCCAGACGGACAAAGGAACTATTTATAGACTGTTACTAGGCAGATTACAAGAGCATCTAACACGAAGATAGGACTCTTCTCGTGCTGAGCACGTGGAGACATGACAGTACAAAATGGAGTCCGGACATTAGGCAACATAAGACGAAAGACAGGTTTTAACTGGAGAGAATTCATGTCTTTAGTGAATGCTTAATCATATCGCCATTTTAGTTTTCAACAGACGACCCTTTCAGCATTTACTGAAGACATTCGGCTTATTAGGATAATCATCATATATGTCAATTTTCATCATCTCTTCCACCTCTTTGGTTAAATGTTTCTGATAGGTGACATTGGCAATAGCTTTCTTATCAGGAATACAGAATGACACACATAAAGAACAGAGTAAAGGACCACACTGGACACAAATGCAGCAGGAAAACAGAATTGCCACAATAATGCAGAGACCAGTTAAAACCTTCCATCCCCATGTAGTGATCAATGCCCAAAACCATCCAGAAAAGGTCCAAGTGCCATTTTCTGTATGAATCTCAGCTGCGATTTTATGCAATTTATTACGAGCATTATAAACTGATGGCGTATGGTCAGGAATAAACACACAACAACTACTTCCGATAATTTTACATGCTCCACCTCTGTCAGCTAACATAACATCTAATACCATACGATTCTGCAATGCAACAATTCTAGTGATTTGTAATTCTTCCGTAAGATTCCCAAGAGCAGCAGCGGTTTGATTCGTCACAGCCTCTACAACTCTCGTTAACCTTCGAACCTTCCTACTATTTAGGGCAGCTCCAACAAAGAAAAACAATCCTAAGTTAAAATCAATATACTGCTGTAAGCTAGTATCAGTTTGATCAACATCATCAATAGATAGAGTACGTTTATATCTATTTACAGTTACATTGTTCAACAATTTCAAATCTTTATGATAAGATGCAGGTGCCAAAACTACAGGAGGTAATAAGAACACTACATAACATACTCCGGACCAGCCGGCTGGCAAACGATAATAACCCTTATTCCCACATACAAAGTATGTGTTATGGGAGGCTAAGAAAGTACTATTATTTAGACCATCTATATTCAGAACAATAATACAGTCACTAACACCAACTGGAATATAACCCACACTCTGGACACACAGGTCTGCTTGAGCTTGTGCTACTTGAATCACAAATTTTTCTTTCCCTACTGCGTCTCTAGTGTTCGTGAAAATGTAGGGGATCGATTCATTGTCTGGTCGATATTCTTCCCATTCCCATATTGTCCCATTCGCTTGTGGATAGCCTTCTTTATCCTGATGACATTCCTTATTAAGTCTGAAAGGCAGTCGTCCCACTGTAGGTTTCCGTGTGGCAAAAAGCAAAGTGTACCATGCTCTACAAGAGCCATTATGAGAAAAAGGAAGAGGTATAAATGGCGTTCCTCCTTTCTTCTGATGAGCTGGCATCATACCACATATCCAACAATTCGTAGCATTTGTGGCAACATGGGTATGATGCAACATCTGGATGAAAGTGTTATTCATATAAGACTGACGATGCTTCAATTCTTGATACGGGAGGGTATAAAAGTAGTGCTCCTCAGGCACTGGAGTGGTCAAGACAAGCAACTCACGAGCAGGAGTCACGTCTTCAACAAACCATGTGGTTATACCAACAATAGCTACACTGATAATAAAACTCGTTGCACAAACAATCTTCTTCTTTTCCATCTTGTAGTAAAAAGTCAATATCTTCCTGAAACTAAAAGGTTGTCAGAACTCTTCCCCTTAGGCAGCCGTTGATTTCTTCACCAGCGGGCCAAGACGGGTGTCACTACACTAATGCAGGGCTGATCCCCCCCCCTTGCCACATTGGCTCTCCGTTTCACTAACCTAAGGGCCGTTCTGACAACATCTTTGGATACACAAAGAAAATCACTTCCTCGGTCTGAGATGATATCTTCCTCCTCCAGGAATCGATTGGTCCGGGAAGAGCTCCTCAGTATCGTTCGGTTCCACAGCACGGCCTTTCTCTGCAGTCAGGATTTCTCGATGGTCGGTCAACACAGCAGGCTCCACCAATCCAGGCGGCACTTTATGACAGTGCAAAGAGTGAATCCAGTTCTTCCGATTGGAAACTCGCACAGCTGTCCTCGTTGCAAGCAGGACCTGCTCAGGAATAACCCATCTCGGCTCCAGACTGTTCGTCCTTTCGAATACCTTGATCATAACCTGATCACCAGGTCGGAGATTATGACCTTCACCTGTGGACCGATCAGGGAGCGCTTCTCGAACCTGTGGATGAATAGAAACCAAATTATCCGTTAACTGTGCCAGATAATCATTCATCATTACACAAGGTACATCATACACTGACCTCGGTTTTGGTGGACCCCAAATATTCATTGGGCGTCCGAATACAATCTCGTAGGGTGTGAGACCGGTCCGAGAATGCGGTATCGATCTAATTGACAATAATGCCAGCGGTAAAGCGTCTGGCCAAGTCAAAGAAGTCGAAGCTTGAATCTTCGTGATCTTAAGCTTCAGAGTACCATTATATTTCTCGACCAATCCCGCAGACTGAGGGTGAAACACTGCATGAAATTTTTGGGTAATTCCCAGGCCTTTCAGGACATACTTAATAACGTCTGCTATAAAATGAGGTCAATTATCACTCCACAACAATCTTCAAACACCATATCGAGGGAAGAACTCCTTCAATAGCATCTTGGCTGTAGTCATTGCAGTATTGTCTTTCGTAGGTTATGCCTCAACCCATTTGCTGAAGGCACAAACCACTACTAGAACATACTTCAGATTGTTACAGCGCTCAAGCTGAATGTAATCCATCTGCAAAACCTCAAAGGGTGCAGTAGGTGTTGCAAATCCTCCTGCTGGAGTTCGTGTACCCTTTCCCGGGTTATACCTCAGGCAAATCATGCAGGTCTGCACTACCCTCTTTGCCGTACTAGCGATCTCCTGATGCTCCCAAACTCGTGTGAGTAATTTAACAATTGCGGAAGCTCCGACATGCGCTAGTCCATGTGCCATCTGAACCATAGGTTGTACGAAGGCAGTGGGTAACTTCCACTTATCCATCTGCTTACTTCTCCAACACCCTTCATGATCTAATTCTCCATCATTGGACCATTGCTCCCGTTCCTTATCGGAAGCTGTCCTCTGTATCTCCAACACTTCTCTCCTAGCATCGTGCCATCTTTCTGCCTGTGACTTCACAACATACATTGCAGTAGCACCAGGCTGCATCGCAGTCTCTCGTGCCACCCGGTCTGCTAAAGCATTCCCTTCTCCAACTTTATCAACCACTTTCTTATGGGCACTACATTTGACTATAGCAATCTTCTTTGGATATGTTAATGCAGTCAAAAAGTTGTGAACTAACTCCCGTACATTATCTGTGCTCCATGTGACGTTAGAAACCCTCTCTCCTTCCAGAGTAGGCCGAAATCGTGCGCTACTCCGAAGGCATAGCGGCTATCTGTATAAACATTCACACACAATCCTGCACTGAGCTCACATGCTCGTGTTAATGCTATCAGTTCCGCTGCTTGAGCTGATCTCTGCGGTATGCGCGCTGTCTCCACTATTGTTTATAATGTG
The DNA here is from genome assembly GCF_964204655.1 of Triturus cristatus. Lineage (NCBI taxonomy): Eukaryota > Metazoa > Chordata > Amphibia > Caudata > Salamandridae > Triturus > Triturus cristatus. Next base: position 279,360,542 of record NC_140580.1, on the reverse strand, counting down.
GTAATTGCATACGCTGCTGAAGTCGTACCATCTGGTAGCTTCAGGCATGATCCGTCCACCCACAGTTCTCCATCTACATCTGTAAAGGGCGTATCCTGGAGATCAATACGACCCTTTGTCTGTTCCTCAGTCACAAGAATACAGTCATGTGCTTTTCGTGCTTCAGACTGAGTTTCCAGGAACGGCAACAATGTGGCTGGATTTAACGTTGCACATCTCTTTAACGTAATATGAGGAGCCAAAAGCGTCAACTCGTATCCCGTTAAACGAGCACTGGTCAAATGCTGCGTCTTTGTCTGATTAAGCAGGGCATCAACAGCATGGGGAACTAGTACCAACAGCTTATGAGATAACACAATTCCATCGCTTTGGCGTATTGACACAGCTGTCGCCGCAACCGAGTGAAAACAACCAGGCAATGCTCGGGCAACAGGATCAAGTACAGCCGAAAAATATGCACAAGGGCGCTGCTTATCGCCGTGCATCTGCACTAAAACTAATAATGCACATCCATCTTTCTCATGCACATACAGTGAAAAGGGCTTCGTATAATCAGGGGTACCTAACACTGGTGCTGAACAAAGGGCTTGTCGTAATTGCTGAAAAGCAATTTCACACTCATTTGACCAGGGAAGAGGGATCGGTGTGTCTTTTGTTAAAAGTGCTAACAAGGGCTTAGCTATATGTGAAAATCCCAATATCCATTGCCTACAGAAAGAAGCAAGACCCAAAAATGCACGCACGTCCTTCTGTGTGGAAGGTACTGGCGTGTCCAAAATTGCTTGAATACGATCTGGTGTGAGTTGCCGCCCCTCCTTAGACAAAAGGTGACCCAAATAAGTCACCTTTGGTCTACAGAATTGCAATTTCTTCTTCGACACTTTGTGATTGTGAGATGCCAAAAAGGAAAGCAAGGATAACGTACACTTTTCACACAACTCAGGAGTGTCGGCCGCCAACAAGATGTCATCGACATATTGTATAAGGGCGACACCCTCGGGCAGAACAAAGGAATCCAATTGCCTTTTCAATGCTTGACTGTAAATGCTAGGGCTTTCTGTATAGCCCTGAGGGACTCTACAAAATCTATAAGACCTATTATTCAGAGTAAAACCGAAAAGGTATCGGCTATCAGGGTGAATAGGGATCGAAAAGAAGGCATTTTTCAAATCAATAACTGAAAATGTGGTCGCCGTTGGCGGGACCAGAGTAAGTAACGTCGTGATATCAGAAACCACTGGATACTGAGGTATCACTATCTTATTCACCTCCCTTAAGTCAATGATAAAACGATAAACTCTGGTATCAGTATCTTTCTTCAAAATGGGTAAAATAGGACTGTTGCAGACATTATAGGGAACTTCTTCCACTACTCCCACCTTAATCAAATCCTGCACAATCTGTATGAGTGCCTCCTCCCCCTCCTGGGAAATACGATACTGAGGGAGGCGCGGTAACACCGCACCCTCCTGGACACTAATGTGGACAGGCGGAATCACCATCTGTCCCACATCAGTATCCGAAGTAGCCCACAAAGTACGAGGGAGGGAAGCTAAGACAGTATCCTCTGCAACCACACACATCCGTTCTGTCATGGGGTGATTATCATTTAAGATCACATGTACTCCAGTAGGAGAGCAGCGGATCGTTGCTCTGAAGTACTTGAGCATATCAAGACCCATAATGTTGTCTGGCGAGTTCGGGGCAAGCAGAAATGGACAGGACGCAGAAAGGTTGTCAACATGGAATGCAAGGGGTCGGGAAAGAGGGCTTCGAGAGAGTGTACCATCAAACCCTACCGATGTAACCATTAAGCCAGATGGGGGAGCCCTCGGAACCAATTGTTTGGACAGCGCACTGCGAGTAGCTCCTGTATCAACTAGGAACCGATCAGTAGAACCCAAAACATTTGCTGAAACATAAGGACCCTTCTGATCAACCGGCACTTCAACTGATTCAAACCCCCATCCAACGCAATCCTACGCATGCTGTGAGTCATGATACCCAGAACGGTCGTTCCCAGACATTTGATATTGGTGTTGCCTATCAAACACATTAGGCCTATCCCGTTGCTGTACGCTAGGCTCAAATCGAGTATGATCATTAGAGTTCCCTCTATAATTCGAAAAGCACCCTCTACCTCTCGGTGGTCCCTGACCACGTCCCTGACGAGATGCATACAACACCGGACAATCTCTGGCCCAATGACCCGACTGTTTACAATACGCACATTGATTTCTATTTACATCTGACCGACCCGAAGGGGGACCATAGAATCCTCCCCTACCTCGTTCTACACCCAGACGAGGCGGACCATATACTTGTGCTAACATCACCTTAGTTTTCAAATATTTCGATTTCTTCTCCTCATTCCCCTTCGCTTCTTGTTCCTGACGCTCATAATACTGGGCCATAGTCAGGAGGGATGCCGGAGACGAGGTGGACCAAGAACTTTCACTCGCTTTTAAACGAGCTGCTATTCCCGGTAATAAATTCGCCACATATTTATCCACAAACAGATGTCGGCCCGTATCATCCGTAAGCGACTGACCACTGAAATCATGAAATGTCTCCTCAAAGCGTATAAAGAAATCTGAAACTGATTCATCAACCTTCTGTTTACACGAGGCTAACATATTCCAATCAATCTTTTTAGGGGGAATAATCGTTTTCAACTTGGTCAAGATAGCAGCGGGGAGATCTAAAATAATCTGGGGCGGTTTTTGCGCGGGTTTTCTCTCCCTATCCTGATCCTCAATCTCAGACCATTTGGCCTTAAAAACGGCTAGATCATCCACCTTCCGCACAGATCGCCACATATCCGGTGGTAAAATAAGCCCAAAGAACAAATCTATATCTGCTAAAGTCATAGTACAAGAATTCAAGGCCCCCTCGACTTCTTCGTAAAAGGCCGCTGGATTCTTGCGGGGGTCAGACAATGCATTCTTTAATGCCATAACATCAGCTCTATGCCAGGGAGTATAAACCCAATTATACACAAAATAACCCTTAGCATCGGGGGAAGACAAATCCGAGCTAGTTCCTGCTCCTTTAGGAGGAACATACAAAGGTGCTGCCTCTCGCATTGGTTTAGCATGCACTAGTTCGCTCTTATCTGAGTGGGAGGTAGATGATTGGTCGCCGCCGATACGTGAATCCGATTGCTCCTCCTCCCCTGTCTTTAGGCGCGCTCTCTCTTTAAGTTCACTCGCCGCGTCCCACAATGCAAACAGCCGCCGGACCGCATCAGGTGCCTTAGAGGGAGAAAAAACACCGTTACGTAATGCTTTAGCATCTAATACTACATCATCAGGCTCAAAAACTTCTGAATATTTCCGAAAGGCAGTAATCACTTCATCAGAAAAGGTTTCAAGAAAATACAACTTCTCTCTATCCCGCCACTTTTCCAAAGAGTCCAACAATTCAGCAAGGGATAACTTGCCCTTAAGTGCACGAAGAGAAATTTTCCGAAGCTCACCCATACGCTCAACTGATAACATGGACCGCGTGTCTACCTTATCCGAAACCGATCCAGAATCCCATGATCTCGGGGCAGACGCGCCAACATAAGGGGGCGGAGAGCGATCTAATAAATAAAAATCATCGTCAAGATTAGTAAGGACAGGATAAAGTGGCTGGCGGACAGCATATTGACCCGAGACTTGCAACCTACGTTCTTTCTCTTGTTTCTCCGCCAGTTCTCTTTCCTCCTGACGCTTCGCTTCCTGCGCTCTCACATGATCATTTTTCCGGTGCTCTTTATCCAACAGCGCTTTCTCACGTTTCTCTCGCTCACGCACTTCCTTCACCCATAACCGTACACATTCAAACATGTCTTGCCGAGCACGCCGTTTACACATGCACTGTTCCACATACTCAATCTTGCGCATATCAAACGAGCCATACAAAGGCCATCGTAACTCAGGATCCTTTTTGGTGTATTTCCTCCACACTGTGCTGTACATTATAGAGGAAAGACCATGCTTCACATACATATCCCTATTAGGAGTCCCCTCTGGGGGGGCTGAAGCAGATTCCTCGAGGTTTAACCGGTTTCCAAAACAGCAGCACCACTTACGGAGTGCGCTAAAAGCAGGCATGCTCAAAAATAATGCAAAATATGCAGTATTATCAAAAAAATGGCACTTAAACTTTGCGCAGTTCAGATTTACACAGCTCCGGAGAAATATCTCCACATTACCTGCCTATATGTGTTGCAACGCATATATTCTCACAATAATCAATACAAAATATGACCGGTCATCACAAATCAAACTCAAATAGCCAACCCAGGCTTCAAAACTCGGAGCAAGTACCGTACAACGGTTCTTACCAATCAAGAGTGTCCAGGTTCCAACTGCCAAGTTCCAAAATTCGCCCAAACGGCTGTCGCGGCAAACCGACAGAAGAGGTCTCAGTCGAGGACCGGCGCCACCCAGAAGGTCAGTTCGGAAGGGAAGGAAGAAAACCTCGGGATGCCAGGACTAAAAAACGCCACTGGCAGTGATCACATCCCCGGCCAAATTCCTCACCTTCGTCACGACCAGTCCTTCGAGCATCCGAGTCGCCGATGAGCCCCACGTGACGGGCGCCAATTGATGAATACAGGCCCCAGCTAGGCCCGCAAATACAAGGGTTCGCCCTCCTGTAACGAAAGCTAGAAGGAAGTTGGCACGGAAACTGCAAATACAAAGACAGAGTTTATTAACCCTTAAGGGTGGTCCTACAACCCATACAACACTCTTCAGTATTGCATAGAGTAGCACAAAGAACTTGCGTGCACGGTCCCCTTTTATACACAACAGAGGGGCTCATAAGTGGGTGGATACAACATGAGGCGAAAAGCATCACCTTTTATGGACATTTTCAATACAGGATCAATATGTGGGCGGAGTTAACACACTCCTAAGCCCGCGAAAACATGGGCAAGCAAGGACTAACTGATAACAGATGTGGTCAAGTCTGGACATGCGCCAGACGGACAAAGGAACTATTTATAGACTGTTACTAGGCAGATTACAAGAGCATCTAACACGAAGATAGGACTCTTCTCGTGCTGAGCACGTGGAGACATGACAGTACAAAATGGAGTCCGGACATTAGGCAACATAAGACGAAAGACAGGTTTTAACTGGAGAGAATTCATGTCTTTAGTGAATGCTTAATCATATCGCCATTTTAGTTTTCAACAGACGACCCTTTCAGCATTTACTGAAGACATTCGGCTTATTAGGATAATCATCATATATGTCAATTTTCATCATCTCTTCCACCTCTTTGGTTAAATGTTTCTGATAGGTGACATTGGCAATAGCTTTCTTATCAGGAATACAGAATGACACACATAAAGAACAGAGTAAAGGCAACATAAGACGAAAGACATGTTTTAACTGGAGAGAATTCATGTATTTAGTGAATGCTTAATCATATCGCCATTTTAGTTTTCAACAGGGCAGGGTTCCGTGGTGTACTTGGGACACCAAGTTGGGAGTGGCCAGGTGGCACCCCTTCAGCCCAAGATAGAAACCATCCTGAATTGGGAGGCGCCCAAAACCCAGACGGAGGTGAGAGCCTTCCTAGGTCTCACTGGGTACTACAGGAGGTTTGTCAAGGGGTATGGCAACATGGTTGCCCCCTTGACAGCGCTGACTTCGAAGAAGCAGCCCAGGAAAGTGATTTGGACTGACACCTGTCAGAAAGCTTTTGAGGCCTTGAAAACTGCTATGTGCACGGCGCCCGTGCTCTTGGCTCCCAACTTCTCCAAAGAGTTTATCGTTCAGACAGACGCTTCAGAGCATGGTGTGGGGGCTGTTCTTTCACAGATTAACGAGGAGGGCCTAGATCAACCCGTAGCCTTTCTTAGCAGGAGGTTACTTCCACGGGAACAAAGGTGGAGTGCTATTGAGCGTGAGGCATTTGCTGTGGTCTGGGCGCTGAAGAAGCTAAGACCCTACTTGTTTGGGTCTCACTTCCGGGTTCAGACGGACCACAGGCCCCTCAGATGGTTGATGCATATGAGGGGTGAGAATCCAAAGCTGTTGAGGTGGTCCATTTCCCTACAGGGTATGGATTTCACGGTGGAACATCGCCCTGGTACAGATCACGCCAATGCTGACGGTCTGTCCAGATTTTTCCGCCTTAGTGATGAGGAACTCCCTGGGGTAGGGTAGTTCTCCCCACTTTACAGCTGGAGGGGACACGTGTTAGACCTGGCACCTTGGCGTGAGTCTCCCTTCCTCTTTTTGTCGCTGTGCCTCATGTGTTTTTATGGTGTTGGCCGCTCAGCGCGCTGTGCCACTGCCAACCAGTGTCGCGGTGCGAGTGCTCCCTATGTAAATTGTATATGTTGGTTGGATTCCATGATTGGATTGTTTGGTTTACTGTCAGACCCCAGTAAGGTGCGCCAGGAGCGCCAGGGCATGTAAATACAAACACCGCTGGTGGGCTTGCAGCACTGGTTGTGCCACCCACAGAAGCGGCGGTAAAATATGTCTAAGGTCTGCCATCGCAGAACCTGCGTGCAGTCTGGTACTGACATGCTGACTGGTAAGTGCCCACACTTGCCGGTCCTTAAACCTTCCCTTAACTTCATGTTAGTCACCCCTCTGGTAGGCCCACGGGCAGGGTGCGTTGCAAGCATAAGGTAGGACAAGCCTGGATGCGTGGCATGTCCTAGTAGTGAATGACCGCCATCTTGTTGATCACTACTGTAAGGCTACCCTGTTCTCATAGGCCAGTATGGGCGGCCTGGATTGTTACACCCTCTGATCCTAACCGACCCAGGGAACATGGTAGGAGATCGAGTTTAGTATGCCTGAACTCGGAATAATAAGGTACATCTTTTCGCAAGGTTTATTTTAATATTCCGGGTTTGCAAATGCCGCTTTTAGAAAGCTGGCCTTTGCTTGCCTAAACATTTCAGCCCGCCTCTGCGTGATGTGTATCTGATGTCTGGCTGGTGTGAGTGACAGGGCTGGGGGAACCCCGATGGGCAGGGCTAGGAAGCCTGGTGGTGAATAGGACGATCGACAGGTAGATGGGTGGGAGGAGTACTCCTAGGCTCTGAATAGGACAGTGCTCTGCCACCTCAATGCCGGCTCCGCCCCCTGTGGAGCGTCTGAGGACACTGCCCTGCACTCTGAAAGAAGAAGCCTGCATCGCGTAAACAAAGTGCTCAGAAACCGGACTGGACTAGGCAAAGGACCCCCTGGCCTGGGAGAACAAAAGATTTGCTGTATAAATGGAGGAGCACTGCTCCTAAGAAACTAGATCCGCTTTTGACCAAGAAGAATCTCTGCCTGAGGAGGAGGCACCGGGAAAGCTGTAGGAGGAAGACTGTCCCTATCCTGAGGGATTGGCCTGCAGTGGTGACCTTGCTGCCAAAGGGGAGAAGAGAAACTGTTGCTGAAGACTTTGCTTTATTTTTACTTTCAAGACTTGTGCTTTTCCAAAACGATCTCCAAGGGCTTGGAACTGAGCTTGCCCCCTGAACTGAGCCCCAGGACCATTGGGCTCTACCTGATCTTCACTAGCCTGCCGCTGGACTGTGGTGTCCTTTCCCTCGCCGGAGCTGTGACCCTCGTGCCCAGTCCCTCCCTGAGCCGTGACCAGGACTGCTTAGCCGCCCCCGCCTTGGGAAGAGCCGCTCCCCCTACGCTGTGCTGGGCTGCCCCTGTCACCTCGCTCGCCGGAGGCTCACTGCGCACCTTCACCCTCCCGCCGGAATCGGCGTTGTGAGCATCTACAAGCCTCGGACGGCCCGGACGTAATCTGCGTGCCCGGCTGCCCCGCTTTGTTCACCCGCCACCTGCAACACCCCGCTCTTGTCGTGAGCCTGAAGATCAGACACCCATCGTGAAGTGTGGGAGCCTCGGACGCCGCCTCGCCCTTCTGTCGAAGAGCCGCTGAAATCCCGCACCCGCCTTTGCGTCAAGAAACAAGGTACTGTACTTACGAACTCGACCGCGAGCTCGCATCGGATCCAGGGTCCGCAACGTTCTGATTTCCCTGTCATCTGTCGCGTGCTTCCCGGGCGCCGCCTCAGCACGAAGTGCGCTGAGGCCTACAGTTACCTTGTGCCCGCCTAAAGAACTTTCCGTAACAAAGAGAACTTTACCGTATTTCCAAGAATTGTGGCCTCATCAGTTCAACGTTACTGGGCCTTGTATTTGAATCTGCTGAATCTACATAAAAGCTTATTTTTATATACTTCCTGATTGGTGTCCGTTTGTGGTGCATGCAAGGGGTTTACTGTATGTGTAATTGCATTTGCTTAACCGTGTACGCCTGAGACTTAGCCTAGACTGCTCGCGCCACGCACCTAGAGGGTGAGCAGGGGTTATTCTGAGGAGTCATCCTTTGCCCTGACCAGAAGTGAAGGGTCCCTGCTTGTTGTGGGTACACACCTGCGTCAACCAGAGCCCCCTCATTTCTAACAAGTGCTTAGAAGCAAGTAGCACAAAAAAGGTTACTTTAGGTCACGCTGTACTGGGGCTGACCATGATCAAGCACTGGCTGGCTACAGGCTCCGTGCAGGCCCCATTGAAAACAAGCATTGGCATAGCCAATAGGTCTCGCCTTTGGAACCTTATTAGTGGTTAGCTATGCAACAGTTGATGTTGTTGCGCCAAGGATATTGTGCTGCATAACTAAATACTTATAAGGTCCCAAAAGCGAGACCTATTGGCTATGCCAAAGCTTGCTCTAAAATGTTTTTGTTCCTCAGAGATAGAGAAATCTTGCATTACGTTTTCCGCTAAGGTCCCTGCAGATGGCAAACCAAAGTCAGCTGCCAGCTGAACAAGCTTAACTGCTTGCTCTTTGTTACCACTCTGCTTGGTGCAGTTCAAAAACTCAACCCTCACTTCGTTGTTGGGTACTGTATTACATTTTTTGAAGAGTTCCAGCATTTTCCAAGCTTCCTCTGTTCTTCCAGCCCTTGAAAGCAAAGTGGCAGTATTAGCCAAACAACTGCTTGTCCGCGCCATGGGCGCTCGCCTCTTGTCTCTGATCTCATATGCAGCTTTTATAACAAGAGCAGTATCAGCAAATGCAGCCTGGATCTCTGGAGTATGTCTGTCCCTTGCCATCAATGACACAGTATCAGTAAATGCAGCCTGGATCTCTGGAGTATGTCTGTCCCTTGCCATCAATGACAACACTTCTTCCACTGAATCGCGTGTGGTGCATGGGAACCTAAAACACCTTCATACTGATACTGGGGTTGGTGTTGGGACACTTTGGCTGTGATGAATATAAACATTTTAAGTAATGCTGCATCCCTAAAAACAAGAGTGTTAATGAGACTATGTAATGGCATTTATGTTTCTCTTCGTTGAGTTGTTTATGTTGTTGTGAAAGGCAACGTAATGCTATATTAAAGAAATGAAAAAGAAAAAATGAAAACTTTTTGGTAAACTAAGAGGTCGCTTTTCTACAGTTTTAAAATAATGGACACGAACACCATATACAAACAGAAGTACATACATTACACCGTTTGTGTAGCAGAGAAACGCGTGAGATACCTGTAACAATTATAAACTATGGCGGAGCATAGGCGTAAAATAAGCATAGTTCACACGTGTTTTCCAATACTTTGTGAAATGCCCTGTAGCCATATACTTAACCCCGATCAGAGAGCTCCACTTCTTCTCCATATCACAGACACAAATATAAACTGCCAGTGCAATCTATTTCCCGGATAGTGTTTCATCATGAGCTCGCGGCAGGCTGCCGTTTCTCGAGTCCCTGCTAGGTTTGGTCAGCGCACTGGCATCAAGGATATTGCTATCCGAATCCGAGGTATAACTAATGGCTGTATAGACCATTTATTACCCATGTGTGTCCCATGTAGTGTTCTAAGTGCGAGCTTCCAAACATTCTGGAATGAGGCACACGTGCAGAAGGTGCACAGTTGGAACGGAGAACAGGCGGAGTGGAGGCAGCTCAGAAGAGGTTCCTATTTGAACAAAGCCTTTAATAATTTGAATACATTCAAACTCACAGTTACTGAGGAAGCAATTCACTGCGTCCGGATTCGTTTGTGTGCACACCGTTTTCCACCATCGATCTAACATCCCACCTCTTGTGGAAAATAGAAGTAAAGGTGACAATAAATCTAGTGCACCAAACTGATTGACGCAGTTCACAAAGATCTGAGCCAGTGGGATGCTGAAAGACGCGTTTTGTGACTAGTTAAAACCATAGGACCCTGCAAGAAATCTGATGTGCTTTGGTTGACACTGTGGGGTGGGCACTTAATGGTAGCCATAGCATTTACTGGCACCGAATGGGAATTTTGCAACATATCTTGTGTTCTGAACATTTGACCGGAGTTAAGCCTTTTTTCCATGATTACTATTTATCTGTGCAGGGAAGATGAAAGGAGGTGGAGTCTAGGGTTTATTTATCATCTCAGCTGAGCGCCAGAGACAGCCACAACTGACATGTGGGAGGGGGGGAAGTGGGGAGGGCGCGCCTCAGGCCAGAAAGCGAGGCTTGAAGAACGTTGCGTTCCGAAGCTCACAAACAGTTGAACAATAGACGGGTTGCACGCATAAGAAATATGTAAACAATAACACTAATAATGCGGCTTAGAAATGCTGGGGAAGCTGTAGCGAAAACAAAAACAAAAACTTCACCTCTCGCCGAAAGAAAAGCTGCTGCTGCTTGTATTTTGCAAAAGTAAGCCTTCGCTAGCAAGCAAACACCAATGTAAATGACGGTGTAGCTGTAGGTGAAAGTAAAACATTGCCTGGAAGTAAATGGCAAAGTAAAGCAAGCTTCTGTGTAACTCTGCTGCCTATATCTATAACGAGATAAATGATTTCGGCAAACATCTAGTAGTTTATAATAACGTTATTGCTACATAGTGTAAATAAGGTGGTTGTAGAACGGAGGTGGGGGGAGATCTGTAGCTAAAATGAAAATAAAACAAGCTTTGGCAACGCGGCCGAAAGTGAAAGTGATCGCAATCGCGATTACGATCGCGTGCAACGGAGGGCGCGCGTGCACGTTCACGTGCACTGTAGCTTTAGGCCAGGCAGCACTTTGAAAAAGCCTGTTTACAAAATGTCTCGGCCAGATCAGCGCAAGCGCTGAATCAGGCGAGACCTAAAAAGTACCTTTCTTGGTCGCAAACAGTGAAATGTGTCGATCTTCTCCACACAGTGAAGGCGATGCATCAGTTCCAAAGATGGATGCCCGAGTCGAGAGGCGTCGAACAATGCGCAGGATTCTGCCACGTAGTTGAGGGGATGCGTCAATTTCACCAAGCTGCCGCAGTGGCGATAGGCTGTCCGATGCGTCGATCTCTGGAGGCAAAGCACTGGTTCCAATGTGATGCACTGATTTTACTCCTGCAATCAGGTTGATGTGCCGGTTCTGCTACATGCAGACAAGAGATGCGCTGAAATCAGTGTTGCAGGTATCTGGGCCACTTCCAGTGAGCCACGCACAGGAGCAGGGGTAGAGACTTTGATATTCCTGAGTCTCAAGCAACAGGAGTCAAGCCAACAATCCTTTAAAGTTCATTTTGAGTGAAGGCAGAGTCCAGCTCTCCTACAGAAGAGTCAGAGAGCAGCCGTCAGCAGGGCAACATACAAAAAAGCAGGCTTTCCAGATCAGCAGTCCAGTTGAGTCCTTTAAGCAGCACAGCATATCTTCTGGCAGAGCTTCAGTTACAAGTCCAGTAGTGTCTACTTTGATGGGGTCAGAGACCCAGTACTTATATCAAAAAGTGCCTTTGATGTGGGAAGTGACTTCAAAGCAGCTCTCTGAAGTGCACAAGTATCCCAGTCAAACCAGTCCTGCCTGCCAGGCTATTTTTGAGGGGTAATGAGTCCTTTGAGTCGAGACAGAACACTGCCTATTGAAGTTAAGTGTTAGCCCCTCCCTTACATCCTGCCCATGCAAGGCCATCAGCATGTAGATGTATGTAGATGGGTACTCAGACAGACCTATTGTTCCTGTGTTGTGGCTGTCTAAAGAGAATGCACAACATGTAGCAGTCCCCAAGCCCGGATTTCTATTCGGGAAAGGCTGCAAAGAACACAGTTATAAGCACAGAGAAATGTCCACTTTCTATGAGTGGCATTTGTAAAACGATAATGTTAAATCCAACTTCACCAGTAAGGAGGAGTTATCATTACCATTATAAAGATATGAAACATTAAAAGCTACTCCTCTGTGATCAAGAGTTACAGCTTAAAAGTGTATTATGGAATTCCCAATGCTAACGTATGAGAGGAGTAGGCCTCACAGTAGTAAACAACAAAATAGGGTGTTTGTCACTACCAGGACATACAAATCATAGCAGTACATGTCCTATCTTTCATTTGCACAGCACCCTGCCCTTAGAACTACCTAGGGCCTACCTTAGAGGTGACCTATGTGTAACTGCTGGGGAGTTTCAAACTTGCTACTCAGTTGTAAATGCCATGTCATGAGTGGCAGTAAATTGCACACAAAGGCCCTGCAGTGGCAAGCCTGACACAGGTTTGAAAGGCTACTTCTGTTGGTGGCACACTCAGTGCTGAAGGGCCACTAGTAGCATTTAATTTACAGGCCGTGGGTATATGGTATACCACTTTACAAGCATCTTACAAATAAATCAAATATGCCAAACAGGTGTAAAACAATTATATCATGTTTAGAGGGGAAGTACATGCACTTTAACACTGATGAGCAGTGGTCATGTGCCCAGAGTCCTAAAGCCAATAAAAAGTTCAGAAAAAGAGGAGGAGGAAGGAAAAAAGTTTGGTGTGACCCTTCAGAAAGGGCCTTTTTCCAACAGAGACCATGATTAATACAGCTCAAAACCTTTTAAAGGACCAAAAAGCTAGACTGTGAGAGCACTAAATAGCTATCCAGCAGATCTCAAGGGGATCATCGCCTTTGCAGGAATTTTGATGCCACTGAAAATGCTAATGCTAAAGAGAAAGGGTTAACACTGTCAGGAAATACAATATGTGGTGGCCTAGTCAGAAAAATGAGCTCCAACCTGTAAACAGTCTAGTGTTCATCAGCCCAGAACTTTGTTCTACCCTATTAGTAAATCATTCCCTTCTAATGATACTTCTTTATTATTTATCTACAGTTGCATTTGTAGAGGACCTGATATGGCACCTGTCAGGATGAGCTGTACAGAGAAACAGCGAGATACTGTTAGACTTTGGTGTCCTAGATTTAAGAGTTGATTTGCAGGAGGGAAGAAAATGGCTGAAACAAGAATTCTGAATTTTGCTGAGCTAAAAACTGCTGAAGGATGTCAAGGGGGATGTTGAGTAAGAGCAGGAAACTGATCTGCATATAAAATCAAAACAGAATATCCACCTGTCTGATGATGACATCCATTAGACACTGTATTCCCTATGTTAAGACATTGATAAAGCACATTGCTGGCATTGTCAACATGGTTCAAACCTTTCGCAGTGCAGGTGATTCATTCCCAGTGATGTGTGACGAGCTGCCAGCATAGTTTTAAGGTCAACAGGTCAAACATTTGCCACAAGGATCACCGGTAGGATGCTTGTTGTCTAAATGGGAAGCTTTGGAAGTTTGTTTCCAGGGAATGGGCTTTCTGATTAGCATATTGCTCCAAATTTGTCCATGTGTTTTTAGTTCTAGCCTGAATCAAATCCAGGCTTTGTTTTAAAAATTAAGTCCATTTTAGATGATTTTAACAGTGACACATGTTTTTGTTGATGTTCAAGAAAATGGTTGCAAAGTACCACAATGGGAAGATCTGCTTCGAAATGTATTACAATCCTAAACTCTAGTCCAGTGACAGGGATCAGAGGCTGTATTGTCACATGTGGTGCTGGAAAAGACATAAAACTAGTATTTCCTTCACAGCTACATACAATATCTTATTGTAGATATTCCATGATTAATTGGGAAGCACCAATGGCTTGTGGTAATAATTTATAGCGTATTGGTTTATGAGTAAGGTGGCTGAAAGTACCACTTCCAAGATTGCATGTAGGGTCATGGCAATGAATAAATGTAATGCACTGGTTTAAAATCTACTAAGGCTGCTCACCAAACAATAACATTTTCTTTCAAGATTTCCTGTTAGGTGTACATAGTAAAGAGATCTTACAGTTTCTGAAGGCCTGAAGGAGTTAAAAATTACAGATTTTTTCTATTAAAGAAAATCATAACTTTATGCATGACTTTCCATTTAGCACTTGAAATTGGTTCTTTGCCATAACTATATCAACAGGTCAATACATCATGCTCCCTATATTGTAGTGACCGCCACACAATTGCCACTAGATTGTGAAAGGTAAAAATAAAAAGAAAATTTAGGTAAGGTAATTTAATTAAAATAAAGTTAAAACATTAAAAAACAAGGACAACTGCAAACTTAGGTGATAAAGCAACTTTGTAGGGTTATCAACCTTGCCAAAAAGTGACATAGCTATGGACTGAAAGGAGAACAAAGAACCAGAGGGGAAAAAATGCTTAACAGATGTGAAAAAATGGGTCTCAGCTGTTACTAAAATGTTGCGTGCTCTGCTCAAATGTGGAGGCAAATAAATATCCTTTGATATATAGGACTTGATATTGTTGGCCATTGAAGCTAAATCAAAGGAATATCCGGCAAGAATAGAAGCAGAGTTGACTATTGGGTACCCACTTCGAGCCTTATTTGGGAAGTCATAATATGTACGCAGATGCATAGGATGAAGATTGGGATGGATATATGTGGATGTGTGATGCAGTAATAGCTCAAATAAGTGAGTCAGATAGGACACGGAACAAGCTATAATAAACAGTATATATCCATATGTATATACTTAGTCCCAGTTCTCCTACGCACTAGGTCAAAAATACGGAGCTATCTATTCCTGTCCCTGGCCAAGCTGCTTGCTCAGTTCCTCCAAAGTGCTTCCGCCTCCTTCAAAATTCTATTCCAGCACTACACCAAGGCTCCACCGCTGACCTCTCTGACACCTCCAACAACTGTTAACATAAACCACACTCTGAGACCTCCTGTCTCTTACAATAATTTTAGCTTGACCTGTTTTCTATACCCTTGTTTGCTTATACTGCAATAAGTATATTTTGCTCTGTGTCTTTTGATAACGTGGCATATCTATATTGTCTATATGATTACCCATGTTTGAACTGCGTCCCCTTTTGGGGTTTTGCTGGTGTCAGCACTTTCTAACATAGATAAAGACCCCACAAAAATGACTCAGGGCAGAAGGAGCTTGTTGCGAGACATAACACTGGGTTGTGTGTCTGCGTTCTGCCTTGGCCGGCCAATAGTCTTTGGTACCTACAAATACATTTCATATGTTCAAGAGCCCTGCCTGGTGCCTGTGTTTTCTTTGTATCACTCTGAGGAGGGCTGGAAGAGTTATTCCCTAACAAATGGTGTCAGAAGTGGGATGCATTAAATGTCGCCGATGCAGTAAGTCAGCTGAATTCCTTGCCGCATCGGCCTTTCAACACTTAGAATATATCTGTTAGTGAAACAGGGGATTGAGGTGTAAATACATATATAGTTAGCAATTAAAATTGTGAGTTTTCTCTGTATCCATAAATTGATCGATAGTGGTATCGTAATCCATGCAGGAGAGCCCGAAACCAGAGGAAAATTGAAGTGATACCAGAGGCAAGGGGCATAAACTCTCCTACAGTATAGCGTGGGAAGCATTTGATTGTTGGCTGGGGCTTGGAGGTGGAGGTGGTAAGACCTTGAATGATGAAAAAGACAAAAAAAATTGTATAAACAACTGTAAGGAGAGAAAAGTTTTAAATTAACACCAGCTAGCCCTGCAGCTCAGGTTGTAGAAGATGTAAACAGTTTAGAATGTGTAACACCTTTTTGTGCGCTAGTCTGGACTTGGAAAGGGAATGAAGGACGGTGGCCTATATTTGGGGTTTCTTGAAATGGAAGATATTGAACACTTGACAGTGACTAAACAATTACGGGGTGACCCATCATGGGACTCCCACCATATAAAAGATTGCTTGCAGCAGGGCTTTCAATTGCTAAAAATAAAGCTCTTCTTTCAGGAAAAAAGGCCATGGGAAGCTTCCACAGAGCCCAGAAACTGTTCTGCAGCAGCAGTTGTTGACTGTGTGTGCAGAAAACCTGATAAAGATGAGCTAGAACTAGGGAAGGATTGGCCTACAACTTATAGCCAATGTTTATTAGAATTAAGTAACTAAGTGCAAACAGAGCAGCATTTTTGTCACTGTTTCAACACTGATTTTTCAACAGCTGAAGTAGACGGTTAAAACAATACCAAATGACTACTTCCATAAGGGTTGCTGCTCTGCATTTGGAGGCATCGCCAAGTGAATATTGACATAAATAAATTGAAGAAATTGGTTATCACCTCCAACCCCCTAGGCGTTTATGTCAAGCTAGGGAAAGGAGCAGACGCTGAGCAAATTATTGGTAGTGCATTGACTAAGGAGGAGATTTTGTTGTTAACTGAGGAGGAAAGGAAAAGACAGAGATTGGATGCAAATAGTGAATTTAATTCCCTTATCACTGGTAGAGACAACAATGACAGCAGTCACCCGACACTGGGACAAAGCATCCATTCTGAAGGGCCAGTTATACCTGTACCTCATTTCCCAGCCCCTTCTCAAGCAACTTCAATGTATCCATCACTTTCAGGCTCCAACATACACTGTGAAAGCAATAACACACACAAACAGGCACTGTCTCCACAACCAGGCTTATCAGATGTCCCTTATTTCCATATATCCCTGGAAAAGGACTTAACTAGGGTATCTGACATGCCAACAAGCCCCAGAAAAGGCGGTTTCAACCCCGGTCCTGAATGGACATCTATCATTTGGAGGGAACATGCCACATGTTTTTGAAAATCCAGCCCACACGTCAACCTTTGGTCTGAGGGGGGATTTAAGGCTGAGTGCAAAAGAGAAAAACAATGAGGAGGAATGCGAGCAGTTAGCCCACCAGAGGAAAGAGGCAGATGAGCTCCAGGAGGAGGTGAACACTGAAAGGGAGGAAATATAACGCTCCATTAATAAACTCCAGGATAAGATAGATAACAGGGACTGCCTGATACATACACAGTCACGTACACAGATGCTAAAGGTAAAGGGTGAGAACTCATATACTGATCAAACACTAAAATGACTGTACCAAAAATAGTGTTGGAGGGTACAGCCATGTTACAGCCATGGGCCCCCCTGGAGGCAGCTTAGATGACTAAGGATGCCCCTGACCTATTCACAGCCAGTATGACATATTATGAATGGCTTTATAAAATATTAATTGCCTATACACTCCTTCCTAGAGGTGTAGAAATGTTACTAAAATAGAATATGGTAGCAGATGGTCTTTGGTAAAAAGTGCATTACAAATTGCACGGGAAAGAGATAGGACAATACTGACTAATAATATGGATGTCAGAGAAAACAGTTTGATAAAATTATTAAAGCCTGTCAGGGACAAATTAATGGCTTAGCAGTGAAACATGGGGATTTTTCTCAAGCCACGACCATGTTGAGGAAGTCAGGTGAATTTGTGGCTGATTACATCTTAAGATACAATGAAGCATGGGATAATAGTGCAGTGGTACCAGGCACAACGTACTAGCTACTCAGACACTTATGAATGGATTGTTAGCTTCTGTGGCCCATAGTTGTAAACTGCACCACCCTGATTGGTCTACTAAAGACTATCAAGAGTTGTTTACTCTTCTGATAACTATGGAAAGGGATAAAGGGATGGTATTTTCAAGGTAAAGAAGGACACGACTAAAAATGACAAAGGGAATATGTTGCAGCAAGTACAAAGAGAGGAGTAGCCAGAGGAAACGTACTATCAGGGGGTGCAGCATAGACAGGATGAAGGACAAGGATACCAGAGAAGAGACAAGAGCAAGGATCAGTGTTATGTTTGCTGGAGGTACAGGCACTGGGGCTGAAATTGTAAAAGCTATAGAGGTAGAAGAGATAGAAATGAGGAAAATGACAGGAATGAGAGAAATGATTGAAACAACAGGAATAATAGGTTTGACAGGGATGAGGTCCAGCCATCAGCACCACCCATGTCCAGAGACCGTAAACAGACCTGGCACTCCCTGAGGAACCCTTTCCAGGAACAACATGGATCAGCATTGAACCACACGGAGACAGAGATGGGACAAACTGCAGAAACCAGAGCCCAGTACTTTATGATGAAGGTATCAGACACACATGAGGATAATCCCATGTTTCCAATTAAGATAGGAGGTAAAGAGATCAATTTCTTTATAGACAGTGGCACAACCCTATCAACAGTAAGAAACAAGTCGGATCCTAGTAGTGGTGAAACAGTCACTACAATAGCAGTAAATGGAATGATGATGCATGAAGAGTTATCAGAACCCCTACCAGTTTATCTTGACAACTTCACAATGACCCATCAGTTTCTCCCGTCACCAGATGCACCCAGCAGTTTGCTGGGGAGAGACCTCCTCTGTAAATTGCATGCAACTTTATATTTTTCACAAAATTGTATTTACTTACAGGTACTCGAGGACATGTTAGAATTGGCTAATAGAGCACTTACTGCATGCAAATTAAGTAAGGATTCTGTGTTATGCGCACCCCCTGTCTTATGTCTCTCTCTCTCCAACACCAATGGACCCCGCTACAGGGAGATGTCTATAATGATATGTTTGCAGAACTGTTTAAATACGCCTCTGAAACATGGAGAGTGACTTGGTCACTCATTTAGTGCAGCTAACATTAGTACCTTGGGCCGTACACTGTACTGCAGCATATTTCACAGGGCCAGTTCCTGAATGGTATGCCTACATGGCAGATAAATATTTGTACTGTACTTTGGAGCTGCTCAAGAACGTATTGTAGGTAGGAAAAAAGGTTGTGCAGTGAGCATTGAGCTAGGACCACAGGAAGAGAGGTTATTTCAAGTGCCGGCTTCATAACCACATGTGTCTATAGCTGTTGCACAAGGTTACTATCCTAAATATTTAGGCCCCATGGTCAAACGGTTTCAGGACCTACCAAGAACTAACAATTTTACATTTCCTTTGGGAATTTTGTGTGTATTGGGAGATGGAGAAGGCTGGTGTTGGATGTTGAGTATGCTCAGAAATAAGTGGACTGCAGTTTGACAAGTTTGAAGGGAATATGGTTTTACAGCTGACTAAAAACAAGGTTCTATTTCTATAGCAAGTGAACTCAAAGGTTTGGGCAAAACAAATGTCCTCCCCATAAAGTGACACTTAAGGCAGAGGAGGGAATAAACCCTGTGATTGTCTCTCTCTTACAATAGGGTATCATTAAAAAGACCACTAGTTTCTATGCTACTCCTATCATTCCATTGTCAAAGGGCAATACTGGACAGTATAGGTCCATACAGGATTTACGAAGGATGAGCATTGTGCCTGACACCAATACTATCTTATCATCTATACCTGTAGAGGCAGAGTACTTGTCAGTCATAGATCTCTCCTTAAGAGTGTGAGTACCTCTTTGCCTTCACAATAAAAGATACAGAGTACACTTTCACAAGACTAGCTCATAGCTTCGCTGAGAGTCCCATGGTCTATGCGTAAGCAGTGAAAAGAGACATCAACAGCGTACACCTGGAAGGTGGTAACATCGTGTTGCAGTATGCGGATGAACTCCTTGTGGCATCCCCATCACTTGAGGCCTGTGAAAAAGACACTGTAGCTCTGCTGAACCACCTCCAGGGGAGAGGACACATAGCCTCATTGTCAAAGTTTCAGTGCTGCCAAATAGAGGTGACTTACCCGGGTCATGTGGTATCCACAGGTACACACCGCATATGGGTATGTTGAACTACTGCCACCAGTAGATTTCAGAGTCAGAACCTATGATGCAACCCTGCAACAATGTACACTATAAGATGCATCCAACAACATTGTATGGGCTAATGAACTTGCAGACTGTTTCAAGAAACTGAAAGAGACATTGTGCACTGCACCTGCATTGGGGCTGCCTGACTACAATCTTCCCTTCCATCTCTATGTGCCAGTGCAAAATGGCATTTCAAATGGGGTGCTGACTCAGCAGCATGGCTCAGGAAAAGACCTGTGGTGTATTACTCTGTGACTTTTCATTTAGCAGTAACTGGCATCCAGCTTGTTTGAGAGCAGTGGCCGCAGCAGCTGTGATGGCAGAGAAGACAACTCCCATTCTGTTGGGCTACCCTTGTTTATGTGCTGCATTCAATACAGTTGTTGTTGGCATCTGCAGCAACACAAGATTCTTTGGCGGCCAGGTGCACAAGTTATGAAGTCACTTTATTGTCTAACACTAATACCACCACAAAAAGATGCCCACCTGTTAATTTGGCAGCAATATTACTTACAACAGGTAATTTGGATGAGACCCCTGACCATGGCTGTGTTGAGCTTGTAGAGACAAGCATCACACCCAGACCAGATTTGTAGCAAATAATATTAGAAAAGGCAGACTATGAGTGGTACACTGATGGTTCCTCCAGCAGACTAATACACGCATATCACAGAGCAGAGTATGCTATAATAACAGTAGACATCATAGTTGAAAGTGCTCTCCCACCCGGCACATCTGCCCAGCAAGCTTATGATGTATGCTGTAGCAAGAGAATGCATCCTAGCTAAATTGTTAATACTTACCCTGACTCATATTATGTCTTTGGAATTTTCCATGATTTTGGCTAGCTGTAGCAGTATTGTGGTTTCATACATGGCAACAGGGTGCCCCATTCAAAATGCACCTTTAGTAAAGAACTTGTTAAAAGGAATACTTTTAACGAACAGGATAGTGGTAATATAATATGAGGCCCACACAGGAGCTAATACTAAGATTGCGAGAGGTAATGCCATGGGTGACACAGAAGCAAGAGAGAGCATGTTACAGCCGGGCCAGATGGTGCTTTTAACGCCAAAAAGCATTCCAAAAATTCAGCTCATTCAGAGAGAATTGTTTCTAGCTAATATGAAGGAAGCACAATAGTTTGCAACACAGGAGGAAGAGAGATTGTAGATTGATGCGTGATCTGAGTAGAATGATGAGGAATCGTGGGTTCACCAGGATGTGAGGTCTGTGGCACCATGTAGTATGTTCCTGCCCCTTACAAGGCTTGCTCATGGATACACTCACATGGCTCAAGGGGGGATGAATGCTTTGATTAGACATGGGTAGTTTGCACCAAGGATAACAGCTTTCACTGCATAATTCTTATCCCAATGTCTTGTCTGTGCCCAACATGCTAAAGGTCAGCCCCCTGCTACCCATGATCACTTACTTGCCAGTACCACAGGGACCCTTTACCAATGTCCAAATAGATTTCTCCTATATGCCCCCAGTGAATGGATTCAAACATTTGCTGGTGTATGTGGATCAAATTTCAAAATGGATAGACACATTTCCCACAAGGAAGAATGATGCAGCAACTGTTGTGCTGTGCTTGATGAAAGATATCATACCTTGGTTAGGGGTTCCCAAGGCATAAATAGCGACAAAGGGGGTGAATTTGTGACTGCAGTTGTGCAAAAGATGTGTGACTGTTTGGGAATAGAATGGAAACTACATGCCCCTTACCACTCCCAATGTTCAGGTCAGGTGGAGAGGATGAACTCCACAATAAAAAATAGATTAGCAAAGACAATTGATGCAACTGGCCTGAAATGGACCGATGCTCTGCCTTTAGAGCTGCAAGCCATAAGGGCAACGCCATTTAAAACAACTATTTATTCCCCCCATGAGGTACTGATGAGGTGGCCTATGTCGGTGGGGTGGAGGTTGCCTCTCACAGCATCCCAAGCAGCACTGCTGTGGATGGATAAAAACATTTCGGACTACGCTGTACATTTGTCAGCGGTCTTGAGGCATCACCATTTCCAGGTGAAGGTAGCTTTGCCCCATCTGCCCTCAGAGCCCACACATCCTTTAAAGCCGGAGACATGGTCATGGTGAGAAAATAAGAGAGGTTTCTCCTAGTTCTAGGTGGACCAGACCCCACA
Source organism: Triturus cristatus (assembly GCF_964204655.1). NCBI lineage: Eukaryota > Metazoa > Chordata > Amphibia > Caudata > Salamandridae > Triturus > Triturus cristatus. The sequence goes on along the minus strand of NC_140580.1, from coordinate 279,338,562 downwards.
TCGTGCTCCTGGTGACATGGACGGTGGTGAAGGTGCAGGGACGTCTTGGGTGGCTTAATGGAACACTATTCAAAGCTGCACCAACAGTGCCTGAGGCACCTTTAACGGATGAGCACCCGCCGCCTGTGGAGCAGAGCAACAGACCGAACAAGGAGAAGACAGACCAGACCATTCCTAAGAGCTACGCAGAGAGCCCATTATCAAGTGTCACAGGGACGGTACCAGCAACATATGCTGTTGAGTGACACACACAACAAAGTCTTGAAAAAAGGTGATGGTCTGCACCTGCTGAAAAATAGACTGAAGAGGACACCATAGGGCAGATCCATGAAACCATCTCTGAACAAGACAACTACGGACCAGGAGAAGAAGCAGAAGACAGCACAGTGTAAGCCTTTTCATTACTGACACTTAGGGAAAGTGCCCTGGAACGGAGTAACAGAAAGACACTCCATATCTATACTTATCATTTTGAAAAATATGCATCGCATAGTGCAAACAATAATTTCTAGTACCTTACTTATGTGTGCACTAACTGTATTGCAACAACCTGCTGACCATCCCCTCATTGCAGTACATGAGAAAGTAGCCCAAGCTTTAGGTCTTGAAAATTGCTGGATTTGTAGAGAGTTATCCAGACACCCCAGCGACCTCATTGGCCTATATGAGACACCAGTGCCTATACAGAATTAGTCACAAGGGAAATGATGTCCTATATCCAATGTAACTTGGGATGATTGCGGTTAAGGAAGGAGTGGATAGTACCCTCGTTGCACCATACTGCCAAATATTAAATCCCAATACCGAGTGTCAACAAGAAATTTTGAAGTGGCAAGGAGGAAAGAATATATATAAACTCTCACTTTTTAATAGAGGACTGTATATTCCTCTATTATCAGTCTATAATCCTGTATTCATTTCATTCTATTTTAATCGAAAAACAATCACATATTAAAAAACACATGATTACATAATTTAATTACCGTAATCGTAGATCACTTCATCAACATATTTATACTTTTTTTCAACAAACTATATACATACATATATATATATTCACTGAAAAAACCATAGGTTTCACACATGTTATAGTTAGCTGGACATTTTACTGATAAAAAACCTATGAAATTCCCCTGTTATAGTTAGTACAGGCAACTATAACTCACGCGACCGCAATCCTCTGCTGATGCTAATACTGTATTTAGACACTTATTTGCCCATGTCTTCTTCCATTAAATTTTAGCTATACATATAGTACAAATATTTCTTTTTCATAAAGACACATATGTACACAGTGATGTAATATCTGACGTCATCAGCAGAGGATTGCGGTCGCGTGAGTTATAGTTGCCTGCACTAACTATAACGGGGGAATTTCATTGGTTTTTTACGAGGGAAATGTCCAGCTAACTATAACATGTGTGAAACCTATGGTTTTTTAAGTGAATTTGCAAGGTTTTTTAAATGCTAATTCCTAACTATAACGTGTGTGAAACCTATGTGCTTTTAAGTGAATTTGTACGTTTTTTTAAATGCTAAGTTATGTATTTATTAATATTTTTTTTCAAGTTTTTCACCGTGCGCGCACCGTGCGCACGCTGTGGGCACTCGGTGTGCTTCGCGCACCGAGCACCCACGATGCGTTGTGCGTGCCGTGCGCGCACGGTGCGCGCACCCCGCGCTTTTTCGTCAAAAAAATACATGTTTTTTTCGCCCTTGGGGGTCCTTCAGTGACCCCCTGACAAAGGCTAGGGGGTCAGGAACTGTCCACCCTGCCCCCTTTTCACGTTCTCCACCTTTGTTTTTCACTGCCTCAGACTGCGAGAGACAAAATGGCGGCCGACACTTCCTGATTTCGATCGATTCGAATGTTTACTGACATCTAACAACCAATCAGAATTGCGCTTATAGATATATATGTACTTTTAACTGACATTTTCTCAGGAACTACTGAACAGATTAACTCCAGATATTCAAAAGGCACATCCCTGACCTGAGGACTACCTCTCTGCCAAATTTCAAGTAATTCTGTTCAGCCGTTCGGGCTGTACCTTGGACTAAAGGTCCCTATGGAAAAATGCATGGGGAAAACGTGTTTTGGGACCCCCCTTTTTTCTCGGCCCCCGCTTGACTAATCACCCCGAGACTTTCAGGGTAGGAGCGGAGCGGAGCGCCCCACCTATTGCGAGGATTCGTCAACCGGCGCCAAAGTTATTCAAAATAGAATTTTCAGATTTCCTACGGAAACACGGTCCTAACTATAACTAACTACTGGCGACCGCCAGTAGATAATATATATATATATATATATATATATATATATATATATATATATATTAACTGAAAAAACCATAGGTTTCACACATGTTATAGTTAGCTGGACATTTTACTCATAAAAAACCAATGAAATTCCCCCGTTATAGTTAGTGCAGGCAACTATAACTCACGCGACCGCAATCCTCTGCTGATGCTAATACTGTATTTAGACACTTATTTGCCCATGTCTTCTTCCATTAAATTTTAGCTATACATATATTACAAATATTTTTTGTACATAAAGACACATATGTCATCAGCAGAGGATTGCGGTCGCGAGAGTTACAGTTGCCTGCACTAGCTATAACGGGGGAATTTCATTGGTTTTTTATGAGTAAAATGTCCAGCTAACTATAACATGTGTGAAACCTATGGTTTTTTCAGTGAATTTGCAAGGTTTTTTAAATGCTAATTCCTAACTATAACGTGTGTGAAACCTATGGTTTTTTCAGTGAATTTGTACGGTTTTTTAAATGCTAAGTTACTTTACGCCGTTCGTGGAGTGCGCGCCCACTTAACGCAGTTCGTTCCGTGCGCGCACGGTGCGCTTCGCGCACCGTGCGCCCACTTTACACAGTTAGTGCCGTGCACGCACGGTGGGCACGCGGTGCGCTACGCGCACCGCGTGCCCACGTTACGCTGGATGGGCCATGTACGCACGATGCGCTTCGCGCACCGTCCGCACACGGAGGACATATTATGCGCTTCGTTGTGAAAGGTAAACTATTAAATGTTCCAATTACTTGTATGCCATGCACTAAAGGTGCTCTGCAGGCACCTTTTGCACACGGGGGGGGGGGAAATGTGGATAATTTTTTTTTTTAATTAGTTTTTACCGTACGCGTACGGTAAGCGTAATCGCCGTTTTTTCGAAAAAATATAAAATTGAATTTTTTGCCTTGGGGGTTCTTTTGGGACACCTTAATCAAGGCTAGGTGGTTAGGAGCTGTCTAACCTGCCCCTTTACATGTTTTCAACCTTTGTTTTTCCTCGCCCCCACAGAGTGCGAGAGAGAAAATGGCGGCCGCCGCTTCCTGGTTTCGACCGATTCGAATGTTTACTAAGATCTAACAGCCAATCAGAATCGCGCTCGCGCACGGCACCATACGCGTACGGTAAGCTTACCGTAAGCGCACGGTAAGTGCACCGTAAGCTGCCACAGATATATATATTGATTTAAATGCTATTTTCTCAGGAACTACTGAACACATTTACACCAGACCTACAAAAGGCACTTCCTTGACCTGTAGACTACCTCTCTGCCAAATTTCAAGTAACTCTGTTCAGCCGTTCGGGCTGTAGCTGTGTCTAAAGGTCCTATGGAAAAATGCATGGGAAAAACGCGTTTTGGGACCCCCCTTTTTTCTCAGCCCCCGCTTGACGAATCCCCCCGAGACTTTCAGGGTAGGAGCGGAGCGTAGCGCCCCATTAGTTTTGAAAATTTCGCGAGGATTCGTCGACCGGCGCCAAAGTTATTCCAAATAGAATGTTGCGGTTTTCCTATGGAAACAGGGTCCTAACTATAACTACCTACTGGCGACCGCCAGTAGGTAATATATATATATATATATATATATATATATATATATATATTCACTGAAAAAACCATAGGTTTCACACATGTTATAGTTAGCGGAAATTTTACTGATAAAAAACCAGTGAAATTGCCCCGTTATAGTTAGTGCTGGCAACTATAACTCACGCGACCGCAATCCTCTGCTGATGCTAATACTGTATTTAGACACTTATTTGCCCATGTCTTCTTCCATACATTTTTAGCTATACATATATTACAAATATTTTTTTTTCATAAAGACACATATGTCATCAGCAGAAGATTGCGGTCGCGTGAGTTATAGTTGCCAGCACTAACTATAACGGGGCAATTTCACTGGTTTTTTATCAGTAAAATTTCCGCTAACTATAACATGTGTGAAACCTATGGTTTTTTCAGTGAATTTGCAAGGTTTTTTAAATGCTAATTCCTAACTATAACGTGTGTGAAACCTATGGTTTTTTCAGTGAATTTGTACGGTTTTTTAAATGCTAAGTTACTTTACGCCATTCGAGGCGTGCGCGCCCACTTAACGCAGTTCGTTCCGTGCACGGTTTTTATCAACTTTAATAAGCCCTGTACATTTGGTGGCCTTCGGCCACCAAAAGCACAGGGGGTGGGGTCAATGTGGATAGTGTTTTTTTTATTTCGATTTTATAATTTCATGTTGCCAAAATTTAGTTTTTTTTACCTATTAATAAGCCCTGTACATTTGGTGGCCTACGGCCACCAAAAGCACAGGGGGTGGGGTAAGTGTGGATAGTGTTTTTTTTTTTTTTTTTTTTTTTACCGTACGCTTACGGTAAGCGTACGGTAAGCGTACTCGGCGAAATTGCCGAAAAAAAAATAAAACCGTTTTTGCTCTTGGGGGATGTTTGGGGACTCCCTCAACCTGACTATGTGGGAGGGAGTTGTCATAACAGCCCAGTAACATGTTTTTGGCCATCATGTTTGATAAACAACACTCAGTGCGAGAGACAAAATGGCGGACGCCGCTTCCTGGTTTCGGCCGATTCGAATGTTTACTAAGATCTAAGAGCCAATCAGAATCGCGCTCGCGCACGCCACCGTACGCTTACGGTAAGCGTACGGTAAGCGTACCGTAAGCGGGCTCAGATATATATATTGATTTAAAGGCTATTTTCTCAGAATCTACTGAACAGATTTACACCAAACCTACAAAAGGCACTTCCTTGACCTAGGGACTACCTCTCTGCCAAATTTCTAGTAATTCTGTTCAGCCGTTCGGGCTGTAGCTCGTTCTAAAGGTCCTATGGAAAAATGCATGGGAAAAACGCGTTTTGGGACCCCCCTTTTATCTCAGCCCCCGCTTGACGAATCCCCCCGAGACTTTCAGGGTAGGAGCGGAGCGTAGCGCCCCACCTATTTTGAGAAATTCGCGAGGATTCATCGACCGGCGCCAAAGTTATTCAAAATAGAATGTTGAGGTTTTCCTATGGAAAAGGGGTCCTAACTATAACTACCTACTGGCGACCGCCAGTAGGTAATATATATATATATATATGTATATATATATATATATATATATATATATATATATATATATATATATATATATATATATATTTTTTGTATTTTTTTTTTTTTATTTTTCATTTTTTTCACTTTGACCCAGTCCCCAGAGCCAGAATTCGGATAGGCTTAGCAGGCTTCTATCCCTGCAATCACTGCAAAGCTTGTAAATTCAGTGAAAAAACCATCACGTACCAAGGCAGACCTAATGACCCAAGGCCAGTACGGAAGATAAAACTATTCCTCAACTGTAATTCAGACTTCACTGTATATTGCCTTACTTGTCCGTGTTCTAAAAGATACATAGGAAGTACCATACACCCCACGAAAAAACGTATTCTGGAGCACATGCGGGCAATCACTAACAAGGATCCCGCATATCCAGTTGCCCGACATTTCGAGCAGCACCACCAAAGCAACCGTGATTTATTAAAATTTCACTGTATTGATCAAGTGGGTAAGTCGGAAAGAGGAGGTGATAGGGTACGGAACCTCCGCATTCTGGAATCGACTTATATAATTGATCTCCAGACCAAGACCCCAATAGGGCTAAACAATGAAGAGGAGTTATGGGTTCATTTATGAGGATTTGAATATTGTTTTGATGCGGAAGGGCATATCTCCAAATACATTCTGGATACCCTTCTCTGCCTTCTTCTGTTCTGTCTTTTAAATTTAAATTTAAATTTTGTTTCAAGCCTTAAATGCTATGCACTCTCTCTCAGTAATTGGTTTAATGCCCATTCAGGGCTCTATTGTCGTGAACGAGGAGATGACAGATTAGGTAACATGGGTGAGGTGTGAATTGGATATTTATCCGCACTGTAAGATAAAGAAAAATATACATTTTTCTTTAATATATCTTTTCCCCGTATTGCGCTAATCTGGAGAAATATGTAACATGTTCCTGTCAATTTAGGACATACACATTTGTACGCAGGGTAAATGTATGTAAGCTTTGAAAATTATCATTTACCATCTGCTTTTCTCTCCTGATCTCCTCGACAAAAAAGACATTTGCCATATTGCTTTGTTGTCCAAATTTTAACTTTAAATATATTGCTTGTATTATTGAAAGGCACATTACCTTGTAATATTTGTCGCTATAAGATGGCCGCCATGTATTCACGAACAATGCTGCTGAAAGTCCATCTTCTATGCCAAGGTTTCACCGCGTGACATGTGACTTAAGTTTAAATGTGCCCGCGAAATGCGAAAGAAACTGACATTGAAAAAGCCAGTCGGCGAAACGTGTCTGTCAGCGTTTCGGGAAGTGGGGGGAACTTGCTAAATAAAGCATTCATGCTTTAAGAAACATCTTTCCTGGATTTTGGTTGGAGTGCTCTCCGTTCTACACGTTTGACGTGTTTGGTTGTTTCATATATATATATATATATATATATATATATATATATATATATATATATTATCTACTGGCGGTCGCCAGTAGATAGTTATAGTTAGGACCTATTTTCCATAGGAAATCCGCAACATTCTATTGGAAATATCTTTGGCGCCGATTGACGAATCTTCGCAAAATTTTCCAGCTCCGCTCCTACCCTGAAAGTTTCGCGGTGATTCGACAAGCGGGGGCCGAGAAAAAAGGGGGGTCCCAAAACGCGTTTGCCCCATGCAATTTCCCATAGGATCTGTTGTTGCAGCTACAGCCCGAACCGCTGAACGGAACGACACCAAATTTGGCAAAGAGGTAGTCCTCAGTTCAGACTCGTGCCTTTTGCATACATGGTGTGAATCTGTTCAGTAGTTCCTGAGAAAATTAAGGTAAAAAAGTTAGTGATATCTATGGCCGCGGAGGATCCGCGGATCCTCCACGCACCCTCCCCGAACCCTCCCGAGCACGAGCTGAATGCTAATTGGCTGCCAACACTCTGAATCAGGAAGTGTTGGCAGCCATCTTGTGCCTCGGTGGAACCGAGGCACAAGAAAGCACAAAAACAAAGACGCAAAACGCAACAAGGGGGCAGGGTAGAAACACCCTGACCCCCTAGGCCTGCTCAGGGGGTCCCACAAGGACCTCCAAGGCCCAAGGTTGGGAGAGTGTACCATTCCTGGAGGTACTGCAATACCTGGTTGATGGGTGGATTGGAAAACACAATGTATACCATGGCTCTGTGTTTATGGATGTGGTCTTTTTATACCATACTGCTTATGTTTTGTAAGGATGTAAGCAATGGACAGTGAAACGGTTCCCTTCAGGGCCCTCTAGTCATGTCCATAACTTTTCAGGTGAAACCACTCGCTGATTTCTGAATAGTTAGTGAGAGATCGTTTAGGTAACCATGTTGTTTCTGCTTACATTTCACATGCTCTGCATTCCCTATGAGTGGTTGCTTTTTTTTTTTTTTAGGCAGCATATTACTCTCATCAAGTGCATAATTTGAATTGAGCCACATCCAAGTGTTTATAGCGGGCACAATTTGGTTATAGCTGAAGGCAGTGCGAGTTTCTCTCAGTGGGCAAGTATGGTGTTCAGTGGGGATGTGGTACTATGGCCAGAGCTGTCGAATTTGGAACTGGGGAACCGGGTTCAGCATTCATGACCAGTCCACCACACCACTGTACTGAGGGAGCACATTCCCATGCTAGACCGTAGAAGGCCCCACTAGACCTTAGAAGGCTTGATGTCTTAGCACAAGCAGGTGTACCCTAGTGGTGTCAATTGTGGGTTAACCTTGAAGGCCTGTCCACCACAATCCATACTGAAGTTCATCTCCAGTCTTGCGGGCAGGCCTACGAAGCAGCACACCCTAGAGCAACAGTGATCCAGTCGCTGTGACTGTCACTGAAGTCACATGTACCTTGAGCAGGTTAGGGCGATGCGAACGGTGTAACCTCACTCGGTACCTATTTCGGGTGGGTGCGTAGTGTTTGCAAGTATATTATGGTTTGAAAAAAACTTGCTGCCTCCTTCCTGGCTTCCAGCAATTTTCAGAAACAATAAAAATGTCATGATAACTTTGGTGATTAATGTTCTTCCTAGAGAGAGATGGAGTTTTGTGTAGTGGAAGGGTTGACTCCTGGAAAGGTAGCACAGAGGGTTAATGTGCCTGCTGCAAAGAACATGTACCATGCAGATCACAAAGTGCACTGCTTTAACCCCTTCTGTGCCACGCCCTTTCCCCCTCCTGTGCCGGGCGTTGCACACGCGGGTGGTGTTCATGACGAGATAGTCTCGTCATGGGCACAGCGCGACCGTGCTCCATGACGAGACTATCTCGTCATGGGCACAGAAGAGGTTAATGGGGGGACCATGATGAATGGTCATTTAATGTCAGCTGTAGATGATAGATCCCTGAACAGTGTCATGTATGTGCATGTTTGCATTGTGCTGAGGGGATTACCAGGTAATTATTCACGCAGCTCTCTGATGGATGTCACATGAGGTAAAATACTGCAATAAATGGCAGACACTCTGAAAACAAGAGCAAACGTTACGTTACATGAGGCAATGGTAGTAATTGTGCATGTATCAAAAGCAAACAAAATACAAGAGGTAGCAAACAATACGTTACAAGAGGAAAAGTGACATGTGTGCAAGTTACAAAAGAGTACAAAGTACAAGTAGAGGTATAAAAGTGCAATAAATGGCAGACACTCAAAACACAGGAACACACTGGGAAGGCACTTCTACGGGCATGGAGAACAGAATTTCCTATAATGTAAAGACTTCCTTCAGACAATAGAGAGGGTGAGAATTAAGTTTGGAAGTGTCTTTGCAGGAGGAGAACTTTGAGGTCAGTTTTGAAGGACTGGGAAGAGGGAGGGGGTGGTCCGGAGCTGAGGCTGAGTTCCAGATTCTCGCCGCGTTGCTTGTAAAGGATTGGGCCATCGATCTTTCCTTCTTGAAAGTGGGAGGTTCAAGTAATACATGTTCCGCAGTACGTGATGGTCTAGAGCATTATATGCATATGTGACAATAAAGTTTTTTTCTCCTTTTTATTCTAGTCTAAAGCTTTTGATTCCTGTTTCCGGTTTCAACAGTGGTTGTTCTGCAGTTTTGTGTAGTTGCATTGTTTTGGTAAGAATTTTGTTTTTCAAAATGAGTAATATTGTAATGTCTGAATGAATTTTTTTGTAAGTGATGTCATAATGGCAGCATATTTATTTAGTGGTTTGAGCATAAAATGCTTTGCGATGTGTTTTGCATAGTCTTATGTGTAATTGCTTTTCTCTTTCTTTTTTAGTGGGATATTGTTGATCCATACTGTGTCTGTACAGAGTAGGTGGTGGTGAGTAGTTTAACTGCCTCTGGCAAGTGAGTGGTATTGTTTTGGAGTATATATGAGTTTTTGATAAAGGTGCTTTTTGTTTAATTCTTATTTTACAAAGTGTTTGTTGTTGTTGACTTGTTTGACAAGTTACCTTTATTAGTAAGCAATATGGCTAGCCGTAGAATGACTGCTCAACAGGTGGTTGGTATGCTTCTTGAATCTTCCTCTGAGCAGGATTATGAGACTGACAGTGCATCTGAGGGAGAGGGGGGAGGGGAAGATTCTGGCAGTGAGTTTTTTCTCAACATGGAATCATCGGATGATGAAGGTACTCTCAGTGCAGATGAAGGTACTCTTGGTGTGGATGAAGCAACTCTCAGTGCGGATGAAGTGCCTGTCTTAGAGGAGGAAACTGCTGTGCCGATGGTGCAAGAGCCATCTGGATTGCAGTCTGAGGCTGCTAGGCTTCCTACTGGAAGTGCTGGACTTTGGGTTGATCCAAACATGGTGTAGCCGGTGTTGTCTGCCTTTAGCGGTGATGCAGGGTGTACAGTGGATTGTGAACACTTTTTGCCTATACAGTTTTTTCAGTTGTTTATGGATGATGTTTTTTTGGGTGAGATTGTTGAGCAGACGAATTTGTATGCTGAACAGTTTTTGAGGGACAACAGCGACAAACTTAGGCCCCAATCTAGAGCTACCCGGTGGACTCCCACATATCTGGAAGAGATTAAGAAGTTTTCGGGTTTGACTTTATTGATGGGTGTGGTAAGGAAGCCAACCTTGGCTTCATATTGGTCTACTAGCCCCTTGTTGGCAACTGCCATATTTCCTGCAGTTATGACTCGTAATCGGTATTTACTTTTGCTACGTATGCTGCATTTTGTTGATAATTCTATGGCGTTGGCACGAGATCACCCTGACTGTGACCGTCTTTTTAAGATTCGGCCCGTTCTTGATCACTTTGTAGATCGATTTTCTGAGATCTATACTCCAGGGAAAGAAATATCTATTGATGAGTCTTTGGTCTTGTTCAAGGGCCGTTTGGTTTTTAGGCAGTACATCCCTAGCAAGAGGGCACGCTATGGAATTAAGCTGTATATGTTGTCTGAGAGAAGGACAGGATATGTTTTTAATTTTCGTGTGTACAATGGTAGAGATTCTACTATTGACCCCCCAGGTTGTCCGTCCACTTTTGAAATTTCAGAGAAAATTGTGTGGGATCTTGCTAGAAGACTGTTTAACAGAGGCCACCATTTGTACCTTGATAACTTCTATACTGTTTTGCAATTATTTAAGGAATTGTATAAAGTGGACACTTTTGCATGTGGCACAATCCGCTCTAACCGTAAAGGTTATCCGAAAGAGCTTGTTTGCAAAAAACTTCAGAGGGGGCAGTGCAGTTCCTTGCGTAGTGATGAACTACTAGCTGTAAAATTTGTGGACAGGAGGGATGTGTACATGCTGACTACCATCCATGATGAGAGTACTTCACCTGTGGCTGTTTGGGGTCAGGTTCCTGAAGTGCGCAAACCTGTGTGCATTCTAGACTACAATAAGCACATGGGTGGTGAGTAGATCAGAGGTTGGAACCTTACTCTGCTATTCGGAAGGCTTATGTTTGGTATAGGAAGTTGGCCATCCATTTCTTCGAATTAGCAAATTTCAATGCTTTTATTGTGTTCAAGGAGTGTTCTCCTACGTCAAAGTTGACATTTCTTCAGTTTCAGCACTCTGTGATAGCTAGCCTTGTTGTTGTGGAACAGGCAAGTGTTCCTATATTTGGAGTGGTGGAGGATGTGGTTCGATTGAAAGATCGCCACTTTCCTAATTTCATCCCTCCCACACCGGCAAAAGATTTTCCCACTAGGAGATGCAGAGTCTGTTGGCGAAGAGGTACGCGGAAGGAGATTCGTATGTACTGCCCCGACTGTCCTTCTAAACCTGGGCTGTATGTCCCTGCTTGTTTTAGAGCGTACCACACGCAAAAGAATTTTTGGGAGCATTCATGAGTGCTAAAGTGAACTGCCTGGTCTGTATTCTTTGAAAAATTTGATTCGGTTTCAAGGTTGGCGCTACTGCAATGTGTTTAGTTTCAGATTTTGTGTTTGTAGATTTGTATCTATTTGCGATTTGTTTGTGTTTTTATTTGTGTCTAAAAAAAATCCTAAATGTGTTGGCGGTGTGTGTGGACTGGCACTTGGTTGGCGGTGTGCGTGGAATGGTGCTTGGCTGGCGGTGTGCGTGGACTGGTACTTGGCTGCCGGTGTGCCTGGACTGGCGATTGGCTGGCGGTGTGCCTGGACTGGCGCTTGGCTAGCGGTGTGCATGGACTGGTGTTTAGCTAGCGGTGTGCGTGGACTGGCGCTCGGCTAGCGGTGTGCGTGGACTGGCGCTCGGCTGGCTGTGTGTGAGTAGTGACTTGCTGCTGGTCACTACACACACTGCTAGCTGAGTGCTACTCCACGCAATCCATCAGCTTGTGTAGTTGCTGTGTCAGGAATGTGGGCGTGTGAAAGTGATGGGCCCTTGAATGGCGCTGTGTGCTGGTGTGAGTTTTGTTATGTGATGGGCCCGTGGCTGGCGGTGTGAATGGTTTTGTATGTCTCACACGTATGAAAGGTGTATCAATGGCCTGTAAAGAGGTTGGTGCCTTGTCGTGGCTTTACAGCTCACGAGCTGTGAGTCAATGGTTCAGTTTCTCGCCCTTTCAATTATTAACAGTGCATTTAATTTTTGTGAAATCACTTGCTAATACAATTGTATATACTGAACCATCACTCACCCTCGTGCCAAATCCAACCAGTATGTGTGTGTGCTTGAGGATTAGATGGCTGTGCAGTAATATTTGCCTTTCTGAAGCAGGGTGTACCTTGTCCCTTTTGTGAATTTTGTAATGTGTTGTTTTTGTGCCTGGTGGTGCGAATGGTCTTGTGTGTATCACGTATGAAAGGTGTGTGAATGGCCTGTAAAGCGGTTGGTGCCTTGCCGTGGCTTTACAGCTCAAGAGCTGCGAGTCATTGGTTCAGTTTTTTCTCCATTTAATTATTGACAGTGCATTTCTTTTTTTTTGTGAAATCTCTTGTTAATAAAATGTAATATACTGAACCATCACTCGCCCTCGTGCCAATTCCAACCAGTATGTGTGTGCATTTGAGGAATAGATGGCTGTGCAGAAATCTTTGTCTTTTTAGTTTCTCTGCCAAGGTGTATGTTCCATGTAAGAATAACCCACCAACTGTAGATATTGTCGTAAACCCACGGGAGTTCATGGTGATGTCGCTCTTGTGAATTCCAAAAAGTTATTTTATCCACAATGTCCTGCAAACCTCAAAATGTCTGTCACATTTTCCTTGCAATATTGTGCCGAAATTCTCACGCTGTAGAAACAAACAATGTCAAAACGATCTGGTTTTGCAAGGGGGTCAACTGTCTTTTTGGCCCGTGCTCGGCGGCCATCTAGGGAAACCTACCAAACCCATACATTTCTGAAAACTAGACACCCGGGGGCTTCCAGGGAGGTATGGCTTGCGTGGATCCACCAACGTTTCCTTACCCAGAATCCCCTCCAAACCTCAATTTTAGCTGAAAAAATCACTTTTTTCACTCATTTTTGTGTGGGAAAGTTGTGGCATCACCGGGCTCACTCAAATTTCCCACCTCCCAGCGTTCCCCTGGGTCTCCCGGTAAAAATGGTGCCTCACTTGTGTGGGAGGCCCAAGTACCCGCCACAGGCAAGGGCCCAAAACGTAGTGTGGTGACATCAAAATTGCCTATCTCAAAACCACCTGGTTTTGCAAGGGGTGTCACCTGGGTTTTTGGCCCGGTGCTCGGTGGCCATCTAGGGAAACCTACCAAACCCATACATTTCTGAAAACTAGACACCTGGGGGCTTCCAGGGAGGTATGGCTTGCGTGGATCCCCCCACGTTTCCTTACCCAGAATCCCCTGCAAACCTCAATTTTAGCTGAAAAAAAATCACATTTTTCACTCATTTTTGTGTGGGAAAGTTGTGGCATCACCGGGCTCGCTCAAATTTCCCACCTCCCAGCGTTCCCCTGAAGAGGTACGCGGAAGGAGATTCGTATGTACTGCCCCGACTGTCCTTCTAAACCTGGGCTGTGTGTCCCTGCTTGTTTTAGAGCGTACCACACGCAAAATAATTTTTGGGAGGATTCATGAGTGGTAAAGTGAACTGCCTGGTCTGTATTCTTTGAAAAATGTGATTCTGTTTCAAGGTTGGCGCTACTGCAATGTGTTTAGTTTCAGATTTTGTGTTTGTAGATTTGTATCTATTTGCGATTTGTTTGTGTTTTTATTTGTGTCTAAAAAGAATCCTAAATGTGTTGGCGGTGTGTGTGGACTGGCACTTGGTTGGCGGTGTGCGTGGAATGGTGTTTGGCTGGCGGTGTGCGTGGACTGGTACTTGGCTGCCGGTGTGCCTGGACTGGCGATTGGCTGGCGGTGTGCCTGGACTGGCGCTTGGCTAGCGGTGTGCGTGGACTGGTGTTTAGCTAGCGGTGTGCGTAGACTGGCGCTCGGCTAGCGGTGTGCGTGGACTGGCGCTCGGCTGGCTGTGTGTGAGTAGTGACTTGCTGCTGGTCACTACACACACTGCTAGCTGAGTGCCACTCCACGCAATCCATCAGCTTGTGTAGTTGCTGTGTCAGGAATGTGGGCGTGTGAAAGTGATGGGCCCTTGAATGGCGCTGTCTGCTGGTGTGAGTTTTGTTATGTGATGGGCCCGTGGCTGGCGGTGTGAATGGTTTTGTATGTCTCACACGTATGAAAGGTGTATCAATGGCCTGTAAAGAGGTTGGTGCCTTGTCGTGGCTTTACAGCTCACGAGCTGGAGTCAATGGTTCAGTTTCTCGCCCTTTCAATTATTAACAGTGCATTTAATTTTTGTGAAATCACTTGCTAATACAATTGTATATACTGAACCATCACTCACCCTCGTGCCAAATCCAACCAGTATGTGTGTGTGCTTGAGGATTAGATAGCTGTGCAGTAATATTTGCCTTTCTGAAGCAGGGTGTACCTTGTCCCTTTTGTGAATTCTGTAATGTGTTGTTTTTGTGCCTGGTGGTGCGAATGGTCTTGTGTGTATCACGTATGAAAGGTGTGTGAATGGCCTGTAAAGCGGTTGGTGCCTTGCCGTGGCTTTACAGCTCACGAGCTGCGAGTCATTGGTTCAGTTTTTTCTCCATTTAATTATTGACAGTGCATTTCTTTTTTTTGTGTGAAATCTCTTGTTAATAAAATTTAATATACTGAACCATCACTCGCCCTCGTGCCAATTCCAACCAGTATGTGTGTGCATTTGAGGAATAGATGGCTGTGCAGAAATCTTTGTCTTTTTAGTTTCTCTGCCAAGGTGTATGTTCCATGTAAGAATAACCCACCAACTGTAGATATTGTCGTAAACCCACGGGAGTTCATGGTGATGTCTCTCTTGTGAATTCCAAAAAGTTATTTTATCCACAATGTCCTGCAAACCTCAAAATGTCTGTCACATTTTCCTTGCAATATTGTGCCGAAATTCTCACGCTGTAGAAACAAACAATGTCAAAACGATCTGGTTTTGCAAGGGGGTCAACTGTCTTTTTGGCCCGTGCTCGGCGGCCATCTAGGGAAACCTACCAAACCCATACATTTCTGAAAACTAGACACCCGGGGGCTTCCAGGGAGGTATGGCTTGCGTGGATCCACCAATGTTTCCTTACCCAGAATCCCCTCCAAACCTCAATTTTAGCTGAAAAAATCACTTTTTTCACTCATTTTTGTGTGGGAAAGTTGTGGCATCACCGGGCTCACTCAAATTTCCCACCTCCCAGCGTTCCCCTGGGTCTCCCGGTAAAAATGGTGCCTCACTTGTGTGGGAGGCCCAAGTACCCGCCACAGGCAAGGGCCCAAAACGTAGTGTGGTGACATCAAAATTGCCTATCTCAAAACCACCTGGTTTTGCAAGGGGTGTCACCTGGGTTTTTGGCCCGGTGCTCGGCGGCCATCTAGGGAAACCTACCAAACCCATACATTTCTGAAAACTAGACACCTGGGGGCTTCCAGGGAGGTATGGCTTGCGTGGATCCCCCCACGTTTCCTTACCCAGAATCCCCTGCAAACCTCAATTTTAGCTGAAAAAAAATCACATTTTTCACTCATTTTTGTGTGGGAAAGTTGTGGCATCACCGGGCTCGCTCAAATTTCAAGGCAAGGGCCCAAACATTTTTTTGGAAAGGCAATGTTGATGTCGCATCACTACGTTTTGGACCCTTGCCTGTCGCGGGTACTTGGGCCTCCCACACAAGTGAGGCACCATTTTTACTGGGAGACCCAGGGGAACGCTGGGAGGTGGGAAATTTGAGTGAGCCCGGTGATGCCACAACTTTACCACACAAAAATGAGTGAAAAATGTGATTTGTTCAGCTAAAATTGAGGTTTGCAGGGGATTCTGGGTAAGGAAACGTTGGGGAATCCACGCAAGCCATACCTCCCTGGAAGCCCCCGGGTGTCTAGTTTTCAGAACTGTATGGGTTTGGTAGGTTTCCCTAGATGGCCGCCGAGCACCGGGCCAAAAACCCAAGTGACCCCCCTTGCAAAACCAGGTGGTTTTGAGATGGGCAATTTTGATGTCGCCTCACTACGTTTTGGGCCCTTGCCTGTCGTGGGTACTTGGGCCTCCCACACAAGTGAGGCACCATTTTTACCGGGAGACCCGGGGGAACGCTGGGTGGTGGGAAATTTGAGTGAGCCCGGTGATGCCACAACTTTCCCACACAAAAATGAGTGAAAAATGTGATTTTTTCAGCTAAAATTGAGGTTTGCAGGGGATTCTGGGTAAGGAAACGTTGGGGGATCCAGGCAAACCATACCTCCCTGGAAGCCCCCGGGTGTCTAGTTTTTAGAAATGTATGGGTTTGGTAGGTTTCCCTAGATGGCCGCCGTGCACCGGGCCAAAAACCCAAGTGACCCCCGTTGCAAAACCAGGTGGTTTTGAGATAGGCAATTTTGATGTTACCTCACTACGTTTTGCGCCGTTTCCTGTCGCGGGCACCAGGCCAACACACACAAGTGAGGTACCACTTTTCTCGTAAGACTTTGGGGAACGCGGGGTTGGTGCAAATTTGTGCATCCACGCAGATTCCGGAACTTTCCACCACAGAAATGTGGGGAAAATGTGTTTTTTTGACAATTGTTTAGGTTTGCAAGGGATTCTGGGTAACAGACCCTGGTGGGAGGCAGTCAAGTCACCCCATCCTGCATTCCCCTGGGTGTCTAGTTTTAAAAAATGTATAGGTTTGCTAGGTTTCCCAAGGTGCCCGCAGAGCTAGGGTTAAAAAACTACAGCTAGTCATTTTGCCAAAAAAGGGTCATTTTTCACAGCGAAATTGCGGTGTGACCACGTTGCGTTTTGCGCCGTTTCCTGTCGCAGGCACTAGGCCGACCCACAAAAGTGAGGTACCGTTTTTCTCGTAAGACTTTGGGGAATGCGGGTGGGTGGAAATTTGTGGATCCACGCAGATTCCGGAACTTTCCACGACAGAAATGTGGGGAAAATGTGGTTTTTTTGACAATTGTTTAGGTTTGCAAGGGATTCTGGGTAACAGACCCTGGTGGGAGGCAGTCAAGTCACCCCATCCAGGATTCCCCTGGGTGCCTAGTTTTCAAAAATGTATAGGTTTGCTAGGTTTCCCAAGGTGCCCGCAGAGCTAGGGTTCAAAAACTAAAGCTAGACATTTTGCCAAAAAAGGGTCATTTTTCACTGCGAAATTGAGGTGTGACCACGTTGCGTTTTGTGCCGTTTCCTGTCGCGGGCACTAGGCCGACCCACACAAGTGAGGTACCGTTTTTCTCGTAAGACTTTGGGGAACGCGGGGTGGGTGGAAATTTGTGGATCCACGCAGATTCCGGAACTTTCCACCACAGAAATGTGGGGAAAATGTGTTTTTTTTGACAATTGTTTAGGTTTGCAAGGGATTCTGGGTAACAGACCCTGGTGGGAGGCAGTCAAGTCACCACCTCATGGATTCCCCTGGGTGTCTAGTTTTCAAAAATGTATAGGTTTGCTAGGTTTCCCAAGGTGCCCGCAGAGCTAGGGTTAAAAAACTACAGCTAGTCATTTTGCCAAAAAAGGGTCATTTTTCACTGCGAAATTGAGGTGTGACCACGTTGCGTTTTGCGCCGTTTCCTGTCGCGGGCACTAGGCCGACCCCCGGAACGCGGGGTGGGTGGAAATTTGTGGATCCACGCAGATTCTGGAACTTTCCACCACAGAAATGTGGGGAAAATGTGTTTTCTTTGACAATTGTTTAGGTTTGCAAGGGATTCTGGGTAACAGACCATGGTGGGAGACAGTCAAGTCGCCCCATCTTGGATTCCCCTGGGTGTCTAGTTTTAAAAAATGTATAGGTTTGCTAGGTTTCCCAAGGTGCCCGCAGAGCTAGGGTTCAAAAACTACAGCTAGACATTTTGCCAAAAAAGGGTCATTTTTCACTGCGAAATTGAGGTGTGACCACGTTGCGTTTTGCGCCGTTTCCTGTCGCGGGCACCAGGCCAACACACACAAGTGAGGTACCATTTTTCTCGTAAGACTTTGGGGAACGCGGGGTGGGTGGAAATTTGTGGATCCACACAGATTCCGGAACTTTCCACCACAGAAATGTGGGGAAAATGTGTTTTTTTGACAATTGTTTAGGTTTGCAAGGGATTCTGGGTAACAGACCCTGGTGGGAGGCAGTCAAGTTACCCCATCCTGCATTCCCCTGGGTGTCTAGTTTTAAAAAATGTATAGGTTTGCTAGGTTTCCCAAGGTGCCCGCAGAGCTAGGGTTAAAAAACTACAGCTAGTCATTTTGCCAAAAAAGGGTCATTTTTCACAGCGAAATTGCGGTGTGACCACGTTGCATTTTGCGCCGTTTCCTGTCGCAGGCACTAGGCCGACCCACACAAGTGAGGTACCGTTTTTCTCGTAAGACTTTGGGGAATGCGGGTGGGTGGAAATTTGTGGATCCACGCAGATTCCGGAACTTTCCACGACAGAAATGTGGGGAAAATGTGGTTTTTTTTACAATGTTTTAGGTTTGCAAGGGATTCTGGGTAACAGACCCTGGTGGGAGGCAGTCAAGTCACCCCATCTTGGATTCCCCTGGGTGTCTAGTTTTCAAAAATGTATAGGTTTGCTAGGTTTCCCAAGGTGCCCGCAGAGCTAGGGTTAAAAAACTACAGCTAGTCATTTTGCCAAAAAAGGGTCATTTTTCACAGCGAAATTGAGGTGTGACCACGTTGCGTTTTGCGCCGTTTCCTGTCGCGGGCACTAGGCCGACCCCCGGAACGCGGGGTGGGTGGAAATTTGTGGATCCACGCAGATTCCGGAACTTTCCACCACAGAAATGTGGGGAAAATGTGTTTTTTTTGACAATTGTTTAGGTTTGCAAGGGATTATGGGTAACAGACCCTGGTGGGAGGCAGTCAAGTCACCACCTCATGGATTCCCCTGGGTGTCTAGTTTTCAAAAATGTATAGGTTTGCTAGGTTTCCCAAGGTGCCCGCAGAGCTAGGGTTCAAAAACTACAGCTAGTCATTTTGCCAAAAAAGGGTCATTTTTCACTGCGAAATTGAGGTGTGACCACGTTGCGTTTTGCGCCGTTTCCTGTCGCGGGCACTAGGCCGACCCCCGGAACGCGGGGTGGGTGGAAATTTGTGGATCCACGCAGATTCTGGAACTTTCCACCACAGAAATGTGGGGAAAATGTGTTTTCTTTGACAATTGTTTAGGTTTGCAAGGGATTCTGGGTAACAGACCCTGGTGGGAGGCAGTCAAGTCGCCCCATCTTGGATTCCCCTGGGTGTCTAGTTTTAAAAAATGTATAGGTTTGCTAGGTTTCCCAAGGTGCCCTCAGAGCTAGGGTTCAAAAACTACAGCTAGACATTTTGCCAAAAAAGGGTCATTTTTCACTGCGAAATTGAGGTGTGACCACGTTGCGTTTTGCGCCGTTTTCTGTCGCGGGCACCAGGCCAACACACACAAGTGAGGTACCATTTTTCTCGTAAGACTTTGGGGAACGCGGGGTGGGTGGAAATTTGTGGATCCACACAGATTCCGGAACTTTCCACCACAGAAATGTGGGGAAAATGTGTTTTTTTGACAATTTTTTAGGTTTGCAAGGGATTCTGGGTAACAGACCCTGGTGGGAGGCAGTCAAGTCACCCCATCCTGGATTCCCCTGGGTGTCTAGTTTTCAAAAATGTATAGGTTTGCTAGATTTCCCAAGGTGCCCGCAGAGCTAGGGTTCAAAGACTACAGCTAGTCATTTTGCCAAAAAAGGGTCATTTTTCACTGCGAAAATGAGGTGTGACCACGTTGCGTTTTGCGCCGTTTCCTGTCGCGGGCACTAGGCCGACCCACACAAGTGAGGTACCGTTTTTCTCGTAAGACTTTTGGGAACGCGGGGTGGGTGGAAATTTGTGGATCCACGCAGATTCCGGAACTTTCCACGACAGAAATGTGGGGAAAATGTGTTGTTTAAAAAAAATGTTTAGGTTTGCAAGGGATTCTGGGTAAACGACCCTGGTGGGAGGCAGTCAAGTCACCCCATCCTGGATTCCCCTGGGTGTCTAGTTTTCAAAAATGTATAGGTTTGCTATGTTTCCCAAGGTGCCCGCAGAGCTAGGGTTCAAAAACTACAGCTAGACATTTTGCCAAAAAAGGGTCATTTTTCACTGCAAAATTGAGGTGTGACTACGTTGCGTTTTGCGCCGTTTCCTGTCACGGGCACTAGGCCGACCCACACAAGTGAGGTACCGTTTTTCTCGTAAGACTTTTGGGAACGTGGGGTGGGTGGAAATTTTTGGATCCACGCAGATTCCGGAACTTTCCACCACAGAAATGTGGGGGAAAT
Organism: Triturus cristatus; assembly: GCF_964204655.1. Lineage (NCBI taxonomy): Eukaryota > Metazoa > Chordata > Amphibia > Caudata > Salamandridae > Triturus > Triturus cristatus. The sequence goes on along the minus strand of NC_140580.1, from coordinate 279,318,026 downwards.
GTGTTTTTTTGACAATATTTTAGGTTTGCAAGGGATTCTGGGTAACAGACCCTGGTGGGAGTCAGTCAAGTCACCCCATCTTGGATTCCCCTGGGTGTCTAGTTTTCAAAAATGTATAGGTTTGCTAGGTTTCCCAAGGTGCCCGCAGAGCTAGGGTTCAAAAACTACAGCTAGACATTTTGCCAAAAAAGGGTCATTTTTCACTGCGAAATTGAGGTGTGACCACGTTGCGTTTTGCGCCGTTTCCTGTCGCGGGCACCAGGCCAACACACACAAGTGAGGTACCATTTTTCTCGTAAGACTTTGGGGAATGCGGGGTGGGTGGAAATTTGTGGATCCACACAGATTCCGGAACTTTCCACCACAGAAATGTGGGGGAAAATGTGTTTTTTTGACAATTGTTTAGGTTTGCAAGGGATTCTGGGTAACAGACCCTGGTGGGAGGCAGTCAAGTCACCCCATCCTGCATTCCCCTGGGTGTCTAGTTTTAAAAAATGTATAGGTTTGCTAGGTTTCCCAAGGTGCCCGCAGAGCTAGGGTTAAAAAACTACAGCTAGTCATTTTGCCAAAAAAGGGTCATTTTTCACAGCGAAATTGCGGTGTGACCACGTTGCGTTTTGCGCCGTTTCCTGTCGCAGGCACTAGGCCGACCCACACAAGTGAGGTACCGTTTTTCTCGTAAGAATTTGGGGAACGTGGGGTGGGTGGAAATTTGTAGATCCACGCAGATTCCGGAACTTTCCATGACAGAAATGTGGGGAAAATGTGTTTTTTTTGACAATTGTTTAGGTTTGCAAGGGATTCTGGGTAACAGACCCTGGTGGGAGGCAGTCAAGTCACCCCATCCTGGATTCCCCTGGGTGTCTAGTTTTCAAAAATGTATAGGTTTGCTAGGTTTCCCTAGGTGCCCGCAGAGCTAGGGTTCAAAAACTACAGCTAGACATTTTGCCAAAAAAGGGTCATTTTTTACTGCGAAATTGAGGTGTGACCACGTTGGGTTTTGCGCTGTTTCCTGTCGCGGGCACTAGGCCGACCCACACAAGTGAGGTACCGTTTTTCTCGTAAGACTTTTGGGAACGCGGGGTGGGTGGAAATTTGTGGATCCACGCAGATTCCGGAACTTTCCACGACAGAAATGTGGGGAAAATGTGTTTAAAAAAAAAAAAAATTAGGTTTGCAAGGGATTCTGGGTAACAGACCCTGGAGGGAGGCAGTCAAGTCACCCCATCCTGGATTCCCCTGGGTGTCTAGTTTTTAAAAATGTATAGGTTTGCTAGGTTTCCCAAGGTGCCCGCAGAGCTAGGGTTCAAAAACTACAGCTAGACGTTTTGCCAAAAAAGGGTCATTTTTCACTGCGAAATTGAGGTGTGACCACGTCGCGTTTTGCGCCGTTTCCTGTCACGGGCACTAGGCCGACCCACACAAGTGAGGTACCGTTTTTCTCGTACGACTTTTGGGAACGCGGGGTGGGTGGAAATTTGTGGATCCACGCAGATTCCGGAACATTCCACCACAGAAATGTGGGGGAAATGTGTTTTTTTGACAATATTTTAGGTTTGCAAGGGATTCTGGGTAACAGACCCTGGTGGGAGGCAGTCAAGTCCCCCCATCCTGCATTCCCCTGGGTGTCTAGTTTTCAAAAAAGTATAGGTTTACTAGGTTTCCCAATGTGCCCGCAGAGCTAGGGTTCAAAAACTACAGCTAGTCATTTTGCCAAAAAAGGGTCATTTTTCACTGCGAAATTGAGGTGTGACCACGTTGCGTTTTGCGCCGTTTCCTGTCGCGGGCACTAGGCCGACCTACACAAGTGAGGTACCGTTTTTCTCGTAAGACTTTGGGGAACGCGGGTGGGTGGAAATTTGTGGATCCACGCAGATTCCGGAACTTTCCACTACAGAAATGTGGGGAAAATGTGTTTTTTTTGACAATTTTTTAGGTTTGCAAGGGATTCCTGGTAACAGACCCTGGTGGGAGGCAGTCAAGTCACCCCATCTTGGATTCCCCTGGGTGTCTAGTTTTCAAAAATGTATAGGTTTGCTAGGTTTCCCAAGGTGCCCGCAGAGCTAGGGTTCAAAAACTACAGCTAGACATTTTGCCAAAAAAGGGTCATTTTTCACTGCGAAATTGTGGTGTGACCACGTTGCGTTTTGCGCCGTTTCCTGTCGCGGGCACTAGGCCGACCCACACAAGTGAGGTACTGTTTTTCTCATAAGACTTTGGGGAACGCGGGGTGGGTGGAAATTTGTGGATCCACGCAGATTCCGGAACTTTCCACCACAGAAATGTGGGGAAAATGTGTTTTTTTTGACAATTGTTTAGGTTTGCAAGTGATTCTGGGTAACAGACCCTGGTGGGAGGCAGTCAAGTCACCCCATCCTGGATTCCCCTGGGTGTCTAGTTTTCAAAAATGTATAGGTTTGCTAGGTTTCCAAAGGTGCCCGCAGAGCTAGGGTTCAAAAACTACAGCTAGACATTTTGCCAAAAAAGGGTCATTTTTTACTGCGAAATTGAGGTGTGACCACGTTGGGTTTTGCGCTGTTTCCTGTCGCGGGCACTAGGCCGACCCACACAAGTGAGGTACCGTTTTTCTCGTAAGACTTTTGGAAACGCGGGGTGGGTGGAAATTTGTGGATCCACGCAGATTCTGGAACATTCCTTTTTTTTTTTTTTTTATATTTTTTATTTGAGTACAGGCTGAAGAATATACCATACATTAATACATGTAATTGTCTTTACAATCAATGGGTTATTCTCATAAATGAAAAACATACAAAAAAAAAACAATCCAATACAGAGGAGAAAAGCTAGACTATTCCATAAACGTACCCCAATTCTTTTTATGTTTGATCAAGGAGCGTGCCCCCCTGAGATTTGCTAATGCTAGCTCCATTGAGTGGATCTCGGTTACCAGCGCCCACCAGTCCCACACCGTTGGTGGATCAGGGCATATCCACGCTCTGGCCAAAGTTAATTTAGCACAGGACATAAGAATTGAGGCCAGTGCGGACTGTGGGAAGGAAGTGGGATATATATCTAATAAAACCGAGGCAGCAGACAGTAAAGGAAGTTGAATATGTTTAGTTTCAAGAACCTTCTGAATATTCGTCCAGAAGTCTGAAAAAGTGGGGCAGGAAAACAACATATGATCCAAGTCGACGGTATGGGCGGAGCATTTAGGGGATTTTGTTCGGTCGTTGAAAGAATTATTAGAGGGCCATCTAGAAATAATTTTTGGAGTATAATACAACATACAGCTCGTTCTAAGTTGTTGTAGCCTTAGACTTGAAGATCGTACATTTTGGTTAATATTTGATAGAGATTGTTCTATCTCTTTCGATGTGATGTTAGTGCCTAATAATCTGCTCCATTTGTCAGCTAATTTGGAACAGTCATTTGATTTGAAGCCAGTGAAAAAGCTGTAGGTATTACTTATTACTGATTTGGTTTCTATGGAATATAAATAATTCCATAAATCACAATCCAGGTTCTCCACAAGATGTTTTTTATTGATCAAATAGTCATGTATCTGTCGATATTTGTACCGCATAGTTTCAGGGAGATCATAAAGCAGTTTTAGAGCATCAAAATCTAGAAACCCTTGTGTGCCATATAGGTCACCTAATACCCTAATGCCCAACCTAGCCCAACCATTATCACTTTGTTCGTAGAAAATCGCTGGAAGCCCAGGGTTGCCCCATAGAGGTAATTTTGAGTGAAAAAAAAGTGGTTTTACAAAAAGTTGACATATTGTCCCAATTTTTTTTTATGTCTCTTGCAGTCTTAAATCTGACTCTTTTAAAGTAGTTGGGGTCATTAGCACGCAGTAGAAACATGTTTAAGTCTTGTTTTAACATAAAAGAATGAAAAAAGAGTGCATCTCCTCTGTTTAATAGAGAACGTATGCGCAAGACAAATGTAGACCAAAAATATAACTTGAAATCAGGGAAATTAAGCCCTCCCATATTCGTATTGTTTTTTAAGAGTTTCAACGACCTTCTCACTTTTTTATAACCCCAGATATAACTACTGAGTACCCCATCAAGTCGTTTAAAAAAAGCGTTGTTTAGGGCTAGTGGAATAGAGCGAAATAGGTATATAAATTTAGGCAGAACCTTCATTTTAATTAAATTAATTCTTCCAATTATATTCAAAGGAAGTCTATGCCATTTTTTGAGTGTTAATATAGTAGATTTAATTAATTCATTATAATTTATGTTGTTAATTTCTTGGATTTTTGCCGTTAATTTGACTCCTAAGTAGGTTACGGTTTTACATATCTCAGGGACCACAACTGCTGGAATGTAGTTAGCTATGATTTGAGTCTTTTGTATGTTAAGCTTATATCCGGAGACTGTCCCAAATTTTCCGGCCTCAAAAACAATACCTTGCAATGCCTCCACTATGTCTTGTGAGTAGACCGCGATGTCATCGGCGTATGCTGTTATTTTTAACACTTGTGTGCCTGATCTGAATGGAAGGATTTGGGTTTGAAGTTGAAGAGCAGTCAAAAATGGTTCGAGTGTGAGAGCAAACAGGAGGGGAGAGAGGGGGAAACCCTGGCGGGTTCCGCGTAAGATTGGGAAGTCTGGAGAAGTCTAACCCCCGTAGCATGTACAGGCCGTAGGCTTATCATATAAGGCCTGGATGCCTCGCAGGAATTGCCCCCCGAACCCCATTTTAGAGAGGACACACCAAAGATAATCCCATCCCACACGGTCAAAAGCCTTCTCGGCATCCAGTAAGATCATTCCGAGTGGGGTGGATTCTGTTTCCGCGACATCAAAAGCTGTAATAGCCGTGTTTACATGTGTGGTTGTGTCCCTCCCAATTATAAACCCGTGTTGTTGGGGGTTAATGATTTGAGGCAGGATTGGAGATATTCTTAGAGCTAAAATTTTAGCAAATATTTTGGCGTCAGTATTGATTAAAGATATAGGTCGGTATGATCCTCTCTCCTCCTTTGGTTTGTCCTTTTTCAGAAAGAAAATTATTTTTGCTTTATTCCATGACTTTGGGGCTTTGCCATTGAGCCCGACATATTGCATTACCTTTAGTAGAAGGGGTGCCAGTTCATCTAAACATGCTTTGTAGAGTTCCAAAGGTATTGTATCCTCCCCTGCCGCTTTCCCTATCGGTAGGAGGTCTATTGCTTTATATAATTCTGCCCTGGTGATGTCATCCGAGAGTGAATCCGTTCTCAAAACAATCTGCGAGTTTGTTATATGTTTGTCCAGATAGTCCCGTATTGTTTCTGGATTTGGTGTGCTTTCTTGAGTGTATAGTGTTCTATAATAATCTGCAAATTGTTCTGCTATATCCGTCGGTTGGTTGTACATTTTGTTGCCGCTCCCCCGAATGTTGGTAATCAGTGTCCGAGCTCTATCCTCAGCAACTTTGTAGGCCAGGATTTTGCCAATTTTATCTCCTCCTTCGTATTGTGTTATTTTATATTTGTGAATATTTGCACTGCTCTTCTGAATAAATTTGGTTTTAGCCCTGTTTCTGAGTGAAGTAAGTTTGAGACCTATTTCAGTAATTGTTAGTAATTTTAGTCGTGTTGCGGAAGCCAACAATTCTTCTTGGATCGTTATTTCGGAGACTATCTGGGCATTGTGTTTTTTACGTTCGGAGTTTTGTCTGATCAGATAAGCTTGGGTAAAACCCCTGATACTCGCCTTACAAGTGTCCCAGACAGTGATACATATAGTTGTGTTAATGTTAATTTCCAAAAATTCGATCAAATGTAGTTTAAGCTGAGTCAGATATTGTGTGTCTGTGACTAAATACCTGGGGAAGGAGAATGGTCTAGGCGGGGTCCTCCTATGTGGTGTGGTTATAACTAGAATTATTGCGTTATGGTCTGATGAGATTCGGGGGCATATATCCATAGTACTAAATTTTAATAGGTTATCGCTAGCCAATGCCAAGTCCAGTCTTGAACACGATTTATGGGGCGCAGAGTAATATGTATATCCTGGTAAATTTGGATTTAAATAGCGCCAAGCTTCATTAATATTATGGATACGACATATTTCAAGAATAGACGACCTGGTTTTACACATCCTTTGAGAGCTGCCAGAGCTGGTTGTATCTATTGTATAATTCATGATGCAGTTGAAGTCCCCCATGATAATAGGTTCTCCCTCCCAATCCAGAAGTTTAATGCTCAGCTGATCAAAGATCTTCGGTTCGTCTGTGTTGGAACCATACACGACACATAGTACATATTTATAGTTCTCTAAGCTAAACTGAGCGGCTGCCCATCTGCCATCTTTGCAGGAGAAGGTCTGTAGTATTTCGATCCTAAATCGTTTATCCTTTAAAATCGCGACCCCTCTTGTGGGATGCTCAAAAGTAGAACAGACCACAATGTCATAGCCTAATTGATTAAGTATTTTTTTGTCTTTCCCAACAATATGTGTTTCTGAGAGAAGGGCAATATGAGGGTTATGCAGTTTAAGTTCTGCTGAAATCAGTAGTCTTTTATTTTTACTGTTGAGCCCGGCTACATTCCAGGCCAGAAGCTTTATTTCATTCATTTGTAAATAGTTAGGGATTTAACCGTGATAACAAGCGTCTTTATGTATTCCTTGTTGTTTATAAATATGTGTCGAAAGGCTAGAACTAATATGTGCACCAAACAATTCGCTCGATCAGCCTGTAAATTTTTTTTTAGTGATTTTACCCCCCCAACCCCCCTACCCTCCCCTCCACCCAGGTTCTACCCCCAGCCCGGGGAAGAACCACCCTAGAGTTACAGCTGCCGCTGGAGAGGGCAGCGCAAATAGCAGGTCGTCCGGAGGAGCCCCCCGACTCGTACCTCCCGTACGAAATAAAATATATCTGTACCTAGTCTGTGCCTAGTCTGTATTTTATATACCAAAACTATATCTTGCTTGTGCCTGTGCTAAAGCTAGAAATATATACTTCCGCTTCCTTGACGTCGTTAAAAAAATAGGTACGACCATTCTTAATGACCTTAAGGCAGGCCGGCTCCTGCAGATACGCCTGACCACCACTAGATTTGATGGGGTCAATCAATTTGCGGAACTGCCATCGTTTATCCATTGCTGAGGTCTGACCGGACAAAAAATGAGAGCTCACCCAAGGTTATAGGAGCATTGGGTCGCGCTCTCTGCCAGACCGCTTGTCGTAGTAAAAAGTTTCCAAAACAAATTATAAAAGGACGTGGATACTGTTTATCACTTTTATCACTTTTTCTCATGACCAGAGGAAGGCGGTGTGCACGTTGAATTTGAGAGTCCCAATCCCAGTCTACAAGATCCGGAAAGGCTTTCTGCAATAATCCAACAAGATAGGCCCTCGGATCAGAGCCCTCATACCCCTCTGGTATCCCAAAGAGTCTCAAGTTGGAGCGTCTTTGCCGGTTTTCCAAATCTTCTACCTTTGAGCGCAATGTCAATAGCGGAGTATCATGCTTCTCGACTGTAGTGACCATGTTTGTGTTTGACTCTTCAATCTCTACAACTCGTTCTTGGAGTCCCGCAATATCTTGAGATATCCCCCCCCCAGTTTGGCCGCAAGTTCTTGCAGCGAGGTTCGCATTTTATTGTTGTCTTCCCTCAATTGGATATAGTGTTCTTTGGCTTCAGCTCGTTGATCGTTCAATAGCTGGAGGATGGTATCTACTGAGGAGGAATCAGACAGCGCCTGACCTTGTGTTTTTTTGGGGATACATGAGGGATCCTTTTGAGGTAGATAGAGAGTGCTTGCAGTCGAAATAAAGCTCTTGATAGGAGGAGGCAAAGTGTGACATATTGATGTAGGGGTTGTAGTTGCGATGGATTGCAGGATTGTATCTGTGCCCGTTGGAGATTCACCCCCGTATACTTGAGTCAGTTCTTGAGAAGTTGAGCCATTTGATGAGAAATTAAGCAAAATGTCATTTTCTGCTGTTGCTATAACAGGATTGTCTGGGGAGGAAAGAGTTTCTATTGCAAGAGTAGATTCGATTGTGTTTGCCCCTGACAGCCTCTGCGTCATATTTTTAACTATACTTTTGGCTTCCATCCATTTTCTTAATGGGCTTTTATCCACATGTATCTTCTTTAGGTTCTGGGTACTGTTTACAAGAGATCGATTTGGTACAGTGGTTCTATTTCCTTTTTTAGCCCGAAGCTTACTTTTGAGTTTTCGGCCTCTTCCTGCTCTTGGTTTGGTCTTGGAGTCCGTGTCCGTGTAGAGGACATCCGTTTGGCTAGTGTCAGCCTCATCCTCAGACTTGGTCTCATCTTCTATTCTGAGCTCGGTATCCAGACCCACAGGAGAGTCTAGCTCCGTATGGTTGTGAGATTTAGTGAATTCAGTAACAGCTGTTTCTGCCACGGATATCTCTATATCCTGTGACGAGCCTTGTGAGCTACCAATGAGCTCTGCAGTAGATGGTAGATCCAAGAGACCGGGGTATACCCCCGGAGAGAGCAGTATCGAGGCTGAGTTTAGATCGGGGTCAGGGGAAGGGATTTCTATAGCACCCATTGTGGCAGCCTCTACATGTTCCCTTGTAGAGCCAGTAGAGGTCGTTTGGTGCCCTATGGGGGTAGTACAGATGAAAGTTTTTGTTTGTTTTAGTTGTTTGACCCCCTGTAGGTTGCAAGTTTTTACCCCCTCCCCGCTACTCGGGGCAGTAATGGAGATTTTCTGAGTGATAATCTCTGAATTCAGTAGGGAACTATTTGTCTTGCCTCCTGATTGCGCTCCCGCTCCCCCTCTTACCGGAGATTTGGTTGTCTTTATGATGGCTAAGCCTCCGTCAGGTCCTTTGCGGAGTGAATCAGCAAGCAGGATCGGTGGTCTCAGTACCTGCTTGCTTACACTCCCTTTCGCCTGCTGCAAAGACTCCGTTTCAGACCTTCCTGTCTCCATGAGAGGGCGTCCGTTGCATTTTGGCACAGGTTCATCGGCATTGGTTGAGGCATCAGGGAGCTCGGCTGTTGTTGCTCCGTTCATTCGTGCATTTCCTGTAGGAAGAGCCACGGGTCTTGTCGGCTGTTTGTTGTGCCGTGTTGCTCGTTGTGGATTCTTCGGAGACATCCTCGGTTACCAGGTAAGAGAGAAGGATATGGAGGCTGTGCGAATGCTATAGCTTAGCCAATTAGTCCCCGGGCTCTTTGAGAGTCCTTGTATGAAATGCGTGAAAAACAGAATAGCCCTCGAGAGCTTTAACATTGGTTAGAGTTATCACCGGCTTTCTCTGCCTCCGCCGTCGTGCCGTTATATTGATGTATTTGATGTATCCACTGCAAGTCTAGTCAGACTCTTTCATCGAAGGAGCCTAGTGGTCTCAAATCTGCTCGTAGTTAATAGCAGTTCATTTCATTCGTCATACTCGGCAGGAACTCCGTCCATTAGTATTGTTGCGGTCATTTTTGCCGAGGAGAGTAGGATAGGGGAGAGACCTCCAGACGAGCTGCTCAGCTCAGAACCTCACTCCGCCATCTTGCCTACTCCACCCCTGGGTGTCTAGTTTTCAAAAATGTATAGGTTTGCTAGGTTTCCCAAGGTGCCCGCAGAGCTAGGGTTCAAAAACTACAGCTAGTCATTTTGCCAAAAAAGGGTCATTTTTCACTGCGAAATTGAGGTGTGACCACGTTGCGTTTTGCGCCGTTTCCTGTCGCGGGCACTAGGCCGACCCACACAAGTGAGGTACTGTTTTTCTCATAAGACTTTGGGGAACGCGTGGTGGGTGGAAATTTGTGGATCCACGCAGGTGAGGTACCGTTTTTCTCGTAAGACTTTGGGGAACGCGGGTGGGTGGAAATTTGTGGATCCACGCAGATTCCGGAACTTTCCACTACAGAAATGTGGGGAAAATGTGTTTTTTTGACAATTTTTTAGGTTTGCAAGGGATTCCTGGTAACAGACCCTGGTGGGAGGCAGTCAAGTCACCCCATCTTGGATTCCCCTGGGTGTCTAGTTTTCAAAAATGTATAGGTTTGCTAGGTTTCCCAAGGTGCCCGCAGAGCTAGGGTTCAAAAACTACAGCTAGACATTTTGCCAAAAAAGGGTCATTTTTCACTGCGAAATTGAGGTGTGACCACGTTGCGTTTTGCGCCGTTTCCTGTCGCGGGCACTAGGCCGACCCACACAAGTGAGGTACTGTTTTTCTCATAAGACTTTGGGGAACGCGGGGTGGGTGGAAATTTGTGGATCCACGCAGATTCCGGAACTTTCCACCACAGAAATGTGGGGAAAATGTGTTTTTTTTGACAATTGTTTAGGTTTGCAAGGGATTCTGGGTAACAGACCCTGGTGGGAGGCAGTCAAGTCACCCCATCCTGGATTCCCCTGGGTGTCTAGTTTTCAAAAATGTATAGGTTTGCTCGGTTTCCCAAGGTGCCCGCAGAGCTAGGGTTCAAAAACTACAGCTAGACATTTTGCCAAAAAAGGGTCATTTTTTACTGCGAAATTGAGGTGTGACCACGTTGGGTTTTGCGCTGTTTCCTGTCGCGGGCACTAGGCCGGCCCACACAAGTGAGGTACCGTTTTTCTCGTAAGACTTTGGGGAACACGGGGTGGGTGGAAATTTGTGGATCCACGCAGATTCCGGAACTTTCCACAACAGAAATGTGGGTAAAATGTGTTTTTTTTGACAATTTTTTAAGTTTGCAAGGGATTCTGGGTAACAGACCCTGGTGGGAGGCAGTCAAGTCACCACCTCATGGATTCCCCTGGGTGTCTAGTTTTCAAAAATGTATAGGTTTGCTAGGTTTCCCAAGGTGCCCGCAGAGCTAGGTTTCAAAAACTACAGCTAGACATTTTGCCAAAAAAGGGTCATTTTTCACTGCGAAATTGAGGTGTGACCACGTTGCGTTTTGCGCCGTTTCCTGTCGCGGGCACTAGGCCGACCCACACAAGTGAGGTACCGTTTTTCTCGTAAGACTTTGGGGAACGCGGGGTGGGTGGAAATTTGTGGATCCACGCAGATTCCGGAACTTTCCACGACAGAAATGTGGGGGAAATTTTTTTTTTTGACAATTTTTTAGGTGTGCAAGGGATTCTGGTTAACACACCCTGGTGGGAGGCAGTCAAGTCACCCTATCCTGGATTCCCCTGGGTGTCTAGTTTTCAAAAATGTATAGGTTTGCTAGGTTTCCCAAGGTGCCCGCAGAGCTAGGGTTCAAATACTAGAGCTAGGCACTTTGCAAGAAAAGGGTAAATTTTCACTGCGATATTGAGTTGTGACCACGTTGCGTTTTGCGCCGTTTCCTGTCACGGGCACTATGCCTACCCACACAAGTGAGGTACCATTTTTATCGGGAGACTTAGGGTAATTCAGATTTGTAAAGGAACTGTTATTATCTATTGACTTTCGATGCATTTCTGCCTTCCAAATGAAAGATATTGTGTAAAAAAGAAGTCATTCTAAAAAATGACTGATAATTCTCATGCTAGTATGAGTATTCCCAATTTCAGAAATGTGCAAATATCTACCGTTTCTAAACTCTATATTTTGTTCCCATTTCAGAAATACATAGGTGTCTTTAATACCTATTTTTCCATGTACACAGTTTTACAGAATAATTACTATATACCCGGTACATAATAAAAAACCATTGCAAGTTGCTGCTCAGTTTTTGGCTCTAGGTTCGTCAGGTTCTTGGTGAACCTACAAGTCCTATATATCCCCACAACCAGTAATGTCCAGTGGATGCAACGGTATATTGCTTTCAAAGAGCTGTCATAATTAGAAGAAGTTACAGGTGAAAACGTGGACACAAAAGGCTGTTTTTTTCAACTAATTTTCAATTTATCCTATATTTAACTGTTTGTTTCTATAAAAAAAACCTTGATGGATCTACACAAATGACCCCTTGCTGAATTCAGAATTTTGTCTTCTTCTCGAAAATGTATAGCTTTCCAGGATCCATTATTGCTTTTGTACCCATTTCTGCCATTAACTGGAAGGAGGTCAAAAGCACAAAAAATAGCAAAAATAGTCTATGTCCCACAAAAATGCCAAAAGTGTGTAAAAATTTTTGGATTTCTGACAAAAGTCTGGTATCATGGTGATTTCAACCCCACAAACCCTTTTTTGATAACATTTGCAGGGAAAAACCCAGATGCTTTCATTTGCAGCCCGTGTTTCCCATTTTTCTGAAAAAAAACAACATTTTGCTGTATTTTGGCTCATTTCTGTGACCCCTCTAGAAGAATCCACAAACCCAGAGTACCTTTAGAATCCCCATGATATTGGAAGAAAAGGACGCACATTTGGCGTGGATACCTTATGTGGTCAAAAGGTTACAGGGTCCTCATCGCGCACTACCCCAAATAGCCAAAAAAAGGCTTGGCACAGGAGGGGGAAAAGGCCTGGCGGCGAAGGGGCTAAGGGAAACAAAGTTGTCATGTTTATGCGGTTGTCAGAAACTAATCCCTTCTTGTGTATTCAAGAAGTTTCTAGTGACCTCTGAGTTAGCTTGCACACACAAGTAATTAAGTTTAATGTACTAGATAGAGACATACTGACCTCAGTCCTATGTCAAATCTATAGTGTATATTATTCCAATGCACAGAGCCTATCAGGGATATAGGAACTACACTACAGGGGGTTTTTCCTGGGAGCGGCCTCCCAGCCTTCCTTCACCAAGCTTAAAGGTCCTCGCACAGGGTGACCGTACAGAAGCTCAAAGGGACTGGACCCGAGAGACTTCTGGGGTACCTCCCGGTACGCAAAGAGAAGGCACGGTAAGACGACATCCCACTTACGCCTCATGGGTTAGGTGAGACCCTTGATCATGCCCTTCAAGGTCTGGTTGAACCTTTTAACCAGACCATTACATTGGGGGTGGTAAGGGATGGTGAACTTGTAAGTAACACCACACTCCTTCCACAGGGATGTCATGTGCTTTGAGATGAAATTGGTCCCCCGTCAGAACCCCAAACGGGAAAAGATCCCCCATTAACGCCCGGCCCACCACTGGCGCAGTCGTTGTCCTGAGAGAGATTGCCTCTGGGTACCGGGTGGCATGGTCCACCAAGACCAGGATGTACCTGTTGCCCATGGCTGTCTTGGGATCCAGTGGCCCTACAATGTCCATCCCTACCCTTTCAGAGGGTGTCCCAACAACGGGGGAACGGTTGGAGAGGAGCTTTGACCTTCCTCCCACTCTTGCCACTTGCCTGGCAAGTTTGGCAAGACTGACAATGCACATCCGACTGCCTTCGCATTTGAGGCCAGAAGAAGTGGGTGACAAGCCTGTCAAAGGTCTTGTTCTGCCCCAAATGTCCTGCCAAAGGTACGTCATGAGCCAGACCCAGTCGGAAGGTCCGGAAGCGCTGGGGTACCACCAGCACACGGGCTGACCCAGGGTCCGCGACCTTAGGCTCGCAGCACAAGAGATCATTCTCCCAGTAGATCCAATGTGACCCGGACTGATCACCAGTCGCCTGGGCTGCGGCCTGCCACCGCAGACCCTCCAGAGAAGGGCACTCTTTCTGCTCCTGGTAGAACTCCTCCCTGGTGGGACCCTTCTGGCTGCCAATGGGTCAGCTCATAGATGTCCCCCAGTTCAGCAACCTGCTCTCCTGTAGGCACCAGGGCGTCCCCTCAATGTCCGCCTCCTCCCGGGCCGTGGGAACTTCGGGGGCTGGTTTCCCGTGCCCCGGCCCTTTCCCTTGGGAGGGACCTGGGCCACGGTTTCAGGCTCCGGGTCACTCCGATCACCCTCTCTGGCCGCCATGGACCGGGTGGACATGCATCCCCACTCTGGCAACCGAAGCATCTCCAAGTGGGACCTGAGCTCATCATCCTTCCACAAGGACTGCTCCAGGTCGTTAACGAGCAGAAAATCGACAGGCATGGAAGGGCTCACAACTACCCTCAAAGGACCTGAGACCCCCACCCACTCGAAGGGAACCTGCGCCACCAGACACTGGCGCTCAGAATTGTTGACTGTAATTACTTGGTGGAATACCCCGGGGAGTACCTGCCTCTCAGAGACCAGGTGACACCGAACTGAGGTCACACTGGCTCCAGTATCCCTGAGAGCCTTAACCCTTTTCCCATTGATGGTCACCCAGGTGCTGTATTTCTTTGTGTTAGGGGGCACCTGGGCCCATCTCACTGTCCCCTAGTGAGACGAGGGTCATTTCTGCGGGGTCCCCACCCTCCTGTGGGTACTCCTCCTCCTCCCCAAGTGCTACACTAGCCAACATCTTTGACTGCCCACCGGTGGGTGGCTGTGCCCCCTTGGAGCACCTGTGGTCCCCCTTCATGTGCCCCATCTGGTCACATGCAAAGCACTTGCGGGGTCCGGTCTCAGCAGGCTTTCCTGTCGAGACTCCTTGCTTCTTATCTCCGGGGGGATGGTAACCTTTACCCTGGGTGTTATTTTGAGGCCCTTTAGAGAACTCCTGGGTTTTACCCTTGTCCCCTCACCTTTCTGCTGGGGACTCTGCCCACCTTTGGCTGAGTCCCTCCCAAACGCTTTCTTGTGGACCCTGGTACTCACCCAGTGGTCCGCCTCCATAGCAAGCTTCCTGGGGTCAGTCAGCGTACTATCAACTAGGTGCTGGCGCAGATCTGCAAAACACAGACTGGACAGGTGCTCCCATGCAATCAAATTGTATACCCCTGAAAATCGGTCACATTACTGCCCTTTACCCAGCCAGCCAACGATCGACAAAACCTATCCACACATTCCAGCCACGTGTTGAAATCGGACTTCTTCCAGGACCTAAACTGATCCCTGTACTTTTCAGGAGTGAGACCATACCTAGTGAGAAGAGCTTCCTTCATATCAGCATAGGTGAGGTTAGGCCCCTTACCCAAAGCTGTCAAAGTATCCCTGGCTTCCTCTGGAAACAAAGACCACAATCCTGCTCCCCACTGCTCCTCGGGGACCCCATTCATGTGTATCGCTGCCTCGTAACCCTGAAACCACCTTTGTATGTCATCCCCCTTCTTGAACTCTCTGCCCACATTCTTAGGGATGTGTACGATTCGGTCAGTCTGTCTTGACGAGTTGCTGTCACCATCTGAGCTGGTTCTTTTCTCTCGATCCAGCTCCTTCATCCTAACTTCATGGTCTTACATCATTTTCCTTTCCTCCATGGCTATTCTTTTGTTTTTTCTCTCACTTTCCATCCTGAGTTTTTCCAACTCAAACTTCCTCGCTTCTCGCCTGTTCTCCAGCTCCTGTGGGGACAGGCTACTACTGCCTGGCCGGGAGGTTTCCCCCCCTCCCAAAGCATTTGCACATAACCAACAGTAATACAGTGTACGCACTACAAAAGGACACCACACCAGTTTAGAAAAATAGCCAATATTTTTATATACTTTAAGACAAGACCAAATACGATAAAAATCCACAATACTATACTTAAAAGTTCACAGTTCCAAAAATACGCTGATTAAAAAGAGTTCCTTGTGTGGATAGCTCCGTCCGGGCTACCACGGCGTCGTGAACAACAACTCCAAGAGTTCTGGCTGGTCGCTGGGTCGCGGGCCAGCTACGGTGTCAGGAAGACCCGTAAACAGTACCTGTGAGAAATGCAGGGCGCTGATACCATTGAAGTCACTCGCGTTGCAGGTCTAGCTCCTCTTTGGTGGAATCAGGAGTGCTGGTGCCGGTAGGCGTCGGGTGCTGCGGTGCGAAGTGCAGTGGTGCGGTGCCCCCAGGTGGCGGCATCAGATGGCGTCGTAGGTGTGACCAGGGTCACGGTGCGAGATGAAGGCGGTGCTCGCCACTGTGCTAGCAGGTCACGGTGCAAGCAGAGGCGTCGTTGTTGCTGAAGCACTGGAGTCGGTGAGACCAGGGTTGCGGTGCAGCGGTGCCCTCTGCTGTGCCTCCAGGACACGGAGTCGGCAGGGACGTCGTAGACGTCGTTGAGTTGGTGTTCTTCGGGTTGCAGCACAAAACACACAGTCCCCAGTGCTGCGGGTCAAAGAACTTGAAGTCTTTGCTGTTCCTGAGTCTTCGTGAACGGGGGCAAGCTCTACCTCAAGCCCTAGGAGAGAGTCACAAGTTAGGTTGCAGAAAGTCCAGTCCAGGCCTTTCACTACCCAAGACAGAAGCAGCCACTGCAGGTCAGCCCAGCAAAGCCCCCAGCAAAGCAGTTAATCCTTTTCACAGCTTCTCTGGCGCTTCTTCTTGGCAGTCTTCTTGATCCAGATGAGTTCTGAAGTTCAGGGGTCTGGGACCCAGTATTTGTATCTAAAAATCCTTTGATCCTTCAGGCAGAGGGTGTCTGTGCCCGGCCAGAACCAGTTGAGCCTTCTCTGGTGTGAATTCCTGGCAGGAGGTGGAGACGGCATTTGTCAGAGGCAGACCAGGCCCTTTGAGGTGCAAGGACATCTCCTCCTCCTTCCCCCATTGTAGCCCAGGTCTATTCAGCCCTTTCCTGACCTACCTATACTATATGGAGCCCCTCCGGCACCCCAGCCGTCTGTCATCCAAATCCCAGACAAGCAATCCACATTCCAGCAGAGGCACACGGAATGACTGAGCTAGAAAATACCCACTTTCTAAAAGTGGTATTTTCAAACACAGAATGTAAAAAGCACCTTCACTAAAAGATGCATCTTTAAATTCAGGCATACTAAATTTTATTTTCTTACTGAATTTCCTGGGCCAGTTATGTTTATAAGATGTTATAAACAAACCTCCTATTCTGTCCTATGGGGAACTGGTAGCCTTGCAATAGTGAAAAACGAAATTGGCTGTAATTCACTATTCGGACATACCATACACACCAGGGCATGTCCTACCTTTCACATACACTGCACCCTGCCCACAGGGGTACCTTGGGCCTACCTTAGGGGTGCCTGACATGTAAGAAAAGGGAAGGTTGTGGACTGGCAAGTGTGTTACAAACTGCACGCAGACTCTGCAATGGCAGGTCTGAGGTACCTTTCAGGGCTACTCACGTGGGTGGCATAATCAGTGCTGCAGACCCACGAGTAACATTTGATTCACATGCCCTGGCATGCTCAGTGCACTTTACTAGGGAATAACAAGTAAATCAAACATCCAATCATGGAAACATCAATCCATAGCACCATTTACACAATGCACCTGCACTTTACCACTGATCAGCAGTGCGAAAAGTGCGCAGAAACCTTACGCCAGCAAAAACTGGGAAGTCAGAAAGCAAAAAAGTCAGGGGAAACACGCCAAAAGATGCCAAGTCTAACAGGACGTAACCGAGCTTCCCGATACTTAGGATATTTAGAAAGTAGCAAGTGTCCTTACATATTGGAATTCGATGATACCACGGGTAATTGGAATATAAGGGACAGACAGTAAGTAGGAACTGGACAACTAAGGTACAAGGGAAACAAGTTGGATACACTTTAGATTACTGGAACCTCACTATAGCTGGAGAGACACTGTTAATAACACATGGTGGTCTTCTACATGATCCAATAATTGAGCAAAAAATGATTATGCTAGTGCACCAAATGTGATTTCTAAAACATTAGAATATCCCTTATGGTCAGCTTGCTGCTTTTACATGGCACCGTGGGCAAATGTTACACTTATAAATTCTGCATGGATTGAATATAAATGGTATAATCAAATTCAATCCACTATTCCTGGGGGGGAGGTAGGCCTTCCCCTCAGTAAATATCACATATTGGACACATGGTTGAAGGGCGGTATGCATTTAATTTTTGGCACTAAAACATACAAGGTGCTTCCCTGACACTGGGAAGGCATGCATGAAATTTCTTATCTTGCACCAAACATTTCAGTTGTGCCGCATACAGTAGCCCATGAGCTATTCAATTTGGGAGGTTTCGCTCAGAAGTATAAAAGAGATATACATGCACCAGCTACGGTTTCTGATAAAAGGCAAAGGGGCTCCGCCCCTTTATTTTCATCCCTCAACGTCGGCATTGCTAAAGTAAAAAAAAAACTCTTTAAATCTATTATAAAAAAAATGAACACACGTTTGTTGGGGGCAGGGCTGTCGATGTGCTGACACATTGCCAGCGAGTCCGAGACATTCCTAAACTTTCTGCCTCGGGGCGGGCCCTGGCGCCTGAGTCTAATGTATTTGCCAGGCAGATGAGCTAACAGCTCTGAGGCCTGTGAGGTCATAAGCTCGGCAAAGACAGACTCGAGCTCCAGTCTCCACCCCCTGATGAAATGTTGGTAAAGTTTGCCCCGGGCGCTTCAGGTTGAAGCCCTGTAGCACCGGGGATCCACGTCAGTCAGGGAGTGGAGATGATGGTCACCCCACCCTTTCCCAATTCGTCACAGGGGGCAGTACCTGCCCTATGACGAGATGTGAAGGGGTGGGGTAGAGGCTGCAGGCAGGCGGGAAGCTCAAAAGTCGATTGTGTGCAGTTTGCCATATGGACGTCTGAAGAGACACTTTGCAGACTTGAGGAGATGTCTTTTTCCTGCGCTGCTAACTGCAGGACTGTGTGGAGGCCGTCATTTGATCTTCAGCGCTTCAACTTCGGAGACAGGTCTGAATGGTATTTCGGGCCTGTAGTCAGAGAGGAGACTGAAGCCCTGCTGATGGAAGAACACCCCTGGAACCTGGCAGGCGTCACTTGCACTGGCATTCTAGAACAAGCCCTCAGGAAGGTAAGCGCCATGGGAAAGCATGGCAGTGTGTACATTTGACTTCCTTTGACATAAAAGTCTTTTTCTGTTTTGTTAATTTAGTTCACGTCACAATTATTTTTCAGAACACCTTTGTTGAAATGTTTTTTAAGGGAATGGCATGCTACTGGGACACAACATCCTAATTTAGTATTGCAGGATTTGTATAAAAGAGGTCAACTGTGAAGTTTAAAACGGAAGATATGCTTTTTACAACAGGGGGAATGAAAGAATGCCTAAATTGTCTCTACTTTTAAAAAAACGCATGCTTCATTGCCAAATTTAATGGTATTTGTTTACCCTCATCGGGACGATGGAAATTCAAATACTTTTTGCTGGTATTCAAACTTGTGACCAGCCGATCACCTCATGCTTAAACAGGAGCGTTCAGCACGGGGGCATCTAGTTGCAATGCATATGGTAACATTGTGTCGCGCAGTGTAAAACTCCGCCGGTCACTCAATGAAGCGTGTGCTGGGGTTGTTGGCGCGTACCAGGATTGATGCTAACGCAGCTGGTTATGGTTGTTGCTAGCAGTGACCATACATTCCAATGCAGATGCCTAGACAGTGATTGGCGTTACACATATATTGTATGCATTAACCCTTCCTTGTACCAGTATCTACACGACATGAGGTAACATGAGGCGACGTTATGGAATTAAGATTACCTTTACGTAATCGTGCATTTCTAATAGATGGTTAAAACATTAAGCGACAGATGGATTAATTTGCTTGTCTACAGCTTTCATATTGATCCATTTGGTCTGTTGTAGTTCCCGAAACAGACCTATTTATCAAATTGCATGTAGCAGACATAATTTAATACCTTCTCTGAATATTTAAATTCAAGGTACATGCACAGCTTTTCAATAATAAAGGTCGGTGTGTTTTATACCACGGTTGTTACAATAGAAGTGAACCACAGACTCAGCCAATAGCGGTTACTTTTTCTGTAGCATAGCAAAGGCGGCCCATTGAGTGAAACTCGCATGGGTATAACCTCATGGGCATGCTTGTCTCTGCGGACTGTAAGCAGCACCCTCCTTCATAGAAATCAAACACACCTCAGAGATGAACACAATGACAACTCTCTGTTATGGAGAACTGCAAGAAAACAGGTCTGGTTACTAAACAAATAAATCAGCATAACACGTCTTTAAGTGACACCACCATTCGTGCATTTAACTGTTTTGTACTGCACTGGCTTGTGACATGAAGCAAGTTTGATGTTCTGGCCGGTGTCCCTGGTTTAATCGTGTAAGCTCCTCCCAGTGCATTGGTGGGTGTAGCGGGACACAGAATGAGAGAAGAAAATCAGTGGCGCAGCAAGGGTGCCTTGAGCCTCAGTGCAAGTAGTGAAAATGAATATGCTTCCTCAAGTAAAGTCACCGAAACAAACAGCATGACAAGCTTTGCTCTGGACATTATTTTTTATAAATCTAAAATCATTTTTGACACGGTCCGCATTTATGAATTACGCAGTTCATGTTTTCGTTTAATAAAACTGGCTTTACCCGATATTTCACTGGCTGAGATGGCCCACATATCCCTGGTTTAAAGGTGCAATACTGTTCAGATTCATGTACATTTAAGCACCAGTTTTTTCTGGGTACAATTTGTTTTATTTTTGAGTAGTTAACATTCCACCCTGAAAGTATGATAAATGCACGAAATGGACCTAGAATTGCTTCTTTAACCTTCCTGCTTACTGAAATTTGCTTGAAAATGCACCATTTGCCCACTCTTTTTTTCAAAATGTTCTCGGGGGGAGAACCCCCAAACCCCCATAGGTGGTTCAAGCTCACTTGCTATGCTCGCTCGCCGCAGTGCAGTACGGCAATTGTTTTAAGCCACACCACTTTCAAATTTCACCAGCCGCCACTGACATGCACCTATGCTGGAGGCTAGACAAAGTCTATTTCTTTAGCCGATACCGATACATATATTAGTGCCTGGATATGGTGTATATGATTTAGAATTGGCCTTTCTTAACATGTCTGCTGAGCAAGCAATAGCATTCAATGCAACAAGAGATGCACTTCAAGAGTTGCAGGTGGAAATTAATTCAGTGGCTTCCATTACTATTCAACATAGAATAGGACTTGACCTCCTGACACTACAACAAGGAGGACTGTGTGTTTACTGAATTCCTCTTGCTGTTATATTTTAAATATAAGTGGAAACACAGCAGGGGATGTGGCACAAATTAGGCATGCAGTTCAAATATACTGTGGAGCCGAGAAAATTACAGATTCTGGTGATTGGTCCTGGCTGTGACTACCAACAGGATGGTTGAAGAGCTTAGTTGTAGCACTATTGGGTATCACTATAGAAATATTGATACTATTGTGTTGTCTTCAGTGTTGTTGCTCCATGGGACAGCAATTGTATAGTAAGATCATCCATTCAATTTCTACAGTTAAAGATCTACCTCCTACAGAGCAGGAGCTAGTCCATAGATCTCTTAGCTTACAACAAGAGGTAGAGGAAGCACACAAAGAAATGCTTGAATTAGTGGCTATAGATTTAGAAAATATACATTATTGAATTGCACTAAGTATATCATTTGGTCTATGTTTGAATAATGATTACCTCTTAGGTGTGTCTATGTGCCAAAGTATGCATTTAAGTCCTGTGTAATACCATCCAAAGATCGGGACTTAGTTATGTTGTTACTGCACTGTTTCATACCAAACATATATTTTTACACTGGTGTATGAAATAAATATCATAAAGAGCGGATTGTTGGAGGAAAAATATATATTCATGTGTATATGATTAGTCCCAATTCGTCATTGCACCAGGTCAAACCCACAGAGCTATATATTGCTGTCCCTGACCAACCTGCTTTCTCAAGTCCTCCACAGTACTTCCCCCTCCTTCACAATTCTATTCCAGCACTGCACCAAGGCTCCACCGCTGACCTCTCTGTCACCCCCAAGAGTTGTCAACATAAACCAAATTCAGAGGCCTCCTGTCTCTTATGTTAAGTTTAGCTCAACCTGTTTTCTGTTCCTGTGTTTACTTATACAGCAATGAGTATATTTGGCACTGTCTGGGGTTACATGGCAGTTCTATTAACTATATGAGTACCCAGGTTTGAACTGTGTCTCCTTTAGGGGTTTTGCCGGTGTCAGCACTTTCTAACATAGATAAAGACCACACAAAAATGACTCAGGATAGAAGTAGCATGTTGTAGCATGTAACACTGGGATGTGCATCTGCCTTGGACTGTGAATAGACCTTGGTCCCTGCAAATAAATGTCATCTGTTAAAGAGCCCTGCCTGGTGTCTGAGTTTTTTTTGTGTCACTCTGAGGATGGTTGAAAGAGTTATTCCTTAAGAGGCTCAACTCTGAGGTCTGGTGGGAAAATGTTAATCCTAAGAAAAAAGGAAACAGTGCGTGCTCGTTAGAGGGAAGGGGGCACTGGGTTGCTGCTGGCACAGAGTATAAATTGGAAAAGTTGTCATACTTGGCTTTTTTCCCTTTCTTTGTCTCTTTTATGGTTCAAATTCTAATTCTGGCATGGTGCAAGTGAAAAGGCATGAAGTGTGAAAGAAATGCATCTCTGGCACAGCCCTGATGATCACCGACCATGAGTAAATCCAAAGTGATATGTACTTCTGTTGCATGCTGTCAAAAAAATTTAACAAAGAATGATTTTAAAAACACAAATTAATCCTTTCTTTTAAAAGATTGCTATGTAGGAACATACTGAGCTGATCCTAACTCCAGCACGATCAAAGCACATGTGATTTTCATATATTGTTACTGCAAATTCAGCAAATGTAATGCTTGCCAATTTACTGAGAAAATGAAAAAGTGTAAATAGTAATTGTAATATATCCATTAACTTTTCACATCAACTCTATCTCCAGTTGTGTGATTTGTTGCATTTGGCGTCCCTGGGTGCTGATCTTCATTGGACAGAGAACACAAGAATGGAATGCTTGCATCATCCAACACCACAGCAGAATTTGCTGCAAAACAGCACAATCACCATTGGTGAACACTATTTGTCACTTAATCACGATGAGGATGACATGCTCTGGAAGGTCGTTGATGTAATGAAGACTCCTGCGACTATGGTGAGATCACGGTTCTTTTAAATATAAAAGAAAGTCACTGGCTTGATAAACTTGATTGAATACAGACAGGCTTTATTTGCACAGGCGTTGATATTCTATAATAAAAATTAAATGAGCTATTCTGCTCACCCTGGATATGTATGTGTACAGGTAGATGTGGGTTTAGCAGGAACACCGCTATTAAGGGGCCGATTCCGATCCCATCCGGGAGGCCTCTTAATCGGGTTCGGCAGTAGTGGATCCGACTCGGAGGCTTATTTTCTGACCGAGTCGTACACAGGTCTGGACGTCCAAGTACGATGCGAATGAATGCGTAAGCGCCGACTGACCCGTATCCGGCTCCGAACCGCTCCGTACGACCCGTACGGACACAAATCGTACCGCGCAATGGAGGCGTTTCACGTCCAAGCGAGTACGATGCAAGAGTCGGACAGCCGGATTGACCCACAACCTCCGACTCGCAACATGTCCGGGAAGCTACCTTTGGGGGGGGGGATGTACAGGGCCCCCCTGCACCCGTAGCCTTACGAATCGGTCACAGGGGGAGACCCAAGGGTCCCCCTACACATGCATGCACGGTGCGGATGGCACCAACGCGTACACACTACAGGAGGCGCCCTTGTTCGCAACGTACCCATTCAGTCAATGGCAGCCCGTGTACACGTCGTACGACCGGCTACCATTGATTTCAATGGGAGTCCGAGCGACCTGAGTCCGTCAGCATACGGCTGCATCGTACTTGCTCGGTCGGACTCCAGGGGCACTGCTCGGTTGGAAAACCCTCCGGATCCGACTCGGACGGAGGCCTTTCACAACGAGATCGGAATCAGCCCCCAAGTGTTATTCCACCTGACGATTTCAGCTTCTGCGGGATTTGCATTACATCACTGATGGTTCAGTTACCCACCTTGTTCAGCAGGAGGAAAATCCTTTCAATTGCAGACGTTTATTTGGAAAGCAAACTCATTTGCTTTTCAGTATTAAAAATGGCCTTGTTCACCGTGGGAGGCCATTGTTTTTACAACGTACTTAATTATCATATAGCGTGATGCGAATTTTGTGTGTAGTGAACCCACTACCCTTGTGTTCAAAATCAATCTATATCAGTGAATCAATTTTGTTTTTATATGTTTAAACAGCTGCGAAATGGAACAAGATTCTTTCTGGAGAAAAAATAATAACTGATGAACATGATAAAAAAAAAATGATTAACCATGAAATAATAATTGACATAGGAAACATACTGCATACTGGGCCGTAAATGTCGAAGTGAAAAAACTCCACTTATCGTTACAAGATCATTGATTGAGACCACTAATTATTTGAGACTCTAAAAAAAATATATATCAAGACGAACATTCATCACATTTGCACATATCTTGATCATATGATGATTGATATGGAAAAAAACCTCAGCCTCACCAACACTCTACTGTTCATTCAAGTAATTATATACGTTTTAAAGATACTCAACTGTTAGAAATAACAATAGGTTTTTGCAAATATATTAAAAGAAAACATTCACACATTCCTGTTGTAGTGTTTTCAAAATAACGGTAGTCTTGCATTTTCAAGCATTACATCCCCAGCCATCTCCTCATCCTCTCTGAAAATAGTTATCTATCTCTTCTCTTACCTCCACGCGAAAGGCGGTATCAGTCAAGGCCTCCACCTGTAATACCCATGTTGGTATCACTTTATGCACTGCAACCCACGTCAACTTCATCTGCCATAGCTGCCAAGTTTTCCAACTGCTTATGTGTGGCATTTCCAAGAATTTAGTGCACTAATGAGTGGCATTCAACTGCAAATGTGTGACACTTGGAGTGACCCTTTCGTGCGAGTAAAACAAGTCAATGAGGTGCAAGGAAAGAGATAAATATCAGAATGACACTCCAGAGTGATGGGAAGCCCTAAAAATGTCTTGCAATTGCGGCAAAACCACTGAAATGGAAGCTTAACACTTGCTTTATATTCAACACTAAACCTCTGCACATTTTACATCAGCCTATCGTATACTGTGTGTAATACAATTTTAAATCAATGTGCCTATTCACAGTGCTTTCAGTCGCAGACTGGGACCACGTCGCACAATACAAAGAAGGACACAGTTCTGTTCTGCTCTGGTTACAAGCAAAATATCTGCGCTGATACATCATTCATGCAATTACAACATAAGTACAATTCGTTCTCTGCGTGAACCAAGCAAACTCCTGGTTTTAGTGTGAAATATAAATTTAGAGAAACATTCCTCTATATGGTGTAAACTAACTGGCATTGTAACCTAGTTTTGTTAAGCGCAGATGAGCCGATTCTTAAAAATAAAACAGTGAGTCTATCAGGTCAAAACAACTTTATTCGGTGAGATTATATCACCATAAATGCATGCTAATCAAAGGGGAACAAATACAAGCTGCAGTTAATTATCAAAATTGAACAATAAAAAATTTAAAAAACATATTTCTTGAACATTTAATATACCACAACATTGTACACTTTTAAATAACGCATAGAACAAAGTGACCAATGGATGCCTAAAATGCAAAGAGCTAATACATTAGCTAAATAGTAAAGTGCAAAGTGCGGATTCATAACAGGGTGAGTACGAAATAACCTGTATTATACAAATAAGTAAAGTGCATAGAGCTATTAAAGATAAAAGAACAGGGTATGTAACAGGCTACATTTAATCATCAAGGTTTTCATTATTATGAAATCTGTTTATTGGCATTTTAGTTGCAAACAAATTACATAGTACAATGTAGAGTCCAATTGGTTAATAATTGCAATAAAGTCAGCAATACATCACTTATCTTGTACACAGTAATGAATGGAATCTGGTTTGACGCCCATTGATCAGAAGGGAATAAGATTACGGTCCCCTGCACCAGTACCATTTTCAAAATGTCCCCTTCGCCGTCTTGTGATCAGGTGCTTCCCCCACGGGGACTGGTAGTATTGCACCCAATTATCCCCGCCAGGCGGTCACTTCTATTTCATTAGCCATAAGAAAACGAGGCAAAACAACAAGTGCCCCAATTAAACCAAAACAACAGCAGCAAATTCTGGCCTTACTTCAGCATCCCCTCACATTGTCCTCTGTGCCACCCCCCCTCCCCCCCTCCCCCTCTCTCTCCCCCGCCATCCCCGTACCCCTCCATTCAGGTCGCTCATTCAGCACCATCTCTGGCACCCTGAACCTCTCCTAGTCGGCTAATCCCTAAGCGCCATATTTCGAGCCCAGTCCGCCAGCTAGCTATCTCCCCTCCCCTCCGCAAGGGCATCTCCGCCTCGAACCCCATCACGCCCCAGAGTGTCCTCATCCAGGCGCGTCAGAACCTGTAAAATTGTGTCCCATTCGGCCGCCATTGGCGTTTGCCTGAGGCCTAGTGTTTCCTCCCTCAGGAGGGCCGTGCTCTCTGCCCTCGCCCACACCAGCAGTGAACTCCGCCACGCTCGTGTATGAGGAGGATCTGCCGCCTTCCAGCGTTTAGTAAGTAATCGCTTCGCCACCACCAATCCCAAGTCGATAAACCTCGACGTGACCTTCGTAGCTGGAGTTCTACGAAAAAGGTGTAATAAGCAGGCTGACCATTCAAATGGGACCTGGCGACTTGTACATGTACTCAGCGCTCCGTGAATTGCCCGCCAATATGAAGTCAGCGCGGTGCAGCTCCACAACATGTGGACCAGCCCAGAGTCCAGCTGCCCGCAACGGGGACAACCCACGTCCGCGCGATGGGAATACCGGTTGATAGAGGCAGGTGTGAGGTATGCCCTATGCAGAATACAATATTGGATTTGGCGGAACAGCACATTCCTTGGGATCCTTGTTGGGCCCTGCAGCGCCCTGTCCCATTCCCTGTCAATCATGGGATGGGCCAAGTCCGCTTCCCATTTCCGACGCAGCGGAGTCAAGTCGACCGCCATGTGTGTGCGCAATGAAGCCGCGAACCATCTGATCAAAGGCTGCCCTCGCCCCATGACATGGAGGTATTGCATAGTGAGGTGCTGCCCAGGCTCCTCTCTGATGTCGCCCCACCGACTCGTCAGCGACGCTATCAGCGAGCGGTGACGAAGAAATTGACCGGGCGGCAAAACTGTCTCCTCCGTCAATGCGGCGAAGGAAAGGAGAACACCGTCTCGGTAGAGGTCTCCCAGCGTGTGGATATCCGCCGCGTGCCAGTCCCCGAGTTCAATTAAACGCAGCACACTCCTCCCACTAGGCGAGCCTTCTATCGGTATAGCTGGATCGTATGGTGTGCTATTCCGGGTTAAATAAAGAGCGCGGCGATAACATTTGTAAGCCACCTTAACGAGAAGGGGCCCTGGCCTGAACGCCTTTGCATTTGGGTGGAACCGCGCGGTGAGATCAGCCAGGGAGATGGGGGCCTCTACAGTCGCCGTGTCGTCTCGCTCTCTGTCTGCCAGCCATCTGGCCACCCATTGCAGCTGCGCCGCTAAATAATAATGTGCAAAGCATGGCATCGCAAGTCCCTTCTGCCCCGAGGGGAGATACAGTTTGGGTAGCGCGACTCTATGGCGTGAGCTACCCCACACAAAGTCGCGGAGCGATCGCTCCAAGTTTGCGAAGAATGCCGCCGGGATGTAGATAGGCAGATTAGCAAAATAATAGAGGAGCCTGGGCAGGATCACCATTTTGGTTAGGGCAATCCGCCCCGTAACCGAGAGGGAAAGGGTGCCCCAAAACCGCATCTGGGCTCTGATCGCCGCTACCGCTTTACCCAGGTTGCCTTCCACCAAATCAGTCGGTTGCCGATATATTTGGATACCCAAATAACGGAAGGTGTCCGGCTGCCATTTGACCCGCACACCTCCAAGATTGTATTGCGGGTCCCTGGTCTCAGTGCGGAACGCATAAAGACACGACTTAGCGGCGTTCACCCGCAGCCCGGATATAGCGGCAAAATCGGACAAAACTCGCTCCAGCTCCTCCGGAATGCATGCCACATCCCTGATGAACACCATGAGGTCGTCCGCGTATAGGGAGACCTGATGGATCGCGTCTCCCAGGGGGATGCCGTCTGCCAGTACTCTGCGCAGCGTAGCAGCTAGAGGCTCTATTTCAAGCGCGAAAAGGAGGGGCGAAAGTGGGCATCCCTGCCTCGTGCCACGGCCAATCGGGATTGCGTCAGAGATGGAGGGACCAGTTCTCACCCGAACCACAGGGTTTTTGTAGAGAAGCGCCGCCACCTGGAGGAACCCCAAGCCCAGACCGTAGTGTGACAACGTTGCCACCAGGAACCCCCACTCAAGGCAATCAAAGGCCTTTTCAAGGTCTAAGACCAAGCAGCCCGCTCTGGGCCATTGCTGCGTTCCCTCCACCGCCACCCGGAAGAACCGCCGCAGGTTAAGCAAGGTGCTGCGCTTCGGCACAAAGCTGTTTTGGTCCCGATGAACCAATGCCGATACCGTTGGGGCCAGTCGCTCCGCCAACACCTTGGCTAAACTTTTGTAGTCCGTATTGAGGAGGGCAAGGGGGCGATATGACCCCAGGTTGGTAGGGTCGCGCCCAGGCTTGGGCAGGGAGATCAAGTAGGCCTCCCTCATGGATGGCGGTAACGTGGCCTTCTCAAGGGCCGCCAGATACAGCGTATGCAGCTTGGGCACCAGAGATTCCCGGTAGGCCTTGTAATATTCCGCCGGAAGCCCGTCCGGTCCAGGTGCCTTTCCAGTGGCCAACGAGGCCACCGTGTCCCCTATCTCTTCTACCGTGAGGAGGCCCTCTAAGGAGTGCTGATGCTCATCCGGGACGGAGGACAGTTGGGCAGCTTCCAAAAACTGATCCACATCCCGTGCTCGCCGACGTCCTGCGGAGGTGTATAGGGCCGCATAATGCGCGGTCAGGGTCTGGTGTATCTCCCACTGTGTGTACACCAACGTCCCATCCGGCCCGCAGAGTGATTCTATCGGGGCATGCACCCTCTCCTGTCTGAGCAACCAGGCCAGCAGCCTCCCTGTCCTGTCAGCATAGTTGTGGCACCGTAAGCGCTCAAGCAGCTCCGCATGACGCGTCCGAAGACGCGCCATCCGGGTCGAGTCCAGTCCTCCCCCCTCGCCGAGGCGTTCGTACGACAGAAGGCGGGACTCAATCGCAGCGAGCGACAACGACAGCCGCCGGCGGATGTTCCACGTCATCCCCAGGCAGTGTCCCCGGATTGTGGATTTGTGGGCGTCCCATTCCGTCAGCTCGCTGCCCGTCGTACCCTCGTTCAAGTCAAAGTACTGCTCCACCGCCGTGCCTAGAGAGGCCCGGAATTCAACATCTCCCAGGGCTGCCGGCTGCAATCGCCATGTTGGAACAGGAGGTCTTCCGGGACCCCAACGCAAGACCAGTCTGAGAGGGTTATGGTCCGAATGGGTCCGGCCCAAGTAGTCTGCCTGATCTATCAGGGGAATCAAGGAGGGAGATCTCACCACCCGATCAAGCCGGACATGAAGTCCGTGCACCGCGGAATAATACGAGTAAATGCGATCGCTGGGATGTAGACTACGCCATATGTCTCGTAAGGCCCAACGCGACAACCAATCAGCGAGGTTCTTCGCGTTCGAAATGGCCTGCGTGCTACGGAGGGGCGGATAGGACCTATCCAAATGTGTGTCAAGAACTGCGTTAAAATCCCCCCCAATCAGCCAGGGAAGGCCCACATATGGCGAGAGCGCCCCAGACAGCTGATCCAAGAATGACAGTTGGTCGACATTCGGAGCATAAATGGAACCCAATAACAGACGCTGTCCGTTCAGCTTCCCACTGACCAAGGTGTACCGCCCGACAGGGTCAACCACCGTGTCTATACATGTAAACGGTGTGCCCGCCCTTACCCAGATCAATGTACCACGAGTGTGTGCAGAGTACGTGGTCCCAATAAGTTGTCCTCTCCAGCGGAGTCGCAGCCTGTCCAGCTCCAACTGCGTCATATGGGTCTCCTGGAGAAGGGCAATGGCCGCCCGGTGCCGCTGCAATATGCGAACACAGAATAACGACGGGCCGGTGTATGCATTCCTCGTATATTCCAAGTAATCACCGCAGTGTCAGCCATCAAATACAGATGGGGACTGTGTAGGAATCGAGGCCAGGGTCTGGTGGGCCGAGCGGGGAAGAGAGACTTCAGTTGCGGGTACCACGCTGGCCTGCTGCAACAACATAACAAATATAAAAACAATAGTGTGTCGCTGGGCACACACAAGTACAATCAAAAACTGCGTAACCGTTAGGGCAAACCCCAAAATGGGCATTCGTCCAAACTCACAACTCAAGTGACTATGAAGACTACGTCAGGTGGTAGCTGATGGGCGCTAAAAGTGAATGTGTAGACCGCGAGGTACTAAGGCCCTGCGCTACCCCCGCCCGTGCCTCCTGTGCCATCTGAACCGCTGATGGCGTCAAACATGCGCATGCAGTGTTTTTTGCCTGCCACCGCCGCCCGCCACCCACAGGTCATGGTATGCATCTTCCCCCCTATTCCCCTCCCCGGGTAGGGAAATCCCCGACAACCCCAGCCCCATCCGTCAAGAGTACCCCAGCTTGTCCGCACAAGATCAGCACCTAGAGCCACATCGCATCAACCGAGCGACAGCAGGATTCGCTACCCCCCTCCCCCCAGATCCTGCTGCACTCACTCCATCCCCCTTCACCTGTGTGTTGCGCTGTCCCAGCATGGCAAAGTTCATACAATAGTGTCAGCTGTCTGAGGTGTCACCACCGGTAGCTCTTGGTCATCTGAAAACACAGCGACCGAGGAGGAAGATCTGCTAGTCACTGGGTCGCTATGGTCGCGGGCTGCTGCGGCTCCTTGACTGCTCACTGATCCCAAGGTTGCCACCGCTTCAAGGGCTTCCTGGCGTTCCAACCGCATCTTCTCCAGGCTAGGCGCCCCAACAGGGCCCGGCTTCTGCTCCCTCCTGGGCTCCCCCCGCCGCCGACGCCGTGGTCGTCCCTCCCGCTGCCTGCCATTGCTCGAATCAGCAGGCCTCTGACCGCTGTGTAACCCCGCCTCCTCCAGCCAGTCCCAGGCATCAGACGGTGTATCAAAGAACCGAGTCCCTCCATTTGTGACCACTCGGAGGCGTGACGGGAACAACAGGGAGTATGGGAGCTGCAGATCACGCAGCCGACGCTTCACCGCTAGATAGTTGCTCCTCCGCTTCTGGACCGCCGCTGTGTAATCTGGGAACAGCTTCCCACCTCAAGGGTGTCCAGCTTCCTAGTTTCTCGGAGTATCACCTCCCAGTCGCGGTAGTTGAGGAGCCTGAGTAGAAAGGGACGCGGCCTGGCCCCGGGGACAGGCCGCCTCGCCGGGACTCTGTGTGCCCGCTCCACGACAAACTGAGGGGAGAGCACCCCCGGAGGGAGAACATCCCGCAGCCACCCCTCAACAAACTGTTCGGGATGCCGCCCCTCCGCTCCCTCTGGCAGACCCACCACACGGATGTTCTGGTGCCGGGAGCGGCCCTCCGCATCCTCAGTGCGATCCTCCCGCGTGTTAACCCGGTCGAGCAGATCTTGCAAAGTTGCGGTGTGGCTGCGCATCACCGGCTGAACTTCCTGAAGTGTCTGACCCTGGTGAGCAACAGTGTCTGCCAATTTGTGATAGTCAGCATGGAGTAAAGTGAAATCCGACGTTACTTTGTCGATGCGGGATTCCAGGGAAGTTCTAGTCTGCTCCAGGGTGTTACTCAGTCGGTCCACCGCCGCCAGCATGGCATCCATCTTAGCTTCCAGGGTCGACGCCAGCTGCTCCGCACCTCCGTCCGAGCACCCCAGCGGCGGTCCAGGGCCCCCATTTCTCGGCACGCCTTCATGGTGCTTGTTCCGCAAGCGTCCCATGGCCAACTGTTGCGCTGACGGCATTGACGTTTCCCGGGGCGTGCGGCAAGTAGAGTCCGGTCCAGCAACCCCGCGCCGGGGAACCAGAAGGTCAACTTCCCCTGATCGCAACCAACACTGCAGAGGGGAGAGGGGCCGCGGCGCGCCCCCAGCCGCGGCCGGTGTCCTCACCCGGCCGATGTCCTTTGGCTAGCGTCCTCTGTTGCTCAAGGCCTCCAAGATCTCCCCGCGCCGGACGCACCGCAGAGAAGTCGCCCTGGACACTCCTGTTCACACCGCTCCACGCACGCAGTGACGCTGTCAGTTTGTGCCCTGCAGCCCTTTGGTCGCCCTCCATCCGCGAGCTGCCTGTCTCTCAGCCTCGGCCAGGGCCGCCGTTCAGTACAGAGCTCCCCACGTGCTGCAGCTGCCAGCTCCCGAGCTGCCGACTCTCAGGCTATTAGGCGCTGCCTATCGACGCCAGTCAGAGAGGGACCATGGCTTCAGCATAGGTGATCATCGTCTTACGAGCGAAGGGCCCCCACCTCTTTCACCTCCGGGGTCCCTCCCCACCTGAGAGCGCCAGGAGCACCCCACTCTCTCACAGCCTCCTGACACAAGGGCAGTGTCCAGCCGCTGGGTCCCGTATCTCCTCACACCCAGAGGCTAGGGGCCAGTCTCAGTGTCCACGGGGCCAGGAAGCCCCACCGGCGACCAAGCTCGCCCCGCAGGTCCCACAAGGCTCGGCCCCCCAGCGCCGCACACAGAGGGCTCTCCGCTAGTCCCGGGCCTCCCCTCCGCAGCCCTGCAAGGTGCATTCACTCTGGGCGCCGACTCCGCACTTCGTACCTGGGCTGCAGTGTCCAGCAATCAGCAAGGCCTCACCAGGCAGATGCAGGTCCAATCAGGGCATCCCACCGCTCCTCACCGCGGTCGTCACAGGCCTGCTCTCCCGCACTAGCGCCGTTTCCAACATGGATGGCGAC
The DNA here is from genome assembly GCF_964204655.1 of Triturus cristatus. NCBI lineage: Eukaryota > Metazoa > Chordata > Amphibia > Caudata > Salamandridae > Triturus > Triturus cristatus. The sequence goes on along the minus strand of NC_140580.1, from coordinate 279,285,541 downwards.
AACACCTGCAGGTCCCGCTGTCTCCGCACTTCATCACACACTGCTGCCTCGGTCCAACAGCAATCTGCCGTCCCCCGGTTCCGCAGCGCGTGTTCTGCACGGCCCTGCTGCCGCGCGGTGAGCCGCGGCCCCCAGGCGCCTCACCTAGCCGGTCACCTCCTCCTGCATGCTCCGCACTTCAATCCGGGCCAACGATCGGGGCACCGCTGCCCATCAGGCTGTGAAAGTGGTTGCGTTTCCCTTTTCCGTGATCCTGCGGGGAGGGTGTGACAATGCCGTCTCAGGCTGCTTGCAACTTGCTGTCCCCTCGCGCTGCAGCGCGATGTCTGCGCGGCCTGGTCGTTGCGAGGCGAGCCGCGGCCCCAGGCACCTCACTTAGCCGACCGCCTCCTCCAGCGCATTCCGCTCATTAATCCGGGCGAATCAGCAGGGCGACGCGGACCGGCGGGTCACGAACGCGGCCACAGTTCCCTCGTCACTGGTCCTGCGGGGGGACGACGGCACTGTCCCAGGCCACCAGCAGCTTGCTGTCCCCCCGCGCCGCAGCGTGGTGTCTGCGCGGCCCTGCCGCCTCCTGGTGAGCCGCAGCCTCACGTATCTTGCCTGGCTGGCCGCCTCATCCAGCACGGATCGCGCTTCACTCTGGGCCAGGTGTCAGGGTTGAAATCTCCGGCAGTGGACCCTCCTGGGCCCTGAAACTTTCCCCAGAGCCGCCGGAGCACTTCGCACGGCGGCAGGCGGCGGCTGCAGTCCCGTCTCACAGCGTGGGCAGGAGAATTTGGAGGATGATGGCACGGGGCTGTGGGAACCCTACGGTTGAGCAGCCATCTTATCCGCGTGCCCTATAGCGCCCCCTAATCATCAAGGTTTTCATATTGCAGAGTGTCCAAGGATGCATAGGCTTTTCTTCTCATTATTGCCAATACTATAAACAGGATAACAGCATTAATAACTTTTTCATTGCCCAAGCTACATATAAAGTTAAAAGCATGTTCGTAATGAAAAAGCATATTAGATAAGAACTGAGGTTTTACAATTTATTTTCGTATGTCCTTATAAAAACTATAAAAAAGAATAAAATGCATTGTGGATTAAGGTGTTTTACCATCACATGGGCAATTCGGGAGATTATGGCACCACTCTTCACTTTTGGGGAAGGCTGTTTAGTTGTGGAGTGTGCCTAATCTAAGTCGTGTTAGATAGAATCTGTGTTGTAAATTTCTAAACTGTATTAAGTGAGTCTAGCACCATGCTGAACAATTGACCGCAGTGTCTAACCCTATTGTGCCCAAGAGTCTGGCAGGATTCAGTGAGCGCTGCCATTCATCAAAGGACTTTAGAACTGGCCTTTGAGTTAATAACCATTGCATATAGGCCTTTTAACACAAATTTGTGCGACTGCCATTTAGAACAGACTCTGTGCCTGATTACGAGTTTGGCGGTGCAGGAGCGGGGCAGCACGCCACCGCCCCGCTCCCAACCTGCCAAACCTGACCGCCAGATTACGAAGTAAATTGTGGTTCAGTGGGCGATGTGCAAGTCCTGCGGCGGTGCAGTAGAAAGGCTCATATGGGAGCCTTAAACTGCACCACTGCGGGACTGACAGTGCACATCCCTGCACGGCATGGATTGTGCAGTTCATGCTGTGCAGGAATGGGGTGCATGTACACAGAGGGGCACATGTGCCCCGTGAACTGGGCGAAGAGGGGGCCATGTCGGGCCCCCTTTCTTTCCTCACCGCCAGCAGTTTGATGGAGTGAGAATGTCCATGAGACCGCTGGCGCTGTGGAAAGTTGTAATATGCTAGGTGGTGCCGTGGGATGCCATCAAGCATATTTCGGCCGCATGGCTGCTGTGGCACCGCCAGGGATAGCAGATCCCTCGCAGTTGCGGTGGTGCTAGGGAAGTCCAACTATCGTACTTGTAATACAGCGGTCAGACCATTGGTGTGGTGGTACCTGACCGTCACCTCACCTCCACTGCGAGTTTCGTGGTCCCATGGACCGCCAAACTCATAACTAGGCCTTCTGTGTGTCATCCCTCTTGGGTGTTGCTGTCTTATCCTACAATAACTTGTATCAAGTAAGCACTAAGAACAGAGGAAATATAAACTTTGCCAGTTGCTCACAGGCCAGACTGGACTGGAGTGTTGCGAGAGCTTTCCGGAGCTGTTTTGAGTATGTGGAATATGATGTGTAGACCTCCACTGGCAACCAGAAACATAATGACTCCAAAAGGTCAGATGCCGAACCCAGAACTAAGCAAACAAATACAAGCACACATGGACATGTGCTCGGTCTTAAATTCTCTGCCTGGGATGGCTAATGAGAAGGGGATCTGCATGGAAAACAACATCCTGCCACCCTGAGAGAGCAACCTCCTCAGCAGCAGGGAGGGGTGGCGCATGGATGAGGCCAGTACCACTTGACTGTACTGAAGGAGGCAATGAGTTAAACCAGCATTGCCAAACTCAATCGGTCTCAGCAATAAGAGAGCTATTGGCTTTGTCAATGTTAATGTTTTTCAGCATTGTATGTCCAGATGGTAAGTTTTCCCTAGGCAGATGCAACACCCAAGGGCCCACAACTGTTGTGCCTTTATTCCTTTGTTTAACCACGAGCATACATGAATAAAGCATCCTAAATTAAATTTACCATTTGATAGAGAGCAAACCACAATACGAGTTGTGTCAATTCCTTTTAATGAGTGCAGCCAAAATTACCTACTAAATTATGATACTTATTTTTTTTACCTCTTGAGAACAGAAGGTACTATCTACCTTAGTGCAATTCATATCTGTGACTTGCATGTTACACACACATGCCTGCTGCAAGAATATATGATGCTACAAGGCAAACAATGCCTTTACAATGCGGTTTTTACATCGCACGCCATTACAACGCATTTTTTAAAACTACCATTACAACGCATAATACATTTAGGGTAACAGTGGGGTAAGTGTTGGATAGTTTAGGGGTAAAATTACTATTTCCACTCCAGTGAGTGCAACAGTAGGGTAAGTGTTGGATATTGTAGGGGTAAAAATTACTATTCTGACTCCAGTGAGTGCAACAGTAGGGAAAGTGTTGTATAGTGTAGGGGTTAAAATTACTATTCCCATGTACCCCAAAACCTATACCCGCCCAAAAACTAAAAAATCTCCTTTACTTACCTTATAATGCATTGTAATGGCATGCGTTGTAATAGCATGTGATGTAAAGGCAGTTGGGTTGTAACAGCTGCGTTGTAAAGGTAGTACGTTGTAATGGTTGTTTCCCCTGCTGCAAGCACTCAACCCATTGAGCTAGCTGACTGGTTAGAAGTATCAGGCTAAAAATCATCATAAATGCACAGACAATTGCATGCATAGATTCAAATTCAGGAATCCTTTATTAAATCTATTCCCTTTTCCTACTACATTGTGTTTTTGTGGGTCACTGTTGTGTCTATCTGGTTTGACATAAATCAGTCAGTGAATTGGATTTACAATGACCACCTAGACGACAATGCCATTGCATTAAAGTGGTAAGCCAGCTCATTAGGCCACTGCACTGTTAACATTGGTCACACAGCCAGATACTGACAGGGCTAACTCGTCCTTTGGACATTCTGAGGTTCATTAAATCAATCCTGATAATTTGGGTAACAGTAATGAATTTTATACCATTGTTGTTATTATGGTTCGCCTGGGACCGTGCATATGGAAAGTGCCTCTTTGGTGCCCCTGGTAGCTTGCATCTTTCAAAATCTGAGAGATGTTAATTTACTTCGATATTGGCATCACATTTACCGAACCTACATCTTAAATTTGGGGTGTCATCTGTTGAAAATACCTTTGTTTATTTTATCTTACAATAAGCCTTTTACTCATCATTTGCTTTTAACCTGCAATTCTACAACGTAACAAACCGTGCGCTTGCTTATATACTGTGCACTGTATACTAAACCACAAGACGCATACTATACAGATACACTCTAGCACCTTGGAGTGAAGTTGGTGTCACGTGGAGCCTTACGATGACCATTGAAATAAGCCCTTCTGCAGCCCATTTTATTTGTAACCCGTGAGCCCGTTATGACGTGTCCCTGTTTTTTGTAACAATCTCGGGGGTGGGGGATATGTGAGTGAAGGGCAGCTGAAACAAAGTGGTCACATAACCTTACAAGACAATGGAGACCATAGAAGGGATTGCTGACGTACTGTGCACTGTATTCTAAAATAGCAAACACCTCCTATACAGATGCACTCCGGCACCTAGCAGTGACATTGGTGGAACAGAACACGTATGCCCATCCCTCTGGGTACAGGTCCCTCCAGGCCTCCAAGAACTGCCATTGGTCTATCCAAGTGTTACATTTCTGTGAGACTGTCACTGCTCCTTGCAAAGGGGGAAGCATCGGTCTTTATGTCCGCCACCATATTGTAGTCACTGCCCCAAATTTTGGGTGTATCATATATCCTAGTCAGATGATAGTACAATAGGTCCAGGAAAAGACCTTGTCTCGAGTTTGAGGCATATATCTTGACAATGATACTGTTTCCCCATCAATTATGCCCCCAGTAATAATGTATCTCTCTTGTGATTTGGACAACCGCTCCACAATATGCATACAGGATGCAGTCTCTCCCTCAGCGGCTGCTGTGGGAATTGGATGGAATCACCTTTGCTCCATAAATCTGCTTCGAGGTGAGCCTCTGGGATCGTCGTCTGCGGTTATGGACAACAACAATGTTGTGTCTGCCACCCTAAACACATTAAATAATTTGCCTTTTTTCCGTGTGGGAACAATTCAGCTTTTTTATAAACTAAATTCGTCCAAAGCAATTTTGTTTTATTTTTATTTTTTTTGGCACCATGGCTTTCAGAATGCTTATGATTTCACATAGTACAGTGACTTCAAAGATTTTATATATATTTTAAAGGGAAGCTTACTTTTAGACATTGTTAAAGGTAGTTTTTACTTTTTTTATGGACATTTTTAAGAGAAGCTTCCTTTTAGATGATGTTAAGAGTCGTTTTTACCTTTTTACATTATGATATTCTGGCTTTTTAGATAGCTTTTATATATCAACCCTTAGGATGAGGAGTGGGTGTTATATTCCCGAGTTAGGCCCAAGTAGTGAGTCAGCTTATCTCTTACATTGTCCTAGAAAATAACATTTCAGCCGTGATCTTTTGCACACATTTGCATGCAGGACAATTTTGGATTCATTTCTCTGAAACTTCTTTGTTTTCACATCCAGCTGCGAACAAAATTATCACGATGCCTTGAACATTGAACATCATGCACTGGGCCTCTCTACGCATTATGTGCAAAAGTCGTCCTATCTTCATCCACGAGGCGACAGAGCTATCCATATAGCAATAACATCAGTAATCTAGCGTACACATCGCGAAGGATTCTTTCTATTATAAATAATAGGCATCCCGATAAATTGGTGGAGGAGGCACTTCTGCTGACACTGAAGGTCTCTACATGCTGAGAAATCACCATGCACCGGTCTGACATTTTGTGAGGGATGTCCAACTTGAGACCAAGACAGGGTCCTTCACTCTCTCCCATCAGGTAATGGGGTTGGATCAACGCTAGGGGGGGATTCTTGGCTCTACACCTACACCCTCTCTAGGTACACTTAGAGTAGGGTCCGCATCGAAGGAGTACGTTAGATTACCATATTGCAGATATGCCTGCATATATTCAATGCTTCAGCACTATGGTAGAAATGTATCTACAGTTCAGTTTTTTGGTGCTTGTAATCTCCTTTATTTGCTTCTGTCTCCTAGTCATTGCTGCCCACGTATCTTATGCAAGAATAACGTTGGTTCACTAAATATTATTGAAAACGTCCCACTGTGTATTTTCTGAGAACAAGTGAGCACGAGTGACTGAGCGAAAGAGTCTGTACTGTTTCAACGATTCCTGCGGAATCTGGGTTGTCATGTTCAGTATTTGCCAGAAACTATTTGCTCCCTGGTAGGTTAGGGGGGCATACAGTGGCAATGTGAGCTAGCTGGTCTATATATTTTTTTTAAACATATTTTATTAGGTTTTTCAAAGTTTGCATCTTATATAAACATAGGTACATACGATGTTTGATGTATAGTAGTATAGTAGCAGACATAGCAATTACAACCGTGAGTCTGAGAGGATCAGAATTAGTTACTCTAAACAAGACTTATGACTGACTGTATTGAATCGTGGGCAGTTCGATTCTTGCGAATACCAGAGGTCTGGTTACCCATACAAATGTAATAACATTATAATTAGCTGAAAGAAGATATTGTGATTTGTCTCCCCCCTCCCGTTCAACTTCCCCAACTCTACTGGCCCATTCTCATCGTATAATGCGGTCAGCAAGCTACGACTCATGTAACAACATTTACTACTACGGGGTAGCGCAAATTAATTTGAGATGCTTATGCAACATAACTATGCTTGAGGTTTCTTGTTCTATTGAACATGTCTACTTTTCTTGTGCTGCAGGAACGGGGGCAGGTTTGAGCACCTTAAATGCTTCCATAATTAGATCCCAGTCCATTGAAATTAGGTTTTTACGTAGCCCCCTGGCTTCTTCTCGTCGGATAGCAGCACTTTCCGCGCTTCCCCATCTCACCACCTCCCGTGCCATACATATACTGCTGGAGATATGGCTGATTTCCACTGCATTGTTATGGAGCGCTTAGCTATAAGTAGTGCTAAATCAGTGAATCGTAGTTGCACTCTATTGGTTTTAGAGCGCCGGAGCATGCCCATCAGGCAATTGCCAGCTGTTTCCGGTATTAGTAAGCCAGTCGTCGAGCTAATGTTCGAGATTATTGTGTGCCAGAATTCGGTGAGCATTGGGCATAACCAAAGCATATGTAGTAGATCGACGTCTATTATCTTACATCGAGGACAATGTTGTTGTGTGTTCGGGAACATTCTTTGTAAGCGGTGTAGGGAGAGATATGCCCTATGCAATATCATATATTGAATGAATTTAAATTTGGCATTTCAGAATACTTTTTTGGGGTATTCTAGTAACATATTCTATACTTTATCAGTCAATTCTATCTCAAGGTCCGCTGCCCATTTGGTGCGTACGTCTGTGAGGGGAGTTCCTGTGTGCGCTCTAATGTCTTTATATAACCATTTTGTGAGGGGACGTCCTTCCCCCATTAAGTGAACCGCACTCACCAACTCATGTTTTGTAGGTTCTATCCTAAGTGGATCCCAGTGCTTTTTGGTATAAAAGAATATTGCAGGGTGCGTGAGGTATAGATTTTCTGGTACCCCATTCTGTCGGGTGACATTTTCATGGTCCATTAGGGTTCCGTTGTCAAACAACGCTCCCACTGTGGGGACTTCCTCTTCATACCAAGCAAGAATTCTCCTTTTCGTGATTAGGCCTGTGGGTTTAGGGATTCCCAATAATGGTGTGTTATTTGCATATGGGGAGCATCTGCATGTATAGTGTAGGGCCTTCTTCCAATACGTAAGCGCAATACTTAGTAGTGTCGAGGTGTCCTGTGGTATGGTAGCCCGTGGTAACAGCAGTGTATGCAGAGTACCACGGTCAATATCACGGGCTGTATAACCTATTTCATGCAGGTTACGTCCCGCAAGCCAATACGACAGCCATTGGAGTTGGCTCGCATAACAGTATGCGCGGAGATCAGGTGCGCCCAGTCCACCCCTATCCATTTCAAGTTGTAGTTTAGTTAACCCCACTCTGCGGCGGCCATTTCCCCAAATCAGGTCTGACAATAACGTGTCCAGTAGCTTAAGTACAGGAGTGGGAATTACTACTGGCAAATTTGTACAGAAATACAGCAGCCGCAGGAGGACCACCATTTTCGATATTGCTACACGCCTCATCACCGATAGTGGTAGCGAGGTCCAGAAGGTTGTCTGCGACCTAAGGGACCTTATAGCTTTGTTTAAATTACCCTCTATTAAGTCTTGTGAGCTTTTGTAAATTTGGATGCCTAAGTACTTGAAGGTGTGCTGTGCCACAGAGAGGGAGAGCTGCCCAAATGGGACCGTAGATGGGCGTACCCCAGGACAAAAGAAGAAGGCCTGAGATTTTTCAGATTAACCCGCTCCCATTTTGTTCTACACCCTTTATTTGCGGTAAATGTAATGGGGTAATTTTTGATTTAGGCTCAACTGTAGCATAATCCAACTATAGAAAAGCTACTAAAGGGTTACGGTACTCGAAGAATGTAGAGCTTCTTTAAAATTAGTTACTAAACAATTATAGTCATTGGTAACTAACAAAATCTATAGTACTAGTATTATTTCCTCCTGTAAAAGTTGGGTGGAAGTTTGAGGTGGCCTTCACACAGTCAGTTAAAAAGACTCATTCGTAATCAGAATATTATTTAGTGCATCCCCAAATTGGGAGTGTTTGAAGTGTGATAATGCCCGATCTTTCTTAGTTTCTATGCCACACACTTTCGAATCATTAACCTGACATGTTGGGCAGTTAAAATACCCTGCCCATAAAATAAAGAACAGGTGACTAACATTATTTGCCTTCACAATCACCACATTTAACATAGCTACAACACTAGTATTTTGATGGTCAAAATGATTGTGGTAATAGTTTACAATCAGATTCAGTATCAGCCAATCCTGAAAGAGTAGTGCTTTATTACTTTTCACTGAAATTAGAATAGTCAATCCACCCATCCCCCTCTCTGAGACAGCAGGAACAGCAGGGATACAGTACGAAAGAAAACCATTTACAAAAAAGTTCTCCATTGCCCATGTCTCTTGCAAACAAATCAGCTCAAATTTAGTGACAAAGCGCAACCAATCCTCATTTGTTAATTTCTAACGGATTCCAGTGATATTCGAAGATAACACAGAGAAAGTGTGATCTACATCAGCTTGGCCAAGAGGAGTAATTACGTTTTGGCCTTGGTTCCCCGAGTAGCCTGTAGTTCCTGCCCCAGCCTCAAGGGGCATAGTAGTTGTATGTTGTAATGTAGGGTCAAGCTGACTATTCTCCCTTGGGCATCTATCATTCTCTTGTAGGCTATTTAACAGGGAGAAACGTGACCTAAGTGTAAAGCTCTAATTCGGGTGGGACAGTTCACTAGATGGTTTAATGCTACTGGTAAATTCCTTACCACCCAAGAGGATCTAAATGTTATAATAACACACTCACCAAACTGAGATTTTGGGCCATTGCCTACTCATGCCACTCTTCTTACTGTTAATATCTCATACAAGAGATTGTTCACCCAGTGTGATCATTTTGGACTATGTCCGGGTTCTAGCCATGGGGAAGAATGAAACAGAGGAGGGCTTGAACCGTAAAACCATGCACTGATTGAGGGTTACGCATGGTTTTACGGTTCAAGTCCTCCTCTGTTTCCTTCTTCCCCATGGCTAGAACCCGGACATAGTCCAAAATGATCACATAGGGTGTTGATTCAGGTGGTAAAAGGAGACGTGGCTGATGTGGGGATTTTGCATCGATATTTCATGATTAGGGATCATTTACTCTCCTGACCATCAAAGGGAACTTCTCTTTCCTTGCATACAACAATCTGTCTCCCTATATTATTGGTAATATTACTTTCATTTTCTAGTGGAAAGTGGATAGCTGTCAATCGAGCGGACAGACTCTGGTGGACCAGGAAGAACCTGGTTGGATGAGGCACCAAGCATGGGGGTTGTTTGAGAACCAGCAGCCAGCTGTTATTTCGTTGAGTCCGTCTTTTTCGGATGATACCTCAAAAATTGGCCACAAGAAGTATCCGCCTTCTTCCACCCTGCTTCAATTTTCGTTAAGTCTTCTCTTAAGGATCTCACCAGGGAATCTAATCTTTTAAGGAAAACATCATTATGGGCTTTTAACAAAACATCTAACTGAGCCACTATGTTAGAGGTGGCACTTTCGTTTGTTGCTCCTTTAACGGTGGAAAACCTCCTGTTCTGGTAGTTTGATGATGGAGCTTCGTCTTGGTTGGAATCCGCTTGCTACCTCTGCATCTTTTTGACGGAGGTGAGTTCAGATAGGAGGCAAGATCTATACTGGCAGTTGAGGGGTCTAGATGAATGGAGAGCCCCTCGTAAGCCTTCCCCAGCTGACCCACCATGCACAAATTCTCCCCATTGTCCGGGGTACCCGCATTCGCTCCTGTCATAGGATGCATGTTCTTACTCGAGACCCTATCTTTCTTTGGGCTACAGGCTCACTACCCAGGGAGGCTGAACTTGTGGCACCGGTAATTGAGGTGCTGCAGCTAATGATAAAGAATGCCGCCATATAGCATCGATTTCCTCCTCCACCCGGCCAATTTCCGAGTTGAGAGCCCCCATGACTGTTGTCAAATAGTTTGTAATAGACGGGGTTTTAGTTGGAGCCAGTGAAGTGTTTGAGCTAACGGGGTTTCTATTGCGTTTGCCCATCGCAGTATCTAACACAAGTATAGCAAATAAGCAGACAAGAGGTTTCAAATGCCATTATTCTGACGCAACGAGCAGTTTTTGACATATCTTACCGCATTTGCTCCACGTTTGGCAACATTAAAGGGGATGTTCCAGCCCAGCCTCCTCAGATGGCAGACGGGCCCGCCCTAGGCCTCGCTCGGGCGCGGCGCGGCATGCGAAGCGGCATAGTGCCAATATCGGCAACCGTTATCATAGCACACATCAGTACATAACCATAATAAAACACATGACACTGAATGTAAGTGGAGAAATATTGCTGCAGGTTTATTAGCATAATAAATATGCAAACACGGTGGGTTATCTTACGGGCGATCCCAGGGCAGGCCAGCCCCATGCCGCCTGCCCGTCTGATAAGCCTAGAGTCACCATGGCAACGCCAATTGGTGTCTACCAAATGTTGGGAGGGTCCCCCCCCCTCCCGTCCGTGGACCTCCAGTCCACATGCTTCACCACGCCCCCCCGTGATGGGTGGGCGGAGCATACATGGCAGCCCCCGGTTGCTCAGACCCACAACCGCCTGTCGGTTAGCGGGGCGCCGTAGGTCTTCCAGTGGACACGCTAAAAGATCCCTGGGTATCCTGGCTTCGCACCACACGGTGCTGCTGCATGCTATACCCCTTGGTATGTGCAGACCCTGGATCGCCCTGTAACTCCTCCTGCAACACAAAGTGAAAATTGTTAGAAAAAACCTCCCCCCCCTTCTTGTCCCTCCAGATGCCGGGTAAGCGGATGGGCGGGCAAGGCAAACGAGCGGACAAGAGGGCGAGGAGGGGGCGGGGACCGAATAAGTACCCCCCCCTTGGCTCCTCCCCGCCGGAAGCAGCTACCTGACTGGGGTCTCCCTAGGTCAAGCCCAGGGACACGACCTCCCACCCCTGTGCCTTCCTGTGGCACTAAGGCGGCCGCCCTCAAGGGGGCGGGCCGCTGCGCAACCCCCCCCCCGGGCAGCCTTACATAGTGCCAATATCGGCAACCGTTATCATAGCACACATCAGTACATAACCATAATAAAACACATGACACTGAATGTAAGTGGAGAAATATTGCTGCAGGTTTATTAGCATAATAAATATGCAAACACGGTGGGTTATCTTACGGGCGATCCCAGGGCAGGCCAGCCCCATGCCGCCTGCCCGTCTGATAAGCCTAGAGTCACCATGGCAACGCCAATTGGTGTCTACCAAATGTTGGGAGGGTCCCCCCCCTCCCGTCCGTGGACCTCCAGTCCACATGCTTCACCACGCCCCCCCGTGATGGGTGGGCGGAGCATACATGGCAGCCCCCGGTTGCTCAGACCCACAACCGCCTGTCGGTTAGCGGGGCGCCGTAGGTCTTCCAGTGGACACGCTAAAAGATCCCTGGGTATCCTGGCTTCGCACCACACGGTGCTGCTGCATGCTATACCCCTTGGTATGTGCAGACCCTGGATCGCCCTGTAACTCCTCCACAGCCTTGGGAGTGGCCACCGTCACTACCAGGGCCCCCCACCAAGGTAGACCTATGTACTTACAACCTGCTGCAGCCCAAGCTTCCCCTAGGTCCAGTAGGAAAGGTCCATGCCTAAACTAGAGAGGTGCACCCCCTCTCCCTCCAAGCACCCTGTGGACTTGGCGTGTATAAGACCATGCCTGATGAAGCCAAGACCTCTTTGCTCCGCGCAACTGCGCATGGCTTCGGGTAGGCCTTTATACCTACAGCATACTGATACCGGGCTTCTCCCAGGTCCAGCCAAAACAAGTCTACGCCCAACCGGGCCGGCGGCCAGCGGGCACAATCAGGACAGGTTCCCCCATCCTTTCCAACTCCCCCGTGGATTTGACTGAAATTACCTTAAACCTAAACTAGGCGATGGTCCAAGGTTGCCTTTGCATGGCTAAATAACAATCTCTTTGCCAAGGCACTCCTGCCGGGCAGTGCCCATGCGGGAGGAGGTAAGAGTTGACAAGCCTGCCTTACTTCCTCCTTCACTCTGTTGGGAGTACGCCCATCGTATTCCATCAGTCACCACCAAATGTAAAACCTTGCCCTCCCAAAATTCTGCTAGTATACCAGGGAGAGACAGGTCAGAGTGCCCACAGAGGAGAACAACGTGTAAAATGCTTCTCTATTTGAATACTGGAAAAGCCAATTGGTCACCTGCAGATTTATAGCTTAAAGTGTTCCCCCGGTGCTTTCCTTAATCATATGGACCATAGGCCCCTGTTGGAAAGCCACTTCCACAACCTGCATAGCTGCCAGCCAGTGCTGAAGGGCGGGCGAAGTTACCCGGTACTGATGCTCGCAAAGGTACCTGTTTCGTCAAACTCAAGGGCGTGCTACTAAGTGAGCACCAGGCTCCGCCCTAGTACCCAGAGGTCAAACCCAAGCCCCTCCAAGTTCTGCTGCTTCACCTGCCTGTTAACACGAATCCCAGGGCAGACCACCGGCCTATAACCCATGCTTGGCCATGCCTGAGCTAAAATACCTCTGAAAAAACCTGACAACAGGCTAACCACCAGCATTGCGTTCTGAATGTTTCTGACACTGCCAAGAAACATGCGCATAACTAAAGCAACTGGCACCATGCCATAAAAGTAACAATTCAGCCTTCTAAGAAACAAACGTGCCCTTGTGGCGATCAGAGTAGTGTTCCCTCCAAGCCAGCAGCCCTACTCAGGCCACCCGCACCCTCTTGGCCTGGCACAACCCCGCCACCGCTGCCCTCGAGTGCCTGGTCGTGTGAGGCCACAACCTGTGTTTCATCACTGCGTCATACCGGGGTATGATGACCCATCTAACTCTACTGCTGAGTGCCCATTGCACCAAGCAAGTATGCCTTTGCCTGTTCAGAGTCTGGCTGTAAAGTTGGAAGACATTGACCCCCCAGCCCAGGGCGAAGATGGCAGCATTACAGTATCTGGTGCTATAGACAGTCCCCGTACCCTGATGGGACAGAATGCAATTCCCTTGCTCCTGTTGAGCACGAGACCAAAAGCAATTGCTCACCCTGGTTTAATAACTTTCTGCTGCTAATCATTTCCTAGCTGAAAGTTGACAAATCCATGTTCTGTAATGGCACTGCTTCGCAGCCTGCACCATTCTGCCAGTGCCGAAAAGACCTTTGTCATGCTGCCTGGCATCATCAATCTTGCCCTGTTCTAGCAGCGCCCGCTTCAGCCGAGGAGCAAGCAACTCGCCGGTACACCCAAACTGGCCCTGATGCGAGACAAACCGGGCCAAGGCACAGCAGTGAGTGTACTAACTAATAGCAGGTCTAACAGCGTCAACAGGCATCCTCAGCTTACAATAGGCGTGGTGGAGTGAGGGTATCCTGTGAGAATCAAGATGACAACTTCCCATCTGACCGACCGTGGTGGGAACCACTCCTGCATATTCTAGTACACATGGTCCCAGTTCACATGTCACTGCCTGATGTACGTGCCCTAGGTACATGGTCCCCTTGCATGGCGGACTGCCATTGAGACCCACACCAGTCCCCGATCAGTACCACTATCTGCCTACGCTACAATCTTGCCTGGCCTTCCTTCATGCCCAGCTGTACCACGCGATGATTGCTCTCCTCCGTCGCTTGACCTGACCACACCTAGAAATACAAACACAGCGAGAGGAGGCAGCCTGTGACCTGCCCCAAAACCACCATCCCGCATCAAACCGACCCGATGGAAAGACAAGCGCCTAATGCTCTACACCCCTGAAAGACCCAGGAAATAACCCACCGATCAACAATCGAGTAAATAACAACGGACATCCTTTCATCATCTGAAGGCCTAGCCCCTCTGAAGTAACCTGGGAGCCCAACGCCAGGCCTCAGCACCTGTGGCGTGAGAGATCTTTGCCCACTACCGTGTGAGCCAGGGCCCCCTTTTTTTTTTTTTTTGGATCACTGAAGCACACGAAAACAACCCTAGCTGTTCCTTGCCGCTAGGTCTTCCTACCCTCAGGAGGCCAAGAACGACCAGGTGACAATAACACTCACTCAACACTATGCGTTCCAAGTCCACTCGGCCTAATTTGCCATTGCAACAAAGCATTGCAACCAGGCCCCCCCCAGAACCGCTGAGGCAGGAATACTCCCAATCAACCTCCCATCTCACATCAATAATGGCTAGACTAAGCCTCTATGGTGCATAGGATAATGCGACATCATTGTGGCTAACAGGCATATCCTCTTGAAAAATGCCTCCGATCAGGCATGGTAAGGCCGGGTCACCAACACTACTAGCCAAACTTACTAAAGTTTTACACTCCCAAGCCCTTGCAGTGTAAATATTATTAGAATCAGAAGGCGCATGGGATACCTACGGGCCCCGAGCCCATCCCGAGAAGGATGTGCATTACCAACAGTGAGAGCCGTAGTCATTACTGGTGACCCAGGCAAGGTCAGGCAGATCATTGCTTCACCAGGTCTATTTACAACATTTACTGCGAACCTGACTGATCACCATTCATGGCGTGAATCTATGCACATTGAGAAATACATTTCATTAGAAGTATGTGAACGCAAAGGTGTTGAAACGTTAAACCTGACTCCAGCGACCTGACATCCTGCGCACGTCATCTCATCCCTATATTTACTACACACGGGCACTACCTACAACAAGCCCTTCTATTGGGCCCGGGAGTGGCAAGTGCGGCCCCAGTTTTTTTTTTTTTTTTTTTTTTTTTTTTTTGGATAGTTGCCTCCGTAACTTAAGCAACAACTGTAGCTCCGATGTACATGTAATTGTTCCGGAATGATGAGACTGTAAATCCTAATCAGTCACTTAGAAGTTGCATCTCCATTACAACAGTCTACCAAACTACACTTTATCACTGCATTGTCCCGACCGCAGGAGAAACCGCGCTGAGACCAGGCAAAAGCCAAGCTCCTGGACTGTTTTCGCTATTCACCAGTTTTTAATTTGTAAATGAATGTGTGCCTGTGCACGGGCCGCTGCTCAGAAACCCGCGTCCAGCGCTAGCACGTTTCCACAGCCCAGGCTGCTTAGACTGATTAAAATTATCCATAACTGGTGCACGCATCCACGCACACAATGCTGCTGGATATATGGATGAAATGCGCTCATGGCGAGCCCCGGCACCTGGACTGCAAGGCACGCGGACAGGAGGGGCGCCCAAGCCAGGCGAGGTCCCCCCCTCAACCGGATAGAACTGGAGGTGCCGGGGGTAAAACCCGGGACCGGCCTAGGTGTTGGTGGCGCCTTGTGCAACCATGTTTGTTGGCACCCCCAACGCCACCTTCACCACGCATTCTCTCACTAGCCCCCTTTAACAGTGACCAAGTCTCCCTAACCACACTCAGCTGCATTGAATTAGTATATAGCGACACTCCTACCCTTGTAGAGTGTCCGAACACTTTGCATCGCACGCACATTACGCAGAGCCAATAATTCATATGCGTGTGAATCGGTGTATCACAAATGTTACCTAAGCCAAAGGACTCAAGGTGTATGAGTCTCATGTCATCCCTACTGGTAGGCAATATAGTTAAAGGATGTTTAGTGCAGAAAATCACATGCTCAGAGTCGCGTTCTGGCCCAATTACCTGTTTTGCCACAATAATCAATGTTCTAATAATGTATGCTTTGCAAATAACCAAAGGATGCCTCTTTTGAAAACAGTGACCTGCTGACCTATTTACATCATACGCACTCTGTAATCTACTTGGCACACGTTCTATGCAGCAGGCAAATTAACCCTCTGCACGAACTTCACCGAAGTCAAAACCTCAACTATACAAATCCTGCTCGCTCTCCAGGAAGAAAGAATCACACGCCTTGTCCTGATATTTATGTGAGGCCTGGAATCGCCGCGGGGGTGAACGGAGCATCCGGTGCTTCAAGAAGCGAAATAAACTTCCAAACCCGGCACCCCCCAAGACAAGCACTTGGTGCGCTGGGCCCCGGTGCACCGCCCTACCTAACAGCAGGCCAATTGCTTATTCACTTAATCTCCACAGCCGTTTTGGCCCCGATGCTCCTAATGCCAGCCATCTCTGTATTACAATAATTGTCCTGTTCTTGCTAACACTCCTAGAAATTGCAGTGGCCATAATCCAGGCTTACGTCTTCGTCCTTCTATTAAGCCTCTATTTACAAGAAAACGTCTAATGGCACACCAAGCACACGCCTATCATATAGTAGACCCAAGCCCTTGACCCCTCACAGGAGCCAATGCAGCCCTTCTCCTAACCTCCGGCTTAGCAATATGGTTACACTTTGGACCAATAACCTTAATAACACAGGGAATTATACTATTAACCATACTCCAGTGCAGACGAGACATCCTTCGAGAGGGCACATTTCAGGGGCACCACACCCTCCTGTACAAAAAAGGGGCTTCGATACGGAATAATCTTGTATATTACATCAGAGGTCTTCTTTTTCTTATGGGTTTTTTGAGCATTTACAACTCTAGCCTTGTATAGGCTGAGGAACAAAAAGTCCTCCACTACTAGCCGGCCCCATACAATGCGACTCACCCCAGCGTAAGTGGTAGGCATGGATTGTCTGAATACGAACCAAAAGTGGAGTGCGAGTGGAGCCCCACGCTAACCCAGCAGAGCCCTGCCTCGGGGGCCGCCCCCCCCCCCGGGTGGTAACCCGCGCTCAGATCGTTATCCACTACCACCCCCGCGCGGGAGGGCCCTGGCACCCGGATGTGTGGGACCGCCAGCGCTGCTCACGGCCCGCCACCCAGAGACCACGCTCCACGTGCGCAACAGGCCGCCCCACCTCAAAACAATATGCCTAAATAACTAATTTCAGGAGATTCACATAAGGATTGTGACCACATCCACACGCTATCGCGTTCCAAACAATTACAATTATAAGGGCGGCCCTGTGTCATTCTCCGCCTGCCGTGTGCAAACCAATTTGTAGAGCCCCCGAATATGTAGGACACATGCATATTCCACCTTAAGATATAGGGACGATGTCAATATGGCACACTTCTACAAGACTAGTGAACGCTCTCGTTCATAAACACTACCTACGATGGACATCGGAGTCCATCACATGAGCTTGCAACAGCCGTGCACACTACCCGGATCTAAAACAGACCAGCAAGAAAAGCAGTCTGCTGGACAGCCCGGTGCGGATCGTTAAGGATAATGACAACCCAGAGATGAACTAAAGAACACAGGGCGGATAGAGGCCTACTCATTGACTGCCGCAGTCCTGCCCCTTCTCTCCTATAGTCCTCCGAACGCTTCTTCCACTCTCAAACTTGACCCCCGGTCACTTCCATAAAAGTGCAAGGCCCAGGAGCCCTTCTGGCGCCATCTCAGTAAGATCCCGGCTCACGCGGTTACTCACAGGCATGTTTGCGCAGACACAGCCGCTGCTAGCAACGGCGTCAGGGCAGCGCGGGTTATTCCCAATGGTGCCACTGCTAACTACGCAAAGGGGCCTACAACAAAAGCACTCGAACCTGCACCGATGTAGCACCCGCGCTCAATGGGCCTGCACTCACACTCCCCCTCCAGCGCTCAGAGCCCTTGACAATCCTGCGCCATCGCCGCATCTTGGCGTGGGGGGGGGGGGGGGGGAGGGCCACCTTTTTTAAAATGGGCGCACCCATTTGCAACCTTAATCAATGTTCAAATAATGTACGCTTGCGGTGTATCTGCAGGTCTATACGAACGTGTGTAGCTCACTGTTGAGTATTAGGACTAATATAAATTGCGAGTAACAAAAGAGGCCTCCTTTGCAAATAGTAACAAGCTGACCTATTTACATCATACGCACTCTGTTATATACTTGGCACACGTTCTTTGCAGTAGGCGTATTAACCCTCTGCACGAACTTCACAGAAGTCAAACCCCCCAACTATCCAAAATCCTGCTCGCTCTCCAGGAAGATAATTAATCACACCAGTAATCTTGACAATTATGTGAGGCTTGCTAATTGCCGCGGAAAGAAAGAAACGCAGCATCCGGTGCTTCAAAAGGAATACTAACTTACAAACTCGGAGCCCCCAAGAAGCCAGGACTCGCTGCGATGCCTTAAATCTGGCCCTGCCGGGGCCTTCCACACGCAATCGAAGAGCTCTACCAACTGAGCTACCCCCATTCGCATTATGACCCGAGCAGCGCGAGACAAATTCATTTGTAGGGGGTGCTACACTAGTCGCAACAGACTCACCGATGTGCTAACACTGGTCCCCGCACCGAAGTCGGCAGGCCAAGCTGAAGTGCCACATCCACTCGTGCAACCCGGTGCCACAGCGCAGCGCCGGAGTACGTCATCCAGGCGCTTGGCGCGATACAATTCACACTAACCTCGCTGTCCCCAACGCAGACGGCGGCGAGGGACTCGGACGACCGGCAAGGCAAACGAGCGGACAAGAGGGCGAGGAGGGGGCGGGGACCGAATAAGTACCCCCCCCTTGGCTCCTCCCCGCCGGAAGCAGCTACCTGACTGGGGTCTCCCTAGGTCAAGCCCAGGGACACGACCTCCCACCCCTGTGCCTTCCTGTGGCACTAAGGCGGCCGCCCTCAAGGGGGCGGGCCGCTGCGCAACCCCCCCCCCCCCCCCCCCCCCCCCCCCCGCAGCCTTACAGAGGTGAGTCACTACTAAGCGCCTGCTGGCGCGCTCGAAATGGGGTGTGCGGCTCCTGACGCGAAGTGAGCTGGTGCTAATAGTCTTGGGTCAGAGAGGGGCGTCCTGCGCAGCGGGGGAGGTGAGTCACTTCTAAGCACCTACCAGCGCGCTTGAAACTCGATCCGCGGCTCGCGAAGTGAGCTGGTGACTGTAGTCCTGGGCCAGAGAAAGGTGTTCCGCGCAGCGGGGGAGGCGAGTCACTTCTAAGCGCGACTGGGGCGCACACAATCCGGTCTGGAACTCCTGCTGCGAAGTGAGCTGGTGCCCGTAGTCCTGGGCCAGAGAATGGTGTCCGGAACGCTATATTTACAGAGTTTAGGAATAGCATGATGAGCTATAAGAACCATTCATCCGTGTGCTAAGGAACTGTGAGTACCTGTACATGTTTGCACTGAAATTCTCTGCATGGGGCCTCATGATGCATAGAATTGGCGTCCCAACTTTAACTAGTGGGGCATTGTGCCCCCAGTGCCTGAGCACCATATCTAAGACTGACAGGGGCTCGAAGCTCCAGCCTCCTCCAGCAGTGTGCAGAATCGGATCATCACCACAGGCAGCACAAGCGAACTGCCTGCTGCGGCTTCCTAGTAATAATAAAGAGATGTTGACAACACCAGCCCACATACAGCAATAAAGAACACCACAAAACTGGCCCATACGTAGGTACAAAACCGGCCCACGCACTGACATGGCCGCCTAGCCTTTTTGCACTTCCAAGATTACCCTATAGGCCAAGCCGATCTTGCTTCTGACCCTAAATCTGTGTCTGCTTCTTAGAAACGGATGGAACAGTTTCTGCATCAGGATTGGTGCCTTCCCGGACTGTGCTCGTCTTTGTGGGCTCCTCCAACCCACCTTTTGCATGGCAGGCGCATAGTGCCCAGGCACGAATCCAGACACCACAGCTGTGCTACCAGGGTCTGCGCCTGGGAACACAATGCACGATGCTGTTTATTCTTGCTTAATCTTGCACAGGGGTGTTCTCAAGTCAGTCACTACTGGCAAGTGATACTTTAAAAAAAAAATGGAATTAAACTAGCTCTCCCCAGTATTTGACTCTCTAACTTTACGCTAAGTAGGGACACACTCAGCCGACACATCATTCTAATTCTGCATTGGCAGAAGACACAACTCCTCCCACATCTTAAGGGAAAACCACCTTCCTGGCAGGCGCGTAGCTGGGGGGGGCGGACCGCCCCAGGCGGCACTATATTTAGGGCGGCCCCTCGGCACTGGTGGCCCGTTGCGGCTGCGGCGGCCTTTATAATTTATTTAGGGACACAGTGTGTCACTAAATAAATAATAAAGTCAGCCGCGGCCGCAAAGGCGCGCGCGGCCAGGCGGCCCAGTTTTAAAGACTGCACTGTGCGAGCTGCGCACTGCGCGCACCTCACCTACCTGGTTGTAGTGCTGAGTGCGTCAGTGCGTCAGCGCCTGCTGCTGCATTGCAATCATTGCCACCGCACCATGATGTTGATCATCCCAGCCTGCTCCAGGGCCGTCAATCTTGGAGAGCGCGCGCCAGCGCTACCAATGACGGCCCTGAGCTACATTTTGGCCCGGCCCTCGCGATGAGAGCGTGGGCGGATACCACGATGATGCCTCTCCTGGATGGAGAAAGGTGGCATGTGACTGGGGCAGTCTGCTGCGGCAGCGTGGATAATTCGTTTTATATGCAGCCAGGAGACAAGAAGTTTGTTTATTCCTAATCACCTTTCCTGACCCCCGCCGCTGCTTATCACATCAGGCTGTGACACAAAGTTTGACTAACGGAGGAGAAGGTAAGAGAATGTGTGAGACTCTATTTATTTTTGTTTTAAAAATATGCGCAGGCCCAGCAGGACACATACTTTGTGTGCGCTTCATTTAAACAGTTTTTATCATTATCATGGCTGATGCAGAACAACAATAAGACAATAACAAATGCCCCAATAACGCTGGTGATTAATGATCCGCTGGAGAGCAATAATTTGTCTGTTAGTAGTTTTTAAATGCAGATGTACTGTATTTTGTGTGGAAGCTCAGTGGGTTACTGCCTTTGTCACAGAGATCCCCCTGTTACTTGCAGTTCAGAAGTTACAATCCTAACATAGGACAGTGACCAATGAACTGTCACCAAAGAGCTGCATACAATACAAACATGAATGGTATAGTTTTTTTGTTTTGTGATATAGTTAGAACTTCCTCAGTCTTTCATTATTCTAATGTTGCTAAAATGAGTATGTTTGTTTGGGCAGAGATACGTTTTTATCAGTAAAGCTGACCCCCATGGAATACTCTTTTAAATCCTAAGGTTGTGTTTCCCCAGACCAAACCCTCTGAAAATATACTGCCCACCAGTATGGATGACATGTGATTCCTACACCTTTTAATCCTCATTGGCTTATGTGACATTCCCTGTAGACTGATTTACATACTTGTATGATTCATTGTCTCTGTATAATGTGTTCGTGGTGTAAAGTGCTGACACACTACACTGATATGAGTAGCGCTAAACAACAAATGCATATGAGAGAGGGGCTACGGAGCGATGAGGGGCACTGGTGGAGGGTGGCAGTGAGAGAATCTGAGGAGGAGGTAGTTGGAGGGGCTGTGGAGCGATGAGGGGCACTGGTGGAGGGTGAATGCAGGGCTCGAGTCGGGGTACCAGGCGGGTGGACGGCGTCCCCTCACTTATTTTAACGGGAGCTCGATTACTGGAGCAAATGGAGCCACACATTTACTCTTTGGCCTCTCTGGGGCGAGATCGGAGCTCATTCAGAACGCTGCTCACGCGCTGGCTTCTCTGATGCAATGGCATCTAAGGGGTGAGCGAGGGGAGGCAATGAGTCTGATGGTGCAAGCCACCTTTCGTGACATCACTTGCTGTTGTGGAGTCAGCGTCCCCCCACTTCTTTTTTTAGGACTTGTGCCCTGGGTGACAGTGAGGGAATCAGAGGAAGAGGTCATGGTGTGGAGGGGGAGCTAGGGTGAGATGAGGAGCACTGGTGGAGGGTGGTAGTGAGGGAGTCTGCGGAGGAGGTCATGAGGGGGAGAGGCTACAGAGAGATGAGGAGCACTGGTGGAGGGTGGTAGTGAGGGAGTCTGAGGAGGAGGTCATGAGGGGGAGAGGCTACAGAGAGATAAGGGGCACTGGTGGATGGTGGCAGTGAGGGAGTCCAAGGAGGAGGTCATGAGGGGGAGGGGCTATGGAGAGATGAGGGTCACTTGTGGCGTGAGGCAGTGAGGGAATCTGAGGAGGAGGTCACTAGGGGGGCCATGGAGGGATGAGGGGCACTGTTGGAAGGTGGTAGTAAAGGTATTTACGGAGAAAGAGGTTATTAGATTGGCGCCAAAAAAGACTTTCACATCAGCGCTAAAGCCGGCCCTGTCATGGCCTTTCTGTTTTTGTTTATTTAATTAGCAGTCGGGTCATAAGGGCTACTGTGGAACATAAAGTGCATGCTAATTATATTTACTGCTATATTTAACGTTTTAAGTTTGAAGGTGATTTTACTAATGTTTATACCGGGAAAACCAAAGTGGAGGCCGATGGTGCCTGATATGTGGCTGGGGCCCAAGGTCAGCTGTGAGATAAGGTGCACTGGAGAGAGGAGTAGTGGATAATCAAGCCTGTAAGGGAGAGCGTTGCCGAGTCCGGGGTCAGGTGGAGGTAGTAATGAAGAGGGATTCTCCCTGAAGGCTCGCACAGAGGGAGCCTGTAAGGGAGTGTGTTGCAGAGTCCGTGGTCAGGTGGAGGTAGTAATGAAGAGGGATCCGCCATGAAGGCTCGAACAGATGGAGCCTGAGTAGTATCACTTGCCTGATACTTCCACCTCAGAAACCTCCTCTTCCCATTAAAGGAACATTACATGGAAAGTGATAATATTTAGAAAGAGATTTGGAAAAGAGTGAGTTTTACTGGTCCTATTTTTCTTGTTTCTTCTGAATATTCAAGGAGTGCCGCAGCGCAGGAACAGTTTGTACCGGGTCTTGGATAGAGTTGAACAAGTTCCCATGGCCCCCACAACTGTGTTTAAGGATTGTGATCATAATGTGTCGCCCCTCCCTGTATTTTAGCTTTGGGCCCCCAGGCAGGCTGTGCACCATGTGTGTGCTGAGGCTGCTGTGAAGGAGAGATGCACTATTACAAGCTGGTTTTGGGTACCAAGAGCACATGTCTTTTCATTCCCAGGGAGTTGGTTGCTGCTGCTTTTGAATTAATGACAGGGAGCGACCCCTGGTTGATGCCTTTGGGCCATCAGAGTGGGATTTGTATCCGGTCTGTGTTGGCAAGGTGGAGCTGACTGACCCCTTTGTGCTGCGTTTAGTTTTAAGGGCACACAGTGAGTCATTCCCTGTGAATAATTAATTTGCTGTTTTTGAAAGATAAAGAATCACAGGCTTCGACACTGTTAAGTTGGTTTTGGGTCCCCACTGTTTTAATGGGGGGGGGACCATGATGTATGGTCATTTAATGTCAGCTGTAGATGAAGGTTACATGAACAGTGTCATGTATGTGCATGTTTGCATTGTGTTGAGGGGATTACCAGGTAATTGTTCACGCAGCTCTCTGATGGATGTCACATGCGGTTTTCCTGAGTCCCCAGATAGATCATGCAGTCTGTGTGTTCTCTTTTGTACTGCCAGTCACCAGTGTATTCAACTGTGTAGCCTTGGACCGTGTCATGTATGTGCATGTAACTTGCATGATCAAGGTAACTATTAGCGGCGATACTACGTGTCTCTCGGACCTCTTTGAAGTGCATGCCCTCCCCCCCCTGGGGGGGGGGGGCGGCAATCTGAGGGATAGCCCCGGGCACCACAAGCTCTAGCTACGCCGTTCCTGGTCTTATGATGCGCTACATTCTGCCCAGAACTTGAGCTTATTCAGAATGAGCTAACCATGCCCTCTCATCACAGATACGCATTGGAAGTGACAAGGCTTCACAACGGCTTTCCATGTGGTCAAAAAATATTTAGATCGTACAATTGTGATCGTAATAATGATTAATAAACTCTTATACAAGTACAACACACAAACATTTCATTTCTATTCAGTGTTTTGGACTATTAGCCCACCAGCCCAATCGTGCAATACTAAAACCCAAACAAATATTGAGGCCAGACAAAGCTTCATTCACCCCTGTGACAGGAGTTTATTTTATTTTTTTATTAGAAATTGAGACAATAAATACAAGTATTTCTCATCCCCCCCCCTCCACTTTATTTTTTATCCTTATCTTATTCCAATCTTATGGTGCTACCGTAATTCCAAACAGTCTACCATTGTATTTACAGATTTAAAGTGCCGATGTGCATTAAACAATACATTAAATTCTTCAAGATTTCAGGCTTCTAATGTATAGTATCATAGGGTGTTACACATTACTTTATTTGATTAAAAATATAATCATAAAAGTTGAGAATACAAGCCATACATGTAAAAAAGATAATTAAAATGACCGATGGTGTGAAGATGCAACATTTTAAAACTAGGCAGGAACAAACAGTTTTTAAAAATAATTGATAATATAAAAAAGCAGAAAAAGAGTAGGCAATACTTGTGAAATTAAAAAATAAAGAGGTCAGAGAATTACAAGTGGACGCCGGAAATATAACCAGTTCATTGGAACAAAAGTCAACTGTCAGTGTCGATGAGAGAACGTCGATTTCGCATACACTGATGTTACAGGCATGGAGAACACAGAAAGGCGTTAGGACTTTATAAATCTACAGTTTTGGTTTAGCCCCTACAATTTGGCCTACAATTTGCTGGTTGAATTTACGGTATGCAAAATGAATAAAGTTAGTAAAACTTATATTTAGTGCTGTGTTCTCCGGGTTCAGAGCCGCGATAATTGCCTGTCTGCAAGACCGAACGCCTAATCTCTTCCACTCCGGCCTCAGTTTTAATCTGCGCTGGATCAGCAGTGCAGGGCAGAGGCATCCAAAATGCTCAATAGATTCCACCGAGTCTCCGTAACCCCTGCACTGTTGATTTACTGACGTACGACGCCAGGTGGGTATGTGTTTCAACAAGTGCCATTCCCCCAGTCGTAGTGGCATAAATCGCAATTTTAAATACAAAGGATATGTGCAGGGCAGGTATGATGATGGTATAGCCAGCTGGTAGGAATTAATTACTGCCCATGCATGCTTACGTTTAGCAAGGACAGCTTTGTCTGTGGAATAGGACAGCATGCGGGTACACTTCTTAATACTGATTTTAAAGGCCGTTTGACTGGGGTTTAGGGTCCAAAAGTCCCCTGCTGAGTGTTGCTGTACACAATCACGGAAGAGCTTGCTGTAGGTCCCGCTGGGATTATTAGAACTGATGTCCGACCACAACATTGACTCGAGGGACCCACCTTCAGCCTGCCTTAGCTTGTGGCACAGATTTAAATAGGCACCAGAGCTGGAGATTTCATAATTTAGGAGGCCCAGTTCTAATTGAATCTGTGCGGCAGGGGCAGACTTTGGTATACGAAAAACACTTTTATAAATCTTGGTCACGTGCTGATTTAGTGTTGTGCTAATTTTACCCCTAAAGATTTCGATGCCGTATGACAACGTGGGGCCGACGTTGGCTTTCATGACTTCCATCATTGGGGTTAGGCTCGGACCCATCAATTTTTTCGAAAGTTTTGAAAAGTTCAGTCGGAGGGCTGTGGCTTTCATTGAAATATCCCTACGATGGTTGGCGAAAGTGCCCCTGGAGTCAAAATTGACCCCCAAATATTTATAAGATTTTCCTACGGCAAGGCTGGAGTCATTATACGTCCAGCCGCCACCTCCGTAATGTTTTCGACCAAATATAACTACTTGTGTTTTCTTTAGGTTGACCTCTAGGCTGTTTGTAACAGTGTAGCTATATAGTTTATTTAACAATCGTTGCAGCCCTACTCGGGTTTGACTGAAAAGAATAAGATCGTCGGCATACAGAAGATTACTCAGCGGCTTTAAAGTCAACGAAGCAATAAAAAAACACCTTCGATGAGATCAGCGATTTGTCAATCAGTATAGATAATGCCAATAGATTGGAGGTTGTGCTCGACTTTGCTGTGAAGCTGGTTTGATTTTTTGGGAATCAAGTCTTTCTGATCAGCCCAAGAGCTTAGTTCTTCGAGTAGGACACTCACAAAATACTTTGCCTCATTGTCCAATAAGGCTATCAACCTGTAGTTGTTTGGGGACGAATGAGCACCAGACTTGTATATCGGATGGATTACTGCACCTCGCCATGAGTCCGGTATTGCTGAACAACTCGTATGGAACTGAAAAGGATAGCTAATTGTTGCGCCCAGAAGGGAATATTTACCTTACATAGGGCCTGTGGCAGGCCATTTGGACCCGGCGCTCCATCCGGTCTTGCTTTTGATAACATTTTAGTCAACCTTGCTTCAGTGATAGAAACCGTCTCACATTGGGGCTGCATCGGCTCGTAGGGGCTGTCCTTACACTCCGAGGACCCATTTTTAATCACTACTGGAGTGTTCACTGTTAAGGGGTCTGCACCTCCATTGGCTTTGAAATGATCAGTCAAAAATAAGGCCCATTCTGCCTCCGCGATGTTTGCACTCCCCTGTCTGGTTGTTCCGTTGATTTGTCTGTTCAGTAATGCCCAAAATTTTCTTAAGTTGCGATTTTTGCTTTCCCAGAGAAGTTTAAACCAAAATTGATCAAGGTGGAGTTGTTTGTCTTTTTGATATGCCTGTCTGTAGTTTTTTTGAGCAATTTTATAATCGTTCAGGCGGTCATTAGATTATGGGTACTGCCTGGTTGCCCGCATGGCCGCATTTCTAATCTTCTTTAATTTTACTGTTTGACTCGAAGTGGGGAGCTGGGAGCAACAGATGGTCAACTTAGCGTGTGAATGTGCTGGAAACAAATTCAGCAAGTGGTTACAGAAGTTTGACCAATCACCAATGTGAGATGCTGTGGGAGGTAAACCACCAAATGTGAAGGAGAGGCATTCCTTCAGGACGTTGATGCTAAATTAATCGTTCCATCTTAGGCGTTTTAGATTTTCGGAATGGACTCCCTTATGGGTTGTTGAAGCTAAGTTATGAATGGCTGGATTGGTGTTGATAATGACAACTTGTGGACGGTGGTCACTCTCTTGTCAAGCCTCAATGCTGTAATGGGAGAACAGGGCTAGGTTACAGATGGTATAGTCTAAAAAAAAGCAATTTCGTCCGTTTGTCCATGACCAGTTTGGCGGAATGTCCTGTGTAAACCCCACAGCACAATATGGTTGATTTGGGGGTTTAGACTGAGGCTTCAATGCCGACAGTAACCATAAGGGACATTCACCCAAATCTGAGGAGTTTCCCTGAAACAAGTTGGTATTAAAATCCCCAGTGAGCAAACAGTCGGCATGAGGTTAGGCCATTGCTAAGTCGCACAGAATTTTGAGCAGGCGGTTTAAATGGGCCCTTTTAGTCCGTGCGCTTGGATTGATGTAAACATTGAGCAGTAACAGGGGGCGCTGTCATTTCCACGAGCTGACTTTAACTCCAAGCAACCAGTCCTCCTCGAAGTTTAGTGGCTCTATTGGGCCCTTTAGGCTGCATGAAATGTAGATTGTCAATCCTCCCTTTGGGCAGCCATATTTACAGGCTCTAACAGCTGGTTTCCAGTATTCAATAAATCCATCGATGGGGCAATTTCAGGTGGCCCATGTTTCTTGTAGGGCGATTAGGTCGTGACCAAAGGTAAAGTTTTGGGTCTCTAATGAGGCCATTTTATGTTGAAGGCAGCTAATATTCCATGAGCACAGGGATTCGCGGGTCTGTAACTGAAGATTTGTAGAATTTACTGATTTAGAATGTGGAGTGTTAGGATTAACAGCCAGCATAGAAGTAGATTCTAACGAAGTTTGTCCATGCGGTCAAGGTAGGTTCTTACGGGACAAGGCTGCTGGTAGCCACCCCCAGTCATAGATTTCATGGCAGTTTGAGAGTGCGGTCCATAAGCTTCCTGATAGAGATGCATCACCTACTGCGTTTTTTAAGATTGAATATGATTTGCTATTGTCGCAGTTCAAGGGCCGACGCACACTCACCTGTGTTGCCAATTGGTTGGCTAATATTATTGGGTAGCCTGGGTTAAGGTAAGGAAAGATTTTAATGCCCCATGACCGAAGAGTATCTTTGCAGGCTAGAAGAGCTTGTGCCCGGGCTGCTGATTTAAATGTCACCAAAGTTTCTTCAGTGGGTTGCGACCCTCTTGGTGGAAGAAATTCTATATATTCGATTTCATCAGATACCCGTGTTTCGAGACCCGAGGCTCCTTTCAGTACTTTAATAATATTTGCTCTATTGAGGACGTCATGATGACCTTTTGATTTATATTCAGGTACAAAAAGAATTTTGGAACACTGGGGGTCACAGACGGCGCTTGATTGCAAATGGCCCTTTTCATCTAGAGTCTTTTTTTCCATTACGGGGTCGGTGGCTTTATCAAGAAGTGATATCGGATTGCCTCGAAGCCCGTCTGAAGTTGTCAGACAATCCTCTGGTGAATTTAGTGTGTTCTTAAAAAAGACTTTCGGGTGGTGACCTCCAGTACCTAATGGAGCAATTTGTGTACCAGAGGATTGAATGGGTTGGGTATGAGTGATCGTTTTAATAAGCAAATTTGTATTTACAGCTTGTGTTTGACCCGTTGCTAGTTCTATGCCGTTTGCAGGGTCTTTTAGGTTTTCAGCCGCTGCGTCTTCCTGGAAGACTTGAGTGGAGCTTCTTCGGCCGGGGATGGGATCATGTTGGACCTGTCAACATACAAGGGTGGCCTGCTCGAGATTTGATGACAGAGGAGCTGTTGCAGTCTGATGATCCTGATTTGATGGAATAGACGAGACTTGGTCGTTGGCCAGTGTCTTAAACAATGGAAACAGTTTAGAGGGTGCTGCCGCAGATTTTGTTGTAAGTTTGTTTCTTTGTTTACGTTGATGTTTTTTCTCTCTTTTGTTAAGAGGATGAAATGATTGTGAAATTGACGTGGAACTAGATGGAACCAGAATGGGTGGCTCAGAGTCAAGGACTACAATAGGGGGATCAAGTACGTTTGTGATATTGTTCATAGTTTGAGGGCGCGACAACAAGGATGGAGTTAACTTAGCTGGTGTTGGCAACCCTTGAACTATGTGAGACGGATTGGGTGCCGCGAGAGGTTTCCCCTCTTTGCTGTCTGGCATCTCGCAGATGTCTGCTGTATTATCTTATCATTTATTTTAACGGAGGTTGCGAACTGTACGGGCTCCTGAACCTTGCCCTTGCTGACGCTGCCACCTGACAGTTGTTTAACTTCATCTAAAACACCGGTTAAAAAGGCAGGAAGTGCTGAAAGGCTGTCAATAATGGGAGAGCAGCAGCAGACTGATTGAACCAGGTTTGCAGACGATTGAGCCCTTATTATTAAGTTGTTTAAATTATCTAACTTGTTGTCGATACCTGCTGTAAACACGGCTATGGTATTCAAAAGATCGACTTGCGTATCCAATTTGTCAGAGTGATAATTTAGTGCCGTGACTGTAGATTGAAAGGTCTGCAACAGTTGCGGCCAAATGTTGGACATGGGTGACAAAGAGGCGGCCTGTGAGTCAGGTTCCTGTTTCATAATGGGTGAGTTATCCGAGTCTTTGAGAAAGAAGGATAAATCCAATGACAGTTGATCTTTAAAATCTTTTGTATCGGTTCCTTGTCCAAACTTTATGGGGACTGTAACTGCACTTGTAGTAGTGGCCGTGGTAGTGGTCGTGGCTGTGACCGCGGCTGCCGTTACACTTGACAAGATTTGTTACGGGAGCAGTATAATATCCTCCTTCGGGGCCCTTTCCAGTTGGAATACAATCGGACTGGGACTGGGTGCTCCAAAGCTTGGGGAGTGGTGGTTTTGTGCAAGTAGGGGACTTGCTAACAGTTGTGCAGTTGATGTGGGCATAAAGATATCTGAATGCTGTGGCACGACGCTAGGTAATCGTTCAAATATTTCAATTGTTTCGGCCCAATGAGGATTTCTTGAAGCAGATGGCGTGTAACTTTCCTGAGATGCAAAGGAGTGACAGGATAAAGACTGCTGAATGGCTGGAGAAATTGCCATGGAAAGTGCAGGGGGCATTTTTTAATCATCCTCAAGTGGGCTGACGCTATAGTTGGCGATAGGGGTGACAGTTGGTGATGTGGTTTTGCTAATCGGGGACATATGGATAACTGCCTCAAATGTTTGTTGGAAATTGCTAGTCCTTGGCACCACCAATGTTTGTGGGGGGGAAAGAGGTCTTGCCACTCCAGGTGTTTTTTTAAAATACTCCAAAATCAAGAAGGATTGTTTAGACTTATGACACGGCGAAAAAATATGGTCCCTGTTGCCAGCTGGCTCTCGTCCACAGGGGAGTGGAGCTGGCGAATCCAGTGAGGGCAAGGACATTAGTTGGTTGGAGACATTCGCTGCTGCACCCTCTACCGCTGCTGCCAGCTGTTTTAGTTTTTTTCATTTCGGTGATGAGACCACCTTCCTATTTCTCCCGGATCTCATCACTCTGTTTTGTTTAATTTAACTATGTTGCCGATATAAAGCCGGTTGAAGCCGGATCCTCCTCTGCCGATTTTGCGATGGACTCGCGTGGTAGTGCAAGCGCTGCCTCTTGGACACCCCTCCTTTCTTCCGTCCCCCCCCTTCTCCCTGCCCACACCAACCTTCCCTACGACCCCTGTTGCCCCTGCACCCCCCCGCACCACTCAAACGGTTCTACAAGGAATAGAACTGAGGTGGTGTGGTATATTATGTATGTGGTGGGAGTGCAAAGCGGTGCGAAGGGGCAAACAGGGTGAACAAGGGTCCCAGCAAGAGGCCAGCAAGGCCAAGGTATAGATGTGGGCTGGGATATCGGATGGGCGGCGGGGCTGGGGGAAGCGAAACCAGACCAGGCTAAGCTGGGCCGAGTTAGACAGCGCGGAGACGGAGGGTGCATGGAGCGGGGGTAGGGGAACCAACCAAACCAAGTAGGTTTGACGGATTTTTTGCGGCTGCAGAGCAGGGCGAGGCGGGGTGGCTCGCGGCAGTACTAGACAGTCGCAGGGGGGAGGAGCAGCAGCAAGGCAACAAACAAACACGGCGTAGCAGACACGCTGCTGTACCAATGTTACAATGGGTGGGTGGAAGTTGAGGACCTAAAACGCTGTGGGTCACTATGGCGGTAGTAACCGGGAGATCACCGGGAGAGAGCAGCCCGAAGCTAAGGTACTGGAATTGCGGAAAGCAAGGGACTCAGAGGGAGCCCTGCAGCGCATCCAAACACCGTCTCCACTGTCTCCACGCCTCTCGTCCGCCTCTCCTTCACACCCTATAATTGCCTCGCTGCTGATCCATGCAGACCACAGCTGCCAACACCAGCCGCCAAGGCTGCTGAACCGCCAAAGCTACACACTGCTCGCCGACTCGCCGAACAACCAACCGAACGGTCAGTGCTACGGTCGCTCAGCTCCGACTCAGCTTCCGATTCAGCTCAGCACAACTCGCCTCCCCGTCTGGCCCCGTGTCTGTGAGTATCATAGTTATTTAAGGTAATACGTCGGGCGAGTTGGCTAAAAAAAAGTGCTATGTGCAAAAAGTGACATTATTATAAATAAATGTCTGGTCTAAAGTGCCATGTGCCAAATGTCCACTATTAAGAGCGGTCTCCCCTCCCATCACAGTACTATTTGAATACATAGCTGCATATTAATCAATGAATTCGGGGGTTATAACTATATGGCATGCTTTGTAAGAGAAAAAAGGGAAGCTTAGTACAGGTATCAAAGAGCTATTCCACCCAGTCTTCTACAGGCTTCCATATCTCGAGCCCCTTTCTTTTTGCCTTAAGGCCCCTGTGCCTGTAGATATCTTTTTCTAGATTAAATAAGGCCAACAGGCGCGCCACCCATTGTTGTAAGGATGGGGGAATCGGGTCTAACCAGGCCAAAGCAATGCACAGTCTGTACACCGCCATTGCTATAATTATTAGTGCCCGTCCTTTTTTTTCAGTTAAGGTCGATATTCTTAACCTGATTGCTGGTGCGTCCAGCTCAACCTGCAGGTGTAGTTTCTCCTTTAGCAACCCCTTTATATCCTGAATCAGGGGTTCCAGTTTATTGCAAGTTGCAAACATATGTATTATGTCCGCCTTGTGTAATGAGCAGCGCGGGCAATAGGCTCCCTTTCCCTCGCTTCATTTCGCTATTCTATTTGGAGTATAGTAGAGTCCAAAGCAGGTCTTGTAAAATTGAACTTGTAGATTGGCTGGGACTAAAATTGCCTGGGTGATTAGAAAAATCTTTTGAAAGGTAATCCCCGAAATCTCTAATGTTTCTTGCCATTTATTGGAGAATACTTCCATGTCATCTTTGGATCCCTCATTCAATATCTTATAGATGATCCCTATTCTGGGGTGCTGGGCAGGGTGATTCTATCCACTAGTTCCCTTCTCCCTAGCCGGTCTATCTTTTCCCAGTTTTTTTGTAGAAAGTCCCTAATCTGCAGGTACTTGAAGAAATCCTTATGTGTAAGGCCGCATTTAGTGGTCAGTTCCATCTATGATCTAATTCCCTCATGGGAATAAAAACAACCAACCTTTTAATTCCAGCCTCAAACCAAGATTTAATGTGTATGTCATTAAAAACATCAGGTAGATTCCCATTTTGCCACAGTGGGGTGTGGTGATTTAGTTTTCCCAATCCATTTCTGCACCGTATTGCGCCCCAAATTTGAAAAGCAGTTAGTAAAGTCTTAAATCGGACTCTTTTGTAGTAGCCATAGCTTAGTTGATGTCAGAGGCAACCCCAGGCACAAGTTCCCAGGTGGCGGGGAATTTGGCCTTCATTGTGCTGTGATCGATTCTCAAAAGTGTGGTAAAGTGTGTGAGTGAGGTTGCCCACCAATATAACTTTAGATTAGGGAGGGCTAAGCCTCCCCGCTCCCTGGGTATTGATAGCAGTTTGAATGCTCTTCTTGGTTGAAAGTATGATCAGATAAATTGTGCAAAGATATTTTCAAATTTTTTAAACCAAAAGTTTGTCAAAGCCAATGGAATTGCTCTAAAATAATATAACAATTTGGGAAAAGAAATCATTTTTTAATTGTATTGGTTCTAACAATAAGGGTTAAGTGTATGTAATCTAGTTTCTTTATGCGCATTCTTAGTTTCCACTGCGCAGATCTCCAGATTGTCCTTAATCACCTGGTCCAGATCCGAACTGATCTTAACTCCCAGATAGTTTGCCTTCTTTACTACCCGACTATCATTGTATATGATAAACTCATTGACGACTGAGTTTTCTCCCGATTAAGAGCATTGCCTGAAAGTATGCCAAATTTTCTAGCCTCCTCTTCTATTCAGGGCCGAACTGGCCGTAGCGGGCACCCGGCAATCCCCCGGTGCGCCGCACGGGTGGGCGACGGTTTTGGGCCCCTGGGGGCTGGTTTTGTTACAGGGCCGTTTTTGCAGCATAGTTGCAAAATCGTCCCTGTAACAAAATCGGACGAAAACAGGCCCTGGCAAAGAGCTCGGCGGCCCCCGGGGGGTTGGCGGCCGAGCACTTTGCCAGGGCCGGTTGTGGTTCCCAGTCTGGCCCTGCTTCTATTGCCCTCATGGCTTGTTCCGTTTGAGGTGTTACTATGGCTACGTCATCCGCGTAGGCCAAAACTTTACTCTTGTGGTTGTGGCTGAGTATCTGGGGGATGTTTTGTGCTATTGCGTGATGTTTAAGAAAGGGGTCTATATACAAGGCAAATAAGAGTGGTGAGCAAGGGCATCCCTGCCGAGTCCCTTGCTTCAGGGTCAAAGTACAGGACTTGTATTGCTCTTAAAAACTTATTCTCAATTCCTTATTTTTTGCATTGTTGCCCATAAAAAAGGCAGGAGACCCAATCAAAAGCTTTTTCAGCATTTAAAAAAATAGCTGCGATCGGGTCTCCTGTCACTTGCTTTATGTCAAAGAGGGTAATAACTCTTCGAATATGCTCTATAGTTCCCTTTCCGGGTATAAAACCATGTTGTCCCTCGTATACCATCTTGCTTATGACGTTATAGGACGATAGGAGCCCAGTTCTTGAACAGGTTTATCTTTTTGGGGGAATATTATAATTTTTGCCTGAGCCTAGGTTCTAGGAGGTGCCACCCCTTCTGCTGCCTGTAAAAACACAGATAGCAGATTTTCTTTGAGTTCTTCTTTAAAAACTCTGTAGAATTCCGTGGGGATTAGGTCAGGCCCCGATGCTTTCCCTTTAGGAAGGTTTGACATTGCCTCTTCTATTTCGTTCCATATTATCCGAGCCTTCAGTGCCTCCCTCTCCTCTTGGTCAACCCCTCCATCTCACAAGCACCTAGGTATTGGCTCGTTTGGCTTACAACTTCCCCTCTCTCTCCACCTCTTCCATGTATAATGCCTGGTAGAACCTAAAAAAAGGCTGTTCGTATGTCACTAGACTCTGTTACTAGACCAAACACTGGATCATTTATAGATAGAATTTCACTGCGTGTCACCGCTAACCTTGTTCTGACTGCTAGTAAGTGGCCCACCTTCTCCCCCATTCATACACCTCCTCCCGATGAGCTAGTGCTTTGTCTATAGCTTTCCTTGATAGTTACCCTTGAATTTCCGCTTTCGCTAGGGCCACCTCTTCCTGTGTTTTTTCCCTCCAGTGATTTAATCTTAGGGCGACAACTAACTTTTCCTCAGCCTGGGCTAGTTTCAAAAGTCTGATATTCCATAGATCCTTTTCCTTTTTTTAGGTCTCGCCTAGCGTTGCAGCACGCATGCGCTGCTCGCTCTGCGAGGGCTATTGTGATCAAGGAGATCTCTGAAGGGCACTTGAAGTGCCGCCCCTCTTTCTTATTGACAGGCGTCATCATTTATGATAAATGCTTGCTCCCTATTTGCAAGGAGGCTTTTTTGTGTACTCCCTTTCTCCTTGTCGGCATGCCCATCCCGACTGGATTGTGTACCAGCGGCGTCATATGGTGGGCTTTATCTGGTTGAGAAGCACTCTTTTATGGACACACAGGGAGACTGGCATCTGTGCGGCGATATTACAGGGCTTTGTTCTTCGGTTCGTTTGTCACACATGAGCATATGTTGATGCGGCGATATCACGGAGCTTTGTTGCCGGCTGCAGCGCTATGCGCTCTAAATTGTGTGTTTTTTATTTATTACTTTAATGAGCGCGGCGCCCGCAAGGGACACCGCGCTCACTTTATTTATTTTTCACGTTTCGTGCATGGTGGATCGTCATCCGGCCCCGATCACTCAGAGGCGCTCACAGACTTCTCCCCAGAACAGTGACTCACTGTGTGCAGCCGGTGTCGAGAGGACTTTGTGTGTGTTTATTTACTTGCGTGGTTGGTTGGTCTCCGGCCTCATGACTCTGAGGTGTTTACAGACCTCTCCCGGGTTTGTGGGTCAGAATCACTGCCCGCACCGGCCCGCCAGTGTTTGCTGAGCTCCTCCCAGTTCCGTGGACCTTGCCGCGTGCATCCTGTGCCGAGCTGCTTGTTGACACGCGCGTGGGGTTGATTGCCGGCCCCATCTCCCCGGTCCCAGGGAACAGATTGACTCGCACAGAAGATAAACCGCTCTGTGCAGCCGAGACCCCGGGAAAAAAGGCAAAGAAAAATGAGCGACACAAAGTGTCCGCCCTTGTTTGGCCGCCTCCATTGTTCCCAGCCCGTCCTGCAGACGCAGACAGCAGCCACCAGCCACCAGCTCTGCGAATCAAGCCCTGCATCTGCTCCGGGCACCCACCGCATTTGCCAGAGTCCAAACAAAAAAAGCCATTCACCGGGTATTATTCGCCAGCACCGTCTCCTGGATCCCTTTTTGTGTGCCCTGATATGTGTGCTAAATGAATTGTCTTAATTGCATCACTTTTGAATTAAAAATCAATGTTAATCAGGCGGAAGAAGTAAATATCAGTTTACGCCGCACCGTTACTCTGCTGCGCTTGTTGTTTTGCAAAGAAATGACATAAAAGCCCGAAAAAAGTCTAACTAATATCGTTTAGGCTCGGCTGCAGACAGAATTGGAAGGGCCTGGTTAGCGGCGATCAAACTGTACTGAGCTTTGCACTTAATTTCCTCCGTTATCATTTACAATCAGAACCTCTTGGCTTGACAGCCACGTCTAAGCAGTAGTAAATTAGTACAGATTTATACTGATTTTACTCTAATAATCGTAATAAAAGCTTATAAATTTGGCACTAATTACATAAATGTGGGGCCCCCAGATGGCCAAAGCTAGACTTAGGCTAACTCAAACAGTGGGCGGGATTATGAAATTGTTTAGAACATCTGTACATAAGCCAGCAGCTCCTGTGGTGGAGATATTTAACGCCCAAGCAAGGGGGTCTACACTATATGGGGCAGAGCTTTGGGGGCACTGTTCTACCTCTGATCTCGTCAAGCTGGAAAATAATTTCATGTGACAGCTTATAGGCCTTCCACGCAGCACACCACTAGTTCCCCTCCGTTTGGATTTGGGCATGAGGCCAATTGATGTAGAGATTGCCCTTAGGCCTCTGACCTTTTGGCACCGGGTATGGGTAACCCAGAGTTGTCCTCCTACAGAGCCGAGCTAAAGGAGCTTCTGCCAAGATTAAATCCTAGTAAATTACCGTGGCTGACTCACATTAGGAACCTTTCCGCTAGGCTTGGTAGGCCAGAGCTATGGTCATCCCCAGAGTTTTCCTGCGCCTTGACATCTAGGTCGGACCTCGTAAAACACTATAGGCAATCCAACCTATTGTCCCTACAAGAAAGTGCCAAAGAGGGCAGGCTGACGATGGAGTTCTTTCAAATCAAAGAGGTATATAAAAAAGAACTCTTTCTGGATGTAATCTACCCTCCATTGGCTAGGACATTGTACTTACAGTTTAGATTGGGGAATTTAGCACTGGCAGTGCACACCAGCCTATGGGCCCCTG
This sequence comes from Triturus cristatus, assembly GCF_964204655.1. NCBI lineage: Eukaryota > Metazoa > Chordata > Amphibia > Caudata > Salamandridae > Triturus > Triturus cristatus. Next base: position 279,248,549 of record NC_140580.1, on the reverse strand, counting down.
AGAACTTGAGTGTGTGTCCTGTATGTAAATCAACGGCTGAGACTGAAACCCATGTACTGTTTTTCTGCCCTGCATATGTTTTGCCCCACAAACGCTGGATTATCCAATTATGTAAAAACCTAGGGTTTGTCCGCTGTCAAGAGGCCCACAGAGTACTAAAATATGATACTGATCCTCTAATTGTATTTGCCGTATCGCGTTTTTTAAATGCTATGTGGCACATTAGGAGAGGGCTTTTAAAGTAATCATAGGGAGAGGATCAAAGGGCCAAAATCATTACAAGCTATATTTTGTGTGTCTTCAAAATAACTTTTAACAACTTTTGTAAAATTTGGTAAATAACATAACATAACGTAAATGCATTTAAATCCCTGTGTAGTTGTCAGTCTTTTTATACAAATGCATGGGATGTAAATATTGACTAGTCTGTGTAAATATTTTGTGTTTTTTTATCTTTTATTGTACTTTTATGGTGCAAGTGGCCGAAATAAAGTTCTTTGACTGACTGAATTACATAAATGCCTAATGATCTTGAAAATTACTCTGGTTAGAAATATATTACTAATCTAAACTTTGTTGTTGGCTGGCTTTTGAAAATCAGAATATTAGGGATGGTTAGCTTCACTTGTGCGGAGCGCTTGAAATTGTTCTGATAGTCTAACATAAAGGAAGATAAAAATCATTTGACTCGTATTTACTGCATAAAATTAAGTTTGCGAAGAGGGCTGAACTTGGAAACTTCGTCAGAAAGCGATGGGTGCGGGGGGAGAAAGGGGCCACTCAGCATTTCCTAATCTGGTTAAAAACAGATCTTGCCGGAGGCAGAGCGCACTCTAAGGAAAACCTCGAATGACCGCTCTGAACGTAGAAATATGGGCCTCTTCTGAAGTAAAAATCATCTCTGTGATGTAGCGCTTAGAAGGTTGAAAATCGTAGGGGTGCGTTATATTCACTGTTAGTCGGCACCCGCATATAATCAAATGTGTACTCAGGTATTTTTGTGTGCAATGTATTAAGAATTGTATAACCTATGTCGATTTCAATAGAAGTGTTAGCTATGTACAAGCATCTTATGTATATATTGGAGCAATGCATAGAGTTTAGTCCTTTGAACAATGTGATGTTAAAACGTGTAGATTAGAATTCGTGTCTGTAGACTGTTTAGTTTGACCACACATGAAAGAAAGACGTAAATGTCAATACTGTGATTTAGACCTGCTTGTGTAACCGAAGTAGTGGCCAGAATTCGCATATATCGTTGAGGCGAAAGGCCTGGTATTTTCTTATGTTAGCCAAGGGCAATAGGCCAAAAGGGATTTATTCCAGTAGAGGTTTTAGGCTGTAGTAAATTGCAAGTTAAAAGATGTGAAGTATGTCTGCCTTGCATGATCTCACCCCAGGTGCAAGGACAGTTGCTCGTTAGTAGAGAAGCTCTTTGTTCACAAATTGACTTATGTAGTAAAAGCCAGACATGGGAGTGCATTGGAATGTGCCAATCGTAACTCCTAGTGCGGATGGCGTCTGGGACTCAAGGCCAAGCGATGGACGATGGAACTGGACAGCGCTCTGTGGAAAATTACTGAAAGTCGACCCCGCAGAAGAGGAGGCGCAAAGGGCGTGTTCTGAGATTTGGGGTTCTGTATTAGGGAAAGCGCCCCGAGGGTGGAGGCAGATCAGAGCGGCCCTGAGCAGAGGAAGGCTAGGCGAAGAGATAGAGGGGGCAACTTAGACCAAGCTCTCTAAGTGAAGACTTCTTAGGAAGTTTCACTCTGACACCTTTTACTCGATTGGGGGTCTTGGGGATTGCTAAGTAGGGATGTCATCTAGTACAGAGTAGGGACAGAGATGGTATGGTCCAGTGTCCCTAATATCGACATTGGCTTGGTAGTTTTCTACCTCATGCTTTTAGAAATTGTGCTTTTAGTTATTTTTAGCCGTATGCGGATTCTTCGTAGAGTAGCATTTGTGTTAGTGCCTATGTACTTGTTGTGCCTCGTATTGAGGACTCTGTATCTTCAAATCTTTATGCTGATAATAAAAGCCAGAGAGCCAAGAGATTAAGTTTCGCGTCCTTGATTATGGCAAATTGTGGACAGTAATTTTGATAATTGTGTTTATTCCCTCTACGCTATTGGGCAAGTAAAAAGTTCCATCCGACCAGAGTGGGTTCTAGTAGATAATTGCGAGATACTAAAATGGGCCGGAGCAGTTGGTAGCAGAGACGGATGGTTACTTCCGATAGCGAGGGACGATTAGATTAGATAAGGATAAGTGATCCTCGAGGCCCAAAAGACGATAAGTGATGCTGAATCATCAGATGGCGAGCAGCAGACGGCAGCAGATGAGCATCGACGGCGAGTAGCAGCGCGGCCGAAAGCAGCAGTTCCAGGAGTGAGTATGAAAATGAGATGTTGTAGATTGCGGTGTTGATTTGTTGTGTGATGTCTTGCGGAGTTGATGTGTATGTCGTGTGATTGTGAGATCAGGCTGTGAGCGCGCGCAGCCCGGGAATGGTGGTGTAGAAGACACCTGAGATAGATTTTGTTGACCACCCAAAGGAGATCGTGAGGTACCATCGATCACCTGGACCGAGATAGGGGGAGCGAACGTGTGTGTGTATGGCAACTTAACGCTGGTCGTGGGTTGTTGTGTGCGGATCGGAGTGTTAGTAACCTATCAGTGGCGATCTGTCTGGCCGGACGGGGGCAGACGGGCGCCAAACGAGGTCAACAAGGTCGAGAGACTGTGGACGAACAGTCAGAGGCTGTGGACGGACAGCCAGAGAAGTAACTTAATTGGTTATTTCAGTGTATGAATGGGACGAGAGAAAGCGTGAAACGGGTTTGGAGAAGGGAACTGCTGCGAACGGAGGAAGGTGACGTCAGAGGGTGTCGCGCTGTGATAGGCCGGTTGGTGTGAGTCGCGCTGTTATTGGAGGATTTAAGAACAAGAAGTAAATAGAGCGCGAGATCAAATTCGCTCGTCATGAAGTGTCTTAGGGTTTTGCGAGAATTGTGTAGAGGTGATAAGCATGTGGTTGTTCGTGAGGGAGAAGAAGCCCCTCCCGAGGACACCCCAGCACATTACATGGCAAAGAATGTGGGGTTACATACTATAGTTTGGATTGAGAATTGGCACAAGATTACACAAGGTGAAGGGGAATTAGCTTTCCCGAGGTATGGCTCATTTAGACTAGCAGTGCTGTACCAACTAAAGACGGTGATGGGGTCCTTAAGACCCTTGCCAAGACCGGCGCAGTTCGAAGCATTACATGCGTGGATTAGAGCAGCGCATGATAAGGAAAAGGGAAGAAGTCAGGAGAGGATGAGGAAGTCGATTAGGGCATTTCAGGATGCCAAGTGGGACGCAGCGGAGAAAAGATGGAGAGTGCAGACAATTGAGGAAGAGAAATTGTATCCCTTGCTGATAGACTCGACGGGGATAAGGCATGTGAAAGCACAGGAAGAGGAGAGTGACTCTGATGATGGGGTATTGCAAAGACTGTTAGACGAGAGACCACCTCCTTATAATCCGGACGAAGAGGATGATAGGTGGGGTGAGAGGGGAGAAGCTAGAAGGGTAACGATCCAACCTGAGACCCGAGTAGAAGGGTTGGTTTCGTTTGAAACGGCGAGTTCACAGGGTCAGTCTGAGGCTAGTGGGAGGATTGAAAGAGAGATGAGGTTATCGGATGCATTGAGGGTACCGGTCACCATTGGACCGATTGTGTCGATATACAGTCCGGAATCAGAGGAAAGAGAGAGGTCAGAACGAGTGGCAGAAAGAACGAGGAGAGAAAGCGGGGAAAGAGGGTTGGAAGGGGCAACGGCCCGACCTCCAAGCCCTGTCCAATGGAGTACACCATTAGCAGCGGTGTCAGATACATCTAGGGGCGAAGAGGACCAGAGATCGGTGAGGCCGAGGACTCTGATGGAGTCGAGATCAGATTTAAGGTCATGGGTACCGTTGGAGAGGCACCTGAACCGGAATGTGGGCCAAGCAGAGAAAACTCAAGATGACTTTAAGAGTTATTCTGCTCCCATAGAAACCCCAGAAGAGAGGGGAGGGAAGGAACCAGAATGCGAATATGATGAGGGACGTGGAGCAAGTTGTCAGGTGTTGAAAGGAGCTTTGAAGGCAGGGATGATAGACATAGTAAGGCTCAAGGCAGAGGTAGATGAAATTATATATGGAAGTCTACCTCTTGAGAGGATAGTATCTTACAATCCAGATGAGCTGTTTTTCGTGGCGAAAGATGTGACGCGGAAAGCACGAATGGCACACGAGAAATTGAGGGGATTGGCGAAGGAATATGATGTGGATCTATCCAAGACTAGGGTGTTGCAAGGAAGCCATAGGATGCATTATACTGAGCGAGAGTTGGAGGAGAAGAGGGTTGTTGGATTGAGGTCCCATGCCAGAGAACTGGTCCTAGCCATGCGGCCATGGCTGACGCTGGATAAATGGGAAGAGAAATGGTCAAAGAAAAAGACCTCTAGGGGAGTGGAAGGAGGGACCCCGGGTGAAGGGTTGTTACTAGCAAAGACCTTTCCCCTGAGGGAAGTGGCGAATGGAGGATATGTGCATGTACCATGGAGCAGGGGGGATTTGGCATCATTTACGAATGATTTTCCCAGGCTCAGGGAGAAGCCTGCAGAGTGGTACAAGCAAGTTGAGCGTTTTGTTAAGATTTCGAAGGTATTGTGGATAGACCTGAACACCTTATTTGATATTGTGGTTCCAGGAGATCTGTGGAACGCATGTAAAATTGCTGTTGATTGGCCGGACTATGAGCCTGAGAGGAATATGATTACAAATGGTCCGTCGCCCGCGGTGATGAGGCTGTATGAGAAAGTAATTACCTGGTTGAAATCGAAGGTTTCACCCCAAGACATTGATTGGGTGAAAATAGACAGGACGGTGCAGGAGCCTAAGGAGACAGTACATGAGTTTTATGAGAGACTTTTGAAGGCTTTTAAGCAATACAGTGGCCTAGATGAGCTGGAAACGAAGGATATGGGACAGTTTGTGTCTAAGTTCGTGCTGGGTTTGAAGCCCGAGGTTAGTCTCATGATACAGCAGCATTTAATTTGTTGGCAGAATAAGCCCGTAGATGAAATCTTGCGGTACGCCAGGTACTGCACGGATGAGATTGAGTCGAAACACAAGAAGATGAAGGATAACCTATTGCTCATTCAGATGCAAGCTGCTCAGGGACCGCCGAATGGGGGTCCAGTGGTGAGGAGACAGGGAAACTACCAGACAGGGAATCAGAACGTGCAGGGTCAGGGAAGGCCGAGGCCCGTAGACCCTAGGACAGGCATAGATGTAGCAATACTGAAAAAGACGACAGCTTGTCACCAGTGTCACCAGGTGGGACACTGGAGGCGCGAGTGTCCCTTGAACCCCTATAATCAGCCACAGATAGAGGGAGGAATGGGTCAGGTCCCTGGGGTGGAACAGGTACAGACGGTGACTGTACCGAGAATGATGCAAGGGGGGACCGGCATCTCGCAAGTGCAGGTTCCCCACCCACCCAGAATACAGAACATACAGCAGGGAGCTCGAACTTATTTACAGATGCCCATGTTTGAAGTAAGCGAGGAGAAAGATGTGGATTTGCTGGTCCAGTTGAGTTTAGGCCAGGACGATGATTGCATACTTAGGGCCATTCTAGAGGTGGATCAGAGAGGACCCTTCGTGGAAGCAGAACTCGACGGACACCCTACTACCTTTTTGGTTGATACGGGGGCTACCAGGTCAACTATAAGATCAGCAGTAGTTCCGGGTGTAGCCCTTTCTGGAGAAAGCATACAAGTGGTTGGAGTAGCGAACAAAAGGCTAGTTAGCCCCTTGACAGAACCGATTCCAGTCAGGATAGGAAACTTTAGGGATCGACATCAGTTCGTGGTGTGCGACTCTAGTCCTGTTTGTTTGTTGGGGAGAGACTTATTGTGCAAGCTCAATTGCACAATTTACTGTACCCCGAAAGGAGTAGAGGTGCAGACAAGGGATGATGACGCGACCTTTAAGGTTGCAAATCAGCGGGGGTGTGTGGAAATGTACCCAGCTTTGACAGTGGAGGAGCTTCCACAGGATTTGAGGGAGTCAGTATCGGCTGACGTGTGGGACCTAAGTGGAGAGGAGATTGGCTTAGTCAGGGGAGTGGAACCAGTGAAGATTCAGGTTAAGCCAAACGCGGCATTCCCGAGAACACCTCAGTATAAATTATCCCCTGAAACGATTGCTGGGATCAAACCTGTGATCGAGTCTATGATTAGGCAGGGAATACTGGTGGAGATTATGGGTAGTCCATGTAATTCGCCCATTATGGGATTACAGAAACCAAGTGGGAAGTTCAGGATAGTGCAATACCTGCGGAAAATAAACGACATAGTCGTTCCATGTTGTCCAGTGGTACCGAATCCATCTGTGATACTGTTTCAGATCCCATGTGAAGCTGGATGGTTCACGGTGATTGACTTGTGTCAAGCATTTTTTTCGATTCCCCTACAAGAGAGCAGATTTCTTTTTGCATTTAGATTAGAAAATCGGATATTAACGTGGTGTCGTATCCCACAGGGGTATACGGAGAGCCCATCGATTTTTAATCGGCTCCTAAAGAGGAATCTCGAAAGTCTTGTGTTGCCGCGAAATTCTGTTTTGGTGCAATACATTGACGACCTGCTTGTTGCGTCAGAAACAGAAGACGCTTGCAGGACTGATACAATTGCGTTGCTGAACTTCTTGGGAGGAAATGGTCACAAGGTGTCTCCAAGCAAGTTGCAATACTGTTTACCTGAGGTACAGTATTTGGGGCACAGAATCGAAAAGGGTAAAAGGAAGGTGTCTCCAGATCGCATTGATGCGATTCTGAGAATGCCAGTTCCCTCGACGCAGAGGGAAGTTAGAATGTTTTTGGGAATGGTGGGCTATTGTCGCCAGTGGATCCCAAACTTTTCCTTTGAAGCGAAGCCTTTACAGCGGCTGACGCGAAAGGATGTAAGTGATCCGGTACCATGGGACGACGACTGTTTGAAATCATTTCTGAGGCTGAGAGAAGCCTTATGTAGCGCTCCTGCGTTGGGAATGCCGGATTACAACAAGGCATTTGCATTGTTCTGCTGCGAAAGAGAAGGTTGCGCATTAGCAGTGTTAACTCAGAATCATGGAGGTGTCCGTAGACCAGTTGCCTATTTCTCAGCTACTTTAGATCCAGTAGCTTCTGCGTTGCCCGGATGTCTCAGATCCGTTGCAGCAACAGGTGTCAGCATCGAGAGATGTGAGAGCATTGTGATGGGTCATCCTCTTACTGTACATGTGCCACATTCTGTTGAATTGTTAATGACTAGGACTAAAACGCAGCACCTCACGAACAATAGGTTGACTCGGTATGAGCAAGTTATCCTTGCAGCCGATAATGTGACATTGAAGAGGTGTGCTGTTTTAAATCCTGCTACACTGTTACCTGTTCCCAAAATAGATGATAATGAAGATTGTGAGGACCATGATTGTCTCGACGTTACGGAACTATGCACCAAACCGAGACCTGACATTGTCGATGAACCACTCCCAGTTTCAGATGAGATTTTCTTTGTGGATGGTTCATGTTTAAGAGACAGTGTCGGTCGACTGAGAGCAGCGTTTGCTGTATGCACCATCACGGGTGTGGTTGAAGCCGCTTGTCTAGAAGGAGTACACTCCGCGCAGGTGGCCGAGCTCATTGCTTTGACTCGTGCCTGTTTGGCAGCTGAGAAGATCCGTGTAATGATTTACACGGACAGCCAATATGGGTTTGGTGTGGTTCATGACTTCGGACAGCTATGGTCCCAGAGAGGGTTTATGACGTCGTCAGGTTCACCCATAAGAAATGGTGACCATGTACGAAAATTGCTTGAGGCATTGCAAGGCCCGGATGAAATTGCCGTTGTTAAATGTGCTGCACATACGAAGGGGAATGATTTTGTTTCGTTGGGTAACAACTATGCTGATGAAGTAGCTCGGTTTTGTGCAGAGCAGGGATGCAATTTTACGGGGACTCACATTGAAGAAACTGAGAGGGAATTGGTGTATGGTCAGATGTTAGCAATGGCAGACTCATGGGAAGAATTGAAACAGCTTCAGGAAGGAGTCTCTGATCAGGAGCGAGACAGTTGGATACGAGCTGGATGTGAGAAAGGAGATGTGGATATATGGGTTTCGAATGATGGACGAGCAGTGTTGCCGGAAGGGTTGTTGAACCCCATGGCGAGGTTGATACATGGTGCTGTACATCTAGGTAGAGACGCAATGATGAGTGTTTCGTCAGACTTGGTACAACCCAAAGTTTCGGGCAGTGGCTGAAACCGTGTGCCAGAGGTGTGTTACTTGTCAACAGATGAATGTAGGAAAGAGGACAGCTGTGACGTTGAGCCACATAGGGAGGTCAGGAGGACCTTTCAATAGGATGCAGCTGGATTTTGTTGAAATGCCGAAGTGTAATGGGTTGAGGTACATATTAGTCATAGTATGTGTCTTTTCCAGGTGGGTGGAGGCATACCCTACACGTAGATGTGACACGCTCACGGTAGCAAAACTACTATTGAGAGAACTCATTCCAAGGTACGGGTTCCCGACGTCCTTTGAATCGGACAGAGGAACTCATTTCCATAGCGAAGTTATGAAGTTGCTTTGTGCTGCCCTGAATATAGATCAGAGACTACATTGTAGCTATAGACCAGAAGCTTCAGGGATAGTGGAGCAGGTGAATGGAACTCTGAAGGCTCGGATGGCGAAAGTATGTTCGTCTACGTCTCTGAAGTGGCCTGATGCATTACCCTTGGTCCTTATGAGCCTCCGAGGTGTGCCTGATAGAAGAACTGGGTTGTCTCCCCATGAAATCCTCATGGGAAGAGTGATGCGTTTGCCTGCAATACCTGCCACTGCTCTGATAAATATCACTGATGATATGATCCTGGACTATTGTAAAGGCCTTGCTGACGTGGTCCGTTCTGTGTCTCAGCAGGTGCAGACAGCAACGGTTCCAGCTGCGAGTGACTTGTGCCACGACCTGTGTCCAGGCGACTGGGTCCTAGTTCGCAAGCACGTGAGGAAGAGTTGCTTGGACGCAAGGTGGCGCGGCCCGTTTCAAGTGATCCTCATTACGAACACAGCTGTCAAGTGTGGAGGTTTACCGAACTGGGTGCATGCTTCCCATACCCGCCGAGTCCCAGCACCCTTAGAAGATACAGCCCCTCTCGAGATCGAAAGTCCAGCTGAGCCGATCGAATCACCTGAGAGGGCCAGTCAAGCTGTAAGGGTTGCTGAAGCGGCTGATGGTGCACTGAACCGAGCTGAGGAAGGACGTGAAAGAAGTACTGACCCAGAACCAGGCGAAGGAGCAGGAGGTGCAGTGGGTAGTACGGAATCGAGTTCTGCCGAAGAGGAGGAGATCAGTGCACGGGGTATCGAAGGGAAGACCGGAGGTGCCACCGAAGCAGAAAGGGTTTGGCCCGCAAGACAGAACCGGGTAAACCTGAGGTCGGTACCGGACACAGATCTTGCACCAGTTTCGGAGGAGCCAGAAGAAGAATCAGGCGACGAGGAGAATCCTCAAGGTGTGAGAAGATCAAAGAGAACAAGAGTGCCAAGTCGGAAGTACGCTTCACCAGAGTGGGCATATCAAGTGACTGATGCCAGGGTTACCGAGCACGGGAAGATTGAGGTCGATGACATTGGTCAACAGTGTCCCGCTCCAGAGAGTGGAAGTGTTGTTGAAAGTTCCGGGATTGGAGATCGAAGGAATTCTGACAATTCATATTCCGAGTCCGCCTTTCCTGAGTGTCATTCGAGGTATGATCTTGGACAATTTGGAGTTCCCGACGTTCACTACTGTGCCAGACCCACAAGAACTGATCATTCTTAAGCTCGAAATATTGCAGGGAGTCCTGGAACTGTTGGGACCAGCGGTTATGTTGGATTGATTTGAGAGGGTTGCAAGCAGAGAAGAAGATAACCTAGACCCGAGCGGAAGAAGAACAAAATTAGGGATTTTTCCGTTATAGAACGAAGAAAAGTTAGGGAGGTTTGCCTAAGTTCACGAAAGAGACATTAATGAGAAAGAGACTTACCATTTCAGAGACTGTATCGGACACTGAGTATATTCCGAAGATGGCAGATCCTGCAAACCCACATCGTAGGGCTAAATTGATAATAGGCACATTGATAGGAGTTGTGATAGTCACCATATTTGCAGTAGTGATAAGTTCGTACATGGTGGCTCACAGTCAAGAGGGAAAGGTTCAGGGAGCACCCACACCTATTACCCCAGAACAGAGAGGTGTCAGTATCAGAGAGCAGGGAACATCGAAGTTGAGGGATGATCGCAGACTCCACATGGATTTGTCGAGGGGTGATTTTAAGCTTAACGCGTATGCAAAGCTGCTGTATGAGTATGTTGATGCGATGGATGTGAAGGATTGCTATGTGTGTATGCAGTTGCCTGCTTCAGTGGATGAAGGTATCAAGTATCATCATCTCCCATTGACATATGGGATTTCTTGTAGTTTATTGCTCAGTCTATTTTATGACAGGAGGCAGTTCGAGTATTTCTTTTCAAATTTTGACACAGTACTTCCTGAAGTTCCAGCAATAAAGCATTTGAACAAATACGATTATTATAAGAAAGAGGACAGACTCCTGAAGTATTTTAGACCGACTGTGAAGTTGGATACGGCGCATGCTCACAGGAATAACCTGACATGTGCGTTATCTGAGACGGAGAAAAAATTCATTGATCAGGTAGAAGACAGGTATAGAAAGTTGACTCAGACACGAGACACCGGAGATAGTCCAGTAGATTGGACAGAGGAGGAGAGGGCTCACAGATCAAAGGGAAGTTATGGACCAATAGCGTTAGATGAAGTGCAGAGAGGGAATTTATGCATTGGGCGGCCTCAATCGGCCACAGAGAAGGTTGCGGTAGGACATAGCACCTGTTCTCAGACTTTCACTCTGGACGCTTCTGTTAAGGGCTTTATGCAAGGTCCAGTAGAAGTGATTCCGACAGTGTATTATGTCTGTGGGAAGAATGCTTATGTCAGGCTACCCGCGAATTGGTATGGCATATGCTGTTTGGCTATCATATTCCCGAAGATTTATCACACAGAGGACTTGGAGTTGTTAGAAACGAAGCAACATTCTAGAAGACGTAGGGCTGCAAACGCAGGTGCAGTGATTGGGGACATATACGGAGCAATGATACCTAGTATGGGTGTGGTGTTGAATGACGTGAAGATCAGGAGGTTGGTGACTGTAGTTGATGAGTTGTCTATGAACACGGCGAGGTCGCTGTTGTTGGTGGCTGGAGAGATGTTGTCGATACGAAATATGGTTATGCAGAATCGCCTTGCGTTAGACGTGTTATTAGCCAAAGAAGGCGGAGTCTGCAAATTATTGAAGGTTCAAGAATGCTGCACATATATTCCAGACAACACGAAGGAGATAGGGAAGTACATAGATAACATCACAACTATTCACAAGGAGATTATGGACTTGACGGAGGAGAATGTATGGGAGAAGATTGGACAAGGATTTGGAAGAGTGGGAACGTGGTTTGCGAATTTGGGAAGAGGATTTCTTGGATCAGTGCTGAAGCCAATTATCATTGCTGTAGTTTGCGTGATTTGTTTGTGGGGATGCGTGAAGGCATGGAAGTGGTATCAAGGAGGCAAGGTTGAGAGAGCTCTTAGGGCAAACGAGAAAAGGATAGCGAAGCTCCAGGAGCAGCAATATGAGAGTCTTAAAAGAATGGAGGTAATTCGACATGGCGGAGCCATGACTAGTACGGTTTAAATCAGTTCTGAAAAAGGGGATTGTAGTGGTGTGATGACAGATGTCATCAAAGGGGGGAACTGATGTAGCGCTTAGAAGGTTGAAAATCGTAGGGGTGCGTTATATTCACTGTTAGTCGGCACCCGCATATAATCAAATGTGTACTCAGGTATTTTTGTGTGCAATGTATTAAGAATTGTATAACCTATGTCGATTTCAATAGAAGTGTTAGCTATGTACAAGCATCTTATGTATATATTGGAGCAATGCATAGAGTTTAGTCCTTTGAACAATGTGATGTTAAAACGTGTAGATTAGAATTCGTGTCTGTAGACTGTTTAGTTTGACCACACATGAAAGAAAGACGTAAATGTCAATACTGTGATTTAGACCTGCTTGTGTAACCGAAGTAGTGGCCAGAATTCGCATATATCGTTGAGGCGAAAGGCCTGGTATTTTCTTATGTTAGCCAAGGGCAATAGGCCAAAAGGGATTTATTCCAGTAGAGGTTTTAGGCTGTAGTAAATTGCAAGTTAAAAGATGTGAAGTATGTCTGCCTTGCATGATCTCACCCCAGGTGCAAGGACAGTTGCTCGTTAGTAGAGAAGCTCTTTGTTCACAAATTGACTTATGTAGTAAAAGCCAGACATGGGAGTGCATTGGAATGTGCCAATCGTAACTCCTAGTGCGGATGGCGTCTGGGACTCAAGGCCAAGCGATGGACGATGGAACTGGACAGCGCTCTGTGGAAAATTACTGAAAGTCGACCCCGCAGAAGAGGAGGCGCAAAGGGCGTGTTCTGAGATTTGGGGTTCTGTATTAGGGAAAGCGCCCCGAGGGTGGAGGCAGATCAGAGCGGCCCTGAGCAGAGGAAGGCTAGGCGAAGAGATAGAGGGGGCAACTTAGACCAAGCTCTCTAAGTGAAGACTTCTTAGGAAGTTTCACTCTGACACCTTTTACTCGATTGGGGGTCTTGGGGATTGCTAAGTAGGGATGTCATCTAGTACAGAGTAGGGACAGAGATGGTATGGTCCAGTGTCCCTAATATCGACATTGGCTTGGTAGTTTTCTACCTCATGCTTTTAGAAATTGTGCTTTTAGTTATTTTTAGCCGTATGCGGATTCTTCGTAGAGTAGCATTTGTGTTAGTGCCTATGTACTTGTTGTGCCTCGTATTGAGGACTCTGTATCTTCAAATCTTTATGCTGATAATAAAAGCCAGAGAGCCAAGAGATTAAGTTTCGCGTCCTTGATTATGGCAAATTGTGGACAGTAATTTTGATAATTGTGTTTATTCCCTCTACGCTATTGGGCAAGTAAAAAGTTCCATCCGACCAGAGTGAGTTCTAGTAGATAATTGCGAGATACTAAAATGGGCCGGAGCATCTGTGTGGTTAGGTAAAGCGCAGAACCCAAGGTGGAGAGGCAGTGTGGGGCTCGGCGCACACGAGAGGCACAGAGGTGCTGCACCACGGCCTCACAGCACACGAGGTACAGAGGCGCTGTATATGTCTCACCCGCCCCACTCCTTCGTCTGCAGCCCGGTGTGCCTGGATGAATGATTGATTAATTGTGTGTTATGGAGTTTGTGTGGTCAATGGAGGCACAGCCGCGCTCCTCCTCCCCGGGAGCACACGATACCCAGTATTCCAAACTCTTGTTACACAGGAGGTGTTTCCAGTGCTGCAGGCCCCTCGATTGCGTTCCCCGGCAGTCGCCATCGATGGTACATTTCGATAGTTGTGCACAGTGTTTAGTATTAGAGGTTATTCTGTCCTTAAGGCACTTTCCTATGTGACAGGTTAAGTAAATTACAGTACCCGTTTGCACAAGTTCACAGCATTGCGAACATCAAATTTAATCATCAAGTTTGAAACTCCAGTCTGTTGGTTACACAGTGATGGCTATTAAAAACACCGCTTAGGAAAGGGTAACGTTAAGGTGTGACATTGTAGCGCCAACATGGTTACGGGTGAAGTGTTCAGGGTGCTTGGGATGTCCTGTGTTTGAACCGTGTAGGTACAGCGCTTCCTAAGCCATCTTGCGAGCTCTCTCCTCAAGGGGTTTCTTCGGGGAGAGGGCAGGAGGGATGGGGGGCATGGCAGTAAGCACCCTCAAAGTAACAGACACCCTCTTGGAGAGTTCAAAGCGGTGCTCTGTTTTTGTGTGAGCTGGCAGGCGTCAGACCAGAAATGCTGGGTTATTTAAAGTGAGGGCCTTGTTTACAGGGCTCGAGGGCAGGTCTGCTCGAGTGGTTTTATGTGGTCACGTACCCCCCCCCCCCTCTGAACAGGCCTGGAGACTCTGGCTAATGCAACCTCCGAGGCCCTGAAATCAGCCATTATTGTAACTTAAGCAAAGACCCCAAAATAGACAAGTGTCTGAACTGGAGACTCCCTTTGAGCTTCAAATGAACGAATGCAAATTCTGCCGCCCACTGGAGGGAGTGTACCTGCATGCATTTGTCTGTGTATGCGTGTTTCTGTGCCTACAAGTTTGTGTTAGGCTCTCTGTGCACAAAAATACAAACAAAATGGGGCCGTTACACACCTGAACGTGTTGTTATACTCTGTTGTACTCATTTGCAACGTTTTGCCACCAGCACCCTGCACTTTGCAAACGGACCCTGACTCCGGCCGGGCACGCAACACTTTACCCCCGCTCCCTGGAGGACGCAATAAGAGCTCAGAGCCGGTCCCGCAGTGCGGGACGCGTGCGGGCTCAGCACGGGCGAAGACCGGCCCGTCTTAGCTCGTCATAGCCCGTTAGAGGCTGGGCTGAGCAACCCCTCTAAGGTGGGTAGGACTGTTTTGGTAGTCTATCGTGTGAGCTTGAGAATCCAGCTCTCCTGTTTATTGGTTGTAAAGTTTCAGCAAAGCAGTGGGCAAGAGGAGGACGGGACATACAGCTACCTCAGTCCTAAAAATGGGAGGACAAAAATCTTTGGTGATCTATTTGACTGGTGCTATGGGGGCTATTGAGGAGCAAATTAACACTGTAGAAGAGACTCTTACCCAAGGGAGGCGGGGCTCGCTAATGGGAGGTAGTACACATGTTAGCTTGCCAAACAAATCTGTTACTCCCATAGGTGAGGGTCAAATTAATCAGGGTGCTTATAATGGGTGTATTCAGGAGATTTCAGATCACTTATATGTGAGTGATGTAGAGGAGGACCCCCAACCACCCTCGAAACGGAGTAAGAATCCGGATGTGGCGGAGGGGATACATGCAGTGAATCCCGCGGGAAAGAGCCCGGTGAGCCCAAGCAAAAATTGTTACCCAAGAAAAGGAAAAATTTGGGCAAACAATTAAAAATACCTGCACATAGAAATTCTGTCAGTGCAGGAAGACCCACTGTGAACATGCAAATTGAGAGCAAAACCCTTGTATTAGAAAATATTTCGAGGAGAATTGATGAATTATATAGCTATATGGTTGGAGCATTGGGGAAGCTAACAGCTAGGATGGCGAATTTAGACGGGAGTCTAAGAGGAGATATTTGAGCTATTACACAGGGGCGATTATGCAATGGGTTGAATTTTTTTGGGTCTTTATAATGACGAGACCATTGGTCATAATGAGATATCCTCAGTGGTTGTGGGGAACAATGATAGTGCACAGCCCATGGTATTCCCCATAGACATTGATATTTCTCTTGTGGAAGTTACCAGGGCTATAAATGAGAGTGCCTCTGGGAAAGCACCTGGGCTGGATGGTGTCCCAGTGGACGTATATAAAATGTACATTGGGCTATGGGCCCCACTCCTAACCAATGTCTTAATTAGCTGTAGCCGACATGGTTTTATTCTGACCTGGTCGGACGTAATTGTGATCCCTATTTTCAAAAAGGGGGACAGAAATGAACCAAGGTGTTGTCGTCCAATCTCCTTGTTGGATTCCCTCATGAAAATAATGGGGAGGGTAATTCTAAATAAATTACAAACATGGGTCGACGAGACAGGTGTGTTTTCCAATTTGCAATATGGATTCCGTGCGGGGCTTGGTACTATTGAGCAGGGACTTAATTTAGCCCTAATCATAAGTAAATTCACTGAAAAAACCATAGGTTTCACACATGTTATAGTTAGCGGAAATTTTACTGATAAAAAACCAATGAAATTCCCCCGTTATAGTTAGTGCAGGCAACTATAACTCACGCGACCGCAATCTTCTGCTGATGCTAATACTGTATTTAGACACTTATTTGCCCATGTCTTCTTCCATACATTTTTAGCTATACATATATTACAAATATTTTTTTTTCATAAAGACACATATGTCATCAGCAGAAGATTGCGGTCGCGTGAGTTATAGTTGCCTGCACTAACTATAACGGGGGAATTTCATTGGTTTTTTATCAGTAAAATTTCCGCTAACTATAACATGTGTGAAACCTATGGTTTTTTCAGTGAATTTGCAAGGTTTTTTAAATGCTAATTCCTAACTATAACGTGTGTGAAACCTATGGTTTTTTCAGTGAATTTGTACGTTTTTTTAAATGCTAAGTTACTTTACGCCATTCGTGGCGTGCGCGCCCACTTAACGCAGTTCGTTCCGTGCGCGCACGGTGGGCACGCGGTGCGATGACAAAGCAAGAAAGCACGTCAACAAATCTGTTTCTGCTTTCCTCCGTGACTATGGTATGGGTGCCATTTACCACAACAACTTGCGTTATGACATGCAAGACATTTATAGAGGAGATGGTGTGCACTTCAATGATGAAGGGAACAGAGTCTTCCTCTTGATCCTTAGACTCTGCATCGGTACTTACTTGTAGGTACCACTAAAAAATCATTTCATAAACACAACGGCTCTTTTTAGAGCCCCCTAATATCTAAACACTTAAATCAGATTTTCATTTTTTTTTTATTTTTTTTTCTACCGTACGCTTACCGTAAGCTTACCGTACGCGTACCCCGTGATTTTTTTTAAAATCAATAAATGTTTTCTTTGTACTTTACAGTCCTTCTTTGACCCCCTCACAAATGTAAGGGGGTCTGTAACTCTCCTCATTGCCCCCTTTTCTTGTTTTCACTCTTTTTTTTCTGAGTGAAATACACAAAATGGCGGCCGCCGCTTCCTGGTTTCGGCCGATTCGAATGTTTACTAAGATCTAAGAGCCAATCAGAATCGCGCTCGCGCATGCCACCGTACGCTTACGGTAAGCGTACGGTAAGCGTACCGTAAGCGGGCTCAGATATATATATTGATTTAAAGGCTATTTTCTCAGAATCTACTGAACAGATTTACACCAAACCTACAAAAGGCACTTCCTTGACCTAGGGACTACCTCTCTGCCAAATTTCGAGTAATTCTGTTCAGCCGTTCGGGCTGTAGCTCGTTCTAAAGGTCCTATGGAAAAATGCATGGGGAAAACGCGTTTTGGGACCCCCCTTTTATCTCAGCCCCCGCTTGACGGATCCCCCCGAGACTTTCAGGGTAGGAGCGTAGCGTAGCGCCCCACCTATTTTGAGAAATTCGCGAGGATTCATCGACCGGCGCCAAAGTTATTCAAAATAGAATGTTGAGGTTTTCCTATGGAAAAGGGGTCCTAACTATAACTACCTACTGGCGACCGCCAGTAGGTAATATACACTAGCAAAGGAGGGAAAACTTTTTTTGTCATTCGTTGACTTGAGTTCAGCATTCGACTGTGTAAAACATGACCAATTGTGGAGCGTTCTTAAAGATATGGAAGTGGATCCACCTTTGCTTTGATTCATTAGGGAATTGTACAGGGGGGTAGGGGCAAGGGTCCGTTATGGGAGGCAGGGGGAGTGCTCATCTAAGTTTTGTATAAGTAAGGGGTTGAGGCAAGGTTGTATACTCTCCCCTTTCCTCTTTTCTCTATATATTAACAGCCTTGGCCAATACCTGATTGAACATCGGCAGGATTATCCAATCATTAAGAATACTCCTGTCCCCATTTTACTGTATACGGCTGATGCAGTTATCATGGCGCGGATGCAGTTAGGCCTACAAAGAACTGTCTCTAACTTTGTTAACTACATGCAAGATAGGGGCTTAAATGTAAATATCAACAAGACATACACAATGAGCTGTGGAATAAAAAGGAGTAAAAAATGTGATATTTTTATTAATAATAATAAAATCGAAAGCACAGACAAGTTCTCCTATTTGGGAATTAATTTTGATAGAACTGGTTCTTGAAAAGCGGCTATGCAGGCAAGAAAATTAACGTTTTGAAGAGCAATAGGAGTGGTTATCAACTTCTCAAGGAAATTAGGCTGTGGACCTGTTCCTGAGCTATAAGATATTTATAAATCTAAATGTTTATTAACAGCGGCATATGGGGCTGGTATCTGGAGCCTTGTAGATGCCCAACAAATTCAACGTTGTGAAAATGCTTTCATCCCTTACTTGTTGCTAGTTCCAAGCTCTACTGCTACTTTTAGCTGTCATAGGAAACTTGGTCTTCCATTCATTTCTGATATTACTAGAATTAACCCTCTTCTACTCTGGCATAAGGTGTGGGTATCTACGGAGACAGGTTTTAACTGGGATGTAATAATGGACTGTTTAAAACTGGATAGGGTGGCCAATATACCATGGATCAGTTATATAAAAAAAATGTCGTATGATATCGGCCATCCTGAATATTTCGACTCTCCAGAGAGTATGGAAACAATACCCAGAAAAACCCTGAACCCTCTAGAGAATAAGCGATGGCTTACTGAGAGGGACAAAATAACAGTCATGGATGATCATTTGATGACAACATGCCCAGGCATACAGCCTTATTTGGTACAGGTCGAGGGTAGTTTCAGTCATATGCTTTTAACCCGTTTTCGCTTTGGGTCTTTTTTAGAATGATTTCTTTTCCAGAAGCTAATGATTGGTCGAGAAATCTATCTTTATGTCCGTGTGATGATATCTCAACTCAATCAACGTTGCATTGTATCCTATTTTGTAAATATTACACTCTAACTAGGAAAAGGTTTTTAATCCCTATTTTGAAGAGCTTGGGCCTAAGACAATGTAGAACAGCTCTTTTGAGGTTACAATTTTTAGAAAATGAACGGATTATTGTGGCTATCTCCTCATTTTTAAAGACGGTTATTAGATATAGGAATACAGTGTAGTCTTAAAGTGATGTCATCCTACTATTTTGGATATACACTGATTGTCCTCCTTATTTCCACTATGTGACATAATGTGAAATGCCTACTTTCAACTGTGCTTTTATGATTTTTAGTGTACGAAAAATCGAATAAAGCTGAATTTGATTTGATTTACTCCTTTGTTTTACCTTTGTCTACTTTGTATTTATTGCTACTTGTTCTATGTACGTGTTTTGAAGCGGATGTCTTGGCATATCAGCACTATATACATTGAATACAAGTATTCTATTATTAAAACAACGAAAACATATTCAAGTTGTTGGGGGGGAACTTAAAAGGAGCACGCTGACGCGCCCGCGCAGCACTGCCCACCGAGCGAAGCTGCGTTTGAATGCTCGCTGATGGTGCAATTTTGGAAACTGAACCTAAACTTGATATTTGTGAGATTGTAGCTGACTTGTGATTTTTTTAAACTCTTTTAACCTTAGATACTGTATTTTACTGTGTTTGATGTTCTGCTCGCACTCGCACTTTACAAAACTTCCTCACTTCCTGATTCGAAGAAGTCACTTTCGCCGGTTAGCGGTCTAGTTGTTGGGGGGGAACTTAAAAGGAGCACGCTGACGCGCCCGCGCAGCACTGCCCACCGAGCGAAGCTGCGTTTGAATGCTCGCTGATGGTGCAATTTTGGAAACTGAACCTAAACTTGATATTTGTGAGATTGTAGCTGACTTGTGATTTTTTTAAACTCTTTTAACCTTAGATACTGTATTTTACTGTGTTTGATGTTCTGCTCGCACTCGCACTTTACAAAACTTCCTCACTTCCTGATTCGAAGAAGTCACTTTCGCCGGTTAGCGGTCTAGTTGTTGGGGGGGAACTTAAAAGGAGCACGCTGACGCGCCCGCGCAGCGGACGCGCGCAGCGGGCGCGACGCTGGCGCGCCAAAGGCAAGCCCGTCTGCGCCCGTCCGCGCTCAGGCCGGGCGCAGGGCCATACCCCCTAGCCCTCCCCCGCCGATTAGGAGAATCATCTATTCTGGTAATGAGATGCTCAAGTGGGACCATGCTAACAAGGGAACACACTGTCATAGACTATCTCTAGCCTCCCTCTACGGATCGGATAAGACCCTAGACAGAAACGGTAGGGATCCTATATGCAAGGAGTGTTCCACACAGTTGCCTAGGTTATTAAATCTTCCTATCAAACAAAGGGTTTACACTCAGGCTCCAGACAACGGGGTTGGTATGGACACTTTGAAATGCTCTCTATTTAATGCCAGATCGCTAGTCAAACATTCGGAGGAATGTGCTCTCCTTTTGGAAGAGAAGAACGTTAAATTAGCATTTATCACTGAGACATGGCTGGAGGCATCGTCGGGCCCTGATCTGGTGAAAGCCACTCCTTTTGGCTATCGGTGCTATTCACTGGATCGAACTCATAAAAGGGGCAGGGCTCGCAGTAATATATCATGACTCACTGACTCCACATTTTCTTCCGGTCCAGGTTTTAGGATGCGAAGCTCTGTCTTTCAAGATTTTCTCCTCTTCCTACAAACCTTTGAAAGGAACGCTTATCTATCGCCCTCCCGGAGGGAAAAACGATTTCTTAAACTCATTGAGCCTGATGCTCGAAGATGGTTTGAGTCAACAAACTTTCATGGTACTCGGAGACTTTAATTTCCATTTGGAAAAAAATGAAGATCCAGATACAGCCAGATTGAACAATATCATGGCTCTTGACGGTCTTAAACAATTGGTCCCTGTTCCCACTCACTCGAAAGGGCATACTTTAGATGGGATTTTCTCTAACAACTGTGATCTGATCAACATTTCTGTTTTACCGATCACTTGGTCTGACCACTTTGTAGTCGCTTTCGAAGTTAACTATGTGAGAGGGGGCTTCGAGCAGAAGAAGGAAATTACTACTAGGGCGTGGGGTAAGTTAAATGTTAAGCATCTGGAATCTATCCTTACTGATTCAATGTATGCAGCACCTCAAGATCCTGATGCAGCGACTGGCTGCTACAATAGTTGGATAAATGACGCCGGTCTTAAATTAGCTCCCCCTAAAAAATGGCTTCCAAAAAGGGCACTTCCCACCGCCCCCTGGTATTCTGGAGAACTGAGGGAGAAAAAACTACTTTGCAAGCGGGCCGAAAAAATATGGCGGAAGAACTATGATTCGGCCGACAGAGTAGAATTTAAACTTTCCATCTCCAGCTATAAAAAATCCCTCTTGCTAGCTAAGAAGGAATATTTTTCTTCGCAAATCACGAAAGCTAAATCGGATACCAAGGAGCTTTTTAAAACTGTAATTTATCTGTCCAATCCCAGGATGCCTAACGGCCCTGTTGCTCCGGATTTTTGCAAAACTATAGCCACTTTCTTTAAGTCAAAAGTGTAAACTATTTTTTTTTCACTCTCAGAACAGATAGACAAAACCTATGACAATTTAGGCTCTAAAATTTCGCGCCCATCAGACAGTACCTTTGATCATTTTCGACCCCTGAACTTTGAGGACACTAAGAAACTTATAACCAATATTAAGTCAGGTGCCCCCTCTGATCCCTGCCCCACCTGGATCATTAAGCAGATCGCGGACACTATTTGCAGTGTCCTGACTCCCCTGTTTAATGACATGTTCCGTACTGGAACTTTTCCCAGCACTTGGAAAAAAGCACAGTACTTCCACTTTTAAAAAAAAAGTCCCTGGACCCTACAGATCCAACTAATTATCGCCCTATCTCTAGACTTCCCCTCCCTGCCAAAATGGTAGAAAAAGCAATGAATAGGCAACTTAGCAACTTCCTTCAGGATAATGACTCCCTGGATCACTCCCAATTTGGTTTTAGAGCCCTTCACAGTACGGAGCTGGCTCTTCTTAAATCCACAGAGGAGATCAGAGAGGTGATGGACAAGGGAGGAAGTGCGATGTTGATACTATTAGATCTCTCTGCGGCTTTCAATACTGTTCACCATAGGGTGTTGATGAACAGGCTTTCTGAGATAGGGATAGGTGGTCAGGCATGGAATTTGCTGCACTCCTTTCTGAAGGACAGATCTCAAACTGTCGAACTCAACGGTGAGGTCTCCGAACCTTTTTCATTGCCCTGTGGGGTTCCGCAGGGCTCATCCCTCAGCCCTACTTTATTTAATATATACGTGGCACCCCTGGCGGGCATCATCAGATCTCATGGGTTTCAGCTTACCTCCTACGCTGACGACACTCAAATTGTGCTGTCGGTGATGGAGGGAACAGAAAAAGAAACAGGGGTTCGTTTTTCGGACCGTATGGGATCCATCTCTAGGTGGATGTCGGCTAATTGCCTCAAATTAAACTCAGCTAAAACTGAGGTTATGAGATTTGGTAATAACCCTCAGATGTGGACTCCCGACTGGTGGCCAGATAAGCTTGGTCCATGTCCCACACCCTGCAAAAAAGTTAAAAACTTGGGTGTGATGGTGGACGACAAACTTACGATGGGGGACCAGGTGAGCAAGGTGACATCTGGATGCTCCTTGGTCCTCAGAATGATTAGAAAAATCAGACCTTACCTTTCGGAGGGATGCCTCAGAACGGTGGTGACGGCACTTATACTATCACGCCTTGACTATTGTAACAGTCTGTACATTAATATGCAGATACAACATCTAAATCGCCTACAGGTTATTCAAAATGCTGCCGCCAGACTGCTAACTCGGACTCCGAGGACTGTTTCAATTAAGGGCGAATTACAGAAGCTTCATTGGCTCCCTATTCGTCTGAGAGCGCGCTTCAAGGCGGCGTGTATTGTGTTCAGGGCTCTGAACGGGATCGGGCCAAAGTTCCTTAGACAAACATTTTTTTGGTACGTGCCTAACAGAACTCTTAGATCAGCGGAGGCCAAACTAGTACAAACACCCCAGTTTAAAAAAGTTAATTGGGGAGGTAGAAGTTTTGCTCATAGCGCTTCCAAGATCTGGAATGAACTCCCATTTTTTTTAAGAAGCTCCTCTGATTTCTGCTTCTTCAGAAAACATCTCAAGACTTGGTTCTTCTCACAGTTCTAGTTTTTGTTATTGTTAGTTGGCAGTGCTTAGCGCCAGGACACCGCAAGGTAATCGTGCGCTTTATAAGCTATAATAACATAACATAACATATGTGAAACAAAACAACATATGTTGAAAAATGTCATAAGCTGTGTTTTATGCCAGGAAGTAATTTTAATTACTTAAAACTGTGGCAATCAGGATTGTTAAGTGTTTTATTACAAAAAGGACATTTCTCTTTTTTATTATAACTATGTTAATACTACATAAAAACATACACAATGGAGTTCTTTATTTTATTAACGTGACGAGGGCATATCTATTGCGGGGGCATATCTACTGCATAAGTAAAAAAATGTGGCTTTTACAATACCAATAGCTCCAAAACAGACAACTGCGAGACCTATTGCATTTCCAATGCTTGTTCTTTTAGTGCTTGCATATAGTATCGTCTCACCCCTTACTCCTGCTTTTAAGGTGTCCCAGACTACTCCCAGTGGAGCCGTCCCCCTATTTCTTTTCAAGAAGTCAGGGATCCATTCCTTCAAGTGACCAATATATTCGTCATTAAGTAAGAGGGCCCTCTCAAAGGTCCATGTTGATGTTTTATTGGTGGATCCTGCATGCTCATGCTCTAGTTGTAATACCAGAGGGCTATGATCAGATAGCACTCTGGGGTGTCTACAGATTTTACTTCTACCCAGTAGTGAAGATGAGACAAAAAAGTAGTCCAACCTAATGTGTTTCTGGTGAGGGGCTGTAAAATGTATACCCGTGCTCATTGGGTCTCTCGACCCACCATACATCCACCAAACCATGTATCTGACATAGATTGCATAATGCTTGAAATACCCTTGGTTTTTTACCTTTATATCTTTGTTCCTGTCCCCATTTGGCATCAAGGTGTATATTAAAATCATCACACAGAATAATAGGAAGGGGCCAATGTGCCAATTCTTTGGTTAACCATTTCAGTAGGGACGGATCATCATCATTGCTGCCATAGATCGTACATAGAGTGAAATTCGACAGGTCTGGAGTCTTCCCATTTACAATGACCCGACGGCCTAACTCATCTGATCTTACTATAACAAATTGGATTGATTTCTTTCTAGAGAGTATTGCAACCCCCTTGTGTGTGTTCCCTGTGTCGTTGCCCCTATCACCGTGTACCCAAGATATTTCAGTACATCCTTCTGTGACCCATCGAGATGTGTTTCTTGCAAGCAGACAATGTCTGCCTGCAGAAATTGATGCCCTTGCGCCAATACTTGCCTATTTTTAACATAATTTAGCCCACAAATATTCAATGGAGCTATACCTAGCCTCCCCATTCTCTGAGTTTCATTTGTGTTGCCCTAATGTTTAATATCCTTCCCCCCCCTATTATTGATTGTGAAGATTAGGATCCTAGCTGCTACCTTTTTTTTGGTACCTTTGCCCAACCCGCCACCTTCCTTAGTCCACCTGTTCCACCTTTTGTGTAAGCCACCACTGCCTCTCCCCCCACCTGCCCCTCCCCCCACCCTTCCTAAAAAAAAGGCAATCAGGCAAGCCTGAGAGATGTACGACAGACCCACTGCCCCCCCAACTTCCTCCCTCCAAACGTTTTTAAATTGTACTCGACTGCACAGTTTTTGAATGTCTCCAGTCCTTGCTCATAGCCTTTATGCTATATCAGGTTTCCTTCCCGGTCCTTGATTGCATGGGGTGTCTTTTCCCTTTACTTTTTTCCCCTCCTTAATTATTCCAGGTACTCCTGCGGTTGTACTTCCGAGGTGAAGCTGCGAGTCCTGCCCCCAGATTTATCTTGAGACTAGCCAAATTTTTCAGGAAGACCTCCGCTCCGAGATTTTGAAATGGAGTAAAGGACTGCCTTAAGCACCACCGTCTTTCCACTGTTGCGTGTGCGAAGTCTGGGTGCACAAAGAATGTAACCTCGTTGCAGACTTTCAGAGTGTTAGGGCGCGCCTTGTCTAATATCATTTGTGGCAGCAGAAAGTTGCCAATGAAGACCAGCATTGCTCTCGGTTTCTCTCCGGCTTTCTGTGTTTGCGTCTTCCTGAATAGGGTAAAACGATGGGCACGCTGTATTTCCATGTCCCAGTCCCACTTTGTTTGGTCAGGAAATGAGTCTTTTAATAGTTTAACCATATGGTTTCTCTGATCGGTTCCTTCCAAGCATTCTGGTATTCCTAAGAAACGCAGGTTGTTTCTCCTTTAGCGATTTTCATAATCTTCCAATTTGGTCATGGCATCAATCAGAGCCGTGCCTTGTTCCATGCCTTGTGTCTTTATTGTCTCGATATCTGCTTCCAGGGCCTCTGTCCATGTCTCAACCGTGTTCAGGCGGTCCGCAATCTCCCCACAGGTTTTGTTTAGTTTTCAAATCCCTGTTTGTACCTTTTTGGAAGCCACCCTGGCTTTGCGCCCTTCGTTTCTGTTCTCTTCCTGCATTTGCTTGATTGATGTTAGACTGATCAGCAGAGTAGGTTCTTCAGTTCCCATTGTCTCGTCCCCTTTCTCCCATTGGGGCGATATCTTTGCATCGGAGTTGTCCCACTTTAGTTGCGTCTGCGTGCTTTTTTGAGACTCCCTTTCCTGATTTTCTTGTTATTCCTTGATGCTTATTTCTTTTGTGTTGATTTCCTTGAGGAGCTAGAGCTGTCCTCTGAGAGGGACTCCCCGCTTAGTGACTCATCCTCGTGTTCTGAAGCCTCAGACTCTTAAGCCAGTGAGTAGAATTTCTCACCACTGTGATTTTCTGGGGTGCAGTGCTGACTTGTGCACGTAATTGTCTTGAGGTTCCTGCAGCGAGGGGTATTGCCTGTGTTTCTCCCTCACGGACTCCTCTTTGTGGCCAGCCTCCTTAGTGACTATAGGTGTTGGTTGTGTGATTTCCTTTTCAGCCGGTTCAGTGTTTTTGCTGGTGGGGAAGAAGAGTCCCAACGGGGCCTGTCAGAGGGGACCTAATCTCGGTTTCCCCCCTGACATCATCCTCCTCCTGTAGGGCCTCATCTATTAGTGTCTTGTCCCCCCCCCCCCCCCCCCCAAAGTCTAGGGTTTTAGCCTTCTCAATCAATCAATCAGTCAATCAACCAGGGGCTTATAAAGCACTCTACTCACCCATGAGGGTCTCAAGGTGCTGGGGGGGGGGTTTGGGGGGGCAGCTCCGGATCAGTCGAAGAGCCAGGTCTTGAGGTCCTTCCTCAACATGTGCAGGGTCAGGGAGCGTCTGATGTTCACAGGGAGTTTGTTCCAGGTCTTGGCTGTGATGTAGGAGAAGGCTCTCCCACCTGTTCTGTTTCTGTGGATGGGGGGGACCTCAGCCAGGGCGAGGTCGGCAGAGCGGAGGTTCCTCTTGGGTATATGGAAGGATACTCTCTCGTTCAGGTATTTGGGTTCGAAGTTGTTGAGGAATTTGTAGGCGTGGGTGAGGAGTTTGAAGGTGAACCTTTTCTCAACAGGGAGCCAGTGGAGGTCTCGTAGGTGTCGGGTCATGTGTTCGTGGCGTGGTGTCCCAAGGACGAGTCTGGCAGCGGCGTTCTGGATAGTTTGGAGTCTGTTTAGTAGAGTTCTGTTGATTCTGGCGTATAGGACGTTGCCGTAGTCCAGTCTGCTGGTTATGAGCGTGTGGGTGATGGTCTTTCTGCAGTCGGGGGGGATCCATTTGAAGGTCTTGCAGAGGATGCGCAGGCAGTTGAAACTCGTGGAGGCGATGGCGTTGATCTGGCGGTTCATGGAGAGGGAGGAGTCAAGGATGATGCTGAGGTTTCGTGCGTGGTCTGTAGGAGTGGATGGGTTTCCGAGGGCGGAGGGCCACCAGGTGTCGTCCCAGGCGGAGGTGTGGGGTCCGAGGATGAGGACCTTGGTCTTTTCTGAGTTGAGCTTCAAGCAGCTGTCCTTCATCTAGGCTGCCACATTCTTCATTTCTTCCTGGAAGCAGCGTCTGGTGTCTTCGGGGTTCTTCGTGAGTGAGAGGATGAGCTGGGTGTCATCGGTGTAGGATACAATGCTGAGTCCCTGCTGTTTAACGATGGCGGTGAAGGGGGCCATGTAGATGTTGAAGAGCATGGGGCTGAGAGATGATCCTTGGGGTACTCCGCAGTTGATGTCAGTGGGTTTGTAGAGGAAGGGAGGGAGTTTGATCCTCTTGGTTCTGCCGGAGAGAAAGGATTGGATCCAGTCGAGGGCGGCTCCTTGTATCCCCGCATCATGAAGTCTGGCTGTGAGGGTGCGATGAGAGACATGTCGAAGGCTGCAGAGAGGTCTACAAGGATGAGGGCTGTGGGTGTCGTCTGTGGCGGCGAGGAGGGCGGTCTCGGTGCTGTGGTTGCTGCGGAATCCGGACTGGGAGGCGTCTAGAATGGAGTTTTCTTCGATGAAGGTGGTCAGCTGGGCGTTCACGAGCCTCTCGGTGACTTTGGCCGCGAAGGGGAGGAGAGAGATGGGTTTCTTGAGCAGGGGTTTAACCTCCGCCCGCTTCCAGTCGTCTGGGAAGATACCGGACATGAAGGAGGCTTTGATGGTCAGTCCGAGTTCGGGTGCGATGGCGGCAGTGGCCCTGTGGAATATGTGCGGTGGGCAGGGGTCCGTTGGGGTTCCTGAGTGGGTTTTCTTCATGGTGGCAGTGATGTGTTCGACGGTGACGGGCTTCCAGGTCATGATGGTTGGTTTGTTGGCGGCGTTGGGGGGGGGGGGGGGGGGGGGGATGTTGTCCGTCATCACTTCGTTGAAGTTGTCATAGAGGGCCTTGATCTTCAGGTGGAAGTATGCGCTGAGCTTGTCGCAGCGTTCCTGGGAAGGTGTGATGTCTGTGGCTTCGCTGGGGGGTTTAGTCAATTGTTGTATGACGTTGAACAGCTCCTTGGCGTTGGTCGCGTTGGGCTGGACTTTGTCTCTTATGAAGGTTCGTTTGGTGTCTCTTATGCGCTGTTGGTATTCCTTCAGGGCGCTCCTTTGGTTGTTCCTTGCTTCTGTGGTTTTCTTGTTTCGCCAGGTTTTCTCTAGGCGTCTGCAAGAGCGTCTGGCTTCTTGTAGTTCTGTGGTGAACCAGGCGGCCTTCAGGGGGCATTGCTTGGCGGGGTGGCGGAGGGGTGCAAGCTTGTCGGTGCAGCGGGAGATCCAGCGGCGAACTTCTGTTGCTGCGGAATTGGTGTCAGTTGGTTCTCCAATGTAGGTCCAGAAACTGACATACTAGCAAACAGTTGGCTGGGCAGGCCCTCCCTCTATGTAGCCTCCTGGCCTGGTCACAGTTTGTTTTTTCAGGTAGGGGTCTCGCTTTATCTTACCGGTTCCTCCACGCTGTTTTGCCTCCTCCACTGCTGCCAGAACCGCTTCATTGATGTCCTGAGGCTGGCCACCTCCAGTGTGTGGTCCGCTACTCCCAAGGGCAGTCGATTCCCGCCCCCTCGCTGTCCTGCCTCCTCACTGCATCGCTATCCCGCTGATCGTAACGCTCTTGCTTCTCCGTCTGGCCTTTCTGTTGTGCCAGTAAAACAGTACAGTTAGCGCGGCCGCAGTCAGCCGAACCGCGAGCTCCAGCGCCTCCAGCTACGTGCAGCAATTCTCGTCCTGTCACAAGCCAGACCTCCCGTGATGTGCAGTCGCTCCCTGAAGCATCGATCCATCGAGGGAGATGGAGGCGTGATGCTGCAGTTACCCTTCTGTCGTCATTGTCCTCGTGATATGAGTTTCTTATGAGTCAGTGACCTCAAGTCTATTCCTCCCGTTTATAAATCCACTCCCCCAGTCCATATTCAATGGGCTAACGGTGACCATATACATTGTTGTTAGCTCTATGCATCTTCTACAATGTGCTGGTGAGCTCTGGTCCTGGTTTTCCCACTAACATTGTGCATCTGCCCGTATTCGTATTGGCAAATTTGTTGACTCTCCTCGAATTTGATGCTCCTGATTAGAAGGCATATCTCAAAGCAGAATATGTACCATTTGGACAATTTCCTCTTAGAGTATTCACTCCAGAGGACAATTGCTTGCTCCTTGTCTTCCCAAGCGCTGGGTGTTCCAGGTGTAATCCCTGAAGTGCCCAGGGCTGTCTATCAATGACAACAAACACACCAAAGGTGATGGAAGGAAGGTTTGCAATAAACCTTAGATCGGAGTAGCATTCCAACCCATCGTACTTTTGTTCTGTAATGCCACTTCAGTTTAGACCTAGCTGTATTAAATGCATCTTGGCCCTGTTCCAATAGAAACAGTCCAGCCTGAACTGCCTGGGACAGGCCCTCCCTGAACCAGAGCACAAGCAGCCCAAGACAGGTTTTGCCCTGATAAGGGCCCTTTAGCCAGGTGTAGCTTGGTTCCAGTGGCACGGTGAACACAGGACCCACATCTGGACATTCACTTGCCACCTAGTCAGACCAGAGGTAGAACAGAGTGGTCCATATGTAGAAGGGTAAGTGAATCACCACCCAGTAGTATTTTTGATCGCTACAGGTCCGAATCACAAAGGGCCTTTGCACTACTGGTGAAGGCCCCACAGTCACAGCGTAACCACCATATTGCAGTTACCCACTGTGGGGCTTACACCACGATTGCGGGCCCCCCGCCACAACTACCGGGCCTCTGTCATAAGTGTTGTTAATCGGCCCCTAAGACGGGAGTAGGTGTCCAAAGAACTCATCTCTGAATTCTCAGATTGAAACCACCAACTATACAAAGAGAAGTCAGGATGTTTCTGGGAATGGTTGGCTACTGTCACCAGTGGATTCCTAACTTTTCCCTAGTGGAAAAGCCTCTACAGAGACTTACTCACAATGATGGGTCAAGACTGATTTCCATGTGGACATAGTGGGCAAAAGAATCATGGGCTGTGATGCTTCCCCAAACGATTGCCATTGGTAAAACGTATTGCAAGCATCCTCCCATCGGCATTTGGGTGGTTCAAGCTTGTCAATGACACCTTATGCCACTATTTCCAATGTGTCACTGAGGGGGGTGGGATCAGCAAGTCTCAATGACTCCAGACACTCTTATGAGTTTAGAAAGGTTCTCCTCTCAGTAGCTGATCCATGACAAGGTTAGTCAATGAGAGGAGGCACTGGAATCTTCCTCCTCTTTCTTCAATCTCTGAAGCCTCCTTCTTGAGCCACCATGCTTAACTCTCCTACCATCTGCCGTTCCTGTCTTCACCATCTCCTCTCAGTAAGTGATTTATTGAATGTTTAGGTGCATGTTTGTATGTATGAATGCATGTGTATTTGCGCTCATGAGCTGTGAATGTGTGTATGCCTGTGTGTGCTTGATAACGGGTGGGTATTAGAATGGGTGCACATGTGTGCTGGTGAATAGATATAAGTGGGTTTGTGCGGATGTGTCTGCTTGAGAATGAATATGTGTAAGTGTGTGTGCTTGTGGATTGGTGGAAGTGGGTGTCCATGGGTGTGCCAGTCTTACATCCTTCATATTATCAGCCGCTACAATTCTGCAGTATGTTTTTAGTACAGAAGATACTTGGCTAACTCTTAGGTAGTCTGGAAATATTAATTGTGCAAGGTCATTACCCATCACTTTAGCTAATGTATTAGGCAGAAAATAGTGAAAGCGAAATGCTGAGTTTGCAGGCTTTTCACCCGAATATCGAAGATAACATTTTATGATCTCAGAATATTGAGGCCTCAATACCGAGGACGAAAATATTGTAAAGGTCAGTATACATAGGTGTGTGTGGTGTTGCGGTCTAGTTGACGGCACGCTAGGCGTGACGTCACCGGACTTCCGGCGGCGGCCATCTTAGGATCGGCATTAGCGCGCCGATTTAAACAGCGAACGGAGCTCCGCGCCGGCGCTCCTGCAAAAGTGATCATACTGAGAAATAAACCCCTCAACATCTATTCAGTGTCTGTGTCTTCTGTGGGGGGCACTGTCTGGTGAGAAAAGGGGCAACATTACAATGGCGACGAGGAGGTGAAACGGCCCAGCGCTGCCTCTGAGGGTGAGTGCCTCGTGCCTGCAGGCCAACGACGCCCACAGTCACCACCCCTGATCAGCAGGAGCGCGGCAGTGTCGCGGAGAGAGGAGGTAGAGCGCTACACGGCAGACTAGCCCCTCCTGAACCAGACTCCGGACCGCAGCAGTCTCGCAGCGGGGGGGGACCGCCCCAAGAAGAGCCCACGTGGAGAGGTCACACGCATCGTGGCGGGGGTCACAGGTCGACACGCGAGCGGCGGCGCCACAGACCACGGCGACGACCCAGACGTAGGGAGCCCAGACAGCACCCAGGGGTCAAGTGGCTCGAGTCCGGTACAGCGGCGAACGGAGGCAAGAAGAACGATGAGTGCCACATCGACGGGCCTGCCGAACCCGATACCCTTCCTCACGAAAGCAGGGGTTCCGGACATGCCATGGGAAGATTGGAAACCGTATTTCTTGAATTTCTTGTTCGCCCTGGAGGAAGAAAGTGGTGCTGAATTCTCGAGCTCGCGCAGGAAGAGGATGCTGCTACACCACTTAGGCCCTGCAGGTCAGAGGGTTTACGACGATCTGGTGAAGGTGGCGCGGCCCGCGGCGGATGACAACGTATTTCAACACGCGATCGACGACATGGATGCCCATTACCGCCCGACTGTGTGTGTAGCCGTCGACAGGTACAACTTCTACCACAGAGCGCAACAGAAGGGGGAGACGATTGACCAGTATGTAGCGGTGTTACAGAAGCTGGCCCTGACGTGCAAGTTCGGGGCCTTCCAGGAAGAGTTAATCAGGGACCAAATAGTGATGCACGCAGCGAACGCGTCCATCCAGGATAAGCTGTGGGCTCACGGAGACGAACCCCTCAAAACGGTAATAGCCATGGTGAAGAAGGCAGAAATGTCCAAGAGATGTGCGGAAACAGCAAAGAAGGACCGATACCCAGAACAAGCAGTGTGCAAGATCGAAGACCGGAAAGGCCATGAGAGACAGACGACAG
This sequence comes from Triturus cristatus, assembly GCF_964204655.1. Classification (NCBI taxonomy): domain Eukaryota; kingdom Metazoa; phylum Chordata; class Amphibia; order Caudata; family Salamandridae; genus Triturus; species Triturus cristatus. The sequence continues at coordinate 279,216,693 of NC_140580.1, read as the reverse complement.
CGGAACAGCACGGCACACGCCAACACAGGAAGCCCATGTCCCGGGGCGCGAAGCAGCAGGCGCAGGGACAAGGGAGCGCCAGTGGGTGCTATAGGTGCGGCAGCGAGAGGCATGCTGCCAATGACAAAGGGTGCCCAGCGTTCCGGGCCAAATGCACGTACTGCGGGCTGATGGGGCACTACGAGAGAGTATGCCGAAGGAAGACGTCAAGGCAGCAGGTGAAATACGTGGCGCAGGAGGTGACCAAGGAAGAAGAGCAAGAAGGGCAGGAGGAAGACGAAGAGATCCTGATGATAGACGACCAGATCTTGGGGATTGACGGCGCAGTCGACAAGAAACCGAGGTGCGCCATGACAATAGGGGGAGTCGAAGTCACCATGGTCGCGGACTCAGGGTCCCCCTACACGATCATAAAGAGGAAGATATGGGAAGAGGACTTCGCTCCTGCCATGACACACCGACTGCGCCCCACGGACATCCACCCAGTGACATTCACAGGGGAACCCATACCCATGGTAGGATATTGCCCTCTAATGTTCGAGTTCATGGGCCGGACGTGTGAAGGGAAACTGTACGTGGCGGAAAAGGGGCCCTCAGTGTTGGGATGGAAGGATCAAGGGAAGTTGAAAATAAAGCTTAACCCCGGAGGCCGCGTACAAGTGCTCATGATGGAGGACGACCCCAAAGGGGGGGCAAGGCAGTGGAAGGAAGAGTTCCCCGAAGTCTTCAGAGACGACATTGGGAGGCTAACAAAGTTCACCCACAAAATAAACCTCAAAGAAGGGGCACGACCCGTGTCCCACAAAGTGCGAAACATCCCGTTCCGCACCCGGGAGGCAGTACAAGAGGAACTGCAGAGACTGGAGGACAACGGGATCATCGAAGCCATCGACAATGCGGAATGGCTGGCCCCATTAGTCGTGGCGCAGAAGCCGAACGGGAAGGTGAGGCTATGTGTGGACCTCAGGGAACTCAACAAGAACATTGTAGTGGACAAGTTTCCTCTGCCCCGCATCAACGAGATGTTAGCTAAGACCAAGGGCGCCAAGTGGTTCTCCACTGTGGACTTAACATCTGCGTATCACCAGATTGCGCTCCACAAATCGTGCAACCACCTCACGTCATTCATCACTCCTTTTGGGTGCTACAAATTCCTACGCATGCCGTTCGGGCTCGCCTCGGCAGCGGCGGTATTCCAAAAATTGATGTACCGCCTGTTCAACAAGATGGAGGGTGTCCAGTTCTTCCAGGACGACATCTTGGTGATGGGCGCCTCCACGGAAGAACATGACCGGAGGCTAGCAGGTGTCTTAACGGTACTGGAACAAAACGGGCTTACGGCCCAGTGGGACAAGTGCAAGTTCGGACTGGGGAACGTCACGTACCTGGGACACGAAATCAGTCAGGAAGGCATAAAACCCAAGGCATCCAACGTAGCTGCCATCAGAGACGCGCCCACACCCGCCAACAAGGAGGAGGTACGGACATTCTTAGGGATGGCTGAGTTCTACAGCAAGTTCGTATCCCACTTCGCGTCAAAGACACACCACCTGAGGTCGATCCTGAAAGAGAAAACGGCGTTCTCATGGAAGGAGGAACAAGAGAGAGAATTCGAAGAGGTGAAGAGAGAAATTTGTAGCGCCATACCCATCCAAGGGTTTGACCCCACGGCCCCCACGACCCTGACAACGGACGCTAGCGACCGAGGCCTCGGAGCAGTGCTCACTCAACAGTCAGCGCGAGGAGAGACAGCGACCATCAGCTTCGCGTCCCGCACACTGGCCGACAATGAACGCAAATTTAGCGTGATTGAAAAAGAAATGCTGGCAGTTGTGTGGGCAGTGGAAAGATTCCGGCAGTTCCTGTGGGGGGGACGGTTCCTCTTGCGGACAGACCACAAACCCCTGATTAAAGTGCTCACATCCAATGGCCACGAGCACGCTACCCCAAGAATTGCGAAGATGACACTGCGACTCCTCGACTACGTGTACGACGTAGAGTACATCCCAGGCACCAAGAACCGCGTGGCGGACTACCTGAGCAGGGCGGCAGCGAAGGAGTCGGCGGAGGCGCAAGACACAGAGAAGTGGGCCGAGTATGCAGTGGCGTTCATGAGCGATCACGAAAGAGCGATCAGCAAGCAGGAGTGGGAAGAAGAGTATGGGTCCGATGAGAAGGTGAAGGCTGTCAAAACATACGTGACGCAGGGGTGGCCGGAGAAGAGGCTGCTGGGAGAAGAACTGAAACAATACTGGGAAGTCAGGGAAGAACTGTCGCTGGGGGACAACCCGTGTTTTCTATTCCGAGGCAACAAAGTGGTGCCCCCGAGGGCGCTAAGGCCCAGAGTAGTAACCTTGGCCCACGAAGGACATTTGGGCATCGTGAAGACGAAGGGTAGAGTGAAGGAGGACTATTGGTGGCCAGGGCTGGATCTCGCGGTGGAAAGACACGTCAGAACGTGTGAGCAGTGCAACAATGCAGACAAGACGCAGAAGGTGCTGCGCCCACCGCTGGGACGCTTTGACTGCCCGGAAAACCCGTGGGAGGAGATTTCCATAGATGTTCTAGGTCCCATACAAGATGCCAGTGGCGACCAGAAGTACCTCACCGTGGTGGTGGACAGGTACTCGAAGTGGCCAGAAGTCCATGTGGGTGACAACGCAGAGACCGACACCATCCTGGGATTCCTCACGGAGGTTTTCATCAGAGAAGGGATCCCCAAGGGGATCCTCAGTGACAACGGCCCACAGTTCACTTCCACCAAGTGGGAGGCCTTCATGGACAGGAATGGGATAGCCGTCAGGCACACACCGGTCTACCACCCAGCGGGAAACGGAGCCGTAGAGAGATTCAACAGGGTGATAATGGGGTCAGTGCAAGCAGCTATCGGTCAGGGAGCAAGCTGGGAGAAAGAACTCAAGCGTATGCTATGGGCTTACCGGATAACTCCCTCGTCCACAGGCTACAGCCCATTCCGCATTCTGAGAGGAAGAGAACCGTTCACCCGAGACAATGTAGCATGGAAGAGGCTCACGGTGCAGAGTCATTGGTCACCGGCAGTGGTGCGCAGAAACTTAGAGAAGGCACAAGCTGTTTACACGAACTACTATGACGCAAGGCATAACACCAAGGAAACCGCCTTGGAGAAAGGAGAGTGGGTGAGGGTGAAACTGCCCACAACAGGGAAGAAAGGGGACAGCAAATTCACCCCCCCCTTCCAAGTGGTGGAACCCTATTCCACATCAGCATTACTAAGCGACGGGAAGATCTGGGCACAAGATCGGATGGCAAGGTGCACCAGAATTGATGAGACTGAGCGGAGCGGGGAGCTGGACTGCGAGGCAGGAGCCAGAGCCACTCCGGTGAGGACAGGCGATAGTAGGAGACCAGAGAAAGAGGCAGGAAGCGTTCCCAAGGGACCTGGGAGTCCACGAGGAGGAGAAGTCGAGACTCCGCGACGGGATGACCGAGGGACTGAGTTGAGTGAGAGTGAGCCCCTAGAAGCGTATGGGGAAGCTGGTCCGATGAGGGGGGGAGATACCCCGACCGCAGGCGCAGGAGGTAGGAGAACACGCTGCGGAAGAAGAGTAATGCTCCCCAGAAGGTTTGAGGAGTTCAGCCTGGACCACAAGTAAGACTGTTTACTCGTTAAGGGGGAACAGTGACTTTTGGTGTTGTAAAGGGAGGAGATGTGGTGTTGCGGTCTAGTTGACGGCACGCTAGGCGTGACGTCACCGGACTTCCGGCGGCGGCCATCTTAGGATCGGCATTAGCGCGCCGATTTAAACAGCGAACGGAGCTCCGCGCCGGCGCTCCTGCAAAAGTGATCATACTGAGAAATAAACCCCTCAACATCTATTCAGTGTCTGTGTCTTCTGTGGGGGGCACTGTCTGGTGAGAAAAGGGGCAACATTACAGTGTGAGAGGTTTGCAAACAAAATGGTTTCAGCACAGTGATACTTCTATATATACATTTTATTAGGACTTCAATCGTGTTATTCGTCCACTTTTGAAATGTCCTTGTCTCCTTTATCTCCACAAGGTCTTCAGATGCAGTCCCCTTGAAGGATCTTCCTGGCCAACGTCGTCCCTCGGACAGAAGAAAGGCTCAGGGAAGGAGTGGGAGGACAAATGAAACAAACGAAAACGTGAAGGGAGAGGAAAAAGGGGATGGCAAAGTGAAAACGAAAACTGAAAAGTGGAAAGAACTGCTATGTTGTTCTCGTTCTTCCTCCTTACATTATTCTGTCCCCTTCACATCTCCTTTCCCTCTTCCCTCCTCGCTTCCTTCTGTTTGTTCCCCTCAAGATATCCCTGCAAATGGCCACGCACCTGGGAAAGCCACGTCCCTCCAGGGCCATGGCGGGGTGTTTCAGCTCTGCTTTGCGGCGTCGGTTCGCCGAGTCTTCTGATCCTCGTCACTGGAAGTAATCGTGTTCCCTCCAGGAGAACCGTAGCCTTCTTTACGCTTGGCTGCGCCTCCTGTTGTGGGACTCATTTCTCTCTGGTTTCCAATCTTCTGGACCTGATGTCTTCTCTTTTTGTTTTCCGCGCTCTTCTCCTGGCGTTCTCTCTTCTCTCTGCGGCGTATCCCCGTAGGTCATGTGACCCGTGATGTCTGCCCTTCTGGGTTCCTTTAGGCTCTGTTTAAAGGGACCGTCACCACGAATAGCGTCTTCGGTTCCCAAGGAAGGACTGTCGTGCCATTGTACCATGGGGGGCTGTAAATAAAGGAGGGGAGACAAACATGAGGGAAACACATCTCCGCATTCCTTCTCGTTTGTTTCTTCAGCTGAGTCAGGGGCTTCCTGAAATAGGTAAGTGAAAGTTTACTGTACTTAACTTAACACATGTATACCTTGAAAATATTTAGATCTTTAAGTTATATAGATGTGCAATGGTAAACTTATAATTACCTATATGCACTAACCTTCACGATATTTGGATTCTGATATGTAAGCCTCAATATTTTGGCCCCATGATATTTTTTTCATCAGTTTTTTGACATACAATCAGGTTTCAGATGGTGCTGTGGAATAATTTTTTATATATTTTTTTAAATAGACCAGGTGATTATCTGCTCGAGATGGACAGTGTAGAATTAAGTTGAAGTGAGAGGTATTCTTTAATGTTTTTGCCTTAGTAGTAGGCACATTCCTCGCATTTCTTGTTAGGATCAACTAAGTTGGGAATGGGTGATGGATTAAATGTGGCCTCGATTATCCAAAAGAAACTTGTTTGTCTATTTTTGGTGATGTGCATTTTTGATATGGTAAACAGGATTATGCTCCGAAAATATGTTTTCTATATGATCCTCTGACGTTACACAACTCATCTTCTCTCTCTAAAGAGCCCAACATCAGAAAATGCACTGCTTATGCCCTGGCTTCTTGCTGTTGGTAATTTCTGCCACATAATCAGATTGTTCTTATCATAGGATTGCAAAGGTTCCAACAATGGGCTGTAATGCTTGACAGAGGATCTTTTGTAGTTGGAAAAGAGGAGGAAGCTGAGACATCTACTCTTGTATTAACTGACTGGGATTTGGTGGACTCATTAATTTGTATGTATACTGGTTCGCCACCTCAAATACTTCCTGATATTGTTGTTGAACCATCTCTTACTCTCTTTGCAATATTAGCAAAGGGAAGATTATACTTGTGAGTCCCCTGCATTAAATCATAGAGTGAGTGGACAAAATGACATATTTTTAATATCATGCCAGAAATATCATTTTTAGGTATATTTTAATATTGTTGCTAAATATATGATTTTTAAAAATATTATTCTTATTAATATCTTTTTTATCTGTTATCTGTTATTTCTAAAGTGTATTTGTTATTTGTTTTTATGTTTGAATGACCGGAAATTGTGTTTTAAGTGTATTATTCAATATGTGATTTTTTTTGGGGTGGGGGGGGGAGGGAGATTATCTACATTTCTGTTAAAAACTATTTTAAGAAAAGAGAATTATTTTGAGAATAAATATTTTATCAGTATCAGCATGAGAAGATTTTTAAATAACATATATGCATTTTTGTTATTTATGATGTACTTTTAAACACAAGATTAGTTTACAAAAATGTACATTTATAGGTGTTAATATTTTATATTTAATGTTAGTTTTTACAGATTTAACAATGTGTTTCAATGGGCAAGTGTATTATTTGTACATTATTTTAACTTATGATTTTTAATATAATTTCTTTTATTCTTATATGGAATATTTACCAAATTAAAAAACATTTTAATTAATTTATGTATTTGTTATTATTTGTTAATATAATGTGTAAAATATGTTTTCCTACATCATGTTTTACATTTAATACATTTTTATTATTTCTGCACTTATAAATGTTATTAAGAAATAATTGTTATATTTGAATGTTTTTAAAGTAATACAAATAAATTAAAATAAGGTGTAGGTTATTTTTTTAGATATGTAATAATCTAAAAAAAGTTTTTAATATATCTTTTTTTAATTTAGTGCTACACATGTTGTTTTTCAAATTTTTACGTTTTAGTATAATTATAAAATTATTTGCGATTGTTTCAGTGTTTTCTATGTATCTTATATATTTAAGCTGTGTCGTTATTTTAATAGGATTTGGTTCGAATTTTTGTATATATTTTAATAATTTTGTAGTTAAATATTGTGGAAAATGTTTTTTGTGGGAATACTAAACTTACCCCCTTTCCTGTCCGATTTCTCCCCCATCATAGGTCAACATAGAGTAGGAAAGTAAATCTGACCCCTTAGTGTTCAACACCTTATCTAAGATGGGTAAGTTTGGAATTGGAATAGTAAATTTGACTCCTTCACTGCCCAACACTTTTTCCAAGAAGGTTTAGTTTGAAGTGGGAATAGTAAAACTTACCCCTTTACTGTTCAACACCTTTTCAAAGATGCATTAGATTGGTGGGGTAATAATAAATCATTTAATACCCAATACTTTACCCAAAATTGTTTAGTTTGGAGTAGGAATAGTACAACTAACCCCTTTACTTCCAATACCTTTTCCAAGATGCTTTATTTTGTAGTGTGGATAGCAAATCTGGCCCCTTTACTGTCCGACACCTTCTCTATGAGCGTTTAGTTTGGAATGGCAATAGTAAAAGTTGCCTCTTCACTGTCCAACAACATCCCCAATTTTGTTTTCGCTTGGGCTGAGATTAGTAAATCTGATCCCTTTACTGTTAAACATCTTCCCCAAAATGGCTTTGAAAGTTGGAGTAGGAATTGTAAATATGATATTTTAGTGTACGACACCATCCCCAAGATAGTTCAATTTGGAGTGTGGATAGTAAAACTGACCCCTTTCCAGTCCGACACCTTCCCCAAGATAGTTTAGTTTGCAGTGGTACATGAAATCTGACCCCTCTAGCGTCTAACTCCTTTTCCAAGATTGTATAGTTGGAGTCAGAATAGGAATCTGACACGTTTACTGTCCAACACCTTTTCCAAGATAGTTTAGTTTGAAGTGGGAATATAAAACTGACCCCTTTAGTGTCCAGCACTTTTACCAAAATAGTTTAGTTTGGAATAGGAATAAATATTAAATCTGACCCAGTTAGTGCCCAACACGTTCCTTAAGATGTTTTAGTTAGGAGTGGGAATAGTAAAACTAACCCCTTTACTGTCTGAAACCTTCCCCAAGATTGTTAGTTTTTTTGTTTTTTATGTGATCCTCATTGTGCAACAAGAAGCAGAGACCCAGGTGAGGGGTTGCAAGATCCACAATCCTTTCCCTTTATGCCTTCATCCTGAGCAATACCTTGACCAACATTTTTTTACTTAACTTGGCGGGCCTGGTATTTCTCATGTGTTGTTTTTTAGGTCTTAATCATCGGATAGCTCTCCAGAGAATTATAGTCGTTCACCATACCTTTTCTTTCACCATCTCTCTAGCGGCTTCCACATCTCCATCTTTTTCAAAGGAAGAGTATTGCAGTCAAGTTTGCTAAACCGCTGGACTGAAAGTGCCCACTTAGTGAAAACTGGAGGGGAAACCCATTTCAGGCAAATCTCTCTTCATGTCAATAGAATTAGGAGAAAAAAGGAGTGAGTACTGAGTACTACCACAGATATTGATCCTTATCTTCGTAAGATACCACACAAACAAAGGTATTACCTGGTAAGATATTAGGCTTGGGTTAGCGTAGCTTTTGGTATCCTATCCTTCTAATGCATTTACAAACAACGATGTGCTCTCATGCCCGGGTAATAACTCAGCCTCGCAATCACAGCTGCATTTGTTTTTGTTCTGTGATCTGTATACATCACATCGTACTCACATTTTGAAACCACTATGGAGACTTATAGATATTCTGAATTGCAAAGAACCATTGGAGTAAATTTAGTTGTTCTGAACAGTGGATGTTTTTAGTATTAAATCGATTGTTATTAGCAGAACACATGGCATGAAAATACAGGACAGCATTGCCTACAACCCAGCGGGCCAGCAAACGCACATTCAGGCCAGGAGGGCAGGGCAGTGAGGTAAAGGCTCACCCAGTCGGGTAATTAACACAGCATATCGCCTACAACCCAGGCAGGGCCGGACACGTTTGTAAAAGGAGATAACCGGCAGGCCTATTCCACAACAAGTGGGTAGCAGCAAAGTCCAATGTGCTGCGGAGTTTGCGAGCAGGAGCACGCCGAAAGCCTGAAACAGACAACTAATTGCTAATGGGTCTGCTTTTGAAAGAGAGAACAAAAGAACAACAAGAAAAATCATCTGGGGTAGTACGTTCATTTTAACAGCAGCCAGCCTCCCAAACCACATAAGAGGCATTCGCCGCCAGTGGGCCAAGCCCATGCGGATGCGAGAAAGTAGAGTCGTATAGTTCACTTCCACAGTTCTAGCTAGGCTTTTGTAGAGGACTAGCCCAAGATAAGTGATACCCTCTGTCACCCAAGTCGAAAGCGAAGTGGGCCTGCAATGCGTCAACCGTCGCTTGTGCAGCGGTAAGATTGAGCACTTGAGACTTCTGCATGTTTATTTTAAAGCCTGAGACCGGGCTAAAGTCCTGCAGATCATCCACGATGGCAGGCAGCGAAGACAGGGAACGGGCCACTGAGAAAATGACATAATCAGCGTAAAGGCTAATGAGATGATGATCTGACCCAAACGGGACACCTTGCGCCAGCGGGTTGTCCCGAAGTCGTTGAGCGAAGGGCTCCATATATAAGGCGAAAAGTAGAGGGGAGAGAGGGCAGCCCTGCCTGGTCCCCCTCCCCACCGAGAAATCACTCGAGCGCAGGCCGTTGACCCTGACTGCCACCGATGGATCGCTATATATGCTTGCCACCCATCCTCGAAACCTGACCCCAAGCCTGAAGCGTTCGAGGGTGGCACATAAATACGGCCAATGCACATGGTCTAAGGCCTTTTCCGTGTCAGCCGCCAGTAGTAAAGCCTCTTCCTTAGATCGTTGTACCTTATCAATTAAGTGGCAAATCCGTTTAGTATTGTCCCTGCACTGCCGACCCGGAATTAAACCAGACTGGTCCGGGTCGACCAAGAGAGGATTCAGTCTATGTGCCAGGAGGCTTGAGAACAGCTTCACATCAATATTCAGCAGAGAAATCGGCCGGTTGGTGCTGCAGAGCTCCGAATCTTTCCCCGGTTTGGGGATGAACGAAATAGTAGCTTGCAGCATGGCGGCCGTAAGAGAGCCCGTATCTGCGAAGAAATTAAATAATCGGGTGAGCAGCAAAGCCAATTCGACACAATAGGTTTTATAAAAAAGAGCGCTCTAGCTGTTGGGGCCCGGCGCCTTCAGGGGATTCAGACAAGCGATAGCAGAGATCACCTCCTCTATTCTTATGGGGGCCTCCAGCCCCTCCGCCTCGCTGGGTGGAAGAGAAATGACCGCTGCAGAGGTACTCACTGGGGTCGGCAAGATTGGAGGGATCAGCGGAATATTGGGTCTCGTAAAAAGATCGAAAAGCCGCTACTATCCCGGCATCATCTGTGACCGCAGACTCGTTCTCTCCCCGTATCGCCTTAATAGCCTGAGCCGCACGCTGACTGTGGAGACAATGAGCCAACATGCGACCACCTTTATTAGAACCCACATAGTATTTGTGCTTCAGCCGGACCACAGTGTGCTTAGCCCGATCGAGGTCTAAGCGCTTCAGCTGGAGTCGCTCCTTCTCCAACTGATGCCATATTCTGGGGGCACCGGTACGCTTATGAATGGCTTCCAGTTCCCGTACTTTAGCTTCTATTTCTGAACGCTTGGTCTGCCGTGTCTTGTTCTCATAAGCCGCTTTGGCGATGAAGGCCCCTCTCATGACCAGTTTAAGTGCCTCCCACACAGAGGACGGTGGCGTAGAGCCAACATCGTTAAGCACAAGGTAGTCGGTCAAGCAACGCCTGACCTCGTCCACTACCGTCGGGGACCGTAGCAATGAATCTCTTAGGCGCCAGTGGGACGAGGGCGACTGTATGGATGGGAAGCAAAGGGACAGGGTAATGTGCGCGTGATCGTAAGGGAGCGGGCCTCAATGGTGGTATCTGTGGTGCAAGCCCATGCAGCCTGGGTGACGAGTAAGTGATCCAGGCGGGCATAGGTCTTATGGGCCACTGAGTACTAAGAGTAATCTTGCACATCTGGATGTAAGCAACGCCAGGCGTCTTTGATCCCCCCCATCGTGCAACCAATCGCTACCTCTCACTGACAAGGCTCCTGCACCCCCAGACTGCGAGCCAGAAAGGTCCAGCCCAGCATCCATTAATAAGTTGAGATCAGCACCTACCACTACCATGGAATTGGGTGTGTGAAGGACTTCAGCAAATGCATTCAGCAGGAATTTCTCTGGGTGTTCATTTGGGGAGTAGATGGAGGCTATAGGTATGTGAGAGGACGAAACTGCAGCGCTAGGAGGCGCCCCTTGATCTCTGCGATAGGACCCACCACCAAACCCCTGAAGCGCTTTGAGAGTAGGATAGCCACCCCGCCCTGCTTACTTTTCCCGGAGGACCAAAACTGCAGAGGAAATTCTCTATGGTGCATACGGTGAGTATCGCTATGGAGGAAGTGGGTTTCCTGAAGGAGACACACATCACCACCCGAATGTTCAAGCAGGGAGAGGACTGCCTTCCGCTTAGTAGGATTGTTAAGACCTTGAGCGTTGAAGCTAACTACCTTGACTTCCATCTGTGAAAGACAAACCATTCAAAGCTGCTACTAAGGCCGCCAGGAGCGCTCTGAAAGGCAAAGCTTGAGAGGGGCCCCTGGGGCATAGGCATTTGGACGTAGCTTGACAAAAAAGCATTAAAAAGAAAAAAGCTCACAGAAGAGAGGACCACCCCCCACCCCAGAAGAAGAAAAACAAACCCTAACACAGCAGAACATTAACCTGGGCATTCCCATGAAGTCCATCCTGAGGCAGGTCAGTAAAAATCGGGGTCCACCAAGGGAGCGAGCACGCTCCTATCCAGAGAAGAGAGGAGAGGATTCCCCCGCTGGGTCAGAGGTGAGTAAAACCACCCCCAAGACTTTCACAGTTAATCATTAGAGTCTAGGCTGTCCCCTTCTGTGCCGGCCAGGGTCTGCAGGACAGCGGACCGCTCTTTGATAATGGTGGCGGGGTCAGGGCGAAGGCGACCCATGCCTCGGCTCCCCCGGGTCCCGCACCCAAGAGCTCTCTGTGCCCGACTCCAGGGCGTCCGGTTGGGAGGGCAGGTCGTCGATGTTGAGGCTCAGCACTTTGCAGGCGTTGGTAAGGGAGGAGACCTGGTGCAGGCTCCTGCCGGTGCGGAAAATGAGGCGGAACGGGTGGCCCCAAGCATAAGAAATGTTCTGAGAGCGCAGGTGGTTGGTGATGGGGTGGAAATCCCTCCTCTTTTGCAAGGTACTGGCAGCCAGGTCCTGATATAATTGGGGAGAGTGGTCTAAAAAGTGTAGAGGCTGGCTCGAGCGGGCCTTGAGAATCTCCTCTTTCACCATAAAGTCGTGGACACACACCAAGATGTCTGCGGGAGGGCGGTTCGACCGCCGCGGCTGGCCCACATGGTGGCAACAATCAATCTGGATCGGTGTGCGCTTGGAGGTCCAGATGTTGGTTGCGTAGTCGCAAGACCTCTTGCTGGAGTGCTGCGATCTCTTTGTCTCTGGTAGTTGCTGAGTCCTCCAGGGAGGCCACCCGTACCCCACAGCATCCACATCTCTCTGCACCTCCCGCAAGTCAGCCTGCAGATCCATTTTGATGGCCAAGATATCCTCCATTTGAGAAGCAAACCACCCCTCTAAGAACTCCCTAGTGACTGCAGTATCCGGGCCGTCACCGCCTGCCGTCAAGTTAGATCCTGAAGCGTCCCTTGCAGACTTGAGGAGGAGGTCCCTGATGGACCGCTCTCTCTTGGTTTTGGTGGCAGCCATCGTGGAGGTCCAAACTGGGAGCGAACCCTGAAGAGAGGAGCTGCGCGCACCAGGGGGGGGGAAGGGGGGGGTGTCCGATGATGAAGGAAGCACGCAAGGCACCAGTAGAAGCGTCGCCCACCCGCAGGTTCTCCGCTAGTGGTATCAGCACTCCGCTGATGCTTGGCAGGACTCCGGTGCAAATGCAATGTCAGGTGGCAGGCAAGGAGCCCCCGAGACCCCAAGGGCCATCCAGACTCAAAGGCGGGCCTGGTCATGGGCTGTATATCAGGCATTCCCAGGAACCGGCAAGCTTCCAGAATTTGCGGGGGACCAAATCCCCAACCGGGTTCAGAGTCTCCAGAGACGCTAGGCGCGTAGTGGAGGCCAGGCAGACGCCGATATTCCCCAGTGGCGTCGCCATCTCCCCCCCCCCAAGGACTTCACAGCTCGGCCCCAGGTAGCTGGACAGCAGGTCCCCTGGTCACAATGCGGTGATCACTGCGAAAGGGCCCACCCCAGGCGCACCCCCGTACCTGTGCACTCTGTTGCTGCCGTCCACTGGCTCCTCAAGGACCTCGTCCCCGGGGCCTCGCTTGGGAGGTCACCAGGCCACACCAGTCCGTGCTGGGCAGACCACGATGGGTGCCGCGTGTTGGTCCAAGCCCTCAAGCAGCGGGAAGCAAGTGTCAAGAGTGACCAAGAGGGAGTTGTAGGGGGGAAGGTTCCGGTACCTTCCCTACGTGGCAGGCCCCTTTCCCAATAGGACCCACTGTTGTCTCCTGGCCCTAGAAGGCGCTCACAGCCTCCTCTGCCGCTCTGATCCGCCGCCGGGGATCCACCAGAGCGACCTCTGCTGCACGGTGTGGCGCCGCCCCCACAGCGCGGGGCAACGGCGCAGCTGAGGCCACGCTCTGGCCGAACTACACAGGCCCACGGCAGGCCACCGCAGGCAATCGGGCACTTTAGGAGCCTCGACCAGCCCCAGGGCAGGCACTGTGCACCCACCTACTGCTGCCGCATCCGCGGGGGTCCCACACACCTCAATGGGCTTAGTTGGGTGCTGCTGAGGAGCCCAAGGGCTCGCGTGATGGCCCGGGCCAGGAGAGCCGCGGGCTCCTTGGCAGCGCCCGACTAGGCACATTGAGGTGTATGGGACCCCCACAGACGCGGCAGCAGTAGGTGGGAGCATGGTGCCACTCCGTCCTATGATAGGCCTCAGGGCGAGGACCGGGAGCGGGGAGCCGAACCAGGCCCGCAGGAGCAGCAAACGGAGGCACTCCTCAGGGTTCTGCCCGGAGAGGCGTCGGGGGCCAGCCATAGAGAGAGGCCCACCGACGGGCCGAGAACCAGGCCCAGTGCAGTCCTGACCTCCACAGCACAGCCCCGGGGCTGCTGATGTCCGCTCAGTCCAGGCTCTCGCGAGGACGAAATGCCCCTCTGCTCATGGCCCCCAGGCGCAGTCCCACTGGGAAGTCAACGACAAGGGAGCCGGGTGCTGAGGGATGCAATAAATGGTGCTGGTAGGGGGCGTGGCTTGGCAGCCGACGGGCATGGACGCGTGAGCAACGAGCTCCGCATCCAGCCCAGCCAAAATCCTGCAACGAGAGTCGCCCCGGCGCTCTGCAGCTCCCGGAGGGCTTCCCCTGCCTGCTCTGGGCCCCTGGAGCGGACCGGCGGGGAGGAGCGCGGCGCAGAGGGCTGGCGCTGCGCTGAAATTGTGGCGGCGGCGGGCGGCCGCCGGCCATATTGGGCGGCCTGTACGGGGACGGGCAGCCGCGGCCCACAGTGCCCGGGGGGCCGACCGAAAGTGAGGCGAGCCCGGCTGAAGACACCAGAAGTGGCGGTCTCGTCCTGGTGGACAGCGGAGCGGGGCAGAGTCCGCCTTTCGCTAGGGGCTCGGTATTGGGAGCCCCTCCGCGGCCTGCCCGAGCGGCTGTGGCTGCACTGCGGAGACGCGGCGACCCGGAGGACGGCGCTGGGCCTGTGGCGGGAGCGGCGGCCCCGGAGTCGGAGTGGAAGCAGTGGACCCGGCGCAGCTGGTGGGCAGGCGGAGGCCAAGAGGTGGACGGCGGGCGCTGCGAGCGCCTCAGCGGTGGAGGTTTGGCTGGCCCTGGGGGCGGACTTGAAGGACCGGCTGCTGGACGGTGCCCGCCCTGGTGAAACAGCCCCCGAGTGACCCAGAGGACAGCGGTGGGGGTCGGCCACTGATCCCTGCCACGGCAGAGAGGACGGCCTTTGGTTTGCGGTGCGGGCCTTTCACACCGGGGTGCCCAGCGGCGAGAGGCAGGAGCACACCGGCGCCCTCATTGTTTAGAGGCAGGGGGGAGCAGGTCCCTGCGGCCGGCGCGGGGTGAATCGGGCCCGTGTGTCGGCCGCTGCTTCGGAGAGCAGGCCTGGAGGCCGATAGCGGAGGGACTCCCTGAAGTGCTTCCTGGCCAGGGGAATGGGCAAACCGCGACCCAAGCTGGGGGGGAACCCAGCGGATTCCGTGGGAGACTCTGCCGGTGGCCGGGTTGGCGGAACGAGTACCGACTCTGCGGCGGGCCTACAGCAGCGGCAGCTAGACCAAATCCTGCAGGCCATAGCAGACACGAAAACTGTGCTGCAGACTGATATCGCACAGGTGTCTTCAGATCTGGGGCTGCTCCGGGCGGACCACAGGAAGCTGGTGGATAGGGTCAAGCAAACGGAGGACAGGTTGGACTTGGTAGCGCCAGCGCAGAAAGTATCGGAGGGTCAAACGGCGGATCTCCTACGGAGGGTACTGATTCTGGAAAAGAGGGCCGAGGATGCCGAAGGGTGCAACCGTCGCAATAACATTCGCGTAGTGGGGCTGCCCGAAAAGATTGAAGGGGGAGATATGCTAACCTTCCTAGAGACCTGGCTACATGAGGTGGTGGGGCCCGAGGGGCTCATGCGGTTTTACACCTTGGAGAGGGCGCATAGGGTCCCGGCCTGTCCCCCGGATCCGGGCCGCCCACCCCGGCCGGTGGTGGCCCGCCTGCTACACTACAGGGACCGCGATGTCATCCTTCAGAGGGCCAGAACTTCGGGTCCCTACCAGGTGGAGAACGTTCCGGTTTCTATCTACCTGGACTACCCCATGGAAGTCCAACGCAGACGCTGCTCATTCCAGGCGGTGAAGAAGGCGCTACGGGATGAGGGGCTGCAGTACTCTTTGTTGTTCCCGGCCCGCCTCCAAGTTGTGCTGGACGGGATGACATCCTTTTTCACTGACCCCGCAGCAGCCTGGAGTTGGCTGGAATCGGTCCGGACTCGCGCGGCGGCGCATGCTGATGGAGAGGGACCGCAGGGAACTCTGGCGAAGGCCCGTCGCAGCAGACGCAATAAGGTACGGACAGCGGGGGCCCGATCGCCGGGAGCATCCCAGACGGTACTGGAACGGCGAGCTGCACTGCGGGCGGTCTCTGAGATTTCGGGGGCCACGGCCTCCCAGCCCAGCGAGGATTCGGGCTCCCGGAAGGGCACTGAGGACTCCCACTCTGATGGTGCTGTCGAGGAGGCGGAGGTGCTGCCTGATGTTACCACTGGGACGGCGGACGAGTTGCTGGACGCCTGAAGGTTTGGGGAGTTCTCTGGCCATGGACCGAGGGACATGGGCAGGGCGGAAAGGGAGCGTGGGGAGAGGGAGGCCGGGCCGGGCTTTGCGGGGCTTGGGGAGGGACCGGTACCTGGTGGGGCCTTGCGGATGGGGACGATTGAGGGGTCCTGGAGGAGAGAGCGGGGGGGTCTACGGGGAGTGGAGCGCTGGGGGAGGATTGGTGGAGTCTGGGCGTGGATGCTCTGAAGAGGACTGTCGTCAAGCCCGTCAGGCGTAGAGCCCTCACCTCAACCTCACGGACATAGTGAGACTCTGGTGGCTACCAGAGTGTTTGGTTTCTGTTTGGGGTGGTATTTGGATGGGTAACTGTGGTTTAGCACCTGTTCTGGGGAAGGGAGGGAGACCGGGGAGTTTGGGAGTTCTGGGGTTTCAGGGGATTGTCAGTGTGCCTCGGAGGGGTAGGAAAGGGTGGTTAGCTCGGCGATGGGATGGGGACCCCACCTGAATTGAGATTTTTGACTTGGAACGTGAGGGGGCTCACCTCTATGGTGAAGAGATACAAAGTCCATGCCTACTTAGTGCGGAGAGGGGTTCAGGTAGCCTTCCTTCAAGAAACCCACTTAGATAAAGAGGAGGGGAAGGCATTGCAGAGGCGCTGGCGGGGTCAATTGTTCTATACTACCTTCTCGAAGTTTGCCCGGGGTGCTCTGATCTGGGTGAGAGCGGGAGTCCCTTTCCAGCCTTTGATGACGTTAGTGGACCCGGAGGGCAGGTTCGTAGCAGTACAGGGGCGGTTGGACGGGAGGGACATGGCCTTGTGCAGTGTGTATGCCCCTAATGTGGATCAGGCCGCTTACTTCTCCAGGCTGTCGGGTCAGTTGGCGGCGTATCTGACGGGGCCGGTGGTGTTGGGAGGGGATTTTAATTCAGTGACTGATGTTGAGCTGGACAGGTCCCACCCGCCCCTTGCGCAGTCGGTGGTCCGTCGGGTGGCCAATAGTAGACGGGCCTGGCAGGATACTTGGGGTCTGGTGGACACTTGGCGTACTCATCACCCAATAGACAGGGATTACTCCTTCTACTCGCCCCCTCATGAGTTGTATGTTCGATTGGATGGTATACTGTGTTCCCCGGATGTCCAAACTTTGATGCGGCATAGTGAATATCTAGCTAAAACTATCTCGGACCATAACCCCTGCGTGGGGATGCTGCAATGGTCCAGGCAGCGGCAGGTAATTCCGACGTGGCGCCTTAACCCCTTGCTGCTGGAGGACTCGGTCTTCCGGGCTGAGGTTAGCGGCTGTATAGTACAGTATTTTGGGCATAACTCGGGTACGGCGGCAAGCCGAGCGACAGAATGGGATGCGTTTAAGGCGGTTGTTCGGGGGGTTTGTATATCGTCCACGGCCGGAGTGCGGAAGACTTTATTGAAGGAGGTTGAGGGGGCAGAGGCCCAGCTGCGGACGGCTGAACGTGCGCATCAGGCGGGAGACGGTGAGTTGGCGGCAGTTGTCGAGGCGCGTGAGGGTGTGGCGGTGCGAGTGGAGAGGCTCCGCTGTTTTGACTATAAAAGCTATCTTATGCGAGCGCACGCGGAAAGAAATAAGGTGGGATCCCTTCTGGCGTGGTTGGCGAACCCGACGGCCCGAGGTGAACCGATACTTTCCCTGGTTGAGGCAGGGGGAAACCCGGTTTATTCCCAGATGGGGATAAATCAGCGGTTTGCCAGTTATTATGCTGGGCTGTATGATAGCACTATGGAGGGGGAGCCTGAAGGCCTTGCGGGCTTCTTATTGGAGGCCCGACTGGACCCGGAGACTGGGAGAGACCTCGGGGGCGCTATTTCGTTAGGCGAGATCCGTGCGGCGATTAGGCACATGGCCCGTCGGAAGACCCCGGGGGCAGATGGGTTGCCCGTCGAGTTCTTTGCGGCTTTCCCGGATTTGTTGGCGCCGCAGCTGCAGGTCCTGTACAGCGAGGCCTGGCGGCTTGGGCGCTTGCCCGCCTCTGCTCGGGAGGCGATTGTGGTACCCTTACTGAAGCCCGGAGGGGAGGCCGGCGCGCGCACGGCGTACCGTCCGCTCTCTATGCTGGCGGTGGACTATAAAATTTTGAGTAAGATACTGGCGTCGCGCCTCTTGACCCATATGACCGCCTTAATCCACTCGGATCAGGCGGGCTTTATCCCTCGGCGCAGCACGGCCAGTTCCGTTCGACGGTTGTTGCGGGTGATGGAGATGGACCGGGACGTATTCCCGGAGGCCTGCACACTGTCGGTCGACATAGAAAAGGCCTTTGATAGTGTGGAATGGCCCTACTTATACCGAGTGCTGCGGGAGTTTGGATTGGGGGAGGACTTCGTCCGCTGGACCACCTTGCTCTATAGCGATGCCACGGCCCGAGTGAAGACGGGGGCTACCATATCTGCCCCCTACCGCGTGCGGAGGGGGACGAGGCAGGGCTGCTCCCTCTCCCCCCTGTTGTTCGCTCTGGCCATTGAACCGCTGGCGGCTCATGCCCGACGAGGGTGCGCCTATGTTGGAGTTTCCCTGCGGGAGGATACCCACTATATCTCCCTATATGCAGATGATCTGCTGATGTTTTTGGCGGATGCGGAGAGCGCGTTGGACGGAGCGATTGCCCTCTTGGAGTTTGGTCGTCTGTCCGGGCTTAAGGTCAACTGGGGCAAGACATGCTTGTTCCCGTTGTCGCAGGGAGGTCGGACCTCGCGGGCGTTGGGACAGATCCGGTGGGAAGGCAGCTGTCTACTATACCTGGAGGTTAACATTTATCATACCCAGACTGATTTGTTGGAGGGAAATGTTGGCAGGGCCCTTCGCGGCTTGCGGGGTAGCATGGGGTTTTGGAGCACGCTCCCACTCTCGTGCGCCGGGAGGGTGGCGCTGTTGAAAATGGTGGCGCTGCCACGCCTTCTTTACTTTTTTCGCACCCTTCCTATATGGATCCCGGCGTCGTTTTTCGCGCGGCTGCGGGCACTGTCTACGGGCTTCATTTGGGGCTCGGGACGGCGGCGAGTGGCGCTGACCACGTTGCGGCGGCCGAGAGCAGAGGGGGGCCTGGCAGCCCCGGATTTTGAGTGGTACTACTTGGCGGCCCAGCTCCAATGGCTTACACAGGCGGTGGCCAGGGAGTATAGAGGCCCGGAGGGCCCACAGGGCAGGCTGATTCCGCGACATGTGCTGGCCTTTATAGTCCTCCACCAGCGATTAGACCTGGCCCAGCTTACCTTGGAGGAACGTACCCTCCGGTTGTGCTGGAACAGGTGTCAGAGAAGGGCTGCCACAGTCCACCCCTATGCCCCGGAGATCCCCCTGGGGATGTGTACGGCGTTCCCGCATGGGGGAGATTGGTCTGGGCTAGCGGTCTGGGAGGAGCTGGGTGTGCAGATGGTGGGGGACTTATTTAGCGAGGGAGTGCTGTTGCCTTTCCAAGACTTGCAGGACTCCTATGGGCTCCCGCGGGGGGACTTCCTGCTTCATGCGGCCCTTGTGGTGAGCCTTCAGAAACATTGGAATATGGGGCTTTCGGAGCCGCAGACCGCGGCGGGTTGCCAATATGTAGTGATGGCGGCGGGGACGACTAAGGCCATTACTTGCCTCTATCGCCGGCTGTCGATGGAGGGATTGCACCCTCTGGGCGCCCTGAGGGAGAAGTGGGAAACGGACCTTGAGAAGGCGATCCCCGAGTCCACGTGGTCCACGCTGGTGCGGAGGGCCTGGAAGGGAACGAGGAATGCCCGGTTTCAGTTAGTCCAGTTTTTTATGTTACACAGGGCGTATCTGACGCCGGCCAAGATATTGCGATATTTCGGGGGTGTACACTCTCAATGTCCGCGGTGTGGGGGAGAGGGCGCGGACTTTCGGCACATGTTTTGGTCCTGTACGCAGTTGGGTGACTACTGGGGTGATGTTATGGATTGTTTGAACCAGGTGACGGACCGCTCCATTGCCCCGGACATGGGGGCTTGTTTGTTGCTTTGGTTTCCCCACACTCGCCGTACGAAGGTTACTAGTAAGTTTTATGATCTGGGGTTGATAATGGCCAAGAGGGAACTGACTATGCACTGGAAATCCCGGGGGGGGGGGCCTAGCTTCCTGCGATGGAGGGCGGCGTTGGCGCGATGGGCGGGGGCTGAGGGTACGCTCCGGGTGCAATTGGCCCTTCGGAGGGACGATGAGAAGGCACTAGCGACGGCCCGGGCATGGGAAGCGTTGGTGGTGGAACTTCAGGGGTTGATGTCTGATGCTGGGGAAGGGGAGAGCACATCTGACAGGCAGGAGGCAGCGGGGAGCGGGGAGTAGAAGGGAACTGGCGGTAGGCCCTGGCCGCCCGCACCTTGGCTCGGCATGAGGGAAGGCTCTGTTTGCTTAGGGAGAGGTTGGGCTCCTGTATCTTATTTATCAGGGAGGAGGGGCGCATCGGAAGAGGGGTAAGGGACGGGGGCACACTGACATAGGGTGGGGGAGGGGGGGATAGGGGACTGGGTGGGAAGGTTGTTCCTTCTCCTGGATAATTGGTCTTGATGATAAATATGTGGTACTTCCTGGACGGGTGGAGGCAGGGGGATGTTTGTTGAGTTGTTGATTTGGAAAACAATAAAAAACGTTTCAACAAAAGAAAAAAAAAACGGTGCTGGTAGGCCCGGCGGGAGCGGAGCTCCGGATCAGCGCGTCCGCTCACTACGCCATCTTGGCCACGCCCCACAGTGGACGTTTTTAACACTGTTTTTAGCCTCATAGTTACTGTAGTGAAGAGCAGGATAATTGCTGGCAAGTACTCGTATCCCTTAGTGTGAGCAATCGTATTAGTTAACTATATGTGGCTACTCTTTTATATGTAATATTGTATTTTATATGTTATGTATTTTAACCAAAATGTCATAGCTGCACAGTGACACTTTAATAACTGACTAAACAATGCATTAGGATGTATTGTATGACTTAATCTGATTTTATACTCTTTTATTGCTTTTTATTGGTATCTCTGCTTTTATGGTTTGTCTTCAAATAAAGTTTTCTGAACTAAAAAAAAGAATGACTTCTGTAATTTGATGACAGCCCCTTCTCCTCTGAAATACCAAAAATCACCAGTGCCAGACTAACTTTTATTTTTTTTACCCAGAATCTCGGATAGGGCCATACCCAATTCTTGCCAGAAAAGGTGAATGGTGGGACATTGCATGAACATGTACCAGTCATCAGCTATCTCAGCATCACATTTGAGACAGGTCTTCACAAAAAGCTTTCCAAAATTTGACAGCTTTTTTGGGGTTTAGTATGCTTTGTGTTGTGTAAATAGATGAATTTCCTGAGAGATGCAGGCTTCACTAAATTACATAGCGTGGACATAGATACATGCCAAAAATATGTTAACTTCAACATTGGCGGGTCTGTTCTACGGATCTATTCTGGTAATGTAAAGGCTACATCGGTACCTTGCACTATCATCCAATACCGCTTAACCATCTCTTTCTTTATGGGGGAGCCCACTTGTAAAAATTCCTCCCATTCAGCATTCCCCCATGCGCTCAACTAGCAATGGTAGTACTTAAATGTAGATATCCTGTCTCCCGTGATCCAAGATATATCCTCACAAGTTATCAGACTGCCATCCCTAATTATCTGACCCCATCTATTTAGTTCTGCTTCTTACAGAGGTCTTGCTAAACTTGCAGACATTTCAGGGTTCCAGGCGAATTCACTATAGTAAGGTATCCCCAAAGCCTGCCTAATCTGCACTCATAGCCTACAAGCCACATTCAAAGGATTCAGTCTGACCTGTCTGTAAGATTTTGGTTCTACGGACTTCTGCAAGTACTGCTTACCCCCCTTGTGGCAGAGTTTTCAGCATGGCTTGAAACGTATGACCTATCTGCAGTTGATCTTCTCTCCTAACCCCCCCCCCCCCCCCCACCTTAGAGGTCCAAATATCACTACTTACTCATCCCCTGTAATTTAATTAAACTTTGGACATATCAACATCTTTATAATATTTGTTTCGTCATAAGATAGATTGTAATGAGGAGACCCATCCATGATCTTAGCAATCTTAGCAATCTTTTGGTATCTGTCATCACTCTGTTGAAATTAACTTGGGCCATCCTCTCCAGATCCTGTACTACTGTAACCCCAAGATACCTAATTTCTTTCTTTACAAGGTGACTATCACAAGGAGTATCCCACGCCATTATCTCTGTTTTTTTGCGTGTTCACCAGATAACCTGAAGATTTTCCAAACTTCTCAAAAGTTTTGCAAGATGACGGGGTGTGAGCTTGTCAATTCCGAGGTATAGACCATCTAATCATCTGTGTACAACACAACTTTCCTCTTCCGACTCTTATATTTAAAAAGGGTAATACCAGAGATCCCCCTCATCCATATCGCTAGAGGTTCAATATACAGATGAAAGAGCACGACGGACAACAGGCACCCTTGCCAGGTCCCTCTTTTTATTGTAACCTGTTCAGTCTGTCTCCGATTCACCACAATTCTTGCCATCAGCTCTTTGTAGATTGACTGGATTGCTCTTTAGAATTCCTTCCCCAAGTCATTGTGTTAAACAGCCTGTTTAGAAAGGGTCAACTCACTCTATCAAATGCCTAGATGACATCAAACGTCACAATTACCAATGGCATTTTCTCTTGGGTTGGCGTGTCCACTGCTCCCACTAAATTGTGTGTAAGCTCATACAATTGCCGTCCACAAATGAAGCCCTTCTGATCCTTATGAACTAGAGCCCCAATTACCTTATCCAATTTCTCTGCCAAAATATGCATGTAGATCTTATATTCACAGTTCAGCAAAGAGATTGACCTATAGGATTCACAGAATTTAGGATCCGTGTTAGGTTTTAATATAAAACTAATTGTGGCCTCATCCCATTAATGCGGTAAAGGGCTTCCAATTATTCAGACACTCGGCGACAGGCGGGCTCTCAGCGGCAGCAGCACGCGGCTGCGGCAGACCCGGGCTGGTGGTGGCGATGACACTTGTTGTGCAGCTCCGTGGTGGGCGCACAGCGGCAGCAGCTATCTTAGCTGCGGCGGCCCACAGGACGACTCACGATGATGCAAAGTTTGCAAAGGTGCGGGCACTCAGCGGCAGCAGCTCTCTCTTAGCTGCTGCGGCCCACAGGACAAATCACGACGATGCAAAGTTGGCAAAGGTGCGGGCACCCAGCGGTAGCATCTCTCTCTTAGCTGCGGCGGCCCACAGGACAAATCACGATGATGCAAAGTTGGCAAAGGTGCGGGCACTCAGTAGCAGCAGCTCTCAGCTGCGGCGGCCCACAGGACAAATCACGATGATGCAAAGTTGGCAAAGGTGTGGGCACTCAGCGGCAGCAGCTCTCTCTTAGCTACGGCGGCCCACAGGACGAATCACGATGATGCAAGCTGACACAAGTGTGGGCACTCAGCGGCAGCAGCTCTCTCTTAGCTGCGGCGGTCCACAGGACAAAGGATGATCTCGACCAGGGTGGCACAACGGCGGGCACTCAGCGGCTAGAGCTCTCTCTTAATTGCGGCGGCCCACACAGAATCAGCGAAGGTTCTGTGGCATGGCGCCGAAAAACGCCGCTATGATAGCCGCTGCTGCAGCCAAGACTAGAGCAGCGAAGCAGGCTCTTCGTGACAAGGAGTTGGTTGCAAAGCGAGGCGGCACATGTTTGGAGGGCAGCGGTGATTTTACCGATCTCGACGCGGGTGTTGGAAAATCAGCAAAGGGCTCAAGACAACAGCCGAATACGCCCGTAGCTGGTCCATCTGTGATTGAACTGCTCCGAAAGACTCCCGCTCCAGTGTCTGCTCCGGTCCAGACCCCGGTCCCCCCCATCACAGAAATCAGCAGCTCTTCCATCAACCGCAGATATCCTGAGAGCTATTCCAGGGTCTACAGTGACACCTAGTGGGCAAAGTCAGAATGGCATAACCGAGGATATGGAAATAACGAACACTAGTACAAATGCTTCTATAACTATAGGAGAGGACAGCTCTGTGATATGCAAGGAACCTACAGTTGCATTGGCAGGAATACTAGACTCTAAGGCTGGGGCAGACCCTAATGCTGGAATACAAGGTATGGAGAATCTTTCCTTATGTGATACTCCTGTTTTTTCTACTGTCTCGTTAGCCTCTTCAACATTATTGATACAGACCACTTCAGCAGGCTTACTAGCGCCAGCGCCAGCACCAGCAACAGTACTTGAAGCTATACCAACGGTCCGTAAAACCCCAATGACTGTGGCTGTGCAGGAAGGGCAAACACAGCAATACCAGCCCATGTGCAATGCTCTAGAGAGTGATCTGGGGACATCAGATCTTAGAGACACTTCAAAAAATCTGGGGGATTTGCTGGAGGTTCCTGATGGCAAGGATAAAACCGATGGAGACGAGATAACCCCCGATCCTACCGACACCGACAGGGATCCCTCATACTTCTACTCAATATCAGAAGGGATAGAAGATGCAAGATGGTCAGATGACTCTGAACTCGATATTGAAACTAACACTGGTTCCGAGACGGAGAGTGACCACGAGGTGAGAACGGCAGAATCCAGGGAAAATAAAAGAGCTACCATACGGAAGAAAAGGGCCCAGGGGTTGACTTGGGATTACTCCCCCTCTATTGCATTGGGGTCTCAAGAACATGCCACCGGCTCCCGACCGACACAACGGTGTTCTCCACATCAACAGGATGCTACGCTCTCCACGGTGATGGATACAGTCCTCCAGGCTATCGCCTCCCATCGAGAAGAAACATCAAGGGATGGACGCAAAGCACAATTAGCTCTACATAAGGTCCAGGGTGTAGTGCGTAAACTGTCAAGATCAGTTAACACCTTCAACACCAGAATGACAGAAATGGAAGACCGTATAGTCATTAATGAGGCAGAGGCTACAGCCACACAGGAACAATTTGAACTACATGAAGCAGAACTAAGTGACGTCAGATGGAAGCTCGAGGACATTGAAAATCGCCTACGACGTAACAACCTACGCGTCCTTGGAATACCTGAAAATACTGAAGGTACTGATATCCGAGCCTTCATCATCCAACTCTTTAAAGATACACTTCCTGAGCTCTCTTCATGGAACTGGGAGCTTGAGGTGCAACGGGTGCATAGAATTCCAATCACCTTGAAACCCACTAGGAAGCAAGGAAATTATCCATGAGCAGTCCTTGTATTTTTTGGAAACTTTCTTCTCCGACAAGCTATTTCAGATAGAGTCAGGCCAGAAGCTCGACGGACTAGGGATTCCATCTCCTATTTTGTGAGACCGGATTTTTGCCACACTACGGTGGAAAGGAGGTGGCGCCTGCGACAACTTATCAAACCCTTTATGGAGAAGAAAGCACAAGTCTACCTTAACAACCCAGCCAAATTGAAAGTTCTATACAATGGCCAGACCAAATTTTTCACTTCTGAAATAAAAGCCAAAGAATTTTTAGACAGTCTCACTTAATGGCTTACTAGCGATAAAGCCAGTATAGATGACTCTTTAAGTGGTCATCGGCTGAGAAATAGAGAAAAACAAAGAACTCGGATGCTGGACTTGAGAATAGTGAGAGGAGAATAGAGAGCGTATTGGACATCACTGAGATTTTATATAGATACATAGATACATTAGATCAATTCGTCTCTATATGCCTCTCTATATTTTCCTTATTATCTTTCTTTTTCTTCCTTTTTTTCTATGTTTTCTATGTTTATCTTCAGTCCAAGTCTGGTTTGGGAGCGTGTCTCCATCACTAGCGCCAGCGCCAGCACCAGCAACAGTACTTGAAGCTATACCAACGGTCCGTAAAACCCCAATGACTGTGGCTGTGCAGGAAGGGCGAACACAGCAATACCAGCCCATGTGCAATGCTCTAGAGAGTGATCTGGGGACATCCGATCTTAGAGACACTTCAAAAAATCTGGAGTGGTGTGGCTCACTGGTTAAAGGCGGCAGACCCGGAAGCAGAGGTCGGTCAGGGACCAGGTTTCGATTCCCGACGCGGCAGGGTCTTGGGCCAAGGTCAGCGGACTCGATAATTCTCGCCTCGGTGCCTACTCTAATCATGGATCACACTCAGCAACTCTGGGCAATAGCTTGCTTAATCTCCACTAACAGCCCCATCAGCGCTGGGGATGCTTGGTCTTCACCTTGGAGATGCCCAGTAAGGGACCATCTCACAGGGAAAGCCAGGATGGGTTCCCCAGCGGTATACAGCGCCGGGACGCCCCTTTGCTGGGGCAGCTGTGCGCTTTACAAGTATACAACATTTAACATTTAACTAAAGACTCTTATAGAGTCTAATTGCCTCACATTATGGGTGGGGGAGGGTGGGGGGTGGGTTGCAGGGGTCTGGAGGGAGTGGGAGGGGGAGGGAAAAACGGGGGAAAAAATTGCAAAAAAGAGATTGATCTGTAGTATAAGAAACTTTAAAGGCTTTTTGGTTACTCTAATTTCTTTAAGTGATTGGAGTCCTATATTATTTATTTTGATTAATCAGAACTGGGAGAGGAATATCAATGTAAATATCGAATTTAAAGTTGGCTGGTGGTGGTGCAAATTATGTTACATAGATGTTACCAGTTTAATGGGGAATAGTTTTGAATGGGGAGAGTAAAATTGCGATGTTGGAACGTAGCGGGTCTCAATGATGGGAGAAAAAGGGCCCAACTTTTTCAATTGTTACGTCAGGATCCTGTCGACATCCTCTGTATTCAGGAGACCCACATAGCTGGATGTGATAAAAATTTATTAAAAGTTCCTGGATTTAATTTGATAGCAGCAACATCTCAAACGTCTAAAATACGGGGAGTCGCTATCTTGGCAAGACCCGGTTTGGGGAGTCCTAGACGTCGACTTGTCGACAAACATGGCAGGTGGGTTGTGGTTCAACTAGAATCGGATATAACCATCTGTTCACTCTATGGCTCTAATTTGGATGACCCACAACTCTTTATCGAACTTGAATTAGAACTGGCTTCCTGGGCCGGTCCACTTATCCTGTGTGGGAATTTTAATATAAATATTGAAAAACTAGTAAATAACAGACTCCCATAGAATTATAGTGGCCGTAAACCCAAAGTCTACAGGGCAGTATCCCATCTGATGGATAGTCACGATTTAATGGACACTTGGGACATCTTGAAGCAGAATGATAACGGCTTCACCTATCATTCCTATCCCCACAATAAGTATGTTCGATTAGACTATATTATGACATCATTATATAAGACAGCCCTAATTGACATAATTAAATCCCCCAAAACTATCTCTGACCACAACGCACTTACGTTAATTTTTGAATTGGATAGTTTTAATAGACCTAATATCCAATGGTCATTTGACCGAAAGCTTGTTACTAACCCAGATTATATTAATCATATTATATCATTTGCTCAATCTTTCTTTGATTGTAATCAATATAGTGCACCCAGATTCAGTGTATGGGACTGTTTTAAGGCAGTAATTAGAGGAGAGACTATAGCGTTTGTAGCTAACTGTAAGAAAACTCAAGATAGTATTAATAAACAACTTAACGCGGAACTCATCAACCTTGAAATAGTACATGCTAAACAAATTCAGCAAGGAATATCAACCTCTGATACACTGCAAACACTATTGATCTTAAAAACAGAAATGAATAGCTCGCTAACTCAAAAAGCAGCGGAAATATATCAAGCCAATAGAGATAGAATTTACGAAGCAGGGGAAAAAGTAGGGAGGCAATTAGCTCTTAAAACTAGACAAAAACAAACATACAATAAAAGAAAGAATATCCAATATGAGGGCCAACAGTACACCTCCCCTCAAGATATTGTAGATGTGTTTCGAAAATATTACCAAAAACGATACCAAAATAATAATGAACATCTATCTACAAGAGACACGAAAATCTTTCTCAGTGAGTGGTTACCGGAACCAGAGCTCTCTAGAATACTCGATCGAGTAGGTAGAGAAGAACTGGAGAAAGAAATTACAATGGTAGAATTAGAGACTGCATTGTCGGACCTAGCTAATGGGAAGGCGGCTGGTCCTGACAAGATCCCCCTAGAGTTATATAAGGTGTTGGGCAAACAGATACTACCCTATTTATTAGACCTGTTTCTAGGGGTACAACATCACTCAGCTACACCAGAGTCTTGGAAACACACTAATATAGCGATATTCCCAAAAAAGGGGAAACCCCCCCAGCTTCCATCTTCATATAGACCTATTTCACTCATAAACTCTGACTCAAAGCTATACTCCAAGATACTTGCAAACCGACTGAGGGGGGGTCATCGAACATCTCGTATCCCCATGGCAACATGGCTTTATCCCTGGGAGAGGAACGACTGATCATACCCGTAGAGTCATTGCCTTATTTGACATCATGGGCGCCATGGGGGGAGAGATGTCGATGGTCCTACTCGATGCCGAAAAGGCATTTGATCGAGTGTCTTGGCGGTTCTTATGGGAAATTATGGAATTCAACAACTTTGGCCCAGGCTTTATCAAAGCCTTAAAAGCCCTGTATATCAGCCCTAGGGCTAAACTATCCATTGAAGGATTTGAGTCAGAGTTTGTAGAGGTACAAAGAGGCACTAGGCAGGGCTGTCCTTGTTCCCCGATATTATTTGCCCTAGTAATTAATCCTTTAATTTTAAAGCTTCTTAACTCCCCCCAAATACAACCAGTTAAGATGGGCTTATATTCTACTAAAATATTGGCATACGCCGACGATATTGCCGTGCTCACAACCAAACCAGCCGATGCAGTAGCAGAAATAGAACAAATAACCCAGGTTTTTGGATTCTACTCTGGTTATTCACTTAATAGAGACAAAACCATGGTTTTATGTACAAATAATATCATTTATGACAGTCCCTATAAAGTCAAAAATGCAACCTATCTCGGTGTAAATATTTCTCCTGAGGTAAAAGAGATTAACCGGCTTAATTATGATCCTTTGATCAAGGCAGTAAAAACAGATCTTAAGAGGGTAGATAACTTACATCTTTCAATAATAGGGAGAGCGAATTATATTAAAATGAGCATATTTCCTAGAATACTCTATCTATTCCGGGCTATTCCATTGATGGCCGACGGTAGCATTGTTAAAATTTTTGATTCCACAATATCTAAATTTATATGGAACTATGGCAAAATAAGGAGAGCATTACCATCACTAACCCTCCCCCTAAATAGAGGCGGCCTTGGTATCCCGAACTTGACATTCTATCTCTGGGCGACACTACTCCAACAAATGGGCCTGCTCTTTAAAGTCAAACCTTCCAATCTGCCCAACACAGACTCCTATATCCCTTCTATTTTTGAACTTGGACTAGGTGATAAATGTCGAGGGCTATTTTTGAAACAACTCGAAGCGTCATATTATAAAAAGACCAAGTTTAAGGTGATTGGAGACGCATGGAAAATCTGGAAACCTGCCTCCAAACAACTAGGCATACCCAAAATAACAAGATACACCTCTCTTTGGCACAGTAAGATCATATCATAATTTTTGATAGATAATGTCTCTAGGAGATGGGAGAATTTAGGCATATATACACTTGGTCATTTTTTTGGACAGAATGTTACTCCATCTTTCGAGGGACTACAACAGAGATTTGATATTCCATCCACAGATTATCTAAAATATTTCCAAGTCTTTACCAATATCCGTAACTCTAAACTTAATATTAATTTAGATAGTTTTTATTTTTTCTCTATTATTGAGAAGCGAGCTACTAGGATAGGTACTTTATATGATATATTTTCTCAATCCTCTAATGACGATCTAGATCGTGTTGAGATATCCTGGGCACAAAAACTCGGAAACCCAGATGTAGATATCGACTATTCTCTAACTCTTTACACTACATTATTTTTAGCACCTAACCTTAAAGCACAATATTTTAAAACTATTTACAACCTGTATTTTACTCCGGCTAAACTCTTAACCTGGGGATTACGAGTAGATGATTGCTGCCCCAGATGTAGACAGGGACAGGCAAATTTAATTCATATGTTTGCCGAATGTCCGAAACTAGATAATTTACAAACATTGATTGGAGGATTTTGGGCTCAAGTATTCGGGCGGAATCTTAGATCCTCCGCTACCCTATTTCTTCTAGGTCACGACGAATCCTTAGGGTACAGTCTGGAGGAACAGAGGATTGTCTTCCTGGGCACTGCCGTCTTTCGTATTATTCTGGCGGCCTGTTGGAAAGATCCCAATGTACCCACCTTTCAGATGTGGCTTAGTCGATTTCTTGCCTCATATAAGCAGGAGATAGCTATATATAGCACAAGAGGTAGGAAAGCTAGAGCCCGGGGTACCCAGATCTGGGCCCCAATCTCCAACTGGTACTCCAATGTAAGATCTCCCCCCTGATAAGAGAAGGGCCGACATGATATGACGAGGCAAACTGTGTAAATTTTCACTTTATATCTTTTATTATTTTTCATATCAGTTGTGCATATGTATTGGGTTGTAATGATTCTGTTACCTGATGTACTACTGTTCCATTAAGAATTCATTCTTTTTTAAAGAAATTGTTTGAATGAATACTACAGATCATGCTCAATAAAAAGTGTTTATAAAAAAAAAGAAAAAAAAAAAGAATCAGCGAAGGTTCAAATTAAAGCGGCTCTCAGTGGCTGCAGCTCTCTCTTAGCTGCGGGGGCCCACACAGCGTAAACAAGGGTTACCAGTCCGCATTCCTCACAGTAGAACTAGAGGCTCCGTATTACTCGTCAGAGGCCTCACCTGCAAGTAGAATCCCTCACACAGGAATTCAGACGGCTGACGGGGTGAAGTCTAATGTCCCTGAGACTTCAGCAGGAGGCGCTCTCAATTCAGGCCCTCTGGTAGTTTCTTCAGCAAGCTTGGTGAAAATTTCAAAGTCCTTTCCTCTGTTCACTCGGACAGAGTTTCGTCTTGACATCCAGAAGGAACACACTGGAAAAAGGTTTCAGCGCAGCGTTTTATACCTAAAAAGTCTTTGTTCTCTAAAGTCACAAATCACTGAAGCCAGCCAGAACCAGTTTGGTGGAGTCGGGGAGCACTTGGTTTACGAGGCGACATCCTGCCCTTTGAGAATCAGTGGGGTCTGCTATCAGACGCCCAGTGGGAGGTGGAGCCATCATTCATCTTGCCAGGCACAGCCCTGCTCAGATCAAAGAGTCACCCCTCCCCATGCTCTGAATGCCGATCTCTCTCTCTTCAGCCAGGTCTGACCCAGCTGGCCCTGCTCCTCCAAAACCAGACGGCCAATACACATACTAGCAAAGCCTACAGGAAAGCTTCGGCAAGAAAATACCTTGTTTCTAGAAGAGGCATTTTCGAACACGGGATATGCAAATTATCCTTACTAAAAGATGTATCTCAATGTCCTGAGCTTAAACATATCAAATTTGAATTTCCTATCCGGTTCCTGGGGGCAGGTAGGATTATGGAATGTAAAACTCTACCTGCCCATTCTGGCCTATGAGAACGGATAGCCTCACAATAGTAACTCGCTATTAGAACATGCTACACAGACATACTTTAACCCCTTCAGCGCGGCGCGGATTACCGCGCCGTGCTGAAGGTTCGTTGCGCGGGCGGGGCCGTGACGGAGCTGTTCCGTCATCCGCACAGCGCGACCGATGCGCATGACGGAACCGCTCCGTCATGCGCATCGAAAGGGTTAAAAGCTGCTTTGGTGGGTAGCGCAAATCAGTGCTGCAGGCCCACCAGCAGTATTTGGTCCTCCAGCTCTGGGCACACACAGTGCACTTATACTAGGGACTGACAGGTAAACCAAACGAGCCAATTATGGTTATCCCAATTCATACAGTCATCTTTACACAGGACCGGGAGGGGACATTGCCCTGCCTCCGAAGGCCACCAGAGGGTGTTCCAGATTGAGGGACCTTTCCCGAACTCCATCACTTCAGTCTTTTCAGTGTTAATCTTTAAAAAGCTCAATCGCATCCAATCCATCACATCAACAAGACAGGCATGGAATTTGGCCGCTATATGATCAGGGTGGTCCACAACTGATATCACTAGCAGTGAATCATCAGCATAGGACACCAGCATGAAACCATGTCTCCTGACCAGACTGGCCAGTGGTCTGACATAGATGTTGAAAAGGGTCGGAGAAAGGGCAGACCCTTGTGGAACGCCGCACGGTAGAACGAAACTAGCCGAGTGCAGGCCGGCCCATTGTAAACTTTGTCTTCGATAGTCCAAAAAGGAAGAGAGAAGGGCCAGAGCCCGGTCCACAATCCCAACCTCCCTCAAACGCTGCATCAGCATCGCATGATTAACGGTATCGAATGCAGCGGACAGGTCCAGGAGGACGAGAATAGCTCTCCCCCCTCCATCCACTGTAGCTCGAATACCCTCAGCTGCGGTTAGAAGAGCCGATTCTGTGGAGTGTCTGGGTCGGAAGCCATGCTGAGACCTGTCCAGCAGGGCATTCTTATCAAGATACTCCATCAAGCTCTGGTTTATAGCCTTCTCGGTGACTTTGGCCGCCAGAGGGAGACCGGAGATGGGGCGATAGCTTTTAAATTCAGAGGGATCCAGCAAGGCCTTTTTGAGAAGGGGTTTAACACTCGCCGTTTTCCATGTGGCTGGATATGGTCCAGCTGCTAGTACCTGATTGATCAGGACCGTGAGACTAGGAACAATCTTATCAGCCATCAGGTGCATAATATGGAGGGGGCAGGGGTCTGAGACGGCCCCAGACTTTATGGAGCCTAATAATGTCAAAACTTGACCTCGAGATAACGGGTCAATAGTTGACAAACTGCAGGTAGGTATCTCCTGTGAGGAAGTTTTAGGTGCCGCTGAATTTAACAATTCGTCATAGATGGTGGTTACCTTCTTCTGAAAGAAGACAGCCAGCTGATCACAGAAGGACTGATCCGGGCTGAACCGATTGGTCTGCTGGGGATTCGCCAGGAAGGATACAGTTTTAAAAAGTTCTCTGGTGGAATTCCCTGCCTCCGAGATTTTTTGGGAAAAATAATCCTTCTTGGTTATCCGTATGGCCTGCTTATAATTATGCAAAACCTGGTTATAAGCTTGCCTACAGACCCCATCGTAGTCCACTCTCCAGAGCCGTTCCCGCCGTCTGCATTCAACCTTAAGAAGTTTAAGCTCTGGACCATACCAAGGAGCACCAGGAGGACGCCTGTTCCGGGTGGCTATCTGGAGGAGGGGCCACCTGATTGACTGCATTAGTAATCCAATCGGTAAACTGGGCGACAGCCATCTCATTATTAGTATCAAGGGTGGGGGGGGGGGTTACCCAGTGCCTCAGTGAGGGATGAGTATGTGATCTTACTCCATCTCCTGAACATAATCGTGGTGGGTCTTTGAGGGCCACCTATTGCCTTTGTCTTTACCCCTACCCTAAAGAACACCACCCGGTGATCGGTCCACGGGAGGGATTCGGCCCTAAGATATAGTAGGTCTAGGTGGCTAGAGAACAAGCCGTCTAGAGTATGGCCCCCAGTATGAGTCGGGGCTGAGACCAATTGAGGTAGTCTATATGCCTCCAGGCTCTCCAACAATCTGGTAGTGTCCGAGATATTCTTGGCCTCCAGATGGAAGTTAAAATCCCCAAGGATAGTATAGGCCTCAAACTCAGTACAAGACTCTAGATGGATTTGAAGGGCCTCCACAAACGCGGCCCTGGGTCCAGGTGGTCTGTAGACCAGTAGACCATGAGAGACAATAGTGTCATTTAAGTAGATACTAAATTGCACTGCTTCTGCGTGCAAGCCTTAAGCAGCCCTGACCTGAACCTTCAGGTGGTCCCGGTAGATGATAGCTAAGCCCCCCCCCCCTCTGCCATCCTTCCTGTCATGACAGTGTAGTGCGTACCCTGGGGGCAGGGCAGTATTCCAATCTGGACAGGAGGTCGCATTGGTCCAGGTTTCCGTGATAAAGGCCAGATCAGGGGAATGGGCAGTTAGAAGCAGTTCAAGTTCAACTTTATGTTTGGTCACGGACCGTGAGTTCAGGAGGATCCCTACCAGATGATTCCCTGGATTCGCCGATAATGACGGGATTAACGTACGTCTCTGTGTATCATGTGGACCAATATGAAACCCGACCCCCACCCTATCGCTGTCCCTGATCCTGCAGGGCGAGGTACCCATCCCTGCCCCTCTATTACTGGCCTCCCTGACAACAGAGTAACCACAACCCGGACACGAATACCTGTAATTATTATCTTGCCAGGAAATGGGGACGCAATGAGAAGAGTTCACCCTCCGCATATCCAGCAACCTCGCCCCGTATAACGTAAGGGGTGCATGGCAGCAAGGGGCCCTGCCCCTAGCGCGTTCCTGGTGCGGACGGGCGCAGACGAGCTTGCCTTTGGGGCGCCGCCGGCGCGCCCGCTGCGCAAGCACGCGCCAGCGTGCGTTATATGTGCAGCAGAGAGACTAGCGCTAGACCGCTAACCTCTGCCGGAAGGAGGTGGGCGGGCCCGCTCGCACGGATGAGCACCGCGCACCGGGGGAGTGGAGCAGGGAGAGATGCTCCTGGCGACTGGGGAGTAGGAGTAGGTGAGTTAAGACCCAGAGTGTAAAACAAGAGTCCCAACACGATTAACAAGGTTGAAACAGAAAATAAAAACAGAGTGCAGCCACTCTAGTACCTTTGTTTCCACTTTTCCTTCGAGTGGATTCTTGTGCCTCACTTCAGTTCCGGACCCCCTGAGATTTGCTGCTGTGGCGGGTGGTTTATTTTCTGTTTGATCTCGCCCTCGGAGGAGAGTTAGAGTCTTGCTTCGTTAGGGCAGAGGTCTCATTATTAGCTTCAATTTTCCCTCAAATTGAGTGTTGGATTCTTAAGGGCACTGTGGATAATTCTGGAGAAAGGCTTGATTGAACACTTCAGAGGCTGCCATTGTTAATCGACTGCTGGAGATTGATGTGAGGTAACATTAGGCATTCCATGCTTCACACAGAGTTACGGTAGGATCAAAATTGCCAAACTTTAGCTGCACGAAGTTAGGTTATGTGATATAACCTGGAATCTTTTTTTTCATGTTAGCATTACCTAATTATTAAGTCAACCTTTAATCAATTGGAATACTAAGGAGCAGGAGCCTTATGAAATTCTAGGGAATAAACTGAATCAATTCATTCAAAGAGACAAAACGTTGTTGGTTGCTCCTTACTATGAAGTGCAATTGTTATTAAAGGATTCAGGGTTCTTTAATTTCACTTTCTTTTCTGGGGTATGTATACAAAGTGCATTAAAGAATGTTTTTATTTGTTTTCTAGTTATTTTAAAATGTGAATGATATGACGCCTCCTCTGTTTTCAAGTTTCGGAGAAATGAGGAAGTATTTTTTGGGACAAAAATCATTCTTTGTTTGGAAGAAGTGGGATATGATTGCATTTTAGAGGTAATGGAATTTCAATTCATTAGTGAGACTTTATGAGATATGTGATAATCTTGTTTGATAATTATTCTTTTTCTTCTTTCAGGTGTTATTCCTCCTTCCTTGCTGTTCCCTTCCTAATACCTTTCCCACGCTTGATCACCCTAACATTTTTAGTATATGGAATTGGGGGTATCAAGAGGTGGACCCTTCTGTGCATCGTTCAGATCCTGAGGAGTTCTCTTCAACGCACATCGCAAGGAAACCTGACAGAATTACGCTCCCACAAATGTAACTCCTCCCGATCAGTTTGATCTACAAACATGGCCACCCTGAATGATGTCCTTCAGGCATTAGAGGTGGTACAGCAGGAGTTAATCAGTTTTCGTGCTGAAACTTCAGCCCTTTAGGATACGTTAGAAAAAATGCAGAGAACCCCGTTTGATGCTTCTGTATCTCAGATTCAGGTTCATGTACCCCCTCAGATTCCGTTAGCCTCCCCAGAGAGGTTTACAGGTGACCTCCAAAAGGTGCAAGTTTTCCTAACGCAGATCTTTTAAATGTTTAGTGTAAACCGCTGCGTTTCCCAATATTCATTCAAGAGTAACGTTTGCTATTTCATATTTGGCAGGGGATGCGGCCAATTGGGCCGTTCTATTGGCATAAAATAACGATCAGGTCTTATCAGATTGTAACGCCTTTTGTTTGGAATTCGTACGAATGTTCAATAGAAGAGCTACCATGTTTAGCGCTGATAGAGAAATTCTAGAGTTGAGACAGGGAAAGACAACCTCATTACATATAGGACTTCCTTTAATCGGTTACTAGCAGAGGCGGCCTGGCCCGAAAAAAAAGGAATGTCTTTGTATTACCAGGGTCTTGGGGACGATGTAAAGGACATTTTGGTTCAGCCTCAGCCAGAGAATTGCACGGATTTAATGAATCTGACGTTACAACTTGATCACAGACTGACAGAGAGAGCAGGAGAGAGAAAAAAGGGAGAGAGGTCAGTGGGGCGTTTCGATAGAGGCTATCGCAAGCCCGAATTGAATGGCGAGAATCATGCTGAACCCATGGATTTAGGAGCAATCAGAGCACCTCTCTCTAAGGAAGAAATAGAAACACGTAGACTTAATGGTCCATGCATGTATTGTGGAAAAAAAGGGCATTATGTCCGGGAGGGTCCCACCAAACCCAAAACACAGTCTTCTGCCTATCAGAACAAGAAAATTGCAGTATCCGTCTTTCAGTCGAAGAATAGTATCAGTAAACCTCCAGCATCAGACCTAGAACCAGACTGGACAGTACCTTCTCTCTCCTCGACTGTTGACAAGGAAACGGAGTCACATATATGTCTTCCGATGGTGTTGCAGTTAGAAGAAAAACAGCATCAATTAGAAGTAATGATTGACTCTGGGGACTCTAGGAATTTTATTGATTTAGGATTGTGCAGAAGTTGTCTCCAACCAAGGTCCCAAGAGCCTTCCCTGAAAAAGTGTTAGCTGTTGATGGAGAACCTTTAAAATCTGACCCTGTGACAGAACAAACAGGGCGATCACGCTTACGGTAAGGGAGAACACACATCAACATGTAGAAATCATTTAACTGAATATCATAGAAGCCCCACAGTATGACATCATTCTATGTATGACTTGGCTTAAACTTCCTAACCCCTCCATTGACTGAAAACATAAGTCTGTACAATTCCTTTCAGAGGAATGCCTGTCTCGATGTATACAGGACTCCCCGGCACATATATTAGCATCAGTTCAACCTTTTCAGATAGCCACAGCTGCGGCAAAAGAAACGGTATTACCCGGTTGTTATACAGCTTATTATGATACATTCAATGAAAAACAGGCAGATATATTGCCCCGCATAGGGAGTATGATTGTCAAATCGATTTGGTGCCCAGTGCTACTCTTACTTCTTGTAGAGTATATGCCTTGTCAGAACCTAAAACACAGCATTTGAAAGAGTATTTAGATCACTACTCCTCGACCAGGTTTATCAGACCTTCGCATTCTCCTGCTGCTTCTCCCCTTTTCATTATCTCCAAGGCTAATGGAGAGTTGCGTACCTGCATAGACATTCGCATGTTGAATAAAAACACCATCAAAAACAGGTACCCTCTCCCCTTGATTTCTGTTCTCTTGGATCAAGTTAAAGAAGCCAACATTTATATCAAAATTGGATCTTAGGGGAGCATATCATCTGGTATGAATGAAGAAGGGGATGAATGGAAGACAGCTTTTAAGATGAAAATTGGGCTATTTCAGTATACAGTTATGCTGTTTGGCCTGTGTAATGCCCCAGCTGCATTTCAGTATTTTTTTAACGATGTTTTGATGGAATATCTGGATATATTCGTAGTGGTGTATAAAGACGACATTCTAACATACTCAGCTAATGAGGAAGAACACAAGTTACACGTGGTGTTGGTTTTGAAGAAATTAAGAGAACATCACTTGTTTTGTAAAATAAGCAAGTGTGAGTTTCATGTGTTGGAGGTGGCGTTTCTGGGGGATATGTTGTGCCCCTCTGGTTTTCATATGGCTGAGAGAAAAGTAAAAGCGGTGCAAGACTGGCCTTAACCTCAGAGTGTGAAAAACATACAATGCTTTTAGGGTTCACTTGCTACTATCGAAGATTCATTCATCCCTTCTTTCAGGTAGTAGCACCAATCACTAGATTGTTAAGAAAAGGTGTCTCTTTTGTTTGGACCCTTGATGCCTCACAATCCTGAATTTTTCTAAAAAGGGCGTTCACCCCAGCTCCTGTATTAAGCCATGTCAATCCTGAGGCACATTTCATAGTGGATCAATCAATCAATCAATCACATAATTTATAAAGCGCACTACATACCCGGTAGGGTTTCAAGGCACTGGGGGGGGGGGGAGGTGGTCCTGTTACTGGTCGAAGAGCCAGGTCTTGAGTTGTTTCCTGAAAGTCAGCAGGTCTTCGGTTTGTCGCAGTTCGAGGGGGAGGGTGTTCCAGGTCTTGGCGGCGCGATGGGAGAAGCACCTGCTTCCGGAAGTGGTTCTCCGGATGCGTGGGACCGTGGCCAGGGCGTGGTCAGCAGAGCGGAGTTTCCTGTTGGGTACGTAGAAGGAGAGTCGACTGTTGAGATCGGCTGGGCCGGTTTTGTGGAGTGCCTTGTGTGCGTGGATCAGGAGTTTGAAGGAGATTCTTTTGTCAACGGGGAGCCAGTGCAGGTTCCTCAGGTGGGGGTGATGTGGTCGCGGCGCGGGACGTCGAGGATCAGGCGTGCGGAGGCATTCTGGATTCTCTGTAGTCTGCTGATGAGCTTGGATGGGGCTCCGGCGTAGAGGGCGTTTCCGTAGATGAGTCTGCTGCTGACTAGGGCCTGGGTGACTGTTTTCCTCGTGTTAGTCGGAATCCATCTGTAGACCTTGCGGAGCATGCGGAGGGTGGAGGAGACTGCGTTGACTTGTTTGGTCATGGAGAGTTTTGATTCGAGGATGACTCCCAGGCTGCGTGCGTGGTCGGTGGGGGCCGGGGGGGACTCCGGTGATGTGGGCCACCAAGAGTCGTCCCATGCGGAGGGGTTGGATCCGAGGATGAGGATTTCCATCTGTTAAATTTGAGGCGGCTGTCCTCCACCAGTCGGCGACGGCCTTCATTCCCAGGTGGAGGTTGGATTTGGCGGTGAGGGGGTCCTTTGTGAGGGAGAGCATCAGCTGAGTGTCGTCGGCGTAGGAGATTATGTTGTGGTCGTGCTGTCGGGCGATGCGTGCTAGTGGTGCCATGTAGACGTTGAACAGTGTCAGGCTGAGGGAGGATCCTTGGGGGACGCCACAGATGATCTTGGAGGCCTCGGATCGGAACGGGGGAGGCGAACTCTCTTGAGTTCTGCCGGAGAGGAAGGAGGTGGTCCAGTCCAGGGCCTTGTTACGGATCCCTGCGTCGTGGAGGTGCGTGCATCGTGTGCGGTGGCAGACAGTGTCGAAGGTGGCAGGGAGGTCCAGGAGGATGAGGGCCACCGTCTCGCCGTTGTCTAGCAGGATCCTGATGTCGTCTGTGGCGGCGATGAGGGCGGTCTCGGTGCTGTGGTTGCTGCGGAATCCTGATTGGGACGGGTCTAGGATGTTGTTGTCTTCGAGGTGCCGGGTGAGCTGTGTGTTTACTATCTTCTCGATGACCTTTGCTGGGAACGGAAGCAGGGAGATGGGCCGGAAGTTCTTGAGGTCGCTCTGGTCCGCCTTGGGTTTCTTCAGCAGGGCGTTGATCTCTGCGTGCTTCCAGTTCTCAGGGAAGGTGGCGGTCTCGAAGGAGAGGTTGATGATTTTGTGCAGGTGGGGAGCGATGGACTTGCTGGCTTTGTTGAAGAAGTGGTGCGGGAGGGGGTCGGATGGGGAACCGGAGTGTATTCTTCCCATGGTCTTTATTGTGTCCTCGATGCTCACATTGGCCCAGGTTGTCAGGGTGTCGTGGGCAGTGGGGTGAGGTGAGTTCGGTGCGGTGTGGTCGGCAGGGGTCGTCCGGGGTCTGAAGCTGTCATGGATGTCAGTGATTTTCCGGTGGAAGAAGGTGGCGAGGGAGTCGCACAGAGCTTGCAATGGTGGGTTGTCGTTGTCGTTGAAGCTGGGGTTGGAGAGTTCCTTCACGATGGTGAAGAGCTCCTTGCTGTTGTGTGCGTTGTTGTCAAGGCGGTCTGTGAAGGAGGTTCTTTTGGCGGTCCTGATGAGTTGGTGGTGGTTGCAGATGGCGTTTTTATGGGCAGTGCGGCTGTCTGGCGTCTTGTTGCTGTGCCATATGTTTTCCAGTTTCTGGCAGGTGCGTTTGGAGTTGAGGAGTTCCGGGGTGAACCAGCTGAATCTTCTGCTGGTGTCTGTGTTGGTGGGGTTTTTCAGTGGATCAATGGTGTTGGAGCAGTTGTTCATCCAGCGTTCGAGGGCGAGTGCACCTTCATCCGGTTTGGTTGAGGTCGTCGGGGGTTGAGTGCGAGGTTTGTCTGTAGTTGTTCTTCAGTGATTTTGCCCCAGCGGCGGCGGGTCTCTGTAGGTGGTGTGTGGGTGGTTTTCGGAAGGAGAAGTGGATGCAGTGGTGGTCTGTCCAGGTGAGTTCGGAGGCGTGGCTGAAGGTGACGTGGGGGCTTGAGGAGAAGATGACATCTAGCGTGAGGCCGGTGCTGTGGGTCAGCGTCGTGACGAGCTGCTTCAGTCCGAGGTTGGCGAGATTGTCGATCAGGGTGGCGGAGTTGCTGTCGTTGTTGTTCTCCAGGTGAAAGTTCAGGTCTCCGAGGAGGATGTAGTCGGTGGAGGTCAGCGCGTGTGTGCTGATGAGGTCGGCGATGGAGTTGCAGAATTGAGGCCGGGGTCCTGGAGGTCTGTAGACGAGGGTGCCTCTTAGGGTGGTCTTTGGGTTCGTGTGGATCTGGAAGTGCATGTGTTCGGCGGTGCTGAGGGTGTCGTTGGTGTTTGTTGAGATGTTGATGGTGTTTTTGTGGACGATGGCGATTCCTCCTCCGGCCCTGTTGGAGCAGCCTCTGCCGGTGATCTTGTACCCGTCTGGGATGGCTATGGCGATGTCTGGTGAGAAGGCTTCGTTCATCCAGGTCTCGCTGATGCCTCTAATATGGCGGTTGGAGCTGTTTTGTCACAAAGAAACAGCACAACAGGACAGCTTCATCCGATTGCATTTCTGTCAAAAAAGCTCAACACTGCTGAAATGAAGTACACCACAGCCGAGAAGGAACTGTTGGCTATTAAGCGTTCCTTCCAGGAATGGAGACAGTATCTGTGGGGGTCTGGGCACACGGTCACAGTATACACCGACCACAGGAGTCTACAATTTATGAAAACAGCGAGACAGTTGACTCAAAGACAGATGGGATGGATGTTGTTCTTTGCCGACTCTGATTTTGTAGTCACATACCGTCCTGGTACTGAGAATAGAAAGGCGGACGCCTTTTCTAGACATTCAGTCGAAAACCGCTTGCAGGAAATCATCATCATCATCAATCCTTCCAAGGTGCTGTGTGTACTCACCATAGAACATTTTATGAACACTATTAAACAGGCAAAACCGTCTTTCAATTGGGATCTATGGGTTAAACAGGGCGATCACGGAAGCCTCGAACAAGGATTGCCTTTCTATAAAAACCAGCTGTTTTTACCTGCTAGAGAAAAGCAACTAAAAGCATTCAAGTGGTGTCATGAATAGAAAATGGCAGGATACCCTGGATATAAAAGACCAATTGAGCTTGTTCAACGCTATTTTTGGTGGTAATCCATGAGGGCTGACGTACAATCCTGGATAAAGGACTGATGTATGTGGTAGGGCCAATGCTAGTACTGCGAAGACCACAGGACAATTGAAACCAATGCCAACACCTGATCAGCCATGAAAAAGTATAAGCCTAGACTCCATCACTGGATTACCAAAAAACCAAGGTCATGCAGCCCTCCTAGTGGTGGTAGACACTCTCATGAAAATGGGACATTTCACCCTGTGTTTTACTTTACCCTTGGCAGTCCACACAGCACAGCTACTGTTGACAAACGTGGTCTGTTTGGATGGATTGCCAGAAGTTATTTTCTCGGACAGAGGCCCTCAGTTTACATCACGATTTTGGCAAACATGGTGAAAAATTCTACAGGTCTCTTCAGCTCTATCTACAAGCTTTCAACCACAAACCGATGGGCAAACCGAAAGGCTAAATCAAACCCTTAAGAAACATCTGCGATGTTATGCCGAAGTCTCATGGGTAACTTTGTTATGGTTGGCTGAACTGTC
The DNA here is from genome assembly GCF_964204655.1 of Triturus cristatus. NCBI lineage: Eukaryota > Metazoa > Chordata > Amphibia > Caudata > Salamandridae > Triturus > Triturus cristatus. The sequence goes on along the minus strand of NC_140580.1, from coordinate 279,174,604 downwards.
ATAAAACAATACTGTGCACAGTGCCATTGGTGTTTCTCCATCATTTGCTAACTGTGGTTTTCACCCTTGGATTCTTCCAATAAACATTCTGTGGTCGTGTCCCTCAACCCGCTCCTCCCTACCTGCTTCCTAGATAGTCTAGACAAGTGACGGCTGGTTGTTTTTATTTATTAAGGTGAGGCTTATTAATGTCACAAAACTTTCCACGGTTCTGATATCAGTAAGGGTCCATATACAAAATCCAAAGGTTCTCCTGGCTGGTTCAGGTCCTCTTCCGACATCTCTTTACTTCAGGTCTTCTTCACAGGCTCGGGGTAGGAGCCAAAACGGAATGAAAGAAAAGAACTCAGGCTACTGTATCACTGAGGATGCCAAAAAGGGGGGAAGAAGTGTGCCACCACCAGAGCCCTGCTCTTTGTGAAGGTGCCTAGTGTGGGGATTTTTGTGCTCCCTCCCTGGTGCCTTTAAAGCGTGCCCACATCCCTTGTACAACCATAGCGCATGCCCCGGGCACTTGCCTGCTTCCACGACCCTCCGGGGCCGTGGTGATAGAAGACCCTGCTCCTGAGTCTTCGTGGGAGACAGTGGTCTTGTGCGTGGTGCTCCTAGAGCGGTCTCGGTGTCCTCTGTCGTCCTGTGCCCTCATGCTCCCGGTTCTGCTCCTGCCGTCTCTCTCCCCGCTCCGCTGCTCCTGGTGCTCTCTCCCCGCTTCGTCGGGGTCCGTCGTCGTCCCGTTCTCTCCTCCGGTCCGCCGCTTCAGCTCCTCCGACGCCACACTTGCCTCGCCTGCCTTCTTTTCAGCTGGGCCCGTATTCAGCCGCTGTGCGTCCGCTAGACCGTCTCCCTCACTTCCGGTCTGGCAGATCCCGGCGGCCATGTTGAAAGTATCCGGGTTGTCCGATGGTGCGGGACCACCACACTGCCTACCCCCCGTGAATGGAGGATCAGGCCATTCGAAGACAGGGAAGCGGGAAAGGAAGTCTACGTTCGTTTGTAGTTTCCCTGGGACGTGAACAGTCTCAAAGATGAAGGGCTGTAAAGCAAGAAACCATCGTAAGACTTTAGGGTTAGAGTCTTTGTTTCAAGATAGCCATGTAAGGGGGGCATGATCAGTCAACAGAAGGAAAGAACGTCCCAGAAGATAGTATTGTAAAGCTTCCATAGCCCATTTAAGGGCCAGGCATTCTTTCTCAATAGTGGCGTATCTTGTTTCTCGGGGATAACGTTTTTGGCTTAATGATAGTACGGGACGCAGATCTGCGGACGCGTCAGGCTGGGACAGGATGGCCCCGAGGCCTCTGCCTGAAGCGTCAGTTTGTAGGACGAACGTTTTCTTAAAGTCCGGACAAGCCAGAATAGGGTAAGTACACAGGGCTCTTTTAAGTTCCTGGAAGCTTTTCTCATGAGGGTCAAACCACTGAAGGGGATTCCCTGTGTGTGTCTTCGAAAGTAAATCAGTGAGGGGACTGGCGATCTCAGAAAAATGAGGTATGAACCTCCTATAATACCCTACTAAGCCGAGGAAGGTACGGATGTCCCTTCTACAGGTGGGTTGCGGTATTTTTGCAATGGCCTCTATTTTGTTGACTTGGGGTCTTATACACCCTCCCTCGATATCATACCCTAGGTACTCAATGCGCTCAGTTCCAAAGGTGGTCTTTTTTGGATTAAGGGTAAGACCTGCTTGTTTTAAGGTTTTTAGGACTGCTTCTAGGTGAGCTAGGTGGGTGTTCCAGTTGGGGTTGTATACGACGATGTCGTCAAGATACGCCACTGCGAACCGTTGATGTGGGGCTAAGAGGACATCCATGAGCCTCTGGAAGGTGGGTGAAGCCCCATGGAGGCCAAAGGGTAGAACTTTAAATTGATAAAGGCCAGAGGGGGTTGAAAAGACTGTTTTCTCTTTGCCTGCCTGGGATAAGGGAATCTGCCAATAGCCTTTTGTTAAATCTATGGTGGACATGACTCTTGCCTCCCCCAGACGTTCTATCAATTCGTCTACCCTTGGCATAGGGTAAGCATCAAATTTTGATACCGCATTGAGTTGGCGAAAGTCAATACAAAACCTGATGCTACTGTCAGGTTTCGGTACAAGAACTATTGGGGACGACCATGCACTGTGGGAGGGTTCAATTATATCTGACTCCAACATGGCTTGTATCTCCTGCTCCACTGCCTGTCTTCGGGCTTCTGGAATACGATATGGTCTTAGCTTGATAGGCTGTGCTGTTTTTGTGATTATCTCATGTTCTACCAACCTAGTCCACCCTGGTGTTCCTGACAAGACAGTAGAGTATTTTTCACAGAGGGACAACATTTGTTGTTTCTGTTCTTTAGTGACTTGGGGCCCTAATTGAATATTGTTCTCTAGGTTACTAGGAGGGGGAGGGGTGAAAGTGACCTCAACGGATTTGTTTAGTGTGATATGGTGTATGGGTTTTCCTGTCTTTGGGTTTGTGGGTACAGGGCCCTCCCAGGCTTTGAGAAGATTTATATGGTAGATTTGTCCACCAGCTTGCTTGTGGGGAACATCAACTCGATAAGTTACTGATGTTACTTTGCCCAGTATCTTATAGGGCCCTTGCCAAGTGGCTAGAAGTTTTTTTCTCAGAACTGGGCAAAAGGATGAGAACCTGATCCCCTACCTTAAATTCTCTCAGTTTAGTATGACGGTCATACAGACGTTTCTGTTGATTCTGAGCGTTTTCCATGTTAGCGTGTATGTCTTCCCACAGGGAAGACAAGGTATTCTTTAGGGAAGTTGTGTACTGTAACAGAGGTTTGCCCTTGTCTTCTTCCTCTGTCCACTGATCTAAGGCCATGTCTAGAAGCGTCCGGAGTCTCCTTCCGAACAATAACTCAAAAGGCAAGAAGCCTGTGGATTTTTGTTCATGTGTTCTGATAGCGAACATGACTAGGGGCAGTTGTTGGTCCCAGTCCCTCCCTGCTCTGTCTAGGCTTTTCCGTAGGATAGTCTTTATCGTGCGGTTGTACCTTTCCACCAGCCCGTCAGTTTGAGGGTGGTAGACCGAGGTACGTATCTGTTTGACTTTAAGTATGGTACATACCTGCTTCATCAGTTTTGACATAAACGGGGTTCCCTGGTCGGTTAACAGTTCCTGGGGGAACCCCACACGGGAAAAAAAAGTGACCTTGGCATGAGCAACCGCGGTGGTAGTGGTGGAGGACAGGGGAATGGCCTCGGGATACCGAGTTGCATAGTCTACAAGCACTAATATATAGTGGTGCCCTCGGCCGATGGGATGAGTGGACCGACTATGTCCATACCCACTCTTTTAAAAGGGACATCGATGATGGGTAGGGGTTGTAATGGATCTTTGGGCAGAGAGGGTGCATTAACCAGCTGACATCGAGGACAGGAAGCGCAATACCTGGCCACTTCCTGATACACCCAATGGCAATAAAATCTGGGTAGTAAATATTTCAGGGTGTGTTCTTTACCATAGTGTCCACCCCCAGCTTGACTGTGGGATAAACACAATACCTGTTCCCTAAAAGCTCGGGGTACTAACAGTGGTTCTTTCTTAATACCCTTTTCCTGAGATATCCGGTATAGGAGACCATTTTTTACACTAAAGAAGGGGTCTACCTTGTCTGGTTGATCCCATTCTGCTTGTTCCCAGGCGTTTTGTAGAGTAGTATCATCTCTCTGGGCAGCTCGGAAACTTCTACCTGTTTCTGGAGTCATTTCTGTGGAGGCAAACACATGAGCGGGTATGACAGGCATTGTCTGTTTATACATGGCCCGTTCTTCTCTTTTCTCCCTACGGCTTTTACTCTCTTTGGGGCTTGTCTTCTCTATGTCTTCACTGAAAAAAGAGGCGTTTTGCAGCCAAGCCGTTGCGGGGGAAGACAGGTTCTGTGTCTGCAAATAGTCATGGAATTTTGGAAAATCGGTCCCTAATAATACCAATTCAGGAAGGGATGGTACTACCCCCACTTTCCTCAACTGTGAATACCCATCGATGTTGAACAGGACCTCAGCAAGGGGGTACAACTTCGTTTCCCCATGTACGCAGGTGACTTGTATGTATTAATTCTCTGCTATTTGGGATTCCTCTACTAAGACCCTGTCAACGACTGTGTGATGGCAACCTGTATCAAGAAATGCGAAGACCGGTTTGCCATTTACATGTATTGTTTTTTTTATTCCTTTCTGGGGGTTCTCCTGTTGTCATTACACGCCCCGTGCATACCCCACCTCCATAGCTTCCGGAGAGGGAATGCGGGAAGGACAGTTACGAGCAATATGGCCCCATTCTGCACAATAGAAACACTGCGGGCCGGATGGGGGAAGTCCGGTAGAAAGTTGCTTGGGCTGGGGTCGGGGGAGGTTCTGGCCTCTGTTCTCGGGGGTTTTTGTATGCCTGGTCTATGTGGGGGTCTTGGTAGCCCCATTGGGGTTCTGTGGGTAGAGACTTTGAATTCAGGAGATCGGTGGTACGCACAGGCGAGATCCATTGCTACTGTAACAGTAAGATTGGGATGTTGTTTGATCCAAGCCCTTGCATTACTGGGTAGTGCCTCCAGATATTGTTCTAAATATACTTTCTCAGTTAGTTCGTCTATGGAGCAGGAGGTGGGTTGCAACCAGCGATTCCCCAAGTTGCGTATACGATAATAAAGTGCTCTGGGGTTATCCCCTGCGGTCCATTTTTCCTTTCGAAAGCGAGCGTGGTAATATTCCTGGTCACACCCTAGGCGTTCCAGAATAGCTTTTTTTATATCCGCATAACTAGTGACTCCTGCTGGATTGGCGGCTTGGTACACAGCCTGCAGTTCCCCGGAAAGCAATGGCGCGATATATTGGCCCCATCTTTCTGGTAGCCAAGTGGCTGTAGAAGCCACTTTTTCAAAGTTCACAAAGAAATAGTCCGGGTAATCCCCCTGTTGGAATTTCTGAAGGACGGAGCCTGGCACATTGGGATGTACCCGGGCACTTGATATGGCATCTGTGAGGCGTAAAACAGCAGTATCCTGAACTTGCTGATTCGCAGTTAGCAGTGCCGCTTGGTCTTTTAAGGCTGTTTGTAGGGCTTCTCTTTCCATCTGGGCTTGTTTGGTTTGTTGCTCAAAGATGAGCTGGAGATGGCGTTGCCCTTCTGTCAACTGGGTTATTATAGCCTCCATGTTATGGGTCTGTCTTTTCCCAGACAGCGAATCCCACTTCTGACACCACTTTTGTGGTCGTGTCCCTCAACCCGCTCCTCCCTTCCTGCCTCCTAGATAGTCTAGACAAGTGACGGCTGGTTGTTTTTATTTATTAAGGTGAGGCTTATTAATGTCACTAAACTTTCCACAGTTCTGATATCAGTAAGGGTCCATATACAAAATCCAAAGGTTCTCCTGGCTGGTTCAGGTCCTCTTCCGACCTCTCTTTACTTCGGGTCTTCTTCCCAGGCGCAGGGTAAGACCCAAAAAGGAATGAAACAAAAGAAAAGAACTCAGGCTACTGTATCACTGAGGATGCCAAAAAGGGGGGAAGAAGTGTGCCACCACCAGAGCCCTGCTCTTTGTGAAGGTGCCTAATGTGGGGATTTTTGTGCTCCCTCCCTGGTGCCTTTCAAGCGTGCCCACAGTCCTTGTACAACCATAGCGCATGCCCCGGGCACTTGCCTGCTTCCACGACCCTCCGGGGCCGTGGTGATAGAAGACCCTGCTCCTGAGTCTTCGTGGGAGACAGTGGTCTTGTGCGTGGTGCTCCTTGAGCGGTCTCGGCGGCCTCCGTCGTCCTGTGCCCTCACACTCCCGGTTCTGCTCCTGCCGTCTCTCTCCCCGCTCCGCTGCTCCTGGTGCTCTCTCCCCGCTTCGTCGGGGTCCGTCGTCGTCGTCCCGTTCTCTCCTCCGGTCCGCCGCTTCAGCTCCTCCGACGCCGCACTTGCCTGGCTTTCCTTCTTTTCAGCTGGGCCCATACTCGGCCGCTGTGCGTCCACTAGACCGTCTCCCTCACTTCCGGTCTGGTGGATCGCGGCGGCCATGTTGGAAGTATCCGGGTTGTCCGATGGTGCGGGACCACCACACAATCCTTTGACACAAGTGCAACAGCTGTCTGTAAGTGCTCATATTAAAGACGTGAAGAACATACATAAAACAATACAAGTCCACCTAAAGCAAGTGAAAGAACAATATAAAAGATGGGCCGATAAACATCGTAAGGAAGGGCCAAAGTTCCAAGTCGGTGCCAAAGTATGATTATTACAGAAAACGTAAATTTCAAACTGCATAGTGTATTCCATCCTAAATACATCGGGCCCTACACCGTGCTTAAACAGATAAATCCTGTGGTGTACAAGTTAAAGCTCCCTATCACCTTGAAGATACACCCCGTCTTTCACTGTAGGAAAAACAAGATGTAGAGCAATTCCACCCGTCATGAAGGACGGTCATTTGGAATATGAAGTACAACGCATCATGGACTCGAAGTATATGAAAGGTCGATTATGATACCTGGTATCATGGAAAGGTTATACCTCACAGGATGATTACTGGGAACCCTGTTCCAATGTACATGATCCAAGGGCCGTTAGCTCCTTTCATTTGGCTCATCCTTCAAAGCCGGGTTCCAGGAGGCACCTGGGAGGGGGATGCACTGTCAGGAATCTGAAGCAAAAAGCTGTTCAAGACAAACATAAGTAAAAGAAGAACTCAAACTTCCATGAAGCAATGAGAGGTTGAGTAGTTCTGATGAGGCATTTCCTGGACGTTTACAAATAGTTTCTGCACGTGGGTGAGCATGCATAATTCAAACAACTCCATCCTGGTCTTGGGAACACCCGAGCTCTTTACTCACCTGAGTAAATTACCGCCCTGAGTAGATTTACCTTTGTTTCTGCTTTTCTTTTGAGCGGATTTTTGTGCCTCGCTTCAGTTCTTGACCCTCTAAGATTCGCTGCTTTTGCTGGGGTTTGTTTACTGTTTGATCTCACTCTCGGAGGAGAGTTAGAGTCTTGCTTTGTTGGGGCAGAGGTCTCATTATTATCTTCAATTTTCCCACAAATCGAGCGTCAAATTCTTAAGGGCGCTGTGGATAGTTCCGGAGAAAGGTTTGGTTGAACACTTGAAAGGCTGCCATTGCTAATCGACTGCTGACGATTAATGTGAGGTAACATTAGTGGTTCCATACTTCACACGGAGTCACGATAGGATCAAAATTGCCAAACATTATCTGCACAAAGTTAGGTTATGTGATATAACCTGCAATCTTTTTTTATGGTAGCATTATCTAATTATTAAGTCTTTTGGAATACTAAGTAGCTGGAGCCTTATGAAATTCTACAGAATAAACTGAATCAATTCATTCCAAGAGACAAAACTTTGTTGGTTGCTCCTTACTCTGTAGTGCAATTGTTATTGAAGGGCTTAGAGTTCTATAATTTTACTTTCTTTTCTGGGGTATGTATACAAAATGCATGAATGAATGTTTTCATTTGTTTTCTAGTTATAATGTGAATGAGTTGACCCCTCTCTGTTTTCTGGTTTTGAAGGAATGAGGGAGTAGTTTTTTTACAATCATTCTTTCTATAGAAGAAGTGGGATACGATTGTATTTTAGAAGGTAATGGAATTTCAACTCATTAGTGAGACTTTATGAGAGTAGTCATAATCTTGTTTGGTAATTATTCTTTTTCTTCTTTCAGGTGTTGTGCCTCCGTCCTCGAGGTTCCTTTCCTAATCCCTTTCCCCCGTTTGATCACCCTGACACTCCACTATTTGTAATATACGGAATTGGGGGTATCAATAGGTCGACCCTTCTGTGCATCGTTCACATCCTGAGGAGTTCTCTTCCACCCATATCGCAAGGAAGCCTGACAAATCTTATTAGTAAGAGTAGATGATTCCTGTACTCCACCCTGGACTTTCCTATCCCTAGCCCTCTGTGCTTTTTCAATTATTTCCTCTAGGACACAACGTTTGCGCTTATGCTCTTTGTGATTACACACCGCTAAACATATAATTCTCCCCCTAATAAATACCATAAAAGCATCCCAAATTACATGCAGGGGAGCCAATCCAAGGTTTATGTTAAAAGAAATCGCCTCTATCCTGCCTCAACTGGGTGACCACCATCTGCTCCAACAATAATGTTCTATTTAAATTCAATCCGAGAGACTCCTGTCCCTTCACCAACAGCAGATCTAACTTTACTGCAGGATGATCAAACAAATGCTCAGGAAGGGGACTTATCGCGTTCACTCTACTGGTCAAGCTAACATCCAAAATAAAGAAATTAATTCTAGAAAAATGATCATATTTCTTAGTATGAAAGGTAAAACCTTTAGCACTAGTGGCCCTTTGTCTTCAGACATCACATAATCCCAGGTATTTCATCAGCTGTCGCCCTTGTGCTAAAATCTTTGGGGAGTTAGCCATATTTCTTGTGGTGGATTTGTCGAGCAAGTGGTCCAATGGCACACTAAAATCACTCCCTATCACTATTGGCGCTGCTCCCTCCAACAGCTAACAATATAGATCTTGAAGGTCACCTGGGTCATTAAAATTTGGGCCATAAAAACCTACTGTTGCATTACCATGTACTATATGTCCGAATCTTGGCAATCAACCAAAGTCTCGCGGGATCTGTTGTGTAGACTCCTAGGGTAGCATGAGCTGAACTCTATCAGAATCACCACCCCCTTAGAACAGCACATCAAATCCGTACATGCAAAAGCCCTGGTCCATTTTTGCCCCCTTAGGGCTCGCGCACATTCCTTCTTTATTAAGTGGGTCTCTTGTAGTACCACTATCCCTGCTTCTGATTGGCTTAAGTTTTCCAAGATCTTCCTCCTTCTACTTTTAACCCTAAGCCCATTTACATTCCATGATAGGACACTTAAGGGATTATTCCTATTGACTCCTGTCATTTTCCCCGGGATCTTTACTATTCCAGTGACCAGTTAGTTTGTGAACCACTTGCCACCATTTATCTGTATTCTTATACTTTGCTTTTCATCTTGCTGCCAATGAGGATTTTTATTTCTCCCATATGCTTCCCACCAAGGTCTTCCTCCCCACACACCACTGAAATACCAGATCCCATTTTTACAAATATGGATGCTATTGTGGAAACTCAGGCCATTCTACTTCCATGGTCAGACCACTTGCTTCTTTTCTCCCATTTTTTCTACTATGTCCAACAAATCAGTGAAAGTACCCACCAGTATTTGACGAGTCTAGGGAGAAGTATCTGACATAAACTCTAGTGCTGAAAATTTGAACTGTACTGGATGAAACGGCTTTAATTAAGAAGCTCACCTCACTTAGGCCATCTTCCTAAGCACCCTGGTTTACACCTGTGCTGCTGGTTTAAAGAAAGGTCTTTTAAATGATTGAACAGCTTTAGCTTGCCATCTACGGCCTCATTAGCAAACCTAACTACAATTCTGCCCTATGGAATTATGAAACATTATACAGTACTCCTTGACCTTTTTCTAACAAAACAACACCAGTCATGCATCTAACTCTATAAAAATAGGCCTTTTTCTGATCCAAAACCCTACCTCACTTAATCTTTCCCCTCCCAAGCTCTTTGCTTACATTTTACTAGAATCGTACCAGAAAAATAGAAATCATTAGGACAACTTTTCAGTTTTATCACATTCACCCAAGCACACCAACTCCCAATTCCTCTCCCACTAGCCATCTGCCTGTCTCAGGAGCAGCCTGTGCAGGTAAGAGCAGTGGGGCAGGGTGCGGGGAGACTCGACAGAAATCAAGGGAAAATTAAATAATTATCGCTTGTCGTCTGTCAAATACACCCCTGCTCTTACCTGCATGGACCTCTCCTGGCCTGTCTCCTACTGCACCTTCTCCAACAGGTTTTCGTTTAGAGTGGGACTAAGTAAACCTTACCCCTTGACTGTTTAACACTTTCCCAAAGATTTTCCAGTTTGAAGTGGAAAAAGTAAACGTGACCCCTTTAGTGTCCAACACGTTCCCCAAAATGGTTTATTTCGGAGTGGGAACAGTAAATCTGACCTCTTTAGTGTCTGACACCTTCCCCGAGATGGTTTCATTTGGAATGGGAATAGTAAAACTGAACCCTTCAGTGTTTGACACCTTTCTCAAGATGGTTTGATGTGGAATGGGATTTTCAAATTTTATCCCATTACGGTTTAGTTAGGAGTTCAAATAGTAAATTTGACCCCTCCATTGTCCATCAGCTTCCCCAAGCTGTTTAGTTTGAATGAGAATAGTAATTCTAACCCATTTAGAATCCAACACCTACCCTAAGATTGTTTTGTTTTGAATGGGAATAGTACATTTGACCCCTCTGCTGTTCAACACCTTCTCCAATATGGTTTTGTTTAGAGTGGTAATAGTAAATCTGACGGCTTTAGTGTCCAACAGCTTGTCCAAGATTCTCAGGAGTGGAGTGGGATACAAAAGTGTACCTAGTTAGGGTCTAAGACCCTCCCCAAGATGATTTAGGTTGGAGTAATACTAGTAAATCCGACCCCCTCTTGTGTCCAACGCCTTCCTAAAGATAGTTTAGTTTCAAGTGGAAATAGTAAATCTGACCCATTTACTGTAAAGAACTTTGTACAAGGTGGTATAAATTGAAATGAGAATAGTATATATTACCCCTTTAGAGTCCAACATGTTCCCCAAGTTGGTTTACGTTGGAGTGGGAATAGTAAATCTTACCCCTTTTGTGTCAAACACCTTGTCAAAGATGGTCTAGATGGGAGTGGGAATAGTAAACTCTGCCCCTTTACTATCTAACACCTTTCCCAAGATGATTTAAATTGGAAGGGAAGTAGTAAATCTGAACCTCTTTAATGTTTAACACCTTCCCAAGATGGTTTAGTTTGGAGTGGGATAGTACATATTACATCTTTACTGTCCAAAACCTTCATCAACATGATTTAGTTTGGAGTTGTAATAGTAAATCTGACCTCTTTAGCATCCAGCACTTTCCCATATGTTTAGTTTGGAGTTGGAATAGAAAATGTAATGCATTTTGCATCAGACATCTTTCTCAAGATGGTTTAGATTGCATGGGAATAGTAAGTGAATATGACCCCTTTAGTGTCAAACACCTTCTCCAAGATGATTTAGATTGGAGAGGGAATAGTAAATTAGACCCTATTAGTGTCCAACACCTTCCCCAAAATAATGTAGTTTGGCATGGGAATGATGAATCTGACCCCTTTCATGGCTGACACCTTCACCAAGATGGTTTAGTTTGGAGTGAGAACAGTAAATCTGATTTCTTTACTGTCCAACATCTCCCCCAAGAAAGTTTAGTTTATTGGAAACCTAGTATATCTGACTCATTAAGTGTCCAACACCTTCCCCAAGATGGTTGAATTTAGAGAGGCCATAGTACATTTGACCCCTTTACAGTCCAGCACCTTCCATATGATGTTTTGTGTTGGAGTGGTAATAGTAGATCTGACCCTTTAAGTATCCAACCCCTTCCCCAAGATGGTTTAGTTTGGATTGAGAATAGTAAATTTGACCCAATTAGTGTCCAACACCTTCCCAAGATGGTTAAGTTTAGAGTGGGAATAGCAAATCAGATGCATTCAGGGTCAAACACTTTGTCCAAAATGGTTTACATTGTACTGTTACATTTGACCCCTTTAGTGCCCATAACCTTCCACGAGATGGTTTAGTTAGAGTCACACTAAAGGAATCAGATTCGCTATTTCCACTCTAACTAAACCTTCTGGGGGAATGTGTTGGGCATTAAATGCATCACATTTACTATTCCCACTCTAAACTAAACTATATTTGGGACGGTTTTGGATACTAAAGGGGTCAGATTTGCTATTCCCATTAAAAACTAAACCATCTTGGGGAAGGTGTTGGACAGTGAAAAGGCATGATTTAATATCCCTACTCCAAATTAAACCATCATAGGAAAGGTGTTGGACACTAAAGTGACTGTATTTACTTTTCCCACTTCAACGTAAACCATCTTAGGGAAGGTGTTGGACATGAAAGGGATAAAATGTACTATTCCCAGTCCAGTGTAAACCATTTTGGACAAAGTGTTTGACCCTGAATAGGTCTGATTTACTATCTCCAAAAGGAGGGCTAGGTCATCGAATCCCATTACAGCTTTATATTTTTTAGTGTATCGGTAGACACCCAGGATGCACATTTCTTAGGTGTAAGATTGGACAGTTCCTGTGCAGTGTGTTGTGTGCGTTATGACATAATTCTAGTATATGACCAATGAGGGGCAGGACCAGAGTATATGTACTATTTTCACAGCTGGCGTCAGACAATGGTGGTGGTAGCTTCGGTGTGGTGGAAATACCGTTTAAATTTACTGGGAGTCAAGTAGGCTCGGTGTAAAATATAAAATTTAATCACCAAGGAAGAGTATGTTAAAATAGTCTGCCAATTATAGTCCGTGCAGGAGTGGCAAAGAGTTGTGTTCCAGTGTCCTCTCAGTGTGGCAAGGAGGAGTTTTGTGTGTAGCCGCAAGGCACCGGCTATCCATTGGGTCTGATGCCCACTTGCACTCAGTACGTGGAAGTATTATATAACTAAATGTTGTGGGGGTTCCTGTTGTAATTCACCCCAGGAATTAGTCAATACACCGATAAAGGTGGCATGTAATAAGAACTAACCAGGTGGGAGTTTGGTGCTAGCCATTAGCGCTTCTACTGAGAGGAGAGCTCCATCATTGCACAGGTTGCCTACATTGTGCAAGCCTGCCACGTGCCACAGTGTCGGTTCCCTGAAGGTAGTGGATATGTGTCCTTGCGGCATGCCAAGTAACGGCAATGCTGGGACATATGATGTGATCGACCGTGTGATATATGGTGCCCTGCGGTAACATCGATAAGCGACTTGGAGGAGGAGAATATTTGGTGTTGGAGTCCTAGCAAGGAGATGAAATAAGGTTAGTATTTGCTCCAAGTCCCAAGAGGGGAGAAGTGATACAGTGTGTGCAAGGTTCATGCCAGCAAAACAGTGTGACACCTCTTGAAGTTGGGAAGCCAGTAGTATTGCTCGAAATTGGGAACGTTGAGTCCACCATTTTGTTTGGGAGGCAGAGTTTAAGTAGTGCTACTCTGTGATGCGTATTGTGCCAAATGAGGTCATCCACCATGCTTTCCAGGGGGAAAAAATAAGGTTGGTGTATAAAGAGTCGGAGGTTGGGAAAATAATATCGGAATCACAGCAGGGCCACCATTTTTGTCAGGGCCACTCATCCCACCACTGACAGTGGTAGTGTCTCTCAAAAAGAGATGTGTGCACATATTCGTGAAACTGCTCGGACGAGGTTTCCTTCTAGGAGGTCTTCCAGTTTGATATATACGAAACTCTAAATAGCGTAACTTGTCAGTCTGTCACACAAGTTCAATACCATTCATCTTGTACATGGCATTTAGAGTATGAAAGTGGAAAGGAAAGAGGCATGATTTAGTTTAGCTAACTCCAAGTGTGGAGATGGTGGCAAAGTCAGTGAGAATGTTTGAGATAGTGGGGGTATTGTTCTAACATCCATGAGATAGAGTGGCATGTCGTCTCCTTAAAGCGAGACCGAGTGCGTACTGTCCCCTGAGGGAATCCCAAGTGTTGGCTCTGAGTGCACAAATGGTGTGCTAGAGGTTTGAGTGCCAAAGAGAATAATAAAAGAGGGGACAGCACACATCCCTGGCGGGTCTCTCGTTGTATTATGATAGGGTCCGAGATGTGGCAGAATATTCTTGCCCTGAGGTTGGTATATAACAATGTAACTAGTAGGAGGAAGCGTGCCCCTAGGCCATATCGGTGGAGCACATCCACTAAAAAGGGCCATTTGAGAGTCAAATGCCTTATGTAGGTCTAAAACCAGGCACTGTGAGTGAGGATATCATTATGGGGTGTATGTAAATAACAAAAAAAATTGTCGGAGGTTTAATGAGGTATTTCTAGCAGGCACAAAACCATTCTGGTCTCGATGGACTAGCTACTGCATCAAGGAGACAAGGCGGTCTCCCAATATCTTTTCAAGGATTTTATAATCTGTATTGAACCACACAAGTGGTCTATAAGACCCTAGATTGAGGGTGTCTGTCCCTGTCTCATTTGGGTAAGGAAATGAGTAGGGTATTGCTCATTGCGGGTGGCAAAGTTGCTGAAGGTAAGAGTGGCCTCTTACAGGGCCTACAGGGGGGGCAGCAATAGTGGGGCGCACACTATGTACAATTTAGCTTGTAGGCCTACTGGCTCCAGGGTTTTATTGGTGGCCATCGCACAGATCGCTTCCTGCACCTCGAAGAGGGTGATCTCCCCATTGAGTTCTTCCCTGGAATCTGGAGAAATCTGTGGGAGTGTAACATCGAATAAGAAGTCCATGAAGGCTCCCGGGAGTGCTGTGGGTGCAGACGTGTATGGTTGTGTGTAGTGGCATGTGAAGGTGGAGAGTATGTTCCTTTCTTTGTGAAGGAGCTGACCTGTGCCAGACAGACAGTCAGGAAAGGGCACTTGTCTGCTTCCTGCCATATCAGCCAGGCAAGCAGGGTACTCGGGGCACTCAATTTACTCTGAAAGAGCGGGAAAAACTCTGTGGCCCTGCTGATCAGAAATGTCTCTGTATGAGTTACCGACCTAGCTGACTTCACTGGGCTCTTGGTACTGCAGAAGGATGCGAAGCTTTCCTCTACCCCTCTTCTCTCATAGGGTGTTAAACCAGTATATCAATTTTTAGCCGCCATATTCAATATTCCCACTACGACCCCAGCATGTGGCTTCTCCTCCCATGTTGTTCCTGCTTTTTGCCCAGTCTCTAGCAGGGGGGTGCTAATTTAACCGATATCTGACCCAGTTTTAGGGGGTCCCATGAACTCTGGTGCCTGAAAGGCAGTCTTGTATGGCCAGCTTAGAGTCCACTGTCTCTGACCCTAACCAATTTGCCAGCAACGTCTCCTGAGGGTTTTCAGTCATTTTTCCTTTGGTGTTATTTAGCCGATTGATACTCGAATCCCATCAGTCATATATGTTTCACAGTGGGGGTGACCCTATTGTCCTTGGTAGTAGTCTCAGTCATGGAGATGCAGCCTTACAAGTCAGTTGCTAAATGGACTTTTAGTAGGTTCAAGTTAGAAGATGAGGATTGGTCTAAAGAGATTGAGGTTGAGATTGACCACTACCTCAAGGTTAATCAGCATACAGGAAGCCTAGAAACTGTAAGGGACGCCTTTAAAGTGACCATGCGGTCTTGTATAACATTTAAGAGTATTGCCTCACTGGAAGAAGTGAACTAGAGCAGGGTTTGAAGAAAGCCAATGAAAAGGTTTTGGCATAACAGTTTTAATATCGAGATCTAATCAAGAGCTTATGAAAGCAAAACTGGGAATGCAGGATTATTACTATGAGCAAGCCTATTTCCAAAAGGTATATGAAGAGAGCGAGTATACGTGGAGATCTTTGGCCTGGCAGGTGTGAGAGAAGAGGCCTAGAATAAAATTATGTCACTCTACGATGAGGAAACTAAGATATGGATTACTGATCCAGGGCAGATTCAGGCGGGGTTTCGGAAACATTATGAACAGATATTTAGTGTTAGGTAGGTTACTGATGTGGAACACCTTGGATGTTTCCGGAGTAGTCTCCCTATTCCCAGGCGGAAACAAAATCAAGCACAGGGTTTGATAGCTGCATTCACTTCAGAGGAGGTGGAGGAAATCATCAAATCCTGAGCTAATGGGAAAGCCTGTGGAGAAGACGGCTTACCTGTCACATGTTATAAAAAAACCCTTGCTAAAGTCTAATGTAGCACAACTTGCTAACCATATTTTGAGTGGTGGTAAAATTCCAACATCATTTAACACTGCTATTGTGGTTAGCCATTTGATAAAAGATAAGAGTCAAGAGAACATGAATTCGTATCGGCCCATTAGTCTTCTCAATACACACTATAAAATAGTAAGGAAGTTATTGACCAACAGAATGAATAAAGTAGTAGGAGCCCTTATCCATTAAGATCAGTGTGGGTTTATTTTAGGTAGGCAACTCTCAATTAATACAAATTTTTTGGTCGAAGATTTAGAATATTTTAAACAAAAAAAAGGTTCCGGCACAGGTGCTTTTATTGGACGCCGAGAAGGCTTTCGACTTGGTTTGTTGGAAGAGCCTCTTTTTATTCTTAAAACGTTTGGTTTTACTATAAATTTTATTCAGGCCATCTCCAAGTTCTATAAGGGGGCAATGGCGCAAATAAATATAAACTCTGATCATATCAGCACCTGTAGGATAAATGGGGCACCAGACAAGGGTGCCCTCTTTCACCCATCTTAATTGCAATTTTTATAGATCCTTTAGCAATTTTCTATTAGAAATGATGAGTGTGTAGAACCACCTTTGAGTGGAATGGAACAATCAAGTTATACGCCAATGATGTGGCATTGTTTTTAAAACCTGATATGGTCACCCAACAGAGGGTTTTGAACATTTTTCAGGACTTTCAGTGTGTGGGTGGCTATAAAATAAACCGGTTAAAAACTGAGATTCTCTTATGTAAATGTACGGCTGATTCTCTACCCCCAGAGTTTCTCCAATTCAAAGCCCAAGAGATATCTGGGCATCTACACTACTAAAGGTTTTGATGATTTATTTATATTCAATTATCTACCTCCTACCAAGAAGATTAAAGCACTTTTCTCGAGGTGAATAGGTTTGCTGACATCTTTAATGGATCGGGTTGCACTGATTAGCATCTCACCCTGGTGGAACCACAAGTCCCAGGGTGCACCTGGTATCTTCTCCCGCCAACGAGTGGGAGGCGCCAGCATCACTTTTAAAGCGCTGCCCCACTCCCCGCGGGAAGTGCGCGGGCATATCCCGGGCCAAGGGCGGGCCTGTCCTCGCCATTCATTAACCGGAAGAGGCTGGGCAGGGCCCCCTCTCTTTCGTTTGTTGCCCGGTTGTGAAGTTGTTGTTGGGTCTTTCCAGAGTCCACTGAAAAAACCTCAAGGTACTGTTTACACCCTTTGACCCTTACTGAACGGTAAAACTATTGATAGACTGCCTGCTTGAAATAAGTTGCTTCTTGAATACTGTGTATTACTTTTTCACTTTGGCTGCTGCATCCCATATAGTGTCGGTTAGACAAACCCACATTGAGACTAAGCCGGGTCCTAGCACACGTGCTGGGAGAATTATTTGATAGAAGGGGCTAGGTCGCACAACCTACAATCTATAATTATGGGAAAAAGAAAGATACCCGAAGGAAGTGGGGAAGGGGGTGAGGCTGGAGGCAATAGAACAAGTCGGGGCGATAGGGGAAAAAAGGCTAGGAAGCTTCAATTGCATGCAGGTAGTAATTGTGTACTAGATTGCATTGATACATTGATTAGTGAGTGCGAGGGCATCCTAGAGTCCTCACCTACTGCACAATCCACCTGCATTACAACTCCCTCCAGTTTGACCCAACAATCTAATCCTACCATCCCTACCATCACTGCAATGTTTCGTAAAACACATAATAAAAAATTGCCCAATAACAACAACGATGGGGAAAGGAAAAATATGGGAGCATCCCATACAGCTACTAGTCCGACTATGCCTAAGCCAAAGTCTAACGCTGAGCATATTGTCCCTACAATAATTTGCACTAATAGATTTCTGCCACTGTTAGACAGACCCGATAATGAAACAAGAGGAGAAGGAAGGCTACAGGTTGTACAGACTACACAGACTTCAATTAACCAGAGTAAGGATGTATGGATGGGTGCCAATATGGAGTACCAGGACATGACACAACAAGTTACCCTGCTAAGACAGGAAGTGGGGTCGATGAGAAGTTAGATAGAGGAACTAACATTGATGGTCAAGCTACTAACATCCGTTCCACTATAAAGAGGGAATATAATGGAGAGGAGCTGCCCTGTATGCTCACAGGGTGCTACTTCTGTCATTCAGGTAACTTCTATGGCCACATCGGTCACTGCCCCCCTAGTTAAAAATACCTACTGCCGACAGGGTACTATCTTCTTTGGGAAAGACTAGGACAGGTAAAACGAGGTCTCCACCATCAAAGCCCAAGCACACTTTATACTCCACTGTAAGCAACATCAATAATTCCTATAAAGCAGCTCTTACGAGGGTTCAGACATCGCCCAACAGAAATACTGTACCACAAGCTAATCAGTCACAGGTTGGTCTGCTACCTAGGCAACAAGAACATCATCCTATTAACTTACCTAGTACTCATGGAATCTTCATGGTGAACGTACCTAAGCTTGATGTAAGCAAAAGTTCAGAAAATGCGGACTCCCTAACAAATAAAGTTATTAATTGGATACGGCATGTTAGGGGATGCCGATCGGTGATAAGGGATGACATAGCAAAAGCTCGTAGGTCGACCTCACCTGCTCACCATCAGGATTGCATCGAGCTTACTATGACTAGGGCAGACTTAGCAGAAAATCTCGTTGCTTTAGAGTTTCATACGAGTCCACCAGGACAGTCAGCCATTCAGTTTGAACGTTCCCCCTCAAGCAGCAGGAGTGCCCACTCTCCAAGCCAAAAACTATTTAGTATGCAGGGAAGTTTTACCTTGGAAAACAATGATTGCCTAAGGGAAAAATCGCCCCCAAAACAGCAGGAACATCTAATCGCTTATACCACCCTTAGGGGCAGTCCACCGAGCTCTAAGTACTCATTTGCAGGGTTAGACCAAATCCCAGAGGCTACTCCTATCTTATCTAGCTTGATTGATGGAGCACTGGGGGAGGGTAGTCCACCTTTCACTATTTTAAGTGGACAATTGCCTCCTTACACAATCCCTACAAAGGAAACCCTGTTGTCCTGGAATATCGCAGGATTGAGTACGAAAATGGGTTCTCCAGAGTGGCATGCTTTTATTGAGGGATTCGACATCTGTCTTTTCAAGAAACCTGGGCAGATGTTCCCCTCTTTTCTGTAGGTTATTTAAACTTTTATATTCCGACCATTAAAGGTGTAAAAGGGAGGCCAGCAGGGGGCTTGACAATCTGGGTGCGGCAGGATCTAGGGCTAGACATACAGGTAATCCCAACACATAATCATGATATCCATGCTGTTAGATTGGCTAGGGGTACATATTGGAGCATAGACATATACAATGTCTACGTGAGAGGCACTAGAGGGAAGAAGTTGAGAGTTTTGGCGGCTCTTGACTATCTTCTTGACACAAGCCAGGAAGACCCAAACATCCTACTCGCGGGGGACTTCAATTCGACGTTCAAGCCACTTATGAATGAAAAGGGTCAAAACTGGAGCTTGACCCCATAAAAAGGTAGTCTGACGCAGTTATCCAAATTAATTCCATTTGTATGGAAAAGGGATT
Organism: Triturus cristatus; assembly: GCF_964204655.1. Taxonomy (NCBI): domain Eukaryota; kingdom Metazoa; phylum Chordata; class Amphibia; order Caudata; family Salamandridae; genus Triturus; species Triturus cristatus. The sequence continues at coordinate 279,155,311 of NC_140580.1, read as the reverse complement.
GCAGGCAGCTAATGGTCGCACACCCTCAGATAAAGAGGGGTCTAACACTTTTGACAATGGATACAGTGTTAGTAGGATAGACTATGTATTAATTAGTTTGACATTTTGGCATGCCCATAAGGATATGAGGGTTAGAGGTAGACTATAAAGTGACAACAACCCCTTTTGTGTGACCTTGGAACTAACAAGGCATAAGGCTCCCACCCAATCACGAAATATATACTCCTCGAGTGATAATGTCCTATCTAACGACATGAGGTGTCTTAAATGGGTTAGGATAATTGAGTTACCTCAGGTATTAGATAGCATTGAAAAGGATATGGATTGTGCCATGAGTAAGCTTCAGGTTAGTGTAGCAAATCCAGTGGTCTTAGAGCAATCTACCTGCATCCACAACAAATGTTTTGCCCACCTGCGCATGTATTTTATTAAAAAGGGCAGAACTGAAAAGACCGTAAACCTAAAATCACACAGCTGGTGCAACAAAGAGTTCAAAAAGGCACGAGTAGCTTTAGGGGAGGCTATTAAAGTAGGCAACCCAATAGCTGTACGAGCAGCCAGGACTATCTATAGGGGCACCCAAATAAAGGCAAAGAAAGAATGGGATGACAGAAGATGGCAGGAACTTAGGGAGGCATGTGCTAGGAGAAACCCTAAACAGTTTTGTAATGTACTAAATGGGATAGAGGTGGGCAGGCCTGACAGCCCCAAAATCACATTTCACAGTCGGAGTGGGTAAATTACTTTAAACCCCAATATGCCTCGAATGAAGATGAAGTAGAGGGCGATATTGTTCAACAGTTTTACCAGGATGTGGCCTTTAGCAGGGCAAAGGTTGAAGTGGCACTAAAATCTATATTGGCTGAAAAGGCACCGGGCCCGGATGGAATTCCTGGGGATGTATTCCTCTATGATAAGGAAAGATGGTGCCTGTAGATTCGATTACTGACAAATGCCATTGCCACTGCTTTTTAAGAAAGGGGACAAATTGTGCCCAGGGAACTACAGGCCGATCAGCTTAATAGATTCTTTACAAAAGGTAATGGGGAGGTTAGTACTCAACAAAGTCCAAGAATGGATTGACGAGTTTAACATTCTGTCGCCATTGCAAGCGGGGTTTCGGGCTTTCACTAGAACCATAGACCAAGTGTTTCGGTTTATCTTGCTTTATTGGAAAACTGTGACTGTGGATAAGGGCAGCCTGTATGCTGCTTTTGTTGATCTTAAGTCAGCGTTTGACCTTGTACCACTAGCCAAACTATGGGGGACATTACTAGAAATGGGGATACCATCTGAACTATTGACACTAATTATTAGGTTGCATGAGGACAACAATGCTAAGATTCGATGGGGCATGCAGGGCGAAGTTACTGATTCTTTTCCTGTAGAAAAGGGAGTGCGCCAAGGATGTGCAATGGCACAGACACTATTTTCCTTATATATCAATGACATAGTGAACTGTATGAAATCCATCCCTACAGATGCCCCAATACTAGCAGGTGAAAAAGTCCCAATACTGATGTTCGCAAACGACACATAATTTCCAAGATGCTGAGTGGCCTCCAGAGAGCTCTAACAATTTTTGAGGAATTCTGCTCAAGGCATGGCTTGGAGGTTAATGTGTCGAAAACAAAATGTATGGCCTTTAACCCGCACAGGGTTTTCAAGGGGGGTTTTAAAATGAACGATCTGCTGCTAGAGCAAATTAAGGAGTTTGCATACCTTGGGGTAAACATTCAGGAGGGCTTAAATTGGGCTCACCAGATTGATGTAGCATCACTAAAACACCGGCAGCTGACAGGGGTGTTGCACAAGGAATATAACACTTCATTTTCTAAGCCAATCAGCCCGACACTCGAGATCTACAATATGAAAGTAATTAGTTCAGCCCTATATGGCTCAGAACTTTGGGGGCACGAGAACTTATCTAAGCTTACACTATCAGAAAATAGGTTCTTTAGGAAAATTACTAGCTTACCGCAGAGTACCCCAAAACGTCCGTTATTGTATGATCTTGGGAGGAAATCAATTGCAGACACAGCTAAACTGCGTCCTCTTTTGTATTGGCATAGACCTTGGACTACCCCTGAGCTTGCAGTATACGCGGCTGGATTTTTAGACATAAAAAGGGCAGATACATCACACCGAATAAAATGGCTTAGGGAGCTTAGAGCTACTCTATCAAGCTTTGGCTTGAACACACTGTGTTATGTTATGTTATAGAGGGTTTTATACCGCGCTCAAATACTCAAGAGTGTCCTGGCACGCACAGTTACCAAAGCCCAATGGAGCGGAAAGTATGAGTCATCTAGTTGACAAGAAAAGTTTTAAGTTGTTTCTTAAAAAGTCTAAAATCTGGAATATGTCGCAATTCCATTGGGAGAGAGTGGGTGTCCACTGTGACACCCATCAAATTCTACATTTCCCTCAAGAAAGATATTGAAAGCCAAGTATTGGGAAATTGTCCAGAACAATATACTGAGAAGTAGTGAGTTGTACACTTTAACAGGGTTGTTCCTGGAATGCAAACTCACCCCCAGATTGGAACCATACTGGGATTTATTACAAAGCCCTATGACTGAAAACTTTATTTCAAGTTTAGGGTGGGTACACTGCACTAAGATTTTTACTAAGCCCGGGCAAAGCACTACGCTACGCTCGCGTAGTTTGCGTAGTTTGTGCTACTTCGCACTACGCGAATTGCACGTAGCACAGTGCAAACACACGTAGCGTAGCGTAGTGCAGCGGTCATTTTTTGCTTGCTCGCGGTCCTCAACGTCAAGTTGGCGACCGCGAGCAAGCAAAATGACATCCCGGCGAGACTTTTTCCTCGTTCGCGATCAGCAACATCAAGCTGCCGATCATGAGCGAGGAAAATAACCGTTCCGGCGAGATTCTCAACGCGGGGAGGTCCGGTTTCTCATTGCGAGTAGTCGCGTATGCTCACGAAAACTACCAGTCCACGTTGAGAAAGCTGCCGCTCGAGTAAAAATCTACTCGAGCGGCAGAAAACTACAGCTCGCACTGTGCAGGATGCCGTTTCCAATGATTGCACAGTGCCGGATGCTTGTCCGCACTGTGCAATCATTGAAAACGACATCATGCACAGTGCGAACAGGGTACTACGCAGTTCGCGAAGTGCTACGCGTAGCTCGTGTAGTGCGAAGTGCACTTTGCGTAGCTACGCCTAGCGCTACTTCGCGAACTACGCCCAGGGTTAGTTTTTACTACTAGATGGGCTAATCTCAGTGACAATCTGTGTCCTGTATGCTAGTATAGTAAAGAAACAGTGGCCCACCTATTGTTTGCTTGTGCTGTATACGCTGCCCACGTCTGGCTGACACCAATTTGTAAGCTTTTAGGAACAAGAAGGTCTATTGAAGCTGAGCGAATCCTAAGAACTGATACAACAACAACGATTGTCATAGCAATGGCAAAATACTTGGGGTGGGCAATAAGATCATGTTCCCTTCACTGAGCACAAGGTTAAAAAAGATAGTGTTTATATATATCATAAATAGTCGCTGTAATGGACAGTATGTGGAACTAAATGCCTGTCTTAAATCAACTATGCCCTGTAATTTGCAATATGCATCATTTTTATAAAAATATAGCGTTTTACTGCATTAATTTTTATCGAGTTTTTATAATGGTTATAGTATTTTTATGGTGAGCCCATTTATCCATACAATCTGGCATGTAATATATTTGATCTGATGTTTTATGGAATTGTTTTGGATTTATTTTGTATGTGCTTTTATGACCTAACACATTGAATAAAGCTTTTTGATTGAATTGGATTGGTATCTCTGTATTGCCTTTTTATAATTTTGTGTTTGCTGTATTGCCCTGTGCACTGCAGATCAAGTTTTAAAGGAAATTGAGGGATTGTTTTCTACTTTTATTTGGGCTATCAAAATCCTGTGGCTTGCACTGAACACTTTACACAGGCCAGTACCAGAAGGTGGCCTGGATCCGCCGAATGTAAAAGAATACTATTTTGCCAACTTTGCACATCTCATTTCGAATTTTTTTTTATCTCCTAGGTCCTGGTAAACCAATTGATAATTTTGTTTTAGACTTAAACATGCAGGAATACAAAATTAAGGATTTTTTTACACCTGACCAAATCAAACAAAAAGTTTGTTATAAACATTTGTCACTGCTTTTATAATGTAAATAACAACGATTTAAATATTTTAACATACCTGTTATCAAAAGCAATAGTCGACTAATTGATATTTTTAAAGGATCACATGTCATTCTTGACAGGAGTGCTGCCCATTAATGAGATCTAAATTGCTATTAGAATATTGGGAATTATTTAAGAGTAGATACTTGGAAAGAGTGGCCAGATATAGAACTGGATATCAGGTAATGGAAGACATCGCTTGGTTGGTTCTTTATTCAAATTAGATTTTAGTTAAAAGAACTGGATGTGACAAAAATTAAGACCAGCTCGGAATTAGTGGGAGAACTGTTTGAATCTCATACTTGTAGGCCTGTTAGTTACTGGATAGCCACATTTATAAAGTATAAGGAGGGGAACTAGTTTGATAAAGCTAGACAGAAATGGCAGTCAAGGGAGGGAGTGTTACTTTTAACTGAGGTTTGAAATAAGATCCACATGTTCAATTTCTCTTTGTTAAATTGTGCTAACCTTCGCCAGATGCCATTTTACCTGCAGAACCCTGATTTTTTTTGTATAGGATTAACCCCCAGATACAAGCGAAATGTTTCAGATGTTTAAAAGAGGGTGAAGGGAGCTGGTGCCATATTATGAGCGATTGTCCAAAGGTTGCGGGATACTGGGCCTCTATCAATAAATATTGAACATGTGTATTGAATATTGATTTTGTTCATTGAGTCATTTTTTGTGTAGACTAGATTTGTGTTTGCGCTTCCTATTCTAAAGGGACTTGCCCCGGTCTGACTCTAAGAGGAGTGTAAGGCAGAAAACAAATAAATAAAGCAGGGTGGAGTGAACCCAGTGAAGAATTATCGCTAGCCCTCAAAGGGGAAGGAATCGTTACAGATAAACAAATACCCAGTGTCACTGGCTGCTACCACATGAATCATTTCAACAAACTCACAAACAATCACTCGGCGTGCAATGCAGACCATTTACCTGTTCTAATTCAGGTGTGGCATGAGTGTGTAACATTGCAGATCCATTGTTCAAGAAGCAGACATTGGCCAAACAAATAATGTGGGGAAGTCCGGCTAGGGTAATAAACTAAGAAAGGATAGATAGTCATGGCACAGGGTTGGAGGCAGGCAAACATTTGTTTGTATCTCTCTCCATCCAATGTCCTTGAGGGAAATGGGGGGCTTCTTCACTGCAGTGACTGCACACTGTTGCAACTCCAATCTTGCAATAAAATATGTCTAAGAGTAAGACAATGGGGAAGAATTAGTCAACTAGACACAAACAAATATAAGTAAATAATGTTCCCCTAGCTATACTTTGTTTTCTGTAAGTGTCAAAGAAAGAAACCAGATCAGCGATAGAGACTTCGAGAGAAAGTTCTATGGTTGTTGGCCCAGGCCTAGTAGTCGGGTAAGTAGATGTTGTCCTCAAACTCTGGTGGTTCGCCCAGAAGTAGGTTATCTAACACACTACTTCCATGACCTGAGTCTCCCTCATCTTCCTCCTGTCGTACTTCAGGTATGGAGTAGTCCGGTGGATAAAGTGCTGATTCCTTTTAATCATGGTTAATCTCTCCACATTTTGGAACGAGAGAATGGTCCTTCTCACTGTGACAACGGCACCAGCAGCACTGAAAACACGCTCAGCAGAGTCAATGGCTACTGATCAAGCCAGATACTTTATTACCAGCCTGCTGACCACTGGCCATTGGCGCCTCTTCCATACCAATACATCAATGGGTTTTGATCAGAGTACACTTCTGTTGGGTCATCCAGATAGGCCTAGACCATCCGATCAATGATCATTGGTGCTCTGCCTTGCTCAACCTCTTTTGCCTTCGCCTCTGCACTGAACTGAAGCCCTTCCTCAAATTGCATAATGGCTAAGGCCACTTCTGCACCTACTAGCCCCCCCCATTAGATCACAACATAATTTTTCCGAATATACTAACAATGTAATTGTTCAGATGGCTCACATCTATTACAAACAAATGAATGTCTCACGAAAATGTATGTATGAAACTTCCAGCACACGGCAACAGGTATGCCATTTCTGTCTTCTGTCATTAGCTTATAACAATTCCTGTTTTAGCCTTTTTCGAACAGTAGTGCAGTGGTACATTGCAGACAGGATAGATTTCATGCATGATTTTAGGGATAAAATTATGGTCTCTGCATCCTGTAATATTACGGGAAAGAATTCTCCTTCTAAACGTCTTTTTAATAAATCCTTTATGTCCTATAGATATGTTGACTTCCTGACTAGAATGAGCGCTTCTGTTCTATCCACTGATCCCGCCATTTCCTCCCCACTCTCTCTCCAGCTAACTATGTCACCTGGGGAAATATGTCTATAATATAATGGTTCCCCGTTTATGGGTAATAGTGTTTGCAAGGTCCATGTTTCAATGGCTAGTGTCTCTCATATTCATTGTGCCCTCCCACCAGGTGAAGGTATATATTTTATATGTGGTTCCAAGGCTTACCGATAGCTACCATGGTAGGGGGTCCTGCTATTTGGGATTGGGTCTTCCTAGCATTTGAGAATTTCCTGCTGGTTTTGGGTTTGTTAATTACAAAATTCTCTCGGTAGTCACAAAAGGGATAACTCAAATATGTTCTCAATAGATCAAACAGATACTGCTGGACAGCAGGCTTATGACTTTGGATTAGGAATGCTACCTATACTTGGGTAGTTATGAATTCCTGTCATATTAGGAGACTGGGATGGTTATTGGAGGCCACAATAAATGAAAGAATATCAGCATCAGATAATATAACAGTAGAAATGACTGTTATACAGTCTGTTGAATTTACAAAACCACATGGTTCTCGATATGCTGCTTGCAGAACGCGGAGGAGTATGTAGGGTTTTGCATACCAAATGTTGCATTTATATACCAGACAATTCCAAAAACATATATCAGGCCATTGAGAACATGCATATAATAACCCAACAGGTACATGCATTTGCCAATAACTAAATTTCCTCCCTTTGGGATGGTATTGCCTCATTAGGTCGAGCGTGAGCCAGTGCACAAACGCTGCTGTGCGAAGAGCTATGGTAGTTCAGTACGGAGAGAAGCCACGCCCACTCCCCCACCCTCATTTTTCATTGGCTTGTGTTTGTCCTTTGTAAATGCTGTCTTCTGATTCATTATAAAGCTTGTTAGTCCCTTCTTAGTACAGCCATGTTGCCATTTGTATCCTCCCATGGCTACTGCCCCCTTTACTTGGTTGTTACACGGGGCGAGTACTGTTTCCTTTATTAAGTTTCTCCATTAGGCGGACGACGTGCTTCACTTACATTTAGCGGCCACGCCCGCTTTCGAAACAGCCTGGATAATGCTGCAGCAGGGGTGGCCGGTGTGCGGAATGCCACTTGTGGACCACTCCCCCCCGGCCTCCCTACCGATGTCCGTGCCTTTGTCTTCCCCCTGCCCTCCCTCCAGTTATCTGTGATGCCAAGTTGCCAACCATTTGCAATGGAATAGGTCTCACGTAAATTGGAGAACTATTGCATTACAAATGCTTGTTTATTGACGTGTTTGCTTTTATATTGTGGTGTTTCCTGTTAGGCTACTGTGCGCTTGCTTTGCAGAGTGGAATTTAAGGGCGTGGGGGTACTGCATTCAGAGGATGACACGGCTACATGCTGTTGTCGCTGGTAAAGGTAAGAGAGCGCACTTGGTACAGAGTTGTCCTCACATGATGCCGCGGGTTGTAGTGCGTGCTGCCCACATGTCCTGGTGTGAGGGCACATTTTTTCTTGTCGTGTGGTAGCGATGGTAGCGATGGCAGCGTGTCACCATGAGGATGAGCGGTTGGCTTCCAGGCATGCTAGTGCTTTGCGTGATGATGCTATTGCGGACAGGGTTACACGGTTTACTTTGATTCTGCCATTCTCCGGGGTGTGTTGAGGTGAGTGGGAAGTTAGAGCCAATACAATATAGTGTATTTTTTATTACAAATATTTTTCACAAATTTACACTTTCATTTGATGACGTTTCATGTTTGTAATTGTATGCTCGGAGGAATAGTAAAGTCACTCGCCCCAAATCACATAATTGAATAAGGTGCCAACATTTATATGGTAGCCTTTTCATGCTACTTTGAGCAGCCCCATTATACAAATGTCACACTCAGTAACATATAGTTGGAGTGTGGGTGGGGGGAGGCTGAACGCCCCTACCTATTCTCCTGGTGTAACTGTTCAAAGGTCACCCGGGTCTTTTTTCCACTTGCCTTATCAAATGCACGAATGATCCGCCCCCCCACCCCCACACTGCGGTTCCACAATAGGACCCTGACCCAAAAGTGGCTTATACACCACCTGAGAGAAACCAGAAACCGCCCCTCCCCTCAGCTAAAACTGAAATGAAAGAACAGTACGTTGTCCACTGGTGCATGTATACCATATCATGAAGTGACCCCATATCTCAAGTACCACTGACACAGTGTGCTGCTGCCTTGTCTGCCCTGTGGCATCTGTTTATTTACTGTTGCACACACTAAGCAGTGCTCTAAATAGGCAGGGATGTCTAAATTACCTGTACTCTCTCATTAGAAATATCTGTGCATTCAATGTAGTGCTATTAGGTCTGGAGTGTCTTGAGGCGGGTCCGTTGGAATTGCACGCTATATAATGGTTACTTATGCATATATGAAATAGAGGAAGTCGGTTCCTTCATTCCGTACGTGTCTCGGACGCCTCCTAGGCTGCTGAAGTCTCGCAGCATTCTGTTTGGGAAGGATACATGATGGGAAAGATGATTAGATAGGCGGGCGTGAGTGTGCGAGCCAGCAACGGAAAAGGAAAAGCGGGTAAGGCGGGGGCCAAGGTGAGATCAATGTGTCCCCTACAAATGCGCCATTTGTGGTGAGTGCCTGGCAGCACTGTTCTTTTCTGACTCCCTTTGCCAGGTGCCGCAAAAGGCATGCGCATAAGGACTCGTATGCGTTCTGATATCTTTGCTGCACCGTCCTTTTTTTGTAAAATTGACACTGCATTCGTTTCAAGAAGTTATCTATGTGAATTTTATGGAATAATTGTTTTTCACCAGAATTCACTGGGGTAGTTGAAACCAGAAGCCCCCTTCTGCGGCAGCTGCGTAGCCCAAACGTGGTGCATTCAGGGTCGGACTAGGACAGAAAGTACTGGGTGGGGAACGAAAATAAAAGTGCCCCCCCCCCCCCCATTAGCAATTCAGATAGTTAAAAAGAGACCACATTTGAAAAACGGTTCATTTTCAAACTGGTATAGACACCCTGTGTAAATGTTTGCCAGTTAAGGGAGACATTCATTAGTGCTTACTACAGTTTTTTTGTGGCAATGTCTGAGAAATCAACAGTAAAAACAAAAAACGCCCCACTAGACTAGACCATAAAACTGGATCATACACTAACCTGCTTGTCCAGACCCTCTGGCAATGCCAAATTGCCGTAGTCGAAACCTGCACACATTGGACGACTGGCATCAGAGGTGTTGAGGATTGTTCAAATGCGATGCTCATGCTATCCTTGGCCTCATTGTTGACGCTACAACTGGCTGGAAAGTAGTCTGGGAATAAAGTACCCACGACTCGTATTGATCCTTTTAATCACAAAAAGTGCCTGTCCACAAGCAATTGGAGTGCACGGCCCATTACACCAGCTTTACATGTGACTTGAATATATATCAACATAGCTGTTATTTTCTCTTCCGTTCTGTCCATTTTGGCATGTCTGCTCAAGGGACACTAACTAGCACAAATGGACCCTGAATGCTCTGTGGGAAGTGCAAGATATTTGAGATTTAAATATTGATTGCGCCCTAGGGGTATACTTGCAACAATTTGCCGCCCTTCTCCAAGACAAATGCAGCAATGGTTCAATAGGAAGAAGTCTCTACGTTAATGCAAATCGATTAAAAATCATACTCCAGCGATTAATTGTGACCAAAAACACTAAATGTCCACTGATGTTTTGGGTTGGATGATACTGAAATGTTCTGAACTAATGTTCTAAGGGTCAATTCTGAAAAACTTTTTTTCTTTATTAATCTGAAAAGCAATTCTTCCATTTTGTATTTTCCTGGTATGTTGAATCGCAAACTTTGGTGCCTTTCTGACATGTTACAAGTCAGCACAAATACACTTGTTTTGGTCATATTTTTACACACCTGGTGTTGACATATCTGCTTTTTGCCCGTCAGAGGCTAATCTGTGATCCACTTGCAATTTTTATACATGATTGTTCGATTGTCTGTCAGTTTATGACAAGGAACAAGCAATGTCCACTGATAATATTTATGCTTGTTTGTTCACTTGTCTGTCAATGTACTAGAAGGAACCAGTAATGCCCACTGATAATGTTTATGCTTGTTTGTTTGATTGTCTGTCAGGATTTGAGAAATTTTAACACGCCTTATCCTTGTTAGTTAATCAGGGATTGTTACTTATTTCTAAATGTTTTACACATCCCCAGCCCATATGACCTATAGAAATAAACTTGCAGATCTTTGTACGATGGCACTCTTTTCGTAGTCATCCTTGCGCTGTGAATATGTGCACCCGCACGTCAATAATAAATACAAGATACTTTGGCAGACCTCCGACTACTGGCCTCTTTGTTATTAAGGTGGAGACTAAAGAAATGCGATTGCCACAAACCAACATGGGCCAAAGAAGAGATTGAGTATAAGGTAGTTGTAAATGTAGCCACATTAGCATTAATTGACAACATCATGGGAAACTGTGTGTATATTTTGGAAAATGTAATTTAGATACTTATTCTGTGGGTAGGGGTGAAAGCGTTCACACCTTTGAAACCGGTGGAAATTGGGGATTATATCTAGATGGAGCAGATTCTATTATTCCAGGAGTCTACTATATTGTGGGAAGAATGATTATTATAGGTTATCCAGGAGATGGTATGGAACATGATACCTGTGGATAGTTTTTCCGAAACTTTATAATGTGGGACATCTTGCTGAAACAACAGGGTAAGGACATTTGAGAACTAAGAAAAGTGCCAGTGCTAGTGAAATTGTGGGAAACATCTTTGGTGCCATAATACCATCCGTAGGAGTGATGCGGAATTTTCTCAAGATTAGAAAGCTTTCCACTGTAGTTGATAAGTTGCCTACTAGTATGGCTGGAGGTTTTTTTGTTGTAGATACTGAGATGATTGCCATCAGATCGATGAGTTTGCAGAATAGGCTTCCCTAAGACATTCTCCTTGCGAAAAAGGGCAGAGTCTGTTGGATGTTAAAGGTTCAACAATGGTATACCTACATTCCTGTCATGAGTAAGGACTTGAAGAGATATATTAGGAACATTACTGACTTGAAGAGAGATTTGAAAGTGTTGGAAGAAACAGATACCCTGGGAAGAAATAGAGAATGGATTTTCTGCTGTAGATAGATGATTTGGAATTTTAGGGAATTGAATTGTTGGAAGCATTTTTAGACTCTTAGTGATAATTACTCTTTGTGGATTAACTCTGTTCGTAATTTATAAAGGTTACAATATGCACATGTGAAAAGGGGATTGAAGAGAAAGAGAGCAGATATAGAATTCGAAAATAGACAAAGTAAATACTATGATGATATGACATATTTTGAGGATTCTGGAAGAAAGATGATGAAAACAACTAGACTCTGATTTGTTCAACTGATAAAAGATACTTATCTTTATGTGATGGCTTGATTCGCCATCAGAGTTGGGATTGGATCAGTGTAATTTTGGCTCCATCCTTACACGTCATAAATACACAATATATACATGCAGAAAGCACATGTACTCTGTGTAATAACTCTATTAATGTAAAGTGTTGAACTGGACGTCACTATTAAAGTGCATTCACTGTAGGATTAGAGACTCACATATACATTGTGTGCCTTAACTGTATTAAAAAACATTTATTGTTTAGGTGATTGAGTAACACAATCCTCGCACTATTAAACTGCATTTACTTTAGAAACGAGAAGAAGACATATAATGTGTACACCAATGTTTCATATTTGTATTTATAATGTAATTCTTAGTCACATTTATACGCATATACTGAAGATTTGACCTTTATACAACATGTAACATGAATCTAATGTACTGACATTTACCATTGATTTGTGATTGAATATGCACACGTATATTAAATGAGCACCATTGATTTAATACGTTAAACTGGTCATGACAAGGACCGTCTTTCTTTTTGCATAAAACACTGTTTTCCATTTTCTTCTTGCGGGTCTTTTCCCTGCACAGCAGTGGCTGCCACTGATCGGTGGTAGGGAGAGTGGGCTGGAGGACACAGGAGGGGCGGAGGATGCGAGGGAAGTAGCTATAAAAAAAAAAATAACTTACCGCTTCCTCGCCATATCTTTCCTCCGTAGTCCTTCCCTCGCTCGGAAACAGGAAGCACACCCAGGCTCCCAGTCAGCCAATCACAGCACTGCCTGGCAGTTCGGGCTGGACTGCTCCCATGAGGAACAGGGTCAAGACTGATTTGCTTATGGCTGGGTCTAAACTGGGATGGCGAAGTGGGCTAAAGAACGATGATGGATTCAACCCAGATCTGTGACTGCGGGTGACTGTCTGGAAAGTTTTAGCACTCCATCCATCATCTCCTTGTGTTTGTTTTGTGATAATAACTTGCTTTCACACTGTCTGAGAATATGTGTAAGAACCTGGACTTCTTGCTGAATTCTCCCTACTTTTTGCCCCTCATTTGAACTGCTAGATGCTAGTTTTTGACTCTGACAGTGCATTAAAGCCTTCTAACCAGCTCCAGTGCTCATTCCCCGAAAACAAAATGTCTAATTGTAAAACAATGGGCAGGACTTTAGCACCCCTTTACGTCCCTAGTAAATGGTACACCTGGAGCCCAGAAAGGGTTCCTATGGGCTGCAGCATGTATTATTCCACCCAAAGGAACCCATACAAAAACTGCATGCAGAGTTCCATTGCAGAATGTGTGAAATGGTGCAAGCCATTGTGAAAGCATGACCTGGCACGCTCCCTGTGTGCCATGCCAATGTACACTACATATGCTATATGCAAGAGCCCTAAGGCAGGGTGCATTATATTTTATGTGAAAGCACATCTGCATGAGCAGATAGGCCCCTGTGATGTCAACTTCCATTAAGAGATATTTCACGTAATCAGGCAGCCATCTTAAGGATATCTACTGGGCACTGGTCATTATGAGTAACCCAGTTACATGATGACTGCACTGAAACTAATAGGGTTTTGTATCGAACACCTCATCTTTTTAAATCTGTACTGATGCCAGCACTCGATTGATTATGGGATGCACCCTGAAGGCACCTTAGAGGTGCCCCCTGAAAACGTATTAGTTCCCTAATGTGCTGGCTCACTAGTATCATCCAGCCTGCCACCACAGGCAAGTTTATGCCCCCCTGTAGGTGGGAACAAGTGCTCTCAGAAGCCAGAAACAATGCCTGCTCCAGAGGAATGTGTTCACACCTCTTCCAGTACGATGGCTAGTGAATTAGCGTGTCAAGGCCAAAAGCTTCATAGTGAGGGACTCTGGGTCAGGATTTTGCCCCTCTCCCCAGAACGTGGTCATATAGGTAATGTAGTCACCCCAAGGGTAAGTAGCCCTTGGCTACTATCCTACATTCCCCTTAACGACCCTGAATTCACCCTTTGGGTTCTGCCAAACTTGTCCCTACTTGCAGCCTTTTTTTGCAGTTACTTCTCCATAGACTTTACCATGTAGCATTCGAGGATACTAATGCGATCAGCACCTCTGCACCCAGACACCCCAGGGCAGCTAAACCCAAACTGCTGGTGGTCTCTTGGACCTTTGCCCCTAAGCACCTTAACTCCTCGAAGTCACCGTCCAAAAACATTCACCAATGACACATAAGTTACAACAAATATCTATAGTCTCATCTATTTTGTAATATCCACTATGGCCAGTTGTAGTCCATTTCCAGCAGAACTTATGAGGCAGAATAGCAATCACCAGTGTCTGTTTTCTCTCTCTCTCTCATTCCATTCTCCTTTCCCCAAGTCTTTTGCCATTTAGCATATATAGCAACTGTGTTGGGTTGGTAATGGATATGGCAAAGTGTGGAAGTATACATCTCTTCCATTGGAGCTGGACTACACGGTTAACGCTTTCTCACAAGTGGAGAGAGGAGAGGTATAGAGAGATGGAGAAAGATAGAGCTAGAGAGGTGACAGAAAGATATATGAAGTTTAGATACAGGTGAAGTAGGTGGAGGAGACATACAGGGAGGTGAGATGGAAACAGCAGTGATATGCAAAGTGAGGGGGACATAGAGAGGGTTGAGAGAACGAGTTGGAGAGAAGTAGAGATGAGCATGGCGAGAAAGTGTTAGAGAGGTGAGGTAAAAAAGGGTATGGGTATGGTAGAGAGAGAGAGAGGTGCATTGATAGAGAATCAGGTAGGCAGAGGCGATGTAGAGAGCAGAGACAGCGAGATTGGGTACATAGAGATATAGAGGTAGGTATAGAGAGAGACAGACTGTGTCAGAGAGAAAGTAAGAAACTGGAAAACGTGTCCACTAAAGCTCTGATTACACATTTGGGACTAAATGTGGATCTCTGCACAAACAGAAGTTTGCTCAGGGAACATAAGTACAAGGTGTGTGATAATTATCACATCCTAACAGTTTTACCCTTAAGAGATTGCATCAGGTCAAACCTGTTAAAAATGATTAGGGGGAAAAAAACTGGAAATAATGGCAGAACATGTGGAATTTGATGCATACTGTTCTTGCATGTTATGCCTTGTTTCCAAATGGAATACGTCAAATAGGAAGTATTTACCAGACCCAGAAAATACCCCCCCCCCCGTGGGATAGTGGTATATAATAGCTGTGGTAAGTACCCCACCCTATTGCACACAACCTTAAATCGGGGCCACTGGACCTGATTCAGACTTCAGTGGAAGATGGTAGGTATTTACTGCACCAAGTAAATTCTTATACCCCTTGGTGGAATATTTACCATGTGTGGCAAAACTTCATATTTAGAGTTGTTTTTATGGGAATGATTGACAAGTTGCATAACAGATTTATTGCACCAAATTTTGCATGTTTTGTCTTTTCTTGGAATTCCCCCCACCCCCCTTTTGAATGTCACCAGGGTTTTGCTGCTAATGCTTGCACTGATTCCCATTTTCTCAGGGATCACAATTTAACTCCGTACTAAGCATCTGAGGCCTAGAGGCAAAATTGTCTTATTAATGTAACATATCACGTGGGGCCGCATCATGGGCTCTGACAAGATGGCCACCGTAGACTAAGCTTCCCGGTCAGCTCCGGTGTTCAAACGGAGGCCTGGCACACCAATTGCTCTTGCCTATGTCCTCACCGTATTATATAATCAGAAGGTTGGCACTATCTTTCAGGCCCTTTTTAAAGAATTATGTGCAAAGTGCTGGCATATTTCTATTCATGCAGCGTTGTTCGCGCTGAGATGAGCCACCATTTTGATCCTTCTGACGTTCCTCGGAGGAGATGATCTGAGGCAGTGCTTTAAATGGGGAAAAATAAGTGCAGGTACTCATTAAAATAGAGGTGTGGCAAGTGGGCGGGGCTACGGGCGGGGCTAAGGGCAAAATATCATCATACATAGAGACTTCTGTACCAGTTGCAGCACATATTAAAACACATGAGAAATGTGTTTATGTAAAAAAAAACACAGATTAACTCATAACACAAAATGAAAGTTATGATGGCACTGTCACCCGAATGGTCGCTGCGCATCTGATTGACAGTGCAGGGTCAGTCTAGAGACCCTGTCCTGTTAATCACAGCGTGACACAAGCCCTCTCCAACCCCTGCAGTTTCGGGAAATTCAAATGGGCGCTGCTGGAATCTTCACCAGCAACTCTGGAAAAGGATACTTCAGCCGAGTTAATTACAAGCTGCTCGGAAGCAGAGCGGCCTCTGCCCTGTATTGGAGCAGAAACCTAACCTTATCCCTTCCGTGCCGAGGATCAGGGTAGCGGTACGCTTCCTGGCTACAGAAAAGTGCCGGTACTGACGGCAACAAAAATCAGAAGTGCCGGTACTCAGTACCAGTGAGTACCGGCCCATTTAAAGCACTCATCTGATGAGATACCACAGAGGTCCTTCATTCTTTTCATGGCTTGCACAGTGATTTGACGACTTTTTGTTCTAGCGGAAGCCTCATTGGATACTGAAGGTACTTTCTGCTCTATGGTGCATTTTTCTGCCTATTTTACACAAACAATTCAGGCTCTTCATTGAGCAACGGGAGGTCCCTGTTGTGCTATTTTTATTAACAAACATAGCCATGCAGTGCTATTGAGCTAAATTGCTGTTTCAGAGTCGCCTTCCTATTTCACAGTCTACTGAATCATATCTGACACAGTTTGGAATTTTCTTGGCAGTGTATTAACTTGCAAGTATTACCCTTGGTATGCCTGCCTTATTTCAGCTATAGTGTTGTTAACTTTCCCAGGAAGGCATTTTTCTGGAAGATTTCGAATGCTACTCACCCTGTTTGCACTGCCCGTTGAGTCTCGTTGACAACATAACATTGTACTCTCCCAGGGGTATTTTAGCTTATCATTGTTCTCATCCTTACTAATCAGAAAAATATACTCTAGGTCTCTGTGGTCGCTCTTTCTTTATGGGCAGTACTTAGAAGCAAGTGGACAAAGTGTCTTCACTTTTACCTTCTACAAAGTTTATCACCCGACCCAAAATTTGTCAATGGACTCTGTACCTAAACACATATCTGCCCTTATGGAGAGTTCCGTGAACCTTGTGTTGGCGTGTTCCACTATTGTGTCTGTCACTGTGCCTAAAAAGCGATTTTACTTCAGTCAAAAGACCAAAAAATGGTTCAACTCTTCTTCTAAAACACCTTCTCCTTTCACCTTAGAGCATGCGTACTCGCAAACATTTTCCAGAGGGCTGAAACGTTTGGTCTTTGGTGTGACCGAGGGCCACACTGATGTCAGCAGGGTGGTGGTCGGGTGGGTGGGGGCATAAAGTGGATGTAGGAGAAGGGAAGCATGTTCATCTGATGGCTGAACTGGATTTTAACAATGTGGAACCAGAAAACCTGGGGTGAATCCTGGCTTCCCTACTTAACCAAATTTTGTGATCCTGGACAATAGTTTTATTTCAATTTCCCTCCCTTTTCTTCATTATCACATATAAGAGGACCTTGAAATACATGACTTCCAGGGGTGTAGCTTCAGGGGTGGTGTTTGGTGTGTTACACCCCTCTAATAAATGTATTTTCTGCTAAATAGTTGGATACAGGTGCTTTCAGTTGGGCATGGTGTGGTGTCTGTCGGATTGCAGTAGGAATTTTTTTTACCGACACAAACAAAAATGCACACACACTTTTGCCTCTCTGTTTTGAAATTCTTCAACAATGTTGGTTATTTTACAAAAAAAATGGGTTTTCTCCTACTTTATACCCCTTCCAATCCGCATTTTTCTCCATTTTCATTGCCCCTTTAGCCCCTCTCCTGCACCCTGATCGTCCAATATTGTTGTACATTACATGCCAGAGCCATTGTTGGAAAATCTGAAGCTTACACTCCCCCAATCTTACTCACCAAGCCATGCCCTGGATGACTTCAGGATGTGTGCCATACAAAATATTTTCCTGTGTTAGAATTTAATCACTAATTGTATTGTTGCAGGGGTGGGGGGTGAGCATCAACAGCTCTAAATTCATTTTTGAACACTGTCACTTTTGAAAAAATACTTCTGAATACATTACTGTAATCTGATCTACTACGGTGAAACTGTTCTGCTGGTTAAAGAAATACGCTTAGAATATTGAAGAAACTATCATATTTTTACACATTTGCTGTCTTTAAAAATGAAGGTGTTCCTAAAGTTAAGGGGTGCAGTACACCCTAGTTACTTCCTTTCATTAACTCAAATTAGCGTTTAAATAAATACTTGCTGTTTATTTAACATGTTTTATGTTAGTTCTCATTAGAGTAAACAGCATCCCAGTGCTGCTGTGACCAGGGTGCCACATGTAAAGGTCAGGAGGGCCGCATGCGCCCTCTGGGCTGTACTTTGAGTATCACTGCCTATAAGGATATCATGGAAGAATTAAGGGCCTTGAAACCTTTTGTTGTAGGGACCAAAGCTTCCCTGATCCGCATAGAGGAGAAATGGTCTGCTCATGATCAATGCATCACTGCTGTTGAGCAAAGAATCAGCGAAGTAGAGGATTCGGTCTTAGAGGTTTCTAGTCTGATGAAGGAGGTGAAGTTGCTCAAACGGTGTATCGAGGATTTGGAAAATAGAAATCGTGGAAATAACTTAAATATTTATGGTATTCCTGAGAACTCTGGAGGTCCTAATAGGATTTCTTTCCTGCAAAAGGATATCCCATCAATTGTTCATTTACCAACCTATAGCTTACTTAACATTCAAAGAGCCCTTTGTCTTAGTCCCAAACCACCTGTTGCATCTTCTTATCAGAGATCCAGAGGCATAATTATTCTCTTTCTGCAACACACTGACTTAATGCACATCCTGTGGGCTGCCAAACTGGCCCAGAAACAAGGTCTACTTTGCACATGATGTTTCCACTGCCACGGCTGCCGTAAGAAAACGATTCCTGGATCTCCACCCTCAACTAAAATCTATGAACATCAGATATGGTTTGGTACACCCTTGCTTCTTCAAAATTGCTTACAAAGAGAACTTGTACACTTTTGAAGACCCAGCTAAACTGCAAGGCTTTCTCCAACAACACAGAATTGAAGACATCGAAACTGGTGCTACAGCAAAGACTTGATTGTTCTTTTTGTCTTCTTTGTTATTCTCTTATGTTTCATAATGTTATCTTTCTTTTAGGTAATGTTAAATTTCAACTTGCCCATTATTTGTGACTACATACTTTCCATTGTCTTTCAGCCTCAGTGGAATATTTGGGGTATATGACCTGTCAAGTGTGTACCGCCCCTCATTGTGCATGCAGTTGCCACATCATTCCACCTTCAGTCTTATTTGGTAAGTTTAATGTTAAGTTTTATACAATGTTTAGCATCATATAGGTATTGTCTGTTTTTGTCTGTCTTTACATTATTTTCATTGTCATCTCGTTTCTGTAGTAAGCCGTATTCCCTCCCTTGTTCGCCGGAGCTCTGGTTCCATCTTTTTTTACCTGCATCGAACTCTCCTCATCCCTAGGGTTGTTTTTCTTTCACATAAGGTATCTTTTTCAACAAGGGTTTCTTTATCCTCTATTGCCCTTATGTGTTATCTGTCAGTCATTCAGTCAAAATACTCTTTATTCGATTTGTTAAAATCATAAAAGACATAGAAATTACATACATACAACATACAACATGAAAACACTCAATTATATGTCTAAAAATCTGTACAATAAAAAACATTATCAATTAGTGCAAGACAATTAATTATGTTAAAATCCACATAAAAACATAATTAAAATAATACATTGGGAGGGGCTTTAATTTTCTTAATCCTAATTGCCGCCACTAAAAAACTGGCCACACAAAAGATGATACGGGTGGAGCCCAAGAGCTGGAGATAGATTAATGCAGGCCTAACCTGAATAAAACCAGCCTCTTTCAGAATTGGTAACGGATATCTTTTCCTTATGTCCCTATATGTCTCACAAAACATGATAAAATGCATAGCATCTTGCTGCAAAAATTTATCACAATTACAGGGAGGGCCCCGGGCACAGAGTTCCCCCAGTCCTGGACTTGTTTCCCTTCCCCCTCTTCAGATTCCTGCGGATGGTCGGGGTCCCTTATTCGAGGAGCACGTGTGGTTACCTTCGATTGCGGGTTGCCTTGCGGGTGTGTGTTTTTTTATGTTGTTGCGTGTGTATAAAATGAAACCGTATTGTGGGCTTAGAGTCATGTGGCTTACGTCGTTGATGTCTCCTGATTTGCTTCTCTGTAACGCCAAGTGCCCTTTTGTAAGTTTGTCAGGTGCTCCTGTCACTCTAGCGGCCGGCCGGAAGGTTGTAGGCCCATACTTGTATATACTTGAGATTGCAATAAACGGTTTCAACAAAAAAAAAAAAAAACAATTACAGGGAGGGCCCAATTCTGGTTTTGCCCATGATGGATAGCTACCCAGAGTCAGATGGATCAAATTGAACCTAAATTTGGTCAACAAAAACCTATGTAAGGGTTTAGTAACAATTTTGAGATAAGGCTCTAGAGAGGGAGAAAAAGTTAGCATAAAATGCGACCTAACAGCTGGTTTCTCAAGTTCCTGTTCTTCTCGAACCAATCTGGCCCTATCTAAAAATTGTGTCTTGATCCAATTAACATCCTCCCTCCTAATGCAGGCTGGCGACTGGAAAAGTTTTATGCGGCCCAACTGTTGAAAAGTTTTTTCAAATAAACCAGCCATGGTATTTTGTTAGCCAGATCCATTGCCATAATGTCAGACATAATGGCATGATTCAAAGTTAACTCTGAGTTGAGCCATGTTTTTAACCAAAAGATCAATGGGGCCAATTTCAACCTGTCTGTGACATAATCCAAACCCACCTCCGAATGAATAGCAAAGGTCGGGGAGGATTTAGGGAGAGACAAAAGGTATCTAATGAATCCGTTCTCCACTCTTTGTATTTTTTCCACAGATACATAACCCCACAAGGGTGAACCATAAGAAGCAATCGAAATACATTTGGTGTTATAAATTTTCAAAAGAGCCTCCATAGGCCTAGACCCAAGTCTCCTTGAGAATCCCATAAGGGCTGATGACGAAAGGGCCATGGATATACTCTTCGCCTTAATTTGGGGGCCCCAAGACCCCTTTTCGTCAAAAAGGACGCCCAAGTAGGGAAAGACAGCCACTCTGGAGACCGCCTCCCCTTCACAGAAAAAGGTTTTTATTTTTAACCTACTTCTGTGATGGCCAACCACCATCGTGTGTGACTTTTTGGCATTTATCTTTCGGTCTAGTTGAGCCATGAAGGCCCCAAATTGGTCCAGCAATCTTTGAAGGCCGACGCCTGTACGAGCTAATACTGCATTGTCCGCGTATAGGAGAGCTGGAATTAAGGTCGCTCCTACACGCGGAACGTCAGCCCCCACTTCCACCAGATGTTTTCCCAAACCATTGATGTAAATGGTAAAGAGGAGGGGGGCCAGGATGCAGCCTTGGCGCACCCCCCTTTCTGACTTAAATCGACTTGTGCACCTGCCCTCCCTGGTAACCCTGACCACAGCAAACAGCTCCTGATGAAGGGATGCCATAAAATGGACAAGTGTTTGATCAACCCCAAACTCTAGTAAAATTTGCCACAACGTAGACCTATTAACCAAGTCGAAAGCCGAGGAGAGGTCCATAAAAGCCAAGAATAAAGACCCCTAGGCCACCGTATACTTGGAAATCAAGAGGTGGAGATTCGAACATTGGTCCATAGTGCCTCTTTTCTCTCTAAAACCATACTGGATATTAGAGAGGCCCCCATTACACTCTATATTATCCCTTAACCTGTACAATAAGACTCTGCCCAATATCTTAATCGCAGAGTCTAACAGGGAAATGGGTCTGTAGCACCCTGGGTCATCTCGCTGCCCCTTTTTAAAAATCGGCACAATAATTGAGGTAGCCCATGTGGAGGGGACAGTATTACCATTAGCGGCACAAAAGACGTTAGTTAGCACCTTTGCCCAGAATCTCGGTAAATAGGTGTAAAGATCTGCTGGCACACCGTCAGGACCAGGTGTTTTGTTTCTAGAAGTCTCCAAGATTGCGTTCTCCACTTCCTCACAGTTAAAAACAAGGGGAGCCCACGCAAAGGCCACTGAAGAATTATGTTGTGTGTCAGTGGCTACATTCCCATAAACTTCTTGAAAATGGAGCAGCCATTTAGAATCGCTAATTACACAATTCATTACAGTATTATCTGATTCAGAGAAAAAAGGCTGATTAATGATAGCCCAAAACTGGCTGCTATCACGCAGGACATCAATTGTAAGTAGTTTTTCCCATGCGTCATTTTTAATAGCATTTTTCCTACTAGTAATGGTTAGCTTATACTCCTTCCTCAATTTGGCAATAAGGGCCTTGTCTCTCGGAATAGATAACAGTGCTTTTTTTAAAACCCTATGAGCTTTCGAGCAATTTGAGTCAAACCATTTACATGGTTTGTTGCCTTGCTGGCTCGATGTAGTCATCAGGTCATTAGATATTTGAGCACATATTCCCTCGAAGGCCCCCATAATTTCTGACTTTGTGGCTTTTGTATCCTGGCAAATAGCTATATTGTTCTCAATTTTGGGGAATAAGGTTTCAGTAAACTTTTTCGGGACCACCTTTGCCCACTTAAGTCTTCTACCTTGGACCGTTGGTGCTAGGGCAGTCTCCCCACGAAGGGAGCAAGACCTATTGGCCATAAGTTCACCCCAGAGTAACTCAAGCAACAACGGGTTATGGTCACTATAAATAGAGACAATCACTTTATAGGTCACTGCCCTATGTAAAATACCAGGAGTCAAAAAAATATAATCAATAACCGAGCCATGGTCATGCACCTTATAGGTATATGTGCGTATCCCCCCCTCGGTGTTAATCAATTCCAGTATGTTAAAGTTGGCCAACAACTCTTCAAGGGCCTCCCCTGTTTTAGTATGCTCAAAATGAGGGGCCAATGAACCTGACGGTCCCTCAAGTTCACCAAAGTGGCATAAGTCGCCACAAGGGTGAATATTAAAATCACCCATTAAAATGAAATCGAACTGAGTATGATTATTTAGACTGAAATTATACAGGAATTTTTCCAAAGAGACAATATGCTCATTCCCATCTTCCCTTTCCCAGGAATTATAAAAATTAATTAATAATAATTTGTGGGTGGTAGAAACTACCCATTCCACGATTAAAAAGTTAGGCGAGCCTGAGTCGATCATTTTTAATTGACCTCGCAATTTTAAAGAAAAAAGGAAAATAAGACCACATTTGGCTCTACCCGCACTACTATGGGTTGCTGGAATAACAAAGCTAGTGTAACCATCCAGCCAGAAACTAGGGGAAGAATCCCAGGACTCCTGAAAGGCAATAATGTCATGATTGGTGACAAAATCTAACCAGGCTGTGTCTGTCCTTCTGCTCTAATGCCAGCTATGTTCCAGCTGATAAGTTTACAGACTGCTGTGATATCTGTTTTAAGGGATCCATGGGGATCTGGCATTGTTAAGGCAGACCGTCAATCCAATTCCTCTATATCTGAAAGGGGAGAAAAACGGTTACTCGGGGCTGACCCAGGCCCCGTTCCCGCTATATGCACAGGCCTCAAATTGGTTCTAGTAATTACATTTTGTCCCCCCTTTACAAGATTTGGGCGACGACTCTTCCCTGGACATATATCGCCTGACGCTGTGTTCCGAACCAAGCCCTCATTTTCTAAACTACGTGGAACATGATGTTTTAGGGGTAATAGATGGTCTGTATCAGGAGGAGGGTAAAAGAATCCCAGAGGGACTGGTCTCATAGGGCCGAGATCTGAGATCACCGAGCCATCCCAGAACAATCTATCGGCCATGTCAGGAGCGTCGAAATTAACTATGACACAATCCTCGTATATGTACTTAGTGGAATTCCCGATCCAACCCACCCTTCTTGTCATAATTATCCTGTCTGAGATGTTCAACCCACCATTACACCACTACACACCATTGTTTTGCCTTATTTATTAGGTCAGTGACATGTTCTGATTCTCCCAGTTTAAGAGGGGGAACTCCTAAAGGAGCAGCCTCCGGGGACAGGTTTATAATCAGCCGACAGCCTTTTGCCCGGGAGCTAATGGGGGAGCATTGTGGCAGTAGAGGTCTATCCAGGGGGCCTGGGGTAGGTTGGATAGAATCTAAACTATTAGGCATTAAACAAGAATCCCGAATCCCAGGGTTGTTTGAAACCACACCACTGTTGGTCGACATACGGCTAACCTGACTTGCTGAAATATTAGCACTATGTGTTATCTGTCTTTTCGGTGGCCATCTACACCTCTCTCTATTTTTCTCCCTTTCTTTCTTCTCTCTGCTTTCTTCTCTATTTCTTTATACTCCTCGTAGAAATTCTTGTATTTATATATGCCTATATTCTCCTTCAATGGTCCCCTATAAATCCTTCTTATAGTTTGCTTAGAGTCACAACCTGGAACATTAAGGGGTTAAAGAACCCCATTAAACATCAGCCTGTTTTGTCTCACTTATCTAAACTTCACTGTCAACTTGCTTTACTTCCCGAAACACACCTCAGCGAAGCAGATATTAATAAGCTAAAAAGAACAATGGGTCTGCGAGCTTTTTTTTCTTCCTCCACACAACATAAAAAAGGTGTGGCCTTTTTTTGTCGTAAATGCTTAACTATTTCCCTAGTCTCCCAAGAAAATGACATGGAAGGTAGATGGGTCCTGGTATTTCCCCATATTGACAGACCCCTTTTCACATTTCAGTGTCTATGGTCCCACTAACCCTGACCCTCTGTTTTGGAAACTTATTTCACAACTGACCACACAAAACTATATTGATAATTTTATCTTGGGGGGGGGGTGGATTGTCACCAAATTATGGACTCTTTTTTGGATCACCGCTCATCTACTAGATTCCTCATAGAGCCCATAAAGCATTTAAGCACAGTATCAAACATAGTACTCCCTCTGATTCCTGGAGGCTGGCCCATCAATAATTTTCTTTTTATTTTGACACTCATAAAACACAGACTACGATAGATTACGTATTTCCAAGCAGAAACCTTACTCAACACCAAGTAAACTCTGAGATTGGCTCAATTTTAGTTTCAGATCATGCCCCTGTGTCTACTGATCTAGAAGCTCTCTGTAACCCTACTCCGAAATCTCATTGGCGGTTATATAATCATTTACTCTCTAAAAACCAAAAAGATTTAATCTCTTCTTAAGAGACACTTGTTAATGAATATTTTAAGATCAATGATATGGGAGTTTCTTCCGTCCATTTTGTTTGGGATTCGTTCAAGGCTGTGTCCAGAGGCTTTATTATCGGATATGTTTCTGATGAATAATAAGCTTTGGAGAGGGAATTGGCTGCCATTCTTAATTCTAAAATTAAGAGATTAAAACATAAGTATTTTACTTTTAAAAATAATAAAACTAATCTTGAGGAGTAGCAGCTGAAATTTGAGTCAATAAACCTACTACAGAAAAGGCATGTGGTACTCTTCTCAAGATAAATGGCAGATGCTATGGGCGACAGAGACTTTATTAGCTAACTACTTTAAAGGCAGGAAAGAAAAGTCCTCTATAGCTTCGATTACTACTCAATCAGGTACTAGACTCTTCAGAGATTTGAATATTGCTAACTGCTTTGTTGAATATTACCAAACACTGTACTCCCATGAAATCACGCCATCTGAGGACTCTCTTTCCTCATTCTTTTCTCATTCTTCCATTTACACATCTTCAAAACTTACCTGACTCCACACTGGATCCGCGTCGAGTGGAGAAGCTGTTCTCTAAGGTTAAACAACTTCCAGTTGGTAAAGCTCTGGATACTGATGGATTCACAGTTGAATTTTATGTTTAATTTTCAAAATGACTCTTCCTTAAATTATTTAAATTAATTACTCATTTCCTTGCATTGTATAAATTATCTGGCTCTTTTACGGAAGTCCTGATATGTCTCATTCATGAAAAAGGCGTATTCCACGCAATGCAAGATCTGCCACCCATACCGTTAATAAATACAGACTGTGAAATATTTTGTGAAAGAGCTGGCCCTTCGTCTTAATGATTTTATGCTTGACCTAGTGGTTGTGGAACAGTCCAGCTTTTGTTAAAAATATGAATGTAATGGATATTAGAACATTGGAATGTTGGGAGCTCCATTGAAAACAATGGAGTGCTCTGGTCTTATAATGGCTGGTATAAGCCCGGAGCATCAACATTCCA
Source organism: Triturus cristatus (assembly GCF_964204655.1). NCBI lineage: Eukaryota > Metazoa > Chordata > Amphibia > Caudata > Salamandridae > Triturus > Triturus cristatus. Next base: position 279,129,254 of record NC_140580.1, on the reverse strand, counting down.
ATGTGGCTGTGAACAAAGACTTCAGGGAGCCTGAGGGGATTTCAATCCCCTCGCGCTCTCTGAAGGCTTTGATTTGTTAGAACATTCTGCTCTCTAGTGGCAGAATGTTCTAATAGCCTTATAGCCCTTCGTAGCAGGGCTATACCGGCTTTTAAAGTCCCTCTGCTTTGTTAAAGTCCCTCGCCTTCGGCTCGGGCCTTTAACGCTGCAGCGGGCCTTTAACAGCTGGTATAGCCCGCTACGGCGGGCTATAAGGCTATAATGGATAATTTGTGGGTCTTTTTTAAAACCCTTAAAAAAGAAGCGAGGGGGGAGGAGCTTAGCGCGCATCCAAGATGGTCGCGTGAGCACAGGGCTCCCTGGACCCTCGCCACTCCTCGCAATTTATCCTGATGATATCCTGATTTCTCGGACGAACTCCTGAAGGTGAACCTCGACTGAGTCCATAACTCTTTCCAGAATTTGAATCGGACTTGGGCGACCAGAATTATAGCACTTTGAACTTTTGAGGCCCACCTGGAGGCCGTGCCGGGGACTTGGTGATTTGTGGAGCCGGGACGTAGTTGAACAACAACGGCAGTGGGACCTCATCGGTGGCCGTACCCCCACTTTCGGTTTCGTTTCCGGATCCTGACATGGTCTGATTGAGAGACCGTTTCGCTCGGCCGGGGACCAATCCACCCCCCATTTAGTGACATCGCTGCCTCCTCATTATAGCCTCTTGGGTCAAGTCGTGACTTTCTCCGGACCGTACGAGCCAGCTTCTTGGCCTGTTGGTGCCCGACCTGCCGGCGGCCATTTTCACCAGGTCTCGCGGGCCCCTCCGGGGTGCATCTTCCAACATGACGGGCAGGGGTGAACCCGAGAAGCGGAAGACCAAGACGTCTCTTCGTGGGGGACCGTTCCAGACAAATGTTATGGACCGTTACACTCAAGCCAAAGGATCCCCCGGGCTCTCCAGCAGTACCCCGGAGGACGCCAGAGACGACCCTTCTGCCCCTGTTGACTTGTCCCTGAAGGACATTATGGGCGCCATCACCGGCATGAAGGAGACCATCGGCCAGCAATATGAGGCATATTGATGTCACTCTAATCAGGGCCGACCTCTCTAAGACTAACGAGAAGGTGCAGTCATTGGATTTGAAGACTTCCAGCCTCACGGCCGATGTGTCGGAACTTCAAACAGACCTTGGCACTCTGAAATCGGCCAATGACCTGATGTCCCATCGGCTGGAGTATTTTGAGAACAGGGCAAGACGTAACAACATTCGCGTCATAGGTGTTCCGGAGAACCCCGAGACTCGTTCGGTCGACCTCCTGGTCGAAGATTTAATCCTCACCCATCTTGCCCCTTCTGGACTGAGCAAGTTTTTCGCTGTGGAGCGTGCACATCGTGTCCCGGGCTGTAAGCCCAAGCCTGGCGCGCCTCCGAGGCCTATCATCGCAAAACATTTTCATTTCAGAGACCGTGATGCGATCTTGCAGGCTTCGAGAGTGCACGGCCCGGTGAAATTTGAAAACTCCTCTGTCAATTTTTTCCCGGACTTCACTCAACTTGTCCAGAGACAGAGGATGGGCTTTCAGGGGGTTAAGCGACGTCTCCGGGACCTGGGACTAAAGTATGCTATGCTTTTCCCTACCAGGCTTCGAGTGGAATACGAGGAACGGACCTTCTTTTTCGAGCGACCGGACAATGTGAGTGACTGGTTGGATTCCCTGCCTGGTCGGGGCGATCGAACGGGGCACCCTGGCGGTGCCGAGGGTGGTGAGCCTACACAGAAGTGACCTTTTGGTCCCTAACCCTGACAATCGGACATTGCTCAGTTGGGTTCTACTTCTTTTATATATTTTGCCTTATAGTAGCTCGCGTCCGGGTGGCGGGTGGAGACGGGCCTCTCTCCTCCTCCGGGGTCTTTTTGTAGAATGGGATTGTTAGGGCAACAGGCACACTGCATTTTGGGGTGGCTTTTTAGTCTGCAGGGGTGCAGGGAGGGGGGAGTTGTAACGGGTTTTGGTTGGGGGGTGGGAGGGGGTGTTTGTGTTTTCTTTTCTCAAGGCGGCATATTGGTTCTTTCTCTTCTTCAGGTGTCCTGCTCTCTGTGGGGGGACTCATGCAACTCTTGTGGGGATGGGGGGTAGTGGGTTGAGGTTGATATCTTGGAACGTCAATGGATTGGGGGATCGTATTAAACGGGGTGTTGTACTGCAATATTTGCGTCGTTTGACTCCTGATGTAGTACTCCTGCAGGAGACGCATTTGGTCGGCAATGTGTGTCATGCTATGAATAGGTGGGGGTACCGATTGGTTGCACACTCCGGGTTCACCACTGGTTCCAGAGGGGTTGGTATTCTGGTCCGGTTCCCTCCCACTAGAGATTGATAATGTCATCCTTGATGACAGAGGGCGTTATGCCGCCCTAACCGGTAGGTGGGAGGGTAAGACTCTTTCCTTATCCACGATATATGTTCCCCCAGGCCTCCAGACCTCCACTTTCTCTGATGTTGGTCGGATGTTGCTGGAACTCCCCGATAGTCTTCTCCTCATGGGTGGGGACTTCAACTCCGTGCTGTCCGGCGATCTGGATCGCCACCCCCTCAGGGTCCTTCCCGTTTCCCAATCATGGCTTGGTGGGTTCTTGGACACCTTTGGTTTGGTGGATTGCTGGAGGTTAATGCATCCGACGCAATGTCAATACACCTTCCACTCCGGGGCTCATGGGAGTCTCTCCAGGCTTGATTACTTCCTCATGCCCGTGGCCCAGTCCCCCCACATTGGGGAGGTAAGACACTTGGCCCAGGGCATTTCAGATCACTCCCCTTTGTGGCTTCTTTTCGACACAGGGACGCAAGCCGCGGGGCGGATCGCCCCTATTAACCCTTGGCATCTGCGCAACCCCAAGACTCGCAACAGCCTCATTAAGTCGCTCGACCATTACTTCCTTGAGAACGAGGGGTCTGTTTTGTCCTCAGTGTCCGTGTGGGAAGCCTTCAAAACCGTTATTCGTGGACAGGCCCTATCTTTAATAGTCGAGACCAAGAAAGCTAGGAATGGGGAGGTTGTGAAGCTGGAGGCCGAAATACTGGAGTTGGAGGCTGATCTAGACTTAGGTGTCACCCAGGATAGGCTCCACGCCCTTAGCTTGAAACAGTTTGAATATAAATCCCTTGTTACGGATGCGGCCAAGACAATGTACAGGGAACAGCAAGGTAGACTGTATGATGTCGGGGATAAGGCTGGTAAATTGATTGCATGGCTTGATAAGAAGGAGAGAGCGAACCGTGTGGTCCCTGTGCTTCAGAATTCTGACGGTGTGCATGTGACTGACCCTGGCGAGATTGTGGAGTGTTTTGCTGACTATTTTCGTGTGGTCTACTCCCCGGTGTCCGATAGAGATGAGGATGACTCTCGTTTCTTGTTGAGGGATATTGCGCTGCCCTGCCTGTCTGCAGAGGATCGAGAGCGTATGGAGGCGTCGTTGTCGGCCGACGAGATTGCTACTGCGATTCGTTCCCTTCGTTCTGGCAAAGCTATGGGACCCAATGGATTGCCTATTGAATTGTACAAGTTGCGCCCGGATAAAGTCGCACCGTTTCTCCGTGATATGTTTCTGGAGTTGCGTGAGCTTGGTTCCCTCCCTTGCGACCAGCGTCTGGCCACTATAGTTGTGATTCCTAAGGAGGGCAAGCCTCGTGATCGTTGTGCCTCATACAGGCCTATTTCCCTATTGAATGCTGAACCGAAGATTCTCGCCAAGGTCCTTGCTAATCGCTTACTCGCTGTCATTTGTGACCTGATTCATCCGGATCAATCTGGTTTCGTTCCGCACCGGAATACTGCTCTCAACTTGCGGCGCCTACACGGCGTTCTCGCCAGGGCGGAGTTTCTCTCCGAGCCGGCCATCTTGGCTTCCTTGGACGCCACGATGGCCTTTGATACGATAGAATGGCCATATCTTTGGGCCACTCTGGCGAAGTTCGGTTTCGGTGCAGGATTTATTAGTTGGGTGAGATTTCTATATACGGATCCGCTAGCTCAGGTTGTTGTCAATGGTAGGGTGTCCCAGCCCTTCGCTCTCGGGAGGGGTACTAGGCAGGGGTGTCCGTTGTCCCCCCTGCTCTTTGCTCTTGCTCTAGAACCGCTTGCAGCCTGGCTCCGACGAGAACCATCGATAAAGGGCATTCAGTGGGCCCCTGAATTTGAAGACCGGGTTTCGTTGTACGCCGACGATATTCTTTTGTACCTCACCTCCCCGCGTGAATCCCTTAACGTCCTATTTGACATCCCCACTTCTTTCGGTAAAAACTCCGGTTTGATCATTAATTGGTCAAAATCGTGTGTGTATGTTATCTCCGGTGGCCTTCCCCCCCCTTACCGAATAGGTTTCCCATTCAAATTTCGCACTCCGGTTTCAAGTACTTGGGGGTCTACGTATCGTTGAACCCGGCGGTCCGTCACGAGCATAATCTCCTTCCCCCTCTCCGGCGATTGAAGTTGGACGTGGCTCGGTGGCGTAGATTGCCGTTGTCGCCACTCGGTCGAGCGGCACTTTTTAAAATGATGTCCCTGCCCCTATTTCTATACGCACTCCAGAACTCCTTTGATATTATTCCGGCGGCCTACTTTCGGGAGGTGGAGGGTTTACAGAGGAGACTTGTTTGGGACGGTCGCGCACGCATCGCTCTTGCAAAACTGACTCTCCCCTGGTATGACGGGGGCATTGCGCTCCCGGATATCAGGAGGTATTATTGGGCCTCCCAGTTGTCCGCCATCAACCATGCTACATATGCACCCGGTCCAAATCTGGCTTTCGAGATGGATAAATATCAGTTGCCTGGTGGCAACTTCAACAGAGCGCTCTACTCTCGGACGGCGGGGAGGAACCTAACGGGACCCACTAAGATTGCAGTACGTGTGTGGAAGGATGCCAATGTGGCTGTGGGATGGAATGATCGCCTGACACGAGCGACCCCCTTGTTTGCATCGGACAGATTGGGATGCCTCTGGACAACGAAAGGTTTTGAGAACTGGGATACGATTGGCATTAGCAGAGTGGGTGATCTCTGGGTGAAAGGTGCGGTTAAATCCTTTGCGGTGCTTCAGAGTGAGTAGGAGTTGAGGGAGTTCTTCAGATATGCACAGGTGCGCCACGCTTTGCTGTCGGTCTTCGAGGCCGGTACCACAGTCCCTGCATCTTCACCACTCGAGGACCGTATACTTGATGGTCATCTGCCCGATAGTACGATTTCCTTGATCTATAAGAAATTAATCAACAATCGGGCGGACCTCCTTGTGCGTCTTAGGGATGCCTGGACCGGAGACGGGTTGGAGTTGGATGACGAAGACTGGCAGTCCGCACTGTCCTCCCCGAAAGAGGTTGCCATTCCTGCCCGTCTCCGTCTCGTCCATATCAAAATTCTTCACCGTGTTTATGTGACGGGTCCTCGTTTGGTTGTGATGGGTTTCTCTTCGGACGGGTTGTGTAAGCGCGGCTGTGGAATGAGCGCCACTTTCCTTCATATCCTTTCGGAGTGCCGCGAGGTTGCGGCGTATTGGCACCGTGTGCATGCTGTTATGGAGTGTATCACTGGGGTTGCTGCTCTGTTGCCTGAGGCTCGTCGATGTTTGTTGAATGTATGGGAGCCGAATGACTACAACGTCGCCCAGGCCCGGTGGGCGGCGCTTGGGAACATGATTGCAAAGAGGGATATTGCGCAGCTTTGGGGTTCCCGACGGCCTCCCACCGTGTCAGTGTGGAAGGAGAACATGGACTGGTGCATGTTCAGAGAGAAGACGGTGTACCTGGTTCGGGGCAAGCCTGGGGCGTGGGGTAGAATTTGGGGTCAGTGGAACACCTACCGAGGTAACATCTGTACGTCCCTTTTGTAGATACCCCGGACATTTCTCTGTCCCCCTGATCCTGAGGTTCCTGGAGTACTGTACCCTTTTGGCTGATTGTTCTGATTTCCCCGCTGACTCCCCCCCCCCTCCCCCCCCCCCCCAAGGATAGTGATACCTCTAAAGTTTTGCTTCAAAAGTGTCTTGGTATCTTTTACTGTAAAAACCTCAGAGACACTTTGCGATGCAATATGGAAGTACTCAGCAAAATGTTTGAAATTAACACAAGGTGGGTCCCCTTTATTCTTGTCTTGGTGAGATCGTTAAGACACTATTAAAATGATGCTGCTTCCAATATTAAATTATTACCGTACGATGTTACCAATTAAAATCCCGGTGAAATATTTCACAGCTATTGATAGACTCCTATCAAACATTCTTATGGTGCGGAAAACCCTCTTGTATTCCTTTACATCTCTTAAAATTGACTAAATCAGTTGGAGGTGTTCATTTTCCTAACTTTTCTTCCTATCATAAAGCTTTGGTTTTAAACAATGTCAAAACTGTTTTTTAGACTCCTCAGACCCTGCACCTACATTATGGTTTCAGCTGGAATTAACTCTTATCACTCCATTTTCTCACAATCATAGTATACACATGACACAATTCGCTAAGTACGGGGTACAAGCAGTTATATCTCACTATTGAACTCTTGTCAAGCTTTACTTGGCAACTCATCTTTCTTCTTTTGGACAATGACTACAGAGACCTATTTGGTATAATAATAAGCTAAGTGTTATTGGTAAACCATTATTTTGGGCGACTTGGTTCAAAAGGGCATATTCACTGTCTCCCAATGGATTCCGTTGAAAAACTCCATTACGCCTTTCACTACCCTCTCTTCCTCATATAACCTTACCCCAAACTTTCTCACGCTATATCAGATTTTAGCAATCCTGTTGAAACCCATATTAGTCTCCCCTACCACCTCTCCCATTCAGGGAAAGTCTTAATTGTCCTTACATAGATGATTGCTATAATTCTCTACGGCCTCACTGATAAATAGATCACTAATACCTCCTCGTCTAGATTGGCCAAAATCTAAATTGGAGCTTCTATGGGAATTTGATTTACTCTCTAGCTGGCTTATCCCACTTTTGGCAGAAATAATGTCCTGCTAGTCTTACCCAAACGATTTATTATTTCTACAATAGGTTACGCCATACAACAGAACACTTGTTTAAAATCAAACTCCTTGAAAGTGATGTTTGCCGGCGGTGCAATTCAAATACTGGTGCTTATCTTTACATGTTTTTTTAATGTCCTAAGTTCTCACTGTTTTAGGAACAGTTATGGAGAAGAATAGGACATATTACTGAAGTCTACTCTCCTTTTTCCTTTGATATTATATTTTTAGGCGACCTAGATAGTATCTGGCCCCAGATTAAATTACTCCATAAATTTGTTTATATACGGATTGCTATTGCTTTTCAGATAATTACCACCAATTGGAAATCTGTAGACAATATTACATTGCAACAGTGGTAGAATTTGGTATGTCATAATCATAGTCCGGATCGTTATAATTTACACTCTTCAACTTTGTTAGCAAAATGAGATAATGTTTGGGAAACATTTACTAAATATTTGTATGGGCATGTTCGTACTGTTGCTTAGTTACAGATTGCATTTCAACATTTGAATTGTATGTTATTGATTAAGCACTTTCCCAGCACTATATTGCACTTGCTTATCATACAATGTATTATATCCATGATTTTAGTTTATCTCTTTTGGAAGTTTCTCTTAATAATTATATTGTATCTGTTTTACTATTCTTCTCCTTCTTTCTCTCTTCTTCTTTCTTTTCTTACTTTCTTAATTTTTTTTTCTTTCCTTCCCATTTTACTTTAACAATACTGTATTTAGATAGTGAGATTTATTTGGTCTTTTAAAAAAACGCGTCGCGCAAATTGCTTTCTAACACTCCCAGTTAAAAGAGGAGGATTAGGATTACCCAATATCAGATTGTACTACCTAGCGGCATCATTTAAATACTATTGGCCTATGTTTCGAATAGATAATAAGGTATCTGTGATCCCAAATGATGTACCCTCTATATTTGAGATTCTAATAGGTTTGGGTGCCACGGGATGTTTACTAAAAATATACGAGCCTAGTTATTTAAAAAAAAACACGATTCAAGATTTTGATAACAGCGTATAAAAACTGGACCCATGTTAGAAAAAAATTCGGCTTGGGCAGGTTTAGTAGATATACTCCATTTTCGGATAACTGCCAGATCTCCGAAATACTGCTGGATGGATACTTTGGGAGGTGGATAAAGGCGGGGGTCTGCAGGATTGCGGACCTATTGGATGGGGATCAACCAGCTACATTTGAAATAATCAAAAATAGATTTAATCTCAGTAATAGAGATTTTTTCAAATTTTTACAATTAAGGGACTTTATTACTAAAAAAAGGGGTGGTATAAATGGTTACTCTATGATACCTCTGCTGGAGGCCATTACCAGTAATGATCCTCCGTCAATTTCCAAACTTTATAGGATATTTCTTGAAGGGGTTCCAGATGATATTGAGAAACACTCGGTAAAATGGCAGGAAAGGCTTGATGTTACAGACCGAGGTTTGGAAAGAGCTGTTGTATTGGCCAATAATGTATTATCCACAGCATACCTTAGGGCGCAATGCTACAAGACATTTTTTGATCTTTATATTACCCCTTCGAAAATCGCTAAATGGGGGGGCGTGGAGGGTATCTACTGTTTTAGATGTAACATTTTGGGGGCAGATCTGGTGCATATCTTCTCTACATGTCCGGTTTTGGATAAATTAAGGCAGGAGGTTACTTTGTTTTTGCAATATGTTTTGAATAGAAATCTGCTGTTAACTCCCCAACTTATGCTACTTGGAGTATCTACACCTGTAGATAATTGCAAGGAGTTTTTATTTATTGCTATGTCAATACTTAGACTATGTATTGCCTCCTCGTGGCTAGATCCGCTACCACCCACATGTGGACAATGGAAAATGCGTATGCTTCATATATTCAACCTGGAGAAGGCCCTTTATGCTCGAAAGGGGAAAAGAAGAAGAATTAAGGGGCTTAAGATCTGGAGACCACTTAATGACTGGATTAATGAACTTAATTAACAAAAGCTATATTATTTATTTTCTTTTATTTTTCTGTGACATGTGGACTAACTTTCTGTAAAATGCGCCTATTGGAGTGTTAATGTACAATGCGGAAATGCCAAACATTGTATGTCCCCAGTCTGTAGATATTTACAAGCATAAATAATAAAAAAAAAAAACCAAAAAAACCAATACTGTATTTATGTGTTTACCTGCACAACGATGTAATTTGCCTTTTTGCTGTTGATATGAGTTTTCATACTCAGCTTTTATATTCGATTTTATGGTTCTCTATGTATTCGATTACCAGACTATTTGTATATCTTTTATCTCTTCAATAAAAATACGAAACTTGAAAAAAATTACATTTAAGCAAATCAAATTTGTAGTTGGGTCGGAAAACAAACTTAATGTAGATGTGTCTATGAAAGAGAAACTTTGTGTCCAGTAAACCATTTTATCCTCCGCTTCTTGTAAAGACCGATAGGTAATGTGCGTGTTATGGAGAGTGTGCAACAAAGATTGGGGTGGAAAGAGAGCGTGGACACAGCTTCTTAGGTGCTAGTTTAAAGTCGAGAAGTGAAAAGGGCTCTGTAGAAGCTCCCTGGGATGGTCTGTGTAGCCAGGGAGGGAGATATAATGAGGAGGGAAGACATGGGAGTGAAAGCGGCTTTAGGAGTAGTCCGGCATCCAGGTGTTTATCCTGTGGCACATATTTGTGGGGCTGAATTTGAACAAAAATGTAGACTTGTTTGTAGTTTCCTCTTTATTGGGACATTGTCGTTTCCACAAAGTTTTGATAAGAATTCAAGTGCACTTCATGCCTGGTCTCATTTAAGTACAACAAATGCCTTTCTTCAGATTAAAAACAACATCTGCAATAAATCTGGAAAAAAAATGTAACCGTTGGGTGGTTGGAGAAGAATCGAGATACACGTCATAAAAATGATTTGTGAGTGAGGTGAACAGGCCAAATATTTCTCTTTGTAAAAAGCTGCAAGCACAGTGCACTCTTTTTGCTCTCGGAAATTCCACATTTTCATCTGACATTCATTCCTAACGGTAAATAAAAATAACTCATTACGTAATCTTAGACGGCAGCTGCGGCGTCTGTCCTCGAGTATCCAACTGGCACCGGGCTTTCTGAAGAAGAATCTTCTCGACTTAGAAGGAAACTGTGGTTACATAACACCATTTAGTACTCTGGTTATTCTAAATAATTAAAAAAACAAATCTTTTTGTCTGTTTTTCACATATATTGGCAATTAGATCAGAACATTTTAAAGTCTCTTAAATACATTGTTTTTTTAACAAGCACCTTCGGGTGCACAATAATCTTGTGCTGCACGCAACACATTGCCTGTTACCATAAAAATTGAAAAGCCAATAGGTCTTGCCTTTCCCGATCATTTGACTTTGACGATGCTTGCTGCGAATGCTGATCAGCCAGCGACAACATAAAAAAAAGATCTTTGCCTTTGCTGAATAGCATTAGCAAAAGCAAAACAAAACATTGGCAGAGCAAATTAGATATGGGGTTAAAGTCTAACGAGTGCTTTAATAGTTACGAAACGACCTATGTCATATAAAGGTGTCTCCATGGCTGTCTTGGCTTGTCTAGCAACGGCATTTAGCAGGCTGGGACCTATAGTTCCATGCACATAATATAGATACAAGCATTGTAAATGCAATAGGTCTCACATTTGTTTGAGTTGGAGCTTTTGGCATTGTAAATGGCAATGTCTTTTACCCATGTGTAATGGAGTTTATGTACGTGGTGTGTAGTGGAATTATGTGGGTTGGATTGTAATTGTTGGTTGTGGAGCAGCATGAAGCATAAGTAAGGAGAGTGAGGAGGAGAAGAGCAGCGTGAAGCAGAAGGAAGTAGAGTGAGGAGAAGAGCAGCGTGAGGCACAAGGAAGGATAGTGAGGAGGAGAAGAGCAGCGTGAGGCCCAAGGAAGAAGACTGGGGAGGAGAGCAGCGTAAGGCAGAAGAAAAGAGTGAGGAGAAGAGCAGTGTGAGGCAGAAGGATGGATAGTGAGGGGGAGAGCAGCTGTAGGTGTTATATTCTATTCTATTCTGTGTCTCTTTCTCCCTGCTACTCAGCCTGTGTGTGTGATGTAATCAGAATGTTGGTGAATGCATGGTCTGAATGTGTGGTCAGTTTGAGTGAGTGGGGCTGAGCAGCTGGATGCTGCTCCCGGTGGGGCCTTCTTTACCATCTAACTTATGACTAATAAACCTACTTAATTATACCTATGGCTACTGGATTGCTTACCTGCCAGAGTACTTTCTTCAATGTAACAGTGGCGACGATTGTAAAAGAACTACGCGTGCAGAAACAAGAAATGAAACAAAGAACTACAAAAATGATTTCCAGCTATGCCTGACGATAAGCTTGTCAACGCCCTCGATGCCCCACCGGTGTCTTTCACAACAGACAGCCTACAAAGGTACGTTTTGGGGCGTTGGACATTGTGTGGTTTGAATGTCTTGAAACCTACCAGTTTGGATATTGTATATCTGCCTACAATCAGTAATAAGCCTGACTACAGCCAGTCTACACCAGCCTACCTTTTGAAAGTTTTAGGCATTTGAAATATGTTGATCTGAAGACAACCATCCTATGTGTGCCTACCTACAAACAATTTTCATTTTGCATCTATGTCAACCCACTGGCTTGCTGGATCTTAAGAGTGGTGAGGTTTAAGTCTACACATCGATAGTTTTTGGCATTGGATTAGGCGTGTCATTAAAGCTACAAGCCAACAGACAACTTACAGAATTAAAACATTTGGCATTTGATATGAACTGACTGTTTTCACTTTGAAACCCCCAACAATTGCAAGTAGCGAAGATAATATTACACTGAACAATAACTTTAATTGAGGTCTTGAAAGGTGTGATTCAGGGAAAGAATTTTTGAAATGTTAAGATCGAGGGTTAAATATCGAGCCTGATTTACCCTGATGGTAATGTGATAAGCGGACCACAGTGTGAACTTGTGAGGCACAATTTGAAGTGGTTAAACTGCAGTCTACGTTAATTTAAAGTTTCGTTTGTGGGCAAAGATCAGTTCATGTGAGCCCCGATGTGGAGTGCTCAAATTCCAAGGATTTGTGTGACATTTACGGAGCAATATTGTCCTAATTGCCCTAATTGTTGTGACATCATCTCAACCGCATCATTTGAATTGCTAGTGGCAGTTACCTGTGGAGCGAGCTCTGGCACGCGTGCAGTCTACCGTTCTGCTTTTGGAGCGAGCACCTTTGTGCGTCGAATTGTTTGAGTTGTCCATTGGTGAAGTCGCCCGTCGAAGCTAAGATGCACGTTGCGTGATGACGCTTCTGGCAGCCATTTTTTTCATCTACATTTCTTAAAAAACGTTATCGATGCGAATTCAAGACACATATACTTGAAGACTTGTATCTAGAACTTCATCCGGAAAAGTGACGTGCTGAGCACCACCTGAGTGTGCCAAACCGTGTGAGCTGCGAAGTATGCCCACTGAACAATTTGTACTGTAATAAGTGCTGCACCGATCCTTTGTACTTCTGCCTCCATGTTTTGCTGCAAAGGAATTTGATGCAATATGTGGCGTGAAAAGAGAAACAAGACAAGGTGCTTTTGTCAAGTTGGTTTTACCTAGGAGATCGCAATATAATTAACTTATCTTCTAATGATGCATTGCCCTTGCATGTAACAGTTACATTATCACATTTTTGACAACACGGCCATCTTGTGGATTTTGATGGATCCTACTGAGTATTGTTTCAACTTGTTTTACTGGTGGGGATTTTATTCGAGCAACTTTTTCAGCGACGACAACGGTGACTACTTTCTGTTATTTTAGCTTATTGTGTTCATAGTTACGGTGCTAAACAAAGAGGAAAATATGCACTGTTAATGTATATTGTACTGTGGTAAAGTCTTGCAAGAGCTATCAGCCAATATTTAATGTGAATGAGATTATATCTTGTTTTGGCAGTGGGTTCGGGTGATTGATCAATCACCAAATACATGTTTGGTATTGGTAGCCACTGTGATATGCATGTTGAGTATTTTCTACGTTATGCGAGAGTGCGGATCAGTAACAACACTGGTACTGTTTAATTACCTTGTACCATGATGTACGTGCTTTGTTCAATTGGTTGGTGGGGGCATCTGCATTTGGCAGGTCACATAGTCTGTATTCTGTTTATTTTAGGTGTGCGTTTCGGGAAGTCATCTATCCCGAGCGCTGGGGAGTCATGTACCCCGTAATGTATGTTTTATTTTGGGTGTGCGTTTCGGGAAGTCATGTACCCCGAGCGCTGGGGAGTCATGTACCCTTTAAAGTGTGTTTTGCCATAGTATATGTTTGAAAAGTCATTTAACTTGATATGTGTTTTGTCAAGGCGTGCGTTTCGGGGAGTCATGTACCCCGTGCATTGGGTGTCAGATACCCTTTAAAGTGTGATATGTGTTTAGCCAAGGCGTGCGTTTCGGGAGTCATGTACCCCGTGCGTTGGGTGTCAGATACCCTTTAAAGTGTGTTTTGCCTTGGTATATGTTTGAAAAGTCATTTTAACTTGATATGTGTTTTACCTAGGCGTGCGTTTCGGGGAATCATGTACCCCATGCGTTGGGTGTCAGGTACCCTTTAAAGTGTGTGTTGCCTTGGTATATGTTTGAAAAGTCATTTAACCTACGTGTCTTGGAGTCATATATCTCATGCTGTGTGTTCTACCCTTGTGTGTGTTCTAAGGAGTCTTACTCCCCGGTTTGTGGACTGTGTTGTGTGGGTATGTTGCTTAGCCTAGAAATGCTGCGTTCCTGTTTTTGTTATTCTTTGGTGCGCCATGTTTTTTAGCTTCGGTTCCCTGTTTATCGCTTTTTGTGTTGGTCTGGCCAACTGGCATGATTTGTGATATTTAGGGTTTTTGGTTTGTGATCAGGGATGGTGGTTATGTGTGGTTGAGTGTCAGATTGAATTTCGTGTGTTGTTTTTGCATTGGTTATTGTCGAATTGAGTTGTCATGTGATGTTTTTGCATTGGGTTCGTGGGAGGTGATATTATGCCTCTTTTTATGTTTTGCGCGAGATGTGACGTCATCTTACCTTTCTTTCGAATTTAGTGCGAGTGGTGTTTCGTTATTTGGGTGTGATGCTATTAATTATTCAATTTTAACTTAATTCTACACGGTTTGAGTTCTTTATTATGCTGTATTTCTATTCCATATTTTTATTTGTAGTTATTCTTATATTCTTATTCAATGTTTATTTGTCATTGTCATGGCATACTGTAGTTATTCTCTTCTGCTTTCTTTTGTTTTCATTGTTTTGAAGGAGGGAGATGTGTTATATTCCATACTATTCCGTGTCTCCTTCTCCCTGCTGCTCAGCCTGTGTGTGTGTGTAATCAGAATGTTGGTGAATGCATGGTTTGAATGTGTGGTCAGTTTGAGTGAGTGGGGCTGAGCAGCTGGATGCTGCTCCCGGTGGGGCCTTCTTTACCATCTAACTTATGACTAATAAACCTACTTAATTATACCTACGGCTACTGGATTGCTTACCTGCCAGAGTACTTTCTTCAATGTAACAGTAGGCACAAGGACGGAGAGTGAGGAGGAAAAGAGCAGCGTGCGGTAGAAGGACAGAGACTAAAGAGGAGAAGAGCAGCGCGAGGCACAAGGACGGAGAGTGAGGAGAAGAGCAGCGTGAGGCACACGGATGGAGAGTGGGTAGGAGAAGAGCAGTGTGAGGCACAAGGACAGAGAGTGAAGATTAGAGCAGCTGGAGGCATAATGACGGAGAGTGAGGAGGAGAAGAGCAGCGTGAGGCACAAGGAAGAAAACTGAGGAGGAGAGCAGCGTGAGGCAGAAGGGAGAGTGAGTATAAGAGCAGTGTGAGGCACAAGGAAGAAAAGTGAGGAGGAGGAGAGCAGCGTAAAGCAGAAGGAAGGAGAGTGAGGAGAAGAGCAGCATAAGGCAGAAGGAAGAGGAGTGAGAAGAGCAGTGTGAGGAAGAAAGATGGATAGTGAGGTGGACAGCAGCTGGAGGCACAAGGATGGAGAGTGAGGAGGAAAAGAGCAGTGTGAGGCAGCAGGATGGAGAGTGAGAGGAAGAGCAGCATGAGGCACAAGGACGGAGAGTAAAGAAGAGCAGCGCAAGGCACAAGGACGGAGAGTGAGGAGGAGAAGAGCAGTGTGAGGCATGAGGACAGAGTGAGGAGGAGAAGAGCAGCGTGAGGCACAAAGACAGAGTGAGGGGAAGAGCAGCGTGAGGCACAAGGACAGAGAGTAAGGAGGAGAAGAGTAGCGTGCGGCACAAGGACAGAGAGTGAGGAGGAGAAGAGCAGCGTGAGGCACAAGGACAGAGTGAGGGGGAGGGCAGCGTGAGGCACAAGGATGGAGTGTGAGGTTAGGAAGAGCAGCGTGAGGCACAAGGATGGAGAGTGAGGAGATGAAGAGCAGCGTGAGGCACAATGACAGAGAGTGAGGAGGAGAAGAGCAGCGTTAGGCACAAGGACGGAGAGTGAGGAGATGAAGAGCAGCATGAGGCACAAGGACACAGTGAGGGGAAGAGCAGCACGCGGCACAAGGAAGGAGAGTGAGGAGAAGAGCAGCGTGAGGCACAAGGAAGGAGAGTGAGTAGAAGAGTAGCGTAAAGCAAAAGGACGGAGAGTGATGAGAAGAGCAGATGCCACTTTCTCAGATAACCATCCCCTATGTAAATAATTCTTATAATCTGGCATGGATCCAGGCCAGGGGCGTATGAGGGAATCAAGGCCCTAATACAAGCAAGTATATTTAGTTCTCTTGCCCACTCGTTTTGTATTGCAAAACAGAATTGCAGTGCTGGTGCACATTACAGCTATCAACTCTGGAGCAACTGAGACTGCTGAACTAATGATAGTCACATCACCTATCCAGACTCCCTGCACCAATTTTGGACACCTGCCCCTTGTAGTCCTAATTTTAACATTGTTCTGTTGCCAACACAGTTAGGAAACTTTGCAGCGCTGAAACAAAAGCAAATGGTGCAGGAATCGCCCTTAGCTCACTGGTAATAAGAAATCTGATGCAATTTGCAATCACTACTGAAAGCCCGACCACTACGTGCAAGTGCATATCATGGCAAGAAACAGTTACAAGGTGACGTCCAACAAGCAGGTAAATTGAACGAGCACTTATGCTACAAACACAATAACACAGTACTCCCACATCCTAAGAGTTTTTGAGGACGTGCAAAGAATGAAACATTTAGATGTTTTAACAAATTAATAGGCGTTTAAAAACAACAATAGCTAAACACTGGTAAAAGTGTGTTTAGGGAGTGCTGGCAAGTTACCTCATGCCATGTATTACACACCCAGTGCTAATCCAGGTTGGAGGAACCAGCACTCTGTATTCTGGGAGTTGTAGTATCGCTCTTCCCCCATGAGCTTCTAAGTTTTAGAATGCTAAGCGATATTATCTAAAAAAACACAGAACTGGTAGCGCGTGACATAGTCACAGGTGCAGAGGGTATATTTGTAACTTAATACGTACTGGTAATTTTTGTGGACGATATTTGCATTCGCCTTCATCGATAATACCAACCTCTCGTAGAGGCAGATAACATGACCATCACCAGGATGAGGAGTGTGAAATGCAAGTGCATGTTCTAAATGTAAACCTCCCAGGGGGTCATGTACAAAGTGGGAGCCCGTGGATTATGATTAGAGCATGACATGTAGACAGAAAATCCTATCTCCTGCCGCTTGTGTTGAAAGTGCTCTCCTGGTTTCCCTGACAACGCCCGCCCTGGATGGGGAGCGTTAGGGCGCTGCTGCCCACTTCCCATGCATGCAGCAGCAACCCCAGGCAGAGGTTGTGTGCACAGCGGCTGTGGGGGTGCTAGAAGATAATGTGTGGCTAACAAAACAAGCATGCCACACCCCCAAAAAAGAAATGTGAACTCGGGAAATAGTTTAGATAAGCAAGATAAAGGCACGGAAACAGCGTGCCCATTGCTGCACACGCACACACACAGCAACCTTACATTAAAAAACAAATAAAAATAATAAACGGGTGCTTCGGGTGCTCTCACTTTCACAGACGATAAACACTTTACACCCAAAGAATGCAAAGTTGCAGTCCCCAACATTACAGGTAGTACCAGTAACATAAAGGCACGGAAGAAGCCAAGCCATAAAAGCATGATTAAATTAAAGGAACAGGTGGACAGCCATAAGGAACCCTGTGGCTGCAATGCATAGATTGAGGGACCATCGCAGCTGTGCCAGGACCAGGAGGAAGCATGAAAGTGTTCCGACGGCAACAAGCATCCCACGCCCTCAACAAAGAAATGCAATCTCGGGGAATAGTTTAGATAAAGATAAAGGCATGGAAGCAGCGTTCACGTCGCTGCTCGTTCCCACGGAAATACTCCATGGGAGTTAACTTCTAAGAACAAGCCCAAGCCCCCTTAAAAGGAAGCCCAAAACCAACCAAACATCTTACTAAAAGAAGTCTAAAATTGCAAAAAAGGGCTCAAAATAATTCAAGCAGGGGGCAGTAGGCAGCAGTAACACCACTGTGGCATTAAGAGGCGGTGGGAGGAAGAATGCTACATTAAATTGTAAGAAGCTAGGGTGCTAAACACAGTCAAACAGTAACAGAGCAGGAAACCAAGAAAAAAAATAGTCCCCCAAAGAACAGAAAAAGAACCATAGCGGAATGAGACAGTAATAAGTCCCTGCTCCATGGGAGGAACAGAAGAGAGAAAGGAAGGACAAAGAGGCAGGACTGACCACGAGCAAGCAAAGATTTTTAAAGAACACTGACACAGACACATGAAAAGCAATGGCAAGAAAGGGGATGGACTTGAAGCCGACAGACTTGATTACAGCAGGTCTCGAAGAGACAGCGCACGCACTGTTTATCTCAACCTAAGTTTATTGCTATTGACACAAAAAATAAGGCTGGTTGAAAATCACCCTTATGACATGAGGCCAGTTAATAGCTGTGTGAAAGGAAATCAAGCATTTGAATGCTTTAAGGTTCAAAATACAAAGGCAAACAGAGTTCTTATTTTTAATATCTGAGTTCTAATTTGGTAAGTTTGAAAGCTTATGGCCAAACCTACTGTGTATATTCTATGGGGAGTTGAGAGGCAAGAGGTACAGTTAATTTTGCACTTTAGCCAGAGGAAATGAAACAATTGAAACTAGTGAAAAGCAGATCTGCCACAATGGCACAAAATAAACCATTTATGTGTAAGAGCTAAAGTGAAACTAACTCGGAGGCAAGAGGCAGGAAAAAGAAGGTATGAGGGCATTTACTGAAATTAAAGGAAGGTAGTGTTCTGGCTGCCAATTAGAGTGTCAGTGAGGAATTTCAGTACGGATACATTTGAATAAAAGAAGAGAAAGCACACAAATAAGTGATTGAAATATCAGAGATTTGTGGGAGCATTTGTCGCCTAACACTACTTCAGCAACGAGAACCTTTCTGTAAATACAGTGAAATAATCAAGGGTGATTTTTGTGGCCTGCTCAGTAAACAAAAACATATGACATAAAAGACCCTGGCTGTTTTCTTGATTAATCTAGTGACTATTTCAAGGAGAAACTTTCTGTGGCTACTAGAGCAACAGGCAGAGTAGGGCAGAAGCAGCAAGAGGGATGGGGCAAGTGAAAGTGGCCAAAAGCAGAGAGGGATAGGCGTTGGTGGGGAATGTTACATGCCAGGTGGGGGAATCTCAGAGAGTGCAGGGGCCCATGGTTGTGCTGGGGAATGCAGCACATGGGGCAAGAGAACAAAACCACATGCACTCCCATGGAGTACTGGAAGCAAAAGACATTTAACTCCCTGAACGTATGCAGTTGAAGAATAAAAGTAATCAAGTCACAGTACAGTAAAGAAGCAATGCTACAGTGTCACTGCTTGGTTTGGCAAGCAGCTGGACTCCTCAAATCACAAGGATAAAGAGTCCCCTGAGCCCCATGTCAGAGTCTGAGTAGAGGCATGACACCTGGCATTAGCGGGTGACCGCCAGTGGATCCCCCATTACGTGGACTTGCATGAGATCACTGGATGATTTTGTATACATTCTAGTTTGTCTACTTTATTTTGAGCACAATATAAAACAGAAGCACTGAATTATAGATCCTGAAGGAGGCGAAAACACCTCAGTTGAGGGTTTTAAGCTTTAACATGTTGATCTCCTTTTGTGACACAATACAGCTGGTTTAATTTTTTCCTGCAGGGCCTTGTTTTTTTAATCCTGGCCAGGGACACACTAATAAAGGTAATTGCATACCCTGTAGCTAATTTTAACCATCACAAATGTAATTTGTTTTTGCTCTGCTGCCCTCATTACCCTTAGCTCATCTGTAAGGCTTTTACTATACCACTTTAAAAGCATCCCTGAGCTCTTCCCTCTCAGAGAGGGGGTTGTAGCCCGCACTGTGACTAGGTATCACGGTGGGAGGAGGTTTCCTTTGATGAAGCATGGCACCTATGATCGTTGAGAGAAATCATCCTTTAAAAGGGATACTCCACCATGGCTCGGTCACGAGCCTCAGTATCATTTTGTTTTTTGTAGACCCAGGAGTTTCTGTTGTGGTTAAGAGGAAAGAAAGCCATCAAATGAGAATCAAGCAAATGTTATTGGCAAGAAAGCCGACCAATGATAAAGGACTGACCCAAATAAATTGTAAGTAATGGCATTGTACACAATAGATCTTTCCCAACAAACAGCTAAAAAACATCTGTAGATGGGAACTAGAAAGGACACCGTAGATGTATTCTAAAAATAAGCAGTAACAGCCCATCAAAATAAGTTTGTTTTCAACATTATGTCAAGAAATTCTCCTAAGTCCACAACAAGGTCTCCATTTCTGTCAGCTTCTTCCAGCATACCTTCCAGCTCTTTATGTGAAAAGTGCAAGCCAGCTAATATGCTGGCATTTCTTAGATTTTCAAAGGTTATTTTCCCATCATTATCTGTGGAAAATAAGATAGAAAAAAGTGTGTAAATAGTTCAATGTGCTTTACATTTCACAAATTGTAGGAACATTTAGGTCAGGTTAGGAGTATAGCTTCTAAATGCACTAGATCTGTGCTTCGGGAATGAAGGCAGAAAGTTATAAGAGTGATCCATTCTCACACCACCACACACTTCACAGCAGCTTTATAACAGTGGGAGCTTTCATAATGTTTTTCTGTGTCTGGCTTGAAAAGCACATTCATGCCTGTTTTTTATTCTTTGCATTCTGGTATGAGTAGTTTTGCTTTTACACTTATAAAGGACTGCAAGTACCATAAGGAAAAGAAAAACGCACCTTGGTAGAGACAACAGGTCTGGCATTGGTTGTCAGCCTTTTGACTTTGTCAATTGTTTTTTTGCTATTTTTATTGTTGACTTGCTTTATTTTACAAACCATTATTGAGGAAGCCGCTAGACCCTCTTCAATCAGCCCAAAAAATTAATTAAAAGCAAAAATATTTTTTAACCTCAAAACCCATTCATTTCCATAGTAGTCGATACCACTGGAAGGAACAACTTTAGGCCTTATTACGATGGGTAGGTTTACAATCCGACTGCCGTATTACTATAACGGCCATCGGACTGTAAACCGGACAGGGAAACCGACTTGGTTCCGATGGGCTCAATGAGCCTGTCGGCCAGTTGGAACGGGCTTATAATATCTTACGGATGGCGTTTCCGCCGTCGAGATTATGATGTCGGTTTCCGACAACCTTTCCATGTCGGCATTTTCGACATGTAAAGGCTGTTGGAAAGTGACTTTGGGGGTCCATAGCAGGGCCCCCTTACTCCCTGGCCCTCTGGTTATTGGCCTGGGGGGGCCTCTATGGTGTACCCCTGGAAATCCCTGCACCGAGTGGCAGACACCATGAGATGCGTGCTACATGGGGCAGGGATTTTCACAAACTCCCATTTCTCAATGGGAGCTTGTGCTGCAGGTGGTTTCTGCCAGTCGAGCAAGCTCCCATAGAGAAATGGGGGTTTGCGTCCGCACCATGTACAGTCACATCCTAATGTGGTGAGCGGAACCGCCGACCTATGGTCGGGCGGTTCTCGCACCAAGACTGTGTCGATCAGAGGCTTTCCGACTGACATCGTAATAAGACCCTTAGTGTGTTCTGCCTGTGATAGGACAGAATCTCATCACTTACAGTGAATTTGACTAATTATCCAATTAGCTGGCTAATTTGATGACAGGCGCTGCTGTCCTACCTTGCCTTATTTCCTTTTGCTTACATTGTCACCCTCTGCTCATGACCTCTCCCTTGCCACATTTACACCCAAGTTCTTATTTGAATCTGAATTTCATGAAACTCCCTAGCAACTTTCATACCCCAGGTAGCTCAATATTCAGTTCCTCCAGTAGTTCCAAGTAGCTTGTTCATTCTCAAAAAATATGTTAATAACAGTGTAAATGTTTCACAGCATTTCTTGGTGCTTTGGCAAGGTCAGCTTAGCGACGAGTAAGGACCAAAAACCTGGAATTGGAAGATGTAGGCATTTAAAGCTTATTTATGCCCGCCCTTGTCTCCGATCCTTCTCCCGAATCCCAAATGTTCACAGTGCTATAGGGAGGTGATCGTAATTTCTTGTCTTTTTTGTACAAACCCCTTAGCAGCTGTCAAATTTGCCATTCTCATTGTAGAAAAAAGGCTTCAGGTTTAGCATCATTTGTTACAAGGCAGGTCCTATCACTAAGAGTCTCCATCTTTGGCTTATTTATTGTCTTTTTCAGTTTGCCAGGTAAGGATAATCGGGGGATGACCGTTTTGTGGGAGACATATATGTGGCAATTTTCATTAAGAGCTAGTGAAAGTATACAGGAAGGACTCAAACATAATTTGCAAGGAACCTTTAGTCACCAGACCCTGGGGATTACTAAATCCGGTGAAGCTTCCAACAGAGACCCAAACAAAAGCATGAGCAGGGGACAACCAAAGGCGCATCTTTCACTAGGTAACTAGGGCATGCCTGGATTCTTGGTCAGAAATCTCAAACGGTCAAGCATGTAAGAAAGAAAGAACCGCGGCCGCAATTGTTAAAGTGAGCCACGCTGGCAAAGTAAATAAACAAAGGAGCGCGGCCGCTATAGTTAAAGTGGACCGCGCTGCCAAAAAACTTAAATGTGAATTAAAAGGTGCAAGCTGGTTTTGTAAATATGATGCGCCCCCATTACTAAAAAAATATAAAAGTGGGGACTGTTCTGCATTACAGGAAAGCGTGTCGTAAGTGGAGTAGGAGAAATCATTCACGAAAATAGTACTCACAGATTAAATAAAATATAGAGAGTAACAACACAAGTAAAAGTTCCAGTCCTCATGGGAGCTTACAAATGTAGACAAGGCGGTACTAAGGAGGGACTACTAAGCCTATTTATGAATCAAAATCAACCATTTAGAAAGGACAGTAACAGGAGCCAATTGAAATGAGGGGCTAAAAATGAGTGGAGCTCCAAGTCCATATCTAAATACAGCATGCTTTACAGAGCAGCGCATGTGCTGCCCAGACTCAACCTAATAATGCGCATCAAAACACCTGTGCACTGGACATTGAGTTTGAGCAGATTGGCAGAAAGTTCAAACCAAAAGCCAACAGCAAACAAGATAAAGTGAGAGCTTATCAACAAATATTTCTAGATTAAACACTGATTGTGATGTCTTTAGGATTTCTGTGCTAGCCCAGGGCCGGAACTTTTCAGTAGTGTTTAGTGCTCTTTGGAGAGTGTGCAACATAAAAATTCTGTTTTCTCACTGTTGAATTTTAAAAAGTTGCTATTCAGCCAACTTGCCAACTCTTTTAGACATTAATGGAAACCCTCCAATGAGGTGTGCCTATTGTTTTCCAATGAAAGAATTAGTTGTGTATAATCATCATGATTTGCAAAGATAATGCCATGTGATCTGATGAGAGTCAGCAGTGGGTGCAGATATAAAGAGGACAGGGCTCAGAGCTGATCCCTGAGGTACACCATGTTCTGCTTTTCTCAATTCTGAACAGAACGAGGTAGTGATATTGCTTGGATTCTGTTTGAAATGTCGGATTTAATCAATTTTCATAGTGTCCCATCCACACCTATATCCATCAGCCTGGATAGCAGTATTCGGTGATTGACAGTGTCAAACATGACTGACATGTCTAGTAATATTAGGACTGCTGTTTGACCGTTGTCATCCATCATTCGAATCTCATCCATTGCTAAAATCAGAGCAGATTCAGTGGAGCGTGTCAGTCCAAAACCCACTTTTCAGTGTTCTAGAAGGTAGTGGCTTTCCAGGTAGTTTGATAGTTTCTTGCTGACATGTTTTTCCACTATTTTTACAGGGTAGGGGAGTTGTAATATTGGACCGTAGTTACTGGGTATTGGTGAATCAGCTGTTGGTTTCTTCAGCAAAGGGGATATTAGTGCTTTCTTCCAAGCCTGTGGAACTATGCCTGTCATTAAGGACAGATTACAGATTTTCAGTAGACTTGGGTACAAGTCATGCGCCCATTCTTTCCATATTCTGGGTGGTAACAGATCCAATAGAGAGCCCGAAGAGATAGTTAAAGCCAATGATCAAAACTCCTCCTTGTTCATTGGTTCTATGCCTTCTAATTTAGTGGTAGCTGGCTCTATAATTTTGTGCCTGGTGGCCCCACTACTTGTAATCTGGTTTGTCTCCGATAGGTCTGTGTTCATGTCAGCAAAGTTTAACTTAATCTTATTATTAAAGAAGTTTGATAAATTATTGAAAAGTCTTGCAAGTGTTTTATTGTTTGTTTGATGCATTCTGGGTTTGCTAGATCCCTTACTAAGTAACTATCTTTCTTAGCCCATTTGTTGCTTCTACAATTGTTTTGGTATAGTAGTTTTGTTGGCCTTTCTTATTTCGTTTTTGTATTTGTTTAATGCATTTGTTAGTAGTATCTTACATTTTTCCAGATGGAGCTTCCACCATTGTCTCTCTAGTTTCTTGCTTTTAATTTTAGGTTCTTTTAGGGTTTCCAAGTGCCATGGTGCTGATGGTGTACGCCGATGTATCCATTATTTTATGGGTATTATTTTATCTAAAGTTTCTTTGACCGTTTTTTTGTAGATGATCATAGCTATTTCCTCCCTGCTGTTTCTTTAGTTTGTGCCATGCTTTACCTTATACTACCTTTCTTGCCTGACTCTCTTCAGCTTTTATTCTAGATCTTTTATTTTAATGGCTATCAGTTTGTGATCTGACTAGCTTAGTGGGATTGTGTCCCTGCCTGCGATTAGGTCTTTCGAGGCAAATAGCAGGTAAAGGATATGTCCCTCTTGATGCTTTGGACCGCTTATTAGTTGCTCCAGTCCTTTAATTTTACATGAGCCTAAAAGTTCTTTTCACTGGGAGAGTGTCTTGTCTTCTGCCCAGATGCTGCTATCAGCCAGCACAAAAAAACTGTACTGTTTAAGGGTAAGGTTTGAGGTGATTTTCAGAAATGGTTGTATGAAATTGCTTATCGACCCGGGGTTTGATAGCAACAAAGTCCTAAGAACGCTATACACTATTTACTTTTAGGGAGAAGCCCAACACTTCTACCCCTGGTATTTTATCCACTTGTTTAGGGGTGATATCCCATTTTTCTTTAAATATTACTGCCACGCCTCCTCCCCTTGTTAAAAATTCTAGGTTGGTGAATAACTTTAAAGCTTGGGGGGCAGGATGTTGCCAGATTGACATTAGACTTTGGGGGATCCAAGTATCCCTAACAAAAAGGATGTCCCATTCGATAGTTTCCAATAGCAAGTTCAGTTGAGGCGCATACTTTACCGCTGATTGCACGTTTAATAATCCACATTTGATCATCTCTACTCCTATTTTGGCATTGTTCTGAACGGCCACTGTTTCATCCTTATAATCGAGGTTCCCTCCCCTAATCCCTTCTTTGGTACCAGTCAATCTAAGGTATTTTAGTTCCTTACTTTAGTATGTGATCCATTCAGATTGCCAAGATCTGCAGCATGGCTGGCTCTGTGCATGGTCAATGTGCGGTTGGGCGCAGACGGGCTGGCCTTTTGTTTGCCTGCTGCGAGGTCGCGCCATATTCTACCTATATAGCCCTATCTTTCATTTGACCACTAGACTGAGAGTTGGAAACCGCCAAAGTTATGGTGTCTTATGTGAGCGTCAGAAGCGCCAGAAGTGTCGGAGGCAGCAGAGCGTTACTGCAGCCAGACCTGGACCCGCGGCTCCCGGCTCCTGACTCCCGACTTGACTCCGGCATTCTTCCAAACCCTCGGTGTGAAACCAGGGGGCAGAAGCGTCAAAAGTGAAGATGGAGACACAGCAGGGAGCGGGAGCGGTAGCGCGATTGCGCGACAGTGCTGTCAGTGCTCATTGTGAGACTGGGCATGCCGTCTGAGTGTCAGCACAAGCAACCCGGCCCCCTCCTGTCTCCCCCTCTCACTCACCTCTGCCCGCCACACCAACCCTGAGAGGCCACCTCCTTAGAGAAATCGGGCGGCAGGAGGAGCAGGAGTAATAGGAGAAACAGAGGAGTATCAAAATCACCGACTCCAAGTGGTTCCACATAGTCTTCATTGAGACTTAGAGAGAGACTCAGAAATAGACACGAGGACAGAGAGAAGGGAATAGGAAGCAGCTGCATTTTTTGAGGCAGTCTTGCCTAAATGTGATACTGCAAAACTGAGGGACGGGGAGCAACCATACAGTGAGATAGGTGAGTGGTTGGTTGGACGGGTTGATGGGCATGTCTAGAACCGCGGTTGCTTCCGATTGCGCAGAGGCGGCTGGCGTTAGGCTGGTGGGGCTTGCGTGTCATTAAGGACCGCTTTGCTCACGTGCCAGTCTCTACCTTCACTCTCTCCCTTCCCCTCTCCACTCCACCCGACAGTCTACATACCCACTCCCTCTGCCTTTTTTCACTCCTCCAAAGTATCTGCTCCTCCACTGTTGCTTTCCAACCTGCATCAAACCCGCATGGAATTTGTTTGTTTTTATTGGCTCCCTCCCCTGATATTACAAAGCCGTCGAAAGCTCTACTTATAAGGCAAGTAAAGTTTTTCACAACCTATCTGTTGGTTATCAGAGTGATTTGTTCTAGGCTATTCCGCTTATTTGTGATTGGTGTTTAACATTGGTGCCTCTGATCCCGATCCAAGCAAAATGACAGCAAGAAAATTAAGATCAGGCACCTGTTACAGGGCAGAGCTTGTGCATCAAACCCCTTCACAAAGACGCTCCTGTAATATTGCTAAAGGGGTAAAACAATTATTCAGTTTATGGGAAAGGAAGAAGAAGGAACATTCTCAAGCAGAAACAAATGTACCATCTAATGTAAATGGGGGAACCAATGTGATTATAAATGCTGATATAAATGTTGTTACGAATGTTGATGTGGGTATTGTGGGTATGGTGGGAACTGATACGGGGGAAACTACTTGGAGCCCAGAAGCATCCAGTACATTGCTCTGGGGGACTAAATAGTTCTCCCCGTCATTTGATGTCTTCAGACTCTAATTCCCTGGTGTCAGAGGTGTCATATGAAAACCCCCTTATAAACACTGAAGAAGCCCCTGTCCGCTATTGGTAGAGAACGTTCAAAATTAGTACTTTACCCTACCTGACTTGGATTTGGAGCTTTGTAGGAGATATGTCTCCTGTGATATTAGTAAGAATATAGAGACTGTAGACACGCCAGCTAGGATAGCACCAGTGGGGTTGAAAGGTTTTAGCAGAGCCCCCTCTAATAACTCTTCCTTGATTTCTCAACCCCTGATATAGCTGTGAGTGATATCAAACCCAGTCAACCTCCGAAGGAAGAGACACTAGTATCGGCTTCATTGGTATGTCTAGAAAATGGGTTAAAAAAGCTGGTATGCCAGTGAGTCTTCAATGAACATATATCCGAAGTTGTACTTTCTGAATCCACATCTGAAGCTACACAACCTATATTAGATAGCACCCTAAAGATAAAGAATTTGGATGAACCGTAGAGAAGGGCAGACCAGGAGATGATTCCTATTTTTAAAACTCAGTCAAATAATGGTAAAGAGGGTGCTCTGGGAGCCCCACGGCCAAAGGAGAAAGGCAGTTGGGAAAAGCCAAAAGGGAAAAAGAAGAACCCTTGCATAAATTCTTTAGAAAAAGGCAAAGGCAACTTTGTTTTGGAGAAAATATAGAGGTTAAATTTACTACAGAGGCTCTTACTCAATCTCCCTAAGGATCACTGGTCAACATATCTATAGTGGAGCCAATGAAGACACATACGATGCCCTCCCTTTCCGTTTTGCCTTCCTCGGAACTCTACGCTTCAAAATTGGTTTTGCTAAGGCTTTACAGCTGTAGCACATACTCCCATAGGGAAATGTGAGTATGAGAACTCACCATGTGCGGTCGCTCATAATTGGGCGTCGGGGACGCTGACCGGAGGTCAGTCGGACCCGTATCTGCATCCGCCTCACATCTTAATAAGCCCCTTAGTATTTTTCAGTTCTTTTTGCCATTTCTCAATAACACAGTATTTTTAAAACATCCAACACAACATACAATGATTCCCTTTGAAAATGTATTGCCCCTATGCAAAAGTGCATTCAGTGGAGCATTACCAGTGAGGTGAAATAAGAAAACCTTTTAACTTTATATTGAAGTTTGACTATTTATGCCCTAAGGAAGTGACAATTAATTTCAAATGTTTCCATCTATAGTACCTTTGAAGATTGTATGTTCCATTCTTGATTTTGAGTTAATAGTCAGTCAGTTCTTTCAATAAAATGGAGTTTGTAATTAAGAATCCTAAAACTCTTTTTTTTTTTCTACCTCCGATCTGTGTTTTCTATATTCCAGAGAGCAGGATTTGGAAAGTGACACTGCATCCGTAGTCTTTTGTTGGTTCTAAGAGGAGACATTCCCCTGTTTTTTCTGTATAGGATGTGGCATTTGCTTCCTTTTGAGTGTGAAATATATTGTATGTTGCATTCAAGTAGATGGGGGAGCTCTAATGCGTCTGGTATTAAAAACATAATCTGTTATAAGGTGGTTACATTTTTAAAAGCCTATTGCATTAAGACAATATTCATATTAAGTAGTAGTAATGGTTTTACTATGCTACAAATGACAGTCTTTTTAGCATTTCAACCAAATATGTTTGCAATAAATGTGAAAGTTAACCTGCACTCAAAGTACTCTATTTAACTAGTTAAATAGAGTACTTTGAGTGCAGGTTTATTTGCACATTCATTGCAATTTCACTAGTTCTGCTCTCATACCTGAGCCTGCACCTACTTGTAGAACATTTCATTTGAAGACAGCACATATCATGGCCAATCAGGCTGAAATCAAAGCTTATACCTCAGAAGGAGTGACAGCAATTCATTATATGATACAAGAAATTAGAACTTTTAGCACTACTTCTGTACAGTAACTCAACTTTTAAAACAATTAGAATATACCATGCGCAAAGAAGTGAATCAGAGACTTCACCACTAATCCAATACCACAAAGTTGAACGGATTCCACATGAATTAAGGATTTCTTTGAAATAGATGCTCTTTAAATTCAACAAGAATTTCATGTCAAGGTGGTACATGATATTAAACAAATGTTCATTGGATCTCATTCTTTTAATAATTGAAGAACTCTCACAAATTCTGAAAGATTTAGCAGATTTAGCAGTAGAAATTAATGATTTGAAAACCGAGCTGGAAACAAGGATAGAAAGTGAAACATAGTGAAAAACTTTGAATGACATTAATGAGAAATTGGACAATCATGCAGGAGAGATTCACGAACACAAGCTTTTTAAGTTTAAAAGGGACACAATAGACTACAAACTGGACGAGGTCTACTCATGGGCTGATGCCTATGCGCAACAACATGTTTTAAAACAATCTAATGCATTGTCTTCAGAAAAAAGTGTAGTCACAGATGAGGATATATCACCTACACATGTACTGACACAGCAGGCACCTCCAATCACTGATAAATACTCAACTTCCGCTTCAGTACCAACAACTTCCAAGGTAACATTTTTAGCTATAAACCATACTCCGGACGAATGGGTTCTTCACTGAACTAAAACACAAATATCGTAGAGGACCAAGGAAAAGCAAGCGATCAGGGTTGGACACTGAGAAGCCGGACAAAGATCTAGTTACAAATATATCTACTAGACAACTATTGTATGCATAATTGTCTGTTGTCAATAAAGGGATATCATTTGTTTCTACCTACCACACAAACGCTTTGGAGACTGAAATTTCCTTATTCAAATGTATGCAGAAATTACATCTAAACTGGTTTTTCCTCAATTTACCTTCTACCAAAACTAATTTGGATGAACTGGAATACAAATAATTTAAACCAAAGAGTACGTTTGTGGCACCTCACTCACACAAATCCTAAGATGCCTTTGAAACATTGGTCAAAAAAAGACTTGCAAGTTTTGCAGTACCAGAGCACAAGACATAAGAACATGACACAAATGGAACTCAAGATGTTGAATCAATTGCGAAAGGATAAGAATATTGCTTTTCAGTCGCTGACGGTTGGAGCTCCGGATGGTCATGAATAGATCCTATTACGGACAAAAAGTTAATGCCCATGTAATGAATGAAGATACATATATCAAGTTGGAAAATGATCCTACGTGGATTTCATAAAAACATTGGTAATTTGTCAGACAAAGCATTGGAGATGGGATGGATCACTGACAACACACGTAGATTTCTTCTCATTGATTATCCCAAAAAGACCACATTTGTACATGTTGCCGAAAATGTATCTGAAGGACCCCCCCCATTCAACCCATAGTTGCAGGTTGTGGGTCTATACACGAACCCATCTGCAAATATCTGGACTACTTTTTCCAGCCGTTGGTTAGAACATGGAAATCGTACATCTGCGACACCACAGATTGTTTAAATAGGCTAATGGAATTAGAATACACACCTAGCCAAGTTTTATGCTTATGTACCATTGATGTTGTCTCTCTGACCACGTTCATTCCGCATGAAGAGGGACTGGAGGTGGATGAATAGAGGCTACTCAACAGTGAATATGTCAGAGTTAACAAGCTTTTTTTTTTTAGGAACTTCTCCATTTCAGCCTTTTTCACAGTTATTGTTCATGGGACAATTCATTTTTTTTACAGAGGACGGACACTTCTATCGGCTTCTCAGGGGCACCATCATATGCCAATATTTTCATTGCCAAATATGATCAACAATACATTATGAGAAGAGAATATGGTTGGACAATCTAATCTCTCGCATGTGTTACACAGATGATATTCGATTTTTGAAAGGTACACAAAAGCAATTGGTGGCAAACATTATGGAACTGAACCAACAGAATCCTCATATCCAATTCACATACAATATGAGTCAACACAGAATTCATTTTTTGGACATACAACTGGATATGACTCAGAAGGGTCTAACAACAAGATTCTTTAAGAAACACTCAGCGGGGGCGCGGCTAGCAGCCAACGACAATGGCCGCAGCCTGAGAGAGCTCCGAGGCAGATAGTCTCTCCCTATTAATCCTGATAAAAATCTACCTGCATGTCGTTATCCGACCCCAGGAATGGGCGCCGGAATGCTGCAGTAATAATTACTGCCAGTCTCAGCGAGCGATGTAAGACCGGAGGGGAGAAACACCATGTGGAAAGTCCGCAGCCTGCACGATTATCCTGAGCCGGGACCTAGCATACATGCGACGCTGCAGTCGGCGGAAAAAGCAACTGAAGCATTGATGAGTGGCTGTTTGCTGAGGTCCTAGTGCGGCGCCATCTCCGATACTGTGCACGGAAACAACGGACTACCGATCGAGGGCAGAAGCGCTCCGGTGAAAGATCGCACAGGCAAGTGCATAGAGAGACGCGGCGGCGGAGAATAGCTCAAGACCCGACCGGAGCTCGGAGAAGCTGCGGCGGGAGAGAGGCACTGGCGCGAACACAGTCAGCGCGGTGCCGCTAAATCAAGTCCGGGAACAGTGGGAAGCCTGCAACAGCGGGGACGCACAGTATATATGCATGAAGCGCCGGCAACGGGAGAGAAGGGGCGGCATTGTGGGGCACAGACTCGGCCCTGAAACCAGGGCACCAGAGGAGACATGAGGAGCCTGACTAGCGGCAAGTCACAGTTGTACACTGGAGACTTTCTGTAACAGCCCGAGCGCGGTATAATTACCAGCGGGCCTGGATCACGTCGGCCCGATTTGTAAAGACCACCATACACCGCGGAGGCTACAACCTTCATGTTGAGACAATAAGAGCAGTCTTGAGTGTGTGACAGTTGCACCCAGAGCCATAAGGTAAAAGCACAGTCTAAGTGGGGCCACAGAGTGGTCGGTAAGATATGCGCAAAAGCTGCACTCTTACAAAATAACAGGCTGCCACAAAGACCGGGTGGTCAAGATACACCACGGACCCCAAACCCCATCAGCTATAGGCAGGGGGAAACCGAAAGGCCGTGCTTGGACACTATTCACGCAGTCAGGCAGCGGTGACTACCACCTACCTAGAGACGGCATTGAGAGACACACCACGCACTCGCATCATGGCAGGGAGAGGCCAACGCGCGACGCAACAGAACAAATTGGAAAAATATGCCTACCAAAGCGAACGGCCCCCTGACACAGGGTCGCAAAAAAGCAGCGAAGATGGTCTCCAGTCCACGGCCACCAAGGAAATAACGTTACAGGACATAATGCTGACACTGACCCAGATGCAATCCTCGATAGGTAATTTCTCCATGGACATCACACTGCTGAGGGCAGATGTTTCTAAAATCTGTACCCGGTTGACAGAGGTTGAATCCACGACTGCAACGCTTTCCTCCGATACAGCGACATAGCAATGTCAAGTTCATAAACTGGAACAGGCGCACAAACAAATGGAAGCTAAGTTGGATGACCAGAAAGGCCGTTCTAGACGCAATAACGTTCGCCTGGTGCCTGAAAGTGTGAAAGGGCCAGGCCTTGACCTCTTTGTGGAAGACTTGATTAAGATCAAACTGCAACCACGTGGATTGTCCAGTTTCTTCTCAGTGGAAAGGGCACACCGTGTGCCCGGTGGCCGGCCCCGACCGGGCTCTCCACCCAGGTCTATACTGGCCCGCATGTTTAACTTTCGCGATCGCGAAGCAATCCTGCAAGCGGCCCATATTGCGCCCCCCATACAGGTGGAAACAGCACAGTGATGATGTATCCGGATTGCACGGCAATGGTGATGCGGCAAAGAGGAGACTTCATGGCCATGAAAAAGAACTGCGCCGTCACGACCTAAAATAAGCAATGCTCTTCCCGGCGAAATTGAGAGTGGAGGCAGAAGGAAAGACATGGTTTTTCACCTCACCGCAGGAGGCCCATGACTGGCTTGAGGGATGGAGAAAGCCCGGGGATCCCAGACGACAAGGACAAAGAAATAGACAGATACCTGGGAGATCGAAAGAGTCCTCAGCGCGAGAAGTGGAGACACCTACGGAGAGGGCGTTGCAAAGCATGACAAGAGACTCGGACTAGGATTAAATCAGCCAGGACAGTGGACTCTCCGTGAGATGGTCGCCACGGGGCCGAGGACCTAACGGCCTGCCGGCGATGGGCAGCAGATTAAGACAGTGTGGATTTGGATGTATGAGACACGGGTGCCGTCCTCTGGTCCCTGTGGCTGATGGGATTAAAGTTACTGATTGATATACGTCAAGACGTGGACACACTGTTGAACTAAGGGAGAGACCCGGAGTGGTCGGAAGCAGCTCTCCCCCGCCCCTCACGCAAGTACATAGTTCGGGGAACGAAGCACTCTGCTAAGTTGGGGAGGCGGATAGTTCAAAGTCCGCTAGGCAGGGAAGCAGGGAGGTGGGAAGGTTTCAGTTTAGGGGGTTTGAGATACATTTTGTTATGATGCACAGGACAAACGAAGACAGCACACGATCTAGAAACAAGACGCACATAGTATGTGACACTGATAGCTTTGCGATCCATGACAGCAACAGATTAAAAAATTCCAGACGCTAAAGTAAGACACGCCCCCCTCACGGTGCTATCCTGGAATGTAAATGGGTTGGGGGATAAGATAAAGAGTGGCCTGGTTCTTCAATATATCAAACGAAAGGGACCAGCAGTGGCACTGCTACAAGAAACACACCTGACGGGCACAGCATTTAAGGCCCTGGACAGATGGGGGTACAAGATGGAGGTTCACTCGTATTTCACTTCCGGCTCCAGGGGTGTGGGAATCCTGATCCAGAAACGTTGCCCCATAATACGGACTGGATCCTGGGCAGATGAACAGGGGAGATTTGCTGCGATATCTTGCGAATGAGAAGGGAGACACTACAATATGGTCTCGATTTACATTCCACCAGCACTCCATCAATCGACCCTCCCAGCACTGGGAAAGAAGCAGATCTGACTCAGGAAGAGCTCATATATATATATATTTTTTTAACAAACAAGATCTTTATTAGTATTATAGACCATACAACTTAGCCACTGCTTACATCCCGTCGGGCCGGCAGGGCGAAAGTGCCACTGCTAGGTGGTATGTGGGGGGAGGTAGAATACACAGCAAGCCGCCTACAACCCCATGTGGGGCCGGCCGCGTCAGGGGGGGCAGCGGTGACAACACAAGGTGACTTAGATCTCGTTTTTTTGTCATTTGTTTTCCTTTTAAAACAATTATATAACTGAGAAAGAACTAGGGAAGGGAAACCACTATCATTGAAGTGTGTGCTAGGGGATGTGCGTCGCGACAGACCGTGTTAGAATACGCAGCAAGGGTGGGGGCTGGGGGGTGAACCGGGGACGCCGTTGCTCATGTGTTCACATTGCATCTACTATGGTGGGCCTAGACTCCGCCCCAGTGCTAGGGGCGCACCTGGTCAGTGCGAAGGATAAGTGCAATCCATTAGGTATTGTGGGTAGAGTATCAGAGTTCGTGGGGGCTATTACCTTCCGAAACGGGATTTAAGGGGGGGGGGGGCGTGTGCGGTGATGGTGGCGTCAAGCGTGTCCCTGGGGGTGGCCAGGCTTGGGTGAATTGAAAGAGTAGTTGGGTCCATTCCATTGCAAGCGGGTACTTTCTGCGCCCCCGTGTTTCCGCCTCTCTAATTGCCTCCTCCTCCGCTGCTGCCCATTTCCTCACCGCCCCTGCCCATGCCTCCCTAGATGGCCCTTGGGGGTCTCGCCATTTCATGGCAATGGCCCGTTTAGCTAGCAACAATGTGAGGGAAGCAAAGCGGGTGTAGGCTTTGAGCGGCTTAGGTTTGCGGAACAGTCCCAGGGCTACCGCCTCCCAGGAGCGCAGGTCTGGGAGTTTAGTTATCGCAGTGATAGATGTGAGGACGGCCGTCCAATACTGACCCAGTGACAGGCAGCTCCAGAACATATGCTGGAGCCGGGCATCCGGGGATCGGCATCGGGGGCATAAGATAGGTACATCCGGATAAAATCGTTGCAGGCGTGCAGGGGTTTGATACGCCCTATGTAAGATATTATATTGGACGTTTTTGAAGCGCGTGTTGCGGGACACCTTTTTGGGGAACTCGAGGGCTTTCTCCCATTCGGTATCATGCAATTGTCTCCCGATGTCCTCCTCCCATTGAGAGCGAAGGGCGACCAGTGGTTGATTAAGAAGTTGTCTAATAGCCTTGTACAACCAACGAACGAGGTGGCGACCGGAGCCCATGTGGAGGATCGTGTGAATGACCGGGTGCGTCTCCGGCTCCCCTTTGGAGAGGTCCGCATAGGGCTGGAAGTGTGCTATCAACTGCCTGTGGAGTAGGAATTGCCCCGGCGGCAGACCATACAAGTCCGTGAGGTGAGTAAAAGGCGCCAGCTGGTTGTCAGTAAATAACGCCTCGGCC
This sequence comes from Triturus cristatus, assembly GCF_964204655.1. Taxonomy (NCBI): domain Eukaryota; kingdom Metazoa; phylum Chordata; class Amphibia; order Caudata; family Salamandridae; genus Triturus; species Triturus cristatus. Next base: position 279,094,406 of record NC_140580.1, on the reverse strand, counting down.
TCTGTGATGTCGCACGCGGTCCAGGGGCCTAGCCGGGCCGACGGGAAGTAGTTCTCCTGACATGACCAGCCAACCAGGGGTAGCTTGGGAGAGTAGGCCGGCACGTCGGGCGCCTTTCGGTGAATCCGCAACATACAGCGTCTGGCCACGGAGACCTGAAGTGGGTAGGTGTGTCGCGGTTTGGAGCCTGGGAGTAGCAGTCGGCACAATTCCGGTACGGGGATCTGGCCGTGCTGCGTATGGGTTTCTCCCATATGGCGGCCAGCTGTCCAGTACGACAGCTATTGGAGCTGCGCCGCCAGAAAGTAGGATTCAAAGGCTGGGGCCCCTAGGCCACCCTCCGTGGTGGGCAACTGCAATGTGCGTAAGGCGATCCGAGACCTGCCAGCTCCCCAGATAAGGGAACGCAGGAGTGTATCCAGGTCCTGAAAAAAGGCGTGTGGCGGGATCACCGGCAGGTTGGCGAAGTAATAGAGAAGGCGGGGCACCAGTATCATTTTTGCAAGCGCCACTCTACCTATGGGCGCCAGCGGGAGGGCTGTCCAGAATCGCACCGCCGATCTGATCCCAGCCAACACCGCGCGATGATTGCCGTCAAACAGGTCGGCTGGAGAGTGATAGAGCCGTACCCCCAAGTATCGGGGGGCTGTGGTACCCACCGACAGCGTCTTCTCGCCGAGGCAGACATCTCGCAGCTGGAACCCCGGGTGAAGAGGGTACACGATGGACTTGTCCCAGTTCACTTTAGCCCGGAGGCCGCCGCGAAGTTCTGCAGCGCTGTCCAAATCGCAGTATGGTCCGCTGTGGCATCTCGGATGTAGAGGAGCAAATCATCCGCGTACAGGGAGACACTGTGTACCGTACCTGCTATCGGAATGCCCCAGTCAATTCCTCCCTCCCGCAGACGTATGGCCAGAGGTTCCATCTCCAACGCGAAGATTAGAGGGGAAAGGGAGCAGCCCTGTCTGGTCCCACGCTCGACCCGCAGTGGCGCGGAGATATACTGCCCTATCCTGAAGCGAGTGGTAAGATTGGTATAGAGAAGTTGGGTATATCTAAGTAAATTGGGACCTATCCCCGCTCTCCGAAGAACTGCGAAGAGATACGGCCATGTGAGAGTGTCGAATGCCTTCTCAAGGTCCAAGATCAGGCACGCTGCGTGAGGATATCTAGTATTCACCTGATCCTGGACATGGAATAGACGCCGCAGGTTTTGGGAGGTACAGCGACCCGGGACGAACCCACACTGATCCATGTGAATCAGGGGTCGGAGGATCCCTTCATTGTGCTCTGCCAGAATTTTCCCCAATATCTTGCAATCAGCCGAGAGGAGCGTAATTGGGAGGTAAGATGATAGCAATTGTGGGTCCCGATGTGGCTTCACGAAGGACACGATGATTGACTCCCGGAGAGAGCTAGGTAGTTCTCCCTTCTCAAACGCAGTTGCGTACATTGCGACAAGGCGCGGCGTCAGGAGGGGGGAGAAGGCGCTAAAATACTCTAGGGGTAGGCCGTCCATCCCTGGTGCTTTACGACGTGCCATGGCTCGGAGAGCGTGCGAGACGTCCGACGCAGAAATCTTCGCTTCCAGGTTGGCGTTGTCGGCTCTGGAGATGTATGGAATTTGTAAGGGGTCTAAAAAGCGGGGAATGGCTTCCGGGTCGGTCGATTGTGGGGCCCGGTAGACAGTGCTATAGTACTGATAGAAAACCTGGAGGATATCTACCTGGGTCCGTACTACGTCCCCCGAGGGGCCAGTAATCTCCGTGATAGGGTGTATGCCCGCATCCTGCTTTACCAGCCAGGCCTTGAGCGTTCCCGCTTTATCTCTATCTCGGTGCACCCTTGCTGCGTAAGCTCTGAAGTTATATTTCCGCAGGGTACTTAATGCCTCAGTGTAACGGGACCGCGCTGTAGCTACCTGTCGCGCTGACGCCGCATCCCTATCTTCGCGCTGGGTGCGTGTTGCCAGGTGTCCATGAGTGATCGTTCTAGTGTGCGCTTCATCCCAGCGATCTGTGTGATACACGCGTCTCGCACCACCACCTTGAACGCATCCCACTCCGCTAACCTCGACGAAGCCGTGTCGGTGTTATTGGTGAAGTAGTCTTGGATTGTGCGTGCATGATCATGTGTAAAAGCCAGATCAGTAAGGCAATCGCGTCGGAGGCGCCACGTGGGAACCGGAGGAAGCGCCGGTCTCCAATGCAGTCGAATGACATCCGCATCGTGGTCAGACACCACCCTACCTAGATAATCTGTCTCATGTATTTTCGGGATGAGCGTCGGGGAACATAAAAACCGGTCCAGTCGGACCTGTAAATTATGGGGAATGGAATGGAAGGAGTACAGCCTTGTGTGGGGGTGATGTGCTCTCCACGCATCCTCCAACGCCCAATGTGTCACCCAACTCCGGAAGTGCTCTGCGTGTCTCGAAGCCGGGGAGTGGCGCGGAGGCGGGTGAGATCTATCAAGGGTGAGGTCCAGTACTCCATTATAGTCACCCCCTAGGATCCAGGGAATGGATGGGAACTGTGCCAATACCCCCGTCAGGACTTCCCAATATCGCTCTTGGTCGGTGTTCGGCATGTAAATGCTGCCCAATAGTATCGCCTGCCCATCCAATACCCCATGTAGTAGCGCATATCTCCCTTCTGCATCTACCACCCTTCGAATTTCCTGAAACGGGGTGCCCGGGCATAGCCAAATGAGCGCCCCCGTGCGTAAGCCGAGAACGAGAACACAAGGTTCCCCTCCATTTCGCCTGCAATTTACCCACTTCTGTAGCCGTGAGGGGAGTCTCTTGGAGAAACGCTATGTGCGCACGTTGACGTTTGATGTATGAGTAGATGGCATAGCGTTTATGCGGCGTATGTAGGCCCCTGGTGTTTAGCGTGAGTCTGCTAAGTTCCATGTTAGGCATTGGATAGGGTTCTGGTGAGTGCGTAGTGGCCTAGTGGCGACGCTCGCGGGGAGTGTGACGGCCCCGGGTGCCCTTGGCCCGACTAAAACAGTGGTGTGGGGTGTCGTAGGCGCCTTGGTGTCGAGCATGTACCTCATGTGTGGTTTCCTTAGGGTAAGAACTATTATGGGTAGGGAAACACAAATAAGTAACCAAAACCATGGTCGGGAAACCGTCCCAATACTTGGGACCCATCAGCAAAGCTAATGCGTCCTGTTAGACTCGGGGGTCTCTGGTTGGCACAAGGTTGTCCTTGTGTCAAGCAGGAACCCTCTCCTCTATGTCAGGGCGCAGGATAACCCCTCGTGAATGACCCTTGCTCACCCTCTAGGTGCGTGGCGTGAGCAGCCAAGGCGATTCCTCAGGCGTTGTTGGTTAAGCACTTACAATCGCACACACAGTAAATACATCAATCCCCCCAGAAACGGACACCAGACTTGGATATGTAGAAAAATACGCTTCTTTATGTAAAAATAGGCATATATATCTTAGCAGACTTATCACAAGACCAATAACGTTTTCGCTATGCCACCAGGTTGTAAAGCAGGCAAATGTTCTTTGTTCGTAGTTTCAAATGGATACTTTGTAGTCTCTTGCAAATGTTACTTGTGGTTCCAGTACTTACAGAGATCGGCTCCTGCGAACGGGGAAATAAGGCGTTGCGGGCCCCGAGCCCGATACTGGAATTCTTAAGAACGTGTAGTTGCTTTCGGGAGTCGGCACGGGAGGGTGCGACTCAGCAGTGATGGGGCACCTTTGGATCCTCTTGAGCAGGTGCGTGTAGTCAGGCAGGCGCGGCCCACGACCCTCAGCACGGCAGTGCGGGGTTCTCCTCAGCGGGGGCGGTGCGGCCTGATCTCAGGGCGAGATCGCGAAGCGGGGTCACAGGGCACGGTCCGTGCAGCTGGGGACCCGGCGGGGATCACGATCGTCGGACAAGGATTCCGGCGGGAGGGGCGATAGCGCTTCAGCGCGCTCCAATAGCAGGCGGTGGCAGAGGTGCCGGCGGCCTAGCCCGGGGTAGAGAGCGACTCCGGTCGGAGCGAGGCTCTCAAGGGGGGGCAAAGGCAGGCAGGCTCCCGAGTGTCACAGCCCTCGGAGGGGGCGATGAGGGGCGCAGTCTTTCTCCAGCTGGATGCACACACGGCTCGAGTTTCAGGACGAGCAAAGGCACAAAGAACCCACTGGTCCTGGGGTTCAGTTCAGGGGGCAAGCTCAGATCAAGCCCTTGGAGAATGTTTAAGCACAAAGCAGCAAAGTCTTTTCAGCAAGTCTCTTCCTCTCCTTTCTCAGCAAGGCAAGCAGCAGGCCAGTCCTTCCAGCGTCTTCTTCTCCTTCTAGTCGGGCAGAGGTTCTTTGTGGTAAAACAGGATTCTGATTTGCAAGGAGCGGGGCTCCAACTTTTATACCACATTTCTTTTGTTCTTTCAGGCCAGGGGGGCCTTCGCATAGTCGTTCTCAGTCCTGAGCACTTTGTTGGGGGTACTCTGACTTCTGCTTTCAGTGTGAGGGGCAGGCACATCAGCCGCTCTACAGGAGGTGGAGCCGGCATTCAGGGGACAAGTACTTTCAGGATCACCTTGTGGAGAGCGCTTCGCCCGTCCGGGGCCAGGTGCAGGCTGAGTCATCAGTCGCTCCCCAGGGGGCGGAGCCAGCTTTGTGGTGGTGGAGCACTGCCCTATTCAGAGTCCAAGGGGCACCCCCACCTCCCACCAAGGTGCTCTCCTGCCATTCGCTACCTGTCATCCCCCCAGCCCTGTCACTCACATAGCCCAGACAGTCAGATACACGCACAGCAGAGGCGGGCTGAGATGGTTAAGCGAGTAAATACGGACTTTCTAAAAAGTCGTATTTACAAACCCAGGATAGTAAAATAAACTTGACTACAAGAAGTATTTTATTATTCTGAGTTCAGGCATACTAAACATATCTCTCTACCATGTTCCCTGAGCCTGCTGGGATTATAGGATGTAATAATTCCAGCAGCTCATCTGGCCTAAGGGGAACAGGTAGCCTTGCAATAGTGAGCCACGAAAAATGGCTGTAATTCACTATTAGGACATGCCACACACTCAGGGCTTGTCCTACCTTACACCTACAATGCACCCTGCCCGTGGGCCTACCATAGGGGTGACTAACATGAGGCAAAGGGAAGGTTTGGAGGCTGGCAAGTGTGTGCACTTGCCCAGCCAGCATGACAGTACCAAACTGCACGCAGGTTCTGCAGTGGCAGACCTTAGACACATTTTACAAGGCCGCTTCTGTGGGTGGCGCAACCAGCGCTGCAGGCCCACTAGCAGCATTGGCATTCACAAGCCCTGGCACTCCTGGTGCACTTTACTGGGGACTGACAGTAAATCCAATAAACTAATCATGAATATCAATTAATGTATACATTTTACCATAGGGAGAGCATATGCACCTTAGCACTGGTCAGCAGTGGTAAGGTGCCCAGAGTCATAAAACAGCCAACAACAGGTCAGAAAAAATACCGGAGGAAGGCAAAAAGTTTAGGGATGACCCTGCAAAAAGGGCCAAGTCCAACACGTCCAAACAGTCTCTCCCCAATCCAGGGATCGTAACCATCAGAACAAAACAACAATGGGGGTGACGGGCGCCGCTGAGGCTGGATCGCGCCGGGCATTCGTAGGAGTGTCGTATGTCGCCTGGCCGAGTTGACGGCCCAAGTGTAGAGGCACGGGAGTGGTGTGAGCTGTTCAGTTCATATGGGTGCAGCATGTATGTCGTGCGGGTACCTGTGGGTCCATGTCTCTTCGGTACCGGTGTTCCTTCAGCCCGTATCCAACTGTAGCAGAGTGTCCGGGACTGTTAGGATGGAGTGTGCGGAGGTCCGAACGGGGAGGGCCTCTTCCTCCTCCTCCGAGGTGAAGAGATGGGGTGCTCTGTCTAGTTCTTCCCCAGTAGCATCGGGTCCCAACGCCGCCACCGCCTGCACGGCCCTGTTTCTTTCCCGGAGGATCTGATCCGGGCTCGGAGAATGCTCTGTACGTTGGTCACGTAGACCTCGGTCGCTCTGCCATCGCTAGGGACTGTGATTTCCGTGCCTTGCACCTGCTGGGGCGTGACCTGGTTCGTGTGTGAGGTTTGGCGGGGGCCTCCCGCGGGCCCAGTCGGCAGTGGCGGTCCGCCCAGTCGGCGGCTTCCTCAGCAGCCATGAAAAAGTGAGTGGTGTCCACGTGGATGAATTTGAGAAGGGCCGGGAACAACAAAGAGTATTGTATGTTATTGTCCCGTAGCCGGCGTTTCACCTCCAGGAATGATGAGCGCTGTTGTTGTACTGCCCTGGCATAGTCGGGGAACACCATAACGTGGCTGTTTTCCACCTGCAGAGGGCCCGCGGCCCGGGCCACTCGGATGGCCGCATCTCTGTCCTGAAAGTGTAGGAACTTGGCGAGCATCGGCCGGGGCGGAGCCCCCGGGCGCAGTCTGCCCGATGGCACCCGATGAGCCCGCTCTAAGGTGAAGAAGGCCGTTCGTTCCACCTGAGGGGTAAAGGATTTGATCCAGGTCTCCATGTAGTGCCGTGGCGTCGCCCCTTCAATTCCTTCCGGGAGACCGATCACCCGAATGTTGCATCTTCGGGAGCATCCTTCCAGGTCATCGAGGCGCTCCTCTATGGTGGACTGCCGATCCTGTAACGCCCGTATTACAGTCTTGTGGGCTGTCACTACTGGTGCGAGTTCCGAGATCGAGGTCTCCCCATCCCTCACCCGGTCCGCCAGTTTCCGATGGTCATCACATATCAGGCTAATGTCTGTGGTAATGGACCCCAGGCGTTCCTCCATGGAGATCCGGGAGAGCTCGATGGCCGCCAGCACCTGGTCTAGCTTGACTGTGATGACCGGGTCCGATTGCGTGGCCGTGGGCACCTCCAGCACCCTGGCCTGTGGTCGGTGTTCCGGCACTGTTTCCGGTATCGTGGTCTGCTGCGTCGATCGTGTTTTCCCCATGTCCAAACGCCAACCGGCGATCTCTCGCCGTAAGGGCGTGGCGAGGTGCGGGCGCGGGTCCTCTCCGGGGGCCACCACCTTATCCGGCGGCCTCCTGGCCGTTCGTTTCATGTATGGGATATAGTGTGTACGTATATCCCCTCCTCTGCCCCGCCAGGGGCCGCTTCGCCGGGCCGCCAATCACTCCGCCGGCGACTCCCCCGTGGGAGTTGTTCCGTGGGAGAAAGAGGGCGCTAGCCCGAGGGTCGCAGGGCCTCACGGCGTCGAACGATCACCTCCCGCCGCCGTCTCCGCCTCTGTATCCCTTTGTCACTGGTCACCGGGCGCCGCCGGCACTAGGTTTAGGGAGGAGGGCGTCCCCCGACCACAGGGCGCCCCTCCGTGTGTTCCGGGATGGCGTCCCCAATCACCGCATGCTACGTGGCTCCCGTCCACTTCGCCCCCGTGGGAGTCCCACCGTGGTCCGTCCTCCTCAGTGCGACCGTGGGCCCTGGCCGCAGGTCCTCGGTCCGCCGACCCAGGGGGGGGGCGACCCGATGGTGATGTCAGGCAGCCGGGGGGGGGCCCTCCCCCGCCCCACCTCCCCGGTTGATGCGTGCGGGCGTCGGGCCTATGGTCCTTCGGCAGGAGTCGGCGCTGCCCCTCTCAGTGCTCGGCTGAGGCCTTAAATGCAGCGCTGCTGTCATCGTGCGGCGGCCATGTTAGGGTCAGGCAGTGGGCCTCGCAGCGCCCGGGCCCCTCCGTGGTCCCCCAACGGCCCAACGCCTCGCGGCCATCCGTGCCCGTGGTAGCCCCAGGGGGTTGTCGCCCTCGCTCACCCCTCGTGTCTTCTCCGGGGCCGCCTGGGGGCGTCGCTGATGCCGGGCGCTGGAGGGATCCCCCGTCGGGGCACGGTCAAGCCGGTCTGGGGGGCATCCGCCGCTTCTCCCGGGTTGGAGGGGGCGTCCGTCCCCCGTGCTGGTGCCTTCGGTGGTCCCCTCCAGGGGCGGCTGGCGCTGCCGGTCCGATTTTCGCGCTCCGCCAGGTATTATGGGACGGCCGCCACCATCCTGCCCCGAAGGTCCTGGTCGTCTCGGGGGCGGCAGGCGCCGCTGGGACGCCTCTCCCGGGAGTTGTGATCGCCCAGGGTGGCCCCCCGCCGCTCACCGCCACTCCGGTGCCGATGGCCGCGCTCACACCGCCATGACGACGCTGTGTGTTGACTTCTGGGCTGCCCGGTCGCGGAGCCCTAGCAGACTGCCTCCGCCATCGTGGCTTGCTTGGCCACGCCCCCCCAAGAAGAGCTCATATGAGCAATAAATACCCTACATACCGGTAAGGCCATAGGACCGAAGGGTATCCCAGTAGAATTCTACAAAAGAACGGCCACACTTACTTAATATGTACGAGGACAGTAGAAAATAGGGGGAACTCCCTAGAGACCAGCGCCTGGCCACGATAGTCGCTATATATAAACCTGGAAAACCGCCACAAGAATGCATGTCCTACAGACCGATATCCCTCATAAATGCTGAAGCAAAGATATTGGCAAAAGCGCTAGCATTACGATTACAACCATATTTGGGAATGGTGATTCGCCCAGACCAGTCAGGATTTATGCCGAACTGCAATACGGCTTTAAGCCTGAGGAGGCTCCACGGAGTCTTGGCACGGAGGTCCACTATAGACGAAGGCGACTTAATTATGTCCCTGGATGCACGAATGGCATTCAACATGGTCGAATGGCTGTTTCTTTTTGCAGTCCTTCGTCACCTAGGATTTGGCCCCAAGTTCTGTCAATGGGTACAACTGCTCTATACTAAACCCATGGCGCAGGTGGTGGCAAACGGGCACATCTCGGCCGATTTTCCCTTGGGTAAAGGAACAAGACAGGGATGCCCGCTGTCGCCTCTCCTATTTGCCATAGTACTAGAGTCATTGGCGGCGTGGATACGACAAGACCCGGTAATTCGCGGACTCAAATGGGCCTTGGGATGGGAAGATCGTATATCGCTCTATGCGGATAATGTGTTGTTATATCTAGCTTCACCGGCATGCTCAATTAATAGCCTTTTAGACATCTGTGCATCATATGGCCGGGTATCGGGTTTCCACAATAAACTGGGCAAAATCACAAATTTTTATACTATATGGCCCTCTCCCGAGACTCCCGCGTAATTGCGGCATACGAATAGTTGACAAAGGGTTTAAGTATTTGGTAATCTACATAACGGACCAAGACAAGCTCTTCACAGAAGAGAATCTTACGAAACCCCTGACACGCTTTCGCCGGGATGTTAGCCACTGGCGATCCCTACCACTCACAATGCTGGGTAGGGCGGCTCTCTTTAAGATGATGGCGCTCCCCAGATTCCTATATGCCTTACAGAACACACCATTCCCAATCTCCCCCGGCTTATTTTGTAGCGATAAACTCGGAGGTAACTAAATTACTATGGGATGGTAGATCAACCCGTATAGCCACGCGTAAACTGGTGAAGAGTTGGTACGACAGGGGGATTGCACTAATATAAGAGCATACTACTGGGCATCTCAACTTACGGTCATAAATCAATGGTTACACGCGCCACAAGAGGAAACGGCCTATCGCATTGACAGACACCTCTTGGGAGTAGACGGGATGATGAAGGCACTCTATAATAATACCAAGCAAATTACCCTGACAGGTCCAACAGCACATACAGTAAAGGTATGGCATGAGCCACAACGGGCACTGGGATGGGAGGGAGTCACGACACAGGCAACGCCACTATTGGACACACAAAAGTTGGGGAAGCTGGGTAACACTAAAGGCTTCAGGCAATGGGACCTGATCTACATTTCAAGGGTGGGTGACTTATGGAGAAAGGATGGGATTATTCCGTTCACACAATTACAAATGACCTATGGCCTGGTGATGACGAAAACTTTCAGATACATACAGATTACACATGCACTCAAGGCCCTGATCCCGCCAGGCTCACAAATACCAGACTCTTCACCCCTGGAAGACTGACTACTCACAGATCATATGACAAAAAACGCCATCTCACAAACATATAGGAAAATAATCAATAACCAGCCAGACCCCACAACGACTCTTAAAGCAAGATGGGAGGAAGACATAGGAGAATTAGACGAGGAGGACTGGCAGGAAGCAATATCATCCCCTAAAGAAGTGGCAATCCCTTCTAGGCTGAAACTAATACAATTGAAGGTGCTACCACGCACCTCCTACACGAGAAAACTGCTGCACAAACTGGGCAAGTCAGATACCCCTCTCTGCCTGCAACAGTGTGGCGCGCCTGGCACGTTCTGGCATACAATCTGGCAGTGCACAGAAATTGGGACGTACTGGGTAGCAATTATGCGTACGATGACGAAGGTGATGAGGGTAACGATACAGCCGGAACCTAAGAGATGTTTACTTACCATTTGGGAACCCACGGACCGCAACCATGCGGCTCGAGATTGGGTGACGCTGGGGATGGCAATAGCTAAGAGAAATATGGCGCAGCTCTGGGGATCCAGACTGACCCTGACCCTCGGGCGATGGTCCCAAGACATGGACGGTGTAATGATGGCGGAAAAATCAGTTTACTTACATATGAGATGCCCTAAAAAGTGGTCCCGGGCGTGGGGAGGATGGAATAGGTACCGGGGCAATATCTGCGAACCCCCAAGAGAGGAATCACAGTCTGTGGAAAGTGAATGATTAACGATTGAGATTATAATGTTACAAGAGACGCTGAACCCTGACATATATGAGGGAAAGAGTGCAAAAGAAAAACTCTGAAGCTGTACTGTCTGAAACAATCGAAAGGATACTAAAATGTTGTGGTCTTGTAATATGTAGTGTGCATAATGCGAATATGTGAATTAATGCGTCGTGGTGTAATAACAAAATTGTTAATACAAAGATTATATCAAAAAAACTCAGACAGAAACAGTGCTTTACATTATAATAAGTTCCATCCACCAGCACTAAAGCAACATCTACCTATGTCTCAGTTCATCAGGGTTAAAAGGATCTCTTCAGAAACAGACGTGTGATTGTTCCATACAGGAGTTCTATTCACAATATGAGAAAAGAGGTTACCCGGCTAGGGTATTAGATAAAGCTGTTTGAAGAGTGCAAACCATGGAATGTAGGAGTCTATTACAACAATCAATCAAACCTACACAATCTAGAGAGGTTTATGTAGTGAAATGTTCCACCAAGTCATTGTAGGAAGCTGGCTCTGTATATACTATACCAAAGTGAGGTATAGTGTGCACAGAGTCCAGTGGAACTCAAAAGGTAGGCAGAGGTAAAGTAGATAGCACCTCACTCTCTATTTGTGGTAGTGTGGTCGAGCAGTAAGGCTTTATCAGAGGACAGTGTTAAGTATTTGTTGTACACACTCAGTCAGTAAATAAATTCACACACTCAAAGACTGAATTTCAGACCAATTGTTTTTGTATAAAAATATTATTTTAGTTATTTTATTTTCTAGCACCAAGCAAGCCTGGCACAGGTAAGCAATACATTCTTTACAATAGTAATGCAGTTTGAATTGCAATTGTAAATGTACTTTGATTTGATTAGTGTTACTGATAGTGCTTTTCAGAATACAGTACATATACTTTGTATAGGTTTTTTGTAAAATTACAGGTGTTACTTTTGAGATTACTTTTCTTACACAGTGCAGTATGCCTGGATACTGCACTGGGACAGTTCCTGTAAACAGGTAAGTAAAAGCATTTTTGGTTAGTTAGTACAATTTTAAAGAATTTCATTAGGTTTTCCAACTCCACACTTAGAAACATTTACTAGCAAAACAGTCAATGTTATCCTATGGAGGAAAATAGTATTATCGGTTTAAAGCTACGTACTTTGTTGTGGGAGTTGGGGTTCAGGGGTTAGACTCAGGGTCAGGGATGCACACTTGTTACACCCTCAGCGGCACTACGGTGGCCATGTGCAGAGTGCTGAGGCCCAAAGTTATCCAATGGGGGTTAGGGGGTCTTCGGTTGGTGGCTGCTGACAAGCAGGCCACTGGGTTCTGGAGCAAAGCTCCTGGACTTAAGCTCAGGGCAAAGGGGGGTTTAGGACAGCACAAAAGATGCACCCTCAGTGGGACTGGGGCGGCCAGGTGCAGAGTGCTGTTTTGGCATCGGAAGCCCTGTAGCTTTCAATGGGGAGTCTCCTGTATGCAAAAGCACTGCAGGCTCGGGGACAAAGGTCTTCTGGGTGCAACCACCACTTGGAGAGGTAAGTTGGGATCTTGAAGGTTGGTTAGGCACCATCGGTTGGGCCACCCAAGGCCGTTGGTCGTCGGGTGCAGGGGTACCTTTTAGGGTTGAATCTTCTTACCAGCTCCTGATCGTGGTTGGGGGGACCTTCCGGTTTACATAACATGTGAATTTGTAAAGCGCAGTATCACCCAAGCTAGGGTCTCAAGGCGCTGATTAACAGATGTTTATTGTTACCCAACTCAATGGTACTCATTTTATCGACCTCCGATGGATGAAAGGGTGAGTGGACCCGCCGGGATTTGAACCTGTGACCATGAGGTCGAACACAGGCTGTATTAGTCCACTAAGACACCAGACCCGGCTGAGCATGCAGGCGTCTGCTGGAGGCTTGAGGCACATCAGGGGCGCCAGATCTTGGGTCAGGATCGCCGGGGGGACCTCGTCTGGGTGTTGGGCCACTCGAACTCAGGCCATGGGCATTGGGTGCAGAGTTGGGTCAGACCAGCGGATCTTTGCAGAACTGTAGTCTGTTGTTTGAACAAATCCGGTGTTCATGTGAGAAAGAGTCTTTGGGATTGAAGGCAAGCAGGTCCTCCGGGTTTGTCAAGGTTTCTGGCTGCAGGACACACCAGGAGTTTGCTGGAGCAGGTCCGAGGTGGGGACAGGCTGGTTGAGCTGGGGCCAAGTCAGTAGGCGTCCTCCACTTGTTAGCTTCAGCACGGCTGTTCAGTCCTTCTTCTTTTCTTCTTGCAGGTTCTTGTCTGACTTCTTGGTTCAGGGCTGCCCCCTAAATACTGTATTTAGGGAGCGTTTTAGGGGTCTTGAGGTCAGTAGCCAATGGGCTACTGACCTTGGAATGACTTCACCCTTGGTGTTCTCACCCCTCCGGGGGGGTGAGCACAATCCCTAATCCTGATTGGGGAGTGCCTGCCATCTGCAAGATGGCGGGCACTGAAGAGTGGGCTTCACCTCACCTCCCCCACCTGGGGGGTGGAGTTGGCAGAGGTGGGCACACCTTCCGGGCTGGCTAATGTTTCCCCTCGTTCTCCCTCTGAAAAGGAGGGGAGACAGGAAGGGGCCCTGCTCCTGCTAGCAGGTGAGGCTGGGGGTCGCATTACAAAGGCTGCCAGGCCTTTGAAGCTCCCCTGCCACAGATGGCTCTTCCTGGCCTGGGGGAGCTCTGAACACCTCTGCCCAGGAAAGGCTTTATTTCTGGGCTCAGTGAGCAAAGGTTCTCACCCTAGGGGTCCAGAAACATGTCATGTGGTGGCAGGCTGGTGTTTACCAGTCAGGGAACCCACCAGAGGCTGGTCGTTTTTTAGGGGGCATCTCTAAGATGCCTTCTGAGTGCATTTTTCATTAAATCACACACTGTCATCAGTGTGGGTTATTGTGCTGAGAAGTTTGATACCAAACTTCGCAGTTTTTAGTGTAGCCATTATGGTGCTGTGGAGTTTGTAATGACAAACTTGCAGCACCATATGCTCTTAATGGCGGCACTACACTTACAATGTCTAAGAATGGACTTAGACCCTCTAGGGTACAGAGCTCATGCACCTGTACCCTAAGAACTGGTATAGGGCACCCAGCTAGAGGGGTGACTGATCTATGACAGGGCAGTGGGTTGGAGGTGTGGCATACAGAGATGTGTGCGGTGTCCACTCTTCACTTTGTTCTGCACCAAAACACGCAGCCTGCAAAGGCAGTGTGTGAGTGTAAAGGTACAGGACCTCTAAGGGTGGCACAATAAGTGTTGCAGCCCTTAGAGGCCTTCCCTGGTCACAGTGCCCTGGGTACCTGTGGTACCATTTACCAGGGGCTAACCTGTGGCCAGAGAGTGCCAACTGGGTGTACAAGGTACAGTTTTGGGGAAAGAACACATGCCCTGGGAACCTGATTGGCAGGGACCCAGGGCATATTAAGTCAAAGTGCATCAGTAGTTTGCCAAACAGTGGGAGAAACCCAGCTTTCTACAGTCATCAGATGAATCATCAACAGGAGATGGGAAGTGCTAGAACAAGAATCAGACTTAGGGGACCTCTTCAAAGTAAAACCTTTATTTGCACATGCACAATCCAAAAGTCTTAAATATTAAAGACACCGTCCATTCCACAGATAGAAAATCGCAAAGGTATTTGTAAATGCTTCAATTACATTCACTGTAGTAACGTCACAATGGAAAACATGTTTTCACATCCAGAGACAGGGAAAACCATCAAGTTATGTCATACTTCGGACTGTAAGTCAGGTACATTAATTTATGCAATTAAATGTTCTTTGCAGCCAACTTTATGTTAGTAAAAGCGAACGTAAAATTAAAACACGAATCACAGAACACAAGAGTATGATCAGAGCCAAGAATGGCAATTCCTGTTTGTTGTCGAGCTAATGCGTCACTAATCATAACATAGCTCAACTTCGGTTAACAGTTTTACAGAGATTAACCACACAAGCAAACTCTAAATCACACAAAATCTTAGCAACCTTTTGGATCAGATATTTAGATACCTTAATTCCCAAAAGATTAAATGATAAACTAGTAATGCTATGTTTCTTATAAACATGCTGACGCTTATTAACATGCATTGATATTTGTCACGTAGTAGTGTGTCATATGTTTTAAGAGTCTTTTTTGGTTAACGGAATTCACCTGTTCATGGAAGCAATATTGTTTTTAATCTGCAATTGTGATTGTACAATATGTGTAAATGCACATTGACACTTAACCTATTCATTGCTTTATTTCTGTTTTTGTTTCCTTTGCACACATGTTTCAAGCTCACATTCAGGCACTGGCACTTTCCCGTTCTATTTCAGAATTTAACTCACAAACAGCATTTGTAAGACTGGAGGGTTTATTTTGATTTTGCGTTTCAATACTTGGTTGTTTTATATTTGCTGTGTTCCTTGGTGATATGTATCTAAGAATTCGGGTTCAAAATGTTGCAATGAGCATTGTTGATTTACAATTGGATAGTCTGTCTAAGGTCTATTAGAAAGCCGGCCACATGACCTAGGGATCCGGAAGTGTTTGGCCCCGTACGTTTACAGGTTTGTAATCAGAAGATTCATAATTGTTCAGAATTAGGTTACTCATTAAATGAAGAGGCATGCAATGAATTTGCTGTCAAATTGTTTTGAATTTATAAACATTTTGGCATCACAAAGGAACCCATAGTGTCCATTAGTTGTGTGTACAGTGTTGCGTACACCAAGTGGTATACTCTGAAGGTCTATAATTACATATGTTTGCCATATTAAAGTTTTGAGGAACAGTTCAATACATTAGAGTATACATGGTCATCAATTACTGAATGGAACATTCTCCTGTTTGTTCCAAATTACCATGCATATCTTGCACAATTGTATTGACATAGAAACCATATAATAATGTCATTTAATAATGTTTTGTTTACCATGATCAATGAAGGCGAATCCCTGCTTGATTTCCTCATAGTAATCTCTGGAATCGCCATGCCATTCTGCAACCAGTTCCTGAAATGCTTTAAAGTTAAACAGTCTGTAAAAGAATAAAAAGCATATGAGACTTTCCAAGAATGATTATGTATTAGATGTTCCTGTTCGCAAACAGAATGGACAGTTTCCAGTTTGCTTTATAGTAAAAAACTACAGTCCAACATAGGCTTTTATTTGTCCATCTGATATTCTGTATTACTCTGTCTACAGGTCTTCATCAACCCCCTTTCAATGTATGTACTGTCGATGTCTCCATCCCTTAGGCTTAGAAGTTATTCCATGCAATCTGTACTTTTCCATGAGAATTGATTTTAGGAACATTATTCCCAGGGGGGAGGGGTAAGGGGGATGAATTCCTCGATAGTTATTGACGGGGTGAAGTCAGAGGGCCTGCAGAGAAGCTGAGGACCCTACTGCAACCTGATCAATACCTAGCTGGGAGTGCCCTCCTTCTTTGATAATACTGGTGTTGTAAATCAAGCCCTTAAAAAGTGGGGTTAAGTTCACAAAATTGTTAGACACTATGGGCCCTATTACGATGCCTGTCGGACGAGCGTCCAACTGGCACTGTAGGGAAGTGGGACCTCCCGACAAGGAGTTGGCAGCCCCACTTCCATTATTTGGATGCGACCGCATTCATGGCGGTCGGACAGTGTATATTATTTGAATTGCGGCTTATGCTGTGATCTGCAGCACAAGACTCAAAAGAAAATACACACTTTTAAAACATCCATGTACCATTCAGCAGGCACCAATGCGCTGCCTTCCACATGCTGCATTGATGTTAGGGGGCACCAGAGGTGACCCCCAGGGCCCATAGTGTAGGGCCAGGGGGGTTAGGGGCCTTGCTAGGGGTCCCAAATAAGCCTTTCCACCAGCTTTTTCATGTCGTAAGAATCAACATGAAGAGGCTGGCGGAAAGGTCAATCATAATCACCATGGCAGTGCCAGAGAAGGCACGGCCGCCATTGTAGGGAATGCGATCCGACCATTCGCACGATCGACTCCTTGAGCCATTTGGAAGCTGTCAGTCAGTCCCTCTGCATCGTAATACAGCAGTCTGACTGCGGCCAAGGATATCAGTGGGACCGACATGGACGCTCCATTGATGTCGCTCCCACGGATATCGCAATGAGGCCCTATGTTTTTCATGGGACTGTGTGGGTGAAAAGTTACAAAGAGTTTACCAGTTGGATTTTGTTTGGTGAATAGACTGACATGTTTGTCCCATTTAAATGCATTGTCGTGAATTCCTGGATTTTGATTTGGATATGGATTTGATGGAATAAAAAGGAGCATATAATAAGGGTGACAGCATACTTTTTTCACAATATAAATCATTTATTGGCGATATCGACATTATTTTAGGAACCGTATTGATTTCAAGATCTGAAAAAAACGCTAACCCCCTGCTCGGATTTAATGAGCCATGTTTGCTCATTTGATGGAAGCTAAAATTTGGGCACATTTTCTATAAATTATTAAATCTCTTCCTCATCCATGTGAGATACATGTCTGACATGCTGAGCTGAACATGTACCTGCATGAATAGAAGCAGTCTGTTAATTGATTCCCCAGTGTTTTACTTCAGCTTCATAACATAGTTCTAATGAACAACTAGATTCTTAACATCCTATATTCTGTATTACTCTGTCTACAGGTCTCCATCAGCCCCCTTTCAATGTATTTACTATCGATGTCTCCATCCCTTAGGCTTAGAAGTTATTCCATGCAATCTGTACTTTTTCATGAGAATTGATTTTAGGAACATTATTCCCAGGGGGGAGGGGTAAGGGGGATGAATTCCTCGATAGTTATTGACGGGGTGAAGTCAGAGGGCCTGCAGAGAAGCTGAGGACCCTACTGCAACCTGATCAATACCTAGCTGGGAGTGCCCTCCTTCTTTGATAATACTGGTGTTGTAAATCAAGCCCTTAAAAAGTGGGGTTAAGTTCACAAAATTGTTAGACACTATGGGCCCTATTACGATGCCTGTCGCATGAGCGTCCAACTGGCACTGTAGGGAAGTGGGACCTCCCGACAAGGAGTTGGCAGCCCCACTTCCATTATTTGGATACGACCGCATTCATGGCGGTTGGACAGTGTATATTATTTGAATTGCGGCTTATGCTGTGATTTGCAGCACAAGGCTCAAAAGAAGATATACACTTTTAAAACATCCATGTACCATTCAGCAGGCACCATGCGCTGCCTGCCACATGCTGCATTGATGTTAGGGGGCACCAGAGGTGACCCCCAGGGCCCATAGTGTAGGGCCAGGGGGGTTAGGGACCTTGCTAGGGGTCCCAAATAAGCCTTTCCACCAGCTTTTTCATGTCGTAAGAATCAACATGAAAAGGCTGGCGGAAAGGTCAATCATAATCACCATGGCAGTGCCAGAGAAGGCACGGCCGCCATTGTAGGGAATGCGATCCGACCATCCGCACGATCGACTCCTTGAGCCATTTGGAAGCTGTCAGTCAGTCCCTCTGCATCGTAATACAGCAGTCTGACTGCGGCCAAGGATATCAGTGTGACTGACATGGACGCTCCATTGATGTCGTTCCCACGGATATCGCAATGAGGCCCTATGTTTTTCATGGGACTGTGTGGGTGAAAAGTTACAAAGAGTTTACCAGTTGGATTTTGTTTGGTGAATAGACTGACATGTTTGTCCCATTTAAATGCATTGTCGTGAATTCCTGGACTTTGATTTGGATATGGATTTGATGGAATAAAAACGAGCATATAAAATAAGGGTGACAGCATACTTTTTTCACAATATAAATCATTTATTGGCGATATCGACATTATTTTAGGAACCGTACTGATTTCAAGATCTGAAAAAAACGCTAACCCCCTGCTCGGATTTAATGAGCCATGTTTGCTCATTTGATGGAAGCTAAAATTTGGGCACATTTTCTATAAATTAACAAATCTCTTCCTCATCCATGTGGGATAAATGTCTGACATGCTGAGCTGAACATGTACCTGCATGAATAGAAGCAGTCTGTTAATTGATTCCCCAGTGTTTTACTTCAGCTTCATAACATAGTTCTAATGAACAACTAGATTCTTAACATCCTATTTTCAAATAAACAGAGACGCACTGATGGATGCCATTTAGCTGGGACAGGAACTGTTGAATGTAAAACCTTTCCTATGGGACAAGGTGAAGTAAACGCACATTCTGAGGTTAATGCAATTAGGAAAGTAGCATGTTTAAAACATGTGAGGATAAGTATTTTCTGTAGCAATTAATCACACGATATATATTTTAAAGGGGCTACAAACATTAAACAAGCGATATCCCTCAATCAGAAACCTTTTTTCTGTTTACTCAAGTTAACCATCCTTTCTTTTGCTTAATCCCCTTCAATTTTAAGTAACAGCGTTTTGGTAGACATGAAAGGATATTTTAAGCTCATATTTAAATGTATGGGAGTAGATATTTTTAGAGGTGCAGGAAGTTATTTAAAACAAATAGATTTGTGTTTCATTGTGTAAATAAGACCCTAATAATATACTCGTTAAATATATATTTTTTGTTTGTAGTTTTTCACACTTTGCTTATCGGTAGTTGCATCGACCTGTAAGAGTGCTCTCTGGCTACAAATGAATTTGTATTGTGAGCAAAAAACAAGAAATGGTAAATCACATTTAAATATTTATATTTATTTTCTATAAAAATGTTGCTCTATATAACTTATAAATGACTGCTTTCAGGGTTAATGACATTCAAAAATAAGGAAAATTATAAATCAGACAGAAAATGAGGCCCCTATTTTAAAACAAAATGAAAATTGTCTTGGACTAGACAATTATCACATATTCGGAACAATGAAAGTATGCAGCACAAATTGAAACTAATGTCATCAGGGACTCTTCGTTCCACGAACATGTAGCAGCAGAGGTAACAAACATTTACATGTATATATTAAACTTACTACACAGTAAAGTGAATGATTCTCAAGCAGCATATTCCTCATGTTCTGTGAGTTAAGGGAATACTCTGGTTCTTTATTAGACCTCTACGATTTTCACAAGCAGATGTTAGATGAAGAAAATGTAGTGATTTGTAAGATGAAACTGTAATGAGTCTTGTCTCAAGTACTAGATATTAATTATCTGGCTAGATAACGACTAGCTAGGATACAAATTTAAATGCTGCATTTTTACAAGTGTTTAGTTGTCTGATTTACAATATTTAATATTGACTTGAGTTTGTTCTTTCTCCAGTTTCATAAAATGAACTCTTCTTATGTATATTGTATCCCCTGGCCTCCTTTCTTCTTTTGTATACTTGTTATGGTAATTGTGTCCCTCCATGTAACACTACTCCATGACAAGGTCAAATAGCTATCTAGAGAGGAGACCTTACACTTGCCTGGTAACTTTGAGAAAAAACGTCCTGACATTATTTCTATGACTAATTAAGGGATTTAAATATTCCAAGCAGTCTTTCACTGTCTTTGAGAAATGATAGCTGGCCAAAACCAATGACAAGCTCATACTTTCAAATCTATATGTTCTCATTCAATCAGCCTTGCAACTGTTGGAACAGGTAAATACAATGTCAACGAATACCATGATATGTGCAGGCCCGACAAAGGCAATGCCAATAAATGCAATGTCAACTTGTGCCATTACCTGAGCCCACACAACCGTGCTGATACCGACAGTAACAATATCAATGTATGTCATACTCCCATGTACCATTACAATGTGGCTACCAGTAAAAGCAATGTCAATGTATGACATGACCTAGGAATGCATGACTATGTCAATATCAGTAAAGACAATATCAATATACGCTATGACAACTGTACACGCAATGTTGAGAATGTCGAAAAAAACGACACCAGTCACTGCCAATATATTTTCAGGAGTTCCAGTGAACTCACATCATTGCTGTTGGATTTACCAAGTTGACCTCCCCATCAACCAGAGTCAGAGATACATGGTCAGACAGGCCCTGTGACCTATGCCTACCGAATAAGAGGTCCCAGGTGGGGTCTCTCTCTTAACACAAAGACAAACGCATACCCAGCAAAATCCCCGATCGATCCCACAGATAGATAGTTGCACCACAAACAGGTCCGAGGAAATAGGCCCCAATAAAACACGTTTGGCCAAAGGCTTGCGTTCCCCCCCCAAAAAACACAAAGCTAGATACCGCATGTAGATAGTAACACTCAGAAAATCAGGACATGACATGCACACCACATGGAGTGATTATGCGCTCCTCATGCCGGACATCTGGACCCATACACACTGGCCCACATTCGCTCTCCTTGAGGTCGAAAGCCATCTGTATCCTTATCAAACGCCCAAACTTGTTAATTTATGACTGAGATGCTTTTTCGGAATGCAGAAATTACTCTATAATGACTTTATTGCACCTCACAGATATAAATATAATGTCAGCCAAAACTTTGTACACCAAGAGACTTTCCTCAGACACATTCTATTGAGACTCTCCCGGCAGCTGTGTTTAATAAACCAACTTGTTCCTGTTTTTTCAAACAATTCTCTCTAGTACTTGAGACAAGAATCATTACAGTTTCATCTTACAAATCACTACATTTTCTTCACCTAACATCTGCTTGTGAAAATCGTAGAGGTCTAATAAAGAACCAGAGTATTCCCTTAACTCACAGAACATGAGGAATATGCTGCTTGAGAATCATTCACTTTCCTGTGTAGTAAGTTTAATATATACATGTAAATGTTTGTTACCTCTGCTGCTACATGTTCGTGGAACGAAGAGTCCCTGATGACATTCGTTTCAATTTGTGCTACATATTTTCATTGTTCCGAATATGTGATAATTGTTTAGTCCATGACGATTTTCATTTTGTTTTAAAATAGGGGCCTCATTTTCTGTCTGATTTATAATTTACGCCAATGACCTGGCGGTAGTGACCACAGATACAGAAAAAGCAATAATTCAAATTCAGAAACTGGCCAGTGAATATGGTCGGAAATCAGGCTACTTATTGAACACGGGGAAAACGCAGATTATATGCAACTCTAACAATCCCTGTAATGATCCCCGAAGGCAGGATGAGGTAGTCTATCTTGGGATAAAGTTCAGTAGCAATGTAGATTCTATCTGGAAAATAAATATGCTGTCCATGATAAATAAGATCAGCACGGATCTACGATTTAAAGATAAACTTCATCTTTCACTTATAGGAAGATGTAATGTACTCAAAATGGCCATCTTTCCTAAGATTCTATATATGTTTAGATCTATTCCGCTAGAAATTGAAGACCTACTTTTAAAGAAACTGGACGGTATTTTTAGCAACTTTATCTGGAGATACATGAAAATTCGACGCTCCCTTACATTTTTAACACTACCACAAGATCGCGTTGGCTGTTCAGCCCCTAATCTTAGATTTAATTATTTCGCCACCTTCTTGCTACAGATGACTTTTGTAACCTCATCAGGAAACGGATATATGACAGATAGGCACTTATAGGCAAATATGGGCATTCCCTCCATATACGAGCTAGCCATAGGGAAGACAGCGCAGGGGGTACTTCTCCGACAAGTCGAGGCCAGCTACTACAAGAAGACGAGGTTTAAGGTGCTAATAGCAATATGGAAAATCTGGAGCAAAATGGTAGGACTCATACAAATTCAGAAGTATAATAGATATATGCCCTTGTGGCGATCCTCTCTATTTCCCAAATCAATGTATGATAATTTGGGGAGGCAATGGGAGTTAAAGGTTATTTCTAAGATTTGGAATCTATTCTCAACCGATCAGAGGTTTTCATTCATTGAACTTCAGCAAAGATATGGCATAACAGCTGGGACGTATTTTAAATATAAGCAGATCACCAGTTTTTTAAATCAAATAAGCAGGGAAAAGATCTCCACAAACAGAATTCTTCTAATGGAGGCCATGTCTCACTCCCAAATAAGAATTAAACATATATATAAAATGTTAATAGACACACTTCCCGACGATCTGGAAGCAGTAGAAACCAAGTGGGCCACCAATTGGAAACCCTGATGCTGATCTCTGCTCGCACTAGGTAAGGGGACATTTCTCTCAGTTAACTTAAAAGCCCAACACTATTATACCATCTTTGATCTCTATTTTACTCCTGCAAAGCTTTCCCGTTGGGGAAAAGAAGGGGATGACAAGTGTCCTTGATGTGATCAAGGGCCAGCAGACACAATACACATGTTTCATAGGTGTGAGAAATTAGGACCTTTAAAAGCGGGAATGGAGGAATTTCTCTCAGCAGCACTAGGAAGCACAATCTGCATAACCCCTACATTGATGCTGTTAGGATACTACGAAAAGGCACAATACGATGCACAGAAGAATACGTTGTTCTTTGTCTCAGTAGCTGTGACTCGGCTACTTATTGCTACACAATGGAAGGATGTTGTTCCACCTACGTATTATGCCTGGTTGGGTCACCTGTTGGCCATATATAATCTTGAAAGGTCATTGTATAATTGTAAAGGCCGACGCGCTAGCAGGAAAATCTGGGTTCCAATGAACAAATGGCTCACAAGGCAAAATGCAGGGAGGGATTGGCTAGCCTAGGCTGGAGAACTCATGGAATTGGGCAGTACTCTTTTGTTTTCCTCATCTCTTACATTTTCTATTTTTTGTTCTATTGTTTTCTTCTTTCATATTATGTGTATTCATTGACTGTAGATTCTTTTGGTATTGTATATATATGAAATGTGGAAATTGTATGAAATCCAGGAGACAGATATCAGCAAAGACTTTATTTATCTGTATTCATGAACAATTTTTCTTATTTTGTATACTCTCTCCAAGCAAAAAAAAATAAAAATAAATGACTGGATAATGAAATCCCATGCTTCCCAGCAAACATATTAATAGGTCTCCCCAATAGACAGACATACTATCTATACTCAGCGAAAGCACAGCAACACAGGTAATTCTTTCTCAATGAGGTACAGATAAAATACTGGCCCATGGTGCATGGATCTACAAACTATGGTGTTCAATGGGCATGGAGAAGCTTACAATGTCTTTGATCCTTTGATCTTTCAAACAATTTGGGTCTCCTGTCTTTAATTTCTATCTATAGAATGCAGAGGATTTACATGCCCCCGATATCTAAAAGTGTTGCATATACTAAAGACACCACACAAAAACAATCCATAAATGTCTCTCAGCAACAAGTTACTGCCAAACCCAGCCTACAGCAAAAACGAAAGTGGACCCCCTCTCACTTCCAGGTGACCAGGAATGAAACAAGGGATTATCGAGCACAAGCAAAGCTCAGTTGTTCTGGTTTACAGGGATGTTGGGGTGGGGATTTTAGAGGGAGAGAGGTAGAGGACATTAAGCGTGTCAGCCCTCCGAGTTGTAGGCAATAAAGGGTGTTCTATTTGTTCTGGTTTATTAGACATGAGGATAAAGAAAACTGATCCATAAAAAGCCAAAGAGGTAACCTAATCGTTACAGAAATCTTTACTGTAGCTTTGTAACACTAGTAAACATGAACAGTTGTATACATTATGCGGGTGCTAGCTCTCATTGGGGATTTGGGGTGGGCTGTCGGCAGTTACTGTGAAAGGGTTCCTGACTGTAAATAAACTGCCGGGGTCTTTAATGTGGCCCAACCCCCAATCTCATTCAGGAAAGCAGACCCCCAATGATGACAAGAGAAGGAACAGAACTCCAATTCAGAACCGTTGATGCAGGGTTGTGTCAGAGGAGGCTTTGTACATTAATAAATATGTGCTGAGGATGTCTTCAGCCATAACCTCAAAGAAAACTGGATAACTGTAAAAAGTACATATAGTGAAACCGCAAAACACCATAAATTCTGCTAAACATCTCATCCCTCACAGGCTAGCTGTTATACAATACCAGGAAGACTCTTGCATCATCAGAGAATACCAGCCACACACTACTGAAACATTGTTACACACCCCACACACTAGCAATCTTGGTTTATAGATAGCACAACTTCACCTAGCATGGTAGCAGTCACAATTTACCAGAACCACTCTCACACACCTTGCAGTCTTGCTCTCTAGTCAGTGGTTGAGAATGTCTGCAAGCAGGGCTCGCGTATTCCTATCCTCAGGCAGTTGCCACAGCCCACTAATGGGAAATGTATTAGAAAAGTTAAAAGGTCTGGCTTGCATTAGTAGTTATTACCCAGATCTCTTGGTAAAGATGCACTCGCTACTAGAAGACAAAGCAATGTTAAGTCGGCGAGCCCATGCTTGGATGTATTGCATTCCTACAATAAACCTGAACCTGCAGTATATCTGGGTCTTGCCTTTTCCCCTTACCTAAAAAAAAAGTTTTTAGAGCTGCGTATTGGGAAGCTGCCCTCCAGTGCAAGCCTTCCTAGCTGGAAATACCAGGGTTCAAAAGCATGCATCCTCTGTGGGTCACCAATACAGGACTTTATTCATCTAATATGTATTTGCCCATCCTTAGGTTCTCACTGCCGTCATCTGTTTAGGAGACAGTTCAATGAAAGAGGCATCCGCATCTACAGAAATGCCATATTAAAAAACCTTGACTCAAATGATCCGCAACTAATTTGCCACTTGATAACATTTTTAATCTGTTAGAAGAAAGTAATGACACGATGAAAATGGTCACAATGTCGCTCAGCGGTCCCCGTCTGCCTTTTAACTACAATAATATTGTAAATAGAAACAATCAACTAATTTTAATGTACTGAACAAAAAAGGTGGTGTATCACCTGCTCATATTAATGTTAACCTTTCAAAGGGAATGTTTAAAGAAATGGAGGTAATTACAAGTTTTATGTGCTCATGTGCTCCAATGGTACAATGTATTTGTTGTTTTGGAATATTGTTCTGGTTTTTAATAACCTAAACAAACTTTCACTTTCACTTATTGGTATTGTCAATGCATGTTTCTATATATTAAACATTATTTATTCATGAACATGTACTTTTGAGAAGCTGAAAAAACATGTAGAGCTATCCTGAAAGTTCATTAACGTTCACATCCAAGATAGGTATATTGTTTTTGCAGGTAAGTTTGTTGCCTTCTATTTCATGTTAGTGCTTTCAAATCTACAGCTTAATAGACCAAAGGAGTACATATACAAATAATATAGGTAGTCTTACCCGTCTTGTGTATCCAGTTGATCTGTTATTGTTCTTAACTCTTTGTCACTAATAACAAAGCCCAATAAGTCAAGAGCTTTCAGTACATCGGCCTGGTTAAGAAATCTAAAGAACATATTTTAATTAGAACTCTCGATTGTCTTTGGTATAATTATATATTCTTATGTATTATATATTTCACTCATTTATTGCATTTTCTTTTGGCACTGCCACTAAAGAACCCTACAAAAATAACCAAATTAGTTGTAAAATGAACTGTACAACAGACCTATTGTGTCATACATATAATTTACAAAAAT
This sequence comes from Triturus cristatus, assembly GCF_964204655.1. Taxonomy (NCBI): domain Eukaryota; kingdom Metazoa; phylum Chordata; class Amphibia; order Caudata; family Salamandridae; genus Triturus; species Triturus cristatus. The sequence goes on along the minus strand of NC_140580.1, from coordinate 279,068,354 downwards.
ATTGTTCTATTGGAGTTAATATTAGAACATTCCCAAACTTTTCACATACAGCTCGTCCTTTTCATTCATCAGTGGCATATTTTGAATATATTTGTACAGGAAGCAAAAGCGGCATTACACTACCTCCACCTCCCTGATGAAATCATAGAACGTGGCATCATATGACATTTAAATGCGATGACAAGTCTCCGTACCTATTTTTTAAAACAAGCATATTAAAAATTTGAACATGCAGCACATAACCACTTTATGTCCGACTTTAGCCAAGACTTCTTGATTTTACTAAAATTATATGTATAATAGTTATATATAGTAGCTTTTGGCCACCACTCTTTATCCATTGGTCTCTTATTGTGTCTTTCACATTTTTCTTCCATTCTTTTACATCATACAACAGGGGCACTTCAGCCCTTGGCTAACTTCACTGTGAGGAATGACAGTCTGTTTTTCTCAAAGAGCAGTTCCACACGCAAAGTGGTTCAGTTCAGTGACAAGGGACTACTATAGCAATGTGTGCTTTTTGAGCCAAAAACATATTTGCTTTCAGATAAAAAATTGTTATCAGCTCATGGCAGTTTCTATATGAATAAAGTTTTGCAAAAACCATAACAAAACCAAAGAAGCAATGACAAAGCAAAAAGGCTGGTAGCCAACACCAGATGTTTTTTTTTTTTTTCAGATCATGATTAAAACTTGTTTTACATTTTAACATGCAACTCACACCAATATCTCACAGTCCTTGTTTATTAGAGTTACAATGATTCATGAATGAGCGTTCAGAATTATCCAAATAATTCTGGTCAAAGATATCCTGGTTGATATAAATGATAGAATGCACTCCAAAATATTAATATAAAACAACTTCACCTTTCTCAAATGTTCATAGTCAATGTTTATAATGTGCAACCCTGGTTCATGCTCTGCCCAGAACGATTGTTTTGAACCAAATGTCAGAAGCTGGTAAACGGGTAGTAAACCAGATTCAGAGTGTACAACCTTTGAGCACGAGGGCTTCTAAAGTTGAACAAAATCAACACAATTAGTGCAATTAGTCAAGACGAGATGATCATGTCCAATGCTTTAATTGCCTAATTGAAAACATGGTAGAGCCAATATTCAAATTCAATAGAGGCTGCTGCTCCAAACTTGTATCTGCAGCGTATAAGAATTCAGAGTTACTCATAAGTAACAGTTTCATCGTAGACCCAATGCATTTCAGGAAAACCCTTCCTCGGGGGTATCAGCTATTGATAAAGATAAATGTTTACGATGTCATGGATTACATACCTAGGTTTGTGTCTCATACAATATATTGAAAAGTGTTTTATTTATAGCAATAAATAGTGACTCGCCACTAGTAATAAGCCCACAAACACAATAAAAGGATCAGCCAAGGTCTCAATAAAGGATTCCCTTGCTTAACCCTTGGTGGCTGGCAATGAGCAGGCAGGCGTAACTTAGGAGGCAGGTATGCAAACCATTTAAAAACACCAATGCATAAGTAAGTACACAAAACACACTAAAACTCCAATTCCAATTGAGAAAAATAGTTTTTTTATGAACAAATTGACAACAAAATGACATAAATCCAATATAGGGAACCAGAGATACATATTTTTTAATAATAATCCCTTTCTAGTACCTAAAAACCTTTTGCGCCAATTTGGGACATCTGGTTGCACTTCACTGGGATAAAGTCAAAGTTTGAGGCCAACCGCGATGAAGTCCTGGTCGGATGCACTAAGTGGGAGGCCTCAGTCAAAATTTTACCTTCACACTTAATCATTTTTGGGAGCTTTTTCTCTCGACGTTGAGCGAGGCTTGTCTTCAGGCTGGTGTCGTCGGCTTGGTTTTCTGCGAGGCCCCAGTAAAATCCTGGAAGTCTGTATCTTTGGAACTTTCAGCAGGACAAACCTGAAATCTAGGTTGGGTCCCGGGTTCAAGGTAGCTGGCTTGACTCTTGATGTCGAGTCGGCCACCTTATGGAGCTTTATACCGAAAAGTTCCCAAACTTCACAAAACGTCTGGATCTTGTTTCAGAATGTCTTCTTGGGCGTTCAAAGTGTCCACAACACCAATCTAGGGTCTAGAATATCCGAGATGGTCAATGGAATGGCGGGACTACAATTCCCACAATGCACCTGCCAAATCCTTAAAAGTCCACTTGAGACACTCCAGGATGGGGACCTCTTGGTAGAGATGATGCAGGTGAGCTCAGCTAACTTGTAGCATGCTGGGAGCCCACTCCCAAATTCTTGAAGCAAGGCAAAGTCTTTAGGGCTGTAGTCCCAGAATGTGCAGCAGGTGCAGTCCTTCAGAGTTTAGACCTTTGCAGTGCAGATCAGGTTTCCAGCGGGGCAGACCTTCTTCTCCTTGTAGTTTCATCCTTGTAGTTTCAGGCAACAGATCTGAGTCACCATGCAGCTCTTCCATATTTATGCAATGTTCCTGGATGTCAAGCTGGGTGCACTCCTGACCAATAGGATGCAAGGTGCCACCCAAGCATATGACCACTTGCTCCAAAATGTGGTGTATTCTTGCCCCAGAAAGCATCATTCTTCCAAAATCCAACATGGAGAAAGTCTCTCCTTTGACGTTAGATCAGGCTAATCCAACTGTAGGAAAGTGCCTCTTTTGACATGGTTAGCCCATTTTGCTTGGTGTATGATGTGATCTCGAATTGAAAGTTTACTGGGTCCCTGCAAACTAGATTACCAGTGTCAGATCTCTTTCCTAAAACTGTACCACAATTGATACATCTTCAGCCACCCCTGGAAGTCCCTAGTAAATGGTACCCCGAGTACCTAGGGCATTGGGACTGGGAAGGTCCACTGGGGCTGCAGCACAAATTGTGCCACCCCAGAGACCCATGTGTGCTATGTCCCTATAAACTGCATGAGGTATAGGTAGGTCACACCTACTGTAGGCCTTACAGCCCTTAGACTGTTTGCTCTATATCCCATTTGTGGACATATGTGCATGAGCAGATCTTACCATACAATATCTGTGTCATTCTTGGATATTGTAAGTGCACATGGAAGCCATAGAGAGTACATGGTTTGGATACTTGTCATTATGAGTTTCCTAGCTCCATGATGGCTTCATCTTACCCTAGGATGTTAGGAACCAAGCATCTTGTCACAATAAATCCTCCCTGATGCACACAGGAGACCCTTTAAAGGGTCCCCTGAAAACCCACCAAGATCTCTCCTTTAATTTCGAAGTCAAATTTGCAGATAATTAAATTTTTAAGACCGTCTGAAAAGCAGGGCTGCCTTTAAAGTGTCAGCAGGCAACACAGCAGTGCACAATGCAATGCTGGAAATCTACTGGGTATCTATACCTCTCTGCTCTATTATATACTAGGGACGTATAGGTAGTGTGAATCCCCCTTGCCTTATTATAGACTAGGTACTTACAGGGATCTATCATAGCCAATTGCAATTAGACCTAACCACCATATACCTTTAAAGCAGAGCACTGGCCCTGGGTTGGCTAAGCAGAGCCCAGGGCATCGTCAGAGTCAGGTACCACCATTACCAAGCAAAAAATGGGGGTGATCAGGGCCAAAAGGATAACTTTCTCACACAGCCCCCCCCCCCAGACGAAAGGTGATGGGTAACTAACCTACACCCTCATCAGCTAAATGGAAACACCTGGAAAGTCCATCTGCTTTGGCATGGGCAGATCCAGGTCTGTGTTCCACTGTGAAGTCCATTCCCTGTAGGGAAATGGGCCACCTCAACAGTTTGGAATTTTCCCTCCTCATCTGCATCGACCATTTGAGAGGTCTGTGGTCGGTTTGAACCCGGAACTGAGTGCCAAACATGTATAACCTCAAAATCTTCAGGGACTAGACCACAGTAAAGGCTTCCTTCTCAATGGCACTCCATCTTTGCTCTCTGGGGAGAAGTTGCCTACTGATGAAGGCAACTGGCTGATCAAGGCCATCTTTATTTACTTGTGCCAACATTGCCCCAATCATTTTGGTCTGAAGCATCTGACTAAACCACAAATTCCTTTATGTAGTCAGGGGTAAGTGGTACTGGTACTGAACATAAAGCCTCCTTCAGAGTGTCAAAGGCCTTCCGACACTCTGGGGCCCAAATGACTTTCTTTGGCATCTTCTTAGAGGTGAGTTCTGTCAGGGGAGTCATAATGGTGTCATAGTTCAGAACAAGCAGTCTATAATACCCAGTCTGGCCAAGCAATGTCCATAACCTGTTTCTGGGTGGTAGGAGCTACCAAATCAACAATAGTTTGTATCATTGTCTAGAGAAGGTGTACATTGCTTGCACCTACAAAGTGGCCCAGGTACACTACTGAGCTCTGCCCTATTTGACAGTTACTGGCCTTAATATTCAGGCCTGCCAGCTGCAGGACCTGAAGCACTTCCTTCAGGTGGGACAAGTGATCCTTTTAGGTGGAACTGTATACATCTATATCGTTCAGATAAGCTGCACTGAATTTCTCTAAGCCAGACAGGACCCTGTTCACCTGCCTTTGAATTTCTAATGTCCTTCTGGTGTTGAGAATGCTGAAATCTCTTTTGCTCCTTCAGTGAGGGCAATCTGTCAGTAGCCTGAGGTCAAATCAAATGTACTCAGGTACTTAGTAGTCCCTAACCTATCAATGACCTTATCGGCTCCGGGCAAAGGGTGATCATCAGTCTAAGTGACTGCAGTCAGTTCTGGAAGCACATCAATCAACTCAGCAACCACAGCCAGTCGAAGGAGAATGGAGTAGCAGACAATGTATGGGTCAACTACGCCAAGCAGCTCTACTCTTCAGAGTCGGTGAAACAAGAACGCTGAGCCCCATACTGCTCCCTAATCTCCTGGACACACAGGATTTCCATATCTCAGAGGCCATAGTCATTAAAACCATCAAACAAATGAGAAGTGATGGAGCACTGGGACCCAACAGAATTCCAGGAGCAGTGTTTAAATTTGCCCAAAACCTTTGGGCAGTGGTCCTCACACAACTTTTCAATCACACCTTCCTCACAGCCACAGTTCCGCCAACATGGCATGGATCAATCTTCCATCCTATACGCAAAAAGAAGATTCCAAGAACCCGGACAACTATCGACTGATAGCCTTCCTGGACCTCGAAGCCAAAGCCTATGTCTGTATTTTAATGGGTGAACTGGAAGCCTGGGCAGCCGAAAACAGCATCCTCCCTAACACCCAGTCAGAATTCAGACCAGATTGCTCAACCATTGATAACATTCTAGCACTGACCTATCTGTCCAGACGTAGCACACGGGCTAAGGGACCACCACTATTCAGCTGTTTCGTGGACTATAGCGCAGCATTTGATAAAGTCGACTGGGGCATCCTATGGCACAAATTAAATTCCTAGGAGATTCCCTCCCAACTTCTCAAAATCATAATGTCCCTGTATCGGGGCATATGGGTCAGGATAAAAACTAGAGCTACAGCAGCAAAAAATCCATTGAACAATGGCCTTAAGCAGGGCTGCGTGTTGGCCCCAGGACTGTTTAACCTCTACACCGCTGACCTGCCCAAATTTCTGGAAGGCGCAAGTCTAATTACACCTAGACTTGGGAGATCACACCTGCAAATCCTGAAATATGCAGAGGACGTTATCATTATGGACCACACTAGAACGGGCCTACAGAGAGCCCTAAATGCCCTCCACAGGTACAACTCAGAGAACAAACTCCATGTGAACTAGTCAAAGACCAAAGTAATGGTTTTTGGCAAACACCCCCCCAAGAAATGTAGGCAATGGCAAATAGGTGAACAGCAAATATCAATTATTTGGGTGTCTGGTTCAATGACGGGGCAAATCCAGTGGCCAATCTCAAACATCTTAGGATAAAGGGAGCTGGGGTTATTTACAGCTTGAAACGTTTAAACCATCAGCTACACAGCCTAACAGCTGACCCTATGCTAGATGTTTTACGAACCAAGCTAGTGCCTGCCTTGAACTACAGTCACTTAGCTTTTATAGGAAAACTTGGCCTGTACCTCGCAAATTTTCAATCAATGGCATATAAAAAATATATTTACATATCCTCATCATGCAAGGAGGGCTAGGATGAGGCTGGAGCTGGAAAAGGTAAGCACAGACTTCTCCTGCCTAGGAGACCTAATTAAATACTACATCAGAACTCTGCATGCCACCGCTCCGTTACTGAAATCCCAACTTCAAAACATCTCCATAGCGTTCACAGCTACTCCAAGCCATCAGCATTTTGAAGATTGAAATGGCAAATTTGACCAATCTAAATTTTCCCTGCTAATGTGGAAAAAGGCAACGAATGCATAAGTTATTGAAGCCTCATTTGAAAGATACATTGAAAGGCTCCAACACAGGCCACTCTTCACAGCCCTGGATGCTTCCTACATTGAGGGAAAAGTCCAGCCCTTCTTTAAGTACTTACTGAGTCCTGAAACTCAAAGCAAGATCCCTTAAATGAGGCTTCTAACGCTACCTATTGCTCACTTTAACCCACACTGGGCACACAGGGATGGGCAATCTTCTTGCAGGTTATGCAACTACTACTTCGAGTCCTGGGTAAACTTGCTGTGCTTCTGCCACTCCTTGCTAATGACCGACGTCGCCTCCTAATTCCTCTCTGATGAGGTAATGGCCATAGATGCTGCAGGAAGGTATCTGACATGTGCTTCTCCAACAATACTCCACAGTCTCTTGTAGGGTTAGGGAAATTCATGGACATCATCTGAGCCGCACTGCACACAGCACAGTCCACTGGCGGGATACGACCAAGAACAATGAAACTCTTGATGAATAAACTATAAGCCTTGGCTAACTGATCCTGATAAAATAAAAACTTTCTATTTGAATAAACAAACTAAGTGTTTTTAAACAATATTTATGTACTGCATACTTCTCTCTTCTTCACTTTCTCACTATTACGGCCAATATATGTAATGATTTTAATAATTGAACATAAAATATAATAATAACGATTGCAGTCAGTCCTCTGTAGTCCACACAGAACCTTAACACCCCCCCCCCCCCAGGATTAGGTAGGGGCACAAGTACTACTGGTCTGGCCCATTAGTTATGAGAGGGCTCAATTACTTGATATCCGAGCATCTTAGATACTTCAGCCTTGATGCTGTCTCTGACATGGTCAGACAATCTTTACGGTTTATTTTTTTACAAGTAGGCTGTCACAAGTGTCAATGTCTTGGGTAGACAAGTGATGATACCTGGGATCAAAGAAAACAGATCAGCAAACTGTTCTAGCTCTTGCTTGCAGTCCTTTTTGCTGGTGGTCTGTCAATTTGGGAAAGAGTACCACTCCCTCCACTGACCCATCTAGCACATTGTTGGAGAGGAGATCTGGAACTGGCTCTGTCTCCTCCTCGCCTCCCTCATCTGTGACCATCAACATGGTTATGTCTGCCCTGTCTTGGTGGGGTTTCAATCTGTTGCCATGCAGGACCCTGTGGGGGTTCTTGGGGGTGTTAAGGTCTACCAGGTTGATAACTTCACTCTTCTTCTCTAGGATTGGGTAGGTCCCCATCTACTTGTCCTAGAGGACCCTAGGAGCTACAGGTTCCAACACCCACACCAACCGTCCTGGAGTGTACTCAGGCATGGCATCCTTCTGCCTTTTGGTCATACCAGTGCTTCATGAGCTCTTGGCTGGCCTCCAGTTTCATGTTTGCTTTAGACATGTACTCTGCCATGTGAGATCTCAGGTTTAGTACATAATCCAGCACATTGTCCTTGACTTCCTTGAGAGGTTTTACCCAATACTCTTTAACCAGGCACAATGGCCACCTCACAGGGTGCCCTAAACAACAACTCAAAGGTGCTAAAGCCAACCGCTTTTTGTGGGAGCGCCCTGTAGGCAAACAGTAGGCATGGAAGGAGAACATCCCATCCACTCCTGAGTTTGTCAGACAAGCCATTGATCATGCCATTCAGGGTCTTATTGAACCTCTCTACCAGATCATTAGTCTGGGGATGATATGGCGTAGTGTACTTGTAGATAACTCAACATTCATCTCACATCATTTTCAGATAGCTGGACATAATGTTTGTTCTTTTATCTGAAACCACCTCCTTTGGAGAAGCCCACTCTGGTGAACAAATCTAGTAGGGCCCTAGCCTCTGAATGAGCAGTGACTGTCCTAAGGGGTATTGCTTCAGGGTATTTTGCGGCATGGCCCACTTCCACCAAGAAATACGAGTCCCTAATGCAGTTGGGGTTTCTAGGGGACCAACAATGTCCACCCCCTCCCTATCAAAGGGGCTCCCAACCACTGGCAGTGGTATTAAGGGAGCATTTGGCTTGCCTCCTGCCTTTCCACTGGTGACACAGGAGCTACAGAACTCCTTTACCTCTGCAGATATATAGTTCCAAATATTATTCTGCCTCAAATGATCTGCTAAGGGGATATCATGACTTAAAGTCAGGAGGAATTCTCTGTGCTTCCGTGGAAGGACTGCCAACCTCCTGGTGGCCCTTTCCTTGAGGTTTCTAGCCCTAATGTAGATAACTCCATCCTCCCAGTAGACTCTGTGGAATCCACTGTCATCCCCCTCCTCTTGCTTTGAGACATCTGCCTCAAGCTCCCAAGGGTGGGACACTCTCTCTGTTCCTATCAAAACTCATCTCTGGAGGGTCCACCAGCTCCTGTCAATTCTGCCAAACCTGACAGACCTTGCAGGGATGGAATCCCTTCCTCGGAGGTCAGATCTACCCCCTCAGTGTCAGATTCCTGCTGCTCCTCTCGAGTTTCCTGGGCTGGCTCATCAGACCCTTGTCTATGGAAGCTTGGCCCATTGTTCCAGGGTCCTAGTGGCCAGCATTTCCCTTCGTGGCAGCTTGTGATCTGGTCATAGCACAGACCCACTCAGGGAGGTCAGGCATCCTAGCAGGGCTTATTCTCTCCAACCCTGACCAGTCAGACACTTCAAGAACATTTCCCGGTAGACACTGTACTGGGAGTGCAGGAGACAAAATTACTTTCTTCAGACCAGTCTCACCTCTCCATTCAAAACTCACCTTTGCCATGGGATGGAGTTTGGCTCTGCTGTCTGCAGTGCTTACCTGGTGAAACACACCAGGTTGCTTCTTCCATGTGTAGGGACAGGAGCCTATTAATCCCAGCTACTGGGATCAGGACCCACAAGAGTGAACCCCAATACTTGGAGTGGACCTCTCTTATTTCAAGGGCCCTTTCAAATGAAGTCAGCCATTTGTCAATGTCATCCCCCTTTGTGTACATTGGAATTATTCCCTTGGGAAGCCTGGGACTAAACTCACCACCCTGGGCATCTAAGTATCTTCATTGTTGCTGCCACCATTTCTTCTTGCTTTCACCTTCTCCCACTTCTCTGTAGCTAGTTCTTTTTCTCTTCTAGAGCTATGGAAGCTAACTGAGCCTTCTGAGGGCCCTGTCTTGGTCCTCTGTGGCGGAGCCTCCCATCTTCTCCCCATTAGCTGGAAGTATGAACCTTGTATTAGAAGAAATGGATAAGGTGTCATCATCCACCTCCTGGATGTGGTTGGAGGGTCCATCTTACCTCTACTATTGTTTCCTTGGGGCTTCTGTGTCCCAGCCTTAAGGGTCCTAATCAATTCTGTCTTTCTGATCTTGTTATTATTAGGTAGACCCTTGCTCCTGCACTTTACCCTAAGCTCAGCCACTGTGAGTTTAGACAGGTTAACCAGGTCTAGATTCATGGCATCCCTAGTTTTGGGTCACACATACTTTACAATTTAGAAATAGAACAAATTTAGAAAAATCAAAAATATGAATTCAAAAACAGAGTATTCAAACATCAAAAGTTATGTTCTAAGTCAATTTAGAGGATTTTTAAAGATATTTACTGAATTTACTGTATTGTGTAATTTAAACACAAGTATGTATCCTCTCCGCTGAACACCAAATGTTGGAAAGTGGATTATTAGTAGTGATAAGTAGTGACGTACCACTGGTAATAAGGCCTCAAACACAATGAAAGGGTAAGTCAAGGTCTCAATATATTATTTTCCTGCTCAACCCTTGGTAGATGGCAATGAGCAGGCAGGCATAATTAGGACACAGGTGTTTAAAGCATTAAAAAACACCCATACATGAAATAAGTAAGACAGAAAACAAAATATAAATCCAACTCCAATTTATAAACATCATAGGTTATATTTTTATAAACAAATCGACACCAAAACAACAAAAATCCAATGTAGGGAACCAGAGATACATATTTTTAATAATATTCCCTTTCTAGTATGTAAAAACCTTTAGTGCCAATTGGGACATCTGGTCGCACTGGACTGGGACAAAGTCAATGTTTGAAGCCAAGAGCAATGAAGCACTGGTCAGATACACAGATACACTAAGTGGGAGGCCTCAGTCAACATTTTACCTTCACACTTAGTCGTTTTCTGGAGCTTTTTCCCTCGACTTCGAGCGAGGCTCATCTTCAGGCTGGTGTTGTCAGCTTGGTTTTCTGCAAGGCCCCAGTCAAATCCTGGAAGTCTGGACCTTTCGAACTTTTAGCAGGACAAACCTGAAATCCAGGCCGGGTACCGGTTCAAGGTAGCTGACTTGACTCTCGATGTCAAGTCGGCCACCTTATGGAGCTTTATACCAAAAAGTTCCCAAACTTCACCAAACGTCTGGATCTTGTTTCAGAAGGTTTTCTTGTGTTCAAAGTGCCCACAACGCAGGAGATATGAATTTTAAAAGAATAAACACTTTCTAGTGCTTAAAAACCTACAGCACCAAATTGGGACATCTGATCGCGTTTGACCAGGACAAAGTCAAAGTTGGAGGCTGACTGTGATGGAGCCCTGGTTGGATACAAAAAGCGGGAGGCCTCGTTTAAAATTTACCTTTGTACTTAGTCATTTTTCTGTAGCTTTTTCTCTCGAAGTCAAGTGAGGCTCCTCTTCTGCCCGGATTCATGTCGACATCCTCGGCTTGGTTTTCTGCGAGGCCCTGTTCAAATCCCTTCAAGTCTGGAGCTCTGGAGATTTCTGTGGGATGAACCTGAGACGCAGGCCGTGTCGCGGTTGAAGATAGCCAGCTTGACTCTCAACGTCGAGTCGGTCACCTAATCGAGCTGTTTACCAAAAAACTCCTAAACTTAACCAAACTTCTGGATCTTCTTTCAGGAGGTCTCCTTGAGAATTCAAAGTGTCTACAACACCAATCCAGGGGTCTAGAATCTTTGTGTCTAGTTTTCAGAAATGTCTGGGTTTGGAAGGTCTCCCGGGGTGGCCGCTGAGCCCAGAACCAAAAATGCAGGTGCCCCCCCTTGCAAAACCAGGTCATTTTGTGATAGATAATAATGAAGCCTCCATAATGCATTTTGGGCCCTTCCCTGTCACGGGAAATTGGCCCACCCACACAAGTGAGGTATAATTCTTATCGGGAGACCTAGAGGAAGGCTGGGTGGCAGGAAATTTGTGCCGGCCCAGTGATCCCACTGCTTTTAAACACAGAAATTTGAGGAAAATGTTTTTATTTTATTAGCAAAATTTTAGGTTTGCAGGGGATTCTGGATAAGAAAAAGTTGTGGGGTCCATGCAAGCCATACCTCCCTGGACTCCCCTGGGTGTCTGGTTTTAAGAAGTGCCTGGGTTTTGTAGGTTTCCCTAGATGGCTGCCGGGCCCGCGCTAAAAAACGCAGGTTACTCCCTTGCAAAAATACGGTGATTTGTGATTGATAATTTTGATGTCTCCACAGTAGGTTTTCACCCATTTCCTGTTGTGGGCACTAGGCCTACCCACACAAGCGAGGTACCATTTTTATCATGAGGCTTAGAGGAATGCTGGGTGGGTGAAAGTGTGTGGCTCCCGTCGATTCCAGAACTTTTGATCACAGAAATGAGAGAAGAATGAGTGATTTTTAGACAACTTGTGAGATTTGCATGGGATTCTGGCAGTGGCATAGCTAGGCACTTTGCCACTTGTGTCGGTCAGTGCCTTTGCTGCCCACGACGGCAGCGATGTAGAGCGGGGGGGTGCTTGCGATGATTTTTTTTGTGGTTGATGCCCCCGCAGCAAACACATGTAAGCGCGGGGGAGGCCGTAGCCTACAAAACATGTGCCGCCCGGGGCAGACCGCACCCCCCACCCCCCTTGCTACACCACTGGATTCTAGGTAACAGAAATAGGTGAGAGTCACACAAGTCCCCCCATCCTGGATTCCCCTGGGTGTCTAGTTTGTAAAAATGTACAAGTTTTCTGGGTTTCCCTATGTTGCTGCTGAGCTAATGCCCAAAATCCACAGCAATGCATATTGCAAAAAAAGGTCATATTTCTGTAGAAAAATGTGATGTGTTCACGTTGCATTTTGGGCCGTTTCCTGCCACGGTCACTAGGCCTACCCACACAAGTGAGGTACTATTTTTATTGAGAAATCTGGGGGAATGCTGGGTCAAAGGAAGTTTCACTTCAGATTCTAGCCCCTTCGCTGCCAGGCTTTTTCCCCCTCCTGTGCCACGCCCTTTTTTGGCGTAATGCGCGCTGAGGCCTCTGTAACTTTTTGACCACATAAGGTATCCACGCCAAATTTGCGTCCTTTTCTTCCAACATCATGGGGATTCTGAAGGTACTCAGGGTTTGTGGATTACCCTGGAGGGGTCACAGAAATGAGCCAAAATACAGCAAAATGTAGTTTTTTGGGGGGGAAAATGGGAAAAACGGGCTGCAAATGAAAGCATCTGGGTTTTTCCCTGCAAATGTTATCAAAAAAGGGTTTGTGGGGCTGAAATCACAATTTTCCCAGCTTTTAGGGGATACCAGACTTTTGTCAGAAACCCAACATTTTTTACACAGTTTTGGCATTTTTCTGGGACATAGCCTATTTTTGCTATTTTTTGTGCTTTCAACCTCCTTCCAGTTAATGGTAGAAATGGGTACAAAAGCAATAATGGATCCTATACATAGCTATACATTTTAGAGAAGTAGACAAAATTCTGAATTCAGCAAGGAGTCATTTGTGTAGATCCATCAAGGTTTCTTTATAGAAATGAACAGTTAAATATAGGATAAATTGAAAATTTGTTGAAAAAAAGCGCCTTTTGTGTCAACGTTTTCACCTGTAACTTCTTCTAATTTTGACAGCTCTTTGAAAGCAATATACCGTTACATCCGCTGGACATTACTGGTTGTGGGGATATATAGGACTTGTAGGTTCACCAAGAACCCGACGAACCCAGAGCCAAAAACTGAGCAGCAACTTGCAATGGTTTTTTATTATGTACCGGGTATATAGTAATTATTCTGTAAAAATGTGTACATGGAAAAGTCGGTATGAAAGACACCTATGTATTTCTGAAATGGGAACAAAATATAGAGTTTAGAAACAGTAGATATTTGCACATTTCCGAAATTGGTATACTCATACTAGCATGAGAATTATCAGTCATTTTTTAGAATGACTTCTTTTTTACACAATATCTTTCATTTGGAAGGCAGAAATGCATCGAAAGTCAATAGGTAATAACAGTTCCTTTACAAATCTGAATTACCCTAAGTCTCCCGATAAAAATGGTACCTCACTTGTACGGGTAGGCATAGTGCCCACGACAGGAAATGGCTCAAAACCCAACGTGAACACACCACATTTTCACAATGCAAAATTACCCTTTTTTAGCAAAGTGCCTAGCTGTAGTTTTTTAACCCTAGCTCTGCCGGCACCTAGGGAAACCTAGCAAACCTATACATTTTTTAAAACTAGACACCCAGGGGAATCCAGGATGCGGTGACTTGACTGCCTCCCACCAGGTTCTGTTACCCAGAATCCCTTGCAAACCTAAAAAATTGCCAAAAAAACCACCTTTTCCCCACATTTCTCTGGTGGAAAGTTCTGGAATCTGCGTGGATCCACAAATTTCCACCCACCCCGCGTTCCCCAAAGTCTTCCGAGAAAAATGGTACCTCACTTGTGTGGGTCAGCCTAGTGCCCGCGACAGGAAATGGCGCAAAACTTAACGTGAACACACCTCAATTTTGTTGCGAAAAATGACCCTTTTTAGGCAAAGTGCCTAGCTGTAGTTTTTGAACCATAGCTCTGCCGTCACCTAGGGAAACCTAGCAAACCTATACATTTTTAAAAACTAGACACCCAGGGAAATCCAGGATGGGGTGACTTGACTGCCTCCCACCAGGTTCTGCTACCCAGAATCCCTTGCAAACCTAAAAAATTGCCAAAAAAAAACACATTTTCCCCACATTTCTGTGGTGGAAAGTTCTGGAATCTGCGTGGATCCACAAATTTCCACCCACCCCGTGTTCCCCAAAGTCTTCCAATAAAAATGGTACCTCACTTGTGTGGGTCGGCCTAGTGCCTGCGACAGGAATCGGCACAAAACGCATCGTGGACACACCTCAATTTCGCAGTGAAAAATGAACCTTTTTTGGCAAAGTGCCTAGCTGTAGTTTTTGAACCCTAGCTCTGCTGGCACCTAGGGAAACCTACCAAACCCCCACATTTCTGAAAACTAGACACCGGGGGGATTCCTGGTAGGTATGGCTTGCGTGGATCCCCCAACGTTTCCTTACCCAGAATGCCCTGCAAACCTCAAATTTAGCTGAAAAAAACACATTTTTCACACATTTTTGTGTGTGAAAGTTGTGGCATCACCGGGCTGATACAAATTTCCTACCACCCAGCGTTCCCCCGGGTCTCCCGATAAAAACGGTGCTTCACTCGTGTGGGAGGCCCAAGTACCCGCGACAGGCAAGGGCCCAAAACGTATTGAGGCGACATGAAAATTGCCTACCTCAAAACGACCTGGTTTTGCAAGGGGGGTCACCTGGGTTTTTGGCCCAGTGCTCTGCGGCCACCTAGGGGAACCTACCAAACCCACACATTTCTGCAAACTAGACACCCGGGGGATTCCAGGGAGGTATGGCTTGCGTGGATCCCCCAACGTTTCCTTACCCAGAATGCCCTGCAAACCTCAAATTTAGCTGAAAAAATCACCTTTTTCACAAATGTTTGTGTGGGAAAGTTGTGGCATCACCGGGCTGACACAAATTTCCTACCACCCAGTGTTCCCCCGGGTCTCCCGATAAAAACAGTGCCTTTCTCGTGTGGGAGGCCCAAGAACCCGCGACAGGCAAGGGCCCACAACGTATTGAGGCGACATGAAAATTGCCTACCTCAAAACGACCTGGTTTTGCAAGGGGGGTCACCTGGGTTTTTGGCCCGGTGCTCTGCGGCCACCTAGGGGAACCTACCAAACCCACACATTTCTGAATACTAGACACCCGGGGGATTCCAGGGAGGTATGGCTTGCGTGGATCCTCCAATGTTTCCTTACCCAGAATGCCCTGCAAACCTCAAATTTAGCTGGAAAAAATCACCTTTTTCACAAATTTTTGTGTGGGAAAGTTGTGGCATCACCGGGCTGACACAAATTTCCAACCACCCAGCGTTCCCCCGGGTCTCCTGCTAAAAACGGTGCCTCACTCGTGTAGTAGGCCTAAGTACCCGCCACGGGCAAGGGCCCAAAACGTAGTGAGGCGCACTACGTTTAGGACCCTTGACTGTTGAGGCGCACTACGTTTTGCACCCTTGCCTGTCACGGGTCCTTGGGCCTCCCACACGAGTGAGGCACCGTTTTTATCGGGAGACCCTGGGGAACGCTGGGTGGTAGGAAATTTGTGTCAGCCAGTGATGCCACAACTTTCCCACACAAAAATGTGTGAAAATGGTGATTTTTTCAGCTAAATTTGAGGTTTGCAGGGCATTCTGGGTAAGGAAACGTTGGGGGATCCACGCAAGCCATACCTCCCTGGAATCCCCTGGGTGTCTAGTTTTCAGAAATGTGTGGGTTTGGTAGGTTCCCCTAGGTCGCCGCCGAGCACCGGGCCGAAAACCCAGGTGACCCCCCCTTTCAAAACCAGGTCGTTTTGAGGTAGGCAATTTTCATGTCGCCTCAATACGTTTTGGGCCCTTGCCTGTCGCGGGTACTTGGGCCTCCCACACGAGTGAGGCACCGTTTTTATCGGGAGACCCGGGGGAACGCTGGGTGGTAGGAAATTTGTGTCAGCCCGGTGATGCCACAACTTTCCCACACAAAAATGTGTGAAAAAGGTGATTTTTTTCACCTAAATTTGAGGTTTGCAGGGCATTCTGGGTTAGGAAACGTTGGGCGATCCACGCAGGCCATACCTCCCTGGAATCCCCTGTGGGTCTAGTTTTCAGAAATGTGTGGGTTTTGTAGGTTCCCCTAGGTGGCCGCCGAGCACCGGGCCAAAAACCCAAGTGACCCCCCTTGAAAAACCAGGTCGTTTTGAGGTAGGCAATATTCATGTCGCCTCAATACGTTTTGGGCCCTTGCCTGTCGCGGGTACTTAGGCCTCCCACATGAGTGAGGCACCGTTTTTATCGGGAGACCCAGGGGAACACTCGTGGTAGGAAATTTGTGTCAGCCCGGTGATGCCACAACTTTCCCACACAAAAATGTGTGAAAAAGGTGATTTTTTTCAGCTAAATTTGAGGTTTGCAGGGCATTCTGGGTAAGGAAACGTTGGGGGATCCACGCAAGCCATACCTCCCTGGAATCCCCCGGGTGTCTAGTTTTCAGAAATGTGTGGGTTTGGTAGGTTCCCCTAGGTGGCTGCCGAGCACCGGGCCAAAAACCCAGGTGACCCCCCTTGCAAAACCAGGTCATTTTGAGGTAGGGAATTTTCATGACGCCTCAATACGTTTTGGGCTCTTGCCTATCGCGGGTACTTGGGCCTCCCACACAAGTGAGGCACAGTTTTTATCGGGAGACCCGGGGGAACTCTGGGTGGTAGGAAATTTGTGTCAGCGCGGTGATGCCACAACTTTCCCACACAAAAATGTGTGAAAAAGGTGATTTGTTCAGCTAAATTTGAGGTTTGCAGGGCATTCTGGGTAATGAAACGTTGGGGGATCCACGCAAGCCATACCTCCCTGGAATCCCCCTGGTGTCTAGTTTTCAGAAATGTGTCGGTTTGGTAGGCTCCCCTAGGTGGCCGCCGAGCACCGGGCCAAAAACCCAGGTGACCCCCCCTTGCAAAACCAGGTCGTTTTGAGGTAGGCAATATTCATGTCGCCTCAATACGTTTTGGGCCCTTGCCTGTCACGGGTACTTGGGCCTCCCACACGAGTGAGGCACCGTTTTTATCGGGAGACCCAGGGGAACACTCGTGGTAGGAAATTTGTGTCAGCCCGGTGATGCTACAACTTTCCCACACAAAATTGTGTGAAAAAGGTGATTTTTTTCAGCTAAATTTGAGGTTTGCAGGGCATTCTGGATAAGGAAACGTTGGGGGATCCACGCAAGCCATACCGCCCTGGAATCCCCCGAGTGTCTAGTTTTCAGAAATGTGTGGGTTTGGTAGGTTCCCCTAGGTGGCCGCCGAGCACCGGGCCAAAAACCCAGGTGACCCTCCTTGCAAAACCAGGTCATTTTGAGGTAGGGAATTTTCATGTCGCCTCAATACGTTTTGGGCCCTTGCCTATCGCGGGTACTTGGGCCTCCCACACAAGTGAGGCACAGTTTTTATCAGGAGACCCGGGGGAACGCTGGGTGGTAGGAAATTTGTGTCAGCGCGGTGATGCCACAACTTTCCCACACAAAAATGTGTGAAAAAGGTGATTTGTTCAGCTAAATTTGAGGTTTGCAGGGCATTCTGGGTAATGAAACGTTGGGGGATCCACGCAAGCCATACCTCCCTGGAATCCCCCTGGTGTCTAGTTTTCAGAAATGTGTCGGTTTGGTAGGCTCCCCTAGGTGGCCGCCGAGCACCGGGCCAAAAACCCAGGTGACCCCCCCTTGCAAAACCAGGTCGTTTTGAGGTAGGCAATATTCATGTCGCCTCAATACGTTTTGGGCCCTTGCCTGTCACGGGTACTTGGGCCTCCCACACGAGTGAGGCACCGTTTTAATCGGGAGACCCAGGGGAACACTCGTGGTAGGAAATTTGTGTCAGCCCGGTGATGCTACAACTTTCCCACACAAAATTGTGTGAAAAAGGTGATTTTTTTCAGCTAAATTTGAGGTTTGCAGGGCATTCTGGATAAGGAAACGTTGGGGGATCCACGCAAGCCATACCGCCCTGGAATCCCCCGAGTGTCTAGTTTTCAGAAATGTGTGGGTTTGGTAGGTTCCCCTAGGTGGCCGCCGAGCACCGGGCCAAAAACCCAGGTGACCCTCCTTGCAAAACCAGGTCATTTTGAGGTAGGGAATTTTCATGTCGCCTCAATACGTTTTGGGCCCTTGCCTATCGCGGGTACTTGGGCCTCCCACACAAGTGAGGCACAGTTTTTATCAGGAGACCCGGGGGAACGCTGGGTGGTACGAAATTTGTGTCAGCCCGGTGATGCCACAACTTTCCCACACAAAAATGTGTGAAAAAGGTGATTTGTTCAGCTAAATTTGAGGTTTGCAGGGCATTCTGGGTTAGTAAACGTTGGGGGATCCACGCAAGTGTGGTAAATATTTTGTTACCGGTACTATTTTTTATGCGGTAAAGTCTATTAAGAATAACTCAGTAAAATGAGAGGCAGAATCCGTGGTATTAGAGGGTTTAAAAAGGCTTTATTCCTATACAAAGGAATACAATTCGAATTGTGGGCCTTCTATTCCATCACCACGAAAGTTCAGGAAGGAAGGAACATATTTTATTGACAGATAAGCAGTTTTATAGAAAATACATTACAATGAAACAGATGCAGGAGGCGTAACAGCTGATAAAAGGTGCATACGTAGCTAATAGAGGGCGTAATTTAATAAACGTCATCATACATGATGTCATAAGTGGGTGGATCCATAAGAGAATCCTGCAATGTCAGCAGAAATAGTTGGCAGAGATGCGCGCGCAGCCGCATGACGTGTGATTGACGTGCAACTAGAGGGTGAAGGGGACTTGACATTTAGCTCTACATGTGGAGACAGAAGTCTGGGGTTATGTCAACCTAATCCCAAATCATATCTAATATCCTATGTTTAAAGAACTGTGTTATCCAAAAAGAGAGGTCTCTTAGGATAGAATCTTATTCTATACTGACTATACTGACTGTTAGTGCGTGTACAAGCGTCTAAGTGTCTACACTAGATGCGAGGGGGTAGGAATATTCCATGGTGACGGGGCTATGAATTACTTGCATGAGGGCAGCGAGGCCTGGCCCTGTGCACGGTAGCTGGAGGAATGTTTACCTAAACTACTAGACAGGAATGCATCGGATGAGGAACGAGGGAGATAATCTTGAAGGTGAAATACAGTTTTTGGCAGGCGACGGGCTGGATCAGGCACCGTTAGCCGCGCAGGGAGTAAGACAAAGTTCATGGTCACAGATGCAGGTTCAGACTGGAGCTTTCAGAGGCAGAAGGCAGAAAAGGCTTGATGACAGAATTCGGGCCTACTCGCCTGAATCTGTAAAATGTGGAAAGTGAACCACATAAAGTCGGTGGCCTTTCATACTTAGGAATGGAATATCTCACCCATTCATGGCGGATCTGAAAGAGGACATGTTGGTGGTGGACGCACATATATTTGCGTCTTCAGAACTGGAGCAGGAGGGAACATACATGTACTTATAGCATGTACATGGAGCCGTTGGGGTCTACGATAGGGGACATAACTGATCACAAAATTCATATTTCCTCATTCCCTCCTTGTCCCCTTCGGACCCTTAGGAGATATCGATCTTCATCAATCCATCGATCTGTTCATATAGCATCATTTGTTCTTCTTTCTTCTTCCGGGATCTTGAGCGAAAACTTGGATGTGGGATACACGAGGTGGCACACAGACCACAAATCGCTGGCCCACATTGTAGACATAAGCAGCAACTGAATAGTATGAGAAAGCCAATACCTAGGAAGGAGAGCATTCTCCATCCCCAGGCTGACAACACTCCCCAGAACCAACCGGACCAAGTCCAGGTGCCTGGACTCTGGTGTATCTGGCTTACAATCTTATGAAGGCGGGTTATGGCTTTATATACTGACGGCGAATTTTCTGGGATGAAAATGCAGCAACTTGATCCGATGACCCTACAAGCTCCGCCCCTATCGGCCAGGATGACGTCAAGGACAAGACGATTTTGAAGCACGACAATCCGCATAGCAGACTGCTCTTCTGTTAAATTGCCTAAGGCGGAAATAGTTTCGTTCACTACTGCTTCAAGGGTTCTGGTTAATCTACGTATCAGTTTACTATTAGTGACTGTACCTATATAGGGAAAGAATCCTTTATTGAAATCTGTGTATTTTTCCCATGCTGTTTCAGTGTAATCAACAATTGGGAGATCTCTCTGCTGTCTATTGTGTACTAAATGGGTATTTCTATGATAATCAGGAGGGGCTAGGAAAACAGGTGGCAGAAGGAATGCTATGTAACAGGTACCATCCCAATCTAAAGGTAGACGTATATATGCGGTCTGGCCACATATAAAGTAGGAATGACGAGAAGCTCTAAATGTAGACTTGCCTTGATCACTGAATTTTATTACAGTGGTGCATTTACTATGGCCCATGTGTATGGAGCCATTCTTTCTTATACATAATTCCCCCTTTACTGGGAATACTGACATGGCGGGCAAGATTGGTGTAGCTTCAGATTCAACGTTCAGGATCATAAGGTTAAGTGTAAAATTACCTAATCCATATACTTCATTTTCTAGATCAGTTCCTGTTCTTTTGGGAAGTCCCTCCTTGTTAGGGTAGCAGACTTTAAGCAAAACTAAGTTCAGGTTTCCCCATACCCAGTTGTCTTGATAAACTGCGGAATTCGAATCTAGGGAATTGATCAAACTAAACCATGCTCCACAGGAGCCATTGTGTGTGAACGGATAGGGAAAGAGGGGCAAAACTCCCTTATAGTTCTGATAGGGAGGGAGTCGGCCACATATCCAACAATTTGTGGCATTGCTGGTTTGATGGGAATGATGTAACATACTAATGAAAGTGTTATTGCGCAGCGCAAATCTATAAGACAATTCATGTGGAGGTAATTCACTAAAAGAATGTTCTGCAGTTATATTATAAGCACGCTTAGGAATGGGATAATACATGTGCAATAGGATGCTGACAATGATGATCAGAAGACTTAGAAAAAACAAAATTAATAATGTTACTGTACAATGACTACGAAATGATTTACAATACGCATGCTTCTTGAGCAGCATTTGATTATTTCTTTCTCTATTCCGGTCTAGAGGATACATGTCAGAGACAAATTCAACCGATTCACCTTGGAGAGGACTTAAACAATCAAATTGTCTGACTTACTAGACCTCAATTTTAGTTTATATAGTTCTGAGTTCGATCGCTCAACCAAGGGGAGCTTTGAGTCTGTCTGTGAGGGAATACAGGGTTGAGTCTCTACATTGGATGGTAGTCCATAAAATTTCTTGATATGACTCGAGTGTAACCACCCTTTTCTTCCCTCGATTTTCACGGCTGTCCTTGTGGTAAGTAGAACTAACTTCGGTGACTTCCACCTAGGATCCAGTTGGGTCTTCCGGTCAAAATTCCTGACCAACACCAAGTCCCCAGGAACCACGTCATGGGGTTTCACCTCAGTATTGTCGGGAAAAGCTGCGGATACCTGTGAACGACAAGATTGTAGTGCAGACATCAAGGAAGCCAGGTAATCTGTCAGCATATTACAGTCCAAAAGAGGGGGGGGAATAGACCACTTGTCCTGTGTACCAGGGTCTTATTTAACGTGGATGGTTGTCGTTAAAAAACCCTCATATACGTACACAAGTCGTAGGCGGTATATGTTGGTTCTCCGCCTTTATGTGTCGTAATAGCATTATCATTGGGTTTTTTTGTCCAAATGCTCGCCTCCCCATGGAGGAAGACCAACTGGTTCTGCAGTAGTGGTCAGAGAGATAAAAAAAGAGGGTGTGCTCGTGCTCAGTGAAAAGGTGATTCTGGAAATAAAAATCCTGCTGTCAAAACTCTTTTTCTTTATTCTTGAGATATTTGACTTGGGAGATTAAAATCGTGAAACGTGCATGTGGAGACCTAGTTATTGGTCTGATGCACTGGTTATTGTCTATAAGAGGTCTGGTCTACATGTTTCAGCCTCGTGCAGAGTCTAGAGGCTTTCGTCAGGACCAAGGGGGATTAGGGAGAGCTATCTTCGGCTCACCTTGTGAATTCTGGGGGCGGTTGTAGTGTACTCACCACCCTTGATGTAAGGAGTCAGATCTTTTAGTACCTGTTCCTGATAACCACCTCCGCATTCTGCTCCATTCCGCTCTTCCTGATTCTGGGACAGGCTTCCAGACTGCACTGGGCCAATCATGACGCTCTTATCGGCGGCGTCCCCGGGCTCTGATCCTTCTCCAGCGCGTCTTCTTCTGGGAACTGCGCATGCGCGGAAGTCCGTTTTATTATTGTTTTATTTGTGGCGGGGGCGGTACTCCTCTAATGAAGGGGCCACCGCTGCACTGACATAGACAAATTGAACTTACAATCATCAGCAAATTCAGATAAGGAGAGTTTGGGCGAGGAAGGGGGCTGCTGTGATGGCGGCTCCAGGCGGAATAATTTCAGAGTTCACAACGGGATGATGGAGGGTCGTGTGCGCGTACTCAACGGCTCAATCGCCTGAAAAAAGGGGGAAAGGTTAGACGCTGCCGGTGACAATTAACCGAGCATACGAGTAGTGCTGATATGGGACTTAGAGGTATAAGGTTCGGGCTGAATAGTGTTCAGCCCGAACCTTATACCTCTAAGTCCCATATCAGCACTACTCGTATGCTCGGTTAATTGTCACCGGCAGCGTCTAACCTTTCCCCCTTTTTTCAGGCGATTGAGCCGTTGAGTACGCGCACACGACCCTCCATCATCCCGTTGTGAACTCTGAAATTATTCCGCCTGGAGCCGCCATCACAGCAGCCCCCTTCCTCGCCCAAACTCTCCTTATCTGAATTTGCTGATGATTGTAAGTTCAATTTGTCTATGTCAGTGCAGCGGTGGCCCCTTCATTAGAGGAGTACCGCCCCCGCCACAAATAAAACAATAATAAAACGGACTTCCGCGCATGCGCAGTTCCCAGAAGAAGACGCGCTGGAGAAGGATCAGAGCCCGGGGACGCCGCCGATAAGAGCGTCATGATTGGCCCAGTGCAGTCTGGAAGCCTGTCCCAGAATCAGGAAGAGCGGAATGGAGCAGAATGCGGAGGTGGTTATCAGGAACAGGTACTAAAAGATCTGACTCCTTACATCAAGGGTGGTGAGTACACTACAACCGCCCCCAGAATTCACAAGGTGAGCCGAAGATAGCTCTCCCTAATCCCCCTTGGTCCTGACGAAAGCCTCTAGACTCTGCACGAGGCTGAAACATGTAGACCAGACCTCTTATAGACAATAACCAGTGCATCAGACCAATAACTAGGTCTCCACATGCACGTTTCACGATTTTAATCTCCCAAGTCAAATATCTCAAGAATAAAGAAAAAGAGTTTTGACAGCAGGATTTTTATTTCCAGAATCACCTTTTCACTGAGCACGAGCACACCCTCTTTTTTTATCTCTCTGACCACTACTGCAGAACCAGTTGGTCTTCCTCCATGGGGAGGCGAGCATTTGGACAAAAAAACCCAATGATAATGCTATTACGACACATAAAGGCGGAGAACCAACATATACCGCCTACGACTTGTGTACGTATATGAGGGTTTTTTAACGACAACCATCCACGTTAAATAAGACCCTGGTACACAGGACAAGTGGTCTATTCCCCCCCCTCTTTTGTACTAACCATTGGAAGCTGAATAGACCACCGCTTCTTTTTCCCTCCCCCCCATTGATGATTTGTAGCATATTACAGTCAACATCAGTGATTTTACGAGGTATAGGCGTCCCCCACATATTTGGTGGTCTACCGAAGATCACCTCATACGGGGATAGCCCTGTTCGAGAATGTGCTACCATTCTCATGTAAAAGAGCGCAACTGGTAAGGCTACTATCCAATCGACTCCTTTCTCTCTACATATTTTGGACAATCTAATTTTCAGAGATTGATTATGGCGTTCCACGAGACCTGCCGCCTCGGGATGTCGGACACAATGGAATTTCCATTGGTATCCTAATAGAAGAGAAACGTGTTTCATTAGTTCGGATGAGAACGGCTGGCCGTTATCTGAGTAGACAACACGTGGTAAACCGTACCGTGGGAAGAATTCTCGAACTAACTGTTTGGCAGTAGTTGGGGCAGTGTAATCTGAAACCGGGTATGCTTCTGTCCAACGGGAAAGAGCACAGACAACTACGAGAACATATTTGAATCCTCGACATCGTTCCATCTGGATATAATCCATCTGGAGGACTTCAAAAGCATGATCGGGAGTTTGGAATCCACCCTGCTCTACGGGGATGCTTTTACCTGGATTAAACTGACAACATATCATACAGGTACGAACTTTTTGTTTCGCTGCGGCTCGCAAGTGTTTGTTGAACCAAATGTGTTGAATGCTGTCTAGCATAGCTTTTTCTCCTAGGTGCGCTGGGCTATGTATTGTGTTAATGATGACTTGGACCATTGAGTCGGGAAGAAACCATATAGATTTTTCCTTCGTCATCCATCCTTGATCTGTTTGGATCCCTCCTAATTCAGTCCATTTCTTTATTTCTTCTGGTGTAGCATGTGTCTGTATGTCAATTACATCAAGGGCGGGATCCTTAACTGTCATGCAATGTGTTGGTGTCAGGACTATTGTCTTTGTCATGTCAGTTGTGTGAGTCTGATTCTGAGCAGTCTGTTTAGCTGTTCTGTCAGCTAGGTCATTACCCTGAGAGATGATATCGGTAACTTTTGTGTGGGCTTTGCATTTCATAATCGATATTGCAGTAGGTAGATGAATCGCGTCCAATAGGGCTTGAATGAGGGGTCCGTGTTGGATGTGGGCACCGTGAGAAGTTAAATAACCTCTCTCTCGCCACAGCACGCCGAAGTCATGGACGACTCCGAATGCATAACGTGAATCTGTGTATATGTTGACTTTTTTATTTGTGGCTTGAATACAGGCTTGTGTCAGAGCGGTGAGCTCTGCTGCTTGAGCTGACAAAGTGTTAATACAATTTGTTTCAATGACTTCAGTGTCTGTTGTGACTGCGTAAGCGGCCACTAACTCTCCTGTACTTGTTCTCATGCATGACCCATCTACATATAATGTCAAGTCTGGATCTGTCAAAGGGATGTCTGTCAAGTCTTGTCTGGGTTTCGTCGTGATAGTAATGACTTCGACACAATCATGTGCCAATGGATCTGTTCCGCCTACTGGTAACAGTGTGGCAGGATTTAATGTATTACAACGTCTGATTTCTATATGTGGCTGAAACAAGGTTAATTCATAACCGGTGAGTCTTGCTATAGTCAAGTGTTGTGTTTGTGTGCGGTTCAAGAGAACCTCTACTGCGTGTGGTACTTGTACTGTTAATTGATGTCCTAACACTATGGCATCGCTTTGTCTGATTGCTAAAGCTGTTGCTGCCACTGATTTCAGGCACGCTGGAAGTGCCTGAGCTACTGGATCTAATGTACTAGAGAAATAAGCACATGGTTTGTGTGATCCTGCTTGTTCCTGAGTGAGTACTGACAAAGCAGTACCTTCGCGTTCTGTAACGAAGAGTGTAAACTGTTTACTGTAACATGGTGTTGCTAGGACAGGTGCTTGACATAAAGCTTTCTTTAAGCTTTCAAAGGCATGTGTATGTTCTGGAGTCCAAGGGAGGACAGTCAATGTGGCTGCCTCCTGTGTTGTCAACTGGATGAGTGGTTTTGCTAGAAATGCATATTGAGGGATCCACTGCCTACAGTATGAAGTGAGGCCTATAAAAGCCCGCACCTCCTTTTGTGTCTTGGGTGGTGGCATGTTAGCAATTAACTGGATGCGATCGGGTGTAAGCTGCCTTCCCTCCTTGGACAGCGAGTGCCCAAGGTAAACAACTCGCTGGACACAGAATTGCAGCTTAGAAGGGGACACCTTGTGCCCCTTGTCAGCCAGAAATTTCAAAACCGTCAGTGACGCTGTTTCACATTCAGGTTCGCTTCGGGCGGTGATCAGCAGATCATCGACATATTGAAGCAAGGCAGTGTTAACTGGCATGTGGATACTGTCAAGTTCTCGTTTCAGTGCTTGGCTATAGATGCTGGGGCTTTCTGTAAATCCTTGAGGTGCGCGTGTGAATTTAAAGCTTCGTCCATTTAAACTAAAACCGAACAAATATTGACTTTCCGGATCTATTGGGACACTAAAGAAAGCATTCTTGAGATCGATTACAGTGAAGAACGTTGCTTCTGAGTCAATAGCTGTGAGTAATGAGGAGATATCTGGGACCACAGGGTATTGTGGTACAATGCATTTATTTAATTCGCGCAGATCAATAACCAATCGATATACTGGTGGTGCTTTTGGATCCGTTCTTTTAAGGATCGGAATTATCGGGGAATTACATACATTGGAGTCAGTTTCCACAACCACTCCTTGGGCAATAAGCTCGTCAATGATTTGCAGTAAAGCCACTACAGCATCTGGTGGTAACTTGTATTGTCGCATTCGTGGTAGTACTATTCCTGATTTCAGTGTAACTCGATATGGTGTAATGTTCATGCAACCAACATCAGTGGGGCCTTGTGCCCACAGATGTGTAGGTAAATTCTGCAGTCGGTGATCCATGTCTCTGGATACGTAGTGACCTTTAAAGTCACGTAAAAATAGTCGTACTCCTTCCGGAGAACAACATATTATGGCTCCTAGAGCTTTCAATGTTTTTATACCTAACAAGTTTTCTGGACATGATTTAGTAAGCAATAAATCTGTAGTACGTGTTAATGGACCGACTGTAAGTGGAAGAGGTTGTGTTACGTCATTTATTATAGGTTTTCCTGAGAATCCAAGGGAAATATTTTGTGAGCCTGAGAGGGGTGCCCCTGGAACTTCACTGCGTCTTATAGTTGTTCTGCTTGCCCCTGTATCAAGTAAAAACTTTCTGTCTTCCCCTAATAGTTCACTATGTACATAAGGTCCCTCTTGGTCTACTGGAACCTCTATAAGGGGTAAGCCAACTTCCCTCTCTAGGCTATCTCATGAGTATCGTTGATAATCGGGATAATCTGTTTGTGCGTACTGATACATCTGTTGTGTTGTTGCTTGTGTTGCGGCGACAGGCTGCGCTTGTGGTGGTGCTACGATCTGTTGTGGAGCTGCCTGTTGCGGAGCTAGTTGTTGCGGAGCTAACCTAGGTTGTGCCTGCTGAGGCGTTTGTTGTTGATTCTGATCCTGTCTGGGTGGACGTGGTCTCTCATGTGTTCTACCTGTGGCTATATTATGTTTCAGGACTGGACAATCGTGTATATAATGACCTGGTTGTTTACAATAGTTGCATGTCCCTTTTGCAGGACCTGCGGAATCACCCTTTTGATGATTATCGGCTGGAACTGACTGTGCAACAAGCATTTTCATTTTCGTATCTTTCATACGTCTTTGTTCGTGTTCTTGTTCTTCTCTAATTCTATTGTGGTGATATTGTAACATCTGTAGCATCTGTGATGGGGTATTACCTTGCCAGGTACTTTCGAATTTCAATACTCTATTCTTGACTTGTAGCAGAGAATTTTCAACTAATTTTGTCACAAACAGATGTGGATATGACTCACTACTGGCTTTTATGCCACTATTTATACTAAAACATTTTTCAAATCGGGAATAGAAATCACTAGTGTCTTCGTCTGGCTTTTGTTTACAGGCTGAGATTGCACCCCAGTCTTCCTTTTTCGTAGTTAATAAACGTGGCAGTACCTGAATTAGTAATCCTGCTAGTGCTGTAGTCTTTTCCCCAAGCCCTGCTCCTGCAGCTCGGGCCTTTTCTTCGTTTTCTAATGCTGTCCAATCTATCTTTTGGTCTCCCACCTCCCATTCTTTTTCTTTGAGTTTCTCATAAACACCGGCAGGTAATAGGACCTTTAATATTTTCATAATGTCGGGGTAAGTATACTCTCCCATGAGTAACATGTCTTTTATCTCACGGTGGAAACCTGCTGGGTCCTTGTCATGGCTGGGTACTACTTTCTTCATTTCTAATAATTCCAGTTTAGTTATAGGCGTGTACACAAACACGCGTGTAAAGTTATCACCGGCACCTCTAATTGGGTGTACTTCGCGTAACGGATTCTGTCTATCTATGTGATACATTTTTCTTCCCATGATGGGAACTGGAACGTGTTCTGGGCATACGAAATTTAAATATTGGTTTCGGGATTCTAGAATTTCCTTAATCAAATCAGTACCTGACCCTCTCCATATATTCGTGAGTAGTTCTGTCAATATGTCAGGTAAGGGTCCTGGATCGGAGTGTTGGCTTTTATATAATATAAGGAGGTGTTGAATCATGTATATACTAGCTAAACGCTGTTCATATGGGTCTAGATTCAGAAACGTGTGTGCAAGTACATCGTCATTGTATTCGCCGGGACTGTCAGCCCATTGTACTGCTGACCTGGCTAATTCTTGTTCGTCCATGGAATCGAGCACGTGGTACCCCCTTCGATCTCGGAGTAATTTATCAGCGGCTTGGAATAAGTGTTCAGGGGATTTCGTGTTTAGCATAGGGTTTGGAAGATGTCTATTACATTCTGGACGTATTGGACGTATTGGGTCTTTAAAACCTCTGGTATTATTATGGGATCTTCCTCTACCTACATAAGCTATTGTATCTACTTGGTCTGATTCTTGCTCCCCCTCCTCTCTGTTTAGGTCAGCGGCGTCTACCTCTAATCTTTCTCCGTGTATTCTTTCTACTTCTTTGCGGATCTTACGGTACATAGCTACTATACATAACTGTTTATCATGTCTTCCGTCTGATATATTCTGGCCCCAAGTGACAAGTTTTTGCATTTCTTCCGTATTTACCCCAGGCCGGTCTTGATTTCTGATTACACAGTTTATGAGGAAACTTAACAGTTGTCCCTGTACCTCCGCTTTCTGGTACTCCATGGCTCTGCTAATACTTTCAGGACCTCGTCCTGACTGGACAAAGTGATATATGTTTTCTAAATGTGTAGCCATTCCTGGTAGCTTCGTTAAATATATTGCAGCTCGTCTAATACGTAATGATGACAGCAGCATTTCGTCCCGTTTACCGGGCACAGGATCATATCTACAATCTACTAGAAGTTCCTTAAGCATGTCGGGAGTTGCTAGTTTGGGCGTACGTTGGTGTGCTAATTCTGTAAGGGAAAATTTATTTCCTCTGGGTGGCGTAGAAAAAATGTCTGTTGTACCTCCTGTAGCACCGTCTGCGGTGCTGGACGTGAAAGGATTTGTTGAAGGTGAGACAGCAACCGTCGTTGCGGGAAAAGCTGTAGAAACAGATGTGCTTGTCGGAATGTGTGTCAGAGCTTGTTGTTGTGGAGGTACAGACGGAAGATCTTGGCGATGAGCATCATCGGCAAGCGGTCTATGTGATGCGGTATTAGCATACTCGGGAGCTGCGTCATCTAAATAAGAGGAAAGGAAAACATCTTCTGCGGTTCTGGGATGCCCCTTGGGATGTGCTTTTATCGGAAACAATGGGGGTGGCAAGTCTTTTGGTATTTCCGGAGTAGCCTTAGGTAACCCTTCGGCCAGAAGTGGATACATACCATTCATAAGGGCGTTTCTTTGTCTATCTATTTGTTCTGATTTTACTCGGGTACCTTCCTCAATTAACAGATTTTCTCGGACTTTATTTGAATTCTCCTTACTCTTATCTTCCTGTCTAAGTGCTTTTTCCGTACGTCTATACGATTCTTTACGCCATAATTCAATGGCATCTTTCTGTGACTGTCTGGCTTTCTTTTTCCATAATTCTTCTTCTACTCGCATGATGCAATCTGCATCCCAGGTCCCCGCTGCGGGCCATCTCTGACCCTCTGGTAATTCTTTGGTGTAGTCCACCCATAAATCAAGAAATAATACGGCATCTAGGCCATGCTTATGATACATAAAGTACCCTGGAGTGTCCCTAGGTGGGATGGGAACAGCTTCTTCGAGTACACCTTTTCTAGTTTTGATCTGTCTTAGTTTCGAGAAGAGCGGCCTTTTTAGACCTTATTACTAGAACACACTTTATAAAAACACAATAATGAACAGTCATTCACACCACAGTATATAGAACGTATTTCAAAACATTTAACACTTAACAGTTTTACGAACAATGATAACCAATAGAAAACTAGTTACTGACATTATACTGACACTAGATAATACTTATTTATATGCAAAACATACTATATATACTGCTAAACAGTACAGATACACTGCTAAAACAGTGCAGACCGGATTTGTGTACCCAAACCCGTCTTGACCGGCACAGACTATGTGCACGTAAAACGCCTCCCCGGTAATGGTACTCACCGGGTAGCTCGGAACGGAAGGCCTCGGAACGGAACTGAAACTGGACTGGACCGGATTCGACTCGACTGGACTCGGAACTTCGGAACCTGGCGGGTCTCTGTATACCTCGGATCTTGCTCTCTCAGCTAGGCTCTGGTCGGGATACTTCGCACTTCTCACCGCCTCGTCTGGGTGTTGATCGCAGCCTCAGTCGTCCCCGCTTGGCCGGAGGGAGGTACAGGAAATCCTGCGGATACGCGTTTTTGTCCGTTCAGCTGTGGCAGGAGACCGGGCCTGCAACGCACCGCCGGCGCGTGAGATGAGAAAGTGTCCCTGTTCGGGCGCCAATTTATGTGGTAAATATTTCGTTACCGGTACTATTTTTTATGCGGTAAAGTCTATTAAGAATAACTCAGTAAAATGAGAGGCAGAATCCGTGGTATTAGAGGGTTTAAAAAGGCTTTATTCCTATACAAAGGAATACAATTCGAATTGTGGGCCTTCTATTCCATCACCACGAAAGTTCAGGAAGGAAGGAACATATTTTATTGACAGATAAGCAGTTTTATAGAAAATACATTACAATGAAACAGATGCAGGAGGCGTAACAGCTGATAAAAGGTGCATACGTAGCTAATAGAGGGCGTAATTTAATAAACGTCATCATACATGATGTCATAAGTGGGTGGATCCATAAGAGAATCCTGCAATGTCAGCAGAAATAGTTGGCAGAGATGCGCGCGCAGCCGCATGACGTGTGATTGACGTGCAACTAGAGGGTGAAGGGGACTTGACATTTAGCTCTACATGTGGAGACAGAAGTCTGGGGTTATGTCAACCTAATCCCAAATCATATCTAATATCCTATGTTTAAAGAACTGTGTTATCCAAAAAGAGAGGTCTCTTAGGATAGAATCTTATTCTATACTGACTATACTGACTGTTAGTGCGTGTACAAGCGTCTAAGTGTCTACACTAGATGCGAGGGGGTAGGAATATTCCATGGTGACGGGGCTATGAATTACTTGCATGAGGGCAGCGAGGCCTGGCCCTGTGCACGGTAGCTGGAGGAATGTTTACCTAAACTACTAGACAGGAATGCATCGGATGAGGAACGAGGGAGATAATCTTGAAGGTGAAATACAGTTTTTGGCAGGCGACGGGCTGGATCAGGCACCGTTAGCCGCGCAGGGAGTAAGACAAAGTTCATGGTCACAGATGCAGGTTCAGACTGGAGCTTTCAGAGGCAGAAGGCAGAAAAGGCTTGATGACAGAATTCGGGCCTACTCGCCTGAATCTGTAAAATGTGGAAAGTGAACCACATAAAGTCGGTGGCCTTTCATACTTAGGAATGGAATATCTGACCCATTCATGGCGGATCTGAAAGAGGACATGTTGGTGGTGGACGCACATATATTTGCGTCTTCAGAACTGGAGCAGGAGGGAACATACATGTACTTATAGCATGTACATGGAGCCGTTGGGGTCTACGATAGGGGACATAACTGATCACAAAATTCATATTTCCTCACAAGCCATACCTCCCTGGAATCCCCCGGGTGTCTAGTTTTCAGAAATGTGTGGGTTTGGTAGGTTCCCCTAGGTGGCTGCCGAGCACCGGGCCAAAAACCCAGGTGACCCCCCTTGCCAAACCTGGTCGTTTTGAGGTAGGCAATTTTCATGTCGCCTCAATACGTTTTGGGCCCTTGCCTGTCGCGGGTACTTGGGCCTCCCACATGAGTGAGGCACCGTTTTTATCGGGAGACCCAGGGGAACACTCGTGGTAGGAAATTTGTGTCAGCCCGGTGATGCCACAACTTTCCCACACAAAAATGTGTGAAAAAGGTGATTTTTTCAGCTAAATGTGAGGTTTGCAGGGCATTCTGGGTAAGGAAACGTTGGGGGATCCACGCAAGCCATACCTCCCTGGAATCCCCCGGGTGTCTAGTTTTCAGAAATGTGTGGGTTTGGTAGGTTCCCCTAGGTGGCCGCCGAGCACCGGGCCAAAAACCCAGGTGACCCCCCTTGCAAAACCAGGTCATTTTGAGGTAGGGAATTTTCATGTCGCCTCAATACGTTTTGGGCTCTTGCCTATCGCGGGTACTTGGGCCTCCCACACAAGTGAGGCACAGTTTTTATCGGGAGACCCGGGGGAACGCTGGGTGGTAGGAACTTTGTGTCAGCCCGGTGATGCCACAACTTTCCCACACAAAAATGTGTGAAAAAGGTGATGTGTTCAGCTAAATTTGAGGTTTGCAGGGCATTCTGGGTAAGGAAACGTTGGGGGATCCACGCAAGCCATACCTCCCTGGAATCCCCCGGGTGTCTAGTTTTCAGAAATGTGTGGGTTTGGTAGGTTCCCCTAGGTGGCCGCCGAGCACCGGGCCAAAAACCCAGGTGATCCCCCCTTGCAAAACCAGGTCGTTTTGAGGTAGGCAATATTCATGTCGCCTCAATACGTTTTGGGCCCTTGCCTGTCACGGGTACTTGGGCCTCCCACACGAGTGAGGCACCGTTTTTATCGGGAGACCCAGGGGAACACTCGTGGTAGGAAATTTGTGTCAGCCCGGTGATGCCACAACTTTCCCACACAAAATTGTGTGAAAAAGGTGATTTTTTTCAGCTAAATTTGAGGTTTGCAGGGCAATCTGGGTAAGGAAACATTGGGGGATCCACGCAAGCCATACCTCCCTGGAATCCCCCGAGTGTCTAGTTTTCAGAATTGTGTGGGTTTGGTAGGTTCCCCTAGGTGGCCGCCGAGCACCGGGCCAAAAACCCAGGTGACCCTCCTTGCAAAACCAGGTCATTTTGAGGTAGGGAATTTTCATGTTGCCTCAATACGTTTTGGGCCCTTGCCTATCGCGAGTACTTGGGCCTCCCACACAAGTGAGGCACAGTTTTTATCGGGAGACCCGGGGGAACGCTGGGTGGTAGGAAATTTGTGTCAGCCCGGTGATGCCAAAACTTTCCCACACAAAAATGTGTGAAAAAGGTGATTTGTTCAGCTAGATTTGAGGTTTGCAGGGCATTCTGGGTAAGGAAACGTTGGGGGATCCACGCAAGCCATACCTCCCTGGAATCCCCCGGGTGTCTAGTTTTCAGAAATGTGTGGGTTTGGTAGGTTCCCCTAGGTGGCCGCCGAGCACCGGGCCAAAAACCCAGGTGACCCCCCTTGCAAAACCAGGTCGTTTTGAGGTAGGCAATATTCATGTCGCCTCAATACGTTTTGGGCCCTTGCCTGTCGCGGGTACTTGGGCCTCCCACATGAGTGAGGCACCGTTTTTATCGGGAGACCCAGGGGAACACTCGTGGTAGGAAATTTGTGTCAGCCCGGTGATGCCACAACTTTCCCACACAAAAATGTGTGAAAAAGGTGATTTTTTTCAGCTAAGTTTGAGGTTTGCAGGGCATTCTGGGTAAGGAAACGTTGGGGGATCCACGCAAGCCATACCTCCCTGGAATCCCCCGGGTGTCTAGTTTTCAGAAATGTGTGGGTTTGGTAGGTTCCCCTAGGTGGCCGCCGAGCACCGGGCCAAAAACCCAGGTGACCCCCCTTGCAAAACCAGGTCATTTTGAGGTAGGGAATTTTCATGTCGCCTCAATACGTTTTGGGCCCTTGCCTATCGCGGGTACTTGGGCCTCCCACACAAGTGAGGCACAG
Source organism: Triturus cristatus (assembly GCF_964204655.1). Taxonomy (NCBI): domain Eukaryota; kingdom Metazoa; phylum Chordata; class Amphibia; order Caudata; family Salamandridae; genus Triturus; species Triturus cristatus. Next base: position 279,034,354 of record NC_140580.1, on the reverse strand, counting down.
TTTTTATCAGGAGACCCGGGGGAACGCTGGGTGGTAGGAAATTTGTGTCAGCCCGGTGATGCCACAACTTTCCCACACAAAAATGTGTGAAAAAGGTGATTTGTTCAGCTAAATTTGAGGTTTGCAGGGCATTCTGGGTTAGGAAACATTGGTGGATCCACGCAAGCCATACCTCCCTGGAATCCCCCGGGTGTCTAGTTTTCAGAAATGTGTGGGTTTGGTAGGTTCCCCTAGGTGGCTGCCGAGCACCGGGCCAAAAACCCAGGTGACCCCCCCCTTGCCAAACCAGGTCGATTTGAGGTAGGCAATTTTCATGTCGCCTCAATACGTTTTGGGCCCTTGCCTGTCGCGGGTACTTGGGCCTCCCACACGAGTAAGGCACCGTTTTTATCGGGAGACCCAGGGGAACACTCGTGGTAGGAAATTTGTGTCAGCCCGGTGATGCCACAACTTTCCCACACAAAAATGTGCGAAAAAGGTGATTTTTTTCAGCTAAATTTGAGGTTTGCAGGGCATTCTGGGTAAGGAAACGTTGGGGGATCCACGCAAGCCATACCTCCCTGGAATGCCCCGGGTGTCTAGTTTTCAGAAATGTGTGGGTTTGGTAGGTACCCCTAGGTAGCCGCTGAGCACCGGGCCAAAAACCCAGGTGACCCCCCTTGCAAAACCAGGTCATTTTTAGGTAGGGAATTTTCATGTCGCCTCAATACGTTTTGGGCCCTTGCCTATCGCGGGTACTTGGGCCTCCCACACAAGTGAGGCACAGTTTTTATCGGGAGACCCGGGGGAACGCTGGGTGGTAGGAAATTTGTGTCAGCCCGGTGATGCCACAACTTTCCCACACAAAAATGTGTGAAAAAGGTGATTTGTTCAGCTAAATTTGAGGTTTGCAGGGCATTCTGGGTAAGGAAACGTTGGGGGATCCACGCAAGCCATACCTCCCTGGAATCCCCCGGGTGTCTAGTTTTCAGAAATGTGTGGGTTTGGTAGGTTCCCCTAGGTGGCCGCCGAGCACCGGGCCAAAAACCCAGGTGACCCCCCTTGCAAAACCAGGTCGTTATTAGGTAGGCAATATTCATGTCGCCTCAATACGTTTTGGGCCCTTGCCTGTCGCGGGTACTTGGGCCTCCCACATGAGTGAGGCACCGTTTTTATAGGGAGACCCAGGGGAACACTCGTGGTAGGAAATTTGTGTCAGCCCGGTGATGCCACAACTTTCCCACACAAAAATGTGTGAAAAAGGTGATTTTTTCAGCTACATTTGAGGTTTGCAGGGTATTCTGGGTAAGGAAACGTTGGGGGATCCACACAAGCCATACCTCCCTGGAATCCCCCGGGTGTCTAGTTTTCAGAAATGTGTGGGTTTGGTAGGTTCCCCTAGGTGGCCGCCGAGCACCGGGCCAAAACCGAGGTGACCCCCCTTGCAAAACCAGGTCATTTTGAGGTAGGGAATTTTCATGTCGCCTCAATACGTTTTGGGCTCTTGCCTATCGTGGGTACTTGGGCCTCCCACACAAGTGAGGCACAGTTTTTATTGGGAGACCCGGGGGAACGCTGGGTGGTAGGAAATGTGTGTCAGCCCGGTGATGCCACAACTTTCCCACCCAAAAATGTGTGAAAAAGGTGATTTGTTCAGCTAAATTTGAGGTTTGCAGGGCATTCTGGGTAAGGAAACGTTGGGGGATCCACGCAAGCCATACCTCCCTGGAATCCCCGGGGTGTCTAGTTTTCAGAAATGTGTGGGTTTGGTAGGTTCCCCTAGGTGGCCGCCGAGCACCGGGCCAAAAACCCAGGTGACTCCCCTTGCAAAACCAGGTCGTTTTGAGGTAGGCAATATTCATGTCGCCTCAATACGTTTTGGGCCCTTGCCTGTCACGGGTACTTGGGCCTCCCACACGAGTGAGGCACCGTTTTTATCGGGAGACCCGGGGGAACGCTGGGTGGTAGGAAATTTGTGTCAGCCCTGTGATGCCACAACTTTCCCACACAAAAATGTGTGAAAAAGGTGATTTTTTCAGGTAAATTTGGGGTTTGCAGGGCATTCTGGGTAAGGAAACGTTGGGGGATCCACGCAAGCCATACCTGGAATCCCCTGGGTGTCTAGTTTTCAGAAATGTGTGGGTTTGGTAGGCTGCCCTAGATGGCCGCCTAGCCCGGGGCCAAAAACTCATGTGACCCTCCTTGCAAAACCAGGTTGTTTTGTGATAGGTAATTTTGATGTCTCCTCAATAGGTTTTGGGCCCTTGCCTGACGCGGGCACTAGGCCTACCCACGCAAGTGAGGTACCGTTTTTCTCTGAAGACTTTGGGGAACGCAGGGTGGGTGGAATTTTGTGGACCCACGCAGATTCCAGAACTTTCCACCACAGAAATGTGAGGAAAATGTGTTATTTTGGACACATTTGTAGGTTTGCAATGGAAGTCACCCCATCCAGGATTCCCCTCGGTGTCTAGTTTTAAAAAATGTACAGGTTTGCTAGGTTTGCCTATGTGCCAACTGCGCTAGGGCCCAAAATCCACAGGTATGCACATTGCTAAAAACAATTCGGTGCCCAGTGGGCTTTCTGCCGCCCTGGGAGGGAATCGGGGAAGGGGGTTTCATCCTGATATGCCCCTAAATGTGCAGAAAGACTGTGGCTATTTTTTGTGGGGGTGGGGGCATTGGTATGACCATTTTGGGCAGCCCCCACGCATAAAAAAAGCCTACGTACTCGCTGGCGCCTAGTGGGCTTTCTGCACCCCCAGGGGGCAGATCAGGGGCCACTGCCACTATCTGCCCTCCCGGGGGGGGGGGGGGGCGCAGAAAGACTGGAATTTCTCTGGGGGTGGGGTGGGGTATTGTCATGCCCATTTTGGGGAGCCCCTACCCCTACACTAATAAAACAAAAAAATCCATGGTTTCTAGTGGGCATTATGCGCTCCCAGGGGGGGCCAGATTGGGGGCTACAGCTCCCACCTGCCTCCTGGGGGGCAGAAAGTCTTTCATTTTTGTGGGGGTGAGGGTGGGGGCATTGGCGTGCCCGTTTCGGGCAGCCCACACCCTAAAAACAATTGCGTAAAAAAAATCCCTGGTGTTTAGTGGGCTTTTTGCCCCCCCCCAAAGGGGCAGATTAGGGGCCAATGCCCCATCTGCCCCCCCCGGGGGTGAAGAAAGACTGTAATAATTGGGGGGTGGGGGCATGGGGCTGCCCAAAGGGGCAGAAAGACTGTAATAATTGGGGGGTGGGGGCATGGGCAGCCCCCACCCCTATTTTTATTTTTTATATAATTCCCTGGTGTCTAGTGGTCTTTTTGCCCCCCGGGGGGGCAGATTGGGGGCCAATGCCCCATCTGTCCCCCAGGGGGGGCAGAAAGGCTATAATGGTGGTGGGTGGGTGGGGGCATTGGCGTGCCCGTTTCGGGCAACCCCCACCCTAAAAGAAAAATGAAAAGAAATCCCTGGTGTATAGTGGGCTTTCTGCTGCCCCCGAAGGGGGGGGGCAGAAAGAGTGTGATAATTGGGGGTGGGGTGGGGGAATGGGCCTGCCCGTTTTGGGCAGCCTCCACCCCTATTTTTATTTTTTTCCAAAATTCCCTGGTCTCTAGTGGGCTTTTTGCCCCCCCGGGGGCAGATTGGGGGCTACTGCCCCCATCTGCCCCCCAGGGGGGGCGATAAGACTACATTGTGCCAAAATAATCAGGGTGAGCAAAGACCCTTGCCCAAGGGGCTGCTCCCCCCTCCCTGGTGTCTAGTGGGTGGATCCCTGCTTGGGGATCGCCCTCCTGTGGCGATCCCCAAGCAGGGATCCACTGGGGAGGGGAGATCCTCCCCTTTCCAACGATACCTCTCCCGTCTTTCTACATGCTCAGGGGGCTGAGATAGCCCCCTGAGCAAGTAGAAACTGCTCATTTCAGTTTCACTTTCAGTGTAATCGTCATTACACTGAAAGCAGGGGGGGCCTCGGGAGCTGGGGAAGCTCTTCCCCAGCTCCCAAGGCTATTTTTAGTGAAAGGGAATCCCTCTGGTGCCTGCACCAGAGGGATTCCCCAGGGAATGCCTCATGACGAGCTGGACTCGTCATGGGCACAGTGCGACTGTGCTCCATGACGAGTCCAGCTCGTCATGGGCACAGAAGGGGCTAGAGCTTTCCATCTCAGAAATGTGAGGAAAATGTGTTTTTTAGACAAATGTTGCAGTTTGCAAGGATTCTGATTAAGAGAACCTGGTAAGGACCACACAAGGCACCCCATCCTGGAGTCCTTTGGGTGTCTAGTTTTTAAAAATGTACAGGTTTTCTAGGTTTCTCTAGGTGCCGGCTGAGCTAGTGCCCAAAATCCGCGGCTAATTTGAAGACACCCATTTGAATCTAATAAGATCAAATAGATAAAAGAATACTCAATAAGTGTATGGTGAAATAAATAGACCTTTGAGTTTCTTTAGAAGAGTGATCTTCGTTTCAAAGGAATGCTGGTGTGAAAAAGTGTTGAAAGCATCCTCATTGATTAATAGGGCATGGAGAAAAGTGTAAAATGTAAATTTGAAGTATAAATATGTATATATATGTATAATTTGTCTATATATATTAAGAAAATAAGAAATACATGTTATGTAAAAGGTATAATAAATAGTATAAACTTTTTGATACATTTTTGCTGGATTTTCTTTGACTTTGGATTTAAAAAGATAAATATAGATTTTTCAACAAAAATAAGACGTTTACGAAGAGATAACTAAACTACCTCTTCATTTAATTGTGTTCTGTATTGATCCCAAGGCATTATTTAATTTATAATCTCAAAATCCGCAGCTAGGTACTTTGCAAAAAAAAGGTCAGTTTTCAGTGGAAAAATGTGATGTGTCCATGTTGTGTTTTGGGCCGTGTCCTGTCACGGGCACTAGGCCTACCCACACAAATGAGGTACCATTTTATTGGGAGACTTGGAGGAATGCTGGCTGGGTGGAAATGAGTGGCTCTACACAGATTCCATAGCTTTTCAACACAGAAATGTGAGGAAAGTGTTTGTGGTTTTCAAGGGATTGTGGGTGACAGAACAATCTTCTGAAACAATGATCCTAATGTAGGAAATGCCAAGTAGACTTGATGACTTCGACGTGGAGCAGTGAACAACAAAAGGAACAAGCATTGGCATAGCCAATAGGTCTCGCTTTTGGGACCTTATAAGTATTTAGTTATGCAGCACAATATCCTTGGTGCAATAACATCAACTGTTGCATGGCTAAAAACTTATAAGGTCCCAAAGGATATGCCAATGCTTGTTTTTCAATGCAATTGTTTGTATTAACCAATTGGAGAAAGCGAACAGTTGTAACGTTCTATCACTTTTGCTATTTTCGGCCACATTACAAGTTGGCAAAACGCATAAGCAAAGCATAGTATTTCAGTGTTGTGCCTGAATGATTTTTAGATTTTGTAGCGATGGCCATTTATTGCCGAAAATACATGTTGGATGTACCGTTCCTTTTAAGGCAAACAAATATTCAACCCATGCCAGTCAATTTCCTGTTGACTTCTGTTGGCATCCAGAATTCTGATCCTTTCACACCAAGTTGTTGACCTTCCCTGCTCAGTAAAGTGTGCCTTTTTTCACTGACGTTTGTTACTTTAAGTATTTGTTTACACCTAATGTGAATGGATGATCGGGGTGGGCTTTATGCAACATTTCCCAAATGTGTTGAGGATTTGTTAATCTTCCCTGGAGAATAGATTGAGCTTCTGGAACCTGGAGGTGCTCATGTGAACAAACTGGTGGATAGAGAGCAGGAGTACCAATAAAGGTTATTGCCAGTAAATCTCATTTGTACTTTCACAGTGTGGAGAAGGGTAAAAATATCTTGCGCTGCTGTGCAGCATAAAAAAAAAGAAATAGACCATAGATCTTACATAGTCAAAACATATTGGCTTTGCCAATGCTTAGTTAATGCAAAAGCCTGTAACGCATTGTTGAAAAAAAAATATATACTGGAAAAACAAACCAATCTTAAGCAATCTTTAAACTGTACATTGATTTCAATATTTTCCATCTTTATAAATTACTTATTTTATTTGTAAAATACTTCTCAATCTGTAACCTCTGAACATAATGTAAATAGAATGTCAGTGTTAATTTGAAAGAAAGCATTTGCCATAGCCTAATTTACTTACCACAGAACATGGAACCGAAACAAATCATAGAACCACTTGGTGTTCAGCAGTAACTCAGGAAGCAGGCGTATGAGTCCTTTTCAGTCATTCTAATTCTACCATCTGCCTGGGCTTTAATGCAACATTTGAAATGCAATAGCTAAAAAAAAAAAAAACCCTGCCCAGTCTGTTCTTTAGTCAAACCTGGGCAAATATCTTCTTTTTGTGACGAGTTGAAGATGAGGAGCGACCCTGAGGGCGCAAATGTTGGGGATGTGATGGGGAAGCAGTGCATGGGGTTCAAAGAAGTAAACACATGCACTCCCTTGGAGTGTGTAAAGAAAAAGAACAAGCATTGGCTGCATGGCTGTAAAAGTAATGCCAAGCGGCCGCGAAAGTCATCGCGATCACGGTGAAAGCGAAAGTAATCGCGAACGCGATGACGCGCTCTGTGCTCGCAAAAATGAAATTAAGATGAGCGCGAGTGGTGCGCGCGACGGGAAAAAGAGCAGTGCACGTCGCGCGCGCTTGTGCGCGTAATAGCAATCTGGTGACCGGCAAGATAGCACTTTGAAGCAGCTACTAAATGTCTCGCCAGGGCAGCGCATGCGCCCCAACGTTGCGCACAAAGGACGATATCTAGAACAGGTGGTATGACGTGCGCAGGAGGGTCAAGAAACTCATCGAGAAAGATCACGCCTTGAGTCAGCGCACCGACGGTGGCCCTCCTGCCAAACCAGTCTACTTCAGGACCTGGGAGGAGAAGGTGCGGGACATCCTACCACCAGAGAGCGTCCATGGTCTAACAGACATATCAGAGCCTGGTGAGTACACAAACAACATACTCAATATTGTGTGGCAAGGGGACAGTGAAACCATGCACCGTTAGCAAAGCCACAGTAACCAATAGATAATCATCCCAAGATGTGTATGCTAGTCAGACAAACACAATACCTGCTATCTCATAGTGACTTGGAACTGTATCATGACATGTACAAACCTAACAACAAATAGAGCAAGGCAGTGGCACAAAGCCAAATAAACACGGTCAGACAGTTTGCCACCACAAACACACTACCTCACAGTGCAGCTGACTGACAGGAAGGAATAGTGGGAATGCAGGTGAAGTGAGTGTATCCAAAAGCATGATGGGGTTTGTAGTCACAGATAATGCTCCCCCTCAAAATTGGCCCTTCTAGACCTCTCTGAAACATGCCCACATCACAGGGAGTGGAAAATGACTGACAAGATGGCTGACACTGGGTCCTGCTGTGGGGAGCACAAGGCCCTGGTAGGGGTTGTGTGTAAATCAGAAGCAGGCCACCACTGACTGACATCCTGAAAGACAACTTGAACGCCCTCCAATGAAAGCACGTTTCATGGTGGGATGTCTGGCCGGGTGGGAAGGAGGACTGACAGCTCTGACCATACTTACCAGCATGTGGAGACACCCCCCCCTCAACACAAACTCCACACAGCTCACCGGGTAGAATGCATTGACCCACACCTCAGTGAAATATCAGCAAAAGATACACCATACTGGGTGCTGCTGTGTGAAGCACAGGGGCTCTCTTTGGACTTATAGCCAAACACCAGGATTTCACAGTCAGCCATCTTGCCATTGCTGTCACACTCCCTCACAGGGAAGCAGAGTCAAGAGGAAGGAAGTATGGGCATGCTGGGAAGGGGGGGTGTAGCCAGGAGCATGATGGGAGTTGCAGTCACAGACAATCCCCAGCCACCCACATGGCCCAGCAAGCTCACACTGAACCATGCTCACCTCACAGGGAGTGGGAAGGGACTGAAAAGATGTCTGAACACTGGGCTCTGTTGTGGGGAGCACAAGGCCACTGACTCTGGGCCTGAGAAATGATGTGGCTGACAATCACACATATGCACTGGCCAAACAAAACCCGGTCGCACACACAGCCATTGCAACCATATGTTCATAATCATTGTCTGGGGATGCAGTGTCCAGGGGTGCCCCCTGGCCGGTCAGGTGAGATGTGTCTTGCAGATGACAAATGTGGAGACCCATATATGGTACATTACACAAAACACACAGGAACTCACATATACATCATTGGCAGGGGACATATGACAGTGAATGGAATGGACACACCAATGTAGCCGACACCATAGAATGTTCGCATTCACACTCGGTGCTGTTGTGAGCTGCATCCCACTCTTACATCGTGCTGAAACATAGGCATCCTTCACACAACACACCACTCACTGACATAGACACTGTAGATACAAGGTCAAAACTGCAACACACACACCACCGGCCCTCACTGTTATGAGCATTGAAAAGCCAGAGTGCTACATTGCCCAATCCATGTCACCATGGAGAACATTCACAAGTCAAATCACATATGCACGTACAAAACTCAGCACCAGACTCATTAACGATGGTGACATCATCACTTGTATGAAATGAGATGGGAACTAGGAACACTGGAAAAAAAACACTTCCTCCAAAGAGATCACAGGCATACCGGACTGTGACCCGGTCGTACCAATACACCAATGTGGCACACAAAGACTAGCAAACTCTGCTACCACACATGCCCCAATAGTACAACATATCCCCAGTGGAATAGCACGTATGTCCTTGTTAAATCTCACAGGTGTACAGGGATGACACACCTGTGTGAGCAACGTGATGGCCCTTGAGTAGTAATGGTCATGTTCCGACAAATCTATCCCTGAGCTGGGCATGCACACACTTCGACATGCACATTGAAATGTTTCATTTTGGCTGGGCAATGTGCAACAACAATATCAATCTCTGTCCGTGACAAGTCGGAACAAAGCAGTGTACAGGCAGGCATACCTTCGTACAGTAGAAAATGTCATGTTTGTGAACCATTGATGCCTGTAGAAACATAACTTACATTGTGTGTCTCTTCCAAACACAGGTGGTGCTGGGGACAAAGCAACAAATTAAGAGGATTCTCAGTCCCAGACTCTGGTGGACGCTCAGCTCTCTGGTTTGACTCTGTCTCTGTCCTCTTCGGATGACGAAGAACAACCTGGCACCTCCGGTGTGAGTCATCATGCAGCACCAGCAGCACCAACATCTGCACCCCCTGTACCCACGCCTCCAGCATCTGGAAACAGACAGGGCACCTCCGCCAACACGGACAGACCAAGGCCACAGAACACCCACAGCACAGGGACACAAGACCCCCCGGAAGCTGCAACCAACACCACCAGCAACACCACCCAAGGGGTCTCAGTGTCCCCTGTGCGTGCCGCCGCTGGTCCTGCCCGTGTGGATAGGGGTGCTGGGAGGGGTGGGAGGCAGAGGGCGCGCCTTGCAGAGGGGTCTGGACTGCATGATGACCCCCAACTGGCACGCATCATAGATGCTAACCAGGATAGCACAAGAGGATTCGGCCAGGTAGTGGGGATCCTCAAGGACATACAACAGGAGCAGGCTGCCCACCATGCCCGCATGGAGGCTAAGTGGGATGCCCTTACTGCGGTGCATCGGGACATACTCCAATGCCTCCGCCAGATCACCACAAACATGTCCACACCTCCCTGTGTGGCCACAACATCTGTTGCCACACCATCAGCCAGTGCCACAGGGAGGGAGGAGGACACTGGTGGAGAGTCCCCTGCACCGCAGAGGCCTTCACCTGAGGATCCCCCCCAAGAAGAAGAGGGGTCGTCCGAAGAAGGACATGTGAGATGCAGATGTCCCTGCACATCCCCCAGGGCCTCTAAACCTGTTCTGGACAATGTTCTTTGTGCGCAACCCGTTCACCCTGTCCAATTGGACACAACTCGCCGACATGACATGGAGGGTTCATGTTGGTCCGATGTAGCAGATGACTGTGGACTTTGCTCTGGACATTTCATCTACCAACACTTCCAACTTCACTGTGAACTTTGGATTCAAAACCCAATATACAGCACCCACCATCCTGTGCACTTTCCTCACACATGTTCGAAAATAAACTCACCAGTACACCATACTTGCCTCTGTTGTGATTCCAACTTTTCATGTGTCATGTTGATGTTGATCTGTTAAACAAGACAGTGCATGAGAAATACTACAACAATGTGACCACCGTTAGGTGAGTCAGGGTGATGTGACACATGTAAGGGAGACACACCACTATGGCAACACAACACATACTGACCATGGCCATGTTAGTCATCCCACACAATGATGTTGACCTGAAACACATTGGTATGCACAGACACAACACCTATCCACAGTCAGTGGTAACAAGTCCACAGGTGAGGTAAGCAAATGTCACTCAGATGTGGGAAGACAGACAACACACCTAACAAAGCATAGCACAGGTTCATTACACATCAGCAACATGTTTATTCTAAAATAGTTGCAAGGCAATTGTACGTTACGGTGGACACACGGTCACAGAGTGTCTGAGAATTGAAGTCCAGGGGTGTGTGGCACATCACTTGATGGCAATTGACTACTCCACACTGGTGTTGGATTCTGGGTGTTGGGGGTCAGTGTTGACCAAACAACAGGCAAAGTACCCTGGGAAGGACAGACACAAGACACAGTCAAAAGCACAGCAGAACAGGAGAGAAATGCAATACACATGCACAAAACATGTCACAAGAAACCTACACAGAAACAAGTTAGCAGTACTACACTATTGTGGAGTACAGACCACCTGAATGGACATATCACTGCACGCATCCAGTCAAGTGGCACACAGACACACTCAGACAGCAACAGAGCAGCCACAACACATTTCAGGCTACCTCCATATATTGACATAACCCTGTAAACTCACATTCAGGTGAAGAAGTTGTTGATAAGCTGTGTGCGGACGTCACCCTCATCTTCATCATCACTGGCATCGTGGCCCAGGCCGGGATCCTCCACAGGTGGTGGAGGTCGGTCATCGTCATCCTGGATGAGAGGCACCTTCTTCCGCACTGCCATGTTGTGTAGCATGCAGCATACAGGGATAATTTTGCACACCTTTGCAGGGTCATATGGGAGGGCCTGTCCGGTCTTGTCCAGGCAACGAAAGCGGCTTTTCAGGAGGCCAAATGTCCGCTCAATCACCCTCCTGCTCCGACCATGTGCCTCATTGTAGTGCATCTCGGCTGGTGCCACAGGGTTCCTGAGGGGTGTCAGCAACCACGGCATGTTGGGGTATCCGGAGTCACCTACACACAAACAATTGATCAATTAGCTGAGTTTTGTAGGAGTGCGGAATACAAAATTGCCAAACACACACAATGGTAAACAGTCAGTACACACCGACAAGCCAGGCACACTGGTCTGGCATCTGTGACATCAGCGTTGCAATGCGACTACTAATTACGTAGGCATCGTGAGCAGAACCGGGGAACCGTGCACACACGTGTGCTACACATGTGTGCAAGACATACCACCAGAGCATTGATCGAGTGGAAATGTTTCCTGTTCCGGTATGCCTGCTCATGTGCCTGTGGTGGTATCAGGGCCACATGTGTCCCATCAATAGATCCGATGATGTTCGGCATCCTCCCAGGGTATAAAAGGCATCCTTTATTTCAGGGAGTTGAGCTGGGCTAGGGAACTTGATGTACAGGTCAAGGAAATGCAACATCCCCTCCAAGACATCGCGTAGTACACGACTAAACATAGTTTGCGACATACCACCAGCGGTAGCCACAGTGTACCGGAAGGTACCAGTAGCAAAGAAGTGCAGGGCTGCCATCACCTTCACCTCCGGGGTCAGTGCTGTAGGGTATGTCCGGCCAGGTAGCAGATGTGGCGCCAACTGCTCCGCCAACTCCTCAATCAGTGGCCTGGTGAAGCGGTACCGTCGGATGCAGTCGCTTTCCTGCATGGTTTCAAGGTCTGGGAACGGTCGATGGACAGCTGGTGTCCTGCAGAACAGAGATGCACAAAGGAAGATAGTCGGTTCATCCACCCATGTGGCCATGACCAAGCTCAATATCACATGATACATCATGACATTACACAATGTACTGAGGTGTGTTCTGTTGGGCATGGACACATATGTCACCTACATGCCCATCACCTCACATCTCAATTCCACATGTCCGCATAAGTCCCATGTAGTGCAATAGCCAATCATTGGGCTGTGTCACCCTACTTATGTACTGCTGTGACATTACAAACACACACCGCAGTGACAAGTGAGGCCTGTTGTCTCCCAGGCATCACAGATCTTTGCCATGCAGATACCCAGGGTCCCTGTATTGCCACATCGACACTGGCATGACATGGCGTATCACGTACATGCCGCAAGGCAAGCGTGAGTCCCACAGGTAGTGGCCACTGTTGTCTCTGCAGGCACTACATGGACGTCTCTTATTCACACACACAACATCAAGGTTGCTGCACATACCACATGGATGTGGAGAACGTCTACCATTGGGCACATTTGTTCATACACATCTGAGACACAACATGCACATAGACTGTGGGTGCACATCAGAATTGTGGTGACAGGTCTCACTGTGACGTACATGCCATCATCCCCAGGACTCCGGGTGTATGTGACATGTCCTAAACATATTCAACCTGCAACTGTGTCCACGACTCATGCCCATAACTGTACAGTTGCACATCACAGTGGTAATGTGCACAAGACACAGAGGATTCTGCCCCCATGAACACGTGCACAGCCTGGGAGTGGCTGTACAAAAGTGCCACACAACAAACCAAATGTTGCCCCCCCAACACACAGGGAATGCAGCCTTACATGCCATGGGACACTGTGTGGCCAATGCTGTAGTGTGGTAGGTGTGCACATGCGTCCCTGGCAAGTAATTGTATGTTGAAGCTGTCAAATAGTCACACCAATGAGCTCCGACGCTGGTGACAATGCGTACGCATTGCACGGTTCATGACCGAGCCGTGCGTACGCTTTGCCATTTACTGCAATGAGGTCCGACGCGGGTGACTATCATGCATGCACATCGGGCAGGCATGTTCCGAGACAGGCGTACGCCTTGGCCATTGAATCGTATGGAGACGGGTGCATGTGTATTTTCAAAATACGCGTTGTACAGTCAGTTGACCGAGCCATGCGCACCCATTGGCTCTGGACTGTCATGGAGACGGATGCAGATTCAAAACTTGTACGAGTTGTGCGCTGGAAATTCAGTTGGATGCCTACAACAATGTTGCAATTCCTAGGGTTTTATGAAGGTGAAGATTTGAACAATGCGGAAGACGTGTACGAGTCGTACATTTCCATGGATTGGCCAGATTCATAGAATGCAACCGTGTTGGACCTATCACTGGGGACACATGGCACAGAGTATGCCTCTGCAGCACAGATATAAGGCTGGCTGGACCCCAGGGAGCTCACTTGCCTGCACTACATGCTACTGGACCACATCCCTGCTACCACTGCTGCTGTCCCTGCATTCTCTGGCTACTGCTATGGCAGGTACTCTGGAGAGGGCCCCAGGAGGAGAACCAGGCCCTGCTGGACGGGCTCCTTCCACAGTACAGCAAGCTGTATGGGAAACCAGGGGAGCATGTGAGTGTGCAGTCCACTTCCTTTCTAATTGTGCATGTTGTCTGACTAGCAGTACTAGCAGTGTGTACACCAGTGGCAAGCATACTCACTGAGTACTTTCATCCCCCAAAGTGTGTAGGTACATGTAATGAACAGGTGTTCTGCAACTAAAGTGCATTTGTGCAAGCTTAAACTTCCCAGGCATTGTTAACATGTCAGACATGCAGGTCATTTGTCCTTTTCCATGGGTGCACTACCTGTGTAATTCGTTTCCCTTTGTGATGGATGATGACATGTATATACAAATGTGTGCAGCTCAAATATGGGGCATGTGTGTTAATGGACTTTTAACTTTGTCATCCTCACATGTTGATGCCCACCAGAAGCAGGAGATATGGCTGACCATCGCCCGGGCAGTTCGTTCGGTGGGGGTCTACAAGCGCCGGATCTGCAACTGCCAGAGAAGGTGGCAGAACCTTTGGGGCTGGACCCAGAGGATCGCAAGGCTGTCGCCTCCTCGAAGGAGGGGCGGACACCGGACCCTGACCCCCACATGCTCCGGATACTGGCGATGGTATTCCCGGACCTGGATAGGCAGCTGAAGGCCAGACAGCAGCAAGGAGGGGGTAAGTCCATGCCTAATCTGTGTACTATGTCTGACATTCTAATTGCAGTCTTTTGGCCTGGTCACACTTCCACATTACGTAGGTCTTGTAGTCCAATACTCATGTCCCTCAATTGTGTGATGCACCCTCCTCATCTGATCCACAGGTGTGGCCCCTACAGTCTGTTGCTTGTGTCACTAGGGCACTGTGTCCCTGCAGTCAGCTATGCTTCAGCTTCTGGACAGCATCTGTTCCCGTGACTCTGTTGTGTTTTTCATGGGTGGGTCAATTGTTTACCCAATGCCTGAGATGTAATCTGTGTGTGCCCTTGATATGTGTTCCAATTGCTGGTCTGAGTCGCCACATGTGGCTGGAGTATTTCAAACAAACCCATGCAGCAGGGGAATCCAATTTGTGGGCCTCAGGAGTACGTATATAAAGTATGTCACACTTGCTTAACTACCTGACTAATGTCCAGGGCCACACACTGTTTCATGTAGACCTGGGCAGTCATACCTACTCAAGGGCATTTAGAAACACTCTGTAATCTCACATCCCAGTTTGCCTCTGTGTCATTATGGTGTGATGTCAATCAATCAATCAATCAATTGCATTTATAAAGCGCGCTACTCACCCGTACGGGTCTCAAGGCGCTGGGTGGGGGGGGGGGGGTGTCAGTGCTCGAGCGTAGGGTGCGAGGAGGAGTGTAGAAGGAGACGCGGTGGTTGATGAGTTTTGGTCCGAGGTTGTGCAGGGCTTTGTGTGCGTGGGTGAGGAGTCTGAAGGTGATCCTCTTGTTGACTGGGAGCCAGTGGAGTTTCTTCAGGTGTCCGGAGATGTGGTGGTGGCGGGGTATGTTCAGGATGAGTCGTGCGGCCGCGTTCTGGATACGTTGAAGTTTCCTCTGCAGCTTGGTGGTGATGCCGGCGTACAGAGTGTTCCCATAGTCCAAGCGACTGGTGACGAGGGCGTGGGTGACTGTCTTCCTGGTATCGGTGGGGATCCAGCGGAAGATCTTGCGGAGCATGCGGAGAGTGTTGAAGCATGCCGAGGTCACCGCGTTGACCTGTCTGGTCATGGAGAGGGATGAGTCCAGGATGATGTGGCTTCCTGTTACGTACAACTGGGTTGTTCATGAGTTTGAGGGTCAGCAGGACATCTGAGATGTGACTATGAGAGACAAGACCTGTGTGACATATAGGGGTGTGATCATTTGACAGCGCACAATGGTGTATGCAACTGTTCACTTTAGGCAGCTGGGTTACATGCACAGCAGACTGTGATGTGCTAATGTACTGGGAGTTGTGTTCACAGAGACTCATATGTCTGATTTGTATGATGTGGGGTCTTTTGGGTCCGGGATATGTTTGCAGGGGATGGGCAAGTGCACTTGTCAGCTGCAGAATTTGCTTTACCCCTGAGCTATGATTGTGACACAGTGCATACTTTTGTTGTCTGGATGCCCTGTCCCTGTGACAGGAGAAAGTGTTGACTGACTTTCCAGGCATGCCAGTGCCATGGCATTTAACTTGCTATGAGTGATCCTGCATTGTGTTCAAGTGTGCTCCATGCACCCCATTGTGGCATTGACTATCAGGACATGAGAACATCATAGTGTGTGTCGCTGGCATGCATCACAAGCATGTGAAATGAGTCTCTGGCCATCCCTTCATCCGGACACCTGTACTGAGTCAGTGGCAAGAGATGTGCTGTGTGTATAGTGGCATACTCCTACATGTTCAATTGCATGTCCAAAAAATGTGTGGGTGGTGCATGTCAGCACATTGGGGTATTAGCATCCAACATGCAACAGACATATGGGTGCAAGTCCAGGAGGGATATGTGTGCCATGGTTGATGGTGAGACTGACAATTGGCTTATTCTAAACAGTGTGAGCACTTTGAGCAGTGCTCAGCTGATGATGCCAGGGCTTGCCCTGTGTTGTGATGTACTCACTGTGGTGTGTGCAGTCAGTGCAGGTTGACTGATGTTGTTCTCTTTCTTCCTATTTCTATACAGATACATCCATGGCCACAGGAGGGGACGGCTCCACGGACCAGGAGAAGCCACAGAGCCTGACTGGGACAGAAGGAGAGGAGTCGGGGGACCCAGTGGCATGGAGGGCAAGTGGAGCCACACCGAGGAGTCCTCTGCACCATCCACCCCTGCTGAGGGCCACAGCAGCTCGGAGGATGACTCCCTTGTGGAGGCGGGTGTCAGCAACCACCAAACCCCAGCTAGTGAGGCTGTCCCCGCCACCACCCCCCCACCACCACCACCACCCTCCCATCGGCTCCCATCCCAGAGGTCCGTGGAGGCTCCTGTGTTCGGAAACATGTCTACTTTGTGCCAGGCACCGCACCCCCTACCCCTGTGTCTCCTGCTGCCCTGAGTGAGGAGTCTGTGAACTTACTTAGACAGATCCATGTAGGGCAGACATCAATGCTGAGTGTCCTCCATGCACACACCAGTCTGTTGACGCAACTGGTGTCGTTCATGAAGGGCATTTCATCGGGCAGAGGACCAATCAGTCCGTGGCCTCCTCCCTGATGGCAACAGTGTCCCTCCTCCAACAGTCCTGCACCCCTCCTACCCCTGCACCACCAATTCCTAGCACCCTACCTGTCCCAAGCACACACACACCTGCACATTTTCACAAAGCCACAGACACGGGCAGCACACAAACACCCAAAACAAGGTCTAGACGTGCACACAAGCAAGCGCAGGGGACTGATACCACACTCACAGGGGATGGTTTGCAGACACACACACACAGTCATCCACAACCACTCTGCAGTCCTCCGATACCTCTCCTTCCCAGCCCCCTTCCCTTGCCTCATCTGCAACCTCATCTCCACAGAAGCTCTTCCTCTGTGACCTTGGCCTCTTCCCCACCGACCCAGCAGATCCATCTTACAAGGGGAAGAGGAAGTCCCCACACACAGAGGGGAGTGCAGGTGCAGTCAGACTGAGGCCCCCACCCGCAAGTCCCCCCGGAGCTAGAAGAGCAAGACCCCGACCCCGCCCCGCAGCTCCACGGCGAAGTCTCCGTCCTCCATCCCCCAGGCCACCACTCCACAGGTTCCCCCGCCACACCCTGCCCCAGGTTCCCCCACCCACAGATACACCATCCCCAAAATGCTGAGGCCCTCCCCCCCTACCACTTGCTCTTACACCCCCAGTCAGACGGTTAGTGCCACTGATGTGGGGACCGTGTCCCCCCCTTCTGTCCAGCCGACCTCACCTGAACCCCATTCCGCTCCCATTGAGTTAGGCACTGCAGTGGAGTCCACGACCACCCCGTCTGACTGGGGCACTGCAGTGGGGACCCAATCCACTCCATCTGACCTGCCCACTGAAGTTGTGCCGGCACCCACCCCATCTGACTTGTGCTCCACAGTTGTGACGGCACCCACTACTTCAGTCACCTCCGCTGCAGTTGCCAGTGACTCTCCTGCATCCACCACCCCTTCACTGCCTCCATCTGCTGCGCCCTGTCCCTGCGGTGCCTGGCCTGTCCCCATGTATGCCCCTCCGTGGGGATGTCCCCTATCCTTAGCAGTGCAGGCAAGCAACGTGTGACAGTTGTCACTCAAGTTCACTTCTTGTCATTTGATAATGGACTGGCCATTGCCCTTTGTTTTGAACGGATTTTAATTTTTCATCTGCTGAATAAATCTTTTTTCTTTATCCTTGTGAATTTGATTTAGCTGTACATTATGTTGATGATGTTTACCATGACCTTGCAGTTCTAATGCTGGATTTCAAATGTTGAATACTGAGGTGTTGATGTGAGGTACTCTGTGTGGTCCATGAGGTATGTATCCTATTCTGGTCGGTATCCATGTCATCCTTTGCAGCTAACTGGGTGTGTCATGATTAACAATTTGTGAACATCTCTGTGAACATTTCATTTGCATGGTCACATCTGTGGCTTGCACATATGCACATAAGATGTGCTTCCCATTGTCCAATTTGTCTATTTCCCTGACTGTGGGCGCATCTCCACTGGACCTACAGGTGTGGGCATCATTGGTATAGGAGCAACTGGGTCGTCTGTGAAACTTGCTGGACATATGTGTTGAGTATGTGCAGATGACTTAAGGGAGACTCCTTTGCCCAGGCTGTTGTGACCAGAGGCTTCTTGTGTGGTAACTGATGGGCTGACTGACCAAGTGTTCTGCTGACATGACTGAGACCTGCTGGGACTAGGTTTCGCACAGCTGAGCTTCCACAGGAGTTGAGTCCCCTCAAGTAAGTGTGTTGTTCCGTGACATTGCCTTGGCCCATGGTGTGTGTTGTGTGAGCATGTGTGTGTGTGTCCACATCACTTTTCATACACAGGCAGTGTTCCCTTGATATGTTCCTGTTGTTGATGCTTGCTGAGTGGTACTGTGTTCATCCGACAACTTTGCCATGGGCTACCAGATGTGTGGGTGCATGACACACTACTGTTAATTGGTGTTTCATCATTAGGATTTGTCAGTTCTGAGTGGTGATGATGTTGTCAGACGCAGATGGGACACAGTCAGGGGTCCCCAAGGCACTTGTTTGTTCGCAATATCATGTAGTTGTCCCTAGGGGATACCTTTCATTGATTGAGACATGTGTATGTGTGTGTGTGACTCCTCCCTCTTGTCCGGTTCAGGGCTGCAATGTTTGCAGGTGTCCGCATGTGTGCCTTGTGGTTCTCCTTGGCTTCTGCATTGTCCTGGGACTGTGGCAGGTATTCCGCAGGTTTAAGTGAGCTTTGACGTCATGGCCATGTACCGCATACTGTGCAGTATGTTTGTCATTCACCAGGGTTGTAAACTGTCCTTGTGTGATGAGTCTGTGCACCTTAGTTCCTCCCAACATTACTGCGTTTGTCATGGGTGCATGTGCAATGTCACCTGTCCATGTGGGCTTCACAGATGCACATTGGTGCAGTTCAGGGTGTGTGGTGTTGAGGGCGGACTGATGTAAATGTTTGCATGGATGTGCCCGTAGCTCCGGTTTGTCCTTGGATGACGGGCCATGCTGAGTGATTTGTGTTTGTGTAGGTGTGATGTACGTTGGTTGCACAGGACACATGACTGGGTTTCTCAGTTTGTACGACATCTTCCTTTGTCAGCACAGTGGAGGTGTCATGCATGCTTGTGTCAGCCCAATGTCTGGTCTCTGGGGGTAGTGCTGTTGTGTGTCAGTCTCTTGCTGTGTTAGTTTGTGTTCATTCCAGCTTGTGTCACACATGTCTGTTGTGCTCCCTCTCATCTCACAATGCCTGATTGCCCACTAAGGGGGGCCAATTGATGGGTTACTTTTGTATGGCACTGTGTCCACATCTGTGTCACTGTGGTTCAGCCCCCCTCATGTGTTGTGTAGTTGCCTGGGGATACTGAGACACACACACACATGTTGTGTCAGATGTGCAGTGTGAGGTTGCCTATTTGTGTTTGTGCATCTGCACCAGTGCATTGGTATTACTGTTGTGGGCCATTGTCTGGATGTTGTTTGTGTGATTTTCCCTGCTGTCCCGGTGAGTCATATCACATCATTCTGCACATTCATCCTGGTAGTTAGGTGCCATTGCTGGCATGGAATGGGAGTTCGTGACCTGACACCTACAGTCTACACAGGTTGTTTTGATTTGTGTGTCTATTTTCGAGATGTGTGTATGTTTTGTGATGGTCTCTTCTGCTTTTGTGTCATTGTACACTGTATGCATTGTCAGCCCCCATGGGTGGTGCTTGTCTGCACATGGCCGAGAGTATGTTAGGTTATCACAGCACTGTTAGCCTCACCACATCTCTGTGCGTTTGGGACACAACCACTACTTTGGCCCAAAAGTGTTTTATGTGTTGGGACCAGGAATCATACATGCTGTTTGGCATTTGCAGCTTTGTCCATGATGACTCTTACCTTTTGGTCACTGTGATGAGGGGGCTTTAGACCCCATCACCACAATGCTCAACATCTGCTGCAGTTTGGAACCCCACACTTAACTTTTGTTCTACATAGTGAGGGGGTGTTATTTTTACATTGTCACAGTGCTAGTGATGCTTGCCTTGTGTAGGCCACACTCAGTTTTTGGTCACACATGTGATGGTAGTTACATTGTATGTTCGAAGTCATGATCACTTTTGTGGGCATTTGTCACAGACTACACACTGTTGTCATGATGTTAGGGGAGATGTATTTTGCTGACTTACCTGATGTTGGTAAATGATGGATGTGTGGCGCATCACACATCCTATGAGTGGGGGTGGCATTAGTGCTGGGAAACAAGTCCCCTATGAGTGGGGGTGGCATTAGTGCTGGGCAACAGGTCCCCTATGGGTGGGGGTGGCAGGAGTGATGGGCAACAGGTCCCCTATGGGTGGGGGTGGCAGTAGTGATGGGCAACATAAGCCCTATGGGTGGGGGTGGCAGTGGTGATGGGCAACATAAGCCCTATGGGTGGGGGTGGCAGTAGTGATGGGCAACATAAGCTCTATGAGTGGGGGTGGCAGTAGTGATGGGGAACAGGTCCCCTATGGGTGGGGGTGGCAGGAGTGCTAGGCAACATAAGCCCTATGGGTGGGGATGGCAGTAGTGATGGGCAACATAAGCCCTATGAGTGGGGGTGGCAGTAGTGATGGGCAACAGGTCCCCTATGGGTGGGGGTGGCAGTAGTGATGGGCAACATAAGCCCTATGAGTGGGGGTGGCAGTAGTGATGGGCAACAGGTCCCCTATGGGTGGGGGTGGCAGGAGTGCTGGGCAACATAAGCCCTGTGAGTGGGGGTGGCAGTAGTGATGGGCAACAAGTCCCCTATGGGTGGAGGTGGCAGTAGGGATGAGCAACAGGTCCCCTATGGGTGGGAGTGGCAGTAGTGATGGGCAACATAAGCCCTATGAGTGGGGGTGGCATTAGTGCTGGGCAACAGGTCCCCTATGGGTGGGGGTGGCAGGAGTGATGGGCAAGAGGTCCCCTATGGGTGGGGGTGGCAGTAGTGCTGGTCAACAGGTCCCCCATGGGTGGGGGTAGCAGGAGTGCTGGGCAACATAATCCCTATGAGTGGGGGTGGCAGTAGTGATGGGCAACATAAGCCCTATGAGTGGGGGTGGCAGTAGTGATGGGCAACATAAGCCCTATGGGTGGGGGTGGCAGGAGTGCTGGGCAACATAAGCCCTATGAGTGGGAGTGGCAGTAGTGATGGGCAACAGGTCCCCTATGGGTGGGGGTGGCAGTAGTGATGGGCAACATAAGCCCTATGAGTGGGGGTGGCAGTAGTGATGGTTAACATGATCCCTATGGGTGGGGGTGGTAGTGGTGCTGGCCATACAACCCCTATGGTGGCCTGTTGTTAGTGGCCAGGATATGGATCCCCTGTGTGTGTGTGTGTGTGTGTGTGCCATTTTGCAGGTACGTGTTGTTTGTTTGTGTGTTAGGTGTCTGACTTACCGTCTGCGCCGTCCGCATCTGTTCCTGATCCGGTCATAGATGTAGAGTACTGGTATGACCTGCGCGATGGGATTCATGATGCGTTCGTCTCGTACACGCTGCTTGTTGCTCCGTCTCGTACCCGTTGCAAGCTGGTCCGTCTCGTAGCCGTGGACTGAGTTGTGGCGCGAATTGTAGCTGATATGCTTCTTTTCCGGATGCTGTGACGTGCCATACGTGGCGAACCGTCCGGCGCGTAGGATTTATGCATCGTACTTGTCAGGGTGGAAACTGCTATGGATACTGCTTTCGGGCGACTCGGTTCGGCGTTCGGAGTTACGGCTCGGACGGAGAATGAAGCTTGAATCACAGCCTACGTATCGGTCGGGTTTTTCGCAGCTATGCGCATCGTACTTCATCAACAGGACGGACCGGCTACGGGTACGTGTCGGTCGCAAGGTAAGGCTACGAACAGCTCTCCGAGAGCTGTCTGACCCGGATCGGAATCGACCCCTTTGTGTGGAACATTCTGTGCCCTTTTAGAGGAAAAACTGAAACCGATTAAGGAACAGCTTAGATGTATCGAAAGCGGCATGACGGATACTTTCATGAAGATATCTGACCATGAGAGCGCCCTGACCTGACCTTCAATCACAACCATCACTTTTATTAGCAACAGGGTGGACACTATAAACCAAATTGTCGCAAGTAATAGAGTCATAGATTCTGAAGGAACCGAGGAGTTGCCCAAAGAAATCATCAAACCAGGTCCATCCGAGTTAGAGGCATTTGGGTCATAAGGACACACGGAATTCTGCATCACCGGGGGCAAGTACTGTTGAACAAATCCAAACTGCAACAAGCCCTAACCCAAGTAAGGACCTACTGGACTTGCCTCCCGCATCCTGCCCCTATGTTATAGTGTTGGCATGAGTCCCCTCTCTGAGGTAATCACAACAGCAGTTTTACTGGTGAAGCTACGTAATAAAAGAGTTGACTGGCTCATAAAGTATAAATATTTTAATCCAATGAGCATAAATGTGATAATAATGATGCGAAGGCTGGGGTGGGTCAGTCGGTCGAAGAAAGATATAGCTGGTGATTGTACTGTGGTGAACTTTCGGAGACCACACAATGTGTAAGAAACATGCTGCGATCACAGGAGATCACAGTTTGTAATGATACCAATATATGTTCACTCCCATTAAGATACTTTTACAAACCCAAAGTGCTGGAAGCCCCACTGAGTTCCCTATACCTTTATATACCCACTCCACTGTTTGCATTCTGTAATAGGTACTCAGCCCTAGGCAGCCTTGATGGGTTAGACTGACTGGGCACTAGCCCTTTAGACAGGAAAGCCCTGACATCTGAACCATCAGATAAATCGCTCCAATCCGACACCCCTCCACCCTCTGACAACATTTTGGGCTTTGGGGATTCTGTAATGAGGTTACTGAGCTGGAACGTTGCAGGCATTCAATCTAAGATGATGATACCCAAATGGCTAACTTTCATAAAACAGTATGATTTACTCATGTTCCAAGAAACTCGAGTGACACAGGAATTAATATCTGATAGTTTAGAATGTCCTAGTATTCCAGCAACTCCTTCCCAGTCAGAGCGAGCATCGGGCGGCCATCTGGGTGATTCTCTCTGCTGGTGGTCGTGTAAAGGCAATCAAGACTCAAAATTACAATTTTCAGGTTGTGAGATACAAGTGGGGACTAAATTTATAAATAATGATTTTAGTAATGTTTTGAATACCACATTTTCAAATTTATTTGATTACATTTCATCATTGCAGAGTCATGTTGCCATTAAAGGGCATTTGGTAGGTGTTTGCCTTGCTGGAGATATTAAGGCAAGGCTTGTCACATATGTTAATTCCTTCTATACCCCAACCATAGCCATAGCAAATAATCCAGTAAATCCCCCAAATGGCAAAGATGCCAGATGTGTTGAGCTGATGAGTTATCTGGCCTCCCAGGATTTAAACAAAGTATGGATGTAGCTGGCTGTAACAAGCATTTGATACCTACTTTTAGGGGTAGAGGTGGCTCTTCTACATTTTATTATTTCTTTTTATCATCTAACATGGTGGATTTATTGCTGCATGGGAATGTAGTCCTGTCAAAGTATGGGGATCATAACCCTATAGAGGTGGCACTTATGTTGTCCCCTAAGCCCAAACCTAATTTGGAGTGTGGAGCTAGAAACCTACAATTGTCTACTGATAGCGTAAGATTAATATGGAGAGCAGAAGAGCCTGGCCAACTCTTTCATTAAATGATCATGGAGAACCCAAACCTGATCGAGGTCTGTCTGAGAACAATACCGAACATGAAGTGGTAGGGGCTTTCACTCATCTTTCTTTGAACATAAGGAATTTTTTTTTTCTTTTCAGAAAAGACAAGATTATCTTTTGAGTTTATTAATTCAAAATGAAAAGTGCTTATTAGAAAAACATGTATTCTGAGAAGCTAATGTTTGAAAACAAAGGGCACGATTCACAGATGTAATCTGAGACAAAATCCTAGCTTTACAACTTTCGGTATTCACAGAAGGCATTTAGGAGCACTAAAGTTGGGACCTTGTCTCAGTCAATCCTAAATCCTGGTCCTAAGCTAAACCCAAGACAAACCCAAGTTCAACCGAGACAAAATCCCAACTTTACGACTAGGACTTTGTTTCAGCCAAACTCAAGCCCGTCCCAGGCCCAACCCAAGACCAAAACTCAAGTTAAACTAATACAAAATCCTAACTTTACAAAAAAAAAAATTAATGTCATTTCAAAAATATACAATGTAGAAACCAAGAAAATAAACCCCCCAGACTGTCGCACAACAACATCCATCATCCAGTAATCACTTAGTTTACAAGTTACCAGTAGTTAACATTTATGACGGGTATATTACGATGCACAACTAATCCATTGGATTTGCTTGTAAGTAGTCAAGTATGACCAATAGTCCCTTGGCTTGGCTCCAGTGGACAACTCCTCCGCATATGTTTGCAAAGCTTCTCTACAATATGTCTGATCCTGTAACCATTGTCTAATCTTTGGAGAAACTTTACTATCCCAGCACAGCGAAATTCTACGTTTTGCTAGCAACAAAGCAATTGCACAGAACTTGCGTTTCCTGGAGCGCACACCTTGAACTAGGCCCAACAAGCAGGTTTGAATGGTACAATCAATATGTGTTCCCACCATTTTCCCCAATTCTCTCGTAACGTTTGTCCAGTACTCATTCACTTTCGCGCAGGACCATGCAAAATGTATGAAGTCAGCCTCATCCGCCTTACAATGCTTACATTTCGCATCTGTTCTTAGACGATATGCAAATAACCTTGCTGGCGTATAATGTGTTTGGTGTAAGTATTTATAGTGCACCATATGCAACTTTCCGTTTGGCGTAAGCATGCCAGTGAGTGCGCATGTCATGGCCCATCCCTCCTCCGTAAGCAGAGTCTCTAGTACCTCATTCCACTTCTCCATCGCATGTGCCGTCGTGGACGCTATATCCTCCTGCAATTTAACGTATAATTTAGATACCATGTGCACATTGCTAGGTGTAGTAAGCATCCACTGTAATGCTGACAGCTGAGGTGGCTCTACAGGATAGGAGGGGTATAACTTTTTAATTGCGTGCTGCAGTCTATAATATGTGAATCGAAACAGTAGTGTTTGGTTACTGATGTATGTAAGGTTGCTGGATGCCCTAAATTTACCATCGTGATACAAGTCCCCCATTTTATCTATACCCACAAGTTTCTACTGGTCCAGGCCCACTTTTTCGTGAGTGACTGATAGTTCTGGATGATGTGATAATGGTAATGCCGGAGCATATAGCGGCTGTTTGCCTGCTAATTTCCCCATTCTGAGCCAGGCAGCATTTGTCGTGTCTATAGTGTTTATATCACGATTATGAAGAGGGGGCCTACGATGACTAATGATAGCCGATAGTGGTATAGGGAGCGCGTCACCTTCCTCTATAGCTACATGTGTAACATACGGGACCGTATGGTACCAATCGTGCGCAAACTGCGCTTGGGCACATAAGAAGTAAAGCAAGAAATCTGGGACCGTAAATCCACCACGTGAGTATGGTAACGTAAGTGTGTGCAGTTTAATACGAGCCTGTTTACCAGCCCATATCAGTCTCCTCACCATTGCAGACAATCGCTTAAAAATCACTGAGGGGGAGTGATCGGTATGTTATTAAACAGATATAGGAACTTGGGCAAGACTACCATTTTTACAATAGCTAGTCGATCAGCCAATGCCAACAGTAGTTGTATCCATAGTCCTATTTTGCTCTCCATGGAATCCAGTGCTTTGCCATAGTTAGTACGAATCACAACCTCCGGGTCCTGGTGATACCAGACTCCCAGATACTTGACCGGGTCTGATAGCCATTCCAGAGGGAATTCAGTTTGGTGTGGGATCGTTGAGTCCGTTAGTGGTATTATGAGGGATTTGGACCAGTTGATTTGTAGTCCTGATTGATGACCAAAGCGAATATATTCCCTGAGCAGTGGGGCAAGATGTTACTCCGGGTCATGCACGTATAGCATCATGTCGTCTGCATAATGAGATATATGCAATGGGCGTTGCGGAAATTAGAGTGCCGAATAATGATGACCCTGCCTTATTTTACAGGCAAGCGGCTCACGTGCTAACGCGAAGAGCAAGGGGGACAACAGGCAACCTTGCCTCGTCCCTCTGGCTATCGGAGTGGTCTCTGACATATAGTTGTTAACTTTAATACGAGCCGTAGGTTCAGTATATAATGTTTGCACCCAACGTAAAATAATCGGTGGGAATCCCATACGCTTCAGCACAGTGTGGAGATATGGCCATTCAATAGAATCAAATGCTTTTGCAGCATCCAATAGAACCACAACAGCTTTGGTACTAGGAATTAAGTAATGTGATAATGCAAATAACATTCTGGTGTTGTGAGATGTTGTTCTCGTTGGGATGAACCCAGCTTGATCTGGCAATACCAGTCTGGTCATTAGGGGTTGTAATCTGGTGGCCAAAGGTTTGGCTAATATCTTGGTATCAACATTTATGAGTGACAGCGGCCTATAAGATTCGCAACATTCAGGATCTTTATGTGGTTTCAAGAGTGCGACAAGCACAGCTTCTCTCAGCGTGGGTGGTAGTAATAGCTTATCGTGTGCATCGCCGTACATCTCAACCAGATGTGGCGCCAATTGATCTACAAAATGCTTATAGAATTTGCAGGTGAACCCATCCGGGCCAGGCGCTTTACCATTAGGCAGTGATTTAATAATTCCCGTGATCTCTTCTACTGTGATGGGCAAGGACAAATATTCTCTATGTGTATCAGATAGCCAAGCTATCGCCACATCCTCCAAGTAATCCATGACCTCAGATGGTGTAGCCGTGTTCCGCGCAGTATACAATTTGCCATATGTTCTCATAAATTCGCGCAATATCCCCTTCGCATCATGATGTAACTCCCCCTGTGTATCTCTGATCGCTAGGACTGCCTGTGGCGGACGACCTGTGCATATCTTGGATGCCAATACCCTTCCTGGCCTACCCCCTTCTCTGTACGATCGCGCTATCTGGCGTTTCGACACATACTTCAGTTCGTCCTCTGCGTATGTTTGATATTCCGACAGCACCACCCGAATGTCACCTAATGTTTTTACATTTTGCGTGTTTTCATACTCCCGCTCTAGTGTTTTTAGTGTGCTCTCCCGTTTGCTAAGCTGTTGACGCATGTCCTTTAAAATACCAGCGCTAGTGCTAATACATACCCCTTTGATCGTCGCTTTAAAATCTTCCCAGAGTAAACCAGGGACCTCTCTACTGGGTTTATTCAATTCAAAATATTCAGTTATAGCTTGACTGATAGTATCGATGTATACTGAGTCCAACAGTGCTTTTGAGTTAAATCTCCAAGTGTAAGGGGGCGGAGTATAGTGTGGTATGTTAATGGATAGCAACACTGGGTTGTGATCAGAGAATGTTCTAGGCATGTGGCTCACATCTCAAGTCCATAATAGTACCTCACTAGTACCCAACCAGTAGTCTATACGAGACCAGCTATTGTGTGCCGCTGTGGTATGTGTGGCCTCCCTTCTACCCGGATTACGAGTTCTCCAGATATCGTGGAGATGCGCTTCACTCCTAATATTACGCACCACCTCCACTGCCCTCCAATGTTGCTCCTTAGATGCTGTTGATCTATCTAAGTCATCACATAGTGCAACATTAAAATCTCCCCCCAACATATAGCCATGCCCGATAGATCATTTATCTTACTCCAAATTTCATTATAAAATTCCGGGTCGTCCACGTTTGGACCATAGGTGTTGATAAAAGCTATTCTCTGACCTCGTAATTTCCCCGTGATGATGACATATCGCCCTAGTTCATCCTCTATCGTACTATCTACCTGAAGTTGTGTCCCTTTTTTGACCAAAATGAGGGCCCCTCTGGAGTAAGAGGAGTATGATGAACTATATACTGCTTCTGCACATTTTCGCCCAATATGACTTGTAGGCCTAGGAGCAATATGTGTTTCCTGAAGAAACGCTATGTCAATGTGTAATCTGTCGAAATAAGCAAATATTTGTCTGATCTTTTTCGGGTTGTTGAGCCCCCTGACATTCCAAGTTATCATATTTAAATGTGCAGGCCGTAGCCTATTTTCGGACATTTTTAAAGAAAGATATGTTCCTTGGAACGTACGGTATTACCCCTTCTTGTACATCTTATGTGACTGAGTGGAAAGCTGGCAACTACATGCATGTAACAATATAGCTGGATATCCACGATGTCCCAAGTACAACAGTCTGTATAACATTTTCCGACCCTGCCCACCCCCCACCCACTTCAGCACCCCAACCATGCCAAAGACAAACCCCTAATACAGTAAACAACATAACAAGACCACTTTGTGGGGAACACCCGCTTGGGGGTACCGCCAAGTGCACACAACTCCACCCACCAAAAGTGGATGCGGTCAGGTAAACGTTATGTATGCAGGTCTGCTCCCAACCGGTAGTTTATCCAGTAGCTTGATAACACCACATCCCTATATATATCTGAAAGTCACATGTTATAGAGCAAATATTCCTCACCATCTGCTGTGATTGATACAGATCTCAGCTTCTTCTGATTAGCTCTCTTTAGGGACATCCGCCCCATCCCTGCCTAGGTTCAAAAGCGTAGCATAGTATTCCAGTTATGTAAAAACATCCTATCCATCAACACCACCAAGCTCAATATCCCATGTGCATGATATGTGTATCCCCCTCTATTATCTACATCATCTTTTGTGCACAATCATGAAGATATTGTCTCAACTCTTACCACTCAACCATTAATTATTCTATTACTTCAACATCTGAAAGGTCCGCTTGGTGATAAGCAGAGTCATATAGACCTAGTAGTTGGTGTCAATGTAGTGTACACGTCCACCTACACAGAACATCCATGACACAAGTTGGTCATCACAAGTTGGTCATATTGCATACAGCACACTTCCATTTCTCGCCCTGTTGTGATTTATATGAAGACTGTTCTGATTCAGAATCAAGGTTCTGTCCAGCTTGCTTACGCTCCCGGCGCTGACCTATCAATTTTTTAATAAAGTCTTCTGCTGCTTTCGGAGAATGGAGGACCGTGGAATGGCCATCTTGAGTCACCTTAAGCCGGGCCAGGTAGAGCATCGCATACTCCACTCCCATGTCTCGTAGTTTCTGTTTTACAGGATTGAATTCCTTCCGTGCTAGTTGTACTGTCATGGTGAAATCCGGATAGAATGCCAAAGTATTGCCCTGGTAGGTTACCTGCTGCTTTTCTCGTGCCATGCGCAATATGGCTTTCCGATCCCTATAATTCAGGATCTTGGCAACTATAGGTCTCGGTGTGTCACCTGGCGGGGGTCTTGGCGCCAAAGACCTATGCGCGCGCTCCACTTTAAGGACCGCACCAAACACCTCACGGAGCATGTCCTCTACATAGTTCTCCATCCGTCCCGTATTTGTGGATTCTGGAATTCCCGCGATTCTGATGTTATTGCGACAGGACCTCGCTTCCAAGTCCTCCACCTTGTGCTTAAGGCCTTCTACCACTTTCTCCATTTCCTTGCACTTACGAGTTGTGGTTTGCGATTCGTCCTCTACAGTTGTTATACGCCTCATCCAGTCGTTCCCCTTGTGTATCCAGTGTTGCCGACATATTGTCAACCCTATGTGTGAGGGAATCCAGTTTGCCATTGATGTCCTGTAAGCTTTGCTGTATCGCCTTGAGGACATGTTCCATTGCATTGTTCGTCTCATTTCCCCCTTCCAATTCTGTATCCGAGAGCGCCGTTGCACCTTTAGTTTGTCGTTTTGTTTCAAATGAGAGTTTAGATTGCTGCCTGTCCGACTTTCCCATATTGCCAGTAAAGGGCCCCAAGGATGGCGGCACCCGCTGCACTTTATCACCACCTATGGGGAGGCAGTGTGATCGACGCATCACTTCGTAGCTTCCTGGGACCTCAATTCTCCTCACCGCCCACTTAAATCTAGCATTAAAATGTGCCACGCAGTATTTTCACCCGTGGAGAACAGATGGTAGTTGCAGCCGGTATCGTAGTGCCACTGACGTAAATCACCCTCGCAGTTACATCGGACATCCAGTAGCAATCGTAGCACGCTATCTGTAAGTCACAGGATCGCTGTGCGCCGTAACGCCCCACTGCTTCAAGCGCATCAATGTGATTTAGTATCTCTAGGACTTAGGACACACTCCGCCAGATGGTGCGCAGCCATTTTGCCATCTGGGAGTCCACTGTCCCACGTTACATGTGTGTATCCAGTGTCAGCTACCACGTAGTCTCTGGGGGACCAGCACCCTCCAATTTCCACAGGTCCGATGCTTTACAGCGAGTACGAGTCCCTAGGACGCCCCACCACCCAGCTGTGTGGTTTTTGCAAGCTCCGCCAGAGTTATCCTAACAGCACTCCACCTACTACAAACAGCAAAGCAAACGCCCATGGCATGTATGGTGCTGACCTGTTAGATGAGGCTCAGCTACCTAAATGCGTCTCAGCAGGTATTACCACCGGGCCTCTGCGTCGCACCACACCGGTAGATTACTCTTGTTAATAGCAGAGATTAGTAGGTCCGGGTATACCGCAAGAGTGGGCCGCCATTTTGTGTTGGTGTACCAGTTTGTCCTGCACGCTGCAATCTGACTCGCCTGACATCCGTACTCACTGCGCAATATTGTTGGGCAGACTGTCAGCCGCTCCCCCACGTATGCACCCTTCAGGCGCCAGAACTGAGCATCGCATACGCCGCTATTCGGCCGGGAGCGGGCTCAGCATCGGAGCGATCGTATTGCCGTGCGCCGCCATTTTGTGTCGTTCGCTCGTCGCTCCGTGGGAACACCACAGAAGAGCTATATTGTGGGTTAACGGTGTGCCACCCATCTCAGAGCACACACATCTTGTACTCGAGTTCTTCCGATGTTGAAATTCGCTGTTTTTAGTCAATTACAGCCCTGCATATCAGTCTTTTTTGCCAATGCGCGGACCTGACCAGCGGAGCTGCCTCAGGAGCCAGCCATTCCGCCGTGCGCCCTCTAGCGCACCCCAACATAATGAAAAAGTTATTACGAACATCATGCACTTTTGTCACCAAGCCTAGTTTGTTTAATCATAAATTCTCAGAGGCTAATCGTCAATTACGTAGGGTGCTCTCAGCTAATCCTCTGGACCCTCTAGATGTGGCACTCTGATGTAAGGAATACAAAGAGGTCACTTCCAGGAGGAAGAGGGAAGTGCTACAACACCAATGGGACACATTTGTGTTATCTGCAGCCAAAAAGAACAGTAAACTGTACTGAGACATTAAGCGCATTTTTCAAGTAGCAACCCCGATTACTTGTCACACCACCAGTGGGACATGGGAAGCACATTTCACTAGTATTTATACTGCCACTCAAGCTTCGAGTGTTTTCCCTACGGGACCCAATTTTAAGGAAATCTTGGTAACCCTGAGCACGGTAGAAGATGCCTTAGGCCAGAGTATCGGAGGTAAGGCCCCTGGCTCGGATGGAATACCAACTGATCTTATAAAGTGAATCCCTGAGCTTTGGGCACTTTTACTGGTGAATATTTTAAATGGTCTTGTCCACTGTCTGCTACCCAGCTCATGGACAACCTCCGTCATAGTACCCATTCTTAAAAAAGGGCGATCCTTCACAGTCGGGCTGTTAAAGGCCCATGCTTGACAGTTCGGGCTGGACTGTTCCCATGAGGAACAGGGTCAAAACTGATTTGCATATGGCTGTGAGCTAAATAATGATGATGGATTCAACCCAGATCTGTGACTGGGGGTGAGTGTCTGAAAAGTTTCAATGCTTCAGCCATCATTTCCTTGTGTTGGCTTTGTTCACCCTAATTTGGCTGGGTATGACCAGACGTGTGTCCCTTGCTCACTTTGCCACTGCATTCAAGCTAGCCTGTCTGATGAGGGTGTTAACCCAAAACTAGTCCCAGGATGGTTGTTTCCGGTCCAGGGAAGTCCTGGCTTGGCAGTTCGGGCTGACTGTTCCCATGAGGAACAGGGTCAAGACTAATTTGCAAATGGTCGGGTCTGAACTGGGGTGACGAAGTGAGCTAAAGAATGATGATGGATTCAAGTCAAATCTGTGACTGGGGGTGAGTGTCTAAAATGTTTTGGCGCCCCCTCCATCATCTCCTTGTGTTTGCTCCATTTCTCTAATCAGCATCACTGTAAAGGTTCTTAGAAGGATCAAGTACAACAGGATT
Organism: Triturus cristatus; assembly: GCF_964204655.1. Classification (NCBI taxonomy): domain Eukaryota; kingdom Metazoa; phylum Chordata; class Amphibia; order Caudata; family Salamandridae; genus Triturus; species Triturus cristatus. Next base: position 279,001,931 of record NC_140580.1, on the reverse strand, counting down.
AGGGAGTGGTCAGATGAGAAATCTATTTTTCACCCTTAACAATCAGGATTTTTAAATAAGTTGATACTATTAAGCAACATTTAAACTTGTGCTCGATAATTGCGAAATATACAATCTCCTTTACATTTGACTTTCACGGATTTGACCTAAGTGTTCAGAAAAAATATCGAAAAAAAATCTTGTCAGACAGAAATATCGAGTCTGAAATATTGCCACACAGAAATATCATATTCAAGAATATCATTGTCAAGAATATCGATTTTAAGGTAATAATTACTATTATAACAATATCAAAATCATTAATATAGTTTACAAAAATATAATTGTCAAGAACATGTTTTTTTTAAAATTATTTTTATTGAAGCAGAAGAATAGAATAATTAATTACGTTATGAGCAATAAAAGTCCAATAATAATAATATAATTTTTTGATACCTCTAAATAAACTTTATGATAAAAAGATAAAACACAGGGATCAGTTATAACTTTGATACAGTTAACTCCGGCCCACCTTAAAGAGGAATAAAGGGCAATGTGACTACAGTTTTTAAGAAGCAGCTTGTAATATTCCAAAAAAGACATACTTTACAAAAAGAGGTGACATCAATCAGCTGTACCCTTCCCTACCCTAGATAAAGTGCAGTATAGCAAAATCCTCGGATACTAAAAGTGCAAATTTCATATATTTTATAGATACAGCCGGCTGAGGATCAATAAAGTGCTTACATTAATTTCCTATACCATCTGCCGGAAATAATTCTCTATAGTCCAAAGCGGACTCTATTGTAGCTGCTCTAACTGACACTTAAATCCTTCTCCAGTTGTTCCATATATATACAGACCCTCGTAAACCTTTTAATTGCACCAACCCTTTTTGCATAGGCCTCTCCAAATTTCTTTGTACAAATCATTTTCTTATGCCATTCTAATTATGTAAGGACTCTAGTTATTCTCCAATTCTGCAGAATCAAGGTTCGACCCACTAAGGAGGTAATTGCAATAAAAGCTTCCTTGCCTTTTATATTTTGGCACGTTGCCTCTGTTTTGACAGGCCAAAAAGTGCCACTGCTGCCTCCAGGTCGTCTTGGCTCTGTAAGCCTTTGCTAAGAGCAACAAATATTTTTTCTCAAAATTGGGCCAACATTAGGCAGGTGATGAAGGTATGAAGCCAATCTCCTCCACCTGATTGCTGGCAGCGAAAGCATCTATATTCTAATTTGTGGTACATCCTGTGGAGGGCTTTAGAAGTGTATTAAGCCATCCATCGTGACAGAAAAGACATACGCTTAAAATTAGCGGCCCTTGAGGCCTTGCTACCAATTTGCAAGATTGTCTGCCACTCAACCTCAGAAAAAGAGCATTGTGTTGTCTCCACCAAGAAATTCTTTATCATATGGTCTTCCCCTGGACTCTGCTGAAATCTTTACCAATTACTCACCCCACTTAACCTTGCTTTAAAAAGAGCAGCCATTAGTAATGATGGGCCAGAGCAGGATAGGAGGCAGTAACGCATATTTTGCTTCTGCGGTGTTGGCCATGAGGGGTGTCGCAATTTATTTTGGATGAGGCCTATATTGGGATATTATACAAGTCCAGAGAGACCCCCATGGTAGGTTGATCTGGATTACAGTAGGGGTAAATGGCTACCTATGTAATCTCGTGAGTTATTATGCCCTGGTACTAGATGATCTAAAATCTATTATTAAAATCAACAAATTGATTAGAGGAGCGGTGGGCCCAATAATATTACAGGGGGATTTCAACTATATTCAGGATCTAGCAAGGAACACCTTGAATAACACAGAAAAACAGCTGAAGCTAATTACTAAAAAGGTATTCGATGTTATGATGAAAGATTATCAACTGATTGATCCATGGCGCAGAGCCCACTTGGGAATGTCACAATATACTTATTATTCCAGAGAATTCCTGTCTGCTTCGCGTGTAGATAACTTCCTAATTTCTTGTTCCCTTAGGTGTCTTGATTCTTTAATATGGGCAAATTCATTTTCAAACCATTCAGCCTTTAGTGTCAAGATAGAATTAGATGCAAGGCGAGGGGAAAGATTCAGGTGGCAGATGGATCATCTCCTTCTCTCTAACCAGGAAAGGCCGATAAATATAAAAAAATGGATCAAAGAGTTTTTCCAGATTAAGAAGGACACCGCAACACTTTTCTCTGTTTGAGGTGGCTTCAAGGCATCTATCCGCAGGTAGAAGGTGGCCTTTGTGGAAGCTCAATTCAAAATGAGGAGGGCACATATCTCTGAACTCCAACTTGTGGTCGATACTGCAGTACAGATAAAGGCAAGTTCACTGGCTGAGCGAACGGCCAATGACCTGCAGCTGGCTAGCGCCTTACAACTGCTAAGGGAATTCTTTGTTCTTGAAGAGATAAATAGCTTGCAGACGTTTCATCAATGGGTATATGAAGAAAGCCAGATGGTGGATAAATTCTTGGCATGGTAATCTAAGAGGAAGCAGGAAGTTGCATTAATTTCCGAACTGCAGGAACCCGGGTCGGAGATTCCGGCCTCTGAATAGGAAGGGCGTGCGAAAATCTTCCTCGATCTTTATCATAAGCTATATGTGACTAAATATAGGGATTCGAAAGAAGCAATACATCAGTACTTTTTTTTAGATATTAATCTACTGAACTGCTCCCCTCCCCGCCTCCCAGCTGTCCAGCCCTCCCGACCCCTAGTTAATGGCGGCCGCTGTGTGGCCAGTGCGCCAAAGGCAAACCCGTCTGCGCCCGTCCGTGACCCGACTGCGACCAGCGCCGGTACCCTGGATCTCTGCACTGCCAACGCTACGACCCAGCGGCACTCCATGCTCTCAACCCAGGCCGCAACAACAACTGCAAGCTAGCATCACCAGCCGACACCCACGGACCCTTCAGCTGTCACCGCTGCCGGCATACCTGCAGCACCGCCAAGACCACGGACCCAGCGCAACCCGCCCGCAAGAACACAACCGAACCGAAGACCCTGCAATGCATCCTCCTCAACGTCCGATCCCTCCACAAACACGCCACCGAAATCTGGGACCTCCTAGACAGCACCACTCCGGATGTAGCATTCTTTACAGAAACCTGGACCAACACCACCTCGGGACCGGACATCGCCATCACCATTCCCCAAGGATACAAGATCTCCAGGAAGGACCGCCCCACCTGCCCGGGAGGAGGAATTGCCATCATCCACAAATCCACCCTCCGCCTGAGCACACTCCCTGACGAGCCCACAGACCTGATGGAACACCTTCACTTCGAAATACTGGCCAGCCCTACCTCCACCCTCTGAGGAATCCTCATCTACTGACCCCCTGGACCCCGCGGACTTTTCGCCAACTCCATCACGGACATCATCTCCCAGCATGCTATCGCGTCCACCAACTACACCCTACTGGGAGACCTCAACTTCCACTTCGACAACCAACAGGACCCCAGCACCACATCCCTCCTGGACAACCTCCACAACATTGGACTCCGCCAGATCGTGCCCGAACCCACGCACTTAGCAGGACACACCCTCAACCCCCTCTTCACAACAGGAAACTCCATCACCTTCAGCCACACCACCGAACTCCCATGGACTGACCATCAATGCGGACACCCACCATCCACAGACACCAGCACCTGCTCCCACGAAGAAACTGGACCAGAATCACCGACGACCAGCTAACCTCATCACTCAGCAACTCCACCCCAACCATCGCGGAAAACAACGACCCCAACACCGCAGCCCCAATCCTGCACAGATGGATCTCCGACAGTACCAACACCATAGCCCCCCTCAAGTAAAATAACACCCACGTGAAGAAAGCTAGATGGTTCACCACCAAACTTCGAGAGTCCAGACGCACTTGCTGCCGCCTCGAAAAGGCCTGGAGGAACAACAAATCCACAGAAGCCCACAACAACTTCAGAGCTGCCACCAACGCCCACCACCAACTCATCAGAAAAATGAGGAAAAAAGCGATTAAAGACAGAATCTCCACTCATGCACACAACAGCAAAGAAATCTTCAACATCATCAAGGAGTTCGCCCAACCCACCAGCGAGTCCACCGACATCCCTCCCTCACAAGACCTCTGCGACAAACTCAGCACCTTTTTCCACCACAAAATCAAGAGCATGTACTACAACTTCGACAAAGACAACCAACCCACTGAACCCTCACCAACCACCCCCGACACCCTGAAGCCAGCGATCGACAACTGGACAGCCCTCACCACCGAAGACACACTGAAGACGATGAAGTCAATCCACACCGGGGCCCCCACGGACCCCTGCCCCCACCACATTTTCAACAGAGCCACCAACACCATCGCACCCATGCTCTGCCACACCATGAACCGCTCCCTGGCAACCGCCTCATTCCCTGACGACTTGAAACACGCTGAGATCAACCCCCTCCTGAAGAAACCCTCGGCTGACCCCACCGACCTCAAAAACTACAGACCCATCTCCCTGCTCCAGTTCCCAGCGAAAGTCATTGAGAAAGCCATCAACAGCCAACTCGCCACTTTCATCAAAGAGCCAAACATCCTCAACACCTCCCAATCCGGCTTCAGAAAAAACCACAGTATGGAAACCGCCCTCCTCACCGCAACAGACGATATCCGTACCTTATTGGACAAAGGAGAAACAGCAGCCCTCCTCCTCCTCGATCTCTCAGCGGCGCTCAACACAGTCTCTCACCGCACCCTAATATGCAGACTCCACGACGCAGGGATCCTAGACAAGGCCCTCGACTGGATCCGCTCCTTCTTCTCCGGCAGAACGCAGCCGGTCAGACTCCCCCCTTTCCTCTCGGACCCTACACCTACTACCTGCGGAGTCCCCCAGGGGTCCTCCCTCAGCCCTACGCTCTTCAACGTCTACATGGCTCTGCTCGCCCCCATCATCAGAACCTACGGACTCAACATTGTGTCATACGCAGACGACACCCAACTCATCCTCTCCCTATCCAACTAACCCAATACCGCCAGACACAACTTTCGAGAAGGCATGGAAGCCATCGCCAAATGGATGAAAAACAGCTGCCTACAACTAAGCACCAACAAAACTGAAGTACTCATCATGGGCTCAAACCCCGACGCATGGAATGACATCTGGTGGCCCTCGGAAGCCTGCCCACCCCTACGGACCACGCATGCAACCTGGGAATCATCCTGGTCTCAGAGCTCAAAATGGACCGCCAGATCAACTCCGTCTTGTCCTCCTGCTTCCACACCCTCCTCCTCCTACGTAAGACCTTGAAATGGATTCCCCTCGAACACAGAAAGACTGTCATTCACGCCCTGGTCACCATCAGGCTCGACTACGGCAGCACACTCTATGCCGGAATAAACAAAAACCTCACCAGCAAGCTACAGAACATCCAACACGCTGCCGCAAGACTGGTCCTCAACCTGCCAAGAAACTGCCACACCTCCCAGCACCTGCACACACTCGACTGGCTCCCCATCGAAGCTAGAGTCACCTTCAAGATGCTAACCCACGCTCACAAGGCCCTCCATGACACCGGACCAGCATACCTGAACAGCCGACTCAAATTCCACGCACCCCAATGGACCCTACGATCAGCTCAGCTCTCCTATGCCTTGGTCCCCCGCACCAGAAAGACCAGATCGGGAGGCCACTCCTTCTCTTTCCACGTGGCCAGAGCCTGGAACGACCTTCCGCTCCACCTCAGACAGATAACATTGCTCCCCATCTTCGCAAGAAACCTCAAAACCTGGCTCTTCGGCAGACCCCCTCCTTGATGGACTGGAACCTACGATCCCCCCCCAGCACCTTGAGACCCTTACGAGTGAGTAGTCGCGCTTAACAAACACCTGATTGATTGATTGAAATATCCAGGCAGAGTAATTAGTGGCTGATATCAAAGCATTCGAAATATAGCCTCAATGTCATATGGAAAGGCCTGCGGGAATGATGTTCTTCCAATAGAGTTTTATAAAGTGTTTCAGGAAGAATTAATAACTTTTTTTAGTAGAGCTCTTTAATGCTGCAAAAACTGACTGAGAGGTCCCTCCAACATTTAAGGAATCGATTATATTGGTATTGTTAGCTTTGTTAAAAAGGGGAAAAATCCCAGCGACGTTAACTCATACAGACCAATAAGCCTATTAATTTCCGATTATAATATCTTAATGATAGTCTGGGCAAACCGAATTACGCCTGTTGCCCAGAAGGGTATTCACAAAGATCAAACTGGCTTCTTGGCAGGAAGGCAAATGTCTTCCAATACTGCTTCTTAAATACACGTGCTTGATTTTATAAACACCAATCAGATACCCGCACTTATAATGATGGTAGATGCTGAAAAAGCATTCAACCGTGTAATTTGAGATACCCTTTTTTATGATCTTAAGAGGGTGGGGTTTCCTAGACTAATTATCAATATGTTTTATAATATATATCAGGGTGCACAGGCTCCGATTTTTGTGAACTCCAGCATAGCTGAAACTGTAGATATAAATTGGAGAACTCGGGAGGGCTGTCCCTTATTGCAGGTACTTTTTACTCTTTTTTTTATCTAACCATTGGCAGCCGAGATAAGGACAAATCCGGGAATTGAAGCACCAAAAGAAGGTATGCCCAAACTTAAATTGTTTGTGTACAAAATTAATTTTGTATCTTAGGCCAAAAGAGCAAAAGATAAGAACAAGTTGAAGCAGTTTTAATCTATTGGAGGGAACAAAATTAACCATAACAAAACAGAAATTATTGATATTCAATACTTTAGTCGATACCGTCCCCGTTAGTCTTCAACGCCCAGCTGTCTTGAGTAATCCGATTCAATATCTGGGGGTTTACGTAATAAATTCCTATGCCAAGCTCTACAAACAAAACTATGAGGCTATGTTAAAAGAATTTGAGACTTACTGGAGAGATAGTCACTTCTCCCTCTTACACTTATTGGCTGGGTCGCTCTTATTAAAATGAAATGTCAATTTTACCTCTACTAATCTTTTTATTCATGAATGTTCGGATAAAAATTAATAGGGCATATTTTAAGGAACTGGATGAACTTTTACGACAGTTTGTCTGTAACAAAAAGGTACCCAGGGTAAAATATCCAGTACTGCAATTAGGAATACATCAGGGGGAACTGGCATTGCTCTTGGTAAGCACGTATTACGGAGCCTCCCTGTTGGACATATTGGTCCGCATATTTTAATTTAAGGGATCTTTAGATAGCTTTTTTCTGGACAAAATGATGAAGGAAGTTGGATCACAACTCCTGGTCTTCATAAAGACATGCGAACTCTCTGAAAAAACCAGGTATAAGACGTTATGGGTTAATATTTTGGAATGCAAATGGCTTCAGCAAGTTGGGCCATTTTCTGCTGGGAGGGAGATGTCTCACCTGGCAGGAAATTTAAGCTAGGTGCGGGGATCGTTGTACACTATTCTGTTTTTGATTCATACAAATTATGTATCTAGCGTTGTCAAGAATATCATTTTTTATTACTTTTATGTATTTTAGTATGTATTTTTTTTGTATATGTAATAAAATGTTTGTTTAATTGCTGTTAATGTTTTAATACAGTTTTTAAATTGTTAGTAGTTTTGAAATGTAATTGTCTATTTTGTTTTCATTTTTAGTACCGTAGTTGGTTGTGGGGTTTATAGGGGTATAGGGTGGGAAGTAAATAAATTATAATTCATTAAAAATGAAAATTTATTAATATTTTTTATTTAATTTAAAATTATTTTTTTAAATGTATATTTAATTTTATTTTTTAATCAACTTTGAGGTGTGGATTGTGTGTTTTGTAGGGGTATACGGTGGGAAGTAAATTAATTATAATTGATAATTAGGTTTTAATAATTATTTAATTGATAATTATGTTAATGGTATAATATTTTTTCAATTACATTTCAGGTGTGGGTTGTGTGTTTTGTAGAGGTGTAGGGTGGGAAGTGAATTAATTATAATTAATAAATTATTGTTAATTGATATTAATAATTTAATTGACAATTATGTAAATTGTGTAATGCAATATTTATTTTGGGTGTGTGTTGTTTAAATATTGGTAAAGAGTGTGTAGCAAATTAATTATAGTACCTAATTAAAAATGTTAATTTATAATAATTATTGAAATGATAATTGTGTAAAATATATAATTAGGATATTCTTTATGTTTATATTAGGGTGCCGATTCCGATCCGTTAAAAATAATTTGCGTACGACTCGTATCCGTATTTTTTTACGTACGAGTCGTAGAAGCACCGTACAAACGGCCAAGTACGATTCGTTCGTGAAAAATATCTACGAATAGCGTCGGGAAAAGTCTACGAGAGTGCGTCGGAAATTTTTCACGGCTGAATATCGTCGGGAAAAGTGTACGAAAGTGAGCCGGACAGTCTCACGTACAAATCGTAAAACACAAGTCCGAGCGCGCAAGTACGATCCCGACCGTCCGTCCGAATACACAATCGCACGTAAAAAGGCCCTTACGGAACCAACGCAGGAGCACACATGTACACGGGTAAACAAATGCCCGTGTATGAGCCGTACAGCCCCACCACCCCCAAATATGTCAGCACCGTACACCACCCTGTCCGCACTGTACCCCAGGACCGCAACCGTACGCGCCGCACCCCCCATGTATGCGCAGTACCCCCTCATGTACGCACCGTGCCCCAGGGCCGCATGTACGCACCGTGCCCCAGCACCGCATGTACGCACTGTACCCCCAGCCCCTCCACCGCATTTACGCACCGTACCCCAGCACCGCATGTACGCACTGTACCCCCAGCCCCCCCACTGCATTTACGCACCGCACACCAACACCGCATGTACGCACTGTACCCCCAGCCCCCCCACCGCATTTATGCACTGTACCCCAGCACCGCATGTACGCACTGTGCCCCCAGCCCCCCCACTGCATTAGCACCGCACACCAACACCGCATGTACGCACTGTGCCCCCAGCCCCCCCACCGCATGTACGTGCCACACACCAACACCGTACCCCAGCACCCTCACCCAGCATCGCGTATGTACGGATCGTACCTACGCGAAAAAGACACATACAGAACCAGGACAGTGTATAACAGCACAAGGAGGGTCAAAGCGACTCGCACAACAACACAAAACACGTCTACACGACAAAATACAACTCAATGACTGACCTGCCACATCCAAACAGGCCAACAGAGGCCCCAAACACAACCACCTCTTATAACACACCCACCAAAATTCAAACACAGCCACACCCAAATATTGACCAATAAAAAGGGCCCACACACACAAACCATGAGCCTTTGCAACAGACCTACTGCGGACAGAGCCCACACACAATCCACTCCACATAACTCATACCTTCGCTACACCTCCACTCACACACCTTCACACAACCTCCTCCACAAACATCCCCCTCTTCACATTCACACACACACAAATTCACACCCACACACCCACAACCATCCACACCCACACCCCACACCATGCCCACAGACAAGAATCCAAAGTTCACTACGGCGGAGCTGGAGCTCCTTGTCAACGAAGTCATCAGAGTCGAGCCACAGCTGTTTGGAACAATGGTCAGACAGACCAGCATATCCGAAAAATCTGCCATGTGGCAGAGGATCGTCGACAAGGTGAATGCTGTTGCGCCCGTCCGAAGGACCAGGCATGAATGCCAAGCCAGGTGGTACGATCTGCGCAGGGCGGTCAAGAGAAAGATGAATGAAGAACATGCCCAGACCAACATCACTGGAGGTGGGCCGCCCCGCAGACCCGTACACTACCATCCCTGGGAGGAGAAGGTGATGGCCATGCTACTGCCGGTGGGACTACACAGAGTGGAAGGAGTCGCAGAGCCTGGTGAGTACACAAACAACTCACCTAACATGGGGGGAATGGCATCCACACCCCAACCACAACAAATGCACGCACCTACCCCCAAGCACTCACCGCACACAACCACACTCAAAAAACACGCCCATGCCACGAACGTCACCATTCACCCTTCACAAATCAAGGCAAGGCCATGTCCAAGGCTACAACAACCACAAACACAAGACTGGATGTCCGGGAGGCTGGGAGGGTGGGCCCCACACAACACATCATGAAAATGAGATGCAGACAACAATGTCCTCAGCCCATATGGCATCGGTACATACCCATGCACAATGCACAGGGACTGGCAAACTACTAACAAGGTAGCTGACACTGGGCCCTGCTGTATGCAGCACAAGGCCCTCCTGGGACCACTGTACACTCAAATACCAACTCCACAAGCACAGGTATCTAGCACAGGAACTCACACATACTGTCATGCCAGCATGTACCATGAGGGGACACACACATCACCTGGGAGACCCAATGACAACTCACACTACACACAACAGCACGCCCGGTCACACACACCGCCCCCCTAACACAAGCACACACCCCCGGGGCAGGCAACAGATACACCCACTCCCACAATGGACATGTGACACAACAAGACCAATCCAGAGCCAAGTAAGCATCAGAGCCAGGCGGGCAACTAGAGCCAATTTCCGGGGTCTGGGCAGAAAAGGATTTCGGGGGGGGGGGGGGGCTAAATCTTCCAGCCATAGCCAGAGTGGCTGTAAGAAGGGGTGAAAACACAACAAAAGCCTAATTAACGAGTAAATGGTCTTCCAAAGACCTGTGAAGTACTCGGGTCCGGCTGCAATTAGACGGACGCCAGCCCGCGAGGCTGTCTCAGCCGGGCTGACACACATGACGGGGGGGGGGGCTGAAGCCCGGTGAGCCCAATGGGTGTTGCGCGCCTGATCAGAGGCAACTATCTACAGGTCACACACTCAGGAGAACATCCAAATCTGTCCCCCGCAACATACCCATCCCCAAGTGGACACTGAGAGGAATGCTAGGGACATTCAACTACCTGGGGGAACTGTGTCAACTTGAATATGTATGAAACATGGATGTGGCATGAAACAGCATTAACATTGTCTCTCTCTCACACACAGGGCAACGTCGACGATCTCCCCCCAACACTGGGGGGGGAAGAATCACAGTCCCAGGCACCGCGTGAAGACGATCCCACCGGCAGCGACGACTCTCACCACTCCGTGGATGACCCCGACCAACCTGGCCCCTCTGGTGTACAAGAACCTGCAGCACCCGCGTCAGGTACATCTGTGCCAACCACCACCCCCATTCCCGCCACATCCCAGGACACACCCAGGATCCCTGCTCGCACTGAACAACACAGCCAGTCTGACCAGGAGGGACAAGGTTCTGCGGGCACCCAGGAGGAGGCAGACAACCCTGCCAATGCCATCCCTCAGGGGTCCCGTAGACCCGATGTGCCCACAACGGCAGGCCAGGCTCGTGTGGGCAGGGGTGGTGGGAGTGGAGGCAGGTGGAGGCGCGAACCTGACCAGCCAGCTCAGGACCCCGGTATGTCACACATACGCAACATCCTGGACTCATACCGGCGTGACACCAGAGGCATGGACCAGGTCGTGTCCAGACTTTCCGGGATGCAGGGGACCCTCGATGAGATAAAGAACCTGCAGGTCAAGCATCATGCCAGTCATCAACAACACCAAGGACGGATGGAGGCAAGACTGGCTGAGCTCCTGGCGGTGCACAGGGACGTGAGCCAATCACTCCGTCAGATCGCCCAAAGTCTGGCAAACCCTCCCTGTGCCACCAGGCGTAAACCAGCACCAGATACAGGGAGGGAGGAGGAGGAGGAGGAGGAGGATTCATCTGACGGAGCGTCCCTAGCATCGTCAAGGCCTGCATCTGAGGGTCCCCAGAGGAAAGTGGGTCGTCCACGTAAAAGACCGTGAGAGTCAGCGGACCCTCCCCATCTCCCAGGTCACCTGGCCTGGCACCTGGCCCTCTGGCACAACAGCAGCACCTCACCCAATGACATTCTCTGCCACATGGACTTGCTGGTCACAGTCTGACCAATGATGACCAACACTGTGGTCTGGACTCTGATGACTTCCAATGCCAAGGATGCCATCTCCCCCAGTGAACTTTGGATTCTTTTCCCCCGGTAGAGCACCTTAGCACATCTACCAAAAGACTCACCCCACCAAAAATAAATTCACATTGTTCTGCACATGAGATGTTGCTGTCATTTTGCATTATTCTATGACATATGTGTGTGGAAATGTCTAACTATGCGTGAGTGTTGAACCAACTCCAGCCATCCATCCCCTGGTAACAGAGTCTGGTACAGGACACACATGGGTCACAAGGTATCATTCAATGTAGGCATGGAGCACAACACTCACCTGTGATGGCCTCTGGCTGCTGAGGGGGTGCTTGCTAAACTTTGCGGACAGACCTTTTTGGGAGATCTTCATCATGGCCCATGTGGAGGTACCCGGTGAGGGAGTCCCAGGTATTTGTGGCCAGGTGGGAGAACTATGTCCTGTATGCTGGAGTACGGTGGATGTGAAGAACGGTGGCTAGGGCAAGGTTGGATGCACGGAGATGGACCAACGGGATCTAGGATGACAGACGTACAAGGTTGGTGTGGGGCCGGGTTTGTGGACTGCCTTCTGAGTGTGGGTGGGGTGTGTGGAGGACATCCTGCAGCAGACAGTGATCCATTGCAGCTATCTATGGTGGACGGTGAGGTGGCTGGGGCGCAGGGTGTAGAAGCTGAGGTGTGCATATGCCCCCTGGAAGTGGACCAGTTTCCTTGGAGTTTGGATGTACTTGCTCCGTAGAGGGCAGGGCAGTATATGAGATGGATGTTGTCATGGACCTGGGGGATGGTCTGTCGTAACTTGGAGTGGATCTATCTGTGGATCATGTGCATGATGCAGAGGGCGTTGCAGCATGAGGTACAGATGCATTGGACTAGCATGGCATATGTGAGCGAGCCAAACATGATGCACACCATCTTGTGTGTGTGGCCACTGGGTGCTTGTGCAGGGCCTGCAGCAGCAGGCGCCATCTCCCTGCCAAATGGCCCATTTTGCACACAAAGACTAGGATGTCAGAAGGACAACTGCAACAGGCGCGTGTGTAAAGTGAGGAGTGTCCAGTGTCACATGGCACACCCAGAGACAATGCATGCACAATTACCAAAGAACCATTACACCGGATCAGGAAACTGAAGGTCGACCTGCGCACTGGAGACACACCCTCAGCAACTGGTGATAGCCCATTGTGTGGTTGACCTCGGCAAAAAACATACACGACCATGTACTACATGCCCAATAGGGAGCCTAATCCATGATCAACTGCATGCATATCGCTAAAGTACACATGGACTCCTATGCATTATCTACAGGAAGTATGCCAGAGATGCCGCATGCCAAGTGGCAAGAGACCTGCATTGACAGAGAGGAGGCACCTTGGAGTGTGACGAACACCTTTATTACTCATCCTCACACTAATGGAATTGCATCCATTGGAACAGAATCACAGGTCATTCGGCTGAACATGTGTGACCTACACTGGACACCCCCTGCAACACACAGATGTGGTAAATCCTACTGAGCTGGCACACAAGTGAAGGGGTTGAGCCTCACACCCCTTGCTGCACACGGAGAGTCTACAATTCCACATTGAGCCTCATATGGGGATGTCCCACACCATGTCCCCCATGACCAGCCCGTATGTTCCTAAGGGACGTTATACACACATTGATGCCTTCATCAGAATCCACAATCCATGACAGATGACTGTCAGGAAGGGTGACTATCAATTCATGGGAGCCATGCAAGACGTCACGTGGCCCATGGTGAGTCGACATGTATGCATGGTAACACAACATGCACAGGAGCAGTCCCCACATATCACAAACACGTACCACCCACAAAACGCCTTGCTGCACTCCTTACCCAAAATGACTTTTCACCATCTCTGTGCATGTAACTCTGATCCAGCACACGTTGCAATACTCATGAGGAATAGCAGGAGTGCAATGATGAGATGAGCAGATGACAGCCGCAGGAACCTGGGGAGGATAGACACACAACAAGTCAGCGAGGAGCTAGTAATCCGCAGACATGTACATGCAATCTACAGGATTGATGTTGTCACCATGGTAATAATGAATTTTGTGTTCCTGCAAAAATATGGGGAATTACATTATCACTTGTATGACACATCAGAACACACCTCCAAGTCACTTGGCACACAGTCAGCTCAACACATACATTGCAACACATGCCACACAAGGCTCTAAGCGTGCACACTCAGACACAGGGACTCACCATCATGAGAAGAAGTTGCGGATAAGCTGACTCCGGATGTCCTCATCCTCATCCTCATCGTCACTTGCCCCGTGCCCAAGCCCTTCATCCTCCACGGGTGGATGATCTTGCTCATCAGGATCCAGGATGAGTGGCACGGCCTTCTCCACTGCCATGTTGTGCAGCATACAGAACACAAGGAAGATTTTGCAGACCTTCACCGGGGCATATGGGAGGGCGCTGCCGGTCTTGTGGAGGCACCGGAATCTGCTCTTCAGGAGTCCAAACGTCCTCTCAATCACGCGCCTCGTCTGCCCATGGGTGTCGTTGTACCGGTGTTCTGCAGCTGTTCTGGGGTTGCGGAGAGGCGTCATCAGCCATGGCATGTTGGGATAGCCAGCGTCCCCTACATGGAAACATCATGGACAGAAGTGGGTCAGGAGAAGCAGTAAGATATGAAGAAACCGCTAAATACAGGACTAACAGAGTATAACCACCAACAAGACATGCACGTTCGTTGCGCAGCTGCAGCATCATTTCAGGCACCCTGCTACGCCTCATGATGTAGGCATCGTGTGCTGATCCTGGAAATCGGGCACAGACATGGGATATCATCATGTTAGCAAGACATACCACAAGGGAATTGATGGAGTGGTAATGCTTGCGGTTACGGAAGGCTACCTCCTGTTCGTGTGGTGGCACCAAAGCCACATGTGTGCCATCAATGGCCCCAATGACATGGGGCATCCCTCCCAGGGCATAGAACTCACCCTTGACACCTGTCAACTGCTCACGAGTTGGAAAAGTTATGAATTCATCCAGGTGTAACAACATGGCCTCTAACACATCATGCAGGACACGGCTGAACATGGTCTGGGACATGCCACCTACATCAGCTATGGTCAATTGAAACGTACCCGTGGCAAAGAAATGTAGGGCTGCCATCACCTTCATCTTGGGGGTCAGTGCAGTAGGATACCTGTGTAGCGGTTGGAGGTGTGGCTCGAGCCTTGTGGTCAAGTTGTCAATCAACGGTTGGGAGAAGCGGTAGCGGCGTATACAGTCACATTCCCTCATGGCAGCCAAGTCTGGCATTGGTCGGGGGAGAGGCGGTGCCCTGCAGAAATTTGGAAGGAATAACGAAGATTGAGTACAGCACTACACCACTGTCAATGGACTGAGCACATGTTCAACACCTACTACACATATGCTACATACAGAGTCTGTACTGTGCAATGCATCCAGGACACGTATGCCAGCCAGGTAACACCCCTAACAACAGTCAGCTACACACGTGGGTGCTCAAGGTCAACATGACATGCCATGGAACTAGCTGTGGGCCAGTGTAAGTGAAGAGGCTGATGCATCACAGGAGTGACAGACATCCACATATGTGCATAAGAAGGATGTATTATCACACAGACCGTTTGCGGGACACTAGAGGCACAGGTCATATGTCCTTGAAATAGGACAGTCCACACACCTTGCCATGAAGGGGTACATGTCAGGAATGATCACACATACATTGAGACTACGCAGATATGTCCTTGTCTCGCAAGTCCATGTGCGATGCATACATACACCCGTTACGTCTGATTCCACATGTGGCCTGGTGTGCGTAATAGTGTGCCATGCCCATCGACACACACATGTTGGATGCAGCAACTGCAGATGCATGTCACGGAACAACTACAGCAAGCTCATGGGAACACATGACACACACATGACATAGTCACATCGTGCAACGCCGGTAGTTACATGTCAGGTGTCATTATCCGTGTCCCTGGCATCGGGGGACAGTTGCGGGTGTAGGTGACTGTGCCATGCCAGTGATGCAGTGCTCGACTGTCCCCAGAGAGTAGCTCCTCTGTATCTATTGAGATCAAGTAATTTGCTGTTGTGTCATGCTCCCCATTGTTTCCCAGTGGCATGGTGGGTAAACCACCTGTGTGAAGCAGGGCCTACATATGTTTGTAGTATTGTAGATGTCACTCATGTTGCTGTTCATGCTATGCGCTGTGTCCTATGTAGTTTGGACTCATGGGTCATATGTATACAGGTGTCTGATCATTTCCTGTCTCTTCACCTTGGCCACAGCATCGTCTGGGGAAACCGAGGGAGACACTGGCACGGACGTGGGGGAGGTATCCAGCACCGGGGCCACCAGTGCTGGGGAGTCTGGCGCAGCAAGTGGCACGGAGGCCGAGGGGAGTCAGGCGGAGGACCTGTCCAGTCCCAACACTGACTATGACGCTGACGGGTTCGAGGCTGAGCTCCCAGAGGGGGCGGAGGCTGCTCCCAGAGCTGAAAGCAGCACTCCCATCTCTCGCCGCACCCTCCATTCTCATCACCGCCCTCCCAGTTGCTCGGGTCCCTTGTGTCCGTGCTAGGCGACATCAGGTGCATGAGAGACGGCAAGGAGGTGTATTTAAGAGGTGAAGGGTGCACTTCCACTCCGGATCATTCTGTGGTGCGTAGGCACATTCAATTGCATGGTGCTTGTCACATGCACGCTCATGATGTAGCTTGTATTCTGAAAGGGATTCGTGTGCCAGTTATGACCCCGTCTTGTACGCTGCTTGCTAACGGTAATTATCTGCTATTCAATGATGAAGCTTGCTGTGGGATGCTTCCGGGAATTCCTGACATCGTGACTGTATCACTACGAGTGGTTTTCTGTCATTACGTCCTTTTCCCACCCCCGCATGGCCGGCTGGATGTATCCATCTGGCCTTCCATTCCAACCTTGAAAGCAGAGTTCAACAAGATGAGCAGAATAAGGGCTCCATTGTCTCAAAAACAAGTCGTGTTGACTTCATCCCGAGAAACATTTGTCCTTCACGTAGCTCCGACGCGCACAGAGGTGCAAGCGCTTTTTAACACTGATCTCCCACTACATATTTTGGACTCGGATTCAGACTATCTTTCATGCCTCGTCAACAGGTGGCCTGGCTGTTTTTTTCTAACTTGTGGGCTCCGGCCTCGTGACCTCCTTCCAAACTCTTTTGGTGTGATCCCCGCATTTCATCATTCGATTTTTTTCTAGCGTCTTCGGAGGTGTCCCTTTGCTTCTCGCCCTCGTAGCTGGGGTGCCATAATTGATCTGCGTACTACGCTGTGGCTTCACAACTTGTGTTACAAAACAGCATGCACCGGCTGCTCCATCTTCGGAACAAGATGCTTGAATTCTACGGCACTCTGCCGCTGGCGACCTTAAGCAGTGCCTATGGATTGTCCTTCCGGTTTCCCTTCTTTACCTACGTGCAACCTGTCTTTCATTGCCTAGATTGTCCATTCGAATGGGATCTGGATTTGTGCCTGTGTAACTCGGTGTCTCCTGACCCGGATTATGATCGACTGATGAGCCCCTTAGTGGCTCATGAGTTGGACTGTTCTGGCGTCAGGATCATGGCCTGTGCTGCTGCACATGGAGTCCTAGGCAATTGGGACATCGGAACGGCTGCAAATGAATTCTTATCCAGAAGTCTTGATGTCCCCACCTGTTGTCCACAAATTGTGCTGGATGCCCCGATTGTTGAGGAACACGTGTGTTCTTTCCCCCTGCTGAACTGGATGGCAGACAATTTTGCGGAACGTTCAAATGATTTCCTCTTGGAAGCTGTTGCAACTTATTGTGCTTATACCTTGATGGATTGACTTTAGCCCTGCTCATTTCATGGTGCATCCGTCGATGTGATATTTTTTCCCCTTTTACATGGTTAATTGCCCTTCAACATCGTTCATAATTGACATTTCTTTTCTGACTTTTTCGCTTCCCTTCTATGGAGTTGCAGTTCATGCCCTTGGTTCCGTTCTATCAAACATGAACTCTGCGTTCTCGAATTTGAGCCCCTAGTGGTTAGTGGTACGAACAAGGGGGGTGTAGTGATGATTCCTATCTCCCTATGTACAATGCTAAGTTGGCACCACCGCGTTAGTTGTTAGTAAGCCATCTTGCCAATTTTGCTGCTTTTGCACGCGACACTGTAGTTGCGTGTTATTACTTTAGAAATGCCTACTCGAGTTTGCTTCACATGAGGACTGTCTGTTCATTGACATCCTTCACAGTGAGCAGCGAGCTTGTACTGTACATTGTGTACACATACAGTCTGGGTGACTACACGGTGCATGTTGTTGTGTCCAGGTTGATCGTCCCACTAGTTAGCCATTACATGCATGCAGCTGCAGATACCTGATAGACGAGTGCTTGCCATATTGCAGTGCAGCACGTTTTAGTTTCATTGTGATGGAGGACTTTAGCAGGAGATGGGACTAGATGATCCTGTGATGTGATTCCACTGAGCTGATCTGTACGGTGGGGGTTCCCCCGTTCAAGCTTAGAGACCTCATATTAGTCGAATGATAATACTATTAGTTTACTGGCGACAGGAAGGTTGCTGTTTCCACTGTCAGTTTCTTATGATTGCTCCTTACATTGTCTATGATATTGCAACAATGCTGATGCTTCTGACCTTAACCATTTGTCTGCTTATGTTAGCCACAGTGCTGCATCTTAGGACGCGAGGTTCATTGAATGAACCCTTTCAACTTTACCTTGTCTGTGTCTATTCTGTTGTGGACTGATCTGAGAATAATGACGAACAGGTATGTCTGATTCCCACCATTCCTGAGAATGTTGTAAGTCGCTTGTTCTGGGTTGTCTATACATTGGGACCGCCGAGCTCAACCTCGGCTAACAGATGGGACACTTAGCTAGTTGGATGAGGGGTTCTGGGTTCTGAGGGGAGTTTGTGGTACGCCAAACATGTCTCCTTCGTGCCAGGCACCGTACCCCCTGCCCCTGTCTCCCCCTGCTGCCGTCAATGCAGAGTCTGTGGACATTCAGCGCCAGTTGCAGGGTGGTCAGACATCGCTGCTGCGTGTCCTCCATGGCCACACCAGACTGCTGACACGGATGGTGTCGTACATGGAGGGCATGTCATCAGCGATGTCTGACCACCGGATGTTGCTGAGGTCCATGGACTCGTCACTGACGGCAGCGGTGGGTCTCCCATGCCTGTCCCATGCACACCCAGACGTCCCCATGCACGCACCCCACCGGACACAGGCAGCACACAACCAGGGAAGGCCAAGCGCACACCTTCTGTCACGCACACACAGGGGTGAGAAGGCACAGGCACTGGGTCGGGGGGCAAACCGCAGCCACGCTGTCACAGTAGGAGTCCACATTCCTCACGACCCACTACCTCCAATACCACTCCCCTTGGCTCTCTTGCCCAACAGTCGGACAGAGTGTCCTTCATGGCCAGTCCGTCCCTCAGCCCCAGTGTGACACCACCCCGCAAGCGTTTGAGGGATTCCCCGGGCAGGGTAGTTGAGTCCCCCCCCGCCACACCCTCCCCCAGTTGCGCTGCTTGCGGCCGTGTGCAGCGCCATACTGCCCTCCTCCTTTGGCGCTGCCCCACCCCATGTGGTGGAGTCGTCCGTCCCTGCACCCACGACACCTACCCATGCCCCTCCTGTCCCTGCGGTGCCTGGTTCTTCCCCCCCCCCACATGATGCACCCCTTCTGTGGATGATATGGTACAGTGAACTGTGCAGGCGAGCTTGGGGAGACGCGTCCCAACGTGTCCCCCCCCAGGACTTCGCATCTGGCGTGGCCTATGGGCTTGTTGAGTGGTGTACTGTAGCTACTTTTCTTCGAGATGCTAAATGTGGTTGTTATTTGTTCGTTTGCACACTATTGCTTTTCTGGTATTGCTGCTGGTGCTGCTGCTCCCTGAGTTGGGGTGGTGATAATGTGTTGGGTGTCTGGTAAATGTTGTTGTGTCCTGCTCATGGGGTGGACCCTGGTATCTGCATGCCGTCACAAGGTGTCTGCATATATTCGTAGGTAACGTTAGCTCTTACTGCATGGTGACACTGTCCCAAGGTGTGTTCCTTCCTCTGTGGCACCTGACATCTTCCCTGCAGGGTGTTTCCCAATTGTTTTGCTGAGCTGTGTCAACATTTCCTCGGTGTGTGACACATCCCTTTGACTTTGGCCATGCATGCTCTGCAATGTCTCCACCTGCATCGTTTGTGGCATCCTTGGTGGACACTGTACTTGTGTATGGAGTATATTGACATGACTTCATGTGGAAATTTTCCCTTTTCCGCACTTTGCATGTGTGTACTACCTGCCTCACACACATGTGTTACGTGTTCTGCAGGGTATTTGGGCACCTGCCTGACAATTGTGGGCATTGTATCTGTGTGTACTCCACCCTTTTCCTTCCATGGGAGGCAACGACTTGTTGGCTGCCCCGGCACCTGTACATTCCTATCATTCCTGGAATGTGGGTGACCGTGTGTGTTCCCTTTGGCTCTCTTAGTTTAGTGGTGTTTGACATGAGGATGCAGTCTTGTTGCATGATCTCAGTGTGTGTATTGTGCTGCCTCCGCCAAGGGTGGGTATGCATGTGTAATTTGTCATCACACCCACATGTGGTGTGTCATGCAGTGGGGGAAGGACGTCCATCCTCATGGGAGTGGGACACTGCTGTCAGTGATGTGTTGTCATGGCACTCTCAACATTGTCGCACATTGTGGATGCCTTCATGCATCCATGGAGTTTTGCTCATCGGAGGGTGATGTACACACCCCCATGTGTCTGTGCACTGCTGGGTGTCCTTTGCACCCACCCCCATGTGTCTGTCCACTGCTGGGGGTCCTCTACACCCACCCCTCATTTGTCTGGGCACTGCTGGGAGTGATGGGCACCCACCCCTCATATGTCTGGCCACTGCTGGGAGTGATGGGCACCCACCCCTCATATGTCTGGGCACTGCTGGGAGTGATGGGCACCCACCCCTCATGTGTCTGGGCACTGCTGGGAGTGATGGGCACCCACCCCTCATTTGTCTGGCCACTGCTGGGAGTGATGGGCACCCACCCCTCATATGTCTGGCCACTGCTGGGAGTGATGGGCACCCACCCCTCATATGTCTGGGCACTGCTGGGAGTGATGGGCACCCACCCCTCATGTGTCTGGGCACTGCTGGGAGTGATGGGCACCCACCCCTCATATGTCTGGCCACTGCTGGGATTGATGGGCACCCACCCCTCATATGTCTGGCCACTGCTGGGAGTGATAGGCACACGCCCCTATGTATCTGTCCACTGTCGTGGTACGAGCCGTACCCATACGCTGATGGCCTGGGTGGGGCCCGTACCCCTGGGGCACCCCAACTTTGGGGGTGCGGCCCGTACCCGTGCCTTTGGGACGTGGGTACAGGCCGTACCGGCATAGTTGGTGTGACGTAGGGGTGGGCGTGGTATGTGCCGTACCCACGCGCTGTTGGCCTGGGTAGGGCCCGTACCCCTAGGGCACCCCAACTTTGGGGGTGCGGCCCGTACCCATGCCTTTGGGACGTGGGTACAGGCCGTACCGCCATTGTTGGTGTGACGTAGGGGTAGGCGTGGTACGGTCCGTACCCACGCTCTGGGGGGCGTGGGTACGTCCTGTACCACCATTCTGGTGGTGACGGGTACACGTCCACGTCCACTTCCGTTGTGGCGGGATGTGGGATTGGTGGACACGCCCCCCGAAGTGACCAATCCATGGAGGTAATTACTGTGCATGATGTTTTAGTAATTTGTGGGGTGTGGGTTATGTTTCCTGACCCTTGCACACACACACCCCCCCTTTGCCCCTGGGGGTTGTTCTGACCTTCTGCGGCGTCTGCGTCGGTTTCTGTACACGAGGTGGTAGGCTATGAGGGCCGGGATGACGCGTAGGTTGGGGTCCATCGCTGTCCGTGGCATACCGGGGCTCCTTGTTCGCGTCGTCCTTAATTTCCAGGCAGTTTTTGGCTCCCGTAAAAACTGCTGCGTGCGGAGTGACGTCGGCACAAATCGTACTTGGTGGTCCGTGAAACGCTGCCTGACTCCGTCCGGACGTCGCGTGTGCGCCGTCCAGAAAGAGATTTGTATGTATTTTTTTGCCGGTCGGTGTTTTTACGACTCGTGCGGTAGTGGTATTTCTGTGCGAATCGTACTTGCGAGTTTGTAAGGTGTTTTTCCCGGGTACGTGTCAGATGGAAAAAACGCTCCGTCCGACCATTCGTACCCGGGTTTTACAGGATCGGAATCGACACCCAGGTGTGAGTTCTACTATTATTAGGATTGAAGGAAGTGAGGTTAATTAAATATTCATTTTTTATGGTTAATTATTAATGATAATTGTTTAATTGACAATTAATTATAAATATGATGCAGATAATTTTTTTTATTTTATATATTATATGCGGATTGTTTGTTTTGTATGGATAAAGAGTTGCAAGGTAATTTAATATAATTATTTTTGTAACAGTTAACTATTATTAGTAAATTAATAAATGTTTATTTGTAAATAATACCATTTAAAAATTTAGGGGCCGATTATGATGCGGCCTGTTACGGCTCCGGTCGGCGGTCGGAGCCTTTAGGGCTGCATCGTAATCGGACCGCTGCTTACTCTCCTATCGGCTAATTATGTTCTAGGCAGTCGGAAAGTAAAATGGCTGGTCATTCCGGATGGCTTCCGACCGGCTCTAGGAGCCCATCAGCCAGTTGGAAGCCGGCCAGTGATCTCAAGGGTGGGCCTTCCTCCTTAGAAATTTTTGGGTTCTGGTTGGGGGCCAAAGGGGCACCTATGGTGCACCCCTCTTGATCCCTGCACCCTGTGGCAGATATTTTGCGGTGCCTGCCACGGGTTGTAAGGATGAATTACATCTCCCTTTTCTCAATGGGAGCTTGGGCTACGGCCGGTTTATGGTTGTACCACGAGCTCTCATTGAGAAAAGGAAGCATGCGACCGAACAGTGTTCGATCACATTGTAATGGCCCAGTCGGGACTGCCGACCGGTGGTTGGTTGATCCCAGGACTGAGACGGTGTTGGGCTGACCGAAGTCCGCCCGACATCGTAATCATGCCCTTAATTTTAGATATGTGTTGTGTACTTTGTGGAAATATGGGGTAGAAAGGTATTTAAGTAAGAATAGTTAATTCATGTTTTATGAATTTGTTATTTATTATTGTATCTATTAATTGTGTTGTGCTTTTTAAATGTAAATAACATTAGTCCTGATTATGATGTCGGGCGGAAAGCCATCCAATTGCTCGTTGGAGGCTTTCCTCCCGACATCAAAGGTTTCCGTCCGACCGTCGTATTACGTTACTGGTGGTCAGAGGGAAATCAGCGGGGGAATTCAGCTCCACTTCCGATGGTCTCAAAGAGCCCGTGGGAGCATCGGAAGGACAGATAATACCACTGGCAGTGCCTGCTCAGGCACTGCCGTCGGAATTATGATATCCGTTTTCCACAGCCTTTCCATGTCAGCCTTTCTGACCTGGAAAGGCTGTTGGAAAGTGACCCTAGCAGTGCCCCCTTACCCCCTGGCCCTCTGTTATGAGGTCTGGAAGGCACCTATGTTGCCCCCTAAACATCCCTGCACCATGTGGCAGCCCTGCATGGTGCCTGCCATACAGTGCAGGGATATTTTAAAAGTGTATATTTTCTATTGAGGCTGGTGCTGAAAGACGCAGCCCCAGCCTCAATAGGAAATATACACTTTCCGACCACTGTGAAGGCAGTTGCATCATAATTGTGGAAGTGGGACTGCCAACTCCTTGTCGGGTGGTCCATTTCGCCTACTATGACGGTTGGACGCTCTTCTGACCGACATTGTAATTAGGGCTATTGTATTTATTGGTTAATATTAATTTGAGAATATATGGCCTCATTACGGTGGCGGACGCACTTTAGTCCGTCCACCATCAATATGGATTAGGGACTGGCTGCCTGTGAGGCGGCCTCCCCACACTCCTTTTCACAATGCAACTGCCACCACGGTGGTCGCATCACCTATATTTTGCATTATGGTGGGGATGCGATCAGCAGCCCCTGCCCAATGCAAAATAGAGGGTGCAGACACATCCCTGCACTACCCTCGGTGCCTGCCACATGGGGCAGGGATATTTAGGAGGGCACCATAGGTGCCACCCATGGTACATGTCCCTGCACCTGTGATTGAGGGGGGCCCGCTACGGGCCCCCAAATCCTTTTCCGCCATCCGTTTTGCTGTGGTTTGTCTGCCGCAAAACCAACGGAGGAAAGGGATATCATATTCCCTACGGCAGTGCCTTGCAGGCACTGCCGCAATGTTGGGCTATGTTTCTGTTCCAACAGGCGGTCGGAAACGGACCGCCTGTCAGAACCGTGGCGGGCGGTCTTTACAACCGCCATGCTTAACTAACAATTCCCCCCGCCATATTATGATGGCGGGGGGAAACAGCAGTTCGATGGCGGAGGGCCCGCCACCGACCAACTGGTGGTGGTGAGCCCTCCGCCATCGTAATCAGGCCCATAGTCTTGTATTTTAATTATGATATTATTTGTATTTATTTATTATATGTATTAAACATTGTAATACATATTTAATTTTATTAAAAAATATTTATATTTTTTATATTTATATTTTTTTGTTATTTAGTATGTTTTGAAATTATTTTATTTTGTTCAACTTAATTAGTCTGTTTCTAATGTTGCACTGACTGGAGTGGAAATAGTCAATTTTACACTCCGTTATCAAACATTTTCCCAACTGTTGCACTGACTGGAATGGGAATAGTGAATTTTACCCCTCCGCTATCCAACTCTTTCCCTACTGTTGCATTGACTGGAGTGGGAATATTACATTTTACCACTCCTGAGTGGAACACTTTTCCTACTTTTGTATAAATTGTAGTGGGAATAGTATTTGTATTAACTGTAAAATGTTATGGTCTAGTTTATATTGTTTATTATGTTTTTGTTTATTTAAAATTATAATATTTATAATTATTTATGTTTTTAATATGTAATATATTATAAGATTATAATTTTTTATTTTGCCAAAAGGTTTTATTTGTAATTACGTTGGTTTGTGTTTTAAATATTTTATGTTATTGGCTATATATATATATATATTTTCTCCAAAATTTTGCTTCTTACTGGAAACCCTGGCCCGTAGACAGTTGGTGCGTGATGCCGGCAAAGCCTCCGGCCGTATTAATCCCAATTTGTAAACAGATAAAACGCACTCTCAGAAGATAACGCCAGGATACAGTTTAATCGGTTACGCGTTTCGACAGCAAGGCTGTCTTGCTCACACAGTGTACAATAATAAAGTTTTGAAACCATAAGTAGCCTGGTAGTTGACATGAAAGAAGGCTACTTTCAGCGTGAATCCTGGTACATTATGTCAAACATGGCGGCCATATTGGAAGTGTAAAAGTACATATGGTCGTGATTATAATTTCTCTTTATAATTGTACTCAACGGTATGTATATTTTGGATTTTGGATTTACAAGTTATTAGCGTAAAAAGAAATATAGAGATTACTACTCATCACAGATTTCAATATTCGAGTGACGATATACACACGTTGCGTTAACCTGATCTGATTCATAGATATATACCTAATAGTGGTGGTATTTCGACATAAATTAAACCGATGATACAAATTTATGCACCTAATAGTGGTGTAATAAGTTGATACATATAATGTGAAGCACTATAGTGGTTAACCCTATTGAATTCAATATCAAATCATTTCAATTAGTATCTGGTTTCCATATTCAGACCCAAGGTCGATATATTCTCTATTTTTCTCTAAATTATATACATATCCAAAAATGTAAAATGACCATAGTTACATTGAATCTCAGTTTGAATACATATCTAATAGATAATGTGTCAACATAGGTAAACAATTAGTGCAAATATATATATAGTATGTTGATACACCATTCACGCTGAAAGTAGCCTTCTTTCATGTCAACTACCAGGCTACTTATGGTTTCAAAACTTTATTGTACACTGTGTGAGCAAGACAGCCTTGCTGTCGAAACACCTAACCGATTAAACTGTATCTTGGCGTTATCTCCTGAGAGTGCGTTTTATCTGTTTACAATTTGGGATATATATATATATATATCCCAATTTGTGTGTATATATATATATATATATATATATATATATATATATATATATATATATATGTTTTTATATTTTTATATTTAAACAAATTATAACATTAGAATATAAATTAAAATGATTGGTTTCATAATATTTGTAATTAGATATCTGTAAATATATATTAATGTGTGTTTTACTCCTTGAAAATATTTATAATTACTTTATTTTTTAAACGTTGCATTTTTTTATTACATTAGTGTATTACTTAATATATTTAATGTATACTATTTAAATATATATATATTTTTTAAACTTTTATACGATATTGGTGAAAATCTATTTTTTTTATATTTTTTAATTTACATAAGTATAGCATGACAAGATTTTAGACATCGATATTTATGTCACTATATTTTCGTATGGGGATATTTTGGGGGTCAATATTTTGTTAGTGAACCACTGCATTTACCGCTCAAAGCTGTGGACAAATCTTTTGGCCTATGGGATGGATGAAGCACTGGTGCACTTTCTAGCATAGTTGCACACAGATATAAAGGCCAGATTTATAATAAACTCAGTTGAGGGAGGTCACAAAAGAAGACTGAGTCTCTGATCCTTATCTGTCGCTGGTGTTGCTGTTAGAACTTTATGGAGCAAACATCGAGCAGCCTAGTGCGTGCTGGTCTCTAGGGTCAGGGTAGCATTGGTATACGTAACTAACAACATCAAGCAAACAAAGTCTGTACAGGTCGTAGGGCAATATTTGGTGTGGGGCGCTTGGAGGGCTCCTCAACCCCTGACGCAGAAGGGATGGGACAAGCGCCAGTGGAACGCACTGAACTCTGTGGCATCTAAGAGGGCGTGCGCTTCAGTCACATTCAAAGAGCTGGATAGTTCTAAGTTTTGGGGGCTAAAGCAGGTAAATTCTATGCGCATAAGGTAAGATATCAATGGGTGCCATATGCGCAGAAATTTCTTTTTATTTTTTTTATTTTTGTATTATAAACCTTCATGAAGTGTACATCTCAGAATCTTGCCTACAACCCCATCCGGGCCGGCAATGCGACATTGCAAGTGTGCAGATAACGTATTAAGAGGGGGTAGGGAAATACACAGCAAGCCGCCTACAACCCTGTCGGGCCGGCCGCGTTAGAAGGGGCATTCAGCTGTACAGACAGGATTAGCATTGTACGCATGTAGTATCAAACACTTACAAACAACAAAAACATGGTCAGCAGTCGGCTCCACAGATGTACCATAGTGTAGCAAAATGTAGCTATGCTGTTGGAATGTAGTGACCTATAAAACTTGCGATAGTGTCCCGTAGAGACCCTCCAATGTGCGACATGTACGGGCCCGAATAAAAGGCTTTGGCTGGGAACATTTGCAGCTGGTCATGGGGTAATCGTGGCAATGTCCGTGCCAGTGGCATGTTCTAGCAAATAAGCCTGTAGGGGGCCCCATATGTCTTTGGGAGAGGATGAGGGGGGCTGGAGATCTGCATATATGTGTGATTGTTCTTGACAATAAGTAAGGTCTCGGTTCCAGTCCTTGAATTTCGGCGCCCTCCCTCATCCCCATTTACAAGCGATTCTTCGTTTAGCGAGCAGTAATGCCAAGGATGTGTATTTGCGCATTTTGGCAGCAAGGGGTTCTGTGTATCCTAGCAGGGCAGTAAGGGGGTCTGCAGGGATATGTAGGCCTGTCATGAGGTCTAGCGCAACAAGTACCTCTGCCCAATAACGCTGTATAGAAGGGCAAACCCAGGCCAAATGCCTAAAGTCGGCCCCTTCCCCTCCGCATCGGTCACAGTGATCGTTGTCGCGGATCTTCAGTCTGTACATCCGCGCTGGCATATAATACAAGCGGTGGATATATTTATAGTGTATAATTCTAAGCCTGCTACTGGCGGAGATCTCTCCTGTCTGTTTGCAGCAGTACAGCCACTGTTTGTCAGTTATGGGGTGACCTAGTTCATCTTCCCATCTGCTTCGGGCCAATGGTGGGTCATATTCTCTGTTGGCTTCTACAGTGCGGTATAAGAGTGAGAGCACATGTGCAGGGCATCCTGTTGCAGTAAGGCATGTAGCGCAGGCATCACAGGTGGTTCGTGGGGAAAGGCAGGCGTGGCAGCCTTCACATTCTGTCGGAGTCTAATGGAGTAAAAGCGGTCTAAGGGGGTGGGGTTCACATCTTTGAAGAATTTGTCACTAGTGCAGAACTTTCCGTTGGTATACAGGTGTCCCCAGGCATGAAGAGTGAGTTTCCTGAGAAGTCGCCTGCAGCCGCCCTCTTGTGTAACTAGGAGATCCTGCCGTCCGGGGAGGGCCAGGAGCAGGGAGTACAGTAGAGTGCATTGGGTTGTCTTGGCCAGATCGTGCCATGCACTGACAGTGCACTGGACGGTGGTAACTGCGAGATGTCTGGGAGCCCCAGGGGCGCTAAGATAAGCGGTACTGGGGGTGGGAGTCATGTATCCGTCTTCTATTGCCAAGTGAGGCATGAAGGGGGGGTTTTCATCCAGTATGCAGCATAGTGCGCCTGAGCACAACTATAATATAACTCACCATCCGGTACAGAGAATCCTCCCGCCCAGAAGGGACGCGTGAGTATTTCCCATTTTAACCTGGCCTGTTTCCCTCCCCACAAGAGACGTATAAGTTGGGTCTTAATAGCGGAGAAAAAGTGACGACTGGGGGCATAGGGGATATTGACAAATAAATAAAGGAGTTTAGGTCTGAAACTGAACTCAGACAAAACTGAAGTCCTCATCTTAGGTACATCCCCCTCTGCATGGGACGATTCCTGGTGGCCTGAAGCCCTCGGAAAAGCACCCATCCCGACAGACCACGCACGGAACCTAGGCGTCATCCTGGATTCTTCACTCTCAATGAACAGACAAGTCAGCGCCGTATCCTCTTCCTGCTTCAACATTCTTCGCATGCTCAGAAAAACATTTCGCTGGATCCCCCTCGAAACAAGGAAAACAGTTACCCACGCTCTTGTCACGAGCTGACTGGACTACGGAAACACCCTCTACGCGGGTACTACCGCAAAGCTCCAGAAGAAACTCCAACGAATCCAAAACGCATCAGCCAGGCTCATATTAGACATCCCTCGCAACGAACACATCTCTGATCACCTTAAAGACCTCCACTGGCTACCCGTCAATAAGAGGATCGCCTTCCGACTGCTTACCCACGCACACAAATCACTCTACGACATCGGACCAGATTGCCTCAACTCTCGACTGTCCTTCTACACCCCCTCCCGCCAACTACGATCTTCCAGCCAAGCCCTCGCCACTATACCTCGCATCAACAAGACCACCATGGGAGGCAGATCCTTTGCATACCTGGCTGCTAAAACATGGAACTCACTCCCCGCCTACCTTCGCCTCACCCAGAACCACCTAGCGTTCAGAAAGCAGCTTAAAACGTGGATATTTGACAAATAACCCTCCTCCCCTTCCTAAGCGCCTTGAAACCCTCTGGGTACGTAGTGCGCTATACAAATTCTATGACTTGACTTGACTTGACTAGGTAGTATGACCATCTTAATTATTGCTACTCTGCCAGCCATGGACAGGGGCATCGCAATCCAGCCCGTAATTTTATCGGTGATGGAGTCTAACACCCGCCCATAGTTTTCTCTCATGAGCTCCTCGCGATTGCGAGAGACAGTGACTCCAAGATATGTGAGAGTGCCCTCACACAATTTGAGGGGATAATCTGGTGCAAAACGCTTAGTAGAATCAGTAAGGGGAAATATGTGCGACTTATTCCAGTTTAAGTTGACCCCTGAAAGTTGCCCAAACAGAATGAATAATCGTAAAATGGGGTTTAAACTGATGCCCGGATGGCGAAGATAGAGAGTGAGGTCATCAGCATACAGTGAGATGAGTATTTGCCGCTCTGGATAGATGACAGTGTGCTCTCGATAATGTTGTCTTATTTTCGCAGCGAGGGGTTCTTCGGCCAAAGTGAACAGCAGAGGGGAAAGGGGGACAGCCCTGTCTGGTGCCCCTTGCCAGTGGGAAGGAGGAGGAGCGTAGGCCATTGATCAGCACGGAAGCTCGGAGTCCTGTGTATAACAAGTTGATCCAGGCCAGGAAGGGGGGAAAATCCCATACGCACCAAGACAAAGGACAGGTAATCCCACTCCAGGGAGTCAAATGCCTTGGTGGCATCCAGGAATATGGCAGCCCCGTCTTCTTTGGGATCTATGTCGTGAAGCAACGCGAACAAAGTTCGCAAGTTATGAGCAGTACTCCTGTTTGGGATAAACCCAGATTGATCGGGAAGGACCAGAACTGGCATAAGGGGGCTGAAACGATTTGCAACTAATTTGGCAAGGATTTTAGCATCCACATTTATAAGGGAAAGGGGCCTGTATGAATCTAGGTGCGTGGGTTCTTTACCAGGCTTATGTATGGAAATAATGAGTGCCTCACGCATTGTACGGGGTAGTATGCCGGTTTCTCGGGCTTCTTCGAACACGAGCCTCAGTATGGGGATGATTAGGTGTCAATACAATTTATAAAACTCGGCCGGTAGGCCGTCTGGCCCCGGAGCTTTGCCAGATTGCAATTGCATAATGGCGGAGATGATCTCCTCGTCCTCGTGGTATGCTAGGAGGAACTCCCTTTGGCCATTTCCCAGCCAGGCTATGGCGGTGTCCTCGAAGAATGATTCAAAGTCTACCGGGGTCTGGCGGTGGGTAGTGTATAATGTTTTGTAGAATCGCTTAAACGCGGCAAGTATGGCCGACGAGCTCCTGTGCGTGAGGCCGTCCTCATCTTCTATTTCTAAGACAGTGTTGGTGAAGCGCAGAGGTCGAATGGTGGAGGCCAATGCCCGCCCCAGTCTCTCTCCCTCACCATACTGGCGACCTTTATGATATTTCCCCCTGAATTTGCATTCACGCTCAGCAGTTTCTTGATAATCTGTGAGCAGTGTGCATAAATGCGCCTGTAACGTTGGAGAGGGTGTGGTTTGGATCTCTAACTCAGTTCATTTTATATCTAGCTCTAACTTGTGGAGCATGTTGCGAATATCTTTCAACATCCCCCCCGCTTTTCTCTATGCAAATGCCACGTATGGTAACTTTGAAAGCTCTCCAGATTGTAGAGTACTGAGGGACAGAGCCATTGTTGCCGAGGAAGAAGTCCAATATCTCTTGCTCAACCTCATCTTTAAAAACCGGGTCTAGTAGTGACTGTGGATTGAGACGCGATGCTAGGTATGGGGACCCCTCTTGTGGTGGGGCAAAAGACAACACCACAGGAGAGTAGTCTGAGTATGTGCAGGGCAGATAAGATATATGCGATGTCCAAGTTGCAAAACCTCTGTCTACCAACCAATAGGCTATGCACGACCAGGAGGCATGAGCAGAAGAGTAGCAAGAGCCCTGATGTGCCAATGGGTGGCAAGTCCTCCACGGGTCCGTGAGGTCGCCCTCCTCTACCAAATTTTTAAGGACCAGTTGCGCAGCTGTGTAATGGTGTGGTTGCGGATGTGACCTGTCTAGGCTAGGGTTAATTGCAACATTAAAATCGCCTCCCCATAGCAAGTGTTTGGTGCCCACATCCTGTATCTTCCCTCACAGTACCCGAAAAAACACCGGGTCATCCGAATTGGGACCATAGCACGACACCATAGTAATGGACTGCGCAAAAACCTCCCCCACATTATATTGTATCTACCTTGTGGATCTGCATAAGCTCCAATGGGGTGTATGGGAGTGTACGTTTCACCAAAATGGAGGTGCCTCGTGCGTAAGAGGAGTAGCACGAGAATCCTCTATGATTGGCCCAGCGTGCGGCAAATGCAGGGGATACACTAGGAGTCAGGTGCGTTTCCTGCAGCATTGCACAATGGACATTGTGACGATCTAAGTATGCAAGGATATGTCGTCTCTTCCGGGGGTTGCCTAGGCCTCGCACATTCCACGTCAAAAAGTTATACTGGAGGGTTTTGGGGCAGGACTCCGTCATACAGATAATAGGGGATCATGGTGTAGGTCAGAGTGAGTGTGGCTGTGTAGTAATGTAATAACAAGTGGAGCTGTGTCAGTACTGTAGGCATAAATGACATAATACCCTATCCCTGGTCCCTCCCCCTACCCACAACAGCAATCCCAACCTGCTGTGCTACGTCCCTCCCCCCTCCCTAACTGTCCCGCAACTCCCAGTCCCAACGGGGGACGATGGGATAACATTACTATCATGTTACTCAAGTTCAAGCAATAGGGTTCACCTAGTGGGCGGCGGCCAGAGGGCAACCAGGTGCTCCTCGCATGTGCGAAGGTGTTTGGGCGTAGTATCTTAGGTCCATTTTGGCATTTTGAGTGATGCATCTCGTAGGCCTGGGTATGCCAGTTCAATAGGGAAGGTCATTTCATTCATTTCATAAGGCTTTATTCGGAGCAAAGAAAAATGTCCATATAAGCACATACATAAAAAAACAAAATAACATAACAAATTGCCACAATGGTCAACATATGGTTAAAAACAAGAGAGTATTACAAACAGGGGAGAATAAAATATTTAAAAGCACATACTTTTCCTGATATTAATTGCTTTAAGTAAGAAAGTTGCAGTAAAAAAGCAGATATCAGGGTGATGCAAGTTAAAAAGCAATTTAAAAGAATCATGTACTGTTCTAACACCGAATTTTATAAAAATAGGTTTTAAAAAAGCTACACGAAGATTCCCATACAGTGGGCACATCAAAAGAAAGTGCATCGTGCAGGGTTATTATTTTTGGTATCCAATATTTCCATGCCGAAAGCCGCTAAAAGATGGTTCAAAGAGTCCCCATATTTATTATGAGGAAAATGGAGATCCACATCCCCAAAGCGGTTAGTAATTCCGCACGGACAATGACTAGAGAGGGGGCAAACTATAGTATTAAAATCCCCTGCGAAAATAAATTCAAAAACAATTTTAGAACCATTAATAATGTCTTCTAGAGCACTGAACAATGAATCTACCACCGCATACCTGGTACTGTCAAAAATATTATTATAGAAATTGATTAAAAGAATATTTCTACCATCCTTCTCGTACAGCCACAAGATTTGTGCATGGGTCCCCACTAAAACATGCTTCTTAACAATAATGGGGATTTTGATAGAAATCAGGATCAAAAGCCCTCCCTTGGCTCTACCAGAAATGGATGCAGTTGCAGGTAGCTGGTAAGAGACATAACCATTGTACCCCGAAAATTTTTTACACCAAGTTTCCTGAAAACAGCAGATATCAAAAAGATTAATAAACTCTGGCCAACCCAAGCTCGCTTCTTTTGAAGTTAAGCCAGCAATATTCTCACTAACAAAATGGCTTCTGGTGGATATTTCAGTGCCTTCGTCCGGGGGGAAAACACTTGAACACTTGCTGTGGTTATTGGTTATATGAGATACTCCTTTAGCCCCCTCAAAAACAGTTCCAGAATCGATTAACGGGCAGTGATCATGGGGGGAACTAACGTTTCTTAACAACCCCGGAGTAACTCTTACTGGTGCTGCGTCACAGTGTACAACCCCGTCTTCACGGTGTGCTACATCAGAGATCAGTCAATCATTACAATCTAAACCGCTCAAGCACTGGAACCGATTGGAGTTAACTAGCTCAAACCTGTTAGGCACATTTGAGGCACTGCCCCCACCCCTACTAGGAACATTAAGCGGTCTGCTGATAACGTGTTGGTAGAAAAACCCAAGTGGTCTAAGAGAAATACCCTGTTCATTTGTGAGTCGTGAGGTGGCTCTAAGCAAAGTTGTAGTAGCTAATTGTGGGTCGCTAAAATTAACGATCACACAATCGCCACTAATACTTTTGGGTGAATTCCCAATCCAATTGGCTCTGGTGGTAGTTAAAATTTCGTGAGACAGAGCCACTGGGTAGCCACACTCTCGATTTAACCAAGCCACTGTTTTGTTCTTAAGAGACTCGTGGCTTTCAAGATTGCCCTGAGACCCGTTGTCCAGAAGTGGGGGAACGTTAGTTAAAACTGCCAAGTATGGTGCACATTCCGGGGGTAAATTAGGACAAGAATAACGATGATTTTTAGGCTTATTGGCGATCTTCCAAGGATTATCCACTACCTTAGATAAAGGTGGAATATTAGAACCAGCCGCTAATTTCGATTCAACTGTGGGGTTAGGACAAAGGTTCTCATTAGGGATGTTAAGAGTTTCCGGTTCTGATACCATAACTGTTACAGAATCTAGTGGATCTAGTGGATCTACTCGATTAACCTTAGTCCCTGAATGGGAGTCTAGAAGCCCCCCCAGTCTCTTAATTTCTTCTGATAGAATATCAAGTTTGTCCATTAGAGGCAAGATAATTTTGTCAAACTTAGTATCTATTAGACTAACTAGAAACTCTAATTGCTTGGGGTCTAATGTTACTTGAGTGTTTTCGACAACAGTAGGTGGGTTACTCACTGCACACTTAGATGGGGGGTCCAATCTTTTTTTATTATGGTTCCCTCCTCGTTTTGGAATAGTTGACCTAACAACACCCTTCCCTGATCTTAACACTCTCTGCACTCTCGGAGCCGGAGAGCATAAAGCTAATGACGGGTCTGACGGTTCTGGCATGATCAGGGTAGGATCAGAATCAGGTACGGAGATCACTATGGGGCATTGCGTGCATTCTGTATTGACACCACCGTCTACTGATGATATTGGTGAAACAATAGGTAGATATGGAGTATTAGGTAAGGAATCCAAAGGGCACCCCCGGCCTAAAGAAAGTCGTCGCTCTTTGTTGATTTTATCAACGACTTTCACAAGATAACTATCAAGGGTGGCACAATTAGAACGAACAGTCTCCTTGTTATGTGTAGACATAGTAACTTGCTAAATAATGAAGCCACAAATATGAAACTAAACTAAACACTCTGAACAGCCTTAATCAGAAATAATCAATTTGTTATATCAGTTAATCACTTAAGATATTACAATATAAACTAGAAATATCCAGTAAAATCCTGGTGAAAATGTATATTATGGCCTGGGTACACACAGATGCAAATGCAGTCCTTTTAAAAAATCACTTGCACAGCGTCAGGCCCAGCCCAGCCGCGGCCAGCCCCGCCCTTTGCCCGCCCTTTGCCCGGGCTTAGCCCGCGCGCGAGCCCGCGTCGCGGGGTGTAGGGCGGATTTAATAGCGCCTCCGGGCGCGTAGGGGGTGACGTCGCTTCCGGCGTCCGGGGAGCCTGGGAGGTGAAGTCCGCCTCTTGCCCCACCTCCACGCTGCGGCCACGGAAGATTCGCGGCGGCGGGAGGGAGAGGACAGGCCACAACATCAGCAACAGTTGCCCCGCAAGGGAGGACCACGAGGTAGGTGTAGGGTCCAGCCGGGGCAGTCAAAGGGCAAAGAGAGTCGACCCGCTCCACCGGGTGTAGGGCGGATTTAATAGCGCCTCCAGGCGCGTAGGGGGTGACGTCGCTTCCGGCGTCCGGGGAGCCTGGGAGGTGAAGTCCGCCTCTTGCCCCACCTCCACGCTGCGGCCACGGAAGATTCGCGGCGGCGGGAGGGAGAGGACAGGCCACAACAGCAGCAACAGTTGCCCCGCAAGGGAGGACCACGAGGTAGGTGTAGGGTCCAGCCGGGGCAGTCAAAGGGCAAAGAGAGTCGACCCGCTCCACCGGGTGTAGGGCGGATTTAATAGCGCCTCCGGGCGCGTAGGGGGTGACGTCGCTTCCGGCGTCCGGGGAGCCTGGGAGGTGAAGTCCGCCTCTTGCCCCACCTCCACGCTGCGGCCACGGAAGATTCGCGGCGGCGGGAGGGAGAGGACAGGCCACAACAGCAGCAACAGTTGCCCCGCAAGGGAGGACCACGAGGTAGGTGTAGGGTCCAGCCGGGGCAGTCAAAGGGCAAAGAGAGTCGACCCGCTCCACCGGGTGTAGGGCGGATTTAATAGCGCCTCCGGGCGCGTAGGGGGTGACGTCGCTTCCGGCGTCCGGGGAGCCTGGGAGGTGAAGTCCGCCTCTTGCCCCACCTCCACGCTGCGGCCACGGAAGATTCGCGGCGGCGGGAGGGAGAGGACAGGCCACAACAGCAGCAACAGTTGCCCCGCAAGGGAGGACCACGAGGTAGATGTAGGGTCCAGCCGGGGCAGTCAAAGGGCAAAGAGAGTCGACCCGCTCCACCGGGTGTAGGGCGGATTTAATAGCGCCTCCGGGCGCGTAGGGGGTGACGTCGCTTCCGGCGTCCGGGGAGCCTGGGAGGTGAAGTCCGCCTCTTGCCCCACCTCCACGCTGCGGCCACGGAAGATTCGCGGCGGCGGGAGGGAGAGGACAGGCCACAACAGCAGCAACAGTTGCCCCGCAAGGGAGGACCACGATGTAGGTGTAGGGTCCAGCCGGGGCAGTCAAAGGGCAAAGAGAAGGTCAATGTGCAAGGGGCAATGCAGGCACGCAGGGCCAGCCCCAGGGCTCCAAACGCCTGCGCTGAGTAGAGGATCTCAAGTAGAGGATCTCAAGTCTGAAACCTGCATATCGTGCTCCCACGGGAGTTTGCTGGGGTTCTTTTTGCGGGGGGTATCCCACCAGGGCGGGAGACATAATTGCTGCCTTCATAGTGAAAGTGGTCCTGGTGGGCTCAGCGAGGAAACCGGAAATCTGTCAGGCGGTACGGCTCTCTGCTCCGAAGGTTTAGTAGCACAGGGCTGTGAGGCCCGTTATTCAATGTCTGACACGTCCCTATTGTTTTCTTCTCGCCGTGCTGGGCCGATCGGCGGCCCTTGGGTAGCTTGGGCAGAGCCTTGATGAAATCCTGAGCATGCTGTTGGTTAGTGAAAAAGTGCTGTTTCCCCTGGGAGGTCACTAGGGATATTAAGCTGCTGAAGCTTCTTTTTAACCTGGAGAAACTTGTGTCTCGGTTCTTGTACAGCCATGGGGAAGTCCGGATATATGGAGATCTCTGTTCCCTCATGTGTGAGGCGTCCTTTTTCCCTGGATAGCCGAAGTGCAGTGTCTCAATCGTGGTAGTTTAGTATTTTGGCTATGATGGGGCGCGGGGGAGCTCCAGGGGGAGGGTGACTCGCCAGTGGCCGGTGCGCCCTCTCGACCACAAAAACCGCCGAGAACTCCTCTCTGCCAAAGAGCGCAGTGAGCAAGCGCTCCACATACCCCTCCATCCTTCCAGTATCCGTGGATTCCGGTACGCCCAGAATGCGGAGGTTATTCCTCCTGGACCGCGATTCCAACTCCTCGTTTTTAGCGGCTATCACCTTCAACTCTCTGTCCATTTCGAGTGTATGGGCAGAGGTTGCGTTGGAAGTATTCTCCAAGTCAGATATTCGCCTCTCTGCCTCGGCTAAGCGGTCATCGTGCTTATCCACCCTGCACTTCAAACCGTCCATCTTGGCCGACATGGAGTCCATTTTGGATGCGATCGACGTCAGACTTGCTTGCATGGCGAGTAGCAGGTCCTTTAATTCTGCCGTGGACGGGGCTGGGGTTTCAGCAGGATCCTCGTCTGGGCCCGTCTGGGAGCGAGGAGTCTTTCGGGTATCGAAAATGAGTTTCGGCTGGTTGCCGTCCGGTTTTCCCATTATAACCCGGCGGAGGGAGCTGCTATTCAGCGAGACACTGGGGGGTCCGTGTCCTCCACCCGACTAGCACAGTCCTGCAGGCGCGAACAAGGTCAGGCGTGTCAGCGCGTCTCACAAGGGGAGAGCGGGGGGCCGCTCATGCCTTAGTAATCTTTTTCACAAGCAACTGCAACCAGCCGCACCTATATGTTATAGCAGGTCTCCTCCTCCATGCGCTCCTCCTCCTCAGTCCGCGCCAGACCAGCAGTATCTCAGCCAGGGGCTGCCCATGAGCAAAGCGCACCTCAATGCGTCAGCCAAGCGGGCCGCGACGGATTCGTCAGATGGGTTACGCAATGAATGTGTCCCTCGCCCCTAAGGCCGCTACATGAAAGTCTGTGTAGTTGCAAGGTCCCACCGTGTGCTGCCAACAGGCCCTAGTTTCCTCGTCCACGTTTGGGTATCCCAGCCTTGTCAGGGATTTCTTAGTATATAGCTGGGATGAAGAAGGGCACAGTTCTGTGTCTGCAGTTGGGCACGAGGTTATAGTCTGCTCTAGGTATAGGGCGGTAGTGTGGGCTACATGCGCCAATGTATCTGGAGGTGACCTCTGTTATTCAGACCAAGCTGGGTGTAGGCCTGTAGCTCTGTCAGGAGGTGGGGCCGCAGTCTGAGCCCAGCATCAGGGCGCGGGATGAACTAGGCCGGAGATCCGTTAATAATGGGGCATGGAGTGGCAGCGGCACGCCGGTAGGCCTTAGTTGCGGGCCGTACACGAGGTCTACCGCTTCAGTGCGGCGGCAGACTGCAGTCTCCACCACTCTCCACTCCTGTCAGCCCGGTCGCGGTGCAGGCACCGATGTGAAGGACTCCCAGGGCCCTAGCAAGGAGCGGCAGCCAGACAGGACGGCGGGCAGCGGGGCCGGGGTGCCGCACACCAGCCTACGCCACCAGCGTCCGCCCGCCTAGCACGGCTTCAGCAGCGACGGACCCCCCCAGCCAGCGCTCTTAACCCAGGTCAATCTGCAGCATTTTGTTTCCCCTCCTCTGCAGATCTTGCGCGGCCGACGCGCCTCAGCAAGCGCTTTCCTCAGCCGCCAGCCGCTACTGCATCCAGCGGCCCGCGGGAGCGCCGCGTGGCAGATCGGGGTCCCGCGGATTCAGCCACAGGACAGCAAGGGGACCGACTCTCCACTGTATTCCTCCAGGGTCCGGCAAGCCCTCCGATACGGCACCCCCACCAGCGACTCTGTAGCGGGCAGCCGAGTCACCCGCTCCGTCAAGTCTGAGTCAGGCAGTCCGCCCAACCGCCATTATGACCAGCGCAGGCACGGGAGTCAGCCACTACAGAGATAGCAATTTCAGGTAGGAGAGCCCTTCGTCTTGGTCCCCAGTTCGACGCCAATCACCTCGTACGCCGGAATGGCCACTTTTGATGCATCAGGGTGCTAGGATGGCCAGGATTATAGCAGGATTCCTGCCCGAACTGCAAGAGCCTCACACGGGTGCGGCCATCTTGCTTGGCGCCCTCTAGCGCCCCCAAACTTGGACCCGCTGAATCCTGACAACTACAGACAGATAACAAATGGACCTTTCCTAGACAAACTGATTGAAAAAGCTGCATTTGCCCAGATGTCACATGTCATTAAAAATAATGCCATACTTTTCGACTTCAAAATGGGATTCCATCCAGGAAGAGGGACAGAATCTGCTCTCCTTGCCATCGGGATGACCTGAAAAGCACAGTTGACCGCAACGGGGTTAATACGCTACTTCTCTTGGACCTCTCGGCTGCCTTTGACACAGTTGACCATGACACTCTGCTCCAAAGACTCTACGAAGCCAGCATAGAGGGGAATGCTCTAGACTGGATCACATCTTACCTTCGCAACAGAACTAATGTCACCTATACCCCCCATTTTCTCATCCAAACTGTACTTCACTAAAGCAGGGGGTCCTCAAGGCTCTATCATCTCAACCATGCTTTACAACATCTACATGAATTCATTACAGGCACTGATCAATCAATTTCACCTCATGTGCAATAACTATCCAGATGACACGCAAGTACTCCTTCAACTGGAGTGCCCCAATGACATTGGAAACTCACAAATTTTCAGTTGTCTCAGAGCTGTGGTTCAATGGATGATGTGGAGCCATCTCAAAATGAATGCTTCCAAAACAGAAATACTCACATGTGGCGATTAGAAACATTATGACCCGCTCGCCGATTGGCCTGATGATCTGGGAACACCGCCCAAAGTATCGAAGGAAGTAATAAACCTCACATTTCCACACAACGTCCAGGCTACCATCTTCCTTGTTCTATCCAAACTAAATGACACCAACAGCCTCTACCACGGATCACCTTTAAAAACCATGAGAAGACTACAACGGATTCAGAACTCAGCTGGTGGACTACTCTTACATATAAAACAGCAAGACCACATCTCCCCTGCCTTGAAAGCCCTGCATTGGTTACCGGTTGCCAGAAGATCCACTTTCAAGCTGCTTTGTATCACCCACAAAGCAATACATGGAACAGGACTGCTCTTCATCAGGAATAAAATCACCAAACACTCTAGAGTGGTACATTGCCTCAAAATGCCAACATGCAAGAAAAAAAACATGGGTGGCACATCCTTCTCTGTTCGAGAAGCCAAACTATGGAACTCTACCCCCCAACATAAGATCCACAGATAACCACCTTATCTTTAAAAAATACTACTCAAGAATTGGCTCTTCCTCACATAATTAGTTAAAAAGAATGAATCACTTGCATCGTTTTCTAGAGTCTCATGGAAATTTTCGGATGAGGACCCTCAATCACACTGTCACGGCAGTGGTATATCTTGGTTCTCCGCTTATTTGATTAAATGGGATGAATCATCATAGGGTCTTGGCACCTGAGTCTCCTGTTCTTCAGGTGTTCATCATCCTCCACCAGGAGGGACACTGTCTGGTGTGCAACAGTCGTGAGTGGGAAGAGTGTTGGAATAATACAAAAATATTTAAAATCTCTTCTCTCCTGTGTAGTTTGTTTTTATTTACACAGGGGAGGGATAAGGTTTAAAAAGTGAGCAGTGCTTTATTGGATAATTATAAGTCCAAAGCACCTGGTGAGTTGTCAGTTGACATGTTTCAGCCTGTGTCGCCCAAAAGGGGTGGATGGCTTTCTTCAGGACCAAAGGATCCAGCTGCCTCAAATGTTGAGGGGCTGTGTATGTGCTATGTAAGGTAAGTGGTTTCGCTCACACTATAAGGGCAACAGGATGTATTTAATGCCTGGTATGGACATCTGATAATAGGCCTTAATTTGGTCCATTGCTGGAATTTATGTGACGTTTCAGTTTCATGAGGCCGGCACTGCGGCTTGTCATCCTGCCGTGTTAGGGAGGATTACAAGCCGCATTGAGGGCCTCATTAAATATAACATAGCACATGCACAGCCCCTCAACATTTAAGGAGGCTGGATCCTTTGGTCCTGAAGAAAGCCATCTGACCCTTTTGGGCAGCACAACCTGAAACATGTCCACCGACAACTCACCAGGTGCTCTGGACCTATGATCCCCATCAGGGATAGCAAGCACTATATAAATACAAACTTTTTCCCCTCTCCTGTCCTTCCACTGTCCTTCTCAATCTAAATAAATGATTAACATATCCACCACTCAAATTATTTTCATATATTCTACTATACTAATTAACCACTATTCCTTTATGGGTTTCGGAGTAGCTTGCTACTCGCCAAAAACGAACTTTGACACCTCGTCAGGAGTAGTAAGCGCTATATAAATGCAATTACAATACAATAGTGGTAGTTATTAGTATTATGGAGCTAGCGTGTCTCTCACTTCTCTGTGCCTTTATTTTCTGTAGCTCGTACAGTCCCAACCCCAAGCTATTACCAAGTGAAGTGTAGTAACTAGTAACTATGCATGCATCTATGCATTGAAAAAAAATGCAGATCGAGTTGACCCGTCAAAGGGTGAGCGATTGTTCTGCTTGGGTTTTCGGATCAGATAGAACCCGCTCATCAGAGCCTCACTAACCCAGCCAGAACGTTACCCCCTCCCCCTCCCTAGGGCCTATTTATAATAGGTAACCACATATATCTACCACCTAAGGACAGGGAATTCCTACTATACATACCAAGACCTCTTATAATCGGCGGCCTCGCGATCCCATACGGATCCAGACCTCTCTGCCCATACGACAGTATCACAAGTGGCGGCCTCGCGATCCCATACGGATTCAGAACTCTCTACCCAGACGGCAGTCTCAGCACAAGTGGCGGCCTCGCGATCCCATACGAATCCAGACCTCTCTACCCAGACGGCAGTCTCAGCACAAGTGGCGGCCTCGCGATCCCATACGAATCCAGACCTCTCTACCCAGACGGCAGTCTCAGCACAAGTGGCGGCCTCGCGATCCCATACGAATCCAGACCTCTCTACCCAGACGGCAGTCTCAGCACAATCGGCGGCCTCGCGATCCCATACGAATCCAGACCTCTCTACCCAGACGGCAGTCTCAGCACAAGTGGCGGCCTCGCGATCCCATACGAATCCAGACCTCTCTACCCAGACGGCAGTCTCAGCACAAGTGGCGGCCTCGCGATCCCATACGAATCCAGACCTCTCTACCCAGACGGCAGTCTCAGCACAAGTGGCGGCCTCGCGATCCCATACGAATCCAGACCTCTCTACCCAGACGGCAGTCTCAGCACAAGTGGCGGCCTCGCGATCCCATACGAATCCAGACCTCTCTAC
Source organism: Triturus cristatus (assembly GCF_964204655.1). NCBI lineage: Eukaryota > Metazoa > Chordata > Amphibia > Caudata > Salamandridae > Triturus > Triturus cristatus. The sequence continues at coordinate 278,959,486 of NC_140580.1, read as the reverse complement.
CCAGACGGCAGTCTCAGCACAAGTGGCGGCCTCTCGATCCCATACGAATCCAGACCTCTCTACCCAGACGGCAGTCTCAGCACAATCGGCGGCCTCGCGATCCCATACGGATCCAGACCTCTCTACCCAGACGACAGTTCATACGACAGTTCATCCTATGATCACCATAACATACAAAAAGGGAATCAGTCTCACTATTCATCAGATCACACAAGGACTGCCAGTTCGAGCATAGCCTGTTCTCCGGTTCGAGGGGCTCCTCTCTCCCTTATTCAGTTACCACTTACCTGATCAGGGTTAACATCTGTTCATGTAGCCGCAGCTGACTAGAAGAATAGGCTACCCTCTCATACAAGAACACGCAGCACATGTTGGTTCACTACAAACTGGGTACTTTATTACTCATTACATACGCAATCACATAACATTACAATATAACACATAACCTGCAAAGAAAAGTGAAAGATTAAGTTGTGCACTCTAATGAGAAAGGGTCGACATCACCTTAGTAGTGTGTAGCCTGCACTCAGTGGTCATCTAGGTTCCCTTCTCGTCTGTGCCTCGGCTCACCTGGAAGTCACACCTCCGCAGTCACGGATACACGTCTGCACCACTATGCGCTGTTCCCTTCACCCTTCTCCGAGTCACTGGGACCTCTTCCTTATCGGCTACTCTCTCCTCTCTGGCTATTCTGCTAGGAGAGTATCTGTCTCTCGGTTTTTCTCCGCCTCCAAGATGGCGTCTGTCTTCCCTGGAATAAGTAGTAGCTTTACTGCTAACGGCTAGATGCCGCCTACGGACTGAACATGTAACTGCCTCAGACTTTCACTAATATAGAGGTGCGTTTCCTCATGGAAAATTCCGGCCCGTAACCTGCCGCCCACCAAATTCTTGTACCTCCCCGTACCAAGGACACGTTCCCAGCCGGCCGGCCTGATGTAGTGTCTTCGGCATGAAGAAAAATACAATCCTTCGATAAGGGCCGGCCTGAACCGGTTCTCTCCAAGCGAATAACACCTCATAACTAAAACATTACATTTGACCTAGAAGCATCCCAAGCTGCCGGAGCAGAAAGAAAGATGGAGTCTCTCCCGTTTGAGGCCTACCAGGCCTGAATTCAGCACGGCTCCATGAAATACCCTCACTACAGGACAGGTTATCCCTAATACTAACGAATCTATCCCCTAGGCTATGTGTGCAAGCCCTGATCTATGGGGAAGAGCACAGGATCATGTCAAAGTGCCTAGTAAATAGGCTCCATTCACTACTCTAACCCTTAGACTTGAATGGTAAGAGACTGAAGTCACATTCAATCACCTTTCCTCACAAGAAGGCCGGGAAAATCGAGCAGAACATTTCACCCTTGACTTCAGTCTATTATACATCCATTAAACAGAGCTAATATCTGTGGAAGAATAATATGAAACAAAACTAACTGATCTATGTCTAGTACCAGGTGTGCAGAATTGAAGTAGTGAAGGAATACACTGAATAAAGCAACAGATAGAAATCAAAATGCCGATAGTAACCAGAATACCTCCTAATATCTGACGTAACATATGCAAATCAGGTAACCAATTAAAGAGCCAGTCAAACCAGCCCTGGTCAATGTGTTTTCTAACTTCTTCTGTCAAGTCATGTAGTTTATCAATGTGAGCTTGAATGGATTTTGTATGATCAGACAAGTTAAAACAACAAAGACCCTCAAAATCAGAACAATCGTGTCCATGTTTAAGCAAAAGATAATCAATGGCCGCTTGCTTTTGCAAGATAGCTCTACGTTCACCCTGGGCGTCTAATAGCATGTCAGACAGGACTGTAGAAGTATGATTAATGGATTTTACCATCCAGCAGGCCATTTTCCCAATAGATTTGGCATTATAAACTGCCAAAGCAGGAACACCAACAATTGAAATAGCCAGGCTAAGGTATTCAGACTTGGAATATAAATGCAAAGATGAGTCACAATCCTCCTGTAACCTCACTGTATCTCGAATCACACGAGAGTTGGCATTCGGATGTGATGAAAACATTAACAAGCTCAGTCTAGTAATGGCACAAGGGCCTCCAGAAATATTTGCGGGGATATATGGCCAGGAAGTATTACCACATGAGAAAAGCCATCCGGCAGGTAGTAACATCGTGCGATAATGACTGGGGGTAACTACCAAACTCTTGCAAGTCATGTTATTCTGAACAGAAGTACATGTTTTCGGTGTCCTTTGAAGGCACAAAGTTCGTTCATGAGCGGTGAATGAAGTGGCACCTTTCAATCTTAAACGCATACATTCAGAAATCGCACTAGGATCACAAGTAAGGAAAAAACACAAATCACCCTGTGTGATATTATAGGTAACTATTTGGGACTGGATGGGGGGTATCGGGTCTGACAGTACAGTACACAAGGGGCAATACTCATGGGTAGCAAAATCGCCCAGAAGAACATTGGGGCGAGCATTCGATATATTGAAAATATGAGTCAAAGTCTCCAATGAAGCAGGGACAGCAACTAAACAAGTCGCTAGAATGTCAGTCACCGATCTCATCGGTGTCAAGCAGAAATGAGGGGCTTTAGTCACTCGTTTGGCTAACGTAGTCCAAAAGTTCGACGACGAATCCCACGCAGCGAAGGAACGCGACACTCGGGTTCTCAACTCAGCCCGGGTTGATGGGATCCCTCCTCTCTCGTCGTACCAGCCCAAAAGGAGTCCAACGCCGACACATCCTGCAGCAACAATCCAAAGAATGATCTGAAAGAGAATCAAATACAGGCATTATTCATTCTCGTAAGTAACATTTGTCAGCCGGGACTGCTTCCCAGCTATCTTTCCCTGGTCTCATAACTAAAATGGTGTTGTCTTGACCGGTTGCAATGACCTCTGCTTGTTCAGGGGGATTCTTAGGCGACTGCACCCAAACTCTGGCCCCAGGATTATCTGTGGAGCCAAAACCTTTCTGGCCTCGTACAGTTAGCAACGTTGGGGCTGTGCCTTTTGTGATCTCACCACTGAAAACAGGCATTATTAGCAATTGAGCCACTCGGTCAGTTTGATGTATCAGTAAGTCAACCTCACTGCTATTCAGCAGGAGCACCTTAATCTCTCCCTGATAATCACTGTCAATGATTCCTCCAAGCACCTGAACGCCTTTTACAGCCAGCCCCGATCTAGGGGCGATTAATCCGAAATTCCCAGTTGGTATATGAACACCAACACCAGTTTCAATGATGACTTGATTCTTACTTTTTATAACGGTGTCATCCATGGCATGCAAGTCTAAACCTGCCGACTCTGGGGTCGCTCTACATGGAGCCAAAGCTCCGGGAGTAATTTCCCAGTACATCACAGTCTCTCTGATTTCATTGGGCTTAGCATCAACATTCGGAGGAAACAAACGCATAAGTGGGGATTCAGCATTTAGAAAAGGACGGTTATTCAAAATCAATAGCGCTTGAGGCAAAAAGTCTCGCCAATTCTTATACTTGTCATCTGTTAATTTACGTAACTGATCTTTCAGCAGGCCATTCAACCTCTCCACAAGACCCGAGGCCTGTGGATAATATGGTATATGAAACACCCATTCAATATTGTTTTCCACACAGAATTCCTGTACCAATCTTCCACGAAAATGGATGCATTATCAGATTGAATTTGGAATGGCACACCATAATACATCATAATCAATTCCAATGTTTTAATAGTATTCAATTGGGTAGCTTGCTTACAGGGAAGGGCCACCAGCAGGCCACTGTATGTATCAACAATAGTGCAAACATATTGACAATTCCTACTCATAGGAAGTGGACCGATGTAATCAATCTGCCAAATTTGAGCGGGCAATTTCCCGCGATGTAAATGACCTTTAACAATTTGGGGCACTTTGCGCTGCCTGATATGCTGACAAATGGGACAATGTAGAATAACATTTTTGATTAAATCTAGGGGAATATAGATTCCTCGATCAGCAGCCCACCTGCTAGTGGCTTTCTCTCCAAAGTGTCCTGCTTTCTGGTGGGCCCATTTCGCCAATCCCGCAATATCAGAATCTTGCCTGTCCACCACTGCCTCAGCAATTTTAGATTTCTCATCTGCAATGTTATGAAAGAATTTGTCAAGAGTCTATCGGGGTATGAGCATCCACATGGAAGATTGTAACAGTACTCTGTGGGAGCATTTCCCAAATCTCCTGCCATAATTCTTTTCCCCACAGTTCTTTTGAATGCAATTTCCAACTATGGGAATGCCAAGTCGGTAACCAAACTGCCAGTCCATTGGCAGTAGACCAAGAATCGGTGAAAATATGACATGTGCCAGGTAACTCTTGTTTCAGAACTTGATAAACAGCATAGAGTTCAGCAAATTGACTGCTCTTACCCTCACCAGTTGTACTCAGCAATTTTTGTGTGATCGGATTATAGGACACCGCCTTCCAATGCCGTTTCGTCCCTATGAACCTTGCTGAACCATCCGTAAACCAGACATGGTTTCTGTCCTCCGCGGACAAATCATCAAAAGGTCTACCCCACTTAACAGGAGACTCCTGTACTAAAGGTACGGAACATTCACTCTCAGTCTCAGTCGATGGCGCCCGCGCCACCTGCTCATGCAAAGATGCAACTCCTTTTTGTCCCACACGTGCCCTGTCTTGTATATACCATTTCCATTTAATCACACTCGCCTCTTGAGCGTGTCCAATTCGGTGAGTTTTCGGCGAACTCATAACCCACTGCATGATAGGAATTTCAGGTCGCAAAACTATATCATGTCCCAAAGTCAATTGCTCGGTATCCACCAGAGCCCAATAACATGCAAGTAACTGTTTCTCAAAAGGTGTATAACGCTCACCAGCATCAGGTAACTTTTTGGTCCAGAAACCTAACGGTACTCTACTCTTGCCTTGTTTCTGCCACAAACTCCAATTCGCATAAAGGCCTTGTACAGACACATTCAAATCCACATCACCATCACATACAGGCCATAAATCCAGAGCATGCTGAATTGCTTCTTTTGCCAGACTGAACGCATCTTGCTGTGGTTTATCCCATTCAAATGCATTCTTTTTACGAGTGACATGGTACAAAGGGGCCAATATTTGACTCAAATGAGGAATATGCTGGCGCCAAAAACCAAACAACCCAATGAAGCTTTGGGCTTCTTTCCTATTCCTCGGAACTGCAAAATCAAGAATTTTCTGTTTAACCTGAGGGATCACTTCTCGGTGCCCCTCATGCCAATTAATACCCAAAAATTTCACAGCCTGGGACGGACCTTGTAATTTATCCGGGTTGATTTCCCAACCTTTCTCACGCAGGCACTCAATGACTCTGTCCAATTGGGTCTGAACTTCCTCTTGTGTTTCGCCTTGGATCAAAATATCATCAATATAGTGACATATCTGAATTTGCGGATGAACCGGTACCTCAGCCAAATGCTCTGCCACCAGCCGGTGACATATCGTAGGACTATGCACATAGCCCTGGGGAAGACTTCTAAACGTCATCTGACGCCCGTTCCACGTAAAACTGAATTGTTCCTGACACTCAGGGGCAATCGGAATCGAAAAGAAAGCATTAGCAATATCAATGGACGCATACCATGTACCTGGATGTTTTTGGATTCTTTCAATTAGGGTAATAACATCCGGTACTGCAACAGTCAAAGAGGGTGTGTGTCTATTCAATTCTCGATAATCAACAGTCATGCGCCAAGAATTATCACTCTTACGTACAGGCCAAACAGGATTATTCCAAGCAGAAGTAACTGGGGTTATAACTCCTGCATCCACCAACTCCTGAATAGTGGTACTAATCTCTTCATGACCACCTGGAATACGATACTGCTTCTGACAAACCACTTTTGTCGCCTGGGGAACTTTTATGGGGGGCATTCTTAAACGACCAACCCGTACAGGCCTGGACGATATATAATGTTTAGTTCCAAATTGGTAACATCCATCATCTAAGTGCAAAGTCATTCCTTTCAAAATATCAATTCCAATTATGAATTCTAAGAGTGGCACCACTAATACAGAGTATTCTTTTCTAGGAATTCTACCTATTCTCATTTCAAGTAAAGTTTGAACTGCGGGAGTTTCCTTTCCACCTAATCCGGTAATTGTAAAAGGCTGACCTTTAAACTTCTTTGATTTTCCATGAATAAGAGTGGCCTCCGCTCCTGTATCTACCAATGCTCGGGCCCTTTGGACATTACGATGTCTCCAATAAATATCAATATCTACATAGGGTCTATTATCTCTGTGAGCCCATCTGTGTACTGGAGCTTGACCTATTTCCTAGTCATTTTTACTGCGTTCTGTGTACCAGGATAAATCAGGATAAAGACTCTCACGTTTCTCAGGTATCGATACCTCCTGTTCATATCCATCTCTATTACGAAATGGATTCCTGTCCTCTGCATTGTACAGCGGGTTTCGATCGGCCAATCTGTGTCGATCCTCTCTCCTTCTCAACTCAGGGGATTGATCCCTATCATCTCTACGTCTGCTGTTAACATAATCATCTCTCCCCCTTTCTCTTTCCCCCTCTCTCTCTCTGTCTCTCTCACGACGGGGGGACAAATCACGTACATAACGTCGATCATCACGACGATTAGAGCGCCCACGGCGGTCGTCATCACCGCTACCGTCAGAAAAACCACCATCACACTCAGTTGTCCGAACACGCCGGGCACCCTCCTTTCGATCCAAGCCACGTTTGCGAAACATTTCCCACAAACGAGGAGTAGTCTCACCGTCAATGTCCTCCTTCCGCACACCATCGGCCATAAGACCAAAAAACATATCACGTCTAGTAAGTTTATTGTCACCAGGAGTACGAGTGTCAGGCCGGGACTGCCGTTCAGGTTTAAACCACTCACCCAACTCACCGAGTTGGCGTACCGATTCCAGCACCATAGATAACATGTTACCAGTCTGATTAATCAATAAAGTCATCATGACCTGCTTATAAGCAACAGGGGAAGAACGAATAATACGATTCCGCACAGAAGATGTCAACAAACCATCAAGCAACCTGTCAGCAGTATTCAGAAAAATTGCCGTTTTCATCACCTCCTCTTTGAGACGTTGTGCAGCATCGCGCAAAGTATACCACGGTTTGTCATTCACAGGCCAGTCAGACTCAGTAGGATATTTTTGATTACAACCCTCAGTCGCCAATTGAAGCAAAGTAATTTGACCACCACCATTAAAGTTACGAAAATGATCCTGTACAGTAGAATCCGAACTCAAGGAACAAAACTTCAAACAATCGCCAGCATCCAACATAATGCCAGCAGCGCCCAGTTCATAAAGGCGCACCATCCATGTGAGTAAGGTCTCACCAGCTCGCTGCCGAAATCGCTGCAAAATATCACTAATTTCTTGTTGAGTAAAATCCTCCAAAGAGTCTAAAGCAATACCATTCGGAGCACCGGGAGCCTGCTACAACTTCCGCCGAAAAACTGGATGCACCGAGACCGCGGGACGAGCATCACAAGGAGCTCGATCAGTACACGTAGAGGAACAATCAGTGTAAGAAGCATCGACCCCACTCGAAGGACGAGCGCAATCACGGGGTGCACCATCAGAGGCGCAAGAAGCAGACTTACAATCACGGCCGGAGCGAGAGGACTCGCGCTTGGCAGACTCCTCACCCGAGGAACGAGAATCACTCGAGTTCCAGATATTACCATCCCATTCATCAGGATTCCAATCCAGTCCGGCTTTCGCCACGACCAGACGCACCTTTCGCGTCGAAACCCGACCACGCCGATTCTTGTATTTATAACGAGCAATTCGCACAGCCGCCCTCTCGGCAATAGTTTGGTACGTCTCAAGTTTGTCAGCAAGCAACTTATTTTGACACCGCAACAAAGTATGAGCATTCTGAATCTCAACAAAGTTCGCTTCCACATCCTTATGCAATTTCTGTAACTTCAACAACCTCTCATGCAGAATCCTGTACGCAGACAGAACAATCCAACCTCTGCGCCCCAAAACGGGAAGCTCATCACCCTTAGATACCGGCGCCTTCTGTAAACAAGTAATCACATTAGCCGGCTCCGCCAGCTCCAAAAAAGAATTCCAATTCTCACTCAAACCAGTAGAATCAGCCCACTCACGGGCTAAGGCTTCATAAGGCGTTGAATCCCAGCCGGGAATATCAACGGGCAACTTAAAAGTAGATTTCGACTTTCTAGAAAACATCTCGGAAAAGAAAGAAAAAAAAAACTATACACACAATTATATACAAATAATATACAAACGAAACCACGCACGCGCCGAAAGCAAACACGATACAACCACAACGCACACAGGTTTCGTAAACGGTTCGTGACGCCAAATGTTCTGCTTGGGTTTTCGGATCAGATAGAACCCGCTCATCAGAGCCTCACTAACCCAGCCAGAACGTTACCCCCTCCCCCTCCCTAGGGCCTATTTACAATAGGTAACCACATATATCTACCACCTAAGGACAGGGAATTCCTACTATACATACCAAGACCTCTTATAATCGGCGGCCTCGCGATCCCATACCGATCCAGACCTCTCTGCCCATACGACAGTATCACAAGTGGCGGCCTCGCGATCCCATACGGATTCAGAACTCTCTACCCAGACGGCAGTCTCAGCACAAGTGGCGGCCTCGCGATCCCATACGAATCTAGACCTCTCTACCCAGACGGCAGTCTCAGCACAAGTGGCGGCCTCGCGATCCCAAACGAATCCAGACCTCTCTACCCAGACGGCAGTCTCAGCACAAGTGGCGGCCTCGCGATCCCATACGAATCCAGACCTCTCTACCCAGACGGCAGTCTCAGCACAATCGGCGGCCTCGCGATCCCATACGGATCCAGACCGCTCTACCCAGACGGCAGTCTCAGCACAAGTGGCGGCCTCGCGATCCCATACGAATCCAGACCTCTCTACCCAGACGGCAGTCTCAGCACAAGTGGCGGCCTCGCGATCCCATACGAATCCAGACCTCTCTACCCAGACGGCAGTCTCAGCACAAGTGGCGGCCTCGCGATCCCATACGAATCCAGACCTCTCTACCCAGACGGCAGTCTCAGCACAAGTGGCGGCCTCGCGATCCCATACGAATCCAGACCTCTCTACCCAGACGGCAGTCTCAGCACAAGTGGCGGCCTCGCGATCCCATACGAATCCAGACCTCTCTACCCAGACGGCAGTCTCAGCACAATCGGCGGCCTCGCGATCCCATACGGATCCAGACCTCTCTACCCAGACGACAGTTCATACGACAGTTCATCCTATGATCACCATAACATACAAAAAGGGAATCAGTCTCACTATTCATCAGATCACACAAGGACTGCCAGTTCGAGCATAGCCTGTTCTCCGGTTCGAGGGGCTCCTCTCTCCCTTATTCAGTTACCACTTACCTGATCAGGGTTAACATCTGTTCATGTAGCCGCAGCTGACTAGAAGAATAGGCTACCCTCTCATACAAGAACACGCAGCACATGTTGGTTCACTACAAACTGGGTACTTTATTACTCATTACATACGCAATCACATAACATTACAATATAACACATAACCTGAAAAGAAAAGTGAAAGATTAAGTTGTGCACTCTAATGAGAAAGGGTCGACATCACCTTAGTAGTGTGTAGCCTGCACTCAGTGGTCATCTAGGTTCCCTTCTCGTCTGTGCCTCGGCTCGCCTGGAAGTCACACCTCCGCAGTCACGGATACACGTCTGCACCACTATGCGCTGTTCCCTTCACCCTTCTCCGAGTCACTGGGACCTCTTCCTTATCGGCTACTCTCTCCTCTCTGGCTATTCTGCTAGGAGAGTATCTGTCTCTCGGTTTTTCTCCGCCTCCAAGATGGCGTCTGTCTTCCCTGGAATAAGTAGTAGCTTTACTGCTAACGGCTAGATGCCGCCTATGGACTGAACATGTAACTGCCTCAGACTTTCACTAATATAGAGGTGCGTTTCCTCATGGAAAATTCCGGCCCGTAACCTGCCGCCCACCAAATTCTTGTACCTCCCCGTACCAAGGACACGTTCCCAGCCGGCCGGCCTGATGTAGTGTCTTCGGCATGAAGAAAAATACAATCCTTCGATAAGGGCCGGCCTGAACCGGTTCTCTCCAAGCGAATAACACCTCATAACTAAAACATTACATTTGACCTAGAAGCATCCCAAGCTGCCGGAGCAGAAAGAAAGATGGAGTCTCTCCCGTTTGAGGCCTACCAGGCCTGAATTCAGCACGGCTCCATGAAATACCCTCACTACAGGACAGGTTATCCCTAATACTAACGAATCTATCCCCTAGGCTATGTGTGCAAGCCCTGATCTATGGGGAAGAGCACAGGATCATGTCGAAGTGCCTAGTAAATAGGCTCCATTCACTACTCTAACCCTTAGACTTGAATGGTAAGAGACTGAAGTCACATTCAATCACCTTTCCTCACAAGAAGGCCGGGAAAATCGAGCAGAACAGCGATAGAGAATGAGATGAAAAACAAAGATAATTTGTTGCAATTTATTAGTAGCTCCAAAATATAGTTTAGGAAATTTGGAATAGGGTTAGACTATTAAGGAATAGGTCCACAAAACTAATAGGAGAGGAGATGTGATTTATAAAAATTAAATCAAATATTACTGCATATGCCTCTCCCTTGCAAAATACCTTTGGGGAGATTAACCGTACAACTAATCTGTTTTTTATTTACTTTGTTTATTTCTTACATCAGCATCAAGGGGCATGAGGGATACCACCTACACAGATGCACAGGCAGGTGAGGGAGCAGGAGGTGCCTCCATAAGTGCTGATGGCTCTGCAGGATCTAGTAAGTCCTCTTGTTAATATTATTATCATTTCCCTATCTGCTCCACATTTAGAATTTTTCTTTTCTTATTTACTGTCTCCTAATTTTTTTCAAACTTCTCTTCGGTCTATCTGTTTCCTAAATTCTTCTTATCCCTGCGTTATCCTCTTTATCGCCTATTTTCTCTATTTCGAGTTTCTCTACTTGACCTCCAACTATCTGACAAGTCTGTAGCTTCCTTTTTCTTCAGCTTTGTCAGTAAGGTGTTCCTCTCCCCTCCAAGACTGGCAGTACTGTAAGACTTAGAAAACCCATTTAAGGTCAGGTACTCTACTGTAAAGATTGCATGCCCAAATAAGGCATTCTCTTGTTTGTTGAGCACGCTTTCATTTTATTGCTTATGCTCAAACAGTAAAACGAGAGAGTGGCCAATGGCCATGGTCATGATGGACCCCCCGCCACTGTTGTGCATGTATAATTATTATAGTAGACCAGCAGTTAATGACCGTGCAGCATGGCTTGAAGTATGAGGAGGACGGCCTGTTGCATTTGCCTGCTAAGACCATTTGTCCTTTATTGACCAATTCTTGCACTTCTTCATTGCGCTTCAATAACTGAGATTATTCCATTACAAAATGTTTTTGGTTGGCTTGACTACCTGGCTTTTCAAACATTACTAACCAACAAAATGCCCAACATAATTTTTTGAAAGAAGATTAAGGTACTGTAACTGAACTGTAGGGATGTTTTATGGTTGAAAAATAGGGGGAGGCGTATCCGGCATCTAAAATGTTTAATGTTATTTCTAGCCACACAGACCAACGATGCCGGGGCACAAGAGCACCAATGGCAGGTATTCGGCAGCGGTCAGTTAGGGGGGAGTACCAAGGGCAGCAGGGACAAGCAGTGGTAAGTCACATGGCTTCCTTATTGACAAAAAGTAACATACTCACTGCAAGAGCGTTGACTCATGAACACCCCGCTTTAACGGATACAGTGGGACAAGAGTAGTTATGTCCTCTTCCGTCTGCAACTCAGTAGACAAAGGTTCATAAATAAACTTTAAGAATGGCGGGTTCATGGGAAATGGAAAGCAGAATGGAAGGAGAAAAGATGGGTGAAATGTGTGTAATATATAAGTGAAAGGATGCGTGGGTGGAAGGATGCATGCATATATGACAGGAATCTGCATGGCTGGGTGACGGATGGATGAACAGATAGAGGCTGCCAATTGCCACAGTGCAGGCAAATTCATTTTAAAAATTGTTTTCATGCTTTTTTAACATTCCTGTCACTTACTTTGTGTAATTTTAAATTTGAATCTGTTGAAGCGACTCCACACGTTTGGGGGCAGGCTCTCTGTTCCTGACCCAACACACAGGAAGTCACCGTGAGGCCCGAAGCAGCGCATTTCGGGGCCGCGCTCTAGCTTTCCCGCTCATGGGTCGTTACTCAAACGGGGCCGCAGCGCAGAATGCAAGGCTGCCGATTGCCACAGTGCAGCCGAATTAATTTCAAAAATTGATTTAATGCTTTTTAACATTGCTGTCACTTACTTTGTGTAATTTTGAATTTGAATCTGTTGAATTGACTCCACACGGGGGGCAGGCTCCCTCTTCCTGACCCAACACACAGGAGGTCACCGTGAGGCCGCAAACAGTGCATTTCGGGGCAGCGCGCCGCTGGTGCACCAAAGGTGCGCCTAAGGCAAGCTCGTCTGCGCCCGTCCATGTCCGGATAGCAGCCTGCGCCAGCCACGCTGCCTGTGGCTCTCCCGGTGGATGCATCTGCTAGTCCAGGGAATAACTACTTTATATGAATATCAGGGACTGCAACTACTCATTCAAACTTGACTGTCTGGGATCTTACCAACAAACAGACTGTAGCTTCTGCCCACACTCTCTTGAGCCAAGCTTCCTAATAGTCAAGGTCGCACCTTCTACGAACCCTGCTATCGCTAATCAGGCCTGGTTTTATCCCCTCCCCCCCCCATAAAGGCTTGCCTGATTAACTGTAGATCCCTCCCTAGACATTCAAATGACATTAGGCTCTCTCTGGAGCTCCACTCTTGGGATTTAATGTTCCTCACCGAAACGTGGCTCAGGGAAAGCTCAAACTCTGACCTCACACTAGACATTCCGGCTGGCTTTCGGTTTATTGGTGTTAATAGTGTTGGCAACAAAACCGGTGGCGGTGGGTCTCAAAGAGGGCTGGGAAATCTCATACAGGAAGATTGAAAATATTGGGCGCCTAGAAGCCATGTTCGTCTGCAACAAGATCGCATCGGACCTCTTTTTGGCGGGGATCCTAATTTATGGACCCCCCGAACTCCCCAGCTTGCCACCTGTTAGAACTATGCAATATAGCTGCAGACCTTTCAATCAAGCATACCAGATTCTCGATTTTAGGTGATTTTAGAGTCCATATGGAGAGCGACAATTGCACAAAAGCTAAACAACTGGCCAAAAAGTTAGACAGACTCAACCTGACACAGCTGGTCAATGCCCCCACACATGCTGCTGGTCACACTCTGGATCTAATTTTTTCTAAAGATTCTAACTTGTTGCGGCCTCCCACTTGGTCGGACCATTTTTTAATACCTTTCAGCTTTGATCTGAACTACCACATTTCCAGACCCCATCAAGTCCTAGAAAAAAGTAGAATGTGGCGCAATGTCACTAGAAATAGTATGACACCCGCACTTTCAACGCTACCACTCCAATTGTCTGGTAACCCTGACAAAGACTCAGTAAGCTTTAACAGTTGGGTGTCCAAGGCCTTAGACATTGTTGCCCCCCTCAGATCAGTCACTTCCACTAGGAAGAGACCATCCGCCCATTGGTTTTCCCCTGAGCTTCATGTGGAGAAAAGCTTTTGTAAAAAACTGGAGCACTCCTGGAGAGAATCCTACGACCCCGCTGCCAAGGTGGCATACAGAAAACCCTTAAAATATTTCAACAAACTTAAGCACATTACCATGAGGGACTAATTCACCCATAAGATCAAATTAGCTGAAAATTCAGCGAAAACACTTTTTAAAAATTGTTCAAGATTTTACCAAACCCGCTGCTGTCGCCAGTACGGTACTTCCCACCCTCTCCTTTTGTACGGGACTGTCTGACTTTTTCAGGACAAAATCCAATCTATCTATGCTACCTTCACCTCCACCCTGACTACCTCAGAGTCCATTCTCTTGTCTGACAACAGTGATGCGCTGACCAATTTCCGCCCTCTCTCTCTCTCTTGATGCTTCCCTGCAAAAACTATTAACCTGCAAATCTGGGTCGCCGGGTAATCCATGTCCGTTCCAGGTTTTCAAACTCTTGGCGCCATGTATCAACGCCCCGCTAAATCAGATCTGGAACACCTCCTTGAGCTCAGGATTCTTCCCAGCAGTGTGGAAACAGGTCTACCTCCTGCCGATCCTCAAAAAACCAGATGCTGACGGATGCTGACGGATGCTGACGATCCTGCAGAATATAAAAACTTCAGACCCATCTCCCTTCTTCCTGCACCAGCAAAAATTATTGCACAAGTAGTCCAGGGGCAACTATCCAATTATCTGGAATCTTAGTCCCAATTCCATGACTCACAATCCGGCTTCAGAGCTGGCTACAGGACGGAGCCCACCCTCCTTGAAGTATCCAAGAGTGTCCGCGAAACTATCGACCAGGGCAATACAGCTTTGCTAGTGCTACTCGATCTGTCTGCGGCTTTCGACACGGTTGCCCACTCCATTCTCCTGGAAAGATTAAGATCCCAGGGTATTCAGGGCACGGCCCTGACCTGGATCTGGTCTTTCCTGGAAAACTGGTGCCAACAATTCTTCCTCTGCCCTTACATCTCTTCCAAGAAACCCCTGCTTTGTGGGGTCCCCCAGGGATCCGCTTTGAGTCCTCTCCTTTTTAACGCCTACTTGCTGCTCTGGTGGAATCCTGTGGGGTGAGGGTGATCTCCTACGCAGATGACACCCAACTAGTGTACTCCTCCAAGGGTCAGTCAGATGCTGCATTTGCCAACTTCAGAAGGTGTCTGAGTACCATCTCAGCTTGGATGACTCTAAACTGTCTCAAGCTGAAATCAAATAAAACTGAGGTACTCTTCTTCAAACAGAAGTCCCCACCCCCCACGGCGCTCTGGTGGCCTCAGGAGCTGTATCCTCCCCCTGAGCCTGTTGACTCAGTGAGAAACTTGGGGTTCAGATTTGACAACAAACCCTCCTATAAATCTCAAATTAGGCAAGTCTCTTCCTCATGTTTTGGGAAGTTAAGTACCATGCGGAAATTCCTCGACTTCCTTTTTTTGGAGTGTTGAAGAACAGTAGTCCACGCCCTAATTACATCACACTTGGACTACGCTAACAGTCTCTATCTGGGACTCCTCGCATATCTGACTCGTAGATTGCAAATATTCCAGAACGCTGCAGCCAGATTGATTTGCAAGATACCCTTTCGCCACTCCATCACTCCCCACCTGAGAAACTTTCACTGGTTATCTGTGATAATTCGCATAGAATTCAAGGCACTCACCTTGCGTTCAGAGCCACCAGGGGACTGGGCCCCTTGTACCTGAGAGTCAGACTCCAGCATTATCATCACGACCGGGCCTTGAGATCCAACCACCTGTGTCTTCTAGCCATTCCCCGCTTTCGCAAGGCAAGGACAGGCGGTAAAGCCTTCATGGTCAGAACCGCCAAACTCTGGATTGCCCTGCCACTCTCATTCTGCGTAGCGGAGACTGAATTGACCTTCCGACGTGCCCTGAAAACCTGGTTCTTCACCAGCTCCCAGACCCCCCCCCCCCCCCCCCCCCCGCACCTGTAACAGTCGACTGCCTTAGCGCTGGGACACCTCCGTTGGGGGTAGCACTCTACAATTTTCAAATAAATAAAATATATATGTATATGGGTGAAAGGCCCCAGCCAGGCCCCAACACCAGCAGCACCTCCAGCTTCTTCACAATCTCATTGGTGCTGCAGTCCGCTGGCAACTGGCACTTTACTACACCAAGTCCTTTCAAGGCTGTCACGAATGGAAGCCCGGCAGAGACAAATGGAGAGGCAACTCAATGAGCTCCTGAGCCTGGCCTGCTATGCCTAGTGTCCTCTGCCCCTTTTTTCACTTTTGTTTTGGTGGGTGGAAGTTGGTTGTTGTGGGTGGGGAGGTGGGAACAGGGCTTATATAGTTTGGACTACTTTAGTTTTTTTTCCCAGACAGTGGACATTTTTTTTTTAAACTCTTTTTATTAACATTTTCATTTTCAACCAGTACTGCAATACCATATCGTTCTTCACAACGTACATTACATCGTTCTCGTTTCAGCTTTTGTCGTGCACTAAGGACCTCTTTCGGTTCCCTCATGACCTTAGCACCCTGCTCCTTAACCACATCAAACATCTCTTTTCATGTCTCTTTATACACACCCCAGCTAGTCGGAATTGTCTGACAGGGATTCGTCCTGCGGGGGATCACAGATGTTGCCCCGATATTCATTCCACTTCCCCCATATCTTAGTCAATTTTTTGGGGCATCCCCTGTGTATGTAGACCGATTTTTCAGTTACCATTAGTTCGTCCATACCATTACACCATTTTCGGAGAGTCGGGGCTTGTCTGGCTCCCCACTGTTGCGCAATGTCTCGTTTCGCTAATGCCATCCCTAGTGCTACCCATGTTTGCACTGTCTGAGTAATGTCCGCTGTTTCCCAGACATTCAAGATATACCCCCTTGGTTCAGGAACCAATGTTACACCTGTTACCTGCGCAATTGTACGCATGATTGCTTTCCAAAAGTTCTGGATTTCTACACATTGCCATAGTATGTGCCAGAACGTGCCCGGTTCCCCGCACTGTCGAACGCAAAGCGGTGCATCTGCTCTGTGCAATTTATGCAGTAGTGTCCTGGTGTAGTAGGTACGATGCAGTATCTTCAGTTGTATTAATTTAAATCTAGCTGAGATCGCCACTTCTCTTGGGGATGCCAACGCTTCCTGCCAATCCGTCTCATCCAGCTCACCCACGTCAGTCTCCCATCTAGCTTTTAGGGTTTGTGTTGGGTCTGGTTGGTTATTTATGATTTTTTTGTATGTGAGTGATATAGCTTTCTTCGTCATATGGTCAGTAAGGAGCCTGTCCTCGAGGGGTGAGGATTCTGGAAGTTTTGTGCCTTGTGGTATGAGTGCTGTTAGTGCATGTCTTATTTGTAAGTATCTAAATGCCTCTGTGGACAGTGGACATTTTGATTAAACATTGGTTGGGGACAGGGGGATTTCATTTGTTTGGGTGAGCGGGGGTGGGCCAGTTGTGGTGGGTGGAAGGGGTGTTTTTTTTTTTTTGGTTGGGTTAAATAAAAAATATTTAAGTTTTATTATTTATGCCTCAAATCTAGGTTTTGAGGGTGTTTTACTTTTCACTGCTGCCTGTTTGCACAACCAATTTTAAAAATGTGCTTATAGTGTATATAACAACAGTTAGGTATGTGCTATGCCTATATGATACCTAGCTCTGTAGTCTGCAACTATATTGACAACGAAAGGGAAGGGGGGGTTGCCATTGCCTATAATGCTTACAACAACTTAGTAGAACAACGAACCATACTTCTCTTATCGAACAGAAGAAGAGCGGGCAGCAGGGTTTCCCAAGGTACCATGGTGATGGTAGTAGTAACAGGCTAGGGCACTAACAACAGTGAAGGAATCAGAAATGAGGTCCCGCTCCCATCTATGTGAACTCCAACTGTATGTGAGCTGGTCAAAGGAGGAGTGAGGTCCACAACAATAGGCGTTTGAGAGGATTTTATTTTATATACACGACAGGCTGGTGTTGCCAGTGTTTATTTCAGGGATAATACGTCTTATTGAGGTATTCCCTTCTTCGTGCCTTCTGGTTTCTCGTGGCTCTGGAACGCAATGGGGAATCTTTGGGACCCAGACTCCTCTCCAGAGAAAAAGACAAACAAACAGAGTGTTGGTGGAAGGTTCTCTTTTCTAACCTTCACCATAGGGAGAAAGGGGTGAGGAGACACCCGGTGCACTCAAAAGAAAAAGAGAATTGTTAGGGCTGTGTACGTGAGAGGGATTGTTAGGGTTGTGTACGTGAGAGGGGAGGGTGGTCGGAATGGTCAGGGACGTGGGGAAATGCTTGATGTTTTATCACCGATCTTCTCCCAT
This sequence comes from Triturus cristatus, assembly GCF_964204655.1. Taxonomy (NCBI): domain Eukaryota; kingdom Metazoa; phylum Chordata; class Amphibia; order Caudata; family Salamandridae; genus Triturus; species Triturus cristatus. Next base: position 278,941,518 of record NC_140580.1, on the reverse strand, counting down.
CTCCCGGCCCACCCCACAAACTGTGCACAAACTTGTGAGAGCTACGCTCCTCCTGGAGCGTGGCTGGGCGGAGCGTGGGAACGTTGACCTCCCGGCTCTCCCAACACATCTGGGTGTTCGTCCTTGGCTGACAGCACCAGTACCAGAGCCTCTTCTCCAATGGTTCTCATCTCCTGCTTTCTGGCTCGGCTTTCGGCGTCTGTCCTCTTCCAGCGTCTTCCGGAGTCCGTCCTCCCTACCTCTCGTTCCCCCTCTTCAATTGGGTCGGGGTAGATGACGCGTGACCGGAGGGCGGGGTCTTCCGAGAATAGCTCCCAGTTAAAGGGACCTCGCGCGGATGTCGGTAAGTATGTGTCCTGACGGGGGCTCCACGAGATATACCAGTCCGGGGATTCCTCTGGCTGTGAAGAGAGGAGAGGATCCCCGCTGTCAGATAAACGCCACCATTAGTCCCCTGTTATAGTATCAGTACCGGGGACGGGGGCCCTGTGACACTGTAGAAATTTAATCAGAAGGATCATTAATCGCAAGCAACTAAATTGAAATAAAAAATGAGTTAGTGGGTTATATATTATTATATCATAGCTTTACAAACAATTGAGACCAGTCTACTACACAACAAAGAATTCCTGCTATTGAACATATAACAAGCAATACTAAATTATTCAGAGCAATTGTGAGCTAGTATTTTGATTAAAACACAAGTGACACTCGAATCATGATTCGTGAAGAGAACTTAAAGTTTGGAGTGGGCATGGTTATTGGTTAAGCATTTACATAACGCAACACACAATGCCTGAATGATGACGCTAACAAATGATGTTCTTCTATATCTAAAATATCGATCACTTTTATGCGTGTGTGGGTAAATAGGGCCAGTGTGGACTAACTTTTCAGTAGTTGAAGTAGAACTGAAGATCCTGCACTGAGTTGGTGTTGCTTTCACCACATCCACCCCACCAAGTGTGTGAGCAATTAATCGTGTGAATGATTAAGTCACACACAGCGTGGGGGAAGAGGGTTAGGGGTTTGATGAAAGGATGGGGAAGAGGATTTGGGGAAAGATGTCACAAAGACAAACACTACACAAAGTCAATATTCATCTGAGCAGCCAACCATCATCAATATGTTGCGGGAGGAAAAGGAAACAAACGAATGATTATGACACAGTTAACTTAAAAGCAATGCAAACCAAACAGTGTGTCAGCCCCAGAGAGACTCAAGTTATATAGTATATTTTATTATGTATCTAAATGTTCTGTCACCTAGGTTGAAAAATAGTAAATAAAAATTTTGTAGGAGTAAAACGAACAACATAAACAGTTCTAAAAAATGATTATAAAAGAAAAATGATACTGTATTGCCAAATTGGGAGGTGCATCTGCATTCTTCTTAGATTGTCTGTCAATCTTAAGTGAATGGTTGATGCAGTCCGGTAAGGTAAGCGTGAGTGTTATGGTACATTTGTTTTTTGTGCAGGAGAAGAAAAGGCCTGCGGATTGTAAAGGTGCGCACAGAAGATAAACTTCATAAGTAGTGCACCAAGAATACTCAGAGGCTGTGCAAGAGAGAAGAATAGTCTTTTTTGCAATCATTAATTTTATGACTGATGTGCGATCAATTAGGTGAGAGCAATTACAACAAACAACAATCACAGACAAGTGGCCACATGTATCGTGCTAAACAAACGTGCAACTATCATGAACATCATGATAATAATAATATTAGCCTAGCACATGCAAAATACAATGATCACCACATGTCTGTCTCCAATTACCAACAACAACAGGCCCTCCACCCAACCACCACACAGTTTAAAATTTGAAATTTGAGGCATCCAGCATGAATGGAGTATGAAGCAGAAAACAAAGCAGTGTGAATCTCGCCAAAGGGGAAGTAAAAAAATCAGCTCTAGAAAGAAATTATCACCTGTTGTTAGGCCACCAACATTGCAAGTCATCACAAACACAATCAACATTAATAGTTATAGTTAAATATCCAGTCTCACTGCCTGCCACCACATGAATCATCTCAACACATTCACAAACAACAATCACTCCTAATATATATCAACGTTTGGTTTGTGCATGCCATTTACCTGTTCTAATTCAAGCACATTGATGGTGGTACATTGCCGATCCTCTTTGTTACACTATTCACACATTGGCCAGTCTTGTAAACCAAATAATGTGGGGCAGTCAGGGGCGGAGGCTTCTTTGCTGCACACTGGTCCAACTCCAATCCGGCAATACAAAGTGTCTAAAATGCTGAGGCTTTATTAGTCAATCAGACACAAGCACAGAAAATAATATAAAGTTCCCCAAGCTATATCTTTTTTTCTGTCGTTAAAGCAGTTTGGCGATAGAAATAGTAAGTAAGTAATTTTATTATGCATGATTAATTAAAACCTTTGCATACACATAACAGTAAGAACTTTCTTATTCACAATTCAGTAAATACAACAGTATTAAAAACCGTCGTTAGACATTGCTTAAAATTACACAATTGGGCATTATGCCCGACAGTAAGTCTTGTGCTGCGGAAAATGCTAGGCTCACAGTAGTAGTCATGATTTGAGCAGCCGTCCTTATACAGCGTGATAAATGTACGTTGTTTAGTGCTTATAGCCATCGTTGATTTAAAGGGCGAATGTAAAGTGCTGTTGTTTAGTTTTTTTAGGTCTAGCATCAAGGCGTTGATTTGCGCGTGTAGCCATTGTTCATTTAAAGTGATGGTGCGACTGCGAGATGCTGTTGTTAGCCTTTTAAGTCTAGCATCAAGGGGTACCCAGTTCAGCTACATTATGACGCCAGTGTCTGCATGCAGCGTGTTTTTGAGTCTCTTAGTTACTGTTTCAAATGATTGTTTGTGAGCCGCATGTAGCCATTGTTGATTTAAAGTGCCGGTGTTACAGTACAGTGCTGTTAGCTTTTTGGGTCTAGCTTCAAGGCGTTGTTTTGCTCATATAGCCAACGTTGATTTAAAGTGGTGGTGCAACTGTAGGCTGCTGTTGTTAGCTTTTGGGTCTGGCATCAAGGGGTGCCCGGTTCAGCTATATTATATGGTCAGTGTTCGAATATTGTTTGAATTTGAGTCTCTTAGATACAGTTTCAAAAGAATTTGTGAGCCGGCAGTTTAGCTGTATCTCAGCTGGATTGAAGCACAGCTTTACTGCCTGCCTACAGGATTGGATGCCATGCCGCTTGAAAATTGGTCGTAATAAAGTGCTTCTTATATCCTTTAGATTAGGGCAGGTGCAGATGACATGGATGATATCCTCCTTACCTCTTCCGCATAAGCGACAGGGCTGTGGATCACCTCTCCTTTCCCATGGTGGAAGATGTGGGATTATCAAAATGACTCCTAGTTGTAGCAGTAAAGTTTTTTCCTTTGTCCTTATTTTGACTCCTATTTTCAAGTAGGATTGCGGTTTAAGTACTTCATAATCGCTGAGCACTATCCAGCCATGTGCCCTTTTAGCAAGCGTTTCCTTGTCTTCTAAGACAGATACCATTTGTGTTAATTTTTTCACAATTTTTTTGAAGGATGGATGATCTGTTGGGGTCCCCCAAAAATTCAACAATCCCAGTGTCTTAAGGGAGTCCAGCAAATATTCCCTGGCTGGTGATTTTCTGTGGTGAAGTAACTCGATCCAAAGATGCGAATTTAAGGATCTAGCCTCAGCACTACTTATCTTGTGCCAACTTTTTACGTATGCGCCCCTTCTTTCCACCGATGGAACATATTTTGGTAGGTGAAAAATTGCTCTGTAGGAGTTAGTTTTTACTATGTCCAGAGCTGCAGCATCTTTACCTTCAAGAGATTTGCTCCCGTATGTTAATGTCGGCTGCAATTTTGCTCGCAGTACCTGTAGCTAGAGATCGAGTTTTAGGTCGGGCAATATTTTCTTCAGTGGTTTCATTGCTAGGTAGGTCATAATTCCCTTCCCCCACAGGGACTCTAGCTGGGGTTTGAATGAGTTTTTGTGATCCAGGAGTATTCCTAAATATTTGTAGTTGGTTGTCTGGTCCAGACATTGCCTGTTTAAATACCAGTTGATTTTTTTTTTTTAATGATAATTTACTGCCATGATTTTAGTTTTCTTAAGATTTATTTGAAGGGCGTTACGTTGTGAGAAGCTGTTTGTCGTGTTCAAAAGGTGTTGAAGACCGATGGGGGTCCGGCTTATCAGCACTAGGTTGTCCGCGTATAGAAGATTTGACAGTAACTTGTTTCCCAATTTTGGAGCACGTGATGTGCTCCTGTCCAATTCCCCTTGAAAATCGGCTAGGAAAAGGTTAAAAAGAAGGGGCGCTAGGATGCACCCCTGCGTTAGCCCATTAGAGGTCACGATTCGTTTGGAAAGGTGTGTCCCTGCGCCTAGCTTAACCATGATCCAAGTGTCTGTATGTAACAGTTTGAGCCAGTCCAGAAGTGGTTTTGGTATCGCCCAACTTTCCACTTTTTTCCAAAGTTTGGCTCGGTCAGCATGGTTGAAGGCAGCAGTGTAGTCAATAAAACAAAGAAATTAGTTTTTTTTTTTGCCTCTTTGGCTGCATCCATTAACAAGGCGAGTGCCATGATGTTGGTTATGGTTCCCTGGCCCCGGCAGAACCAAGTTTGGTTTATTGGGATAATAGAGTTTTCTGTTGCCCAAGATGATAGTTCGTCCAGGATTGTTCCTGCGTAATACTTTGCCTCTACGTCAATGAGAGCGATTAGTGGAGAATTATTTGGAGCTTTCCTGTCGCCATGTTTAAAAATTGGACCAATGATTGATCCTTTCCAGGACTCCGAGACTGTTGTTGTGCAGTTTGTCTTTATAAACCAGCGACAGATTAGAAATAGAAAGTTCTATGGTTGGTGGCCCAAGCCTAGTAATCAGGGAAGAAGAGTTTGTCCTCAAACTCAGGTGGCTCACCCAAAATTCAAATAAAAAAACAGATCCAACACAGGGATACAGAAATGTCAAAATTGCATTCATTGCAATAATGTAATTACAGGATGCACACTAACACATCCACGCACAGGAGAAAACATCTAACTGTTCTACAACGGGGATTGCAATTCGAGTAATGTAATTTATTGCTAAAATTTCAAATCTCCGAACACAAGAGCAGAATACGCAAAAAGAGCACCACTTCATGTTTGGCAAAACACAGGAGAAATGCTGCCATTAGGCCTGGGCGGAAAACTACGCTACGCTCGCATAGTTTGTGCAACTACGCGCTACGTGAATTGCACGTAGCACAGTGCAAAAACGCATAGCGTAGTTGGCATTTTTTGCTTGCTCGCGGTCCTCAACGTCAAGTTGGCGACCGCGAGCGAGCAAAATGACATCCCGGTGAGAGTTTTTCCTCGTTCGCAATCAGCAACATCAAGTTGCTGATCGCGAGCGTGGAAAATAAACCTCCCGGCGAGATTCTCAACGCGGGGAGGTCAGGTTTCTCATTGCGAGTGGTCGCGTATGCTCGCAATCGCTCGCAATGAGAAACTACCAGTCCGTGTAAAAATCTACTCGAGCGGCAGAAAACGACCGCTTGCACTGTGCAAGATGCCGTTTGCAATGATTGCACAGTACGGACAAGCATCCGGCACTGTGCAATCATTGTGAACAGCATTTCCCTACTCACTACGAAGCTCGCGAAGTGCACTTCGCGTAGCTACGCGTAGCGCTACTACGCGAACTACGCCCAGGGTTAGCTGACATACCATAGCGCAAATCAAATTCCAGATTATCTAGCTAGTGTCTCACAACCCAGGAGTAGTCATAAAAAAGGAGTGCGTCCTTTACAGCGAGATCAGTGTTTAGCTGCATAACAGAAAGGGTGATTGACGTCTTTTAACACAGCAGTTCAAATCAGGCTTTTCAAGACTTGGAGTAATTGCTGCATTACTGGTTCATCTGGATTAATGGAAAATATGCTGTTATAATTAGTTTTGTGTCATATGTGCCCCTGACAAAGGGACGCTAGTCCTGAAATGCATTGGGCTGATGTTGTAATTGTGATTTTTTTGAATGACTTGAAAACTAAGTTATCTGTTATATACAGTCAGGTTGATACTTGTATAGTGTAATGTATTTATGTAAAGTGAAGCTGCAATTCTATGATTGAAATCAAGAAGGATTGTATTAAAATCATGTGAGAAATGTTAATTCATTTGATTGTTAATTTGTGTTGAATGTTCGTATATACACAAAGTAGTGCGCACCTTTGTCCAGGCAGCTAGCCGGCTGCTGGCCCTAGTTTTTCTTGTAGAACTGTGAGAGGTAAACGCAAAGAAAGTTGCAGCACACAGGTCAAATAATCACATTGAACACTGGTTTAATTAGAATTATTTAAGGTGTGCACGGTCTACACCAATTTGTAGTCACCCAGAAGTAGGCCAGCTAACACACTTGTGGAAATTTAGCTTACAAACTGAACATTATCTGCGCCATCTTGCCTCTCCCCAGCGCCACGCACAGCGAATGCACGGCCGCCATTTTAGGCACCCCACTCTCTCCCCACTCATTGTCAATCGCCAGCGCGGTCCCCTTGGCGCTGCGAGCATCCCCCGCGCGCTGGCCACCCCCGCTCTCTCATACAGGCCATAAACCCTCTCCTTCTGCGCGACCTTGCTACGGAACCACTTCCGACCGACATCCCATACATGGTCATGCCTCTCCTTTGATAACCCCCTTCCTCTGCGGCCCATTGTCTGAACTGGTCCCAGGCCATCACCTAGCCCTGCGGATGCAGTTTATTGCCCCTACTGTAAGGGAAACACCCCACATCAAAGGGATTACAGTAGATCAAAGCCCCTACCCCCTGAGACCCGACCGGTCACACACACCCCCGGGAATTGACGGAATACCCTGCTGCGCAATAGCCATCTCCTACTGTGGGTGGGGTGGGAACTTCTACTGTATCTATGTATGGGATCGGATCTGAACCGGGGCTTCAGGGGATATTCCCCCATGCATCAAGGGAATCTCAAGAATGTACTATGTGTAATAAAGCAATAAACCAGTGTATAAGAGACCAGGTCTCAGAGATGCAGTTAGAGCACCTCGTGACGATACCTTGCTGTCTGATCTGATGTGTTCTGCTCCGACGGAATAAAACTTTGTTTCCTGCCTTCCAGTCTCCGGCGCCTGCCTCTTTCATTGGTAAATTATCGAGTGGTATAAGAGGCGATTACCGCCGGGCAAATACTTGAAAGGTTATCGACTGAAACTGCCGCTACCATTTAACAATTGGCGTCCCAAACGTGGGGCCCATCAGCGACACGTGGATCCAGTGGGAGAGGTCCCGACGACAGAGTGAACGACTGCAACGATCGGGAGAGCTCCTGCCCAATAGACCCTCGTCTGGCAGCCGATCATCCGAACTTCACTGATTCCGAGCAGACCTCTCTCGAGTGATCTACGGTCCTGACTGGGAACCATCAGGAGTGCCGCGGCAAATACGGAGAGTAGAGGACGATCGGGCGCTGGAGGCGGAAGACGAGAAACTGTCCACGCGGTCCGGGTAAGGTCGTGATACACGACAAATTGGGAAATAATTGATTGATTGTTTGAAGCTTTGGAAATACTAGTATTGCTCATTGATTGTTCTTTTTGAAATATTCGCTGTCTACAAACGGGGAGGAGTAGAAATACTCTCTCTCTCTCCCTTTGCAGATAGTGAAGGGTAGGTAACGCAGACTTTTGTCCCCGTTGAAACCCGTCGTGCCTATCTTTATCTCCCCATTGATTGATTGTCCGAACATTGATTGTTTTGAAGAATAGTGCTTTTTGAGATATTCTCTGTTTGCAAATAACGTAGAATAGGAATATTCTGTCTAGTCTTTGCAAATAGTGAAGGGTAGGTAACGCAGACTTTTGTCCCCGTTGAAACCCGTCGTGCCTATCTTTCTCTCCCCATTGATTGATTGATTGATTGTCCGAACACTAGTTGTTCGATATTGGTTCTTTGGAGGTATTCTCTGCTTACAAATAACGAAGAATAGAGATATTCTGTCTAGTCTTTGCAAGCAGTGAAAAGATAGGTAGTGCTGACTTTTGTCCCCGTTGAAACCCGTCATGCCTATCTTCTCCCCACTGATTGGTAGTTGGTTCTGCCCGGACCGCTTATTAGAGGTGAACCACCCGGCTCCACTGGAAGGCACCCCTAATAAGGACATGTTCACTAAATATGGACTAGTCGCCGTAGCTTATAGCAAGCTGTGGCATAAATATACCAAGAAGGACCCCGAAAATCAGTGGCCACTGATGGGATCCTTCGACGACCATAAGATAGAAGCGCTAGAAATAGCTCTGCGTAGCAATAAGACGACGCCTACTATGCTTGACAGTATCGGCATGTGGCGCAAAGAAGCAACGCAACGGAAAAAGAGGGAAGAAGTAAAAGCAGAAAAGGAATTACGAAAGGCAGCTCACCTTGCCGCTAGAAAGTTAGAAGAAGACATAAAGGAGAGAAGGGAAACTAAACTAAGACAGGAGCCCGAAACCTCAGGCCAGTACGCTGTTAGGACCCCTTCATTGCTCTACCCTGAGTTGTCCTACAAGCAGCGAACGAATGACGAATTACTGTTAGGTCCCCCGATCATTTACATGCCCCCTCCGTATGCACCCTCCCAATCAGTAGTGCAACACCCACAACCCCCGAACACGAGCGAAAGCAGTACAGGGGCCTCGGCCCTCACGGCCTCCGCGCCGGCTGAGCCTCTTGTGCCGAACCCAACGTCGACTACAACGCTAGACGACCATGAGATAGGAAAGAAAGAGTCCACCAGAATGAATCGATTAACTAAGGATGAACGAGCAGGAATTGACAAGATAGTAGGGACGCTGGTGGAGCGAAAAGAAAGTGAGGAGTATATAACAGACGTGTATAACTCGTATGCCGACAGCCGCAGACGACACTTCGTCGTACGGCTCTGTTATCACGCCCTGAATGCATATGAGGATAGGTACCACGATAAAGGTCCCGAAGGCTTAGCGGCCCTATATAGGAAGGTAGACATTGGGGAAGAAAGAGAGGGCGATGTAACGAACCTCTTCACTCGTACACTCGAGGTCTACCGACACCTTAAAGAACATGGACAGACCACCAAAACAGAAACCCCCATAGCAACTAAACCCCAGGGAGGAAGGGCTGATGCCATGATGCCCATCAAAGAAGCTGCCCCCTACTGGGTCCCCCCACGGGTCAGGGAACACACGACGACATCAACAACCAAGATGCGAAGGGAAGGGTTGTATATAACTGGGTCTATCAGCCGTGGGACCGGCAAGATATTTTGACTTTTAGAAAGACTCTACCCGACTTAAGAAAGAACCCGACTGCCTTCTACACGGAATTGGGTACAGCCTTAGGCTCAACGATAATGACGTTAGCAGATATCGACTTGTTCTTTGGGCTATGCCTGCCGGCTGATGTGTGGAAACAAATCCGGAGAGTTGACCACGCTGAGCCGTTCGGATATACCTGGGTACAACTCGATACCATAGATAAACAGCGAGAACCAGGACAGAAACCCCCGAAAGCCATCTTAGAGCTCCCAGACAAGATTGTACAAAAGCTGAAGACTCTAATCCCAGAAAGAAAGGTAGACTGGTCGATAGTGACGGCTTGCCGTCAGAAACCCCAGGAAGATGTGTCTGAATACTTCTCCCGGTTCGAGACTGTGTTTTCCGATTACAGTGGCCAAGACATGACCACCGCAACCGGACACCACCTCTTTGTCCAGAATTATGTAAAGGGTCTGTCGCCAGAAGTTTCCCAGAAACTACAGACCAGCGAGAGTAGTTGGGCAGCCTCCAAACCCGCAGCAATTCTCCAGATGGCCCAATACTACGAAAACCAGAAGAACGAGAATGATAGGGCGTCAGAGAAGAAGAAAAAGGAATTAAAGGAGAGGGTAATGATAGCACAGTTGCAAGGGGTGACCATGGGAAGGGAACCCCCGAAAGAGAATTACCAACCAACCGCCCCTAGAAAGCTACCCCCTAGAGATCATACCCCTACACCCTACAACGGACGAAGAGACTTAGATGGGAATCAATGTGCGTTCTGTAGGGGGTTCGGACACTGGAAATCCCAGTGCCCGGTCCTTCTGGAAATGAACAAGAATAGGGACCCCAGAGACACAGCATATGACCCCAGAAATAGAGGACAGGGACGAGGGCACACGAACAACACCATCAACGACAGGCCAGGCAGACCAAACACCTTTTATCGCCCCCGCCAAAACCAGTGTCAGCAGTCCGACTATGAGAGCACTCATGACTTCGCATAGGACCGCCAGGGGCAAGGGAGGGATCCAGTCGAACTCCGTGTTGACCAGCAAGGTCCTTACGTCACCGCTAAGGTCTTGGGCACAAAATCTCCATTCCTGGTAGATACTGGGGCGACACGTAGTGCGTTATCTAAACGACTGATTCCTAGGGCACCCTTGTCTGGCTCACACGTAACCTCAATAGGCTTTGACGGAACGCCCTCCACTAACCCCTTATCAGCACCAATCTCCTTTGACTTAGAAGATAACACCACTGACACGACCTTTCTGCTCTCCTCCAACACCCCCGATGCTATTATGGGACTTGATTTGCTAAAACATTTTCGAGCCACCATCAGATGCTCCCCAGACGGAGTTCGAGTCATCCTACACGATAACCCAGATCTGTCCAGACCCTGTCACACACGGCGTATGCTCTCTATAACCGATGCTGATATGTCCCTACTCGACACATTACCTTCACATCTATGGGCTAAAACCGACTCAGATGTAGGGCGCATGGTGATCGACCCGGTACACATAACCGTCCGACCGGACGCAGTGCTCCCAAAGCTTCCACAGTATCGGATATCACCCGAAGGCGAGAAGGCATTGGTGGAAATCATCGAGTCCCTGGTCGAGGCAGGAGTGGTAGAAGAAGTAGTCAGTAATGTTTGCAACAGCCCTATCCTACCCATTGTAAAGAAGCAAGGCGAGGGGGATGAGAAAGCCTACCGTTTCATTGTTGACTTGCGAGAGGTTAACAAAGTAGTCATACCCCAGTACCCCGTAGTCTCAGACATCACCACCATCCTCACCCTGATTCCATCCACTGCCACCATCTTTACTGTTATTGACCTCAAGAATGCATTCTTTTCCATCCCCATCCACCCAGACAGCCGCTACCTGTTCGGCTTCACTTTAAAAGCCCGTTCGTACAGATTCTGCAGGGCACCCCAAGGCTACACTGAGAGTCCCAGTATTTACAGCCAAGCCCTCAAGAGGCAACTGGATGCAGTCCAACTACCCGATGGAGTGGTGTTGATACAGTATGTCGATGACATTCTTTTGGCGGCCGACACCACTCCTCTTGCCGTCACAGCCACCATTCACCTCCTCCGCTTCCTTGCGGAGAACGGTCACAAGGTCTCCAGAAAGAAATTGCAATTCTGCCAGCCCCAGGTAACGTATCTAGGCCACCTACTATCCAAAGACGGGAGGAAACTTACCCCTGACCGAATTCAAACCATCCTAGAAACCCCTGTTCCCAAAACTCAGAAGCAAGTACGATCCCTAGTGGGCCTCACCTCCTTTTGTCGACAGTGGTTGCCAAACTTCAGTCTTACCATAAAGCCTCTGCTTTCCCTGCTGGCTAAGGATGTCCCCTTCCCCCTCCCCTGGACACCTGAATGTCAATCCTCCTTCAAAGAATTACGAAACGCCCTCTGCTCGGCCCCAGTCCTAGGAACCCCAGACTACACCAAACCTTTCTCCCTCTACACCCACGAAAGGGAGGGATGTGCGTTGTCTGTCCTAACCCAGTCCATAGGCCCTAAGCAACGCCCTTGTGCCTACTTCTCTGCCACTCTTGACCCCGTAGCCAGAGCTTTGCCCGCCTGCCTTCGAGCAGTAGCCGCCGCTGCTGTCTCTATCCGACAAAGTGAGGGGATCGTGCTCTCGAACCCCCTCACGGTATTGGTACCCCATGCTGTTGACACCCTCCTGAACCAAACCAAGACTCAACACCTGACTAGCGCACGACTGACTGGTTATGAACTGACTCTGCTTGCACCCCACATCACATTGAAACGATGCACCACTCTGAATCCAGCTACACTACTGCCTCTCCCTGACGCTGACCCCAATGCATCCCCTATACATGATTGCGTGACCCTCACCGACGAACAAACCAAGAGTAGGGATGACCTCCGGGATACTGCCTTCCCGGACCCTGACGGAGAACTGTGGGTGGATGGCTCATGCATCAAGCTCCCCGATGGCACCACCTCAGCTGCCTATGCAGTCACCACAGCCCGAACAGTTGTTGAGACAGCCCGCATCACACAGCGATCCGCACAGGCGGCGGAACTAATTGCTCTTACACGAGCCTGCATCCTGGCAGCAGGGACAACCGCAAACATTTACACAGACAGTCAGTACGCCTTCGGGGTAGTTCACCACTTTGGGCTCTTATGGAAAGAGAGGGGATTCTTGACTTCTCATGGCACACCCATCCTGCATGGAGATCTAGTCTCTGCCCTGACCGAAGCAGTCCTCCTCCCCACACGGTTAGCTGTGATCAAATGCCAGGCACACAAGAAGGTGACAGACATTATAGGACAGGGAAATGCACTGGCTGACATTACTGCCCGAACCACAGCCGAGAATAGGTCCACGACCCGTATGTACGTGACCAGGTCACAAACTGAGAAATGGAAGGATGCTAGGGAAACAATTAGGGATATCCAACTAGCCAGCACACCACACGAGTTAACTGAATGGGCCCGGGTGGGATTGAAGGACGATGACGGTTGCTGGCGAACCAAAGACTTGAACAAATGGTTGTTACCAGATTCATACTTGATCCCCATGCTGACCATGGCACACTCCCCCGCACACATAGGGTCTGCCCCCATGATCAAACTCATCTCTAAAGTCTGGTACAACGACAAAATACCAGACTCAGCCAAACGTCTAGTCCAACAATGCCTAGTATGCCTCCAACACAACCCTGGGAAAGGAACTGCTGTACCCCGGGGAGGGTTTGGGGTCCCCAATCACCCCTTTGAAGTCCTACAAATGGACTATGTCCAGCTAGAAAGGTGCCAAGGTTTGAAGTATGTACTTGTCATTGTGTGTGCCTTCAGCAAGTGGGTGGAAGCCTACCCAACCCATGACAACACCGCTATGACTACCGCAAAAGTACTACTGAAGGAATTCTTCCCCCGATACGGCCTTTGTCGAATTTTGTGGAGCGACAATGGCCCCCACTTCGTAGCCGAAGTTATCCAACTCATCTTAAAAGGGTTGGGTGTAAAACAGAAGTTCCATGCGGTCTTCCATCCCCAATCTGCAGGCCTGGTTGAGCGACACAATGCCACATTGAAGCTTAAGATAGCAAAAATAGTCGCCACCACAGGGCTAAGATGGCCAGACGCTCTCCCACTAGCATTGCTATCAATGCGTTCCACCCCCACCAAACACCACTTAACCCCCTACGAGGTCGTCTTCGGGCGGCCCATGAACCTTTGGACTGCACCAAAACCGACATCCATCCACGACGTCCCGGACGTCCTCATGTCTGATTATCTGTACAATCTAACTAAAACGTTGTCTATCATCCATCAGCAGGTGCTGCACGCCATTCCCGATGTCTCCAGGGGCCCCGGGCACGACATCCAACCTGGTGACTTCGTCTTAGTGCGTAACTTCCAGCGCACCAAGAGTCTGGAGCCCCGGTGGACGGGCCCCCTGCAAGTCCTGATCACTACCCGAACAGCTCTTCGAGTGGAGGGGAAACGCAATTGGCTGCATGCACACCACTGCAAGAAGGTATCACCGACCCTGACAACCACGGACAACGTCACCGCCCAAGAGGAACTTCTGGACAAAGACCGACCATCCCTGAGCCGCTGCCCGGATACAGAGACACTTGAATTGATTGAATATCCCGATCCCACTGTGCCATCCAAAGAAGGGTATAACTTGCGACGAAAGGAGAGGACTTCGGCTAAGCAGACCACAGGCTAAGTGGAAATCTCAGAGTGGTAGCCTAGTCACCTCAAAGGCCACCAGGAGAGAAACTAAGCAAAGTCTGTGGTTCTGCCCGCTACCGAGTCTCTCAAAGGTGATGGAAGCGCCCGACATGAAGGTGATGGAAGCAACCGGACGTCCGAAGATCCCCTACAAAAACCCAAAGACTGACCGAATGCACAGCTTTAAGACTATAACACTTTTTATTACCCTTCTCTTTTGCCTTCTCCTCATGGTCACCTTCTGGATCATGGAGGAGAACACACCCGCTCATAAGACATTGCTGACCACCGTTCAACCTACCACCACGAAGGAGCACCATCTGATCTCACTTTCACCCCAACTCCGAGAAAGGCGTAAGGAGTTCTGGAATAACTCTTTTGTGCAGTTGCTCCACCAACACAATCTTGCCACCAACGCCACTAACTGCTGGATCTGTGGATTGCTACCACATGCCACTGGGCACTCAATCCCTTTCATCCCTTCACCTTTTTCTGTCCATGGTTCCTGCCTCGCCTGGCTGATCCTTCTGCAGGAGAGCTACAAGGACAATGCCACTTCCGGCAGAACCATGTCACACTTCTACCATGGGTTCTGGATGAACAAAACTGGTAGAACTTCCGCCCTCTTCTGCCCTCTGAGATCGAACGCTTCCTTTCACATGGACATCCCTGCCAAAGAACGAGTTGAAATGCAAGTGTTCAACAATCCAGCCAGACCCACCTTCTCTAACCTCCGAAAACGGACGGCCGCCACCCTAACAGTGGCCCTGTCCGTCATCAACATCACTGGATCTGTATGCCTCGAAGGCCTGGGGGCACAGCTGGTGGGCCACAGCTCCTGCCTCATCACCCGAACATTGGATTCAGTTGACCCACCCTCCTTTGTTGCCTCCCCGAATATGTACTTCGTCTGTGGTACTAAGGCCTACACCTGGCTCCCGAAAGGTTGGGGAGGCACCTGCTACATCGCCTTTGTCCTTCCTCCGACGTATGTGGCTCCAGCAAACCATCACCGACAGAAACGGGCCAAAGACATTGTGCAGGCCGACTCCACCGGAGCACAGTTCATGGACGCAGTCAAAGGCCTTGTTCCACTCTGGGGCCCAATGGCAAACAGCCGTGCCATCCGCCACTTAACCCAGGCAGTCGAAACGGCAATGAACATTACGGCTGGCGCCCTCGCCAACAACACCGCCGAGCTCCAGGCCGTCCGCTTAGTGGCCCTTCAGAACCGCCTCGTTCTAGATGTGGTTCTGGCTGATCGTGGAGGAGCATGCCGCATCATTGGGTCCAGCTGTTGTACCTACGTACCAGACAACTCACCCTCAGTCTACAAAGCAATTGAACACCTCCACAGACTGTCCACAGAGGTCCATCAAGAGCAAGAAGAATGGTCACTGGGGAGTTGGTTTTGGGACGCTATTAAAAGTTGGGGATGGAGGCTGTTTTCATTTATCCTAATACCGATCGTGATACTATGTGGATGTTGCTTGGGGATTCAGTGTCTGCCACCTTTATGTTCGCTTTTTATGAACTGCATCTGCCCTAAGACTTTGAACTTTGAAACAGAGCGGATGAAAGCCCTTTATGAGGTGGAGGTCCGCAGTATTATGGGGATAAATCCGAACTAGACAAGCTGGCGAGATATGTTAAAAGGGAGGACTGTGGAAATTTAGCTTACAAACTGAACATTATCTGCGCCATCTTGCCTCTCCCCAGCGCCACGCACAGCGAATGCACGGCCGCCATTTTAGGCACCCCACTCTCTCCCCACTCATTGTCAATCGCCAGCGCGGTCCCCTTGGCGCTGCGAGCATCCCCCGCGCGCTGGCCACCCCCGCTCTCTCATACAGGCCATAAACCCTCTCCTTCTGCGCGACCTTGCTACGGAACCACTTCCGACCGACATCCCATACATGGTCATGCCTCTCCTTTGATAACCCCCTTCCTCTGCGGCCCATTGTCTGAACTGGTCCCAGGCCATCACCTAGCCCTGCGGATGCAGTTTATTGCCCCTACTGTAAGGGAAACACCCCACATCAAAGGGATTACAGTAGATCAAAGCCCCTACCCCCTGAGACCCGACCGGTCACACACACCCCCGGGAATTGACGGAATACCCTGCTGCGCAATAGCCATCTCCTACTGTGGGTGGGGTGGGAACTTCTACTGTATCTATGTATGGGATCGGATCTGAACCGGGGCTTCAGGGGATATTCCCCCATGCATCAAGGGAATCTCAAGAATGTACTATGTGTAATAAAGCAATAAACCAGTGTATAAGAGACCAGGTCTCAGAGATGCAGTTAGAGCACCTCGTGACGATACCTTGCTGTCTGATCTGATGTGTTCTGCTCCGACGGAATAAAACTTTGTTTCCTGCCTTCCAGTCTCCGGCGCCTGCCTCTTTCATTGGTAAATTATCGAGTGGTATAAGAGGCGATTACCGCCGGGCAAATACTTGAAAGGTTATCGACTGAAACTGCCGCTACCATTTAACACACTAATACAATGACCAGAGACTGACCAATCACTCTCATTCTCCTTCTGTCGTACGTCAGGCATGGTGTAACTGGGTGGAATAAAGCGCTTATTCATTTTGATCATGGTTATACTCTCCACATTTTTGAGGCGAGAGACTGGTCTTTCTCACTGTGACAACTGCACCAGCTGCATTGAACACATGCTCAGCAGGCACACTGGCTACCATGCAAGCCAGATACTTTATTGCCAGCCTGCTGAGCACTGACCAAGGGTGCATCTTTTCATACCAATTCATCAATGGGTTTTGATCATAATAGACCTCTGTTAGTTCATCCAGATAGGCCTGGACCATCCTCTTAATGCTCTTTGGTGCTCCACCTTGCTCGACCTCTTTTGCTTTCGCCTCTGCACTGGACTTAAGTCCTGCCTTTAGAAACCAATCAAATACAGATTTTGGAGCTGATTCTCCTGTTTCTGTTGTTGTTGGTATTCTTGTTGTTGGCTTTGGCTGCTGTCAGCCATCAGCACTGCCCTTAGGCTCTGAAGTTGAAGGCTGCACCGCAGAACTTGTGCCCTGGAGGAGTGGACCTCTAATTCCCAGACGTTCTTTTTCTAGGTCACTGGCTTGCTCAACAAGACACGTCTTGTAGTTTGAAACATCCCCATCTGAAAAAGGAATGAGAGTGGCCAGTAATTGTTTGTACTATGGATCAATAATTGTGGCACACATGTAATGTTTGGATGACACAATGTCTCTTTGCACCCATGTAATAACAGACAAGCAAAGGATTAAGCTCCCCACCAACTCGTGCACATCTTTTTTTTGGTCCTCACCTGGATACATTTTGGACACCTCCTTTAGATGTTCCTGTAGCATATGCCACAACAGGAAAACTTGGCCCATGGTACTGTCCTCCTTGCTGACACCCTATGTGAAAACCCCAAAAGGAAGCGCATCTCTGTCAGGCATTTGACTAGGCCTCATTGTCCCATCTAAATGATCATGCCTTTCACAGTTGAATCCTGTCTTTGCATAACATATTCATTAATCGGCCTGTACTGCTCAAACAGACATTGCAACATGTAATAGGTTGAGTTGCAAGCTGTTGGCATCTCCTGTATGAGTGCTTTAAGTGGCAACCTATTATCATGCTGAATGACCCTCAGCTGCTTTCGGGCTTTAAAAGAATGGCTGGAATGAGTGCAGATGCTTCGGTCTTCTTTTTTGAGAAAGTCCTGTACACAGATGGTGATGCAGTGTTCCAAACACAGGACCCTGGAATAGCCACAATCTGCCATGGCCTTAACTATATTACTGCAATTGTCCGTGGCAACAAATCCAATGTTTAGCTCTCTTGGTCTCAGCCATTCAAATACCTTGTTATTAAAGTCTTCCAAGATGTTTGCAGCAGTATGGGATGTCTCCATGCCAAAAATGGCTACTGTTGCGTGGGACAGAGCGCCATTAAAAATCTCAGCAGTGTCAACACCTGCAGATATAATTTCTCTAATCCCCACAAAAGAGATTCAGTGAGCAGTGATGCACATGTAATCAGTGGCTTGGCAACTGGTCCACATGTCTGTCATCAGGTGGATAGTGTGAACAGCACTCTGCTGCAAAGCTTGTCGAACCAATTCCAGCCTATCGTGATGTAGCGCTGGAACAGCAACTCTGGCAAAATAGGACCGGCCGGTAACCTTCTATTTTGGGGAGATGGTTGCCACAAATTCTTGAAAACCCAACCTTGTCTGTAAAAGAAAAAGGGTCCAGCACTAACATTGTAGCCAGCTTCGCTTTGTACAAGCAAGCCATTGGGTGGTTGCGTTCGTACTGCTCCTCCTGCCTAAACATACCAGAAATAGTAGCCTGGATATTTTTTATTTTCTGGTGCCACTGATGCAGGTGATTTCTTTTGAGCAGACGGTGATAGACTCAATGTGCACCTCAGCAGGGCAGTCACTGTATGCTCTTGGTGTCTGGACCTGAGTCTTGTGCCATTGCAATGTTGCTGATGAGGGCAATACTACTTCACTGCTAGGGACAGGGCTAATTTGCGTAATGATATCTTCACCTTACACTGTGATCGGGTCGGATTTGCTGCTTAGCCTTTTACCCCCTTCACCAACACCACCTGCAGTTTTTTTGCAGCTAAGGTGCTTCTCCCACTGGATTGTGGGGTGTTTTCTCAAATGGGTTGTTTCCCCTCCGGTACCATAGTTTGTACCAAGCTTACCCTTACTAACACTTGCTCCGCAAATGGAGCATATGTCAATGTTTAGCTCCTTCTTGCTAACCGTAAGGAAGTCCCAAACTAAGAAGGTCCATTTTCTGACGTTGGTGCCACTGCCACTGTCGGATGAACTGGCAGTAGGTGGCGTTTTCACGTTTGCCTCTCTTCAGTGCCTACTTCTACTGAGGTGGTTGTGGATGTAGGTCAATGCCGGGGACTTGCAAATATGGCAGCTGAAGGTAGTGGTATTGGTATCTGTGCCACATCCCTCACAGCAGGTTGAGATGGGGTAACGTCGGTTTCCATTGGTGCTGAGCTAACATCCATGATGACTGGCTCATCGCCTTCTTTCTCTTCTTCATCTATAACTATAAGGCTTTCAGGATCCTTCCATTTTCCTAGCCTCTCCTAGCTTGTCTCAGACTGGGACGGTATCCAAGTGGAGTCTTGATCCTCAGAAGGAGGATTGGAGAAGAAGATGGTAGAGTACCCCTCCTTTTATTGCTTGAGATCTGGAAGACAATGAATCTTCAGAAAGAGTGGCATCTACTATTTCCTCAGCATTAAGATTAATCTCCTAAACTGCTTTTACTTTGGGAGGAACTACTATTGCTGGCTGCGGCTGTTGTTGTCCACTTATCTGAGTTACCTGCAACGATTGGGTATTACTTTGCGAAAGACATACGCCCATTTCAACGTCACTGCTCATTGCATTGCTGTGATCAGATTGGCTACCTCTAGGTTGGGGTGGGTCCGCTAATGCGAAGGTGCTGCTCCCAGCTTGCTATCCAGAGACTGGTGCAGCAGGCACTTGTTTGCCAAAAAAGGTCCTGACCGTCAAGCCAGTACTGCAAATCAGCTTCTTCTCCTCCCCACTGGCCACTTTCTTGGCAGCTCCTTCCTTTGGGGCCTTCTTGAAGCTGTCAGTTGGCAGTGGCACTTAGCTTCACAAGCTGAAGATATGTCCGTGTTGTGTGGTCACGCACCACAGTGTACAGGCCTTCTGTCTGGCAGTTCTGTGGGTGATGTTGTCTGTCTCTTGTGCAGTTGAATTAGAAGTATCATTTAGGGTAGTTATTTAAGTTATAAATAATTAACAATACAGTGTATCCAATTTCCATTTGTAAAACCACACCAACATAAACTTTCATGTACACTCAGGAAGGATAAGGAAGAACAACAACCCACAGATTTAACTGTTTGTGTTATGTGCATTAAGTTGGGAATGGGATGTGGCACTCATGGAGCTGCAGGTGATAAAAGAAAACTGATAACGAAATAATCCTTAAAAAATGAATGCTGTTGTACAGCTTTGCGGCGCCAGTAGCACACAGGGTTGATGCCGGATGTTTGGAAAAAAGGGAAAATAAAATTTGTAAAAAATTAAATAAAAAAGTAAACAAATTGTACAATTAAAAAAATATATAAATTTTCAACAATTCCAAAAATTAAAAATCATTTAAAACATTAAAAAAGTGAAAAAATACAAAAATCTACCAGCACAGAATCCAAAATATTATAAAACAAACTCAAATAAATACAATAGTTGTGAAAACAATATCAGAAAATAAACATTTAAAAATATAATTCAATTGCTGATGTACTAGGGGAAGGGCACTACTTACTACCATGACAATTGAATTTGGAACCCACTGGGATTTGGGAGGCAAGGGGTGGTGCAGATCAAAAATACAAAAAAAGTATGTAATAATATATATATAGATAGATATATAAAATCTGTTCATACAGTACATTAGTATGAGCATTGAGCTACTAGGCCTGAAGCATAACACACAAAATGGCCGCCAGCCACATGGTCCAACAGCAAGCAAAGAAGCATTGCCACAAACGAAGAACACATGCAGGCCTATGGCAAAAGTACACTGGCTGGCTACACAAAATTGCTGCCAGCCACATGGTCACAACAACAATCAGCAAGAAGGCAGGGCCACACAAAGAACACATGCAGGCCTATGGCAAAAGCACACTGGCTGGCTACACAAAATGGCCACCAGCCACATGGACACAACAACCAGTAAGGAGTTATGGCCACGATTGCGTACGTTGCAAAACAAGCACTGAAAGTGGCTGGCGCGGCCTAACGCCGTGTTAGCATCTGCAAAATCTCGCTGGAGCTCGTGGCGGCATGCAAATCTCATGGCACTTGCGAATGGCTACAAAATCTCGTGGCGCTAGCAAGCACCCGGCAAGTCGCTTCTGCACTCTCAAAACCACATCTCAAGCACCCCAAGTAAAAAAACTCCGCTCTGTTGCAGAGTGCGCAGTTTATTGGTAACAGCAGAGACATACTTCTTTCTTTAAGTTCATTCATGCCGTGGGTGTGGGGCAGTCAGCACCACCCTCTCACCCAAATTCCTGTTCACTCCAAACTTCCTCCTTTTTCCATATCCCATCCTCATTGCCACTTTTGGGATTCAAGGATACAGAGGTTTATTTTGAAACAAGTTTATTAAGTAGGCTATAACGACCCCTGGTCGGTCTGCCTCCACAGCAACTGCCTACAAGCTCCAGGTTCTCAAAAATCCACAATCCTGATTCTGGAAGTGGAAGCCACAGTTGCTAAGTGATGGCATCACAGCACCAGAGCAGAACAGGAATACAACATTATCTACCTCCAGCCCCTGAGAATCCATGGACTGCTCGACCCATGCTACCACTGAGAGTCAAGCGCTGAAGGGCTACTTGGCCCAGTTGCTCAGGACTGATAGTAGGCCGGGCTCCGGGACTACAGGAGCAAAAGGCCTCAGCCCCTGTGACTGGTCCCAAAAGATCATACTTGCCTCATGGCACTCCAGATGGGGTTCTGACAGCTGTGGTAGAAGTGATTTTGATTTACAACTTCAATAGCTCCTAAAAGCTGAGAAGATAATGATGCAGCAAAGCAAACATTTTGTTGATGCCAATATTTTGAAAAAAAATGCATTTTCCTGCACAGCAATTTTTCACCATTTCTCAGAACAAACCTGGAGTGTTGCTATATTTTGGCTAAATACTCTGTTCTCTCAAGGGAAATCCACAAACCGTGGGTACTTTTGAAATCCCATGAAGTGGGAAAAAGGACACCTGTTTTTTATGGATTCCTCTGTGGAGAAACGTTATGAATGCTTAAGAGTAAATCCAGTCATGTTTAAATGCACTCAGGCCTGTCTCGCATGTAACATGAATCATTATCAAATAAAAGCCCTGCAACATAAGACAATGCTTTGGGCAATACTGTTCGGGACCCCATCATGGGTAAACCATATCAGTCTTATTATAACCACTACATCTAACTCTTTCTTTGACAGTACCAACACATTTTAGGAATATGACATACATTTAATGTACATTCTCAAGAGGACTGAAAAGACGAAAATGGCACAGCACCAGAAATTTTGACTAGGGCTATCATACCTATAATGCTTCAGCTTGTACCAACTATTCCCCCAAGATTACTATACTATCATGGGCGATATCAGCATTTCTTATTAAGGCTGCTTTACATTTAATGACCAGTAGCAATACAATTCAGCAGTTGCTTCCCTTTCCAGGCCATGTATTTTAGCTGCCCTGGAACACCTTCAATGTAAATGTATAAACACATTTCAACAGGACCACACAACTCAGTGGGGGGCCGTTCATAGGATAGCTCCGCCATGTTTCAACACTCAACAGAGCTGGTATAATATATATGGCAGAGAGCTGTCAAACTTTCATAAATGTTGTTAATACTTCTTCCTTTAAGGCAAACCTAAAATATATATGTCCTGCCCCGGAAACATGGCCTGCTATTCAAAGCTCTGTGAACAGAGAGAAGAGAAGTTGCTGGTATCTCCAGAAACATTTTTTAATTGTGCATGGCCCTCGCATTAAAAATGTCTTATAAGATACCAGAAGGAGACTAGTTTGAGCAGAATATGTCGAGACGTTTTCTGCACAAACCAATATTCGAAGGCGTAATACATTGCTTAGGGGCCGATTTCGATGCGGTCGGAAACGGTTCCGACCGCATCGAAATGTCCCATTGGGATTCCTTTTTGATTAACCAATTATGATGTGGTCAGTTGGAAAGGAATCCGAACGGGCTTTCCGAATGGCTTCCGACAGGCTCAGAGAGCCCGTCTGACACTTGAAAAGGGTCCTGTAATCCCAAGGGCAGCTCTTTCCGCCCAAGGGATTACGATGGCAGATTCCCGCGGCCTTTCTGTGCCGTCCTTTCCGACACAGAAAGGCTGTGAGAATCTGACTTTGGGGCCCCTAGCAGGGCCCCTATGTATACAAGGCCTCCGGTTGCGGCCTCCCCTGTTGATCCCTGTACCCGGTGGCAGGCACCTTGAGGTGCCTGCCACGTGGTGCAGGGACCTCCGCTCTTTACAATGAGAGCATGCATTCCTCGATATTGACCCCTTGATGAGAAATTTAACATATTTCACTTATGTGCAATATGTGCAGCTCACAAATGTCACAGTACTAATTAAAAATCATTAATTTCTTGTATTATTCCCTAAAAGCAGGAGGATCCACAGATATAGTATCAAACACGACATAATTGTATCATCAAACTCAGAAAAGGGAAAGATTTGCTTTTCTAGAACTTTTTGTTTTAAAGTCCTGAGAACAGGTCTTGCGGATTAGCTGGTATACTGTTCTGTACCACAATGAATGCATTTGATTTTAAAAAAACCTTATTGACCTAACTGGCCTGCAACCAGGAATATTTTTGGGGGGGGCAGACAGCACCATGGGCTGATGATCCTCCCACTTCTCAGACAACTATCTGAGGACTTAACAAAGCTTAATTTAATGCATAAATAGGAAGGGTCCACTAGACTTACCCTTTGCCGTCCGTATCAGCCAAGTTGAAGACGAACCTGAGGTCTCTTATTTCTTGTGCGGTTAGTTTCGGCCTGGAATTTTTTGTTTCACTTAGTGTTGTTGTTTGAAGCTTTTCTGACTTCCAGTCTTGAAGGACTTTTAATAGCTGCAATAATGTAATATATCATACATAGAAAAGAGGCTTGCTGTGTCCATGTGTATGTGAATAGTAGGCATTTTGTATTTATCAGCATAATATGTTTATTAAATACGTGTGTTACAAAGCTAATATATTGTTTTTCTAAGCAAATGGTGAGAGGTTCACACTATCCATGCTCTCTCTCAAGTCTACTTCTCTTAAAGAAGTTCTTCAACCAAATGCGTTCCATTGAATATCTGACAATACAAAATTCCTGAGTTATTCAGTCAAATCAAATCAAATCAAAATTTAGCTTTATTCGGTTTTCGTTTTTAGATCACAAAACCATAAAAGCACAATTTCACAGTATACATCACAGTTATTCCAGAACAACCAGTTAAAATCAATTATTAAAAAATCAGAATAATTTTATCATGCTCAGGCTGCACATTAGCCATTAAAGACATCATTTCACAATATGAATCACAATTATTTAAAACACCCGGTTAAGATCAATTCCTTTTTATTTATTTTTTATTCACACTTGTTTCCTATATTTAATTACACTTTTCAAAAAAAGAGCAGTGTTTCTTGTAAAGCATTAACTATCTAAAAACTGCAGTGCCAAATAGACAGGGCGACATTGCCTCAAACCCCAGTCTCTCAAGATAGGTAGGATCCACCTCTTTCTTTGGTCCGAATAGTATTTACAAAATAAAACATCATGGATTGTTGATTGGGGTGAAGATCCATCACATGGGCAGTTTACTAAGTTTTTGGACCAGTCGTTTATCATAGGGAAGGGTACTGATCAATGGAAAAGGTCTAATCTAAAGCGTGTGAGAACAAATCTGTCGTACCCAGTTATGTAATAAGTTAAGTATGGTTGCATTACAGTAGTAGAGAGAATCAACTGGTTCGTTTGTACTGTCGGTTTGAAAACCTCACTGGCGTGTCTAATTTCCTCCAGGTGAGTCATACATAGTTTTTTAAAAGCTTTTCTAGGAATTGAACAAATCAGTGAAGGATTAAGAAAAAATTCAGTTTGCCCCAAATCCATCATAAAATCTTTAATATATTTCAGCCACCTAATATCTAGGGCTTGTTCTAACTTGAGGGTGTCACTTAGGACATTCTGGTTGAATGTTGTTTTTGATGAGGTCCAGATTCGGTGCCACAGTAAAACTGGTTGCACCCTTATTATATCTGTAATATATTGTAACCCCAGCTCTGTATGGCAAATATAGGTTGACATTGAACAAGGACAGCCAGTAAATACCGTAAAAACGCATTCTCCACTCTCTGTATTTCGGATACATTATAGTATCCAAAATTCCCAGCCCCGTATATTGCTGTACTGACACACTTGGCTTGGTAGATCTTAATCAACTCCATTAGGGGCCTCTTACCCAACTTCTGTGAAAAATTTACCAGGGCTGTTGTAGTTTTCATAAAGAGACGTTTCCTAGCCTTTATGGCCTGTTGCCACGTTCCCTAAGAATGCCTAAGTAAGGATAGATCTTTGTGTTTTCAACTTTCTTGTTCTCGACAAAAATGGTCCTCTAATTGCTACCACCCCTCCCACAGTTCATTATAAAAGTTTTGGTGACTTTAATTTTTAGGATAAGGCTTTTCATATACTCATTATATCTATTAAGGGCCCGTTGTAACTCTAATGGTGTTTGGGCAATTATCACTGCATCGTCTGCATAAAGTAGGGTAGGTATGGATCGTTTATGTATCTGCAGTAAGTCCTGGCACCTTTCGAGCATGACTCCTTATAAGCCGTTGGTATACAAGGTAAACAAGAAGGGTGCCAGGACACAGCCCTGTCTGACCCCCCTCTCCACTGGGAATGGTGCTGTATATTCTCCGTTCGGTCCATAACGTACCCTAGCTCTTGCTTTCGAATAAAGTTCTCTTATGATTTGGATTAAGGGAGGGTCGACCCCCATTGCTGCAAGGATATTCCATAATTTTTAGTGGGATACACAGTTGAATGCAGTGGAGAGGTCTATAAAAGCTAGGTACAGTTTTCCTTTTTTCACTTTAGTGTATTTCACCATTGGAATTGTTAGATTGAGGTCCTGTTCTATTGTTCCTAGGCCCTCCCTAAAGCCAAATTGTAGGTCCGATATTACGTTATTATCTTCAGCCCATTGCTGGAGATGGTTTAATATAATGCGGCCTGCCACTTTTCCCACTGAATCCAGCAGGGAAATCGGACGATAACACGTCTATCACCGTTTTTAAAGATTGGTACCATAAGTGACTCAGAACAAGTTACCATGAGTCCAACTTTCCAAGAGGCTGCGAGCACTTGTTTTATTAAAGGGCCCCATAGTTCTATGTTTTGTTTAAATATGTCCACAGGTAATCCCGTCTGGGCCTGGTGCCTTTCCACCCTTGCTAGCTTTCAGAGCAGATTGTACCTCTTCTAAGGTAACTTCTAGATTAATTGAAAAATCTTGTGTTAGAGGACTACAAGTTACAGGACACACAGTTGTGCCTCTATCCTCCTTTGTCTTGCTGAACATTTTGGAAAAATGGTCTACCCACTGTCTTTCATCAATTGCAATTTCTATGGTTGGGGTCTCTTCAGATCTCAAAAACAGGAGAGTTGACCACACGCCAGAAGGCGATGCTATCCCTGTCTGTACTTGCCTTATGTAAATCAGCCCAGGTATTCCTTTTTACTTCACCTTTTCGCATTTTCACTGCTTGATTATATGCCTTCCTATACTGCCTTATTTCAGCTCCATCC
The DNA here is from genome assembly GCF_964204655.1 of Triturus cristatus. Taxonomy (NCBI): domain Eukaryota; kingdom Metazoa; phylum Chordata; class Amphibia; order Caudata; family Salamandridae; genus Triturus; species Triturus cristatus. The sequence continues at coordinate 278,915,064 of NC_140580.1, read as the reverse complement.
CTCTCTTTTTTATGTAATGCATGCTTTAATCTGGTATAGGCTTTTGTGCATTTGTTGTTGAACCACCCATTATTCTTCTTTTTCCCCTTCTTTATTTCAACTTTCAGTGTGTTCCTAATTATTTCTGTTATTTGTACATAGGAATCCAATACTTCCTCGTATAGTGTACTCTCGTCCAGACATCTCAGAATTTGTTCCAAACTATTCTCTACCACTGTTTTGATAATTACAAGTGGTTCTACCTGTGCCCACTTTAGAGAGTAACCATTTTGTTTATCTATTACCAAATCTTGTATCGGTTGGATTCCCCTAGTATGGGCTCCCTGTATTTTTGTAGAAACCGATATAACCACACTTAAGGGAAAATGATCGCTAAGAGCGTTCTTATGTGTTTTAAAACTTAGTAGCCTGGAAGCAAATCTATTTGGAATTGTTACAAAATCAATAATCGTACTCAACCCTCTCCCATTGAAAGTCTGTGTGAATGGAATAGGTGGCTAACTCAGTACATTTGCAAAACCCATATCCAGAAGAAATAAAATCTCGTTCAAAACGTCTCCGTGTGCACAATGTGAGAAATGAGGTAGGTTACAATAATTTTTATCTGTTAGTCCACATGTTGCATCATCACTATGTGGGCACAAAGCAGTATTAAATTCACCCCCCCACACAAATATTACATTCTCCCTACTATCATTCTGAATGTCCTGTAAAGCACTTCTAAGCTGTTTTAAAATATCTACCACATGTTCCTTCTGGGCGTTATTGTAAAAGTTAATCAGGACAACGGAGTCCCGCTTGTCTATGTTCATGGTCACTATTTGGTTATTGGGTTCTGTACTAATAAAAGATATTTTATTTACCCTTAACAGGTTCGATACATATATACACAGGCCTCCCACTTGCCGATGGTATGGCTGATGGGTTAAATGTCTTATACCCTTCTATATGTGTTTCTTTCAAGAGACCATGTTTCTTGTAAACAGAGAATATTAAATTTTCTCACAAAATCGAGCTAGAGCTGATTCTCTAATTTGGAGCGTAGACCAGCTACGTTCCAGTAAAGTATTGTGATACTATTCTTATTATCTCTTGACTGGATTTGATTGTCAATTTGTGAATTTATGGGTAAATTGGGAAATAAAATCCAAATTTTTTCTGCGCTTTGCACTGGCTCCAGCATTTCAGTGCTATTTATATGGTTTGCTATTTGTACTATGCTCTGATTCTGCGGGCTTACTCTTTCATGTAAGGGAACGGTGTGATTGATCATATTGATCCGGTCTAGTTCTTGCGTATTTTGGGCGAGTAGGGTAGCAGAGGTGTCATTAGGCTGGAAGTTTAGTCAATCTATCTGCTCTAAGGAGGGCAACGGTGCAAAGCGGTTTCTCATCGGTATATTATATGCATGCTCATTTCTTGCTTCATTGACTCGATCGATACCTCCTCTCTCCATCACAGTTGGGGGTTTATAAAAATAGCCTAGGCTAGGGGCAGAATGTTTATACCACCCATGGTCACAGATCTATTTCCTCCCTTCCACAAGATCTTTTCGACTAGGTGGGGCGTTTTAAACGTTAATACCACGCAGTCACCAGGTAGGGTCTTTCGATCTTTTCCTACCCATTTTACCCTCCTGGCCATTTTAAAGTCCATGAAAAGTTGCTCAGTAAGTCCAACCCTTGTACTTAGCCAATGGAGAGCCTTGTTTCTTAGGGTTTCCCAAGGTTCAGTGTCTTCAGTTCTTATCTTTGGTGTATTGGCAAGTATTATCTTGTATGGTGTACACACTGGTGGTAAATCTAAATAAGGTGGCTCAACGAGGCTAGCATTAGTAAACAAAGTCACTTTATGTTAGTGGGAGGGAGTCAGGTTGATGGTGTAATTTTTCGCTGTTACTTCCTTATTCCCCCTTTTTTGCAAAATACTCTGCTGCTGGTCAGTTTGATTAAATGAGGGGGTAGACGAAGGCAAAGGGTGGTCCTATTGCTGACAATTGCTCATATTAGATTTTACACATTCTCCGACTTGGTGGGGCTGACCTTGTTCGTTCTATGTCTTAAGGCCCCCTCCTGTGACAGCCTTACCATCAGACCATTCTCCGTGTTTATTGAATGAATATTTATCTGAGTCTGCTCTGTCTAAGAGACCCATTAGTGTCTGCTTTATCATGTTTACTCTTCCCTCAATCTTTGTAAGTGAATTTCTCAGGAACAGGTCTGTACAAGGGTACATAGATTTCTAGTGTCAGATTCCTTGGCGGATGGTTTTAGTTTACTATCTTTCTCTGCCAAGGGTCTCTCTGCCAGGCGTTTCAATGTCGTTCTTTTCCCCCCTACTCCTTTTTTAGCAGGTTTAGCATTTTTGAGCATATTTACTGTGGTAGAATTGGTCGGATTAGTAGATGTTTTGTGTCCCACAGCCCCTATTACCTCGGTGCTCTTATCTATATGTAATGGCATCTTTGTCCACTTTTGTGGGGGCTGACTAAATGAATCCTGATCGCTAAGTGTTATTTGCTCAGTCATGTTCTGGACACAGCCGCTCTGAGATACACTACGGCTTACCGCCCTTGTATTTATCTCTCTATTTGTCACTTCACTCTGGGTTTTGTTCCCTTCGTTTATACATTGTGTAGTTACTTCTAGTGACTCCTCTACCGAGGATATTTGCTTGCTTCCATTGCCCCGGTCAAATATGTCAATAGCGTTTGTTGTTATTTAGTCATTTATTTTCTCTAATATAGCTTTCAATTTTTCCAAATGTTCTAGTTAAAAGTGAAGTTTACAGCTACCATCCATCTCTCTAGTAGTTACTAGTGGACACATTTCAAGTGAAAGAGGCACTTATTACTTTGTTACTAAGGGGCCAATTACGAAACGGCCCGTAAAGGCTCCAACCTTTGGTCGGAGCCTTTAGGGCCCCATCGTAATGGGCTGGTTGGTTTCCTTTCAGACTACCTCATTATATTCGAGGCAACCGGAAAGGACACCAGCTGGTCATTCCGGCTGGCTTCCGATGGGCTCAGAGATCCTGTCCACCAGTCGGAGGACAGCAAGTAATCTCAAGGGCGGGTCTTTCCGCCCCTGAGATAACGATCACAGTTTCCGACATGGTTTCCATGCCAGCCTGCCTGACATGGAAACCATGTCAGAAAGTGTGTTTGAGAGCCCCCAGCAGGGCCCCCTTTGGTGCACGGCCTTTGGTTGGAGGCCAAGGGAGAACATATGGTGCCCCTGTGTTGATCCCTACACCTTGAGGCAGGCACCGCAAGGTGCCTGCCAAAGCGTGGAGGGATGAACCGCACATCCCATTTCACTATTGGAGCATGCATTACGGCTGGTTTACTGCCGTAATGCATGCTTTGATAGTGAAATACAGGAAGGCAATCAAACAGTGTTCGGTCGCATCCTAATGAGGCGGTCAGGACTGCCAACCAGGTGTCGGTCGGTCCCATGACCGAGTCGGTGTCGGGCAGAAGTGATTCCTTCCTAAATCATAATGAGCCCTGGGTGTTTTTGGCTTCTCGTCCTAGGTGCACACACTTTTACCACTTGGAACGTGTTGGTGAATAGCGAATACTTAAAAGATGACTCCCGCAAGGGTTAACTTTCAGGTGTGCTAGCTAGGACTTACTGACTGAAGTTATTTGGACAAAATCAAAATGACTGGATGGTTGTGGTAATTTGCACAGTAGACCATCCAAGTCCCAGAAGGTGGTGAATTAGTAGTAGTAGTGGAAATACTTTATTCGGTTATCAATAACCATTAAAGTGTACACAAACAAAAATACAATAATACCAACACATAAACACAAAATACATATCGATCACATTTAGAGGGATCTGTTTTTAAAAAAATAGCGATAATTGTCACAGGTCAGTGGGATAAATCATTTCCAATTCGTCATTATCTTAAAATAGGATTAAAGCTTTTTAACCACCTTATGAAATTTCATAAGCAACGTTCTTCCAAGGGCAGTATAAGACATACAATAAGTCCAAAAAGTGACCATGCAAACTGCAACCGATACTATGTGCAAAAAGCTAGATGGTTTAAAATGTATATTTCATTAAAAACATGGCTAAAAACAGTTGGCTTTAGAATTTTGTTCTCTTGACCGAAGCAGTGTTATAAAATTTAGCCATCTACAGACCACCACGTGCAATTTCATAGAACAACATCCTCTCAAAGACACTGAAAGGCAGTACAGTAAGACCATAACGTGACTGTGCATAGTGCAACATGTACTAATGTGCAAGGAGCAATCCAAATAAGAAAACATATTTAGTTAGCAATATTGGTACATCTTTAAGCAATTGGCTTTAAAGTTGTTGTTCTCTTAAACCAAACAACTTGTAGGAATTTGCTGACTGCAAATACTCGTTTTGTCGATGAATCACTTTTTATAATCGTAAAAGCTGCCAAGTGACTGTTTGTTCCCATATCGGGGCAAATGGGCACTATCAATTTGCGACATAGATTATGATACTCAGAGCAAAAGAACATTATATGTATCTAGTCTTGCCGTTCAAACCACATGCAGGACAGATTGTAAGATCTTGGTTTGGGTACCATTTACTTGTAAAGGATTATAACGGGAGAGATCCATGGCGAAAGCGTATTACAGGTTTCTAGTTAAGGGCAGGAATAGTAGGTCTAAAAACTTCTCGAACACAGGAGAGTACTTAAAATCTAGAAAGAGAGTAGTCAGGGACCCACTAGAGCTATTATTATGTAGGCCCAATATCGAGCTTTGATCATCTTGAGGTAATTTTTGCAAGTGACAGTTGCATTGTCTCAGTGATTCTGCATCCCAAGTTTACCCAACCAGCCCGTAACAAATTTAACCCATGGGATGTTCCTGGGGATTTTAGTAAATCAGTGAGTCTTAGTAAACTCCGAGTTCAGGTGTGATCCAGAGTCGAACCCAATAGACTCTTTTGGAAACAGACAAATCGGTGCTTCTTTTCATACCCACATCAAAATACATGGGGATAAAAGGTGAGCTGGGTGGGAGGCCAAGCAATTTCCAAATGAAATTGTTTTCCGCAATTGTCAGCAAATGAGAATTGGCATTTTCCCAGATCTCAGCCCCATAGTGAATTGGTGTTCCCCTTAAAATACTGACGCCATGATAGCTCAAGCCCCGTGCAGACAACTGGTGCAAGCAGTAGGTTATTTACTGGCTCTGCCTTTTATTCTAATGAATTTGATAAACTGTATAATGTAAAACATGTTATTTAGACTGTTGTGGTAATAGCTGCATTTGAATGTTATTATTCATGCTTGGGTCATTATGAAGGACTCCATTTATAATGCCATTGTGCTAAAAACAGGCAGAAGAACCTGTGATCACATTAACAGGGATACAATCACTTTTAATATAATCCAAAATATCGGAAACAAGATTCTAAATTATTTGTGACAAACAAAAAGAGGTGCGCAAGCCTTGTGAACTATATATGCATATGAAGCACCATTTGACATTATACCAAAGAAGGGGCAATAGTGGTGGCATCAAAAGCCAATTGAACCCCTTAATGACTTTAAAAGAAAATATATATTCTATGTTGTCTGACTGTGATGACATCTCAATAAGCTACATTAAGTTATCCTCTTATTGATCAGTCCCAGCATCTGCCATTACAATTTTAAGATAACTATGTAAGATAAGCTTTCACTGCTGATGTCCACATTTAACCTGCAGGTCATCGATTTGAGTCCTAGTAGGTCTGATTCCACCTTTCAACCTTCTAAAGTACTACAAAACAGTAAATCTGCAATAACAAATAATAGATAACAAAGTTAATGCCAAGGAAATTTTTTCCATTGTGCAAAGCTTTGTGACCCCTAGGGCAGAGGAGATATGTCTGCCTCCGTCGGCCATCTGGTGTGAGAAACTTTCGAATTTCTTCATTGATAAAATCCAGTCAATACAAGCCAGTTTTGATGTCTCCAACTCTGAACAGGAACTGCTTATCCCGCTGGATACGGCCAGCCCTAGTCATGATGCTTCTAATTCATCCTTCTCCTTGTCTGAATTTTCTGCTGTTGCTCAGCAAGACTCACTGACTATTTTGAAATCACTGAAATCTGGCTTGCCAACTGACCCTTGCCAGGCCTGCTTGCTGGCCGCTGTGGCAGAAGCTGTTAACCCAGACGTTAATTCACTCATCAATGTGTCCTTCCAATCTGCCACAGTTCCACCTGAATGGAAGCAGGCCAAACTTCTCCCTCTGCTAAAAAAAACTTCTCTTGACCCGGCCAACCCTGCCAACTATTGCCCCATTTCCCTCCTTCCAGCGGTAGCCAAGGTATGCGAAAAGGCGGTCTTTAAGCAGCTGGCCATTTTTGTAGAAACTTCAGGAACGTTACATCCTGCTCAGTCAGGGTTTAGAGCTACTTATAGCACGGAGACGGCGCTTGTGGAAATATCAGAAGCCATTAGAGAATGCTTGGATGGGGGCGGGAGAGCGGCTCTGATTTTATTGGACCTCTCTGCCGCCTTCGACACGGTGCCACACTCACTGCTACTAGCGCGCCTCATGAACATTGGTGTCATCGGCCCAGCGTGGGACTGGATTAAATCATGTTTGGCGGACAGATCATAGCAAGTGTGGCTACCTCCTTTTTCATCAACCCCACAAAAGGTGACCACTGGAGTACCTCAGGGTTCTACCCTGAACCCTCCTTTTTAATGTATATTTCACCCCTCTGGTCTATCTGGCTGAGGAGCTTGGAGCAAAAATCATCGCCTATGCAGAAAGCAAAAATCTGTCTGACAGCCACTCAGTTAAAGTGCAATGAGGACAAGTCCGAAATCTTCCTATTCGGATCCTTTCCCCCACAGTCCAGGGAAGCCCTTTGACTGTCAGAATATCCCCTCCCCAGTTCCACGGGATAGGCAGTGAAGAACTTAGGCGTTTGGTTCGAGGAACATCTCAGGTTCTACACAAGTAAAGAAACTGGCCGGCCAATGCTTTGGCACATCGAAGTCTCTTAGGAAGTTTCTTCCTCTATTACCCAGGTCTACTAAGGAGATGGTCAACCGTGCTCTGATCCTTAGCTGCCTTGACTATGCCAATGCACTTTATATTGGCCTACCAGGATACTAGCTCAAGAAACTCCAGGTAATACAGAACGCTTCGACCAGAGCTCTGATGGGTTTTCCGGGCAGGTCCAGCGTAAAACATCATTTGCGGCATCTGCACTGGCTTCCAGTGGCCCAAAGAGTCAAATTGAAGGCTCTCACAATGGCCCACTCAGCCCTTTATGGATTAGGGCCCCCCTATTTGAGGAAGCGGTTTAGTTTTTATGCTCCACAAAGGCATCTGTGTGCCTAGCTTCGACCCCTCGCTTTCGGCGGGTAAGAATTGGAGGTAGCTCTCTATCCTTCAAAGCGGACGAAGCTTGGAATTCTCTCCCCCTTGAACTGCACACCATTCACGACCCTGGCATGTTCAAGAAAAGACTAAAAACCCTGCTGTTTATCTAATTGATAATCTCCCCCAGTTCCCTACTGTTTTCAATACTGGCTTTTCGTGCTGGGACAATCCAGAGTAGCAGCGCGCTATAAATCGGAGTAACATAACAGAATTGAAATAGACCATCCTTGCTAGTTCCTGCGTAAGGGTAGTGGTGGTGGACAAAGCTGCCTACACCTCACTTGCATTCATACATTAACCCAAAAGATGGTTCATCTTAAATCTATGAGAGGAAGGTGGATGATATTGGAAATGCAGAAGCTGGCTCACCCTAAAACCTCAATAGTAAGGTGCATGGGAACAACATACGAAACCACAATTACAATAAAAGACTCCAAATGTTAGACTGTGGGAGAGAGAGCCACAGTTGTGATGTGAGTTGTTTATGAGCTAGAGCAGAAGCACCCACAAAGGTAAACTAGATTCATTTAGCATGAGCCTTGACTCACACTTGGTAGCTTAGCGTGAACAGCAAGTAAAGTTTTGATGAAATACGCAAGATACTGTGCATAACAAACTCACCAAACAATACAGTTACAGTAAAACAGTTTTGTAAAAAAAGAACCTCACAGTCCAAACCACAAAAAAAAGTCACAAAAGTAGAGAAAAGTTTCAAAAAGTATAAAAAATGTAAAATGCTCGCGAAAGTAGCCAATCTGAAAAATTAGTTTAGTAATAATAATCAATAAAAACGTAAGTACATCTAAAAGAAATACAAAGGACCTGCTTTAGTGTTTGGCTTAGAGGGTACCCTATTTAAATACACAAAGGAGTACCCTGCATGCAAAACCCTCGGCCCTCATGCCTCATTTAGAGATGGGCAGAGCTTAAGTATTCAGTTGTCTCATGCCCTGTAGGCTCTGTCCACAAAAAACTTCCTCCGACAGTACGACTGAGTATGGGCCATTTCAGGAAGGGCATTATACTGTCTGCTCTGCTTAGGAAAAACCTAGTGGTGAGGGACAGGAAAAAATAAAAAATGACCAACATACCCCTGGAAAAAACTCCCTGGGTGTGGAGGCCAATTAATTTGGTCCCAAAATGTTGGATTGTTACCAACTACCATGACCTCTGTTTTATCCCTATTTAGTTTTAAGCAGCTAGCTGCCATCCATTGGACACCTTCTCTAGACAACTGTTAAGTCTCAAAGAGGTGGAACCTATATCGCGAGATAGAGAGACAATAATCTGAGTATCGTTGGCATTAGATACCATTGTGAAACCGAATGAGCGATGATATCAGATAGAGGGCGAACATACAGTTTAAAAAGTGTAGGGCTCCAGGAGGAGCCCCTAGGTACCCCATATTTCAACTGATGGCTTGTAGAAAGGAAGGGCCCCTCACTAACCTGAAAGATCCGCTTTTAAGACACTCCCTGTCACGCCTCCTTCTTCCAAACGATGGAGTAGGACAAGAAAGGATACCATATCAAATACAGCACTTAGGTCACGAAGGATCAGTGCCGCTGAACCACCCTGGTCCAAGACCATTTTAAGATATTCCATGGCCCTTAAAAGCACTGTTTCTTCACTGCAACTTGAGCCGAATCCTATTTGAGTGGAGTGAAGGATGTTATTAGTATCCAGGTATTCCGCAAGATGCCCATTTATTGTGTTCTCTAAGACTCCAGCGAGTAACAATATAGGTGTGAAATTTTCTACGACCTCCGGGTCCAGTGTGGGTTTCTTAAGTAAAGAACGGAACACTGCATTTGTTCAGAGACAGAATATATATATATATATCTGTCAAAGCGGAACGCATCACATCTCCCCTTTCAGAAGGATATCTATTGGAGTAGGGTCAAGCGGCCAGCCTTATTTAACTGAGCTTGCCACAGCAATGGCTTCCTAGTTAACCAGTTGAGTAAACTTGGAAAGTTCAACTTTAATGGTATTGATTGTGAATCTTCCATCTATCTTGTCATTGTGACCTACCAATCCCGATAGAGCATCATAAATGCTCCTCACTTTCCCAAGAAAGTGGTTCGCAAGAAATTCACAGTGTGAGTCAGATGGAGGAGGTCCAGCTTCTGGTATATCAGGTTTTAGGAAGGAATTTACAATTGTGTAAATTTCTTTTGAAGAATTTGAGGATTGCTTGATCCTCTCTGAAAAGTAATTCATCTTTGCTCTTTGAATAGCCTGCTGTAATGTTTTCAAAGATAATTTATAGACCTGTTTACATGTGCCGTCATAATTGACTCTCCACATTCTTTCACACTTTTTACATTCCTTTTTTAGTTGTCTTCGCTCCTGTGAAAACCATTTAATGTTATCCCACGATTACGCTTTTTAACGGGTTCTTATTGGAATTCGTTTATCCTGGGCCTTATTGATCCAATTTTTAAATCCTAAGTAGGATATAGAAACGTCTTTATCTTGCATTGGGCTTGGTACTGACTTACATAAGGCCATCTCCGAACTGGTCATATCCAATTTGGACTATTGCTGAGTCGTCTTGGAATGTACACCTTTAGGTATAGGCTCCCCTACTTTTGGAATTGAAAACAGAATAAGGTAATGGTCTGTCCAGACAACTGGCAGAGGGGGCTCAACTGCCATGTTGGCTATATTAGTAAAGATTGGGTCCAAAATATGCCCCTTATTATGCATTGGAGAGCTAACCAGATGAGATTGATAGATCACCGACAGGTCCTGTAGAAATTAGCAACCTGCATACATGCTAAATCCTCACAATGAATACTTAAGTCACCCAGTACTGTAAAAGTAGCTGTCCAGAGACTGTGGGCTGCCAGTACATCTGGCATGGTCTTCATAAACTCTGTGGCTGACCCTGGTGGGCGGTAGACAATTTTCCCTGAAAATGTATAAGCATGAGAGAGTTTGATAGAATATAGCAGGCTTTCAATGCCAGGGACTGAGACTGGAGTACATTTATAGTCTTAATTCTTGTTTACAATAATAGCAACCCCTCCTTCCTCCTTGTCAGTCTGGTCAGAAGTGGCAATTGCATACCCTGGCGGAAGGGCTACTGCTATATCTGGCACACCGTCTTCATTAAGCCATGTTTATGTTAGAAAGAGTGTATTATATTCCATAAACAAGCTCAGACGAGATGAAGATGTTTAAATGGTTTAATCCTTAAAGAAAGATCCTATCCACCAGTAAGCAGAACAACAGCACAACTCCAACTGTCTTCAACAAGAACTTTCTCCTCCCAACCTTCCACCCAATAGATTCTACATCTCCTGTATATGTCATACATAGCAACACTAGAATGAAAGAATCTAACTATGTCATCCCTTGCAACCACATAGAGAAGGAAGATACCACACATCTCCCTTCCTTATAACAAAACAAAAAAAAAATACATTGGCACAAAACACTTATATAAAAAACACAAAAAGAGATATATGTACAAAGTTAAACATAGTCTTTCAGTTAAGCAGGATAAGTAGCAATTAAGAAATATATGTACAAAGTTACACATAGTCTTTCAGATAACCAGGATATGTAGCAATTCTCGACGAACGTCGGAGCACCTCTGCAGAAGTGCGTGGATTCACACTTGAAGAATTCTCCCCATTTCTTTTTCCCACAGACCCATCCAATTTATGATGAGCACCCTTGAAAAGAACAACTCTGTTCAGATTCCATACACGGTGATCTTGCGTCTTGACAGCATTCCTAAAAACCTTAATAACGGTCATTGGATCAAAATACTTTAAATTTTAATTACCAGTTTGACCAGGTTTCTTTACAGCAACTAAGTCACCAACCTTCACCTTCAACGCTTTGACACCTTCCCTAGTATCAAACATAGTTTTCCTCTCACCAGCTTTAAAATCCTCTCTTACCTTGAGTTTTCCTTCATCACACACATTCTCTTTACCTCTGTTCACACCATACTCATTGACCCAACTGGGATCCAAAAAAGTGTTGGGGATTCTTCTACGAAATAAAAAAAATGGAGTTTTCCCTGTAGTGGAATGAGGAGTTCTTCTATATTCCTCAACTTTCTTCAAAACCTCACCCCTCCAATCCAAAGAAAGAGACTTCGCAAGAGTAATTGTCTCCTTTAACACCCTATTGAATCTCCACCATCCCATTTGCCTCAGGATGGTAGAGAGAACACCTCTTGTGCACAATCCCACAAGAGCTCAAAAATTCCTCCATTTCTTTCGAAACAAACTGTACCCCATTATCAGACAGCATAGATTTGGGGAAACCTTCTCTACCAAACAAATTCTTCAAACATTTGATGATATTCATAGAATCAATATGAACCAAAAAAAATACCTCTGGCCAGCGAGAGTACATATCCATCACAACCAAAAGATAGACCTGGGAACCACTAACATTAATAGGGCCCAAAATATCCACTGAAATCTCATCCCAAGGAGCCTTAGGACGGGATCTCACAATCATTGGTTGTACCCTAGGAATCTTAGATTTGTCACTCAGATTACACAAGACACATTCACGAATCTCTCTTTCAATAAACTTGTCCATACCTGGCCACCAATAAGATGACCGCAACCTCTCTTTGGTTTTAGTAATCCCAGGATGACTAACATGACCAAGTTCCACTAATTCCTTCCTTAGTTTTACCGGAGGAATAAGTTTAGAACCCCTAAATAGAATACCTCCATCAACCGCCAATTCATTCCTCACATACCAAAAAGGTCTCATCATATCAGACCAACACTTTGCACTCAACCAATTACCATGAATTAGCTTCATTACCTCACAGAGTGTACCATCCTGTGCTACTTCCTCAGACCATTTTTCTTCTGAAATATGATGCGGTTCAACCATACAAACACATTCATCACCTTCTTCAACCTCATCACCATCAATGCAATTCTGAGGGACCAACCTCGAAAACACATCCGCAACCATATTGTCCACACCAGGAATATATCTGACAGAAAAAGAATACTCCTGAAGTCCGATCACCCATTTGGTAATCCTACTTGATATCAAATCCAAACCCTTCTCCTCAAATATTTCCACCAACGGCTTATGGTCTGTTCTTACTTCAAAGTCAATTCCCCACAAGAACTTCTTTAGCTTTTTCACAGCCCAAAAAATTGCAAGGGACTCCCGCTCAACCACCGAATACCGTGACTCCGGATCCCTCAAAGCACGAGAAAGAAACATAACAGTTCTCACACCTTCTGAACCCACCTGCTGCAGCACAGCACCAAGACCCTTCAAACTGGCATCCGTAGTCAAGATGGTTCTCAACCTAGTGTCATAACTTTGCAAAAATGGAGCAGACGCCAATTTTTCCCTAATACTCAAAAATTCCCTTTGACACTCACTTGACCACACAAAGGTAGCACCCTTCTTAAGTAATGATCTCATTTCTGACGTGTGTTCAGAAAACCCTTTAACAAACTTTGCATAATATTCGATCATGCCAAGAAAACTCATAAGTTCATCCTTAGAAGTAGGTGGAGATAACTTGTGAATTGAACTAAGCAAATCTTCTTTCGGTCTAACACCCTTCCCAGAGATGTTATGACCTAGGTAATTCAATGAATCTGACCTAAATTTACATTTTTCAATTTTCACAGATAAATTGCCACTACTCAACTTTGATAACACAGCTTCAAGACGAGCATCATGTTGCTCCGCATCATCACCAAAGACCAGTATGTCGTCTTGATAAACACATACGCCCTTCACACCTCTAAGTAAACTGTCCATCACCCTCTGGAAAACCGAGGAGGCAGAAACAAGACCAAAAGGCATCCTGATGAAATGGAAAGTTCCAAATGGAGTAATAAATGCCGTAAGATCTCGACAAGATGGTTCCAATTCAATTTGGTGGTATGCCGACGTAAGATCGATTGTACTAAAAACCTTAGCACCACCCAGCAAAACCAACAACTCATTTATGTTCGGTAAAGGATACCTATCCACAATCACACATTTGTTCAATTGGCGCAAGTCTACACATAGACGCAAATCCCCATTAGCCTTCCTAGCTGCGACCACCGGAGAAAGCCACTCAGTTCCTTCAACCTCTTCAATTATTCCATTTTTTTTTAACTTTTCCAATTCCTTCTCTACTTCATCCTTAACGGACAAAGGTACGCCCCTAACCTTTGACGTAAACGGAATCGAATTGTTCTTAAGCTTAATCCTATGCTGGTACCCTTTCAAACAACCCAACGTATCATTGAACACATTGGGAAATCGCATCTTCAATTTCCTTGTAAACTCACACTCATCACCTTTACCAACTGCACACACAGGATCCTTCAGCAATATCTGTGGATCTGAATTGGGATCCAAATACACACCAAGGTCACCCTGATGTAACCAACTTATTAAACTATCACCTTTTTTCGATACATACACCTTTCCTGAAGTCATCCTTCCTTGATACTCAATCATGCCCACAAAATACCCATGTAATTTTATTGGTTCGCCCCCATAAGCAACTGGCGTTATATCAGGTTTGAACAATTTCACCTTGTTTCTCAACTGGTTCACATACAAGTCATTGGACACAATTGTTATCTTTGCACCAGAATCAAACAAGACACGAGTCGAAATCCCATCCACAAGGATATCATCAAAAGGGCATGATTTCTTATTACCACTACAAATCACCTCCGAAACAATCTGCCCACACTCATACTCATCTGTACTCATAGATTCAACAACTTCCTCACATACATCCACTTTTTTAACCCTTGCAGTAGGTTTGGTTCTACAAACAGAAGGATAATGCCCCTTCTTTTTACACTTAATACAAATATTATTAAGAGCAGGACAATTTCGATCATTTGCAAGATGACCAGACTTATCACATCTAAAGCACCTAAAAGAGGAAGGCATGCTATTCGTATACTTTTCCTTAGTATCTTGCACCCTAGGAAACACCTTCTTTTCAATCACAGGTCGCAACTTTTTCTCTCCTATAGCTTGTACTTTTGTACCATCAGACTTATCTTTACTAATTATCGCTACACACTTCAAAGAATGCTCGATTCTTTTGGCCACCGCAATGACCTCATCCAACGTTGGTTCATCCCTCGCCCATAATTCCTCTCTAACCTTATCCATATTGCAACCCAACATGAACTGATCACGTAAGTGCTCATCCAACAAAGCATCAAATTTGCATGAAGATGCTAACTTCCTCAAGTCCGTTAAATAACTTTCAACCGTTTCTTCCTCCCGTTGCATCCTCTACCAAAATGATACCTATCCAAAATTGTGCTTACTTTGGGAAGGTAATGTTTATCCAGTTTAGATATGCAGATCTCATAATCATTCAAACCAGCAGCTTCATTAAAAGGCAAATCTGGTAGATGATCAAAAACATCTTGCCCTTCTGATCCTAAACAGTGAAGTAGTAAAGCTGTTTTCCTTTCGGCACTTAATGATGCACCACATACCCTCGCATACCTTTCAAAAACTTTTTTCCATTTTTTCCATTTAATGGTAGGCTCACCTGGAGAACTCAAAAAAAATGGAGCCGCAGTAACATTTTGCATTGCTCCAAACATCTAATGTTCCCCTTTTTAATATAAAACTTGACTAATGTATGCTACCCTTTCAAAGTGACCTTTTAACAATAACCTTGTCACACATAGAATACCTTGGATAGCACCCTAATTTAACATGAAATGTGACATAAACCACCTTAATTTCAATTGCACACTAAAAAGTTAAAAACATAATACGCAAATACAGAGTATAGCAGTGTACATATTTGCAAAACAAGCACCAGAGAAGTGTGCGTGTCACTGTCGAATTAATAAAAAAAAATAAAAATATGCAAAGTAGCAAGCAAGCGTGCACCTCGCAGCATAAGCACGTAAATGTTATTCACACCAGCAGCAAAACGCTCACCAGAAAAGCGTGCCTATCGCTGACGAAATGTAGAAGTCCACTCGAAGATAAACAAAAGCTTGAAGCGTCCTCGATAAGGCACAGCCGTATGACTGAGAAATCACGCAGCTACATGCGCGCTCTATAATGAAAACAATGGGCTGCGTAACCAGGCAACAACGAGGACAAGCGCACGTTCGATAATGACATCACACGTAGGTACGCTTCGCCTATCCAGACGTGTTGCGTTAATAGGCAACAACGAGGACAAGCGCACGTACGATCATGACATCACACGTAGGTACGCTTCGCCTATCCAGACTGCGCTTGCGTGACGAAAGGCTCCAACAAAGACGACAGAAGACTCCAACAAAGACAATAGAATCTTGCACGCGCCTGTGAGTAGAACTTCCAGCAAACTGTTCGTGTACGTATTTTTAAAAAAAAAATAAAACTGCTTAAAGCCGCTCACGACGTAAACGATTTTAAAGTTTACCAAGTTGACAAAACATAGCCCAGAGATTGTTCCAACTGAAGCAGCATAAAAACAAGTGAGAAAAGTGACATTAGCTCTCCAACTCGTGCAATTTTAAAATACGCCGTTAACAGTTTCTGAGCTCCTCTTTAGTAGCGCTGATCAGAACGCAGGCAGCGACGTTGCAGAAAGGACTTAATCCCTTAAAAAGCACGTAGTGGGTACGAGTGAGCGTTAACAAAGACAGCAAGCCCCATACACCGATCGCTCCCAACTCGGCAAGCCCCACACACCGATCGCTCCCAACTCAAACACCCAGCTTACCACGCAGATATGAGTGAGCGTTGTGTGTCGAAGAGAGCCAGTGAGTAAAGTACTAAGAGATTTGTAAAGATCTCACCATCCACTATTACACAGTGTTGAGAGTCTTTTTAAGTCCTTCAGTCTCGTGTTAGGATCTTCCTTGACTTTCTTGTGATCAGCTGCCGACTACGCCAGTATTATATTCCATAAACAAGCTCAGACGAGATGAAGATGTTTAAATGGTTTAATCCTTAAAGAAAGATCCTATCCACCAGTAAGCAGAACAACAGCACAACTCCAACTGTCTTCAACAAGAACTTTCTCCTCCCAACCTTCCACCCAATAGATTCTACATCTCCTGTATATGTCATACATAGCAACACTAGAATTAAAGAATCTAACTATGTCATCCCTTGCAACCACATAGAGAAGGAAGATACCACAGAGTGCCTCTGTCGGGTTTCTTCAAAAAAGATAAGCAATTCCACTTTGTGCTTAGGGAGAGATCTGCCATTGACTAAATACATGTGCCACCTATGAGTAGGCTGACTTCGCATGACTTGATTCCCTCCATTAGAAGAAATACATGGTTCCAGTGCTGCCTCGTTCTTAGCATGTTTAATAGCATGTTTATTATGCATTTACGCAAGATCACTCACCGGGTAGACTAACTGAGTCCATGGAGTAGCAACATACTTTCTCAGGCAGTACACTGAGATTCATCATATCTGCCGATGAGTAGCTTAGTGTATCTGCTTTAAAACAGGCAGGGATCCTGGACCCAGGACCCAGCCGGATATCGACGTCGGAACACCAGCAGCACATCGGCGCAACAGCTGCCATTAAATAGTATGACTGTGTAAAGACTAGAGCGCCGATGAAGAAAGCGACTATCAGTTACTGTAGAAAGACTATATAAACCCAAAAAAAAGGGGACACTGTTCCTACGGCCAGGCGCGAAATGTCACCCAGGCCCAAAAAGAAGAAAAGAGAGAGAAGAGTGAAAATAAATCCTAGGTGAAGGACCCACTCAGCTAACGGAAGACCACTCTTTGTCCTCTAATGCCCTCACACACCCCGAAGGATGTCATTCTTGGAGCACTGCCCGATGATGAAGCATGACATCCTTCGGGGTGTGTGAGGGCATTAGAGGACAAAGAGTGGTCTTCCGTTGGCTGAGTGGATCCTTCACCTAGGATTTCTTTTCACTCTTCTCTCTCTTTTCTTCTTTTTGGGCCTGGGTGACATTTCGCGCCTGGCCGTAGGAACAGTGTCCCCTTTTTTGGGGGTTTATATATTGTTATAGGGAGCATGGACACTGGACCTTAATCAGCTCTCTGGTCCCCCTTTTTCTCTTGTTTTTGATACACTGTAGAAAGACTACCAGCTCTGAACGCAGCCATATAGTCAGTGAGGTCAAAAAATTTGCTAAATGCCCTCAAGCGTTTCTTTCCCCAAAGAGTATTAGTGCCTTGCAAGTGCAAAGTATACTAAAAAAAAGTTTAAAACTGTTTTTAAAAGCTAAGTTAAAAGCAGTCTTATTCAGTTAGCTAAAAAAATATAAACACCTAAATAAACACTGGAATGGGAAGGAAAATTCTCCACTCACTTTCCCTCTAGCTAGGAACCATCCCTGAGTCTTTTCCTACATTGACAGTAACAGCTATGGCAGTGGTTCCTGTCAATGTAGAGAGATGTCCCCAGGGCCTGTGGATATCTCTAAACTTGGCAGGTGGCATTCCCTCAGAATGGCCGACGTAATGTCCTCCACCATCTCAACTGAAGAGACTCCGTCTCTTAAACTCTAAATTGGCCCAAAGTATCCTTGAGGAAATGTATCGAGAGATTGAGGTCAATAAGAGCTAATCAACAAGTGCACGTGGCTGGCTTGAAGTGGGGCTTAGGCCATCAGGACATAACTGATGCTCTATCAGAGATGGACTTAAGCCTCTCTTTGCTGATTGAGGGCCAATGGTGAGCTACAGATATTTGAAGTAATAGAATTGGTCTTGACAAATGGGCCTCCTTTGGCTGATGAATGCTATAAGAATGACAGATGCTCACTCACGTAACCTTGGTGATTCCTTTGCAGTGGATATACTGGTGTACAATTCAAGTCTGTGGTCTGCAGTACGATTTACACAGAACAATGCCTCAGTCAGAAAACTTTGTGGGGTTGAAAACCTCATTGAAGGATTACTGGAAATTACTATCTTTTTCGTGGTATTCCCCCTGATATTTGTATTCTTTTGCTGAACACATGTATGCTCGCAATAGGACTCTGCACACTTGACATGTGTTAACCAGTTGTAAAAAGCTTTCCTCTTTTAAACATGGTAAGAGTGGCATACCACTTATTGGAACATTTAATTTACTTGTAAATCCCTAGTAAAGGGTACCACACATGCCCAGGGCTTGTAAATTAAATGCTAGTAGTGGGCTGCAGCACTCATTGTGCCACCAACTAAAGTTGTACTGTAAAACATGTCTCCAGGCCTGCCACTGCAGCCTGGGTGTTCAGTACTAAACTGCTATTCGGACTGGGCAAAATAAGCCTTTTTGTAAGGTCTAAACTAGGTGTGGGAAGTAAACTCTGCTCCGCCAGCGGAGTTAAGGGAGTTTTTCCACTCCACGCTCCGCTTGGAGCATGGAGGTTGGCAAAAACTCTGTTACTGCCGCGTAGCGTAGTTTACCGGCATAGACTTTTCATGGTAAAGGTCCACGTGCACATTATCAATTTATTACAGCACTGAACAAATAATAGTCTTATACATTTGCAGGCCTGCAGACTTACCCCTGTACTTGGGGATTTTGCTTATGCTGAATGAGGCATGGGATGACCTTTCTAGTGGAATCCCAGAGCACTTTGGTTATCATGAAAGGCCTACATTCAACAGCCCCTGTGCTTGTCAGCTGCACAGACGTGGCATGCTTTATCACCTGTTCTCGTTTGGATTAGAACAGCTGCTGACACCATGTTTTGAAATAAAAGCCAGTCCTAAGTGAGGTAATCGGTGGAGAAGAGGTCACTGGAAGGCGCCTAAAAAAACACTGTCACCACCAGTGCTAAAGCAAGCCCTGAATATGATATTACAATGATGATTCAATGATGTTACAAAATGTAGTAAAGTGTGCTCACTTTTTCATACTGTACCACTTTTTTGTTTATTCTTCTCTCTCAATTCCTTTTTCATCTTCACTTTCTTGCTCACTTTTACTTTCTCAGTTACTCCTTCCATCTATATCTTTCCCTCTCTCACTCTCTCATCCCTACTTTTCCTTACATCTCTCTTCCCCTTTGGTATCTTTCTACCTCTCCACCACTTCTCTTCCTAGCTTCCTCTGTCTCTCTTTCCTCTGTTTTGACTGTCTCATAGTTTATTTCCCTTCTTGTGTCCTCACTCATTCTCATTAATGTTCTCTCTCTTTCCTTCTAGCTCTCCTGTTAACACTCTTTCTCCCACTATCTCTCTTTTTGCATCTCCTTTCTCCTGGACTCTTTTTCCTCCAACTCTGCAATTATATTTTCTCTCTTCTTCATTCTATTTTCTTGCTCCATCCTTCCTTCTGTCTCCTCCTCCCCACCACAATCTCTTTTTAGTCCCTCCTAACTCAGTCTTTCTCATTTGCCTTCTCCCTCACTCTTTGTTGCTATTTACATTTCTTCCTCTTACCGTCTCGCCCACTCCCTTGCTATCGCTCTTTCACTAGTTTACTTTCATCCCATCTTTCTGTCTCCGTAGTAAGGACAGACAAACAGCATGGCCTCTAATTGGGGCCTGATCTGAAATATAGGTGGCTGAATGACGTTCACCAACATCGTCAATGCTAATGACAAGTTCCATGCTCTTCTTCTCCGTTATTAAATAAGCTACTTTCATGGGAACCAGAACCTCAGAATGAGTGATGGGGCCTGGAAACCGCTGTCACTTAGAAAAATAATGTATGAATTAGAGTGGCTTTCTTTCGTGAGCCCCCTCACTCACCAGGGTTTCCCCTTGGCGACATGCTTCATTATAGGGGTCATCTCAGTCCGCTGCGAACTGAGGCTTGCTGCGACTTGCGGAAATACGTAGGAGCACTGTTGTGAAGACTATGTATGGTGCAGTGGTGTAGTGGAGTGGACAGAGGTGAGTTAAAAATGCCTAGCTAGTGGGCAAAATAATTTTATTCTTGCTCCTAGTTGGTATGTCTAAAAACGGGGTAAGATACTGGAAAACCCTAGCTGTAATGGGTTAGGAATCCCTAGTATACGTAAACATGTTTTGAGCATTCCCCAGAGCTCTTCGTCAGGACTACACAGGGTCCAGCCCTGTGTACGCCACTCCTAAATGACCTACAATCAGGTATTCGAAAGTAAATAGAAAATACGCTGCAACTAATAAGCATGCGTTAATACATACGATCAACCATTGTCACGTAGTATCTGCGGGATAAACCCCTAAATGAAGGGATCAGGACTTCATAAAATGGCAAAGGTGAACTGTTGACAAGAATGAACCACACTGCAGACCCTCTTCCATCAAGGTGACCTTGGAGAGATGATTATTAACACTCAGTACAATGAAGGTCTGGCCATTACCATCTGGTTCCAGATGGTCCCTTCAACGCTAACATTTTGCTCCAATCCCTAGAGACGGAATCCACTTATCTATGCAGTCTGCATGTGGTGCATTTTTGCCTCTGACCCTAAGTGACGTGCAACCAAACATCCGGGCTCTCTGCATAGGCCAGAGTAAGGGCGGGAGAGAACGGAAGATGGTGGTGCTGGCATTTCCTGCCGATTGGATTAAGAACTGGGAGAAATCTGGCAAAAATTATTTGTAAGTACAGAGCTTTCACATGCTCAATATTGTTGCTCTAAGGGTAGTGCAGATTTGTATTGATAGACTTTGTAACGAGGAAGAGGCTAGCACGGCGTTGGAAAAGGTGGGGGGAACTCTGCGGAATCTCACAGAGTTTTTATTTAACTCAGTGGAATTCTGTGTAGTTAAACTCTGCAAGTTCTGCCCACCCATACTCTAAACCTTCCCTTTCAATACTTCGAAGCCACTCCTAAGCTAGGCTTTAAAAGCCTATAGGGCTGGATGCATGGTATTTAACAAGAATGACATATATAGCTAATGTTTTACATGTCCTGAAACCCCCCCCCCCCCCCAAAGTAATTTTTCACTGTAATAAGGCTGGTTCTCCTGTAGGTTATTACTGGATTATAGTATTACCTCTAATAAGTGCTAAATTCAGTTTTGGAATAGTTAGAAAAATGACTCTATGACTAATTTTAATAGTCATTTAAAATCAAATGTAATGGTCGTAAGTTTTTATACTACTATTTTGTAAATTACACTTTTAGAAAGTTTTCATTTTCCGGCCTAAAACCAAAAGGCTTTCCTGCCCTCTGGTGACTCCCATTTGGTGAGATGTGTATTGCTCTTAGACAGAGGACAGAGAGATTTGGGTGTGGGTAGGTGGACTCTTGCCTACATAAAATAGCTTGGAGGCTTTGCCCAGCCTCTTCCAGGGCTTCAAAAGATGCCTATCATGTCAGTGGCAGATGAAGCTCATACCTAGGCCTGCCATCACTAGAGAGACATCTCTAGTTAGGCTGTCACCAAACCCAGTGGAAGTAGAGGAACAGACTGGTTTTCAGGGATGACAAAGACTTGCACTTCACTCAAAGGCTGGCCCTAGGCATTAAAGTGGACCCCCAGACTGGTCCTCAGAACACTTATGGACTGGTGAAAATCAAAAGAGGACTGGCCGCTTTTTGAAACGTGAAGGAATTCTTAACCAGCCTTGAACCCAGGACTCCAAGAGCAACTCCAAAGGGCAGCTGACTGACCACATGTATGAGGTGTAAGGACACACAAAGCTTCCAGTGGCCTATCTCCCTGCAACTGCCCAGCTGACCAGTTCCATCTGGACCTACCTTGGCCCCTGGAGCATGAAATGAAATGAAATGAAATGAATGAAATGAAAAGGGGAATTTGATTAAGCGCACTGTGGCCAAGCGGCTTCCTGTCGCTGAGGACTTATCCAAGCTCACAAAGAAACCCAAAAGGACTAGCTAGGAAAAGCCTGAGAAAACAGGAAAGTTTTAAGGGCCTTACGGAAATGGGTGTAGATGGGAATGGAACGAATAGAGAGAGGAAGACTATTCCAAAACCGGGGGGCCAAGACCGAGAAGCGGGTGCCCCCAGTGCGAGTTTTGTGAAAGCGGGGGACGTGAAGCAAAGAAAGTGATGAGGACCGAAGAGTTCGTCTGGGATCGTGGGAAGTGATGAGGGAATTGATGAAATGAGGGGCAGAATGATGATGAGCCCGAAAGGCCAAACAGGCAAGTTTGAAGAAGGATCTAAAATAAACAGGGAGCCAATGAAGAGACTTAAGAGTGGGTGTTATGTGAGAAAATTTGGGTAGGCAAAAGATAAGACGGGCCGCCTGGTTTTGAATGGCCTGAAGTCGACGAGTTTCATAGGCGGGGATGCCAACGTACAGGCCATTTCCATAGTCAAGGCGAGAGATGACAAGAGCGATGACTATGGTTTTGAGGGCATCAACAGAAAAAAAACGAGAAATCTTACGAATAAGACGAAGGGAAAAGAAGCACGAAGAGACAACGGAACTGATTTGTGAATGCATGGACAGGTCATGGCTAATCTTAATACCCAAGGTCCGGACAGAAGAAACCGGAACCGGGGGGGGGAACAAAAGAGAGGGGCCAATGAGCAAGGGACCAGGGATTGGAGGGACCACCCGTGAGGACAAGCTCCGTTTTATCTGGATTAAGCTTCAGATGATTGGAGCTCATCCACTGAGAGATGAAAACTAGAATGGAACAGAGCTTGGGGAGGGAAACAAGAGGAGAAGAGAGATCAAAGACGAGCTGGAGGTCATCGGCGTAATTATACACAGAGACCCCCGCTCGAGAAGAGAGAAGACAAGGGGACGTATATAGAGATTGAAAAGAAGAGGAGAGAGGGAAGAGCCCTGCGGAACCCCACAGGAAACCGAACGAGGGGGAGCAGAGAAACCGGAAAGGTGAACTGCTTGCGTCCTGCCTTGAAGGAAGGACGCGATCCAAGAAAGGGCAATGCCCTGAATGCCCGCTGTGCTGACACGGTCGAGAAGAATGGTATGATCGACCGTGTCAAACGCAGCGGACAAGTCGAGGAGGACCAGAGCTTGGGGGAGATTCAGATCAGCTTTCCTCTTAAGTTCATCCATGACCGCAAGCACCACTCCCTCAGTGGAGTGGCCAGGGCGGAAACCCGCCTGATGGGTGGCCAAAAGATGGTTCTCCTCGAGATAGGTGGACAAGCAGGATGTGACGTGGCTTTCAAGGATCTTCCCAAGATAGGGAAGCAAAGAGATAGGCCTAAAGTTAGATAAAAGAGAAGGATCCAGACTAGGTTTTTTAAGAATAGGGAGAACAATAGCAGATTTGAATGAAGAAGGGACAGAACCCAAAGTAAGAGAAGCATTGAGAAGAGCAAGAGGTGGGTCAGGGCAGCTGGTGTAGAGTACTCTGAGGATGCGTGCGGGAGCGCAATCCGCGGGAGAGCCAGACTTAACCTTAACAAGCAGGTCCAGAAAAAGCTGAGGGGAAATGAGTTGGAAGTGGTTAAGAGAAGAAGGGGGTGGAGGAAGAGAAGCAGAGAGTACAGGTTGAGATACAGCAGGGATGTTGGCCTTAATGTTAGAGATCTTATCAATGAAATAGTCATTAAGTGAGGAGCATAGGGATTGAGATGGAAGAAGGGAAGTGCACGCACGATCGGAAAAGGCAAGGTTATGGACAAGTGAAAAAATTTCACGAGATTTGTTGGCGGAGGAAGCAACTCTCTCAGTAAAGTATTTGGTCTTGGCCACTAAAATAGCTCTTTTATACTCATTAAGAAGGGTTTTATATTTAAGCCGGAGAGTGGGGCAGTAGTTCCGTCTCCACTGACGTTCCGAGCGCCTAAGATCAAGTTTTTGGGCTTTTAAGCCGCTGGTAAACCATTTGTGGGCGTCATAGGGACGGACCGATTTGACCTTCTTAAGCGGGGCGGCCTGATCGCAGGAGGAGAAAAGCCACATATTGATGGCATCAGCCTGATCATCCAGTGGCAGAGCAGTCAGGTCAGGAGCAGATAGGGCCAGAGAAGAGGAGAGAGCATTGATATCGATCTGGTTCCAACTACGAGCCAAGATGGTCTTAGGCAGAGGAGCCTTCTCGGCGGGACCCAGTTGGATAGAGAAGGAGATCATGGAATGGTCCGACCAGACACAAGGGAGGACAGAAGTAGATGATATATTACAGCGAGAGGACCAAATTTGATCGAGAATATGGCCCTGGGTGTGGGTGGGAACCAAGACATGAGAAAAGAAGTTAAGACACTGGAGTGTGGCAGTAAAATCTTTAGATGCTGAGTCCTCCCTGGGGTCGCCTGGCCAAAAGTTGAAGTCGCCGAGTAACAACAGCGAAGAATTGTTAACCACCAAAGTGGCCAGGAGATCCTGCAGGGTGGGCACAAAAAGCGGCATAGCTTGGGGGGACGGTACAGAAGGACGACAGTGAGGGGTGAGGGAAGATTGAGGGAACGAGCCACCAGGTAGTCCACACTGGGTATTGGGGGATGATCAAGAAGTTGAAATTTTAAAGAGGAGCGGATAATCATAGCCACACCTCCACCAGCCTTGCCATCCGGGCGATCTGCACGGAGGGCATAGTAGGCGTCAGGTAGAATGGCCAAGAGATCAGGAAGAGAAGCAGAAGAAAACCAGGTTTCTGTAAGGAATAGAAAATCAGGAGAATCATTGTGGAGAAGAGTAGAAAGAGCGGTTTGGTTTTTGACCGCAGAACGAGTGTTAAGCAAAATAGCAGAAGCTGGGGGGGGACCAGGAGGAGGGCAAGTAACCGAGGGTATGCCAAATGTAGGAAGGGTAGGACTGAGCACAGCAGGACGGGGACAGGAAGAAGGAAGAGCATTGATACCCAAGGTGTCTAAACGGTGCAATAGGGAGGGAGAGAGAGGGGGGGCAGTGAAAAGAGCAGACAGTTGAACCGAAGTGTAGACTAAAGGCCGAGCAGGGTCTGTGGCCCCTGGTCCCGGCCCGTCGCGGACGGGCGCAGACGGGCTTAACTTAGGCGCACCTTCGGCGCGCCGTCGTCGCACCCGCTGCGCCCGCCCGCCCGCTGCGCCGCTGGGGCTGACTGGTCAAAATATAGGGACACATGAGGGGGCGTGGCAGGGGGGGAGTGGCCAAACAGCTGCAGCGCTAACCCAGAGCCGCCCAAGATGGAGGACTCGCCCGTGCCTGCTCCGAGCAGCAGCCCGGCAGGAGGAGGCGATCAGCGGCCGGCGCTCTGGGGAGCGTGCAAAGGAGGGAGCAGCTAAAAGTAAGTAGCGCGGAAATCCAGGGCGCAATTGCCGAGGAGCACAAGGATTAGTGCACCACCGGTCAGAATAACTTTAAAATGAAGCGTTGCTCCCGGCGAAGCCTCGGGAGATCTGTGGGTAGGATGAGAGTAGGCGCGATGTCCGCTAGGCACCAAAAGTACTTGTCAGGGGGGGAGTGGCCAAACAGCTGCAGCGCTAACCCAGAGCCGCCCAAGATGGAGGACTCGCCCGTGCCTGCTCCGAGCAGCAGCCCGGCAGGAGGAGGCGATCAGCGGCCGGCGCTCTGGGGAGCGTGCAAAGGAGGGAGCAGCTAAAAGTAAGTAGCGCGGAAATCCAGGGCGCAATTGCCGAGGAGCACAAGGATTAGTGCACCACCGGTCAGAATAACTTTAAAATGAAGCGTTGCTCCCGGCGAAGCCTCGGGAGATCTGTGGGTAGGATGAGAGTAGGCGCGATGTCCGCTAGGCGCCAAAAGTACTTGTCAGGGGGGGAGTGGCCAAACAGCTGCAGCGCTAACCCAGAGCCGCCCAAGATGGAGGACTCGCCCGTGCCTGCTCCGAGCAGCAGCCCGGCAGGAGGAGGCGATCAGCGGCCGGCGCTCTGGGGAGCGTGCAAAGGAGGGAGCAGCTAAAAGTAAGTAGCGCGGAAATCCAGGGCGCAATTGCCGAGGAGCACAAGGATTAGTGCACCACCGGTCAGAATAACTTTAAAATGAAGCGTTGCTCCTGGCGAAGCCTCGGGAGATCTGTGGGTAGGATGAGAGTAGGCGCGATGTCCGCTAGGCGCCAAAAGTACTTGTCAGGGGGGGGAGTGGCCAAACAGCTGCAGCGCTAACCCAGAGCCGCCCAAGATGGAGGACTCGCCCGTGCCTGCTCCGAGCAGCAGCCCGGTGATGCCCCCAGGTCCTGGACCCTTGGACGGTGTTAGAGTGTGCACATCCTTTCCCCCAACTGTAAGAAGAGGGACTTAGCAAGTTTTTGTCAAACTTTCTTCCTGGAGATCCACCAGAGACCTGGATCGCTGTTGAAGCCGCAGCCATCAAGGTCAAATTGCCAGTTGGCCACAGGTCTGCGCGCAGAGAAGGGACTAAACAAACACGCGTTGGCTGTTTCTCTGCTTTTCTCTGAAAGAACCACTCTGGACTATCAGAATAATAATAAAATATATAAAAATTATTGACCACTCTGGACCTATTTATCCATTTCAGGAATACTACATAGCAAGATGATCTAGTTATCCAGCTCTGTCCTTGACCCAATCCAAGTTTCTTTTCTTGATAGGTTAGGGGTTTCCCATTTGGAACCAATTCAGTATCACCCATTAAACTAGGACAGATAACTTATGGGACTTATTACCCCTCTCTACTACTCATAATTCATATCCGCTTTATGGGCTGCAGAGAGTGCATGCCCACGCCCCTGGAGGGGGACCGTGATGTTGCTGTTGTTGGCACTTTCACCAGGCAAGTATTTTACATATCTGTGCACAAGAATCGATCACTAATTACCTACAGGTGATCCAACATCTTCTGTAACATTAATAATATATTGAAGTGAATTTGTTCGGGTATCTGGTGCTAACCCAACATCCCACACTTTTCCCACTGATCCTTGTATGTGTTGAAGTGTTATGAAGGGTAGGGAGATTCACCCTTCCCCCTATAAATCTGGAACACAATTGCATCAACACCCCAAGCACATGCCAAACTGTATATCATATTATGAAAGCAAGTATTCAAAACGACATTTGTTCTTTTCTTGTGTTGTTGCATTTTCTCGCTTCTTTTTGAGGTTAGAGCCAGCACATGTTTCGGCATGATGGGGTGTACCCTACGACTTCCGCAGGGCTAAAAAATATTTTAGAAAATACAATACTGGTTGTGGTGTGTCACTTTTAACCACATTACATCACACCCATGTTACGGTGAACACGTTGGTATATCATGGCTGGTGGTAATGTGTCGAAACCCATGCACAATTACAATTCAATATATTTTTTATTTTTTATTTGGGGTGGCCCATATGTCACTCCAAATTTGTCATCATTTGCATGTAGTAGTGCTTTAAATATTATGAACCATCCAAAGTGAGGTCTTACAAGGTGTGGTACCCTCCATGTAATCAACAGTCTATCAAGAATCATGCAACACCGTAAGCTCTATGGAAATTATATAGAGCTTTCTCCATATGAGCCCTAATATAATACCTGTCTTCACTGTATTATTGGTAGTCCGTTCAGTCCTGCAGTAAGATATATATATTTATCATATGTATCCAGACTTAGGCCATAATATAAATATATCTATATTACCACTATGGTGTTCATTATACCGTAAATTTGGTTGTACTTTCGTCCCGGATATTAGGTGAACAAAATTCTTAAAAGGGTGTGTCTGCGCATAAATAATAATATTCCATTAGGTGCTGATTGGGAGCAAACCCCCATAAAGGTATACACCCATGTATTGTATTGTGTCCCACCAGGTTTCTTTTTCTGTAGTTCATCCTTCACATAATCATCAATCCTTTATGTCTAATGTCCAAAATTCAAATCTGGACCGTTCCTGGCATCATAATCCCAGCATCAATATTAGGAACCGTCTCCCGTATTGCAGTGTTCTTATTTGCTGTAATATATTCAAGGTAATAACGGTCCTTAATTTCATATGTCAGGGGAGCGATATTGAAGTTATTCCCAGCCTTCATAAATAGACCTACCTGCAGTAAAAGTTGTTTATGTAGCAGCGAGTATGCTCTACACCGTGGCGTCTTCCACCAGCGCCATGAGTTTCAGGCTGTGCTTGATTTACCTTTAAATCGGTCGAGTTGAGAGGAGTTAAATAATCTCTTACTCACTCATAACTTGGCATTCACTCTAGACCATTGGTACACTGGGCCTATCTTACATTTGCCCCATCCTACAAAGGAAGGAGTTTTGCCACCATCATAGATTTCATCTTTGTGACAGCCTCCCTGGGCGTGGTTCCCGGCTCCTTTAATATAGAACATAACCCACTGACACTCTGATTGATAGGGTTGGGTAACCAATTAACGGGTCCTGCACTTTTAACCCCCAGGGTAGGCACCTATGTTGGGCGAGTGTAGATGTAAGGGCCTTTAACCATAGCCTTTTTCCCTCCGTGTCAGCAAGAGATAGGTTCATGTTTGGATCTTCATTGTTGAGTGAGGACATTTTAAGCTAGTTTTCCTCCATTGCCCAGGTAGTTTCTGGCCTTTTAACCACACAGGTCGAGGGCGTGGCTTGGATCCCCCTTCATGGTTTGACCGCAAGTGCTCTCTTTTATAGTATGATTGTATGACTGTTTCTTTTATGGATGCTTTTGCATCCAAATGAAGAATTATTTATTATTATTATTAACTCAGTCGAGGAGTGAACATCGCCGCTGGACAACAGTCTAGTGTTACAGCAAACAAATGATGGACGGAATGCTGACAATGCAAACATTCTCCCCCAGTCAAAAGATCTGTGCTAAATCCATTGCTCTTTTGCCCACTACACCACCCCAGTTTGGACCCAGCCATTTGCAAATCAGTCTTGACCCTGGGCCCCATGGGAACAGTCCCGACCGAACTGCCAGGCCAGGTCTTCCCTGGACCGAAAACAAGCATACTGGAACCTGTTTCAGGGTATGACACCCTTCTTCAGCCAGGCTAGCTTGAATCCAGTGGCACAGTGAGCAAGGGACCCACGTCTGGGCATACCCATCCCATTTGGGGCTAAACTGTTGTTTTTGGACTACAGTCTAGTGACACACACTCTGTAGTCGTGTAACGTCCAAGAATGGCTGCCATCTTACATTCACCGCTCTACCATTAACATTGTGTATTGCGCAATATGCTGTCAACTGTAGTTCCCTCAGTTTATTTCCCTTCAAGTTATTTGCACAAAACACTATTGCCAATGCCCTAATACTGATTTACGGTTGTCTCCAGTATGATGCACCATAAATTATTCTATTCCAGTAGTTTCTAATATATCATTGGAATGAATATTAATGGTAATATTCTCAACCAATCGCTAGTTGAATTGGAAAGAAAGGGCAATTTAAGTTGATTTCCAGTATAAGCAGAAGTCCCCAAGTCGCTTAAAACATATAATTATCTGAGGCCACCATAGTTTCCATCCTGTCTCCTAGAACAGT
This sequence comes from Triturus cristatus, assembly GCF_964204655.1. Taxonomy (NCBI): domain Eukaryota; kingdom Metazoa; phylum Chordata; class Amphibia; order Caudata; family Salamandridae; genus Triturus; species Triturus cristatus. Next base: position 278,885,436 of record NC_140580.1, on the reverse strand, counting down.
CCTACACCTTGCAAGATAACACTCGATCTTCCTGATCCTTTGGATCTCCGCTTGAGAAAACATATACTAGTAGTTGGAGACTTTAATTTGACCTTTGAGCCACTTGACAGTAAGGATAATGACCTGGCAGCAGAGGAAGATGCATTGTGGGGCATCCCTAGTCTAGAACTATCCCCAATAAAAAGATGGACAGAAGTAGCTATCCAACTAAAAGCTTTTTGCCTAGAAAGAGGTATAAGGGCGGCCAATGGCAGAACCATCTCTGATAGGAAAGGGGCTATCATCTTTAATAAAGGTCATCACTCAAGCCGGATTGATTACCTCTTAGTTGACTTAAAGCTATGGCATGCCCTTAAGGATATGGTTGTCATAGAGCAAGTGGAGAGTGATCATTACCACAGTGTTCAATATTTGAATTCAAGCAATTAGATTAACTAATATACCCCTTTAACTTAACTACTATTAGAGATTTAGTTACCACTAATGATATGCGGCAGCTTATATGGTCTAAGATATTGGAAAAACCAGACACATTGTCTTCCATTACCACGGAAGCTAAGAAAGCGGTAGCTGAGATGGAGGTTCCATGCCCAGGCAATTGGCGCCATTAATACCATCCGTAACACTTTATTTGACAAAAAAACGATCTTAATTTCAAAGACCTTATAGTGGCAAAGATAATCGTGTTAAGCCTCAGAACCATTGGTTTAACAAAGATTGTAAGCAAGCCCGCAGACTCCTAGGGGAAGCTCTTAGATCGAAAATTTCAAATAGGATAAAGAATGCCAGGAAGACCTATAACAGAATAGTGACCTAGTCTCTCGTAAAAAGCTATGGGTGGTGCTCCAAGAGCTACGAATGTCTAAGGAATTGCTTTCTCTTATTGCTCGACTCCATGAGAACAAATACGTTGGGGAACACAGGGGAATGTAACAGATCCTTTTCCAGTTGAAAAGGGAGTGGACCAAGGATGTGTAATGGCCCCTATGCTATTCTTCCTTTTTATCAACGGAATTGCCAATTTTTTAGCCACTACTCCTACTGATGCCCCGGTGTTAGCAGGTTCAAAGATCTCAATTCTAATGTTCGCTGACGACACACTGATTAGTTTAAAAAAAAAAACCTAATGGCACGTTTTGAAGACTTTTGTAATCTCCGGGGGTTAATGATCAATGCAGAAAAAAACAAACTAATGATTTTTAATCAGCATAGGTCATTTAGGGGCAGAATCAGCCTGGATGGGGTACCCTTAGAGCAAGTAGATGCATTCACCTATCTAGGCATTATTCTGGAGAAAAAGATAAACTGGAGGCCCCATATTGAGACTATGGCATTAAAATATTGCCAATTTGCAGGGACTTTGAACAATGAATTTAGAACATCCCTGACAAAGCCGGTCAGCCCGGTGCTGCAGCTTTACAATGCAAAGGTAGTGATTTGGGTCCTTTACAGGTCGGAACTATGGGGTTTTGAGAAATTGACCAAGTTAGCTATAGCAGAGAACAGGTTCTTTCGAACGATCCCTAGCCTACCACAAAGTACCCCTGTCCTCCCCCTACTTAAGGACCTAGGAAGGAAATCACTGGTGGAAATAGCTGGGCTCCGTCCAATTTTATATTGACATCAAATTTGAAGTACCCCGAAAGTGGCAATTTTTGCAAATGGTCTCAGGGATGTTATCGAGGCAGATAATTTCAACAAAATTGGCTGGCTACGTGACATCAAAGTTCTGGTTGGCATTGGATTTATTAACCTCTGGTAAACTCCATCTACTACCCAGTTCCCCTCTAGAGAAACAATTAAGTAAAGATATTGGGAAATGGTGGTCCAAAATAACATAAGAACAAGTGATAGTACCACACTGATGGGGTGATTTTTAACACTTAAAACCCCGTCCATGCCTTGAGTTCTATTGGGACGCAATCTTAAAAGCCCTGGATCGCAAACTTTATTTCCAACTTAGAGTGGGCACCCTGCCATTAAAATCCTTCACTGCTAACTGGTCTCCATCTGGAGATAACAATTGCCCTATTTGTACAGAGCATGCAGAAACCTCCTCCCATATGTTGTTTGTCCTGCTTATGCAGCCTCTCGCAAGGCTTGGCTAGTACAGACATGTAAGAACCTGGGCACTAGACAAAGTAGTGTTGCTCTGAGAATCCTGTGTATAGATCCTTCACTCCGAAATGAAATTCCTGTAGCCAAGTTCTTAAGGTGGATGTGGTCTATAAGATCTAAACTTGTTACCCACGTGATTAACTCAGTATTAATTGGTGCCAGTTTTAAAATTAAAAACACTGATCTTGGCATCACCTCCACCTTTTGTTGTCTTACTAGCACGCTATTCTAGAGCTCCGGGCTTGCCTATTTATTGTAATGTCTGTATCCACCCCTACCTATTCTCTTGCTGCTGTTCTTATGATTTGTGTGTGATTCCTTTTATATCTCAGAATTAATTGATATTTTATGAACACTTGTGTATGCATGTATGATAGTTTAACTCCTCTTTTATATTGTATTTTATCTAATAATGCTTTTATGACATGTATTGTTGAAATAAAGCTATTGAAAAAAAAACATATACCACATGCTGTCAAGTTCTATTCTAGCGCAATTACATGCAACATGGTATAACTATCTATATTTCAATAGATCATTCTTTAACATGTTTTTCACTTCCATTTATCTTGTACTAGTCCAAACATTTTTATACTCCAACGAGAACTGTGTACCATTCATTTGTGCAATCATATACAATATCACACAGGGTGGTTGTGTAATTATGTCTGTTGGCCACAGCCAAAACAGTCCCCAGAATCACAAATATGAGGCATGCAACACCGTCATATATACCATAAAGTGTACTATTTATCACAATATCAATTGTTCATGGGTATAGCTGCTGTTTCACTCTCCTAGAAATCTTCGCCCGTATATATGCGCCCACATCTGCATTCAATAACATAAACCACGCCAAATTTGCGGTTTATGTTTTTTAATGCAGATGTAGATGCATATACGTGGGAAGTACAATCAGGGCACTGAAAGAGAGAGTGAGTGAGCACGAGAGCCCTCAAACCATTGGATCAGAGATACTCTATAGTGGTACATGCAGCAGACTGCAAGGCACATGGACAAGGTAAAACCTTTTGCTTTTATGGGATCAACCATATAGGCCCTGACCCCGAGGAGGCAACAGGGAACTTACCTTGCAACGCAGAGGGACCATGTGGATAATGCGCTTAAGATCAGTGGAACATGGCCTCAACACAGACAGTGAACTACAGTACTTTTTAGGAGAGTGAAACTACAGTTATACATACATTCATATTATGCCTTAAGGCTGGTACCATATGCTAAGTATATATATCTTACTGCTGGACTGAACGGACTACCAACATTACAGTGAAGACAGGTATTATATTAGGGATGATATGGAGAAAACTCTATGCAATTTTCAAAGATCTTATGGTGTTGCATGATACTTGATAGACTGTTGATTCCGTAGAGTTACCCCAAAAATGGTACCAGGATGCTTGTTTCCGGCCCAGGGAAGACCTGGCTCGGCAGTTTGGGCTGAACTGTTCCCACAAGGAACAGGGTCAAGACAGATTTGCATATGGCTGGGTCTGAACTGGGGTGGTGACTAGTGAAGTGAGCAGAATAATGATGATGGATTCAACCCAGTTCTAATAGTGACTGGGGTGAGTGTCTGAAAAGGTTCAGCCCTCTGTCCATCATCTTATTATGTTTGCTTTGTTTGCCCAAAGTTTGCAGGGAATGCCCAGACGTGGGTCCCTTGCTCACTTTGCCACTAGATTCAAGCTAGCATTGCGGATTAGGGATATTACCCCAAAATAGGTCCCAGGATGCTTGTTTCCAGTCCAGGGTAGACTTGGTTTGGCAGTTCGGGATGGACTGTGTTCATGAGGAACATGGTCAGGACTGATTTGCGTATGGCTAGGTCAAAACTGGGGTGGTGAAGTGAGCAAAAGAACAATGATGGATTGAGCCCAGATCTAATAGTGACTGGGGGTGAGTGTCTGAAAAGTTTCAGCGCTCTTTCCTTCATCTTATTGTGTTTGCTTTGTTTTCTATAAGTTGGCAGGGTATGCCTGACGTGGGTCATTTGCTCTCTTTGCCACTGAATTCAAGCTAGCCTGGCTGATGAAGGGTGTTATCTGGAAACAGGTGCCAGGATACTTGTTTCCAGTCCAGGGAAGACCTCGCTTGGTCTTTCAGAATGGACTGTTCCCATAAGAAACAGGGTCAAGACTGATTTGCATATTGCTAAGTCTGAACTGGGGTGGTGAAGTGAGCAAAAGAAGGATGATGGATTCAACCCAGATCGAATAGTGACTGGGGGTGAGTGTCGGAAAAGATTCAGCGCTCTGTCCATCATCTTTTTGTATTTGCTTTGTTTGCCCTAAGTTGGCAGGGTATGCCCAGACATGGGTCCCTTGCTCACTTTGCCACTGGATTCAATCTAGCCTGGCTGATGAGGGGTGTTACCTCGAAACCGGTCCCAGGGTGCTTGTTTCTGGGCAGGGAACACCTGGCTTGGCTGTTCGGGCTGGACTGCACCCATGAGGAACAGGGTCAAGACTGATCTGCATATGTCTGGGTCTGAACTGGGGTGATGACTGGTGAAGTGAGCAGAAGAACGATAATGGATTCAACCCAGATCTAATAGTGACTGGGGTGAGCGTCTGAAAAGGTTCAGCACTTTGTCCATCATCTTATTTTGTTTGCTTTGTTTGCCTAAAGTTTGCAGGGAATGCCAAGACGTGGATCCCTTGCTCACTTTGCCACTGGATTCATGCTAGCATGGCTAATGAGGGATATTATCCCAAAATAGGTTCCAGGATGCTTGTTTCCGGTCCAGAGTAGATCTGGCTTGGCAGTGCGGGATGGACTGTTCCCATGAGGAACAGGGTCAGGACTGATTTGCATATGGCTAGGTCTGAACTGGGGTGGTGAAGTGAGCAAAAGAACGAGGATAGATTCAGCCCAGATCTAACAGTGACTGGGGGTGAGTGTCTGAAAAGTTTCAGTGCTCTGTCTTTAATCTTATTGTGTTTGCTTTGTTTGCCCTAAGTTGGCAGGGTATGCCCTGATGTGGGTCCCTTGCTCTCTTTGACACTGAATTCAAGCTAGCCTGGCTGATGAGGGGTGTTACCCCGAAACTGGTCCCAGGATACTTGTTTCCAGTCCAGGGAAGACCCGGCTTGGCCATTCATGATGGACTGTTCCTATGAGAAACAGGGTCAAGACTTATTTGCATATTGCTAGGTCTGAACTGGGGCGGTGGAGTGAGCGAAAAAATGATGATGTATTCAGCCCAGATCTAATAGTGACTGGGGATGAGTGTCTGAAAAGTTTCAGCACTTAGGGAATGCCCAGACGTGGGTTCCATGCTCACTTTGCCACTGGATTTAAGCTAGCATGGCTGATGAGGGATATTACCACGAAATAGGTCCCAGGATGCTTGTTTCCAGTCCAGGGTGGACCTGGCTTAGCAGTTCGGGATGGACTGTTCCCAAGAGGAACAGGGTCAAGACTGATTTGCATATGGCTAGGTCAGAACTGGAGGGTAAAGTGAGCAAAAGAACGATGATGGATTCAGCCCAGATCTAATAGTGACTGGGGTGAGTGTCTGAAAAGTTTCAGCGCTCTGTCCTTAATCTTATTGTGTTTGCTTTGTTTGCCCTAAGTTGGCAAGGTATGCCCTGACGTGGGTACCTTGCTCACTTTGCCACTGGATTCAAGCTAGCCTGGCAGATGAGGGGTGTTACCCCAAACTGGTCCCAGGATACTTGTTTCCAGTCCAGGGAAGACCTGGCTTGGCCATTCAGTATGGACTGTTCCCATGAAAAACAGGATCAAGACTGATTTGCATATTGCTAGGTCTGAACTGGGGTGGTGAAGTGAACAAAGGAACAATGATGGATTCAGCCCAGATCTAATAGTGACTGAGGGTGAGTGTCTGAAAAGATTCAGCGCTCTGTCCATCATCTTATTGTGTTTGCTTTGTTTGCCCTAAGTTGGCAGGGTATGCCCAGACATGGGTCCCTTGCTCACTTTGCCACTGGATTCAATCTAGCCTGGTTGATGAGGGGTGTTACCCCGAAACCGGTCCCAGGATGATTGTTTCTGGGCCAGGGAACACCTGGCTTGGCAGGTTTGACTGAACTGCACTCATGAGGAACAGGGTCAAGACTGATCTGCATATGGCTAGGTCTGAACTGGGGTGATGACTGGTGAAGTGAGCAGAAGAACGATGATGGATTCAACCCAGATCTAATAGTGGCTAGGATGAGTGTCTGAAAAGGTTCAGCACTATGCCCATCATCTTATTATGTTTGCTTTGTTTGCCCAAAGTTTGCAGGGAATGCCCAGACGTGGGTCCCATGCTCACTTTGCCACTGGGTTCAAGCTAGCATGACTGATGAGGGATATTACCACGAAATAGGTCCTAGGATGCTTGTTTCCAGTCCAGGGTGGACCTGGCTTGGCAGTTTGGGATGGACTGTTCCCATGAGGAACAGGGTTAAGACTGATTTGCATATGGCTAGGTCAGAACTGGAGGGTAAAGTGAGCAAAAGAACGATGATGAATTCAGCCCAGATTTAATAGTGACTGGGGGTGAGTGTCTGAAAAGTTTCAGCGCTCTGTCTTTAATCTTATTGTGTTTGCTTTGTTTGCCCTAAGTTGGCAGGGTATGCCCTGACATGGGTACCTTTCTCACATTGCCCCTGGATTCAAGCTAGCCTGATGATTTGGGGTGTTACCCCGAAACCAGTCCCAGGATGCTTGTTCCCGGTCCAGGGAAGACCTGGCTTATCAGTTTGGGCTGGACTGTTCCCATGAGGAACATGGTCAAGACTGATTTCCAAATAGTCTGGTATGAACTGGGGTGGTGAAGTGAGCGAACAAATGATGATGGATTCATCCCAGATCTAATAGTGACTGGGGGTGAGTGTCTGAAAAGTTTCAGCCCTCTGTCCATCATCTTATTGTGTTTGATTCCTTGGAGGGTACCACTGTAGGAAAGTGGGTTTCTGTTGCAGTAACCCCCCCACACTTTTTACCAGACTACTGATGCACTTATTCTTGGTGTGCCATAGGTCCCTGCCAAACAGGTTCCCAGGGCCTGTGTTCTTTCCCCTAAACAAACCCAATTGGCATCTCTGGCCACATGTCAGCCCCTGGTAAATGGTATCACAGGTACCCAGGGCGCTGTGACCAGAGAAGGCCTCTAAGGGCTGCAGCACTTGTTGTGCCACCCTTAGAGGTCCTGTACCCTGACACTCACATACTGCCTTTGCACGTAGAACAAAGTGAAGAGTCGACATGGCATACCTGTGTGCCATGCCCACAAACTACTGCCCTGGCATACATTAGTCACCCCTCTACCTGGGTGCCCTATACCAGTGGTTAGGGTACAGGTGCATGAGCCCTATACCCCTACAGTGCCCAAGTCCATTCCTGGGCACTGTAAGTGCAGTGCTGCCATTGAAGAGTATATGGTGCTGGGAGTTTGTCATTACAAACTCCACAGCACCATAATGGCTACACTGAAGACTGGGAAGTTTGGTATCAAACTTCTCAGCACATTAAACCCACACTGATGCCAGTGTGGGATTTAATGTAAAATGCACAACAGAGGGCATCTTAGAGATACCCGCTGAAATTCGACCAACTATTATTGACCAGACTGAGTGGCTGCTTAGGCTACCACCACCAGACATGTTTCTGGACCACTAGGTCGAGAACCAGCTGCTCTCGTGGGCCTGAAAAAATGCACATCCTGGGACGAGGTGCCAAGGCTCCTCCTCCAGGATGGGCAGGGTTCACGAAGGAGAAGCTTCAAAGGCATGCCGCCTTTGTGAGCCTCTCCAGACCATTTACTGCTTTCAGCAACTCGTCCCCACTGGTTCTACCCCCCACTTTGGGCAGGAGAACTGACGGGAAAAACAAGTGAGGAAGAGAGGTGTGCCCACCTTTGCCAACTCCACCCCTCAGGTGGGGAGGCGAAGTGAAGCAAAACCTTGAATCCCTGCCATCTTGAGGATGGGGGGACCCAGACAACTAGGGACAGGCTCCTGACCCCCTCCCACAGAAGAGAGGCAGAATAAGGGGTGTACACACCCCAGGGAGGGGACCCATTGTTCCCAGCCCTTTACCTACCTGTAACGCCCCTAAATTTAGTATTTAGGGGGCACCCTGAACCTTGCTTCCTCAGATTAGAAACCACAAGAAAAGAAGATAAGAAGAAGGACCGAAGAGCCGTGCAGAGCTAACAAGAGGACGACCCCCACTGACTTGGCCCCCGCCCTACAGGCCTGTCTCCCCTCGAACCTGCTTCTGCAAAATCCCGGCGTTTCCTGCAGCCAGCAACCTCACAAACCCCAGAGGACCTGCCAGCTTTCACTTCAAGGACTCGATCTCCCGAGAACACCGGACTTGTTTAAACTGCTGCTACTGGTGCCAGCCAGAGACCGCGAATCCAGCACACTCTGCATCCGCCGACCTCGAGTGAACCAACACCACGAGGAGGGCCCCCCGGCGATCCTGACCCGAGATCCGGTGACCCCTGACCTGGCTCAAACCTCCAGATGACTCCTGAAGCCTCAATCCAGAGGACCCTCCTACCGCCCCGGAGCAGGTAAGAATATTTGACGTCCCAAGGCACCTCTACACCTGACGCCCCACGGCCTTGTGTGCCCAAACCAACGGTGCCTAACCCACCCACGACATCCCAACTTATCCCTCAAAGTGGTGGTCGCACCCAGAAGATCCTTGTCCCCGAGCCTGCAGTGTTTCTTTTTCCCCAGAGGTTCTCCATTGGAAACAACAGGGCACCCGACCTCAAAACAGCACACTGCACCCAGCCGCCCTAGTGCTGCTGAGGGTGCACCTTTGGTGCTACTTTGGTCCCCAACTTGCCCTGAGCTAAACCCTAGGAGTTTTGCTAGCCAGCAGCCACCAACCGGAAGCCCCTATCCTCCATTGGAGTGCCACTGAGGGTGCAACAACAGTGCATCACTGACCCTGGGGGACCCCTGAGTCTAATTCCAGGATCTACCTTTGAACCGTTAACATGTTTTCCTTCCATAGAATAACATTGACACTTTTTCTCCAAAAAGTTTCTGTGTGGAGTTTTGAAATCTAAAAATATTCTTTCAAAATCGCACAAATAACCAAAATGTGTTTACTTACCTGTTTCTAGGAAATGTCCCAGTGCTGAATCTAGGTATCCAGCACTGAGTTAGAAAAGTAACGTGAAAAGTAACTTACCTGCAATTTACTGTAGAAGCCCATTCATTTCAATGTACTGCTCTAAAAAGTTTCTAAGTGTGGAGTCTTGTAAACTGAAAATATTCTTTAAAAATCATGCGAATAACCAAAACGTAATTACTTACCTGTTTCTAGGAAATGTCCCAGTGGTGAATCTAGGTATCCAGCACTGAGTTAAAAAAGTAACTTAAAAATTAACTTACCTGCAATTTACTGAAAAAGCCTATTCACTGCAATGTATTTTCTAAGTGCTGCATTCTACTGCAAATCAAACAAAGTACAATTTCTATAGCATTTTCAAACTGTTCTAAATCCATTAACTTATTACTGAAAAGTATTTAATGCTTACCTGTTCCAGGCTTGCTTGGTTCTAAAAATAAACAAAAGTATATTTCTATACAACAACAATTGGCCTAGAGTTCAGTTCTTGAGTGTGTGAATTCATTTGCTGACTGAGTGTGTACATCAAATGCTTAACACTGTCCTCTAATACTGCCTTACTGCTCGACCAAGCTACAACTATTAGAGAGTAAGGTTCTATCTAACTTTAACCTCTGCCTACCTTTGGGGACTCTTGGACTCTATACACACTGTACTCACTTTGGTGCAGTATATATAGAGCCAGTTTCTTACAACCACGCCCTGCAAGACCTCACTTTGGATGGTTCACAATATTTTAAGCACTACTACATGCCAAATGATGACATAAAATTTGGAGTGCCATGCGGGTCACCCTAAACAAAAAATAAAAACAATTTTTTTTTTTTTTAAATGGATTTGTGCATGAGTTTCCACACATTACCACCAGCCAAGATATAACAATGTGTTCACCATAACACGGGTGCGATGTAATGCGGTTAAAAGTGACTCACCGCAACCAGTATTGTATTTTCTATTTTACTTTTTAGCCCCAAGGAAGTCGTGGGGTACACCCCATCAAGACGAAGCAGGTGTTGGCTCTAAGGCTAAAAAGAAGAGAGACAAGAAAAGAGCACAAGAAAAGAACAAATGCCATTTTGAATACTTGTTTCATAATATGATATTCAGTTTGGCGTGTGCTTGGGGTGTTGATGCAATTATTGTCTTCTGTAACATGTTGGATATTTGGAAGTTGAAATGCTTCATATCATGACTGATGGGAAACTATTTCTATATTTTTACGTGGCGACTCATCCATTTTCTGTTCTATTAGTTTACAATATTTATTAGAGAACATTCACACCTGCAAGCACTAAAGAGGCACTTTCAGCAGCAGTTAAACTTTCTCTACTGCCCAAGAAGGCTAACACATTTGCACAAGTGATTTGTAGGGTGGCTGGGTGCCAGTAAACTCAACCATTTAGTGCTTGCGGGGTTTTTGCCAAACTCAATGCTCCTCGGAGTGGCAAAACTCTGTCAATTCTGCTGGTGGGGCGGAGTTTACCGCCCACCCCTAGCTTTGATTAAAAGCTAGATTTATGTTTAAATACAATTGAGACTGAAAAGAATGCCTAAATATTTACGGGATCACTACAAGTGTGAATATCGAAGTCCTATGGGCCTGATTTAAACTTTCATGGAGAGAAGCAGCAGATTACCCTCTCCACCAGAGCAAAGGTCTGGATACCTTATTTAGAGTGGGGCGGAACTTCAGTATGTAGATGGAACAGACTACTCCGTCTTTGCTTCCTACATACAACTCCCTGCGAGGGTAAGACGTAGTATGGGCCATCGGAGGTTTGGCCATGTGTTTCGTCCATCGTATTTAGAGTGGGCGAACACATGGCCAGTTGTCACTGTCCGTGAAGGCCAAGTAAAACCTGACAGTGAAGGGCAGTGCAATCTGCAAAATTACCTCTATGACATGAGGAAACTCTCCCATGGTGAAAGGGTAATTGTTTTTGTTATTTTCAAAATGAAATCCATCCATCAAACTTTCAATGCATGTACAGGATTGGCCGCGATGAGGGTACCTTTAAATGCAAGATATGTCTGCTTGGCCTGCAGACATCTCTAACTTTGGAGGGTATAGTACTCTCTTCATGGCAGGAGTAAAGTACTGCGCAATGGCTAAGGTACTCAATCTGTCCCACAGAGTATAAAGCAGGGGCTATGGGCCTAATTTAGAGTTTGCCAGATGGCTTACTGCCTTCACAAACTGTGCTGATATCTTGTGCACTTTATTACAAGTGCCATAGGATATAATGAACTTGTAATAAAGTGAATGGGTTATCACATTAGTGGATGGAGCAACCCTTTCCCCAATCTCTAAACCAGGCCTTATGTTTCAGTGAATTCTTTTCTAGGTCCAGGTTAAGCTTCAACCTGAGTCTTGTAAATGTGGATTGAAGAATACGCTGCACATCATTCTACTGTCAATTAAATGGTATTTTGCAAATCACTGCAGCTAAAAGAAAGACCCAAAACAAAGACCCATAAGTAGTCAGAAACATTGCCTAGATGTAAATTCAAGGATCATTACATCTGAAATTGTGCGAAAGGCTACACCAAGTGCAGCAAAAAACGTGTTTTTTGTTTTGATATCTTCCAGTCTGCCTGTTTCTACAAAGGTGAACTGTATTGTTATGCATTGTTCATATAGAGAGCCATTATCATTAATAACAAGATGCAAAATCCGACTATGATGTAACAACAGTGGGAAATAAAAGGTGTTTCTGCTGTTGCCATATTACCAAAGGAATCACTTTATTCCTCTAGGTTTCCTGTCTCTCCTGGGTCTGTGGCGTCCTGAGCGAGAGGGCAAAATGGTGGCTGGCAGTTTTACCATATTACCCCTCTCCTGGGTCCCCACAGACCCAATGGAGGCAGAAATATGTGGGTGACATACCGCCTACACCAACCGCCCAATGCTTTTTAGGTCTCGTCTGACCCAGCCAGCGCTTGCGCTGGTCTGGCGAGACTTTAAGTAAGGGCTTCAAAAAATGCTACCACCGGCCACAGCTTGCAGTGCATGTGCGCGCTTGAGCAGAGGCGCCATATGGCGTGATTACTGCTGCCCGCGCACCACTCCCGCACATGCACTGCAAGCTGTGGCCGGCGGTAGCATTCCCCCCCCCCCCCCGCATTCCCTCTGTGTAAATTGGAACGCAACAAATCGGTTTGTGGCTCAACCGGATCAGACCACAGTGGGCAGAAACCAGTTTATACGTTAACTAGTCACACTTCATTTGCCGATCGCTTTATTCAGGCACTAACCTGTGGGTATGAAACATTTGCCGGGACAGGAGTTGTGTTGCAATTTGAAACAAGCATTGGCATAGCCAATAGGTCTCGCCTTTGGGACCTTATAAGTGTTTAGCCATGAAACAGTTGTATAACTAAATACTTATAAGGTCCCAAAAGCGAGACCTATTGGTTATGCCAATGCCAACGCTTGTTACTATATGCTGATGATGTTGTAGTAAGGCATCAGGTGCCAATGGCACTACAGTGGCATACTGCTTACCTGCTTGATGCAGTCGTTACAAACTGATCATAAACACTAAAACTGTAATGTGTGACAAAAACATACCTCATTTTGTACAGACGGTATTTGAGATTCCCCAGACGCTGCACTCACTATAGCATGGTGAATATTATTGCCATGACATGGTGCAGATTAGTGCTCTTAGCACTATGCGAGCTTTGAAGAGTTATAATAGCGAATATTGGGTTCTCTTATTTAGCCCCTTGCAGAAGACAAATGAGGGTAAAATGAAACTCAAGATGAATGCTCAAAACCAGCACAAGACCTTTCATAATGCTCTGTGGTCGAACTTTGTCCACACTCAAAATTTAATCCGAAATGTCTTCAATAAAAATCTGCCTTTTACTGATGCAAGGGATAAACAAGTCTATAGCGAGCAAATGTATGGGTGAGCTTCTTATGAGCTTCTCCTCCTTGGCCTCCAGTGTTGCAGCTGGAAAACAATGTTGTTCCAAGAAAGACGAGAAAACAAAAAGTAGCGCTTCACTGTCAAACTCTGTAAAGTGGCGCTAATGTATAAGGCAACGGCCGGGTCAGAGTAGTGTACCTTAAGGGTGTGGCGGAAATGGTTGTAAAGGAAAGGAGAAGCGGCGTTAAAGTACGCTCAAAGTACGTCAAGAAAAAACAAGCACAAAGTGGGATAAGGGAGGGGGTAGGGGAGAGAGGCACGCAGGCTGGCAAATGGTGAGCACTTTCGCAGCCGCTTTGACGTTCTCAGTGGCCGCGCGGCTCACTGAGAAGATCAAAGCAGCCGCGAAATGATCACGCAGGCTGCCAAATGGTGTGCGAGCCCGGCGCACATGCACTGTATTTGGAGGCCTGAAAGCACTAGTTTGCACTTCCAAAACCCCATTTACTAAAACTCTTGCCAGAGCAGCGCTAAAGCGCAGGCTCAGGCGAGACCTAAAAAGCGAAATGCTGCTGTAGAATATGCCGTACTACAATTAATCTCACTCACCCCATCACTGCGTAATGACAGTGGCCCTGATGGTTGCTTTGAAGCGGTCTGTTTGGGCAGTGACTCTTCGAGTTCCTGTGAGTTGAAACCGCACGGATTGTTAGAAGGGTGAACGTTCCGTAACGGTGATTTATGTCCTCTGAAAGCCCCATGTACCGATAAGTAAATTCGTGTTTTTTAGTTCTAACTACTGCGTCAGAAGCGGTTTCGAGCATACACCCAATAATATATAGTGTATTGATGTCAGGGTGTTTGGGCAATCCTGTTTTTAGCCTTAGAGATTACATACATTTTGACTGGTATCGACGGAAAAGTGACCAAGGGAAAGGAGTCCTGGGCAAGCAAAGCCTTTACTTTACGGTCTCGGAAATGAAAGCGCTGAAACTCGTTTGCTGCTTTTCCTGAAGCCCACATTGCAGCTTGTCAAGTTTGATCCGATCAGAAACTCCGTTTGAAAGATACAGTTTGTGATGATACTTTTCACTCCACAAGGTAGCTCATGTTCGTTTAATAGGCATATTAAGTATTACTGGGGGAGGGAAGAAGATGGATCCTTTAACTTGCTCTGAATTAATTAGCATTTTTCATACATTTTGTTAATAATCTGCTGGCTAGAACTCTTCCATAAAGTTTTTTTTTTTACGCAGCTTATACTTGGGGGAATGTATGCAGTTATGGGGAGGGTGGGGTTTATTGAAATGTTTTACACTTCACATATTTGAAGAAAAAGGGCTTTGAGATCATCAGCTTTATTGCGGTCTGTGCAGAATGAATCCGAATGTAAGCCTCTGTAACAGGTACTAAGCAGTCCATTTCTGCGGCTATGATTTGTGCATTTCTTACATAGTATTTTAGGAACTTGAGGTTGCAGAAGTAGAATTCTCCCTAAAAGAAAAAGTGTTGGTTTCTGTTGAAACCTTGCTTAATTTTGTGTTAATGATATTTCCTCCTTGACACTTGAAATAAGCATGTTATCTGAGATGCATCCAGGTGGAACTTTGTACTCGATCCTGTAGTACTTAGCAAGGTCTTGGTAATTGAGGTTGGTTGAGAAAAAGGGGCGTTAATGTTTCCATTTGACCCATTGATTTCCCGTTTTGTAGACAACCGTACTTGCCGAGATGAAGAACACCTGGGTTCATATAAAACCAGGTTAAGGTGCGTATGGGTTCAGTATTCATTCAGCAGATTCACTTAAAACACTGGTTTGGACTGGTGTTTCATGGTGTGTTTTTTTTTATTATCCAGTTAGGTACATGTATTATACGCTATAGACTGCTCGACAACTTGCATCCACCTACTGTAAAGCTAATGTTGTCCCTGGGTGATATACAGTTAAATACTTAAGTTTAGGAGCCTGTGGAGTAGTTGCTGGCTCTTGTAGTATTCTAATTTAGGTTGTTCGTTATAACTGTTGAGGCAGCTGAGCTAGTACGTAAGATCTTTCTAGTTGTCATTTTATATTGGTCTGTGCTCTAATTTTGCAACTGGAGTTTTTATTGAAGGGAATAAACACGTGCCTCCCCAGACCGGTCTCCGCCACATCTTTTGCAAGGTCCTCCGAGCCTTGCCACTTAATTGAGTTTCTGGGCATGAAGGCTTTTGTGGGCTCTGATTGGCTTGACTCTATCCCGCACCGCACACAAACTACTTACACACACACATCCATACCTGACTTCTGTGCACTGACTGTCCCTACAAACTACTTACACAAATACACACACACACACACACATCCATACCTGACTTCTGTACATTGACTGCGCCTACAAACTACTTACACACACACATCCATACCTGATGTAGGAGAGTGGAATCTGACTAATGGTTGCCCCCAACTTTTTGCCTGGTATTTAAGTGGTTTTTGACTAGTCTGGCTGGGATCCTGCTATCCAGGACCCCAGCCTATCTGCTTTCTCCCTAAAACTGTTGTGAGTACTCTAGGTACAAACATAATTGGATGCTGGGCATGCCCTACCAGTCCCTTGTAGATGGTACCCTAGGTACCCAGGGCATGGGTCCCCCAGTAGGCCTACCAGGGCTGCAGCACTTATTGTGCCACCCTGGGACAGCCACCCAAACTGACACCACCAGGCCACTACTGTAGCCTGGGTAAGGTGGTGCTAGCACCCCTTACAGGGATGTAGGTACCCTATGTCCCATACCATACAACACATATACTCTCATAGGTCACCCCTATGGCAGGCCCTGGTAATCCTACAGGGCTGGGTGCTGAGGTATGTGTGAGGGGGGACCCCTACGTGAGTAGGACCTCTCTGCAACCTTCGTAAAAACGTTACGGGGTTGTTTGTAGTGTAGCCATACCATATACTCTTAACCGCATTATAAGTTATTGCGTCATCGCTGTAACTTAGGAGTGGCTACACAGAACCATATCGTGTTTGGTGTCAAACATGAAGGAATCATACCCCCAGTCCAGCCATGGGCATGGGGGCACGATTCCCCCTTGCTAGGAGGGTGATATGGGAAAAGCGGTAGAATTTGGAAACCAATTTAAAAGTGCACATGTACCACAAAATGGCTACTGTTCGCCACCTACACGACTCTGGCTGGCTGTTGCTGGGGAAAACCCCAGCCTCACCATCTGGACAATAGGGCTCCTGTGGCAGGGAGGTGCCAGCACCTCCCCAGACAGGATATGTGGATTGGAACAGGGTGGGTGCACCAAATGTCCTTTCAGAGTTGCACGTAGGCAGCTGCAGAGCCCCAATTCTGCATACACCGCCTGGAACCGGTTCAGGGGCATCCTGCCCCTCGCCCAGGCGGGAAACACACAAAGGGGAGTGGGTGTAGCCACCCTTTCCCGCCTCGACTCTGATTGGTAGGCTCTCTTTTGGACCATCCCCTAATCTTGGGGATATATGGGAATAACTTTGCCCTAGAGCCTTAGATTCGTACAGGACTTCACAGAACTGACCTTCGACGAGCTGCTGCCCAGCTGACTGAAGAAATCTCCCTTGGGATAAAGGAGTTATCCCCCTGCTTGGCAGGCACCTAAAAGACTACAAGATACCCGGTTGGAACTTCGTTGCTCTCACGACCTTCGACGCCTTCCAGCAACCTCGAGGTGGGTCTCCAGTGCATCCCAGCGTCCTGTGAGTGTGCCCAGCAAGTCTGAGCACCCTGGACCACGTGGGTGTCGAGATCCCCGCATACCCCGAGACACCGGCCACCTCTTGTCCAGCACACGACCCCGACCAGTGGGGAAGTTGTGCTTTGGCCCATTCTTGAGCCAACCTTCAAGCAGCATTTGTGCCGACCCTCAGCTCCCTGGCCCGCTCCGGTGGCCCGTGGGAGCCCTTTTACGCACTCCATTTTGCTGCCTTCCGCGGTCCCTTGTCCCTCGACTTGTGGGCCCTGACGGAGGACAATCTTCTTTTCTAAGAGTTCCCCTGGTTGCTCCAGGCCTGCTCTACGCTCCCTGCAAAGGAGAGCACCCTCAGACCACGTGGGTCTGCACCAGCAGCTGCTTTGTTCATCTTGCGTGGGTTGCGGTTGCCAATGCTTAGTGGATCCAATCGGGACACTAACACCGCAGCGACCCTCAGCCGACGTGGGACAGTCGCCCTCCAGAAGCTGGCCTTCCTTGAAGCCTCCCGGAGCCCGTGACTGCAGAGCCCAGCTGTACCTTCCACACCTGAAGCACCCGACATCCACGAGCTCCTTCCTGTGAGCTCCCTGGTCACTGTGCTGTGACCCAGACTCTGTCCCCTCTGCTTTCAGGTTCATCTTTGTCTTTTCTTCAACTTTAATCTTCACGACTTCAGCGACACTTCCAGCTAGCAGCAGTTTGGACTCCTTTTCCATAGAAAATCAGCCCGCGACCCGACACCAGAATCGACCTATGCACCCGGCTTCCCTGGGGCAGGTAACAGTGGTACTTCGGTACTTCCGTGGTGGTGGGCTCTCCAAAGCCTTAAGTCTCAAGCCTTAACTTTGTACTGTTGTTAGAAGTGTCCTTAAACCTTAATTATTCAACCGCGACATTCTCCATAGGCTAACATTGCGATCCCGACAGCAGCTTCTCGCACTGCACACGCCTCCCGTGGGTCCCCTTCCTCTTAACTGTGGGTGGATTCTTAAGGGGCCAGCGATCCTGAATGCCCTAGGCATTGCCTGTAGAATTGTCGTGGTTCTTATACCACTATTTTAGTATATGGTTTGGTCCCCCCCTGGGGCCCATTGATTTCTGTGCTATTTATTGTGTTTATAAATGCTTGTTTGAGGTGTAACTTTGCCACTAGCCACATAAAGTGACTGTGGGATTCTGTCTAGAATAAATACATATATTTTATATATATACCTGTGTGGGCTACTCTTTCATTTGGTTATTCAAGAGGTTATTATGGTAAAACAATAAGCTTAACACTCCTTCAAGACTTAGCCTGAAGGCTGCTCTCCACAGCTACCACTAGGATAGCTTTCTTTAAAGGTTGTCTTAAACCTATCATCAATAGGAGTCGAATTGGACTGGTGCAAGGTGTCCCTATAACTAGGAACAGCATATGCCAGGCCAACTTCTCACACCTGACTTCTGAGCACTGACTGTCCATACAAACTACTTACACACACACATCCATACCTGACTTCTGAGCACTGACTGTCCCTACAAACTACTTACACACACACATCCATACCTGACTTCTGAGCACTGACTGTCCATACAAACTACTTACACACACACACATCCATACCTGACTTCTGTACATTGACTGCGCCTACAAACTACTTACACACACACACACATCCATACCTGACTTCTGAGCACTGACTGTCCCTACAAACTACTTACACACACACACACACACGCACACACACACACACACATATCCATAACTGACTTCTGTACATTGACTGCGCCTACAAACTACTTACACACACACATCCCTTCCTGACTTCTGTACATTGTGCCTACCAACTACTTACACACACATCCATACCTGCACACACATCTATGCGGTACCAACATCGCTATACTTAAACAAGAGGGAATCACAGCAAAAGTGCCTTGAATACACAGATCACCACGCTACTAACCTCGCCTTGTCTACTGACCTCGCCCTGTCACAACCACACTACAAACACCGTAGCTCTACGCGCACTCTTCACGCCAGTACAACTCAAGCTACAGTGAAACTTCCCAGCACGCCGCCCCTGGGTGTGGAGAGGAATGCGTGTTGCATAACGATGAGCATAAGAGGCACTTGCGTCGCACTAGCAGCCCCAGAGGTTCACACTACAGAGCAGCAACAGTCACAAGTCCTAAAAATGCACAGTTGCACACCACAATTAACAGTCTGTATTCAATTACGTGCAGGACCCACCTCACACAAATGCATTGGCTCAAAATACCAAACAACTCAAGATGGGCCCACGTCCTTGGTCAGGAGCATATGTGTTCCGAACACTCACATATGTGCAAGGCGTGAAGGACATTAGTGTCCTAATTCCTAAACATAAAATGGCACAGAATTATTTAGATATGGGTGAGCCATTGACTGCTCGAGACTGAAGCGTGACTCTGGCTCAGCTCGAAGTCCTGTTGGGGCCTCGAGCCGAGCTTTTATATGGCTTCTGCCTGCCTTCCTCTATCCCTGATGTGGCCTTGGGGCTAGGACTGGGGAACTGGGGTCACAGGTTCGAGTCTCTCTCCCTCTCTCCCTCTCCCTCTCTCTCTCTCTCTCTCTCCACACCTCTCTCTCTCTCCACACCTCTCTCTCTCTCCACACCTCTCTCTACCTCTAAGTGGCAGCCGGAGCCTGATAGCACTGCTTGTCCTTAAAAAAAAAAAAGACTTGGCATAGCCAATAGGTCTCGCCTTTGGGGCCTTATAAGTGTTTAACCATGCAACAGTTAATGTTGTTGCACCAATGATATTGTGCTGCATAACTAAATACTTATAAGGTCCCAAAAGCGAAACGTATTGGCTATGCCAATGCTTGTTTAGCATGGTTCTCTCTTGATCAGTGCTAACAGAGAAACGCATGCAGCACTGATGTAAATCTCTCACGTAGCCGCTCTGAATGTGAGAACAGAGTGCGAAGCTTTGGGAAGGGAGTGGAGGGAAAGGACAGTGGACTGCGTAGAAGGAGGCCAGATAGTATTTTCCTCTTTAATTGAGGGGGGATTAATGCTGTGGGGAGTGTAGTCAGACACCCAGGCCCTGGTTGTCTCATTGTCCCGCATTTGCACCATTGTATTTTCACAGTCCAGGCATGGTCAGGGGCTATATAATAGGCTATATAATAAAGGGGCACCGACCATACGTGGTCTTTTGCCTGCAGTAATATCCTGTATGGCTGTCCGATAGTGTCGGACGCACGCATGCCCGAGGTAGTCGCGTGATGTAGAGGCATCCATTCACACTGACAAGGATCCACCACGTATGCTCCTGCTGCTGCAAGTGGAGACATTTCTGTATAGAGCGAGCCTGAGACGCGCCCAAGAGTGGTTGAGATCGCAGCCCCACCCCAGCTCGCATGCGGCCATTGCACGGCACCGATCTTGCTGTGACCCAGCGCTACTTTGCACTGCCACTGGGGCACTTGCCTGCCTGCACCGTATATTCTGGGCACCTCCCCTACCTGCTTCCAACCACTGCCGCTGCCGGTTCTCTGCCTTCCTGCCTCGGCCGACGAGACCTCGGGCTTGACGCAGAGTGCTAAGCCCATCCTGCCAAGTGACGCTTGGGTTGCATCGCTCTCGCTAGGAGATGAGCACCCTTGTCTAAGCCATGCACACCGTTTGGCCTGGCTGTACTGCTAAAAACACAAAAATACTATAAAGGACATTTGAATGTAAGAAACAAACAGAACAAGCATTTGCAATGTAATAGGTCTCGCATTATAAAAGTGTGTGCAGTTGGCATTGCTAATAATAATGCAACACTAGCTATTGGCATTGTAAATGATAATGCCATTTATTTATGTGTTTGTTTTATAAAATAGATAAAAAAAGGCATTGTCATGAACAATGCCAATAGCTTAAATTTTTGCAAATGCGAGACCTATTGCATTGCAAATGCTTGTCTTTGTTTGCTGGAGTTATCCACAATCGTCGGCCCACGCACCCTTGTCATTGACATCATCAGATACGTCATCCTCAATGGAGATCACCCAAATACTGATTTTAATATAATTTCTCTTTGGGCTTTTAAACGTGTTTCTGTCTGCTGGGGAATGTAGATATTTATTTTTCCTACTATAATGTTATGAGTGCACATTGGTATTACTGTCTGCAGGCCTGCGGTGTTGGTGCCAACGTGAGAAACATTTAAACAGTGTCACAACGCGTTTGTAGATCGCCTCAATGTTGGCAATCTTTATTACAGCTGGGATTTTGGTGTTTTTTTTTAGGTCTGCACAAATGTGCTTTTTTTGCAACCTTTGCAAAAGTTTGTAGCAACGTTCAATGAGTTAGTGAAGGTTTAGCTTCGTGACATTAGCATAAACATCGTGACACTGACAAAATATTCTTTTTAGCCGCTAAAACTGTTCTGAAGAGGCATTCTTTGCAGTTTCTAGTTAGGGTTCTTGTCCTCTTCAACGCCATTGTGGGAAGGAAATCTGAACATAAAGTAAACCTGCAGCGAAAAAAATATACATTCGTTTTCTAAAATGGAATGATATTAAAAACCTGCAAGAAGTGGGAATTGTACTCAGCTGTCCTGTTTTTTGGCTTGGCTGTTGTAATTAGCGTGTAATCCCGATGGAAGGAAGAAATGTTTGTGACGACAGTGTGAACAGGAATCTTTATAACCTTTGAAAATAACAAATATCTTCGTGAAAACTTTGCAGACAACACACCGCTATGGAACGCCCGCCCCTAATTTCAAAGCCGTGCTTCATGGAGGAGGATTGTGAGGTTTGAAAGAAAATGTAAGCCAGCGCTTTTTTTTTTTAAAATAGAGTTTTATATAGCGCCAACTGGACTCGAATCGGGTATCAGAGCGCTTTACATAGCACCAGTTGCGTTACATGATCTATATCTGCTGCCTTCTTCTTATCCATGGTGTTGTAGGCATGCTTTTGTTTTTGGTTGTTAAACGTATCTTGTTATTTTCTGAAAATCTAATAATCTATTTAGAGTTCAACCCATAGTTTCTGCTTTAGAGGAATGATGTTTAATTAATCTTGTGTATTGGTGCTGCTGACCTGATTAACTGAATAAACAGTGCTTCCAGTGTGACTTACCTGTGTTGTGAAACAGCGCCTCCTAGTGGCTATCCGGGATATTACAAGTGTGCACAATGTGTGAAAAGGAAAATAAAGTCGAACGCAATCTAAAACCTTTATTGTTTCCAACGTCATTGGGGAGAGAAGCAATGTAATAAATAACATTTTTCTAAAAATTGCAAGGACTGGAGTGAAAAGAGAAACAACCTTTGGCAACGCGGCCGCGAAAGTGATCGCAATTGCGATTACGATCGCGTGCAACGGAGGGCCCGCGTGCACGTTCACGTGCACTGTAGCTTTAGGCCACGGCAGCACTTTGAAAAAGCCTGTTTACAAAATGTCTCGGCCAGATCAGCGCAAGCGCTGGATCAGGCGAGACCTAAAAATGAGAAGGTACATCAGGGAGGCAAGAGGTTGTTGTAGCACCAGGAGGAGTAAATGAATAATGAGTATTGAGAAGAGGAGCCTTCCTTCCTTCTTTCCGTCCTTCCTTCCTTCCAATCAATAACACAATAAAAGGGGCTTTCGTAAAAATTATCAACATTTAGCAAAATAAGCTTAGGAGAGTTATGTGCCTGAAACTATACAGTAAGTAATACCCTCGTGCCCAAAAAGTATTTGGAACACGGCGAGCGCAGCGCATGCAGACGGGGCAAATATCCAGTCTCAAGGTTTCTGCAAGACATTTTTTGCCAATGGTCAAAAATTACATGAAAAAAACATAACTGTGAGACAAAATAAAAACTATACAACATAAAATAATCTAGACTTACGCAAGATTTCATTCACATACAAAAACTGTCTGGACCTATCCACAAGTAGCTAATGTTACGTTAGCTTCCATTGCACACAGACGATGAACTGATTCGACAAGGGCCTGAAATGTCCACTGCGCATCTCTAGAGATTTCAAAATGATGGGCGGGAGATAACTGCAACTTGCGTTTTATACACATCAACAACACGCACCTGCACATCTTTGCGGGCCTTGTATTTGTGAAAGAAACGCTGCATACGTGTTCAGAAAACGGCTCTATTATTTGCAAACATTCATTGGGCTAGTGTCTCTGAGTTGCTGTAGAGTTTCCATGAATGGTGCTTCGTTGGTGTGTGGCAGGGTTCATGTGGTGGCGGTTAGTCAGACATCATCACTACACAACCACAACTGTTACATCAGACGTTATGCAGCGAGTAGTGGGTGCGTGTTTCTTGCACACTCTGCCCAAGAGAAGTGCTGTGGAAGGGTCTTTCCACACTGATTCACGAGCGCTTGTGAGACGAGTGGTACCCTGAGGACGTGGGGGGACAGTAAGTCTATTATAGCATCACAGCAGGCGGACTGGACTGGAGGAGGACACGGGTGGGGTGACAGAAGCAAGCTGGCCACTGACATAAAAGGCTGCTGCTCAGGTCCCAGGGGCTCCCCCGACCTCTGAATACAGCTTGCAGGGTGGACCTCCGGGTCAGGGTTTTGCATGGAATACGTCACTATTAGCAGTGGGCGAGCCAATGGAAGCTCTTGCCAGATGCTTGGACCCCCCAGCCCTAAATAAGCCGAGCCTTCATGGGGCTTCTGCCTGCCACCCACAGTGTGCTGCACCGAGAATGAAAGACACAACATTTAACTCCAATTTAAAACAGGAAAGCGCTTCCAGTTTCATACTTAAAACTATCATTTTTATCATTTTGGAATGTTTTTCATTAACTACAAAATAAAGTTGCACACACCACGGGATCAATGACTTCTCAGGGTGCGTGCGTAGATATCATGGTCTGTTGCATGATTTCCAAGGCACATATTTCAGGGCTCGCTTGTGCTCTTAAAGCCGAGCCAGCCGTGGTTCAGCTCCGGGTCAGCTCTCCGTTAGTTTGTTGACGCTGTTCCCTCTCAGTGTCATCACTGGCGGGGCCATTCATGACGGGGCCTAGAGTGGATGCTGCGGTTTGAAATGGGCCTGAATGCAAGGTTTGTTTGTGGACAGACTCAGCCCAGGCATGGTATCTGGAGCTGGCCTGGAACATCGTAAAGTTAACTCAAACAACAACATCTTCACTTCCAACAAAAGAAGGGTATAGTGTGGGTTATTAAAGGTCATTCACTTACTTACTTACAGGTCATTTAGCTATGCGCCAGGTCTTCTTGCTGGGTGGAGAAACAGTCTCATCCCCGCCGTTCACGCAGTTCACTGGTACAGGTCCCTCCCTTCGATGCATGGACTGGAGTGAAAAGAGAAACAACCTTTGGCAACGCGGCCGCGAAAGTGAAAGTGATCGCAATTGCGATTACGATCGCGTGCAACGGAGGGTGCGCGTGCACGTTCACGTGCACTGTAGCTTTAGGCCACGGCAGCACTTTGAAAAAGCCCGTTTACAAAATGTCTCGGCCAGATCAGCGCAAGCGCTGGATCAGGCGAGACCTAAAAATAAAGTGACATAATGCAAGCTTAGTGAGGGGTAGCTCACCTGGTCCTGATACCCGCACGGAGAGGGTCCCCCCCCATTACCATGTGGCTACCTTGAATAAGTGGATAGAGAGTGCATCATTCGACCATGGCTGATGAGGCTAATGCAGCGGCACTGCAAGGGCAACAACAGAGATAACCCCAACAGTAACACATGCTGGGAGGCATACAGCAACTCTCCAGTGAGCTGGCTGACTCTGCTGCAGCCTCACTCTGGTGGCAGACATGGGTAGGAAGGCTAGAAAACTACTTAGCTGCCACTCGAAAGAATGATTGGGCTGTGAAGTGCTCACTACTGCTCCATTACGGAGAAGTTATCTGCAAGTTATTCAAGCACCTCTCCAACACAGGCGCTGCTGACGACTACGACATAGCAGTGAGAGCCCTCGGGGCGGAGCTTGGCTCGCGGAGAAGATGGCTGCTTGAGCCTCGGGCTCCAGAGCACAGAACAATTATCCGGCAGAAATCCTGCCTCACACCCCACGAAGTTTGACAGGTGGTGGTGACCCGAGCATCGGAACTTGTTGGCAACCCGGGATCGAAAATCCGGACCTTGGGGAAGCTTTTGGTGCCGAGAAATCAGTAGCGGACGGCCACGGAACGTGAGGCCTCTGATCCCCGTGAAAAAGTAAGGATTGGGGCGGAGCGACGTCACAGTGCGTGCGGCACAGCGGGCACGGATGGGACGGTCCTTCCCACTATAGAGGCTCAGACCGGAGCAGAAAGGTGAGCGCGGTGCTAGCGCCGGTTGGGGCACTGCTGCGGACGGGCAGCGGTCGGGAGAGTCTGCCTTCAAGGGTGCAGGGCACATACATTAGTACCCCCGGATAGTGCGGAAAGCTCGCCTGCCCTCTTGCCCCCTCCTCACCCACCCGGCGCTCGTGTGGCGACCAGAGCTGAGTTCAGCGTGGAAGAGCGCTGTAGTGTATAATAACGGGCTCACTGGAGGAGCGCGTCAGGCGAGCGAGAGGAGCCATGACGTCCCGACAGCGCTCAGCAGGCCAGGTCTCGGCTTGGCAACCAGGGGGAGCCGCCATTTTGCCTGTTGTCGGGAGGGACACTTCAATCAGCCACCACGTGTATTCCCACGGCGGGCGCGGCAATTGTCTACGTTGCACTGTGGATGCAGGTGCTAATGGCGACGTGGGGTCGGGGTGGAGCATAAATGTGCAGGAGCTTGGCAAGTCTGGCCGGTTTGCAGTATATGCTGAAAGTGTGGCGCCGAGAGGGATATTGTGGCAGAGTCTCTGGGACATCTCTGCACTTCCGCTACAGAGTCTGGGACACAAAAACACAGTATAGGAGGAGGGCTCCGACTGCAGCGACTGGTTGGTGTACTCACGACTGGGCTTTGTGCACTGCTCAACACTGGGCACTGAATAAGAGGTGAGGTTGCCGTCTCTGTGGAAAGCCGCTATGCACAAGAATAACGCTGACGGAGAGGCGGCAGGGCTCCTATCCAGGAGAAGTATGGGTGCTTGCTCGAATATGACAATCCTGCTGGGTTGTGGCGTGAAGGGCTGAGCTGACCTGGATTGAAGTAGAGGCACGGTGGGGACGCATTGTTGAAACCGGATTATCTCCGCGACCGGGACGTGCCTGACTGCGGCGGTGTGCCTGCTCCGGGCCCCAGCTGAGTGGTGAGCGGGGAGACCATTGTGGCACGGGGCTTCATGTTTTACAACTCTACTTGCCTTGCTGCACAAATACACGTGGAGTATCAGACCCTGGCGGAACCTGGGATGAGGCGGTGCGGGGTCTGGAGGAGAGGCGGGCACTAATAGGAGGAGCACCATATGACAGGATCATTCTGCGGCACCGCAATTACATATCACGCAGCGGCTTAGGACCGGCGATCTTGGAAGTTTGTTAACTGTGAGGAGTTTCCTCATAAACCTGTATCATTTAGCTCCTGAGGGGGTAGTTGGCGCCGCTGTGTGTATCGGCAAGCTGCAGTAGTATATACGATGGGCAAGTCAGACAGGACCCAGTCGAAACTGACATTGGAGCAGTAGCGCTCTAAAACCCAAGACCCTGATTTGGAGGAAGAAAATAGACTGACTCCCCCGATGGACGACGGACAGGATATCCGGAGTCTGTGGCTATCAATGGAGAAAGGATTGCAGAGTGGCATAACCTCCCTGGGCACAAAGATTGATGCCCTTTCATATAGGATGGATAGGATGGGGGAACGGCTAGACAAGCATGCTGAGAGACTGGACATGTCCGAGCGGCGGCTTTCAGAAGTCGAGGAAGCGCAGACTACGCTGGATACAGATCATAAAAAGCTTGGAAGGATCATGCAGGTGCTGCAGGATAAAACTGAGGACCTTGAGGCCCGTTCACAACGCTGCAACTTAAGGATCACGGGCCTGCCGGAGACAACGCAAACTGGGAACATGGAGCGCTTTGTGGAGAAACTGCTGGTTGAATTGCTTGGCGCGGAGGTGTTCTCAAATATGTTTGTGGTGGAGAGAGCGCACAGATCCTTGGGTCCCCAGCCCCCGCCGGGTGCCCCGCCGTGTGCCCCGCCGTGTCCAATTATAGCAAAACTATTGAACTACTGGGAATGGAGAAAGGATTGCAGAGTGGCATAACCTCCCTGGGCACAAAGATTGATGCCCTTTCATATAGGATGGATAGGATGGGGGAACGGCTAGACAAGCATGCTGAGAGACTGGACATGTCCGAGCGGCGGCTTTCAGAAGTTGAGGAAGCGCAGACTACGCTGGATACAGATCATAAAAAGCTTGGAAGGATCATGCAGGTGCTGCAGGATAAAACTGAGGACCTCGAGGCCCGTTCACAACGCTGCAACTTAAGGATCACGGGCCTGCCGGAGACAACGCAAACTGGGAACATGGAGCGCTTTGTGGAGAAACTGCTGGTTGAACTGCTTGACGCGGAGGTGTTCTCAAATATGTTTGTGGTGGAGAGAGCGCACAGATCCTTGGGTCCCCGGCCCCCGCCGGGTGCCCCGCCGTGTGCCCCGCCGTGTCCAATTATAGCAAAACTATTGAACTACCGGGACAGGGATGCGGCCCTACACGCGGCGAGGGACAAACAGACGCTGCCCTATGCAGGGTCGAACATTTCACTCTATCCGGATTTCACTGCCCGAGTGCAGGAAGCTAGTCGGCAATTTATCCCACTAAAGAAGCAGTTGCGGTAGTTGGGATTGGACTACGCGATGCTGCATCCGGCCAAGCTGCGGGTGAACAGGCAGGGGAGGTCCCACATCTTCATAGAACCGAAGGCACTGCAGAAGGTGCTAAAAGACTGGAACAAAGAGCAGAAGCGGAGTCCGGAGAGACAGTTACGGGAAGAGGCCACTGGGGGATCGCTGGAGGAACAAGACTGAGTCTGGCTGGACGGCAAGCATGTGTTAAACTTTTCCTTTTTCTCTGGGGCGGGGGGAATGAAGGGAGGGGGGGGGGGAGTACGAAGGAAAGGTGTATAATGCTGTTATGAAGCGGGCAATTACTGATGTATTGCTATGCAGATTTCCAGTTAGAAGGCCTGCTATCATGTGGGAAGCGGTCAGAAGATAGTAGGCAGAAGGACTGGTTTCGGCCTTAGTGGAGGTCACAGGACTTAATCAGCACAGCGTGCAATTTCAGAGGGTACACAACACTGTGATGCGGGTCACACACTGATAAGAGTAGTATTCTATTCTGGTTTAGCGGTGGGGCCTAGGCTTGAATTCTACGCTCGGAGGTCAAGACTATGCACAAAGTGACATCTATTTATAGATTGAGTACGGAGCGACCTCCGCCCGCGAGTGTAAACCACCACTTTTGGTTTAATTTGTTAGAGGTGGGTAGAGGGAGGTGTAGGAAGTCCTTATACGGGATGTAGAGCGGCCGAGTTGTGGGTGGTCTTCAGTGGGTGGGGGGCAGGGGGGAGGGGTGGGTCACAGTTCTTTATTCAAAGGTTAGTCAGGTCGGATAAATTGTCATATATCTTGCAATACACATGTCACCTGCAGGATTCAGGACGATACGTAATGTACAACAGACAGGATGGTAATGACTAGCGAAGCCACTTCCTAGAGACCGGTGGACTCTCTAAGAGTGGTGACTTGGAACGTAAGAGGCCTTAATGATCACCGAAAACTATGTAAAGTATTGCAATACCTTACTCGGCACAACACTGACATTGGCTTTCTACTGGAGACACACCTCCCAATCCAGAGCCCCATTCTGCGATCTAGGGGGTTGGTGGGAAATGTTAACGCGTCTGGCTTCACAACACATGCTAGGGGGGTAATGATTTGGGCTAATCCCAGGTCAGACTATAAGTTGCAATTGTTGTCGGCTGATGGCGGCGGTAGGTTCGTGATCTCGCGCTGTCA
Source organism: Triturus cristatus (assembly GCF_964204655.1). Taxonomy (NCBI): domain Eukaryota; kingdom Metazoa; phylum Chordata; class Amphibia; order Caudata; family Salamandridae; genus Triturus; species Triturus cristatus. The sequence goes on along the minus strand of NC_140580.1, from coordinate 278,856,702 downwards.
GGGCAGGGGTCTAGACTTACTATTGGTTAATGTATACAGCTCCAACTATGACTGCCCGGAGTTCTTCAACACGCTAGCCAACATAGTGAGAGACAGTGGGTTAGGAACCCGAGCCTAGACAGATCAGGTGGTCCGATCAGATGGCCGCCGGCGGAGGTTAAAACATTACATAGGGCAATGATCAGTATGGCACTTACGGATGTGTGGAGAACACTCAATCCTATGGAGGGTGGTTTTACGCTCTACTCCGCTTACTATAACCTATACACACGTATCGATTACTGGCTCGTTTCAACGTCACTCATGTCCCAGGTCCGTTCGAGTCAGGTCCAGCTGCGTACCCTATCGGATCATTCTCCTATACTGCTAGTCTTGTCCACACCTAAAAAGTCCATACCTCCATTCACATGGCGGTTTCCCCCATACTCTCTACTGGATCCCCTCTTTAAAGAAGAGATGGCGGGAGCGATAGAGATGTTTTTTGCCACCAATATTGGTTCAGTAGACAGTTTCCAAACGGTTTGGGAAGCGTTTAAGGTGTATGTTAGAGGGGTGGCCATAACCAAGCACTCTGGGGTGCTTCGAGATATCCGACAGAGATTGTCGAATCTGGAGCGCAAATTGGGGGATTTGGAGGCCAGACAGCAGTCAGGGATAGAAGAGGGAACTACAGAAGAGCTGAAGAAGTTGTTAGAAGAATATCATGAGGCAGCGGACAGCGAAGTGCAACATTTGGGGAAATATGCCACAGCACGAGTGTGTAGAGAGGGCGACAGGCCTGGGTCAGTACTAGCAAATATTCTTAAAGCCCGGCGGGGAAAGACCTCCATAACCAAGGTCAGATCAGAAGGGGGGGAGCTGCTCACGGAGGAGGCAGACATTGCTAATTGCTTCAAATTGTATTATTCGACCCTGTACGCTTCATGCCAGAACGATATGGATGGGGAAATACTGAATTATTTGGAGCACATTAAGTTACCCTTCCTGACTAATTCGCATAGGGAATTCCTGGCTCTCCCCATAGAAAAGGACGAGATCTTGGAGGCACTAGCCGGAATGAAGGCGAACAGTGCCCCAGGTGTGGATGGCCTTACAGTGACTTTTTACAAAACCTTCATAGATCTCTTGCTCCCATACATATCGGAGTTGTTTGATGACATGTGTGTAACAGGTCAAATGCCACAGTCAAAGCGTGAGGCTATCCTGATGGCTATCCCCAAACCAGGTAAGCCCCCAGAGCACTGTAGCTCTTACCGTCCGCTCTCCTTGCTAAAAGTGGACACTAAGTTGTTTGCGAAAGTCTTAGCCACGCGCTTGGCCCTGCTAACCCCGGAGCTAGTTGCTCCGGAGCAGGCAGGGTTTGTACCCGGTAGAAATCTCACTTATAGTTTGCGTACGGTGTTTGGCACAATGCAACATGTCCGGTGGGATTCTAAGGCGCTTGCTGTCTTCCTGGACATGGAGAAGGCGTTCGACTCGGTGGAATGACCTTTCATGCGACAGGTTTTAACTAGAATGGGACTGGGTCCGGTCTTTTTGCAGATGATTGGAGTGCTAGACAATGCGCCTACTGCGAGGATACGGCTGGGGGACTTGATCACAGACGCTATCCGCATATCCAGAGGAACACATCAGGGCTGCCCTTTATCACCGATACTATATGCCTTGATTGCCGAGCCCTTAGCGTGTGCACTCCGGGAATACCATAGCCTTAGGGGAGTGAGTTTTCCTACCTACAAGATAGTGGTTTCCACATACGCAGATGACACCCTGCTCTACGTCAGAGACCCTGAAAACAATCTGTCTCCGGTGTTGCGGGAGGTGGTACACTTTGGGGCTCTTTCTGGACTGAAGGTCAATTGGTCTAAGTCCATCGCCTTTCTGCTCACCCAGTCCACTACCCCATTTGAGATGGAATACCCGCTGCAGTGGACAGATGATTCTGTCAGATACCTTGGGATAAGGTTACATATGGACTCTGAAATAGTTCTTAGAGAGAATTATGGGAGGGCGGTTGACAAACTAGAGGATGATGTAGAAACTTGGATCGGGCTCCCTCTGTCACTGGTCGGTAGGATATCAATTATGAAGAAAGTAGTGCTACCTAGATTTCTATTCTTGTTTACTAATGTCCCTATAGTGCTACCGCACACCTTTTTTGCCAGGCTCAATAAATCTCTAGTGCGGCTGGCATGGGCGGGCAAGCAGGCTCATGTCAGTTGGCGAGTGCTGACTTTGCCTTACCATATGGGGGGCTGGGCGCGCCTGATTTGGAGTTGTATTATAGGGTGGCGCAGGGAGCACAGGCGCATAGTTGGATTCATGGTGCAGAATCAGTTCCATATCTCAAGCTAGAGAGATTGTTTGCCGATTCTCTCCCACTCCCGGCAGTCATCTTTGAGCCGGTCAACCGCAGAACTGGGTTTTTGGACTCCTTAAATTCAACTAGGCATGCATGGAATAACATATTGCAGCAAACGGCGGGGGCCCTATTATACTCTCCAGAGATGCCCTTGGACTGAGCGGTTTGGCTGTCCCCTTGCCGAGATAGGGGGGTGGTACGAGCCCTCCGAGCGCTGGGCATCCACAAGGTAGGGGAACTGTTTGCAGACGGTGTTGCTAAAACATGGGATGAAGTTGTGGCCACGGTGGAAGCTCCCACTTTGCATCAGCGTTTTCAGTTCCACAGGGTGAGTGGGGCATTGCGGCAACATCTAGGGGACGACATGGTCGAACCCCCTGAGGTGGTTGAATTATCGTATCTCATCAAAACTAAATCTCCCTGTAAATTAATTTCCAAATTATATAACATTGCAATGTCACAGAGAGTTCACCAGTACACCAAAGCTAGACTGGCCTGGCAGAGGGATCTGGACACTGTGATAGATGACGCCATGTGGGCCTATTGTTGTGCCGGCACGCGTCGAATATCGCTGCACGGCAAACACAGACTGATTCATTTTAAATACATCAATAGAGTCTATAATACGCCAGAAAGATTGCACAGTTATGGCTTGCGTAATGGGGCGACTTGTGATAGATGCTGCTACCCGACGGTGGATGTATCTACTTAGCGTGGGATTGCCCTGGTGTTTACAAATTCTGGGAAGACCTATTTCGGAAGATAGGAGCGATGGTGGAGTTGGAGCTCCCCCCGGACCCAGTAGTGGTGCTGCTGGCCTAATCTAGAAAACTGCCGAAGGCTGCATGCAAACTGGTAGACTTGGGATTACTGATGGCAAAGCGCAGGGTAGCAATGTGCTGGATGCGAGGGCCCTTGCCCACAGTGGCGCAATGGACTCGGGACGTGCTGTACTGCTGCACGCAATCTGAGAATTTTAGTGAACTTCTCCCACCGCGGAGCAGGCCAAAGAGCTTTTAGGGACTATACACTGCATATCTTAGAGGGGGCGATGAGGGCATAGCGACAGGGACAGGGACGAACGACGGGACGGATACTGGCACTGCCGCTCCCTGAGGAGATTAGGGGAAAGTCTGTAAGGGCAGGATGGGTTTCACAGGCAGAGGATTTGGAGGGGTACAGGTTGAGAATGGGACTGGAAAGGGGGGGACAAAAAGTTATCAATCGACAGCCACAAGACTTATGGGGGAAGACGGAATGTAATATCTTCTGAATCAGAACTTAACAACTGCGTAGTGTGTAAGATTATTGCTCTATTGACAACGATTGACCAGACACCTCAATGTTGGTGGGCAGAGGGTTGGGGTATTGGTTCCTTTTTTGGTCTAATGAGAAAACTTTACATTCCCTTATGGGAATCATATACGGGTTTTGACACACAAGAAGAACTATTTGCAGAATGTATGGCATTACAATTGTTGGGCACTGCGCTACCCGGCCTCCGGGATGTGGGATACACTGTGATGAGACGTGCCTTTCAGAGTGAGCGCAGCCGGCCTCAGGGTTGTAGGTGTATTGCTGTGTATGTCAACATGTGCCTTCAGTTAAAAAAAATAAAAATAAAAAAAAAGCAGTGAGAGCCCTCACTGTACACTATGATCCACAGTTAAACCCGGACTTTGAGCCAGACCCACCAATGGGAAGGGGAGTTTATTGATACCTTTTATGCTCGCCTAAGCGACTAGCCGGTACATATATGGCAGACGACCACCTAAAAGAAATAAGGGCATAGAGGGATGCTGAAACAAGACGCTCAGAGGCCTCATCCTTAGTCAATCAAACATTAGCCTGGACGACATCCTCATCATGGCCAGATCCCACGGTCAGTCTGTCTGCTGCCAGTGCCACCAAGATGGACACTGCCATAACCCAGACACCAGAAAAGGTCCCCAACGTGAAAGTAGAATGGGCCGATGCAGTGTACACAAAAAGGAAAACCAGCCCCCCACAGACAGGGTCCCGCTGCAGGTACTGAGGTGGCGACCAACATTCCCTGGACAACTTTCCAGTTCAAGGATGCACCTGCTCAAACTGTGGTAATATCAATCAATTTGCAAGAGTATGTTGAGGCGGGCAGACAAGAAGAGGCGCTAGAGGGAGGCAAACCCCGACCAAGGTGTTGGGACAACTGTTCTTGAATAAACCTGAACCCCAGGGAGCTGTCAAGTATCCACAATGCTGGCCAACAGCGGCCATCGAAAAATAACAAAAATTAAGTCACACATGCAGGAGAAAGTGTGGTCTCCAAATCTTGAGGCCACCGTAGATGATTTGGTGGACAATGTCCGGTATGTCAACTTACCAGCTCCCCTGAAGCCCTGGTGCCCATCATTACTGAAGAACCCTGCACCACCCCCATCATCCAATGTGAGAATGGACTTTGGGAATTTCCCTTACGGGAGAATAACTATGGTCCTAGTAGAAAGCTACTCAAAGTACCAATTTGTCAATGTGGTAGACTCAACAGCATTCATCAATGTAGTGACATTGCTAGAGATGGTCTTTCGGCCTATCAGAAGAGATCAAGATAGATAACGGGCTACCCTTCACAAGGAGATGACTACGAAAATCTACTTGAACACCTGGGAATCGTGCATCGCCGCATTACACCACAGTGGCCTCAGGCCAATGGAGCGACTAAGCACTTCATGAGTACCCTCAACACCTCAACAAATCTCTCGGAATCAACATGGTTGAAGGTGTTGACCCCGCACTCAGCCCCCAAATATTCTTACAGGAGAACAGAGGAAAGCCGCACTACACCACGCAGTGTCCCCCTTGGTCTCTGATGCTCAATGGGCATAGGAGAGATACAATCCCAGTTCACTTGGAGTGGACTCCAGCAGCCTACGACCCAGTGAGTGTTCATAGCCGGTGCACTCAGAACTACACAAAGGCAAGCTTTAGGATGCGGGCAACAACATGACAAATCGTGCAAGGGGACAAAGTGCTTGCCAAAGACCGAAGGCCAGGTTTGAAATTTGGGTGGCAGATATGATAACACACTGCAATGGTTGTGAAAATGGCACAAAAAACATATCATGGTTCCGAAAAGTGGACATACAGAGTCAGAAGGAGCCTGAAGAGGGGTGGGGAGAACATAACAATGGACACCTCTCTTGGGGACCAGAGACCCTGTAGCCCCCCTCCAAACAGCAGAGCTCCACAACATCCAGAGGTAGGAGAAAGAAACAGCATGGACACTCTCTTTGACCCGAACAGCGAAGAGACATCAGACGGCTCATGCCACCAGCCATACAACCTGAGGCCGAATCCAAAACTAAGCCACGGCTCAGAGACTTTGTGAGCCAAGTTCAGAGACAAATCTTGATACCAAAATGGGAAGGGATGTAGTGAGCTGTTGGGCCTGGCCCTTTTTGCAGGGTTATCCACAAACATTTTGCTTTCTTCCTCCTATTTTTTCTGACTTGTTTTTGTTGGCTTTAGGACTCTAGACATTTTACCACTGCTAACCAGTTCTTAAGTGCATATGCTGCGTCTAAATTGTATTGGTGATTGGTTTATCCATTTTTGGCATATTTTATTTACTAATAGGTCCCTAGAAACAGTTCACCAGGGTTGCCCAGGGCCTATAAATCAAATGCTACTAGTGGGTCTGCAGCTCTGATTGTGCCATCCACATGAGTTGCCCTGCAAACATGCCTCAGACCTGCCACTGCAGTGTCTGTGTGTGCTGATTTCAACTGCCATTTCGGCCTGGCAAGTGTACCCACTTGCCAGGCCCAAACCTTCCCTTTTATTACATGTACGTCACCTCTAAGGTAGGCCCAAGGCATCCCTAGGGGCAGGGTGCAATGTATTTAAATGGTAGGACATGTACTGTTGTGTTTTACATGTCACAATAGGGAAATTCTGCTAATTTCATTTTTCACTATTGCAAGGACTAGCTCTTTCAGAGGGTAACATGAGGGGTTGCCTTGATATCTCTTAAGTGTTATTTGTCATTGGGAGCAGAGTTTGAGGCCTCCAAACTCACAATTTAAAAGTACATCTTTTGGTAAAGTTTGTTTTTAAATTGTGTGTTTGAAAATGCCACTTTTAGATAGTGGGCATTTTCTTGCTTAACTATTCTGTGCCTCTGCCTGTCTGTAGCATCCACGCCTGAGTTGGGATGACAGTTGGGCTCTTGTGCATTCACTCTAGACAGTAACACAAGAGAAGCTGAAGGTATGCCTTGCGTATCCCGATGGATCTTCATGAGCTGGAGTAGAACTGTCCCTGTCCTCACACAAATCTGTCTCTACCCCATGTAGTATGTCTGGAGCCAGATCAGGAAAAGGCAAGATCTTGTGCACTACAAAGACTTTCCTTTGAAGTTGGTCTACTTCAAAGGCAGAAAGTGGTATACGTATTGGACCTCTAACACTCTCAAATCAGAACACTTCTGGACTGAAGGGCATTCTGCCAGGAAGAAGAGCTGGATGCTGTAGCAGAAACTGCTGCTCTGCCTGTTGCTTTGATGTGCTGACCTGCTGCTTGCTGCATCTGTCTTGGCAGTGAAAGAACCGGAATTTGGTTTCTGTATCCTGCTGCCAAGGTTCTCCAAGGGCTTGTCTGTGCTTGCCTCCTGTTAAGAAGTCTGAGGGCCATCAAATACTTCACCTACCAGTGCCAGTGTTCTTCTGTTGAGGGTCCTGATTTGCCAGGTAGTTCCAAATCCAGTCCCTGGGTCTTTGGAAGTGGAGTCTGCTGAACTGTAGAAGAAAATCGAGGCATCGACTCCCAACGCCTGTTTTTATCAATGCATCGCTACAAACTTTGACGCATTGCCGCTGCGAGCACTGGAGTGTGTTTCCCGATCGGCGCATCAGCCACAGCTTTCACCGCAGGCCCCAGCTTTCTGTTACAGAGCATCAGAAGTAAGCTTAATTGCTGCTGCAGCGTAATTTTCAAGCACCGCATCACCGAAATCTGTGATCACCCCTCAAACTCCAATGCATCATTGGCTTAATCACTGTGAAATTGATGCAGCCCGTCTGGATTTTTGACACATCGTCCCCGGGTGCTGATTTCTTCATCGATGTTGCCCAGCAGCAATGAACGAAGGCCAGGTGTCCGTAAATCGACGCATCACCTCCCCTTCCAGTAAAGAACCACAGCATCAACTTCCCTGACAGCAAGACCTTTAGATGGACCCCACTGAGGCCAGAAAGATGGTCACCCATGCAGTCATCAGCAGCAGACTCGACTATGGCAACGCACTCTATGCAGGCGTCACCCAGAAACTCCTCACAAAGCTACAATGCTGCAGCTAGACTGGTCCTCAACATCCCCCACCACATCTCCAAACACCTGCGAGAGCTCCACTGGCTCCCAGTCAACAAAAGAGTCACGTTTAAGCTCCTTGCACATGCCTACAATGCCCTCTATGACGCCGGACCAGCATACCTGAACCACCACCTCTCATTCCACATAACTACCAGACACCTCCGCTATGCCGAACTGGCCCTTGCCACATTCCCTCGGATCCGCAAGACCAGGACCGTAGGAAGATCCTTTTCCTACCTTGCCGCCAAAATCTGTAACAGACTGCCTTTTCACCTCAGGCTATCCCTGTCGCTGACCCAATTCAGGAAGGATCCCAAAACCTGACTCTTCGACTAAACCTCAGCGCCCAGTAGGACCTGCTGCCCCCTCCGTGCCTTGAGACCCTTGCGGGTGAGTAGTAATGCTTAACAGACAGTAATTGATTGATTGATTAAAGGAAGTGACAAACCACCTCCCCTGCGTAGTAGTAAGGAACCAACGCATCACCTCCCCTGGCAGTAAGGAACCGACACATCTCTAACATTTCTAACAAAAGCATCCAGGACCATCCCGGGCTGCCCTGGATATGCACCATTGTATATCCTCTGGCCAGGCATAACCAGCGGCTATATAATAAAGGGGCATTGACCACATGTGGTCTTTCACTCATACCAATATCCTGTGTGTTTCCCTGGGGGTTAGCAGGATGCCAGGTATATAGTCTTAATTTGGGGTGAGTGGGAGGTGGCCAGAGGTTAGAGGGAGTAGGTGAAAGGGCACATGGAATATCACAAGAAAGGATGTTGAGGCAGGTGAGGATGTGTCGAATTGGAAGGGGAACGTAGTGGCAGGTTCGATCGCAGCCGCAAGTTTTAGCTTTAGCTTGCATGAGATTGTCAAGAGATGAGGGCCATATTTTTTATATTGTACCAGAGTAATGGACAACGTATATACACAGAGGGACATTACCCTGTTCTAATGGCTTCTGTTTTCTGGTCCCGTTCAGCAGAGGCCTTCACCAGAAAATGGGAAATATTGTGGAGACTTCTGACTTGTGTCAGAAATGTCAGAAACAGTACCAGTCAATCCGCAGAATGAGACCTCTGCATGCTGGGAACTTGTTAGTGCAGTACTGAGGAGGGGCATTGTTGCAGCTGGGGCACATCAGATCTCTCTGGACTGTTGCAGTAAGGTCTGTTTCTGAGGACGTTAACAATCTTGACTTTGTCACTACTTCAGTCCTTCGAAGTAACAAGCATTGGCAAAGTCAAAAAGGCCTGCCCATGCGAAAGCTATTGGCTTTGCCAATGTTTTTTAGTCATATTGTACAGTAGGGTGGCGGTGCAGCATGTCTAAAAGTGAAGTTAGGAATAAAGAGCTGTGATGCGGACAGCTCTGGCCGCATCATATCACTTCTTTTTTCTTCTGGCGGGTGGGCAAGATGGACAACATGGGCGAGAACAGGAAGGTAATAAAATGCAATATGACGCAGCCAGCCCTGTCCTTTTTTTGTTATGGCAAGTGATAGAAAGGCAGCATGGACAATGGGTCATTGGGGGGAGAAGCACCAGAGAAGAGGCAACATGGGGGTGGGATGGGAAGAAGCAAAAAAGAAAAGAGTATCTGAACACAGCTCAAGAAGTGTATGGACAGTGAAAAAAACACATGTAGCATGTGCTGTATTCAAGGTAAGGATGGAGGAGAGCCTAACCTAAATGGTGTGAAATGGTCCACTACTACCAAACGGGCTCCAAACCAAGCTCACACATGGTTTAACTAGCATCCTGAGGTACACCATTCTAGAAAAAGTAACTGCTACACCTGGAATAGAATCACATACCACTTTAGCACGGAAAGAGACCTTTTGGATAAAACACTTAGGAACAATTATCCCTGGTGGCCTTAATGATCATTATGAATTGGCATGTTTTTTATAACATTTCATGTATGTTTTTTATAACATCTCATGTATGTTTGTGTACACTCTCATGTCATTTCCCACTTGTACAGGATTTGCACTCTTCTTGCGTTTGGACTCACACTATTTACCTGTTCGTTAGATTCTTATAATGTGACATTCTGTTCTGGTCAAAAGACAGCGTATTTCACTGCTTTTACATTCATCCTTCCAGCGCATATATTTTTCTCCCAATCCATATTAACTCTGTTGGGTTGGTTTTAGCCACAGATTAGACGCTTGGATTTGGTTTTTTTACAGGGTTTTTCAACTCTTTAGTTATTTACATTTTTATACATGCTTTCCTCGTTGCATAATAATGGACCGCCTGGAAGCTCTGTGAATCTCACAGTTTCACGTCAGGTTCTGGTCTCAGAATCGGGGGTTTACATTCGTCTTGAATTTTGGTTTCACTAAAGTTTTTTCTAGAAAAACTCTGTCTTTTTCTCGCTACGTCACACTTTTGTCCTACACCTCATCCCATTGGCTGCGCCATTGATGCACGCACGCACTGACGTTAAACACACCGGCTGAAAGTTAGAGACGATTACCAAGCGTTACTCAGTTCCACGCCATAGTGGTTTCAGTCGGAGTCACCTGTAAAGACGTCTACATCGTCCCACAGGGGTGAGAAATAACTTTCACTATTTTTTGCATACGCCGATTCCTCGAGATAGACGGAGGGCTGACTTTGCTTATCGTTTTCAGCTTTCAGTGATCCTGTCACAGCGCATTTACCAGCCCTTATCTTGACGTTCTGGTAAGCTTGTCTCTTGACACACTGGACGTTGGGTTTCATACTCGCTTTGAATCCACTTGTTCACTCAGAGTTTCCTTCCGTTATTTTTCAGTTGAACATTGCGGCGGTGTAATCTCAAATTTACAGTTGGGTAAGCGTTGAACTCGTCTGACTTTTTTCCCCTATGCATGGTCACTTAATCGTGGTATCCTTTCTTTTCTTTTTCTTTTTATCGACTGCACTTGACACCATTTCCTTCTTTGACTGTTACTTTTTGTTTAGTTACCGCTACTTCGCACTTCATTCGCCAGGAACTGCTCCAGTGCACCTTGTCCACGCTTCACTTTTTTAGTTTAACCATTAATCCCATTGCTGGGATGTAAGTTCACATACTATTTTTGCATGTCCGTTGATTGGTCACTCTCTGCACTCTCATTGTGCATGTCGTAGAGTCCAGCACACCATGGGCATAGACACAGGTCTATTTTACGCATTGAGTGCAAATCCTAATACTACAAATGTACTCTGTTATACTGGATATTGATTCATGACCCTTTCGTTGTAGTTCCTTGTGGTGGATTCCCACACAGACAACCTTCATTGATTACAACTATCCCCTGAAGAAGGGTTCTTTAACCCGAAATGCATTGGGATCTTGTTTAAAAATTGGGACTTTTTGTTTTCATTGCATTTGAAATTGTAAAATGGATTTCAGTATTTTACAATGTAACAACAAGAACGCATCTTTAACGCTTCTGTTTTGAACTAAGTGACTGACTTTGTTGTTAAATACAAGTCAATTTTTGTTTACAAGAATACTGTTGTTTATTTAATTTTAAGAACTTGTTTATGAACTTTTGATGAAGACCTATGGTCCACTGTTGTGCATCACACAGGTTTGGATAACTCTGACCCCCCACTTCATTAACTAGCATCCTGCCTTCCCTTCGGGATGGAGTGCAGCTGCCAGAGCCTTTAGAAGATGTGTTTGGTGAGGATCCCACATCCAAATGTGCTACGAGATGGACTGCTGATGAAACAACTACATCCCTAAGACATGTTGCAGAAACAAGAATTTACTGATGTAACCACCAGTTTTGTCATTTTGTCTGAACAACGCAAATGTCCAGCATCCATTTCCAAACAAAGACACCAAGCTGCTACGGCAAACCTAATAGCGGTCGGGTTAACTACAGCTGAAGTTTGTGATCTAGTGGAAAATAAAACAAATTGTCTGGGCTGTATTGGGATACAGAGGTTGCTTCTTTAGAGCCAGTTTTCCCAGAGCGAGGGGAATTTCGCTCTACCTTTTCAACGTCTTGGAAAGTTTAACGGAAACACATACTGAAAAAATCCTCGATCTCCTCACGTCAAGGGAGGATGACTGCGTAAAAATACAATATGAAAATTGCGCAAGTGTCCACGAGTTTTGACAAGGTGCATGGTCAGCTCTGGCAATCAAGCAGCTAAGATTGCGATACGAAAATACCAGAAAGCAAAACTAAAGTTAAGAAATGACAACATGCTTGTCCACGGAGCAAAAAGGCCGCACTGTAGCAGAGCTCCTGTCTGGGCCCGAATATCCGATCACATCCTGACCCCCTGGGAGTCACAAATCTGTGCAGAAAGGAGTGTAGTGGCTAGGGGGCGACCCCCGGTCCCTTTCAGCTGGCACTGATCACTCGGTGGGACGTACCGCCGGAGAGCCCGGGCAGCAGCCGGAGCGGGGTGTAAGGACCCAGTGGGCTCTGCCTCTTGGGTTCGGAACGAAGCCGTGAGTGTGGTGATCACTCCCCCCCGGAGATTGTGGTGGGCGGCGTGCTGTGCCTGGGGGCCGACGAAGAGCAGTCCTGGAGTACGCGAAAGGCCAGTCGGGCCCCAGGGCATGTGGAAGGCCAAATCCGGGAGGTGAGATCGAACCCACCAGAAAACTCTGTAGGCCAGGGCAGCCGAAGGTAGGAAGACCGCGGCACCAGCACTGGGGCTGTGGAGTGTTGTGGCAGCCAGCAGGGGCCAAGATCGGAGTGTGGGCAGTCAAGCAGTCATAGGAGCCAGTGCCTACGGCTCAGTCTACAGGCCCTCCACCACTGCGGACACCTTGGAGGGGCACTGATGTCGGGGGCGGTCATGCCATCGGGCCCTGGGACGGTCATAAGCCCTTGGCATAAGGGGCATTGAATTGTCACCCTAGGGAGGTGAGCGTAGGTGATGCTGCACACCACCGCACAGAGAAGAATACCGCCCAAAGAAGCCAAATCAAATACCCGGCCCTAAAAGACGTTCGGGAGGGATCCAGTAGAACCCAGAAGGCCGGGCATACCGCGGACATCGAGTAGGGGGGCCCTGGAAGATGTCACAGTAGTGTGGTGGAGACAAACGACCTGAAGGCCCTGCCCTGTAAAGCACAACAGCAACTGAGGAGAGGATGGTGAAACCCAAAGGCGGGGGACCGACACAAACAAAAAAGATGGACAACTACGCCATCCCTAAACTCACAAGGACAGTAGGGGAGGGGGAATGGGGAGGCGAAGAACCCTCGATAGCTGATATTATGGCAGCAATCAAGGATTTAAAGGGCTCTCTAGAGCCAACAATCAACTTGATCTCGGTCGAGGTCACGCTGATCAGGGCTGACCTATCGAAGTTAAGTGAGAAAGTGTCAACGGCCGAGAACCATATCAGTCACCCCCAGTCTGAAGCAAAAGGCCTTGAAGACCAGGTTGAACAATTAACGCAGCAGGCCTCCCACATGGCCCCTAGGCTAGAGGATCAAGAAGGGAGAGCACGAAGGAACAATATTAGAATAGTGGGGGTCCCAGAAGGGGTGGTGGGCCCCAGTGTAGACCTATTTCTAGAGGACCTCATCGTCACCAAACTACAACCCCTCAGGCTGTCTAAATTCTTCTCTATCCAGGGGGCAAATAGAGTACCAGTGCCCCCCCAAAACCAGGGGCCCCGCCTAGCACGATTATTGCCAGAATATTCAACCATCGTGACAGAGATGATATCCTGCAAGCAGCCAGAGCAAAAGGGGACATTCAATTCAGTTCAGTTCAATTATTTATTCGGTCTTACAAGTAAGATCATAAAAGTACATAAAATTTCAATACATTAAAAACGTAATTACATAAAACATAAGACCCAATAATTAAGAAGATGTCTACTTAATAACAGTTTAAAAACATTAAATAGTATAAAAAATTACATTTAGAGCACGATCCCTCTACTTACTATGGACCCCCTTTTTTTCATACATGCCCATAGGAATGATGCAACTGAAAAGCAAATGCAAAAAGTACAATTGATGGACAGAATGCAGAACAATGTCTTACATTCAACCCAGTACAGAGATCTGGGCCTAAATCCATCGTTTTTTTGCTCACCACGCCATTCCAGTTTGGACCCAGCCATATGCAAATCAGTCTTGACCCTGCACCCATTGGGAACAGTCCAGCCCGAACTGCCAGGCCAGGTCCTCCCTGGACTGCAAACAAGCATCCTAGGACCGGTTTCGGGGTTTCACCCCTCTTCAGCCAGGATAGCTTGATTCCAGTGGCATGGAGAGCATAGGACTCACGTCTGGGCATACCCGTCCCACTAGGGGTGACAAATGCAAAATGTACAATTGATGGGCAGAATACAGAACAATGTTATACATTCAACCCAGTACAGAGATATGGGCCTAAATCCATCGGTTTTTTGCTCACCATGCCATTCCAGTTTGGACACAGCCGTATGCAAATCAGTCTTGACCCTGCGCCCAATGGGGACAGTCCAGCCCGAACTGCCAGGTCAGGTCCTCCCTGGGCTAGAAACAAGCATCCTAGGACCTAGGAGGTGTGGTGAGCAAAAGAATGATGGATTTAACCTGGGCGTGAATGTTTACATTGTCCAGCATTCGGTCCATCAATTGTTTCTTTTGCATATGTTGCCCTAAGTGGGAAGGGTATGCCCAGACGTGGGTCCCATGTTCACCAAACCACTGTATTCAAGCTAGCCTGGCTGATGAAGGGTGATGCCCTGAAACCGGTCCCAGGATGCTTGTTTCAGGTCCAGGGAGGACCTGGCTCGGCAGTTTGGGCTGGACTGTTCCCACAAAGAACAGGGTCAAGACTGATTTGCATTTGGCTGGGTCCAAACTGGGGTGGTGTGGTGAGCAAAAGAATGATGGATTTAACCCAGATCCTTGTGACTGGGGGTGAATGTTTGCATTGTCCAGCATTCCGTCCTTCAATTGTCATGTTCACCAAACCACTGTATTCAAGCTAGCCTGGCTGATGAAGGGTGATGCCCTGAAACCGGTCCCAGGATGCTTGTTTCAGGTCCAGGGAGGACCTGGCTCGGCAGTTTGGGCTGGACTGTTCCCACAAAGAACAGGGTCAAGACTGATTTGCATTTGGCTGGGTCCAAACTGGGGTGGTGTGGTGAGCAAAAGAATGATGGATTTAACCCAGATCCTTGTGACTGGGGGTGAATGTTTGCATTGTCCAGCATTCCGTCCTTCAATTGTTTCTTTTGCAACTGAAAAGAAGACAAAAGAGTTCGGAAGGGATTTTAAAAAATACAATTCTACGCAACAACATTAAAAATTATATCGTTTACAGATTGGGACAATAAGATTCTGTCTTTCCTGTCAATAGAAACCACAAAAGAATAGGACGTGAAGATCTTTTGGTGATTGCATATCGAAGGGACTCAAAGAAAGTGCCTAGATTTCTTCCCTGGACATCCTATCATCATGGGTATCATGTTTAGACGGAATCTTGACAAAATAAATTTGTGGTATGGTATACTTACGTCAGCCAAGTAAAAATATCATCCCTCCTGCAAATGTGGGCTTAATTCATACATAAGGGCCGACTGACTTTGATGATTTCTTTCCCTTCTCTGATATTGAGC
This sequence comes from Triturus cristatus, assembly GCF_964204655.1. Classification (NCBI taxonomy): domain Eukaryota; kingdom Metazoa; phylum Chordata; class Amphibia; order Caudata; family Salamandridae; genus Triturus; species Triturus cristatus. Next base: position 278,841,417 of record NC_140580.1, on the reverse strand, counting down.
CCGCCGCATAAATGTATCAGCCAACTTCCATCTCGATATGGTCTTACAAGTGGATAGGTCCTTAAAGAGGTGATTCAAACCGATGGCAGTCAGTTCCATCTCTACATAATTCAGCCACCTAATCCAGCTGTAGTTTTCTGATTTTAGAATATTACTTATAATATTTTGGGTAAGAGGGACTGTATCCTTACGCCAAATAGAAAGCCACAGTAGGAGTGGGGCCAGTTTAATAGTGTCCACAAAGTAAGGAAGGGACAATTCAATGTGAAGAACATAGTTAGAGTAGGACTGGGGAAGAGATGTAAAAGATTTAAAACATGTATTTTCTATGGACTGAAGGGAGTCGCTAGGTGCCATGCCCCACACACCTGCCCCATAAGAAGCTGCTGCCTTAGTATTAGCATGATAAATCTTTTTCATAGGGCTTAAAGGTTTTGCTCCCAGCCTTTTAGAGAATACTTTTAGCGCCATTAAGCTCCTCTCCATACCCATAGCTCTTCCCTCAACCAGTTTAGATCATGATTGATTTTTGTCAAAAAGTAGACCGAAATAGGGAAACGACTCCACCACTTCAATTTTCACAGAATCCATACAAAATGATGGTGCTTTATCGCATTTCTCTGCCCCTGCAACAATTACAAAGGATTTCGACTGGCTAACCCTTAAATCCAGTGAGTTCATAAAGGCTGCATAGGCTGATATCAGGCGCTGACGCCCCATCCCAGTTCGGGCCATCAAGACGGCGTCATCGGCATACACCAAAATTGGTAGGCGCTGGTGATTAGTGGACACAGGAACATCCAAGGCTGTGCCCTCAAGATGTTTTCCTACACCGTTAGCATAGATGGAAAAGAGAAACGGTGCAAGGACGCAGCCTTGCCTTACCCCTCTTAAGATCTTAAATGGTCGGGTGCATTCCCCGTTTTCCCCATAACGGACAAACGAGGAGGCATCAGAGTATAGTTGATGAATAAAGTCAACTATAGCCCGATCAATTCCCATCTCCTCCATTATATGCCATAGTCTACGGTGGGACACGCAGTCAAAGGCTGCGGATAAGTCCATGAAAGCAAGATAGATTTTCCCACCCTTGGCTCTGGCATATTTGTCCATAATCAGAGAGAGGTTCAGGCACTGATCTATTGTGCCCTTTTCTTCTTGAAAACCATACTGAGACTCCATTAAAATGTTATTACCCTTCACCCATGCCTCCAATCTCTTCAAGAGGAGACGGCCCATGAGTTTGGCTGTCGTATCAATCAACGACATTGGTCGGTAGTTTTTGGGATTACCTTTATCGCCCTTCTTGTGGATCGGGACAATTATACTTGCTTTCCAGGAAGTTGGGGGGCCATCGATCGCAAGTTTATTAAAAACATTAGTTAATAATGGGACCCATAAATCCTCATTGTCGTGAAAAAAGTCAATAGGAACTCCATCAGGCCCCGGGGCTTTCCCAATACTACAAGATTCTAACCCAGCCCTTACTTCACCAAGTGAAAATGAAAGCTGGTCCAGGATCGTGGTACATGCGATAACTGTATCTAATGCCGGATATACATTAGGGGAAAAATACTTTTGAAGTGAGCCACCCAGTCCTCCTCACCTACATTAACATCTAGGGTAGGATCCTTCTGCGTCTTAAAATGGGGTCCATTTATTATCGCCCAAAACTCCTTTGAGTTACCTAAAACCGAAGCCTGCTCTAGTTTGGCCCAAGTCTCATCCTTTAGTGCCTTCTCTCTATTTTTCCTAACCAGTTTGTATTCCCTGTGGAGTGTGACAATTTCGGCTATATTTCTAGGTTTGTTGCCCAAGGCTATAAGAAGAGCTTTCCTCTTATTTGAGCAAAGAGAATCAAACCAACCCTTATCCTTTTTGGCTTTCTCAGCATTTTCCCTAGTAAGTGCCTTTGTTATATATTTCTAGGAGTGCTACAAAGGATAATACCAGAGAGTTGGGAGGACTAGCAGAGTCCAGACAGCTATTAATCGTAACAAGGGCATTCCTAAATATTTTGGGTACCATCTTCAATTTATCAATTTGAGCCCAACTGAGTTGGTAACCATTGTTCCTGGCTAATAATGGCTGGCCCACTTTCTGATGGGTTTTCACAACCCTGGACACCAGGAGTTTCTCACAGAGTAAGATAGCATGATCACCAAAACCCGTGAATTGCAACTAAAGGGTTAGTGATCAATATAAGGTCTATGGTTGATTCCTGGTTCTCTCGCCGAAATGTTGTTAATAAGGTGTCAGAAGAGGTGAACAAGCTATTGACCATTACATTTCCTAGATGTACGCCTTGTTGCACAGTGGAGTTTTGGGTGTGAGGGGGAACCACAGAGTCAGATAGACCCAGTTTCTGGCACTGCAAAGAAACATGACCTCCTACTCAGTCAGTTGTTGTTAAAACAGACCCCCCTGACTGAGCCGACTGAGCTGGCAACCCCGCTGCCTGCTGAGAACCATGACCTCCCACACTGTTAGTTGTTGTTACAACCGTCCCCATCGACTGAGTAGACGACCTCACTGCCTCATTTAACGGGTTTGATTCAATACACATGAGGCTGCCATAGATGTCAGTCTCTCTTCAATTTGGGATAGTTTGTACAGGATGGGATTCAAGTGCCCCGGAACCAGAGTCTCTATCCTCTTCAAAAAATCGTCATTAGTCACCACTGTGGGCTGCGTGACTGTATCGTAAGTCCTTGATGATACAGATTCGCCCAGTTCAGAGTCACCATTCCCAGTAGGTTTCCTGGAGCGAGTCCCTTTTAAAATGTTTTGTTTTTGAGCTCCACCTCCCCTTCTTCTTTTAACTGGGGGTTCGCTGTTGCTAGCTGGGATATCTAACTATATTGGGGCGGGAGGATACATTAGGAGGGGAGGTTGAGCATGAAGCGTTGGCCTGGTAAGGGACAGGTATAAATTGTGGGGAAATCAAAGGGACTGCATCCACGATATGAGTACCGAGAGAGGAACATTTTTGTGCAATGTGGGAGTCCAAAGATAACCTTCTCTCCGTCAGCTCGATTTCGTGTGTTAAAATGGTCTCTGCCCTCGTTAGGAAGACGTCAAGGGTCCCTGAAACTCCACCCCCCGGCCGTTCAGTACGTCCCTTCCGTTTACTCATTGCAGTTTGTAGAACTATTCAAAACCCTCCCCAGACAAGCGGATACAGGTATAAAAAGGGGGTGGAAAAAGCAGTATCTTCAGAATAGTCCTCAGCACACCCCAAGCCCAGATGTTTGAGAGTGGGCCCAGCCAAGCCCAGCCTTCTCTGGACTCTGATGGGGGTGGACAGGCACATCCCCGCGAGCTTCTCAAGCCGCAGGACTCCTGATGTGCTCTTATGCGTGGCCGCAACGGCGTCTGGTGGCAGGAGGGCTGCTGGGAATCCGAGTCCCCCAGAAGAGATGCGTGGCTCCCAGCGGGAGTTTTCAATAGTAGGTGCGGCTGCAACATTCATTTTGAAAATATCCTAATCAGATTTTTCCCGGATTTCACACTGCAAGTGCAGTGGCAGAGGAGAAGCTTTGAATCAGTGAAAAAGGAGCTGAGAGCCAAAGACTTGAAATAATCGATGCTCTACGCAGCACAGCTGCGGGTCATAGCAAATGGGAAAACCTTGGCTTTTCGCATCACCAGAGCAGGAAGGGGAATAGTTGAAGGGCTGGCGAAGAGTGGGCCGCGACAAAGGGAAGGACCCCAATTGGAAGCATGGAACAGAAAGGCGGAAAGGAGGCTGAAATTGAGCGATGCCATCTGTTGACAGCATCGGGGACCGACGGCCCACATACAGTGGCAGAGACTCAAGAATCATAAGCGGGTGAGATCCTTGCAGAGGTAAGACCGAGGAAGCCGGTGGGTCACCACCGAGATGTTTCAGAAGTAAGGGGCATGAACACTAAGACATTGGGATTATGCGGGACTGGGAAGGTTGCCTGGTAGATGGCCCCTAAGAGACATAAAGTGACGATTATCCAGCACAGTGCCCGGATGGGAGGGAAGGAAGTGGTACTTGTTTTTTCTTCTTTTCATTGTCTCAGTGGAACGAGCAACCCCCAGTTCAATATACAGAATTGTTATGTTAGTTTTGGGGTGACAGGCGCTCTGTGGGTTGGATAGTTGGGGACTCCACAACCTTAAAAGCAGGGTAGCAGGGAGAGGGTGGGGGCAGGAGGGGAAGTTAAGTTGTTAGTTGAGCAGGGAGCAATGGGAATGTACAATAGAAGCAAACAACAGATAGAGGATGGGATAACCACACCATGGTTGCCGCTCCAACAGATGAGTATGGAACACCTGTCCCGGAAACTATTTAGGTATGGCAGACTGTAATCTGAAGGGGTCCTCACTTAAAGTGTAGACCTGGGATGTAAACGGACTGAATGGCAAGCTTAAAAGGTCAACGGTCTTGCAATACCTCAAAAGACATTTACCAGATGTGGTCCTCTTACAGGAAACTCATTTAAAAGGTAATCAATGTATGGCCCTAGATAGATTTGGATACACTTTACTAGCGCAAGCAGGGTATACCTCCGGATCCAGGGGGGTGGGTATCCTATGCAGGAGAGCATTCCCGTTCATTCAGGGCAAGATATGGACAGACACATTAGGGCGCTATGTAGTAGTTAGTGGGACCTGAGCGGGAAAAAGAATCAACCTGTACTCGGGAATTCAGAATGCCACGCTGGACGCATTGGGTCCCCTGCAGCTGCCGGAGGGCAGGCTGGTCCTGGGAGGCGACATGAGCGATATACTATCAGCACAAATGGATGTGGCAAGAGTAGATAGGTCAGGGAACACTCCAGGGAGGGGGTGGGTCAACTGGGAGGGTTTCTGGAGGCCATGGGCTTAGGGGACATATGGGGGCACCAACACCCAACAATTAGACAATACACTCACTTAGCGTCGACGACTGGGAGCCTCTCCAGGCTTGACTACCTAATTTCTCAGCACCCTGGCTTAGGGGAGTTTATAGACGCAAGGCATGTGGCGCAAGTGGTATCTGATCACTCCCCAGTGGAGGCAAGGCTGATAGGCCCTAAAAAAGATTACACACTACCCCCACGGATAGACCCCTGGTTCTTTAAGGATGAGGAGTTTAGGGAGGAGATGAGGAAGGGAGCAGCCCAATACTTTGAAGACCCTGTGGGTTTGGTCTATTCTAAAGAGACCCTCTGGGAAGCCTTTAAAACAGTTCTCAGGGGCAAAGCACAAGCCAAAATAGGGGCAATAAGGAAGGAGAAACAACTGAAATGCCATGCCCTAGAAAAGGAAATAGCAAACCTGGAGGCCCAAGCGGTGGAGGGAGACACCAGAATAACCTAGAAAAGGCAGCACCTGCGAGTACGCCAAAAAGAACTAAGGGATCTTCTGGAGGATGGTGCCAAAGCCCAGGCCCTAGCCACACAATACAAGTTGTATGACGTGGGAGATAAAGCAAACAAATAACTGGCCTGGCTGGATAAAAGAAGGGGAAGTAGTGGTTGGGTCCCTGGGCTGATTGACAAGGAGGGGGGCAGAAATAGCAGAGAAGTTTGCCCAATACTATGAGGAACTTTACACCTCTTCATCCACACACATGGAGGCAGAATGCAGTGACTTCCTCTGAGACATCACTCTACCGTGGTTAACAGTGGAAGAGAGAGAAATGTTAGAGGGTGAGCTAACAATCGAAGAGATAAAGCAGGCATCACGGGCCCTGCAATTGGGCAAGGCAGCAGGACCGAATGGTCTCCTGGTAGAAATGTACAAATCCACACTGAACACTTATTGAGCATGCTAGAACAAGCAAAACAACAGGGCACACTACCGCCGGACCAGCGGCCCGCGGTGATAGTGGTAATTCCCAAAGCGGATAAGCAGCCTACACAGTGCAGCTCATATAGACCGATCTCACTGCTTAATTATGAGGTGAAGGTCTTAGCCAAGCTCCTGTCCACACGTCTGTCTGGAGTGATTGCCTCCCTGATACACCCGGACCAGTCAGGATTCATGTCCCATAGAGGCACCAGACTGAACCTCTGGAGGCTGTTCGGAGTCCTCCACTTGACCGAGGCAGACCCTGAAGATCAGATGGCCCTTTTATCCCTAGACGCCAGAATGGCCTTCGACAGTGTGGAATGGGACTATCCTTTTGCTGTTTTAGAACGGTTTAGTTTGGGACCCAACTTTGTGGGGTGGGTTAAGCTTCTCTACCAGCTGCCTCTAACCAGAGTAAAAGTAAATGCCAAGGTGTCCCGAGTATTTACACTATAGAGGGAGACAAGACAAGGGTGCCCCCTGTCCCCAATTCTATTTTCCCTGGCCTTCGAGCCTCTGGCCGCATGGATACGGCAGGACCCACTGATCTGGGGCATTCCAGTGGGGGAGGAATGGGAAAGCGGATCTCATTATACGCGGACGATATTCTCCTGTACTTTAGGAAAGCGAGACAATCGGTTGACAGAGTATTATAAATATTCCGGTATATACGGGACAAATCGTTGCTCTTCCCCCTTGCATGGGGGGTGCCTGAACTAACTTCCAGATGCATAGTCCCAATTGTCCAACAACACTTAAAATACCTGGGGATCTATATAACCAGGAACACTCAGGAGTTTTATCGCATGAACTTAGGCCGGCAGTTGGACAGGATGATAATGGACGCCAAACATTGGCGAAACCTACCCTTGACTATGATGGGCTAGGTGGCGCTGTTCAAGATGATGTCGCTTTCCCGACTGTTGTATACATTGTAAAACACACCTTATGAGGCACCCTTTTCCTTCTTCAAAAGAGTAGCCTCGGAACTCAGAGCGCTTCTATGGTGTGGGTCGGCACCGCGGATCGCATTGTCAAAACTCCAGAGAGGGATATATTGCGGAGGATTAGTAGTTCCAGTCCTCCAGGGCTACTACTGGGCAATCCAATTGGATGCAGTTAACAGGTGGATCTTTGGGGAAAAGTCAGAACCAGCATATAGGGTTGACAGACTGGTCATGGGCAGGAAAGGACCAAGGGCGCTGCTATATACCAAGCCGACAAGGACAAGCCTACCTGCACATACATACACAGTGACTAAAACATGGCATGCGGCAACAAGATATTTGGACTGGGAGGGCAAGCTAACAGGGAAGGGGACCGCATGAAGGGAATAGACGACCTGGGGGGCTTCACCAAATGGGAATTGCTGGGACTGGAAACTCTGGGAGACATATAGAGAGGACAGGCATCACCTTCGCGACCCTACAAACAGAATATGATATGAATAAAGGAGAATGGCTAAGATACCTTCAGTTGGGGCACGCAATCCAAAAATATATCAGAGAAGGAGAGACGTGGTGGAGGCCTCCCCGCTGGAAGACAGAATCCTGACTGAACAGCTGCAGAAGAAAAACATCTCCTTCCTGTATAGGAAAATAATCAATAATGCCCCCAACATGCTGAACACACTTAAAGGCACATGGGAAAGGGACGTAGGCCCTATTGAAGAAGAAGAATGGTCAGAGGCGCCGAGGGAAGTAGCAATACGAACAAGGTTTAGAATAATACAACTAAAAATTCTACATAGAGTATACTATCCCAGATCAGTGCTGCACTGCATGGGACGTAGTGAAAACACACACTGCCATAGAGGGTGCGGGTTAGAAGGGATCTTCTATTACCTGTTGTGGGAATGCCTCAAGCTGCAGACATATTGGCACAAAGTGGGGGAGACAATGGCAAAAGTAGTGGGCATGGGGGTACCACTAGAACCAAAATGGTTCCTATTACTGATCCCGGGAGAAGAGGACTGGCAGAGAAATGTAAGAACATGGCTAGAGTTAGCATCCGTGGTTGCGAAGCTGAATATAGCAAGAAAGTGGGGGCAATTGCCACTCTGATGCTGACAGAATGGGAAAACGACCTTGATTGGTGCTGGCAAGCAGAACGCACAATCTATGGAAGCAGGGGATGCCCCAAGAAATGGGAAAGGGTTGGAGGGGCTTGTCAGACCTATAGAGGGCTTTAGTGAGATCGTACCAAGTGTAGTAGCTAGCCCAGGATGTTTACTGGGAAGGGAAATCAATGTGTAACGGAACTCCAACCAACAGTGTGACAAAGGAGATGACAATGTAAAATTTATAACTCCATTCTGCACTGCTCATTGTTTATGTACTAATAAAAAGAGTCTAAATAAGTCAAATAAAACAAGGGGAAGAGAGTTGTAGAATGCACACAGTGATTCTCTGCAGTGATTTGGTGTGTGTGCTGAATCTGAGTGGCAGAGTCGATAGTAACAATCATCTGGAATCTTCAGACCCAGGATCAGTGCTGAGGATGCAGCGATATGTGTAATAAGAAGGAAAAAGCCGACAGACAAGGAAAAGTCAAAAACAAACAAGGATGGGGGTGGAGGGAGAGGGTAGAGAAGAAACAGACAGGAGCAGAGGAGTGAAAGGGAAAAGAAGTAGCATGTATTGGGGAGATGGTCTGAAAACATAAGTACTCCTATGGAGTGCTTGAAGACAATTAAAAAAATAACTCATAAAACAGGTGCAGTGGAATGAGACAATTAATTGGTCTGTTTTCTCGGGGAGGGCCAAACACGAAAGAGGGCATGAGGCCTGCAAGCAATGACAAATAAAACAGAGGAAATGAGAGTGACGTTGAAGCCTACCATTGGTAAGGTATGAGTGGGCTGTGAGCCAGCTGATTGAAAACATGTCTCGAAAACCAAGACCTAAAATCGGAGAAGAGCTATTAATCATGGGGTGTTTCTCTCTTCCATATATAATGAAATTCCATTACATAACATTTTTAAAGTCTTGCTGCAACCTGAATTAGTCTCAGCTACCCTTCCAAAAGGGTTAAATATGTCTCAGGAGCATATACTGAAGGATACGACCGGGGCTCAATCTCAAAATGAAACAAAAAGCAGTATGGATAAGACATAGTCAATAGCTTTATTTCGACATCTTGTATCATAAAAGCATTGTTTGACAGTTGTACAGTGTGTAAAAGCATAAATCAATGATAAAAAGCCTTAAAAATACTAAATGTTCACTAAAAGTATGCTAGTACAGTATTTTTACGCATGATTTAAAATACAGCACATGAGACCGATGACGCCCACACAATTATCAAAAAACTGTATGTACAGTTAAAGCGAAATCCTACCCTGGGGTGTACACAAAGTCAATCAGTTTAAATAGCAAAGATAACAATAATGATTAACACAGTTCATCACAACGATATTTACATAAAGTGCTTGTGCTGCAACCATTGAGTGGAATGTCCTGGATTGGGGGTGACATTACAATCTAGTCTACAATTTTATTAAGTGCGACATCACATAATATTTCTTCTAACTGCCACCAGGGTAGCATAAAGTCTCGGGTAGTGTCACCCCACGCTGAGCTTTGTTCCTGATTAAACAAGCTTGGCTTAAAAACTTGGCCACGCCACAAGAAAAAAGGACGCTAGGGTCAGATTTTAAGATGCGTAAAGCAACCCGATGGTCGCGGGTGCCCATGTCGCTGCAAATAGGTTTAATCCATTTGGACCTTGCTTTTTTGTAACCTGGGCATGCGAACATTACATGGGCAACACACTCTGTCGGAGCTCCACAACAAAGGCAACTTTCTCTTTTGCTCTCAGCTGAGTGCCACTTTGATGTTAGAGCATTGACAGGGAGCGAGCCAAACCTGAACTGGATGTACAGAGCCCTATCCCATGGGACCTGGATCACATCTAAGTAAGCCTCTAAGCCTCTGCTTTGCTTAAACATGAGAAATTCGTCTGATAATCTCCCCCTATTTGGCTTGCTAAGCTCCTGGCGGTCAATCCAGTCCCAATAATGGCGCTTAAGTTCCTCCTTGCTCGGGGGATTTGGGTGTCCCATGAGTCTTTGAGGCAAAGTGATAGCATAGTTTTCTTTACATACGATAACCACTTGACCCTGTGGCCCGCATCTAAATTCACTACCTCCGTTAGAGCTGTAGCGTAGTTGGTGAGCTCAGCGTTGCGTCTCAGATGAGCCCAGAAGAGTAAAGAGTGGAGTTTAGCAATGTCTCTGAACGGCCACCTGCCCATGTCATACATTAGCGGTGTTAATGGGGTGTTATGGGGAAGCATCACCAAATCCCTCAAAAACGTATTCTCTGACCTGCTGATTTCTTCTACGTTTTCGAACATCCAAAGCTCGGCTCCATAGAGGGCTGAGCTGACTGCCTATGCGTCATAAACCACGAGGGCCGGGGTAATTGGCCTACTGTACGAGAGGCGATGTTCTTTGATTAGTGCCCCGGTCTCGTGTTTATGATTCAAAAGCATTTTAGTTAAATGTGGCCTCCATTGCATTTTGTCTGCGTGTCGAATACCAAGATATTCAAAGGTTCCGACTCTCTCCAGGGGGATACATTCAGTATAAGCTTCTTCTTAAAAGATTTGTGGGGGCTGAAAGCCATGAGCTTTGTCTTTGTGGGGTTAATGACTAGGCCCTGTGAATTACAGAAAGATTGGCATCTGTTCATTAGTTTTTGTAGCCCAGCTGGATCTTCTTGAAGAAATCTCACCACCCCAGTCACATATAGAGAGAACAAGGTGGGGGCCATGATGCAACCCTTGCAAACACCTTTGCCTACGGGAATCTGCTCTGTCAGCTGACCTTGGGCTCCCCATCTCACCTGGGCATAGTTATCCTCATGAAGACGAATCAATAGGTTAAGAATTGGGGCTGTAATCCCCATGTCTTTCAGGATCTGCCACAATCTGGTCCTAGGTACCAGATCGAATGTGGTTTGGAGATCGATAAAGGCTAGATAGAGACTGCCCTTTCCAATGAGCACAACTTTCCAGAATAGAAGCAATAGTCTAAATACTTGGTCGATCGTCCCGGTATTGGCCCTAAAGCCCGCCTGGTATTCGGAAAGGACGTCCTCCTCTTTGGACCATGACTGAATCCTCTACAAGAGGACCCTACCAAAAACCTTTTGCATGACATAGATCAGACTTATGGGCCTGTAATTTGAGGGTTCTTCCTTGTCGCTTTTCTTGTAAATGGAGACCACCTCAGCGCCTTTACAGGATTTTGGGACTGGGCAACCAGCAGCTATGGCATTAAACAATAGCTGGAGATAACGCGACCATCCTCTAGGATCAGACGGGTATAAGTCTCCTGGGAGTCCGTCTGGTCCTGGGGCTTTCGCAGGGACCAATTTCTTTATTGCTGCCTCTATTTCAACCTGTGAGAAGAGATCACTAACATTGCCCACTGGAGGGACGTCTGTGGGGCCGTTTGACTCCTCCAGACGTCCGTCCTCTGTGTTGGAATATAGTTTTGCAAAATGGTCGTGCCATTCATGGCAGGTGATATGGGTTGGCAGAGTACCTAAATCCCTGTTATTGCCCCGACTCACTAACGACCAGAATTGGTTCCTATTCTTCCCAAGGTTGGCGTCCTTCAGTTCCTGCCAATACTGTTCGTCCCACTCCATCTTGGCTTTGTGCAGTGCAGCCTATATGCCTTTCTGGCGAGTTTGACCCTGAGGCAGTTATTGGTTCTGATATCTAAAGTCAGAGCCTGTCTTTTAAGCTTGCAGTTCTTAGTATACCATGGGATCTGTTTTTTTTTGGTAACCACGGAAGGTGTTGTACCTGCAAGGAGCTTGAAAGCAAAAGCCTAGTGAGTTTGTAGTGCCAGAATGGATAACAGAGACTGCTTCCCACTCAGCTGTGCCCTCGGCTACGGCCCAAAGTTCTGCAGTTTTCTTACACATTATCTCACGGATGGCCACTAAGTTAGAGTCGCACAAGGAAACCTTGCACCACTTTAGGTACCTTTTGCAATTAGAGGGAACAATATTGGTAATAAAATTGTCTGCCCGACTGGTCTGATGATGAGATGGTGGAACCCACAGGTTCTTCATTGTCATACATAGTGGGTTATGGTCACTATCAGTCGTGGTGCCCACTGATATATAATTCGCCTCATCCCACAATTTCACGTTGACTAAAATATAGTCGATGTGCGAGGGACAGCCGACACTATTAGGTGTTGGCCTCCTGAGTGTCAGACGGGGTTCTACTGTTCACTGCCCTTAGATAAAACCCTGTTGTTAATGCGTTAATTTGAGTCGCTAAGTTAGTCCATCTTTTAATCGGAGGTACATTAAGTGGAGGGACTGCCCATTTGCTATCAACGCTTTCGTGCTCCAGCATGTCATCTGAACTCAAAGGCTCAAAGGTACAGTTAAAGTCGCCTGCGATCACGATTCCTGAACAAGGCAACCAACTTGATAAAGCTTGTTCCAGGAGCATGATGGTGGGGGATTAGTTTTCCCCCTTGGTTCCTCTAATATAGACATTGAACAAATCTAAGCTATCTCCCTCATTGGGGCCCTTGATGGTGAGTCTCAGAATATCATGGCTTATGCTTGGGTGCTTTTGAATGCAAAGGCCTAAAGCTATGTTCACCCAAACAGTCAAGCCCCCTGAGGGACGCCCTCTCCCTGCGCTGGTAGCTGGTGTGCAAAAACAAGCATAGCCTGTTTTATGTAATGGTACTAGACTCCATGTCTCCTAGAAGATACATATATCAAATCCCTCTATAAGTTCATTCCAGCGCAGGAGTTGGAGTTTGTTTTGTAGACCCGCTACATTCCATGATATGAGCTTGAGCTTACAGGGTTTGGTGTCCGCTGCCAGGGTAGCGTTTATGGGTGATGGCGGACTTAGCTGCGTGGGAGGGTCTTCGACCTTTGGGTCATCTAATGGAATGTATGAACCATTATCGTCGTCCCTCTGAACAGTAACAATGTGGTGCTTTGAAACACTGTCCCTGGTGATATCTATTGCTAGCTCTTGTTCGTCAGGGGGCGGTGGGGGGGTTTGAAGGTTGCGCGTGGGGCACAGAAGGGTAGTGCTTGGGTCAGTGATTGGGTAGTGAGCTGTCTTTAGTCAGTCGACTGCTTCTAAAGATGTCCCTTGAACCGGAGTGTCATCAGTCCCACCCCCTATATGGGTTAATGAACACCTAAACTGTATGGAGGAGGTCGTTGGGGGGCAAGTGCGATATTCTAAAGTAAGAAGATTCTCTGCCAAATCGGTGGTAGCGAGTGTGAGTTCAATGTAATCACATGTCTGCACGGGAAGTGAGCATCTTCGGATGCAAATAATGTCCTTACGTATCACCGAGCGACAGCCTCTGAAGTGGCGAATCCAGTGTATAACTTTGTTTTTTAGGGAATCATAGCTTTTTTGGCAAGCATTCTTAGGACTAAGCTGAAGGACATTAGTCATATTAATTTTTGGGCCATGTGACAAGGGAGCTGCCTGGGGGTAATGTGACTGCTGGGATGATTTAGCCAAGATGTTCTTTCCCATTGGTGTGCGGCTGGAGCTTGTTTACTCTCACCAGGCCCTTGGGGCAACATGATTATGGCCATCTTCTGTTACATGAGCCTTTGGAATACCAGAGTCTTTAGGTGAAATGATCTTTGCCCTATTATGTTGCTCAACATTCAATTTTATGGAGAGTGATAAGCCAGAACTAGCAATGCCACTTAGTTTTTCCCTTTCGAGTTGGGGCAGCTTTTTTGGTTGTAAATAAGTGGCTGGGTTATGTGCTGATGACAAGGTGGTATCGTTGGTAATAGTGTTTTAACTAGAGCAGTAAGCTCTTCAATCATGTGCCTCATATTTGCTATCTCGCGCCTCAGGGCATTGATAGGCTGAGCGTTATCATGCGGAACGAGTGTCTTTTGAGCTTCACTACCTTTTGGTTGTGTTGTACTTGTCAGTCGGGGAGCTTAGCTTATATCAATGTTGGTATTGTTAGTCTCGTACGTGGCCAGTGGTGCAAATATATTTGAATATTTGCAAGCTCTACAGCGCTAGTGGGGCAATCGGAGTAGTTGGTAACCTCGCCCTGTCCTTCTGCCTGCCCTTTGGCTTGGGCGTCTATTAAGCGTGTGCTATGGTCAAGGTTTCCCTTGCTGAGGTGCTTCTGAAACATTGTGGGATTTTTTGGTGTGCGTGGCGGGCTGGTGTGTGTGGATGAGGCTTCATCATTGATGTGTGGTGCTGGTGGATCAGATGCTAATATATCTTCGCACTCACTAATGAGGGTTTCAATTCTATCAATGACGCAGTTGCCAGCAGCGTGTTTCTGAGCATTCCAAGCCTTTTTCCCCTTACCAGACCCACTGCTAGTATAGGAACACGCCACAGTGCCCTCCATAGTTTTACATTTTCCCATATTTCAATAAAGGTTTAAAAAATAATATAAGCATATCTCTTTAACAAACCAACCCCAAACAATTGCCAGAGTCAATAATTCAAAACACCAGTAAAATATAGGTTCGGGCAGTGATCAGGGTGCAATAATGCTTAAAGGGAAAGTCACACTGAGTTCAAAGTCTCCGGAGGTAAGAAAGCAACTATCACAGTACCTTTTCTGGGTATTATCAGGCTGTTGCAGCGGGGACAAGGACCCTCAGTTAGATGAAAAGGGGGTGGCCCTGCCCTGCCTCTTCCTGGCGATGATGGGCCCGCCCGTGGTCCGGGCTTCGCCCAGGCACGCCCACGCGCGTCCCGCGCTGCGGGAGCCCTGACGTGTTTTTAAATGCGCCTCCTGGCACTCGCGCTGCTGCCGGCGTGACGTTGGCGTCAAAGGACAGCCGCAGTGCTCCTGGGGCTTGTAGTCATGGCCCCTGACCTCAGAGTACCCCCGGTGGCTGCTGAAAGTGTGTCCCGTGCTGCGGGAGCCCTGAAGCAGTGGTGGCTGGTGACATTTGAAAGTGGTGGGGCGCTTCCTGTATGCACTCAACTGCTGTTGAAACCTTGCGGTACTGCTTATGGTGAGAGGCAAGATGGCAGCCGACTGAGGCCGTAGCTCGCACTGCACCCGGAGCCCGATGGTGGATTAGGTGTATGCTATGAGATGCAGTTCGTCATAGACATTAAGATGTAAGGCATAAGAACGGAGTCATGCAAACGGAGCTTACCTGTGTTTCTCTGACTCCGCAGACTCCGCAGACTCCACAGGGGCGGTATGTGCAGTTGGTGGCGGCTTGTATCGGGCTGACGCTACTCAGGTACTGCCAAAACTTAAGGAAGCTGCCTCTGGTGTCCCCGCTACGTATAGCAGCATCGGTGATCCCGGCTCAACGTGTTGGTAATGCCGGAGAGGAGAAGGCTCTCTGCCCGGCGGCGGATTTGGCATTGGCACTGGCAGAGGCAGCGTTGGAGGAGCTCGCGGCAGACCCTGGGCCCAGAGTGCTTGCGGGGAGTGCGGGGATAGCGGAGATGGCCCCAAAATCAGCGGCAGCATCGGCGAAGGCAAAGGCGAGACTCGCCCTGAAGACCCCTGCCACGGCAAGTACGGCCAATGTGGAGACAGATTACTCGGCTGCCTCACCGGCGCGCATGCACAGAGGGGAAGGTGCTGGCATAGGATCCGGTACAGGAATCGGCTCACTATCGGAGAAAAGGAGGGGAGGGGGAAAGGCAAGACCGGCCGGCCCTACAGTAGTGGAACTCTTGAGAGGCAATGGCAGCAAGGCAGCAGGGATGTCAGAGATCAAAGGGGTGAAGACTCTAAAGGAGGTACCGGACTTACAGGTATTCAGAGGGGGCTCTGAGCCTGATTTGGGAAACGAGCATGCACCCCCAGCAAGAAGAGGAGGGGAGGGAGCCGATGTGAGACTGAGTGATGTGGAGACAGGGGCTCTCCCCATCGAGGATAGTACCGCAGAAAATAACACCATTTAGAGAGCTAACAATGCTGATAAATATGACACTGCTGCTACTGAAGCGCTACCCCAGTCAGTAGCGCAGGTATTGCAAGTAGAGGCAGAGACAGAGGAGGAAGGCTTAAGTGGGGTAAAGAGACCTGAGAAGGATTCTGAAAAGTAGCTGGATTTTTTCTCTGTCTCTGATGGGGGAGAATGGTCAGATGAAGTTACGGATAGCAGCAATCCAGACGCAAGTGACATAGAGTTAGAGCTCTCAGAGGGTGGGAAGCCCGGGACTATCCAGAGGAGAAGGAAAACACGGGAGAGAGATATTATTTGGGATCATACCCCCTCGGTCCATCTTACGGGCACTCCAGTAAACGTAGAAATGGCAGAGAAGGGAGGAGAGACTACCGCGCCAACATTAGAGACTATCTTGCAGGCAATATCCGCTCACCGCGAGGAGACCCAACAGGATGGGCGCAAGGCTCAGGCGGCAATGAGGAAAGTGCAGGGGGTGGTGCAGAAGCTGTCCAATGCATGTAGTACATTTGGGGAGCGGGTGACGGATCTGGAATCAAGAATTTGTACCACAGAGACAGATCTGGCAAGGTACCCAAGAAATGGCTAAACCACAGGAGGCACAGATAGTCGATATCCAGTGGAAACTGGAAGAACATGAAAACCGCCAACGGCGGAACAATCTACGCGTTCTGAGTGTTCCTGAGGGGGAGGAGGGGGGCATGCCTGCAGGTATGTCGTTGATTTGTTTAAAGATTCGCTCACGGAGCTCACGGACTGGAATTGGTCACTAGAGATCCAGCGTGCGCATAGGGTACCCTTTGTGCAAAAGCAACCAGTAAGAGCAGGGACATTGCCACAAGCTATACTGGTTTACTTCGGCAGTTTTCTACTACGACAAGCAGTATTTGAAAAGGCAAGACCTGAGGCCCAATGCACTAAGGATGGGGTCTTTTATTTTGCTCGCCCTGACTTCTGCCACACCACCGTCGAAAGACGGTGGAGACTGAGGCCGATGATTAAACCATTCCAAGATAAAAAAGCCCAGGCCTTCTTGAACAACCCTGCCAAGCTTAAGGTTATTTGGAATGGGCAAACAATTTTTTTTATGTCCGAGATAAAAGCTAAGGAATACCTGGACAGCTTAATAGAGTAAGGAGGGTTGAAAAAGATCGAATATAGAAAATCGATGCCTTCTTTAGCTTTAGGTTTAGCTTTAGGTTTTCAGGGGTACCTTCCTTCCTCCTTTTCCTTTCTTTGGGGTTAATTTTTTTTTTCTTTCTTTTTCCTTCCTTTGAAGGTAGTGCATTCAAGGTACTGAAGGGAGGCTGGTTGGTTATAGTAGCTACACAGCATACACTACAAAAAGTTATGGTTTGTTCACGGGCTCTTGGGTAGGTGCGACGCACTCATCACACTCAGACACATGTCTGAGTGTCTCTCGGAGGGACTGGGGGGGTGGAGCAGGGGGGGTGGAGGGGGGTGGGGGTAAAACATGAAAAAAACACATCCAGAGAAGAAGATGGAAAATATAGTCAATTAAAAGACATATATACAATGCAGAAAATGACTTGTTTAAATGGGAAAATGTTGCAGAAAATGCTTGAGACAAGAGGATTATTATGAGTGCAAGGAGATGTTGGAAGTGTTAAAATTGAATTAAGATGGGGAGAATAAATGTTTGCTCAATAAATGTGGCAGGACGTAATGATGTAACCAAAAGGGGTAAATTGGGGGAGTTGGTAAGCTAAACTCATTTGATATCATTTGTTTGAAAGAGACCCATCTCCCCTGGGATAAGAGACATCTGATGACGATCCAGGGCTATAACTTAGTGGTATCTACAGCTCAAACCTCGAATATCCGAGGGGTAGACATTTTGGCTAAATCTTCACTGGGCCAAGCAAAGCGCAAAGCAGCTGATAAACTTGGGAGGTGGGCTATAGTTGAACTAGGGCTGGGTTTCACTATATGCGCAATCTATGGCTCAAATTATGACGATCCCCAGATCTTCGAGGATCTCGAGGTAGAACTGGCAGTGTGGCCTACACCCCTAATCCTATGTGGGGATTTGAATGTCGCCCTAGATCCACAACCTGGTACTAACAGTCAAGGGAACTACCAAGGGCGGAAACCAAGGGTATATAGGGCAGTCACATCGCTTTTAAAGAGCCACGGATTAGTGGATATGTGGCAGGTCAAAAATACATCTCATAATCCAGGTAGCACATATTACTCATTGCCACATAGGAAGTACATTAGGATTGACTATTTCTTTTGCTCAATAGATCTCCTCAATAAAGCTAGTATACCAATCCTACCTAAGGTCATATCGGATCATAATCCGTTAGTTCTGGGGACGGAAGTTCCGGGCTGTATAAATAAAAGGGGAAAATGGACTTTCGATAAGAAGTTATTAGTTAATAGGGAATATATTGAGCATATTAGGAAATGGACAACTGATTACTTTGATATCAACAGGTACAGCACTTCTAGAATAGTTGTTTGGGATGCGTTTAAGGCAGGTTTGAGGGGAGAAATTATTAGCTATGCTGCCAAAATACGGGCGATACGCAGGGAGAAAAATCAGATGCTGATGCATAGATTGAAAGTAGCAGAGGACGAGCACTCACTGTTAATTAGGCAGGGAAAGGAGACAACACAAAGCCAGCTGCAAATCTTGACCCTTAAGGCAGAGATTAATGGATGGCTGGCACAAAAGTCAGCAGAGGAGTTTCAGTCACAGCGTAACAACTTATATGAAAGCGGAGAATCAGTCGGGAAAAGACTAGCTCTTCGCACTAGGCAAAAGTCAGTACAGAATCAAATCTCAGCTATAAACAGTGGGGGAGTGGAATATACGGATCCGGAAGACATAGTTAAAACTTTTCAAGATTATTATCAAGTCCTGTACTCTGAAGAAGGCGGTAGGGAGGAAAGTGTCACATTCAATGATATTAGTCAGATAGTGACAACAGGGGAGCTGGGAGATGTCTTAAATGTAGATTTAAAAGAAGAACTGGAATTAGAGATTTCAAAAGATGAGACTCAATTTGCAGTACAGAGCCTGGCTTCAGGAAAGGCCACCTCTTGAACTATATAAAGTCCTGGGCATGACAATAATACCTCTTTTATTAGATCTGTTTAAAGGTATTCAATATAGCGGGAACATTCCGGAGTCATGGAAAGAGACTAGTATTGTCATCTTTCAAAAAAAAGGGGTAACCTCCAGACAACCCAGGGTCATATAGACCAATTTCCTTAATCAATACGGATATCAAAATATATTCTAAGATCTTGGCTACTTGGTTAGGAAGGGTCATTGGCCACCTGGTCTCCCCGTGGCAACATGGTTTTATACCAGGGAGACAAACAACTGACCATATCCGAAGAGCAATTTCATTATTTGATATTGTGTCTGAGACAGGGGGGCCAGATGGCCATGATCCTTCTGGACGCCGAGAAGGCATTCGATCGTGTAACATGGGAATTTGTGTGGGGGGTCTTGGAGTTAAAGGGGTTTGGTCAGGGATTTATAAGAGCAATTAGAGCGATGTATCGTGATCCAAAAGCTCGGATACAAGTAATGGGCAGAGAGTCAGGGGAGGTCTCAATATTTAGGGGAACACGGCAGGGGTGCCCCTGCTCACCCATTTTATTTGCTCTATACATCATCCCACTGCTGGAGAAGTAGTTGCAGTCAGTCAAAATCAAACCTATATGTACGAAGGGGCATCAGACCAAAATATTAGCTTATGCCGACGATGTGGCAATTTTAACATCATATCCCAAAGAGGCCCTTGATGAAATTACTATCATTACGGAGAGGTTTGGTATCTTATCAGGATATACCCTGAATAGGGAGAAAACTATTGTTGTCTGTACAGAGAACGTGGATTTCGAAGACGCAAGACGAGCAGAGTCAGCAGTTTATCTAGGGGTGCGTATTATGGCGAAAGTGGACAATATAGTCAAAGCAAACTTTGACCCGCTAGTTAAAACCATAGCTATAGATTTAAAGAGGGTCAGTGGGCTCCACTTGTCAATTATTGGGAGGGGAAATTTCTGAAAATGAATATCCTGCCGAAGTTTTTATACCTGTTTAGGTCAATCCCACTTGCTTTGGATGATCTTATACTTAAAAACATCAATTCTATGTTCTCTAATTTTGTGTGGCAGTATGGGAAGGTAAGGAGGTCTATGAAATTGCTGACATTGACACAAGATCGCGGGGGTTGGCAATCCCAAACATTACATTATACTATTGGGCCGCTTTGTTACACCAAATATCCTTCTTATAGGAGATAGATAGAAATGATGGAAGAAGTGTGAGGGAAAAAATTCCAACAATATTTGAATTAGCAGTAGGAGAGAAAGCCTCGGGGCTTCTATTAAAACAATTGGAGCACAGTTATTATAAGAAAGTTCGGTTTAAAATCATAAAGAGTGCATGGCGGATTTGGAAACAGATATCAAAATTAATGGAAATTCCTAGAGTCACACAATATACCCCCCTATGGCATGGGTCCCTCTTCCCAAAGGATGCCGCCTATGATATTATGGGGCAGGAGTGGGAGAATAAAGGTATAACCACCATTGGAGAATTTTTTGGCGGAAAACAGCAGCCGCAATTTTTAAAATTACATCAGGAGTTTGGGATACTCCCTAATCAGTTTTTTAAATTTATACAGGTTAAGAGCATTCTTATGGCATATAGACCCAGGGCGATAATCGAGAGGATTCCTTTGATGGATCAGATTAGAACTAAGGGCCATATGTATGAAGCCAAATTTTACTCGCAAACGCTGCGAATCGCAAAAAAAAGCGTTTGCGACAAAAGTTTTGCTAAACGCGATGTATGAGACATTCTCGCATCGCAAATATAAGGAATCGCCAAAATAGCGATTAATCACACAGAAAGTCTGCGAATTGTCTTGCAATTACCAAACTTGCGATTAGCTCCTAGCGAATTTCGCAATAGGAAAAATCGCAATTTTGGTAATCGCAATGAAATGTATGAAAAACTCGCAAATTGCGATTTCATCATATTCGCAAATTAGAGAATCGCAATTACCACCAAGTCTGAGCAGGTGGTACCCAGGTCCAAACTATTTAAGGAGGCCCACAATGCAACAGATTTCTTCACAATGGCTGAGCTGTATGTGATAGCCAGGAGGCTGCGAATCAGAGCTGCTGCACAGAGGAGGAGACGTCAGGAGAGGATCTTTCGTGCGCGCATAACCCTGTTCCAGCGCACTGCGGAGGAGACCCATACGAACTACAGGCTGTATGAAGAGAGCATCCTTGATTTAATTGAGGAGCTCAAACCTATACTTGAACACCGCACACACAGGACACACACCATCCCCACCCACATCCAGGTCCTGTGCTCACTGCTTCTCTTGGCATCAGGTAGCTTCCAGGGGGTGATGGCATCAGCAGGAGGAGTCTCACAGAGTGCATTGTCGCGCTTTTTACACGCGTTCCTTGATGCTATGCTCCAGAGGCTGCATCACCACATCCACTTCCCCAACACACCACAGGCACTAGACCAGACCAAGCAGGAGTTCTATCAAATAGCCCAATTTCCCCACGTCATTGGATGCATAGATGGGTCACATGTCGCAATATCCCCCCATTCACAGAACGAGTATGTGTTCAGGAATCGTAAATGCTACCATTCCCTGAACATACAGGTGGTGTGTAATGCCAAGCACATCATCACCGACATATTCGCAAAATACCCAGGCAGCACGCACAACGCATTCATCTTCCACCACAGTGGGACACACCGTTGACTCGCAAGTGGGGAGTTTGGTGAGGGATACCTACTTGGTAAATGCATTTGTACAAAGGACACACAAGTAAAGGATAGCATTGTCAGGATAGTGTTTAACCATATCCCTCCCACCCCACAGGTGACAGTGCGTATGCGGTCCGTGACTTCATTCTGACTCCCTACCTGAATCCTGCCAACGCTGGGGAGCGGAGGTACAACAGTGCCCACATAGCTACCAGAAGTACCATTGGGCAGACCTTTGGGATACTCAAGAGCAGGTTCAGATGCCTACATAAGAGTGGAGGAGCACTACAATACAGCCCCCAGACCTGTTGCAAGATAGTGGTAGCATGTGCTATGCTGCACAACATCGCCACCAGGAAAGGCACCCCAGTCGAGCTCAGTGACTCGGATTCATCCGATGATGAGGGGCCAGCGCCAGGACGCATGCCAACTGGTGTTGTTGGTGCAGCTGCTGGGCGCCAGAGGCGAGATGAGATTACATGCCACTATTTCTAGGTAAGAAAATATGACACAATGCTAAATCTAATTTGGGAGGCAGTGTTTTATTTCCTTAACGTCAGGAAAAATTACGGAACACAGTCAGTGTTCCCCACAATGTATAATGAAATTCACGGCACATGTTATCATCACAGTGCGTTTGCACAATCCGGAGCAAGTGTCCATGTGAACTGTGTTGTGGCACCCAACTCATGGTCCAATCCTAGTGCACCTCAAGTACGGCGCTGTTGTGCCGGAGCCCCTGGCAGGGGGTGCACAGTGCCCTCCTCACATGTCCCAGTAGGCCTGCTGTGACGCCCACTATGGCGCCTCTCCTGGGGGGGGGGGGTTGGGGGGGTGATGCTGCTCCTGCCTGATTGAGCGTCCTCATCGGTTGGAGTGAGGACTCCTGGTCCTGTAGTGCGAGCTGCCCGCAGCTCATCCACAGCAGATGTTATCTGAACCAGGGCCCTTGCCACGTCCTGGCTGTTGTGTACCACCTCACGCTGCATGCATACGCTGCACCTTGACAGCACATTTGTTGCTGAGGCCAGCCGGTTAACTGCCCATGTGTACGTGTCTAGGCGCTGCATCTCCCTGTGCCTAGCAACACCATCTTCCCTCAGTTCCACACAGAGTGCCTCCAGGGCACCCATCATGCCCATGAAACCAGCCCTGACCTCCCTCTGTAACGAGCGTATATTTTTTGCCTGCAGGCGCTGTACCGCCTACATTTGGCCCTCCAGCCCGCCGAAGACTGTGTCCTCTCTTGGGGCTGCTCCACTGGTGGATGGATGTGCCCTGCGCCTTGTTGGAACTGGCGGGATCGGATCAGCACACTGTCGTGGCTCAGGCTGTGCTGGGACTGGTTCTCCATCGCCATCTGTGGCCTGGCCTTCATCCTCCAATGGGGGCAGTGGTGGCACTACAGTACGCCTGCGGCGTTGTGGAGGGATTACTGGGCTGTCCTCCTCCTCTGTCTCCTCCTCTTGCCCTGGTGCTTCTGGGTGTTGTGATTTGTCCTCTCCTCCCCTGGCTAGTTCCTGTGTTGCTGATGGCGCTGTGGGCATAAATGCATACATACATTTTCTGTCCAGGCTAGCACTTGCCATGCATTAAATTTCACTGTTTGGATTTACATGGGTACTGTCTGTCTGTATTTGGGCTTTCCTGATGTGCATATGCTGGTAGGGACTGGCTGGGTGTAAATGCACCACTGTAATGTGCATGTGACTACATCTCCCATATTGCATTGCTGTTTGTGCTTGGGTACCTGCACTGGAGTTTTTGTTTTATTCTGCCCGTGGGTCGCTACTGGGTGTGTGGGGGTAGTTGGGAGGTATCAGGGGGGAATGACATGCTTCTTACCTTGTCTTGGTGCCGGGGGGTTGGAGCTGTCCAGGTCGGACACGCCCATCACACTCTCTGGTAGCAGGGTCCCCTCAACCAGTTTCTCAAGTGGTGTGGAGTCAGTGGCGGTGGAGGGCCCAGCACCAGTCTTCTTAGCTTGCTCCAACCTGGCAGCCACCTTCTCCTTGGAGCGCTGGCGCATGTCATACCAGCGCTTTCTTAGTTCTTCCACGCTCCTGTGGGTGACACCTACTGCATTCACTTTGCGCTGGATGTCCGACCAGATCCGGCACTTGCGTGTCTCCGGTACCCGCAGGGACTTCTTCCCAAAGAGCAGTTTGTGGCTTGTCACCATCTCCTGTATCAGGACCTCCAATTCAGGTTCTGAGAACTTATGTTTCCTCTTCCTGCCTGTTTCCCCCTGCTGTTGTTTGTCATGGCTGGTCATGTCTCCAGTGTCTGCCATTGGTTCTTGCACAGCAAAGTTCCCTCACCTCCACTGTGCTTCAGAAACTCAGGTGCAGCATGGGTAGTCACACTTCCTGGTTGTGATGTCATCATGCTGCACCTGAGTTTCCGATTCTCTAATTTGCGAAAATCGCAATTTTGCAATTTCTTATGATAAGGAATCGCTATTTCACATCTCGCAATTAAATAGCGATTTTTACGGAATCGCTATTTAATTGCGATTTTTTATATACATCCCGTTTTGCGATTCTCAACTTGCGATTCGCTAAAAATCGCAAATTGAGAATCGCTAAAGGGGGTTTTCATACATATGGCCCATAGTCTTGTAGAATTGGGAGCTTGTACAAACTCTTATTGGCAGTAATGCCGGATGATTTAGAGAAGAACGAGACATCGTGGGCAGTGAAACTGAATAATCCAGATGTAGACATTTATAGGAGCCTGGAGTTATCTGCGGAAATCTTTTTAGCTTCCAATCTAAAAGCACAATTATATAAGACCATATTTAACCTGTATTTTAACCGGGGAAGCTTTTCACATGGGGGAAAAGGGACGACGATAGGTGTCCTAGGTGTGAGGTGGGTCCGGCCACACTGACACATATGTTCTATGATTGTGATGAATTGACACTTTTAAAATCTGGGATCCTGGGCTGTTGTAAATCCTTATTTGGTAGCAATTTCGAACTGACTGCTACGCTATTTGTCTTGGGGTATGACAGCTCTCTGAGATGCAATAAGGAACAAGAATACTGCCTCTTTTTAGGCACAGCCACTTATAGAATAATGCTAGCAGCTCGATGGAAGGACAGGGAGCCACCCACTTTTCAGATGTGGTTAGCTAGACTTTTGGGAATCTGGAAACAGGAGGCAGCCCTTTATGCATGCAGAGGGAGGAAAGCTAGAAGTCGAGGGATAAAAATATGGGCTTGCATTGCAGAGTGGAGTGGGGAGGCTGGGGGGGCTGAATAATGGTAAGATGTATAATAAGACCAAAACGGGTATTTTACATGAGTATCGTACTTCGCTGCCTGCTTTTATGATATACACCTGAATGAATTTATGATATGATAATTTTTACTATTGTTATATAAGGGGTGCTTATTTCTCTGGACCCTTCGAAATGTCGTGAATCAAATGTATAAGACTGCATATATTCTTTTTGTTAATTTTCTTATTATGAAATCATGCATTATACTTGTAATTTTGTGAAAATATCTACTCTGGATGTGAATAAAAAAAATAAAAAAATGAAAGTGGTGGGGCGTAAAATTGTCATACTGCACCGCAGCGAGCGAGTGACCCCGAACAACCTAAGGAGGGTTCGGGGGGGGGGGTTTCCCCACGAGAACATTTTGAAAAAGAGTGGACAAATGGTGCATTTTCATGCAAATTTGAGAAAGCAAGAAGGTTAATAAAGCAATTGTGAAAGTGCAGTTATTACATTAATAAAGAGAAGTCATATAACATAGGCAGCTGCTTATTCAGTATAACCACAGAGCTTCGAGATATAATGCATTGCTGAGTAATATCAAAGGAAGCATTTTTTATATTAGCCACAGTGCTGTACCAAGACTCCAAGAGGCAATATGGAAACATGAAAAACATGAAAAAGGATCAAGGTGCTGAAAAATAGCCTTGAACATAAGCTTCTCAGCCCAGGACATGAGCTCAGCAGCACCCACATGTTTAATGGGCATACCTGCCTCGCCCAGGGAATTGGAAACCAAACACAGGGGAGTATTACATGTTTAACACGCCAGAAACCAGCTCCCCACCTTCAGTCTTCATGCTGAACAAATCAAACATTCACCTCCAGTCACAGATCTCGGTTAAATCCATTTTTTTTGCATGCCATGCCATTCCAGGTTAGACCCAGCCATTTGCAAATCAGTCTTGACGCTGTTCCCCATGGGAACAGTCCAGCCCGAACTGCCAGCCCCGGTCTTCCCTGGACCTGAAACATGCACCCTAGAACCAGTTTCGGGGTATCATCCCTCATCAGCCAGGCTAGGTTGTATCTGGTGGGGGTAGTGAACACGGGACCCACGTCTGGGCATACCCGTCCCATTTAGGGCAAACATAGCAAACTGGTAGTTTGTGCTGGACTGTTCCTATGAAGTGCAGGGTCAAGACTGATATGCATATGACTGTGTCCAAACTTGGGTGGCATGGTGAGCAAAAGAACAATGGATTAAACCCAGATGTCTTGACTAGGGGTGAGCATTTGAAAAGTTTCAGCACTCCGTCCATCATCTTGTGTCTATTACAGAAATCGCAGCACTTGGTCTCTCTCTCCTCCCCTGACTCTTCTTCGCTCTTCCCCTATCCTTCTAACTCTCCTCTTTCTTTCCGTCTCTTTCTTTCTTTATGCTCCTCTCTCCTGCTCTATCTTCATCTTCTATTCTTTCTCTTTATCACTTCTGTCTCTCCCCTCTCTTCCTCTTTCATTCTTTCTCTCTCTTTCTCCGCCTCCCATTATTTACCTGTCTTTCTCTTGCTTACTCTCTCTGCTTCCTCACTCTAGTCGGCCCCTTTCTCCTTTCTTTGTGGTTTGTCTTTTCTTTTCCCTCTGTATCTCCCCGTCACTCTTTCCATATATTTCTCTCTCCTCCAAGTGTTCACACTTTTTTTCCTCCCCTCTTCCACTACTAAGGACGTGGAATGTAGCTTGGGACTGGTGCTGTGAGATTTAGGAGCCAGGGCTCTGGCAGCACATGCTTTTAAGTTGCCTGGGAGGAGACTGCAGCAGTAGAGCAATGGTTCCGGCTACCTGACCCAAAATAAGGGCTTTTTTTTAACACAATGCCTAAAATCAAATGGAAGCCTACTGTGCAAGATCTTCAGTGACACTGAACATGGTATGTTGCCACTCACACAGGTTCATCAGCCACACTTTACGCTACTTTACCGACAGAGATGGCATGCTGCCTGCTACTAACCAGGATCTTAGAGGGTCCGGAGATATGTCATCAGGCCACAGGCTGCTTGTGACCTGTTCTACGATTCATGACGTCTAACCAGCTTAGTCCAATTGTCTCAAACATCACTGATTTACCACCTGAGTCCGGCTACCCGCCCTGATGCTCTTCAATTGCCCATACAGCACGAGCGTCCCTCTCTCAATCACACTAGGTGCTATATTACTGAAACTTTGCACTGCTCTTAAATCAACTGGACAAATCCAATTTAAATCACTTTTACTGCCGGCATAACAGGTAATGACACAATCCAATTACACACTATTCTGTTATGTTATCTAATAAGAGGTGCAAAATAAAGTGCAAAACAGTTTGCTCTATGTTTCCATTACAAAAGATTGTTCATTTAGCATTCTAGCATGCATTTAAAAATGAATTATAAGTAATTCTTGTCTAATATAGAGATTCACAATCCCTTGGTTTAAAAAAACATTTTTCACAAGTATAAAAACGATAAATGAACTAGATCGACATCTGTTTGCAGCAAATGGCGAGTATGATGAGTTTGCACTGCCTTTGTGCACCAGCGCACATTTTCTCTAACGTGGCAACGGGGGTCAGTTTCGACAACAAGCTGTCTTATCACTCAGGTGAACATTGCAATGTAGTCAAAGCAGCATTCTTTAACCACTGCACCCCCTCCCCTTGAGATCTTCACAATGCTTTGCATCCCCCCATGTAATTGCTGCCTTTCCAGATCAACTGATTCTGGTGGTTCAGCGGACTACATGCACCCACCGTAAGGATCACTGTTTGACTCTGAGCTCATACTGCCCAATGAAGGTGGGGACATTCAGTTTTCAGATCGATAGAATGAGCGATGGATATCAATAACCAGATTAATTGTCAATAGCGCCAAGAAAGGGGGAACAACCTTTACAACGCAACTTTTACAACGCACTACACTTACAACGCATTTTTTACAACGCACAGTCCATTACAACGCATGACATTACAACGCATGACACTACAACGCATTTTTAAAAACTACCTTTACAACGCATTCCATTACAACGCATACTACCATTACAACGCATAATATAGTAATTTTTACCCCTATACTATCCAACACTTACCCTACTGTTGCACCCCCTGGAGTTAGAATAGTAATTTTTACCCCTATACTATCCAACACTTACTCTACTGTTGCACCCCCTGGAGTTAGAATAGTAATTTTTACCCCTATACTATCCAACACTTACCCTACTGTTGCACCCCCTGGAGTTAGAATAGTAATTTTTACCCCTATACTATCCAACACTTACCCTACTGTTGCACCCCCTGGAGTTAGAATAGTAAATTTTTACCCCTATACTATCCAACACTTACTCTACTGTTGAACCCCCTGGAGTTAGAATAGTAATTTTTACCCCTATACTATCCAACACTTACCCTACTGTTGCACCCCCTGGAGTTGGAATAGTAATTTTTACCCCTATACTATCCAACACTTACCCTACTGTTGCACCCCCTGGAGTTAGAATAGTAATTTTTACCCCTATACTATCCAACACTTACCCTACTGTTGCACCCCCTGGAGTTAGAATAGTAATTTTTACCCCTATACTATCCAACACTTTCCCTACTGTCGCACCCCCTGGAGTTAGAATAGTAATTTTTACCCCTATACTATCCAACATTTACCCTACTGTTGCACCCCCTGGAGTTAGAATAGTAATTTTTAACCCTATACTATCCAACACTTACCCTACTGTTGCACCCCCTGGAGTTAGAATAGTAATTTTTACCCCTATACTATCTAATACTTACCTTAAATGCAATTTAATATTATGCGTTGTAATGGTATGCGTTGTAAAGGTAGTATGCGTTGTAATGGAAATGCGTTGTAAAGGTAGTTTTTAAAAATGCGTTGTAGTGTCCTGCGTTGTAATGTCATGCATTGTAATGGATTGTGCGTTGTAAAAAATGCGTTGTAAGTGCATGCGTTGTAAAAGTGTGCGTTGTAACGACATACATCCCAAGAAAGCCCTTGTGAATGTGCGTTCTATAGCTACATCACCAGTAGTGCAGCTGCCATCCAGCAAAGCCTTCCAGACAAAATGTTAGACAGCAAACAAGGCATAACTATGCGACATACTCGTTTCTATGTTTAAAAAACAGAATACATCATCCATTTTGAGCTGCTGCTTCTCCAGTCTGATTACAAGGTAAGCAGACAGCGGAGTACAAAATGGCTTGTAGAGGACACACAAAGCTGTGAACGGCCTTGCACTTGCCCATCAAAGCACAGGCGGGCTCGGAGTGGGGGACGGGTGGGGGTTCAAAAAGAAAGTAAAAAAAAACATTGAAAACTGCTGTGTGCTCCTGGCCTGGGCCGGGGTCCGCGTTGGCCCCTTGTTCGTGAGTGGCTGGTGGCAACGGCAACCCCTCTCAGCCAATCCAGATGCTGCTCCAGCAGCGCCAGGATTGGCTTGAGCAGGGACTGTCCCCGCCCATAGGAGACCGGGTGCTGCGGCCACTGGCCAGTAGAAACCCTCGCCCTCGCTCGCTCTTCTAATGCAAGGGTACTGCAGGCTAGTACTAGTGCGCATGTTCGGGCTGGTCAGAAAAATGACCAGCCCAAACCCGAACATGCGCACTGGGCCTGCCCTGCTGCTGTCAGTCAAACAAGGAACAAAGTAACAAACCCAACCCTACAGTGCTGCCCCGCCCCCTTCAGCGACGCGTCCTGACTGACTCTGGCCGGCCCGATTTCAAGTCAGGACGGTGAAGTTAAGAAGGAAGAATGTGACATTCTTCCTTGTTAACTTCAAGAAGGTGGCCATGTGGCATTAGTGGGGCAATGCCCCAATAGACGCACCGCCACTGCCCTGAAGTGTTTTTAAATGCGCCTCCTAGCACTCGCTGGTGCCGGCGTGACGTTGGCGGCAAAGGATGGCCGCGGTGCTGCTGGGGCTTGTAGTCCTGGCCCCTGACCTCAGAGTACCCCCGGTGGCTGCTGAAAGGGTGTACCGTGCTGCGGGAGCCCTGGAGTGTTTTTGAATGCGCCTCCTGACACTCGCACTGCTGCCGGCGTGACGGCGGCAAAGGATAGCCGCGGTGCTGCTGGGGCTTGTAGTCCTGGCCCCTGACCTCAGAGTACCCCCGGTGGCTGATGAAAGGGTGTCCCCTATGCTGAAAGGGTGGATACGCTGCAATTAACTGGCTCCAGCATGGAAAAGAAAACGTTGAAGAATATCAGAGGGGACATCAGATATAGATTTGCTATATCAGAAAATGACCACAGAAAACAGCCAATCTAGATTCCTTAATACATGCCAAATATGTAAAAGGAAAAGGGGATGACTTAGAAATGCGCACATCTGCATTAGAGGATGCATTGACACATAGAGAGACTAGGAAATAAATTACATTACAACACTGAATGGCCCAGAGGCAGCGGAAGGTACCTAAGTGCCAGATGTACAAAAGCTTTTTGCATTTCTTAACGGACCGAATTGCAATTTTGGCCCGTTAACAAATGCAAAACAGCCTTTTCATATGTACAAAGGCCAAAAAAAGTTCGCGATAGGGTTTACCTATTTGCGATGCCTAAAGCGCATGTACAAAGCATTTCCTAAATGTGAATTGGGCATTTAGGGGGGGCCTTAAGCCCAGAGGTACCCTTGGGCTTGGATTTCCTAAATTGCGATTTCCTACTAGGAAATTGCATTTTAGGGAATGCAGAACATTTCCTATTTGGCCCATAAGTGGGAATGCAATATATATATATGTGATTTCCTAATAGAGATTCCTACTCTGTAGGGATCGCTGTCAGGAAATCGCAAATTTTGTACATACCATTTTGCATTTTGGAACGCAAATTTTGTACATACCATTTTGCATTTCGGAATTGCTATTTAGGAAATGAAAAATAGGAATTTTGTACATCTGGTCCAAAATTATTAATTGCTAATGTTAGTATTGTTAGTAACTACCAGTTGCACGGACCTCGTTCCCAACTTTCATGAAATTAATAAGGTACATAGAACATGGATTCTTAAAACATACTCATGTAGGCACACATTAGAAGATGATTGAGCTATTAGTCTCGACATTGGACCGCAAATGGGGGGCACTCAAACGGCTAAAGAGAAGCCAATAGAGTTATGGAGGGTTCCCTCTGGAAGGGGTAGCACTGGGTGGGTAGAAAGTTGGGTTTTAAAAATAGGGCAATATGGGTAAAAAGATTTATAAAATTATTCTTCTGGAATCTGAATGAGTTTTGAACTACGAAAAAGTCAGAGAACCATAGTAGTGTACCTGAGGAGATATGGAGTGAGAGACACAAGGCTGAGCATGAACTCATAAACAAGTTATAAAACAGACATGGGTTGAGACGATGCTATGTACTTCTCAGGTTGGCTGTAATAAGTGTGTGGACCTATTGATTAGGAACAAAGCAAACGTACAAGTTATACACTTCATAGTAGATAAAAATGGCAGATGGATTATAGCATAGGTACAGATAGAAAAATATCAGTATACCTGTGTGGGACACTATGGTACTAACTTATATGAGCCAGCCTAGTTAAATAAGATTTTTGTTTCCATCCCTAACTACATAATGGCAATTCTAAGGGGAGGTGATTGTGATATCCTGATGACCAATACACTTGAAGGCTCCACTTACCGTCCACATTGTAATTCACCCAAGATGTCTAGTTGTTTGAAAAATATAACAGATGATGTAGGTCTTGTGCATATATGAAGAGGGAGAGCAGGTCCTCAGAGGTTATACTCTTTCCATAGTAAAAATAAAATATCACCGTAATTTTCAGATTGACTTCTGGTTTCTTGACCAAAAGTGCTTCTTTACTACCATACCTCTGTAAGTTTAGAACTAGATAGCAAGAATTAACATCGATAGTGGACTATGGAAAGGAGACTGCCTAGTCAATCATCTCTTGTTCAGGAATTAGAATATAACACTCATTTCTTTTTTTATATGAGTCTGAATATTTGCCTGCAAAATATAGTTTGCAATGCTTATAAAGCATACATAAGAGGCATTGTTTCTAAGTGGGCCATCAAACATACATAACTAGAAAGGGCCGAGGAAAGAACATTACTGTTGCAGATGAACAGGTTAGAAACACAAATATCAAACGCACAAGCATCCAATTATGATGAGATTAAACCTGAATTACAAATTGGAATGTAGAACATTAAACAACCAAAGAACTCACGACAAATGAGTAATCAGAAGTCTTAGAAACATTGAATATGCAGAGAAGTGTGGTAATTATTGCATGGAAAGTTAGAAGACAGGAAACTCACTATAACAGCACGTCCACTGAGAACTCTTCAGATGATCCGCCTGTTTCTCCAAGAAGTGTAAAATTCAGGACAGCTTTTCATTAAATACCTCAAGCATTCTATAATGAACAGCTTGTGCCAAATTGCCAAGCAGTTAATGCCTTGCTGGATTCACTCAATTATACATGTTTTGAACCACATGATAAGGAAAAGTCTATACCAGGAAATAGCAGAAGAAGAAATAAAACCCCCAATCTCTAAAATGAAAAGAGGGAAAGCTGCAGCCCTGATGGCCTCCTGGGATGGAAATTATAAGAGTCCATAATCATTAAAGTAACCCCTGTATAAAAAAGAACTGTTTAACAGCATCTTAATTAGGGGTTGAACTCCGCTATCCCCCTGGAAAGAAGCCACCATAGAGGCTATCATGAAACCAAATAAGAATCCAAATAAGTGTGAATCTTATCAGCCAGTCTCGTTATTAAATATTGTCTATGTGGTCTTCACTGGAATTATGGCCAGTAGGTTAATGGGATAGTTGAAAAACTGATAAATGAAGATCAAAAAGGGCGTATCCCTAGGAGAGAACTTAGGGCCAGATGTATCAAGCCTTTTGGGATGTATCATCCCATTCTACGAATAGCACCTTTTGAAGTGCAGGAGTTCAATGAAAACATTTTTTCGTTGTGGAGATCTTTATTGTACCGCATTATAGGGAATCTATGCACCCTCTGAACTTAAAGCGCCCTGTTCCATGCCGTGAGTTCTGGAAATGCACTTTTAAGGAGATCCACCATAAATGACCTGATGTCCCCGCCTTCCACCCTTTCCTTGATCCCAAGGAAGTGCAAATTATTCTGTCTTTGATGGTTTTCAAAATCCTCGATTTTCCACATTATATTAGTCAGCTGCTCTGCTTGTGAATCAGCCTGCACCTTCAGTGCCCCGACATCTGTTTCAACAATTGCTGTTCTCTCTTCGCTAACATTTAGTTTCTCCCCTATCTTCATGCAGGATTTATCGATATTTTTAATGGCCCCTTGAAGTTGTTTTGTTGCATATCTCGCTCTTCTGCCCATGGCCTAAGTCTCCGCCTGATGCTCTTTTATCGATTCAGAAATTGTCTCAAGTGAAGGGCCACTACTCTCTCCTCCCAACTGGAGATAATTTATTATTTTAGGTTGACCTGATTTTTCTTTCTGATGGGTCATTTTAGTATCCGAGTAATACCATTTTAAGTCTGCTGCAGATGCCTGTATTTCTTTACTAATTGATTGGCCCAGCTTTCCTTTCAGACTCTTAGAAAATTTCTGTCTCTTAAGAGTAGATTCAGGTGTGAGAGAAGAATTAGTGTTCAAAAGAAATACATCAAGCCCATCTTCACTCGAGCTAAAGTTAGATCCAGCCGTTTCTGAGCCTTCCGTAAGAGAGTAGAATTTATTGCCACCCTCATGCGTGATGTCTAATGCCCTACACACAACCAACTCTTCGTGGCCACCAATAACTTGAGAGGAGATAGATTGAGCTTTTTTGGCGCTTACCGATGTCTGTATTGCAAGTTGATTCCCCTGAAGATCACACATGACTTGGCCAGGTATTTCTCTTGACTTTGAATATTTGAAGTAGCCAAACTGATGGGTTCCTGGGTATTCTGCACCTGCCTGCTTTTGAAATTAAGCCGCTGTTCCACAAGGGGCCTTCTAGCTTGCTCCGAGTTGAACTTCGCTGGTTGATACCAACCCTGGTAATGCTGGTTTCTTCACTGTATCACCTACACGGTCCATCAGGATCTTTTTACACACTCCCCCCAGGTGCTCGGACAAATGGTTAGTAAGGCAAGAATCAGACCGCCTACCTGCCACGCTACTAATTTGCTCCTGGGTTTGGTCTGGTTTCTGGCACCCCACAGCCGTTCAAGTCCCACTTGCAGCTGCATGCCCCTTCTCACAAGTTGCTTGGGAGGATTTTGGTGCCATCACAATGCTCCTGCCAGCGGGGAAGCTGATTCCTCTAATCTGCTTTGTCCGGTGAAAGCACTTTCCGACAGACTCCAAAATCTCCTTGTCGAAGTCTATCTTCGTCGTGACTCCAGCAAACAACAGAACCACAGCAGTTATCCTGCATGGAACTCCCCCAAGAGTCAACATTCGTAATTTTGTCCGCATCCCGTTTCTTCTACACAGGCTCTGCCTCCAAACACCCGCAGCCAGCTGATGCTGACATGGATCAGGGAGAGGAGCCGGCACACCGCGCTCTCACACAGCAACCATTTTGCCTCCATCTGCTGATATTTTATGTAATGTTGTTGGCTAGACATCTGAATTGTGAAAAATGAGTTGATCTTAATCTTCCAAGGACTGATTGGATCTATGCAATAAAAAGAACTCGCAATTATGATCGACAATGTTTTGGAGTGAAGAAAACAAAGTTCTGGCACCAGATAAATGGGTGGTTGGAGGGAAATACGTTCATTTCAGGTCCAATGATTACACCAGGAGTCTGTTCCAAAAGTCAAGGCCTGTGATAGAGTGATATATGTACCTTTCTGTGACGGAATGATAAACATACATTTCTGGGACAAGCATATAATGCAAGACAGGACCTCTGAAACCTTACTGGCACTGTGTGGCACAAGTATAGGCTATGCTATTGCAGCACACTGAAAAAGTCACTCAATTCCAGACAGCCCTGCAGAGGCCAAAGAGATCTGCCTCAAATTGATGGTCAAAGAAGGACTTTACCATAGTCCACCCTGCATGTCCTAAATAGATATATACTTTGAACACTGACATCCTATAACTACACAAAGGATGCCAATAACACAATCCATCTTGATAAATCTCTTCAAATGCCATCTCATACTGACAATCACATAAAGAAGGGCTGTAACAATTTCTGTCTAAGCAGAAGTTGTCTCCTCCCTCACCCTTTACTGACACCTGTTACCTCTTGTAGATCAAAAAGTTCAAAGAGTGGATGACCTCCTTCCAGAGCCAGGACGGGAAATCGGATCAAGGACATACAACATAAACTATCAACACATGGGACCTGTAGAGCTAGTTAGAGCTGCCAGCAAAACTCACTATAATCGCACCCTAGTGGTCATCACACATGGCATAGAAACCCTTCCCATATAAGCTCAAGGCAAAGACAACACTCTTCCAGCCACTTAGTGCAACATGCTACTGGTGTGGACAAGTGATTCATCACCCCACATAGGGTACTAAATGCTCGACAAATACTATAATACAAAATACAAGATAAGTCTCAATTATATTTCTTGTAGAGAAGGCTTAAAAAAGTTTCAGATTGTTTCTGGACTTGAAATCAGTGAGTTACTGGATCATGGGTTCCTCATAAACTGTGAAAAATGTTATATAGAGCACACAAAGGAGATAGCATTTATACCAACTGGATTTCTCATGGAGGGAGGCATAGTGGTTTTACAGAATGCAAAAGATCACCACATCTGATGTCCACCATGACACAGAGGGCTCCATCACTAATGTCAGAGCTACAGGCCTTGGAGGTTATGGTAGCTAGTCGGTCATTCATCCCTGGTGCTAGATTTCACTAGTGAATCAAATCCTAGCCTCTTGGAAGGAAGAGTCTTAGACTACAATCTGACGATAAAGATGGGTCATTACATCAGGAGATAGTTGGTGGCTGGAGCCTTTGCATCTTTAGAAAGGAATTTCTCTCTCTCATCCAGCGATTACTATAACAGTGAAAGATTCCAGTAGTGTTGGATGGGGACCATTGATTGAAGATCAGACTCTAGACTACAGGGGAGATGGTCTGTTGTGGAAAGAGACTCTTTTCCAGATAGAGAGAGCTGGGAATTGCTTTCTCCATCTAAAGGAAGGAGGTTCCTGTTCAAACAAACAAAATGACTGTCAAATCTTTCATAAACTGACAGGGGAAACTATTTTCGGTATCCCTGTTGAGCATCTCAGGAGCCATTTTCTAATAGAAAGAAGTGTTTATCATTGAGACCAACTAAGCATACGCTTTCCTTCCTCTCAGGATTATCATCTACATCCTAAGTTGTTTTCAGTCATAAGTCAGATGTGGGGGTGTCAGTAGTAATTTATTTGCAGACCAAAAGAATTCACTCCTACCAACTTCAATGTCTCAGGTTTTAAAGGTGTTAAATGGAATATGGAGCGAGGGTACCTCAGTAATTATGATTGCTCCTCTCCTGACTCCACTTTTTCTGGTTTCCCTTCAGACCGTGAACAAGATTTCTCAAAAATGGATTTTGTCCATGACTTCTTCTCCCTTGGTGATCCCTTTGTTGCCTCGGGGGTCTCTAGTTCATCTTCACTTAGTGGTATGGAATTTGAATGTGTTGGTTGGCAGATAAAGGGATTGTCACAAGCATTAGCTGCAGCGGTACTGGATTCTAGGAGGCAATCGACCTTAAATTTTGATCCTCTACTATGGAGAGAGTCGATATTGTTTCTTTTATCCAGAAGGCGTTCCATTAATGCATTAAGGCTGTTTTAAGAATTTAGGGGGCATTTATAAAGGCTTTTATGTTCCATCCTTCTTCTCTTCAGTCCTTAATCCCACCGCCCTCCCGCAGGTTGGTCAGCCAGTCTGGCCAATTTGAGGGAAAAGAGGGAGCTGCCAATCTTGGCTACATGCCAGCTTGTCCTGGGGAGGGAGAGTGATTCTGTCATACTCTGATTGCAATGTAAGGGAGGGCTAAGAGGTGTTTTTGTGATTGTGCGCAGCTTGTTATACTGAATGTGGGAGGCATATCCACCTCATTTAGGGCCTGATTACGATAGCAGTGAAGCCGCCACCGACAGCCTGTCGGTGGCGGGTTCACCGCCATCTTGATGCCATTTCCCGCCCGCCAGATTGTGATGGCGGGTGGAGGCTGGCGAGCAGAAAGCCCGACAGCCACGAGTCTGACAGTAGCAATCATTCCGATTGACTGTCGGACTGCCCCGCATCCCCAGAATGGTGGTGTGCCTAGCAGGCACCGCCCTGCCTGATTAGGATGCAGGATGCCCACCAGCCTTTCCATGGCAGCCCACTCGCCATCGAAAGGCTGGTGGGGATGGACTGTGGGGGCCCGTAGAGAACCCCCCTTAATCCCTGTACCTGGGGCACTGGACGGCACCTATTGTGCTCCCCTACATTTTCCTGCACCATGTGGCATGCACCGCATGGTGCCTGCCACGTAGTGCAGGGAAGTGTCAAAGGGTCCTTTTTAGCATTGTGGCGGGATCTGCAGCTAGCAGCACCCACCGCAGTTTAAATATAGCAGATGCGACCGCCGTTGTGGCGGTCGCAACGTAATTTCATGTGTGGGACCGTGGCCTTATAGGCGGGTGGTCCCCATCCCTGGGACGATGGCAGACGGACAGAAGTCCGTCCGCCATCGTAATGACCCCCTTAATTAGGAGCAGAGAGAGGAAGAATGGACTCAAAATAATGGAATTGTCAATAAGTAATCAAAGTAATACACTTCAGGAATATTGCACAGATTTAATAATTGTATTCCATCAAGATGCCATAGTTTCCCAGCTCACCGGATTGGAGACTTGGTTGCGTATGCTTTAGGTTTGACTGAATCTATAGCACTATTTCAGATCTATTTTTCAATTCATCAGCAGAGAAATATCACTTGAAATTGGTCCAGATCCCAAAAATGGCCCTATCGCTGCAATTTGATGCACAAGATACCACGTCTGCCAGAACACAGAAGCTAGTCTTAATAGCAACGTTCGTGTCCAGGTCCATAGCAGCTAATTTAATGTGTGCCATTCTCCCAACATATTTAAAATGGGTGAGTAAAATGCAA
Organism: Triturus cristatus; assembly: GCF_964204655.1. Taxonomy (NCBI): domain Eukaryota; kingdom Metazoa; phylum Chordata; class Amphibia; order Caudata; family Salamandridae; genus Triturus; species Triturus cristatus. The sequence continues at coordinate 278,803,537 of NC_140580.1, read as the reverse complement.
GGCATACAGTGGTACTGCTATTATCAATGGATGCCTTTGACACATTGTTGACGATGGTGGGGCGGACTTAAACTTGTTTTCAGATTTGAGTTTGCTATTTGCATTTTAGTTATCGCATGGGTCCAATAATGTTTTTTAAGCTATCCTACAATTGTTGAATCTATCACTGTTATAGTCATTGCTGGATGAGAGAGAGAAATTCCTTTCTTGTTCCTCTCCTTGTTGAATCATGGCTGTAGTAAAACTATTGAAGGCGATCTGTAGGGAAGGGAAGGTGGCCATGCAGAATTGTCTTGATTTAACATTAATTGTATTTTCGCATACTGTGCGCATTCTTTTTAAATAGAAAATGATATGTGAAACTGTACATCTCTCTAGAGGAATTAATTCTCGCGAAGCAAACATTTTTGATGTTGTTGTCACTTATGGCGATTATATTGGACGATGCTGCGTAAGGAGATAAAGAGCTATCATGTTTTGCTTAAAATTTCAATTTTCGGATGACTTGTGCTGCAAAAATTATGTTTTCATCTTTTGTTTGTTTACACTAAAATAAAGCTTAATAAGATGATCGGTAAATTAACATCTTTAAAAGTAGTTTTCAAATCATAAAAAAGTGATTTATGTGAACAGAAACGATTTTATTTTACAAATAGCCTACACGAAGTTTTTTTAGGTTTACAGGCACCTATCACGTGGATGTTTCACTCTTACCTTTTGTCCAAGAATTGGCGGTGGAGGAACATATAGTGGCTTAATGGGATCAGGAACTGCATCTTTTCCCCTCTCTGAATTCGATGTTTTTTTACTTATCTTCTTTTTCTTTATTTTCCGTTTAATTCCTGGCATTATGCCTTCTCTGTTTCGTGCTTCTATTCCTTCTGTTTGTTATTTTTTGGTAACTATTAGCAACAAACTAATCACAGAGCTATCGCCACACGAGGGCAGCAGAGTGCTGTATGACTAAGATTGTCTCAAAGCAATACAAGCATTGGCATAGCCAATAGGTCTCGCTTTCTGGACATTATGTGTTTAGCCTGAATGTTTGGCTATGTTGTAGAGCATTGTGGCTGCTGTGCTTTATGTTAAAAAGTGTTAATAGTTTTGTTACATTTATACAAGGAAGAAAACATTAGATACAACTGAACAACCTGATTAAAAAAAGATCTAAACATTAAAAATGTTTTCTATTTATTTATTAGTTACAGTTGGCACTAAGTGTTATTATGTGGAGTGCTTTTATGTTGCATGTCGTAGAGTGTAAATATGTGGCGTTTAACTATGTTGTACTGAGTTGTTTTTTGTGGAGTGTATCTATGTTAGCCATGATTATAGTGTAAGTATGTGGTGTATAATTATGTGGCACAGTGTTATTATGTGGAGTGTATTTATGTTGCATTGAGTAGAGTGTAAATATGTGTCGTGTAATTATGTTGCAATGAGTGGTATATGGGGTGTTTTTATTTTGCATTGATTAGTGTGTAAATATGTGTTATGTCATTAGGTGGTACTGAGTGCTATTATGTGGAGTGTATTTATGTTGCATTGAGTTGAGTGCAATAATGTGTCTTGTATTTATGTGGTACTGAGTGAAATGTGTGGTATATTTCTGTAGCACTGAGTATAGTGTAATTATGTGGCGTGTAACTATGTCACACTGAGTAGTATTATGTGGAGTGTATTTATGTTGCAATGAGTAGACTAATTATGTGTTGTGTATTTATGTTGCACAGTGTTATTATGTGGAGTGTTTTTATGTTGCATTGAGTAGAGTGTACTAATTTGGTATGTAATTATGTTGCAGTGAGTGATATCATATGGAGTCTATTTATGTTGCATTGAATAGAGTGTAATTGTGACGTGTGATTATGTGGTATTGAGTGGTATTATGTGGAGTGTCTTTATGTTTCATTGAGTAGAGTGTAATAACGTGGTGTATATTTATGTGGCAATGAGTGGTATTATGTGGATTGTACGTTAAATATAGGTGATAGGTTAAAGACAACCTTTATTGAAAACTATCCTAGTGGTAGCTATGGATAGCATCCTTCTGGATAATTTTTGAATGAATGTAAAGCAGCTTGTTTAACCAGTATATCATTTTGTGAATGACCACATTAAAGGAGTACCACACCATGTATTTATTAAAACATTTATTTATTTTAAACATACCATACTAGTCTCTTTATGAGGCTATAGGTTAATTAACATACGTTTCACATAATAGCACACATTAAAATTGCATAATATACATTACGTCCTAGAGCTGTACTAAACTATATATTAATAAAGCGGTATAAGACCCATGACATAACTAAATATAAGGCATAGAGCCTTTAGAACTGTAGAAGCCATATTTTTAGAGTTTGATTAAGTTAATGAGATATATTTAGCTTTTGGTAGAGAGAGGGTGTTATAGAAATAATTTCTGAGTTAGAGAGTTAATGTAAGTTAGAGTTTTAAAAAGTTTGTGTTGTGCGAGCTAGTGTGTTAGAGATATACATTTTATGTTAGTCTTTAAAGACAGTTACTTATTGAAAGTGATACCCTCGCGTCCAAGGGGTGCTGTCTCTCACACAAGGAGGGCAGAGCTCGGCCTGGGTCTGATCCAATAGGGTGCCCAGGACACACAAGATGTGTGAAACGCGCGCTCATTACCACATAAATGACCGCAGTGTAGCCGCCGGCGGTGGCTGATGAAGGCACAATGCCCTTGCACAGCAGTGCCCTAACCTGTTCTGGTACCTAACAGAGACCCATTGTGCCCGAACACAGTTAAAGTACTTACCAGCACCTCCCCCTCTCCATTCTGCTGATAAGAAGCAGCCGCCCCATGAGGGACGGATGGCACCGTCTGTCTGCCTGTAGGCCAGGCTCCCCCACCTTAACACCCTTCTGACCCCCTCCCTTGGAATTACAGTTAGATAAGGCTTAGAGGAAGACACTACTCGTCTCTCCTTCGTACCAACAGATATTCCGGTTTTACGAATGTACCCGCCCGTCCCCTGGTTATGTCCTGGCTAGAGTTAGCCTTTTCTGGTATTTTACCCAAACCCTTGAGCGCCGGGTTAGAATTATCACCGGCCATACGAACCTGTATCTATTGACTTAATACAGCCCTGAAGAGTCACGGGTTCACTGCCCGCTTGACGAAACATGTGTCGGCTGGTTGTTTCTTTGATGTCATCCTTCCCGAAAGGAAGGTCCAATACATTTCGTTTTGAAAGAAACCACTCAATTGTCTCTACCTAGTCTCATTCGCTACAAATTCCTTTTCGCTTTTGATGTCAGACATTTATATGTACCTACCTTAACGAGTGCACAGGACTTTTGTTAGATTAAGCTTAGAGGCCTGATTCACATAGTTTTCTTGTATGCGTGACTTAGCCCAGTCATAAGTGTGACTCCACCTTGAAGTTTCAGGAATCTGCAAATTCCCTACCGCCAAAAAAAGCTCTGTGGAGAGGGTCAATTTTGAGATAGCCGTAAATATAGCCCATAGTAGGCATATAACGTGCGATTCGTCCCACCACACTTGCCCCCTCTTTTCCCACCACAAAAGGCACCATACCAGTGGATGGTCTTCACTGCGTAGTCTTTATTAATTCTCCGATAACGCCATCTTTATTTGTATATGCACTGTCAACATTAGACCAACTTTTATTAACCAATCCAACACCCATTGATAACATTGGGTTGCACAGTATTCGTTTGAACCACAGGTTACAGTTGCAATTGTATTTACAGTTCAGGATCTCCCGAGACACACGGTATTCGGGTTGTACCAGCAGGACTCAACCCATCTCCATTGCTTCCATTTCAGGCAACTACCCGTCGTCTACCTCCTAGACGCGGCCACCAGAGCACTGCTTTGCGCCTTTCCTTGCGCACCAGCTTTTACCAAGTTGCTTCCTCCAAGCACCGGCACCTCGGGTAGGGCCGGAGAGTCCAGAGCCACCAGCAGGACGGCCCCCTCTCTCGCCAGCCCGGAGCCCCATTGACTGCCCTCCTTGTTCCAGGATTAGCCAGTCCCCGTCAAACAGGAGTCCCCGCCATTTTTCTGGCCCGGGACCCCGCCTGCTCTACCTTAAAAAATGAGGGATGGGTGGGTGGGCAACTTTGCTTCTGGCTGCGACCTGCTGGGTGCCCGAGGCAAGAGGACAAAGAGGGCTTCTCCCTCGTGCACAGCCTTCTCATCCCATTCCCTGGAGGGGCCGCCTGCGTACCTAGATGACGCACTACATGCCTGCCTACCTCCTAATATTTCCTGGTGGCCCCTCCCACTCGCCCTGCCCAGATGTGCCCTGGCCCAGCCTCTCTGTTGCCTCTCACACGAAATGCCACTAAGGGCCCCCCACCCCTAGGCGCGGTGGGGGGCCTCTCATTTCACTTGTATTATATCACCCCATCACAGTGACTAGTCACAAACGGGGTAAAAGTTGACTGTGAATAGTGGGCCTTTATGGTAAACGACGCACCTTTGCCGTGCATTCAAAATATCACACTCGCTAGGGAAACAATGGGAACACCGTGGCCTCAGGTAGCCCTGTTGCGACATAGTAAACGAAACCATGCATACGCTTTAAACATGCTATATTTATGAGCCAACGTGTGGAATAGCTGGAGGTATAAGTGAGCCAAATGTGGTGCAAATTTGATTATTCCCAGTTTATGCACAATCCTTGGCGTAGGATGGTGTGCCCCAGAAATGGGTCATGCGAGGGTGTATTGTGTAAAGAGCTCTGAGAAATGTCCTATTACTTACCGGTAATCTTCATTACTCCTGGTCCCGTAGTCCTCGTCCCATTCCTCACAAGTGGAGATTACTATCTCCGCAACAGAAAAAAAGAACAGGAGCATGCTGGGATACCTAACCCACTCTCTCCCGCCGGGAGTACATAAGCGGTACCAGCCCAGCATGCAGCCTGAAAATACCAAGCCAACAACCGGAAGGCCGGCCGCCAGGGAGGGAGGGAGGGAAGTAAGGAATGGGACGAGGACTACGGGACCAGGAGTAATGAAGATTACCGGTAAGTAATAGGACATTACCCCCAGGTCCCTCCGTCCTCGTCCCATTCCTCACAAGTGGAGAATACCAAAGCAGAGTACCCGGCCTTCTGGAACCCCACCAACGCCAGGGTCACCAGACCGAGAAAAACGGCATCCAACAGAAGCAGAAGGGAGCCCACAAAAAAACGCAGGCAGGAGCACACAACCAGCCACGCCCCCAACCAAGCCGACAGAGCCGAGACCCCAAAACAAGCAGGGGACGAGAAAGAAAGGACTGCAAACGAACACAAGACCCCCCAGGCAAGCCCGGAGGAGGCCCCGTACCCAGAAGCAAGACCCAAGGGAACCCCCAGAGGGGCAGAAATCATCCCCCGAACCACCAGGGAAAAGGAGCCCCAGAGAAGCCGAAGCGCCCCAATGGAGCAACCCAGCCAGGAAGGGCAAACAACCCGGGAGGAAAACCACCAAGGGAGAAGCCCACAACCCCAGGCACCACCAAGCAGCCGCCCCAACAGGGACAAAACAGCACATGCCGGCCCAACGCTCAAGAGCGCACGAGAGCAGGCTGCACAGGGAGACAGGCCAAAGGCCCAGAAAGGAATACAGCAGGTCAAGACAGAGAGCGAACCCCCCAGAACAGGGAAGAAGGCGACCCACAGCCGGACCAACCCACAAAAACCACACCAAGAGGCGAGGGGAAGGAAGAGGAGAACGAAGAGGCACGCCAAACTCAGAGAAACACCGAACGCGACCAACCACAGGACCAACCCCAACACACCAGGGGAAGCCACCCGCAGAGCCGCAAAGACTAAAGAGGAAGGAACCAGACAAGAGAACAGGCACCGATCCAGAGCAACAACCAGGAAGAAAGGGGCCAAGTCAGCCAGACAAGGCCCCCCCCACCTACCAACAGCCGACAACCGCGGCAAAAGGAACCGGAGGCACAGAAACCCACAGAAGGCCCAGGCCAAAAGGCAGGAAAGACAAGCCGTCAACCCCAGCAGAGACACCGGACGGCCGCAGCCAAGGCCGCCACACCGGGAGAAGAAAACCCGGGCACAGGAACCAGCCAGAGGCCAGGACCGAGGCAACCACAAGCAGGAGACACAAGGACACAAACCCAGGAACCCACCCAAGCAAGGCCAGGGACAGCAACAAGCGCCACCCAAAGCAGACTCCACACACGGCCAGCGAACAGCCAGGAGAGAACAACCAAGGGCCGAACACAGAACCGGGGAAACAACCCCAGAGCCGGGAAGGAGGAACCCCCACCAACCAAGAGCCGACCCACAGGCAGGAGGACACCAAGGAACCACCCAAGGCGAACCCCAAGAAGGGCAAAACAGGAAGTGAACAAGGAGGCCAACAGCCCAACAACGCACGCAGCCCAGAAGATGCAAGAAGCCAACCGGACAACGCACAAGCCAGCCAGCCCGGCGGACCCCAAAACAGAGCAACAGAACCCGAAAGGAGAGGCAAAGGGCCAACCGACCCAACCCCAAAAACCCCAACCAAGAAGGGGCCCAGGGACTGGCACTAAAGCAAGCCAAGCAACCCAGAGAGGAGAAGCAGCCGGGGAACAGAGAGGGAGACCGGCAAGCCACAACCGGCAACCAACACAAAGTTCACAGCTCACCAGCCAGGCGCAAGGGAGCAGCACAGGAAAGTACACAGGACCAACCCGGCACCCAGACCAACAGGGCCAGAACCACCGGCCAGCAAGAGGTCAAAAAAGAGGACCCAAAAGCACCAGAGAACGAGCAGCCAGGGAAGAACCCAGGCAGGGACCCAGGAAGGGACCCCGCAAAGGAAGCCAAAAACAAGGACCGTAAGGGAGCAAACGCCACAGAGGCAGAGCGGAGGCCCCAGCAGCACCCCGGAACACCCCAGGCACCCCCAAACCAAAGGAGAGGAGCCCGGAGAAACCAAAGGCGCATGACCCCCGGGGGGAGCGGGAACATACCCAAAAAGGGAAGAACAAACCACGCAGAGCCAGCAAGAGCAACGGCCAGAGACACCACAGGCCGAAGCAGGCCGCACGGGAGCGGGAAATACACAAGCCCAAGGACCGGCCCACAGGGGGAAACCCACAGCCCAGGCAAATCCAACCACCAGCACAAGGCCGAAAAAGGGGAGCGGGGACGCAGCAACGCGGCCCACACACCAGGGGAGGCCGACACCAGACCACAACCGGCAGCCCCACCAACAAAACCACCGGCCAAGCCCTAGAGAAGGCACGGCGAGGAGGACACCGGGAGCGGCACCCATAAGCAGGAAAGAAGGGCACAGGGCATCCCGAACCCACAAACAGGGAGGGGCACAGAAGCAGCGCACCCAAGAAACCAAGGATCCACCCAGGCAGAAGCCAAGGAAGACCCACCACACCCAGCCACCACAGGAGGCAAAAGGAGCGGCAGCTAGAGGCAAACGACCCCAAGCCACAAAGAAGGGGAAAAGGAAACCACAACAGGAAACCCAACCCCACCAGCCAACCCAGCGCAATACAACACAGCACCAGGCAAGAGGCCAGAGGCAAGCAACAACACCAGCCAGAAAGCCCACCAGGGGCCCCACCAGGACAGCCCCGGAGCCAACAGCCAACCAAGACCAAGACCCACCGGGTCAGAGGGAGGACACAACAGCCCCCCCCCCCCCCGGAAACCAAGAAACAGAACCTCACCCACAGGGAACCCGCCGGAGAAGGAGCCCACCAACCCAGGCAGGAGGGCACGCCGGAGGGCAGGAGAGGAGCGAACGCAAGGGCACCGACGCACCCAGCCGCAACACCAAGACATGACCAGGCGCCAGCAGGGAGGAAAGGCCACAGGCCAGGACACCCCACACAGCGAAGCCCAGAGCACCGGCCAGGCACAGGGGGGCAGAAAGAAACAAGGCACCCCGAGCACGGGCCATACCAACCCCCCCCGGAAGGGCGCAAGAAGCGCCCAGCACCAGGATCCGCAGGCAGGCACCCTGATAGGCACGCACCAGGCCCGAAACCACAAGAACAGGCAGGAACCACCAGGGCGGACAGGCAGAAGGCGGCAGAAGCCGGGCAACAGGCAACCAAGGCAGACATCCAACCAGGCACCAACCAGGGGGAACAGAAGCACGCAGGGCAGGAAGACCGGAAGCCCACAGGCCAGAGGAACGAACCAGGCCGAACCCCACCCAAAAACGAAAAAGCCCAGGAGAGCAAAAGCGTGCACCCGGGAACGGGCGGACGGGCGGACGGCCACAGCACCCGCCAGCCCCGGCACACCCCCAGCAGTGGAAAACAGGGAGCCAAGGCCGCAGGCCATTACAGCAGAAGAGCGCAGCACAGGGAAGAAGAAATGCGGCACCCACTAGGGGACAGGCCAACACCACCAAACAGAGACCGTCCCCCAACCCCCCGCCCAGACGCCATCCAGCAACAAGCGCCGAGCAAGCGGAAAACAAGTAGGACAGGGAACCCACAACCGGAGGAGGAAGGCCCCCCCCCTCCCCGCAGCACCGGGAAGCAAGGCAAAGACACAGCGCAGAAAGCCACGCAACTCCCCCAACCCAGCAAGCAGGAACAGGGAGCGCCACAAGCCAGCACGGACAAACCCCAACAGGAATCACCCAGCAGATGGAGAGACCAGAGGATGCCAGGTCCCAGTGTTTAGTAGAAAGCGCCAGCAGCAAGCAAGGTGAGAAACCACCGAAGCAGCCAAGCAGGTCCCCCAGCTAAGACCGCCGAAGCAGCCCACCGCGCACAGCCAGACCCAGCAGGCAAAGCACAGACCACAGAGCCAGAGGAACACGGAGCGAAGAAAAGCGGAACCGCTATGCGGTACTCACCACAGGGGCAGGAAGAGCACACCAAAAGCGCCCTGCCCCCAAGACCCAGCCCAGGCGCCCTCCAAGACACCAGCGCCGGGCGAGGAAGAGAACTGCAGCCACCGGTCCGACACCGACCCCCATCAAGTACCGCTCCTGCACCAACATCAGGAACAGCAGGGGCAACAGGAAGGAAAGGAGGCGAGTAGCACACCAAGGGAGACCAGGAGCACCGCCCGGCGCAGCCCCTGGACTCCCATATCAGCCATAGCAGCGTGTCTTCCAGCCAGGCCAAGCCGTAGGAAGACGCACGCTGGAACCCGTAAGAAATCCGGACATCCGGCGCCCCAGCCGCAAAGGGCCGGGCGCCAATCAACGCGACTCCCAGCAAGCCCGGCAGGCCAGGAGACGCGGAAGAGGACGTCGTGGACAGCCCAGCAGCCCCACGAGACATCCATCGAAGAAATCACAGTTAAGTCAGCAACACGTCCTATTCCGTCGGAAGACAGAAAAAAAAGAACAGGCTGCATGCTGGGCTGGTTCCGCTTATGTACTCCCGGCGGGAGGGAGTGGGTTAGGTATCCCAGCATGCTCCTGTTCTTTTTTTCTGTAGCGGAGATAGTAATCTCCACTTGTGAGGAATGGGACGAGGACAGAGGGACCTGGGGGTAATGCTTTCCAGCATCACGTCCAGTAATCTCACAAACAAACTCCGATAGGGCAAACACTGTCTATGTTTGTCGGGCCCACGGTTGAAAATGGAGCCTCCGGGAGCCATTGTGATACTTTTAATGAAGTTGTTGATTTGGAGCACACAACATGGGTGTTCCTTTCCACATAATATAGTTGCGAAGACAATGGGCGAGCTTTGTAAACACGAGGGCCTGACAGCTCCAGTCCCAGCCCGTGCGCTTCAGGAGCACATCCAGTACATCTCACGAACAATCCTATAGGGCAAACACTATCTGTGGTTGTTAAATGGCTCTGAGAGCTCCTTGCATATGGGCTCGTAGTTAATGTGACATGAGCTTTCTTCCTTTTGGTACGGATTTCCAATCTGATAACGCTCAGTTTTTATTTAAATTTACCTTTACTTTATAAAACATTACATTTTACAATCTGAAATTTCAGTACAAGACTGAAGAAGTCAATGTAACTGGAAACACTTTCTCTATAATATGTATTTTTAGGTCTCGCTCTCGAGGTCTCGCTCTCGAGACCTATTGTCGCCGAGATGCCTCTCAAGTGAGACAGACCGGGGCACGCGCAGTGATTGGGGTCGGGGTCTGTGGACGCGCTTGCGCAGACGCACAGACACACGCGCGCGCGCACACACACCCCGCCGCTGCCGACCCCCTCACCGCATCCGCTGCTGCCTAACGCGCGCGCACGCACACACCTCGCCACCGCCCCCCTGTACAAAAAGCATTGGCAAAGCCAATAGGTCTCGCCTTTGAGACTATTGGCTCATCCATTGCCTTTGAATCATGCTCTATAGCCTGGGCATTGCAGACTTTGCCAGACCTATCATTGGCAAAGTCTGCAATGCCCAGGCTATAGAGCATGATTCAAAGGCAATGGATGAGCCAATAGTCTCAAAGGCCAGACCTATTGGCTTTACCAATGCTTGTGTTAAGCAGGCATTATCAGGGTGCAGAGCGGGGCTGCTGGTTCCTCTGCAGGCATCAGCAGAAGGGGTTTGCTCGGTGGAGAGGGTGCACACAATTGAAACAGGACATCCACGAGGGTGCACGTACATCCTAACATTCACACACACCTCGCTCCCCCATTTTGCAGCAGCAGCGCGCCCAGCAGCCCCCTCACCATGACCACCAACGACTCGATGCAGATCCAGTTCGGTCTCATCAACTGCGGCAACAAGTACCTGACGGCGGAGACCTTCGGCTTCAAGATCAACGCTTCTGCTTCTTCTTCATGCTGGTGGCCGATCTGGACGCTGGAGCAGGGGCCCGAGAACTCGACGTCCGTCTTCCTGCGCAGCCACCTGGGCCGCTACCTGGCCGCCGAGGAGCTGGCCCCCGAGTGCCGCTTCGCCATCGTGGCGCACGACGATGACCGCTGGTTGCTGCAGTCCGAGGCGCTACCTGGGCGGCAGCGAGGACCGCATCTGCTGCTTCGCACAGACCATGGGCACGGGCGAGCGCTGGAGCGTGCACCTGGCCATGCACCCGCAGGTCAACCTCTACAGCCTGAGCCGCAAGCGCTACGCACACCTGAGGGCCGCGCGCGCCGTGCCCTGGGCCGTGGACGCGCTCATCACCCTGCTCCTCCAGGAGCAGCGCTACAGCGTGCAGACGGCCGACCACCGCCTGCTGGCGCACGACGGCGGCCTGCGCGACGCCCCCGACCGCGCCACCGGCTACACGCTGGAGTTCCGCGCCGGCAAGTTGGCCTGTCGCGACTGCGAGGGCCGCTACCTGGCACCCTCGGGCCCCAGCGGCACGCTCAAGTCCAGCAAGAGCGGCAAGGACGAGCTCTTCGTGCTGGAGCAGAGCTACCCGCAGGTGGTGCTCAAGGCGGGCAACGACCGGAACGTGTCCACCCGGCAAGGTGAGGTGGTGACTGGGGACATGATTCTTCCACTTAATCCTACAACCGCTGAGGACTCCTGAAGCTAGCATATTTTTTGTCAGAACAATGAGTGATTATCCAGTCATCGCATGCTTCCTGCATGCTCACGTGCGCTGCAGTTATTTTTGGTTTTATTTATCTTGCTCTCATACAACAAAGCGATCGCTTTTGCGATCGCATGTTCTATACAGCACTGGCTACTACCAAACAAAACTTGTTTAATGAGTGAATGCCTCGTTTTACACGTATTGCCACGTGAAAGCCAAGCCTGCTGGCTTTGTCAATGCCTATTTAAAGTTAGAACGGTGCTGTGCTGCTCACTGTTGGCTTCAAACAAGTCGAGTCCGTTCATACCTAGGAGATGTTCAAAGCCACTGTATTTTAAGACCGTCACCTAATGCACAAACAGACTATGCAGGTGTGTGGCACAATTCAGAGGTTGTTTCATACGCAGTACGGCTTGCTCCGTGCACATGTAACGCTTAGGAAGTACTCCCCCCGACCCTGGCACACACTGGTCTGTCAACGCGACACCTGAACAAGAACACTTGAGGATACGTCCAGCGCCTCCCACTCAAAGGCGGAACCGATGACAAGCGGAACAATGGCGCGCGCCCTGGGGGGTGTTTCAAGAGTAGCTGAGAGCCGGCCTTCATCTACGCGATTAATCTTCTTAGTCAAGTCATGGACAAACATGGCGCTGCAGTGTGAGAACAAATACTCCACTGTACGATGATTGTTGTAAAGAATAGGGAAACTTTGTCAGGTTATAGAAGACTGCACACTTCATTTATGACAGCCTGCAGTGATAACAACTTTAATATCGGTGTCGGCTCAACATCCAGTGATTCTGGGCAGATCACTTAATCTCCCGTGCCTACCAAAGCAATGAATGTGTGTGTCCTTGTGTAAAGGAACTGGTGCTCATGTAATGTGGTCCAATACCTTCGGGTCGCGCTATACAACACAGAAAACAAGCATTTGCAATGCAATAGGTCTCGCAGTTACACGAGTTAAAGCTATTGGCATTGTAAATGACAATGCCAATAGGCATTGTTATTTGCAATGTCAGTAGCTCAAACTTGCGTAAATGCGAGACCTAATGCATTGCAAATGCTTGTTTCTTTCTGCTTCGAGCTGAGTTGTAAATATTGGCGAAAGTAAGAAAGCCCCTGAGTAACTATAGGGGCTCTGCCAGCAACACAAACGTTTACCTTCTGTAACCTCTATAGAAATATGTATTTCGTGTTTTCCTTAATATGGAAAACAGTTATTTACATCCTAAATAATAATCTAAAATGCAATGCCCTAAAAACTAATGTAAGTAAACAAGTCACATTACGCAATAAAATATTTAGCTAATATACTTGCAAAAACGAAACGTTGTTTGCTAGGACACTTTGAATGATTCCCCACTCTTAACAGATTTAGACGAAGTGTTCTCAAAAGAACTTTCTTCCGTGGCTAAACAAAAAAAATTATAATACAGGTAATTATAATCCAAGACGTATTCATTTGTAGCATGCAAGGGGGGAGTAAGTGATTTGCCCTGAATCACAGGATGTTCAGCAGACGCCCCAGGTTCGGAGCCGGCAATTCTGGCCGTTAAGCCACATCCTATCTTGGTTTGAGGTCTGTACTGCCAGGCAGAGCAGAGAGCGAGAGAGGGGGCTTGTCGATGGCTTAGGTGCTTTGTATGTTGGACAGGACAGTGTTTTCGGATATAACTTCCGAAGACAAGCCCTTAACCGCTGGCTGGACGCAGGCTGCTGCTGAGCTAGCAGCTCCTGTTTTACAGGCGCGCGCCCAGTCACTAGACCGCTGATGGTGGTCGGAGGCAGTCTACAAATTCAGGGAGCGGCGATGTAAGCTAGCCTGGGGGTGCAATAGACTTCATACGCACTGTTATCAGATGAAAAGCTAATAAACAACAGTGGGAGGGTTGAGGGGAGTGCGGCCCAGAGCAACCAAAGCGTATCCCTTGCCGGAGCGAGCCAGGGGCACCATGTGTTTGCGATGATTACTAACACATGGCGCCGCTCGCTCCCGCAAGGGAATCGCCACACGTGCACGCGTTGCCATTGAAGGCAATGGAACGCGTGCACGTTTTAGCCTGAAAAAGGCAATCAATGGCTAGAGGTCTCTTTCCTATGCAGCGCATGCGCGCTACGTAGGCTAGACCTAAAAATGCAGCGTCCGGCGATACTCAAGAGTTATACGTACAACTTTTCAAATGTAATTAAGATCGTGCCAAAATATCGTTGAGCAAATCGTTTTGTCAGATTTCTACGTGTGTCTCGCTGTTTCAAACAATATTTTATAGCAGGAATCTGGCATCAACGCAGAAGTGCAGGTAGGTCTGCTTAAAAAATCTTTGTCTAATTACCACGTTTGCCTAATTTAGCAACATCCATGCAAGTGAAGGTTGCGCAAGCGGTTTAGAGGCTACTTTCAATAAGCAGATTTACATTTAGAAAGGGCAACACTTGCAAGTATTTAAAAGGGATGTAAGTAGACAGTGGAGGATTTAACAGGAGGTAAGGGTGTAAATGCCCCCCTCCCCCCCCCCCCCCCCCCCCCCCCCCCCGGTTTGGCTTTTGAATGGGAATTTCCTGGTCCACCCCTGGAACCTGGCCGAAATGCAAGTGATAGCTGGAGGAAAGGATGGTGTTGTGCTCAGCGAAAACTGTGTGCAAATTCAAAACTGCGCTTTACCTATTTGGATGGACATTGATCTGAAACTGAGGCTTGAAAGCATCAATTCAACACATATCCTTGACAGTGAAGTCGATTTTGCTCCACAGTAACGACAGAGGGGCGTAAAGTTGCAAATCATGAAGGCTTTTATTAACAAATTAGTAAAGTTACAGTTTCAAATTGAATCAGTTGTGTCATACATCGGTAATTACCTGTATACAGCATATGTGAATATAATCCAGGCAAATCAAAATAGCAAATACAGGCTCAAGTTATTAAAAGACAGAATACGCAATTTAAACAGATTCGGTTCCCTTGAAAGGAACCTCCCTAATACGTAACTAAAGTTGCAGCAAAGTTGGGAATTCATAAGCAGCAGGTGTCAGCAAATACATCCCAAATAGAACCAAATGAAGCTTCCAATCAGAACAGGAAGAAATGTGCTTACTCGATAAGCTATCTTTATGAGCGGGGTTAAAAAGAGCATGGCGACTCAAGAGCAGGGAAAGGGACATCCACCTCTGAAAGTGGTCAGAAGTACGTCTAATTAACACACAACCAAACAATGTACTTCAGCTACAGATACATTGCATGGGTGCCATAAAGAGGGAGCCAATCAAATGTAAACATTCATGGTGAGCACAGTGACGGTCCATTTCACATGAGTAGCAGTTTCAGTCCCAGAGCCTCCAGAGATATCGGACAAAGGGGAGGACTTCTTTTTCTTCGACTACTTACTTCCACCAGTGCAAAAAGCTGGCATCCAAATCATTTAGTTGCAAGAAATGACTCTCAGGTACATTTCTAACAACAACATTACGGACTAACAAGATCACGGCATCTTTTGGTGCCTGGAACGTGAAAAAGATTATGCACAGCGAGCAGGTTTGCAACATTTCATTAAAATGGAGTTGGTCATCTGAGGTCGTCAATGTCTCCTGCTAAATTAATGTGAACATTTAGTGAGAAATTGGGTTGTTGGTTGAGGGGGTTGTGATCCCTTCTCACGCAAGCAGTGACAATCCTTATCAGAGTGAACCACAAAAAGCCACTAAATTTGCCTGCGTTAAACCCTGTGGTAGCTTGGCACAAAAGCAGTCAGGCTTAATTTAGGGGCAATGTGTAAAGTATTTATGCAACGCACAAACAGTAACAAAGTGAAAATACAACACAGGAAAAATCCCACACCAGTTTAGGAAAATAGAGTACAATTTAATTACAAACTTGACACCAAAATGACAAAAATCCAAGCAGTAGAATCATAGATATGGATTTTTAAAGGTTTTAGGCAAGTAGGGTGTCTATAAGCACATAGCGTTACTCACGGTCAACTGTTCGTGCAAGACTTGTGGAAAGTCACAAGTTCAGGCCGACTGCGACCAACCCTCTGAAAAACTTACCTTCTCAACATCTGGCACAAAGAGTTCAGTTTGTGCTGGAGCCGCAGGGAGAGTGTCGCGGATGGTCATCGCTGTAACGTGAGGAGCAGGCTAAGCGTCATGGATGGTCGTTGCTGTAGCATGAAGATCCTGTTGGGCATCATAAACTGTTGTTGCTGGAGCTTTATGTTGGTGGTCACCGTGGGCTATTCATGCTGTAGCGCGAAGTGCAGATTTCACTTTGCCAGTCGTCGCTGTAGCGCGAAGGACTGGGCTTACTAGAGCTTCGCATTGGTGGGTGGTGGGGGCGGCAATATCTTGGCTCAAATGGGCCAGTTCGCAGTCATGAAGAGCCCAAGGAGGAGATCAACTGAATGCCAAACCAAGGGTCCAGGACCTGGGAAGCACCTATTGAGAATCAGAAACTCACTCCAGCAGGGGCCAGCAGGGCTCAGGCATGTCCAGTTGCAGGTTCAGGCAGGCACACTTGCAGCAGGTCAGTTGTGCAGTTGCAGGGATGCCTCTGGAGCTTGTTATGTCCCTGTAGCAAAGAACAGGAGGTCAGTCAGCTGAGCCTTGGAGTCACTTCAGTCTGGGTTTAAGGGAACAGGTCTTCCTTCTCAGGCATCAGGGCTGGACTCTAGCAGGTCCAGTTGCAGGTCCAGGTAAGTCCAGCGCAGCAGGTCAGCTGTGCAGTCCTTCTTGTGTAGTATCCAAAGGTCCAGCCATGTACTGTAAAGTGGGTCTTAGTGTCCCAGTGTTATATCTGGTGCCAGCTTGGAAGTGGAGGAAATGTCTGGAGTTTTCTCCCCACAGGAGTGTCTGGAATTTTCTGTTCACAAGTAAATTAAATGTGCCATTTGGGTGCATCCCAACTTTACCATGTTTTAGAGGAGTGAGCACAATCACTTCAGCACTGGTTAGCAGTGGTAAAGGGCACAGAGTCCTAAAGCTAACAAAAACGAATTCATCAAAACTGAGGTGGGGAGCTAGGGGGAAAGGAAAATATTTTTGCGGGGAACCTGCCGTGAGGGCGAGCTCCAACACATACTCTGACTTCGGCTAATCAATAATGTAAAAATCACTCATTATATTCAATCTAAATATGAAATATAATGTGCATATAATGTAAAAATCACTCATTATATTCAATCTAAATATAAAATATCATGTGAATGATTATACAGGTTGATTTAGCATGTCATTAAAAGTAAATGAAAAATAGTGGCATTACATCACCAATTTCCCCCCACTAATGGCTCGCATATCCATCACACAAAACATCCAGCATTTTCCTTCATGACAATTCAGAAACCAATTGCTGTCCGCTGTTGCTTATGTCTTGATTCCTCCAAATCCTGTGACTTGTCATAAACACAACCTTGCCTTTCCTCCAATTATATTTCCTCTTGTTTCCTTTTCATTCCTTCACCCTCAGCCAATCTCTCTCCACCTTTATGTTTTACAGCCTCCTTCCATTTCATCAGCTTAAATCCCTTTACCATCAGAAACAAGCAAATCACACAAAGTTCAAGAATTAAATAGGTCTCAATATAGCATGTAGATGTCCACCACCAAGTCCACTAAGCCAATTGACTATAGCAGAAAATCCTTTTCCAATTGCTTGCCAGGCACTTGTCTCTTCCAGCTCTGTCTAGTCTTTAGATAGATTTGTGATACTTTTCACATATTTGTTTAATTCGCTGCTATCTGTCGCATAAGGATTGTATGGCTAGATTTGTAACATCTTACAAACTCCATCTTCCTTCATGAACAAGATGTCTAAAGAAAGCCTATTCTGCAAACCCATATCTCTAATAGCAATTAACTTTGTGTTAATGGCTAAAAGTGTGCCAGATATACTGGTGGTGAGTCTATCTACTAAAGTAGACAGCCTTCCAATTTTTACCTGCTATTTGTGAAGCACTATGTTTAGCTTTCCCAGGGAACCCAATTTTCTGGTTACACCTTGGGGATCACTAAAGCTAAGTGGCAGCTCTCAACCCAATCTTCATGAAGCTGGAACTAAGCATTCTTTCCACACACATAATAAATTCCAGTAATAACAGGGTCATTTCCAGTAAATATATGATCAGTATAACATAAGACTTCAAATCTATGTGAGCATTTGCTCCAAACCACCATCTGGGAATTTCAATCATTTTCCTTCCCAATAGAAATTAATTTTCAGCCGTATTCCAAGCATTTTATATTTCTCTTCTTCCTTTCCCCATGCCCCTCTTGATTTATCCCCTCTCTTCTTTGCTTCCGGGGAGAGGAGTTGGCCTAATGGCTAGGGCAGTCGACCCGAATCTGGGGATCTGGGTTCAAGTCTCAGCAATGACGCTGACCATCCTGTGATTGTGGGCAAATCACTTAATCTCCCTGTGCCTAACAAAAATGAATGTGTCCTAATGTAATGCAACTGGTGCTATGTAAAGAGCTCTGATACCCGATTCGGGTCAACTTCGCGCTATAAAAAAATAAAAAATGCAATGTCTTACCTTTTAGCTTATGAATCATCAACAAAGTCTTTTACCTCCTCACTCAACTTTCAGGCCATATTTTGTCTATAGACTCGGGAGGTGTCAAGCTTAACTTGTGACCTAAAGAAGCGGTACACAGTATGCATAGTTTTGGCCTTAGCATTAGGGTTTAAATGTTTGTACATAGGCAGCTCTGAAAGAACTACATCATAATTAGAAAAACAATATTCAAAATTAAGCTGATGATGCAAAGGACTCAAAATTATATTACAATATATACGTGAGTGTTATATGATGGTTGGTCATACTCTCTGCTGCAGATGCAGGCAGATGGGTACAAACATAACAAGCCTTTGCATGCATTAACGAGAATACTCATGCCAAAAGGTGAGAAAAACATTTGAAGTAAAATTTCCCTCAGAACTACCCTTATGCATCAGCTTCAAATCAATACTAGGCTGCTCTTCTACTAAGGCAGGGATAGGTTTAGCTTTAGGAGTAACTTGTTTTGCAGGGGAACTTAAACATATTGGTAAATGATTGCTACTATGACCACAATTGCTCTATGCTGGTTTAGTGAAAGGATCAACATGGTTTCTCATGAATCACAAAAGTAAAAAGTAAGACTCAAAAATAACTTAAGGCAAAAAAGTTATACTGGTCGCTTCTACTAGAGCATATCGGCAAAACTGTTGAATTGTTCGCAATGAATATCAAGTCCAGCTGCTTCAAAATTGATCCTTAACGCTCCATCAATCTTCTTCTAAAATGGCACCCCAACTCTTCTACTGGAGCCTGGGCCCTAAAGGTCATCATAAAGTTCAATCTAAATGTTTAATCGCTTATAAATTTCAGTTGACTTTATATCACTCAAAATCAAAAATCAGTCAGAGTCAAAATGAGGCAGCTTTAATCATGTAGGTTTTTTAGAAACAATCTGTTGGTCCCCAATCTCAAATATTCTCAAGACAGCCTCACTTTCAGCAAAGTAGATCCATCAGCAGCTGAGTATCTCCGACTAGGTAGTTGTGTTCTTCTCGATCGTCTGACTAATGGCTATTCAATGTTGCTGTCAGTTAGAAATTATGTTTCTGGTTGGCACACATATGCACCCTGTCCAAGCAGAAACCACAATCATAGAAAGGGCAAGTCAGATAAACACCATAAATTAACCTTTGTTCACCCTCTGGTAGCTTAGCACAGAGCAGTCAGGCTTAACTTTTAAGAGGCGATGTGTAAAGTCTGAGAAAGTGCCCTCTTTCCTGCATGGTATGCCCCCACTTTTTGCTACATTGCTGATGTGCTTTGACTGAGTGTGCCCTGGGCTCCTGCTAATCAGGTACCCAGGACCTACGTTCCTTCCCTAAAATTGCATTGAAGCCTAAACCCAATTGGCATCTCTGGCCACATGTCAGACCCTGGTAAATTGTACCACAGGTACCCAGGGCACTGTGACCAGAGAAGGCCTCTAAGGGATGCAGCACTTATTGTGCCACCCTTAGAGGTCCTGTACACTGACACACACACACTGCCTTTGCAGGCTGCGTGTCTTGGTGCAGAACAAAGTGAAGAGTAGACATGGCACACATCTCTGTGTGCCATGCCCACAAAATACTGCCGTGGCATAGATCAGTCACCCCTCTGGCCGGGTGCACTATACCAGAGGTGAGGGTACAGGGGTATGAGCCCTGTACCCCTACAGTGCCCAAGTCCATTATTGGGCATTGTAAGTGCAGTGCTGCCATTAAGAGTATATGGTGCTGGGAGTTTGTCATTACGAACTCCACAACACCATAATGGGTACACTGAAGACTGGGAAGTTTGGTATCAGACTTCCCAGCACATTAAACCCGCACTGATGCCAGCGTGGGATTTAATGTAAAATGCACAACAGAGGGCATCTTAGAGATTCCCCTGAAACTCGACCAACTTCTAGTGACCTGACTGAGTGGCTGCTTAGGCTGCCACCAACAGATATGTTTCTGGACCCCTGGGTCAAGTGCCTGCTGCTCTCGGGGGCCTGAAACAATGCACATCCTGGGACGAGGTGCCAGGCCTCCTCCCCCAGGATGGGCAGGATTCCCAAAGGGGAAGCTTCAAAGGCATGCCGCCTTTGTGAGCCTCCCCAAGACCATTTGCTGCTTTCAGCAACTGGTTCCCACTGGTTCTACCACCCACTTTGGGTGGGAGAACCGGAGGGAAAAATAAGTGCGGGAAGAGGTGTGCCCACCATCTTGAGGATGGGAGGACCTAGCCAACCAGGGACAGGCTCCTGCTCCCCTCCCACTAGAGGGTGGCAAGATAGGGGGTGTACCCACCCGAGGGAAGGGACCCAGCGGTCCCTGCCCTTAACATACCTGTAACGCCCCAAAATCTAGAATTTAGGGGGCACCCTGAACCTTGCTTCCTCAGATCCAGAAACAACAAGAAGAAAAGAAGGACAGAACAGCTGTGCGGCCAGCTAACAAGAGGAATACGCCCACTGACTTGGCCCCAGCCCTACCGGCCTGTCTCCCCTCAAACTTGCTCCTGCGAAATCCCGGTGTGTCCTGCAGCCAGCAACCTCAAAAATCCCGGAGGACCTGCCTGCCTTCACTTCCAAAGCCTGCATCTCCTGTGAACACCGATTTGTTCAAACTGCAACCCTTGGCAGCAGCCGGAGACCACGAATCCAGCCCACTCTGCACCCACCAAACCTGGCTCGAACTCGAGTGGAAAAACACCACGAGGAGGTCACCCCGGTGATTCTGACCCAAGGTCCGGCGACTCCTGACCTGCCTCAAGCCTCCAGCCGATGCCTGCAGTCTAAATCCAGAAGGGCCCCCTAACCGCGACCAGGAGCTGGTAAGAAGATCCAACCCCAAAAGGCACCCCTGCACCCAATGCCCCACGGCCTTGTGTGCCCAAATGGACAATGCCTAACCAACCCTTAACTTCACAACTTACCTCTCCAAGTGGTGGTCGCACCCAGAAGTCCTTCGTCTGAGGGGGCACCTTTTGTGCTACTTTGTTTCCCCATATGCCCTGACCTAAACCCTTGGAGCTTTGCTCCAACAACCCAGTGGCCTGCTTGCCAGCAGCCACCAACCGGAGGCCCCCCATCCCCCATTGGATAACATTGGGCCTCAACACTCTGCACCCGGCTGCCCTAGTGCCGCTGAGGGTGCAACAACAGTGCATCACTGACCCTGGAGGACCCTTGAGTCTAACCCCAGAACCTTAACTCTCACAGTTGATTGCTTACCTGTGAACCTATAACCTGTTTTTCCTCCATAGGATAACATTGACAATTTTCTTCCAAAAAGTTTCCAAGTGTGAAAAATGAAATCTAAAAATATTCTATAAAAATTGTACTAATAACCAAAACATATTTACTTACCTGTTTGCAGGAAATGCCCCAGTGCTGAATCTAGGTATCCAGCACTGAGTTAGAAAAGTAATGTAAAAAGTAATTTACCTGTGATTTACTGAAAAAGCCTATTCATTTCAATGTACTGTATTTGCTAAGTGTTGCAACCTACTGCATCCTCTGTAAATCAAACAAAGTACAATTATTATTGCATTTTCAAACTGTTCTATTTTCAGCAACTTATTACTGAAAAGTATTTAATGCTTACCTGTGCCAGGCTTGCTTTGTTCTAAAAATAAAACAACTGTATATTTTTTATAGAAAAACAATTGGCCTAGAGTTCATTTCTTGAGTGGGTGAATTCATTTGCTGACTGAGTGTGTACATCAAATGCTTAACACTGTCCTCTGATACTCCCTTACTACCCGACCACTCTACCACAAGTAGAGAGTAAGGTTCTATTTAAATGTAACCTCTGCCTACCTCTGTGGTCACCTGGACTCTATACATACTATATCTCATTTTGGTGTAGTATATATAGAACCAGTTTCCTACAAAAAGTATTTGTGCTACATTTTAAATAGTAACACAGTGAAAACACCACAAAATACTCCACACCGTTTATAAAACTACTTGTTATTTTTATAAACAGAACAACAAAAATCCATTACATAGAAGTCAACATAATAGTTTTTAAAGATTAAATGTAAAAATAGCACTGAGAAGCAATAAGTGTCTATGGGGGTTTCTGGCCGTGCTGGACCAGGGCAAAGTTTAGAGTTCAGGCCAACCACGATGGAGTGCGGGCTAGACACAGGAGCCACACAAGGCCAGTTGAACAAGTACCTTGATCCTGGTCGAAACAGTGATATGCGTCGTACAGCCGAGCGATGGGTCGGTGTTAATCAGGCAGTCAAGGTGATGTGCTGATTTTCATCACACAGTGGTTGCGAAGCGCCAGTTCCGAAGGTGGTGCCCGAGCTGAGAGTTGTTGGTTCCATAGAAGAGTCTCCTGGTTTCTCCACGCAGTCGAGGGGATGCGTCGATCTTCCCACACTGCACTGCAGCTTTGCATTGGCTCCGATGCGTCGGTTCCGAGTGCAATGCGTTGATTCTGCCCCTGCAACAGTGAAAATGCGTCAGTCCTGCTACAAGCAGACCGGAGATGCGTTGGTTGGACTGGAGCAAGTACATGGGTCCACTACCAATGGACCAGGCACAGGAGCAGGTGGTGAGACTTTAATATCCCTGAGTCTCAAAAACAGGAGGCAAGACAACACGCCCTTGGAGATCACTCTGGGTTCAAGCAGTGTCCAGTTCTTTCTCAGCAGGATCAGAGGGAAGCAGGCAGCAGGGCAGCACAGCAGAAATACAGCACTTCCAGAGTAGTAGTACAGCAGAATGACAGTCCTTATAGCAGCACAGCAGTTTCCTCTTGACAGAGTTTCTTTACAGGTCCAGAAGTGTCTGAGTTGGTGGGGTTAGAGACCCAGTACTTATACCCAGTTGTGGCCTTGAAGTGGAGCTGACTTCAAAGAAGGGTCTTGGAAGTGCACTGAGGTCCTTTTTTCCTAGCCCTGGCTCCAGACTCACTACAGTGGGGTAATCAACCCTTTGTGTGGGGTCAGGACACTGCATATTCAGGTGTAAGTGTCAGCTCCTCCCTTTAATTCTGCCCATGATGAGCCATCAGGATTCATATGGGCACTCATACAAAACCTAATCTTCTTTTGTGTGTGGCTGTCTAAAGTGAATGCACAAAGTCAAGCTGTCACCCACTCCAGACATGTATTGGAGGCAGGCTGCAGGCACACAGAGATTTAAGAGCAGAGAAATTACAACTTTTTAAAAGGGGTATTTCTGAAATAGTAATGTTAGATCCTACTTTACCAGCAAAGAGGATGTTCATTACTATTCCAATGATATAAAACATAACAGAGCTGATTCTTCCCAAGCAGGAATTACAGCTTAAAAGTGTAATAAGGAATTTCAAATGTTAACCTATGAGAGGGGTTGGCCACACAGAAGTGAAAACCGATCGGGGTGTTTTTCAATACTATGACATGCAAAACTTGACAGTACATGTACAAGCTTTTACTTACACAGAACCCTGCCCTATGGACTATCTAGAGCCTACCTTAGGGGTGACTTATGAGCAATAAAATGGGAGGTTAAGGCCTGTCAAGGGGTTTTAAATGCCAAGTTGACATGGAAGCAAAACTGCACACACAGGCTCTGCAGTGGCAGGCCTGAGACATGTTTAAAGGGCAACTTGTGTGGGTGGCACAATAAATGCTGTAGACCCACTAATAGCATTTAAGTTACAGGCCCTGGCACAGGTATTGAACTCCACTCGGGACTTATATGTAAATGTAATATTCCTTTTGAGTATGAGCCAATGTTACCATGTTTAGAGGAAACAGCACATGCACTTTAGCACTGGTTAGCTGTGGTAAAGTGCCCAGACTCCTAAAGCCAACAAAAACGAGGAGGAAGAGGAAGGCAAGAAGTTTGGGGTGACCCTTCATAGAGGGACATTTTCCAACACTGTCACTTTGCTCACTGGTCTCTGTCTCTTCATTGATAGTGCCTGGGATATGTTACTCAGATATGGAAACTCTCCATCTTTCTCTCTTCCTTGTCCACCTTTCGTTTCTTGCCCACCCTTCCTTTGACACCACTGCTAGTCCCTTCTCCAGCTTCAGAGACTGTTCTCACCTGCTTCTTCAGCACAGGTCTCTAAGGCTACTTTCGACTAAATCACCACAGCCCCTGCACTTGACTCAGGTTGACTTTGCGACACTTGTGCGCACTCGTATTCTTCTCCCTCTGACCTCTCCTGTTGCACTAGGTTTAGCATTTGAGA
The DNA here is from genome assembly GCF_964204655.1 of Triturus cristatus. Lineage (NCBI taxonomy): Eukaryota > Metazoa > Chordata > Amphibia > Caudata > Salamandridae > Triturus > Triturus cristatus. Next base: position 278,779,354 of record NC_140580.1, on the reverse strand, counting down.
GTTAGTAGTGGCCTTCACCACTTCTTCTCCAGCTTGTCTCGTTCTCCAGGTGTGGGAGGCAGGAATCCAGTTTGGAAGGCCTCCACATTCAACAGCAGTGTTCGTGACCAAGATCACTTGATAAGTGCCATGCCAGTGGGGAGCCAGGCATGACTTCCTCATGTGCTTCTTCACTGAAACGCAGTTGCCAGGACTGAGGTCATAGCACTGTTCTTGCCTTGGAAGGGGAGTCGCCAACTCAACAGAATGCACCACATCAGCTATGCCTTTACAGCAGCCAAGAATCAAATCATCTGTAATATTCACCAGCTCTGTTGCACGCACAGCAGGAAGTCTCATTGCTCTGCCCATGAGGATTTCATGAGGGGACAATCTGGTCCTCCAATCCTGGATGCTTCTCAGACTCATCGGTACTAATGGAAGGGCATGAGGCCATTTTCAAGACGTGGATGTAGACATTCTAGCAAGATGGAAGTTCAGCATGCCATTTACTTGCTACACTATGCCTGAAGCCTCAGGTCTGTAACTACAGTGGAACCTCTGATTAGCCTGTAAAGTTGCACAAAAAAGTTTCAACACCTCATTCTTGAAGTGATTTCCATGATCTGATAACAGAGAAACCATGATCCCAAATCGAGGGACCAAATCTATTAGCAACAGTTTCTGTCATTTCTCCTAGTAAGGTAGGCCTCAACCCATTGGAAAAAGAATAAAACTACCACCATAATGTAGTGTAGCCAATTACAAACAGATATCTTGACAAAATTAAGTTGCATACGAATGAAAGGACCAGCTGATCTTCCTATGTGACTTATGAAGACTACAATTCTCCTTTCTGCATTTAGCTTTTGGGAAGTAGCGCACCTGTGACATAACCCAGCTGCAACTAAATGGAACCTTGGGATAGTTCAGGAAAAGCAAAAGAGACGAATCATGTGTTTCTCGACCGTCTCTGATCCACCTCTCATGCTCACACTCTGGTGCTTCTTCTGGCAGTCTCCTTACCTCTTCCCCGTCTCCACAACAGTCAGTAAAAGGCTCCTAGAAGTGTCACACTCTGATTTATTTTAATAGTCTCCATTGAAGGGGCAAGGTCCATGAGCACAATATCTGGCTATTTCTTTTGTGTAGCGGTTTCCAGAGGTCACAAATTCATTTCCACTCTTGTGTGCTGCAACCTTCACAAGAGCTACTTCAACAGACATTTGCACTGTGTCAAGGAGACCCATACCATGCTGCCCATTCCGAATGGGGAAGCCAGACGAGGTCATGAAAGCCTGTGGGATCAAAACTGTGTGAAGTTGTGGACAACGCCAAACCCATACTGACTATCAATATAAATGGTGACTCTACATTTTGAGAGACACAAAAGGCTCTAGTAAGAGTGATCAGTTCAGCCACTTGTACTGAGGTTACATTACACAAACAGGAGGCTTCCACTACACCTTCATAGATGCAAATTGAATGAGCTGCTTTCAAAATCCTTCTTTCATCTCTGAAGCAAGAGCCGTCTACAAACAACATATAATCAGGCTCTTCCAGAGGGACCTCTCGAATATTAGGCTTTGGCTTGGTACACAATTCTGTTAAGGCATGTGTCATCAACCCCAGCATAATTTTCATCAGCAACAGGTATTGGCAACAATGTGGCTTGTTTGGGACAGGAGTACCTCCGCAGTGTGATGTTCTCTCCAGAGAGGTTATCCTGCTCATACTTTGTAAGTTTGCTATTGGTAATGTGTTGTGTTTGAGTACTGGTGACTAAGATTGATACAGAATGGGGGACCATAACTCTAAGTGGGTGTCCCATGACTAGGCATTCACATTGCTGAATGCTGTCACCAACTGGGGCCACAACCTTTAGACAACTAGGCAACACTGCAGCTACTGGGTCAAGAGTGGCTGAGAAATAGGCATCAAGTCGTATGGAATTTCTATGCTTTTGGGTCTGTACTGACAGGGAGCACCTTTCCCTCTCTAAACAATATAGTATGAATGGCTTCTCATAATCTGGCATTCTTAGAGCTGGGGCACGATAGAGACTTTCTCTCGGCTCGAGAAGGCATGCTAACATTTGTTGTTCCATTGTAGTAGAATAGACACATCTTTGTGTGGAAACCTTTGTAGAGGGTTTCCACAAGCGTTGGTTTCTTCCTGAGGGTGAGGGGACGTCGCCCCCGCCCTCTGTGACACTAAACATTGCCATTTTATTTGTCAAGTTTTGCAGCGCAGCAGCCTGCAGCCAGGATTAGTGCCAATTGGCAGCAGAGGAGGCCTGGTGGAGCAAGATAGACCCTCCAAAGTGTGCATATCACTTTGGCCGGCTCTCTTGAGCTGGCCAAAGTGACATCTGCACTTTGCAGCTCTCCATTCAGCTGTCTTAGACAGCTGGGTGAGACCAAGTACAGGTATAAAGGGCCTGAAGGAGCTTGCAGGCAAGATACCATAGATTTGTAGAATGACTTGGCTGAAAACGGACATAAGGTGGCCCATATAAATTATAGTACTGCCTGAAAGAAGTCATGTATCTAGGACATGACATTGAGAAAGGAGCAAGAAAATTGTTTCAAAGGAGATTCCCTGCTGTATTGCAAATGAACCCTCTCAAAATGCATAAGTCAAGCTGGTCCTGGGACTAGTGGGCTACTGTCATCAGTGGACTCCAAACTTTTCCTTAGTGGAAACCAGGGGCGGCTGGCACGTATATTCACGGTGGGGTGGGCAACTAAGTGGTGGGTGGGTGGGTGCAAGCATGCAGGCAAGGCGGGTGGCAAATATTAAAAGATAAAGTCACTTACTTTGCCTGCTGCATGTCCGATGTCTTCTAAGGTCCCTCCGCTGTCGGCTCCCTGGGCTCCAGACTCCAGGAAGTTTTGCTAACCAATCCTGGTGCTGCTCTTGACAGCATGAGAGCAGCACCAGGATTGGATGGCGCATCCTGGCTAGAAAGTCCTTGAGGCCCTTTAGGTCTGTGCTTGGTCTCCACTTAGCTGAATCCCAAACTAATATGGGCAATGATTCCTCCATTAATGTGCTCTTATTAAGAATTAAAGCTCAACAGAAGGACACTGTGAAGTGTCTATTGTTTCATGGAACATTGACGGCCTTTCAAATAAAAGGGGTAATAGTACATGACTTAACTATATAACCAATCGCTAGATACTTTGTCTACAAGAAACATGGGCGACCCAAACTTTTGACATTCTGGGCTTTTTGTCTGTCACAACCCCGGGGATTCCATCTGCGGCAGGAAGGGTGGAAAGAGGTTTGAAGGTCTATATTTCAGTTTTACTGCATGTTAAATTCAAAAGGACTTTTATATGCTGACCTTTCTACCCAATGCATTTGATCGAGGCAGATACTACCCTGATTCCGTAATAATCAACTTTTACAACAATAGGTTTGGCGCCAAATACTCTGAGGTGGCCACTAATTTGCAAAGCAATTTCGATCAATTCCTAGGCAGGAGGGGTTGGGATGTGCTTCTTCTGTGGGTTGGTGATTTTATCACTAAACTATGTACCTCCTCGGAAGAGGAAGTCTGCGAAGTTCTAAATACACCTGGAACGCTCAAAGGCATTTTTCGCACAATGAATATGGGAAAGTCCTGAATAGTACATTAGTGAAATACAATCTGAGATTTGCCAATGATACCCTGAAGACTGGCTCTATTTGTGAGCCTACATTTACAGGAATAAGTGCAACCTCCACTATAGATTTCATCTTGGAATCGTCAAACTCCTTGACACTTTTTTGAGGACCTCAATGTTAGGACCCATTTTCTAAGTGACCACAACCCCCTTGTATTAATCTTGCATTTGTATACGCAAAATACTGTAAAAAAAAATAACAAATATAGGAGCAGCTATGCCAAATGAGGTGAGAATAAAATGAACGGGAATGAATCCTGTTACTCTCACTGCTGTATTAGTTAAAGAGAATAGGCCTGATATAAATATTTGTTTATGTGATGATTATAATCATGGTCATGCGATTGAATCTTGTGAGTCTATCTGTGCATCCTTTAATAGAATGCTTACAAAACACGTCAGGGAGAACAAGAGCAATTCCAATGGCTAGTTTAAGGAAGAATGCAGGAAGGCCTTAAAAGTTCTAAAGTGCACACTTCATAAGTAACGAAAGGATAAAGAACAACACCATTGCTGCAGGTAAAGGTACAAACTAGCACTGGCAAAGAGGAAGAAAGAAGTTCAGGGGGAAGCCTGCACCGTGTTGGTACAGGCAAGTAACACCAGGAATGATGCTCTGTTCTGGAAAGCAGTCAATTTACCTTTTTGCTAGAGAAAACAAATATCTCCAATGTGTTGCAGTGATATCCCCAGATTGCTAGAACACACTTTTGGTAAATTGTTTACTCCATTGATGAAATGCCCAATAATGAGGCCAGAGTTATAGCCTACAAACAGCTAAATAAGGGATCATTCAGACTCACCCTCCAAGAAGTGATTAAAATTCTAAAAGCACGGGGAAGGAGCCTAGCGCGCATCCAAGATGGTCGCGTGAGCACAGGGCTCCCCGGACCCTTTCTGCTCCTCGGAATTTATCCTGAGAATATCCTGACGTGGTTTATGGAATCTGGGAGATGAAGACCAGCTGAGCACATATCTCTTTTCAAAAATCAAATCGGACCTGGGAATCCTGAGTTGTCGTCGTCGGAACTTTTGGGACCCACCCGACGGAGGTGACCGGGGTGAAGGTGACCCGTGGGGCCGGGCTGCAATTGAACAACAGCGGCTTCAGCGCGGTGCCAGTTGCCGATCCACCGCTTTCGGTTTCGGTTTTGGACTTCAGCAGACCAGCTGGCGGGTGCGCTCGGGGTGGCGAGGTGCTTCCTGGGCCTCTGCACGAGGTTTTCCTCCACCTGCCACTGGAGTGCCTATCGCCTCGGACCCCCTATACCGACATTTTGTGGTCTTCTTGCTGGTGCCCTTACACCTCTTGATTGGAGGTCCCCTTGAGTGACCGTGTTCACATGGGGGGCAAAGGGGGTCCCGAGGGGCGCAAGACCAAGGCCTCCCTCCGCGGGGGAGCGGTCCAGAGCAACAACATGGACCGCTACACCCAGGGCAGAGGGTCCCCTGGCGCTGCTGGCCTCCCCCCGGACGCTGCAGGGGGAGGCATGACCGTCTCTACGGAACTTTCCCTGCAGGACATTATGGGCGCCATTGCTGGCATCAGGGAAACCATCGCCACGCAATACGAGGCCCTGGCCCGTAAGATCGACACTGTCGCGATTGATGTCACCCTGATCCGGACCGACCTCTCCAAAACTAACGAGAGGGTCCAGGCCCTCGATACACGGACCTCCACCCTCGGTGCGGAGGTGTCGGATCTGCGGGCCGCGCTTGGAGACATCAGGGTGGTCAACGATCATATGGCCCGGCGGCTTGAGGACTTCGAGGGACGGGCCCGACGCAACAACATCCGCGTCATAGGTGTACCGGAGTCCTCCGACAGCCGCCCGGTTGACCTCGTGGTCGAGGAACTTATCCTGCAACAGTTGTCCCCGGCTGGCCTAAGTAAGTTCTTTGCCGTGGAGCGGGCCCATCGAGTTCCGGGCGGTCGGCCACGGCCGGGGGCCCCCCCGAGGCCTATCGTGGCCAAACTGTTCCACTACAGGGACCGCGACGCTATTCTGCAGGCCTCACGGACCCACGGCCCGGTTCGTCACGAGAACTCGACCATCAATTTTTATCCGGACTTCACGCAACTGGTCCAGAAACAGCGGATGGGATTCCAAGGGGTGAAGCGTCGTCTCCGCGAGCTGGGCCTAAAGTATTCGATGCTCTACCCTGCAAAACTCCGAGTGGAACATGGGGATCGGACAGCCTTTTTTGACTCTCCTGTGGCCGCAAGTGACTGGCTGGACTCGCTGCCGGACGGAGGTGGCCGTCCCGGACCCTCTGCGGGCACCGCAGGTGACGGGTCCCCTTTAGAATGACTTTTGGTCCTTGATTTTGCCGTTTTGCACTGTTCAGTTGGGTCTTACTTCTTTTGTATATTGTGTTTCACCAGGACCTGTGAGGGGGGCGGGCGGGGACGGGTCCCTTTCCTCCTCCGGGGTCTTTTCGTAGAATGGGGTTAGTGGGGCGACAGGCACACTGCAAGTTGGGGGGGTTTTTTGGCCCGCAGGGGTGCAGGGTGGGGGGAGTTGGACTTGGGGTGGGGTTGGGGGGGAGGAGGGGTTGTTTTGTTGTGTGTTTTTTGTTTACAGGGCGAGGTATTGATTTTTGTCCACATCTGGGAACTGTGCTGCAGGCTGGGGGACCCTTGATCTATTGGAGGGGATGGGGGGGGACGGGTTGAGGCTTATGTCATGGAACGTCAATGGGTTGGGGGACCGTATCAAGCGGGGTGTAGTGCTGCAATATTTGCGTCGTTTGACTCCAGATGTGGTGTTTCTCCAGGAGACGCATCTGGTTGGTAATGTTTGTCATGCAATGAACAGGGGGGGATACCGCCTCGTAGCCCATTCTGGTTTCACAACTGGTTCCAGGGGGGTGGGCATTCTCCTGCGAACCTCCCTTCCGGTGGAGATCACTAAGATAGTCTCGGATGACAGAGGGCGCTATGTGTGCTTGATTGGGAGGTGGGAGGGGCAGCCCCTTACCCTGGTTTCAGTCTACGGCCCCCCGGGCCTCCAGAACTCCACCTTCACTGACTTGGGTCGAATGCTGCTTGACCTTCCGGACAGCCTCCTGCTCATGGGCGGGGACTTTAATTCTGTGGTTTCGGGTGAACTGGATCGTCACCCACCAAGGACCCTCCCCGCTGCCCAGGCATGGCTGGGTGGGATGTTGGAGACCTTCGGCCTGGTGGATAGTTGGAGATTAATGCATCCGACCCAATGTCAGTTCACCTTTCACTCGGGGGCGCATGGGAGTCTCTCTAGGTTGGACTACTTCCTTATGCCCGCGGCGCAGACTGGTCGGATTCGAGAGGTCAGGCACCTGGCGCGGGGTATCTCCGACCATTCTCCGCTGTGGCTTCTTTTTGACACCGGGTCGCGGTCTGCAGGGCGGATCGCTCCCATTAACCCATGGTACCTGCGAGACCCTACGACTCGCGACAGCCTGGTTAAGGCTATGGACCAATACTTCCTTGATAACGAGGGGTCGGTGTCGTCTGCAATGTCCCTGTGGGAAGCCTTTAAAACCGTGATCCGCGGACACGCCCTCTCCCAGATAGTGGTGGCTAAGAAGGTCAAGAGTGAGGCAGTGGTGAAGCTGGAGACTGACATCTCGGGGCTGGAGTCGGCCTTGGAGGCGAATGTCACTCCGGACGGGCTCCATGCCCTTAGCCTGAAACAGTTTGAATATAGGTCCCTGGTCACTGACGCGGCCAAAACTATGTATAGGGAGCAGCAGGGTCGACTGTACGACGCCGGGGACAAGGCGGGAAAGTTGATTGCGTGGCTGGACAAAAAGGAGAGAGTGAATCGTGTGGTCCCGGAGTTGCGTGCTGCGGATGGTGTGTGTGTGACTGAGCCGGATGAGATTGTGGAATGTTTCGCCGACCACCTCCGGGCTGTGTACTCCCCAGTGACTGACAGGGATGAGGACGACTCTCGCCTTCTACTGAGGGATATTGCCTTGCCCGGCCTGTCCGTTGAGGACCGTGAGCGGCTGGACGCCCCCTTGTCGGCGGATGAAATAGCGACCGCGATCCGCTCCCTTCGCTCGGGCAAGGCTATGGGTCCCAACGGTCTGCCCATTGAGCTATATAAATTGCGCCCTGATAAGCTTGCGCCCTTCCTCAGTCGCATGTTCCGTGAGTCTCTTACGGCGGGTTCCCTTCCGGCCGACCAGCGTTTGGCCACGATAGTCGTGATCCCCAAGGAGGGCAAGCCGCGAGACCGCTGTACTTCTTACCGGCCTATTTCACTGCTAAATGCAGAGCCTAAAATCCTGGCGAAAGTCCTTGCCAATCGTTTGTTGAGCGTCGTGTGCGATCTTATTCATCCGGACCAATGCGGCTTCATCCCGCACCGCAACACCGCTCTTAACTTGCGGCGTCTTCACGGCGCCCTTGCCAGGGCGGAGCTCCTCTCCGAACCGGCCGTGCTGGTTTCTTTGGATGCCACGATGGCTTTTGACACCATCGAGTGGCCATTCCTCTGGGCTGTCTTGGCTAAATTTGGCTTTGGGGAATGATTTATTGGCTGGGTGAAGCTTCTTTACACGGGACCCATGGCTCAGGTGGTGGTGAATGGGCGGGTCTCTCGGCCCTTTGCCCTCGGCAGGGGCACGAGGCAGGGGTGCCCGTTGTCCCCTTTGCTCTTTGCTCTCGCCCTGGAGCCACTCGCTGCTTGGCTCCGCTGGGAGCCCTCGCTTAGGGGGATCCGGTGGGCCCCGGGCTTTGAAGATCGGGTCTCGCTGTATGCGGACGATATTCTCCTGTATCTCACCTCACCGCGGCAGTCGCTCAACGTCCTCTTTGACGTTCTGACTTCCTTTGGGAACAATTCGGGTCTCACGATCAATTGGTCTAAATCCTGCGTCTATCCTATCTCTGGTGGTCCTCCTCTCCTGCCGCCTCGGCTTCCGATCCAAATATCTCTGAGCGGCTTTAAGTACCTGGGGATATACGTTTCGCTGGACCCGGTGGCTCGCTATGAGCAGAATCTCCTGCGTCCACTTCGGCGATTGCGGGAGGACACGGCCCGGTGGTGCAGGCTGCCACTGTCCCCGCTGGGTCGGGCCGCGCTGTTCAAAATGATGTCCCTTCCCAGGTTCCTCTATGCACTCCAGAACTCCTTCGGCGTTATCCCAGTGGCCTACTTTCGGGAGGTGGAGAGCCTGCAGAGGAGACTGGTGTGGGACGGGCGGGCGCGTATTGCTCTTGCTAAGCTTACTCTCCCCTGGTACGACGGGGGCATCGCGCTTCCTGACATTCGCAGGTACTATTGGGCCTCGCAGCTATCGGCCATTAACCATGCCACGTATGCGCCTGGCTTGAATCCGGCGTATGAGATGGACAAGTTCCTGCTTCCCGGCGGGAACTATAACAGGGCACTTTACTCCCGCTCGGCTGGCCGGACCCTTACGGGTCCTACTAAGATTGCGGTACGGACCTGGAGGGCTGCCACTGCGGCCACGGGCTGGAGTGAGCGACTAACATGTGCTACTCCTTTGTTTGCCTCCGACCGCCTGGGCAGCCTCTGGACTACGAAGGGGTTTGACCAGTGGGATACGATTGGTATCAGCAAAGTGGGAGACCTGTGGCATAAGGGCACGGTTAAGACTTTCGCGGTGCTCCAGGCCGAATACGAGCTTACGGACAGGGAGTTCTTCCGCTATGCCCAGGTTCGACACGCCCTGCTCTCGGTCTTTGGGGAGGGGACCAAGATCCCGGTTTCCTCGCCCCTCGAGGACCGCATACTTGACGGACATGTCCCTGACAGTACTATTTCTTTAACTTATAAAAAACTGATTAATCATCGGGCTGACCTTTTTGTGCGCCTCCGGGAGGCTTGGACGGGGGATGGGGTGGAATTGGACGACGAGGACTGGCAGTCTGCACTGTCGTCCCCCAAGGAGGTCGCCATTCCAGCCCGTCTCCGGTTGGTACAGCTTAAGATTCTTCACCGGGTGTATGTGACGGGTCCTCGCTTGGTCTCGATGGGATTTTCCGACGACGGGCTCTGTAGGCGGGGTTGTGGGCTCAGCGCCACCTTTCTCCATATCCTGTGGGAGTGCCGCGAGGTGGCGGACTACTGGCGCCGGGTCCATACGGTTATGGGACAGGTCACTGGGGTTGTGCTGCTGCCGGAGGTGCGTCGCTGTGTCCTGAATGTGTGGGAGCCCAATGATTACAGCGCGGCTCAGACTCGGTGGGCGGCCCTGGGGAACATGATTGCCAAGAGAGATATAGCGCAGCTTTGGGGCGCCCAACGGCCGCCCACCGTGTCAGTATGGAAGGAGAATATGGACTGGTGTATGTTCAGGGAGAAGACTGTGTATGTGGCCCGTGGTAAGCCGGGGGCATGGGGTAGAATCTGGGGGCAATGGAATGCGTATCGCGGGGGTATCTGTACGCCCCCCCTGGTGGACACCGATATCTCCATGTCCCCCTGACCCTTGATGGTTCCTGGCACCTTTTGGAATAACTACATATGGACGTTCATCTCCCTTGACCCCCCCCCCCCCCCCCGTCCCCAGCCTCCCGGTACTCCTTCCTTTTGCCGGCTGCTTAATGGTCTGAACTGGAGTTCCCCGGAGGAAGCCTGACCCGCACTGTTTGCCCTTATGCCTCGCCTTTTGTTTTTCTTTTAGTTTTTGTGTCTGTTGGACTTAAGTCTCCTGTTCCTTTAGAAATATCCGGAGCCACTACGGGGCTGAGCCCCGGGAATTGACTGCAGCCTTGATAAGGGTATATTTCATTCTGTACCTAGCGGCCGGCCCTGGTGGTTGTAGGCCCGTGCTTGTAACCGAATTATTGTTCAATAAAAATTTTATTAAAAAAAAAAAAAAAAAAAAAAATTCTAAAAGCATAGATGAAAGTAGAAGGTCACAGGATCAGATTGTGTGATGTACCCCAATGTACCCCAATCTAGGCCTAGGTAGCTGCACAACCTTTTACCTACATTTGCCCTACCTTGCTTTGCATAACCTTTCTAGCACTGACCTTTTACCCAGTTATGTGCTGAATAAAAGTTGATCGGTTTCCTTGAAACTAGCCTCATTTATTATGCATGAGGAGTCTTAGAAAAGTCCCTGCATGTAAAGTACATAACAGGATTAACATACTCTGTATAAAAGTCATGGTCATCTTCCTCCTAGGGCAAAAGCACTACTTTGCATAATTGCAGGTATTGATTTAGGCTCATTGTCATAATCATACTCCCAACATATCGATTGTGTAAGGAACCCCAAGGTTATCTTTATGGTATAAAAGAACCATAGCAACACTTGATACATGGAGGAAAAGCTTCCATGCTGACACAAGACGCTGAGGTCCCTGCATGCAGAAGCTCCAGCACGTAGTAGTCTCACATCCCTCGCGGGGTGTCCAACTCAAGATCAGGGAGGGGGACCTTTGTCTCTCCCATCAGGTAATGGGGTTGGCTCTTTCCTAGGGGATTCTTGACTTTACACTCATATACATGCTAGGTACACTTAGGTACACTTAGGTAGGGTTTGCATCGTCGGAGTATTCTTGATTACCATCATGTATCTATAAGCCTGCATATATTCACTGTTTTAGCACCATGGTAGAATTTTACCTTTTATTTACTCTATTGTTGCTTGTAATCTTATACATTTGCTTCTATCCAATGGTTGTCACAGCAAACATGTTTTATACTAGAACCTAACCGCGACCAGGAGCTGGTAAGAAGATCCAACCCCAAAAGGCACCCCTGCACCCAATGCCCCACGGCCTTGTGTGCCCAAATGGACAATGCCTAACCAACCCTTAACTTCACAACTTACCTCTCCAAGTGGTGGTCGCACCCAGAAGTCCTTCGTCTCCCTGCCTGCAGTGCTTTTGCAACCCGGAGGTTCTCTATAGAAAGCAACAGGGCGACTGATGCCGAAACAGCACTCTGCAACCGGCCGCCCCAGTGCCACTGAGGGGGCACCTTTTGTGCTACTTTGTTTCCCCATTTGCCCTGACCTAAACCCTTGGAGCTTTGCTCCCACAACCCAGTGGCCTGCTTGCCAGCAGCCACCAACCGGAGGCCCCCTATCCCCCATTGGATAACATTGGGCCTCAACACTCTGCACCCGGCTGCCCTAGTGCCGCTGAGGGTGCAACAACAGTGCATCACTGACCCTGGGGGACCCTTGAGTCTAACCCCAGAACCTTAACTCCCACAGTCGATTGCTTACCTGTGAACCTATAACCTGTTTTTCCTCCATAGGATAACATTGACAATTTTCTTCCAAAAAGTTTCCAAGTGTGAAAAATGAAATCTAAAAATATTCTATAAATATCGTACTAATAACCAAAACATATTTACTTACCTGTTTGCAGGAAATGCCCCAGTGCTGAATCTAGGTATCCAGCACTGAGTTAGAAAAGTAATGTAAAAAGTAATTTACCTGTGATTTACTGAAAAAGCCCATTCATTTCAATGTACTGTATTTGCTAAGTGTTGCAACCTACTGCATCCTCTGTAAATCAAGCAAAGTACAATTATTATTGCATTTTCAAACTGTTCTATTTTCAGCAACTTATTACTGAAAAGTATTTAATGCTTACCTGTGCCAGGCTTGCTTTGTTCTAAAAATAAAACAACTGTATATTTTTTATAGAAAAACAATTGGCCTAGAGTTCATTTCTTGAGTGGGTGAATTCATTTGCTGACTGAGTATGTACATCAAATGCTTAACACTGTCCTCTGATACTCCCTTACTGCCCGACCACTCTACCACAAGTAGAGAGTAAGGTTCTATCTAAATTTAACCTCTGCCTACCTCTGTGGTCACCTGGACTCTATACATACTATATCTCATTTTGGTGTAGTATATATAGAACCAGTTTCCTACAAAAAGTATTTGTGCTACATTTTAAATAGTAACACAGTGAAAACACCACAAAATACTCCACACCGTTTATAAAACTACATGTTATTTTTATAAACAGAACAACAAAAATCCATTACATAGAAGTCAACATAATAGTTTTTAAAGATTAAATGTAAAAATAGCACTGAGAAGCAATAAGTGTCTATGGGGGTTTCTGGCCGTGCTGGACCAGGGCAAAGTTTAGAGTTCAGGCCAACCACGATGGAGTGCGGGCTAGACACAGGAGCCACACAAGGCCAGTTGAACAAGTACCTTGATCCTGGTCGAAACAGTGATATGCGTCGTACAGCCGAGCGATGGGTCGGTGTTAATCAGGCAGTCAAGGTGATGTGCTGATTTTCATCACACAGTGGTTGCGAAGCGCCAGTTCCGAAGGTGGTGCCCGAGCTGAGAGTTGTTGGTTCCATAGAAGAGGCTCCTGGTTTCTCCACGCAGTCGAGGGGATGCGTCGATCTTCCCACACTGCACTGCAGCTTTGCATTGGCTCCGATGCGTCGGTTCCGAGTGCAATGCGTTGATTCTGCCCCTGCAACAGTGAAAATGCGTCAGTCCTGCTACAAGCAGACCGGAGATGCGTTGGTTGGACTGGAGCAAGCACATGGGTCCACTACCAATGGACCAGGCACAGGAGCAGGTGGTGAGACTTTAATTTCCCTGAGTCTCAAAAACAGGAGGCAAGACAACACACCCTTGGAGATCACTCTGGGTTCAAGCAGTGTCCAGTTCTTCCTCAGCAGGATCAGAGGGAAGCAGGCAGCAGGGCAGCACAGCAGAAATACAGCTCTTCCAGAGTAGTAGTACAGCAGAATGACAGTCCTTATAGCAGCACAGCAGTTTCTTCTTGACAGAGTTTCTTTACAGGTCCAGAAGTGTCTGATTTGGTGGGGTTAGAGACCCAGTACTTATACCCAGTTGTGGCCTTGAAGTGGAGCTGACTTCAAAGAAGGGTCTTTGAAGTGCACTGAGGTCCTTTTTTCCTAGCCCTGGCTCCAGACTCACTACAGTGGGGTAATCAACCCTTTGTGTGGGGACAGGACACTGCATATTCAGGTGTAAGTGTCAGCTCCTCCCTTTCATTCTACCCATGATGAGCCATCAGGATTCATATGGGCACTCATACAAAACCTAATCTTCTTTTGTGTGTGGCTGTCTAAAGTGAATGCACAAAGTCAAGCTGTCACCCACTCCAGACATGTATTGGAGGCAGACTGCAGGCACACAGAGATTTAAGAGCAGAGAAATTACAACATTTTAAAAGGGGTATTTCTGAAATAGTAATGTTAGATCCTACTTTACCAGCAAAGAGGATGTTCATTACTATTCCAATGATATAAAACATAACAGAGCTGATTCTTCCCAAGCAGGAATTACAGCTTAAAAGTGTTATAAGGAATTTCAAATGTTAACCTATGAGAGGGGTTGGCCACACAGAAGTGAAAAACGATCGGGGTGTTTTTCAATACTATGACATGCAAAACTTGACAGTACATGTACAAGCTTTTACTTGCACAGAACCCTGCCCTATGGACTATCTAGAGCCTACCTTAGGGGTGACTTATGAGCAATAAAATGGGAGGTTAAGGCTTGTCAAGGGGTTTTAAATGCCAAGTTGACATGGAAGCAAAACTGCACACACAGGCTCTGCAGTGGCAGGCCTGAGACATGTTTAAAGGGCTACTTGTGTGGGTGGCACAATAAATGCTGCAGACCCACTAATAGCATTTAAGTTACAGGCCCTGGCACAGGTATTGAACTCCACTCGGGACTTATATGTAAATTTAATATTCCTTTTGAGTATGAGCCAATGTTACCATGTTTAGAGGAAACAGCACATGCACTTTAGCACTGGTTAGCTGTGGTAAAGTGCCCAGACTCCTAAAGCCAACAAAAACGAGGAGGAAGAGGAAGGCAAGAAGTTTGGGGTGACCCTTCATAGAGGGACATTTTCCAACACTGTCACTTTGCTCACTGGTCTCTGTCTCTTCATTGATAGTGCCTGGGATATGTTACTCAGATATGGAAACTCTCCATCTTTCTCTCTTCCTTGTCCACCTTTCGTTTCTTGCCCACCCTTCCTTTGACACCACTGCTAGTCCCTTCTCCAGCTTCAGAGACTGTTCTCACCTGCTTCTTCAGCACAGGTCTCTAAGGCTACTTTCGACTACATCACCACAGCCCCTGCACTTGACTCAGGTTGACTTTGCGACACTTGTGCGCACTCGTATTCTTCTCCCTCTGACCTCGCCTGTTGCACTAGGTTTAGCATTTGAGAGTTAGTAGTGGCCTTCACCACTTCTTCTCCAGCTTGTCTCGTTCTCCAGGTGTGGGAGGCAGGAATCCAGTTTGGAAGGCCTCCACATTCAACAGCAGTGTTCGTGACCAAGATCACTTGATAAGTGCCATGCCAGTGGGGAGCCAGGCATGACTTCCTCATGTGCTTCTTCACTGAAACGCAGTTGCCAGGACTGAGGTCATAGCACTGTTCTTGCCTTGGAAGGGGAGTCGCCAACTCAACAGAATGCACCACATCAGCTAGGCCTTTACAGCAGCCAAGAATCAAATCATCTGTAATATTCACCAGCTCTGTTGCACGCACAGCAGGAAGTCTCATTGCTCTGCCCATGAGGATTTCATGAGGGGACAATCTGGTCCTCCAATCCTGGATGCTTCTCAGACTCATCGGTACTAATGGAAGGGCATGAGGCCATTTTCAAGACGTGGATGTAGACATTCTAGCAAGATGGAAGTTCAGCATGCCATTTACTTGCTACACTATGCCTGAAGCATCAGGTCTGTAACTACAGTGGAACCTCTGATTAGCCTGTAAAGTTGCACAAAAAAGTTTCAACACCTCATTCTTGAAGTGATTTCCATGATCTGATAACAGAGAAACCATGATCCCAAATCGAGGGACCAAATCTATTAGCAACAGTTTCTGTCATATCTCCTAGTAAGGTAGGCCTCAACCCATCGGAAAAAGAATAAAACTACCACCATAATGTAGCGTAGCCAATTACAAACAGATATCTTGACAAAATGAAGTTGCATACGATTGAAAGGACCAGCTGATCTTCCTATGTGACTTATGAAGACTACAATTCTCCTTTCTGCATTTAGCTTTTGGGAAGTAGCGCACCTGTGACATAACCCAGCTGCAACTAAATGGAACCTTGGGATAGTTCAGGAAAAGCAAAAGAGACGAATCATGTGTTTCTCGACCGTCTCTGATCCACCTCTCATGCTCACACTCTGGTGCTTCTTCTGGCAGTCTCCTTACCTCTTCCCCGTATCCACAACAGTCAGTAAAAGGCTCCTAGAAGTGTCACACTCTGATTTATTTTAATAGTCTCCATTGAAGGGGCAAGGTCCATGAGCACAATATCTGGCTATTTCTTTTGTGTAGCGGTTTCCAGAGGTCACAAATTCATTTCCATTCTTGTGTGCTGCAACCTTCACAAGAGCTACTTCAGCAGACATTAGCACTGTGTCAAGGAGACCCATACCATGCTGCCCATTCCGAATGGGGAAGCCAGACGAGGTCATGAAAGCCTGTGGGATCAAAACTGTGTGAAGTCGTGGACAACGCCAAACCCATACTGACTATCAATATAAATGGTGACTCTACATTTTCAGAGACACAAAAGGCTCTAGTAAGAGTGATCAGTTCAGCCACTTGTACTGAGGTTACATTACACAAACAGGAGGCTTCCACTACACCTTCATAGATGCAAATTGAATGAGCTGCTTTCAAAATCCTTCTTTCATCTCTGAAGCAAGAGCCGTCTACAAACAACATATAATCAGGCTCTTCCAGAGGGACCTCTTGAATATTAGGCTTTGGCTTGGTACACAATTCTGTTAAGGCATGTGTCATCAACCCCAGCATAATTTTCATCAGCAA
This sequence comes from Triturus cristatus, assembly GCF_964204655.1. Classification (NCBI taxonomy): domain Eukaryota; kingdom Metazoa; phylum Chordata; class Amphibia; order Caudata; family Salamandridae; genus Triturus; species Triturus cristatus. Next base: position 278,762,902 of record NC_140580.1, on the reverse strand, counting down.
CAGGTATTGGCAACAATGTGGCTTGTTTGGGACAGGAGTGCCTCAGCAGTGTGATGTTCTCTCCAGAGAGGTTATCCTGCTCATACTTTGTAAGTTTGCTATTGGTAATGTGTTGTGTTTGAGTACTGGTGACTAAGATTGCTACAGAATGGGGGACCATAACTCTAAGTGGGTGTCCCATGACTAGGCACTCACATTGCTGAATGCTGACACCAACTGTGGCCACAACCTTTAGACAACTAGGCAACACTGCAGCTACTGGGTCAAGAGTGGCTGAGAAATAGGCATCAAGTCGTATGGAATTTCTATGCTTTTGGGTCTGTACTGACAGGGAGCACCTTTCCCTCTCTAAACAATATAGTATGAATGGCTTCTCATAATCTGGCATTCTTAGAGCTGGGGCACGATAGAGACTTTCTCTCGGCTCGAGAAGGCATGCTAACATTTGTTGTTCCATTGTAGTAGAATAGACACATCTTTGTGTGGAAACCTTTGTAGAGGGTTTCCACAAGCGTTGGTTTCTTCCTGAGGGTGAGGGGACGTCGCCCCCGCCCTCTGTGACACTAAACATTGCCATTTTATTTGTCAAGTTTTGCAGCGCAGCAGCCTGCAGCCAGGATTAGTGCCAATTGGCAGCAGAGGAGGCCTGGTGGAGCAAGATAGACCCTCCAAAGTGTGCATATCACTTTGGCCGGCTCTCTTGAGCTGGCCAAAGTGACATCTGCACTTTGCAGCTCTCCATTCACCTGTCTTAGACAGCTGGGTGAGACCAAGTACAGGTATAAAGGGCCTGAAGGAGCTTGCAGGCAAGATACCATAGATTTGTAGAATGACTTGGCTGAAAACGGACATAAGGTGGCCCATATAAATTGTAGTACTGCCTGAAAGAAGTCATGTATCTAGGACATGACATTGAGAAAGGAGCAAGAAAATAGTTTCAAAGGAGAATCCCTGCTGTATTGCAAATGAACCCTCTCAAAATGCATAAGTCAAGCTGGTCCTGGGACTAGTGGGCTACTGTCATCAGTGGACTCCAAACTTTTCCTTAGTGGAAACCAGGGGCGGCTGGCACGTATATTCACGGTGGGGTGGGCAACTAAGTGTTGGGTGGGTGCAAGCATGCAGGCAAGGCGGGTGGCAAATATTAAAAGATAAAGTCACTTACTTTGCCTGCTGCATGTCCGATGTCCTCTAAGGTCCCTCCGCTGTCGGCTCCCTGGGCTCCAGACTCCAGGAACTTTTGCAAACCAATCCTGGTGCTGCTCTTGACAGCATGAGAGCAGCACCAGGATTGGATGGCGCATCCTGGTTAGAAAGTCCTTCAGGCCCTTTAGGTCTGTGCTTGGTCTCCACTTAGCTGAATCCCAAACTAATATGGGCAATATTTCCTCCATTAATGTGCTCTTATTAAGAATTAAAGCTCAACAGAAGGACACTGTGAAGTGTCTATTGTTTCATGGAACATTGACGGCCTTTCAAATAAAAGGGGTAATAGTACATGACTTAACTATATAACCGATCGCTAGATACTTTGTCTACAAGAAACATGGGCGACCCAAACTTTTGACATTCTGGGCTTTTTGTCTGTCACAACCCCGGGGATTCCATCTGCGGCAGGAAGGGTGGAAAGAGGTTTGAAGGTCTATATTTCAGTTTTACTGCATGTTAAATTCAAAAGGACTTTTATATGCTGACCTTTCTACCCAATACATTTGATCGAGGCAGATACTACCCTGATTCCGTAATAATCAACTTTTACAAAAATAGGTTTGGTGACAAATACTCTGAGGTGGTCACTAATTTGCAAAGCGATTTCGATCAATTCCTAGGCAGGAGGGGTTGGGATGTGCTTCTTCTGTGGGTTGGTGATGTTATCACTACACTATGTACCTCCTCGGAAGAGGAAGTCTGTGAAGTTCTAAATGCACCTGGAACGGTCAAAGGCATTTTTCGCACAATGAATATGGGAAAGTCCTGAATAGTACATTAGTGAAATACAATCTGAGATTTGCCAATGATACCCTGAAGACTGGCTCTATTTGTGAGCCTACATTTACAGGAATAAGTGCAACCTCCACTATAGATTTCATCTTGGAATCGTCAAACTCCTCGACACTTTTTTGAGGACCTCAATGTTAGGACCCATTTTCTAAGTGACCACAACCCCCTTGTATTAATCTTGCATTTGTATACGCAAAATACTGTAAAAAAAAATAACAAATATAGGAGCAGCTATGCCAAATGAGGTGAGAATAAAATGAACTGGAATGAATCCTGTTACTCTCACTGCTGTATTAGTTAAAGAGAATAGGCCTGATATAAATATTTGTTTATGTGATGATTATAATCATGGTCATGCGATTGAATCTTGTGAGTCTATCTGTGCATCCTTTAATAGAATGCTTACAAAACACGTCAGGGAGAACAAGAGCAATTCCAATGGCTAGTTTAAGGAAGAATGCAGGATGGCCTTAAAAGATCTAAAATGCACACTTCACAAGTAACCAAAGGATAAAGAACAACACCATTGCTGCAGGTAAAGGTACAAACTACCCATGTCTCGGGCGATATTTTAAAACCCGGGACATGTATCGGGTCTAGAGATTATCCGTTTAACAAGTACTTACTTGCACCCACTGGGGTGAACCACTCAAGAACTTCATGTACCAGCTTCCCATGGGGCAACCCGGAGGAGGAGCTAGCGGTGTGCGCTCCATTGCGGTTGTTTATATAAATGGCTCCCTTGAGCTTTGAGCTGACGAGCTCCTGGACGACGCACCTGCGTGCCTGTGCGGGCACTGAGGCCCTTGACGGTTGCTTGGCGGCCCCCTCTTCCACCCCTAACTATTTTCTCTACTGAGGAGGGAAGTTATCCCGAAACCCGAGCCATGTCTCGGGCGATATTTTAAAACCCGGGACATGTATCGGGTCTAGAGATTATCCGTTTAACAAGTACTTACTTGCACCCACTGGGGTGAACCACTCAAGAACTTCATGTACCAGCTTCCCATGGGGCAACCCGGAGGAGGAGCTAGCGGTGTGCGCTCCATTGCGGTTGTTTATATAAATGGCTCCCTTGAGCTTTGAGCTGACGAGCTCCTGGACGACGCACCTGCGTGCCTGTGCAGGCACTGAGGCCCTTGACGGTTGCTTGGCGGCCCCCTCTTCCACCCCTAACTATTTTCTCTACTGAGGAGGGAAGTTATCCCGAAACCCGAGCCATGTCTCGGGCGATATTTTAAAACCCGAGACATGTATCGGGTCTAGAGATTATCCGTTTAACAAGTACTTACTTGCACCCACTGGGGTGAACCACTCAAGAACTTCATGTACCAGCTTCCCATGGGGCAACCCGGAGGAGGAGCTAGCGGTGTGCGCTCCATTGCGGTTGTTTATATAAATGGCTCCCTTGAGCTTTGAGCTGACGAGCTCCTGGACGACGCACCTGCGTGCCTGTGCGAGCACTGAGGCCCTTGACGGTTGCTTGGTGGCCCCCTCTTCCACCCCTAACTATTTTCTCTACTGAGGAGGGAAGTTATCTGGAAACCCGAGACATGTCTCGGGCGATATTTTAAAACCCGGGACATGTATCGGGTCTAGAGATTATCCGTTTAACAAGTACTTACTTGCACCCACTGGGGTGAACCACTCAAGAACTTCATGTACCAGCTTCCCATGGGGCAACCCGGAGGAGGAGCTAGCGGTGTGCGCTCCATTGCGGTTGTTTATATAAATGGCTCCCTTGAGCTTTGAGCTGACGAGCTCCTGGACGACGCACCTGCGTGCCTGTGCGGGCACTGAGGCCCTTGACGGTTGCTTGGCGGCCCCCTCTTCCACCCCTAACTATTTTCTCTACTGAGGAGGGAAGTTATCCCGAAACCCGAGCCATGTCTCGGGCGATATTTTAAAACCCGGGACATGTATCGGGTCTAGAGATTATCCGTTTAACAAGACTTACTTGCACCCACTGGGGTGAACCACTCAAAAACTTCATGTACCAGCTTCCCATGGGGCAACCCGGAGGAGGAGCTAGCGGTGTGCGCTCCATTGCGGTTGTTTATATAAATGGCTCCCTTGAGCTTTGAGCTGATGAGCTCCTGGACGACGCACCTGCGTGCCTGTGCGGGCACTGAGGCCCTTGACGGTTGCTTGGCGGCCCCCTCTTCTACCCCTAACTATTTTCTCTACTGAGGAGGGAAGTTATCCCGAAACCCGAGCCATGTCTCGGGCCATATTTTAAAACCCGGGACATGTATCGGGTCTAGAGATTATCCGTTTAACAAGTACTTACTTTCACCCAATGGGGTGAACCATTCAAGAACTTCATGTACCAGCTTCCCATGGGGCAACCCGGAGGAGGAGCTAGCGGTGTGCGCTCCATTGCGGTTGTTTATATAAATGGCTCCCTTGAGCTTTGAGCTGACGAGCTCCTGGACGACGCACCTGCGTGCCTGTGCGGGCACTGAGGCCCTTGACGGTTGCTTGGCGGCCCCCTCTTCCACCCCTAACTATTTTCTCTACTGAGGAGGGAAGTTATCCCGAAACCCGAGCCATGTCTCGGGCGATATTTTAAAACCCGGGACATGTATCGGGTCTAGAGATTATCCGTTTAACAAGTACTTACTTGCACCCACTGGGGTGAACCACTCAAGAACTTCATGTACCAGCTTCCCATGGGGCAACCCGGAGGAGGAGCTAGCGGTGTGCGCTCCATTGCGGTTGTTTATATAAATGGCTCCCTTGAGCTTTGAGCTGACGAGCTCCTGGACGACGCACCTGCGTGCCTGGGCGGGCACTGAGGCCCTTGACGGTTGCTTGGCGGCCCCCTCTTCCACCCCTAACTATTTTCTCTACTGAGGAGGGAAGTTATCCCGAAACCCGAGCCATGTCTCGGGCGATATTTTAAAACCCGGGACATGTATCGGGTCTAGAGATTATCCGTTTAACAAGTACTTACTTGCACCCACTGGGGTGAACCACTCAAGAACTTCATGTACCAGCTTCCCATGGGGCAACCCGGAGGAGGAGCTAGCGGTGTGCGCTCCATTGCGGTTGTTTATATAAATGGCTCCCTTGAGCTTTGAGCTGACGAGCTCCTGGACGACGCACCTGCGTGCCTGTGCGGGCACTGAGGCCCTTGACGGTTGCTTGGCGGCCCCCTCTTCCACCCCTAACTATTTTCTCTACTGAGGAGGGAAGTTATCCCGAAACCCGAGCCATGTCTCGGGCGATATTTTAAAACCCGGGACATGTATCGGGTCTAGAGATTATCCGTTTAACAAGTACTTACTTGCACCCACTGGGGTGAACCACTCAAGAACTTCATGTACCAGCTTCCCATGGGGCAACCCGGAGGAGGAGCTAGCGGTGTGCGCTCCATTGCGGTTGTTTATATAAATGGCTCCCTTGAGCTTTGAGCTGACGAGCTCCTGGACGACGCACCTGCGTGCCTGTGCAGGCACTGAGGCCCTTGACGGTTGCTTGGCGGCCCCCTCTTCCACCCCTAACTATTTTCTCTACTGAGGAGGGAAGTTATCCCGAAACCCGAGCCATGTCTCGGGCGATATTTTAAAACCCGAGACATGTATCGGGTCTAGAGATTATCCGTTTAACAAGTACTTACTTGCACCCACTGGGGTGAACCACTCAAGAACTTCATGTACCAGCTTCCCATGGGGCAACCCGGAGGAGGAGCTAGCGGTGTGCGCTCCATTGCGGTTGTTTATATAAATGGCTCCCTTGAGCTTTGAGCTGACGAGCTCCTGGACGACGCACCTGCGTGCCTGTGCGAGCACTGAGGCCCTTGACGGTTGCTTGGTGGCCCCCTCTTCCACCCCTAACTATTTTCTCTACTGAGGAGAGAAGTTATCTGGAAACCCGAGACATGTCTCGGGCGATATTTTAAAACCCGGGACATGTATCGGGTCTAGAGATTATCCGTTTAACAAGTACTTACTTGCACCCACTGGGGTGAACCACTCAAGAACTTCATGTACCAGCTTCCCATGGGGCAACCCGGAGGAGGAGCTAGCGGTGTGCGCTCCATTGCGGTTGTTTATATAAATGGCTCCCTTGAGCTTTGAGCTGACGAGCTCCTGGACGACGCACCTGCGTGCCTGTGCGGGCACTGAGGCCCTTGACGGTTGCTTGGCGGCCCCCTCTTCCACCCCTAACTATTTTCTCTACTGAGGAGGGAAGTTATCCCGAAACCCAAGCCATGTCTCGGGCGATATTTTAAAACCCGGGACATGTATCGGGTCTAGAGATTATCCGTTTAACAAGACTTACTTGCACCCACTGGGGTGAACCACTCAAAAACTTCATGTACCAGCTTCCCATGGGGCAACCCGGAGGAGGAGCTAGCGGTGTGCGCTCCATTGCGGTTGTTTATATAAATGGCTCCCTTGAGCTTTGAGCTGACGAGCTCCTGGACGACGCACCTGCGTGCCTGTGCGGGCACTGAGGCCCTTGACGGTTGCTTGGCGGCCCCCTCTTCTACCCCTAACTATTTTCTCTACTGAGGAGGGAAGTTATCCCGAAACCCGAGCCATGTCTCGGGCGATATTTTAAAACCCGGGACATGTATCGGGTCTAGAGATTATCCGTTTAACAAGTACTTACTTTCACCCAATGGGGTGAACCATTCAAGAACTTCATGTACCAGCTTCCCATGGGGCAACCCGGAGGAGGAGCTAGCGGTGTGCGCTCCATTGCGGTTGTTTATATAAATGGCTCCCTTGAGCTTTGAGCTGACGAGCTCCTGGACGACGCACCTGCGTGCCTGTGCGGGCACTGAGGCCCTTGACGGTTGCTTGGCGGCCCCCTCTTCCACCCCTAACTATTTTCTCTACTGAGGAGGGAAGTTATCCCGAAACCCGAGCCATGTCTCGGGCGATATTTTAAAACCTGGGACATGTATCGGGTCTAGAGATTATCCGTTTAACAAGTACTTACTTGCACCCACTGGGGTGAACCACTCAAGAACTTCATGTACCAGCTTCCCATGGGGCAACCCGGAGGAGGAGCTAGCGGTGTGCGCTCCATTGCGGTTGTTTATATAAATGGCTCCCTTGAGCTTTGAGCTGACGAGCTCCTGGACGACGCACCTGCGTGCCTGGGCGGGCACTGAGGCCCTTGACGGTTGCTTGGCGGCCCCCTCTTCCACCCCTAACTATTTTCTCTACTGAGGAGGGAAGTTATCCCGAAACCCGAGCCATGTCTCGGGCGATATTTTAAAACCCGGGACATGTATCGGGTCTAGAGATTATCCGTTTAACAAGTACTTACTTGCACCCACTGGGGTGAACCACTCAAGAACTTCATGTACCAGCTTCCCATGGGGCAATCCGGAGGAGGAGCTAGCGGTGTGCGCTCCATTGCGGTTGTTTATATAAATGGCTCCCTTGAGCTTTGAGCTGACGAGCTCCTGGACGACACACCTGCGTGCCTGTGCGGGCACTGAGGCCCTTGACGGTTGCTTGGCGGCCCCCTCTTCCACCCCTAACTATTTTCTCTACTGAGGAGGGAAGTTATTTCGAAACCCGGGCCATGTCTCGGGCGATATTTTAAAACCCGGGACATGTATCGGGTCTAGAGATTATCCGTTTAACAAGTACTTACTTGCACCCACTGGGGTGAACCACTCAAGAACTTCATGTACCAGCTTCCCATGGGGCAACCCGGAGGAGGAGCTAGCGGTGTGCGCTCCATTGCGGTTGTTTATATAAATGGCTCCCTTGAGCTTTGAGCTGACGAGCTCCTGGACGACGCACCTGCGTGCCTGTGCGGGCACTGAGGCCCTTGACGGTTGCTTGGTGGCCCCCTCTTCCACCCCTAACTATTTTCTCTGCTGAGGAGGAAAGTTATCCCGAAACCTGAGCCATGTCTCGGGCGAAATTTTAAAACCCGGGACATGTATCGGGTTTAGAGATTATCCATTTAACAAGTACTTACTTGCACCCACTGGGGTGAACCACTCAAGAACTTCATGTACCAGCTTCCCATGGGGCAACCCGGAGGAGGAGCTAGCGGTGTGCGCTCCATTGCGGTTGTTTATATAAATGGCTCCCTTGAGCTTTGAGCTGACGAGCTCCTGGACGACGCACCTGCGTGCCTGTGCGAGCACTGAGGCCCTTGACGGTTGCTTGGCGGCCCCCTCTTCCACCCCTAACTATTTTCTCTACTGAGGAGGGAAGTTATCCCGAAACCCGAGCCATGTCTCGGGCGATATTTTAAAACCCGGGACATGTATCGGGTCTAGAGATTATCCGTTTAACAAGTACTTACTTGCACCCACTGGGGTGAACCACTCAAGAACTTCATGTACCAGCTTCCCATGGGGCAACCCGGAGGAGGAGCTAGCGGTGTGCGCTCCATTGCGGTTGTTTATATAAATGGCTCCCTTGAGCTTTGAGCTGACGAGCTCCTGGACGACGCACCTGCGTGCCTGTGCGGGCACTCAGGCCCTTGACGGTTGCTTGGCGGCCCCCTCTTCCACCCCTAACTATTTTCTCTACTGAGGAGGGAAGTTATCCCGAAACCCGAGCTATGTCTCGGGCGATATTTTAAAACCCGGGACATGTATCAGGTCTAGAGATTATCCGTTTAACAAGTACTTACTTGCACCCACTGGGGTGAACCACTCAAGAACTTCATGTACCAGCTTCCCATGGGGCAACCCGGAGGAGGAGCTAGCGGTGTGCGCTCCATTGCGGTTGTTTATATAAATGGCTCGCTTGAGCTTTGAGCTGACGAGCTCCTGGACGACGCACCTGCGTGCCTGGGCGGGCACTGAGGCCCTTGACGGTTGCTTGGCGGCCCCCTCTTCCACCCCTAACTATTTTCTCTACTGAGGAGGGAAGTTATCCCGAAACCCGAGCCATGTCTCGGGCGATATTTTAAAACCCGAGACATGTATCGGGTCTAGAGATTATCCGTTTAACAAGTACTTACTTGCACCCACTGGGGTGAACCACTCAAGAACTTCATGTACCAGCTTCCCATGGGGCAACCCGGAGGAGGAGCTAGCGGTGTGCGCTCCATTGCGGTTGTTTATATAAATGGCTCCCTTGAGCTTTGAGCTGACGAGCTCCTGGACGACGCACCTGCGTGCCTGTGCGAGCACTGAGGCCCTTGACGGTTGCTTGGTGGCCCCCTCTTCCACCCCTAACTATTTTCTCTACTGAGGAGGGAAGTTATCTGGAAACCCGAGACATGTCTCGGGCGATATTTTAAAACCCGGGACATGTATCGGGTCTAGAGATTATCCGTTTAACAAGTACTTACTTGCACCCACTGGGGTGAACCACTCAAGAACTTCATGTACCAGCTTCCCATGGGGCAACCCGGAGGAGGAGCTAGCGGTGTGCGCTCCATTGCGGTTGTTTATATAAATGGCTCCCTTGAGCTTTGAGCTGACGAGCTCCTGGACGACGCACCTGCGTGCCTGTGCGGGCACTGAGGCCCTTGACGGTTGCTTGGCGGCCCCCTCTTCCACCCCTAACTATTTTCTCTACTGAGGAGGGAAGTTATCCCGAAACCGAGCCATGTCTCGGGCGATATTTTAAAACCCGGGACATGTATCGGGTCTAGAGATTATCCGTTTAACAAGACTTACTTGCACCCACTGGGGTGAACCACTCAAAAACTTCATGTACCAGCTTCCCATGGGGCAACCCGGAGGAGGAGCTAGCGGTGTGCGCTCCATTGCGGTTGTTTATATAAATGGCTCCCTTGAGCTTTGAGCTGACGAGCTCCTGGACGACGCACCTGCGTGCCTGTGCGGGCACTGAGGCCCTTGACGGTTGCTTGGCGGCCCCCTCTTCTACCCCTAACTATTTTCTCTACTGAGGAGGGAAGTTATCCCGAAACCCGAGCCATGTCTCGGGCGATATTTTAAAACCCGGGACATGTATCGGGTCTAGAGATTATCCGTTTAACAAGTACTTACTTTCACCCAATGGGGTGAACCATTCAAGAACTTCATGTACCAGCTTCCCATGGGGCAACCCGGAGGAGGAGCTAGCGGTGTGCGCTCCATTGCGGTTGTTTATATAAATGGCTCCCTTGAGCTTTGAGCTGACGAGCTCCTGGACGACGCACCTGCGTGCCTGTGCGGGCACTGAGGCCCTTGACGGTTGCTTGGCGGCCCCCTCTTCCACCCCTAACTATTTTCTCTACTGAGGAGGGAAGTTATCCCGAAACCCGAGCCATGTCTCGGGCGATATTTTAAAACCCGGGACATGTATCGGGTCTAGAGATTATCCGTTTAACAAGTACTTACTTGCACCCACTGGGGTGAACCACTCAAGAACTTCATGTACCAGCTTCCCATGGGGCAACCCGGAGGAGGAGCTAGCGGTGTGCGCTCCATTGCGGTTGTTTATATAAATGGCTCCCTTGAGCTTTGAGCTGACGAGCTCCTGGACGACGCACCTGCGTGCCTGGGCGGGCACTGAGGCCCTTGACGGTTGCTTGGCGGCCCCCTCTTCCACCCCTAACTATTTTCTCTACTGAGGAGGGAAGTTATCCCGAAACCCGAGCCATGTCTCGGGCGATATTTTAAAACCCGGGACATGTATCGGGTCTAGAGATTATCCGTTTAACAAGTACTTACTTGCACCCACTGGGGTGAACCACTCAAGAACTTCATGTACCAGCTTCCCATGGGGCAATCCGGAGGAGGAGCTAGCGGTGTGCGCTCCATTGCGGTTGTTTATATAAATGGCTCCCTTGAGCTTTGAGCTGACGAGCTCCTGGACGACACACCTGCGTGCCTGTGCGGGCACTGAGGCCCTTCACGGTTGCTTGGCGGCCCCCTCTTCCACCCCTAACTATTTTCTCTACTGAGGAGGGAAGTTATCCCGAAACCCGAGCCATGTCTCGGGCGATATTTTAAAACCCGGGACATGTATCGGGTCTAGAGATTATCCGTTTAACAAGTACTTACTTGCACCCACTGGGGTGAACCACTCAAGAACTTCATGTACCAGCTTCCCATGGGGCAACCCGGAGGAGGAGCTAGCGGTGTGCGCTCCATTGCGGTTGTTTATATAAATGGCTCCCTTGAGCTTTGAGCTGACGAGCTCCTGGACGACGCACCTGCGTGCCTGTGCGGGCACTGAGGCCCTTGACGGTTGCTTGGTGGCCCCCTCTTCCACCCCTAACTATTTTCTCTGCTGAGGAGGAAAGTTATCCCGAAACCTGAGCCATGTCTCGGGCGAAATTTTAAAACCCGGGACATGTATCGGGTTTAGAGATTATCCATTTAACAAGTACTTACTTGCACCCACTGGGGTGAACCACTCAAGAACTTCATGTACCAGCTTCCCATGGGGCAACCCGGAGGAGGAGCTAGCGGTGTGCGCTCCATTGCGGTTGTTTATATAAATGGCTCCCTTGAGCTTTGAGCTGACGAGCTCCTGGACGACGCACCTGCGTGCCTGTGCGAGCACTGAGGCCCTTGACGGTTGCTTGGCGGCCCCCTCTTCCACCCCTAACTATTTTCTCTACTGAGGAGGGAAGTTATCCCGAAACCCGAGCCATGTCTCGGGCGATATTTTAAAACCCGGGACATGTATCGGGTCTAGAGATTATCCGTTTAACAAGTACTTACTTGCACCCACTGGGGTGAACCACTCAAGAACTTCATGTACCAGCTTCCCATGGGGCAACCCGGAGGAGGAGCTAGCGGTGTGCGCTCCATTGCGGTTGTTTATATAAATGGCTCCCTTGAGCTTTGAGCTGACGAGCTCCTGGACGACGCACCTGCGTGCCTGTGCGGGCACTGAGGCCCTTGACGGTTGCTTGGCGGCCCCCTCTTCCACCCCTAACTATTTTCTCTACTGAGGAGGGAAGTTATCCCGAAACCCGAGCTATGTCTCGGGCGATATTTTAAAACCCGGGACATGTATCAGGTCTAGAGATTATCCGTTTAACAAGTACTTACTTGCACCCACTGGGGTGAACCACTCAAGAACTTCATGTACCAGCTTCCCATGGGGCAACCCGGAGGAGGAGCTAGCGGTGTGCGCTCCATTGCGGTTGTTTATATAAATGGCTCGCTTGAGCTTTGAGCTGACGAGCTCCTGGACGACGCACCTGCGTGCCTGGGCAGGCACTGAGGCCCTTGACGGTTGCTTGGCGGCCCCCTCTTCCACCCCTAACTATTTTCTCTACTGAGGAGGGAAGTTATCCCGAAACCCGAGCCATGTCTCGGGCGATATTTTAAAACCCGGGACATGTATCGGGTCTAGAGATTATCCGTTTAACAAGTACTTACTTGCACCCACTGGGGTGAACCACTCAAGAACTTCATGTACCAGCTTCCCATGGGGCAGCCCGGAGGAGGAGCTAGCGGTGTGCGCTCCATTGCGGTTGTTTATATAAATGGCTCCCTTGAGCTTTGAGCTGACGAGCTCCTGGACGACGCACCTGCGTGCCTGTGCGGGCACTGAGGCCCTTGACGGTTGCTTGGCGGCCCCCTCTTCCACCCCTAACTATTTTCTCTACTGAGGAGGGAAGTTATCCCGAAACCCGAGCCATGTCTCGGGCGATATTTTAAAACCCGGGACATGTATCGGGTCTAGAGATTATCCGTTTAACAAGTACTTACTTGCACCCACTGGGGTGAACCACTCAAGAACTTCATGTACCAGCTTCCCATGGGGCAACCCGGAGGAGGAGCTAGCGGTGTGCGCTCCATTGCGGTTGTTTATAAAAGGTACAAACTAGCACTGGCAAAGCGGAAGAAAGAAGTCCAGGGGGAAGCCTGCACCGTGTTGGTACAGGCAAGTAACACCAGGAATGATGCTTTGTTCTGGAAAGCAGTCAATTTACCTTTTTGCTAGAGAAAACAAATATCTCCAATGTGTTGCAGTGATATCCCCAGATTGCTAGAACACACTTTAGGTAAATTGTTTACTCCATTGATGGATCATTCAGACTCACCCTCCAAGAAGTCATTAAAATTCTAAAAGCATAGATGAAAGTAGAAGGTCACAGGATCAGATTGTGTGATGTACCCCAATGTACCCCAATCTAGGCCTAGGTAGCTGCACGACCTTTTACCTACATTTGCCCTACCTTGCTTTGCATAACCTTTCTAGCACTGACCTTTTACCCAGTTATGTGCTGAATAAAAGTTGATCGGTTTCCTTGAAACTAGCCTCATTTATTATGCATGAGGAGTCTTAGAAAAGTCCCTGCATGTAAAGTACATAACAGGATTAACATACTCTGTATAAAAGTCATGGTCATCTTCCTCCTAGGGCAAAAGCACTACTTTGCATAATTGCAGGTATTGATTTAGGCTCATTGTCATAATCATACTCCCAACATATCGATTGTGTAAGGAACCCCAAGGTTATCTTTATGGTATAAAAGAACCATAGCAACACTTGATACATGGAGGAAAAGCTTCCATGCTGACACAAGACGCTGAGGTCCCTGCATGCAGAAGCTCCAGCACGTAGTAGTCTCACATCCCTCGCGGGGTGTCCAACTCAAGATCGGGGAGGGGGACCTTTGTCTCTCCCATCAGGTAATGGGGTTGGCTCTTTCCTAGGGGATTCTTGACTTTACACTCATATACATGCTAGGTACACTTAGGTACACTTAGGTAGGGTTTGCATCGTCGGAGTATTCTTGATTACCATCATGTATCTATAAGCCTGCATATATTCACTGTTTTAGCACCATGGTAGAATTTTACCTTTTATTTACTCTATTGTTGCTTGTAATCTTATACATTTGCTTCTGTCCAATGGTTGTCACAGCAAACATGTTTTATACTAGAATGACGCTTGTTCAATGAATGCTTATTGAAAACGTCCCCATCGTTTATTCTGTGTATCTCTCTGAGACTAAGTAAGCACAATTGACTGAGCGAAAAGTACTGCACTGTTTCTACAAACCCTGAAGGATCAAGGGTTGTCATATTCAATATTTGTCAGAAACTATCCACTCCTTGGTAAGGTTAGGGGGCTTATGGTGGCACTGTGAGCTAGCTGGTCTAAAGGCTAACATATCCTTTGGTGGTGTCTGGAATCTGTCTGGACTCCAATCCATTAGTTTATGTTGTCTGAACGCACAGATCCTATGTATTTTTATGAACTACACGACATGGCGCCGCCAACATTGGTTTGGTTCCTATTTAACAGTCAAATCTGAGTAGTTCAGTCGTGCTTTCTCGGAGGCACCTACTCACATTTAAACAGAGACGTCTGGAGTGGGAAGAGAAAATTCTGCCGCAGCTGAGTAGGTATATCCTATGTATTGGCTGTAGGTTTGTTCAAGCTTGAAGAATTACCGTTCCCCACATTGTGAATAACCTTATCACTTTTTCTTACAAACTTCCTTCCACAATGTCCGTCCAAGGCGGTGCTGCGAATACAGGGGAAGAAGAGCTTGAAGGAGCTCTTAACATTATGGAAAATTGCATCAGACATGCAATTACTACAAAATTAATAGATGATGGCCTCCCAGCAATGGGTGTAAATGTTACTGTAAGCGGCACAATGGCCCGGCGGGTGGAAGAGAGCACGGGACGCACACAGTAGTGGCTTTTCAGGGTTTTTCTTTTATTGTATAGCCGTCTCTTATGGGTACGTCCTTTTATCAGTTCCATAGATCTGGTGAAATGTTCATAAAAGTAAAGGGCTGTGTCCAACAAATGAAAACAAATAACAAAAAAAAAAGGATAGGAGATACTCTTCTCCTTCTTGGCCATCTTCAGGGCTTGTATCCGGTATCCGTGGGTCTGGCTGCCTCTTACGTCCAGGTGCACCACAAGAAGGAAAAAAATACCGGGATTAGCTCAAGGCCTTCTGTTAGGGATCTACGTGCCACCACCACCACGTGTTGCGTAGGGAAAGGGGTCGGGAAAAATACCGGGTTACAGGGGATCCGTGACCGAGAAGTGCATCCAAACCACACGTGTCCTAACACCCCGGAAAACCCCACCACCCCCACCAAAACGATCCCTTTAATGCTACTTGTCTTGGACCACGACCCGGGATCAGAGCTATTGCGTAGGGACCCGGGGCATCCTCCCTTCTCTGGGCCGCTGGGCTTGTCCACAGTGTATGCTGTAACCGATATCCTCGAGTTCCCGTCTCCTGCTCCGCTGGGCTCCTCTCCCGAGTCCTCCCGCTCTCCATTCTTCGACGTTTCCTCTGCTTCTCCTCTGCTGGGCTCCTCTCCACTCTTCGGGTCCACCTCCCTTGCTCCTCCGTCTTTCCCGCCGCCATCCGCTGTTCAGGAAACTCCCCCCTTATGTGTGCCTGCTCGTGATGATATCCGGACGTAGTCTCTCCCCAGCGCCACTAGACCGTAGGGTTTTTCCGGTCTTTCTTTAGTGTCCCGGCCCGAGTTGTTCCTCTTCCGGTCTGGCGTTTCCCCGACATCCTCACAGTTACCTTTGTGATTGAGGTACACGAGGCATTCAGGACAGAAATATTCTATTCTTGGATCAAATTCCCACCTGCAAATGCATGCACATATTTGTTTCATACTTACATTCCAGATGAGTCTTCTGAAGCATACTCTCCATGCAAAGACAAAGAAGTCCTGTTAACTTACCAAGAACATATTAATTGGTTTAAAGGTGCCCTCCCCACACCACAGAAAATGTGAGACTTGGTCCGCTCAGCATAGAAGGAACAACCTGACTGGTCCTATCTGCTTACACACCACATTCAGAGATTGATACAATGCCAGCTGCAGACTTATATACACTTTACAAAGAGATAGTAAAAATGTACAGAAACCTTACACAGTTCGTAATGCGAACACTTACAATTCACCCTACAAGGGTCACTCAAGCTGGTCAACCGCCAGGGTCTTTGCCAAAAATAAGCCCACACGCGCTAAACATGGTTATGGGACGAATGCCCACTAAACACGAGCAGATGCTTTTCTGGATAGCGCAGACAATAGCACAGCTTGAAGCTGTATTTTTCCATATGGGCCCACCGGAAAAACACAGAATACTAACAATTTGCTTGCCAATGGGTATAGCTGCCCCTATTGAAGATTGTACCACTTACGGTACAGGTTTTTCTGCCGTTTATACCAGAACTCATGGTACCCTCCCCATAGCAGTCATACGAGAAGTATTGAAACAAATAGAGAATGAGTACGGGGCAAAACCTGCCCTGGACTTGGGAATTAAATTGATAGGCAATATTGCCCAGGTATCAACAACTATGTTAGGTAACATAAAAGGGGAGGCAGCAGCGGTGACTATACAGCAATGACTGAGGGAAGTCACTACTGTACAACAGGAGCGATAACTACCTAAGATTATCAAAGAAACTTACGTTTCGCTGGGTAGAAATAACTTGGGAGCTAGACCTGGGAAACCAGAAATAATGAGCAATCCTGAAAAGGATACCTCAAAGCAATCACCCGATTCTCCTAAAAAGAAAAGGGATAACGAACAATTAAAAAATAATAAGCAGAATGCATCCCGATCACGGGGTGGGTCTCTTCAACAGTAGTCCTCTGATAGAACATACAACCTTAGAAACTGTGATAATATTAAAAAACCTGACAGATATCAGGATACTGAGGCACGTTCCTCTCGTTCTTTTCAGGGTTCATCAAAAAACTCGGCGAGGGAAGGACGGTCAGAACACAGATCAGAGGAGCGAGCCAAGCCAAGAGACACACATCGCACTTTAGAGTACATTATTAAACAAGAAGATAAAGCCAAATGTAAGCCTCAATTTAAAAAAAAGAAGGTAGCTGGCCTTAAAATAAGAAATGCCAAGGCTACTGAGGACTCTACTACTGAACGGGAATGGGCTCTGTCGATGCTAGATAGTGCAGCAGAAGAAACAATAGCTTTCTGGTGAGAGCAGCGTTGAATCAATATATATCGCGCTGGAAACACCGGATACAAGGGTAAATGTCCCACATCGTTTACACAACATTACCCTCCAAATGAAGGGGGACTGTGACAGGACAAGGAAAAGGCAGACTCAGGTGTCTTTATAACATGAGGCTTTATTCTATCCACTGTCCTCTTTATGGTATGCTCTTTGTTATGCTTAGTACAGGAAATGAGCTATCGTCACTCTTCTTTTCTCCTCGTCCGTTTCCTCCGTCCTCTGTCTCCTTGATGCCATCTGGAAACATAAACGGGTATGTGGTAATTAGTAAGCTATTCTCTATGTGAATACCCATCCACCATTCACCGCTTGTGAGTTGTGCACCCCTTCCAGTCTGTGCTGTCTATTCCTCTTTTTCTCCCTTTGTGATACACTGATGGTGTTTGGGTGAGGAGGGAAGGAATGTGTTGGGAATCGATCCCGGTTCCCACTCAGAAACACTTCCCACCAGTGGTCTCTCCACAACAGACCCAAGAACCCATAAGACGTGCCCCGGCCGTCTCAACCACTCACACAGGGAGAGTACTTGCCTTGAGTCGTGACTCCCGACTGAAGTCACTGCGACCAGGTCCATTGCGCCTTCCCTTGGGTTCTTTTCTCCTCCTCTTGTTCTGGGCTCTTCTCCTGCTGTATTCCCCTTGTCCAATGAGCCGTCCTCCAGTTCTGTGTTGCCCTCGCCCATTGGCCTCCAACCTCTTTCACTCGCATCGCCTTCTTGCTCTCCGTCCTCTTCTTTTCTCCCACCACCGTCTCCTCTTCTCCTCCCAACTGTGGCTGCCCCTGATACATCCACTTCCAGGTTGGGCAGCTGAGGAATGGCAGACCACTCTTCACTCGTGCGCCCGGGGCGTCCTCCTGTTGGTGATTCGCTCCTCCTGCCACAGGGACATACCCAGGAAAGTTAAAGGTCCATTTTTGGGAGAACCTGACATATGGGTACAATATCCTCTTTTGCTGGAAAAGATTGGCTGCCTGAGTTCATCATGGAGTTCTCTAAGTGGTAAGATGTAATTTTACCGGCTTTCTCCATCCATGTTCCAGAGTCACTAAAACTTTCATACTCTCAGGAGTGGGCATTTGCGGTAGGTCCTGCACTTTACCGCAGTCATGTAGGGTGGGATGCCGAGTCACCTCACCATGAAATCCCATTAAAAACTACTCCTACTCCACGGACACAGTACCCAATAAAACATGACGTAAAGAAACAAGTTCGGGAGATCCTAGATCAAATTGAATACCAAGGTCTGAATTAAAATTGCACCTCTTTCATGAATAATCCTCACGTAATGAAACCTGACAATTCATACCATCTAGTTTTAGACTACAGGCATTTGAACACATGCACACGAGCAATTGCAGTACAAAATGCACACAGTGCCGCATGAATGAATAACATTGTGCAGAAGAAATACAAAACAACACTAGATATCTCAAATGTATTCTTCTGCCGGAATATAGCACCTGGAAGCAGACATTTGACTGCATTCTCGGCCTTAGGCTCTTAACGCCAATTCTGTAGACCCCCCCTAAGGGTATAAAAATAGTCCTGGGTTGTTCTCCGCAAGAGTAACAGAGTTACTTCAAAATTGTGATGAGGAGGCATTTTCCTATGTAGATGATATTTATCTGACACACAATGAGTTATTGGATTACTTGCACAGGGTGAACAACATAATTTTGGGGTTCGCCACTGTGGGCTACAAGTGTTACTTTAAAAATCAAAAACTGCCCACCTCAGTGTCCTACTTTTGGGATATGAGTTATCAAGTGAAGGAAAAAGCCTGGCAGTCAATTCTTTAGAAAAATGTTTGCTGCTCCAACCTTCAAAGACTCTGAAAAGCATACAATCCATTTTAGGATTCCTTTAAATTTGTCAGAACATACATTTTGGATTACGGAGAAAAGGTAAAACCTTTCTACAACCTAATCAGAACTGATTTCTCAGTTCAACATTGGGCACATGAACACACAGAAATTCTCTGTTCCGTACAAGCTGGCATAATAGCTTCCAAACACTTACTCACATGTGTAAATACTACTAATTTGGTAATCCGTGATGTCGCGGGTAAATCAGGGTGAATTTACCTCACCTTCAATGAAGGCGAAATGGTATGCATTGCATACAAATCACATTTGTATACAAACAGTGAAATGCATTTTGCATCCACAGTAAAGATACTGACAGCAGAACAAACTGCTGTAGCGAGAGAAAGAGCACTAGCGCAGGGGGAATGCATAGTTGTCGTGACTCCAGTACCAACCTTAGAGGCTGTTACCAAAGCAAGTGTTCCAAACTCAAAAGCACTGCATCCACGATGGGTACAATGAGCGTATTCTCTCACTGCAACACATGTAGATTGAAAAAGTTGACTCTACATTAAAAACACAAGCATTTCTACAGTACGAACAAGAATATCCTCTCCCGAACGAAATAATACTCTAGATCTGTATGAATGCATCATTTACACTGACGGATCTGCCCAGCCTGCTGTAGGAACTACACAGTAATACAGCGCAGCATGTGCGATTCTGAAGGGACGTATGCGGACGGCAAGTTCCGTCCTAGCAATACACAGACGCAGACTCTAGGAGATTGCATGGCACAGCTGGCAGAACAAAAAGCTGTGATACTGGCACTAAAAAATACGGATTGAGAATTCCACACACTCATTGTGTGGGATTCGTTTTACTGTGTCCAGTCATATAATGAAGATCTTTATTATTGGGGACAGAATGGGTCCAAGATTTCAAAGGTTGCACAATAAAGCACAAATTACTTTGAGAACAAATGGCAGAGCTGAAAAAAAGCCTGCCACAGGATCATGTTATTCACACATTGAGTCATCAGCGTGTTGGCGTGCACGTTGAAGGGAATTTACTGGCTGATGAAGCCACAAAGGCGACAGTGGGACTGCTGCCGTTGCTGCAATCACTTGTTCTAGTACGAGGCTAGACACACAGATAATGATAGCTGTGAATGCTATGCACAACAATAGCTCAGCCTTGCCAAAAGGTTTTCCACTCAATTACTCCTACAAGTTAGATGTGCAAAACATTCCGTATCCTCAAATTCCAGGAGTGGAAGATATAGTAATAACGAACATGGATAGCAGATTAGGATTAATTCTAGCTGCACACGAGGGTCTGTGTTCAGCACACGCAGATGTTGCTGCAATTATTTTACTACTGAAGGAGCGTTAGTGGTGGCCAGGTTTTACTAAATAGAACAAGGGTTATGTCCTTAAGTGCGACACCTGTCAGCAGATGAAAGGTCCCACCGTAGGACTCCCACCACAAACATCATTACTGATATCAAACAGGCCTCTCTCATGTGTCTTTTTGGACCATTGAGTCCCCTTACAATGTGATGGGGCTTACATGTATATCCTGGTGGCAGTGGATTCATGCTCTAGATTCCTATGTGTGAGAAGTTGGCCTGGCATATGCTGGTCACTAGTTATAGTGGCGACCTTGCACCAGTCCAATTCGACTCTTAAGGTGATAGGCTTAAAAGACAACCTTTAAAGAAAGCTATCCTAGTGGTATCTGTGGAGAGCAGCCTTCAGGCTAAGTCTTGAAGGAGTGTTAAGCTTATTGTTTTACCATAGATAACCTCTTGAATGACCAAATGAAAGAGTAGTCCACACAAGTATATATAATAAAATATATGTATTTATTCTAAACAGAATCCCACAAGTCTCTTTATGAGGCTAGAGGTAAAGTTACAATTCAAACAAGCATTTATAGATACAATAAATAGCACTGGAATCACAGGGCCCCAGGGGGGGACCAAACCATATATTAAAAAAGTGGTATAAGAACCACGACAATTCTACAGACAATGCCTAGGGCTACTGAGGACTCTACTACTGAACGGGAATGGGCTCTCTCGATGCTAGATAGTGCAGCAGAAGAAACAATAGCTTTCTGGTGAGAGCAGCGTTGAATCAATATATATCGCGCTGGAAACACCGGATACAAGGGTAAATGTCCCACATCGTTTACACAACATTACCCTCCAAATGAAGGGGGACTGTGACAGGACAAGGAAAAGGCAGACTCAGGTGTCTTTATAACATGAGGCTTTATTCTATCCACTGTCCTCTTTATGGTATGCTCTTTGTTATGCTTAGTACAGGAAATGAGCTATCGTCACTCTTCTTTTCTCCTCGTCCGTTTCCTCCGTCCTCTGTCTCCTTGATGCCATCTGGAAACATAAACGGGTATGTGGTAATTAGTAAGCTATTCTCTATGTGAATACCCCTCCACCATTCACCGCTTGTGAGTTGTGCACCCCTTCCAGTCTGTGCTGTCTATTCCTCTTTTTCTCCCTTTGTGATACACTGATGGTGTTTGGGTGAGGAGGGAAGGAATGTGTTGGGAATCGATCCCGGTTCCCACTCAGAAACACTTCCCACCAGTGGTCTCTCCACAACAGACCCAAGAACCCATAAGACGTGCCCCGGCCGTCTCAACCACTCACACAGGGAGAGTACTTGCCTTGAGTCGTGACTCCCGACTGGAGTCACTGCGACCAGGTCCATTGCGCCTTCCCTTGGGTTCTTTTCTCCTCCTCTTGTTCTGGGCTCTTCTCCTGCTGTATTCCCCTTGTCCAATGAGCCGTCCTCCAGTTCTGTGTTGCCCTCGCCCATTGGCCTCCAACCTCTTTCACTCGCATCGCCTTCTTGCTCTCCGTCCTCTTCTTTTCTCCCACCACCGTCTCCTCTTCTCCTCCCAACTGTGGCTGCCCCTGATACATCCACTTCCAGGTTGGGCAGCTGAGGAATGGCAGACCACTCTTCACTCGTGCGCCCGGGGCGTCCTCCTGTTGGTGATTCGCTCCTCCTGCCACAGGGACATACCCAGGAAAGTTAAAGGTCCATTTTTGGGAGAACCTGACATATGGGTACAATATCCTCTTTTGCTGGAAAAGATTGGCTGCCTGAGTTCATCATGGAGTTCTCTAAGTGGTAAGATGTAATTTTACCGGCTTTCTCCATCCATGTTCCAGAGTCACTAAAACTTTCATACTCTCAGGAGTGGGCATTTGCGGTAGGTCCTGCACTTTACCGCAGTCATGTAGGGTGGGATGCCGAGTCACCTCACCATGAAATCCCATTAAAAACTACTCCTACTCCACGGACACAGTACCCAATAAAACATGACGTAAAGAAACAAGTTCGGGAGATCCTAGATCAAATTGAATACCAAGGTCTGAATTAAAATTGCACCTCTTTCATGAATAATCCTCACGTAATGAAACCTGACAATTCATACCATCTAGTTTTAGACTACAGGCATTTGAACACATGCACACGAGCAATTGCAGTACAAAATGCACACAGTGCCGCATGAATGAATAACATTGTGCAGAAGAAATACAAAACAACACTAGATATCTCAAATGTATTCTTCTGCCGGAATATAGCACCTGGAAGCAGACATTTGACTGCATTCTCGGCCTTAGGCTCTTAACGCCAATTCTGTAGACCCCCCTAAGGGTATAAAAATAGTCCTGGGTTGTTCTCCGCAAGAGTAACAGAGTTACTTCAAAATTGTGATGAGGAGGCATTTTCCTATGTAGATGATATTTATCTGACACACAATGAGTTATTGGATTACTTGCACAGGGTGAACAACATAATTTTGGGGTTCGCCACTGTGGGCTACAAGTGTTACTTTAAAAATCAAAAACTGCCCACCTCAGTGTCCTACTTTTGGGATATGAGTTATCAAGTGAAGGAAAAAGCCTGGCAGTCAATTCTTTAGAAAAATGTTTGCTGCTCCAACCTTCAAAGACTCTGAAAAGCATACAATCCATTTTAGGATTCCTTTAAATTTGTCAGAACATACATTTTGGATTACGGAGAAAAGGTAAAACCTTTCTACAACCTAATCAGAACTGATTTCTCAGTTCAACATTGGGCACATGAACACACAGAAATTCTCTGTTCCGTACAAGCTGGCATAATAGCTTCCAAACACTTACTCACATGTGTAAATACTACTAATTTGGTAATCCGTGATGTCGCGGGTAAATCAGGGTGAATTTACCTCACCTTCAATGAAGGCGAAATGGTATGCATTGCATACAAATCACATTTGTATACAAACAGTGAAATGCATTTTGCATCCACAGTAAAGATACTGACAGCAGAACAAACTGCTGTAGCGAGAGAAAGAGCACTAGCGCAGGGGGAATGCATAGTTGTCGTGACTCCAGTACCAACCTTAGAGGCTGTTACCAAAGCAAGTGTTCCAAACTCAAAAGCACTGCATCCACGATGGGTACAATGAGCGTATTCTCTCACTGCAACACATGTAGATTGAAAAAGTTGACTCTACATTAAAAACACAAGCATTTCTACAGTACGAACAAGAATATCCTCTCCCGAACGAAATAATACTCTAGATCTGTATGAATGCATCATTTACACTGACGGATCTGCCCAGCCTGCTGTAGGAACTACACAGTAATACAGCGCAGCATGTGCGATTCTGAAGGGACGTATGCGGACGGCAAGTTCCGTCCTAGCAATACACAGACGCAGACTCTAGGAGATTGCATGGCACAGCTGGCAGAACAAAAAGCTGTGATACTGGCACTAAAAAATACGGATTGAGAATTCCACACACTCATTGTGTGGGATTCGTTTTACTGTGTCCAGTCATATAATGAAGATCTTTATTATTGGGGACAGAATGGGTCCAAGATTTCAAAGGTTGCACAATAAAGCACAACTTACTTTGAGAACAAATGGCAGAGCTGAAAAAAAGCCTGCCACAGGATCATGTTATTCACACATTGAGTCATCAGCGTGTTGGCGTGCACGTTGAAGGGAATTTACTGGCTGATGAAGCCACAAAGGCGACAGTAGGACTGCTGCCGTTGCTGCAATCACTTGTTCTAGTACGAGGCTAGACACACAGATAATGATAGCTGTGAATGCTATGCACAACAATAGCTCAGCCTTGCCAAAAGGTTTTCCACTCAATTACTCCTACAAGTTAGATGTGCAAAACATTCCGTATCCTCAAATTCCAGGAGTGGAAGATATAGTAATAACGAACATGGATAGCAGATTAGGATTAATTCTAGCTGCACACGAGGGTCTGGGTTCAGCACACGCAGATGTTGCTGCAATTATTTTACTACTGAAGCAGCGTTAGTGGTGGCCAGGTTTTACTAAATAGAACAAGGGTTATGTCCTTAAGTGCGACATCTGTCAGCAGATGAAAGGTCCCACCGTAGGACTCCCACCACAAACACCATTACTGAAATCAAACAGGCCTCTCTCATGTGTCTTTTTGGACCATTGAGTCCCCTTACAATGTGATGGGGCTTACATGTATATCCTGGTGGCAGTGGATTCATGCTCTAGATTCCTATGTGTGAGAAGTTGGCCTGGCATATGCTGGTCACTAGTTATAGTGGCGACCTTGCACCAGTCCAATTCGACTCTTAAGGTGATAGGTTTAAAAGACAACCTTTAAAGAAAGCTATCCTAGTGGTATCTGTGGAGAGCAGCCTTCAGGCTAAGTCTTGAAGGAGTGTTAAGCTTATTGTTTTACCATAGATAACCTCTTGAATGACCAAATGAAAGAGTAGTCCACACAAGTATATATAATAAAATATATGTATTTATTCTAAACAGAATCCCACAAGTCTCTTTATGAGGCTAGAGGTAAAGTTACAATTCAAACAAGCATTTATAGATACAATAAATAGCACTGGAATCACAGGGCCCCAGGGGGGGACCAAACCATATATTAAAAAAGTGGTATAAGAACCACGACAATTCTACAGACAATGCCTAGGGCATTTAGGATCGCTGGCCCCTTGAGAATCCACCCCAGGTGATGAGGAAGGGGACCCACGGGTGGCGCGTGCAGTGGAAATAGCTGCTATCGGGATCCCTATTAAAGCCTATGGAGAATGTCGCGGTTTGATTTAAACAGATTAAAGACACTTCTAACAGGAGTTCAAAGTTAAAAACTTAGAGTCAAGCTTTTGAGGAGCCCTCTACCACGGGAGTACCGAGGTACCACTGTTACCTACCCCAGGGAAGCCGGGTGCATAGGTCGCTTTCGATGTCGGGTTGCGGCCCGATTTTCAATGGGAAAATTTACAAAACTGCTGCTAGCCAAAAGCGTCGATGATGCCATGAAGAGTGAAGTTGTAGATCTTGTAGAGGAGAACCTGAAAGCAGAGGGGACAGAGTCTGGGTCATGGCACAGTGACCAGGGATCTCAAGGAAAAGAGCCCTTCAATGTCGGGTGCTTCAAGTGGAAAAGGTGTAGCTTGGATATGCAGCCACGGGCTCCGGGAGGCTTCAAGGAAGTCCAGTTTCTGGAGGGCGACTGTCCCACAAAGGATGAGGGTCGCTGCGGTGTTAGTGTCCGGATTGGATCCACTAAGCCTTGGCAACTGCAACCCACGCAAGATGAACAAATCAGCTACTTGTGCAGACCCACGAGGTCTGACCGAGTTCTCTTTCGAGGAGACTGTAGAGCAGGCCTGGAGCAACCAGGGGAACTCTTAAAAGTAAAGATTGACCTCCGCTAGGGCCCACAAGTCGAGAGACAAGGGACCGCGGAGGCAGCAATTTGGAGTGCGTAAAAGGGTGCCCACGGGCCACCGGAGTGAGCTAGGGCGCTGATCTTTGGCACAGTTGCTGCTGAGAGGTTGGCTCAATATTGGGCCAAAGCACAACTTCCCCACTGGTCAGGGTTGTGTGCTACTCAAGAGGTGGCCGGTGTCCTGGGGTATTAGGGATCTCGGCACCCACGCGGTCCACGGTGCTCAGACTTGCTGGGCACACTCCATGGCCTCTGGGATGCTAGGAAACCCACCTCAAGGTTGAGAGGAGTCGTCGATATCCGAAGGAGCAGCAAAGTTCCAACTGGGTCACTTGCAGTGTTTCAGGTGCCTGCCAAGCAGGGGGGTAACTCCTTTACCCCAAGGGAGATTTCTTCAGTCAGCTGGGCAGCAGCTCGTCGAAGGTCAAGTCTGTAAAGTCCAAGATTAATCTGATTCTCAGGGGACACGTTATTCACCTTTATCCACAAGATTAGGGGAGTGTCCAGATCAGTGTCCACCAATGAGAGGTTAGGCGGGAAAGGGTGGCTACACCCTCTCCCCTTTGTGTGTTTCCCGCCTGGGCGAGGGGCAGGATGCCCCTGAACCGGTTCCAGGCGGTGTATACAGAATGTAGGCGCTGTAGCAGCCTACGTGCAACTCTGAAAGGCATCCTATGGTGCACCCACCCAGTTCCAATCCACATAGCCTGTCTGGGAAGGTGCTGGCGCCTCCCTGCAACAGGATCCCTATTGTCCAGCTGCCGAGGCTGGGGTTTTGCCCAGCAACGGGCAGCCAGAGTCGTGTGGGTGGCGAGTAGCATCCATTTTGTGATACGTGTGCACTTTAAAATTGGTGTCTAAATTCTGCCGCTTTTCCCATATCGCCCCTCTAGCAGGGGGGAATCATGCCCTCATGCCCATGGCTGGACTGGGGGTATGATTCCTACATGTTTGACATCAAACACAATATGGTTCTGTGTAGCCATTCTCAAGTTATCACGCTATCGCGATATACTTATAATGCAGTTAAGAGTATATGGAATGGCTACACTACAAACAACCCAGCAATGATTTTTACGAGGTTTGCAGAGGGGCCCTACTCAGGTAGGGGTCCCCCCTCACACATATCTCAGCACCCTGCCTTGTAGGATTAGCAAGGCCTGCTTGAGGGGTGCCCAATGAGAATACATGTGTTGTACATAGGTGGGATACAGGGTACCTGTATCCCTGTAAGGGGGTGCAAGCACCACCTTACCCAGACTACAGTAGTGGTCTGGTGGTGTCATTTGGTATGGCTGTCCCAGGGTGGCACAATAAGTGCTGCAGCCCTGGTAGGCCTCTGAGGGACCCATGCCCTGGGTACCTAGGGTACCATCTACAAGGGCTGACAGGGTATCCTCAGTATCCAATTGGGTTGTACCTAGGGTACTCACATCAGCTTAGAGAAGAAGCAGATAGGCTGGGGTCCTGGATAGCAGGGCCACAGCCTGGCTAGAGTCATAAAACAGTCAAAACATCAGCAAAAAGTTGGAGGCAACTATGCAGTCGATGCCACTCTCCTACATACCCCCCCCCCCCAAACGCAGGGACATTAAACTAACCTTGACCAGTTGAGTCTTCATGTTCTAAGTGGAAGTATCTGGAGAGTCCATCTGCATTGGCATGGTTGTTCCCAGTTCTATGTTCCACTGTAAGGTCCATCCCCTGTAGGGTAATGGACCACCTGAGTAGTTTGGGGTTTTCACCCTTCATCTGTTTTAGCCATAGGAGGGGCTTATGGTCTGTTTGAACAAGGAAGTGAGTGTCAAACAAGCATGGCCTCAGCTTCTTCAAGGCCCAGACCACAGCAAAGGCCTCCCTCTCTATAGCTGACCAACGTTTCTCTCTGGGGGTCAACCTTCTGCTAATAAAAGCTACTGGTTGATCCTGGCCCTATTCATTCAGTTGTGATAATACAGCACCTACCCCCACCTCAAAAGCCTCAGTTTGGACTATGAATTCATTGGAGTAGTTGGGGCTTTGGAGCACTGGAGCAGAGCACATAGCCTGTTTTAGGTCATCAAAAGCTTTCTGACAGCTGACAGTCCACTGAACCTTTTTGGGTATCCTCTTAGAGGTTAGGTCATTCAAGGGGGTCACAATGGATCCATATCCCTTTACAAACCTTCTATAATAACCAGTCAGGCCCAAGAAAGCTCGGACCTGAGTCTGGGTGGTTGGAGCAACCCAGTCCATGATGGTCTGGATTTTGCTCTGAAGTGGTTGAACCTGGCCTCCACCTACAAGGTGACCCAGGTACACAACCTGACTCTGCCCTATCTGCCACTTAGTAGCCTTGATAGTGAGCCCTGCCTTTTGCAGGGCTTCCAAAACTTTCCTCAGGTGGATCAGGTGATCCTCCCAGGTGGAGCTGAAGACAGCAATATCATCTAGATATGCTGCACTGAAGTCTTCCAGGCCTGAGAGGACTTGGTTCACCAACCTTTGAAAAGTGGCAGGTGCATTTTTCAAACCAAAGGGCATTACAATAAATTGATAATGCCCACCAGGGGTAGAAAATGCAGTTTTGGCTTTTGCAGACTCAGCTAACCTTATCTGCCAGTAGCCAGCTGTCAGATCAAATGTGCTCAGATACTTGGCTGAGGCCAATCTATCTATGAGCTCATCTGCTCTGGGAATTGGGTGAGCATCAGTCTTAGTGACTGCATTGAGTCCCCTGTAGTCAACACAGAACCTCATCTCTCTCTTACCATCCTGGGTGTGAGGTTTTGGTACAAGGACTACTGGGCTAGCCAAAGGGCTCTCTGAGGGCTCAATCACTCCTAATCACAACATCTTTTGGACTTCTGTCCTTATGCAGTCCCTGACATGGTCAGGCTGCCTGTATATTTCATTCTTGACAGGCAGACTGTCCCCGGTGTCCACTTCATGAGTGCACCAGGGGGTCTGACTTGGAGTCAGAGAAAACATATGTCTGTAAGACTGAAGAACTTGTCTACAGTCTGCTTGCTGCTGGTCAGTGAGGCTGCCTGCCAAGGCTACTCCATCAACTGACCCATCGTCAGGGTTGTGAGAGAGCAGGTCTGGGAGAGGGTCACTCTCTTCCTCCTGTCCCTCATCTGTTGCCATGAGCAAGCCCATGTCAGCCCTGTCCACATATGCTTTCAGTCTATTGACATGAAGTACCCTGTGGGGACTTCTGGGAGTGCCACAGTCCACCAAATAGGTGACCTCTCCCTTCTTTTCCAAAATGGTATGGGGTCCACTCCATTTATCTTGGAGAGCTGCTGGGGCCACTGGCTCCAGCACCCATACCTTCTGTCCTGGCTGGTACACCACCAGTACATCCTTTTGGTCATCCCAGGCTTTCTGTAATTCCTGACTTGCCTCCAGGTTTTTAGTTGCCTTCTTCATGTACTCAGCCATCCGGGAGCGGAGACCAAGTACATAGTCCACAATATCCTGTTTAGGGGTTTGAGAGGTTGCTCCCATCCCTCCTTCACTAGACAGAGTGGCCCTCTAACAGGATGGCCAAACAAAAGTTCAAAGGGGCTATAACCAACCCCCTTTTGTGGCACCCCCCTGTACGCAAAGAGAAGGCAGGGTACAAGAACATCCCATTTTCGCCTAAGCTTTTCTGGGAGCCCTTTAATCATACCCTTTAAGGTCTTGTTGAATCTCTCAACAAGACCATTGCATTGAGGATGGTAAGGGGTGGTGAACCTATAGTTGACACCACACTCCTTCCACATAGCCTTGAGGTAGCTACTCATAAAATTTGTACCTCTGTCAGACAATACCTCCTTAGGAAAACCCACCCTGGAAAAGATTCCCAGGAGGGCCCTTGCCACCACAGGTACTGTGATGGTCCTAAGGGGAATAGCTTCTGGGTATCTGGTGGCATGATCCACTACCACCAGAATGAACCTGTGCCCAGATGCTGTTGGTGGGTCCAGGGGACCAACTATATCAATCCCCACCAGTTCAAAGGGCACCCCCACCACAGGCAATGGTATCAGGGGGGCCTTTGTGGACTTGCCTGCCTTGCCACTGGCTTGACAGGTAATGCAAGAGCTGCAAAAGCTCTTACAGTCCTCACTCATCTGTGGCCAATGAAAGTGAGAGACAATTCTGTCCCAAGTCTTGTTTTGGCCTAGGTGTCCTGCTAAGGGAATATCATGGGCCAGTGTGAGTAGGAAACCACTAAACTTCTGAGGTATGACCAACCTCCTGGCTGCACCAGGCTTGGGGTCTCGACCCTCAGAGTATAGGAGCCCATCATCCCAATAAATCTTATGGGTCCCACTGGCATTCCCTGCAGCCTCAGCAGCAGTTTGCTGTCTGAGGGGTTCAAGAGTGGGGCAGTTCTGCTGCTCCAGGCTCAAGTCTGCCCTAGAAGGTCCCCCTGCCCCCAAGAACTCAACCTGATCAGGTTCCAGTTCATCTGGGGCAGTTCCTTCTTCAGGAGCTAGATCCTCTTCTGCTAAAAGAGTCTCTACAGACTGTTCCTGGGGAGAAGGCTCTGCCTTACCCCTGCTACTCCTACTCTTGGAAGGTCCTTGGTCCATTCTTCCAGGATCCAAGGCCTGTTCAGTTCCTGTCAGCTTTGCTTTTGACCTGGTCAGGGCAAATACTTCTGCTGGTATACCCAACATTGCTGCATGGGTAGTTAGCTCCACCTCAGCCCATGCTGAGGCCTCCAAATAATTCCCTAGCAAACATTCAACAGGTAGGTCTGCACTCACCACAACCTTCTTTAGGCCAGTTACCCCTCCCCAGGAGAAGTTTACAACTGCTAGAGCATGGTTAGTACTAACGTTGCTTGCATTGGTCACTTGGTAAGTTTCCCCAAGTATGATCTGGCTAGGGTCCACAAGGTCCTTAGTCACCATGGTGACACTGGCTCATGTGTCCCTGTAAGCTAATGACTCCCTTCCATTTATTTTAGGGTGTTGCTTGTATTTGCCCAGACCACTGGGACTCACAAATAGGGACAGGTCCCCATCACAAACTAAGACAGCCTGAGTAGGAGTTCTGACTAGGCCAGAATCCTCTCCAGATCCCAGGGTCAACCCTACTATACCCTTGTTCTGTGTACCACCACCTATAGCTGGACTAGGGGGAACAGGTGCCTTAGGGGCAGGTGTGGTACTTGTGGAGTCTTTGGCCTTATTACAATCTGAAGTCCAATGGGTTTTCTGTTTACAGACTTTACTTGTCTGCTTAGCCTTGTTGGACTGGGTATTAGATGCTGCTTTTTGGGGGGCCTGTTGAAGACTGCTGGTCTTTTCCCTTTTCCCCAACCTTCTCAGAGTTCTTGGCATCTTCCTTTTTAGTTGCACCCCCCCCCCCCCAAGGGCTGGACCTTCTGCTTAATCCTGGTTCTGACCCATTTGTCTGCCTTCTTTCCCAATTCTTGGGGAGAGGTCAGATCTGAGTCCACCAGGTGCTGATGTAAGAGCTGATTCTGGCAATTATTAAGGATCTGCTCCCTCATTATGAGATTATACAATCCTTGGTAATCATTTACTTTACTGCCAGTTAACCAACCTTCCAGTGCCTTGGTAGAACAATCCACAAAGTCTACCCAATCTTGATTCTGTGCTTTCTGGGTGTCTCTGAACTTTAGTCTATACTGATCAGTGGTTAAGCCAAACCCATCTATCAAACATCTCTCAAGATATAATAATCTTCTGCATCCTCTTCTCTAATAGAGAGGAGCTTGTCTCTACCTTTGTGTGCAAAGGAGAGCCATAAGATTGCTGCCCACTGCTCTACTGGGACCCTCTGAACTTTACAGGCCCTCTCAAGTGCAGTGATCCATTTGTGGATATCATCCCCTGACTGATAGGGGGGCACAATCTTATGTAGGTTCCTATTGTCAGGAGCTTTCTCTCTAACTCTAGGGGTATTACTGCTACCAGGGGTCTCTAGACCCCATTTTCTTGAAGGTTTCTGAAGCTCCAGGGATTCCGTGTCCAATGCTAACTGTTCTCTCCTGAGCTGTAGCTTAGCCTGCTCAATCTGGATCAGTCTGCATTTCCTCTCTTGGGAGGATTCTCTTCTCTGAGAAGAGGCAGAGGTCCCTTTGGATCTCTCAGAATGGTTGGACCCCACTCAGGGGGATCTGTTCTTTCTGTTTGGATCCACCATTCTCTCTTTAGGGATGGAGAGAGTGCTTCTTGGGCCATCATCTCCATGTTGTGAATGGTTTTGTTCATCCAGGTCAAGTCCATCTTCCTCTTCCTGGTCCTCATCAGAGTCCAACCCTGGGGTGTCCTCTTCTGGGGGATGCCCACCCAACCTGTCTACCCCATCAGACACTAAAGTCTGCTTAAAGTCTGCTATGAGCAGGATTTCCCTGAGACGTTGAGTATTGGCACCTTTGTTTGTCTTAAGTTGCCTAGTGGTGCACATCTCCCTAAGCTCAGCAAAGGAGAGATGATCATATTTGTCGACTGGGACCCTATGGGGTCCTTCCAGAGCCTTATGGGTACCTGAACTTAAAGACATTTCTAGTGTAGTGGTACTGGTGTATCTACCTACACTAGGTGTGGCCTACTGAACCCTTTCTTGAGTTGTAGTCAAGGTGTGCTAAACCCTCTACACACAACTCCTAAGTTCAGTAGAACTTATTATATTCTAAGCTTTAATTTATATGTACCTTTAGTACCAAGTGGCTTTCACTTTAGAAATTCAATTTGTTATCTGGTAAAACAATGGCAAGCTTGGATCCAACCGCTGCACACCAATGTGAGAAGTTGGCCTGGCATATGCTGGTCACTAGTTATAGTGGCCACCTTGCACCAGTCCAATTCGACTCTTAAGGTGATAGGTTTAAAAGACAACCTTTAAAGAAAGCTGTCCTAGTGGTAGCTGTGGAGAGCAGCCTTCAGGCTAAGTCTTGAAGGAGTGTTAAGCTTATTGTTTTACCATAGATAACCTCTTGAATGACCAAATGAAAGAGTAGTACACACAGCTATATATATAAAATATATGTATTTATTCTAAACAGAATCCCACAAGTCTCTTTATGAGGCTAGAGGTAAAGTTACTATTCAAACAAGCATTTATAGATACAATAAATAGCACTGGAATCACAGGGCCCCAGGGGGGGACCAAACCATATATTAAAAAAGTGGTATAAGAACCACAACAATTCTACAGACAATGCCTATCGCTGGCCCCTTGAGAATCCACCCCAGCTGATGAGGAAGGGGACCCACGGGAGGCGCGTGCAGTGTAAATATCTGCTATCTGGATCTCTATTAAAGCCTATGGAGAATGTCGCGGTTTGATTTAAACAGATTAAAGACACTTCTAGCAGGAGGTCAAAGCTAAAAACTTAGAGTTAAGCTTTTGAGGAGCCCACTACCACGGGAGTACCGAGGTACCACTGTTACCTGCCCCAGGGAAGCCGGGTGCATAGGTCGCTTTCGATGTCGGGTCGCGGGCTGATTTTCAATGGGAAAATTTACAAAACTACTGCTAGCCAAAAGCGTCGATGATGCCGTGAAGAATGAAGTTGTAGAACTTGTAGAGGAGAACCTGAAAGCAGAGGGGAAAGAGTCTGGGTCACGGCACAGTGACCAGGGAGCTCAAGGAAAAGAGCCCTTCAATGTCGGGTGCTTCAAGTGGAAAAGGTGTAGCTTGGATCTGCATCCACGGGCTCCGGGAGGCTTCAAGGAAGGCCAGCTTCTGGAGGGCAACAGTCCCACGAAGGATGAGGGTCGCTGCGGTGTTAATGTCCGGATTGAATCCACTAAGCCTTGGCAACTGCAACCCACGCAAGATGAACAAATCAGCTACTGGTGCAGACCCACGAGGTCTGAGCGAGGTCTCCTTTGAAGAGACTATAGAGCAGGCCTGGAGCAACCAGGGGAACTCTTAAAAGTAAAGATTGACCTCCGCTAGGGACCACAAGTCGAGAGACAAGCGACCGCGGGAGCAGCAATTTGGAGTGCGTAAAAGGGTGCCCACGGGCCACTGGAGTGAGCTAGGGCGCTGATCTTTGGCACAGTTGCTGCTGAGAGGTTGGCTAAATATTGGGCCAAAGCACAACTTCCCCACTGGTCAGGGTCGTGTGCTACGGAAGAGGTGGCCGGTGTCCTGGGGTATTGGGGATCTCGGCACCCACGCGGTCCACGGTGCTCAGACTTGCTGGGCACACTCACTGGCCTCTGGGATGCTAGGAAACCCACCTCAAGGTTGAGAGGAGTCGTCGATGTCTGAAGGAGCAGCGAAGTTCCAACCAGGTCACTTGCAGTGTTTCAGGTGCCTGCCAAGCAGGGGGGTAACTCCTTTACCCCAAGGGAGATTTCTTCAGTCAGCTGGGCAGCAGCTCGTCGAAGGTCAAGTCTGTAAAGTCCAAGATTAATCTGATTCTCTGGGGACACGTTATTCACCTTTATCCACAAGATTAGGGGAGTGTCCAGATCAGTGTCCACCAATGAGAGGTTAGGCAGGAAAGGGTGGCTACACCCTCTCCCCTTTGTGTGTTTCCCGCCTGGGCGAGGGGCAGGATGCCCCTGAACTGGTTCCAGGCGGTTTATGCAGAATGTAGGCGCTGTAGCAGCCTACATGCAACTCTGAAAGGCATCCTATGGTGCACCCACCCAGTTCCAATCCACATAGCCTGTCTGGGAAGGTGCTAGCACCTCCCTGCAACAGGATCCCTATTGTCCAGCTGCCGAGGCTGGGTTTTTGCCCAGCAACAGGCAGCCAGAGTCGTGTGGGTGGCGAGTAGCATCCATTTTGTGATACGTGTGCACTTTTAAATTGGTGTCTAGGGGGGCGTGGCCAAGATGGCGGGGTGAGCGGACGCTTCCTCCCGTAGCTCCTCCGGCCCGGCCAAGCTAAAGCCCTTTCCTTATGCTTCTCTCCCCCCGCTGACGCTCAGCGCGGGAGAGGAGCGTGGCGGAACATCAGGGGCATACACCGGTGCTGTTTTTGTCCGGATCGCCCCGGGGAAACCCCCCCAAAAGGTTCGCCCGAGATCAAGGAACGACGGCGGCGAGCCCGAGGGGCGGAGCGTGTTGGAGAGCTGTCCGGGCGCCTCGGTTGGGCCTGGTGCTGAAAGTTGCGGCCTGGAGGGGATCTGGCCCGCCGCTCGACGGTGACTGAAGGAGCCTGGCGGGAAGGGGCCCGACGGTGTGGAAGGCTTGGGACGGGTGCCCCGGCGCTCGGACTGGCGATGGCGACACCTTGTACTGCGGAAGCCCTGACCCCTAGCCGAGATACGGCGGACTCTCTGATGGGGTCGGACCATCTGGCCCCCTGTGCGTGACAATCGGGGGCCGGGGGTGGAACTTATTTTACTGCGGGGTGCCTCGGAGGCCCCGGAGGTGTCGCCGGGCCTAGTCGTTTTGGCTTGCCCCGACCGGCCGCCATTTTGTCCCCGAAGGAGCAGTGGTGGCGGCCTCCGCTGGAGTCCTGGCTGCTGGCTGCGGGCGACCTCCCGCTATTGCTGGATTGACTACCGGAGGGATGAGCTGTTGGGACCCCTCCTCTGCGGCCCCCTTGGTTGTCTCACGCTAGCTCTTGCGGCTGACGGTGACCGGACTAGGCCGCCATTTTGTCACCTGTGACGCAGCGACCTCACTTGTGGGGGATACCCGAGCCGAGTGCGTGCCGGCGGCTGAGCATCCCTGGGGCGCCTGGATCGGTGCCCGACTGCGGAGCTGGCGATGTCTGGGAAAGGAGGCCCGAAGAAAGGGGACCGTACTCTGCCGGACATGCTTGGCAGGGCCCAGCACTTGCGGGACAGGACACAGCCCTCACCGGGGCCCTCCCGGGCACCGGCAGATGTGACTGGAGGGGAGCCACCCGTCACGAGGGCCTTTATGGAGGAACTGTTTAGCTCCCTCAGGGAGGACTTCCAGACACTGAAGCGGGAGGTGGCCAGCGAGGTCCGAGAAGTGCGCAGAGAGGTGGAGGGCCTAGGTGAGCGTGTGGACGCGGCGGAGACGGAGGGCCAACAGCGAGCGGAGGAGATAGTCCATCTCCAGCAGGACGTTCTTCGCCTCCGGGAACAGTGTGTGGAGCTCCAGGCCCACTCTGAGGACCTTGAGAATAGATCTCGGAGGAACAACATCCGAGTGCGTGGCGTGCCGACTGCGGAGGAGGGGTCCGATCTGGGGGGCTACCTGCGGGCCCTGTTCCGAGAGATCCTGGGGGAGGCCACGGACTTTCCCATCAGCATCGACAGGGCGCATAGGGTTGGCCGTCAGCGCCAGCCATCGGCACCCCCACCGGACATTCTGGCCTTCCTGCCCGACTTTCCACTAAAGGAGCGTATCATGGCTGAAGCCCGCAGGAAACAGCCCCTGACCTTTAGGGATCGGCCGGTGGCGCTTTACCAGGATCTCTCCGCCATCACTCTGCAGAAACGCAGGTCCTTTCGGATTGCCACTGACTTTTTGCGCGAGCATGAGACGCCGTACTCTTGGGGTCACCCCTTCCGCCTGATTTTTCGGTGGAACGGAGTATTACACCAGCTACGCTCCTTGCAAGACATTTGTGGTGTCCTGGGGCTCACGGCAGCGGAGGAGGAGGGAGCTACGCCGTCGTGGAGGTCCTCGGAAGGACGGAATCGGCGGAGGTCAACGAGGCGGCGCTCAGCGACCAGTGCAGGGCGCCCGGACTCCCCTACCATTAGGGCGGACAGGGCTGCCGCCCTGAGGGCGGCGGCCGGGGACTCGACCGGCTCCTCTAGCGTGGCCTTGACGGCCTAACACACACTCCGGGGGGAGATGTCTTTAGCTTCTTAACATGCTTGGCACGGGGCGGGGGGTTGGGGGGAGCGGGTGGAGGTAAGTGGCTGGACGTCCACTTTGCTCTTTTCTACGGACTTGCCCGTTTTGGGGCTTGACTGAGACTATGGGGTGTTTGAGTTTGGGGAGGGCTAGTTGCCGAGGTTGGGTTTTGGGTGGGGGAGGGGGGTGTTTTGGGGTTGGGAAGGTCCCGTCCGATGTTGTCTATGCCCGCTTTGTTTTGGCTTGTCCCGCGCTGCGGCCCCGCGCGCCCCACCCGCTGATTCCCTACCCATTGCATGGCGCTCCCGATCCCTGCGAGGAATGCCGGGCCTAAAGGTAGTGACCCTTAATGTTCAGGGTCTGAATAACCCGGTGAAGCGCAGAGCGATTCTGTCGTTGCTGCAGGGGACGCAGGCGGACATTTGCCTTTTGCAGGAGACACACTTATTGCCCCGAGACTGCCATAGGATGCGCTCTGCTAAGTTCCCCACCCAGTTCTTTTCCTCGGCAGCGAACAAGACAGCGGGGGTGGCCATTCTCCTAGCGAGCTCCTTTCGGGGGGAGGTGTTGCATAAGTGTGCTGAACAGAAGGGGAGGCTCCTTGCGTATCGCATGCGCCTGGGAGGCATAGCATTTACGGTTGGCTCCGTTTATAGCCCAAACGAGCATCAAGAGCGCTTCCTAGATTCCGCGCTGGTGGATGTCACTGCTTCCCCAGACCGACACATTATCTTGGGCGGAGACCTCAACATTGTCTTTGACTCTGGGATGGACAGATCGGCGCAGCGCTTTCCGCAGACGGGGGAACTGTCCCAGGCTGGGAAGGCCCGGATTGCGGAAATGGACTTGCATGACCTCTGGCGCTCCCTGCACCCCACGGATAGGGACTACTCTTTCTTCTCGCACGCACACCGCACCTACTCACGGCTGGACTACCTCCTGGTGAGTGGACCGATGCGTGCCGCGGCCACGGCGGCGGACATCGGGGTCCTGACCCTATCTGACCACTCTCCAGTCACCGGCGTTTTCCGGTGGCCGGCGGCCTCCCCCTCTCGGGGGGCGTGGCGCCTCCGGGACACACTTCTACACAAAAAATCGGTGGTACAACGCGTCGGGGAGGTCATACAGGACTATCTCACTCACAACAGCAACACTGACACTTCGCAGGCGACACAGTGGGCGGCACTGAAGGCCGTCCTACGGGGGGAATTCATCTCTATCTCTGCAGCCGAGAATAAGGAGCGGCAACTGAAGAGGGAGGAGTTGACAGCTCAAGTCCGGGAGCTTGAGCAGGTCCACCGCCGTACGGGAGCGCCGAGGGTATGGAGGCAGTTGAAGGCAGCGAGGAAGCTCCTCTCGGCTCTGGATCTTGACAGGGCGGAGTACGCCGCCTTACGCTTGAAACATGCCTACTACACTGGGGGGGACAGGTGTGGCAAGCTCCTAGCACACCGGCTCCGGGTCGCGCAACAGCGCAGCGTGGTGAAAGAACTGGTGGGTGCGGACGGGGGGGTTGTCTCCGGGGACGCGGAGGTAGCGGAGACTTTCCGCGGCTTCTACGAGGCGCTGTATGCTGAGGAGCCCTCCTCGCCACGGGATGCCGATTGCTATTTGGAGTCGGTGACCCTCCCGGTACTGGACCCGGCTCAGGCGGACCACCTGGAGCGGGACATCCATGTGGAGGAAGTGATTTCGGCTATTGCGCGGCTGAAACATGGCAAGGCCCCGGGCCCGGACGGGTACACGTCGCTATTCTACAAGACTTTCTGCACGACCGTGGCCCCTGTCCTCACGCGGCTGTTTAACTCCTTCTCCGAACCGGGAGCCATCCCTCCGGATCTCCTGAGGGCGACGGTCGCGGTAATCCCGAAGCCTGGGAAGGACCGGGCCCTCTGCGGCTCGTACCGGCCCATCTCGCTCCTAAATGTCGACCTCAAGTTGTACACGGGGATTCTCGCATCCAGGCTGGGTCCACACCTCCCCGACCTGGTGGAGGCGGACCAGGCTGGTTTTGTGCCCGGTAGACAGACGGTTGACAACACCAAGAGAGTGACGCATGTTCTTGAGAAGGCCTCAAGGATCTCGGGGGAGCGGATGTTGTTGTCCGTTGATGCGGAGAAGGCCTTCGACAGAGTTCACTGGCCGTATCTTGAGCGGGTCCTCAAAAAACTGGGAATCGGCGATAAGTTCCGCACCATGGTATTTAATTGCTATAAGCATCCTTCAGCGTCGGTGCGGGTAAACGGGTGTAGCTCTGGTGGCTTCGCCATCGAGCGCGGCACGCGGCAGGGCTGCCCTCTCTCGCCGCTCCTGTTTGCCCTCTACATGGAGCCGTTCGCTCAGAGGATCCGTAATAATCCGGATGCTGTCGGGGTCCGGATGGGCCAGTACGTCCACACCGTCAGTCTCTACGCGGATGATGTCCTGCTGACTTTGGACGACCCTAGGAGGTCGCTGCCTGCTTGCCTCCGAGAGCTGGACGCCTTTGCGGGGGTGGCCGGCTTCAAAATGAATATGAGCAAGTCGATGGCATTAGACGTGTCCCTGGCTGCGGAAACCAGGAGGGATCTTCAACGGCTCTTCCCCATGCAGTGGTCCTCGTCCACGGTGCCGTATCTGGGGATTCTGCTGGCGCCTACATTATCGGAGATGGTTACGGCCAATTATGCCTCCCTCAGCAGGAAGATCAAGGACGAGCTTGGCCGATGGAACAAAGGCCTGCTGTCCTGGCTGGGGCGAATCGCGGCGGTCAAAATGACGGTGCTGCCCCAGATACTATATCTTTTCCGAGCCCTTCCGCTCCAGCCCCCGGTGGGCTGGATCCGACAAATGCAGGCTGATATCTCCCGCTTTGTCTGGCAGGGCCGCAGGCCACGCATGAAGAGGGTCCTCTCCACGCTTGCTCCGGAAGCGGGGGGTCTCGGCATTCCGGACCTCCGTAAGTACTTTCAGGCGGCACAGCTTCGCTATCTGGTGGAGTGGAGCAGGTGGGAGTCCGACAAACATTGGCTTTTTCAAGACCAGGCAGTGGCGGGCCGCACCTTACAAGAGGTTCCATTCTTGCGCCGCACGCATCGCCCCCCTAATCTTTACGCTTCCTTTGTTACGCGGGTCCCCCTGCGTGTGTGGGACGCGGTCTGCGAAACCCGGGGCCTCACCACCTTCCCTTCGCCGCTCACGCCCATTGCGGGCAACCCGGACTTCTCCCCAGGGATGGAGCCAGGGGTTTTCTCCCACTGGGTACGGGCGGGCTGCAGGGCACTCTTTCAGATTTATGGCCCGGAAGGCGTGGTTCCTTTTCAGCAACTCCGCCAGGAGTTCGGCCTGACGGAGCTGGACAGATTGCGCTACATGCAAGTTCGGCATTGGGCCCTCCAGCCTCAGGTGCGTGCCACCGCTGCCCGTCCAATTACACCGTACGAGCGGTGGTTGGCTACTCGGACCTCCGACGCTAAACTGATCACTGATCTGTATAAACACCTACAACCCCCGCCGTTTCACTATTACAACCCGGGGAGGGAGCGTTGGCACAGGGAATTGGGTAGGACACTCAGCCACAAGGAATGGGACCAAATTGCGTATCGGGCTCGGCACTCTGCATATCACACGGGCCTTACGGAGACATTCACTAAGGTGTCCACATACTGGTACTACACCCCGGAGAGACTGTATGAAATGCATAAACACACTGACAAGGGGTGCTGGCGGAGCTGCGGGCAGGAAGGTACCCTTACACACATCCTATGGGATTGCCCAGTGCTGACCGCCTACTGGAAAGAAGTCTTGGACGAGGTGGATGAGCACTTTGGGATAGAGCTGCCGCGATTCCCGGCGTATGTCCTGCTGGGCCTCCCCAATGACCTAATGTACCCACTGAAGTCCCGCAGGGGTAGGCAGATTGCAATAGCGCTGGGGTCTGCGGTTCAGAACATCCTGATCCACTGGCGCACATCCACCGTCCCCTCCATCACCGGTTGGTTGCATAGGCTCTGGCATGTGCTGGGGATGGAGAAGCTGTCGCTCACGGTTGCGGGGGAGATAGACCAATTTGAAGAGCTATGGCAACCCTTTCTAGCGCTGCTGTCCACTGAATTCCGGGAGCTCACCTGCCCGAGGTACCTTAGGCTTCTTAGGCTGAGGCCGCCGGTGATCCCGGCGGACTAGCTTACATGTGAGATGGGGACCCCCGGGGAGGGGGGGGGAGGCGGGGCTTCCTGGTTAGGGCTACTTTGATGCGGGACCATAGGACGGGGGGGAGGGGGGAGGGTTGTTGTTTTGTTACTGGGAGGATGGGGGATGGGAGGGGGGGGATTGTGTTCTGTTGAGGTGTTGATGGGGGGGGATGCTCTTACTCAGCTTTGGGGTGTCGGATACGCGCGTGGGATTCCACAGCTTGTAATTCTAGCGTTCAGTTACTGTGTTCTTCCCTCTGAGCCACCGCGCCACCTATTGCCAACCCTCTGGAGATGCATCCCTTCTTCTTTGACTGTATTCCATGTATCCTGCCTCCTATCCCCCTCCCCCATGGTTTGTCTTGTCTCAATAAAAACGTTTTAAACATAAATTGGTGTCTAAATTCTGCTGCTTTTCCCATATCGCCCCTCTAGCAGGGGGGAATCATGCCCTCATGCCCATGGCTGGACTGGAGGTATGATTCCTACATGTTTGACATCAAACACGATATGGTTCTGTGTAGCCATTCTCAAGTTATCACGCTATCGCGATATACTTATAATGCGGTTGAGTATATGGTATGGCTACACTACAAACAACCCAGCAATGATTTTTACGAGGGTTGCAGAGGGGCCCTACTCAGGTAGGTGTCCCCCTCACACATATCCCAGCACCCTGCCTTGTAGGATTAGCAAGGCCTGCTTGAGGGGTGCCCAATGAGAATACATGTGTTGTACATAGGTGGGATACAGGGTACCTGTATCCCTGTAAGGGGGTGCAAGCACCACCTTACCCAGACTACAGTAGTGGTCTGTGGTGTCATTTGGTATGGCTGTCCCAGGGTGGCACAATAAGTGCTGCAGCCCTGGTAGGCCTCTGAGGGACCCATGCCCTGGGTACCTAGGGTACCATCTACAAGGGCTGACAGGGTATCCACAGTATCCAATTGGGTTGTACCTAGGGTACTCACATCAGCTTAGAGAAGAAGCAGATAGGCTGGGGTCCTGGATAGCAGGGCCACAGCCTGGCTAGAGTCATAAAACAGTCAAAACATCAGCAAAACGTTGGGGGCAACTATGCAGTCGATGCCACTCTCCTACACTATGGGTTTAGGCTGATGACCAAACTGTTATAAAGAATTTACGAGTCTTCATAGGGACATATGCAATTGGCATTACATTCCGACCGTGGCCTGCGTTTAGCTCACAGGCTTACAAAGAAGCCATGGGAAGTTTGGGTTTAGCATTGCGGTACTCCTCTCCGTATCATACCAAGGGAAATTCAGTTGTGGAAAGGAAGAACTGGAACTAATTGCAATACATAACAGACAGGGTAGTAAGCTTGGGTGGCACTTGGGTCAATCACCTATATGGGGTCCAGAGGGCACTTAACAACATGCCAAGAAGTTCCCTGGGAGGCCGTACTCCATACGAAGTCCTGTTTGAGATTAGAATGTGGGTACCTGATCTTGACTGTGTCAGCACAGTGGCGTATGAAAAACCATTCCACATTAATGATCGTTTGGCTTTTTTACAGGAATTCAATTAATTCTGGGCATTACAAAGCAACGTCCAAGTAAAACGCACCGCCACTGGAGAAGTGAAAGCTGTTCTGGAAAGACCTGCCTGGGTCCCGAAGATTGTGTACCTGCTCAGAGAAAAGATTGAGGTCAAAAAAGAATTTAGACCATCTTACAGAATGCCTTTCTACTGTCTTTTGTCAGCAAGAAAGAAAGGAGATTTGTCTCAATTGATCTCATCAAACCACACTATGCGACCGATACTCAATAGTAGGCCGCGTGGGCTCTTGGGTAGCACCAGATTTCCTCTTGCTACCATACAGGAAGTTCAGATGGAAAGATTAATTATGTTTGAAGATTCTATTCCATAAAGTGAAGGAGTTACCAACAGCGAAATGTAACTTGTACCTGGTGAAATTGAACAACATCAAACTACAAATGAAACACAGATCTCAATTCGGCCTAACACGGACAATTCAATGTGAATATGTCTCAAACTGAGACATTTGCCAATTCCACGAAACCTGTTGAGCTACCAAAGATAGATCAAACTGCGTCCGGCTACTTCATCAATTTTGATACTTTCTCATTGGATCCAACTAAACCCGAGTTACCGTCACCACCTGTTTCCCAAAAACAACAAATTTGTGATTTCTACCTTTGGCTGAAAAAGATTTACTTTGTTTCTCCCTGGATACAGCTCTGGGTTTAATTGGTCTACTGTTCCTAGTCCTTTCTGGATTGGTATAGTAACTGTCTTTTTCTTGCTCCTTTATTAACATTATCTCCCAGAATGCTCTGCAGTACAACATGTGAACTTGGTCCTGAAACCACATGCATCATCACACCGTGAACAGACAGACCTGTCCTTAGTGAACATTACAGAAGTTCCAGTTCCTGAAGGAATAGTTTGGGACAGAGTTTCATATGATGCATATGGTTCTACTGAATTATTAAGAATACCACACTTGTTTAAAATTTCTCTTAGAGATATTATCACCTCTAGTACTCTCTCTGATGATTGGGACATTGAAACTGTGCATACTGTGCTATCTGATTTAGAACAATCTGCAGCATTTTCAAATTATGAATTGTATGATTGTACATCTAATTTTGACACCAACACTATGGTCACCATTTTTTGCACAAAGCAAGTATCCCACATAATGTTTCACTTACCATCAATGAGAACATTGCCCAACACCACCGAAAGGTAGTTCAGCTACATTTGCACCGAAGTTTGCCTTTTTTTCTGGGTTTAACACATCAGACCGGGCCTCTTATTATAAGCTTACACCTACACCTGCAATGAAAAATATTCTCACTCTGCTTCCTTTATTGCCCAGCTGTCTGTACATGGTTTCGGCTTTTGGAAAGACACTATAGACACAAAAGTTGTCTGGGGAACTTAAGATTGGCAAGTTCAAGGAACTGAGGCCTTATTTAGAGCATGTCTCATACCACATCAAAGGATTTTCCTGAACGACACAGTGAAACAGACTTTCTGTCTTGGGCTAGCCAACATTAAGGATTTGAACTCACCCC
This sequence comes from Triturus cristatus, assembly GCF_964204655.1. NCBI lineage: Eukaryota > Metazoa > Chordata > Amphibia > Caudata > Salamandridae > Triturus > Triturus cristatus. Next base: position 278,719,439 of record NC_140580.1, on the reverse strand, counting down.
CCATTCCCTTACTTACACACTTTGAGGGATGACAAAATTGCACACAACACAGTGAGGATACATTAGATGCCATTTTACACAATACTTCATACAATTCATCTGACCCAAATTGGAAGGGATGGTCGGTTTGGCCTATCAACACAAAAAGGTGTCAGTCACGATTCAGGGCCACCACTGAAGGGTTTAGTATCCATAGGCCACACCGGCGCTATGTACTCTCAGAATACTCGGGATGGTGACATCTTACGATGTTGGCACTTATCTCTTCTCTCAGAAGACATAGATCTTAGGGATTTCTTGTTAGGTCCCCAGAAGCTACGTCACTAGGGCATTTTGTATACTATTTACAACGAGCTATGGAAAATCTCTCAACAGGAGGCTGCTGAGAGACTACGTGAGATTGATAGGGTTAACCTAGAAAAGGCTATGGCCATGGTCGACAATGATATGACCACATTATCATCCAGGATTTATTCACTGGGCCACATTGTTTTTTTCTGCTATAGATCTAATGGAACAGGATTTGTCTATTCTTCAACATGGACAATTGCAGTTGCGATCCATTCTATTATTGAGCTGAACGCTACAATATTGTATTCTGGCGATGTGTCCTGGTGTTACATCAACACTATGACTCTGCATATAATATAACTGAAAGACAGATGGTAATGGCACGAAGAGATGCAAAATATACAATGCTGCACATTGAAAAATTGGACCAATTACCTTTTGCCGTGGCTGAGTCACCTTCAACAGAATGGTTAATCCATGGCTATATCACATTGCCAGTCACGACATTCCATTTTCAGTACTGTCTACAGTATCACTAGGTAGGCAGGTATGAAGTGCTGGGAGACGGATACATAGATATAGATTTAGATGCAGGAATGGGGACACAGAAGTTTTTCTCAGCGGTTCAAACTGTGAAAGTGCCTTAAGTGGTTCCTTAGTTTGCAAAGACATTTCGCTTCAGGGAGCTTGCAATGCTTCGGTTGCTAACTTGTCATGTCATCTTAAGGGTTCCCCAGCTGCAGTGATTCATGGAATTGCTTTTGAATAGGAGCTATTTGATGCTAAATGATCAAGGTTGTTGTACCAGGCATCGCATTTTTAGTTACAGTAAATTCTAGGGTTACTTGTTTTATTCAAGTGTTGTTTTCACCAACCCACACAGTTAAGGAGGAAACGCTATGGCCTTCATTGACTGTGTCCTTTATGCGGTTTGATTCTCTGAGCAGACTGAAAGCCATGTTTTTGCTGAAGGATGTGGCCTTAACCTCAGCCCGAGAGACTTTTGATCTCCAGGTTGCAAGGTCTTCATCTGAGATACAGGTGCTAGTCTGTATGAACTTTCCGCTCCATTTTGGGGAAATGGTTCATCGAATATTTAACATGTCTGATACGAGGGGGATAGTGCACCTATTTAAAAGCATAGGTTCTGGACGATTAAGGACCTTTAAGACAATCTTCGGAGTTATTCCAGCATTTATACATTCCGTATTGGGAAACGTTTTTGGAGGGCTTCCCCTGGTCCTACTACTTGTAGTGGGTATCCTGATTTTAATTTTCCTGCTACGCAATGGATGGCCCTGTTCCTCAAGAGATGGAAAAGGCACTCCTGGTGTGACGTTGCTGTGAATGCATGTGAATGCATGGTACTCCATCTGGATACACCTCGGCTTCGGGAGTTAAGCGAGCATTGGTTCTTATCATTCAGACCAGTCTGGGTTGACTGCATCTTGCCTGTGCTCCGCTGTCTATTCTGTGGATACAAATGCATGTTGGTCATATGTCTGACTCTTCCATCGGTTGCACCACTGGACATAGATGTACTACTGGACCACTTAAAGGCCCACGTGTTTCAGTGTCCTCTGTATATACCAATGTTGATGACAGCATTCTTAGAGCCCCCACAGGATGCTTCAGCTCCTGTCAGATCGGACAACGGCTCTACAACAGGTTCACAGGTATCAAGTGTTCCCTGGGCGACTGCTGTGGGAACTGACGATGATCACCTTTGCACCATTGACCTGATACAAGAGGTGTTACAGGGACCGTCGTCTGTGAATGTGAGCTACAGTGATGTTGCGCCTCCCACACAGGACACAAACATTTGGCTCTCTGTGTGATAGGAACGATTCAGCCCTTTTTCCCATACAAGCCAAGCCAAATTGGAATGCGAAAACATTGTAGGTTTTTTTGCTCTCACTGAGCACCATGGCTTTCGATGTGCTCAGTTGGTCTCACAGTATATTGACTATTGGGTGGACTTATAGAGCTTTTCAATTTTTTTTAATCATTTTCTACATATACCATGTTTTTTAGATGCTGGTTTTATGACAATGTTTTTATGCTTTTTTAAACAGGCATATTTTAGCATTAGTTGACCTTATCGACCTTCGGATGAGGAGTGGGTGTTATGTATCCCAATCTACCCCAATCTAGGCCTAGGTAGCGACATACCACTTTCGTACATTTGTACTACGTTGCTCTGCATAACGTTCTAGCACTGACTTTTTACGCAGTTATATGCTGAATAAATGTCGATCAGTTTCCTTGAAACTATCCTCATTTATTATGGATGAGGATTCTTGGAAAAGTCCCTGCACATGACGTACATAACAGGGTTAACATACTCTGTATAAAAGTCATGGTCAGCTTCATCCTAGGGCAAAAAAACTACTTTGCATAAATGCAGGTATTGATTTAGGCTCATTTACATAATCGTACTCACAACATGTCGATTCTGTAAGGAACCCCAAGGCTGTCTTTATGGTATAAAAGAACCACACCAACACTAGATAGACGGAGGAGGAGCTTCCATGCTGACACAAGACCCTGAGGTCCCTGCACGCAGAAGCTCCAGCAAACCGTGGTCTGACATCCAATGCATGAAACTTAGCACTTTGCATCACATCGTTTTTGCTGGTTTTTGAACTCTGGGCACTTTACCACTGCTGCTCCGTGCTAAAGTGCAAGTGCTCCCTGTGTAAATTGTGATTATCCATGATTGGCATATTTGATTTACTGGTAAGTCCCTAGTAAAGTGCACTGTGTGCGCCCAGGGCCTGTAAATCAAATGCTGCTAGTGGGGCTGTAGTACTGATTGTGCCACCCACAAGAGTAGCCCTGCAAACCAGTCTCATGCCTGCCACTGTAGTGTCTGAAGGTGCAGTTTTAAATTGCCATGTGAACCTTGCAAGTGCACTCACTTACCAGGCCCAAATCTTCCCTTTTTCTACATGTAAGGCACCTCTAATGTAGGCCCAAGATAGCCCCATGGGCAGGGTGCAGTGTATGTGAAAGGTGGGACATGTACTGGTATGTTTCACATGTCCCCGTAGTGAAATATTGCCAATTAATTTTTTTACTTTTGTAAGGACTATCCCTCCCATAGGTTATCATTGGAGCTACATTGTAACACCTTACAAGTGTAACTTTCAGTTGGGAAGAGATAGAGATTTGGAGTTTGGAACTCAGGATTTAAAAACACATCTTTCTGAGAAGGTGTTTTTAAAAATGCCACTTTTAGAAAGTGGACATGTTCTTGCTTTATCATCCTGTGCCCCTATCTACATGTGGAATCCACATCTGGTTTAGACTTACAGTTGGGCTGCTTGTGCACTCACTTTAGACAGTCACACAAAGGGAGCTGAAGTGTGCCCCACTTCTCCTGATTGCCCATCATCAGGCTGATGGGCCTTACTGGGCTAAAATGGAGGAAGGAGTTGTCACTGATACCTGAATAGGGCTGTGCCTGCCCTCACACAAAGCTGTTTCCACCCCCCTGTAGTGTGTCTGGAGCCAGGACAGGGCAAGGCAGGGTCTGTGCACTACAAAGACTATCATTTGAAGACTGCCTATATCAAAGGCCAAAAGGAGTATAGGTATTGGACCCATAACCCCACATTTGTGGAAAACATTTGGATTAAAAGAAGTGCTGAAGCGATGTCTGGAGTAAGGGTGGGAAGCAAACTCCGCTCCGCTGGCAGAGTTTGTGGAATTTTACCACTCGCACTCCACTTTGAAACACGTAGTTCTGCAAAAACTGAACTCCATCACCGTGTAGCGGAGTTTGCCAGTGCCCTGGCCTACATCTTACATCATGGACCGACTTTCTTAGCAGGCAAATATTTCAGCAGAAACAAATTTCAGGTTAGTCCTTTTCAGTTCAAACCCTGCTCTGTCTCATTTCTGCACTTCTCTGCGATCCGCAGAGGTTTCATTTAGCTGAAAGGCACCGGCTGTTACCTAAGAAGGGCATACCACCTGATCTTAAACAAGCACTCTAATGTTAGTACTATTGCCACAAGCAGGAAGCAGAGGTGCTCTCCTGTCTCAAATTACACCTACCTGCACAAGCTTTCAGAGGCACGGAGGTTGGGCTTCACACTTTGCCCTCATGGTTCCACAGAAGGGAACATGGCAGTGCCACGGCACAGCACCTGGCAATGTCCCGTCATAGTTTATGGAAGACAAAGGCGAAGTTAATTAATTATTGCTTTCACGCTGGCAGCAGGGAAGTGTTGGACATGCGGAGGGCATCAGTGCATTTTGGGAGCATTGTTCCCAGTAAGCTGCGTGCGTGGGCGCGCGTGCACCAGTCTCTCCTCGAGCGCGCAGTGTGGTATTTGAAGCGCGCACAACAGCAGGTTAGTCCAGCAGAAAGTGCCTCCTGCACTTGCTGCATTTCTTTAGTTGAAAGGGCACGGCTGCGGGGCAGATTGTAAGCCTTTGTGAAAGTATTAATGTTAATTGCAGCGCCCATCATGCGCTGCAATTAACATGATTACTTTAACAAAGGCACACAATCTGCCCTGCAGCCGCGCCCTTTCAACTAAAGGAATGCAAAGAAGTCTACAATCCCTACTTGTGCTGCATTTGGCTTTCTGTAAAATATTCTGACAAGAAAACGTTTTAAGACCAGTGAAAAAAAAACTTGCTGGCAGGCTACCCAAATACAGATTTTAACTGCACACAAACACTGCCCTGTGTTTTTACTGTAAACATCCTCTGGAGTGGAAAAGAGACTCACGGGCTCGTGTGGTAGGAGCCTTGATGGTTTGGCAACGTCTTCTATGTGTCAACAGGGGCAGTTTTTGGGTCCTACTGAGGCGCATGTCTTGAGAGCTACCGAGATTGGGTTTGAGGCAGTTATCGCAGGAAACTTTGTAGCACCGAGCCACAAATGTATTAATTTCTTTTGTTTCCTTTGTATAGTGGTACGTGTGACTGGGAGCTGCTTCAAAGCACCTCTTGGTGTGGACGGACGCAGACATATACAGTAGCCCCCTCCCCCATTTCCTCCTTCATGATCTCTGCGTGGTGTGCAAAATCCCTCCCTCTATCACAGACCAAGGATCTCACATACACACACTATCCATACATTCGCTGGTGGGGCCCATAACACCAACATTCACTCACCATTAGTCCGTGTGGGAGGCGATTATCTTCCAAACGCTGGTATGAGAAGGAAATACCACTTCTATCCTAATGAGTGACAAAACTACACCACCTTCTGTTGCTCATTAGGCCCTATATTCCATCTTTGGCATTCCTCTCATAATTTTGGCGGGGGATCTGCTAGTTGCTGTTTAAATGATTATCTAATTCTCTTTCTCTTTGCATTAATACATTTTTATAAATAAACAAACCAACTCAATTCTGTAATGGAACAAATAAGTTCTTTATCTAATTAATGCAAATAAAATCATTAGTTGTTCAAGCAGCTGACCATCATATTTACCTATTCTGGCTAAATATCGTCTTCTAAGTCAAATCCAGTAGTCTCCTCAATCTATGCCCGTCAAATTTGAAAGTTCAGTTCATCAGGAAATTGGGCATTCGATCAGTCTGTCAAAGATTCAGGGAAACAGCTGTCCTGCAGTGTCACCGTCCTCTCCGTCAGCATAATATCAGGAAATTGGAAAACGATGCGATAATTACCTCTCTATTCTACCATAATGTATAGTAAAATTGATGTTCACAAGCATCAAAATTTGGGCATCCGAGTTCGCTGATTGGACAATCAGGGATCATCCTTTGGGTTCTCACGAAAGTATCTTTTGGGTTATGACCCTTGTCAGTTCCGGTTCACACAACAGTCTTTGTTCAGAATATTTGGCCGATGTCCCAGGCTGTCCTTGGAAGGTACATGTTTATCTGGGGTCAGGTCCAGGCCATAGTTGCTAGCGGTGACGCATGCGCGCTTCACGCAGAACCTTTGAGCAATGGAGCCGGTTTCATCGGTGTAAGGAGGCTTGAGGGCAGAGTAGTGGTATAGAAGGACAAGCAGTCAGGTTATATGTCTATGAGAGGGATACTGTTTATTTGCCACAGTAAGAGAAAGACAGTCTGTGTTAATCTCTTCCAAGAAGTTAGGATTCTCGTCTCCTTGTTTCAAAGGGGTATGTGTCCATCTACCACTCTTTACTCTGGGATGTCCTGGTCGTCCCTCCTCGGGTCTGGCTGTCTCCAGGGTTCTCCTCACCAGGGTTGAAAAACAAAGAACAGAAAACACTCGGGTTAGGCTTTACCCTTCCTATTCTTTAAGTTGTGCCACCTTCACCATAACGACGTTGGGGAGGGAATGGGGATGTCAGGGAGGAACCCTTCTAAAGGTTCGTGAGGGAATAGTGGGCTCCGGTAGGGTGTGTCTTCTAATAGGTATTCCAGCTACCCCACCAAAAAGACCCTCTAAGCGGCACTTGCCTGAGGCCACGACCCGTGTACCGGGCCGCGGCAGCCGGACCCGGGGCGTCCTCTCCTTCTCGTGAGCCGCCGGGCTTGAAAGCAGCAAACTCCTGTTCGGTCGTCGCTGTGGGCTCTGGGACACCTGCGCTGGGGTCTCCGTCCTTCTTCTGTCGTCCCGTCCGCTCCTGCTCTCCGGCAGCGCCTCCGGTCCTCCGTTCTGTAACTTCGCTGTCCTCCGCTCTGGATATCCGTTGCTCCGTCGTCCATTCACCTTCGATCCACTCGCTCCCCGTCCTGCTCCGCTCTTCCTCCTTCCTGATTCCGCCCCTCTTGTGCTCCATTGGCGGCTGCGTCCTGACGTCACGCGTTCCAAGGGAGACTAGAACGCGGTTGATATCCGGTGTTCTCCTCATGGCTCCATCCGGGTTTTCCGACTTCCGCTGAGCCGAGCCGTCCTCCCTCTTACAATCGGGTACAGGAGTCAGCCATTTTTTGGCCACTCGAAATGGTCAACTTAAGCAAAGAAACACAAAAACTTAATTAACACATAGAAAAGGCTAATTAAATGTTATTCCCTCTCTAATACCCATATATGTGTGTATTTATCTAGCAAAAGCAACACTCAGTGCGGTTTATACTTATTAAATAAAGCACGAATCACAATTACATCACAAAAGCGACATATTTCATGCAATATTCTAATTGTCTATCATTAATATGCGTACAGAATTTAGTTTACGTATTAATTAGGCCATGCAGATGCAAATCCCACGTGTAATTCATATATTAGTGAGGTTGGTAAGTATTTTCCACATCACTCCAAACAACTAATTCGATTATAATTAATTAATTAATTAATCTAATCAGTAAAAGAACATGCAAAATGGGGTGGGTATACAAATTTAAGCATTACACGCTCCAGAAATCCCCCTTTGGTGATTTTATCACCACACCACCCAAAAAATGTTGTTCTGTTTTACGGAATCTTTAAAATGTTTTCTTCCTCTTAATTATAATTCAGTTTCACCCATTTCTTCTCTTTTTGCTGTTTTATACATACTCTCCTTCCATTCTTCTAATGTTATCTCTTCCAAATCTCTATCCTGATCCTTGTCCTTTCTTTTTGATTTTTCTCTTTTTATTCTTTTCTTATTTTTCTTATTTTTACAGCACATACAACCTAATCTAATTACTAATAATATGAAAATTACACGTTAATGGAAATAATATTTTACCTATAAAAGTACTACCTATTTTTACTAAGAAATTTTTAATAGCAGCTATTTTCTTTCCAATCTTTTCCCAAACACCTTCAACCTCCAGTGGTGCAATTTCATCATGCAATTCTGTGATATTCTTAATATAAATTTTCAGATCATTGCTTTCGTCAGGAATGTAAGTACAACAATGTTGAACTTTCAGCATTCCACAGACTCCACCCTCTTTTACCAATAATATATCAAGGGCAAGTCGATTTTGCATTACCATAGCACGCATGGCAACCATTTCAGTGTTAACCAATAAAAATCCTCCAGCGGTGCTTGTTGACAAGCGATCCACTACTGTTGATAATTTTCTAATTTTGTTTGCATTCAGAGTTATTCCCACTGCTGGTATCAATGCCTCGAAAATATCACCTACAATTTCTGCCCAAGATTCTCTCTTATTCCTGGCTAAATGATTACTTAAGCTATGTACACCCTCTTCTCCTCTATCCATATGAAAATTTTTCGGAAAGACCAGGCCTACGTAACATGTGCCATACCAATGGTCTGGCAAACGATAATATGCCCTGTTCCCACAAATAAAATATAATCCAGGAAATACTGGATCTTTACCACCTTTAAATCCCCATCCACCCATGATTCGATATGTATCATGGCACTCACTATTACCTAGAAAATAATTATCATACACAGTTTGATTCCTTCGGATGCAAAATTTCCCTTTCTGAGGCCAATCTAAAGCTATAGTTGGACTAGCTTCTCCTTTCAAATGTTTTTCTTTCTCTATATCCCAGACTGTTTTCTCCACTTTTCCTTCTGCTGCCTTTCTTTGAATTTTCAATCTTCTTTCTTCAACCATGTCTAAGAATGTCTTTTCCTCCTTCTTCAAACTGCATGTCAAATTGTTTCTAAAAATATACTCTAATGTTAGTTCTTTAGTTTCTAAGAAAAATTCACCTAATACCCTAGCAGGTTTTACTTTGTTTAATTTATTATAAGAAGGCACTTGCGCAAAAATGTTATCTACAGCTGAAAAATAATATTCTAATTTCCCTGTCTGATAAAATAAACTAGCTATTACACTACATGTTATTCCATATGTTGACGGAAGGTGATGATAAGTCACTCCTTCAGAAACAGATGCAGGTAACTGCATACATACGTAGCAATCCCGTACATCCATTGTCTTTACATATTCATACAATAATTTTGAAAATACATTATTAGAAAAATCTGTTATTTGGAACTACCTTTGGAATTTTCCCTATATTAGTTTTGTTTTCACTATGTCCTTCTAATATATCTATAGTGGCCTTAAAAGAAATGACGAGCAAGGATGCTCCATAAAAGCATTAATAATCCTGTACAACAACAACACATTTTACACCATCTTTTCATGAATGTACATCTACCTTTGCTACTATCTATGTTAGCCATCTTTGTTAAAATGGACCGTGTCTTTCAACTTAGCCTCTTTCACTTCACAACTAGTTTTCTAACCTAAGGTTCTAACACCTATTTGGTTCTACCAGTCTCTATCTTTTGATTCAATATCTTGTTCTCTTTATCAATGGTTTTCTTGATTTATTCAGTTTGGCATCTCATCATTCTTCACTCTTCTCTCGTCATCCAAATACAGATTTTCCTGAACTTCTGTTTCTTCTTCCCCAATGTCGGACAAGAGAACTCTCAGGATTTCCGATTCTACTTCGTCCTCAACCACTTTCAGTACAGCCTCCTCTGGATTTCCTTGACTATCTGCCTCTTCTCCTTTTTCAGGCAGAGCCACATACGTCCATTCCGGCGACTTATACCTCTGGTTAGGTTTCCTTGTTCTTTTACTCTCTTTATCTTCAGTTATTTCGTCTTCTTTTGATTTTTCTTGACTTGTCACTTCATTCACCTGTTCAGCTCTTGGTGAATTCACTTGTGTCAGTCGATATCTCAGTTTCCTTATTTTATTGGGCCAAATGTCATCTCTTGCAACTCTTCTTACTTTGCTCACTTTGTCATTCTTTTCATTCCTCCAAGCTCTCTTTCTTAGAACTCGACCTTCAGGTATTTCATTTTCACTATCTTCAAACTCTGTCTCAACTTGCTTTGTCTTTTCAACGACTTCTTCTTCCACCACTTGTTTTGTTTTCCCTACTTCTGTCCCTCCTCGAATCTCCGACACGCAATCTTCCTGCTGGCTACTTGTCCCTTCACCTAACTGGATGTTGCAGTTCCCTACACCTCCTTGGGGGTCTTCCGCAGAAATCTGTCCCTCTCTCTCTGTACCTGTCCCTTGTTCACTTAAATTTGTTATTTCAGGTGGAATTTCTCTCAGTCTCTCATCTGGTACTTCCTTTTCACAAATTTCTCTTATTGTATCTTCAGTACCCTTTCCTTTTTTCTTTCTGTGTTCTTTTTTAGAACCCTGCGCTTCTTGCTCGTTTCCAGAATCACTGGATTCAGAAATCTGCAATCTTCTTCTCAGAGAGCTACTTCTGGGGACCAAAGCTGAACTTGGTTCTGTTTCCCCCCTTTCAGAGTTTTCTCGTGTCTTTGACCCTTCGTCATCTGACTCAGTACTTGATTCTGATTCATCAAAGTATTCCTTTCCTGTGCTGTCCACCGGATTCGGAATTCTCAATGTATGACTTGCATGGATCCAGATTTTCAGTCCAGCACACTTCACGGCAGTGGTCGTGGTCAGAATGACTTGTCGTGGTTCTCCCCACCTTGGACCCAAACAATTTCTTCTTCTGTGGACCTTTATCCTTACCCAATCACCTGGGCTCAGATCATGGGCTGGCTTCTTTTCAAGTGTGGTGGCATCCACTCCAACCTGATGAAACACAGAATGAACTGCGTCAGCCAGGCCTTTACAGTATTCCAACACCATGTCATCAGTTATAGTCATCAGATTGTTGACTGGTATAAACACATGTCTAATAGCACGTCCCATGATTATTTCATGTAGTTCTGTCTGGAATTGACCTAATTGTCATGCGTACTAGAGGCAAGACATCAGGCCATTTCATACCTGTGGCCAAAGACATTTTCCCTATTCTATTTTTATAGTACCATTCATCTGTTCAACCACACCAGAAGCCTCTGGTCGGTAGGCACAATGTAGTTTTTGTTGTACATTCAATGCTTCACAATTAATCCTACAATCTCATTATGGAAATGTCCTCCTCGGTCTGACTCAATTGTCACTGGGAACCCGAACCTGGGGATGAACTCTCTCAGCAGTAGCTTGGCTACTGTCAACCCATCATTTCTTCTTGTTGGGAATGCTTCCACCCACCTAGAGAATAGGCAGACCACAACCAAAACATACCTCAGTCTGTTACAGGGAGGCATCTCAATGAAATCCACTTGCATTCTGGTGAAAGGCCCTCCTTCTCGACCTATTGTTCCCAGACTCACTACTGTCTTCCTTCCAGGATTGTATTGCTGACATATTAAGCATCTTTGACAAAGACTTTCTGCTACAAGTCTGAATTTTGCATTGTACCAGGTCTGCTTAAATGACCTGATCATGGCATCTCTCCCTACATGTCCCTGGCCATGATACATCCGTGCCATGGTAGACATCGTGTTATCAGGCATAACTGGTCTTCCATCTCGATAGACCCTCACATGATCCTTTTCCCTTTGGGCACATCCTGCTTTTACCCACTGTCTCATTTCCTCATCTCCTGCCTCTTCCTGCAATTGTCTTACCTCTTCCCAAGTTCCCACAATGTTAGTAAACATCAATGAGCAAGAAGACATTTCTCTTTCCTTAGCCCGATTGACCGAATTCTGATTTCGTGCACAACACTGTGCCATGTCGTTGGCGTACCTGTTCCCGGTGGCGATATAATCACCACCTTGACTCTGAGCAGCACATTTTACAACAGCCAATTGTCTAGGCAGCTGTATCGCCTCAAGCAACTTTCCAACCACTTCTGCATTCTTAATGGGAGTTCCACTCGAGGTCAGGAAACCTCTTTGTAGCCATAGTTGGCCGAAGTCGTGGACGACTCCAAAGCCATACTGGCTGTCAGTTATCACAGTCACTCTCACACTTTTCCCAATCTTGCATGCTCTAGTCAAAGCCACAAGTTCTGCTACTTGGGCTGATTTCACTCCTTTCAGATATGATGCTTCTATTACTGCTGGGACTGTGCACACTGCATACGCTGCACTCAGCACTCCTTCATCTGTTCTCAAACATGACCCATCAACGAACATCACAAAATCACTTTCTGGCAAAGGTACATCTTTTATATCTGGTTGTGGTTTTGTACAGAAATCAAGTACATCCAAACAATCATGATCTACGTCATCTCTTACTTCCACAATTACAGCATCAGGCAACAAAGTTGCAGGATTCACATTCAAACATCTTGCAAGACTCACATAAGTTGCACCCAATATGACCTTTTCATACTTAGTCAGCCGACTGTGTGTCATATACTGAGTACGACTCCTTGTTAACAGAATTGCTACATCATGGGGTACAAATACTTTCAATGGATATCCCATCACAATTCCTTCACTCTGCTCCAAACTTCGACATGTTGCAGCCACCGCTTTCAAACATCCAGGTAAACCTACAGCTACTGGATCTAGCATCGATGAAAAATATGCAATTGGTCTTCTCAGTTTTCCATGCTTCTGGATCAACACAGAAAGTGCACATCCATTTCTCTCACAGCAATACAACTCAAATTCTTTCTCATAGTCAGGCATACCTAATGCAGGTGCTTCACACAAACCATCTCTCAATTGTCTAAATGCTGCCAATTCTTCCTTGTTTAAGTCAATAGGATCTTTCACATCCCTTCTCGTTAATCGCACCAAAGGTTTTGCGATCAAGGAAAAGTTGCTTATCCACTGACGACAGTATCCAACCATTCCCAAAAACATTCTCACTTCTCTTTGAGTCATGGGAGCTCTCATTCCTTTTATTATTCTGATTCTAGCTATGGTTATTTTCCTTAGTGCTTTCTCAATGTTATGTCCCAAATACTGCACTTCCTTCTTGCAAAACTGTAGTTTCGCTGGTGACACTTTAAGTCCTCCATCTGCCAAATGATTCAGCAAGGCTATTGTATCTACCTCACAGGCTTCACGTGTTTTTGACGCCACCAAAAGGTCGTCAATGTATTGGACTAATATAGAGCTTTCGGGTATTTCTAGACTCTCCAAAGACTTCTTTAATAGCTGATTGAATATTGAGGGGCTTTCTGTATACCCCTGTGGGATTCGGCACCATGCCAAAATACGCTCACCAAAACGAAATGCAAAAATTTGCTGACTGTCGTGGTGCAATGGGATGGAAAAGAAAGCATGACACGGATCAATCACTGTATACCATTCTGCATCATGGGGAATCTGATATAAAATCACTGATGGATTTGGTACAATGGGACAGCATGATACCACAATTTTATTCACTTTTCTCAGATCTTGCACTATCCTGAATTTCCCATTAGGCTTTTTCAGTCCCATTATCGGTGAATTACATGCACTACTCATTATTTCTCTCAAAATTCCTTGCCTGATCATTTTCTCTATTACAGGAGTTACCCCTTCAATTATTTCAGGTGTCAATTTGTATTGCGGAACATCTGGATAAGTTACTCCTTCCTTTACAGTTATTTTGATTGGATCTACATTTCTCATTAGCCCTACATCTTCTCCAGTAAAATCCCAAACTTCTGCCTTTACAGATTGTCTCAATTCTTTAGGTAATTCATCAGGGTTGAATACAGCATATGTTTCAGTAACTTCATTTTCTCTGTTAGCTATGGTCATCTTGTACAATACATCATCATCTGGTGTTTCAAAATCTATTCCATCCGGAGTACAAAATATAGTGCAATTCATTTTGCACAACAGGTCCCTACCTAACAAATTCACAGGACTGGTGTCACACACCACAAAGCGGTGCATTTCTGAAAATTTCCCTATGCTAACTTTCACGGGGTCTGTAAGATATGTTTTAATCTGTCTGTTGGACACACCAACTACTTGGATCGTTTCATCCGAGAGAGGAAGATTCTTAACATCAGCTGATCTAACAGTTGATCGAGTAATACCAGTATCCACTAGGAAAGTAATATTTTCATCATTAACCTTCCCATCTACAAAAGGTCCTGTCTGGTCTACTTCTAGAGTTGCGCCAATTACGCACTCTTCTTCCTCCCTTCGGCACCGTCAATAGCTCTCTTCTGAGTCAGTCTCATCGCGTTGCAGTCAATACTGCGAGACAGCGCTAGCGCGTGGCGGCTTATTTACCTGTTCTTCATTGTAGAATCCCGATTCATTAGTATACTTCTGTGTGTTTCTGCTCTGTGGAAATGGCAGCTTTGGCACCTGATTCTGTGGGGGAACAACTTGCTGCTGTTGCTGCAGTTGACCACTCACCTCATGCTGTACCTGTGGGTTCAATGATGGATTTACATTGTTAGTACTCGGGGGAAACTTACACTCGGATTTCCAATGCCCTATCCTGCCGCAATTATGACACGGAAATTTCTTTTTAGCTTCCTCAATATTCCCTTTATACTTCTCAGTATTAAATGTAGGCTTTGACCCTGCTTGTTCCACTAGTTGTGCTTCTTGTCTCTCCGCTACCTTTACCTGTGCCCACATTGCCTTCTCTTTTAGCTTCCGCTGTTTTGCTTCAATTTCATCACTGAAGTATTTAGCATGTCTCAATACTTCATCTATTTTCTTGTTTTGCAAATCTACTGTATGTTGTTTAATCATCTCACCAATTTCTGGACGTAAACCATATACAAATCTTTATACAAAATGACTCAAATGCTTTTCACTCAGATTCTCATCTCCGCTAAACTGCTTAAAAGCTTGTTTTAGCCTCTCGTAATATGCATGTACTGACTCTTTACTTTCCTGGTGTGTTCGATCAATTTTTACCCAATCTGTCTCTTTAGGGGGCACTTTATTTTTCAGAAATACCATAACCTGCTCATATTTCTTCATTACCTCGGGGTCTGGAGCTCCTGTTTTAGGATCCCTAGGATATACCTTGGTTGGCCAATTGATCATTAATTTGCACTCTGTCCATAGATCTGCTGGTACGATTATGTCAAACAGACTATTCAAATCAATCCATAATACTTTAGACAATTTCACAAATCTGTCTACCTGCCTGTACCACTCGACGGGCTTTTCACGTAGTCGAGGGAAATCATTCGTAAAAGACAAAATATCCAGTCTCGTCCATGGGACATGTACATATCCTCCTCCTGGAATCTCTCTCATAGGGCATACTGTCACTACCTTCTCCTTTTCTCTTACAGGAAAGGCCGAAAATGTCTTATCTGAGGCATCATCGCATTTTCTATACCCCCTGCTTCTCCATTTATCCACGTCTCCCCATTTTCTCAGCAAAATGATTATGTCCTTAATTTGACCTATTCGTCCTGTGGTGTTCATATTCTCAATGTCCTTTTCAGTGAATTCTACTCGATATGGTTTCTGTAAGGCTTTTACTTTTTCAATATCAATGCCCATCTCATTTGCTACTTCTTCTAACCTTTCATGTAAGTTTTTTGCTCTCCAGGTCACACTCTTGCACAAAAATAATAACTCTTCATCCTGATAGGTTTTCAATTTTTCTGTCGGGATAGTCCCCACTATTAATTCTTCCAATACCATTCGTAACTTGGCCACATCGATTGATTGGGATTCGTTGTCTTTCCTCTGCAAGCTTTTTAACCATTCACTTAACTCTTCTGTCGATGGTCCTACTGGTTTTTCTATACTTCCGTGTCCAAAATCTTTTTGTGTTTCTGACACTGTCTCTATCCTTGTCATACGCCTCTCTGCACAATTCTGAGCTACAAATGGATTATTTGTAAAATTCGGTTCCATTGTTCTACGGGTTTATTACTTCTGTAAGGGACTGTCAAACAATGCTCACTGTCCTTCTGTTTGTCAAAAATAGGCATTACTGGACCTATCGTTACTGGAACAGTTACCGCTTCTAGATTCTTAGTCAATTCTCTTATTTTCTCAGTTAACTCCGGGGTAGTTTTTGCTAATTCTGCAGAATTTTCTCCATCTGTTCTTTCTTCCGACCCCTTTTCTACTTCCCTAGTAGCACTGTTTTTACTCGAACTTAGGGATTCTGGTTCCGATTTTATAATTCGCATGGTTTCTCTCATTGGGGCACTTGGAGTTAATATTTCTGGTTCTGGTCGATACGGTGGTGGATGTTTATAGAACATATCATCAAGAACATCATCCTCCGACTCATTCACTCCATACCCTCTCGACTCCACATTATGCCTCTTTTCTACACACTTTCGACCTTCATTCTCTCCTACAGTTCTTACAGGGAACACACCCTCAGTCATACTCGCATCCCGCCATCTTTTCATTCGATCACTATACGTTTCATGTCCGTATGGTCTTCCAAACCAGTACCTATATCCTCTACCATTTCTTTGTCTCTCTCGTTCATGCATTTCGTCTTCCCATTCCGTCAAAGCCTCAAACTGCGTCGGTCTAGGTCTTGGTTCTAAATTCATCATTTTTTCTCTCAAGTTTCTCAAAACAGCCAAATTAAATGAACCATGCTCTGTAAAAGCTAATACTCCGTCGTCCTTTTTATATCTCACCCAGTTATCTAACCAAATACAAGTATGATACCCATTTTTCGCAATCATAAAAGATGCAGGGGTTTTCGGTGGAGGAAGTAACTGTCCTTCCCTAGTTTTAACTGGTTTATCATTCTTAAACCACTTCTTGATTCTTCCTAACCATGTTTCTTCTCTTTTTCAGGTGGATCGTAATACATTTTCTTGCCTTTCGCGTATCACTAGTCTCTCTTTACAACTGTACCGCTAGTCTATCCAATCACAGCGCGACTCACACTAACGCACCAATTCAGAGCGTCCACGTCACTGTCACAATCCTCAAATCCCAGCGCGACTCACACTAACGCACCAATAAGGAGCGTCTACGTCACCCTGTTTTTCTCCACTCCTAGCGCGGCGTACACTAACCCACCAATCCGAGCCGTTTCACAGTTCTGACCGACTGTAAAATCCCAACGTGGTCGTTCTGACGTCAGCAGCCGCTGCGGCAGCTCCTGCTCCTGCTTCTGTCTACCCCTCCTTTACAAATCTGCTCAGTAAGTTTTTGTTTCAATTTCTACACTTCTGTTAGTAACAACATAAAAACATCTCCATTGTCTGGTTCGCTAACCAAAGAACAGCAAAAGACCTTTCTCACGAGAATTCTGTCTTTCCCGAGAGCAGCCCTTACCTCTGCCCTACTACGGAATCATTACTTCCGTTGATAAAGTAGCACATCCCTCTACTTCACCCTTCTAACAAGCATTAGCTAAGTGTTTCTCTAGTATTTAAGACACATAGTTGGAGACCCAATGCTCCTGAGAAATAAACCTAGAGTTTTGCAATCAACCCGAATGCCTTTACATTCACACTTGTTCATACATGAAAAATGTAGTACATTCACACAGAATCCTGTCTTTTCCGAGAACAGCAAACAGTCTGTTCTACTACAGAATTATGACATACGTTAACAATGCAGCGCTTACCCCTCCTTTGTCCTTCTAACAAGCTCAGAGAATACCTATTACCTTTCCAGTGATAAGCGTTATCGTAATGCCAGTTGGATCCCTGGTACCTAAGACCAGAATTTCACAGGTAACCTTCGCTTTCATACACTCTTCTCTCACACTATAATTGTCTCTAATGGCAACACACGACGATGCTACCGAATGGAACCCAGACAATGCGCCGTGCATATTCAATTGTCACACGTTTCCCCTGTGTACCTACAAGGCAACAACAATTCCGTCTTTCCCGAGAGCAGCGCTTACCTCTGCCCTACTACGGAACCGTTACAAACTTCCGACTTCCTACATCCCAGAAGCCGTACTAACAACATTAAACTCGACGCAACTCAACATAGAGTGTTAGTACATAAATCAATACCAATCAATAATCAATAAGCTATATACAAGCAAAAATCATCAAACCAAAACAATAGCAAACTATCATTCTGCTACCAGAAAAACTGCTACAGCGTGGAGTGCAAAATCCCTCCCTCTATCACAGACCAAGGATCTCACATACACACACTATCCATACATTCGCTGGTGGGGCCCATAACACCAACATTCACTTACCATTAGTCCGTGTGGGAGGCGGTTATCTTCCAAACGCTGGTATGAGAAGGAAATACCAGTTCTATCCTAATGAGTGACAAAACTACACCATCTTCTGTTGCTCATTAGGCCCTATATTCCATCTTTGGCATTCCTCTCATAATTTTGGCGGTGGATCTGCTAGTTGCTGTTTAAATGATTATCTAATTCTCTTTCTCTTCGCATTAATACATTTTTATAAATAAACAAACCAACTCAATTCTGTAATGGAACAAATAAGTTCTTTATCTAAATAATGCAAATAAAATCATTAGTTGTTCAAGCAGCTGACCATCATATTTACCTATTCTAGCTAAATATCGTCTTCTAAGTCAAATCCAGTAGTCTCCTCAATCTATGCCCGTCAAATTTGAAAGTTCAGTTTATCAGGAAATAGGGCATTCGATCAGTTTGTCAAAGATTCAGGGAAACAGCTGTCCTGCCGTGTCACCGTCCTCTCCGTCAGCATAACATCAGGAAATTGGAAAACGATGCGATAATTACTTCTCTATTCTACCATAATTTATAGTAAAATTGATGTTAACAAGTATCAAAATTTGGGCATCTGAGTTCGCTGATTGGACAATCAGGTATCATCCTTTGGGTTTTCACGAAAGTGTCTTTTGGGTTATGACCCTTGTCAGTTCTGGTTCACACAACAGTCTTTGTTCAGAATATTTGGCCGATGTCCCAGGCTGTCCTTGGAAGGTACATGCTCATCTGGGGTCAGGTCCAGGCCACAGTTGCTAGCGGTGACGCATGCGCGCTTCACCCAGAACCTTTGAGCAATGGAAGCCGGTTTCATCGGGTACAGGAGTCAGCCATTTTGTGGCCACTCGAAATGGTCAACTTAAGCAAAGAAACACAAAAACTTAATTAATACATAGAAAAGGCTAATTAAATGTTATTCCCTCGCTAATACCCATATATGTGTGTATTTATCTAGCAAAAGCAACACTCAGTGCGGTTTATACTTACTAAATAAAGCACAAATCACAATTACATCACAAAAGCGACATATATCATGCAATATTCTAATTGTCTATCATTAATATGCGTACAGAATTTAGTTCACGTATTAATTAGGCCATGCAGATGCAAATCCCACGTGTAATTCATATATTAGTAAGGTTGGTAAGTATTTTCCACATCACTCCAAACAATTAATTCGATTATAATTAATTAATTAATCTAATCAGTAAAACAACATGCAAAATGGGGTGGGTATACAAATTTAAGCATTACCCGCTCCAGCAGTACATGTGACTGGGAGCTGCTACAAAGCACCTCTTGGTGTGGACGGACGCAGACATATACAGTAGCCCCTTCCCCCATTTCCTCCTTCACGATCTCTGCGGCAGAACCACCCTTCACTGCCTTTTATGTAACTACAAAGAGACTCGTTATACTTCTTTCAATGTCATCATCTTAGAACTGAAGCATTTGCAATGTTATATACAACGCATCCATAGTTTGTGCTTATTTATCACATGCAAATAAGAACCATTGACAAAGCCAACAGTCCTGGCTTGTTGTAGGTGTAATGTTACTTCTTGTATTAGAGGAATGGGAATTTTCTCTAGTTAAAGTTTTAAGGTAGCGCAGAACTTCCCCAGCCATTCATTATCCTAATGTTGCAAATAGGGTTCATTTGGGCACAAAGTGCTTCTTATTAAAGAGAAATCCTAACGATGGTGTTACATTTTAAATTCTGAATTTGTGCTTCTCCAGACAGATACTGCCTATCAAAATGAATGACATGTCACTCCTATACCTTGCAGTCCTCTGTCATATGTATCATTTCTTCTACACTGATTTACATACCTATGATTGATTGTCTCTGTTGGGGGGCGTGGCCTGGAGCCGATGTGAGAGGAGGCAGGCTTCGGAGCTCCGGCCGGCATACCCCCTGTAAATATTTATCCTGAGCCCCAGGCACATATATTTTGTCCCTTCTGAACGGCAGACTGTCTCAGGAGTGCGTTGCTCTCATTATTGCAGCTAAGTGGGCTGCGTGGCAGAGAAAAACCGACTGGTTATGAACTGATAGTGAGTGGCCCGGATAGATATAAGATGACGGCTGACGAGGGGAGGAGCAGCTAACCCTCAACGTTCTGGACCCTGAGCAACCGAGGGCCGAGAGTATCTCCCACAAAACTCAGCGCAGTGGGCCGGAAGCAGAGACGCCGCACTTTGAAAGGTGTTGGCGGAAGACCTGGTAGACTCCTCACACCCGTCACAGCAAGGCGAAGATGGGGACTGCACTTGTGGCCAAGTAGCGGAGAGGCCTATGTCGGAGGCGACACTCAGTTGAGACCAGAGACTCCTGGGTGTGCGCTGCAGAGCAGATACATTAGACCTCAGCTGTTATTTCATCTCCCTACAGCCCGGTAAGGAGCAAACTGTGTGTGGAGGCAGAGATTCGCCATTGGAAGGCCTTGCGGGGGAGCTGGCATGTGCGACGGCCCAGCCGCAGCATGAATGAGGGTTGGGAGCGTGCTTCCCTCCCCTCCCTCATGTCCTGATAACTGAAGAGTGCAGCAGTGGATGGCTGAGCAGCTGGGAAGTGTTCGCTGTAACAGTGCAACATTAGCAAAAGCAGTGAATGCATGTTTAACGTGTCCCCTCTGATGGTAAGGTTGATCATTGAGACTATACCTGAGGTCATGGACAAAAGTGGTGTTCTGCCATTGTACTGGTTACATAATGAAGGGCTTAATGTGACACGCCTGGGTGGGAGGGACGGGTGGGGGGGAACAGTTGGGGATAGTTTAAATAGATACACAGGAACTGTGAAGTTACAGCTAAGCAAATGAGTAATTATCAAGTTGTTAAGTCAGCCGTAGATGCCCTGGTAGTAAACCGATGGAACCAAGCTATTAGATGCCATTGATAAATGTTTTACCACTGTGGGGCGTTTCTTTGCAATATCATAATAGGAACTGGACGAATGAATCTAAAGTTGTATTGATAACTGTGATAGTGATTGTTAGAAAACTCAATAAAATCTGTTTGCAAAAAAAAAAAATGATTGATTGTCTCTGTTTAATATGTGTGCAATGTAAAGTACACCCTACACTGGTATGAGAGACGTTATAAGACAAATTAAATACATCTCAGAGAGAGTGGTAATGGAGACCTTGAGGGGTACTGTTAAAGGATAATAGTGAGGGAATCACTGGCGGGGTGGTCATTGGGTTGCGCCAACAAACGTTGTCACACATGGTGCCACCAGCGCTAAGGCCGGCCCTGTGCTGGGAATATTGTGTGCCTCTGAGAAAGTATTCATGGTAATTGCAGCACATGTGATCGGGTTACTGGCGCACAGAGCCTTGGCTGGAACGCAGAGAAACCTTATAGTGCCGCACACAGAGGGAAAAAATTAGAGGGATCATTGGTCGGGAGTGTTGACTTTTCTTCTGAGAATGGCAGGCAGGGACACTGCATCACATTGTATTATCTATCTCCATCTTTGTGTGGGTTGTCGTCTTTTTGCACTATTTTTTAAGTCCACTACTCAAGTCCAAATGTTAATTCCTGCGGAAAATGCGTGAAATTAATTGTTCAACTCTGTTGCTGTTTGGAAAGCCCTCGAACAGCTAGCTGGGTCTGTCTCAGAAGTCAGTGACGAAGGTAAGTCCGAAATTAATGACAAGCGTTGCGAGAATCAAGTGATGCTAGAGTACATCTCGATACGTTTAATACAAGGTTAACAGACATACGCTTGACTGTTGCTCGTTCCTCCACCCTTACTGGCATGTAATTATGCAGGGGAAAAGTCAATGCAATCAGCATGTGGTGGTATTACGTTCTACAACCAGAAATGTGCTTAGTGTTAAATTAAATACAGAACCGAAATTACTTCGCTGTTTTAGGAATTCATAGTAAAGAAGTATGGAACCTGCTATCGCCGGTCAAAGTTGGTTAACGGCAAACGTATATCTTTTCACCCCTAGCGTTGTTCTGCAGAGAGGCATGACGATGTTGCTAATGTCAAGGCTGCCTGGGGGGCCACACAGTGGCCCCTAAACAGGGCGGTCTCCTTAGTGGCACAGGAAGGCACTGGAGTCGGCCTCCTAGTTTCCCTGGGCATGGGTCCAGGGGGACTTCCGGCCGGCCACTTCCGGTAGTGGGAGGGGGGACAGGGGTACATATACTGTCCCCCGCGCACTGGGCAGCCTCTTGTCGGCTGCCCGTCTCGCCTTTCGGTCGTGCGACGCCCGCTGCATTTTTGCCTCTCACCTCGTTTCAACTCGAATTCGGGTGAGTAATCGCAGAGGCCCCCCCCGCCTATGCACTTTAACGTTAGTGCAGCATGGCTGGGCGGCCCAGCTTCGGCTGGTTGGCTGCCGGGGGGTGGCGGGCTGCTGCCTTGGGGACGGAGCGGGGGTGGGGGGGTGGCGCTGTGTGTGCGAGCGGACTTTCCCCTTTATCCCCTGCCGGGCAGCGGTGGGGGCAGCACGCTTGGCGGCGCGCTATTTGTGCGCCTGACCCCGGCCAACACGCGCTGGCCTGCCTCCACCATGGGCTGTTGTGTGGGGGGGCGTGGGACCACGGTGAAGGCAAGGTTGTGCGAGCGGTCCTCCAGCTGTCGCCTCTCCCGATGGCGAGAGGAGGCTCATCGCACTTTCTGTAAGACTGGGCAAATCACTAATCATTACGATGACCCGTGGTGACCCAAGCGCACTCACCGCTTGCCGAGCAGGCACCAGGCACACTTAGCGGCGGTCAGGGCTGGGCACACCCGGGGGGGGCGCCGCCGGACATGCTGCCCATCCGGGAGACCTATCATGCACAGTGCTCCTTCTTTCGGGTATAGTTTGCGCGATATATCGCCACGTTGCTCGCTCCCTGCGACTGTGGAGTCATTTAAAAGTAATCTTCACAGTAGGGATGCCGGGCGCTGAGAGGTCCGCATTGCTGTGGGCAAGGGGCGGCGCTTACCTCGGCTTCCCATGGTCGCCATGCCTCCCGGGGTGGAGGTGCAATGCACGGCAGTGGGGTGTGTGGAGCGCTGGTTTGCGTAGTGCTCTGAGGCTCAATCTGCTGGCTTTGGTGC
Source organism: Triturus cristatus (assembly GCF_964204655.1). Classification (NCBI taxonomy): domain Eukaryota; kingdom Metazoa; phylum Chordata; class Amphibia; order Caudata; family Salamandridae; genus Triturus; species Triturus cristatus. The sequence continues at coordinate 278,696,275 of NC_140580.1, read as the reverse complement.
AGGAAACCAGGGATCGAGCCTCGAGGTCACCTCCGCATCCTGTGATTCTAGGGCGAATCATAATATCCCCGTGACTGAATATGTAATGTAAATACGGTGCTCAGTTACAGCGCTCCTATCCTTCGGTTCGAGTTCGTGCTATATATCGCCATGTTGCCCGCTCCCTTCGACTGTGGAGTCATTCACAAGTAATCCTTTCAGTAGGGATGCCGGGCGCCGAGAGGTCCGCATTGCTGTGGACTGCGAGGCGGCGCTTACCTCGGCTTCCCATGGTCGCCATGGCTCCCAGGGTTCGAGGGGCAATGCACGGCAGTGGAGGGGGTGGAGCGCCTGGTTTGCGCAGTGCTCCGAGGCTCAGGCTGCTGACTTTGGTGTAGGAAACCAGGGATAGACCCCGAGGTCGTGTCCACATCCTGTTATTCTGGGCAAATCACTTAATATCCCTGTGACTGAATATGTAATGTAAATACGGTGCTCATGCACAGCGCTCCTATTTTTCGGGTCGAGTTCGCGCTGCATAACGCCACGTGGCCCGCTCCCTGCTCGGTGGAGTCATTTATAAGTAATCTTTACTGTAGGGATGCCGGGCACCGAGAGGTCCGCATTGCTGTGGGCTGCAGGGCGGCGTCTACCTCGGCTTCCCATGGTTGCCAGGCCTCCCGGGGTGGAGGTGCAATTTACGACGTTGGGTGGGTTTGGAGCGCTTGTTTTGCGCAGTCCTCCGAGGCTCAGGCTGCTTACTTTGGTGCAGGAAAACAGGGATCGAGCCTCGAGGTCGCGTCCACATCCGTGATTCTGGGCAGATCACTTAATATCCCCGTGACTGAATATGTAAGGTAAATACGGTGCTCATGTACAGCGCTCCTATCCTTCGGGTCGAGTTCGCGCTATATAACAGATGCAGAAAAAAAAAAAAATGACTAATTGTTGTGCGGTGCGCAGGTAATGGGCTTCATCCATTCGGGCCATGGCGCGGCGGACAGTGGGGACAGCGTCTCGGCGTTGTGGGGCCTGGCCAGAATTCCCCCTTGTGCTGTGGCACAGTTGCCAGTCATAAGGGTACCAAGGGGGAAAATGAGATTACATATTAAAGTCACCACGAGCCTGCTGGCTAGTGGCTATGATGGGACGTAAGCAGCAATTGCTTAACACTTGGTTTGTTTTACAGGAACGGGAACAGGCAACAGTAGACCAGCAAGGGGGGCGCAGTTGAGGGACGGCGGGGCCGAGATGTCCTATCGCGCACCAGTGTACTGGCGTGTGCCCCCTGGAGGTTGACACTCGGATGCATACCTTTTCTTAACGTTTCTGTCTCTTCAGCAGGTCACGATCAAAAGGTTGACTTGGATCATCGTTGAGCAGACTGACCCTCCACAACCCTAGTAATTCTCCCGCGTCCTGTCCAAGTACGAAGATATAGGTATGGATACCTGGGTAATTCAAGCTGCGCAGTTATCGGGCGTGAAAACCCGGGGGAGAGATGAGTTTTCTTGCACAAGCCAGGTGAAAGTAGGTGGTGGGGGAATGTCCTCCCTCTAGGCCTTCCGTGAAGGGAGGCAGATGAGCAGGGCCAGCATAGGGTGTGAGGTGCGAGTAGTAATTTATCTTTACTTATGTTCCACCACAGATCTCTCATATGACCCAGTGCGCCTGCGATCAAGCCTGCTAGTGACATAGGAGTGTAAGTAAGGTCTTGAGTTGGCAGGAACTTAAGGGACAACAGGAGTACTTGTGCGTGGCAAAGGGCAAAGACTAAGAATACAGTGTGGGGGCGTTGCAATCTAACATTTGCTTTATTTCCACTACAGAATTCTTGGAAGTACCCTGCGACTGACATCTTGCAAGCACGTTAGTTCAGAGTCAAGCATAGTAAGTACAGGCGCGGATCAGTGCGTCGCAGAAGGGACAACTGAGGATCTTAAGGTGTGCCTGTTCAAGTTGGTTTAGGCTGCAGCTCATAGCAGATTTTCTTTCAGATTGATTCGACCCGAGCAGGAGTGATGAATAGCCAGGGATCCCCTTCGCTTTTTACGCTGACGTCTCAAGTAGAGGAAACACAGCAAGGCACCCCCCAAGACGTATAGCTAGCAGCCATCATCGAACTCGCCAAGACCAAGGGTTTGGCCTGGGCTGCTGACCTATTGAAGGCAAGCAACCCTGATGATTCTGGGGTCATATCTGGGGGTTCTCACACAGAGCAGGAGCCTAGCTAGGAAGCAGGTCCGTCCCGGTCCAAGCGGATTCGTAGGGCAACAGTGAAAGACTTTCCGGCGGATGCGCTGCCACCAAAGAGCCGGGCAGTGCCTACTCCCCGAGGTGCCCTGATGCCTGTCCCCCCGCCCGTGACTCAAGGACTAGTCCTCCCCCCGGCCGGCGGCCCACCCCATGCGAACTTCGCAACTACGGAGGACTTGGGTAAGCTCAATGACACTTTAAAGAGCTTCACGGAGGAGGTCAGATCTGGCCTCATGAGGGCGGGCTCAACCGTGGGAGCCACATCCGCAAACATTATGGGAGGAGATTTAACATCGGCAGCAAATGTATGGGCTCTCCAAGGGAGAGGCACTAAGGCATTAGAGTTGCCCACCCATGGGGGTTCTCTCCGCACAGGCAGGAGCAAAGAAGTGTCAGCTGCTGGGTCAGTTGGTGTCCCCGGGCTAGTCAACGAGACTGTGGCGGCCCCAGGGGTAGGGCTGGCAGTGATGAGGAGTGACAGGCAACAGATCGGTGTGGGGGAGATGCTGTCAGCAGGATCAGCGGCCATCAACACCCAGACGGTACTCAGCCTCCCCCCAGTCGATCCTCCCACTACACCCCAGCTGGGGGTAACAGCTATTGCAGCGGCAGTTCAGTCGCCAACAGGGCAAAAGGCGGTCTCCCACGCACCACTATTGTCAGGTCACAGCTCCTTGTCTTGGGAAGTGCCACTTGTGGTTAAGGAATTTATATGGAGGCGGGAATTCTTGGACATCTTTTCCCTGTTTTTGCTGGGCCAACATGGCCAAGATGCACGGAGGGTTGGGGGGAAAGATGAGGATAAGAAAATCAGGTTCCAGGCATGGCCGGAGAAGTCCATTGACAATTGGCTATCTGCCTTCTCCATCTTTCAGTCTGTTACCCTGGAAAAATTCCCCGAGCAAGGGCAAGCGCTTGTACTTTACCAAAGGTTAATACATACAGAGGCACAGAAGTGGGGGGTCAGGGTGGCTGGATTACGACCGGGAATTTAGAAAAAAGATGGCGATATGCCCGGAGATGGAATGGGATCAAAAAGAGGTTCTGTTGTGGATGGACTATATGGAATCCCACGGGGCGCAGAGCGCAGTCACTCAGCCGAAGGCACCAGGGGTGGGCACACACCTCCAGGGTCCCTACAGACCAGCACCAAGCCTTTCAAGCAGTCCTTTCGTGGGGTGCGTAGGGGGGGCAACAGGGGGGGGTTTAAGAGGGTGTCGCCAGGGACGTGCAACCTCTTTAACTCTTGGGGGATCAAGTGTAGGTTCCAGCATGTGTGCAGCAAATGCGGGGGCCGACACGCATCGACCTCTTGTCAGTACAAGCAGGACAAGAAACCCTCAGATACAAGTAAACAGGCCAGTTGAGTTATTTCAGTCAGAAGCAGTAGCACTTTCCTTTCCCCCCCATGATCAACCACGCTGCAGCTCGATCCCTTTTGTCATCTCCCACAGAGTAGTCAGCCCCTGGTACTTCCTAGCACGACAGTCCTCCCCGCATGCAAAGGGCCGTCTCCAGTGAACCTGAGCAACATCCTCCCTCTTCTCAGGAGGCACCCCAACAAGGTAGACTGCACTATTGCTGGGGGGGTTTTCTGAAGGTTTCATTATCCCGTACATAGGTCCTTTGTCTTGCAGGGAGGCGGATAACCTCAAGTCAGCTAGAGACCTTCCGGCGATAGTGCAGGCTAAAGTCAGGAAGGAGCTAGAACTGGGGAGGGTAGCGGGACCTTTCAGGGAGCCACCTCTGCAGAACTTCGTGGTTTCACCGCTGGGGCTGGTACCCAAGAAGGAACCAGGGGCCTTCAGACTTATTCATCACTTATCCTACCCGGAGGGGGACTCAGTCAACCATGAGCTCCAAGAGGGGGTTTGCTCAGTGTCATACTGTACTCTGGATGTGGCTCTGTTCCTAGTCAGGAGGGCGGGCAAGGGGGCCTGGTTACCAAAGGCGGACATTGAGTTGGCGTTCCGCTTGCTACCAGTGCACCCAAGCAGCCAACACCTGCTGGGTTTCAAGCTAGATGGCTGGTACTTTTTTGACAAATGCATGCCCATGGGGTGCGTGGTGTCCTGTGCCTTCTTTGAAGCATTTAGCTCCTTCCTGCAGTGGGCGTTACAAGAATCCTTTGGGGTGGCAGGGGTTTCCCACTACTTAGACGATTTCCTGTTCATTGGGCGGGATGGCACCCAAGAATGCAAGGCGGCTGTATCAAACGTGGCCGCTGACGCTCTTTCTCACTTTCAGTGGCGCCGCTTCCGGGAGGCCTGGCCAAGAGCGAGAGAAGGAATGACCCCTTTCCCACAACACTTATGGCTTCTTCTGAAGCGGAACAACGGATGAGGGGTTTGGGGGAGCGGTCCCTAGCACCAAGGACGACGAAGCGATACAGGACTTGTGTTGAAAAATTTTGTGCAATCACATGGGCATGGGAGGATGAAATGTCTGCTTTGGAGCTCAGAGTGCAACAATTCATACTGTGGGCGAAGGATGGAGGGAAATCACACCCGTGGATCTTGGGCCACTTGTCAGCCATCAGCCATTACGCTAGGTTACGAGGACAGATCGACCCTACCAAAGCCTTTGTTATCAGAGCTGCGCTTAAGGGTTGGGCAAGGAGTGAACCTAGATCCCCCGACAACAGGTCCCCCATTAGTTACGCGCTTTTACAAGGGATGTTGGATAGCATGACTAGGGCCACCCGCTCGGGTTATGAGGCTACTCTATTCTTGGCTTGCTTTGTACTGGCCTTCTTTGGGGCTTATAGGATTGGGGAGCTTGTGGCGCGATTCAAGCAGGACACCTCCGGGGTAGCCTTGAACATCAAAGATGTTGACTTTGACTCGGCCTGTCTCAGGATAGTAGTGAGGCAGTCCAAAACTGACCAATCAGGGCAAGGGAGATTGGTCCTGCTACAGGGGTTGGGTGATGCCAGATACTGTCCTCTGCTATGGGTCAAGGCGTACTTGGCCCTCCGCCCGGGGGGTGCGGGATACCTTCTTGTGCATGAGGACGGGTCCCCGTGACGAGGTTCCAAGTGGACCACATCATGCAGGCATGCTTACGGTTGGCTGGGCAGACAGAAGGGGGCAAGAAATTCAGTAGCCACTCCTTCAGGATTGGGGCAGCAACCACAGCATTCCTTTCTGGGATGCCGCCTGAGAGAATTAAGCAAGTGGGGCCTGGGAGTCTCAATGCTACAACCGGTACATCAGGACTTAGGCGGGAGGGGTGGCAAGAGGCCGCCCAGGTTTTCAGCCCCAACGTACTGTTAGTATATATAGACACACGAGTTGGGCCTAGGCCACTCGGATGGTTGCAGTGTTGTGTTGTGATGTACAATTGAAGATTTGCTGTGTGTTTTGTTTCTCAGTTACAATAAATGTTTTCAAACACAGCATTTCTTTATTTACCAGGAACCAAAGTGTGGGTAATTGGCCATTTAAGCATCATGAGAGTGGCACGGTGGGCTGAGTTCAGAAAATGGCGGACGGCTTCACCACCACGGACATTACATGGCTGGGTTACCCGGGGATGCGTTGGAGTGAACTGACCAGGAAACTGCAGCAGAGACTTGGGGGAGGGGGGCCTCCACCGCACATGTTGGTAATACATTTGGGAGGGAATGACCTGACCACACTAGGGAGGAGAACACTGCTCCAAAATATGAGAGACACCATGTGTCATTTGAGCAATACACTGGGGTCATGTGAATTGCGGTGGTCAGAAATGACACCACGTGCTGTTTGGAGAGGAGCGCGCTCTGGGGACGTCATTGAAATATCAAGTAGGAAAGTCAATCGCGCCATGCGTACTTTCACGGAGCAAAGGGGATTTGGCTTTGTCAGACATGGTTTACTTCATGCCAAGTCCACGGGATGCTTGGAGGTGGATGGGGTGCACCTCTCAGGATTGGGCATGGACTTATTCTTACTAGAACTAGGGGAGGCCTTGGTAGCATCGGGATGTAAGTAGGAATGTATGCCTTGGTGGGGGGCCCTGGTAGTGACGGTGGCCACTCCCAGAGCTGTGGAGGAGTTACAGGGCGATCCAGAGTCTGCAAGATACCAAGGGGTACTTCATGCAGCAGCACAGTATGGTGCTAAGCCAAGGATACCCAGGGATGTCTTAGCGTTGTCCCCTGGAAGAACTACGGCGCCCCGTTAGTCCTACGGGCGGTTGTGGGTCTGAGCAACCGGGGGCTGCCTGGAACGCTCCGCCCATCTTTTGGGGGTGGGCGTGAGTAAGGGAGTGGACTGGTGGTCCACTGATGGGAGGGGTGGCCCCTCCCAAGAATTGGTAAACACCGATTGGCGACAGCCACGGTGTAATTTGGCTCATCAGACGGGCAGGCGGCATAAGGGTTGGCCTGCCCTGGGATCGCCCGTAAGATAACCCACCATGTTGGCATATTTGTTATGCAAATAAACCTGCAGCAATTTTCTCCACTAACAAGGTGTCGTGTGGTTTATTGATGTATTGTGCTGCATGATAAGTGACTACAGTTGCCGATATTGGCACTATGCGGAAAGCATTCGAGTCTAGAAATAAGGCTTCGGTGTTTTTGTCTCGAGAAAACTATTGTCAGGTCTGTTCTGCTTGTGTCCCTTTTATTATTCACCATGTTTCAGTACTGCTGTTTCCCTGCGTCTCTGCCAGTCTGCATAATCAGCAATAATAGCTTATCAGCCGTCCCGGCGCCCCCGTCCTGACACGCGCTGGCACCTAGCTGATACTGAAATGCTTTTAAACTGAAGCGAGTGATGGAGGGGGAGCAGAAATATGGCGTGTTTATAAATCTTCACATGCGCCTCATGCTACACCTGCCAGCCAGTCGCACGTGCCATACCTGGCTCTGTTCACAGTGAGAAAACTTGACCTGGTTCTTCTTGGAACTGTGCACTTTCTTTTAGAACATTGCCAATGATAGTTAGTATTGTAAGAGGAACTAAGAAACCCCTGACTGTACACATTTTACTTTCTCTGACAAGATGAAAGGCTGAGCCCTGGTGCAGAGATTTAGACCTGTGAACTTCAGGATACAAAGATATCTCTGCAGTAGGTGCATTAGACCACTGGAGGACCAAGGACTGTCCCTCAGCCCACTCGTGGAACTCTGCGGAATTTTGCAGAGTTTTCCGGGAACTCAGCGGAATTATGCATAGTGAAATTCCGCGAGCTCCACCCAGGCCTAGTCTGGAGGAGAATGACCACTTTGCTGTGTTGCTTTTCTGTGTTGGCCTGCAGTTGCTATTTCTGTCTGTGGGCAGTGAAAGAATTGGACTTTGCTTTCTGGAATTCTGCTTTTCAAAGTTCTCCAAGTGCCTGTGTGCTTGCCTCCTGTTGAAAGTCTCAAAGCCAAAAAAGACTTCATCTACAGCTCCCCTAAACTTCTCTGCTGGGAGTTCTGAACTGCCAATTGGTGCCAACTCCAGTTCTGGGCCTTGGAGGTGGTTTTGCTGCTTTAAGAGCTGAACATCCACCCGTCACCCTTTTGTGCTGTTTTTCCCGCCGCAATCTTGCCATGCAGTTGAAAACCAACTCGTTGCGGTGCGACTGAAAAATTGTTGCCGTGCCTGTTCATGGCTGGAAGAGTCCAGAGCACCATCTCCAACGTCTGAGATCCCCGCTCCGACTCTGATGCAGGCCCTTCTGTGAGGCTTATGGAATCGATGCATCACCTGGCTGGAAGAATCGAAGCAGCGCCTGTTTTGCCGCCGCAGCATTGCCCCCAGTGTGTCTGGATTTTCCACACATCACGCCTGGGCACCAAGTTTACAGTGCATTGCCCCGCAGTAAGGAGCTGCTTTCGGAATTCAATGCATCGCTTCTCCTCGCAGTTAGGAGTCTATGCAACACTTATCCTGTGTGCAGCAGAACTGATGCCCCCATTCCTCTGGGACTCAAAAATTGGTGCATCGCTTGTGTTTTCTGGTGCTTCCCTTCGCTGTGGCTTTTTGTCTTGGATTTTGACACATCAAAGGTACTTTGTGCTAAAATCAATGCATCCATAGTGTTCTATGGACAATATTGCTTAAGGCTTAAAAAGTGATATTTCTGCTTATGTATGTTGGAATTTTTTGTCATTTTGGCCTTGCTTAGATTAGATAAAGATTGGTTATTGTTCTAAACCGGTGTGGTATCCATTTGTAGTGTTTTCACTATGTTACTGTGTGTTTGATGTACAAATGCTTTACACGTTGCCTCTGAGATAGGCCTGACTGCTCTTGCCAGTCTACCAAGGGGGTGAGCAGGGGTTATCTTGGGTGCGTAATACCCTTACCCTGACTTGAAGGAAGTGTCTTCGACTTGGACAGGGTGCATTCCACTGCCAACTAGAGACCCCCATTTCAAACTTTGGTGGTCAGCGTTAAGGATAGGACCTTTGTTTGTACTTAACATACAGTGATTAGTGTACACTACTTCATGGTGCAGACCATGAAGCGTCCACATACTGCTTTTTGATGTTTTCTGTTTTTAACAACCCTTGAGTTTTGGATCTACAAATCATGTCTCAGCTTGTTGAGCCAACAGTTGAAGTTGCAGAAGTTGTGTTTGAGATAGGGAGACTGAAATTCTACACGGTGCCTCACCTTAAACAGATGTGGATCTGGAGGTACATAGCCAGTGAGGGGATTTTGGAGCCCAGGATCTGCCTGAGGGGGGGGAACACCCTTCAGGACTGGCAGCAGTGTGTCATCTAGAAATCTGTTCCCGGAGGAGCTGTAGGACAGGCGACAGGCCAGAGAGCATAAGCAGGAGCTTGAGAAGCTCAAGTGGGAAATGGAAAACAAAAAGTTGTAATGGGAAAGCATAAAGTTTGAAATGGAGCACAAACAGGAAAAAGAGAAGGAGAAGACCCTTGCTCTGGAGGAAAGAAAATGGCTTTTGGCTCATGAATTGAGTATGAAGGAGCTAGATATCAAGGCCAAGCAGGCAGAGTCCTGCACAAATGGTGGCAGCGTATGTCCAGTGCAATCTGAGGGGAGGGTGAATATTCCCATGGACATAGTAAAGAATTACAGACGGGAGGATGGCATACACAATTGGTTTTAGGGGTATGAGTCAGCTCTCCACATATACCCTGGTCCCTGACTTGCACTGGTGGGTAGGTCTATGGAAACACTTTGAGGTAGAAGGGAGGTACATTTTGACAGCGTAAGGCCAGCACAGAATCTCACCTACTTTGGCATGAAGGATACCCTGATCACTAGCTATGGCCTCACTCCAGAGCAGTACAAGGAAATGCATAGGACATACAAGAAGTTTTATTCCCAAACTTGGCTTGAATGTGTAGATTCTTTTTGCAGATCACTGGATGGTTCGGTAAAGGGCAGTCAGGTAACAGAATCTCAGGGGCTGTATAATTTAATTGATGGGAGCACTTGTACAGGCTTTGTTTTCCGGATCTGCGCCAACATCTGATTGACAGCAAGCTGACCGACTCCAGAAAGCTTGCTCAGGAGGCGGAGCACTGTATGAGTACCAGGGCCCACAAGAGGTATGAGGAAGACTTCACCAAGGGTGGCAGGGTCCCCAGCAGAAACGTGGGGAGGGGGGCAAGGGTAAACAGAGGGAATTCTATAAAGGGCCCCAATCTAGTTCCCAGGATAAGGATTCCCATCCCCCAGGGGAAACCTCGGATCTCTATAGGGTGGCCTGCAGAGAGGGATCCTAACAGGTGTTATGCATACCATGATGAAGGGGGATGCTAAGTATCCCAAGCGGGCACCGCCACCCACTGGTTGGCAGTCACAGGGGTTCGCCAGTGTAACGCTTAGTGAGGAATTGGTTCCAGGAGAAGGGTGGCAGCCAAGTGAGAGGATAAGTATCTCACTAGGGGACAGTGAGATGGTCCAGAGGACTCCCGTGTCTGAGAGCACTAAGAAGTACAGGCAATGGGTGACCATCAATGGACAGATGGTGGAGGCTCTGAGAGACACAGGAGCCAGTGTGACTATTGTCAGGTGTCACCTGGTGTCTGAAGACCAGGTGGTCCCTAATGTGTTTCACCAAGTAGTTGCTGTAGAAAACTCTGAATGCCAGTATAAAATGACGCAGGTTCCCTTTGAGTGGAGGGGTCTCAGGTATCTCGAGGGTAGCTGGGAGTCCATCCATGCCTATTATCTTCTAGGTAATGACCTGGAGGATTCCCCTTGATGTGAGGTGGAATGCAGGTCTCACTTGGAGATGGTGGGTCTGCCTGAGTTGGCATGCATGACCACTCGGTCTATGGCAGCCCGTAAGGGTGATCAGAAGGACCTGGAGCCTGAAAGAGTGGCCCAGGTGCCTGCCAGAAAGAGATAGGGTAGGGTCATGGATTACCAGATTTACAAGGTTTCCTCAACCTGGGAATGCGTCAAATTCTAACGCATCCCCAGGGGAGGTGTTAAAGTGGCGCAATGAGGAGAAATACCTTTATTTCTCCTCGTCTTTTGATCTTTCTATGTGTTCTGCATTCTGCACTACACATAGATGGAGGAAACTGCCATCAATTATTGTTTTTGTGCAGGAAGGTGTCCCTTCCTCCACAAAAACAATCATCCCTCCAATGCATGCATTGTGCAAGGGTGGCTGTGTTGACGCTCAAGAGTCAATTGTGCTCCAGCACAGAGGAAAGCACAGGGATGCATCGTACTACTGTAAATATGAGACACCTCTGCACTTTCCTGATGATGCAGCTCGGTGCAGCAAGATGGCTTGCAGTGCCACATTATTATCTAGTAAAGATGGCCCTAATATCCAAACAAAGAACAAATTCTATGTCGAATTGCTTATTCTATGCTGACAAACACATGCGTTATAACTATTTTATGTTCCACCATAGGTTTGAAACAATGAGTTCCAGCACATTTGTCAATGATATACTTTCATGCAAAATATCAAAGGTTTTGGTGTTCACTTACCAACTCTCTATCAGATCAAGTGATTGGAGTCTTCCATGTTCCCACATATGTCTTTCTAGTGCTTCAGTAGATGACAGGATACCATAAACTACAATCAATAAAACAATACATTAGAGATATAATTTTACATCTCAAACATATGTTTTAACATTAGTTTTGTAATATAAATATTAATTGCAGAGTCATATTTGTATTGAAATCTAAATTGCCAATTACTCTATTGTTCAAGTAAAATAATGTAAGGACTATGTTTGACTGATTACAGGTCTAACAGTATCTTATCTGACATCTGTAACATATTAAAATATTCATTACATTTTCATTATTTTTTAAATACCATAAGTCCCTGATATGAGCAACTCAATTGACGCAGGCCCTAGAAGACATATGTTACTCCTGTAGGAAAGGACACATTGTGCCACAGACAGCAGAGAGCCAATAGACGTTTCTTGATGCCTAGCTTTGTGGCAGGCCATTGCTAAAGTACAATAAGATTTCTAGATGATAATGGAACACATGAATAATGCATACATTTACATTTGAATAAAAAATGTGAGGCATGCATAAATGTGTCATCTGTAGTCACATAATGATTCACGTAGATGGAGAAGAGGTCATTCAAGAAGACAACCGAACTTGCTGTGTGTGATCTGTGAGGAGAATAGAAATGAGTAGACCTGTTTTCATTCTAGCCTTGCACTAAAAGGTAACCTCAAGAGTCATCACATATCCTCCTTTTCTATACAACAGGACAACAGCTCAAAGCAGACAAGCAGCACAGCAGTTGCTTATAACTTCGATATAAGTGAAGGTTTAAAATTGTGGTGTACAGTTCATGTTAACGCAGTTACTTTAAGGTTACAGCCTGACAATGAGTGCAATTGTTGCTCGAGATGTAGATTTTACATACTGAAGGAATACTCAAAACAGAAACAATTGGAGATTTTGCCTTCCAACATGTGGTAACATCACTCTATTGGATGGACTACTTCCATCAATGGCGAAGGTGCCAGTGAAGTGTGAAGAACGGGAAAAATAAGTTCTCATCAAGTAGCTGACTTGACGCCGTCACCAGGTACCAAAATGGACAAAGATCCTATAAGTATTGACGGGGTTCTCCAAAGGAAAAACCCCTTGACTTTCCAACCAAAAATCTACACAAAATTTTCTTTCTTGAAAGATCCTGGAACAGTAATTTACTCCAAAAGTGAGAACTTAAAAGGGCTGCAAATGCCTTTACAGCCAGAGAAGTACGGATCAACTCATCAGCCTCTTATCGAGTCCTTGGAACCCCTATCCCACCACCATGTTAAATATCATCAGAGGAACACGCTTACGGTGTGGGTGACCAGGTTCCATTAAAAAATACCACCGACACCCAGGCAGGCGGAGATTCTGAAGAAACAATAGGTGTAAGAGCTGACAGGGATGACAGTGTGTCAACCCAGGCGGTAGCTGCCAATAAGTTAGGCAGTCCTAAAAACCATCTAAGGCTTGGAAAACTTCAACAAGTGGGTACAAAAGGTCTACAAAAAACAAGCATTCCAGAGGATTTGGAGAATCCAGAAATTGAAATCGACTTACGAGGGGACATGAGGGACCCTCATGTCTACTCCTTGGTCCCAAGCCAGTTGACAGAACACTTGGGAATGGTCCCCCATTTGCAGCCAAAAAACAGCTCCCCACTACAGCTGCAAGAATTACAAGCAGGTGCTCCGGCAGATCCGACAGCTTTCAATAGCCCACTTGGCAGCAAACCATCTGAGCGCGGTATGATGTCTCCATAAGAAGATTCTCATGTAACAAGTCCAGACATGTCTTTCCTGGCCTCACAGGAATGGGAGGAGCTCGTTGCTTATTATAATTTAAAACCTGTTCGAAATCTTACGCCCCCTGAAACAACTAATACACCGTTGTTGGAAAGATGCAACCTTAGCGATGTCATGCACACAGAATCTATTTGGGTGGCAATCTTAAATACAATGCAATATTTAACTACAGCCCTACAATACCAATCGCATAAAATGGATTTACAGCTCACAGTCCTTCAGTCCTTGGCCGACTTTACGTCAGGGATTGACAAGAAGTTATCAGAGCTCAATAGCTTAATTAAGCGGGGACATGGAGCGGTACATGGAAGCCAAACAGCCCAACTTGAATGCACCTGCTCCCCAAAAATTGATAAGCTAATAACATTACCATCTATGTTAGGAAATCTCTTATCAGACATAAAAGGCAGCAATTCAACGTCCACCAATTCCATAGATGGACTGCGTAAACCAGGGACAGCTCCATCCGAACCCCAAAAAATTGAGCCAACATCAACCAACTTATCCAATACTCTTATATGCAGCGATGCAACGGCAACAATGGCCCGAACACAAATGAGTCCTGCCAAAAAAATCCCCATACCTCGGAAAGCCCGTCACAAACAAAAAAGGAAGGGACAAAACAAGAAGCCACTAGCCCTCGCTCTTAGTGTTTCAAGCAAACCATACTGCTGATGTTGAAGAAATTGGGCCCGACCCCTTCTCCACCTTGGCAGGCAGGTCGGATCACCCCATCGCAGGGCCTACTACAACTACGGCTGCCACTTTGGGGCCACCCTTGAGATCATCAAGATGGAACATCTCAAAAACGGACGACAGACAGGAGTCAACCATTTCAGTAAAAGAGTTAGTAACTCCAAAGCAAGAACTATCTTACAAAATTAAGGAAGAACAAACCTTAAGGTCGTCCTCCAATGAAGTCCATCTGTCCCAAAATGAAGACCGAGCACAACAGTCGGTTGGAAACATAAGCTCATCAGACCTACTCTCCATAGAATTCCTTCCAAGTAATAATCGTCTGTGGCCTGAGGCGACTAGGACAAGATGGAGTTCCAGTGGAATTGCGAACAAAATCAAGGAAGAAGAAAGCAAGCTTAAGCTCTGGGGTATAAAGCTGGAACCCGAATTGAAATATCCCTACCCAACTCCGTTCCTAAATGCTCAGATTAACGACCCAGATAAAATTACCACCTCAGTATTAAGGGGGACAAGAGGCAGAACTCCTGGTGATCTAACTGCTTGCATAAAGGTTTCCAATCCAAGTACAAGCTTTGGACCATCAATTCCAACTTTGACACCGGGTACACAGACTCGGACGCAAATAACACGCACAATAATAACAGAGCGTCCAAATTGACAAGAGAGCTGCGCCTTACAGATACCCCCTGCAGAGCAAGGGGAAAATCAAACTGTGTATTTAGAACATTAATGGCCTGGCAGGCAAAACTGACGACCACAAGGTAGTTAACTACTTAAAGTCATTTGACATGATACTCCTCCAGGAAACCTGGGAAGATATGGCCTTAGAGCTCCAGCGGTACACCTCTTATTTCGTTTCGGCCACAAAGGGCTCTGATTTTGGACACCGTTCGGGGGTTAATGATGCTAGTTTCAATAACTACAATAGGCAAAACACAGTCCATAGAGGCGAAAATCACACAACCAAACGAGGTTCAAGCAATAATGATAACCCTCAAGTTCAACAATATGTCCCAAGAAGTTATAATAATTAACTCCTACGTGCATCCCAAACAAAAACAAAAAGCTGTAAAGGAGCTGACAAAAGAAATAAAAAGGATTATGGACGAGCAAGATACCGACCATATAATCCTTGCTGGCGAATTCAATTTAAACCTTTTGGGGTCAGACCAAGATGACGGTCCTGCACACAAACTCACAGCAATATGGGGGATACCGAATCAAGGCCGAGCAAAAATTAATAAACCAACGAGATGGTCTAAACATCTGCTACAGTAATTAGAACACTTAAATTTAAGAGCACTGAACGGCCGCTTCTTGGAGGATAATCCACCAGTCGCCACATTCCATTCTTCAAAAACTTCCTCTTATCTAGATTTTACGTTTACAAGATTAGCTATTTTCAACATTATAACAACTTTTAGAATAGGTGACAACACACATAATGATCACATCCTGCAGGAAGCGCTGTTGAATGCGAGACCGGCTGTTATACTAGACGCTTGGAATCCCATTGTAACTGAAGAGATCTCTAACCTAAAGCGTATAAGGTGCAATCTTAACAACATAGAAGCACTATCAGCCTCTGCCAAAATCCTACATGAGAGAGAAAAAGAATCCGCCGTCCCAACTGTAAAAGCATGGGAACATTTTATTACGACCTTCAGTGGGACATTTGTGATTAGGATAGGGACCAAACCAAGTCAACCGGAAGATGATCTAACAAAAGTGAAATGCAGCCCGGAATCACCATAAATCAAACACTGAGACAACTTCGAAAAACACCAGGGAACTTGGACTTGCAGTCGACCCTTCGGCATATGAAGGTATTACTGGAAAGGAGGAAGTGGAGGAAAATAAGATTAAAGAATGATGAACTGTGGGCCAAGTTACTGCACGATGCCAAGCAGAAAACAGGGCTAAGTTTTGGCAAACGATCCACAAGATAGAGCGACCGAACCATCCAGGAATCAGCTCAAATATAACAGAGGCCACTTGGGTAGATTATCTCTCCGCCCACTTCAACAACAATAGGCAAAAGGAAGCGGAATTGAACAAGGAAACGGGTATTGTGACAACGGATAGTGAACCCCCCAAAAGGGTAGACGTGACACAAAATCGCACTATCAAAGATCAATCGGCCGAAAGTTCTAATACCCACAAAAAACAGGGGATCCTCCTGGCCGCTGATTTAGATTTATTAGCCTCCATTAAAGAGGAATGCTATGCACCCACGGAAAAACAGATAAAATGTCTGATAGCCAGGGGTAGAGCTATGGGTGCCCCTGGCCCCAATGTCATCCCTCCGATGTTGTACAAACATGACGCCGAGCAATGCTTTATTACCAGTCTTTAAGGGCATAAATTCTACAGCCACCATTCCGGAATCTTGGAAAGGATCAATTATCAGTCCTATTTTTAAAGAGGGCAATTGAAACGATCCAAACAACTATCGACTAATTGCCCTTATCGACGTAGATGCAAAATACTACGCAGGAACAATCTCGGATGAGTTAACTTCTTGGGCCTCAGAAAACTCCATCATTCCTACCAATCAAACTGGGTTTTGCAGTGGCCAAGGAACATCAACTAACATCTTGGTCCTAACACTGTTAATGGATGCAGCTAAGGAATAAAAAAAATCCTCTTCCTCTGCTTTATTGACTATACAGCCACCTTCGATCATGTTGACCGAGCTAAACTGTGGAGAAAACTTGAAAGCTGTGGATTACCGAATTCACTCGTGGATCGGTTACACACAGATACCTGGATCAGGATTAAATTAGGCGCAGGGGCACATATCTCAAAACGAATCATAACCTCGAAAGGCCTCAAGCAGGGGTGTGTCCTTGCGTCGCTTCTTTTTAACCTCTTTTTGGCTGATCTCCCAGGGTAGCTGGATAGTTGCATATCCCATGCTCCAAAATTGGGAAACAAGTTATTGTCAAACCTGCTATATGCTGACAACCTGGTTTTGATTAGTCGGACTCCCATTGGTCTTCAGCATCTTTTAAATACGACAAGTAGTTTCTCACATCGGAACGCCCTCCAAATAAATCTCAAGAAAACTAAAATGATGGCAGTTAACTATCATAAAAAGAAGAATAACAGCTGGTTCCTAGATGGCCAACGTTTGGACCAGGTAACGAGTTATAAATATCTGGGAATACTAATGGACCATAAAAGCTCCTTTAAACCTCAGTTACAGTCCATGCGAAGAAAGGGAACTACAACTTATTTAGCACTGAAGTCATTGAAGCGACGGCTACCCGACCTCACGCTGGATCCCTTCCTACAGGTTTTGCCGGCCAAACTGCTGCCGACACTAACATATGGGAGTGAGGCTCTTAATGGCAAAGACGCGGCAGCCCTAGACGTAGTAATAGCTAATTCTTATAGAGCAATTTTCCATCTTCCAAAATATGACTCCCCAGCTCAAATACGGCTGGAATTTGGGGTCCAAAGACAAACAGTGGAAAGAAGGAGTGCTTATGTAAAAAGTTGGCATAAAATCCGAAGTGCAGAGGCAGGATCCCTAAACTCCCACCTCTGGATCGCCTTACTTTGTCAAGGAAAATGCTCAGCCAGGCATTACCTGTTTGGTTCCATTGAGCTACTGGGTCTGTCTGAACTCTGGGCCGTACCAACAGATCATCTTTCCTTAAAAAAAACAGTGAAAAAGACAACGTCCATGTTTTCTGTTTTAGAAGACAAAGCAATTCTTACTAAAAAGGCACACGGCTGGATAGTGCTCAGTGATTAAGTAAGGCTCAAACCCCAATTCTACTTGAGTGCCGGAGTCAAAATAGGAACAAAGGAACATTTTCTAAAGCGGCGATTGGGGATAATTGCGATTAATCCCCACCTCCCACCATGGGAAAGAAGAGGAGGTACACCGACTTGCCATCTATGCGGAAGCGGGAAGGAGGACATTATTCATGTAATCTGTATCTGTCCCAACTTAAAGGCTAAACGATGCACCCTTTTTCAGGTATTATGGCACCCGATCCTGCAGGCAGGCAGTGAAGCTTTGCTTCAACTCTGTTGACGTTCAGCTGAACTGTCGGCTAACAGACGGTATCCAAGAGACTCAAAAATTTGTCGTTATCTGAAGTATGTTAAAAATAAGAGTACAAGGCATCAGAAGGGACTCGCAAAAAATCAAAAATGAATAATAACATTTTACAATTGTACCAGCACTTTTATTATTGCCTAAAGGTCAAGAAAACACTTTTTATATGTTCAATGAACTTAATACCTTCCTATAGTTGCACTAGCATTTTAAATTAATAATGCCCAATAGTTTGAACAATGGTCTTGGTTATGCTGTGTCAGGCAGCATGTAATTCAATGGTAGTTATTGCCAGCTCAGCAATATTTGAAGTATAAGTATTTATGTGTAATGTCTTACAGAACAGCCAATCGCACAAACTATTAATATTGTATTGATGATCATTTAAATGTTGTTTTAGGCTTAATAATTTGTGTACAATGGGAATCTTTTTGTTATGTATTTGCAAAGATTTTAATTAATCAAGCAAAAATAAATATTACCTTACCTTACCTTACCTTACCTGATAACAACTATAAAATAGTCAACATTTTGGCTCTTGCATACTTATTATTATACAAAGATTTTATAAATGAGTTTGCGTTTGAGTGCATTGTCATCATCATCACTGTCATTCTGCTGACACATATCCACCACATTACCCTGTACTTCCCCATGAAATTCATCATCCAAGATAATTGGGATTCCTCTATGCAGGGCAATGTTGTATAACATACAACAGAATGTCACACTTTGACAGACCTTATCTGGAGAGTAGAAGAGGGCTCCACTAGACTTATCAAGACAACGGAACTGTGCCTTCAGGAGCCCAAAATTCGGCTGCACTGCTCCCTTAGTTCTGATGTGTGTCTTATCGGAGGAGACTTCTCCTGCCTTTTGTGGGTTCTGAATAGTCGTTAGAAGCCACCTATGATTAGGATATCCAAAACCACCTGGGGAAGAAGTCTTTTTATAAAGCAATATACGTAAAAAATTATCTAACACATGTTATATTGATGTTAACTCACCAACAAGTCAGGTCCTTAGTTGTGCCAGGTCAGCTATTTTCTGTGGCATGGTGCTGTTATGCAGCACTAGTAGGTCATGGATGTAACCAGGAAATCTTTCACAAACACTTGAAATGTATCTGATAGGCAAACAAATTGAATGTTGGTGGAGTGGAAGTATTTCCTGTTGCAATAACCCTGCTCTCTTTCTTTATGTGGAATCAATGGTATGTGAGTTCCTTCAATGGTACCAACATGTGGGATGCCTCCCAACGCATATAAGTCTGGCTTGATGTTGTTCGATGTAGCATTATCCTTTGGAAGCTGTATATAGGCATTCATTTGTTGCAATACATTCTTTAAAACATGGCTGAGTATAGTTGAAAAGTTGGTTGGGACATCACACTGCTGTCACTCACAGTATACTGAAGTGAACTAGTTGCACAGAAATGACGGACAAACATTATTTTCACAATAGGAGGGATAGCCATTGGATATCTGAGTCCAGCTATCAAATTTCCTTCAAATTGATGGCTTAATGCTTTAAATGTTTGGCATTTTAATCTATATTTTTGAATAATGTGCTGTCAGGTCAGGAAGACTTTGTAGACTCCTTCTTGCCTTGCTCTACGTCTCTCTTGCAATACTCTATGGACATATCTGGAGAATGTAGAAAAAACATATTGGTAAGATTTTTAAAAAGTTTATTTAAAAAAGTTCAAAAGTACATAACAAAAATACACACATGTAAAAAGAGATGGAAATACTTTAAGAAAATTCTCATTTTTTAATCAACTAAGAACATATAAAATATTTCATTGGTTACTGGAGTAATATAATAAGACTGAAATGGTATGAAATTGTATCTCTGTGAAGATGTTTTCACATTTTATAGATGTACAATGTCTTTATAAGTTATTTAGGACATTAAAATAAAAAAAGAAAATCATATACAATTACATCAGTGTAGCAATTAAAAATAGATAAAATTTGAATTGGGTCACGTTATTCAATTTTGTTAAATGACTTACACTTACACTACAGTTTGCCTAGATGTCGTGGCTAGTTGCCATTAAATAATCTCAATATTATGACAGACATTTCTGTCAATTTTGGCAGGTGTGTCCTTCATATTGTCAGGCACAGTCTTGCGGGCATTACTATCCTTTTTTTTGGCAGGTGGATTTCTTAAGTGTCCGTCATTTAAGACAGACAATTAATGTCACTACACTCACAATGTTTAGTCCGTCATTATGTAGTTGTTTGGGTTAAACTTCTTTTATGGATGGTTTTACGCAATGATTTTTTACATATACATTGACACACCCATCCATGACATAGGTGTACACACGTACTGCCAGACATTTGCCTCTTACTCTCTAAAGCCAACACACCTCCTCACACATTGCTGCTTCCGTGATTCAGCTTGATCCCAGAATGACAGAGCCATGTGGTGACTATGGGTTGGCATAACCCACATATTTTGCTGCAGCATAATTATGTGTATTTACATCAAACCTTATTATGCAAAGGGTAGAGGATACATTTTGCACTAAGAAAATATTGATAAATGCAGAAGAACACGAAGAACAGCATCCAGCATCTCTCGTTAAATGTTCCTGTGCTCTTAGGTAGAATGTTTGTGCCAAATAACTCATAATTACATGAAAGCCCATAATTGCATAGTTTCTGCAATTGTGTGTCAAAAGAGGAACACAATATTATCTAAATTACTCTGATTACTAATAACATTAACCTTCACTGAGGAAGGCCCTGATCACTACAGTCAGTTGTATGATTCATATGAAAGTCAGGTAAGGAATAAATGAAAGAAAAACAAATCTGACACATTTCAAACATTCACGACTATTTGTCATAGCATTATGTATGTTATCTTGTACTATTGTCTTGTAATTTTTATGCAAGTGGGTGAAATGCATTTTGTTTGTTGCAAGTTTGCATGTTTTTTTTTTGCATGTTTCAATGTTATTTTTGCATGTGTAATTGTGTTCAATGCATATTTGTTTTTTCATTATAATTGTTTAGCCTGATTATTAGTGGAAAGCATCTTGTATACACCTATTTTTATACTTCAAAATTATTTATTTCATTTGCTACAAACATAAAACAACACATTTTAGATTTAAAAAAGGAGCTATGCACTCATAAAATGTATAATGAATAAAGTTTCACTAATTTATATCCTTATATGATATGTAACATTTCCAGTACAGGTATAAGATGTAGGAAAAAAGTCAAATAAATAAGGTTCATATTATTTGACTTGAAAGCATTGTTCTTATCCTTTGAGGAAGATATGTTATTTCTAGTAAAACAATGTGAAATAAAGTGTTGAATAAATAAGTCAAGAAAAACATACTTATGCCAAAAATACTATAAATGTTAATATTGTTAATATCCTATGTGTTTTTATTATTTATTGCACAGGTCAGCACTCATCAGAAGAAGAAAATCTGGTGAGCCATTGCCAGACAAGCTATAGGTCTATAAGCATCACATCCTCTATTACAGGAAACAATAGGAGGACCTTCGGCAATGGTAGAAATTAGCAGCTCTTCAGAAGCTTGGAAGATCCTCCCAAATGTCAAGGTGTGTTCAGCTCTTAATAACGCCCCCTGATGCTGCAGGTCTTGGTGGTGGCCTCCCTGATATGGGGAAGGACCTGAGTCCAATAGAGCAACAACAAGGGTGTAAGTGATAACTTGGATGCATCAAGGCTGTTGTTATGACATTGGAGGTTACTTGCAGCAGTTATCTCATCATTGATGTTCCCCCAAAATAATTTTTTCATAAGCTTTACATATGGATGTGTGATGTGCAAGAGTAACTCACATTGAATTACTTATATAATGCTAATATATGGCATTAGGTAAGTATTTAAAGATGTATATCAAGGGTAATCTTGAAAAAAATGTGTGGAGTATGATTCATATATAGGCAGATTATATAGTGCAAGTCAAACACAACTGCTATTCTATATGGCCCATAACACTTATGTATGTATAAAAGGAAACACTTCCTAAGTAAGTTGTACAATGTATGTTCTGTGATTTGTGAGGAACTACCACAATGGATAAGAAAAGGGTCCACACTTTTTTCAAACATTTAAAAAAAATCTAGGCACATGTGGAAGAGTCTGTCCATGATATTTAGTGTGGGGGATGGGTGATTGTAACACAAAATAGAAGGCTATCCTGTTCATCCTAGAACAAATCAATTAATTGGTACAGGACTTCAAATAATACGGATTGCATATCCGGCAGAGGAGTGATGAAGTAACCTGTCCACCAAACAGTACACCAGGGCCAGTCGTTTGTTTTTTAAAGTAACAGCAGTAATGATTATGCAACATAATTGTGCAAATATATATATAAAAAAAACTAAGACTATCAATGAAGAATCACAGTGTAAGGTAGGTAAGTGTGCCTGCATGATATGGCATCGACCCAAGGCTTTGACCCCTTACCTGCAGGCTTCGGCAATGGTCAATGCTCACACTACTTCCCATGAGTCCGTCAGCCATTGGCTGACACTGGGGAGGCATTAAAAGGAACCTCCAGTGCTTGCACCTGATGATTCCTCTAAACAAAAAAAAGTCTGGGGATGGAGCGCAATAGCTTCTACTTCACTCACCTCCATCCTCTCTTCCATGTGTGAAGCAGGGGTGCTGCGAGGCATGCTGTTGTCACAGATCCCCATCGGAGGCAGAGCAGCCTGTAGTCCAGTGGGTTCTTTGGGGGTGCAGGATGCTTCCCTCAGTTTGATGAAAGCATCATTAGAACGAGGAGAGTTTCTCCTTTCCACCGATGCCTGTCTCAAATGGCGTTCTGCTGGTGGATCGCGCCCCACCGAGGAAAACGCCCATTTCATAGAAAAATATTGTTGGGGGGTTGGCCCTCCTACCATATGGGTCGACCCCCTTTGCGGCCATATGTTTTTTTAGAAATGTGTGGTTTTTCCTAGGGTGCTGATTGTGCTCCTAGCAGAAAACACACATTTTAAATAAATATTTGTGGGGGGATTTGTGGAGAACCACCTTCATCAATTGGTCTGTTCCGCAATTATGATAATTCTTCCAGCCAGTGCAACATGGGACAAAGGATCTATGTAATTATGCTGCTGGCTAACTTCACTGTCAGTGCTAGCAATGTGAATTTTCACAAGGAGCACGCCTGCGCACAAAGTTCCAGGGGCTACTCCTTGTGAATGTGTGCCTTTAGAAAATGAGTTTTTATACTGGCAATATAAGCATTGACAAATAGGTCTGGCAATTGCTGCCAACCTTTTGGCTTTGCTAAAGGTTGTAAGGGATCACATTTGCTAGTCGGGTGTATATACTGTTGCGTCCAAACCTTTTTTGGCCCTATCTGACTCAGATATGTTTCTTTTAGTTATGTTCCATCTAAAATTGTCTCTGCTGCATGCCAGTGCCATAATAAATGAACAATGGCCAGAGTGGGCTTAGCTGTTGTACAAGTATGCTGTGATATTGAGTATGTGAAAAGGTGAATTAATTCTTTGGGCCTCATTTGGATGTCAGTGAGACCGCCACCGATAGGCTGTCGGTGGCAGTCCCACCGACATCCAGGCCATCGGTCCGCCTGCTGCATTATGTTGCGGATGGTTAGACCGCAGCTGTCTGGGGACAGAACGCCGCCTCCAACAGGATCAAGGATCCCATCAGGCAGCGGACAGACTCCTATCACTACCATGAGGGCAATACTTTTGCAGGCACCGCTGTAGGGATTAGGATGACCCTTTTCGACTGCCTTTTCATGGTGGTCCTACCGACATGGAAAGGCAACCGGGAAGGGACTTTGGGGGCACCAAGCAGGGCCCACGTACCTCGTGGGCCACTGCTAAGTGGCCTGGGGGCACATGTAGTGCCCCCACACACCCATGCACCGTGTACCAGGCACCACATGGTGCATTGATTTGCACTAAGTGCCTTTTACTACTGCGGCTTGCTGCAGGCCCTTTTCCTGATCCGCAGCGAAAGCCACAGTAATAAAAGGCACTTTCAGATTGCCTGCACAGCAGTCCTATCATAATAGGGGAGGTGGGACCGCCGACTCAATGTCGGACGGTCAACTGCCCGCGGCAATGATGGTCAGACACTCGACTGACCACCATCATTATCAGGCCCTTTGTCTTTTTTTGTGTTTTTGGAGAAACTGCAGCTAAATTGAATCACTTAAGTGTTATTTTATTATTTACTGTTGCACACATCTCAAAGATGCACACACTCACCGACCTATTTAGAACCATACCTCTCCCTTCTACATAAGACCGTGTTTTAGAAGGAAGGTTTTAGACAGTCAGCAGAGATAGCATCTCAGTGGATCACTGCTGCCCAGGCCCTTACTCAAGTTATGAAGGACAGTTCTGAGGCAGAATCAATACTGAGGCAGAACTTGAGGGATAGGAAAATTGTGCTGAATCTGGAAGCGATTTTTTTAGTCAGCGGGGTTCCATCCAATAACCTGTCTTCAAATGCTGAGGAACATGATCATGATGTTCCCCAAAAATTAGTTTTTCATAAGCTATATATATGGATGTGTGATGTGCAAGAGTAACTCACATTGAATTACTTATATAATGCTAATATATGGCATTGGGTAAGTATTTAAAGATGTATATCAAGGGTAATCTTGAAAAAAATGTGTGAAGTATGATTCATATATAGGCAGATTATATAGTGCAAGTCAAACACAACTGCTATTCTATATGGCCCATAACACTTATGTATGTATAAAAGGAAACACTTCCTAAGTAAGTTGTACAATTTATGTTCTGTGATTTGTGAGGAACTACCACAATGGATAAGAAAAGGGTCCACACTTTTTTCAAACATTTAAAAAAAATCTAGGCACATGTGGAAGAGTCTGTCCATGATATTTAGTGTGGGGGATGGGTGATTGTAACACAAAATAGAAGGCTATCCTGTTCATCCTAGAACAAATCAATTAATTGGTACAGGACTTCAAATAATACGGATTGCATATCCGGCAGAGGAGTGATGAAGTAACCTGTCCACCAAACAGTACACCAGGCCAGTCGTTTGTTTTTTAAAGTAACAGCAGTAATGATTATGCAACATAATTGTGCAAATATATATATATATAAAAAACTAAGACTATCAATGATGAATCACAGTGTGAGGTAGGTAATTATGCTTGCATGATATGGCATCGACCCAAGGCTTTGACCCCTTACCTGCAGGCTTCGGCAATGGTCAATGCTCACACTACTTCCCATGAGTCCGTCAGCCATTGGCTGACACTGGGGAGGCATTAAAAGGAACCTCCAGTGCTTGCACCTGATGATTCCTCTAAACAAAAAAAAGTCTGGGGATGGAGCGCAATAGCTTCTACTTCACTCACCTCCATCCTCTCTTCCATGTGTGAAGCAGGGGTGCTGCGAGGCATGCTGTTGTCACAGATCCCCATCGGAGGCAGAGCAGCCTGTAGTCCAGTGGGTTCTTTGGGGGTGCAGGATGCTTCCCTCAGTTTGATGAAAGCATCATTAGAACGAGGAGAGTTTCTCCTTTCCACCGATGCCTGTCTCAAATGGCGTTCTGCTGGTGGATCGCGCCCCACCGAGGAAAACGCCCATTTCATAGAAAAATATTGTTGGGGGGTTGGCCCTCCTACCATATGGGTCGACCCCCTTTGCGGCCATATGTTTTTTTAGAAATGTGTGGTTTTTCCTAGGGTGCTGATTGTGCTCCTAGCAGAAAACACACATTTTAAATAAATATTTGTGGGGGGATTTGTGGAGAACCACCTTCATCAATTGGTCTGTTCCGCAATTATGATAATTCTTCCAGCCAGTGCAGCATGGGACAAATGATCTATGTAATTATGCTGCTGGCTAACTTCACTGTCAGTGCTAGCAATGTGAATTTTCACAAGGAGCACGCCTGCGCACAAAGTTCCAGGGGCTACTACTTGTGAATGTGTGCCTTTAGAAAATGAGTTTTTATACTGGCAATATAAGCATTGACAAATAGGTCTGGCAATTGCTGCCAACCTTTTGGCTTTGCTAAAGGTTGCAAGGGATCACATTTGCTAGTGGGGTGTATATACTGTTGCGCCCAAACCTTTTTTGGCCCTATCTGACTCAGATATGTTTCTTTTAGTTATGTTCCATCTAAAATTGTCTCTGCTGCATGCCAGTGCCATAATAAATGAACAATGGCCAGAGTGGGCTTAGCCGTTGTACAAGTATGCTGAGATATTGGGTATGTGACAAGGTGAATTAATTCTTTGGGCCTCATTTGGATGTCAGTGAGACCGCCACCGATAGGCTGTCGTGGCAGTCCCACCGACATCCAGGCCATCGGTCCGCCTGCTGCATTATGTTGCGGATGGTTAGACCGCAACTGTCTGAGGACAGAACGCCGCCTCCAACAGGATCAAGGATCTCATCAGGCAGCGGACAGACTCCTATCACTACCATGAGGGCAATACTTTTGCAGGCACCGCTGTAGGGATTAGGATGACCATTTTCGACTGCCTTTTCATGGCGGTCCTACCGACATGGAAAGGCAGCCGGGAATATGACTTTGGGGGCACCAAGCAGGGCCCACGTACCCCGGGGGCCACTGTTAAGTGTCCTGGGGGCACATATAGTGCCCCCACACACCCATGCACCGTGTACCAGGCACCACATGGTGCATGGATTTGCAGTAAGTGCCTTTTACTACTGCGGCTTGCTGCAGGCCCTTTTCCTGAGCCGCAGCGAAAGCCACAGTAATAAAAGGCACTTTCAGATTGCCTGCACAGCAGTCCTATCATAATAGGGGAGGTGGGACCGCCGACTCAATGTTGGACGGTCAACTGCCCGCGGCAATGATGGTCAGACACTCAACTGACCACCATCATTATCAGGCCCTTTGTCTTTTTTTGTGTTTTTGGAGAAACTACAGCTAAATTGAATAACTTAAGTGTTATTTTATTATTTACTGTTGCACACATCTCAAAGATGCACACACTCACCGACCTATTTAGAACCATTCTTCTCCCTTCTACATAAGACCGTGTTTTAGAAGGAAGGTTTTAGACAGTCAGCAGAGATAGCATCTCAGTGGATCACTGCTGCCCAGGCCCTTACTCAAGTTATGCAGGACAGCTCTGAGGCAGAATCAATACTGAGCCAGAACTTGAGGGATAGGAAGATTGTGCTGAATCTGGAAGAGATTTTTCAGTCAGCGGGGTTCCATCCAATGACCTGCCTTCAAATGCTGAGGAACATGATCATGGGAATCGTGATGTCCCTTCACAAGCAATGTCAGTACAGCGGAGTGACCATAGCACGGTAGACCAGTTCAGTGAGCAGACACGTGTGGCAGTAATTAGAGATCGAGTGCTCTCTTGGCAGCCCCCCAAATTAGTGAAGCCCCAAATTCCCCAGTTCACTGAAGATCCTGGATGTAAAGTCGATACAGCAAATATTTTGCCAATTGAAAACATCAATCTCTTTTTGGATGTTAACTTCCTTGAAGAAATTGTGCAACAAATAAATATGTGTTTCAAGCAATTCCTGAGAGAGCATGGAGGTACTCTTGGGCCTCATTCTACGGCACACTGGCGGACTCCCACTTCACTTGAGAAGTTGAAAAAATGTTTGAGCTCTGTGCTTAAAATGGGGATAGTGCACAAACCAAGCTTGCAGTTTTAGTGGTCTTCTCGCTTGGTTTGGGTATTACCCATCTTTGCACCATAGTTGAGCAGAGATTGTTTCTTGCTATTGCACTATATGCTGCATTTCAATGATAACTCAGCTGCATTGCCCTGGGACCAGCCAGACCATGACAGGTTGTTCAATATTTGGCCTGTTGTAGAACATTTACCTGCCAGATTTCCAGAAATGTATACTCCTGGAAAGAATGTAGCCATTGATGAGTCCTTGCTACTGGACAAAGGGTGGCTGCTGTGTATGCTGTACATACCAAGCAAATGAGCTCATTATGGAATCAAGTTGTACATGGTGTGTGAAAGCTCACTTGGATCTATATACAGCTTGACAGTGTATACAGGGAAGGAGTCAACTCTAAATCTTGTAGTTTTCCCTTCGACACTAAGAACCATGGAAAAGATTGTATTGGAGCTTGTCTAACTATCCCTTCATAAAAGTTATAATCTTTATGTGGACAACATATATACGGGAGAAGAGCTGTTCAGTGAGCTGTACAAAGCTTGCTCAGTGACATGTTGTTGGACCTACGTCCTAGGGGTAGCTTGGCTCAGGTCACTTGGCTCACCACTCCGTTTGGCTTTTCAGGCCTGCATCTCACTCAACTCGCAATCCTGCGCCACATCACCCAAAAAGAACACTACACCGATTTTCTTTGTAAAGAGTTACTGAAACTTTATAACATTTCTTTTCTGATAAGGATC
This sequence comes from Triturus cristatus, assembly GCF_964204655.1. NCBI lineage: Eukaryota > Metazoa > Chordata > Amphibia > Caudata > Salamandridae > Triturus > Triturus cristatus. The sequence continues at coordinate 278,668,126 of NC_140580.1, read as the reverse complement.
CGGTTCTCAATTCAACAATACAATCGGAACCAATTCATTTCATTTGCATTGGAACTTCTCTCTATAGTCTAAGTCCAAACCTGGACGTTTCTGTCCTAGATAATCTTTTCTCCTTTAACAGTGGTCCTTAGTTTCCCATGACAGGGTAAAACATTACATTTGCATTCAAAATGACAATACCTTTCAACATTACACCTTATAAAGTGATTACAGAAATACCCTCAGAGCTTCAAATCACATTTCAAAAGAACATTTAGTCCCTTCTGAATATTCTTGGACTCTTATACTGCTAAATCTGTCCAATCTCCGCCTTCTAGGCGCTACGTTGGACCTTTACTGGCTGGCAACTCAGTGATCCATTCTAACCAGTCTGCCAGGCTCTGCTTATTTCTTGACAACCAACCAATCACATTTTTATTAACATGGATTCCGAGCTCCAGCTGACATTGACTGGGAGATTGTCTTTTCCCACACTGAGCGACAGTCTCGTGCCCAATCCAGTCACTCTCCCTTTTTTATTCGCCAAGGACTGGTGTTTCCCAGTAACGGACCTCAAGGGATACCAGGACACTTCCTGCCCACTACGACGTACTCCCCCGGGCCCTCTGGGGACTCCCTTATCACTCCTCCCCTTTTTCCTACTAGGGCCCCGCTTACTGTGTTGGTGCTGGTCGTCCTGCGAGTAGCTCACTCCTGAACTGAAGGACCTTGCTTCCGGGTTTCTGGACTCCCGACACCCAAGGGGGTAATCTGGCCGAAGGGTCGGAGGGCGTCCCACTAGGCACCTCACCGAAATGCCTCACCCAATTCCTACTGGTAGCGAGGGTGCGCTTCGTTGCCGCTGGCCCTCCCTCTGTGCTACAGTCCGCTAGGGCCACGCTACCTAGGGGGTCGGTTCAGACTCCGTTCCGGTCTGCTCTGATACTTCAGGCAACAGCGTCTCAGACGGGGCGCGGTCTTCCGGGGTTACTGGCAGCAGAGAGGGGCGGCGCTACGGCCCCTCTCACGTGACATGAGGATGCCGGCCTCGAAGCCGGTCGCGTCTCGCTCCTCCCTCAGGCAATTCTCCTCACCTGGGCAGCGGTGTCGCGGCTCACCCGTTCCTCACAGGAAACCCCACCACAAGCTCCCACAAGCCAGGAACCACCTCCGGAGGACACCAGAAGTCCCTCACGATCTCTGAAGGATGACGGTGTCCAGTTCTGGTAGGGTCTTTGGGAGGGAACTAGGGGGCAGTGGGGGAGCCAAATCAAGGGTGCCAGTAATTCTTTGGTGCGGCTGGGTTGGAGTCCCCAAGCTTCCTTGCTCCTGGAAGTGGCCACAGGTAAATTCCAAGATAGCGCTGTCCACCAGATCTCCGACTGTGCTCAGGGCCCGGTCACAAGGTTAGGGGTGACGTCACCTGGTTTGGAAGTTTGTGCAGGCCCTAAAACCTGTCTGTTCCCTTTTAGGCACGACCACCTCCTCACTCAGGCGCCTTACTCCTGATGCCACACAGTTCTCTCTAACCTAAAATGGCTGCCCTCCTGCCACCTCTATTTATCACCTTGGGCCTGACTTGCCAGAAGGGCCCAGAAGGTTCTGGAACCTCTCATGGCAAGTCATGGCCCAGGTGTCAAAGTGACAGTTGGAGCCACCATTTTGCGCATCTCACCTTCCTCATCTATTCTCCTCAGAGGAGCACCTTGCGTCTTTCCCTCATGTGAAGTGGAAAAGACACCCAGAACCTCTACATCAGCACCAAAAAGTTAGGTAGACAGAAAAAATGAGAAGGGGGAAAGGGACAAAAATAATAAAATGAGGAGGGAACTGCCAATGGGCTGACAGGTCTTACACGCGTCCCCCCCAGCTGAAAGTGGGGAGAGCTACCCAACCCCTTGGGAGTCCTCTTCACTAAGGCGGAAATACCTGGAGAGACCGTCAGCATTGGCGTGGTCCACTCCTGGGCGATGTTCCACCCTAAAGTCCATCCCCTGTAGGGAAATGGACCACCTTAACAGCTTGGGATTCTCGCCCCTCATTTGCATCAGCCACCTGAGGGGCCGGTGGTCGGTCTGAACCAGGAAGTGCGAGCCAAACAGGTATGGCCGCAGCTTCTTCAGAGCCCATACCACCGCAAAAGCTTCCCTCTCAATTGCACTCCACCTCTGCTCCCGGGGGAGTAGTCTCCTAGATAGGAAAACCACCGGTTGGTCTAGACCCTCATCATTAAGTTGCGACAGCACTGCTCCAATACCGTGCTCCGACGCGTCCGTCTGGACAATGAACTCCTTAGCAAAGTCAGGGGCCCTGAGAACAGGTGCCACACACATGGCCTTTTTCAAGGTATCAAAAGCTTGTTGACATCCCTCGGTCCAGATCACCCGTCGAGGGTGCTTTTTGGAAGTGAGCTCAGTCAAGGGGGCTACGATGGTACCGTATCCCTTGACAAAGCGTCGGTAGTAACCAGTGAGGCCCAAAAAGGCCCGAACCTCTGTCTGAGTCTTGGGGGGTTCCCAGGCCATGATGGTTTCGATCTTGGCCTGGAGGGATTGCACCTTGCCCCGACCCACCAAGTGACCGAGGTACACTACCGACCCCTGCCCGATCTGGCACTTACTGGCCTTGATCGTCAGACCTGCCTGCTGCAAAGCCTGAAGAACGGCCTGAAGGTGACTCAAATGGTCCTCCCAGTCGCGGCTGAAGACAGCAATGTCATCCAGGTACGCAACTGAAAAGGCTTCCATACCAGAGAGGACCTGGTTCACCAATCGCTGGAACGTAGCAGGGGCGTTCTTGAGCCCGAAGGGCATCACACAGAACTGGTAGTGACCCTCGGGTGTGGAGAAGGCTGACCTTTCCTTGGCTCCATCCGTTAGGGAAATCTGCCAGTACCCAGATGTGAGGTCAAAGGTACTGAGATATTGGGCAGCTCCCAACCGGTCAATGAGCTCATCCGCTCTCGGGATAGGATGAGCATCTGTCTTTGTCACTGAATTCAGTCCTCTGTAATCCACACAGAACCGGAGTTCTGGGGTAGTGCCCGGTGGGGCAGCTTTGGGTACCAGTACCACCGGACTGGACCAAGGACTTCCTGAAGGCTCAATTACTCCTAGCTCTAGCATCTTGGTAACCTCCTCATGGATGCTAGCCTTCACCTTATCCGACAGTCGGTAGGACTTGGACTTCACAGGTGGGCTGTCCCCTGTGTCCACATCATGGGTACACAGATGAGTCCTTCCCGGAATAAGGGAGAACAAGGAAGCAAACTGCTCCAGTACCTGGCGACAGTCCTTCCGTTGTTCAAGAGTTAGTGTCGGTGAAAGGATCACTCCCTCCACCGATCCATCCTTCTCTCGGGACGCAAACAGATCTGGAAGAGGTTCACTTTCCTCTTCCTCTGACCCATCAGTCACCATCATTAACGTGACCTCGGGTCTCTCTTGGTGAGGCTTGAGGCGGTTGACATGGAGCACCCGATGGGGCTGCCTGGGGGTCTTAAGATCTACCACGTAGGTAACCTTGCCCTTTTTCTCAACCACCTCAAAGGGACCTGACCAGCGATCCTGGAGGGCGCTAAGCTCTCCAGGTTCCATCACCCACACCTTCTGGCCAGGCTCCAGCTCCACCGGGTGAGCGTTTCGGTCATACCATTCCTTCATGACCGTTTGGCTGGCTTCTAGGTTTTCGGAAGCTTGCTTCCACAACCTAGCCATTTGGCTACGAAAGGCCAGCATGTAGCTCACCACATCCGTGGGAAGTTTTCTGGGAGTCTTTTCCCATCCTTCCTTCACCAGGCTGAGGGGTCCACGCACAGGGTGCCCGTACAACAATTCGAAGGGGCTGAAGCCCACTCCCTTCTGTGGTACCTCCCTGTACGAAAACAGCAAACAAGGTAGGAGGACGTCCCATTTCCTCCGCAGGCTCTCGGGCAGACTCCGGATCATGCCCTTTAAGGTTTTGTTAAACCTTTCCACCAGACCATTAGTCTGGGGGTGATAAGGAGTGGAGAACCGGTAGGTAACTCCACACTCTTTCCACATAGCCCGCATGTATGCCGACATGAAGTTGGTACCTCTGTCCGACACCACTTCCTTGGGGAATCCCATCCGGGTAAAAATTCCCATAAGGGCCCGTGCCACCGCAGGTGCAGTAATGGTCCTCAGAGGGATAGCCTCTGGGTACCGTGTGGCATGATCCACCAGAACCAGGATAAACCTGTGACCGGCCGATGTTGGTGGATCCAATGGCCCGACAATGTCGATGCCCACCCTTTCAAAGGGGGTACCAACGACAGGCAGTGGTTCCAGGGGAGCTTTCAGCTTCACCCCTGTCTTCCCACTAGCTTGGCAGGTTACACACGTCCTACAAAAAGTATCGGACGTAATCCTCATCTGAGGCCAGTAAAAATGAGGGACAAGTCGAGCAAAGGTCTTGTCTTGTCCCAAGTGTCCTGCCAAGGGTATTTCGTGAGCCAGTCCTAATAGGAAGGCTCGGTAACGCTGGGGAACTACCAAGGCCCGGGATGAACCATGCACCGGAGCCTTGGGTTCGCTATACAGGAGTCCATCTTCCCAGTATATGTGGAAGTTCCCCGAATCGTTACCCGCTGCCTGGGCTTCGGCCTGCCGCCGTAAACCCTCAAGGGTAGGGCACTCCTTCTGGGCCCGACAAAACTCTTCCCTAGTAGGTCCTCCCTCCACCTGCCAGTCTGCAGGGGTAGGCAAGCCCTCCAGGGACGTTACATCCCCCTCCGTAGACTCCGGGACCACCTTAGTTGCCCCATCCACCTTTGGAGGGTCAGATGCCGGGGCAGGCTTTCCCCGTCCCCGTCTACCCTTTCCGGCAGCTGGTTGGGCCTTTGTCCCAGGCTCCAACCTCTGTGAATCCCCTCTTCGGGTGGTCACGGACCGAGTGTGGGCACACGTCCACTCAGGGGTCCCCAACATTTCCATGTGGGCCCTGAACTCAACCTCCTTCCACGCCGAGTGTTCAAGGTCATTTCCCAACAGGCAGTCGACCGACATGGCAGGGCTGATCGCAACTCGTAGAGGGCCCGCAACCCCTCCCCACTCAAAGGGAACCTGGGCCACCGGATAGTGACCCTCTCGGTTGTCAGCCATCACAACCGGGTGGACTACATTGGGGACCACCTGCTCTGGGGACACCAGCTGACTCCTTACCATAGTCATGCTGGCTCCTGTGTCCCTCAGAGCCTCCACCCTCTGGGCATTGATGGTGACCCATTGCCTGTACTTAGTAGTATTCGAGGGCATCTGGGGCTTAGGAACCATCTCACAATCCCCTAAGGACACTAAGGTTAGCCCTGCCCACTCACCTCCCTTATCTAGGGGCAACTCCTCCCCGAGCACTACACTCGCCACCCCAGGGGTCTTTCCTCCAATGGGAGGGTGTGGTCTCTTGGGACACTTGGCATCCCCCTTATAGTGCCCCACCTCACCACACTCGTAGCAACGGACAACCCTAGGCTGCTGACCACGGTCAGGATAAGGGGGTTTGTGGGGACCAACCTTAGGAGGGAATCCTACTCCCTTCCCTGGTGAACTCTTTTGGGGGCCTTTAGAGAACTCCCTCTTTTTGTCTTCCCCCCCTTTCTTCTGGGGGGCGCCCTGTCCAGCCCCTTGGAAATTCCCTCCAGTCCCTTTTGAGGATACCCGGGTACTCGCCCAGATATCCGCCTCCTCTGCAAGCTTCCTGGGATTAGTGAGCTTGCTGTCTACTAGGTGCTGACGCAGCTCTGGAAAACTTTTCTCTAGGAGGTGCTCCTTTAAAATTAAATTGTACAGTCCCTCATAGTCCTTGACATCACTACCCTGCACCCAGCCCTCTAAGGCCTTCCTGGCATAGTCCAAGAAGTCCACCCAATTCTGAGTGGACAACTTCTGACTGCCCCGAAACCTCTGCCTGAATTTTTCAGGGGTCAGTCCAAATTTCCTTACTAGGGCTACCTTCATGACGGGGTACCTGGTCGGATCTGGCTGTTCTAGCGCCAACAAGGCATCCCTCCCCACCGCAGGCATATACCTATACAGGCCACCCCCCCACTGGGCTTCGGGGACCCCATGGGCTCTTAGAGAAACCTCATAGGCAGCCAGCCATTTTACAATGTCATCCCCTATACCATAGCTAGCAACCACATCTTTGGGCAGGTAGGGCCTGGACTCTCTCGGGACTTCTCTCGGTATGCTGCCACCATTGGGACTGCTGGGGGTTCCAAGTTGGAGGGCTTTGAGCTCTAACTCTTTTAAGTGAAGCTCGTGGAGGAACCTCCTCTCCTCCCTCTCCTTTTCTAACCGGGCCAGATCCATTCTCAGCTGTCTCTCTTCCCTTCGATCAACTAGGTCAGCAGAGGACAGGCTCCCCCCCTGAGGCGCTACTTCCCACTCTTGATGGGGCCCTGGACCCAACGTCCATATTACCGCTCCCAGGGGGAAGAAGGACTTCCGGTTCTTCTAGGAGATCTAGTCCTGGTTTTTCCTCCCGTTTCCCGCTAGGGTGGGCCATAACCCAGGCTCTTAAGCTTGCCTGGAGCTCTGTCTTCTTTGCCCCTTGCTTAAAGAATACCCCCCGTTCCTGGCAGAACTCCTTCAATTGGCCCACTGTATACTCCTCCAACCTACCCAATTCGAATTCCATCCTGCCAGATGGGACCCCAACACAGTTAACAAGAACTTTTCTCAAGAAAGGGAATATACACAGGACAATTTCAAAAATCCTCCAATTAGAAAACAATCTGGAGGAAACTCCAGTCAAAACAATCCAGTGTAGGTGGTGATGCGCACAAGACTGCTACCAAGCGGATGCAAGCACTGAATAACGAATCCCACCGCTGAGCACCAATTTGTTGGACCTACGTCCTAGGGGTAGCTTGGCTCAGGTCACTTGGCTCACCACTCCGTTTGGCTTTTCAGGCCTGCATCTCACTCAGCTCGCAATCCTGCGCCACATCACCCAAAAAGAACACTACACCGATTTTCTTTGTAAAGAGTTACTGAAACTTTATAACATTTCTTTTCTGATAAGGATCCGGTTCTCAATTCAACAATACAATCGGAACCAATTCATTTCATTTGCATTGGAACTTCTCTCTATAGTCTAAGTCCAAACCTGGACGTTCCTGTCCTAGATAATCTTTTCTCCTTTAACAGTGGTCCTTAGTTTCCCATGACAGGGTAAAACATTACATTTGCATTCAAAATGACAATACCTTTCAACATTACACCTTATAAAGTGATTACAGAAATACCCTCAGAGCTTCAAATCACATTTCAAAAGAACATTTAGTCCCTTCTGAATATTCTTGGACTCTTATACTGCTAAATCTGTCCAATCTCCGCCTTCTAGGCGCTACGTTGGACCTTTACTGGCTGGCAACTCAGTGATCCATTCTAACCAGTCTGCCAGGCTCTGCTTATTTCTTGACAACCAACCAATCACATTTTTATTAACATGGATTCCGAGCTCCAGCTGACATTGACTGGGAGATTGTCTTTTCCCACACTGAGCGACAGTCTCGTGCCCAATCCAGTCACTCTCCCTTTTTTATTCGCCAAGGACTGGTGTTTCCCAGTAACGGACCTCAAGGGATACCAGGACACTTCCTGCCCACTACGACGTACTCCCCCGGGCCCTCTGGGGACTCCCTTATCACTCCTCCCCTTTTTCCTACTAGGGCCCCGCTTACTGTGTTGGTGCTGGTCGTCCTGCGAGTAGCTCACTCCTGAACTGAAGGACCTTGCTTCCGGGTTTCTGGACTCCCGACACCCAAGGGGGGAATCTGGCCGAAGGGTCGGAGGGCGTCCCACTAGGCACCTCACCGAAATGCCTCACCCAATTCCTACTGGTAGCGAGGGTGCGCTTCGTTGCCGCTGGCCCTCCCTCTGTGCTACAGTCCGCTAGGGCCACGCTACCTAGGGGGTTGGTTCAGACTCCGTTCCGGTCTGCTCGGATACTTCAGGCAACAGCGTCTCAGACGGGGCGTGGTCTTCCGGGGTTACTGGCAGCAGAGAGGGGCGGCGCTACGGCCCCTCTCACGTGACATGAGGATGCCGGCCTCGAAGCCGGTCGCGTCTCGCTCCTCCCTCAGGCAATTCTCCTCACCTGGGCAGCGGCGTCGCGGCTCACCCGTTCCTCACAGGAAACCCCACCACAAGCTCCCACAAGCCAGGAACCACCTCCGGAGGACACCAGAAGTCCCTCACGATCTCTGAAGGATGACGGTGTCCAGTTCTGGTAGGGTCTTTGGGAGGGAACTAGGGGGCAGTGGGGGAGCCAAATCAAGGGTGCCAGTAATTCTTTGGTGCGGCTGGGTTGGAGTCCCCAAGCTTCCTTGCTCCTGGAAGTGGCCACAGGTAAATTCCAAGATAGCGCTGTCCACCAGATCTCCGACTGTGCTCAGGGCCCGGTCACAAGGTTAGGGGTGACGTCACCTGGTTTGGAAGTTTGTGCAGGCCCTAAAACCTGTCTGTTCCCTTTTAGGCACGACCACCTCCTCACTCAGGCGCCTTACTCCTGATGCCACACAGTTCTCTCTAACCTAAAATGGCTGCCCTCCTGCCACCTCTATTTATCACCTTGGGCCTGACTTGCCAGAAGGGCCCAGAAGGTTCTGGAACCTCTCATGGCAAGTCATGGCCCAGGTGTCAAAGTGACAGTTGGAGCCACCATTTTGCGCATCTCACCTTCCTCATCTATTCTCCTCAGAGGAGCACCTTGCGTCTTTCCCTCATGTGAAGTGGAAAAGACACCCAGAACCTCTACATCAGCACCAAAAAGTTAGGTAGACAGAAAAAATGAGAAGGGGGAAAGGGACAAAAATAATAAAATGAGGAGGGAACTGCCAATGGGCTGACAGGTCTTACACATGTGGTACACTTCGATGTTGCCTTAAAGGATTCCTGCAGAAACTTGTGTGTGAGGAGCTCCGAAAATCCCAGAGCACTGCGTTGCATTTCAACTAACTGCTCTCAGTCAAATTCTCTGGCAGGCGGGATGTGTATATGCTCACCACATTCCATGATGAGAGCACTTCCCTTGTCATGGCCTGGGGTCAGATGGCCGAAGTTCTCAAGCCCACCTATATACTTGATTCGAACACAAGTGAAGTGGGTAAGAATGGCCATATTCTTCAACCATACTGCGAAAGTCTTAAAACATGCATGTGTTATATGAAGCTGTTTACCACTTGATGGCAATATAAATTTGTGTGTTTATCGTCTGACCACCACAGGAAGACCAATTTTTTTCCGTTAATTTGCGTTGACCATCATTAAAAGACTTTATCTGTTGTGGAGGATGTGGCAAGGCTGGAGAAACGGTTGTTTGCTGACCACATTGCTATAACAGTTGGAAAGGCTTGACCATGTTGTTTTTGCAGAGCCTGCTTTAAGAAAGGATAGAGGCAGATGACTTTACTGCCTCAGTGCCATCTTACCCAGCCCTATGTTTTCAAACTTGCTTTATGGTGTACCATACAAAAGTGAAGGGTTGGGAAATTAACTGAGGTGGTGCTACCTTCATAAATAGATTTCAGTGGCTGTGTATGGATACATACCTTTCACGGGCCACTACTTCATTAGGCAAGCAGCCTCACAAATTCTTTCCTCTACTTGAGGAAATCATGGACTTGCTTATGTCCTGCTCAACACCTTTATCTGCCATCAGAATGTGGTAGGTGTTCTGCTTTCTGTATGACAAGCGCATTACAGTCACCCCACGGCACATAACGGTGGACAGAAGATAGGCCACATTGTCAACATGTACCTTGTGCAGCAAAACCTAGTCTTTAGTAGTTTTGAAGTGCTTTTTAGGGAACCTAAACAAAACAAAGTGATGGATGGAATTCATGAATTAATCTTAGCTACTGGCAATTGCTCAGGGCCACATCCCAAATCATCGATTTTCACCCACCATGCCATCTCAGTTTGGACCCAGCCATATGCAAATCAGCCTTGATCCTGCTCCTCATCGGAACAGTCCAGCCCAAACTGCTAAGCCAGGTCCTTCCTAAACTGGAATAGAACCAACCTTGGACTGGTTTTGCCCTGATTAGGGCTCATCAGACAAGCATGGCTTGATTCTAGTGGAGCTGTGAGCAAGGGACCCTTGTCTGGGCATATATGTTGCATGTAGGACATTAACTGTAACAACAAGTTGATGTGTGGAATGCTTTAATTAATCTCAGCCACTCAAAATCACTCGGATGAATCCCACGCTATTGGTTTTCACCCATCATGCCACCTCAGTTTGGACCCAGTCATATGCAAATTAGCCTTGACTCGCTCCTCATGAGAACAATCCAGCCCAACTGCTAAGCCAGATCCTACCTGAACCGAAATACAAACCACAGGACCGGTTTCACCCTGATAAAGTCTCTTCAGCCAGATATAGCTTGATTCCAGTGGCATAGTGAGCACGAGACCCATGTATGGGCGTAGTTGTGCACTTAGGGTGTCAAGTGTAACAACAACAAGGTGATGGATGGAAAGCTTAAATTAATCTTAGCCACTGGCAATTGCTCTACACCACAGCCCAACCCGTCATTTTTTGCCTACAATGTCACCTCAGTTTGGACCTCATGTGCAAATCATCCCTATCTCTGCTCCGCATAGGAACAGTCACGCCCGAAGTGCCGAACCATGTTGTCCCTAAACTGGAATGTAAGCAACCTAGGACCAGTTTCACACAGAAAAGGGCTCATCAGCCAGGTATAGCTTGATTCCAGTTGCACAGTGAGAACAGGAACCAAGTCTGGGCATACCCGTTGCACTTAGGGTGTTAACTGTAACAACAACAAGGTGATGAATGAAGTGCTGAAATTAATCCCAGCTACTGGCAATCGCTGGAGGCCACATTCCAATCTATCGTTTTTTGCCCACCATTCCTCCTCAGCTTTTACCCAGCCATATGCTTATCTGGCTTTACCTTGACACACTCACAAAGGAACTTGACACCAACCTTTTGACACCCTAGACTGCTTGGAGCTTTGGCAAGGGAAGAGAATATATTTTTTCAGTGCCATATGTGGGAGTAGCCTAGATTTCCCCACTTCAAAGGCTGGCAGCAGGTATAAATATTGGACCTCCTGACCAAATCTTCAGTATTCTTCTGGACCTGCAGAGGACCTCAGAAGGACTGCCTTGGACCCTCATAGTACTGCCCGTCTGCTTGAAGCCTACCTTGTATTTATTTATTATTTATTTATTGAAGAGTTTTATATAGCGCTAACCAGACCCAAAGGTATCGGAGCGCTTCACAGCATGGGTTAAAACACACAGTTTGGCAGTCGTACACACCATGATTCATGGCGCAATTGAAAGTCTCGGCGCACTGAACAGCATTACAGGAAAGGAGGACACAGAGAATCACAATAATTAGCACATTGACTGGAGCCGAGCCTCCCTTAGGGAGGGGGAAAGAGGGACGGGTGAGGTTGAAGTCTTAGTGAGGCAGTGTCTATGTCCTGCAATGTGCAGGCTTAAGCATTTCGGCAGCGGTTATCCATTTGGGAGAGAACGGTTGAGGAAGAGGCCTTTGAGTTGCATTTTGAATTGTAAAAAGGAGGGGGTAGTCCTGATATGGACTGGGATGGAGTTCCAGTTTTTGGGAGCATTTCCAAAGAAGGATCGAGAAGCTGTCTTTTGTTTGTGGAATTTCGGCGGGATGAGGAGTAGAGTGTAGGAACTTCTGAGGCTTCTTGTCTGACTGGACTTCTTGAGTTTGGCAGCCAGGTAGGCGGGGTTCCCTGTGTGTAGGGCTTTGTGCGTGAGGCAAGCCCTTCTGAAATTGGCACGCATTTCAGTTGGGAGCCATTTTAGCTCTCTGAGTGTGGGCGAGATGTGATCATACTGCTTTAGTCCGGTGACCATTCTGGCTGCTGCGTTGAGAGTTGATCTGAGGGGGGCTAAGTGGGATTTTGCTGAACCTGTGAGGGAAGCATTCCCGTAGTCTAGTCTGGACAGCACCAGGGATTGAGTAGCTTGTTTAAGGTCATGAGGCGGGATGAAGGGTTTAATTTTGTTGAGTAGCATGTCAAGTTTGGGATCAAGGGTGATTCCGAGCGATTTTGCAGAATCCGCCAGGGTGAGACTTTGCGTTAAGAGCATCAATTGCTTTTAGCTATTCTACGATTTAGGGGTTCTCCTTTTTATTGGAGATGAGGAGGATTTCCGTTTATTCTTTGTTGCGTTTCAGTTGGTTTAGTGATAGCCAGTGTTGGGCTTCTCTTAGAGTGTCGTTGAGTCTATGAATGTCATCAACGGAGGAGGTTTCAAGGCAGATCTGGGTGTCGTCCGCATAGAGGTGTTAGACTTTTTGAGTATGGTGGTGAGGGGTTCCATATAGATGTTGAACAGTTGAGGTGACAGAACTGATCCTTGTGGGACACCTCTGCTGACGGTGTGTAGGACTGATGAGAAGTTTCTGATCTTTATTCTTTGGGTGCGGTTCTGGAGAAAGAAGGAGAACCCCTTTACGACCACCTCTTCAGCCCCTACCCAATCTTGAAGTACTTTGATGAGTAGGTTGTGGTCCAACTTGGAAGGCAGCCGATAAGTCTAGGAGTATGAGTAGGGAGCATTGTCCTGCATCAAGTGATTTGTATAAATCATTGATGAAATTGAGGATCGCTGTCTCTGTTCTGCAGCCTTCTCTGAAACCTGATTGGTGGGTGTCTAAGAGGTTGGTGCAGTCTGTGTGTTGAGTCAGTTGGAGGAGAACACACCTTTCCAGGATTTTAGCTAGGAGAGGAAGATTGGAGACGGGTCTGAAGTTATTTAGAGATCATTAGTGTCTAAGCCCGTTTTGTTCAGTAGTAGCGTGACTTGGCTGACTTTGAGGCAGTCCGGTTTGACTCCGGTTGTAAGGGAGCTGTTAATGATCTTGGTCCAGAGCGGGGCTAGGGAGAGATTGAGCTTTTTGGCCAGCTGGGCCGGTATAGGATCCGAGGCGTGTGAGGAGGGTTTGTGGTAGAGATAATTTTGGCTATCTCTGCTTCGGAGATGGGGTTGAAGACTTTCCAGTGTTTTGGAGGGAGCTTGTGTGTGGTAGCTACGTCCCTAGGGATGCGCTCTTGTGCGGGGGACTGCGGTTGACATCTAGGGAGAGCTCAATCTTGGTGATTTTGTCGTTGAAGAAGTTAGCGAAGTTCTCACACTGGTCTTTGGAGGCCAGAATTGAGGATGCAGGGGGTTTGGAAGTTTGTTGGCAAATGAGCTTGAAGAGTTCCCTAGGCCTATTTTTTGCTTTGTCTAAAGCGTTGCAAAAGAAAGAAGTCTTTTCGTTCTTGATGGGTTTTTTGTACTTCCCATGTATTGCTTTGAGTTGGGCACGGAGGATTGGGGACAGGTTTTTCCGCCAGAGTCTTTCAGCAGCTCTTAGTTGCCTTCTTTCAAAGTTTATGTCTGTGTTGAACCAGGATGTGGATGGGGTGTTTCTGACTCTTTTTTGTTTCAATGGCACTATTTTGTCTCGAATGTCAGTCATAGTTGGAATGTAGTGGAAGGTGAGTTCTATTGTGGTGAGATCCTCTATGGGGATGGGAAGGAGAGAGCTTAACCTGTCTTCCAAGTCCGCCAGGGGAATCTGAGTTAGATTTCTACGCAGCGAAGGGGGTCCTGCGTAGGGGGCTGGCCTAGGAGCACTTGGTTGATGTGGTATAAGATGATGTGGTGGTTGAACCAGTGAATGGGCAGGATGTGGTTGATGGTGACTGAGTCTGGATGGGCAATAATAGCATCAAAGGTTGATCCTCCATTGTGGGTTTCCTCTACGCAGTGTTGTGTAAGGTTGTTGTTTTGTAGAAGCTCATTCAGGGTTTGGATCAGCGAGTTGTTTTCGCTATTCCAGTGGAGGTTGAGGTCACCTAGAATTAAGTTGTTGTTGTTACAGAGTGAGCAGTGAGTTATCAGGTCGGACAAGTGTTCTCCGAATGCAGAGTTGTGGCCATGCGGATGATAGAGGAGGTGGCAGAGTAGTGGTTTGTTGTCTCTCATCTCGATGTTGGCAGTTAGACATTCAAAGGAGTTGTAGTTGAAGGTGTCGGTTTCCGTCACAGAGATGTTGTTGTGTATGATTGCTACACCCCCTCCTTGCTGGTCTTTTCTGTCTTTATTGATGATTGCAAAGCCTGGAGGTACAAGCATGTCCATGAATGGGGAGGAGTACTCATTTAGCCATGTCTCGGTGATGAACGTGATGTCGATGTCATGTGTAAGGATGATTTCAGCCAGCTCTGTTGCATGTTTGGTGACTGATCTGCTGTTTGTGAGCATGCAATTGGTGGAAGTCAACCCGCTTTTATGTCTCTTCATTAGGGGGGCCCTGGGAATGTTTGTGAGGAAGGATGGGGGTCTTGGGGCTCTGGGAGGAGAGTGGTATCTTCTAAATCCTGTGATGACCTGGATCTTGGCTTTTGGGGAGATGGAGGAGGCAGTGTCATAGGAGGAGGCAAGCTCCATCGCTTTGCTCGTGGACATTGCAGCTCTAGTTCTTTTGGGTCTCTGTGTCTGGTTTAGGAGAGGGGTTGAGTTCCAATTGTACCCCTGAACCTTGGCGGGCCTTTGATGATTAGAGCTGGAAATAGTGAGGGATGGGTGTGGGCGTGGGTTGGGCTCTCGAAGTGTGTTGAGGTTCAGTAAGATTTCGTGGAGGCCCAGGATTATAGTTTCTAGTTGGTTTTCTAGTAGAGCGAGACACTGCGTCGTCTTCCCAGAGGATGGGGTTGGGGTGGACTGGGCAGGGCAGTCCCAAGAGGGGGAGAGCTTGTCCGAGTTGAGCTGGATTTTGTTGTCAATGGTGTCAGTGTTGACACCGTGGGTGGCCAAGAAAAAGGGAAGTGCAGAATCACGCCGTGATGCTGGTGTTCTCTTGCGTGTGAGTAGAGGGAGGGTGCTAGGAGTCATTGCTAGGGGGTTAGGGTCGATAGTTGCTGGTTGGGGGTGGCATTTTGCGGGGGGAGGGGGAGGCAATGGACGGCCTGGGGTTGGAGAGCCTCATTTGTGTTGAACCACTGGCTGGTATTGAGGGGGTAAGAACTGTGCATGTTTGGAGCGAGGGGGATGCAGTGGGGGTAGGTGTCAAGGGGAGGGAGGATGTCGTTATTGGCATCAGACTTGGGATTGGTTTGCGGAATCTCATGGCGGGTTGATCTGTCAAAGGAAAGGGAGTTGGTCGGGCGAGCATGAGACTGGGCGTTGCGTAGCGAGGGGAAGAGGGAGTCGAATGCCTTTAGGTTGTCGTTGTTGGCTTGGATCAGGACTGTGCTATTGGAATAGATGGGCATAGAGGTGTTGCCGCTGCGCAAAGGGCAATTGGGGGTTGAGAACGTCAGTTTGCAGCTGTGGGGGATGTTAGTTGTTTTGGAAATGTGGAGATGTGATCTGAGAATGGAGTTCCAGTTTTCTGGTCTGTCAGTGTGGAAAATGAGATCCATTTTCAGCTGGCCTTTGGAGGAGCAGTGGTAAATGTCCACAAAAAGTGTTCCTGGGTGTTGTTTGATCAATATATGTTTTAAGTTTCTTCTCTCTTTAGGGGAGAGGATAGGGGGGAAAATGATGGAGAATGAGTTTGTGCCATGAGATTTAAGGAAATTGAGAGAAGGGGGGCTGAGGGCGGTTGGTGTGGTTGCTGGAATTATGTCTGAATGGGGGGGGGTAGTTCCTTCGAGTTCAACTCTGCCTGTTGGGCTATATCCAGGACCAGCTGTTCTAATCTGATCTGAAAGAGCGAGTTCGGCACTTTGGAAGTGCTGGATCGTCTGTAGTGGATGGGCTGGGGATGTAGTTGAGTGATGGTTTATTGCGATTCAGTCGCGAGGACTGTGGTTTGTACTTGTGCTTATAACCGATAGAAAGGAGAAAAAGGTATAGCGAAGCTGCCGTCTAGGGATAGGCATCATGCTAGCGATAAGTGGTGAAATCGGGATTGCATCAATTAATCCTCTAGTTACTGGGGCTCGAATCGTCGCTAAGGTATACTGGGGAGCATGGGAGTGATAATAGGGATAGGCGGGTAGCGTTTTTTTGATGAGAGTCTGGAGCGTGTCCGCTATGTAGGAGTATTGGGTAATCAAAGGCCGACATCTTGGAGCCAGGCAACACGCTAACTCTGGTAGTGGCCGTTGAATCTACAGCCTCCGTGCCTTCTGTCGCTGAGTCGGGGTGGCTGTATGGTCAATCTGGGGGGCCTGGGGGAAGTTTCTTTGGGAAAGCATTGTTGTGGTACCATGGAGGGAGTTCGTAGCTTAAATCCTAGGATGGAGATTAAGGCTGAGCGGAGGTCGCCATCTTGGGTACAGGTATCTGTGATGTGGGGGGATGACGAGTGCTGTGCTGCGTAACTGTGTGGAGTTGATGCCAGGTTCAGAGAGACGCAATGGGCAATGGAGGTGTTGATAGACGTGGAGGAGACTGGTCGGTGTTATTGATCGAGAAAGCATGGGTTGAGAGCCGCCATTTGAGGGTCAGGCATCACAGTCATAAGACCTGAATCTCTTATTGTGGTACAGCGCTTCTAGTAAGACTGTTTCAGGAGCTAAAGAACCAGTGAGTAGACCTTCCCTCAGTTATTGGCTCAGGTACTCACCGGAACTGCTTGCTAGATGTTGCAAGAATGCCGCCTCCATTTTGGGGTCAAGCAATGGTTCCTCCGTGATTGTTGCCTGTTGAATTCACGTTGCTTCTGGAGCTGCTGGGCAACCGGAGCTTGCCAGGGTACCGTGAGACGCTGTGGGCGGAGGCAGATGGGCCAGATGTGGTAGGAAGTGGTCGTCGCTTAGGCGGCTTAATGGAATTGCTTGGCGATAAGGAGGTTAATGGGAGTAGGACGCTGCCATTTTGGGGACAGGCAGTGATTCTTCTGTGATTACTGTGTCTATTCCGCGTTGCGTCTGTAGGTGCTGTCTGGAGCTGCTGGGCATCCGATGTATGCCAGGATTCGGAGGGACGTTGAGGGCGAAGGCGGAAGGGACTGAAGTGGACGAAATTGCTCGGCGAATAGGAGGTTTAATGGGATTTGGAGGCTACCATTTTTAGTTCAGGCAGCGCGGTAGTGAGCCCTGTGTCTCCCGTTCCTGGATGCCAGTTCCAAGGTTCCGTGGCAAACAGTCTTTATAGGCAGTTTTTGTTGGGAAGATTCAGCTTACCAGGATTCGGCAAAATGCTGTGTGCGAAGGCTGTTCGGGGCCAATGAGTAGGGAATATAACTGATATGGAAGCTTAGAGGGGGTAGTAGACTGCCATTTTGAGTACAGGCAGCGCGGCAGCAAGCCCCTTGTC
Organism: Triturus cristatus; assembly: GCF_964204655.1. Lineage (NCBI taxonomy): Eukaryota > Metazoa > Chordata > Amphibia > Caudata > Salamandridae > Triturus > Triturus cristatus. Next base: position 278,650,853 of record NC_140580.1, on the reverse strand, counting down.
TCCCGTTACTGGGAGCCAGAGTCAGGGTTCACCGTATCACAGGTGTTCAGTGGTAGCGAGTTCTGATCGCCTCTCGGTAGGTTTCTGCAGTTGAACATGCGAGGGGGCCCTTCGATTCCATCGGCCATCGATCATTGGTGTCTCTTGCTTTAGGATTTTAGGATGAATCCCGTGGCAGTTTGGATGACCAGTGTTGTCTGTCGTCTCTGGTTACTTTGGCAGGTCCGAGTGGTGATATCTCGGACTTGCTGCTATGGAGTCAGCCGGCTGGTCGATCCCTTCTCATGTGGAGGTGGCGAGGTGGGGATCAGCGATGTCGGCAGAGGATCCAAAGCACGGACCGAGACATCCCATTAGCACCTTAAGATCCAGTGAGTCTCATTGATCGAAGGGAAGCCGAGGGCAGGGGGTGGGTGGGTCCTGGGAATTGAACAAAAAAGTGTTCCCGTACCCCGGAGCTCGTTGTCATACCTCTGCCCCCGTGGCCATCTTGGGCTTGTACTTTATAGGACTACCTTGCTGCTACCAGAGGGCTGCTTTTCTGCTTGTCATGTGTCTTTTACCCTCAGAGGACTGCCCTGCTGCTTGAGGCCTGCGTTGCTGCTTGAAACCAGGACTACCAGAGTGACTCCAAAGTACAGTTAGCAGGTCTCCTCTGGACATAGCCCTGCTACGGGCCTCTGTTTGAGTGAGTACTGACCACCACATGTTGCCTTTCAAGGCCTGGACACTTGGTGGTGGTGCTGAAGGTGCTGCTCTGACTAACCCTAAAATATGGGGGTAGGAGAGTGGCATCGACTGCATAGTTGCCCCCAACTTTTTGATGATGTTTTGACTGTTTTATGACTTTAGCCAGGCTGTGGCCTTGCTATCCAGGACCCCAGCCTATCTGCTTCTTCTCTAAACTGATGTGAGTACCCTAGGTACAACCCAATTGGATACTGAGGATACCCTGTCAGCCCTTGTAGATGGTACCCTAGGTACCCAGGGCATGGGTCCCTCAGAGGCCTACCAGGACTGCAGCACTTATTGTGCCACCCTGGGACAGCCATACCAAACGACACCACCAACCACTACTGTAGTCTGGGTAAGGTGGTGCTTGCACCCCCTTAAAGGGATACAGGTACCCTGTATCCCACCTATGTACAACACATGTATTCTCATTGGTCACCCCTCAAGCAGGCCTTGCTAATCCTACAAGGCAGGGTGCTGGGATATGTGTGGGGGCGACCCCTACCTCAGTAGGGCCCCTCTGCAACCCTCGTAAAAATCATTGCTGGGTTGTTTGTAGTGTAGCCATACCATATTCTCTTAACCGCATTATAAGTATATCGCGATAGCGTGATAACTTGAGAATGGCTACACAGAACCATATCGTGTTTGGTGTCAAACATGTAGGAATCATACCCCCAGTCCAGTCATGGGTATGAGGGCATGATTCCCCCCTTCTAGAGGGGCGATATGGTAAAAGCGGCAGAATTTAGACACCAGTTTAAAAGTGCACACGTATCACAAAATGGATGCTACTCGCCACCCACACGACTCTGGCTGCCTGTTGCTGGGCAAAACCCCAGCCTCGGCATCTGGACAATAGGGATCCTGTTGCAGGGAGGTGCCAGCACCTTCCCAGACAGGCTATGTGGATTGAAACTGGGTGGGTGCACCATAGGATGCCTTTCAGAGTTGTACGTAGGCTGCTACAGCGCCTACATTCTGCATACACCGCCTGGAACCGGTTCAGGGGCATCCTGCCCCTCGCCCAGGTGGGAAACACACAAAGGGGAGAGGGTGTAACCACCCTTTCCCGCCTAACCTCTCATTGGTGGACACTGATCTGGACACTCCCCTAATCTTGTGGATAAAGGTGAATAACGTGTCCCCAGAGAATCAGATTAATCTTGAACTTCACAGACCTGACTTTCGACGAGTTGCTGCCCAGCTGACTGAAGAAATCTCCCTTGAGGTAAAGGAGTTACCCCCCTGCTTGGCAGGCACCTGAAACACTGCAAGGGACCCGGTTGGAACTTCGCTGCTCCTTCGGACATCGTCGACTCCTCTCAACCTTGAGGTGGGTTTCCTAGCATCACAGAGGCCAGTGAGCGTGCCCAGCAAGTCTGAGCACCGTGGACCGCGTGGGTGCCGAGATCCCCAATACCCCAGGACACCGGCCACCTCTTGCGTAGCACACGACCCTGACGAGTGGGGAAGTTGTGCTTTGGAGCAATATTGAGCCAACCTCTCAGCAGCAACTGTGCCGAAGATCAGCGCCCTAGCCCACTCCTGTGGCCCGTGGGCACCCTTTTACGCACTCCAAATTGCTGCCTCCCGTGGTCCCTTGTCTCTCGACTTGTGGGCCCCAGCCTAGGTCAATCTTTACGTTTAAGAGTTCCCCTGGTTGCTCCAGGCCTGCTCTACCGCCTCCTTGAAGGAGACCTTGCTCAGACCTCGTGGGTCTGCACCAGGAGCTGATTTGTTCATCTTGCGTGGGTTGCGGTTGCCAAGGCTTAGTGGATCCAATCCGGACACTAACACTGCAGCGACCCTCATCCTTTGTGGGACAGTCGCCCTCCAGAAGCTGGCCTTCCTTGAAGCCTCCCGGAGCCCGTGGCTGCAGATCCAAGCTACACCTTTTCCATTTGAAGCACCCGACATTGAAAGGCTCTTTTCCTTGAGCACCCTGGTCACTGTGCCGTGACCCAGACTCTGTCCCCTCTGCTTTCAGGTTCTCCTCTACAAGATCTACAACTTCATTATTCACAGCATCATCGACGCTTTTGGCTAGCAGCAGTTTTGTACATTTTCCCGTTGAAAATCAGCCCGCGACCCGACATCGAAAACGACCTATGCACCCGGCTTCCCTGGGGCAGGTAACAGTGGTACCTCGGTACTCTCGTGGTAGTGGGCTCCTCAAAAGCTTAACTCTAAGTTTTTAACTTTGAACTCCTGCTAGAAGTGTCTTTAATCTGTTTAAATCAAACTGCGACATTCTCCATAGGCTTTAATAGAGATCCCGATAGCAGTTATTACCACTGCACGCGCCACCCGTGGGTCCCCTTCTTCATCACCTAGGGTGGATTCTCAAGGGGCCAGCGATCCTAAATGCCCTAGGCATTGTCTGTAGAATTGTCGTGGTTCTTATACCACTTTTTTAATATATGGTTTGGTCCCCCCCTGGGGCCCTGTGACTCCAGTGCTATTTATTGTATCTATAAATGCATGTTTGAATTGTAACTTTACCTCTAGCCTCATAAAGAGACTTGTGGGATTCTGTCTAGAATAAATACATATATTTTATATATATACCTGTGTGGACTACTCTTTCATTTGGTCATTCAAGAGGTTATCTATGGTAAAACAATAAGCTTAACACTCCTTCAAGACTTAGCCTGAAGGCTGCTCTCCACAGCTACCACTAGGATAGCTTTCTTTAAAGGTTGTCTTTTAAACCTATCACCTTAAGAGTCGAATTGGACTGGTGCAAGGTGGCCACTATAACTAGTGACCAGCATATGCCAGGCCAACTTCTCACATTGGTGTGCAGCGGTTGGATTCAAGCTTGCCATTGTTTTACCAGATAAGAAATTGAATTTCTAAAGTGAAAGCCACTTGGTACTAAAGGTACATATAAATTCAAGCTTAGAATATAATAAGTTCTACTTAACTTAGGAGTTGTGTGTAGAGGGTTTAGCACACCTTGACTACAACTCCAAGAAAGGGTTCAGTAGGCCACACCTAGAGTAGGTAGATACACCAGTACCACTAAACTAGAAATGTCTTTAAGTTCAGGTGCCCATAAGGCTCTGGAAGGACCCCATAGGGTCCCAGTCGACAAATATGATAATCTCTCCTTTGCTGAGTTTAGGGAGATGTGCACCACTAGGCAACTTAAGACGAACAAAGGTGCCAATACTCAACGTCTCAGGGAAATCCTGCTCATAGCAGACTTTAAGCAGACTGTAGTGTCTGATGGGGTAGACAGGTTGGGTGGGCATCCCCCAGAAGAGGACACCCCAGGGTTGGACTCTGATGAGGACCAGGAAGAGGAAGATGAACTTGACCTGGATGAACAAAACCATTCACAACATGGAGATGATGGCCCAAGAGGCACTCTCTCCATCCCTAAAGGGAGAATGGTGGATTCAAACAGAAGGAACAGATCCCCCTCAGAGGGGTCCAACCATTCTGATCCAAAGGGCCCTCTGCCTCTTCTCAGAGAAGAGAATCCTCCAGAGAGAGGAAATGCAGACTGATCCAGTTTGAGCAGGCTAAACTTCAGCTCAGGAGAGAACAGTTAGCATTGGATAGGGAATCCCTGGAGCTTCAGAAAGCTTCAAGAAAATGGGGTCTAGAGACCCCTGGTGGCAGTAATAATACCCCTAGATTTAGAGAGAAAGCTCCTGACAATAGGAACCTGCATAAGATTGTGCCCCCCATCAGTCAGGGGATGATAAACATAAATTGATCACTGCACTTGAGAGGGCCTGTAAAGTTCAGAGGGTCCCAGTAGAGCAGTGGGCAGCAATCTTATGGCTCTCCTTTGCAGACAAAGGTAGAGACAAGCTCCTCTCTGTTAGAGAAGAGGATGTAGATGATTATTATATCTTGAGAGATGCTTTGATAGATGGGTTTGGCTTAACCACTGATCAGTATAGACTAAAGTTCAGAGACACCCAGAAAGCACAGAAGCAAGATTGGGTAGACTTTGTAGATTGTGCTACCAAGGCACTGGAAGGTTGGTTAACTGGCAGTAAAGTAAATGATTACCAAGGATTGTACAATCTCATAATGAGGGAGCAGATCCTTAATAATTGTCAGAATCAGCTCTTACATCAGCACCTGGTGGACTCAGATCTGACCTCTACCCAAGAATTGGGAAAGAAGGCAGACAAATGGGTCAGAACCAGGATTAAGCAGAAGGTCCAGCCCTTGGGGGGTGCAACTAAAAAGGAAGATGCCAAGAACTCTGAGAAGGGTTGGTAAAAGGGAAAAGACCAGCAGTCTTCAACAGGCCCCCAAAAAGCAGCATCTGATAATACCCAGTCCAACAAGGCTAAGCAGCCAAGGAAGCCATGGTGTAAAGCCTGTAAACAGAAAACCCATTGGACTTCAGATTGTAATAAGGCCAAGGACTCCACAAGTACCACACCCGCCCCTAAGGCACCTGTTCCCCCTAGTCCAGCTATAGGTGGTGGTACACAGAACAAGGGTATAGTAGGGTTGACCCTGGGATCTGGAGAGAATTCTGGCCTAGTCAGAACTCCTACTCAGGCTGTCTTAGTTTGTGATGGGGATCTGTCCCTATTTGTGAGTCCCAGTGGTCTGGGCAAATACAAACAACAGCCTAAAATAAATGGAAGGGAGTCATTAGCTTACAGGGACACAGGAGCCAGTGTCACCATGGTGACTAAGGACCTTGTGGACCCTAGCCAGATCATACTTGGGGAAACTTACCAAGTGACCAATGCAAGCAACGTTAGTACTAACCATGCTGTAGCAGTTGTAAACTTCTGCTGGGGAGGGGTAACTGGCCTAAAGAAGGTTGTGGTGAGTGCAGGCCTACCTGTTGAATGTTTGCTAGGGAATGATTTGGAGGCCTCAGCATGGGCTGAGGTGGAGCTAACTACCCATGCAGCAATGTTGGGTATACCAGCAGAAGTATTTGCACTGACAAGGTCAAAAGCAACGCTGACAGGAGCTGAACAGGTCTTGGATCCTGGAAGAATGGACCAAGGACCTTCCAAGAGGAGGAGTAGCAGGGGTAAGACAGAGCCTTCCCCTCAGGAACAGTCTGTAGAGACTCTTTTAGCAGAAGAGGATCTATCTCCTGAAGAAGGAACTGCCCCAGATGAACTGGAACCTGATCAGGTTGAGTTCTTGGGGGCAGGGGGTCCTTCTAGGGCAGACTTGAGCCTGGAGCAGCAGAGCTGCCCCACTCTTGAACCCCTCAGACAGCAAGCTGCTGCTGAGGCTGCAGGGAATGCCAGTGGGACCCATAAGATTTATTGGGATGATGGGCTTCTATACTCTGAGGGTCGAGACCCCAAGCCTGGTGCGGCCAGGAGGTTGGTCATACCTCAGAAGTTTAGGGGTTTCCTACTCACACTGGCCCATGATATTCCCTTAGCAGGACACCTAGGCCAAAACAAGACTTGGGACAGAATTGTCCCTCACTTTCATTGGCCACAGATGAGTGAGGACTGTAAGAGCTTTTGCAGCTCTTGCATTACCTGTCAAGCCAGTGGCAAGGCAGGCAAGTCCACAAAGGCCCCCCTGATACCATTAACTGTGGTGGGGGTGCCCTTTGAACGGGTGGGGATTGATATAGTTGGTCCCCTAGACCCACCAACAGCATCTGGGCACAGGTTCATTCTGGTGGTCGCGGATCATGCCACCAGATACCCAGAAGCTATTCCCCTTAGGACCATCACAGCACCTGTGGTGACAAGGGCCCTCCTGGGAATCTTTTCCAGGGTGGGTTTTCGTAAGGAAGTATTGTCTGACAGAGGTACAAACTTTATGAGTAGCTACCTCAAGGCAATGTGGAAGGAGTGTGGTGTCAACTATAGGTTCACCACCCCTTACCATCCTCAATGCAATGGTCTTGTTGAGAGATTCAACAAGACCTTAAAGGGTATGATTAAAGGGCTCCCAGAAAAGCTTAGGCGAAAATGGGATGTTCTTCTGCCCTGCCTTCTCTTTGCATACAGGGAGGTGCCACAAAAGGAGGTTGGTTATAGCCCCTTTGAACTTTTGTTTGGCCATCCTGTTAGAGGGCCACTCTGTCTAGTGAAGGAGGGATGGGAGCAACCTCTCAAACCCCCTAAACAGGATATTGTGGACTATGTACTTGGTCTCCGCTCCCGGATGGCTGAGTACACGAAGAAGGCAACTAAAAATCTGGAGGCAAGTCAGGAATTACAGAAAGCCTGGCATGACCAAAAGGCTGTACTGGTGGTGTACCAACCAGGACAGAAGGTATGGGTGCTGGAGCCGGTGGCCCCAGCAGCTCTCCAAGATAAATGGAGTGGGCCCCATACCATTTTGGAAAAGAAGGGAGAGGTCACCTATTTGGTGGACCTTGGCACTCCCAGAAGTCCCCACAGGGTACTTCATGTTAATAGACTGAAAGCATATGTGGACAGGGCTGACATGGGCTTGCTCATGGCAACAGATGAGGGACAGGAGGAAGAGAGTGACCCTCTCCCAGACCTGCTCTCTCACAACCCCGACAATGGGTCAGTTGATGGAGTAGCCTTGGCAGGCAGCCTCACTGACCAGCAGCAAGCAGACTGTAGACACGTTCTTCAGGCTTACAGACATATGTTTTCTCTGACTCCAAGTCAGACCCCCTGGTGCACTCATGAAGTGGACACTGGGGACAGTCTGCCTGTCAAAAATAAAATCTACAGGCAACCTGACCATGTCAGGGACTGCATAAGGGCAGAAGTCCAAAAGATGTTGGAATTAGGAGTGATTGAGCCCTCAGAGAGCCCTTGGGCTAGCCCAGTAGTCCTTGTACCAAAACCTCACACCCAGGATGGTAAGAGAGAGATGAGGTTCTGTGTTGACTACAGGGGACTCAATGCAGTCACTAAGACTGATGCTCACCCAATTCCCAGAGCAGATGAGCTCATAGATAGATTGGCCTCAGCCAAGTATCTGAGCACATTTGATCTGACAGCTGGCTACTGGCAGATGAGTTTAGCTGAGTCTGCAAAAGCCAAAACTGCATTTTCTAACCCTGGTGGGCATTATCAATTTGTGGTAATGCCCTTTGGTTTGAAAAATGCCCCTGCCACTTTTCAAAGGTTGGTGAACCAAGTCCTCTCAGGCCTGGAAGACTTTAGTGCAGCATATCTAGATGATATTGCTGTCTTCAGCTCCACCTGGGAGGATCACCTGATCCACCTGAGGAAAGTTTTGGAAGCCCTGCAAAAGGCAGGACTCACTATCAAGGCTACTAAGTGCCAGATAGGGCAGAGTCAGGTTGTGTACCTGGGTCACCTTGTAGGTGGAGGCCAGGTTCAACTACTTCAGAGCAAAATCCAGACCATCATGGACTGGGTTGCTCCAACCACCCAGACTCAGGTCCGAGCTTTCATGGGCCTGACTGGTTATTATAGAAGGTTTGTAAAGGGATATGGATCCATTGTGACCCCCTTGAATGACCTAACCTCTAAGAGGATGCCCAAAAAGGTTCAGTGGACTATCAGCTGTCAGAAAGCTTTTGATGACCTAAAACAGGCAATGTGCTCTGCTCCAGTGCTCCAAAGCCCCAACTACTCCAAATAATTCATAGTTCAAACTGATGCTTCTGAGGTGGGGGTAGGTGCTGTATTATCACAACTGAATGAAGAGGGCCAGGATCAACCAGTAGCTTTTATTAGCAGAAGGTTGACCCCCAGAGAGAAACGTTGGTCAGCTATAGAGAGGGAGGCCTTTGCTGTGGTCTGGGCCTTGAAGAAGCTGAGGCCATATTTGTTTGGCACTGACTTCCTTGTTCAAACAGACAATAAGCCCCTCCTATGGCTAAAACAGATGAAGGGTTAAAACCCCAAACTACTCAGGTGGTCCATTTCCCTACAGGGGATGGACTTTACAGTGGAACATAGACCTGGGAGCAACCATGCCAATGCAGATGGCCTCTCCAGATATTTCCACTTAGAACATGAAGACTCAACTGGTCAAGGTTAGTTTAATGTCCCTGCGTTTGGGGGGGGGGGGGGGGTTATGTAGGAGAGTGGCATCGACTGCATAGTTGCCCCCAACTTTTTGCTGATGTTTTGACTGTTTTATGTCTCTAGCCAGGCTGTGGCCCTGCTATCCAGGACCCCAGCCTATCTGCTTCTTCTCTAAACTGATGTGAGTACCCTAGGTACAACCCAATTGGATACTGAGGATACCCTGTCAGCCCTTGTAGATGGTACCCTAGGTACCCAGGGCATGGGTCCCTCAGAGGCCTACCAGGACTGCAGCACTTATTGTGCCACCCTGGGACAGCCATACCAAACGACACCACCAGACCACTACTGTAGTCTGGGTAAGGTGGTGCTTGCACCCCCTTACAGGGATACAGGTACCCTGTATCCCACCTATGTACAACACATGTATTGTCATTGGTCACCCCTCAAGCAGTCTTTGCTAATCCTACAAGGCAGGGTGCTGGGATATGTGTGAGGGGGGACCCCTACCTGAGTAGGGCCCCTCTGCAACCCTCGTAAAAATCATTGCTGGGTTGTTTGTAGTGTAGCCATACCATATACTCTTAACCGCATTATAAGTATATCGCGATAGCGTGATAACTTGAGAATGGCTACACAGAACCATATTGTGTTTGATGTCAAACATGTAGGAATCATACCCCCAGGCCAAGCCATGGGCATGAGGGCATGATTTCCCCCTGCTAGAGGGGCGATATGGGAAAAGCGGCAGAATTTAGACACCAATTTAAAAGTGCACACGTATCACAAAATGGATGCTACTCGCCACCCACACGACTCTGGCTGCCTGTTGCTGGGCAAAACCCCAGCCTCGGCAGCTGGACAATAGGGATCCTGTTGCAGGGAGGTGCCAGCAACTTCCCAGACAGGCTATGTGGTATGGAACTGGGTGGGTGCACCATAGGATGCCTTTCAGAGTTGCACGTAGGCTTCTACAGCGCCTACATTCTGCATACACTGCCTGGAACTGGTTCAGGGGCATCCTGCCCCTCGCCCAGGCGGGAAACACACAAAGGGGAGAGGGTGTAGCCACCCTTTCCCGCCTAACCTCTCATTGGTGGACACTGATCTTGACACTCCCCTAATCTTGTGGATAAAGGTGAATAACGTGTCCCCAGAGAATCAGATTAATCTTGGACTTCACAGACCTGACCTTCGACGAGCTGCTGCCCAGCTGACTGAAGAAATCTCCCTTGGGGTAAAGGAGTTACCCCCCTGCTTGGCAGGCACCTGAAACACTGCAAGTGACCCGGTTGGAACTTCGCTGCTCCTTCGGACATCGACGACTCCTCTCAACCTTGAGGTGGGTTTCCTAGCATCCCAGAGGCCAGTGAGCGTGCCCAGCAAGTCTGAGCACCGTGGACCGCGTGGGTGCCGAGATCCCCAATACCCCAGGACACTGGCCACCTCTTGCGTAGCACATGACCCTGACCAGTGGGAAAGTTGTGCTTTTGCCCAATATTGAGCCAGCCTCTCAGCAGCAACTGTGCCAAAGATCTGCACCCTAGCCCACTCCTGTGGCCCGTGGGCACCCTTTTACGCACTCCAAATTGCTGCCTCCCGCGGTCCCTTGTCTCTCGACTTGTGGGCCCCAGCAGAGGTCAATCTTTACGTTTAAGAGTTCCCCTGGTTGCTCCAGGCCTGCTCTACCGTCTCCTTGAAGGAGACCTCGCTCAGACCTCGTGGGTCTGCACCAGTAGCTGATTTGTTCATCTTGCATGGGTTGCGGTTGCCAAGGCTTAGTGGATTCACTCCGGACACTAACACCGCAGCGACCCTCATCCTTCGTGGGACAGTCGCCCTCCAGAAGCTGGCCTTCCTTGAAGTCTCCCGGAGCCCGTGGCTGCAGATCCAAGCTACACCTTTTCCACTTGAAGCACCCGACATTGAAGGACTCTTTTCCTTGAGCTCCTTGGTCCCTGTGCCGTGACCCAGACTCTGTCCCCTCTGCTTTCAGGTTCTCCTCTACAAGATCTACAACTTCATTCTTCACGGCATCATCGGCGCTTTTGGCTAGCAGCAGTTTTGTACATTTTCCCATTGAAAATCAGCCCGCGACCCGACATCGAAACGACCTATGCACCTGGCTTCCCTGGGGCAGGTAACAGTGGTACCTCGGTACTCTCGTGGTAGTGGGTTCCTCAAAAGCTTAACTCTAAGTTTTTAACTTTGAACTCCTGCTAGAAGTGTCTTTAATCTGTTTAAATCAAACCGCGACATTCTCCCTAGGCTTTAATGGAGATCCCGATAGCAGTTATTACCACTGCACGTGCCTCCCGTGGGTCCCCTTCCTCATCACCTGGGGTGGATTCTCAAGGGGCCAGCGATCCTAAATGCCCTAGGCATTGTCTGTAGAATTCTCGTGGTTCTTATACCACTTTTTTAATATATGGTTTGGTCCCCCCCTGGGGCCCTGTGATTCCAGTGCTATTTATTGTATCTATAAATGCATGTTTGAATTGTAACTTTACCTCTAGCCTCATAAAGAGACTTGTGGGATTCTGTCTAGAATAAATACATATATTTTATATATATACCTTTGTGGACTACTCTTTCATTTGGTCATTCAAGAGGTTATCTATGGTAAAACAATAAGCTTAACACTCCTTCAAGACTTAGCCTGAAGGCTGCTCTCCACACCTACCACTAGGATAGCTTTATTTAAAGGTTGTCTTTTAAACCTATCACCTTAAGAGTCGAATTGGACTGGTGCAAGGTGACCACTATAACTAGTGACCAGCATATGCCAGGCCAACTTCTCACAATGGGACTTAAGAAATTGTCCACCAAACAATTGCCTGAGATCCGACAGAACATGCCTGCTTGCTGATCTGCCCAAGGTGCATTGCCGGTTGGACTGACTCCAAGGTAACTCCCGCTACATTCTTCAAGGCAGCAGCAAATCCTGTTCAGCTGGACCTCTCACCTGAGGTATCTGGTCTAGTGGAGCCTTCCGCAGCTTCAGCCTTCAGCTACATCCCATGGGAGATTTTTTATTTCCAAAAAAGTAACAAACTCAGAACATAGAAATCTTCATCGTGACCTTGTCCAGCAACTCCCTGGGGACAATGACACCTCCTTGGACACAGCAGACTGCCTTGTCTATACCTTCTCAGGAACCTTTCTTCTAAATATCTTGTAAGTCCGAAGAGAAGTATGGATCGGGCCCAATCCACCTCATGTAGTCGGACCACGCTTCATCGCAGTTGGCCTTAACTTTTGACTTTGCCCGGTCCTGCGCATTCAGATACCCACGGTTGGCACTTTCATCTTTTTGGCACTATTTTACACTTAAAGTAAAAAAAAAATCATAAGTATAGTTTTACTGTTTGGATTTAATTTGGTTTGGTTTAGTTTTATTTAGTAAAACTAAGTATCTTTAGTTTTGTAAGTTGGTGTTGGATTTTTCACTATATCACTGGTTGTGTGCTGCATAAATACTTAACTCAGTGCCTCCAAGTTAAGCCTGATTGCTTTAGTGACAAGCTACCAAAGGGTTAAGCACAAGTTAATTTAGTGACTTTTGTGGTTCACTCTGGCAAGGATTGTGGCTGTTGCTTGAGAAGGGTCTTTCCCACCCCAATAAAAAAAAACTATTTCCTACAATAGTTAATGTTATTTGAGAGAATGAGGACAACAAGCTGTGGGAGCCACATGTCATCCACACAGGTAGGCATTATGTGTTAAGAGGGATGTATGACTTAACAACGCGAGTCAGTACAACGCGTGCCATTACATCACGGTCGTTACAACGACTGCGATGTTATCACACTATGCCATTACAACGTAAGTCTTTACATCGACTTGCGCTAGATGGCGTGCTAACATTAGAAAAGTGTAATTTACTATTCCAACTCCAGTCCACTTAACAGTAGGGAAGGTGTTAGGATAGTAAACTACACTATTTGTAGCACGCCATGTAGCGCAAGTCGATGTAAATACTTGCGTTGTAATGGCATAGCTTGTTTACATCGTGTTCGTTGTAACAACCGCGATGTAACAGCATCGCGGTGTACTGACTGCGATGTTAAGGATGTTTCCCGTTAAGAGTGCTTTGTCTGGAGAAATGAAGGGACAGATTAAATATGTTTTTACAATGCAACATAACCAAAGTTGCTGCTCTGCACTACTTGAACTGGAGAGAGCTCAACAGCATCATATCTACTGAGATATGGTGCTATTGCTCTCGCCTCTAGTACTGGCCTACCTAAGGTTGCCATGTGCCAATGCGCACACCCTTGCGCGATACTACATGGGTGTTCATGTGATGTCAAGCTTAGTTTTTATACTGGAGGAGTACTCCTTCAGCACAAAATGCATTCTTTGACAAAGTTTAACACTTTGCCACTTAGTATGTGTGCTGTACGTTGCAGCACACATGCAAAGGTTTAGAGAAAACACATAAATCAATGAGGCATAATTTTTTTTATGACAATCCGTTTTTACCAAAGTTAGTAAATAAGGATTAACAAGAAGATCCATTGGGATTGCATCAGAAAGTCCATTTACCACCCATTGTGTGACCTTTTGGGGGTAAAGTAGCACATAGTGCTACTTTGTGTTACTTTAGGGCTACTGGACTACACCATTCATTATTTTTGCTGGTAAGTAAGCCCCAAAACAACTGCTTACCCCAGGCTTGTACCACTTTTGTGATGCAAGCCAGGCAAGTATTAGTGAATATGCCCGATAAATGTAACACAATGATTGGGGTTGCATACTAATAAAATGTTTAGTTATCGAAAGGAACCCTTTTTAGCAACCTTACTATATCGGAAGATAATCCTATGCCTTTCAGTTTGCATACAGCACTCTCATGCCAGCTCAATGAGCCATATTAGAAGGATGGTTCTTATGAGCTGCAAATAATAAAAGGGTCTTTGTGACAAAAGCAGTAACCCACTGAGCTAGCAACAGAAAATGCTAATCTGTATGTCACACGTTGTGTTTTGCAGTAGGACTATTTATCCTCTATGCTACTATATCATGAATCACATTTGTGACAGCAGAAATTGCAGATCTTTCCCCTAAGTGCATTAACTACCATAGTTTTCATGCAGTTGCAAATCCCCTTAACAATGTACTGCATCTCTTCAGTCTGCCCTCAGTTCAGCCTATCATGCAATGTGCCTCCTTGACCTTGGCTCCCAGCGTGAAGGCAGCAGTCGCACTGCCCTAAAGTCATTCCTGGAGGTCTTCTGCGACGAATTGCATGGTCATAGATTTGCATGTTACGTTTTTGGCAAAATCTTGACTTTTTGTAAATAATTTCTTCCATCTCAGGTGTAACCGCTATTGCTACGTAGATGGGAAAGGAAGTGTGAGAAGTTGGCCTGGTAAATGCTGGTCACTAGTTAAAGTGGCCACCTTGCACCAGTACAATTAGACTCTTATGGTAGATAGGTTTAAGACAACCTTTTAAAGAAAGCTATCCTAGTGGTAGCTGTGGAGAGCAGCCTTCAGGCTAAGTCTTTAGAGGAATGTAAAGCAGCTTGTTTTACCTTATAATCCCTTGAATCACTAAATGAAAGGACACCACACAGGTATATATATAAAATATATATGTATTTATTACTAGACACACTCTACTAATCTCTTTATGAGATTAGAAGTCAGGAACATATGCACAAATCAACGTTTCACAACAAGTTAAGCACAAATATGGCTGGGGCCCTAGGGGCGTACCAGACCTTATACTAAAAAAGAGGTTTGGGAATATCGACTTGCGAGGGGACAAGGCCTAGGGCCTTCAGAAGCGCTGGGGCCTCACTAATCCACCCAAGGCAGGTAAGTAAAGGACCCACGGGAGACGCATGCAGTGTGAGAACACAGCCGTGGATCCCAATAGACTTCAATGGAGCAAGTCGCGGTTGGAATTTTAAAGTTTTAGGATACTTCGGGAGAGTCTACAAGCAAGTCACTTACAGGGTAAGTAGTTCTAGAGCCAACACACACAAGAGCACCATAGTGCGGGAGTTACCTCACCCAGGGAAGCTGGGTGCATAGGTGTCTTTTGGTGTCGGTTGCAGCGTCGTTTTCAATGGGAGCCAAAGAAGACTTGCTGCTTGTGAAAACAGAAGAAGTGTCCGGTGGAATCCAAGGCTGGATTCAGAAGAAAGAAGACCTGAAAGCAGAGGAGACAGTGTACAAAGTCACTTGCCAGTGACCCGGGGCCAAGAAGCTGGATGCCCACAGTCGTCGGGTGATTTCAGGTGATCACGGGTGTCTTGACTCTTCAGTCACGAGGTCCAGGAGGCATTGACGATGACCAGGAGCTGGATTCGGCGTGTCCCACGAAGTCTGCAGCTTACTGCGGTGTCGGCGACCATATTGGAGCCAACAAGCCTTGGCAACAGCAAGTCTCGTGGAAAGTGTAAAAAGTCAGCAGTGCAGACCAGCAAGGTCTGAGAGACTCACCCAGCGAGGGTAAGTCAGGGCAGGCCTGGAGCAACTAGGGGAGTCCTTTGGTTTTGTAGAAAAGTCTTCTGGGGACCCACAAGCCAACTGGCAAGGGATCGAGAAGACGCCTTGGGAGGATTCACTTAACAGGAGCCCACGGTCACTCGGGACGAGGTAGGCCACTGATCTTCGGTGGAAATCTTGCTGGAGGCTTGGACCACACGTGGTCTAATGCACAAGTTCGTAGATTGTCGTGAAGGGGTTGCACTCGAAAATAGTGCACAGTACCCAGGTATTGCAGTTCCTCGTCACTCGTGGGGTCCACTTGCCTCAGCTTCGCTGGGGACTCACAATGGCCTTGGAGAAGTCAGGAAATCCATTTCCGGGGCTGCAGGGACTTCGGACTCCGGCGGGAGCGGGAAAGTTTGCGACCATTGATGGAAAGTTTTGGTGCCTGCCAAGCAGGGGAGTCACTCCTTGACTCAAAGGGAGATTCTTCAGTCTTCCAGAGGTAGTGGAACGTCGAAGGTCCAGGATTCTTCTTCAGAGCATCGTCCAGGGTAATCTAGTTTGCAATGGCAAGGGTTCCCTATCTTATACTAAAAGAAAGGGAGGGACTAGCTCTATGACCACTCCTATAGGAGGGTCAGGGAGTGGGTGGTTACACCCACTTCCCTTTGTCCAGTTTCGCGCCAGAGCAGGGGCAGGTAGCCCCTGAACCGTTTTGAGCTGGCATATGCACAGAGGAGCCTACTGCTCCCCCAGTGCAGGACTTCAAAGCACTCTAGGAGTGCACCCACCCAGCCCCAATACACTAAATCCTGTCTGGGAGGTGGTTACACCTCCCTGTGACAGGATGCTTATTGTTGGGCCTCCTCCACTGTGAGTTTCGGTCAGCAGCAGGAGGGCAGCCCAGTGTCTGTGACTGGTGGAATCCATTTTGTGATGCCAGGGATCTTCAGGATTCAACCGTGTTTCCACAGTAGGTACATGTCTATCCCTCTAGAAGGGTGGAATCATACTCCCACACCAGTTACTGGTGTGGGGGTATGATTCCAAAGCGTTTGACACCAAACACGACATGTTTTGATGCAGTCATTCCAAAGTTTAGCCTTAACCGGGAGGTTATAATGCACTTAAGAATATATGGTTTAACCGCATCCACAAACAGACACAGGGAATAGACCCTGCCAGCTGCAGAGGGGCCCTGTTCAGGAAGAGGCACCCCCTCACATTGTAAACCAAGCACCCTGCCCTCAGGATTGATAGGGCCTGCCTTAGGGGTGGCTGATAGGTTTATATGTGTGTGTATGATGAGATATAGGAACCTATACCTCTGTGAGGAGTGCTAACACTACCTCACCCAGGCCGCAGTAGCAGGCCTGTGGTGTCAGATTTAGTCTGCTTCCCAGGGGTGGCATAATACATGCTTCAGCCCCTGGTAGGCCTGTGAAGTACCTATGCCCTTGGTACCTAAGGTACCATATACTAGGGGCTCATAAGGTAACACAGTATCCAATCACTAGTGCACCTAATGTGCACACCATGTCGTTTAAGGGAGTAAGCAGATAGGCTGGGGTCCTGGATAGCAGGATCCCAGCCAGACTAGTCAAAAACCATCAAAACGCCAGAAAAAAAGTGAAGGGCAACCATATAGTCAGATTCCACCTTCCTACAGGAAGTCTAATTACGGCAGGCAGAGTTTTGGCTGACATTAATCTGCCCATTGTATTTGCTTGATTACTCCATCGACAGAGGAAGATAATTCATTGAAATCGGTAGAGGTTTGATGGAGTTTCGTCTGTCAAATCACCAAACTCTATATCAGGTGAGTGGAGCTCCATGACGGAGAACAGTTTTACAGACAATTTCTGGGGGAATTACTGCATCCTCCAAAGTTATCAGTTATTTCCAAAGATTCACTTAGAAAATTTGGAAATGTGGACATTTCAGGTGCCATTTTTGAAATTTCATATTAATTTATTGTATTACCGAATTGGACATAATGATCGTGATTTTTGTTCATAGAAAATGTGGAACAAAAAGTCAGCTTTTCCCCTCAGGTGAAATGAGTGCAAATTAAGGACAACACAAAAAATGCCATAAAATTCCCATATAAAAGGATACCCACTTTTCGCACAGTTATTTTACCGTACACTCTAGGAAAGTGCTGCTGGTAAGTAGGACAGCATTATTTTTCATATGCATCCATCAAGAAAGGTCGAATGTTAGTGCAGTGTAGGGTATGGAGACTTTTAAAAAGCAGATATTTGTATTTACAAGAACTTGACATGAAGACCCTTTTTTTCAGAGCCATATCATTTAGTTTGTCACCATATTTGTTGGGTCTTGGTTCCAGAATATTGGGAGTTGTGCTAGTAAGGACATGGAAATGTAGTGTTAAAATAACCTTGCTGTTGTTGGTGTCTTCTCTGCTCTGCCAGTCGCTTTGCAAAGAAATTTACCTGGAGTCCTTAGTGCATCTCTACAGTGGTGAGTTGCTGTGTCTTCGAATTATGGACCCTTTTCTTGCTCTTTGTAACCTTTTCTGCAGTGGCGTACGGGTTGTACAGCATTAGCGTTGGGTCTGTAGATCTTCATTTTTGAGATCTACGCTGCAGCGTAGTTCAATAGTGCATGTTTTGGCTGGACCTCTGCCTTTAAAGGTGATTTACACTGACAGTGATGTGTTTCAGCTGATGCTGATCATTGATGACGTGGGGCACTGGAACGTCATCATCTGTAGAGTCCTGTGCCTGCAAGACATCATTGCGTCAGTGTGGCCGCGATCTAGGGAGGATTGGAGGAGCAGTCCTGTTATCCAATTTACTGTTCCTAAGATGTCATACTGTCTGTACGGCCGAAGGAGTGGTGTGAGCCGGTTCAGTGATTCGCACAGCTTTGGAGTCAGTCTAGTCATAAACGTTCTTCCACGGTTGTACTGGTTTGCACAATCTATTTTGCAGTTACACCATGTTTCTCTCAAACGGTGATTTGCACACCCTGGTGGGTGTTGTGGGTGATATTGACACAGACACTGAGGCCAGGCGACCGGCATTGTAAGCCACTGGAAATGGGTATGACACAGGTTTATAAAAGCAGCGGACACCAATATGTGAACTTGCTAGCCCCAGCCCGGATCTTCTCTTCCTCACATCCGGCCGGGGGTATCTTTATTACCTGCGCACTACATGGTGCAGCGTACACCACCCGGGCAGGCATCATAGGAGTTTACACTGATGCCCCCCCCCCTTTTGTACACAGGGCGTACATGAACCATTCCATGCCACTCCTGTTATGTCACAGAAGCGACACTACATTCTTCCCCAAAAATACAAAAAGGAAAACCCACAAAAGAAGCAACCATAACAAGCATCATGACCTATTTAAATCATTGACAGGCACATATCTCAATAACAGTGGCGTAGTAGAATTATCATGAAAACAACCTTCCGGTCACATGCCAGACAAGCGATACCTTGCAAAATATCAAACATAATGGAAACGTCTTACAATAGGTGATCTCTCAGTCTGATAGACGGCATCAGGTTACGTCTCAAACCATATCGGTTGCAGATATCATGACCAGGTAACACCTGGGACAACAGAGGAGTGGAAGTCCCAGCAGGAATGTCTGTTGGTCCAGGAACATCAGTGACACCACCAGGGCGCTCCTGATCTTCAAATTCAGAATAGCCCCGATCATAAATGTCTAAGGGCTCCTCCGCATCCACTGATACATCTCCTTCACTGGAAACTGTTATCCATTGAATATAAAGCTTCTTGAAAGGTGAAATGTTGCAGGTGATGGTCTCTAGGTCCCTTCACACAGTGGCGCAAGTGCCCTTATTGTGGACAACAGTCCATGGTTCTTTCTCAAAAGGCAATCAAAATTTGCTGCTGAGGTATCGATTCTGTAGCAGCACCAAGTCGCTTGCCTTCAAGTCAGACATCTTGGCCCATCGCCAAGGACTGGCATGGTCATTTACCTTCTGACACTTCTGTTGAACCCGACTGTCATCAATAGGGTCAGGCTGCCACCCAGAGTGATTCGGAATTGAATCCACCACGATGCGACCCATGTATAGGTGCCCTGGAGCTCTCTCAGTGGTAGAGTGGGGTTTCTGGCGGTACTCATGAAGGAAGGCATAGATTGCAAGTTCAAGGGATTGTTTGCTCGCACATGCAATCCGAAATAACCTTGTTCAGGGTTTGCATGATCTTCTTGGCCTCCCCTATGACCTGAGGCCACCTTGGGGTGATCCTCTTGTCAGTGAGGCCAAGGGAAGATAGATAGGTCGCAATCTCCTGCCCCTGAAAAGGAGGGCCATTGTTGGTTCACAGCTCTTGTATTAGACCATGAGTGGCCATTACTTTCTCCAGTTTACGGATCATCTCTCTGGCACTCAAGGATGCGACCACCTCTACTTCCGGATACTTGAAATAGTCATCAATGATAACAAACGTATGTCTCCCATCAGGCAGGCTCCCAAAATCAAGACTGGCACTCAACCAGGGACCTTGGGGCCCAGTTTTGGTGACCACAAGAGCTGGCAGACTGGCTTTTCCAGCAGCCTGGCACCATGAACAAGACCGGACCACATCCTCAACCTTTTCATCCATCAGAGGGAACCATACTTTAGTTCGCAATCTATTTTTAGTTTTAACCATGCCTTGATGTCCTGCATGGGCTAGTTAAATAACTCTGTCTGTAAGGGCATTAGGTATAACAATGCGATGCCATCTCAGCAGGCAGCCAATTGAGTTTCCACTCAGCTCTTGGCGAACATGATATAAACTCTCCATGATCATCGCGCTTCTGGGGTAAGCAACACCCAGTCTTTCTTAAGCCCTGCCACTGGTTGTTCTCCAGAGTCTTCAACGCCTTCTGAATGCATTCATCCTGGGGTGTAGCTTCACACAGTGGCGCAAGTGCCCTTATTGTGGACAACAGTCCATGGTTCTTTCTCAAAAGGCAATCAAAATTTGCTGCTGAGGTATCGATTCTGTAGCAGCACCAAGTCGCTTGCCTTCAAGTCAGACATCTTGGCCCATCGCCGAGGACTGGCATGGTCATTTACCTTCTGACACTTCTGTTGAACCCGGCTGTCATCAATAGGGTCAGGCTGCCACCAAGAGTGATTCGGAATTGAATCCACCACGATGCGACCCATGTATAGGTGCCCTGGAGCTCTCTCAGTGGTAGAGTGGGGTTTCTGGCGGTACTCATGAAGGAAGGCATAGATTGCAAGTTCAAGGGATTGTTTGCTCGCACATGCAATCCGAAATAACCTTGTTCAGGGTTTGCATGATCTTCTTGGCCTCCCCTATGACCTGAGGCCACCTTGGGGTGATCCTCTTGTCAGTGAGGCCAAGGGAAGATAGATAGGTCGCAATCTCCTGCCCCTGAAAAGGAGGGCCATTGTTGGTTCACAGCTCTTGTATTAGACCATGAGTGGCCATTACTTTCTCCAGTTTACGGATCATCTCTCTGGCACTCAAGGATGCGACCACCTCTACTTCCGGATACTTGAAGTAGTCATCAATGATAACGAACGTATGTCTCCCATCAGGCAGGCTCCCAAAATCAAGACTGGCACTCAACCAGGGACTTTGGGGCCCAGTTTTGGTGACCACAAGAGCTGGCAGACTGGCTTTTCCAGCAGCCTGGCACCATGGACAAGACCGGACCACATCCTCAACCTTTTCATCCATCAGAGGGAACCATACTTTAGATCGCAATCTATTTTTAGTTTTAACCATGCCTTGATGTCCTGCATGGGCTAGTTGAATAACTCTGTCTGTAAGGGCAGTAGGTATAACAATGCGATGCCATCTCAGCAGGCACCCAATTGAGTTTCCACTCTTGGCGAACATGATATAAACTCTCCATGATCATCGCGCTTCTGGGGTAAGCAACACCTAGTCTTTCTTAAGCCCTGCCACTGGTTGTTCTCCAGAGTCTTCAACGCCTTCTGAATGCATTCATCCTGGGGTGTAGCTTCACACAGGACTTCCATGGAAAGCGGATGGGACAGGATTGTGTCGCACATATCAAACATACTCCTCTGTCTCCACCGCATCAGCTTCTTCAGCCAGAGTAGCCATCCGAGGATACCAAGACAGATAGTCTGCGGGCTTATGAGATCCTGGATGATACTCCATCTGACAGTTATACTCCTGAAGTTGAAGCATCCATTTTTCAATTTGTGGAGGTGGTTTAGCAGCCGTTCAGCAGCCGTACCCTTGAACAGAGGAAAGAACGGTTTGTGATCGGTGGATACAGTGAATGAATGACCATACACATACAGGTGGAAATGCCGGCACCCCCAGTGAATGGCTATTGCTTCCTTTTCAATTTGGGAAAATTTCTGCTCCGTGTTGATTAGGGAGCAAATAGCAAATGCCACCGAGGCCTAGTCATTATCTTCAGTGCAGGGCTGCATCATTACTGCCCCTAATCCTTCAGGCCCAGCATCCACTGTAATCATGGTGTTCTTACGGGGGTCAAAAAAGACCAAGTAAGTTTTAAATGAAAATGCGTCCTTAGTGGCCTGGGAGGCAGCTTCCTGGTCAGGGCCCCAGGACCATGGCACAGACATCTTTATGAGTTCACGTAACAGCTGTGTTATAGTGATAAGGTCCTTAATGAAACGACCACAATAATTTACGATCCCTAAAAAACAGCGTACCTCTGTCACAGTGGCAGGAGTGGGAGTTTTCTTTATATCCCTGACTTTGCCCGGATCTAGGGTTACCCCCACGGATGAAAATACATATCTGAAAATATTCTATTTTTGTTGCAAGAATTCGCACTTGTTGTGGTGCGGAGTCAGTCTCGCTTCTTAAATTCTCAAGAGTACTTTCCTTAACTTCACATTGTATTCTGGGATTGTTTTTGTGTGGATGAAGATGTCATCACTGACATTAACAACACCCGAGAAGGTCAGCCAACAGCTTCTGAATGATGTTCTGAAACACCTCGGATGCCCTGATATGCTGAAGCTTAAATAATTGTATTGCCACATGCCCACGTGAGTTGAGAACATTGTTATGTATCTCGACTCCTCATCCAAGACCAGTTTGCAATATCCTGATCACAGATCAAGCTTTGAGAACCAGCTAGCTCCACTCAATTCCCAAACAGGTCATCAATTGTGGTGTGAGATGTCGTTCCCTCTTGATCGCCACATTAAGCAGGCGCATGTCCACACATATTTGCACCTCCCCCAGCTGCTTAGGCTTCCTGGTGACGACAATCGGTGAGACCCATGGGGTGGGACCCGTTATTTTTTCAATGATGCCAGCCGCCTCTAGCTTGGTGAATTTCTTCTCCACCAAGGGTCGCACATGGAAGGCAATGCGCCTATGACGTAACTCTATGGACCGCACAGATTTATCAATATGCAGATGGATCGCCTTGCTTTTCAGACACCCTATACCTTCAAAAACTGCTGGCAATTGAGCCAAGATGTTTAGGATGGCTTCCTGATGGATTCCAAAGGCAAAAGTGATTATACCAAGGTCTTCAGCTGCCCTGCATCCCAATAGCATGCCATGGCCTTCCTTGACAACATATAATTGAGACACTACTGCCTCGGAACCGTAGGAAATGGTTGTCTTGAATTTTCCTTGCATTATCAGAGGCTTGTCTTGACCATATGCAAAGACCTTGATCATCGCAGGATTCAGTGGTGGGGTCTGTTGCAGAGTCGCCACTGACATTATGTTGATGGTGGCACGGGTGTCGACTACGGTAGTAGTGACCTGATTTCCCACTTGTATCTGGCATTGAGGCACATCCATGTCACTCCCTCCCCCTCTTACTTCCGGGAACATGTTCACAGTGGGGCGCTGTCCTTGACCTTTTCCGGAGCGACAAATGCACATGAAATGATTGAGCTTGCCACACCCTGCACACTTCTTTCTTTGTGCTGGGCACTTAGTGAGACCATGGCTGCTCCCAACAGAGTATCCCCAGGTCCGTGTTCTTGGGCCATCTTTCTGATTTAGTTTGGCTGGTAAATGGGCTAGGCAGCGTTGACTGGCAATGGGTCGCGCAACGCGCACAGAAACAGAATATTCTCGCTAGGGCAACAGGAGCATTGTTGGGTTTTGCAAAACGGCTGGGATGCAAGCCCTTGCCCGCGATTTTGAAGATATATAACGCTAAGTGCGTGCCTATGGCCCTGTATGGCAGTGAGGTCTGGGGCTATACGTCGGCAGTGGAGATTCAATTAACTGAGAATGCCTTTTTTCGGAAACTTTTGTCATTGCCTGTTTCTACTTCAATTTTTAATATCCATGAAGATTTGGGGGCTGAGTACCTAGTGGATCAGATTTCCGTTGCTCCATTAATGGGTTGGTTAAGGGTTTGGGTGCAGCACCCACCAACCCTAAACCAGCTCATTATACAAGATTGTCTGGCCCTTGACAAAGCCATGTGTATTCCTTGGCTACGATATATTAAATCTAAGATGGAGATTCTTGGCTGCTTAGAATTATTTGAGAGACCATGTGAGCTGTCTAAATTGGAAATAAAAGACTTAAAGTCTCAGTTCATGTGCAGGGCAAAGTTGCTGAGAGAAGGCGAGGAAGTGTGTAAACCGTCTGTTAGGAGATTTGTCATGTTAAGTATGGGCAATGAGATTCAGCCATACTTGACCTATATAAATAACCCTTTCCATTTGTTCTTATTGATTAGGTTTAAACATGGCATGTTACCTTGGCTCCTAGCACACCCGAAGGGCTTTTTTAAAGAGGGCACTTTGGGCCCCTGTCCCTGTGATAACGCCTCCGAACAAAATACGCTGCATATGATTTTTTACTGTAAATTTTACACTCTGTTACGTAAGAAATTTATTTGCCCCATTTTTAAGAACTGTCACTTTGACCAAGTAAGGCCCGCCTTGGTATTTCTGCAAATGCTGGGTTCTCCTTTTGTCTGTTTCGGAGTTGCCAGCTATCTTTCGGGGGCTATTAGAAGTAGAAATCGAATGTAGTTTAATATATTTTAGCTCTATTTTTCAGCATGTTTGACAGTCCGAGACCGGGCCTTTTTACCTTTTTCTCTTGAAATTATGAAATAGTTTTATAAATTTTGGCCTGCCTTACTTTTTAATGTCAACATTCGCCAATTATTTGTTCAAACATGTTTTTATGTATATTTGTGTACTGCGTATTGTTTGAAACTCCTTTGTTAATTATTTTCAAATGTAACTATTTGCAAATGAAATTTTGTGTATGCTTTGATGGTTTTAATTATTAACCGAATAAAGCTATTGTTGACTGACTGACTGACTGACCTGATTTCCCACTTGTATCTGGCATTGAGGCACATCCATGTCACTCCCTCCCCCTCTTACTTCCGGGAACATGTTCACAGTGGGGCGCTGTCCTTGACCTTTTCCGGAGCGACAAATGCACATGAAATGATTGAGCTTGCCACACCCTGCACACTTCTTTCTTTGTGCTGGGCACTTAGTGAGACCATGGCTGCTCCCAACAGAGTATCCCCAGGTCCGTGTTCTTGGGCCATCTTTCTGATTTAGTTTGGCTGGTAAATGGGCTAGGCAGCGTTGACTGGCTAAGTCTTTACCGGTGCTTGTAGGGCTGCTTCCATTGGGCCGCTCTAGCATGAGACAGTTCCTTAGTCCTGCCCAGCGTTAGAATATCCGCTAGGAATTTTCCAGATTTTGCAATTATCCGCTCGCAAAATTTTACTGACGGACACCCTCATAGGATTTGACCTCGTATTTCCTCATTTTCGTCGTTAAATCTGCACGTACTAGCTAGTTCCTTAAGGCTGACATGGAAGGTATCAATGGGCTCTTCCGCTTGATGAAACAGGAACCTCTTGTAGTCCTGATTCGCCATTGGTTCAAAGTGTGCTGTAAGAGCGGCTATGTGAGTAAGGTGTGTCTTAGGAGCTGCTTCATTGAGGGATTTGGATATTTTATAAATGTCCCTTCCTCCCAAATGTAGAATCATGGCTCTCTTTTGCACATGGTCAACTTTGGTGGCTTCAAAGAAGAGTGACACTCTTTCCATCAGGGGATTACACCGATAGGGGACCATCCACTGTAAACGGCTCCACAGGTGGAATTGTTGCCATGCTGATGTTGCAGCGTGGAACATCAAATTCCCCCTTCGTCACAGACCAAATACCTCAACATCAAATTCACTCATATACATTCATTGGTAGGGCCCATAACACCAATACTTACTCTCAGTTGATCTGCTTTCCTAGGGAAATAAGCTTCCCTATCTATCATCTATCTATACACTACTTATCCTAATTCTCTTCTTCAAATAATCGACACAACACATTTGTCAATTAATCAAATATTCTTTATCTAAGAAATATTGCAAGAAACGTTAGAAATCATCATCAGCATTTCAGAGCATCATATTTACCTATTCAATCTAAAAGTCGTCCTCTAAGTCAGTCAGGTCAAGGAATTTTATTCAGCAAGGTTAGGCCGCAATTCAGTCTCTCAAAGATTCAGGATAACAGCTGTCCAGCAGTGTCACCGTCCTCTCCGTCAGCATAACGTCAGCGCGGGGACACACCGATAGGTATAACCATGCGCTCTATAAATTAATAAAATAAATAAATAAAATAAATAAATCGAGTTCGTCAAAGAAGAGCGAGTTTAGCGTTAGCGTTAGCAATTTGTTCAATTCCCTACCTACTTTTATAATGAAAATAGTGTCAAAAAGTATCGTGTGATTGCTGGCGAAGTTCCCGGGATAACCTTGGTGGGTACATCTTCTCCCGGGGTCAGGTCCAGGCCACTGCTGCTGTCGGTGATGCATGCACACTTCACCCAGAACCTCGTGTTGTCAGGGCAGTCACGTTCAACGTCTCGTTCAGCCATCTTGTCTAGGCCGAAATGGTCAACTTAAGCAAAAGAAACACAAAAACGTAATTAAAACATATAAATGGCTAATAAAATGTTATCCCCTTGCTAATACCCGTGTGTGTATTTATCTAGCAGAAGCAACACTCAGAGCGGTTTATACTCACTGAATAAAGCACAAATCACAAATACATCACCAAAGCAACATATAGCATGCAATATCCTAATATCCTACTATTAATATGCGTACTCAAGTTAGTTTACAATTAGTATAGCCATGCAAAGTGCAATTCCCACGTGTAATTCTTTTGTTAGTATGATTGATAAGTGTTTCACTGCTAACCAATTAATACGATTACTATTAGTTAATTATTCAGATTAATATAAACATGCAGAATGGGGGGGGGGGGTATACAAAATGTTGTACTACCCGCTCCAGCAATCCCCCCTTTGGTGATTATATCTCCACACTAACCAAAAATGTTGTGTCCCCTCTACGGAAATTTAATTGATTTCTTGTTTCATTCATATTTCAGTTTCCCCTGTTTCTTCTCTTTTTGCTGTTTTATACATGCTATCCTTTAACTCTTCTAGTTCTATTTCTTCAAATTCTCTTTCTTGTTTCTTATCCTTTATCCTTAAATTTTCTCTTTTTATTCTTTTCTGATTTTTATTCTTTCTACAACAAATACAACCTAGTCTAATTATTAATACTAAGGTAATCACACATGTTAATGGAAATAATATCTTACCTATAAATGTACTACCTAATTTTACTACAAAGTCTTTAATAGCTGATATTTTCTTACCAATTTTCTCCC
Organism: Triturus cristatus; assembly: GCF_964204655.1. Taxonomy (NCBI): domain Eukaryota; kingdom Metazoa; phylum Chordata; class Amphibia; order Caudata; family Salamandridae; genus Triturus; species Triturus cristatus. Next base: position 278,624,051 of record NC_140580.1, on the reverse strand, counting down.
AGACACCTTCAACCTCCAGTGGTACAATTTCGTCATGCAGTTCTGTAATATTTTTTATATAAATTTTCAAATCTCTACTTTCGTCAGGAATGTAAGTACAACAATGTTGAACTTTCAGCATTCCACAGACTCCACCCTCTTTTGCCAATAAAATATCAAGGGCAAGTCGATTTTGCATTACCATAGCACGCAAGGCAACCATTTCAGTATTTACCAATAAGAATCCTCCAGCGGTGCTTGTTGACAAACGATCCACTACTGTTGAAAGTTTTCTAATTTTGTTTGCATTCAGAGATATTCCCACTGCGGGTATCAGTGCTCCAAAAATGTGACCCACAATTTCAGTCCAAGATTCTCTCTTACTACGTGCTAAATAACTACCTAAACTATGTACACCATCTTCTCCTCTATCCATGTGAAAGATCTTTGGAAAAACCAGGCCAACATAACATGTGCCATACCAATGGTCTGGCAAACAATAATATGCCCTGTTCCCACAAATGAAATACAGTCCTGGAAAGACTGGATCTCTTCCACCTTTAAATCCCCATCCTCCCATGATTTGGTATGTATCATGGCACTCACTATTCCCTAAAAAATAATTATCATACGCCGTCTGATTCCTTCTTATACACAATTTCCCTTTCTGAGGCCAATCTAAAGCCATAGTTGGACTCGTTTCCCCTCTCAAGTGCTTATCCGTTTCTACATCCCAAACTGTTTTCTCCACTTTCCCTTCTGAAGCCTTTCTTTGCATTTTCAATCTTCTTTCTTCAACCATATCTAAAAATGTATTTTCTTCTTTCTTTAAACTGTAAGTCAAGTTATTTCTAAATATATATTCTAATGTTAGTTCTTTAATCTCTAAGAAAAATTCACCTAATACCTTTGTGGGTTTTACCTTGTTTAGTTTGTTAATTGCTGGTACTTGTGAAAATATAGTATCTACATCTGAAAAATAATACTCTAATTTACCTGTTTGATAAAATAAACTAGCTATTACACTACATGTTATTCCATATGTTACAGGAAGGTGATGATAAGTCACTCCTTCAGATACAGGTAATTGCATACAAACGTAGCAATCCCTTACGTCCATTGTTTTTACATATTCATACAATAATTTTGAAAACACATTGTTAGAAAAATCTGTTATTGACCTGTCTTTATGTAAATAGTTTTTATCTATTCTAGTTGGAACTACCTTTTGAACTTTCCCTATATTAGTTATGTTATCACTATGTCCTTCTAATGTATCTACAGTAACTTTAAATGATATTAGTAGAGCGAGAATACTCCAAAGAAGCATTAATAATCCTGTACAACAACAACACATTTTGCACCATCTTCTAAGGAAGGTACATCTACTTTTGCTACTCTCTATGTTTGCCATCTTTTCTAAAATGAGGCGTGTCTTTTGACTTAGCCTCTTCTACTTCACAACTAGTTTCTAACCCAAGGTTTCTAAGCACCTACGTGGTTCTACCGGTTTTTGTCTTTTTTCATTCTTTTATTGTCTTTCCATCAGTAATTTTCTTGTCTCATTCAGTTTCGCATCTCATCATCTTTCACTTTCCCTTTGTTTTCAATATACAGGTTGTCCTGAACATCCGCTTCTTCTCCAATATCGGACAAGATAACTCTTAGGATTTCCGATTCTTCGTCCTCCTCAACCACTTCCGGTACAACCACCTCTGGATTTCCTTGGCTATCCGCCTCTTCTTTCACTTCAGGCAGGGCCACATATGTCCATTCCGGTGATTTATACTTTTGGTTAGGTTTCCTTGTTCTTTTGCTTTCTTTGACTACTGTCTATTCTTCTCCTTTCGATTTCTCCTGACTCGTTACTTCATTCACCTGTTCAGCTCTTGGCGAATTCACACGTGTCAATCGATATCTTAGTCTCTTTATTTTGTTTGGCCACACCTCGTCTTTTGCTGCTCTTTTCAATTTACTCTCTTTATCATTTTTTTCAGTTCTCCAAGCTCTCTTTCTCAGAACTCGGCCTTCTGGTATTTCATCTTCGCTTTCCTCAGACTCTGTTTCAACTTGCTTTTTACCTTTAACGAGTTCTTTTTCCACCACTTCTTTTGTTTTCCCTACTTCTGTCCCTCCTCGAATCTCCGACATGCAATCTTCCTGCTGACTACATGTCCCTGCTTCTAACTGGATGTTGGAGTTCCCTACACCTCCTCGGGGGCCTTCCGCAATAATCTTTCCCTCTCTCTCTGTATCTGGCACCTGTCCATCTAAAGGTGTTGTTTCAGGTGGAATTACTCTCAATCTTTCATCTGGCAATTCCTTCTCATGGATTCCTTTTATTGTCTCTCCACTGTCCTTTTCTTTGTTCTTCCCTTGTTCTTTCTTGGAAGAATGTGCTCTTTGTTCTGTCTCTGAGTCTGAACTGGCATCAGAAATCTGTAACCTTCTTCTCAGGGAATTACTTCTGGGGACCAAAGTTAAACTCGGCTCTGTTTCCCCCCTTTCAGGGTTTTCTCTTTCTTTGTCTTTTGGCTCTCCGTCATCCGACTCAGTACTGGATTCAGATTCATCAAAATACTCCTTTTCTTTACAGTCAACTGGATTTGGAATTCTCAAAGTATGACTTGCATGGATCCAGTACTTCAATCCAGCACACTTCACAGCTGTTGTTGTGGTCAAGATGACTTGCCTTGGTTTTCCCCACCTGGGAACCAAACAGTTTCTTCTTCTGTGTACTCTTATCCTTACCCAGTCCCCTGGGCTTAGATCATGAGCTGGCTTCTTTTCAAGAGTGGTGGCATCCGCTCCAACCTGATGAACACAGAATGAACTGCGTCAGCCAGGCTTTTACAGTATTCCAATACCATGTCATCAGTTTATGTCATCAGCTTGTTGACAGGTATAAACACATGTCTCATGGCGCGTCCCATGAGGATCTCATGCGGACTCAAACCAGTAGTTCTGTCTGGAATTGATCTAATAGTCATGAGTACCAGAGGCAAGACATCGGGCCATTTCATACCTGTGGCTAAACACATTTTCCCTATTCTGTTTTTGATGGTACCATTCATTTGTTCTACTACACCAGAAGCCTCTGGTCGGTAGGCACAATGTAGTTTTTGTCGTACATTCAATGCTTCACAAGTCAGTTTTATGATCTCATTATGAAAATGTCCTCCTCTGTCTGATTCAATTGTTACAGGGAACCCAAATCTGGGAATGAATTCTCTCAAGAGTAATTTGGCTACTGTCATTCCATCATTTCTTCTTGTTGGGAACGCCTCTACCCACCTGGAGAATAGGCACACCATCACTAAAACATACCTCAACCTGTTACAAGGAGGCATCTCAATGAAATCCACTTGCATTCTGGTAAAAGGTCTTCCCTCTCGACCTATGGTTCCTAGACTCACTACTGTCTTTCTTCCTGGATTGTATTGCTGACAAATTAGACATCTTTGACAAATACTTTCTGCTACAAGTCTGAACTTGGCATTATACCAAGTTTGCTTAAAAGACCTAATCATAGTGTCTCTCCCTATGTGTCCCTGTCCATGATACATCCGTGCCATGGCAGACATCATGCTATCAGGCATAACTGGTCTTCCATCTCGATAGACCCACACATGATCCTTTTCTCTTGGTGCACATCCTGCTCTTACCCACTGTTTTACTTCTTCCTCTCCTGCTTCTTCCTGCAATTGTCTTACCTCTTCCCATGTTCCACAGTGTTAGTAAATATTGGGAAACAAGAAATCAACTCCCTTTCCTTTGCCCGATTGATTGAATTCTGATTTCATGCACAATATTGTGCCATATCATTGGCAAATTTGTTTCCAGTGGCAATATAATCACTACTGCGACTGTGAGCAGCACATTTTACCACAGCCAATTGCCTAGGCAGCTGTATCGCCTCAAGCAACTTTCCAAACACTTCAGCATTCTTAATGGGAGTTCCACTTGAGGTTAGGAAACCTCTCTGCAGCCATATTTGGCCGAAGTCGTGGACTACCCCATAGCCGTACTGGCTATCAGTTATCACAGTCACTCTCACACTTTTCCCAATCTTACATGCTCTGGTCAGGGCAACAAGTTCAGCTACTTAAGCCGATCTTACTCCTTTCAAATAGGATGCTTCCATCACTGCTGCGACTGTACATACTGCATATACTGCACGCAGCACTCCCTCATCTGTTCTCAAACAAGATCCATCAACAAATATGACATAATCACTTTCTGGCAAAGGTTCATCTTTTGTCAGGTCTTGGTTTTGTACAGAAATCAAGTACATCCAAACAATCATGATCTGCTTCATCTCTTACCTCCACATGTTCCACATCAGGCAACAATGTTGAAGGATTCACATTCACACATCTTACAAGACTCACGTTTGTTGCACCCAAAATGACCTTTTCATACTTAGTCGGCTGTGCGTCATATACTGAGTACGACTCCTTGTTAAAAGAATCGCCACATCATGAGGTACAAACACTTTCACTTGATATCCCATCACAATTCCCTCACTCTGTTCCAAACTTCAACATGTAGCAGCTACTGCTTTCAGACACCCAGGAAGGGCTACAGCTACTGGGTCCAACATGGATAAAAAATACGCAATTGGTTTCCTCAGTTTTTCATGCTTCTGTACTAGAACAGAGAGTGCACATCCATTTCTCTCACTGCAATACAACTTGAACTCCTTGTCATAATCAGGCATCCCTAATGCAGGTGCTTCACACAATCCTTCTCTCAATTTCTTGAATGCTGCCAACTCCTCTTTGTTCAAATCAATTGGATCTCTCACATCACTTCTTGTCAATCGTACCAAAGGTTTTGCAATTAATGAAAAATTGCCTATCCACTGACGACAATATCCAACCATTCCCAAAAACATTCTCACTTCTCTTTAGGTCATTGGTGGACTGATTCTTTTTATGATCCTGATTCTGTCTATGGTTATTTTCCTGTGTCCTTTCTCAAAGCTGTGTCCCAAATATTGGACTTCTTTCTTACAAAATTGTAATTTCGATAGTGACACTTTGAGTCCTCCATCTGCCAAATGATTCAGCAAGGCCACTGTGTCTACCTCACAAGCTTCACGAGTTTTCGATGCCACAAGCAGGTCATCGATATACTGTACTAGTACAGAGCTCTCAGGCATTTCTAGACTTTCCAAAGACTTTTTCAATAGCTGATTAAATATTGAGGGGCTTTCTGTTCACCCCTGTGGAATTCAGCACCATGCCAAAATACGCTCACCGAAACGAAATGCAAAAATTTGCTGACTGTCATGGTGCAATGGAATGGAAAAGAAAGCATGGCACAGATCAATCACTGTGTACCATTCTGCGTCATGAGGGATCTGATATAAAATCACAGATGGATTCGGTACAATGGGACAACATGGTACAACAGTTTTGTTTATCTTTCTCAGGTCTTGCACTATCCTGAACTTCCCACTAGGCTTTTTCAGTCCCATTATTGGTGAATTACATGGGCTACTCAATATTTCTCTCAAAATTCCTTGTTTTATCATTTTCTCAATCACAGGAGTAACTCCTTCGATTATTTCAGGTGTCAATTTATATTGTGGGATAATTGGGTAACATACTCCTTCTTTTACAGTTATTTTAACTGGATCTACATTCCTCATCAATCCCACGTCTTCTCCTGTGAACTTCTGCTTTTACTGATTGTTTTAATTCTTTTGGTAATTCGTCAGGGTTGAATACAGCATAGGTTCCTGTAACCTCTTTCTCTCTGTTTGCCATTGTCATTTTATACAGCACGTCATCATCTGGTGTTTCACAGGCTATTCCATCTGGAGTACAAAATATAGTGCAATTCATCTTGCACAATAAATCTCTACCTAACAAATTCACAGTACTGGTATCGCATACTACGAATCTGTGCATTTCAGAAAATTTCCCTATACTAACTTTCACCGGTTCCGTAAGGTACGTTTTAATCTGTCTGTTGGATACACCAACTACTTGGATCGTTTCATCCGAGAGAGGAAGATTCTTGACATCAGCTGATCTAACAGTTGATCGAGTAGCACCAGTATCAACTAGGAAAGTCATATTTTCATTATTAACTTTTCCGTCTACCAATGGGTCTGTCTGGTCTACTTTTAGAGTTGCGCCAAGTACGCACTCTTCTTCCTCCCTTCAGCACCGTCAATATCCCTCTTCTGAATCGCTTTCATCGCGTTCCAGCCAATACTGCGAAGCAGCGCTAGCGCGTTGCGGCTTATTTACCTGTTCTTCGTTGTGGAATCCATTCTCCTTACTATACTTCTGGCAATTTTTGTTCTGTGGAACAGGTGGTTTTGGCACCTGATTCTGTTGTGTTACACCCTGCTGTTGTCGTTGCTGTTGACCACTCACCTCATTCTGCACCTGTGGATTCAATGATGGATTTTCATCGTTAGTGCTTGGTGGAAATTTACACTCGGATTTCCAATGCCCTAGTCTACTGCAATTATGACACGGAAATTTCTTTTTAGCTTCCTCAATATTCCCTTTATTTTTCCCAGGATTAAATCTTGGTTTTGGCCCAGCTTGTTCTGCTAATTGTGCTTCCTGTCTCTCTGCTACTTTTACCTGTGCCCACATAGCCTTCTCTTTCAGTTTTCTCTGTTTTGCTTCAATTTCATCACTGAAATATTTAGCATGTCTCAATACTTCGTCTATTTTCTTATTTTGCCAATCTACTGTATGCTGTTTTATCATTTCACTAATTTCTGGACGAAATGACTCAAATCCTTGTCATTAAATGTTCATCTCCACTGAATTGTTTAAAGGCTAAGATTAACCTCTCATAATAGGCATGTACTGACTCTTTGCTTTCCTGATGTGTTCTATCAATTTTCACCCAATCTGTCTCTTTAGGGGGTACCTTGTTTTTCAAAAATGCCATAACCTGTTCGTATTTCTTCATTACTTCGGGGTCTGGAGCTCCTGTCTTTGGATCCCTTGTGTATTCCTGTGTTAGCCAATCTATTACTATTTTCCATTCTGTCCATAAATCTGCTGGTACGATTATGTCAAACAAGCTATTCAGATTGATCCACAATACTTTGGATAATTTCACAAATCTGTCTACCTGTCTATACCACTTGACGGGTTTTTCACGTAGTCGAGGGAAGTCATTAGTAAATGACAAAATATCCTGTCTAGTCCATGGGACATGTACATATCCTCCTCCTGGAATCTCTCTCATAGGGCATTCTGTCACAACTTTCTCCTTTTCTCTCACAGGGTAAGCTGAAAACGTTTTGTCTGAAATTTCATCTCGTTTACGATACCATCTGCTTTTCCATTTGTCCACATCTCCCCATTTTCTCAACAAAATAATTATTTCTTTAATCTGACCTATTCGTCCTGTGGTATTCATATTTTCAATGTCTTTTTCAGTGAAATCTACTCTATAGGGTTTCTGTAGGGCTTTTACCGTTTCCATATCAATACCCATTTCATTTGCTACTTCTTCTAATCTTTCATGAAGACTTTTTGCTCTCCATGTTACGCTTTTGCACAGAAATAACAACTCCTCGTCTTGGTAAGTTTTTAACTTTTCCGTCGGGATAGTACCTACTATTAATTCTTCCAATACATTCGTAATTTTGCCACATCTATTGACTGGGATTCTTTGTCTTTCTTTTGCAAGCTTTTCAACCATTCACTCAACTCCTCTGTAGATGGTCCTACTGGCTTTTCTACATTTCCTTGTCCAAAATCTTTCTGCGTTTCTGACATTGTCTCTATTATCGTCATACGCTTTTCTGCACAGTTTGACCTAAAAACGGGTTATTTGAAAAATTCGGTTCAATCATACTCATAGTCTGTCTCCATGGATTCTCACTCTGACTCATTCTTGGATGTTCAACCGGTTTACTACATTTATAAGGGACTGTCAAACAATGTTTGCTCTCTTTCTGCTTATCAAAAATAGGCATTACTGGACCTATCGTTACTGGAACGGTTAGCGCTTCTAAATTCTTAGTCAATTCTCTTATTTTCTCGGTTAATTCTAGGGTCGTTTTTGCAAGTTCTGCTGAATTTTCTCCATCTAATTTTCCTCCAGACTTCTTTTCCACCACTCTAATGGAATTGTTTCTTCCCAAATCTTGGAACTCTGGTTCCGATTTTATGACTCGTACTGTTTCTTTCATTGGGGCACTTGGGGTTAATATTTCTGGTTCTGGTCGATATGGAGGTGGATTCTTATAAAACATATCATCAAGAACATCATCCTCTGACTCATTCATTCCATACCCTCTCGATTCCACATTATGCCTATTTTCTACACACTTTTGTCCTTCATTCTCTCCTGCAGTTCTTACGGGAAACAAACCCTCAGTCATACTCGCATTCCGCCACCTTCTCATTCGATCATCATGCGTCTCATGTCCGTATGATCTGCCAAACAGGTACCTATATCCTCTACTATTTCTCTGTCTTTCTCGGTCATGCATCTCGTCTTCCCACTCCGTCAAAGCCTCAAATTGAGTCGGTCTAGGTCTCGGTTCTAAATTCATAATTTTCTCTCTTAAATTTCTCAAAACAGCCAAATTAAATTAACCATGCTCTGGGAAAGCCCATACTCTGTCCTTCTCGGTATATTTGAGCCAGTTATCTAACCAAATACAAGTGTGATATCCATATTTTGCAACCATGAAGGATGCAGGGGTTTTCGGTGGAGGAAGTAACTGTCCTTCCCTAGTCACAATCGGTTTGTCCTTCTTAAACCACTTCTTAATTCTACCAAACCATGACTTTTTCTCCTTTTCTGGTGGATCGTAATACATTTTCCCTTCTTTTGTGTCTCACTAGTCTCCTTTACAACTGTACCGCTTTTCTGTCCTATCGTAACGCGACTCACACTAACGCACCAATCCGGAGCGTCTACATCACTGTCACAATTCTCAAATCCCAGTGCGACTTACACTAACGCACCAATCAGGAGCGCTTACGTCACCCTGTATTTCTCCACCCCTAGTGCGGCGTACTCTAACGCACCAATCCGGAGCGTTTTACGGTTCTGACCGACTGTCCAATCCCAGCGCGGTCGTTCTGACGTCAGCAGCCGCTGCGGCAGCTCCTGTCTATCCCTCCTTCACAAAATCCGCTCGGTACGTTTTTTTTGTTTCAGTTTTACAATTCTGTTAGTAACAACATAAAAACGCCACCATTGTCCGCTTCGCTAACCAAGGAATAGCAGTAGACCTTTCTCACGAGAATTCCTTCTTTCCCGAGAGCAGCGCTTACCTCTGCCCGACTACGGAATCGTTACTTCCGTTGATAAAGTAGCACATCCCTCTACTTCACCCTTCTAACAAGCATTAGCTAACCGTTTCTCTAGAATTAAGACACATAGTTGGAGACCCAATGCTCCTCAGAAATAAAACTAGAGTTTCACAATTAACCCGAATGCCTTTTCATTCACGCACTTTCACACAAGAAAAAGTAGTACATTCACACAGAATCCTGTCTTTCCCGAGAACAGCGAACAGTCTGTGTTACTACAGAATTATGACATACGTTAACAAAGCAGCGCTTCCCTCTCCTTTGTCCTTCTAACAAGCTCAGAGAGTACCTATTACCTTTCCAGTGATATTCGTTATCGGAATGCCATTTGGATCCCTGGTACCTAAGACCAGAATTTCACAGGTAACCTTCGCTATCATACACACTTCTCTCACACAGAAAATGTCTCTAATGGCAACACACGGCAATGTCACCGAATCAAACCCAGACAATGCGTCGTGCAACTTCAATCGTCACACGTTTCTCCTGTGTACCTACAGGATAACAACAATTCCGTCTTTCCCGAGAACAGCGCTTACCTCTGCTCTACTACGGAACCGTTACAAACTACCGACTTCCTGCATCCAAGAAGCCGTGCAAACAACATAAAACTCAACACGACTCAACATGGAGTGTTAGTACATAAACCAATATCAATAACCAATAATCAATAAGCTATTTACAAGCAATAATCACCAAACCAAACAATAAAAACCATATCTCTGCTACCAGAAAAACTTTAGCAGTGTGGAACATCAAATTCCCCCTTCGTCACAGACCAAATACCTCAACATCAAATTCACTCATATACATTCATTGGTGGGGCCCATAACACCAATACTTACTCTTAATTTATCTGCTTTCCTAGGGAAATAAGCTTCCAAACGCTGACATGAAAGGAATACCTTTACCTTAACCTAGATACATTGACTTTCAACCCTAAGATATTCCTCTCATAAAGGGATGAATCATTTAGTTGTTCTCTATGATTTTAATGATTAAACTCATCTATCTATACACTACTTCTTGTCCTAATTCTCTTCTTCAAATAATCGACACAACACATTTGTCAATTAATCAAATATTCTTTATCTAAGAAATATTGCAAGAAACGTTAGAAATCATCATCAGCATTTCAGAGCATCATATTTACCTATTCAAGCTAAAAGTCGTCCTCTAAGTCAGTCAGGTCAAGGAAGAATTTTATTCAGCAAGGTTAGGCCGCAATTCAGTCTCTCAAAGATTCAGGATAACAGCTGTCCAGCAGTGTCACCATCCTCTCCATCAGCATAACGTCAGGAAATCGAGTTTGTCAAAGAAGAGCGAGTTTAGCGTTAGCGTTAGCCTTAGCAATTTGTTCAATTCCCTACCTACTTTTATAATGAAAATAATGTCAAAAAGTATCAAGATCGGGGTTAGGAAGTCCTGATTGGTCGACTTGGGGTCGTGAGGTGAAGATCTCATGTAAACTGTTTAGTGAAGTCATCGCACTTGCTGGTTCCGGTTTTTAAATTGTCCATTGTGTGATTGCTGGCGAAGTTCCCTGGATTAACCTTGGTGGGTACATCTTCTCCCGGGGTCAGGTCCAGGCCACTGCTGCTGTCGGTGATGCATGCGCACTTCACCCAGAACCTCGTGTTGTCAGGGCAGTCACTTTCAACGTCTCGTTCAGCCATCTTGTCTAGGCCGAAATGGTCAACTTAAGCAAAAGAAACGCAAAAACGTAATTAAAACATAGAAGTGGCTAATTGCTAATACCCATATGTGTGTGTATTTATCTAGCAGAAGCAACACTCAGAGCGGTTTATACTCACTTAATAAAGCACAAATCACAAATACATCACCAAAGCAACATATAGCATGCAATATCCTAATATCCTACTATTAATATCCGTACTCAAGTTAGTTTACAATTAGTATAGCCATGCAAAGTGCAATTCCCACATGTAATTCTTTTGTTAGTATGATTGATAAGTGTTTCACTGCAAACCAATTAATACGATTACTATTAGTTAATTATTCAGATTAATATAAACATGCAGAATGGGGGGTATACAAAATGTTGTACTACCCGCTCCAGCACTGATAATGTTGCTGGATGTCCTTAGGTAGACCATGAAGACACCCTACTCTCCTCACTGTGGTGAATGGTCTTGACCAGATGTAGTTCACCTGTGTCTTCTTTCCTGCATGAATCACTCCACCTGGTGGCACTCCGTGCCCCTTCTAGCAGGCTCCCACTGCCCACTGATCTTAATGGCAGAGCTTGTAGAACTTTTCCAGACATTTGGCTGTCCTTCTCTTGCCAGATGGACTGGCTGGGTGATGTCTTCCCTTCTTTCTTATTTTTTTTTCTGTGTGACGCGGTGTGGCCACTCACCAGAGCAAATCCAGCTTCACATAGGATCCGACCAGCGGATGGCGCTGTGGCACGAAACCTGATGGTTTTCACATGCAATCCTCCTTGTACTCGCGGCCCCAGTTGCAGTGGCGGCTCCCCCATTAGGGCGTTGGGGCGTTGCCCCACTGCTTTCTCGCGGTGCGAGAAGGCAGAAACATAAATGGTAAAAACGACCATTTATGTTTCTGCCTTCTCGCATTGCGAGAAAGCAGAAGTGCCTCTGTGCTTGGTTGGGGGCGGGAGGGTGGGTGGGCGGTCGTGCTCGAGGGCAGGGGGGGAGTGGCTTACCCACTGTTGTAGATACTGACTGTTTGGCCGTCGGCCCTGAGCCAACCAAACAGTCAATACCCACAACAGTGGGTAAGCCACTCCCCCCCTGCCCTCGAGCACGACCGCCCACTCTCCCTTTTTCTATATGCGGGAGAAAATGGCGCGGCTGGGGCGCTCTCCCCAGCGCCTCATCAGCATTGTGATTGGTGGAGGGAGGGAGGCGGCCTTTCCAGTTGTCGACGTCGACGAGGAGCGAGGCGGCCTTCCCAGTTGACGAGGAGGAGCTGCAGGAATTGGCGCAGGACCGGACGGCGGGAGTCGGAAGTCGTCGGACCCATCCAGAAGCTCAGTAAGTTTTATTTAATATTTTGAAGTAAGTTATTAAACCCCTCCCGCCTCCCCCCATACCCCACCTGACGACCCCATTTCCACCTAACAATAATCTATCCCAAAACATCTGCGTGTTCTACTCCTGACCTAAAGGTATATAGAAACATAAGCTCCGATCAATAAATGTTTTATTTTATTACATTCACATAAAATGTATTTCTTTTTCTTCAATACCTTTGTTTCGTGCTATTTATGTCAACGCCTAACATTTCTCTTTTCACTGTGAGTAGATGATATTTCCCGCCCCTATTCGGTGACTAAAAATAACTATTGCGGAGCGTGGGATCCTGGTGGATGCCGACCACTAAACCCCCAGGCTGTGTGGAATGCGGTTCTCTCTGGGTATTTTGCATTTCACAAGGGACAGGATGGAAGTTGCCTTGATAATATACTTTCAAAAAAATTACAGGAAGCTGTTTTTGGACTCGTAGGTGGCCCATCGCGTTCCACATGCAGGGACAGTATTCGTTATTATGTACCGCACCTGCAAGGCCTATGGAGGCCCAAAGCTTGGTTTCATCCTGGTGTTGGCAAAGTGCGTTAGGCAGGATAGGTTCCCAGTCCGAGTCCGACCCTGCCTCTGCTGTGTGCGAGTCGCTCAGCAGGTTCGGAGGTCACAGTCTAGCTTTAGAAATGTTCAGAGATTGTGGAAAGGGGAGACAACGTAATGAAGAGAATTAAGAAGAAAACGCTCGGGTTTCACCTGACGGAATGGTGAAAATCGTCGGTGTAGTGCTTTGATTTGCATTGTACAGCCAGATGCCAGTTGTGAAAGTGGGGGCGCTTTTTTGGAATTACAAATATCCAGTAATAAATCGCTGTGTGCCGATGTCTTACTAATAGTATGAAATTGTTCACTAAACATCCAGCAAGTTATTGTTGCAAATACAAACATCTTGATCCAAACTGCACCTACGGACCATGTCTCCTTTGTAAGTACATACCGTACACGGGAAATCTCTATGGAAAATGAAGTACTTGGCGAAAGGTCCTATATAAAAGCCTCCTTTAGTAATTGTGTATACGTATTTCAGTTTCCTAAACATGCGTAACATAGGGGTAAATTTGCATATTTTTTAAATTGCACAGATAATAGTTTTTTTATTCAAATACCTGATGCCATGTGCCAGCCAAATGGCAAGGTAATTGAAGAAACATGTCGCACCGAACAGCATCATTCAAAGCATACTTGGTTGCACCGCAGCCTGGATCTGCATATACACTGCCCAGCCTTTGTAATTTGTTTTTTTTTAACATTAGCATACCTAATTGAACTAGCTTGAGTCCCCTGCCAACCTCTGCATCTCTCTTCATCTCACGTTGAAAGTGTTATACTTCAAAAGTGTAATTAGCGCTTTAATGCTGAGCTCTTCCTGCTCAAACTGCCGATCAACCACTCATCCATAACTTTTACGCCCCCCCACTTTCAAATGTCACCAGCCGCCACTGCCCAGTTGTGTGTAAAATGGCCCACTGTTGCAGTGCACTCCACTTCCCTTAAGTTAAACGTCGGGTGGGCTCCGTCACCTGCCAGCACACGTGGACTTTAAGCAGGCGCCCAAGGCCGTGGCACGAGCGCTGCGCACGTCAGCAAGTGCACGACCGCCACTCAACCATCAGGACACTAACAACTCATCGCCAATGTTGTGTCTGATATTGACACAGACACAGGAGCGAGGCAACCGGCCTTGTAAGCCACTGGATATGGGGGTGATGCCGGTTTATAAAAGGTGAGGACACCATTATGTGAACTTGCTAGCCCCGGACCAGATTTTCTCTTCCTCACATCTGGCCGGGTGTATCTTTATCACCTGCGTACCACGTGGTGCAGCCTACACCACTGAGGGAGATATCATACTAGTTTCTACTGACACCCGCCCAACCCTTTGTGCACAGGGCGTACATGAACCATTCTGTGCTGCACCTGTTATGTCACAGGAGCGACACTACAGTGGGTAACTCAATAAAGCACATATATTACAAGTTCTTTGGGGGGGTGATAGTATTCTTCTGCGAGAATCTGCTGGGTACGGTGATTTGAACACCTTTCATTACTTATATACTTTGGCAGCATGTTATTTTGCAAATTGCGACTGAATTGCTGAAAATGTTCAAGCGATGAGTCTCTCTCCTTTTAATATATAGATACTGTGGCAGTATGTTATTTAGCAAATGGTAACTGCCAGAACCGTTCAAGCATTTGTGCTACTGCCCTAAGCTTTGAATAGGTTGTAGGGGTTCTGCACATTTTTCTATTGTGGTTTTAATTTACCTTATGTATATTCATGCATTTACAACAGCATTCAGTGGGGTACCACCTACTGCCTTTTTAATCACTTCTTGCTGTCCTCGAATTGGAACAGTGGAAAGAGGGGTTCGAAGCATTTTTAGATGTTCTTACGCAGGAGAACAAATATGCTTTATTGCGTCATTAGTTAGGTCCTGAAAAGTAAAAAAGTTTGAGGTGCTTATCAGTGTCATGGGGGAAGGAGATGTGGATGAGTGTGCCTCGGCTATTAAAATGCTAGGTGCTTAGTTTCTAAAGAAAAGACAATTCATAATGGAGTGGCATAAATGTTATATGCGAAAACAACAGTTGATGGACAGAATGCAGGACAATGTCATCCATTCACCCCAGTACAGAGATCTGGGCCTAAATCCATCGTTTTTTTGGCTCACCATGCCATTCCAGTTTGAACCCAGCCATATGCAAATCAGTCTTGACCCTGTGCCTCATGGGAACAGTCCAACCCGAACTGCCAATCCAGGTCCTCCCTGGACTGGAAACAAGCATTCTAGGACCGGTTTCGGGGTTTCACCCCTCTTCAGCCAGGATAGCCTGCTTCCAGTGACCCTGTGCCTCATGGGAACAGTCCAGCCCGAACTGCCAAGCCAGGTCCTCCCTTTTATATGCGGCATTAACTATCTATTTAACTGCTTTTAGAGTTCTTGCAGCTTTGTGTGATTATAAAACTTTCGAGGAGGAGATGATAAGGGTTAGCTGTTGTGTTGTAATGTATTGTATTATTAATTGGCTGTCGTCCCTTCTCTGCCTCCTTAGTAGTAGAACCTTGGTAGAGTGTCTGTGATGTATAATAGAAAGTCCAGGCAGAGAAGGGAGAGAACTGCAAGAGCTGGCAGTATGCTTTCCGCTTGGGTCCTTTTTCCACATCAAACATTTCACTTCAATTCAGATTTGTGGACATTCTTCACTACAAATTTGGAGACAAGCGACCTCATCCACAAACCTACGTGAATCGAGCCTGCTGCCTGTCTTCTGGATGTGTCCTCGGTGAGCAACAACAGCCTGCATGTTTACGCGGCATTTCAACACGTAATTTAATCTGTTCCTGTAATCTACTAACTGTTTGCAGGTTGTGGGCGGTTACTTTCCAGCTGCCTAAACTGATTTCCAGCTTTCAAGGCACGTTTTATGGTTTTGGCCTAAAGCGCACTCTAACAAACTGCTGGTGACTGTATTTGAACACTGTCATTGTTCCAAACTCACACTGCGCTTACCTGCATTTCTACTAGGGGTGGGCGGAATTTGCGAAATCCACTTTTGCAAATTATCGCGAAAATGTTAAAAATTATTCCAAACACGCGGAAATATCGCGAAGATGCGGAAGTTTTTTTCCTTCATGTTCGTGAGATTTTCTGCATGGTTGCGGCTCGCCAACTTACCCATGTGGTTGCTCGCGGTCGCGGCCATCTTGTTTTCAGTTGTCTCGCGGTGCATGATCGCGAGAAGAAAGACGTGATCGCGCGACGCATGACGTCACTGCGGGCGCGAACTGTCGCGAGACAGCGCAAATGGCTTAAAACAATACAACATCTCATGGAGAACGCGACCGGATCAAGAAAACTTGTCGGCGAACGCAGGGATTCAGGTAAGGCGATCGCGCGCGCGCGAGAAAGTATTATTTTACAGCGCGAGCAAGAAACAAATTATCGCCAAGCTGCGGAATGCGGAAATTTTGACATTTTCACGCTTTCCGCGGAACGCGAAAAATGTCAAATTATCGCAATTTCCGCGAACTGAACGAAATTTTAGCCCAGGCCTAATTTCTACACACGTTCATCTCCGCGTGCATCTGTCGTCTTCATTCTCCATTCTGATGCTGACATAATTCCAGCCTGGATGACACATAATACAAAGCCGATTTTCCATCAAAAGCAAGTTGCTTATGCTCGTCGGTCATTTTATGTAATTGGGTTGCTGCAAATTGCTTTACCTCGTACACATGAATTGTTTCCGATCGTGTCAAGTTTTTTCCTTCTCTCCTACTGATCAGCTCCAGTACTACACTATATGACAGCAATGTTAGTACCACTACAGTGACTTTGCAGTAAGTGATATTGTATTTATTTTCTCTTCAATTTGGAACTGTATTACTACGAACATGGCTTCTTCTTTAAATGTAACCCCTCCTCAACCATTTGTACCTGCACAAGGAGAGGAAGACCACAAATGGAACATGTGGAAAGAATATTTGTTTAATTATTTGGCTGCTCTTGATGAGGTAATATATATATATATATTGCTACACTCTCTTGGTTCTATAGGGTTAAAAGTTTACAATCGTATTAAGAAGAAGCCAGATGGCCAGTATGATATTTTCACTAATGCGCTTAAAGATCTAGATAAGTATTATACACCTATTGTGTGTGTAGTTATTGACCATTACAAGTTTTTCCACAGAAAGCATTCTGAGGAGGAAACTGTGGAAGAAGATGTTTCTGCTCTTAAAAATCTTGTATTAAACTGACGTTTTGCTACTCTTCACGATGAACTCACTATCTAGACCAAATCATTATGCACACAGCTAATCCTTCTATGCAAGATAGTTTGTGGGCTAAAGGTGGAGCTTCATTACAAGAGGTTGTAGAACTTGACAAATATGCAGAGCCTACTGGAAGGTGTGCCAAGGCCGTTCTGACTGATGAAAACAAACCACAAGATAAAGCATCTACCAGTAGTGGTACTGTAAATAAAACAAAAACAATAAGAAGTACGTTTCACCAAGTGCCAAGAAATGGATATTCTGGAAACAAGAAAAAAAATGTTAATGATCTCAAGTGTTACAGATGCGGATCGGCAACACATTTAGCGAATGACAAAAAGTGTCCGACAAGGAATCAGCGTTGTTCTGCATGTGGTATCATTGGTCATTTCCAAATTGTCTGCAAGTAGAAGTCTAGGAAAAATAAGTCTATTAAGATGTTAGAAGAACTTTCAGAATCTGACTCATTAGATACAGACACCGAAGACACTAACGTGTGTTCTTTCTGTTTAGTCTAATTCTGATTCTACAGTTTTGAGGTTACAAAGTGCAAGAAAGAAACCCAAATGTGAGATTTACATTGGTGGTATTTTACTATCCATTACTGCTGCTTCTGGTTCCCCATACACAATTATCACCGAAACAGTGTGGGATGAGAAATTCAAAGGTAATTTTGGTGAAAATCTGGAGTTTCCTGATATATCACCCAAGAGTTTCACTGGTGAACCTATCCCATTACTTGGTTACGGGAAGTTGATGTTTCAGTTCAAAGATCGTAATGTAGAATGTACATTTCACGTTGCCAAATTTGGTTCTTCGATTTTTGGGATGGTGAGACCAAGGGGAGTTAGGTATAATCTTGAATCCCAATAGTCCTGAGTCTGTACTCTTGTTACACAATGACAAGGAAGGGGTAGATGAAATTCTCAAGAATTTTCCTTCTGTGTTTTCTGATGTGACGGGGGAACTGAAGTGTTTCCAACATTGCATTATCTTTAACAAAATGCCATTCCACGTATTCACAAAGCTAGGAATATTCCTATTTCCATCAGGGAGGACATTTCAAAAGAAATTGATAAGCTGTTAGATGCTGGAATCATAGAACCTATAGAATCTTCTGACTGGATTTCGCCCTTGGTTATCGCGAGATGAGCCAATGGGAAGCATAGGCTCTGTGTAGATTTGAGAGATCTAAATACAAATATCCTTGTAGACCAATTTCCTTTGCCAAGGGTTAACGAAATTCTTGCTGCTACCAAAGGTGTTCAGTGGTCCTCCACCATTGATCTTACATCAGCCTACCACCAGGTACCCTTGCATCCTGAAAGTAGGGGACTGACTGATTTTACTACTCCTTTTGGTTCTTTTCAGTTTGTAAGGATATCGTTTTGGTTAGCGTCCACCGCTGCGATGTTTCAGAGGCTGATGGTTAAGATCTTTAAGGGCCAAAACAAGGTTGTGTTTTTCCAGGATGACATCTTGATTATGGGGAAATCCAAGGAGGAACACAAACTGATTCTAAAGGAAGTTCTGGGTCTACTAAATGAGAATGGGTCAACAGCTCAGCTTGCTAAGTGCATGTTTGCTTATAAATCTGTCACTTAGTTGGGACACGAAGTGAGTGGAAGAGGTATAGAACCCAAAACATCTTTAGTTGATGCGATCAAGAAGGCCCCTGAACCTTCAAATATATATTAGGTGAGAGTTTTTTTGGGAATGGCAGAGTATTATGCCAAATATGTCACGTAATTTTCAAGGAAAACATTTCCCTTAAGACAGTTACTTAAGATCAAGTCTGAATTTCTATGGTCTGAAGAGTGTAAAACTACTTTTCAAGTAATCGAAGATTGTATTTGCACCTCACCTGCACTTCAGGGTTTTGATCCCACACTAAGGGGCATTGTAACAACTGATGCCTGCTGTAAGGGATTAGGTAAAACCAAAGGGGATGATGGACGGAGTGTTGAACATTGCAAGCAATCACCCCCAGTCAACTGATCTGTGTTTAATCCATCATCATTCTTTAGCTCACTCCGCCACCCCAGTTCAGACATGGCCATATGCAAATCAGTCTGACCCTGTGCCTCATGGGAACAGCCCAGCCCGAACTGCCAAGACATGTCTTCCCTGGACAGGAAACAAGCATCCTGGGACTGGCTTCTAGCTAATCAGCCATCATCAGCCAGGCTAGCTTGAATCCAGTGGCAAAGTGAGCAAGGGACCACGTCTGGGCATACCCTGCGGCAACTTAGGGCGAACAAAGCAAAACCAAAGGGGATGATGGACGGAGTGTTGAACATTGCAAGCACTCACCCCCAGTCAACTGATCTGTGTTTAATCCATCATCATTCTTTAGCTCCCTCCGCCACCCCAGTTAAGACATGGCCATATGCAAATCAGTCTGACCCTGTGCCTCATGGGAACAGTCCAGCCCAAATTGCCAAGCCATATCTTCCCTGGACAGGAAACAAGCATCCTGGGACCGGTTTCTGGCTAATCAGCTGTTATCAGCCAGGCTAGCTTGAATCCAGTGGCAAAGGGACCCACGTCTTGACATACCCTGCCAACTTAGGGCGAACAAAGCAAAACCAAAGGGGATGATGGACGGAGTGTTGATCATTGCAGGCACTCACCCCCAGCCAACTGATCTGCATTTAGGCCCAGATCTCTGCACTGGGGTGAATGTATGACATTGTTCTGCATTCTGTCCATCAACTGTTGTTTTTGCATTTGTCACCCCGAGTGGGACGGGTATGCCAAGACGTGGGTCCCGTGCCCTCCATGCCACTGGAATCAAGCAATCCTGGCTGAAGAGGGGTGAAACTCCGAAACTGGTCCTAGGATGTTTGTTTCCAGACCAGGGAGGACCTGGCTTGGCAGTTCGGGTTTGACTGTTCCAATGAGGCACAGGGTCAAGACTGATTTGCATATGGCTGGGGTCAAACTGGAAGGCATGGTGAGCAAAAAAACAATGAATTTAGGCTCTGTACTGGGGTAAATGACATTGTTCTGCATTCTGTCCATCAACTGTTGTTTTTGCATTTGTCACCCCGAGTGGGACGGGTATGCCCAGACGTGGGTCCCGTGCTCTCCATGCCACTGGAATCAAGCTATCCTGGCTGAAGAGGGGTGAAACCCCGAAACAGGTCCTAGGATGCTTGTTTCCAGTGCAGGGAGGACCTGGCATGGCAGTTCGGACTGGACTATTCCCATGAGGCACTGGGTCAAGACTGATTTGCATATGGCTGGGTTTAAACTGGAATGGCATGGTGAGCAGAAAAAACAATGGATTTAGGCCCAGATATCAGTACTGGGGTGAATCTATGAAATTTTTCTGCATTCTGTCCATCAACTGTTGTTTTTGCATTTGTCACCCTGAGTGGGACGGATATGCCCAGACGTGGGTCCCGTGCGCTCCCTGCCACTGGAATCAAGCTATCCTGGCTGAAGAGGGGTGAAACCCCGAAACCGGTCTTAGAATGCTTGTTTCCAGTCCAGGGAGGACCTGGCTTGGCAGTTCGGGATGGAGTGTTCCCATGAGGCTCAGGGTCAAGACTGATTTGCATATTTCTGAGCAAAAAAACGATGGATTTAGGCCCATATCTCTGTACTGGGGTGAATGTATGACATTGTTATGCATTCTGTCCATCAACTGTTGATTTTTCATTTGTCACCCCGAGTGGGACATGTATGCCCAGACGTGGGTCCCGTGCTCTCCATGCCACTGGAATCAAGCTATCCTGGCTGAAGAGGGGTGAAACCCTGAAACCAGTCCTAGGATGCTTGTTTCCAGTCCAGGGAGGACCTGGCTTGGCAGTTCGGGCTGAACTGTTCCCATGAGGCACAGGGTCAAGACTGATTTGCATATGGCTGGGTTCAAACTGGAATGGCATGGTGAGCAAAAAACTATGGATTTCAGCCCAGATCTCTGTACTGGGGTGAATGTATGACATTGTTCTGCATTCTGTCCATCAACTGTTGTTTTTGCGTAAGGGATTAGGAGCGGTCCTCACTCAGGTTGATGCCAAAGGTAAAGAACTAGTTATTGCATTCGCTTCCTGCGCAATCACCCAAACGGAGGAAAGGTACTCAGTTATAGAAAAAGAGGCCCTTGCCTGTTTGGCGGGTTTGGAGCATTTTAGAGCTTTTGTGTGGGGTTCTAGGTTCACGTTACGTAGTGACCATAAACCTCTTTCAAAGGTTTTGACCACGGAATGATTCCTAAGAGATTCTCCCAGATATGCATGTTTATCGATAAGGTTAATAGATTTCATTTACGATGTGTGTTAAGTACCAGGAGTTAAAAACAGAATTGCTGACTTTTTAAGCAGGTCACATTGCCTTCGGTTACTAAACCAGATTCTGGATGTAATGAGTGGTGTGTTGCTGAGGTTACGAATGGTGGTCTAGAAGAATGTGAGTGGGTGAAAGGTACAAAAGAAAATGGTATTTTGCAAAAACTTGTTGTTTACATCTTAGGTGGATGGCCCAACAAGAAAGAAGTTGAGAAAGAGTTACATCCATATTGGGAGTTGAGACAAGAATTGACTGTTGAAAATGATATGGTGATGCGTGCCGGCAGGATTATTCCTCCTGAAGGTTTGAAAGGTAGGTTGCTGGATATCTGCCATGAGGACCACCTAGGGATTACCAAAACCAAATCCAGTATACAATTATTGTACTGGTGGCCAGGAATGGATTTGCAGATAGAAAGAAGCGTGAGAGAATGTACCTTGTGCATTAAACCTTAATTACTTAGAAACCACCCCTGTGTCCCCTTAAGTGTCCTGATATGCTGTGGGAAAAGTTACGTCTGGACATACTAGGGCCTATTCAAGTTGGATCCCAACCGAAATATGTAATAATATTAGTGGATCATTTTGCTAAGTGGCCCGAGATTGAAGTGGTCAACAAGGTGGATTCTAATGCCGTGATAGTTTTTCTTTACAAGTTGTCCCTGAGAGAGGGTCTGCCGCACTCTGTTCTTACAGACAACGGTCCCCACTCCTGTTCAGAGGTTTTAAAAGAATTTTTGAGTAGGAATGGTATTGGTCACAGATCTATGTCTATTTACCCTCCAGCTGGTAATGGCCCTGTTGAGCGCTTTAATAGAGTCCTCAAAAACGCTATACAGTTAGCTAAGGAAACTGGTGTTAGCTGGATAAAAGAGCTTTGGAACACTGTGTGGTCATACAGGATCACGCCATGTGTGACTGGTTTCAGTCCTTTTGAAATCATGAGAGGAATAACTCCATATACTAAGGATAATATTGGTTGGATGAAGTGTAAAAAGAAGAGTGTCTGAACACCTTTAGTAGTTAAGAAGCAGTTGCTTAAAGCTAAAGGGCAAAAGTAAGTCATATTATGATGAAAAACATAAGTGCAAGGAAGTGTGTGTTCGCATTGGAGACTGGGAGAGAGTAAAAAAACTTGGAATATGTGGAAGAACTGGAGGTAGATTCACTAAACCTTTGCAAGTGGAACAAGTTTTGTGTAACTGAGTAAAGTTGAGTGATGGGAAAATTTGGCACATGGGGCAGATTTCTTTACATATAGGTAAGATTGGTAATGCTAATCTAAGTGTGTCAAGCTCAGACAATGTTTTAAACTCCAATTGGTTGCTTGATGATTTCTCTTATAATGGGAAACAACATCCAAAATCTGTATGTGGCTCCTTTTTTGAGGAGGGTTAGAGAGTTGTTTCATCTCCTCATTTTCATGCTGTTTGTGTAGAGGAAGGTCAGATACCATCGGATTCCAAGTGAAATTCCTCTCTTTCTGTTTCCCAAGAAAATCGGATTGGAAGGAGAATAAGGAGGCCAAAAAGGTGACAAGATTTCATTTGTAATTACATTTGTTGACTGTTTTCAAAGGTTTTTTTGGCAGGTTTTTTCGAAGATTTCTTCCTTGATTTTCCATGTGTCAAGTGTTATTATGCATAGTTTTTATTAAGGGAGAAGTGTTGTTTCATAATGTAATTAGAATGTTATTTCGCATTGTTTTTAGTAAGGGGGAGATGTGTTGTTTTTATTAGGGGAGATGTGTTGTGTTGTAATGTATTGGAATGTTATTTGGCTGTTGTCCCTTCTCTGCCTCCTTAGTAGTAGAACCACCTTGGTAGAGTGTCTATGATGTATAATAGAATGTCCAGGCAGAGAAGGGAGAGAACTGCGAGAGCTATTGGTATGCTTTCAGCTGGAGTCGTTATTCCACATTAAACATTTTACTTCAATTCAGATTTGTGGACATTATTTACTACAATAACAATGTGGAAAGGACCAATATTATGAAAGTACAGGAAAAAATTGTTAACAGCAGACAATGTAACCCACGACAAGGCTATTGAAATTTCAAGCAGCACAGAGTCTACCAAAGCGTTCATGTAACAAATGACATTGAAATCTGATGTGCATGCCCTGTGTAACAATGATAAATCATAAGGCAAAGGGAGAAAGGATGAATGTTACAGGTTTGGCAGCAAGAAGAATTTGACTAATGCTCTAAAGTGGCCAGCTGTGGATAAAACGTGTGCCAAGTGTAAAACAAAAGGGCCATGTTGGCAAAGTTTGCAGATCTAGGCACAGTAAGGCATTGGATAATTGGTTTAATACTGTATAGGAGTAAAGTACAGAAACTGTTACACAATCTGATTCTGATGATAACAATGTAGTTCAGTATTTGGACAATATCTCTGAAGAACATGAGCTGATTTCCAATGAATGTGAGAGTGTGCATGTTTCTCAGGTTGAATCTTTGGCTGTTAAAAGGCCTTATCATCTAATTGACATCATGGGAGTACTCCTACTCATTACTATGATGGTAGACTCTGGTTCATTTTCATGTTAATTGGACCTAAGGAGTGGGAGAAATTTTCCAACATTACATTGAGAAGTTCCAGTGTTCGACCTGTGGCTTAAGGAGGCAAATCTGTTAAAGTCATGGGGGAGTTTGACACTACTTTGAGTTTCATACCGGAATTGTGCCAAAGGTACCATGTATGTGGCCACGGACAGCCCATGTCTCATGGGGTGGCGGGAATAATGGAGTTTGGGAATCATTTTGGATCTAAACAGTCCAGAACAGGCGTAAAGAAAGAATTTGGGTTCACAAGAATCTGTTATGAATATCTCTGAACTTCTTACTTGTCTGATGAATGCTATCTTTTTTTCTACTTTGGACATGGCATCAGCGTACCACCAGATAAATTTGCATTGTCATTCCCAACATTTGACGTCCTTTGTTACCCAAGAAGGGGCGTACAGGTTTAAACAGATGCCTTTCAGATTAGCATCAGCATCTTCTGTTGTTCAACATGTTGTTGAGGCTTTATTTAACGATATTCTGAATGTGAAGTGTTTTCAAGATGACATTCTGGTATTTAGGAAGGATATTGTTGCCCATAATATATCTTTGGTTAGACTGTTATCCATTTTAAAAAGAGAGGTGCAATACTGGAAGCTAAAATTCTAGTGTTTCGATGCTGATGAAACGTGGCTGGGAACTTCCTTGGCATTTACCTGTACTGTTCCTTAAGTATGTAACGTGCGCTTTGGGGGTGGGGGGGGTTTCAAGGTTTCTTGGTCTGAGGTTCTGCAGGCTATTGGGGGTTTGTACTATGTACCAGGAGATATCATTGTATGCACTTCCGTTGTATCCTTTTTGTTGGGCTTCGCCATCCGGTACATTGAAAATTCAATACAATCTGCTGTTAAAAATAAATGTCAATTCGCTGTAGACCATGTAAATAATATGGGATATAAGTTGTCTGTGCAGGTAGTTGAACCTAAGGAAAGTTTGTTGGCAGCTGTAGCAGAGTTTACTATGCGTGTGGATAAGGATCATTTGAGGGCAAATTTGTGTGGGCCAAGGAAGTCAAGTAGGAGTTTGACCTAATAAAAGTTGGGATTGCCAATGCTATTCCACTTAAATCCTTGTGTGGTGGTTACTGAAGCCAGTCAGTATAGTTTGGGGGGAATTTTGCTTCAAGCACGTATTAGTAAGGATGAGGTAGTTGCATTTCCTTCTTGTGCCCTCAGAGACACTGAGGTTACCTATTCTGTTAGAAAGTGTGAGGCCATAGCATGTTGATGGGGTGTAGATCCTTTTAGGAACCATTTGTGGGGTGTGGAGTTCACCATTCAAATGGACCACAAGCCATTAATCAATTTTCGTACTGCTAGGGGTGCTGATAAGGCCACGCCTAGAATTTCTAAATGGCAGATAGCGATTGCAGGAATTATAATATCAACTATCCTGGCACAAAGAATAGTTTAGCGGATTGTTTGTCCAGATTACAGTTGAATGATCAAAGCAGGAACAAGAGGTGCAATTTGAGGATTATTGCACGGTTGGTCTCACTTGTAACTCATGGGATGAAAGTATCACAGAAGCTGAATGGAAATCTGCTGTGTCTGGTGACGTATTATTGCAGCGAGCTATGACGTTTATCAGCATAGGATGGCCTGGAGGGTGCAAGAATCTTCTGTTAGAAGCCTACATACATGTTTTTGATGAGCTTAATGTGGTTGATGGCACTCTTAGGAGGTCTGATTTGTTAGCGGTCCTCTCTGATTATGTATTAAGATGTTGAAGGCCACATAGGTATGAGAGCAATGAAAAGGAATAGGCTTTGGTGGCCAGATTTAGATAAGGATGTTGAACATTATGTGAGGGACTGTGTGTTTTGTGTAATGAGTGACAAATCTCAAGTCATGGTTCCTAGTCTGGTTGAAGCTAGTTGCAGTTCCAGAGAAACCTTGCGTAAAGTTGGATTTGGATGTCATTGGAACCATTAATGTATGGAGAGAGAGTTTTAGGTTTAGCATAGTGGTGGTGGATTACCATTTGCAGTGGCCTGCAGTCGGTTTTGTGAGAAATGCTGGTGTGACTGAGATAATTGTATTTCTACAAAAACTATTTTTGAAGATGGTGCATCTGATGTATTGGTGACTGACAATTGGATACAATTTACATCTAATGATTTTGGTAAGTTCTTAGCACATTAGAGAATCAAGCATATAACCATGCCTTTGAAGCATCCACGTAGGAATGGTTTCATGGAGAGATGCAACTGCATGATCAAGGACAAGCTGCAAATTGTCCATTACCAATGGTTTGAATTGGAAGAAGGAATTGAATGATCTGTTGCGGGCCATTTACACGACTCCCAATGCTGCCAAAGACCTGTCTTCAGTTTATGTCCTAAAACAACGTCTGCGTTCCATCAATTTGGAGCGATCATGGATGGGTGAGAAAGGTGGTTTGAAGAAAAAACTGTAATCTGTTAAATGTAAATGGGAAGTTGTGCAAAGGAAATATGTGGGTAGGAATGATGGGTATAATACTTCTCAGTTGAAGGTCAAAGTTGGAGATTGGTTCAGGATCAAAATACCTGGAATTGTTGCCAAGGGGCTGTATCGTCCTACCCCAGCCTGGGTACTTGTAAATGATCACGCCACACACAGAGATTGGAATTCACGTCTTTTTTCATCAGCGTAACTGTAAACTGAACATTCTATGTCATGCATTCTATGACCCAAACCCACGCATTTAAATCACCATTCTATGGAGTCCGCCAGGAACCTATAAGGGTCCCATCATCTCTAACTCACAAGATTCTACTTCTGCCCCTTTGTTAATAAAAAATACCAATAATACATATAAGCATTACAACTCTTCAATAAGTTGTTTTGGTGCTCGAATCCGTCACCCAGATCTGGTCATGTGAGTCTTTGGAGATATCAGAGAAGGGTCCATGACTGGCAATGGTGAAAAAGACATTTTGTGGAGTAGAAGTAGTAATATCTTTATTCGATTTTCATATGAAAAATCATAAAGCACAACAGCATACAAATGAATTTAAAAAGTTTTCTCAACTCCGTGTCCTCCAAGTAAGATAATGCTATAGAACAACACAAGGATACATAAAACATGTGACTTAATCACTATTCACCTTATCATCTCCAGATGACTATTTGATTTTGAGATACGCCCAAAATTCATGTCATAAATATATTGAAGAACTTTATATATTTTGGCATTTAGTAAATTGTCAGGTGGACAACTCCAAAGTGTTTACAATATAGTAATGTCTAGGTAACAATAAATATGGTTCCAACAACAATTAAAACTTGCCAATCGTGCAAGGAATATTAACAATATTTAAGAACGTAGATACTACCATTGAAAACCAACTAAAAAGATGAAGTTCATTATTTTTTTTTTTTTTTTTTTTTTTTTATTGTAAGAGCTTTATTGCACTTTGTTAACACACATCCAACATGTCGAGAATCGTTTATACTGCACTTGCCTACATCCACCTCGGGCCGGCTACGTGCAATTACAGTTTTGCGCTACAATGCTAGTTGTACACAGCCCATCAGCCGACATCCAGCGGACCGGCGGCGTGGTAACCTACATCATGCAGGTGTGTGTCAGTGCTCCTCTCGCTGTCTGGTACATCTGTAGTCTTACATTTTAACAGTTTTTGGTGTATTGTACGCGCATTTTCGTTTTTAACTGAAACTTATCTTAACATTACCTTCCCCAACTTATAGGTCTCCCCCCTGCAACCTCCCCTCTGCGTCACGGCATCCTCCCTCCCAAGTGTCGGCACTGCATAACTGAGCACCCCGTATTGACATTTGTAGTTTTTCAGCTCACACAATTGCCGTGTCTGTGTCTGACTTGTCATGTTCAAGCAAATAGGCTCGCAAGTACCCCCAATAGTCTTTGGGCTTAGAGCCGCCCGGCAACTCCTCTTCATATGTGACTAGCGTATCTCGACAGTACACCATGTCTTCAAGCCAGCGTTTTACTTCTGGCGCTCTTTTACTCTGCCAGTGAAGCGACACCCTTCTTTTAGCCAGCAGCAGCGCCACAGCACAGAATCTACGCCTCAAAGCTTTCAGATGTGGAGTGAGACCCAGCAGACAGACCTTCGCCTCGCACTTCACTGCAACTCCCAACATCTCACTCAAAACCTCTACGACCCGTTCCCAATATCCCGCCACTCCACGACAGTGCCATGCTAGATGCATGAAATCTGCATCCTCCTGACCGCACCTACAACATTTTGAATCATCTCGTAAGCCATGTTTGTAAAGCCTCTGAGGTGTGTGGTACACTTGATGCAAATACTTGTAATGTATAATTTTCAGGTTCCCGTTGGGAGTTAGCATTCCCGTGAGCATGCAAGCGGAATCCCACTCCACATCCGTCAGGGGTTCTGTTAGTCCCGCGCTCCATCTGTCCCTGGCCTTGTGTGTGTTGGTCCCTACCGCCCCTTGTATACTCGCATATAGTTTGGAGACCAGGTGAGATGCCCTTGGTGTAGTCAGGAGTAGTTGTAGAGGCTCCAGGGTAGGTGGTTCCTCCGGATGTGACGGGTAGTGTTCCCGTAGTGCCCTCTGCAGTCTATAGAAGTTAAAACTGAACAGTGGGGTTGGATTGCTGATGTATCGCAGCTTATCAAGTGTCTGGAATTCGCCATTTGTGTATAGGTCCCCCAACGTGTCTATTCCGGCCCGCCGAAGCAGATCCATGCCAACCTTTTCTTGTGTTACCGAGAGGGCTGGGTGATGCGCTAGCGGGAGCGTGGGTGCATATAGCGGTAAGCAGCCTGCTTCCCTGCCCAGGAGTCTCCATGCTTCTGCGGTCGTGTTAACTGGGTTAATATCGCGATCGTGTAGCCTGGTGCGCCTATGCGTGAGCATACTGGGTAAAGGGACCGGATCGGCGTCCCCTGCCTCCACGGCCACGTGTGTCAGGAAGGGCACTTCGTGGTACCAGAAGTGCGCGTACTGCGCCTGAGCGCATAGGTAGTAGAGGTAGAAGTCTGGGACCTTGAACCCCCCCCTCGCGTATGGCAGTGTCATTGTGCGTAATTCCATCCTCGCCTGTTTGCCTGCCCATAGCAAACTAAGGACTAGCGCCTTGATATTGCGGAAGACAGCAGCGGGAGGTTTTATAGGGATATTGTTAAACAAATAGAGGAATTTCGGCAGCAGTACCATTTTCACAATCGCTGCCCTGTCCGCCAAGGACAGCGGAAGTCTGTTCCATTTTTTAATTTTGTCTTCCAGTGTTGCAATCACCCGCCCGTAGTTCATCCTGATTACCAATTCTGGGTCTCTATGGAACCATATGCCCAGATATTTGGTGGGTTCCTCCTGCCACTCTAGGGGGTAATCTAATGTGGTCGGTTTTGTGCTGTCTGTTAGCGCCAATACAAGGGACTTAGTCCAGTTTATCTGCAAGCCTGCCTGGTGACCAAACTTTATATATTCTCTCAGAAGCGGATTCAGGTGCTGATCAGGGTGTTTAACATATAACACCATGTCATCCGCGTAGAGTGAGATGTGGACGGGTCGAGAGGGCATCTGAATCGCCGAGTGATGATAATGCTGCCGGATTTTGCAGGCTAGGGGCTCCAGCACTTAAGCGAAAAGCATCGGCGAGAGCGGGCACCCCTGCCGAGTGCCTCTGCAAATTTGTATGGGGTCCGAAATGTATCTGTTTACTCTGATGCGTGCTGTCAAGTTTGTGTACAGCATAGCTATCCATCTTTGAAAGATCCACGGGAAGCCCATACGGACCAGCACTGCGTGGATAAAGGGCCAACCAATCGTGTCGAACGCTTTAGCGGCGTCAAGGAGCACCGCCACAGCCTTCGTCTCCGGATCCAAATAGTGTGCTAATGCGAACAGCGTGCGCGTGTTATGTGTGGTGGCCCTGTCCGGGATAAAACCCGACTGGTCAGGTCTGATTAATAGCGGCATAAGCGGTTTAAGCCTGTCTGCTAGTAGACTAGCTATGATTTTCGTGTCTACATTTAATAATGACAGAGGACGGTATGAGTCGCATTTATCTATTTCTTTGCCCGGTTTCAGTAACGCAATGAGCAAGGCTTCCCTCATTGATGCCGGTAGTGTTTGGGCTTCATGTGCCGCCCCGTACAGGTTCACCAAATGCGGGGCAAGGAGGTCAGCGTATGCCTTATAGAATTCTGCTACAAAGCCATCCGGCCCTGGTGCTTTATTGTTAGGTAGGCGCCTAATGGTGTCTGTGACTTCTTCTACAGTAACCGGGCGTTCCAAGTACTTCCTATGTCCGTCAGCCAGCCATGCCAGCTCTATGTCTTCCATGTATTTCAGTAACTCAGCCTGTGACGGTGAGGGGTGCGCCTTGTATAGTGTGCCGTATGCGTTCATGAATTCCTGCAGTATACCCTTGGTGTCTGAGATCACCTCCCCGGTGTCAGTGGTTATGGACGTGATATTTTGTGGTGTTTTGCCTGCGCATATCTTTGAGGCTAGTTCCCTGCCAGGCCTGCCTCCTTCCCCATATCTTCTCGCTGTAGCTCGCTTGGACACGTATTGCAGCTCTTCAGTAGCAAGTTTAGCATGTTCTGTCAGTAGTACCTGGATTTCCCCCAAGATTTTGGTGTCTCCTGTCTGGGTATATGACTGTTCCAGTGTGCGAATGGCCTGTTCGCGTGTGTGCAGTTGTCGTCGCAGCACTCTGAGGATTCCCGAGGTTGTACTGAGGCAGACTCCTCTGATTGTAGCCTTAAAGGCCTCCCATAACAAACCCGGGTCTTCCGTTGTTGGGCCGTTAAGGTCAAAGTAGTCTCCTATCGCCTCCTGTATGGTATGAACGTAGACAGGGTCATTGAGCGCCGCTGCGTTAAAACGCCAGGCGAACGGCGGTGGGTCATAGTGCGGGACCTCAACCTCCAAAAGCACTGGGTTGTGGTCCGATAGTGTTCGGGGTAAGTGAACAACGTCGAGCACCCATGTGAGTACACTCTGCGTGCCCAGCCAGTAGTCTATCCTGGACCAACTGTTATTAGCCGCGTTTACGTGTGTCGCTGTCGTTACTCCTGAGTTACGCGCCCTCCACAGATCTACCATGTTTAGGTCTTCCATTGCATCCCGCAGCATTGTTCTGGCGTTCCCATGCTGTTCCGCAGTGTGTGCCGCTCTATCTAGCGCATCCTGTAACGTGACATTGAAATCCCCTCCCCAAATAACATGAGGCGCCTGCATGTTCGCGATGGTTCCCCATACCTTTCTAAAAAACCCCGGATCATCCACATTGGGGCCATATGTGTTTACTAATAGAATCTGTTGCCTTCTAATCTTGCCAGCTATCGCCACGCACCTCCCCGCCGTGTCCCTATGAATGTCGGTAATGTCAAAGCCCGTACCTTTCCTAATCAATATGCTCACTCCCCTGGAGTAAGAGGAGTAGTTAGAGTGAGTGACCGATTCAGCCCACTTAACCCCCAGTGTGGAACCACCGTTTTGACCCAAATGAGTCTCCTGCAAGAAAACAATGTTAATTCGCAGCCTGTCAAAGTAAGCAAACAGCTGCCTAATTTTCTTAGGGTTGCCCAGCCCTCTTACGTTCCAAGTGATTAATTTCAGCGAGTCCCTACGTGTCATGCGTTAGTATAGGGTGATGAATGATCAACGCTAGCTGTTCAGACAGGGTTCCAGAATGTGAGTGCACTGGTGTATACCCCATGGTAGGTGAATGTGACAGCGGCATACATTGAGTGCAATCATTATACATGTGATAGTACCTTGCCCAGGAGTTCGCCATGC
The DNA here is from genome assembly GCF_964204655.1 of Triturus cristatus. Lineage (NCBI taxonomy): Eukaryota > Metazoa > Chordata > Amphibia > Caudata > Salamandridae > Triturus > Triturus cristatus. Next base: position 278,592,304 of record NC_140580.1, on the reverse strand, counting down.
CTCTCAGACACAGAGGTTGTAGTCGGTTGGAGTCCAAATCCCCCACCCTCCCCCCACCCACTTTAGCCCCCGAACTTTGCCAAAGCCATCCCAAAAATAACTGTAACTTGAACTGTAGTGTACTTAACTTCGAAATGGGGCGCACCCTCCGGGGGGTGTCGCCAGGTTCACACATCGCCATCCACTTAGTGGATGTGGGCAGAAGTATGAGGCATGAGTATTGATTCACTTACATGTAACCTTCTACCCCCTCCCCCACCCCATATACTTTCGCAATCATGACCTCCGGCCCGGCCGTCTATGTATAAGTACGCCATATCTTGATTGTCCAACCTCCCGGTACTCCCCTGCAAGTTCGCTTTACCTCCGGGTTGTGTCTTCTTGTTATCGGTGGGTCGCCACTTCCCAAGAGACTAGCGCCACCAGTGTCTCGCGCCATTGCGCCATCAATCCACTTGTGCGTGTGCATCGTGGTCCCCATCTTACCCGTAAGTCTATGACCACCACTCTCTACATTCCCAATGCGCTTACTGTACTCACTGCGATAGGGAACTCCTCCGGCCCAACCGATCTACTGTTCCAGGCAGGGAGTATGTCATCAGTTCTTACTCCCACACTCAGTGGGAGAGCCGGGTCTCCCGACTTCGCACTGAACCTCCAGCGCCATATCAATCGCAGCCTGCCCTGTGGAGCTCGACAGTCGGAGTACACCTAGATCCGGGTGTAGAGTAGATCTTACATTCGTCATCGCACGTGGTCCAGCGTGTCCAGTAGTCATTCAACGTCGCTAGTTCGATCGGCCCTTCCCTGCGATTCCATCCTTTTTCCCAGTTTCTTGATATATTCCTGCGCCGCTTGCACTGTTGGGAGTATTATCGGCTTACCCGCTGACATGATCTTCAGTTTTGCTGGGTACAGCATCGCATACTCTAGCCCCAAGTCTCGTAATTTTTTCTTCACGGGGGTAAATTCTTTGCGGGCCATCTGTACCGCCACAGTGTGGTCTGGGTAAAATTCCAGGTTATTTCCTTGATGCGTGATTTTGCCCATTTCCCTGGCCATCCTGAGTGCTGTGTCCCTATCCCTGTAATTCAGCATCCTCGCTATTATCATGCGCGGGGGAGCGCCCGGTTTAGGCGTCGGTGCCAGTGACCTATGGGCCCGCTCAACAAGGAAGACAGGCGAGAATTTATCGGCCCCGAAGAGTTCCTTTAGTAATGTCTCCACATAGGTCTCCATCTTCCCAGTGTTTGTGGACTCTGGGAGGCCAGAAATGCGTATGTTGTTCCTCCTGGATCTAGCTTCCTGGTCCTCCACCTTCGCTCGTAGGGTCTCAAGCGCCTTATCGTGACCACTGCACATTTTCAACATAGCCATAGAGTCGTCTTCCGCTTTGGAGATCCTGTGCTCCGCCTCCGTCAGCCGCCCATCATGCTTCTCCAGCTTTGCCGCCATGGTGTCGACCCTCAGCATCACGCTGTCCAGTTTGCTGTTCATTTCTTGTAGGCTCTGCTGGATCGCCTTTAGTACAGCCTCCATTCCCGAGCCTTCAGACGTGTCACAATCTCCCTCAGTTTCTTGGGTGGTCGCGCTGTTTTTGCCTTGTTTGCGGGTCTCGAACTGCAGCTTGGATTGGTGCTTATCCGTTTTACCCATGGTGGTCTCCAGTGTCCTGGTGTTGCGGGTCTGTGGGTCAGCGTGGTATTTGGCTGTCGTCACGACTGGGGCACGACAGGTAGGCGGACGGGGCAGCCAGATCACCCAATATCTATCTCGCGGCTGTCTTTAGGTGTGTCGCCTCTTCCAATCTCGCCAACTTCGGCCACCGCCGCCAATGTGTCTCGATTACTGCGACAAACTGAGGTGCATTGACCAGCTGTGAAACACCCCAGTCCGAGGTCGGCGCGGCAATATCCAGCTTTGCGGCGCTATGGGGTATCGCTCCAGGGGGGTCAGGCCGCACTCCCCTCACCAGCCAGCCTCTGCCCTCCAGCCTCGTCGTTGTCGCTGCTGTCCCTCCCCCGCCGCTAGATCCGCCGCTTAACCGCGCTGGTGTGCGCGCTCCCGGGTATTGTCCGTGTCATACCCCGCCATTGGCCATCCGTCGTGCGTCTGTTGGGCCCGATAGAGCGATGGTCATGCGACTCTCGTCCTTACTCTGTCTCGGGCCCGCAAGTAAGCTCCGCCGCCATTTTGTGGTCGCCAGCTCACACGCTATGTGTCCGTACTTTTTATGCGCTTCAGGGCTCACCTTCAATTCTCCCCAGCGCTTCGTTGGCGGCGGTCCGCTGTGCACACCATGGCGGATCCAGGCAGCCGCGGGCCGGGCGTCAGTCTTTCAGAGGCGGCGGCAGAGGCGGCGGCAGTCCCCGGCTGCGGGCGCGGCCATCTTGTATCGGCTCATCGGTTCCTTCCACTTTTTCGCTGGAAACACCTTGCTGCGTCGCCGGGGCAGCCCCGCAATCTCATTTCCTTAGGCACCGAGACTTCCCACATCCATATCTGCCATTTTCGTTATCATAGGGGTGGTTTGTGGGGGCGAAAGTCCGCGAATTGTCTTCCGCCCGGCGGAGCTGCCTTTCTCAGCCAGCCATACCGCAGTGCGCCCTCTAGCGCCCCCTCTGAAGTTCATTATTCATAGTAAAACGACACTCTTGTTGAACTATAACCAATTTCATGTACAAGTATATTAGTATCACTAATATACTTAGCATGTTATAGTTACCATAAATTCACTATCAATTTTCTACAAGGATTTTCCTAGATCAATAAGTACATTACTATCATTGGTTAAAATCTCTTGAGAATCCTCGTTATTAAAGTTGATTTATCTTTCCTAAGTATGTAAATGTAGCAGACATATACAGTACTTCATAATTGGATCATTTAATATTCGAGGATTTCAGTGTCCTGTTTCTTAATCTCCAGGCATGTAGAAAATATCAGGACAGTCCAAAAATTAGGTATTCAGTACAATCACTTTTTAAAATTATAACGATCTCAAGTACTTGATTGGCAGCCAATATCTGGCATCTTTAAATTAACCAGATTCTTCTGATCTGTTTGTACTTAGGACAGAAGAATAGGATATGTACTTGTGTTTCAAGTTCTGCCTTACTTGCCCGGCAGCTGGGCAAAATATTAGCATCAGTCCAGTTACTGCAAAAGCTGTTAACTGGAAGGATGCTATACCTAAATGTAGGTATAAGGATTTCACGAGCAGTGGTTCTATGGGATTACAGAATTCTTCTGCTGCATTTTGTCTTTAAAACTAAGGAGCCTGCTTGTCAACTCGCCTGCAGTTCTCTTGCCTAATCATGTGTCATTCACATAACGCCAGTACCTCTTTTTAAGAAGGTTTAGAGACTTTTTTTAATACTATCAGGGTTAAGCCAAAGATCGCTCTTGCCCAGTTTTACCAAGCAACCCTGGATGTAGTTGAACCACTGGACACACCCTCTGGTGTCAAGTGATAATACATCTAAGAGTGATTCTTTAATGGGTAATGGTGAGTTATTTGACCAAATGCAGTTCCAAAAAGTAAGGGGCCTGAGAGCAATCGCATGAGCAACGTTCTTCAGACCCAGATCTAAATGCATTGGTGTCACTGGTGCATTTCAGGGGAGCTCCAAGACCAATCTAATGAACATGTTTTCAGTTTTTTCAATGGAGTCCACATTAGTATGGCCCCATAACTCTGCTCCATAGAGTGTGGCTCCTATGGCCTGAGCATGGTATACTTGGATCACTGGGGTCACCGGTCTATAAATTGACTTCCTTAGCTTTTAGACTAGGTTCACCGCATGTTGTAGCAAGAGCTGGCTTTTTACTATTTGTGGGGTCCATGATTGTGTGCTAGTCAGCCCTACACCTAAGCAATCAAATAGTTTCACCTCCTCTTGTCGAGTCGAGCCCAAGCCACCCTTGCACACAACTCTATTCACCTTGACCTGATCGGTCAACCCCCCCTCGCTTCCCCATCTGATTCGGGCATAGTTGTTCCTATGAAGTCTAATAGAAATTTGCAAGAGGTTTTTCAGGATCCCCATTTTGGAGAGGGATGCCCAAAGTTTTTTGCGGGGAACTAAATCAAATGCAGCGCAGAGGTCTACAAACACTACAAACAGTGGATCCTTCTTGATTGTCCCGTATTTCCAAAGGATCGATAGGAAGCAAAACAACTGATCTATGGTGTTTGTTTTACCTCTAAATCCTGCCTTCAAGGGTGATAGTAGGTTGCCTTATCTCTTCCAGTCATAGAGTCTCTCCAACAAGTGCCGAAAAATATTATCTGAGCTATGTCAGTAAGGATGGGGGACCTATAATTCGCCGGGTTGCTTTTGTCCCCTATTTTAAATATGGGCACTACTTCAGCTCCTAGCCAGAAATCCAAAATTTCTACCTCTTTTAATATAGCATTGAAGGTATAGTTTAAAATCACACTCCATATTTTGGGTTTGGAACGATAGAGATCCCCTGGGATTGTGTCTAGGCCTGGTGCTTTCCCCGACTACATGTTTGCAATTGAATCTATGGTTTCTTCTACAGTGAAAGTAAGGTAGTCTGTGTCTGTTTCTGGAATGAGATGCTCAAAGATTGCACCACCACTGTCCTTTGGTCCTGCAAATAATTGGGAACAACTATCTGTGGAAGGATAAAAATGTTTCCTCCATGATTAAACGTTTTGATCCTTTGGATATTAGGTGCCAGAATTCTTTACTGTTTTTAGTTTGGGCCGCGACTAATAGATCTTGCCAGAATTTTATATGCCAGTTTCTTTGTGTCTCATGTTGCGCATTTCTATAGGCTTTCCTTTTTGTGACTACGATTGTTCTCGAGCAAGCTTTGACATCTCCCATCAAGGATTGCCGAGTTTGTTTGCAAGTCTCATCAAACCACTTGTTCTTTTTATTCATAGCCATTTTCTTTCCACTACTATTTTTATAAAAGAAATTGCTGATATTATTTAGAAGATTTATAAATCTTCTGGTGCCCTTATTAACCAATGAACGGGTGACTATGGTATAAATTTGTTCCAAAGTATCAACACTGTTCTCAATTGAGGGCCATTTACCCCTCCTTTTGTATTACTAAAGACTATTGGATGTGATAAATTGAATTTTAAGGGGGATTGGAGACAACTAAAAGCATCTGTTAATTCTAGGGATAGGGCATTGTGGTCACTATTGTATTTCTCTACTACCCACATATCAACCAGATTAGGCCATAATTGCACATCAAGCAGAATATAATCATTTCTAGTTTAACAGTTGGCCCTCTTATATGTGTGATTTAGCCTTTGATCTGAGGTAGAGCGGCCATTGACAGCTCTCAACCTGTTTGAAAGTGAGAGAGGCAACTTGGAGTGCTACCTTCACATTCTTGACTGATTTTCCATAGCTCAGGGATCCAATGCCTAATTTGGCATCCACTTCGTCAGTTATATTTTTAGTTATGTTAAGGTCCCCCGCACTGACTATGTCATGTAGTGCCCCTTCCTTTTCAAGGAACTCATGTAAAACAACAATTGTCGGGGAATCGTGATGGTGCGAGGGGAATCTGTTATAAATATTCACTAGTAGCACTGACCTATTATGAGTAATATCCTTAATATTCAGGGCCATTAAATTGGTGGAATTTATGTAGTGTTTTTTAATATGGACCCCCAGTCTAATTTTGATCCAGATTATAAAGCCGCTAGCAGGGCAACCCTTTTTTGACGGTACAGCTTTTACGCTATAGTTAGTAAAGCCCACTCTGTGTATTTTGTCAACAGCCCATGCCTCCTGAAAAAGATAAATATCATAGCTGTCTATCAACTTCCCCCACTCTTCACAATACATTTTAGACCTCAGGCCTGCTAAATTCCAGGACAACAATCTCAGTTTCTTGTAGTGCTCAGAGTTTGATTGGAATTTCCTCTCCTCATTGATAGACAGATGAGTGGGTGAGCTGGGCGGTGTAGTCATTTGAATAAGGTCATGTCCCTCCATATCACTGTTTGTACTAATCCCCGGTGGCTGCGCTTGCACTTGTGGAGTATGGTGGTAATAACCTTCCCATGTTGTGATTGTTGTGACGCTATGAGGAAACGGTCCCTGCGAATGTCAAATGTGCTTGTTCACAGAATCTGTCTGGGCCCAAGCTCGATGGATGGTGTAAGGGTTTTGCCTGAGGATCCCCCATGCTTTGGGTCAATAGGCAGGACTTTACTTGTCAGAGAAAGCTTAAACTGGATCAAAGATCAGTGTGTGCAGGTCCAGATTAAGTAAGCCTTCCACCAAGTCCCTATCTACCAGCTCCAGTATAATATGATCTAGTTCTTTGTCTGTAGAACAGCGTTTGGCATTTAATATGTCAGATCTTATAACTGAGCGACATTCCCTCACCTGCCTTATCCAGTGGATAACTTTATTAATCAGTGTTTCCCACTATTCTCCTCAATCACTTGTCAGTTTTGGGTATATTCAACATAGGCACTCTATTGCAAGTCCCAATTACTGCCCTGGCTTCCCTCCTCCAAGGGCTATGGGTTTCATCGGTATAATGTGGTTTCTGATATAGTGGCTTAGATCTAAGCTTCCCTATCATGCCCTTTGCAGGGGGGATTACTCTTGCACCATTAAATTCCCCTGATATTCCCCCATCACCCCACCATAATTGTGGGTTCTGCCCTGTGTCCACCATCCTGCATGTGGGTTACATTGTATGTAGGTCTTCCCAGTCTTCTTCCATTGGGTGGGACATGGATGTGGGTACTTGATAGGACGACTGGTGGGTGTGATAGATTTCTATGTTGTGCTGGTGTTTTGGGATCTTAGGATATATAATAGGTCCTGAGCTCCGGATTCCATCACCTGTAGTCTCCCCTCCTTTACTTTGGTGATGGGTATTACCATATTCTGTTTATGCTAGGGTAAACATTACTGAGCTGACCTCTGAAGGACCCTACAGTTTTCCTTAGTGAGGGAACTGCAGATGTTAATTCCTTGACAATTGTTTTGAGTTCTCTCAGTTCTGTATAGAGAGCACTGATATTTGCAGTTTTTATTTTTTTGTGGAGTTTTATATAGTGCAAACTGGACCCGAAGGTATCAGAGCGCTTTACATGAGCACCAGTTACGTTACAGACGGCCATTCATGTTTTGTTAGGCACAGGGAGATTAAGTGATTTGCCCAGAATCACAGAATGTTGAGCGTCCCTGCCAAGATTCGAACCTGGTTCCCCAGCTCCGAGGTCTACCGCCCTAGCCGTTAGGCCACATTCTCTCCCCAAGTTGTCTGTGTATTCGTACTTCTTAACTCAGTCTCAATAACAGCAGGATCGGGGGGAGTACCAGTAATGATTTTGTTAATGGCGACTTCATTGTTGTCAATGAGAGGATCAAACCGGTTGGAGCATGCAATGTCCAGGGCTACTATTCCCTCCGCATCAATATTGGTGTTGTCAGGAGCAGGAGATAAGGATGGGGGTCAGGCTCCAGGTGTTTGTGGCTACTTATGTTGCTAGAAGGCACCACACGCGTGGCTGTACCCTTGAAGGTTGGGTCCTTGCAAATAAACTATTTTATGGAATTTATTTGTAAAAAAATTTCTTCCACTTTCGATCTCACTTTGGATGACTTGTTTTGGCCACTAAATAAACTTTCAACTTCCTCGATTAATGTATCCATATCGTCCACCACACAATTCGCTGCTGGACTCACTGTTGGCCTTTTTGCTTGCCTGGGGGCTCCATTTGGATTACCGTTTGCTTTCCGTTTGCCCATCCCATTACAATTTCCCAAGACTGACTGATCCTATAATAGGCAGTTTCGCAAACGTGTAAGAGTTAAAACAGTGGTACCTGGATTGATGTTGCGTGCCAATCTCCACGTTTTCCTCCAGTCATCTTGGGCCCAAAACTAAGGGGGGGTGGCACAGCCTCCGACGGGCATAGACGACCCTGCCCTTGGCCATGGTTTTGCCCGGACATGTCATGCTGCAGCGACGCGTAGCGCTTAAAAGTGCAAGATGGGCGTGGCCCCTGTGAGGGGATGCTGGGAGATGTAGTCTTCCCCACAACTCCGTGGTTACTGGCACCTGGCAGCGGTGGCGATGGCAGTGTCACCCACCGCAGTGACACGCAGCGCTTGTAAGCGTGAGATGGGCGAGGTCCCTGCGGGGGGATGGTGGGAGTTGTGGTCTTCCCCACAACTCCATGGTTACTGGTGTCCTGGCAGCATTGGTGATGGCAGTGTCACCCTCTGTGGTGACGCGCAGAGCTTAAAAGTGCAAGATGGGTGTGGCCCCCACGAGGGGATGCTGGGAGTTGTGGTCTTCCCCACAACTCTGTGGTTGAAGGTGTCCTGGCAGTGGTGGTAACGTCACCCCCCACAGTGACGCATAACGCAAAAGCATGAGGGGCGTGGCCCCCACGAGGGGATGCTGGGAGTTGTGATCTTCCCCACAAGTCTGTGGTTACTGGCATCTGGCAGCGGTGGCGGTGTCACCCTCCACGGTGACTCGTAGCGCTTAAAAGCGTTACTGGTGTCCTGGCAGCATTGGTGATGGCAGTGTCACCCTCTGTGGTGACGTGCAGAGCTTAAAAGTGCAAGATGGGTGTGGCCCCCACGAGGGGATGCTGGGAGTTGTGGTCTTCCCTACAACTCTGTGGTTGATGGTGTCCTGGCAGTGGTGGCGACGTCACCCCCCGCAGTGATGCATAATGCAAAAGCATGAGGGGCGTGGCCCCCACAAGGGGATGCTGGGAGTTGTGATCTTCCCCACAACTCCGTGGTTACTGGCATCCTGGCAGCGGTGGCGGTGTCACCCTCCACGGTGACTCGTAGCGCTTAAAAGCGTGAGATGGATTGACCCCCATGAGGGGACACTGGAGGTTGTGGTCTTCCCCACAACTCGGTGGTTACTGGCGCCCTGGCAGCGGTGGCAATGGTGGTGTCTACATCTGTAGAGTCATTAGCTCTCTGGACTCTCAGGTGGATAAGTCTTACTCCTGACATCTGGAATTGGCGAAGGTTGAGGCAGGTGCTTGAAATACTAAGAATCTAACGTAATGGACTTTCAAAGACAGTGATCATTCACCATGTGCCCTTTACTGATCACAACCCTCAGTCGGTCAGCATCAAAAGGAGCATCAGAGTTGCGTTTCTGTTTCTGCTTTACAATCAGAAGGTCTCCTCTGTTGAACACAGTGCTCCACTCACAGCTGTGTTTGTCTGCACAGGTCTTCATGTGACATGTTTGAGAAGAGTCAGTATTGCAAAGGTTATCAATATCAATAGGTCTCTCATTGGTCCACTGTGGCACTTTGGTGCGTATGGCTCTCCCAAACATTAAGTTGGTAGGGCTTTCACCTGTGGTAGAATGCGGAGTTTACCTGTAGCCACAAAGAGTAGACTAAAACTAAATTGAGTTCAAGTTTTTCCAGCACGCTGAGCGGTCTTCTTGAGGGCACTCGTAAATCTCTTAACCACACCATTCGCATGTGGCCAGAGAGGTGTGCTTTTCTGATGCTTGATATTTAAATGAGTGAGAAAGTCTTTAAATTCCTGACTATTGAAAGGCTGGCCATTGTCTCAAATTTAAAAATTAAAGGACGACCCCAAGTTGCAAAAATACTTTCTAGTCTTTCAATGACTCTTTCATGAGTCGTGGACGACATATCTTACACCAGAGGAAAACAGTAATATTCATCAACAAATCCTAATAGATGAAATCTTTTGTCAAGGGGTTCAAAGAAATCACTGGCATTCTTCTCCCATGCATACTTTGGGAGATCAGACATGTTCAATGGATGTGGGGTTGGCTTAGATGACAAACGGTTGCATATATCACAGGCCTTTAACACTTTTTCAACTCTTTCATCATGGCAGAGGAACCAGACTCGGTCCCATAAAGTTCTTTTCGTAGCAGCAACCATGCAGTGTCCCTCATGGGCCAATTCAATAACTAGTTGTCTCAGACTCTTGGGTATGACAATTCTTGACCCTTGTAAGATGATGCCTTCTGAAGTACACTTGCACATTTTAGAATTTCTTGTATTCAAGGTCATCATGAAAAGGTAGAGTGTGTGTTCGTCATAATTGGTGTGTAATAATGTGTTTGAGTATTAGCAAATTTTTGCAGTATTTCTGGCAGCAATGATTTGCACTACCAATATGACAGCAGGAGTACTGGATTTTACAATGAAATGAACATAGGCATCAGTCGCTTTAGAAGTAGTGTCATGACACTGTATCGGCACACATGAGAAGTAGTCAGCAGGGTTTTGATCTTTTCCTGGATGATGAACAATTATGCTCCTGCAATCACAACATCCACCTCTAAATATGAGGGGGCATCTTGGCTTTAGGACTGCCGAAAATGGTACGCAATGCTTGGTGGTCAGTGACAACTGAGAAATGTTTTCCATACAGGAACACATGAAAATTTTCACAATCCCACACTACAGCTAGGCCTTCTTTTTTGGGTTGTGAATAAGCATGCTCTGTTGTTGGCACACTTCGGCTAGCATAAGCCACAATGTATCTCTGGGTATTGGGATGCCCAGTGTGCTGGGCAAGGATGGCCCCCAACCCCATTGGGTTCGCATCAACAACCTATGTCTGCCATTTCGGATCAAAGTATGTTATTTCAGTTGCGTTCTCAATTGCATGCTTGATTTTGTTGAAACTTTGTTCCCATTCACGTGACCATTTAAATGGGTCATTTCGTTTTGTGAAGTCTCTCAATGGGGCACTTCCATTGGCAAAGTCACATATCTACCTGGAACTGTAACTGGCCATTAGGCCTAGGCGGTGAACTCTTTGCGTTCACTGAGGTTTCTGAACTCCTTACTCCCCGGAGCACGCGGTGTACCGAAAAACTCCGCTCTGCGCAACAGAGTTTTTTCCTCGCTCGTGCTCTCCAACATCAAGTTGGTGACCATGAGTGAGGAAAAATCACCTCCCGGTGGGATTTCTCAATGCGACGGTCAGATTTATCAATGTGGGCGGTCCTGGATGGTCGCTTGGGTAGAAAATCTTCTCAAGCGGCAAGAAAAGAAGCAGTGCCCTCTTTGCACTGCGCATGGTGCCATTCACACTGATTTTACAGCAGGGGACAAACAGCTGGCGCTGAAAATCAACACGAATGGCATGACCAAACACACTCCGCCGCCTGCGAAACTCCGCGTAGCATGGGTGGGTTTACTGGTCACTTCACAGAGTACCGCTACGCAGAACTCCGCAAACTTCACCCAGGCATACTAGCCATAACAAAGAAGGATCTCAGCATAGTTACATCCTGTAAGGGAAAAGTAGATGACAACGCTTGTGCTTTGTTCAGATCTGGAGTGATACCCCCATCAGAAAAAACATGGCCAAAGAACTTGAGTTTTGTTTGACGAAATTCACATTTTGCTACATTTTAATTGAGACCTGCATCAGCAAGTATACAACACATTTGTGTCAGAGCTTTATCATGTTCCTTTGTTGTGACCCCAAAAAGTAGTATGTCATCAATGTAATTAAAAGCATTTATGACTGGCTGCATTATGGGACAAATGACATCCTGAAACAGTTTGGCACCTGATGACACTCCGAAACTTAGCCTTTTATATCGTAACAAACCAAAATGAGTCGAAAAGGTAGTACTGTACCTGCAATTCTCTTCGAGTTTGAGCTGATACTACAGGGAATTAAACTAACACAGCACAGATAGCACAAAGCTGTTCTCAGTTTTGTAGGTCAAAATTCAGCCATAAGACACACACAACAAGGAACTCAGGAAAAGGTGACCATAGCAGCGCGGCCTGCACAATGCTGGGCTCCGCTTTGTGCATAATAAAGCCTGTTGTATTTTTTTGCTTGCCAAAGTCGAGAGTTAATTTATGAGAATGATCGATTGCCTTGAAGGCTGCAGTGCATGACTGATGTATGTTTAATGACATCAGGATTAGAGACTGCAATTTGCCACTCCTTGATTTATGGCAAAACCCTGATGATTTTACAGCCATTGCCGTCATTGTGTACACATTTGTTATAAACTGCTGGCTGATAATACATTTCCTTACTGTAAAGGTCAGTAAGTTTTGTATGCTGATGCTATTGCGTCGAGTTTGGAAGGGCGAATGTTGCACGAATATGGGAGGCAGCAGATGACATAATTAACAAGAATGGCCTGAGTGTTTACTACTAATGTGCATGTGTAAAATAAAATTAAAGGGGAACTTAGTTGACCTACCTTTAGCTCTGAAATAATGCTGTCAGTCGTGTACAGGTGTTAATGGCATTGGCTGCCTGTTAAAATGTTCATTCCAGCCTCCGATTTGTAGACGAATGCACCAGTAGCCTTTATAATTTTCAGTGCATTTATCATTAGCCGGCTCTAACTGAGTTAAAACACCACCTTAGAAACGCACTTCTCCTCGGCATCTGTAATACTCTTTGTAACTTAACGAGCAGCACTGAGGCAAACTGAAACAACAGTTTCAGCCTCTGTCATGAAGGCGAAGCAGTGCTGGCTGGGATAGGAGGGGGACCAGCCATTACAACGCGGTTTTTACCACGCGCAGCTTTTACATCGCATGCGTTACAACGCATGCGATGTTACAACGCAATGCCATTACAACGCAAGTCTTTACATCGACTTGCGCTAGATGGCGTGCTAACATTACAAATAGTGTAGTTTACTATCCCAACACCTTCCCTACTGTTACGTGGACTGGAGTTGGAATAGTAAATTACACTTTTCTAATGTTAGCACGCCATCTAGTGCAAGTCGGTGTAAAGACTTGCGTTGTAATGGCATAGCGTTGTAACATTGCATGCGTTGTAACACATGCGATGTAACTGCACGCATTGTAATGACACGCGTTGTAATGTCATACATCCGGATAGGAGTTAACAGAGCGGACATTTTGTAGTGAGGTCAACATAAAGTAAATGGGTCGAAAAGTTTAAATATTCACCAAATTTCACTTCATTTCACTCGAACAAACACAACATTACAAAGTTTACATGCATCGCAACTATTAGGGTCAATATTGTGCAAATATTTTATTTTCAAATATGCATATATTTACTGACAAATAGTAAAAATACTCTTTAAAATATGACTACATCGGCTTATTTTAAGTTGACTTTTTATTATGTGCTGTCATTTCCAATGGGTCTTTCCCACACTATGGGCCTCATGTAGGTAGTTAAATACCGGTCGGTAACGGCCGAAATTCGGTAAATTTCCCGTTACCGACCGGTATTTAGTCAAGTGAGATGTAGGAGGCCAAAAACCAATTTCGGTAAATATGAATCGGTAAATACCGATTCATAGTTACCGAATTCTAAAATACCGCTTCATATTTTCCGAATACATATTTACCGAATCGGTAAATATGAAGTGGTAAATATGAAGTGGTAAAACGGGAAAAGATATGTAGGTAAATTCGGTAATTAAGAAATCCATGAAATTCAGTAATTAAGAGTCGGTAATTAACACGGATTGAAAGCAGGTGGTAAGCATCAACAGTGCATATAAGCAATCCCAAAATGCAACAGCGTGGACAACATGGCCGCTCTGTATGTCATTGCAAGGCGCCTACGTCTACAGGCAGCAGGACTGAGGATATGGAGACGGGAGGAACGCATCTACAGACAGCGAATCACACTATTTCAACTGACTGACGCTGAGATACATGAAAGGTACAGGCTACACCCCCAAACCATCATGGACCTGATAAGGGACCTGCACCCACTCCTGGACCAGCCAACAAGAAGGGCGCATGCCATACCACCACATATGCAGGTTCTCTGCAGCCTACACCTACTGGCATCTGGCAGTTACCAGGGGGTGATAGCTGCGGTGGGCGGTGTATCCCAGAGTTGCCTGTCCCGTTTCTTCAGGAAGTTCCTGGATGCCATGATGCAGAGAATGCACCACTACATCAGCTTCCCAAACACACAGGCTGAACTGCAGAAAACTAAAACTGACTTTTATCACATGGCACAGTTCCCCCATGTCATTGGCTGTATTGATGGCACACACATCCCAATCTGCCCACCAGCTGCCACTGAGCACATCTACAGAAACAGAAAGTCCACCCACTCCATCAATGTGCAGGTAATCTGCGATGCAGGGAACATCATCACTGATATTGTTGCGAAGTTCCCTGGGAGCAGCCATGACTCCTACATCTTCCAGAACAGTGGGATCTACACACGACTGCTTGCGGGAGAATTTGGAGAAGGATACCTGCTAGGTAAGTAACAGTGACGCTCCATAGTACTCAGTGCAAATCATAGTGTATTGAGGCATGTGACTGATGTTTCCCTTTTACTCACCTAGGGGACAGTGCATATGCCGTGCGGTCATTCATCCTCACTCCCTACCTACACCCATCAACCCAGAGTGAGAGACGATATAATGTGGCACACAAATCTACATGCAATGTGGTGGAGCGCACGTTTGGACTATTAAAGAGCAGGTTCCGCTGCCTCCATAAAAGCGGAGGGGCACGCCAGTACACACCCATCCTCTGCTGCAAGATAATTGCCACTTGTGCAATGCTGCACAACCTTGCCACGAAGAGAGGTACAGAGGTCGAACTGACATATATTGAGGACAATGATGATGAGTCTGCACAGCCAGAGGGCAACGCAGCAGGAGTGCCAACAGCAACAGATGGGAGAGTGAGACGGGCAGAGATCACATGCAACTATTTCTGAATGAGTAAGGGGACACAGCCAGTAGTCGGATGCCATAACGTAGTTTAATCAGGCAGCACTACGCCACGACACAAAGGAAAACTTATTCCATCAACATAAAGAAATAAACTTATGTCAGTTAAGGGTTACTTCACCCAATGGTGTCATTGTTTTTCCTGACGCATTAATGTTTGCGACCACGCGCACCAGTGCGGGATGGCATTGAGTGAGCGTCTTCACTGGCTGGGGTACCAGTGGCACCACCTTGCCGCCTGCTGCTCCAACGTGTGTCTGGGACAGGGGGGGTTATGCTGCTCCTGCTGGTTGTGTCTTCTGTGTCACCAGCATCCAAAGCGCCAGTTGTTGCAGACTGGCTGGTGAGCAGCACTTCTAGTGCACTCGTGACCCTCACCATGCCCCTGGACACATCTGTGCTGCAGTGCGCAATTGCGCAAAGCCCTCCTGCATCGCCACAGAGCGCCTGCAGAGCAGCGATGTGGCAGTCGCCAGCCGGTTCACTGCCCTTGAGGTCAGATCCTTTCTCTGATGTCCCCTGCGCCGTGCTGCCCTGTCCTCATCATACTTTGAGCACAGCAGCATGATGGACTGGGACATGTCCCGCATGCCCGCTGCCATCTCAGCCATGCCCCCTGCCATGGCGCTGATGCCCTTGTCAATGTTTCCAAAAGTCTCATTGAGG
This sequence comes from Triturus cristatus, assembly GCF_964204655.1. NCBI lineage: Eukaryota > Metazoa > Chordata > Amphibia > Caudata > Salamandridae > Triturus > Triturus cristatus. The sequence goes on along the minus strand of NC_140580.1, from coordinate 278,576,920 downwards.
CCACGCATTTGTCGCTGTACGGACACCATAGCCCTTGCCTGGATGCGTTGGATTTTCACCATGGTGGCCTCAAGCCCTGAGGAGACTCCATGGCCCAGCCCTAGGGGAGGTGGACTCTGCGGCCGAGCCCTGCGGCGCCGTCTGCCAACTGTGTGTTCTCCCTCAGAGTCGGAAGGCACACTGGCATGGGTTACATCCTGGGGTACAGTGGACGTTTCCGGCCCCCTCGAGTCTTCGGACGATGAGTCGGTCACATCCAACCTGGCTGCAGGACGCCTCCTCAACCTGTGCAATGCAGGTGGTGAAGATGGTGGTGACACCTGCAGGAGTGGGGATGCTGGCAGGAGCGGCGATGCTGGCTGGGGTGGTGTGACTGCCTGTGGTGCCGTTCCCTGGGCAGTACTGGTGGTGGCCTTCTCCGCGCTGTGTTTGTGGTGTGCCCTCTCTCCCTTGTCATGGGCAGTTCTGTGCGCAGTAGTGCCTGTGGACAGAAAAGCGACATCAGCTAAGTGTTCCTGAAGCATTGATTTGATGACATGACAATACATTTTCTGAACAGTATCTCAATATCCTCTGCCTGCTTCTCGCTACTGTGTGTCACATGCCCTGTTATTCTGTGCTAATCGTATCATGTTTGGGCTTTCAGGGACTACATCTCCCATGATGCATTGCTAGCATGCACTAATACCTGTACTGGAGTGGGATTCTCATAGCACATTTGGGGAGTTGGGATTGGGGTAGGGGGGGGCACATTGCTGTGCAAGCGTCTTACCTTGTTTGGAGGTGCCTCTGGCGGAGCTGTCAGCGTCCCCAATCCCCATGATGCTTTGTGGCTCAATGGTTGTCTCGACTAGCTCCTCCAGTTCTGTCAGGGCTGGTGCCCTGTTGCGTCCACCTCCTGTCTGGCTGGCCTCTTTTTTAAATTCTGCCACCTTCCTCTTCGTGATGATACGAATGTCGTACCACCGCTTCTTGAGGACATCGATGTCCCGGGGGGTCACTCCCATGGCATTCACCTGTGCCTGGATTCCAAGCCAGATCTTACGTTTCTCTGACTCAGGCACTTGCTGTGACTGTTTTCCAAAAAGCTTCTGGTGCTGCTTCACGACCTCCTCCACCAGTACTTGCAGCTCCTTTTGGCTGAATTTCAGCTTTCGCTTCCTCTCCCCTCCTTCCCTCTCTGTGTCCTGGCTGGCCATTGTTGCAGTCTCCAGGGCTGAATCAGGCAGTTGCTCTCTTCCTCTCCTCAGCACTCCCAGCCTCTCCAGAGTCTGCTGATTGTGTGCACCTGCCTGGGTGTGGCCACTCCCTGGTTGGGTGGGGTTTAGGTAGCACAGGATTGGCTGATTCAAGTCATGTGTTTTTGAACTACCGATTCGGTATTTACCGATTCGGTATTTACCGAATCGGAAAATACCACTTCGGTATTTACCGATTCGGTAAATTCCGATTCATGTTTAGCGAATTTTACTGAATCGGTAATGTTTACCGATTGTTGACCTACATATAACTTACCGATTCTTAAATACCGATTCGGTAAAATTCGGTATTTAAGAATCGGTAAAATTTATTTACCTACATATGGCCCTATGATTGGTAAAACAGTCTTAAGTAACAAGTTAAGATGGCCATCGAGCGTCCAAGGGTGGTGCTCTGTATTGTCGACCCGGTGTCTGGTCTGACAGGCCCATGGCTGCCCCAGGACTGCATTGATTGCAAGACATGGTGGCAACGGGCCACAGCCAGGCTGTCGGACGTTAACGGAAGCCCTAGCCGGGCAGCACCTGGAGCAGAGGCGCAACTGGAGTCCACCGCCGACTCCTGATGAAAGCAGCTATTTGGCCATCTACATTAAAGGTTATTCTATTGGACTTTTCTCATATGTGCAAGTAAGTTTTTTTTTGTTTTATTGATGTTTCTCAACTAAGGTCTAAACTCCGCCCGCTCATGGAACTCCCCGGAAACTCGCAGAGTTTTCATATAACTTCGCGGGATTCCATGGACTGAAACACCGCGAGCTCCACCCACCCTTAGTATCAAGTGCTTACTCAACAGCCTCTTGTAAATAGAATGCAATTCGATGATGTTGTTGAGCAACAGGACGAATGTCCTCATTTATTTGAAGTTGCACCTACATGGTCTTAAGCCTTCTGAACCCATTAAACAAAGAAGGATACTGGTACACTATCTCATGATAGGCATTGACATTGCAATTCACATAAATCAGCCTCATGTCAGCAGCAGTACTGCAACTGAGTAAACATGTGCTGGATTAAGTGCCTGGCATGACATGAACCAGGGCTTTTAGTTTTTAATTTCAATGCTTCACAGTGGCCATGAATTAACCTTGACTTTGCAGTGGTATCGAAACAGCCCGCTTATACACTTAGGTTTTTGAGGGAGTTAAAAGGGGCACTGGAGACAGTTCATTGTACTTCTCCACAGGCATAATGTTTCTCGTGCTCCGCATTCTATAATAAGAGGTATGGAACACCCCTTCACTGTTAGGTCTGATTTTGGGACAGTGTCCAAATACATTTTGCAGTTTTACTTGTCGGCCTAGTTTTGACCAGCCTTCTTTCTTGCAAGAAGCTAACCCTACATCGCACTCCCATCTTCCTCACTGTCGCTCGACAATGACGGTAGTGAACTTTTAGATGAAGAGTTTGACGACAATCAACATTGTTCATTTTCCACTTGCCTCAACGGATGCCGCTGCTTGGCTTTGTAGACGTGCTTAGAATGTTGAGTCTAGAGCTTTCTGGCATCCATTTTATTTTCTCAATGTGATGAACTTGATCTTGCCTCCAGTTTGTTTTCTCAACGTGACGCATTTGATCTTTCCCTCCTTTTGAGGACTGTTACAAAATGGTTCTCTTGCCAGCACCTTTGCATATCTGTCCAATGGCGGACACCTACCCTCATGTGGAAAGGAAAATTCACAACAGAAACACAACTTCTTTTTCTTTGGCGACATTACTTTATGTCCTTCGGCCTTGTGTTTTGACTTTTTTTTCACACTCAGTGCTGATTCCTTTTGGGCCGTTCCTGCCTCCATTACAGCTGCCTCTCTCTCAGCTCTGTCCTCCACTCTGTCAGCCATGAGTACTTGCCCCATGTTGAGTGTCTCTTTTAGCATTCATCGTCTGAAGGAATCAGAGCAGCAACCATCTATTACTCTGAGACACATAGCCTCTTCATCGTTAAACTCATCAAACTTGCAATGCTTTTTGAGTGAATAAAGTCTTTCTACAACTCATTCATCATTTCACAAGCTCTCTGCCTTTCCTGATTGAATATGTATCTTTCATAGTCGACATTCACATTGGATTGAACTTGGTGTTTAACGCTTCTTTAATTTGACAGTACGTCACTTCATCACTTCGTAGTATTTTCTTTATCACTTCTTTTACACCGTCACCTGTCAAATTCTTTAAATATTGAATGATCTTCCAGGACCTCCATGAAATCATCAAAGGTTTCGACCCAGGCAGTGCATCTGTTGCCAATATTTCGCTTTTTGACTGTATCGAATGCAGGCAGTGGTTTTAGGAAACAACAGCATTATAGCCAGTTTTGGCCCTTACTGATGAGAGTGTATGCTGCTCTTGTGTGCTCTTGCACCATTTTTACCAGCTGTACGTCCTTGCGACATGCTGGCTTCAGGATCTTTATCGTTTTCATCAACCTGAACTTGTGTGGCTTCCTTTTGCGTTGCCATTGGAGCCGTTCAATTTCTGAAGGACTGTCAAGTTGTGCAGAACGCACCCAACACCTTCTGTGGTGTTCATTTCAGGGATTACCGGCTCCATATTCACAACCCCCTGGGCCAAAGGCTGTGTTGTGATAACTCTCTTTACTCAAGTGCTGGTAAGCATGAATGTATTCTCTTTATGTTTTGTTCGGTTGTCGCTGCTTCTAATATTTCTCTGCTTTTATCATTTCTTTGCGTTCACCTGCTTGTGCTCACAGCGTTCTCTTGCACCTGGCTGTCGCTGCCTGCTGCACTTTCCGTATCTGGTTGTCATTGCCTTTAGGATTATCGAACTGTATGAATGATGATTCGGTATCGCGTTGTGGCGCAGTACCTCTAGTCTCGACTTTATCATCAAATATTTAGCTGACAACAAACACCCTGTCTGTAAGGCCTTCACTTTCCTCGCAGGCGTGGCACTGGCTGGAATGTTGCTTTGACTCCATATACGTCAACTGTCGGTTTTCACTTCAACTGAGGCACAAGTCGCACACACAAGCAGTTTGCTGGACCATGAAAAACTCAGTTCTTCAGGTTGTGGGGTTTATGTAATCCCGTATCTCATTGCCAGTTGTAGGGTCCTACCACAGCCTGGGTACTTGTAAATGGTCACGCCACACACAGTGCTGCTTGGCATTACACATCCTTATTCATCAGTGTGTCACTGTGAACTGACCATTCTATATCATGAATTCTTTGACCCTCTCACTTACCTCCCTGTTCTACGGAGTCTGTCAGGAACCAAAAGGGCCCTGTCTTCTCTAACTGTAACTCACAAGACACTACAGGGGCATTTTAAGTTTTCTGCTCATAGGAAAGTGGTGCAAGTCAAAGAGCATCAGGTGAAGTTAGAAGATGGGAAATGGTGGAACAAAGAGAAACTATTTGTACAAAGACGTGTCCTGGTACCAGGAAGCCATTGTCTGTATAACAACGGACATAACGGAGAACACAAAGGGAGTCCCAAGCTGAGAGGAAAGCTCCTAAGAGAGTGAGGGATTGTGTCTGTGGCTGAGCTATTTTTTCACGTTTTCTCTTTGAATGATGTTTGCAGTTTTTTTATTTTATGTTTTGCGGTATTGTTGTCTGCATGTTTGTATTATTATCATTTGATGTTTGAGTTTTGGACTGGTTTGTGTGAGGTGGAAGATGTGTTGGGTCTTGGTTTTAGTTATGGAAGGTATGCTGGAAAGAACATGGAATATTTATTTTTGAAATAAATAACTTAGCTGTTGTTAGTTTCTTCTTTGCTCTGCCAGTCGCGTTGTAAATCTCAAGGAAGAAACTTACTGGGTGTATCTTTTCAATAACACAATCAAAATAATTTTTTTTTATGATGCCTTGAGATCGTTGTCGGATTAATGAATATCTTATAATATGCCGAGTGACCCACGTTACGATCTCAGGTTTTTTAGGGGATTTCATTGGACTTTTATGAGCTGAACATATAAATAAAGAAGCTTTACAAAGTCTCAAGAACGAGGAAGTTGGCAAATTTAAAGTGACATGCAAATCTTGTTTTAGCCACACCTCAATGTCACCGTCAAAACCATTAACAGCACTCACGGAAAGTCCGAGATAAGGCATGAACAGAGAACGTACTTCACTTCACGGAAAGCTTCTGAGTGAAACTTTAGCGGGGTTCCATGTGTGTAAGTACATCTGTAAATTGTTTTTGAAGCTGAATACATTCAAATTCTTATGGTGCCATTTCAAAGGTTCAAACGAGTTTCATGTGAAAGTGATGTTTACCGAACTTTATATTTCTATTTTTTTTTATCAAACCTGTTCTCTTTTATCCGTCGCATGCCATACATTGTTGCCTAGATTTTTTACATTTGACCCTCATGTAGTGACATGTTTTAGTATTCAGAAATAGAAGCACGTTGTTTTAGTAGCTGTAGTGATATAGTGTTTAGGTTGTTAACCTAGAAACCAGGAAGCCCAGTGTCTAATATTAGTCATTACTTGAATACAACCCGAGCAAAGCACGTGGCCTCACTGTCCCTCAAGTGCTGGATCACAAAACGTTTTCTGGCTGACGCTATTTCATGTCTTTGGTGGCAACTGGCAAGTTAAGGCAGTGCGTGCTTTAAACAACTTTAATCACCTAGAAATGAAAACATGGTTATAGAGACAGCAATGTGTGACAATGACTCTGTGTGCCATTTTGTCGTAGTAGTGATGTGTTGTGTTATTGTTAGTGCTTCCTTGATTTTGTGCTCCATCACTTCAATCTGACGTTGTTTTTTATTGTGATAGTTGTGTGTTCTGTTTTGACTTTTTTTGTTGGGTTATGCAGTTACGTTTAAACTGTGTTATTATATTGCTTTTGTGTGTAGAATGAAATGTTGTTTTCTGCGTCAATAAATGCTGCTATATTTCCAGCCAAAAGCAGCACACATCTTGAACATTCGTGTAATAAGTAATCATTTACCATTGTCTAAGTAGAGGTGGGAGAGCCACTGAAAGCTCGAGCCAGGTTCGAGCCAGAGACTGGCTCTGGCTCAGTGCATGATCCTTTTGTAACCTTGAGCCCAACAAGAGCCAAGCTTTCACGGAAGGTGATGTGGAATAGTGGATATTACTGCTGACCATGTAACATAGGGAATCAGGTTTGAATCCTGGCATTTGCTTTGCATCCTGAGAATTCCTGGCAAATCTTCTTGTCCTGAAAAACAAATGTGTGACATAGCCTCTGTGTGTTTTGAAGTGCTCTTAAGTCCTTGTGTGAGTTTCGTGCTATATAAAAATCCCAAAAATAAAATGAGGATTATGCTAGTCACCCATACTCTAATCTCACCCTCCAAGAATTAAGGACAAACCATTAACATTTGAAGTCAGAAAAAGATACCGATCTAAAGGGAAAACGTAGGATTAATCCCGGTTTCCCTGCTTGGACACCTATCTGAGGCTAACCCTTTGCTCACTGAGCCTTCGTTTTGTTCGTTATCACATATGAGACTGTCTTCAAATACTTCAAAAACATGAGTTCATGATGTGTGCCGTACAAAAAAAATATTTTCTTTGATTTAATAAACTAACATTTTGCTCCACTTATAATAAGAGTCAAGCCCAAATATAGTGTACACATGAGCCCTGCCTCGCCTTTTAGTTCACAAATAGCTTTGTCATCACTGCTAGGCTGGATATTTTCTCAGTTCATGTGTAGAAACTTGTGTTTAATAAATACTTCTCAATGCAGAGCTATAATCTGATGTGCTAAGATAAAACGATTCCATGTGTTAATGACTTTTTAAGTTTTGAAGACCTTTTACCATAGTCTAACATGATCTTTGTTGCATGGTTTACTTCCCAAATATTATTAAGGCTCGGGTTGTGCTCAGCTGTTAGAGCCAGAGACCACCCTTGGCAAAGTTCTGGCACAGCTCTCCCTGTTAACTTGTTGGCTTTCCCTCCACTAAGTCTAAGGTTATAAATTAGTGGTGTTCCAGCTTTCATTCCACTTAAGACACATAACAGCCCTAAACTGTGGCAGAGATTGTGTCTTATATTAGTGCTCCAGGTGCTCACTTCATGTGATACCGCCCACGGCCTTAACTTCGCACTCCCGGTGCTTGCTTAATGTCAATCACTCAATCAATCAATAAATTGATAATTTATTGTTTCTGTTAATAAAAACCATAACAATGTTACAATTATACAAAATAGATCCCCTGGGAGGAGCCCTGGAAAAAGTGCATCAGTGCTTGGTAGGACTTAATACTACCATCAGTGCTCTGCATATGTGATTTGGTCCATGCCTTAGCAGCCACAACTGGAAGGTCTTAGAAGCTGATGTGCACAATGCTAGTGTTAATTGCTGACAAGTTACCTCTGGTGTGCACTACCTGGAAGCTCCTAGAGCGGATTCAGTTTCCAGTGTTGTAATATGCAAGTCTGTAAACCTACTAGCACATTGACTTACGAAAAGGTTCTCAATGTGTTTTCATGGAGTGATGTTCAAGTGATTAACCTAGAAAAGTTATTTGTGTTCAGTATGTACTAATATTGCAACAAATGCTATCACAGTGTTTTGAGGTGTGTGTGTGTGCACATGTGCATGTGGTTTTATATCTTTTTTCTCTTTTGAATTTTTCATTTATTTAACTGGTTTTAAGAATATTAATCATTTATTGCAATTGAATACTAACATATATCCTAGAAATCTTAACTCTTGGGAAGATAAAGAGACACGGGAACTTACCACTGGTGTTTATAGAGGCTGCAACAAAATATTCAGAAGTGGGATCTCTGCTTGATATGCATGTATCTTTATGTCTAGCAAAAGACAGCTTTAACTGTTTTGCCAGATCACTTCAAATGAATACATAGTAATGCCTAAAATAATAACTCACAGACATAAATAATGGGGCTTAAAGTTGACCTCCTTCAGCCGCTACTCTGTTAAAAGTCATTCACATTCTGATTCAGCTGATTTTTATTTTAATCATTTAATCTGTTTTACAAATATGTATGCACTGCACGCATAGCAAGCTGTGTTAAAGCTCTGTGATATTCTTTTCAAATCTTTTTAAACTTGTTGAGCAATTGTGTTCCAGGGAGCTCTGAAAGGGGATTGTACTGCACTTTAGTGATCATAGAGTACAACCATAGAGTCACTGATGGGGTCATTGCTATAGTGGTTGACTGTAGGGATAAAAGATGTTGGGGCAGTGGGTGTGCCAAAGGCGCGGCAAAGGCAAACCTGCTGCGCCCGTCCACGCCCAAATGGGAATAGGGGCTAGAGACTCTGCCTATCAGCCTCCAATATAAGAGTGTATCCCAGAGCCTCTTTGATGAAGCTAAGAGGAGCCTCAAAAGAGGGCTGTAGTCAAGCAATGGATTAGTCTGAGGGGGACAACATATGCAAGTACTGTGATTACATTTTGTCAGTTGAAGTGCCAGTCAGTAAATCTTTACTTAAATTGGAAGGAAATATATATTTGTCGAACTGCAGATCTCTCCCATGTCATACGTTGGATATCTTTTCTTTTTTGGAAGATGCTAAACCAGATGTATCTTTCCTCACAGAGACCTAGCTTCATGGGGAATCAGGACCCAAAATCGTTCAAGCCCTTCCCCCAAATTAGTATATAATACATTAGGTTAGAGAAAATAATAGAAGGTGGAGGTTGGGCCATCATTTTGAAGGCTAGTTTTATCTGTCGAACTGACCATTCTGCAATCCTGAGTGCGAAAGTCTTGTGTTAGCTATTTCAATGTCTTTTACATCCACCTTCGCAGGGATATTAGTTTATAGTTCCCTAGGTCCTTCTGGTCAATATATTCAGTCTTTCCCAGAAACTCTCTCAAATCTGGCCACAAAATATAGTCATTTTTTTACGATATTGGGGGATCTAAACCTGTATTTAGAGGAAGCAAGTGATGCCCAAGCAGTACGTTTTAGGCTTGACCTAGCAGCAATCCAACTGGAACAAAGAGTCCAGGGCCCAACGCTTGAACCCTGTATTTACCACCAATCCCCTATTACAAGTTTTGGACCCTGTGCCGCTCTCTTGGACAGACCATTATCTGATCTCCATAATTCTTGAGGTACCCAAACCTATCCCTCCTCAGAGACAGAAAGGAGTTAAAGACCAGCTATGGTCTAAGTTAAATCGTTATAGCTGGAGAAACATTTTAAGGTTACCCTCACCTTGTTTAAATTCAGATCCTCAAAATGTGAATAATGTGATTATGGAATTGTCGGAGAAAGCCTCATCAAGGCCTAGCAGTGCAAGGGGTTCGCCCTTCTCTGCACAGAGTCCTCAGACCAATAGGAAGAAGTTGGCACAGAAACTGGAATAGAAAATACAAGGTTTAATAAACCTCATTAGGTGGAACTACATTCACACAGCACCCTTCGGTAATGCATGAAGTAGCACACCGAACAGAAGGAGCATGGTCCTTTTATACCCACACAGGGGCTCAAAAGAAGGCGGTACAAGTACAGAAGAAGGTTTTATGTACATATAAGGTCATATAGAAATGCACAGTCGACAAGTAGGAGGAGTTAACAGTTTGCCAATGCTAGTAAACACATCCTGACAGTTACATACTACTAACAGCTGCAAGGACAGCTTCAAACTCAACTGGGCATGTGCGAAGGTGGAAGATGCTAAATATAGTTCGTTTCTAGGCAGATTACAAGAGCAGTCAACACTGAGGGAGGACAGAGCACATGGTGAGCACGTGGCAGCACATGGCAAACAAAATGGCTGCCAGAAATACAAAATGGATTCCATAAAATGGACAAGATAGCCTCTAAATACAAGATGGCTTCCGCTAATGCTAACCCAATCGCTGCCAATTTACAACAGAATGGTTGATTGAATCTTTAGATCAAACTATCCCCAGTAAGATCATAAGCCACAAATCTAAAAATAAATCGGCTCCATGGTACTCTGCGCACCTCAAAACTCTGAAGAAAGAGTGTAAAATTGCAGAAAGGGCATTGAGGAAGGATGTTGATGCAAATAAAAAGTTATTGTACTGGGAGAAAGTAAGGAACTACCACCCTGAAATTCGGCAAGCCCGGGCTTCCTTTTTTGAAACTAAAATCAACAATGCAGCGAATTTCCCTAGAGAAATGTTCAGAATTACAGAGTCCCTGTTGGGGCCTACTAGTATTGCCTATGCAACTAAACCATCCACTGGTTGAATGCTCTGGCTGAGCATTTCAATTCTAAAATCATAAACATCTACCAATCATTCCAAAAGGAAGGTGAAAGTGAAAATGCCACTCCATTGAAAATGTGTGTGAATTGATGCTTGCCCATCCTTTCTCAACCCCCCCCCCCCCTCCCCCTCTTTCTTTAGGGGAGTTTACTGTCCTTTTTGGGAAAATCAAATCAGGATCCCCTCTTAACCCAGCACCAATGAGAATTCTCACGTTAGAGCTGGAAATTATTTTCTCTATTTTGTTAGAATCAGCCACTATCTCCCTGGAAAAGACATAGTGCAGCTACCATGGAAACATGAGATGGTCAGAGCTGACCTAAAGAAACCAAATCTTGACCTGTCCTTTCTGGATAATTTTTGTCCTATATCTCTGCACCCAGGGTTAAGTAAAGTGGGGGAAAAGTCTGTGAATAGATGTCTGCCGAAGTTTTTCGAAGATAACTTAATCTTACACCAGACACAAACATGCTTTCGTCCCAAACATAGTACAAAGACCACCCTTCTGGCAGTAGTGGAAGAGGAAAAAGGAGTTTAGATCAGGAGGCAACAGTGGCTATTGTGCTCCTGGATCTCAGTCTAGTCCAGTCTTGATACTGTTGACCACTCCATACTTTTAGATAGAGTGGGTCGGGCCGGTATCACAGGAAAAGCCCTGCAGTGGGAGGGTTCCTTTTTAAAGGAACAAACATTTCACGTTTTTGACAGAAACTGTTTTTCAAACATCTTGCTGGTGGCTTGTGGGCTCCTGCAGGGTCCTCAGTTAGACCCACGCTGTTCAACATATACCTTGAGCCTTTGGCAGATATTGTAGCCACCTTTGGAATCTCTATAGTCTCATATGCAGAAGACACCCACCCTGGTGTTTTCTCTTCCCCCGACACGGACATCACACCCTCCCAGGGACTCTGCGACAAGCTCAGCTCCTATTTCCATCTGAAGATCAAGACCCTCTACGTCATCTTCAGCGAACAGACGTCAGACGCTACCCCCCTCCCTACCACCGCTGAAAAGCCAACCGTCATGACCTGGGATCCCACCACCGTCGAACACATCACCGCGACCATGAGGAAAACCCACTCAGGAGCCCCATCGGACCCCTGCCCGCTGCACATATTCCACAGGGCTGCTGCCGCCATCGCAACTGAACTAGGATGGACCATCAACGCCTCCTTCAGATCCGGCATCTTCCCAGACGAAGAAGCGGGCGGAGGTTGAACCCCTCCACAAGAAAACAATGGCCGACCCAACGGACCTGAAAAACTATCTGCCCATCTCTCTCCTCCCCTTTGTGGCCAAAGACGCCAAGAGACTCGTAAGCGCCCAGCTGACCGCCTTCATCGAAGATGACTCCATCTTAGAGGCCTCACAGTCTGGATTCCACAGCAACCACAGCACCCAGACCGCACTTCTCGCTGCCACTGACAACATCCGCATGCTATTCGACCAGGGACACACTGCAGCCCTCATTCTTCTAGACCTCTCTGCGGCCTTCGACACCGTTTCACACTGCACGCTCGCAGCCAGACTTCACGACGCGGGGTTACAAGGAGCTGCCCTTGACTGGATCCAATCCTTCCTCTCCGGCAGAACCCAGAGGATAAATCTCCCTCCCTGCTTCTCCGAACCCACCGACATCAACTGCGAGGTACCCCAAGGATCATCGCTCAGCCCCACGCTCTTCACCATCTACATGGCCCCCCTCGCCACCATTGTCAGACATCATGGGCTCAGCATAGTATACGTCGACACCCAGCTCATCCTCTCACTCACGAAGAATTCCGAAGACACCTGACTCTGCTTCCATGAAAGAATGAAGGACGTCGCAGCTTGGATGAAAGACAGCTGCTTGAAGCTCAACTCAGAGAAAACCAAGGTCATCATCCTCGGGCCCCGCAACTCCGCCTGGGGCAACAGCTGGTGGCCCTCGGGAATCCACCCACCCCTACAGACCACGCACAAAACCTCAGCATCACCCTCGACTCCTCCCTCTCAATGAAACGCCAGATCAACGCCATTACTTCCACCAGTTTCAACTGCTTGCGCATCCTCCGCAAGACCTTTAAATGGATCCCCCCCGACTGTAGAAGGACCGTCACCCACGCTCTCATAACCAGCAGACTGGACTACAGCAACACCCTATACGCCGGAATCAACAGAACTCTTCTACACAGACTCCAAACCATCCAGAAAGCCGCAGCCAGACTCGTCCTCGAGACACCACGTCACAAACACATGACCCAACACCTTCGAGACCTCCACTGGCTCCCCGTCGAGAAGAGGGTCACCTTCAAGCTCCTCACCCACACCTACAAATCCCTCAACAACATCGGATCCAAATACCTCAATGAGAGAGTCTCCTTCGACGTACCCAAGAGGAACCTCCGCTCCGTCGACCTCGCCCTAGCAGATTCAGAATGGGCGTGAGAGCCTTCTCCTACAACGCAGCCAAGACCTGGAACAAGCTCCCTGTAAACATCAGAAGCTCCCTAACCCTCCACACGTTCAGGTGGGACCTCAAAACCTGGCTCTTCGACTGATCCGGAGCTGCCCCCCCCAGCACCTTGAGACCCTCAGCGCGCTTTATAAACCCCTTGATTGATTTAGTGATTGATTGATTGTATAAGTCCTGCCTGAAATTCAATGGACCAAAAACAAATCTAATTTTCCTTGGGAATAAGTCCAACATAGAACAAGGTCTGGGCTGGGCTGTTGGCTTTGGTCTCCCTCCATCCCCGAAATCTATCATTAAAAGCTTAGGGATGTGGCTTGAAGATATTTTGACCATTGAAGCCCAGGCCACAAAAACGGCCGCTATCCGATTTGGAATGATAAGACTGCTTTTCAAGATCCTACCCTTGCGCCCTAGACCTCGAGACAAGTGGTGATTCAAGCCTTGGCACCGTCTTGTTTGGACTGTGGTAACTCCTTATACTTGAGGGCTCCAAAAGGAGTTATCTGGAAATTGCACGGGGTGCAGAATGAGGCTGCACACACATTGCTTGGAATCCCTAGATCACAGTCAGCTAGTAAGGGCCTAAGAGATCTTCATTGGCTTCCTATTGCCCAAAGAGTGGAATGTAAATCACTGTGCATTTCACACCGGGATTTGCAGGGCCATGGTCCACCTATCCTCAACAACTGATCACTCCCTACACTCCGAATAGACCACTTCTGTCCGCGAATTTACATCTGGCTTTGTGTCCCAACTATCAGAAAAAGGGAAAGAGGTGGTCACTCCTTCAGCTTTAATGTAGCAAAGCTTTGGAACACCTTACCATCAGCTATTTGTAGGATAGAAAATGAGCTACGCTTTCGGAAAGGGATCAAAGCCTGGTACTTTAAATAGCTTAATCCTTGAGGGACTCGGTCTGCTCAGGTGGGATGCTGCCTCCAACTCAGCATTGGAATGCCTTCGGGTCGCTATGCGCTCTAACAATGATGTAAATTGAGTACAAACTCCCAGTCAGCATACATAGAGTGAGTGCTGCTTAGCCCCATTCAGCCACCAGGTTTAATGCCAGTGTCATGCACATCTTTGGTCCGCCCACAGGATAGTCACTATCTTGGAGATTTTAATCATTATTATAAATGACATTTTGCTTGTTTCTGTGATTGCATTGAGAAGGGGCCAGACCTCAAATCCAAGGAAGTCCCTCGTTTCATTGCCCATACCCTGATAATGTATATTTCTAAGCAGGTTAGCCTGTACGTGTTCTTTTGTAGGTGTGGCATGGCAACTTTAGATGTCTACCACACCCTCGTAATCAAAGAAACAACTTCCTAAAGTAAAATTATTACCTATACAGATGGATTTGGGTCACTCACCTTCAGTCAAAATTATTTTTAACAACCCATTTAAATTTTACACCAGCCCATAGAGCAGTATACATACAGTGTGTCAAAGATCAAGCTGCCTTGAGACACTGGCTTTTAAAGTTTTTTGGTTGATACTTCTAAACCTACATGCTTTGTCCTTTGCTAGCCGTATAGTGGCTTACCAATAACATAGAGAAGCCTGCTCATTGCTTACCATTGGTTGGTTTTCCTTGTTACTCTCATTTACCTGCTTCCTATTGATGCCACAGTTTGTGTTTGTTCCTCCCATTGAGAATTGCCTCCTTACAATGTCTCTGACTGGCTGGCATCACTGCTTCCAATGCATGCTTTTCAAGCACTACGTTTTTCTTTTGAGTGAAGCACACCATTCGAGTATGTGTGTTTTTAAGCCGTCTCCCCTACCTGCTTGTTGCTCTCCATTGCCAGACTGCTTCTCTCCAATTTCAACCCCTTCCCTCTTATGCTCACCAGTGTGCTTCTACCCATTGCTTCCCCCACCCACGCTCTCCGTGTTGCTTTACCCTAGCCTCCATATTGCTTTTTCTCCCTCCCACCCACCTGTTTCACATCCCCTCCTGCCCTACCCCCAGCTGCTTTTGTATTCTGCCCTGTTCGGCTTTGGTGATCCTCAAATCCTCCACATGTTTCTTTGCTGTTCAACCCCACCCTCCCCTGTGTTGTTTCTCCATCCCCACACCCTTTTATAGTTGCTTCATGTCCCCCGCATTACAGTTCTAAATAGAAATTAAACACTTGAGAGCATATTTCTTTTCTCGATGGTTACTGATTCAACTTGGAGCAGTAACTAAGAAGAAAATAAAAGCATCTGTGTAATTTGGAAGGCATGCATGCACCACATTATGATGCAGCAGCCATGTCAAAGGCTTTGTTTTTTTGTTCTAACTTTAGCCATGCTGCACAGCATTGCTGATGCTGTGCGGCATGGCTAAAAGCCCACAAAGGCCTGACCTATTGGCGTTGCCAATGCTTGTTTATCAGTGCTGTTCACCTTCAAATCAGCCCATTGGACAGCAATTTGATGTGTGGAATATCAGGCAAGGTGAGTGGCATTATTTTGCCTGTTTATATGAGACCTTTTTGGGAACCCGACAATAAAGGGCATAACTAGGTATAGTTATTATATGCAGCTATCATAAATCAAATCAAATCAGGTGTTTGTTAAGCGCGACTACTCAACCGTAAGGGTCTCAAGGCGCTGGGAGGTGTGGGGGGGTCGCAGGTTCCAGTCCATCAAGGAGAGGGTCTGTCGAAGAGCCAGGTTTTGAGGTTTCTTGCGAAGATGGGGAGCGATGTTATCTGCCTGAGGTGGAGCGGAAGGTCATTCCAGGCTCTGGCCGCTCGGAAGGAAAAGGAGCGGCCTCCCGATCTGGTCTTTCTGGTGCAGAGGACCATGGCGTAGGAGAGCTCGGCTGAACGTAGGGTCCTTTGGGGTGTGTGGAATTTGAGTCGGCTATTCAGGTATGCTGTGTCGTGGAGGGCCTTGTGAGCGTGGGTTAGCATCTTGAAGGTGACTCTAGCTTCGATGGGGAGCCAGTGGAGTGTGCGCAGGTGCTGGGAGATGTGGCAGTGTCTTGGCAGGTTGAGGACCAGTCTTGCGGCGGCGTTTTGGATGTTCTGTAGCTTGCGAGTGAGGTTTTTGTTTATTCCGGCATAGAGTGCGTTGCCGTAGTCGAGCCTGCTGGTGACCAGGGCGTGAGTGACGGTCTTTCTGTGTTCGAGGGGGATCCATTTGAAGGTCTTACGTAGGAGGAAAAGGTTGTGGAAGCAGGAGGACGAGACGGAGTTGATCTGGCGGTCCATTTTGAGCTCTGAGTCCAGGATGATTCCCAGGTTGCGTGTGTGGTCTGTGGGGGTGGGCGGACTTTCGAGGGCAGGGGGGCACCAGGTGTCGTTCCAGGCATCTGGGTTTGGGCCCATGATGAGTACTTCCGTTTTGTTTGTGTATAGTTGTAGACAGATGTTTTTCATCCATTTGGCGACGGCTTCCATGCCTTCTCGAAAGCGGTGTTGGGTTCATTGGATAGGGAGAGGATGAGTTGGGTGTCGTCTGCGTATGACACAATGTTGAGTTTATAGGTTATGACGATGGGGCGAGCAGAGCCATGTAGACATTGAAGAGCGTAGGGCTGAGGGAGGACCCCTGGGGGACTCCGCAGGTGGTAGGTGTGGGGTCCAAGAGGAAAGGGGGGAGTCTGACCTGCTGCGTTCTGCAGCAGAGGAAGGAGCGGATCCAGTCGAGAGCCTTGTCTTGGATCCCTGCGTCGTGGAGCCTGCGTATTAGGGTGTGGTGAGAGACTGTGTTGAACGCCGCTGAGAGGTCGAAGAGGATGAGGGCTGCCATTTCTCCTTTGTCCAGTAAGGTACAGATGTCCTCTGTTGCGGCGAGGAGGGCGGTTTCCGTACTGTGTTTTTTTCTGAAGCCAGAATGGGAGGAGTCGAGGACATTGTGCTCTTCGATGAATGTGGAGAGTGGGCTGTTGATGACTTTCTCAATGACTTTCGCTGGGAAAGGGAGCAGGGAGATGGGTTTGTTGTTTTTGAGGTCGGTGGGGTCCGCCGAGGGTTTCTTCAGAAGGGGGTTGATCTCAGCGTGTTTCCAGTAGTCCGGGAATGAGGCGGTTGCCAGGGAGCGGTTGATGGTGTGGCAGAGAATGGGTGCGATGGTGTCGGCGGCTCTGTCGAAAATGTGGTGGGGGCAAGGGTCCGTGGGGGCCCCGAAGTGGATTGACTTCATCGTTGTTAGTGTGTCTTCGGTGGTGTGGGATGTCCAGTTATCGATCGCTGGCTTCAGGGTGTTGGGGGTGGTTGGTGAGGGTTCAGTGTGTTGGTTGTCTTCGTCGAAGTTGTCATAGATGCTCTTGATTTTGTGGTGGAAAAAGGTGCAGAGTTTGTCGCAGAGGTCTTGTGAGGGAGGGATGTTGGTGGACTCGCTGGTGGGTTGGGCGAACTCTTTGATGATGTTGAAGAGTTCTTTGCTGTTGTGTGCATGAGTAGAGATTCTGTCTTCAATCGCTTTTTTCCTCGTTTTTCTGATGAGTTGGTGGTGGGCGTTGGTGGCGGCTCTGAAGTTGTTGTGGGCTTCTGTGGATTTGATGTTCCTCCAGGCCTTTTCGAGGCAGCGGCAAGTGCGTCTGGACTCTCGAAGTTTGGTGGTGAATCATCTAGCTTTCTTGGCGTGGGTGTTGTTGTTCTTCTTGAGGGGGTCTATGGTGTTGGCGCTGTCGGAGATCCATCTGTGCATGGTTCAGGCTGCAGTGTTGACGTCGTCGTTTTCTGCGATGGTTGGGGTGGAGTTGCTGAGTGATGAGGTTAGCTGGTCGTCGGTGATTCTGGTCCAGTTTCTTCATGGGAGCAGGTGCTGGTGTCTGTGAATGGTGGGTGTTTTGAAGGTGAAATGGACGCATCGATGGTCAGTCCATGGGAGTTCGTGGTGTGGCTGAAGGTGATGGAGTTTCCTGTTGTGAAAAGGGGGTCGAGGGTGTGTCCTGCTGAGTGCATCAGTTCGGTCACTATCTGGCGGAGTCCAATGTTGTGGAGGTTGTCCAGGAGGGATGTCGTGCTGAGGTCCAGTTGGTTGTCGAGGTGGAAGTTGAGGTCTCCCAGTAGGGTGTAGTTGATGGACGCGATGGCATGCGGTGAGATGATGTCCGTGATGGATTTGGCGAAAAGTCCACGGGGTCCAGGGGGTCGGTGGATGAGGGTTCCTCGGAGGGTGGAGGTAGGACTGGCCAGTATCTTGAAGTGAAGGTGTTTCAATCATGTCTGTGGGCTCGTCAGGGAGTGTGCTCAGGGGGAGGGTGGATTTGTGGACGATGGCGATTCCTCCTCCTTGGCGGGTGGGATGGTCCTTCCTGGAGATCTTGTATCCTTGGGGAATGGCAATGGCGATGTCCAGTTCCGAGGTGGTGTTGGTCCAGGTTTTGGTAAAGAATGCTACGTCTGGGGTAGTGCTGTCGAGGAGGTCCCAGATTTCAGTGGTGTGTTTGTGGAAGGATCGCACGTTGAGGAGGATGCATTGCAGGGTCTTCGGTTCGGTTGTGTTCTTGCGGGCGGATTGCGCTGGGTCAGTGGTCTTGGTGGTGCTGCAGGTGTGCCGGCAGCGGTGACAGCGGGTCCGTGGGTGTCGGCTGGTGATGCTAGCTTGCAGTTGTTGTTGCGGCCTGGGTTGAGAGCGTGGCGGGCCGCTGGGTCGTAGCGTTGGCAGTGCAGAGATCCAGGGTTCCGGGCGCAGGTCGCAGTCGGGTCGCGGACGGGCGCCGACGAGCTTGCCTTTCGCGCAGCGGCCGCCATTAAGTAGGGGTCGGGGATGGCTGGACAGCTGGGAGGCGGGGAGGGGAGCTGGATTGGGCCGGTCGCACTGGTCGTGCTGGGGGGGGGCGCGGGTGCAGCAGCGGCGGGGAAAAACAGGCTGAAAAAGGCAAAAGGAAAAAGGCAGAAAAGAGATAGAAAAGTGCAAATAAGGAAGCAAAAGTGCAAGAAAGAGTGGAGGAAAGACACAGAGGACACAGGAGAGTGAAAGGGGGAGATTGAGATGAGGGTAAAAAACGAGTGAAAAACGGAGGAAAGACAAAGAAGGAGAGTGAAGGGGGAGCTTGAAATGTGGGGAAAACGACAGAAAAAGTGCAAGAAAGGGTGGGGGAAAGACACAGAGGACATAGGCAGAGTGAAAGGGGGAGATTGAGATGAGGGTAAAAAACGAGTGAAAAAAGGGAGGAAAGACACAGAAGGAGAGAGAAGGGGGGAGCTTGAAATGAGGGGAAAACGACAGAAAATGGGCGAAAGACCCAGAAGGAGAGTGAAGGGGAGATAGAAGTGAGGGAAAAAACGAGTGAAAAGGAGAGAAAAAGCGGAACAAGAGAATGGAGACAGAGGTCCACCAGGGATGAGGCGCAGGTGAAACCTGCGGGTGGAGGATGGCCTCGAACACCAACACTCAAGAGTGCAGGGGCTTGAGGGAAGACCTCACTTAATGGTGAAGCTGCGAGGGAGGGAGAGCAATTTCACTGACAATGAGTCAGTGAAAAGCTTGCTGCCCTTTTGCTGCCCCACTTCATGACAGCCTGCACCCACTCCTGCCTGCAGGTGCACCTGAAAATGTGTACTCATTCCCTCTGGCAGTAGCACAGCACCCTGCTAAAGCCAGCAATGTTACAAACTAGTGATGTTCCCATGCCAGCATCGCACACATTCCTGTTTAGTTGGAAATCATATCTATTCTAATGTCTTGTGTTTTTTTATTAGCTCTTTCTAAGCATTGTAAATAACAGTTATTACTATTACAAATGTGTGGTACTTATCTACAGTGTTGAATTTACCAACAGAAAAATGGAAAGGTGAATCGACCTTTCTGAGACTTAAATTCATCACTGGTATCTCTTGTTTTATTGTGAAAACGTTTTATTGGAATTTGTAAACATATACCATTGCCTACATCTATTGGCCGGTGAGGGACTTCAATCTGCTGCAGAACATAAGTAGGAAAAGACCCTTTGAACTCCCTCTCTCTCTTTCAACTTACGTCTAGCATTCCACCTCCCCAGGGTAATTCCTCATAATCACCAATGCGTGCAGGAGTCCAAGATAGCTCATAGGGTTATTTTTCCTTGTGCAGTGTTAGTTTATTTTTGGACCTGTGGTCTAGAGTAAGGTGAAGGACTGTAAGGTAGGGGTCTTCAACCTTTTCTGTAATAAGAGCTACTACTTATGTTTAATGAAAATCAACCGGAGCTACTAATATTATTAGTGTTATAATAGTGGCCTTATAAGACAAAATGACATAAGTGGCCACATATTGCAAGATTGCTGGTAGTGATCACCTCAGTGCATCAGGTAGGGTTGCCAGTGAGGTTTTGGCTTAAGGCCCATAGAAGATGGCTGCCTGCTGAATCAGCTCAGTGACAGCCAGGATTGAATTTAACAATGACAGCAGTGAATTTATTTTCTACATACCAAAACTAGTAGAAAGCTAGTTGTGAGTCATCCCTTTCTTTAATTTTGAAACTGAAACTGTTTTCAGTGCTGCTGCTTTGTGAAAGATCTGTTGCATGAAGCAACCAGCTGTCTCTTCAGTTCATGGCTGCCATTTCCTGGTATTTATGATGCATGGAGAGCTTGCCGAATATATTTCTGTTTTACACCTGCTTTATAGGTTGAGCCTAGGCAGCGCGTATGCTGTCTCTTCGAGACATGCTGTATTCACTATGTGGGCTTACAGCTTGCCCATTGCCTTTTTTATTAGTCCCTTCATTTGATGTTCAATAATGGTTGCTTGCAAGTGGTTAATCCTTCATATTTGTACCTCCTTTTTTTGCCTTTTTGTTTCCTTCCACCCAATCACTTGTATGTTTACGCTTCTGTGTTTATTTGTTGATTTTGGGGAACTATTGTATTCTTTGATTCCTGCTTGTGTTTGTCATTGCTTGTTTCACTTGCTGCTTGTTTTGTGTTTCTTGTTCCCCCATGCCCCCACCCTTCTGCACAGTTCTTGCTTCCACATGCACCCACCCTTCCCCCGTATTTTTATTGTTGCTTCCCCCGTCATTAGGCCTCCACCCCTCATCATGTTTCCACCTGCAACGCCATCTTGCCAGCAGTAAATGATCAGGGCCATAGCTGAGCGGACAGAGGAAGGTGGTGTTTCCAACTGTGCCGCGCAATGCAGTGGGGGTTAGGATCGCCTGCCTTCCTGCTGCCTTAGGGGCTGCACTGTGGGAAGGCTCTGCCACCAGCATTGTAGACACTTCAGTGGTAACTGAGTTGTGCTGTAAGCCGGCAGCATGTCTGTTCTATGCTGTGTAAGGCAGGTAAGAAGAGATCGTACTGCTGTGTATATAAACAACATGCGTGGAGAGCTTGGAGTGGCTGAGCAGGCACTGTTAGCATTGCCTAATGCTAGAGTCTAGTTTGTGATATAAATCTATTTTGTAATGTCTGTGTGGGTAGATCATGCCTAGATATGGGTAGCCCAGACTCGACTGGCAAGTTGTTAGCCTCATCCATGCATGCAGTGGTCGCATGGCCCTGCACAAGGAAGGTGCTGCAGATGCAGCACCTATAGATCTGAATATTCCATGAGGCAGTCAGCAGCCCCACCCACAGATGCCTGGAGTGGGTAGGGAAGGTGTAGCAATCCCATACTACAATTCTCAATTGCTTTGGATCACAGTGTCCTTGGAAACAAGGGTCATGGAAGTGCACCAAGACTCCAATCTTTGGCACTTCCACACTGAGGGCTATCTCCAGCACATTTTAGATTGTGTGCCTTAAAGCGGTGCCTCATTATGCCGTGCTGTGCGACCCAGGAATGTGTGTTTATTGCTTTGTAGAATGCATCAAAGATCAAAAGTTGAGCAGCTGCTGGGCACTGAATCTGACCCCCAGCATAGTTACACTCTTTCAGCCATTGGGCCCCTGCTTCAGGTACCGAGATCACAGCAAGATGCGTTACTTTTGTAAAATCATGTTAACACAGCAGGGAGCTGAGAATTCACAGAAAAAAATTGTGGTTTTTTAGTTGTCTTTGAACTGCCGTTGTGCTGGAAGCTGTATATTTGGATTATAGTTGAGCCTTCCAGAGCCCCTGGCCTTTTTAGTCAACACACTAATACAGTTGAGTTGCTTTAAAAAAGCACGTTGCAAGATCACTCTCCGTGTCACTTGTATTTTTGCTGCTTTAGCGCATTCAGGCACTCGATTTATCGGTGGCAAAAGGCCTTTAAAGATTCTGAGAACAGACCACGAAGTCAGTGCTGTAGAGGCTATCGTTAATTCCTAAGATGAGACAGTCCACGAGACTGAAGTCTAAACATTTACAGTACAACCAGCATGTTTTGTTGCTTGCTTTTAATGTCCATACTTTTAAAATCTTGAAGATTTTTCCTTTCCTTTATATTCTGTATTTGGGTAAAGAGTTAAAATACAGAACATATTTATACGCCTTACTTTAGAAGTTTATCTGAACACCCATAGCCTCTCATTTTCTTTTAGTGAGATCACAGTCTCTCCCTTCACCCTCTCTCCCCAAGTCTACAAAACTCCCAACCGTGTACAGTAACACACTGGAGTCGACACCCCCTCCTACCACTATGCATCTTACAACGTATTTCTTCCTCCAGCTAATGAAACCAGAGAGCCAGTTACGTCCCCATCATAGGTTTCATCAGCATAAGACTTTTCTTTTATTATTTTAGAAAGTGTACCAGATGCTAGACACCCAGGTACCTCGCATTCTTTTTTGCCCAACATATAGCATTATAGATCTGTGCTCACAAGCAGTTCTTTGTGTTAACAGTAAATGTTGTTACAGAGATTTGCATAATGCTCTATAGACATTAGTATGGCTTTGCAGCAATCCCGTAGTTCTAGACTAACAACTGCTTGATAAAATGCGCATTATAACTAAGTTAAGGCAACTTGCTAGTTTTAATTAAATAATTTTCAAAGGGCATCCTTGAATTCAATGAATGGTGAGTGATTCGTTCCTGTCTGTTTAGTGCTTCTTTCCTTCCACTCTGCGGGCCCAATTTACAAACCCACCTTGAAAAAGTAGGAAGTCGGCAGGCGTGTCCAAGATGGCACCAGAATAGATGTGTATTCATGGAGCTCCGCAGGCCATTTGTGTGAAATAGCGGGTGCGGCATGCTCTGGGCCTCCACAGTGATCCCACAGCCGGGAACCGTACCCAGAGGTCAATGTGATGCAGTAGTGCCCCTGAGCTGCTGCAGCTCCCCAGCCCACAGGGCGAAGCGCTGAACCAGCCAAAATGGCAGCCGCTGTGGAGCTTTGATCTCTGCCGGCCTGGTGGGCTCCGTTGCTTCGTTCCTGCCCCGCCACACCTAACGAGGCCCTCAAATTTGTCCCCAGCAGCGATGGCCCTAGGCCTCCATTTGTGCAAGGGATCCCCCTTAACAAGTTCCACCAGCTAAATTGGGGTTTAAGTAGGGCTGAGGCCCTAGGATCCTTAAGTTCAGGAATGGTCAGATTCTGCAGGGCTGCTTGAATCGTGGGCCTCTCCTCTGCCGGTAGGGACTACGCTCATATCCCAGCGCGGAAGCGGATACAGTTGTTTACCACTGACATGGACCCCTTCTGCTATGCTCATGTTCATCGGGTTCCCAGGAGGGGAACGCAACCGTTGTCCTGTTCTGAGTTACTCTCCCTTTCCCCAAACTCGACAATTCACTTATAGCCATTTGCGATCTAAGTCCTGGCAGCTAGACAGGCTCGATGGAGGAACCCCACTAATGTCTGGCCTGCCCTCAACAGCTGGCACTTTCAATGAACTGGTAATTATCTAAATACTTATCTTTATTGTTGGAGGCCTTAACACTCCAGTAAAGCGCCTGGCCCTCCTCTCGTTGCTTAGAGATTCTAGGTGTTCCATTTGCCTTATTCAAGAAACCCATCTACTCAAAGCTTGTCCCGATGGTTTGATCAGCAATATTTCTTCTCCGTCCAGGAAAATGTGCAGGGGTGGTGATCATGTAAGCCACGCATTTCCCGGTAAGGGTTAACCAAACACAAGCATAACTGCCAGGTAGACTACTCTCCTTATGCATCTCAATAAAGGAGTACACATTCACACTTACTAATGTATATGCCCCAAACGACCACCAGGAAGCCTTCTTTCTAGATGCTGTGGACTGGCCACCCCAAATGCAGACGCTCTTATAGGGGCGACTTTAATCTGGTCCCTGATGCGGTCTCGGATAGATTGGTCCAGAGGACAAGTCAGACAGGACAATCATATAGACGGGCCTGGGGGACATGGAGCTTGTAGACGTGTAGCGATTGCGACACCCAGCAATAAAAGATTACACCTACTTTTCCTCAGCCCATCAAACATATGCCAGAATAGATTTCTTTCTTCCCCAGAAAGAGTGGCCACGCCTATGTCCACCGATGAGGTGGCTACTGTGAAGCGTGGCCACTCTTTCTGGCCATTCCCTCATCTCCACCACAATACACATCCCAGACGCCAGTCTGCAATGCGTTCCTGGTGCCTCAATCATAAACTATTAACATACGATTCCACCATATCCAAAATCAACGACACTATGCACGCCTTTCCCAGCACAATGACACATCTGAGACCCCCATCACTTTACAGTTGGACACACTAAAAGCAATAATACTGGACATCTTTGTAGCCGTCACGATCCAGCTTAATAGGGATAGAAGGGATGAGCCATCTTGCTTGGAGGGGCAGGTGAAGGAATTAGAGGAGACCCATAACCAATCTGGTTCCCGCAAAATACAGCAACAACTTAACACAGCCAGCAAACAACTTAAGGCCCTGGGCATGGATAAAGAGGAATACGTTCTCCTCCGCACTAAAAAAAAATATTATGCTAAGGCTATAAAGCAGGGCTCCTTTTGGCACATAGGCTATGCTCCCAAGTACTCAAGCAAAGAGTAGCGGAGATTGAGGGATTCCAGGGCAGCAGGGTGTGCCAAGATGTACAAATTGCTTGAGAAGTCGTTCACTTCTACTCTACCCTATATGCAGCTGAGGTGCTTGAGCTGGGGGATGCTGAAACCTACTTAGTACAAGTCCCTATCGGCCGCTTCCCCACAGATGATGCCTTACACTTATACATGGATATTCATCCCATTGAGGTGCTCACAGCCATAACATACCTGCAGTCCGACAAAGTGCTGGGCCCAGACGGCTATACCTGTTACTTTTACAAACTCTCCTTGCCCCACTCCTGGCTCACCTTTATAGCTTGTTTATCTCCTCCAGCACCCTCACGGACACTATGAGAGTGGACTGCGTGCACTGGCCATACCTTCAGTTGGTGCTAGCATAGGCCGGTCTCGGTGACCGATTCCAACGTTGGATAAGGTGGAGTTACACTAACTGCACGGCCAAAGTCAATGGACTCATGTTGCAACACTTTAAAGTAGCCCGTGGCACTCTGCAGGGATGCCCCTTGTCTCCACTCCTTTTCACCCTCTATATGGAGCTGTCTGCCAAACGAGTGCGCAGACATGCATTCATAACCGGCATCACCATGGGGGGCATTGGAACATAAACTCACCTTGTACGTGGATATTGTTAAGTTAGCCATCACACAATCCTTCACCTTCATTCCTACACTGAGCCTGGAACTCGAAGCCTTTGAAAGTAAATCTTCAGAAAGCCCAAGCTCTTAATCTTACCATCCCACAAGCTGACCAACTCTAGCTTGAGCGCCTCTTCCCCTTTCCATTGACTATCCAAAAGGTCACATACCTAGATTACAAATATACTAAACACCTGCCAAGAATTCCTGTCATGCGTGGGGAGGAAAACGGTAACCAGCGACAACGGACTACATCTCCCAGGATGCTTAGCGGTTGAGAGGTTATGAAAACAGGAGAGCTGTTACAGAACTCAAGGAAAACACGCCCTTATGTAAACAGGAGAGCTGTTACATAACTCAAGGAAACACGCCCTTATGTAAACAGGAGAGCTGTTACATAACTCAAGGAAAACACGCCCTTATGTAAACAGGAGAGCTGTTACATAACTCAAGGAAACACGCCCTTATGTAAACAGGAGAGCTGTTACATAACTCAAGGAAAACACGCCCTATAAAGGGAGGAACCGGGAGGTACAACGCTGTCGGATATTGTGTTTACACCGACGTACCTGCTTCGTGAAGAGCAGTGTTCCGGAGTGGTGCTCCAGTAAGGCAAGAACGGAGGTAGGTCGAGTCGTTACTCCCTGGGCCGTGTCTTGCCCCATCGACACCTGTGAAGGACCCGGAAGCTCTACCGGTCAACCATTGAGCTTCGCTTTTTTGACTCGGCTGAGTCAAAGCGCAGTGGCGCTTTTGCTGGTTGGAGTCGTAACTCCCAGCCCGACCGGAGATACAGGGACTGCCAGCTGTCACGCACACCAGGAGGTGTTTGCCGCGTTACAGACTCGGAAGTCCACAGGATCGATCGAGCGGCTGCTCTCGGTTCAGTCTTCTTACTTTTGATTGGGGTATCGGTGACGCATCACCAGGAGGTGACTCCGCGTCCCGGTGCAGTCTGAGGAAGAGGTTGAGCGGCTGCTCCCTTCAGGTAGAGACCCCGGCTGGGTGTTTCCCTGACTCCTCGATTCTCCCCAACACTCTTCGTGCCCCTCACAGCCTACCGATTGGCATTGTCGGCCATTTCATTTCTGCCCTCTGTTGGCATACGCCGGGACCGGCGTATATGCAGAGGACGGTTAGGACCATCTGTGCGGTGGGCTGGTAACGTACATAGCCTGGAGGATTCCAGTGACTATAACTTTTGTTTATTCTTAGTGTTATTTGTGCCTTCATTAAAATAACTTACCCTTCACAAGTGGTTGCGTCCTCATTATCGTGTCTGTTAAACGATCCTGAGACGTTCAGGGCGTTACAAAATATCCGACCCTAAACAACACTAACTGTCTCCCGGTCGATAACAGACATGGCAACACTTGATGCTGTGCTGGCTGCTTTAGCGACCGTGCAAGTTGAATTGGCTGCCTCTAGGCAAGAGACAGCCGATGTAAAAGCCAGACTGGACGCTATCCAATTGGACCCGCTCACGCCCAGCACCTCCCTCACGAACCAGACCACTGCGGTAGTAGTGGAAATACCGGTAGCCATCCCCTTGGCAACACCAGACAGGTACGGTGGGGATCCTAACACAGTGCAGGTATTCCTCACACAAGTGGCGCTACATTTCTCGTGCAAGCCAAGGGCGTTCCCCACGAGTCAGGCTCGCGTGGCTTTCCTTATTTCCTATTTGGCTGGAAACGCGGCACAATGGGCCGTACCTCTGGTGAGCAGGGACGACCCCATCTTATGTGATTGGGGTGCTTTTCGCGAGGAATTCCTGAAGGTATTCGATAGAAGGGCATCTCGGAGTCACTCATCCATCCCTTCCCTTTCCAACTCAGTCACTAAGGGACACCGACACCTGTTTCTCACGGTGCACGTGGGAGTGCATGCCCAGTGGATACCCGTTGTGGCCATGGTGGATTCAGGGGCCACTGGCATATTTATGGACCACAACGAGGCATGCAGGCTAGGGCTAGTGCTTCTTCCCAAAGCTGTACCCGAAGACGTCTATGCTGTAGACGGAAGGCGATTGGTGACGGGGCCCATCGGGCAGCACACGGGGGTCCTTCCGATGAGATATGGGAGGAACCATTTGGAACAAATCGATTTTAACATCTTCCGAGCGCCCCAATATGGCGTCATATTGGGATTGCCGTGGCTACAGAAACACAACCCCTCTGTGGATTGGCCAACACATCGCGTCGAAATGACGTCACCGTATTGCATCCTGCATTGTGGAAAAAGAACGGAATCCCTTGACGCAGATGAGAGCGGGAGTCAGACGGTGGCTACAGCGGCGGAAAAAGATGTGGCTCTCCCCCAGGCTTATCACAGTTTTGAGGATGTATTTGATGAGGTGAAGGCGGAAGTGCTACCACCACATAGACAGTTTGACTGCCAGATCGACCTGGTGCCAGGGGCCAGCGTTCCCAGCGGCAGGCTGTATGCCCTGACGGAGCCTGAAAACGTGCATCTCCGGGGGTACCTGGATAAACTCCTCAAACTAGGATTCATCCGCCCGTCCAAGTCTCCGGCCGCCTCGCCACTCTTCTTCATCCCGAAAGCTAATGGGGAGCTGAGAGCCTGTGTGGACTTTAGGGCATTGAATGCGATCACCATAAAGAATCGGTACCCCTTGCCTCTCATCAGTGTACTTCTGGAACAGGTCAAGAAAGCTCGTATCTACACCAAGTTGGATTTGAAAGGGGCATACCATCTGGTGCGCATGAGGGACGGAGACGAGTGGAAGACCGCCTTTAAGACCAGGTTCGGCCTTTTTGAGTACCTCGTCATGCCGTTCGGGCTGTGCAACGCCCCGGCAGCCTTTCAGTACTTTTTGAATGAGGTATTCAGAGAGGAGTTGGATATCTACGTGGTCGTATATATCGACGACATCCTCATCTATTCGTCCAGTGTGGAGGAGCACGTACACCACGTCAAAGCTGTGCTCCAAAAGCTGAGGGAAAACAAGCTGTTTTGTAAACTCAGCAAGTGTGACTTCCACGTCACATCCGTGGAATTCCTCGGAGTAATGCTGAGTCCAGAGGGACAGGAGATGGCAGAACGAAAGATCAAGGCGGTGAAAGACTGGCCGGTGCCCCAAAGCGTGAAGGACGTCCAAAGTTTCATTGGCTTCGCCAACTTTTACAGGCGGTTTATAGATGGATTTTCAGGATTGGTGGCCCCAATCACACAGCTACTGAGGAAGTCCAAGGAGTTTGTCTGGTCCCCTGAAGCGAACGCAGCCTTTGAGGCCCTGAAAAGCGCCTTTGGTAAGGCGCCGGTGTTGGCTCACCCCGATCCGGATCTCCCCTACGTGGTGGAAGCGGACGCATCGGATGTGGCGCTGGGGGCTATCTTGTCCCAACGCAACCACGACACAGGGGTGCTTCATCCCGTTGCGTACATGTCCCGCAAACTCAACGACGCCGAACGCAACTACCATATTGCGGAGAAGGAGCTTCTCGCAATCAAGGACGCCTTCACCGAATGGAGGCATTGGTTGATGGGGGCAAGACATGTGGTATCGGTGTACACGGATCATCGGAATCTTCAGTTCATGACGGCCACACGACACCTTTCTCCCAGGCAGCTGCGGTGGATGATCTTCTTTGCGGGGTTCAACTTCCGCATCACTTATCGGCCGGGGACGGAAAACCGGAAGGCGGACGCCCTGTCCCGTCAATCTACGGTTAAGGAACCATTGCCTGCGACCGAGCATTCCATCATTTCCCCGAGGATGGTATTGGGAGTTATCCAACCGGATACGTTCCTGAGGGGAATAAAGAGAGGGATCAGGTCATTCGCATGGCGGAGGTGGCTCCTCAGTCACAGAGAATGGCAGCTGAAGGACGGGATACCCCTGAAGGGCAGGTGCCTATTGATACCCACGCCTAGGCTAAGGAAACAAGCATTCATCTGGTGCCATGACTCTCCATGCGCAGGTCATTTGGGCTTTGAAAAAACGGTGGCTAGCATGGGACGGCATTTCTGGTGGCCAACCATGAGAGTGGATGTCAGGAGGTGGGGACAGGAGTGTCCTACGTGTGCCACCATGAAGGCCGACCATGGCCGAACCCAAGGGCTCTTACATCCACTTCCGACCCCGGATAGACCATGGGATAACATATCACTGGACTTCGTAGTGGGCCTCCCGGTAGACCAGGGGATGACGGCAATACTGGTGGTGGTGGATTACTTGACGAAAATGGGGCACTTCATCCCCTGCAAGAGAGTCCCTACGGCCGGGGAATTGGCGTCACTACTCCTAAAGAATGTGGTACGACTGCATGGATTACCTGGGGTGATCGTGTCGGACCGGGGGTCGCAGTTTACTGCGCAATTCTGGAAGACGTGGTGCACAGTTCTGCATGTTAAGACCGCCCTGTCCACCAGCTACCACCCTCAAACGGACGGCCAAACCGAGCGCCTGAACCAAACGCTCAAACAGTATCTGCGATGTTTTGTGGACCAGGGCAGGGACGAATGGGTCGACTTGCTATGGGTTGCAGAGATAGCCTATAACAACGCCACTCACAGCTCCACACAGTCATCTCCGTTCTATAGCAACTATGGCCATCATCCCAGGTTCTTGCCATTTCTACATCCGTTCAGAGAGGACAGGATTCCCGCCACAGCGGACAGGGTGGCACACATAAAAGACACGTTGATGCGCTCAAGGGCTGTCCTAATAGAGGCCAAGAGAAGATACAAGGCTGCGGCAGACAGGAAGAGAAGGCCCGGGCCGCTGTACCGCACTGGAGACTACGTCTGGATATCCACAAGAAACATGAGGTTTCGAAAGAACTGTGTTCCATCCCAAGTACATGGGCCCCTATCGAATTACCAAGTGTATGGGTTCCGTGAACGTGAAGGTGTGCTTGCCCCAGTCATTACGGATACACCCTGTCTTTCACGTATCATTGCTCAAACCAGCACCCTCCAAGCCGTCTGGGACACCTAGGCCGATATGCGTGGAGTCGGAGGTGGAGTATGAAGTGTCGGGCATACGGGCGTCCAAATGGCGCAGGGGGAAGCTGTGGTACCTGGTTGCGTGGAAAGGATATGGCCCGGAGGAGCAATCATGGGAACCGGCTGAAGGGGTTCATGCTCCGCGCCTGGTCTCCTTGTTCCATCGGCGTTTTCCTGCCAGCGCTGGACCCGTGGGGAGCCGCTGAGAGGGAGGATGTACTGTCAAGAATTCCTGTCATGCGTGGGGAGGAAAACGGTAACCAGCGACAACGGACTACATCTCCCAGGATGCTTAGCGGTTGAGAGGTTATGAAAACAGGAGAGCTGTTACAGAACTCAAGGAAAACACGCCCTTATGTAAACAGGAGAGCTGTTACATAACTCAAGGAAACACGCCCTTATGTAAACAGGAGAGCTGTTACATAACTCAAGGAAAACACGCCCTTATGTAAACAGGAGAGCTGTTACATAACTCAAGGAAACACGCCCTTATGTAAACAGGAGAGCTGTCACATAACTCAAGGAAAACACGCCCTATAAAGGGAGGAACCGGGAGGTACAACGCTGTCGGATATTGTGTTTACACCGACGTACCTGCTTCGTGAAGAGCAGTGTTCCGGAGTGGTGCTCCAGGAAGGCAAGAACGGAGGTAGGTCGAGTCGTTACTCCCTGGGCCGTGTCTTGCCCCATCGACACCTGTGAAGGACCCGGAAGCTCTACCGGTCAACCATTGAGCTTCGCTTTTTTGACTCGGCTGAGTCAAAGCGCAGTGGCGCTTTTGCTGGTTGGAGTCGTAACTCCCAGCCCGACCGGAGATACAGGGACTGCCAGCTGTCACGCACACCAGGAGGTGTTTGCCGCGTTACAGACTCGGAAGTCCACAGGATCGATCGAGCGGCTGCTCTCGGTTCAGTCTTCTTACTTTTGATTGGGGTATCGGTGACGCATCACCAGGAGGTGACTCCGCGTCCCGGTGCAGTCTGAGGAAGAGGTTGAGCGGCTGCTCCCTTCAGGTAGAGACCCCGGCTGGGTGTTTCCCTGACTCCTCGATTCTCCCCAACACTCTTCGTGCCCCTCACAGCCTACCGATTGGCATTGTCGGCCATTTCATTTCTGCCCTCTGTTGGCATACGCCGGGACCGGCGTATATGCAGAGGACGGTTAGGACCATCCGTGCGGTGGGCTGGTAACGTACATAGCCTGGAGGATTCCAGTGACTATAACTTTTGTTTATTCTTAGTGTTATTTGTGCCTTCATTAAAATAACTTACCCTTCACAAGTGGTTGCGTCCTCATTATCGTGTCTGTTAAACGATCCTGAGACGTTCAGGGCGTTACAACACCAGAGCGTACGGTGGAGTGCAATTATGCCATGCTTCTCTCCAATGAGTGATCAGATCTACAATCCTGGAAGGGAAGAACCCTATCTTGACTTAGAAAGCTGGCAGCAATTAAGATGACCTTACTGCCCAAGATGCTTTATGTAATGCAGACCCTACTGTTTCAGCCCCTCCCACCACAAGTCATAGGTAAACTGCAACACCTAATTGACGACTACATATGGGCTAGTAGAAAGGCGCGCATGGAAAAGAAGCAGGCACACTTTGCCACTGCAGAGGGTGGCTTAGGCATTCCCCATTTGGTGCGGTACTACCAGGCAGAGCAGCTTAGATATTTAGCGGAGTGGTCTAGGCCTTGTACTGAGAAGCACTGGTGCTTTATGGACTAAGGAGTGGCTGGAATCCATATTTGGGGATACCATGGCTCCCCAGGTCACACGGCCACTGCAGGTTTATATCACACCAATAGTCAGGACAACCGTAGACACCTGGAATAACGTACAATTGATACAATAGCTCTCCACCTCCATCTCACCACAGACACCGATCACAGGTAATCCCGACTTTCACTCAATTCTACAGGGGACCACATTCTCACTGTGGCATCAAGCCAATAGTAATAGGGTGGGGGACCTATTCAACCTAGACAGTCTCATGGCTTTTGCCAAGGTCCAGGCT
The DNA here is from genome assembly GCF_964204655.1 of Triturus cristatus. Classification (NCBI taxonomy): domain Eukaryota; kingdom Metazoa; phylum Chordata; class Amphibia; order Caudata; family Salamandridae; genus Triturus; species Triturus cristatus. Next base: position 278,544,569 of record NC_140580.1, on the reverse strand, counting down.
AATTATGGCATTCCTCCCGATGCTCACTGGCAGTACGTTGTTGTTCGTGATTGTGTTACACAGCCACACATAGGTCCACACACCAGCTGGCCCCTTACACCTTTTGAGAGAAGGCTTTTGTATGGACAAAAGGCTCCTCTCTGACATCTGTGCTTTCCTAAATGCCGTGCTGCCTACTACCAAATCTCCTGCACAGCGATGGGAATCAAAATGTGAGCACACCTTTACCCCTAGGAAATGGTCCGTCATTTTACGAAGCTCCCGCTCGTCTGCCTGCAGCACCTCTGGTAAAGAGACCTTACTGAAAATTGCACATTATTGGTAATATACTCCACTTAGAACAGCTAAATGGAAGCAGGGTGGGGTGATAGCTGCTGGAAGCAATGCGGACAGCCAGGCACATTAATATACATTCTTTGGCATTACCCCAAACAAAAACAATACTGAATGGATATCATGGCAGACATTAACGAGATGCACAACGCTAATCTACCTTGATTCCCCAGTTGCATATTGTTGGGCCTCCCCAACGCACTAACCTACCTTCTATGGTCGGCAAGGTGACAAGCCACCACCCTCACCCTCTGTGCAGCCAAACAAGTCATACTGTTTAGGTGGAGCACAGATAAGACACTAATTCAACTGGATTGGCAGCATAAACTTTGGGACGTCTGGGATGGAAGAACTGATGGCGTTGGTGGACCGCAAACTGCCACAATTTGACTAAAAATGAGGGTCTTGTATACGGTTTCTGTCCCACAAATTCAGGAAACTATCCTGCCCAGCTTACTTGCAGGTACTCTGCCTCGCATATACGAACCATGGCGCCACCTAAGGTGTTGAAATGATGGCTTCCCATATACCCTCCATCACAGGGCCAGAACATCTTATATGTCCCACTCGAGTTGTTGAGTCGATCCCTATCCCCCTTCCCCTGACATTCGTGTCTACCTTGCCTCGTCTCCCTGCCTGCTATCCTACCTGTCTGATTTCCCTCCCTACCGGTTAAACCAGGGATACTCAAAGTATGGCCCGGGGCAGTGAAGTACTGGGTATTTTCAGTCCAGCGGTGCAGGGGAACACAACCTATGACTTCGGGGTTCTTCCTGTTTCAGACCTACAGAAACATAGAGTCTTCTGGGTGAAGTCAAAGATCAGTTTATTGGCTGCAGACCAATTACAGGCGTCCTAGAAGTACAACAGCGTGTATGTTCTCAGGAGACTGCTGAAAATCACAGAAACGGGCTTCTTCTTAAATACAGAATATCCTGCCTCAGGCATACATTCCTTAGTTTACGATATGGCCATTACATGTATACATTTCAAACGAAAAGGCAGAGTCATGATGACCATCCCATATTCCAGTTAAGCCAGCCCGCAATTATTTACACAGCAAGGCTCAGATCCCACATCAGATATCGATAGGCCCCAATAAACATGAGCATCTCCTGTTTGGGAAACAAGCCATAAAGCAGGAACAGTCAGGTGAGAAAGAGATTAGCTGGAGGCTCGTGTAGGATGAAAAGACTTTATGGTGTGTCAAGCCCTGATGCTAATCACAGGTGGCCAGAGGACGGGGAACTCGTGAGACCAGTTTGACCTGGGGCAGCGGAGCCAAGCTGCCCAGGTCACAGAAAAGTCAAAGAAAGGTACATGTGCTCTAAAAGGCCCATTTTCGCTTCATGCTATATAGCCTATGTGAGGGCAACCATAAGCTGGCCACCGCTCTAAAATGGAACCCACGTCGTGATGTATAATAGCGTATACACTGTGCATTCATAGCTAAAACGTTACACAAAGCACTTGTACATACCGCATTAACCATTCGCGGTTCACTAATACCGGGATAGACAGGGGTAGGGCCCTGCCTCCTACGCGGTCCCAAATTCTAAAGTACGACAGACCCTCCTTTTGCCCTTACATAGGTAATAACTATACTCATTTCAATCCGAGTCTAGGTCAATATTCATGAAGTCATGGAGATGTTGCTGTAGCATCATCCTATTACTTAGCTCGTCCATCGAGACAGGTTTCCTTACACATAATGTAGCACAGAGGCCACATATCGCAGGAGCACACTGTATGCACAGACAGAACAGGAAAAGGATGGCTAAGATCATTCCAATGACCATCAGAACTTTCCAACCCCAGGCAGATATCAGTTCCCAGAACCACCCCACCAGTGACCAATCTCCTTTGTCCATGTGTATGGACTCAGATATTTTATGTAGTTTGGAGATGGCTTGATAAACTGTTGGAGCATTGTCTGGTATGAAAATGCAACAACTGGATTGGATAACCTTACATACCCCACCACGGTCTGCAAGTATGACGTCTAGAACCATGCGGTTCTGCAAAGTCATGAGGCGATCCGCTTGGAGCTCAGCTGTCAAATTACCAAGGGCACCAGCCGTAACATTAACAGTGGATTCAACCACACGAGTCAGCTGTCTCAGGTTCCTACTATTAACCATAGGTCCCCAAAACGGCAGGAAACCCAAAAAGAAATCTCCCGCTTCCTGACCGGCAGTATCCTCCTTACTAATCACGCCTCTCACAACTCTGGTCTTGTGATAGTCGGAGGCGGCAGTAAATGTTGGCGGTAGCAGATTTGCAATATAACATGTGCCCGAGAAGTCAGGGGGCAACCATGTATATGCTCGGTCATTGCAGATAAAATATGTACCCTTGGCAGCCAAAAACGCAGGGGAAAACTGTGACGGAAAAGTGTACGTTTCAGTACAGTCACTTCTTCCCAGTTGAGCTCTAGGATTCTGACCATTACCTTGCAAACAGAACCGACCTATGTGGGGTACGACCCAGATTGGGGATGAGATTTTCCGCTGTCTTTCACCTAGACTAATACTATACCCCGTCGCGTTCCACCCTACATAAGCTCTCAACTCTTCTTTGGGAATAGATGAGTATGCATCGATATCTCTACTCATATCGGCAACTCCTTTCATTAAAGCTTTATTATTGGTGCTAGGTCTGATGGAACGCGGTTGTCGCGGGGATTAGGCATCTAGAGCATAGAGAAACATGGTCTGGAATGCCCATGACGATCCATTGTAACTACACGGCAGCACTAGATAGGGAATACCCTTATTAATGGTATGTGGCATTAAACCGCACACCCAACAATTTGTTGTATTCATGACTAGTTGGTGCTGGTGCAGGAGCTGAATAAACGAGTTATTCACAAACTCTGATCGTCTAGCTTGTTCATGTTCAGGCAGAGGGTGAAAAGAGTGTGAGGAGATAGTAGGAGGAGGTATAGGCTGTACAGTGGGTGCAATGGGCTCTTGAGAGGAGAAGAATACAAATCCTACAGTAAACACTACCATACTACATAATACAAACAGGCATAAAAATACAAAACGTTTGCTCCTCATTATTTTACATATTCTTGCTTTAAAGTTCATTTCCTCAGTGAGTCTCTCCATCTTGAAAAACTCCATCCTCTAATCGTGCCGCTCGCGGCGGGTGAGTATCTTCTGCTAAGGAGTACGCCTGTCAGTCCAGGGAACGCCCTAGACCAACCAGAACCGTCGACCTAACGTCTTCGGCCTGTACCCCAAAGTCTTGGCACCGCGACCCTGCGGCTGAACCCGGATGGTGGTTCGAAAAACAAAAAATCAAGAAAGTCCTTCAGATGGGAGAGCTCTGGTTATCAAAAAATAAAAAGGTAAAAGAAAAAGAATATTTATTTGTCCATGGGCCTTGGTCTTAGATTGTAATGAAAACGGCCAGGTACTGTTTGATCTTGGAACAAGAGTTCAGGCTCTGTGGTGTCCAATCGAATTGACGGTGGCACAGCTTCTTGCAAAATATCGTCACTCTCCTGTGCTGAAGTTGTGCCTTTTATGCGTGCATCACTGAACGGCACAAAACGAGGTACAGTGTCTGTTTCAGAGTCAGCGATACCCTCCTGGACCCACTGGTCATACGGCAGAGGCAAAGGGATCCTCTTCACGTGGGCGCCGTGGATCCAGTTCCTTTTCCCCTTTACTCGAACAGCTGATCTTGTAGACAGTAGCACGAGATGAGGGCCAATCCAGCGGGGCTCATCGTTGGTTTTCCGCTGGAAGTTTTTGATGAGCACCCACGTGCCAGGGTCAATGGGGTGTCCTGGAGCCTCAGAGGCCGGGGGGAGAGTATTGTGCACCTGTTGGTGTAAAACACGCAGTTTAACCGTCAAATCATACAAGTAATCAAGCAGTACTGGGTGTTCGATTTCACTGAATTTCGTCGGTCTTGGCACACCCCATACATTGGCCGGGCGGCCAAAAACGACCTCGTAGGGACTAAGTCCCACCCGTGAATGCACGGTCATTCTAGTGGACAGGAGTGCTAGAGGCAGAGCGTCAGGCCATTTAAGACCTGAGCTCACTTGGATTTTGGCCAGTTTGAGTTTTAGAGCGCCATTGTAGCGCTCCACTAATCCAGCTGATTGGGGGTGATTTGCAGCGTGAAATTTCTGCCTTATACCTAGTCCCTCACACACATTCTTCATCACTTGGCCCACAAACTCACTCCCATTATCACTCCACACCATTCTTGGCATTCCAAACCTAGGGAAAAATTCCTTCACAAGGGCTTTGGCTGTGGATAGAGCAGTGTTATCTTTTAGAGGATAGGCCTCTATCCATTTTGAGAAAGCGCAAACAACCACCAATACATATTTCAGGTTGTTGCACCTTTCCATGTGGATAAAATCTAGCTGCAAAACTTCAAATGGATATGATGGAGGCGCAAAATGACCAGCTGGAGTTGGGGTTCCCCTACCAGGGTTGTACTTCAAGCATACCATACAATTCTTCACCACATTCTCTGCACACTTAGGAATTCCAGCATTCTGCCATACTGGAGCCAACAACTTACAGATTCCTTTTGTACTGATATGTGCCATTCCATGTGCCATAGTAACCACTGGAAGCACATATGCATCAGGTAACAACCATCGCCTATGTTCTGACAAATCAATCCAACAACCATTCTCATCCAACTTACCCATACTTTCTCTCCACTTGCTTAACTCTTTCTCTGTGGCTTCAGCTTGAAGGGACTTTACACTCTCTATTGTGTTTTCACACATTCCAACATCACCAACCCATCTGGCAGGGCCTGCAACATACATTCGAGTCTTTACATCTTTTGCTGTTTCTTTCGCGACTTCATCAGCAAACGCGTTACCACGACCAACATCATCAGTGATTTTCTTGTGCGCACTGCATTTCATAATCGCAACTTGTGATGGTAGGGTCAGCGACTCAAGGAGATCATTCACCAACTTGCCATTCTGAATCTTAGCTCCATGCGAAGTCAGGAACCCACGCTCCTTCCACAATCGCCCAAAACTATGAGCCACGCCAAAGGCGTACTGGCTATCCGTATATATGTTCACTTTCATTCCTTCAGACAACACGCATGCTCTCGTAAGGGCAATCAATTCTGCTGCTTGAGCCGAATTTTGTGGCACACGTGCAGTTTCAACAATCGTGTGCAAAGTCGTGATAGCATATGCAGCAGTCGTATCACCATTCGGAAGCTTGAAACACGAACCATCCACCCATAAAGTACCATCACACTCAGTCAGGGGAGTATCTTTAAGATCTACTCTCCCTTTCGTCTCTTCTTCTGTTCTGAACAGACAATCATGTTGCTCAATCTCATCTAGGTCTGCTGCAACTGGTAATAGTGTAGCTGGATTCAACGTGTTGCATCTCTTTATGTGTATATGATTTGCTAACAGTGTCTGCTCATAACCAGATAATCGTGCACTAGTTAAGTGTTGTGTCTTGGTCCTGTTTAACAATGTGTCCACAGCATGTGGAACCATAACAATCAATGTATGATCCATTACTAGTCCAGCAGACTGTCAAATAGACATAGCTGCGGCGGCTGTGACTCTCAAACAACTTGGCAATGCCCTCGCTACCGGGTCCAAGGTTGACGAAAAATATGCGCATGGACGCGGTCTGTCGCCAAAAGGCTGTGTTAACACTGATAATGCGCAACCATCTTTCTCATGAACATACAATGTAAAAGGCTTGCTGTAGTCAGGGGTACCCAACACAGGAGCTGAACACAATGCATTACGCAATTCCCAAAAACTTTTCTGACACTCTTCAGACCATGGGATAGGAGTCGGTGTGTCTTTACATGTTAATGCTAACAAAGGTTTTGCCAACAAGGAAAAATTAGGAATCCAATGCCTACAGTATGAAGTAATACCCAAGAAAGCACGCACTTCTCTCTGTGTTCTTGGCACACTCAACTGTGCAATGGCTTGAATTCGTTCTGGGGTCAGTCTCCTTCCCTCCTTCGATAAGAGATGACCTAAGTAAGTCACTTCTTGTCGACAATATTGCAGCTTTGAGAGAGACACTTTGTGATGAAAGGCAGACAAATGACGCAACAATGACAAGGTAGCTTCTTTGCAAATCTTTTCAGTATCCGCGGCGATTTGTAAATCGTCAACGTACTGAATGAGGATAGCGCCACTGGGTAAAACCAGTGCATCAAGCTGCGCTTTTAAAGCCTGACTGTATATTGATGGACTTTCACAGTAGCCCTGGGGAGCGCGTTTAAAGCGGAAGCTGCGACCTCCTAAACTAAAGCCAAAAACGTCTTTGCTCTCCTCTGCAATTGGGATGCTAAAGAAAGCATTCTTTAGATCGATTACTGAGAACCATGCAGCGGAGGCTGGAATCATGGTTAACAAGGCAGTTATATCAGGGACAACTGGAAACTGTGGCACAACAATCTTATTAACCTCTCTAAGATCAATTACAAATCTGTAAACAGGTGGCTGTGAAGGGTCCGTTCGTTTCAAGACAGGTAAAACAGGACTATTGCAAACGTTGCCTCTTGTCTCTTCAATTACACCCTTTTTAATCAAATCACTGACAATTGCTAACAATGCTTTCTGACCTTCATTGGAGATCTTGTACTGGGGAATACGTGGCAATCTGACATTGGCCTTTAAAGTGACCACATATGGCGGTATTTCCAAAAGACCCACATCATTGGGACCAGTAGCCCAAAGGACATCCGGAAGGGATGACAATTCAGGTGGCATTGCATTTTTAGACAAATACATTGGGGAAATCACTTTCTTGCCTAATGTAAGTTGTACTCCTGAGGGAGAACAATATAGCGTTGCATGCAATCTTTTTAGCAAATCTAATCCTAGCAAATTTTCACCACAACCTGTCGTTAGGATGAGGGGTGCTTTTAGCTCACAAGGTCCAACAGAAAGTGACATAGGACTAGAAATCGGGTTCCTAACTGGGGCGCCAGAAAAACCTACTGAAACATTCATTTCGCCAGACAAAGGCGCGCCAGGGAGTTTTGAATGCATGATTGAACTCTTTGCAGCACCAGTATCCAGCAGAAAGGGCTCCGTTACATTTGCTGTAGTTACTTTAACATAAGGTCCGCTCTGATCCACTGGCACTGAAACAACTCCCTCTCTCTGTCTACGGCTGTCCTAGTAATCATCATCTTCTACATTGTCGTCTTCCGCATAATAATCGTTATTGTAGTACTGAGCTGTATTACCAGTCGCGTTGGCTTGCTGATCAAAGCTATTTATGGTATTTTGAGGCGGAAGAGGACGCGCGTTCTGGAGAACATTTCCACGCCCTCTGCCTCTAGGAGCTTGCTGACCACCTCTACCTCTTGTGCCGTACGCATTACTGTTACGCTGCATTAATTTAGGGCAACTATATTTAAAATGACCTTCCTCTTTGCAATATGAACATTGGTTGGGACCTACAGGGATTCGTGGTTGATAATACCCATTCATTTGCCGACTATTCTGAAATTGTTGGGGTTGCCGATAGATACCTTGTGTTTGCCTATAATTACTCTGTCCTCCACGTGGCGGATAGGCCTGCTGCAACAGGACCTTTGTCTTTAGTTCTTTCGTTTTCTTATCTGTTCTATCCTTCTCATCTTTGTCTCTATTCTCATAATACGGTGCAGTAGCCAGTATTTGCGCTGAAGAGGAAACAGCCCAAGAACTTTCTGAGTCTTTTAATTTCTTACACAACTCAGGAAGTAGATTCTGCACAAATTTATCAACAAATAACCGTTGGCCACCTTCAGTGCTCATGTCTTGACCACTGTGGGCGATAAACGTTTCTTCAAACCTGGTGAAAAAATCAGACACTGTCTCATCTTTCTTCTGCTTACATGCGGATAGTTTATCCCAATTTACGCGCATCGCAGGCATTATAGTTTTCATGTAGGTAATAATTCTACCAGGGAGTTCTGCTACCAAAGGGTCAGGCTTCGCGCCACCAACTTGTCTAGCGTCTGCAGCAACGATATTAGCCCATGTACCCCCTAGCTCTGCAGCATGATCCGTATTACGGATGGATCCCCATAAAGGCTGTGGAACAACATTACCGAATAACATATCTATGTCAGCCAAATTCATGACACACGATTCTGCAGTTTGGGATAACTCCTTATAATATCCTGTAGGCTTCTTACGGGGGTCAGGCAATGTCTGCTTGAGCGCTAACACCTCAGATCGCTTCCATGGGACATGCACCCAAAAACGTTGAAAATGTGCTAAGACAGGTGGATTAGCATTTGGATCAGCAGGTCTCCAAACTGGGGGAACCTCACGCATCGGATATTGGCGCGCTTTAACTTTTTCCCCACATTGAGTTCCTGTTCGAACAATGATTGCTGGCAATCACCATTTCTGAGGGACAGTAAAGTCGCAACTGCTTTATCTACATTGGGGCCCACAATTATACCTGTTTCAAAATCAAATCGTACTCGACACAATTCCTGTGGGTTTGGGTTTGCTCCATTATCCTCCAATTCCTCACAGAGGAATTCACACATTTTATCAAAGACATACCTCTGTTTTGGGGCATCCCATTGGTGAAAAACGTTAACAACTGATTCCACATCATAGAGTGAAGGGAAACCAATCCACCTACGCGCCAGATGATCTAACACCTCTTTCTCGCGGGACCAGGCAGTTGACTGCGCAATTGCTTACGCTGTAAGGCAGGAGTCGCACTCGATGACCCAAAGAGAGGCGACATTAGACTAGTAACTACATTAGCTAGTCGTTGTCGTGCTGAAGGAGAGGTTGAGGCGAAAACGGGGGGATAGACAGAGGGAAGAAAAACAGATTCAGAGACAGGTACCTGGGTAGTGTAAGAAGGAGCGCCAGGGGAAGCCGCTGGCGCGCTAGGCAAAGTCGCAGAAAGCGCGGGGGTAACAGGTAGCAAAACTGGCGGCCCTTGAGAGGGCTGCACTGCAGAGATAGGAGCCAGCTGAAGAGGAGCTGGCGGCTGTGGGAAGGCTTGCGGCATATTTACTGGAGGCTGCGCATTTACAAGCTGTGGACGTGCTGTGGCATTTTGCGCATATGGGGGTGGTGAACTTAACAAATGGGACATTAAGGAATCTTTCTCTTTCTCTTTTGTCTCATCTTGCACAAGGGGTGACAAAACAGGGTAACATTTATCGATCCCTAGTTTGTGCTGTCTATGTAACTGTTCATTCATTTGTTCCTCCTCATTATCTTTAAATTGCACAGCTGCTTGCATCACTGACATACCTCTTTCTTTCTTATTCCTCTTCGCTAGCTTAATTTCCTTCTGTTTGGCTTCCTTTCGCCATAGGCGGAAAGAATCAAACATCGCCGGCCGGGCTTTCTTTTTAAACAATTTAACTTCCAAATTATCTAAGATATCTGTATCGAAACTACCATTTTGGGGCCATTTTAAAACACCGTCCTTTCTGGTTTATCGGATCCATATTTCATTATATGCAATGGGGCCCACGCCATGTTTTACATAAAGCTCATAAGTTGGAGTTCCAATTGGAGGAACCGGACATGAATCCTCCAACTGGAAATCCCTTCCACAACCCAAACAAAACAATCTACAAAATACACTAGAACCAGGCATCTTCGCTCACTAGTCTAGTTTCAAACGTCAAAGGATTATCGAATACGATAGTCTCGTGAATACACGAGTCCTCTGGCTTTGGGACTTGCAAGCACCAAATCGAAATGATCCCGAAGGATACCAAATTCAAACTGGGAGACGCTCCACTTATACTTAACTGAATATTGATGATCGATGGCGTCACCAGAAGACTCTCTCGATTGTTTCGCTCTACCAAAAATCGTCAAGGGTCCAAAACAGGGCGATTAATCAGGGCAGCAGTCCTTAGTAGCCGTCGGGACGCGGAGATCCTCGCAGAAAAGACTTTTGGACCACGTCGACATGCAGGGGTCGATGAAGTGGCGGCCTTCCTCCAGAATTTCCACACGAAGCTCCTCACGAACCTCTGGCTTGGACCGGTACCGCTGAAATTGCGCCGAGTTGGGCGGCAACTGAAGTACTGGGTATTTTAAGCCCAGCGGTGCAGGGGAACACACCCTATGACTTCGGGGTTCTTCCTGTTTCAGACCTACAGAAACACAGAGTCTTCTGGGTGAAGTCAAAGATCAGTTTATTGGCTGCAGACCAATTACAGGCGTCCTAGAAGTACAACAGCGTGTATGTTCTCAGGAGACTGCTGAAAATCACAGAAACGGGCTTCTTCTTAAATACAGAATATCCTGCCTCAGGCATACATTCCTTAGTTTACGATATGGCCATTACATGTATACATTTCAAACGAAAAGGCAGAGTCATGATGACCATCCCACATTCCAGTTAAGCCAGCCCGCAATTATTTACACAGCAAGGCTCAGATCCCACATCAGATATCGATAGGCCCCAATAAACATGAGCATCTCCTGTTTGGGAAACAAGCCATAAAGCAGGAACAGTCAGGTGAGAAAGAGATTAGCTGGAGGCTCGTGTAGGATGAAAAGACTTTATGGTGTGTCAAGCCCTGATGCTAATCACAGGTGGCCAGAGGACGGGGAACTCGTGAGACCAGTTTGACCTGAGGCAGCGGAGCCAAGCTGCCCAGGTCACAGAAAAGTCAAAGAAAGGTACATGTGCTCTAAAAGGCCCGTTTTCGCTTCATGCTATATAGCCTATGTGAGGGCAACCATAAGATGGCCACCGCTCTAAAATGGAACCCACGTAGTGATGTATAATAGCGTATACACAGTGCATTCATAGCTAAAACGTTACACAGAGCACTTGTACATACCGCATTAACCATTTGCGGTTCACTAATACCGGGATAGACAGGGGTAGGGCCCTGCCTCCTACGCGGTCCCAAATTCTAAAGTACGACAGCAGCATGTGGCCTTCCTGACCTTTAATTGCGGCCCCCTGGTGAACAGCAGTACTGGGCTGTTGTTTGCTTGACAGCGCAGGGACATTCAGAAAACTGTGAAGCAAGTGGGCATACTTTATTTACATGTTAACTAAAGTAACAGTAAAGAAGACAACTTATCTTTAGGAACACCTTTAGTTTCAAAGACATCTTGCATTAAACATGTGAAAACATGGTAAACTCTCTGCAAATTAAAAAAAATATTTATTTTATGAACATGGATAAGCATTTTACCTTAGTGTATCAGATTAGATCACTGCATTGAGAGGCATTTATTATCAGTGATAGTTTTTAAACATGATCTTGGAAATATCCATGCTGCCCCATTCTGAATACAATGCCATTAGTGAACCAAGCGGCAAGTCATTTAACATGTGCACCTTGTGTATAGCCTTGGTTGTTATATAATTGGACCAATATTATAGTTTATTAGATAAAACCAGGGCTTTAAGTGGGCCGGTTCCAGCTGGTGCTCAGCACCAGCAGTTCGAATAAGCAGGACTTGAGACGGGTCCCTATTGGGCTCTCCATTTTTGTATTCATGGTGGGAAAAAAAGTCTTAGCTCTGCATCAGTACCACCCTTAACTGCCATTGAGGTAACTTCAAAGAGGCTCATTATATTTATTTCAGTCTCCTCATTTCTGAACTGAAGCATTTTCAATATTCTTTTCAACGAAGCCATAGTTGTTGCTTATTTATCCTTCACAAGTAGCAACCATTGGCACAGGCAATAGCCCTGACTTGTAGGTGTAATGTTACTTGTTGTATTATATACCTGGTTGTAATGACAGAAGCAGCAAAATAGCAGTCCGGTGGCACAATGCTAAGCACAGATTTTTAGCTTGCGTGTTTTCAAGCTATGCCCTTAATTGCATCGGCACGCCCCTTTGAGAGACCCCCCAGTTTTTTCATTCCACTTAAAGTCCTGGATAAAACACAAGAAAACGTTTTGTGCAGCAGAGATCCTGAACTCATATATTTTAAGGGGCTCTCATATGTGGTAATGAAGAAATAGGAGGCAAAGTGAAATTAACCAGTTGCCTAGAATCACACAATTTCGTCAAGTGGGGAAGGCAGGACTGATACCAGGTTTTCTGGGTTCACATTTTGCAATTCAGTCACCAGATGAGTATCTCTTTCTCTCTTACATTATACATTAGAAGTTAATGTTACCTTAATTCTTGGTGCATGAGAATAGAGCGTTGGTAGCATACAGAAGCCACGTGAAGGCACGGTTTCTTGTCCACACCATGCATCTGTCCATCTTTCATCACCCCGACCCTTGCTTTGCTGGCATCGGTGCGGCCCTTAGGCATGCCACAGATAGTACTTTGTGGCCCTCTGAGAAATGTTTGCGAGTACTCGTGTTATAATAGGAGCTCAGTGCCTTGGGCAAGGAGACCCAGCTGCCCTCCCCCACTAACAACTCTGCCCGAAGATGCATATTTTGCATAACACAATCATCTTACCTCAGTTGCCATGCACAATTATCTTATAGGCCAATTTGTGCAAGCTGGTCTCTTTTTGGCTCATTGCTTCCGTCTGGAAGTCACTTGCTACTTCAGTGTCATGGTCTACGTTATTTTTGTGCTACACTTCTTCATGATGGCATGTGCATAGCCGTGCACAATGAAAGTCGAACACCTTTCTTACAGGCCTTAGTATCACTGTATCTAATAGAGTACTTTGTTAATACACAACCTTGTGCACGTGACTAGGGCCTGGCAATTCAGAAAGGGCAAAGAGCTTAACTGTGTGCCTGAGTCACAAATCAGATGACTCAGAGTCATTACATTTCCTGCACGTATGATAGCCGTATATGAAATGGGCATTTTGTTATACTGTGATTGCCTGACAAGGAAGATGAAAATCCATGATATATCTATTGATCGTTAAAGTGGCTCAGTTAGGCCACAAATGCTTGTAACGGCTGGATGTGGCGTTCAGTTGTTCTAAAGCAAATCCATGTTTTACAGGGATATGCATTTTGCATTCCATTTAAAAACCATGGCTGAGGGGGAAAATGTAAAATTCAACTTCAGCTAATGGCACAATCCTCCCCACTATATTAAAATACAATAATTATCGGTCACTTTGAATAGCAGAAATAGGACTTGCATGTCTGTCCATATAATATATTAAAGTTGATGTCTTTGTCAGGCAGTGAAATTTCAAATCATATAACCAAACACTACTATATCTTGTAGAATATATTCGTGCCCCTGGGTAAGATTCTTACTATGATGGGCGCCTTACATTAAGTGTTCTCAAATTGCTACCTTCCTCGTTGCAACACCTCCAGCCTTCTGATGGCTATTGCTAGGGAGTTGCAAGCAAGCTCCCCTGTTCACAAAGCTCTTTGTGAATTCTGGCTTAGAATCTAGGTAAGTTTTTTAAATCTCTACACCCCTGACATCTAACCGCAATGCCCCGGCCCATGGGGTCCCGCATTCTGAGCCAGCAAGCTTGAATTTGGGATGTCATATTTAGATCTATGGGATGTAGTAATCTCAAAATGTGATACATTATGTTCTTAGTAGTACTGTATAACAAAAATGACTTTGGGTCAGCCTCCTTCATCCTTTGTTCTGTTGAAACGCCATTCAGACTGCAGTTTAGCCTAAACGACAGAATACATTGAGTAGGTGACCGGTTCCCCCCTTTCAGCCGTCACCTTGTAAACAAAGTCATCACATTTGGTACGAGCCAACATGACAGCTGCTTGGTGTTTGGCTTGTCTGCAGTGCGAGTGGCCGCAATTTGCCTGTTTAATGCCTACATCCGTGCCTGGAAATGACAATCACTGACCGTCAAAAGGAGTTGACATACATTTGTGAACTTCTTTTGTCCCTGCCATTAGGTTGAGTGCTTTACGTTTTTTTCCATTTGGTCTTTCCTCTGCATACAAATGTTGAGAACGTAACAGCATTTAATAGAAAGTTTAACGGAGGAATGGGGTAGGCAAGATGGATTGCCCGAGAGGGGGATCAAGTGCCAAGGGTCCTTGGAGATGAAGGGAGGTGAGTGAGTGGTGAGTATAAAGCCCTCCACAGATATACATTTGGTTTGAGTCCTTCTGACCACAGCAGCTTTTGGTTGGAGTTTTCTTAAGGCAATGTCTAAAGGATCAGAATCCAAACTGTAGTGCTTGTGGTTGTGTGAGGACATGACAAGGGGGTGCGGGGGTGTGGGTAGAGGCCCGATGCAGTGAAAGTTATATTTAACGTTTATCTATTCTTGTCCTTGCACCTGTTCTTTCCTAAGCCTGATGGTTCAAGACTGGTTTTGAGTGGACTGCCAGGAGGGTTTGCATGGTGTGGGGAGGAGTTATTCACAATTCTGATTCTTGACCTAGGGTTCTTGTCTTGCTTGTGCTTCTAAGTCATGTCATTGTTTAAAAGTGTTTGCCATTACAGATACTCCATCACATATAAGGCTATCAGACAAATTTCGGATTTTCTAAATTCTCATAAAGCCTTCCGGAATGCTGTGACTTTCTGTGTGATTTCTGGTTGGTGGACCCCAGGAGTAGCGTCAAGGTGTTCTTTTGGTCTTCCATTTGATTTGCATTATTGGGTTCCCTTAATTGATCTGTCAGAAAAGAACTGAACCAATTCCAACTATTTCATAGCTCATGCCTGGAGGGCCTATATCAGAAACGGAAGAAACTAATTCAAACAGTGGCACAGAACAGGGATCTTTTATTTACACCATTTATATCATTCACTCTGTAAGCCCAAGTTCACATATTAACAACGCTCTCTGGGTTGCGCCCTTGTTGGTGACGTGTTTCGAACCCTCCAAGCATGAGCTATGATATAGTTAAAATTGGTTCTCTTTCCTGACAGATCAATTCAGAACCAGGATATAAACATTAGCATATGTTTACACATAGGTGAAATGTCATGTTTTTGTTACAACGTGCATTGTAAAATGTTTTGTGGGCTGTAAGTTCCTGGTAAAAGATTGACAGATTGTTTTCTAATGTGTTTCCATCCACTGAGTATGATTTTGATGTACATAAGTGTCCTGTTATTTTTTTCTGAATATTTTGAAACTAGTAAATGATGGCCTTGCTAATATAGCTGCGCGCCCCTGAAATTCAAAGTCTTCGTCAGTGTTAAATGATTGATCGTCAGCATCAGCCCTTTTGTCTTGTATACAATTTTTGGGGCCTAGCCTTGCTGACTGATACTAGCCTAGCCCCTGACTTTTTGTTAATCTTTTTAAAAGTAGCATTTTTAAAATTGTAATGATAAATTCGACTTTCCCATTAGGGAGGATTTCTCATTACAATTCCAAAGGTACTAAACATGACAGTTTTATCTCCTTCCACTTGGGAATTTCTGCTTACTAGATGTAACAAAGAATCCTCAATGTTAACCTATGGTAGGGGTAGGCCCAACAATAGTAAAAAACGAATTTGGGAGTTTTTCACTACCAGGACACGTAAGACTTAAAAATGTATGTCCTACCTTTTAGTTACACAGCACCCTGGAGTGACATATGTCATCAAAGGGGAGTTTGAGACTTGGCAAGGTGTTAACATGTCAAGTCGACATGGGGATGTAAGATGCACATACAGCGTCTGCAGTGGCAGGACTGAGACATGTTTAAAAGGCTACCTAAGTGGCTGGCACAATGAGTGCTGCAGGCCGACTAGTAGCACTTAATTTATGGGCCCTTGGTACATGTAGTGCACTTTACTAGGGACTTATACGTAAGGTAAATATGTCAATTGTGGATAACCCAATCAAACCATGTTTAGGGGAGTGATCACAAGCACTTTAGCACTGGTTAGCAGTTGTAAAGTGCACAGAGTCCTAAGCCCAACAAAAAAGAGATCAGCAAAATTGGAGGCAAGCAGTCAAAACGTCTAGGGGAAGTCCAAACTAAGGCTGACAGTGATCTCATTCAAAGTTCAAAAGGAGGGGGGGAAGGAAGGAAGGACGGAAAGGCAAAAGGGGGAAGGCAGGTAGGAGGGAGGCATGCATACGAACATATTAATCATCAGTGACATCCACGTATTATGACCTAAAAAGCTCCAACATTTGAGCCCATTCCAAAAATATTGGTTTCCTACTTAACCCTCTGCGCTCTACGCGGTACAATGCCTCCCTCTCAGCAGTAGCCTATTTTATAACTTCTTCCTGCCATTTCCCTTTGCGAGGAGCCTTAGCTGATTTCCATCGCTGTGTGATAAGCCTCTTCGCTAGCATGAAAATAAGATTTAGAAAACGGCGCAACACTTTGATCTTCTTAGGAAGTGGAAAGAGCCCGAGGAGACAGGCCTCAGGGGTGTTCTAGTTGGAACGCTTGGAAAGGGATGTGAGGCCTTGTAGAACCTCCGACCAGAAGTCCACAAGGAAGGGGGAGGTCCAAAACATGTGAATAAAGTCTGCCTCTGAGTTGCGACAACGAGGGCACTCTGATGTGGAATTGGGGTACATACGGTGTATCACCCGTGGTGTGAGATAGGCCCTATGCAGGACAAACAGTTGAATCATTTTTAGTCGAGCATTGCGGGAGATGTGCCTGGGATATTCAAGGACCTGTGACCATTCCCTATCCGTGAAGTCCCTGGATACCTCTGCCTCTCATTTTTTATGAAGATTTAGTAAGGAAACTCCCTGATGGGGCCGTAGGCCCCGATATAGCCATCGAACCAGATGACTACCATGCCCCATTATGTGTATATTGATTGCAATAATCCAAAGGCCGGAGGTTCCAGCTGATCCAATAACCAGTATTTGCACGCAGAATGTCTGACCGCAGCCTGCATTAAAAACAGTGTGGGAGGAGCCAAATAGGTTTATACAAATTCTGCGTGTGGCGTTAATGTTCCGTCCAGAAATAATTCCCCTACAGCTGTCCCACCAGATTCCGTCCATCCCCGCAGGGTAGTATCTGACAAAACTCCTCGGGCCGTGGGTAAGCCACATAAAGGTATATTAGGGGCATATGGCACCGATAAATTAGCATACTTCAGCGCCAGCTTCCAATAGTGGGGTGCAATATGTAAAAGAAATGGAGGGTCTTTTATTTTAGTCACTCCAGGGCATAAGAAGGATGGGAGCATTCCAGCCCGTAAGCGAGCAGGCGAATAACCTATTTCAAATAGATTATGACCAGCCAGCCAATAAGCCAGCCATTGTAATTGGGCCACTATAGAGTATGCTTTAAAATCTGGTGCACCCACTCCGCCCTCAGTACTTGGTAGTTGTAGTTTGGCAAGAGCTAGTCTATGACGGCCCTGTCCCCAAGTTAAAGAAATTAATATCTGATCCAGAGCTTTATAAATCTAAGCAGGAAGTGCTACTGGGAGATTTGCGAATTAATACAGTAGTTTAGGGGGCATAACTATCTTAGAGATAGCTACACGACCTGTGGTAGTTAAAGGCACAGTATTCCAGAACGCCATTTGAGGTTGTTAAGCACTCGGACAACATTTCCATCAACTGTGTCCGAAGTAGTTCTATAAATATGAATCCCCAAATATTTAAAGGTAATGGGTTCTACCCTAAACTGCATCGGACCAAATTGTAGTGTGGGGAGTGTGTAGGTGTCATAGAAGGAAAAGGCCACTGATTTAGAAGCATTAAGGCACAATCCTGAAATCTCTCCAAATTGTGCAAACAGTGAGGCGATAGGCACCATAGCTACATGCAGATCTGCAAAGTAGAGCAACATGTCATCTGTATATGCCGAAACGGAGTGACAGAGGTGACCCACTGGGATGCCATTTAGTGCCATTATATGTCGTAGCTGTTATGCCAGGGGTTCGAGAGCAAACACAAACAGCAAGGGTGACAGCGGGCAACCTTGCCTCGTACCCCGATACACATTATTTGCTGCAGAAACATTGGTGCCTGTCTTGGCCCTCGTTGTAGGTCTAGTATAAAGGAGCTTAACACATTTAATAAATGCTGGGGGAATCCCATATATAACCAGCGTGGCCAGCATATACGACCAGCTTAAAGAATCGAATTCCTGCCGTATGTCTAATGAGAGGCAGCCTGCGTGGGAGAAGCCGGTGCGGGCAAGTGAAGTAGGGCATAAAGGCAACGTATGTTCAAGGACGTACTGCGTTTAGGCACAAATCCGCATCGGTCGGTGTGAATTAGAGTGGGGAGTAAGGGGAACAATCGCGTCGCCAATAGCTTACTAAGAATTTTGTACTCCGTATTAAGGATTGATAGGGGCCTATATGCTGAGAGCTCCGTAGGAGGTTTATTTGGTTTCAACAAAGAGGTCACTATCGCCTCTCTGGTCGTAGGGAGTAAGGCACCTTCATCCAAATCAGTGGTGTATAGTTGGAGCAGTTTACGGACCATGGATGCTGCAAAAGTAAAAAATAAAATTCAATGGGAATCCCATCGGAGCCCGGGGTCTTGTTTCGGGCTATTCCTCGTATAGCACAACGGATTTCAGGAGCGGTTAGGGGGGATGCTAAATCCGCAGCCTGGGCTGCCATTTTTTTTTTTTTTAAACATGTTTTTATTGCAGCATTATAAACAAAACATCCATTAGGGCAACCGGTACCCGCGTATAATCTCAGATCACACCCCTCGGTAGAGCAATGCACACAGCCGTTTAGCCCACATCCCGGAGGCCGGGCGGCGTGGTAAGACAGTGATTCATGTGATCATAACGATCTCCTCATAGCAAAGCCCGGTCCTCGTCCTATTATAGCCTCTGCATTTATTCCTACAGATTCTAACTTCGTCCCACCCACCCCACCCACCCAACTGCTGCTGATGCGGGCCCTACCAGTGGGTCCTAACATTAATGCACGCTAGTCATCGGGGTTTGCATATAATCTCCCCAGCCTCAAGGAACTCCGCTCTCCGAACATTCGCGCTCCGTACGCTCCAGCCGGTGGTCCTGCAGAGCTTGTACGATCATCTCCCAAGCCCTTACCCACTCCAACCCCTTCTCGTTATCCGCCTTGGTGGCCTGCCGCCTTCTAAGCACACTCTCGCATCTAGACCATTTCAGCAGCTCGGATATCCATCGCCCGACTGATGGGCCCTCCCGGGATTCCCAGTGCCATTTAATTTCCCTCTGGGCCAACATAAGACCTAAATCAATGAATTTGCTCGTCACTTTCGTCCTTGCCGTGTGAGGGAACCAAAGCAGTAAACATGCCGCCATGTCAAACTCCACCTCCCGGTCAGTTACTGCATTCAAAAGCTCTCCCACTTCAGCCCAGTACGTCCCAAGCTTCGGGCACCCCCACAGTAAGTGGTCTAGTTCGGCCCCCAGCGCTAAGCATCTCGGGCAAGCCGCATCCCGCACCTTAAAGTATCGTTTAATCTTTCCCGGGGTCAGATATGCCCTATGGAGGACGAAGAAATGCACCTGCTGAAAACGGGCATTCCCACTACCCTTCCAGGTCCTCCGCATGATGTGGCTCCAGACCGTGTCCGGAATGGGTTTGCCTATGCTTTCCTCCCACCGCTCCTTCAATGCCGTGAGCGACTCCAGCCCCTCCTGCAACAGTCTAGAATGGAGGCAGGTCACCGCCTTAATCGTCCCCGCCGCCATCACCACGTACTGGCAGGTCAGGTTTGCGGTAGGTTCCGCCAACCCTTCCCTCCAATGTTTTTGTATCGCCGCACTCACCGCTGCATGCAGGAGGTAACTCCCATCCGGGAGGCCAAACTGCCCCTGCAAAACCTCGAAGGGGGCCAGCGCCCCGTCGACGTAGAGGTCCCCCACCATCTGCAGCCCCAGCTCTTCCCACTCCGCCAACGGGGACCAGTCACCGCCATGCGGCAACGCCGTCAGCATCCCCAAAGGGATCTCCGGTGCATAAGGTCGCGCCGCTTTCGCCCTCTTCATGCTCCTTTGCCAGCATAATCGAAGAGTTCTCTCCTCAATGGATAAGCCTCTCAGGTCTAGTTTCTGTTGCATGACTAGGTAGGATAGAACGTGCCTCTGGATGCCGGTCCCCCGTTCCAGTTCCGGGCCTCTGAACACCTTCGCAACGTTCTGTGTCAGCACTTGTAGCTGTGCCGCCAGGTAGTATAATTCAAAATCAGGGACCGCTAGTCCTCCCTCGATTTTAGGTCGCATTAGAGCAGCCAAGGCCACCCTCCGCCGTCCGGTCCCCCACAGGAAGCCAATAACCTGTGTTTTCAGGTCTTTGAAAGTCCGCTGTGGGATCCAGATCGGCAGGGTGCGGAAGTAATAGAGCACTCGGGGCAGAGCCACCATCTTCAATAGCGCGACCCGGCCCAGCACCGAGAGCGGGAGGGAGGCCCAGAAGGCCATGCACCCCTTCAGGGCCCGTATACAACATCCTATATTACCTTCCAACAGGTTCACGATGTCGTGGTATATCCAGACCCCCAGGTAAGTGAAGCACGTAGCCTCCCAAACCACTTCCACAGTGGGAGGGGAATATGGCACGTCCGCCCGCAACGGGAAAACACAAGTTTTGGTCCAATTGACCTTGAGGCCCGAGAGCCTGCCGAAGCCGGACAGCATCCCCATGGCCCCTTCCAGAGCGTCACCGGAGTCCTCCAGGTACAGCAGGAGGTCATCAGCGTACAGCGAGATATGGTGCGTCTCCTCCCCACAACTAACCCCGCCGTACACCGCCCCCGTCCGCGCTTGTGCCGCAAGAGGTTCCATCGCCAAGGCGAACAACAGGGGAGACAGCGAGCAACCCTGTCTCGTCCCCCTGCGCACCGGATAATCGGAGGATATGACTGCTCCCAGCCGCACCCTGGCCGTAGCAGAGGAGTAAAGGACCCTCATCCAGCGTCCAAACCCCTCTCCCAGGCCGAACTTCTCGAGCACTGCATCGAGGTACCCCCATTCGAGGCTGTCGAAAGCCTTCTCGATGTCCACAGAGAGCACTGCTGGTCTCTGATCAGGGCCCCAAACACTGTCTATGATACGGACCAGGCGGCGGATATTCAAGGCCGGGCTCCTGGTGGGGATAAAACCGGCTTGGTCCTCATGAACCAGCTTGGTCATAAGTGGCAGTAATCTAGTGGCCAGTATGCGACTCAGTATTTTATAATCGACCGTCAGCATAGACAAAGGTCTATACGACGTCACATCAGAGGCGTCCCTGCCGGGCTTCAACAGCGGCACCACCAATGCCTCCCTCATCGATTGGGGAAGACGCCCCAGCGTCATGGCTTCAGCGTAGACCAGCAAGAGCCTGGGTGCCAAAGCATCCACAAACTGAGCATAGAATTCGATCGGCAGGCCATCCACCCCTGGCTTTTGTTTCTGGCCATCTGCTTGATGGCCACCCGGATCTCCTGTAGCGTGATGGGCCCACCCAGTTCCGTCGCAGTTTCGGCATCCACCCGCGGGAGACAAATAGTCGCCAGATAGTCAGCTATTGTGGAGACCTCCACCCTCAGTTGACTCTCATAGAGGTCCATGTAATACGACCTGAAACGCTTCAGTACTGCCTCTTGCGAGTAAACCACCTCCCCCGTCTCCGTTCGAATGCTCATGACCGGGCAACCTCGGGGTTCTGGGTTAGCTAGTCTAGCTAGTAGCGTTCCTACCTTGTCCCTTTCCGCATGCACTCGGACTAGATACAACTTGTAATCAAAACACCGCAGCCGCTCCGTTTCAGTCGCTACCACCTCCTTCGCCTCAAGCAGCCTGTCCTGTGAATCTGGTCGTTCGGGACTACGCTGTTCTAGATCCCGCAGCACCCCCTCCGCCTTCCCCAGAGCAGCCAGGACTGTGGACCGTACGTTCGCAAATTTGCCCATACAAATGCCTCGGGTCACCACCTTCATTGCATCCCATTCCATCGACCTCGTGGCAGTGGAGCCCTCATTCTCCCTAAAGTAGTGCTCAACGCCCTGTAGGACCGCATCCCTAAACACCAGGTCTTCCAACGTATCCGGTCGCAACCGCCACGTTGGAACTGCTGACCGCGGCCGCTGCCACTGCACTGTCAACAGCAACGGGTTATGGTCCGAGATAGTTCTAGTGAGATACTCCGTGTGGGCCATCACGGGAGCCAGGGCCCCGCTGCACAAAATGGCGTCTATCATAACATGCAGCGCGTGCAACGCGGAGAAAAAGGAGTAGTCCCGGGCTCCCGGATGTTGCTCCCTCCACACATCTATCAGTCCCCACCTCTCCTGCCAGTCCGCCCTGTGCGCCGCTAACTGGCGCACCGGTGAGTCGGCCAATGGCGGATGCGACCGTTCTAGCGCCACATCAGTGATCGAGTTGAAGTCCCCTCCTATCAATATGGGGCCCGCTAGGAAGTGCGCCAATGAGCCCGTCAGGCTAGCAAAAAAGCGGGCCTGGTCCGTATTGGGAGCATATAAACTGCATAAGACTACGTCCTGATCATAGAGCCTCCCCTCCACCGCCACAAATCTACCCTCCGGGTCCACCAACTGATTCGTGGCCTGGAATGGGACCCCCGCCCTCACCCACACCAACACCCCCCTGGCAAATGCTGAGTACGTAGTTCCAAACACCTGGCCACGCCATCTCCTGTGCAGCGCAGTGTATTCCTGTTTAGTTAAGTGAGTTTCTTGCATTATGCCGCGCCTCACCAGGTGGGCGTGTACCTTGTATCGTCTAGACATAGTGCGGAGTCCGCGAACATTCCACGTGAGGCATTTCAAATTAGGTAACGTCCACATTGTTGCCAGTACCCCACCAGCATACCAGTGTCCCAGGCCCACCTACAGCAGCGCAGTAGAACTCCCCAACCAAAACATCCCCACAAACTCCCCTCCTCCCACTCCCCAGAACAGGACCCAATAATGCAATATCAGCCCCCATCCAAACCTGCAACCCTCCAAACATTCCCTACTCTGTGGTCGCCTCCACAGAAAGCCTTAAGGGCAACGCGAGGGTGATTCAGAGCCAACCCAGGGCAGACCAAGCCCCCGCCCCGAGCCCACAATCTCCTGTGTGTCTCAGCACAATACCTGCGAGTCCGCTGAGCACCAGGACCCCCAGTTAGACCAGGAGTCGTGAATGTGGCCTCACTCCCAGTGTCACCCGTTAAATAATCCATCAGCCGTCTGTGGGGTGACCGCCGGCCCCCCGGAACTGTCAGCCTCCGAAACCTCTCCGCCGGACCGCCCAGCCTCCTCACCAGAGTCCGAGCCCACCGATGTCCCCTCTCGTTGCGAGCCCGTGATGATCGCCGTTGCGGCCAGCGCCCCCCGTCTGTCGTCTGCCATCTGTTCGTCCCGCGCCGCTCCCTGGAGTTTGCTGCGTTTGCGGATGCGTTGAGATTTCCGCACTTGGACCGGCTTCTGTCGCTCCCTGTCCTCCTTCCCCCCCCCCGGGCCCTTCCAGCGCGATATGACTCCAACCACGTCCACACCTCATCCGGGGCCTGAAAGAAGTGAGTCGTTCCGCCCAGGATCACTCGCAGCTTCGCCGGAAACAAAAAGGAATATTGTAGGCCCTCACTCCGCAGTTCCTTTTTCACGGCCAAAAAAGAAGCCCTGTTCTTCTGGACCTCCTGCGTGTAGTCTGGGAACACCGTGACTGAGCTATTGGCCACCTGAAAGGGGCCCGCCGAGCGCGCTCTCTGTATCAGTAGATCTCTGTCCCTGTAATGCAAGAGTCTGACCACCATTGGTCTGGGAGGGCGGCCCTGCGCGGGCGGGCGGGCCGGGACCCTATGCGCTCGCTCCAGGGAAAAGAAGGGGGAGAGACCCGCCGGGGCCACAGTCGTTTTAAACCAGTTCTCCATGTAGGCCACCGCGTCATCCCCTTCAACTTTTTCCGGCAGGCCCACTACCCTCACGTTGTTCCTCCGATTACGGCCTTCGGCGTCCTCCGCCCGTTTCTCTAGCGTCACCAGACGGCCAAGGATATCAGCGAGTTTGCGTTCCGCGGTCGCCGCTGCTGGTTTGAGCTCCTGGAGCAGCAACTCATTGTCCTTTACTCTGTCCGACAGCTTGGCATGATCGGCCCTCAAGAGGCCCAGTCCAGTGGCAACCTGCGCTATGTCCTGATGCAAGGCCTCCTTGGTCGCGGTGATCGCCTCCAAGATCCCATCCAGCCATTTGTTCAGGCGCCGTTCCTGCGCCGAGCCCTCCAGGTCATCGTGGGCCCCGCCAGCCGCGGCCGACATCTCCGCCTGGCCGTGCCCGGGGGTCAAATGCGGTGCGACACCCTTAGTGGGCATCCCGCCCCGTGCTAGTCCCAGTTCAGGGCACCTCCGGAAGACAAGCCGGTTCCAACGTCCGTCCACTTCGGGAGAGGGGATCTGGAGCCCGGTGCCCTCTCACTGAGGGCGGTGTCCTCCTCGAGGGCCGGCCCCCACCCCCAGGGCCCGGCGGCTTGACAGTCCGAAGATTCTCTTCTCGTGGCGAGCAGGCTGTCCTCCTGCTAAGGCCACCCGCCGCAGGCACCAGTAGCCCCCGTCCGCGTGCCCACGAACGGCACCCAGGGCACGGGCACTCCGCTACACCACTCAGCGTCCGCAGCAGAGCAGGCTCACCTCATCCCCGCGCCAGCGCCGGGGAGGACCCAGCTCGCACACCCAACGGAGCCAGCCGTGCACCCCGGGGGGCGCCACTCCGCAGTCGTCTGGCGTGCCGGTCCCCAGCGCACCCCAGCCCGAGCACCTCTGTCCCGCCAGGTAGCCTTCACTGTCCGCCCACAACCATTTTTGTCAAGGGGCTGAATAGGCAGATATACACTTGGCCACAGGGTTCCCAGCCACGACAGGCCCAGGAAGGTTGTTGACCAGTTCGGAGAGGGCTGAGTCTTTAAAGTATGCGCCTTGGCAGTACCTCTTGTGTATGTCCGGGGATTTATATGCCAAATGGAGAGGTTTTCCCTGCTGGTCACCAAGCCCTAAACTCCTCCACGCCGGTCACCCCGGGCAGCCAGCAATGCATCCACTCCTCGTCCAGCCCCCACTGACAGCGTGCAGGGCCTACCTCGGTCTCCCACCAGCTGCCTTGGGTCGGGCTAGGCAGGCTCCTCGGGTGAATAACCACCGCCACACAGTTGTTGCCTCTGCTGCTCTGCTCAGGGTGTGCCGCCCCCACGAGCGCTCCGGGGGCGCTCCAGGCTAGCGCGACTCGCGCACCAGGCCGCAAGCCGCGACCTCAAGTCAGCGCACGCCTGCCTCACAGCACACACATGGTGGCGCCAGCCATCACTCCAGGTCGCAGCCTTCCGCTGTGCATAGGCCGGTGCTTGTCACGGTCCGCGGTCTGTCCTTTCCCCACCGCCGATGACGGCGAGCAGTCCGAGGAAGGTGCGGCACCCGGGGCAGTCAATCCCCACTTCAGGAAAACGGCTGCGTTCAGCAATGGGGGAGGGGCGGCAGGATCCTCCGCCGCCGCCGCAGCGGAAAGCCTCCCGCACCAACGCCGGGTCCCCGGGATCGCAGACAGTAGGGGACCGGCTCCACCCAGTCCCGCAGGAGGTGAGCCTCCCCTGCAGCCGCAAGCCTCCGTCCGGCACTCTTTAGGCTCCGCCGTTCGGGACCGCCGCCATCTTGCCCTCAGATCGCCGCACGTCCCTGCTCCGCGATCCGGCTCCAGCACCTCGCCCGGGCTCCCGCCGCCCCGTTTTCGCCGTCCGCTTCAGTCCCGGTGCCCAGCGCAACAGGCTCGTGCCACCAGCGGCGCTTTTTGGCCGGTAAACAGGATATGTAGCGGGGATCTGGCACGGAGCTGCAGGCTCACACCGCCATCCCGATCGGCGTCCAAACCACGCCCCCCTGGGCTGCCATGATGGTAGGAAGTACCATTACCTCTAGGAATGTAGTGTTTGCAACCGTGTCATCATGAGGGGGAGCGGCGTAAAGAGTTGTATAATGATCACAAAACGTTCTATTAATGTCCACTTGTGAGGTGAGCAATTTGTGTTGGTCATTATGTATGGCTAGAATAGGTGTGGGGGAGGCGTTGTGGTCTAATTAACTTGGCCAAGAGCGTACCAGACCTGTCTGAATCAGCATGAGTACGCAGCGTGTATTCATGCATATCTTTCCCCCTCAAGTGTTCCAGTAATTCAGCATATCTGATCCTGGCTTCTTGGAGGTCCGGCTCTTTCCGATCATCAGACTGTGCAGCGATTTCTAGCGTTTGCAATATACTCTTGTGGTCTGTATGGCTTCTTGCTGAATCCCCACCAACGTCCCCATAGAGACACCTAGGATTATTACCTTGAACGCCTCCCATTCAACAATCCTAGAGGAAGCCGTACCCTCGTTGTCTGCAAAATAAGTGGTAATGGTGGTATCTAAAGTATCCCGGTAAATCAGGTCTTCTAGTTGGAGTGGTTGTAGGCGCCACGTGGAAATCGGCGCAGGGGTGCGTCTTTAATTAAGTACCAACTCCAGGGAATTATGACCGGAGATCGTTTTACCTAAATATGTGGTACACGCTAACATAGCGAACAGGTCTGGGGAGCAAAGAAAATGATCCAAGCGCGTGTGCAAGGAGTTTGGGTAAGAATAAAATGAGTATTCACGCATACCAACATGTTGCATCCTCCATATATCCAACAGTCCTCATCCCTTTGTGCATTTAACTAAGTTGGTCACTTGTGTAGTGGCAGCTACGTTGGACAAGGGGGGGTGTGACCCATCAAGATCATCATTTATTTATTTATATTGCACCTGAATCGACCTCCAAAGGGGTATCTCTGCGCTGCAGACATGCATCAGAGGAGCTGAGGAGCTGGAACAAGATCAGAGACAGAAGAGGAAGGTCTTAACATCAAACACAGCATTAAAATCCCCACCCAGTATCCACAGGTATTGTGCCCAGTCTGATAGGGCTCTCGAAGGGCGGGAAAGAAAAGCATCTTGATCCATATTGGGTGCATAAACCGACCTCAAGACCACCTGGGTACCATCCAGCGTGCCCTGTAAAAGCACATATCTCCCCTGGTCATCAATCCTATTATCTGTCAGGGAAAAAGGGACTCCTGCTCGCAGTCAAATTGCCGCTCCATGGGAGAAGGCAGAATAGAAAGTACCATATAATTGCCCCCTCCATCGCCTCTGTACTTTGGCAAGCTCGGAAGAAATTAAGTGCATTTCTTGGAGGCATAATATCTGTGCTCGACGACGGTGTAATTGGGCAACTATCCTATGTCGCTTCTGTACAGAACCCATCCCCCGTATATTTCAGGAGATAACAGTGTATGACTTTGTTACAGACATAGCATCCATTCACGTGTCCCACCCTCTGCCCCCCCACCACCCCGCACACATCTTCCTCCCACACCCCCAGGAGCATCGAGAAACAGATCAGTAGCAGATACAAAAGAACAACGATCCAATACAGGGTCCAACGATTGAACTTCGGTCGACCAAACTGTGCGCAAGCAAGGCACATAACTCACTGAATAAGAAAACAAAAGGCTTCACGCCAGTGGGGTGGGCTGCTCACTGTAAATATGTAAGAAATGGTTATAATACGCACAGTAACCCAAAAGAGGCCGGGCGAGGGACTGCATCATTACAGCTTACCTAGGAGCCTACTACAGGGCTGTCCAATTTATGAGCATAATACAACAAATAAGACATAGCATATAATGGAGTGCTAAGTGCTTGCTATCAGGGACAGACAATTAGCAGGAGAGGTAAGTGAAACATTTGGCACATATCATAGGACACAGCACAGCTATATTACTTTTCGGCCAGTGGATCATTGCTGAGCTGTGTGGACACTGAAGGAAATTGCGCCATACTGCCCAAACAGTCCGGGTCCGAGGATACCTCCACCGATGGGCTGGTGCTAATAGGCGCATGAGGAGTTCGCAATGCTGAGGCCGAGCGGAGGGTCGTCCTTCTTGCTCTCCAGTGCTGATTGCTGCGAAGGAGTGGTGGCCACAGTACTCTGTGTGGTGAGCCCTCTCCGTCTACGGCGTGGAAGGCGTTGCGGCTTAGGCTGCAGCTGTGTAGGGTGTATAACACGGGCAGTGTCCGGGAAATTCCTATCTAACCACTCCCATGCGCTTTCGGGGGTCTCAAAGAAGCAGGCACGTTGATTATGAAGAATTCTAAGTTTGGCATGGAACAGAAGAGTAAATGTCAACCCTGCAGCGCTAGCTCGGGCCTTGACCTCCATGAATGAGGAATGCAGTTGTTGGACTGTCAGTGTATAGTCCGGGAAAATGGAGAAATTTGTATTTACAAAGAGGATAGGGCCAGCTCCTCGCGTTGTTTGTAATATATATTATTGCGATCCCTGTAGTTGAGGATTCTGGCTAAGAGCCTTCGAGGATTAGCACCAGGGAGAGGTTTGCACATAGGTACTCTGTGGGCCCACTCTACTGTGAAGTGTCCTGACAGGCCGGTGGGGGCCACTTTGGTCTGCAACCAATCCTTAATGAAGGTCGTGGGGTGTTGACCCTCCGCCCCCTCCGGTAGCCCAACAATACCTTCAATACCTTCAGCATCATCAGCCCGGGCCTGCAAGGACTCAACCTTTTGCTTTAGGAGTTGAATGTGCACATCATGCTCCTGCACCTGGGGCTGTAATGTTGGAACAGAGTGGTCAATGTCTTTCACTTTATCCGCCATCTTTTTATGATCATCCTTTAGCAAATTTAACTCGGTGGAGATGGTGCTGATTTTTTGCGCTTTAGCGGCACGAGATCCATGGATCTCCTGGAGTATCACATCCAGATTGTCAACGGGAGGAGGGAAGTGACCTCATCATCAGTCCAATGAGATTGTATGGAGGAAGTCTTGGAAAGGGGGGAGCCAGCCTGCCCCGAGTCCGGCATCACTTTCAGCTTGTTTCTGCCCATGACTGGTCCCAGCTACACTACCAGCACCTCGACAAGGGAATCTGCTACAAGCTCCAGGAGGTCCGATTCTGTTGTCCTTCTCCAACAGGGGTCCAGGACGCTCAGTGCCCTGAAGAAGGATGATGATGAATAAAAATCTTGGGGCCAATGCTCGTCATGGATGTGACCTCCGCCGAGGGTCAGCACTCACCGCTTGGTGCTACAGTGTATTGTTATTCGGGCCGGACCCTACACACCAATGTTGATGGCACCACACTGTAGAGTGTAATACCTGAGCCCCCAGTCTAAGTTCAGCATGCTGGCCCAGACAGGGCGCCAACAGGGGAGAGCGGCCGCTCTGTGGCAGCTCCAGCGGTCCTAACCGCACTCCAGGCCAACTGCACAACAGGCCAAGAGCTATCAAGGAGGTCGCCGAGAAACGTTCAGGCAAAGTGGTCTCCCAAACCTGACGTCTCAGGCAATCCTGGTGGCCGTCTCAAGCCACCGTTTCCAATGCTGCAGTACAAGGTGGCCAGGTAAATCAGAGCCCCCTCCAGCTACACAAAGCTCTCCCATGCGGCTGAATCCTGGCTCCGCAATACGCCGCCCAGTTGGGGGGAAAGGGGGGGAGATTTCAGGCGCCAAGGAATGGAAGCAAACCAGGGTCCCCCAGGCTCCAAACAGGGTTATACCAGGTCCACAATAATTCTGTGCGGGGCCACCTGCAAGAGAGCACAGATCCGGCGCGGCAAGTACACCTCCTGTACACCCCAGATGGCCGGGCCGGTGCAGAGGGAGGAGGGGCACTCACCGCATGTCAAAGAAGCTCTCGGGGGGGGGGGGGTTTGAGCGTCCCTCCACCACATACAGGCACAGTTGGTGGAATCCGTCCCCGGCGCCGTCAGCCAAATTCCGAGGAAAGAAGGTCAGCAGAGGCAGAAGGGGTCAAAATCACGCATGTATCTTCGGAGGTCCTTTGGCTCGGCCTCCCATAAGCTATAAGACACAACAGTTCCACCACCGGATGCCCCGCTTACGTTTATTTCCTGCCAGGTACCTCCAGTTTTGGCCGTGGCCCTCAGCCCTCCAGGACCAAATCCGGGGCCTTGCACATGTAAGCATGCTGCTGTCAGGTGCCAGTCGGCCGCGCAGGTCGCACTGCAGCATGGTGCCCCAGAGGCCACTCCCACGCCGCAGGCCCGCCGTGAAGCTGGAAACCTCAGCGGGCCATACTCAGCGTGCACGGCACCTCCGCTCCTCCGGGCTGCAGTACAGTGGTCCCGGCACGCCTGTAGCTCGTCGCTTTGGCGACCTCCAACTTGGGCTGCAAGCCACGCCTCCTCGCTAGTACCTTCCTTATCCTAGATAGATTAGGAATCAAAAATATTAGATCTTGCCATACTTGAGACCAATGATCCAGGATATATCTCCCCATTTTGTTTAAATGAAACCTCGCCTAGGGCTCTAGAACATTTTTTGCAGCCATGTCGCCTTTAAGTTGTAGCCAAGCTACTACTTTCGGATTCTCCTCTTTCATTAGGGTCTGGAGACTAGACTGGATTTTTACTACTCTCTTCTCGGAAGAGTCACCAGTTCCGCATCCATCCTGAACCTCACCCCGATGAATGTCTGAGCCCGGACTTGGACTAGGTGAGACTTGCCTTTCTTTATAGGAATCTGTGTTTCCTAAAACCTCCAGTTTCTTGTCTGTGTGCACATTTATCGTCGGAACAGATGGAGACATTAGTAGACAACTGTCCACATCTGGAAGGATTGTTACCCTTGCAGATGTAAGAGAGCCATCAGAAGTGCCAACATCCTCATAAACACACAAAGGTGTGGATTGTGGCTGGACGTTATCACTCTGAATTGGAAATGGGGTGGTAATTATGGTGTGGTTATCATGCTGGTAATAATGTTTGTGTTGGTGGTGGTTTTAATGGTTGTATTGTATTGTAAGTGCTGATGCTGACTGATAAGAACCTTTGGATTCATGCTGGTGTCTTATGCGGACGACACACAAATCATAGTGTCCATTAACAGCTCGTCCGCAGACACTGAGTCTCGGTTCAAAAGCTGTATGAGCCACATAGGGAAGTGGATGCAGACAAACTGTCTTCAACTTAACACTTCAAAAACAGAAGTTATGATTTTTGGCAACACACCTATTGTCCGGTCAGACAGCTGGTGGCCAAGTCACATGGGCCTTCCCCCAACACCAGCTGACAAGGTTAAGAACCTTGGAGTTCTGTTTAACTCCAGGCTCTCCTTTGAATCCCAGATCAATCATACCACAGCAACTTGTTTTTTCATCCTTAAAATCCTAAAAATAAATACTTCTGTTCATCCCAGAGCTCAGGAAAACAGTGGTCACAGCCTTGATTGGTTCAAGACTGGACTACTGCAACACCCTTCTTACCAGTGCAAGCAAGTGTAGCCTACAAAAACTGCAAACTACACAAAATTCCGCTGCTAGAGTTCTGCTTGGGCTTACTCGCAGAGCTACATTGGCTGCCCATCATTAAGCGCATTCAGTTTAAGGCCTTGTGTATTGCATTTAAGGCCACACATGGCAAGGGTCTACGACAGCTGTTGCAACTCTTCAGACCTTACATTCCAGGCAGATCACTGAGATCATCTAACAGTGACAACCTTTCTATCCCCAAGATTTCAAAAGTAAAATGGGGAGGCAAAAGTTTTTCCTATTCCACTGCTAAACTTTGGACTCCTTACCAACTTGCCTGAAAAATTAACATAAGCTGCTTCAATTTAGGAAGCGCTTAAATACCTGGCTGTACTTGTGACATTGTTCTGGAAATAACTGTCTTCTGGTGTATCCAGCGTCTATTTACCTCCGGGTTATGTTGTGCTTTATAAATCCCTCATTTAATTTCATATCATTTCATTTCATTTGTAGTGATGGTTCTGGTTTTGGTTGTTGTAGTGAAATGTGATGATGTAACAGTGGTGATGATAATTGTGGTGATAATAGTGCTAGTGGTGGTGTTATTTACTGTGGTTGTGGAGGTGGTAAGGAAGATTTTTAAGCGTTGGAGGAAGTGTTAATGTATTTATTTTGGGGGTTCCAGTTTTGGTGGTGGTACTAAAATGGTGATGGTAATGCTAATGGTGGTAATATTGATTTTGGCAATAGTGGTGGTGGTCGTAATTGTGCTGGTAATGGTTTTAATGGCTTTGTGGTAATGGTATTACTAACAGTGTTTAGGTGATAGTAAATGTGGTAGTCGTAATGTTGGTGATGGTGACAGTAATGGTGGTGGTGATAAAAGTGGTGGTGTTGGTAACGTGGGTGGTAGTAATGATGGTGTACTGGGGTTACTGAGGAGGGTGGTAATTGCAGTTGCACTAACGTGGTAATGTTGGTGGCAGTAATGGTGGGAGCTGTAATGTTGGTAGTAACGGTAGTTGTGATAATGGCAGTGTGGTGTTGGTGATGATAGTAATGCTAATGGTGGTGGTGTTATTTTAGTGGTGGTAATGATAATAGCATGTGGCACAGGTAGAGCATAGTTGAAGCCAAAACGACTTTAAATCATGGTACCGAGAAGGGCAGGGTAGAAAAGAGCTGGGATTGCCGTGAGCAGCAATAA
The DNA here is from genome assembly GCF_964204655.1 of Triturus cristatus. Taxonomy (NCBI): domain Eukaryota; kingdom Metazoa; phylum Chordata; class Amphibia; order Caudata; family Salamandridae; genus Triturus; species Triturus cristatus. Next base: position 278,511,950 of record NC_140580.1, on the reverse strand, counting down.
AACATTCCCCAATTGTGGATAGTACTCAAAGTGAAGGAAGACCTCTTGTATACAACCTTTAGAAGGATGGCATTTTCTTCTCTTAGCCCCAGGTGCCTGCAGCCTGTCTCTGATACACGTCTGGGGTGGGTGATATCTGGACTTTGTGTATTCCCCCTAGACAGCCACACACAATGGTATCTTAGGTGTGCCTTGATATCCTGGAGGAAGGAGCTGTGCACAGCATCACACTTACACCTGAATAGGTTGTGCCCTGCCCCCCCACACAGAGGGCTGCATACCCCCTGTAGTTAGTCTGGAGCCAGGGCAGGGAGGGAGGACCTCTGTGCACTTCTAAGACCCTCATTTGAAGTCTCCCTCAAATCAAAGGCACCAGTGGATATTTGAACTGGAGTTCAGACCCTACCACTTCAGGTCACTTCTGGACCTGTGATATTCTGCCAGCAAGAATGACTGTTGTGCTGCTGAAGGACTGCCACTCTACTGAACTGTTGCTCTGGAAGAGCTGCTCTCTTACTGTGCTGACGTGCTGCCTGCTTCCCTTTTGGTCTCAGTGAGAAGGACTGGACCTGCATCACTTGACCCCCAGAATCCAGAGTGACTTCAAGGGCTAGTTGACTAGCCTCCTGATCTGAAGTCTCAGGTCCATAACAGGCTTCCAACTATCCTACTTTTGTACCTAGACTCTGCCATCTGTGAGTCTCCCCTGCCAAGTGGTGCCACCCCAGTCTTGGACCCTTGGAAGTGGGACTAAGGTGCTTGTTCAACACTTTACCGCCACCGCGGATACAGAACCGACACATCGCCGCTACTGGGTGGTCAGCACCAACACATCTTTGCCACTGCATGGATCGGAACCGCTGCATATGCCCTGTTTGCTTGGCTCAAAACTGACACATCGCTGCATCTGCGTAGCTCAGAGCCTTCGCCCCACCTTTGGTACCACCACTATGTGACACTCTTCAAGGAAAGTCCTCACATCTCTCTCGACGACAGCATCAATGTTGAAGCTGAAACTTCGTATCGGAGCCAATGCATAATCGCTGTTGCACTGCCAGGATCAGTGCATCGCCGGCAAATGCATGGATTGACATTGAAACATTGCCACCTCTGCACTCCACGGCCTCTCTGTCAACAGGATATCCGACGTCAGTGCAGCCTGGATTAAGGTATTTTTGCTCAGTTTCCCAACCTGGTCCTTGTAGCCAGCCCGTGCTCCTTCGCGGTCGGCCTAAACGTTTGACTTTGACCAGTCCAGCTCAACCAGGTATCCATTGTTGGTGCTATTTTTTCTTGATTCTTCGAAAATCAATAATTCCGGTTCTACTTATTGGATCTTTGTAGTTTTGGTGTCAAATGATTTATTAAAATATAATCAATTTTTCTAATCTGGATTTTTATTGTGTTGTGTTTTCAATGTATTACTGTTTGTGTGGTACATACATACTTTACACATTGCCTCTAAGTTAAGGCAGACTACTTATGTGTGAAGCTACCCAGGGTTACGCACAGGTTAATTTAGTGACTTTTAGTGGTTCACAGTGCTAGGGATGGTGGTTGTTGCTTGACTAAGGTTCACATCCATTTTGAAACAAGCCCTGGCACACTAATGTGTTAATTGAATAATATCAATAATATCAGTTACAAAATCAGTATATACAAACAAATGCACAATTTATTGGTTGTTCTTGTTGAGACTCCAGCCAACACGTGTTTCGTCGCTCGGGACAAGACACCCGCGACTTCCTCAGGGCTGGAAAATATATATACATAACAGAATATAAGCCCAAACACTCAGGCATCAATGATACAGTCACAAAGAGGTGAATTACAAGTGAACTCAATTGTGTTCATCCAATAACCTCAAAAATTCCTGGAGCAGGTGCAGATGCAACACATCTAATAAAGTGAAATCAGCATATTTGATAAAAGGATTTTAAAACCAAGGTATTTATGTGTTAATAATAATAATAATAATACTTTATTGCGTGATTAAAAAAACCATTGCAAGTACAAAATTAAAATATCAGAAATTCATTTAAAATAGAACTAATTTAGTCCGGTAAAAGTAGGGATGTCGGGTAGAGCCTGCCAAAACGTTATGCCGACGGAGGATCGCTGACTGGGGGTCCCTCACAGAGTTTTTTTCTGCGTGAGCCATGAACCTTACTAGGGCACAGTTCAATTTTGTGTTCTTAGGATCAAAGCAGGCCAAGACTGCTGCTCTACAAGTTCTAATCTTTTTTGTGTTCCAGTGGTGCTTAAGGAGGGCCCGTCTTTTAATCAGTAAATTTGGGCATAGACATATGATGTGTATGATGTCTTCTTTGTGATCCCCACAAAGTCGGCAGAGATCTCGTCCGTGCTCTCTTTTCCATTTTGGCAAATGAAACATCAAGTTAATGACACCCAATCTCAATTTTAAGAAACTTAGTTTTGTTCGTGCAGTAAAGGGTACAGTTAGGTACTGCTGTGGGATCAACGAGGCATAGGATTGCAGCGTCAGCCATCCGTGACTTCTTTTGGCTAGGCGAGCCTTGTCATCCACTATTGAAAGTCGTTTTGTGCTTGTTTACGCTAGCCGTTTGAATTCCTTCTGGCTTATGTGCATGCTCCAAAGATCGTTTAGGCCTAAAGTTGTGAAGCCTTTTACCAAATAATTGTGACCTGCTCGCCATGTATTTGTGTCGATACTGGCCCACAGATGGTTGCCTAGACATCCCTCCTTAGATGACCTTAGTTTGTGGCAGCACACTAGAAAAGACATAGCTCTGGCAAGTGGTTGCTGGCATATTCCAAGTTCCAACCTGATTTGTGCCGGTGATGTTTGGGTTGGTAACTTGAACACTGATCTGTAGATCTTTGAAATTATTTTGTCCAGTTGGCAGCTGTCTAGTCCTGTAAGGACTTCGCTGCCATAGGTTAGGGTAGGGATGATTTTCGCCTGCGCGACCTGTAATGTAGGTGCGAGAGTTGGACCTTGTAGTTTCTTTTGGATTGAGCCAATTGCGAAAGCAAGTGCAGCACCCTTCCTTTTTTGTTCTTCTAAGTGGGATTTGTATTTGTCATTGTTGTTGTATATGACTCCAAGGTACTTGTGGCAGTTAGATTCGACGATGCTTTCCTTATTCAGGGTCCAGGACAAAGTCTTGGCTTTCCCTGGACGAACCGCCAGGATTTTGGTCTTCTTGTTGTTGATCACAAGCTCGTTCTTGTTTGAATATTCAAGAGTGGCGTCCAGGAGCCTTTGCATTCCGATCTTGGTTTTGCTCAGAAGGACCACGTCTTCGGCGTATAAGAGATTTGACAACAACAGGCCGGTTACTTTGGGAGCGTGAAAATTGACCTTATTTAAAGCTTCTGGAAGGTCGGATAAAAATAAGTGTCGGGGCCAGGACACAGCCCTGTTTTAAGCCTTTTCCCGTTGGAATAGGGCGGGATAATCTTGAGCCGTCCCCGACCTTGATCCTGACCCATGTGTCCTGATGTAAAAGCTGCATAGCTCTTAGGAGGTCGGCTGGGATGTTGAGGCTAGACAGCTTCTGCCAGAGCTTTGATCTGTTCACGTTATCGAAGGCCGCTTGGAAGTCGATGAATCCCATATAGAGTGGGCAGGAGCTAAACTTAGCTTGGTCAATCAGACAGGAGAGGGTCATAAGATTGACTGATGTGCCTGTATTGCTTGTAAACCCAGTCTGATTCGGGGGAATAACAGAGTTGTCATCCGCCCATGCCCTGAGTGAGTTGAACAACACTCCCGCGAAGTACTTAGCTTCGTTATCGATGAGGGCAATAAGGCGGTAATTCCTGGGGGATTGTTTTTCCCCACCTTTGAAGATTGGTACAAGAATTGATCCCCGCCAAGAGGGCGGTATGATATTATTCTGCCAAATTGAGTTGAATAGGATGGTTAGCTTCTCAGCCCAGAAAGATGCATCTTCCTTGAACAAGGCTTGAGGGATTCCTCCTGGACCTGGGGCCCCGTCCTTCCGTCCCTTTTTAATCAGTTTTTCAATATCTGCCTTCTGGATATAGTTTCAATGCTGCTTTGAGACGGAGGGCTATTTTCATTTTTGATTCATCGTTCCAGCATACTTTCGTTGGCGGATTGGTGAGATTCGGAACGAGTGCCCAGTCGGCTGCTTTATGTGCCGATTTGTCTTCAACTTGGAGCCTCTGATTTTGGATATTTGCATCCCGATCGTTGAAGTGGAGGTGGAGGAACGACGCCCACTCTGACTCCAAAATGCTTGATGAAGCGACTTTCGATGCGCGCCCAGATGCATTGTTGATTGTCCTCCAAAACCTTGCAGAGTTGTTCGTGATAATGTCATGCTGTAGTTTCGCCCAGAACGAGTTCTATTGATTACTGCGTAGCTCTCTTTTGGCTTTCTTAAGATGACTGCTGGCCGCTCTCAATTTTGTTATTTTTGTATGGTCCGTTGGATCACTTTTTAGCGCCCGCCAAGTCCGGTTCATGGATCTTGTTGCAGTTTGTATCTCAAGATTCAAGCTGGGCGTCTGCTTCAGCCCAGTCTGGATCGCGTGCTTTACTGGTTGAGCGTGTTTGTCGGTGAGATCAGTTACGAATATTGACCAGTTGGAGATTATGTAATCCGGGCATCTGCTGTGGCGCTCGATAAATCGTTTGGCCTCTATTGCTATTTGTTGGAGATTATTGAAGGAGCATTTGATTCGTTTTAGGTTAATTGTGAAACTCTCGGATGGCAGTGCCCTTCCTTCATCGAGTTGCTTGACACTGGTCCTCAACAGTATTTCTTGGGGACAATGGTCACTTTCAGTTCTGCTCCCTAGACTGAAATCTGTTATTTGATGGAAGAGAGAGAGGCTGGCGAATGTATAATCTATTAGTGAAGTGCCTTTTTTCGATATGTAGGAAAAGCGAGGGGGCTTGTCTGAGGGAAAGCGTCCATTAAGGGCTCTGAGGCCCAGGTTTTCAAGATTGCCTTGAAGGGAACGTCCCTTTGGATCGTTCTTATACCATCCTGGCCGGGCCTGCGGTGGTATCTCCCAAGTACTGTCATGGGATTTGGTGACCTCGTTTTTCTCTAAGTCAGACATTAGCCACATATTGAAGTCACCAGTTAATAAGATTTCTGGATCCAGGGGTCCAGTTTTCACTCTCACTACTGTCGCAATCGCTTCTTCTATAAAGGATTGCCTTGATGCTGTAGTTGGACGGACGTAGGCATTCATTAAGATCAAAATCCAGCGTTGACCTTTTCTAGGGGTGTAAGAAGTTCCCACACATTGGAGACAGTGTGGTGAGCCCAGAAGATCCCAAGAGGTAACTGCGTTTTTAGTTGATATATAGATTGCAAGACCGCCGCTTCCTCTTCCCAGCCGATTCAATTTATGGGCTGGAATGTGATGGGTTTTAAAACCTTCTATGTGCTGCGGTTCAAGGAGCCATGTCTCTTGTAGTAGTAGTATATCGAATTCCTGGAAGTAAGAGATTGTGGCACTGTCCTCAAGTTTACTAGTTAGGCCATTGATGTTCCATGAGTAGATCTTTAAGGGAGGCGTTTCGTGGTGGTTTTCCCTGTTGGGCTGTCATCGTAAGAGTCGAGTTGTGTTCAGGGTGCCTGCCAACCATGACCATGTTCCGGCCTCTTCCAGATCCCCAAGTGGTGAAGTACCATCTTCTCTTAGATCCCTCTGTTTGTGAACAGGAGTGGGGGTTTTGTTGCGAGCACCCCTGAGAACCGAATACACTGCACCCCTCCCTGGTTGTCTGTGTTCCTCTCCATGGCTTGCCTGCAGAATGTGTGGATAACCCGGTTCCCTGCCCGGTTTTATCTGTATACCCCATGGCTTAAAGGTGTCAGTTTGCCCTAGGATGTTATTCATTGCCTCTACTGAGCTCCAGGTGACCTTTGTTGTTTCGTTTATTTGGCCCTGACACGGTGCAATAAATTCTATCGATGTTATGTCTTGTGTGGATATTAGGTTTGACAGACCTGATGCTTGAATCAGCTTTATGATGTTGCCGCGATTTAGGACGTCATGGCTGCCTTTTGACTGATATTCTGGATAGAAGTAGGTAAAGCGGGCGTCCCCACTCATTACTGTACTTGGCGTCCTTGGAGTTGCCTCTGTTCTTTGTACGCTAAACGTGTGAGCTACTTTTGGCAGAGGGCCCGTGGCTTGGACTTCTTTCTGCGCTCCTACGAGCTTTTCATTTAGCCCTTGTCCCACAGTCCCTTTGCTACTAGCTGGAATTTCGCCCTGTTGGTTATAGGCGTGGCTAATTGTAAATGCCTGATTTGAGGTCATGGTACCACCGAGATGATTTGTCATGGGGCAGGATGTTTGGCTCTGGATCGTGATGTTCTGCATAGTAGGTGTATTTGGGGGAGCCAGGTGGGTGCTTGTGGTTAGCTCTTTTATCCCACTATGTGCCCTTTTACCTGAAGGTGCCGTTGATGGGTCCTTTTCCGTTGTCGGAGGGCTGAAGCCACTCTTCCTTTTTTCGCTAACTTGCCTAGTTGGTTGTTCTTCCCTTACGGTTAGTGGCACGGCAGAGTTTTTTGGATCGTCGACCCCTGTGACTGCCGGGCATCTGAGGGTGTTGAACATCGGGTAGAGGCTTAGGGCTTGTTTTCCCCTTCTCATTTTATTTCGTCCTTTCCGCTTCCTTTGTCTTTTCCCCTTCCCCGAGGGGTCTCCCTGCTCTTGTTCTGTTGAAGTAAGGCAGGTAGAGTTTGCTCTGCTGTTAACCGGAGATGATTGCTGTTCCCTCTTGCGGCTCACGAGCCCAGATAGATCTTGGGGTTGAGGGGAGTTGGTCCCCTCAGCCCCTCTTGACCTTGCGTTAGAAGCTGTTGTTACTTGAGGATCTTCGCGTGGGTCTCCTAAGTCGACGTCACTGCCTTTTCCGGGGATGGGTTTAACTTTTGCTATTTCTTTGAGGTCTACCACTAGCTTTTCCATTATCCCTGGGAGTGAGCTGAGTTTCTCCACTATTGGTGTGCAGTCATATCCTTGTTGCGGGCGGTCTGCCGCTTCTTGGGCTCGTCTGATCAAGCTGTTTAAGTTTGAGATCCTGTCGTCAATTTTGACTACGTACACGGCAAGCGTGTTTAGAAGGCTGATTTGGATATCCATTTTGTTGGCCTGGTAAGTCATAGCGTCAGCTGACTTTTGAAGAATATCAAGGGCGATGGCCCATGACATCTCTTGTGAAGGACCCTCGTTTTTGTTCAGCCTTGGTGACGCTGGTGGCAGCGTGTGTCCAAAGGTGGTGTTCCCGTATGAATGCAGCATATTTTCCCATTCCTTTGACTCGAAGTAGGAGAGTTCTTTGGTGCTGCCATCTGCCTCGACTGCGTCCTCTGTAATTTCGGTGGGGTCCGGTTCTCTCGCTCTCTGTTGTTCCTGTTTAGCTGAGTCTAATACGCCATCCCCAAGGGTGATGAGTATTCCTTCCGTCCTCGAAACCATAGGGCTAGCCATTTTGGGGTAGTTTAAAAATTCGCCATTTTGGCTGCACGGAATGCTGAAGCTGACTTTGTTTTGCAAGTCGCTTGAGTCGTTTACGTCGTCCAAATTGCTTGTTTTTTCTCCGACTAGTTCTACTTGTAGGTCCAATGGCTTATGTGCAGCGTTGGATTTGGCGACGTAAGGTGGTGCTGAGTTGTGTTGATGCGCTTGCTCAAATGGGGAGGACTTGATTGCTTCCTCTGGTGGTTTGGTAGTGACGCTGGCTAACGTGTGACTGCTTCGCGAGGTCCAATGCCCCCCATTTGCCGCTGATCTGCCCTTGATGACTGTCACTAGGGGTTGGAAGGCCAGCGATGTTCATGTTGCTTGAGAAGATCGCTGAGCCGGCGCAGGTGCAGATGCAACACATCTAATAAAGTGAAATCAGTATATTTGATAAAAGGATTTTAATACCAAGGTATTTATGTGTTAATAGTTCAATTGGGTTGTGCATATCAAATCAAACAATGATAATGTACACCCTGGAGCAAAAAACATGAGAAGGACCCATGAAATAAAGGGGGATGGGTAGGATTATTCATGCAGTATATCACCCAAAAATCAAGTGACATCCCATGTATAATTTGTAAGGGACTGCTAGTATACCAAGTCAATGCCTACCTTACAGTCAATGGAAAGGTCTTGTGTGCCTACCCCTCAAAAGGAAAAGTAAACAACGTATATATTTCAATACTGTGTCTCCTGATACACTTTGATCATTGTGATCAAACAACCATGCGGTCTCGAACATACCTTCTGACTGTTACTGATTCCGTTCCAGTCTAAATGTGGCTGGACAAGTTGCAGTAAATTCCAATACGGGGTTTTTGTTAAACCAGATATCTGCACCAATATGATAAAAAGTCCCGACTTAGAAACACGGAGCATATCGCTCCAGAGGCAATCATAACCATCATACATAGAGACTATCTTTAGTTCGGACAGTATTAGATTGAGAAAGTTAATCAAGAAAAGTCTCATATAACCGGGAGTATTCCCGTGTGTAGGAGAAAACCACGGAATGTTCTAGCCCAAGTAAACGGCTTACTGCACGAATGGCCACCACAAAAGTGAACAAAAAAAGTGCTTAATGATGGCTTACCAAACACGCACGATGTGTATACACTCCGTGCTAAGATATGGGCTGTAAGGTAAATCAGCCCGCGACGCGCTAAAATACATAAGAGTACAAACACGAAATCACAACCTATTTTTATGATACAACGAATCTAAGTCCATACTAAAACATGGGCAGACCACAGGCATCGACCTACCTATATTTTGCAGCGTCTGAATACGAGTTCCAATCACCGGCATCTCAGGATGGCCGGCATGTAACTGGGGATCCCGGAAGTTCGGCTTTATTCTAAACGCCGCCCCGAGAGTCTAGTGCATTTCAAAGCAGTCACAAACGTGACGAACTCAGCCGCCATCTTAAGGATATGTTTGTAAACCAATGGGTCTCGTGATTTCTAATTGTTGAACATGAAATTAAACCAACATAGTCAAAGTCACTTAGAATATTAATGGGAAATATTAATAACCAATGTTGGTATATAGTATGCTGTAAATTATTTACCTAATAGGAATTGCTAACGGTCAGAAATGTCTTTAAATAAACGATTCACGCCGCCATCTTGAAACGGTCATATTGACATAGTAATTGAAAGGTTCATATTCCATATGTATAAAACACTGGGAACTAAGAGAAAGGTCCCCGGCCGACTACAATTATTTATGTATGTAAGTATCCAGTATAAAGCGAGGAGATTTTTTTAAATCAATTATTAGGATTGCGTCAAGTCACTGATTAATATATCAAACGTTAAATCCGTATTTAGTAAATCATTAGAATTATGCATTAGCCGATTCCCGGCCGAATAGTTGACCAGGTTAAGTTTAGCCCGTCATATTCTAAATCTACCTGAAATCTCAGTGCTAAAGAAATATGTGTTAGGGAAAGGACAGAAAGAAACATCCACCAACCAAAAATTACGAAAATGTGACTGGGGGATGTATAATAGAAGACATCACTGTTACTAGTGGATAGAAGAGCCCACATCAATTGGTGGACCTTCATGCTAATATCTAACAAGTACATACCATTGTTTGAATTACATGCACAACTCCAATCCAGTACATGTATGTTACATACGACACAAGTAACATGAGTCATCACAATATGGGATACTATCATATTAATTAGATGACCACAGCATATTACAGTTATATGATAGTGGATAATTGTAATTCTGACATACTGCATACCTATATCATTGGAGTAATGATCATTATATCCCCATTAGTCGGTAACAGTTAGGTAACATGAACAAGTTGTAGACATATGACATATTACAGTTCTAATCATTCGTAGCAACGTCAATGTTATAAGTGTGGTATTCAACATGTTGAAAACAGCATTTGGGTCCAATACAAACTCATTCACACCTACATGTGTCATATCCATGCTATGATGGACCAAATGATTATGTCTCAATTTCCATAACCTGCAGTTTAATCATTTAGTCACCTAGGAAGTAGTGTAATTCATGATCTGTATTCATCCCGTGTTCAACTGCTTGAAGCTTCATGATCCATAGATCCTCCCTACGTCTGAGATGTAGTTTCTTCATTGCCACCCCTCGGGTCCATGTCAATCTGTTCAATTCCACAAAATGCAAATGTTTTATTTGTCCCCTGAGCATGGCATTCATTAATGTGTGTAGCAGTCGCATATCTGGAGTCATTATGTTTGATGGCCCTTAGGTGTTCATATATTCTGTCTTTTAGAGCCCTGATCGTACTTCCTATATAGAAGCTACCGCATCCACATTTGATCATGTATATCACATGACGACTATTACAGTTAATCATTTGTCTAATCACATAATTTTTCCCCAGGTGACTCGGAAAAATGTTAGTGTTATTCATAGCCAGAGGGCAGATTTTACATCCACCACATTTGTAAAATCCGATACATTTCTGTGTTAACCAATTAGATTTTTTAATTTGTTTGGGATAGCTCGGACAGACCCATGATTTGATATTTTTACCTCTTCTATATGTAATCAGAGGTTGATTCGTAATGAATTTGGGCAATGTTTTGTCATTTCTTAATACCCCCCAGTGCTTTTTCATACTGTTTCAAAGGGCTTTTGCTATATCATTATAGTTGGTTATCAGTCTAACATGTGGAAAGCTGACACATTTAGTATGCTTATCTTTTAAAGTGTCCTCTCTCTTTATCGTTGTAATTTTTTGTTCAGCCAAATTAATTGTCTGTGCGTTGTAACCCCTAGCTAGAAATCTTTGCTTCATGTTGTTTTTACATGATATGAAGTCACTGTTCTTGCTGCAATTTCTCCTAGCCCTAGTTAGTTCACCATAGGGTATAGATTTTATTTGATGTTTCGGGTGTGAACTTTTTGCATGTAACACCGAGTTACATGAGGTAGGTTTACGGTAAAGTTTACTCTGTATACGATTGTCCTCAATAAAGAGCGTTAAATCCAGAAATTCTATTTCTGATGAGCTCAAATTGTATGTGAGGTGGATACCCATATCATTTGAATTGAGGTGTTCACAAAAATTCATTAGGTTTTCCATAGAACCCGACCAGATCATAATGCAATCGTCGATGTAACGTCCCCAATATATGATTGATTCATTCCAAGCAGTACCCCTTGGGCCCCAGATCCACTCCTCCTCAAAATAACCCATAAATAAATTGGCATACGAAGGAGAAAATCTGGAGCTCATGGCGACACCCTGTATTTGTTTATACCACATTTTATCAAATAGGAACACATGGTCAACCAGCAGCCTCAGTTCTCACATCTTCCAATGGAAGGAGCTGTAAGTGGTGTATTTAGCCCTAATTGTGTTTTTCCCCCTGCTGCAGAAAAAAGCAGTTGTCATCAGGACAAACAACAATACCACAATAGCATATTCTCATGAAGCAGGGAGGAACAAATGCTTGCTTCTTGTCTCAGATAGCAGATGACATTTTTAAGTGGGCCCGGTTCAATATTTAATCACTGACAGCAAATTATATCAAAGGTAAAGTAAATGTAGTGGTGAACAGACTAAACATGGCAATTCCACTGTCCAGCAACTTTTTTTCTCAGTAATCAGACATTTCCTCAAATGTGACATGGAGTGATGGATTTATTTGCAGTTCATCAGAGCACACATGTGAGACAGTTTTGTGCAAGGATGAAGGAGAAAGTGGCCTTTAATCTAGATACACTTTTATGACCTTGGCCACAGTGTCTGCTAAATGTATTACCCCCCTCCCACCATTCACTCTATTCTGCAAATTCCTGAACAGACTGAAGAGAGAGATAGGAGGTGATCCTAATTGCACCAGCCTGGCCTCGTTCCACCTGTTACTCTCTACTGTGAAATTGAAGATCTGCGAGGAGTGGCTTCTCCCGTTACACCAGTCTCCTCTGCGCTTTCCTCTGCTTCAGGTTGAAAGTTTCAAGAAGCTCAAACAGACAGCCTGGAGATTGAGAGGACTGTGATAGTAACAGTGGTTTATCAGAGAGGTTGGCCCTTACTATTCAGGCCTCCAGGAGAAAATCTATATTATCATCTTATAGGAGACATTGAGGTACTTTCACTAAGTGATGTACAGGTAGACAGCTAACTACACAGTCTACAAAGTTGGTTCAGATTTTAGATTTTCCCCACGATGGCTTTAATATTGGTTTTCATTGGACGTGTATTGGAGACAAACAGCTGGCACCAGGGCTGTAAGAGCAGAGAATGTCCACTTTTTAAAAGTGGAATTTTTTAAAATAGCAATGTCAAATCCAACCATACCAATAAAGAGGATTTGTCAATACCATTACAAAAATATAAAACATGAAACAGCTACTCCTTTCTAATCAGGAATTACAACTTAAAAGTGTTTTAAGAAATTCCCAATGTTAACCTATGTGGAGAGTATGCCTTACAGTAGTAAAAAAAAAGAAATGTAGTTGTTTTTCACTACCAGGACATGAAAAACTTAAAAGTACATGTCCTAACTTTTTACTTACACAGCACCTTGCCCTATGGGCTACTCAGGGCCTACTTTAGCGATGACTTAGGGCTCCCGGTTTTCCGTTTTTACGGATTTATACATATAAATACAGACGGAAATCTATATTTCCTTTGTCTGTATTTATATTTATAAACGGCAAAATACTAGCAAATTTGGCCACGCTGCCGTCGGGTATTTTGCTACCGACGGCAGGCGCGCAACACCCATTGGACTCAAAGGGCTTCAGCCCCCCCCCGTCGTGTGTGGCAGCCCGGGATGAGACACCTTCCTGGGCATAAAAGCAGCCGCACCGGAGCACTTCACAGGTCTTTAAAAGACCATTTGCATGTTAATGAGGCCTCGCTGTTGTTTCACCCCTTCTAAGAGCCCCTGCAGCTCCACTCTGCCTATTGCTTAAAGTTCAGCCCCCCCCCTGAAATGTTTGCTCAGCCCCCCCCCGAAATTTGGCTCTAGTTGCGCCTCTGACCGACAGGGCACTTCGAATGCCATCCACCAAACAACGAGCATGCCTCTGATGTATGCACAAAAGTCAGCAACTGACTGCACAAACATGAAGGTCAGTCAGCCATTGTGCCTCGTACTTTTTGAAGAGATTTCTTTAATGACGACAAGGTGATAGTGCACTTATAGATCCAGGAAATCGACAGTTCGTTTCATAAAATTCTGGAGATTGTATGTGTTTGTAGCGTTTCTTCCTCTATTGGAGAAAGCAATTGTTTGTGGATTTCGCTCCTCAAAAGTTCAAGGCGCCATTATTTGTATTACAAATTGTGTAAACTCTTATTTAATGTTACGCATGGATATTGTTGCCCTGTAGTATTTTCTCTTTCAAGTTTTGATTTTAAACGGAAATTACATTTAACTGGTGCTGATAACACCGTAGAGTATTAGAAATGGCCTTCAAATAGGCTGCCGCCCATTCTAACGTTCACATTATTTTAACTTGTTCGTGATTTTGCGCTCCCTCTCGGTAATTATCATCAGTGCGACTGGTGCAAAACACATCTCTAGAATTGTAGGGGTTCCATGAGCATGCTTGCTTTTCTTCATTCGTAGCTACAAAGTTATTCACATTAACGTCTAAAAATATAGTGATAGCAGCTCAAACTGTTGCAATTTTGACTTTAAAATTAATACTATGTTTTATTATATTGCACTTGCATTTATTTAGCTCGTCATACCCTTTCTGTGGTCGTGTAGCATGCTACTTATTATGGGCATGTAGCTCCCACCCGTGTCCCTTGTAAAAGGCAACTCTCACAGGAGGTAGACACTGCCCGCAGTCTGGTAAAAAGGGGTGATATAAACAACAAAGCCTCGTTAACATGTGAATGGTCTTTTTAAAGACCTGTGAAGTACTCGGGTGCGGCTTGTCAGCTTTGTTATCTCGCACAGCAAGAAACTCCATCTGATTTGAAGCACAATCTTTTGGAGCTGTTGCGTCGCCTTTAGGAGTAAGGGATACATAGTCAAGCAGGAAGGAGAGCGAGAACGACAAAGCAGCACAGCCCACTAATTAGCCATCCAAGATCTATCCTTTTTTTGTCCTAAATTTTTTATTTGTGAAAACGAATAAAATTGTCAATTTAAATAAATGTGGAAAAATACTAGCTGTAGCGTCGTCTTTTGCTTGTGGCAAAAATAAATGTGGATAAATACAGAAAAAATGCCCCAAAAATAAATATGGATAAATACAGACGGAAATGGCAAAAAAATAAATACCATAAAACCGGGAGCCCTACTTATGTGTAATAGAAACAGGAGTTTAAGGCTTGGCAAAGGGTTTTAAATGCCAAGTTGAAGTGTCAGTGAAACTGCACACACAGGCTCTGCAGTAGCAGGCCTGTGATATGTTTAAAGGGCTACTTATGTGGGTGGTACAATCAGTGCTGCAGGCCCACTAGTAGCATTTAATTTGAAGGCCCAAGGTAGGTGATATATCACTTTACAAGGGACTGCCAAGTAAATGAAATATGCCAATATTGTATACACCAACATTACCATGTTTAGGGGAGAAACAAATGCACTTTAGCTCTGGTCAGCAGTGGTAAAGTGTTCAGAGTCCTAAGGCTAACAAAAAGAATCAGCAAAAAGAGGAGGTAAGCAGGCAAAACGTTTGGGAGAAGACCACCCTAAGGATGACAGGTCTAACACCCATTAATTGAAAAAATAATTGACCGTTAAACTAATTTGTGGAAATTCACCATTGTCCTGGTAGGAAAGGCCAGTTAGTTAATGCAGTTACTTAAGATATCTCTGTGTGTACCCGGGTGTGGGAGGGGCTTCACTGATTTGAATACTGGTTGGTGCACTAGGAGATAATAGCATTTTTTTTTATAGTGTAATGAGGTTGCAGCTTGTGGCAAAAAAGTACTATGAATATGTAAGTAATGTATTTAAAAAATGATTCTACACTTTGGAAATTAGGTTTCATACAGAATAAGAGAGTCAGCCCTAAAATGTGCAAAAAGATTGAGAGCCTGATTCATAAAGGTAAACTTAGGGTAAACGTAGACTTAATTTAAGTTAGGTTACTTTACTACTAATAATTTTACTATTATTAGGTGTAATAGTAGTAAAGTTACTAGTAGTAACTTACATTTGTGAATATAAAAAGTTGCAAACTTAGACTTAAGCAGTAGACTTAGACTTGAGTCTATGTTTACTACTTTTTGGTATTTACAAAGGTAAGTTACTACTGGTAACTTTACTACTAGTAATTTTACTAGTAGTAAATTTAAGTGCCTTTCAAAAAGAATCAGTTGATCACTATGAAGGCCAATATGACTATCAATAAAAGACTATTAAGGCTCCCAAGCATCTTTTAGATTTTCTGATAAACCAAGTACATATTTACATTTCCTTTGGGCTGCAACTGGACAGAAAGCATGTTTCTTCTTTAGCTGCTTGCCTCTTCACCCATATCGCAGTGCATCAGACTCCCTCCTCTTTGCTCATTCTGAACTCTCAGATCTCCATTTATTACTATTTCTAGGGGTCACAGTCTATTGTACAGTTTCCACAGCTCTGGTGTTTATAATCCTTTACCTTTAGAGAGGAATTCTGAAATAAAAGTATCTCTGTCTGGTGCTGACTCCATATTCTGTCTCTACTGCCGCATGCAGACCTGCAGGGAACAAGGGGAGAAGTGAAGAGACAACAGTGTTCCCGGGCAGCCTTCTGGACCACATAGTCATGCTGCATCTTATGAACTTCAGAATCCAGAATGCAGATCCAGAAAATAGAAGCCTGCAAAGCAGTTAGGCAGTGATTGTCTGATGAGAGGCATTATCACTCATCAGGTATTCACGATACTACTATGCACTAGAAATGAATGCCAATGCAAGCTTTACTAAAAGAGCAGGGAGGATGGGGAAATGATCCTTGAAGGGAGAGAACATAGAACATAAGTATTCTATAGCCCTCTCATCAGCATTTTAGGCAGAAATCCTTGTTGATTTGCTTTTAAGACCCTCGCCCACTCTATTGGGGTTATGCTTCATCATCGGGTCTCATCCTGGTCCCTGAAAACCAGGAAGGCCTCGACCATTGTTCAGGGAGCACCTAAGGATATTACCTGACGGGGTCTATTCATATAAAAATACCTTAGGAACACCAAGTATCCCTATAGGGTCCTAGGTATGGCTAAAATGTTATTATTGGGGTTTAAGTGTCTTGTGTGGTAAAGATGATTGGACTTGTTTGATTCCTGACAGACTCCGCAGAACAGTGATGTAACCGTGTGGGGGTGGGCACTAGAATTCATGATGTACAATGTTCAGTTAAAGGTTACACGCTGAGGCATAAAGACGTGTAATGCCAAGCTCCATGTGTGTTGTTATCATTTGCATGTACCCGGCTGGGGTAGGACACTACAGGGGTATTTTGGGTACCTAATTTTCACTACACCCTACTCCATTCTTGTGGGCATGTTTCAGCTCTGCTTTGAACAGTCCCGGGCTTTCCTTAGAATAGCTATTACCACCTACAGGTTTCCATTCAGTCACAGTCACTTCTTTTAGAACTGTCGATTCTAGTGTGAGCCTTTCCATAGCTCAATTCTGTACTTATGATTCCAATTTTCTAGTTAGTAGCTCCCTATCTATACTCAGTCAATTCTCATTTACCACAGTATCAAAAGTCCTCAACTTGATCAATTCCACCAAATCAGGATCACCCTTTGACCCATGCCCTCCTTCCATGCTTAAACAGATCCCTGTTCCAATTGCCTCATATCTAACCAATATCCTGAACGGAATGCTCAGTACTGGGACCTTTGCCGATATGTGGAAAAAGGCCTCAACCTTGCCACTGCTTAAGAACCGTAATCTAGGACCAGATAATCCTGTAAATTATTGTCCCATTTCCATGCTACAACTTCCTGCAAAAATTGTAGAAACATAAAAAAATACACAATGGACAGTTCATTCAGGTAAATCAGTTATTTGATCCTACACAATTCGGCTTTAGGGCTGAGCATAGCACAGAGACGGCACTAATAAAGGCCACAGATGAGTTAAGACCATCCTGGACTGCGGAGGCACTGCAGCTCTCATCCTTCTCAATCCGTTGGCGGCATTCGACTAAAAAAACATGGCATAATCAACAAAGCTCTTGCTTTGCTTAAGTCTTTTTTAATGGGTAGAGACCACTCAGTCATGCTGGAGAAATGTACATCTAGTTCATTCTCGCTTCCTAGTGGGGTCCCTCAGGGATCCTCATTGATCCCATTGCTCTTCAATATTTATGTCACCAAACTGGCCTCCCTGATCAGATCTTTTGGGTTCTCCCCAACTCTTATTCTGACGATACCCAGATCGTTGTGTCGGCCTCCAATAATGTAGATGCCACTATTTCCCAGTTGCACGACTGTATTAGAGCTGTCAGCAATTGGATGGGCAAATATTGCCTTAAGTTGAACTCTGATAAAACTAAGGTCATACTTTACAGTAATAGACCACATTTCTGGAGTCCACCTTGTTGGCCATCTGAGCTAGGAGCACTCTCCACTCTGAATCAAAAAGTGAGAAATTTAGGAATACTGATAAATTATAAATTACATTTTAATAAACATATCAGTTCAGTTATCTCGTTTTAATACCTTGAGAATTATCAGGAAGATCCTTCCATTCATTCCACTTAATTAAAGAAAAACAGTCATTTCATTACTAATTCTTACCAAACTGGATTATTGTAATAGACTTTATGTCAAACTTCAAAAACAATATTTGAAAATGTTACAGAGTGTACAGAATGCAGCGGTTAGACTTATTCTTGATCTCCCCAAGTTCCAACCTGTTTCTGCCTCCATCAGGAGACTTTACTGGCTTTAAGCGAGCAACCAAATTAAATTTAAGACATTGTGCCTTACCTATAAGGCTTTGCAAGACTCAGGTCCTTGTCAGCTCAAACAGTCCCTAACCTGGTACGTTCCCAGCAGAGACTTACGATCTAAAAACATCATGAGGGTCTCTGTGAGGGGGTGGGGCCGGGGGCGTGACGCCAAACTCCTTTCTCACCTGTGGTACAGGGAGTGAGAACGCCGGAGAGAAAGCAGAGACCCCGGAATGAAACTCCGGAACACCCGTCAACCACACCCCCCTCTCCTCTCTTCCCACAGACAGGGAAGAAGACGGAAGAGGGAGGGGCTAACCCCGGAAGCGATACGTATCCACCAGTCAAAGGAGACCCGGCCCAGGAAGTGCTCTCTCGGAGAGGAGAAGGAGCAGGAAGCCGAAGGACGACGGAAGCGAACCAGAGAGACGAGGAGCGTAACGACAGCGAACCGGACCAGGTCGGGAACGAAGGCGGAACCGAATCGGAGGATCCGGAGGAGTTCTGGAGCGAAGACTGGTGGTGTCCACCGGAGGAGGCTGTGGAGCGGCCGCAACTCAGGAGATTTGCGGCGAGGGCGGTGAGTGACGAAACTCCAGGGGAAAGACCGGCAGGGAGGAGGGAGGAGACTGAGCAGAGGGAGGGTGGAATCGGGTACGGGCGGGACCCCGGGCACTAATTAGTTCGTTTGCCAGTGCACCCTTAGTCCTGAAAACCCTCATAAGTTATTCCTGAGCACAGTGTGAGTGTCCGGCATTCTTCGTATTTCTTCTACCCCTAAACCTCGTGCAACCTTCCTCACCATGCGGGCTTTTTTCTGACACAACCCTTTCAACCCCCCCTTATATGTTTATCAGGGTAATATTTAGAAGAGACGACCAGTGGGTTCTAAAACCCATCACTCTCAACCCTATTCTCCGCGACACAGCCGAGGGGAAAATTGTTCCAGAAAGCAGAACACCCAGACTAAGAACCACGGGTGAGGTGAGGGGTAGAATAACGCCTATAACTGTTGAATGACCGTGACACTGACAGCCCACTGTTTCTTCTTTTCATGAGCCTTCGGGAAGATCCAACCACAGCCGAAGAAGCGAGGCAGACGCCCTTGAGATCCAGCTCCGAGGAGGACGACGACGAACAGCGTTACCCCAGTACCTCTTCACGGATAGGACCCGATACCTTCCCCACCGCCACAGCAAAGAGTGACCTACCTGATAATAAAATATTCTCACTTGGAAAATATATTCAGCCTCCGCGTCTGTATATCCGACCCGCCCTCCCACAGGTGGTGTCAGAAGTGGGATCCAGCGGATACATGGAGGCTGCTTTGGCGAAGATGGCGGAGAACCAGGAACATCTGGGGAAAGTCATGGAAAGATTCCTTACAGTGGTAGAGGAAGATCGAGGTAAAATTCAACAGGCTCTCACCGGACAAAGCCAGTCACATGGAGCCGCCATGGATAAAATCACAGAGGTATTGGGCCAACAGCGGGGACCTACCACTCTTCCATCTATGGTTCTCCAGCGATATGTACATGGAGAGGACCCTGATTTCTTTTTTAATAATTTTGAGCGCATTGCTACGGCGGCGGTCTGGCCGGCAGACAAATGGGGTCAATATCTGGGTCCCCTCCTTTCCGGTGATCTCCAAGCGGCTTATCAAGCCGCCACCATACAAGGAGTCGTGCCTTATGCGGATATCAAACAATGTATCATGGAGCGCTTGGGAATAGACGACGAGTCTTATAGGATAAAATTGCGGCAAATCAAAGAAGGTCCTCAGGAGACTCCTCGAGCCCTATACTTCCGGGTGAAGGACATGACCGATCGATGGTTAAAACCCGCCACCACCGATAAAGATGGTATTATGGCAAAGATATATTTAGAACAGTATCTGACCTCTCTTCATCCACCCATACAGAAATGGGTACGACAACAAGCCCATCTCACACTGGAGACCGCCGTGGAGATAGCCAGTGCCTATAGCCGGGCACAAGAGATACAAAAAGGGAGGGAGGACCAACCGTGGAAAACGGGAGAACATGCTCCCCATAGGTCCCCTCGACCTCCGGTGGTAAAGAAGCCCGATCACATTACCATCATACCAGGCCCCCCTATAATACGGCCTCCCACTCCAGGACCTCAGTGTTTTCATTGTAGTGGGATGGGTCATATTGCAAGGTTCTGCCCCCAAAAGGAAGAACCCATGGACATAGGAGTAGCACGTAACTATTACTGCTCTTATGCAACAAAAGGATTGCCCCCATATCACTGTCAGGTAACCGTAAATGGACAAGCAGCTATGGCATTAGCTAATACGGGCTGCCGCCAGAGTGTGGTTAGGCCACAGGACTTGGAACCCTGGATACAACCCAGTGGGGAAACCGTGGCTATTCGCTGTGTGCACGGAGATACGAAACAGTATCCCACCGCAAATGTCCAGATACAACATCAAAACGATGTAGGAACTCCCCTGAAGGTGGGTCTCATACCCAATTTACCAGAACAACTCATTCTGGGAAACAATTATCCGAACCTGCCCCAAATGTTGAAGAGTTCCACGAAATCAGATAAGGATTGGTGGAGCACAGCCCCTTTTTCGAAAGACGAGGAACCGGAGTGGCCACCCTCAAAACCACGGAAGAGCCGGAAGCAAAAGAGAGCGGAGAAAAAGAAAATCCCCATGGCTTTAACCATCGTGCAGGAGGATAATCCGTGGGAAATGGATCGGAGCTTTCATGCCGCACAAAGGGAGGATCCCGTACTGCAAGAAGCATGGAACTCCGCCTTAGATAGCGAGGAACCCCAACGAGTAAACGAGTAGGTCCCTATTTTTTTATCAAAAAGGGATTGCTATACAGAAAGGGAAACCCTACACAGCGACCTCAGCTGCTAATACCGGGGCCGTTCCGAGAAAAGGTGTTATTCCTGGCACACAGTCATTTGCTGGGGGGACATTTTGGAACCGACAAAACAGAGAAACAGATCATGGAACACTTTTACTGGCCTGGCATATACCAACAAGTTAGAAAATACTGCAAGGAATGTCCTATATGCCAAAAGACTAGCAGATACCGGCCCCCCCCTGTTCCCCTCCGTCCCTTGCCAATCATAGACGAGCCATTTAGCAGAGTAGGGATGGATATTATAGGTCCCTTGTTGTCCTCCAGAAGCGGGTGTCGATATGTGCTGGTCATTGTTGACTACGCCACCCGATTTCCAGAAGCAATCGCCCTACGTCGCCCCAACGCCACCAATATTGCCAATGCCATGATTAAAGTGTTCTCCCAAGTAGGATTCCCAAAAGAGATCCTGACGGATCAAGGGACACCCTTTGTGTCCAAAATCATGAAACAGGTATGTGTCCAACTAGGGATTAGCAAAATTAGAACCGCCGCCTATCACCCTCAAACAGATGGGTTGGTGGAGCAGTATAACGCCACCCTCAAGTCCACCTTAAAAAAATTATTCGACCTAGAAACCAGAAAATGGGAGGATATGCTGCCCCTAGCATTGTTCGCAATACGATGTAAAGTGCAGAAAAGCACTGGATATTCCCCGTTCGAGCTCCTGTACGGGCGCCAGCCAAGAACCTTGCTGGAGATGGCCAAAGAAAAATGGGAGAACGAACCAGATAACAGCAAACCATTAGTGGATTATGTATCCACTCTGAGAACCCGCCTCGGTCAAATTCGAGCTATAGTCCGCAACAACTTGGAGACGTCTCAGGTAAGCCAAAAGAGACAGTATGATAAAGGGGCAAAAGAAAGGTCCTTTAATGTAGGAGATTCAGTACTATTACTGATGGCTTCATCAGATCACAAACTGCTAGGACAATGGCAAGGCCCGTACAAGGTGACCGCAAAAGTAACGCCGGTGACCTATCGAATAGAAACTGATCCTACACGGGGTATATCCCAAGTCTTTCATATTAATTTGCTGAAGAGATGGGAAGGCCCCGTACCAGTAGGTATGGTCCGAGTAGAAGACCCCTACCCGCTGTTTGTCCAGTGCAGAGAATAAACCTTAAACCCTAAATTGAGAGAGGAATTGACCACCGTACTCTGTCCCCTCCAACATAATTTCTCCTTGTCCCCAGGAAGAACATCCCTGGTAGAACATGCAATCAGGACATCCCCAGGAAAAAAGGTACGTATCAGACCGTATAGGGTACCCGAGGCTCGTCGGAACACCATTAAAGAGGAGATCCACAAGATGTTACAGATGGACATTACCGAACCGTCCATAAGTGAATGGAATTCCCCAATTGTATTAGTGCCAAAGCCCGAAGGCTCGGAACGATTTTGTATTGACTTCCGGGAAGTGAACAAAATATCAGAATTTGACACTTATCCTCTTCCCAGAGTAGATGAGATGGTTGAAAGGATAGGACGCGCTCAATATATCAGCACCCTTGATCTCTGTAAAGGGTATTGGCAAATACCCCTACGACCACAAGATAGGGAGAAAACCGCTTTTTCCACGCCCGATGGCCTATTTCAATTCAAAGTGTTACCCTTTGGGTTACACGGAGCTCCGGCTACTTTCCAAAGAGCCATGGACCTAATCTTACGGCCCCATGAGAAGTATGCCGCAGCCTACATCGATGATATAGTCATCTATAGCAATTCCTGGACCCAACACATGTCCCACTTAACACAAGTGATACAGGCATTAGGAGCCTATGGCCTCAAAATCAATCCGGCCAAAAGCCATCTGGCAGCTCAAACCGTAAAATACCTAGGGTATTTATTGGGAGACGGCGTCATTAGACCCCAGGGCTCCAAATTGTCGGCCATCTCCCAGATTCCTTTGCCCCGAACAAAGAAGGACCTCAGGACCTTTTTGGGGTTACTCGGTTATTACCGACGCTTTATCCCCAACTTTTCCCACATAGCGGCCCCCCTCACTAACCTACTGCTAAAGGCCGTAAACACAGAACTCAGACTGAAAAACCCAGCCCCTGATGTTGTGCACGCTTTTGAAACCTTAAAGACATCCCTTACCTCCGACACGGTATTAGTCAGTCCAGATTATTCCCTTCCATTTGTTTTACAGACTGATGCGTCCGATCAGGGTATAGGTGCCGTATTATCCCAGGTATCTAAGCAGGGAGCAGAAAGACCCATCACCTACATCAGCAGAAAGCTATTTCCAAGAGAGAGCAGATATGCTGTGATGGAGAAAGAGGCTCTGGCAATTAAATGGGCAATAGAGACTTTACGATATTATCTCGAAGGGAGAGAATTCACCCTATATACAGATCACGCCCCCTTGGAATGGTTAACTAGAAACAAGGGTAACAACGAAAGGGTGATGAGATGGTTCTTAGCCTTACAACCCTATAGATTTCAGACTAAGCATCGTAAGGGAACAGAACAAGGGAATGTGGACTTCCTGTCAAGATACCCCCAAGAATCTGGCCCTAGTAGTAAGACAGCAAGGGAAAGGGGATGTGAGGGGGTGGGGCCGGGGGCGCGACGCCAAACTCCTTTCTCACCTGTGGTACGGGGAGTGAGAACGCCGGAGAGAAAGCAGAGACCCCGGAATGAAACTCCGGAACACCCGTCAACCACACCCCCCTCTCCTCTCTTCCCACAGACAGGCAAGAAGACGGAAGAGGGAGGGGCTAACCCCGGAAGCGATACGTATCCACCAGTCAAAGGAGACCCGGCCCAGGAAGTGCTCTCTCGGAGAGGAGAAGGAGCAGGAAGCCGAAGGACGACGGAAGCGAAGCAGAGAGACAAGGAGCGGAACAACAGCGAACTGGACCAGGTCAGGAACGAAGGCGGAACCGAATTGGAGGATCTGGAGGAGTTCTGGAGAGAAGACTGGTGGTGTCCCCCGGAGAAGGCTGTGGAGCGGCCGCAACTCAGGAGAGTTGCGGCGAGGCCGGTGAGTGATGAAACTCCAGGGGAAAGACCGGCAGGGAGCAGGGAGGAGGGAGGAGACTGAGCAGAGGGAGGGTGGAATCGGGTACGGGCGCGACCCCGGGCACTAATTAGTTTGTTTGCCAGTGCACCCTTAGTCCTGAAAACCCTCATAAGTTATTCCTGAGCACAGTGTGAGTGTCCGGCATTCTTCGTATTTCTTCTACCCCTAAACCTCGTGCAACCTTCCTCACCACACGTGCTTTTTTCTGACACAACCCTTTCAACCCCCCCCTTATATGTTTATCAGGGTATTATTTAGAAGAGACGACCAGTGGGTTCTAAAACCCATCACTCTCAACCCTATCCTCTGCGACACAGCCGAGGGGAAAATTGTTCCGGAAAGCAGAACACCCAGACTAAGAACCAAGGGTGAGGTGACGGGTAGAATAACGCCTATAACTGTTGAATGACCCTGACACTGACGGCCCACTGTTTCTTCTTTTCATGAGCCTTCGGGAAGATCCAACCACGGCCGAAGAAGCAAGGCAGACGCCCTTGAGATCCAGCTTCGAGGAAGACGACGACAAACAGCGTTACCCCAGTACCTCTTCGCGGATAGGACCCGATACCTTCCCCACCGCCACAGCAAAGAGTGACCTACCTTATAATAAAATATTCTCACTTGGAAAATATATTCAGCCTCCGCGTCTGTATATCCGACCCGCCCTCCCACAGTCTCCCACCCCAATTTTAAGAGACTCAAATGGGGGTGCATCTGGTTTTCTTCAGAAGCCCCCACACTTTGGATTGGCCTGTCTATAAGCATTAAAGTAGCTCCCACCTTATTGCTTTTCAGGAGGCCGCTCAAAACTTGGCTTTTTAACATCTAATCGTCTCTCTTCCTGCCAAACTGCTAAACCTATCATCGCCAAGACAGCCACGGGTATTTGCGTTCGTTAGAAATGTATTAACATAATATAACATAGATGTTCTCTTTGTGTCAGACAGAAAGATTACCGGTGGACATACTTAACAACAATCAAACAAACATGCAGGCTTACTTGCCGCATTGTTGGAAACACATATTAGTGCCTAAAAAGATAAGCATAGGTTATTCATAGGTTATTTATTTATCCCTTATGCTCATTTTCTATTCTTTTAATAAAAACGTTATGTTCAAACACAGCACGCTTGCATGCAGAAAAGCAAGGATTTCTACCTAAAATGATCATGACAGGGGTATAGGATACATATGTTCTGTGCGGCTACCTAGGAAAAGTGTATATTATACAGGAGAAAAAAATTCTCTCTCTCCCCTTCCCCTGACACAACAGAGTCAAAAGTGTGGGGATCTGTTATATGTAATTCCTTAGCAGGTGTGGCCATCGCCATGCAAGTCACCATCAAGGGACCTGCAGGTTCAGGACCGCGATATCTGGAGGGAGGACAGTGACCAGTATGCAGTGCTGACTCCTGTGCTATTTGCACAATAAAGGAAATGTTTGATCTTGCAAAAATCAATATATATCTTTTTGCAAACACGAAATAGGGCGCATCATTGGCCAGCAGCAACTTCTGAACAGAAATATGTACAAAGTGCCATGTTTGGATAAAAACAAATGAAGGACAAACCTTAGAGTGCATTCCTGATGGGGGCGCGGGGATCAACAAAATGAGACTTGTCTGTAGATGATCCAAAGTCCTTTTCTGAATATTGCATCTAGTTTATTGTGTGTTGCATATGGAGGGTGTAGTGGTGTCATTAGGTCTTGCGAGACGGCTAAAGCTATCTGTACTGAGACCTAAAAAAAGAAGGCTTCCACTTTGCTGCTGTTGTTTTATGTTTATATCTATTTTACTGACATCATGTACACTGCCAAACTCCATTGCTCTGAGATGCTGCAACATGAAATCCCCATACAAGCGACAGAAGTTTCATTTGATTGGTGTCAGTTTGGTTTACATTTACTGTGTCCACTTGATCACGCAAAGGCATGTATTTGGACAGGCTAGATTGCTGTTACATGGGTCAAGACCTTGTCTTTTATTACCATTTCTAAATGTTAGTGGCTACAATGTCTGACACCAGTAGGTATTAGCAAAGAATATTGAACAATGTACGTAGGCAGCATACATGGTGGGTAGATTAATGGGGTTAGAACAGATGTGCCTATAAATGATCAGGCCTGGCGAATTTCATTGAGAGTAAAGGGCTTCCACTAAGACACAACGGTTACCCTATGTTTGCACCTATTCTAATGTCCAGGACAAGCTTTACGCTGAGTATAAGTTGCATGTCGGTGTGTATTGGTTATCTTTTATTGCATGCATTCCGGTGCTGGGTTTTTACAAATTTGGCAGAGAATCTTGAAGCAGATTCCCTCTTATACTTGGAAGAACTAGAGGTTTCAGGCGAGGGCTATCATTGTTTAATTATTTCAGTCTAAACATCTGTATTTGCACTGTAGCAGCCTTCAAATTTGGTAGGCTGATAGTATAATATACAAAGAATACAAAAATATAATCAAGTCTTGACGTAATAAACGACTCACTACCATAGTGGTGGTGTTGAGTAGATATGAAAGAGAGCTTTATGTAGGGAACTAATTTGATGACATGATACCTTGACCACCTACAAATTCACATTGGGATTAGCATCTCATTGCACTCCCAGGTTCATACTTTGAAGGAGACGTACTATGTAGAGAATGTAAGATGTGGGGGCATAATGTCCATGTTTTTGATGCAGTGTGCTGGACCCAGAATCAGAAATAAATTTTTTTGTGGCAGTTTGAGATTGGTTTGCCCCATCCTTACCTCAATGCTTTTTAGACTTTGTTTATGGCTTCAAGTTGGTTGGGAAGGTGACTAACATTCAGGTGTAACGGTGTGTTGCCTGTGCATCAATGGAAGTGAGGGTGGCAAATGTATGTAGATGTTGAGGCGGGGAAGAAGTGCAAATTTGTGACACTCTACGAACGTTCTTGAATGAAGTGAGTTTTTTCATCCTCACTTTGAGAACTTTCTTCAAGGAATTACTTAAACCATCTACTTGCCTGTATTGATATGTTGGCAACTGCTGAGAGTTTGTAGAGAAGGGTGCAGTGGCTCAGAAATGTTAATGGATTAGCAGGTTAAATTATATTTAATCTTCCAGCTTGTGCAGATTGTCCTGCTTGTTCACAATTGTTGTCTCTGTGTCGTGTTTTGCTCAAAACCTGTACTGGTGCAAGTCTGTGAAGTTGAAAGATGTAACTTATTGCTGAATTTGGCTGGTTACTATTTGTTCTAGCACTTTCTAAACCTTAGGGAGACTTGTGATCTGGTGGTAAATATTAGGGTTAGGATAGTCTAAAGTGAGTGTTTTAGGGGGTATTTAGAAGGAATGCTTGAAAGAGCTAGGAACTTTACTCCCAATGGATTAGATCACTTAGCTAATTAGTCCACATGAATGGCAGCAGTGGTAGCACAGCAGGCATCACATGCATCATGTTCAGTGCTGAGGTCCTTGAGAAGGTTGAGATCTTATGTGTGGGTCATTGGCATGAACTCAAGCTTTACCTTCTTGACACTGATTTATGGTGTGTATATCCAAGGTGTGGGCACATGATGCTGATGTTAATTGCTGTCACACGTTTTCAGGCTGTTGTGCACTGAGGGTCAATAAAGTTTTGGACAGCGGTGTGGAATTTAATAAAATATCTACTTGTCCATGGGGCAGGTTGCTTCATAAATCTACTTGTCCTGTAACAAAATCCACTTGTCCCTTTGGTACCATGTAGTGCGGTGACAAATTATGGCAGCAATCCCATTATATAAGAGCTCTGATATAGCCTCTCTGATTATGCCGGGGCTTATATGTGAGAAAGTGACATCTTTCTTGCATGGTATGCCCCCACCTTTTGCTGAATTGCTGAATGTACTTTGACTGAGTGTGCCCTGGACTCCTGTCAATCAGGTGCTCAGGGCCTATGTTCCTTCCCTAAAACACAAAACCCAAATTGGCAAACCCTGGCCACATGTCAGGCCCTGGTAAATGGTACCCTAGGTACCCAGGGCCTTGTGACCAGGGAAGGCCTCTAAGGGCTGCAGCACTCATTGTGCCACCCTTAGAGGGCCTGTACCCTTACACATACACACTGCCCTTGCAGGCTGAGTGTCTGGGTACAAGACAAAACAAAGAGTCGACATGGCGCACATCCCTGTGTGCCATGCCCACCACCTACACTGCCATGGCATACATCAGCCACCCCTCTAGCTGGGTGCCCTATGCCAATGGTGTGGGTACAAGAGCAGGAGCCCTGTGCCCCTACATTACCCAGGTCCATTCCTGGGCACTGTAAGTGCAGTGCTGCCATTTAAGAGTATATGGTGCTGGGAGCCCGTCAAACACGAACTCCACAGCACCATAATGGCAACACTGAAGACTGAGAAGTTTGGTATCAAACTTCTCAGCACATTAAACCCACACTGATGCCAGTGTGGGATTTAATGTACCAAGCACCCCAGAGGGCATCTTAGAGATGCCCCCTGAAACCTAACCTACAATCCACGTCTGTTCTGAGGCTGCCTAGGCTGCCACACAGCAGATATGTTTCTGGCCCCCTGGGTAGGAGAACCCCTGCTCTCCTGGGTCTGCAAAAATGCACATCCTGGGCGAGGTGCTAAATCTCCTCCCCCAGGATGGGCAGGGGGAAGCTTCAAAGGCATGCCGCCTCTGTGAGCTTCCCCAGGCCACTGCAACCCCCCACTCTGGCAGGAAGCTTGGCCGGAAACCCCAAAGAAGGACAGGGGATGTGCCAGCCTGCCAACCCCACCCCTCAAGTGGGGGAGGCGAGGTGAAGCACATCTCCGGGCTCTTTCCATCTTGAAGATGGGAAGCCCTGCCCAATCAGGACTAGGTTACTGCCCCCCTCCCACAGGAGAGAGGCAGGATAGTGGGTGTACCCACCCCAGGACAGGGACCCAGTGGTCCCTGCCCTTCACCTACCTGTAACGCCCCTAAATCTAGTATTTAGGGGCACCCTGAACCTTCCTTCCGCAGATTCCAGATTCCAAAATCTGAAGAAGAGCTAGAAGAAAGAAGACCTGCCCTGCAGCTGCTAAGAAGAGGAAGACACCAACTGTTTTGGCCCCAGCCCTACGGGCCTGTCGACCCTCGAACCTGCTCCTGCTCCAACCCGGCATCTCTTGTTGACTCTAAGCCCCTGGGACTCCCATGAGTAGAGGCGCTACTCAAAATCTACTTCTAATCCCTGGCAGCAGCCCGGAACCGCGAACCCAGCACACTCTGCACCCGCCAAGCCTGGCCTGTGCCGGAGTGAACAAAGACCACGAGGACGACCCCACGGTGACTGTGACCCCGAGTCCGGCACACAAGGACCTCCCTCGACACTCCTGAAGAAGCCTGCAGCCTCAGAACCAGGTGCCCCCCAACTGCGATCAACAGAGGGTAAGATTTCCCGACACCAAAAGGCCCCCCTACACCCGGCACCCCGCGGCCGCCTGTGCCCACTCCCGGGGTACCTACCTATCCTCCAACTACCGAACTTACCTCTCGAATTGGTGGTGGCACCTGAAGAATCTTCGTCCCCGAGTTTGCAGTCTTTTTCTAAACCGGAGATTTCCCATTGAAATCAATTGAGTGCCCGAAGGCTCAAAAGCACCCTGCACCCAGCCGCCCGAGTGGCCCTGGCAGTGTAACCTCTACACCTATCTACTTCCCCACTTGCCCTGAGTAAGTGACCAGGAGCCCAGCTCCCACAGCCGCGTGGCCTGCTAGTCAGCAGCCACCAACCAAGGCCCCCTACCTCTCATAGGATAACATTGGGCCTAACTCTCTCTGCACCGGGCCGCCCTTGTGCCGCTGAGGGTGAATCAACTGTACCTACCTGACCCTGGGAGACCCCTGAGTCTATGCCCAGAACCTTAACTCTGCCAGTTGAGTACTTACCTTTAAACCGATAACTCAATTTTCTCCATAGGGTAACATTGACTGGCGTTTCCTGAAATTTCTTCCAAGTGTGGACTTTTCAAAAATTAAAAAATTCACCAAATATCAGCCAAGTAACGAAAACGAAAATACTCACCTGCTCTTAGGTGAGCTCCCAGTGCTGGATCTTGGTACCCAGCACTGACTCATTGATTGTTTTTCTGTGAAATTTCTTCTAAGTGTCAATGTGAGAAGGAGGCGGACGGACGCCCCAGAATATCATACCAAACCCAGGGGCGGACTCACGAAGGGGTCGGGGAGGCACCGAAGGAGTTAACTGTATTCAGCCCTTCTCCTCTGCAGGATGAAGAACAACCCCCTTGGAGTCTCAGCCAATCCCCTACCGCCACGCAAGGATCGGGGGCGGAGCCAGGCACAGAAAGAGGAATCCCGGAAGACGCCGGGGGGTGCGCGTTCAGGAGTCAGGAGACGGAGAGAACAGGAGACAGCACCCAGGAAGAACGAGGACGAGAAGTAGACGTACCGGACTGGAGCCGAGGACGAGAAGCAGACGTACCGGTCGGGAGCCCAGGACGAGAAGTAGACGGTTCGTATTGGAGCCCGGAACAAGAAGCAGACGAGGGGCCTCGACATCCCACAGAGAGAGAAGGCGTGGAGCG
This sequence comes from Triturus cristatus, assembly GCF_964204655.1. Classification (NCBI taxonomy): domain Eukaryota; kingdom Metazoa; phylum Chordata; class Amphibia; order Caudata; family Salamandridae; genus Triturus; species Triturus cristatus. The sequence goes on along the minus strand of NC_140580.1, from coordinate 278,481,578 downwards.
GGAGGAGTGGACGGAGGAGTGGTGGACACCCCCAGAGGACGCGAGCACGCCGCCGTAGCTCAGGAGAGCTACGGCTTCCGCGGTAGGTGGACCGGAATAAGGGTCTAGCACACAAAAGGGGGTGGAGGGACCAAGGGATTCACGGGGCACAGTGTAACGTTATCACTTTCCTTTTCCCTCACTTTCTGGTCACACCAATATTTTAGTGTCTTTTTCCTGCCACCGCTATCTACAACCTGACAGAAGGAGGTGGCCTAAGCCTAGGGACCCCTGGGGTATACAATTGACTAAATGAAGTGATTGCGGAACACGGGTGACATAGCGGCTGAGTTCCATCGGTATTTTTAAAGACTCACTCCCCCGTTCCGTCTACTCCCTCCTTCCTTTTTTCTTTCCCCTTGCCTACCCCTTTGACCTATATACACGGTGACGGCACGATTCACATTTGTGATATCCCCATTGCAACCGGACAACCACACTCAAACCGCGTGTTTTGTTTTCTCTTTCCCTCTTGCCTGGGGCGCTGTCATCCACCAACGGAGGGGACGAGGAAGAAAACGCGACAGCCAGAGTCCGGGATACGAACACCAACGGCTCCTTCTTCTGTTGATGTTTTTGCTCTATTTCCATTTTTTTTTTTGTTTTGAACAATAAATGAAGCCATCATTCAACAGCCAATAAGACCTCCTCGCTTTATTTTCCGCCCATCCCTCTCACAGTCAATTTCTGCAATCTTTAAATATTCTTTAAACATCGTATAATTTCTGAAAACGTAATTACTTACCTGTTTTGGATAAAGGCCCCAATACTGAGTCTAGGCACCCAGTACTGGATTACAAAAGTGACGAGAACATACTATGCCTGCAACTTGAATTTTCTGCCATAGGGAATCATTGACTGTTTTCTATGAAATATTTCCTAAGTGTCAACTTTTAAAATAGCAAAATATTGTCTAAAAATCATCACAGTTATTAAGTCGACTTTCTTCACTTGATTCCAAGTACTGACCCAGGACTGAATCTAGGATCAATCAATCAATCAATCAATCAATCAATCAATCAATCAATCAGTACATTTGTAGAGCGTGCTACTTACCCGTGAGGGTCTCAAGGCGCTGAGGAAGGGGGGTGCTGCTACTGCTCGAATAGCCAAGTCTTGAGGTGTTTCCTGAAGGTGAGATGTTCCCGGGTGAGTCGTAGGTGGGTGGGGAGGGAGTTCAATGTCTTGGTGGCTAGGTAGGAGAATGATCTTCCTCCGGTGGTGGTTCTGCGAATCCGTGGGACGGTGGCGAGGGCGAGGCTGGCGGAGCGGAGCTTGCAGGTAGGAGTGTAGAACGTGAGGCGGTTGTGGAGCGCTTTGTGTGTGTGGGTGAGGAGCCTGAACGTGATCCTTTTGCTGATGGGGAGCCAGTGAAGGTTTCTCAGGTGGGCGGATATGTGGCTGTGGCGAGGAATGTCGAGGATGAGTCGTGCGGAGGCGTTTTGTATGCGCTGGAGTCTTTTCTGAAGTTTGGCCGTGGTTCCTGCGTATAGGGCGTTCCAGTAGTCCAGTCGACTGGTGACGAGGGCCTGGGTGACCGTCTTTCTTGTTTCGGTGGGGATCCACTGGAAGATTTTTCGGAGCATGCGCAGGGTGTTGAAGCATGAGGATGACATGGCATTGACTTGCTTAGTCATTGTGAGGGAGGAGTCCAGGATGAATCCCAGGTTGCGTGCGTGGTCCGTGGGATTCGGCTTGGCGCCCAGCGCTGTGGGCCACCAGGAGTCGTCCCAGGCGGAGGGGGACTGTCCGAGGATGCAATTGTAGTTTAGCCAGGCTCACCCTTCTGCGTGCCCTACCCCAGATAAGTTCTGATAGAAGTGTGTCAAGTGTACTAAAGATTCTGGCTGGAATCATGACCGGTATATTAGTGAAGAAATATGAGACTCGAGGGAGCATCACCATTTTAGAGATGGCAATTCTACCCATCACAGACAATGGCAACGTAGTCCAAAAAAGAGACCTATCCTCGAAGTGATCCTATTGTTTTCAATAAATTGCCATTTAGTAGGTCATGGGAAGTCCTATATATTTGTATACCCAAATATTTAAAAGTGCGTGGGGCAGTCGATAGGGTGAAGGCGCCAAATGTAACTGGATCTCGGGTGTCTTTATACCGCATATAAAAAGCATGCAATTTATTTGCGTTAATTGTGAGGCCAGATACCTGTTCAAATTGTTTGAATATAGATGGGACACGTTTCAAATCTGTAGTAAGGTCTTTTAAGTAAAGTATAATATCATCTGCATACGCCGACGCCACGTGTGTTGTATTCCTAATTGGAATCCCCGGGGCAGTAGCTTCTTTGCAGAGTTTAATGAGTAGTGGCTCTGGTGCCAGGACAAAAAAAAATGCCGACATGGGACAATCCTGTCTAATGCCCCTTGCTATGGAGTAAACAGAGGAAATATGAGAGCCAGTCCTGGCTCGGGCTGTGGTGGCAGTATAGAAGACTTCAACCCAACGTAAATAACCTCTCGGAATGCCAGATTTTTCCATAGAGGCCAGCATATACGTCCAGTTGAGTGTATCGAATGCTTGTTGCATATCGAGGGAGATACAACCAGTGTTGCATGAGAGATCTGCAGCAGTTTCCATTCTATAATGAAGGCGTCTCATATTAAGGAATGTATTGCTGCCAGGTATAAAACCACATTGGTCGAAATGGATCAGTTTTGGAAGGTAGGGGAGGAGACGTTTGGCTAGTATTTTACTAAGTATTTTATACTCGTAGGTAACAATGAAAGAGGGCGGTAGGCTGACATGTCCCTGGGATCTCCATTCGGTTTGGGGAGAGAGATAACTAGTGCTTGCATGGTTGTTAATGGGAGAGTACGCTTTTCTAAAGCCGTCTTATATAGATTCTCTAGGCACGGGGCTAGCTTCTCAACGTACGCCAAATAAAATTCATCCGGCAGGCCATCCAAACCCGGGGACTTATTTTTGGGGAGGTCCTTGATGGTCTCTTTAATGTTAGTTTTAGTGATAGGAGCCTCTAATTTTGCTTAAGCGTCTGCTGTCAGTTTAGCGTATGTGAGGTGATTCAAGAAGGTGGTTAGGTATTCATGTGATGAAGCAGGTGTAGCACTATATAATTTTTTGTAGTATGTATAGAATGTGAGATTAATCTCTGCTTGAGTAATAGCAGCAGTACCATCTGGGAGAGATATTTCTGATATCAGGATTAGGGGGGGAGCACCACGGAAAACATGTGCCAAAAGGTTCCCAGATTTATCTGCTTCTTTATGACAATGCTGAGTGTATGTACTGTAATCTATACAGCAAAGTTGTTCCAGTAGTTCTGCATGTTTGATCCTGGCTTCCAGTAACTGTGTTTGTTTAGTCGGATCTGCAATGGCTGCTGTTTCTAAGTTATTAAGGGAGTCTTCTACTTTCCACAATCGCCCCTATTGCCGTGCCCCTAATTACTGATTTAAAGGCATCCCACTCAACCAGGCGGGAAGATGCAGAGTTGTAATTTTATGTAAAGTAATTAGTGATGGTTGTGCCTAAGGTATTGCGGAAGACTGCATCTTCAAGAGTTTGTGGCCAAAGCCGCCAGGTTGGGACTGGGGTGGGTATCCTCCCCCATTCAATAAGTATTTCAAGCGGGTTGTGGTCGCACAATATTTTCCAGAGATATGTGGATTCAGAAATCTGGGAGATCAAGGACAGAGAACTAAAAATTCTGTAAATCCTGGTGTGCAGTTGATGCAGAGGGGAGTAAAATGAGTATTCTCGGCTATTGGGATGCTGCAGGTGCCACACATCTTGGAGGGTCCAGCCCAAGCATGTAGAAATTCTGCATTTTTAGTAGATACCGCTCCCCTGACCAGGGGGGGGGGTGAGATCAATCTAAGTGGACATCTAAGATAGAATTAAAGTCTCCACCAGTAACACATGGGTAGATCACCCAGTCTGATAAAACTGTATTCAGATTGGTGAGGTAGGTATTTTGTTCATAATTAGTGGAATATACATTACCGATGACTATCAAGATACCATCTAATCTACCTTGTAGCACATATCGCCCCTTCGTGTCTATCCGCTGTTCCACAAGAACAAAAGGTACCCCATGTCCAATCCATATCAATGACCCTCTTGCAAAGGCAGAGTAGGATGTGTTAAACATTTGGCCTTTCGATTTTTTGCGCGTTTTGGTCACTTTTGAATTAGTTAAATATGTTTCTTGGATAAAAGCTATTTGAATTTTTTGCCTATTCAGTTGGGCATAAATTCTATGACGTTTATGGACAGACCTTATACCCCGGACATTCCATGTTAGAATTTTGTATTCACCCAACACAGCCATTCCATATTAGACAGGTAGTAGGTAATGCCCTAGGGAAGCACAGAGAATACATTGCATTGGATAAACTAGGACAAGCCAGGAACCAGTAAACCTCCCAAAAACTACAGCACCCAATACTAGGACCAACGATTGAACTATGTTGGTCCAAACACATTCTATAACCAACTGATTCCAAACTATTACACAATGCAGCAACTGCAGAGGGGGTGGGTACCACGCCGAGCGTGACGTTACATCTGCAATAGAGCCACTATCGTGGTGGTACCCTATAATATGTTGAAAAATGAGCAGAAATCTGGGGAGAAAAACAAAACCTATAAGACACAGAATGTGAATGCAACAGTAATGTCTTACTTCCCTTCACCACAGTAGGTTAAGTACACAATTGTAACTATCCCTTGGGTAGTGGTTGTTAGTATTAACTAAATAAGTCTTTTACGATCTGTGGGGTGATCGAGGGGAACAAGATGTCAATACTCTCTGAGTCAGAATGTTCCACATTGTCATTTGAGTGTTCCGGAGACGTGTGCTGTGTATAGTCACGCATAGAGACAACTGCCGCCAGTGCCGGCCCCTGTTCCAGTAGAGATTGTTCCGGTGATGGCTTTTTGGTGGATAAATTTCTCATTGTTCTATTGCGACGGGACCCAGACCCTATCGGCTGTGTTTGAACTTGTTGTGTACATTGATCCAGATTATTCAGGGATTGACAGGGAAGGGTGGACTCCAACCAGTCATTTGCTGCTTCAGGGAATTAAAAAAAGTGGGATTTTTGATTGTGGATAATATTCAGACGTGCTGGGAATAACAGGGCATATTTCAGGTTGAGGGCCTGGAGTTTCAGTTTCAATGGTTGATAGGATGCTCTTTGATGTTGCACTTGCACAGTGTAATCCGGATAGAGAGAGATCTGAGTGTTTTCGTAGTGTATAGGAGCATTTTCTCGAGCCTTTTGAAGTAAACAATCCCAGTCTATAAAGTTGAGGATACGTGCTATAAGTGGCCTGGGTGGCGCCCCTGCTGTTAGTTTGCCCACCGCGATCCGGTGTGCTCGCTCCAAACAGAAGAAGGTAGAAAGACCTTCCGGGGCTACATGCTCTTTTAACCAATTTTCCACAAACAGGGTCGCATTGGTGCCTTCTGACATTCCGGCATTCCAATAATGCGAATATTATTGCACGTGGCCCTGCCTTCTGTATCTTCAATCCTATCAAGGAGGGTAGTCAATTGTTTTTGCATCTACGACAGTTGGCTAGAATGTTCCTTTTGCTGTGGTACAATTTCTTGTAGTGTTTGTGCATGGTCCTTGACCATGTCAGAGAGTTTATGGTGGTCCGGCTGTAAGAGGGTAAAGCCAGTGGTGAGAGAGCCAATCTGTTGTTCGTTAGACTGACGCGAGTCTCTGATCTCCTGGAGACTTTGGTCCAGCTTGTCAGGAGGGGGTGTCAAGGCCGTCGGTGGGACACAACTTATCGAGGACGTTTGGGAGGCTGAGTCCCCCTGATTTGGCAGTTCCGACGAGGGCATGTCACATGGTTTCCCCTTTGTGCGCCTCATTGCGATAATCTTGATGTGGCTATGTGAATAGGAGAAGCTGGTAGGGATGTTGGCACAGGGTGCGGGGGCTGAGCTGGCGAAAGCGACAGCAATGTTCACTAGAGCGTTTTTGCAGCTGTAGGAGGGTGGTAATAGTTGAGCTAATCGTACTTACTGGTTGACTCTCTTAGGGTCCTTCAAAACAGTACAGTGAACTATTAGATAAGAGGTCTGCGCCCACCAGCCTCTGTGAGAATCACTTTAGAGTGAGAAGGAGTGATTCACTTTTGCTGTGCAAGGAGTGACCGCCTAATCTCAGGTCCCGTTGCGTAGCCGGCGGTGGGCACCAAACAGATATCGGGGTCACAGTGATGCAGGCAAGAAGACGAATCCCCTGCCACACAGACAGAGGTGAGGAGAGGCACTCAGAAGTCCCACAATGCCAGAAGGGGATACAGCATTGCAACAAGCGAAATAGCCCCCAGCCAGCAGCAGCCTTCCATGCAGAGACTTTAGGGGGTGTGCACCATACAGTACTTACAGCACTTTCAGACACCCTAGTGCGGTCAACCAACTGACATCCCAAATGCAAACCCTGGAGCTCCGGCAATAGGAACAATCCAGTAATCAGTCCGGGTGGGCCCCGGAGCCAGCCGGTCTTACAACAAGTGTCCAGCACAATTAGGAGGTGAAGCAATACTCTCTACATTGCATCAAACCCACCACACAAGTGTTGAGAGGGGACCAGGTCCCCCTTGTTGTATTGCACGCAATGGGGAGGAAGACAGAAATCAGGTGTGCACCGGTCCTCCATCCAACAATCTACGCATATTCCACCTCACCTCAATTACAGGAGACAGTCATGGCCACCCCGGGCCCACTACATTCAGGATCGGCACGTCTCCAGCGGGAAGCAAAGGGGGAGGAGGAAGTGTAGAGAAGCCTCGCCGGCCAACAACCCGGGCAAGGGTGTCCCACTGTCACCAGCTCGCAGATCTTGGCAACCGGAGAGAGGCAGGAATCCCACCACGATCTCAGGCCTCAGTGATGCAGTACGCCCAGCGCGTAATGGCCGCGTGTCTCCGGATACAAGGCGGTCACTGTAAGGAAGTCACCGAAACCAGGCAGGGTGGGTAGGTGAGTGGATGTCACAGGCAGGAACCATAAGCCGGGGCAGGCAATGGGAGCAGCCACACAAGCAGTGAGGAAGTGTGTGGCGCTCAGTCCATGATCAGGGTACAGCTCTTGGAACCCCCCGAGGCAGGGAATCCCTCCGACGCAGTAGGGCCAGGTCGCACGTTTCACCGGATGGGGCCCAGGTCAGCAGCAGTCTTAACAGCTGCTGCATGAGGTAGTAGCCCAGCATACTCGGATGCGTCCCTTTGGGAGGCCTCGTCCCCAGTCTCGGAAAGTCAACGCAGTGCGATTTTAGGCACCCTCGGCTCCGTCCATTAATCACAGGGCTCCGCACGGCTTTTTTAGCTGTCGAGCGACCTCCGTGTTCTCACCGATAGGCAGGGGGAGGATTGGGGCAAGATTACCCCAGATTCCACGAATAATGGCAGGATTATGTGGGTCCCAGCCGGGAGCTCCGTTAAGACACGGCCGCCATGCTCGGCAGCTAGCCACGCCTCCCCTGACATTGACCATGACCTTTTGCATTTATTAGAATTCTGTCTCTCTCTGTGTATCGGCTGGCTTCACTCTGAGTAACAGTATTCTGCTCTTTCTCAAGGAGCCTATTGGCACAGAAAGTAGTTTGTTCAGTGCCAGTAACTACTGTGGCAGTATGTGCTTTTTGAGACCAAAAACTATTTTTGATTTTGCCAATGTTCGTTATAATGGTGAGGGCCCGGCAGCTCCCACACCAATATAGTTTTACAAAAACCATGCCAAAACAATTCACACATCGACAAAACTAAAAAGCTGAACACAAATTTCAGACCTACTGGCTTTGCCAGTGCTTGTTTATTTCTGTTTCCCATAATCCTATTGAAACGGATACACTGATTTTCCATTGTGACTATTTTTGGGAAATACTAGCATGCATCAACACATGTTACTAACTAATGCTGCAAAGAAATGGTACCTGAAATTTTACAGTAGTTTAGCAAAAAAAATGTTTTGCCTGATTTTATTTTTTTATGACCTTTTTATTTTGAAAGCAAAGAATTATCAATCTTTCTTTGAAGCTTCTGCAAATATTTGCATCCAATCAGAGAGCATTCTGGGAGCATTATACATAGTCTGATATTGCTAAACTTTGAAAACGTGTGAACACATTTTTACAATGGAACCACTGTCAGTAATGCAGTCAAAGTTTACAACATTTCCTTAGAGTGCTCACCCTAATACTAAAAGCTTTCAATTAAGGAACCATAAATACAAGTTTGAACAGCATTAACATATGGACAAAATTATTACCTAAACTGCAGACAGTGCCCTTCCCTGATCCATAATGTGGTACTGCAAACTGGCAGCCAAAGGGTTGTGCTGCACAGGGTTGGGCCTACTTGTCCTAAGGACAACATTCATATGAAAACCTGTTACCCTTGACCCCAAGCAATATGTCCTGGGCGTCGGGCTATAGGAATTCCACATCTCTGTTTGGATCTTCTTGAAAAGCTATCTTGGGCTAGTCATTGCCTTCAGGACTTTGGTAAAGAGCATACTGTGAGCGTCTGTTTGTTGTTTGCTGCCCCCCCCCCCTTGAAAATGTACATTCCACAATGCTCAGCATACATTGCTATTTGATGTAAAGCCCCTAAGGTCTGACTCTATTTTAGGTAGGCCCCGACTCCATCCTAGGTAATGGGAGTTGCCATTTTCTGCAATTTATGCAGAATAAGTGTCATGTCTGCCATTGATGCAGATGTCGTCGGACCTTATCATTCCAAGAACTGTGAAAGTGTCAAGTCATTCTGACAATGACATTGATATCACACCTGATGCAACATCAAGTCTGTGACCAGTGTCTAGTAATCATATCAAGGCCAAATAAGAGCAAACACAAACATACACCAAAAATAGTGTAGTCAGATGCCCTTTTACTTTATATGTTCACAAGGATACAGCTGGGACGCACACCTTGAAGCACATAATCTATGTTAGACATTCCTAAACATATGACAGAAATTCCAATCTGTGATAAGATTTAATATATAAGTACTGCTCCTTGACTACTTGTTGGGAGAGGTCCTACTTCCAGATTATCATTATTGCACAAGATAAAGCCGGAGACTATTTTGTTTGCTACCAGCACACCAAGAAGATGCTACATTGAACCCGATGCAGATAACAATCTGAGTCCTGAAGCAAGGACGCTGCCACGGCATGTGTTTTCCTTTCACAGTAGACACTGCATTCATGTCTCTTTGATAAACACAGCATTAACTGTCAGCAAGATATGCAGTGTGTTGTTTCTCCCTACAAAATTCTAGATTGCAAGTTCTACTTTCCATGCTCTCCTAGCATAGCACATATAAGTAGGTTTTAGGGTGTTAGATTTTAAATGACATTTTAACCATGTTAGAAGTGTTCATTTTATTATTGTTGAATAGTGGTTTAAATGTGCTAAGAAACAAGCTTCCCCTGTTATAAGAAATGTTTTAGTTAGTTAGTTAGTTCTTGGTGCCATTTGTGTGTGTTATTATTGTAAGAGTGAAATAGTTTTATTTCTGGTACCACAGTGCCACAGATTCTGGTTTAAGGATTGTTAGTAACCCAAAGCAATGATTCCGATTCAACAATATATTGGCTGGGGTTCTGCCGGCTACAATAAAACTGTCTTTCACATTCAGCATTGGTGCATTGAACCAAAGTTCACCCATGTCACCCGTTGGCGGGAAAACAAATCTTGCAGAACTACGTTGTACTTTATGCAACAATATCAGCGATGAATGAGTCTACATTTTTCTTTGCTGGCCATATGTCATTCACAGATGCATCAGCAGAGACGTTTTCTTAAATAAGGAGTATAAGGCACCATTTATTTTCTGCCTGAAAAGCACTTGCATGTTTGTAGTTGAACTCTCTGGTCAGTGTGGACATCCCTAAACTATATTTTCTAATTGTGCCTACTAGAGTGTTGGTCACACAGCAAACACAGGGCATACCTGATATTTCTTTGGCACCATCTGGAACAGAATATATCTATATGGATTCTATTCTGAGTGGTTTTGAGCTCCTCTACCTCTCATAAGATCCAGATCAAACTCATGCCTCTCAGTGTCAGGAAGCACAGAGATGTTGGTAGCATTGTCTCCTGCAGAAGACAGTACAAGATAGTCCAGACAACATGTTTACAATAATGGATAACTGTTATTGGACACCAATACAGCATTTGTAAGGTCAAAGTCAGTCAGTCAGTAATCACTTTAATCGATTTGGACAATACAAATAATAAAAGTACATAAAAACAAACCGTTCAATGGAGCTGCCAGATCAATAATACAAATAGTCCATCAAAACATCTCAAGTATTAGAATGAAACACCCCAGCTAATACCATGCTACCTAAAAACGAACAATAGATGTAGCCAAGAACTGAAGATACAATAGGGCTGGTCTTATTTATATAAAATTCAATGGCAATAAAGGATGAATAAACTTAAAACGCAGCCTAGAAAATCTAGGGCAAATAAAGACAATGTGCAAAGTATTCATTGTAGCTCCAGGATGACAGGTGCAAATCGGGAGCTCAGATGACTTAAGTCAGCCAACCGGAAGCTGAGAAAACAAATTCCGATGAAAATAAGCCAGGAGTAATCTATGATGGACGGGCATGTCAACCTTCAGGTATATGTCAATGTTATTCAGAGAATTTAACCAGAAAATAATGAAAAAGGGAGCTTTTAGAGGAAGCATTCACAACCCATTTTTCCTTGGCTTTAGAATAAAAAGCTTGTTTGACCCATAAGATATCCACTATAGAAGTACAGACTGGGCCAGAAAAGAGACCGGGTCTATGAAGGTCACTCAGAGTAGTATTAATATAGTTCAATCAGTGTAAGTGGTGCCCATATTCCATACCCAGGCAATCGCTTAGAAATCCTTCTGTTAAAAGCGAGTTCCACTTTAAACCAAACTGAAAAGTACAGTAATAAAGGGTGGATTTGAATATAGTCTAAAATATAGCCTACGCCCAGTAACTCGTGGATAATTTACGTTGATACACTGTGGGTGAGCCTCAAAACCCTTCTCAGAAATGTATTTCAGCCGCCTGAATAGGATTGCAGTCCTTATATCACCAAATCTTGCAGCCAAATCTTACTGTCGGAATACGTTTGACTTTCTAAAGGTCAATCATTAATGTAAAATGGAAACAGCCCAGTCGCTCAGAGAAATCATCTATACTGTAGGCTACTCTATTAAAAGACTGTACATGGGCATTGATCAAGGTGTGCCAGTTCAATTTATATCTAATAACATGCCCAGGTTGTAGAATTGATCCACTCTGCCTACGTGGTGACCATTAATCGAATAGCTTTAAGTTTTAGATTTCATCAGGCCACAAACCATAGTATATAATTCAAATAGAATTCGTTTTCAGGCCAAAGCTATCCATAAATATGATAAATTGGTCTAGCAGGTGCTGACGGCTAAGGGCCGTGCACGCTAAAAGGACTGTGTCAGCTGGCATAAAGTTGCCACCAGCCTTGGAAACATCCTTGCACTGTTCCAGTAAAAATGGCCCTAGCCAATTAATACAGAAGGAGTAAGTAACTTTGGGGCATATTTACAAGCTAGGCGATAAAAGTATCGCCGTTTTAGCGGCAGAAAACTGCCGCTAAAACGGCGATAATGGGCTTGATAATATGCTCTATGGAATTCCAATTGAAGCCCATGTTAGACGTCCTTCACATCTAACATGGGCTTCAATTGGAATTCAATAGAGCATATTATCAAGCCCATTATCGCCGTTTTAGCGGCAGTTTTCTGCCACTAAAGCGGCGATAATTTTATCGCCTGGCTTGTAAATATGCCCCTTAATTGTTTGGTTAGTTAAAACCTTAACAGAATTTCACATAAAAAGAATCAATAAAATCTGCAAATTTTCTAAAACATTATTAATATACATTGTCAATTTGTTGCAAATACATATTTTTCAAAACATTTTTGGCTAATTAATCTCAATTGTTGCAAAAATGATAAGCTTATTACGTCGATAAATTTATATTCTCTGCCGCTAATGTCTAACTGTATCGTGAGGTTTCCACTGACAACAATACTGTCAAATGTTCAATTTGCAGGCTTGTTTTACGGTTTAACCCCTTCAGTGCTGCTGTGCTCATGACGGAACCATTCCGTCATGAGGACAGGGGCACTAAATCCCTCTGCTGCAAACAGAGATTTTTTTGGGGGGCCTCTGGAGATGGGGTAGCTCAACCTCCAGAGGCCCTTTGCTCATTTTCAATGTAATGACGATCGCGCGCATGGTGCGCTGTCGTCATTACATTGAAAACCAAACTGAAACTTCGTTTCCATTTCAATGTTTCGGTGCTCGTGGGGCTATCTCAGTCCCCGAGCACTGAAACACTTGGGAGAGGAATTGTTGGAAAGAGGACAAACTCCCTTTTCAAATGGTACCCTTCCCTAGTAGATCCCTCCTTGGGGATCACCCCAGGAGGGCGATCCCTAAGCAGGAATCCACCCACTAGCCACCAGGGAGGGCGGGTCCCTTGGGCAAGGGCCTTTGCTCCCCGCTATTACATTTTGCCAGACTGCCTTTCTGCCCTACCCAGTGGGCAGATGTTTGCAGTAGCCCCAATCTGCCCCCCCCCCCAGACACCAGAAAGCACCCTAGACACCAGGGATTATTTTATAGGCCAGGCGTGGGGGATGCCCAGAATGGGCATGCCAAAGCCCCCACCCTACCCGCCCAAAGAAGGCATAAGACTCTCTGCACAGATGGGTGGTACGAAATGTGTGGATCCATGCAGATTCCAGAACTTTCCCACACAGAAATGTGAGAAATATTTGATTTTTTCAACTAGATTTGAGGTTTGCAGGGGATTCTAAGTAGGAAATTATTGGTGGGCCCATACAAGCCATACCTCACTGGACTCCCCCGGATGTCTGTTTTCTGAAATGTGTGGGTTTGGTCAGTTTCCCATGATGGCCGCCGAGCCCGGGCCAAAAACCCAGGTGACCCCCCCTTGCAAAACCAGGTTGTTTTGTGATTAGTAATTTTGATGTTTCCTCAATATGTTTTGGGCCCTTGCCTGTCACGGGTACTTGACCCCCCCACACAAGAGAGGTACCATTTTTATCGGGAGACCTGGGGAAATGCGGGGTGGTAGGAAATTTGTGGATGTACGCAGATTCCAGAACTTTTCACCACAGAAATGTGAGGAAAATTAGTTTTTTTGACAAAGTTTGAGGTTTGCAATGGATTCTGGGTAACAGAACTGGGTGAGAGCCAGACAAGTCACCCCATCCTGGATTTCCCTGGGAGTCTAGTTTTCAAAAATGTATAGGTTTCCTAGGTTTCTTTAGGTGCCAGCAGAGGTAGGGTTCAAAATCTATAGCTAGGCACTTTGCAAAAAAATGGTCCGTTTTCTCTGTGAAAATGTGGTGTGTCCAAGTTGCGTATGGGCTGTCTTCTGCCGTGGGCACAAGGCCTACCCACACAAGTGAGGTACCATTTTTCTCAGAAGTCTTTGGGAAATGCAGGGTGGGTGGAATTTTGTGGATCCACGCAGATTCCAGAACTTTCCACCACAGTAATGTGAGGAAAATGTTTTTTTTTGCAAAGTTTGAGGTTTGCAAGGTATTCTGGGTAACAGAACCTGGTGAGAACCAGACAAGTCACCCCATACTGTATTCCCCTGGGTGTATAGTTATCAAAAATTGATAGGTTTGCTAGGTTTCCCTAGGCCTAGGGTTCAAAATCTACAGCTAGGCACTTTGCAAAAAAAGTGTCAGTTTTCACTGTGAAAATGTGGTGTGTCCACTTTGAGTTTTGGGCCGTTTCCTGTCACGGGCATTAGGCCTACCCCCAAAAGTGAGGTATCATTTTTTCTGGAGACTTAGGGTAACACAGAATTGTAGAGCCACTCTGCCTTCCAAATGAAAGTCACTTTGAAAAATGTCCTATAATTCTCATGCTAGTATGGGTACTCACAATTTTGGAAATGTGCAAATAGCTACTGGTTCTAAACTCTATATATTATTCCAATTTCAGAAATACATAGGTATCTTTAATCCCAATTTTTTACTGTATATATTTCCCCAAATGAATTGCTATATACCCCGGTGCATAATAAAAAAACATTGCAAGACGCTGCTCAGTTATTGGCTGTGGGTTTATCAGGTTCTCGGTGAACCTACAAGTCCTATATAGCTCCTCAACAAGAAAGGTCCAGTGGATGTAACAGTATTTTGCTTTCAAGCATCTGTCATAATTAGAAGAATTTACAGGTGAAAATGTTGGCACAAATGGCTGTTTTTTTCAACTCATTTTCAATTTTTCTTATTTTCAATTGTTAGTTTCTATCAAGAAACCTTGAAGGATCTACAGAAATGACCCCTTCCTGAATTTGGAAATGTGTCTACCTTTCTAAAATGTATAGCTTTACAGGATCCATTATTGCTTCCATACCAATTTCTACCATTAATTGGAAGAAGGTAGACAGCACAAAAAATAGCAAAAATAGGCTATGTCCCAGTAAAATGCCAAAATGTGTAAAAAATTTTGGGGGTTTTCTGACAAAAGTCTCTCAGTCCCTGAAAGCTGGGAAAATGATGATTTCATCCCCACAATTACTTTGTTGATACCATTTGCAGGGAAAAAACCATAAGCTTTCATTTGCAGCACTTTTTCCCCATTTTCCCCCAAAAATAGAAATGTTGCTGTATTTTGGCTAATTACTGGGTCCCCTCCAGGGGAATCCACAAACCCTGGGTACCTTTAGAATCGCCATGATGTTGGAAGGGAAGGACGTGAATTTGGCGTGGCTACCTTATGTGGTCAAAAAGTTACAGGGGCCTAAGCGCGAACTACCCCAAATAGCCAAAAAAAAGGCTTAGCACAGGGGGAAAAGACCTAGCAGCGAAGGGATTAAGAGTTTTAAGTCAGTTGCATATTCTGTGAGGATTCATGACTTCCACGTTCTAGCTCTGATTTCCTGTCCCATGCCGTCCAGATACATTTGAGGTCTGTCTTTGTAATGTCTCCAAGTTTTGAGGAAGACTACCTTCTTCCAACCATATTTTTGCCCCAGCGATATTCCATGAAAGGAGATTGATGTTTCCCTTATTTGTTTTGGTTCTTTTGTCACTCACTCTTTCGGTCAGTTTCTCTTGACTGTGTTAAGTACGCCTGGCAGCCAGCTACATTTATCTTGATCTAATTCTGTCGCTATTTTATGGTCTATTTGCACCCCACTCCTCTGAGAAGTCAAAGGACTGCTGTATTCTGCACTCTGCGATACTGAGTATACCTGTAGTTTTTCTTTCCTTTGTCCTGACCCAAGGTTAAGGATAGAGTTTTCAATCAGAGGTCCAGGGTAGCGTGATATAATGGGTTTAGACAGTTTGGTGCCCCAGGGTTCAAATTGTGGATAGCAGCTCATAATGAGCTGTGCTTCTTCTTCTGAATGCGATGTGGTGAGTGTTTATTCTTTACTTTTAAGATTCTCTTTCTAAATAAATTTTACAACCAGAAGGTTTGTTGAGTTTAAATGTTTTAGGGCAGGAATTTCTGCCAACCATTATAGTATGTTGACCCTATTTAGTATATCATGTCGTCCTTGCAATTAATATTCTAGTTTTAGAACTATTTGCTGCTTCGTTAATACTTGCTCTTGCTTTGCTCCCTGGTGGGACTCTTTAAGTTGGTCATCCGCCAATGTTAGCTTATTATCATTTTTTGTTTGGAGTCTAAGATTTCTGTATTGGATCATACTGCTCTACAGGATATTATACGGCTGGGGTTTCTAATGAAGATGATTTTACTTGGTTAGTCTCCTTTTTTTGCTTATAGTATCCTGTCCAGATTGCCCTGATTTGGTCTCTCGCATGCTTACCCATGATGGTTTCGGTTGTATACATTCTATTATACTAGCTTCACCATTATTTTGAACTTGGGATCTAGGATGTTTCCTGTTGCGGTACTCCCCCTTTGTTGTTGTAAAGTATGAAAGAAAGATCCTTTCCATAAGGCTGAGAGCCTTGTATATGGTAGTTGTGACATACTTCCTTCATGTGTCTGGCAAAGTCGCTTTATTTCATATTTAAACAATGCTCTAGTTTTATCATACCCAAGGGCATTTGGCATTGCTCCTTTTCTGAATGTTGTCTCCAGGTCTCCCCTAATATGAGAACTCCTTTTTTCCCCACGTTCAGTGCTCCATGCAGTAAAAGTGCCCATTGACTTTTGTTTGATCTCATTAGCTTCTACTAAGCTGTCGTACTCTGCATTCCTTTCTTTTTGGTATCCACTTGAAGTATCAGCTGTGCTTGTTGAGGACATTGTCAAATCCTTCTCTGCCTTATTCGCCTTTGTTAAGCTGAATATAGGGAAAACGTTGGCAGCTTGCTGTTTTCTTGGTAAAGCAATTTTGTTTCTGGCTTTCTTTCGCGTTTTTTTTGTCTTCTAGTCTGTTTTGGAGGTTTATTTTTATCCAGATTTGTTATTCGTAATTCTGGTTGCATGGGTTTTGGAGGTATGTCCTTTGCATACAAAGGGCTTTGTGGTACTTGCGGTCCTTGTGGGTTGGATGGTGTTTTTGTTTGCTTCTGGACTTCTTTTGGTGAAGCTTGCTGAAGAGATACTGTCTATTTGTCGTACTCTGCGGCCAAAAGTTTAATGGGATCCAATATGTAATTTTTTTAGTGTTATTATTTGTTCTAGCAATGTTGGTAGAAGGCTCAGTTTGTCAATTATCAGACCACAAGTACATGGTTATGGCTGGGCTGAGTATTTGGATTGTGCTCTTATTATTAAGTTGTTCAGATTATCCAATTTTTTTATCCCAGCAATCTGTAGGGCAGTGATGTTCATTAATTCAATTTGAAAGTCCATTTTGACTGATTGCATATATTCAGAGCCTTTATTGATGTCTGTAATGTTTGCAATAAAGTTCTGAAGAAATCCAGATAACTGCTTTGGTCGCCTTGTATTTCCCCTTGTGTTAATTTATATTTCGATTCTGGATTGATGAATTGATTTTGGTTGTGTAAAGCGCTAATAATTTGAAAAAAGTCAGGAGAATTATTTGTATTTTGTATGATTTTTTTACCTTAGTATCCGTATTGCTTTGTGTAGTGAGATTATACTTTTCTCTGGTCATTGATCCTGATTTCATGTTACTAACATATGAGGAATCCTTGTTCTGTGTAAGGCTAGTTGCTCTCAGCCGTGAGGACTCCGCACCTCCTGAGACTTCTTGATCAAACTGGTGAACCTGTGCTACTATTTTTAACCTTCGTGTTGCCCCGGTGTTTAATGCTATCTCTGGGGTTGAGTATGTTGGATTTTCTTGGCTTATAACTGTATTCCTTGTCGATGTTTTAGTTTTTGAGTTTTTTCCTCCAGTGCTCCCTTCTTGCCCATGCTGAGGTGGGCTGATAGCTTCAATCTTATTTCCATATGTATTGTCTGTATTGTTGTTTGGGCCCTTTGTTGTTTCCTCTATCGGCTGCACCTTTTTTAAGGTTGTATTTCTGTTATTGATGCCTTTTCCCTTTAATACCGCCTCTGGAATTTCCAAGTTTATTTCCGCCCGGTCGCAATTTAGGGAAATTACCTGGCCGGTTGAGTCCTTTGTGTCATGCATGAGATCCTTTTGCATTTCTCTTTTAAAACTGCACTATGAGCTGTTCTCTGAGGGGCTAGTGGAGTCAAAAGATCTGGTACCTCTCCTGACATTGACTATATTACAGCCCCAGGGTCTTAGAGAAAGGAGAATCCAGAGCTTAAGTTCTTTTTGCTGCCATTATCTTTACTTCCAAACATTTTGAGTATTGGAGAGATAAGGGGACTCTTGTGAATGTTATCCGGGTATTCAGTTTTAATTCTGTTTTTGACATTTTTCTTTACATTTTTTGTCTGTTGACCCGGTGTCCTCCTGATTCTGCAGGATCTCATTTTTTTCCGTCTGATGCCACCTGCCACTTGTCTTTGGACCCTATCGGCTCTGCAACTATGAAGCAGTGTGTGGAGAGGTATAGATAGTTGCATGCGCTTCTTCCCTTGGGATTATGGTTTGGTTTGTGTCCTTATATTTTTGGTTTTATTATGTTAAGTTGAAATTGTTGTTTTGTTCTGGTTGTGTAACCTTGCGCAACCATATGTTAACTAGAATTGCACCTTAATTTTGTTTTCCCTGCACTGTATGCTGTTAAGCCAATTGAGCCACTGTTGAACCACTGCAACCCCCCCTTTCTATATGTCTTCTTTTGGGGGGGGGGTGAGCTTGGTTGCAAGATTGCAAGATTGATAACGTACTTGATAGTCTGCTGCTGCCCTGAAAGGAACAAAAAAACAAGCATTTGCAATGCAATAGGTCTCGCATTTGTGAGAGTTGGAGCTATTAGCATTGTAAATGACAATGCCCTTTATTCATCTGTTTTGAAAACCTACAAGTGGTGCATAAACACGCACTTTGTACCTACAATCCTTGATTACGAGAAGCAAGGCTGTCAGTAAAAGAGACTGCCAGCTTTGCTTCTCATAAGCAAGGACTATTAGTACAAAGTGCTTGTTTACGCACAGCTTGCAGGTTTCCAAACGCATAAATAAAAGGCATTGGTATTTACAATGCGAATAGCTCAAACTCTCGCAAATGCGAGACCAATTGCATTGCAAATGCTTGTCTCCTTTTGTTACCGCCCATAATGACTGGACCTTTTACTGGTGTTGTTACATGCTCCGCTTTAAAAGTTGTTGAGCACCATTTGCCTTAATGCTGTTCCCCTATTCCACGCACTACATTGCAGCACGCTGCACGCTTACTACTGTATTTATTTAAATTACTACGCGGTTGGCTTTAACTATAACATCCGCACTTATTCACTTATTTAATTTAAGCCGTGGTCCACTTTCAGTTTAGAGGCTGTGCTTATTTAATTCTTTATTTTACAGGCGGACGCTTTTACAATAGCAGCCGCGCTTGTTTATTTTATTAATTAATAGCGCAGGCCACTTTCACTTCAGCAGCCGCAAGAGTTTGAGCTATTGGCATTAAAAATAACAATGCCTTTTAAATATGTGTTGGGCTTAAAACACTTAAATATAGGCATTGTCATTTACAATGACGATCACCTATAGGCTCACAAAAGCAAGACCTATTGCATTGAAAATGCTTGTTCTTTGGTGCGAGCAGAAAACTCAGTTGGGCTCTGCGGCCTCACAGAGCTCACAAATCTGCGGTCATCTTGCACTCCACTTTATCACATCCCCATGATGGACTCCTTTTAACTTTAACAAATTACCAACAATGAAGTTGCCAGTATTCTGTCATCACCACTGGCTTGCAATTTTTGGCTCCTACACTGGTGATGAGGATGTGTTTCAGCTATGATTACAGAGCTGAGTCTGCCCACGTCATCAAGGAGAAGGAAAACTGTAAGCAGTTTTGACTCCACCAGCACTTTACCATCCGTGGGTCCTGAAAACAAAGCAGGAGACACAGTTGGACATGGCTAGAAGCAGGAACGCTTGGCAGTGGGTCTGACTATGAGAAGTAAAACGTGTTCAGAGCTACTTTATCAAATAGGAACAGTTCCTGTTTCATGAGGTAGGAGTGAATGCTTGCAACAGTGAGAAGCTCCAGTTTGTTTACCCAAATCTACATACTTTACGGCAATCCGTAGCTGCGAAGTGTCCCATTTAATGGAGAGAGTGTTTAGGGGTAAGGACAAACTCAATAAGCGAAGAAGCCGTATTGTTTGTGAAGTGCTGTGACCTGCCATGTTAGTTGAATATTAAATCACGCCGGTAGCGTTAACACGTTCTGTGCGGTTAGTGATGGGGGAGCACTGATGCTGCGTTTACTTTTCCAATGGGTTTGGCAGCACGTGATGTGTGATACAGGGGACTAACGATGCTGCTGAGATTGCTGTGGGAGGCGTGTGGCCTGCCAGTCTGTGAGTGCCGAGCAAGTGTTATTATTTCTATGGTTCTAATGTTATTGTACATTTGGGTTTATGGAAAATGTCATGCGTGCTCTCCGGCACCGTACCACATAGATGTAGGAGAATTAGAGACTGTAAAATAAAAGGAAGCTTTATGGTACTGCTTTGTAGGTGTAAGGGACATGTTCTGAAATAAGCATTGGCAAAACCAATGGCGTAGCTAATGTGTTATGGCCAAGCTGTGTGTCAGCAAAAAGCATTTCTTGGCAATGTTGTGCCGCACGGCCAAAAGGAAAAAAAGGAAAATGAGGAGCTGCATTCTTTTGTATGCGCATGCATGCGTGACGACATACACTCACATGCATCATCACACATGCGCATGCATGTATACGTGAGCCTATGAAATTATGTGGGTGCTTTTTTTAATTTACCGATCCAAGTGTAAAGAACAAAGTGGAACCGTAGAGTATGTAGTAAGTTCTTTATTCGCCAACACAGCTCCAAACGTGGAGCGCAAGAATGCAGCCGCTGCTAGGGATCACCAGCTG
The DNA here is from genome assembly GCF_964204655.1 of Triturus cristatus. Lineage (NCBI taxonomy): Eukaryota > Metazoa > Chordata > Amphibia > Caudata > Salamandridae > Triturus > Triturus cristatus. The sequence continues at coordinate 278,461,064 of NC_140580.1, read as the reverse complement.
TCAACTGTCACCAACTGACAGCTGGTGATGTCACAGCTGGTGTAGTACAGCGATACGGTGTCCTCGCAGGGACACGCAAAGGCAAGTGACATTACGGTGTCCCCAAGGTGTCAATACAAGTACACAACACATCTTCCCCCTTTATGAACAGAGAGACAATGGCTAACATGGCTGAACAAAATGCCTAGTCACAAATGTAATCGTTAAGTTTCGCAGGAGGTATTATCCTTCTGCCACACCTGCTGGTACTAGATGGTAGTGACACGTCATACCTGGGAGTGGGTGGCAAAACTCTGACAACCCTACCAGAATCTGTGCTAGGGGTGAGTGTCACGGGGTTGGGAGCTTCAGTATGTGTAGTGTGAGGGTACTGTGTGGCTTCGCTGTCGGATGAGTCAGACAGAGAAATGTGGTGCTTGTTATCATTAAACTTACAGTGCACTTCGTTGGTGACTACTGTGGTAGGCTTGCACACAGATAAGGCTGAGAAGTGATGCACCTTACCATCACGTAAAAGGGCGGAGTTGCAATACACCTCTTTAACAGTGAGGGGTGGCGAGAACTTGTTCTGACCCTTCGCTACGTGGCCACTTTTCTTTACCTTAACGGTTTCCCCTATGGAGAGTTGCACGTCCTTGCAACCATGTTTGTGGTCATATCTATTTTTGGTTTTGTTCTGACCATGCCCAACCTTCCTTCTTACTTGGTCACTGGACCAGTGTACACTCTTTGAAGCTAGAGCCCAACCCACATTATCCTTAGAGAGAGGCGTTCTGCCCCGCATGAGTACGAATGGGCTGTGACCTGTTGAGTCACACGGTGTGATTCTGTAGGCCCATACAGTTTTTAGGATCTCATTTTTCCAGCACAGTCTGTTGTCGTTGGACAACTGGATAATGCCTTTGAGTACTCTATTGAAGCGTTCCACCGCACCTTTTCCGGCAGGGTGGTACACTGATGTGGTTTTGTGTGTAATTTGGTTTCTAGATGTATAGGCCTTAAACTGGTCTGAGAGGAACTGCGGCCCATTGTCACTGGTTATCTGTTTAGGGAGCCCTTCTCGCGTGAAAACAGAATCAAGAAACTCTACCACTGCCCTGGAATCAGGTTTGACCGTGAACGTAAGTTCAGGCCATTTGGTAAAATGGTCAATAAGTACTATTATATACCATTGCTCCTCTTTTCCCTCTATGGGGCCCATGATATCAATCCCCACTCTTTCCCATGGCATAGTCGGGCAACTAATGGGGTGTAATGGTGGTCTAAGAGGGACTTGGGTCTTGTCGGATTGCTGACACATGTTGCAGTTCCTGACTACTCTTTCCACGTCCCTGCTTACCCCGGGCCACCAGTAGCTTTCCTTGACTCTCCTTTTACATTTAACTATGCCTAAATGTCCCTCGTGACAAATTTCAAGGATTCTTTTTCTTAACGTGACTGGGGGTACCACCCTACAACCTCTCAACAGTAAGCTATTCTCGTGTGACAGTTCCTCCTTCACTTCATAGTAATGTCTCATTGTTTCAGTGAGTTTATTTTTGTGTGTCCATTCTCCTTCTAACATCCTGATCACTTGGCGGATGTCCTTGTCCTTTTCTTGCTCGGTGAGCCATTCTTCCTTTGAGATTCCCTGTAGATTGTCATCTAGGCTGGCAATACAGTATTCTCCCTCGTCAGTTCCATTTTCCTGGTTTTCTTCTTTTATTGGTAATCTGCTTAAATAGTCAGCTACAACGTTCTTCACCCCTGGTACGTATTCAATATTATAATTGAAGTCAAATAGGCGTACAGATAAACGCGCAAGCCTAGGTGAAGCCGAATATAGACCCTTTGTGGTGAACACCTTGGTGAGCGGCTTATGGTCCGTGCATAGTGTGACTTTATTTCCCCACACATAATTTCGAAAGTGCTCCAAGGCCCACACACATGCCAATGCTTCGCGTTCAATGACCGAGAATTTTTCCTCCGTCGGTGTCAATGACCGTGATGCAAACGCTATGGTGTACTGTAATCCTTTGTCATCTTTCTGAGTCAATACGGCTCCAAGACCCTTAGAGCTTGCGTCCGTTGTGATGGTGTTGCAGAGTGAAGGGTCAAAACCCTGTAGGGGTATTGCATTGCACAGGTCATCTTTTATGGTGTTGAATGCAGCTTGGCATATGTCAGTCCAAATGAATTCACTTCTCATCTTTAATAGTTGTCGTAGATCGTACGTCTTTTCCGAAAAGTTCTTTATAAACTTCGCATAGAATTCTACAAGGCCTAGGAAAGACTTCAGCTCTTCCTTGTTTTTGGGCACTGGAGAGTTTTTAATAGCATCCATTAAGTCCTTTTTCGGGTAGATTCCTTTACCATTTATTTCGTGCCCAAGATAGTTCACAGACTCACATGCAAACTTGCATTTACTGTACTCAGCCGTGAGTCCCTTAGTTTCCAGGATTCTTAGCACTTGATCAACCTTGTCGTCGTGTTCTTCCTTAGACTTTCCCATGATAAGGATATCATCTTGAAACATCAGAATACCCTTGACTCCCTTGAAGATGTTGTTCATTAGTCTCTGAAACATCGCTGCAGCGGATGCCAAACCAAAAGGTACTCTCGTAAATTGGTAACACCCAAATGGTGTGATGAACGTCGTAAGTCTTTTGCTCTCACGGTGCAGTGGCACCTGGTGGTACGCAGACTTTAGGTCAATAGTTGAAAACCATCTGACCCCTTTGGTTGTTGCAAGCATTTCGCTAATTTTAGGTAACGGGAACTGCTCAATTATTATACTCTTGTTAAGGTCCCGTAAGTCCACACAGAGTCTCAATTTTCCGTTGGGTCGTTTGGCCACGACCAGAGGTGCGACCCATTCACTTGCCTCCACTTGTTCGATTATTCCTTCCTTTAGGAGCTTCTCGATTTGTTTTTTTACTTCGTCCTTTATTGCAAAAGGTAGATTGCGAGTCTTGTGTACAACTGGTGTTGCATTTGGTTTGACAACTATCTTATGTTGGTATCCCTTAAGTGCACCAATTTTTTCCTTAAAGACATTGGGGTACTTGTTGAGAATGGATTTGTTGTAGTCATACGCATTTTGCACTACTAGAACAGGGTCAGAACTGCTGGGGTCCAAGATGATGCTCAAATTCCCCTGGTCCATCCAGCCCAAGACCGATGGCCCAACAGCGGATACATAGAGTTTTCCTTCTGCCTCTCTCCCTTTGTATGCGAAATTTAGTTTTCTGTAGCCACACACGTCGATTGCTTCTCCCGTGAATGACTTGATTAGGATGTCAGCTTTCTCAAGGTGATTGCCAATATGTGGTGTAAACTTCTCTTCCCATACTTTTTTGTTCACTATTGTGTATAGTGAGCCTGAATCGGCGACTATGTTGATATCCACGCCACCAATGGCCATGTTGCATGTAGGTTTCTTCTTTTTATTTATTCCATCTGTACTGACTTCATTTATCAGCTCCTCCTCGATACTGAGGACACACATATTGACGTCGTCTTCCTCAGAATCTTCATTCTCTAATTCATCTGCTTCATAGATGTTTTTCACAGAGCGTGCCTTACGCCTCCGACATGCCTTCTGGAAATGCCCAATGACCCCACAGTATGTGCATTTTACTCCGCGTGCAGGGCACTTTTTGTCGTCAGCCCAATGTGTATTGTCTCCACATCTGTAGCAACGCCTTGCTCCGTTATCCGCAGATTTGTTGTTTATGTTTTTAGCTGACTTGTTCCATGTGTTCTTCGTGTTTTGTTTAACATGTGTCACCTTGCTGACAGTTCCGCTTTCTTTTTTTTCATTGCTTTCTGCTATCACTGCTTTTGCACAGCGTCCTGTTAATTCAGATTTTCTTGCAACGTCAATAATATTCTGGAGTGGATACTCCCCTTTAGCCCAGAGGCTGTCCTGAATGTCAGCATTTGACCCCTGCATAACAATTTGGTCTCTTATGAACTCGTCGTGTAGATTCCCAAAGCGACAGTTCAATGCTAACTCCTTCAGTGCAGAAACATAGTCATCGACCGACTCTTCCTTCCCTTGCTTCCTGTGGAAGAATTTATATCTATCTACACCAACGCACACATTAGGTTTGTAATACGCATTCAGGTCATCTATTGCATTTGCGTAAACATCGTCTTCTCCCTCACCTCTTGCTTTCTTGTTGATGCTGTTGTACACTTTTATTCCACCTGCACCGAGGCAATGTAGTAGGAGTTTGTATTTCTTTTTAGGTGTAAATTCATCATCATCATCGAATTGCGAGATGTAGTTATTAAAATACTCCCTCCATTCTTCCCATTTTAGTAATGGTTCTCCCTTGCCAGGTAGGAATGATTGTGGTGGGGAAAGATTCCACAAGTAACCAGATGACATTCTGATTTTAATTTATTTTTTTTTCTATTTTTTTTTTATACCTGAAACACTGTGCTGCACGTGCAATATCAGTTCACCTTTAGTTTCTAGTTTACTGGTGTGTTTTTCCATTCAATTGTGTTAACTAGCGTGTGAAATTTAGTTTTGGTTTGCTTCCGGCAGCTGATTCAAAGCACAGTACTGAGTTGCCGGTGTTTTTTTTTTATTAGCGCGTAACGCGCGTTGCCCAGGAGATTCAATTTCAATTGTTTTGTTGATGTTTCCCAAATTCCAAAATGGCCGCACGTTGACGACGTCAAACGTCATAGCGAGGTTCCTGGAGAATTCCTCAACGCGTCAGCTTACGTCACATCTAATTTGCATGCGTGACGCTGAATCAGCTGGCAGTTTACTTCGTTAAACTGTCATTCATTTTTTTTTTACAGTTGGAGAGTACGAAGCGCTTCACCTCACAAAAGCCTCACTGTGAGAAATAGACACGGCGTAAAACTTCACATATGCTGACACCCACTGACACACCACGTTACTCACGGTGTCTTCTTTACATATTCAGAAGTTTCCTTCACAGTTCCAACGGCAGTTTCCTTGTTCGTTTTTTGTCGCTTAATTTTCTTTTGTATCGGTTGCTTCACGCACCTTGAATTTTCCTTGTGTATTCTTATTGTCTTCCGCAGCAGCTTTCTTTACAGTTTGACAACACCTTTTTCGTGAAGGTATTTGTTCTTGGACTGCAAGTTTCCTTATACGCCGGTTTTTTTTTTCTAGTTAAAATACCGGTTGTGGGTTCCGGTGTTGGCGCTCGTCGCCACTTTGTAAAGAACAAAGTGGAACCGTAGAGTATGTAGTAAGTTCTTTATTCGCCAACACAGCTCCAAACGTGGAGCGCAAGAATGCAGCCGCTGCTAGGGATCACCAGCTGTCAACTGTCACCAACTGACAGCTGGTGATGTCACAGCTGGTGTAGTACAGCGATACGGTGTCCTCGCAGGGACACGCAAAGGCAAGTGACATTACGGTGTCCCCAAGGTGTCAATACAAGTACACAACACCAAGATAGATCAATAAGTTCAGAAAACAAGCGGCCGCCAAAGTGATCGCGATCAGACATCAAAGTGGAAAGTGAAAGTAATCGCGGTAAAGCGCGGCGCGCGCGCCCGCGCACATGCACTATAGGTCTAGGCTGGCCTGGCAGCACTTTTTGGAGCCCTCTCAAAAAGTCTTGCCAGGCCAGCGCATGCGCTGGGTCAGGCAAAACCTAACAAGGCAGAAGGAAGGCAGAAAGCAGAAAGTGGTGCAGCCGGATGGGAGGCTTGATGGGGGATTGGCCGGCCGGCCCGCAAGCCGCACCCAGAACCTGGCTGGGCTGCTTCCGTGGGTGGGGGGGACCAGACTTACTCGCTCAGTGTGGCTCACTGAGAGCCTCGTACTTAGTCCTTGTGCTCAGGCAATAAGCTGAGGCCTGATTCTACTGCTACCAGCCTTGCTTCACCCGTCTCACCTCTTAGCGCGGGCACTGAGGGTACTGCAGATCGACCCAGCGTCGCAAGCTCAGTAATTCTGCCGCTCTTGCCACAGCCGATCCCTCCACGCCGAATCTTGTGGTACTGCTGCGGTTCACGCATCTCTGCTTCAACTTGCTCCTGCTGCTGCTGCGAAACTGGACGCAATCTCTGCTTGACCATGTTAATACATAAGATAGAAAGCAATGGTGCTAATATGCAGCCCTAAAAAACTCCCCAAGCCAGCTTAAAGTGTGAAGTGCACTCCCCATTGGTGCCAAACCTTCCAGATACCTCGAGCCCCTTGTGCAAATCATGCAGAAAAGTGCCAAGCACATTATCCACCCCCATGGACTCCAGCACATCCCAGAGCTTCGATCTGTTGACCATGTCAGCGGCCGTGCTGAGGTTCTTGAAGGCCAGGTGGATTGTACTTTTTCTTAATGTAGTCTACTTATTATTCAATAAATATAGGTTAGGTTCTGTTCAATCATCTCCCGGCCCGGACTCAAGCTGTATTGAATATCTGACGTTACAATTATCTGCCCACACTTGAAGCAGATTCAGCAGGACGTGGCCAATGATTTTTTCTTCCACGGCCACTAAAGAGATGGGCCAGTACCAGGCCGATTGGCTCTGTTCGCTTTTTTATAAATCGGAACAATCACAGATTTTTGCCAAGAAGAAGGAATCAGACTGTGAGCTGCTGCATTTAGGTGGTGTGCAATAATAGGGGCTTAGATATCCACATAAGATATATAAAGATCCCTGGGAAGACTGTCCGCGCCAGGACATTTCGCAAATGGGAGAGCCGTAATAGCTTCCCCTTACTTCATACAAATTAAAAAGAAGCACCTTCCTCATAGAGGGGTGAAAATGGATGAGGATGAGCTTTATACATAGACTCAAAATGAGTAACCCATGATTGAGCCAGAATAGTTGGAGCCATATCAGGCATGGTGTCCTTATGAAATAAGGGCTGATTCACCACCCTCCATAAACCCAGGCTGTCCCTAACTGAGCAAGCAGCCATTACCTACTCCCAGACCTCCCTTTTAAGGATATCTTTTCGCTCCTTGCAGGCGACACAATACAGTTTCCTGACCTCCTTCTCTACTTCTTTGCTTCTGTGTTCTGATGTGAAGCTGCCAGCAAGACTTTATGGGCCTTAAAACATCTCTCATTAAACAATTTAGGCCCAGTACTATGGGCACCCGCCACTTCCTAGAAAGAGCTATCTGTACTTCTGCGCCAATGTGTTTAAACAAATCCATAATGATTTGGTCAGAGCTCTCTGTCATAACCCCCGCACTTTGCCCACTCCCCAACTTCCCAACATTGTTTTCCTTATCATAAATAAGCCAATGTACACTCTTGTCTTGTTGTGGTCATTTGTTGGCCACAGTTTTATTAGGAATACTTGTGTATCTATTGCATACCTTTGCGCATCATGCCATAAATCATTATTGGTGAACTGTCATATCAGCGTCATGCCTTATTTGCATCACTTCACACACTGCATTTGCATAAACATATGTACATTGTCCAATAGCAGGTCAGCCTGACAGTTCGTTTACATAGGTTATTTGGAGCTTGCATTGTCTCTTGGCCCCCACGGGGTCGTTGCTTCGTTTGGTTGGGTTTTCTTTCTCTTTGCGCAGGGGGTGTAGCTTCTGTCCAGGAGTTAGGCCACAACTCGCTACCTTGTCCGACTCTTGTTGTGCCCTGCAATCCAGCGGGGGCTGAGCAGCGAGCGCCGTCTCCGTTTGCTACCCCCTTGTGGTAGGCCAACTCACCCAGCCGTAAGGCATCCCAAAGTGAGTGGTCCTACACACCGCCCTTAGGCCCACTCACCCAGCCATAAGGCATCCCAAGGTGAGTGGTCCTCTCCGGCACACCGCCCTCTGGTGTGCCTCTGTACCAGCCATTACCCCGTAGTTACTCGCCACGTCGCCAGGGAGGCTCACGTCTTCCTGCGGCTCATCATCTGCAACCTGCCAACGACATTGTGCCCCACAGGTTGTTCCAAAAGACTCCCATGCCCCCCTCAGACAGGTGCACCCCATCTTTCACACAGAACTCGGGGCGACCTGTGTGGATGAGCCCCGTGCCGAACTGTTTCAAAGCCGTTGGTTCTGCAGAACTTGCTAACAGTGAGGTTCAGCATTTTACGGGAGTTCTCAACCGCCTTCTGCGAGAGTGCCCCGTGCCATTCACTTCTGCTGATCACCTCTGACCAGATGATGGTGGTGCATCCAAAAGCCTTGCCTGCTTCCGATAGGTCTCTCTGTATATCCTGCAGCAGGTCTCTCCTCCCTCGCCTGGCCAAGTCGTTTCCCCCCAGATGCACGATTAGAATATCCGGGTGCCATACTGCCTCAGCTTGTAGTTGGGCGAGGGTTGCAGGCAGCTGGTCCCATTTAATTCCCGGTTTGCCAAACCACTGTATGCAGGTGTCCACTGGCCTTCCTTCCTGCTTGAGTCCCTTCTGCTGCCACCAGGCTTGCATCCGCGTTATGAACGAGAGGCCCAACACCCACACCAAGCGTGGTCTTCGTCCTGCCGGGGTAAGGGTAACATGTCACGCTGCTGCTCGGTTGGGAAAATTGTTTGCACCCCCCCCCCCCACACCCGGCAGGCTCTGTGGTTTATAGCAACTGTGGCCTCACGTAGGTCCGGTATGCCCGCGACCGCCCCTGTATTCCGGCCTCGGTCATCCCATGCAGTGCGGCCGTTGTGGCGGCCCCGATCCTGAATGAATGGGACCTGAACCCTGCCGGTGGCAGCCCTGCTTTGCTGAGTGAGAGGCGCATGATCGCGGTGAACTGGAATCTGCTAAGGTGCGAGCCATCTCTGTGCTTGAATAGGGGCCCCTCGCGGGTTGGTCGTAATGACATGAAGGCAAGCAGGCAGCCCGCCACGCAGCAATCCTGGTCCTCAATGCACCGCAGCCTCACTACTGCCTCTCTGCCGATCTGATCTGTCTTAGAGCGCCTCAGCAGGATTACCACCTCCCCTGCTTTTGGTGTGATATCGCACGCCTGTAGGCAGCTTGGTGCTGGACCTGCCCTGGACGGTGCCACTAGCTTGCTAATGCGGAAATCCCCAAAGAAAGCGGTGGAAAATGCTGCCTTGAGCAGGATGTGCTCAAAGTCGTCCTTCATGATGCCCTGTAGTGCTCCCAACAGTGCGCCCAGTTTAGTGTAGTCTATTGGGCGTCTGTTGTCCTTCCTTGCGCCTTCTGTGCACTTCCACCCTTTCATTGCCGCTTTGATGTAGTGTCTGGCCACGGGGTCCATCCCGGTCTCCAGCTTGGTATAGTATGACACGGCGGCCACGTGCGCTTGTGTCCATGACCTGGATTTCTGGGAGTTAAATGCCCAGTGAATGAATTGTTCTGCTGCTCTGCGTGTGTCCCCCATGTTCCCCAGAGACCGTATGCCCCCAACCCGCATTATTGTGCTGATGTATGTCTTGTATCTCCTAGCAGCTTCCGGGGTCGGGCTTGGCTGACCAGCTCAGTTAAATCTACCCCGTCAGGTCCCACAGCTGGCCCGGGAAATGGGTAATTTCCTGCTCTGCACAAGGTGCCAACTCCCTGAACTTCTCCATCCTTGCCCTGGAGAGGGCGTCTGTCACCTCGTTGTCCACCCCTGGTATGTGGCGTGCTCTCAGGTCTATGTTGCCTTCCAGCTGCAAGGTAACCAATCTGTGCATTATTCGTAGTGTGTCAGGACACCTGGCTGGTCCTCTGTCAATCGCCTACAGTACCCCTTTGTTATCGAACCATAGTGTCAGCTTCATGTTCCGCAGCTGCAGCTCCCCCGCTCCGACAGATAGGAGCTTGCCTGGGGGAGCAGCGCTTATATTCCCCCCCTCCAGCGCTTTCCTGTCCTGCATGTGGCGTCCCCCTATTGGGGGGTTTGTATGGCGCTTGGGCCCCCATTGGCTGGGGGGCCTGGCGCCTGTGTGAGGGTCGCTGTGGGGGGGGTGCGGGAGTTTTCCCGCTTCATGGGCCATCTATGCGCTGCGAACCGGCTCGGCGTGGGTTATGGCGCTGGCCCTCGAGGCCCCTTTCGGGGGCGGCCTCTGCACGTAAACAGGCTTCAAATTTAGTACGGTAGGTTATCACCAGGTTATTTAGAAAATCATCTGGAATTACCTTGGCCCAGCTTATTCTACGTCCCTGCTGCTTCGATATGAGAGTCTTCTTGTACAACGGGATTTCTTGCAGCCTGAGTTGTCTCATCTAAACTCTGCAGATAATGTGTTATGATCACTACGGGCGCTCCATACTGTTTTAGAATTAAAAAGGGACGGAAATAAGCGCTGACACTAAGATAAAGTCGATAGTAGAACTATGACCTCTACCCTTAAATCTGGGCACCAGATCAGCAGAATTATACTCTTCCCTAGTCAATTAATTAATAGGGTTACATTTCACCGGTAGATTCTTTTTTAAATCCTTCTGCCGGGAATGAGTAAAATGCACCTGGTCCGAATCAACGTTAGCGACATCATTCTTCACATAAGGACCACACAACATACATGGGTGCAAATTAAAATCTCCTAATAAAATTATCTAATATTAAGATCAATGTTGGTTTAGAGAAGTCCATAAAATAATCTTCCAGAAAAATTCTGAGCTGTACAATGGGGGTGTCATTCGATGATACAGAATTGTAAACATTTATCACTAGCAGCCTTATATTAAAATAAAAAGTTAAACGCACACATAGAATTTAAGACACATCAAAAGGAACAATCTCCATTTTACAGCCTAGGCCCAATTTAACAAAACTCCCAAGGCTCCCCTTTAGTCTGCCAAGTGACGAGGGTGTGGGGTTAATAAAAAAAAGTATCATAGGTATCCATATACAGGTCTCCCGAAACATCCTGGGTCTCTTGTAGGCAAATAGTTCCATAAGATTTCAGCAGTATAATCTCAAACTCATCTGACATAATAAATCTAGACCAGCAACATTCCAGCACAACATCCTGAGTGACTTACTGATCAGTGGCAAGGCCTAGCTCCCCAGGTATAGGCTCAGTTCTGGCTAAACATCAGTCTTGCTCATCAAGCTGGACTAAGGGAGCACATTTGTTGCTCAGCTGGATATTAGCACTATGTCCTATAAACCGTAGAGTTGGGTGCCCTTCCATCAAAAGCTGGCTGGATGACGCCTCTGGGGGGGACCTAACACATGGGGGGGTTAAAAGAAACCAATGGGATGAAGTACAATGTTAGCCCTCATTGACAAATTGGACCTACTGTTAAATAAGATCTGCTCCACCAGCCTGAGGTTTCTAAAATTAACAACAATACTGTCACCTGTACCAGATTTAGAGGTATCCCCAATCCATCCCACCTTGCGCACCATGATCATCACTTTATATAAGAACGAAGGAGAGATACCCAACCGATTAGAGAGCCAATGAATCACCTTATTTTTAATCTGGCTGTAGCTGTCTTCCATCCACCCCAGAAGGCGGCACATTAACCATTATGAAAACATAGGGTGTTGTGGCAGGGAGTGATGGCAAGACAGCCTTCAAGGGGGTTAAGGTGTTAATCCTAAATATACGGTCCTGAGAAAGTTTGCAGTTAAAACTACCAGGACTGCCTCCACTGTTATATGCAGAAGCACAGGAAACTACCAGGGCACAAATGCAAATGTTATTAGAGGTAAATATATTGGCTACCAATGGTGGAAAGAATGTTAAAATGACAAGCACCCTCCTGGGTGCTCTGTGAGGGAACATCAAGACACCTATCCTTGTCAATGAGAGATAAATGGGCTCTGGGGATTGGAGCATGGTGTAGCCTGATGTGTAGTGTGTTGGGGACCTGTAGAGGAATATAAGGTGGTAAGACGAATGGCAAATTCTGCACTACAGGTTCTCCAATAGGTTAACTATGTTGCGGAATCCCCCTCCCATTTTCCCCATCCTATCCTCCAGGCTGTTCAAACGAGCATTAAGGCACTCAAGAATGCCTAAATGTTTTTCGGCAATGTCCTGTGAGACAGTTTGAGTGCTACCAGGATCCTCAAGGTTTGCGTCCATGATATTTAGCTTCTTGCTTTTCCTCCCAACTTTTCTCTTCAGTGAGGTCGGATATAAGGATGTAGGGGCTGTATTCTTGGGTCTGACGGTCACTTCTGAAACAACGGCATGAGAGACACTGGGTGTAGTGTGAGTCTTAGAATTTAACTCCAGCAGTGGCTTCTCTTCCATGAGCCTGATAATACAAGGTACATTTGGTATGACCTGGGCAGCTGCACTCGGGGGCTGGTTCGTAGCACAATTAGTCACTCTATTTGCATTAGAAGGAAAGGAGGCCAATTGATCTTCCACTTGCTTTATTTCTTCAAATAAGGCCCCCATGGTATTATTGATTGATTTGATATTTATTTAGCGCAGCATTCACCCGAAGGCATCAAGGCGCTAAGAGAAAGGCCGTACATACCAAGGAATCTGGAAAAAAAGTGAAAGAACTCCAGCTCACCGTTCGACTGTGAACGGTGAGCTGGAGTGGCAGCAAGCAAACTCTGGAACTCCCTACCCCTTGCTCTTAGATCTATCCCTCTTCTGCTCCCATTCAGAAAGGCACAATCATAAAACTATACATTTACCACATAGTTTTATAGTCTGTATCTGGATGCTACTGCTTTGCTCAAAAGCCCCTACACATAATAGAAAATAAACAGCAGTAGCACTTATAGGCATATGTCCTAAAAGTGATGTCTACAAGTAATTAACCAGGCCCTCCGGCATCCTTGGATGTATGACCTAGTCTGCATCCATACCCTGTGTCTTCCACATGCAACCGAGCCCACTATGTACAGCAGGCTTCTAATGCAGGGCTCAATATGCTAAACTACCCAAACATTTAACAGTCATGCATAGTGGATTTTTACTGCAGGGCTTGATTACCATATCCACAAATATCATGTGTGCAGGTGGCAGTTGATTTATGTTCAACACAAAGTTTTTTGGTACTGCAGAAAAAGTTTTCTGCAGGGCAATGACTCTACATACTACATACTAAGTATTGTAAACAGCCTTGAATTATTAGACAGAATCGTTTCAGTGTGACGCTTTCTTCTTAACATAGAAGACTGTGTCCACCAGTTATTAAGCTATACATATGTGCTTGTTTTGCTTCAGAAGATGAGATATATGTAAAGTTTTCACCACAGAATGAAGGCTGCATGTAGTATAATCTTTAGTACCTTCTGCGTTGCTTATTTTGAGCGAATACTGTATTTTATGCCAAGTGTTACATAAGGTGTACACCGTTCTCAGTAGATATTTTTTAATACTCTGTAGTATATTTCTCGTGAGAGTTTCACTGTCTGCAAACAGTCTGGTACAGGGCAAATTCTCTCTATACAGTGAATACTGTTTACAGTACACACTTCTCTACTCATATCAACTTCATTTCTCAATATAGGTTTGGTGACTGTCAGGGGTTTGACACAGATAAAATCTGTCCATAGTAGGGCATTCCTGTTGAAACAGACATTCAGTATTTTTAGGAACTTGGCTTTCCCTGAACACTTTTATACGGATTGAACACTGTATGCAATGAGGGTTTCCTATTTCTGTGGGCCCCTCTCCCTGGGCCATTATTGGCCCCGGGGACCCAATTACCTGGGGCCCATATACCCTTACAGGTGGGTGCTCTGGCACCCACCCAGGGCCCCCACCACATTCTTGTTGGGGCTTCGGGAGAGCCCCAACACCCCAGCAGTGCTAGCTGGCTTCTCGCTTGCAGCGGTAGCGGCATTGCTCTCACCCAGAAGGAGCAGCTCCAAAAGCTGCTCCCTCCAGATCGGAACAATCTTTTGATCTGTTTCCCTACCTGCTTTATTTTTAAAGTTCCCGCCTGCTCGGAGCGGACTTGGTGTTTGCTCTCGCCTGCTTGGAGCAGACTTGGTGTTTGCTCCTGCTTGGTATAGAAATCCAAAAATGTTCCCTGCTAAACACTGGTTACCCTACCAACACCAGTGCGGGCAAAGAAACTAATATGTCCTGGGGGTGGGCCCCCCAGGATATAGCTATTGGTCTGGCCCCGGGGATTGGGCCCCTGGGGCAACTAATGCCTCAGGGCGGGGGGCCACATGCCCCCTTCCCATTTTTTCTTATTTTGGCCCCTGGGGTGGGCTACCAGGAGCATTCGGAGGCTTGAAAAGGGTGGCCCTATACCCCCTCCCCATTTTGACACATTTAAGCCATGAGGGTTGGCTTCCTGCGTTCTTTTGAGTGCCACACGTCCCCCTCCCCCTGACAAAGTAATTTCGGCCCGGGGTTGGCTCCCTAGGGCCTCTGGAGGCTCCGGGAGGTGGGCCGCGCAGACCCCCTCCTCTTTATGAACACAGCTTTGGTGATAGGCGCTCTGGGGAATAAAACATAGCAAATCAGGCTCAGACGCCTTTTTTTTTTAATCCAATCCCATGGGAGACCCACAGGATCATGGCATTTTTTTTATAGCTTTGTTTTCTTTTTGATCCTAGGAGGGGGTCCATCTAGGTCCCTCCATGAGGCCTAGGGGGTCAGGGTATCCCTACCCTCCCAAGTCCTGTAATGGCTGCCAGCATAATTTTTTTTATGTTGCTGGCAGCCAACCAAAGCACTGATGCCTGCATGAGCGAGATGGCCCAAGGGATAAATCACAATATGTCATTCCTTCGTTAAATCTAGTGGGAGTCAGCATTGCTTACACACACAGGGAGCTGCTAAATATGCATGTTCCTGCATGTGGAGCAATCCTTTCATCTGTTTCCCCGCTCGCATGACAGTAGGCAGGGAAACAGACGAAAATTCCGCGCTCAGCAAGCTGGAGCACTTTGACAGCTCTCACTTGCTGGGAGTGGAGTTAGTGTTTGCTCTAACCAAGCGACATCAAACTGCTATCTCCGAAGGTGGGCACCGCAGGAGATAGCAGGAGTTGGCCCTGGGGGGTCACGGTCCCCAGGGCTAGTAAGTGCTCAAGGAGGAGGACCCTTCTTTAAAAGCACATGCCGGCCGCAGGCATTTAGTGGTCCAAGGGGGTGAATATAGCCCAGGATGGGGATCGCACGACCCCCTCCCAGTTTTTAAAGTTATTTGGCATCGGGGAGGGGGTGGTCCCCGTGGCCCTAGGTTCCGCACGACCGCACTAATTTTATTTTAGCCCAGGGGAGGTGATGGTCCCTGGGGCTTCAAACAGCACCAGGAGTGAGGCCCATGCACCCCCCTCCATTAATTAAATAAAGCCCTGGGGATGTGGTGGTCCCCAGGGCTCTTTTGAGCCAATGGATGGTGGTCGGCACGGCCCCCTCCAAAATTATTCTTAAGCCCTAGGGAGGTGGTGGTCCCCAGGGCTCTTCAGAGCCCTCGGACCAGGGCCCTTTGCACTCACCTCCTTTTATTTCATATATTAGAATATGCCCCCCCGGACCTGGCCCACCGGGGGGCTTTCTTTTAAACGAGCGCAGAACTCAGGTCCCTCGCAATGCACTGCTGATGACGTCACATATTACATAATTCATGACATGGTCAATGACATCACTGATGACATCACTGATGACATTTCATATGAAATCACTGATGACATCATCCACATGATAGTCTGATGGACCTCCTCACACCCTGGCTGTTTAAAAAAAAGAGAAAAATGCTTTTTTTTGGGCCTGGGGGTCCTTGTAGGAGCAGGCCTAGAGTCAGGGTGTTTCTACCCTGCCCCCTTTTCTTGTTTTTCATCTTTTTTTAACCTTTTTTCTTGTGACTCGGTTACTGTTCAAGTTTTCAAGTTTTATTTTATTAGCGTAGTTACTTAAAACCGTTCCTAAAAAGTACATTACATTTTCATTATAAATTGCAATTTTAAGAAAGATAAAAATAGAAATTTAATATAAAAAATCAGTTAAATCAGTTTCTCTGTCCTGTTTGAAATGCAAGATTTTATGTTTAGTTTCAGCGATTGGTGAGATTATCGAAGTCCGCCGGGACGGAGGTTGTAGCTTGTCTGCCTTATCTCTGTGAAAAGTGGACTAAGTACTTTTGCCCAGAAATCTGCATCCTCTTTGTAAAGCACTGGCCGTTGGGGCCTGGTGCCCCTTCTCTTCTTCCCTTCTTTATATGGTGTTTGATTGCTTTGAGGTAGTCACTTGGAGGTGTAGGTCCCAGGTTACTAAGTCACAAGATGGCTGCCAACACTTCCTGGTTTGGAGTGTTGATAGCCAATCAGAGTGAAGCTCCTGCCCGGGAGGGTTCGCAAATCCTCCTCACTGCTCAGATATCAATATTTTTATTTTTTTAAATTCTCAAGGAACTACTGAACGGATTTACATCATTTCTAAAAAATGCACGCTTTCTAGACCAAGACCTACCTTTTTGCCAAATTTGGTGTAATTCCGTTCAGCAGTTTGGGCTGTAGCTTTGTCTAAAGTTTCATATGTAAATTAACATGAAGAAAACGCGTTTTGAGACCCCCCCTTTTTTCTCGGCACCCGCTTGACGAATCACCCTGAAACTTTCAAGACAGGAGCTGACCGGAGCGCCCCGTTAGTTTTAAAAATTTCTCGAAGATTCTTCAGCCGGCGTCAAAGATATTGGCAAATCAAAAAACGCTTTTTCTGTGGAAACTAGGTCCTAACTATAACTAACTACTGGTGACTGCCAGTAGGTAATATATAGATAGATAGATAGATAGATAGATAGATAGATAGATAGATAGATAGATAGATAGATAGATAGATAGATAGACAGATAGATAGATAGATAGATAGATAGACAGATAGATAGACAGATAGATACAGATATTTAGATATATAAAGATATAGATAAAAAGACATTTTATTTCATGCATAAGTGTTTCACTGTGCCCGAAGTGAAACTTTTGCAAGTCACTTTATGAAGCCCCACATTTAATGGACTGTACTAGAAGGCAAGCAGATTTATCAAAGAAAATTTTCAAACAGCACTTGCAACATTCTTGGCTATGAAAGACTTTTAGGGTTTAAATCTATTTTATTGATTTTATAAGAACACAATACACAACATTCCGCTTACATCCTGCAGCCAGCGTTGTTTCATCATTAAGTAGGCGTGTGCATCATATAACGATAGTAGGAATGGAAGACAGAGAGAAGACAATAGGAAGGTTCAAACCTGTGTGGGGGGATGGGTGGGGGGGCGAGACCTATTTCTATGCCTCTGATATGGAGTCCATGTTCTCCCAGTCTGCGGCTGGTGTAAGCGCTGTTATGCTGATCTGTAAGTATTGGGGGCAGGGTAGTTATTCGAATTCCTCCGA
The DNA here is from genome assembly GCF_964204655.1 of Triturus cristatus. NCBI lineage: Eukaryota > Metazoa > Chordata > Amphibia > Caudata > Salamandridae > Triturus > Triturus cristatus. Next base: position 278,443,888 of record NC_140580.1, on the reverse strand, counting down.
CAGGTACTGTATGCAGGGTTGCCACATTTTATCAAAGCGGGGTAATTGTTGCGTGGCGAGATGCAGTTAGTTTCTCCATCCCCACTATGTCCCAAATTTTATGACCACCTGGCAAGTAAAATCTGTTTTGCTGCCCCAAAACTAGATTAATCGCTCTGCCTCTGTGTGATCGTAGCGGGTAGGTGAGCGGGTTGTAAAGACCTAAAAGTATATAACTTGGAAATTTGGGGTATGTCTGTTTGAAACATGGTGTATACTGCTTCCAGGACCTAAACCAAAAAGATTCTAGTTTAGGGCAGTGCCATAGGATGTGTGTGAGTGAACCGGTCTCAAGTAGCTATCCTGGGCGGGATATGATACCAATAGTGAGCGATCTTTAGAAGCATGTCTTTGCTAGATGTTTTGAGCGCCGAGGTACGCGCCCGATGGAGGATATTACTCCATTCCTTGTCTTTGAAGGTATTTTGGCATTCTCTCTCCCATCAGGCTTGAGCTGGCGAGAGGAGGAGGGTGTAGCAAAGTTATCAAAAAGGAGTAAAGATCTGAGAGTAGCTTCTTATCAGTGGTTTGCATAAGGATCCACTTCTCAAAGGCTGTCAGTACTCTGCTGGCATGTGGGTGGATCCAAGGTTGGGTAACCTAATGTGCTACTGTCAGGTATTGCCAGCGTGCCGTGTCTGGCTGGTCTTAACAGGTTTTCAGTATTGAGAAGTTCATGAGCTCCTCTGCGTCAACATGTTTACAGTTAGCTTCCTGCCATGTCCTAAACGCTACACCCGTGGCTGCTGGTGGAAAGTCTGGGTTACTTATCAGGGATGTTTGTGGTGAGATAGGGGTGGAAACTATATCGCAGCTGCACCCTGTCTCAAACCTCAATCGTAGCCCTTACAACTGGTGAGATGTATACGTCCTTCGGCCTATGTGGTTCTGGTAGCCAGGGTATCTTCCAGATATGAGTAGCAGCTATGGCCTGATCTATAAAGCACAGTGTGTTTCTGTGAGCGTACAAGACCATTCCACATTGTAGCGGAGCTGTGCAATCCAATAGTAGCAGCGCTGGTTTGGAACACCCAAGCCCCCTAAGGACAAGGGGAGACAGGCTCTTTCTTTGGACATCCATGCTCACTTTCCCTCCCAAATGAAGTCCCATATGAGTGATTGTATTCTGTCTAGGACCCATGGGTGGGAGGGGAGGGGCAGTGTTTGCATAATGTGTAGAAGTTTAGGGAGAAGCATCATTTTGACCGCAGCCAAGCAGCCCAGCCACTAAAGCTTGTGGGGTTTCCACTTGGCGGGGTCATAACTGTAAGTGTGGGGTATATCTGTAGTCCTAAGTATGGGATACCGCTCTCTGCCCATTAATAGGGATATTGGGCACAGAGTCGAGTGCTCTCTGCCTCAGGGACAGTCAGGCTGAGGTCCAGGGATTTTTTGGGGTTGATTTTAACCCCAGAGTCTGCTTGGAACGCATTCAGCTCTGCTGTAACGGCCGCCAGGGAAGTATCCAGGTCTGTGAGGGTCAAGAGTACATCATCTGCATACAGCATTATCTTGTGCTCTCGCTCCCCCCGTGAGATGTGCATATTGGTCCTTATTCTTTTTGCAAATGGCTCCGTATAGAGTGCAAAGATTAAAGGGAACAGGAGGCAACCCTGTCTGGTCCCTCGTTCTATGGGAATGGTTGATCATCTCACCCCGGTCACTTGTATGCTGGCTTGAGGAGCAGTGTTGCATGAATGGATCTAGCTTCAGAATCGTGGCCCTAGGTCCACCAGCTCCAGCACCCTGAATAAGTATGGCCAATGTACCTGATCAAATGCTTTTCAGCATTGACGGCAGCAAGAGGGCTGGTACACGCGAATGATGTATCTTGTCCAAGAGATAGGACGATCTTTTCGTATTGTGCGAAACACCTTCGCTCTCGGATAAATCCAGCCTGGTCGAAGTCTACCTCCGTGGAGTGTGTATGCCTCCATATGTCTGTGAATCCAGCTTCGCTTAGCCATTTCTTGGTACCCAGTGTAAGTCCCCTATCCTGCCCCGTCCTCGGGGCAGACCTGTCATTACCAGCATCCATTACAATGTTGAAGTCTCCTCCCACCACCAATTCCTTATCTGGAGAGGTTAGCAAACAACCTAATGCTTTCCTAAGAAAGCTTGCTGTCTCTCATTCGGGGCATATATTGTGCCTGTCATGTACCTAGTTCCCTGTAGTTAAACCTGCATCGCTAGTAGTCTGCCTGGGACCTCCACAAAACCTGCTCTACCTTTCTGGCAAAGTGTGTTGCGAACAGCATCCCTACCCCGCCCTTTTTTGTGACCTCTGAGGAGAAATACTGCCATCAAACCAGCGGGATCGTAGTCTCCACCAGTCACTTTGGAGCAAGTGGGTTTCTTGCAGCATGCAGATATCACATTTTGAGTTCTTAAGGAGTGCAAGAAATGCCAGCCGCTTAGCAGGAGCATTAGGCCTCGAATATTGAAGCTAAGCAGGGACACTACCATGGGTACCCATACAGAGCAACATCTGTTCCTCCCGTCGTGGCCTACACCCACTAGATCTCCCAGGAAGAGAGTATGGGTTGGGAACAAACAATCTGGAAGTGAAAGGGTGGATCGAGAGGAGAACGGTACAAGTATAGAATAGTAGTATTGTATCAAAAAACTTCCCCCACCGGGGGGCACTCGAAAAACAGTAAGTGAAGGGGCCCATGTCGCCAGCAAGCACCATCACGCTTAACATTGGAGCCCTGCTAGGCGTGTCGTCCACTCTGAGCAGAGGAGATGTGCAGCCAGACTGTCTGTAGCTGTTTCCATTTCTTCTACCTTTCATCAGTGGTCGTCTGCGGTGTCCAATCAATCGTCCTTCTTTTGCAGTTGGTAGAGTAACTGTGAACGCTCCTCATGGCTGTCAGCCTTGGTAGGTTTGCTCAATGTTCTCTTCCTCCATCGGGAGGAGTGATGCAAGCCCCGGTTTCTCTTCTCTGACCTCTGAGAAGGCGACTCAGGAGGCCCCTCTTGCCTGAGATCCGGAATATCCGGTAACTCTCGAGTCTCTTCAAGTGTACGGATCCTCTGGACCTCTTCTTGCCACACAAGTTGAAGGCGAATGGGATGGTCCCATTTGTATCAAACCTTTTGGGTCTGCAAGAAGTCCGTGAGTGGCCTGAGGGCCCTACAGTGCTGCAATGTGGTCGGCGAGAGGTCCTGATATAGCCATATACGGAAACATTCGAAGTCAGTATCTTTCGAATCCTGCGCCGCCATCATGATTGTCTCTTTCTGCCGATAATAGTGTAAACTGGTGAGTATATCTTGTGGTTGGCCCGGTTTTATTGCCGGTCTTCCAGCTCAATGTGTGCGGTCAAGGACAATCTTGATCTTGCAGGGAGGGAGTTACGTGTTTAAAGAGGCGGATAACAAAGTCTTCTGGCCTGCCGTGTCTGCATGCAATGGGATGCCTTTAATTTGGATATTGGAATGTCTGGACCTGTTCTCCAAGCCCTCTATCTGGTATCAGAGCTCTGAATTCTGTTTGCGGAGTACCAGCAGTTCCTGACGGTGGCCTTCTAGCTCCTCCTCCCTGGTGTTTTGATTCTGTTCCATCTAGGTTATCCTTTGATCCAGCATTTCAACATCCTGCGGGATCCCTTTGATGTCGGTGGCTATGTCATGTTTAAGGCCAGCAAAGTCACTGCGAATGGACTCGAATAATTGCTCAAGGAATGCTTTGGTGATAGGGGATTCATCTCTTACGACCTCTCCATCTTGAGCTACTTGCCCAGCAGATTCTGAGCCACCTGCCTCTGAGATCACGTCTGTCCTTTTTGCGTTGGATTTGATAAACATATCCTTCACTGATATGTCTTTCTTTGGTGCCCGGTGGATTGACATGATTTCAGTTGTTGGATTCTGGCAGGCGATGACACTGTGTAACGCCTTGGGCCACTACCTTAATAGTGTGTCGTACTGTGGTTATGTTTACCGTCAGTTTCCGTAACTGCACCCGAAAGGGAGGGGATGCAACACTGGACTTGTGCGTTGTCTGGTTCGTGAATGCCGTCCCCAACTCCCACCTCCGCCACAAAAAGCCACTAGGGATCACGGGTGAACGTCTCAGCTGCTAGGCCTGCCCTTTAACTCCATGTGGGGCCCATATGATCTGTGTACAAGGGGCTCCAGTGCTCCAGGTACTCAACTTTCCCTGTTTATATCCCTGTCTCAGGGAGCCAATGAGAAGGAGGGAGGCAACCAGGGATGGGCTGAACTACTCCCTGTGGACTGCAGAAGGCTGCCACCACGAGCCCTTGTCCCTCCTTGGTTCTGAAGTTATAAGTACGGGCAGGGGGCACTCAGTCCAAGCCCTCCCCTCCTTTGTTCACCGCTTGCCTCTTGGGGTCTGCACACCGTGATACGTTGTCCCGCTCTTAGGGACCCAGGGCACGAGTGTACCGAGATTGGGCCCCCTCTTTAGGCCCCATGCGGCAGACTGGACCTGCAAGGCCCACCACCTGGGCCTGTGGTAACACGAAGGGGCACTAAGGTAGGCCAGCCTGTTGCTGTTGGGCCGCAGAAGATCGTAGGCATTGATCCTCGCTCCGCACCCTCAGTCACCAGGCCAGGAGGGGAAGTGGGTCCCGAAGGGCCGGGTATGTATGCTATCTGATGGGCTCCCGGCAACACAATTGTGGGCTGCTGCGCAGACCTCAGCCCCAAAATTGCCAATTGGGCTGGGCTCTGGCCTCTGCCTACCCCCGTCGCCAGTAGTGGGTCCAGGGAACCTGGGCCGCAATACCAAATCTCACTCTTGCACACCACTGGAAGCCTCTGATATGTCCGGCTCCTAGCTCTGGTATGGTGGTGTAGACTCACAGCAGCCTGTCCCCACTCCTGTTGAACCCTGGTGATCAAACTCACAGTTTCAGAGCAGGGGAGCGGGCCACCATCCGCTTCCAGGCTCGTTTTATGGGGGCTATAGAATTAATACAGCTCTCTCTCCCGGGGCCGAGATGCTCACAACCGCCCATCCTCCTTGTCTCTGAGGCTTCACTGCTAAAAACACCGCTGTCTAAGAGTCTCACATCACAGGAGCACCCCGACTTGGAGGCTATCGGTCTCCGGGAGACAGGTGGAGGGTGATGGCACCGTAGAATCACCTCCATGGCAATGCAGGTAAGGGCCTAAGCGTCTGGCAGAGCTCCAATGGCTGCGTCCTATTGCGCCGCTATCTTAGACACGCCCCCTATGAAAGAGGTTTTAAAAGTAAAACGTTTGGAGTTATAGGGGTTCTCTACAAAGTACTACTAACGTGTCACCATTCAAATTGATTAGAGGGAGGTAACCTGAAATTAAACTTTTTGCGGACTGCTCGACAAGTCATGCTTCATCAATAAGCCAAAATGAATTTCAAGGGAAGACATTATGTGAAAGAGATTTTTAAAAACATGCCTTGTCCACACTATGTTGGCAAATGACTCAAATGCCAGTGCAAACAATTCAGTAGTAAGCTTGGGTGGAGTTCCGCTATGCAGAACTCCACGGAGTGACCCAAAAACTATGCCACGCTACGCATAGTTCCGCAAGCAGCGGAGTGCGTTATGTTGCGTATTTCAAACAGATTTTTTGCGCTGGGTGTTTGTCCTGCGCTGAAAAATCAGCACAAAAGGCATTACGTGCAGCACAAGAGGGTGCTGCTTCTTACTGCCTCTCGAGTAGATGTTCTACTCGAGCAGCTGCTTTCTCAATATGAAAGGAAGGTTTCTCTAATCGAGCTATAGCGACCATCCACGACCGCCTGTGTTGAAAACTCTCACTGGGATGCGGTCTGGATTAAGATTTTTCTTGCTTGCGCTTGCCAACTTCACGTTGACAAGCGCAAGGAAGGAAAAAACTCCGTTCTGTGGAGATTTTGGGAACTCCACACGCTATGCGGAGCGTGGAGTGGTAAAAACTATGCAACCTGACAGAATTTCATGCCTAGGCCTACTTAGGAGACAATGGAGAGCCCTATCTCTTTCCTGTGGATATCAAAGAAGTGCCAGACACTCAAGAGCCCATCTGGACTATCACACTTGCAGCCATATATAGAAGTGTAACCCACTGTACCCACTCTTCTCCCACGGCCATCTGGCGCATCACAGCCTGGAATGTATCAAATGCATTTTGCAGGTTAACTGACAAGAAGACCGCATCAGGGTACTGTTCCACATGTTTCCTCTAGAACCCTAAAGAGTCACCTAATATTCAAAGACATACTGCACTGGGGTATGAATCCATTCTGGTCGAAGGTATTAATATTGCCAGATGCCGGGGTAACCGTTCAGCCAGTATTTTGCTAATGAACTTGTAACCTAAGTTGAGCATTGAGAGGGGCCTCTGTTAAAAGGCCTCCATCGCTGCTTTCCCTGGCTTCAGGATAGAGGCAATAAGTGCCTTCCTAATGGTGGCCGGTACTTCTCCCCTATCCATCACTTCTTTATAGAGGTCCTCCAAGTAGGGTGCAAGATCCACTGCGCATTTTTGATAGAACTTGGCAGGGAGCCCATCAGTATGAAGAATTTTGCGCCTCGTCAGGTCCTTGATGGCCAATTTGATCTCAGGCAGGTGCTGCAGCTCAGCCTTGTCCAGGAATGCTGCAATATACACCTCTGTCCCCTGATCCGGCATTCTATACAGGCTTGCGTATGTTGAGTTGTGTGTGCACCACCCCACCTGCTTGGGTCATGTGGCATGTATTGGTTGTGCCTTCACCTTCTAAACGTATCAGCTACAATGTTAATTTACCCGTCCTGCCACCTCTACGTGGACCTGTGCAAGGTATTTGCAGTGTGTGAGTGCGGGCAGACACGTCTGTGTCTCTGTAACTTGCCCCTGGCATCGCAGAGGTCTCCCTCATCTGGTTGGTTAGTGTTCAGTCCCGGTTGGAGAGTATGGATCGTGCCTTCCAAGGTAGAGAGCTCATTTTCTATGGTCTTCCAAATACCTATAGATTGGCTAATGCAGTGCCCCCTAAAAACCACTTTAAAGGCCCCCCACTCTGCACCCATGGTGGAGGCGGTGTAATGATTTACCTGAAAGTACTCCCAGATAAGTTCCTCTGGCAGATCTGCAAACATAGGGTCTTGAAGAAATAGTAATGGCTTTTTCCATGCAGGTATAGGGGTCACCCTCGTGCCCCACTACATGCAGGGTATTATGATTTGAAAATGTGTGGCATAAGTACTCAGTAGTATGAACCATGCCAGTGAGTCTGTGGGAGCAGAGTAGTACATCTGCTGCACGTGCAGGCCATAAACTGGGGAGTATAAGATCTAGTGTTTCTATTTCACCATAAATCCACCAATCACCAGCTATCAATTCAGGACGTATAATCATGATCAAGCCTGAATATTGGGGAAGACGCTAGTGGCAGTATGGAACAGTCCAGATTAACATCTGCTATGCACCCACCAACTATCCATGGCCTATGTGTGTTTCCAAATAATGAAGATGCCAATGTCATGATAAAGCGCTCCTACCCCGTATTTGGGGCATATGTGCTGCTCAGCAACATCCTGGTCCCATCCAGTGTCTCCTTAAGTATCATGTACTGTCCCTCCCCATCAATGTGCAAAGTATCTTTTTCAAATAGGATTCCAGGCCGAATTCAAATCAGAGAGTCCGTAGCACATGATGATTAGACAGGGGCATAAAGCTGGCCTCTCCAAAGGCTCTGCAGCCTGTGCACCTCTCAGGCAATTAAATGCATTTCTAGAAGAAAGTTATGTCTATTCATCATCGCGTGAGGAAAGCCAGTACTGTGTGTCTTTTAACCACTGTCTCCATCCATCTCATGTTCCATGTGAGAAGTGAGTAGTTATTAATGTGATATACCATAGTGCATATATGTAAGTGAGGGGTACAATCTCTCCCACCTGAGGGGTGCTATAAGATTGTTGGGGAAGGCAGCACTGTATTTTCTGGGCAAGGCGAGTCCAACTAACTTTCCTCTCAACTCCCACTCCCCCGGGCAGTCCTCCAACAAACCAGAAGTAAACCAGTCAGAGTCCAGTTTGTGCCTCCATTTAATTTCTGAGTATGGAGGAAGAAAGGGCATGACCATTCTGAGTACCTCTGCCGGTCCTCCCACAGCCTCAAGAGAATTCCTCATTAGAAATATGGTCAGTCTCTGCACATGGAGCTTATCCGCTGGGCTCAGCCCCCTCAGCGACCCCCCTGCCCATGTAAGTTACTCTTTGCAGTGTAGGCACCTTACCATCCCATGCATGGCTTGTCCATCAGAGGTCATCTCCTGCTCTGAGCGTCATACAGAGTCGCCCTTTATCCTCTACTAGGAGAGTGTCAAACTGTGTACCCTCCTGGGATGACTCAGACATCCACTCTCAGTCCATTGGGACAGCACACTGAATGAGTTTTCAGTTTCCGCAGCCTCTTGTTGACCCTGCTGCTGAGATGATCTCCCCGTTCCAGGCACGTTGGCACGTTGCATCTTTTATGTTCCGAGGGTGGTGGTCTCTGCCATGCTCTGTCCTCTGCACCAGCTGGGTCTTCTTAGAACAAGGAGCAGTCATCCACTTGTACTTTGAGGCATGCTAGGTACAGAAGCATCAGCATGTATTTGAACCCAGCGACACGTAGTTCCTTTTTCACAACCAAAAAGGATGTTCATTGCGGCTGCACTGGTAGCGTGTAATCTGGGAAGATTGCCACCCACCTGTTCTCCACCTGGTGATTCCCTCTGGTTAATGCCTCTGTGAGATTTTGTCTCAGTCTCTATAGTGTAGGAGGCTCGCCACCACTGGATAGGGTGGCCTCTTCGGAGGTGGGTGCCAAGCACGCACTCTGTGTGCTTGCTCTAGCACAAAGAAAAAGGAGTAATCATTGGGCACCACCTCAGCCACAATCCATTTCTCCAGGGACCCTATTACATATAGGGTGCACTTTCCCTGTTTGCACCACGGAACACCTTCAAACAAGTGTGCCGTGTGCAAACAGGGAAAGTGCGCCCTAGTGGTTTGAATGTGCCGCCCTCAGGGCAGCTGCAAACTCGCACTGCCCTGGGGGCAGCATGTTCAAGCAAATGATGGAATGGCTGCTTCAAAGCCACTCTGTGTTTCACAGTGCATGCGGCACCCACTTGCTTTTTAAAGCGGGGAGAGAGATCCTCTTGAAGTCGGCTGTTGTGAGTACCCCCTTGACCCCCTCCAGAGGGCTGCCATCAGAGGGTGCACTCACAGTTTCTTTACCTCTATACCTGCATCCATAATATGGCACTGGCACAGAGGTAGAGATTCCCTCATTTGCATGGGGCTACACCCCTAGGCAAAATTGCAAATGAGGGAATGCCCTGCTAAGACTTTGCTGGTACAATATGTGCACCAGCGCTTTCTGTATTACAGAAGGGGCTTCTCAAGCATCTGTGGCCCCTTCTGTAATACCAAAGTGCCGCAGGGCACACAAAGTGGGCGCAAACACCCGTTGTGTCACCGGGGCACTTCTGTGATACAAGCCCAGGTACTCAACCATGTCATAGCCCTCAATTTATTTTGGTACCCCAACCCCTCGGACGTTGTCTTTTATGCTGTATCCCTCGGAATCATCCGCCCTACCGTCCAAGTCCTCAACATATTCCTGGAGGGTTGTTAACTGTCTGGAAAGCGTTCAGAAGAGGGTGCAGCTCGTCAAAGTGTGATTTTGTGGCCTTTGATCTTGCCAGCTAAGCACTTATGATCTTCCCTCAGGATACCAAGGTCTAGCGAGACCTTGGCGATTATGGGCTCCAGGACCTCACTGGAGAAGTTGATGATACTCAATAGTTGGTCAGGCAATCCAGTTCCCTTGAAGCATCCTCTGTGATTAGTTGTTCAGTGCTACACAGGGGAGCAGAGCTCCGTCCCCCGTGGGTGCCAGTTGCATCCTTGATGCTCCTGCTCCTGCCTATCTCTGCTGCCCCCAGTATGGTTCCAGGGTTCAGCTATCCACTCGTCATCCCCAGCGCAGCCTTAAGTGCAGTCACTCCTATAGGGTTACAGTCAGTCATGCCCCAGAGAGTGTCCCACTGCTTGTCTGTTCTCTTCGCAGTCCCCAGTAGGTGCCCCACGGATTGCTTGTCCGGAACAGGCGCATGGGGACAAAGACTGGTCGTAGCACACTGTGCTGTGTCAGGGGCCCGCACAGGCTGTGCAGGCCGGTCAAGCTGAGCAGCAACACCCACTCAAGCGGTGACGTAGGAGCAAGTGCCTCGGTCCAGCTGTGTAGTAGAGAAGGATCTGCTTCACATGGGTACCCCCACTTTTTGCTGGTGTTTCACTGTTTTTCGACTTTAGTCTGGCTGTGGCCCTGCTAATCATGACCACAGCCTAGCTGCTTCCTCTCTAAAATGTTTTCCATGTACATTAGGTACATATCTAATTAGATTCTGGAGTGCCTTATAAGCTCCTAGTATATGGTATACTATGTACCTAGGGCATAGGTACCTCAGAGGCCTACCAGGGGCTGCAGCATGTATTATGCCACCCCTGGGAAGCACTCCAAAATGACACCACATGTCTGCTACTGCAACCTGGGTAAGGGTGTGCTTGCACCCCTTACTGTGGTATAGGCTACCTATATCACTACCTTATACCGACACAAATAAACCTATAAGCCACTCCTACGGTAGGCCTTGACAATCGTGAAGGCAGAGTGCTTGGTTTTATGCGAGAGGGTGCCCAAGCATGAGCTGAGCCCCTCTGCAGCTTTCGGAATGCCTGTTCTTTGATACAGCCATACCATATACTCTTTAAGTGCATTATAACCTCGCGGTAAATGCCAACTTTGGAATGGCTGCATCCAAACATCTTGTGTTTGGTGTCAAACGCTTTGGAATACTACCCCCCCCCCGCCAGTTCTGGTGGGGGGGGGGTAGCATTCCACCCTTCTAGAGGGAGAGACATGTTCACACTGGCTAAACCCGGTTAAATCCTTTCAAAGCCCTGGCATCACAAAATGGATGCCACTGCCACAGACACAGGTCTGGCCTCCTGTCTCCCTTGGGGTCAAGGAGTGACTTCCCTGCTTGGCAGGCACCAAAGAAGCAACTGACCGGTCTGCATTGCTGAAGCTCCCGCCAGACGCCGAAGTCTCTGCATCACCAGAGGTGGATTTCCAGACTTCCCCGAAGCTACCCTGAGTCCACAGCAAAGCTGAGGCCCGTGGCTATCGTGGGTAATGTGGAACCGTGACCCCTGGACACCATGAACTTTTGCAGCAACAACTCCTTCCTGGTCATCCTCGAAGTTGTGCTTTGGGCTCCGAGTAGCCCCAGCCTTGAGCACCTCCTGCACCGAAGATTGTTGACCTCCACTCCACGAGTGACCCGTGGCCCAGCTCCAAGTGCGACTGCTCGAGGCTCCTTCTCGATCACTAGCCCGATGGCTAGCAGGTCCCCACGAAGGTAACTCCACTTCTATTTGTGCTCTTCTGGTTGCTCCAGACTTGTGCTTACTTACCCTTGCTGGGTGAGTCTATCAGACCTTGCTGGTCTGCACCGCAGTCCTTTCTCTGATTTCCTGAGACTTGCCGTTGCCAAGGCTTGTTGGGTCCTTTCTGGTCGCCGACACCGCAGCACTCGACAGACTTTGTGGGACAGCTCGAATCCGGCTCATGGACTTCATCGACGCCTCCTGGACCTCGTGGCTGAAGAGTCAAGACACTCGACAACTCTCCTGAAGCACCCGACATCTGTGAGCATTGGTCCATCCTGCCCGAGGTCACTGGCAAGTGACCCAGACTCTGTCTCCTCTGCTTTCAGGTTCCTTACATCCTAGATCCAGGCTTGGATCTCTCCGGACACTTCTCCTCTCCTCGGCAGCAGCAGTTCTTTGCAGGCTTCCATTGGAATCGACGACGCAACCCGACACCAAAAGACACCTATGCAGCCGGCTTCCCTGGGTGAGGTAACTCAAGTACTCCGGTACTCTCGAGGGTGCTAGCCCTAGAACTGTCTAAGTCCAAAAGGGTTTGGTCCTAGTTCGATTTGAAGTGTCGCTAATCTTTAAAATTCCAACCGCGACATTCCCTGTAGAAAGTAATAGGAACCCGCGGTTGTGTTTCCACACTGCATACGGCTCCCGTGGGTCCCCGACGTCCCTACCTTGGGTGGGTCCTTGGGGTCCCAGCAATTCTAGAGGTGATAGGCACCTTGCCTATCTCAGTCGTGGTTCTTATACCACTATTTTAGTATATGATTTGGTACGCCCCTAGGGTCCAAACGTGTATTTGTGATTTTACTGATGCTTAAACACTTGTAACTGAAGTACTTCGAACTCCAGTCTCATAAAGAGACTAGGGGGGTGTGATTTATCTTAAATACATATATTTTGAATATATACCTGGTGTGGATGTCTTTTCATTTGATCATTCAAGAGATTATAGACTGGTAAAACAAGCTGCTTCACATTCCTTCAAGACTTAGCCTGAAGGCTGCTCTCCATAGCTACCACTATGATAGCTTTCACATAAGGTTGTCTTTAACCTGTCACCATAAGGGATTGTTTGGACTGATATAAGGTGCCCACTAGAACTAGTGGACAGCATATATCAGGCCACCTTCTCGCATTGGTGGCAGCGGTGGGATTCCAGCTTGCTATTGTTTTACCAGATAATCTCAATTGAATTGATCAACTGAAAACCACTAAAGGTACCTGATGTACATATAATATCGAGTTTAGCTAAAGTAAGTTCTACTGAACTTAGAGTTGTGTGTCAAGGGATAGCACACCCTTTATACAACTCAAGAGAGTTTAGTAGGCCACACTAGTGTAGGTAGTGCAATACACCACACCACATTAGTAATGTCTAACCAGCCAGGAACCTCTGATTCCCTACCAGGAACCAGTGAGCTCCTTCCCTACAAGTATGAGGATCTCTCCTTTGCTAGACCTAGGGCCTTATGCACCATTAGGAAGCTGAAGACAGGCAAAAGTCCATCCACACAGCATCTTATAGAGATACTGAAACTGGATGACATTACAAGTCCTAGTGGGCCTGTAGATGGAAACAGTGTGGGTGGGGCAGCACTTGAGACTGGGTCCAGAGGTGGAAACTCCCCTGACCCTAACTCTGATGCTGACCAGACTGGTGACAATGACCAGACTCTGGTGGACACAGACCATCAGGATGAGGATGAGGATGAGGACAAGAATGCTCCTTCCTTCATTCCTCCTGGTAGGCCTGAGCACAGGGCTAGAAGGGATAGATCTCTGTCAAGGGGATCTATTCAGTCTAACTCCTCTATTGGAACCTCTATTTCTTCTCATAGAGGGAGGGAAACCTCCCAGGAGAGGAGAGAGAGACTGCTGAAGTATGAGCAAGACAAGTTCAACCTCAGAAAGCAGCAGATGGCCTTAGATAGGGAAGCCCTGGAGCTCTACAGAGCTACTAAAAAGGAGGGACTAGAGTCCCTTGGTGGCAGCAATTTCCCTAGAGCTAGGGAGAGGTCTTATGACCATAGAAACCTAAGTAAGATTGTCCCTCCCTACCAGAGTGGGGATGACATCCACAAATGGATAACTGCCTTGGAGAGGGCCTGTAAAGTACAGAAGGTCCCTCAAGGTCAGTGGGCAGCAATCGCATGGCTCTCCTTTGCAGACAAAGGTAGAGACAAGCTCCTCACTGTAAGAGAAGAGGATGCTGATGATTACAAAGTCTTGAAAAGTGCTCTGATAGATGGGTTTGGCCTAACCACTGTACAATACAGGTTAAAGTTCAGAGATACCCAAAAGGCACAGAATCGGGACTGGGTTGACTTTGTTGACTGTGCTGCTAAGGCTCTGGAAGGTTGGTTATTGGGCAGTAAAGTGTGTGACTTCAAAGGATTGTATAATCTGATAATGAGGGAGCAGATTCTTAATAACTGTCAAAATCAGCTGTTGCACCAGTACCTGGTAGACTCTGATCTGACCTCTCTCCAAGAATTGGGAAAGAAGGCAGACAAATGGGTCAGAACCAGGGTGAGGCAGAAAGTACCCAACCAAGGTGGTGACCCTAAGAAGCAAGATTCTGAAAACTCTGATAACGGTGTGGAGAAGGGTAAAGACCAGAAGTCTTCACAAGGGCCCCAAACATCTTCTTCAGGGGGTGATTCCCAGTCAGGAAAGGAAAAAGGCCAAAAGAAGCCCTGGTGCAAAATCTGTAAGCAGAAAACTCACTGGACTAGTGACTGCACCAAGGCTAAAGAAAATACTCCAACCACCACCAATGCCCCTAAGGCACCTGTTCCCCCTAGTACAGTTACAATTGGTGGTGGAAATACACAGAATAAGAGTGTAGTAGGGTTGACCCTGGTTTCTGAGATGGACTCTGGCCTAGTCAGAGTACCAACTCAGGCTGTGCTTGTCAGTGATGGGGGCATGGATATGTCCCCCTTTGTGAGCCCCAGTAACCTGGGCAAATACAGACAGCAGCCTTTAATTAATGGAGTACAAGCTTGGGCATTCAGGGACACAGGAGCAAGTGTCACTAGGGTGACAAAAGATCTTGTGGATCCTGGGCAGATTATACTTGGTGAAATGTACCAAGTGACCAATGCTAGCAATGTCAGAACAGACCATTCTCTGGCAGTTGTGAACTTCTCCTGGGGAGGGGTTACTGGCCTTAAGAAGGTTGTGGTAAGTGCGGACCTACCAGTACAGTGCTTGCTTGGCAATGATCTGGAAACTTCAGCTTGGGCTGAAGTGCAACTCAGGACTCATGCAGAAATGTTAGGGATCCCTGCACATGTCTTTGCTGTGACTAGGTCACAGGCTAAAATGTCAAAAGCTGGACAGGCCCTGGATTCTGGAATAATGGACCAGGTGCCTCCCAAGAGGAGGAGCAGTAGGGTTTAGGCAGAGCCTTCCAACCTGTCTCAGGAAACTGATCAGTCTCCTCAGGGAGATGATCTTGAGCCTGAAGAAGGAACTGTCCCAGAGGAGCTTGAACCTGATCAGGTTGAGTTCTTGGGGACAGGGGGCCCTTCCAGGTCTGATCTGAGCCAGGAGCAGTAAACCTGCCCCTCTCTTGAAACCCTCAGACAGCAAGCTGCTGATGAGGCTGCTGGGAATGCTACTGGCACCCATAAAGTTTATTGGGATGATGGACTCCTATACTCAGAGAGTAGAGACCCCAAGCCTGGTGCATCCAGGAGGTTGGTTATACCTCTGAAGTTTAGGGGTTTCCTATTGACACTAGCCCATGATATTCCCCTAGCAAAACACTTAGGCCAGAACAAGACTTGGAACAGAATTGTTCCTCACTTTCACTGGCCACACATGTCTGAAGACATAATGGAGTTTTGTCGCTGCTGTGTAACCTGCCAAGCCAGTGGCAAAGCAGGTGGCACTACAAAGGCCCCCCTGATACCACTACCTGTGGTGGGGGTTCCCTTTGAGAGGGTTGGGATTGACATAGTTGGTCCCATGGATCCTCAAACTGCAACTGGGCACAGGTTTATACTGGTGGTAGTGGATCATGCCACCAGGTATCCAGAAGCAATTCCCCTAAGGACCTCTACAGCACCTGTAGTGGCAAGAGCTCTCTTGAGTGTGTTCTCAAGAGTAGGCTTTCCTAAGGAGGTAGTATCTGACAGAGGTACAAACTTTATGTCAAGTTACTTAACTGCTATGTGGAAGGAGTGTGGAGTGAATTACAAATTCACCACACCCTATCACCCACAATGCAATGGTTTAGTTGAAAGGTTCAACAAAACCTTAAAGGGCATGATTAAAGGACTCCCAGAGAAGCTTAGGTGAAAATGGGACCTTCTCTTGCCCTGCCTTTTATTTGCATACAGGGAGGTGCCTCAGAAGGGGGTTGGCTACAGCCCTTTTGAACTTCTGTTTGGTCACCCTGTCAGGGGTTCATTGTGTTTGGTGAAGGAAGGATAGGAGTTACCTCTCAAGCCCCCAAAGCAAGACATAGTGGACTATGTACTTGGTCTCCGCTCCAGGATGGCTGAGTACATGAAAAAGGCAAACAAAAACCTTGAGGCTAGCCAGGAACTGCAAAAAGCCTGGCATGACCAAAAGGCTGTACTGACTGTTTATCAGCCAGGACAGAAAGTGTGGGGGTTGGAGCCTGTGGCCCTAGCAGCTCTCCAGGACAAGTGGAGTGGACCCCACACTATTGTTGAACAGAAAGGGGAGGTTACCTACTTGGTAGACCTTGGAGCCCCTAGTAGTCCCCATAGGGTTCTCCAATGCAACAGGCTGAAGCCATATGTGGACAGGGCTGACATGGGCTTGCTCATGGCAACTGATGAAGGACAGGAGGAAGAGAGTGACCCACTCCCTGACCTCCTCTCACAGAACCCTGATGATGGGTCAGTTGATGGTGTAGCCTTGGCAGGCAGCCTCGCTGCCCAGCAGCAAACTGATTGCAGACATTTTCTCAATCAGTACAGACATATGTTTTCACTGACTCCAAGTCAGACTACCTGGTGCACTCATGAAGTGGACACTGGGGACAGTCGGCCTATTAAAAATAAGATTTATAGGCAACCTGACCATGTCAGGGACTGTATCAGGACAGAAGTCCAGAAAATGTTGGATCTGGGTGGGATTGAGCCCTCAGATAGCCCTTGGGCTAGTCCAGTGGTCCTTGTGCGAAAACCTCACACCAGTGGTGGAAAAAGAGAGATGAGGCTTTGTGTGGACTACAGAGGCCTCAATGCAGTCACTAGGACTGATGCCCATCCAATACCAAGGGCAGATGAGCTTATAGATACTTTGGCCTCAGCCAAGTACCTTAGCACATTTGACTTGACAGCTGGCTACTGGCAGATCAGACTAGCTGATGATGCAAAGCCAAAAACTGCATTTTCTACCCCTAGTGGGCATTATCAATTTGTGGTAATGCCCTTTGGTTTGAAGAATGCACCTGTCACTTTCCAAAGGTTGGTGAATACAGTTCTCACAGGCCTGGAAGGCTTTAGTGCAGCATATCTAGATGGTATTGCTGTCTTTAGCTCCACCTGGGAGGATCACCTGGTCCACCTTAGGAATGTTTTGGAGGCCCTGCAAAAAGCAGGCCTAACTATCAAGGCTACTAAGTGCCAGATAGGGCAGAGTCAGGTTGTGTACCTGGGCCACCTTGTAGGTGGAGGCCAGGTTCAACCATTGCAGAGCAAGATCCAGACCATAATGGATTGGACTGCTCCAGCCTCCCAGACTCAGGTGAGAGCCTTCTTAGGCCTGACTGGGTACTATAGGAGATTTGTCAAAGGGTATGGATCAATAGTGACACCCTTGAATGACTTAACTTCTAAGAAAATGCCCAAAAAGGTTCAGTGGACAGCTAGCTGTCAAAAGGCATTTGATGACCTGAAGCAGGCCATGTGTACTGCTCCCATTCTGCAGAGTCCTGACTACTCCAAAAAGTTCATTGTTCAGACAGATGCATCTGAATTGGGGGTTGCGGCTGTACTGTCACAATTGAATGAAGAAGGTCAGGATCAGCCAGTAGCTTTCATAAGCAGAAGGCTGACCCCTAGAGAGAAACGTTGGTCAGCTATTGAGAGGGAGGCCTTTGCTGTGGTTTGGGCTCTGAAGAAGTTGAGGCCATACTTGTTTGGTACTCACTTCCTTGTTCATACAGACCATAAGCCCCTCTTATGGCTAAAACAGATAAAGGGTGAAAATCCCAAACTGCTTAGGTGGTCCATTTCCCTACAGGGGATGGACTTTACAGTGGAACATAGACCTGGGAGTAACCATGCCAATGCAGATGGACTCTCTAGGTATTTCCACTTAGAACATGAAGACTCAACTGGTCAAGGTTAGTTTACTGTCCTGATGTTTGGGGGGGATTGTGTAGGAGAGTAGGATCTGCTTCACATGGGTACCCCCACTTTTTGCTGGTGTTTCACTGTTTTTCGACTTTAGTCTGGCTGTGACCCTGCTAATCAGGACCACAGCCTAGCTGCTTCCTCTCTAAAATGGTTTCCATGTACATTAGGTACATATCTAATTGGATTCTGGAGTGCCTTATAAGCCCTTAGTATATGGTATACTATGTACCTAGGGCATAGGTACCTCAGAGGCCTACCAGGGGCTGCAGCATGTATTATGCCACCCCTGGGAAGCACTCCAAAATGACACCACTGGTTTGCTATTGCAACCTGGGTAAGGGTGTGCGTGCACCCCTTACTGTGGTATAGGCTACCTATATCACTACCTTATACCGACACAAATAAACCTATAAGCCACTCCTATGGTAGGCCTTGACAATCCAGAAGGCAGAGTGCTTGGTTTTATGCGAGAGGGTGCCCAAGCATGAGCTGAGCCCCTCTGCAGCATTCGGAAATACTTCCTTATGCCTGTTCTTTGATACAGCGCAAAAACCAAAGGAAATGATGGACGGAGTGGTGAACATTGCAAGCACTCACCCCCAGTCAACTGATCTGGGTTTAATCCATCACCGTTCTTTAGCCCACTCTGCCACCCCAGTTCAGACATGGCCATATGCAAATCAGTCTGACCCTGTGCCTCATGGGAACAGTCCAGCCCGAACTGCCAAGCCATGTCTTCCCTAGACCGGAAACAAGCTTCCTAGGACCGGTTTCTGGCATTTCAGCCGTCTTCAGCCAGGCTTGCTTAAATCCAGTGGCAAAGTGAGCAAGGGACTCACGTCTGAGCATACCCTGCCAACTTAGGCGAACAAAGCAAAACCCAGATCAGTTGACTGGGGGTGAGTGCTTGCAATGTTCAACACTCCGTCCATCATTTCCTTTGGTTTTTGCTTTGTTCGCCATAAGTTGGCAGGGTATGCTCAGACGTGAGTCCCTTGCTCACTTTGCCACTGGATTCAAGCAAGCCTGGCTGAAGATGGCTGAAATGCCAGAAACCGGTCCTAGGAAGCTTGTTTCCGGTCTAGGGAAGACATGGCTTGGCAGTTCGGGCTGGACTGTTCCCATGAGGCACAGGGTCAGACTGATTTGCATATGGCCATGTCTGAACTGGGGTGGCAGAGTGGGCTAAAGAACGGTGATGGATTAAACCCAGATCAGTTGACTGGGGGTGAGTGCTTGCAATGTTCAACACTCCGTCCATCATTTCCTTTGGTTTTTGCTTTGTTCGCCATAAGTTGGCAGGGTATGCTCAGACGTGAGTCCCTTGCTCACTTTGCCACTGGATTCAAGCAAGCCTGGCTGAAGACGGCTGAAATGCCAGAAACCGGTCCTAGGAAGCTTGTTTCCGGTCTAGGGAAGACATGGCTTGGCAGTTCGGGCTGGACTGTTCCCATGAGGCACAGGGTCAGACTGATTTGCATATGGCCATGTCTGAACTGGGGTGGCAGAGTGGGCTAAAGAACGGTGATGGATTAAACCCAGATCAGTTGACTGGGGGTGAGTGCTTGCAATGTTCAACACTCCGTCCATCATTTCCTTTGGTTTTTGCTTTGTTCGCCATAAGTTGGCAGGGTATGCTCAGACGTGAGTCCCTTGCTCACTTTGCCACTGGATTCAAGCAAGCCTGGCTGAAGACGGCTGAAATGCCAGAAACCGGTCCTAGGAAGCTTGTTTCCGGTCTAGGGAAGACATGGCATGGCAGTTCGGGCTGGACTGTTCCCATGAGGCACAGGGTCAGACTGATTTGCATATGGCCATGTCTGAACTGGGGTGGCAGAGTGGGCTAAAGAACGGTGATGGATTAAACCCAGATCAGTTGACTGGGGGTGAGTGCTTGCAATGTTCAACACTCCGTCCATCATTTCCTTTGGTTTTTGATTTGTTCGCCATAAGTTGGCAGGGTATGCTCAGACGTGAGTCCCTTGCTCACTTTGCCACTGGATTCAAGCAAGCCTGGCTGAAGACGGCTGAAATGCCAGAAACCGGTCCTAGGAAGCTTGTTTCCGGTCTAGGGAAGACATGGCTTGGCAGTTCGGGCTGGACTGTTCCCATGAGGCACAGGGTCAGACTGATTTGCATATGGCCATGTCTGAACTGGGGTGGCAGAGTGGGCTAAAGAACGGTGATGGATTAAACCCAGATCAGTTGACTGGGGGTGAGTGCTTGCAATGTTCAACACTCCGTCCATCATTTCCTTTGGTTTTTGCTTTGTTCGCCATAAGTTGGCAGGGTATGCTCAGACGTGAGTCCCTTGCTCACTTTGCCACTGGATTCAAGCAAGCCTGGCTGAAGACGGCTGAAATGCCAGAAACCGGTCCTAGGAAGCTTGTTTCCGGTCTAGGGAAGACATGGCTTGGCAGTTCGGGCTGGACTGTTCCCATGAGGCACAGGGTCAGACTGATTTGCATATGGCCATGTCTGAACTGGGGTGGCAGAGTGGGCTAAAGAACGGTGATGGATTAAACCCAGATCAGTTGACTGGGGGTGAGTGCTTGCAATGTTCAACACTCCGTCCATCATTTCCTTTGGTTTTTGCTTTGTTCGCCATAAGTTGGCAGGGTATGCTCAGACGTGAGTCCCTTGCTCACTTTGCCACTGGATTCAAGCAAGCCTGGCTGAAGACGGCTGAAATGCCAGAAACCGGTCCTAGGAAGCTTGTTTCCGGTCTAGGGAAGACATGGCTTGGCAGTTCGGGCTGGACTGTTCCCATGAGGCACAGGGTCAGACTGATTTGCATATGGCCATGTCTGAACTGGGGTGGCAGAGTGGGCTAAAGAACGGTGATGGATTAAACCCAGATCAGTTGACTGGGGGTGAGTGCTTGCAATGTTCAACACTCCGTCCATCATTTCCTTTGGTTTTTGCTTTGTTCTTTGATACAGCCATACCATATACTCTTAAGTGCATTATAACCTCGCGGTAAATGCCAACTTTAGAATGGCTGCATCAAAACATGTTGTGTTTGGTGTCAAACGCTTTGAAATACTACCCCCCCCCCCGCCAGTTCTGTCGGCGGGGGTAGCATTCCACCCTTCTAGAGGGAGAGACATGTTCACACTGGCTAAACCCGGTTAAATCCTTTCAAAGCCCTGGCATCACAAAATGGATGCCACTGCCACAGACACGGGTCTGGCCTCCTGCTGCTGGGGAAAACTCCGGCAGGGGAGGCCTGGACAATAGGTTTCCTGTCACAGGGAGGTGTAACCACCTCCCCAGACAGGCTGATGTGTATTAGGGCAGGGTGGGTGCATTCACAGAATGCTTTTGAGACACTGCCTGGGGCACACAAGGTGTCCCTATGCATAGCCCGGTTCAAACTGGTTGCAGGGGCACTCAGCCCCTCCTCTGGCGCGAAACTGGACAAAGGGGAAGGGGTGTAACCACCCCCACCCCAGGCCCACCCATAGGTGGAGCCTTAGAGGTAGTCCATCCCCTAAACTTAGTACAAGTATAGGAACCCAGTCCCTAGGACTTTAGATTACCCTGGACGAACCTCTGAAACATATATCCTGGACCTTCGACTTTCTATCACGACTAGAAGGCGGAAGAAATCTCCCTTGGGGTCAAGGAGTGACTCCCCTGCTTGGCAGGCACCAAAGAAGCAACTGACCGGTCTGCATTGCTGAAGCTCCCGACGGACGCCGAAGTCTCTGCATCACCAGAGGTGGATTTCCAGACTTCCCCGAAGTTACCCTGAGTCCACAGCAAAGCTGAGGCCCGTGGCCATCATGGGTAACGTGGAACCGTGACCCCTGGACACCGTGAACTTTTGCAGCAGCAACACTTTCCAGGTCATCCTCGAAGTTGTGCTTTGGCCTCTGTGTAGCCCCAGCCTTGAACACCTCCTGCACCGAATATTGTTGGCCTCCACTCCACGAGTGACCCGTGGGCCAGCTTCAAGTGCAACTGCTCGAGGCTCCTTCGCGATCACTAGCCCGTGGGCTAGCTGGTCCCCACGAAGGTAACTCCACTTCTATTTGTACTTTTCTGGTTGCTCCAGACTTGTGCTTACTTACCCTTGCTGGGTGAGTCCATCAGACCTTGCTGGTCTGCACCGCAGTCCTTTCTCTGATTTCCTGAGACTTGCTGTTGCCAAGGCTTGTTGGGTCCTTTCTGGTCGCCGACACCGCAGCACTCGACAGACTTCGTGGGACAGCTCGAATCCGGCTCATGGACTTCGTCGACGCCTCCTGGACCTCGTGGCTGAAGAGTCAAGACACTCGACAACTCACCTGAAGCACCCGGCATTGGTCCATCCTGCCCTAGGTCACTGGCAAGTGACCCAGACTCTGTCCCCTCTGCTATCAGGTTCCTTACATCCTAGATCCAGGCTTGGATCTCTCCGGACACTTCTCCTCTTCTCGGCAGCAGCAGTTCTTTGCAGGCTTCCATTGGAATCGACGACGCGACCCGACACCAAAAGACACCATTGCACCCGGCTTTCCTGGTAGAGGTAACTCAAGTACTCCAATACTATCGAGGGTGCTAGCCCTAGAACTGTCTAAGTCCAAAAGGGTTTGATCCTAGTTCGATTTGAAGTGTCCCTAATCTTTAATATTCCAACCGTGACATTCCCCATAGAAAGTAATAGGAACCCGCGGTTGTGTTTCCACACTGCATACGGCTCCCGTCGGTCCCAGACGTCCCTACCTTGGGTGGGTCCTTGGGGTCCCAGCGATTCTAGAGGTGATAGGCACCTTGCCTATCTCAGTCGTGGTTCTTATACCACTATTTTAGTATGTGGTTTGGTACGCCCCTAGGGCCCAAATGTGTATTTGTGATTTCACTGATGCTTAAACACTTGTAACTGAAGTACTTCGAACTCCAGTATCATAAAGAGACTAGAGGGGTGTGATTTATCTTAAATACATATATTTTGAATATATACCTAGTGTGGTTGTCTTTTCATTTGATCATTCAAGAGATTATAGACTGGTAAAACAAGCTGCTTTACATTCCTTCAAGACTTAGCCTGAAGGCTGCTCTCCATAGCTACCACTAGGATAGCTTTCACAT
Source organism: Triturus cristatus (assembly GCF_964204655.1). Classification (NCBI taxonomy): domain Eukaryota; kingdom Metazoa; phylum Chordata; class Amphibia; order Caudata; family Salamandridae; genus Triturus; species Triturus cristatus. Next base: position 278,421,006 of record NC_140580.1, on the reverse strand, counting down.
AAGGTTGTCTTTAACCTATCACCATAAGGGGTTGTTTGGACTGATACAAGGTGCCCACTATAACTAGTGGAAAGCATATATCAGGCCACCTTCTCACACAGCTTGCCACTGATGCACACCTGTTCCCATCATCAGCCTCCAGCCATAGCCCCAGTCTATGTCCAGTTCGTGAGGCCAGACCGGGCCTCTGATGTGTGGCACACTCCACTACTGCTCATCTCCCACCGGGCACCCGGTGCCAGGGAGCCGCCACACAACCTCAATACACCAACATCCAGCGTCCACAAACGGTCTCCTTGGGTGCCACAGAGTATTGTGAGGCAGGCGAGGCCGGCCCAGGTGCTCCATAGCACCTCAGTGCATCGGGAAGTAGTAGTGCACAGTGGAATAACAGTCCCCATAAGACCTGACAGCTCTAACGAAGCACCTATTTCCTGATTTGCATCAAGCACTAACATATCATCATGGAGAGGTGCGCATAGTTCATACACCACACCTCTATGATGATTTGCTGCGCACCATCATATCACAACACTGAAGTATCCATCAAAAGACACCTCCACAGAGTTCTCAGAAGGTACATCATTGGTGTGTGTAACTTTTAGGTCAGAGGCCATAGCACCAAAAGGAGATTTTTACAGGCCAGTGAACTTACTGACTATAATTAGTGGTGCGCAACGTGTGCAATATGTATGTTCACATTCCTTCAGCAAGTATGTTTACCCTTTATACTGTTTCACTCGTACTAGAGCCTCCGTAGTGTGCATTTTAGGCAGATCTCAGTGGGAGACTCTGCCCTTCAGTTATCCTCTTGTGATTTGACTTGTAGCTGCAGGTAGACAGCTTGTCACAATATGATCAGTGGCCTGATCTGCCACCACCGTCTCCAATGCTCTAAGTATTGGTACAGCACCACTTGGGGAAGGTCAACATAGAGGTGCACCGTGCAGATCCGCAACAACCAGTCATGAGGGGTTACAACTTTCAACCAAAGGACAGCAGATATTTGCGGACAGTCAGTCACGTTTTATGAAAATGGAATATGATTTTCTACCAACACAGCATACCATCGATGTGGATTGGCGGATCTCTCTATACAAGCACATGCCCATGTGTGCCCTTTAATGAGGCCTGAGAATACATATTTTAAATTAATTTAAGACTTTTGGTCATTGGTCCTTATGAATGTCCTGGACTGATTGTTGCAATTCACGCTAAACTAGTCTACTATACGTACACTTGTGTCACTACAGAAAATAAAGTCTAAGGTAACAAATCTGATTTTACACATGCCGTCTTCACAAATGGATATAATTCAAACTGAGAGAATGTTTTATAGTGATTGACATTTTTATGGTACATGTCTTTCTCAGGCCTACTTATATTAGTCAGCATATTACAATGGGGCAGGATAGCTGAGGATACCCACAGATCACTAGCATAACACGACAGTAATACGGCCAGCACACACGATAGTCCCTAATAAATTCACAGGAGCCAAATAAAATAGGACTGTGGGATATTTGGAGTCGGGAACATACCATCATGACAAACTAGCCTTCTAGGAAAATCTGTTTGGGAAGTAACTGGCAATTCTAAAGATTCCCATACAAGGAGATTCGAGAGCCCCATTACAATTTTGTACAGTGACCGTATATTCTCTACTCCAGGGGCATCATGACCCCCCACAGTAGCACCTCAAGCAGGTGGGGAGTGCTATTGTGGACAGTGCGTAACATAAAACTTTTAAAAACATGTCCATCACTCCTTTGACTTCGATTGCTCTGGTCTCCAAATAAATGTTCATAAAATCCTTGCAAGAGACTATCATAGTAGAACTGTGGAGTGCAGGAATGCATGCAACAAGAAAACACAAAATGAAAGACAGGAAGGTGGGGGGGATAAAAGAATGGATGGATGGAAAGAAGGATAATGGAGAGGTGGATGGAGAGATCAATGAGGCATGGATGAAATTAAGTTGTATGCATGGACAGCAAGAGAGAAAGATAAATGTGTGGCTGGATGAATTGGTGGATCAATTAAAAGAGAGAAGTAGGGAATGGATGGAACAAAAAATGGAGAAGTACAGAAAGGATGATTCAAAGCAGGATGGATAGAAAAAGGAAGTATGGGTAGAAAGAAGGATGGCTGAGGGGGATGACATTGAAGGAAGGGTGCAAAAATTCATTGAGAACTGAGGTGTAAAAGGAACCAATATTTGGCCGTATTGTTTTCAGAATTCACTCAGCAAAATACAAAAAAGTGCAGGACTTGCTCACCTCATCAACTTATATATGGTGCATTCCTACTCTACCTGCTCTGGTGCACTGAGTGCTCCCTAGCCCCAACGCACACACCTTTGGGCCGTTGTTCAAGGGTGCCTGTGTTACAGGCAGCATTGTTTGTGTGCAGTCCTCAGTGGCATTTTCTTCTTTCTATGTGTGCTGCAGAATGCTGCGTAAGAAACACATTTCCCCTTGTTATGCATCTGTTAGGAAGGTGTAGCAGTTTGACACATTACTAAGTTTACTATTCTTAGTAAGCATGGGAATGCTCCAAAATCCATGGGAGGATGCATAGGAATGCCCGCACTGCACTCATGGAACTCCTTCCCAATGCAGAATAATGCAATGCAGCACAATACACTAGATTTACTAAGCCACACAGAGCCATGCTAGTGGCTTTGTGCGGGTTAGTAAATCTGATTAAGGGCTTGCATTGCCTTGCATCACCTTGTGTGAAGCAAGGGAAAAGCAAGCCCTTAGTAAATTTGATCCATCATTACCATATCACTGTATGTGAATCACTGCTACTTCTCCAAGCACAGCATCGCCATAATTACTAATGGTAAAATGAACATTGTGTTAGGTGACATCTGGAACTAAAAGAGGTTCCCATACAAGGAAAGTCTTAGTTGAACTCTGGATGATGTTATGATATTAGGTTCACTTTCAAAAGAGTTTCTGAATGCCATATTAGGACATTATTTGAAAAAAAAACATTGCAACATCACTGTAAGATACTTGTTTTGATAGTACTGTTTCTGTTGCATTACTATATTACAGTATTTCACCCTTACCTTTCCTTCAACACCTCTTACCATTTTCTGCTGCTGGCTGGTAGGGGAAGGGGGCTCAAGCTGGTCCTAGTTTTTAGGTCGAGCCTAGCAGAGCGCACGTGCTGCTCTGCAAGGCTTCTTTTCTCTACTCTGTGTGGGTCTGACTGCTCTCACGCATTGGATTGGCTTTTGCGTGTGTCTTTCTATAATGAATGCAAGCAAATGGCTAAAGGTGGGTGCATGTCCCACCTAATCTTGACGCTCCCGCGTTTTGTCACAGGAGCGTGCAGCGGCGCAGGGCGGCAGCTGCAGTGCCTCCTTGTCTCCCCTGCACCACTCGCCCTTGTCTCACTGTGCCTGCCCCCACCACTTCTCTTGAGCTGCTGAATTCAGAATTGGCTGCTGTTGATGAGCTTTCTGCCGGCGCGGTAATGAATCACGAGCTCTGTTATTATAAAACACGAGTGCACTAGGCAAAGCACAGGCAGGCAGGCAGGCCGCACTGCATGGTAGACTTCTTCGGGCTTGGCTCTGAGCTGCTCGCTTGCTAAATGTAACAGCAGCAATGAATCACTGCACAGTAGCACAGCATACTTTCACTTTCGCAAGGCATGGGCAGCAGCGATCAATCTCAGCCTGCCCCACCATGGCCCGGGCACCGGCAGAGCCACTTTGAACACCGGGGTTGACTGCGGCGGCCGGAGTGGTTCGCAGCATCAGGAACTGTGCAGCTGAGCGGGCCCGAGCGAGCCTGATGCGGGTGGCCTGTAGGCCGGTCACCACATCGAGAGGCAAGGCAGGTGGTGGGGCGTGAAATGCAGCTGCTCTCGAGCTGGCTGCGGCTGCAATTTCATTTCAAGTAAGTGTGTGCCTAGCCCTGGAGTTAAAGAGGGGTGTAAAATAAGAGTACTTGCTGGTAATAAAGTTCCAAATGATCTGTGTTCCTGGCTTGCCTTCCGAACTCCTCCAAGTTGCACGCACACACGAGTCACACTCCGCACTTGCAGCCACACACAGACTTGCACACAGTGGCGGTGTGTCCATTAGGGCGCTGGGGCGTTGCTCCACTATCGGCGCTGGCCGGGATGTATGAATTAAATAGTTAACTGTTAAGATAACTATTTAGCATTAAATCATCCTCAAGTCCATTTCAAATCAGTACTACAAATATTAAAATTAACCCGAGGCAATGACTCTGAGTCTGAACTTCTGAAGGAGGGGCCGGGGGTGTGGGGCACCATGCACGCGCACTGGCAGCAGCAGGTGTTGATTCGAGTCAACAGGCACACTCTAATCTAACACAACAGTCAATCAACATCCAGCAAGGGGGTCAGTGCGCATGTTCGGTTTTGGGCTGATCATTTTTCAGACCAGCCCGAACATGCGCACTAGGCTGCACACTAGGAGACCAAGGGTTGTTGCATGCCGCAGCCCCCGGTATCCTAATGAGCGGGGAGTATCCACTGCTCAAGCCAATCCTGGCGCTGCTGGAGCAGCATCTGGATTGGGTCATTTGGGAACGTCGCGTGGGTGACACTACTGTCCAACAATGACCAATCACTGTCATGGCTTATGAAGCCATGCAGACAGTGATTGGCCATTTCCAGGCAGTCAGTCAAGCATGTTAGCGTGACTGATGACGTCGGAGCAGACCGTGGCACACGCCACAGACTCCTCGTGTGACGATCGTGTGCTGCTAAGTGCCTGCCTGCCTACTGCTCACTTGCTCTGCTCGTGTCACTGTCACCAATTAATTAATTTAATCATCAATCGGTGAGTAGAGTAAACTATTTAAGACACATATGAGCTGCTTGGTTAGTCATAAAGAAAGGTTAATTGACTGGTACCTATCCCTTGACGAACCTGTGCCTTAGATCACAATCTATTCAGAAGAAAATTACCCTGACCTGCAAAATCCGGCATTTTCTTTGTAATTGAAAATCATCTTGCGTAATTGAATAGCTTTTATACAGTTTAAATTTTTGATACTATGGTGAAGTTGATGGTATTTACTTAGGTGGTTTTGCCTAATCATTTGTGTCAGAGTAAAAATAGCGCTATTACTGACAGAACAATTTCTTGTCAAATAAGCCTATTTAACAAATTAGTTTTTGGATTACAGTATGGAGCGAAACACATACTAAAAGTGTCCATAGCGTAATGGCTCAGACTCAGAGTCTTTGAGAGTGGCGGCCCTTCACGCTTCAAAGGGGGGTTTGGGGGGCAGCCGAGCACCGCGGCCATTTTGTGGCTTTTGGGCAACATTGGGACTAGTCCAATTGTAGCCCAAGTTTTAGAAACTAGCATAAAGTATTTAGGGGGTTTTGGCGCTTTTCCAGCCACCATTTTAGGTTTGGTGACCTGGTGGCTGGGAGCGCTGTAGAGTTAGGTTTTTGTCCCCGCCCTCCCTCCCTGGGCTTGGGAGATTTTGTGGGAGGCAGTTAGGGCAGGTTTTTTCTGGAGAGGTTTTATTGGAACAGGTTCATAGGGGTTGTTATATTGTAGACTTGTCGCTTGGAACAGGTGTTGGCGGGGATGTTTGAAAGTTGGCCAAGTTTGACTGGAGTCTTGTAGTTTCTTGTTAAGTTTGGGGAGTTTGTGAACAGGAGCAGGGAAAGGTTAAACAGGCAGGAAGTTTACATTACAGGTTCGTTAGTTGCAGTTGCATAAAGGCAGGTAGGATTTTAGGTCATGGGAGGTTAGGATTTATAAATGCTATATTGTAAGATTGTGTAATATTATTGTTATGGAAAGTTACTTATTGTATGTTGCAGGGTGGGGGTTTATGATATGGGGATCATAGGGGTGGGGGGGGAACAAGGGGTCAGGTGTTTTACGTATAGAAAGGTTTTAGTTTTGTAAGGCAAAGTGCCAGTGTTGATAAAATTGTGAAATGCACCTGTTTCATAAAGCGGCCTTTTACACACACAAAATGGTTGTTGGTTTGGCTTGCCCCCCCCTTTCCCTCCCAATGAGCAATCGGACAGCCTGTGCCTGACAGTGACGGTAGACCTGACGTTTTTACTCCTGAGGCCTGAGGAGAGAAAGGAATAATGTGGAATGAGCGTTGCCTCGAGAGCTGAGGGAATTAAATATTTGTAGCACGTAACTCGTCTCCCAGTCTTCAGAGCATGAAAATGCACTGGTGCGTCCGCAAATCAAATGTTAACTCTGCGTCAGTTCTGAGATCGGGGGTCCGACTGCAGGACCCCGCTACATGTCGGCGGCAAACTGATTGCCCCATTTGGAGTTGTCGACCACCTGACCCGCTGGCCGGCGGTGTTCCTTCCAGGCATGCTTGGCTCACAGCAGGGTGAGCCTGAAGGCAATTCTGCCGCACTGCAGCCCCTGTGCTGTTGTGCGGAGTACACTGTTGCCAACCATGCACTATGTCCTTCATGGCATACGGAGCTCGCACGACAGTACAGACACAGTCCGAAGAATGCTCATAAGATTAAGGGTGGTGCTCCGTGCTCGCTAATTTGTTTTTAATCGGACAGTTGTCACTAAGCATGTTCGGGAGAACCCATAGACAGACTCCTGTAAAATGGTGTTTAAATAATAAGAGGTTTTCCAATTTTTGTGGTTGTACTTGCTTTTTTTCTCTATTTTTGAAATATTTCCTTGAAAACAGCCCACTCCCCGTGTATAAATGTTATTTAAATTGTATTTAAGCGTGCCCTGTTACTGAGCTATATTGTGCTGTAATATGTACTATTTGCCAGTTCATTTTCCAGTTAAATGCTGTCATATACTGCTAATCAATGTGTTTTTACCCATACTCATTTAGCTGCAGGTCATGTCCAGTAATTGCACAGCAGTTCTGTCACGCAGGCCCTGCTGTGGGTCAGCTGCTGCTCACCACCTTGCCTGACACACACACACTGGGGGTGGGGGGATCCTCAGAGAGGAGAGAGGAGAGAGGATACACGTTGACTCATACAGCTTACGTCACGCCCAGCAGAGGAGTTATCCGAGAAAGTGTTTGGAGACGATGACCGCCTTCCCACAAGTCATGAAACATGTCACATCAGTAATGACCCTTCTGAACTCTGCAGACCTCATTCCTCAAATATCCGTTCTTAACAGAATTCTGAAATATAGTTTTGAAACTCTGGCGCTTTGTCTGAAACTCAGGCTTGCCAGTTTCTGAAAGTAGACATTTCACCATCAAACACAAAAGTTGCATTTTGAATAGATAAGCCCAAATGTTCCCTAAGCCCACCAAAACTGCACTTATGTCTTGAAATGCCAGACTTTCACCTACGTTCATCCAGCGTGTTATTCCCCTCCAAGCACTAACATGCTATTGTCATAAATGTTAATTTATCGCCATTATCAGATTCCACTGCCAGGGATCCAGCTCCCCAAGGGACTAGGAGCAGGAAGGATTATTTCAAGAATGGCCACACTTTGTTGAGGGGGCATCTTTGTGAAAGCGGTATCACTATGTAAAGGGCAGCCAAAATAACATAATGTAACCACCAAACACACACTCAGTAAGGCTCTTGGCTACGTGCGGTCTGTGTTTACAGTTGGTGCACCAATTAATTCAGCTAAAGCGCATAACTGTGGCACGCACAGTTGATGGATGTCAGCCATCGCACTTGGAAATGAGTACGTTTTGGTAAGGAGATGGTTGTGGTTGTTACCCTCTGCGTTGGATTAGCATGGATATAATAATTTGCAACCCATTACATTTATCTGATCATTAGATTTCTTGCAAGACCGTCCGGCTTGCAGTTAACGTAAATTGCCGCTAATCTTAATTACATTTTTGTTATTATTTTTAAAATGTGGGCCTCACTTTTGTAAATGCACAGGTTGACACATGGGCACCAACAATTTTACTCCGTTACCGTTACAGCAAGACAGATGAGGCTAAGACCAATGAATGTGCAGTGTAATGGTTGGAGAAGCACAATTAGCAGCTACTACATGGCAAGATGTGCTCGGTATGGATTGTAGGTGACCGCAGAATGTTGATCAGGGACGCACTCAGCACGCTGCATCTGAATAATGGCGTTTCGAGTTAAGTATGTTGCTTGGTTTTGCTGTGTGTTTTGGCTTCACCTCGATGCAGCTGGTGGACACATGTCATAGCCCCGGAGAGGCAGCTGAAAACACTGTGAAACGCCTTGCATGCGCTGCTCTTTTTTATACAGTTGAATATATAGATTACACAAGCGTGTTTATGACCGGACATTACTGTTTGTTATTGCTCTGAGTGGTACATAATATTCTGCCAGGGAATTTGCTAGAACGAAGTGTTTGATGACAAGTGCATTGCTCCCCAAATATTGGTTTAATCAGCATTTGCTCTAAGCACAAAGTTCACATATAGAGAGGCTCTGAAAACACGTTCCAATATAGGTGCAAATGAGCTTGTGGCCGGTTTTATTTCTCTCCTGCTACGACATCTCATGAACTGGGCGAAGGCCTGGCTGAATCCATCTAGACTGAACTGCTTGAGTATGCCCAACCTGAATGAGAAGCATTTACCACTTAATCCTTCATCTGCTGCATAATCTGCAGATTTTAACAAAACATGTGTTTCTAGCACAAACGTATCAAAAGTTACTAAAAACGTGGTGATGTGTTCGTACCTATTGCAAGACACTTCACAAGTGGGTTGTCGGACGGACTGGTTCCTGCATGGGAAGGCTGAGGGGCACTGTCTCATCTCTGAGAGGACCGTCTGTGTTTGGTTGACTAAATTGTTATATTTTTATTTTCAGCACCTGGTAAAGCCTGACAAGCATTACCTAATTTTTGGGCCATTTTTGGGCGAAGAACAAGAGGCCCCAACCTCCTTTGCTGCTCTTTCACCCCGGCTACAACCCAGCAAACACCAGTGTTAAAGGTAAGGAAGCGGATGCTATATTTTTTTACATTGGAGTTAGGGCTATGTTTGTGGTCACTCTACATGGTGGTTGGGGTGGGTGCACATTTTGAACATTGTACCCTCAGTGGATGGAATTTACTAATAGCCTTAGCCCTGTGCTTTGGGCAATAACGGTTAAAGGCACTATCTATCCCTTGCCTTGTTAAAGGCTCTCAAGCAGTGTCTGTTTCAGTGCCTTCAGCAACCAGTATGGCAGACAGAGGCAGCAGGCAGTAAGGATGTATTTTTCACAGTCATGTTGTGCAAAGGGGAGCTGTTGGAGATCTATTGCGATAATGCACAAGATATATGTATTTATACTGAAATTTGATATAATTGCACCAAACCTTATATGTTGCACTTTGATTATTGACAGGTTTCTTTAATATTGGTAAGGCCAGCATGAGCATGCATACAGTAGAACAGCTACTTGCAAGGTCATTCTTTGGAGAAACTACATATAAAGCAAATAGGACCTGATCGGCCTGACCTGAAACTACAACAAATTACCCACGACAGAGGAAAGACTTACAAACGTACATTCTCAAACACCTGGTACACAAAAGTTGATTGGCTTACAGGGTGCAGTTCACACAATTCTCTGTTCTGCTTCCCCTGCATGCTGTTTGGTGGTGAATTGCCTTGGACTAAACAAGGAGTGACAGACTTGAAACATTTGTCTGACAAAATCAAGAAGCATGCACACACAAGAATCCATATGGAAAACCTGACTAGACTGGGAATGTTGGGAGACACACCGATTGAACACCACATAAACGACGCATACCGGAAAACAATACAGAAACACAATGAAGCAGTTGATAGGAATAGACACATACTATCAAAAATAATTGATTGTATTCGTTTCTGTTGTGCTTTCGAACTGGCATTGCGAGGCCATGATGATTCGGAAAGTTCCTAAAATCTTGGAATATTCAGAGGCCTTGTGGATTTAATAGCAAGCATAGACCATGACATGGAAGCACATTTAGCAAGTGCTACAGTCTTAAAGGGCACCTCTAAAACAATACAAAATGAACTCCTTGAGAGTATGCTGCAAATATTGAGAAGCCATATGTCGGAAGGTGGAATCTGACTAATGGTTGCCCCCAACTTTTTGTCTGGTATTTCAGTGGTTTTTGACTAGTCTGGCTGGGATCCTGCTATCCAGGACCCCAGCCTATCTGCTTTCTCCCTAAAACTAATGTGAAGTACCCTAGGTACAAACCAATTGAATACTGAGGACACCCTGGCAGTCCCTTGTAGATGGTACCTTAGGTACCCAGGGCATGGGTCCCTCAGTAGGCCTACCAGGGCTGCAGCACTTATTGTGCCACCCTGGGACAGCCATACAAACTGACACCACCAGACCACTACTGTAGTCTGGGTAATGTGGTGCTAGCACCCCTTACAGGGATATAGGTACCCTATATCCCACCCCATTACAACACATATACTCTCATAGGTCACCCCTATAGCAGGCCTTGGTAATCCTACAAGGCAGGGTGCTGAGGTATGTGTGAGGGGGGACCCCTACCTGAGTAGGGCCCCTCCGCAACCTTCGTAAAACCATTGCTGGGTTGTTTGTAGTGTAGCCATACCATATACTCTTAACCGCATTATAAGTCTATCGCGATAACGCGATAACTTGAGAATGGCTACACAGAACCATATCGTGTTTGGTGTCAAACATGTAGGAATCATACCCCCAGTCCAGCCATGGGCATGAGGGCACGATTCGCCCCTGCTAGAGGGGCGATATGGGAAAAGCGGCAGAATTTAGACACCAATTTAAAAGTGCACACGTAGTACAAAATGGCTACTACCCGCCACCCACACGACTCTGGCTGGCTGTTGCTGGGAAAATCCCAGCCTCGCCAGCTGGACAATAGGGCTCCTGTGGCAGGGAGGTGCTAGCACCTCCCCAGACAGGATATGTGAATTGGAACTGGGTGGGTGCACCTTAGGATGCCTTTCAGAGTTGCACGTAGGCTGCTACAGCGCCTACATTCTGCATACACCACTTGGAACCGGTTCAGGGGCATCCTGCCCCTCGCCCAGGCGGGAAACACACAAAGGGGAGAGGGTGTAGCCACCCTTTCCCGCCTCACCACTCATTGGTGGACACTACTCTGGACACTCCCCTAATCTTGGGGATAAAGGTGAATAACGTGGCCCCAGAGCCTCAGATTAATCTTGCACTTTACAGACTTGACCTTCGACGAGCTGCTGCCCAGCTGACTGAAGAAATCTCCCTTGGGGTAAAGGAGTTACCCCCCTGCTTGGCAGGCACCTGAAACACTGCAAGTGACCCGGTTGGAACTTCGCTGCTCCTACGGACGTCGTCGACTTCCAGCACCCTCGAGGTGGGTTTCCTAAGCATCCCAGAGGCCAGTGAGTGTGCACAGCAAACCTGAGCACCGCGGACCGCGTGGGTGCCGAGATTCCCAATACCCCAGGACACCGGCCACCTCTTGCATAGCACACGACCCTGACCAGTGGGGAAGTTGTGCTTTGGCCCATTATTGAGCCAACGGTAAAGCAGCATTTGTGCCAAAGATCAGCGCCCTAGCCCCCACCGGTGGCCCGTGGTCTCCCTTTTACGCACTCCATTTTGCTGCCTTCCGCGGTCCCTTGTCTCTCGACTTGTGGGCCCGAGCGGAGGACAATCTCAACATTTAAGAGTTCCCCTGATTGCTCCAGGCCTGCTCTACAGTCTCTCTAAAGGAGACCTCTCAAAGACCTTGTGGGTCTGCACCAGTAGCTGATTTGTTCATCTTGTGTGGGTTGTGGTTGCAAAGGCTTAGTGGATCCAATCCGGACACTAACACCGCAGCGACCCTCATCCGACGTGGGACAGTTGCCCTCCAGAGTCTGGCCTTCCTTGAAGCCTCCCGGAGCCCGTGGCTGCAGATCCAAGCTACACCTCTTTCCGCTTGAAGCACCCGACATTGAAGGGCTCTTTCCTTGGAGCCCCCTGGTCACTGTGCCGTGACCCAGACTCTGTCCCCTCTGCTTTCAGGTTCTTCTCTGCAAGTTCTACAACTTCAATCTTCACGGCATCATCGACGCTTTTGGCTAGCAGCAGTATTGTACATTTTCCCATTGAAAATCAGCCCGCGACCCGACATCGAAAACGACCTATGCACCCGGCTTCCCTGGGGCAGGTAACAGTGGTACCTCGGTAATCTCGTGGTAGTGGGCTCCTCAAAAGCTTAACCCTAAAGTTTTAACTTTGTACTCCTGCTAGAAGTGACTTTAATCTGTTTAAATCAAACCGCGACATTCTCCACAGGCTTTAATAGAGATCCCGATAGCAGCTATTTCCACTGCACGGGCCTCCCGTGGGTCCCCTTCCTCATAACCTGGGGTGGATTCTTAAGTGGCCAGCGACCCTAAATGACCTAGGCATTGTCTGTAGAATTGTCGTGGTTCTTATACCACTTTTTAAATATATGGTTTGTTCCCCCCTTGGGGCCCTGTGATTCCAGTGCAATTTATTGTGTTTATAAATGCTTGTTTGAATTGTAACTTTGCCACTAGCCTCATAAAGAGACTGTGGGATTCTGTCTAGAATAAATACATATATTTTATATATATACCTGTGTGGACTACTCTTTCATTTGGTCATTCAAGAGGTTATCTATGGTAAAACAATAAGCTTAACACTCCGTCAAGACTTAGCCTGAAGGCTGCTCTCCACAGCTACCACTAGGATAGCTTTCTTTTAAAGGATGCATGAAAACACCTTTGCCCAGATTAGATGGGGCAGGGACGGAGAGAAAACTAGCAAAATTGCGGTAGAGAGAGGGGTTCGCCAGGGATGTGTTCTAGCTCCCACCCTCTTTTCTTTATACGTCAACGGTGTGGTCGAGCATCTGCTGAAAGATCCTTCAGACGAACCATCCCTGGCGGGGGAACGTATCCCTACCCTCCTCTTCGCGGATGATACACTCGTTCTCTCCAAATCCCCAATGGGCCTCCAAAAATTACTAAACAACTTCCAGCTTTTTTGCGTAGAACGGGGCCTGGTAATCAACACTGATAAAACAAAATATCTTGTGATGAACCCCTCTAAAAAACCTGTGCGCCCTCCGAGGTTGAATGCCGTACCTTTGGGGAGGGTGGATGTGTTTGATTACCTAGGGATCCGCTTATCGCATAATATGCAGTGGGCTCCTCATTTATGTATGATGTTGCTAACCCACAAGAAGCAGCGCTCCTGTGCAATCAGACCTATAGCCCCTGTTATCAAAATCTATGCAGCAAGGGGAGTAAGCTCCGCTCTTTATGGGGCTGAGCTGTGGGGCTCATGCAATACTAGTGAGCTGTCAAGATCTGAGAGGAAGTTCTGTAGGGCCATTATGTCACTTCCCCAAGGTACCCCTACGACTCCATTGATGCTTGATTTAGGTTGTCGTCCAATTGGTGATCTGGCGAAATTTCGCCCCCTACTGTTATGGGCACGGTTGTGGCGAGTCCCAGAGCTAGCTAAATATGCTAAAGGCCTCTCCGAAGTTATGTCACTTCCCGGGTGGCATAGGATAAAATGGTTGAGAGACATGAAAGCCCTCCTGTGCAATCTGGGGCTAAGTACAGCATGGGAAAATAGGTCTTCCCCTCCGAAAGCAACACTTAAGACTTTATACTGGAACTGGATTGCGACCCAACGGAACACTAACTGCACATTGGGCAGACTCACGGAGGACTTTCTGAAATTCAAGGACTTGCCGATCCGGGAATTATATCTTGATATTATAGAGAGACCTTTTGATAGGACCCTCTATTTTAAATTTAGGTCCGGGACTCTTCCACTTCATGCTACATCTCGGTGGAAACCCCCAGTCCAGACCACAGAATTTTGCCCTTCTTGCATATCTAGACAAGAGTCTGTGGCGCATTTTTTATTTGAATGCCAGGAGTATGTACACCCAAGAAGAAGATGGCTTAAGCAATTGTGTCGCTCGTTAGGAACCAGGTATCACACTTAGGCGCTACGCATTTTAATGTCAGACTCTCGCCCTTTGTATGCTTGTGCCCTTTCAAAATTGTTATCATGGGCATGGTCCATCAGAAGCAAAAGGCTTAAAGAAATTGTTTAATCTGCTCTTAACACCTATTTATGATGTGCTTCTTTTTTTTTATTGTAAAAATTGGTTTTTAAGGTTAAACGAAATCAAAATCTTTTTAACTGTGGAGCTTTTATGATATGTTTTTATCGAAATAAAGCCTTTGACTTGACTTGACTTGACTTAAACCTATCATCAATAAGAGTCGAATTGGACTGGTGCAAGGTGTCCCCTATAACTAGGAGACAGCATATGCCAGGCCAACTTCTCACACCATATTATCCAAGAGGTGCACAACACAGACTTTGTGCCTATTCAGGCTGATGACACCACTGATATTGCCACAAAAACACAGTCCGTATTAGTCTTTCGGTACCTTGAAAATGACAGTCAAGTTGTGTAGAGGTTCTATGGTTTCACACATTTAAGTGACTCTAGTGCAGAAACCATTACTTCAGCTATACTGCGTGAACTGAACTTCATTTTTCCAGTGCTGCCTCAAAAATACGTATCACACAAAGCTATGATGGTGCGTCCATAATGAGTGGAAGCCTTGGTGGAGTACAGAAAAGAATTAGAGATGTGTACCCTAATGCTCATTATGTGCACTGTTACGCCTACCAACTTAATCTTATTATGCAACAGGCAGTATCAAGGATCTCCGAGACACAAATTTTCTTTCAGGATGTAGGAGATATGGTAGCATTCTTCTCACATCCCCCAAAAGAACGGGAGCACTTCAGGAGATTGTGGACAAAAGGCTTCCAAGGGGATCCTCAACTTGTTGGAACTTTAACATACGCACAGTCAACCTAATATATAAACATAGGGAGGACCTTGAAAAATGTTTTGTCACCATAGAAGCCAATGACAACTTTGATTGCAGAAGTCAGACTGAAGCCCGTGGCTTTGCTAGAACACTACAAGACAGGGAGTTTCAGTTCTTTCTGTTTTTATTTCATGAAATAATGTTTTTTGACGATGCATTATACAACCAGTTACAAGCACGAGCCATAGATACTGTTTCTGTGCAAAGAGAAACCTGTATGTTTGTCGCCAACTTGAGCTAAGTGAGAGATGGGGTTGACAACATAGACAGCAAACTGCCAGAGGATTCTACTTTTTCAAACCACAGGAAAAACATCAGCAGTCTGGTGTGACATTATAATTGTGCATGCACAAGAACGTTTTTCTTTCACTAAACATTTGGTGAGTGCCGCATTATTGCAAAGTGAACACTTTGTAAAATATGATCAATCCTTCCCTGAGCAAGCTCTAAATGATGCTGTGGAAGCTTATCCTATGCTCAACAAAGAGGACCTGAAAACTGAGTTGACTGTACTGTACGGAATGAGTGTATACCGGAAGGCCATTGGTGCCATTTCTTTGCTGGCTTTAATTCAGAAACTTAATATGGAAAAGTCACGTACAGAGACAGTGGCTTTACTAAAAATTGTCATTACCATTCCTATGACAACAGCAGAGTTGGAACGATGTTTTTCCACCTTAAACAGAATTAAGACATTCCTGAGGAACACAATGATTCTGGAAAGACTGAATGCTTTAGCAATGCTCTCTACAGAGAGCGACCTAGTTAAAAGAATCCCAGACTTTAACGTTCAAGTTATTGAAAAGTTTGCTGCTCTTAAAGGCAGACGTGCTGATTTTAACTACAAAAAGTGAACAATGCTGAATGCTGCAAGTTTGCGACCTGTATAGTGGTTTGTTAAATAAAAAACATCTGTGAGGTACTCACAAATGCATTGTATCTCGAAGTCTGTTTTGAAGCTCTGTGGTGATACTGAATAAGCAGCTACCTATGTTATATGACATCTCTTTATTAATGTAATAACTGCACTTTCACAATTGCTTTATTAACCTTCCTGCTTTCTCAAATTTGCTTCAACATGCAGTATTTGTTCACTCTTTTTTCAAAATGTTCTCAGGGGGAGAACCCCCTGGAACCCCCCTTAGGTTGGTCGGGCACGCTCGATATGCGCGCGCGTGCTACGGTGCTGTAAGACATTCATTTTATGCCTACCACTTTCAAATGTCACCAGCCGCCGCTGCTTGCACATAGCGACCAGTCAGTGATACGGGCACACACACCGTGCCCAACACCTTTCTCAGGGCAGCTCAGCTGATGTAACATGATTTCTCTGTGCTGGCCTAAACACGCACTTGACATCTACTAATGCCACTACACATGGTCTTCCACATGATTTCCCACTCGCTCAAGGCTGCCGGCCGCTCAGGCTGTGACCAAGTGTGTGCGCACTGGGCCTGATGCTGCCTTACCGAAAAGGCTCAGATTGAGTGCTGTAGCCAGACGTATATGTGTTGTACATGAATGACTAACTGAACTGTAGTTAAAGCGCATCGAAATACACTAGTTTTTGGAGCATGTGGATGGAAAGTGGAGCAGGACGTTTATTCTGTATATTAACTAATTGATGCTGGGTGGCCTCAAGTTGAAAGGGCCATTCCTTGAAGTACTTCGAAACAACTATGTAAGTGTGGAAAGAGACTTATTTATAAAATTATAATCACTACAGTGCTCTACCTGCCAGCTATGCTTCTCTGCACCTCAGCCTGAGACTTAATGCATTTCTAGCGCTTTGCAGCAGTTGTACGATTTTCTTATTGCTCTAATTTACTGTTTTCCTCGTCTTCTTTGCTTGATTTTGCTAGTGAGAAAGTGTTACTCCTAGTCGTTGAAATGTTACACATAATTATATTGAAATGTCACACATAGCAATCTAAAACATTGGCAGATATGCCTGTCAGTGTTTGTGACCCGAAAGAGCAGTTTCTTCAACATCCTCATTACACAGACTGATTTATGAGTGCATCATATTCCATGTACGGCAGATACCTATTCTATTGCTGGCAGGCACAATTATGCAAGAGAGCCTCTTGTGTATTTTTACACTTTTCTTATCGCCGACCACTGGGACCTTTCTTTAGAACACATGACGTAACAGTGCCACGTACATGTACTGGGTGCGTTTCATGAGTGCTTCTTTTTAATTTAATTAAGTAATGGCGATTCTAAAAGACTACAGTCTATGCTGCTCGGGTGTATGTGACACATGGAGGAGGGATTTGAAGTGTGGCAGTTCTGAAGGCCATTTATGACTTTCTGTTGTCCTGTATAACTGTACACACCTATAACCAGGGCCTCTGGAATTACGCGGTTCTGGGGCTGTGGCGTTTTCTGTATAATTAATAATTTGTTATATTCGCCACATAATCCATCATCTGCTGCACACAACAGGCAAAAGTTGCTAACACTTAACAACCGGTGTTGCTGCCAAAGGTTGCATGATCTTCTTTCAGTTACTTATTGATTTTGCGTGGGTGTTATGTGGCACTAATGAAGTGAAACTTTTGCCCAGAGAGAGTTAACATTTGTTTAAACAACAACGTAATTCAGTAATACTAGCACAAAACGTATTGTGAAGGATAATTTGCCCTCTCTTCATAATATAGTCATCCTTGCGGTATACTTGAATTGATATGAAAACGCTGCGTGCTCAACATAGCGCAAACTAGGTGATGTTTCTAAAGTGAAGTTCTGTGCCACCAAGGAAAACCTTCTCGTTGCCACTCAGGCCAGAAGCCTCCCCACTCTGCGGGTGCTCACCCTTTTAAATCAGCTGAGTTATGGTGCATCCGTGGCCTGCTCCAAGTCCCTCCTGCTAGAGCGAGATGTGTGGTGGGAGCGGAAGACACGGTGTGCTGGCACTGCAGTGCTACCCCCTTCCACTAGAGGGGAAACGGTCCCTAAGTGCTGGCTGTGAAAATGGAGGTGCCTGGACCCTGTAATTCACTGCAGCTCGATGTAGTGCACTTCTTGGGTGGAACATGTGGCTACTGGATATCGAGTTGGAAATGTCGACTTGCACTAATATCGACTTTGAAATATTGAGACAAGGAAATATCGACAGCAAGAATGTCGTGGTCAAGAATATCGAGTTTAAGGTAAGAAATATCGTTTTTTGAAATATCGAAGTCATTAATATCGTTTGCAAAAATATAGTTAAAAATATTGTTTTCTAAATTAGTGCTATGTATTTTAGTATGTGTTTTTATTGTTTAAGTATTGCTTTTGTTTTTTAATATATGTGTTCATTATTTAGTAGTTATTAATTTTATTTTAAATAAATTTTGCGTTTTAGCTACGTAGTGGGTTTATAGGGCAATAGGGTGGGAAGTAATTTAATTATAATAAATTAAAAATGAATGTTTATTAGTATTTATTTAATTTAGATTTTATAGTGTTAACTGTGGGAATTAATTTATTATTAATTAATTAATAATTGGTTGATAATTTTTATGAATTAATTAATTGGTAATTATGCTAATTATGTCATTTTTTAGGAGGGGCTTATGGGTTTATAGGGGAATAGGGTGGTAAGTAATTTAATTCTAATAAATGATTCTAATTTTTTATTACTATTCATTTATTTAATATTTTATACGGTTAATTATGTGAATTTATTACTAATTATTTTTTAATTGTTTGTTAATTGTTATTAATTAATGGTTAATTATTTTAATTGTGTCATTTTTTTTAGGAGCGGATTGTGGGTTGATAGGGGAGTAGGGTGGGACTTCATTTAATTTGAACATATTTATTAATATTTTTTATATAATATTTATCTAATTTTAGTTGATAGTGTTAATTGTGGGAATTAACTTCTTAATAATATTTATAATTTGCTTGTTAATTGTTAATAATTAATTATTTATTGATTAATTGTTAATTGTGTCATGTTTTTAGAAATGGGTGGTGGGGTTTATAGGGGAATAGGGTGGGAGGTAATTTATTTTTAAAACATTATTTATTAATTAATGCTAATTAATAATTACAATTTAAATATGGCAATTGTGTAATTAATTTGATGTGTGAGTTTTGGGGTTTGGAGTGGTAAATAGTGGGAAGTAAAGTTTTGTAAATTAATGATTTGTGGTTAATTGATATTAATTTATTAATGTAAAATTAGTTATGAAAATTGTGTAATTATTTTTAGGGGTGTGTTGTAGTGCTTATTGGGGTAGAGGGTGGAAAGTAATTTAGTTTAAGTTAATTAATCATTACTTGATATTAATCTTAATTTATTACTTGATAAATATTTTTGGTAATTGTTTATTTTTTTATTTTGTTTGTGGATTTTGGTTATATAGGCGTAACGTTTGGTTAGTATATTAATTTTGATCTGTTTTAATGTTTTTTTAAATTAATAATATTTGTATAATTGATAATTAATTGTGTTAATTTTGGAGGTACACTTTTTTTTAATTTAGATGTGTGTTGTAAATTGTGTGGTGTTATAGGGTAGGTAAAAAATTGTATGTTTATGTAATAAATAATGTTTTTGATAATAAATAATTTTTATTACAAAATATTTTTTTGTTTGTAAATTATTTAACAAAAAATAAAAAATAATCTTTGTATGTACATTTTAGATTTCCTTAACATTATGTTGTTTTATGTTTTGTAATTTTTTTATATTTTTATGTATGTTTTTTTTTATTTTTATTATCTTTTATATTGTAATTGATAATTTGATTGTTTTTAAGTTAAAATTTTCTTCAGTGGGAATAGTAATTTTTACCCCTCCGCTATCCAACACTTTCCCTAATGTTACAGTCACTGGAGTGAGAATAGTAACTTTTTCCCCTCCGCTATCCAACACTTTCTCTACTGTTGCATTCGCTGGAGTGGGAATAGTAATTTTATCCCCTACGCTATCCAACACTTTCCCTACTGTTTCACTCACTGGAGTGGGAATAGTAATTTTATCCAGTCTGCTAAACAAAACTTTCCCTACTGTTGCACTAGCTGGAGTGGGAATAGTAATTTTTACTCCTCCGCTATCCAATACATTCCCTAATGTTGCACTCGGAGTGGGAATAGTAATTTTTTCCCCTCCGCTATCCAACACTTTCCCTACTGTTGCATTCGCTGGAGTGGGAATAGTAATTTTATCCCCTACACTATCCAACACTTTCCCTACTGTTGCACTCACTGGAGTGGGAATAGTAATTTTATCCACTCCGCTATTCAAAACTTTCTCTACTGTTGCACTCACTGGAGTGGGAATAGTAAATTATTTCCCTCTGCTGTCCAACACGTTCCCTACTATTGTATTTACTGAAGTGAGAATACTAATTGTTAACTCTCCGCTATCCAACACTTTCCCTACTGTTGCACTTGCTAGAGTTTGAATAGTACATTTTTATCCTGTGCTATCTAACACTTTCCCTACTGTTGCACTTGCTGGAGTGGGAATAGTAATTTTTACCTCTCCTCTATCCAACACTTTCCCTACTGTTGCACTCACTGGAGTGGAAATAGTAATTTTATCCACTCCGCTATTCAAAACTTTCCCTACTGTTGCACTCACTGGAGTGGGAATAGTAAATTATTTCCCTCTGCTGTCCAACACGTTCCCTACTATTGTATTTACTGAAGTGAGAATACTAATTGTTAACTCTCCGCTATCCAACACTTTCCCTACTGTTGCACTTGCTAGAGTTGGAATAGTACATTTTTATCCTGTGCTATCTAACACTTTCCCTACTGTTGCACTTGCTGTAGTTGGAATAGCAATGTTTTATCCTTGCACTCACTGGAGTGGCAATAGTAATTTTTACCTATTCGCTATCCAACACTTTCCCTACTGTTGCATTCGCTGGAGTGGTAATAGTAATTTTTACCTCTCTGCTATCCAACACTTTCCCTACTGTTGCACTTGCTGGAGTGGGAATAGTAATTTTTATCCCTCCACTCTCCAACACTTTCTTTACTGTTGCCCTCAATGTAGTGCAAAATGTAGGTTTAAAAAATATTACTTATTTTTATATTTTAGTTTATAATATATATTTTGTTATTGTTAATTTGTATGTTACAGGTGTATATATATATATTTATAATTTTTAATATATTTATAACATTTTAAAATTAATTAAAATGATTAATTATTAATTATTGTAAGTAAATATATATATATTAAATTGTATATATGTATGTTTCATTTTTTTTTAAATTGAATGTATTGCCTTTAATTGTTAACATTTACTAATAAATCTAAATAATGTTTTTAAAGTTTAATTTATTATTTAATTTGTTTTATATTATTTTTTATACATATAAAAAACTATATTTTATACATCGATATTTTTTTACAACTATATTTTTTTCTGATATTTTTTAACTTACCATTATGAAGATAGGAGGTCGATATTTTTGACAACGATATTTTGATACAATATTTCTGTAGGTTGATATTGTTGTTGTCAATCAATCAATCAATCATAGCATTTATAAAGTGCACAACATACCCGTGAGGGTTGTCGATATTCTGTCAGTGATCCGAATTTGATTCTTAAATAAAAGGGTGCCCAAACGCCAGCGGCAATCATATTTGCGGTGCACGTTCAGTAAACTAGCAGGACTGTATGCGGCTGTGAGAGACTTCGGGGCCAGGTCTCCGGCTCCACTATCAGACTTTTTACCCGAAATCAGTTATTAATGATAGCCTCCCGACCGTTTATCAGTTACCTGCTCCCAAAGCTTTCACCCCGTGGCCCGAACAATGCTGGGGGTGGGGAGAGTGGGCTCGCGGGACACCTGTTAGGATTCACCACTGCTCTAGCATGGAGCACGCGACTTGCCCCTCCTGAGGAGACAGCAGGTCACCCACTGTAAGTGAAGAGACACATATCCAGGGCTACTAGAATTATGCAGCAGGGGAAGACCAAATTACATGGCAAGGTTTACTAAATTATGCAACAAGAAAAGGCAACTTATGCAGCCTAATGTGGCATATTTAGTGATAGTATTGCTTCATTATTTTATTCCCTTTTAGGTCGAGCCTAGCGCAGCCCGCATGCGTTGCCCTGTGAGGCTTCTTGTATCTACTCTGTGTGGATCTGACTCCTCCCATGCATTGGGTTGGCTTTTGCGTGTGCCTTTTTCAAATCAAAGCCTACAAATGGCTAAAGGTGGGTGCATGTCCCACCTCTTCTGAAAGGTTCACTCCCAAGGCATTTTGCCTTTCAGAAGAGGTGGGACCGCAATATGTTCACATTGGAACTTCCCTAACCGCATTGGCCCAGGAACACAGCTGCGAACTCCCTTGCACCAATACCAAGACCATCACTTCTAAAGGTCCTATGCCGATGGTCTTCTCTCTTGATTCCCAAGACAGTCTGTCATTTTGCCCAGGCATTTAAAGTCATATGTAAACAGGCATGCATATTATAATGCCCTGAAGATGATCCCAGCCTTTTTCTTAAGGGATCGAAACGCCGTCGACACCTTGTACACCATATACGCTTTTTGAAAATGTTCTAATTTTTTGTGTAATGGTGTCTCTTGTGTACTCTGTTTGTTCTATAATAAATGTGTTGAAAACAAACAATTTCCCTTGCCTGAACCCCTTACTTTATTTTGTACGTCTTTCTTGCTAAAGTTGGATGCAGGCTTGTGTCCCACTTAAACTGCTCTGTGTTTACTTTCTGTAAATATTGAATTGATTGAATATTAAATATCTGTCCGGCTGGACAGATGTCTACAATATAGCACTGATTGGATCTATATTTATTGACTATAACTTATTGTCTGTCTGGGGACCACAGTCTTTAGAAAGAGTTCAATTACCCAAAGGTCCCTGACCAATTGTATTTGGGTTTCCTTGTCTTTTTGTAATATGAGGAACCGAGCAAAGGCGCGCAGGGCGGCAGCTGCAGTACCTCTTTGTTTATTTCCCGCTTTGCATTAGGAGGACTCCCCCCACCCTCTGAGCACAAACACAGTGTTTCACTCCCCCCAAACATTCCGTGTGGATAGAGTCAGGCAGCACAAGCCCCGGGCACCCTCAGCAGCCAGCTTGGCCTTTTACTGGCAGGTGCAAGCTCTAATCTTCTGCTTCGTGAACATTGAGGGTATGTAAATAATTGTATTATTGTTGCAAGCAAAAAGAGTAAAAATGCAGCATTTCTGTTCCGTTGCTGCTTCTTTTTATGTTTTGCTTTCCCCCATTCCACTTCATATCATGATTCCCCTCCCCTCCAGGCACAAATGCAGCAGTGAGTTTCTCAGTACACATGTTTATTTATGTTTCCTGCTCATGTTCCAATCTCTGCTCCATAAATTTATAATTTATATATATTTCACATATACTTTTCACTATACCTTGCATTGAATGTTTAAAGCCTGAGGTGTTGGCAAGTCACCTACTATCAATACTGACTCACTAGAAACTGCTGATGTATCAAGGGTTTTTTCCCATTCTCTGTGGGTAAATGTGATGGTACATATTGGGAAAGATTGTTATGAAACCAGCCATTTTACATATCAGTGGAAGAATCAAACGCAGCAAAAATATCAAATATGATTTATTATATTTCCTGATTCTATACAGTTTATAAAATAATTAAACAAAACATGCTTCTAAACCCTGCATCTTTAGACCAAAGACCACAAAACTGAAAAAAGCAAAAGAAAGAAAAAACTATATTTTCGTGACATCCCTAAACAACAAAACTCAAGCACAATAATGTTAGTCAGTCTTTCTTGCTGCTAGCTTGTATAGCAAAGTTACACTGTATTAGCCCCTTCTGGAAGAAAAAAATGACTCTTTCACTCTCATTATCCTTTCTTTGAATGAGATGTAGGGGTCCATTACGATGTCCGCCCGCCACCGCAACGGAGCATGGGACCGACCGCCGAAGTTGCGGTGGTCCCGCAATGCAAATTAGGATGCGCCCGCCACACTGGCGGGCGCATCCTGGGCATTTGACATTGCGGGTGGATCTGCTGGCTGCGGACCTGCCCGCAATGCAAATGCAGTGCCTACATCATTGCCATGCACTACATGGCAGGCACCACCTGGTGCCTGCCACGTAGTGCATGGCAAAGAGGGGGGCACCCACCCCCCGACACCCTGGGGGCCTGCTCGGGTCCCCAATGTCAGCCACTGCATGCCTTTCCCGCCATGGAAAGGCCAATGACCACATGCATCCTGATATGGATGGCGGTGTCTTGCAGACACCACCATCATATTATATCTCTTTTCCACCCGGTCGACGAGTGGACCAGCGGAAAAGCTGCGGACGGTCTTCCCGTCCGCCGCGTTGCCCCCCGCCATACTAATATGGCGGGGGAGTACCAGGGACATTCGGCGGGCGGATCGCCACTGCCGGGCCGGCTGTAGCCACCACCGGCCCGGCCGTGGTGATCCGCCCGACATGCTAATGGGGCCCTTAGTTTGTGGTTGTGCAGGTGTTTTTTCAGTGTTTATATATTTACACTGGTGAGGGCTATTTCCCTTACAGTGGGGTTTTATCAGTTATTATAGGTTTAAACCTAAAACCGGGCAGCCTATATATAGTATCCATATATTAATTATATCTGCGTGCTGCCTGGCAAAATACTTATAAGGTCTCAAAGGTGAGACCTATTGGCCATGCTAATGCTTGTTCCATTTGGTGGCCATAGTAGAGGAAAATAGTTAAACCTGCTTTCATTATTTCATTCCCTGGAATCAGTCCAAGCTGCACCACTGCTTACCACAGCCTTCTGCTAATGCACAGATTGCCGCCTATTTCATGAAAAAAAGATATGCAGGGGAGACTCCACCTCCAGCCCCAACGCTTTCCAAAAGAAGATCTGAGACCGGCTGGTGCAGATGGGGCTGTAAAAATGAGCCGCAGAGGCTTGGGGCCTAATATCATGGCGGGCTCCGCCCGCCAAAACTCAACGCTGGACAGCCTTTTACCTCTCGCCACATTAGCATGGTGGGGGGTACCGCGGCGGACGGAAAGACTGTCCGCCTCTTTTCCGCCCACAGGCAATCATCACGATTGCCTGCCGGGCGGAAAAGGCCCATAATATGGTGGCGGTGCCTTGCAGGCACCGCCATCCATATTATGATGGGGGCTTTAGAATGCCTTTCCATGGCGGAGGCTCCACCATGGAAAGGCATGCATTCTTTGGCTTGGGGGGCCAGTTGCGGGCCCCCGGGTGTAGGGGAGAGGGGGGGTGCACATGGGGGGAACCCATGGCACCCCCCTTCACTGGCATGCACAAGGTTGCAGGCACCGCGCGGTGCCTGTCACGTTGTGCATGCCAATGCACAACATGGCTTTTTAACATTGTGGCGGGTGCTGCTTACAGCATCGCCCACCACAATATTAAATATGCAGGATGCGACTGCCAGGGTGGCGGTCGCATCCTAATAGGCACAGCAGGACCACCGCACCTCTGGCGGTCAGTCCCGTTTACCGTTCGCCCGCCATCATAATGGGCCCCTTAGTCTCTCACAGAGTTGAGGCACCATAAACTGGAATATCTGCTTTCCATAGCTGCTTTTCTCTTCTAGGTTGCCGATTCTGATCCGGTAAAACCCGGGTACAAATGGTCGTACGGAGCGTTTTCTCCGTCCGACTCGTACCCGGGAAAAACACCTTACAAACTCGCAAGTACGAATCGTACAGAAACACCATTTCCGTACGAGTCGTAAAAAACACCGACCGGCAAAAAAATACATACAAATCTGAGTCTGGACGGTGCAGACGCGACGTCCGGACGGAGTCAGGCAGCGTTTCACGGACCAGCAAGTACGATTCGTGCCTACGTCACTCCGCACGTAGCATTTTTTACGGGAGCCAAAAAGTGCCGGGAAATTGAGGATGACGCGAACAAGGAGCACCGGTACGCGACGGACAGCGATGGACCCCAACCTACGCGCATCCCGGCCCTCATAGCCTACGACCTCGTGTTCAGAAACCGACACAGACGCCGCAGAAGGTCAGAACAACCCCCAGGGGCAAAGGGGGGGGGTGGGGTGCAAGGGGCAGGAAACATAACCCACACCCCACAAAATACAAATACAACCTGCACAATAATTACCTCCATGGTCCGGTCACTTCGGGGGGCGTGTCCACCAATCCCACGTCCCGCCACAACGGAAGTGGACGTGGACGCGTCACCACCATAATGGTGTTACGGGACGTACCCACGCCCCCAGAGCGTGGTTACGGTCCGTACACGTGTACCCCTACATCACCACTACAATGGTGGTACGGCCCGTACCCACGCCCCCAGAGCGTGGGTACGGTCCGTACCACCATAGTAGTGGTGATGTAGGGGTACGCGTGTATGGACCGTACCCACGCCCCCAGAGCGTGGGTACGGTCTGTACCACCATAGTAGTGGTGATGTAGGGGTACGCGTGTACGGACCGTACCCACGCCCCCAGAGCGTTGGTACGGTCCGTACAGGCGTACCCCTACATCACCACTACAATGGTGGTACGGACCGTACCCACGCCCCCAAAGCGTGTGTACGGTCCGTACCACCATAGTAGTGGTGATGTAGGGGTACACGTGTACGGACAGTACCCACACCCCCAGAGCGTGGGTACGGTCCGTACACGCGTACCCCTACATCACCACTACAATGGTGGTACGGACCGTACCCACGCCCCCAGAGCGTGGGTACGGTCCGTACACGCATACCCCTACAGCCCCATTACATGATGGACACAAGGCGTACACACGCCACGGATGCAGGCGTATGGCTTGGTGCAGCACATCAGCTGTAAATTGGGGGTGGAGTATGGCCAGGACAGCAGTGTACCACAGAAAGGGCGCAAGTGGGTGGGTGGGTGCAGAGGACTCCCAGCAGTGGCCAGACATATGAGGGGTGGGTGCATATCACTCCCAGACGTGCCCAGACATATGAGGGGTGGGTGCCTATCACTCCCAGCAGTGCCCAGACATATGAGGGGTGGGTGCATATCACTCCCAGCAGTGCCCAGACATATGAGGGGTGGGTGCCTATCACTCCCAGCAGTGCCCAGACATATGAGGGGTGGGTGCATATCACTCCCAGCAGTGCTATGACTCCCAGCAGTGCCCAGACATAGGAGGGGTGGGTGGCTATGACTCCCAGCAGTGCCCAGACATATGAGGGGTGGGTGCCTATCACTCCCAGCAGTGCCCAGACATATGAAGGGTGGGTGCCTATCACTCCCAGCAGTGCCCAGACATATGAGGGGTGGGTGCCTATCACTCCCAGCAGTGCCCAGACACAGGAGGGGTGGGTGCAGAGTCCTCCCAGCAGTGCCCAGACACAGGAGGGGTGGGTGCAGAGTCCTCCCAGCAGTGCCCAGACACAGGAGGGGTGGGTGGCTATCACTCCCAGCAGTGCGCAGACATATGAGGGGTGGGTGCAGAGGACTCCCAGCAGTGGACAGAGCCATGGGGGTGGGTGCAGAGGACTCCCAGCAGTGGACAGAGATATGGGGGGGTGTACATCATTATCAGATGACCACAGCTCCATGGGTCAATGTACGTATCCATAACTTAGGACAATGATGATAGTGCCATAGCAACACATCACTGACAGCAGTGTCCCACTCCCAGGAGGATGGATGTCATTCCCCCACTGCATGACACACCTGGGAAAGGCATCATGAGTAACATCTAGGATACTCCCCACATATGTAAGCCCTGCACTCCCCAGTTGGTTGACTCACCATGCCACTTGGATAAAAATAAAATTAGGACACAACAGCAAATAACTTGAAATCACAAGATCATGAGAAGCTAGTGTCTGGGATCAGTTGAGCACAGCGAGACTATGAAGGCATGCCACCTCTTGTTCACTGTGAAACAAACAGTATTGTTGCAACGAAGGCCAAAGACCACATGCCAATGCAGAAGGTGTCCCCACACTCAGAGACCTGTGAGTACTTTTGACACCCCAAAGCAATACATTGTGACTCCTGGAGATTCACAACCCTTTACATAATGGACATGTCTAGCATGTGTGAATGTGGCACTCTGTGAACACAACACACATGTGTCTGTATAGCAGAAGTCACACAAGGAGGTGCACACCAAACTACATGTACACAGTCATTGTATGAGCTGCCAGACTCATTCAAATCAGCCACTGTTAGGCAGAAATGGCGTATCAGTAAGTACATATACATGGCACCAGGGTGGTCTGGATGACTTGACACTCGTAAGTTGGTATCAGCAACAACCAAGGACGAACCCAATTGCTAGCACACTGTGGGAAGATGTATATGTATGAACTCCAAACAAGTTTTGTTCAAACTGTGCCTTACTTTAAAATGTGCCAGCGTGTCCCTGGAAAGTGTAAAGGTGGTGTCTTGTGCACTTCCTTGGGAGACATCTGGCATGCAGGCACATCATTGTCCTTCACAACAAAACAACAAGGTCACGCATATGAAACATTGGGACATGTTGACAGGTGTAGTGAGTGCCAATGGACATTTTCTCTGTATAACAACTTGAATCATGTAATTTGTCACATGGCTATCCGTCACCTGATCACACAGTTGGCTACACATATGACCTACTGACTGTCATCTGGAGTGGCACACATGTCCACACCCAGGACAATGCATAAGCTAATGGGCCTGAAATTGTGTAGCAAAAAAGCCTAGCTGTACTGTGGGTTCCCCCTCATGGCAAGCCAGAATGTACCCACAGATGTCAGCACACAAAGTCACAACTGTGTAGCATCTGAACCACACACAGGTGACAAAAATGTACAACCAGGATACATGATGGTCAAAAACTGACACTGGCAATGACGCACGAACATTAAGCACTGGCCAACCTCACGGGGGCACTGCACGATGACTGTCTGTACTACGACTCATCACACACAAGTCAGAACTGGCAATGAAACATCAGGGTTGAACATGTACGTCCCTCCCGCACACACCCACCCATACCTGAGTCAATGTGACTGATACCGATCAAGAAGTGACACCTCTTATTCAGGGTTACAATAACTGTGTTTGAAAACTAGCTTCATTAACACGACATCACCTTGTAGGGCTGGCAAAACATATTGGTCTGAAACAAACATCAACAGATTGTTGTGAATAGCCACACAGGCACTGCCCAGTGTGAGTATGCACAAGCAAACTGGTGTATCCCTGTCCAGTGGACAAATGTATCACACATGTGAAAAATACTACCTAGGCCAGGGAACAATGCCACAGAGGCAGAGCCATGATGTACCCACAGTGAATGTGCACAGTGTTGGATGACACACATGAGTAGGAGGGCAGGCTGTGTCAGGGGACTGTAGTGTGCACACTGCTCCATGGTCCTGGAATGAGCTGACTATCCCAGGAGCAACCGTCCCGGCACAAAGCATATGTCCCACTCATGCACATCATGTCTGAGGCCACAACATTGGTAATGCATGCTGCAAGTCTGTTCATTTGAACCCTCACACTCCTATGTTGAGACTCAGCATCGGTGCCAACAATTAAGCACCCCAAAATGACCGAACAGGACAGGGCACAGGCAGACCACCCCCACACATGATGCTGAAAGCAGTGTGCACCTTGATAAACTGGCAGCCTAGATGACCATGTGCAATAGTGATGGCACACAGACCAGGTAACACATGTCAAGGAGGGGAAGGGAGGAAGAACAGCACAGGTTGACTTTGGGGAACTGGATATGCACTGCACATATATAGTCTGGCAGTGTATCCATGCGACTGAGCAGATCAAAAAGCTGGCGACACACAACAAACACACATGTACCTACCTCCTTCCTGCTGCTGTAACTCCTGTATCCGCCTATCCAGGTCAGGGAAGACCACCGCCAGGACACGCCGCATCTGGTGGGTCAGGCGCCGGCGCCTGCCATGCTTGCGAGGCTCCTCCTCCTTCAGCATGACCCGGGCGATCCTCCGGGTCCAGCACCGGATGTCCTGCCATCTCTTCCTCACTTGTGGCAGGCGCCGCCTGCGACCCTCCACCGATTGCACGGCCTTGACGGCATCCTTCCAGATCTTCCCCTTGTGGTAGGTGGATACCTGTGTGGATGACAAAGTGGGACAACATCATTACACCTGCACCATGTCACAGAGACACACATTTGAACATCTTTGATCTGTTGAACAGGGCATAGTATGCTGGCAAGTAATAGCACCTTAGCCATAGGGACTTTTTCCACTGTGGGTGCACCAATGCACAACATGGCATAGTAAGTGCACAGGTGGCATGAGGGGTGCGAAACAATCCCTGATCATGGCACACACTGTGCATCCCAAGCAACAGAAGGCTGATGGACAGCACCGAAAATCAGTCACATGCCCCAGGCCACTGACAAAACCTCAGCAGAGTACACAGACACACACAGGCACACATCAATCACCTGCCATTGCCAACTGCGGATGCACACCTCACTCTGCACATGTGCCACTTGCCGGGGGGGGTCACAGGTGTGGGGCTACCTCAGCAAGTCAGACACACAGCACGGCTTACTTCACACATCATATGGATTGAGCAGTTGCCTCCTCCATGCAGCTGTGGTGCAACACTCCACATGGACACTCACCAAGGAACATTCACACACATCAATGTCCAGGGGGCGTACACATCATTTGGACACTCACCACTCTCACCACAGCTCCACTCAACTCTCACACACATCTGTGGGTGCAGTCACCTGTCATACCGGGCTGACCACTGAATCACCGCAGGACAATAGAACAAGAATGCCCAAGAGGATTAGGCTGGCGGAATGTGCCATGCACTATGCAGTGAATGTCACAGTAAGCACAATGCAAGTGAGGAGTGCACACATGAACTACATTAAGTCCTGCATGAGAGACATAAGCCCCCCCCCTCCCTGGGACCCACTCCAACCAACATTGCATGTCTGTCACACCTGGCCACAATGCCAGAAGTGACAGACACAAGAAAGGTGCACAGGCAAAGGTAGTGGAGTCAGCACTCACCTGCTCCCCTGGTCGACCATACAGCATGGGGTACTGTGGGAGGATCACATCCAGCAGGGCCTCGTTCTCCTCCTGGGTGAAAGGCTGGGCCCTCTCCACAGTCCTTGACATGGTGCCAGAGGGAGACAATACAGCAGCAGTGGTATCGACTGACATGTTGTGCAGGCAAGTGCCCTCTCATGGGTTCTGGCTGCCTTATATCTGCCTGGCTGGCCTATTTCATTTACAGGCGGACAGAGTGATTGTCAGACTCATTTGCATCCTATGTTTCCTCCAATCCCTTTAAACAGACACCAGTGACTGCCTTTGCATCTTTCGACTTTGCAGCATGATGTCAAGTCAACAACCACTTTGCAACATTGTTAAATGTGGCCAACTGATTTTTCCAGACCACATGATGTTCAATTTTGAACGTGAAACTCGGTATCCATGACAACCTGCATGCATTTAGGCCCTAATACTTGTCCCTCATGTGTCCCCATTGTAATTCTTAACTCCCCACACAGGTACGGCGCGTTTCACACGTACCCCTAGGGCACCATCACTACAGTGATACGGGCCGTACTCACGCGTGTACGGGCCGTACACGCGTGAGTACATGCCTATCACTAGGACCTACGGTACCCCCAACTATAGTGATACGGGCCGTACTCACGCGTGTACGGCCCGTACACATGTGAGTATGGCCCGTATCACTATAGTTGGGGGTACCGTAGGTCCTAGTGATAGGCACGTACTCACGCGTGTACGGCCCGTACACGCGTGAGTACGGCCCGTATCACTATAGTT
Organism: Triturus cristatus; assembly: GCF_964204655.1. Lineage (NCBI taxonomy): Eukaryota > Metazoa > Chordata > Amphibia > Caudata > Salamandridae > Triturus > Triturus cristatus. Next base: position 278,389,390 of record NC_140580.1, on the reverse strand, counting down.
GGGGGTACCGTAGGTCCTAGTGATAGGCACGTACTCACGCGTGTACGGGCCGTACACGCGTGAGTACGGCCCGTATCACTATAGTTGGGGGTACCGTAGGTCCTAGTGATAGGCACGTACTCACGCGTGTATGGGCCGTACACGCGTGAGTACGGCCCGAATCACTAAAGTTGGGGGTACCGTAGGTCCTAGTGATAGGCACGTACTCACGCGTGTACGGCCCGTACACGTGTGAGTACGGCCCGTATCACTATAGTTGGGGGTACTGTAGGTCCTAGTGATAGGCACGTACTCACGCGTGTACGGCCCGTACATGCGTGAGTACGGGCCCTACACATGCCCTCAGAGCGTGTGTACTGCCTTTCACAGCTTACGCTGGTGATAGGAGGCACACACGAAAGGAATGGAGGCGTCAGACTCGCACAAGGCTGTACATCAAGTCATTGTCAGTGCAGTCCTTCATGTGCAGGGCCTAGGTGTGTCAGGCAGTGATGTGGCACATGTCTCCTCATGTTGTGGCACAATAGATGTGTGATGAGCTGTTTACACATGTCATGTGTGATGGGGCACTACGTGGCACACTTCCCATTCACACTTTGCACATGTGTGCATGTAGGACATACGTGTCAAGCACTGCATCACTGGTATGGCACAGTCAGCAACACCCGCAACTGTCCCCTGATGCCAGGATAATTACACCTCACATGTGACTCCCAGTGTGCCACGATGTCACTAGGTCAAGTGTGTGTCATATGTTCCCATGAGCTTTCCGTTGGTGTTCCGTCAAATCCATCTGCTGTTGCAGCATCCAACATGTGTCTGTGTGCATATGTGCATGACACACATATACGCACACCACGCCACATGTGGACTCTCACGTTACATGTGTCATGATGGTTCGAAGATGACTCCCTGACATGAGGCAATATCTGCATCCTCTCAATGTCTGTGTCATCAGTTTTTGACATGTACCCCTTCATGGTAATGTGTGTTGTCTGTCCTTTTCAAGATTACATGTGACCTGTGCATCTAGACTCCCGCCAGCTGAGATGACATCCTTCAAATGCTGATATGTGGATGTCTGTCACTCCTGTAATGCATCTGGCTTTTCACTTACACTGGCCCACAGCTAGTTTCATGGCATGTCGTGTTGACCTTGAGCACCCACGTGTGTAGCTGACTCCTGGTAGGAGTATCACCTGGCTGCCATACGTGGCCTGGATGCATTGCACAGAACAGACTCTGTATGTAGCATATGTGTATTAGCTGTTGGACATGTGCTCTGTTCATTGACATTGGTGTAGTGATATACTCAATCTTCGTTATTCCTTCCAAATTTCTGCAGGGCACCGCCTCTCCCCCGACCAATGCCAGACTTGGCTGCCATGAGGGAACGTGACTGTATACGCCGCTACCGCTTCTCACAACCGTTGATTGACAACTTGACCGTAAGGCTGGCACCACACCTCCAACCGCTACACAGGTATCCTACTGCACTGACACCCAAGATGAAGGCGATGGCAGCCCTACATTTCTTTGCCACGGGTACGTTTCAATTGACCATAGCTGATGTAGGTGGCATGTCCCAGACCATGTTCAGCCGTGTCCTGCATGATGTGTTAGAGGCCATGTTGTTACACCTGGATGAATTTATACATTTTCCAACTCGTGAGCAGTTGACAGGTGTCAAGGGTGAGTTCTATGCCCTGGGAGGGATGCCCCATGTCATTGGGGCCATTGATGGGACACATGTGGCTTTGGTACCACCACAGGCACAGGAGGTAGCCTTTCGTAACCGCAAGCATTACCACTCCATCAATGCCCTTGTGGTATGTCTTGCTAACATGCTGATATCCCATGTCTGTGCCCGTTTTCCAGGATCAGCACACGATGCCTACATCATGAGGCGTAGCAGGGTGCCTGAAATGATGCTGCAGCTGCGCAACGAACGTGCATGTCTTGTTGGTGGGTATACTCTGTTAGTCCAGTGTTTTGCGGTATCTCAATATCTTACCGCTTCTCCTGACCCACTTCTGCCCATGATGTTTTCATGTAGGGGACTCTGGCTATCCCAACATGCCATGGCTGATGACGCCTCTCCGCAACCCCAGAACTGCCGCAGAACACCGGTACAACGACACCCATGGGCAGACGAGGCGCGTTATTGAGAGGACGTTTGGCCTCCTGAAGAGCAGATTCCGGTGCCTCCACAAGACCGGCGGCGCCCTCCCATATGCCCCGGTGAAGGTCTGCAAAATCTTCCTTGTGTGCTGCATGCTGCACAACATGGCAGTGGAGGAGGCCGTGCCACTCATCCTGGATCCCGATGAGCAGGATCATCCACCCGTGGAGGATGAAGGGCTTGGGCACGGGGAAAGTGAGGATGAGGAGGAGGATGAGGATGAGGACATCCGGAGTCAGCTTATCCGCAACTTCTTCTCATGATGGTAAGTCCCTGTGTCTGAGTGTGCACGCTTAGAGCCTTGTGTGGCATGTGTTGCAATGTGTGTGTCGAGCTGACTGTGTGCTGAGTGACTTGGAGGTGTGTTCTGATGTGTCATTCAAGTGATAATGTCACTCCACACATTTTTGCGGGAACACAAAAATCATTAATAGCATGGTGACGGCATCATTCCTGTAGAGTACATGGACATGTCTGCGGATTACTAGCTCTCAGCTGACTTGTTGTGTGTCTGTCCTCCCCAGGTTCCTGCGGCTGTCGTCTGCTCATGTCATCATTGCCGTCCTGCTATTCCTCATGAGTATTGCAACGTGTGCTGGATCAGAGTTACATGCACAGACATGGTGAACATTCATTTGGGGTAAGGAGTGCAGCAAGGTGTTTTGTGGGTGGTACGTGTTTGTGATTTGTGGGGACTGCTCCTGTGCATGTTGTGTTACCATGCATACATGTCGACTCACCATGGGCCACATGACGTGTTGCATGGCTCCCATGAATTGATAGTCACCCTTCCTGACAGTCATCTGTCATGGATTGTGGATTCTGATGAAGGCATCAATGTGTGTATAACGTCCCTCAGGAACATACGGGATGCTAATGGTGGACATGGTGTGGGACATCCCCATGACAGCCTCAATGGGGAATTGCAGACTCTCCGTGTGCAGCAAGGGGTGTTAGGCTCAACCCCTTCACTTGTGTGCCAGCTCTGTAGGATTTACCACATCTGTGTGTTGAAGGGGGTGTCCAGTGTAGGTCACACATGTTCAGCCAAATGACCTGTGAGTCTGTTCCAATGGTTGCATTTCCATTAGTGTGAGGCTGAGTAATAAAGGTGTTCGTCACACTCCAAGGTGCCTCTTCTCTGTCAATGCAGGTCTCTTGCCACTTAGCATGCGGCATATCTGGCATACTTGTTGTAGATAATGCATAGGAGTCCATGTGTAGTTTAGCGACATGCATGCAGTTGCTCATGGACTAGGCTCCCGATTGGGCATGTAGTACATGGTCGTGTATGTTTTTTTGCTAGGTCGACCACACAATGGGCCATCAACAGCTGCATGAGGGTGTGTCTCCTGTGCGCAGGTCGGCCTTCAGTTTCCTGATCCGGTGTAATGGCTCTTTGGTGATTGTGCATGCATTGTCGCTGGGTGTGCCATGTGACACTGGACACTCCTTACTTTACACCCGCGCCTGTTGCAGTTGTCCTTCTGACATCCTAGTCTTTGTGTGCAAAATGTGGCATATTGCAGGGAGATGGCGCCTGCTGCTGCGGGCCCTGCACAAGCACCCAGTGGCCACACACACAAGATGGTGTGCATCATGTTTGACTGGCTCACATATGCCATGCTAGTCCACAGCATCTGTACCTCTTGCTGCAACGCCCTCTGCATTATGCACTTGATCCACAGATGGATCCACTCCAAGTAAAGACAGACCATCCCCCAGGTCCATGGCAACATCCGTGTCAAATACTGCCCTGCCCTCTACGGAGAAAGTACATCCAAACTCCCAGGAAACTGGTCCACTTCCAGGGGGCATCTGCACACCTCAGCTTCAACACCCTGCGCCCCAGCCACCTCACCGTCCAGCATAGATAGCTGCAATGGATCACTGTCTGCTGCAGGATGACCTCCACACTCTCCACCCACACTCAGGAGGCAGTCCACAAACCTGACCAAACACCAACCTTGTACGTCTGTCATCCTAGATCCCGTTGGGCCATCTCCGTGCATCCAACCTTGCCCTGGCCACCGTTCTTCACATCCACTGTACTCCAGCACACAGGACATTGTTCTCCCACCTGGCCACACATACCTGGGACTCCCTCCCCGGGTACCTCCACATGAGCCATGACCCCAACACCTTGATGATAATCTCCCAAATATGTCTCTCCGCACAGTATAGCAAGCACCCCCTCAGCAGCCAGAGGCCATCACAGGTGAATGTTGTGCTCCATGCCTATATTGTATGATACCTTGTGACACATGTGTGTCCTGTACCAGACTCTGATCTCATGGTATGGGTGGCTGGAGTTAGTTCAACACTCAGGCATAGTTAGACATTTCCGCACACATATGTCGTTGAATAATGCCAAATGACAGCATCAGCTCATGTGCAGAAAAATAAGATTTCATTTTTGTTGGGGTGAGTCTTTTGGTAGATGTGCTAAGGTGCACTACTGGGGGAATAGAATCCAAAGTTCACAGGGGGAGATGGCATCCTTGTCAGTTGGAGTCATCAGAGTCCAGACCACAGTGTTGGTCATCATTGGTCAGACTGTGACCAGCAAGTCCATGTGGCAGAGAATGTCATTGGGTGAGGTGCTGCTGTTGCGCCAGAGGGCCAGGTGCCAGGCCAGGTGACCTGGGAGATGGGGATGGTCCGCTGACTCTCACGGTCTTTAACGTGGACGACCCACCTTCCTCCGGGGACCCTCAGATGCAGGCCTTGCCGATGTTAGGGACGCTCCGTCAGACGAATCCTCCTCCTCCTCGTCCCTCCCTGTGTCTGATGCTGGTCTACGCCTGGTGGTACAGGGAGGGTTTGCCAGGCTTTGGGCGACCTGACGGAGTGATTGGCTCACGTCCCTGTGCACCGCCAGGAGCTCAGCCAGTCTTTCCTCCATCCGTCCTTGGTGTTGTTGATGACTGGCATGATGCTCGACCTGCAGGTTCTTGATCTCATCGAGGGTCCCCTGCATCCCGGAAAGTCTGGACACGACCTGGTCGATGCCTCTGGTGTCACGCCGGTATGAGTCCAGGATGTTGCGTATGTGTGACATACCGGTGTCCTGAGCTGGCTGGTCAGGTTCGCGCCTCCGCCTGCCTCCACTCACATCACCCCTGCCCACTTGAGCCTGGCCTGCCCTTGTGGGCACATCGGGTCTACGGGACCCCTGAGGGATGGCATTTGCAGGGTTGCCTGCCTCCTCCTGGGTGCCCGGAGAACCTTGTCCCTCCTGGTCAGACTGGCTCTTTGTTCAGTGCGAGCAGGGCTCCTGGGTGTGTCCTGGGATGTGGCAGGAATGGGGGTGGTGGTTGGCACAGATGTACCTGACGCGGGTGCTGCAGGTGCTTGGGCACCAGAGGGGCCAGGTTGGTCGGGGTCATCCACGGAGTGGTGAGAGTCGTCGCTGCTGGTGGGATCGTCTTCACGCGGAGCCTGGGACAGTGATTCTTCCCCCTAGTGTTGGGGGGAGATCGACGACGTTGCCCTGTGTGTGAGAGAGAGACGATGTCAATGGTGTTTCCTGCCACATCTATGTTTCATACATATTCAAGTTGACACAGTTCCTCCAGGTAGTTGGTTGTCCCTAGCATTCCTCTCAATGTCCACTTGGGTATGGGTATGTTGCGAGGGACATATTGGGATGTTCTCCTGAGTGTTTGACCTGTAGATTGGTGGCTCTGATGCTTATTTGGCTCTGGATTGGTGTAGTTGTGTCACATGTCCATTGTGGGAGTGTGTAAATCCGTTGCCTGCCCCGGGGGTGTGTGCTTGTGTTAGGGGGGGGTGTGACCGGGCATGCTGTCGTGTGCAGTGTGAGTTGTCATTGGGTCTCCCAGGTGATGTGTTTGTCCCCTCATGGTGCATGCTGGCATGACAGTGAGTGTGATTTCCTGTGCTAGATACCTGTGCTTGTGGAGTTGGAATTTGAGTGTACAGTGGTCCCAGGAGGGCCTTGTGCTGCATACAGCAGGGCCCAGTGTCAGCTACCTTGTCAGTAGTTTGCCAGTCCCCGTGCATTGTGCATGGGTATGTACATGTGCCATATGGGCTGAGGGCATTGTTTTTTTTTTTTTCTTTTTGTCCACATTTACAACCCAGTCAGACTTGTCCGTGCTGAAGAGTATTGAGAAAAAGCAACCGTCTCAGGACACTGGATCTGCTGCCTTGTCACCTATTCGGGCCAAAACTGCCGGTGCTATCTCAGTCAACAGCTTAGGAGCAATGCCCGCTTGGGGTACCCATTGCTCAACTTAGATCACTAGAGCGTCTTAATCAAATCCTTAAAAAGGTTAAAGGATAAGCAAGAGAAAAAGGGTTGTATAATCCTTGGACTAGGGGGGAAAAAAAACAACCCTAGCTCCATCCCAACAAGTTCCAAAACTCCCGCTTCTTCATGCTTCCTGCCCTTGAGAGGTCTAACCTCGATGTTTTTAGTAGAGAGGACAGCCAATCTTGGTGCGTAGGTGGTAGCGTGTCTTTCCATTTGATGCAGATCTCTCGCCTGGCAAGCAGGATAGCATAAAATAAGATTTTCTCGGATGCCACTTCCAGATCATTTGCGAGGCCAAACACCAGCATAAACAAGTTAACCATAATATGTAACCCCAAAACTCTAGAAAGTGTATTATTCACTGCTTGCCAGAAGCCAGCAAGGGCGGGACAGTAAAGAAACATATGGATGTCAGAAGCTTCTGCAGCCCCGCACTTTGCACAGCATACTGGTGGCCCATTTGAAAATTTAGTTAGCCTCAGTGGAGAGTAATAGGCTCTGTGTATTGTAAATAGATGATTCCTTCGAAGCCAAGCTGGTTTTACAATGTCGTATAGCATTTTGCAGGATTTTAGCCATAGTGACTGAAGGTCTTGCCGTGGGATACTGCTCTCCCACAGAGAGATGGGTAGTAGAAATTCGCCGTCCTGCCCTTCCGTAATAGAGCGGTACCAGATCGCCACCTCTTTCTTTGCTGGAAGTTTATGTATGACCAGATGTGGGGGAGCATTTTCGAGGACACCAGGCTACAACCAGTAAGCCTTACACCAGCCTCACACCAGCACGTACCTGGGGCACATGGAATCCTGCTGCAATGCTGCTTGCCGCCCTACCAACTACATCCCCCAGCCTGCTTAGCGGCGCTGGTGCACTTCCGGCCGCCGTCGCGCCCGGAGGCGCTTAAATCAGCGGGGCTCCCTCGGTGGAGCGGGGGAGCATTTTCGAGGACACCAGGCTGCAACCAGTAAGCCTTACACCAGCCTCACACCAGCACGTACCTGGGGCACCTGGAATCCTGCTGCAACGCTGCTTGCCGCCCTACCAACTACATCCCCCAGCCTGCTTAGCGGCGCTGGTGCACTTCCGGCCGCCGTCGCGCCCGGAGGCGCTTAAATCAGCGAGGCTCCCTCGGTGGAGCGGGGGAGCATTTTCGAGGACACCAGGCTACAACCAGTAAGCCATACACCAGCCTCACACCAGCACGTACCTGGGGCACCTGGAATCCTGCTGCAACGCTGCTTGCCGCCCTACCAACTACATCCCCCAGCCTGCTTAGCGGCGCTGGTGCACTTCCGGCCGCCGTCGCGCCCGGAGGCGCTTAAATCAGCGAGGCTCCCTCCGCGTCGCGGGACGCGCGCGGGCGGCGCCGGGCTAAGCCTGGGCAAAGGGCAGGCCCTCTGTGGCCCTCAGTGGTCACCAGCGGTCGGGCGGGCCATCCCTCTTTCGACAACAGGCTGCGAAGGTAACTAAACACACTATGGGGAAACGCACTAACACGATTGCACTTGTAGCCCCTGCTGTCCCCACTGAGTTGCCTACATCGTTTGATAAACTGTTGACCAATGCCCTTACTATGGTCACCAATGAGATAGCAGACACCGAAAGAAGGATGTCCATTGGACAATCTACTATCACTCCCCCACGTTCTCAATCTTCAAAGGCTACTTCGAATCACGGCCTCCCACTCTCACCTGCTGTAATTGTCACCAAACCAACTGTCCAAGTTGACATATCAGCCCCCATTCCCGAAGCCACTAGTTTGGCGACTGTCCCTGTCACTGATACTTCATTGCAACTTGTAACAGATATAACGCCATCTACTAACAAAACAGCAGGGGAAAAACGCAAGAGAGGCCCTGCCAAAAGTGTTGTAAATAAAAGAAAACAACTAAGCCGCTGCAGAAATCAACCCACCCCACAAAGTATGTGGCACAAAGATAAAGACTGTGAAATAGTAACACCAATTGTCACCGAGGATTTATTGCCTCCACTATCACTATCGGACAAAGGCACTGAGAGACTCCTTGCCTCTGCCTGCAGACCACAGCCTCCAGCTCCGGACAAAGGCATTTGTGGGGATTTCACGTTGCCTTCTGAGGGAATTGATAACTCTGTCTGTACGCAGACTGAGTTCTTCGACCGAAATACCCAACCCAAACTCAATGGCAACTTGATTGAAACTATTGTAGATACCGTTTTTAAACAAGTTGAAATTCAAATAGCTAAACAATTTAATACTATTTTTAAGAGACTAGATAAAATTGAAAACCTTGAAAAAAAGAGGAAACTAAAAGGAAAGGCATTATCAGTTTAGATGCTCTCCGGGGCGAGAAATTTATGAAGGAGTTAGAATTACTATGCAATGGTATGAGGGAGGGGGGTTCGGCCGTTACTGCTGATCTTGGGTCTAGCAACACCAAAGGCCCAACTATTTCTAAAAATGCTTTCTCTAACTGCAGCCTAGTAAATACCCCACTCGTACGTAACATTGGTTTAACTTATGACCCCTCTGAAGTAACAGGAATTGCAACGGCCAAAATTGTAAGTTCAAATATCAAGGCTACCACCATTCCATTAGCCACCTCACTAGTTAGGACAGGCATTACTATGGATGGCGCAAGTAACAGTGGAGGTGTACCTGTAAAAAATAGACCCACTAATAATCAAGGGCCGCCACTTCACTTACCCCCAGAAGCCAGCCCATACGTTTTAGTTTTAGCAGGTGTCCCTGCCCTTAAAGAAGGTCAAAATGAGTCATGGGCTCAATTACACAACAAATGTATCAATTGGTTGACCAAACATAAAGGGGCAAGATGGGACATCTCAAATGAAATCATATCAACCCGTTGGGTGAGTTGGGTGGGTCCACAGCACAAAAACATTAGTGGGGACTGTATAGTGATTAATTTCAGACACCCAAATTGAGTTAGATTTTTTATGGATAACCATAACACTCACGTCAGTTTCTCCACTGCAATAACTCTCCTTCCATTGGGTTATTTTTATAGGCCTCCCCATAGACCACCTCAAACGGCCCCTACTATTTTTCCTTTATTTAATAGATTTTCCGCCCTATCTGATTTAGGAAGTCTAGATTGACTACCACCAATATGCTCTAACATATCCGATGAGGTTACTAGTATTGTTCCTTTGGAAGAATCAAATCTCACATGTATCCACAAGATATGCCCAGGTAGATCAGTACCTCCTCATGTAGTATGCCCCGATCTCCCCATTGCCCTTCCTTCTTTGCCCATTATCTCACCGATTGATACCTTGAGTATCATTAGTTGGAACATCGCTGGGCTCCCAGGAAAGATGAAAATTAAAGAATGGGTTACTTGGATAAGCAATTTTGATGTGGTAATGTTGCAAGAAACTTGGTGCACTTGTGCTCAATTACTGGAGGGCTTCTTCTGTCATAACCTAATTGTACCACCTCCTGCTATGGGGCGACCCAGTGGCGGTCTATCTATCTGGGCAAAAATTTCCAAGGATGCGAAAACTGAACAATTAAATATGGTCAGCAAACACTTGATAGCCGTGAAATATGTTGCAAGGTTAAAGATTTGTTTTATAAACTTTTATAACAATGATTTTGTTAACCATCCTAATCCCATTTTTTTAGAACTGTTTAATTTTATTGATGAAATTGTTAATGGTGAAAAGTATGGCCAATTTAATGGTATTTGTGTAGGCGGAGATTTCAATGCTCACATCCATTCTATATCCCCGCCTTGTAGACGAGGATCCGAACTATTGGACTTATTATATAGTAGGGATTTAGATGATGTAATGGGCCACGGTGGAATTGCTGAGGAAAAAGCACCGGCCCCCACCTACATTGGCCGTGGTAGTTCAACAACTATTGACTATATGTTTACCTCCTCCCTCCTCAGTAGTGTATTACTCAAATCTGAGGTTGTTAGCAGTTCATATAGTGATCACCTGCCAATAGTAATTCACCTTAAATCCATTAAAAAACCTATAGGCCCACATGTGATTGGGGCCTCAAACATTGTTACATCTACAGATAGGCTTAGGATTGTATGGAGAGGGATTGATAACCAAGAGATTTTAGCTAACGTGATTAAGAATCACCCTCTATTGATCGCTAACTGCCTAACACTTGGCGGCACTGATATAATCAAGTCTTTCTGCGATTTATGTGCAGGTATAAAAAGGGAATTCTCCAAACCCATAAAATGAACAACATAAACAACCATAGATGGTTTGACACCAATTGCTCGAGGGCTAATAGAGAGCTCAGAAGGGCCTTGGAAGCTAAACCTCGAGATGTGTCCCTCGTCAGATCATCACGTCTTAAATATAAACATACATTAAAAGCTAGATCTGAGGAGTTGTTAATAAGCCACTGGGACAATCTAACTAAAACTGCTGTTCTAAAAGACTCGACAGGGTTTTGGAGAGAAGTAAAGGATTTGAGAGCCCTGGGTAGTAACATTACCCCGATAAACTGCAACATCACAGGTGATTCATGGGTTAATCATTTCTCTAAGCTTTATGCCGCGGTTGGAGATCCAACCGAGGATACCTTCCCTGATAGTACTATAGCTATAACATTAGAGGAGGTGGAGGAAGCCATCGACAATAGTGCCGGCAATAAGGCTCCTGGCCCTGATGGCCAGATAAAATCTAACATCTGTTTCTGGGCCCCCTTACTTTGCAACCTTTTTAATAACTTGAGAAAGAAATCCATCCCCTCGACATGGTCCAACAGTACCATCGTACCCATTTTTAAAAAAGGAAATAGGATGGACCCGGGTTGTTATCGACCAATATCTTTGATTGATAACACCCTGAAGGTCCTTGGAAGGGTTCTATTTAATAAAATTAGTACTTGGGCCAATGAGAACTCTATCATCCATCGTTGCCAGTTGGGTTTTAGGAGTAAACTTGGCACGGTGGAACAATGCTTGAATCTCAATCTCCTAATGGCCAAATATACAAGAGCCAAACAATCCCCCTTATATTTTGGTTTTATGGACTTAAGTTCAGCTTTTGATTTTGTAAACCGTTCTCGCTTATGGTCTATTCTTTTAAATTATGGCTTAGATGAACCTTTAGTCCACTTTTTAGCCAACCTCCATCGCAATTTGAAAGCTAGAGTACGAATAAATAACGAAGGTGAGGTTTCAAATGATATTTTAATTGGCAAGGGGGTGAGACAAGGCTGCGTCTTGGCCCCCTTGCTTTTTATACTATACATCAATGAATTAACTAACTCCCTATGTAACCTGACAAAGGACGTCCCTATCATTAATCAGAGACCTATCCCGGCGTTACTTTATGCAGATGATGCGGTCCTTATGGGCCGCACCCCGAATGCTCTGCGCATTTTAATATCGGGATTTGTTAACCATATGTCTGATCTAGGCTTGTGTACTAATTTGAGCAAATCTTTTATAATGACCTGCGGCCCTAAAAATTATAAAATCTCAAAGATTACAATAGGTCAAAACACCTTAAAAAGCACTTGCACTTTCCCTTATCTGGGCCTGCTATTCTCTAATAGCGGTTCATGGCAACCACATGTTGCAATGGGGAGGAATAAACTCTCTAAATCCATTAATTCCGTTACTTCTCTTCGTCAACCACGTCGGGCCGATGTGGTTTCCAGTCTATTGCAAATCTATCGGACTCAATGTCTCCCAACTGGAACGTATGGAGCAGAAGTCTGGGGGTTCTCGAACTGCTCAGAACTACAAAGAGAAGAGAATAGATTCTGTCGGAAGATCCTGGGGGGGGTTATCAGTGCACCGACCTTCGTATGTCATAAAGAACTAAAATTACATTACATCGAGGATTTTATAAGGGCCAGACCTGCATTATTTTGGTTAAGGATTTGGCAAAACCCAGCAGCTTCCCTTTCCCGTGAAATCATTATGGATTGCTTGAAAAGTGAGAACTCGAGTTTAATCCCCTGGATAAATGCGGTGGAAAGGAGCCTTGTGAGTGTCAATTATTGTCACCTTTTCACAGATCCCGAACAGATTGACCTCTCCCATAAAAACCTGGTGAGAAGGGCACTTTATCAACACTTTTATAATGAGAGGGAAAGAGTGGACTCACTGAAACTATCCACAAGAAATTATCTAATGATCCGGGAGTTACATATTGTACCTCCGACGCTACCTCAGCCCTACTTACGCAAAAAATTGGGCAGGTGGAACAGGAGTTTACTATTTAGATTTAGGGACAGGAGCATTGTGAACCTTATTTGTTTTCCACTGGGTTACACTAAAAATTTGGAAAAATTACATTGCCCTTGTGATCTTGGTGGAACCCAGAGTATGCTCCATTTTATTTTTGGCTGTGGTTTTTACAGGAAATATACAAAACATTACCTAATCCCCTACTGCAGGAAACATGATTTGATTGACCATATTCATGCTTATAGCCATTTTTTAACGCTTGGATCGGACGAACTAATTTTAAGAGTTAGTGGTTTTCTCAATGCAATTGTATGTTCACGCAGGTCTTTGAAAATTGAGTGATCTTGTTTACATATGCATTTTGTACTTTAAAGCCTAATTTTGCACAAACTTAATGTTAGTCTACATATGCATTTTGCACTTTAAAGCCAATTTGCACGAACTCAATGTTAGTTTACATATGCATCATGCACTTTAAAGCCAATTTGTACAAACTCAATGCATCGTATCTGCTTTACCTCTACAAAGTCAGTGGTTACATTTTTGTATATTTTTATATATCGCACGTATGATGGCTTAATGTATAGTTTAGTAAGACCGTATAATTGTATTTTAATTGTTGCTTTTGCAAGTCATATCTAATGTGCTATTTTAATTTGCGGCCTAAAATTGTAGTGTTAAACTGTGTATTTTAATTCAGGTTCTGTGCTTTTATGGATGGTTTTTGAAATCCGAATAAAGTCTATTTGAATTGAAATTGAATTGACCAGATGTTCAAATTGATTTGTGCCACCCATTAGATGTTTGTTGAAGGAAGGTTGGACAGCATTAGCCCAGCTGGTTAGTTGGAGATATTTAAATCTGGAGAGGGAAGGGCCAACTAAATCTCTAAGGGCCTCCCAGGGGACCAGGGTACCCTCCACAAAAAGGTCTCCTATCTGTAGCTATGTCTATGGTGCCTGAGTACAAGGTCTTTGATGCCCCAACATTTAAAGGCTCAGGTCAGGGGTCTTTTATAGATCATATATTATTATCTGCTGACCTTGCCAATCAGGCCTCCAGATTCACTATTCAAACGATCATTTACAGTGACCATAATCCCTTAACCATCAGATTGGGTGGGGGAGTATTTGAACAGCGAATGAACTGTGAAGGCCGGGGAATTTTAAAATGTATAAATGGTAAACGTCGATTGAAATGGTACATGGTAAATCATGAAAACCTGTATACTGAAATCAATAAGTCATGTGGTGAGGAACTTGCGGCTTGTGTGTCACCATCTATGTCCCCAGAGCAAACTTTAGCCATTTTTGAGGTTGTGGTGTTATCAGTAGGATCTATGTTAATAGTTCCAGTGAAGGAACAAGTTAGAAACAATCCTAAATGGTTTGACCACACATGCTCTAAGGCAAGCAGAGACCTGAGAAAGGCGCTAAAAACCAAACCCAGAGATTCAGATCAAATTAAAAACCTGCGACTGATTTACAAGAAATCACTTGCTAAACGGAAAAAAGAAATTAAGGCTTGTACCTGGGTGTCTCTGCTTGATCCATCAGTCCTGGCAATAGCAGCAAATTCTGGGAAATTATTAATAAACCCCTGTTTGACAATCCCAGTGACATTGCACTTGGTACTAATATCCCAGAGGAGGACTGGGTCACTCATTTTAGTGCAATCTTTAAACGCAATGAGCAACAGGCAGAAAATGACTTTTTAACTCCTACGGAGAATCTTTTGTGCTTTTCAGTTAATGAAGTAGAAAAGGGCATTCAAGGGCTAACTAGTAACAAGGCTCCAGGCCCGGATGGCTTACCTCCGGACCTTTTTAAATCTTGTATATCGTTATGGGCCCCTGTCCTTACTGCTGTAGTAAATGCAGCTGCGGCCTTTGGATGTCCAAAGTCGTGGGGGCTATCGACTATAGTGCCTGTGTTTAAAAAGGGCGATCGTAGTAGCCCGTTATGCTACAGGCCAATATCTTTAATTAATTCTGTAGCCAAAGTGGTAGGGGGTGTAATCCTGAACAGGTTAACTGCATGGGCAAATGAGAACAATGTTATATCCCCAATACAATACGGCTTCAGACCTGGCCACTTGACAGTAACTCAGTGTCTGAACCTATATTTGATTATAGGTAAATACACCTTGGCCCGGCAGGGAACCATCCACATGGCTTTTATGGACTTATCGTCCGCATTTGATTGTGTGGACAGAGGCAAACTATGGGACACCATGTTAAAGATGGGCGTTGAGCAGAATTTAATTAACTTATTGGCTGACCTGCACTCCGATACAAGAGCTAACGTTCGATATACCCAAGACCTGAAAGTGACGGGGGATATCAGAATTAACCGGGGTGTTCGACAGGGGTGTATCCTGGCTCCATTCCTCTTCAACTTGTATATTAACGAGTTGGAGGAATACTTGCTAAGAACTGGAGCGGATTACCCCTATGTAGGCCGAAAAGGCATTCCAGTTCTGCTCTACGCGGACGATGCTGTCCTTATTTCAAGGACAGCAATCGGCCTTCAGACACTTTTAAACTCCTTCTTTGATTTCATGGAGTCTCGAGGCCTAAGTATTAACAACTCTAAGTCCTATGTTATGAAGACAGGCCTAGGGTCACGAAAATCTAATCTTTTTAACATAAATGGGGAAAAAATTCCAACCACCAAAACCTTTTCATATCTCGGGGTCCTTCTTGATCATCAATTATCTTGGGGCCCGCTGTTTTTAAGAAGAAGGGTGAGGTAACCCGCGTTTACGCAGCCATACTTGGCTTTGCGAGAAAAATGGGCAATAGCCCGGTGGCTGCCTTGCTTAAATTATACCAGGCCAAGAGCATTGCCGTTGCTTGCTACGGAAGTGAGCTCTGGGGCTACAGCCAGACGCGGGACCTGGAGGTTGTAGAAAATAACTTTCTGAAGAAGATACTGAGGCTGCCAAGGGGAACCGGAAACTTCTCGGTACACGAGGAGCTAGGTGTGCCCTACCTTAGTGATAGAATAGCAGCAAATCCCCTATTGTGTTGGATGAACTGTTGGCTAAATAACGACATACCTTTTACCCATGATATATTAAAAGAAGCTTTAACTTGGGATGGTAGGTTTAAGGTCCCGTGGCTGAAGTATATTAATGATTGTCTTATTGAAATAGGACGGCCTGATCTGTTTTTATCCCCAAATTTCATTACTAATTCAGATGTCACTTTTGTGAAAAATACATTCATGACAACTAGGTATTTTGACCGGGAGGAGGTTGAGCTCCAGAAAGACAGTGTTAGGAAACATGTTCTACTTAAAACCTGTCTACAAATGGAACCATATCTATCATGGCCTATGACTGGCTTCTAACGTTACCTATTAACAAGGTTCCGTTTTGATCTGTTTCATCTCTTACTGGCGGTACCGAGTGGGGCCCATCGAGGTCAAGTGTTGCCAGCTTGCGGCTGCGACGGAAAGTCTCCGCAAGATCTGGCACACTTTTTATTTATTTGTCCTTATTACATAGTACCTCGGAGGCTATATCTAAAACCATGCCTGAAAGAACTGAAATTTTCACAGATCAAACCAGCACTTTACTACCTTCAACTCCTGAAATGTGACTGCACCTTATTTGTATGCAGTTTTCTGAAATTAGCAATTACCTTCAGGAAAAGTATGGAGGGATAATTATGCTGCTATTGCCGTTAGGTATTTTTAACTTTTTTACCTTGTTATAATTATTTATATTCTTAACAAGTTTATTCTGCCTGTTACTCTTGTCTTATATTGTTTATGTAAATTTTTGTTTTACAAATGAAATGGATGGTTTGATTTTAACTGTATGTTTATGAATTGCGCTTTTATGATTGTAAGGTTTACAATCGAATAAAGTCATTTGTACTGTACTGTACTGTACTGTACCCTCCACAAAAAGGTCTCCCCATCTCTCGATGCCAGCCACCCTGAGGGGAGTTGATAAACTATCTAACAAACACTCCGGAGTCCCAGGGGAGTTCCAGATTGGGGCTAATCCTGAATAGTATCCCAGTTTTAATGAAGCTCTAAGGCCAGCCCATGATTTAGCCAGCCCCTGTAACACCTTCAACCTGACTTTTTTGAAAAATGTTGCATTGCCATATTTATATAGGTAGCCTTGCTCGGGTATACCCGAACCTCTCAACATGGCCGAAAACATGGCCCCGACACACTCACTGCTGGGAGTTTTTAGCAACATACGTGAGTAAGAAAGTTGGAAGGCCCAAGCGTATAACTGTATGTCAGGAGCTGCTAAACCTCCCTTTTCTCTTCGCCTTCTGATTTTTTTCCAAGCTATCCTAGACTGTCGAGAAGCCCAGACGAAGGCATTTAAATCGCTCTGGAGCTTTCCCAGAGCTCTCGTGTCAAAGTGTAACGGGATAGCACCAAAGAGAAAGGTAAATCTAGGCATAATGGACATCTTGATAAGATTGACTCGCCCGAGTATTGAGAGTGGTAAAAGGGCCCAAGAATTCATTAGTTTACGAGTTTCTCTAGCTATTAGCATTAAGTTATGGGTGGGTATCTTATCTATCTCCTGGAGAATGTAGATTCCCAAATATCTCATGCTAGTCATCAAAGAAGGGAGCTGTTGGTGAACCTGCATATTCCAAGCCATTATTTCGGTTTTGGAGGTATTGATCTTATACCCTGAGACTGCACCGAATTCCAGTGCCAACTCCATAACTGCGGGGTAAGCGGTGTTCAAATCCGATGTAAATATAAGCACATCGTCAGCATAGAGAGCCACCTTTTTTTCCCATTCCCCATATCCGAAAGATGATATTCTGAGATCATCTCTCAGAAGTTGGGCGAAAGGTTTGATATACAAATTAAATAATAAAGGGGAAAGGGGACACCCCTGGCGCGTACCTCTGGAAATCTCACAAGGTTCAGCAAGGAAGCCGTTTATAAGTAGATTGGCCGAAGGCTTACTATACAAAAGGGCTACAGATCGCCTAAAGTTCTTTCCAACCATGAACTTGGGCAGGACCTCCGACAGGAACACCCAGTTAACCCTGTCGAAGGCCTTGGCCGCGTCAAGAGTCAGAACAGCGAGTGGAAGGGAATAAGGTGAGGCTAGGTCTACAGCCCCGATCAGATCATGGGTCAATTCTGAGAGATGACGCCCTGGTATAAAGCCCTTTTGGTTCTGATATAACAGGCCTCCAACCTCCCTACTAAGCCGTTTAGCCAAAATGGAGGCAAAGATTTTATAGTCAGCATTTAATATAGAGATAGGCCTATAGGATTCACAGCTCTTGGGAGACTTCCCCTGTTTTAATATTAAAGTTATGGTTGCATTATTCCAGCAAGGAGGAGGAATCAAGCCGTCTAGAAGGACTTGATTAAACAGAATTGTCAAAGTCGGGACGACCTCCTTAACAAGAGATCTATATAATTCAGTGGGAAGACCATCAGGGCCTGCTGCCTTGCCCCTTTTTGATCTCATTATTTCACAATGGACCTCCTCTTGAGTAATCAGGAGGTCTAGGGCAGCTTGTTGTTCCGAGGTAAGCACAGGAAGATTTAACTTGCTTAACCAAGATTGGATCCTCACACAATCTGAGTCACCATCCTCGCTGTAAATTCCCTGGAAGAAAGAATGGAACGCCCCTCTAATATCGTCATCCGAGGTGTGAGATAAACCATCCTTAACGACCATGCTGATATTGTTTCATGCCTGATCTGATTTTGTTTTCCAGGCAAGAAGTTTGCCTGCCCCTTCGCCATACTCGAAATGGGCTAACTTACTAGCCTCCCATCTTTGCATTAAACGTGAGCTCAGCATATTATCTAGCTGGGCCTTAAGATCCCTGAGCTTGGTGTGATTCTCAGTAAGTAAGCTCGGGTTATGTAAATCGAGTGAAAGCTGAGTAGCCTTGATATTGCGCTCTAGCTCGAATATTTCTTCCTTATATTTTCTACTCTTGTGAATCGCGATGCTAGTAATAATACCACTGAGGGCATTGTTGTCTGCGTCTCATTTCCACAATGTGTTGTGTGGGGCCCACCCTCCCAGCCTCCCGGACATCCAGTCTTGTGTTTGTGGTTGTTGTAGCCTTGGACATGGCCTTGCCTTGATTTGTGAAGGGTGCATGGAGACGTTAGTGGCATGAGCGTGGTTTGTGAGTGTGGTTGTGTGCGGTGAGTGCTTGGGGGAAGTTGCGTGCATTTGGTGTATATGTTGTGTGGACCCCATTGCCCCCATGTTACGTAAGTTGTTTGTGTACTCACCAGGCTCTGCGACTCCTTCAACTCCGTGTACTCCCACCGGCGGTAGCAGGGCCATCACCTTCTCCTCCCAGGGATGGTAGTGTACGGGTCTGCGGGGCGGCCCACCTCCAGTGATGTTAGTCTGGGCATATTCTTCATTCATTTTCCTCTTGACCGCCCGGCGCAGATCGTACCACCTGGCTTGGTATTCATGCCTGGTCCTTCGGACGGGCGCAACAGCATTCACCTTGTCGACAATCCTCTGCCACATGGCAGATTTTGCAGATATGCTGGTCTGTCTGACCAATGTTCCAAACAGCTGTGGCTCGACTCTGATGACTTCGTTGACAAGGAGCTCCAGCTCCGCCGTAGTGAACTTTGGATTCTTGTCTGTGGGCATGGTGTGGGGTGTGGGTGTGGGTGTGGATGGTTGTGGGTGTGTATGTGAGTGTGTGTGTGTGTGAATGTGAAGAGGGGGATGTTTGTGGTGGAGGTTGTGTGAAGGTGTGTGAGTGAAGGTGTAGTGAAGGTATGGGTAATGTGGAGTTGTTTGTGTGTGGGGTCTGGCAGCAGTGGGTCTGTTGCAAAGGCTCATGGGTTGTGTGTGTGGGCCCTTTTTATTGGTCCATTTTTGGGTGTGGCTGTGTTTGAATTTTGGTGGGTGTGTTATAAGAGGTGGTTGTGATTTGGGGCCTCTGTTTGGCTGTTTGGATGTGCCAGGTCAGTCATTGAGATGTATTTTGTCGTGTGGATGTGTTTGGTGGTGTTGCGCGAGTCGAATTGACCCTCCTTGTGCTGTTTTACAGTGTCCTGGTTCTGTATGAGTCTTTTTCGCGTAGGTGCGATCCGTACATACGCATATGCTGGGTGTGGGTGCTGGGGTACGGTGTTGGAGTGCGGTGCGTACATGCGGTGGGGGTATGGTGCGTACACGGGCGGACCTGGGGTACGGCGCGTGCATGCGGAGGTACTGCGCGTACATGGGGGGTGCGGTGCGTATATGCGGTGGGGGGGCAGGGGGTACGGTGCGTACATGCGGTGCTGGGGTAGGTGCGTACATGCGGTGGGGGCAGGGGGTATGGTGCGTACATGCGGTGGGGGACGGGGGTTCGGTGCGTACATGCGGTGCTGGTGTACGGTCCGTACATGCGGTGCTGGGGTACGGTGCGTACATGCGGTGCTGGGGTACGGTGCGTACATGCAGTGAGGGGCAGGGGGTACGGTGCGTACATGCGGTGGGGGGGTAGGGGGTTCGGTGCGTACATGCGGTGCTGGTGTATGGTCTGTACATGCGGTGCAGGGGTACGGTGCGTACATGCGGTGCTGGGGTACGGTGCGTACATGCGGTGAGGGGCAGGGGGTACGGTGCGTACATGTGGTGGGGGGCAGGGGGTTCGGTGCGTACATGCGGTGCTGGTGTACGGTCCGTACATGCGGTGCAGGGGTACGGTGCGTACATGCGGTGCTGGGGTACGGTGCGTACATGCGGTGAGGGGCAGGGGGTATGGGGCATACATGCGGTGGGGGCAGGGGGTACGGTGCGTACTTGAGGTGGGGGAGGCAGGGGGTAAGGTGCATACAGGCGGTGCTCGGGTCCGGTGCGTACATGCGGTGGGGGGCAGAGGGTACGGTGCGTACATGCGGAGGTACGGTGCGTACATGTGGGGGTGATGCGCGTACATGGGGGGGACGGCCCGTACAGTTGCGGGGCTGGGGTACAGTGCGGACAGGGTGATGCACGGTGCTGACAGAATTGGGGGTGGGGGGGCTGTACGGCTCGTACACGGGCATAGGTTTACCTGTGTACACGTGTGCTACTGCATTATCTCCGTACGGGCCTTTTTCCGTGCGATTGTGTATTCGGACGGACTGTCGGGATCGTACTTGCGCGCTCGGACTTGTGTTTTACGATTTGCACGTACAAATGTCCGGCTCACTCTCGTGCACTTTTCCCGACGATATTCGGACGTAAAAAATCTCCGGCGCACTCTCGTTTTTTTTCCCGACGCTATTCGTAGATATTTTTCGCGTACAGATCATACTTGGCCGTTTGTATGGTACTTGTACGACTCGTAAATAAAAAAATACGGATACGAGTCGTACGGTATCGGCACCTCAATATTGGGTTGTGAGAGGGGCTATTGTAGAAACTTGGGGTAGTGCTACCTATCACATTCTCGCTCCCAGCCCCTTAAAAGCCTTCTACTAGACTGAAATGCTGAGTTGAGACAAAGAAGTTCAACTACAAAAGATAGACAGGACTGTGAGCTACCTTTTCCTCGTGTACGCTTTCTGTGAGGCCAGGGGTTGTAAGGATAGTCTCAGGGGTAGCAATGGGCAGTTCAGGGGTAGCGCCTACAACCTCTGCCACCCTCAAATTCCAGCCATGGCCATTTGGCTCTTATTTTCAACTCAAACCCTCTTATCTCCAAATTTAAGTGTAAGCTTGGACCATTTTAATGTATGCACTGTTAGATACGACATACAAATATTCATTTATTTTTGTGTTTAAACCTCGTGGATGAAGTGCCAAACCAACTTAAAATAATTTACAATTAACGCTCTGCATCTGATTGCCACTGCATTTTCTAACCGACTAAAAGTGACTTCAAATTAGTAATAAAAAAATGTACGAGTAGACTAAATGGAGTTTCTTTCTTTTCTGTGGCAGAAATTGCCTTGTTTTCAAGATGAGTGAATGGGTGCCAGAGTCATGCAGAAACTGCGGCGAAAGGTCATTTGGTAAGCCATCTTTTTCAGTGCTATGTAAAATATCAAGAAAAAATGTATACAGCAGGACATGGTAGGTGCTTTTTTTATAACGCTTTTTATTGGATTTAATACAAGAACCTATGCATAAAGAACACAATACAAGGTACAAACGATACAGCTCAATTCCGGAGATCTTTTCTTTGTAAACCCTAATCTATTTACACAGTCATGTGGTGTCAGCCACCCGAGGTCCTCCACGACCCTCCTCAGTTCCCCGAATCCCTTGTAAGTGCTCAAACCTGTCTCTCATTTATTTGCAGAAATACACGCCAACTGCTTGGATCGGGAACTGTGTATATGGCTTGGGTGCTGCCAGTCATTAATTTGTAAAATATTGAGTGCAGGTGCTCCAATTTTTTGTATTAGGAGGCCACACCCACTTCCCCTGGCTGTTCCACCACTGGCTCCACCCACTTCTCTATATGCTCCGCCAAAATTCTACAACTGGCACTGCTGAAAGCCAGATGGTAATATCGGAGATACATTTCAGCCAGCGAGCTTTCCTCCAACAAGGTTCCTCCCCTCCAGTGCCCCAAGTAAATTTTGGAAAGAAATGAAATCACAAAGTGCATTTAAAGCACAATTTTGACATAAATTTGCTAAAATGACTAATGCACTGAAAGGGAATACATGAAATATTTCAGTGCTCTATGTGCCGATTTGGGGTAAGGACAATATTGGGGTATATCCTGGTCCCTGTATCATAGCGGGCAGACCGAACTTGTGACTTTCCCCCTGTCTAGCACGACCAGAGGACTGCAAGTGGGGCTTTGTGCTTTTAGGTGCAATACCTACCATAAATCTTTAAAATTGCACATTTCCAGTTCTAACAATTAGATTTTTGTCCTTTTGGTGTCAAATAATGTATTACATTTTACTTTATTGTTCTAAATTGGTGTGAGGTTTTTCTTATGTTGATTTTTCACTTTAATACTGTTTGTGTGCTGAATAAATACTTTACACATTGCCTCTACGCTAATCCTGAATGCTTTTGTGCCAAGCTATCCGAGGGTTAAGTACAGATTAATTTAGTAACTTCTAAGGTTCACCCTGACAGAGATTGTGACTGTTGATTTAGAAGGGCTCACTCCCTCCCCTTCAATCAACAACCCAATTTCTCACAACAGCCATAAAACTTTCATCTTGTACATACACGCACAAAGATTTGACTGTGGCTGTCACAAGGGATAGTGGAAAACCCTCTTTTACCAAGTAGAGCAAAACTTCAGAGCGACCAGGAGAAGGGACAGGATAGAAAAAAGGCAGTGCTGAGAAGAGAGGAACCAAGGAGAGGGACGGTATAAAAGAAGGCTATACTGAGACAAGGCAGGTAGGGGTAGAGAGAGTGAGAGAGCAGGCACTGCTGAGGGGAGACAAGGCAAAAGCAGGAAACGGGATGAGAGCAAAAGGTTTGTAGGCAAGAGGTTTGGGAGAAAGAGGGGGAGCAATGAATGCTGAGAAAAAAATGTCCAGGCATGAAGGTATTGGAGGGTGAGGTCAAGCCCTTGTGGGGAGAGAGGGACTAGAGTGTGGAAGGCAGAGAAAACAGTAATTGTTGTGCAGGGACTGGAACTCAGTCAGGACCTGACTGTCACAATGGGGCATGCATCGCGCCTTCCCTTCCTGAGATATTAATAGAAGTCATCAAACTATTTTTTTTTATAACGTTTTAATCTGTGACTTCTTGTCATGATGGGCAATAAAAAAAAAATTGTATTCATTTATGGTTAAACATAGCGCATAGAGTTCCATATTAGTTTGTACAGCTACCTTTACATCAATGTCTTTACAACAACTTATATTGACATCATGAAACATTATTCTTTACATTTCCTGATACCTGTTAGACACATCCACGGCTCAATTATTTTTGATTTTGATACATCCTCATAAAAAAAAGTAGCAAGACTAGGATCCCGGGTGTCCCCCAGCCTGTAGCATTGTACATTTCCAACATTAATGACAAAGCAACATAACCAAGACAGGTAACCTTACATTTTGAGCACTGTGTATATGCTGTAGTGTGTAGCCATTCATCTGGTTGCATGGATCTTAGGTATTGCACCAATGGGTCCCAGAAGTCCTTAGATCTAGAGGCTTGTGGTATTTCTTCTGCATAAGTTTCCAGTCTCTCTTTACAATAGGTCATGTCAGTGATCCAGTCCTTGCTTTGTGGTATTAGTCTACTCCCCCATCTTATAGCTATTCGTCTCTTGGCTAATAGTAGTGCCACAGCTAGGAATTTGTGTCTTCTGGCCAGTTTGATTTGGTATATTCCTAGTAGGCAGCCTAAAGGAACATTAGGTATCTGTCCGGTCAGCATAGTGGTAAGGATATTGGTCACCTCTTGCCAATAGTGTTGGGAAGCCCGTGAGAACTCTGCCACTTGCTACTTGCCGCCACAGCGCCATAGGGGTCCAGAAGGGAAGCGGGACAGGAATTCAGGTCCCAGGATCCCCTTGTGGCTCCTGACACCGCCGACGCCCGCACCACGCATCCGGAGACGCTTTAAATCTTTGGCCGGGCTCCCCAGCGCGGGAAGCCCGTGAGAACTCTGCTACTTGCCGCCACAGCGCCATAGGGGTCCAGAGGGGGAGCAGGACAGGACTTCAGGTCCCAGGCTCTCTTGCGGCTCATGACGCCGCAGACGCCCGCACCACGCACCCGGAGGCGCTTTAAATCTTCGGCCGGGCTCCCACAGCGCGGGAAGCCCTTGAGACCTCTGCCACTTGCTACTTGCCGCCACAGCGCCATAGGGGTCCGGAGGGGGAGCGGGACAGGACTTCAAGTCTCAGGCTGCCTTGTGGCTCCTGACGCCGCCGACGCCCGCACCTCGCGCCCGGAGGCGCTTTAAATCTTCGGCTGGGATCCCGCAGCGCGGGACGCACACAGGTTTGCCCGGGTCAAGGGCGGGCCCGCCTGCGCCCGTCCGAGAGCGGACGAGGCTGGGCTCGGCCACCCCTCTTGAAAGCAGCATTGAGATACGGCTTGTCTTGATACCTAAGTAAGCCCACAAAGTCTAGCTACCATGGGAAAACGCACCATGCTACCACCAGCACGCCCAATCACAGTTAGTATTGACAGCATACTCGATAGGGTGGTTAATAGAAAGGTGCCTGTCCCTGGATACCGAAGGGCGTGAGGCTGTTTTACATCATAGAGGAGCTCTATCAGACTACACCTCTGTCCCTACCCTTTGGGCTTGAACCTGACAAATCCCCTCCTACTACAAGGAGCATCAGTGGTCCAGACATAATTGAGACAGCAGAGTTACACTCAGCCAACAACACTACCCCGCCTGTTGGAATCCCTGCCGTCAAACAGAAGCTAAAGACTGGGAAACCCATCAGCATTAAAAGGAAACAGCCCATCCGCACCACCCCCGCTCGAACCTGTCTCTCTGTCTGGATATAACCATCTCTAACTAATGTTATTGATAACCCAGAAACTTCTGATGCTCCAGCGGCATCATCAACAATTTTGACTACGAGGTTGAATTGCTCAATCGGCACACAGACTGAGCCATCACCCTGCTTTGAGAGTAGTGGGGATACCATGCCACCTTAGTGAACAAACCAGTTAATGCACTTTTGGAGGAAAAATTTGCCTTACTTAAGGCATCTATAGATAACCTGGCTGTAATTATAGCGGGGGCGGTCATCCAGTAGGGAATGTGCAAATGCTCACCACCACCAAGGGAGGAGGGGGGGGGGCTTTAAGGGTGTAACAACAAGTATATTGAGTACATCGACTCACACCCCACTTGGAAATCAACCCTCCACTGCTAGTGTTATTACTTCAGTAAGTAAGTCTTGTGTGTCAATAGATCAAACTTTGTCCTGCCCTGACTTAAAACTCAGCTAGACAGGGCAATGGCACCGAAACCATCAGCAATCAAGCCGCTATTACACGTACTCAATGCGGACAGGAGAATGCAAGCTGCCCCAGTAGATCCAAGGAAGCAGCCCTGAACCCATTGACTGGCAGTTCAAGCAGCAATGTTTTATCCCACACAAATAGCAATCCCCTGGCAGCTAATTAAGACATCTTGAGCTTGCCACCTGCTGCATGTCCTTACATGCTGGTCCTGGCAGGGGTACCAACACTAAAAAAGGACCAGCACGAAACATGGGAACAACTGCGCAACAAATGTGTTGATTGGCTGTCAAGGTATAGGAGGTTACAACTATCTGATTCAAAGGACATCATCATGGTACACAGAGTTGGGTGGGTTGGCGCGTCCATGAAAAACATCGAAGGGGACTGCATCATAATTAATTTTTGCAGGCCAGCCTTGGTGAGATACCTACTGAGGCCCTGTGAGCTTGAAACCTTTAGGAGTACCAACATTTGCTGATTACCTCTTGGTTATTTTTATAAGCCATACCAAGGGCCCTGTTCCAATGTGTCTCCTCCTGTCCACACCCCAAATAGGTTTCAGGCTCTTTCAGGTCTGGATATGCAAGATTGACTGCCTTCTCTTGTGGTAGCACCCACCCCTACAGATAGCCTTCCTCACTTAATGAATGCAGAAACGCCTGTTTCTGATACTGGTCCCTCCAATTCCATTGCATCTTGCTCTCCTACTCAACCATCGTGGGCTAACTGAGCAAAACCTGGTCCCACCAAGATTATAACTGACGAAGCTAGGATGAAAGTTCTCTCATGGAACTTAGCTGGGCTAAGGTAAAAAAAAGGTGATTCTTCCTGGGTACACTTCCTTGCCACTCACCATATTATAGCTCTACAAGAAACATGGGAGCCCTCTGACCATTTTTATCTGGATGGTTTTATATCATTCTGTAAACCTGCTACACCGTCAAACATGGTTAGAGCTGGGGGGGGTCTCCTTTTGATGTTTAGTCTCAAACTTTCTTATAACATTAAGCTGATTGACTTCTGCTCGCCCCATGTGCGAGCTGCAGAATTGTCAGGGAAGAACTTACCAACTCTCCTTGTGGTTAATTTTTACGATTCTTTCACCAGAACCCATGAGACTGAGCACCTAATGGCACTAGAGGGCTTCTTGGTAAGTCTGGAGAAAGAACAGAAGTATATTATGATATGCTAATTCTGGGAGATTTTAATACCCGTACTTGCCCCATTAATTGTGTAGCAATGCTGGAGGAGGAAGACGGTCCGCAGTGAATCATTTTGAACATTCTCCGTCTGGTACCTTCTTAGAAGGCATCCTATCAGCTCATAACTTGAACTGCTTACAACAATCAGATAGGTCCACATCTGTATCTACCTACATTGGTCATGGTTGTCAAAGTATAATTGACCATATACTGGTATCCTCTCCACTGACATCGGCCGTAGGAACTCTAAGTGTTACCCAGAATTGTTTTAGTGATCATAACCCTTTGACATTGGATCTCCATCTACAAGCTGCCTTCAAGGGTAGTATCACTAGCCAATTTACTAATACAAATATTAATCCTAAAGACCAAGCACGCAGAGTGAGGTGGGAAAGGATCACCCCTGAAAGTTTTATTGATAATCTGTTTACTATTTGTGCCACGCAGTTTATGGTGTGCTTACACCAGGAATCTCATGCCAGATCTATTTTGGATGCCTTTGAATTAATTATGAAGCAGGTTGCCTCTAATCTATCTACCACGACCAGAGTAAGGTGTCCAAAACTAAATAGGTGGTTTGATGATACCTGCTTGACTACCCATAAGGAGCTCATGCAGGTTCTCAAGCAAAAACCGAGGGTGGCATTATTAGTCAAAAACAGTAGAAAGGCATATAAACTTGCAGTACAGAGCAGGAAAAACAATTAAGGGAGATGGCCTGGGAGGAGCTTAGCCAAGCCAGTGTGCTGGCCAACAGCTCCAAATTTTGGTCTGTTGTTAATAGTCCTGTCTTTGACAAGTCACGAAATTCCTGAAGAGATTATTTAGTTCCCGCAGAGAAATGGGTCCAGCACTTTGGCAAAATTTACAGTGATAACAACCACGGGCACTCCGTGGGACAAACTGTTCCCGGATTAGCACGTTCTCCTCTTGTTTTTAACATGGACGAGGTTCACAAAGCCGTTATCACAACTTCAGGGGGAAAAGCGCCCGGCCCCGATGGAGTACCGGCCTACCTTTTTAAGGCAGACCCAAAAGTCTGGGCTAAGATCTTAACACATGTTTTTAACGCAGCCTGTATGTCTGGTTTTCCCTTATCATGGGCAAAGGCGGTTATCATCCCCATTTTTAAAAAGGGCGCAAGGGACGACCCGGCATGTTATAGGCCCATCTCGCTCCTTGACTCTGTGGCCAAAATCATGGGAAAAGTAGTCTTGGAGCGACTAACGGCTTGGCTTGATCGTGCGAACATCGTCTCTGACTTCCAATATGGTTTTAGGCAGGGGAAAGGGACTCTGGACCAATGTCTTAACCTTCATTCGTTGATAGGGAAGTACACTGTCGCCAAGGGAGGGGACCTACATTTGGCTTTCATGGACTTAACCTCAGCCTTCGACCTTGTCAATAGGTCTAAGCTGTGGTTGATCCTTCGGGACATGGGGCTAGATGCTGATCTGATCTCCTTCCTGGTTAACGTCCATGACAATACAACGGCCACAGTACGCTTTAATGAAGATGGAAGCTTGACCGACTCCTGGGAAGTAAAAAGAGGGGTTCTGCAGGGATGCATATTAGCCCCTCTGCTGTTCACCCTCTACATTAATAAACTAGGGGATTCTTTAATAACCTGTTGTAAAGACAGACCAAGAGCTGGCACCAAAATGATCCCAGAACTTCTGTACGCCGATGATGCGGTTCTAGTGTCAGGAACAGCTAGGGTGCGGCAACTACTTTTAAATTGCTTTATAGACTTCATGGACTGTTTGGATTTAATCACTAATTTTTAAAAATCGCACGCTATGACCATAGGCTCTAGGAGGGCACCAAAGGCCAAATTCTACTGTAAGGGGGCAGAGCTAACTAAAGTGTCCACCCTCCCATACCTAGGGATATTTTTCGATGGCCAACACTCATGGTGCACACAACGCGCACTTGAAAAGAACGTTTTAGCAAGAGCAGCAGGGGCAACAATAGATTTTGCGAAAAGAAAAGGGTCAAAGCCGTTCCCTGCGCTCCTGAAGGTCTATAATGCGAAGTGTATTTCCATGACTACCTATGGCAGCGACATTTGGGGTTACAAAGATGTAAAAGAAATCCAAGGGGCCGAGATCAATTTTATGCGCAAACTTCTCTCGGTCCCTGTATCTACCCCATTTTTTAATTTACATGAGGAGCTGGGAGCAGGTTATATTTCAGACCTGATTGCAGCTGCGCCACTCCTACGTTGGTTGAGAATTTGGGCTCAACCAACCCCAAATTTAAATCAACTCATTATCCTAGATTGCTTAGCCCTGGAGAAGGCATTAAATATTCCCTGGCTGAAATATATCAAGGATCAGACTGAGAACTTTGGCTGCCCCAATCTGTTTTTGTCCCCTCTTCCTTTGGCTAAGTCCGCTATCAGAGAGGTTAAACAGCAGTTTCTAGACAGACGCCAAGGCCTAAGGGAGGAAAAAGAACTAATCAAACCCTTGGTGAGAAAGTTTGTCACATTGAGCCTGGGCCAGCAGATGTAACCATATTTATCATATGTAAACAAAGCTTACCATCTCTTTGTTCTGACGAGATTCCTATTGAATATGGTTCCCTGGTTACTGGCCTTTCCTAAAGGCTACTCTAAACTGGACTCAACAAACCTTTGTCCTTGTGACAACTTCTCCGGGCAAGACACTCTTCATATAATGTTTTTCTACGCTTATCATGACTCCCTGCGTAGGAAGTTTTTTCTTCCTCTGCTAAGGGGCCGTAATTTTGTGCAAGTAAGGCAGGCGCTGGTCTATTTACAAATGCTAGCCTCTCCTATAGTCTGTGTTGGGGTAGCAAGTTTCTTAATTGGGGCCATCAGACACAGCAATAGGTTGTTGTTGAATTAGCCATTGTGAACAAGGTTTATTTTCGTTTGTTTATTTTTATTTAATTTAATTTTATTTTCGTTTATGTTTATTTTTGTTTATGTTTATTTTCGAAACAATGTAATATAATCTTAATGAGATTATATACTCGCTCTCAGTATTCCGATTATTACGTTTGTTTTTAATTTATCTGCCATCATGGAAAGCTAATGCTATTTTTACCTTGTTATGCTGTAATCTTTACTGTTGAGATGAAGTGTGTCATAAAGGGAAGATCTTTTTATATGAATACTTCTTGTATGAATTTTATAATGATGTTCAAACTGAATCTTTCGTCCCTTTTTATGACAGTCCGCAATTTACCCTGTTGTATTTTTCTTATTTTTTTAAAAAGCGATGTGTTGTTTATGAATTACGTGTTGATATGATTCTTAGATCGATTATATCATTGTGCCATGGAGTAATTGTTCATCTGACCTTTTTTTAATATCTCTGTCTATAACAGTCAAATGGGCGGAATACTGTTTAATATTTTTAATGGGTTTTAAGATCATCAGGACATGTACTCTCAATTGGTTCATATGATGTTTTATACTGTATTGTGGTGTACTTTCATGGCTCTAACCAGCCGAATAAGTTGATTTTGACTTTGACTTCAGTGTTGGAGTTTTGGGCATGCCATATGCAGAAAATCCACTCTTTGAGCGTTGCATCTATGACATCTGTTATCCTCTCGTAGTCCATGCTTATGTAATTTCACTGGTGTATAGTATGCTTGTTGTATAAATTTGATATGTATGATTTGCAAATTACAATTTGATGAAAGCATTTGTGTCTGGGCGCAACTATATTCCCAGTCTTCTTTAACTATGGAAATACCAAGTGTTTCTTCCCATCTCTGTAGGGTATTTTCATTTTCCTTATATTGCTCCCTTTGGGCCGTGTTATAGAGGCGTGTAACTAGACATTGGCGTGTTGTTGATGTTATAAGGATTTGGAGTGCATTGTGTGTCAGTGGCTCGTTTGGGAATGTAGGGTACAGTTCTTTCACTGCCAATCGCAATCGGAGGTATGCAAATATCTTTAAGGGTGTGCGATGTGCACTTAGGGAGATGTCAGTTGATGCTATAAATTGTCTGTGTGGGAACATGTCACCCATAGTGCTGATGCCCATTTCCTTTAGTAATTTAATCATGTTCTTCTCTTGTGTCACAATTATTTGTGGTTGGTGTATCATGGGCAAATCTGGTGCATATGTAGGGAGTTTATGAGCTCTTTTCGCCAGCATATACCACGCCATTGATGTGCAGCAGACTGGATTTAGTTCAGCTCTCGGTTTGTTCCGTCGCAGCTCTGATATACAAGTAATCAGAGGGGTTAGATTGACGCTGTCATATTCTACTGCAATGTGCGGTATGTGTGCATGTGGGTGTAGCCAGTAATGTGCGTGCTGTGCTTGCACACAGAGTAGTATAGTTGCAAATCTGATGCTCTGAACCCTCCCTGCATATATGGCCTGGTCAGTTCTGCCCAACCCACTCTTGCTTCTTTGCCTGCCCACGCCAGCCTGGACAAGGAGATATGCAGTTTAGTGAATACCTTTTGTGTAGGTCTCACCGGTATATTCATGAATAAATGAAGGAATCGCGGTAGCACCACCATCTTCTGTATTGTATCCTGTCTGCTAGTGACAGCGGCAATCTGATCCACTTATCTATCTGATCGTCTAGTTTCAATATGGCTCTTCCATATTTTTCTCTTAGTACTAGTTCCGGATCTCGGTGGATCCAAATATCTAGATAGTTCACGGGTTCCGTCTGCCATTGTAGTAGATAATCTAAATGGGGTTGTACTATAGTGGGCTTGAGTGGTATCACCACGGATTTATTCCAGTTAATGCTAAGGCCTGAATAGTGGGCGAAGCAAATATATTCTCTGATGAGTTCATTTAAGTTATCTGCTGGATGCTGTTTATAGAGGACCATGTCATCGGCATATAGCGATATACTATTTGGTCGGAGTTGAAATTGCAATGCAGTATCGGCATGCCTTTGCCGGATCTTACAGGCTAGGGGTTCTAATGCAAGAGTGAATAGGAGTGGCGAGAGCGGGCATCCCTGCCTTGTCCCCTTACATATTTTGATAGGGTCAGATATGTTGCCATTTATTCGTATTCGTGCACTCGGCTCCGTGTATAATAGCGTTATCCAGCGTAGGTATGGTTTGAGAAATCCCATTCTCCGCAGTACAGTAAACAGAAAGGGCCATTCAACAGAGTCGAACGCTTTCGCTGCATCCAATTATGCCGCAGCAGCTGGCAGTTCTGGATCTAGGTGATGGAACATGGTGAATATGGTCCTCAGGTTCTGTGTTGTGGACCTGGTTGGTATAAACCCGGACTGGTCCGGCAGGACCATATTTCTCATTAGGAGTTGTAGCCACAGTGCAATAATTTTGGCCAGTATTTTAGCGTCTATATTTATCAATGATAATGGTCGATAGGACTCGCATTTAGTGAGTTCTTTATCTGGCTTGAGGAACGTTACTAGCAATGCTTCCCGCAGTGATGGTGGCAGTACTCCCTCTTCATAAGCTTCATCGTACATTGCAGTAAGGTGGGGAATTAGTCAATCTTTGTATTCTTTATAGAACTCCCCGGGTAGCCCGTCTGTTCCGGGGGCTTTATTGTTTGGGAGGAACTTGATCTCCTCTTTTATCTCATCCTCTGTAAAAGGATGACAAAAGTATTCTCGGTACTCGTCCGAGAGCCACGCTAAGGCTACGTCGTCTAGATATTGACTTATCTCAGGTGGGGTCACTTTTATCTCTGAGGAATATAAGCGTGTATAAAAATTCGAGAAGCAATCAATAATAGACCGGGTATCATATTGAGGCACATCTTGCTCATCTAATATTCGTGTTATGTGAGTCATTGAGTGTGCTGGACGTATCTTGCTTGAAAGTGCACAGCCCGGGCGCCTTCCCTCTCCGTAGTTTCGTGCCACAAATCTACGTGATATGTATTTTACTTCACTGTCTGCGAATTTGTGATAGGTATCTAGTTTATTTCTGATTTCTTCTAGTATCTTGGGGTTTAGCGTAGTCGTGTATTTTGTTTCTAATTGTTTGATTTTTGTTTCTACCTTCATTAGCTGTTGTTGGATATCTTTCAGTGTGCCTGCATGTTTCCTTGTACAGAAACCCCCAATCGTCACTTTGAAAACTTCCCATAGTATTCGAGAGCCGTCCCACATTGCATTCAAAGTAGTCAGTGATGGCCTACTTCAGGTTTACTCTGAACACCTGATCCAGCATTGCACTCTGTTGGAGATGCCAGTTCAACTGTCTAGCGGTATGCGTGGGGAGGGCCAGGTCTAGGCGAACCGATGCATGGTCTGATAGTGTTTTAGCCATATGTTCTATTGATGTTGTCCATGTGCAGACGTAGTGGGTGGCTTTCCAGAAGTCTATTCTAGACCATTTGTTATGAGTCGTAGATATGCATGTGCCCTCTCTGCATCCCTGGTGTCTCATGCGCCATATATCCAACATTTCATAGTCTTCCATACCATCCCTGAGTGCTTTAGCAGATTGTTTCCCATACTTCTCATTGCATGTGGATCTATCCATTGTGGGATCTATACACTTGTTGAAATCTCCCCCCAGATAATCGCCGACGGGGGCATTTGTGCAAAGAATAAGGGGTCATCCATGTTCAGTCCATATGTATTGACTAGAGTAAAAATCATCGCTTTAAAGTTACCCTGAAGTATGATGTAGCCTTCCTGGTCATCAGTGGCTGAGTTGAGTAGTGTTAATGGTGTTCCACGCTTAATGAGAATTAATACTCCTCTTGCGTAAGTAGAGTATGAGGATGCTACTCGGCTTGTCGCCCATTTCATGCCTATTCTGCCTTCTGTTGAATCAGTGAGGTGGGTTTCCTGAATACAGGCTAAATCCACTTTATGCCGATCTAAGTAAGCAAAAAAGTTTCGGGTTTTCTGCGGGTTGTGCAGCCCCCTTACATTCCAGGTCATGAGTGTCTGGGTTCTGGTGTTTTATGTCCTAGTGTTCATGATGCATTCAAGTCACTGCACTGTACGTGTTTATGTTCGTGGGAATCTTGTTTACACATGTTGTATGTTACCTCTGTCGCCATGCCTCCAACCACATTTTCTGCATTTTCTTCCCTTCCATCCCCACCCACTCCGCCATCCCAATTATGACAGAGACAGTCCCATAAAACTTGTCCCCCCACCTCAGAGAGGTTCCCTGAGTTAACTTGAACTTGGTGTGGTGCACACATAGTGGCGGGAGCTGTCAGCCATGTTCCCTGTTGAGATGTCCCACGGGGGGCCGCTTTTACCGTAAATGAAGAATACAAGTGCATCTTAACCTGCTGTATGTATTATACCAGTCTGCCCAACTGCATCTATCTCAGTCTCAGGTTGTCCCATGCCTATGTGCTTCCCATACCTTTCCCTTTTGCTCTGTGGTATTGGTTTAGCCATACAAGTATACAGACACCAGTTGACCATTTATCTGTGTCCATTAGGCCGCTGTTCAATGGGTCACACTTCGCGTACATGTCCTTATCACTCAGTTCTAGGTATGGACCTATTCATCGATCTCGGAAGTGCGATCTTGGTCATTTGATTCTCCTCTAGGTGATCTTCGTCATGGGGTCTGGGAGCCTTTCTTTCACAAATACTGAAAAACCTCCTTGGGATCATTGTAGATTGTGTTTTTCCCCCATCAGTGAGTCTCAGCCGAGCAGGGTATATCATTGCGTAATGAATATTTTGCTCACATAGTTTCTTTTTGACCTCCAGGAATTTCTTTCTCACCTCCTGAACCTGTGGTGTGAAGTCTGGGTAGAAGGATATTTCCATTCCTTCATGTTTCAGGTTTCCTAACTCTAGGACCTTGTGGAGCGCCGTGTCATGGTCTCTATAGTTCAGTATTTTTGCAGTTATCTGTCGTGGTCTAGCCCCAGGTGGTGGAGGGAGTGCCAGAGATCTGTGCGCTTTCTCGACGATGAATACGTCTGAGAATGTTTCCCTGCCCATGAGGGTGATTAGCAGGGATTTTATACAGCGTTCCATGTTCCCCGTATTTGTTGATTCTGCTACTCCCATGAATCGCAGGTTATTCCGGTGTGAGAGCTCTTCTAAATCTTCGGACTTCGCTGCCAGTGCTGCAAGGGTTTTTTCCATTTTTCCCTGTTTGGCTTCTATTTGTTGTTGCGCGTCTTCAGCATCTGATATCCGATGCTCCACCATATCTATTCTTTCCGTGTGTTTGTCTAAGCGCTCTGACATGCGGTCTACTCTGTAGGTCAGCACGTCTATCTTGCCATCAATATTTGATAGGGAGGCCTGTATTGTCGAAAACATAGCGTGGAGGTCACCACTGACCTCTGTGCTCGCAGCCGTTGCGCCCGCCTCAGTGGCTTGTGGGGTATCTAGTCCCATTTCTGCCGCCTTTTTTGGCTGCTCGAAGTGTATCTTAGGCTGTGTTTTGTCTGTTTTCCCCATGGTGTAGTCTGTGCGTTGGTGGGATCTCTGTGCCAGCCCGGGTGCTCTGCTCCACGTGTTGTCAGAGCTCTGAAGGATATGTTTCTGTGTCGCACACCCGAGAGGAGGCCCGCTCACATTCTGTGTTCTCCGGCACTACTCTATAAATTCTTTTTCCTGAATTCTCAGCCGGGAGGTGGTGGCGATGCCTATATGGCACTATGATGCCTTGCTGACACCAGTCTGTCTCCAGTCTTAGGCTGCGCTAGACTATGGCGTCTGTCTCTCTGACTGTCTTACTTAGTAAAGGTGCGCTGCAGCTGCACCAAGTGTGTCATGTGGACAGGCACTCTCTCAATTTTCCCTACAGCCTTTTCAGTTTGCATGCAAGGCCACACATAATTCCAGTTTTGCTGTCTCCTTCATACCGGGTGTCTCGGGTTTATGCCGGTTGCCTGCATATTTTATTACTTCTCATACTTCTGCGTAGGGTGTGGTAGTTAATTGGCAGAGGTGATTTCCTTGAGATTAAGTTCCCAGTCTGTGTGCTGCTCGGCACCACAGGTACCGCTTCCCGCAGTGCCCTGATGTGTACACCCCCGCCTGTGCCTTGCTCAGTTAAATGCCAATTGCGGCGCTTCTCTGTTTTCTGTATCTGTGCGCGCTGTTGTCTCCGTGCACGAGTGTGTTGGGCCCACGGTGACCGCACCCCGGTTTCCCACCTTCTCACAGTCTGGATTTTGATACGTAGCTCTGTTCCCGAGAGCGGTTCCAGCCGCCGGGACTCGGCCCCTCTTTCCCTCGGCTGCCTCCGTGCCTGCTTACAGCCCTCACACAGAGCAGGGGGAGTCGCACTGGTTGTCGCACTGGTTGTCATGTGTTCGCGGGCCGCAATCTCGATCTGGCCTCTGGTCCGGACCCCCTGCAGGGCCGCCTGCTGCTGTATGACCGCAGGGGGGGGGGGGGGGGCAGCGTTCTGTGTCCGATGTGACAGGGTAAGCAACTCTTGCCTGTCTTCTACTTTTTGACTGCTGCAGTCCGGAGCGCAGTCCCGTCGAGTCCACAGCTGCGCGCACCACAGGCCCCACCTTGGCTGCACGGTCTCAATCGGTGTTTTCGGCTCCTCCC
The DNA here is from genome assembly GCF_964204655.1 of Triturus cristatus. Taxonomy (NCBI): domain Eukaryota; kingdom Metazoa; phylum Chordata; class Amphibia; order Caudata; family Salamandridae; genus Triturus; species Triturus cristatus. The sequence continues at coordinate 278,353,168 of NC_140580.1, read as the reverse complement.
AGTCGTTCCGACCAGCAACAGATAGCTTCACACGAGGGTGCTGGTTTTCGATGCAGGTATTTGTGTTTTTATGGCATTAGTGCAGGCTTTGATGCAGGATATTTTCAGGATTTTGTAAGCTAAGAGCTCGCTCAGAGCGCAGCCATCTTCAGGCGTGGCTAGATCCGCCCCCCAGGAGTCATCAAATTATTTAATATTAAACAGGTTTTACCTTGTTTCATTGTTTATTCTGCGTCGATATGTGCAATTGGTACCACCTAAAATATGCATCTTCGCTTCTTTCATTTGTGCTCCCCTGCAATTTGGGAAAATAGTTTCCATTTACCAAGTTCTCGAGCAGTTCTTTCCTTAGTCTTATAACTAGTTACCTTTTGCCAGCAGTAACTCACTTAAGATATCCAGGTGCTGCATGACCTGTCTACCATCCACCATGAAGCTCTGTTGATAAAAACTGCCCATATTGTAGGTTCGAACCTTTTTATATTCAAGCCAAAATAAACCTACCTCTGTGAAAAAAATTATGTAGGTTTGTATGCAAATCATTATCCTGAAAACGTATGTCGGAAAGCCAAAGACAAAACGCGTGAACAAAAGACTTGAAATGATGCCCAGGCGTGAAAAATATCTGGTGCCTCTCTGGGGTCAGAATCACTGAAAAGACATTCGCTGAAAACTATTATTATAAAAGACCCACTGGACAGCCCCAATAGCCATGGATTTTCGTTCCCTTTCATTTTGTAATTCACTTCTGCTCAAGCAAAGCATCACAAATTTAAAAGTTAGGATGTAATGCATTGTAGTATAACTGAATTAACTGAGATCTGTGGCGTAACTTGATTGCCACAGGACTTAATGCAAAGATGGAAAATAGGCCGCCTATCCCCTGAGTGGGTTATAAAAGGGCAATGTAATTGAGCGTCAGTGGGCCTTACACAGCCCTGGATCCCGGCGCCACTACACCTGCTACATCATTCATAACCACACCCCTTATTGAGAAGCAATTATAAATGGTGCTAGATATTGCCTTCACTTTCTTAATTTGCCTTTATAAATGAATGCACAATTGAAATATCATCGTGTCTGATCAGCTACCCTGCCCTTCCTCGTCCATGTGCTTCCAGTCATCCTTTGTCTTCCTTTGATTCACTCTGAATTATAGCCCAGTGCAAACTACACAGAAGTGTTTTCTCAAGTGATTGTTCATCTGTATTGGTGAACAGGTGGACAGATTAGCACAAGAATGTGAGTGTTACCCGCAGACACCATTCAACACCATCACACACCCATTTTCATTTCAGCAATTATCAGTATCAAATCAATGCAGGACAGCCGATGAGTGCTAAATGGCATTTCACAAAGGGGCGCCCGCTCACACCTTGTAGCTTGAGGTAAAGCGGGCTTTTTGTGTGCTTGAATATGTTACACTTGTCCTTCAGTCACAAGATCGCATTTGCATACATATACAGAGTGTAGGAACATGGGTACCAAATAGCATAGCAGTCAGATGTGAAAGCACCCCTTATCAGCACACAGTGTTTGAAGTTATGTTTTTTGCATCCCTCATTTCATTTGCCGTTTTCTAACATGGAAGGTGCACACATACCCACCCCGTCTTACACAATCACCAAACTAACATAAAACACACACAACACACACACACAAACCTACTCCCCCAAGGGCCCATCCACCTCCACTTTTCTGCTCAGTGAGGAGGGTCAGGATGATATGATGATGGCTGGTCACAGCAGGTCACCATCGCTAATCGGTTTGTGATCTAATCTGTGCAGGCCAGGCAGGCCGGTTTGGTGTCTACAGTTCAACTTACCTTGCCATGCATGCTACCCAGCAACTCCCGGTAATGCTGCCCCTGCCAGGTTCATGCAGCACAGCAATAAAGGTGATGGTAGCTTTTATACAGTGGCAGTACAGGGCAGCACGTGCACACCGAGGAGAGCTGATTAAAAAGTATGCTATGCACTTTTAATTTTCTCCACAACATTGAATAAAGTTTCTCTTGAACTTTCGCAGCCTGCCTCCCCCACTCCAGCTCACCCATCAGCCCGTCCTCAACCACAATTATCCAATGGAATTTGGAAATTATGATGTTCCTTGGTGAAAAGCAGGCATGCACTGCTGACATCATTAACATGATGCAGTCATCGTGCCTGGACCTGGGTGGGTCAGCCTCTGCAGGCATACCAGGGAGACATCCTTACCAAAGCAAAACAAGAACAGGTACATTTATTTGTAATAATTACTGGGTCCAATGCCCGGGAAGGGAAAATTCAATAGCCCTGGCCCTGTGAAATAAGTGATAGTGCTGAGCACCGGAATCCACACAGCACAAATTAACCACTGGGTGCTGCACCCCGTTGGACCTGTCTCCACCCGATAAGTTTCATATGTTAGAATTTCAACTGGAAGCATTTCCAATAAGAATGACAGACAAGGAGTAAAGTTTAAAAGTTTACTTAAAGATTATCAGTACAGGAATACATAAACTGGAACAGCGATCCATTAGTATATAAGCATATCCTAATTTCCAGAAAGCACTCAATAGAGTTCTACTTGAAATCCAGCATAGATTTGCCCCATAAGAATGGGAAAAAGTGGGCCACTAACATAGAAAAATGGTGTCTTTTATAGGACTTTAGACAAAGAGCTTAATACATTTGCTACGAAAATACATAGTTCATGGGATATGCATCGACAGAAGATAAGCGAGAAGAAATGTTTTACTACAGAATACATTTGATGATTCTCTCACCATTCTACTACATTAGAGTTGGTAATTCCCAGAGTCTATTCATGTGACATAACTTGTTCCATAGTATGTATTTCAATCTGAGACTGTTAGGTTGTCCTTGAATAGATACATCTTGTTTGGGATGACTAGGGAAATCTTAGTCTTTCATTGCAAAGCCTACAATGCTTTATTACAGTGAAAAATGACAAAAGCGACAGTGATTACATGATATTCTATGATGTCACATCCAAAATGGAGGTACAAAGCCCAATTCCTCATATGTTAAACACAACAAATCAAGAAAAATAGATCCTGCACCCTCATTGCATCATATGTTACGCTGCGGGCCGACTCGCGACCCGCGGCGCTACCCGTTTCCTCTTCGCCGGCCGTGGTGCAGCACACGGTGCCCCTCCCTCCTCTTCGGGGGTGCCGTGGTACAGTTTTGCGACCCCGCTGTCACCATTTCAACGGCGTCGTGGAAAGCACCTGCTATGCCTGTTGGTTCACGGGTATGCCGCATACTTGCACAATGGCCCATCTACTTCCTGAGTCACCTTGGGACATTACACTCACCTGGTGTGGGCGTCTGGTGATCCCCCTTCCTTAGGGGTCATATTATTGCACTTTACTCTTTTCCCTATCCAAGATGGTGACACCTCTCCTTCCTGTTTTGTCACTTCCTGTTCCTGTATGTCACTTCCTGTTCCTTTATGCCACTTCCTGTTCCTGTATGTCATTTCCTGTTTTTTTCTGTATACAAGGGATCAGAACCTTTTCTTCCTTGCGTTGCAACACTCCTTGTTCCTGCTGGTGTGTCCTCACTCCTGTTGGTTCCTGCTTGTGTGTCCTCGCTCCTGTTGGTCCCGTGGCTCCTCTTTTGGTGATTCCTTCCTTCCATTGGTACTTTTTTCCCCTTGCGCCTTCTGTTCCAGCTTGTCTTCCAGTCATCTCCTGGTAAAGGTTTTTTCCCTCCGGGGTTTTTTGTCTCGGGACTCCTTCTGGAGGGCACTGGCTGCTTAGGCTTTCATTGTCGGCAGCACCGTGGCTACCGGAAGGGGTCGCCCCTATCTTGGCCAAACCAGGACTTACAAGAACCGAAGCCGGGAACCGTTCCAACGCCTCGAGACTGGTAAGAAAGACCCTAAACCCAACAGATTGCAACTCCCAAAAACCCTCATGGATTCTTCACGGTCCTCTCCTACCGAAGGGTTGGTAGAAACAGCACAGGCATTAGTTCAGACGGTTCAACAACAAGCATAAGAACTACAACAACAACGAGAAGACAAATTAGCCTTACGTCACATGCTGACAACCAAGACATCCGATGTACCCATGGTCTCTGCCTCTGCTCCTTGTGATTCTGGAGATCCCAACAAGCTGAAGGAATTCTTGGATACCTTGACTGTGTTTTTTGCATTTCATCCAGCCCAGTTTTCCTTGGCTAGAACTAAAGTTGGATACCTGATTAGTGCCTTGTCTTGCCCTGCCCAAGCATGGGCAACACCCCTGGTAGCCACAGAAGACCCACGACTTTCTAACTATGCATCTTTTCTTGAGTCATTTAAACGGATGTTTGAAATACCTGGGCTGGAGACATCAGCGGAAGAAGCCTTGTGTGACATACAACAAGGAAGTCAGGACGTCTTGCAGTACATCACACGTTTTAGGCAATTTACGGCAGAAACTACTTGGGTGGAACGAACACTGGTAACCGTTTTTCGCAGAGGGCTGCGAGAAGAAATCAAAGATGAGTTGGTACATTCTCCTCGTGCTGAGACTATGACTGAGCTAATGGACTTAACATTATCAGTTGAACATCGTCTCAATGAACGTCGTTTGGAGAGACGAAAGTCACGTCTCCAGCACCATACCGGAGTAACCCGACCTAACGTTCGTAAAACAGAAACCCCCATGTCTGACATACAGCCTTCCACAGGAGAAGAACCTATGCAGATAGGCTTAACTAGGGGACCCCTGTCTGAGTCCGAACGTGAACACAGAAGAGAACAAGGACTGTGTCTGTATTGTGGCACCTCAGGGCACATGATTCGCAATTGTCCCACTCGTCCTCCTAGGCAGTCGGAAAACCCCAAATCCCGTCCTCTGTGAGAAGGGAGAGGACGGGATGGTCTGGAATACCTTCAGTCTGTACCTCAAACAAAACTTCCACCTCTCTCTTTCTTCTGCCTATGCTTGTAAGGCTGCCGGGTGGAGCAGAAGAGAAGATACTTGCATTGTTGGATAGTGGTGTCAGCGGGATGTACTTGGATGAAGACTGGGCTAAGGAGAGGCAAATTAGTTGTGTCCCTAAAGAGAACCCGGAAAAAGTCCCTACTGTGGATGGAACTCCTCTCATTTCCGGTCCAATCAAAGACATGACACCGTTATTACAGCTTACATTTGGAAAACACCAAGAACACTTGTCTTTTGATCTGATCGCCTCACCCAGCCACGTCATGTTCTTGGGTATACCTTGGCTAATCAGACATAACCTGTATATCAACTGGGAGACAAGAACCATTTCCCGGTCATCTCATTTCTGTCAACAATTCTGTTACCCCACTGAAGAATACTGGTCTCCTAAGGTAATGCCTATGATAAGAAAGGAAGTCTGTACCTCCGTTAACTCTGTCCAAAGCGTACCAAGTCACTACCATACATACGCTGACATCTTTCAGAAGGCTATGAATGCGATGTTGCCTCCTCATAGGGAGTTTGACTGTGCCATTCCATTGGAACCTGGAGCAACAGTACCCTTCGGAAGAGTATATTCTCTCACTGAACCCGAGAAAGAGACTCTCAGACAATACCTTGAGGAAAATCTCCAGAGTGGCCTTATTGTCTATCCTCATCACCTGCCGGGGCACCCCTCTTCTTTGTCCCCAAGAAGACTAAAGATCTCTGAACATGTATTGAGTTCAGAGGCTTGAATAAAGTCACCATCAAAGACGGCATTCCGTTGCCCTTGATTAAGGATATACTGGAGTCGGTAAAAGGCGCTCATATGTTCACCAAGTCGGATCTCAGGGGTGCCTATCATCTCCTTCTAATCAAAAAAGGGGATGAGTGGAAAACCGTATTTCGAACTCCGTTAGGGCATTTCGAATACCGAGTTATGCCTTTTGGGCTGACTAACGCCCCTTCCATCTTTCAAAAGTTTATAGACAACGTGTTCTCGGACCTCCTAAACCAGATAGTGGTTATCTACCTAGACGATATATTGATCTACTCAGCAGCTCCTGAGTTACATCGAACACACGTCATGCAAGTCCTGGAAAGACTACACCAAAATAGTCTCTTCTGTAAACCGGAATAATTTGAATTTGACAAATCCGAGGTAGAATATTTGGGTTTCCGAATCAACAAGACAGGAATAGCCATGGATCCTCAAAAGGTACAGGCTATTTTGGATTGGCCATCACCTTCGACCATTAAAGAAACACAGTGTTTCCTAGGTCTGGCAAACTTCTACCGTCAATTCATTGACAACTTTGCTCACCAAACCAGCTACATATCCCAACCATTAAAAAAGAAATATCTCCGGCAAGGGTTCAAGTGGACCAAAGCCTCCGAACTGGCCTTCCAGTCCCTAAAAAAGGCCTTCACGCAAGCACTCATTTTACGACACCCTGACACTACAAAGACATTTTTTGTGGAGACATACACATCGCACAAAGCTGTTGGTGCCATCCTCCTCCAACAACAAGAAGACGACAGACTGGAACATCCTGTTTTTTACCTGTCACATGTGCTGTCAGACTCTGAAAGAAACTACTCTGTTCTAGAACGGGAACTACTTGCCATGAAGCTGGCCTGTCGTGAATGGAGGCAGTTCTTAATGGAAACTAAAGAACCCTTTGAAATCAGAACTGACCATAGAAACCTCTAATGTCTCTGTAACATTCAATGCCAAAATAGCTGTCAAGCCCGGTGGGCTTACTTTCTTAGCCAGTATGACTTTGTCATCTCCTATATACCAGGATCTCAGAACACTTTGGCAGATGCCTTGTCTCTACGTTATCCCGAAAGACCTACGTCACCACAACAGAACATATTCGAGCCGCAAAAGATTGTTGGCATGGTTCAATCCTTCCTAGACAGGGTTCATTCTGAATACAAATCCATGAACCAAGAAGAATGGAAGAAGCTAGTCAATCTGGTTAAGCTACATGGCACACACAACTACCATGGTAGGGCTTTATTTCTTCCCACACAAAAGGTGCGGCTGGAGTCCCTCCAAATGTGTCACGATTCTCCCGTGGCCGGTCATCGTGGTTTCAAGGCTATCCTAGAACTGATGCTTCACTCTTTCTGGTGGCCGTCGATAAGAAAAGATACCTAAGTCTGTGTGTCGTCTTGTCCTGTCTGTGCCCAAGCCAAAACATTGCATACTAAACCCATGGGATTGCTTCACCCCCTACCTGTTCCACCGGCTCCATGGTCTACCATATCCACTTACTTAATTTCCTCTCTGCCTCCATCTGCTGGTATAATGGTGACAATAGATTCTTTCACCAAGATGGCACATTTCACCACCCTTAAAAAAACGACCTACTGCAAGAGAACCCGGAAGCATCTTCATACAGCAGATATACCGCCTCATGGCTTGCCACGGGTGATTGTATCTGATCGAGACCCTCAGTATGTATCACGCTTCTGGAAACATTTTTGTAAAGCTCTTCATATTGAGGTGGCCTTTTCCTCCGGGTTCCATCCCCAGACCAATGGACAAAAGGTATGCTTAAATCAAGGGCTAGAACAATACCTCCGCTGTTATTGCAATGCGACTCAGAGCGACTGGTCCTCCTACCTACCGTTGGCAGAATACTCCTACAACAACTCGGTCCATAGTGCATCGAAGACTACTCCATTCTTTTGTTTATACGGTTTCCATCCTCGGACCTTTCCTTCAGTTCTGCAAGACAGTCCCTCTGTTCCATCGGCAGCCTCCTTTATTCGCCACCTCCGAGCCATACAATCTAAAGTTTATGTCCATCGCCAAGAAGCTAAAGAGAAAATGAAGGAAACTGCTGACGTCCATCGCCTCCAAACTCCATTATACCAAGTCAATGACAAAGTCTGGCTGTCCTCAAAGATTCTACCTTTTCAGTTATCACGTAGTAAATTTAAGCCACGATTTTATGGTCCATTCAAAGTTACTCAAGTGGTGAATCCTGTGTCCTTTCGACTTCAACTCCCACATGCTTGGAGGATACATCCTGTTTTTCATGCCTCTCAGTTGAAACCCTATGTCTCTGATCCCTATAAGAGGGTTTTTTCTTGTTCACATACTATTTTGGTCAATGAGGTACCTGAGTACGAGGTCCAAGCTATCTGTGACTCTCGGTTTTTTAGGGGCCGTTTGCAGTTCCTTGTCCATTGGAAAGGCTATCCCCACAGTGAAAATACTTGGGAGGATGCTGACTCTGTCCACGCTCCTGTTCCTGTCCACTGTTTTTCGGCTTTTTCCTGGCAAGCCTGTGGCTTCGGGAGGGGGACCTACTGTTAGGCCGCGGGCCAACTCGCGACCTGTGGCGCTACCCGTTTCCTCTTCGCTGGCCGTGGTACAGTCCGCGGCGCCCCTTCCTCCTCTTCATGGGCGCCGCGTTACAGCATCGCAGCCCGCTGTGGCCATTTCAACGGCGTTGCGGAAAACACCCGCGATGCCTGTTGGTTACCGGGCACGCTGCGTACTTGCACGGCAGCCCATCTACTTCCCGAGGCACTTTTGGACATTACACTCACCTGGTGTGTGCGTCTGGTGATCCCCCTTCCTTGGGGGCCATATTATTGCACTTCACACTACCCAAGATGGCAACACCTCTCCTTCCTGTTTTGTCACTTCCTGTTCCTGTATGTCACTTCCTGTTCCTATATGTCACTTCCTATATGTCCCTTTCTGTTTTTTTCTGTATACGAGGGATCAGAACCTTTCCTTCCTTGTGTTGCGACACTCCTTGTTCCTGCTGGTGTGTCCTCGCTCCTGTTGGTTCCTGCTGGTGTGTCCTCGCTCCTGTTGGTCCCGAGGCTCCTCTTTTGGTGATTCCTTCCTTCCGTTGGCGCTTTTTTCCCCTTGCGCCTTCTGTTCCAGCTTGTCTTCCAGTCTTCTCCTGGTTCCTTTTTGGGCTCCTGGTTTTCCAGTATTTTCTGGCTCCTTGTCTTCTCCTTCATTCTTGGAGTCTCATTATCAACATCAGAGGTTTTTTCCCTCCGGGGTTTTTCCTCTCGGGACTCCTTCTGGAAGGAACTGGCTGCTTAGGCTTTCATTGTTGACAGCACTGTGACTACCGGAAGGGGTCGCCCCTATCTCGGCCAAACCAGGACTTACAAGAACCGAAGCTGGGAACCTTTCCAATAATTTGAGACCGGTAAGTAAGAACCTAAACCCGACATCATGTCCTACCACAGAGACCAAATGTTCTTGTATTTCTTCTAACATCCTCCTCCCAAATAAACCTTTTCCTTTACTACAGCGCAGAAATCCATTGCTTTCGTCCACTCAGCCATTGTCGGGGCAACTACAGATGTCCAGTGTCAGGCGATCCCCCTTTTTTTTATCATCAAGCTCAGTTCAATCATTTTCTTGTCCATCAAGTTCCACTTCCGACCCCACATTATTCCCAGTATTGCCATCTGGAGGGTTTCATCAATATGTATGCCAAACACCCTGGCAAGCTTTGCCTGGAACCTGTCCTAATATATGGATATCCCAGGGCACTCCCATACCATGTGCATAAAGTTGCCCTTAACCAGTCTGCCTCAAGTGCAGTAAGGCATGGGGCTCATCCCCATTTTGTGTAGCTATACCAGTGTGAGGTAAACCCTGTCAAAATAATTAAATTGAATAAGTCCAAGCCTAGCAGCCATTTTTGCTTCTTCACAATATTCCTCCAGTGGACCCAGGTCCTCCTCCCACATGTCCTCTAGAGTCTGTAGAGTGTCTGGCATTTTCGCTATCAGCGTCCTATATGTGGAGAAGCTAGTTTTCTTCCCAAGCCGTTTCTTTGTTAGATCGGATTCTAGCAGGCTGGACTCTGGATACTCTCTAAGGCACTCAGATGATTTTCAATAGCATGTGTAACTTGGAGATATCGAAACAATTGTGGTTTATGGAGCACAAATTCCCTCAGCAGCTGATCAAAGGACTTATTGTGAAATATCCCCACACAGGTTGGCAATCTTGGATATCTCAATAGCATCCTACTTAGAAACGTCAATTAATTAGGGGATCTCTGGCAGCCATGTTCTCTGTCAGAGGGGCATTTCCCTTGTAAGTCTCCCATGACATTTAATATCTCCTAAAGAGCAGTGCCAACAATCAAGCATGTTTTGGGTTACCCTTCATGTGGTCCTAGCTCATGATATTGCTGTATACTTGCAATAACAGCATCAGCAGTCCTGAAAAGGTGACCTCCAATCCCACGGCTACGTCAGCCATGTCCGTGTATCTTTTAAAAAAACTCTATCAGGAAGCCACTAGGATCCGAGTTTTGCCCATGGATATACTGCAAATTGCAGTCATAACTTCCTCTTTTGAAAATGGAGACCTAGTATTCATGTCCCTCAGCGGAAGTTTGGGATGGGGTAGGTCCTTGATGATAGGTTTGTGCCACGCCTGGGATGCTGGCTTATGCTCTGCATATACTTCCTTATAATAATCAACAAAGGCATTTGCCACACCCTGAGGGTTGGTGACTGTGCCCCGCACCCAGTCTTTTATGCTCTGGACAAATCTTGTTCTGGGTTCCCTATTAGCAAGCCAATGTATACATTTACCGGCTTTATCCCCGGCTTCGTAGATTCTGGTTTTAGTGGCCAAAACTGCAATCTTGACCTGCGTCTAAGCTTTAGTTTCTAGAGAAATGGGGAATCCGGCTGCCTGCCCCTCCAACCACTCAAGTGCTTGAGCGCTATGATCTCTGCTCTGTGTTATTTTATAGCGTGTAGTGGTGAAGATGATATCTCCCCTGATTACAGTTATGAGGGATTTCCACAGAGTGACTGTAGGAAAGTGGGTTATCAGTAGGTGGGGATATTCACCCTCAGCTGGTAATAATACCACAAACATAGGTCAGTCAAGACTGGGTAAATTAATCCTTGCGCAACTATTGGTAGCTTGGCAAATGAGCAGTCAGGTTTATCTTGGGAGACAAGCATGTTGTGTAAAGCATTTAATACCACCAAAGAAATAAATAAGTTGATGTGTAGTTTCCACTCATCAGTAGGAGCTGCACTTTTGCATATAGCATAAACTTAGGATGTTGCCAGAATGATTCCATATACCTCTGTAGGATATGTTGTCCCTTGGACCAGCAGGTTGCAGTGCCATTGTTAGCCCCTCTAAATTTGAACAGGGAGAGAACGGTTCTAGTAACCACTAAGCATGACAAGTCTGTTCCCTCAAGAACCGTGGTGGCAGACTTTAAACTCTCAATCAGTCATTTGTGCTTCTTTCTGCTCGAACAAATATTCAAAGAGTACACAAAGGAGCGTTTTTACTATTTATTGAACCGTAGTGATTCTTCTATAGAAGATGTGGGCTGCGATGATTAATAGACAGAAGCAGACAAAAGCTATAATAAGTGTCAGCACATATTAGGAAACAAAAGGCTAGTTGCAGAAAATAGCATCCTTGCTTCAGGCTGAGATTGTGATCAGGCAACTATTGTTTGTGTTCTACAGACAGCTGTGTCACCATATTGATGTAATAATAAACACATTTGTATTACGTTCGTGAGAGGCCTTGCACTAATGCCAAGGCAGTGTGATAATATTCTCACAAAGTGTTCTGTGTCAGCAAGGTCGGTGTTTCTTGGAAACCAGTCCAACCGTCATGAATGCAAAATTTGTGTTAAACGTTAATGTGGCAAAGTGAAGTGTACATGCCGGAATGACACTAATTCCTGCCGGGCCTGAGATGGGCACGTCACCCAATCCTCGTACAAATGTTGGTGTAAAAAGCTGTCAAAAGCAAACTAATCATACGTTCGCATGAAGGAAAATGCAAAAAAATGTGTATCGTAAAATTGCTTTAAAATCACATTAAGATCTAGGCACTCATGCTGTTTGGAGGCCCAAAGCATAAAGAAAGCCAAACATCTAAAAATATAAAAGTACTTACAATGAAGATAATTTAAAAACAAATTTAGAAGTAAAAACAGGCCGAATAAAAGTTCCCACCACACGGATAGGCAGGTGTTTACATGTTCCGAGTTGTAGACGAAACATTGCTGTTCCCAGCGATTGCAGACAACGTTCCAAGAGGCAAACCTCATAGTGAATGGATAGAGCAAGTGTGTACCCACCCAACCCCCACAGCAGCCACTCGGGGAGAAAATACAGCCACCTGATGTTTCATTGAAACAGAGCTTAGATCCAAACCACTAGGTGCAGAGGCAATCCAGGAAAGCTCATAGAACGCGGCCAGAAGCATAGGTTTTCATAGGGGACAGCTATACAGATGGGCATTCAGCGGGTCCACCAGCACGTATATGGTCCAAGGTTCAACCACCTGCAACCCAAAGCACAGGTCCAGGGCACACTTGTAAGGGCATAAGAGGCAGCGGAACACAGGCTGCATGCAATGAAGCCATACAGGCCGGAAAGACAGAAACCAATGCTTATCCAATTCTTGAAGCATAGGAATTCCAAAGAAATGCACAATGCGTTCATGACACAACAGGACAGGTGGCATTGTACCCTCCATTCAATCTTGAACGGGGATATCCATTGCGGCACAAAAATAATAAAAGCAGTATCCCTGTAACCAGGATCAGGGACCAGCTGAAGGCCTCCAAATATGCTTTTGTGGCTGGAGTGGATGAAAGGTAGGATAACTCCAAATGCTGTGTAGAAGGTGCTGACTAGTCCAGAGCCTATAATCTTGAAATCCCCTACAATTTCATTCGTATTAGACATATTAAAAATATGATTGACCAGCTCCCCAAAAGGTTGTGGGAAGTTAGTTCAGAGAAGCGCCTGTATCTCTGAAGAAGAACGTGCCACCTGGAGATCAAATGTCTCCTTGGCCGAAGTTCAGGCCACATCTTTCTGAAACAATAAGGCTTTCAGTTTGCACAGGGCATCAAAGCACACATTGGTAAGATTAATCGAAGGCTACATCATATCCTCCCTAACTCCACGGGCAGGCGGAAAAAGGACTTGTGTGCAACATGCTACAATGGAAGATATGGTCACCACATAGGCAACCCCTGGCTTCTTTTCAACCCTGATCGTTCAACATCAGGTAACTCCCATTCGAGAGTATTCTGAAATTTGGACGTACCATGGTCACCAGAGTCCCTTTTAAATGGTAAGAAATTTTTTCCACGGATGCATTGCATGCCCTGTACAACCACATGTCATTATATACGAGGGACCCACTCTAGATATTCTCGCAGTCCGAACTGTTGAGAAAAACCTCAGTGTCCTTATTCCTACACCAGAACATGAAAGGAAGTTCCCATTGTTCATGTATGAGCCCTTCACCTAACGCTTCGTGCCTGCCCACTTGATTGTGTTGTAGGCAGTACTGAAAGGGAAAAGTGGAGATCAGCAGTGTAATGTACCTGTGGATTATCCAATCTGAGGATGCTATCTCTGCAATGGTAAAAGGAATTCTATCTAGCTTCTCAATGTGTCACATTTTGTATTTAGCATCTTTTTGTGCCATAGCTATCTGTTGTTTTGAAAGGTGATACAGAGAAAACTGATCCGTTATATTATCGCTATGGCATGTGGCCAAAACACAGTGTTTGCAGTGTCCAGCTCAACAAACAACCTAAGCTGGGACTGTCCATGTTGTAACGAAGACAAGTCTTTCTGAAGCACATCTATCATGGATGAGGCAATGTTATTCAGGGTGTAACTTCTAGATGATAAGGTAATACCATTGTCTACTACTGCCAGAGCTTGTTCTAAGTTTGCCCTGTCAATCTCACGTAGCCTTTCAGCAGCTTACGGTTGAGATATCTTCCATAGCTCATTATTGACAGCATATGAGAAGCGTTTGTGACGTGGTTTCCGAGGACCTAATAGAAAGTCTCATAATTCCAGGTCATCAGATAAAAGGGACAAGTGCTGATTTAGCTGAGGCAGTGTAGAGGGCTTTAGATAGCCAAGGGACAGCTTCCCTACACTGTAAGTTGTTACCACCCCTGACTGTTCATTGACCACCTAACGCATGTCAGGCCTATGGGAAGTAAATCTCCTAATGTTACCTAGGAATCTGTTTTGGCATTTGTTAGTATCTAGTTGCCATACTAACCATCCCCTCCAATTGAGATCTGCTGAGTTATGTCTACTCTTATGCAGCATAGAATCAACAGTGTGTTCATCATTTGGTGTTATTTGCTGCCAGTTGTCAAATCGTGTAAGAGTGGGAACCCGTGGTGTGTTAAATTCTTTTATCTTGGCACAGCCAAAACATGTAGTCTGTTGCACAGTTTTGTTTAGAAAAATCATCTGCTGTGGTATAAAGCAGGCTTTGAATAAAGCCTCAGTTCCCTGAATCTGCCAATCTTTAGTCTTCCAAATATATTTTACATCTACTGTGTCCCACCAAAAGTCAAAATCTTGTACAGAGAGTTGGGAAAGAAAGGAAGCAGAATATATCAGCTTAGTGTCCATTAACATATTTTTCTTTGCAGGTGATGGTGCAAGCCTAAAATAGAATGAGGCTGGGTCACATGTGTCATAACCAGAAAAATAATCAAACTTTTGTGCAAGCTCTTTTGAACTACCCTTCGGTGGTGTAGGGCAATGTTCCCATTGAGTACAGTTAAAGACCTCACAAGGTGTAATAGCTTTGTGCTGAAAATGATTATCGTAATGTTGATAACAATTGTTTTTTTCAAAATTAGCTGTACCATCATATAACTCATCAGAAGAAAACATAGTTGAATGTTCTAGATCTTCTAACATTTCATATGCAGTATGAATTACCCAATCATCAGAAATGGTACTAGGGATGATAATGTAATTCAATTAAATTTTAAACAAATGTGGAATGCGTAATAATTCAGCGGGACCATACACATCAAATGATACCTTGTCCCACACAATCTCTTCAGAGCTGGAAGAGCTGAAATGTTCACCAAGGACAAGTCTCTTTGGTCACAGTGTGATGATGTGTGTGGTTTTAGAACCAAGTTTATTTACAGTCTATACTGTAGAGCACTCTGGGACAAAGCATCCATTTAAGAGCAGGAAGAACACAGTCACAAAACCAATCCAAAGTACTTTGGAAAATCAATCCAATTGTAATCCGAAGGTGTAGCCAAGGAGAAACAAGGTATGTTCTCTTTAGCAAACGATAGAAGACACACACCTTCAGTTTCAGCGGCAGAGGCGGTGCCTGCCGTGGAACCTCAGATGCATCGGAGGAGAAGTCATCAAAGTTGATGAAGTACCCAGACACCATCTGG
The DNA here is from genome assembly GCF_964204655.1 of Triturus cristatus. NCBI lineage: Eukaryota > Metazoa > Chordata > Amphibia > Caudata > Salamandridae > Triturus > Triturus cristatus. The sequence continues at coordinate 278,337,994 of NC_140580.1, read as the reverse complement.
TCTATCTTCGGCAGCTCTGCAGGCTAGTTCTAGTTTAAGGAAGACTTGATCTGAGGTCCATTGATGTAGATCTTGTTCATTTCTGTATTCCGAATTGAAACCTGTGTTTCTGTACTTGCATAGTAGTCATTGTTTTTTAAACAGGTAGAAGACATACTTCATTGCTATTCATGGTTGTCTCATGTTGAAGAGAACAGGTTTGATATGTAATTAAAGCCTCCATCTGAACTTCCTGAATGGCAGCAAGAGGAGATTGATAGCTACCCAGGATTCCACGCAGCCTAATGTTGAGAATCAGCCACATAGTGTTGTTTGATCAGATCAATAGAAACAAACCTTTTGTCTCTGTGTCTGGCAAGGTCCAGAAGAAGTATAGTCTTTGTGCCTTCGACAGCCGAGACAGGCACTTTGTGAGATGGCCCAAACTCTTTTCTGTCCACAGTCTTTTCTTGAACCAGATCCCTGATCTTTGTGATCCACACTGTTCTTGCCGGAACCACCTTCACTTCTCCTGTGGCGGTGCATTTTACTTTGACACTGCTTTGTTCATCCTGGAAATCATTCAATTCCTGTAAAACAGCCAAACCTTCATTGCTGTCAAATGGTGTTTCAGCCACTATGTGTGCTATCATTATCAAGGTCTGGGACTCACATCATAATCTCAAACAGGATCTCATAAGGAGTATGACCACCCAGGGATTTTCTTTGCATGTTATTCACAGCTCTATGGATCCTATATAGGTGAGGGACAAAATTGCGACCAGAATCCAATACCCTTGCTGTTAATGACTGTTTTAAGTCCCGGTTTTTCCTTTGCATGACCATGTTTCACTCAGGATGGTATGGAGATGAGAAATGCAAGATCACACCCAAACTTTTTCTGGCCTTTTTGAACGCCCAAGAGCTAAATGCCGGACCCTGGTCAGAATGTAATGTGCCAAGTGCATATGCTCCAATAAAGACTCGCAGATCCTTTTTAACAGCTTGGGTGCCAGCCGAGTGCTGTGACCATACCCACAGGAATTGAGAGCAGGAATCCACTGCCACCAAGATGTACTTGTAAGCCTCATCTTACGATAGGGGGCCGCAGTGGTCCAAGTATGCACAAGCCACAGGCTTGTTTGAAATCAAAAGAGGTGTTTGGGGTGGATGCGCTTCTGCAAAACCTTTTATCTGCTGACAGATGTCACATCTCAGGACAAAGTTCTTGGTTTGTTTGCAAAGACCCAGCCACCAATAGCGTTGCTGCAATAGAGAAATTGTAGCAGACACCACCGCATGTGACCCTCATCTGCAGCTGGTATTTGTCCTAATTTGCAATCACTGTTTGGTATTACTCTATCCCCCACTCCTGGCTTCTGAGTATACATTATGTTTTGTGCATCTAATTTGTAGGAATACGTAAGTGGAAAACCTTTATGTAAGTGTGTGTCATTGCATGCAGCATTGACGGCCACCATGATGTCCCTGTCTATTCTGGTACTTGAAGGAGTTATCGCAGCAAACGCGGCAATTCAAACCGTCGCTTTTGTGGCTTCATCAGTCAATTAATTTCCTGCAACGTGCACGCCAATAGGCTGATCACTCAGTGTATGTGTAACATGAGCCCGTTGCAAGCATTTCTTTAGCATTGCCATCTAATCCCAAAGCAACTTGTGCTTCACTGTGCAGCCTTTCGAATCACTGAAACCATTTTGACTCCAATAATGAAGATATTCATTATGTGACTGCACACAATAATACGACTTACACACGAGTGTGGGGAAACCAGCATATGTATTCTGTAGTGCCAGTACTAGAGTATTAAGTTCCACCAGCGGTGCTGTGCAATCACCGAGTGACTGTGCGTAGGTGTTTTCAGGATGGGAGGTTCCATTGTGCATACGGCCTCTTATGATTGCGCATGCAGCTGAATAATGCTGTTTTGTCCATGCAGTTGGTTGTGCAGAACTATCAGTGTAAACGATGTAGTCATAGCGATCTAGAGGCCTTATTTCATAAAGTAGAGGATATTCTTGCTCATATTGGAGAAATGCTTGTGTTTGTAATGTAGAGTCAAATCTGTAATCTACATTTGTTGCAGTGAGGGAGTTTGCCCATTGTATCCATCTTGGATGTTGAGCTTTCGCATTTCGCACACTAGCGCCTGTAAGGTTGGTACTGGGTGTCACTACAATAATTTGTTTCCCTTGAGCCAGGGACACTCTATCACTACAGTAGTCTGAACTGTTGTCAGAATCTTTTCAGTTGGTGCAAAATGCATTTCGGCATTCATATAGAGATGCAATTTGTATGCAATCGGTACTGTGTCACCTTCATTGAATGTGACATATGTGTACCCTGATGTACCTGCGATTGCACGGATCACCAGGTTTGTAGTATTTACAGGGGTATGTAAATGTTTGGAAGCTATCATGTCAGCTACTGTGGAACATAACATTTCCATTTGTTCTTGTGTCCAATGTGTACCTGAAAGGTTTGGCCGAATGAGGCCATAGAATGGTTTTACCCATTCTGTGTAGTCAGGAATGTATTTTCTGCCAAAATTTAGAAATCCTAGTATGGACTGTAATCTTTTCAGAGTTGCTGGACGTTGGAAAAACGCACATTTAAAAAAAAATGCAATGCCAGGCTCTTGCCCTAACTTGACAACTTGTACCCCAGAAACAGGACATTGAGTTGGGCAATTTTAGATTTTTTTAAATTGAATCTGTAGCCCATGTGAGCGAACCCCGAGATTATACTGTCAACTGTGGTCAAGTGCTCCATCAGGTTATCGTCTTTTAAGTATTTGTCTTTGACATATGATAATGCCTTATCATCAAAGTTCTCAAGTAATTCAGTGACTCTGGCGGAAAACAACCCGGTTCACTTGTTATACTCCTGGGCTAAATGGCAGAATTATTTTTGAAAGCCTAGCGCCATGGAGGCGGTCAAATATCTGCTTCCTGGCACTATATTTTGGCAGAAGAATCCATTTGAGATATAAAGTGTTGTTTTGTATTTTTGTCCGCACAATGTTATTCAATAGTGCAGCACTATGTGCATTTTGTACTGCGAATGTGTGAGTAGCTGTGTTCAAATGTTTGTAATCTAATACTAGACAATAAGATTGATCTGGTTTCATTACCAGAAACAGAAGATTATTCATTGATGAGGCGCAATTTTCAATCACACCTTGTTATTCGAGTTGTCCTACGATCTCCCTAACTTGTTGTTTTGCTTCATTTTTTCTAGGGTATTGTCTTTGAGGTTGTGGGGTTGTCTTCAATGGTATATCATGATAAGGTGAACCGTCATCCCACCCTACATGGTTGCGGTACAATGCAGGAGCTAGCGCTAAAGCCCTCCCGCTGACATATGAGTGTTTTATTGTTTATGAAACAAGGTTGGAGAAGGCTGATAAAATTACCATTTCCCCTTTTGGGCAATCCATCACAAAGTCAGGTGGCCAATCTTTTTTGCCCAGCAAAATATCATAACCTTGAGTGAGTTCCAGCCCAGAAGAGGGAATTTAAAATCTGGGTACGTCTCCTTCCAACTGTAGTTGGACTTCAAATTGATTTTGATAGTAAACATTATTGCATTTGTAGTTATCATTGCCAACACAAAATTACAGCGGTAGCAGATCAACACATTAATCAGGTGAGGTATAAGCAAGTTATCAAGACGGAGGCTCACAAAACACTGATAGAATAGATAGACCATTATGTGAGGACTAGTACTGTCTCCTACGCATTCGGATCCCTTACGGGGGAAGTAGATTGAACCATTTACCTCATACTCTGCCAAACATCTCTGGACAACCTCTGGCCGCAAAAAGGGGCTCCTCCTGGGCTCCGCACCAATCCACTCCCCGCCTCCAGCGCCGCACAGTGGGTGGTTTGGCTTGGGACCACAATGCGGCAATGTCCCGCTTTGCTACCGCCACCGCCGTTCCCAGTAGGCGTATATGTGCCCGGGATCCGTCCAGGCCATCCAGCACCCCCAGCAGCAGGTGCAGCGGATCGTGGGGAACCACCCAACCCAGGGGGCCGTGAGCTCCGCTTCCACTCCCCTCCAGAACGTCTCAATGACGGGGCATTGCCAGACCACATGAAAGAAGTCCGCAGAGGTGTGAGAGCAATGTGCGCAAGCTGGGGAGGGCCGCATATTAGCTTTATATAAACGTGCTGGAGTGAGGTAGGCCGTATGAAGAAAGTAAAGTTGGGTAAGGCGAAGTTTGGAGGAAGTTGTCAGGGTCTTGGGTGCCATAAGGGCATCACTCCAGTCCGCCTCGCCCAGGGGGCCCAGCCACCCCTCCCACCGGGTGCGTAGGCGGGTGAGAGAAGCGGGACCATTGTTGACCAGGGATCTGTAAATCCTTGACACCCCCCCTCTGCCAAGGTTCCCCATCATCACCTGGGCCTCCAAGGGACTGAACTCTGGAAGGATAGTGGGGGCAGGGATGTGCGCCTGGAGAGCGTGTCGGAGTCGGAGGTATTTGTAAAAGGGAAGGAGAGAGTGACACTGTTGCAGGTCTGCAAAAGTTCTAATGTGGTCCCCCGCCCAGATGTCCCCCAAAAGCGAGGTCCCCACGAGGTCCCAACGACGGTCTGGAAGGGAGGAGACCTCCCTCAACCATGCTCTGTTCCACAGGGGCGTCTGCCTTGTGAGCTTCCGGTCCCACTGGACGTAGCGCATAGCAGTGCACCAGCCAGGAACACGGACTTGATGATGGAAGAAAGATCCAACGGCACCGGACACCCATATAGGTGATCCAGGATCCGTGAAAAGTCCAGGGTTCTGAGTTCCACTTGGTACGCCGGATCAGACCAGCCGCCTGTGAACCAGTCGTGGATCACGATAAGTCATGTGGCTAGGTAGTAGAGGTGAAGGTTAGTGACCTTCATGCCCCCGTCATAGGGAGGGATGTGACAGTGCGCTAAGGATAGTTGCGATCTCCCGTTACCCCACAGAAAGCGAATGAGGACACTGTCCATCTCCCGGAACCAGCTACTCGGGAGGTGAGCGGTTCTGTTCTGTAGAATGTACAGAAAACGGGGAAGGACCATCATTTTAAAAAGGGCACTGCAGCCTAAGGGGTTAAGAGGGAGGGATTGCCACTTCTTAAGATCCGCCTTGGCTCTGGCGACCAGGGGCGCAATGTTCAGGGCCCCTTCGAGCTCTGGAAGGAGGGCGACCCACACACCTAGGTATTTAAAGGACTGCTTACGTAAGGGAATATTCGTTTGCCAATCAAAGCATGACCGAGATGGGTGCAGAGGGACCAATGTAGATTTTGCCGGGTTGAGCCGAAGGCCAGAGACCCATTTGAACGCTGAAAGGACGTCCAGGCAGCACTGACCAGAGTTTTCCGGGTCTGCTAAATACAAAAGGACATCATCAGCGTACAGGGCTATCTTGTCGGTGTGACTCGGATCCCAGGTCCAGCCGCGGATGAGAGAGTCTTGACGGACAAGCGAAGCCAGAGGTTCCATGTCCAAGGCGAATAATAGCGGTGAAAGTGGACAACCCTGGCGGGTACCCCTCTGGATGAGAGATGCCTCGGAAAGCAAGCCATTAATGAGGACCCGCGCCTTGGGTTGAGAGTAAAGAACCCGGATAAGGCGCCGGAAGAGGGGGCCGAAACCCATCCTCTCCAGCACATCGCCAAGGTAACCCCAATCCACTGTGTCAAACGCCTTTCCAAAGTCTATGAAAAGCAACGCCAAGTATGAGGTGAGGCAATGGCGATGGGCAAGGGCGAGATGGAGGCGGCGTATGCAGTGCCGGGTACCCCGTCCAGGCATAAATCCGCACTGGTCCGAGAGGACCAGGTCGTTCAGGTGGGGCCGAAGCCGTTGGGCCACCACAGTGGCAAATATTTTGATATCAGTATTGATGAGAGAGATCGGACGATAATCGGCACAGTCAAGGGAGGGTGGGTGTGTCTTGGGGAGAACGACAATGGTAGTCACGTCTGCTTTGGGTGGGAAGGATCCTTCCTCCACTACATGCGTGAACAGGGCCAGTAGATGAGGTACCAAGGTGTCGCGGTAAGTCGCATAGTATTCCTGTGGGTAACCGCCAGGTCCAGGCGTCTTGCCGGAATGCAAGGTTGAGATAGCCCCGTGTATTTCCTCCGAGGTAACGGGGAGGTCAAGGGTCTCTGAGGCTGCCCGGGAGAGACAAAGCAAATGGGTTTGAGTCTCGGCCAATAAGTCTGCCAAGGAGGTCTGAGGAGGCTGGGCTGCATATAAGGTCGCATAGTATTTAGCGAAGGTTTGGGCGATGGCTTGAGACGTGGCCTGGCAGGTTCGGGTCTCAGTCCGAATCTCAGGAATGATACGGGCGGCTCTGGGGTACGACACCAAATTGTGGAGCAATTTACCGTTCTAATCGCCCCATTCGTATATACGTGCCACCGACGATCGCCATAGCATCTTGGCAGATTCCAATGAGATCTGAGAGATCTCTTCACGGAGACGCGCGAGTTGCCGATCGGAATCCTCCCTGCCGTCGGTGGCCTGGGCACCCTCCAAGCGGGCCGCCTGGGCCTCCAGCCTCACGAGTCGAGCTGATCTTTCCGCACATTTCGCATGGATCAGGCCTCTAGCAACACCCCGCACCACCACCTTTCCAGCCTCCCATAGAGTTCCTGGTGAGGAGACAGACCCCATATTAGTAGAGAAGTAAAGCTGCAGTTCCCGCCCGAGGGAGGACACAAAGTCGGCGTCCTCCAGGAACCAGGCGTTCATTCGCCAGACCGGATGGGCACCAGGGGCGGAGGTCCCAATGCGAAGGGAAATGGTGGAGTGATCTTAGATACCCCTGGGCAATATAGTGATCCCGGATAGTAATTGACAGTCCGTAGCTGGCAGGAGGAAGAGGTCAATACGAGAGTGGGTGTGGTGGGCCGCCGAGGTGTGGGTGTATTGTTCCTTGCAAGGGTGCCACACCCTCCTGGCATCGCAGAGACCCAGGGCAGAGGACCACTCAGAAAGGCGTCTTGCAGAGGTTCAGCGGGGAGCCGAGGGAGTACCTGTTGTGTACTCTCCTTTTCAGAATTACTCTTTACTTTTGGTTACTCTGGTCTGGCTCTCAAATTATCTGTACCCTGCTTAGCATAGGTTTCTTTGCTAATTTTAGCCAATTTGCTCTCTTTTAATGCAGGAGGCAAATCCCTCAGGTGTAGGCATATAGCTAACGCAGCTGCTTCCCCTTTTATACTACTCAACATTATGGCGGATACTGCGGCAAAATTGTCCATCGGTTTTATCCCAGGTGCTGCCCCGTGCTTTTTCTGTACCTGTTTTAATACCTCAGGTAGAACCACAAAGAAGGGTTACCATATATTCTGGTATATACTGCATACCCAATGGGGATCCATCCCCATTGGCAAGCAAATTGTTAGTATCCTATGCTTTTTCTGTGGGCCCGTATGGGGAAATACTGCTTCACTTTTGGTGGGTATTTTTCCCATTACTGCATTCAATGTTTGAGGGTTAATGCCTGGTGTAGCTAACTGTGGTACTACAGCTTGAACAGTTAGCGCAGGGGCAAGCGTTAATGTTTGTATTACAAATTGTGTAAGACTTCTGTATCTTGTTACTAGATCATTATACAAAACCTGTCTGTGGTCAGATGATCAACATTGGAATGGTGTGTGTATCCAGGTAGGACTGGCCATGTCGCCCCCTCATTGCTTAGCGGGTCCAGTCTCACGTTTTGTATACTATGAGGAAGGGCGCCTTTAAACCAACTGGTATGTTCTTGTTAAGTTAGATCAATTTATACCCCCTTATAAGGAGTGTATTTTTCTGGTATTTCATGCACTTCATATTCGAAAAGTAGCCCTGTAGCATCATCCACAGCAGGGAATTTAAATCATGAGCAAAATACCTCTGTCCTAATGGCTTTGTGTGCCTCTACCACGAAGGTAACATCTCCACCGTCGAGTGTGAGGCCATGTTGAAGTAATTTTTGAATGACTGCATATCTGCAGTTCTCGGAAATATTTTGTGTCATGTTTTATATGAAAAATTGTTGCAGGGATTCTGCACAAATACAGAACTATGCGCAGGAAATGGGACCTTGATGTATAGGGGCGAGTCTTCCCACCACCTTAGTACCCACAAACCCAGGTCGGACTAGCTATAGTGTCGCACTTGCTCTCCTACTCACTCACAGAGAAACAAATGATTAGAAACCCCAGAACACAACACTCCCAGATCTCTCAGGAATCGCAGTAACAAGACACACACTTTCGCCCACTCTCTTGTACTTGTCCACAATAAGATCTGACGGAGACACGAAATTGTTTATTTTATTTTAATGAAAGTGCCCTAACATGCAGTATATGTGCCACAACAAGCAGGAAAATACATAGTACAAATATTGTCAGCATAGCAGTCAGTCCATAAATCATGAAGGGAGATGCCATCCTAGAAAGACAATGGAGGAAGGACTATAGTGCCTAACCTCTCTTCCCTTGCTAAGAAGAAGTATTATTATATAATAGAAGATCTCTGGGCTTTGTCAGCAGACCCCATACCTTAACCTATAGATGGTAGATCTACAACATGGGTGCTCTTCTCCCTGGAAAGGTCCCTCTCCAAGTGTGTGTCACCTATTTGTGCACTCCACTAAAAACCCAAGTACGCCGTCCAAACAACAGCTGCATCGGTATGTTTTGTCTAAGGGCTAGGGACTGGCTAGAACAAAATAACAAGGGGCATTGCTGTTTGACTTAGCACATAATGTTGAGTCAAAATCCCAGGAACATGCAGAGAGTGAACACAGCGATGAATTCTCATGTGAAAGCAGTCTTTGAAATTATTGCAACAAATGAAGACGTGTAGTAACATGTAGTAACATGTGTAAAGCAGCAGGCAAGCTGCAACGAGCTCATGCTAAGTGAACATTTTGCAAATAGGGCGTTCGAAAATTGCTAACCATTCATTCAGTCTTCAAAGTCAAAAATGTTACAAGAACAGCGGAATGCCATGAACTCCAGAACGTTGTCCATTCCCTCCATTGTAAAAATGTATGCCATCCAATTTAGTAGGTCAAACGAGCACACATGCTCCTCATATCCAGAAGCTGTTAGGAGCATCTCAGGGCAACCTGCAATAACCTCGATGAAACTGCGGTCTATGAGTTGCTGCGCAAGAGCACAGGTACTCAAGTCTGCCGTTGGTCCAAGTAAGGTATAAATGTTTTATTGTGTATAGTTAATTAAAACCATTACAAATTTTGCCTTAAAATCAACAATTTGACAAAACATTCCTATATACATTTTCAATATCCAAAAAAGAGAAAGACATAAAACATCTAAAAATCCAAGAGAGATATAGGCTATTATGCTGATTAATGCCAGGTACTAATCCTCCACTATTTCATATTTTGAGTTCGAGTGCAAAATTGTAAATAAGCATACTGCTGTATACATGGTACTGTCTAAAGTCAGCTTAACATATTTTGAGTTTGAGTGCAAAATGCCAAACAAGCGTACTGCTGTAAACATGATACTGTCTAAAGTCAGCTTAACACTAACAGAATTTTAACAAATACAAAGCTATACCACTTTGTGGAGCCCTCTATAGAAACCAATAAAATGTGTGCAAAAGTTTACAGGTATTGCGATGACCATATATTAATACACACTGAGATGAGCATTATATAATTGTTTTTTTGTAATAGTGTGCTGACTAGTTGCATACATTTAGCTACCCTACATGAAAACTGAAAAGTCTGTCTGTTTAATAGTGCCATTACAGCTGGTCAGCATGATCGGTCTTGAAGTGAACGGAAAGCATGGAGTAAAAAGTGCTGTCTCGGGTTGCTCACAGCTGCGCAAATGCACAAAAGATGTACGAGTGTCTCTTCCACCTGTTCGCAAAGTCTGCACTGGGTGGTCGGCCACGTTTGTTTCCATGCTGGAACTAGATCTTTTGAGCAAAAAACTCCCAGCCGGGTCAGAAGTAGACAGTGCTGAACAGATGGATTTATGTGTTGGACGAGATATGGCTGTGGGGTGCCTGTTGCATATGAGGATAAAACCATCCAACCGTGTTTTTTCTTTGTTAATTCAGCTTTATCCATTAGCCAGGCTTTTTGTTTTGCTGCCTTGGTAGCTATTATTCTAAAAGAGAGGAAGCTGTAGTTTTTTTCCCAGGCTTCATGCAAATTTAGCATGGTTAGGGCATGTTTCAGTGCTGTTGGCCAGTCTTTCTTGTCTTTTGGCTGGTTCTTCAGTTCTGTCCAGCAATGCCCGAGCAAAGACTCTTCCTGGGCAGCACTTAGTTTCCAGCACAGTTTTATTATCGCTGCTTGCCTTACTTGGACTTGATTAGACAACCCAAATTCCAAGCGCACTTGTGCTTGAGAAGTAAATTGCGGAATCCGAAAAACTGATTTAAAAAGGCTTGATTGTAAGAGGTTCAGCTGCTTTGCGTCTTGGCCTTTGAGTAACTCGGAGCCATAGGTAAGAGATGGAAGGAACTTGGCCCCGATTACTTTTTTTTTTTTTTTACCTTTATTGATATTTCAATCAATTACACATATGGGCCTACAACCCCCGGGGCCGGCCGCTAAACAGTCAGGATAACAGAAAGCAAATCTATCACAGTCAGCACCTCGGGGTGCAAAATCTCCACGTTAGCATACTCTCAGTCTCTGAACGGCCCAAGTAGGAGACAAGGATAATAAAGGTTTACATTTTATAATAGAAGAGGATGGAAGGATCAGGCGCCAAACAGTTTCCCAGCAGCGAAAAATGGCAGGCAGAATGATGAACGTAAACAATAAACAGCAGTCTATCTAGGCAATGGCGCTGAAACAGGAAGTTCAGGATGTGAAGGATTGACACGGCCATTTGCGCCTGCGACCCCCCTGCCCCAAGACCCAGGAAACTCCACGGAAATTATGGCACTCCGGAAACAGCAGTGATTAACAACAAAGGAGTTCTACCATGCTGATCCCAGAAAAAGACAGAGAAGAATAAGAGAAGAAAAGGAGGCCATAGAAAAAAGGGGTTAAAGACTAAAGAATCCCCCCCCCCAACCCCCCACCCTGCACCTCTGCAGATGAGTACGGCCCCCCCCCCCCCAGCAGTGTGCCTGTCGCCCCTGAACCAGACCCGAAATATAGAAGAAACAGAGAAAAAGAGTAGGAAAAGAACCCCCACCAGACGGGGGGGTAGAGAGAGTATTAATAAACTGGAGGAGGGCCTGTAAAACACGCCCCCGGCTTCTCCCTCCCGCACCATACGTTTTCCCGCAAAGCATACAATACAGAACACAAAATCGACCCTGTCAAAGTGAAGTAAGGAGCATTACGCACTTGGTACACTAACAGTTATGCCGTGAGAGCACACAACGCCCGAGCCCGCCCGCCTAGTAGATGACCATCTCTGAAGGGTCAGCCTCATCCTTGGCCACTCTTTGCGAACCCACCCATGCATACCCCTCGTCCCAGTGCCATGTCCAGTGTTACCAGGAAGAAAAGCGTCCAATAAAGATCAGGAAGCGACACACACAAGTAGGGTAGAGGGCTCTTAAGGTCGACACAATCAGCTCTATGGAGGGTCGTCTTTCCCAGTGCTGAGCCAGGATTTACACTGCACACCAGGCCCAGGAAGGCGGAATCAGGCAGAGTAGGCGACCGTTGCTTGGATGGTGCCTGAGTCGTCGGAGGCCGCGCACGGGACAAGGCCACCACCCCCCACTCAGGTCCGAAACCTCCGGAACAGACCAGATCCACAGCCAGCTGATCGCACGTTAATATACTGTCCGGAGAGTCCAGGCGTGCACTATTCACAGGGGCGGCCACTACACTGTCCCCTCGTGCGCGGTGTAAGAAGTCCCAGTGTACCTGGGGATAGGCAGGCGGCAACTGTTCCAATGCTGATGTCACTCCATCGAGCTTGCTCCCCAACACCCAGGCGCCGTGAACCAAGGTGGAATGAAGGGCACCGAGGCCCTCGAGAAGGTCACCGTACCCCAGTACAGCTCCCGGCGCTTGCTCCGCTACGCTCCTCAGAGGCGCACCCTCCCAATCCTGCTGCAACCCAGTGTACAGGATAGTGGACACTGTCCTACTAAAATGGCCGCTGGGTAGATCCAACCCAGATCGGGACCGGGACTCAGGCCCAAGCGCCTCGGGTTCCATGTCGCTGGAAACAGGGTTCCGGGGGCAGGCAAATGATGTGTCCGGTGTGTGGTCACGGGCCACAGTCGTCCCCACCACGGACCAGCGCCCACGAAAATCCGGGAGCAGCCCGCGAGAATCGGGGCGAGTTACGGGCGGCGTCCGGGCAGCTCACCGGCGAAGGCTGAGGCAATCACTGGAGAGTCTTGGAGTGGCCACCTCGGGCACGCACCCGTTCCGCTACGCGTAGTGGTAGGAACGACCACGGCGAAACGCAGGCCGACATTCGCACCACTCCGGCAGTCCGACTCCACCCAGTCACCGAAGGCCGCTGTTGTTACACTGCCGCCCGGCCACGGCGTCCACTCGAGGTCCCGGCTCCAGGGCTGCACAGGCCGCAAACTTCAGACGGACATTTCTCCGGCGGTATCGCTGCCAGAAACTTCGGGGTCACACGGTCGGTTGCCGCTCGCGTTCACCAACACGGGCAGATAGCGCAGGCTAAGGATCTCGTGCAGGATATCTGTGCGGGGTGCGGAGGTTCACGGAGCCGGGAGCCTACGCTGCCATCCCGGTCGCCATCTTGGCTCCTCCCCCTCCGATTACTTTTAATAAGTGAGAATTTGATGGACACTTTAGTTTCTGCTTTAGGGTATTTAATACAAAACTTAGTTTATGTGCCTGCGATCTTTTTTTGATTAGATGTTCTTTGAGTGTGAATCTTGAATCAACCACTACTCCCAGATATTTGTAGGAGCCGCTTTGCTCTATGCTGTTCCCTGCTGCATACCACTTGTATTTTTTTCTGTGTTGCACTGCGTTTGCTGAAAAACAGATGACCTTGGTTTTGTTGTAATTTAGTAGCATACCGTGCTCCTCTTTATATTCCAATAGCTTTGAGATCAGGCGTTGTAGCCCTACTGGGGTCTGGCTACATAGAACAATGTCATCTGCGTACTGCAGACTTCTGATTTGGCGGTGAGCTAGTTTTGCTGGATCTCTTTGAACTTCTGAAAGCCTTTTGTCTAGGTCTGCGGTGAATATATTAAAGAGGCTAGGTGGTAGCACGCATCCTTATTTTAAACCGGTGTACGTTGGTATCCTCGCTGTAGTTCTTTCACCATTTCCTAGCTTTATCTGGACCCAAGTCGCTGAGTACAGGTTAACTATGGCCTGTAGTAGTCGTGGTAGGATACCCCATTTTACCATCTTTTGCCACAGAAGATCTCTGGGTACCATGTCAAACTCTGATTTCAAATCAACGAAACACGTGTATAGTTTGGGGGTTTTCCGCTGCGCGTTTCCGACTAGAAGATTGAGGGCTAGAAGGTTGCACATGGTGCTTGTACCAGGTCTAAAACCCATTTGGGAAATTGGCAGAATCTTGTTGGAGGTGACCCAGTCTACGAGCTCTATGAGAAGATTTGACACATATATTTTAGCTTCTAGGTCTATGAGTGCGATTAATCTATAGTTTGCCGGATCTGATCTGGAGCCAGCTTTGAATATCGGGTGGAGAACACTCCCTCTCCATGATGCAGGTATGATGTTTGACTGGTAGGCACAGTTGAACAGCATTGTGAAGTATTCTGCCCAGAAAGATTTGTCCTGTTTGAAGAGCTCGTTTGGCAGACCGTTTGGACCTGGTGCTCCTTTAGATTTAAGTTTTTTAGGACAGTTTCAACTTGGTTATTTCGTAACCAGTTGTCCACAAACACGATTTCTGCATGCTCGATTTCCGGTTGGGGCAGGGCGTAGTCAATTTCTGTTTGATACAAAGCAAGCTGGTCATTGGCCCTGTCTGCGTATTTGGTGCCCTTGTAATCTATTTTATCATGATCATTTGACGGAGCGAGCTTTGTGAGCTTGTGGATTTCCATGTTTACGTTCCTATTATTTTGGTTTAAATGGCCTTTCTAGTCTGCCTCTAAGATGTTTGCATTATGATGGCTGAAGGAGCTGTTTGCTATATTGTTTATTTCTGCCCAGAACATCTTGTTGTTATTCTTTCAGGAAGTCTTTTCCTGAAGGGTATCTTAAAGAAAGCCAGATTTAAACAAGCGTGGGTGGCCTTGTTATGTTTAAAATTGGCCCCAGATGCTTTTACACTTTTTTTGTATTACTAATTTTTTAAGGGCTGCATCTAGATTAAGGATCACAAGGGGCAGCAGAAGCCCATAGATTCCCCGCTTGCCATTCTTTTATACTGTTTTAAACATGTTTTTTTTACTTCTCCATTTGGTAACTTTCTAATCATGGTGTGCTACAGGCCCAAACCAAGTTTGAAGATGAATTAGACGGGTGAGGGATAGGTCATATGTCATGTGTAAGTTTTTTTACTTATTTATTGAAATTGTATCATATAGACCTCAGGTTGATTGGTTTTTTTAAAAGCTTGTACCTGTAACCTTTTCTTCTTTGATATACTGTTTCTTTTATGGTATTTTTCCATGCCGAATAAAGATTGTTTATATTATATTATATATTGTTGTTATTCCATTTACTTGTCTGCAGCAGCTTTAGCCAGGTTTTTGTTTGTTGTGCTTTCTTTGCGGTCCATACTTCCTGTTTCTATTTCTGCCTTAACTGACGGAATTGCTGATTTGCACCTTGGCTTGATCATTGGGCATTACCACGTAGTTTTCTTTTTTCCCGATTTAGTGCCCTTTTTTTGCCTGCTAACGAGTTGACTAACTCTGGATTTGCTGTCCTGCATTTGCTTTCATAGGGCTTATTCTGTGCTGGAAATTTCAAGATTAGCGTCATATTCACATTTTCCCGGTCTGTCCATGACTGATTAGTAGTTTGTGCTTGCTGGTTCTCCGTTAAGCTTTTGATGTGGGTCATTAATTCGCTAGCGTTTCTGCCTTTCCACACTAGCCTTTTTAGGTTATATGATCTAGGATCTAGGAACTTCCAACAGATCATTACTTCTGGCCGCCCTCACAGTGTGGATACGCAGATCAATTGCCTGAAGTCTATGATCGCTCTCCAGTCTGTAAATAATTTGGCAACTGGAGATCATTTGTAGTATTTTTATGTCTACTATTGTGTAGTTTAGGAAGAATTTGCGTATTTGGATATTCTGGTGGGTGCGGCTGGTAGATCTTGTGGTAGTCGTCCATTTAAAGTTAGCATGCCTATTTCGTCTAATGATAATGCACAAAGGTTACCGTTATGATCTTTTTTGTGGTGATTTGTAATTAGCGAATAGGTATTTTTGTCTTTAAATTTGTTTTGTAATTTGGCTTGTACCGGATCGTGTGATAATAAAAACATGTTGAAGTCGTCGGACAGCACAATTCCTGCTTGCGGGAAGGTAGATTGCAGTGATTTGAGCAGGGCTATTAAAGTCTCAATTTTCTCCATTTTTTCTTTTGTTCCCGGATGAATGTACACATTGCATATTAGTAGTGTAGTTTTTTTCCTGTGTATGCAAATAGTAATTGAAAAGGTATTGTAATTCTGAAATGTTGATGCTTTGGAGACAGGTTTATCCTATATCAATCGATTCAGATGACCAAGGTATAGTGATGTTTAAATAAATTGATAGGCCACCAGACGCTCTGCCTGATGCTTTTCCCTTGGTGGCATACAGATGATATTCTTTAAAACCATTGATCTGTGTCGGTGCCGTTGACCATGTTTCCTGGAAGAGTAAGATATCAAATTGTTTTAGAAAATTTAAAATGATGTTGCAAAAGCACAATTTTAAGATATTTACTCATACCTCACTTGTTGTGGACTCTATGCCCAGAGTAGTTGAAATTAGAACTTTTCTGCTTTGACAAGCTGTTCCTGGTGCTGCTTGGTGGATAATGCGTAGGTCAGGCCAGCTTTCCAGGTAGCTGTCAGTTGGTCCTGCTGCCCCACGGAGTAATCTGCTGGCTATTGCCGTTCTGGGTACTGTTGTTGGACACAGTGGACCAGGATACCGTTCTGTTTCGATAGTTTTTATTTTGATTCCCCATTTTGCACAAAGTTCTCTGTGGTGCCAGAAATCAGTCATAACTTTTGGCTCGGTCCACTGTCATTTCTCTCCCTTTTGTGCATGGGATTGGTTTGAATTATACGCTTTCTATGTGATTCGTATTTAAATATTTTTGTGTTTCGATTGTACTTGTGAGTTTTAGTATTGAGCTGTGATTGAGAATGTCATGGCATCTTCTTGAGTCGTAATTGGGAATCAATTCTAGAGTTAACGATCCTTCTGGTAAAGTAGTACCCTCATTTCCTGATGATATGTTGGTGCTGTGGTGATGTAATCCTGCAGAGATATCACTAAAGGATTTTTCCCCTATGGTCAGTTTTTCGTTAATTGGGATTTCCAGGCACGTAATCTTTGTTACACCATTTTCTGTTTTTTGAGTCTCAATATGTTCGACGGGTGTAGGAGATGGAAAGGCTTGATTTCCCGATGGTTGTATTGATTTTGGCCATGAATTTGTTTCGGTCATGTTTTTTCTGTTATGAGTATTAGGGTGTTTGGGAAAGGTTTGAGATGTGCTTTTTGCTACGTTTGCAGTTTTTTTTATCTCAGCATGCGCGCCTAGTGTAAGGAGTAAATTGGCATTATTTGCTGATAGTTGTGTCGTTGTAGGAGATGGATTTGTTTCAACCATACTTTTTCTATTATGAATATTTGCTTGTTTAGTGAAGTAATGAGATATGCTTGTTTGTTTTAATCGGGAAGCATGCGCTGTGTGACCATCTTCTTTCTGCTGTTGGTTATGGAGGGATGATACCAAATATGCTTTATAGCTACTTGTCTTTGCAGTTGTTGAGTCAAACGGGAGTGTGGACTTTCCACAGTGTTCGGCTTGAGGTCTGGGTTCAGACTTATTTCCGGGGGAACTCGCGTTGTCCACATTTCCCATGAGCTTGTATTCGATGTCTGCCTCCTGCGAGTTTGTGCCTGCACCAGATGTGGTGGGTGCTTGCTGTGCCTGATTTTGACGAGTCTGCGCTGCAACTTGACTCTTCTTCTGTTTGTTAAGCATTGATTTTCTTAAGCGCTTGCGTTCCCTTTTAGATAATGGTTCACTGTGTTTTTGTTGCTGTGGGGTTAAAACTGCTGCATCAATGTTTCTGGCTCAGTGCCATTTATGTGCAAAAACTCTTTGGCTGCCATCAGTTTCCTCCATGCATTCCAGAGTGCCTGGCGAAGTAGTAAGATTTTGTTGACAAGAATCTGTTTTGTTACAGTCTGTTTCGATATTGGCGCTTTCTGCTCTGGCTGATCTAACGCTGTTCATTGGAACTTTTACTTCTGCCAGAATTTCTGTTAAAATCGCCGGGATAGTCTTAAGTTGGTACATGGTGCTGGCACATTGATATTCATGATATGTTGTATGAGGGTCTTTTTGGACCCTCTCTATTATGGAATTTAGATCTTGTATTTTTTGCTCTATGCCAGAAACGTTAAACGCCAGGGCTTGCAGAAGGTCGACTTGTAACTCTAATTTTTCTGAGTGCTGAAATAATGCCAAAGAAATAGTTTCCATATTGTTAATGAAAGGGGACCATAACGGAGCTTCATGGCGTGAGCAATGGTCAGCCTGATGCGCATTCATTTGCTGGCTTGGGAAGGTACCGTCCCCGGTGTTGTCCATAAGATTCTCTGTATCGTCCTCCACCGGGCCAGGACTTTCCTGAATGTTGGGGCCAGACCCAGGACAGGACTTTATTGGAGAAAGAAAGATGTTATAGTCGTGGTGATGCCCTGTAAATGATTGTGCTTTAGGCACTGGTGTTTTTTCCTTGTGGGCATCCTGTGTTGGCCCAAGCAAACTTATTAAGATTTCTTGTATTTCTGGTACCGGTATTCTTAAGGCCTCTGACTGACTTTTTACAGCGTTATCATCTTCTGTTGCTGCAAAGTGTTTATCCGTATTGACCGTGGACAGAGTCGAAGTTTGACTTTCATCAGATTTTGCCCCTGGATTAAGGGGAGGAGGTGATAAGACTCTCTCGATTTGTTGTGTTGGCGCTGATGATGCTTCTGGCGCTGATTCCCTTGCTTTTGATTGTAATGTTTGTGATAATTCGTTTACATTTGTGTATATTTGTGCCATCACAGTTACTTGGTTGCCAGCCATTTTCGTGGTCTTTGGGGTGCTGAAGCTCTCCTCTAGTAGATTGTCGGTCTGTACAAGCAGTTTGTGTAATGTGGATATCGCTGGCAGTGGCCTTCTTGTTGTGCGATCCTGATTTTGGAGCCCAGGAGAGATTAGGAAGTCTGTGATTTTTGGTGTCCTGCCTACTGATTTTTTTGTTGATGGAAAGTCGATTGGTAGGTCCGAATTTATCTCTGGTTGAGTCTCTTCAGTCAACAAATCAGGGGATTCTTTACTGGTCTTCCTTATGTTTGGGCAAGCTTTTTTCTTCGGCTTTACTTCTGCTCTGGTTCTACCTGATCTCATTCTCGATTTTCTTTCTGAGGAGGTGTCCTGGGCACTCATGCTTCCTTCATTCTCAGTTCGCGATTCACAGTTCACCGAGATTAGATTCGTTTTCCACTAAAAATAGTTCAAGCTTGGAGCTTCTCTGGAGAGCTGGCAGGCCACTGAGAGCCTTGCAGCCTGGTTCATTGTGCTTTCCTTGCTTTCCTTGGTTAGAGCTGCACACTGTGCACTGTTTTGATCACTGGATCGCGCAATTTTACACAGGTTTGCCTGTCCCTCCATATGTTTACCGTGGCTTACTTTCCTTGGTTAGTACTATGCACTGCACACTGGTTTTGTGCACTGGATTCCGCTGTTTTACACAGGTTTGCCTGTCCCCCCAAATGATCCCTTTGGCTCTGCCTTCCACCCCCTTGCTCTATATGCACTCAATGACAGGTCATCGCTAGGAGCTCCTCTTGTTATAGCTGTGGCCTGTCAATGGCCTGTCTATGGCTCAGTACTCCATATTTCAGTGCTTTAGCGGGGGTGAGAGTTGGTGAGGGTGGTGGGGATGGGTGGTGGAAGGATCGAAAGTTGGCTGGAAGTGGGCAAAATGAACGAGCTGATGAGAACAGGCAGGAGCAGGGCACTCTGATGAGCCGCAAGCCTCGCCCAACCTAGTTGGGCTGCTTTCACGGACTCGTCGGGCTCACACTCAGCGGCCGCCACTAATGGCAGCCACGCTCACTGCCTGACCGTTAGCCCGCTTACCGCGCTCGGCCTCTCGGACGTGTTCAGAGGTGCCCTTGCTGTCTCGTATTACTGCAGTTTTTCAGCGGATTTTTTCGGCGGTCTGCCGCTTCTCAACTCCGCGCTGCTCCTCTCCACTCCTCCACAGAATAGGCCGCCCCGAACCTGCAGGAGCCACAAGGAGCAACAAGGACCCCGGGTACCGTGCTGTACCAGGAACCAGGAGCTGAAATCTGAATGCCGCTGAAAAACCGCTGATCACTTAATCCGGCACTCCCGTGCTCCCCGCTGTTGCTACTGCTACTGCTGCTCTGGGTGAACTGCCTAATTGCGTTGGTCCAAGTAGGGGATCGCACACCAAACGCCTACCCCTGGCACATACCTGGTCATGGGCCTTCAACAGACCCATTAGCAGATCGTAATCCAAGGCAGCGTGTGTGGCATTGGACAGGCAGACACCCATTGAAAAGGGCACCGGAGGCAGTGAAACACAGGTTGCACGCAGGTGAAGTAAGCATAACGGAAGGTCAGCCAGTAGTTGAAGGCAAAATATTCCACTGGCATAGAACCAAAGAGCTGCCACATTCTATCACGGTACAGATCCAACTGGACCAGGTTTGGCAGCTCCACAGATTGAGCAGCCATTGCGAAGCAATAATAGGAGAACCAGCATGCTCAAACCAACAGGAGCACCAGGGGAAATCCACCGAAGGGGCTGGAAAAAATAGAATGAATAGAGGTCAGAATTACTCCAAAAATAGTCTGAATGGAAGAAACAAGGTTTAAACAAGTGACCCAGTCCCTCCATATCAGACACATTAAATATTTGGTGTATTAATTCCCCAAAATGAAGTGGGAGATTTGTGTTTAGCTGCGAGTGAATCTTGCTTGCGGCATGTGCCACCTGCAATTCGAAGATCTCTCGAACCGACGTGAGAGCCACTTCTTGTTGAAACAATAGAGCTTGAGTCTGCTTAGTTTATTGAAATCTGTTCTCAAAGTTGGAATTGAAGGCCAAAGCAAACTATATACAATCCCGTGCGGGGGTGGAAATAGGACATTGCTGCAACATGTAACTCGTTGAGAAACCATTACTATATACGGAATGCCAGCTCTCAAGCCACAGCAATCGTGGTTATTCAAAATAAAATAACTACCGCTAGAAAGCAAAGTTAATACAGGAATATTAGCCAGGACAGAGGTAACTTTGAAAAAACAAGCCAGATTAGTGGCCGTAACATTACAGGCTCCGTGAAGCTTTACTTGTTTACAGACTAGGGACTGTCCTACTGTTGAACTACAGTCCTCCCCTGTAAGGAAAACTTCCTTTTCGGCAAACGAAAGGCAATGACCATCGTTTGTTGAATACATTTTTTGTCAAGGTGCTCATATCTCCCAATGGGATGATGTTCATGCATGCTGTCAACTGAAAAAGTGAGATAGGCAGTGAAAAAACCCATGTATTAACCACACAGCTGAATCAGTCTCGGCTACAGAAAACAGTAACTGCTATAATTGTTCAGTGTGTAACAATGTGTATGTGGGATCTTTCATGCACATCAATTTTTGTCCATCAGTCAAATCAAATGGTAAAAACAGTGCAGAAGCATTCAAATAATCCCATGATACGTTTCCATTTTTGAGTGTTTGCAACGTACAGGTAAACTGCATTACAGAACGTAACTGATTTTGACCATGATGCAAAACAGACACTTCATGTTGAACAATGTCAATGACAGAAAATACAATATTATCTAAAGTATATATACGGGAAGATAGTGTATTAATGCTATTATGTATTACTGCAGGGGCTTTTTAAATTAGCAAAATCAGCCATATCGATGTCATCTGACAAATGAGAGTGGTGTTGTTTCACAGACGACAATGTGGAATGTTCCAACCATTGCTGACATAATTTACCCACAGAGTATGTGGTAACTGTATGCAAATGTAGGAAGCAAGGATCAGGTCTACTTTGCGTAAAACCTTTCGAACTAGTCAGAAAAATAATTGACATGCATTTGAAGTTGTCAGCCACACCAACCATCCTAAGGGGTCCATATTGGACGAGTTAAGTGTGCCATTTTGGAATAAGGCAGCTAAGTCTTCAATGGTGTAGTTAGTGTACGTTTGCCATGTATCATATTGAGCTAATGATGAAATGGAGGGAATATTTAGATCTTTGGCCGTGACTAAACCAAAACAAGTAGTTTGTTGTACTGTGTCATTAAAAAATAAGATATGAGACGGTATCAGACATGCACAATGCAACTCTTCAGTGCCCTGCACTTGCCAATTTCTAGTGCCCCAGATGGATTTTAAATCAATTGTGTCCTTCGAATGCTCATAACCCTTCACGGACAAATCCTTCCTGGTTTACAAGGTTCATCAAAGACAACTCCATCCTCGACCCTTCTCAATCTGGATTCCGCAGCAATCACAGCACAGAGACCGCCCTACTCGCCGCCACAGACGACATCTGCACCCTCCTTGACCAAGGCCACACCGCAGCTCTGATCCTATTTGACCTGTCAGCAGCATTTGACACCGTCTCCCACCGCACTCTCACTGCAGGACGTTGCATCCTGGATGAGCAACTGCTGCCTGAAGCGCAACTCAGAGAAGACAGAAGTCCTCGTCCTCGGAACCACCCCATCAACATGGAACAACACCTGGTGGCCCGACATCCTTGGCAGCCCTCCGAAACCCACGGACCGCACCAGAAACCTCGGCTTCGTACTTTACTCGTCCCTATCCATGAACAGACAGGTCAACGCTATCGCATCCAGCTTTTACAACACCCTCCGCATCCTCCGTAAGACTTTCAAATGGATCCCACCGAATCAAGAAAGACAGTCAACCACGCACTCATAACCAGCAGACTGACTACGGAAACGCCCTTTAGGCTGGCATAAACAAGTCACTACTCCGCAGACGATACAGAACACCGCCGCCAGACTCGTCCTCGGCATCCCTCGACACAAGCACATCAGCCACCACCTACGAAATCTCCACTGGCTCCCCGTCGAGAAGAGAGTCACTTTCAAGATACTCACCCACGCCTACAAATGCCTCCACAACACCGGCCCCCAATACCTCAACGATTGAATCAACTTCTACGTACCCAAAAGAAACCTCAGATCCACCAACCTTGTCCTCGCCAAAACACCACGCATCCGCAGAGCCAAATCAGGGGGAAGAGCTTGCTCCTACATCGCGGCCAAGACCTGGAACGAGCTCCCACTTGACATCAGATGCGCCCCCTCTCTGAACACCTTCAGGAAGGCTCTCAAGACCTGGCTCATTTACTGAACGGAACTGCAGAACTTTCCCCGCACAGCGCCTTGAGACCCTCATGGGTGAGTAGCGCGCTTACAATTTTGTGATTGATTGATTGGAGTAAACCAGTTTAGTCTGTGTTAACATAAATTTAGTTTGGGGCAGCATCTTCAATTTATAAAAGTATGACTGTGGGTCAGATAGATTGTAACTCGAGAAATATACAAATTTACTTTGTTGTGTCTTCGAACTTCTTAGTAATGGTGTTGGGCACTGCTCCTATTGGGTATAATTAAAAAGGGTCTCTGTGTATTTCCCTTCTTTAAGAAATGATGGCCATACTGTTGATAAAATAAATCTGCATAATTAGCCGAATTTAAATACAAATCCTTCAGTGTCAGATGCAGTATAATATTTTAAATCAGAGAATAATGAATGAACGACATGAACATCCCAGTCATCAGAATGGATGTCGGGCAAAACCACATCTCCCAAGGAGACGCGGAAGACGCATGGAATGTTCAAAATTTCCATCAGGGCATTGATATGGTATGCAACTTTATCCCAGACGATGCCATCAACAACAGGGAACGCTGATATATTGACAAAGGCTTGGTCTTTTTTCTTTATGTGGGATGATGTGTGAGGGGCCAGAACTTTGTCAACAAAGTTCACAGCACGTTCAGGTAAATAATGGCCATTAATGAGTAGGAAAAACACAGTCACAAATCTGATCTACATGAAGAGGAATATTATTGTAAGCACCATCCAGAATATATGTCTAGGGTGGGACCAAGTAAGTCTTTTTGAACCAGGAGATGAAAGCACTGGTACGGGCAGGTGTCTCCTGCACAGAAGATGATGAGGAAGATGTGCCAGAGGAGAAGCTATCATGAACGATATTTTAACCACTGATCTCCAGCTGAAACAATGGTGGATGTGCTGCATCAGATGTTTCAGGTATGGTACTCTTGGGAATGTCAATTATGACTTCAACTGGAGGAGAATCATACTCAATATCCACAGATGTGGATGTAGAAAAAAAAACTGGTAATAAATCAATTGAAGTTTTTATTAGGCCTGGGCGGTAAAATCCGTTCCGCTCGCGGAATTTGCGGAATTTGGGTAATTTCGCGTTCCGCGGAGAACGCGAAATTGACCAAAAATCTGCGTTCCGCGACTTCGCGAAATTTTTGGCTTGTTCGCGTTCTCAATATGCGTGTTCGCGAGATATTTCACCCTGAGCACGCAAACAGCGATCGCGAACAGGAAAAAAGTATCGCGAACAAGCAATTCCGCGTGTTCGCGGAATTTCTGCGTGTTCGCGGAGATTTTTTACCGTTTCGCGGAGATTTGCGTAACGCGATTACGCACATTCCGCCCACCCCTAGTTTTTATATCCCCTTGTAATTGCTGGGTAGTAGCCGAAGAAACAGAAGCCATCAGGTTCAGTGAAAATTCTCGACGTGGAATGATTTGAGGCATACTATTTAGTATCAGCCATATGGTGTAACTTGACATGTTCGATAGAAATGTAACGATTCTTCTCAAGACCCAGTAAAGGAGGCAAGATCACAGTGCAAGTGCCTTTTAGACTAAGAACTCTGACTGGTGCACGGTAGGATGGACCAAATTCTTTTTTCTTCTCCACCTTTTCAGGGACCAGATCACCAACTTTAGGAAGCCAATCTGAATCAGGAATCAGCACCGCTGGATTTGCAGAAGAAGGCAACTGGGCTCTTGCCTGTGAATCACAAGCTTTTTGTAGATCCTGTAACATAGCACAATGATTATCAACATCAAATGTTGCGGCAGCCGCCACAACGTCTAGACCATCAAGGTCTGGCACAAACATTTTAATGCCAAAGAGCATTTTGTATGGGGTCCACCCACCCAGAGATCTTCTAGGGAGATTATTTAGTGCACGTTGGACTCCATATAAATGAGTCTGCCAACCCCTGCCAGCACCTAAGACTCTAGCCATCTAGGATTGCTTTAAGTCACCGTTCATCCGCTCCACACTGAATTGCCCTCGGGCCGGTATGGAGAGGAATATTGCACCTGCACCACCAGAGACTTCATCGCATCCCGGTAAGCTCCAGAGGCAAAGGCAGGACCTTCTTCCGAATGGAAGGTGCCACAAGCAAACGTCCCGACAAAGACATGCAAATCTTTAATGACAGTGTCAGCGCTACGTTGAGGCCAAACCCAAAGGAATCTAGCGCACGAATCCACTGCAACCAATATGTGTTTAAAAGCAGTGTCGGAAGTCAAAGGACCGCAGTGATCAAGATAAATACAGCCAAATGGCTGTTTAGAGATGTAAAACTGAGTACGTGGTCAGCGTTCAAAAGTAGAAGGCTTAATTTGTTGACACATGTCACAAGAAAGAACACATTTAAGCACTTGTTGGTATAAACCACACCACCAAAAATGTTGCTGCAAATGGGAAACAGTCGGATTTACTCCTGCATGTGCAGAAGCAGCGCCTTCATGTACGGCAATGATCAAAGAAAGTCTGCGGTCCTCGTTGGGAATTAGCCTTTCCCCAACAGACGGAATAGTTGCAAATGGAATTTGATCAAATGACAAGTGGTATGTATAACGTGAACGGAAACCTTGGGGATACTCTGTTCCCTCTTTTGTCGCAGCAGTAGCTGCTAAAATATCATCATCAATTTTAGTCATGGACCTTGTCACTGCTACTACAGAACAAGTGGCTACTGCAGATTTGGCGACCCCATCAGCCAGTGAATTATCAACAGCGTGTGCTCCACATGTTGATGGCCCAAAGTATAGATAACCTGTGTGTGTGGCAAACGTTCCCTCAGAGAGGCCACTGGAAGCCAAAGCGTTTTATGCTTATTTGTGCTAACTTTAGAATCACTGAAATAATTTTGTTTCCAAAAGAATAAGTTGTCATTGAAGGATTGTACACAGTAAAACAAATCGCATACTATAAGTGTAGGAACCTCAGGATCAGCAAATTCAAGAGCCAAAGCACGTAGCTCCGCCATTTGAGCCGTGTAGTCACCAAGAGACTGTGTGTGTATCAAGGAGGGTTTAAAATCCCCATCCACAATTTTCCCAGCCACAATCTCGAATGCCGCCGAATAAGCATGTTTAGAACCAACAGCTGGCTGCGCAGATTCATCAGTGTAAACAATGCATTTTTACTGATCAAAAGGAAGCAACGACAGAGGAGGTGGGTGAACATGTTCATATCGTAAAAACTCCTGTGTCTGCAAAGACGGGTCAAAGATAAAATTGACATCAGCTGACATCAAAGAACTAGCCCATTGAATCCAACATCGATGCAAGGCTTTAGAGTTCGGGACACAAGCCTTTGTAACTGCTTCTAAAGCAGGCACAGGCGAGACCATGAAAATGCGTATACCCTGAGCCAGAGTTTTCTTTCAGAATCGCCATCTGGACAGCGGTCAAAAACTTTTACGTAGAAGAGATACGCATCTCAGCCACAGTGTACAAATGCGATTTATAGGCAATGGGGACCGCATCCCCCTCATTGAACATCAAGTAAGTGAAACCTAACGCACCTGGTGAAATCCTTATGACCAAATTTGTAGAATTCTCACGTGTTAGCCAGAAGTTGGTTGCAAGCAGATCAGACTGCAAAGACCGAAGAATCGCGGTATGTTCCGGAAGCCAAGAGGAAGCTGAGAATGAAGTTTGTATCAAAAAGTAAAGTGGTTTGATAAGCTGAGCATAATCAGGAAAGTATGTCCTCCTGAAATTAAAAAAGCCCAGCAAAGATTGTAACTTTTTAAGAATAGAAGGAGGTTGCAATTGAGCACATTTCTGCAGAAAGTGGAGGGCCAACCCCCTACTTTTATTGGTGAGTTCGTAACCCAGAAAAAGAACTGCCAACTAGGCAATATGCAACTTGGCAAAGTTGAATTTGTATCCCAAGTCTGCAAAAGACATTATAATGCGGTTAACACGCACAAGATGCAGTATCAGTTCATCATCCATCAAAAAGATGTCATTGACGTACGAGAAAGCATCAGGGTCAATTGCATGTAAAACAGACACTATGCGTGCCGCAAAAGCGCTGGAACTATTCCTATACCCCATAGGCAAACGAGAATACCTTTTTTGATTGCAGAGGGTGCTGAATGCAGTCAGGTCACTGCTCTCAGGAGCCAAATTGTGACTGTAAAATTCATTTGAGATATCAAGAGTTGTTTTATATTATTTACGAACAATGGTATCGACTAACGCAGAGCTGTGGGTGTTCTGTACTGTGAAGGTACAAACAGACTGTTCAAATGACGGTAATCCAAAACAATACGATATGAACCGTCCGGTCTCAATATCGGAAAAAGAGGATTATTCATGGATGAAACACGGGGTTTGATTACACCCTGATATTCCATTTGGGCCAATATTTCACTTACGGATACTTTTGCATCCCGCTTAATTGGATATTTTGGTTGGGGTTGTGGCATTGATCGCAAAGGAATTTCATATGCCAGGGAATCCATATACCAACCCATTTGATTAC
The DNA here is from genome assembly GCF_964204655.1 of Triturus cristatus. NCBI lineage: Eukaryota > Metazoa > Chordata > Amphibia > Caudata > Salamandridae > Triturus > Triturus cristatus. Next base: position 278,310,922 of record NC_140580.1, on the reverse strand, counting down.
AATACACTGCCGGGACTTGCAGCAGTGCCCAATCCGACGCATAAGCTTGTTTAGCCTCCTCCGAGACATAATGCGAAAAACTCTTTAGAAGAGGCTATAACAAATGTGGAGGCCAATCTACATCTGCCAACAAAATATCATAGGAAGAAGTAAGGTTCTCCCAAAAACTGCCTTGATTGTGCGTTTAATATCACCTTCAATTTGGAGGCTTATTTTATAAAGCCTTTCAGGGGGTGCAACTCGTATGTCAGCTGTTTCCCCTGTAAAAAACGTGCCAGTTGCTTTTGCCTCCAAACACTGGTAGCGTGCCTCCCACACTATGGTAACTTCTGCTGCGCTGTTGAGGAATGTTACCACCCATCTCCAATCAAGGAGCAGTGTTCTCACCGTCTGTGGCATACTTCTCAGTCAAAGTGGCAGCTTTTTTCTTCTGAAATGGGGCACGATACTGAGGTGGTCCCTCCAGTTTGGCTTTTACATCAAACTGACGCTGTGTGTCACGTCTTGGTTGTGCAGTCTCACCTTATCGGCGATCCTGACATCCTTCCCCGCCGAACTGTTGATCCAACAATTCCTGAAAGGACCGAGGAGAACAAGGTTCAGGAACCTGAAACCTCTCTGGTGTTTTAATTTTAGAGCGGGCACACAAATCATATCCACGGTCAAAAGGGTCCGCTGTTGTTGAACCAGCACAAGAACCATGCTTCTGCTGTTGCTGCAACTGATTTTTATTCCATGTCTTTTTAGGAAAGACTGGACGACCCTCCTTGTTTGGAGGGGGTTTACTTTGTACCTGAGTATAAGGTCTTACTCCCAAAGTATTTCGACCCAATGACGTATATACATCTACAATGATGATCGGTAACAGGCGCTGCCAATCAACGTCCACCACCCCCGAAAGGCATTGACGCACTTGCAAGCTAACTGCTTCACCATTGACATTGGCCAGAAACATATCGGAGACAATGGGGAACATACCCACTAATCTCATTCCCAATTCCAGAGCTGGAACAGCCCCATGTTCATCCTGAACCTTCTTTAGAACGCTCGGTAGAACGCTCAAGGAGGGGGTGCCAAAGCACAGTGTGTACACCGCAGCAAACACCGTCCCCCAGGTGGTGCAATCAGCTAAAGTGGGAACAATACCACACGGTAAACTCATTGTAAGGATCCTTTTAGAGTCAGGCACAGTCCTTTCGTTGTGAAGCCTTGTGAGTGCAGCAGGTGCAGTCTGGTGAGCTCTGAAGAGCTGCCTTGTTTATCCTTCATTTCTGGACTTGAGGGAGGGGGGCACCCTAACCAATAACAGCTCAAATGTATGGCCACTTCATGTGAGGTGTAGCAAACTTTTAGCCCAGAATGTAACATTATCCCAAAAATCTAAATGAAATGGAGAAAATCTCTCATCGGAGTGTGTGTCTGTGTGACACAATCCAGAGGTATAGCTAACAACTGACTACCTTCCCCTTCCAGCCCCTCTCCTAATCTAATTAGGGGGTCCCCATCTGCCTAGACATCAAGGACGTGTAGGTGGCCTGGTTCCTGTGATATCTGTTTTCTGCAGGGGCCCCTGCCTTTGAAGTCCAGCTTATCTCCCCAGCCCCCAGCCCTCCCTGGCTTTTCAAGGAAGGAGATCTCCCACTACCAAATGGCTGTATTTTTGCATCCCCAGACTTCTTCGCACCTACTCAGGAAGATGCTTGGTTCAGACTAGCAAAGTCTGACTAATCAGAATAGGCTGCCTCATGGCTGCTTGAGGTAACTTCAGGATAGAAAGTTGTAAACCTACTTACCTGTAATAGTTATATTAAATATGATCTTGGCAAGTTGCTGGGTGTATTGTCATTAATTGTCATTATTAATTTGGTACTTTGAATAATGTGGCAGCTATCTCAGGTCCAAATTTAGACTTTGTTATATTTAATTAAACATGCCCCATGTCAGTTTGTGGTGCTAGCAACACTATAAAATGACGTTGGCTGTTTTTTAAAAATTTGTTCCTTGCTTCCTTGCTCTGGGTCACTGCAGATGAAGCTGTTAGTGAGCGTGCCTTATCGCAGGTGGCCAGTGCGGTGCATTTCACCCTGCCTTTTCTACCTGCAGGGGTGACTATCTTTAATTGGAAGCCGAACCTTACTTCGCCCTACTTCGATACGTGTTGCCAGGTTTCTTTACTGGAAACAAAGGCTTATTCATCGGGGAGGTGCAAGTCTCAATTACAGCTTGATATTCAAGTTGGTCTAAGATTTCTTTGACCTATCTTTTTGCATCGTTTTGATAGGGTACTCTCTCAGTGGATTTGGAGTAGATTTTAATGGGATTTCGTGGTGGGTAGACTCCACATCCCACTATACATGGTTGCGGTATAATGCCGGAGCTAGTGCTAGCGCCCACTCTTGCGAGTATGAATGTTTTAAAGATATTGGAACGAAGTCAGAGAAAGCAGGCAAAACGATGCTTTCCTCTTTTGGGCTCTGCATTAAAAATTCAGGCAGACAATCCCTTTCTGCTAGCAGTATGTCATATCCAAATGTTAGATTCTCCCAAAAGAGACCTTTAACCTTTTTTGATATGTCCCCCTCTATTTGAAGTGTAATTTCGTACAGTCTATGCGGGACACTAACTCTGGTATCAGGTGTTTCCACCGTGATGTGTTCATTCAATACTGCTGTCACCAGAAAATCTTTCAGGTTCTGGCGAGCTATTGTTTCTTCTGCCGCGCTGTCTAGCATCATCAGACCCCAGTCACCATTCAGAAGCTGAGTCCTGAGTAACCGGAGCATTTCTATTTTTTAAGCCAGCTACTTTCTTCTTTTTGAATTGAGGTTTTGCTTTACGTTGCTCTTCCTGTTTGATAATGTAATCTTAAGTGCGATGTGTTTCCCTTTTTGTCTTTGGTCGATCTTCTTGCTTTTGTTCTGCTCAGCCATCCCTTTCCGAGATTTTTGATGAACCCTGGAAGGAACTAAAGGAACATATATCAGTGTCCTGATACCTATCAGGTTTTTTAATGTTATCACGATTCCTAAGTTTGGACCTCTTTTCAGAGGACTCACATTGGGGAGACCCAACTCTGGATCGTGAATTCTTTTCTGAGTTATTTTTTGAATTTTTGTTTTCACATTTCTTTTTAGAAGACATGGGTGCTTGCTTTGAGTTGTCCTTGTGGGGACTACCCGCCTTTTGTGGCTTCCCTACTTTTGTTCCCAAATTATCTCGACTTAATTCAGCATAGGTTTCTTTGATGATTTTTGGTAAGTGTCGCTCCCTATTTCCAGGTGCTATTTCCCTTAGGCGGCTGTGTATGACCACTGCTGCTGCTTTCCCCTTTATATTGCTCAGCATGATTTCAGAGACTTGGTCAAAATTACACATCGGTTTTATTTCCAAGTCCAGGGCAGGTCCTGCCCCGTACTCATTCTGGATTTGTTTCAATACATCTAGAGCAAGTGCTAGGAAAGGAGTAGTGTGTAATCTGATGTAAACGGCAGCAAAGATTGTCCCTCAAGTAGTACAATCCTCAATCGATGGGACCATCCCCACTGGCAAGCAAAGGGTTAGCATTCTGTGTTTGTCCTTTGGACTTGTACGGGGAAATACTGCTTCCAGCTGTGCAATTTTTTGCGCTATCCAGAACTAAATGTATTCCTGTTTGGAAGGAATTGTCCCTATTACTGATTTCAGTGTCTGTGGTTTAATCGTCCATGTGGTCTGGTGTGGACCAGCTAGAGCATTTCTTGCAGGTTGGACTGTTAATGTTCGCATGACGAACTGGACAAAGTGTCTGTATGGCCTAACTATGTCTTTGTATATTTTATGTACTTCATCCACTGATAGTGTATCTATCTGTGGATGTGGAGTATATGTCGCAAAGACCAGCCAGGTTGCTCCTTCTATGCTGAGCGGACCGAGTCTTATGACAGATGTTGTGTGTGGGAGGGCGCCTTTAAACCAGCTTTAATGTTGGTGGTAAGTTAACAGGAGTTCAATTTCTTCGTATGAAATATATTCTTCCAGTGGGACAGATAAAATGTATGTGTGAAACAATGTAGTCGCTGGATCTGCAGGTGGGAACTGAACCCAAGAATAGAATACTTCTGATCCGAACACCTCATGTGCATTGATCATAAAGGTAACACAGCCACAAGTTGCTGGTACGCCATGTTCTAACAATTTCATAATAACTGGATGTCTGCAGTTTTCTGTAATGTGAAGATCGTTAGCCAACTCTTTCTCCCCATTCCCTGAACCAGTGCTCGTAGACTGAGTCATTCTCAAATGGAGAAGAATAAATGTTTTTTTTTTTTTTTTTTAGGGTTTTGCACAATGTGGGGAACCTTTTATCCTTACAAGCTTGCTAAACCTTCAGCCAATACACAGAGTATATCTGCTCAGCTGTGGCGGATATCCCTTCCCACTTCAGACATCTCCGAATTGTGTGAGTAGGGCTTTTCTAAGAAAGCACAACTGAACTACTCAGATTTTCACTATTATAAGAACCAAACCAACGTTGGTGGCGCCATGTCGTGTAGTTCCTAGGAGTCCCCCAGGACCTGCGCGTTTTGAATGACCTAAACTGAGACCTTGGTGTCCCAACCGCTTCCGGACACCCGCACAGGATATGTCACCCGTTAGACCAGCTAGCTCTACAGTGCCACTACCACCCCCTGTATTCTACAGTGGTGTAGGTAGTTTCTGACAACCATTAAACATGAAAACCCTGATTCCTCAGGGATCGTGGAAAACAGTACAGTACTTTTCGCTCAGACACTCGTGTTTGCTTTCTCTCAGAAAATATACAGGATGTTGAGTAGCACGTTTCAATAAATGTTTATTGGTCCAGCGACAGCCTTGTGTAAAACATATGTGCTGCGACAAACAGGAGACAAAACCATACGAAAGAGATTGCTAGTCCCAATATAGTAAATAGTAGATACATTTCTACCATAGTGCTAATAAGATGAACATAAGCAGTTCAGATAAAAACAGTAGCACTTGCATATTCCTAAAATGCACGCCCTAAGTAATTTGCCTAAATGTACCTAGCCTAACCTGGATGTGTAGGTTCAAATGCGTATAGCTATGTGTATCTGTAGCCAAGAAATCCCAAGGGAGGAACCAGCCCCCCTCACCTGATGGTTTAGAACAAAGGACCATGTCGCTGCGTTGAGGATGATAACCCGTAAGGGATGTCAGACCGCTGTGTCGAAGATTCGGCATGTAGGACCCCCGTCTCAGCTTGGAAGGAATTCTCCTCCAATTTGTAGGGGGGAAGTGAGGGTCTTTTATACTAAAATGGTCACTCCAGGGTTTTTTCTAGAATCTGTATGTTTTTGGAACAACCATGGATGTTTTGAAAACAATCCTCGATGCTTTTCTAAACAAGTGTGATCATGCACAGCTGGCTGTTGGCCAAGGATGAAAAAAAGTAGTAACCCTTATACAGAATAAAACGGCCGTGCCTGGGGACATGTTTACGTGCGTCAGGTACAGGTATTGCGATATAATACTTAGAGCCTGCTGTTGAGGAGACAGGAGTAAGCTGCTAAGTAAAAGGTCACCTATTTACACTCATTATTGTCGTGTGGATGGGACAATGTATGTAAAGATGGGGTATACATTGATGGGACTATCCTAAAAGACATGACACCGGGACATCAGGAGTAAAAGGTCTCAACACCCACGGTTGGGCACAGTAGCTCATGCGTGTACTGTGGCCCTCTGAAAGCTGTTCTGACACACCCATCATAATAGTAACCAAATTAAGTCAGTGAGCAGTAGACATCACATAGTACATTTCATACATAAACCAACTTCATTATTCCGCTATACCTACTAAAAGCATATTCATATTTACATTTTGTTTATACATATGTCGGCATTGCAGTTGTCTACATAATGGAAACATGTAAATGAACCGGAGAAGAAAACATGATGATAGAAAGACTATGAAATCACAGTGCATCCTAGCACTACAATCCACATGTCCCTCTGCATAGTGGAGAGTGCTATAATTATTTGCTGTTGGGAGTACTGTGCACTCCTTGTTGCTCATTGCCTGCTGTGAATACATTCCACGAGTCAGATCTGATGGCTTTGCACTTTGTTGTGAAGAGAAGTAACAGAAAGCACAGGTGAAGATAAACAAAGAACAGCTGTCTTTCATTTCCGATTCTGCAAGTCTCAGGTATGTGGAAAGACCCTTGGCTCTTCCTGTAACTCATATCGGTGCACAACGTGTGCTTTGCAATTTCCAGTGCCAGCTGTGAACTGCAGTGCTCCTTCCTGCATCGCAGTGTTGGCCTTCACGTTTAAAAAGCCACTGCATTTCCTCTATTTTTTTTTAAAGTGCAAAGCCCTTTTGTACTTTTGGCCTTTGTTGTTTATCAAAAGAGTAACAATTTTGATGTTGCCTAAGAGCTTACATTTTTTCATCTCACCCTGTAGTGACATGCAGTACATATTTTAAAATAGAGGAATCATTCAGAGAGCCATAGCTTCCTTAATTATAGCTTAGAGAAAAACATTACTGCCTAACTCTTCTAATGTATTCTAAGACTATGACTATTGGAGAAGCATTTAATTTGAACAACTGTTTCCTTCCCTAGGTTGTGTCTTTCATATTCACTCTGTTTTTCGATTCCCTCAGCTCATCAGTGACACTTCCATGCATATAAATGTTCTGAGTTTATTCTGAAATTGGTAAGACAAGAGTTAACTCAGTGCGCCAGACTCACGTTTGATTGTGAATGCAGCGCACCACTGCTTCTTGGAAGCATCATTGATATAAAGTTGTTTTTCACTACTGTAAGGTGCATTTCTCCCACAAGCTAACACTGGATTACCTTATTTTAATTAATAAGTGCTATCTTTGTATTGGGAGCAGATAGAGATATGCTGTTTACACTCAAATAAATGTAAGGGTAAAGTTAGATTTTAGATTACGATATTGAAAATGCCACTTTTAGAAAGCTGGCATTTTCCTGCCAAAAATTCCTTAGACCTTCTGGGAGCTTCCAGCTGCCGAGGCCTGTTAATAGCTCTCCCATTAACAATGGATATTGGGCCGAGACGGTGAGCAATATGTCCTGGGTGAAGCTGAGAGGGGGCCTTCCTTAAAGGATGGTTGCGCAGAGCTGTACCTTGTCGCACTTACACTTCAAAAGGTTTTGCCTCTAGCACACATAAAAAGTAACCTGACAGCAGGCCTTCTCTGCCTTTTGCCCTCCAGACAGCTTGGTGCCCTGACCAGGGGAAGGGGAGGAACATTTTAGAACTAATTGCCCCACACAAAAGCTGCCAACAGGTATAAAACAAGGACCTTCAGGACCCTTCATTAGTGCACTCTTGGACTAAGGAAGATTCAAAAGGACTGTCCTGATGCGTAAAGTACCTCCTTTCTGCTTGAAGGACTGACTTGCTGCCTGAAGAGGAGCTGTAGCTTCTTGCCTTCAACCCAGACTACCCTAAGTGACTCCAATGGTCAGTTGCATGAGCTGCTGTGTGAGCTACAGAGACACGACAAGCTTCCAGAGGCCTCCCTTTAACTGCCAAACTGACCAGCTGCAATTAGACCTATGTGGACCTACTTGAGCCCTGCTGCTGACATCTGCTGGAGTGAGTTCTGATCCCCAAGAGGTGCTGCCAATCCAGTGGAACATCCTCTAAGAAGAAAAAGGTAAAAATACTGAATTTGGGCTCCTTGCAAACTCCTCCACTGTAAATGGAGCTCATCATGCTGGACTTGAGAAGGTAACTCTTCAGTGGGACTAACCCGTTTTCTTTATCTGGCCTGTACTCCATCGCATTCAGACTGAACTTGTGACTTTCCATCAGTTTAGTGCAACCAGATGACTGCAAGTGGCGATTTTTGCTTTTATGCACCATTTTCACTAAAAACTTAATAGATGAATAAGCCCAGTTCTTCTGACTGGATTTTTTTATTCTGATATTATTTTATTTATTAACATTTACTCGATTTTTTCTAAATTGGTTTTGGTTTAGGATTTTTCATTTGTTTTATTTTCCCTTTATCACTACTTGTGTGCTGCATAAATACCTCTAAGGTAAGCCTGAATGCTTTTGTGCCAAGCTACCAGAGGGTTAAGCATAGGTTAGTTTAGTGACTTTTGTACCTCACCGTGACAAATGTTGTTGCTGCCTGACTCGGGCTTTCACCCCTCCTCCACCATTAACCCAATTTCTTACAACCTGGAAGAGAAATATCAAGAAAGACAAAGTTCAGATCAAACGCAGAATACTACTAGTTGGCCAGCTATGGTGTTGCAAGCAGGCGAGGAACATGTCACTCTTAACAAGCAACAAATGTACTCCCAAACCTCGAAAACCAATAACAAAGCAGCAGGCAGTTAAAATCATTGCACCATAGTCCCCCCACCAAGGTAATGCAAGCAAAAGCATACCTCTTTAGAGGGAAAGACAGAAACCTTCCAAAGCATTTTCTTGGACCAGAAGAACTATGGGAGAGCAGCAGCCAGCAAGGACCAGTACCCTAGAAAAGACTAGGCCTGGGCGTAATTGAGCAGTAAGTCGTAGTATCTCAGATGAGAAGTCTAGGTTGCTTGATTTGGGGTAAAATCTATGCATGAGTCAAGAGGAAAAGTAAAGGTTCTGAGTGTTGAGGCACCAGCTAGCAGCTTGCTCTTCCATTAAAGTATTTCCCCAAAATGAGCTAAAGCCCAATCATAGGAGTATTTAATTAGGCAGAATACCAAAAACATTGACTTGAGAATTGAGTGAAAAAAGAAAATGAAAGTTATACCATAGACTGGAACGGAAAAATATGTCACAGTATTAGGGAGTGGAGCAGGCCAGGGTCCAAAACCAATCAAAGATTTTACATTTTTTTGTCTTAGGGCATGATAAATATAGCTCCCTTCTGTCTATTAGGGGTGGGTAGAACTCGCGGAATTTGACTCTGCAGAATATGCAGATTTCCGCCAAAGGGCTGAAATAGCATGTTGCGTTGCTCATGCTGTGATTTTGAGCTGGTAGTGTGTTCCACGCTGAAGAAACAGTACGAACGACACCACGCAGGGCGCCATACAGCACAACTACTCAAGCAGCATCCTTCTGACTCCAACGATTGCAACCGCAGTGACCACCAAGGTTAGAAAATTCTCTCCAGATGTCTTGCTAGCGACCGGAATTTGCGCTAGGGGATGCCAGCTCTCGCTTGCACTCGCCAACTTACCATTTTGGATCCTGGTGCAAGAAAAACTTCCGCCACGCAGTGATTGGCAGAATCTGGCCAGAACTCCGTATTACAAGAGTAATGCAGAGTTGCCAAAATGTTGCCACTTCTGGGGGTGTAACTGAATATTCCGGCCACCCCTACTTCCTTTGTTGAACTGTTGGTGGCAAAAAGTGATCTGCAAATACAAGTAGCCTAAATCCTTCAGCAGGCAAAGAGCATGTAGGCAAGTTATCCTTTGCCCCTGCTGCTTCACCTGTTACATGGCTCATTGCCTCCAGTTTGGCTGAATCCAGCTCTGAATTAACGTCTCCATAGTGTCGCTATAATCTTCACCAAATTCTCTGGGAAAGTGACGTAATTCACTAGACAACAAGATTCTTTCCTACCCAAAACACGTGGGCTAATAGTTCATATCAGTATACAATTTGCACGTTGGCTAAAAGCATGTGAATAAATAATGTCCAACTTTTTCATTTGCATATAGGAGGTTGCGCCAGAAAAGAAATTACCGTGTAGTTGTTATCAGCGCCTAAACTTTAGGAACAGGATGGGAACCCACTTTGGGACTGGCTTTCAATGGCCATCGTTTTAACAGTACATATTTTTAGGCATTCAGTTGCAGAAGCTATGTTAGCTCGAGTTCAAAGTTATAATATTTAAAAACTTTAACATTTATTTTATCTTCAGAATTCAGGATTGCGCAAAACTGGACAGGAGGATTTTTTTATTTCTGTGCATCTCGACGAAGTTGCATTTTGAGATGACGCTTGCAGCTCACATCATGGTTGGCTTAGCACAGGGGGAAGACACATAGAACGGCTTTTTATGCAAACACGCTGATTTTACCAACAGAGCATGCATGTCTGTCTTTTATCTCACGTAGTTCCAGTCTGCCAAAATATCATAGAAGACATGAAAGGCCAATAAAAACATAAGTCTAGAGTCTAAGGCACATCTGGTTTCTTTATTGGTCTGTTTTTCCCTCATATGCCTTCCTTGTTCCTGCTGAAAAAACCGCTGAAACTTCCTACTTTTTCGAAACCACTCCCCTGTCCTACTAGAAAGAAACGGAAGTAAGAGCCTTATGGTCAAAGCAAGGGGATTATTTGACAACCACATCAATATCCCATGTGGCAGCAATCATTGGACTCTGGCAGAATTTCTAGAACTTTCTAGCCAACGTTTCAGAGGGGACCATAGTTTGGCCAACTTTTTAGAAGTCGATCTATTCATCTCCATCTCATATACATAGAGAACTGAGTCCAGCCATTCTGCCTTAGATGGTGGTGCCACATGAATCCAATACTTGCAAATCAGTCTCCTTCCCAGAAATATTAAGTAACAATACAGCTTATTACCAGGATTCAAGTTGTTTCCCACCTCCGGAGATAAACCAAAGTTAATTAATTCAAGGCTCACCTTCTTTTGCAGGTGTAGGAGATCTGTCATGAAATTATACACCTCCCTCCAGAAAGGCTGAATAGAGGGGCAGCTGACAATCATATGCATATCATCAGCATCTACGTGCTCGCACTTCTTACAAACACGCCTCCCTTGCACCTTTCAATTTCGCAAGCCTTCCCGGAGACCAGAAAACACTATGGAGAGAGAAAAGATGGGTTCGCCTTAGATAAGCTGGTTTAATCAATTTATATGATAACTGAAAGGATACTTGCCACAGATGTTCTGCATTGGTAGATGAGATTATTCCACACCAAAGCTGGGTTGGGGTTTTGTCCCCTTTATCTTGGATGCCCATAATCAGTTTGTACCAAGTTGCCACCACCTTCTTTTGTTGCTTGCTTGTAATTAAATGTTCTTCCAGATCATTAGTTCCTCCTTTGTACTCTTCCACTGAGTGGGCCCAACTCTGTAGTTATAGAAATTTGAATTTGGACACGTCATTTTAGTCCTTTGTTGAAAAAGATCCCAAGAGCATAATTGCGGCTCTTGGAAGATCTGGCCTCACTCAGTAATTCCAGCTTCTCTGAGATTTACTGCCAGCCTATCTTCCTAAAAACCTGGAGAGCCCGGGGAGTCCCATATTCGACATATTTGCTGTAGTATGGCAACTTTGTTGTGCATCGTATCTGTATCCACAGTTGTGCTGCCGCCTGCAACACTTTTAGTTTGATCTTTTTAAAATATTTCTGGTGACCAAATTTAAACATAAATTTTAACCCCCCGTTTCTGACCTCTTTAAGCAGGGTCTCCCAAAATCTCACACTTATTCCCACACTTTTGTCTGAAAGAAGCATTCTAAACTTTTTAACTAGAAAGCCCAAGCATAAATTTGGTAGTCTGGCAGTACTATACCTCCCTTATTGTACTTTCTTCTCAACTTCCGTCTTGCATTTCTTATTTCCTTTCCTGCCCATATAAAAGGATCTACCCTACTATGAAGTTTTTGAAATCATTCATTCTTAAAGTGCAAAGGTATCATATGAAACAAAAATGTAAATTTGTGGAGGATTTTTTAATTTTGACTAGATTAGCTCTCCCAAAGATGGTTAATGGGAGATGTGACCACCAAAGTATCAACCTGTTCATTTCCGTCATCGTTTTCTTAAAGTTTAACTCCACCAATTTCTCTAGTAAATGGCAGACTTTTAATCCCAAATATTTTATCTCATCTTTTATCAGCATGTGGTTCTCTTCCATATTCCACACTATTACTTCTGTTGTAGATGAGTTTGCCTCATAACCTGTGACTTTTCCAAACTCGCCCACCAATCGATCTAGACTCTCCAAAGTTAGCATTAGGTTTGGTGTATAAACCATGACGTCATTGGCGCATAGAGAAATGGTATCATGCCAAACTCAAAAGGGGTGATTTGTTGTTCCAACCAAATTTTATCCGTAAAAGGTTGAATATATAAATTAAATAGGAGTGGAGAAAGGGGGCAACCCTGCCTGGTCCCTCTAGCTATGTTAAAACTTGGAGTTGGGTTCCCATTCACCAAAACCTTTGCCTCGAGAGCACTATATATTCCCTGTATTGCCCTACATAAGTTTTTACCCATAATATAATGATTCAACATGGTATGTAGGAATTGCCAATTTACCCTGTCAAAGGCTTTAGTAGCATCAAGAGTAATAACAGCAAGCAGTATTTTATGCTCCACTGCCAAATCTATGGTGCCTATAAGCTCGTGGCTTAATTGATGCATGTATCTCCCTTTCATGAACCCATTTTGATCTTCTGCTACTAAGCCCCCATCACCTTACCCAATCTATTAGCTAAAATGGCAGCATGAAATGTATAATTGCAATTTATGAGGGAAATAGGTTCTATAGGCCTCACAGGTTTTAGGATCATTCCCTTGTTTTAAAATTAAGGTAACAACTGCATTCTTCCAAGATTTTGGTAGGGGAGCTCCCTCCCTCCCAATGCCTACGAAGAGGTCAGTCAATTAGAACCTATGATGTCACTAAGTTTTAAGTAAAACTCATTTGGAAGCCCATACGGACCCGCTGCTTTGTTCTTTTTCCCTTTCTTTATCACTATGTTGAGCTCATTCTGTTGTATATCTTCTTCTAGGGATTCTTTTTCCCTCCTTGAGAGTTTCCTCACAGTCTGATCCCCAAGCCAACTTTTAACCTTAACCTCCGAGATGCGCAGGTCCTCTGAATATAACTCCCCATAAAATTCTACAAAAGCTTGTTCTATCTCCAGCCTCTATGTCATAATCTTCCCCGTCTCCTTACATACTGTCTCATTTATATAATTATTTATCTTCTCAGTTTTCACCTTCCAAGCTTAAAAGTTTCCTTGCACTTTCACCAAATTCAAAATGTGCTAGTTTACTAGCTTCCCAGCGTGCACAAATCCTATCATCTAACATGGTGAAAAGAGCACATTTATTCTCATATATTTCCTTTTGTCACTTCTCAGAAGGATCTTTCTCTTCTGGTGATTTTCTAGTTCTCCGCTCAAGCATCTTTATTCTTTGTTCCAATTCTGCAATCTTATTTCTATATTCACTGTTCTTTTGTGGGAGTACATGGCGGACAGAATTTAGAATTTTCATAAACGCTGGTCGTTATTTTATTTCCATTTACTTCCTTTTTTTTCTCCTTTTCCCACAGTTTCTTTATACAGGTGCTATTTAATAAACCTCCCCCTCGATAGTGCCAAAATGGCTAGGTTAGCCAAGGCAAAAGGGGGTATGGTTCTCCAGTGAGGAGGGTTGGTAAGGAATGCACAGGGTGTTAGACTCGGAGGTCTCTAGTTGTGACAAATAGGGACCCTCGCTTCTAGTCAGGGTAAAGGGTTACACTCCTAAAATAACCCCTGCTCACCCCCTTGGTAGCTTGGCACGAGCAGACAGCCTTCTCTCAGAGGCAGTGTGTAAAGCATTTGTGAACAACACATACAGTAATCAAGTGACTACACTACAGATGGACACCACACAGGTTTTTTATAAAAAATAAGTATTCTTTATATAGATTTACCACAAGACCATTAAACGACAAATAAATACAATACTGTTACTTTAGATGGTAGAATTTTGCTTAGTTCTCTTTAGTTCTTAAATGCGACACTTTAAGTCAATGTACCTTTTAGATGCGACACGCAGGGCAACAAAAGTGTTGCAACGATGTTGATGCGTTGAAGATTTTGGTGCAAAGAAATAAAGACGTGAAGATCTTCCAGATGCGGCACGCTTCTCCGATGGTTGCGAGAAGACTCAACTCGATGCGTCAGCTGCAGCGGCGTGACAACAGCAGCCTTGGTGGTGACATTCTTCTTCGACATTGCGGGACGCTTCCGCTCGATGAGACTGCAGTGGCGACACCCATTTACGCGATGCGACAACAACAGCTCCGACGACGGCACGCTTCTCTGTGGAGGCGTGGCGGTTTTCTTGATGCGGTGCAATGCGACAACTACGATGGCTGCGATGGCGACGCGCTTCTTCCTCGATGCGAGACTCTTCTCTTGATGCGGTGCAATGCGTCAGCTACGATGGCTGTGATGGCGACAAGCTTCTTCGGCGTTGCGAGACACTTCCTGGATGATGCGAGACGCTTCAGCTCCGACGGCCGCACGCTTCTCCTTCTTGAGTCGCGCTTCCAGCTCCTTACGACACGCTGTCCCTCAGAAGGCCCAACAACAGCAGCAGGCACTTCCAAAGAACTCTGGGGAGCTTGGGGGTGAAGTCTTTTGTTCCTGAGACTTCAGCAGGAGGCAAGCTCTTTTCCAAGCCCTTGGAGATCCTTCACAAGTTGAGCAAAAGTACACACAAAGTTCCTTTCTCCTCTCTTTGGCAGTAGGCAACCCCTGCAGGCCAATCCCCCAGTTTCAGGGATAGTCTCTCGTCAGTTTCTTCTTGGTTCCTCTCCTCAGCAGAGTTTCTTCTTGTTTCCCAAAGTGATCTAATTTCTTGGGATCAGGGTCCCAATATTTATACCCCAAAATCCTTTGTCCTCTGAGGGCAGAGGGGCATTTGCCCAGTCCAAACCAGTCCTGGAGCACTCTGTTTACATTACTCCTTCTTTCCTTTCACAATGCAGGGCAGAAACATCAGATGCCCCACAGGAGTTGAAGCCAGCATTGTGGAGGGAAAGCACAGCCCTGGAGCACTTTGTTGACATGATTCCTTCTCTGCCTTCATAGTGCAGGGCAGAGTCATCAGACGCACCACAGGGGGTGGAGCCAGCACTGTGGGGGTTAGGCACTCTCCTATTCAGGTCCCAGGTGCAACTCCTCCCTCCCATCTAGATGCAGATCTCTCTATTCACCACTGGGCGGACTCACCCTGTCTCCTGGAATCCCCCAGCCCTGTCACTCAAACTCCAGACAAGGAATACACAACCTAGCAGAGGAAGGTTTGAATGGTTAGACAAGAAAATACCTACTTTCTAAAAGTGGTATTTTCAAACACAGAATGTTAAAACCAACTTCACTAAAAGATGTATTTTATCATTCTGAGTTCAGGCGTACTAAATACGAATTTCTACCATGTTCTCTGAGTCAGTTAGGATTATAAGATGTAATAGTCAAACTGCCCATTCTGTCCTATGGAGAACATGTAGCCTTGCAATAGTGAAAAAGGAAAATGGCTGTAATTCACTATTAGAACACGCCACACACACCAGGGCATGTCCTACCTTATACTTACAATGCACCCTGCCCGTGGGCCTACCATAGGGGTGTCTGATATGAAGAAAAGGGAAGGTTTAGGGACTGGCAAGTGGGTGCACTTGCCCAGTCAGCATGACAGTACCAGACTGCATGCGGGCTCTGCAATGGCAGACCTTAGACACACTTTTACAGGCTGCTTCTGTGGGTGGCACAACCAGTGCTGCAAGCCCACCAGCAGTATTTGGATTTACCAGCCCTGGGCACTCCTGGTGCACTGTACTAGGGTCTGACAGGTAAACCAAACCAACCAATCATGGGATCACTAATTCGTACAATAATTTACAATAGGGAGAGCATATGCACTTTAGAACTGATCAGCAGTGGTAAAGTGCCCAGAGTCATAAAACAGCCAACAACAGTTCAGAAAAAATATAGGAGGAAGGCAAAAAGTTCAGGGATGACCCTGCAAAAAGGGCCAAGTCCAACAGAAGCATAGAGGGAAAAAACAAAAAAATGTCCCATTGTCATTCATGATATAAAAAATAGGAAGTCTTGAACAGGCTGAAGGATAAAATATAGTAAGTAATAATAGCAGACAGACCCTGTCCTGGAATATAAATGGAGTACGGGTCGGAAGTAGGAGAAGAAAGATCCTCCAATACTTGAAGGATGTCCCAGCCAAAATAATAATCTTACAGGAGTCACATTTACCCAAAGCAGAATGTTTAGAGATTTATTAAAAGCTGAGGTGGGTTGGGCAGTTGATCTGTAGTGAGCAAACCTGTCACACGAAGAGAGTTGTCATATTAACAAAAAAGCGAACAGAGATTTTTATAATGGAGTGGAAAGCGGATAAGAAGGGAAGATGGGTCATTGAAGTCTAGAAAAAATTTGACAAACGCTATATGTTGGTGGGATATTATGGCCCAAATATAAATATAGAGCTCCTACAAGCTAGGGCCTCAGAGTTCATTCAATTCCAATCCCCCATCATATAGTCTGGTGATTTTAATGTAGTAATGGACTACCACTTGGATAGATCTAATAAAAGCTGATAAAGTTTCAATCCCAAAATGCAATCTTACATCAAATCTCTAATGAGACAGTTTGGATTGTGTGATGTTTGGGGAGATATGAATAAGGGTGAGCAGCAGTTCACCTTCCGGAACTCTAAATATGAACATCACTCTAGTATTGTTTACTTTCTGATAGATAATTCCTTAAGAATGGATATCAGGAGTGTTAGACATCTTCCTGCTTATTTGTCTGACCATGCAGCAGTCATATTAGAGATAAAGGTGGGAATGGGTAAACGAGATAGCAGATGGACATTAGATAGATCTTTACTGAATGATCAGGAAATAATAGATAACCTAAAGAAAAAGACAATCGAGTTCTTTAAAATCAATATCGCATCCACATCTAAAGAGGTTGTTTTGGACATGTGTAAGGCTTTTATAAGAGGTAATATGATCAGTGTCTTTGTCGTCTGAAAACTGTTAATGAGAGTAAACAAGATGTTTGTGTGGTTGGTCATATTTTATCCTGATTAAATGTTACACGTTATAATAAATTACTATCTAGTTATTCATAACAGTATATTTATTAACGACATTCTGTTTATAATAATTTAATTTAATCTTTTTCAGAGGGATACATCAGGCATAAGATGTTCTGCTATGATTTTTTTATCCTGTCCGCCAAATCATCTGGAAATCCAAGAGATGACGACATAGATAAAGTAATGAGTGAAAAAATCGTGGCACCTCTCGAAGAGAAGAAGTACCTTTGCTTCCATGGATGCAGAGACCAAATTCCTGGAGAACATTTTTTAACCACTGTGTCTAATGCAATTCGTATAATTCCGATTACTATTGTGCCTATATACAATCGTTCAAAGTTTTCAAATCTTGTGCGTCTGGTGTTAGATCCAGAATTCCAGAAGAATTTTGTGCTTATTATATTTGATACGCCGAAAAGTGGGATCTATGATTTTTATAACTCATTGGACTCAAGACGCCACGATCTTTTGATCACACTGATGAAAACCAGCAACAAAAGAAGACTAGAAGTTCCACATGAAACAAGAAAGGCTCTATTTCGAGAACTGAATGACACAGGTTAGTTGAGTTCCTTTATATAATTCAAGTGCGCCAAGTTCCCCGATAGAACACTGAAGATGTCACATGGGCCAATCTCATCCTTACTCCTCAGATAAAGTTTTTGTTTCACTGGAACAAGGCATATACATAACTCCTAGCTCGCGCCAGATTGTGTGTGACATTCATTCACTGTAGGTTTTCAGCTGACAGAAAGCTGCAACAGTAGTAGTTTCACTTTTATGTATGGACCCACGATTTCCAGCATGCCGAGTGCTGCTGGATCACCCTCATGGCATGGGTTCTGTTGTGACCTAAACACTGGTGTAAAAGACCATATGTGTGTTCATTGTCAGCTTTAATTATGTAATAGTCGTTCTCGATGCAGTGAGTGTTCTGGGTTATCCATTGCCATATTTATCATTTGTTCACATAAATATATGCCACATTCCTGCTCCCTTTGTGTGCTGGTGCACTGTTGGATGCCTAGCGCCAACGCAGGCTCGCTTTGCATCATGGCATTACAGGCAGGACTGTTTTTGTGTAGTAAGGGACACCTTCCTGCACAAAAACAATCCTTAGAGGCTTTTTCCTCTTTCATTGTGTGCTCCATTTTGCAGTCCACATAGAAAGAGAAAAAAAACCAGGAGAAATAAACATATTTCTCCTCATTATGACTCCCCTGGGAATATTTTAATGCATTCCCAGTTCTACCATGAATCTGGTAATGTGCCAAAATCAATGGGTAGATGCATGGGAACACCCATGCTCCACCCATAGAACACCTTCCTGGGGCAGAGTAATGCAAGGTAGCGAATTGCGCTGCCTTGCTTTACTCCAGATTTACCAAGCACTGCAGGGCCATGCAATTATGTTATGTATGCAGAGAGAATTAGTAAAGTAAAGTATGAATGCAGGCAAATAAACACATATTAATTACTTCTTTTAGTGAGGCCACTTAAGGAATCCACTGGGTTTGTATACATGCTGCCATTTTTTCTTCGATCATCACACTATATAGTGAATACTACTCAGAGATGGTCAGATCCGGCAGAAAGCCCTTTGCACCTTATCTTCAGGTAAAAAATACGGGAAGAAACATGGTGACTTCATGATAAGGTTTAAATGTGTGTTTTTTATTTATAATCATACCCAGTGAGGACAAGAATACAAATAACATTTAGTCCACTAGGAGGTAGTTTTAGGTTCCCCAACTTCTATCCCCTCTGTTTTCATCAAAGTGTCACTGACACCAGTAATATCATTAAGGGCACTCATTAATTAACACCTGAAGAGTTCCCATGTTTCCCAGCGCTGTAGCCCACATTGGTAAACATCTTTATCAATATGAGGAGAAGCCCTATGATGAAGCATGACACCATCAGGGTGGGTGAGCGCTTTTGTCCTATTAACGTGAATCTTTGAGTGAACCTGCTTAGTAGGAAATTGAGAGCAATTCAGGAGTTATAATACATTTTCACCTGAATACCCCTTTTGTGGTTATGATAAAAACACCATACTGATCCCCAAGACCAATTTTGTTTTAAGAATCTTTCCCAATGTTCACCAAAGTGTTAACCCTTTAAGGTCCACTCACACACAATTTTAAACACTGACATATGAAAAACTATTGAAGTGATTTACATTAAGTCAACAAAAGCACACTTTCTGAGCACAGTTCTACTTTCATTCCAAGTGTGGTGTAAACGCATTCAGCTGTTCAGGCTACAGACATAAGCTAACTTTTCTATGGCAACTAAAAAGGGAAACACTTTGGACCTATTCACAAACTGCATTCTGTAGTACATTTAGAAGTACTACAGTAGTACTACTTGTGTACTACAAAATGCTATACTCTAAACTACATGCAGAGGTCTGCACATCTGCCTCTCCTAATTTTTTTGTGTTGAGATCTTCACCCGACTGTGGAAATCGCTACACATATACACCTACGTTTTAGTGGTAAATATGTGAGGGACAGCAGCATGGCTGGAAACTAGGCAATACTTACTACTAAAGGAGAGAGGTTTAAGGAAGTGTAAGGAGGGGTCATGGGAGAGCTTGGGAGCTGTTTAGGGACGAGCATTAACCCATCATCAAAAGAGTAAGCTAATTTCTATTCACAAACTTCACTGCACTTCTAAAGTTAGTATAGACAAAATGACCTAAAACATACATAAATGTGCTCCAGCTCAGTCAGTCCTGGAGTAAGTCCAGCACCACACAGGGCCATAAATTGTTACAGTAACACCCTCTCACAGAGAACTTTGGCAACATAGACTTAAAATAGCACCCCATAGGAAATGAAGTTGAAATAAATTAATTTCAATCAAAAAAATGGTTCAGCACCTTAACTATTCAATGTGTCTCACTTTTTGATCATAATAGTTCAACACAGTTATAATACAAATTTAAAACATAGTACATATAATTTTCAAAACTCTATCAAAGTATTTTTGTAGAAAGTTCTTTATTAATATTTTTCTTTTATCTCTTAATATTGTCCCTAAAACATTAGCCAACGCATTTCGTCCACATAGACTTCTTCAGGGCTCTATCTATTATTAATTTTTCTAACTAAGGCACTCTGCTGGTGTTTATGTCATTTGTGGTATGTCCATTCCCTTGGCGATGTCTTTACTCATTAATTCCCCTAAGGTTAAATGAACCATATCAATCCACATAATAAACTGCAGTGAGGAATATTCAAATTTTCTTCAATGGAAAGATTGTTCAGAATTTTTCAGGACTTGGTGATTTAAATTGCCTGAATCTGAGTTTCGTTCCCCGAAGGGTCAGAATTTGTCAGCTACAAATTCCGGCCCTTCTGCGAACGAAACTCAGATTCAGGCAAGGAAGATGAAAAGGGCTGATCTTCCGGTTCGGTGCATCACTTAAGGTGGTTTGACAATTTTACCTAAAATAGTGGTAGGTACGGTAGGTCATTGCCTCATCCCTTTCCTGTCTAAAATTATTCATTAATTTCTTTCGACTTCTTAAAAAATATATGCATTTATATAACACAAAATTATTATTTTATTTTGAAATATTTTAATATGTTTTACAATAAAAAAAATAACTATTTTTTTTAAATAATTGAATTTAAATGACATCTCTACATAACTCTTAATAATACAGATAAACATTTTAATTTAGATGGAAATGCTTTCTAAATAAATCCTTAAAAATCATTTAAATTTAATTTAATACATTTAAATAAATTAAATATTGAATTCAAAATAAAGGTACATATTTATGTAGGTTTTGTATTGGCCTTGTCCCATGCATGGGGACACAAGAGCGATACAAAACCTAAGTAGGATTTATCAGTCCACACAAGGCTACCGTGCGTTGTTCTGAGTGATTTGATAAATTCATAGTAACACAACGCAGCACAAATCGCTGCGTTGCGTTACTGTGCACAGGGAGGCGTTCCATGGGTGAACCAGAGATGTTACCACG
This sequence comes from Triturus cristatus, assembly GCF_964204655.1. Classification (NCBI taxonomy): domain Eukaryota; kingdom Metazoa; phylum Chordata; class Amphibia; order Caudata; family Salamandridae; genus Triturus; species Triturus cristatus. The sequence continues at coordinate 278,290,056 of NC_140580.1, read as the reverse complement.
CATCCACCCATGGATTTTGCCGCATTCCCAGGGTTACTATTCGTGATAAACTTGGTAATGCATCAAAAGGCTAAGCCTTCCCAGGTGAAGCGTAACAAGGAGATATATCTTTATTTCTCCTTGTTACTTCCTCTTTTAGGTGGGCTGCATTCTGCAATTCACATGGAAAGAGGAAATGTCTCACAGGATTTTTTGCGTGCAGAAAGGTGTTCCTTCCTGCATGAGAACAATCCTGCTTACAACACAGGCACCCTTGCACCATGGTGCAGGGGTGCCTGTATTGGCGCTAGGCCGCGCATTGTGTGCCAGTGCTGGGAAATGACAGGAATGTGCCGTATATTGTTAAGTACGGTGCATTACTGTCCTTTGCCTATCATGCAGCGCAGCAGGGACATTGTAGTTAGGAAATGGAATAAAAAAAATCCTTAGAAAATAACTAAAAAACAAAGATTACAGGGATGTTATAGGTAGGAAATGGAATTTAAAAAACGTAGAAATTCACTGAAATAACCAAAGGTTACAGAGACGTTATAGGTAGGCTCAGGTTTCACTCATACAAAACCAGAGAAATTCGGTAGTTATAATTAGCAAAGCTAAATATAACTTGTGCCCCTGCAATGCACTGCTTATGACCTCACTTATTAAATCACTCATGCCATGATCAGTGACATCACTGATGACATCTCAAATGACATCACTGATGACTATCCCCATTGAGAGAGGAGTTCACCAAGGCTGCGTTCTGGCACCCACTTTGTTCTCCTTATATATTAACGATATTGTAGAAGCCCTAGAACAATACAGAAATTATTCCCCGGTCTTGAATGCTAGGAAGATACCAATTCTCCTTTTCGCTGATGACTACCTCCTTATTTCAAAAACACCCATGGGACTCCAAATTTTAATTGATACATTTTTTAAGCTTTTGCAAGTCTAGGGGCCTAGAGCTAAATGTAAGCAAAACAAAGTACATGGTGTTTAAGAAGACTAAAAAGAAAAGTTGTACTAGCTGTGTAGGTAGAGAGGTTCTTGAAAGAGTACACAATTTTGACTATCTGGGCGTTAGACTTATGGACAATTATAGGTGGACAAGTGAAATGAACAGAAGCACACTAATAATAGAACACAGACCCAATGCCATCTTAAGGTTTTATAATCAAACAACATCATGTGTAATTTAACCTGCCCTGGATATTTGTTGTGCTGTGTGCCCAGGGCGTGGCGCTTCATGGGGCTGAGATCTGGGGCTATGCTGATTCTAACTTGCTGACAATTGCGGAAAACAAATTCATTATAAAAATTGCTTGGTCTGCCACCCAGCTCACCTCTCACCCCCATGTATTTTGATGTGGGTATGAAAAGAGTTGCAGATCTGGCTGTTTATAAGAAAAAGTCTATTGGGTTTAACTCTGGACCACACCCAAACGTGGAGTTAATAAAGACTCACTGACAGATTTACTAAAATCTACAGGAGCCAGAAACATCCCATGGGTTAAATGTGTTTTGGGTGGCTGGGTAAACTTGGGATGGAGAGGCACTGGGACGATCCAACTGCCAATTGCAAAAATGACGTCAAGATGATAAAAGCTCGATATTGTGCCTCTATAAATGAAAGATATATAACTAATAGCTCAAGTGGGTCCCTGACTAGTTTTTATTTTGATTTTAAGCACTCTTCTGTGTTCGAGACGTTTTTAGACCTAATATCCCAACCCTTAACTAGAAGCTTGTATGTACGATTTTGCAATGGATCTCTCTCTTTACGATCCTTTACAAGCAAATGGTACCCAAATCAAGATCTCACAATCTGTCCCGCATGTGGTTTGAACGACGAAGACGAGATACATATAATGTTCTTTTGCTTTGAGTATCGTAAACTACTTCGCAAATGGATAGTGCCCATCTGCCGTAATATGGGAACAAACAGTCACTTGGTAGCTTTTAGGATTTTAAAAAGTGATACATCGACAAAACTAGTATTTGCAGTTAGCAAATTTCTACAAACTATTTGGTTTAAGAGAATAAAAATGTTAAAGTCAATTGCATAAAGATGTGCCAATATTACCAACTAAATATTTGCACATTAGTACATGTTGCACTATGCATGGTCACTTTTTGTGGTGTTACAGTACTGCCTTTTAGTGTCCTTGAGAGGATGTTGTTCTATGAAATTGCATGTGGTGGTCTGTAGATGGCAATTTTTTATAACCCTGCTTAGATCGAGAGAACAACATTTTAAATCCATCTGGTCTTAGCTATGTTCCCATTGTTTCTAATGAAATATGCATTTTAAACCATTTAGCTTTTTGCATATTAGTACTGGTTGCACTTTGCACAGTCACTTTATGGACTGACTATATTGTCTTATACTGCCCTTGGAGGAAAGTTGCTTACGAAATCACTTGAGGTGGTTAAGGCACATTTATGAACTGGAATTGTTTTATTGTAAGAACCTGAGACGTTTTCTTTATTAAACATATTCTCTCCAAATGTAATTGATATGTATTATGTGTTTATGCGTTTGTATTAATAGCATTTATTTTGTGTACACTTTGTTGGTTATTCATAATTGAATAAATAAAGTAATTACATATATATATATTCACTGAAAAAAACACAGGTTTCAGGCACTTTATAGTTAGTTGGACATTTCACTCGTACAAATCCAGAGAAATTTGGCCGTTATAGTTAGTTCAGCTAACTATAACTCGCGCCCCTGCAATGCACTGCTGATGACGTCACATATTACATTATTTATGACATGGTCAGTGACATCACTGATGACATCTCAAATGACATCACTGATGACATCATCCAGTAATTGTGTGTTTCTATAAAGTTTAAATATGTTTTATATATATGCCAAGGTATATTGAAGAATGAGTGGGCATATAAGTGTCTGGATGGATGATTTAGTAGGTGCGTGACTGACTGTATAAGTGAGTGATTAAATGTGTCTTACTGAATGCATGGGTTAGTGACTGATACCGACATTCACACAGTTTAGTTTGTCAGTTGGAGTGTAAGCGGTTGCATGGGCTGGTAAGTAGCTACATGAGGATCTATATGGGTTATTGATTGGTTGTCTCAGTCTCTGTTTGGGTGCCTGAGTGTCTGTGTTGTGACTCTGTACACAAATGTGTGAGTGGATGATTCACTGGGTGTATGGGTTCAAGAGTGCATCTGTGAAGGGCTGTATGGGTGGGTGAGTGTGTGTATGGGTGTGTTGGTGAGTGAATGGATGCCTCAGTGGTACATGTGTAAGTAACTGCATATGTGAAACGCAGTATATGTGAGTTTTGGAGTGTATCAATGACTATATGTGAGAGTGAGTGATTGTGAGAGTGGCTGTATGGATCAGTGTGTGCTTGTATTAGTTATTGTATAAGAGTGTAAGTATGTGTTAGTATGTATTTGAATAAGTGAGGTGGTGTGTGTATAACTATAGGTGAGTAAATGTGTGATTGATAGTTTGCATGACTGACTAGGTCTAGAGTGCTGCAAAGATACTACTTGGTGAATTTATAAGTGCTTGGGTATTGGTACAGTGATTGGATATGTATACGGTGCTGACAGGGTGATTTGAAGAGTGCTCACAGAGTGATCAATCAATCAATCAAACACATTTATAGAGCGCGCTACTCACCCGCAAGGGTCTCAAGGCGCTGGGAGGGGGGGGGGTGCTGCTACTGCTCGAAGAGCCAGGTCTTGAGTTGCTTCCTGAAGGAGAGATGGTCCTGGGTCAGTCGGAGGTGGGTGGGGAGGGAGTTCCACGTCTTGGCAGCCAGGTAGGAGAAGGATCTTCCTCCGGTGGTGGTTCTGCGAATCTGTGGGACGGTGGCGAGGGCGAGGCTGGTGGATCGGAGCTGTCGGGTGGGTGTGTAGAACGTGAGGCGGCTGTTGAGGTATATGGGCCCCATGTCGTGGAGAGCCTTGTGAGCGTGGGTGAGGAGCCTGAACGTGATCCTTTTGCTGACGGGGAGCCAGTGCAGGTCTCTCAGGTGGGCAGAGATGTGGCTGTGTTGGGGGATGTCCAGGATGAGTCGTGCAGAAGCGTTCTGTATGCGCTGGAGTCTTTTCTGTAGTTTGGCTGTGGTTCCAGAGTAGAGGGCGTTCCCGTAGTCCAGTCGGCTGGTGACGAGGGCCTGGGTGACCGTCTTTCTGGTTTCGGTGGGGATCCACCGGAAGATCTTTTGGAGCATGCGCAGGGTGTTGAAACATGATGACGAGACGGCGTTGACTTGCTTGGTCATCGTGAGGGAGGAGTCCAGGATGAAACCCAGGTTGCGTGTGTGGTCCGTGGGCTTGGGGGTGGTGCCCAGAGCAGGGGGCTACCAGGAGTCATCCCAGGCAGAGGGGGATGGTCCGAGGATGAGGACTTCCGTCTTATCTGAGTTCAGTTTCAGACGGCTGAGCTTCATCCATTCCGCGACGTGTTTCATTCCGTCCTGGAGGCTGGCTCTGGCGGTGGTGGGGTCGTTGGTGAGGGAGAGGATCAGCTGGGTGTCATCAGCGTAGGAAATTATGTTTAGGTTGTGTTGGCGTGCGATGGCTGTGAGGGGGCTCATGTAGACGTTGAAGAGGGTGGGGCTGAGCGAGGAGCCTTGAGGTACGCCGCAGATGATCTTGGTGGCCGCTGAGCGGAAGGGAGGTAGGCGGACTCTCTGAGTTCTGTCGGAGAGGAAGGAGGTGATCCATTCCAGGGCCATTCCTTGGATCCCGGCGTGGTGGAGGCGGTTTGTTAGGGTGACAAGGGGAATGCTGGAGTGCATAGGTACTGCTCTGGGGATTGTAGCAGTGAATGTATTAGTGCATAGGACATTGCATGAAGAGTGCACAGGGAGTGACAGGGGGATTGCTTGAATGCATGGGTAGTGCTCTTGGGATTGTATCACTGCATGAGTTAGTGCCTGGGCCATTGCATGAGTACATGGGTAGTAACTGGATGATTATAGTGCTGCAGGGAGAGTGCATGGTTAATTTGTAAGTACACATGTACTCATGCAATGTCCCAGGCACTATTACATTCACTGCTACAATCATCAGAGCTTTAACTATGCACTCCAGCATTCCCCCTGTCACTCCGTGAGCACTCTTCCAATCCCCTTGTCAGCACCGTGTACCTATCCAATCACTGCTCCAATACCCTAGCACTTATAAATTCACCATTTACTCTCTTTGCAGTACTCTAATCATCCAGTCACTAACCATGTACTTCAGGAGTGACCCAGTCACTAACAGATGTAGTGCTACAATCCCCTGAGGACTACCTATGCACTCCAGCAATCCCCCTGTCGGTATTTGACCACTATAGGTGTTATAGTTGTTTGGATTAGTACATGGTAGTGGCTGGGTGACTGGAGGAGTGCACGAAGAGTGACAGTGTGATTGCAGGACTGCATGGGTACTACCTGGGGAATTGAAGGAGAAAATAAGAAGTGTGTAAGTGGTTAGAGGACTGTATGGGTAGTGCATAGGGGATTGTAGTAGTGATTAGTTAGTGCCTGGATCATTGCATGAGTACATAGCTACTGACTGAAACATTAGAATACTGCAAGGAGAGTGCTTGAGTGCTTGGGTATTGGCAGAGTGTTTGGATTAGTACATAGTAGTGGCTGAGGGACTGGAGGAGTGCACGGGGAGTGACAGGGTGATTGCTGGACTGCATGGGTACTACCAGGGGAATTGAAGGAGCAAATGAGAAGTGTGTAGGTGGTTAGAGGACTGCATGGGTAGTACACAGGGATTGTAGCAGTGCATGTGTTATTGCCTGGATTATTGCATGACTACATGGGTAGTTATTGGATGATTAGAGTACTGCGAGGAGAGTGCATGATGAATTTATAAGTGCTTGGGTTGTGGCGCAGTGATTGGATAAGAACATAGGACTGGCTGGGTGATTGGAGGACTGCATAGGTAGTACCAGGGAGATTACTGGACTGCATAGGTAGTCCTCAAGGGATTGCAGCAGTGCATGTGTTAGTGACTGGATGATTGAATGAGTACATGGGTAGTGACTGGATGATTAGAGTGCTGCAAGGGCAGTGCATGGTGATTTTATAACTGCTTGGGTTTTGGCGGAGTGATTGGATAAGTACATAGTGGTGGCTGGGTGATTGGAGGAGTGCATGGGTAGTGATAGAGGGATTTCTGGATTGCATGGGTACTACCTGGGTAATTGGAGGAGTGAATCAGTAGTGTGTAGGTGGTTTAGGTCTGCATGGGAAGTGCTCAGGGGATTGTAGCAGTGCATGTGTTAGTGCCTGGGCCTTCCCATGAGTACATGGGTACTGACTGGAAGATATGAGTACTGCAAAGAGAGTGCATGGTGAATTTATAAGTGCTTGGGTTTTAGCGGAGTGATTGAATAAGTACATGGTGCTCACTGGGTGAATGGAGGAGTGCATGGGCAGTGACAGGGCGATGCCTGGACTGCATGGGTAGTGCTTAGGGTATTGTAGCAGTGCATGAGTTAGTGCATGGGTCATTGCATGAGTGCATGGGTATTGACTGGATGATTAGAGTAATGCAAGGAGATTACATGGTGAATGTATAAGTGCTTGTGTTTTGGTGGAGTGATTGGATAAGTACACACATGTCAAATCAGGCCACGCCCCCTCCCTGCATCACTGTGCAAACGCACCCCCTGGTGCATTGTAAATTGGGGGATTAAGTCCCCTTGAGTCTTGAGGGTCCCTGGGGGCCAACTAGCCCACCAGCTACCTCTAGTAAGCACCACAGAGCTGCGTTGCATGGTGGTGTAAAAAGGGGGCGTGGCCTTGGACCACCTCTCTGCAACGCAGCTCCCTGGTGCTTACTGGAGGTACCTGGTGGGCTAGTTGGCCCCCAGGGACCCTCAGGACTCAAGGGGATTTAATCCTCCAATTTACAACGCACCAGGGGGCGCATTTGCACAGTGGTGCAGGGAGGGGGCGTGGCCTGATGTGACAAGTGTGCAAACGCGCCCTGTGGCACGTTTTAAGTTAGGGGATTGAGTCCCCTTGAATCCTGAGGGTTCCTGGGGGCCAACTATCCCACCAGCTACCTCCAGTAAGTGCCACAGAGCTGCTTTCCCTAGTGGTGTAAAAAGGGGGCGTGGCCTTGGACCACCTCTCTGCAACGCAGCTCCCTGGTGCTTACTGGAGGTACCTGGTGGGCTAGTTGGCCCCCAGGGACCCTCAGGATTCAAGGGGACTCAATCCCCCAACTTTAAAAGCACCACAGGGCGTGTTTGCACACTTGTCACATCAGGCCACACCCCCTCCCTGCACCACTGCAAATGCGCTCACTGGTGCGTTGTAAATTGGGGGTTTAAATCCCCTTGAGTCCTGAGGGTCCCTGGGGGCCAACTAGCTCACCAGCTACCTCCAGTAAGCGCCACAGAGCTGCTTTGCAGAGTGGTATAAAAAGGGGGCGTGGCTTTGGACCACCTCTCTGCAACACAGCTCCCTGGCGCTTACTGGAGGTACCTGGTGGGCTAGTTGGCCCCCAGGGACCTTCAAGATTGAAGGAAATTAATCCCCCAACTTAAAATGTGCCACGGGGTGCGTTTGCACAGTGGTGCAGGGAGAGGGAAGGCATGATGTGACAAGTATGCAAATGAGCCAGTGGCGTGTTTTAAGTTGGGGGATTAAATCCCCTTGAGTCCTGGGGGCCAACTAGCTCACCAGCTACCTCCTGTAAGCACCACAGAGCTGCGTTGCAGAGAGGTGTAAAAAGGGGCGTGGCCTCAGACCACCTCTCTGTAACACAGCCCTGTGGCGCTTACTGGAGGTACCTGGCAGGCTAGTTGGCCCCCAGGGACCCTCAGGCTTGAAGGGGAATTAATTCCCCAACATAAAACGCGCCACGGGGCGCGTTTGCAGAGTGTTGCTGGGAGGGAGCGGGGCCTCCATCCCCCAGGGTCTCACCCCTATATTGTTATTTAAAAAAAATAAAAACAGAAGGGGGCCGCGTGGCCCCCCTCCTGATGCCATTTTCAGGCCCGGGGACCCATCCCCCGGGGCATGGCCAGTATTTTTTTTTTTTTATATTTCTTTGGAGGGGGCCGCGTGGCCCCCCTTCTCAGGCCATTTATGGCCCCGGAGACCCCATCCCCTGGGGCCGGCTTTCCTTTTTTACATATTTTTTAAATTTGTTTTTTTAGGGGCGGTGTCGCGTGGCCCCCCTCCCCGGCCACTTCTGGCCCTGTGGACCCCATTCCCCGGGGCCGGCCCTCTCCGTTGGGGACCATGGGGGGAGCCCCAATTCCCCCACGGCCCCACCGACTCCAAACTCCTGCGGGAGCTGGAACTGCTTTTCCATACGGGGAGCTGCTGACATGCAGCTCCCCTTGTGGAAAAGCAATCTGCTTTGGATTTTGGAAGCGAGAGCAGGAAACCTGCTCTCGCTTCCAAAATCCAAAGCAGAGTTTGCTATGACAGGGCGGGAGCCGCACGTTTCCCGCCCTGTCATAACAAACAGTAGTGTCCCGGGGGTGGGCACCCCGGGACACTGCAGGAGCCGCCCTGGGGGTGGCGGTCCCCAGGGCCATCAAGGGCTCCTGGAGGGGGGCCCCGTGGCCCCCTCCCTTTATTTACATAGCCCCGGGGAGGTGGTGGTCCCCAGGGCTCAGGGGTTCGTAACAGACCCCGCATTTACATTGTATGTATGTATGTATGTATTTTATTCTTGTAGAGCGCTACTGTCACCCTACGGGTATCCTGGCGCTAGACTGAGATGGTGAGAGAAACTTTTAACCGGTCAGGTAGCCGCAAGCAGACTACGAGAGAGGCCGAGGTCGGCCAAAAGGTGCAGGATTAGGAGATCAAAAGGTCAAGGGCTTCTCCCTAGGGAATAGCCAGGTTTTCAAGCTGTGCCTAAAGTTCATCAAAGAGTTGGCCTGTCTAATGTTCAGCGGAAGATCATTCCAGTACCGTGCTGCCACTGTGCTAAAGGCCCTGCCCCCCATCCTGGCTTTCTTAACCTTGCCAGTAGCTAGCAGAAAGGCATTTGAAGAGCGCAGCATCCTTTGAGGCTTATAGCAGGACAATTTCTCTTGCCGGGAGATCGGGCCGAGGCCGTGTACCGCTTTATAGGCAATGCATAGGGCTTTGAAGCTAACCCTTTCCTTTATAGGAAGCCAGTGGAGCTCCTGTAGCGCCATTGTGGACGAAAATTCGTGTTTCTTATTCAGCGCTAGTTTGGCTGCCAGAGACTGGACTCTCTGCAAACTCTGGAGGATGTAAAGGGGAGCTCCTAGGTACAGAGAGTTGCAGTAGTCCAGCCTGCTCAAGATGATGCTGCGTACCACCGAAGGTCTTTTCTCTGCTGGCAGAAGCGGTAGAATCTGTCGTAGGGCCTTCAAGAGAGCAAAGCAGACCCCCACAGTTTTTTTAGCTTGAGAGGCCATTTGAAGATTGTTGTCGAGCATGACCCCCAGATTCCGCACAGTAGTCACAGGGAGAATGGGTTCCGCCTCTGGGGTCAGTCTGAGATCATAGGGCATGTCACATACTCTAGTAGAGGAACAGTAGATCACCTCTGTCTTTCCTCCATTGAACTGCAGTGAGTTGGCCCTGAGCCATTCCGAAGTCTGGCGCATACATAGCTGGAAGTCATCCATAGTCAAAGCACCCTTCCCCTCCAATGAGAACACCAATTGGGTGTCGTCTGCATAATTGACCACATCGACCCCATGCGACTTGATTATAGAGATCAGTGGCTGCAGGTAAATATTAAAGAGGATGGGGCTAATTGCCGACCCCTGAGGGACCCCATGCTCTACCAGGGTCTTGCTAGAGGTAAAGGGGGACAGGGTGACCACCTGTTGTCTCCCAGTAAGGTAGGATTGCATCCACCTCATGGCACGTCCCTTAACTCCCAGAAGTTCCAGTCTGTTCAACAGGATTCGGTGGTTAACCGCGTCGAATGCGGCGGACATATCTAAGAGGACCAATACAGATGAAAGGCCTCTGTCCGCCCGCATCCGCAGATTGTCTAGCACGGTGACCAGCGCCGTCTCCGTTCCATGACCTGGCCGGAAGCCAAACTGACTCCTATCCAGAAGATGGAACTCTTCAAGATACCCTGAGAGAGACCTACTCACTACCTTTTCAAGAATTTTTATAGGAAAAGGCAGCAAGGAGATAGGTCGAAAACTAGAGGGATCTTCTGGGTCCAAAGATGGCTTCTTTAGCAGGGGAGTGACCACTGCCACCTTCCATGCTTCAGGCACCACCCCATCCTCCAAGGATTGGCAGCATATCTGCCGCATCCGAGGAAGCAGTGCCTGTGCATGTTCTTTCCAAATCTTATTAGGTAAGGGGTCTAGCGGAGACCCTGACCTCACAATCTGTGTACAGCAGTTAAACAGCTCCTCTGTGAGCGGTGTAAAATGCTCTAGAGAGGTTGCCACCCCTGGTTCTTCCACCGGCCTCTGACTATGAATATTTTGGGGGGAAACGGCACTCAGCGAGAGGCCCCCAACAATTTTAGAAATTTTCTCCTCAAAATGGGAGGCGATTTTGTCACATAGTGCCTGTGAGGCCACCACTTTATTTCCTAGACTAGCGGGCGTAGAGAGATCTCTAACGATCTTAAAGAGAGCTCTAGCGCTATTCGATGAACACAAGATGGTGTTGGCAAAAAAGTCAGCCTTGGCTTTAACGATCAGCTCCTTGTACCGAGCTAGCACCCCTTTGAAAGCCTCTTTGTCATGCTCGGCATAGTGCCTACGCCATTTCCTCTCTGCCAGCCGACATGACCTGCGAGTAGTGCTCAGCTCTTCAGTAAACCATGGTGCAGAATGTTTAGTTTTGACCTTCAGGCGCTTCAGAGGCACGTGCTGATCCAATACTTCATGGATGTAATTGTGGTACAAACGACAGTTTGTCCCCACTAATTCGTAGGGATCAAAAGGAGGCAGGTTTTGAAAAAGCGGCTCCGTCCGCCTTTTCGTAAGTTTAGCCCAGTCTCTCCCCATATGATATGTTACGGGGGTGGCCTAGTTACTTCTCCAGCAGGTAAGCGAATCTGAAACAGGATCAACGAGTGATCAGTCCAAGTCTGGGGTAGAATGTTGGTCACCTCAGTTTCATTACAGTCTGCAAACAGAAGATCCAGAATGTGCCCTCCTTGATGGGTGGGTTGTTGGACCAGCTGATGCAGATTGCAGCTTTCACAGGTTTCCCTGAGGTCTCTTAGGTGGCCATCTAAACTGCCATTCCCCCATAGATTGAAATCGCCCAGGATCAGCATTCTGGAGTGAGTCAGTGACTGGGCTGCGATGACATCCAGGAGCGCCTGGTAGTGAGTATTAGAACTAGGGGGTCTGTATCCGACCATCCCAGTAAGGAGCCTTCCCCTCTGTTCTTGTAGGGTGAAGCCCAATAGTTCAATACCCTCCACCTCGCCGACCTTGAACGGGGCAAACTCCCATATATCCCTGAACATCACCCCAACCCCTCTGCCTCTCCCCGTTGTTCTGGGCTTATGAAAGATCTTGTAGCCCTCCGGGCAGGCAAGCCCCAGTTCTACCGAGGAGTCACTACTACACCATGTCTCCGTCAAAAATAGCACATCCAGTTGCAGATCTTCCACCAGATTTGATACCTCCAGATGGTGTTTGGCCAGGGAGCGACAGTTGAGCAAGCCACATTCAAGGACCGGGCTAGGCCGCGGCGCCCTAGTGGCCTTCTCTCCCCCACTGACCTTGTTACTAATATCCAGAAGTTGTTCCTTTGTATATGTAAAAGGACTTTGTGCGGGCCGCACAGCGTATCTGGCGCTAGGAGCGGACGAGGCACGGACGGGCGCAGACGGGCTTGCCTCTGGCGCGCCTCCGGCGCGTATTCGGCGTGCCTGCTGCGCGCGCGCTGCGCGCTTGCATTTCTCCTCCTAAATAGGGCCCGGCTGTGGTAGTTCAACTACTAGAGCGTCGACCAAAATGGCGATGCTCCGGTGTCAACCGGAAGTGGGGGAAAAGCTACTCAGATACCCGTGCGCAGGACCCAATGCTCCGGCCCAGTGCCCTGTCCCTCGCAAAGTGCGAGATTGGATGAGGAGTTTTACAGTGCGGGTAAGTGCAATATTCAAGCAATATATTACGATACTCCACAATTCTCCACAATACCCTCCTTCGTCTCTCCCCACTCCCCAAAGCAATACAATACAATACACAAAAAAGAAAAGATAGCAGGGCGCAATGCAGTACAGTTCCGATTAAAAACAGTCTTTGAACCTGCGCGCTTGCATGTCTCCTCCTAAATAGGGCCCGGCTGTGGTAGTTCAACTACTAGAGCGTCGACCAAAATGGCGATGCTCCGGTGTCAACCGGAAGTGGGGGAAAAGCTTCTCAACTACCCGTGCGCAGGACCCAATGCTCCGGCCCAGTGCCCTGTCCCTCGCAAAGTGCGAGAGTGGATGAGGAGTTTTACAGTGCGGGTAAGTGCAATATTCAAGCGATATATTACGATACTCCACAATTCTCCACAATACCCTCCTTCGTCTCTCCCCACTCCCCAAAGCAATACAATACAATACACAAAAAAGAAAAGATAGCAGAGCGCAATGCAGTACAGTTCCGATTAAAAACAGTCTTTGAACCTGCGCGCTTGCATGTCTCCTCCTAAATATGGCCTGGCTGTGGTAGTTCAACTACTAGAGCGTCGACCAAAATGGCGATGCTCCGGTGTCAACCGGAAGTGGGGGAAAAGCTTCTCAACTACCCGTGCGCAGGACCCAATGCTCCGGTCCAGTGCCCTGTCCCTCGCAAAGTGCGAGAGTGGATGAGGAGTTTTACAGTGCGGGTAAGTGCAATATTCAAGCGATATATTACGATACTCCACAATTCTCCACAATACCCTCCTTCGTCTCTCCCCACTCCCCAAAGCAATACAATACAATACACAAAAAAGAAAAGATAGCAGAGCGCAATGCAGTACAGTTCCGATTAAAAACATTATTAGTGCCCCCGGGAGGTGGCGGTCCCCGGGGTGTGTGGGGGGGCTCAAGCCCCCCACAGAGGTTTATTTAAAAAGATACAAGCCCCGGGGGACGGTGGTCCCCGGGGCAGCGGGGGGCCATGTGCCCCCACGAATATTTAATAAAAGCCCCGGGGTGGCAGTCCCCGGGACTTGGGGGGGTCTTGGAGGCTCCCCACACATTAATAAAAAGCAAGTCCCATGGAGGTGGCAGTCCCCGGGGCTGCGGGAGGGCCGTGTGCCCTCCCGTATACTATAATTCTTATAGCCCCGATGAGGTGGCGGTCCCCAGGGCTGCGGGGGCCCCTGCGGGCGCCCGCTACATAAATAAATTGCCCCCGGGACTTGGCCCGCCCGGGGGCTTTGAAAACAAAGCAGGGGAGACAGCGCTTCTGTTTTTGAAAATTTGCGGACAGATTTGTGCCCTGGCGCGACCCCGCCCGAAAATTTAAAAAATAAATGCTTTTTTTGGGCTCCTGAGCAGGCCTGGGGGGGTCAGGGTGTTTTTACCCGGCTCCCTTTTCTTGTAATTTTATCTTTTTTCTTACCTTTTTCTTTCTCCCTCCTCGAAGCACAAGAAGGCTGCCAACACTTCCTAGTTTGAAGTGTTGGCAGCCAATCAGAGGCAAGCTCGTGCTTGGGGGTTAGGCTCCGCCCAGATATCGAAACTTTTTATTTTTTTAATTTCTCAGGAATTACTGAACGGAGTTACACCATTTAACAAAGAGGGCTCTTTCTGAACCAAGGGCTACCTTTTTGCCAGATTTGGTGTAATTCTGGTCAGCAGTTCGGGCTGTAGCTTTGTCTAAAGTTTCCTTTGGAAATTAACATGCGGAAAACACGTTTTGGGACCCTCCTTTCTTCTCGGCCCCTGCATGTTGAATCACCCGAAACTTTCAAGACAGGAGGAGACCGGAGCGCCCCACTAGTTTTGAAAAATTCGTGAAGATTCGTCAATTGGCGCCAAAGTTATTGGGAAAAGAAAAAACGCTTTTCCTATGGAAACTAGGTCCTAACTATAACTACCTACTGGTGACCGCCAGTAGGTAATATATATCAAATCCAACTCCTACTCGGTTACGAACAGGTCCAGCACAACCAGGTGAAGCAAACAGTCTTTATTGCCATAATGACAGGCACATTACATGCAGATGATATGACGGTGAAACGCCAGGCAGACTGGTTTCAGCCTTACGGATTTCCTCAGTGCCGGTTCCACCTTGCGCCATAATGTTATCACCCAGAGGTAGGTTTAAATCCAGGAAAATCCACTCCCATTGGAGTATGTTGTTCCGCCCATCCTCCAAACTCACGGGTTGGCACTCCTCCCACAGCCAGTCCATGCCGGGTTTAGTGAAGTCCACTGCGAGTGTGAATTAAGTAATTAAACAATTAAACACTCGTACGCCATGTGACGTCCCAACACTGCTGGCTACGTTAACTACACTTACACAACAACTCGCTATGGGGAACCTTGCCGGTAAGTCTCTGTTTGTCCACCTTTCGCAGTAAAATACTCCGATCTCTCTCCCCATCACAATACGATCACAATGAGCATCCCATCATGTTAGGGGGGGCAATGCGCTGTATTTTCATACAAAATCCAAAAAGTACAGGCTAGGCGCATTGCTCCAAACCCAGAGTGTGTGCCGGTAAACTGTGCCTGCCAACTCCCACTCGGTTACGAACGGGTCGAGCATAACCAGGTGAAGCAAACAGTCTTTATTGCCATATATTATATATTAAATGCAGGGGTGGTTCCTTAGGAACTTGGAGGTTTTGACCCCTTACTGCAATCCCCACACCTGAGACACACTCATTCCAGTGGCGGCTGGTCCATTCGGGGCGTTGGGGCAGTGCCCCACAAAAGAATCGGCCAGTGAACAGGATGGAATGTAAACAGACGAATTGACAGCTTACAATTTGTCTGTTTACATTTCCGGGCCGCCTGTGCGCTTCATTACCGGTGAAAGTGCGCTGTGCGCATGTCACGCCCTGCGCACGCAGGCAGAGACGAGCAGGAGTTAAAAAGATGGTCTGCGCATGTGAGAGAGGAGCAAAGCCCCTCACTCACATTCACAAACCATTAGGTTTGCTGCGCATGCCCTGTGTAGAGCAGGAGTTTGAAGGTAGGCACCTGCTCGGGCGGTGACGCGTTTTGCGCAAAGTCGCCCCATGCCCTATCAAATAACAGGAAAATAAAGGTTCAGCCCACCGCCCGGCCCCCCAGTCTCCTCATTGGCAAAAGAAAAGAGCGGGGAGAAGTTACTTCCACGTTGCAGTCAGAGCAGCAGACGTGATGCGACGTGGGACCGGAGAAGATGGCTGGTAAGTTCTTTTTATTATTGATTAACTTTCCCCCCCACCCTCTCCAGTCATGCCGGCCATGCCTGGACAAACTAGCGCCACGGGTTACCTACCTGTAAATCGGGTGCTGAAAATCTTGTCTGCTCTACCGTTAGTCTTTTCAACCAGAGTACATTTCAGACAAGTGCACGTTAAACACTGGTTTTTCAACGTGCATGTGTTGTACTATACAAGCCCTTAAATACCACATCGGTATTGTATAATTAATAAGTGTTGTCTTTTTTAGGCACGCAGTCAAATATAAAATGTTTAAAATAATTATTTTTGTCATAAGAAAAGATTACGAATTGTTTTTATTATGTTTGTATACATTTTTTTGGTTTTTTTTTGTTCCAACATCAGTTATGTAGACATTTATACCTGCTAATAGTTTGAAACCGTCTTGCAATCATAATCATAAAAAAACATCAAGAAAGCCAATTTAGTAATGTTCATAATCATGTCATGAACAAAACGATATTGTTTACAGTCTGGAGAAACATTTCCAAGTTCAACTTCCTCCTTGATGTATATTATTAACGTTCCACAATTCTCATTACATGAACTCTTTATACTTCCTAATCATGCACAGAAAGATGCTTTGTCATATATGCTTTGTCATACTTAGCAAGCTGTGTGAATAATTTTTCCTGCTGTTGCATCGGCTGCAATGTTGGCACACCTTCTACAAGCAAAGGGATTACTAGGTACTATTTCTGGATAGCTGTTTGGCACACCTGCAACAAGTCAATGAAACACGATGACCAGCAATTATCGAAACCACTTACACCCAGTGATGTTGGAAAGGCAGCAAAACCATTATTTGTATTTTCAAAAACACTCTCTCAGGAGTGGCACAAAAGGTCACCTGGTAAGTCGACCAGGAATTACTGACAGAGGAGGTCTCAGTGTTTCCTGGGGGGTTACCGGGTTTTCCATGTTTTCGTGGAATTACATGAAAAAATTGCCCTTTCAGTGCCAGTTCTCACCATGTTTTCCCTTAGTGTTTCTTCCACATTGTCCTTCCCTGCTCCCGGTCCCTACATTACAATGCCTGCTGCTCACTCAACAAACACCCCCACACACTTACCTGTTCTCCTGCAGAGCACTTGCAACCTGACTGGAACACACAGCTAAGAATGCACAAATGGCCTTTGTTAGCTGTCAGTAAGTGACATGCGGCCTCACACATATCTGTGCTCTCACCTTCTGTGCTATAAGCCGAAGCTGCACAACAACACCTACATAGTCCCCTGTTCCTTCACACTACTCCGCTACCCACCCCCTGTAAACGAACACAGTTCCCGTTCCTCCTGTCTTCCAGGCACACACAACTGGCAGTTCCTGTGTACTACGCAGACTCCGGGTCATCTGTTTGGTCACATGCCCACCTTCCCAATAGCACAAATGTACACATTAATTTTTTTTAATGAAATAATCAGCTTTTCATGAAGTTGCGTGCACTGAGAAAATTGAACAAACGTTTTGCATTCATTCAAATTAGTGCTTACTTTTGTTAAATTATCTGTAACACAGCTTCCAAAAAAATGTCACAAACTGGTAAACTGTACTACGGTCAAACGGCCTTTTTTCAATCTATGCGTTGTGCAGGTGCCTGGTGAAGTTCTGCCGTGCTTCACACGTCAAAGGCCGGTAAAGTGCGCAAACAAATCCCGTCCGTACAGATTGTATAATGCCACCTCCAAGCACATGAACTCAGCATGAACGTCATTAAGGCTAATTATGTGTTGATTAATAATTAATGCCCGAGAACACAGGCCATTGGTAATGCTATTACTGTGTTACACTCGAAAACGACACGAACTGTAGCTCCCATGCTTAGGATTCCCTTCTGTGGCTGTCCCACTTCAGCTCTGTGAGTGTGATGACGACACATATTAATGTCCCTGGAACTGTAGGATGCATTTCTGTCTGCAAGGAGCGCCAGAGAATGATTCTGACAATGCATAGGATGAGGCCACAGGCAGAGCTGTAGCTTGTCATGAAACACGTCACAAGCAAGCGTGATGTTTGATGCAGCCTGGTATCTAGTATATAAGATACTCAGAGCCATACCCGTGCCTCTTGGTGGTATTTATTCAATGAACCCTTCCTCTCCAATGCTTCCCTGTGCTTCACCACACTTTCATAATTGCTTAATTAACCTTCTTGCTTTCTCAAATATACGTGAAAATGCATAATTTACCCATTCTTTTCTCAGGGGGAGAATCCCACTCATCACTAACTTTTACGCCACACCACTTTCAAAAGTCACCAGCCGCCACTGACTCATTCACTGCCGTTCATTTTTTCCCATTAGGGGTGAGGCTACAGCGTTCTTTATCCCGTAATGATTGTGACAACCAGGAGCAGTTAACTGAACTGCGCATATCAGTTTGCCTGATGTTTTTGCTCTGGGCAGCTTAACATGAGCAGTTCAGGCTTCAAATATAATGCCAGCAGAGAATTTTAACAGAAGAGATTCAGCCCCATCGGTCTCCGATAGAGCACTGTGTTTGCCTGACATAGCCAATCCTTTCCCTGTTCTTATGCTGTTTACATTTGTAAGCAGCATGAAAGCAGTTTTTGAATTGGCAGGAATGTGTGGTACTTTCATGTGGGACCAGCTTGCACATAAACTTTAGAGGCGGGTAGTGCAATGCGAGAGAACGTGACCTCGGATGTACTGTTTGCAGCTGAAGATGTGGTGAATCCCGACGTCGAGGTAAAATTACGTTTATTTTAGTCAGTATAACAGATGGTAAATGCTTTATAAAAGGAATGTGCCCTGCTCACCTCTGCATTGCAGAATTCAATTTGTATCGCAGAGGCGATCGGGGCACATTCTATTTATGAAACATTTACCGTCAGTAAATTGCATTTTTGAAATTTTCGTGTGAGCCCCACAACTTTCAAAAGTCACCAGTTGCCACGCATTATATATATATATATTATATACAATGGCATTCACCACTGTGACAGTTGAGGCTTAACTAATACAGGAAATCGATGTTTAGATTTTTTTCTGTTTTGCTAATATGTTTGCAGCTGTTTGACAAATCGTTACAAAACCTTTTTTTAAAAACACATTCATTTGCCTTAGCTTCTTCCTGGAAAGTTTCGGGGTGCTACATCAAGGAGGGCTGAGAAAAAGTTAGGGGTTCCAAACCACAAAGGGCCCGATTCACAGAACTAACTTAAGACAAAATCCTAAACTTACTACTTATGGTATTCACAGAAGTTAGGATTTTGTCCTAAGTTTGACTTAAGACAAACTTAAGACAGACTTAAGACAAAGTTAAGACAAACTTAAGACAAACTTAAGACAGACTTAAGACAGACTTAAGACAGACTTAAGACAAACTTAAGACAAACTTAAGACAAAATCCTAACTTCTGTGAATACCAAAAGTAGTAAGTTTAGGATTTTGTCTTAAGTTAGTTCTGTGAATCGGGCCCAAATTCTCCATGCAATTTCCATAGGGAAATTTAGACATCGTTACACCCAAAACAGCTAGACAAAATAACACAAAATTTGGCAGAAAGGTAGATCTTTACTCAAAAACCATGCTTTTTGTGATTTGGTGTAAATCTGTTCTGTAGTTTTTGAGAAATTAAGGTTCAAAATGAATAGCTATCTGCTGGCTGGGTCCACATGAGTTCTGCAGACACACAACTTCAAATAATAGAGACATCTGATTGGCTCGGGGGGCTTTTTTCTTGTCAGCCACCTCACTCCTGTGGGAGTACGAGGGTCCCACAAGTCCAACCAGAGCTCATGCTGATTAGCTGGCCGCAACATGAAGCTAAATATTGCGCCCGCCTCTGCAGGACACTGGGACTCGGTACCCATGTCCTCAAGTCCTGAAAATAAAACAAAATAGGGGGATAGGTAGGTATAGTCTGACCCTCAGGACCTTGTGCAGAGAGCCAGAGACTCCCCCCCCCCCCCCCCACAGTCTTGCACCAAACTGCAACCTTATGAGACTCCAGCAGGAGGCAGCGCGACCCACATTCTCCTGCAAGAGTTCTGCGGCAGCACAGGGGATCACGCTGGCTCCAACGAGAGTCCAGCGGCATCAGAAAACTATTTTTAAAAAGGGACATGCTTTGGCCATGTACAGGAGTTTGTCTTAACAATTGTGCTCACTGATAATTCAGTGAGGGTCTCAAATATTGGGACTTGTGATCAAATGGAACTCAGCATTAGCAAACATGTCTGCAGTACACTTTCCACTACTCATGATGGCATGACTTTTAGATGCTAATTCTCATAAACAGAAACTGGATAGGAAAGGGAATTATGGAAAACACCACCACATCACCGCATTTGCCTGCCTGACACGGGGACTCCATTCCCCAGCTAATCACGCGGCAGGAGCAAGACATAGAGACTCTAATAAAGCATTTTAATAATATACTCCTAAAGAATCTCTCACCAATTTTGGATAGACTGGACAAACTCGAGGCAAATGTGTGTGCTATTAAAGAAAGTGTTAATAATCTGACGGCTGGGGTAGGGAAAGCTGGGCTCAGAGGAACAGATTACTCTGTCATGGGGGGGGGGGGGGACAAGAATCAGTTAGACAGTCAAACATGGCAGTAAGATATTGTAGTAAAATCATACAACCTCCTCTTGCAGTTACCACTGGAAGAATTGTTGACGATCATGTGGAAGGTACATCTAAAGATATAGCCTTGAGACAAACTGATTATCTAACTGGGGGTGGAAATTTAGGAAGCAGCTTAAAAGCATGTCATGCTGTACAAAATGTTAATGATAATGTACCCATTAGACAGCTAAATTCATAATTAGCTGACGCCCCTAATACGGTTCTTTCCTCGCATGAGACTAATCTGGATCTTCCACCAGAATGTTGCCCTTACGTGGCAATTTTAACCAAGGTCCCCATGCTGCAGAGTAAAATTGAAGAATCCACGAACCAACTGAAAAATAAAGTCTGCCACTGGTTATCTCTTAACTCTGACTACACAAACTCTAGTCATGGTAATATCCTGTTTGTTAGAAGAGTGAGTTGGATTGGTCCTCTACGTAAGTCTATCCGTGGAGACTGTGTGGTAATTAACTGCAGGTCTCCAGCCCTAGCAGCAAAATTGGGCAGAGGCAGGAGGGAACAAACAGGTTGGGGTCTTGACCAAAGGATTGGCATTATGCCATTGTTTTTTTTTTTACATTCATCTCAAGCCCTATGGTATGGCCAGTAGAACGAATCCGCGCACAGCCTTCTATCCCATGTATGTAAGTTATAATTCTCCCTTGTAACTAGTAATAGATACCAAGCTCTCTCGGAGATGGATATACCTGACTGACTAAAGTTAGGCAGCAATAAAATGATTTTGTCCCATGATGTGGCGTTCTCTAGTAAACTAGGAAGGGATACTATCAAAAGCAACCCGAAAGAAAAAGAGATTGGAAATCTAATTACCCCCACTGGCTATCATGTATCAATCCAAAGATGTGAGGGTGTAAATACAATAGTAGGACCCCAGGCGCAAGGAAGTATTTTTGAGGGCCAGCAATTAAATATCATCTCATGGAATATTGTGGGGATTAGGTCTAAAATAAATAACCCAGAGTGAGGCAAGCTAGTGGACAGCAGTCATATATGCCTGCTTCAGTAGACCTGGGCCACCAAGCAGCATTACAGGGTGGGGTACGCCACATTCAGCATTGAAGCTAGACACTCAACAGCTGGTAGACCTGCTGGAGGTCTGTTAATTTTGGTCAAGACAACCATGGGTTGCAAAATTAAGTGGCTAAATATAGAATCACAGGAGATCCTTGGTATAGATTTAATATCACTGAAAGGGAATTTTCATGTGAGAATAATTAACCTATATAATTGGTTTAGTAGTCCCCATAAGGACTCTGATACTATATCAACGCTCACCAATTTCCTTGATAATTCATGCAAAGAATACCATCTTATTGTAGCCGGTGATTTTAACACAACCCACAAACCCATAGATTACGTACAAGAACTAGTACAGGAGGAAGAACAAGCCAGAGGTATAAAAAGGCTTCAGATACCGGCCCTGAAAAGAATTAGTAAGGTCGGACCGCAAGTCCTGTTATTTACCTTTCCTTAAGGGGTTTGCGCTTGCAATGGGCGGACACCCTCAGATGCTGAGGCCAAATTTACGTTTAAAAGGGGTAGTGCAAAGAGCAGGATTGATTTTATTATGGTAGACCTTGACCTTTGGTTACACATTAATGGCATGATTGTTTTAAATAGAGAGGATAGTGACCACAATGCATTGCTTCTTAAGCTATCTGGTATCTGATATCACACAGTCCCAAATAAATCTAGTGACGGCCCCTGTTATTACAACCAATATTAATAGGAGAATAGAAATGGCCTCAGGTAATTGCTGTAACCGAACATCTATAAAGAGGTGGCATAGACGCTAAATGTATTGGGTTACCCAGACCTAAACAATCAAATCATTAAGTGTACTTTCCAACACCTATTGTATAACATTAAGGCTTTCTTTAGTAGACAGTGTAACCCAAATATAGTAACCCATTAAGCTGCTCAGTGGTACAATGAGGATTGTAAGCATGTCAGAATTGATCTATCTTTAGCAGTAAAGAAAGGAATAAGGATTGACATAATAAACTTAAGAAGAGCCTACAAGAGAGCACAGGGTGAGGCAAAAAGGGCATGGGAGGCAGAAATCTGGCACACATTAGTGGAGACATCTAGATCGAAGGATTCCCAACTATTCTGGCACCTACTCTCTAAAGGGGTAAAACGTCCAGTTAGTGAAACTGATTTTTATCTACTACCCCAAATGTGGGAAGAGTATTTTCAAATACTTTACTCAGGGGAGGTACCCGAGCTGGAGGATGAGGAAGTAGAGACAAGCAGGGACAGTAACACAGAGCCCTCAGTGTAAGAAGTAAACTTCTCCCTAGAGGAAACTGTAAATGTAATTAATTCATTGCAGTCTGGAAAAGCCCCAGGGTTAAATAGACTACCGGGTGATCTGTATCGATCTGAGCACAACATATGGGGCCCTTTGCTCAATATAGTTTTCGCTGCCATCACACAAGGTGAGAATATCCCCGAGATATGTAAGGGTGCCGAAATAATACCCATATTTAAAAAAGGAGATAAGGGAGAACCGTCAAACTACAGGCCCATTAGCCTTATCGATGTATCGCCGAAAGTATTCAGTAAAATGATTTTAACACATCTTCAGTGCTGGATAGAGGAGTACTGTATACTCTCTCACTTGCAGGCTGGCTTTAGAACCTCCACGAGTACCCTAGACCAGGTGTTTCGGTTCCTGTTACTTTATCTGGAAGGAAGTAACAATTATGAAGGGTCATCTGTATGTCGTGTTTGTTGACCTCAAAACGGTATTTAACTCCACAGACCGTACCAGGCTCTGTGTTGCCCTTAGAGAGCTTGGTCTTCCTGGTGGTTTGCTCTGACTCTCGGTCCGGTTGCACTTTGGTAACTACGCTAAAGTTAGGTGAAACTCAGATGGTAGTCCAACTAATAACATTCCTGTCTCAAAGGAGGTGGACCGGGGCTGCGTTTTAGCACCAACATTGTTTACACTATATATAAATGGGCTTATTAAAGATCTTTATGACTGTGGAGGAGACCCACCAAAATTAGTGGGCAATCATATCCCTTGTCTTTTATTTGCAGACGACACGCTGCTCATCTCTAAAACCCCAATGAGCATCCAGAAAGTTTTAACCTAGTTTGCAACAGCCTGAATGGGGTCTAGAAATCAACTGCTTAAAAACTAAGTTCATGTTCTTTAATCCATACAAATCAACTAAGGGGAAATTGAGGCTAGATGCACAATACCTAGATCAGGTCAAGGTTTTGACTACTTGGGAGTCAGAATTAGTGAGAATCTGACATGGACTCCTCAAATCCAGAAGAGTATGCTTTCAGTGCAACACGCGGACTGTGCAATAGCAAAAAAGCCAAAAGATCTCCTTTCCGCCTAATATCACCAATTTTAGAAATACATTGGGCCAAAGGGCGGGGTGCAGCCCTATATGGGGCTGAATTGTGGGGGCTGGAGCACCTGAACCAGTTAGAAATAGCAGAAAATTATTTTTTACAAGCGATTTTAAACCTCCTGAAGAACATGCCACTAATACCACTCCACTTGGATCTCGGTCTAAGGTCTATCATCCATTCAGCTGTTTAAAAGGTGCTTCTATTTTGGATTACTTTGGACCAATAACACCTAGATTCCAGTGAAAGAGGCAGTGTAGGAATTATTAACGCTTCAAAGACAACCAGGGTGACCGGTCTTGTTCAAAAAAGTAAGGCAGTGGTTCTACAAACTGGGATTGGGGTTTATGTGGGATGACCGGCAGTCTATTACTAAAAGAATGGGTTCGCAGCTTAAAAAAAAGTATTGGGATTTTATTGATTCATCTTGCACTGAAGTTGGGACACTTAGCATTTCAACAACCCGTTTTTTAGATACGAAAAGTTGCTTTAAGTTTGATCCCTATATGAATGATGTTGAACCCCATCAGGCATGTGCACTTTACATACAGTTTAGAACTGGGGTTCTCTCATTGAATTCTATGAAAAGCAATTGGAAGAACGCGACTGTAACCTCACTGTGCCCCTTATGTAGTGCTAGCCCTGAAACACTAGAGCACTTTATATTCCTCTGCCTGTTTTATGCTAATTTGAGGAAAACTTGGATTATCCCGATTTGCCAGATGTTGTCTTTCTCATGCCTCACAGATGCCTTACGTGTTTTTAGATCAGACACAACAAGGTGGCTTGTTTTCACATTATAAAGTTGCTTGCTCTATGCATGGTGGAACAGGTCTAAATCTGTAAT
Organism: Triturus cristatus; assembly: GCF_964204655.1. Taxonomy (NCBI): domain Eukaryota; kingdom Metazoa; phylum Chordata; class Amphibia; order Caudata; family Salamandridae; genus Triturus; species Triturus cristatus. The sequence goes on along the minus strand of NC_140580.1, from coordinate 278,265,893 downwards.
AAGTCCTTGTTGTAAGAGTTTGTGTATTACTGGGGAAGCAAGTACCGAGGCCTCATTGAAGGCCTGTAGTACCAATTGATGACTGTTTTTTTGTTTTGTTGTTTTTTCTCCTTTCTGTTTTTATCTAATTTTAAAAATTGAGGATTTTAAATTACCTAGACAAACTACATCAGGACTGCACCACTCAAAAAGAACAAGTTGTTACATATAGTTATAGTCCAATAGGCTTCAAATTAGAAAAGTATCTTCTTTATTGTTTTTGTTCTTAAAAAGCCACAGCCAACGCGTTTCGTCCTGTCGCGCAGGACTTCTTCAGGGCATTCACGGTTTGTAGTGGGCAAAAGGAAGACGATAGTTACCATGCAAAAATAGCTCCACACCGTATTAACGGAAATCTCATCTGTTTTTAGAGATACATGTCCATGAATCGAGTCATATCATTCGTCCATCCAAATTCAATTGAGAAAAGGAGAAAAATAATAGTAGCATCCGTAGAATAACGTGATATTATAATCACGATAATATGAGCCAAGTTCTTTTAAATTAAAAGCAGCACATAGTTTACCTGAGACTGGCCGTCCGGCTTGAAGTGACGTCCGACAAGAAACCCCTCTCGCCCGTAGTTTGCTCGCATTGCCGGTCCCCTATCAAGTTTTTTATTTCATCTTTTATTTTAGAACAATGTAAAGGAATATGAAATCGATGTTGTGTCTAACTGTGGTATTTGCTACCATCATTTTGCACATGCTCTATAACTAGAGCGGCTTCTAATAAAACCCTATATTGATATTAGTCAAGACGTATTGTGTACACTGGCTTTAGTGAAAGTGACAGACAAACTTAAAAAAGTATACCTGTTGTCTCTGGCAGATTTTTCTGTTCCTAATGTGGATCCTTCTTGGTAAGTTTCAGGGGCGTTCACAGGACACCCCGCTCTTTTCCCCAGTCCAAATAGTAAGTTTGATATACCTGCCCTGTTTGGCAGCAGAAGAAACTTTAACGGGTGTGATCAAGATTTTCTTGGCAGCGCAGCACTGTTCTTTGGGGTGCAGCTAAGAACAGTACTAATTGGAACTAGAATGTTTGAGTTTGTTTACCTTTCATAAATAGATTGCTGATAAAACAGTGGAAGTTGGTCAGTGCCAGTGGAATTATGTAATTCGGTGGCTATGGCGTTTGCTGCGTATTTATGGATTCACCCCACTTGCTACATAAATTTCTTCATAATTTGAAGATTTCAACAAAAAATGTTTTTAGCTGAAATGGATCCAAGTAAAAGAAATATATTTCTTTAGATGTATTTTTAATAAACTAGCCACTTCTCGTGTTCTTCCTTTACTGCATATTCCAGGTGCATTTGACAATCATAACACTTTTCAGAGTGTTTTGAAGGCTGCCATTTTGATGATAACTCCATGTTTCACAGGAACCTCTGAAACTTTTTCACATTCCACGGGTACTAGTGAAATATGGGTTTATAGACCTACATTTTTTAATGTAATAAAAGCACTTAAACAAGTTTTATATATATATATATATATCTGTATAGAGATATATTATTTAAGAGCAACTTTCTTTTCCCTTTTAGGATCTACAAACTCGGCTAGCTTAGATTCAGAAAGGCCAGGTAAGCGACTTTGATATTACAACACATGTATGTTTTGCCATTCTCATGAACACTAATATACCTCTATTTATCTTGCAGGCATGTTGAATAGATTTGATATAACAAGAAGATCGATCAGAAAAAAATCTTGCCAAGGCACAAAATTACCTCAATTAAAGCAAGCGTCAGGTACTGGTTATGCCCTACTGTGTATTTCATATATTGTATGTAATTTGAAATAATACAATTTTTACAGTAAAATACTTGTGACGTCCATTAGAAGAAATCTAATAGGTCTGATAGCAGTATCAGATCACTTGAGATGATTGCCCTGGAATATTTTCATTTAAAATCAAGCATAGGCTTCTTATTGGGCATTTCATTAATTATTATTGCTTCACAAATTGATAGGTTTTGTCTTGTGCAGCATCTCCTATTGCAGAAGGAATAAACGACAACCTACAAAAAAGTAAAGATTCGATTTTGAAAGTGCTAATTCATTCACCCAGGCTCCTGGTTATAGCTACATAAGTGCTAAAGTTCTAAAGCGGGCAGCTCTATACCTGTGTCGCCTGATTTGCGAAGGAATAAACCCTAATGTAAGCCAGCTTTGACTGATCAGCTGAAAATGGTTCGTAGATCATACGTTACGAGTAGGTTTAGATTTAGAGAATTCTTGTCTAAACAAGCATTGGCATAGCCCATAGGTCTCGCCTTTGGTACCTTATAAGTGTTTAGTTATCCAGCACAATATCCTTGGTGCAACAACATCAAGTGTTGCATGGCTAAACACTTATAAGGTCCCAAAGGCGAGACCTATTGGCTATGCCAATGCTTGTTTATAGATAGGGTTGCCACATTTTAAAGGTATGGTACTTTCTGCAATATCTGTTGCTCTTGAAAACTTTAAATTCATGTCTAGTATACAAAACTGAAAATGTTTACTAGTGCATAATCGATTTGGTAGGAGAAGGGATCTACTTATCAAAAAAGTAAGCCAGATGTCACTGGTGGAAAGTGGGGTGACTACATTGCTGCCTAGAGGCAGAACGGTTATTTTTTTAAGCACCACTGCTACTTTCCATTTACTTTACCCAATGTATAACACGCATAGGTGAACACAGATGTGTATCTATCTCCATTTTTTATCGTTGTTATAAGAAGATGCATTAAATAAACAAAACAGAGAAAATGAACATCAACCTGGATCAATGGATATTTAAAAGTGTTGTTCCGCGTTTAAAAAACGTCAGGATTCGTCTTGGTGTGGGTGCAATTATCTGCTGCCATGAAGAAACACTCTTCGCCCGTGCCTCTCAGAAAATGTTCTGTGCCTGAAACATTTGGAGCAGTAGTTCGACTCTGATTTTAGACCCAGTATCCCTGATGAATACAGATTGTTTAGTTTATTGGACAGATCAGCAGAGCACAAACGCTGTCCTGATATGTTGTAAGAATAAAAGGTAAATTAGGAGGAGGATGTCAATCTAAAAAGGGGCTAAATAGTGGTCAGTAGGCCCATCGTGATATCTCTCAATTTAAAATAAAAATGGCTGATGTCTACGAAATTCCAGAGAGGCTGGGGCAGTCAATTGTATTGATGCTGACTGGAGACCAACTACGCCTGCCTCTCTCATCCGTTGACCTTTTGTAACAAGTAAGAAGGGGTGGGGGAGTGCACGCGCGCACACACAGGAGACAACTCTTGCAGCTGGGCGGGCTTGAGCCTTGAGGTTTGAAGAAGTAAACAAGTGGGGGGAGTGCACGCACGCTCGCACTAAGCAGCAGCTGTTTGCTCTTTTTCAAAGCACACACTCGTGCTTGTGGCGTGACGCTGCACTCTTCCGCAAGCTGTATGCCGCCACAAGCACGAGCATGTGCTTGGAAAAAGAGCTGTACGACGGCTAAAGGTCTCCTATGCAACGCATGTGCGCTGCGTAGGCGAGACCTAAAAAGGAGGTCTCTGACCATTGTAAGCTACATGGGTTATGCACGTTGTATTAGATAGGGCCCTGTGCACCACCTGAGACAAGTGCAGGGAGCAAATAGCATTGAGACATGATCAAACCGTTCATAATCTAATCAGTTAGTGTTTGGCGAGTTAGCGAAAAAGATGTAGTGAAGTAAAGAAGATGAAAATTAGATAAGAAAAGAAATTCGATGTGGAAATCAAAGATAAATTAGGAAACTGCAGAAATTGTCCCATGATTGGAATCTATATTTTTGTTGTATTTTCCACCTGGGGTGGGAGGGAGTTATAAAACTGTAAACAAAAAAAGACCTAGGGGCCGCATTATACATATGGAGCATCTTCTTTCATTGTGTTGGGCGTCCCTGAGGACCCCCTTTTGCCCCTCCAGAGGGCTGCTCTCAGGGGGCGCACTGTCATTGTGCCACCTTTTAGGTCGTGCACTGTCAGTGCGCTTCCTGAGAGCTTCTTTGCCTCTACGTCTGCACCTGTAATACAGCGTGGATGCTGAGGCAAAGGGATCCCCTCATTTGCATGGGGCATGTACCCATGCAAATGAGGGAACACTCCCTGAAGTTAGCGCTGGCTCCTGAGGCCCCTTCTGTAATTCCAAACTGCCCCGGGGCATTCAAATCAGGCGCAAATGCCCCTTGCGACCCCAGGGCACTTTGTGTAATACGGCCCCGGATTTAGAGTTATTGCGTATATATTAAACAATGCCACAGAGCTGCTGGTCAAACGGCATACATTTAACTCTTCTTAATGAAGTGGAGTAGGGTCCCACGCATCATTTACTGGCTATAGTCTTCAGTTTTCAAAGATGGAATAATTGAACTTCTATTATTCATAGTAAGAATAGGGTAGTTGCTGTCAAAATTTCTGATATTAACTGTGGGGTTATTGCTGGGGCTGATATTGAGTCGTATTATCAGGCATCGCATTGTCTGGTCATTAATGATTGGTGGTATGATATACTGGGCGACCCTACTTTTGCGTCTGAAAAATGGGGAATGAGGGACACTCCACTCATTTCATACCTCTATGGTGGGGTCGATTGTAATAATCTCCTTTGGGCGACTAGAGTTGTCTTGACTCAATGGAGGCACTCCCTCCGATGGACGGGGTGGTGTGGCAGACTGACACAGTGGACACCGCTGAGGCGTGGCTGCTGGCTGTCGCAGGTGACTGCATTGGAGGGATTCAGAAGATGGGATCTAATTGGTATCTCCACTCTGGGTGATGTTATGAGAGGGACGGTCCTTAAATCAGGCAGACTATCAACTCCATCATAGTCAGTTTCATCTACACCTGCAGCTCCGCCACCCCCTAACTCTGTACATTGCTGCTTTGTCTCACCTTCACAAATTCAACCGTTTAGAGGGCACACTCCTTATGGGAGACCTGGGTGATCTCAAGATTGCACAAATTTACCAGCTGCTCATCTTTAACCGCAGGGACACTTTTGTGGCTCTCCGAGGGGCATGGGAGGCCGATATGGGGGCTTTGGAGGATGAGGATTGGACTGAGGCTCTGGGCGTGCCTTGGACTGTGGCCATCGTGGCCCAATTTAGGCTTATCCAGCTTAAACATCTCCATAGGGTATATTTCACCCATCAACGGCTGTGGCGGACGGGGGTGATTGCCTCCCAGATCTGTCTCTGCTGTGAAGCTGGGGATGACACCATTTTGCATATGGTATGGGGCTGTCCTGCTCTTGTTTGCTTCTGGCGCGGGGTGACATCTTGCTTGGGTGGGGTCTTGAACTGGACAATCCTGATGGACCCGGAACTCACTTTCCTTCATATCATGGATGCCTTGGGGGACAAGATAAGTTGTCCTTGGTGTTCCTCGGCCTGACTTTGGCGAAGCGAGACATAACAAGAGAGTGGAAATCCACGTCTCCCCTGTCCTTGGCAGTGTTGATGGATGGTCTACATTACTGTATGGGTTTGGAAGTGGCAGTGTATAAGGCCCGGTGCTGTCCGCAAAAGCACTCAAAGATATGGCAGGCACGGGTGGATTAGAGGGGCATTGTGTTAGAACCTGTCCATTCTGTACAACAACTGGTGAATGATGAAGTTCGTCTGTTTTCGTGTTAAGGCGGGATTGGGAAGGAATGGGCCAAGTGATTTGGTTTCTGTGCTTCCTATGTATCATCTTGCAAGAATGTGAGTGGAATTGAGGCGCACTGTGCCGAAATTTCATTTTGTTTCTGTTTTTCTGATTTATGTTTTCCGTTTACTGATTTGGCGGCCGTCTGCCCGTGTATGTCTTGAAAAATTTAATAAAATTTGTTCCCCAAAAAAAGTTTTGGTATTGACCCAAGCAGTGCCAACTAGGGATTGGTTGGCTAATCTTCGGAAACACAGTCGTTATTACATTAAAGAAATGTATCTAAAATTGGGTTGATGATGATGACTTGCATGGTATATAGCGCACTGTTGTCCAAAAATTGAGTGTTCAGTGAGAAAAAATGAAATACTAAAGAGAACAGTTAAAAAGCTTACAGAAGACCAGGAGTTTTCAAGTGCAAAGAGAAAACAAGGACATCGCATGTTGCTTCAGGGCCACGAATGATAAGGGCCAACTGCCAAGATGAGTGGCTGATTAAGGAGTCTGTCAACGTCACCTTTAGACACTCCACAAAAATGTAAGCTCTTATTCTCACATTAAAAACAAAATGAAGCACCAAAGTGATTCCGTTTTTATATATGGCTTATTTGAAAGAAGACTAGAGGTATGCAAATATTGAAATAATTCTAATTTCTAAAAATTAATTCCTCCATCATAGACTTATTATGCCATCCATTTTCAATTATGTTTTCTAGAATTGAGAAATTATTTGGTTGGACTCTGGTTGTTGGCAGAATCAAGTAATTTATCATCTGGGATTTTAGCCAAACGTCTTATAACGTGAGTGTTATGATACTTTGACAAGTATTCTAGTCAACAAGTATTAGTGTATCCTTAGCTTAGGTTCTAAAATGAATGAAAGAGAGGTCTCATAAAACTAATTTCAGTCTGAAAAACTACTTTTATTCCACATTGAACTTTTAATTTTTCCCCATTGTCAGCATTCTCCTGAAATTCATGACATATCATTGTAGAAGACATCAACCCATTTCACTACAACTTTTCAAATAATAGATTTAATCGATGTGCTGAATAGAAATATTATGTATAACTTTTTCCAGATGACTAAGGACTTGCACATTTTTACGTAGGTCTCTTGCTGGTGTAATTACTCTCATTTTCCGTCTCCTGAAAGTATTTTCTGCATATTAGATCTAAAAAATAATCACCCATAATGACTCCTGAAATTTGCCATATTTTATAACTCTCTGCAGTAATAGAGGCATGCGTGGTGTTGTTCCTCCTTGATGCATCTTTTAAATTCATCAGAAAAAAGAAGTCAAATTTTTGTACATTTCCTATTTACCTCCGGCACTTGCATAAACGACATATTAAATTAGCAAACTAGGTTTTTTGCAAAATATGTGATAGTTTTTAAGAGAGCACAGCTATTTCTGCATTTACAATGTCTTTGAATATGATGAAATCTCTGTATTCTTATTCAGTGCAGGGGATGGTGCAGAGTTGCCAGCCAAGAACATGCAAGTGCATCTACCTGTGTTAAGATGTTTAGTATATCCAAAGATTTGTGTGCATTACGTCAATATGGGTGCACAATATTTCAGTCAATCAGTCATAGCATTGCCTGCTTAGTTCCAACACAGCTGACATAATACCTGTTTAGAAAGCCTGAAGTGAAGATGGCTACAAATTATTAAGACTGACCAACTAATGGTAGTCAGGGAAACAGAGGGAGGCAAGTCATGCTATCTGTAATATGGCTTTTAACTGGCGAATTCGGTCTCTCTCTTTAAGTTCGTTCTGCTCTGTATCGGAGAACCCATTGCCCATGGAAGGGAAATATGTGTACCATGGTTGCTAAGGGAGTGGATATTCCTTCACTGATGGTTGAACTAGTCTTCTAAGGCTCGGCCTCCTTCGGTTGTATCATATGCCAGAATACTGTTTAAAAATATTGTCTGACATAACTTTTGTCTCGTAAATATGATTTACTAAAATATCATCCCATTCAGTGTAGATTTTCTAGTATAAACTCCAATGTGGCAATAGTTTTGTAAATGATATTTAGGACACAATATTTGTGTCAGACGATATTTAGACTACAATATTCTGGTACCAGACTCCTCCATGAACGACCGATATTTTACACCCCACACAGATCACAGTGGGCTATTTAACAAGAAATATACATCTTGCCAACAAATCAGGTGTAGTTGTATTTTAAATAAAATCAGATTTAAGAATTAACTTGAATCTAAGGGGCACATGTACTACCGTTTTTAAGAGTTGCAAATGGAGATTCAGCCCGTATTGCTGACATGCAAAATAGGGTTTGCAAGTCGCTATTAGGAAGGGGAGTGCCAAGGGCGTCCCTTCCTAATATCGAGTCACAAGGGCATGTACAATTGTTTTGAGATTGGGCGCAAAACAATCGCAGTTTACCATCTACTTCAAGTAGGTGGTAAGCCAGACGCAAATGGGAAGGGGCTCCCGGGGGACCACTTATCCTATGTGACTGGCAGCAAAAAAAAAAAATTAAGAGCAGGCAGTGGTCTGTGGGACCACTGCCTACCTACTCTTCAAAAATGAAACAGAAAAGTTCCATTTTTCTTTTTAAAACGCATCCCATACTCCTTTAAAGAAAATGGGATGCATTTAAAAAAAAAATTAAAGTTATCTTTATTTCACAGACAGGGTGGTCTGCTATCCCCAGCAGGCCACCATCCCTGTGTTATTACCAGCCGCGGTCGGTAGTAGGAGTAACTGCAGGGCGGTGACGTGGGGAGGGGGAGGGGCAGGGTGGGGGGTAGTAAACTATGGATTACGGAGGTTTACAGGTAAGTTAACATATACATTAATAAAACGAATTTCGTTGCGTGCACTGCATCGCATTTGGGGATGCAGTGCACGCAACGAAATTCGTTTTAATAATTTATATGTTAACTTACCTGTAAACCTCCGTAATCCATAGTTTACTACCCCCACCCTGCCCCTCCCCCTCGCCACGTCACCGCCCTGCAGTTATTCCTACTACCGACCGCGGCTGGTTATTACCCAATCTCCATGGGTCACAAATTGCGACCTGCCTCATGAACATTGATGAGGCAGGTCCACCGACCCCATTGTAGGGATTATGGTCGGACCTCTATCCTGGCCTGTCGGATTTTGACTTAGAGGGCAATTTAATTATTTGTATTAAGATAACCCCATTGCAATGGTGATGGAGTTGCAGCCCGCCAAGACTATGGTCCAGCCGCCTAATTTGAATGCCGATGGACCATAGTTTGATGATGGCGGCGACTACTCCATCTCTGCTATGGTCAAACTTCTCTGACAGGTAGATGGAGTAAGGGCTGTTTGAGGTTTGGCTATTTGTCCATCCACCTAATTATGATTGCTGGACATATAGCCATTTTTCAATGCCTGTCATGGCCAGGAAAAGCTTGGCAAGAAGGGGCATTGAAAAGTGCCCATTGCCCCCTCTCCATGGGAGAAAACTTTTATGGTGACGTGAGCATTGTTTTTTTATTTTCAAAAAGAAAGAGGGAAATAAATAAAACTGTAAATTTGCTGTAAGGCACTGTCTTGTTGACAGAGCCATACTGCAAAATTATAATGCAATGGTAGGAATCGTGATGATAGTTCCTGCCAATGCTAGAAATGTCTGCTGGGCCGGCAGACATGTCTCAATTTTGCCATCGGCACCTTTGCCACGGCGACTGAGTAAATTACTCCGTCGCCCTGGCAGAGGTCTGACAGACCACATTTACATCACACCCTTAGACAGTCCTACATTTACACCATAAGTTCTACGTTCTCTCATAACTCCACATTTAGATATCCTCAAATCTCTTTGTGTTTGGTCTTACCTTTTTAAGGGGATGCCCCTGAACATACACAGCTGATTATTGTTTATTCTGCCTTTCATATGTATCCAATGTTAAGTATGAGCGATTGAAAAAAGAAAGTAATTCGTCTTTAAATGTTTTTTTTTTCATCCAAATAAAAAATAATGTAATTATCTCTATTTCAACAAAAGGTAACATTTGAGAAAAATATTTTATTCTGATCTCTAATAATATGAATTGTTCGAGGGCATTATTTAAAAAAAAAATATTTGTTAAATTTTACAGTCAAACATACAGAGGTATATAAACCGTAGTAGAATTTATATTTTGTACTCGTCAATTTGCACTTTAGCGCCCACATGGTGGGAATAGATCAGGTGTGTCGGGCCTGGGCGTTGTTATGAACGATCTGACTCCATATTTAATAAGGACGGAGAGTGGGGGGTGAGAGTGGGGGTGCAGGGTGTGTGCACGCACGGGGGATGCTTCCCTTGATGAAGCAGGTATATATATGTACACTTCGAGGTAGTCTAATAATGACATATGAGTACAGTGCTGTTGGTGCATTACGAGTTAGCGTGTGTCCCACTGAGTTTGGATTCTATGGTGGATAAATAGTGTCGCCGGTCTACAGGTTGGGTCCGTGAAGACGGTCGTGGAGTATGGGATGTCTGCATTTCGTGTTCTGCCACCAAGGCCCGGCGGTACGAGGGCATTATTAAAATGTTTTTTTCTGTTTGTAGTACCTACCTCCAGATCTTTTTCTATATATACGCCTTATTATGTTGTGCTTCTTCTTGAAACGCTCAACAAAAAACGCACAATATCTAATAAATGATGTCCTGTGGGTGAAGCCAACATCTAAATTTTTTTAACCATAAGGTTTTATTGGCATAAGCTAACACGTGTAATGGGACAATACAATAACACATCCCAGTGTAAACCAGCGAGTAGCAAGTTACAGAATTACAGCTTCACAAGCAGTACGATACCTTTCCTTTTCAGTAGTTTACATTTAATTACCATCATATAGTCTACTCAGGTACGTGTAGATGTCTCAAAGACAGTAGTAATAGTAATTAGATCTCAACAGAGGCACAGCATAATGCGTTTCATTTAGATGTCTGGTGAAGGAGTTTTCTTGTGTTGCGTTCTCACTTTGTTATTGTTTGAAGTGCTGCATACGACCTTTACACTTTGCCCTTTAAGTTAAGCCTGAAGCTACCAGAGTATGAGCACAGGTTAATTTTGGGTTTGCTTTTGCCTCACCCTGACTGGGATTGTGATTGTTGCTTGAGTAGGGTCCCCTCCAACCAGTAACTCAATTTCTCACACACAGTCAATGACATGAAATATGGTACTTGGAGGTTTCACAATTAAGGATTTAATTCATACAACCACAATCCATCAACTACTGTTTTCTTGTGCAAACATGCAAAACATTTAAATAATTCCACTTATCTCTGTTTTATAATAATTACTTTTTCATGAAATGTTACCAGCACTAGGGTAGAATCTAATATTGGCTATAGCAAAGGCTGAGAGACACTTCCTTGTTTACGTTCATAGTGATGTTATGTGTCCTGACCCTGAAAATATTATTAGATCTTTTCTGGACATATTTTACTAACAGGGTCAACAAGGCTCCTGGTTGTTGAATAGACCTGTTAGGTCTATGAATGACAATGCAACCATGGAATAATGACTAAATTGTAAATATTCTCTGAGATAGTAAATACATGTATTCATATATGTTTTCTCATGTTCATAGGATGTTTTTCTCATGTCCATAGACTGTTGCACCAACTCCTGCTGGTTTGAACATGCCTTATTAATATCCAGTTTCATAATTTGTATTGATATTAGTTGTAGTATCTCAGGTGCATTTTTAATTTCTTTTTTTATAACTGTCCTTTTGTACCTTGAATGATACCAAACTAGTCCCACAAATGCCCCCATTTTCTCTTATGCTTGTGGGGGATTCCTTCAGCCTTGTATAGGAGCTCCTACATTTTTGTAGAGCTGTCCATTGCTCGTATTCACTATGAAAAGGGATGAGAAGTGGCGTATTTCCTGTACCTGGTCATTTCTAGTATGATAATCTTCGTGCCAATAACTACTATGGCACATTCTCACTACCCCTGCCTCCAATATCTTCCAGAATCCCTGTATCCCCATTATGGCTATCTGCAGGGATGGATCAGTAGGTCTCCTGAGGTTTTCGGACAGGGTGGATAGTATTCTTTGATAATCATTGGGCATTTTAAAACAACATGGAGGAAAGACTCACCTTGCCTTGCTGACGCCGCAGGACCACCGCAGGACCACCGCTGGACCACCAGGGACGGGACGCACACGCTGTTGGTTCCCCTCGCCGCCACCCGTGATCGTTGGCCGCAGTGGGGGGGGACTACAGCTCCCAGCAGACTTAGCGCCGGCCAGGACTTCCTTCCGGCTTGTTCCGCGCCCGGAGGCGCTACAAATACTGAGGCTCCCTCCGCGTCGCGGGACGCGCGCGGGCGATGCCGGGCTGAGCCCGGGCAGAGGGCGGGCCGTCTGTGGCCGTCAGGGGCCAAAGGAGGCCGGGCTGGGCCACCCCTCTAAGGCAAGTGATCACTTCAAGCTTGGATATATCCCGTAGCATATCACCTGCTGTACTTTAGTTACTTACGCATGTAAGTTTGTGTCCTGTACTATCTTGAGAGTTGGCTGGCTACAAGCCCGTTAGAAAGACTTTTTGCCCTCATTAGTGGACATATACCAAACGGTGACTAATTGGTTGCTGGCTTGCTTTGTGTTCTCATCATCCTTCGCTGGCAGAGGCTTTTGGATACGCTTTGACTTACTAACAGCAATTAGATCTAGATAGTGCTCCCAGCTACCACTCTGGCCCAATATACACAATTTATAACTAAATAGGAGGATAGCCGTTAGGCCCTTTCTTGTGTGTGACCCAACTTATAATTCACTATTTATTGCGTTGCAAATGTGGTGCCTGAAACATCTTAAGTAATATATCCCTAAGTTCAGGGCAATTAGGGTGACCACAGATAGTCAAGTAATCGGGCTTTGAACCTAACTGTGCCCCATATTGCCAATCTATGGCAAAGAACTATTCCACTATGGATAACTACCTTGTGAAAGTAGTAAGTCAAATTAATAAAGACAGAAGGAAGTCATTGGGCCGCGAAGTTACTACTCCTATTGATTCAGGCTCTTTGAGTAATGGTGGTAATACCAATATAAATACTGTGGCACCTAATGTCCTAGCAACTGAGTGTTTGTTAACAGAGTTTATGGCGCTCCCTGAGTCTCCTGTAGTCTCAGAGTGTCCCCTACTTACGCCTGTAGACCCCAACACCATACCCCTGAATCTGTTGGACGAAACTAGAATTGACCATCATTTAGAATGCTCCCCAAAAAAAAGGGCTGTAAGGGAGTGCAGAAAAATGAAACCAAATAGAGGTGGGGCACAGCATAAATCGAATCGTGAAGCTACTCCCAAAAATTCCATCTGCCAAAAGGGGACTATGACTGAAAATTGTGGCAATGATATATTTTCAACAACAAATACTATATCCTGTATTATTAAGGCCTTTGAGGACAAATTAGAGGCAGTGGTAAAACCACTAGCTGAAAAAATAGATATATTATCAGCAGAAGTGCTTAGATTAGGTGGCTCCCTTTCCTCATTAATTGACACTCAGATTAAATCACAGGGTGGGACAAATGAGCAAGAGGGAAGAAATGTACAAGTCCCGACTAAGGAGAATATCCTTCCATCTAACTCCACACTAATCAATCAGACGTTGGATAAAATCAATGCCCCGGATGCAGATCTACCTTCTACAGGTTGGACAACGGTCCAAGCCAAGAAAACTCGCTCTACTAATTTACCCCCACAATGTGAACCTTATGTTGTAGTACTTACAAATGTGCCACCTCTAGACATTATGCAGTCTAAGGCACAAAATGAATCACACGATTCCCTCAAACGGAAAACAGTTTCCTGGCTAAATCACAATTGTGGGTTCCCTGTCAATTATTCAGATCAGATTCTATCAACTAGACGGGTCCCCTGGATTGGGAGTGCCAGGAAATCTTGTAAAGGTGATTGCATAATTGTCAATTTCAAATACCCTCAACACGTGGCGACCGTACTACTTAGAGCAGCATCATTGGCACCGAGAGAGAATAGTGTGGGTGTACATCCTTTAGGCTACTTCTATCAGCATTTAGCCAGGGGCAAGCAGATTAACACTCCAAGCATATCCCAAAATGATATCCAAGGTTTACCTTTCCAGATTAACACAAATAATAGGTACTTGGCACTAAGCACCTTGGATATGAATGACTGACTAATACCACCTTCTGTGTCAGATGTGGAGACTAAGCAAGCATCCCAAGGTGGAAACATGACTCTGACCACAGTGGAACCCAATGTTGAAATTGCCCAAATAAGGTTGGAGGCCCCCGTAACTGTACATGAAACCCAGACACCCCATCCTAGGAAAACTATGGAGATTTATACAAATCCAAGGGTAACTACTGCTAGCTTGGGTGAGAACAGTCAATGTGGTACCAAGCACACTAAGATTGGGGGGCTAGCCATCGTAAATCCACCGTCGCATGGAAATAATGTTCCACATATCATTGCGGACGGTGCAGCTGAATTCCCACCTGCTAGATTAATAACATGGAACATAGGGGTATCCAGGAATATGCAGGATGAGGGTTGGTGTTCTTATATTGAAAACTTTGACATCATTCTTCTGCAGGAGACCTGGGCTATAGACATACCTCATAGACTGGGTTACAGAACTTTTAGTCGTGGCGCAGTGCCATCTGCGAGAGGAAGAGCATCTGGGGGTTTGGTGATTTGGATAAGGGTTACTGTGGAGGCAGAAATCACATTACTGCCGATTGATTCCCCTGATATAATGGGATTAAGAATGGTAACCACGGAGAAAGAAACAATATACTTAATAAATGTTTATAACAGACCGCATCCCCATAGTAAAGATTCACAGGTGATAGTCCTCCTTGATTCCTTTTTAAATACTTTAAGTCCAAGTAAGCAGGTAATTGTTGGAGGAGATTTTAACTGTCAATATGAGCCGATAGTGGGCTTGGATACTTTATTTGAAGAACAGGATACAGCTAATAATGTCCTTCCTTTAGAGTCCAATAATACGGTAAAAAATTCAAGAGCAGCTATACATATTTTACAACTTACAGTAAACCATGAATTAAGGGCGTGTAATGGCCGTTTCCAGTCTGATAGGCCAGCTGCTCCAACTTTTGGTAGGGGAAACTATAGGTCTCATATAGACTTTTTAATGGCCTCCATGAGCCTATGGCATTTAATAATAGATTTCAAAATAGACCATAGAACAGAGAGTGACCACTTCCCCCTCCAATTATGGTTACACTCAGAACCTTTCGTACAAAAAATAAACATGATAGCCACGTTAAATAGCCCTGTAGGAGAACATCAGGTCTCCAATAACAGACGTGCCATTAAGTGGCCCTATATTCTGGCCAAGGATGAAACGATGATAAACATATATAACTCCTTTGCTGACATATTGGAGGGAAGTCATATGCTTGCTCTAGGAACCTAGGATGTCCTTAATTTACATTATAAACTTGTAGATGCACTGACTCCCCATTTAAGTAAAATCTATAAAAAGGATTTGAGTCTGAAAGATAATCATTTAGCGACAACAAACCAATGGTACAACAAAGATTGTCGTAATGCTAAAATTGACCTGATTCAGGCTGTAAAAGTAAAGGACGTCCAGGGAATTAAAGATAGTAGATTAGCATATAAAAAGACATTGTCCCAAGCAAAAAAAGCCTGGGATGATGCTCTCTGGGATGACCTTTTAATTGCAGCCAACCAGAAAGAACAGGCCACATTTTGGAATCTAATCTCCAAAGGGAATAAAAAAGGCAGATCATCTAGGGATATATATCTTGACGAAGAAACCTGGTGCAATCACTTCTCTAAATTATATTGCAATATAAATGAGGAGATGGCCATGGATGACCATGAGATAAATAGATTATTTGATAAAAATACCCGTCTACATTTTAGTCTTGAAGAAACTGTAGAGGCACTACAGGCTATTAAAACGGGCAAAGCACCAGGCCCCGATAAAATCCCCGGTGACTTGCTAAAGCATGATGCAGGAATTTGGGGACCCTACATCAATTTTTTATGTAATTCTATAGTGGCCGGGACACCAATTCCCGAATCATGGAAAGGGGCTGAAATTGTTACAATTTTTAAGAAAGGGGATCGTTACGACCCAGCAAATTACCGCCCTATAAGTTTAATTGATCTTTTACAAAAAACTTTCGCCAGACATATTTTAAATAGACTTTTATCGTGGATAAAGGGGGAACAGATTTTAACTAAATACCAAGCAGGATTTAGGTTAAAAACCAGCACAGTAGATCAAGTATTTAGATTTATGTGTATTTGCTGGAAATATATTAATATAAGAAAGGGAAGCTTGTACGTAGCATTTATCGATCTAAGGGCTGCTTTCGACCTTGTACCCCGTAAATTACTTTGGTCTACTCTCAATGATATGGCAGTCCCCAGTGAGCTACTCAAGGAAATAATTAGACTCCACACAGGAAACTATGCTAGAGTTAGATGGGGTAAGGGAGGAGAAATCTCAAAGGAGATCCCTGTGGATCGGGGCGTCCGCCAAGGGTGTGTGCTGGCGCCCACACTCTTCTCTCTATATGTTAACAATATACCTAATTATCCAAAAGATTGTAAACATGACTCCCCGAAATTAGCAGATGAGGTAGTCACCGCATTGCTTTTTGCTGATGACACAATTCTCATCTCGCAAACCCCGCAAGGCTTACAAAACCTAGTAAACACTTTTAATAATTACTGTGTGGAAAAGGGATTAGAAATTAACTCATCCAAAACAAAGTACATGTCCATAAACCCTCAGAAATCCTTTAGAAAGAACTTGGCCCTAAACAACCAGAAGTTGGAATATGTTGAGAGTTTTAATTACCTGGGTATTATGCTGGATAGTATGCCCAATTGGAAAGGGCAATTAGAAAAAAGTAATTTAATTTTAAAACAAAATTCAATGCCCATCCTAAAGGTGCACGGCAGTAGCCAATCTAAATCAATCACGCCGGCACTTGAATTATTCAAAGCAAAGGCCCAATCGGCAGCACTTTATGGCGCTGAGGTCTGGGGTTACTCCTGCAACAACACTTTCAGGAAGGAAGAGAATACCTTCATCCGCAGGTTACTTAAAATACCAGTAAGAACACCGATAACTCCAGTTTTTCTGGATATCAATCTTAAAAGAACTGATCATCAAGCCATACTAAGGCCATTACTCTATTGGATTAGATTATGGACAACCCCTGAGTTGAGCGACTATAAGAATGGACTGTTAGAAATAATCAGGATTGACGAATATAAAAGTATCCCCTGGTTAAAACATATTTCCCAGTGGTTCAAAAAGCTTGGGTTTTCCCATTTTTGGGAAAACCCTCAGAATATGTTACCAATCTCAAAAAATCTTTTGAAATCTGCTTTTTGGGTATACGTAAATAACGAAGTATCCACTAGTACTATACTGGGTATATTGTCACAGAAATTTTTATCTGTTAAGGATACTCCTATATTCGAACAATTCATGGATGAGATAAGACCACCATTAGCTAAAACACTGTATCTACAATACAGGTATGGAGTTTTACAGATTGCTGCAAATACCGGTAGTTGGAGGGGCAATGAAGATGATAGTGGATTGTGTACCCTATGCGTACAAAAAGCAAAAGAAAATGATGCTCATGTACTGTTTTTCTGCCCAGCTTATAAAAAGCCAAGAGTTCGATGGATTAAACCCCTGTGTATAAATTTGGGGTTTAGGTTTTTTAAAGAGGCAGAACGCACATTCAAAGCAAATACTTCGCAATTAATAGTTTTTGGTCTAAGTAGATTCCTATTCAATGTATATCTCATAAGGAATAAGAAAGGATGTAAGCTATAGTACTTAAAGGCTGGTTAGATAACGCTCTTGCTTGGTTCGATATTATGAATTTTACTCTTCCCCCCTTTTTAAAAAAAATGTATTATAATAATTTTTTATATATTATCTGGCTTCTTAACTAATTTATATGTTTTTAGCATAGCTGTGATAGAATTGAATGTGACTGACCTCCATTTATATTGCCTGGAAATTTTGGACTGTGTATTATATATGTTTTAATTTATGTATGTTGCTTTTATGACAAAATAAGTCGAAATAAAGCTGAAATTGAAATTGACTCTAAATGCTCCCCACACCTGAAACAACATAGCAAGTGTCACGATTGCCAGCAAAACTGATTCAAGATGGCGGCTTGGGAACACGCATGCGAGAGGAAGTCAGGCAAGCTCAAAAGCCTGACTCTCCCCTGATATCGCGCTTTGCGTTCTAGTGTTCCCGCTTTGGTTCTGCACTTCCGGTTCGCGTCGTGTCCCTCACTCCCGTCGGCAGTTCCTGTCTGCAGTATTCCTCATTCTTGCACTCCCCGGTACCTTTTGCTGCCGTTCTCTCATGGGACCTCTGACGGCGTGCTGGGTCCCTTTCTCAAGTGATTTCCCTATCTTTGTGGACTGCTTCAACTTTTGCCCCCAATTTACCGAGCCGGATGGCAGAGGGGGTTCGTTCCGCAGGCAGGCGGGACGTTAGCTTCTGGGTTCCACCCGTCGGCCGGACTTCTGGCTGTTGGTTCTGCCTGTCGGCCGGGCCACCCCTGTACTGTAGTTCCACTCATCTGCCCTCCAAAGTCCCTACTACTGGTGGTCAACAGTCTGCTTCCCTTTACTGATGGTCGAGACTTCGTTTACCTTCAGAGACTGAAAAGAAGTGACATCCGAAGAATACGGTAACAGCGTTTCGGCGCTGCCCTTTTTTGTTTACTATTTACTCAAGAACCTCTTTCATGAAGACAGGGGATAATATTCTCTAAATGCATAGAAGTTCTACAAGCCACGTTTATTTTATGAAAGCATAAGGAAGCAAGAAGATCCAATCACCTCAACTCAACTCATTATTTACCGGCCTATAGTTTAGCAAGACTGGTGAGCAGTAGTGTTACTTCTATGAACTTAGTTGTGTATTTATTACAGGTTTAAGTGTTTATGTACTCTACTCCTTCCACACAGCACAGTATCCTGGACTATACTTCATCTTCCCCAGCCCCAATCAGAAGAAGGGAGCATTAAGGTACTTATAGAAGGGTTTATAGTTGTTGCATAAATAATACACACATTGCCATCTAACACGACCCCTTCTTTTTCCAGTTTTGTTTAAAACGAAAGCCCTGTGGAAGGTGAACCACGTCGAGGGATTTCTTCCCATTTTTCCTTGTTTTGTCTCCCTTCTTCCCCTAATCACCATTGTTACTTAGGGTTTGATAGGCACGATAGGTGGTTGGGAGAGGTAGCAGACCTTGTCTTCAGGTCCTGGTCGCTTCTGCAGAAACACAGGTGAGCTCCTGACAGCAAGGAGGTCTCACACTCCCCCCCGCAGCCATACCAGAGTAAAGTAAGTGATGATTATGTGCTTAGGCTGTATTAATCTCAGTCTGTTAGGAATCATGATCTCTTAGGGACCATGTTAGCATCCTGCCAGTCATCATCTAAGGCACATATCCATGCCACCCATCTTCCTCTGAGGTTGCTAAACAGATCGAAGTGTTTGTAACAAATGCTAATAGATTCTGGAAAAGCATATTTGTCGATTAGGCTCAAGACCACATTGCCTTCCAATGGATTATATTCAGGGGTTTTCTACCATTTCTGCTTGATGAACAGAAAGGGCTTCACTTAATTGGCAGGAATTACAAAAATTATGTCTTCTGCAGATCAAACTCAGCTTTTAGCATCTAAAAGGATATTAATTGCTTCTCTAACCACACATCCTCCAACTTACATATCCCAATGAAGTCACATTTCCCAAACTCAGGCAGTTGGGTCTCTGCCTCAGCCATACCCCACACTATCATGGTGTTTCACTGGTTGGTGTTACAGTACCAGTGGATCCATCACTGCAAGGCCTCTTTAGTTAGGATTGAAGTGACTAAGGGATAGTGACACCATATACAAAGACAAGAAGGCTACTTCTGCCCACCAGTCCTGTTTTACGTCTAAACACAAACTCATCTCAATCTCCATGGAGCTATTTATTCAGTATGAAGATCTCAGAGGCGCAGGTCTGCCATCGCCATTTCCCTGTGTATTTAGAAAGTACACATATATCAAAAGCGATATGTGGGACGATCCCCCCAGATAACCGAATATGCACTTTCTCTCAAGTCACTGAACTGTCTGTGGGGATCTCCAGTTAGAGGTTCTGCCGTTTCTATCAGAATTGCGTAAGCATCACCTTTGTGCACAAGACAACCTTTCATTGTATAATCAGGAGGAGATTGAACCACAAACTCAGTCCATATGTAGCCTGTCAGTCGACAGGGCAAGTTTCGGGTCCCAAGTGTATTTCAGAAACTGGGAAATATGACCACAATTTCCTGTGCCTTGTTTACTAGTTGGTTGTCTGCCAGTCTTACCTAAGGGCTAACTCTAGAGGCTCACCTCTGGCAGCCAGAATGTACAGTAATTTCCCTGCTCTATCACCAGATTCATCAACAAGTCTCTGTAAGCCCATCCAAATATGTCAGTACTCCTACAGATAAAGTTGATGCAGCAACGCTCTTTCAAAATCTAATTGATGCTATTGGCCCTCATCTTCACCAGTAGGAGATTTTTATTCCAGGTTGGGTACTGTGCCTCTTGGATTTCCACTACTTCCTGTGTCAGGTAAGTAACCTTCTCTGCTATCTTTGGGGCAATGTAAGCAATTAAATTACACTATGCTCCATCTAAGTAGCCCGTCACTGCAATGAACCAACCCGATCTGTTAGGAAGATTGTTAGTGTAAAAGATCTAAAGACTTGTAGCCAAAATGTCAGAAAAGGAACATCTGGGACCCAGAAGGTGGGTTTCTTTTATGTATAGGATCATCTGGAATTGATGCATAGCAAACTGCAAAACTGCACCGTGCTTGATCCTATCATTCAAGCAATTAACATTCCATATCATTATATTCAGTGGATTCATTATGGCTCTATATTCAGCTGTTAGGTCTTTCACGATGATGCCCCAGCAGTGCTCCCAATCCTGCAGGCATATTCACTGAACTCACTGTAGCCATGTCTGATGCAGGCTAAATGAGCTAAGAGTGGTGAGGTCTATTTAAACACTCCTCTACATGCTCTAGTGAGGCTTAAATAGACCTCACCATGCTTGGCTTGCTTCCCTCTAAGGAATCAGAGCTGGGGTAGGTCTCACAGTGTATGCCGTCTTTCATCGGTGTAAGTATTTCTCCTCATGAGCCTGGCGCTTTTCTTCCACTGCCACGGTAAGATGTGCTTGACTCAAACCTCTACTATTTTCCCCAGGATGCTAAATAGCTAAGTGGTCCGATCCATTGTCCTAATTGGGTGGTTTAGTTACTTCACATCAATATCAATATTCGAACTTTTACAGTTTTGCACAAAGAGTGTTCTCACTCCAAGTCACATGATTATGTGTACTTGATGGGGGCAATTTTGCGTTGTTTTATAAACGTCACTTTGGGGCATGCTGATGACAGTTGCTTCACATGCCTTGTCCAAAATAATTTTTTGTGACTGACAAATATGTATATTCTTTGTTTGTCTTTGTGTTCCAGGATGGTTTTATCGAAGTCAAGGTATAATACTTACTGTATTATTGGCTGAGTGACTTGTTTCTTATACAGAGCATTTACACTTCGTGAAACCAGGCACTTTGAGGATTAGGGTTAGTTTATAGGTCCTGAAGATTCGCCACTTGATCATTTGTGACATAACTAGATGAGAATCATGTTGACAAGATAACTTACCTGACTACCCAGGATCATCATCCTGAGGTCGTGTACACGATTTTAACCAGGCCAATGATCTCATTCATGAAATAGTTTGTTTCTGAGCATCACTGCACCTATTTGAATTCACTTTTCTCACCAATTAGCACAACATCTTAAGCCCAAACATCTCCACTTCTTTATACGGCTATTCTAAAAAGATCTCTGGCACAGTGCACCCTCCTGGGTGCTCGTCGGGCACTGCAGCTCCCGCCAGATGAGGAGCCAGCCCAATGATAAAGCATGACATCCATTTGGGTGTGTGAGTGCCCGTGTCTGTCTTTGTCCTTTCACTGTAGGAACTGCACACTGTATTTTTAATTTTGATTGTGATAAGGAGCACGCATGCTGGACCCTTATCGCTCCTGGTTCCCCCTTTTTCGTTTAATTATCCCTAGATAGCCTCACACAGCTCCACCACCTTCATATTCATCCGACCTTTCCCAAAATATCTCACTGCCAGAGCCACAAGCCTCCCACTCCATGGTCCATCAGCATGGGCATGGGCCACAAGAGTAGCTAATCGGGCCTAGAACAGCAGGAACATGTGCGCATTCCTACTGGACGGGTGGTGCTGTAGTATGCTGACATACTGGGGAGAAGAGGCCATCTCCTCCAGAGTCCTTTCAACACTTCACTTCCCCTACAGCTTCAGTGAGGCATGTTGTGCTCCTGGACCTGTGACACACTTCCTCCATTGTTCAAGCATGATCTTCTTCACAGCCAGTCTAACTCAGCACCAGTGAGCACATAGTTCCAGCTGCAGCTGCTGGATCCCTTCCTCATCAGAGAAAGGCCTCTGAACTCAGTGAGGGCTGGGTTTGTCCTTATTTGCGAACACTGCCTTCAATGGAGGCCAATGCCAAATTGTTCTTCACATCTCAGTCACTTCGTTCTTTCAATGATTACAGTTCTCCATGATGGTTACACATAGGATGAAGTAGGAATTTGTTACAGAGATGTGACCACCGTCTTGGTTGTTCTAGCCACAACCCACATTTTGAATCTTTAATTTCACCAACTCCTTCTAGGGCGTTCCTTGCCCACCAGTGTGTTCAACCACACCAATCAGATCATGTAGCACATTAAAATTGCAATCAATCTCATGTTCTGTTGACCTTTTTTCTTTTTTAATGTTTCATTGGGGACAACAGAGAAATATGATTGCACATTACATACATATTATAATGCATTTTCACTTAAGACATACACGTAATGGTAACACAACAATTGTCATTACTATGCATTTTATAGAGCATTTGTGCAGTTGCAGTACCATGTTTAGTTTAAAACGGTATAGGAAACGACCTTTTCTACACGCTATTATCCATATCTGCCAGTTTCTGAAACAATGACAATTATTGCACTTTGTTTTGCCTTCTAGAGTAGGAGGCATGCATGGTAAGTCAAACAACCTGCTAGTTACATGTGCAGAATAGATTCTATTACTGATTCTAGTACCATAGCCACTGGTATTTTACATCGGGGTTTTTTTTTAACTTATCTTTGCCATTTCCATTAACTCTTTAACTCCACTGGTCTGAGACAAATATTATAGACTAATTCCTACATGCGCTCTTCTGAAGCTGCCAGTGCCACACCACCATTAGGCATTGAAGCCAAGTCCCTTCTCTAGGTTTATGTAGCACCTAGACACTTTCACTATTTTTAGTGTTGCAAATTGCAGCATGTAACATTGTATTCCTGTATCTCCTGATTATTTGTTGTACAAATATATTGAGTTTTTAATATTGACCTGTACATATTTTAACTCCACAATATTGCCTTGCACTACATCATCAAGTTGAGTAGATATGGAATTAGAATAGTAAATTTATACTTTCTTATCTATGCAATCTTGACAATATGGTGTTAACCGTTTCTCATACTGGCATGTCATTGACTCATTGCGCCATGTCCCTCATCAGTATGAGTTACCTGAATGAGATGGCACGTGGCCACATACTCGTAGCCGATCACAAAGCCCACCCTGGTCTGCTCAAACACAGAGAAGCATGTTGAGTCTGTTTTTTCCTTCCTCACAGCAATTTTAACAGTATCTCGACCACACAAAAAGCTAACTTCAGTTTGTTGCTCTGTGACACGTGTATTGGAGGTGGGAATGAGGCAGCAGGCAGTGAATTCTTAGGGCTGATTTTCAATCTCAACCCTGAACGTTCAGATAGCACTGGGTAATAGCTCGCTTAATCTTACCAACAGCCCCCAGCGCTGAGATACCCCTTCGGGGGTGATTCGTGCGCTATACAAGTACTGAATTTGTAATGGATTTACAAAGCAGGTAACACTTTTCCACCTCCTTCCCCAGCACGATACATCTAATTCCTGAAATCGCACAAGCACTACCTATTTCCAACCCTAGTTAACCTAATGCATCCTTTCTCTTTGTTTGTCACAGAAAGGTAATGTCACTTGCCTCTCATTATCAAACATTGTTCTTAAAAGTTTCAAGAACCACAGAGATTCATCATTCAACGTGGTAACCTAATAAATGAATTACTTCTGTGAATACCGTGAACTTTATACACTATAGGTAGGAACTTAAAGGTTATACATTCTTATTTAAGCTACATATTAACCAGTTCCTACATACCATTATCATATTAATATTTGATATGTTTGAAAAACATTCAAATCCCTAATCTGGACAATATTTGTTTTTAGATGGCTTCAACAGATCAGATCCATTCAGATTTTCTTCACGAACACAAAGGAGTGCTTTTAAAAGCTCTGAAGTGCCATGCATAGCTGAGAATGAAGGTAATTTTTATATACTGTTTATTGTTGTTGTTTTTTTTTTTTTTAAGTCCTCATTCGCCAATAGATGCAACAGAGCTATTAAATTACTCCTGTGGGTTCCCTCTCGACTTCCCCCACTGGAGAGCTCTGTATCTATTTGGAGTTGCTTTACACAGAATCTCTCTAAATAATTGTTCTAAGGAAAGACTGGGCACCATATAGAGCCAGAGAGATGAAGTATATCATATGTAAGGCTTCATCATTGGACCAATATCTTTATTGTTGTTCAAAATTGCCCAACCAAGCCTCGCATGGACTCCAAAAGTCTGATCTATTTCCCCATTGTTATTTAATGCTTTCTTCTCCAGTTTAAGTCTATCCATTTTCATTGTATATTTAATGGAGATGACCCAGTCTAAAAAGGTAGGAGGTATATCCTTTATCCATTTTTTGCAGATTTCTTTTCTTGCAATCAAAATCAGATATAAACATAGTTTATTTTACCATCTGGAAAAAGATTCATACTCCGGTAATAGACCAAAAAACACTAGAAGTGGGCTTACCTGGATATTCAGACCCATCATATCTTCCATACCTTTGTTTATCATCGTCCAGTAATTGTGAAGTTTGGGGCAGTTAAAAAACATATGAATATCATCAGCTTCACGGAGAAGACATTTAGGGCACTTTGGAGTTGGACCCTTCGAGAACTTCGCGAGTTTCTGGGGAGACCAGTACACCCTGTGAACACAAAAAATATGGTTTCTTTTCAAATATGCTGGCTGTACTGTGGTATATAGGATGTCGTGAGATACTTGACAAATATCTTCGAGTTGAACACCAGACAGGCTCTCTCCCCACAGCTCATTCGGTAATTTGAATTCTCCTTCTTCCAGGTCCAGCATTTGCCAATACAAAGTTGATATCTCTTTCTTCTTACCGATTTTTTTTTTCCAGAGTAAATTTTCCAATGCATTAGGCAAGCCCACCTCTGACCCAACATTCTGATACCAGCTTCTTAGTTGCCAGTGCTTAAATTTAGAAAGTCTATTATCAGTAAGTATAGTCAACTCTTCCCAGGATAATAAAGATTTTCCTACTACTAATTGTCCCCAACACCAAATCCCAGCATCTATCAAAGGAGTTGACATAGCATCTCTTGTCCAACCCGGCGACCCTGGAGCATTCCAGATAGGTGCAAAAGCACTAAAGTAGCTAATCTTTAAGAATTTTCTAACTTTTGCCCAAAGACCAGCCAGCAGATCTCCATATTTATATAGAAAGCATTTACTTCCATCTTCTACATCCAAAAGCATCGCTTTGAACATTATTCCCACGTCTGAATCATCAGGGGTGCCCAAAAAGATTTTTCCTAACCTCAAAGAAAAAGTTCTGGCATACAAAACTAAATCAGGTAAACACAACCCCCCCTTATTCTTCATCCTCCGGAGCTTCTTCCAGGATATTATAATCGCTTTTGAAGCCCAAATAAAAGTGTTGAATTTAGACTGAAGCGATCTTAAACTCTTTTCCTTAAATGCCAGAGGAATGTTCTGTAATATAAAGATTATCTTAGGTAAAAGCATCATTTTTATTAAATTAACTCTGCCTATCAGAGTTAATGGAAGGTAGGGCCAACCTGTTAAAGAATTTTGTATTTCTTTCGCAACCTTTCGGAGGTTTAATTCTGAGATCTCAGCGATGTTTTGGGTAATCAATATACCTAGATATCTAATGACATTCTTTGTTTGATGGATGCAAGTACTCAGATTCCATGTCATACATTCTGTTTTTGTGGCATTGATTTCATAACCTGAGATTTCTCCAAAGTTTTTTGCTTCCTCATATATTAATGGAATTTAAACATTTGGATCTGATGTAAAAACCATTAAATCATCAGCGTATAACGCCACTTTTTTTTCCCAATCAGTAAATCTGAATGACTGTATGCCTGAATGTCTTCTTATCTTTTCCGCTAAGGGTTCAATGTATAAGTTAAAAAGCATTGGAGATAAGGGACATCCCTGCCTAGTGCCTCTCTGGATTCTAACAGGGGCCGATAGATTCCCATTAACTAAAATTCTTGCTATAGGTGCCTGGTATAACAAAGAAATCGATCTACAAAACTTTTTTCCTAGATTATACGCTTTTAATATATAGTTTAAGTAGACCCAATTGACTCTATCAAAAGCCTTCGTCGCATCAACCATTATTATAGCTAATGGAAGTTTGTATACCGTAGCTATATCAATTGCCCCTATCAAATTACGAGTAAGCTCCGTTATTCCTCTGCCTTTAACAAACCCCTTCTGGTCTCTGTGCAAAAGACACTCCGCTACCCCATTTAACCTCTCTGCCAATATTTTTGTATAGATCTTATAATCAATATTTAGCAGAGAGATGGGTCTATATGACTCACAGGATCTAGATGATTTAGAGGGTTTAAGGATTAGCGAAACCGTAGCTTTATTCCAGGACGGAGGAATATCCCCTCATTGTTCAAAGATATGGGCAAATAATGTTGTCAGCACTGGGGCAAGAACATCTCTTAAAACCTTATATTATTCCGCAGGTAACCCATCCGGGCCCGCGGCTTTCCCACTTTTGCCTAGATCTATGGCTTGAGCTATTTCAGTTCTCGAAATTGGTAGATCCATATTCCGTGCCTTATCATCAGATATCATACTAATGGGAGTGTTGCCCATCCAGTCTTTTATTTCTTGATCTTGAACCATCAGATCCTCACAATACACTCCTTCAAAATAGGACTGAAAGGACCTTTCAATTTCATCTGGGGTATTAAGGGTGTCTCCTGGAACAGCCGAATCTAGCTCATTGATGGTACTCCTTGCCAGGTCTTGCTTGGTCTTCCAAGCCAGAAGTTTCCCGCTACTTTCGCCATACTCAAAATGAGCTAATTTACTGGCTTGCCATTTCTTTCTTAATCTTGCATCGAGAACTGCAGCCAGGTCTAACCTAAGAGATTGTAGTTTTGCTAATGAATCATCATCTGTGGTAGAACACTGGTGTATATGTACATGATTTTCAATAGCTTGTATTTTTTTTTTCTATATCTTCCAGCTCAGCTTTGTATATTTTCTGCCTCACATACTGAATAGATGTTATCAACCCCCTTAAAAAGCACTTATATGCGTCCCAGACTATAGGAATCGGGGCACTACCCAGATTTATTTGAAAAAATGCCTCTGTTTCTGATGCTAATTTCTCGATTGTTTCTTCTTCCAGAAGGATGGCACGCTCCACCGTCCATCTTCAGGCCATTGGTCTTATTGGTATCTTAAGTGTTAAGGAAACAGCTGAATGATCAGAGAGATGTTCCCCTACATGATTAACATCTTGTAACCATTTCTTTAACACTGTACTTAGAAGAAAATAATCTATTCTAGATTTATGATTATATTTCTTGTTATGGAATGTAAATCCTCTTTTATTGCCCATCTTATTTCTCCAAACGTCATACCATGCAAGCTGTTTTATTGTAGTTTTAATCATTGTCGGCATCTTGTGATTAATTATGGCCCTGCTTCTCTGTGATTTATCAAGCGTCAGATCCAGGACCACATTAAAATCTCACGCTAATAATAGCAGGTCTGTATAATTTAGTAATTCAGACAATAGATTTCCGAAGGGCCCTGGATCATCCGTATTTGGACCATAATATCCTGCTACTGTAAACTTCCATGTATGGCATCTAATTCTAGCTATGGCCCATCTCCCCATTTTATCCACTATACTTGCCTCAAGAGTTAAAGCTGGTTTTTTTTTTTTTTAAATTGTAGCAACTCTCTTAGTAAAATATTTTTGCGTAGTACAGATAACACATTGAATCCAGTTTCTAGACTTACAGAGCTGTTTTAACTCACTTTCCAACAAGTGTGTCTCTTGCAATATAAGAATCTGCTCCGGTGCATCTTTTAAATATTGAAATATTTTGTCCATCCTATATGTAGTTCTTAACCCGTTTATGTTCCAAGAGAGCACCTTTAAAGCAAACATCTGATTAGTTACAGGGCAAGCCAGATACTTGATCTAAGCTCCTATCTAGACAACTGTTATTATATAGTGGTGATTTGGACCTAAACTCTTTTTTGTTTATTTTCTCCCACTGCTCCCCACCCAGTGCTCCCCCCCCTCCAGCCTTTTAGTTAACCCCCCCTGAAGAACCCCCCTTAACCTCCACCATGGCCATTACCTAGGCCTATGGGACAACTCTCCTTAGTCAGGAGTTTTTGTATTGAGTTTTTGCAGCCATCCGTAACCCGGATAAACTATTTTTCTGGCTCGCGCCCCCCACCCCCTGAAATAGATAATAGGAAGGATTCCGCCTCTTCCACCCTTCTGAATATCTTTATACTGTTGTTATGCATTACTTTTAATGAGGCTGGGAAGTTTAATTGTGCCGTAGCACCCAATTTCTTAAACGGTTCCAGCAATTTTCCCAGTTCCCATTGCCTTGAAGCTGTGATAGCTGAGACATCCGATCTATTCTGGAAGGTTATGTCATCTGCGATCAGAGAGTTTAATTTTAATGCCTTATTAAGTATTTCTTCCTTTAAGGTATATGTGAGGAAATGAACTAAAATCTTCCTTGGTCTTGTTTTATTCGGATTGAGCCTAAAAGGATCTCTGTGGACTCTCTGGATATCCGCCTTTAGAGCCTCCACCGAGCATTCAATACGTGTAGCTTGTTTTATTAATTTTGCTACATACTCCTTTATTTGACTGCCTTCTACCCTTTCTGGAACTTTGAGCAAACGTATGTTGTTTCTCCTTTGAGAATTTTCTAACAATTCTAGTTTATCTTGTGCTTCCAAATTTTTCCCTTTTAGTGCAGTAATAGCACTTTTATTCTCTTCTCTCTGATTTGTTAGCTCAGTTACAGTGAGTTTTAGCGCCATTGTTCTGGTAGTAAGGGAGTCAATTTTAGTTTCTACTGTTTGTTGTTTTGTATTTGATAGACAATCGAGGTTTATACAAGAGTCACAAATATGGTAGCTTATCAGGTGCTAGAATGCATAAAGCATCATAGTAACTGTCTGGTGAAGCAGCTGTACAAGGCAGACATTTTTAAAGAAATCTGTAGAAATGTGGGCTTTAGTATTCAACACATCCTTTATGTATTCTTTATTTTTTAAAGACCTTTATTTGAAGCTTTACGGTACACAGCAGAGAGCCTACAACCCTGCGGGCCGGCCGCGGAGGATACATTTGCATTTGTCTCAGATCACACAGCCCTGTGCCGTCAACCCGGAGGTACGGCGGCGTTGAAGGATGCAAGCGTACCAAGAGGTAAAGAAGAATGTTGCAGGTCTCAGTTTCTCACCGAACACCACAAATTACAGGCATGATGCCCTAGTAGGCATAAAGGTGCCGAACTATCAAACTCCCCCCCCCTCCCTCCCCCTAACAACCGGTCAACACTATGCTATATTATGTATCCATGGCTCGGGCCTGCAACCTCCGCCCCCCTCCCCAGCTCCCCAAGCAACAGTGGCAGGATCTAGATATCTCCGGGTTCTTCCTGCACGACGGAAGGAGGCTCGCAAATGCCCCCCCTAAAATCATTCCACTTGGACCACACCTCAACCCACTTACGAGGGCACCCTCTCGCCACATATACAGTCATTTCCTGCAGCATGCACCAGTCCATGTCGCTGTTCCAGTCTGACAGCCTTGGTGGAACAGCGCTGCCCCAGAGTCTGGCTATGTTCCTCTTTGCTATCATTTGCCCGAGTGTCACCCAGAGCCTCCCTTTTGGCGGCAGGTCAGTTGGTTCCCATATATTGAGGAGGCACTTCTTAGCCTCCGGGCGAATCTCCACTTCCCACACCTCCTCCATACTCTGCACCACTCTTCTCCAGTACCTCTGAATCTTCGGGCAGCCCCACAGCACGTGAAAAAAGGTTCCATCGCCCCCACAGCCCCTCCTACATAGTGTTGTGTCCACCCTCCCCATCATGTGTAGTCTCGTGCAAGAGATATAGACTCTGTGTAGGATCTTCAATTGGATAAGCCGCAGTCGGGCCGATATCGGGACCTCGCGTGGAGAAGCCAAGGCATACAGCCACTCCTCGTCATCTATCTCTAATCCTTCAGCGACCCACTTTGTTTGAAGGGGAAGAAGCATATCCGGGGGGGTTATTAATAAGTTTTTTGTAAGTGAGGGATATGGCGTGTTCCGCGAGGAGTCCATCCAGCAATCTATCTTCGAGCGGGGAGGCTGGTAGGGGTGGGCGGAATTTGCGTAATTGCATTATGCAAATCTCCACGAAACGGTAAAAAATCTCTGCGAACACGCAGAAATTCCGCGAACACGCGGAATTGCTTGTTCGCGATGCTTTTTTCCTGTTCACCATTGCTGTTTGCGTGCTCGGGGAGAAATATCTCGCGAACACGCATTTTGAGAACGCGAACAAGCAAAAATTTCGCGAAATCGCGGAAAGCAGACTTTTGAGCAATTTCGCGTTCTCCGCGGAACGCGAAATTACGCAAATTCTGCAAATTTCGCGAGCGGAACGGAATTTACCGCCCAGGCCTAGAGGCTGGTGGCAGTTTGGCCTCCGGTGGGATATTCGCCTGTAAGCAGTGACGTATCTGCAAGTATCTCAAATATTCGGCATCCGCCAGCTCATATGCTTCTTGCATTTGGGCGAACGTGCGGATCCCGGCAGGCCCCCAGATATCTTTGATTTGAGAGATGCCGATCAGATCCCAATTGCGGAACCCTTTGGTGCGTCGTAGATTGCCCAATGCTTCGGAGGCCCAAAGTGGCGTGGCCATCGTGAGGACTCCGGACCAACCGAGCTTCTTCTGGGCGATGTGCCATATCTGCACCGAGTGGAGTGTCGGTCCGGTGAGTCTGCTCACACCTCTTCTAGAGTAGAGTGCTATTTCATAGTTCCCCCCGGGAAGCAGCCATCTATCCATACCGTACGCCGGGTCGTTCCCGTCCCCGTATGTCCCTTGGTTAATCGCGGACAGGTGGGCCACCCAGTAGTATTTACGGATGTCGGGGAGAGCGATTCCACCGTCATACCACCCCAGCGTGAGCTTGGCCAGCGAGATTCGGGGCAGTCCGGCACAGAGGAGGTCGCGCAACGGGGCCTCGATCGCTAGGAAGTAACTGTTCGGAACCAGGTGTGGGTAATTTTGTAGCGCGTAGAGAAATCGCGGGAGCGAAAGCATCTTAAATAAGGCTGCCTGGCCCAGCAAGGACAGGGGCAGATGCTGCCAGGATTTCGCCTCCCTTTGGAGCCGGAGCAGCGGAGGCTTGAGATTGGGTTCGTACAGCAGAGCCTTATTAACGGTGATGTACACTCCGAGGTACTTAAACCCGTCCTCCGCCACCCGAATAGGGCAAGTGTCAGGGAGTCTGGGAGGGTCCCCACGCAGGACGTAGAGATGCGACTTGGCCCAGTTGACTCGGAAGCCGGAGTTGCGACCAAAACTATTCAGTATGTTCAGCGCCGCGATCATTGACCCACGCGGCTTAGAGAGGTAAAGAAGTATGTCATCGGCATAGAGGGATATTTTGTCCTCCCACCCCTCCGCCCATGCTATGCCCTTCACGGTGGCAACCTGTCTTATCCAGGCCGCAAGCGGTTCGAGGGAGAGGGCGAATAGAAGGGGAGAGAGGGGGCAGCCCTGTCGAGTTCCTCTGGCCAGCGTGAAGACTTCGGACACCTTATTGTTTACCAGCACCTGCGCCAGGGGTGCCGCATACAGTAAACGCACCCAAGCGATGAATTGGGGTCCAAAGCCCAGCTTGCGCAGGACTGCGAACATATATGGCCACTCCAAGGTGTCGAAGGCCAGGGTGGCATCCAACGAGACCACCACCGCATCCTCCTGCAGTCTGTGGCACTGCCCTAGCACCCCATGCAGTCTCCTGATATTGAGGGCCGTGTTTCGGTGAGGCATGAACCCCGCTTGGTCGGGGTGGATCAATGACGAAAGCAACGGCTTAAGCCTATTGGCCAACTTCTTAGCCAATATTTTGCGTTCCGCGTTCAGGAGCGAAATGGGTCTGTATGATGCACAGGAGTCTTTGGGTTTTCCCTCTTTCGGTATTGCCACTATGGTCGCTAAACACTGGTTCCGGGGCAGCAGCCCTACTTCTTTACTATGGTCGAACATGAGTTTTAGGTGCTTACTAGTGACGTCCGGCTGGAGTTTGTAGATCTCTATGGTAATGCCATTCGGACCGAGCGCCTTACCAGGGCGGAGGTCCCCTATCGCTCGCTGGAGCTCAGCCTCGGTGAGCGGGCTATCAAGAGCCTCCCGGTCTGCGTCCGAGAGAGTGGGCATGCGTATGTCTGCAAGGAGGTCCATGGGGTCCTCCTCCGGCCGGTCCGACTCTCGCCTGTAAACCTGCTGATAATGACTGGCAAACTGTTGTACTATTTCCCGGGGCTCTGTGAGCACTCTCCCTGATTCAGTGTGCAACTCCGGCACCACCCTGCCGGCCTGTTGTTCCCTCTCAAGCCAAGCAATAAGTTTCCCGGCTTTATCGCCTTGGTCGTATATTCTACCGATTTTATGCCGAGCCACCGTCTGGGCTTCTTGGGTCACCAGCGCTTTGTACTCCGCCGCCTTTAGCTGCATCGTGTGCCTGATCTCCCGGTCGCCACTAGCCGTTGCCTCCCTTTCTAGTTCCTCAAGTTGTGCCTCCAGCGCTGTGACCTGCTGGTTGCGTTCCCGCCGCCGAGCCGCAATAGCCGAAAGCGCCTCACCCCGCACCACCGGTTTAAATGCCTCCCACAGGGTGACAGGGGAGCTGACCGACCCATCATTTTCTTTAAAGTAGTGCAAGATTGAGGTGGAGATGTGTTTCCTAGTGACCTCGTGTGTCAGGTGCCAGGGATTTATTGGCGCTGTGCAGCCCTCCCGTCTACTCCCAAATTGGATATGAGTAAGGACCGGTGAATGGTCAGAAATGCCTCTAGGGAGGAATTCGGCCTCCAGTACCGACATATCGTGTTGCAGCAGGGTGAGGACGTAGTCCAGCCGTGAGAAGGAGTGATGCGCCCCGGAGAAGAAACTAAATTGACTTTCGGTGGGGTGGAGCAGGCGCCAAACGTCCGTAAGCCCAAAGGACTCGAGAAAATCTGGCAGCCACCTTTGCCCCTGGGGCAGGTCTCTAGGTGGCTGCCTATCTCGGGCTCCCGACGCCACTGCGTTAAAGTCCCCTCCCAGCACTAGCCGACCCTCAGGAAGCAAAAGGAGAAATGAGCCCAGGTCTGCAAAGGCCCGGGCCTGGAGGCCTGGGGGGACATAAACTGAAAGTAGATTAAGCGACCGGCCCTCCCAACGCCCCGACACAGCCGTGAAGCGTCCCTGCGGGTCGGTCTTGGCGAGGTCCACGTGGAGGGGCAGCGAGCGACGCAGGAGTATTCCCACTCCCCTCGATCCAGTGGTGAAACCTGAGTGTGCTGCTAGAGTGTAGCCATATCTATTCAGGGCATGACAGACATTCCCTAGCAAGTGTGTTTCTTGCAAGAGCACCACATCTGGCTGGTGCCGTTTGAGAAATTGCAAAACTATAGTACGCTTAAGTCTGTCCCCCAAACCATTGACGTTCCAGCTGAGGATCTTCAAACTTTTTTCCCACCTCCTAGCCATAGCTGTGTCTTACAAGGGTGCCTTGTCCCACCACCCCGGCATCATAAGTGTTGACATAGTTCGTGTGACCGTAAAGAATCCCCAACTCCCACCCCTCCCTGGTTCCCACCCTACAGTGGCGAAGCGTGTAGAGTACAACAAACCTAGCAAACCGGTCAGGCCACTCCCTCCCTCCTGAGTCTGGCCCCGACCCCCCTACCCCCGTCCTGAAACAAACCCCCCCTCCCTGCCCCCTGCTCCGTGGGTTTTGAACTACCCACCACCCCAATTAGCAGAGCGCATGTTGCCCCACCCTGCCCCGGTGAACCCACCGAGGAACTCTACTTGGGAAGTTCGTGGGCCAGCCCCCTTCTGGCCGCCCGTCCGTGGTGTCCCAGTTCTGTCAGCCCCTCTGGCCTGGTGCCGCCCATACACTGGAGTCAACCCCAAAGGTGGATAGGCGGCCATTTCGCCCCAGAGCCAACTAGTCTCATAGTAAAAGGCATATGTGGTATACGTTACTGTCCGACGTCTTCTCGGTGCCAGCTCTCGTGGTCTCATCACGGCGTCCCCTCTCTGGACGAGCCCCAACGGGGACTGTTAGACCTGGAACGCCAGGACCGCTGACTTAGCTCACCACCCTCTGGGCGCCCTGGCGCTGACACTGTGGCGGGAAGGCCCGCGTCCCGCCGCTGCTCATCTTCACGCCGGGAACCCTGCGCCGTCTCTCCCGCATCCAGCCACTCCTGTACCGCCTCCGGCGTGGTGAAGAAGAGGGATCGTCCACCAGCTATAATTTTCAGTTTGGCGGGAAAGAACATCATATATCTGATCCCACGATCGCGCAACGCCGCCTTGACCCCTTGAAAGGAGCGTCTTTCCCGCTGTACCTGGAGCGTGAAGTCGGGGAAGACCCGACCGTGGCCCCTTCATACTGTAGGTCACCGTGCTGTCTTGCCGCCTGGAGAATTGCGTCACGGTCCCGGAAATTCAGTATTTTCGCTATGATCGTCCGTGGCATGGCCCCAGGTTTGGGTCGCGGGATAGTGGCTCTATGCGCCCGCTCAATTGTGAAGAGCTTAGAGAGACGCTTGGGTTTCAGGTGTCGTAGGATCAGGTCCTCTAGGAAGAGCTCCATACTGTCCCCTTCAAGTCCTTCCGCCACACCTACGACGCGGATATTGCTTGTCCGGGCCCTGCCTTCCTGGTCGTCAAGCCGTAGGGCCATCAGGCGGTGCTGGTGCACTAGCTCATTCACCCTACCCTCGAGCCGTTTCTCTGAGTCCTGTAGGGCCTTTATATCGACTTCATTGGCCTTGGACCGGTCCGTGGTTTTCCCCAGGTCGGCTCGAAGCAGGGCCACTTCAATGGTGATCTTGTCCATTTTGGTTTCCAAGTTTGTACCCAGGGTTTGAATCGCGGCCATTATGGACGTCAGGGAAGGTTCCGCTGGGCCTGCATCATCCTTCGGAGCCCCTTCCGTCTGAGGCGGCGCCTTGGCTACTGTGTACTGGTCAATCTTATTGGTTTGTGTTGCGGCGCCCCCCTTGGGCCGCATGGCGTTCCGGGTACCCCGCGGGCCAAATGTTCCACCGCCCGCCGCAACACCCAAGCGCCCCCTGGTCCGGGCCAGCTCTTCCGGGCGTGTCCTTGGGCCCCCGGTGCTCTCTCAGGGACCGATCAAGGGAGGGAGGCCTCCGCCGCAAACAGGCAGGCCCGAGATCAGGCACAAGTCACTCCGTCCCACTCCCGGGCTTCTAGGCGGCAAGCGATCCCCAGCCGCATTCGCGGGTCTCACCTGGTGATTGGGCAGGGCACCCCATAGCCACAGCCCCGACTGGCCTCCCTCTTCGCTCCTGCGGCCACAAAATGGCGCCCCTCTCTCGGCCAGGGAATCACTCCGCCGCAGCCCCAGTCTCGATCTCGCACCTTCCACCTGGACGACTGTTGGTCCCCGGCATTGGTCACAGGCTCCCGGGTCCAGTGGCGGTCCCGCGCCGCAAACTCGGCCGCGTTCTTCCGCGACGGCGTCCCTCCTAGCACGTCGCTAAGCAGGCCACAAACCGGGGCCTCGAGTGGCGCCGGGAGCAGTCACGGAGCTCCAGAGCCGAGGCACCCGGCCGCCGTCGCCCGCTGCGGCCGCCCTCCCGGGCTGTGCGATTTATCTCCTGGGGTCGCCGAGCAGCTCTCTTGGGCACTGGGCCAGGGGGAGCCGGGGGAAGCTCCAGGGCACTCCCCTCAGCACGGATTAATGCCGGATTTAAAGGAACACCAACGGTCCCGGCGGAGCTCCGGGATCAAGCGGCCATTTCCCACGGCGCCTGGCCACGCCCCCCCTTTATGTATTCTTGATGAGAACAAACTTTGCAAGATAGTAAAAATTATGCCCATGCTTTTCCATTATGGGGTATATATTTTGTATTTTAACACACTTTACAAGAGGGCCTTAAACATTTAAGAATCAACATGTTCTCCCAAATCACAGGCAAACTATGACCAATATATACTATGGACTTGCCTTAGTCCTTTAGTGATATTTACTAAGCCATGTAAGGGCCCATTTCCACCTTCTTACGTGACTTTGTAAGGCATAGTCACCAGTGGCGGATGGTGACATTTGAAAGTGGTGTAGCTAAAATGCTGGTCATACTGCACCGTAGCGATTGAGCGTAGCGAGCGAGCCCGAACAACCTAAGGGGGGTTCGGGGAAAATTTTGAAAAAAGAGTGGGCAAATGGTGCATTTTCAAGCAAATTTGAGAAAGCTGGAAGGTTAATAAAGCAATTGTGAAAGTGCAGTTATTACATTAATGCAGTTTGCATGCAGCTCTTAGATGACAGTTAATACCTCACTGTTGTATGTTAGGATTTTAACTTACAAACTGCAAGTAACAAAACAGGTTAATGTGCCTGCTGCAAAGAACATGTACCTGATGATGATCACAAAATGCACATGATCTAAATAGGTCAGTGAGTCACTGCTTTTGTCAGAGAGATCCTTTTGTTCCTTGCAGCAGGCACATTAACCTTCTGCGCTACCGTTTCATGAGTCAACAGTTCCACTAGACAGAAACTCCTTCCACATGTAACATGAAGGAAGTATGAGTTCTATCCAGCCAGGACAGAGGAAACATGCACAGGACAAAAGGCATGGGCAGGAAGACAGGGTTCACAAAGTGAGACAGGAAGGGTCGATCTAGATGGATACAGGGAAGTGTAAAATGGATATCAGCAGCTTGGCCTCCATCTTGTACACAGCACACACACGGTCTAAAAATAATGCACGTTCCCTGCCCTGGAAGTGTGTAAAGGCAAGTCCAATCGGGACGTGACTCACACAACAAATAAGCTTTTGTGAGTAAAATGTGAGCAAGCAAACAGGCTATAAGAAAAAGTCTTATAAATGGAGCGTGCAGCTTTACGCTCATTAACAACGCTATCCAAACATACTTACGTTGGAAAAATCTTAGTATACAAGCAGACAGCTGATAAAGAACATCTTTGGACACTTTGTGGGAACATTTGATGTGACAGTGCAGGCTTAACTAGGAGCAGCCCTCGTCTTGTCTACAAGCTCGCCGTGCTCCTGAGGCGCAGGGCACACGTCGGCCTGACGCAACAGTGTGTTTCAAGATATCCTTTAAAAACCAAGATGGCGCCCAGGGCTGTGGGATCCATTCTTTCTGTAAGGCCCAGGCCAGGGGGTGTTGTTTCGAAAATGCATTATGATTAACCAAGGGGGATCCATCTTCCCAAACTCCTACAATCCACACATGGGACACAAGCCTAGCCGCGATAAGTTCTGTCCACAAGGGTCTCTCAGCCTCTCTTTATCTTTTAATACAATGATTTTACTTGCGTGAAGGAGGCAGGACAAGGTCAGATACAAATGTTCTCAGCTCGGATACAGACACAGTATATATTTAGGCACATATAAACCCCACTGGTGATATCACATCATTCGGTCCCAGCCTCCTGTCTCCAGCGAGTGGATGATGCCACACAGCACAAATAACTTTCCATGCAATCCTGCTTTCTTTACCAGAGCTAAGAAATTCAGTGGCAAATGCTCAGCACAAACAACACACACATCCCTGTGGTGGGTCCACCCCCGTCACAGAGCAAGCCGACCTTTCCAACATGGCGGCCGCTACGACACCAACAGGAAGAGAAGTCGACGGTCCTGTTGTTCCACCTTCCGGACAGGAACCAACAGGAAAGAGGGGCGGAGCAGAGGAATGCTTCTTGATGCCGGGAACTCCGGACACAGGTGTGTGCAGCAGGAGAGTAAGGGAGTCACCAACAGCTGAGGAGAAGGTCCATAGCCGTCACGGAGGAGCCGAGAACCCGGCGTTACCGAGGAACCTGCAGCTGGAGAAGGAAGACGACTACGTCCAGGATAACAGCTCAAGGAGCACCACTAGCGAGTCTGCCACTCCACTGAGTGAGGCGGAGGCAGTGGCTCCCCTTCCCGCGGCCCAGGAGGGCCACGGGTGCAGGCATGTGCCGAAATCCTTTTCGTTTTGGGGCTGGTAGGCGGGAGCATGAGCTGCCTCACAATAAATTACGTCACCCCCCCCCCCCCCCTTTCACTTAGGCACAACACGCCAGTAGGGCACCGTTGGTGGTGGCACTTTCCCTTTCCTGTACTACTGCCAGGACAGAGTGTCTGACCCTTTGTTTTCTTTTGTTCTTTTCTTCTTTGCTTTGTTGCTTTGGAACCCCTCCTACCGGTACGCTCCCGTGGAGAGCAGAGAAACCGAATCCAAAAAGCAGAAGCCACAGAGGACTCTCATCCTTCTTTCCACCCCCCCTCTTTTTAAGGAAACCCTTTTAAGACGTTTATCTCTAGAGACTGCTCCAAGAAGAGAGAAGAGACTGAGACATAAAAGAAAGAAATACCCCCTCCCACCCTTTAAGAAGAAAAAAATATATACAACAATAAAAGATATAGCTGCATACCTACCACTTGTGGCCTCTCCATTCTTATAGGAGAGGGAGGAGAGGAAGGAGAACGATAGATACCCTAGCCTGGCGAGGACAATCCCGCAATACACCTTCCTGTTTTAAAAGAACGAGGCAGACACGGCATAACATTGCAACGCAGATAATGTCTCATACCACAAGACTCAAATATAAATAAAATATAATTCAGCACAGATACACGTTTAACCCAAGAAATTAAAGGCATGGGACCTAAAACAAAAAAAAATAGACACAGGAAAACGTGCTTCTCCATAACACACACACACACTCCTGAAACACAACCAAGCTATTTCTCAAACTTGCTGAGTGATGGACTCTGCACTTCATTTGTATACAACAAGGAATGTGCAACTCCCCACTACTTCATTTGTATACAACAAGGAATGTGCAACACCCCACTACAAGTAGATCACACTCTGCACATGCGTTCAGGAGGTGACACCTAAACCTCTCTACGCTTGTAGCTAAAGTCAAGCAACTAATCTATTAGGATCAAAATATCACAATCTAATCGTGAGCCACTAAGGATATGAATCCGCACATAGAAAAGCAACTAGACATTTAAGCATCATTGTTCCCCTAACACCTCACCTTCTTCAGACAGGAATACAGTACCCCAAACGAGGAATCAGGGCACACATCTAGAACTCAAACCTCACATCTACCTCAAAGCATCTACCCTGCACATATACATAAAAAACAGTGTCTCACAGTTTGTATGTAGGCGGAATATTGTATCTAAGTGGGTACCAAACAGTGCTCCACTTCAAAACCTACAGTCAATTAACAGAACACTAAAACATTCACTCAGTGTACCTCTGAACCTTACAAGGTTTAGAATCAGTGAAACAAAATGATGGGGAACTCATTCACCTCTGGATTTGAGTGAACCTCAACAAAATCCGAAGCCACACATTTTTCACTGTGCATAACAGAGATCCCTGCAGCCCAGAGCTAGTCGCAGCTTGCAATACTCATGTGGGGAGGGGGTCTCGTGCAGGGGAGGTGGGGGGGTCTTGGGCGGGGGTGGGGGGCTGCGTGGTTTGAAAATAAAGTACAAAGAAGAAGCTTAAACTTACCTGACCGGGTCCGCCGCCTCTGTGGTGTCTGCTTCTGCGCCGGGGTCCGCGTTTGGCACCTTCACCGTTGTCTTCTGCGTGAGTGGCTGGCAAGCCCTCTCAGGCTCTCAGCCAATCTAGACGCTGCTCCAGAGTCCAGCAACGCCAGGATTGGCCTGGAGCAGGGTCACTCCCTGCCCATTAGGAGACCGGGGGCTGCGAATGAAGCATCCCTCGCTCTCCTAAGGAGAAGCTTAGTGCGCATGTTCGGGCTGGTCTTAAGAATGACCAGCCCAAAAACGAACATGCGCACTATTGCGCTGTCACTCACCCTGAGTGCTGCTGCAGTCCCACCCCCTTCAGCATCCCTTGTTCTACTTCTGACGCTAATTCCATTCCAATCAGGAGTCTTGATTGCTGAAATTAGCGTCAGAAGTAGAACGATTTCTAAATGGGGCCGTGGGCCCGTGGTATTGGTGGGGCAATGCCCGAACGTCCCCAATGGACGCACCATCACTGATAGTCACGCAACACAGCGGCTTGCACTGTTTTGCTTTACATTTCATGGTGGTAGGTGATTGAGTGGCGCATGGGCATTACAGTGCATCTACCCATAGAATTTGACACACATCCAGATTTACTGAAATCAGTATAGGTGGGATTGCAACAAAATGGTGTGCCTCCTGAGGATCGCGTAATAAGTTGAAATATTTTTATTTCTCCCTGTTACTTCCTTTTGATAAGCATGATTCATTCCACATCACAAAAAGAAAGAGGAAATTGCCTCTTATGATTGTTTTTTTTGCAGGAAGATATCCCTTCATTCACAAAACAATCTTGCCTGCAGTACACCCACTCTTGTACCATGGCGCAAGGTTGCATGCATTAGCACTAGGCAGCACACACACTGCGCCAGTGCAAGGAGGGAGCCTAAGTGCGTTATATCTTAGTAGTTGTGGCACAGTTCTTCTCTCTCTGTTTTATGCAATACGTTGAAACTTTAGTAAATCTGGCCATGAATTCTTAATACTATGGGGGTGAATTTGATTTTGGCCTGGCAGGGTCTCCGCCCTGCCAAATTTGCTGTTCCACTACCCTATTTAGTGGTGGGGGAACAGCTGGGTTTCTCCTGGCAGAGTCTCAGATGGGATCAGTCAGCTCTACCAGCAGTTTTTAACAGGTGGCCTGTCCACCACCATGCCACCAGCTCACAGTGACAGCCACTTTGCAACTTACACTCAATGCTGAAATGTCCCTGTCGTGCAGGAAGAAAACCATCCTCGTCAAGGACATTTGCATTTTTTTTAAATAATCAAAGTTTATTGATCTATTGATCACCTCAAGGTGTAATACAGTAAGCAGCATCTCACCAGTAATCACACAGTATTATGGTCCCCCACACAGACCGTGGTATTAACGCCACTTGCCCCAAATTTTGGCATGCTTCCGTGGACATCCCCTTGCCTCTTAGACTTGTTGTTCCAAACGAGCACACC
Source organism: Triturus cristatus (assembly GCF_964204655.1). NCBI lineage: Eukaryota > Metazoa > Chordata > Amphibia > Caudata > Salamandridae > Triturus > Triturus cristatus. The sequence goes on along the minus strand of NC_140580.1, from coordinate 278,224,479 downwards.
AGTCCACCCCTCTTCTCTATTCCGTCAACGAAGGGGGATACAGCAGTTTCCATTTGCGGGCAATGTCTCTCTTGGCCACCAGTGTGGTCAATCTCACAAATGTCCTCTCCTTAACTTTGTCCCCTGACATCTTCTAACAATCCCAGCAATGTTACTCTGGTAGTGAGCTCCAAAAAGCACCCTAGGACCCAGGATAGCTCTCTCTCAGTAACATCCCAAAAGGAGGTGATCACAGGGTAGGCCCAAACCATATGGAAGAAGTCGTCTTTGGTTAGTGAGCATCTAGCACACCGGCCATGTGAGGTCCTCCCAGCATGACGTAGGCGCTGGGGGTTTAACTAGGCCATGTGTAGATAGCTGAGTTGAACTCTTCTCAATCGGGCAGAGATAGCTAGTTCCCTTGGGGTCATCCGAGCCTCGTGCCAGTCATCATCATGCAACTCCCTCATCCAGGCCTCCCACCTCTGGCCGAGGACAGAGAAGAGGTCAGGGGCGTTGACCATTATGGAGCGATAAATGTGAGAGATGGCACCGTTGCCCAGCTTCCCCATCAAAATCTTTTCTCAAGCGGGTTGAAGTCAGGTGTTTGTGTATCTGTGGGAATGTGTTCTGATAATGCATGGCGCAGTTGGAAATAGTGGTAGAACTGTGTGGGAGAGAGTCAGTAGTGCTCCTGGAGGTCTTGAAATGATACCAGTGAGTTTACGATCCCATGCAAAGAGGTGGAGTGTCGCTCTCCAGCTGAGCAAGGTCACCTGGGTACAGTCAGGAAGGGAGCGAGGGATTGGATTCCCATATAGAAAGCCCAGAAGGTCATAATGGCCCAGTAGGTTTAGTTCCACGCAGTAGGTGGAATCATCCCAACCTTCATTGAGCCACTCATTAATGGTCACAGTTTGGGCTGCTTGGTAGTAGCCATACAGGTCCGTCATAGCCAGTCCTGCATCTCATGGCGAGTGGCGTCCAGTAATGAAGGTCACTTTGTGGCGCCCACCTGCCCATAGGAAGACCACAACTTAGCCGTTATGATCTGGAACCACCTCCTAGGGATCAGGTGGGGAAAGTTAGCAAGGACATAGAGAAAGGGTGGAAGTCTTACCATTTTAAATAATGCCACCCGCCCTAAGGAGTTCAGGAGGAAGCATTCCCAGCGTTGGCGGCCCCTTTTCAGCCCAGCCACCAATGGGCCAATGTTCAAGCTCCACACCAGCTCTGAGAGGCATAAGATATGTATTCCCAGGTATTTAAAGTAGAGGCAACGGCCTGAAATCATAGGACACTAGGAGCGCCCTTCCGCATCTCCTTCAGTAGGCACCAGCATGTATTTACTCTAGTTGACCCACAGTATCAATGCCTCTCCACACAGGCTAAGCATTTCTACGTATCTAGGGCCCAAAGACCGTGCATCTGCAAGAAACAGCAACAGATTGTCAGTGTAGAGCGCTATGCGTTCTTCTGATCCATCGCCCATGGACCACCCCTCCACTCTGGCATGAGTCTCGCTTGGGGTTTAATAGCTAAGGCGAATAGGAGTGAGCAAATGGGCATCCCTGCTGGGCGCCCCTATGAATGGGAAAGGGCGGGGATGGCACTCCATTCACCCTCACTTGAGCGGTGGGGGTATTATAGAGAAGGCCTATCAATTTGCAAAAGTGAGGGCTGAAGCCTGCTCTTCACAGAACCCCCATCAGGAAAGGCTATGTGCCTTTCTTTAAGTCGACCAGAAGTATTGCTGTAGGGTCGGAGATATGCTGTACCTGGGAGAGCACCAGTCGTAATCTATGACTGCAGTGTTGAGTGCTCCTAATCAACATGAACCAACATTGATCAGAGTGTATTAAATGAAGAAGGGCTCGTGTCTGCCAAGTGTCCAGAGCCTTTACAAACACCTTAATATCTGCATTTACCAAAGAGATAGGTCTGTAGGAGACACATTGGTCTGTAGGTTGACTTGCCTTCAGTATCACTACGAAGGACGCAGTGTCCATTCACGTGGGGAATGATCTGTGATTCACCGCTTCTGCACAACATGCCTGGAGGCAGCGGAGCAGGATGGAACGATAGCGCTTAAGAAATTCAATAGGGTAGCCATCTGGACCAGGAGTATTACCCAAGTTGAGTTCCATTAATGCCTCACCGAGTTCCTCAAGCATGAGAGGTTGGTCAAGACTGCAGGCCAGGGATTGTGGGATCGAAGGCAGAGGGATATGTAAAAGGGTAGTCGAGTTCCCTCGGGGAAGTAGGTGTTGCTTCATATAGCTTCTGATAATAGTCTGCAAATACCTCTGTCACCTCTGTTTGTGGGTGTCTTCTTTGGCATCCCGTATTGCGGGCACAATCCTAGATGCTATGTCCCTAGTTGCTGGCCATTACAAAAATTTGCCTGACTTGTCTCCATGTTTGTACACTAGCTGGGGGCGGGCCCTCTAGCATTCTCTGGTCTCCTCCAGTGACACCTGTTTCAGCCACGATTCCGTAAGGACTAACTTGCGGGTTATATCAGATGAGGGCAGACAACTTGCTTGCCGTTTCTATGTCAGGATCTATGCTTCTAATGTTGTCACTTGTGCCAGTCTTCGTGACTCTTGATTTTGTATATAACTCTTGATACTACCTCTAAGGGTAGACTTACTGGCCGCCCATAGGGTCCCTGCCGATTCTACCTAGCTGCAGTTCTGCTTAAAGTAGGTTGTCACCTCCTCTTTTCCAAAATTGCCACAGTCTTGGTCCAGTGGATGCCATGCACTAAATGTCCATATTGGGCAAAAGGTCCCCTGTATGGGCCCTAGTTCTGTGAGTAGAGGGGCGTGGCCCAAATATCATGAGGGAGTACTTGCACATACCGCAAGAGAGAAATGTCTGTGGCTGGGAACTTGATTTGACTAATGCATGACTTGTTTTATGAGCTGCTGATGTGTATGTATAAACCCAGAGAGTAGGGTGCCATGTTCGCCATGCATCGTATGATCCTATCAAATCAGGTCATGAAGAGGTGGGTAGCATGTGTGTAACGGTTCTTCCCGGGGGGTTCAGACGTATCCAGTATTGGGTCTGGGACTGCCTTAAAGTCACCCCCTATAAGAGTGGTCCCTTGGGGGAGGGCCAATAGGACCCCCCCACTGTGTAGAGTGTTGATTGGAAAATATGTTAGGGAACATGTGTTGAGATAAAGTTATGATGTCAGGCTTCATAGCGACCGTCAATCCCCATGTACCACCCCGTGAGTCTTCATGTATGGCAGTGACTGTTAGTGGGAACCCCCTGTGTAGCAGAATTCGCACACCCCAGGACCCCTGGGAGAACCCTGCATGGAATACCCAGTCATACCCAAATTGACCAAGAAAAGAACAGTGTGTGCCTAGCAAGTGGGTTTCCTGCAGCATGACCACTTCTGGTAGGAGATGCTTCACGTACCTCATAATGGCCGACCGTTTAATATGATCTAATAGGCCATTAACATTCCATGAAGTCACTATAACCATTTGGGATTGTGGGGCAGAGCCTTGGGTGGGCTTCTTGTCAAGGGAGAGTCCCGTTGTGCTTATTTCTGGTGTTTATCTTGAAAACGTCCGGTACATGATCGTTCAGGTGTGTAACAACGGTGCATAGTGTTTAGACTGCATATAAACCCACATTTAATTGGTGAAAAAAAACCAATAATCCCCCCAACTTACCCCCACCCCACACTTCCTCCCCTGAAGTATCTGTCATCCCACCCTTAAATATTTAACAGTTTATGCCTGTTCCGTTCTTCCTCAGCACCCCATCTAAAGGATTCTAGACCCAACAGCAAATAAAAAACATGAGTGACAGCAGTACTGCAGTGATAGGAACATTCCCTCATTCCACGCCCCCTAGTAGCATTCTGACAGCCATCCAACCAATCTCGATGGTACTGTAGAAGGGACCCTCATATGGTCTGTGTGTCCACGACACGAGGCCCCCCACATCAGGTAGTAGATTTTGAGTTTCATCCTCAGTACAAAAGAGTTCCTTCATGTTGGAGAGGGGGGGCCTCTGATAAAGGATCCCCTCCACTGTTCCATTGTGCTTGGGAAGAATTGCTGGTTCAGAGACCCAGAGCCCTCCATCGTGAGCGATGTCTCTTTTCTCTGGGGAATCCTGTCGGCTTGCTGGAGGTTAATCTGTCTCCAGTAGGTTGTGACCTTTCCCTGTTGTGCAGCCTGCAAAGAGGAGTATGTATTGGAGGTTGAAGGCTCAAAGCTTCTATTTAAATTCCTCAAACGATCGGCGGCGCTGCTGGACTGCATGGTGTAATCTGGGAAAATCATATCTTTGGCATTTTGGAGTCTAAAGTCTTGATGGTTTCTGGCTTCCCGCAGAACGGCATCATGAGCTCGTTGATTGAGGATGTGGGCAGTAATTGGCCTGGGAGTGGCACCTGGGGGAGGTCTTTGGCTAAGGATCAGTGGGTCCTCTCCACCAAGAAGTAGTGTGACAACTTGTCTGAAAGTATCCAACTCTGAAGCCACTCGTCCAGCAAGGTGTCCACACTGGAGGTCTCCATGCCTTTAGGTATGCCAACGAAATGCAAGTTGTTCCTACAGGAACTATTCTCCACATCTTCGGCTCATTCTTCCAGAGATGCCATCATTTTTAACTGCCTGAGAATGGGGTTTTAAGGGTTGTCAGTTTATCTTTTAGTGTGGAGATCCTAGTTGTGACTTCTGTCTTCTTGTGCGCTACATTTTGGAGGTCCTGTCATAGGAGAAAGAGATCTACCCGGAATTCCTCCCCTTTGTCTCAGTGAACTCCCTGAACTCCTTGATTACTTGAAGGATGACATGAGTGTCTGCTGGTGGGGCAGGTGCACCCTTGGGGGGATGTGCGGCAGTGGTTCCATGGGTCCCTGTTCCGGGCTTAGTGTATTGGTCCATCTTGATTTGGGCCTGTGTCTGTGGCATGGGTTTATCATGCCCCATGTCCAGGTCTGTATCGATCCACAGCCCTTGGTGCACAAAAATCTGCTGCTGGTGGCCAGCTTTGCCTTTACCTGGCACCAAAAACAGCCACTGTCTTCTGGTAGGTTTAGAGTGTTTTGTGTGAATGTTGCACCAGGTCTAGAGCTCCTGCCAGATGAATCAGGATTTCCATGATGTCCCAAAGCAGGGGGGCTAGGTGGGCTCACCCTTTGCACCTGCCGGGCATTCCATCAGTCAGGATGGAGGTGGAGCAGTGGGAGTTTCTGTGCTTCACCTCTCAGGCCCATACCCCTTGCACTTGTACCAAGGACCCAGGCAACAGGGGACCCTGCGATGTATGTAGCAGGGGACGGGTGTACAGGTTCCCTCACAATGTCTAAGCTTTCAATAGGCGGTTCCAGAGGACTGGTGAACTACAGGGCTTTAGGTATATCCTCTGTCTGTCCTGCATGGAGAAGCAGGTGGGGGGAGAGAACAAGGGTGGGAGTGAGTAATCAAGCTTCGTGGTTTCTCACCTCCCATGTGACAACCAATCTAGGCCAGTCATTCCCTCCTTATCCAGTTGTTAGGTACTCCAGGGCTGGCCCCCCATGTGCCGGAATTCTAAAAAACCAGGCCAGGTTCTTGCCCTGCCAGGAGTCTCGTTCAGTTAGCTGCTGGCGCAGGGAATCTGCTGCCGGATGTTTCAAGCACTGAGATGGGTCCTGGGTACCAATCGAGCTGCTGCCATGCCTGGATGGGTGCCTCCAATCCTTCGTATCCAGGCTGCTGGAAAGGGGTCTGGAGCCGAACCGGCCCTAGTTTTGGGATAGGCCTGCAGCCATATCCTGCTTCACAGCTTCAGCCTCTGTCCAGCCTGCAAACCGTGGTGCTTCGGTTGGGTCCATCACTCCGAAACAAGCAGGACTAAGTAATTTGCCCATGAGGCGCATTCTGGACGGTCACCTGTGGCTCACACAGCAAGTCCCTGCCGAGCTCAACTCCTCGGTCATTGTGCGACAGGCGCAGTTGCTATTTTTTCACGTGCCTCAGATATCCACTACGGGCATTAGGTCTTCGCAAGATGTGGCTCTGGCATAGCTCGAGGTTACCCGGGCTCCTGCGGCTCCTTCACTTTGAGAATGCACCTCCGGTGTGGCTGCCGATATTAGCTAGGTCCGCGTTTTAGGTAGTCAAGCCACACCCCGATATTGAGACAGCTCAACATTCAACAATATTGAAAGTGCACCTGCCACTCTGGCAGAAGCACTTTCATTACAGAAAGCATAGCAAACCGGTGGCGACCTCTAATTATTATAGTGGGTTGTCTACCAGTGGAATAGAAGCCTGGACCTCTGCTGAAAGGGCAGATTGGCAGGCCATTCGCCCAGGCCTAAATGAGCCCTATATATTTAGAAATCTTTAATAAGAGCATGGGAGGCAGGGGTCAGCGATTATATGGAGGTTGTACCTTCGTCTTGGAAGTTTTGGTCCTTTTAGGTTTTGGACTGCCCCTTAAGCTATTTTTGGGGAATTTAATTGTTTATTATAGATATTCAACTTTAATAATGGTTCAGCAACTAACAACATCTACAGCTACATGTTTGCTACTATTGCGAACTGTATGCTGGGACAGCTGTCAGCTATACTGTCACTCCTTCAGCCTGATTTTATGGAGAATAAAGGAGGCCTAGGGCAAGTCCCAGCTGGCCTGTTGCCCTGTTTGGAATTGCAAACCATGTGCCTGTGTAGCTACTATCTGTCGCGAGCCTTCTTGTTCTGCTAAAAGATGACGGTCAAACAGGACAGTGACAGATGGCAACTTCCCAATGGGCATTTTCTCTACTGTGTACAGGCTGTTAAGGCAGCTATGAGTCTTCTTTGTGCATAAAATAGTACAAGCCTCGGAGGACACCATAACCTTCCACGCCACCTTGTTTGCTATTGTGAAGAGAGTGCTGGGGAAGCTATCAATTGTGCTGGGCCTTTTCCCCCATGTTTTATTGTATTATTAAGGAGGCCTGGCTTGCGGTTGCAAATTGGGTACCTAGACAGCTGTCACCTGTCTCATGGGTGTCTAATGGCCTTGCTTGGTGTCTGATAGTATGGGTTGGTTTCTGATGGTGTGTTTGGATGTATGTGTAAGATGGTATGTGAACATGTTCCTGGATCTTGATTGCATGCATGGGTATCTTTTAGATTGAGTGAATGCATGCATGTGTGTCAGTGTTTGATGGCATGGATAAGTATCTGATGGCAGGCATGAGTGTATGACAGCATGCAAGAGTATTACATTCCATAGATGGGTGTTTGACTTAATGCATTAATATCCAATGTTGTAAATTACTGTGTGATAGTGTGCATGTGTCTGACAGCAACAGTGTCTGATGATGTGCATTTGTATTTGATGTACTGTATTGTTATCCTGCGGTGCTTGTGGGTGTCAATGCATGTGGGCATCCAATGGTGTTTGTGGATGTCTGATGATGGGTTTGTGGACATTTAATGGTGGGTATATGGGTATCTAATCAGGGTATGTGGCAACCCAAACAAATGTATGGTTGACATTGTTCAATGGAAGAATGATAACAGTCTCATGCTTAATTCAGGAAAAACCAAGGTTCTCCTTTTTGGGAAGAATTTGCCATCCTGGAACCAATCCTGGTGGCCACAAACACTGGGCTCTCTCCCCACACCAGTTGCGAATTTGAGGATAATTTTGATTCATATCTGTCTTTTAATACACAGATAGATAATGTCACCGCCTTCTGCTGCTTCCTGCTGCTTAGGATTAGGAAGATTCTTATGTATATACCATTTGAATTGCAAAAAGCACTAGTAACAGCACTTGTTTTTTCAAGTTTGGACTACAGCAGGGGGGGCGTACTGGCTGCAAGATGGCCGCGCCTTGAGTGGGGTCTGAAGGCCGAGACAAAATCCTACACCATCCGTGCACAAAATTGGGCTCCTGCACCTTCTGTACCAGTTTTGAACCGAGCTGTGCTGCCTGATAGCGATTTATGACTGCGGCTGCCCTTGAGGGGACTGAGGAGCCGCCTGAACATGAGAGCTGGGCCCAGTCTGCTGTGCGCGATCCATGAGACGAGGAGGCCGGGTCGGCGATCTACGTGGCCTTGGAGCAGCAGCACTGTGGAGGAGGCCTTGGCGACACCCGGTGCCTGCGGCGTGGGCCCATTGATGAGAGAAGTGGACTGGCTGTCCTTAACTGTGTTTGACCCATGCGGCAAGCTCCGCTCCCTGTGTGTGCTGGGCAACCTTCTGATCGAGGAAAGCTGCGTATAGCTGGGCCACTGGGGAGATAGAACCAGGTGCAGGCTGTGGTGATGCGGGCCCGGGCCACCCGGACTGCGACGGTGGCTTGTACGCATAGGCCACCGTGCACTGCATGCTGCGACCCCGAGAGGACCCAAAACAGGACCTGACTAATGCTGATTCCGCTCCGTAGGGCCCCGGGACAACACTGTGGACCCAAGAACTAAGCCGGCTGGCCTGTGATGTATGGAAACTGCAGGCGAGCCATGTGGAGCGGGTGCTCCGACTTCGCGGATTGGCGGTTAGCAGGCCTGAAATAACAGCGACAAATGCAGTCTGCGACAGAGTGACGAGTGACTGGCTTACATGACCCGCTGTAAGGAACTGTAAGTGCTGGACCCTGTGTGCTGCATGCTGTGACGTTTGGGTCTGAAATCAGGATAATCTTACTAGCACGGGGGTCGAGTCTCAAGGCAGAGGACGAGACGTAGCCCTGGAGCTCAATATCTGCCCTCTCCCAGGGTAATAGACACTGGCTTTGGTGGGAACGCCTTCTGCATAGTGATATATGCACATTAGTGGACTGACCTGGGGCTAGGCTGCCGTTGCGGGGGCCCTCTGCCTGCCAAAATTGCGGGCCCTGGGACTGATCCAGTGGCCACCCTTGGACCTCCCCTGGGTGCACGCTGCCCTGGGCTGCTGTGGGGGCCAGTTTTGCCTAAACCTGATTCCCTGGACATTGCACCACAGTACTGAGGTGGAATATTTGTGCAGGCATTGTAAATATTGCTGCACCCCCTCCCTGCTGCTGCCTGAATACGTGAGCAGATAAGGACCACACAGGTGACAGTGTTGCTCTGCATAAGACAATTGAAAAACCTGACACCAAACAAACCAAAATCATCTTTGAGGGTCACTGCCACACCAGGCACGGCAAATCTGCCCAGAACTTTGATGAGCTACCAACGCAGATGGCTGACACAGCACCACAAGACGAAGATATCCGCACAATGCTAATTGATGTGAAGTCCAGCGTGAAACCAAAAGATTCTAAACTGGACCTCCTCACTGCCCGCCTAGACCACGTCAAGCGCAGAGTTGACGTGCACGATGACTGAACACATGGAGACACGAATATCAGACGTCGAGGACCACAGAACGGACGAAAGAAGGAAATGTCAGAGATCGTCAAAGTGCTGGCACTCACAAAGCTAACAAGCATTTGCAATGCAATCGGTATCTCCTTTGGGCCCTTATATGTGTTTAGCTATGCAGCACATTAGCCTGGGTGCTGAAACATCTACTGTTCTTTAACATGGAGGGAAAGTAAGCACCAAACTGCGTGACACACCGGGTATGGGAACACATGGAGAGAAATATTGCATTTCAGAGGTAAATGTTATAGTCTAAAGCTCTGTTTTTAATATAAAATCAGGGCCTTCGGTGGTCATATCACTGAAAATAGCAGATTTGAAAAAAATATTATTGTCTACTGGTGTTTGTGGAAGACAATTTCTATGGACTGGAATCTAGAGAATGCTAAAGTGATTCTGGTATTTTACTGACCTCTGCTGGTCGTTTTCTATCAAGAAAGTTAAATAGAGGCAGTTGCCAGAAAAATTAAAAAAAGAAAGTCCTTCAGCAGAAAGCAATTCTGGTATTTTACTGACCTCTACTGGTCCTTTTCTATTAAGACAGTTAAATAGAGGCAGTTGAACAGAAAAAGAAGGCCCTAAGCGGGAGCCAACAAGTCATAGGGCTGAGCTCTAGAGCCCACAAAGCACATACACATATACGTATATACTAATATATAAGTATATACTAAAATATATACAAGAGGTCTTGAAAGCTCGACCTAAGAATGAGGACTTGGAATCCCGCTCTCGTAGAAATAACCTCATTACTTGCAGTTGTTGGCGGAGGCGGGTCGGAATCCCAGCTTGGGCGGTCTGCAGATCACATGTTCTGGCCCATTCGAACTGGCAGTGTGCTTGGCTTTCTAATCATGGCCCTTTGCGCACCTCTTGGCCCCCTATTCTTGGAAACAGGGTAGTTTGCCGGAGAACCCATGCCCCCACGGGATGGTTCCCATATGTGTTCTGTTGGGGGTTTGTTGGGGTAATGTAATGTGGGTGGGATTACTTTCTGATTGGGGGGGTTGGAGTGAGGAACAGATATTGGGCTGTTCTTGTTGTGACATGTCATTGTTTATGGAAATCCGTTCGCAGAATAAGGTTGGCCTGGAAGCTTTCTCTAGAACCACATTGCACATGCAGGCAACTGGGGAGGGGGGGTTACCATGATACCACCATTCACTGCCCCCCATATGTAAACAAATTATTGCAGATAACAAAAGTTTCACACTACCACCATGGTTAGTGTTAAGTGATAAACCTGGAACGTCAGGGGCCTACATGATTACCCCAAGTCCTGTCTGTTCTACTCTTACTTAGCACGCCATAAGATAGATATCTGCTTTTTACAGGAAACCCACCTGACCAATGCCACATTAGCCAGACTGCATAGCCGCTGTTGGGGCAAAACACATTCCGCTATCTATTCGAATTATAGTCGGGGTCTCGATTCTAATCAAACGAGCGCAACCATGGCATACCACTTGATCCAACATAGGTAAAGACCTATGACGCTAGCAGCTGTATTGGCCATACGTAGATGATCCAACCTTCTTTCTAAATGTTTGAAGACGGCTGGCCAACCTGCGATCGGGAAGATTCTTTAAGGCGGGGATTTTAATGTTGCACTTGAGGAGAGGATAGATCGCTCTGGGATGCTTGAACAGCATTTGAGATCGGCCGGAGTACTAAATACATTAATGACAGACAATCAACTCATAGACATATGGAGGAATACTCATCCTAATATACATGAGGGCACGTGCCTCTCCTCTTACCACAACACATGGTCACAGTTAGACTATTGGCTAATCACAAACTAAGCCCTTGCCTATGCCACTAGCTCTGTACACCTTGCACACACGCCTTCTGACCACGCTCCAGTGCTCCGAGAGATGCAGGTTCCCCAGACTGTGCCCCAAGCTTTTGAATGGCGTCTTTCCCCAAATGCTCTGCAGGACTCGGCCTTCAGAGAGGAGATCCATACAGCAATTTTAGAGTTTTTTGCACACAACGTTGGGATGGTTGAATCGCCATCTATTATATGGGAGGCGTTTAAAGTAGTGATTCACGGAGCGAGCATTGCGAAGCAGGCTGGGGTCTTGCGGGCACTGTGCAGCACACTTGGTAAACTTCAAGAGGAAATTCGGGTACTAGAGGGAGACTACTATAGCGACCCAACCCACCACATTAGCCTTTATCAGAGAGAAACTCACATCCTTTAAGGAAGAGGCAGAGCGACAAACTCATTATCTTGGTAAGGAGGCTAGGGCGCGTAGATATGCGGGTGGAGGGAGACTGACTGAGCAGGACATTGGCCGGCTTACTACGTAAGCCGCATGCCACCACATATGTGTCAGAGTTAAGAGGTGCAGACGCTCAGCTAGTCACATCATCGTCGCAATTGCCTGGGGTAATGTCATCCTTCTATGCTAGACTACATATGGCCGGCCTAGCTAAGGAACGGGAGTCACTCCGTGTTTATATTGACACCATCCAGCTGCTGTGGCTTGACCAAAGCCACAGAGACTACTTGGAATCGCTGATTACACCGGAAGAGATTGCGCAGGTTATTGCTAGCATGCCGGCTGACAAGGCCCCTGGACTTGATGGGCTCCCGCCAGCCTTCTTTAAAGAGTATGCCCCCATCCTAATCCTGCACCTCATTGAAATGTATAATGAGTCGTTAACAGTGGGGAATCTCCCTCCCTCACTGCTGGAGGCAGTAATAGTGATCATTCTTAAACCGGACAAGCCCGCAGATCTTTGCGATTCATATCACCCGCTTTCCATAATAAACATGGATAACAAAATCTATCAATTCTTGGCTAACCGCTTGCTCCCCCTCTTGCCTTTGATTGTGCGGATCAGTTGGGCTTTGTCCCTGGCCGTGCAACTTCCCACAATCTCCGCACAATCTTCGCCATCATGCACCATATCCACCCAGGCCTTCCGCATTGGAATGGTGCTTTCTCTTCCTCCTGCTGCGGCGGCTGGGTCTGAGTCATGATTTCATGTTGAAAATCCAGCTTTTATATACTCTCCCCACAGCGTGTATTAGGATTAACAATAGCATTTCTGACCCTATAAACATCACCCGTGGCACTCGGCAGGGTTGCCCCTTTCGCCGATTCTTTTCGCGATAGCAATGGAACTGCTCGCGGCTAGGCTGCGACAGCATCATGCAGAGCACGGTCTTGGCTTAGCCACCCGTGGCCTAATTGTCTCCATGTATGCCGATGATGTGGCACTCTACGTTAAGCACCTGGACACAAACCTAGAACCCCTAATACAAGAGGTGATCTGGTATGGTGGATTCTCTAGGATCTAGATAAACTGGGCCAAGTTGACTCTATTCCCCTTGACAGACTCCGCCACACATTAAACAGGTGAGTACCAGCTGAAATGGGCGAGTGAACCTATCAAATACCTTGACATATGGCTGAGTAGTGACCTGGATGAATTGTGGAGAGCAAACTACAGGCGCACCATGGAGTGGCTGGAGGCCCTGATCCCACTCTGGACCAATCTGCCTCTCTTGCTTGCAGGCCGCATAGCCATTGCAAAAATGGTGGTGCTCCCAAAGTTTTTGTACCTCTTGGCAAACATTCCTCTCCCACTCACTGTACAATTTTTTAAACACTTAAGGTCAAACTTAATCACTCCAGAATGGGCGGGACGACAGCCCAGAGTGGCATATGAAACGCTTGCACTGGCACCCACACGCAGAGGGCTGGGAGCTCCAGATATGCAACTGTACATGCTGTGTGCACAGGCACAATGTTTACACCACTGGCTGCATCCAGCCCCTTTACAGCCACATCTGGCCATTGAACATGATCAGGTGTCCCCGTGGCTGCTAGGAACTGAGATATTCCAGAAATACACGTCCCCAAAGCAGAAATTATCATGGTGGAATGCATGCGATGGGTGTGGAACGGACTCCGCAGACGAGCGGGCCTCGTAACGCCGTATGCGCCCGCTGCTCCTCTAGTGGCCAACCCTGTATTCTCTCTGCGGCAGGCTAAAGGAGCGGCTAGACATGCAGATGCATGCGGTGTCAAGACATTTGCGCACCTATACACTGAAGCTGCCTTCATTTCCAGCATGCCAAATATTGACCCAGAAGCACAGTCACTCTCAGACGTATTGCTATATTATCAAATCTGCTCCACTTGACGTGTATTGCATGAGTCCTTCCCATCTCCACCCCCTACCTTTTAGGCTCTAGAATATATGTATATGACCACTTCCTCCTGCAAATTTATAACACGCCTCTACATGAAAGCACAGTCTGCCTCCACCACTGACACCTCGAGGGATAGGGCAGCCTGGGGAGTGGAATTACGGGAACCAACCTTTACAACGCAGTCATTACATTGCACTACCTTACATAGCAGTCATTACATCGCAACATCTTTTACATCGCATGTCATTACAACGCAGCCATTACATTGCATGTCACTACAATGCATGTCACTACAACGCAGCCATTACATCGCAAGTCATTACAATGCCTACCATTACAACGCATAGTACCCTTAAACTATCCAACACTTTTTGCACTCACTAGAGTTAGAATAGTAATTCTTACCTCTGCACTATCCAACACTTACCCTACTTTTGCGCTCACTGTAGTTAGAATAGTAATGTTTACCCCTACACTATCCAACACTTACCTTAAATGCGATGTATGGTATGCATATTAATGGTATGCGTTGTAAATGTATAATGCGATGTAATGGAATGCGTTATAAAGGTAGTGTCTGAAAATGCGATGTAATGGCATGCGATGTTTAAGAATGCTTTGTAAAGGATGTTGCGATGTAAAAACTGCATTGTAAAGGCATGCATTGTAAATGTATTCGTTGTAACGCCATACATTCTGGGAATTACACTTCGAGCTACCGTTAGCATGCTGGACTTACTGCTGTGCCCCAATCGACCAGCTGTCATCCAACAACAGGCTACACCTGATACATTTCAACTACTTGTACAGGACACACAGAACACTTACACAGCTGCACAAGATTGGGCTGACGGATAGTCTGCAGTGTGTGCTGTGCCATAGCCCAGATGCCCCTTCCCTGCATTTAGCTTGATCCTGCCCCAAAGTAGCAAAATTCTAGACTGAGGTATGCAACACGTTGGGAGACATTATGGGAGCACCAATCCAGCAGGATCCCATTGTCTGCTTGCTGGGATATGTGGAAGCTGTTCCGAGAACATACCGCAGGCTGGTGGTGCTACCTCTACTGCTAGCACAATGAAGGGTGGCAAGGCAGTGGGGGAGGCGACCTTCGCCGACTGCACAAGCCTGGGTGGAGGACTCCACACACTGCCAGGAGCAATTTTCAATCTATTGAGACTTTTTTTTTTTTTATTGAACATTTTTGCAATGTCGACAACAATAATACAACCAACAGAACCTGCCAGTTTTCATTATAGTGCAATCACAGACAGTATGCTCCCAGGTGACATACATAAAAAGGAAAGATTGTAGTAGTCAACATGTTAATTGTACAGTAGGCAATGCTTACAATTGCGGTGGATGCGGGAGATCCGGGGGTCACCACACGAAGCACCCGCGCCTGCAAAGAGCAATTATACAGGACCGCACAGGCAATACACAGATCTATTATAGTGGTAGAAGCGCTACACAAGCACATGGGAGGAAATAACAGATCTACTCGCTCTATATGCCGCCCCCATATGCCGCCCCCACAGCCCAACCCCCCCCAGGTAGATCAGCCGGTTAAGACTTCCCCTTCGGACTCCAAGCTTTGTCGTTCCCGAGCCCAATTCACAAATGGATCCCAGATATCGCGAGGACGCGATGCAGGAGGCATCAACTCCCAGAACGTGTTGAGCTGCGTATAACCATATGTTACATCAGCCAGCCAGCCTTTCACTGTGGGCACCCTACGTCTACCCCAATGTATCGCTACTTGTCGTTTAGCAAACAATAGAAGCAACGCATGCAGCTTTCGCGATTTCGGCGGGGTATCTCTTACATATCCCAGTATCCCAAGCATAGGGGACGGGACGTCCGAGCGACCCACGATCTGGTTTGTCAAATTAAACACTTGAGACCAATACCTCTCCAACTCCGGGCAGGACCACGCTATGTGTAGAAAAGAAGCCGATGTATGCCCACACCTCCAACACTCATCCGTCTCACGAAGCCCCATTTTTCTCAGACTGATGGGGGTTCTATAGAACCTATGCAGGTATTTAAAGTGTATTAGACGTAACTTATAGTTGGGCGAAAGCTCAGTAAGCTGCCCACAGCAGAATTCCCACTGCTCTTCAGAGATCGCGGGTTGGAGCACTCCGTTCCAATACTGTAGGGACTTAGGCGTCACCACCGGTGCCATGTTTTGCATTTGTCGAAATATACGAGTGACCAGCTTACGGGGGGACGGGGAGCTCACCACCACCTCCAAAGCTGTAAAGGTCGGAGGTGCATCAGGGAAGCCCCCACTCAATGCTCGGCAGGCTGCTCTCAATTTATGATACAAAAAGAGTTCGGAGAAGGGCACCGTTTCGCCCTCCGCAGGTACCGGGATGGACATGAACTTGCCTTTAGGGAAGAGGTCTGCAAAAGTACGAAGACGTAACTTCTCGACAAGGCGCCCGTCCACTCCATCTGCCAAGCATGGCAGCATCGGGTTATGCGACAGTGGGATCGAGGGGGCATACATCAATGGAACCCCTGCCCTTTTACGCAACCCCTCCCATGCCCATTGTAATGCCCCAGCCGTGTCCACATCAACTCTAGGGCGTTTTGCCGCGGCGCATATTGCCACATTCAAGGGGAGGGGCGCCACAGCGTCACACTCCACCGCTACATGAGGCTGAAAGGGAGTAGGATGGGTCCAAAAATGTAGGAATTGAGCCTGAGCACACAGGGCATATAGACTCATATCTGGGGCTCCCAGACCGCCCTGTCTCAATGGCAGCGTCAGTACATCCCAAGCCACTCTAGCCTGTCCGCCCGCCCACACCAGCAACACCAGGTTGGATCTCAGAGTGGCAAAGAAATGCGACGTAAGTGGAATGGGTATATTGACAAATAGATAGAGGAATTTGGGTAATATAATCATCTTAGTCAGCGCAATCCGCCCCGTGAGGGACAGGGGCAGGGAAGTCCAGAGCCTCACTTTCTCACCCAGCCACACCATCGCTCTGCCAAAATTAAGATTCCAGAGTTCCTGGAGGCTTCGACTAATCCAAATCCCCAAGTATTTGACCTCATCAGCCTCCCAGCGCAGGGGATATTCGGAGGCCACCGCTGTGGTACCATCTGTCAGGGGGAATATCACCGACTTAGACCAATTGACGGAGATGCCCGCAAGACCTTCAAAGCGGACAAACTCCCGCAATATGGGATCCAAGTTTTCTGCGGGATTGATAAGGTACAGAGTCACATCTTCTGCGTTCAGTGATATAAGGAGATTCCTAGAACTGAAGCCTATCCCCCTCGCTGTATGATGTTGGCGGATTCTGGCCGCCAGTGGTTCCATAGCTATAGCGAACAGCAGCGGGGAAAGAGGACAACCCTGCCGTGTGCCCCGCGAGATGGAAAACGGTTCAGACACCAGGCCATTCACTCGCACCCTGGCTTTGGGTAAAGTGTAGAGCAAACGGATTTTCCTGAGAAGCAGTGCGCTGAAGCCCATCCTCTCCAATATAGTAAATAAGTAGGGCCACTCGAGAGTATCAAAGGCTTTGGTGGTGTACAAAAACACCACCGCAGCCCTGACATCGGGGTGCAGGTAGTGCAAAGTGGAGAAGATCGTCCGCAGGTTGTGTGAGGTCGATCTACCCGGTATGAATCCCGATTGGTCGGGGAGTGCTATCACTGGCAGCAGGGGCTGCACCCGGTTCGCGAGCAATTTAGCCAGTATCTTTACATCAACATTAATCAGGGATAGGGGCCGATAGGAATCCAGGTCATCGGCCGGCTTGTCTGGCTTCAGCAGTGTGATAATTAGTGCCTCTCGCATGGACGCAGGCAATACCCCCGTTTCTAAGGCTTCCTCATATACCGCCAGTAACCGGGGCAACAGCTCATCCACGTACGCCTTATAGAATGCCGTGGTCAGACCATCAGGCCCCGGCGCCTTATCGGGCGGCAGACTCTTAATGACCTGCGCCACGTCACTAGCGTCTATCGGAAGGTCCATATACTCCCTATGGCGAAAAGGATTCTAGCCCCTCCGGACACTTATCCTGGGTGTTGGTATATAAGTTGGAGTAAAACCCAGAGAATGCCTCCACAATTTCTCCTCTGTCATGAATCGGCTCGCCAGCCTTCGTGCGCATTTCATGAATGTAAGTCGCGGGACGCGGCGGTCTTATCATGCTGGCCAAGGCCTCCCCTGGTCTCCCACCCTCACCATATCGCCTAGCCTCTGCATATTTCCCTAGGAACTTCACCTCTCTCATCGCCTCCTCTTCGTATGCCAATAGCTTAGTTTTCAACAGCCCCGCCCCCTCCGGCCCACCGGTAGCAAAGAAGGTGTGTTCTAGCTGTTTTATGTCTGTTTCCAGTGCCGCCAGGGTGCCCCGTATTGCCTTCAGCACCCCTGCCTGTCTGGCTATACAGTTGCCCCTAATAATGACCTTAAAAGCTTCCCACAGAGAAGCCTCAGTGGCCACTGATCCCGCATTGAGCTCGAAGTAGTTAGTGAGATCCGTCCTAATCTCCTCCTTAAAGGCATCATCCAGTAAGGCGTGAGGCGGGAGCCTCCACGAATATGCCGGGAACGGACCCCCAGGGATCAGCAATTTCAGCATGCAAGGGGCGTGATCAGACAGGGAACGGGGCATATGCTCGACCTGCGCAGTCCACAGGGCAATGTCCCGCGACACTAGCCAGTAGTCCAGGCGCGACCAAGCGCCACAGTGAGCCGATACACAGGTGCCCTCCCTTAGAGCCTCATGCCTGCTACGCCACACATCGACCAGTGCACCGTCTGCTATTATCTCCCTCAACGCAGAGCTAGCCAGTGGGTTGAGTGTACAGGCCGCCCCTCTTCTATCCGCTTTGTCATCAAGTATCGCATTAAAGTCACCTCCCCATACAACTGTACTGCAGCCAGTAGCCTTCACCTGCCCCCAAAGCTGTTGAAAAAACAGGGGGGAGTCGACATTGGGACCATATACAGCCACAAACACCACCGAGATGCCGCATATCCGGCCCTGCACTAAAACATATCTGCCTTCCGGGTCGCACTGCACAGAGCCCTCCCTCCAGTCTAGCCCACGTCGGATCAGCACCGCAACCCCGCGGGCATAGTTAGAATAAATAGCCGAATAGACATTCCCCCATCTAGTGTGTTGCAATCTCTGGGCCGGAGCGGTATTTAAGTGCGTTTCCTGCAATAGGCAGACATCCACACAGTGACGCACCAGGTACGCATGCACTAACCTTGCCTTTCGATGATCGTTTAACCCCCGAACATTCCAGGTCAGACAGTTCAATGTTTTACCCACCCTGGGCATTACCCACTAACAGTGTGAAGGCACAGCAACACATGTCGACGATGACCACCCCGGAAGCAGAGAACACCTGTCGTAGAGCATACAATAGAAATTCTGGCATTTAACAAACTGATGTCCCCAACCGACCCGCCCCCACCCACTCCAACCCCACATTAACCCCAAAGAGACATTAAGAAAACAAGGGAACATTCCCGAGGGGGTGCAGCTATGCCGGCGTCAGCCCTGCATGTAACAGGGTGGCCAGAAGATCTGCAGGGGATACGAGCTCCCCAAACCAAAATGAGTGGAAGCAAACAGTATATCAGACAGCCTTAATTTAAGCGCAAGGGCGCCCGAGTCCACAAACCACTTGGCCATGCAGGAGCCCACCAAGAGTCAGGAGTCGCTACCCCCATAAATGCACCGTACGAGACTCATGTTTAATCATTGTCACTCAGCCTGCCCTCATCCGCCTCCGCTCCACCACGGGGACGTTTCGTGGATTTACCACCCACATGTTTGGCGAACTTCATCGCCGCCTTGGCGTCCGTAAAGATGTGGGCGGTCCCCTCAAAGGATACCTTTAGTTTAGCAGGGTAGAGGAGTGAGTACGGAATCTGGGCCTCCAGAAGAACATGTTTTGCTGGAAGAAATTCCCGACGGGCAGCCTGCACCGCCGGGGTGAAGTCAGGGTAGAAGGAAATATGCGTGATGCGTGATGCTTCCTCGTTCCCTGGCCAGTTTTAGGATTAAATCACGATCTTGGTAGTTCAATAGTCTCGCAATAATAGGCCGGGGCGGCGCCCCAACCGGGGGTTTTTGACCCAGGGACCTGTGCGCCCTCTCCACAACAAATACCGCAGATAGGTTAGGGTCAAACAGCTCGTGCAAGAGATCAGTGATGTAAGTTTCCATTTTAGATATTGCAGTTGTCTCCGGAATACCCGTGACGCGTAGATTATTGCGCCGGGACCTCGCTTCTAAATCTTCATTCTTAGCACGGATTATGCTCAACAATTTGTCCATGTGAAGTAGCTGGTCCTTAGTTTCAACCTGGAAGTCATGAAACTCTGATTGGCGAGTTTCCAGTGCATCCAACCGCGTTTCATGTGTCGCCACCTGCGTCTTCACAGAGGCTAACTGACTGGTTAGGTTGTCAAGTTTAGTGTCAATATTACGCAAGCTAGAACGCATCTCAAGCATAAGTGTGCGCTAATCTTCACCATGGTCCTCAGCCACCTGGTCGCGTCGCTCCTCCGGTCGAGATTCCGACTCCGATTCCAACTGCCTCGTGGATCGCTTATGGTCAAAGTTCAGCTTCGGCTGCTTAGAGTCGTGCTTTCCCATTATTAATATAACGCCTCCGTAACCTGCTGTGACTCCCCAGCAAGGGTCACCCACTGTTTCCCTGTCAGGAGCTCTATGGCAGGTCGCCTCTACGCCATAGAAGCCTCTCACGTTTACTTTTCCCAACTAGGGGGTCGGGAGGCGTATTCTGCAGCCACCCCACAGCACTCTCGGCAGCAGGTCATCAACGGCTGTCTCAGCAGCCAGCGCTCACTCCCTCATCAGGCAAACACAGAACATCTCCATCCACCAGAGCCAGGTCGTAGCCGAGCACCCAGCAGAGCGCCGCCGAACCACACCGCATGTAGGGGGGGACAATATCTCATCTCCCTCTTCCAGCCGAGAAGCACCAGGCAGGGCCCTCGCCGATCCCAGCGACTTGTTTGCCATCTCTGAATATGCAGCCCACTCACCGCCTCCTGAACAATGATGCCTCGGCCCAGGTCTCCAGCCGCTTCTATTGCTTCGCCAGGTTCTCCGCCAGTGCAACTCGCGGGCAGCACGGGCAGCGCTGCAGTAAAGCCGAGCCACACGGTTAATCCGCAGCGTCCTCCGATCAGCCTGTACCTCCTCCGCCAGGGCTTCCGCCGCCTCGCGCACCACGCTCCCTGCAGCTGCGAAGCGGTGCTTTGGGCTCTCTCCAGTTGGCCTCGCCGCTGACAAGTATCCACACCGCCCCACCGTAGCCACACCGGCTCTCCACAAAATGGCGATCACCCACTCCACCGGTCTCCAATCGCAGGAGCACAGCAGAACCCTCGCCAGTTACTCACGGATATCCTCGCAGCCCCTACCACGCTCACCGCAGCTAGAAGTGGACTATGGATCCGGGTCGCTCAGCTGAGTCTCGCCGCCCGGGAGAACAAGCAGCGCCCACCGAGTCAATCAGCCGCGTACCTTCACCTCCACGTATAGCTCGCCCGGCGTCAGGCACAGCGCCCACCACTGCGCTCCAACCCACGTTGGGGAGGGGGGGCAGCCGGCGCTAGGGGCAGCCCAGGCAGCGGAAGTCAGCTACTCCACCTCCACACGGCCAAGGCCTCACTTCTCGATGCAGCCACGGGCTCAATTCTCAGCTCCCCACGTTCTAGCTCCACCAGGCGCCGCCTCCAGCACCGTCCTCAGGCCTCGCAGGCTCCGAATCCGCTCCGACCGGGAGAGGGCGGGAACAGTGTACCTCCGCCGATGCCCCACCGTCTCCCCCGCAATTTCTGCCAGTCCGGGCAGCTCAGTATCGCCCCGATGTGCAGGATAATTGTAGGATCGTTTTCCGGCCAGCGGAGCTCACTCAAAGAGCGGCCATCTCGCTGCTCAGCAGGCCACGCCCCCCTCCAATCTATTGAGACTTGATGTCCCTTCAGACGAGGCCTAAAGATATCTGGTAGCCCTTTGTATCCCACCTGAAAAGAATCCCCGCTGATGGGATGGTCCCACCAGATCCCCACACAGCGATGGCCTAGCTGGCCCCAGATGGACAATGGCCACTGCAGTGGGCCCCACACCCTGGCAGAGGGGTTCTGCTGTCCCTGATTGTTTTGAATGTAATAATCAATGTGTTGTGTTGCTTTCTGATGTATTTGACTACATACAATTATAAGACTAACAGACTGTATTGTGTACTGTGGAAACGGTGAACCTACCCTGTGCATTCGCGAATGACCATGTTCAGAGGGTTATATTTTCTTTTTTTAGTCTGAAAATCACTCACAAAACCCTATATGGAGTTGCCCCAGACTTCTGAAAGAGAAATCTCACTTGGTATAATACCAGCAGGCCACTTACATCAACTCAAAGGATTTTCATTTACTCCACAACCCATCTGTGGAATAATTTACCGGAACAGTTGAGAGGCCAGTCTAACTTCCTTCATTTTAGAAAAGCATCTTAAACCCTGGCTGTTCTCTGCCCTCTATGAAAGGTAAAGAATCTAGTTTTAACCATCAGGATGTTTCAGTCAGTAAGGCAGACATTAGCGCCAAGACGCCACTGGCATTCGCACGCTCAAAACATTTATCAATATCAATACTTGATGGTGGGCATCTGGACCATTTGTTGTTGGGTGTATGGGTATCTGATGGTGTCTGATGGTGGGTCTGGGAGTTTGGTTAATTACTCAGGTGCCAGTTAGTTTGCATGCATATGTGATAGTGTACAGTAGTTTTTGATCAAGTGCTTTGGCTTGTGCATAAGCGAGTCATAGCTTTGACGTTTGATGGTATCTAAATGGCTTTTTTAATCAATTCTAGTGTTACTGAAGACACCAGCAGAAATAGCTGCTGAAGTATGACACAATAAATAAAAGTGTTGTACATTGGTGAACCTTTCAAAAAGCAATTATTTTTGTCTCTTCCAATAGTTGCAAACTCTGGTAAAGATAAAAGACATTGCACTGAAATGTATTTTTAGCCTTGCCCTAAGGAGGCGGGTAGTGATATTGAGTGCCCTAAGTGCCTCTGCCTTGCACAGGGGAATGACTAGTTGACCGGGGTGCTTTACATTTGGTCTCCCACCTTGTTCAAGAGTGGAGTTGGTATATTTTTATGATCCTCATGCCTGCCTTGACCACTAGCAGTGTGGGGGGCATTAGGGACCTTGCTTGGCGATATTTTTTGTCACCCTCTATTGCTTTTCTTAGCAACAGGAATCACTTGCAAACAGGGCAGCAGGACAGCTGTAAGCTTTTCCGACTTCCCTTCTTTGTTAAAATAGTGAGAGTGAAGGAGTGCTGCAACACATGAAGATTGTTCACTATCTAATTCACAAAAGCACACAGGCCGTCAAGGCAGTTAGCTGCCTGATGTAGTTCAGTTCCGCCTCCCTTGCTCTTGTCCAATACAGGGGTTGCAGAAGAAGTGCTTAAAGTGGATAAAATGCACTCTGAACCAGAGATGGGGTGGAGTCATGGGGGCAGAACCTATTACATTCAAGCTATGCATTATTTATTTTCCAAACACTCTCTGAAGAAATTGGCAACGTTAACAAATAGGGTAGTACATATATTCTGGGTTGGATAAAGCAACACAACCAGAATGGATTTTAAGCTAGTTTACAAGGCTAAGCACCTTCTACAAAGATGATATGTATTTAGCATGATGCAGGGTATATGACTACTAGGATCACTATGTTGAATAATGCATTTTCTGCTTGGAAAGAAATTGGCCACAAGGAAAATAGGAAATTACATTTTTACTGGCTTACTTAATTAGTCACAAACAGAATGCATCTAAGACCAGCTTGGTGCAACAAAACAGTGCTGCAAAGACCGATGTGTAGTCAGTATGATTCAGAGTGTATTACTGATAAAATACCTCTTGCGATTAGTGAGTACGAAGGACGTAGCTGTGATTCCATGCTGGTTGTACCGACAACCACTTACTATGCCTTCCCAAAATGAAGAGTCAGTCAGACAGTGGAGTAAACACAGCAAGCGTTTATTATCATATATCTCTATAGAGGAGCCCCGTCAGAACCTCACCCAAAAAGGAGTGCGTCGAGAGGACTAACGAGCCAACACTTGATAATAGATGATAAACCTTTCTGGAGACTTCGGCCACGCCCACAATGGAAAACTACCAGCCAAAGCCGAACATGAACAAAGGAGGCACAGAGAGATGAGCTCGCATCTGCCAATGGGTCGCGTTATCAGCGGCCCCAGGCCACTGTCCCGAATCTCAGCATCTCCCAACATGAGAATATCATGAAGTGTAGCCGATGGAATGTAAAACAATTATACTTCTCATTAGCAAGTGTAGCTACAACCTTGGGCATGTACAGAAAATATAACAAATTGCAATGTTCTGCTGAAGAAAGCGGTTTTGTTTCCAGGCCTAACGTGAGCACAAATACAGACAAGCAATGATTACGAAATCCAATATGGAGGCACATTAGTAAAGCAGGCCTTTATGCTGCAGGCACGGTTTTAGTAGGCCTTAAACATGAACAGCAATACATTTCATTTAGCCACACAATGCTAACACAATACAATATGACAAATACGACTAGTGGAAAGGGATTTCAAATCCATCAGACCCTCCTTTTAGCATGAGTGGCTAACACAAGCAAAGCCTTTACTGGCTAGCCGGCAGGGTCTCTGTCTTATGTAAGAGGTGGGTAAAATATCTGTATTAAGCATCTATTTAATTCAAGCAAAATTAAAGCAAATATGATTTTAGAAAAATATACTCAACGATCGAATATGCCGTCATCAATCAACATGAGTGACTGTATTTCTTGCATCATCATTTGAGAATACTTGTTGTGATTCCTGGGCGATGGAGTGAGCTTATTTATGCAAAAGGTACAACACACTGGAAAGCAATGGATGCATAAGCAAACAGGAAAAGATGACACCTGCAAGGCCTATCAGAACGAACAGAATCTTCCAGCCTCATGACCTCAACAAGTCCCAGAACCACCCTGATAATGACCAGGACCCATTATCTACATGTATTTCTGATGCAAGTCTATGTAACTTCTGAATTGCTAAGTGGACAGTCGGAGCAGAGTCTGGTATGTAAACACAGCAGCGGCTTCCGATGATGCGACATGCTCCACCTCTATCAGCTAAGATGACGTCCAAAACCATCCGATTTTGGAGCGAGACAAGTCTGGTAGCCTGAAGCTCAACTGTAATGTTTGTTAATATACCTGCAGTTGTATCCCTCCCTCTACGACCCTGGCCAGGCGACGTACGTCGCGACTAGTAAATATGTGGCCCCAAAATGGAATTACACCCTTCAAAATATCAGTAAATTGCTGCAAGGAAGTATCAGTTTGATCAATATCATCTGTATTTATAACTCTTTTAACCCTAGATAGATGCCCAGATAGATGTAGGTTTCTTCGATCCAACTTATGGACCTTGTGATAATTGGATGGTGCAAGATAAACAGGTGGCAGGAGAAAGGAAAGGTAACACCGACCAGGCCATCCTCTAGGAAGCCAAGTGTAGGCTTGTTCCCCACAGATGAAATACACGTTCGGAGGTGTCAATAAAGGTGGACTACTAGTAGTATTCAATTGATAGGTATAATTACAATTACTCTGTCCCACAAAGACATTCCCTGACCCTTGAACACAAAAACTGGATGTGGCATTTATAACAGAGACAGGCATGGCATTATCTTCAGTGATATTACGTTCTTGGAAACATTTAAAATATTCAGTAACATTGAATCCTTTGAAATCCAGCACTTCATTTTGTAACCATGTAACGTTTTCATGAACTGTGAATACATTCATACATGCATCAGGATGTAGGGTACCCTCCTTCCCATCAAGGATACACCCAGGCGTGTATCCTTGATGTATTACTATGTAATCTAGAACCGCTTCATAATCAGCTTGCGTCATTTTCATTGCATCTGCATAATAATGCATATAAACCATAGAAAGTAATTGAAACCAAGCCTCACAACTACCTAAATATTACAAGGGCATCGATATCAGCAAATCATTCTTGTGCATGACCGAGGGCAGCAGGCCACACACCCAACACTCCGTTGTATTAGTAGTACTGTGGACTTGATGAAGCATCTGAATGAATGCATTCTGAGTATACGTTTGTTCTTTATGTGGGTCCAAAGTAAGAAACAAATGCTCCATTGGGGCTGGAGTAGTACCTATTAGGGTATGCACAGGATGCTGTACTTCCAGGAAAAACAATACTCCTAATGCAAATAACAGGAAAAGCAATATTATCATCACAAATACTACTTTAGTCTTGGGGGCCAGGAGGACCAAACAGGGCCATGGGGATTTGGGCCAGGAGCCGCAAAGGGCTGCTCCTCCTCAGGAATGGAATGACCAAAGGGGTACATTATTGACAAAAAAGTACTTGGAGACCGTGAGACGCTCTACAGCCAACCAGGGGGAGTCTTCTCCCTGGGTCCGTCTGAGCCTCACAGGCAGGTTCCTATTGTTCATCAAATGTCTATTCTCCCACGATGGAGCTGCACAGCTCTGCAGCCCAGAAAAGCAATCGCGGCCCAAGCTTGAGGAAACAAGTCTTTCTTTCAGGATAGGGTAATCACCCCCTGGAGCAAATACCCTCAACGATCCTGTCCAGTGTCTCAGGCAGTGCACCAGTATTCCTCACTCTAATCTAACAGGCACTAGAGGCACAGCACCTGTACCCTGAACTCAAATCCTTTCCTAACTCCTGTATTGCCCTGCAGGCGCACTGTCTTTTTGTCTGGGCCGCAGATTGTATCTAGTATGCCCAGGCACCTCCTGATCAGCAAACAAAGGTGCAGGCTTGCATTCAGTGGGGGGCCGGGACTCAGGGGCTTGATGCACAGAAATTGCATTATCTGAGGCAACCCTTGCTTCAGAGGGGGTCACCTCCACCAAGTTCTCCTCGCCGTCCTTGTCGGTCTGCGCCCCTCTCAACTGGGGATCAGAAAAAGGAAGAAAGCGAGGAATCTGCTCTCCTTCCTGACCCGCGATCCCATCCTTCAGCCAGGAGTTGTACGGCAGCGGTAGGGGTACACGTTGAACGTGGCTGACATGGACCCAATGCTTCCGGCCTTCTGCCTTCACTGCGGTCCTGGTCGCCAACAACACCTGGACTGGTTCCCGCCACCTCGGCTCTAGGCTGGATTTGCTCTGAAAGTTCCGCACTAAGACGTAGTCTCCCATCTGGATCGGGTGTCCTGGCCCCTCCGGCAATGGCTGTAAAGCAGCAGATATCTGTTGGTGAACAGAACGGAGATCTTAAGACAAGGCATACAAATAGTCAATCAGAAGAGGGTATTCTATATCTGAGAAACATCTAGGTCTTGGGATGCCCCACACATTAGCGGGATGCCCGAAAATCACCTCATAGGGTGACAAGGCAACACATCTGGCCATTTCAAACCGGTGCTTTCATGTATCTTTGCTAATTTCAGCTTGAGGATGCCATTGTATTTTTCAACAAGACCTGCAGATTGGGGGTGATGTGCAGCGTGGAATTTCTGTGTTATCTGCAAACCTTTGCATACTAACTCAATAACTTTAGCACAAAAATGACTTCCGTTGTCACTCCAGATCACCCAAGGCAATCCGTATCGGGGGAAGTACTCCTTTAAAAGTGCTTTTGCTGTTGCTAAGGCCGCGTTTTCTTTAGTTGGGTAGGCCTCAACCCACTTACTGAACATACAAACCACCAGCAACACGTACTTTAAATTGTTTACATGTTCCATTTCAATGTTATCCATCTGAATGACCTCGAAAGGGAAGGAGGTTGGAGCAAAATTACCAGGTGGTACAGAGGTGCCTTTTCCGGGGTTATGTTGCAAGCACATCATACAGTATTTCACTAGGTGTGTTGCAACCTTAGAAATATTCTCGTTCTGCCATACCGGGTCCAGCAATTTGCAGATACCCTTTGCTCTTATGTGTGCTGGGCCATGGTGACTACAGGAAGAACATACGCATTTGTCAGTAGCCATCTGCATTTGTCTGACAAATCTGTCCAACACCCGTCCTCATCTAAGCGTCCTGTCCTCTCCTTCCATATTGCCAATTCATCTCTAGTCACGTCCTTCTGTATTTCCTTTCCACTTTCCACAGTGTCCTTGAATATCATGCTGTGTGGAACCCATCTAGCAGCACCCGCTACATTTTATTCAACTTTAACCTGGCCGTCTCCTTGGCTATCTGGTCATCAAACGCATTTCCCTTCCCAACATCGTCCACCACAGCTTTATGTGCGCTGCATTTTACTATAGCCAATTTATCAGGTAATGTCAATGCCGATA
Source organism: Triturus cristatus (assembly GCF_964204655.1). Taxonomy (NCBI): domain Eukaryota; kingdom Metazoa; phylum Chordata; class Amphibia; order Caudata; family Salamandridae; genus Triturus; species Triturus cristatus. The sequence goes on along the minus strand of NC_140580.1, from coordinate 278,196,573 downwards.
ACAGTCTAAGTATCAATGGACCGTACTGTATTGTTTGCCCATGGGAGGTGAGAAACCCTCTCTCTGCCCAAAGGCGTCTGAAATTGTGCGCTACTCAGAAGGCGTACTGGCTGTCTGTATGAATGTTAACAGTCAATCCCTCACTTAATTCACAAGCCCGTAGAAGGGCAACCAATTCTGCGGCCTGCGCTGACTGATAAGGTACACGAGATGTCTCAACTATCGTGTGCAATGTGGTAATCACATATGCTGCAGTGTTAGTACCGTCCTGCAATTTGAAACAAGAGCCATCGACATATAGTTCCCCTTGGGGTTCAGAAAAGGGAATATCAGTCAGGTCAACCCGTCCCTTCGTTTCCTCCTCAGTCCGAAATAAACAATCATGAACATCATTGTCCTTTGCATCTGAGGGGAGGGGTAGTAACGTGGCTGGGTTCAAGGTAGCACATCTTTTTATAGTGACATGTGGTGCAAATAAAGTTAATTCAGATCCAGTAAGATGTGAACTGGTGAGGTGCTGTGTCTTTGTCTTGTTAAACAGTGTGTCCACAGCATGAGGTACCTGTTGTAATTTACCACATGGTACATTCCGGCCACCCCCATCCTCCACTGTAGAGATGTAACGTTCAGAATGTTGACATGAAGGCAGCCTTGGAATGTTGACGAGGTTGCCTTCACTTTATGTTCCTGCCAGTAAGCTGAGGATGCAGTTAACCTTTTGACTTGAATAAAGATAACTAAGTTGAAAGATAAAGGTTGTACTTACTTCAGTACCATCACTGTAAGGTCAGTATCAAGAAAGAGCCCTGCCGATTTCCTGATAGATACCGCAGCCGCCGCTGCGGCTCTCAGACAGCTCGGGAGCGCCCTGGCGACATTGTCAAGAATAGCGGACAAATAAGCGCAGGGTCTCTGCTTACCTCCGAAACCCTGTGTTAGTACTGAGAGCACGCAACCTTCTGCCTCATGTACGTAGAGCACTAAAGACTTTTAGGAATCAGGAGTGCCAAGCACAGGTGCAAAGCAAAGCGCAGCCTTCAACTGATCAAAAGCTTCTTGCCATGCAGGTGTCCAGGGCAAGGGTTCATGCACATCTTTAGTGGTCAGGTAAAGAAGGGGTTTCGTTAGTAGGGATAAAGTAGGGATTCACTGACGACAATATGAAGTTATACCTAGAAACGCACGTACCTCACGTTGGGTCTTTGGAACAGGCATGTTAGTTATAGCCGCTATGCATTCTGGCGTTAGTCTCCGACCCTCCTTCGACAGTAGGTGATCTAAATAGGTAACCTCCTGTCGACAGAAGTGACATTTAAAAAGGGACACCTTGTGCCCGTTTTGTGCCAAATGCAACAATAATTGAACTGTGGCTGCTTTACAACCCTCTTCAGTATCCGAAGCCACCAGCAGGTCATCCACATATTGCAACAGAACATTACCAGAAGGGAGCTCTAGGGAGTCTAATTTTGCCTTTAAAGCCGGACTGTAAATACCGGGGCACGACACGACACGACAGAATCTAAAACTTCGTCCGGCTAATGAAAATCCAAAAAGGTGACGGCTATCTGTGTGGATCGGTATGCTAAAGAAAGCGTTCTTTAAATCAACAACGGAGAATAATTTTGCAGTCGGTGGAATCATAGTCAGTATTGGGGTGATGTCAGATACCACAGGATACTGAGGAACCACTATTTTATTAAACTCTCTCAAATCTATTACAAAACGGTAAACGTCTGGAGTGACGTCAGAACAGTCAGCTGGAGCCTTTTTAAGAATGGGAAGAATAAGGCTGTTACACACATTCGATACTGTCTCCTCCACGACCCCTGACTGTAGTAAATCCTGTATAATCTGCAATAAAGACTTTTCTCCTGCCTGTGAAATCTTGTATTGAGGAATGCGAGGCAACCTTGCATCATGTTTAACCGTTATTGAAATAGGCGGGATATCTAGTAACCCGACATCTGTGTCACCTGTAGCCCATAATGTGCGTGGCACCTCATGGAACTCGGGAGGGAGAGGATAGTTTTTTACAAAACATTGTGTGGCGTAAGCAACTCGGGGACCCACAGTCATATATACACAACCTGGAGAGCAATATATTGTGGCATGTAATATTTTTGACAAGTCCAATCCCATTACGTTTTCTCCACAATTTGATGTCAATAGGAATGGTGAATCAACTGTAAATGGACCAAGCGTCAGAGAAAGGGGCTTGGATATGGGGCTAATAACCGGTACACCTGAAAACCCACCGAAATGTTGTTCTGGCCAGACAGAGCTGCCCCCGGGACCAGGGAGCGAGAAACAGAGCAATTCATAGCTCCTGTATCCACTAGATATTTCTTGGGGGAGCCTTGCAGATCCGCAGTACCATATGGCCCACGCTGATCTACAGACACTGGAACTGGTCCCTTGCTCTGTCCCTGGCTGTCCTAGCTGTGTGAGAAACCTGTTACCCCATCCATATCATAATCATCATGATAGTACTGTCGTCCTCCTGATCCATCAAAATAGTTCCCACTCTCTTGAATTCGTGCAGTATTTTCGCACTGCATATCTCCATGTCCCCCTCATTTTCGTCTCCTTCCACTGAAACCCCTGTGTCCTGACATCTCATCTCTCAGCTGCGTTTTCGGACACTCACTTTGCCAGTGTTCCTCCTTTCTACAATTTGCACACTGATTTATTCTCAAAGGTGTATTTGAGGCACCACCCCTACCAGGCCTAGGGTCTCGCAGACCAAAACCTGAACCACGTCCTCTACCTCTTCCTCTCTCAACCTGCTGTAACAATACCCTTGTTTTTAGGTCTCTTGTTTTCTTTTCTACCTTTTCCTTGTCTTTATTCTCTCTATGTTCATAGTACTGAGCCATACTGCGTATCACTGATGGGAGGACGTCGTCCAAGTACTCTCTGCGGCTTGCAGTCAAGCAGCAATCTCAGGAAGTAAATTGCTAACAAATCTGTTCACGAACAAACAAATTCCCCGCTCCAGTGCCAGATCCTGGCCACTGAAATCTAGAAACACTCCTTCAAACCGAGTAAAGAAATCCCACACACTTTCGTCCTTCTTCTGACGTCATGCAGTCAACTTATCCCACTTTCCTAGGCGGGATAAGGGAATGCATGTAGGTGATGACTCGCCCGGCAGAGCCAACAATTCTGCTTTGGGTTTTTCACCAGGCTTGCGATCCTTGTCCCACACTCTAATCTCCTCCCATGTACCACCTAGCTCTAGTGCATGATCCTGAGTTTGAACCTGTCTCCATGTATCTACTGGTACCAATAAACTAAAAAATAATTATATATCAGCCAATGTCATCACTGTGGAATTGGCCGCCTCCGTTAGCTCCTTATAATATTCAATAGGATTTTTCCTCGGGTCTGGTAATTGGCCCTTCAGGGCAAGAACCTCACTCCTCTTCCAGGGAGTGTAAATCCATTGTTCTTCAAACCGAGCATCGACTCGTTGTCTAATTACAGTATTTGCAGAATCCCGCAATTCCGGTATTTCAGGATGATAGATGGGGTGCACCTCTCTCATAGGGTTCTGGGTCCCCAGTAGTGGAATCTTCTGACGCTATCAAACTCTATAACCCACCAAGGTAGATACATTACCAAAAACTTTGTTTGGGGCCATGTCTGTCATATACACTCTGTCTTGTATATCATAAATAATCTGCGGTGCCACTCCCCCAAAACACTGTTGCCACAACTGAATCAAAGTGGTCGACATATGCTAAAGGGCATGATGTTGTATAAAAGGTTCATAATCTTTCATCACACTCCAGATATCCTCCTCACTATAGATCGGGTGTCGAGCCCATTGAGCTGCCTGATTCCCTACAATATGCTTCTCCTCTGTTTCCACTGCGGAACGTATTAACCCCTTGTGTGCCACGCCCTTTCCCCGCCCTGTGCCGGCCGTTGCATTAGCGGGCGGGGTTCATGACGAGCTGGACTCGTCATGGGCACAGCGCAACCGCGGCCCATGACGAGTCCAGCTCGTCATGGGCACACAAGGGGTTAATATTCTTTTCACATGATCTGGCACCACGGGCCAGCCAGCGTCTGAAAGTCCACGTGCAGGGATCTCAGTATGCATCCATGACTGGGGTGTGGCGCTTGCGGAGGACAAAGCTAATGCAGAGACAGGCACTGCAGCAGCATAGGCGTCCAAAACTTGGGGTGTGAAGGGAAGGGAAGCAGTCATGACAGGCGCAAGGGAAGGATCAGTAGGGAGGAGAGATGAAGCAGAAAAGGGGGCAACATCCGCTCCTTGCTGAGGACGAGAAGAGGATGCGGTAGTGTCGTGGGCGCCGGAGGGGGCAGCCCCCATGTCCGGGGCTGGGGAAGTGGGGACCGTAGGGTATATATACTGCTGAGCATATGGCAACGGTGGGCAAGAGTCTAGAAGTTCCTCAATTAGTTCATCCCGTCCTCCCTAGCAACATAGCTTTTATCGACCTGTAGTCTAAACCTCCTGTTCTCACATTCTATACCCTTCTCTGTCTTTTCCCTGTCGTAGGCTACTGCCTTCTGTGTAATAGTTTGCGTCTCGTTTCTCCTGGCCACCTTCTCTGCCCTCATATGTCGTTGCTTCGCTTCCTTCTGCCGCACCCTCCACACCTCAAAGAATCAAACATAGACTGTGGACTTTGCCTAGCAAACCTTTTACCTTGCAAATAATTTATTTTCTGTTCATCAAATGAACCGGTAAGTGGCCATTGTAACTGAGCATTATCTTTAGTATACTTGTTCCATAACGTTTTAAACATAATAGGACCAATACCATGTTTGACATAAATATCAGAACTCGGGGTACCCTTCAGAGGTGCAGGTTGGCTCTCTTCCAACCACGTATCAGCTGAATGACAAGAACATCCAAAACATCCCAACTTACTGAAACAAGTCATTGTCAAACAAGCACCACCACAACCTTTCACCTATAAACAACTTACACTATCGTAAAATAATCAATGTGACAACAATTGCTCCTTCATTGCCATCAATTACCCAGAGACCTCTCTCAGCTCTCACACATACACCCGCAGCACTCACACCTTCATCTACAGGGACCTAGAACACACAATTACAAAACATTCAAAAATAATTCCTAAAATCATACTCGAGTCCACAGACCCGTCAAATACAGGATTCAAATCAATTGTCTTTCCACACCGTCGCAGGTGTCAAGCACAGCCCATCGGCTAGTGTCTCAATGATACAGAACACGTGTCTTTACCATACAAATACCATACCAGACATAGACCGTCGGCTCATGTCTACATCAGAGTACTGGCCTTAGCCCCAGACCAATACAAAACAAAACCGGACAATCCATAGACTGCCCCAGAGACCAAAAGACAGGCTTTTGCCACAGACCTTCTTCGGACCATTCCAAAACCTCATCTGGGACCCTTCTGGCTAGCGTTGCTCCAGACTTTTTCCAGAGCTTTCTGAAGCCTGCCACAGACCTTTCTGAAGACTGCCCAGTACCTCACTGGGAACACTGTGCGTCTTTTCAAAATCTCCAATAAACTCACCAAAGATCTGGCACATTACCTGCGAACAGACCCGTGCCTTTTACAAAGTGTCCAATTTCCAGTTGGCCCGGCAGGCTGCTCACAAGCGCTCCGTATTCCTCAAGGGTCCACCGACCCACCATACAATGGCGCCATTTTTACCATACAATTCAAATCAGTCACCTGGTGCACACAGGTTCACGCAAGTTATTCTCCACCGCTGACTCTCGAGGCCAAACGGTCATCTCCAAGGTTTTCCCTTCTGGACTCCCCCCAATGGCCGCTAGATGGGGATCTGCCCGATCGGGGAGGTGGAGCAGCTGCAAGAACCAAACTTGGTCTTGGATATGAGGGCCCTCTGATCCGACTGACCAACCAGGTACCACCCCAGCCTCTACGTCCCGACTACGGGGGAGAAAACCCTTTTGCAGAGTCCCTGTTCGGGTGCCATCTGAAGGACGTGGCTGTAATTCCATGCTGGTTGTACCGACAACCACTTACTATGCCTTCCCAAAATGAAGAGTCGGTCAGACAGTGGAGAAAACACAACAAGCGTTCATTATCATATATCTCTATAGAGGAGCCCCGTCAGAACCTCACCCAAAGGAGTGCATCGAGAGGACTAACGAACCAACACTTGCTAATAGATGATAAACCTTTCTGGAGACTTCGGCCACGCCCACATTGGAAAACTACCAGCCAGAGCCAGACAGGAACAAAGGAGGCACAGAGAGATGAGCTTGCACCTGCCAGTGGGTCGCGTTGTCAGCGGCCCAAGGCCACTGTGCCGAGTCTCAGCGTCTCCCAACATGAGAACATTATGAAGTGTAGCCGATGGAATGTAAAACAAATTGCAATGTTCTGCTGAAGCAAGCGGTTTTGTTTCCAGGCCTAACGTGAGCACAAATACAGACAAGCAATGATTACGAAATCCAATATGGAGGCACATTAGTCAAGCAGGCCTTTATGCTGCAGGCGCGGTTTTAGTAGGCTGCCAACATGAACAGCAATACATTTCATTTAGCCACACAATGCTAACACAATACAAAATGACAAATACGACTAGAGGAAAAGGATTTCAAATCCGTCAAGTATGGCAGTGAAATGTTTGTGCATTCTTTGATCATTTTAAACAATTCAAATCCCTGCTTCTGGGCATAGCTTGCAAGAGTATGTCATGGATTTGTAGTTTATGTAAGTTAGCTCAGTGGGTTAATGATTTGATGAAAAATGTCCTTCTGTTAGCTTGTTATGTGCCTGCTTCAAACCGCTTATTACAACTTGCAATGGATAGGTCTAAAACATATTAGTTCTGAAGTATTTCCTTCTATGGTTTGCTTAAAATTCGTGCCATTGGTGGTCACAAACACATATTATCAAGAGCCAAAAAACCCCTTCTAATTATCTGCAAAACGAAACCACATAATGAAACCAATCTATATACTTTCCAAAAGCATAAATGACAACCAAACCAACCTTTTACAATAGACCTAATCAAAAAGATCATATACTCCCTACCCATATCCCCTTGAAGAGAAGGGTGGGTGGGATAATGCTAGACTCCTTTTCTTCAATAAAATCTCAATTCTTTATTCAGTTAACCTATAAGAATTGCCATTTTATGTCAAGACAGGACACTAGCATTATGTATGTTCAAAACTTTTTCAAAACATATTTTGAAACATGATCCACAGCCTTAAAATAAAACCTCATAAATGTTTCAGCAGATGACCAATCAGCTCCCTTTAAAATGTCCTCTAAAAGACCTCCCATCATACAGACTTTACTTGCCATAGCTCCTCTGACTGAATGAGCTGCAAACTTAGATATATGCACACCTGCTTCATTCATAGCTGCTTTTACCCATCTTGCAATCGTAGCATTACTTACTGCTTTAAAAGGTTTTACTTAGGAAATTAATATTTGATAAACCCATATGCCTCTCTCATCCAACCTTCTTGGCTCATACTCTTTCAAACAATGTACCACACATAGATTAGGCGAATCATCAAATCTCGGGTAGAAAATGGATCCTGACATTGTCTTAGTCCGTTTACAAATCTCAAAAACCATACCATCTGGCTGAAAAAACCTATGTGACTCTTCTAAATTTTTAACATCCGAAACTTCAGAAAGAATTAAGGCAAAGCAATGTAGCCAACGTCCAGGTCAGCTCTCTTACGTCCAAATATTTATTACTTGGCCAACCTTGAAATAACTGCAAAACCAAATCCACATCCCACAAAGTCGGATTCTTTGCAGTAGGTGATCTCTTCAAACAAATTCCCTCCATTACTCTGCAGACCAAAAGGCTTTACCCACAGAAATACCCTGTACTAATGAACGTCCTGCTGCCACAGCTGACCTATAGCAATTTAAAGTCCTATGTGACATTCTTTTCTCCAACAGATCTGCTAAAAGATTTGCCACCTCTACATCATCAGCCTCCACAGGATTCAAACCCCTTTCCATGGACCAACATAATCACACCTTTCATGCTCCTCTACACCTTGTCCTTGTCGCCCATGACTCCTCGAGTAAACTCAAATCTGATTCCGAAAGCCCAGAGATTGTTCCAGAAAACCTGACTTCAGCAAAGGATGCTCCTCTCTCTATGCCCTATAACAGTCCTCTGAAAGTCCTGATTAAATATGGCCCTTCCACCGCTAACTCCATCACCGTTGGAAACCATGGTTGTGTCTTCCAAAAAGAAGTTACTAGTACCAGCTGACATCTCTGCCTCCTCACCCTCTCTGAGTCATTGCGAATGGGACAAATGCATAACCTCTTCTTCCTCTTCAATCCTGTAAAAACGCATCTATCGCTACTGCTCCTAGATCCGGCCTCCAACTCACATAATTTGTTAACTGATAAGTCAGTCTGGAGGCAAACAAATCTAAATCCAAAGGACCCAACAACCTCAAAATTTAATTTAAAAATGCAGGCCCAGTTCACAAAGGTAAAGCTAGACGAAATCTAACTTTACAACTTTCTGCATTCACAAGGGGCATTTAATACTCGTAAATGCCCTTTGTGAATACTGAAAGTCAAAAAGTTAGACTTTCGTGTAACTTTAACTTTGTGAATCGAGCCCATACTCTCTTAATTTCCAATCGCTGTAACCAATTACATTTCTGAAATTTCAATCCACTACCACATTCTGCTTCCTAGGCAAGTACTCTGCTATCTGAAAGAGACCATTAGTTATAGATTCCTTACCTTAGAATTAACCCTAGGCGTCAGACTGGATCCAGGTAATTTTTCTGTAGCAGTACCCCTGTGCGTCGGTAGGTGGTGTTGGTCGACTCCGCATCCGCTGTCGGCGTCGTGGTCAGCGGGATAAAGTCGGGGTGTCTACTTAGATGCCACCCGTGTGCTCTGACATCAGTTCTTTCAGCCAGTGCAGATCTGGAGAGAACTTGCTCCTTAGTCATTTTTTGACAAGACTTCTAAAAAATGTTATTGATGTCTTTTTTGAGTCTTCGACTCCTGGTAGCATGAGGGATGTCCCATTGTGGGACCGGCTTCAAGCCTATGACTCTTGTCATAAGTTGATGTCTGTTACAGATCCGCACCTCGTGTGCCTGGAGTGCTCAGACTTTCGGGCCAAGTATCCAAAGTTTTTGCGGGAGCAGTCCTGGAAGCTTTTGGAGGCCCGGCAATCTGCTCCATGTTGTTCGAGGTCCCGGTCGAGAGGAAGGTCTCGGGACCAGTCGCGGAGCCATTACCACTCGTCAGCGGAATCTTCGCACTCCTCGGGTAAGTCGAAGCACAAGAAGAAGGCGAAGAAGCATCGCCGCTCTTCTCCCCGTCCGTCGGCAGACGCTACGCGGGACCCAGCGTGTCATCGCTCTCCAGCTCCGTCTTCGGAGCCCGCTTCTGGGATGACTCCACGCTTTCCTCCCTTACCCAGAGACGATGCTTCCCCTGCCCAGCTTCAAGCTTTTTACAAAGCGCTTCACAGCATCTTTGGACAGCCGACTTCTCCAGCGTGCCTTGAGGCCCCATGGACTTGGCTGGTGTCCCTGGGCCTATGATGCCGGCGGCTTCGGCTCAGGCGCCAGAGGGGCCCTCGAGTATCCAGGCCTGGATCCGGATCAGCACCAGTCGACCTCATGGCGGTGATTTCACTGACAACACCCTGACGCCGGTTGTGCCCCAACTGGTGTATACGCCAGCCTCACCCCAGACTTGGACACGGAGCCGTACCGACATCGCCCGACATCGGTACGGGCAGTGGAGGGTACTTTTGTCCCACTGTTCATCTCTGGTGTTCCCTGTCACCCTGAGTGGCAGCCAGAGGAGGGTGAGGAGGACTGGGAGGAGTCTGGAGACCCTTTAGCTACCAGCTTGAGGAGCTGGACTGGCAAGAGGAACTGGGTGATGCCAGTGGTTTGGATATCTCCCCAGGCCTTGGCATGCTCTCCTCCCCCTACCATGGCTACGGAGGAGGGAGCTTTGTATGCAGTAGTGTTGCCTAGGGCGGCTGATCCCTTGGGCCTGGAGCTTCCTATGGTGGCGATCAGGACTAACCTCCTGACAGGTACTTCAACAAGCAGGAGCCTCTTTGGAGCCCCTGATGCCTTTTAATGAAGCCCTCACCGACGTACTTCTGGGCACTTGGTCCAAGACCAGCACAGGGGCTCCTGTGGACAGGATGATTGCCCGATGCCACTGCCCGGCCACGGCCAAGGGAGCTATCAAAAGGGTCCCTGTGCCAGAAGTAGGTCGTGGTTTTTACTCCCACTACTTTCTGGTACCAAAGAAGGACAAAGGCCTGCGTCCTATCCTAGACCTCAGAGCCCTCAACCACTTCCTCCGGAAGGAGAAGTTCAAAATGCTCACGCTGGCTCAAGTGCTGTCTGCCCTCGATCTCGGAGACTGGATGGTAGCGTTGGGCTTGCAGGACGCCTGTTTCCACTTCCCCGTCCTGCCACCCCACAGGCATTACCTACGGGTCACGGTAGGCCACAAGCAATTTCAGATTGCCGTGCTCCCTTTGCGCTTACCAGTGCCCCTCTGGTGTTCATGTGATGGCAGTGGTCGCAGCTCATCTGCACAGATCAGGGGTTCCAGTCTTCTCTTATCTTGACAAATGGCTGTTGAAGGCGAGCTCGCCGCAGGCTGTCTTCTCCCACCTCCAGACTACGGCGGACCTCCTGCACTCGCTGGGGTTCACTATCAATGTGCTGAAGTCACACCTGATTCCCTCTCAGAAGCTCCTTTTCATCGAAGCAGTTCTGGATACAGAGCAGTTTCAGGCTTATCCTTTCGAGCAGCGAGTCCTGGATATTCGGGCTATGATACCGATGTTTCAGCCTCTATCCCAGACTTAGGTGAGAATGACCCTGAGACTGCTGGGCCTCATGGCCTCCTGCATCCTGCTGTTGGATCATACCATGTGGCATATGTGGGCTCTTGTTCTGCTTGGGTTTTCGGATCAGATAGAACCCGCTCAGCAGAGCCTCTCTAACCCAAACCAGAACGTTACCCCCTCCCTAGGGCCTGTTCACACCTAAATAACCACATATATGTACCACCTAAGGACAGGGAATTCCTACTATATATACCAAGACCTACAAATCACAGCCTCGCGGTCCCAAATGGACCCAGGACTTCCTGCCCAGACGGCAGCCACAGACTTCCTGCCCAGACGGCAGTCACAGCCTCGCGGTCCCAAATGGACCCAGGACTTCCTGCCCAGACGGCAGCCACAGCCTCGCGGTCCCAAATGGACCCAGGACTTCCTGCCCAGACGGCAGCCACAGCCTCGCGGTCCCAAACGGACCCAGGACTTCCTGCCCAGACGGCAGCCACAGCCTCGCGGTCCCAAACGGACCCAGGACTTCCTGCCCAGACGGCAGCCACAGCCTCGCGGTCCCAAACGGACCCAGGACTTCCTGCCCAGACGGCAGCCACAGCCTCGCGGTCCCAAACGGACCCAGGACTTCCTGCCCAGACGGCAGCCCCAGACTTCCTGCCCAGACGGCAGTCACAGCCTCGCGGTCCCAAACGGACCCAGGACTTCCTGCCCAGACGGCAGCCTTAGCACGAGTTCATCCTATAATTACCACAACATCAGTGTTACTATATATCAGATCACACAAAGACAGCTAGTTGAGCACAACTTGTTCCCCAGTTCGAAGGGCTCCTTTCTCCCTTATTCAGTTACCACCTACCTGATCAGGATTCCATGTTAAGTCACAGCTGACTAGAAGAATAGGTTACCCTCTTACACAAGAACACGTAGCACATATTGCTTTACTACAAACTGAATACTTTATTTAGTTATTACATGCACACTCACGGAACATAATACATATCACATGACCTGCAAAGAAAAGTGAAAGATTAAGTTGTACACTCTAATAGTAAGGGGTTGACATCACCTTGGTCGTATGTAGCCTGCACTCAATGGTCATCTAGGTTCCCTTCTCGTCTGCGCCTCGGCTTCGCCTGGAAGTCACACCTCCGCAATCACGGGTTTACTCCCGTCTCCCTCTCCGAGTCACTGGGACCTCTTCCTCATCGGCTACTCTCTTCTCTTTAGAATATCTATCTCTCGGTTTTTCTCCACCTCCAAGTTTGTCATCTGTCTTCCCTGGAATGAGTAGCAGCTTTACTACTAACGGCCAGGTGCCGCCCATGGACAAGAAGCAAGTGCAAGTATCTGCCTCAGACTTTCACTAATATAGAGGTGCATTTTCTCATGGAAAATTCCAGCCCGTAACCTGCCACCCACCAAATTCTTGTACCTCCCCGTACCAAGGACACGTTCCCAGCCGGCCGGCCTGATGTAGTGTCTTCGGCATGAAGAAAAATACAATCCTTCGATAAGGGCCGGCCTGAACCGGTTCTCTCCAAGCGAATAACACCTCGTAACTAAAACATCACCCTCGACCTAGAAACTTTCCAAGCTGCCGGAGAGGAAAGAAAGATGGAGTCTCTCCCGTTTAAGGCCTACCAGGCCTGGATTCAGCACGACTCCATGAAATACCCTCACTATAGAACAGATTACCCCTAATACTAACGGATCTATCCTCTAGGATATATGTGCAAACCCTAATCTATGGGGAAGAACACAGGATCATGTCGAAGTGCCTAATAAATAGGCTCTATACACTACTCTAACCCTTAGACTTGAATGGAAAGAGACTGAAGTCACCTAAATCACCCTTCAACACAATAAGACCGGAAAAATCGAGCAGTACATTTCACCCTTGACTTCAGTCTATTATACATTCATTAAATGGAGTTAACATCTGTGGAAGAATAATATGAAACAAAGCTAACTGATCTATGTCTAGTACCAAGTGTGCAGAATTGAAATAATGAAGGAATACACTGAATAAAGCAACAGATAGAAATCAAAACAGCAACAGCAATCAAAATACCACCTAATATTCGGCGTAGCGCGTGTATATCAGGTAACCAATTAAAGAGCCAGTCAAACCACCCCTGGTCAATGTGTTTTCTAACTTCTTCTGTTAAGTCACGCAACTTGTCGATGTGAGCACGAATGGACTGTGTATGGTCAGACAAGTTAAAACAACAGAGACCTTCGAAGTCCGAACAATCATGTCCATGTTTAAGCAAAAGATAATCAATGGCTGCTCTATTTTGCAAAATGGCCCTACGTTCACCCTGGGCGTCTAATAGCATGTCAGACAAAATTGTAGAAGTATGATTAATAGATTTCACCATCCAGCAGGCCATTTTCCCAATAGATTTGGCATTATAAACCGCCAAAGCAGGAACACCAATAATTGAAACAGCTACGCTAAGGTATTCAGACTTGGAATATAAATGCAAAGATGGGTCACAATCCTCCTGTAACATTACAGTATCTCGAAGCACACGAGAGTTGGCATTCGGGTGCGATGCAAACATCAACAAACTGAGTCTCGTAATGGCACAAGGGCCTCCGGAAATGTTTGCAGGGACAAATGGCCAGGAAGTATTACCACATGAGAAAAGCCATCCGGCAGGTAGTAACATCGTGCGATAGTGACTGGGGGTAACTACCAAACTATTACAAGTCATATTGTTCTGAACTGAAACACATGTGGTCGGTGTCCTTTGAAAGCACAAAGTCCGTTCGTGAGCGGTAAATGAAGTGGCGCCTTTCAGTTTGAGGCGTAGACATTCAGAGATCGCACTAGGATTACACGTAAGAAAGAAGCACAAATCACCTTGTGTGATATTATAAGTAAGTATTTGGGACTGGATGGGGGTTTGCTCGTTCGGCAATTCAATACATAGGGGGCAATATACATGGGTAGCAAAATCACCCAGGAGAATATTGGGACGGGCCTTCGAGACATTAAAAATATCAGTCAAAGTTTCTAATGAGGCGGGGACAGCAACCAGGCAGGTCGCCAGAATGTCATGGACAGATCTCATCGGTGTCAAACAGAAGTGAGGGGCGTCAGTCACCCTCTTGGCAAGTGCGGTCCAAAAGTTCGATGATGAATCCCATGCAGCGAAGGAACGCAACACTCGGGTTCCCAGTTCATCCCGGGTTGATAGGATCCCTCCTTTCTCGTCGTACCAGTCCGAAAACAGTCCGGCTCCGACACATCCTGCAGCAACAATCCAAAGAATGATCTGAAAGAGAACCAAATACAGACATTAATCATTCTCGTAAATAACATTTATCAGCCGGGACCGCTTCCCAGCTATCTTTCCCTGGTCTCATAACCAAAATGGTATTATCCTGACCGGTGGCAATGACCTCTGCTTGTTCAGGGGGATTCTTAGGCGACTGCACCCAAACTCTGGCCCCAGGATTATCCGTGGAGCCAAAACCTTTCTGGCCACGTACAGTTAGCAACGTTGGAGCAGTGCCTTTCATTAATACACCACTGAAAACAGGCATTATCAGTAATTGAGCCACTCGGTCAGTGCGATGTATCAGTAAGTCAATCTCACTGCTATTCAGCAGGAGCACCTTAATCTCTCCCTGATAATCACTGTCGATAATTCCTCCAAGCACCTGAATGCCTTTTACAGCCAGCCCCGATCTAGGGGCGATCAATCCGAAATTTCCAGGTGGTATCTGAACACCAACACCTGTCTCTATGATGACTCGATCTGTACTTTTTATAACAATGTCATCCATAGCATGCAAGTCTAAACCTGCCGACCCTGGGGTCGCTCTACATGGAGCCAAAGCTCCGGGAGTAATTTCCCAATACATCACGGTTTCTCTGATTTCATTAGGCATAGCCTCAGCATTCGGGGGAAACAAACGCATGAGTGGAGATTCAGCATTTAAAAAAAAGGACGATTGTTCAAAATCAATAGTGCTTGGGGCAAAAAGTCTCGCCAATTTTTATACTTGTCATCCGTTAACTTACGCAACTGGTCCTTTAGCAGACCATTCAATCTCTCCACCAGGCCCGAGGCCTGTGGGTAGTAGGGGATATGGAATATCCATTCAATATTGTTTTCCGCACAGAACTCCTGTACCAATCTTCCACGAAAATGGGATGCATTATCAGATTGAATTTGGAATGGCACACCATAGTACATCATAATTAATTCTAATGTTTTAATGGTATTCAATTGGGTAGCTTGCTTACAGGGAAGGGCTACCAGCAGGCCACTGTATGTATCAACAATAGTGCAAACATATTGACAATTCCTACTCATGGGAAGTGGACCAATGTAATCGATCTGCCAAATTTGAGCGGGCAATTTGCCGCGATGTAAATGACCTTTAACAATTTGGGGCACCTTACGCCGTCTGATATGCTGGCAAACGGGGCAGTGTAAAATAACATTTTTGATTAAATCTAAGGGAATGTAAATTCCTCGATCAGCAGCCCACCTGCTAGTGGCCTTCTCTCCAAAATGTCCTGCCTTCTGGTGTGCCCATTTCGCCAATCCCGCAATATCAGAATCTTGCCTGTCCACCACTGCCTCAGCAATTTTAGACTTCTCATCTGCAATGTTATGAAAAAATTTGTCAAGAGAATCTATCGGGGTGTGAGCGTCCACATGGAAGATTGTAACAGTACTCTGTGGGAGCATCTCCCAAATTTCTTGCCATAACTCTTTTCCCCATAATTCTTTGGAATGTAACTTCCAATTATGGGAATGCCAAGTTGGCAACCAAACAGCCAGTCCATTGGCAGTGGACCAAGAATCAGTGAAAATATGACATGTACCAGGTAACTCTTGTTTCAAAACTTGGTAAACAGCGTAAAGCTCGGCCAATTGGCTGCTTTTACCTTCACCAGTTGTGCTCAATAATTTCTGTGTGATCGGATTATAGGACACCGCCTTCCAGTGCCGTGTCATCCCTATAAACCTCGCTGAACCATCAGTGAACCAAACATGGTTTCTTTCCGCTGCGGACAAATCATCAAAAGGCTTACCCCACTTGACAGGAGACTCCTGTGCTAAAGGTACGGAACATTCACTCTCAGTCTCAGTCGATGGCGCTCGCGCCACCTGCTTATGTAAAGAAGCAACTCCTTTCGGGCCCACGCGTGCCCTGTCTTGTATGTACCATTTCCATTTAATCACACTCGCCTCTTGAGCGTGTCCAATTCGGTGAGTTTTCGGCGAACTCAGAACCCACTGCATGATAGGAATTTCCGGACGCAGAACTATATCATGTTCCAAAGTCAATTGCTCGGTATCCACCAGAGCCCAATAACAAGCAAGTAACTGTTTCTCAAAGGTGTGTAACGCTCACCAGCATCAGGTAACTTTTTGGTCCAAAAACCTAACGGTACTTTACTCCTGCCTTGTTTCTGCCACAAACTCCAATTTGCATAAAGGCCCTGTACAGACACATTCAAATCCACGTCACCATCACGTACAGGCCATAAATCCAGAGCATGTTGAATTGCCTCTTTTGCCAGACTAAACGCATCTTGCTGTGGTTTATCCCATTCAAATGCATTCTTTTTACGCGTGACCCGGTACAAGGGGGCCAATATTTGACTCAAATGAGGAATATGCTGGCGCCAAAAGCCAAACAGACCAATGAAGCTCTGGGCTTCTTTCCTATTTCTAGGAACTGCAAAATCAAGAATCTTCTGTTTAACCTGAGGGATCACTTCACGGTGCCCTTCATGCCAATTAATACCCAAAAATTTTACAGCCTGGGACGGACCTTGCAATTTATCTGGGTTGATTTCCCAACCTTTCTCACGCAGGCACTCAATGACTCTGTCTAATTGGGTCTGAACTTCCTCTTGTGTTTCGCCTTGGATCAAAACATCATCAATATAATGACATATCTGAATTTGGGGATGAACCGGTACCTCAGCCAAATGCTCTGCCACCAGCCGGTGACATATCGTAGGACTATGCACATAGTTCTGGGGAAGACTTCTAAACGTCATCTGACGCCCGTTCCACGTAAAACTGAATTGTTCCTGACACTCTGGGGCAATCGGAATTGAAAAGAAAGCATTGGCAATATCAATGGACGCGTACCATGTACCTGGATGCTTTTGGATTCTCTCAATAAGTGTAATAACATCCGGTACTGCAACAGTCAAAGAGGGTGTGTGCTTGTTCAATTCTCGATAATCAACGGTCATGCGCCAAGAGTTATCACTCTTACGCACCGGCCAAACAGGATTATTCCAAGCAGAAGTAACTGGGGTTATGACTCCTGCATCCACTAACTCCTGAATAGTGGTACTAATCTCCTCATGACCACCTGGAATACGATACTGCTTCTGACAAACCACTTTTGTCGCATGGGGAACTTGTATGGGGGGCATTCTTAAACGACCAACCCGTATAGGTCTGGACGATATATAATGCGTTGTTCCAAATTGGTAACATCCGTCATCTAGATGCAAAGTCATTCCTCTCAAAATATCAATCCCAATTATGAATTCTAGAAGTGGCACTACTAGTACAGAATACTCTTTTCTAGGAATTCTACCTATTCTCATTTCAAGCAAAGTTTGAACTGCAGGGGTTTCTTTTCCACCTAATCTGGTAATAGTAAAAGGCTGACCTGTAAACTTCTTTGATTTTCCATGAATAAGAGTGGCCTCCGCTCCTGTATCTACCAATGCTCGGGCCCTTTGGATATTACGATGTCTCCAATAAATATCAATATCTACATAGGGTCTATTATCTCTGTGAGCCCATCTGTGTACCGGAGCTTGACCTATTTCCTAGTCATTCTTACTGCATTCTGTGTACCAGGATAGATCAGGATAAAGACTCTCACGTTTCTTAGGTATCGGTACCTCCTGTTCATATCCATTCCCAGTACGGAACGGATTCGTATCTTCTGCATTGTACTGCGGGTTACGATCGACCAAACTGTGACGATCCTCTCTCCTCCTCAACTCAGGGGATTGATCCCTATCATCTCTACGTCTGCTGTAAACATAGTCAGTTCTCCCCCTTTCTCTTTCCCCCTCTCTCTCCCTGTCTCTCTCTCGACGGGGGGACACATCATGTGCAGAACGTCGATCATCACGACGAACAGAGCGCCCACGGCGGTCGTCATCACCGCTACCGTCAGAACCACCACGATCACACTCAGTGGTCCGAACACGCCGGGCACCCTCCTTTCGATCCAAGCCACGTTTGCGAAACAACTCCCACAAACGAGCAGTAGTCTCACCATCAATGTCCTCCCTCCGCACACCATCAGCCAGAAGACCAGAAAAAATATCACGTCTAGTAAGTTTATTTTCACCAGGAGTACGAGTGTCAGGCCGGGACTGACGTTCAGGTTTAAACCACTCACCCAACTCACCGAGTTGGCGCACCGATTCCAAAACCGTAGATAATACGTTACCAGTCTGATTAATCAATAAAGTCATCATGACCTGCTTATAGGCAACAGGGGAAGATCGAATGATACGGTTCCGCACAGAAGATGTCAATGAACCATCAAGCAACCTGTCAGCAGTACCCAGAAAAATTGCCGTTTTCATCACCTCCTCTTTGAGACGTTGAGCAGCATCACGCAAAGTATACCACGGCTTGTCATTCACAGGCCAGTCAGATTCAGTAGGATATTTTAGATTACAACCCTCAGTCGCCAATTGGAGTAAAGAAATCTGACCAACACCAGTATAGTTACGAAAATGATCCTGCACAGTAGAATCCAAACTCAAGGAACAGAACTTTAAACAATCGCCAGTATCCAACATAATACCAGCAGCGCCCAGTTCATAAAGGCGCACCATCCATGTGAGCAAGGACTCACCAGCTCGCTGCCGAAATCGCTGCAAAATATCACTAATTTCCTGCTGAGTAAAGTCTTCTAAACAGTCCAAAGAAATACCCTGCGGAGCATTGGGAGACTGCTGCAACTTCCGACGGAAAACTGGATGCGCAGAAACCGCGGGACGAGCATCACAAGGAGCCCGATCAGTACTCGTAGAGGGACAATCAGTGGAAGAGGCATTGATCCCACTCGAAGAACGAGCGTAATCACGGGGTGCACCATCAAAGGTGCGAGAAGCAGATTTACAATCATGGCGGGAGCGAGAAGACTCGCGCTTGGCAGACTCCTCACCCGAGGAACAAGAATCAGTCGAGTTCCAGATATTACCATCCCATTCATCAGGATTCCAATCCAGCCCGGCTGTCGCCACGACCAGACGCACCTTTCGCGTCGAAACCCGACCACGCCGATTCTTGTATTTATAACGAGCAATTCGCACAGCCGCCCGTTCGGCAATAGTTTGGTAAGTCTCAAGTTTATCAGCAAGCAACTTATTTTGACACCACAACAAAGTATGAGAATTCTGAATCTCAACAAAGTGCGCTTCCACATCTTTAAGAGAGATCTGTAACTTCAACAATCTCTCATGCAGAATCCTGTATGCAGACAAAAGAATCCAACCTCTGCGCCCCAAAATGGGAATCTCCTCACCCTTCGATACGGGTGCCTTCTGCAAACAAGCAATCACATCAGCCGGCTCTGCCAGCTCCAAAGAAGAATTCCAATTCTCACTCAAACCAGTGGAATCAGCCCACTCACGGGCCAAGGCTTCATAAGGCGTTGAATCCCATCCGGGAATATCAACGGGCAACTTAAAAGTAGATTTAGACCTTCTAGAAAACATCGTGAAAAAGGAAAAAGAAGAAAAGAAGAAAAAGAAAAGAAGGAAGAAAAATAAAAATTATACACACAAATATACAAAAATAAAATGCAAACAAAACCACGCACGCGCCGAAAGCAAACACAAGACAAACACAACGCACACAGGTTTTCGTAAACGGTTCGTGACGCCAAATGTTCTGCTTGGGTTTTCGGATCAGATAGAACCCGCTCAGCAGAGCCTCTCTAACCCAAACCAGAACGTTACCCCCTCCCTAGGGCCTGTTCACACCTAAATAACCACATATATGTACCACCTAAGGACAGGGAATTCCTACTATATATACCAAGACCTACAAATCACAGCCTCGCGGTCCCAAATGGACCCAGGACTTCCTGCCCAGACGGCAGCCACAGACTTCCTGCCCAGACGGCAGTCACAGCCTCGCGGTCCCAAATAGACCCAGGACTTCCTGCCCAGACGGCAGCCACAGCCTCGCGGTCCCAAATGGACCCAGGACTTCCTGCCCAGACGGCAGCCACAGCCTCGCGGTCCCAAACGGACCCAGGACTTCCTGCCCAGACGGCAGCCACAGCCTCGCGGTCCCAAACGGACCCAGGACTTCCTGCCCAGACGGCAGCCACAGCCTCGCGGTCCCAAACGGACCCAGGACTTCCTGCCCAGACGGCAGCCACAGCCTCGCGGTCCCAAACGGACCCAGGACTTCCTGCCCAGACGGCAGCCCCAGACTTCCTGCCCAGACGGCAGTCACAGCCTCGCGGTCCCAAACGGACCCAGGACTTCCTGCCCAGACGGCAGCCTTAGCACGAGTTCATCCTATAATTACCACAACATCAGTGTTACTATATATCAGATCACACAAAGACAGCTAGTTGAGCACAACTTGTTCCCCAGTTCGAAGGGCTCCTTTCTCCCTTATTCAGTTACCACCTACCTGATCAGGATTCCATGTTAAGTCACAGCTGACTAGAAGAATAGGTTACCCTCTTACACAAGAACACGTAGCACATATTGCTTTACTACAAACTGAATACTTTATTTAGTTATTACATGCACACTCACGGAACATAATACATATCACATGACCTGCAAAGAAAAGTGAAAGATTAAGTTGTACACTCTAATAGTAAGGGGTTGACATCACCTTGGTCGTATGTAGCCTGCACTCAATGGTCATCTAGGTTCCCTTCTCGTCTGCGCCTCGGCTTCGCCTGGAAGTCACACCTCCGCAATCACGGGTTTACTCCCGTCTCCCTCTCCGAGTCACTGGGACCTCTTCCTCATCGGCTACTCTCTTCTCTTTAGAATATCTATCTCTCGGTTTTTCTCCACCTCCAAGTTTGTCATCTGTCTTCCCTGGAATGAGTAGCAGCTTTACTACTAACGGCCAGGTGCCGCCCATGGACAAGAAGCAAGTGCAAGTATCTGCCTCAGACTTTCACTAATATAGAGGTGCATTTTCTCATGGAAAATTCCAGCCCGTAACCTGCCGCCCACCAAATTCTTGTACCTCCCCGTACCAAGGACACGTTCCCAGCCGGCCGGCCTGATGTAGTGTCTTCGGCATGAAGAAAAATACAATCCTTCGATAAGGGCCGGCCTGAACCGGTTCTCTCCAAGCGAATAACACCTCGTAACTAAAACATCACCCTCGACCTAGAAACTTTCCAAGCTGCCGGAGAGGAAAGAAAGATGGAGTCTCTCCCGTTTAAGGCCTACCAGGCCTGGATTCAGCACGACTCCATGAAATACCCTCACTATAGAACAGATTACCCCTAATACTAACGGATCTATCCTCTAGGATATATGTGCAAACCCTAATCTATGGGGAAGAACACAGGATCATGTCGAAGTGCCTAATAAATAGGCTCTATACACTACTCTAACCCTTAGACTTGAATGGAAAGAGACTGAAGTCACCTAAATCACCCTTCAACACAATAAGACCGGAAAAATCGAGCAGTACATTTCACCCTTGACTTCAGTCTATTATACATTCATTAAATGGAGTTAACATCTGTGGAAGAATAATATGAAACAAAGCTAACTGATCTATGTCTAGTACCAAGTGTGCAGAATTGAAATAATGAAGGAATACACTGAATAAAGCAACAGATAGAAATCAAAACAGCAACAGCAATCAAAATACCACCTAATATTCGGCGTAGCGCGTGTATATCAGGTAACCAATTAAAGAGCCAGTCAAACCACCCCTGGTCAATGTGTTTTCTAACTTCTTCTGTTAAGTCACGCAACTTGTCGATGTGAGCACGAATGGACTGTGTATGGTCAGACAAGTTAAAACAACAGAGACCTTCGAAGTCCGAACAATCATGTCCATGTTTAAGCAAAAGATAATCAATGGCTGCTCTATTTTGCAAAATGGCCCTACGTTCACCCTGGGCGTCTAATAGCATGTCAGACAAAATTGTAGAAGTATGATTAATAGATTTCACCATCCAGCAGGCCATTTTCCCAATAGATTTGGCATTATAAACCGCCAAAGCAGGAACACCAATAATTGAAACAGCTACGCTAAGGTATTCAGACTTGGAATATAAATGCAAAGATGGGTCACAATCCTCCTGTAACATTACAGTATCTCGAAGCACACGAGAGTTGGCATTCGGGTGCGATGCAAACATCAACAAACTGAGTCTCGTAATGGCACAAGGGCCTCCGGAAATGTTTGCAGGGACAAATGGCCAGGAAGTATTACCACATGAGAAAAGCCATCCGGCAGGTAGTAACATCGTGCGATAGTGACTGGGGGTAACTACCAAACTATTACAAGTCATATTGTTCTGAACTGAAACACATGTGGTCGGTGTCCTTTGAAAGCACAAAGTCCGTTCGTGAGCGGTAAATGAAGTGGCGCCTTTCAGTTTGAGGCGTAGACATTCAGAGATCGCACTAGGATTACACGTAAGAAAGAAGCACAAATCACCTTGTGTGATATTATAAGTAAGTATTTGGGACTGGATGGGGGTTTGCTCGTTCGGCAATTCAATACATAGGGGGCAATATACATGGGTAGCAAAATCACCCAGGAGAATATTGGGACGGGCCTTCGAGACATTAAAAATATCAGTCAAAGTTTCTAATGAGGCGGGGACAGCAACCAGGCAGGTCGCCAGAATGTCATGGACAGATCTCATCGGTGTCAAACAGAAGTGAGGGGCGTCAGTCACCCTCTTGGCAAGTGCGGTCCAAAAGTTCGATGATGAATCCCATGCAGCGAAGGAACGCAACACTCGGGTTCCCAGTTCATCCCGGGTTGATAGGATCCCTCCTTTCTCGTCGTACCAGTCCGAAAACAGTCCGGCTCCGACACATCCTGCAGCAACAATCCAAAGAATGATCTGAAAGAGAACCAAATACAGACATTAATCATTCTCGTAAATAACATTTATCAGCCGGGACCGCTTCCCAGCTATCTTTCCCTGGTCTCATAACCAAAATGGTATTATCCTGACCGGTGGCAATGACCTCTGCTTGTTCAGGGGGATTCTTAGGCGACTGCACCCAAACTCTGGCCCCAGGATTATCCGTGGAGCCAAAACCTTTCTGGCCACGTACAGTTAGCAACGTTGGAGCAGTGCCTTTCATTAATACACCACTGAAAACAGGCATTATCAGTAATTGAGCCACTCGGTCAGTGCGATGTATCAGTAAGTCAATCTCACTGCTATTCAGCAGGAGCACCTTAATCTCTCCCTGATAATCACTGTCGATAATTCCTCCAAGCACCTGAATGCCTTTTACAGCCAGCCCCGATCTAGGGGCGATCAATCCGAAATTTCCAGGTGGTATCTGAACACCAACACCTGTCTCTATGATGACTCGATCTGTACTTTTTATAACAATGTCATCCATAGCATGCAAGTCTAAACCTGCCGACCCTGGGGTCGCTCTACATGGAGCCAAAGCTCCGGGAGTAATTTCCCAATACATCACGGTTTCTCTGATTTCATTAGGCATAGCCTCAGCATTCGGGGGAAACAAACGCATGAGTGGAGATTCAGCATTTAAAAAAAAGGACGATTGTTCAAAATCAATAGTGCTTGGGGCAAAAAGTCTCGCCAATTTTTATACTTGTCATCCGTTAACTTACGCAACTGGTCCTTTAGCAGACCATTCAATCTCTCCACCAGGCCCGAGGCCTGTGGGTAGTAGGGGATATGGAATATCCATTCAATATTGTTTTCCGCACAGAACTCCTGTACCAATCTTCCACGAAAATGGGATGCATTATCAGATTGAATTTGGAATGGCACACCATAGTACATCATAATTAATTCTAATGTTTTAATGGTATTCAATTGGGTAGCTTGCTTACAGGGAAGGGCTACCAGCAGGCCACTGTATGTATCAACAATAGTGCAAACATATTGACAATTCCTACTCATGGGAAGTGGACCAATGTAATCGATCTGCCAAATTTGAGCGGGCAATTTGCCGCGATGTAAATGACCTTTAACAATTTGGGGCACCTTACGCCGTCTGATATGCTGGCAAACGGGGCAGTGTAAAATAACATTTTTGATTAAATCTAAGGGAATGTAAATTCCTCGATCAGCAGCCCACCTGCTAGTGGCCTTCTCTCCAAAATGTCCTGCCTTCTGGTGTGCCCATTTCGCCAATCCCGCAATATCAGAATCTTGCCTGTCCACCACTGCCTCAGCAATTTTAGACTTCTCATCTGCAATGTTATGAAAAAATTTGTCAAGAGAATCTATCGGGGTGTGAGCGTCCACATGGAAGATTGTAACAGTACTCTGTGGGAGCATCTCCCAAATTTCTTGCCATAACTCTTTTCCCCATAATTCTTTGGAATGTAACTTCCAATTATGGGAATGCCAAGTTGGCAACCAAACAGCCAGTCCATTGGCAGTGGACCAAGAATCAGTGAAAATATGACATGTACCAGGTAACTCTTGTTTCAAAACTTGGTAAACAGCGTAAAGCTCGGCCAATTGGCTGCTTTTACCTTCACCAGTTGTGCTCAATAATTTCTGTGTGATCGGATTATAGGACACCGCCTTCCAGTGCCGTGTCATCCCTATAAACCTCGCTGAACCATCAGTGAACCAAACATGGTTTCTTTCCGCTGCGGACAAATCATCAAAAGGCTTACCCCACTTGACAGGAGACTCCTGTGCTAAAGGTACGGAACATTCACTCTCAGTCTCAGTCGATGGCGCTCGCGCCACCTGCTTATGTAAAGAAGCAACTCCTTTCGGGCCCACGCGTGCCCTGTCTTGTATGTACCATTTCCATTTAATCACACTCGCCTCTTGAGCGTGTCCAATTCGGTGAGTTTTCGGCGAACTCAGAACCCACTGCATGATAGGAATTTCCGGACGCAGAACTATATCATGTTCCAAAGTCAATTGCTCGGTATCCACCAGAGCCCAATAACAAGCAAGTAACTGTTTCTCAAAGGTGTGTAACGCTCACCAGCATCAGGTAACTTTTTGGTCCAAAAACCTAACGGTACTTTACTCCTGCCTTGTTTCTGCCACAAACTCCAATTTGCATAAAGGCCCTGTACAGACACATTCAAATCCACGTCACCATCACGTACAGGCCATAAATCCAGAGCATGTTGAATTGCCTCTTTTGCCAGACTAAACGCATCTTGCTGTGGTTTATCCCATTCAAATGCATTCTTTTTACGCGTGACCCGGTACAAGGGGGCCAATATTTGACTCAAATGAGGAATATGCTGGCGCCAAAAGCCAAACAGACCAATGAAGCTCTGGGCTTCTTTCCTATTTCTAGGAACTGCAAAATCAAGAATCTTCTGTTTAACCTGAGGGATCACTTCACGGTGCCCTTCATGCCAATTAATACCCAAAAATTTTACAGCCTGGGACGGACCTTGCAATTTATCTGGGTTGATTTCCCAACCTTTCTCACGCAGGCACTCAATGACTCTGTCTAATTGGGTCTGAACTTCCTCTTGTGTTTCGCCTTGGATCAAAACATCATCAATATAATGACATATCTGAATTTGGGGATGAACCGGTACCTCAGCCAAATGCTCTGCCACCAGCCGGTGACATATCGTAGGACTATGCACATAGTTCTGGGGAAGACTTCTAAACGTCATCTGACGCCCGTTCCACGTAAAACTGAATTGTTCCTGACACTCTGGGGCAATCGGAATTGAAAAGAAAGCATTGGCAATATCAATGGACGCGTACCATGTACCTGGATGCTTTTGGATTCTCTCAATAAGTGTAATAACATCCGGTACTGCAACAGTCAAAGAGGGTGTGTGCTTGTTCAATTCTCGATAATCAACGGTCATGCGCCAAGAGTTATCACTCTTACGCACCGGCCAAACAGGATTATTCCAAGCAGAAGTAACTGGGGTTATGACTCCTGCATCCACTAACTCCTGAATAGTGGTACTAATCTCCTCATGACCACC
The DNA here is from genome assembly GCF_964204655.1 of Triturus cristatus. Classification (NCBI taxonomy): domain Eukaryota; kingdom Metazoa; phylum Chordata; class Amphibia; order Caudata; family Salamandridae; genus Triturus; species Triturus cristatus. The sequence continues at coordinate 278,170,543 of NC_140580.1, read as the reverse complement.
TGGAATACGATACTGCTTCTGACAAACCACTTTTGTCGCATGGGGAACTTGTATGGGGGGCATTCTTAAACGACCAACCCGTATAGGTCTGGACGATATATAATGCGTTGTTCCAAATTGGTAACATCCGTCATCTAGATGCAAAGTCATTCCTCTCAAAATATCAATCCCAATTATGAATTCTAGAAGTGGCACTACTAGTACAGAATACTCTTTTCTAGGAATTCTACCTATTCTCATTTCAAGCAAAGTTTGAACTGCAGGGGTTTCTTTTCCACCTAATCTGGTAATAGTAAAAGGCTGACCTGTAAACTTCTTTGATTTTCCATGAATAAGAGTGGCCTCCGCTCCTGTATCTACCAATGCTCGGGCCCTTTGGATATTACGATGTCTCCAATAAATATCAATATCTACATAGGGTCTATTATCTCTGTGAGCCCATCTGTGTACCGGAGCTTGACCTATTTCCTAGTCATTCTTACTGCATTCTGTGTACCAGGATAGATCAGGATAAAGACTCTCACGTTTCTTAGGTATCGGTACCTCCTGTTCATATCCATTCCCAGTACGGAACGGATTCGTATCTTCTGCATTGTACTGCGGGTTACGATCGACCAAACTGTGACGATCCTCTCTCCTCCTCAACTCAGGGGATTGATCCCTATCATCTCTACGTCTGCTGTAAACATAGTCAGTTCTCCCCCTTTCTCTTTCCCCCTCTCTCTCCCTGTCTCTCTCTCGACGGGGGGACACATCATGTGCAGAACGTCGATCATCACGACGAACAGAGCGCCCACGGCGGTCGTCATCACCGCTACCGTCAGAACCACCACGATCACACTCAGTGGTCCGAACACGCCGGGCACCCTCCTTTCGATCCAAGCCACGTTTGCGAAACAACTCCCACAAACGAGCAGTAGTCTCACCATCAATGTCCTCCCTCCGCACACCATCAGCCAGAAGACCAGAAAAAATATCACGTCTAGTAAGTTTATTTTCACCAGGAGTACGAGTGTCAGGCCGGGACTGACGTTCAGGTTTAAACCACTCACCCAACTCACCGAGTTGGCGCACCGATTCCAAAACCGTAGATAATACGTTACCAGTCTGATTAATCAATAAAGTCATCATGACCTGCTTATAGGCAACAGGGGAAGATCGAATGATACGGTTCCGCACAGAAGATGTCAATGAACCATCAAGCAACCTGTCAGCAGTACCCAGAAAAATTGCCGTTTTCATCACCTCCTCTTTGAGACGTTGAGCAGCATCACGCAAAGTATACCACGGCTTGTCATTCACAGGCCAGTCAGATTCAGTAGGATATTTTAGATTACAACCCTCAGTCGCCAATTGGAGTAAAGAAATCTGACCAACACCAGTATAGTTACGAAAATGATCCTGCACAGTAGAATCCAAACTCAAGGAACAGAACTTTAAACAATCGCCAGTATCCAACATAATACCAGCAGCGCCCAGTTCATAAAGGCGCACCATCCATGTGAGCAAGGACTCACCAGCTCGCTGCCGAAATCGCTGCAAAATATCACTAATTTCCTGCTGAGTAAAGTCTTCTAAACAGTCCAAAGAAATACCCTGCGGAGCATTGGGAGACTGCTGCAACTTCCGACGGAAAACTGGATGCGCAGAAACCGCGGGACGAGCATCACAAGGAGCCCGATCAGTACTCGTAGAGGGACAATCAGTGGAAGAGGCATTGATCCCACTCGAAGAACGAGCGTAATCACGGGGTGCACCATCAAAGGTGCGAGAAGCAGATTTACAATCATGGCGGGAGCGAGAAGACTCGCGCTTGGCAGACTCCTCACCCGAGGAACAAGAATCAGTCGAGTTCCAGATATTACCATCCCATTCATCAGGATTCCAATCCAGCCCGGCTGTCGCCACGACCAGACGCACCTTTCGCGTCGAAACCCGACCACGCCGATTCTTGTATTTATAACGAGCAATTCGCACAGCCGCCCGTTCGGCAATAGTTTGGTAAGTCTCAAGTTTATCAGCAAGCAACTTATTTTGACACCACAACAAAGTATGAGAATTCTGAATCTCAACAAAGTGCGCTTCCACATCTTTAAGAGAGATCTGTAACTTCAACAATCTCTCATGCAGAATCCTGTATGCAGACAAAAGAATCCAACCTCTGCGCCCCAAAATGGGAATCTCCTCACCCTTCGATACGGGTGCCTTCTGCAAACAAGCAATCACATCAGCCGGCTCTGCCAGCTCCAAAGAAGAATTCCAATTCTCACTCAAACCAGTGGAATCAGCCCACTCACGGGCCAAGGCTTCATAAGGCGTTGAATCCCATCCGGGAATATCAACGGGCAACTTAAAAGTAGATTTAGACCTTCTAGAAAACATCGTGAAAAAGGAAAAAGAAGAAAAGAAGAAAAAGAAAAGAAGGAAGAAAAATAAAAATTATACACACAAATATACAAAAATAAAATGCAAACAAAACCACGCACGCGCCGAAAGCAAACACAAGACAAACACAACGCACACAGGTTTTCGTAAACGGTTCGTGACGCCAAATGTTCTGCTTGGGTTTTCGGATCAGATAGAACCCGCTCAGCAGAGCCTCTCTAACCCAAACCAGAACGTTACCCCCTCCCTAGGGCCTGTTCACACCTAAATAACCACATATATGTACCACCTAAGGACAGGGAATTCCTACTATATATACCAAGACCTACAAATCACAGCCTCGCGGTCCCAAATGGACCCAGGACTTCCTGCCCAGACGGCAGCCACAGACTTCCTGCCCAGACGGCAGTCACAGCCTCGCGGTCCCAAATAGACCCAGGACTTCCTGCCCAGACGGCAGCCACAGCCTCGCGGTCCCAAATGGACCCAGGACTTCCTGCCCAGACGGCAGCCACAGCCTCGCGGTCCCAAACGGACCCAGGACTTCCTGCCCAGACGGCAGCCACAGCCTCGCGGTCCCAAACGGACCCAGGACTTCCTGCCCAGACGGCAGCCACAGCCTCGCGGTCCCAAACAGACCCAGGACTTCCTGCCCAGACGGCAGCCACAGCCTCGCGGTCCCAAACGGACCCAGGACTTCCTGCCCAGACGGCAGCCACAGACTTCCTGCCCAGACGGCAGTCACAGCCTCGCGGTCCCAAACGGACCCAGGACTTCCTGCCCAGACGGCAGCCTTAGCACGAGTTCATCCTATAATTACCACAACATCAGTGTTACTATATATCAGATCACACAAAGACAGCTAGTTGAGCACAACTTGTTCCCCAGTTCGAAGGGCTCCTTTCTCCCTTATTCAGTTACCACCTACCTGATCAGGATTCCATGTTAAGTCACAGCTGACTAGAAGAATAGGTTACCCTCTTACACAAGAACACGTAGCACATATTGCTTTACTACAAACTGAATACTTTATTTAGTTATTACATGCACACTCACGGAACATAATACATATCACATGACCTGCAAAGAAAAGTGAAAGATTAAGTTGTACACTCTAATAGTAAGGGGTTGACATCACCTTGGTCGTATGTAGCCTGCACTCAATGGTCATCTAGGTTCCCTTCTCGTCTGCGCCTCGGCTTCGCCTGGAAGTCACACCTCCGCAATCACGGGTTTACTCCCGTCTCCCTCTCCGAGTCACTGGGACCTCTTCCTCATCGGCTACTCTCTTCTCTTTAGAATATCTATCTCTCGGTTTTTCTCCACCTCCAAGTTTGTCATCTGTCTTCCCTGGAATGAGTAGCAGCTTTACTACTAACGGCCAGGTGCCGCCCATGGACAAGAAGCAAGTGCAAGTATCTGCCTCAGACTTTCACTAATATAGAGGTGCATTTTCTCATGGAAAATTCCAGCCCGTAACCTGCCGCCCACCAAATTCTTGTACCTCCCCGTACCAAGGACACGTTCCCAGCCGGCCGGCCTGATGTAGTGTCTTCGGCATGAAGAAAAATACAATCCTTCGATAAGGGCCGGCCTGAACCGGTTCTCTCCAAGCGAATAACACCTCGTAACTAAAACATCACCCTCGACCTAGAAACTTTCCAAGCTGCCGGAGAGGAAAGAAAGATGGAGTCTCTCCCGTTTAAGGCCTACCAGGCCTGGATTCAGCACGACTCCATGAAATACCCTCACTATAGAACAGATTACCCCTAATACTAACGGATCTATCCTCTAGGATATATGTGCAAACCCTAATCTATGGGGAAGAACACAGGATCATGTCGAAGTGCCTAATAAATAGGCTCTATACACTACTCTAACCCTTAGACTTGAATGGAAAGAGACTGAAGTCACCTAAATCACCCTTCAACACAATAAGACCGGAAAAATCGAGCAGTACAGCTCTGCAGTGGGACCTGAAGTTACAGTGGGCGCAGTATCAGGGGAATATTTTTGATGTCGTCCGGATCTCGGAGGGGATTGCACGTCAATTGCAGTAGTGGCTCACGAAACAGGATTGGGTCAGCGGCAGATCCCTCTCCCTTACCCAACCAGAGTTCACAGTAGCGACGGATGCGTCACTTCTGGGGTGGGGCGGCCACCTGGGAGAGGTGGAGATCAGGGGTTTCTGGTCTCCGGCAGCGTCCGGTCTCCACATCAACCTTTTGGAGCTCCGGGCGATCCATCTTGCACTGAAGGCATTCCTTCCTTCTGTGAAAGGAAGAGTAGTGCAGGTGTTCACAGACAACACCACCACCATGTGGTACTGCAACAAACGGGGCGGGATGGGGTTGTGGACCCTATGTCAAGAGGCTTTTCGCCTGGGAGGTTCCCTGAACACTAGGGCGGACAAACTCAGCCGCTGGTGCATGATGGATCACGAATGCCGTCTTCACTCAGAGGTGGTGCAAGGTCTCTTTCTGCAGTGGGGAGAACCTTGGTTAGATCTGTTCACCACCGAAGCGAACGCGCAATGTCAGAAGTTCTGTGTGTTGGAGTTCCCAAGGCGGCACTCGCTCGGCGACACTTTTTGTCGCGAGTGGAATTGCGGCCTCCTGTACCACTACTGCCCAGAGTACGGAAGAAGATTTAACGCGACTGGGCCCAAGTCATTCTTGTGGCTCTGGACTGGGCAGGAAGAGTGTGGTATCCCGAGCTCTTGAGCATGGCCATTGATCCTCCGATCAGACCGCCTCTTCGGGAGGATCCTCTGTTGCAGCAGCAGGTGACGGTCCTCCATCCAAACCTGTCCAGCCTTCACTTCCTTGCGTGGAGATTTAGTGGTGACAGTTGACAGCTTTCAACCTTCCTCCCAAAGTCTGTAATGTCATCTTGGCAGCCAGGCGTCCCTCCACTAAAACGGTATACGCCTGTAGATGGAACAAATTTGTGGCATGGTGCACATTAAAGGCTGTGGATCCCCTTTTTACCCCTCTTCCAGAGTTTCTCCTCTTCATTCTATCTTTGGCCCAGCAGCCCTCTGCTCTAGGCGATCTTAAAGACTACCTTTCGGCCATCTCTGCCTTTCTGCACCTTCCTGATCAGCTTTCTCTTTTCAAGTCTCCGATTGTAAATAGATTTTTAAAGGGCATTACTCATGTCTTTCCTCCCTCTCCTTTCGTAATGCCCCAGTGAGACTTGAATATTGTTCTTACTTTCCTTATGTGTGCTCCCTTTGAGCCACTACATAATTTTCCTCTTCGTCTTCTTACCTTGAAGACTGCTTTCCTGCTTGCCATCACATCTGCTCGCAGGATGAGTGAGCTTTCGGACTCTTGCAGTTCATCCGGGCATGATAGGACTGACAACATTAGCATTTTACCACCTACTTCAAGTAGGTGGTAACCAATTCGCAAATGGGAAGGGGTCCCCAAGCGACCCCGTCCCCTTTGTGAATGTCTGTAAATTAATTTTCTAAGATCAGGCAGTGGTCCCACGGACCACCAGCTCTTAGAAAATGAAAGGAAAAGTTTTCATTTTCTCTTTTATAAAGCATCCTGTTTTCCTCTGAGGAAAACGGGCCGCTTTCCAAAAAAAAAGATTGCTTTATTTAAAAGCAGTCACGGACATGGTGGTCTGCTGACCCCAGCTGGCCACCATCCCCGTGATTTTTGCAATTCCTAGGGGGTAACAAATTGCGACTTACCTCATTAATATTCATGAGGTAGGTCATTTGCCATCCCCTAGGAATCTCAGGAAGTGTTAAACACACTTTCATGCATTCGATTTTGCGATTTTCTAATTGTAAATCGCAAGAGTTTGTAATTAGGAAATCGCAAAATGGATTGTTGATGCATCTGGCCCAGTATCTACAAATTGTATTACAATGCTGCTTACCAAACGGAATCTCTGCTAAATAAGCTGTCAATCAAAACTTTATAGCAAGCAAATGGGAGCACATTCTATGTTGAACTGTTTCTTCATAAATATTCATGCCCCCATGATGAGATTTTTCTATTGCATTTAATAATTCTTGGCTTCCATACTGCTATTTATTCTGTTATTGTGTGACAATATTAGAATGGTAGGTGTTACGAGAGATCTGTGCATTTTTGCACGATTTATACTATATTGACCCCCTTCAAGCTGGCTTTCATCCGTGCCAAAACACTGAGACCATTACATTGTCAGTGGCTCTTGTCTCTTCTGGATGTTGATCTGATGGTTTGCCAGACGCAAGGACGCAAGACTCAAGGAGGAGGAACCACATCATGACTCAGAGAGTCGGCAGACGGAGTATGTGGGTTGGACGACGAGGAGTTAGGCAGCCACTGCCGCCGCCGAGAGTCATCGAGAGTAATGAGGATCAAAGGATTGGCCGAGGAATAAGGGTCATTGTGGCTCGGTCATCACGGCCCACGACTGTAGCCCTCGGTGGCCGCTCAAGAACTGCTTCTATAGTATGCTGTAGCCGCCGTCACACATCGGCCGCTCCTCTCGGACTCTTTGGGAGTGGCCGTGGTGCCACCATTGTTGGTTGTGCTGGTGGTGGCCCCAGGTGGTGTTACATGTTCTGTGGAGGTTCTCTGGCTCCCTGGCTAGATCTGGGAGCATTGTCGTTGCTGGAGTGGCAATTAAAGTCTCGACCCCCACGCCTCTAAGCTTTCTGTATAGGGGCAGCCTATGAGAAAGGTGAGGAGACTGAGTGTGGAGGGCCTAGCGACCCTCTGGGGGGTCCACATAAATTCCCCTTGTTCTAATGTGCTGTTTAATGCGCCCTTAGTGATCTCAGTGACCAGCCATTGTTATTCTCTTTCCTGGGGGATCTTCCTTTTTTGGAATTGTTGTGTGGGTACGAGAGTGGTACTTGTGGCATTGCCGTTTACGTGGATAGCTGCAGATTAGTAACAAGATTAGTTACCATTTGTTTGCCCACATATTTTGCTGGTGATGACCTCCAGATGCCTGCGTTCAGGGTGTTCAATCGCTCCTTCAGGATCTTCTGCAGTGTTGCCAGGATCCACAACCAGGGATAGAAAGATGTGTATCTGATCACATCAGCCCCCCTAAATTACAAAAGACCATCAGGCAAAAGATACACCGGGGTCAACTGTCATATTTGAAATCCCATCCCTCTGTGTTTTCGATGTTCTCGAAGGGCCTGAGGGGCACAGTGTTAAAAGATAAGGATCCGGCAGTGGCTTCAGGTGTAGCTAATGTAGACAAGGCAGGCGTATGTTCTGCTATTTCTGAGTTGATAGTCCCATATTACCCCAAGTTCATCCATCAGAATACAGAGGAAGTAATTCCTCTAACTCAAGCCATTGATGAGCATGCTTTAATGAATGTGGTCAAAGATAAAGAGATGGAAATGGACATGGTTATGGAAGATGTCAAGGTTCAAACTGAAACAATTGTTGCTACTAAGTTGTTGCCTGAATCTGTGGGGCCGTTGACCCCAGCTGATAAGACTGGCCTTTTGAACTTTCTAGAGCCATCCCCTAGCCACTTTTCCTTTAAAATGAACCCTCAAATGCCACAGATAATAGACTGCAGCTCTGAACCTGGGTACTTGGAGGATTATACTATGCCGTATATTGCCATACAGATGGAAAAATAACAAGTAATGGAGGCTAATCTGAATCTGGCAGTTGCCCAAGAATTGACGTTGAGACTGTCATTAGATCATCATGTTAGTTGCCCCCACATGCCAGCTTTGTTTAGTAATAAGTAAGAGGTGCCTACAAGGGATTTTGTTTAAAGATTCTTACTCTGAGGTGCTAAACTTATAGGGCCATATGTAGGTAGAAAGTGTTTTGCGATTCTCTAATTGCAATTTTTAGGGAATCGCAATTAGAGAATTGCAAAACGGAATGTAGGTAGGATTAGCAAATATTTTTGCGAATCCTACATATTCCTTAATTGCGAATTGCAAATTGCAATTCGCAATTAAGGAATACCTCCCCATTCATTCCTATGGGCCTAGAGGCCCATAGGAATGAATGGGAAGACAATCTCAATTTGCGATTCTCAATTAGAGAATCGCAAATTGAGAATGCAATTTCAAGTGTGCCAGGGTGACAAAAGGACACCCTGTTGCACCCCTGAAATGAGCATGGGTGCACATGTGGCACACATACATGCCCTAAGGACATGTGTGTGCACCACATGCCACTTTGAAAAATGCAAAAATATGCATTCGTGCAAGAAATCGCAAATTACCACCAACCTGTAGTTGGTGGTAATTTGCGATTCCTTAAGGCCAAATTGCACTTTTTTGGTGCTTCTTACATTGCATTTAAGGAATCGCAAAATTTGCGATTCCTTAAATGCAATAGCAAAATAAGGAATCGCAAATTTAGCGATTACTTATTTTGTACGCAAATTTGCCTTCCTACATCCCACTTAGCAAAATTGCGATCGCAAACGCCGAAATTCGGCGAAATTCGGCGTTTGCGATCGCAATTTTGCTTTCTACATATGACCCATAGTTACTTGGTTGTTCAATCCCAATTGGTCTTGAACCCTTAAACAATCAAAGCATATGTCAAAATATTGAAAATTAACACTCAATAAGTGAGACAATGATATAAAAAAATACGGGAATATCTTTTTTTCAAAATAGTACAACATTTTATATAAATAAAGTTCAGGAGGGTACAATCAAAAATAATTAATATAGCAAAACACCATGAAAGAGGATCTACAAATCAACCTACAAATCATGAAGGTGTACATCTTTTCCAAAATAATCAAACGAGCAACGGAATTAAGGATACAAAGAACAGTTACTAAAATACAATTAATATTTGGGATATAGATGAGGGAGTCGACGTTTCGGTCTGTTGTGGCGGTTGTCCGTCAGACCATCTTCAGCGCGTATAATCAATTGTACAAAATGACCCATGTATAAACATAATGCATTAAATTACATTTATGGAAGTACAATTTACCATAAACAGATTAGTGAAAGAAAAAAGAGAAAGCCTGTGCAGAAAAACGAAAAAGTGGCCTAAATTCTAGCCAGCAGCATGTTTGTTGAAACCGTAACCCATAAGTGTTGTTAGGTTAAAGATGAATCATATCTTTGTGAAAGAAATAGTTAGAGAAAGGTCCCATGTGATTAAAATTACTCTGAAAGAAATAGATGGAGAAAGGTCCCATGTGATTAAAATGACTCTCACCAGGACAACCCAACATAGATTAATGCCACAGAGATTATTTAGCTTACTTTGTAGCAATCTGAAAATCGGGTGGGACCCAGACAAATCTTGAGACAGAAGCAGATTCGTCAATAAAGTTCACTGGTGAAATGTTCATTGTAAAAACATCAGTGAATAAATAATCGATATGTCAAACAAGATTGATACTACTTCGATTCCTTGCTAAATGTATACTAATGAGACTATCGAATGTCTCCAGATAAAGGGGTACAAGATTCTTGGCAATTTTTAACAATGAGGACAACGGATTTTGGGGAGGGGGTGTTTTTGACATACTTCATGCGCTAGAAAGGATTCTTCTATTTTAACCCTGCTTGAGTAATCTACTGTTAATTCTGATCATATGCTGGATGTTCTTTCACCAATTCTAATGGGGTTCCAGAAGCTCAATTCTGCCAGTTCCTGCTTAGGTAAGGCAGAAAAGGGTACTGATGTAAAATCTCAGGCAAGCCAGACTAATATATGGGTGTCCGAAATGTGAATCCAGGTGGGGACCTGGGAAGATATAGGGCTTCCCCCATATTATCGACCAGAGATAGCCCTACGTCATGTACTGCCCCCAAAAACAAGTGTGAGGGGACAATCCGCAAGTCAGCCCCTTGTCAAATGGCCCAGGGATGATTTAGATGCCGTTCCCCCCACGTAGGGTGTCCCTCTCATAAAAGGTTGTGGACTAAAAGGACGGATGAAGAAGAAGAGCAGGATTCGGCTTATTACAAAGCGTAAGCCCAAAAAATTGATGGTCCCTACCATATCTGAGGAGCTAGTCACCCTGACCTCGCCCCAAAATAGAAAAGAACCTAAGCCCACCGAGTTAGATGATGGCCACAACTTGTGTGCCTGGAGATAAATCCTCCCCCTCCCCTTACTTTGATGGATGACCCAGTATGGGCGGAATTAGGGAAGTCTGAAAGGCGGGAGGACATAGGGATAACCAGATATAATAGGGGGGCGGGAAATACATGGGAGAATTATAAAGTAGGTATTGACCCGGTTTTAGAGTCCCACATAATAAGTAAAGAACATGATTTGGTGAGCTTATCAGTTTTTTTTGGAAGGTTTTTGGAAGGGAAACTGACCTTGCCTTTCGCATAGGGCAAATGTCAGAGTCGGGGATTGACCAAAGGTTAAGTGACATTGCATGTGTAGGACATAGATCAGGGCAAGCATGTAATATTCAGATTTTTGCTTCATTGTTTGGTATAGAATTAGGTCCACTCAATGGAATCTCCCTTCTGCAGTTACTATCTGAAATGGAGGACTTTCTATTGGTAATAAGTAAAGATATTGAGCGGGTTTACTTAGACCTCAGTAGTGGCCTCCAAACTCTAGAGTCACATTTAGCTCAGGGATAATTCCAATGTTAGTTTAGGCTAACGTCAATCATTTTAGGAAAAAAAGGATTGATATTTTCCCATATGAGGAGCCTTTTTTGGCCCAGCTTGATTCCCATAGGAAAGACTGCCAGCAGCCAGGTAGAGTGTTATCTAACATAAGGGGAGCTAATAACCCGAAAGATATTAAAATCTTGATTGCTAGTCTCTCAGGGAAGAGAGTGATTAATATTGCAGGTCCTGGGGCCCAAAGGGCCATCAAACATAGAGGGGAAGAAGAGAAGACCGAGTGGAGTTGGGTAGCTGGCTCACTGAATGCCTTAAAAGAAAATACAAAACTCTCTATGTTGCGGAGGTAGCCCCCTGGGAAAAATCTTGTCCTGGAACCTGGCCGGTGTTGGAAATCTGAGCTCTATGTTAAATTCCTTATTAATACATGATCCAAAAATAATTTGTCTTCAGGAAACCTGGAGCATTGTGGATTTTAACTTTGAGAATTGTCTAGTTTTCTGTTGTGCAGCAAAACCATCAACAAAGGAAGCAAGTGGAGGCTTAGCTATCCTACTTAGCTGCACTATAAATTGGAATCCTGTGGTTTTTCTCCATCCAACTAAACTTTGCATGGGTTTGAAGCTTATGTTGGGTAAGGGGACATGAGGTCAGCATTCATCCCTTTTTTTAGGAAATGTATATATTCCTCCCGGTAGAGCATCCGATTCTCTGGTTTAATCTATTTTTTCCTTTGTGCATAAAACTAGTATTCCAGAGGAGTGCACCTTGATATTGATGGTGGGTGACTTCAATACCAAAATCTCAAGCTGTTCTTCCATGGCCTTTTGTAACTAAGAAGTGGAGGATGTATGGACCATCCTTGAACCATTAATGCCCGGCCATATTAGATCAGATAGGCGAGAACTGTCTCTTTTGCATAAGAAGAATGGTAAACTCCCAGATGACTCTTTAGCCTCTCTCACATTTCATGCTTCATGGGGGCATTCTCTAATTGACTATATGGTAGTATCCTATCAGCTCTTTGGTGCATGTACTCAGTTTAAGGCTTTGAGGACAAATTTGAGTAATCATAGCATTTTATCAGTAGATGTCAATCTGGAGCCCAAGTTGCTGGAACTTTGGAATACAGGAGATGATAGCATTTTGTATAACAAAAAACAAAACGGCGTATGCTTTGGTCTTAATGAAACCTCACTTGTTTCAGGAGGCTTACTGAAAATGCGAGCTTAGGCCCTAGACTGGAAAATCCCATCTCCTGGTTAGAGAAGATTTTGGCTCTATATAGATTGTGTGGAAGAAAAAAGCGGGTTGGTGGCATTAATCCCCCAGGGATTACATCAGGGGAGGTAAAAAAATTAAATTGGGAAATCAATGTCCTAATAAGGGAACAATTTAAGCAGTTTTCGATGACCAGACAAAGGGGAATCAATAGATTAAGGCAGGCAAGAAAAAGAATGCAGGCATCGGAGCGTAGAGGGGTGGAAGAAGCAAATTGAATTACGTTTAGAGAGGTTGCACAGCCTGGAGATTCACATAAATATTGGGCTTTAACCCCTTCGCTGCTAGGCCTTTTCCCCCCTGTGCTAAGCCTTTTTTTTGGCTATTTGGGGTTGTGCACGCTTAGGCCCCTGTAACCTTTTGACCACATAAGGTATCCTTGCCAAATTTGCGTCTTTTTCTTCCAACATCATGGGGATTCTAAAGGTACCCAGGGTTTGTGGATTCCCCTGGAGGGGACCCATAAATTAGCCAAAATACAGCTACATTTTGTTTTTTTGGGGAAAAATGGGAAAAACGGGCTGCAAATGAAAGCGTCTGGGTTTTTCCCTGCAAATGTTATCAAAAAAGGGTTTGTGGGGCTGAAATCACCATTTTCCCATCTTTTAGGGAATGACAGACTTTTGTCAGAAAACCAAATTTTTTTACACAGTTTTGGCATTTTCTGGGACATAGCATATTTTTGCTATTTTTGTGCTTACAACCTCCTTCCAGTTAATGGTAGAAATGGGTGTGAAAGTAATAATGGATCCTGGAAAGCTTTACATTTTAGAAAAGTAGACAAAATTCTAAATTCAGCAAGGGGTCATTTGTGTAGATTTAGGAAAAATTTAAGATTAGTTGAAAAAACAGCCTTTTGTGTCAACGTTTTCACCTGTAACTTCTTCTAATTATGACAGCTCTTTGAAAGCAATATACAGTTACATCCGATGGACCTTCCTGGTTGTGGGGATATATAGGACTTGTAGGTTCACCAAGAACCTGACGAACCCAGAGTCAAAAACTGAGCAGCAATTTGCATGGTTTTTTATTATGTTCCGGGTACTTAGCATTTATTGTGGGGAAAATGTATACATGAAAAAATCGGTATGAAAGACACCTATGTATTTCTGAAATGGGAACAAATTATGGAGTTTAGAAACAGTACATATTTGCACATTTTCGAAATTGGGAATACTCATACTAGCATGAGAATTATCGGTCATTTTTAGGTCGAGCCTACAGCAACGCATGCGCTGTTGCTCGACTTTTGTAAGAGGGTTTTAAAAGTGCTTCCCACAGGTTTTTGCTGGCCTAATGCTTGCGTTCACGCTCGCGTGAACGTGCAATTACTTTCACTTTGGGTGCTGCTGCGCGCGCACCACTCGCTTGTTTGCCGGCGTGCGCGCACACAACTCCCTCTGCCTCTCTCTCCTGCTGCAGCCCCCATCTTTGCATTCGCCGTGACCAATGCTTGTTTCGTTTTCCTTCCGTCCTGTTTTCTGCTCCTCTTTTTAAACTCCAGACTTGCCGTTGCCGATAGATTGCTGTTCGAATTCCAGAAGCCTTTTCCTCAGTGGCCAGCAAGACCGGCCTGCTTTCCCTGCTCTCTGGTGCCTTGATCCCTTTTGCCTGCGCCATCATTACCCTCGGTTGCCATGAGCACCCAGCCATAGGGTCATGTCCAAACAAGCTTTGCAATTCTCACAAACATCCAATACCGGACACAGGAGTCCGTTTCTGACGTGACATCACCTTGACAGGACACCCTACTACACCCTCAAGAAGTTAAATGAAACGCTTGAGTTTCTCAGCTTCGCCTTCAAATATAAACACCATTAGCCATTCTGGCGAATGCTGTGCGTGCCCCCCAAAAGCTATCTGAGAAAAGGTCAACTCTTTTCAAGAATGATGTGCATTTTACATTTACAGGACAAATCTGATATTTGATTCAGGGTATTCTATTGTCTCATATATACACAGCAGGAAAAATGCCGTTTCTTATCCTCAACTAGATTTCAACTCTTCCTACATGATTTGAAAATATTGACTCCAGGTGCAAGTATGAAATAGCACATGAATGATCTTAGAGCTATAATTTCTGAAGTCGCCGGAGTGGAGTTCTTGGTAGTGGTTGCTGTTGACACGACGCCTGCTTTGCTGAAAGCCAACACGCTGTCAGGCACGGAAATAATGTCTGTGTTGGCCTTGATATTGCTTCTTTATGCCCCACGAAATAGTGACTCACACTCTCTGCGCCCATTCTATGCAAGGGCCCCTTTGTTACGAAGTAACTTTTTATATAGTACCCCCAGGGGCACCCCGCTGTCCCCCCTCCCCCATAATAGGTTACCCAAATGACACACACGAGACAGTTGGTGTTGGGTAACAATGCTGCAGGTTTATTACATAATTCCAGGATATGTAATGGGTGGGTTATCTTACGGGCGATCCAAGGGCAGGCAACCAACTGGGTCGCCTGCCCGCCTGATGAGCCAGGCTGCGCGGGAGCGATGCCCGCCGTTGCTGCCCTCCAGGTGATTCTTTCTACGATCACGTGCCGTTGGTAATTCTACTCACGCCCCCCCCTCTCGGGGCGGAGCGTCGCATAGCAAGCCCCCGGTTGTTCAGGCCCACAACCGCCCGCAGGACTAGCGGGGCACCGACACGGCTTCCGGGACCTCCCTTGAGGCTCCTCGGTTTTGGCTCAGGCACCCCCTATGGTGCAGCGCAGAGGTACCCTTTGTACCGGCCTGCTTCCAGGTCACCCTGTAACTCCGCCACAGCCCTGGAGGCGGCTAACCGTCGCAGCCAGGGCCCCCCACCAACCCGCTATAGTCTTACCTGCAACCTCTCCTATCTAGGGCTTCCTGCAACTAGCTGGAAGGCAACCATCCTAGCAGAAAGAAGAGTTTGAAATTCTGCCACCTCATGACAGTGTGACAGCGCTATCGGGACTCAAACCCTGTGAGATCCCTTATGTCCACAGGCCCAAGACTTACCAGTGAGCTATAGCTCCTGGTGTTGTAGATGGCCCCATCTATGTCCCCAAGGCCCAAGACGCTATCCTAACCGGATAGGGTCTGCTGAAATAGAGGACCCGTTGGGCCTGGGGAGATGTGCCAAGAACTATTCGCCCCCCATGCGGGCAGGTTACCCTTTTCACAATTCTGGGCCTGCCCTCTTTGGCTATGAAGGCGAGAAGGGTTTTACTTAACCTTTGGCCAGTCCCCTCTGATTGCTAAACCTGGAGCACAGGAGTGCTCCTGGCTGCCAGCGCGTGGCCCTGGGCAAGGGGCGACTCTTGCCCTTGCCCACCATCCCTTATTCCTTATGGGAATTATGCCCCTACAGATCCCACAGTGATGAAACTCCCTAGGTATACCAGCTTCGGGAATCTGTCTGGCTTAAGCATTGCGCGCTGTCAGTAAAGTTCAAGCATTGAGGATTGACTAAGTCCTACTTCGCCCCTCCCATCATGCTCCTCAGTAGGAGGGTGGCGGGGGGTGCCCCCCCCCCACAAACCCAGAGCATCCCCAGCGGTGCCAAATTCCTGCTCCGTTGAAGTAGAGATTTAGTGCACCCTGGGCGTTACAAATGTACTATTGACATAATGTCCCCTTGTGTTTGCCCCGCTGACACCCCAGTTCTTGGGACAGCAGCACCATATGTTTGCTGGCAGCGCCCCCTGAGCGCGGTAAAAGTGTCCGTAAACCAGGATCCCAGTCTCCTGCAGCTGCAGTACGCGACCAGTGAATCCGGTGGGGGATACCCCCAACCGCAATGGTCCTCTAGACATTAAGAAAAAGCCCTATTTTACCTGGGCCTATCTCCAAATGATGGTGGTTTCACCCAGCTGTAAGGCCAGAGGCCCGCCTATGGAGCCTATTTACTTGTTTTGCTACTCAGCCCCCTTATGGGTGGGCCTCAGAGTTAGGGCAACGCGCATGCTCCCAGGGCACGGTGCTCCCAGAAAGCAGATGTCTGATACCCACAGGCTGATACTTTATCTGTTGCTAAATGCCCTACGGCTGGAAGCTTCCCAGGAACCGTAGAATTCGTGGTCCCACCTAAAATAATCCCATCGCCTGGGGGGAACCCAGTGGTGGCAGGACCTGCATGGTACTCCATCCCAGCGTAGCTATCGCTTATTTGTGACGCCGGAGCAGGAGATGCCCCCTTAGTCTCAAGTTCTACCCCTAAAGGGTAACCTTGGGGGCAGACAAGTCTGTGGGAACCAACCGGAAACTTTGGTGCAAATACCGGCCCTATTCTGAATGTTGCGAAAGCTGCATGGTCAATAATGCCCTGACGCCATGAGGCTCTACGTGGTGTTTACCAAACTTTTTGAACGACCGCACACCTGCTATATAACAACTATACCACCCACAAGCCGCCCTGGCTAAAGCGCGGGTGGAAGGTTCTCATTGAAGCAACCCGGAATCTGTCTTTGGTTGCAGGGGAATGCCCCCCAAAGTACACCTGGACCTATTCCTATATGGTTCCTTCAGCTACTCCTCCTGCAGGCCTAACTCTTGGTTATGGTGCCCAGCTCAGTGTGCTGCAGGCTAATCGGCTTAACAATGAACTATCGGTGGATTTGAGACAGAGGTACACTCCAAAACACCAAAATAACCACGGGTTAAAATCCGCTCGCGAGCGGCGCACCCGCAACCACTTGGTCAATCACGCAGGTAACCTTGTGCCGTGATTTTGGCCCTAGTGAGGCGCTATGTGGTGACCACTTATTCTTTTGCCGCTAAGTCAGTGCGTCCCCGTATTCAATGCGATTGGGGCACTGAGCTACACCCATATCTACACCCATCTAGTGGCTCAATCCAGACTTCCTTTAGCATTAGATAATAACTACCATTCTATCTCGGTTGCGTTGCCCTGCCCGACTAGGCACCCACCTGGGTGTCTAGGTTACAGTTAGATATGTGTGATTTCCCCCATATCAGTGCCACTATGAGTGACAGTTGAAGGCGGCCCACATAAGCATGTTGGCGGGGCAGAGTTGCGGGCTTAAGCATACCTCTTTTAGACTGTCGGCAGCGACCCGTGTTTAACTGTTACTAACATGGCAATGACCGTTCTACGTTAGGACTATCCCGACTCTGGTCCGCCCTGCCCAAGGACTGATGCACTTGGGAGCGCGAGGCCGTAAGCAATGGGGGTGGGTGTTGAGACAACAACAACAATGACAAACGACCCAAGCCCCCTTTCAGCAAAAGGTTGGAGACGAGCGACACGTGGTCACGTGTGGTCAGGTTCGTACTGCGCGACCCTTGCTGTAATTAGCACTTTTATATTGCGCAAACTCGACCCAAAGGTATGGCAGCGCTGTGCATGAGCAACATATTTACACACATATTCGGGCACGGGAGTGAGATCATGAGCCGCCAAGTCCGCGACCCTCGGGAACCCAGGCATACCAGGTCCAGCAGCTCGCATACATATTCGGGCACGGCGATATTCATTGATTTACCCAGCCTCACAAACCCAGCGTGAACTTGATCCGAAGGGATTGGCGCGCAGCTCATGAGCACCGTATTTACATACATAATCGGGCACAGGGAGATTAAGTGATCTGCTCGCAGACACAGCGCGACTCGCCGGACGGTATATGGAGCGCAGTCCGTGTGCCCCGTATCTACATACATATTCGGGCACGGAAGTGGGATCATGAGCCGCCAAGATTCGCGACCCTTGGGGGCCCAGGTAGACCAGGCCCAGCAGCACGCATGCTTATTCGCGACCCTCGGTTGGCCACGTAGACCAGGCCCAGCAGCACGCCTGTATATCTGGGCATGGGGTGATCAGTGATTTGCCCAGAGTCACCACCACAGCGCGAACTCGATCCGAAGGTAATGGCGCGCCGTTCATGAGCACCGCATATACATACATCATCGGGCACGTGGATATTAAATTATCTGCCCAGAGTCACAGCGTGACCAGCCCGAAGGTGTTGGAGTGCAGTACATGAGCCCCGTATTTACATACCTATTCGGGCACGGTCGATTAGTGATTAGCTCAAACCGTAATACGCGCGAAATTATTCGAGCGCCGGACACAAGCACTGACCAAATAACCCATTCGGGTGCAGGGGGTGTCGTAATGCCCGGAATCATCTAATGCGCGCGAATGTGGGCACGAGCAAATTCTTGTGAATAATACATGCACTTGTATCATGTGTCTGCATTATAGGAAGCCAGCCAATACATGTTGCATATTTATCTAGCGTGAACTCGACCCGAAGGTATTGGAGCAAAATCTTGTGAACGATGCCTGCACTTGTATCAAGTATCTGCCTTATAGCAAGCCAGCACATACATGTTGCATATTTGTATAGCGCGAACTCGACGCCAAAGGTATTGCACCGCTTTATATGAGCCTTGTATTTACGTTACACATACAGGCACGGGGAGCGTGAGAGATTCGTACCATAGAACACAAACCCCGTTCCAGGTCACGCGAGCACCGCACCAGATTAACCCTTGAGGTGCGGGGAGGGATTAGTAATACCCGTAATCGCATGATGTGAACAGTGCATGTACTGGTATCATGTATCTGCCTTATAGGAAGCCTGCAATTACATGATGCATATTTATATAGCGCGAACTTGACCGGAAGGCATTGGAGCACTTTACATGAGCACCGTCTTTACATTACATCTTCACGCAGGGGGTGCTTAAGAAATTCGTACCATATTACCCGCTCCCCGAACCGGATCACGCGAGCACCGCACCGGATTATCCATTGAGGTGCGGGGGGTTTATTAATGCCCGTAATCGCGTATGTGAACAATGCACGCACTTGTATCATTTATCTGCCATATAGGAAGCCAGCAATACATGTTGCAGAATTATATAGCGCGAACTCGACCTGAAGGTGTTGGAGCGCTTTGCATGAGCACCTTATTTACATTACACATTCAAGCACGGGGAGCTTACAAGATTCGTACCATACTACACGATCCCCGTGCCAGGTCCATTGCGCCTGCCGCACGCAGCCCACTGCATGCCCCCCCCGCCCTCAACGGCAGCGTAGCCGATGGGAGGGGGGGCGATAACCTTAACCAGGGAGCGCCACGGGTGTTGCACCGCCCGCGATCAGCGGGGACCCAGGCAGCTCCCAGTCTTGCAGTGCTGGTGTATTGGGGCCGTGAACCCACGCTAATCTCCTACCGGCTCCCACGGCGCAGGGTATGCGGCTTCTTAGCCGGCCGCACCCCCCTTCATTTGCTTTGCTCGCGAGGCCGGCCGCCATTGCGAAGTATGCCCCGCGGGCGAAAGGCCGACGGACACACGATTACTAAAATGTGTGTTCTGCCGGACGGTAATTGATCACCTTACACCGCACTATAGCTCACCGCGTGCGACGCGTGAGCAGGGGGTGACTTAAACCGTGCCCACGAGACCCCCGAAACCTATGATGCGCGGGGGGGTGAAAGGTACGCCAACGGAAAACAGAATCAATGTAAATTGAACCTGCGACCTTGCGAGCAAGCGTCCCAGGGCCGAGGACCCACGCACGCTCATGACCGCTCCCACCGTGCGCCGGGTGTGCGGCTTATTGGCCGGCCGCTCCCATACCAACTAACGTGTGCGAGGTCCACCGCCATCAAGCAATTACCCCAGGACCTTAATGGCCCGCGAAACCCCCCCCGAAGCCCAGTTCAATGTGGCAGGGGTGGGATGAAGGGATGGCCCCGGCTGGCAAGAGTTCCATTCCCACATTCAAAACCGGGAATTAAACACATATATCACAGGCAAATTGAAGATACATAGTTCAAATCCTGCCCTTCCCTGTGACAAGCTAACAGAAGGGTTCTTATTGCAAATCCTGCCGGCATGTTTATATAGCGCGAACGCAACCCGAAGGTATAGGTAATTTGCCCAGAATCACATCCTGTGGCGCGACCTCGAGACTCGAACCCTGGGCTTCTGCATCAGAGGCGGCAGCCTTATTAGCCTTATTAGTTCGCTGGGAGCAACCAAGACTACAACACCCAGAATGCCTTGGGTTGCCAAGGGATGGCATTGCAGCTCGATGTCGTGTAATGTTAACACCCATGGACAAACCGCTCTGTCACTTCAATTCAAGTCTTTGGTCAGGAGTCAAAAGGGGCTTGCGAGTCCATAGCCAATCGGATAATTGTAATCTAGCTTTTACAAATATACGGGTAAGACTATCCCCCACTAATCAAAGATACATCATCACTGATTGAGCTATTCAAGCAGACAGTTAACCCAAAGCCCATCTGCTGATGCCGGGGATTGAACCCGGGCCTCATACACGCAAAGCATGCGCTCTACCACTGTGCTACATCCCCCCCCGAACTGGAGAGCTCTTAAAGAAGCCACGGTTTCAGGCGGTGTTCCAAACTCAGGAATCGCACTCTTCGCTCTTCATCGTTGGCCCTTCTCAATGTCCCCCGTTTTCGCAAAACCAGAACTGGAGGCACACGCTTTTCTGTTTTGGCCCCTCGTTTCTGGAATAGCCTTCCCCTCTCCATGCGATCCATCCCCATCTATTCCCATTTTCGTAAATCTTTGAAAACTTTTCTGTTCTCTCAGGCGTACCCCGGCTAACTCCTTCGGGCTGTTTTTTGTGACGGTTGCTCTTGCTACCAGCGCCAGGAAGCCGCTTGGCCGCAGTGCGCTTAATTAAATATTTTTTTCATTTCATTTCATTTCATTTCAATCGACTGGACCCAGAGTGAATGGTCGATCTGACCGGGGAAACCTCGATGAGGAAGTGGTGCCTTCGAGAGAGGTGCCGATGCCATGATGGCTGTGTCCGGCGACCGTAAATGACTTCACCCTAAAACCAACATGAGACGCGACCACGAGGCCCGGAAATCGACAGCCACCCCAAAGACAGCCGCGCAGCAGCCAGCCCGCATACGCACAGAGACCAGATATCCCAGTCAGGCATCGCTCCCATACCCCAACCCCACCCGGACCAACTGAGGCATGGGGGGGGTTAAATGCATTAGGCCAGGATCCGAGGACACTGCCTCGCGGTTCGAGGCACTTCCCCGCACCGTAGCTGCAGCGAGGACAGTAGGATCATTTTGCCCGAGAGTGCGGGCACCGCTGCCTCGACGCCCCCCCCCCCCCGACCCTAGCTCGAGGCGCAGGGGGAGGGTTAACCATTAGCCCGGCATCGAACGGCTTCAAGGCCGGCCATGATCAGGTTAATGACTAAGATGATGTTTTACCTACAAGCTGACGCCGAGGCCGGGTCTGATTATTAGAATACTATGGGATCAGGATTGGGTTCATTGGCAAAGACAGTACAGACATGAGTTGGAGGGCAACCGTTTGGACTAGCAAACGTCAAGCCAACGCTAAAGTGTACAAGAAGGCGTGCCCCCTATCTGCCTCGACCCCCCCCGACCCTAGCTCGAGGCGCGGGGGGAGGGTGAACCATTAGCCCGGGATCGAACAGCTTCAAGGCCGGCCCCACTACAGAGATTACAATAAAAGTGGGGGGTGCGGGCATTGATCCCGCTACACTTTCGCGTGCTGTACTGCTCCTAGCCGCCCTTCGGCATCGCCGCCGACGACCGCGGCAACCGCCCGTTAAACACGCCACCCATGCCTAATCTTGCGCCCCCTCCGCCCGTGGCCAGCCGAGCCACAGGGCCCCGTCAACCTGGTCATGCCCAGGGACAGGGCCGGGGCAGAGTGGGGCAGCAAAACTCACCGCTGATCCAAGATACAGCAACGAGACGACGACCGGTGGCGATGTGACACAAGGCCAGGTGGGCGACAAAGAGGTCGCCAGGAAGGTGGGGGAAGGCTAAATAGCCTCCCCCTCACACCAGGGCCAGGAAGTGACACGCATTGCGCGTCACTTCCGGCCAGCCCGAGGAGGGGGGCTCCGGTCTGCGTCCCCGCCCCCCCCAGTGGGAGGTGGTGGGGAGGGGTGACCGGTGCCCCGGGGGCACTAAGGCGCCGACCGCCGAATGGCCCCCTGCGGGGGCCGCGGTCAGCGGCATTTAACATGTTTTTGCTGTTATTGTAGAAGCGGTGTTGCGCCTGTGTGTGGTCAAGTGGATTTTAATCGTCAGATTGACAATGTAAAGAGAGGAAGGAGTTATTTATGCCAACTGACCACCTGGTCTGTTTTTAGCGTTTCTTTCAGTAAGCACATCTACGGATGCCGCAAAGTGCCTTGTTCCTGAAATGGTGTTGGGGATAAGCGCACAGGCACTGGTTGCTGCTTCAGTTGGTAAACTGGTGGCGTGTGAACCAGAGAACTGCCCCATGCAAATTGAGACGTAAGATGCACGATGACACATCTTGTCTGGAGGCACGGGGAAGAGAGTAATTCTGACAAATGGCTGCTAAAGTTTGAGTTTGAAATGCATGTTTCGAGTAATCTGTACGAGCAATATTCTGAAACCCTCACTTTCACACTCTTACACGCGTTGGTAAATATCTCTTCGGGAAATATATGTTCCTGAAAAAACAGTCACCAGACGCGTGTGTGCAGTTTTGCCGAAAACGTAGTTTGTTTGAATGAATTACAGACATGTTTGAAAAATATGAACACAAATACAGCTGTTTCCATGACTTAAGAAAAGGAAGGCGCTTTAAATTAATTTCGGTGACTGCCGATGTGCATTTAAAAGCAATTGATTACAATAGATGTATGCAGTGAGCAGCTGAATAACAATCCATCAGTGAGCTCGGTTGTGGGTTAGATCAGTAAGCCTGCGCCCACATAATGTGGTGCTTCATGAAGAGCTGCGCACCATGTGTGATCTTAGGACGATGCTCATCAGCCTTTGCGTTTGCATCTGCATCAGTAGCTGGAAGTTCTTTGAAAATGTTCCTTCAGTGGCAGTATCTTGTATCCCTGTGCACTGACGTCCACCTTTTCTCCCTGTCGTGCTGCTGAAGCTCGCGTACATTGAAACTAAACCAATGATACACGTAGAATAAACTCGGAAGAGTTGACCCTTCCCAGCCCAATGACTCGAAATATTAGACCCAAAGGAGGCCTCGCATGCCTCTTAATTTTCATGCTAGATTGGAATTCGTAAGAGCATAACACTCAACATAAGTAAGTCTTGTGTGTTTAATTGATTGACTGTGCTATGTATTTCCCCTTAGAAGCCTGCTCCTATTCTGGCCATAAGCATGGAATGTGTATGCTGTTTGTTAGGCCGGTATTTCGTTAGGAAATGCTGGGAGCTTTTCACGTCCTCCCGCCAGTGGTCGAAGTGGGGAAAAAAAAAGTAGGGGAACTGTGGGCGGAGCATCAGGGGGCGGGAATATTCCAAGAATTGGGTCAGTGGGCGGAGTCAGAGGTGTGGCTAGAAAGCGCAAAACATCCCAATTTTTAGTCTGTTTGGCATTTCACTGACGAGTTACAGTTTATAATGTTATTTAATGCAACCAATAGATACACGTTTATTTGAGGTTTAATAGATGAGTTATTGACATTAAAATACATTTACAATGTGGGATACGTATTCAATCACAGAATGTCCCAAATACGCATATAGGTGGAATCATAAGCCATTTGTGTCCGACCCATGCAGTTTCTTTCATTAGCACTTCTCCTCCCTTTTTCTAACCATTTCTGAACATAACATTTGGCTTTAGATTCGATGACAGGAAGCCCCACGTGTTGGGGAGCACTCTTGATGACATCATTCTGTGCCCCACGGTCAATGCAAAATTGTATTAATGTGTTTTTACATGCTTCACGCAACATGTCATGAAGCCAGCATTAGATGCTTCTTAGTTTCCTGTTATTGTATTTAGACCTAGCACTCTAAAACAACCCAGACCTGTTGGTTTTGCAGATGCTTTTAGCAGTATCAGATGAATGAGATACAACTATTTTATGGGTAGTTTGTGTAATTACCACTCAAGTTAGAGAGCAATCAGAATTGCAATGCATCAATTCTGAAATTATGAGACTCAAACATTGGTAGAGTCAAAAATAGGTAGTGGTCCTCAGATTATTTCAATCAGTTATTTTCTCCCCTACAGGCAACTATCCTCTGCAATCACTATTAGGCACCTTCCTCCTTTGTCTCTCCATGAGCACTGTAGGTGTATAGGAATACCACCCACCAGAGACTGCATGAGAGAAGTTCAAACATGAATGGCAAAATATCCTAGTTTGCAAATGTTTTCCACATAATTATAAAACTCTGCCGTGTTTGCCACATAAAGCACCATCTGCTTCATAAACTGATGGTTTTACCTAAAAATGTGTTTGTATCTCAAATGGATCAAAACAACGTGACTTGTGTTGCTGTGAAGTGGAGGGCCCTTTACAAAGGTTGACTGGTCACGTTCTCAGGGCTGCTATTAATGAGGCGAAAGCTTTGCAGAGACTGTTAGTATGTGTAAAAATTTCAAAATAAAGTATCAGAAAATGTACCACATTAAGCTGCAGTCTTTCTTTGCTGCATAATTTAGTCAACACTGCAACATAATTTTGCCCTCCATTATTGCGTAATTGCAGCGGCCCAAAAGCAGGCAGCACATGTTAAAAGTGCTTGCTGCTTGAAGCAAAGAGAGACCGTGAAGTTTGAGAACTTAGGGACATATTTACGGGAATGATGGTGCAACACATCAAGTTACTTTGCTGTGCTGCCCTGCGTCACAGGAAAAGGGCAGAAATGCACCGTCTTTATCCAACACGGTGCATTCCTGCCCTTTCCAAGTGTGCTGGTGCTGTTTCGTCAGCCTAGCGCCAACGCAGGCACCCTTGCACCATGGTGCAAGGGTACCTCCGTTGCATGCATCATTGTTTTTGTGCACAAAAGCAAACCTGAGAGGCTTTTTCCTCTTTGTATGAGTGCTGCACATATAGAAAGAGGAAAACAGGGAGAAATAAAGATTTTTCTCCTTGTTGTGCCTCCCTTGGGGAGGCGTAAGACTTTGAATCAGTCCCAGGTTTACAAGTCCTTGTAAATCTGGGAATGCATACAAAACGTGAGAGTTGAGTAGGAACACCCCCTGCAACGCCTCCCTTGTGGCAGAGTAAGTCAAAGCAGCAATTTGCGCTGTGTTGCATTACTCCATATTTATGAAACCATTCAAAGCCATGCAAAGTGGCTTTGCGTGGCTTTGCGTGGCTTTGCGTGGCTTCATAAATATGACTTGCAGATTTGTGACGTGCATTTACCACGTTCCGTGGTGCAAGCATGACGCAAGGCCATTGTAAACATGCCCCTTAGTCTGGTGTGCATGCAAATCCTGCATTGCCAATCCCTGGTGAGTTGCATTAATACTGCTGGAACAAGGCCAATGGAGGCACCTATGTGTGAGGCGGACTGGCCTCAAGGGTCCTGTGACCTCAGTGACAAAATCACTGCTGTTCTAGGGTGTGCTGCTTCGTAGGCCTACCCACAAGACTGTAGGTGAACTTCAGTATGGATTGTGATGGACAGGCCTTCAAGGTTAACCCATAGTGGCCACCGGTAGGGTCCACTTGCTGGTGCTTAGAGACCAGGGCTTCTATGGTCTAGTATGGCCTTCTAAGGTCTAGTAGGGGAATGTGCTCCCTCAGGAGAGTGGTCTGGTGGACTGGTCATGAAGCCCGATTCCCCAGTTCCAGATTTTGTAGCTCTGGCCGTAGTGCCACATCCTATCCTCCCTGAGCACCCTTCTGTCCCACTGAGAGACACTTGCACTGCCTTCAGCTACAACCCAATTCTGCCCCATTATAAACACCTGGCTGTGACTCAATTCAAATTACGCACTGCCTGAAAAAAGTAACAACATCCTGGAAAAAGCAAACACTCATAGGCACAGGAAGATTATGTAAAGCGTGCGAAATATAAGCAGGAACGACATGGCTACTTTCGTTTTTACACTCCTTGTTTAGAAATCAATGAGTGTTTTTTGCCTCAAACGTTGAGGACATGAAAACTGTGCTCTTAGTGTAGACAGGTGTGCCTCTGGTGTACTCGTGGACAGCAAGGAAGGGCATAAGCAGGGCTCAGAAGATTAAGGGATTCTTGAGGAAAATCTGATCTGACTCACAGAAACCCACATGGCTCCTCCACATTCATGTAAGCCAGCTAGCTGCTCAAACATCGACATTATGTATTCAAGTGCCCTGCTAACTATACCTTTTGAACTGTCTGGCTTGCTAACTCTCCTACCCACAAAAAACTTGAAAGAGCTCTTGAGGGTAAAAGGCAAAATTATATTTTCATTCGGGAAGTGAAGGATACATCCAACTTTATTTTTTGTGGTGACACAATCGTACATTAGTTAGGCTGTAATGCATTGCTAAAACAAAATCACAAACCTAAGCGGTCCCAAAGGCAAGACCTATTGGCTTTGCCAATGCTTGTTTAGATATCTCATTTGCTAAATGGGGCACTTTTAATTTGGTGCCAGACAGGGCCAAACTGGGAACCCAAAGCAGCCCTGGCAAATTTGTGTCCATCCCCTGCACAGTGTGATGCATGCGAACGCAGCAAGGAAGACTGATGACTGCAAAAGGGACACGGGGAGAGAGTGTTATCTCCCCTAGAAAAATTTGGAAAAAATTACATAAATGGTGCATTCTACAACACATTGTATTATGTATTCCATTGTATTAGCTTTTAGAGAACAGTAAATGATGACCTTACGGTGCACCAGGATACGACAATCTTGTTGGGGCCCTTCAAAGATTCCCTCACTATCACCCTCCAACAGCTCCCCTCATCTCTCCACTGCCCCTCTCTCACATGTATTTAAATTGTTTTATAGTGCCTCTCATACCAGTGAGGGACTTGGAGCACTTTACATCATGCACACATACAGAAACAATTAATCATACGTGTGTAATTCAATGTTTAGAAAATGTTTACAAGACAAAAGGGGCTACAAGGTGTTAGGATTCACATACCATCAATTCTGGTTGGCATTTTTTTAAGATCTGGAACACAACCCGAGGGTTCAAAATGTAACACCGTAGTTGGATTTTCTAATAAGAATGTATTTCTTCCCAAACAAACCAATTTTAGCAGTATTAGGAAAATGAATGACTGGGGAAAAAACATAACTTCCAAACCCTCACCATGCAGTTTGCATGCAGCTCTCTGTGACAAAAGCAGTAACCCACTGAGCTTTGCCCATTAAATACAGTTCTGTGATTTGTATGGTACAGGTTCTTTGCAGCAGGCATTTTAACCCTCTGCGCTACAATGGATGGGTCAAAACTGGCAATAGACAATACTCCAATCTCTCTCCAACAGGAAGATCAACCACCAGAGATATAAATCTTGACTCTTTTATTGTTGTCTGAAATCTGCTGGGTTTAGAAGGAATCCTGCAGTGATTTTTGCGTTTTTGAGAGTGAGAAGTGAGTCATTGTGCTGGACAGCCCTGCGGGTTTTGGTACTGGGGGTCGGTTTTGCAGCCTCCAGTAATAAAACCAGCCTCCCTTCCGATGCCCAGTACACCAGCCCGGCCTTGGAGCCAGGGCTTATTTGTTTTCACAGCCAGACCCTGGATGGGGTTCACAAGGGGCTCTGGTGCTCGGGTGTCACAGAAATGGACACCTCGGGCTGCTTTTATGTTATATCCTTAGAAAAGGGTAAACAGTAGTTTCAAAAAGACCACATCCCTGAACATAGACAGAGAAGCAGTACACATTTTATAAAATATAATACGGAAAACAGCAGATGAGACATTAAACATTTTCCACATTTATTTTTAAAAAGCGCCAAGGTTTGAGCACAGTCTGCCACGAATTCCACATGAAGTCCTCTTCCTTTCCGTGTGGTATTGTCAGTCTGGGTGAGCTGGAAAATAAAGGGCAGATGAGGTCAAGGGCGGGGCCGCCAATGCGTCCTAATGTGTCCATTGTATTGGTCACAGTGGGGGCAGGCAGGTGGCCTCCTCACTAAATGAGGTGTAAATCACTGCACAGCCGGGCCCATCAGAGGTAGCTGGTTTTTGTGCCGATTGATTGCTCCTCCAGTGCACCACGGCTCCTACAGTGCTGCTGGGCAGGTCCCTGCCCACAGATACAGTGGGGAAGGGGGAGGGGGTCCTGGCAACTGCAGAGGCCTGCTTCGCTATGCAGCACACCGGCCTAGACGATCCTGTAGTTTTTTTTTTTAAACTCCGAGCATTCCTGTCGTCCTGGGATGCATTTTTTAAATGAAGAATTAGGGGAACAGACTTTGTTAAATTAAATAAGTAGGGGCACGCCGTGCCCTTCCGTTCCCGCCCACTTCGACCACTGCCTCCCGCACAGATCAACAAACCTACTGTAGCGCACTGACGCCCCATGCGATCCTGCCCGTGCATTGCCCCCTGTGCTCGGTTGTGGGTGAACGAAAGATGGCTTGTGTCCGGCCCCGCCCAGGAGGGGCTGCAGCTGCGTCACATACCCGAGTCCAGGAGCTGTGTTCCTGGTGAAAGTTGGAAACTGGGCTAATAATGCTGAAGACATTTTTCCAGCAGACCTCAGTCAAGAAGCATCATCGTTTAAGTGTCGCGCCCAGCCACAGGGCTGGAAGTGGAAACATCGCTCGTGAGCGGCTGCTGGACCGTAGGTTGGCTTGAAGCGTAAAGCATCTTCGCCAAAGTTCAGCTCGGAAAAAAACAAGCATTGGCATAGCCAATATGTCTCGCCTTTGGGACCTTGTAAGTGCTTAGCCATGCAACAGTTAATGTTGTTGCACCAAGGATATTGTATTGTATTGTATTGGTGCTTATATAGCGCTCTATCACCCCACGGTATCCTGGCGCTCTGATAAAAACAAATATCACTGATGCTGAGGGATTAGGCGGGGCGGAACAGTCAGGCTCCTGGAAAAAGCCAAGTCTTAAGGCTCTTTCTGAATTCCATTAAGGAATCAATCTGTCTGATCCTCAGTGGGAGCTCGTTCCACATCCGAGCACCCACCACACTAAAAGCCCTCCCGCCCAATCTGGCTTGTTTGAATCTTGGCTTTACCAGCAGGTTGGCGCTAGAGGAGCGCAGCTGTCTCTGGGGGAGATATCATGTAAATGGACTCTCTGCAGCCCCTGCAAGATGTATTGAGGGGCCCCTAAGTACAGAGAGTTACAATAATCCATTCTACTCAGTATCGTGCTCCTTACAATCAACGGTCGCATGTCCTCTGGCAACATCGGAAGAATCCGACGTAATAGCCGCAGTAACCCGAAGCACACGCTGTCTTACTTGCCTGCGAGTCCAGTTGGAGGTTTTTATCAAACAGGAACCCAAGGTTTCGTATTGTATTGGCCGGGGCCAATGAGGCCTCCTCCGGGGCAAGCCTAAACTCCACCGGCAGGTGTTGAATCAACCTTGCCGGTGAGAAATACAACACCTCCGTCTTTCCTCCATTAAACTGCAAGGAGTTTCTCCGCAGCCAATCTGTGGTCAGACGCATCCAATTTTGGAATTGTTCCAAGGGGACCGCCTGTTTCCCCTCCAGCGAAAATGCCAGTTGCGTGTCGTCTGCGTAGTTGACTAACTCAACCCCAAACGCTTTGATAATCGAAAATAGTGGCTGTAAGTATATATTAAAAAGAATGGGACTAATACTGGAGCCCTGTGGTACCCCATAAACTATGGAGGATTTTCCAGAGGACAACGGCCCCAAAGTTACCACCTGTTGTCTCCCCATCAGGTAAGACTGAAGCCTCTGCAGTGCCCGGCCCTTTACCCCTATTCCTTCCAATCTCTCAAGCAGAATTGGGTGACTTACTGTATCGAATGCGGCTGACATGTCCAAGAGCCACCAGAACAGCGGTGCTCCCGTTGTCAGCCCGCATCCGCAAGTTATCCATCATGGTTATCAGGGCTGACTCCGTCCCGTGACCGGGACGGAAGCCAAACTGATCCCTGTCCAGCAGGTGATGTTCCTCCAAATAATCTGAGAGAGATCTGCTCACAGCCTTTTCCAAGATCTTAATAGGAAAAGGAAGGAGGGAAATAGGCCGGAAGTTAGCCGGGCTTTTTGATAAGAGGGGACACCACCGCCTGCTTCCATCCCTTCGGGACTGAGCCTTCTTCCAAGGATTGGTTGCAGATCTGACGTAGCCAAGGAAAAGTCAGGCGGCCGTATGACTTCCACACTTTCTGGGGCAAGGGGTCAAGAGGCGAGCCAGAAGAAATACTGAACACCATTGTGTCGAAAGTAAGGTCTGTAAAGGTGGGAAAAGTGACCAAGGAACATTGCTGGCCCAGGGTCCCCTTAGTTACCTCTTTACCAAGGTCCTGAGCAGCCACTTCATTGTCCTTGAGAAAGTCAACGATCTTTGCCACTTTATCCTCGAAGTGGATGGCAATCTCGTCGCACAGCTTCTGTGAGGCCTCTACTTTGTTCTCCTGACTTGTTGGAGCTGATATAGCTCTTGCAATTCTAAAGAGTTCTTTAGTCCCATTGGGTGCTTGCACAATGGATTTAGCATAAAAATTAGCTTTGCTTTCCAGAATAAGCAGCTTGTATCTACTCTGTGCTGACTTTAATACTAGCTTGTCCCCGTCCAGGTACCCCTTCCTCCATTTCCTTTCGGCCTTTTTGCACTGTAGCTTTGACTGTCTCAATTCGTCGTTATACCAGGGTGCTGACATTTTATTTCTAATTTTTATATTTCTCAGCGGGATTAGTTGGTAATAAACTCCTGATAGGTGTTGTAATTATCCTCAACCATACTGGATACCTGGAATGGGCTCACTGTGGGTGGTGTTAAGAGAGCACCTGTCCTCGCTAATTTAGTCCAATTCCTGCCTTTCCGAAACGACACGGCGATATTGGCTTGGCCTTGATAATCAGATAACCGTATTTTGAAATGGATAAGGTAGTGGTCTGTCCAATTTTGGGGGACAATATTTAAAAGTTCCACCTCTGACTCATTTGCAAATAAAAGGTCGAGTATATGTCCTCCCCGGTGAGTCGGGGAGGTGACCAGTTGTCGGAGACTAAGATTATTACAGGTGTACTTCAAGTCTCTCAGCTGGTTTTTCGTGCTTGCATTCTCCCAAAAATTGAAGTCGCCCAAGACAACCATTTTAGAATGTGTTAAAGATAAGTTAGCGATGGTGTTCAGGAGGGGCTGCTGCAAAGTGTTACTCCCTGGAGGACGATAACAGAGCAGTCCTGTAAAAAGACTACCTCTAGCTTCCTGAAGCAACAATCCCATCAATTCAATTCCATCTAGCTCATCCACCTGTAGCAGAGTGAAATTGAGTTCCTCTCTGAAAATCAGTCCCACCCCTCCTCCTTTTACCCTCTTTCCTAGGTTTGTGTATGATTTTAAATCCGTCAGGACAGGCGAGGCCTATCTCTACGGCTGACTCTGCTCTAATCCAGGTTTCAGTAAGAAACAGAACATCAAGCTTCATATCATCAATCAGTAAAGCAATTTCCGTGTGATGTTTCACTAATGATCTGCTGTTTATCAGCCCGCAATTGAGGTAACTGGGAGTGTTAGTGCGCCTATTTTCTGTGTCCAACCCAAGGTCAGCATTATTAACATCAGCGGCAGTGTCTGCCCTGCTACCTATAGCCAGAAGCTGTTTTCTGGAATAAGTATGGCGTGCCTTGTTGACTTTACAGGCATCGTATATCGCCCCGGGCTCGTCCGGGACGCAGACGGGCGCAGACGGGCTTGCCTCTGGGGCGCCGGTGGCGCGCCCGCTGCGCGCGCGTGCTGCACACTTGCATTGGCCTGCTTAAGTAGTCTGCCGTCTGAACACTAGCGCGCACACCAATATGGCGCCCAAATTCTGTCCCCAACTGTCCCAAGATGGCGCTCGTAGAGGATGAAGGAGAGATATAGCCCCGCTCAAAGCAGCAGGTGAGTGGTTCGTTTTTTAAAATGTGGGTATGCGGAGGAAGAGGCCGGTAAAGTTAAAATAAATGTACAATAAAAGACCTTATTCGGTCGATAGCACCAGCAGCAAATTGCCAGCCCCTAGTTGCCTGTAGTGACCCCCCGTGTCTATCCGCTCAGCAAGTGACACGTTGTGCTGCATAACTAAACACGTATAAGGTCCCAAATGAGAGACCTATTGGCTATGCCAATGCTTGTTCAAAATGACTTCTTTTTTACACAATGTCTTTCATTTGGAAGGCAGAAATGCATCAAAAATCAATAGGTAATAACACTTGCTTAAAAAATCTGAATTACCCTAAGTCTCCCGATAAAAATGCTACCTCACTTGTGTGGGTAGGCATAGTGCCCATGACAGGAAATGGCTCAAAACCCAACGTGAACACACCACATTTTCACAATGAAAATGTACCCTTTTCTTGCGAAGTGTCTAGTTTTTGAACACTAGCTCTGCCGGCACCGAGGGAAGCCTAGTAAACCTATACATTTTTTTAAACTAGACACCCAGGGGAATCCAGGATTGGGTGACTTGACTGCCTCCCACCAGGTTCTGTTACCCAGAATTCCTTGCAAACCTAAAAAATTGTCCAAAAAACCACATTTTCCCCACATTTCTGTGGTGGAAAGTTCTGGAATCTGCGTGGATCCACAAATTTCCACCCACCCCGCGTTCCCCAAAGTCTTACGAGAGAAATGGTACCTCACTTGTGTGGGTAGGCCTAGTGCCCGCGACAGGAAACAGCGCAAAACGCAACGTGGTCACACCTCAATTTCGCAGTGAAAAATGACCCTTTTTTGGCAATGTGCCTAGCTGTAGTTTTTGAACCTTAGCTCTGCCGGCACCTAGGGAAACCTAGCAAACCTATACATTTTGGTAAACTAGACACCCAGGGGAATCCAGGATGGGGTGACTTGACTGCCTCTCACCAGGTTCTGTTACCCAGAATCCCTTGCAAACCTAAAAAATTGTCCAAAAAAACACATTTTCCCCACATTTCTGTGGTGGAAAGTTCTGGAATCAGCGTGGATCCACACATTTCCACCCACCCCGCGTTCCCCAAAGTCTTACGAGAAAAATGGTACCTCACTTGTGTGGATTGGCCTAGTGCCCGTGATGGAGTTCAAAAACCCAGACAACGGGGGAAGCGGCCCGTACCAAGTAACCTCCCTGCGTCGCAGACCCGACATCACACTAACTCATTCTCACATGCAGTCATCGGTTGGGCCCATAACACCAACACTCACACACCCCTTTCACCAGTCTGCACACACAGGAGGGATGAGTGGTTCAAGCGCTATACATGTGGGGGAACACCTTATAACCTATAAGGAGAGAAAAGTTTATTTTATAAACTATGCATTAACACTCTTTGCCTACAGATCCTTAATCCTAAACATCAAGGCACTCCTCCCACTTGGTCAATGGACCAATTAGTTGGATTGGTTGATGGTGATTTAGAACCAGCAAAAACACATTTACAACTTAGATCTTACCCTTCTTAATAAATCACAAACTCGTTTTCTTCTTAATCAATATCTTTTTTAT
Source organism: Triturus cristatus (assembly GCF_964204655.1). Classification (NCBI taxonomy): domain Eukaryota; kingdom Metazoa; phylum Chordata; class Amphibia; order Caudata; family Salamandridae; genus Triturus; species Triturus cristatus. The sequence continues at coordinate 278,136,954 of NC_140580.1, read as the reverse complement.
CTAAAACTTCATAATGAATTTGCATTTGTCTGGTCAAGTTTAGAAAGTTTTATATCAAAATTTCAGTGAATCACAGAGCATCAAATTTACCTAATCTGGCTATTTGGAGTCCTCTAATTCATTGGCTCTGCATAATCAAATTTGCAGTCAATCGTCCGGAAGCAGGCCAAAGCTCAAAGTTCTTTGCTCGGCACGCTACAGTCCCACAGATCGTCAAAGGACCAGCGACGTGCAAGCGTCTATCATTGCCCGTAGATTCAGGAAAGGTTTGTAGTCATCAGGAAAACGGGCGAAGTCCAGACCCTCAAAGATTCAGCAATACGCAACGTGTAGCTGGGCAACGCAAAGCGACGTGAAAATATGAGATGAGATAGATAGCCCTTCCCTCTCTATTCTACCATTCTTTTATAATAAAATGAAGCAAAGATGATACAAATTTATATTTTAGAACAGTCGTGATTGGCTGGTTGAGATCGTCTGATGTAGGGTTTTCGTTCTCAGTACATATAAGTAACAGAGGTACTTTTAACTTAACTTTTTAACTTTGTGCCACCTGGTTGCCGTTTTACTGTGTTTACTGTTTGTTTGAGGGCGGATGACTCGCTTTTAATGCAAGTTAGCACTTTTAATTAAACAGAGGTATCTACGGCTCCTTACCGCTAAAATCTGTGCCATTTCCCCACTTTCCACGTTCCTGGCACCGCGCAGCTGCTCCGCCCGCCCCGGTCCATCACGGCTTGTGCCGATTGTGTGGAGGGCGCGGCCGAGCAGACAGACGCATTTCCGGGAGGGAGGAGGGGGAGGAGTTCTGAACTAACTCCACTACTTAAACAGATGGTTAGGCGACCGTGCAGTGGACGCGTGCAGCGGGCGCGCCGGCGGCGCGCCGAGGGCGCGCCAAAGGCAAGCCCGTCTGCGCCCGTCCGCGCCAGACCGGGCCAAAGGGCCAGAACCCCTGATCCTAAAATACCGAGGAACAGGATTACTTATACAAAAATGGAGCTACTAGCACTATCTAAGCCGCTGAATGTGGCATGCAGACATAGGCTTAGTGTGGATAGTAACACACTAAAGTGCTTGCACTGTTTAACTAACCTTAGGCCCAATACACAATCCACCAAGGAGTCTAATCTGCATATGGCACTGCTCAATTGCAGATCACTAGCCAAACATAGATATGAAATCAGGGAACTGTTAATAGAGAGAACCTTAGATGCTCTCTTCCTGACAGAAACGTGGCTAAACGAAAGCTCCACCCCTGACGTCCTGGACTCCATCACTGATGATTATAAGATGGTGAGGCAAGACCGTACGGACCGAGTTTGAGGAGGCATTGCCATAATCTACAAAGCCAATATGAACTGTGAGGTCAATCGAATTGACATAGAAAACTGTGAAGCCTTCTCATTCATACTTTCTACTATAGAGGGCACCATATCAGCCGGGGTTCTAATTTATAGACCGCCTGGCCCAGCGACTACATTTATAACAAGTCTGGAGGATAAAATAGTACAACTAGCCCTTAGACATAACAAATTTATACTGCTTGGTGACCTGAATATTCAGTGTGATAATATGCAGAACCACCAAGTAAGCACCCTATGTCATGACCTGCTGACGCTAAATTTGGAGCAGAGGGTAACCACTCAAACGCATACTATGGGCCATATATTGGATCCGATTTTCTCTAATTATGAAGAATTAATTGTGGATACACCATGTCCCATCCCTTGGTCCGATCACTACCTAATCCCTTTCTCAATACCCTCACACACAAAGTTGTGTAAACAACCTAGGAAAGCGACTACTACTAGGAACTGGAACAAATTCAACTCCATATCCTTCTCTCAAGCACTAATAAATAGGGAACGGAAATTGGACAATGATATTAACCGTGCCAATGACCAACTGGATTTATGGATCACTGAAACTCTGAATGAGATAGCACCTTGGAGTACGAGGATCCCTAAAAGGCAGAGTGTTACCGCACCTTGGTTTAATAGTGAATTAGCGAAGGCCAAAAAGACATGTAAAAAGCTGGAATGAAAATGGAGGAAGGACTATTGCAGCAATACCAGAGAGGAGTATAAGCGTGAACTTAAACTATACCACTCACTAATTAAGAAAGTCGGAGGCACCTTCTACACCGAAAGAATCGAAAAAGCTAGAAATGCCCCTAAAGAATTATTCACCATACTGAAGTCACTCAAATCACATAAATAGACGAATGAACAACCTTCCTCCAGGGAAAGCTGCGACATGATAGCTGAGTTTGTTGCCGTTAAAGTAAAGAACATCTACGAATCCTTCCCGATAGAAGCCAGATTAGGCACCAACGCTAGTAACTCTGGAAAAACTCCTCACATAGAAGGGACACTGGACAAATTTACCATTAATAGTCTAGAGGTACTCACTGATATAGCCAGAGGAATTAAATCCGGCTCCCCCGTAGACAGTGCAAGACCACATATAATCATGGAAGGAGCAAACCCTATTATGCCGCACGTCCTGGATATTATCTCTCGCTCCTTCCAGGAAGGCATGGTCCCTGTAAAATGGAAACAGGCTATTGTTAAACCATTGAAAAAGAATACTCAAATTAAAAATGTGGTACTAGAAAACCTTCGCCCGATCTCGCTACTGCCTTTTGTAGCAAAGATCGCGTAGAAAATAGCTAACAGACAACTAACTGATCACATAAATAAGCACGATCTGCTGCATTCCTCACAGTCAGGTTTCAGAAGTGCCCATTCAACTGAATCAGCACTACTGTACGCCACTGAAGCACTGAGGAAACATGCCGATGAAGGTGATACGGCCGCACTAATCCTTCTTGACCTCAGTGCGGCTTTTGACACCGTATCACATCAGCTGCTCCTACATAGGCTACAATCTTGTGGCGTGAGGAATGAAGCCTTAAACTGGCTGGTGTCTTTTCTCTCGGGAAGCAGTTTCAGAGTGGCTCAAACACCTTACCTATCCAAAAGTATGCCTCTTACTCAGGGAGTTCCTCAAGGCTCTATATTGAGCCCTACCCTTTTTAACCTATACGTAAGTCCCTTAGCGGAACATATAGAACAACATAATGTATCGATTGTTTCATACGCGGATGATACACAACTAATTGTTCTATTATCACAAAAAGATAATCTAGCATCCTCCCGCTTTTCCAATTGCCTATCAGAAGTAGTGACTTGGATGTCCAACCACTGCCTCAAGTTAAATGGTAATAAAACAGAGGTAATGGTTGTGGGCAGGTCACCAACCATTTGGTCCTCTGCCTGGTGGCCAGATTCCTTAGGACAACTGCCCAACCCAAAAACAGAAGTTAAAAATTTAGGAATCTATTTTGACTCTGAACTGAACTTCATCAACCAGATCTACAGGGTAGCAGGCAAATGCTATGGAACTATAAAAATCCTACGCAAGATCCTAGATCTTCTGCCTTCTAGTGCCAGAAAAACTATTGCCCATGCAACTATAACCTCCCAACTGGACTATGGCAATATCCTCTTATCTAGGCACTACCAAAGAGGGATTAGCCAAATTACAGCGGGTACAGAATGCTGCCGCTCGACTTGTACTCAGTCTTCCAAGAAGAGCGAACTCAAGGAACGCCCTAAAAAAACTACACTGGTTGCCAGTGGAAGAGAGGATCATTTTTAAGACTTTATGTTACGGCCACCGCATCCTCAGGAAGACCAGCCCAAAATACCTTCAGCCTCTCCTAACAGAATATACTCCGGGCCGGAACCTGCGGTCTTTAGGTAAGGCCTTGGTTATAGTACCAAGGATATACAAGGCCAGACTAGGAGCTCGCTCTTTCAGATATAGGGCGGCAAAAACTTGGAACACTCTGCCAATGTACTTAAGAGCAGAGACATCTGAAAGAGATTTCCGCAAACACCTAAAAACCTGGCTGTACAGAAGGACAGAATTCCCTTAGTCTTAAGCCCTACACCTCGCCCCCTAGAACAGCTCCCTCTCAGATGTCTTAGCGCGGGGACACACCGTCTGGTGTAACCAAGCGCTCTATAAATGGATAAAACTAAACTAAACTAAACTACAGTTCGAGGGGTGAGGTCATCGGTCAGTCCAAAAGTCGTCTTTTTCCGGTTTATTGTAAGGTTGATTCTTCTCTTGTCTTGGCAGTTATCCCATATGCCGTCCTTGTTCGGGTACATGGTGAACAAAGGTCGTGACGAGGCTTTAGGAAGTTTCTTTACGCATGCGCAACTCACTCCGCACCTCATGGGACAGTGGCCACGTCATCGTGTGTTGTCAGCGGCCATCTTTGATTTAGGCCCAAATGCCAACTTAAGCAAAACAAACATTAAAGAGTAATTAATACATAGAAATAATAGATCTACTGTTAAACCCTTACTAATCCCTCTATGTGCTTGTATTTATCTAGCATATAGCGACATTTAAAGCAATTATATTAATCTTTTCCGTCCTCCTCTCGGGCAACATTACAAAAGCAACATATATCGTGCAGTATTCTATTTCCACATATACTATTGTTAATATGCGTACATATTTTAGGTATAAAAGTTATTTAGCCATGCAAAATGCAAATCCCACGTGTAATTCGAATATTAATAATTTTGGTTAGTATACATGCAAAACTCATTTAATAATATTATAATTAATAGAATATAAAATTAGTATATTCATGCAAAATAGGGGAGGTATACAAAATGTTGTACTACCTGCTCCATCAATTTGCTCCATCCTACATTTCTGTTTCCCCAATTTCTTCTCTTCTTGCTGTTCTATACATACTGTCTTTCATCTCTTCTAATTCTACTTCTTCAAACTCTCTCTCTTGTTTCTTATTCTGTCTTTTTAACTTTTTATGTATTTTCTTTCTTTTATGACATAAACATCCTAATCTTAAAATTAATACTATAAAAATCACACATGTTAATGGAAATAAGATCCTACCTAAAAATATACCTCCTAACTTTAACAAGAAATCTTTAATATGAGAAAGTTTCTTCCCAATCTTCTCCAACACACCTTCAACCTCCAGTGGTGCAATTTCTTCATGCAAATCAGTTATATTTTTAATGTAGACCTTCAGATCTTTACTTTCGTCAGGAATGTAAGTAGAACAATGTTGAACTTTCAGCATTCCACAGACTCCACCCTCTTTGGCCAATAATATATCAAGGGCAAGTCGATTTTGCATTAACATGGCACGCATGGAAACCATTTCAGTATTTACCAATACAAATCCTCCAGCGGTGCTTGTTGACAAGCGATCCACTACTGTTGATAGTTTTCTAATTTTGTGCGCATTCAAAGATATTCCCACTGCTGGTATCAATGCTCCAAAAATGTCTCCCACAATTTCGAACCATGCTAGATGACTACCTAACTCATGTACACCATCTTCTCCTCTTCCCAAGTGGAATATCTTTGGGAAAACCAGACCTACATAACATGTGCCATACCAATGGTCTGGTAACCGATAATATGCCTTGTTCCCGCAGATAAAATATAACCCAGGAAAAACTGGATCATTTCCTCCTTTAAATCCCCATCCACCCATGATTCGGTATGTATCATGGCATTCGCTATTACCTACAAAATAATTATCATATGCAGTCTGATTCCGTCTAAAACACAACTTCCCTTTCTGAGGCCAATCTAGAGCCATAGTTGGACTAGCTTCTCCTTTCAAATGTTTTTCAATTTCAACAGCCCAGACTGTCTTTTCTTCTTTCCCTTCATGTACCTTCATTTGCATCTTCAATCTCCTTTCTTCCACCATATCTGAAAACATCTTTTCCTCTTTCTTTAAACTACAAGTCAGATTGTTTCGAAATATTGATTCTAATGTTAGTTCTTTAGTTTCTAAGAAAAATTCACCTAATACCTTTGCAGGTTTTACTTTATTCAATTTGTTAATTGCAGGTACTTGTGAAAATATGTTATCTACATCTGAAAAATAATATTCTAACTTCCCTATTTTGTAAAACAAACTAGCTATTACACTACATGTTATTCCATATGTTAATGGGAGGTGATGGTAGGTCACTCCCTCCGATACAGATGCAGGTAGCTGCATGCAGATGTAGCAGTCCCTCACATCCATTGTCTTTACATATTCATACAGCAGTTTCGAAAATACATTGTTAGAGAAATCATTTATAGACCTGTCTTTATGTAGATAATTCCTATCTATTTTAGTCGGATATACTTTCTGAATCTTTTCTATATTAGTTTTATTCCCACTATGTCCTGCTATTGTTTCTAAGGTAATCTTAAATGAGATCAACAAAGCCAACACACTCCATAGAAGCATTAGTAATCCTGTACAACTACAACACATTTTAAACCACTGTCTTAGAAACACACATTTAGCTTTTCTACTTTCTGTGTTTGCCATTTTCGTAAAATATTCAGTGTCTTTTGACTTAGCTTCTTCTACTTCACAACTAGTATTTGTCTAATCCAAGGCTCTAAGCACCTACTTGGTTCTATCAGTTATGTCTTTTTCCGTATTTTATTGTCTTTCCATTAGCAGCACTTTTGTCTTATTCAGTTTGGCATTTGATCGTCCTTCACTTTTTTCTCATAATCTTGGTACAGAACTTCCTGAACATCCGTTTCTTCTCCAATATCGGACAAGATAACTCTCAGGATTTCCGATTCTTTGTCTTCCTCAACAACTTCTGGTATAGTCACCTCTGGGTTCTCTTGGCTATCCTCCTCTTCTTTTATTTCAGGCAGGGCCACATACGACCATTCCGGCGATCTATACTTCTGGTTAGGTTTTCTCGTTCTTTTACTCTCCTCTGCTGTAGTTATTTTCTCGGTGTTCAATTTTTCTTGACTAGATACTTTATTCATTTGTTCTGCTCTGGGTGAAGTCACTCGTGTCAGCCGATATCTCAGTGTCTTTATTTTGTTTGGCCAGATTTCGTCTTTTGTTGATCTTTTCAGCTTATCTCCTTTATCATTCTTTTCAGCTCTCCATGCTCTCTTCCTCAGGACTCGACCTTCTGGTACTTCTTCATCACTCTCTTCTGATTCTGTTTCAACTTGCTTTCTGCTTTCAACTGTTCTTTCCACCACTTCTTTTATTTTCCCTACTTTTGTCCCTCCTCGTCTTTCTTGCACACAATCTTCCTGCTGACTAACTGTCCCTTCCTCTAACTCGATGTTCGAGTTCCCTACGACTCCTCGGGGGTCTTCCGCAAAAATCTTTCCCTCACTTTCAGTATCTGGCACCTGTCCATTTACTTTTGTTATTTCATGTGGAATTTCTCTCAGCTTTCCATCAGGAACTTCCTTATCAACAATTTCTTGGATTGTCTCTTCACTGCTTTTCTCTTTTCTCGAATGTACCTGTGCTTGTTCAGTCTCTGATTCTGAGCTGGTATCAGAAATCTGTAACTTTCTTCTCAAGGGAATATTTTCTGGGGCAACGGTCAGATTTGGCTCTGTCTCCCCCCTTTCAGGATTTTCTCTTGTTCTTGTTTCTTCAGCATCCGATTCAGAACTGCTTTCTGACTCCTCAAAATATTCTCCTTCTTTGTTATCCACTGGATTTGGAATTCCCAGTGTGTGACTAGCATGAATCCAGTTCTTGATCCCAGCACACTTCACAGCTGTTGTTGTAGTCAAAATCACCTGTCTTGGTTTTCCCCAACGTGGGACCAAACAGTTCCTCCTTCTGTGTACTTTAATTCTCACCCAGTCACCTGGGCTCAGATCATGAGCTTGCTTCTTTTCAAGGGTGGTGGCATCCGATCCAACCTCATGAAACACAGAATAAACTGCGTCAGCCAGCCCCTTACAGTAATCCAACACCAAGTCGTCAGTTATAGGCAACAGCTTGTTGACTGGTATGAATACATGGCGCATTGCTCTTCCCATGATAATTTCATGGGGACTCAGACCTGTATTCCTATCTGGAATAGATCTAATAGTCATGAGTACCAGAGGCAAGACATCAGGTCATTTCAAGCCTGTGGCTAAACACATTTTTCCCAATCTGTTTTTAATGGTGCCATTTACTTGTTCCACCACACCAGAAACCTCTGGGCGATAGGCACAATGTAGTTTCTGTTGTACATTCAATGCTTCACAAATCAGTTTCACGATCTCATTATGGAAATGTTTTCCTCTATCTGACTCAATTGTTACTGGGAACCCGAATCTGGGGATGAATTCTCTCAACAGTAATTTAGCTACTGTGATTCCATCACTTCTTCTTGTGGGGTATGCTTCTACCCATCTAGAAAACAAGCAGACCATTACTAGAACATACATCAACCTATTACAGGGGGGCATTTCAATAAAATCAATCTGCATTCTGGTGAAAGGCCCTCCTTCTCGACCTATTGTTCCTAGACTTACCACGGTTTTCCTTCCAGGACTGAACTGCTGACATATAAGGCATCTTTGACAAAGGCTCTCAGCTACAAGTCTAAATTTTGCATTGTCCCAGGTCTGCTTAAATGACCTGATCATCACATCTCTTCCTATGTGTGCTTGTCAATGATATGTCCGTGCCATGGCAGACACCATGCTATTAGGCATGACTGGTCTTCCATCCGATAGGCCCACACATGATCTGTTTCCCTTGGTGCACATCCTGCTTCAACCCACTGTCTCATTTCCTCATCTCCTGCTTCTTCCTGCAATTGCCTCACTTCCTCCCATGTACTCACAGTGTTAGTAAACAATAGAGGGTAAGAATTCATTTCCCTTTCTTTCGCCATATTAATTGAATTCTGATTGCGTGCACAGTATTGAGCCATATCGTTGGCATACTTATTGCCTACTGCGATATAGTCTCCATTTTGAGTGTGAGCAGCACACTTCACAACGGCCAGTCGCTTAGGCAGCTGTATCGCCTCAAGCAATTTTCCAACCACTTCAGCATTCTTTATAGGAGTTCCACTTGAAGTCAACAATCCTCTCTGTAGCCAAATCTGACCAAAATCATGCACAACACCAAAGCCATACTGACTATGGGTTATCACAGTCACTCTCACATTCTTTCCCAACTTGCATGCTCTAGTCAAAGCTATAAGTTCAGCAACCTGAGCTGATTTTACTCCTTTCAAGTAGGATGCTTCCATTACCGCTGCAACTGTGCATACTGCATATGCTGCACTCAGAATTCCTTCGTCTGTTCCCAAGCATGATCCATCCACAAACATTACAAAGTCACTCTCTGAGAAAGGTACATCTTTTATATCAGGACGTGGTTTGGTACATAAATCGAGTACATCCAAACAATTATGATCCACTTCGTCCCTGACTTCAACATTCTCAGCATCAGGCAATAGTGTTGAAGGATTCACATTCAGACATCTCGCAAGGCTCAAATTCGTTGCACCTAATATGACTTTCTCATATTTAGTCACCCAACTATGTGTTATGAACTGAGTGCGGCTCCTTGTTAAAAGGATTGCCACATCATGAGGTACAAACACTCGCACAGGGTATCCCCTCACAATTCCTTCACTCTGTTCCAGACTTTTACAGGTAGCTGCTACAGCTTTCAGACAACCAGGTAATGCTACTGCTACTGGGTCCATCATAGCTGAAAAGTATGCAATTGGTCTTCTCAGTTGTCCATGCTTCTGTATTAATACAGAGAGTGCTTATCCATTCCTCTCACTGCAGTATAACTCAAACTCTTTCTCATAATCAGGCATTCCTAATGCTGGTGCTTCACACAACCCATCTCTCAATTGTTTAAAGGCTGTCAGCTCTTCTTTATTTAATTCAATGGGATCTCTCACATCACTTCTCGTCAGACATACCAAATGTTTTGCAATCAGGGAAAAGTTACTTATCCACTGATGACAATGTCCAACCATTCCAAGAAACTTTCTCACTTCTCTTTGCGTCATTGGGGCTCTCATTCCTTTTATTATCCTGATTCTGTCTGCTGTTATCTTCCTTAGTCCCTTTTCAATTTTATGGCCTAAATAGTGTACTTCCTTTTGACAAAATTGCAATTTTGATGGTGACACTTTAAGTCCTCCATCTGCCAAATGATTTAGCAATACTATGGTGTCCATTACAGAAGCCTCTCGAGTTTTTGACGCCACAAGCAGGTCGTCGATATACTGTACTAACACTGAGTTTTAGGGCATTTCTAGGTCTTCTAAGGACTTTTTCAGTATCTGATTAAATATTGAGGGGCTTTCTGTATACCCCTGTGGGATTCGGCACCAAGCCAAAATACGTTCGCCAAAACGAAACGCAAAAATTTGCTGGCTGTCATTGTGCAATGGGATGGAAAAGAAAGCATGACATAGGTCAATTACGGTATACCATTCTGCATCGTGGGGAATCTGATACAAAATTACAGCTGGATTTGGTACTATAGGACATCATGACACAACAATTTTGTTTATCTTTCTCAGATCTTGCACTATTCTAAACTTTCCATTAGGCTTCTTCAGGCCCATAATTGGTGAATTACATGGACTACTCAATATTTCTCTCAAAATACCTTGTTTAATAATTTTCTCGATTATAGGGGTAACCCCTTCAATTATTTTGGGTGTCAATTTATATTGAGGAACATTTGGGTAGCTTATCCCTTCCCTTACTGTTACTTTTACAGGATCCACATTTTTCATTAATCCTACATCTTCTCCTGTGAAATCCCAGACCTCTGCTTTTACTGTGTTTTTCAATTCTTTTGGTAATTTGTCAGGGTTGAATACAGCAAATTCTTCAGTATTCTCAGATTCCATATTTGCCATAGTCATTTTATACAGTACGTCTTCATCAGGGGTCTCAAATGCTATACCATCAGGGGTACAAAATATAGTGCAATTCATATTACACAATATGTCTCGGCCTACCAAATTTACAGGACTTGAATCGCACACAACAAAGCGGTGCATTTCAGAACATTTCCCTATACTGACTTTTACTGGTTCTGTGAGATGCGTTTTAATCTGTCTGTTGGATACTCCAACCACTTGGATTGTTTCATCCGAGAGAGGAAGATTCTTCACATCAGCTGACCTAACAGTTGATCGAGTAGCACCAGTATCTACTAGGAAAGCAATATTTTCATCATTTACCTTTCCGTCCACAAAAGGGCCTGTCTGGTCTACTTCTAGAGTTGCGCCAAGTACGCACTCTTCCTTCTCCCCTCGGCACCATCAATAAATTTCTTCTGACTCACTCTCATCGCGGTGTAGCCAAAACTGTGAAACAGCGCTAGCGCGCGGCAGCTTAGTTACCTGTTCTTCGTTGTAGAATCCTGTCTCATTACTGTATTTCTGTGAATTTACGCTCTGTAGAAAAGGCGGTTTTGGCGCCTGATTCAGTTGGGTAACAACCTGCTGCTTCGCTGCGGTTGACAACTCACCTCTTTCTGCACCTGCGGGTTCAATGATGTATTATCATTATTAGGATTTGGGGTAAATTTACACTCGGATTTCCAGTGCCCTATTCTTCCGCAATTATGACATGGCCATTTCTTCTTGGCTTCTTCTATATTGAATTGTCCCTTTCCTTTTCCAGCATTACATTTAGGTTTTGGTCCTGTGCCATTTGCTTGTTCAATCAGCTGTGCTTCCTGTCTTTCTGCTACTTTTACCTGTGCCCAGATGGCCTTTTCTTTTAATTTTCGCTGCTTGGCTTCTATTTCATCACTAAAATATTTTGCATGTCTTAGAACTTCATCTGTTTTCTTGTTTTGCCTATCCACTGTATGCTGTTTAATCATTTCACTTATTTCTGGACGTAGACCATATACAAATCTGTATACAAAATGACTCAAATCCTTTACACTCAAATTTTCGTCACCACTAAACTGCTTAAAGGCAAGGATTAACCTTTCGTAGTACGCATGCACTGACTCCTTAGTTTCCTGATGAGTTCGGTCTATTTTTACCCAATCAGTCTCTTTGGGAGGTACTTTGTTTTTCAGAAAGGTGATTACTTGTTCATATTTTTTCATCACCTCAGGACCAGGGGCACCTGTTTTTGGGTCTCTTGGGTATTCTTGTGTAGGCCAATTGATCATGATCTTACACTCTGTCCACAAATCTGCTGGTACTATTATGTCAAATAGACTATTTAGATCAATCCACAAAACTTTCGATAATTTTACAAACCTATCCACTTGCCTATACCACTCGACTTGCTTTTCGCGTAATCGAGGGAAGTAATTGGTAAATGACAAAATATCTTGTCTAGTCCAAGGGACATGTACATATCCTCTGCCGCCTGGAATTTCTCTCATAGGGCATTCTGTTACTACCTTTTCCTTCTCTCTCATTGGGAAAGCTGCAAACGTTTTCTCTGAGGCATCATCTCATTTTCGGTACCACCTACTTCTCCATTTATCCACATCCCCCCATTTTCCTAACAAAATGATTGTCTTTAATCTGGATTATTCGTCCTGTGGTGTTCAGATTTTCAATATCTTTCTCGGTAAAGTCTACTCGATATGGTTTTTGTAAAGCTTTTACCTTTTCAATGTCTATACCCATTTCATTTGTCGTTTCCTCTAATCTTTGCTCTCCAAGTTATACTTTTGCACAAAAATAGTAATTCTTCATCCTGATATGTTTTTAACTTCTCTGTGGGGATAGTCCCTACTATTAACTCTTCCAAAACCATCCTTAGCTTGGCCACATCTATAGATTGAGATTCTCTGGTTTTTCTCTGTAAGCTCCTCAACCATTCACTTAATTATTCTGAAGAAGGACCTACTGGTTTTTCCTCATTACCTCGTTCTGAGTCTTTTGGCATCTCTGATACAGATTCTGTAGTCATTATCAGTCTTTCCACTACACTTGGATTTACTGTCAAGTTTTTAGGCACACTTGGTTCTAATGTACTTGCTGTTTGTCTCCATGGGTTTTCGTCTGAATTTTTCCTTGGCCTCTCAATCTGTTTATTACTGTTATAAGGGACCGTCAGACAATGTTCACTGTCTTTTTGTTTATCAAAAATAGGCATTACAGGACCTATAGTTACGGGAACTGTCACGGCATCTAAGTTTTTAATCAATTGCCTAATCTTTTCAGTTAGTTCTAAAGTGGTTTTTGCTAATTCTGCCGAATTTTCACTACTCACCTTACCATCCTGGTTTCTTTCTATTTCTCTAAACAAATTATTTCTCCCTATCTCTTGGGGTACTGCTTCAATTTTAATGTTTCGCAAAGTCTTTCTCATTGGGGCACTCGGTGTTAGCATATCAGATTCTGGTTGATACGGGGGTGGACTTTTATAAAACATGTCGTAAAGAACATCATCCTCCGATTCATGCACTCCATACCCTCCTGACTCTATTTTATTCCTTTTTTCCGTACATTTTCTACCACTAACTTCTTCAGCATGTCTCACATGAAACAACCCATCAGTCATATTTGCACTTCGCCATCTCCTCATTCTATCATCATGATTCTCATGTCCATATCATCTTCCAAACATGTACCTATACCTTCCGCCACTCCCCTGTCTTTCTCTGTCATGCATCTCATCTTCCCATTCTGTCAATGCTTCAAATTGTGTTGGTCTAGGTCTCGGTTCTAGATTCATCATTTTCTCTCTCAAATTTCTCAAAACCGCTAAATTGAACGAACCATGTTCTGGAAATGCTAAAACTCCATCATCTTTTGTATACCTTGCCCAGCTGTCCAACCAAATGCATGTATGATATCCGTATTTTGCAACCATGAAGAATGCGGGCAATTTCGGTGGGGGAAGCATTTGTCCTTCCCTAGTCACAATCGGTTTGTCCTTTTTAAATAAACTCTTGATCTTTACAAACCAGGACTTTTTCTCTTTTTCTGGTGGATCGTAATACATCATTTTGTCTTATTCTGTGTATCGCTAGATATTCTTACGACAATTCTGTTGTCTTATCCAATCGTAGCGCGACTTACACTAACGCACCAATTGAGAGCGTCTATGTCACTTCTGCAATCCTCCAATACCAGCGCGACTCACACTAACGCACCAATCAGGAGCGTCTACGTCACCCTGTAATTCTCCACTCCTAGCGCGGCAATGCGTCGTGCAATTCCAAGCGTTACACGTTTTTCCCATGTACCTACAGGGCAACAACAATTCTGTCTTTCCCGAGAGCAGTGCTTACCTCTGCTCTACTACGGAACTGTTACAAACTTCTGACTTCCTACATCCCAGAAGCCGTCAAACAACATAGAACTCGACGTGACTCAACATAGAGTGTTAATATGTAAACCAATACTAATCAATAATCGATAAGCAATTTACAAGCAATAATCACCAAACCAAAACAATAAAACCATCATCTTGCTACCAGAAAAACTGATGGAGCGCAAAAACCCAGACAACGGGGGAAGCGGCCCGTACCAAGTAACCTCCCTGCGTCGCAGACCCGACGTCACACTAACTCATTATCACATGCAGTCATCGGTGGGGCCCATAACACCATCACACGTCCCTTTCACCAATCTGCGCACACAGGAGGGATGAGTTGTTCAAGCGCTAGACATGTGGGGGAACACCTTATAACCTATAAGGAGAGAAAAGTTTATTTTACAAAATATGCATTAACACTCTTCGCCTACAGATCCTTAATCCTAAACATCAAGGCACTCCTCCCACTTGGTCAATGGACCAATTAGTTGGATTGGTTGATGGTGATTTAGAACCAGCTAAAACACATTTAAGACTTAGACCTTACCTTTCTTAATAAATCACAAACTCGTTTTCTTGTTGATCAATATCTTTTTATCTAAAACTTCATAATGAATTTGCATTTGTCTCGTCAAGTTTAGAAAGTTTTATATCAAAATTTCAGTAAATCACAGAGCATCATATTCACCTAATCTGGCAATTTGGAGTCCTCTAATTCATTGGCTCTGCATAATCAATTTTGCAGTAAATCGTCCGGAAGCAGGCCAAAGCTCAAAGTTCTTTGCTCGGCACGATACAGTCCCACAGATCGGCAAAGTACCGGTGACGTGCAAGCGTCTATCATTGCCCGTAGATTCAGGAAAGGTTTGTAGTCATTAGGAAAACGGGCGAAGTCCAGACCCTCAAAGATTCAGCAATACGCAACGCGTAGCAGGGCAACGCAAAGCGACGTGAAAATATGAGATGAGATAGATAGCCCTTCCCTCTCTATTCTACCATTCTTTTATAATAAAATGAAGCAAAGATGATACAAATTAATATTTTAGAACAGTCGTGATTGGCTGGTTTAGATCGTCCGATGTAGGGTTTTCGTTCTCAGTACAGTTCGAGGGGTGAGGTCATCGGTCAGTCCAAAAGTCGTCTTTTTCCGGTTTATTGTAAGGTTGATTGTTCTCTTGTCTTGGCAGACCCATATGACGTCCTTGTTCAGGTACATGGTGAACAAAGGTCGTGACGAGGCTTTAGGAAGTTTCTTTACGCATGCGCTACTCACTCCGCACCTCATGGGACAGTGGCCACGTCGTCGTGTGTTGTCAGCGGCCATCTTTGATTTAGGCCCAAATGCCAACTTAAGCGAAACAAACACAAAAGAGTAATTAATACATAGAAATAATAAATCTAATGTTAACCCCTTACTAATCCCTCTATGTGCTTGTATTTATCTAGCATATAGCGACATTTAAAGCAATTATATTAACCTTTTCGGTCCTCCTCTCGGGCAACATTACAAAAACATTACAAAAGCAACATATATTGTGCAGTATTCTATTTCCACATATACTATTGTTAATATGCGTACAGATTTTAGTTATAAAAGTTATTTAGCCATGCAAAATGCAAATCCCACGTGTAATTCGAATATTAATAATGTTGGTTAATATACATGCAAAACTCATTTAATAATATTATAATTAATAGATTCTAAAATTAGTATATTCATGCAAAATAGAGGAGGTATACAAAATTTTGTAGTACCTGCTCCATCACCCGCGACAGGAAACGGAGGAAAACGCAAGGTGGTCACACCTCAATTTCGCAGTGAAAAATGACCCTTTTTTGGCAAAGTGCCTAGCTCTAGTTTTTGAACCCTAGCTCTGCCGGCACCTAGGGAAACCTACCAAACCCACACATTTCTGAAAACTAGACACCCGGGGACTTCAAGGGAGGTATGGCTTGCGTGGATACCCCAACGTTTCCTTACCCAGAATCCCCTGCAAACCTAATTTTTGGATGAAAAAATCACTTTTTTCACACATTTTTGTGTGGGAAAGTTGTGGCATCACCAGGCTCACACACATTTCCCACCACCCAGCGTCTTCCGATAAAAATGGTGCCTCACTTGTGTGGGAGGCCCAAGTATCCGCAACAGGCAAGGGTTGCCTATCTTAAAACCACCTGGTTTTGCATGGGGGGTCACCTCAGTTTTTGGCCCCGTGCTCGGCGGCTATCTAGGGAAACCTACCAAACCCACACATTTCCGAATGCTAGACACCAGGGGGCTTCCAGGGAGGCTTGCGTGGATCCCCCAAAGTTTCCTTACCCAGAATCACCTGCAAACCTCAATTTTAGCGGGAAAAAATCACTTTTTTCACACATTTTTGTGTGGGAAAGTTGTGGCATCACCGGGCTCACACAAATATCACACCATCCAGTGTTCCCCCAGGTCTCCCGATAAAAATGGTGCCTCACATGTGTGGGAGGCCCAAGTACCTGCGACAGGCAAGGGCCCAAAACGTAGTGCGGCGACATCAAAAATGCCTATCTCAAAACCACCTGGTTTTGCAAGGGGGGTGACCTGGGTTTTTTTTTTTTTTTTTTTTTTTTAAAAGGTTTTTATTAAACAGAAAAAAGGATACAAGCATGGGCCTACAACCACCAGGGCCGGCCGCTAGAATCAAAACGGATCACACAGTGTTAAAGTCATCAACCGACCCATGGTCCCCAGCCCATTACAGAGCTCCGGATACTCCTAAGGGAATCAGGATACATACATTTACCATAAATAACAACTAAAAACAAAAGGCGAGGCGTAGTGACATAAAGTGGGCGTCAGACTACAGCGGGGGGACCCTACATCCGACCACCAGATGGCGGTCAAGGGAAAGGAGGACTAAGAGGTCAGGGGGGGGTCACGGGAGAGCCAGGTCTACACTCGGATAGTCCAAATGCGCAAGGAACCATCAAGGGTCAGGGGGACAAGGCAACCTCGGAAGTGTCCACCAGGGGGGGGGCACAGATATTTCCCCGATACTGATTCCATTGCCCCCAGATTCTACCCCATGCCCCCGGTTTACCACGAGCCACATACACAGTCTTCTCCCTGAACATGCACCAGTCCATGTTCTCCTTCCATACGGACACGGTGGGCGGCCGCTGGGAACCCCAAAGCTGCGCTATATCTCTCTTGGCAATCATGTTCCCCAGGGCCGCCCACCGAGTCTGGGCCGCGTTATAATCATTGGGCTCCCACACATTCAGAACACAGCGACGCACCTCCGGCAACAGAGCGACCCCGGTGACTTGTCCCATTACCACATGCACCCGGCGCCAGTATTCCGCCACCTCGCGGCACTCCCAAAGGATGTGGAGAAAGGTGGCACTAAGTCCACAGCCCCGCTTACAGAGCCCGTCGTCAGAGAATCCCATCGAAACCAAACGGGGACCCGTCACGTAAACCCGGTGGAGAATCTTCAGCTGGACCAGACGGAGACGGGCCGGGATGGCCACCTCCTTAGGGGACGACAGTGCGGACTGCCAGTCCTCGTCGTCCAGCTCCACCCCATCTCCCGTCCATGCCTCCCGAAGACGCACTAAGAGGTCAGCCTGATTATTAATAAGTTTTTTATAGATTAGAGAGATAGTGCTGTCAGGCACGTGACCATCGAGTATGCGGTCCTCGAGGGGCGAAGAAGCCGGGACCTTGGTCCCTACCCCAAAGACCGAGAGCAGGGCATGCCGAACCTGGGCGTAACGGAAGAACTCCCTTTCAGTAAGCTCGTATTCACTCTGGAGCGCCGCGAAGGTTTTAACCGCGCCCTTGATCCATAGGTCTCCCACTCTGCTAATACCGATCGTGTCCCAACGCTCAAAGCCTTTCGTTTTCCAGAGGCTTCCCAGTCGGTCGGAGGCAAATAAAGGAGTGGCACATGTTAAGCGCTCACTCCAGCCCATGGCTACATTAGCCGCCTTCCAGATCCTTACCGCAATCTTAGTAGGGCCCGTAAGGGTCCTTCCAGCCGAGCGGGAGTAAAGCGCCCTATTATAGTCACCGCCGGGAAGCAGGAATTTATCCATCTCATACGCCGGGTTCAAGCCAGGCGCATACGTGGCATGGTTAATGGCCGATAGCTGTGAGGCCCAATAGTACCTTCTAATGTCGGGAAGCGCGATGCCCCCGTCGTACCAGGGGAGAGTAAGCTTTGCCAGAGCGATACGCGCCCGCCCGTCCCATACCAGTCTCCTCTGCAGGCTCTCCACCTCCCGAAAGTAGGCCACCGGAATGACGTCGAAGGAGTTCTGAAGTGCATAAAGGAATCTGGGAAGGGACATCATTTTAAACAGTGCTGCGCGACCAAGCGGGGACAGGGGCAGCTTACACCACCGAGCCGTATCCTCCCTCAAACGCCGAAGTGGAAGCAGGAGGTTCTGCTCATAGCGAACCGCCGGGTCCAACGAGACGTACACCCCCAGGTACTTAAAGCCGGACAGAGATAGTTGGATCGGAAGCCGAGGCGGCAAGAGAGGAGGGCCACCAGAAATAGGATAGACACAGGATTTAGACCAGTTAATCGTCAAACCCGAATTTCTCCCAAAGGAAGTAAGAACATCAAAGAGAACATTAAGCGACTGCCGCGGCGAGGTGAGATACAAAAGAATATCATCCGCGTACAACGAGACCCGATCCTCGAAGCCCGGGGCCCACCGGATCCCTCTGATCGAGGGCTCCCAGCGGAGCCAGGCAGCGAGCGGTTCCAAGGCGAGAGCAAAGAGCAGAGGGGACAACGGGCACCCCTGCCTCGTACCCCTACCGAGAGCGAAAGGCCGGGAGACCCGCCCATTGACAACCACCTGAGCCATTGGTCCAGTGTAAAGAAGCTTCACCCAGCCAAGAAATCCCTCCCCAAAGCCGAATTTGGTCAAGGCAGCCCAGAGGAATGGCCACTCGATGGTATCAAAGGCCATCGTGGCATCCAAAGAAACCAGTACGGCTGGTTCGGAGAGGTACTCCGCCCTAGCGAGGGCGCCGTGGAGACGCCGCAGGTTAAGAGCGGTGTTACGATGAGGGATGAAGCCGCATTGATCAGGATGGATCAGATCACAGATAACGCTCAGCAAACGATTGGCGAGGACTTTAGCCAGTATCTTAGGCTCGGCGTTTAATAGAGAGATAGGCCTGTAGGAGGCACAGCGGTCTCGTGGCTTACCTTCCTTGGGGATCACGACTATAGTAGCCAGACGCTGGTCGGCGGGAAGGGAACCCGTCTCGAGGGACTCCTGGAACATACGACGGAGGAAAGGCGCGATTTTATCAGGGCGCAACTTATACAACTCAATAGGCAGGCCGTTGGGACCCATAGCCTTGCCAGAGCGAAGGGACCGAATCGCGGTGGCAATCTCGTCAACGGACAAGGGGGTGTCCAGCTGTTCACGGTCCTCAACGGACAGGCCGGGCAAAGCAATATCCCGCAGCAGAAGGCGAGAGTCTTCCTCATCCCTATCCGTCACCGGGGAGTACACGGCCCGGAGGTGGTCAGCGAAACACTCCACAATCTCACCAGGCTCAGTCACACACGCTCCATCCGAGGCCCGAAGCTCCGGGACCACACGATTCACTCTCTCCTTCTTGTCCAGCCAAGCAATCAATTTACCCGCCTTGTCCCCGGCGTCATACAATCTACCCTGCTGCTCCCTATACATAGTCTTGGCAGCATCAGTAACAAGAGACCTGTATTCAAACTGCTTCAAGCTGAGGGCATGGAGCCCGTCCGGAGTGACACCCGCCTCCAAGGCCGACTCCAGCCCCGAGATGTCAGTCTCCAGCTTCACCACTGCCTCACTCTTGATCTTCTTAGCCACCACTATCTGGGAGAGGGCGTGTCCGCGGAGCACGGTTTTAAAGGCTTCCCACAGGGACATTGCGGACAACACCGACCCCTCGTTTTCAAGGAAGTATTGGTCAATCGACTTGACCAAGCTGTCGCGAGTTGTAGGGTCTCGCAGGTACCAAGGGTTAATGGGAGCGATCCGCCCTGCAGACCGCGACCCGGTGTCAAAGAGCAGCCACAGCGGGGAATGATCAGAGATACCCCGCGCCAGGTGCCTAACCTCTCGAATCCGAGCAGTCTGGGCCGCGGGCATAAGGAAATAGTCTAATCTGGAGAGACTCCCATGCGCCCCAGATTGAAAGGTGTACTGACATTGTGTCGGATGCATCAATCTCCAACTATCTACCAGACCGAAGGTCTCCAATAGTCCGCCGAGCCATGCCTGGGCAGCGGGGAGGGCCCTGGGCGGGTGACGATCCAGGTCACCCGAAAGCACCGAATTGAAGTCCCCGCCCATAAGCAAAAGACTGTCGGGAAGTTCAAGCAGCATTCGACCCAAGTCCGAAAAGGTGGAGTTCTGGAGGCCCGGGGGGACGTAAACTGAGACCAAGGAAAGGGACTGCCCTTCCCACCTCCCAGTCAGACCCACATAGCGCCCTCTATCATCCGAGACTACCCTGGTGATCTCTAACGGCAGTGAGGATCGCAGGAGAATGCCCACCCCTCTAGAACCTGTGGTGAAACCAGAATGAGCCACGAGGCGGTATCCCCCCCTGTTCATTGCATGACAAACATTACCAACCAGATGCGTCTCCTGTAAAAACACCACATCAGGAGCCAGACGACGCAGATACTGCAGCACAACACCCCGCTTGATACGGTCCCCCAACCCATTGACGTTCCATGACATCAACCTCAACCCGTCCCCCCCCATCCCCTCCAGTAGATCAAAGGTCCCCCAGCCAGTAGCACAGCCCCCGAAACTGGACAAAAATCAATACCTCGCCCTGAAAACAAAAAACACACATCAAAACAACTCCTCCCACCCCCCAACCCCCCCCCAAATCCAGCTCCCCCCACCCTGCACCCCTGCGGTCCAAAAAACCACCCCAACTTGCAGTGTGCCTGTCGCACTACTAACCCCATTCTACGGATAGACCCCGGAGGAGGAAAGGGACCCGTCCCCGCCCGCCCCCCACACAGGTCATAGTGAGACAAAATGAACAAAAGAAGTAAAACCCAACCGAACAGTGCAAAATGGCAAAGTCAAGGACCAAAAGTCACTCCAAAGGGGACCCGTCACCTTCGGTACTGGCAGAGGGCCCAGGCCGGTCACCCCTGTCCGGCAGCGAGTCCAGCCAGTCACTCACAGTCGCGGGAGAGTCAAAAAAGGCAGTCCGACCCTCATGTTCCACTCGAAGTTTTGCGGGATAAAGCATAGAGTACTTAAGGCCCAGGTCACGGAGACGACGCTTCACCCCCTGGAAACCCATCCGCTGTTTCTGGACAAGTTGGGTGAAGTCCGGATAAAAGTTAATTGACGAGTTCTCATGACGAACCGGGCCGTGGACCCGTGAGGCCTGCAGAATCGCATCTCGGTCTCTATAGTGGAAAAGTTTGGCTACAATAGGCCTCGGGGGGGCCCCCGGCCGCGGTCGACCGCCCGGAACTCGATGGGCCCGCTCCACGGCAAAGAACTTACTTAGGCCAGCGGGGGCCAGCTGTTGGAGGATGAGTTCCTCAACCAGGAGATCAACCGGGCGGTTGTCGGAGGACTCCGGTACGCCTATGACACGGATGTTATTGCGTCGGGCTCGTCCCTCGAAGTCCTCCAGCCGCCGGGCCATCTGCTCGTTAGCCATCTTGATGTCGCCAAGAGTGGTCTGTAAGTCCAACACATCCGCACCAAGGGTAGAAGTCCGCACATCGAGCGCTTGAACCCTCTCGTTGGTTTTAGAGAGATCCGCCCGAATTAATGTGACATCGATTGCCACCGTGTCGATTTTACGGGCCAAGGCCTCGTACTGCGTGGCGATGGTCTCCCTGATGCCATCAATGGCGCCCATGATGTCCTGCAGGGACAGCTCCGGAGAGACGGACGTGCCACCACCGGCGGCGTCTGGGGGGGCGCCGGCCGCTCCAGGGGACCCTCTGCCATGAGTGTAGCGGTCCATGTTGTTCGCCTGGACCGGTCCCCCGCGGAGGGAAGCTTTAGTCTTGCGCCCCTCGGGGCCCCCCTTGCCCCCCATTTGGGCCACGCTCACCGAAGGGGACCGCCAATCAAGGGTCGAATGGGCACCGGCACCGCAGACGGGCGCCTCACCAGAGTCCGCAATATAGCGGTGTGAGGGGACCAAAGGCGATGGGCACACTAGTAGCAGGCGGAGACAAAGGCCTCACGCAGAGGCCTAGGAAACACCCAGCCACACCAAGCGATTCTGCCGTCCAGCCCCTTCAAAGTCCAAAAGTGAAACCGAAAGTGATGGAGCGACCACTGGCACAGCGCTGTAGCCGCTGTTGTTCAATTACACCCCGGCTCCACAGTTCGCCCTCACACCGGGCACCGCCGTCGGGTGGGTCCCAAAAGTTCAGACCACGATAAGTCAGGATTCCCAGGTCCGATTCTATTTCTGAAAGGAGATCCGTGTTCAGCCAGCCTTCATCTTCCAGATTCCGTAAACTATATCAGGATAATCTCAGGATAAATTCCGAGGAGCAGCGAGGGTCCGGGGAGCCCTGTGCTCACGCGACCATCTTGGATGCGCGCTAGGCTCCTCCCCCCTGACCTGGGTTTTTAGCCCTGTGCTCGGCGGCCATCTAGGGAAACCTACCAAACCCACACATTTCTGAAAACGAGACCCCTGGGGGCTTCCAGGGAAGTATGGCTTGCGTGGATCCCCCAACGTTTCCTTGCCCAGAATCCCCTGCAAACCTCTATTTTAGCTGAAAGGGAGGCCCAAGTACCCGCGACAGGCAAGGACACAAAACGTTTTGAGGCACGGGTACTTGGGCCTCCCACAAAAGTGAGACACAATATTTATACGGAGACATGGGGGAACGCTGGGTGGTAGGAAATTTGTGTGAGCCCAGTGATGCCACACTTTCCCACACAAAAATGTGTGAAAAAAGTTATTATTGCAGCTAAAATTCAGGTTTGCAGGGGATTCTGGGTAAGGAAACGTTGGAGGATCCACGCAAGCCATATCTCCCTGGAAGCCCCCGAGTGTCTAGTTTTCGGAAATGTGTGGGATTGGTAGGTTTCCCTAGATGGCCACCGAGCACGGGCCAAGAGCCCAGGTGACCTCCCTTGCAAAACCAGGTGGTTTTGAGAGAGGCAATTTTGATGTCGCCTCACTACGTTTTTGGACCTTGCCTGTCGCGGGTACTTGGGCCTCCCACACAAGTGAGGCACCATTTTTATCGGGAGACCTGGGGGAATGCTGGGTGGTGGGAAATTTGTGTGAGCCCGTTGAAGCCACAAATTTCCAACACAAAAATGTGTGAAAAAAGTATTTTTTCAGCTAAAATTGAGGTTTGTTAGGGGATTCTGGGTAAAGAAATGTTGGGGGATCCACGCAAGCCATACCTCCCTGAAAGGCCCCAGGTGTCTAGTTTTCAGAAATGTGTGGGTTTGGTAGGTTTCCCTAGATAGCTGCCGAGCCCCGGGCCAAAAACTCTTGGGACCCCCCCCCATGCAAAACCAGGTTGGTTTGTGATAGGTAATTTTGATGTCGCCTCAATAGGTTTTGGGCCCTTGCCTGTTGCGGGTCCTTGACCCACCCACGCAAGTGAGGTACCATTTTTGTCGGGAGACCTGGGGGAACGCTGCGTGGGAGGAAGTTTGTGGATCCACCCAGATTCCAGAACTTTCCCACACAAACATTTGCGGAAAAAGTTAATTTTTCGGCAAAATTTGAGGTTTGCAGGGGATTCTGTGTAGGAGAATGATGGGAGACCCACGCAAGCCATACCTCGCTGGACTCCCCCGGGTGTCTAGATTCCATAAATGTTTGGGTTTGGTAGTTTTCAAAGATGGCCGCCGAGCCCGGGGACCAAAACCCAGGTGACACCCTTTGCAAAACCAGGTTTTTTTGTGATAGGTCATTTTGATATCGCCTCAATAGGTTGCCTGTCTCGGGTACTTGACCTACCCATGCGGGTGGGATATCATTTTTATCGGGAGACCTGGGGAAATGCTGGGTGTAAGAAAATTTGTGGATCCACGTATATTCCAGAACTTTCCCACAAAGAACTTTGAGAAAAAAGCGAATTTTTCAGCAAAATTTGACGTTTGCAGGGGATTGTGGGTAGGAAAATGTTAGGGGACCCACGCAAGCCATACCTCGCTGGACTCCCCCGGTTGTCTAGTTTTCAGAAATGTGTGGGTTTGGTAGGTTTCCCTATGTGCCGGCTGAGCTAGGGCCCAAAATTCACAGGTAGTCATATTGCTAAAAACAACTCTGTGCCTAGTCGGCTTTCTGCCACCCGTGGGGGTATCGGGGGGAGGGAGTAGCCCCGATATGCCCCCAAGGGGGGCAGAAACACTGTGGCTATTTTTTGGGGGGGTGGGGGCATTGGTATGTCCATTCTGGGCTTTTTGCCCCCTCCGGGCGGGCAGATTGGGGGTTACTGCCCCTATTTTCCCCCAGGGGTGGCAGAAAGGCTGCAATTGTTGCGGGTGGGGGCATTGAGATACCCGTTTTGGGCAGCCCCCACCCTGATTAAAATTTGCCCAAAAAAATCCCTGGTGTCTAGTGGGCTTTTTGCCCCCTGGGGGGGCTGATTGGGGGCTACTGCCCCATAAGTCCCCCAGGGGGGCAGGAAGGCTGCAATTTTTGCAGGGAGGGGGTGGGGGCATGGGCATGCCCATTTTGGGCAACCCCCACCCTAATTCAAATTTGCCCCAAAAAAATCCCTGGCGTCTAGTGGGCTTTTTGCCCCTCCACGGGGCAGATTGGGGGCTAATGTCCCCATCTGCCCCCCACCCTAATTAAAATTTGCCAAGATAATCCCTGGCGTCAGGGGGGCAGGAAGACTGTTATTTTTGCTGGTGGGGGCATGGGCAGATTGGTGACTAATGCCCCCATCTGCCCCCCGGGAGGCAAAAAGACTAAATCACACCCAAAACATTTGGGGGGAGCAAAAGCCCTTGCCCAAGGGGCCGCTCCCCCCTCCCTGGTGTCTAGTGGGTGGATCCCTGCTTGGGGCTCGCCCTCCTGGGGGTACCATTGGAAAGGGGAGATTCTCCCCTTTCCGATGATACCCCTCCCGTCTTTCTACGTGCCCGGGGGGCTGAGATAGCCTCCTGAGCACATAGAAAGTGAAAATGAAATGAGCCTAAAGGCTCATTTCAGTTTCGTTTTCTGTGCAATGACAACAGCACGACGTGCGCGCTAATCATCATTGCACAGAAGCCAGGGAGGGGGCCGTGGGAGCTGGGGAAGCTCTTCCCCAGCTCCCAAGGTCACAGGGGAATAATAGAAATCCCTCTGCTGTCTGCAGTAGAGGGATTTCGTGCCCCTGGCCTCTGGCCTCATGACGGAATGGTTCCGTCATGAGCACAGGGGCACCGATGCTCATGATGGAGCCATTCCGTCATGAGTATCGAATGGGTTGAAGGGGCAAGGCATTCAGGTGCGATGGGCTCAGATGACTTACCAGTAGCGATAGTCAAACAAGATAGCTCAGCATGGGCACAAATTCTCTGTCTGGTATTTTCTCAGTGCTATGCACATGGGACTATCCTGTCCTCTTGGAAATTAAGTATTGTGGTTCCATTATATATAAAGGATCCTAAAAAGTCTCCTGCCAGCTTTAGGCAGATCGCATTATTAGATGTGACCGTAAAATTGTTTGCCAAGAGCATACTTCTCCACCTCTAGGATTGGGCTTTTGGAAATGGCTTTGTCCCTGCAGAGCAAGCTTGGTTCCGTAAACATAGTTGCACTCTAGATAATATCAATGCCCTGCAAACTTTAATTTAAAAATATTCAATAAGCAAGGGTATGGCCTTATATGCTGCCTTTATAGATTTCTCCATGGCTTTCGACCAGGTTGACCGGGGAACACTGTGGAGGAAACTGGCCTCTATGGGGATCCCCATGCACCTGCACAGATTGATCATTGCATTGCATTCCTCCACTTGGACTCAGGTCTGAATGGCAGGCACTCAGGGCTGTCAAGTAAAATTGAGACTTATAATGAGCTGAAGCAAGGGTGCCTATTGGCTCCTCTACTTTTCTCTCTTTATATTAATGATTTGCCGAGTAGAGTGGGGCTCTGGCAAAGGGAACTCCCCGAAAGTAGAAACAATGAAACTGAGCTTTCTACTCTATGCGGACGATGCCACTTTGTTAGACCTTTCTAGTCATATTGTCGGAATCCTGCTCCCGCATCGTCGGTTTGGTTCATTATCGTAACTACTCCGGAACCTCTTCCAAGGTCCACGGATTCTTGACCATCGAGCCAAGACGAAGAACATATTACATTATCCTAGCCCTAAATCGTCTCTGATTTAACCGCGGCCGCGGTTATTCAGGTTGTATCTTACAGGCATTATTGTCCTTTGTCCTGATGATGATCCTTGCATTTGTTCAGTAGGATCGAAACGCCGTCGACACTCACAAATACCCGATATGTTGAAAAAACCTTGATTTTGACACATAAGGGTGTTGTTTAAAATGTTTGTTCCTCAATTATCTATGATACCTATAAGCAAACTATGTTTTTATGCTGAACCTCCTTGTCTCTTTGACCTAATGTATGTACTGGACGCAGGCTTGTGTCCCACTTTATGAATCTTCTTAATAATTGGTTATTTTTCTATATCAGTAAAATTCATGACCTCTGTCCGGCTGGACAAGTCTTCCTAATTATAAGTACTGATTGGGTCCTTATTTATCACTAACTTTATTCTTCCTATGACTAGGGACATCTGTTGCTTAGAATTACTTAATTCCCAAGGTCCCTAGCTGACCTTTCTGGGTGCTCTTGTTGTTACTAAATATACTTTGTTAGACCTAACTCTAATTGGATTACAAAGGTGACTTAATAAGTTAGCACTCAACTCAGATGATTACTTTTTAAAAATAAATACCTCAAAAAGTAAAATTATGTTTTTTAGATACCGGGGATGTAGAGTTAGGAAAAACATGCACTGGTTCCTGGGGAAAGACAAACTTGCTGTAGTGAAGTTGTACCCATATCTAGGAAGAAGTTTTACAAGCAAGTGCTCCAGCAGTGGCTACATTGACCAGTGCAGAAGTAAGGCTACATCTCAGGCCTCCGCAATTGGCAGACTTTATAAACACTGTGGGAAAAGACATTTTGCACATGTCTTATCAGTTTATAAAATTAAAATTCCTCCCGTGCTGAGTTATGCCTCTGAATCAGTAGATGAACAGCAGTGGGATTATTTTGAGAAAGTAGAAGGGCGTATTTGGCGCCAAATGTGTAATCTGAACCGCACAGCCCTTATAGCGGCAATTCGGCTAGAATTCGGGCTACTCTTCTCTTACGTGTTTGCTATGGCTGCGTGCTTAAGATGGAGCAATGCACTATTGAATAGTGTTGAGAACCCCTTACTTACCGTAGCATTGCGTGAGGAAATATTTTCCTCCCTGACGGGGGAAAAGTGAGCTCTTAAGGAATTACGAGAAAGCCTCAAATATGTTTGAAATGGAACACAGCGGCACAGGTTCTTTCCCTAAACAAGTTCTGAAAACTCAAATTAAAAAAAATGTATGAAGTCTCTCGTAAAAGAGGTACTGCATTGTGTTCCGCGCATTCCAATAACGATATCATAGCGGGGAGTATTATTTATAAACAGCTCCAACCTTATGTTGTGTGGAATGTTCCCCATGGAGTGCGCAGAACCATCTTGTTGCTAAGGCTGAAATTGCTTCCCTTACGCATAATAACAGGAGAGTGGGAGGGTCTCCCTAGGCAGGGCAGATTTTGTCACCTATGTGGAAACTGGGTGCAGGATCTAAATCATGTTTTATTTGTCTGTCCCCTACTACAACCCTCACAATGTCGTTTTTTGAGACCGCTGTTCCTAAAATACAATATTACTACAGCTGAGGAGGCCTGAAATTGTCTTTTGCCCCCCCCCCCCTGCTGAGCCAGTTTGCTTCAAAATCTTTTGTTTTTTAAACAATTTTTAAATATTTTTTAAAGAAGGATGATGTTGTTCTGCTAAGCTGTAGTTGGCTCCCTCTAGGTAAAATCCAATGCATTTTATAAATAAAATTTTCGGGTTCTTCTATCATATAGCTGAAATTGTGAGAATATTTGATGGTACAATATGTTTTGCACTGATGAAGTTATGGTGGTACCCTAAAGGGTTCATTAAATTGGTACTCTAACTACGCTCTTGTACTTTCAACACCTTGTATGCTGCTATGAATTTTGTTACGTACAATGGAATACATATTAGTCAAGGAAATATGTATCTGTTAGGCCTTTTGTATGTAATCTGAATAATGATCATTTAGGGCCAAATTTACCCCTTGCTATAATCAGAATTTCTTAAGTATTTCTGCATTTGTTATCATGTTCGAGCACTTGCACCTTTGTCATCTTTTATACTGCTATTTATCGTGTCTGTACAACAAAACCCAGAATTCTTAAATTTCTTCGTAACACAACCATCTTTGAGCAAAATCAGTCAAATAATGTAATGGTGCAATTCGTTTTGCACTGACCTAGTTAGTTTTGTTATTTAAAGAACCAATGAAATGTATTTTGCTTTCGCAATCCTGCTTTATTTCTCTCAGATGCAACTATGAAGTTTGTATTGTCTTTTGAAAACTGTAATTGTGATTTCCTACGTCCTATTTTAGCTTGTTTTTAAGTGCCGGTCAATTTGGTATAAAGGATTTTTCCAGGTATATTTTTATGTGGAACTTCCTGGAGTTCCAAATCATAATAAACAAACGTAATTTAAATGAATTAAAATTAAATTATATCAACATTGTCAGTCATTGATGATTTTTGAGTGAATCTAGATAAGGGCTCAATCTGTGCTGTAGTACTGTTTAATTTATCCACAGCTTTTGACACAATAGATCATAACATCTTACTACAGCATGTCCATGTTGTAGGTATAACCTGTATCCCTTATGTATGGTTGCCATCATGTTTAAAAGACAGATCTCAAAAGTCCACCTTGCTTCCTATCATGCTGAAAAGGTCCATGTAAAGTGTGGAGTACCTCAGGGCATGCACTATCTCCACACTAATATAACATAACTTAATACAGACAAGAACGAAATAGTATTCTTAAATAAAAACTCTGACCTCTGGACCCAACACTACAGATCTGCAGAAATGGGGCATGGTAGAAAGACGAAGAAGTCTGCTGAAAGCTTTTTGTGTATTGATTATTCAATGGCTCTCAATGGAACCAAATATAATTATGGTGGAACCAAAATGTGTCTACCTTCTACAGACTACAAGGAAACTACTTACCTTACTTTTCCACCGAAGCACTGAAAACTATTAGTGTAATTATCTTATGTTTGACTGCTGTTTTAATAATGCCAATACCATCTACTTGGAACTCCCTACATTTGATCTTAATAAACTGTAGTTACTACAGAATGTGGAAGATAGTTTGATTTTTTGCGGCCATGCCAACTCATACAACTCCCTCCTGAAACGGCTACCTATTAGGCAAAGGATATAATTTAAAGCATGTGTGTAGGAGAGTAGGATCTGCACTTATGTTGCCTTACTTTTTTTCTGATGTATACACTGGTTTCTGGCTATAGTCTGGCTGTGTCCCTGCTAATCGGGGACCCAGTCTCTCTGCTCTCTCTAAACGACTTGGTGTGCATATTAGATATACTAGTGATTGGATACTGTGGTACCTTATGAGCCCCTAGTATATGGTACCTAAGGTACCTAGGGCATTGGTACTTCACAGGCCTACCAGGGGCTGAAGTATGTCTTATGCCACCCCTGGGAAGCATTCCCAATCTGACACAACAGGCCTGCTACTGCAGCCAGTGTGAGGTAGTGTTAGCACTCCTCACTGAGATATAGGTTTCTATATTTCACCATACACACACACATATAAACCTATCAGCCACTCCTATGGCAGGCCCTATCAATCCTGAGGGCAGGGTGCGTGGTTTACAATGTGAGGGGGTGCCTCTGCCTGAGCAGGGCCCCTCTGCAGCTACCAGAGTCTATTCTCTATGGCTGTTTGTGGCTGCGGTTAAACCATATACTCTTAAGTGCATTAAAATGCTAACTTTGGAATGACTGCATCAAAACATGTCTTGTTTGGTGTCAAACAACTTGGAATCATACCCCCACATCAGTCCATGATGTGGGAGCATGATCCCACCCTTCTAGAGGGGACGACATGTAAAACGATAGAAATCCTATAGAGCCCTGGCATAACAAAATGGATGCCACCAGCATAGACACTGGGCTGCCCTCCTGCTGCTGACTGAAACTCGCAGTGGAGGAGGCCCAACAAAAGGCATCCTGTCCCAGGGAGGTGTCACCACCTTCCAGACAGGATTTAGTGTATTGAAGCTGGGAGGGTGCCCTCCTAGAGTGCTTTGAAGTCCTGCACTGGGGGAGCAGTAGGCTCCTCTGTGCATATGCCAGCTCAAACCGGTTCAGGGGCTACCTGTCCCTGCTCTGGCGCGAAACTGGACAAAGGGAAGTGGGTGTAACCCCCCCCTCCCCTGACCCTCCTAGAGGAGTGGTCATAGAGCTAGTCCCTCCCCTATCTTCACTATAAGATAGCAAGCATTGCCTTTACAAATCAGATAACCCTGGACGACACTCTACAAAGAAGAATCCTGGCCCTTCAACATTCCACTACCTTTGGAAGACAGAAGAATCTCCCTTGGAGTCAAGGAGTGACTCCCCTCCTTGGCAGGCACCAAAAACCTTAATCAACGGTTGCAAACTTTCCCGCTGGAGTCCGAAGTCCCTGTGACCCCAGAAGTGGATTTCCTGACCTCTCGACGGCCATTTTGAGTCCCCAGCGAAGCTGTGGCGTCTGGACCCCACGGGTGATGAGAAACTGTAATACCTGGGGACCGTGCACTATTGTCGAGTGCAAACTTTAAACAACGTTCTACGAACTTGTGCTTTGGAGCATTTGTGGCCCAAGCCCCCAGCAGGTCTTGCACCAAAAATCATCAGCCTACCCCATCCTGAGTGACCGTGGGCTCCTGTGAAGCATTTTCTGTGGCGGCGTCTTTGTGATCACTTGCCCGTTGGCTAGTGGGTCCCCCGAAGACTTTCTCGACAACTCAAAGGGCTCTCCTAGTTGCTCCAGGCCTGTCCTCACTTACCTTCGCTGGGTGAGTCCATCAGACCTTGCTGGTCTGCACCATCGACTTTCTTCAGTCTACACAAGACTTGCAGTTGCCAAGGTTTGTTGGCTGCAATGCGGTTGCTGACACCGCCATCCGCTGCAGACGTTGTGGGACACTCCAAATCCAGCTGCTGGTCATCGTCAATCTCTCCTGGACCTCGTGAGCGAAGAGTCAAAACACCATCAATGACCTGAATCGACGCGACATCTGTGGTCATCATCTTGCTGGCCACCGGTCACTGGCAAGTGACTTTGAACACTGTCCCTTCAATTTTCAGGTCTCTTCCATCTTGAATCCACCTTCGGATTCCACCAGACACTTCTTCAGACGACGCAAGCAGCAAGTCTTCTTTGGTCTCCATAGAAAACAGCGATGCGACCCGACACCAAAAGACACCTATGCACCCGGCTTCCCTGGGTGAGGTAACTCGTGCACTCCGGTGCCCAAGTGTGTGTTGGCCCTCGAAATACTTACCTTGTAAGTGGCTTGCTTGTAGTCTTCCTCGAAGTACCCTAGAACTGTAAAAATCTAACCGCGACTTGCACCATTATCACCAATAGGAAACCCGCGGCTGTGTTCACACACTGCACGCGTCTCCCGTGGGCCTGTTACTTACCTGCTAACACTGCAGTAGTGAAGTCCCAGCGATTCCCCAGGCCCTAGGCCTTGTTATTTTGCAAGTCGACATCCTTATACCGCTTTCTTAGTATATGGTCTGGTACGCCCCTAGGGCTCCAGCCATATTTGTGCCTAATTTATTGTGAAACGTTGACATTTGGATGTGTACCTGGTTTCTAATCTCATAAAGAGATTAGTAGAGTGTGTCTAGTAATAAATACATATATATTTGATATATATACCTGTGTGGTGTCCTTTCATTTGGTAATTCAAGAGAATATAAGGTAAAACAAGCTGCTTTACATTCCTCCGAGACTTAGCCTGAAGGCTGCTCTCTACAGCTGCCATTAGGAAAGCTTTCTTTAAAAGGTTGTCTTAAACCTATCTACCATAAGAGTCGAATTGGACTGGTGCAAGGTGGCCACTATAACTTGTGACCAGCATATGCCAGGCCAACTTCTCACAATGTTGCTTGATCTTCAAGGCTTTGTACAGTAAATGTGCTAGCAATGCCCAAATAGAACAAGCATTTGCAATGCAATAGGTCTCGCATTTCCACGAGCTTAAGCAATTGCCATTGTAAATGACAATGCCTTTTATTTATGTTTTAAAAATAAAAGGCACTGTCATTAAAAATGCCAATAGCTCAAACTCGTGTAAATGCGAGACCTATTGCATTGCAAATGCTTGTTATCTCAGAGAGCTGGGCCTAGGAACATCTGCAGCTGAGCCTGTGCCTGGGTCTGAGATGTACATTTTAAAGTGCAGTTGAAGAAAAGTCTCGTTTGACTAAAAATAGTATTGTCAAGTTGGCAAGTGCTGCCCCGAAAGCACCATTGAGGATAAAAAACACATTCCAACTAGGCATACTTACAGTCTTTAAAGGAAAACTTCAGTCCCAAGAATGTAATTTGCTGTTGTGTTAGGGAAGCATAATTAACTGCAGTTACACATGACCTGAGACCACTGGCAGCGTTGCAGCATGTCATTTGAATGCTTGTTTTGTGTAATGAACAAAAATCTGCCTGACTATTGCCCGGAAATAACATGACGGCTAATGTTGTGAAATTCTCATTTTCTTTCCTCGTCTGTAGACAGTGACTAGTAGACATCTGTGTCAACACGTGGTAAGGCTAATCCCCAAGGGCCTAGTTACCAGTTGCTGAGCCACTTGAGTTCTCACTCTACAGCCCTCGGCTTTACTAGTGCAAGCCATTCTTTTCCGATTCTTCAGTCTTATTGAATCGAGACAAAATCTACAAGTCCTAGAGTGTTTCGGGTAGTTGAACGAAAGCCCAGCAGTGGAATATCAAGTCCCCAGAGACACTGAGCTATGACTCTGCAATCAATCGCATTTGGCGATGCAGCGCGCGCAACGAAATTCGTTTTATTAATTTTTTTCGTAACTTACCTGAAATCGGCCGTTTGCCGCATTTTGCCACCCCCCACCCTGCCCCTCCTCTGCGCCACGTCACCGCCCTGGTAAAACGCCCTACACGGGCCGTCACTGCTTAACAGCATTTCAAATGCAATGTACATATGTAAGAGCAAACCACCCCTCATAGCGAAATTATAAAATGCATAAGAACCCCAGCTGTTTCGAGGAATGAAGTGGGCGTGGCCATGTCACGCCGAGAGCCCTGCAGTTTATTGCGCACACGGTTGTTTGTAAAAGTGAATGCTGTAGACATTCCATGTTACTTTGACATCGGTGATATTCTCAAAATTAAACCACCGGCAAATGTATTGCGCTATTTCATTTATTTAATGTTTCTTTACTGGCGCATTGCGCTCCTTGTCTTCGCGTGGCAGCGTTTTGGCACTAGTCATGATAAACTAAAGCGGATAAATCATTAATTAGCGTGTGCATACTTCAGGTGGATTAAATGCTTACTTTGCTGTTGGGTTTGGTCAGAGGCGCAACTAGAGTCAACTAGAGTCAAATTTCGGTTGGGGGGGGCTAAGAACATTTTTCGGGGGGCTTCAAGCAAAAACGCAGAGTGGAGCTGCAGGGGTGAAAACCATCAAAGGCTCGTTAACAAGCAAAAGTTCTTTTAAAGACCAGTGAAGTACTCGGGTGTGGCTGTGTGTGTGCCCAGGAAGCTGTCTCATCCCGGGCTGCCACACACGACGGGGGGGCTGAGGCCCTTTGAGTCCAATGGGCGTTGCGCGCCTGGGTTTGGTAATGTTTGCTGGTTTGCATATCTGTTATATACAGTGGACAACCCAATATACCCTTGAGGGCTTGGGTAAATATAAATGAACTGGTAAAGTTTGCCTTCAAGGGATTTTTTTGAAAGACTAAGTTATATGATTTTTATATAGGATAAAAATATACCTATAAGTAAGGTTTAAATCAAAGTACATGTATTGTGAAGTTATATATTATGCATTAGTCATATATATATACACAACATTCCAACCAAATTAGAAGAACCGAATAATCAGAAAAGACACCTCGTTCACCGTGCTGCCTGAGTGAGGGCAACTCAAAATGGTGGCGGGACACAAAATGGTGGCTAAATACGAACGGGATTGGAAAACTGAATTACCTCAGACCCTCCTTTTGCCATTACTCAGGCAAAACGCACAGACTCATTTTAATCTGAGTCGACGTCAATGGCCATGAGGTCATCAAGCTGTTGCTGCAACATCATTTTAATGCTCTCCGTTTTCCGTGACACAGGCCTTGGGACACAGATAGTGGCACAAAGACCACAGATGGCGGGGCCACACTGCATACAGAGACAACAGGAAAAAATGATGGCCAAAACCACTCCAAGGAAGGTTAATACCTTCCATTCCCATTTGGACAGCAATCCCCAAAACCATTCCAATAAAGACCAATCTCCTTCGTCCTGATGAATCGACTCGGAGATCACATGTAATTTGGAGATGGCTTGGTATACCGTAGGGGCATCGTCAGGTATATAAATGCAACAGCTAGATCCGATCAATTTACAAACTCCACCACGATCCGCCAGAATAACATCCAGAGCAATCCGGTTCTGCAATGTCATGAGACGATCCGCCTGAAGTTCAGCTGTGAGATTACTCAAGGCTCCCACAGTGACATCTATGGTAGTCTCAACAACACGAACCAATTGTCTCATGTTTCTACTGTTGGCCATTGGGCCCCAAAAAGGGAGAAATCCTTTAAGGAAATCACCTCCCTCTTGTCCTGCCGTGTCTTTAGAATCAGGAATCCCTCTGCCATATCTGTTTCTGTGATGTCCCGAAGGAGCAGTGTATGTAGGAGGGAGAAGAAAGGCTATATAGCACGTTCCTGAAAAATCCGTCGGTAGCCACGTGTAGGCTCTATCGTGGCAGATAAAATACGTGCACTGGGATGGCACTAACGGTGGTGAATTCTGAGATGTGTAAATGTATGTATGGGAACAAAAACTCTTTCCTTGTCCAATGTCATTAGTCTGGCCATTCATTTGTAAACAAAAGTTACCTCGATGAGGCACAGTCCAAATTGGTGGAGATTTTTCCTGTTTAACTCTATCTGTAAGGCTAGTAACGTAACGAGTCACGTTCCAACCATCGTATGCCCGTTTCTCATCAACAGGAACCCTAATATTCTCCACAATTCTAGCCATAGCCACTATTCCTTTTATCAGAGAACTATGACTAAAATCCTGTCCACTACCATATGAACCAACTGGACGTCTAAATTGGTTCTGATATGCATTTGAAAACATCACAAAATAGGCCCAAGCGGAACCTTCATAAGAAAATGGAAGGGCTAAACATGGCATCCCTTTGTCTGTGGTATGAGGCATAAGTCCACACACCCAACAGTCGGTTGTGTTGACTACCAATTGGTGTTGATGCAACAACTGGACAAATGAATTGTTAAAATATTCTGTTCTCCTGATTAGTTCATGTTGGGGAAGCGTATGTAATTGATGTGGGGAGATAGTAGAATGAAGAGGGAAGAAAATAGAAGTAGGGACAGATTTGTGCTGCATAGCATGAACAATCCAACCTACACAAGCCAATAAGGTACTAAAAAACATAAGAACACACAATGTTATGCCACTTTGACTGTACACTAATTTACAATATTTCTTTCTCATCTCTTCCTTCTTATTATTCTTTCCCAATTTGACATCCATCCTCTAAAATTGTTGCTCTCGGCAATCTTCCTTACTCACTTGGCTGTGATTATTAGCCGTCCTATGACACTGCAAGTCCTGGGGGCCTAGCCACTATACAGGTCACGAACCAAGACTCCTACCGTGACCCTGCAACCTGGACAGATGATACATGTCACGAAAGAGATGAAAATCTCAGGTGTCCTTGACCAATCTAGGCCTTAAATTATATCGAGTTCTGTTCAGTACAGTTTGGTCCTGAAATAGTGTCTGTGGATCTGTAGTGTTCAATCGGAGATGTGGCGGTACGGCTTCTTGTAAAACGTCGTCGTCTTCTTCCTCTGACCGAGTTCCATCTAGGTGTGCACTACTGAAAGGTACAAACCGGAGGACCCTTTCGCCTTCAAAATCACCTACACCCTTACGGACCCACTGGTCAAAAGGCAAGGGCACCTTTTTGCAGTGCACGCCATGGATCCAGTTCTTTTTCCCTTCGACTTTCACTGCTGTACGTGTCACCAGAAGAACTTGTCGAGGCGCCTTCCAACGAGGTTCCAAATTCCTTGTCCTCTGAACATTTTTCACACAGACCCAGTCTCCAGGTTGGATAGAATGACCTGGGTCAGTGGAGGCCTCTGGTAAAGCGTTTTGAACCTGTTGGTGGAGAACACGTAATTTAGTGGTGAGGTCATGTAAGTAGTCAATCAGCATTGGATACTGTATGTCAGAATACTTTTTAGGGCGATGGACTCCCCAAATATTAGCCGGGCGCCCAAAAACAACCTCGTATGGGCTGAGTCCCAAACGAGAATGTACAGCTGTTCTAGTGGATAGGAGAGCCAAAGGTAAAGCATCGGGCCAGGCAAGTCCCGTGCTAGCCTGTACCTTTGCAAGCTTAAGTTTGAGAGTGCCGTTATAGCACTCTACCAAACCCGCTGATTGAGGATGGTTCGCCGCATGGAATTTCTGCCTGATACCAAGACCGGCACACACCTTTTTCATAATTTGGCCCACAAATTCACTTCCATTGTCACTCCAGACAATGCGTGGCAAACCAAACCTAGGGAAGAACTCTTTCAGAAGAACTTTGGCAGTGGACAAAGCAGTGTTGTCTTTCAGGGGGTAGGCCTCTATCCATCTAGAGAAGGCACACACCACCACCAAAACATATTTGAGATTGTTGCATCGCTCCATGTGAATATAATCAATTTGCAACACCTCAAAAGGATATGTTGGGGGAGCAAAATGACCTGCTGGAGTTGGGGTTCCCTTTCCTGGGTTATGCATCAAGCAAACGATACAATGCTTCACTAAATTATCTGCACATTTTGGAATCCCTTCGTTCAGCCACACTGGAGCCAGAAGCTTACATATTCCTTTCGAACTGATGTGGGCTGGACCATGTGCCATAGCAACTACAGGCAGTACATATGCATCTGGTAACAGCCAACGCTGATGTTCTGGCATTTCTATCCAACATCCCATCGCGTCTAACATTCCTGTACTCTCTTTCCACTTACTCAACTCTTTCTCTGTAGCCTCTCCTTGAATCGATCTCACACTTTCTATTGTATCCTCACACATTCCTTTTTCCTTAACCCAATTTGCAGGGCCCGCAACATACATGCGACTTATAGCATCTCTGGCTGTTTCTTTCGCTACCTCATCCGCAAAAGCATTCCCGCGACCAACATCATCAGTAATCCTCTTATGTGCACTACACTTTATGATTGCTATCTGGGTAGGCAAAGCAAGTGACTCAAGAAGATCAGTTACCAACTGACCATGCTGTATTTTAGTACCGTGGGAGGTAAAGAATCCTCTTTCCTTCCACAAACGACCAAAACTATGTGCCACACCAAACGCATACTGGCTGTCGGTATATACATTCACTCTCTCCCCCTTAGATAAAACACACGCTCTGGTCAAAGCTATCAGTTCAGCTGCCTGAGCTGAATTATGTCTGATGCGTGCTGTCTCCACGATTGTATGCAAGGTGGTAACAGCATAAGCTGAAGTTGTTTCACTATTAGGGAGTTTAAAACAAGAACCATCCACCCATAGGATCCCATCCGGGTCCATTAGTGGTGTATCTCTCAAATCAATCCTACCTTTTGTCTCCTCCTCAGTTCGGAGAAAACAATCGTGATGTTCCTGAATACCTTTCTCCTCTGGAAGAGGTAACAATGTGGCTGGATTTAAAGTGTTACATCGTTTGATGTGCACATGACTAGCCAAGAGCGTCAGCTCATACCCAGACAAGCGAGCACTTGTAAGATGCTGCGTTTTCGTCCTATTTAGCAAGGTATCCACTGCATGTGGTACCATAACAATAAGAGTGTTATCTAGCACCACTCCAGCAGACTGACGAATAGAAATTGCTGCTGCTGCTGTAGCTTTAAGACAACTAGGCAATGCCTTGGCTATTGGATCTAATGTAGCCGAAAAGTAGGCACATGGCCGCTGCTTGTCTCCAAATCGTTGTGTTAAGACTGACAACGCACAACCCTCTCTTTCATGGACATAGAGCGTGAAGGGCTTACTGTAATCCGGAGTACCCAACACAGGAGCAGAGCACAGAGCAGCACGTAAATCAGAAAAACTCTTCTGACATTTGTCAGTCCAAGGAAGGGGATGGGGTGTGTCTTTCAAAGTGAGTGCCAACAAAGGTTTAGCCAACAAAGAAAAATTTGGAATCCACTGTCTACAATAAGAGGTAATGCCCAGAAAGGCACGCACTTCTCTTTGTGTGGATGGCACAGATATTTGTGCAATTGATTGAATACGTTCTGGGGTCAGTCGCCTTCCATCCTTCGACAAGAGATGACCTAAATAGTTAACCTCTTGGCGGGCATATTGTAATTTAGAAGGTGAAACCTTATGGTGAAGGTCAGACAAGTGACGAAATAGTGCAACAGTCACGTTCTTGCAAATATCCTCTGAATCAGCAGCAATCAATAAATCATCCACATACTGAATAAGGGTAGCACCTGGCGGCAAAGGAAAAGCATCAAGCTGGCATTTCAGAGCTTGGCTATAGATGGAGGGACTTTCACAATAGCCTTGGGGTGCGCGCTTGAACCGGAAACTTCGGCCTCCTAAAGAGAAGCCAAAAATATCCCTACTCTCTTCAGCAATGGGGATGCTGAAGAAAGCATTTTTCAGATCAATAACAGAAAACCAAGCTGCCGAGGCAGGTATCATAGTTAACAGGGCAGTGATATCTAGAACAACAGGAAACTGCGGTACAACAATTTTATTAACCTCCCGGAGATCAATAACAAAGCGATAAACAGGAGGCTGAGAAGGATCAGTGCGTTTAAGAACCGGGAGAACAGGACTATTGCATACATTTCCCCTCGTCTCCTCAACCACACCCTTCTGAACCAAATCATAAATAATAGCAAAAAGCGCTCTTTCACCATCATTGGGAATTGAGGGACGTGTGGCAATTTAGCATTGGGCTTGAGGGTAACAACATAGGGTGGGATCTCAAGACAACCAACATCATTTGGACCCGTAGCCCAAAGTGTTGCAGGGAGAGAGAACAATTCAGGTGGAAACTGATCTTTAGACAAATACATTGGAGAAGTCAGTTTCTGCCCCAAAGCAAGATGTACACCAGAAGGAGAACAATATATTGTTGCATGCAATCTTTTCAATAAATCCAAACCCAACAGATTTTTGCCGCAACAAGTCGTTAAAAGAAGCGGAGCTTCCAAATCATAAGAACCAATTGAAATAGGCAGAGGACAAGAGACCAGGCTATGAACTGGGGCGCCAGAAAATCCTACGGATACGTTTGTTAAGCCAGGCAAAGGTGCCTCAGGGAGTTTGGAGTGAATGATAGAACTTCTCATCGCACCAGTATCTAAAAGAAATGGCTCTGAAACACCCATTGTAGTGACATTAACATAAGGCCCATTCTGATCTACTGGAATCGATACAACTCCCTCACTTTGTCTATGGCTGTCCTAGTTAGTGTGAAGACCGTTATTCTCACCTTCAACATAGTGATCATCATTGTAATACTGTGTAGACTGAGTATTTTGCTGATCAAAGTAGTTCATAGAATGTGGAGGTGGAAGGGAACGCTGTGTTTGGGGCGACATACCTCGACCTCTACCCCTGGGTGCTAACTGGGAACCACCACGACCTCGTGGAGTAGATAGTCCTCCATTACGCTGTAATAAAACCGGGCAGCCATTCTTAAAATGACCTTCCTCCCTAAATAGGCGCATTGGTTGGGACCTAACAAAGGCCGCGGAATATAGGGCTCAGGCTTTTGAAACACCCTCTGAAACTGGGGAGGCTGTTGAAACTGGCGCTGAGCAGAGCGAGGAGGATAAGCTTGTTGCAGAAGAACCTTCGTTTTTAATTCTTTAGTCCTTTTCTCTTGCTTGTCTTTTTCCTCTTTGTCCCTGTTTTCGTAATATTGGGCAGTAGCCAATATCTGAGCAGAAGAAGAAACAGCCCATGAACTTTCAGAGTCTTTTAATTTATGTGACAACTCGGGAAGCAAATTAAATACGAATTTATCTACAAATAATCGCTGTCCACCCTCCGTAGTCATATCCTGACCACTGTGATCAATAAACGTCTCCTCAAAACGAGTGAAGAAATCGGAGACACTCTCATCCTTCTTCTGTTTACACGCAGCTAATTTATCCCAATTAACTCGTAAGGCGGGCATCATTGTTTTCATTAAAGTAATAATCCTACCAGGGAGTTCTGTGATCAAAACGTCAGGCTTAGCACCACCCACTTGTGCTCTATCCGTGGCAGTTATAGCAGCCCATGTACCACCCAATTCTTGAACGTGATCCTCTCTACGAATCCGAGCCCATAACGCTTGTGGGACTACATTTCCCATCAACATGTCAATATTGGCTAAATGCATAATACAGGCATCAACAGTCTGGGACAATTCTTTATAGTAAAC
The DNA here is from genome assembly GCF_964204655.1 of Triturus cristatus. Taxonomy (NCBI): domain Eukaryota; kingdom Metazoa; phylum Chordata; class Amphibia; order Caudata; family Salamandridae; genus Triturus; species Triturus cristatus. Next base: position 278,095,991 of record NC_140580.1, on the reverse strand, counting down.
AGCAGGGTTTTTTCGGGGATCCGGTAAAGATTGTTTGAGGGCCAAAACATCAGATCTCTTCCTGGGACATGTACCCATATACGCTGGAAGTGAGCGGGAATAGCTGGATTACCTTCTTGCGCAACCTCTTCCCTTCATATCGGAGGAACCTCTCTCATTGGGTAATGTTTCAATGTCTGCCGAACAGCAGGATCAGAATCAAGAAAAGTTTGTGAAGAAAATAAGGACCTAAAAGTAACAAATGTCCTTACGGCGTCCTCAACCTTAGAACCAACAATGAGTCCTTTATCGAAATTAGCCTGAACATCCAACAGACCCTGGGGAAGTAAACCCAAATCCATATCCTCCCATCCTTTAGCAAGAGTGTCACACATAACATTAAATACATATCTCTGCGTGGGTGCATCCCACTGATGAAAGGTGATCATGATATCTTTCACACTATACTGGGGACCCTTCTCGATCCATTTGCGAGCGAGAGAGTCCAACGCCACCCGTTCGTTGGAACCTGGAAGTTGACTACGAGACTGTCTTCGAGAAAAAGCCGGAGACATGTTCAGAGTCCCAAAGAAAGGGGACAAAAAACCAGAGACAGTTTCTGTTATTCGTTTGCGCATAGTAGGAGAATTAGACATAAGGACAGGGGACAAGGTATTAGGCGATACAGGAGAGGAACTGGCATTTATAAGGGGAGCCGAAGGCAAAGGAGATTGATGTCCAGGAGATGGAGACAAAGGAATCGGTGGCACAGGAGGTGGGAGTGGCAATACCGGAAGGGGCAAATGTGGAAGAACCGGAACAGGTGGGGGGACAACAGGCAACTGAACAGGTTGTAACAACGGGGTGCATTAGCACCTTGTACATAGGGCAGAGGCAATCTCAATAGGTGGGACATCAAAGGGTCTTCCTCCAGATCCTTACTTTTATCAGAAGGGGAATTAGGCAACACCGGATAGCATCTATCTATTGCCATACGATGCTGTCTCTCAGAAATTTCCATTGCATTATCAACCTCATTATCTTTAAACTGCTGGGCAGCCTGTATAATCGTCATATTTTGTGCTTTCTTATCTCGTTTTGCCTGCTTAATTTCTTTCTGTTTGGCTTCCTTACGCCAGAGACGGAAAGAGTCAAACATTGCCGGCCGGGCTTTTCTTTTGAACAATATCGCTTCCAAATTGTCTAATATGTCAGGCTCAAAACTACCATTCTGTGGCCACTGTAGAACGCCATCATTCTTCGTGTATCGGATCCATGCCTTATTAAAGGCAATGGGGCCGACACCATGTTTTGAATAAAGCTCATAAGTGGGAGTTCCAACCGGAGGAATCGGACAAGAGTCCTCCAGCCGGGAATCCCTATTACAACCAAGGCAACAGAACTTCCTAAACTTACTCAGACCAGGCATCGTTATTTCACTGGACTGTTCACAAACATCAAGGGGTTAAATCAAATAATACAGCACAAACGTACTCACCCCTCGGCTTCGGCTTTTGCAATAGCCGAATCAAAGACCCAAATCAAAACAAAATAGTGGGAGCTACCCACCAATACTTAACTAAGTGTCTTCTTACGCCAACAGAGGCCCGTCTAACGTCTCGCGATACCAAACATCATCAAAGGGTCCAAAGCAGGGCGGCAGTCAGGGCAGCAGTCGTCAGCAAAAGACCTTCGGACCACTTTGACATACAGGGGTCGCTTGACGTGGTTCGCGATTCCTCCAGAATTTTCTTGCGGGGCTCCTCACGATCCTCGGGCAGAACTGCTACCTCTGAAGCCGTCCAACGTTGGGCGCCAAACTGAAGAACCAGGGACTTATGGGCCTGGCGGCGCAGGGTATGCCTTAATCTCCTGAGTTCACCTGCTTTGTCGAACAGAGACACGGGACACTCCGTTAGGCGTAGAAGATAAGGTTTATTAGCTGCAACCAAGTACAGTTGTCCCAGAAGTGCACTCGGTATGTTCTTAGGAGACTGCCACTTTACTTCGTGGCGCACAATCTTTTATAACACACATATTCACAAAGAACACTCCCAATGCATACAGGGTTAACCAATGAGAAGAATGTGAAAACAAGATATTAAGTAACTCAAATAAGCCTCTCTTCCAACTGTGTTTGTCACCCTTCCCCACAAGTTAATCAGTGGTAGTGTTTATAATTCGGCTTGCAGGTGGCAGGACACATTTGTATGCCCCGGAGGACAGTTGAGAAATGAGAGAATACGAGTAAAGAATAGCGAAGGCCAGGGGATAAGATAAAGTCAGGAAAGAATGGTGCGAACCAACAGATAGTCGAGACAGGCATCAGTCAAACCAGACGAGGATTAGTGGAGTCGGCCAGACCCTGACACCAGCTTTAAACAGAGGCAGGAGGTTATTTGACACTTTGCAGTAGGAAGAGGAAAACAACACCTCGTTCACCCTGCTGCCTGAGTGAGGGCAACCTAAAATGGTGGCGGGACACAAAATGGTGGCTAAATACAAACGGGATCGGAAAACTGAATTACCTCAGAGGGCAAATAACAATCTGCCCCCCACCCACACCACAGCGAAGGATTGGGAGCGTCTCGGCTTTCACCCATGTGTAAAGTGTCTTGATCATTTATGGGGCTGCTTTTATAGTTCATAACCTACACCATCTAACGGCCGTTTCATGGCGCTGACTGTCAAGTCTTCATTTTCTCTTATCTTGCCTTGGATCATGCATGTGGCTGGTACGTTCATCATGCAAAGTAGAGTGTGTAACGTAAAAATAAAGCATTTGCAATGCAATAGGACTCACATTTACACAAGACCTATTGCATTGCAAACAGGAGTGGGCATGGGGTAAGGGGGCGAGAAGGCACAAACAGGGGGTGGGGAGGGGGGGGAGAAGGCACAGACAGCGGGAGGGGGAGAAGGCACGGGAAGAAACGAGTGCTCATGCAACATTCGAAGTAAAGGGGCCAGCAGCCACGGAAGGATACTAATGATGACATGGCATAATAAGGTGGGACTAATGAGCCTCATTATCAATCAGAAGACAGAATTTACGAAGGACAAACATAGAAGCCAAAGAAAGGTATGGGTGGAGAGTGAGCGAAGCATGCCTCCCCATACTGGACTACTGCATGCCTCGCAGCTTGACCTAATTGGGGTTGCGTATATGGCCTAAAGCATGAGTAGGTGCTGCAACCATTTGGGTGAGTAGGAGGAGGCCAAGGTCTTCCACCAAGTGTTTATCAATGGGACAGGACTCATTGTCTATATGGATGTTAAGATCTCCTTGTACTAAAACATTTGCGTATTAAACTGCATAGTCCGGGATGGCATCCTCTAGGTGTTTTACAAATGTGGTAGCTGGGCCTGGGTGGCGGTAAATTAAAAAGCCTGCTAATGTGAGCTGATTATTCAGGGCAAGACTAAACAAGTGATCCAGCGCGAGACCGGGGAAACGGGGGAGCAACAGCATGTACCAATATCCTTCCCGTGTTGCAGACCCTACGTCACACTAGCTCATTCACACACGCAGTCATTGGTAGGGCCCATAACACCAACACTCATACGTCTCTCTCACGAGTCTGCACACACACAGGAGGGATGAATGGTCCAAGCGCTGGAAATGTGGGGGAACACCTTATAACCTATAGGGAGAGAAAATCAATTTACATAATATACATCAATCTTTGTCACCTATAGATCCCTATTCTCAAACATCAAGGCACTCCCCCCACTTGGTCGACGGACCAATTAGTTGGATTGGTTGATGGTGATCTAGAACCAACTAAAACACATTTTAAGAATCAGAATCTTTCTCTAAATAAAAAACCACAAACTCATGATTTCTCGTTAATCAATAATTGTTCATCTAAATTTTCATAATGATTTATATATATATTTGCATTTGTCTCGTCAAAGTTTAGAAATGTTTATATCAATTTAAATACATCGCAGAACATCATATTGACCTAATCTGGCTATCTGGGGCTTCTCTATTTCATTGGCTCTGCATAACCGAGTTTTGTCATCAATCGCCCAAATATAGCAAGCCAAAGCTCAGAGTCCATAGTTCTCTGCTCGGCACGTTATAGTCCCAAAGATCGGCAAAGGACCAGAGACGTGCAAGCATCTATCATTGCTTGTGGAGTTGATAAATAATCTGCAGTCATCAGACGATCAGGCAGCATCCAGACCCTCAAAGATTTAGGAGCGATGAAATTCCCTTTCCTCTCTATTCTACTACTTTTATAGCCATTTTTGGGTTAACATGATACATTTATTGGGGGTAAAACAATGATGATTGGCTAGTTAGGATCATCCGATGCCTTTTTCTCAAGAACCAGTTCATTCCTAATCATGAGGTCATGTTTTAGGTTTGTGTAGCAACTTGTTCCGGTCTAATGTAGGTTTTCATTGTTTTCCATCCCATGACCGTCTGCCAAGCGTGTATCCTTGACCAGGGACACGATGTATAAGGGTCGCTAGTAAGTTCACGGTGGCATCCGGACATGCGCATTGCACTTCGCGCTTCATGAGATGGTGGTCACTTCGGAACACATGCTCTGCCGCCATTTGGTTTAGGCCGCAGATGTCAACTTAAGCGAAAGAAACACAAAAGAATAATGAATACTTAGAAATGGTAATCTGACTGTTAACCCCTTGCTAATCCCTCTATGTGCTTGTATTTAACTAGCGTATAGCGACATTTAAAGCCATTATATTCACCTTTTCGATCCAATCAGGAACGCAAACATCACAAAAGCAACATATATCATGCAATATTCTATCACCACATATGCTATTCATTAATATGCGTACGGATTTTAGGTATAAGGGTTATTACGCCATGCAAATAGCAAATCCCATGTGTAGTTCAAAAATTAATAATGTTGATTAGTATACATGCAACACTCATTTAATAATATTATAGTTAATAGATTATATAATTAGTATTTTCATGCAAGAATAGAGGAGGTATACAACATTTTGCACTACCTGCTCCATCACAAGCATTGGCATAGCCAATAGGTCTCGCTTTTGGGACATTATAAGTGTTTAGCCATGCAATAGTTGATGTTGTTGCACCAAGGATATTGTGCTGGATAACTAAACACTTATAAGGTCCCAAAGGCGAGACCTATTGGCTATGCCAATGCTTGTTATAGAAGCTAGCCGCCACTGAGTGTAGTGGCCCCTCACACCCTTAGGCCCCGGTGCCACAGCACCTGCTGCACTGAGGATGACAATACCCGTGGCGAGCTCCCTGTAGCACTTCTCCCCCCTCGCATCAGTCCTCTGACGCATTCCAGCTGCGTTGGAACCCTGCCCCATCATCGTGGCACTCCAAATAACAGCCCTAGAACCTTCTGATGAGCAGCTCTCTTTCTCCACCTCTTTCACGCGGACACCTCTAAAGACAGCTCATTTCTGAGCCTGCCATCTTCCTTTAGCTCAGATCATACTCTTGTTAGCTCACTGCACTAAGTGGAAGGCCGCAGAACTCTCTCTGAAGACAACGCTTTGTTTGCTGACAGGTACAGCAGGGCATAAATGGAGATTAATTTCATGCCACACAGTACAGTTTTCAAACTTGCCATGTTTCTGCCTATCTGCATAACGTGACCTTTCCACCAGAGAAGGAGGCTTACTGACACTTGGGGACCGTCTGTGTTTTGAGAGCGCCTATCGTAAAAGGGACGGCGAGATACATTTTGACAATTGGTATTTTTATTTTGTGACAGCCTTTTGTGTAGCGTTTCAAACCAACCTAGGCGCTATGGCAAGCAATGGGAAAAGACAGTGAAGGCGGAGCTCCAGATATCACATTTCCTAAGTTAATGCGTAAGTGACCCATCCAGTCTATTTTTATGGCTTTGCATTCTGGGACTTGTTGTCCTGGTTAGCACTTTATAAAATCAGTATTACAAGCTTCAGAGTGCAAAGCTGAAACTTGGACTGAAAGGGCTACTCGCGCATGGACCTGGGAATCATGAGCGCTCTGTGTACAATTGAGTCGAAAGGTTTCAACTTGTAATCACCAGAGATCAACCACCCACCCGCAACTCGGATGATTCCAAGAAAAATTTCTGATAATGATGTGACGTAAACGCAGTTTGTGTGTTACCTTGACATTGTTGGTGGGAATCCGGTCTCGCTGTTGCTCAGCAGTCACATTAGTGGTTTGAGAGCAATAGAGACTAGCGTGAGTAAGTCAATGAGAGTGGTGCGGGAGAGATAGAGAGAGGTTAAGAGACAGTGTGGGTGACAACGGAAGAGAGAAAGAGTAAGATACAGGGAGAGGCACAGACTGAAAGGACACAGGAGAAACAAGTGGTGCGTGCGCGGCGTTAATGCAAGCAGAGGTGACGAGAAGGGCAGGGGGATAAGGGAGGGGGAAGTGCAAGCAGAGGAGCCTCAATAAAGCTGACGAGAAGGGAGGGGGAGAAGGGAGGGGGGAGTGCGAGCAAAGGAGCCATTAGAAAAACCCAGATGGCAGCTGTGCACGTGCACACTCTCGTGCACTCAAGCTTTAGGCCTGCAAAATCATGTGGGCAGCACTTTCAAAACCCGTATACTGTCAGCGAGACCTATAAAGGCTGCTTCAGAGTTAGCAATACTTATTGGTTGCAGCTTACATTGCAGATAGCGCTTAAATATTATCGCCAGACCTCCTCTCCTATGCAGGGGCGATCAAGTCTTAGAATGGCATAATTAGTGGGAACTGCATCAAGTACATCAGGGGCCGATGCTTCTGAGAGCCACATTTCTGTGTACTTATCCATAATTAGCGGTCAGTTTCTTTGTGACTCTCACAGCGTGGGCTTTCTATGACGCCTCTTTCATTGAAGACATCACTATTCAGTGACCAGCTTATACCCAAACATAAGGAGGCCCCGAAACACCTCTGCCTCTGAAAGACCAGTAAGATGGGAGCTGTCCAGGTCACAGGTTACTTAGTAGTTACAGGTTGCAGAACAATTGTTTACTTTGAGTCCACTGTGTAAGTTTACTTATCTAATACAGATCCAAGGAAAGATGAAGTTACTAAAGAAGAGCTTTTACTATAGTATTTAGAAGAAAATTGCAGCCAGCCCATGTTTTGCTCAGCAATCTAGGCCTAGACCTTCCTCAGGGCCTTTATGTGGTTTTGAATCTGAATGTAATGGTAGAGAAATATCACTTTGGAGTGTCTTAGCAAACGGGACAAAGCCAATCACCATCAGATATGTGTGCTCTTTGTATGCTGGCCTGAAAGCGAGGGCGCACAGTTTTCTACAATGTAGGGGGTAGGCCTAGCAGCTAGTAATTGAAGACAAGAGAATTATGCTTTGTGATCAGGGTTTGATGTTAGTTGGTCTTGGAACATGTCGGACAATAGTAAATGCAGATTAGCCGGAATGGGTTACAAAGTCCATGACTTCTAGAGGATAAAAAAGTTGACTTTATGTTATAAAGTAGCAGGGCACACTATGAGTCCGACTGCCTCGGACCGCTTTGAGACATGGAAGGGGGTGTCCCGGGGAGGGGGTCTTTGCTGGCATCATTTCCCGATTCTTGTTTCATGCCAATGGCATGGCTAGGTGGGTGTGTTCTGGAAGAGAGGCATTTAAAAGCCTGGCTCCGATTGGCTCACCTGAGGAGGGCACACTCGAGTCTTGGAAAAGAGGGTTATTACTGTGCCCTGTGTCAGCTGGACGATTGTGCTGAGGTGCAGATATCCAGGAACAGCACTGAGCTGCAAGGCACAGGCCAGGTCCAGCCATCCCCTGAGGTACTGAGCTGCCGTCACTGAGGAGACCCTCCCAGCCTTCCATAAGGACCATGGAAAAGTGGACCTAGGTCCCTGGGACTTCTCCGTGGACTGGGGGCTATTGCGTCCCTGCACGGAGCTCCATCACATGAGGTAAGGAATAGAGCTCTCCCAAGGTTGTGGGTTAGGAGGAGGCAGGGGGCGCTCACCAGCCAGATGTTAAGGCTTGTCAAAAGAAGCACTGTTTTCAGTGCACTCATATTAGTTTTTTCTTAGGTTAAGATATTAATTTGGGATAAATGTGTGTTGTGGGACGAGAAATGTAGTAATTGGGAGTATGTGTTAGAAGGCATGTCTTTCTGATAGTCCTTTACAAAAATGTGTGATGTTGATTCTTAGAAATGCAATAAGAAAGAATATACATAACGTGTTCTGTATAGTGATTTTATAGTGATGCACGTTTATTATTGAGGTTTAAAGAGTGTAGGGTTTATTGCAGCTCGCCTTGCCCTCACCTCGCCCCGTGCTGAGCGGCCCCCTGAGTCATACATTCATCCTGTCAGAGGGATTGCGCCATCTCCCCACACTGCTGCTTTTCTCTGACTCCACAGCGGTACAAGGGGCTGCATGCGGGGTGCGTTCCTGAAACCTTAAATGCTCATTATTGCTGCTCGGGAATGACGAGGGGCTTGATGGACACAAGATGTTTGCCAGGAACAGGTACTGAACCCTTTGCTGACCCACGGCAGGGGGGACTATTTGTTGGCAACGTGCCCATTTTGAACGGCAACAGTGGTGAATGTCAAATTGTAAGAGGCATTTGAGTAGCCAGTAAATTCTGTATAAACAAGCATTTGCAATGCAATAGGACTCGCATTTACACAAGATCTATTGCATTGGAAATAGGAGTGCGGGCGGGCAAGAAGGCGCGAACGGGAGGGGGGTGGTGCCGAGAAGTCATGGACTGCGGAAGGGGGCAGGGGAGGGGGTAAGAAAATAGTGTTCGGAGTAAAGGGGCCAGTAGCCATGGAAGGATACAAAGGAGGACATGGCTGTCATGAGGAGGGACTAACAACCTAAAACCAATCGGAAGGCAGCATTTAGACCCTAAGCCAATGAAAAAGATCGGCGGAGAGTGGGCGGGGCTTCCACAAAGCTTCCACACTATACTGAATAATGCATGCCTCGCAAAGCGAGCAGTGTATGTGCTGCAATGCTAGGCTCGACCTAAGAAATAGGGGAAGGGAGGGCAAAGCTTTTCAGGGCTAGCCTTGAAGGAGTGAAATGCCCTATTGGCACATTTTTATTTTGAACCTGACCTTAACTCCTTTAAGAGATCGTTAAACACATAGCTTTTTAAACAAGCTTTCAGATGCTGAGTGAGCACGGTCTTCTGGTTTATATTCTGCCCTTAATTTGTACTTTTTCCCTTCTGCTCTGTAGTCTGGTTAACATTGTTTATCACTTGCCTAGCAATGAAACCTTCAGTGTACATGTCCTCTATAAATGCATTTACCATAGAATGCCATGAGACCTTTGGTAAACGTGCTGCTCTATATATAAATTTAACATAGCATAAGTAAAAAAGTAATCTTTATTGTCCAAATAATAAAAATCATTACAATCAAGGAATATATAAAAATATTAAATTTCTTTAAAAAAATGGTTGGGTAAAAGGTAATTGGAGTAGCTATAGTTAATTTGCTCAATCAACAAATTTTGGACAAATACATTACTAATATTGAGGTAATTAAGGGATAACATGCCGTGCTGGATCATTGATGTCACATAAACACATCACATAAGTAACATTTTGTTTGTGTCATAGTTTTAACATTTCGTTTCATTTCATTATTAAACATAGCTTCTCTATATGCTTAAAAACCTTCAGTGCAGACAGTCATTACTTCCATTCCCTGCAGTTGTTAAAGAGCCATTGTGCATTTAGTTCAAGCCATCCTACATTTGTTAGAATCATATTTCAGAAGAAATAACATTTTGAACTTGGTCTGTAAAGTGCCTCCATGCCTTTTCTCAGAGCTGAACTAACCATATTATAATAATGTAAAATAAGACATATAAAATAGTTTTTCTGGATCTATAGGGTTATTCCGTGCTTTCTTCACCAAAGATAGAATCTATTTCTAAATAATACATTGCTTGGGACACTGGATACAGGGACCTTAGAGGGGGTCAAATAAGTGCTACTAGAACAATAAAGTGTCTATGTGCTTTCTTTCCAACAATTATGTTAAAAATATAAGATTGTAATTATCTGTTGAGCATCAGGTGGGTCATATAAGTCAAATAGTGAACAGTGATTGTTCTTGCTAGTTACAACAGGCGATGGGTAGGTGTTGGACTTGGCCCTTTTTGCAGGGTCATCCCTGAACTTTTTGCCTTCCTCAGAGCCTTTTTTCTAACATGGTGATGGTGGTTTTAGGACTCGGTGCACTTTAGCCCTGTTTAGCAGTGCAAAGTGTGTGTGCTCTCTGCCCTCCATAGGCTAACATTGGGACCCCCCCCCTTATGGGATAGCTCCTAAATGGTACAAAATAAGTATGTCATATTTGGTATGTGTGGAATAATAAATGCTGCGCAATGGTATTTTCACTATTTTAGGAATGCCACTTTTATAAGTTGGAATTTCTGTGTGCTGTGTGCCTGCCTGCCTGATATGTTTTGCATGTCTGGTTCTAGAAGTGTCCGGGGCTGGTGAGGTGTGGGGGGCTCCAGGGAGGGCAGGGTGAGTCAGTGTCAGGCTGAATAGGAGATCTGCAATTGGAGTAGTGGGAGAAGAAGTCCCCTGTCCCTGAATAGGTCTGTGCCTGCCCTGTACAATGCTGGCTCCGCCCCCTGTGGTGTGTCTGATTACCAAGCCCCAGCTCACAAAGGGAGGAGGGAAGCCTGGTAAACAAAGTACTCTACACTTCCCAAAACCAGTGCTTAATTTGGGCCGGAGCTCTCCGGTGCTGAGCACTGGCACTTAATTAGTTTCTGCCAGGAAGAACCGCTGCGGGAACCAGCTGATGCCCCCTGAGGGTTCCTGCGTGCTGGCTCCTGTGCCCAACTTTACCCCTCTGCCTTCTACTGGACCAGGAAGGAAGTTTTGTTGGAGTGAAGACTGCTGCGCCAGGAGGATTGCCACACTGCTGGATTTGACTGTTCCCAGGAACTGCTGTCCTGTTCTGCTGACCTGCCCCACTGCTTGCTGATCTTGCCCAACATTGCCTGACTGCTCTCCTGACTTCTAGTGCCTTGTGAGCGCTATATTCAAATTCCCCAAGGGAATCCCGGCGTGTGGGATTCCCCCTGGGCTGACTGCGGAAGAGCGGGAGCCCACCCTGCATGTGGAAACCTTCTGAAACTGGAGTGGGTGCCCACCCTGCATTTTTGCTGCATTTATGTTTATTTAATCGAACGGGAGCCCACCCCGCATTTTGAAATTCCCCAAATCACTGCCACGGCCCGAGCCGCCGAGAGCACCGAGAACCGGGAGCCCACCCCGCAATCCTGCATTGCTGATGGGCAGCCGCTCACGAGCAACGACCCGGAGAAGAGGAGCACCGGAAAGCGAAAGTCAGGCACCTGCTCCTGGCTGTAGCCAGGGCCTGCCGTATGCTGCGGGGAGCCGCGCGGGCTCCACATCGAAGTCCTGGGTCCCAGGAGGGGGCCCGGGTGAAGTGAGGAGTCGGCGCCGGTGCCCAAGGAGTCCCCGCAGGAACCCTGGTGACTGGGGGCTAAGTCCCATGGCACCCGGGAGGGCCCGCGCTGGTCTCTATCTGCACGGCTGCACCGCAGAAGCAGGCAGCTGCAACGTCTGGGGGCATTTCTGATTTTAGAGTCCCGAAGAGGGCTCCAACGTGCCGGTACTTCCTGGCCTGTTTCTTTGTACAGCTGCACCGCCAGTTGGCAGCAGCTGCAACATGGGTGCCATTCTTTACTGTTGAGAGACCCAGAGTGGGGCTCACCAGGCACGGTAGTGCCAGTGTCTGCTTTCTCCAGCTGCGCCGCAGAGGCGGGCAGCTGCACCATGGGTGCAATTACATTTGGTGCCATTCTTCTGTTTCTTGGACACAATTGCGCCGCAGAAGCGGGCAGCTGCAATGTGGGCCCCCAATCGGCACCTTGTTAGTGCCAGTGCTTATTTCTACAGCTGCACCACGAGATCGTGGGCAGCTGGAACGACTGACTGGGATCATTTCAGTAGGTATGATGTGTGCAATACTGTCCTTATGCCTAATGTACTCTTGCTAAGGTGGTTATCCAGGATGTGAATTATGCTCATGATTTATGCCTGATTTAAGGTGGTTTATGCCTAATGAGATGCTCATGTGATTATGCCTAATGTCATACTATGATGCTTAGGTTATGGCCGATCTAAATGTGATTAATGCCTTTCGCGGTATAAGGCTGGGTTTACTATTTCACCAGTAGCTACTGGCTGTTATACATTTATTACTGGTGATTTTACGTTTACTGTTTATGCTTTGTGATGGTTCTGGCAGCGGCCCGTTTGGCGCTGCCTTGTACATAATCCCCTGTAAATAATGACCTGGTGCCTGTAGGCACAGTGTATATATCTGTGATTGTGATTCTAATGTGTTTTACATAATACAAAGGCTATTTTTACACAACCTTGTGTGGAGTCTCTTTTGTAGTGTGCCTAGTGTGTCGCCGCTGTGTGTGTGTGTCGCGCAAGCGCTTTACTCATTGCCTCTGGGATACGCCTGACTGCTCGTGCCAAGCTACCAAAGGGGTTATCTTCAGTACATAACTCCCTTGCCCTGACTAGAACGGGGGTTTCTGCCTGACTTTGGTGCTTGCCCTACCCAACCGGGAATCCCAGTTTCTAACAGTAGGTAAAATATTTCTATACCTGACACCCATTGCAACCCTTTGCATTAAAAAAAAATACAGATACATCAACCTGATTGCTGGTCATAACTACTTTCAATTCCTATCATGAAGATGAAAAGTCATCCTGGATTCATTTTTTTCAGCTATAAGGATGAACTTTACAAACTGGGTTGATCGACAAGTAGAATTCCCAGAAAAGCAAGATATGATCGCTTGGCCACACATTCTCACCCCAATTTCCTTAAAGATGGGTCTTAACAATGCTTCCCTCTCCTGTCGCAATTGGGGGCAAGTTTATACGATGTGGAATAGCGTTTCATTACTAGACCCACATAGTCTAAAACTGTGTGCTAACAAATTTTGTACCCATTTTGGGGTTCTGTCCCTTGTAGGATAACGGGCAAATCTTAGTGTGAGAAATCTATCCCTTAAAAATGAAGCGTAACTATCTGTCACATAGGAAACAGCTAGCTAGTCAGACTCCTATGAATGGTCTTTTCTGATCATTTGTCTTCAAATCATTGTCACTGTGGGAAGGTGGAATCTGACTGCATGGTTACCCCCACTTTTTGCCTGGTGTTTTGCTGGTTTTCGACTTAGTTTGACTGGGTTCCTGCTAATCAGGACCCAAGTCAATCTGCTTTCTCCCTAAATTGGTTTTTCATGTACTTTAGGTACACTCCAGATTGGATTCTGGGGTACCCTTATAAGTCCCTAGTATATGGTATACTATATACCCAGGGCATAGGTACCCCAGAGACCTCTCAGGGGCTGCAGTATGTATTATGCCACCCCTGGTAGACCATTCAAAATGACACAACAGGTCTGCTACAGTAGCGTGTGTAAGGTGGTGTATGCACCCCTTACTTAGATATAGGTTCATTATATCTATACTTATTACTGCACATATAAACCTATCAGTCACCCCTATGGCAGGCCTTATCAATCCGGAAGACAGGGTGCTGAGTTTTATGTGAGAGGGTGCCCATTCATGAGCAGAGCCCCTCTGCAGCCTTCGGAACCTATATTCCGGGGTTGTTTGTGATGCAGCCAACCATATACTCTTAAGTGCATTATAACCTCGCTTACTTTAAAACAGCTGCATGGAAACATGTCGTGTTTGGTGTCAAACACAGTGGAATCATACCTCCCCACCAGTAACTGCCAGGGAGGTATGATTCCACCCTCCTAGAGGGACAAATGCAACATACCGGTACACCCGGTACCAGCTTTCTTGACCCTTGCATCACAAAATGGATGCTGCCAGCCACAGACACAAGTCTGCCCTCCAGCTGCTGGACAAAACTCCGTCAGGGGATGGCTGGACAATAGGTTTCCTGTCACAGGGAGGTGTGACCACCTCCCAGACAGGCTTTATTGTATTGGGGCTGGGTGGGTGCACTCCAAGAGTGCTTTGAAGTCTGCACTGGGGGCACATTTGGTGTCCCTGTGCATAGTCCATCTCAAACCGGTTGCAGGAGCCATTTGCTCCTGCTCTGGCATGAAACTGGACAAAGGACATGGGTGTAGCCACCCTCCTGTCCTGACCCTCCCATAGGTGGGTCCCCAGAGTTTGTCCCACCCCTTCCTTGGGTATAAAGTAGGAACCCCTGGCTACAGGACTTTAGATTTACCTGGATGAAACTCTGCTACAGAAACCAAGTACTTAAACTATCTACACTACGTTGGATGACCGAAGAATCTCCCTTGGAGTAAACGAGTTAGTCCCCTGCAAGGCAGGCACCAAAGACACATCTGACCGGTTTGCATCTACGCAGCTCCTGACGGACTCCGAAGATTTTGCAACACAGGAGGTGGGTTCCTAAGCTTCTCCGAGGCGACCAGTGCTCTCAGCAAACCTGAGACCCTCAGCCATCGGGACCGTGCAACCCGAACCCCTGGACACTGTGCACATTTGCAGCAGCATATGCTTTTTGGTGATCCCTGAGACTGTGCTTTGAGCTACTTGTAGTCCACACCCCGAGCAGTGATTCCACCAAAGATTACTGATCTACCCTCCACGAGTGTTCCGTGGGCTGGTATTTAGTGATTCCTCTCGAGGTCCCTTCGCGATCCCTGGTCTGTCGACCTGTGGGTCCCGGAGAAGGGTACTTTAACTTTCAGTGGGCTTTCGTGGTTGCTCCAGACGTGCCCTGACTCTCCATTGCTTGGGGAGGCCACAGGACCTTGCTGGTCCACACCGAAGCATCTTTTCTCTGACCGCGTGGGTTGCATTTGCCAAGGCTTGTTGGTCTCCAATCCGGACACTGACCCCCCCAGCACTCGACATCCTTTGTGGGACAGCTCGCCTGCGGACTTTGGTCATTGTCGACGTCTCCTGGTCCCGGTGGCTGCAGAGTCAATCTTCACCTCTTCGCACCTGAAACACCCGACATCGGTGGGCATTTGTCTATCGTGCCCCTGGTCAGCTGGAAAATGACCCAGACTCTGTCCCCTCTGCTTTCAGGTTCTTCTTAGCTTCGATCCAGGCTTGGATCACACCGGACACTTTTCCTCTTCCAGGCAGCAGCACTTTGCAGCATCACGCCATTGAGACCAACGAAGATTCCTGACACCATTTGACACCTATGCACCCGGCTTCCGTGGGTGAGGTAATACAAGTACTCCAGTGCTCACGTGGGTGCTGTCCTTAGAACCTTGTAAGTTTGAAAGGGTTTGCTCAAAGTCCTCTCCTAAGTGTCCTTAAGCTTTAAAATTCCAACCGCGACTTTCCCATAGGATTGTACGGAGCTCGTGGCTGTGTTCTCACACTGCACGCGTCCCCCGTGGGTCCCGTGTGTCACTACCTTGGGTGGTTCCTTGGAGTCCGAGCGATTCTACGTGCTCTAGGTACTGTGTCCAGTCAAGTCGTGGTTGTTATACCACTTTCTTAATATATGGTTTGGTCTCCCCCTGGGTCCCACTGTGTATTGTGCTATTTACTGTCGTTCTAGTGCTTTAATATTGTGTATCTTGTTCTCTAATCTCATAAAGAGGTTAGCAGAGAGTGTTTAGTAATAAATACATATATTTTATATATATACCTTGTGTGGTTCTCCTTTTATTTGGTCATTCAAGAGGTTAAAATCTGGTAAACCAAGCTGCTTTACATTCCTTCAAGACTTAGCCTGAAGGCTGCTCTCCATAGCTACCACTAGGATAGCTTTCAATAAAGGTTGTCTTTAACCTAATCATCAATAAAGGATGTTTGGACTGGTAAAAAGTGCCCACTTTAATTAGTGGACAGCATATACCAGGCCAACTTCTCACAGTCACTGCTGAGGCATTCTGTGATATTCTGTGATTTCACACATCAGATTCACATCTGCTTCATGGTACCACGTCTGACACTACATTTTGCTGACTTTCTCTTATACCCTCTTAGATTCTGGGATGGCTGTTGGTGGTTTGAGGGCTTTACAAAAATCTAAATAAATATATATTTTTTTAAATAACAGAGACTAAAGCAATATCGTCGTCCAGTATCGCCTAAGCCAATCATCTTTGGCCCTTGTCATTCTTGGACGGTTCAGGGTAGGTAGTCTTCTGTTTGGAATTGTTAGTCAGTGTTGAAGCTTTTCATATGTAGAGGTTTGATAGACACAAATCCACCTCTAGCTGATCAATACTTCGAGTAGCTACTCAACTTTTATTTTAGTTTGGCGATACATAGCAAGGGTATCAAGTAGCTATCTAGGCAGGCATATAAGAACCTACTTTTACCCTTATAATTCTCGTTTGATATATTTATTTTTACTATTTCCCGCACTTTGTGCTATTTACTATTTATCTTCTTTCTCTTTCCACATGCAACTGCTCCATCTTCCTTTGTGTTTATTTGTTGAAGCATTTTGCTATGTAATGCTGAAACATAACTTAGTGATATAGTTCGGAAATGACCACTTTGGTTTGTAAGAACATATTAGAAACAGGAGGTAATCCTGATTACACCACTACCAACCAAGATATATCAATGACAATTTTCTGACATGAAAAAAATATGTCTGTTTGTATTTCAGTAAATGAAACACCCATGAGGTTCAGCACTATATGCTAAAGACATTAATTCAAAACTTGGAATTTTTACATATATATGTTTTCTGATCCTCTGGCCAAAGGTCCCCCAGAGGTAAACATGAAATCTGGTGTGACTAATCATTTTCTTTGAGGATTAGTTTCAAAAACATATAAGCCCGTTCTCCCTTTTGTGCTCATATATATGTCAAACGTTATGGTTGTAATCTCCATAAAATAATACTGAGGGCATATACAGGTAATGCTGTAAACCTGTATGTACAATTTAGAACATCTTGATTGAAATAAATTTCATTTAACCCAAGCAAGGCAAAGGAGATTCCGCCATATGTCCATAAAGAGAGGCTTTAATTTGTAAAGTGAACTTCGAGTTTACCTGGCTGCAAAAAAGTACCTCTAGGTGATCTGTATGCTTTTTGGAAAGATATTTGTACATGGGAAGGCGTGTAGTAATGATATGTTTTTTTCCTACTTTAATGCATATGCAGGAACCACTATGAAATGATGATTGTATTGATTGTAGTTACTGAATTCATTTGTACTTTACACGGTCTTTGAGAAAGTCCACAGTCTATGAATGCTTAGGATCCTTTGTAGGATCCCCTCTCTTCCACATCTGTCATATTAGAACCTCCCCCAGTTTTAGACAAAGTGAAATAAATAACTCATAGCTAATAGTTTATTACCCAATATATTTCTTGCAGAAGAGTCGCTTAAAAGAGCTACTAACATTGCATGATAATCAATTATGAAATTACGCTACCTAGAACCTGAGAGAAGCTTTGTATTGTGGGTCACTGTGTGCGAGCAAATGTTTCTGCAATTTTAATTGCCAAACCTTTTTAAAATATAACGAAATGACAGATTTGAGGAATGCCTTGGTTTTAATAAAATAATTGATCTACTTAGGACCTCGTTCTCAGAAGCCTGTTTCTTGGTGTGGGATTACATCTGGTAAATACTGACATTACAGGGGATAGTAATTATCAGTTCTGGTATTCTCTCTCAATTCCAAATTGCCATGGTCAGAATGAGGAATAACAGGCAGAATTGGAGTTTTGCTTACTGAAACATCAATTTTTGCCATGCACATTTCACCATGCTTTTCCTGTGAAATGAGAGCAGGGAAAATTATCTGATGTACGCATTTTCTGCACGATTTGTAATCCTGAATCAGGTGCACACTATGCCACCTCAGTTTGGACCCAGTTATATGCAAAGCAGTCTTGATTCTGTTCGAATGGGAACAGTCCAGCCAGAACTGTCAAGCCAGGTCCTCCCTGATTCAGAACATGAGCAACCCAAGACTGGTGTTGCCCTTCATAGGGATCATCTGCCAGGTTTAGTTTGGCTGTCTGCACAATTTGCAGTCCTAAATCAGGATTACAACAGTAGTAAGAAAGATACCCTTTATCAGGTCTGACAAATCCAATAACTTTTACTTTGGGTTAGCCCCCAATGTTCCTTTGGTTCAAACCCATCCAACCATGCTTTGAGACAATGTCAATCACATCGCTTCAATCCAGCGGAGTTTAATGTCAACCTATAGGCTGAATTATTTCACTGCCTACAGAGTGCTTCCATTGCAATGCATGATTTGCATTATTTTCAGCATCTGGCAGAACTATTTTCTTTTACATTACTTTTTCCTGATCTGAAAAATATAGAAGTGCCATTTTCGCATACCTGTTGAGATTGCTCTGATTTATTATACACATAATTCCTATTGCTTTAATGATTTGCAAGTATCCATCAGAACTTGCTTTCTGAAAAAGTTCATTAACACCAAATGCTTTTTTTGTTTTTCACAGAAGACGAAGATGATCCTTGCCATCAGGTCTCAGATTTCCCACTTCATTTGCTGAAGAACTGTAGTAAAAGCAACGAAGATGTAAGAACTGTAACAAGATGGATAACGCAAAACATGATGACATTTTATAGATATCAGTGTTTGCAGATTGCAGAACAACATGTAAGACGTGGCATTCAGTCAACACATGCATGTGACAGAAGTCTCCACTCTAGACAAGAGCAGTTACATTTTTGGACACTTGTGGGAATATTTATGAATGTGTATATGGAGAATAATGTACAACTGAAGAGTGAATTTAAACAAATTAGTTTTACGAAGCAAACATTCAAACAAGCCACAGATTCATACGAGGATGTTTTCTTGCACACTTTCCAAATGTTATCTACGTCTCTCTATAAAAAGATTCAGACTCAATCACAAACCTCTATGTATTCGAATAAAAACATTCTTAAGAAACTGCAGGGATGGCTTGATACAGAACACGGAAGCACTTCATACACAAGCAAGAAAAATGACCACATTAAGTTGATGACAAGACATCTCAGAAGACTGCCTTGGGACATTAGGCATCTGGTGGTTGTCATCATTTCAGAAAAAGTAAGTATGCCAAATAAAAAGCCTATAATGAAAACACATGTAAAGCAAATCAAAAGTAATTAATTGTTTTCTTGAGTTTTGACTGATTCCTTTATATCACAATTTCTTACAGGATACGGTACACAAAGGCAAGTTCAGTTGTAAATCTAAAATTACTACCAAATGTACTTTTTTTTTACAAATGCTTGTAATCCGCAAATAGTTTTATGAGTGCGGACAATTCCACCAAAATTGCGGAGAAATTTGTTCTTATAAATCACACTCAAGGGGTGGGAAATGCACATTCCAATGTGTGGTTTGCCTCCTAACTTTGGCTATGCCCACAAACATGTACATTTGTGGACATTCCCAAACTCCAATCTTACCCTTTTCCACCCTGGAATGGTATGAGATTTGCTCCACTCACCCCCCTTCCAGGATGGGAAGAGCGAATCACCACCACATCTTGTAGGAGAGCAAGGGAAGGACTTTCCCTATGGGAAGCACTTTTTCCAAGTGCACTATTGGGAATAATGGTAAATACCAAATAGTAGTAAATCTGTATCCAAACATGTATATCACTCTTCAGGTGTAGAATTACTATTTTTTTCATGACTGAGGCCGCCATCTTTTATACGCACTGTAAAGGCCTTTGAAATGTTTCCTACCTATACATAGCTTGTTTTATAACTAGTGCCACCTCTCGAAATTATGTGGTGGTGTGGCAGTTAAGAAGCCACAACAAACTGTGGGGCTATTTGTGATGAGAAATCCTTAATAGTGTGTAAATAAGCTAATCACGAAATATGAGATAATCCAGAAGTAGGGGTGGGAGAAAAAGAGACCAGCATTTTAATTGGTGTGCATACCAAAGTGACAGAAAGTCTGAGTCAGGATGATGTGTGTAATTTGTGTAATGTCTTTACCCTTGAGGTTTCTCAACATTTTAGAAAAAATAATGTTGAACCACACCAGGCCTGTTACATGTGTTGATCTGGTATGTTTTGTGACTTTCTAGACAAGGGCTTCCCTCACCTTCGAAAGTTACTTGAGGTACTGTAGCAAACTGTATAGAGCAGAACATGTCTCTCAGCTAGAAACGTTCTTCCCTAATCACTCTCCCGCTCACAAACATAAAAACTATTCAAATTATTTGAAAATCTGAACATTTTGGAGATTTTATATAGAACAAAAATTGGTAATTTCAACGTATCAATCAAGTGTAAAATGCCGTGCAATGGCCTGGTTTTAAAAGTGCATACATTGTGTTTTAAAGTTAATATATAAGAATATGACTCCCTGTTTTAAGTCTAGCTTGACAGTTCAGCTGTCACCAGACCTTATGAGATCAACAAAAAAGAGCTTCCAGGGTCCAGGAGCTTCACAAACATGTTGATTCACCTGAATACAGGGTTTGATTGAGCCAGAGTTGTGTGCTAACATCAATTAAATTAAAGGTGGATTGTTATTACTCTGTGTGAAAGCCTGCAGAAAAGGATTTTGCTGCATGGGATCTCACAGATTACTGTAGTATGCAAGGGCTTTGGTGTTGGTTACCCCTGTAACAAACTTTGGATATCAAGAATTGCTCTGTGAGAATCCTGTTTGGGCTCTCTAAGGAGAAGTAGTATTGGCTTAGTCAACTGTAATTGTATATACATGTGTAATCTGATGGTTGCTGTCATGGAAAGCTGGCACTCAAAAGAGTAGGCCTGAGTTGGTTATTGTGACAAGCTATAGGCCTTATTGGAACACTAGGAAAAGTTATGTTAGATGCTTATCTGATCTGTACTGCCTATTATAAAAAGTTATGGCAGTTAGACAGCAGGCCTAGTTTAATGTGAAAGCATTTGTTAAAGTCAGTAGGCCTTCAGCAGTGGATTGTTATCACAGTGAATGGCAGGCTATAGACAGGTATTTTGTAAAATGTAATCTTTCAGGTTGCATTGTAGGCAAATGTTTCAGTGATAGTCACCTACTTTGACAAACCCTGGGAGTAAAAGGTTTTGATTGTAATGATTCTTATTAGACTCTTTTGAAAAGGGCTGTATATTGTTGTGCCTACAGTAATTTTGTACATACTTCTTATTTTATAACTGTATGCATGAGGGTTGTCAGTTTACACCCTTCCGTAGGCTTTTGTTTTTATAGTATCAACCAATCATAAAGGCTACAACTCTGGATGGTTTAATAGGGAAAGTCATGCCAGATACCTTGAGTATGATCTATGCCTAATGAAAAGTTATGACAAAGTGAGTAGGCCTTATTGTGAAAAGCATTTGTTAAAAGCAAGAGGCTTAAAAAGTGGATTGCTATTACACTGTGCTAAAGCATGTACAAAAGTATTTTATTACACAGATTCTCACAGATTACTGTAATAGGCAAGAGTTTTGGTGTTGGTGATCTTTCGGAAGACAACATGGGGACAGGAGATTTTCAATATGGTAATCCTAATTAGGAGGGATTTATTATTCCGCTGCCAACTATAATTGTGTATTCTTTTGTAATTTTATGACTGTATGTTTGATGATTGCATTGTGGGAAAGCGTAAACTCAATAAAGTAGACCTAAGTTGGCATGGTGACAAGCCACTGATAACACCTAAAGGCCTGATTGGTTCACTAGGAAAGTGTCTTTCAAATGATCTGTTTATGATGAAAAGTTGCTACAAAGGCAGCATGCATGATTTATTTACTATGGAATACATATGTTAAAGCCAACAGGCGTTCTGGGTGGATTGTTTTTGCATTGTGTGAAATACTGCAATCCGGTATTTTGATAAATGAGCTCTCACAGATTACCTTTGTAGGGAAGGATTTTTGTGTGTGTTACACCCTTTGACAACCCTGGGAGAAGAAGATTTGCACTGTATTAATTCTTGATAGACTCTTGTCGGAAGATCTGAAAGATGTCGCTGTCTGCCAAGATATTGTAACAAAAAAATAACGAAATAATATACATATATGTGGCTTCAGTTGATTAGGAACTCCTGGCGCTCATGTGTGTCTCGCACAATTTAATTATTGATGTAAATATGTAGTGCGGTGCTCAAAGGGAAGGAGTTCACCCCACACTCTCAGTACACCCTAAGGCTTATGATACAAAAAGTCCTTAAGGACATGCAATTTGCACAGAGTTCTTTGAAAGGTATTTCACACATTTTGTGACATCACTGAATTATTATATTTGTGCAATAATTTTCATAGAGCCCCATGCAAATTGCATGTGCATAAGGAATTGTTGCTAATATATATATGTGTGGGCCACATGCGAATATGTATTAAGGTGAGGAGTCTCTTATAGTCAGGGCTACTGGAATAATGTGACTGGACAGCCGCAGTGTTGTTTGCACAATTACAGATTTTCCACATAACCCATCATCTGTTGCATAATCTGCAGATTTTAGCAAAAAATAGATGTTGTTTCTAGCTGAAACGGTTCAAAAGTTACTAAAAACACAGTAGCACATGTTGCAGCACAATGTAAGGCTCTTTGCAAAGCTTAGTTGCTCACCTTTCTGTGGCTTTGTGCTATATATGGGTATTAAACAGGTACTACGAAGGTGTAAGCAATACACAGACATTGTTAAAAAGTGTACAAATAATGAAGTAATACTATTAGAAAAAGTGCTGCATCATGCTGCCTAATTTGCCTTCTCTAGCCGGATAATTTATTCAACCCTGCTGCATAATTTGGCCCTCCCAGCCACATAATTCTAGTGTCCGTGCTTATGGTGAAGAATTTACATTTATTTAACAATATTAATACAATATGCAGGTGACTGACACATTTTGACTCAACGCCTTCAACCAGAACATCACCCTGCACACAGGTGATGTCTTTAAACACAGTTCATCCTTAGTACCCTTGACACAACTAGAACATCAACCCCTATTGCAGCATTTATTTATGACTTCCAAATTCTTCCTCACTGTACTAAGACCATAGGAGGCAAAATTGGACTAACAATCACAACTATTAATTTACAGCAAACTAACCCATAGATTATATATTTGGTTTGTACTATCATCAACTCCATATACACCAATGCTGCAATCACGCCAATGGATGTCTCCATCTGTCATGGACATTGTCAAGTACATCAGAAATCCATTCTCTTTGAGAGAGTGTCAAGTACATACAAATACAATTTTTCTAAACAAACATGAAAAGGTAGAAGCCATGAAAAAAAGGGCCAAGTGCATCAAAAGTATCAATGTCATTAAGTGGAAAGTGTGAAGTGCACATTTACCATATACCAATAATAACTCATGCCAAAAAATGAAAGCATCAAAAAGTCAATAATAAATAAATACAGTTTCACATGTATACTCATATTGGCACACTACATATGTCAAGCACTAGCACGTCTAGGAAATTGGGATATTACTCAACAATATCGACCCAAAAAGTGATGTTTTCATAAAGATTCCGAATGCTGGCCACTGATCAAATTAATGACCAGTGCAAAGTAGCTCAAGATAGTCTTTTCCCGCAGTATTATTGCATTTAGTGGTTGTTAAGGAGCACCATTATTACAACATTACAGTATTGCAATGTTCCTAACTCTATCATTTGTACAGTTTGCCCCTCACAGGTTAAGCTACCTTCAATCTCATACTGTGCTCTCTATATTCCCAATCAATCAATACACCATATAATCTTTTTTTTATTTTTTTATAAATCTTTATTTTAGACATCCAACACATACATTATACTTGTAATAAATACATTTAAACGTCCTACATTTCAATACGTATGTACAGGATGTCGATTATTTATCTTTCTACCCTCCCACCCTCCTAGCTGCAGCCCCCCCACCCCCTAGCCATCCCCCCACACCATCCACCCCTCGATACCAAAGGAAACTTATTTGGGTTAAACCTTAATTTGCTCTAATCCTTGGAATTTGGTATATTGTATAATCTCATTCGACCTGTCTTCACTATCAGATTTATAAATTAAATTAAATACATTAAATCATATCAGAGTGTAGCCTCATTAGTCCAGTTGGTTGTTGGTGACCAAATTTCCAATCCTCTATTTTTGACCTTGAAACCCTTCCTTGAGTATACCGATTTCTCCCAGTGGTAGGTAGCTAGCACTTTCCTCAACCAGCAATGTACTGAAGGAGGTTCTTTATCTAACCAAACAGTGGCCAGACATAGCCTAAACACTGCCACTGACATAGCGGCAAAAAGCAAAACTCGATTTGATTCTGTCATTACTTGGTTGCTTACTCCCCACATAATTACTTGCGGCATCAGATCCACCTCAAACCCCAGCATAAGCTTGATATAATTACCCACCTCGTCGACCAGAACTTATAATCGGGGGCAAGTTGCAAACATGTGTTCGCTATCTGCGGCAAAACATCCACAACGAGAACAGTTTATGCCTTTAGAGCACAGGTCTTCAAACTTTTGGATGCAGAGATCAACATTTTGAGGCGTAAGGACCCCCTCCTGACAAAAATGTCTAAACCTGTAGGCAGGGCTACTGGAATTATGAGTCAGGTGAGGACCAAATTACGCGACAGGCTTGAGGTTATGTGATGCAGCGTATTTTGGGATAGGATTGCTTCATTATTTGTACATTTTTTACACACAGTAACACTGAGGAAAGATTTCATCCGATCAGTACCCATTTATAACCAAAATGCAGCAATTATCATCAGAAAGATTTCTGGTCAACCTTTGTGAAGGGCCTTACACTCAGCAGGAATACGTGCTGCCACATTAGAAGCTCACCTGGCCCTGGCCGGGAGAAGCAGGGGTCCCTTAAAACCCTGGCGGTTTTGTGCAGAGTTAAGCAGTTTACCCATGCAGCTTTCCTCTCACCCCCTCCCTTCCATCCCTCTCTCCTCTCCTAACCCCGGATCCCTCTATCACTTTGCAGGCCATTTTCTTTCACCCCGTTTTACAACTTCTGAACTCTCCCCATTCAACCTCTCATTTCACCTTTAATCACCTCTTGCCATTCTGTCTTTTCACTACCCTCCTCTCTAACAATCTCTCGCATTTATCTCATGGACT
Organism: Triturus cristatus; assembly: GCF_964204655.1. NCBI lineage: Eukaryota > Metazoa > Chordata > Amphibia > Caudata > Salamandridae > Triturus > Triturus cristatus. The sequence goes on along the minus strand of NC_140580.1, from coordinate 278,070,943 downwards.
CTCTGGCCCTGTCACCTCCCGTGCCCCTCAGCACTTCTCATTTACCTCGTCTCTCCATTCAAATGTTTGTCTATTTGTATCTTACACCTCTCCAGTCCCCCCATTCATATTTCACATCTCCTCTTTGTTCTAACAGAAGCCCTCACCTTTGGCTCACACTCACTTTTTGTGTGTCCACACTTCTCTTCGGTAATTCACATTTCTCCTCATCCCTGACCTCTTCAATCAAATTCTCTCTCTCCCTTGCTGTCCTCTCTCATCCTCTCATCACCAAGCATACGGGTCGGACCCGTATGCTCCTCTTGGCATGAGTCACTCTGCTTATTGTTCCCTATTTCAAGAAGGCATGAGTTGTCTGTCTCACTGTTTTGATGCAGACCGCGCAGTTATGGAACGTGCACCCTCCTTTGCTTCGCTCCACCAAGAATCTATTATCCTTTAGGAAGATATACAAATCTTTCTCTATGCACTGTAGGTTACCCCATTTGGCTGGTTCTCCTTCTGTGTGTTTCTCATTTGCCTTCAGGCAGCAGATGGTTGTTAGCCCCAGGACATCTTTTGGTAACAGTAGCGCACTACAAATGTAAATAATAATAATAGGCAGAAGCAGGGGAGTCACTAGACCAGAACTTCAGAGGGGGGGGCTAACACTCCCAGCCAGGGCTGGTCCTAACACTGGTTACACCCGGTGCAACAGTCTTTTTTGATGCCCCACCCCTGTTTCCTCCTTCTCCCTGAATTCCTTCGCTGCCAATCACCAACAATGCACCTCATCTCTCTATAGCACCTTTCTGACAAACATTTCATTATTTTATAGCGCTACTCATAGTTTACTCACACTCATTTCTGTGATCTGCATGGTACATATTCTTTGTAGCAGGCACATTAACCCTCTGCACTGTGTGGGTGACAAGAGTGCCTGTGTGAGTGCACGGTGAGCGATGCAACAGTGTGAGAGTAGGGCACAAGGAGTGACTGCAGGGTGAGTGAGGTGGCGTATGAATTTGGGTGCGGATGCAAGTTCAGAATGGGATGAATGAATGTAGCCCAGCTGAGCCCCCAGCAGCTCGAGTTGCACTGCAGCAGCCCGGGCTGAGACACAGGACGGGAAAGAGGGGGCTGAAGCCCTTGGGCCTGGGCAGAAGTGTGACTGGGAATGCGCGACCCCCTTTGCATCACTCCACGACCCTCCTGGGGGTAACGCCCCACAGTTTGAAGACCCCTGCTGTAGAGCCACCCGATTTAGAGATCCACTCTGGGGTAATGTACAAGTTAAGCTAAGTTTTAAAACATTGTACTTGCAAATTAGCCGAAAAAAATGCAGTCTGACTCAATAGTAGAGAATCCTCACATTCCCCTACCTCTGCTTGTACCAAATCCTGCCAGCGATTAGTATGTTTAATAAAATCATCCTCCATTATATTACTAAGTAATTTACAGAATTTAGATATTGGTGAAGGGGCCCCTAATACCATATCCAGTAAGGGAACTCTAACCCCCTTAATTACCTTCTTAGATAAATAGACCCTTACTTGTAGAAATTTAAAGAAATGAATATTACCAATCCCGAATTTCCTCTTAATTATATCAAAAGGGTGTATTGAATTATCCCCCATAAGAACACCAATATGCCTTATGCCCTTGTCCAGACAGATTTTCATATATCCATCTCGGAAGATTTCCGGCAATAGGTAATTATCCGCCAGAGGAGTATATCTGTGTATCCTACCTATTTTGAGTTTCTTCCTGACTGCCTTCCAAACCTTAAATGCCCCCAGCATAATTTTAAATTTCACTCTTTTAAAATAGGCAAAATCAATGTGACGCATGAGGCAGCCATAGGCTTCCGCCCCAATACTAACCTATATATGGAGGTGTATGGTGCTTCCTCTCTTTCTACCATCTCTTTTCCCAATAATTCATCTGTTGTAAAGCTGGCGCCCAATAGTAAATCTGGAGATTGGGAACAGACCACCCCCCCGATCTCTGGGTAGAGTCATATATTTTAGTGCTCTACGGGGGCGTTTCCGGCCCACAGGAATCTTGAGATTGTTTGATTAAAAGCAGAAAAACACACCTTATTTATTTCAACTGGAAGAGCTCTAAAATGTTTTAGAATTTTAGGCAAAAATAACATTTTAATAACATTACACCTTCCTAGGAGTGTAAGGTGTAAGCAGTTCATTCTATTAAAGTCTGCTTTCGTTTTTGTAGTAGAGGCTCAAAGTTAATTTGCACAATTTCATCGATGTTAGCAGAGATCTCAACCCCAAGATATGAGCAGTCCCCACTACTCGTGTTTCATTCAGGGCTGTTCTAGAGTTTTTAACAATCATCGTCTTATTCACATTGAGATAATATCCTGAAATTTTGCCAAAATCTTTGGACTCCCTTTCTACCTCATTGATAGCCTCCAGTGGGTTAGCCGTTATTATAGCAAGATCGTCTGCGTATGCTAAAATCTTGGTGTATCTGCCACTAGATTGAATGGCCTGTATCTTGTTATTCTCCGCTATTTTTCTGCTTAAAGGATCAATATACAATGCAAATAATAGCGGGGAGCAGGGGCACCCTTGACGTGTACCACGAGTAATTTTGATTGCATCAGATATGAGACCCATCAAAGTTATTCTAGCCGCGGGTTCCTGATACATACATCTGATGGCTCCGATAAACCCTTTACCCAGACCTTTCTTCTCCATAATTGCCCATAAAAAGGGCCAGGAGACCCTATCGAACGCTTTTTCGGCGTCGAGTAGTATTGCGGCCATAGGGTCTCCTGAAACCTTTGTATAGTCAAACAGCGTAATTATGCGGCGAATATGTTCAGTCGTGCCCCTTCCCGGGACAAACCCATGTTGGAAAGGAGAAACTAGCTTCTTGATAACTACAGCTAGCCTATTTCCAGAATTTTGGAATAGATTTTTACATCGCTATTAACCAGCGTGTTTGGCCGGTATGATCCCAGTTCTTTTATGGGTTTACCTTTTTTAGGGAAGACTATAATATTAGCGTTTTTCCAGGAATCAGGGGCTAGCAAATCAAGTTGTGCTCTATGAAAAACTTCCAACATAAGTGCCACCATCGGTGTCTTAAATTCTTTATAAAATTCCCCGGGTATTACATCGGTTCCCACGGCTTTGCCTAATGGAAGGGAGTCAATAGCTTCAGTTATTTCGTCTATTGTAAATGGCTCATCTAGGTTCTCTCTCCCCTCCGGAGATAGCTGTTCGAAAATTTGCCCCCTTAAATAAGCTTCAATTTCTTGGTCCCCTACCCGAACGTCTTCAGTATATAATCTTTGATAGAAATTTTTAAATGCGGTGAGGATAGCATCAGGCCCGCTTACCATACAGACATTGGGATCTCTAATTTCACTAATCCAGGTTTGTACTGTCTTTTCCCTGGTACGTACAGCTAGCAAGTGACCCACCCTCTCGCTATTCTCGTAGACCTTGCTCCGCCAAGCTGTGTACTTTCCGGTCACTTTTTTAAGAGATATCTCAGTAATAGCAGATGTAGCGATAGTGATCTTTACTTGGGCTGCCTCCGCATCTACCCCTACAGACAATACCTCTATCAGTTCAGCTTCTGCCTTCCCCAGATCCTTGTATAACGTCTGTAACATGGCTCTCTCCTTCCTTTGCGCCTCCCAACCATACCTTGATGTTTCTCCCCTGACCCCTGCTTTTAATGTATCCCACACAATGCTAATGTTGGTGCTCCCTAAATTCTCTTCAATAAACCTAGGGATCCACTCCTCCATTTGCTGTGAATACCACTCTTCACTTAATAAAGCCCTATTAAATGTCCAACATGTCTGAGAGGATTGAAGCCCATTATTTATTTCAATCACCAAAGGGTTATGATCCGGCATAACTTTGGGATATTTGCTTATCGAACACCCTTGTAAAAGCTCCTGCGACACAAAAAAATAATCCAATCTTGCGTGCACTTGGTGTGGTGCAGAAAAGTACGTAAAGCCAGGATCACTCCCCTTCTTTGCCGCCTATACATCTACTAGCCCGTGCACAGACATAAGTTGTGACAGTGATTTAGAAAACTCTGGGTTTACGACCTTGGTACATCATCCCTCTATGGGTGGCAGCCTGACCACTCATGTTAATATTCATGTCCCCGCAAAGAATCAGAGGAAGAGGCCACCCCACAAGCTCGACATTCAACCATTCAAATAATGCAGGATCATCAAGCACTGACCCGTATACGGAGCAGAGAGTAAGCATTTTGTTACCAAGACAGAATTGCAATATTACCAATCTGCCCATTTTATCTACCAGTGAGCGCGGAAAACTGCCCATTCCCTTTCGCGCCAGTACTGCCACCCCTCTTGTCCAAGTTTCCTGTGTGGTAGTAGCAATACATTGATATCCCGCCATCTCTAAAACCCCCTTCCTGCACCCCTCAATATGTGTCTCTTGAAGGCATAAAATATATGCCTTCAAGAATTGAACATCAAGACTAATTCTCCTTCTTTTTTTGGGGTCATTTAGCCCACAAATATTAATGGATGCGATTCTAAGTTTTCTCATTACAAAAATAAACAATAATTCCAAAACATGTAGCAGCGCCAAACAAGACATACCAAACTCCAGTGCCAAGTAATCATCCCAGTGCAAGAAATCCTCCCCTCCTCCCCTTGGTTTCTGCTATCCCCCACCACCTCCTCCCCCTCCCCTTTAAAAGGGCAAAAAAGGTCCAAAGATCCTTGTGATGCCTCCTGCATGTGTTGTGCCTCCTAGCCGCTCCCTGCCAAAAAAGAAAAACCACATGTGTAGAGAAAAAGACAAAGCATTAGAAAGAAAAGAGAAAAAAGAAAGACTTTTCAAATAATTATTCGATATCATTTTCCAAACTTATTTCTTGGAGAGTTCATTCAGGAACTCCTGGGCTTAAATCTCTGACAAGAATACTCTTGTTGTACCTTTACAAATGACTTTGAGCCTAGCAGGGTTCAATAAAAAGACTTTGCAGCCCAATTTCTGGAATGGTGTGATGAGCAATCGGAGCCTCCATCTCCTCTCAACCGTTGTGTGGCAAAAGGCAGGCCGAACAAAAAAGGAGTGTCCCTCACCCACCCTCTGTGCGTTGGGCCTGGCTTTCTCAAATATGGCTTGACAAAGGAGAAAGTTGCCAAAAAATATAAGGATGGCTCTTGGTTTCTCATCTTGCCCAGGCCTCTTTTTGAGCATCAGGGGGAATCGATGTACCCTGTGCACCTCAGAATGCCAATTCCAATGAGCAAGTCCGGGGAAGGCTTCTTTGAGTAACCTTAAAACGAATCCACAAATATCATTACCTTCAGCTTTTTCTGCAATCCCAAGTAATCGGAGGTTATTGCAGCGTTGTCTATTTTCAAAGTCCTCCAGCTTCCATAGTACGTCAGTCATCCTGCTTTCATTAGTCGATGTTTGTTGTCCAGATATTTCCGCGCTGGCCTCTAGTTGTACGATCCTTTCTTCTAAAGCCGAGGTGCGCTCTGATATTTCCGTACAGGCTTTATTAACTTTATGCACAGCTCCATGTAATTTTGCAGTAGCCAGATGGGCCCTTTTATGCTCATGACGTGCCTCGGTTTGCATTTGTTTCAGTGTTGTGTATATTAGCTCCATAGAAGGGTGCAGTGCTTGAGACTCCATAGCATCTTTAGTCTCTATTGAATATTCTAAGGCGTTTGCTTGATCTCTGACCCCGACTTCAATTCCCTTCTCAAATTGGGTGGCGTAGTAGTCCCATTTCAGCTGGCTTTATTGCCTTTAGTCTGATGTAAAGCCCTTCTCTTTATCTGACCCTCTTGCGCTCCTCTTCTTAAACAAGGTAAGCATTTTTGTGTTAAACTTCAAGGGAGGGCTGCCACTATCCCAACCAGTAAAGTCATTATCAGTTCCATCCTTCTCACTGTTGTTGGGCAGGTCAGATTCATCTGTCAGAGAGTAGAATTTATCGAGGTCTGGAGCTGCTAGAGTCTTGCCGTCTCCCTGAATACTGGCCACGTGTTTTCCCTTTATGGCCTGTGCGCGGGGGGGGGGGTTTCATCTATGGCTTGCATGTTATTAACAGTATTCATAGTTTCTTGTTGAATATTACTATCACTTTTTGGTATCTCCTCCTCTATACCCAATGTAGTTTTTTCCTGTATTTCTACATATGAGGCAGATTTAACCGTCTCTACTGCCTCTGGGGGAGTCTCTCCTGTGCTGAACCCACCATTATTCAGCACCCCTCCCAATGAAACCAGTTTACTAGAACTGTCCACACTTATTTTTTATATAGAATTGCTTTTACCTTTATTTGTTTTCTTTTCCAGGGTATTTGCTGATCCCCGGCCAAAAAACATTCCAGGTACAGTTTGCTGTTTTGGTCTGGTGGCCATTTCACTTGAGCGCTGTTCCTTTGCCAATTTCTCATTGCTATCCCCGTCTTCATTCCGCTCCACACAACGCATGCCGCTCTGGGTCAGATTGAGGCCTTTCCCCTCAGCAGTCACACGCTGAGCCACGGATATTCCCTTAGCTCCTGCGGGAACACCGATATCTTTCCCCACAGATTTCACCTTCGCCGGCATGTTGCACTGTTCACAGCCCGGCAACCTTGACTTCGTTGCTACAATGTTGCAACCCGCCTCTGCTGCTCTAATCTCTGGCATTGTCTCTTTAGAAAATGATTAACTGCATTTAAACCATCACTGTGTCTTATGCTTGTGTATAAGGCAGTAATATCAAGCGTCAAAAGCATGTACTCACTAGACCACTGTAAGGCATTCAATTTCAACAAAAAATCTTTGGTATCTCTTATATATGTGGGCAACGTAATAACATGTTCTTGTAGAAAATGATCTGTAGCTTTATGATTGAAAGGTATGTGTGTAGGTTGGACTGAGTGTGTGAGTACTTGTATATATGTGTGTTTATGTGTGTGAGCAAAAGTGTACCTATATGGACATGTAAGTATATGTGTTTTGTTTGGTCTATGTGTATGGAATGTTTGGATGAGTATGTATATTTGCATAAAACTGAGTGTCAGAGAGAGGGTATGTGAATGTGTATTAGCAAATGTGTGCAGGTATGTTTGTGTGTAATGCCACCTCCAACACCATGTGCCCAAAAGTTTAAATACACACTTGAGCAATATCTCCATGTTCTGTGTATATATATATATATATATATATATTACCTACTGGCGGTCGCCAGTAGGTAGTTATAGTTAGGACCCTGTTTCCATAGGAAAACCGCAACATTCTATTTGGAATAACTTTGGCGCCGGTCGACGAATCCTCGCGAAATTTTCAAAACTAATGGGGCGCTACGCTCCGCTCGTACCCTGAAAGTCTCGGGGGGATTCATCAAGCGGGTGCTGAGAAAAAAGGGGGGTCCCAAAACGCGTTTTTCCCATGCATTTTTCCATAGGACCTTTAGACACAGCTACAGCCCGAACGGCTGAACAGAGTTACTTGAAATTTGGCAGAGAGGTAGTCTACAGGTCAAGGAAGTGCCTTTTGTAGGTCTGGTGTAAATCTGTTCAGTAGTTCCTGAGAAAATAGCATTTAAATCAATATATATCTGTGGCAGCTTACGGTGCGCTTACCGTGCGCTTACGGTAAGCTTACCGTACGCGTACGGCGCCGTGCGCGAGCGCGATTCTGATTGGCTTGTAGATCTTAGTAAACATTCGAATCGGTCGAAACCAGGAAGCGGCGGCCGCCATTTTCTCTCTCGCACTCTGAGGGGGGGAGGAAAAACAAAGGGTGAAAACATGTAAAGGGGCAGATTAGACAACTCCCAACCACCTAGCCTTGATTAAGGTGTCTCCAAAGAACCCCCAAGGCAAAAAAGTCACATTTTTTTTTTTTCGAAAAAACGCCGATTACGCTTACCGTATGCGTACGGTAAAAATTAATTATAAAAAATAAGTATCCACACTCTCCCTCCCCCATGTGCAAAAGGTGCCCGCAGGGCACATTTTGTGCCGGGCATATCTACGACAGGAACATGTAACTTAAACATGTAACATGTAACATGTAACGCTTACCGTACGCGTACGGTAAAAATTAATTATAAAAAAAAAAGTATCCACACTCTCCCTTCCCCGTGTGCAAAAGGTGCCCGGAGTGCACCTTTTGTGCATGGCATCTGTTATACTGAAACATGTAACAGATTACCTTTCACAACGAAGCGCATAATATGTCCTCCGTGAGCGGACGGTGCGCGAAGCGCATCGTGCGTACATGGCCCATCCAGCGTAACGTGGGCACGCGGTGCGCGTAGCGCACCGCGTGCCCACCGTGCGTGCACGGCACTAACTGCGTAAAGTGGGCGCGCACGCCACGAACGGCGTAAAGTAACTTAGCATTTAAAAAACCGTACAAATTCACTGAAAAAACCATAGGTTTCACACACGTTATAGTTAGGAATTAGCATTTAAAAAACCTTGCAAATTCACTGAAAAAACCATAGGTTTCACACATGTTATAGTTAGCTGGACATTTTACTCATAAAAAACCAATGAAATTCCCCCGTTATAGTTAGTGCAGGCAACTATAACTCACGCGACCGCAATCCTCTGCTGATGACATATGTGTCTTTATGAAAAAAAAATATTTGTAATATATGTATAGCTAAAATTTAATGGAAGAAGACATGGGCAAATAAGTGTCTAAATACAGTATTAGCATCAGCAGAGGATTGCAGTCGCGTGAGTTATAGTTGCCTGCACTAACTATAACGGGGGAATTTCATTGGTTTTTTATGAGTAAAATGTCCAGCTAACTATAACATGTGTGAAACCTATGGTTTTTTCAGTGAATATATATATATATACATATACATATATATATATAAATATATTCACTGAAAAAACCATAGGTTTCAGGGGTGTTATAGTTAGCTGGACATTTCCCTCGTACAAAACCCTAGAAATTTAGTTAGTTCAGCTAACTATAACTTGTGCCCCCTCAATGCACTGCTGATGACGTCACATATTACATCACTCATGACATGGTCAGTGACATCACTGATGACATTACTGATGACGTCATCCAGTGAGTATGTGTTTCTGTAAAGTTTCAATATGTTTGCTCCCCCCGCGTCGCGGGACGCGCGCGGGCACCGCCGGGCTAAGCCCGGGCAAAGGGCGGGCCGTCTGTGGCCGTCCGGGGCTGGACAAGGCTGGGCTGGGCCACCCCCCTAATGTGGAGATATTGATTGCACCTACACACGCTATCGATAAGGTACTGTGCACTGGCAAATCACTTCCCGGTAGTGTGTGTGGGATCTGGCTTCCCGTGGTGGATTATTGGACTTGTTTCTGCTATTACTTGGTTGTTGCCCCACATCTCACGCATTGTTATTATTGTTGTGCTAAAAAATCATGGGCAAAAGGAAAGCTGTAGAGGGGGGTCAGATGAGCACTAGTAAAAAGGGTAAAAAGCCCAAGAAGAGCACTCATGCCGCTATGAACTGCGTACTGACTAGAATAGAGGAGATTGTGCACGATTGTGAGGACACACTGCGCGACGAACAAGAGGGGAGCCAGACAGCCAAAGCCACCCCTAAGATAAATAGCACAATACCATCTATGTTTCAAAGCCAGCGATTGACAAAACAACTAAGGCCTGACCCATCCATTGTTACTACTACTTGTGACCCGCAACTCACTCCCTCACAATCCATGATCACCACAATCACCTCTGAAGTACCCTTAGTAGACCCGGACCCTGCCCTTCAAGTCCTAATATGTTCTAACAGATTTGCCTCCCTTGACCCTGACTTGTTACATCCATCTAGCCAGGCCATTGAGCATACAGATGTTCGTATAACTGCTACCAGGTCTGATGCTGATAACTTGGCTGCGCTCTATGGTAGAATCGAGAGATTAGAGGAGCTAGTGGCTGATCTTAGCAAGAAAGTGGAGAGTCTGACTATGAGTAAGGTCCCTCCTTCAACCCCCCCGGGTCTTCCACCTCTTATTGGGGCAGTCCTCTCTATGAAGGAAACTAATCTTCCAAAACCAATTTCTTTAACAACTAATGCTGGTACTGCTAACATGGGTGTTCATAATAAGGGGAATATTACTAGAGTAAACAATAATGTCAAGTCACATCTTGGCATGCGGAGACGCTTTGAACCATCAAGCGCACCTACTGTATCTCTTTCCCTTAGACGCACTGCTAATTCCTTATCATCTGGTAGTAACAACTCTATACCTTACATTCCAGCCCATTCGCCTACCCTCCATTCTGCGTATAATAGCTTTTCTGTTTTCATGACCCATGCCCCAAAATTGTCATCACGTTATGCTCTTGAAAACAATGAATCTTTACAAAACAAGGTCATACACTGGCTAAGATATGTAAGAGGATGCAGATCTGTCATCAGAGAGGACATTATAAGGGTAAGGAGGCTCTCACGGGTGGATGCCGACACTGATTGTATAGAGATTGTCTTTAGAGATCCTGATTTAGCTGAAAACCTACTTTTGCTTGAGTTTAGGACCTCACCACCTGCTTGTTCCTCAATCCAGATCCGCAAGTCTCCTGTTTGGAACCATCTGAAGGAGGGAGAGGATTCTGGCTTGAGACAAGTTGATTGACTACTCAAAGCAAACACAGGATCCCCCTTATATACACCCATTTTTGACTCTGCAGCGGGCCCACCCCCCAATACCATGCCAGTTTTGAACCCGCTCTTAAATGATTTGGGTTTAGTAGCTGACAGGCCGGTAACAGATGAGGGCTGTCAAGTTAGTACGCAGGCAGACCTAGGGACCTCCCTGATGCCATCTCCCTCGGGTGTTATCAAGTTATTATCCTGGAACATTGCAGGGTTAAGGAGGAACCTCACAGACCCTGTCTGGAGCGATTTTATTGACAAATTCGACGTTGTCCTCCTTCAGGAAACCTGGAGTTTGGTCCCCCTGCACAGATCAGGGTTTACCACCTTTTCCGTTCCAGCCGTCAGGTCCAAACGAGGTCGACCCTCTGGGGGTCTTTTAATTTGGGTCAATATTAGCCCGAATTGGACAGCTAAGTGGCACCCAATTTCATCTTATGACCTCTTGCATATTACTATTAAGGGGTCAACCCATCAACTTCCCCTAGAAATATTTAACATCTATGCTAGGGGTTCCTCTGGTGGACAAACAAGCCCGACTGTTTCAGCTCTTGAGTCCGAACTCTCTGCAATCTCTCCCAAGGCAGGTGTCATAGTTGCCGGGGACTTAAACTGCACTTTCGAGCCCCTGAGCAGCGATGACATCCTGGGCCTTGGTGATATCGACTCTAAACAGGGCATACCCCAATTAACGCTCCCACCATTAAAGAAATGGTCCAAGAGAGCAGTACAAATTAATGCTCTCGCCCTGGAGTTCAACTTGAGGGCCACAAATGGACGAACCTACTCAGATGGCTCGGGTGCTCCTACGTTCACGAGAACTGGTGTCCCCTCACGTATTGATTATATTCTGCTGAGCACAGAGCTCTGGCCGGACCTAATGGACAGGGTAGTGGTTGATAGGCCCGAGAGTGACCATAATCCCCTGTTCATGCAACTCAGGCGGGGTCTGGTCACCACCTCCATTGAGCCACTAATTGAACAAAGACCTGGGGCAAGAGATGTTGCCCCCTCAAACTGTAACAGGCGCCTTAAGTGGCCTAGGGTGGCAAAGCGAGAGATGGACCTATGTAAGATCAAAAGCTTAGTCGAAGATGGTATTGCAGCTATGGATATGCCCATGGGCTGCCTCTCGAATACCCTTCCCCCCCAATGATTTTTTAGAAATCTATCAAAGGACAGTAATAAGGATTGGGAATTTCTTTGAGACACAGGTAAAGGGTGACCATAAGCGGCATCCCCCAAAAACAGGAAACCCCTGGTTCTCACAAGATTGTATGGTTATGAGAAAGACCCTATCCCGAGCTATTAAATCTAAGGACCAGCCAACCATTACTAAGGCCCGGAAAATGTATAATGTTACCATAAGGAGGGCAAAGCGACTGTGGGACGAGTCCCACTGGCAGAACTTAAAGGCTGCAGCCCTGCTAAAAGATTCGACCCTTTTCTGGAACCTTATAAATGTTAACACCAGGGGCGGGGCTGATCCAATTCCGAACCATATCGCAGGCTCCCAATGGCATTCACACTTTTCAAACCTCTATTCATCTAGGGAAAGAGTGGGCCACGAGGAGCAGCTGTCGGAACTGGAGTACTCAGAACTTCTGGAGCTGGAGGCCGATTTTGGCCTAAATGAGGTCCGGTCCGCAATAAATATGATTGCCCCGGGGAAAGCAGCGGGCCCTGATGGTCTCCCAGGTGACTTATTGCTCCACGAAAAAGATCTTTGGGCAGAATTCATCCTCCGGATCTTAAAACATCTAGCCCTAGGCTGCCCAATTCCGGACTCCTGGAAGGGGGCGGAGGTGGTGGCCATCTACAAGAAATGGGACAGAGGGGACCCTGCCAACTACAGACCGATTAGTTTAATCGATGTTATTCAAAAAGTGGTTGGCAGAGTCCTCCTAACTAGAGTCAAGGCTTGGATAGATGAGGAGGGTATCTTGAGCCATCTGCAAGCAGGGTTTAGGGAGGGAGTAGGTACTATTGACCAGGTCTTTAGATTCTGTATTATTTATTGGAAATCTGTGGTCATCGAAAAAGGCAGCCTCTATTTGGCTTTTATTGATTTAAAAACAGCCTTTGACCTGGTCCCACGATCACAGCTGTGGCAGGTACTGCATGATTTAGGTATCCCTCCCCTAACCCTGGACTTACTCAAACGCCTCCACGCAGGCAATTTTGCCAAAATCAGGTGGGGACATCAGGGACAGCTCACAGATAGGATTTCTGTTGAGATAGGAGTACACCAGGGCTGTGTTATGGCCCGACCCTGTTTTCTCTCTACATAAATGGTGTGGCAGACTATTTGCGAGGCGACAGGGTCGATGCCCCAACCCTGTGCGGGGAAAAAATATCCACCCTGCTCTTTGCCGATGACACCCTCCTGATCTCGAAAAGCCCCATGGGCTTACAAACACTGCTGTCCCGTTTTTCCCAGTTTTGTGATACTAGGGGCCTCAGAATAAACACATCAAAAACCAAGCTGATGGCACTATCTCCCTCAAAAAACTTTAAGAATAACATCAAACTTGATGGCACCACACTTGAGTTAGTGGATGCTTTTGATTACCTCGGAGTGAGGGTCAATAATAAGCTCAAATGGGCTCCCCACCTCTCAAAAATGCTCCTTGCCCATAAGAGAACTGCAGGGGCAATATTGAAACATCAGAGGCTCTCACTCAGCAGACCAATAGCGGCGGCCGTTAAGGTCTATGAGGGGAAGGCACTATCAGCAGCCCTCTACGGGGCGGAACTGTGGGGATTCGAAAACCTGACAGAGCTACTCAAATCTGAGAACAAGTTTTTCAGAGACTTAGTCTCGCTCCCTCTGTCCACCCCGCTAGTTCCACTCCGTAGTGACCTTGGCAGACAAAACATCAGCAATGTGGCTAGACTGCGCCCTATACTATACTGGGCAAGGATTAGAAGATCCCCTGAACTCCACCACTATGCTTCCGCCCTGGATGAGTTACTAAACCTGGGAGCTGATCATAAGATCCCCTGGGTAATGAATTTGAAAAAACAATTACAGAAAATTGGCTTGGTTGAATCTTGGGTGAGCCAGGCCCCTCCCTCTAAACCAATGATAAAAAAAATCTATTGGGATTGGGTCATGGCTGAAACCCTAAGAAAACAGGAGGGTGTGCTTAGTGTGAACTTCCTGGATATGAAACCGGCTCCTAGTCTGGAGCCCTTCTTGGACTTTATCGAATTGCCTGAAGACAGATCATTATATCTCAAATTGCGATATGGCACACTTCCACTCCACGATTTTCAAACTAGTTGGAGCAAGGCAATTACGTCCTCAAAGGGCTGCCCAGGCTGTGCCTCGCCTACAGAGTCTATTGGCCACTTCATGTTTGCCTGTCAGGCCTACAGGCAACCCAGATTAAGGTGGCTAAAACCTGTCTGTAAAAATTTGGGTATAAGATCTGCCAGGGAGGCACTGCGTATTCTGACCTTTGATAATCTGTTCCAAGTGTAACCTGTGGGACTGCTAAATATTTGGGTTGGGCTTGGAGGTTAAGACGCAGGCTAATCAAGGCGCAACATCCATAAGTAAATCACCCCCATCCTTGATTCGACAGCCCATTATTGTTTACCTTACTAATCATAGGGGATATTTGATTATGATATGTGTATATATATGTAGTTTTATCTCTTTTTTATCCTTTTTTTAATCTCATATGGATTGAAACCGTCTGTTGTAGTATGCCTTTTTTAACTTGTTTTAAAAATATGCTGTACAGAACTTTTATGATATTTTTTTTTTATGTCGAATAAAGTATTACAACAACAACAAATATATAGGGAAAGGCGTGTTGAAGAATGAGTGGGTGTACAAGTGTGTGAATGGATGATTTGCTAGGTGCGTAACTGACTCTATAAGTGAGTCATTAAATGTATCTTACTGCAGACTAGTGACTAAACTGTGTGAATGTTTGTATGTGTCTGTGTGTAGGTGTATAAGTGGCAGCATTGTTTTGTCAATAGCTATATGAGTGTCTATATGGGTTATTGATTGGTTGTCTGAGTATCTGTATGGGTGCCTGAGTGTTTGTGTGGGTAGGGTGTGTGTGACTCTATGCATAGATGTGTGAGTGGGTGATTCTATGGGTGCATGGTTTTAAGAGTGCATCTGTGATGAACTGTATGGTTGATTGAGTGTATGTATGGGTGTGTTAGGGATTGAATGTATATCTCAGTGGTACATGTGTGACTAACTACATATGTGAAAGGCAGTATATATGCGTGTAAGAGTATATAAGTGGGTATATGCAAGAGTGTGTGATTGTGAGAGTGGCTGTATGGATGAGTGTGTGCTTGTATCAATGATTGTATAAGAGCGTAAGAATGTGGTACGATTTTTATGAGTAAGTGAACTTGAGTATGTATAACTGCATAGGTGAGTAAATGGGAGTGTGATTAATTATTTGCATGACTGACTAGGTATGAGAGTACCTCTATGGATGATTGGTGGTGTGTGAGTGTCTATGTAGGTGTATAAATGCATATGATAGTCTTGTACGGAGTGACTGTAAGTATGAGTGACTGTATAGGTGAGTGAGTGGAGGTGTAAGTAGACCTAAGAGTTAATGAGTGGGTATGTAGTTATTGGTATTGGAGTATCTATGGTTTTGAGAATGGACGTCTGAAATTTTGAGTTGGTGTATCAACGGTTAAATTAGGGTGCGAGAAGATGCAGTAATGTATCACATGGATGATGTCATCAGTGATGTCATTTGAGATGTCATCAGTGATGTCATCAGTGATGTCACTGACCATGTCATGAGTGATGTAATATGTGACGTCATCAGCAGTGCATTGCGGGGGCGCGAGTTATAGTTAGCTGAACTAACTATAACAGGGGAATTTCTAGGGTTTTGTACGAGGGAAATGTCCAGCTAACTATAACACCCCTGAAACCTATGGTTTTTTCAGTGAATTTCTAAGGTTTTTTAGATGCCAATTCCTAACTATAACACCCCTGAAACCTATGGTTTTTTCAGTGAATTTCAAAGGTTTTCTAAATGCCAATTCCTAACTATAACGTGCATGAAACCTATGGTTTTTTCAGTGAATTTCAAAGGTTTTTTAAATGCTCATTCCTATCTATAACTTATCTCTGAAGATATCATGTTTAATGATTTTGATTGGATTTGTATATTTTTCAAATTCAGTGTGTCAATTTCATTAATTACGTTTTAAAAAAAATACTTTTTTATCACCATTTTTTAAACTTATTTTTTCAATTAATACTTTTAAAAATTAAAAAATATTATTTGAACTTAATGGGTTTTTCAAACATATTTTTTTATATTTTTCAAAATATTTTTTTAACTATATGTTCAAAACTTTATTTTATATATTTCTTTCCATGTTTTTTGGATCCGCGCACCCTATGCGCACCGTTCTCGATCCCTACGCATTAGCATCCGCGCATGGTATGCGTCGGGTACGTGGTTAGTGCGCTATTCCAATGCGACCGGTACGCGACTCCCAGCCTATACGCGACACGTTCGATGTACGTAACGCGACGTTTACGCGCTTCTGCGATGCGTCATGTGCGTCTATGACGCGGTAGGTGAGCGGATCCCGTGAAATATTTAACATTTAAAAAAACATATATATGTATTTCATGTGAATATTAATTGAAGACAAACTCTAAACTAGTCTTAAAAGTAATATATTTTTACATTTAATCCTATACATTTTTTTAATTCAATTTCGCAGATGCACGCTGGGTGCGTGCTGCGTAAGCGCAGGGTGCGCGGATCCCATGTGACCTGCAAAAAAAGAGATTTGATTGGTTCATTACACTTCCTGTTCTAAGTATTGAAAGACCCCACCCAATTCAATCATTCTTCTTTCACCTTCCTTGGAGGAGCATCTCTTTGCAGAGAAGAAGATTTTTTAGACTAAGTTTACACTTAGCTCTAACCTTTTTCAACTAAAAATGACTTCAGGGCAGCAGGCATCACCTGCATCTCCTCACTCAGATGAGGATGAATTTTTGGTGGAGGCACCACCCAAAGAACGTTTTTCTTCACCTAAGGACCCTTCATCCAAACAATCTTGCACGAGAAGAGTGCAAATAGATGAGAAACACTCCTGTTCTGTATCTGTAGAAAAGAATCACAAATAAATGTATATTAATAACTTTCAAATCTATACTATTCCATTACTGTACAGACACATTTTATATAAAAACTGACTAAGAAACTATAGCCCTGAACCACAAGTGTGACGATCGTTAAAACACTACATGCATAGTGCATACTACTTTGAAGCAGTTCATGCCCTAAAGCCTACCTCACTAAAAGACTACATGCTAACTGACTAAATAATTACAGTACTATAGTGTGAAAGACAAGTGTCTAGGTGGTTAGAAGACTGCATAGATTGTGGATAGGGGTTTGAAGCAGTCCATGTGCTAAGGCCTGGCTCAGTGCATGAATACTTAGGCACTGACTGAATGATTAGAGTACTGCAAAGATAGTATCTTGGTGAATTTATACGTGTTTGGGTTTTGGCACAGTAAATGGATTAGTACATGTTACCAAATGGTTCTCTCACAATCCTTACCCAAATGTACACAGACTCAGTGTGATTTTAGACAAGCAACACTATCCCTAGCAGTTTACCAAAATTAATTCACTAGTCTAGAAGAGGTAATGGTACTGCACACAATCTACATATTTAAGTACAGCACATTAGTGTCAAAGCATGACTCATTTAATCAACGCATAAGCAAAGACTGGCTTCTAATGCTACTAAAACTTGACAACATGACAGGTTTTAAAAGAGTTATCTGCCAGAAAATACACGATGTTACCAAATGCTTCTCTCACAGTGGTTCCCAAATGCACACAGACTCACAGTGTGAATCTAGACAAGCAACACCATCCCTAGCAGTTTACCAAAACTCATTCACTACTGTGGAAGGGGTAAGGCGACTGCACACAATGTACATATTTCAAGACTGCACTTTTGTGTCAAAGCCTGACTCATTTAATAAAAGCATAAGCAAAAACTGGCTTCTAATTCTACTAAAACTTGACAACATGACCGGTTTTAAAACAATTATCTGTTAGCAAATACACAACGTTACCAAATACTTCTCTCACAGTGGTTCCCAAATGCACACAGACTCACAGTCTTGACAACAAGACAAGTTTTTTAAACAATTATCTGTCAGCAAATACACGATGTTACCAAATGCTCCTCTCACAGTGGTTCCCAAATGCACACAGACTCAGTGTGATTCTAGACAAGCAACACTATCCCTAGCAGCTTACCAAAACTCATTCACTACTGTGGAAGGGGTAAGGGGACTGCACACAATCTACATATTTCAGTACTGCACTTTAGTGTCAAAGCATGAATCATTTTATCAATGCATAACCAAAGACTGGCTTCTAATGCTACTAAAACTTGACAACATGACAGGTTTTAAAAGAGTTATCTGTCAGCAAATACACGATGTTACCAAATGCTTCTCTCACAGTGGTTCCCAAATGCACACATACTCACTGTGTGATTCTAGACAAACAACACTATCCCTTGCACTATACCAACACACATTTCTTCATCTAGAAGAAGTACTACATTTTAGTATAGAAACATAACATAACTAATTTCACAAATTCATAAACAATGACTGGTTTCTAATTCTACCAAAATATAAAAACAGCACAGTTATCTGTCTGCAAACACATGAAAAACACAAATGCTTATCACAGAATGGTTTCTACATGCACACACACTGTCAATAAGATTGTAGAGAAAAAAAGTACTCCCTACACTTTAGCAGGAGAAATACATTAGTCTGATTAAAATCAAAATAGTCTACATACATCCCCTCACAATTAAATAACTCACCTTTCAAGTTGTTTTGTAGATTAAGAAGTATATCAGTCACACACCATATTTTATTTTACAGAATCTCTGCACTGTGCACCTCTCAGCAAAAACAAAGAATGGAAAAGTTTCCCTTTCATTTTCCACACATATACATGTAAACATTAAATCACAATCCGTCACACATAAACTCAAAAGCAAACACACATTTCTATTGATTACACATTTCAACCCTTTCCAACTGAAATATATTTCAACCCTTCCCCCAATCTGCCTTCTGCCTCTTACCATAGAAACAGGTCATGAATCACTGCACTGAGCACACAGGTCACAAGTTCAGCACACAATGTTGATAAACAAGACAGGAAGTGTGCTTGACTTTTCAACATATCAGCTTATCATATATAATGTTCCTTACAATCTGTTTTTGTTAACCAATAAGAATCATACCTTTAAAAAACAGAAATATACACCCTACCTTTCAGTGTAGAAAGTAGTCATACAACCAATGATTTCTTGTCTTTTTTTAAAAAAAACTTCTGTGGATCCGCGCACCCAACGCGAGAGAATCCGTGCACCCACCGCTATAGGATGCGCGCACCATGGGTAGGGTCCGCGGATCCTCCCCGGCCATAGATATTTATGTGCTTTTAACTCTAATTTTCTCAGGAACTACTGAACGGATTCACACCATTTATGCAAAAGGCACGAGTCTGAACTGAGGACTACCTCTTTGCCAAATTTGGTGTCATTCCGTTCAGCGGTTCGGGCTGCAGCTGCGACAACAGATCCTATGGTAAATTGCATGGGGAAAACGCATTTTGGGACCCCCCTTTTTTCTCAGCCCCCGCTTGACGAATCACCACGAAACTTTCAGGGTAGGAGCGGAGCGGAGCTGGCCAAAGGTTTGGAAAATTTCGCGAAGATTTGTCAACCAGCGCCAAAGTTATTCCCAATAGAATGTTGCAGATTTCCTATGGAAAATAGGTCCTAACTATAACTATCTACTGGTGACCGCCAGTAGATAATATATATATATATATATATTACCACTTAAAGGTGCATCGCGGCACCGAAAAGAGAGACGGACAACTGTTCCTACGCTGATACTGCCAGCCGCAGTGATAATTTAGCGATAATTTAGTGATAAAAAGCGCCCGCGCAAGCGCATTTCTCCCGAGAAATGCGTATGCGCGGACGTCCGCGCATGCGCATTCGTGAGGAAGAAGCTATCCAGGAAGCAGCAAGATGGAGCCCCGGGATGCAGCAGCTCAGGTAAGTAATTTTCTTTATCTAATGTTTCTGAGTAATTGTAAAATGAGTGCGGGAGGGAGGCGGGCGGCGTGTAGTGGGGCTACGCGAAGTGTGCGGGTGGGCGTAGATTTGCCCCCACTCCGTAATGCTTCACGTAGCCTCACTACGCCCACTACGCCCAGGGCTGGTATAAATACAGTGACTAATTGCTGTGTGAGTAGGTGCCTACAGGCTGCATAGACATAGAGGAAATACTACATGTCATTAACAATATCCACAACATTTGTTGGCTCCTTCGAAAAGGTATCGTGTGGAATTACAATTTTAAATGTAGGATTTAACAAAAAAGCATATATATCACGATTTTAAATCAAACATTAATATAACAGTGTGTAATAAAATTAGATTGGAATTTGAAACAAGATTTCATGTCGTTTTAAAGTAACATGATCTGAATATTTTTGGGATCAATAAACATTCTCTGCAAGTTTTGTCCTGACACATACTGTGAGATATTGTGAATCATAACATAATAGTTGCACCAAACTAACAGATCAAATTATGAAAACCAAAAACATACAATAATATATGCACAAATGCACCCTGATTCTACGTGACATAAACCAAATGTGGTTAATAATCAAATAGACATGGAATTTCATTCAATAATAGTGGGATATTATCTCCTATTACACAAACTGTTATAACATTGGTGCAAATACTGGATTAATTAATCTAAATAAATCAGTAGTGATTTGCAAAAACGATGGAGCAACAATCATATTATACATAACCTCTTAAGATAATGCCTGCAGGATTCCATAGACCCTACACATGTGCAAAAAATCGCAATAAAGTGCTCAAAGTGCAATTAATAAAATTGAAAAAAAAGGGGGTACCTATGAGAGAAGGCAGCATGCTAGTTCATTTCAAAGTCTAAATATATCTATACATAACTGACTATATACAGTGATTGGAGAACAAAAGAACAAAGAGGAAAAGCATCACTGTATGTACACTGTTTGGTAAAAATAGAGTACTAACATGTACCAGACTTATATCATCATTTCATCAACAGCTTTATGGAGTTAAAACCTACAGAGAGACTACTGAGAGACTCGGTATACATGGCTATGTACATTTATAGATAATGATGTAAATCTTCACATAAATTCAGACCCCTAGGGGTCTTAGTATCTAGCTCAACTATATACTTAGTCTCTAGCTGCCTGAGTTGTTTTTCGCGATTGCCTCCTCGTTTATTAACAGGTACGTTATCAATGACATAATATTGGAGCACTTTTAGATTATTGCCGTGTTCCAACTTGATGTGCCTGGCAACGGGATATGAGGGGTCAGAATTCACAGTCGCACGTAGATGTTGCAAGATTCGTACATATACCTGCAGCTTCGTGCTGCCTACGTATCGTAGTCCACAAATGCACTGAAGGATGTAAACTGCGTAGTCTGTGTGGCAAGTATAATGACCCTTTAAGTTAACGGGAACATCAGAAAAAGTAGTGGAGTAGGATTTGGTGTTTACTCCAAACTTGCACGCACAACATGAACTGCATTTGTAGAAACCCCTTTTGGGAGAAAGCCATACACTTTTAGTGTCCAATTCAGGACTGGTTTTTACTAAATCGCTGCGCATTGAATGTGCCTTGCGATTATGTAAAATTAGGCTTCTTGGGCAGTGTTTGTAGGAGTACCGCATCAGTTAGCACTATGGGCCATTGTGAGTTGATGATACTTTTTATGGCATTTGCTTGCCTGCTGTAAGTGGATATAAATCTACAGGTAACATTCCCCGGGTTACCCTGGCTCTCTCTGTCTGAAATATTGTCCAAAGATGAAATGGTATTAACAGAGGTTCCTGATTTTATTTGTAATAATGACTGTCTGTCTTTATTATTCGCCTTCCTAAGGGCTATATCGAGTTTTTCAGCATTATATCATCTCTCCAGAAACCTAGTTCTTGCTGCTGCTTGCGCTACTGCCAATTTTTCACTAGTGCTGTATACTCTACGGATTCTCAAAAACTCCCCATAGGGGAGACTGGAGATCGTGTGTTATGGATGAAAGCTGGTAGCATGTAGTAAAGTATTACCCGCGGTGGGTTTTCTGAATAGGCATGTCTCAATGACATCATTTTGTATGTATACTGTGATGTCTAGAAAATTAATTGTTACAGGATCAATATGTGCAGTAAAATTCAAGTTTAAATTGTTGCAATTAATTGCCTCAATAAAATCTTTGGCCTGAGAAGATGTTCCTTTCCATATAATGAATACATCGTCGATATATCTCCACATTTTTACCACATGCTCTTCATACATTGCCTTATGGTCTACCCTGAGGACATGCTCCTCCCACCAGCCTACGTGCAAGCACGCGTAGCTTCGAGAGAAGCATGCCCTCATAGCTACGCCCTGTTTCTGCATATAGATCTTACCATCAAACGTAAACATGTTGTTGTATAGACACCAGTGTATCATTTTCCCTAGAATAGCATTATGTCGGTACATAGATATACATTGTCTCTTTAGAAAATGATTAACTGCATTTAAACCATCACGGTGTCTTATGCTTGTGTATAAGGCAGTAATATCAAGCGTCAAAAGCATGTACTCACTAGACCACTGTAAGGCATTCAATTTCAACAAAAAATCTTTGGTATCTCTTATATATGTGGGCAACTTAATAACATGTTCTTGTAGAAAATGATCCACATACCTTGATGTATTTTCGAAGATCCTGTCTTTGGCTGATATGATAGGACGTCCTGGAACTGGATCAATTTGTTTATGGACTTTGGGAATAAGATAGAATGTGGGCAAAACAGGAAATTCTTTGTATAGAAAATTCAGTTCATCTTTGGTAATGAGCCCTTCCCGTTTCCAGATATTAAGATCATCTTTGTATTCTCTATTTATTTTTCTGAAGTCTGCAGCATTGGATAATTCATAGCAGTCCATATCGTTAATGTGTCTAAATGCTTCAAACCTGTATTGTTCCTTATTCTATAGGACAATGTTGCCTCCTTTGTCGGAGTTATTAATCACGACTGAAGCATTGTCCATAAGTTGAAAATATTGCTGAGTACTTTTTTGTTTTGATTTATATTTAGCATTTTTAGTTTTACGATATAGTACTTTGAGTTCATCTGTGACGTGCTCATGAAAAATATCCAGCGCATCGCGGGGCATTATGGGAACATTTTCCATTACAGTCTCTTTCTCGTAACAAAGTACAGACAATCACCGCGGCAGCGAGAGCGGCTTCATGCATCGCTCACGCAGCCGCCATCTTGCACACCATATAATCTCATGTAACATTTTCCAACATACTGGTGTAGTAAACATGGGTATATATTTGTATATCTATTGCTTTATGATTGAAAGGTATGTGTGTAGGTTGGACTGAGTGTGTGAGTATGTGCGTACCGGTGTACTTGTATATATGTATGTTTATGTGTGTGAGTAAAAGTGTACCTATATGGACATGTAAGTATATGTGTTTTGTTTTGTCTATGTGTATGGAATGTTTGGATGAGTATGTATATTTGCATAAAACTGAGTGTCAGAGAGAGGGTATGTGAATGTGTATTAGCGAATGTGTGCAGGTATGTTTGTGTGTAATGCCACCTCCAACACCATGTTCCCAAAAGTTTAAATACATACTTGAGCAATATCTCCATGTTCTGTATATATATATACATATATATATATATAGCACCCATACTCAGACAACTAATTACTCACCCATACAGCCACTCACGTTCCCACTCCACACCCATACTGCCATTTACACACCAACTGACACACTGATACAGACATTCACACGACCAGTCACTCACCCATACATTCACTGTGACAAGTAATCACTCACCTATACAATCAGTTACGCATCCACTGAATTATCCATAGGCCCTCATAAGCCCACTGATTCACCAATACACCATGGTATATATATTTAATACTCATTTGGAAAAACACTCACAGTCACTGGATGATGTCATCAGTGATGTCATCAGTGATGTCATCAGTAATGTCACTGACCATGTCATGAGTGATGTAATATGTGAGGTCATCAGCAGTGCATTGCAGGGGCACAAATTATAGTTAGCTCACTAACTATAACAGCTGAATGTGACTGGTCTTGTACAAGTGAAATCTGAGCCTAACTATAACGTCCCTGTAACCTTCTGTTTTTTTCCAGTAAATTTCTAAGGTTTTTAAATGCTAATTCTTAACTATGACATCCTTCTAACCTTGGTTTCTTTCAGTGAATCTCTAAGATTTTTAAAATTCCAATTCCAACCTGTACCGTTCCTATAAACGTAGTTTTTTTCAGTGAATATCTATGGTTTTTTTTTAGTAGTAGTCGCATTGGAAGAGTGGCTTAGAAAGGTGTCACATCCAAGTTTCACAGGAGCAGTACCCCCCAATGTCCACCTTCTGGCAGCACAGACTCTGTGAATATGATATACACCAGACGATCGGAGTGGCCAAATGGGGGTAGGGTTTGTGGAGGGTACTGCAGGGCGGGAGACCTGGAATGACAAGGAACGATGATCAGTGTTATGGCGAGGTCTAGGACATGGTGTACTATTTATTGTATAGATATTATGGCCACCCTTACCAGTGAGGGAAACAAAGATTTGGTGTACTCTCACAAACAATGATTCTCAATCATGCAAATAAGCTATACATTCCTTACTGTTCAAATCACTCAGATATTTGACTCAGGATGAATGATTCACCATTTACTGTTTAGTGCAGCACTTGCTATAGTAAAGTCTCTGATACACTCCAATGATTTTGTCCCATGAACCCTTCAAATTGTTCTTCAATAGTTCTTTCACAAGATTCGTAGATTTAAACACATATTCACAAAGTACAGTAGTTCTTTCACAAGGTTCATAGATAAGACACAGAATTACACTGTTCCTGCACACAGTTTTTTGCCTCAGTTTTGTAAACAAATATTCCCCGGCCAAGAACGAATTGAAATACTATCCAGGAATATGCCGGGTATACCAGCACTATTCGTGTACATACTGCTCAGCATTCAAGAATAACAGTCATGACTGTTTGACAAGAGTTCCCTCACAATAATCAAGAATGAAGGCTAAGCCCATGCAGGAAGCTCCTGAAAGAACGCTTGTTATACAGTGAATCTGCAGCCGATGCTGCTGTCTGGAGAAGCATTGATCTCGAGCATTCTCCGATGGGTGTGGTCCGTATTTATGTGCTGCTGCAACCAACATGGCGGCCGGGATCAGAGCGTTCCATAAGTTGCGTGGACATTGACTGCTGCAAAGCGTGACAGGATCCCTGTCAAAATAAAAAGGAAGAGTCGGCACAAGCAATAAATCGCCATATGGCCATACGCTGCTATGCAGCACACACCTGACCTTTTGTAGAGAGTCTTTTGTCATCTTGTACAGTGCCTGCACATACCCAAAGCATACATATCACATGCCATACAAATGACAAATGTCTGTAGTCTATGGGCTCTGCGCTTTAGTTACCACATAAGACCTGGTGATTCCCTATGGTTTGTAGGCTGAAGTTTAGGATGCAGTCTATGATCTGCAGTGTCAGGTTCAGAGTCGAGAGTTCGGTCTGTGAATTGCAGTTTCAGTTTCAAGCCATCAGGTTCAAGTCTCAAGCGGCAGTAAAGGAGTCAGCACAAGCTGGAGATGGAGTCAGCAAAAGCGTGAGACAGGGGCTGGAAAGTCATGACAAAAAAAGGGCTGGGCCTCCAACCTTTCACCACCACTCTGCAAACACGCCTCCTGGCACACTACTGGTTAGTGAATGAATTCAACGAAGGCCGTACATGGCGGGGAGTACTCTACCGATCGACTTGCGAAATGGCATAAATAGCCGTTTTATTTCTGATATGCTCAGACTGATGCAATTTTGAGACTTGGACGTGTCACATATGAATATTATTATTTCTAATTGACAAGGACGATAGCAATTACTGATTTGCCCTGATGAAGTCCAGTTATATTTAATGGATGAAACACGTGTTGGCATGGAGCTGTAGTGATGTCATGGAATAACATGTATGGCGAATTATAATTCCTAAAAGAAAAACCTGATGTCTGAATAAAAGACACTGGACAATTCTACATATAATCACACTTGTTTTTTTGACTTTTGAGTGCTTGGAGTCATCTTTGAGAGAATAAATTCCCTTTACTCCTGAGGGCCTTAGGAGTAAAATTGTATTCTTCCCCCAACCAGTACTGCGCCAGGGGGGGCGCGTTTGCAGAGTGGTGGTGAAAGGTTGCATGGTCTCTGACAACTTCTTAGCAATACAGCTGTGTGGGACTTACTGGAGGTGACAGGAGGGGTATCCCCCAAACAGCATCATTCCAGGAGACATGTTTGCAGAGTAGTGGAGAAAGGGAGCAGCGCCTCCGGTGAGTTGCCAGCCTTTCCAAATTGAATGTATTTCTATTTTCAGGGAAGGGGGCCGTGTAGCCCCTCTTTCCCGGGCCAATTTCAGCTCTGGGGACCCCTTCCCCCATGGCCCAGCCATTCTTAATTCTTTTGCAAAACTATTTGTTTTTAAACTAAAGGGGGGAGTGGGTCACGTGGCATGCCTCTCGGGCCGATTTCGGCCCTAGGGACCCCAGCATCTGAGGCCCACCCCTTTTGTTATTTTTTACTTTTTTTTAAAAGGGGGAGGCATGTGGCCCCCCTTCCAGTGCCAATTTCCCCCCGGGCCTGGCCTCTGTACTGGGTGCCCTGGTCCCATCCAGGGCACCCAGTCATTTCTGTTGGGGGCAGCGGGGAGCCTGAAGGCTGCTGCGGCACCTTCCAGCTACCCGCATCCTACAAGAGCTGGCATTGCTTATGGACAAAGAGAGCTGCTGAACATGCAGCTCCCTCTTTCCAGAAGAAATTCTGCTCCGGTTTCAGCAAGCAAGAGCATTTTTTATGCCCTCCCTTGCTGAAAGCAGAGCAGCGTTTGATATGGCTTGCTGGAAGTGGTAAAGCTCCCGCCAAGCCATAGCAAACACCAATGTCCCGGGGGTGGACACCCCGGGACATTGCTGGAGCCGGCCCTGGGGGTTGGCGGTCCCCAGGGCCTTCTACAGCACCACGAAGGGGGGAGCCCGGCTCCCCTCTTTCAAGTATTTAGCCCTGGGGAGGTGGTGGTCCCTAGGCCCAAGGGTCTGCAATGGACCCCTTTAATTATTCTGTTTGTGCCCTGGAGAAGTGGCGGTCCCTGGGACTGCGGGGGTTGGGCAGGCCCCTCGCATTTGTATAATTAAGTTCCCTGGGAAGGTGATAGTTCCAGAGGCTTTTCAAAAGTCTAGGAGGGGGGGTCCCTTGAGACCCCCTCCTTGACTGTAATATGGGTGTGCAAAATTGGGTGGGCCAAATTTCGGGGGCTTCATAAAAAGACACATCAGGAAACTGCGCGTCTTTTTATTTTGCCGACGGTCCACCCACGAATTCCCAGCTAAATTTAAAAAACATACTTTTTATACTTTTTATCCCCGGCAGGGTCCCTGTGGGACCCCCCCCCCCCCCACTATATCTGAGGGGTCAGGGTATTTTTACCCTGCACAATGTAATTTCTTTTTAAAAACATTTTTGTGGGACTCAGCTTCAAGCAGAGTCCCAAGTTGGCTGCCAGCACTTCCTGGTTGCAGTGTTGGTAGCCAATCAAGTTTTAGTAGGATCCCTGAGTCCACTGCAAGGACTCGCGTCCCCAGATATCTATATTTTAAAACTTTAATATCTCTAAATTACTGAACGTATATACACCAAATCACAAATAAAGCATGCTTTCTTGAGCAACATCTAGCTTTCTGCCAAATTTTGTGTAATTTCATTTAGCGGTTCGGGCTATAGAGGTATTAAAATATTAGATATCCCCATAGACATAACATGGGGGAGAACGTGTTTTGAGACTCCCTTTTTTCTCAGCCTCCGCTTGACGTATCACCCCAAAACTTTTACCACAGCAGCTTAACCAAAAAGGGGAAGTTTATTGACAATTTGGTGATGAATCGTCAAGTGGCGCCAAAGTTATTGGCAAAACAAAAAAAAGTTTTTCCTATGGAAACTTTGGTTTTAACTATGACTACCTACTGGCGAGAAAGAGAGAGAGAGAGGTATATGAAAAACTACCTTCGAAAGTAAATGGGAGAAACACCCAATAATCATAATATCATTATTTCTTCCACCACTTATACACTCCATTCCTCATCTTTTTTTGGCTTTTCTTCTTGCTACTACTGTTCTAAGTATACAAGACAGTTAAGAAATACTATACAGTTCCTATATTAAATCTCATATCTATGCATCAAAAGAATACATTCTCAGAACATCCCTCTATCGCTCCATTCGTCATGTATTTGATAGATTTTTAAAGCACCGAAAAGTACATGGAAAACAGTGTCAGAAACTGAAAACAATCATATATTTGCTCAACTTATAAGAACAACCCCCAAGTAGGGTAAATTTATCCTTCGTTGTTTTGCTTGATACAGTATGACTAACTATCATTTACCTAAAGACATTTGAAGAAAAGCCAGGATACGTACACAACCAGTTTAACTATCTCACACTGTTAGATTTGGCAACTTTTGGCGTGTTTTCTCTGAGTTTTTGCTTTCTGACCTCCCGGTTTTTGCTGACGTAGTGTTTCTGAGCACTTTTCTCACTGCTGATCAGTGGTAAAGTGCAAGTGCTCCTGTGGTAAATTTTGTTATGGGTTGGTGTTTCCATGATTGGATATTTGATTTACTTGTTAGTCCCTAGTGAAGTGCACTGAGTGTGAAAGGGCCTGTAAATCGAATGCTACTAGTGGGCCTGCAGCACTGAATGTGCCACCCACGTGAGTAGCCCTGAAAAGGTAGCTCGGACCTGCCATTGCAGAGTCTGCACGCAGTTTGTAACTGCCATGTCAACTTGGACAGTGCACACACTTGCCAGTCCCTAACCTTCCCTTTTCTTACATGTCAGCCATCCCTAAGGTAGGCCCAAGGTACCCCTGTGGGCAGGGTGCAGTGTATGTGAAAGGTAGGACATGCCCTGGTGTGTGTCTTTTTCACTATTGCAAGGCTACCTGTTCCCCATAGGACACAATGGGGAGTTTGTTTATAACATCTTATAAACATAACTGGCCTGGGGAATTAGGAAGTAACATGAACTTTAGTATGCCTGAACTCAGAATCTAAAGATGCATCTTTTAGTGAATGTGATTTTTACATTCTGTGTTTGAAAGTACCAAAGTAGGTATTTTCTCGTTCAGTCATTCCATGTGCCTCTGATGTAATGTGGATTGCCTGTCTGGGTTTTGGATGACAGAAGGCTGGGGAGCAGGAGTGGCTCCAGAAAGTCTAGGTGTATTAGGAAAGGGCTGAATGGACCTGGGCTGCAATTGGGGAAGGGGAGGAGATTTCATTGTACCTCAAAGGGCTTGGTCTGCCTCTGACAATGCCGTCTCAACCTCCTGCCAGGAAGTCACACAAGAGAAGGCAGAACTGGTTCTGGCTGGGCACAGACACTCTCTGCCTAAGAGATCAAAGTATTTGGGGATATAAATATTGGGACCCAGACCCCTGAATTTCAGAACTCTTTTGGACCAAGAAGACTGCCTAGAAGAAGAGCTGGAGAAGCTGTGAGGAGAAACTACCACTTTGCTGTGTGCTCTGCTGTGTTGGCCTGCAGTGGCTGCTTCTGTCTTGGGCAGTGAAAGGACTGGACTAAACTTTCTGCAATCTACTTTTGTGAGTTTCTCCAAGGGCTTGAGGTAGAGCTTGCCCCCTGTTCAAGAACTCTCAGGAACAGCAAAGACTTCAAGCTCTTCTGCCCTCAGCACTGGGAACTGTGCATTTTGTGCTGCAACAAAAGAAAAAGCAACCTGATGATGTTAACGTCGCCGCTGCCGACTCTGTGTCCTGACGGCACCGCAGAGGGCACCGCCACAACGACCCTTGATGACGCCGCCACCGAGCTGCTGCTCGCTCCGCAACCTGTGGGCACCGCAGTCCGCACTGCCTCGCTTCACAACGATGCCTTGGCATTCCCGATGACGCCCTTCCACTCCGAAATCTACGCTGCTGCTTGCACCGTGGTTCGAGGGCACTGCTCGTAAAGGTATACGTCGCATCGCCCTCATCCCGCTCCGCAGCCTTGGCTTACCGACGCCATCGACTCCAATTCGTCAACTGATGACAGTGCTTCAGCAACGACGACGACGCTGCTTGCACCGCAAACTACCAGCACCGCATTCACTTCGCACCGCGACCCTGGTCTTATTGATGCTGCCATCAAGCCGCTGCTTGCATCGCGACCTGAGGGCACTGCACACCGCACCGCTGCACTTCGCCCAGCAGCACCCGATGCCTGCCGATGCCAGCGCTCCTGACTGCAACAGAGAGGAGTTCGATCTGCAACGCGTGTTACTTTGAGGGCCCTGACGACCCCTGCACCGACCTCCGTAACCGACAACAGCAGACGCTGTGCTTTCGGAACCTCAATGAGAGGTCGCCGACACCCTGCATTTCTAAAAGGTACTGTTTGCTGGTCTTCCCGACACTGTAGCCGCGGTCAGCCAGAACTGGTTGGATTTGTTTGCTCACTGGGCCGTGATAGCCCCGGATGGAGCATTTGACCTCAGAGAACTGTTTTTCAAGCATATTTTGATAATGGAAGATTTTTAAGTCATGTATTGTGTATTTTCATTGTAAGTATATAAAAATATTGGATATTTTTCCAAACAGGTGTGGTGTCTTTTTGTAGTGCTTACACTGTATTACTGTTGGTTATGTGCAAATGCTTTACACACTGCCTCTAAGATAAGCCTGACTGCTTGTGCCAAGCTACCAAGGGGGTGAGCAGGGGTTATTTTAGGAGTGAAACTCCCTTATCCTGACTAGAGTGGTGGTTTCTGCCTGGCTTCAGCACATGCCCTAGCCTACCAAAAATCCTATTTCTAACACACACAGACATCTTACGAAGAACAGTTTTGGCCCACCTGATAATATTGGTGTGGGACAGGAGTATTTAGTATAAGCATTGTTCAAGAAGAAATTTACGTTTTAGTAAGGGGATATCATCATAATCATAATACAGACCTTTCCTTATAGGAAAAATTACATATATATATCTATATATTCACTGAAAAAACCATAGGTTTCACACATGTTATAGTTAGCGGAAATTTTACTGATAAAAAACCAATGAAATTCCCCCGTTATAGTTAGTGCAGGCAACTATAACTCACGCGACCGCAATCCTCTGCTGATGCGAATACTGTATTTAGACACTTATTTGCCCATGTCTTCTTCCATACATTTTTAGCTATACATATATTACAAATATTTTTTTTTCATAAAGACACATATGTCATCAGCAGAAGATTGCGGTCGCGTGAGTTATAGTTGCCTGCACTAACTATAACGGGGGAATTTCATTGGTTTTTTATCAGTAAAATTTCCGCTAACTATAACATGTGTGAAACCTATGGTTTTTTCAGTGAATTTGCAAGGTTTTTTAAATGCTAATTCCTAACTATAACGTGTGTGAAACCTATGGTTTTTTCAGTGAATTTGTACGGTTTTTTAAACGCTAAGTTACTTTACGCCATTCGTGGCGTGCGCGCCCACTTAACGCAGTTCGTTCCGTGCGCGCACGGTGCGCTTCGCGCACCGTGCGCGCACAGTGAGCACGCGGTGCGCTTCGCGCACCGCGCGCCCACTTTACGCAGTTAGTGCCGTGCACGCACGGTGGGCACGCGGTGCGCTACGCGCACCGCGTGCCCACGTTACGCTAGATGGGCCATGTACGCACGGTGCGCTTCGCGCACCGTGCGCACATGGAGGACATATGATGCACTTCGTTTTGAAAGGTAATATTTTAATTTTTCGTAGATGTTATAAGCCATGCACAAATGGTGCCCTTCGGGCACCATTTGCACACGGGGTGGAGAGAGTGTGGATACATTTTTTTTTAATTTTTTTTTTTTTAAATATTTTAGTTTAACACATATTTAATAAGCCAATTGCACATGGGGTGGGGAGAGTGTGGATCATTTTTTTTTTTTTAATAATTTTTTACCGTACGCGTACGGTAAGCGTAATCGGCGAAATTAGCGAAAAAATAAAAATTCCGTTTTTGGCCTTGGGTGATCTTTGGGGACTCCCTCAACATTGCTATGTGTGTGGGAGCTGTCTAAACAGCCCCTTTACATGTTTTTGTGCTTTATATTTTAAACATCACTCTCAGTGCGAGAGAGAAAATGGCGGCCGCCGCTTCCTGGTTTCGGCCGATTCGAATGTTTACTAAGATCTAAGAGCCAATCAGAATGGCGCTCGCGCACGCCACAGTACGCGTACGGTAAGCGTACCGTAAGCGCACCGTAAGCTGGCTCAGATATATATATTGATTTAAAGGCTATTTTCTCAGAATCTACTGAACAGATTTACACCAAACCTACAAAAGGCACTTCCTTGACCCGAGGACTACCTCTCTGCCAAATTTCTAGTAATTCTGTTCAGCCGTTCGGGCTGTAGCCCTGTCTAAAGGTCCTATGGAAAAATGCATGGGAAAAACGCGTTTTGGGACCCCCCTTTTATCTCAGCCCCCGCTTGACGAATCCCCCCGAGACTTTCAGGGTAGGAGCGGAGCGCCCCACCTATTTTGAAAAATTCGCGAGGATTCGTCGACCGGCGCCAAAGTTATTCAAAATAGAATGTTGCGGATTTCCTATGGAAACGTGGTCCTAACTATAACTACCTACTGGCGACCGCCAGTAGGTAATATATATATATATATATATATATATATATATATATATATATATATATATATATATATATATATATATATATATATTATCTACTGGTGGTCGCCAGTAGATAGTTATAGTTAGGACCGTGTTTCCATAGGAAATCCGCAACATTCTATTTGGAATAACTTTGGCGCCGGTTGACGAATC
Source organism: Triturus cristatus (assembly GCF_964204655.1). NCBI lineage: Eukaryota > Metazoa > Chordata > Amphibia > Caudata > Salamandridae > Triturus > Triturus cristatus. The sequence continues at coordinate 278,038,223 of NC_140580.1, read as the reverse complement.
CTCGTGAAATTTTCAAAATAGGCGGGGTGCTCCGCTCCGCTCCTACCCTGAAAGTCTTGGGGGGATTCGTCAAGCGGGGGCTGAGAAAAAAGGGGGGTCCCAAAACACGTTTTCCCCATGCAATTTTCTATAGGGACCTTTAGTCCAAGGTACAGCCCGAACGGCTGAACAGAATTACTTGAAATTTGGCAGAGAGGAGGTCCTCAGGTCAGGGAAGTACCTTTTGCAGGTCTGGTGTCAATCTGTTCAGTAGTTCCTGAGAAAATCAAAAGTAAAATCATATATATATATGTGGGCGGAGCCTAACCACACATCTCATCCTGAGATCTGATTGGCTGTCAGCACTTCATCCAAGAAGTGTTGGCAGCCATCTTGGGACCAATATACATGATAGTGCTGCAGATCGGCGCATATAAATTCTCCCTACTTCCACGGACAGAGTAAATTCACAGTCATACGCACATACACTCATCATACGCTAGGGCCCATCACACTATCATTCATAGCTATTACTCTATCCACACTGTGTATAAAGGAGAAACCTACCAAATCTGCATCCAGTGCGAGGTCAATGTGACCATAAAGACATGTCTTGAGTCATGATTTTAAACACAGGAAATATATTCGGAACTCAATAATTGACAAAGAAATAACCACCCGACACTGGAATTCAAACAAAGATCATCTTTTATCTAAATTAGTTCAAATTAAAGTCAATCAATAGCAAATCATTATTCTCATAGTTACCTATTCTAGCTAAATGGGTCAGGACAGGTCTCTCAGTAAAGTCTCCCGAGTCACCGTCCTCTCGATCAGCGTCGATCCTCTCGAGCATAGATTCAGGAAGAAGTGGCCTCAGACCCTCTCTAGTCTAACATTATTTATAGAGGAAATAACGAATTGAAAGTAACAAACAAACTCTAAACGTCCGTTGAGCCACTGAGCAGAGCGAGCAGGAAAGGATGTTGACTGGCAACATTTAGAAAATCTCCGCTCAGAAAAATCACAAAAATAAAAACACGGAAGAAGGAAACTCAAGCTAGGGAAACGATACATTCATGAATACTTTTCCTCGGAACCATAGTGAAGCCACCGTAATTTTATCAGAGTTCATTGTGGCTTTATTCTTTTCCAAGGACAATTGGCAGCAAGCCTGGAGCTGCGGTCCTCACGGAAACTTTTAATTCAGACAGAGGCTGTGGTCAGGTGACTTCCAACCATGTTCAGCGAGGCCTCTTGTCAAATTTCAGTCACTCGAGTGCAGGCTGTAAATAGCGGCCATCTTGGATTAGGCCAAAACGGGCCATCTTAATTAAAAGAAACACAAAACAACGTTACCACATCGTAATGATTATACAGTGTTGATCCCCACTAATACCCTTATGTGTATGTAATTACCTAGCCGTCTGCAACACAAAGAAGCATTAGAGCACATTAGTTAAAAGCGCAAACGCGAAACAAATAACACTTCTGCGACACTTATTTTATTAATTTGCTCACCAATTTAGTTCACGTATTAATAAAGCAACGTAAATGCATTCCCGCGTGTAATTTCTCTCATTAGTAATGTTGATTAGTCAAAACTCTAACAAAGTTAGTAATTAATGATTATAAATCAGTTATTTTAATCATGACGTATAACATAAACTGGAGTTTAAATCACAATAAATTTTCAATAGAAAACCCTGCTCCAGCAATCCCCCCTTTGGTGATACCACATAAACCAACCCAAAAAAAAAAAAGTTTTGTCCCATTTTTAGGAGAAATTGAAATGTCTTTTACAACACTACACACCAGACTCTCTTTCATCATCCCTCTTTGACTCCAAGTAAACACTCTCCCTCAATTCTTCTAATTCTATCTCTTGTGGATCTCTCTTTGACCTCTTTTGTTTCTTTTCAGTATTCTGCCTAATTATTTTCTTTTTCCCTCCCCTGTTTTTACAACACAAACACCCTAATCTAAGCAACAATAAAGCAACAATTACACATGTCAAAGGAAATAATATTTTACCAATAATGGTACTACCTATCTTAGCAATAAAACTCTTAACAGCAACTATCTTATTAGCTATTTTAGTCCAGATACTTTCAGCTTCCAGTGGTACTAATTCTTCATGCAAATCAGTAATATTTTTGATATAGACCTTTAGATCTTTACTTTCGTCAGGAATGCAACAATGTTGAACTTTCAGCATTCCACAGACTCCACCCTCTTTGGCCAATAAAATATCAAGGGCAAGTCGATTTTGCATGGACATGGCACGTACGGCAATCATTTCCGTATTTACCAAAAGAAACCCTCCAGCGGTACTTGTCGATAAGCGATCCACCACTGTTGACAGTTTCCGAATTCCATATGCATTTAAAGAAATTCCCACTGCTGGAATTAAAGCTCCAAAGATATCACCTATAATTTCTGACCAAGTTTCTCTCTTAAAGCGTGTTAGTAGATTAATGTGTTCTACATCTTCTATCTTATCTATATGAAAAATCTTTGGAAAGACCAGGCCAACATAACACGTGCCATACCAATGGTCAGGCAACCTGTAATAAGCCTTGTTCCCACAAATATAATACACTCCCGGGAAAACTGGATCTTCTCCTCCCTTGAATCCCCATCCTGTTGCAATAAAGTATGTATCATGGCACTCACTAGTCCCAACAAAATAGCTATCATATTGGGATTTCCTTCTGGTAATGCATAGTTTACCATTTTGTGGTGCATCTAAAGCCAAAGTTGGACTGGCCCCATTCCTCAACTCCTTTCCCATCTCAATATCCCATATTGTCTCACTCACTTTATATTTCCCTGCCTTTTCATGCATGTTCACTCTCCTTTCCTCTACCATGTCTAGGAAAGCCTTTTCTTCTTCTTTCAAACTACAAGTTAAATTATTTCTAAAAATATAATCCAATGTTAATTCTTCTGTCTAAAATCTCACCAAAAATGTTATCCTCTTTAGCTGGATTCAGCTTCGCATTCATAGGCAATTGCCCAAAAATATTATCTTTGTTAGACATCTCATAATCTATTTTCCCTAACAAATAAAAAACACTACTTAACACACTACATGAAATCCCATACGTAGCTGGTAAATGATGATAAGAAACACCCTCCGAAACGTATGCAGGTAATTGCATACAAACGTAGAAATCCCTAACTTCCATCGTCTTTACGTATTCATACAACAACTTTGAAAAAACATTGCTAGAAAAATCATTAATTGACCTATCTTTATGTATGTAAATGTTACTAATTCTAGTTGGAACCACTTTTTGTGAATTCTTCTCTATGTTAGTCACATTCTCAGCATGTATTCCAAAAGTATCTATTGTAACCCTAAAAGTAACTAGTAAAGCTAGTACACCCCATAACAGCATTAATAATCCCGTACAGCAGCAGCACATTCTACACCATCTTTTCAAGAAGGCACATCTACTTTTATTATTCTCTGTGTTAGCCATTTTACTACTTTGGCAGTGTCTTTTGACTTAGCCTCTTCTACTCCACTACTGAAATTTAGAACTCTAGATTATTTCAAACAGCTAAATTCAGACTCTCTTCTTTTCACTTTTTTCCAAGTGACTCCTTTAGTTCACTCAATTTGGATTTCCATCACTTTTCACTTCTTCTTCAGCAACATCAAATTGTATTAGATCTTCAACAACATCCTGAGCATCCGACTCTTCTCCAATGTCAGTCAAGATAACTTTCAGGATTCCAACAGTTTTCTCCTCAACCACTTCTCGTACGGTCCCCTCTGGATTTCCTTGACTCTCTGCCTCTTCACCTTCAGACAGCGCCACGTACGTCCATTCCGGTGACCTATACTTCTGGTTAGGTTTTCTAATTCTCTTGATCTCCTCTGGTTCTTTTGAGACCTTTTGTTTTCCACCTTTTGCTTGATTCTGACTCGACACCTCGTTCACCTGTTCAGCTTTCGATGAATTTGCTCGTGTCAGTCTGTACCTCAGTCTCTTTATCCTGTTAGGCCAAAGATCTCCTCTTACACTCCTCTTTGGTCTCACTTCTTTATTATTTCTTTCTCCGATCCAAGTTCTCTTTCTCAGAACTCGACCCTCTGATTTCTCATTCTCACTCATCTGATTCTGTCTCATTTGCCTCTTGTCCATGAACAATTCTCTTTTGCTCCACAGTCTTTTCCACCACCGATTGAGATTTCCCTAATTCTGTCCCTCCTCGGGTCTCCGACATGCAATCTTCTTGCTGTCTACTTGTCCCTTCACCTAGCTTATCAGGAATGTTCCCTACACCTCCTCGGGGGTCTTCCACAATCTGTCCCTCTCTATCTTCTACTGACCCTGCTTCTTCAGGTGTAATCTCAAGTGGATTTTCAACCTCCTCATCTGATTCAGGTGTAGTCTCTGTAGAATTGCTCTTTTCTCCTCTTTCTTCTCCACTGCTCGTTGGAACTTCAGGCACTCTTACAGAATATGATCTCTCCTCTGAGACTCTCAATGTTTCTCTTGAAGCCTCTCTTGGAAAGAAAAAAGAATCACCTGACTCTCTTTCTCCTTCCCCCCTTTCAGGATTCTTTTTCCTTCTCACTGGTTCAGTTTCTGCATCATCACTGGAATCTGACTCTTCAAAATACTCTTTACCAGTCCCATCTTTTGGATTTGGAACTCTCAGAGTATGACTTGCATGAACCCAGTTCTTCACACCAGCACACTTTACTGCAGTTGTCGTAGTCAGAATAACTTGTCTTGGCCTTCCCCACCTTGGAACCAAGCAATTTCTTCTTCTGTGTACTTTAATCCTCACCCAGTCCCCTGGACTCAGATCATGGGCTTGCTTCTTTTCAAGTGTGGTAGCGTCTTCTCCACCCTGGTGAAACACAGAATGAACTGCGTCAGCCAGGCCTTTACAGTAATCCAAAATCATGTCATCAATTATTGTCATCAACTTGTTGACAGGCACGAAAGCATGTCTCATGGCACGGCCCATCAATATTTCATGTGGACTCAACCCTGTGGTTCTATCTGGAGTAGACCTAATAGTCATAAGCACTAGAGGCAAGACATCAGGCCATTTCATTCCAGTGGCTAAACACATCTTACCAATTCAGTTTTTGATTGTGCCGTTCATCTGTTCAACCACACCAGAAGCCTCTGGTCTGTATGCACAATGTAGCTTCTGCTGTATGCTCAATGCTTCACAAATTAAACCCATGAGCTCATTGTAGAAGTGTCCACCTCTGTCTGACTCAATTGTCACTGGGAACCCGTACCTAGGAATCAACTCTCTTAACAGTAACTTTGCCACTGTTATTCCATCATTCCTCCTAGTCAGATAGGCCTCCACCCATCTTGAGAACAAACAGACTACCACTAGAACATACCTCAATTTATTCACTTGGGGCATTTCAATGAAATCTATTTGCATTCTGGTAAAAGGACCTCCTTCTCTGCCTATTGTTCCTAGACTCACCACTGTCTTCTTTCCAGTATTGAACTGCTGACAAATCAAACATCTTTGACAGATGCTCTCTGCAACTAGCCTGAACTTTGCATTGTACCAGGTTTGTTTGAAGGACCTAATCATTGCGTCCCTCCCCAGATGTCCCTGGCCATGATACATTCTTGCCATTGTGGATAACATGCTATTTGGCATGACTGGTCTTCCATCTCTATAGATCCAAACATGATCTGTCTCTCTAGGGGCACAACCTGCCTTGATCCAATCTCTCATTTCCTCATCTCCTGCCTCATCCTGCAACTGTTTCACTTCATCCCACGTTTCTAGGACATTAGTAAACATCACAGAACAAAAAGACATCTCCCTTTCTCGTCCCCGATTAATCGAATTATTGTTCTTTGCACAATACTGTGCTATGTCATTGGCAAAACGATTACCAAGAGTAACAAAATCATCTCCTTGTCCATGAGCAGCACACTTCACAACTGATAATTCTTTAGGCAGCTGTATCGCCTCAAGCAACTTCCCAATCACTTCAGCATTCTTTATTGGAGTCCCACTCGACGTCAAGAAACCTCTCTGTAGCCAAAGCTGGCCAAAATCATGAACCACTCCAAATCCATACTGACTATCAGTCATCACAGTCACTCTCAGATTTTTCCCAATCTTGCAAGCTTTCGTCAATGCTACCAATTCAGCCACTTGAGCAGATCTTACTCCTTTCAAAGACGAAGCTTCCATAACTTCTGAAACCTTGCACACTGCATATGCTGCACTCAGCACACCATCATCAGTTCTCAGACATGATCCATCCACAAACAACACATGATCACTCTCAGGTAATGGTAAATCTCTTATGTCTGGTCTGGGTTTTGTGCAGTATTCAAGCACATCCAAACAATCATGATCAACATCATCTCCCACATTCACATTTTCAGCATCTGGCAACAAAGTTGCTGGATTCACATTTACACATCTCTCAAGAGTCACATTTGATGCTCCCAGAATGATTTTCTCATATTTAGTCAGCCGACTATGTGACATATATTGAGTTCTGCTTCTTGTCAAAAGAATAGCAACATCATGAGGTACGAACACCCTTACAGGATATCCCATTATTATACCCTCACTCTGTTCCAAGCTTCTGCATGTAGCAGCTACTGCTTTCAGGCAACCTGGCAAACCCACAGCTACAGGGTCAAGTGCTGATGAGAAGTACGCAATTGGCCTTCTCAGTTGTCCATGTTTCTGAATTAACGCTGAAAGTGCACATCCATTTCTCTCACTGCAGTACAACTCAAACTCTTTCTCATAGTCTGGCATTCCCAATGCAGGGGCTTCACACATTCTGCTCTTTAACTCTTCAAATGCTGCCATTTTTTCGGCATCCAATTCCAATGGGTCTCTCACCTCACTTTTCGTCAATTTAATCAGTGGCTTTGCTATCAGGGAGAAATTACTTATCCACTGACGACAATAACCCACCATCCCCAGAAACATCCTCACTTCTCTCTGGGTCATCGGGGCTCTCATTCCTCTGATAATTTTGATCCTGTCATCAGTCACCTTTCTCAGACCCTTTTCAATATTGTGTCCAAGATAATGCACCTCTTTCTTGCAAAATTGCAATTTGGCTGGAGATACCTTTAACCCTCCATCTGCCAGATGATTCAGTAAAGCTATGGTATCTACTTCACAAGCTTCACGCGTCTTCGATGCCACAAGTAGGTCATCGATGTACTGCACTAGTACTGAACTTTCAGGCATGATCAAACTCTCCAATGATTTCTTCAATAACTGATTGAATATCGAAGGACTCTCTGTATACCCCTGTGGGATACGACACCATGCTAAAATATGCTGTCCAAACCGAAATGCAAAAATCGGCTGGCTGTCATGATGCAATGGAATTGAAAAGAAAGCATGACACAAATCAATTACCGTATACCACTCAGCATCATGTGGAATCTGATACAAAATCACTGACGGATTTGGCACAATGGGACAACATGCCACCACAATTTTGTTAACTTTTCTCAAATCTTGTACAATCCTGAACTTTCCATTAGGTTTCTTTAGCCCCATTATCGGTGAATTACACGGGCTACTCAGTAATTCTCTCAAAACACCCTGTTGAATCATCTTATCAATTATAGGTGTTATTCCCTCAATTATTTCTGGTGTCAATCTGTACTGTCGGATATTAGGATAAACAATCCCCTCTTTCACTGAAATCTTCACTGGATCTACATTATTCATCAATCCCACATCTTCTCCAGTAAAATCCCAAACTGCTGTTTTCACTGTGTGTCTCAACTCTTGAGGCAAATCATCTGGATTAAACATAGCATATGTACCAACAATCTCACTCTCTCTATTGTCTAGAGTCATCCTGTACAAAACATCCTCATCTGGTGTCTCAAAAGCTATCCCATCTGGAGTACAAAAAATTGTGCAGTTCATCTTACACAATAAGTCCCTACCTAACAAGTTCACTGGACTAGTGTCACAGACTACAAACCTGTGCATGTCTGAAAATTTCCCTATTCTTACCCTTACTGGTTCGGTAAGACGAGTCTTAATCTGTGTATTAGCTACACCAACCACTTGGATTGCTTCGTCCGAGAGAGGAAGATTTCTAATATCTGCTGACCTGACAGTTGATCTCGTCGCTCCTGTGTCTACCAAAAAAGTAACACTTTCCCCATTTATTTTCCCATCTACAAATGGTCCTGCCTGGTCTATTTCTAGAGTTGCACCAAGTATGCACTCTTCCTCCTCTCTTCGGCACCGTCAGTAGTCCCCTTCAGACTCACTCCCCTCATTCTTTAACCAGTACTGCTGTACCGGGTTAGTACGTCTCGGTTTGTTTACCTGCTCATCATTGTAGAATCCTGAGTCCTGATTATACTTTTGGGACCCTCTATTCTGCGGCAAGGGCGGTTTTGGCTCTTGGCTCTGCTGTCTGACAACCTTCTGCTGTTGTTGCTGATGATTACACCCCTCGTTCTGCACCTGTTGATTCAAGGGTTTATTCTCATTACTCACTAATGGTGGATTGGTACACTCGGATCTCCAATGCCCCAATTGTCCACAGTTGTGACAAGGGAACTTTTTCTTTGCTTCTTCTAGATTCCCCTTCCCTTTTCCTGCATATCTGGGTCTATTTCCTGGATTATTTGCCTGTTCCACCATCTGTGCTTCTTGTCTTTCAGCCACCTTCACCTGTGCCCACATTGCTTTCTCTTTCAGCTTTCTCTGTTTTGCCTCAATCTCATCACTGAAGTATTTTGCATGTCTCAAGATTTCATCAATCTTTTTACTCTGCCAATCAACTGTGTGCTCACGAATCATTTCACTGATTTCAGGTTTCAAGCCATATACGAATCTGTATACAAAATGACTCAAATCCTTGTCACCCAGGTGTTCATCTCCACTGAACTGTTTAAAAGCCAGTATCAGCCTTTCATAAAAAGCATGAACTGATTCTTTCGCTTCCTGATGTGTTCGATCTATCTTAACCCAGTCAGTCTCTTTTGGGGGTACCTTATTTTTCAGGAACACAATTACCTGGTCATATTTTTTCATCACCTCTGGATCTGGTGCTCCTGTTTTCAGATCTCTTGGATACTCCTTTGTAGGCCAATCTACAACTATTTTACACTCTGCCCACAAGTCTGCTGGAACAATTATATCAAACAGACTATTCAGGTCAATCCATAGCACTTTTGACAATTTCAAAAACCTATCTACCTGCCTATACCACTCGACGGGCTTTTCTCTCAGTCGAGGGAAATCATTCGTAAATGACAAAATATCCTGTCTAGTCCATGGGACATGTACATATCCTCCTCCAGGAATCTCTCTCATAGGATAAGCATCCACTGTTTTTTCTTTTTCTCTCATAGGGAAAGCTGAGTAAGTCCTGTCCACTGAATCTTCCCTTTTCTTGTACCATCTATCCTTCCATTTTTCCACATCACCCCATTTTCGCAATAAGGCAATCATTTCCTTAATCTGCCCTGTTCTACCAACATCATTTAGATTCTCAATGTCCTTGTCGGTGAAATCCACCCTGTAAGGCTTCTGCAAAGCTTTTACCTTATCCGTGTCAACTCCTTGTTCACTCGCTATTGCTCTTAACCTGTCATGTGTACTCTTAGCCCTCCAGGTGATACTTTTGCACATAAATAACAACTCTCCATCATGATGGTTTTTCAATATTTCTGTTGGAATTGTTCCTGCAATAAGCTCCTCCAATTCAATGCGCAACCTGGCTACATCAATTGCCTGTGAATCTTTATCCTTCTTTTGAAGAACTTTCAACCAATCATTCAAATCCTCAGCTGTTATTTCTGTAGTTCTTTTTACTGCACCCACTTGTTCTGCCATCCTCTGTGGTTCCAAAATTGATCCTCCTAAACAACCAGCATTCAATCCTGAATTAGTCTGCACATCTGATCCTCCACTACATGTGTCATGTCTCAGTTGACTCAAATTATTTTCTCCCGTCCTCATTCTTGATTCCTCCAAAGTGCAAGAACCAACCAAACCATTTCCTACATAGGGAACTGTCAAACCACTTTCACCCATTCTTTGTTTATCAAAAATAGGCACAGCCGGACCAATGGTTACAGGCACTGTAACAGCTTCCAGATTTTTCGTCAGCTCTCTAATTTTCTCTGTCAGCTCAGATGTTGTTCTGGCTAATTCTCTTGTTTTCTCGTCACTGACTCGATTCTCTCTCTCTCGCTCTCTCTCTCTCTCCCTTTCCGTGAAAGAGCTACCTCTTTTCAGATCAGGTGTCACAACCTCAGTTTTAACAATTCGTAAAGTATCTCTGATAGGAGTAGCAACTGGCTTTCTCTCTTCTGGTTCTGGTCTATATGGAGGTGGTCTCTTGTAAATCATGTCATCCAAGACCTCATCCTCATAATCATTAGCCCCATACCTTCTGACTTCTGCATCAGGCACCCTTTCTGTACCCTTCCTCTCTTCCTTCTCATCAACTGTCCTCATAGGATATAATCCCTCTGACATACTAGCATCTCGCCATCTCCTCATTCGATCATGATGAGTCTCACGATCATATTTCCTCCTGAACATATACCTATAATTGCCTCCACTCCTCTGCTTTTCTCGCTCATGCACCTCATCTTCCCATTCCACCAACGCCTCGAACTGTGTCGGCCTTGGTCTAGGCTCTAGACACATCATCTTTTCCCGTAAATTTCTCAACACAGCCAGATTAAATGAACCATGTTCCGGAAACGCTAAAACACCATCATCCTTAGTGTACTTAGCCCAGTTGTCTAACCATATACAGGTATGATACCCATATTTCGCAACCATGAAGGATGCAGGAGTTCTTGTCGGAGGTAGCAATTCACCTTCTCTAGTTATTATGTTTTTATCCTTGTCGAACCATCTTTTAATTTTACCGAACAAGGATTTCTTTTTCTTTTCCTCCGGTTGATAATACATTTTTGCGTTTACCACTATTCTCTAGTTCCTTCCGCAACTGTACGATCTTTTGTCCAATAACAGCGCGACTCACACCAACGCACCAATCCTGGAGCGTCTACGTCACCCTGTACTCCTTCCAATCCCTGCGCGGCTCACACCAACGCACCAATCCTAGCGCGAGCACTGTTCTGATCCACTGCCCAATCACAGCGCAGTCTGTATGACGTCAATAGTCGCTGCAGTCACTTCTGCTCTGTCTCCTGTCACTCGTCTACCCCTCCTTTACAAAGCCTTCTTAGTAGACTTCGTTTCAGATTTTACAAAATCTATTAGTTACAACATATAAACATCTCCATTGTCTGCTTCGCTAACCACAGAATAGTAAAGGAAATCCTTTCCCACAAGAATCCCGCTCTTCTCTAGAACAGCGCTTACCTCTGCTCTACCACGGAATTATCACTTTCGTTGACACAGTAGCACATCCCTCTACTCTGCCCTTCTAACATGCATCCATTAACTGCTTCCTCTAGGACTGCTCCAAAGAGTCTCACAATCAACTAAATGCTCATACATTCACGCACTTTCATACCAGAAAAATGTAGCACAACCACACAGAATCCTGCCTTTCCCGAGAACAGCGAACAGTCTGTCCCACTACAGAATTATAACACACGTTAACCAAGCAGCGCTTACCTCTGCCCAGCCCTTCAGACAAGCTCAGAGAATACCTATTACTTCTCCAGCAGTAAGCTTTAACGGCAAAACTTACGGATCCCTGGGACTCAAGACCAGAGTTTTACAGATAACCTTCGCTACCATACACACTCCTTTTATACTGAAAATATGTCCCTAATAGTAACACACAACGATGTCACTGAATCCGAACCCAGACAATGTGACGCGCAACTTCAATTGTCACACGTTTTTCTCCCCGCATACATACAGGGCCAACAATCCCATCTTTCCCGAGAGCAGCACTCACTTCCCTCTGCCCTACTACGGAACCGTCACCAGCTCCCCACGTTCCAGAAGCTGTACACACTACATATAACTCAACACGACAACTTCAACATATAGTATTAGTACATATATCATCATCAACCAATAAATCAATAAATCCAAAAGCCTATGTACAAGCAATCTATCAGATCAAGACAATAATCTAAAACCATCATACTGCTACCAGGAAACTGCTGCAGATCGGCGCATATAAATTCTCCCTACTTACACGGACAGAGTAAATTCACAGTCATACGCACATACACTCATCATACGCTAGAGCCCATCACGCTATCATTCGTCCACTTGAGCCACTGAGCAGAGCGAGCAGGAAAGGATGTTGACTGGCAACATTTAGAAAATCTCCGCTCAGAAAAATCACAAAAATAAAAACACGGAAGAAGGAAACTCAAGCTAGGGAAACAATACATTCATGAATACTTTTCCTCGGAACCATAGTGAAGCCACCGTAATTTTATCAGAGTTCATTGTGGCTTTATTCTTTTCCAAGGGCAATTGGCAGCAAGCCTGGAGCTGCGGTCCTCACGGAAACTTTTAATTCAGACAGAGGCTGTGGTCAGGTGACTTCCAACCATGTTCAGCGAGGCCTCTTGTCAAATTTCAGTCACTCGAGTGCAGGCTGTAAATAGCGGCCATCTTGGATTAGGCCAAAACCGGCCATCTTAATTAAAAGAAACACAAAACAACGTTACCACATCGTAATGATTATACAGTGTTGATCCCCACTAATACCCTTATGTGTATGTAATTACCTAGCCGTCTGCAACACAAAGAAGCATTAGAGCACGTTATTTAAAAGCGCAAACGCGAAACAAATAACACTTCTGCGACACTTATTTTATTAATTTGCTCACCAATTTAGTTCACGTATCAATAAAGCAACGTATATGCATTCCCGCGTGTAATTTCTCTCATTAGTAATGTTGATTAGTCAAAACTCTAACAAAGTTAGTAATTAATGATTATAAATCAGTAATTTTAATCATGACGTATAACATAAACTGGAGTTTAAATCACAATACATTTTCAATAGAAAACCCTGCTCCAGCAATAGCACCTCATTAAAAAGCATTGCAGTTAACAGAAGGTTTTAAGACTTTAGTTACATTATAAATCATTTGTTGATGGTACCATACTCATTTTAGGAATTGTGGTATGTGCTAAGGTGATTTCACCATGTGAAAAAGCCTTCTGCTGGGATATCATGATTGAGAGAAAAATATTTTCTCATGCTTTTCCCACAGAGGTTTGGAAGGTGATCTATAAGCTAAACTGAGAGCTTATTTTCTGTAAATTCACATTATCTTTCTCAGTCATGTGAGAATGAAGTCTGACATTCTCAGTAAAACATGTACATCCAACAAGGGCAGAGACTGTCAGTTGATTCCTTTGTGTTCTACTGCAGCTTCCCAGAGTGTTCCAAAGAACAACTAGAGCGCTAACAGTCCTACTTATGATAAACATATGGCACACCTGAAGCCATCTTGCTTGGATTAAAGTGGTAACTCTTAAAACATTTAATTTAAACAGGAACAAAATGAGGGGGTTCATTTTTCCATAAAAAGTATGATTAGTGCTGCAGAAAGAAAAATTAGGGCACATTTTGAGTGACTTCTCAAATCCTCTTCTATTTCATTAAAAAATTCTGACATGCAGACTGAAACATGCACTTTCAATACCAGCAGCAGTTTTCCCTGGTGAGCAGTAGCTTTACTACAGTGATCTAATGAGCAAAAAGAGTGCTAACATTCTGAATTTATGGCAAATGTGTGATACATCTGAATGCCTTCTTGATGGAATCAAAGTAAAAAACTGAAAGTATTTCCTACTGAGGAGACTGCAGTAAATGAGGAAATTAGGAAACTTCATACCAAATAAATCTCCCAAGATGGCCACCGGAGACAAAAGAGCCCAAATGTAGCCCAAAATCACCAAGATGTAGCCCAAGTATAGCCCAATGACAGAATGTCGCAGAGTGTTCTTAAAAACAACTAGAGCGCTTACTGTCTTCATTATGACAAAAGTATGGCACACCTGAAGCCATCTTGATTGGAATAAACTGGTAACACTTAAAACATTTAATTTAAAAAGGAACACAATGAGGGGGTTCGTTTTGCCATAGAAATTATGATTAATGCTGAAGAAAGAAAATGAGGGCACATTTTGAGTGACTTCTCAAATCCTCTTCTATTTCATTAAAAAATTCTGACATGCAGACTGAAACATGCACTTTTAATACCAGGAGCAGACTTCCATGGTGAACAGTAGTTTTACTACAGTGATTAATTAGCAACTAGAGTGCTAACATTCAGAATTTATGGCAAATGTGTGACATATCTGAATATATATTGAGAGGGTAACTGTTCCTAAAGAGGGTCGTGTGTACTCTCGAAGTGTAGACAGATCGGGTAGAGAATGGGGAATTTCTCCTTTTGAATATAGTGCCCTCACACACCCTTTCGAGTGTCTTGCTTCATCATGGGGCGTTGCTCCTCGTGGGGGTGGCGCTGCAGTCCCCCACGGGCCCCGCAAGAGGGCTCTTTGTCGGAGATCTTTTATTTGGAGACGCCGCAGTTGTGCATGGGGGTGTGTGGGCCTATCTAAAGGGTGGTGAGTGGTGTATTTAAAAATTACTGGATAAAGTATAAGACCTTTATTCGCAACTCTACCTAGTAAAAGTTTAAAATGGTGATCCTGGAGCTCCTCTTGGAAAAGAAATAAAGAGGGCAGATGTAATGATTACTGCTGCTCTCAGGACGGTGCATGTGAGTCCTAATAAAAATTGGTCAACATGTTTCGCGCTTTGAAACGTCTCTCGGATGAACTACTTATTCAAATTACCATAGCTGAGAATGGCCTAAAAACAGGAGTCTCTATCTCTTCATTTAAGTCAAGACTAGCGGAAATAAATGAAGAAATGAATGAACACAAAGACTTTCTAACTAAGCAGAAGATCACAAAGTTCCAAAAAGACCTGAAAAGGTTCAACAAAGAGAAGGTTTACCCCTATACGAAAGAAGATTATATCTTTCAGAACTATGAAACAACTTCTGATGAAGGAAGCAGTACCAGATCTAGCAGAACCGGATCATTTGGTAGCGACTCAAGCCATGAAGGGCAACGATATACCCAACACACCAGAGGAACACCGAAATCAACACGCCCTCCCTTGTTCCAGAATCCTCCACCACCCCCTCAATTCTCTCATCCATCTTTCCAACCACCAGGCTATCCAGGACAATGGATGGGACCTCCACCCATGTGGCACATACCTCCTAATCATCATCTTCTGCCGACTCATTTTCAACAATTCCCGAACCCACCTTTTCACAACAGAGGGAGGGGCAAAGGAAGAGGCAGAAGAAGAGGAAACTACAAGAAGGTACAATGGCAAGACCAGGAACCAATGACGCTACGGAGCCAGACCAGAGGTCAGAGACCTTAGTGGTGAACCTTTCATCTAGACCACTAACAGACAAAGAAACCACGCTACTGGAAAAGGGGTTGGGATTTGTCCCCACACCCAAAGAAGATCCCTTTAAGCTTCATCAAGAACTTCATCAGTTCTTCAGGAAAGTCAGACTGAAGGCTTTCTTCCAAGGCAAACCGGACAACCCTTCCACTGAGACTGGTCTGAAAAAACCTTCAAAGTTTACGCCCACAACCGCTATGACACCTCATGAGGTCCTCACCTACGAACAAGCGGTCCTAAAAGAAATTGGAGCCCTGAATCCAAAGCGACCGTACGACAATCTATCTAAGGAAGAAAGGATTATACTCCGAACCATCACCGAAGATCGAGATATCATAATCAAACCGGCTGACAAGGGAGGGGCAATTGTCATCCAAGACCAAGAGATTTATGATAGAGAATGCACCCGCCAATTGGCTAATACCACATATTACGAAGTGATTACAGAAGACCCCACCAGGCGCCTTTTGACCAGGATCAAGAGCATGGTCTGTGAAGCATCCACTGAAGGCTGGATCTCACAACAGGAAGCCAATTTTCTCACGACAGAAGACCCTCGGACCCCTTATTTCTACACACTTCCTAAGATACACAAGGGGGTCAACCCCCCACCGGGTCGTCCGATCGTCTCTGGCATTGACTCTGTTCTGGAACCACTAAGTAAATTCTGCGACTTCTATCTACGCCCCCTTGTGAGTAAGACCCCCACCTACCTGAGGGACACCACAGAGGTCCTCAATCTCATCGATCTCTTTCCAGATGCAGATAAAATAGACTTCCTAGTGACAATGGACGTGGAAGCCCTCTATACGAACATACCACAGGATGCCACATTGGAAGTATTAGAGGACACCCTCAGGAACATCAACCCTTGGCCTTACATCACCCCCATTCCATTCATCTGCGACTGTGCTTCCCTCGCTCTGAAAGAAAATTTCTTTGCCTTTAAATCCCAACTATTCCACCAGATACAAGGCACGAGCATGGGAAGCACATTCGCGCCGAGTCTGGCATGCCTTTACATGGCTCATTTTGAGGAACGACACATTCTAGGAGATAACAACCCCTTTAAGGAACACATTCTTTTATGGCGTCGTTACATTGACGATGTCATTTTATTCTGGCGAGGGACTGAAGAACAGTGCATGGAATTCTGCAATTGGGTTAATACTCTCAACCCTTATTTGAAATTTACCAGCACAAGATCACGCCAAAAAATTCCCTTTCTGGATCTCCTTATATCATTGGAGAATGATTGCCTACATACGACCAACTACAAGAAGCCGACAGACAGGAACAATCTCCTGATCTATGACAGCCACCACCCAAGAGCACTCAGAAATAACCTTCCAGTTGGCCAATTCCTACGCCTGCGGAGGAATTGTGACACCAAAAAGGAATTTGAGATACAGTCTGATCTTCTCAGTAACAATCTGGCTAAACGACATTACCCAAAAAACATCATCCGTCAAGCTCATAAGAGAGCCAGAAACAGCCCCAGGGAATCTCTTCTTGAAATAAAAGAAAAACCTGCATTGGACACTATAACTTGTGTAACAACTTTCACTCCTAGCTCCAACAATGTACGAAAGGCCATCAAAAAACATTGGTCTATACTGAATTCAGGATCATTTGACCCTGGCCCACCACCTCTGTTCGCATTTAGACGAACGCAGAATTTGAGAGACCACCTGGTACACACTAGGCCGAAACCACAAACTACACCACAACCAACACTCTGGTCTTTACCACCAGTAGTAGGCCATTATCCGTGTGGCTCTTGTTCCACATGTGCTGAGACCATGGTTTCAAAAGAAATCGACTTGGGCCTGGAGACACCTTGGCGCCAAACAAGACACACGAATTGCAACACGACCAACTGTGTCTATACCATCGTCTGCCCTTGCAACATGAGATATGTGGGTATGACCACAAGAGCAGCTAAGATTCGTATAGGGGAGCACAAAAGTACCATAAGACAAGGCAAAACAAACACGAAATTATTGACACATTTCGCAGAACAAGGACACACAGCGAACAGCCTAAGATGGACCATCATTGTTTCCAATCCTAACTGGACAAAACGTACTCTGTTCAGACAGGAGCAACGATGGGTCCACAGATTGGGATGTGACACTAGGGGCCTGAATGATGAAATTCCATGGGTTGAGCTAATATGACACTTTCCATTCCGCACATCTTATAATGATCAATACCTGGATATATTGCTCAATTTGTAGAGAAAACCACGATCCTCTATGACACAAATAATGTTTGAACACTCCAATGCCTTGTTCAAAAACAAAAGATGATAAACCCTTTACGATCCCCAACATTACGAACATGGTTCATACAAGAGTATTCCACACTACTCCTTCTTGTAGTCCGCATGGCTTAATAACAAACTCCCCCTTTAAAAGACATCATTTAGACTCTATTTAGTCTCTCCCTCATGCCGGGAACTTTATTGATGTCCCGCAACGTGGGCAATCGCATATCCTATCGATAAAGCTGGCACTCCTCCTTGTCAGACACACCTCCGGTCTCCATAACAACTGAATGTTCAGTCATACTACGTCATCACCTAGCACTGAACAATCCCCATGGTTTCCAGGACTAACAAATCACATAACGACCAATAAGGTCCGGCGGAGCCCAGAATCACCCTGACTACGCACGACGCTACGTCATGACGTCATCCTTTAGCGTCCCGGGACCGCCCCTACCCGGAACTAGCAATCACGTAGTAACATACTTATAAACGGGGCTTCAAAACTTCCTTTGTCCATCCCAGCGTTGTCCGGAGGAGGGGTAGGTTACTTCACCCTTGGCGAAAGAGCACCCGTGAGTATCCACTTGAATCCAATGAGGTGAGCTTATGCGCTCTGTGTCTGATGACAGTTTACCGACATCCTTGATTATTTTTGTTTCCTTTATTCAGTTTCTCTTTTTGCCTACTCCGCGCTGCTGATGGAGCCCATTCCCTATACTTTCAGGGTAGGCTTAATCATGTAGCTCTGTACTTGGAAAAGAACCTCACAAACAATAGCATACCTTGCTCACGTCATGACCGTTACTAGTCTTTTTACACAGGTTGTTGAATACTCATTGGTGGCACTCGAGTATTGTTAATAGATCCAATATTACTCGCACCCCACCATAGCGGTCCCGAGCATGATGTTGAATACTGTTCCAACACTAGTTATCTGTACCTGCATGCAATCATTTTGAAGCATGGTTTTAACTTTACTCCTCGTGCTGGGTAACATTGCGATCACAATAGATCCTGTTTACCAGATGTTATGTTTTATTTTTCTCTCTCCCCTATCCATTTGTGTGTCTCTCTTTGTGTATTTCTACCCTATCCAGGTTGGGTAAAGGTTATCCATACAAGAAGGAGTACCTACCAGCGCGTGGACGCTGGATTTACCTATTATTAAGGTATCACAGGTTTACAACACAGAACCTTTTTTGAAACCTGTTCACCTTCATTTACTATTGTTTCACCCATTTATAGTTCAGTCCTGACGAAGCGCATCGGGATCCCTTAAGGACCCACCTTGAAGCGCGAAACATGTTGACCAATTTTTATTAGGACTCACATGCACCGTCCTGAGAGCAGCAGTAATCATTACATCTGCCCTCTTTATTTCTTTTCCAAGAGGAGCTCCAGGATCACCATTTTAAACTTTTACTAGGTAGAGTTGCGAATAAAGGTCTTATACTTTATCCAGTAATTTTTAAATACACCACTCACCACCCTTTAGATAGGCCCACACACCCCCATGCACAACTGCGGCGTCTCCAAATAAAAGATCTCCGACAAAGAGCCCTCTTGCGGGGCCCGTGGGGGACTGCAGCGCCACCCCCACGAGGAGCAACGCCCCATGATGAAGCAAGACACTCGAAAGGGTGTGTGAGGGCACTATATTCAAAAGGAGAAATTCCCCATTCTCTACCCGATCTGTCTACACTTCGAGAGTACACACGACCCTCTTTAGGAACAGTTACCCTCTCAATATATATACGTGATTCTGAGGGAGCACGGGTACTGGACCTATCTCTAATCACGCTCCCGGTCCCCCCCTCTTTTTGTAGCATAATTTGACATATCTGAATACCTTCATGATGGAATCAAAGTAAAAAACTGAAAGCATTTCCTACTGAGGAGACTGCAGTACATGAGGAAATTAGGAAACTTCATAACAAATAAATCTCCCAAGATGGCCACCGGAGACAAAAGAGCCCAAATGTAGCCCAAAATCACCCAGATGTAGCCCAAATATAGCCCAATGACAGAAGTGTGCAAAACACTTATTATTTTGTGTTTTTGCAGTGTTATATAGTGCAGACTTGTCTTGGAGTGCTTTACATGAGCATTGGTTACATCACACAAGAACAAATTCATTTTGGTTGTAGACATGGGGAGACTAAGTGATTTGACCAGAATCACAGAATGTCGAGCTGAAGCAGAAACTCCAACCTGGTTCCCCAGTTGCAAAGTCTGCAGTTCTGGAAGTAACACCACATCCTCTCCCCTAAGTGCAACATTTAATCAAGTGGTCAACTGGATAAAAAAACATAAAGATAACAAATAATTTAAAAGTGCTTTGTCGCTATTTGAAAACTCAGAAAATATGTCCTTATTTTAGTCTTTTAGAGCACTAACCATAATTTTGATGCCAATAAGACCCTCTCATATATGTAATTTCTAAAGGAAATGCTCTAGGTATTACAGTTTTGATTACATCAAGATGACGTCAGGCGTTCCACGCTTTTGTAATAAATATAGAATGTTAGCAATCTAGTTGTTCATTAGGATACTGTTGAGAGGCAGAGGCCAGGGGCACGGACTCTGAAAATTGAAGGCAGGTAGGAGGGTGCAAAGGCAACAATTTAACCACACTGAGCAGGCAGGAAGGGCCGTGGCAGCACAACAGACTATGGAGGGCAGTGGAAAGGGGGGCAGGGGCAACAAACCAACAATACAGGACTTGCAAGAGAGGCTGTGGCAATGTAATAGACCATTGTGGGCAGAAGGAAGAGGCAATCGTAGTACAACCATACATGCCAACAGACCCGATTCAGCCAGGAAACGTCCAATGTTTTTAAGCTCAAATGGGCTTTATTTGATCTGTCTCCTGTCTACAATCTCCTTTTTTTCAATGTAACTCAAAGGGGAAAATCAATACCCCAGTTTTTTTTCAAAATCTCCCTCTTACCAAGTTCAAAATGTTCGCAAGTATGGTACATTGGATCATGGAAGGAAATGGGGTAGGGACATGGACTTGGATAACAGAGGACAGGAGGGACATGGAGAGGTGCACCAAACTGACCTTGCAGGGCAAGCATCAGGGTTTGCAGCAGCACAATACACCACACAGGGCATGCGGGACGGGAGTGCAGCACAACAATCCATAGAAAGCAAGAGGGAGGGGACAGGACCATGCACATGGACAACAGAGAACAGAGGGGCAAGAGGCAATGGTAGCTAGCTGACCATAATGGACAGACAGGAGAGAAAGCTGCAGCATAACAGACCATAAAGGGCAGGAGGGACGGATCTGGGGCATTACAATGGAACAGACAAGCCAGGAGGGAGGGAGTAGGGGTCTGCACATGTAAACAGAGGGCTGGGGGCAAGGGGGCAGGGCAGGAGCAGCAAGATAGCCATGGAGGTCAGGCAGGATGGGCACTAGAAGCAAGACACACCATGAAGAGCAACACTGAGACTGTGATGGCATACACACAGACCATGGAGGGAAGGTGGGAGGTGGTCAGGGGCAGCTAACTGACCACACAGGGAAGGTGGGAGGGGCCATGGCAGCACAGAAGACCATGCATGGCAAGTGGGAGGGTTAGTGGCAGCACAATGGCTATGATGGGCAAGAAGGAGGGTGCAGAGGCATGCACAAAGGACGATGGAGGATAGAAGGGAGGGTCAGGACCTGTGCACAGACAAGAAAGTTCAGGGGAAGGGGCCTCACAACAGACCGCACGGGGCAGGCAGGAGGAGCAGTTGCAGCACAACAGACCAGGGAGGGCAGAAGGGTGTGGCAGTACAATGGACCATGTAGGACAGGAGGAAGAGGATAGGGGCATGGCATGTGGACAGGCAGGGTGGAGGTGGCAGGGACAGGTTACAGTCATCTGACAATGCTAGGCAGGTGGGAGGGGAGTGGCAGCTCAACAGAACACTCAGAGTAAATAGGAGTGGCAGGTCCATGGAACATGGTGGGCAAACAGGATGGAGCAGGGGCATGCACAAAGACATCGGAGGGCAGGGGGAAGGAGAATAGGGGCAGCAAGCTAAGCACAGAGTTTAATCAGGAGGTCAATGATGGGGCATAGAATTGGGCAATGGAGGGCAGGAGGAGTGGACTGGTACATCATACTAAATTGAGGGCAGTGGCAGCACATCAGACCATGCATGGCAGGAGGGAGGAGGCTAGTCCATGGATTCACACAACAGTGGATAGGGAGGAGGGGGATTGGGGCAGCAAGCTAACTGTTCAGAGAAGGCGGGTATTAGGAACTTTATTGTTTTTAAAACGTGTGTCTGTGCGAACTACTTAAAATATGAACAAGTATGCAGCATAATCTCACTTTTATTCAGTAAGAAGAGGACGTTTGTGACTGTGACTCCGGGCTCACTTGGAAGAAACACACCCTGACCCTCCACCCCCTATCGCAAAATGTAATGCCCGTGAAAAGGGTAGGTGAACACAGTGTTATATAGAACATAGTCCTGAGAGCATGATTGAAAATGAAAACTAGATATAGTGTATGGTATAAACTATGCACCAAAAAGTGTGATATAAGATGAACCGGGCATGAAATATAATATGCAATACATTGTGCGCAATTACAGATTCATTGGAGAGCGCGAGATAGCACAGGCACTAGCGCGTGCTATGCGATATGCGCCTTGGAGTGTAATATGCACAGGGCAGTGTTGTGTAACCTAACTAGTCTTTAAAGTTGTAATATAAAATATGTGCTGGGGAGTGTAACGTTGCATATGCACTGTGACAAAGATATGGATCCCAGATTGTAATATGTATGGCATAGCGCTGTGCGTTATAACATAGGCATCGAGGAAGGCACGTTAGATGGGGCAATATAACCCATGCGAAGACAAGTGTGGCATGACATATTCACGGGGTGGTGTTACAGTGCACATGGGCTAGAGAGTGTCATAGCATATGCACTAGCTAGTGGAATACAACACAGAGGTGTGTGGCACTCAGCAGGCAATGGTGGGTGTAACACAGCATTAGGCTCTGCCAGGAGCGCGCTGTGACTCTCAAGTGATATTCGTCCCCTTTCCAGAGAGTAAAATAAAAAGTATTACACATCCAGCAGTGGATGTGTGTTTTATTAACCGTGAGGGGGGTTTCTTGCATAGTTTTGGTCGAATTTTTGTCGAATGGCTTGGTGTGCATGTGTATTAAATGTGCCCGTCAATAGCTACCCATGTTTGTATAAATAAACGACAAGGGTGTCTACCGGGATTAGGCACGGTAGGGCATCAGACATGTCAGAGCTTCACTAGTGGTGTAAATACATTCCACGTGGATTCATTGTATGCCTAGTCGCCTTTTAATGAATATCACGCAAATCGTCATGGTGATAGGTACGTACGGTTTGTCCAGCATGTCCTAGGTGTGTCTATAAATATATATTTTTTAAAAATAATAAAAAACAGTGGCCGGCCCTGGGGATTGGGGTCAAAAAAATATAATTAGGAGACAGGCCCTGGGGGATGGGGTCATCAGGGCCAATAAATTAGAATAAGAAGGGGAACCACACAGCCCCCCTTCTTAAAAAATTAAAATAAATAAAAGACTGGCATCGTGCCGGAGGCCACGCCCCCTCCTTGCAGCACTCTGCAAACGCGCCCCCTGGCGAATTGTAAGTTGGGGAATTAATTCCTCTTCAATACTGAGGGTCCCTGAGGGCCAACTAGCCCAACAGGCATCTCCAGTATGCGCCAGGGAGCTGCGCTGCAGACAGGTGTTCTGAGGCCAAGCCCCTTTTTACACCTCTCTGCAACGCAGCTCTGTGGCGCTTACTGGAGGTACCTAGTGGTCTAGTTTGACCCTAGGGACCCTTAGGATTCAAGGGGACTTAATCTCTCAACTTAGAACAGCCACAGGGCACGTTTACACAGTGGTGAAGGGAGGGGACGGGGCCTGAGGTGACGTGTGCAAACACGCACTATGGCACGTTTTAAATTGGGGATATAATTTCCCTTCAATACTGAGGGCCCCTGGGGGCTAACTAGCCCACCAAGTGCTTCCAGTAAGCACCACTGAGCTGCATTGCAGAGAGGTGGTCCAGGCCGTGCCACTTTTTACACCTCTCTGCAACGCAGCTCTGTGGCACTTACTGGAGGTACCTAGTGGGCTAGTTGGACCCTAGGGACCCTCAGGATTCAAATGAATTTAATCTCCCAACTAAAAACGGACACAGGGCGTGTTTACACAGTGGTGAAGGGAGGGGACGGGGCCGGAGTTAACGTGTGCAAAAACGCCCTGTGGCCTGTTTTAAGAGGTAGTTTTAATCCCCCTGCCCTATTATATACTAGGAGCTTACAGAGGTGGTCATGCGAATCACAGAGGGACCCCAATGCATAATGTTCCCTAGTGTATGTAGGTGTTTTCACTGTATTCTAAGTGTCTTTTATCATAGCACTGGCTCTAGGACTGGTTAGTCAGACTCAGTTACCACCAGTATCCGTCTGAAAAAGTTGAGGGTACAGGATGATTTTGCAACAAGGCTTCTTTCTGCTCTTCTTTTTGTTCTTTCTGCACGTTATCCTTCTTCCTGCACTTTTCTTCGTCTTTGAGGACTTCTGTTGCTTCTTTCTGCACTTCTTTTTTTTCTTTCTGTGCATTTTTTCTTCTTTCTTCACATGTCCTATCTCTGTAGGCATAGTTAGAAATTAGCATTTAAAAAACCTTTGAAATTCACAGAAAAAACCATAGGTTTCAGGGGTGTTATAGTTAGCTGGACTTTTCACTTGTACAAAACCATTGAAATTCCCCCGTTATAGTTAGTTCAGCTAACTATAACTCGCGCGCCCGCAATGCACTGCTGATGATGTCACATATTACATCACTCATGACATGGTCAGTGACATCACTCATGACATCACTGATGACATCTCAAATGACATCACTGATGACATTATTCATTAGCCAGTTACTCTATGTAGAAGACAACTGGGCCTACCAGTACGTGATCCTACTAAAAAGTAATGTGTCTAATAGAGAAGAGGTGTAGTCATGCATACTTTGGTTTACAGACACAGGTATACACTTATAACGGTTGGACTACTATACGTAGGTGTATGTGGCATTGAGCAGGCTTATTGTTTCTAAAGTTTATTAAAAGATATTTCTATACAATGAAAACCTTAGGCCTACTAGTAGATGATATGTCTAATGAAGAACTTAAGATTTCAACCTCTGATTTCTAAAAATCCATAATGTGAATAATGCAAGACCGAGTTTGAGCTGTTTATGCACACACATTTGTTTATTTGTTTAGAGAGTGATGTGTATACTAATATCTATATCTATCTATCTATCTATCTATCTATCTATCTATCTATCTATCTATCTATCTATCTATCTATCTATCTATCTATCTATCTATCTATCTATCTATCTATCTATCTATCTATCTATCTATCTATCTATCTATCTATATTACAGAGTCGCAGTAGCCACACTGTAGCTATAATAAGAGTTACTAGGGATTTCTTGGATCTTTGTCCTTTAATAACTTTGCACCCATTTGTGAAATTTCTGCAAAACTTTGCCGCCCTGTTGCACCTGTTACATTTTCGGAGGACTGAAAGTTTTGCCCCATCAAGGGAATGCAAAGAAAAAAAAAAGAGGTCCCAAAACATGTTTGAAATCCAATACATTAGATGTATACTTTTGTATTTCAAGTATCAGCAACACATCTGAATGGACTGTAATGAAATTTCACAGCAATATACATTAGTCTATGCAAGTGATGTTATGAAGTTGTTATGAAGGTATAAGTGCTAACAACTTAGTCATATGATGGAGCACAATACTACTAAAAGTATCATAGAAGCCCAAAAATAAACTAGAATGCATTTGTGAAGTTTCAGATTTGCTACATGAACACCTGAAAGACCCACATGCTAATGGAAACCTGTAAACAAATACATAAAGAATTGAATGTTGTCTTTTCATGTTTTCCGGTTTACAAAATATAAAAGGCCCAATAAGCCAAACAAAAAAACATCTTTTTATGCACCTCTGTGTAACCAAATTAAAAAATGGATTGTACTAGCAGTGAGCCACACAAACTACATTCAGAGGACATGATACTTGGCCACTAGAAAACAATAATAATCTTGATCTTTAAAACAACAATAATTGACTTTGGGGTTCATATGAAACACAATCCTACTCAAACACATTTTCCACCAATGCATTTTTCTTAGACTATTAACTTTGATGTAGCACAAAAATGGTTGAATGGATTTACATGAACTTTGGCAGGATTATACATTATAGTGCAGGAATGATGCGTGTTGGGTTCTGCAGTTAAGTGGGGGTAAGTATTTTTCAAGTTATAAGGCAGTTAAACTCAGTGATATCTGTACTTTCGTGGAATTTCACCATATTATTTTTAAAGTACCACGGTACATGGCTGTAAACTTACTTAAAAATATATCAAAAAATGAATACATTTCCATAACTTTTACCACTTAAATAAAGTGGTAATAGGTAGGGATCTGCTACTTACCTATATCTAAGGCCCAAAAACTGAACACAGGTAAAGAGTAGCAAAACAATATGGCTACCTTTTCATTCTCTTAAAACAACCATTACCCAATTATATACTGGCTTGTCATCGTCATGTACCACAATATACTGCAAAGTGATCACTGCATACCATGGCCCAAAATATAACTAAGGCCTAGCTGTATTATTGGATTGAGGTACCCTTGCGTCACGCATGGTGTCTCAAAGGCAACACAATACTTATGTCAGATTTACAAAGCAATGCCCTGCATGGCCCTGTATTGATTGGTAAATCTTGTGAAACTCAAGTCAGCACAATTTGCTGTTTTGCCTTACTCTGCACACCATTATCTACATTTCTGCTAAGTTTCACATATATCTGAATGCCACACCATTGTAGCCACTCCACTATACACTATTCCACTTGATGCCCCTCCACTCTAAGCCTCTCCACTGAATGAGACTCCACTCCATGCTATTACACTGTACGTAATGCCACAGTAAGCCACTACACTCTACGCTCTTACATTGTACGCACATCTACTCTTCCATGCCACTCCAGTCCATGTCACTCCACTGGACGCTACTCCACTATTCCACTCTTTGCCATTCTACTGTGTGCCACTCTACTCTATTCCATTGTATACCACTCCACTGTACAACACTGCACTGTACGCTATTCCACTAAGTGACACTCAACTGTACGCTACTCCACTCCAGTGTAAGCCACTCCAGTCTACACCACTCCATTATTATACGCCACTCCACTGTATGCTCCATTACGCACTAATACACTTTATGCCACTCCACTGTACAGCACTCTGCTCTATGCCACTCCACTCTACTCTATTACAATGTACACAACCCTACTCTAGCCAGTCCACTCTATGCCATTACACTGTATGCAACTCCACTCTAAGCCTCTTCAGTGTTCTCAACTCCACTGTATGCCACTCTGCAATACGCTACTCCAGTATATGCTATTCCACTCAATGCCACTCCACTCTATGCTATTCCACTGTATTCCACTTCACTTTATGCTACTCCACATTACACCACTCCACTGGATGCCACTCCATTGTATGCTATTACACTCTACGCCATTCCAGTGTAAGCCAATGCATTCTACACCACTTCACTGTATGTCACTGCACTTTATGCTACTCGACTATACGCTATTTTAATCTATTCCACTCTACTGTGCACCACTCCAATCTATTCTATTCCACTATAAGCAAATCTGCTATACGCTATTCCAGTGTACACCACTCCACTCTACACCACTTCATTCTATGCTAGTCCACTGGACGCCACTCCACTCTATGCCACTCCACTATATAATATTTCACTTTTCCCACTCCACTGCACACCATTCCAGTCTACACCACTCCACTGTTCGGCACTCCATGCTAAGCCAATGTACTCTATGCCCCTCTACTGTACTCCACACTACGCATGGCTGAGTGTCAAGTTATAGTTATTGTTGTGAGGTTAGCAAGCTGAAAAGAGTGTATAACATGGTCTGCTTCTTATAATAATTTGAAGGTGGTGGATAGATTGTAAATTTATAACTATAACTTTAGAATTTTTAAAATGTAGGTAGTTTAAACTTGGTTTGTATAGGGAAAGTATGCTTTCCTAACTATAACCTAGCTTTAACCTTTGTTTTTTCATTATTATATATATATATATATATATATATATATATATATTCACTGAAAAAAACATAGGTTTTACGGGCGTTATAGTTAGCTAGACATTTCCCTCGTACAAAACCCTAGAAATTCCCCCGTTATAGTTAGTTCAGCTAACTATAACTCACGCCCCCGCAATGCACTGCTGATGACGTCACATGACATGGTCAGTGACATCACTCATGACATCACTGATGACATCTCAAATGACATCACTGATGACATCATCCAGTGAGTATGTGTTTCTGTACAGTTGTAATATGTTTAATATATATAGGGAAAGGTCTGTTGAAGAATGAGTGGATGTACAAGTGTGTGAATGGAAGATTTTCTAGGTGCGTAACTGACTCTATAAGTGAGTCATTCAATGTATCTTACTGCAGACTAGTGACTAAACTGTGTGAATGTCTGTATGTGTCTGTATGTAGGTGTATAAGTGGCTGCATGGTTTTGTGAATAGCTATATGAGTGTCTATATGGGTTATTGATTGGTTGTCTGAGTATCTGTATGGGTGCCTGAGTGTTTGTGTGGGTAGGGTGTGTGTGACTCTATGCATAGATGTGTGAGTGTTTTGTTCCTCCTGTTGTCTTTTTTTACTTTTGAAAAAACAAAAATATAACAAAATTGTTCCAAAAAGTACAAAAAAATTAAAAAACAAAAAAGAAGAAAAAAAAAAAGTTCTTCTAAGAGCTAACTATAAAGGGGGAATTTCTAGGGTTTTGTACGAGGGAAATATCTAGTTAACTATAACGCCCCTAAAACCTATGGTTTTTTCAGTGAATTTCTAAGGTTTTTTAAATGCCAAAACCTAACTATAACGCCCCTGAAACCTATGTTTTTTTCAGTGAATTTCAAAGGTTTTTTAAATGCCAATTCCTAACTATAACGTGCATGAAACCTATAGTTTTTTCAGTGAATTTCAAAGGTTTTGTAAATGCTAATTCCTATCTATAACTTATCTCTAAAGATATCATGTTTAATGATTTTCATTGGATTTCTATATTTTTCAATTTCAGTGTGTCAATTTCATTAATTATGTTTTTTTGAAATACTATTTTATCACCATTTTTTTACTTATTTTCAATTAATTCTTTTAAAAATTAAAAAATATTATTTGTTTTTATTGGCTTTTTTCAAAAATATTTTTTTGTATTTGTAAAACTATTTTGAAACTATATTTTCAAAACTTTTTTTGGGATTCGCGCACCCTTTGCGCACCGTTCTCGATCCCTATGCGGAAGCATCCGTGCACGGTATGTGTTGGGTACGTGTTTCCAATGCGACCGGTACGCGACTCCAAGCCTATACGCGACACGTACGATGTTCGTAACGCGACGCATGCATGCTTCCGCGATGCGTCATATGCGTGTATGACGCGATGGGTGCGCGGATCCGGCGAAATATTTAAGATTTAAAAAAACATATATATATGTATTTCAAGTGAATATTAATTGAAGACAAACTCTAAACTAGTCTTAAAAGTAATATATTTTTACATCTAATCCTATATTTCTTTTTAATTGAATTTCTCGGATGCGCGCTGGGTGCGTGATGCGTAAGCGCAGGTGCGCGGATCCCATGTGACCTGCAAAAAAAGAGATTTGTTTGGTTCATTACACTTCCTATTCTAACAATTGAAAGACCCGACCCATTTCAATCATGCTTCTTTGAGCTTCTTTGGAGGAACATCTCACACTTTAGAACTAGAAGAAACTTTTGGGGGAAGATTTCCACAGCTGCAATTTTTCTGAAGACAATGGCTTCTGCACAGCAGCCACCATCAGAATCAGACCATTCGTCCGATGAGGAATTTGTTGTGGAACTTCCACGCACAGAAAGATACACCTCTGTCGTGTGGAAATTTTTTACCTTCCCAGAAGGACAAAATAAAACTAATTCAACTAAAGTGACATGTAAAATATGTCAAAGAGTGCTTTCCAGAGGAGATCCATCAAAAAAATACTCTTGTGGGACTGCAAGTATGTTAAAACACCTGAAGACTCTGCATCCCGTGAACCTGGCCAAGCAGGAATGCAGAAGACTCCAACAGCAGCCTCAGCCAGCAGTGGCAAGCACTTCTGCAGCATCACCATCGAGCACTCACCCGGACATACGTCCAGAATTTGGAAAACTAAAAATTAGTTGCATTAAATGCAACAAACTACTATGTTACGGCGAGCAGTCAATTGAACTAATCTGCCGAGCGCAGCAAAACCACAAGTGCTAAACTTGTATTTCTTTTTTTTTTGCAGAAGTTGACTGTTTTGTTCCTCCTGTTGTCTTTTTTCCTTTTGAAAAAAATAACAAAATTGTTCCAAAAAGTACAAAAAAATTAAAAAACAAAAAAGAAGAAGAAAAAAAGTTCTTCTAAGAACTAACTTTCCTGGTTAAAAAAAGAGCTATATTTGTTTGTTTGTCTGTGAAAGTTTAGATGAATGTATGTGTAGTATGTAATTGACTGAACGAATGCATTAGTAGCGTATGGTGAATGTATGAGTGCAGAACTATGAGGAAGTGCTGCAGCATCACACAGTAACCTCATTAACTACAGTGAGCTGTAGTAGTTCCGAAGCACAGGGATACAACATATGTACATAAATATATTGCAAATCTATGCTTCTCTCTGCACGGCTGCTTAAACTGCAGCCATGTGGTGACACAGGCACCCTTGCACCATAGTGCAAGGATATCTGTGTCATGTGCTGTTTGGTTTTGTGCAGGAAGACACACCTTCCTGCACAAAAACAATCAGTAAAGGCATTTTTCTCCTTCAATGTATGCTGAGCATTTTAGCATGCATTGAAGATGTACAAATGTGGAGAAATGAAAACAATTCTCCTTGTTGTGCTTTCCTACACCAATTTTAGAATGGTGCAGCATTCACACACAAATCGAGTTTTATGATTTCTGACAAATCTAGACTTGTGTCTTGTTCTATGAGTATTCAGTGCAATCATGCACAACAACACTTATAGAACACCCTTTCAACGCAAACTGGTGTGCATAATGAGGTTGTATTTGCATGCAGTATAAAAAGTGCACAGAGTGCCTTTTCCTCTCTTTGTAAATATGAAAGAGTGTCTTGCGCAATAACTATGTTACAAAAAGTGACATATTTCTAGTTTAAAATTCCTTGCGAATGATAGAAGGTAAGCACAGAGTTTTGTTTGCCAAGATGTTCAAAGAAGAATGATTGAAATAATTGCGGTCCTTCAATAGCTACAATGGGAAATATTATGAACCCCTCAAATCTCTTTTTTTGCAGGTCACATGATATCTGATTACGGTCAGATTTCAAAACTATATAGGTATAAACAGAGTATTTTTAGAAACGTGTTTCAACTTTGTAGCTTCTTGCAGACCTCCTCATTCTGCATATTGAGACTTAGTTAAACTTACCTTCACAGTAATAGCAATAAAAAATGGTATACATTTTTTTCAGATTTTCATTGCAATCTAAATTCATATAAATTGCTTATTTTTAAATTTGGATCTGTGAAAGAAAAGAAAAAAAAATTATAATATGAAATAATACATTTTTTACAACACAGCATCATTTCCACAAAGTAATTTGTTTGCCTTTTTTGCTGTTCTCAGAATATATTAAATTTCACTAAAAATAGTGATTTCAATCGTACTCATCACTTAACAGCGGGCAAAAAAAAACCAATCAAAAAGATTGTTAAAAAAAAAACCAACATGCTATTCTCAACAAAATACCACAAGATACAAATCACAGATATAAAATGTTGTTAGCTGTAAGCATTTTATATAAGTTTAACTTACAAAAACTGTAAATGTTGTCGCTTTAAAATATTCACCGAATCTAAGGATGAATTTTTGGAGGACGCACCACGCCCACAAAGTTTTCCTTCAGTGGTGTGGAAATCTTTTTCTTTTCCCGAGGGGCAAACAAAGATCAATGCCACCTTGGTCACGTGCAAGATTTGCAAAAGAGTTCTGTTGCAAGGGGATCCTAACAAGAAATACTCGTACAGCACGGCAAGTATGATGAAACACCGAAGGACCCTACATCCAAACAATCTTGCATGAGAAGAGTGCAAACAGATGAGAAACACTCCTGTTCTGTATCTGTAAAAAAGAATCACAAATAAATGTATATTAATAACTTTCAAATTTATACTATTCCATTACTGTACAACACATTTTATATAAAAACTGACTAAGTAACTATAGCCCTGAACCACAAGTGTGACGATGGTTAAAACACTACATGCATAGTGCATA
Source organism: Triturus cristatus (assembly GCF_964204655.1). Lineage (NCBI taxonomy): Eukaryota > Metazoa > Chordata > Amphibia > Caudata > Salamandridae > Triturus > Triturus cristatus. The sequence continues at coordinate 278,006,087 of NC_140580.1, read as the reverse complement.
CTACTTTGAAGCAGTTCATGCCCTAAAGCTTACCTCACTAAAAGACTACATGCTAACTGACTGAATAATTACAGTACTATAAGGAGACACACTGGGTGAGTGACAGGGTGTTTGCTAGAAGTGTATGAATACTGACTGGGGAATTGAAGGTGTGAAAGACAACTGTGTAGGTGGTTAGAGGCCTGCATGCATAGTGAATGGGCATTTGAAGCAGTCTATGTGCTAAGGCCTGGCTCACCGCACTGGTGGAGAAGTGTGGCTCAATGAGTGGAGAAGTGTGGCTCAATGAGTGGAGAAGTGTGGCTCAATGATTAGAGCGGCAGACCCTGATGCAGAGGTCTAGCCCGGGACAGGGTTCAATTCCCCGCCTCGGCGGGTCTTGGGCTCAAAAATTCCACGGACCTGATCATTCTCGCCTCGGTGCCTATTCCAATCATGGAGTCCCACTCTGCAACTCTGGGCAATAGCTTGCTTAATCTCCATAACGGCCCCCACAACGCTAAGGATGCCTGGCCTCCACCTTGGGGGTGCCCAGGAGTGGACGCCTCACAGGGAAAGCTAGGATGGGTTCCACAGCGGTATTCGTACAAGCGCCTTGAGACCCTTGCGGGTGAGTAGTGCGCTATACAAGTATCAAATTTACTGCATGAGTACTTGAGAACTGACGGAATGATTAGAGTACAGCAAGGAGAGTGTCTGGGTGAATTTATAAGTGGTTGGCTTTTGACACAGTGAATGGATTAGTACTTGGTACTGAATGTGTCACTAGAGGAGTGCAAATCGAGTGACAGGATGTTTGCTGGACTGTATGGATACTGACTAGGGAATTGAAGAAGTGAAAGACAAGTGTATAGTATGTTAGAAGACCCCATGCATACTGCACAGACATTTGAAGCAGTCTATGTGGTAATGTATGGTTCACAACATGAGTACTTGGAAACTGACTAAATCATCAGACTACTGCTAGAACAGTGCCTGGGTAAAACTTTTACATTTTCAGTTCTGGCACAGTGAAGAGAATAGTACATGGTACTGCACTTTAGTGTCAAACCCTGACTCATTTTATCAATGCATAAGCAAAGAATAGCTTCTAAAGCTACTAAAACTTGACAACATGACCGATTTTAAAACCGTTATCTGTCAGCAAATACACCATGTTACCAAAAACTTTTACCACAATCCTTACCCAAATGTACACCGACTCACAGTGTGATTTTAGACAAGCAACACTATCCCTAGCAGTTTACCAAAACTCATTCACTAGTCTAGAAGAGGTAAGGGTACTGCACACAATCTACATATTTAAGTACAGCACATTAGTTTCAAAGCATGACTCATTTAATCAACGCATAAGCAAAGACTGGCTTCTAATGCTACTGAAACTTGACAACATGACAGGTTTTAAAAGAGTTATCTGCCAGAAAATACACGATGTTACCAAATGCTTCTCTCACAGTGGTTCCCAAATGCACACAGACTCACAGTGTGATTCTAGACAACAACCACTATACCTAGGAGTTTACCAAAAATCATTCACTACTGTGGAAGTGATAAGGGAACTGCACACAATCTACATATTTCAGGACTGCACTATTGTGTCAAAGCCTGACTCATTTAATCAAAGCATAAGCAAAAACTGGCTTCTAATGCTACTAAAACTTGACAACAAGACAGGTTTTAAAACAATTATCTGTCAGCAAATACACGATGTTACCAAATGCTTCTCTCACAGTGGTTCCCAAATGCACACAGACTCACAGTGTGATTCTAGACAAGCAACACTATCCCTAGCAGCTTACCAAAACTCATTCACTACTGTGCAAGGGGTAAGGAGACTACACACAATCTACATATTAAAGTACAGCACATTAGTGTCAAAGCATTAATCATTTTATCAATGCATAAGCAAAGACTGGCTTCTAATGCTACTAAAACTTGACAACATGACAGGTTTTAAAAGAGTTATCTGTCACCAAATACACAATGTTACCAAATGTTTCTCTCACAGTGGTTCCCAAATGCACACAGACTCGCAGTGTAATTCTAGACAACAACCACTATACCTAGGAGTTTACCAAAAATCATTCACTACTGTGGAAGTGATAAGGTAACTGCACACAATCTACATATTTCAGGACTGCACTATTGTGTCAAAGCCTGACTCATTTAATCAAAGCATAAGCAAAAACTGGCTTCTAATGCTACTAAAACTTGACAACAAGACAGGTTTTAAAACAATCATCTGTCAGCAAATACACGATGTTACCAAATGCTTCTCTCACAGTGGTTCCCAAATGCACACAGACTCACAGTGTGATTCTAGACAAGCAACACTATCCCTAGCAGCTTACCAAAACTCATTCACTACTGTGCAAGGGGTAAGGAGACTACACACAATCTACATATTAAAGTACAGCACATAAGTGTCAAAGCATGAATCATTTTATCAATGCATAAGCAAAGACTGGCTTTTAATGCTACTAAAACTTGACAACATGACAGGTTTTAAAAGAGTTATCTTTCACCAAATACACAATGTTACCAAATGCTTCTCTCACAGTGGTTCCCAAATGCACACAGACTCACAGTGTAATTCTAGACAACAACCACTATACCTAGGAGTTTACCAAAAATCATTCACTACTGTGGAAGTGGTAAGGGAACTGCACACAATCTACATATTTCAGGACTGCACTATTGTGTCAAAGCCTGACTCATTTAATCAACGCATAAGCAAAGACTGGCTTCTAATGCTACTAAAACTTGACAACATGACAGGTTTAAAAAAAGTTATATGTCAGAAAATACACGATGTTACCAAATGCTTCTCTCACAGTGGTTTCCAAATGCACACTAACTCACAGTGTGATTCTAGACAACAACCACTATACCTAGGAGTTTACCAAAAATCATTCACTACTGTGGAAGTGAAAAGGGAACTGCACACAATCTACATATTTCAGGACTGCACTATTGTGTCAAAGCCTGACTCATTTAATCAAAGCATAAGCAAAAACTGGCTTCTAATGCTACTAAAACTTGACATCAAGACAGGTTTCAAAACAATTATCTGTCAGCAAATACACAATGTTACCAAATGCTTCTCTCACAGTGGTTCCCAAATGCACACAGACTCACAGTGTGATTCTAGACAAGCAACACTATCCCTAGCAGCTTACCAAAACTAATTCACTACTGTGCAAGGGGTAAGGAGACTACACACAATCTACATATTAAAGTACAGCACATTAGTGTCAAAGCATGACTTATTTTATCAATGCATAAGCAAAGACTGGCTTCTAATGCTACTAAAACTTGACAACATGACAGGTTTTAAAAGAGTTATCTGTCACCAATTACACAATGTTACCAAATGCTTCTCTCACAGTGGTTCCCAAAGGCACACAGACTCACAGTGTAATTCTAGACAACAACCACTATACCTAGGAGTTTACCAAAAATCATTCACTACTGTGGAAGTGGTAAGGGAACTGCACACAATCTACATATTTCAGGACTGCACTTTTGTGTCAAAGCCTAACTCATTAATCAACGCATAAGCAAAGACTGGCTTCTAATGCTACTAAAACTTGACAACATGACAGGTTTAAAAAAAGTTATCTGGCAGAAAATACACGATGTTACCAAATGCTTCTCTCACAGTGGTTTCCAAATGCACACTAACTCACAGTGTGATTCTAGACAAGCACCACTATCCCTAGGAGTTTACCAAAACTCATTCACTACAGTGGAAGTGGTAAGGGAACTGCACACAATCTACATATTTCAGGACTGCACTTTTGTGTCAAAGCCTGACTCATTTAATCAAAGCATAAGCAAAAACTGCCTTCTAATGGTACTAAAACTTGACAACAAGACAGGTTTTAAAACAGTTATCTGTCAGCAAATACACGATGTTACCAAATGCTTCTCTCACAGTGGTTCCCAACTGCACACATACTCACTGTGTGATTCTAGACAAACAACACTATCCCTTGCACTATACCAAAACACATTTCTTCATCTAGAGGGAGTACTACATTTTAATATAGAAACATAACTAATTTCACAAATTCATAAACAATGACTTTTTTCTAATTCTTCCAAAATATAAAAACAGCACAGTTATCTGTCTGCAAACACATGAAAAACACAAATGCTTATCACAGAATGGTTTCTACATGCACACACACTGTCAATAAGATTGTAGAGAAAAAAAGTACTCCCTACACTTTAGCAGGAGAAATACATTAGTCTGATTAAAATCAAAATAGTCTACATACATCCCCTCACAATTAAATAACTCACCTTTCAAGTTGTTTTGTAGATTAAGAAGTATATCAGTCACACACAGAACCTCTGCACTGTGCACCTCTCAGCAAAAACAACGAATGGAAAAGATTCCCTTTCATTTTCCAAACATATACGTGTAAACATCAAATCACAATCCTTCACACATAAATTCAAAAGCAAACACACATTACTATTGGTTAAACATTTCAACCCTTTCCAAATGAAATACATTTCAACCCTTCCCCCAATCTGCCTTCTGCCTGTTACCATAGAAACAGGTCATGGAACACACAGGTCACAAGTTCAGCACACAATGTTGCTAAACAAGACAGCAAGTGTGCTTGACTTTTCAACATATCAGCTTATCATATATAATGTTCGTTACAATCAGTTTTTGTTAACCAATAAGAATCATGCCTTTAAAAAACAGAAATATACACCCTACCTTTCAGTGTAGAAAGTTGTCATACAACCAATGATTTGTCTATTTTCAATTTTTTTTCCTTAGATCCGTGCACCCAACGCGAGAGAATCCGTGCACCAAAAGCGGTAGGATGCGCACACTGTGCGCGCATTCCACCGTTTTTTGTTTTTTTTAAAAAGGGGGCCCCGGGGGGTCCTTCTGGGACCACCTAAGAACCTCTAGAGGGTCAGAGTATTTCCACTCTGCCCCCTTTATATGTTTTACACACTTATTCCCCTTGCTTCTTCAGCCTCGCTTCTACCGAGGCAGAAAATGGCCGCCAACAGTTCCTGGTTTCGAATGGTGACAGACACTCGACAGCCAATTAGCATTCAGCGCGCGATCGAGAGGGTGCGTGCTCAGTTCGGGGAGTGTGCGCTTACGGTGTGGGTAGGGTCCGCGGATCCTCCCCGGCCATAGATATATATGTACTTTTAACTCTAATTTTCTCAGGAACTACTGAACGGATTCACACCATTTATGCAAAAGGCACGAGTCTGAACTGAGGACTACCTCTTTGCCAAATTTGGTGTAATTCCGTTCTGCTGTTCGGGCTGTTGTTGCGACAACAGATCCTATGGGAAATTGCATGGGGAAAACGCTTTTTGGTACTCCCCTTTTTTCTCGTCCCCCGCTTGACGAATCATCACGAAACTTTCAGGGTAGGAGCGGACGGTGAAAAAACTTAAAAAAAAAAAAAAATTACATAACTTAGCATTTAAAAAACCATACAAATTCACTGAAAAAACCATAGGTTTCACACACGTTATAGTTAGGAATTAGCATTTAAAAAACCTTGCAAATTCACTTAAAAAACCATAGGTTTCACACATGTTATAGTTAGCTGGACATTTCACTCATGAAAAACCATTGAAATTCCCCCGTTATAGTTAGTGCAGGCAACTATAACTCACGCGACCGCAATCCTCTGCTGATGACGTCAGATATTACATCACTGATGACATATGTGTCTTTCTGAAAAAAAAATATTTTTAATATATGTATAGCTAAAAATTAATGGAAGAAGACATGGGTAAATAAGTGTCTAAATACAGTGATGTAATATCTGACATCATCAGCAGAGGATTGCGGTCGCGTGAATTATAGTTGCCTGCACTAACTATAACGGGGGAATTTCAATGGTTTTTCACGAGTGAAATGTCCAGCTAACTATAACATGTGTGAAACCTATGGTTTTTTAAGTGAATTTGCAAGGTTTTTTAAATGCTAATTCCTAACTATAACGTGTGTGAAACCTATGGTTTTTTCAGTGATATATATATATATATATGTATATATATATACACACACACTAGCAGATAATATATGAAATTGCAGGTAGGAACACACATTGGAAATTAAACATACATCAAGTGGAAAATATTTTTTCTTAGTTCTCAGACAGTGCTTTCACAGTATGTATGTAGATTTTCATTCCCAATACAAGAACCCAAATGTGCATAACACTAGCAAGACTTCTAAGAAATTGTTGTCATCCTTGAACTATAGGAAAAAAAAATTATAATGATTTGGAAAAAACCCTATGGGGTCTGTGCATACCAGACTATAATGTGTAAAGAGCAGAATTTACAGACCACTGCCAGTCATACACCATTTTCACATTCTACTCCTTAAAATATATGTTGCTTAAAATAAGACCACAACAGAGAAGAGATATAACTCTACTGAAGAACGCAATGCCTAAAGTGGTCATCACCCTTGGTTGGCTGCATGACGACATACAGAGACATCAAGAAGATAGCCAATATAATTTGGTGACCTATCAATAATTCCATTCCATTCATAAAACTTTATTTCGGCACAAATGGCCATAGAAGCACAGTTTAAAAACAGTAGATTAAAATGGTTAAAATACAAATACATAAAAGATAAAAAGAGAGTCAACAATCCACGCTCTATAGCAGCATTTGCAGGCATCAGCCATCTTAAAGAACAGGACATAAAGTGCTTATGCAAAATACATTAGGTGGCTTGTTCCCATCAATTTTCCAAGCATTATTTTCCTCCATTTTGTATTATAAGTTTAAAATGACGCTTCGCGTAAAAAGGTTGGCTAGGAAAATGGAAAAAATGCATTTACTCAGACAGCATATTTGCCTCCAATTGTCAGTACAGTTAAAGTCAAATAAAAGCCATGTACATTAAGGGACCATGTTCTATATGCATTCAGTTTCAAGGAATGATGGACCTTAGAAATAAATCGATTGTCTCTGGGAGTACCAAATAAGTACAGTTTGTGCAAAATTCATTGTTTAAAACATGTCATAGGCAATTGTCAATCCTATTTACAGCTTGCTTAAGATGGCTCTGCGTGTGTACCACATGGCGAATAAAAAGCGTGAGATTGAAAAAACAATGGGCATGCACGTGTCAGATTTTAAAATCCTGTACACGTTGTGACAGTGTCTGTACCCCAAATTCCTACCAAGCTGAATAAGCCAACACGACCTTGCCTTCTTGTACTCCTGACAGAAAAATATCACATGGAGATCGGTCTCTTCTACATTGTGACACATAGGGCACTCTGCATTTATATGTCCCTCCCACTTTTTTGTGAATGAACGCAGTGGTAGGACGCCATACCTGAATTGCAGATAAAGCTTTTTTACCAGAAGCAGCTGCATGTCGTCCAACACTGGTTCTAGAATATATATAGATTTTACATCCAGAAACTCAGCCATCAGTCTCCCTAGTGAGGGTCTCCTCTCAAGCTGGGAGATTTTATGGCCTCTATAACTCTGTACCAAGGCTTTTCTGGAAGTTATTTGGGAGGTTTCTTCAGCATTGTACCACAGACTGCCCCTGCCCAGGTCCTCACATGTTTTCTTAATGTACAACAGCCAGGGCAACTTCCCTGCACCTCATAACCCCATAACATCAATCAATTCTTCTCTATAGGAGACTAATTCAGGGGTAGACCACAGGCGCCGCCAGTATAATATAGGTCTAAGGGCAGCTTATTCCTCGATGGGTCTGATCCCTAGATCCATACGTAAAGGTGTTAGAGGTGTACTAGGTGGCAGACCCATAAGTTGTCTGGCAAATAGGTTCTCAGTACGGGCTAGCTGTCCAGATAGACAGTACCCCCATAGTTCTGCTTCATAAAATACAGCCGTCCTGGCCTGGGCCTTGTACATTTTCAAGGCTGGACTCACCAGTTTTTCAGAGCAAGTCCTATATAGTTTTAGAATGCCACCCGTGGTCTGGGATAGTTTTAGACCTATTTTGCTGATTTGCGCTCCCCAGTCCATTCTCTCTGTCAATGTGCTTCCCTCTCTCGTGGACTTCCATCCAGGCAGGGGTTTGGGTGGGTGGAATTACCTACATTAAAAGCCATGTACTTTGTTTTTTGCGCATTAATTTCTAGTCCTCGTTGTTTACAGAAGGCGCTAAAGTTATTCAGGGTCCTCTGGATTCCCATGGGGGATTTGGCAAGCAGGAGCGTATCATCTGCAAACATGAGGGCAGGTATTGTGCATTTCACCAACCTGGGAGCATCGATGTTTGCCCTGGCATTCAATGATTTAATAAAGCCATTAATGAAAAGGCAGAAGAGAGTTGGGGCCGGGACACAGCCCTGCCGGACCCCTCTCACGACAGGTAAGGGGGATGAAAGTTCGCCATTTTTGCCAAGTCTAATTCAAGCAAAGTTGCCCTCGTGTAAGCCTTTTAACTGGTGGCAAAGATAATCTGGGACTTCCATATCTAATAGAGTTACCCAGAGTTTGTCCCTCGGTACTTAGTCGAAGGCTGATTTAAGGTCTACAAATATGAGATAGAGGATGCCACCCTCTATACTCACAGTTTTCCAATGAATCATCTGTAGCCTTAGAATCTGGTCAGTTGTTGATATCTTACTTGAAACCCAGCTTGGAGGGGGGGTAAGGATGTTGTGTTCCTCCATCCAGTTGTGCAGGTGCCCCTAAAGGACCCGTGCAAAGATTTTTTGACTTACGTCTATCAAACTAATCGGACGATAGTTGACAGGTAAGAGCGGTGAGCCCTTTTTATAGATTGTTATTATTTCGGCCCCTGCCCAGGTGGTGGGGATTGCCATACCTTGGAGAATTGCATTAAACAGGGAAGATAAATAGGGGGCCCATACAGTTGGCTCAGAGCGGAAGAGATCTCCGGGGATCTTGTCCAGCCCTGCGACTTTTGCTGATTTGATCATGCCCAGGGCCTCGGATACTTCTCTCAGCGAGATCGGTGGGCTTTCTACGAATGTCGTGCACGGAGATGGTGAGGGTCTGTTAGCTAGCCCTTCCCCGACTTCAGCCCTTGAATAATGTGATTCAAAGTGGGCCTTCCACACTTGTTCATTGATGTTGGGTTCTATAGCTGATTTTCCCTCCTGAGACCCTGAATTGATGATATTCCAAGAGGACCTCAAATCGTGATTTAATAGGGCACTTCTGAGCTCAATCCATTTTTGAGATTCTCAACTTTTTTTGGCCTTGGCAAGGGCATTCTTATATTTTGCCCTTGTGTCTTTAATCACTGGCCTAACATTACTTTTGACAGCAGTGACAAGGTCCTTTTTAGCCACACGGCACTCAGAGTTAAACCATGGATGTTGGGACATTTTAGTCACCCTAGGTTTTTTATTTTGATAAAAGTAAGCGGCCATAGAAGTGAACAGCTCTTGATGGTTTTTAAAAATTATTGAATTATAATTAGGAGTGCTCTCTGTCTCTGCAGCTTCGTATGCAGCCATGAGATATGGAAGGATATGTTGGTAGAGCATGGCCATTTTTTCTTCTGACTGCGAGAATTCAGTTATCACTACTTTCTCTAGACCCTTAGTTTAAGGAAAATGAGATAAGAGTTTGGCAGTTTCAATGATAATTTTGGTTTTAATGTAAAACAAGTTGCATTACACTCTATCTATCCAAATACAGTTTTTAATAGACTTTGGTGACCTGGTCTAATGCTCTCTCCCTGATGTAAAAGGATGGTGATTTTATTGTATGTTTTGCCTCCTAGAGAAATCTGCTCTGATTTGAAGTTGAAAATTTCCGTTTTAATTTTAGTGATATCTGCTCTGCACCTTTATATCATTAAGATGACATATCTGTTGTTGTTGTCAACAATTAGAGTTGATAATACTTCTGCTCCACAGTCTTCACATACATTATTTTGCAATATTTGTTTATTACTTAGTCAAATGGCACAATATGCATTCTGGTATGGATACATACACAAATCGCTCTGACATGATGTGAGTAGTGTTGGAATACTGACAATTCTCACATTTATGTTACCGTGCATAGCTTATTCCACATATTTATTTATTGGTAGATGCTCATTTTCCAAAATATCTAACATCACTATTAGAAATTCTTGTGCACATTTTGGAGAATTGAGTGTAAATTGCATGTCACAAGTGCATGTGTCAACACAATTGCATATACTTGTTGTGGAGCGAAAAGCATATTTTTGGGTTTGTACATTCATCACTAAAATTAAGAGTGCTCTACACAATGTCTTATCTCTATTTCCCTCAATTCCATCAATCAATGGTGGTAGCACAAACAGAACATTAAGAACTAGATTGCTATAACAGTTCACTCCAAAACTCTACAAGTTACAGTACTGAAAGTGGCCTAACAGATGACTGTGCAACTTAACAAATCCCCTCTTTGAAAACTTTTTACCCTAGACTTATAAGTGCTGCATCTAGACTTAATCCGTGGGATTTATGAATGGTAACTGCATAGGCCAAACATAGGGCAAAATGTTCTCTATGTGCATACAAATCTTTCACTAAGAGAAACCTAGCACTACAACTACCTATTTGTTTTGGCTCATCAAATTCTTTATTTTAAATGTCTTTATTAACATTTTTAAGTTTATACCACTCAGCCTCAGCCCTCCCATATCCAATCCCCACACAAAGAAAAGGATCAAACACATGTACAAATGTACAATAAATACAATAAATATTGCTTTTCATTTTTAATTAAAACCTAACTTTTTTGATTTAATCAATATTGGGGCAGTATAATTCATCATATAAAAGATGGTAGAATAGAGCAGCAACAATTCCGGTAACAGGCTGCACAAACCCAAAGATTGACCCAAGTTACCACACAAAGTGGCATGTGCATGTTATACTGCCGATTGATTAACCCACTTAGTTTAACACTTCCAAATTCTCAGTCCCTTGTTCCTGGCTCGGTGACCCTTTCCTGCATATACCGCTTTTTCCAGATTATACACTGTTAGAAGTCGAGCTAGACATTGCTGAAAAGGAGGGTTTGCATCCAGCCAGGCTGAGGTGACATATAGCCTAAAAATAGACATGGAAATACTAAGCAAAGCCCCTCCCTCATCCAATCCCACGTTATTTTGTATTCCCAGTTATATTATGGGGGAGTTATAACTGTATTTAGTTACAGCTTGTCTCTAAAAACGTTATTGATTTCATCAATTAGTAGGGAGAGAGAGCCATTTGTAGCAAATATATGCACTATATCTGCCCCATACAAAGCGCACCGTGGACAGTGTGCTCTTCTCCCTCACCCCATTTAGCAATCCTACGTGGGGTACAGTATAGACAAAAACATATCTTGTAAAACTGGGCCTGAAGACGTGCAGACATTAACACAGCTTACGCTTACGATAAAACTTGATGAAAAACTGCGTCCAAAATGCCTAATTTCATTTGCCACTTTGCAGAATATTTTTCAAAATCATCTTTCATAAAATTATTCAAAAGATTATATATAATACCAATTCGGGGGGTGTTGGATCAATCAAATTCTCTATGAGATCACCTTAAAAAACCCGACAGCCCCGCCCCCTTACCCTGTAAAAAGTTCCTAATTTGAAGATACTTAAAAAATTCCTTATGGGTAAGATTGAAATTTAATCTAAGGTAATTATAAGAAATAATACCAAACAGTGAATAAAAGACCCCTAATTTGTTAATCCCAGCATTAAACCATGTAGTCATATAAGAGTCTTCGAAAATCTCAGGTAAATTTGTATTGCCCTGAAGGGGAGTGTAAAAATGTAATCTGCTCATACCCAGCCATCGACGACCTGAAGTCCAATCCTTAAAGGCAGCTTGAAGTGTCTTAAAGTGCACCCTTTTATAGAATCCAAAATCTCACTGCCACCATAGACAGCCCCAGGCTTTATGTACCGATTAATAACTCAAAGGGAGAGGGAGGATCTGACACATAATTGCTAGGGCGTTTCCAGTTTAGAAGCTTTATTCGACAATTGTCATAAAAGCACTAAAAACATATACAAAATACATCACAAAAAAATATCGAAAAAACATTTACACTAAAACAATGTAAAAATAGTATTAAATTCCAATAAAGCTCCAAAACAATAATAAAACCTTGATAAAAGTTATACATCTCGCATAACAGCTTAGATAAGACATCAATATTTAAATTTGACCAACAGCAGAGGATTTTAAAGTGCGAGTGCGAATGGCCCATGCCCATCCCAGAAACTTGGCAACAGCAATAGCTATAATAGGACCACAATCGGAGCCTAAAGTTCTTAGTGCAGGCATACAGCTCCGTGTGCCCAGAGAAATACAAACTGATCTCAGCCATTTTCGGCGTGGAGCCACATATAGCGGACAAACAAAAAATATATGGGAAATGGTTTCGTCCTCAGACCTACAATAGTGGCACTTGCTACTCGTGGATGAGTCCCATTTATATGTAAAAGACTTAGTGGGAAGGGAGCCTATCCTAAATTGGAAGTATAGTTTCCGATCAAGTGGCTTCTCTATTAGGTCCCAAAACAACTCACAAACAGGCCTGGTTTTGAAATCCAAGAACCGGCCTGACAAGCTAGTTGCTACAATCCCATTAAATGATGATGACAATAACATGTCCCAATATTTATGCTTTAGTTCAGACTTGGTTGGAAAGGCGGTGGACTCTGGGAAATCCCAGAGACACAACAAGTCCAGTTTGGCAAGTAAGGTTCTGATCTCTTTAAGCCATCCTATTTTGTGAAAGCGATCCAGAGCAATCACATCTTTTAGACCCAATGCAAAGTGTGAGAGCTCCGGAGTGGACCATAGTCGCCTCCAATATAAGAGTGGACGTAGCTTTGCCATATCCTCAGTTCTCTTCCTGCCTAGATCTAAACGGAGTGGGGTCATCGGTGTACTTTGTGGTACCCCAACCAGGCAGCGAAGAAACTTATTTTCTGCCAGAGCTAAACGTCTTAGATCACTAAATCCCCATAGCTCAGCTCCATACAGGGCTGAGCTCACCACTTTGATGTTATAAATTACCAGGGCCGGGGTTACAGGTTTGGTAAATTACATTTTATGTTTCATCAACAGAGCACCTATGTGCTGGTGATGTTTTAGGACTGTAAGATTCAAATGATGTTTCCAGCCCATGTCCTTTTGGAGAGAGATGCCTAGGTACGTGAAAGCATCAACCTGTTCCAAAGGCTCATTGTTTAATAATATCCTTCCCCTAAAGGACTTGTGCTGGTTAAGTGACAGAAACTTAGTTTTTGAGGTATTAATCACTAGTCCTCTCTGGGTACAGAAATTGCTGAATGCGTTGACAGCCTTTTGTAACCCACTCGGGGTTCTAGAAATAATCAAAGTGTCATCCGCAAACATGAGGACTGGGACACGAATGCCCGCCAGAGTGGGGGCATCAGATGGCGTACGGGAGAGGTACTCCACCACCCCATTGATGTACAACGAAAACAGGGTGGGGGCTAATACACATCCCTGCCGAACGCCATGCTCGACTGGGAAAGTGTCAGTAACCTCGCCCTGTGACCCCCATCTAATCCTGGCTAGGGCGTTTCTGCAGGAGCACCAAACATTGCAATAGGGTGGTAGCCCAATAATATAGTTTAAGGTTAGGAAGAACCAACGCCCCCGGTCTCTAGGGAGTGACCGAAACTTTACAGATCTTCTTGGCTTCTAGTAAGCACATAGCAATTGTGAGTAGATAACAGCAAATTTCTTCAACCATTGATTGGAAAATGCAAGTGGGATAGCACTCATTAAATATAACATTTTGGGGAAGAAGATCATCTTGATTATATTACATCTACCCGCCATCTATTTTTAAATCTTCTCTGCTAACGGGGATATATTTTCCATTCTATTCAATAACTTTATTTCGGTCTCAAGGACCATAAAAGTACAGTTCATAGCAGTATAAAAACGACAGTATATACAATTAAATCATGGATAGTGCACATCATAGAACTGCTACCTGTGCCAATGTATAGAAAGAAAACTGTACATTTGATAATGAATGAACCTGTTTTAGAATACATGCAATAATGTGATTCGATATTAAAGTGCAAGTGTGAAAAAAAGGTCCATTAACAAATAAAACAGGTAAAATTGGGCGACTTTCCCAAGTTAAAACAGTAAAAATATGTATGTACAAAAAAATAACAACATGATTACTAGTTTAAGAAGGTCCGCCGGGCATGCCACATGGAATTTAAGAAGAGGGAAACAGGAAAAACAATGGGGGCGTGAGTTTACATTTTCATTAATGATCTCATCTAGATTAGCCTTTATGGAAACACCTAGATAGACTACACTTTTAACCACTCTATTGTCTGCCAGAGAGATATACTCATTAATAAAAATTTAAGTATTTTCTTTATTTAAAGAATACCCTGAAATAAATGCAAAGATCTGAGCTTCTTCTTCTACTACCTTAATAGACAGTTCTGGATCGGGGTAACCAGAGAAATGTCATTAGCATAGGCTAAAATCGTTGTATCCCATGCTTGTTGCAAAACCGGGGGAATATTTATATATATAAAGGGGTCGATATACAGTGTGAATAATAGAGGGGAACATGCACAGCCTTGCCACCCCCCCCTTGAGATCTTAAATTGCTCTGTCATTTCCCCGTTAATGTAAACACTGGCAGCTGGTTCAACATATATATATTTTGTTTTTTGCAAAAACTATTTTTATTGCATATTTTCAGTTACAATTACCTTTCATTAATTACCCTCATGCTTTCAACATATAGTGAGTGCTTTAACTGCCCTAATGAATTCAGCCCTATCCCCTTTCTTTGCATAGAAGCCCAGGGTTAATGCCAGGAGAAGACAGAAAGGAAATGAGAAAATGGTCAGTCAGTGCTTTGAAAAATTAATTGACACATACCACCAATTTCAAATGTATATGTGCAAAAAAATTGTGTAAGAAAGGAGAAAGTATCTCACGTGCGCACCACCAGAGGAGCTACTGGCAGGTTCTAGCTGGTGAGAACCTTTTTCAAAGCACTGACTGACCACTTTCTCATTTCCTTTCTGTCTTCTTCATTTTAATAAATTACGAGGCACGCAGGATTGGGCTACACTAAGCTATTATATAAATTATCTTTCCTCTTCCCAGTCCTGTAAATATATATAAATTGAGATAAGTGCCTATATGTGCCAGATCTTTGTTGTTAAAATAGTGTTGAGTGGAGGGTGCTCGGGCACATTTTTGCCCTCTATAGCTCCTTATTGGAATTATTAATGCCAGGAGACCCTATCGAATGATTCTTCGGCATCAAGCATGATCACAGCCATAGGGTCCTCGGATACCTGCCCATCGTCAAACAGAGAACTGATCCTTCTGATATGATCTATCGTACCTCTCCCAGGGATAAATCTGTGTTGCCATTCGGACTCTATCTTGTGGATCACCAGAGATAATCAAAAAGCTAAAGGTTTTGAATACATTTTTTGAATCCCCGTTGATTAAAGTAATCGAGCAATAGGAGCCAAGCTCCTGAATCAGTTTGTACTTCTTAGGGAAAATAATAATTTTAACCAAAGTCCATGACCCCTTATAAATGTGCTTACACTGGACTGTAATAAAATTAATTATTTGATCAGAATTTGTTTTATAAGATTCAGTTGGTATTAGGTCAGTACCCGAGGCCTTCCTATCGGGTAAACTGGACAAAGCCAAGATGATCTCATACCAGGACAGAGGGCCTGGGAGATGCTCTTGCTCTTCCCTGGTTAGTTGTTTTAGCGGACTGGAGTCTAGATATGTACAAGTTAAAGCCTGTATCTAGTAGGCCTCCCTCTAAGGTCCCTCAGAATATAACACTTGGTAGTAATTTTGGAAGGAAGCTTAAATCTTAATTGGCTCTGATACCAATCAATGTATTGGGTCCCTAATCGCTGAGACCTCATTATGTGTAATTTCCTGTCTGGTTCTCATTGCTGTTGTGTCCTATTTTTCCACTAAATTTGTAAGCTTTTTCCCTCTGTGCAATTAGTTTGTCTGCTGATTTTTTAGCAAGAATTTCCCCAATTGCACCTTGGCCAACACCACCTCCATTTGGGCCTCCTCTACCTCATTCCTCTGTTGTTCTGTAATTAGATTTTCTTCTGCCTGAGCCAAGTTCATCTCACAATCCTGCAAAATAAGTTTTCTCATCTTTCCCCCTCTTCAGAGACAACTGAATAGTTTCCCCCTGTATACATGCAATATCCATCTTTGTATAGTAGGGCCCTCTCAAAACTCCAAGGGGAAACCTTCTTTGCAAACCCCGCCCACTGAAATTTAAAAATTAGCGGGCTACGGTCAGATAAAAATCTAGAATCACGTTCGAGCTGGCCATCCTGTACTAGAGATGAATACACAAAGAAATTATCCAATCTTGCATGCGATTGATTTGAGGCAGAATAAAAAGTAAACCCATGTTCCGTCAGTTTTAAATTGGACCAAACATCCCTAAGCCCATGTGTCGGGCATAAATTCTCTAAAGATTGGAATATTTTCAGCTTTCTAGCTGTGTATCTCTGGTTCATGACCCAGTTACTTGGTACATTAATATTCAAATTACCGCACAATATGATTGGCAAGGACCTATGTGCTAACTCATTGGATAACCAATCAAGTGCCTCAGGTCATCAATTATACTGCCATAAACTGAACATAATGTAAAAGAAGAAAAACAAGAAGACCTACATCATGCAATAGCTCATCGTCCAAGCCATGCTCCTGAATTTTATTAAATTGCAACATGTTATAGTGGGCTAAAATTGCAACCCCAATTATTCTGTAACCTAAACTCCTTAACAAACCCTTACGTGCCTCCTCTATGTGAGTTTCTTGTAGACAAATAATGTCTGCATATAACAGTTGAAGCCCTTGAGAAACATTTTGCCTTTTCGTGGAATCGTTTAACCCACAGATATTCAGCATAGCTATCCATAATTTCCTGGTTAGTACCATCAGAGAAGCCGTAATCCCTTCATCTCAATACCATTCCTAAATTTCTTAAACAGGGCTTTAAGCTTGTTGATTAAAAGAAAAGCAGCAATAAAGAAACACTTTGTCCCTCAATCAAGGACCAATGCTTGTGATGAGTCAACTTGCCCCCCCACATGAACCCTGGCCCTCCACACCCAACCCTCAACAGCTGAGCAATCAGGAGATGCCTAAATGATGAGATCTACCCCACCGCACCATTCACCCATGCCAACAAAAATGTGAATACCTTCTGATTACCTTAGACAACATTTCTCGTTAACTGTCACTATTATTTACTTCACTTCAATAAACTGCTGTACCTCTCACCTGATTAAGCTCCTTTAAATATTCTTGAGGTTGGATGTCAGAGGTGAAGCTACGAGTTTAGCTGTTAGCTATCAATTTTAGTCTAGCAGGGTTTTGAAGATAGACCTCTGCACTCATTTTTTGAAAGGGTGCAAGCAATTGCCGGAGATGCCATCTTCGCTCAACGGTTGCATGCGCAAAATCGAGTTTGACAAAAAAAGACACCCCCCATGCAATTTTTGGGTGTTTGGGTGAGCTTGATCATAAACAAATTGCCTCTGCAATCAATCAATCATTGTAGAGCGCACTACTCACCCGTGAGGGTCTCAAGGCGCTGAAGGAGGGGGGAGCTGCTACTGCTCGAACAACCAGGTCTTGAGAAGTCTCCTGAAGGTCAGCAGGTCCTGGGTCTGTCGCAGGTGGATGGGGAGGGTGTTCTATGGCTTGGCAGTGAGGTGGGAGAAGGATCTGCCGCCGGTGGTCATTCGGTGGGTGCGTGGAAGAGTGGCAAGGTCAAGGTCAGTGGAGCAAAGCTGGCGGTTGGGAGTGTAGAAGGTGAGTCGTTTGTTGAGGTATGCTGGTCCGGTGTCGTGGAGTGCTTTGTGAGTGTGGGTGAGGAGCTTGAAGGTGATCCTCTTGTTGACGGGGAGCCAGTGCAGGTCCCTTAAGTGGGCAGTGATGTGGCTGTGGTGGGGGATAGCGAGGATGAGGCATGCGGAGGCGTTCTGTACACGTTGCAGTCTCTTCTGGAGTTTGGCCATGATTCCCATATAGAGGGCGTTGCCGTAGTTCAGCCTGCTGCTGACAAGGGCCTGGGTGACCTTCCTTCTGGTTCCGGTGGGGATCCATCTGCAGATCTTGCGAAGCATACGGAGGGTGTTGAAGCAGGAGGAGGAGACGGCGTTGACTTGCTTGGTCATTGACAGAGATGAGTCCAGGATGAACCCCAGGTTGCGAGCGTGGTCAGTGGGTGTTGGTGCAGCTCCCATCGAGGCTGGCCACCAGGAGTCGTCCCAGGCGGAGGGGGTGAAGCCGACGATGAGGACCTCCGTCTTGTCCGATTTCAGTTTCAGCCGACTGTTCTTCATCCACTTGGCGACGGCCTTCATTCCTTTGTGAAAGTTGGTTTTGGTGGCCGTGGGGTCTTTGGTGAGGGAGAGGATCAACTGGGTGTCGTTGGCGTATGAGATGATGTTGAGGTTGTGTGATCAGACGATGTTGGTGAGTGGTGTCATGTAGATGTTGAAGAGGGTCGGGCTGAGGAATGATCCCTGTGGTACGCCGCAGGTGATCTTGGTTGCTTCTGATCGGAATGGTGGGAGACGCACTCTCTGGGTTCTGTCGGTGAGGAAGGAGGTGATCCAGTCAGGGGCTTTGTTACATATCCCTGCGTTGTGGAGGCGTGTGCGTGGCAGACGGTGTCGAAGGCGGCCGAGAGATCTAGGAGGATGAGGGCCGCGGTTTCGCCATTGTCCAGCAGGGTCCTGATGTCATCAGTGGCGGCGATGAGGGTGGTTTCAGTGCTGTGGTTGCTGCGGAATCCGGACTGGGATGAGTCCAAGGTGTTGTTCTCTTCGAGGAAGCTGGTCAGTTGTCTGTTGGCGATCTTCTCAATGACTTTCGCCAGGAACGGTAGCAGGGAGATGGGCCGGAAGTTCTTGAGGTCCTTTGGGTCTGCCTGGGGTTTCTTGAGTAGGTCGTTGATCACTGTGTGTTTCCAGGTTTCTGGGAAGGTGGCGGTCTGGGAGGAGCTGTTGAGGATCTTTCGGAGTTGGGATCGATGATGGAGCTCGCTTTGTTGAAGATTGGATGGTGTTCATGGTTTTGAGGATGTCATCGTCATTGACATGGTTCCAGGAAGTCAGGAGGCCGGTGTGACAGGGGGGCGGTGGATCTGAGGTGTCGGCGGCTGTCGGGGGGGGACTGAGTGTTGAAGATGTCGTGGATGCATATGATCTTGTGGTGGAAGAAGGTGGCTAGAGGGTCGCAGAGGTCTTGTGACTGGGGGATGTCGCTGGAGCTGGGGTTGGCGAGTTCCTTCACGATGTTGAAGAGCTCTTTACTGTTGTGCGTGTTGTTGTCGATGCGATCCTTGAAGGAGGTCCTTTTGGCGGTTCGAATGAGTTGGTGGTGCCTGTGACTGGCATTCTTGAGGGCTGCGTGGTTGTCCGGTGTTTGCTCGAGGCGCCATTTCTTCTTGAGTCTTCGGCAGGTCTGCTTGGATGTCTGGAGGTCAGCGGTAAACCAGATGGCCCTTCTGTCGGTGCGTCTGTTTGAGGGTTTCTTGATCGGGGCGAGAGTGTTGGCGCAGTCGTTGATCCATTTCCTGAGGTTGTGGGTGCCTGTGTCAGTGTGGTCGGTTGGTGGGTCTCGGGCGAGGGTGGTGATTAGCTAGTCTTCGGTGACCCTGTTCCAGCTGCTGTGGGGTATTCGTTGCGGGTGGTTGTGTGTGGTGTTTTTCTCGAAGGAGAAGTGGATGCAGCGGTGGTCAGTCCAGTGGAGTTCGGTGGTGTGGCTGAAGTGACGTGGCTGCTGGCAGAGAAGATGGGGTCGAGCGTGTGTCCGGTGGAGTGGGTGGGTGTTGTGACGAGCTGTTTGAGACCGAGGTTGGCGAGGTTGTCAATCAGCGGGGTTGAGTTGCTGTCGTTGGCATTCTCGAGGTGGAAGTTCAGGTCTCCGAGGAGAATGTAGTCTGTGGAGGCCAAGGCATGCGAGCTGACGATGTCTGTGATGGAGTCGCGGAACTGTGGCCGGGGCCTGGGGTGTCTGTAGACGAGGGTTCCTCTGAGGGTGGTGTTGGGATCGATGTGGATCTGGAAGTGCAGGTGTTCGGCGGTGCTGAGGGTGTCTTCGGTGTTGGTTGAGATTCTGAGGGTATTTCTGTGGATGATGGCGATTCCTCCTCCCGGTCTGTTTGTGTGGTCCCTGCGGGTGATCTTGTAGCCATCCGGGATGGCTATGGCAATGTCGGGTGCCAATGAGGTATTCATCCAGGTCTCTGTCAGGAAAGCGACATCCGGGGAGGATGAGTCGAGCAGGTCCCTGAGTTCGACGGCTTGCCTGTGGATGGAGCGGGTGTTGAGCAGTATGCATCTGAGATGGTTGTGGCCAGCCCTGGTGGGAGGGCAGGATGTGCTGGTGTGCGCGGCGTCTGGTGTCGTTGGCGCTCGTGGGGGCCAGGGGGTCTGCTGCTGGGTGCGGACGGGCTTGCCTAGGCGCGCTAGCGATGCGTCCGCTGCGGGGCCGCCATTAAGAAGGGGAGGTGGGAGGGAGGAGCAGCTGGGAGGGCGAATGGGCGAGTGAGGTGGCGGGGCCACAGGGGACGCAGCGGCGGGAAAACAGACAGCGGGCAACTGAGGGAAAAGGAACCAGGGATCTACGGGGGGAGGGCTGCAGGACGACAGAAAAAGAGGAAGAAGGCAGGCAGGAAGGCAGATATAGTAGCCCAGAGGAGAGGGCCAAAAGTAGTGAAAGTAGTGAAATAAACACTGAAAAATGAAAAAAAGAAGCGAAAGCAGGCACAGGAGTCTCGAACTCGTGCTCGTGGCAGCAGCAGTGGCAGGAAAGACACGGGCATGAACAGGTGGTGCTAGCTGTGGGGTGTAGAGTGCGATCTGTCTGAACGCAAGGTCAAGGGTCGCTCTCCTCACCCCGCAGCGGCCGCCATTAAGAAGGGGGGGTGGGAGGGAGGAGCAGCTGGGAGGGCAAATGGGCGAGTGAGGGGGCGGGGCCGCAGGGGATGCAGCGGCGGGAAAACACACAGCGGGCAACGGGGAGAAAAGGAACCAGGAATCTACAGGAAGAGGGGGGAAGGACGACAGAAAAAGAGGAAGAAGGCAGACACAGTAGCCCAGAGGAACGGGTGAAAAGCTGTGAAAGTAGTGAAATAAACGCTGAAAAATAAAAACATAGAAGTGAGAGCGGGCACAGGAGTCTCAAACTCGCGCTCATGGCAGCAGCAGTAAGGACATGGGCACGAACAGGTGGTGCTCGCTGTGTGGCCTGGGGAGTGACCTGCCTGAACGCAGGGTCAAGGGTTGCAAAAAATTACCAAAATACACCAGCACTGCTCTTGGTCTTTCTCTTTCATTCATTGGGCGTTTCTTCAGCATTAGGGAGAACTGGTGTACCCGTTGAATTTCCAGGTGTCAGTTCCACTTAGACTGATCAGGAAATGCACCTTTTAAGAGATTCACCATGAATAGTCTGGTGTTACCCCCTCCACCCTCTCTGGGATCCCAAGAAATCATAAATTGTTCCTCCGTTGCCAGTTCTCTCGACCTTTCAGCTTTGACATAACATTGGACATGAGGGGTCCTTGAGAAATGCTTTGGGCTTTCAAAGAGTTAACCTCAATCTCAAGGTTCTCCGTCTGGCCCTCCACCATTGTTAGTCGGGCTGTGATCTCTACACAAGTTTTGTTCAATTTCAAGATCCCCCTTTGAAGCTTCTTGGAGGCAATTCTAGCCCGATGGCTTTTATTTTGGGTTTCCACCAGCATTTGTTTAATAGGAAAAAAATGGTGGTGATGGAGGGTTCCCTGGTCTCATCAGGTGCAGCACTAGATCCAACACTCAGAGTACTAATATTATGTGGGTCAGGATTCTCTCCATTGGGATAGGCAAGCTGAATGGCCGAATAGTCCAATTTCAGTTGCCGGCTATTCCTTTTCTTATTCCCCTTTTTCTTTCTTCACAAAGATTTCTTTAATTAAGTCAACAGCAGATCCTCCGCTGAAATGCTACTGTTTGTGTCTGATAACTCATCCTCACTTTTGGAAATATTGCCTTGGCTAGAAAAGTTCGGTCCGTCGGTTAGCAAACATTTTTTTTACCCCTTCATTTTGGGAAAAATCGAATTCTTAGTACAGATATTCATTTTTTCTTGGCCCCCCTCCGCTCCCTGTAAGGAATCCTGAACCGGACGATTACCGGGTATCGATTCGGTAGTACCTTTAGGTCAATCCTGCTCATTTTTTGAAGACTTTTGATTTTGACAGACTACCCGTACCAGGGAAGGGAGGGGCTCTAGAAGTGTCTTTTGGACAACGTTGTTACAGTTATTCCCTAGCTCTTTGAAAGTCCTACTCAAAAAGTCTGTAATCCTACTGCCAACCATAACCTTCTGGGTATCACTTTGGGAGACCATTACGTGGGAGGGTGCAAACATGCTTGCAATCAATGGCTGCATAGAACCACCTTCTATCTGTGCCGTGCCACGAGTTGTCCGCAGGGATGTTTTTCCCCCCCTGGTCTCCCACTTGCTCTTACTAAGGCCCTCACACTGTTTGCTTTGCTTGGCACGCTCGGACAGTATCACTGAAGAGGTTCCAGCACCGGCAGTGCCAAAGGCCAGTGAGCCTGCGGCACATGTCTTCGAGATATTCACCCCCCGCCAGTCATGACCTCAGAGAAACGAGCTCTCCGATACCATGGCAGCTAATATCTGCCACAAACAAGCAGTCGATGCAGCCACACAACTGCAGTAACAACCCGCTGGAGTGACTTGGAGTACTCAGTCCACTAAAGAGTCCATTTACAAGGGGGGTTATTGGGCTGCTGGAACCATGCCACACAGCTCAGTCCAGGTAATCGAGCTCCATAGTACCGAGGCATGGGATGAGGAGCGGTGAGTGAAGCGGTAGGTTGGTCAAAGGCTATCTTTGATCTTTTAACAGCCCCTGTTCAGAACACACCGGCACTCAAATTCTGACACAGGATGATTCTACAATTTTTAAAGAGGCTCCGATTTCTCTCTAATTCTGCTGTTCAAGACACAGATTTCTCTAGTATCTCCAATTTCTTAACCACTGATTGACTCAGTGGTAAATTCATACCTTGATGCTCCATCGTGTCTTTGCAGGGAATGCTATTAATGTCCTCATTCTCTAATGTCAGCATTTCTGCATTAAACTGCACACTCATCCAAAGTTTGCATAGGACATACAATATGTTTGTAAGTCTTTTGAAGCTCTTCCATTACAGCTAAGAGTTGGGATTTGGAAAAAGAATAGTTAAAGTGCGACTCTGAGCAGACAATTTTGCTTTCCTTGTGACTATCTCTATACTAATGTCTTTCAAAATGTCATCATACTTCTCATCTGCAGCCTGTCTCATATTCTAAGTGAGCTCTTTGTATTGGAAATCCAACCAAATGTTAATACTTCTATTACTGCCTAATGAATTTCTAGCTTCCTCATGAGCAATTCATTAAATGCTGGCTGCCCTTTCACAGGGGTCAACTGAAGTAGATCCCTAAAAACTAGAGCGTACTTATCACTGAAAAGAGTATCGGACTCTGCCCTGACAACTTCTTGCATGCTCAGGTGAAGAAAGGCAAGCCTTACGTTTGATAGCATGCTCACCTCATCTATAATCAACTTCAATTTCTTAAGAACTCTTGATAATTCATGAAAAGCATCACAAGATAACTTACGATACTCTAGTTTATTGTCATATTCCACTGGCAACATCAGAAGTCGATGCAAAGTAATACCATTCACATTGTGTGCAACAAGACCAGTGGGTGCTGTCACAACACCAGAAAGATTGCAATCTGTCTTTTTGTAGACATATCCAGTGGCTGCTTGTTCACTAACATACAGAAGTGGTGCATATTCACAGTTATCATGCAGAATTCAATGATCCACTGATTCAGTTATCTCCTGGTATATCTATAGATGTTCTTCATTTAATTTATCTTCTAACTCATCTAAGTCTATAAGTTGAATCTTGACTTGGTCCATAACATTCTGAATCTCATTCATTGCAATGGCTGCCTCATTCCCAATAATTGGCTGACCAAGTGGATCTTGACTAGGAGATCCTGAACTCTGGCTACCTTTTGAACTATATTTTGCTATCACAGTTACTACTGCTTTCTCTTGTTGAATTTTTAATTCAGCATTTTCAAATATCTAGGAAAAGTTGGACGATCTGGTCTTTAACTGCATTGGAAAAGTCTTCATAGCAGTCATATTGACCTAATAGTTCTTCTTCATAACACCACGCTTTAAATAGCTGGAGGAGCCCCAAGTAAAAGAACTCTCATCTACACTTTGGCAAGACAGTTTGTGGTGGTTGAAGGGACTTGCTTTATTGTGTCTTACTAAACAACCATTACACCTAGTGATGGAAAACATCACTTTCAATGTTTTCTTCTACATTGTTTCTGTATTGTAGAACTCAACTGCTTCATAGAGACAGAGATTTTCTAAATGGACACTTCCATTTGGGTAGAAAGTATCCAGCATGTTTATTTCACAATTTCTCTAGTATCGGGATCTGAGTGTGCAAGGTGTTGAATCTCAAAGGACCAAACTAATGTCTCTGTGGGAAAGCAACTTTAAACTGAAACAGTACCACTTTTTTATAACAGACATTTCTGCAGAAATCTTTTCCCACACCTCTTTCATTTCTGTCATTTCAGACTTTATAATGTAAAAGATAACACAGTGTGCAATGGCAATCAAATTGTTTGCCACAAACTGAATGTCCATATTTGCATTCCATATAGATAAAATGACATGGTTGTAGTTGTTTTTCTTAGGAGATTTCCCAGTGACTGTGTATGAATACTGTGTATGACTACGGACATAAAACTGTTTACTCTACCTTTAGAGAGAACTGGCCTAAGAAAACCAAAGCAACACTCAGTGTAATATATACCTTTGCTTCTGTATCTTCTACAACAGTATTTCCCACATCGGTGGGAGTGCTACCTCATTGGGAATCTCACATGTTATACACTGCTCAATTAAATATAGTACTGGCTCATTACTATCCTCTCCAAATGTGGGTGTTGCTTTAACCCACACTAAGATATGAAAGTGTGGAGCACCCCTAGCATGGTATTCTTTTCTCACAAAGTAGTCCCTGACCTCACAAAGACAAAGATTTATTTTGTTGCAGATAAAGTGAAGTATGGCTTTAAATCTATGATCAAAGTGCCTGCATACCTTTGCAGGATCCATTGAGCATAATTCACCCGGTGATTTGAAATTAATGCCAGAGACATTCAAGTTAGCCTCTAAGAAACTCGTGCAAATCATCCCAGGCATTCTCAGCGTAACTTAGAGTTACGAACCAGGTAGGTGCACCAAGTTTCGCAACATGCATTTCAGCTCACTGTGCTGATGAAACCGGTACTCATTTGTTCCACATTGGCATGCCATGTGATTAATAGGGTTGCACTTAAGATTCTCATCTTTTCAATGAACTTTTTCAACAAACTTTCTTGCACTAATATTTTTGAAAACATGCTCTTGTTTTCACCGTATGCACAACTGCATATGACAGTTGGACAGCTGACTTTCAAATAGAAAGGTAAAACAGATCAGGAATCTGTTCTTCCTTCACCAGTTGGGAAGAGATGTGGCAAGCAGCAAGCTTCTTCACTCTTTTTCCACACACTAATAAGTTCACCTTTCGTTTGTTTCATTTGATAGCATTCCAAAAGCATCACCCAGCTTTTGCTGCATCTACTCTTTCAAATTGTCTAATCTCACTAGACTTTGAAGTGAGTGTCCCTAGTAAAGTCATATGCTGATCTACATCTACATCTTTATAGAATGTTTTATTTTTTTAGATATTCTATGGCCTTTACATTCTCTATACTCATCAATTCCTGCCAAATCTTTTTATTCTTCGTTGGGACACCATTCACTAAAACCACTAATGGTTCCTCTGCTTCTCGATCTATGCCATGAGGTTCAATGTTTTGTTTAGCATCTCGTTGTAGATATACAACCTTTCTTTTAACACCTTTCACTAATTCACTTTGAGGTAATTTTCCACGTTTTGTTTGCATTTTGACTATGGCTTGAAAAGGGTGCACAGTTTGAATTAAAATACTCTCATGAACATTTAGCTATTTCAGTTCTGGAGGCATTGTAAAAATGTCTAAGTTATTGTGAACACCTCTGGTAGGTTTTTTACCATCAACAAATTTAGCTATGAAGTATTTGCACACTACTTGATTAACACATAAATTAAAGTGTTTCTCTGCAATTAGAGAACAAGTTTAAACCACTGAATGAGGTCTTCCTCTTCCGTTTAACATATATTTATCTTTATTTTTTGTTCTTTGTAGTGCATACATCAGCAACCAACACATATCTTGTTTGAAATCTGAGCAGATGTAACTTCAATTTGGCTTATTTCTTTCCTGAAGTTCTCCAATTAAACAGCAGTTCTGTCTTTCTCTGAAGTTGGTGCTTCTATTGCTTCATGTACTTCTGTCTGACTCTCTGCTCCCAAATAAGATATCTGGATATCTTTTGATACACAAGTAATTTCCGAGACAGTGCCATGTAAAATAGCTTTATTCAAATCTTCTGAATGCAGGGTCTGAGTTTTTACTAAATACATCTTTCTAACTAGGTTGCACATTTTTGAATGATGGACAGACAACATTTGAAAATGACTGAAAATTCTATCACATTTCTCTTCAGAGAGGCAAGCCAAAGAATGTCCTTTTAGATTTGAAAGTCTTACTCTACGGGTGTCAAGGGTTTGCAAAATACTGATTGTCTGTTTTAACCTTCCTCTAACAAACTTTGGCAGGAATACTCTAAGCTTCTCAATTGATTCTTGCCTTATCTTACAGAAACTGTTGCACTGTCACTCATAGACTGGAACAGGTGGATGTCACTGTAAAATTTCATCCCTGATTATGTTATCTGTAATTCGAGGTTCCGATTGCCCTTTAGTATGGCTGTATTTTGTTTTACCTTATAGAACCGACCATCTGTATCAACAGAAAACCAAAAGCTATTCTTTTGATAATAGCTTTCTTTATT
This sequence comes from Triturus cristatus, assembly GCF_964204655.1. Classification (NCBI taxonomy): domain Eukaryota; kingdom Metazoa; phylum Chordata; class Amphibia; order Caudata; family Salamandridae; genus Triturus; species Triturus cristatus. The sequence continues at coordinate 277,978,970 of NC_140580.1, read as the reverse complement.
AAAGTAAGCCTCACTGCCTGAGATATGTTTCCACTCCCCATCAAAGATGCTGCAAAAGTTGGGCTTACTAGGCTACCCCTTTTGTCTGCACTTCTTAATTAGACAGGAGACTGCTCTATCTAACATTCTCATTTGTTTCAGGATCAGAATAGATACCTTCCCTTTGATTGCAAAAACCTTCTCTACAACGCTATCCACAAACTCTTTTTGACAAATTCTACTTCCACTTCTTTTCTCTGGCTTCAATAATTTAAAAATATTATTTATGACTCTTTTATTAAAAAATCTTTTGTTCAAGCTCCTTGAATTTCTTCTTCCTTGCGTTAGAATAGTCACATTTATTGTGCACAATACTCTACACTTTATGCCCTTCATTCATACCTTATTTTAACATTGCATGCCCTTCTTTTTTTTCTACATCTTTATTTGAAAGTCTGCCTATATTAATAATTCTTCTGACACATCTTTGCGATATCTTACCAATATCCTGTATTTTCAGATGCCTTCCTTCTACACTTTTTTCAGTTGTAATGTCACTTCCTTTCCTGTAGTAGTCATATTTGCACTTCTTCTTCTGCTGCTAAGAAGGCATTGTGAAAGACGTAAAACACCTGCAGAAAAAGGATGAGACAATGGAAAGATATGTGTTCATAATAGTATATATTAAAAAAAAAAATCTTATAAGTTCAATAATTATCAAAATATTACATCATTTTATTTAAAAAACATCCTCATGACAGCTTCATTCTGTACTTTGTTTAACTAATTTGGCATACTATCAGGTGATGTGTTTACTAGGGGAGTTGTGTCTTTATACACACATTTACTTAGAGAAAAAATCTGTATATACAAGTGATTTTGTCTAACAGTATATAGTATGTCTAATAGAGGACTAGAGGGTCTGCTCAGCTTTGATCAGGAAGAAAATTGTATGTAGAAAAGACTGACTATAGTAATTGCTGTTCATTGTAGTTAAGAGCTGTCCTCTTCAGCCACAATTTGTTGAGGGGGCGCCTGCATGCAGACATAGGATAGGCTATCAATACATAGTACGTATGGTGTGAGATAGGAGCCTTCACACTGACCTCTGCACAGCATCAGACCCGCGTGTGAAAGAGACAGAAACGTGTAGTGGAATTGGACTCTTCAATTACGTGTCAATAGGGACAAAGTTGCATGGTGAAGATACTCGTCCTTTTTACAGATAATGTGTCTCATAGAGGACTAGTCACTTAGTTCTAAGATTTGATTAGAGGAAAAGCTGTATGCAGCAGCGGGTTGGCCTAGTAATATGGGATGTGTAAATTGAAGAACTGGCCTTCATCATGAACAGAGCTATGTGCAAACACACCATTCACCACCTTAATACATTTACTTACAGGTTGCCAACAGTAATCTTTTTATACTGCTTACCTTTAACTTATTATTCTGCTCAACTTTTAACTCCACATCACCCTACACAAACAAACAGCATTTGTAAAGTGCAACACTGTCTCCCCCGGGGGAATCTAGGCACTGTGTCTCCATTGAAGAGACAGGTCTTGAGTCTATTTCTTAAGTCTAACAGCGAGGGGGCTAGAAGAAGCTGGAGGGGAAGGTCTTTCCAGGTCTTGGCAGCGATGTAGGAGAAGGTGCAGGCACTGCTGCGACTGATGTGGAATGTGTGCGAGGCGAGCGCAAGTCTCTTGTGGGTTGGTGGAAGTTCAGTCGATGTTTGAGGTAGGCAGGTCCTAGGCCATGGAGGGCTTTGTAGGCGTGTGTGAGCATCTTTTCTGGATGAGGAGCCAGTGGCGGTCTCTCAGGTGGGGGCAATAAGGGTTCATTTGGGGAGGTCCTGGCTGCAGCATTCTGTATGGTCTAAAGTCTTCTGAAGAGCTGGCTGGAAATGCTGGCATAGAGGGCACTGCTGTAGTCGAGGCGGCTGGATAACTGAGGATTCTTAACATTATGCCATCCCTACATAGTCTTTGTATTAGAAAGAGAGGTACACTGCATTTCCAGCACAAATATAAAAAAAGTTAAGCAAATTATTTTACTAAACATTATATTGATCAACTCCACTTCCAATCAATACCAATCAAAAACGTTAACAAGCTGTTGAAGATAAAACAATGATGCATTTACAGTAAATAAACACCTATGCAGATTGATGTTTTCCCTCTATAATTCTATATATAAATAGATATATAGTACTCATGCAACATATTTTAAATTTTTCTAAACCAATATACAAAGTTACAAAATAAAGAAATTAAATACATATTTAAAATACCTAAAAAATAAAGCAGTTTATCCAAAATAGTTAAAAGAAGTGATATATACCACACTGTAATTTGCACACTTCTGGAAACCAGAATGGAAAGACAGCTCACCTCCTGCACATCCTCACCACCCAGAGATAAACTCAAGAGGAAAAGGTTAGACATGGGATATATGAATTTCTAGTCTACAACCTATTAACCAATCCCAAAGAAGCAATCATTACATTTTTTGCTGGGAACAGTTAGGATTGGTTGAACCACATGTAACCTCTCAGTACATACTGCATTGGATAGCAGAGCCACCTTGAAGGTCCCACGTGCAAGCTTTACTATGTGAAGCTTACATGTTTGAAATTATGGAGCCAGCATGTCACTCAGCACGGCCCCCGTGTATGTCCGCGATGGATCTGCGATTCCGGTGATTACCATTAAAATCAGTACAACACTAAAACAAAGGGAGAAATAGAATATTGATTTGTATACCTTTCCTCTCCACAAATGTGTAGGCTCTGCATTATACCTTTCCATAGACCCAGTTTCCATGGCAAACAATCTGAAAATCCTTGGAGGCAAACTCCAGTTGTAACGTTCATAAAGCTTAGGCTGCTATGTAAGTCAGTAAAACAATGTAATTGGAGGACACCTTGTACGGAGAAAAAATATAAACATATTACAATGACAGTACAAAAACGTTTTTTATCTTGCAGAGTAATCAATTCAATTGGCAGTTATAGACTACCTAACCTACTATATAGCAGTACATCTTCAGCCAATCGCAAGCTTTGCTTAAATTTTGTACCTATTTCTATTCACTTTCCATACTATCTCTGGCAAATTCTCACAGGTGAGAGACCGTCATGAGACCTGTGTGCTGTAAAGGAAACAGACATTGCCACCCCCTAAATACATCCATTCTTTTGAATGAATACCAGCCAGATAACCGTACTTGCGTTAGAGAAAATTTCAACATTCTATGGCCGTAATTATTACACTTTATAAACACGACGTTAAACAGAAATTCAACAGTTGTCTTGATATTGCATAACATTTCGATATACATATACAGCAAAAAGGAATCAAATATTCTCACACCACCTCACGGCTCCTTAGGGCATCGTTTACAAGGCCCACCTTCCACTCACCCAAGATGAGGGAGCAAGGCCCAACTCCACATCTGACCTCTTAAAGAACCATCCATGCCAGAGCAACCCAAATGAAGGGACACCCCCTGGCACCCAATCTGGGGGATGAGGCTAGGCAACCGGACCATAACTTGTTCCCCTGGTGCAGCCATCACCCCCCCCACTCCCATGGGGCGTATCATGGGGTACCCTCCAGGGCCAGGGACAATTGCGGTAGCAGATGCCTTCCGCCCTTCATCAATGACTGTGTCACCCCTACCCCGGGTAATTCAAAATCAGCCATATCTTTAATCTGTCTGCGCTCTGATTTGTGATGCCCTACGTTGACAACCCATTTTGTGGTCAAAATATGACTCTTTAACCTCCACAAGAGTAGTTGGTTTCCCGACCAACTGTGACTCCCCCCCCCCACTGGTGTGAGAAATGCTGCATTGCGGAGGCACCCAGATTTTCCATAAAACGTTTGTTACCATGGCCCGATAAATGGACCCAGTCTTTGTGAAAGCACGCCTCCCCCGAAGGCAACCATGTGAAATTGTCTTTAGTCATGCTGTGTTCAGCAATCCTTTCAGTCTATTGTTCAAACGTCTGACTGATTCATTCAAGCCCTTCGCGGACCGACTGAATTTCCTCACTCTCCTTGGAATTGTATGGGACCATGCTACGATAGCATTTGGGAATCTCCTAGCCAACCATGTAATCTCGACCAGCAGGTCCTCAAACAGGGTCCTTCTCCGCCCAGTAGCCAAATCGTTGGCGCCAATGTGAAGGATGATGAGTGCCGGAGGCGGAAGCCCCCGGGTTGAAAACTCTTCGATAAGTTCGCGGAAGCCCTCTAAACGAAGACCGCCCCTACCAACCCAATGGAATTGAAGACCAGCGCCCGCTGCCCGTTTGCACAAACAACTATGGCTGTAAGTTGAACTTGCACAACGCCCAAAGGAATGACTGACGATCCATACACTGGCAGAAGCCATGTGCCCTAATGGAATATTAGGCATGAAGGAAAAGATTAACGTAACTAAAATGGTCCATTGATAACCAATATGTGTTATAACATATTTAGACGCACATAGCGCTTATAGCAATCAGATTTCCACCTGCCAATCCTCTTCACCACTTCTGTGCTAAGCCCCGCTCCCACTGCAAATGTTGCAGCCCCATTCTAAAGGAATGTGTGCTGAAGGTACCCTGAATGCCCGCTGCCCGGAGGGCTTTGTGCATAGAATGGGAAAACTGGTATTTTGTCAAAGGAACACCTGAAGCAAGTACCAATAAGATGGCGGATGCCACCTTAGGACGCTTCTGCAAATATGCATATGTCGCCTTAACTGGACACCCCAAAAAACTGCCGGCTGCCCTCAATATCACCTGATGCCCTCTTCCACATTGGTCCGTTTTTGAGCGTGGAATGGTGACTCCCAGGGCGTCCCCAAACTAAGAAATACTACTGAGTAAAATGCCTCCATGAATGTCCTGTTTGGACCTCGCCACAATTTTTTAAACCCTGAAGGCCGCATAAAAAGCCAGAGCAAAGGCTGCTGTAAACAAGGTTACCTCATGCCCAGTCTCACATACCCTGTCCAAGACCCCCAAGATCCTCTCCAATTTGTCAACATCTATAGGCTACCTCTTGTCTGGGATGTCCCCTCCAACCTTTCTCATGCCCTCAATGCTTGCTTAACCAAGAAGGATTGTGAATGAACCATGTCCCTCCCCTTAATTTTGCAAAGAAAGCGACTGCTGCTATATGGTGCCTAGCAGAGGATGCGGAGCCCCCTTGAACTTTTAGTTCTTCTACAAAACCCAACCAGTTATCTAGACAAAAGAGGGGAGTCTGAGGATTGTGCGCGCTGTAAGCTATATAACGACACATAGTCCTTTTGTTGGCTCCCAAAGTCATAGGCACCAGGCTGGCTGCAATTAGAACAGGAATAGTTGAGTTCCAAGGCTCTAAAGGTGTGCCAGGAAGTGTGTGGGTTCCGCCTCTGCCTGTGGATGGTAGGGCTGGAATTCCTTCAGGTTAAGGTGAGAAATGCATCAGCAGCGTTATTCCAAACTCCGGGGACATGCCTTGGTTTAAACAAAATGTTATACCTTAAACAAATCAAGACTAGTTCCTTTAACAACATGAGCACCTTCTTGCACTTTGCATGCTGACAATTATTACTTTCCACCACAGCCATGTTATTGGTCTAAAATGTGACTGATTGATTACGAATCTGGTCAGTCCAGATAGAAACGCTGCCAAAATTGGGAACCGCTCTAAAAAGGTGATGCTTTTTACCAAGCCAGACTCAAACCAAGCCTGCGGCCAGACCTGTGCACACCATATGTTGCCCAAAATAGAACCAAGGCCGATGCTGCCTGCTCCATCTGTGAACAAACAAAAATCATGACTGGATCGCGGAGGAGCAGGCCAAACCCTGGAACCATTGAAACCTGAGAGGAATGACAACCAGATCCTCATGTCCTGCTTTTGGTCTGCTGACAGGCGAGTCCTATGGGGCTTTTCTCCCAGGCCTGACATAGCCTGGGCTATAGAACGTGAGAAAGGACGGCCCATCGGTATTATATGCAAGGCAACATTGAGCTGACCGACACGTACTTGTAATTGATGTAAAATGACCTTCTGTGCACCCAAACAAGATTCAAGTGATGCCCTGAAAGCCTGAACCTTCTCTGCTGGCAGTCTACGTTCCCCCTTTAGGGAATCAATCTCAATCCCTAAGAAAATCAATGTCGATGCTGGCCCAGCAGTTTTCTCCTGAGCCAGGGTTCCTCTGAATTCTGACATCAAACCCTCAAATGTCGCCTCGGACTTGGCATAGTGGTCGGAATCAGCCGATTCTAAGAACAGGAAGTCATCAAAATAGTGGATGACATATGTGGACCCAGATACCTAGGTGAAGGCCCATTCAAGGAATGCGCTGAATTGTTCAAAATAAGCACACAAGACCGAGCAGCCCATGGGCATGCACCTGTCATAGTAGAACTTTCCTTGGAACTGAATACCCGACAAATGATAATCATCTGAGTGGACTGGCAACAGACGAAACGCTGACTCTGTATCCAGTTTTGCTAACAGTGCCCCTGGACCTAGCTACCGTAAGAGCTCAAGGGCACTGTCAAGAGAAGCATACTTGACCGCAGTCAGGTCAGGATTTATGACATCATTAACAGAAGCCCCTTTAGGGGCTGAAAGCTTGAGAATTAATCTACATTTTCCAGGATCTTTTTTGGGAACCAAGCCGGGAGGGGAGCAAATTAAATCTGCAAATGGGGGCCTATCAAATGGCCCAACCACCCTTCCCAACGCCAACTCCTTGTCAATTGTTCTCTTTTTCTCCTCCACTCCTTGTAATGCTGACTGCTGATTCTTGCAAACCGTAGGACCCTGAAGTCCTATCTCGGGACTCCTAAAACCAAATTGAAAACCAGAATACAATTGATACGCTTGCTTTTGATGTGGATACTTATTTAACCAAGGATTCATAACCAATAGTGAGACCAGCGAGGGATTATTAAAAACCAGGGACATGCCTCGTTCATTTCTGTCCTCATTTTTCTTTGGACTTCTTAAAACATTTAAACTCTGGGTGCCCTGTCGTCCCACAAAAGGAGCAATTGTGCTTAAATTTGCAAGACCCTTGCCACCTAGAGCATGCTTTTTTAAATTTATAAATACCCAACATGCCCCTTTTCGCTCTCTCCCTCCTTACGCCTGACGAAAGGGCAGCTGGCCCCGCCCTCTGGTTTTCTTTAATATCATACACCGCAACCACGCATTCACATCTGTTTGATCCCAAAACATCTCCAGGTTAGAAGCTTTCTTCAACCTGAATGCCTTATTGTATTCTTTCCAGCAGGACGCCCCGAATTCCTCCTAAGCACCCACTATTTTGTTCATGTAGTAAGCCATCTGAGGGCCCCACTCTGGGTAATTCTCTAATAGGACTGATTGATAAATAGTAAAACCCCTAATCCAATTCATAAGTGTTTCTTCAACTTTTATTTTCTTCAATTTATGGGAGCAATCTTTGGAATCTTTGTTGTCTTCCTCGGGGGGCTTTACCACAGTAAGTTCAAAAACATCCACATATGCACCCTTCCTAATTCTAGCCCTCACGTCCTCAAATAAGTGCAAACCCAATTGATCTCCAGCCAAAAGGACCTGATCATGAGCACCACTGGCGGTATTTAACCCCCCACCTTTTGACCCAGACGCAGAACCTCCAGTTGCGGCTGGCACTGTGGGCAGTGGTACTAAGAGGGAGACGTGCCTGGTTGTCGAAGGTTGCACCTCCCCCAGATCCACTAGCCAGATGGAATCACAGGAGATGCTCTGGGTGCCTGCTCCTCAGAAGCACAGGAGATGCTCTGGGTGCCTGCTCCACCCCCAATTGGAATGTGTAAGGGCCCCTCCACTGCAGTGTTTTGTGCTGCTGGGGTCTCACCCTGCTGCCACGCTTAATGCACCCTGGGTGCCTAATTGCGTAAGCAAGGGTAACACCCTGGCAAGGCTATTGACCAGATCTGATTCAGAGTTGGTTGAGCTCAGTTTTATGTTTGGTACTTGTTTCAATGTTATCTATGTTATGGCGCTTTAAATGATTCATTCTATTCTGTGTTCTAAGGTTGCTATGGGATGCTTCATAGATATGTTCCTTTACTGGCAGTTGTATGCTGGCTGTAATGAGAATACCAACGTTATCTATGCGCTCTGAATAAAGTATCTACTTTATTGAATATTGATCTTGTGGCGAGTTATCTATGATTACAACAGATGGCGACGATCGTCCAGCAAGTAACAAGATGAGCGCAGAGTGGACAATAGCGTTGGTGAAAGAATCCACGGAGTGTTAAGGAATCGACCTAACACAAGAAATACCGGAGGACGGGAACCAAGCTAATCAAACAAAGACGGAAGCACTAACAGTAAGGATATAGTGCTGAAGACTGCAACTATCGTTAAAGTGCTGGTTTTTGTGTTAGTTAAGAGCTTGAAGTGGAGAACATGTCCGGAGCGGTGGAGCGACTGATGTAACCTAACTTCTTTACTGAGGACGTGATTCATTGAACGGAAGCGGATTTCAATGTTGTTTCAAGGGTTTTGCCAGTCTAGCGAATTGGATTTTGGCAAACTTTAAGTACAGCAGTTACCTGTATTTCGTATGATCACCACAGCGCGTGACTTGGGAGTTCTATGAGAAGAGTCTTGTGAGTGTTCCTGTGCCGGCGTTCTTGTGTAACATCGACGATGGGGATGCAAGCGTGGTGAATCACTGGAACGCAAACGTCTTGACATAGAGACGCGCTTACGTGTGATTCGCGGCCATATTTGTTTGGTTGTTACTAAGGAAACGAACTCTTCGTCGAAGGAGCGGGGGGATATCCATCGTGTAGGAGTACCGGAGGCGACTTAAGAAATTTATGTAACGTGTGTTTTTTTTGTGTTAAAAAAAAAAGAGTGAGAGGAAAGATCTTTACTTATAACTTTATTTACTTATAACTTGATTTAAAAGAGTTATATTTACCATTAATCACTTTAGCATGTTTACATTGGAACAACAGGAAACTAGACATCAATGAGAAGTGGACCATCAGTGGGGATATTGTGTTTATCATACGTTATTATTAATAAGTGTTATTCATTATACGTTATTATTAAGAATACTTATACGCAGTATTATTAGTTTGAAGCAAGTATAATAATACTGAATTACGGATAACTCTAATGTAATAGCACCACCCTTGTTTCTACAACAACCTGGTGACCCCCCTATTGAGTGGGATGAGTGGATAGAAATATTCGAAAATTACATAGAAGCTCTTGATGGTAAAGACTTCAGTGCATCAAGGAAAAAGGCTCTATTGTTAAGTACATTAGGAAAGGAAGGGCAACATGCTTTTAAATTCTTGCCGGTCGGGGTGGACGCGGAAGGAAGGGCGATATCAAATGTATATTTAGAAGCGAAGGAAAGACTAAGGAAGCAATATGCTAAGGAGATAAATATAGTAATGTGTAGACATAAATTTTATACGCAGCCACAGAGGTGTGATGAAACTATTGATCAGTTTGTAACACGCTTACGTGAGTTGTCCCTAAACTGTCAATTTGGTGGCATGAGGGAAGAGATGATCCGAGATCAGTTTATTGTACAGTGTCGAAACAAAAAAATGCAAGAAAGGTTATGGGCTGCAAAGAATCCCACACTTACAAATGCTATTGATATAGCTAAAGTAGTGGAGCAATCTGAGTCATGTATGAAGGAGTTGGAGAAGAAAGAGAATTCTGCAGCAGTAACATACATAGATAAAGATAAAGATGAAGTAGCAGCACTGGGCGCTAACAAAAATACTGAGGTAAACGGAAAGAAGAGTGTATATGGGAAAAAATACAGTAATAACCCTAGTTCGAATTCAGATACCAGTAAAACATATGAAAGGATGTGTACTAGGTGTGGAAGTACATACCATACGGCAGATTATAAAAAGTGCTATGCTATTGACAAAGAGTGTAAGAAATGTGGCCGTAAAGGTCATTTTTATAAGATGTGTAAAACATATAAACCTAAGGTATCAGTTGTACAAAGCGAGGTAGGAAATATAACATCATTATGTGAAGTTGAAGGTGTAAATAAAATTTTGTGTGTGGATGAGGAAAACTTAGTAGATCCAGTAGGAAGGAGATTGAGACCTAAAGCGAAAAATTACTTCCCAAAGGCATCAACCCTGGAGGGTACCAAGGGGAACAAATAGATATTATAGGATTCATGGTAGCGGATATTTCTTTTCACGATAGATGTGTAAGGGGGAACGTTTATGTGGCTCACAGTGGACCACCAATATTAGGATGGGCACATCAGTATGACCTACACATAATTATAAATCCGAGGGCTGTACACCAAGTGATGGTGGTGGATGAGATTACAACCAACACAATTATTGAAGGAATGAGCAATATATTTTCAGATAAAATTGGTGAACTCAAAGGTTACGTTCATAAGATTGTACTTAAACCTGATGCAATACCAATGCAGCACAAGGTTAGGAAAGTTCCTATTATTGCTAGGCAGGAGGTCAAACGAATGCTTTGTGAAATTGTTGTAGGGATTCTGCTTATGCACAGAACTATGCGCAGGAAACCAGAACCTTAGAGAATTGTGGTGTACCAGAAACTCCCCTCAGAACTAAGAACCCCTTATCCGACTAGCTTAGTGTCACATTCGTTATCCGAGATTTAGCTCGGCGGTCCCAATGTATAGACAACCCAGAACATGCGACTTAGTTATTCTCAGGAATGGTGGGAACCCGAAATACCCGTTTGCATATATATATCAGTCCACAACAGAATAACTAAGACACAGTAAAATTTAAAGAATTTATTCATAAACCTCGAGTCCTGTTATACAGTACTTTGGCTAACATAAGCAGACAAATGGTTAAGATCATTACCATTAGCATTGTTACAATACCATAGAAAATGAAAGGAGCGATCATATTAATAATGACAGTGGAAAATAACCACCCTCCTTTCTCTAGCAACTAATACAATATTATTAGACTATTAGAAGGTCTCATAGGCTTGCATAGGGGACCCCATACCGTATAGATCAGCTTAGGTGTATCACATCACAGGATCAGCTCAGTGTTCTCTGCTTCAGCTCTTCTATCGAATGCTCTAACAAAATGCTGTGCTGTAATATTAAAGCCTACGACTTTCTGGTATTTGCAGCTGCGTGCATGTTATGACTAAACAGTGGTACGATCACCCTGAACACAATCAGCCGGCACCGTCTAGTGTCCTAGAACAGTTCTTTACTCGATGTACAGACCAAGGGCACTAGCAACTGTTAAGGATGTATAAATAACATTCACTTGAGACAAGAGCGAGTCTGCATTTCTCAAATGAATAACATGTAACAACAGTGTCGGGTGCAAAGGCAGCAAAAGCAGCAAGATGGCTGTCTAACAGCTAACGTGATTGAGCTAACTTAGCACTGTAAATAGGGAGTGGCCTAAAACCACGTGACATCCCCCTTTGATCGAACCACGGTATAACCATGGGCGAATATTATAACAGAACGCAGAGTTCAAGTTCAACGATGCAGACTAAAGAGCTTGAAATGTGAGTTCAGAAAATGAGAGGGGAAAAAACTCGAAGAGAAAAATATGTAAAAACACAATCCATCGTCCATAGAGGCCAACGATCGTTTGTGAGAAGAGAGAAAAAATTACTCCACTTGACTCGCCATAAGACATTGTGAGCACAATTGTCAATGTAGGAAAGTATAAGCAGCATATGCAGCCGCAGCTTCCAGTAGAAAATCATTGGAGTCATCCGCAAAATTGTCTGTCATCCAATTCAGCAAAGAAAAAGAACACACGTGTTCCACAGGGAAACGAGCATCAAGTACTCCACGTGGACAAGAAGCAGGCATCTCGATGTAACTTCGTGCCAGGAAGTCAACTGCTGCCTTCTCGATATCCCATAATCCAAGGACTCCATGCGCCGCACCCAAGGCCATAAACCCGACTCCAGAACAGTCAAACTCATGAACCACTAAGGGATACATCAGTCGATCAAAATCCAGGTCAGGCGACACCAAGTTTGACAAACACATATCCAGAGCCCAATGGAATGGACATTCGAGACAGTGAAAAACAGGCTGTACACAAGTGAAAAATGGGAACCTGAAGGATAATCCATATGCGATACTCAAGGTAGCCAGTGGTAAAGTCCCATAGGATTCCCACATCCGGCTACGCAGATGGAACAGGCTGAATCCGTGGTCGAGTAGCGCAAGTCGTGCATCCATAGCGTAGAGCGCAGACCAACAGGAGTATGCCAGCAATTAATGCGAGAATCAGAGGAAACCCTCAGAAAACCCCAGAAAAAATAGAATGAAAAATAGCTGGTATTATACCAAAGATAGACTGGAAAGACGTCACAAGGCCAGAGCCTACAATTTTAAAAAAATGGACCAGACCAGTCGTGGAAGAAGCATTGAAGATAGTATGTATTAATGTGCCAAAATGCAGGGGGAGGTCAGTATTCAAAAGAGCTTGAACTTCCGTGCGAGTGTTCGCCACCTGAAGGAGAAATGTTTCACGGGACGAAGTCAACGCAACCTCCTTTTGAGACAAAAGAGCCCTTATTCTGCTCATCCTATTGAACTCTGCTTTCAAGGTTGGAATCGTCGGCCAGATGGATATATCCAGTCGGCCTTGCGGGGGTGGGAAAAGCACGTTATTACAGCAAATTACCCTTCGTGAAACTGAAACAATATAGGGAATTCCAGCTAACATCCCACAGCAAGCCTCACTATTTAAAAGCAGATAACTACCATTAGCAAGCAACATAAATGACAGCGTTATAACTGGCACAGGAATGCCCTTCAATACGCAAGCTAAATTAGGGGCATTCATATTACACGATCCATGTAATTGGATAGGTCTACACACTACGGAATGATCAGGAGCAGTCGTACACTCCTCACCCTTCAAATAAACTTCTTTGCCGTCCCTCTCACATCGATATGTAAATGGGAGAGACCAGACTTCATGCAAGAATGCAGAACCAAGTTTTTCATATCTGCCCAAGGCGTAATGTTTCATGCACGAACTAAACCTATACATAGAAATTGGGAGAGTGACCATCCCATGGATGAGCCACACTGCATAATCAGACTCAGCCACAGAAAAAGGCAAAGGTTCTAACTTTTCTATATGCAGTAGTGAATACGTAGCATCTTTCATGGACATGAAATGCTGCTTTGCTGTCAGATTAAATGGGCGGAATAAAGAAGAAATATTCATGTAATCCCAAGGTACTTTCCCCGCCTTTAACGTCTGCAAAGTCCAAGCAAATTGCATAATCGAACGTAATTGATTTTGACCATGATATAGCACAGACACATCCCCTTGGACAATATCTACAACAGATGAAACAATGTTATCCAATGTATATATTCTCGAAGATAAGGTATTAATACTATTATCTATTACTGCCAATACTTTTTCCATATTGGCCTGGTCAATAGCACGGAGCCTGGAAGCAGCCTCAATCTGCGACAACTTCCAAACCTCGTTGTAAACAGCATACACCCATCTTTTAGATCTTCCCAATGCGGGACCTTTAACAAAATCATTCAAATCAATTTTGTCATGCAAACGTGACAAGTGAAATTTAACCGAATCTAATGTGGAATGTTGCAACCATGTCTGGCACAATTTACCTACCGAGTAGGTAGTGACAGTGTGTGAGGACAGAAAACGAGGGTCTACTCTATCCTGTATGTACCCGGGAATCAACCCCAAAAATCTACGTTGACAGGTATCCGAACTTCTCTGCCATACCAACCAACCTTTAGGGTCCAATGCACTAATATTGAAGGTGGAATTGGAAATAAAAGACTGCAACATAGTAAGGGACAGATCTGTGTGATTCTCCCAACCAGGATAAGCACTCAGATCCGGGATCGAGGGAGAATTAAATTTTTTAGAAATAGCCAATCCAAAACAGGTTGTCTGAAAAATTGTGGAATTTAAAAATAACATGTGGTTTGGGATGAGGCAGGCACGACGTAAAGCTTCTGTGCCTTGTACTTGCCAAGACTTAGTTCCCCAAACCGATTTGAGATCAATAGCATCTTTCCAAACGTCATACCCTCCAATTGCCAAATCGTCCATGAAGGACTTAGAAAACAACAATTTAGTGTGTGTCAAACGCACCTTTGAAATAGGTTCGTCCCTAATTTTAAAATAAAAGGATGCATTATTGGATACACTGAAATCCGAAAAATAAGAAAATTTTTCGACCAATGTTTTTGAACTACCAATCATCGGGGCAGGGCAATGTTCCCACTGAGTAAAGTTGACTAAACTACGAAATGTGTTAGCCCTATGAAGAAAATGAGTACCATAATGTTGATAACAAAACTGCTCCGCATAGTTTTCAGTATTCAAATACAAATCCTCAGCATCAAATGCGGCATAATATTTCAAATCAGAAAACAGAAAACAGTGTCTCTATAGTTTTTACATCCCAATCATCAGATCGAATGTTCTGTTTTACCACATCACCCATAGAAACACGATATACAGATGGTACATTAATCACTTCCGTGGGCCCATGAATTTGAAATTTAACTGCATCCCATGCTATTCCATCACGGACAGGCCAGGCGGTGATGTTCACAAAAGTCTGGTCTCTCTTCATGATGTGTGACGATGAATGTGGGGCCAAAGTTCCATTAATTAATCTAATTGTAGAACGTTCATTCAGGTAGTGTCCATTTATAAGCCTAAAAAACACCACCACAAAGCCAATGGACATGAACAAAAAATTGCAAATGAGCACCAGCCAAATGTAAATCCAGGGGGGAACCAAAAATTGTCTCTTGAACCAGGCAAAGAATTTTGAAAATTTGGAAGGGGCAGTGGAAGTCAATGATTCAGTTCCAAAGGAAGAATTAGACTGGATAATTTCAGTTGAATGCAAAAGGGGCAATGGAACATCAGCAGGATATGAATACTCAGCATCATCTGGCAAATCACCATCCGCAGGTGACACAGCAGAATCAGAAAGTACTAGCATTTCAATGGCAACCTCAGGCACGATGTCAGATGGTGGAACCACAACAGAACTGCGCATCATTGAAGGGCAAGAAACTGAAGGTGTCAGACTATGGAGTATCGGCCACCCTGTGTAGCTTGACATTGTCAACTGAAATGTACCTGTTGTCTCTGTGACCAGGAAGTGGAGGCAAAATAATTGTACGTGTACCCTCAACTCCAAGCACCGGCACTGGTGCACGATAAGAGGGGCCAAACTCCTTCTTCTTTTCCACCTTCTCACGGACCAGATCACCAACTCTGGATAGCCAGCCGACTACCGGAATCTGAAGTCCAGCTTCGGACGCAGAGGATATGTGCTCTTTTGCAAGAGTGTCTCTTGCTTCTTGAAGACAGTACAGTGGTCATCTAAGTCAAAAGGCGCGGCCGCCGCCGCCATTTCGAGACCCTCAAGGTCTGGGACAAACATTCGAACCCCGAAGAGCATCATGTACGGGGTCCTCCCACCCAGAGACCTTCTAGGGAGATTATTAAGTGCACGTTGGACGTCATACAAATGGGCTAGCCAGTTTTTGCCAGTACCTAACACCCTGGCTGTCAATGATTGCTTTAGGTCACGGTTCATTCGTTCCACAACACTATTGCCCTCAGGCCGGTATGGAGACGAAAATTTGACTTGGACCCCCAAACTTCTCATAGCTTCTTTGTAAGCCTTTGAGGCGAACGCAGGGCCCTGATCAGAGTGAAGGGTGCCACATGCAAAACTCCCTATAAAGACACGCAATGCTTTGATAACAGTCCTGGCGTCAGCACTCCTGTGTGGCCACACCCAAAGAAAACGTGTGCACGAATCTACTGCAACCAAGATATACTTGTACGCAGTGTCTGAGGAAAAAGGACCGCAGTGATCTAAATAAACACACGCTAGTGGTTGATTAGATATATGCAGCTGCGTTTGTGGTGGACGCGCCACCGTAGATGGCTTTATTTGTTGGCAAATACCACAATTGAGGACATAAGTCCGCGTATGTTTGTACAAACCGTACCACCAATAACGCTGTTGCAACAGTGACACAGTTGCGGACACTCCGGCGTGTGCTGACGCAACACCCTCGTGAGCAGTTTGTACCAAAGCAGGCCTGCAGTCCGAATTGGGAATAACTCTATCCCCAACATCATTAATCCTCACTAACGGGACGTTATCAGGACTTAAGTGATAATGGTATCGAGACGGGAAACCCCTAGGGAAGTTTGTCCCAGTCTCTGAAGCAGCAATGGCTGCCAAGATGTCATCATCGATCTTACTTTTGGATCTTGTAACTGCTGCTACTAAGTATGTTGCCACTGCTGTTTTAGCTGCCTCGTCAGCCAAACTGTTACCGACAGCATGGACGCCAACTCGTTGGTGACCAAGAGTGTGAATAACATTCACAAGGGGTCGACTGCCTTTTAGTTCAGCCACCCTAGCCCAAAGCGTTTTATGCTTCACTGTGCTACCTTTTGAATCACGAAATCCATTCGCGATCCAAAACATCAGATTGTCGTTGTAAGATTGAACACAATAGTAAGAATCACTCACTATAAGAGTTGTGACTCTGTAATCAGCAAACTCCAGTGCAAGCACCAGAGCTCTAAGCTCCGCCAATTGTGCGGTACAATCACCCAAAGTCTGCGTATGTACCGCATCCTGTATGAATTCTCCATTCACGAAAGTACCAACAACAATTGCGCAAGCCGCTGAATAAGCGTGCCTTGATCCAGTTGCGGGCTGCGCGGACCCATCAGTGTATATGACACAATGGAACTCCTCCAACGGGCGCAATGTAAGTGGAGCCGGATGAACTAATTCATACTCCAAACTCTCCTGAGTCTGTAGCCCTGCGTCAAAGATGTATTCGACGTCAGGCGAAGCCAAGGAGGTCGCCCATTGTATCCACCTTGGATGCAAAGCTTTAGAATTCGGCACACTTGCTTTAGTGACTGCCTCTAGGGCAGGAAATGGTGTCACCACCATCATGCGTTTCCCCTGTGATAGCGCTCGTTCTTTCAGGATTGCCATCTGAACTGCTGTCAAAACTTTCTCGACAGTGGAGAAACGCATTTCAGCCGAAGTATATAAATGAGATTTGTAAGCAATGGGGACTGTGTCACCTTCATTGTATGTTAAGTACGTGAACCCCTCCACACCCGGTACAATTCTTATGACCAGGTTTGTGTGGTTATCACGAGTTTGTAAATATTTCGCAGTAAGAAGGTCAGACTGCAAAGAGTGCAATGCAGCCGAATGCTCTGGCAGCCAGCAAGATTTGGTAAAAGTAGGTTGCACCAAGGCATATAGTGTCTTGATACGCTGGGCATATTCAGGAATGTAGGTACGACCGAAATTCAGAAAGCCCAGCAATGATTGTAGTTGTTTCAGTGTCACAGGGATACGAAGGCGTGCGCATTTCTCAAGGAACTGCGGAGGCAAGCCGCGGCCCACATTGTTGAGTTCGTACCCCAAGAATAAAACTGTGTACTCGGCAATGCGGGACTTCTTAAAGTTAAACTTGTAACCAAAGTCCGCAAACATAGTAATTATGTTGTCCACGCGAGCAAGGTGTGGAAGCAACTCGTCGTCTGTTAAGTAGATGTCATCGACGTACGAGTATGCCTCCGGGTCTACCATCTCTAAGAGAGAGACCACACGGGCAGCAAATACCCCAGGACTATTTTTATAGCCCATTGGAAGCCTTTTGAACACTTTTTGTTTACCACCCGAAGTAAAAGCGGTCCACTCATAACTATGAGGGGATATGTTATGGCAATAAAAGCCATTGGACAAGTCGAGTGTGGTTTTGAACCTCTTTCTCACAAGACTATCGACGAGAGCCGAACTATGGGTATTTTGCACCGCACAATTCCGGCAGTGCGAGTTTAAGTGCCGGTAATCCAAAACTAGGCGGTACGATCCGTCAGGCTTCGTTACAGTGAATAAAGGATTATTCATGGGTGACACACACGTTTCAATTACTCCCTGATATTCCAATTGTTCAAGGATAGACGCGACGTGAGACCTAGCCTCTCGACGCATAGGGTATTGGGGTTGAGGCTGGGGGTCGGACCGCAATGGAATTTCGTGGAGGGTAGAACATTTATCCCACCCCACCTGATTACGATACAACGCAGGTGCTAGCACCCGCGCCCACTCCTCGGCCAACTTCTTAGACTCCTCCTTGGGCACTACGTGTCCAAAAGAAGGAAGAATGACTTCTTCCCCCCTTGGAGCGTTTAGAACGAAAGCCGGGGGCCAATCTTTCTCCGCCAATAGTATATCATAGGTGGTCGTCAGATTATCCCAAAATACCGCGTTAATTTTTCGTTGTATGTCACCCTCAATATTGAGGACTACGTCAAATAATCTCTCAGGGGGGGCTACGCGAGTATCAGCAGTTTCTACTGTTACATAGATTTTAGTTGCTGTCGCCTCCAGAAATGGACGCAGTGCTCCCCGCACTACTGTAACTTCCGCTGCGCTGTCTAGCAGCGTCAGCGCCCATTTCATGTTCAGAAGCTGTGTCCGTACCATCTGAGGCATACTTCGCTGAGATAGCAGCAACTTTCTTTTTCTGAAACGGAGGACGTGGACGTGCAGAATCCTCCTGCTTGCCTTTTCCGTCCGCCTGTCGGGGCTGGTCTCGTCCTTGAGCACCCCGGCCTCCCCCACGGTCTCCTCCACCAAAGTGTGAAGCCGCTGTTTCCTGTGAAGAACGAGGAGAGCGCTGGTCAGGAACCTGAAACCTATCAGGTGACTTAATACGAGAACGATCACGCAAATCATAAGTGCGTTCAACATACGCCTGAACAGGGGATGCAGGACGAGTCTCCTGTTTCTGTTGCTGTTTATCTTGTTTTTTAGCTCACCAATTTTGTTTTGGAAAGTTGGGTTTATCGTCTTTTGTAGACGAACTCACTTTAGTGTGTTGTACTACATCAGGAATTTTGATGACGGGTTTCACGCCTAGGGCACTACGTCCAACCATCCTATAGGCTTTCGCAATAACTTTTGCAAATTCCCTCGGCTTATCGTCATCCGCAATTAGTGCCATCATGTTTCCCACTTGAAACTGCATGGCATCTCCTTTGAGATTTCCCATAATCATGGAACATACTATATCGAAGCTGTCGATAAGCCGCATTCCCAACTCAATAGCTGCTTCCGCACCATGGTCCTCCTGGACTTTTTTGATAACAGAAGGTAGTACCGACATAGACGTAGTGCCGAAGCACTTTGAATAGGTCGCGGCAAAGACCTTGCCCCAATTGTCACAATCGACAATGTCGGGGACTAGTTCTTTCGGCAAAGTAATAGTGAGTATCCTGTGTTTTTCCACAGGACTAGTGTTAGGAAACACGGCTTCTAGTTGATCGAATTTCTCTGCAAGCCAATAAGGATACTCATCCTTATTCTGGGGGCGCTTGCCAACAACCGCGTTTACCATTACAGGACTGATCACCACCGCATGATGGTGATCAGCCCCGTGTCCCGCAACTACAGGTGCCCCCACCTGTATAGTGCGCGACACATACTGCACTAACGCCCTATGGACCGTAATCAGGGTTGTGTGTAGTATACGTAAGCTATCCACTCCTACCGTTAGGTAGCGTGGATGAGGTGTATGTCCGGCCAGTACCGGCCAAGTAGCTCCTTCAATAGACAAAGGACCCAGTCTCGCCGGGGTGACCGTGTGGGGGAGGGCGCCATTAAACCAAATAGTGTGCTGCCAGGTTGAAATAGGAATTTCTAAAGCCATATATGGGGTATAATGAAGAGGCACCTGCGTAGCAGTGTATTTGTGGAACGTTTTATCGACATCTTCCACCGCCTCAAAGGTAACCCAAGAGTAAAACAACTCATAAGGGTAAGTGGCATTTGCACTTACGACAAACACCACTGCCATCCCGTCATCAGGCACCCCATACGTCCTCAAATGAGCACGTAGAGACACCCTACTATGAGCGGGAATTTCTACCGCCATCAGGACTAAAAAGAAGATACAACGAGATCTTTAGTAGCACTTGGGCTTAGATTAGTGTAACCTTTTTTATTATCAAGCTTGAAAGAACCTATAGCCTAAAACCTAGGTAGGTTAAACCGTCACTCCCGTTATCCGGAAACCACAGTGAGGGCGTTGTGGACTAATAAAAGCACTACTAAGGCATCTCAGATATTAAGACCAAACGTTAGGTGCGCCATGTTGTAGGGATTCTGCTTATGCACAGAACTATGCGCAGGAAACCAGAACCTTAGAGAATTGTGGTGTACCAGAAACTCCCCTCAGAACTAAGAACCCCTTATCCGACTAGCTTAGTGTCACATTCGTTATCCGAGATTTAGCTCGGCGGTCCCAATGTATAGACAACCCAGAACATGCGACTTAGTTATTCTCAGGAATGGTGGGAACCCGAAATACCCGTTTGCATATATATATCAGTCCACAACAGAATAACTAAGACACAGTAAAGTTTAAAGAATTTATTCATAAACCTCGAGTCCTGTTATACAGTACTTTGGCTAACATAAGCAGACAAATGGTTAAGATCATTACCATTAGCATTGTTACAATACCATAGAAAATGAAAGGAGCGATCATATTAATAATGACAGTGGAAAATAACCACCCTCCTTTCTCCAGCAACTAATACAATATTATTAGACTATTAGAAGGTCTCATAGGCTTGCATAGGGGACCCCATACCGTATAGATCAGCTTAGGTGTATCACATCACAGGATCAGCTCAGTGTTCTCTGCTTCAGCTCTTCTATCGAATGCTCTAACAAAATGCTGCGCTGTAATATTAAAGCCTACGACTTTCTGGTATTTGCAGCTGCGTGCATGTTATGACTAAACAGTGGTACGATCACCCTGAACACAATCAGCCGGCACCGTCTAGTGTCCTAGAACAGTTCTTTACTCGATGTACAGACCAAGGGCACTAGCAACTGTTAAGGATGTATAAATAACATTCACTTGAGACAAGAGCGAGTCTGCATTTCTCAAATGAATAACATGTAACAACAGTGTCGGGTGCAAAGGCAGCAAAAGCAGCAAGATGGCTGTCTAACAGCTAACGTGATTGAGCTAACTTAGCACTGTAAATAGGGAGTGGCCTAAAACCACGTGACAAAATGGTGGAGCAAGGCATTATAGAGCAAATTGAAACTTCAAGTTGGATTTCACCTGTGGTTATCACAGGCAAACCTGATGGTAGTTACAGGTTCTGTGTGGACTTGCGCACACATAATCAAAATATTGTGGTTGAAAATTACCCGTTACCGAATATAAATGAACTTATTCTATCC
Source organism: Triturus cristatus (assembly GCF_964204655.1). Taxonomy (NCBI): domain Eukaryota; kingdom Metazoa; phylum Chordata; class Amphibia; order Caudata; family Salamandridae; genus Triturus; species Triturus cristatus. The sequence continues at coordinate 277,957,644 of NC_140580.1, read as the reverse complement.
TTGAAAGGAGGGAAATATTTTTCGAAACTAGACCTACGCAGTGCGTACCACCAGATAAAACTACATGCGGAATCAAAACCATTGACGGCATTCATCACTACAGAAGGCATTTTTCAGTTCACTAGGATGCCGTTTGGGTTGGCGTCCGCTGCTGGGGTATTCCAACGAATGATGGGCTCAGTTTTGAAAGATACAAAGAACGTTGTTTATTTTCAGGATGATGTTTTGGTATTTGGGGACACAAAAGAACGCCATGACTTGGTTTTAAAGGAGGTGTTGTATAAAATGGATAATGCAGGTTTAACACTTAAAAAAGAGAAATGTAAATTTGCTGTGGAAGAGGTAGAATATCTAGGTTATACCTTATCTTGTGATTGCATCAAACCAAAACGTGATCTTTTGGAGGCCATAAGAAAGGCCCCAGCACCATCAGACAAAGATCAACTCAGATCTTTCTTAGGACTCATTGAGTACTATGCAAAATTTGTACATAATTTGGCGGAAAAAACTGAGAAAATTAAAATACTTCTTAGGAAGGGATACAAATTTGTATGGGACATAGAACAACAAAGGGCTTTTGAAATGATTAAAAAGGAGATTTGTGAGGCAAAGATTTTAACCCCATTTGACACTAAATTAAGATCGGTCCTTACTGTAGACACTAGTGCGGTGGGTATAGGGGCTGTATTGGCACAAATTCACACATCTGGTGTTAAAACAGTGGCATTTGCTTCAAGATCCCTTACTAATTCTGAAAGGAACTACTCAGTGATTGAAAGAGAGGCTTTGGCAGCAGCATGGGGTACTGAGTATTTTCGTATGTATCTGTGGGGTTTTCAGTTTATTTTACAGACGGATCACAAACCCCTTATCAAGATCTTATCCCCTGGTGGTGCAGGCAAGGGATCAGCAAGGTTGGCTGGACTTGCAGCTTGCTTACAAGAATACCTATATAGAGTTGAGTATATTCCTGGATGGAAAAATTGCCAAGCTGATGGGTTGTCTAGACTACCTTTACCATGGAATGAAGTGGATAAAATGAGGGTTGAAGCATTTCAATGTGAAGGTGCGGTTGCGACAGTTGATGAATTAGTGGAGTTATGTAGTGGGGCCATAGATAAGAATCGGTGGAATGATGGTATGTCAAAGGATGAGGTTCTTCAGGCAGTTAAAGATTTAATTGTTAAGGGAAGTAGGAGGGAAAGTACACTTCCGATTAGTGTGAGACCTTTTGTGAAAGTTTTGGAAGAGCTGTCCATATTTGATAAAGAAGGTAACATTATAATGAAGGATGACAAATTCATTCCTCCACAAGGTTTGAGGTTTTCTTTGTTTAAATTGGCCCATGAGGGTCATATGGGGCAAACTCTCACAAAGAAAAGGTTAAGGGAGCATTTTTGGTGGCCCGCAATGGATCAACAGGTGTCTGATTGGGTTGAGAGGTGTGCCGAGTGTGTAGAGAGTGATAAAAGACTAAAGGTAGGCAATCAACTTGATGTAGGCAAAATCGACGTTCCTGAGTTACCTTGGCATACTATTTGTCTGGACTTTATTGGTCCATTTGTTGGTTTGAATGCAGAACTAAGATTTGGAATAGTCATAGTTTATGTGATGTCTAAGTGGTTAATTGTTGAATTTGTAAGGGAGATCACCACGAAAAATACTATTAGAGTCTTGTCTAACATTTTCAAGGAAGAAGGATACCCTGTTAAATTAATTACTGATAATGGCACACAATTGACTTCTGCGGAAATGACTTCTTATTTAAAATCATGTGGAATAGTACACACCAGAACATCTTTTTACAACCCACAGGGAAAAGGAGTTGTGGAAAGGGCAAATCGAATGGTGAAAGGAGTTATCCAGATGGCAATAGTAAATAGGAAACATGTGAAATCCATGGTCAATGATTTGGTGTGGGCATATCGCACAACAGTGAACACTGTGTCTGGAAAGGTTCCATTTGTTGTCATGAGAGGGCGTCCTACCAGTACCAAATTAATCCCAGCATGGATGAAAGAGTGTATTGGTTTAGCCAATTTGGACTATGACAATGTAGAGGAGGGTAAAACGTCTCCACATGGTACTTCTATAAGACCCAATGATTGGGTAAAAGTTAAACCTGGACGGATTGGGGCTGGGTTTACCAAATTTCGGGGCCCGTACAAAGTAAAAAATGTACACAGTAGGCATGTTACATTATATAATGGAGAGAACTGGAATTTAAGGAGAGTTGCTCTTTACAAAAAGAATATCAATCAGGGAAAGGATGAGGTGGTTAAGCAGGATTGCAATCTCAATCCTTACCTTTTCATCAGTGATGAAGAAATATGTGAGAATCGACCCTTTGTTGTCATTGAGGATCGGGGAGATAGTGGCAATAATAGAATGTTGTCACAGAGATCTAGGTGCCCACCAAGGTATCTACAGGATTATGTATGTGGTGATAGATAAGATGTTTATTTTGTATTTTTTCCCAATGTCGTAGCTCATATTGTATATTTTATCTTGTTATTGGAAAAAGGGATAAAGGGAAGAGGATATGTTATGTTTGGTACTTGTTTCAATGTTATCTATGTTATGGCGCTTTAAATGATTCATTCTATTCTGTGTTCTAAGGTTGCTATGGGATGCTTCATAGATATGTTCCTTTACTGGCAGTTGTATGCTGGCTGTAAGGGGAATACCAACATTATCTATGCGCTCTGAATAAAGTATCTACTTTATTGAATATTGATCTTGTGGCGAGTTATCTATGATTACAACACTCAGCACCGCCAAACCCTTGTCCTTCACTCTCTCCTCCCCTACCACTATGACCTCACCTGAGGACTGACCATTACTTGTGTCGGCCCCTACATTAGTCTGGCCCACACCTGCAACCTCTCCCCCTTTCGCTGGTCCCTTCCGTGCCCTTTTCTTAACTGGTGGTAAAGCTTCCTTCGGGGGTACCCCTGCCCGCATAGGGCACTCCCTAATTCAATATCACTTGGGGCCTCTGTATTAGTTTCGGGCTGTGCACCCTTCTTTTGTGCCAATGAGGCCAAGGACGGTTGAATCAGGGCTAATACTGTGTCTATGGCATCTAGCCTCCCCATGACCACGTCCATACTAGCCTTCGTTTTCACCTGCCTAGAAGACATATCCACCCCTGAGAACAGCACAAGAGGAGAAGGAATACCCCTTTGATGAATGTGCCACCACTGCCTGCAACTTTCCAAATGAAACCACGGTCTCAGCCGTGCAGCTATGCTGAACAGTGCCAAAAAGAAATCCACCCCAGAGAACAGCACAAGTGGAGAATCGTAATGCCCCTTTAATGAATGTGCCACCACTGCCTGCTACTGTCTCAACAAAACCACTGTCTCAGTCGTGTTGAACAATGTCCAAAAGAAATTACTATAAACAAGTATTGGCATAGCCAATAGGTCTCGCCTTTGGGACACAAAAGTGTTTAGCCATGCAACAGCTGTTGTTGCACCAAGGATATTGTGCTGCATACCTAAGTACTTATAAGGTCCCAAAAGCGAGACCTATTGGCTATGCCAATGCTTGTTTATTAATCCTGGTGTTCCCTTGTGCCAAATTGTGTGCTCTTTGGCAATCACTTTTTGAAAACATTTATCTTCCCCTTTTTTACAGTGACATGAAGAACTTAAATCAAACTTAACACTGGTAGTAAGTATGCAGTAAAAAACAGGACTTTAACCCAAAAATCATTTGATTTTATCAATGAGGGTGAGAATACCCCCTCTCATAGACAGTCCACTTACTACATGTGGTGAGAAAGTTATGAACCTTGAAGCAAAGATTTGTACACTGTGGTGTTTTGGCTCCTGCCTCACGAAATTAAATTTAATGATGGCCAAATTGTGTCCTTTGTATGTCTTTGTTCCCTTATCTGCAATAATGTGATAGAGGTGGGCGAATCACTGAGGGCAGAGAGCCAAGCTAGATCCAGATGCCTGGCTCTGGCTCAGCATGATACAGATGCCTTGCTCAGCTCGAGCTACTCTTGAATCCTCAATTTCAAAACAAGCCACACCATGTGCCTTCTGTCTGCCACCCACGCTCTAACCTCATGCAACACAAATTAAAAACAAAGCATTAACTTTCAATGTGAAACCAGAGGGGAAAGATCACTAATCTGGTGGCTGAAGTGCACAATGTGAAACCATAAATCACGGGATCATTCCAAGCTTCCTTGCTGTAACAAATTGTCCAACAAGATTTTTCTATACAATTTGTTAAAAACGCTAGTGTTACTTTTCTCCATCTCTTCAGACATGGAGGTTTTTTGTTGCTGCACATTATTTCTGACTTCATAAATTTTGCACCTTACAGCAAGTTATCATAAAGCCAAGAATGATTGAATTTAATTTTCTGAGTGTGTGTTATGACTGCAGACTGAGTGTGAGAGCAGGGTCAGTGATAGGTCAGTGTAGGATGAGGGTGTATGAGTGTATGGTAAGAGATGTGTGGGTGTTGGGTGAGTGGAGGGTGACAGGATGGTGAGGGGTGTGAATGCAAGATGAGTGCTTTGTGAGTGGAAACAGGTGGTCGTATGCAAAGTGAATTGTGTGTGCAGGGAGGGCTCTGAGCGTATGCAGTGTGTGGTGTGTAAGTGCAGAGTAAGAGGTGTGTGAATGATGTGTGAGTACAGTGAGTAGTACGTTTGTGCTGGATGAATGGTGGGTGAGTGAAAGGTGAATGATGAGTGAAAAAAGGGTGAGCAGTGAATGACTGTTGGTTGAAAAGTGTATGAGTGGTGTGTGTGAGTGCAGGGTGAGTGGTGTGTGAGTGCAGGGTGAGTGTTGTCTGAATGCAGGGTGAGTGCTGGGTGAGTTGTGGATGAGTGTAGGGTGAGTGGGTGTGTGAGTGCAAGATCAAAGGTGTATTGCAGGGTGAAATGTGTGTGAATCCCAGGTGAGCAGTATAAGAGCAAGGTAAGAGCTGCAGGAGCAGTGCATGAGTGCAGGGAGAATGGTGTGAGTGCTATCTTTTCACAAGTGCTGGTTGAGAGGATTCTGAGGGCTGGGTGAAAAAGTCTTAATTCAGGATGATTGGTGTGTGTTCAATACAGGGTGAGACAAATGTTTGAGAGCAAAGGTGAGCAGAGTGTGTTCAGTGGATGTTAAGGGTGAGTGGTGCATACATGTGCAGGTAGGTATGAGATGAGATGTTAGCGTGGACAAGATAAGAGGTAAGTGCAGGGTGAGTGGCTGGAGTTCAGAGTGACAGGAGTGGGTGGAACGAAAGAGGTATTTGAGTGCAGTGTGAGAGGTATGTCAATTGTGTCTGAGTGCAGGGTCATCAGTGTGTGAGGGCAGAATAAATGGTGTCTGTGTGTACAATGAGCAAATCTGGGTGCAAGGTGAGCAGAGTGTGAGTGTTGGATGAGTGGTATCTGATTGCAGGTTACAAGATGTCAGTGCAGGGTGGGTGTGCAGAGTGAGTTGTGGGTGAGTGTGCAGGGTGAGGGGTGTTAAATGCAGGCTGAGCGGTGTGCAGGGATTGTGTATCTTGGAACTCCGGCCGAGTTCTACAAGGTTTGGCTTCCCCATTCATGGGTGCCAGGACTGAGTTCAGTACACCATTGTTTGAGCAGGGGAGTCCAGATTATTGCATCCCAATCAACCCGCTGAGCATTTGTAGCAGTGTTGTGTCTGTGCTTTCCGGTTTACTCACAGTCCTTTAAAGGGTTTAGGAGTACAATGCTAATTCAACCCCAATTTTGTTTTTTTGAATACCACACCTACACTAAATTTGGCACTTTATACATTTAAAAGTCTCATCCTGTTGCTTACTACCAGATAAATATTCACAATGAATATGAGCAGCATGATCAAATGAACAGTTCTACTATACCTAGAATGTTCATAGCAGCCCAATACCCTAAAGCTACGGCTATGCACTGAACTATTAGAGCAGGAAATAGCTTACTTGCCTCTAGTGTCTTCTGAGGCTCAGCACACTGCATACTTGTTCAAAGACGATCAGCTGTGGTTATCAGTCTTCAGCCAGGAGAGAGTGTCCTCACAAAAGGAAAGCACATGAAAAACTGGGCTGAGCTTCTCTCATCTTTTTATGAACTATGGCAGCCTGGGAGCACATTAAAACAATCAAGTGACGCACCAAAATTCACATGGGAAAATGGCATTCGGCCCTTTCACTAATTAGTGTCCTTTAGTGCCAGAGACTACTAAGGCAATTAATGCTTTTTGAGACCGGAAAAATATTTTATTTTAGCCTGTGTTTTTGTTTTTCATATTAGTAGGGGCCTGCAGATCATCCCTCACTAATTTTAAGGATATGGCATGACAAAACAAGCAATGACAATGCCAAAGACTGACAGCCAACGCCTGACCTATTGGCTTTGCCAATACTAGTTTTCAATGTCTGTCGACCATGCTTTTACCAAGGTGCACTGCAACCAAATTTTGTATTATGGTATTACCTTTGCAGGGGTGTAGGAAGAAGAGAATACATCAGCAGACCTGTCAGCCACCCCTTCTCGTGTTGCAAGACATGTTACTGTAGCTGCACTAAATGTAAAGCTTTAGCTAAATAATATGCATCACCAAATATAATAGGTGTTGCTTTAATATGCTAAAGCAAGCATAGGCAAATGCTTTATGCATGTGTTAGCACATTAAAGCCAGAACAGTTAGCTTTACCACTGCTATGTCTGTCCAAGAGGGTACCACAGACTGTTACTAGGCACCCTGAGAATGAGCAGCATGAGCTTTCAGCGCCACATGCTGTTACTAGGGTTTCCAAGACTCAGCAGCATAAGACAACAGCTACAATTACGCACTATTAAAATGGCCCAGAAAAGGTGGATCACCTTAGCACGGACTGTCTGCCACTTGCTTCTCTTCTGGGCATGCTGAGGACAAATCTTCAGTGGTGGCTGGTACAGAACAAGGGTGGTGAGGTGGGGGTTAAATAAATTAATCACGTTTACCTTTGTAAGGCCGCTGGCTCTCCTACTCTCTTGTCCTCGTCTCTTCTGGTCCGGAGAGAGATAGCACACAGGCTCCCCTAAGCTAATCGTGATGCTGCTGTCCCCATGACAGTAGTGCGTGATTGGTCTGAGCGCCATAGTTTGGCGCTCCGACAGGCAGTGGAAGCCTCTGCATGTTCTCCACCCAGACTGCACACAACAGCCCGATGGAGAACATGCTAAATGCGCATAACTTTTTAGCCAGTCCAAGACAGCCAGACAAACTGTCCTGCGCACTTAAGTGCCCATATTTCCTTCTCCCCCTGCTGGCTGTGATGACAGCCAATACCTGCCCCAAAACTTGCTCCAGCATGGAAAAGTTAAATGATAACAGCATTGTGTAATTATTAGTTTATTTTTTCTTCTTTGCACTGCTGAAAAGCAGAAGGGCGATGCTCCTCCGTCTCAGGGAAAGAGCCGCCACTGCAAATCTTTATTTAATATTGTTAAGAAGCTGTTAGACTAAGCTGTGATATTGCCTGGGTGCACTCGCCGGTTTGCACAAAAATATCACAGAACAGGACTACATCATAGAATAATGTTACCAGTATGTTTTAACTTTCAGAAGTTTAATACACACAATTTGGCAGTAATTACAGCCATGGAAGTGAAAGTTCTGCATGGACCATTAGGGCCATCAGTTGTACTGCGTGTAATATACATGCACAGCGCAGATATAAAACAGCTGTTACTGCTTGTCGCAAGTGGCTCTGCTCCTTATTGTTCTATGCACAAGTGACGCAAAGCGACGCAAAATCTTTTTTTACTAATTTATCACTAATAATCACTTGAAAGTAGAACAAAGCAGTGCATAGCACTACTTTGCAATACTTGGCGCTAACGAGACGTTCCATGGGTGATGCATGGGCGTTCCCCAACAAGGTTTTTGGATGCAAAACCCTATTTGCTAAAAAAAGTAGACAGTGTTTTACATAAAACAAATAGTGCCCACTTCAACCAGGTCCTATCATGAAGAAATGCTATTATTTCTCATTTCTTTTTCTGACTTTGCATGCATACAGCACACATACAACGTTCGAAAAGCTTTAAAATTAGTCTAAGCATAGCTTTTTGTACTGGAAGGTCATCCTCGCGCTACAAAACCTGTGCTAGACTCATGCAGACACCCTTGCACTATGGTGCAAAGGTGTGTGCGTGGCACACGGCAGCACATTTCTGCGCCGGCGCTAGGGAGAAGGGAGGAGAGTGCCATATTTCTATAAATAGGGCTCTCTCCCGCCTTCTCCGTCTCAGCTGCACTGTGCTGCGTGATCATTTAGTAAATCTGGGCCGCTGTGGTGTGTGAGTGAAGGTAGCCTTTTCAAGTTTTCTTGAGGTACCATTTGATGATGGCTTCTGCATTCACCAGTCTCTGCCAGCCGCTGGTCCTGAAAAGAGTGCACCCCAAGAATTGCAATGGAAGTACACTTTAGGAGGCAGACTTATACACCCAGCTGTCATCAGTTTGACAAAGAGGAAGAAATACTCCATTGGGCTGATGAAAGATGTGGTTGTAGTCTCAAAGCAATGGCTGGAGGGAACTGCCCCAAACAGGCTAACGAGGATCCTGAAAAGCCCATCCTAAGTGTCCTGCAATCAACGCTCAGCAAGCTTTAAGAAAGCCAAGCCAGACCTAAAAGACTAAACCAGTAAAAAGACAATTTAGCAGAAGATAAAATGACATGCGATGATATCACGTAGAAGCATGGAATAAACATGCAATTTTCATAAAATGCAGTAGATAGGGATGTAAATCCAGGGAGGAAGATGACGCGTTCTTTCTCCAACCAAAGCAAAATTACAACCTAGTCTCCCGAATATGTCCCTACAATTTAAGCTAACCCGCCAGCAATGAAAAGTAAAATATTATACTTATGAAGCTAGAAGGCAGTGAACTCCCTGTCCTTTAGATTATACCATGCCACTGTACAGTATGCATGAGAAATTATACAGCGTGCATTCATTTAGTGCACCCCCAGCTCCGTTCAAAAGCGAGTCTTTTACAGCGGCGGCAGCATCCAAAGGGAGTGGACAATGGAAACGGAGGGCTGAAGAAGATGGGCTATTTTATGAACCACAACGGGTGGATCAAACAAATCTAACTAAAAGCTCAAATACAGGAGACTTCTGTGTTAACATAACTTTCCATTTCCCATTATTTGCAAAAAAAACCACACTACAGTCCGCAACCAAGTCTGCCTTTTTCCTCCCAGAAGGTAAATCCGCTTCATTCGTGTCATACACGGCGCGTGCGTAGGCGGCATTGGAAGCGCATTAGGAAACCGAAGCGTTAAGCAAGTCCGCTCCGCTCTTCAGTCATCTAAATGCAAAATTCAGAAATATCAATGTGCGTTGCATTTTCTCTTGTAAAAATATTTCTCGCTGCTGAAAAGCAATTTCTGGAGGGATCCGAAAAAATAGGAGGCCACGATGTGAATTAGGGGGCAGACGTCTCTATGCCGCATTGACGGCAGCGGATTGACTGGTTGAATTTTGAGAACATTTAGATGGGGGCCAGCAATGATATAAGGAGTTGGAAGATACAGTAATTCCAGGCGTATCTATAAATGGCCTGTTTTATTTATTTGGAGTATTTTCACAAACTGCTGCTATAAAACCGACACAAAATGTTACCCTCGTTCGGAGCGTCTGGAAAACAAGGCCTCAGTGACTCTTGTATGAATTCATGTTTGTGGTAAACTACATTGTCCTAACTCCTCGCATATGAGCTGTCCGAACATTTTGATCCACAGGATTTAAGCTATTCGTAATGAAACTGGTTGTTTTTATTCGGCATTTTGGAAAAGGGTCCACGCTGCTTTTCCACTTACTTATGCAGCTTGAGAGGCAATCTCGCCCTAAACCTTCGAAGTGTAATTAACTAAAACATATGTCTGTCGTGGCATCAGTAGAAAGTGGTGGAAGCAGTGGCAATTATGTTAACATCACCCAGAGATGAAATAGAAACAATCCGACTGCGACACCTTGGTGAACAAGCGTGGTCCCGCGCTACAGACTATTTCTTGTCTTTATGGGGCCATGTGTTTGAAACACATGGCCCCATAAAGATAAGAAACCTTTTGCGGCGCACTGAAGGCAGACGAGCCCGTCCAAGTGGGACGGCTCAAAAAGCCAAAAGTGAACATCACAAAGAGCTCTTTCCCAATGGCTGGCCACCGTTTAGCATAAACGGTGACGCCGGCTGATGGGAAAGAGGGGCGGGTCTTAAAGCTCTTTACAGAAAATACCCCAAAACGTTAAATCTCGCCAGCGAGACTTCCATGTGTGCAGCCCACACCAGCCGAGACCTAAAAAGGTTGCCTGCACAAAATGCTGGTAATAAAAAAGGCAACAGCACCACCTATTGGAGAAACATTAAAAGGGAGTCATCAACTGTAAAGTGCAAAACATCGAAGCTCTGGCCGGGAAAGAAATGCTGCCCTGAGAATGCTCTTACACTTGACCTCACCCTCCTCTCCTCGACCGCTCCTGCCCCTTTTCAATAAACAAGCCCCCCCCACAATGATTACCGCCCCTCCTTACCTTTGAAGGCCCGATTCTGGTCCCGGATGACGGAAAGCAGGCAGGCCTGGGACTGGCCTGGCAGTAATACGCCAAGGATCACAACACTACTGCCTACCACTGCCGCCCAAGGTCCGGAGAAAGAGCGCAACGGCAGGCAAGGGCAACACCAGGTAGGAGGCTGAACCGCGGCCGCTAGGCAGGTCAGAGCGAGGAGGCAATAAAGGACAAGAAGGCCAAAAAAAACAGGTAAACAGAAACAACCCCGTCTCCAGAAAAGAAAGAGTTGCTCGAAACTAAACTTCCAGAGAAAAGCAAAAATCCCGGTTCTCTGGTGCTCACTGGCATTGTAGACCGACAATCATCAGGCAGGCAGCAGGTTCTCTCAAGGTCGAGATAGCGCCTTTTAAGAGCTGTCCTGCTGCCCCTGCATGATGCCCAGGCAATCCCGTCGTCCCCCCCGCCTGACCAATGGGAATTGTCCACAGGAAAGTGCCCCGTGAAAAATCAAAAGACGCGGCCACCGATAGGCCGCCGCTGCAGACCGATCCATACCAGCCCGCACTTGTCTTTGGGGCCTGCAAGATGGGTGTACGGCCCCTCGTCCATTCTGCTACTGACTCCCCCTGTATCCAGCAGCATCATGGTTGGAGTGATGATACTGGAAAAACAGCATTATTTTGTGGGCTAGAGAATTTGCCAGAAAGTGTGGCATTGTTAAAGATCTTGGATTTCCCCAAGTGGACATCACTTGGCTTGGCCAGAAAGGTCTGAAGTGGCATCAGTTGTTTGAGAGCATTTTGGATTGTGAGCACCCAGACCTGGTGATTGTGCACTATGGTGGCAATGAGCTGGGTGCAAACACAGGTGTTGGACTTGAAATGCAAATGAAGGAGACATTGGCACAGTTGATGGCTGTTTTTCCTCACACTCCCTTTATATATTGCAACATATATCAAAGGCAGAAGTGGCAGTGGTGATCTGAGTTTTGTCCAAAGACTGAGAAATTTAGGAGACAAGTGAATAAAGCAATTTCAGAATTTCTCTATGACCATAAGATTGGCTCCATTTACCACAACAATATTTGCTTCAATATGCCTGGAGTGTACCAAAAGGACAGAGTTCATTTCAGAGCAGAAGGGATTGGGAAAAGGATCTTCCATAGAAACATCAATGATGCATCCAGATCTATCTTTAACAGTGCACAATATACTATGAAAACAAAGATTCTTTTCAAAGCCATCCAATGAACAAATGGCTGTATTTTGTTTTAAAGAATGCCTTAATGCATTTACCAGATTTGTCAATCCACTGTGGTGCCCATCTCTATAACCACCATTCTGGCTAAATACAGTGTAGTGGTGGATCCATGGGTCCACTAAACATTGTTACATAAGTGAGTGTGTAAGTGTGTCTATATCAGATTGTATGGTTCTGTGTGTTACTGTGTGTGAGTTGTGAATGTGAGTCTGAGTGTCCATGTGCGAGGGGTGGTTGTGTAGGTGTGTGAGTGAGTGTGTGTGCATTCTGTATGTGTGTCTGTGTGTGTTAATATTTGAGGTTTTCTATGTGTGTGTGTATTTGAGAGTGTGGCATTGTGTAAGTCTTCTGTGTGTGTGACTGTGTGAGGCTTTGTGTCTGTGTGGATGAATATCTATGTGTGTGGAGTTATGTACATTTGTCTGTGTATGTGTGTGAGAGTGAGTTTGTATGGGTGTGTAATTTACTGTATGTATACAACATTTTGTGGCTATATATGTCACTGTGTGTGTTGTGAGACGGACTCTTCCTCTGTATGGGATTGGTTGTCTGGGTGCGTGAGTAAAGTGTTTGTATATGCAATTCTAAAAGTTGTGTGAGGGTATGTGTGTATATATGCATTTGCTCGGTTATGTTTGCATGTATGTGGGGGTTGTGTGGGCTGTGGGTGATTATGTGTATGTGGGGACATGTTCATGTGTCTGTGAGTGTCTCAGGTTGTGTGTGTGTATGACTGTGTGTGTATGAGATTCTGTGGCTCTTTGTGTAACTGAGTGTTTGCCTGTGTTATGAGGCTGACTGTAAGTCTCTGTGTCCGCAGTAAGTTACTGGGTGTGCATGTGTGCATACATGTCGCTGTGTGTGTAGGACTGTTTAGGGTTGTATGGCCGTTTATCTGACTGTGTGTATGGAATTGTTAGAAATGGGGTTCTCTAGTTGGCAGAGGTAGGTACCTTTGTCCAAATAGGATCCCTTGCTTCTAGTCAGAGTAAGGGGGATACACTCCTAAAATAACCCCTGCTCACCACCTTGGTAGCTTGGCACGAGCAGACAGGCTTTTCTCAGAGGCAGTGTGTAAAGTATTTGTGAACACATACAGTAACACAGTGAAAACACTGCAAATAGACACCACACCAGTTCAGAAAAATAAGTAATCTCTATCTAAACAAGACCAAACAACAAAAATCCACAACACAGTATTAAAAATAAGACTTTCAAATGGTACAAATAGTTAAGTTCAATGCAAGTTGTAAATGCAACACTTTTCCAACAAAGTACATTAGATGCGTCACGCAAAACAAACAAAAGTGTTTCAGGGAAGGTGATGCGTCAGTTCCTTGCTTCGGGGGTAATGTGTCGGTTCCTTACTGCAGCGCAGGGGAGGTGATGCGTTGGTTCCTTACCAGACAGGAGGGGATGCGTCGGTTTCTTACTGCGTTACGGTTACAATGCGACAAAGTGGCGGTTCGATGCGATGGTCCGGTACGATGCGTGATCTTTTGCAGCCGCACGGCAGGTGCTGCGATGGTCTTCTCGGCGATGTGTCGGGACCCGGTGTGGATGCGGCGTACTTCTTCCTGGTTGCTCGGCAAAGTGTCAGAACCAAGTCCGGATGCGGCATGCTTCTTCCCCGGGGCTCGGCGATGCATCGGGAATCGGTGTGGATGCGACACGCTTCTTCTTGTTGCGTCGATCTTCCAGCTCCCAGTGACAAACAGTCTCTAGAGGTCCTAAACAGCAGCTAGCACCTCTTTGCAGGTTAGAATTCCCAGCAAGGAAATTCAGGGGAGCTGGGGGTGAAGTCTTTGTGTCCCTGAGACATCAGACAGGAGGCAAGCTCAGTTTCAAGCCCTTGGAGATCTTTTCTTCAAGCAGGTGACAAAACAAACAGCAAAGTCCTCCTTTCCTTGGCAGCAAGCAGCCACTGCAGGCCAACCCCAGACAGAAAACAGCACAGGGGCAGTATTCCTCCTCACCTTCTTCGGCTCTTCTCATTGGCAAAGGTTTCCTCTTGATTTCCCAGAAGTGATCTAAAGTTCTAGGGTCTGGGTCCCCCTTTTTATACACCAACATTCTTTGTTCTCTGAAGGCAGAGAGTGTCTGTACCCAGCCAAAACCAGTTCTGTCCTCACTGATGCAGCTTCCTGGCAGGAGGTGGAGACAGCATTGTTGAAAGCAGACCTGGCCCAGGCAGGTGAAAGGAAATCTCCCCCCCTACTCTAAATTCAACCCAGGTCCCATTCAGCCCATCCCTGACTCATCAGACTGCTGGAGCCGCAGGCCTCTTCCAGCTCCTGTCACTCACAAGCCAGACATGCAATACACAAACCTAGCAGAGGCCCACTGGATGGTTAGGAAAAAAAATACCCACTTCTAAAAGTGGTAATTTCAAACACAAAATGTAAAAATCACCCTCACTAAAAGATGCACTTTAACATTCTGAGTTCAATCATACTAAACGTTATTTTCCTATCTTGTTCCTAGGGCCAGTTATGTTTATAATATGTTATAAACTATCTGCCCACTCTGGCCTATGTGAACATATAGCCTTGCAAAAGTGAAAAACAAAATTGGCAGTATTTCACTATCTGGACCTGCCTCACACATCAGGACATGCCCTACCTTTCACATACAATGTATCCTGCCCACAGGGGTACCTTAGGCCTACCTTGGGGGTGACTAACATATAGAAAAGGGAAGGTTTAGGGACTGGCAAGTGTGTGCACTTGCCAAGTCAACATGGCAGTCCCAGACTGCACACAGGCTCTGCAATGGCAGGCCTGAGTCACATTTTACAGACTGCTTCTGTGGGTGGCACAATCAGTGCTGCAAGCCCATCAGCAGCATTTGATTTACAGGCCCTGGGCACACATGGTGCACTGTACTAGGGTCTGACAAGTAAATCAAAGAACCAATCATGGAATCACTAATCCATAACAACAATTTACACAGGGAGCACTTGCACTTTGGCACTGAACAGCAGTGGCAAAGTGCCCAAAGCATCTAGACCAGCAAAAACATAGCAAAAACAAAGGCAGCAACAGCAAAACATTGGAAGGGAGACCCACGCCAATAGTGCCAGGTCTAACAGGAATTATGAGTGTGGGTGTGAGGGTGGTTGTGTGTGGGGGGTTGGTGACTGTGAGTGTGCAAGGGTGTAATGTATGGGTATATATGGGTATGTGCTGTTGAGTCTGTGAGTGAGTGGGGGTGTTGTGTGAGTATATGGGTGTGCCTTTGTGTGGGTGTATGTGTGTGAGTGTCTCAGGGTGTGTGTGTGACTGTGTGTGTGTGTGTTATGAGGCTGACTGTGAGCCTCTGTGTCTGTGGGGTGGGTCTCTGGGTGTGCATTTGTGTATACATGTCATTGTGTGGGTTAAAGACTGTTGAGTTGTGCGGCCATGTATGTGACTTTGTATATAGAATTATGAGTGTGGGTGTGAGGGCAGTTGTGTGTGTGGGTGTTAGTGACTGTTGCTGTGCAAGGGTGTAGTGTGTGGGTGTATGGTTGTGTGCTGTTGTGTCTGTGAGTGTGCGGGAGTGGTGTGTATCTGTGTGTGCCTTTGTGTGGGTGTATGTGTGTGTGAGTGGCCCTGTGCAATTTGGTTGGTGTTTGGTGTAGGGGTGCATGTGTGTGTGGTGTTGTGTGTGAGTGTGGGTTTGTTGTTTGGGTATATGTGTTTGCAATTGTGTGGATATATGTGAGTGGGTGTGTCTCTGGTTTGTGGCTTTGTGGTGAGATATGAATTACTATATGTGTGCAGTGGTCTACATTTGAGTGCAAGGAGTTGTGTGGGTCTGTGTATGTGTGTGTGTCTCTGTGTGTATGGGGCGTGTGTGTGTGGTGGGGATGGGTTGTGTGTGAGTGTGTGGGAGTGTTGTGTGAGTGTGTATTGTGTGTGTGTATGTGCATGTGTGATTGTGTACGGTTTTTTAGGTTATGTGGGTGATAATGCATGTGAGGTGTTGTGTAGATGTGTCTATATGTGTGTGTGACTGTTTATATATGGGATCGCATGGTTGTTTGAGTGTGCGTGTGTGTGGCCATACAGATTTGCAAATCCATTGTGACGCTAAGAGGGTCAGACTAAGTACATCGATGGATTTACAAATCCATAGTATGGTAAAAAAAAATAATTCCCTTATCTGGTTCAACGACAGAGAGAGTCCTTTCACAACAGCCTCAACCATCCAGTGGGTCATGGTACCTCTACCCTGCTTGCTTCCACCCTTTTAGTGTAATTTTCTGAGAAAATGGGGACCGAGTCCTAAGATTGGGGCTGCAGCTTCCTGTTCAAGTTGCAGTTAACCAATTACAATGCGAGGTGTGGCGAAGGATGATATATATGAAGTATTTGAGCATTATTTGCTCCAAAACTACTGAACGAATCTACATCAAATCACAAAGCTCTCTTTCTGGACCAAGATCTAGCTTTCCTGTGGAGAAGAATTAATGGACGAAATGCATTTTGGGAACCCCCCCCCTTTTTTCCGGCCTACGCTTGATGAATGACCCCAAAACTTCCCATGCGCAAGCTAGTCAAAAAGTAGCACATTATGGGAAAGCTACGTGAAGATTAGTAAAACGGCGGCATTAGCAATACAATGTGTGTGTGTGTTTTTCCCAGTGGCACTCGCCATAGAAAAAGTATTTTTTGTTTTGCTTAGAACTGTGGAGCAGTTTGACTAATGTTCACAAAATATATCTAGAGGGCCTTTGGATCAGCCCCTTCTGCCATTTGTCTGTTTGAGTATCCTTTCCATCTGCTTTTATCCATGATGACAGCATGGTGTAATAGTGTAGCCCAATTCAGTCACTGGCTCTCTTGCCTGTGCATTTTCTGATAGCATGTCCTCTTAAAAACGAGTGTACTTAGTGTCAGTCCTTGAATTTTCAACAGCGCTAGATTAACCATTAAGCAAAATAAGCATGTACTTAGGGTATCTTGGGAAGGGGTGGCACCACAGAAATGTTCTATTGCCGGATTTTCCATGAACCATACGGTGCAAAACTGAAAACGGTGCAGATGGACCTATAAATAAAGTGAAAGCATACAAAATTAAACATTAATTCCTATTTTACTGTAAGTTTTGTTGCATTTAAAAAATATATATTATTTTGCGTTTATTACATTTTAAATTATTTATGGGGGTTCCAAAATCCTTTAACTGCTTAGGGCATCTAAAGGTAGCCATTACAAAAATGGGGTGACCCATGGTTAAGGGACCTGGGTATAATCTTGATACCAAAAACAATGGTCCTTGACCAATTATTAATACATCTGAGCCAAATACTTCGCTTAGTTAAATAATTTTCTGATCCTAAGCTCAAAAACCAAAACTCTTTTTAAAGGAAGGAGCTCACAATATTGAATATGCAATTCAATCCAACGAAGAACAACATCCAAACCATTTGTAAATTATTATACATACGTTTATTATTTTGCCATTTGGAAAAATTAATTAATAAAACAGTACGAGGTTGCTCCAAAGGGAACGTGCATCAAAAAAGAGTGATTAAAGGGTGAATGAGTGAAACAAGGAATGGAGACATAGTAATAGAGACATTCAATTGGGTTCCAACAATAAGGATCGGTTATAATTCACCGTCCAAAAAACCTGGTCACATTTATCAATCGCAGAAACGTATTCTTATATTTCAAAAAACGACCCAATAGGTGGTCTAGCACGAAGGACTGTTATGTGTCCCAGGTAGTGAGGAGTAGGCGTCGACGTTTCGACCCGTCTTGATGGCCTTAGGAGATTTTTAAGCCTTGGCCGTGCGGATCTTCATCAGGACCAGAGAGGGGCAACCTGACTGGGTGATGATATTAATCAAACACCTAGAATATTAAAACAAGGGGGTGAGGATTGCCATCCTCACCCCCTTGTTTTAATATTCTATGCCTGCCATGTTTAGACTGCAGCATGTTTTCTTTTTTCTACTTGCATTCTTTAGATTTATTTTGCATATGTGCTTGAGTTTGTGTGTCTTACTCTGTTTGCATCAGATGATGAATGCAAGAATGAGTCAGTGCATGAATGAACGGATGCATGAAGGCAAAGATAAACGACAGAGTGCATGTCTTATTGAGTGTCGCAACCCATCAATGACACACATGGCAGTTTCATTCAAAAGACTGATCTATGGCATTGCAAATGCTTTTTCCGTCAGGATGGCAAACACAGTAAGCGTATTTCCATTAACTCCTTGTACTTCTATTAAGAGGTACTTGTTTGTATCTGCTTCGTCTTGTAGAGAAAATCCTCCCAACCCCCCATCCCCCCGAAACAAGAAAGTCTGTGTTCCGTTCACTGATTACTTCGTGTGGACTATGGGAACTCACTTTTTGTGGGGGGCCCGGAGTACATATTGCACTGGCTTCAAGTGCTGCAGAACTCTGCCGCCAAGTTGATTCTCGACCTTTCAACCCATCAACCCATACTTCCATTTCACCTCATCTTAAACCACTACATTGTCTTTACAATCACGAAATGCTCCATCTTTAAAGCCCTTTGCCTTATGTATAGAACCACATATAACCAGAGTCCTTCGCATCTTTGAGAGCTTTATTTCTGGAATCGCAACATGCTGCCCATATAGTACACACATGCGCCGTACTACTAATGAAACTGCATTAGTGTTGTATAAACTTTTCACATTACAGACTTAAACATGTTGGGAAGAGTCTATTTTTAATGTAACCGGGTCCCTTTGTTTACTGAAGTGCTCTTTAATTGGAGGAACATGGCATGCGCCAAGACCTCGAGGGTTTCGTATGGCAGCTTTTATGTATTTTGATTTTGTCACATGGTTTTATATTAACAAATATGTATCGATGTTAATCTCTGGCTTGCTGTTAAAACTGTAAAGATCTGGTGGATATATTTTTTCCAGCATACAACATTGATGGTTCTTTGTTTAATAGTCTAAAAGTATAATGTAGATGGTATAAAAACAATGTCTCGTGTATTGTGACTTAAATAATTAACAAGCTTTCCTTTTTGATTCTGCAGCTTTTTCAAAATCAAGCGCTTGCATTCCGTGAAACTTTTTTATATGACGTATGTACAATTTCTCAGAAGAAGCACTGCGGAATTTTTCTGGAAATAACAGAACGTGCCACTGAATATATTCTGGAAAACCACACCAAAGGTAAAAAAGAACCATTTTATATAAACTAATAGGCAACTTAGGGAAGATGATTCATGCACTTAGAATTTAATACTATGAAGAATTAGGGTGCAATATTAATTTCGCAAGCCAGGAAATGTCTCCAACTTATATAGGAGATGAAGGGTGAAAAAAATACATAAATTCAAACAGCAGATTGACAAAACGTTAATTCTTTAAATCAGGAAATGTTTCCAACTTAAATAGGAGATAAAGGATGAAAACCATAAATAAACGCTAACATCATATTGACAATCATGAACGTGAATTAATCAAAACACCAAGGTTAGCCAAAGTGACCTCAAACCTAAATGATGTCACAGAAAGTGACATAATATAACCTTTGTGCCTGAATCCTAGGAAATGATGCCAGATGACCTTCATCCCGATGGCATCATAAGAATTGACCTACTGAAGTCTACTGCATACCCCAAATGGAGGAAGTATTGCTAAATCACAGGGAGATGCAAAAAAAGGGATTAAAGAAACAATAGAGGTCAAACTCATATAATACTTCGTAGGTACTATAAATTTATATGAACGATCTTATTGGCTTAATATAGTCCTTATTATTGATAATAAGTTATAATTTATCTGAGCTTGTAAGGAACTATTACAATTGTGGAACACAGAGATGAAGGTTCTGTTCAAAAACATATTTTTGCAGGTATTCACAGTAATGAACCATGGTAGCAAACTTAAAATAAATTAAATGTTTATCTTTTTAAATTTTAATGTCGTACTATAAAGAGTACACCAAAACAACAAGAGAGGAAGGGAACACGACACGACTACTCCCCTCAAGGGATTAATCTAAAAAAACAACGAAGTCCGTGTCAATTAAACAGGGCCTCTTTGGGTCAAAGGAGCATGTGTCTGCTGACTCAAACAATCATGTATGTTGTTGGGAGAAAAGTAAACCTACCAGATTTATATAGGTTTTGTGTAAAGCCCTCACTCGCCAACCTGGTTGGTGACATGCTTCATCATCGGGCTCCACTGGGTATGGCCGAATGCCATCCCAGTGTGCTACAACGCCAGGTTACTGCGGAGCGGGCAAGAGTGCCATTCCACTTCTGAATTTATTTAACTTAAAGTGCAATCTCCAGGTGGGATCTGCAGAAGGTGAACAGTGTTCTTTAGAACACTTTTTCACCATTTGTGCTCAGTACTGCTTGTAACAACTCCGAGAACAGGGGTCGCAGAAACAATGCTAGGGGTTGCAGGTGCCAATCTAGGGGGTCGCAGCTGTGATCCTAAATGAATTTCATGTGTGTAAGTCTATTATGCAAAGGTATTCCAGTGTAAACCCAAATTACTAGGCTAGGTATTGTGTCATTTCTTTTTTGAAACTATTACACTAAAAGAGCAATTTTCTTTTAGTTCAAGTAAAAAAATATCTTGCAGGAACAGCAAAGGCAAACAGCAAAACTGGCACAAGCACTGCTCGGTCAACGCTAACTGCATGAATCTAGAAACTGAATGTTTAAATTACTTAAGGGTTATTTTATTACTCTCAGTTCACACCTCCTTGTTCCGATCCTTACAAATGAGGTCTGTACCTTCACAGTCAGGTTTAATGAACCCAATCTTCCCCAGAAATATAAACAAAACCAACTCCTCCCTCCTGAATGAGGATGTATACCCACTCCTCACCTTACTATTTAATATCTGTTAGACGCGGCATCCTTGGCGTGGTTTCCCCTCACTTTTTGCCTCTACCTCCTGTATTTTTGACACTGTGATGGATTTCGTTTTGCTGGTTTAGATGCTTTGGGCACTTTGCCACTGCTGATCAGTGCCAAAGTGCAAGTGCTCCCTGGTTAAATTATTATTGTGATTGGTTATCCATGATTGGCATATTTGTTTTACCAGTAGGTCCCTAGTAAAGTGCACTGAGTGTGCCAGGGCTGGTGATTCAAATGCTACTAGTGGGCCTGCTGCACTGATTGTGCCACCCACATGATTAGCCCAAAAATGATGTCTCGGGCCTGCCACTGCAGTGCCTGCGAGCTGTTTGTTAACTGCCATGTTGTCCTGGCCAGTGTACACACTTGCCAGGCCTGACCCTTCCCTTTTCTTACGCACTGGACACCCCTATGGTAGGCCCAAGGTACCCCCCTGGGCAGTGTGCAGTGTATGTGAAAGGTAGGACATGTACTAGTGTGGGTAACATGTCCTGATAGTGAAATACTACCAATTTTGTTTTTCACTATTGAGAGGCTATCTTGCCCATAGGATAACATTGGGAATGCTGTGTAACATGTTTACCTGCATATCTTCCCATAGCAGCAAGATAGAAAGTTGGAATCTGGTGTTCCTGAACTCAGAATTTAATAACGCATCTTTTAGTGAAGATGGTTTTATATTATAAGTTTGGAAATACCACTTTTAGAAAGTGGCTATTTTCTTGTTCAACCTTTCTGTGAGCCTCTGCCTGTTTGTGGATTGACTGTCTGTTTTGTGAGTGACAGAGGCTGGGGTGGCTCCAGGAGGCTGGGTGAGTCAGCACTAGGCTGAATAGACCTATCTGCATGGAGAGTGGTGGGAGGAGTAGCACCTGGGTCTGAATAGGGCTGTGTCTGCCTTCCACAATGCTGGCTCCACCTCCTGCAGTGCGTCTGATGGCCCTTGACCCACACTCACAAAGGAAGAAGATGTGCACTGGCAGAGTGCACCCAGAACTGGTTTGGACTGGGTCCCGGACCCCTCACACATGAAGACTTGTGGTATAAATATCTGACCTGAAACCCCTAGAATTTAGATTAGGAAACACTTTGTGATCAAGAAGCAATCCATGCCAAAGAAGAACAGCCAGGAAGACTGAGGAAAAGTACTGCCATTGCTGAGTGTCTGGAAGCTGACCTGCATTTGCTGAGATTGCTGAGGAAGAGGACCAAGGGACTGTCTGCTATGTCCCCCTTGCTTGAAGAGGAGCTGTGCTGTGTGCTTTGCCCCCTCTAAAGTATACCTGTCTCCAAGGGCCTGAGAAGTGCTGGCCTCCTGTTGCAACTCAGGGATATAAAAGTTGCCTAGGACCTCTACACACTCGCCCTACATCGTGCTCCGCTGTCCCTGTTCTCTCTGGGGCTGTCTGTGTGTCCCCAGGACGGCGTTTGTGCCGCCCGGCTTGCTGGCACCAGTGCTTAATTTGAGCTGGAGCTTTCTGGTGCTGTGCACCGGCACTTAATTGGTTTCTGGTGCTCGGTACCAGCACCTAATTGTCAACACCACACTTAGGGCAGTCTGCCACAAGGTGTCGCTGCTCATGTAATTTAGAGATGAGCAGTATAAAAGTTGTTTAGGAAAACAATATACTTTAAAAAACTACTAATACCTGCCTCCCCATTAATTCCTTTAGCTTTGGGGACCTGGAATAATAGGAACTGTCACGTTTACAAGGGAGAGAGATGGTTAGTAGTTGTTTTGGCAGCGATGACAGGGGCGATGGGTGGTACAAGCTGCAGTGGCCTCCTGGTCAGAGCCCGGGCACTTAATATTTTACAAATTAAGCACTGGCTAGCACGCTTGGCTGCTCTCCACCGGTACTGAGAGCGCCGCGTACATCACCGCCGCCGGCCCGAGATCAAAACAGTGCACTGAGGGGGGTAATCTCTTCCCCACCGGCCCCCGATTGCCAAGATTGATGCCCTTTAATTTGGTAATCACCGCTGCACCTCGCGCTGTGTGCCCGAGGCTGGGTTCGCCTAGGAGAGGAGCCACAAGAACCCCCTACCAACATTCACCACTGCTACCTGGAGTCCATGAATCGTCACTGCCGAGCCGTGCTGGGATTGGTCCCAGCATCGAAGGTTTCCCTAAGAACGAGGAGGCTCGTCCCGGCAGAAATGCTAATTTATTTTTCTACTATTTGTCTACTATTTACTTCATTGCAGATACCACCTTAACATCAAAACCATTATTTTGACTGCTTGCATTATTGGAGCAGCGTAATTTTGATCCCTTCCTGAGATACTGTTGAGGTACATCATAGTCACTCAAATATATTCTGTGTGATTAAATGTTACTAAGAAAAGATTGGGAATTGCATATCTAAATTATTCTGCTTAAAACTAATGAAACTATTAAAGTGTGTACATAGAAATGTGATTAATAAAGATCTTGCAACATTTACACATTAATTTTTTAAAGAGAAATTAAGCCTGTATTGTGGCTCATTGTGAAGCTAATGAAATAAAATGTATATCTGGACCTGTGACACTCAACTTACAGCCCGGGGGCTGCATGCAGCCTCTTCTGACCTTTACATCGCCCCCCCCCCCTCCTTGTTAACAGCAGCACTGGGCAGCTGTTCACTGGACTCAGCACTAACATTTAAAAATTATTAAATATACAGGCAGGACTTTATGTAAAGGCTTATTGAAGTTAAAGAAAGGAAATAACTAGGTTGTCCTGCACCACTCAACTTTAGGAATACCTTCAGTTTCAAAGCCATCGTGCAGCAAAAGAGTAAAATTATGATAAGGTCTCTTCAAAACTCAAAAAGTGTATTTCATTAACATGGCAAACCATCTCCTCTTAGTACATCAGATTATATCAGTGCATTGAGGAGTATTTTTTTTAAGTGATAGTTTTCAAACATGAATTTAGAAACAATCATTCTTTCCCACACACTGACAATATTGCCAATAGTAAACAGTGGCAAGTCAGTTGTTATGGGCACTCTTAGAGTAGCCTGGCTTCCTATTACACATGAACAACATTATAGTTTATTAAATCAAACACAGGAGAATGTTTTGTACAGTGCACCTCCTAAAGTCATGTATTTTCAAAGTCCTCTTATATGTGATAATAAGGAAAAAGGAGGGAAAGTGTAATAAAGCAATTGCCTAGAATAGCATAATTTTGCATGCCCTCTCCCTACTTTACTGCCACCCCCCAAACTTCCACCATGCTGGCATCACTTTGGCCCTCCGTCTCATCACAGACCAAACTTTGTGATCCCCGGAAAAATGTTTGTGAGTACCCAAGGTGGAGACTAATACTTAAACATTTATATGTATAACAATAAATTATATTAATGTTGGTGTAGTTGAAATAACATTTTTGTAATCTTTGCAATTTATTCATGCATTAAGAAACTGCATTTGTTTTGTGTGTAGAAGTGTGCACGTATTTGTAACCCTGTGCATTGCTAAGTCAGTGTACTTTTTAGGCCTTGAGAACTGTTCCATTGCAAGCTCATGTTTAAATGTTAACATGTAATTAGTTTTTATCCTTTATTGTAGAATGTATTTGCTTGTATTTTTTAGTTTCCACTGCAGGTGCGTACAAAGCATTATTAGTGAGAAAAGAAGGGTTTTGTTTTAGTTAGATAGCAAGGTATAAGAAGATGGATCTTGCCAAGGAGAATTGCAGTAAAGACCAAGGAGGTGAGTTTTCATGGAGGAGGAGAAGAATAGCCAATGAAGAATGAAGTAGCAAATTATATATGAGAAAGGTGGTGCAAGTAACCAATTTGTGCTGGAATCATGGAAAGTTACTGGAGGAGCACGTGACTTGCCTTGAGTGCAACTAATATATTGTGCTGTAACATAGGGAGGGTCAAAGAGACATCTTAGGACTTCATGAGGTACAGACCTCTGCTTCTGCTTGGAGTGGCTTCATGCTACTTTACCCTTAGTGGGAGTTTTCTTCTATTGGCTCTGACAGCTGACACCTATTTCCCATCCTTACTTAATGTTTCTTAGTCTAGGGTTGCCCCCTTTTAAGGTAGTGTAGAGAGAGTTAGTTTTCTCACACTTCTCTTTGAGAATCGTTTGATGCAACTTAATGCTCAATTCTTCTTCTTGATTACTTGGATCGTCATCATTGAACTTGTTATATACTTTTTGTATATAGGGTAAATCTCTTTATGAGATTTGGACTCATTGTATTTGTCCTGTATTTCTATACGATAATGCTGAGGCTCATTTATATCAATCTGTTTCTAAATTTATAACTAAACATTACAAACCTCAGATCCAGTTATCGAGTGGATTATTGTGTGACTATATTGGTTACACTGTATTGAAAGTTGAATGTGATTGTTTCCTCCCTCTTACCTCTCAAGCATCTAAAAAGACCACCTGGTTGAGTAAGGATGTTTAAGTGGGCCCAAGCTTTCTCAGTTGGTAGCAGAGGATGGTTAGCTCTTGAAGTAGAGGGAGATAGAATTTAACCTAGAACAGTCCAGACCCAACCCCTGTGGCCCTAGTCCAGAGTCCAGGATCGAGACCTGGAGAATAGATGAAGTTACAATGGCACGCTTTCAAACAGCAGAGGAGGGAATATTGCTTGTGGCAAGTAGTAATTGTGTGATGTCTGGTGGAGAGGTTGTGAGAGTTGCATGAATGTGGTGTTAAGTTGTTGAAGTTTAGGTTGTCGTTGAAGTTGTCATAAAGATGCTGAAGGCATCATGTTATATTTGCCTGCTAAGTTTCTGTGGGGTTTGTCGTGAGACGTAGTTGATGGCCAGATTGAGATAGGGAACATTTGTGTGCAAGATAGAGTTGTGATTAGTGTGGTGGATCTTTTGCACAGGAGTAAAACAATACTGATTGAAGTGATTCAGTGGTGGTCGAGGTTTCATTTATTAATGTGTGTTCTTTGGGTGATTCAATTTTGTTGATTATTTTAGAGGAGCAGACAATTGTTTTCTGATTTTGTTTTGTATGATTAGTGTGGACGAGAGAAAGTGTGAGGAGTTGTGAAGGAGGGTTAATTGCTACCAGGAGTGAGAGTGACATCAGAGTGTGCCATGCTGGGATAGATCTATTGGTGTAACGCAGCACTGGGATTGGTTGTACTTGACATTTGGTGCCACACTCTAATTGATGGTCACATTGTTAAGGAAATTAAAATTATTGGCTCTGGAATTGATTTGCAATTGTTACGATAAAGGTTTGAAAATGAGATGCTTTAGAGTAATAAGGGATATGATATGAGGAGATGTGGATGTACCTACTAGAGTGGGTGAAGAGACTCCACCAGAAGATACGGCAGCTCATTACATGGCGATGAATGAGGGCTCCACATCCTAATTTGTCTTAAAAATTGGCCCAAGATCATCACAGAGAAGGATCACACTATGGTACATTTAATTTGAGGTTAATTGACAATTTGAGAGGAATATTGTTTGCAATGAAACCATTAACTAGACCTACACAGTTTGAAGTGCTTAATGCGTGGCATGCAAAACAAAGAGACAACTATCAAGGGAGAATGAAGAAATCGATGCGTTCATACACAGCCGCAAGACAGGATGAGCAATAAAGGAGATGGAGGGTAGATATGATTGAGGGAGCAAGATTATACCCTGCCATAATGAAAGAGGGAAGTGATACTGAAAGTAGAAAGAACCAGAAGAGAAAAGAATAATAAGGGAGATGGGCATGAAGGCAGTGATAGCGATGCAAGTGCCAGCCTTTTAGATGGACTGTTAGCAGAGCGTCCACCGCCATATAATCAGTCACACCTTGGAGGTGGGGGAAGTATAGATGTTACTAAAAGTTCTCTAAGTGCTTCAGCTCCGGTAGCTTCAAAGTCTGGTGTTGTTAGAGTCATATCCACAGGTCTGACACAAACTATAATGGGAGGGAGTATGGGAGCATGTGCTCCTGGTCCTTCCGGAACTTGTAATTCAAATTCAGCTCCCAGGATTCCTCACGCTCTTACAGTACCGGTTACCATTTTTAGGTCTTGCCTAGCGACTCAGCGCATGCGCTACTCGCCTTGGCGAAATCTATTGTCGTCGACTTGGTTGCCGAAGGGGGACAGGAGATGTGCACTTGCCCAGACAGCCGATGTGCACGCTCATTGCGTCTCTATCAGCTTGCCCCTGGACAGCAGATGGGCACGTGCACAGCGTCTCTTCACTTTCGAGCGCTCCCATCGTGCACTTTCACTTTTGCACGCTTGATCTCAGCCTGCCTTTTCTGCGCTTGCCAAGTCAGACAATGACAAATAATTTATCGTCCCTAAAAATGCGCGCTGGTGCCAACCACCTGCAACCACTACTGATATTAAGCAATGGGGCTCGTTTGTTGATGTTACGAGATCTCTATCATCACCTAACAGTAATCTCGCGTCAGTCTGAGCCAGACGCACACCTGCTTCACTCTGTGTACTGGCACCACGCCTTCTTCGGCACTGCTGCGTGTACAAGTCACCCCTTGCTGTATAAATGCGCGCGGCTGCTGCTCTCCCAGGTAGCACTGGACCGCACGCCTCGTGCAGATCTTATCTGGACTGGAAGCGTTGAGGGTTTCGGCAGCTTCAAGACATGAAGCTTCTACCATTATTTTTTCTTTTTCTTTTTTTTGATTTTTCAAAAAACCTTTATTGATCACAGCAAATAGACAGGTTACATGTGCAATAGGGCAAAGCACCATATACAAAAGACACAATGAGGGTTACAGTGTGAATTATTAGCACACCACACTAGAGGACAGTAGCATGGCAGGTATGTCTTGGCCTTGACTAGATGATAATGGTAATTTACAGGAGGCTCACAGACTATAGCAGAGGAGACTGGACCCGCTGAAAGGAAAAGGGGCAGGAAAAAGGCAAATTACTGACCGTCATCAGCAGCCGCCATGGGCGGTGAGCCGGTGGGGAGCGCAGGAGAGGTAGCAGGGCCTGGAGAGGTGCGGGACAGGAGATATGACACAAGGGGGCCCCAGATATCGAGTGGATGAGATCAAGCAGGCATGAGGTCCCAGAATTCAGACAGTATAGTCTGACAACGTGATGCATCCTCAAGCCATTGGGCGAACTTAGGTTCAGGTTTGCGACCCCAGCACATAGAAACCCTACGTCGCGCAAGGAAAGCAGCATGGCGGTCAGACGACATGAGGCATCCGGGCAGAATTTAACAAAGCGTAAAAGGCAAAGCGCGGGAGTGGGCGGAACTGGCGAGGAGGTGATCTCTGAGATGGCTGTGCAGACTTCACGCCAATAAGGAGAGACCCTAGGACAGAGCCAGGCAAGGTGTGAGAAATCCGACATAGGTGCAGAACAGTGCATGCATCTATCACTTGGAATAAGTCCCAGCTTATGCAGCTGGACGGGTGTGCGATACAACCTATGCAAGTATTTAAAATGAATAAGACGCAGGCGGTAATTTCTGCTTGCAACAGTAAATCCAGTCAGCCTGGGGGATGTCGATACCTAGGTCCGCACTCCATGCTGCACAGGCGCGGTCAGTGGATATGGATGAGGCAGCCAGCGTGAGGGTGTAGAGTTTGGCTACCAACCTCCGCGGGGAAGGAGACAAATACAGAAAATCCAGCGTGCTCATCGAGGGAGGAGGCTGAGGGAACATGGGATGCAGCTCCCTGCAGATTGCGCGTAACTGATAGAAGAGTAAAGTGTTCATAGGACTGGAATCGTCCGCGAGAGAGTAAAACATGTTACCCGGGTAGAGATTTGCAACTGTGGTTAACCCTACATGGGTGGCATGTTTAGCCATACCAGAGGGCTGTAGATAGGGGAAAGCCGGGTGCCGAACGATCGGCATCGTTGAGGCTGAGAACATAGGGGCATCGGAAAGGCGGCGCATGCCCTCCCGAGCCCAGCGTAAAATCCCCCCCCTGGGGGGCAGATGGGGGCAGTAGCCAGGGATATTTAATTTTGGCTGCATAATTTATTAGGGTGGGGGCTGCCCATAAAGGGCATGTCCATGCCCCCACCCCACAAAGTTACAACCTTTCTGCCCCCCCGGGGGGCAGTTGGGGGCAGTAGCCCCTAATCTGCCTCCCCGGGGGCAGAAAGCCCACTATACGCCAGGGATTTTTTTTAATTATAATTTGTGGTGGGGGCTGCCCAGTATGGGTATGCCCATGCCCACACCCACCCCCGCAAAAATGACAGCCTTTCAACCCCCCCTGGGGAGCAGATGGGGGCATTAGCCCCAAATCTGCCCCCCGGGGGGCAAAAAGCCCAGTAGACAACAGGGATTTTTTTGGCAAATTTTAATTAAGGTGGGGGCATTGGCATGCCCGTTTTGGGCAGCCCCCACCCTAATTAAAATTTGCCCAAAAACTGCTTGGCGTCTAGTGGACTTTCTGCCCCTGGGGGGCAGATGGGGGCATATCTATCTCATTGCGTGGGAGTTTGGCGGGGGCAAACAGGGCCGTTGTGAGCGGCCACGGGGCAGCGAGATCGGCTTCGACCGCCATGTGCGGTTGGAAAGGGGTAGGGTGAAGCCAGAAATGCAAGAAGCTGGCCTGGGCACACAATGCGTAAAGCTGGATGTTGGGGGCGCCGAGGCTGCCACACGCCATCGGATGTGTAAGAGTATCATAAGCTATCCTCGGCTGTTTGCCAGCCCAGATGAGAGAGATGATCAGGGAGCAGACCCTGCAAAAAAAGTGGGCAGTGAGAGGAATAGGGACGTTTAGGAATAAATATAAAAATTTCGGAAGTACTACCATCTTGACGATAGATACTCGACCGGCCAGCAACAGGGGCAGTCAGCTCCATATGGGAATCTTCGACTCGAGCCAGTCCACCGTGCGACCGAAGTTGGCTCGTCAAAGTTCACTGACATCTCTACTCAGCCAGACCCCCAAATAACGAGTGGGGCCATCCGCCCACACAAAGGGGTAGTCCGGGGTGAAGGGCCTAGTGGCATCAGTGAGAGGGAAGAGGACCGATTTGTTCCAGTTCACCTGAACACCGGAATAGCTGCCAAACCTGATGACCTCTCGCACCAGAGGACTGAGATTTTCCTGGGGGTTGCGGACATAAAGAGTAACGTCATCCGCATACATGGAGACCAATAGGACGCAGGCTGCAAACCCAATGCCCCTCTGTGTGTGGTGTTGACGGAGTCTAGCCGCCAATGGCTCCATTGCAATGGCGAATAGCATAGGCGAGAGCGGACACCCCTGATGGGTACCACGTCCAATAGGGATGGGATCTGTAATGAGGCCATTAATCCGGAGACGGGCGGTAGGAAGAGTGTACAGGAGCGAGATCTTGCGAATAAAGACTGAACTGAAGCAGAGACGTGCAAGAAGGGAGAATAGAAAGGGCCATTCAAGGGTGTCGAACGCCTTGGTGGCATCGAGCAGGGCAGCCACAGCAGGGAGCGCTGGATTTATCTGATGGAGGACAGAGAAAATAGTCCAAAGATTATGAGATGTCGCACGGCCGGGAATGAAGCCGGACTGGTCTGGGCGGGCGATATGCGGCATGAGAGGGAGAAGACGTGAAGCAAGCAATTTGGCAAAATGTTTATTATCCGTATTTATGAGGGACAAAGGGCGATATGAGTCACGGAGATCGGGGGGCTTATCCAGCAGCCAAATGCGGCACGAGAAGCGGGGTGAAAATCTTGTAGAATGAGGCAGGCAGACCATCTAGACCAGGGGCCATGTCACCAGGCATACCATTTATGGTGGCGAGTATCTCCTCTTTCGAGAAAGGCTTATCGAGATATTTCCGGTGATGGTTCTCGAGCCATAGTAGTTCAAGGGTATCAAAATGAAGAGCTGTGGGATCAGTCAAGTTTTTTTAGTGAAAGCCATTGCCTTTCCCGGGTCCTGGAAATGTGAGAATCTTTGTACCTTGTTTAACACGCAGTGTGGCCGGGTACGCCAGCGAGTAGGAGATCGCGTGCTTCTGGAGGATCCTTTTGGCAGGAAGAAATACGCGGCGAGCCGCCTGAACCGCAACAGTGTAGTCAGGGTAGAACGAGAGAGAGTTACTCTGGTGGCGAATGTCCCCCTTTTCCCTGGCCACCCGGAGGATGGCATCACGGTCCCTGAAATTCAAGATCTTGGCTATGATGGGGCGGGCAGGCAGGCTAGGGCCAGGACAGGGACCAAGGGAATGAAGAGCCTGCTTGAAAATGAAAACAGATGAGAGGACGTCGCCAAAGAGTTCACGTGCCAATTGCTCCACAAAGTCCTCCATACGAGATATGTTGGTGGAGTCGGACACACCGGTGATACGAAGGTTACTCCTGCGCGAGCGCGCCTCCAAATCTTCGTTCTTGTTGCAAATATCAGCTAATATCTTGTCCATCTTGGTAGCGGCGTCCTCTGCGTCAGACACCCTGGTCTCGACATGAAGAAGTCTGGCATCATTGGAGTCAACCCGAGCCTTCACCGTGTCCAGGCGGGCAGACAATTGGTCTAGCTAAGCCGCAATGTTGGTGACAGTGGATTTCACGTCAAGCATGATGGCCTTCAGGTCGTCCTTTCGGAGTTGCACCATTTCAGAGGGAGCCAGCGAGTCACCCCATCCGCACCAGCACCCTCCTGACGCGTCTGGCGGCGCTGATCAAAGGTGAGCTTGGGCTGCTTTGGATCGGTTCGTCCCATGACTGGAGGGCACCAGCGAGAGGAGCAGCCAAGCGGCGTGGGAGAAGAGACCAGAGTGCCCGAGGGCCGGCAGTACCACAGAGGGGAGATGTAGGGCAGGGCCCAGCACGTAGCTGCAGAGACGCCTGGAGCCAAAACATTGTGAGGCCAGTTGCGGGGGCGTTGGAGTTCCGACCGTCCGCCAAACCGAGGATCAGCAGGGATTGGTTCAGGGAGCGCCAGCCAGAGCAGCCTGCCTCAGACAGCGTTGAGTAGGGGCACCAGGCAATGTGCGCCGCGGCACAGTGGAGGCAGGAGACACTGATCGGGGCACAAGCGGGAAGCAGACCAGTTGAGGCGGGTACGAAGCCAAAATATAAACAGGGGACTGCTGTATGTGACCTCCCAAAGCAGTGAACGGAGGCGGACGCATGACCCAGCAGGAGGCAGCCAAAGAGCTCAGGGTTTCAGGCAGCGTTAAAAAATAAGCGTGGGCACCAGGCCAGGGCAAGCAGAAGCACTGTGGAGACAGGAGGCACTGGCCGAGGTACAGGCAGACCAGAGAAGGCGGGCACAATGCCGCAATCGAGACAGGGGGCAACTCAGTGTGCAATGCCTCAGGTTGCGTGTAGACCCAAGCGGCAGGACCCAGCAGGGGGCGGCAAAAGGGTGCAGTGTGGCAGGCCGCTCTCTGGCCGGAACCACAGGCAGGGCGGCCTGGAGCAGCAGGGGTGAGATTCTGACCGGCGTTGGCACAGGTGGGAGGGCCGACAGGTGGTGATGTCCGTCGGTCTTGGCAGCAGCGGGAAGGCGGCGAGCGAGTGCACAACGCTCGAGATGCCACTGCAGAGAGCACCGCGTCCGGAGTGTGGAGGTCGCCGCAGAAGTGAGGCCCAGAAGTCCACAGGGACGATCTAGCAGCAGCAGAACGCCAAGGCCAGAGAGCCGGGGGCCGCAGCGGGAGGGGGCAGAGCGCGACGGGGGAGTCAAGGGGAGCACACCGCCTGCCCCTCCGGGCCAGATGGGAAAGGCCAAGCCGCGGGTGCCAGTAGGAGGAAGATGGTGCCCAGGAATGCGGAGGCCGGGCAATATGTCAAGTGCACTCCCAGCCCCGCCGCAACTTGCCCCCCACAGCCACGGCAACTACCAGTGCAGATGGTCGCGTAGTGAAGACGCTTCACCTGGCAGATGACCGGCCCCAATCCAGGATCTCGCAGCTGGTTCCAGGAGGGCAGAGACGGCCGCACGAGGCCCAGGGCCAGGGCACACTCAGCGGCGAAACACAGCCCAGCAGCGGTCCAAGAAGGCGGAATTGGGCTCAGGACGTGCCACGAGGGCGAGTAAGTGACAATGGCGTGAGTTCCGGCCTGCGATGTGAACGATGTCTTCAGGATGTTAGGCTTGGCCGGCACAGCCCACTCAAGGTGCGGACATTTTCCAGCCGGCTAAGCCACACCCCCCTTCTTTTTGCTTTTGGTGGCATGTCTGCACTCTGGTGAGTCACTGCGCCTGCGCCCTCTAGTACAATGACACCCTAGGCCAAACAGCAGGTTTTCCCTGAAAAGGGGGTTACCAGAAAAAGTGTGAAAGTGGTGATGGATTTAGGGAAGTAGAGGGATGGTAGTGTTGAGAGGGACAGAAGATGAATAAAAGGAATGAGAAGGGATTGGAGTAGTGTTCTAAAGAAAACTTGGGGTGGGGTCCTCACACTCCATGTCACCTTGATCCTCCACTTTCAGGAGGGCCGAGCTATTCCACATGCTCGATCTGTCCCACCTGCACCGTGTCTCAGTTCTCTCCTGTCATTCTCTCCTTGGCTAGTCGCCCACCATGCACCTCACCCTGGTCCTTTCTACCGGTAGCTCTTCTGCCATTCTTCACTCCTTTCATCCCCTCTCCATCAGTTGATTCTCCCCTTTTGTTATTGCCCCTTTTCATCTTGCCCCACTTCTCTCTCTCTGCTGTCTTTCTTGCCTATCCCTTTACCATTCTGCCACCTGCCTCTCACTCACCTCTCTCACTTGTCACTTTCTGACTTGTTTCTGTTTCATTATCGCCGCTCTAACCTGTCTCTCCCTTTCTCAGTTCTTCCCTTCTCACCTATCCCTGTCTTTTATCACCGCACTCTCGCCTCGTCTTTCTCATTTGTGTATTGTTAGCACCTCTATGTCTCCTGTCTTTCTCTCTGTAGTATTAACTTTCTCTTTCTCACATCTGTCTCCTTATACATGTCCGTTCTAGTATCTTCCAGTGTGTTAAATGTCTCACATAGAATAGGGCCTAGAGGATATTTGGACATCAGTGCTCTGCTATTTAAAACATGAGTTTGTTGTGTTTAAAAACAATTGTAACGTATGAGCAAATCTGCATCGGCTATTCAAGACACACTTAGTGGTTGACAACTAACACCACTCCCAACCTTCATCACATGGATCACCACTAGAGCATGTAGGCATATGTAAACAGCGATGTGTCTCAATAAAATGTAACTACACCACCACGAATATATGCAAGCACAGAGTGTTTGCACACCTCGAAACAAGCTGCAATCTAAATGACAGGTTTTAGTCTGTAAATGTAATGTAATGTAAACGAAGTTTATAGAGCGCACTGCAACCCATCGGGCATCCTGGCGCTATTAAATTGCTATTAATGCTATTAAATGCAATGAATACAATGACGCTGAGATTTCTTCATAGGTGAGGTTGTTCTATTCCCCGTGGGTGCTGAAATTGAATGAGATATTCCACTATTATATGGGCAATGTAAGTGTTATGTAAAAAATGTGACTATGTTGCAGGAAAAACTTACCCAGTATCCATTTTTAAGTAACTTTATGAGCAACATCTTGCATTTTATTTATGCATAAATAAAAGGCATTGTCATTGATAATGCCAATAGCTTAAACTTGCGTAAATGCGAAACCTATTGCATTGCAAATGCTTGTTTCTATTGTCCCCATGTATGACTTTAGTTCAATTGAAAATGAAACTCAGAAAGTGCCTGCCCCTACAGGAGCGAGGGCATCAAAGAAATGAATTAATGGCCACAATGTGAGATTTGTTCCATTGACTCCGATGAATGCGAGTTCATCCTGTGCTGCGAGTACAGATCCCTATGCAGTACAGAATGGATTTGGACCCATAAGGTCTTTTCCTGGATCGGCAGCTATGGATTTGCCTGTATGGGACAAGCCATGGAACTATAAAATCAGCTACAAAGGTGTATTCGATTGACTTGGTCTAATTAAAAACTGAACTAGATGAAATTATAAGTGGGAAACTAGAGCTCAATTGAATTGATACTTACCAACAAAATGAGCAAAGATTGTACTAGAGGAATGAGACAGGCCCATGAGAAATTGTCTAATTTTACTCAAAGATATGATGTTGACATAGAACGAACAAAGGCTTTACAGAATAATCACAGACTTGCAT
The DNA here is from genome assembly GCF_964204655.1 of Triturus cristatus. NCBI lineage: Eukaryota > Metazoa > Chordata > Amphibia > Caudata > Salamandridae > Triturus > Triturus cristatus. The sequence goes on along the minus strand of NC_140580.1, from coordinate 277,922,934 downwards.
TCAGCGATCAGGACATACAGAATCTGAGGTTACCAGGGTTGAAAACACAACTCAGCGAATTAATATTGTGCATTTGGATTTGGAGCACATTAGACAAATGGGCAGAAAAATGGGCTAAAAGAAAAGGTTCTAAAAGAGCAATGGGAGAACCACCTCCTTTAGGAGAAAGGCTGGACTATGGTAATGCTCTGCTGGCTGCTGCCAAAGAGTCATTACTGTCAAAACTACAGGTCGTACAAAACACTGCAGCATGGTTGTTTTGCAACCTACCACCGGCACAGCTTTGGCTCCTCTTTTAAAATCACTACATTGGCTCCCGATAAAGAAAAGAGTGGTATTTAAATTGTGATATTTAACCTATAAAGCGTTGCAGGGTAAAGGTCACATATATCTTAGCCAGAGACTGAAACGATATCTCCCTTATAGATATTTGCACACGAGTGAGAAAGAGCTATTGGTAGTCCCTCACATTCAACGTGTTAGACGGAGTGGCAGATCTTTTTTCTACCTTGCACCCTCCTCTTGGAACAAATTACCTCTCTCAGTTCCAACATGCCCAGATTACAATAAATTCAGGAAAGCTTTAAAAGCAGCACTGTTTTTGGTTCCAGACTCTATTCCAGTATCTTGTACTAACTGCAGCACCGAGATACTCCGGTTGGGGTGATTAGAGTGTGCTAGCAGTCTTTGAGGTAGGCCAGAGTGGACCATATGTTGATGCTGATGTAGATAGCCATATCGTCACTTTCTTGATCAACACTGATGCTACCTGCTCTACTATGAAAACAGCAGCGGTTCCAAATCTACCACTCTCGGGAAAAACAATCCAAGTTGTCGGAGTTGCACATAAAAGGTTGTCAACCCCCCTTAATGAAGAAGTGCCTGTGAAGATATAGGCATTTGAAGATTGTAAGGAAATAAATATAGTTACAGTTGGAAATTGTTATGCAGATGAGTTTGCACGTTACTGTGCCCTAAATGTTTGCACTTTCAATGGTGAATACACAAATGAGGGAGCAGATGAAACTAATTTCAACCTTTTGATGGCCATTGCTGATACATGGGCTAAAGTGAAGAGATTGCAAGAAGGAGGTACTGAGGAAGACCAGAAGAGTTGGATTAGAGCCAGATGTGTGAAACAAGATGATGACATTTGGGTTTCAGAATTAGGAGACCAGTATTGTCTAATAGTTTGTTGCCACTGATGGTGAAGCACTATCATGGGTCAACACTTGTAGGAAGAGATGCTGTGATGAGATCGTATAGGCAAACTTTTTTTAACCCAAAGTTTTGAGTGATGGCTGAGGCATTGTGTAATAGATGTGTGACGGGTCAGCAAATGAATGTGGGGAAAAGGACTGCTGTTAAATCGAGTCACGTTTGGAGATCTGGAGGTCCTTTTAACTGGATACAGTTGGATGTTTTTGAGATGCCAGTATGCAGTACATTGAGGTACATCTTAGTGGTGGTGTGCATTATCTCACATTGAGTGGAAGTTTATCCAACTAGAAGATGTGATCGCCTCACTGTAGTTAAACTAATACTGAGGGAATTCATTCAAAGATTCAGATTTCCAACCTCTTTCGAATCAGACCAATGAACTCATTTTCATAATGAAGTTCTGAGAATTCTATGTCCAACATTACAAGTGGAGCAGAGATTGCATTCCAATTATCGGACAGAAACTTCTACCATCGTGGAACAAGTCAATGGCACTCTGAAATCCCAGAAGGGATGCCAGCAGTGTTTGAAAGGCCACAGGAAGAGGTTAGCTAGGATGTAGGGGATTAGCCAGAGCCTAAGACAGCACTAGAGGAATTTGGGGTAGTGCGCGCTTAGGCCCCTGTAACTTTTTGACCACATAAGGTATCCACGCCAAATTTGCGTCCTTTTCTTCCAACATCATGGGTATTCTAAAGGTACCCAGGGTTTGTGAATGTCCCTGGGGGGGGACCCAGAAATTAGCCAAAATACAGCTACATTTTGTTTTTTGGGGAGAAAGTGGAAAAATGAGCTGCAAATGAAAGTGTCTTGGTTTTCCCCTGCAAATGTTATCAAAAAAGAGTTTGTGGGGCTGAAATCACCATTTTCTCAGCTTTTAGGGAATGACAGACTTTTGTCAGAAAACCAACATTTTTTACACAGTTTTGGCATTTTTCTGGGACATAGCCTATTTTTGCTATTTTTTGTGCTTTCAACCTCCCTCCAGTTAATGGGACTAAAGGGGTGTGAAAGTAATAATGGATCCTGGAAAGCTATACATTTTAGAAAAGTAGACAACATTCTGAATTCAGCAAGGGGTCATTTGTGTAGATCCATCAAGGTTTTTTATAGAAACTAACAGTTAAATGTAGGATAAATGGAAAATTAGTTGAATAAAACAGCCTTTTGTGTCAACGTTTTCACCTGTAACTTCTTCTAATTATGACAGTTCTTTGAAAGCAATATACTGTTACATCCACTAGACCTTCCTGGTTGTGGGGATATATAGGAATTGTAGGTTCACCAAGAACCGAACGAACCCAGAGTCAAAAACTGAGCAGCAATTTGCAATCGTTTTTTATTATGTTCCAGGTATATAGCAATTATTGTGGGAAAATGTATACATGGAAAAATCGGTATGAAAGACACCTATGTATATCTGAAATGGGAACAAATCATAGAGTTTAGAAACAGTACATATTTGCACATTTTCGAAATTGGGAATACTCATACTAGCATGAGAATTATCAGTCATTTTTCAAAATGACTTCTTTTTTACACAATGTCTTTCATTTGGAAGGCAGAAATGCATCAAAAATCAATAGGTAATAACAGTTGCTTTACAAATCTGAATTACTCTAAATCTCCCGATAAAAATGGTACCTCATTTGTGTGGGTAGGCATAGTGCCCACGACAGGAAATGGCTCAAAACCCAACGTGAACACACCACATTTTCACAATGAAAATGTACCCTTTTTTTGCGAAGTGTCTAGCTGTAGTTTTTGAACACTGGCTCTGCCGGCACCTTGGGAAACCTAGCAAACCTATACATCTTTGAATATTAGACACCCAGGGAAATCCAGGATGGGGTGACTTGACTGCCTCCCACCAGTTTCTGTTACCCAGAATCCCTTGCAAACCTAAAATATTGTCAAAAAAACCACATTTTCCCCACATTTCTGTGGTGGAAAGTTCTGGAATCTGCGTGGATCCACAAATTTCCACTCACCCCGTGTTCCCCAAAGTCTTCTGAGAAAAATGGTACCTCACTTGTGTGGTTCGGCATAGTGCCCGCGACAGGAAACGGCGCAAAGCGCAACGTGGACACACCTCAATTTCGCAGTGAAAAATGACCCTTTATTGGCAAAGTGTTTAGCTGTAGTTTTTGAACCCTAGCACTGCCGGCACCTAGGGAAACCTAGCAAACCTATACATTTTTGAAAACTAGACACCCAGGGGAATAAAGGATGGGGTGACTTGACTGCCTCCCACCAGGTTCTGTTATCCAGAATCCCTTGCACACCTAAAAATTGTCAAAAAAAACACATTTTCCCCATATTTCTGTGGTGGAAAGTTCTGGAATCTATGTGGATCCACAAATTTCCACCCACCCCGCGTTCCCCAAAGTCTTACGAGAAAAATGGTACCTCACATGTGTGGGTCGGCCTAGTGCCCGCGACAGGAAACGGCGCAAAACGCAACATGGTCACACCTCAATTTCGCAGTGAAAAATTACCCTTTTTTGGCAAAGTGCCTAGCTGTAGTTTTTGAACCCTAGCTCTGCCGGCACCTTGGGAAACCTAGCAAACCTATACATTTTTGAAAACTAAACACCCAGGGGAATCCAGGATGGGGTGACTTGACTGCCTCCCACCAGGTTCTGTTACCCAGAATCCCTTGCAAACCTAAAGAATTGTCAAAAAAAACACATTTTCCCCACATGTCTGTGGTGGAAAGTTCTGGAATCTGCATGGATCCACAAATTTCCACGCAACCCGCATTCCCCAAAGTCTTACGAGAACAATGGTACCTCACTTGTATGGGTTGACCTAGTGCCCGCGACAGGAAACTGCGCAAAACACAACGTGGTCACACCTCAATTTCGTAGTGAAAAATGACCCTTCTTTGGCAAAGTGCCTAGCTCTAGTTTGTGAACCCTAGCTCTGCCGGCACCTAGGGAAACCTACCAAACCCACACATTTCTGAAAACTAGACACCCGGGGGAATCCTGGGAGGTATGGCTTGCATGTATCCCCCAAACCTCAATTTTAGCTGAAAAAACACTTTTTTTCACACATTTTTGTGTGGGAAAGTTGTGGCATCACGGGGCTCACACAAATTTCCCACCACCCAGCATTCCCCCAGGGCTCCCGATTAAAATGGTGCCTCACTTGTGTGGGAGGCCAAGTACCCGCGACAGGCAAGGGCCCAAAACTTAGTGCCGCGACATAAAAATTGCCTATCTCAAAACCACCTGGTTTTGCAAGGGGGGTCACCTCGGTTTTTGGCCCTGTGCTCGGCGGCTATCTAGGGACACCTACCAAACCCACACATTTCTGAAAACTACACATCCGGGGGCTTCTAGGGAGGTATGGCTTGGGTGGATCCCCCAATGTTTCCTTACCCAGAATCCCCTGCAAACCTAAATTTTAGCTGAAAAAATCACTTTTTTCACACATTTTTGTGTAGGAAAGTTGTGGCATCACCGGGCTCACACAAATTTCCCACCACCCAGCGTTTCCCCCAGGTCTTCCAATAAAAATGGTGCCTCACTTGTGTGGGAGGCCCAAGTATCCGCGACAGGCAAGGGCCCAAAACGTAGTGAGGCGACATCAAAATTGCTTATCTCAAAACCACCTGGTTTTGCAAGGGGGGTCACCTGGGTTTTTGGCCCCGTGCTCGGCGGCCATCTAGGGAAACCTACCAAACCCACACGTTTCTGAAAACTAGACACCCAGGGGCTTCCAGGGAGGTATGGCTTGCGTGGATCCCCCAACGTTTCCTGACCCAGAATCCCCTGCAAACCTCTATTGTAGCTGAAAAATTCACTTTTTTCACACTTTTTTTGTGGGAAAGTGTGGCATCACTGGCTCACACAAATGTCCTACCACCCAGTGTTCCCCCAGGTCTCCCGATAAAAATGGTGCCTCACTTGTGTGGGAGGCCCAAGTACCCGCGACAGGCAAGGACACAAAACGTTTTGAGGCAACATCAACATTGCCTATCAAAAAATGTTTTGGGCCCTTCCCTGTCACGGGTACTTGCAAGGGAAGCGCTGGGTGTGAGGAAATTTGCGGATCCACGTAGATTCTAGAACTTTCCCACACAGAACTTTGAGAAAAAAGTGAATTTTTCAGCTAAATTTGAGTTTTGCAGGGGATTGTGGGTAGGAAAACGTTAGTGCACCCAAGCAAGCCATACCTCGCTGGACTCCCCTGGGTGTCTAGTTTTCAGAAATGTGTGGGTTTGGTAGGTTTCTCTATGTGCCGGCTGTGCTAGGGCCCAAAATCCACAGGTAGGCATATTGCTAAAAACAACTCCGTGCCTAGTCGGCTTTCTGCCACCCGGGGGGGTATCGGGGGAGGGGGTTGCCCCGATATGCCCCCAAGGGGGGCAGAAACACAGTGGCTATTTTTTGGGGGAGTGGCGGCATTCTGGGCAGCCCCCAACTCCACGCATAAAAAAAGCCAGCGTAATTGTTAGCGTCTAGTGGGCTTTTTGCCCCCCGGGGGGGTGGGGCAGATTGGCGGCTAATGCCCCCATCTGCCCCCCAGGGGAACAGAAAGTCCACTAGATGCCAGGGAGTTTTTTGGGCAAATTTCAATTAGGATGGGGGCTGCCTAACACGGGCATGCCAATGCCCCCACCCTAATTAAAATTTGCCAAAAAAATCCCTGGCGTCTAGTGGGCTTTTTGCCCCTCCGGGGGGGGCAGATTGGGGGCTACTGCCCCATCTGCCCCCCAGGGGGGGCAGGAAGGCTGTTATTTTTGCGGATGGGAGTGGGGGCATGGGTATGCCCGTTTTGGAAGCTCACACCCTAATTCAAATTTGCCCCAAAAAAAAATCCCTGGCGTCTAGTGGGCTTTTTGCCCCCCCCGGCGGGGCAGATTGGAGGCAAATCAGTGGACCTCTGACTCTTTCTCACGCTCTGCTCCGCTTTCTGCCCCCTTTCATCCTCTTCTTCTGCTCCGTGTCACCCTCAAGCTTCTTCACCCTTCAGTCTTTTCCTCACTGTTTCTCTGCTTTCTGATCCGTTTCACCCTTTATGCTTTTTGCACTTTTTCTCTTCATCTAACTTTTACTTGCTCTTTTGGCCTCCTTTCCCCTGTTTTTCCTGCCGCTGCTGTCCCCGTTGCCCCTCCCCCAGCGCAACCAGCCCGTTCCAGTTCCCCGCCCCACTCCTGCCTCCCAGCTGTCCAGCCCTCCCCGACCCCTACTTATTGGCGGCCGATGTGCTGCCACGCCACTGGCGCGCTTAAGGCACACCAAGTGCAAGCACATCTGTGCCCGTCCGCGACCCGACCACAATCAGCGCCAGGAACCCTGGATCTCCGCACCGCCAACGCTCCGACCCAGCGGCACTCCACGCACTCAACCCAGGCCGCAACAACAACTGCAAGCTAGCATCACCAGCCGACACCCACGGACCCTTCAGCTGTCACCACTACCAGCACACCTACAGCACAGCCTGGAACACTGACCCAGCACCACCCGCCCTCAAGAACACACCTGAACCGAACACCCTGCAATGCATCCTCCTCAACGTCCGATCACTCCAAAAACACGCCACCAGAATCTGGGACCTTCTCGACAGCACCACCCCGGATGTAGCATTCTTCACCGAAACCTGGACCAACACCACCTCAGGACTGCACATCGCCATCACCATTCCCCAAGGATAAAAGATCTCCAGGAAGGACTGCCCCACCCGCCCGGGAGGGGGAATCACCATCATCCACAAATCCACCCTACGCCTGAGCACGCTCCCCAACGAGCCCACAGACCTGATGGAACACCTTCACTTCAAGATACTCGCCAGCCCTACCACCAACCTCAGGGGAACCCTCCTCTACCGACCATTCGCCAACTCCATCACGGACATCATCTCCCCACATGCCATCGCATCCACTAACTATACCCTGCTGGGAGACCTCAACTTCCACCTCGACAACCAACTGGACCCCAACACCACATCCCTCCTGGAAACCTCCATAACATTGGACTCTGCCAGATCGTGACCGAGCCCATGCACTCAGCAGGACACACCCTCAACCCCCTCTTCACAACAGGAAACTCCATCACTTTCAGCCACGCCACCGAACTCCCATGGACAGACCACCGATGCATCCACTTCACCTTCAGAACACCCATCATCCAAAGGCACCAGCACCTGCTCCCACGAAGAAACTGGACCAAAATTACCGACGACCAGCTCACCTCCTCACTCAGAAGCTCCACCCCAACCATCGCGGAAGACGCCCTGCACAGATGGATCTCAGACAGCGCCAACACCATAGCCCCCCTCAAGAAAAACAACAACACTCACACCAAGAAAGCCAAATGGTTTACCACCAAATTTCGAGAGTCCAGATGCAAGTGCCACCACCTCGAAAAGGCCTGGAGGAACTAAAAAATCCACAGAGGCCCACAACGACTTCAGAGCCGCCACCAACGCTCACCACCAACTCATCAGAAAAATTTGAAAAAAAGCGATTGAAGACAGAATCTCCACACACCCGCACAACAGCAAAGATCTCTTCAGCATCATCAAGGAGTTTACCCAACCTACCTGCGAGTCTACTGACATCCCTCCCTCACAAGATCGCTGCAACAAACTCAGCACCTTCTTCTACCACAAAATCAAGAACATCTACGACAACTTCGACAAAGACAACCAATACACTGAACCCTCACCAACCACCCCCCACACTCTGAAGCCAATGATTGACAACTGGACAGCCCTCACCACTGAAGACACACTGAAGACAATGAAGTCAATCCACTCCGGGGCCCCCACGGACCCCCGCCCCATCACATCATCAACAGAGCCACCAACACCATCGCACCCATGCTCCGCCACACCATCAACCACTCCCTGATGAACGCCTCATTCCCCAATGACTGGAAACACGCCAACATCAACCCCCTCCTGAAGAAGCACTCGGAGGACCCCACCAACCTCAAGAACCACAGACCCATCTTCCTGCTCCCGTTCCCAGCAAAAGTAATTGAGAAAGCCATCAACGACCAACAGACCACCAGGGATGAGGCGCAGGTATAACCTGCGGTTGGAGGATGGCCTAGCAACACCAGCACTACAGGAGTGCAGGGGCTCACAGAGGTCCTCACTTAATGGTGGAGCTGTGAGGGTGGGAGAGCAGTTTCACTGACAGTGAGTCAGTGGTCCTGCTCGCCTGTCCCCGCAGCGGCCGCCATTAAGTAGGGGTCGGGGAGGGCTGGACAGCTGGGAGGCGGGAGTGGGGAGGGGAACTAGAATCGGCTTGTCGCGCTTGGGGAGAGGGGCAGCGAGAAAAACGGGGAAAGGAGGCCAAAAGAGCGAGTAACAGTGAGATAAAGAGAAAAAGTGCAAAAAGAATAAAGGGTGAAACAGAGCAGAAAGCAGAGAAAAAGTGATGAAAAGCCTTAAGGATGAAGAAGCTAGAGGGTGACACGAAGCAGAAGGAGAGGATGAAAGGGGGCAGAAAGCGGAGCGGAGCGAGAGAAGGAGTCAGAGGTCCACTGGACCACCAGGGATGAGGCGCAGGTATAACCTGCGGGTGGAGGAGGGCCTCGAACACCAGCACTATGGGAGTGCAGGGGCTCACAGAGAGCCTCACTTAATGGTGGAGCTACGAGGGTGGGAGAGCAGTTTCACTGACATATGATATCACTTGTAGTTTACTGTTGAGTCTTTTCTATGGAAAGGGCCATTTCCAGTTCTACTATTCTAACTCATCATCAAACTGTTTATTTCGGTAAAGTACCATAAAAGATACAAACATTCAGGATTCCAGTTTAGGAAAGAACATGCAGTCAAGTATTAATATGAAATACAGTAAAAAGATAACACAAGTTGTTGAGACTGTAGCAGCGAACAAGGGGTACCTAAGTAAATCAATTGTCATGTAATTCATAGCTTTCAGGCCATGGACGACCAAAGGTTACTGTTCAGAGTAACAGAGTCCCTTGTCCAAAGCGCAAATGCATTAATTAAAATCTGTGCGGTCGACAGACCCTAAGTTTACATTCATGGACATTACACAACAAGATTAAACTGATTGTTTAAAAACTCCAGTATTTACAATAAAACAGATACAATAAAACAGAGAAAGGAAGAATTAGAATTTGTTGATGTTCAAGGGTAAAAAGACTATTTACATTTTAAAATTAGTGACCATTGTGGCGATTAATCTTGATAGGGTGGGCCATCACATTTGTGTCTCTCTGGGGTGGATAAGGGGATTAACAGTGCCCTCCTTCTGATCACCCAAGAGTGGCTCAAGAATTTCGCAGTTGCGCACACGAATAGGGGTTTTGCATCGGATTTCAATATGTGCAGGGCCACTCTAAATTCTCGAGTCCCAAGTTGTCTACAAACTGGGGTTAACCATCTACCCCCAGGTTTTGCATATGCTGTACAAGCAAAGATAACATGACCTATTGATTCGTGCGGACAGGGGCAGCAGGGGCAGCAGGGGCAGGGCAGCCCTTTGGCTGGGTTTTATTTATCAGCTAGTTCTTTGTAAATGCATTAACTGGCAGACTACCATGCCTGAATTGGATGTAGAGCTTCCTTTTAGCCGGCACCTTGATAATATCAAGATAGCTTTCTAGGGAGCAGCAGGCTTTGAAGTCTCTGAATTCTTCAGTTAGTCTATCCTGGTTGCTGTTGGAGTATGCATTTTGCTCAACTCATTCCCAGTATAGTAGTTTGATCTGACTTCTGGTGTGGATTGGTGGACAACCAATATTATGGTGTGGATTATTTACCTCAGCTAAGAGCTAAATAAAACAAAGTAACTAAAATGATTAGCATTGTACAACTTCCAGTTACTTACAAATTTGAGATGACCAGAGTTGATTTGGGCTCTGCATATGTTCTTGTAGACTGTGGAGGGAACTAAAAGGCTGAGCAGCAGCAGGGCTACAGGAGGCAGTCCCTGACATGCAGCCCACCTGTGTCCAGTGTAGCACTATATAGAGCATTGAGGTATCCTACTACACAGGAGTTCTTGCAGCCTTTGGAGGGGACTACAATGCCCAGCAGCACCAGGGCACTAGGAGGCGGTCCCTGCCATGCACCCCACCTGTGTCCAGTCCAACACTATATATCACGTAGGTGTGTCCCGCTGTTTTGTATGCACGCAGCCGTGCCCGACCATAGTCCGGGCAAAAGGTGGGCTCATTAGCAACCAACAAGGGCCGGGCCCCCCTCGTGGTTCTGAGCCTTGTTTGCCTATTGGTGGGGACCATCTTGCAGAAACCATGGGGAAGAGAAAGATCACAGCAATCACCACGGTGGTTGATATTGTCACCATTAACTTCCTTCTGGTTTGAGCAGAGGGGTCCTTACAAAGGAGATAGAACTCACTGAAAGATGTCTCTATATGGATAAGGGAAGGGCCAACTTGGCAGTACTTGTATTCCATGATGTTCAGCATCACAGTGCCATAGCGAGTGACCCTGGCAAGCCTCCTTTCCCGCCAGCTATCTTAGAGGAACTGAGTATGGTCTCTGGTGACAATTCCAATTCTACCTTTATTGACCCACAGGTTAAAAAGAAAAATGGAGGTGGTCTGCGCAACAAGTCAGCCCTACCAACTAAGGAGGCTGGTCACAAGCAGGAGTCGGCTCGTTCTGACCTGGACTATTGTGTTATAGACGAGATCTACGCTATGGTGGAAACTATGATGCGACTATACATAAAACCGCTATTGGACGGTCTTGATGGTCTAGAGACAAAAATGTCTAAATTGTTTACCAACCACATTGACACTGCAAGACAGGGGATGCAATCAGTTGCAGCCAACTCTTCCTCTCGACTCCAACAGAGATGGAGGGCTGGCCGCCTCAGGGGCTTCCAACAGTAGGCAAATACTGCCAGCACAATCTCAAACCCATAAGGCCCCTAGCACCATCACTACACATTCCCCCCGAGGAGCGAGTGAGCCTCCTCTTGATGAGGCAGGTTGCAGGAGGACACAGGAGAACCTCCATAGTAAAGGCCTGCAAAATATGATCAATCCACAAAGGCCTAGAGGCAGGGAAAGGGATATTAAGGTTCTGAATCTATCACCAGCATCATGCTTGTACATTGTGGTATTGGCACATGTACCTAGGCCTACTCAGATTAAGTTAACTGACCAGCTGATCCTAAAGGTCTCCCATTGGCTAATCAAATCCATGGGCTCTGTTCAACCTCTCTCATCCCATATTCTCATGGTAAGAACAGTTGATTGGGTGGGCATGTTGCAGAAAACGATACCAGGTGACTGCATAGTCATCAACTTTAGAAACCCAGCTGTGGTTCTCATCATTCTTAGACAACTAGAACACCTACTCCTAGGTCCTACCCAGATAGTGGCCCTCACTCTGGGCTGCTTTTACAAACCTTGTGGCCTTGCTAAATCACGGCCTAACCTGACTTTAGAATCCTGGTTAGGTCATAACGCGGTAAGCCAATTGAAGAACATCCCTGGGGAAATGCTTAGTAAAAGATATTCCCCCCTAGAAAGATTGGAGGGCTATGATTGACTGGTAAATCCAATAGACATAGTGACCATAAGGGTTTTGGTGGGCCCTCAGTCCAATGGAATCCACCAAGCGAATGACCCCAGGCCACTTTGTTGCAGTCTGTCCATATTTCTTGTCAAAATTTGGACATGATATGTAAGACCTTATCTGTCTCATTCCATTCATTCGGAAACATCAAAAGGTTAGTTTGAGGATGAGGATAGAATGCAAGTTGGGCTGGACACACCTCCTTCTGCTTGAAGCTGCATCCACAAAGACAGTGGTTTCTGCACGCATAGATAAATGCCACAGCAATAATAAAGGGCAGTTTAAGTAAGTTCAATGAAGATAGAAGGGAAGAAAAGATAAAATAGTCACAGCTTTCCTAAAATCTAGTTCCTTCTAAGGTGAGCATGATTTCTGTTCTTAAAGAGGATTTGGGCTCTGGGGTGGAACTCGGTCAAACCAAAGGTGATAATGTGAAACACATTATGACAGTAAGGCAAGATATGCATCTCAGAGAAGAAGCTCATTCCACCAACATCCTGTTAATTTCTGAACATTCTTCCAACACCAGTCCTTTGTGGCTGAAGAAGATTTAAAATACAACTCCTGGAAACAAAGCTTCCACCACTGTTTCCCAAAATCTGTGGAAAGGTTTAAAATACCACAGAATTAGCTGTCATTTTCATGCTATTTTACCGGGCTTCTTCTCCAAAATTTAAATCTCTTGTCATTAGCTACAAAGACCCCCCCCCACCGCCAAATCCAACCTCCACCAGGGAATAAAGGCTGTCACCGACTGGATGAAGGAAAGCCGACTTAAACTGAACTCAGACAAGACGGAGATCCTCATCCTCGGGCCCAACCCCTCAGCATGGGACGACTCCTGGTGGTCCGCATCACTGGGGACACCCCCGGCTCCTACCAACCACGCATGCAACCTGGGAGTCATCCTCGACTCGAAACTCACCATGACCAAACAAGTCAACGCAGTCTCCTCTACCTGCTTCAACACCCTCCGTATGCTCCGCAAGATCTACAGATGGATCCCGACAGACACGAGGAAAACAGTCACCCAGGCCCTAGTCAGCAGCCGACTCGAATACGGAAATGCCCTCTACGCCGGAGCCCCATCCAAGCTCATCAACAGACTGCAAAGAATCCAGAATGCCATTGCACGCCTGATCCTCGACGTCCCACGCCGCGACCACATCATCCCCCACATGAGGAACATGCACTGGCTCCCCGTCGACAGAAGAATCTCCTTCAAGCTCCTGATCCACGCACACAAGGCACTCCACAAAACCGGCCCAGCCTATCAAAACAGTCGACTCTCCTTCTACGTACCCAACAGGAAACTCCGCTCCGCTGACCACGCCCTGGCCACGGGGCCGCGCATCCGTAGAACCACCTCCGGAGGCAGGTCCTTCTCCCACCACGCCGCCAAGACCTGGAACACCCTCCCCCTCAACCTACGACAAACCGGAGACGACTCAAGACTTGGCTTTTCGACCAGTAGCAGCAGCACCCCCCCCCCCCCCCCCCCCCAGCGCCTTGAAACCCTTACAGGTAAGTAGCGCACTTTACAAATTAACTGATTGATTGATTGATTGGTATAGCATCTCTGGATATAGGTAGAATGACCTGTATATTTTATAATTCGATTTCAGAAGCATACGTGCAGCGATGACCCAGGCTAGTAGCAATTTTATTTACGCTGTTTTAAGGTTTTAAGCTTGCTTGCTCTCTTCTAGAGTTATAGCCCAGTCATTCCGTACCAGCATTTAAAACATGGTGTGTCTGATCCCAATATTTTAAAATTTACAAACTATCTACGTTTGTTACTCTGACTTTTTATTCTTGGTGACAATTTTACTGTAAAATATGCTTAAGCTGGTCTTTTGTCCTCTCGCCGGCACTCTGTTCCAACATGGGATTCCTGTTAGTGTGGAGAGAGTGAGCGAGAACAAGAAAACCTCCACTTCTGGGTCGGAGTGGGTCGAAGGAGTCAGCAGTCCAGCTGCTGTCTCTGCCCATTACTTAAACCGCATGGCAGCGCGGACGCGCAACAGTACCCCAGGCTAGTAATGATTTTATTTACGCTGTTTTAAGGTTTTAAGCTTGCTTGCTCTCTTCTTGTTGTATAGCTCGGTCATTCTACACAAGCATTTAAAACATAGTGTGTCTGATCCCAATACTTTTAAATTTACTAACTATCTGCGTTTGTTACTCTGAATTTGTATTCTTGGTGACAATTTTACTGTAAAACATGCCTTAAGCTGTTCTTTTGTCCTCTCGCCGGCTCTCCGTTCCACCGCGGGATTTACGTTTGTGTGGAAAGAGCGAGCGAGAATGAGTAAACCTCCACTTCCAGGTCAGAGTGGGTCGCAGGAGTCAGCGGTCCAGCTGCTCTCTCTGCCCATTAGTTAAACCACATGGCAGTGGAGGTGCACAGCGCGCCAAAGCTGCACCAAAGGCAAGCCCATCAGCACCTGTCCACGCCCAGCCATCGACAGGAGCCATAGCCCCCGTGTCTTTTGTCCCAATCCCTGCTACATCACTGAGATGCACCTACTTAGACGCTGCTAATACTTGTGAGATGCTTAGTGCTTTTTCCATTCTTGAGGGCCTGTTTCTCCTGCTTGCACTGTCAATATCAGAGTCTCAACTAAAGGCAGGAGGCAGATCCTTTCGTCCTATGGTGGATCTGAACTTAGTCCTTGATAAGCCCCTTCACTCAGCTACAACTCTATCCCCCAGCAATTCACTTGCTTGGAAGTGCTTTTTGAGCAATGTGAGATCACTACCTTAGCATGCTATTGAAATATGTAACATGTTGACCTCTCAAACTCTTGATCTGGGTTTCCTCACCGAAACTTGGATTATACCCACCTTCACACCCTCATTTACCATGGCTCTCCCTGAAAACAATCTTACTTTAAGGACTGGCAGGGAAGGTAGGATGGGCGGCGGCATTACCATCGTACATAAAGAGTCTTTAAAAGTATCTAAAATCGAGTATTGCTCAGAGGATAAGATAGAGATATGTATTTTTAAAATAGAATTTTTGCCCCAGGAATGTTGAAAAAATGCGCTCTAGTGTATCATCCCCCAGGACCCATTAGAGACTTCACTCTCAGATTGTTGGATTTGATTGCTATACACTCTATTTCCTCAAAACATTTTGTCTTATTAGGTGATTTTAACATACATAGTGAAAATAGCTCAAATATTGAGGCCACTCAGCTCCTTTCTGATCTGGCCTCCTTGGGCTTGGAAAAGACCAACGTGGGTCCTACCCACTCTGTGAGCCACACGTTGGACTTAATTATAACCACTTCTTCCTATAAACACTCGAGGCCCCCGTCAGGTAGTATGGTCGGACCACACCCTGATTGATTTTCAGATAACTGGCTACTATGTGAACACTCCCTCCAACATGACCACTCATAATCTTAGGAAACAGTGGCATAGAATTACTTCTGATGCGTTTAAGAAAGAATTCACAGTTTCCATGATACAGGGACTTAAGTGTTGACAAATATCACGAGGCTTTAAAGTCAGCCATTGACTGTATCACCCCTTTAAAACAATACAAAGATACTCAGAGACGATCGACGCCCTGGTATTTGCCTGAACTACGTAAGGAGAAGTCAACTTGTAAACAACTGGAGAGATGATGGCAATCATCTCATAACTTGAAAAAGAAGGAAATCTATAAAATCTCGTTAGCACTTTACCACAAGAATATAAAGAAAGCTTGAAAACCCACATTGCCTCTAAGCTCAGCCGAGCTGGGAATTCTTCTGAAGAGCTCTACAAAGTTCTTAAATCTTTTACTAATCCCATCGCCGCTGCTGATGCCACTATCCCTTCTCAAGTATTATGCGATAATATCGCTAACTACTTAGAAGAAAAAATACATTTGATTTATGACAAATTCTGTGGAGCTTGTGACATCTCTTGAGAATTAACCATTTTCCCCCCTCTGAGTAGTAATTACACCAATCTTTTAGAAAGCTTTACTTCCCTACAGGTAAACACTGTGGAGGGAATGCTGAAATTTGCTAAATCTGGGTCACCGCTTGATATTGTACCAGACAAAGTTTCTTTGCTGCTATCCACTCAGCTTGCCTCATCCATCTGCCCAGTATTAAATCTCTCTCTGAGTGAAGGCCAACTTCCACTAGAGTGGAAATCAGCACATGTAATCCTTATTCGTAAAAAGGCAAATCTCCTGGCATCGGATCTGTCTAACTACTGCCCTATCTCTATTCTTCCTTTGATGAGCAAATTAATAGAAGGCTATATTAACAAAAAACTCACGGAATACATGGAGTCTATTGGTTGTCTGGACCCTTCACAGTCTGGTATTAGACCTTTTCATAGCATTGAATCAGCACTGATTGCGATAACAGATCTATCAGATACTCTCTTGATAACAGCCACGCTGTGTTGCTAGTGTTGTTGGACTTGTCTGCAGCTTTCAATACAGTGTCACACTGTACACTGCTTCAAAGACTGGAGAAGATAGGAATTTATGGACAAGCCCTACAATGGTTCATTAACTTTCTAACACACTACACGCAGACCATTAACCTAGGACCTTTCCGATCCTGTATTATTAAACTCACCAAGGGAGGGCCTCAGGGCTCCTGTTTAAGCCCTAGATTGTTTAACATATGTGTGGCCCCCCTTGCTAAGATTAAAAGAGAATTTGGTTTCACCCCATCTCTTATGCGAACGATACCCTACAATGGTTCACTAGCTTTTTAACTCACCACACGCAGACCATTAACCTAGGACCTTTCCGATCCTGTATCATTAAACTCACTGAGGGAGTTAGCCCTACATTGTTTAACATTTATATCTGCACCCCCCCCCTTTGCTAAGATTATCAGAGAATTTGGTTTCACCCACATCTCTTATGCAGACGATACCCAAATTCTCTCAATTTTTAATAAAAGCACTCTGTCCACTATATCCCGTTTCTCGGATGGCTTGAAAGCAATCTCCTCCTGGATGACAGAAAACTTTCTCCAGCTGAACGCATGAAAGACGGAGATTATGTTCTTTGGCAATGCCAATTCACTTTGGTCTGCAGAGTCCTGGCCCACTGACTTGGGCACATCCCCTATCCCTAAAACAGTGGTAAATAATCTTGAGTGTGTGTCTGGATCAGGCCCTTTCAATGAAGGATCAGGTAGTGGCTACCGCTGGCACCTGCTTTTATGTGATGCGTCTCTTGCAAAGAGTATTCCCCCTCCTTCCATTGTCTTTGCGCAAAACCCTGCTTCAGGCACTGGTCACCAGTCACCTGGACTATTGTAACGTTCTTTTGGCTGCAGCTAATGAATCATTACTGAATAAACCTCAGGCGGCACAGAACACAGTGGCTCGGCTAGTCCAAAATAAGCCACCCAGGACATTCACCAGAGAATTAAGTTTAACACTTTCTATATAGTACACAAAGCCTTAAATGATAAAGGACCCAGTTATTTAACTGCTAAACGTATCCCCTACCGGTCAGGTAGGTCCTTACGTTCCGGGAACAAATCTCTCCTTTCCCCGCTTTAGGAAATCCCGTACAGGAGGTAAAGCCCTCTTTTATCTGCCCCCCCGTTATGAAATCACTCACCCCCTAAACATCAGAGGTGTGCGGATCTCTCGCTCTTTAGAAAACTACTTAAAACCGAACCTTTGGCAACTAAATCCTCTGCTGGCTACAGTGCTGAGATACCCCTACGGGGGTGATTTGGGCACTTATATATATATATATATATATATATATATATATATATATATATATATATATATATATATATATATATATATATATATATATATTCACTGAAAAAACCATAGGTTTCACACAAGTTATAGTTAGGAGTTAGCATTTAAAAAACCTTGCAAATTCACTGAAAAAACCATAGGTTTCACACATGTTATAGTTAGCTGGACATTTCACTCGTGAAAAACCATTGAAATTCCCCCGTTATAGTTAGTTCAGCTAACTATAACTCGTGCGACTGCAATCCACTGCTGATGACGTCACATATTACATCACTTATGACATGGTCAGTGACATCACTCATGACATCACTGATGACATCTCAAATGACATCACTGATGACATCATCCATTGAATATGTGTCTTTCTGAAAAATAAATATTTTTTATATATGTATATCTAAAGGTTAATGGAAGAATAAATGGGTAAATAAGTGTCTAAATGGATGGTTTTTTTTGTAAAATTAATTGTATAACTGACTTATTAACAGTATCTTAGTGAATACAAGTATTAGTGAGTAATGTTTAAATATTTAAATATCTGTATCAGTGTCTCACTTTGTGTATAAGGGGCTGCATGGGTTGGTGAGTAGCTACATGAGTGTGTATATGGGTTATTAGTTTGTTTTTAGAGTATCAGTATGAGTGTCTGTATGGTTCAGTGGGGGATGTTACTTAGCGTATGGATGCATGAATGAGTGACTCACTGTTTGTATGTATTTTGAAGACAGTATGTGAGCAGGACAGTATGGGTGGATGAGTGTGTGTATGGATGAGTAAGAGAGTGAATGACTGTCTCAATAGTGTCTTTATGAGTAAGTCCATATGTTTTGAACTAGTATATGTGAGTTTTGATGTATATAAGTGAGGATATATGAGAGTGTGAGATTGGAAGAGTTCCTGTATAAATAAGTATGTGTTTCTATAAGTGATTGTTTTAGAGAGTAAGTATGTGTACGTTTCTGTAGAAGTAAGTGTACTGGTGTGTGTATAGCTGTATATGCAAGTAAATGGATGTTTATTTACATGTGTGAGTATGTGTGTGAGTAACTCTATGTATGAGTGTAGGTGTGTAACAGGATGTATAGGTGTATGAGTACATATGATGACTGAGTACATGTATGAGTGACTATATAGAAGTGTTGATGAATGAGTGGATGCGTATGTAGATTTTGGAATTACTGAATAGGTTGTTCTAACTGGTATTGGTATCTCTATAGTTTTCAAAACTTTAGTTTGTATTTTTCAATGTGTGTATCAAAGTTTATATATGGATAAGAGGAGGTCTGCCACTCTTACACAAGGATGATGTCATCAGTGATGTCATCAGTGATGTCATTTGAGATGTCATCAGTGATGTCATCTGTGATGTCACTAACCATGTCATGAGTGATGTAATATGTGACGTCATCAACAGTGGATTGCAGTCGCGCGAGTTATAGTTAGCTGAACTAACTATAACGGGGGAATTTCAATGAAATGTCCAGCTAACTATAACATGTGTGAAACCTATGTTTTTTTCAGTGAATTTGGAAGGTTTTTTAAATGCTAATTCCTAACTATAACGTGTGTGAAACCTATGGTTTTTTCAGTGAATTTGCAAGGTTTTTTAAATGCTAATTCCTAACTATAACGTGTGTGAAACCTATGTTTTTTTCAGTGAATTTGCAAGGTTTTTTAAATGCTAATTCCTAACTATAACGTGTGTGAAACCTATGGTTTTTTAAGTGAATTTGCAAGGTTTTTTAAATGCTAATTTCTAACTATAACGTGTGTGAAACCTATGCTTTTTTTAGTGAATTTGTAAGGTTTTTTAAATGCTAATTTATGTATGTATTATTATATTTTTTATATATTTATTTTACAATAAACTACCTATGTATATAGTTATAGATTGACTGTATCCTGTAATATGGAATGGCTCAGCTCTTTTTTTTTTAATTTAGATAAAGTTGAACAGCATAGTTAATATCTCCTATAAACTTATAAACAGTTTAAAATGTTTTTGTTTTTTTAAGGGTTTTTCACGGTGCGAGCACCGGCAATTTTTTTTTATTAAAGGAAATGTTTTTTTTTATTTACGAGGTCCTTTAGGGACCCCCTGAGAAGGTCTAGGGGGTCAGGGAGTGTCTTCCCTGCCTCCTTTTCATGTTTTACAAATCGGGTTAAAAGTAATTCATTTCTGATGCGTGCGTGCACCATGCGCGCATGCGTGCGAGCAACGTGCACGCACCGGCAATTTTTTTTTATTAAACTAAATGTTTTTTTTTTATTTACGAGGTCCTTTAGGGACCCCCTGAGAAGGTCTAGGGGGTCAGGGAGTGTCTTCCCTGCCTCCTTTTCATGTTTTAGAAATCGGGTTTAAAGTAATTCATTTCCGATCCGTGCGTGCACCGTGCGCGCATGCGTGCGAGCACCGTGCGCACACCGTGCGTGCACAGCAAGTCATGTGATTACGAAACAACACTTTTCATTGGTTCATAGTAGTCTCTGTTCCAGAATCTTCAAACACCACACCCACTCCCCTCACTATTTCTTCTTATTTCCTGGGAGAAGGTTGCTGAACAGCTACTCGAGTGAAATCTTACTTGAAAATGGCAGAACAGTAGTCAACTTCAGGGAGTGAGGAGGAGACCTTTGTGGAACCACCAAGGAAGAGCAAACAAAAACACTCTTTCATCTGAAATTATTTCACATTTCCAGAGGGCCAAAAGAAGGTGAATGCGCCGAAGGTGACATGCACTATTTGCGGAAGTGTCCTATCTAGAGAAGATCCGAGCAAAAAATACTCCTTTAGTATTTATTCCATGCTGAGGCACTTCAAAACAGTGCATCCTATCCGCTATGCTCGAGCAACAACTAGAGCCCTAAGGGACAACCCTCCACCTGCTCAGCCGAGCACATCATCTGCGGCCGCAGATTCACCGTGCACCAGGCAACTGGACATCCACCCCCTTTTCAAGAAGGTGCACATACATTGCAATGTGTGCAATGCTGTTATTTGCTACGGTGAGAGCAGCATAAACTTGATTGAAAACAGAATACAGCAGCACACATGCTCCAGCCCATAATTTTTTTCATTTTTTTTTTGTTCCTGTTGAACAGATTTTCATCACCAGTTTTTTTTTGGTGCTCTAAAAAAATAAAAAAAAATACAAATTTGTTAAAAAACTAAAAAAAAAATACAAAACAAAAAAGACAAAAAAAACCAGTTCTTTTCAGAACTCACTTCACTTCTCCAAGAAGAGCTATATTCCTAATATACTGTTGTAATTTTATTGAATGAATGTGTAGTGTATACATGAATGATTGAAATGATTGAAATGACTGAGTGAAGAGGAGGAAAGGACAGACAGAATGAGTGAGAAAAGGAAAGTATGATCAGTCATGAAAGGGAAGTGAAAGACTGACTGCAACAAAAGGACTAAGGGTAGAGGATACAGGTAAGAATGAGTAAGGGAATGGCAGTGATTAATGGAGAGTGATGGAGGGGAAGTGAGAAAGGGGAGTAAGGGACGGAGATAGGAAACGGGAGTAACAGATGAAGCGGATGAAGTACAGCAGGGTAAAGGGATTGAAAGTAAGAGAAGTGGAGTGATGGTGAGATAAGGGGTATGAGGATTAGAAAAGGGGGTAAGGGAAAGTGAGAGATGGGGAGTGAGGGGATGGAGGGATTTAGGAAACTGGAGTGAGAGAAAGGGAGTCAGGATTTCATTGAGCAAAGGAGAGTGAGGGAGAGTGAAGGAAAGAATGCGAAAAGATAAAGGGGTGTGAGATACAGACAGGAGGAAGTGAAGTAGGAGAATAGGAGTGACTATGAGTAAAGGATAGTGACAGTTAGGGAAGGTGAGGGAAGGAGAATGACGGAGAAGGTTAAAAAATTAACATAGATGGAAAATGAGTGATGGAGAGAGGAGGAGTGGTAGAAACAAAGGGGCAGATTTATGTTAGACTTGCGCCACTTTTACGCCGCCGTTGCGTCACTTTTGTGATGCAGCGGCGGCGTAAACCCTGCGCCACGTTGCGCCCTATTTACATCGTGACGCATCTATGGAGACGCGTCACGGTGTAAAGCCCTGCGCCACATTAAACCTGCGTCAGGTTTAATGTATGCAGGGTGAGCGTTCCAGCGGAAAAAGCCTCAGAAAAGTGACGTAGTGAAATCTACAAGATTTCACTTAGTCACTTTTCCGACGCTGCTGCGTCAAAACCTTGCGCCTGCTTGAAGCAGGTGTAAGGCATGACGCAGCATGTTAGGTATGGGCAGCCCCTAAACATTGCTAGAGTTGCGTCGTGCTTGCGACACAACTCCAGCAATGCGCCGCCCTTACGCCATCAGATGCGTCACGCATCTGTTTATCCTTGCACCACGATGCGCTGCATTGTAAATGCGGCGCATCTGTGGTGGCGCAAGGGTAAACTTGCGTGACGCATCTTTCCTGGCGCATCCCTGCTGATTTGCAGGGATGCGCCAGGAAACATAACTCTGCCCCAGAGATGTTAAGGAAATTAAGGGTAAGACAGACAAAGGGAGAGAGACAGAAACAGAGACAGAGAGCAAGGAACTGAGAAGGAGTAAGGCAGTTAGAATGACTGAGACATATGGAGACAGAGAGAGAAACATGGTTGAAAAAATAGTGATGGAGGCAGTAAACCTAGGGGAGTAGTAGAGAAGGAGTGAGGGAGTTACGAAAGAGCAGTAAAGGAAGAAGAGAGAGGGAAGGGGAATGAGAAAAGCAGAGTGAGGAGAAGTGAAGAAAAGGGAGCATGAAAGTGAAGGGGTGAGAAATACAGATATTTTAAACTTACCTGACCAACAAAATAACTTAATTAGAAATAAATGGTTTTGTTTAATTACAAGAAAAATGGATTCAATTTCCTAAATTTTCTTTCTCGATCTGAAAAAAAGAAAAAAAGTAGTAATATTTAACAATACATTTTAGAATACAGTACACATATTTTCATATTTAACAAAGTAATTTTTTGCCCTTTTTTTGCTGTTTTCAGAATATATTGAATTTCACTGAAAATAGTGATATTCAATCTGAAAGATTGTTTAAAAAAGCCCTGAATCTATCCTCAGTAAAACATACCTTGATAGAAATGTAACATATATATTAAAAATATCTTCTAAGAACAATAACTATTTGCAATAAATAACGTCTGTAAATCTTGTTGCTTAAGCACATACACCAAAATAATATCTGTCAAAGAAGTCCACAATAGAAACATTTACCTTTCCATGAGGCCAAATGGTAATTTTAAACCCTTTTTTGGTGAAATATCCGATGATAATCCTATAAAATAGAAATAATGGTTTCTTCAGATGCTGCAATTTGTATCTAAAATTTTGGTTTTAGAAAAATTAAGTAGGAATTTGGTAATTCTGCAGGCAAAAGTTGCTTGAAAATCAATTGAGAATCATTACACAGTGTCCAGCCTTTTTTCACATTTTAGATAAACTGTGTAATGACCAGAAGTTATAGAAGGTCCATCATGGAAAACTATTGCAACTGCAACAAAAGTCTTTCCTGATATTGATAATTGATTTCCTACAAACTTCTTTATAAAAGTGTCCAATTTTGTTCTATCAGCTCTACAACGTTGCATCATTAAAATTATATACTGTCCATATTTCTTTAAAAATAACGTTGATAACATTTCTGATTTACATTGAGAACATTCCATGTTGTGATTTGCATCTTTAACTAATTTACTAAAAGTCACTGATTTACTCTCTGGTAATGTTAAATGTATGAACCTTTCAGAATCAACATTAGTGCTGCATGTGTTCATACAGTTTTCACAACAATGTTCCCATTTATAAGAGAGACCAAACATATTTTCTATTGTGCATCTTGCTGGACATTTTCAGTAAACTGTGTACATCCAGAACATACATCTAAAAGATTTTTAACATCAGAAGCACTTTCTATTTTAGTTTTATCATTACTCAACTTCTCATAAAGGAAACTCAGCAGAGAACAAAATCTTTTTTCATGATTTAGTATTATCTGCTCTTGCAAACTTTCAAGATAAAATACAACATTCAGCACTACATTAGCGTAGCAGTTGACACCAGAGCTATTTTCAAAATGACAACCAACAACCTCTTCAACATTGTCCTTTTTCTTTTTGCTTGCATTCACATCACTCTCCTTTTGTTTTCTCTTCTGTACATCCTCATTACAGATATTCTCAATTCTCCTTTTCCGACAAACAACACATTTTTCAAACACAGGATACTGACCTAAATGAGGAGCATAGCCTCTTCTTAATCTATTATACTCCTTTACACAATTTGCATCAGCACTAACTTTTGAGTCATCAAAGTCTATCATGAATAAACCAGATAATTTTTTCACTCGTGACAAAGCAACATATGCCATACCTTCTTTAAACACACTAGATCCAATGTTTACAAAAGCACTATCTACAGTTAATCCTTGAGATTTGTGAATAGTTACAGCATATGCTAAAGAAAACGGAAACTGCTTCCTACGTACATATAAGTCTTTCACAAGCAAAAAACGAACTGAACAACGACTAATGTCTTTAACCTCTTCAATCTGATCAAATTTTATTTTTAAAAATTCAATTCCATCTTTTTTCTGGTAGTTAACAAAACCCACAATTTTACCCATAGCTCCATTCACTAAACCTTTTTCTACATTCAAATTACGTCTTAAAATTACTCGACAGTTCATACATACATAAAGATTCTTTTCTAAACCAGCTGTTTTCGATATGTTTTTCTCTAGAGAATCCAATTTAGTTTTCAATTTGCCTGTCAATATAATAGTTATTCCTTCATGCTGTATTTTATCCACGGCTTCCATTTTCATAATCTCTTCATTTTCCAATTTCAAAAGTTCTTCATTGAATATAGAGCATTCATGTAGTGTTGGCATTAAGCAGATTACAGTATTTTTTTCTGCAATTTTCTTGTATATTTTCTCTGGAACTATTTGTTCTGTTGGAAACAAATTACATAGCAATCGACTCTATAAAGCTTTTCTGCCATGTTCTGTGAGTAGTCCAATTCTGATATATTTGAGAATACTTGCATAATCATCATCATTTGCTTGCCGCATATTGGTAATGAGTTCTTTGTACTCAAAGTATGACCAAATATTCACA
Source organism: Triturus cristatus (assembly GCF_964204655.1). Taxonomy (NCBI): domain Eukaryota; kingdom Metazoa; phylum Chordata; class Amphibia; order Caudata; family Salamandridae; genus Triturus; species Triturus cristatus. Next base: position 277,898,284 of record NC_140580.1, on the reverse strand, counting down.
TTACCTATACTTCCTAATGACTTTTTCGTGTCTTCATGTGCAAGAGTATTAAATACTGGTTGTCCTTTAACTGGAGTAAGTTGCAAAAGATCTCCAAAAACTATGACGTGTTTTCCACCAAATAACATGTCATAGTCTGTCTTCAAAATTTGCTGCATTCTTAAATGCACAAAGGCAAGCATTAAGTTTGATACCATGCTCACCTCATCAATAATGAGAACTTGCATCTTCTTCAATACTCTTGAAACTTCCAAGGATGCTTCTCCAGTTAGCTTGTTGTATTGTATTTTGTTCTCATGCTCTACTGGTAACATTAGCAAACAATGTAAGGTAACTCCTTTTATGTTATATGCTGCTAACCCAGTTGTAGCAGTAACAACACAAGACAAAGTTGAATCAGTTTTTTTCTGTAGGTAGCTTCTAATTACTTTAATTAAAAAACTTTTTCCAGTTCCAGCTTGTCCACTCACATACATTCTGATTGGTTCAAATGATGTGCATGAGCACTCTTTATTTTCATGTAGTAATCCATGATCAATTTGTTTTGTGACTTCTTCATAAATTTGTTGTTGTTCATCATTCAGTTGTTGTTCCAAATTTGGTAAGTCTATTAAACCTTCCTGAGCTTGATTCATAGCTGTTTCCACTTCAGTCATGGCTATTGCAGCTTCATTTTCTACGATTGGATGTCCTAGGGGATCTTGACTGAGCGTACCAGAACTTTGACTTTCTTGAGAACTGTCTCTAGCTACTTCAGCTGCAATTGGAGCTTCTTGTTCAATTTCTTCATTTAACATTTGTACATAATTTGTGAAAGTACTGCATTCTATGCTATCTTTACATGCATTAAAGGAATCTTCATAGCTCTGAAAATCTCCAAGTAATTCATCCTCTGAACGCCATGGTTTAAACAGCTGTAAAAGTGCTAACTAGTAAAATTCCTTTTTGTCAGTAGTGTCGCAACTCAGCTTCCTGTGATTAATCAAACTTCCTTTTGTTTGTTTCACCAAACATCCTTCCTCACCAATGACTTTATATTTTCCATTGTTGATGTCTTCTGTGGCATTCCGTGTAAAAATGTAGTTCTGCAGCACTTCATAGAGACACATGTTCTCAAGATGATGACTTCTGCTTGGGTAATATGTGTCCAACATATTTGTTTTCAAAATGTCTGTACTTTCTGGTTCGTTCTCTGCTAAATATTCAATTTCTCGAATAGATTTCAGTACCTGATTTCGCATTCCTGCAAGGCCTAAACTTACCCAAATTATTCTTCTGGATTTGGAGTACAGACTTGCAGATGATAACCTATCTGAGCATTCGTATGACCCAATTTCTCGATGCGATAACATCTTTAAACTGAAACTGTATAGCTTTTTACTGACAGTCTTCTCGTGAGAAATCTCTTCCCACATTTCTTTCAATTCCGTTTTCTCAGATTTAGTGATGTAAGATGTGACATACCGAGCAACAGCAATAAAATTGTCAGCTACATACTGAATATCCATGTTAGCATTCCACATGGATAAAATGACTGGGTTGTAGTCATTTATATATTTTGACTCTTCTTTTCTTCTTAGGTTGTAGGTATTTTTCGGAGATTTTCTTGTAATGGTATGTCGCACAGCTGACATAAAACTGTTTACTCTTCCTTTTGAAGGAACAGGTCGTGGAAATCCAAATCGACATTTTGTGTAGAATTTATCTTTACTCTTGTACTTTCGTCGACAGTATTTTCCACACCGATGACTTTGGAAACGTAAAACTTGCTCTTTTAAGTTTTTTTCTTCTGTGCTTTTAGGTATAGCACATGTTGCATATTCTTCAATGAAAGATAAAACTGCATCATCAGAATCTGTTCCAAATTTTGGGGCATCCTTGATCCACAACAGCATATGAATATGAGGAGCACCTCTTGCTTGGTACTCTTTTCTCCAAAAGAAATCAACAACTTCTCCAAGAGGTGGATTTTTTTTATTGCAGATGAAGGACATCATAGCCTCAAATCTATGATTGAAATATCTGCAAACATTAACCGGATCCAATGAGCACAATTCTCCTGCTGTCTTGTATTGGATGTTTTCAATATTTGAATTTGCCTCTCGAAGAAAATCCAGTAAATCATCCCAAGCGTACTCAGCACAGCTTAGGGTAAGGAACCATGTAGGAGTTCCTAAATTCCGTAACATACATTTCAATTCTCCATGGCGTCGGTACCAATATTCATTAGTTCCATGCTGACAAGCCATCAGATTAATCAATTGAGATTCCAAATGATCATCTCGCTGTTGCACTTTGTTAATAAAATCCTTTGCAGACACATTATGTAGATGTACTCCAGTTTTTAAAATGTGATTTACTGCATAAGATAGTGCAGACAAGTCACTTTCAAATAAAAGATGGAACAAATAAGGAATACTTTGACGAAATCTTGGATCTTCTGCATATAATCTTGTAGTCCGATACTCAGAAGCAGGAATCTGTACTGGACGTTCATCATATCGTCCACCTTTTCCTGTAGGAAACAGCTGGGGAAAACAACGAGCTTCCAAGCTCTCCTCCCATACACTCACGGGAGTTCCTTTTGCTTTTTTAATCTGAAACAGATCAATAGTGTTTCCCATAACTTCTTTAGAATGAAGAGGATGTATGCTGAAATGTTCATAAATTTCTTCTTCTTTTGACTTATCCACTTTTTCAATTTGCCCAGTTGGTATTCCTGTGTCTGCTAGTAAAACTTCTTCATCTTCATCCATATAAATTGATTCATAGCACTTATTATTTCTTTTCAAATATAAATTTGCTCTTTGTACTTTTCGTACATCTACTAGCTCCTGCCAAATGTTCTTATTCTTTGTAGGTACATCATTAACCAGAATAACTAATGGTTCAGTTTCCAAACTATCTGCATCAATTGTTTCAATATTTTTTTTCAAATCTAATGGCAAATAGACAACTCTTCCTTTTAAACCTCTTTGTAAATCTGAAGGAGGTAATTTACCTGTTTTGGGCTCCATACGAACTATAGTCTGAAACGGATGGACACATTGAATGAGTATAGACTCATACGTATTTAAATCACTATTTTCTGCAGGAATATCAACCAATTCTAAATTATTATGTACAGCTCTAGCTGGCATTTTATTTTCTTCTAACTTGTTATAACAGTATTTACAAATACGCTGATCTTCACCCAAATCAAAACAATTTTCCAGAAACAAATATGTAGCAAAATCCTTCCACTCATAATTATTTTCTTTTTCACTTTTTTTTATAGAGATCAACATTCCTTGTTTGAGTTTTATAATGGCTTCTCCGGCAACAAATACAAGTAATATTTGGTCTTTCATTAGAGATGATAGTAAATTTTGTCATTTGATCTTCAACATTTTTACTAACAGTGGGTTCTACATTCTCTTCCACATTTTCTTCAATAACTGTGTCATTTCCTGCACTTTCTTGTTCTGGACCAAAGTAACAAAACTGAATATCATCAGTAACCTTCTCTACATCTCATACAGATCCACGCAACAGAGCACTATTCAACTCATTTAACTTTAGTGCTGGACTTTTAGCAAAATACAATCTTCTCACAAACTTTCTCATTTCAGTATGATGTACTGCCAGCATCCTAAAATGGTGAAAAACACTTTGACAAACTTTCCTAGAAAGACAAGCCAGAGAATGTCCTTGCAAACCAGTATTCTTTCTCACTCTGCATGGATCTAGTCTTTGAAGCACCTTAATCTTCTGTTTAACACTATTTTTTACTATATTCTCTTAGAAAGTCACGTAATTTATCAATAGATTCTTGTCGTACAGTACAAATACTATTACAATTCCAAGTGTACACTGGGGCTTTAGGACGTTTCCCCATAACCTCATCAGCTAACACTTCTTCCTCATTTCTTGGAACCATTTTCTCCTTTTCCATTACACAATCATCTTTAACTTCATAACTTCGACCACTGGTGTCAACTGCATGCAGAAAACTATTACTTTGAAGATAACTCTCTTCATTAAAAAATGGTTCAGTACTTGAACTATGCTTCCATTCTCCTAACAACACATTACAAAAGTTATTTTTTTCACTACTCTTTTCCTTTTGCTTTTTGACTTCATTACATTGACTATTTTATCTAATGTACGGATCATGTTCAAAATTAAAATGAATAGTTTTCTTTTTAATTCCAAAGCCTTTGCAACAATTGATTCAATATGCTTCTTTTTCTTATAAAATATTGCTTTCTTCCTATATTTTTTCACATCCTTTCGCAAATTGAACACCACTCTTCTCTGAAACATTTTTTTACGAATGTTTAGAAATTCTGTTTTTTTTTAAGTCATTCTTTCTTGCTTCTGATTGTACATTAGCATTTAGTAATTTATTTCTATTGTCTTGTTGTTTTCTTCTTGAAACACTATTTGCAGTGGATATAGTTTGTACATTTTTTCTATGTTTCAAGATATTTTTAAAAAAATCCTTAGTCTGCTTACCAGAAGACTTTTTCTTTTTTCCAACATGAGGTTCTTCAACTAATTTCTGTTGTCCAGTTGTCTTCAAATATAGATGTTTTTGCTGTTCTTTTCTCTTTCTTGATTTTATAGGCATGTTTAATTTATTTCAGTGTTGTTCAGCAATACCTAAAGGAAACTAAAAAAAAAAAACCTTTATGTAACTTAAATATATTACTATATTTTTTTGAGCTTTTCAAATCCTATCATATGAGCTGCCCCTTTCCTACGAGTGCAAGTCTTACAGAACAAGAGCAACACAAATTAAATCTCTGACAACAATTCCTGTGTGCAGACACACTTATTGGGTGATTCTAGGCAGAAAAAGATATTTGATTGGCAATTTCAAAGCACATTTACTACTGTGGTAGAGCAAGTCATAATTACTGTAACAGCCTGACACATTTTCCTTATAGTTTAGAGAGGCAGAAAAGAGCACATGTCCTAACAGCTACTTGAGACCATGAGCATGTGGAACCTGGGTGAGTGATTAGAGTAGAGCAAAGGAAATGAGCCTTGGTGATGTTGAATGTGTTAGCGTTACACACTGCTATCTGAAATACCACACAGTGCTGAATAGTAAGCATGGGAGTGCAGGAGAAGCAGCTGCCTGTGTGCTAAGAGTGTGTTTCTGGAGACTGTGTATTGTCAGGTGCAAGAGAGATCTGCATGGACGCTTGCACAACTGCATGAAGACTGCAGAGATGTATGTAAGATCACCTGTGGTAAGAGTTAATTGGAGTTTTGAACATGTAGGAACTACCTCACCCATTGCAGGAGTGGAATGAAAATCTACCCTGTTGTTTTCAAATGTGTTACCATTTGCCTCTCATCTCTGAGATAGTGATTTGTGCTGAATGCTAACCATCACAGTTCAAGAAAACAAGCTGCCCCTTTCCTACGAGTGCAAGTCTTACAGAACAAGAGCAACACGAATTAAATCTCTGACAACAATTCCTGTGGGCACACAGACTCATGGTGTGATTCTAGGCAGAAAACGATATTTGATTGGCAATTTCAAAGCACATTTACTACTGTGGTAGAGCAAGTGATAATTACAGTAACAGCCTGACACATTTTCCTTATACTTTAGAGAGGCAGAAAAGAGCACATGTCCCAACAGCTACATGAGACCATGAGCATGTGGAACCTGGGTGAGTGATTAGACTAGAGCAAAGGAAATGAGCCTTGGTGATGTTGAATGTGTTAGCGTTACACACTGCTATCTGAAATACCACACAGTGCTGAATAGTAAGCATGGGAGTGCAGGAGAAACAGCTGCCTGTGTGCTAAGAGTGTGTTTCTGGAGACTGTGTATTGTCAGGTGCAAGAGAGATCTGCATGGACGCTTCCACAACTGCATGAAGACTGCAGAGATGTATGTAAGATCACCTGTGGTAAGGGTTAATTGGAGTTTTGAACATGTAGGAACTACCTCACCCATTGCAGTAGTGGAATGAAAATCTACCCTGTTGTTTTCAAATGTGTTACCATTTGCCTCTCATCTGTGAGATAGTGATTTGTGCTGAATGCTAACCATCACAGTTCAAGAAAACAAGCTGCCCCTTTCCTACGAGTGCAAGTCTTACAGAACAAGACCAACACAAATTAAATCTCTGACAACAATTCCTGTGTGCACACAGACTCATGGTGTGATTCTAGGCAGAAAACTATATTTGATTGGCAATTTCAAAGCACATTTACTACTGTGGTAGAGCAAGTGATAATTACTGTAACAGCCTGACAAATTTTCCTTATAGTTTAGAGAGGCAGAAAAGAGCACATGTCCTAACAGCTACTTGAGACCATGAGCATGTGGAACCTGGGTGAGTGATTAGACTAGAGCAAAGGAAATGAGCCTTGGTGATGTTGAATGTGTTAGCGTTACACACTGCTATCTGAAATACCACACAGTGCTGAATAGTAAGCATGGGAGTGCAGGAGAAACAGCTGCCTGTGTGCTAAGAGTGTGTTTCTGGAGACTGTGTATTGTCAGGTGCAAGAGAGATCTGCATGGACGCTTACACAACTGCATGAAGACTGCAGAGATGTATGTAAGATCACCTGTGGTAAGGGTTAATTGGAGTTTTGAATATGTAGGAACTACCTCACCCATTGCAGGAGTGGAAGGAAAATCTACCCTGTTGTTTTCAAATGTGTTAGCATTTGTCTCTCATCTGTGAGATAGTGATTTGTGCTGAATGCTAACCATCACAGTTCAAGAAAACAAGCTGCCCCTTTCCTACGAGTGCAAGTCTTACAGAACTAGAGCAACACAAATTAAATCTCTGACAACAATTCCTGTGTGCACACAGACTCGTGGTGTTATTCTAGGCACAACACAGTATTCCTGGGTGATACCAGTACACCTTAACTTATGGTGAAGACATACTCCATAATATCTTACAAGTTCAAGGCAGTTAAATATCTTCCAAAACATAAAATGTAAAACATTACTTTAAAAGAAGAAACACATTTCTATTATTTATATCAAAATACACCACATACACCCCCTCTCAAATTCATAACTCACCTTTAAAAGTAGTTAGTTGAGAAAGAAATGTGCCACTCACACAGCAGAGTATCAGAGCCAGAATCTCTGAGCTGTACTCCTCTCACCAGAACCACTAAATGGCAAAATGTCCCTCTCTTTTTTCACACATATACATGTTAACTTCAAATCACATTGCTTCCCACATTTTTTAAATGGAAACACACATTTCTATTGGTTGCAAATTTCAACCCTTTTCCAAATGATTCCTACCCCCAACATGACTTCTGCCTGCTACCATAGCAACAGATCATGGAACACTGGTGTGAACAGAGAGGTCAGAAGTTCAGCACACAATGTTTCTAATCCAAAGAGCAAGAGTGCTTGACTTTTCAGCATATCCAAAGTAATCTTCTGTGGGAACACATTTTTCTGAACCAATACAAAACATGCTTTTAAAAATTTAAACATACAGCCTAGTTTTTAGTGTTGAATGGTCTGAAACAGCCAATGAGCCCTTTTTATTAAAAAAAAAGTATGTAAGCCTCCATTTTACAACTATCTTTCTTTCCATATTGCCATTCTACTGAAAGACACCTTCTGAGTGCATCCAGATCTCCTTGAAAGATGTTCACAGTGTGGATTGTAGGTCATAGCTATGTCTACTGGAGTGAAAAGTATGCAGAAAAAAGAGGTATTGTGAAAGACCTTGCTTTGCCAAATGTAGACATTAAATGGATTGGTCAGAGAGGTTTAAAGTGGCACCAATTAATGCCTTTGGTGAAATCCTTTCTACATCTCCCACAGCCTGACCTTATAATTGTGCACTGTGGTGGAAATGACCTAGGCACTTTAACTGGGGTAGGTCTGGAAATGCTTGTTAAGGACACCTTTGTGCAATTGATGTCACTTTTTCCACAAACTACCTTTGTATATTCTAATATATGCCAAAGGCAAAAGTGGAACTGGTCCAACCAATATTGTCCGCAGTTTGAGAAAGCAAAAAAGCACGTCAATAAGTCTGTTTCTGCTTTCCTCAGAGACTATGGTATGGGTTCTATATACCACAACAACTTGCGTTACAACATGCAAGGCAGTTATAGAGGAGACAGTGTTAATTTCACAGATGAAGGGAACAGAGTCTTCCTCTTGAACTTTAGACTCTGCATTGGTACTTACTTGTAGGTACAAAAAAACACTCAATGAACACAACGGCTCTTTTAAGAGCCAACCAACATCTAAACACTTAAACTTGATTTTTGATTCTATTTTTTTTATGAATTTTTTGCCGCCGTGCGCGTACCGTGCGCGCACCGCACGATATTTATAAAAAAATTTTTGGGACCTCAGGGGTCTTTCATGGTCCCCCTGAGAAGACCTAGGGGGTCAGTGACTCTCTACCCTGCCCCCTTTTCACGTTCTCCACTTGTGTTTTTAGCTCTCTTCTGCCTCTAAAACTCAAAATGGCGGCTGGGGGGTGCGCGCACCCCGCGATTTTTTGAAAAAAAATAAAATGTTTTTTTCACCCTTCGGGGTCCTTCAGGGACCTCCTGACAAAGGCTTGGAACTCTCTACCCTGCCCCCTTTTCATGTTCTCCACCTTTCTTTTTCACTGCCACACACAAAATGGCGTCCGACACTTCCTGATTTCGACAGATTCTAATGTTGACTGACATCTAACCACCAAACAGAATTACGCTCGCGCACGGCACGGTGCTCGCACGGTGCGCGCACGGTGCGCGCATATAGATATTTATGTACTTTTAACTGCAATTTTCTCAGGAACTACTGAACAGATTGACACCATAGATGCAAAAGGCACATGCCTGACCTGAGGACTACCTCTTTGCCAAATTTCAAGTCATTCTGTTCAGCCGTTCGGGCTGTACCTTCGACTAAAGGTCCTATGGGAAAATGCATGGGGAAAACGCGTTTTGGGACCCCCATTTTTTCTCAGCCCCCGCTTGACGAATCACCCCGAGACTTTCAGGATAGGAGCTGAGTGGAGCGCCCCATTAGTTTTGAAAATTTCACGAAGATAAGTCAACCGGCGCCAAAGTTATTCAAAATAGAATTTTCAGATTTCCTATGGGAACTCGGTCCTAACTATAACTATCTACTGCCGACCGCCAGTAGATTATATATATATGTTAATCATCATTATAAAATCTTTATTTGTCGTCAGCAAAGAAAAATGTAAATTGACATAAAATGTAATCCATCATCATGGACAAGTAACCTGGGGTGGACGGAGCTCCTTGAGTAGCACTACATGGAATTCCATGGAGTTTCATAAAAACTCTGTGGAATTCCAGGTAGTTCCGTGAGGGAGCGGAGTTGCTCCCCTTGCCCACCCCATAGCACAATACATCCTCCTCAAATGATCCAAGCGCTCTCCAACCTCACAGCAGGTATTACACCCCTTCCCAGAAAGGTAGAAGAGATGAGCAGCCTTCTTTCCCCATAGCATCCCTGGCTCACCGCCAATGTTGGTTCTTTTGGTGCTTGTGGCCTTGGTGGGGGTCTCCAAGGGCCTCTTCCTGGAGTCTGGGGGCTCAGAGTGCATGTGTGGGTGTTGCTGTTGCTGGAAGGGGGCTGCTATCAAGGAAGATATGATGACGTTCTGGGAGGTTCAAAGGATCCTCCCATGGGCCGGGGTGCGGACCGCAGGGCCTAATATCTAGCAGGGATGATGGGAGAAGATGCAGGGCAGGGAGGAGGCAGGTTTAGGGAGCAATGGGAGGCGGCGCCCGGTAAGCAGTAAGAGGATGTAGCTGAAGTTTGCTGCGGCCTGGTGTGGGTGTGGGTGCACCCCTCACAAGTGCCTGGGAGAGAGCACTTGCCAGCAGTCCTACAGAGCAGGGCAGACCGCTAGGGTCAGAGGGCCCACATATACCACCTGACTGCTGCACCAACAGCAACAGCACGGCAACGGCAGTCGCCTCGGCGGCCGCTGCGCTACTGTGTGACACTGCAGGGCAAACAGGAAGGCAGAGAGCAGTTGTCAAGCCGCGCCCTCCGTTGCTCCAGACCTCAGGCTCCGAGCCTTTCATGTGCACCAGCTCAATTACACAGCGCCGTGGCAGCCAAAACCAGCTGCCTCCACTTCAACCCCCCCGGCTCCTAATGCTGCTCACATCCATGTCAGCTCATCCCCCATGGTGCTTAGCCCGGCATCAAACTGGGCAAAGCAGTCCTGTCCTTCAGCAATCGCTAAACACTTCAGCCATCCTGCACAGTGGAAGTTACAGTAGCACTAAGTTGCACTTATTCCCCCATACAGGGAAGTGATGTTGCCTGGGCAATGCAGTCCTGTCCCCAGCAGCCTACAAACATTTCAGGAGTCCAGCGCAGCGGGATGCACAATGACACTAAATAACGCTTAGCCTCTCCTCCAGGGCAGAATGATGTCCTCTGAACAATGCTGTCCTGTCTCCCAGAGTTTCCAAACATTCCTGTAGTTGCAGGCAAGTCACTTCTAGTGGTGCTCCCTGCTTTAGCACCTCCTGCTGAACCCACTGGGTGCCTTCTCAAACTCCCTGCCAAGCTACAGTTGGTATAGTACCTTTGCCGCTGCGCAGAGGCAGCCTTCTGCTGGTGTCCGGATGCAACTCTTCCTCTCGCCTCCGCATCCGTGGCCAGAGTTTCCAGTCACACACGTCTTGATGCTATCTTGAAGTATAAGTTATTTAATCCAACCCATGAACTAATACTTGTAGCGTGGTGAATACCGTATTTTATAATCCTATTAGAAATAACATACCATAAAACATAGTCAAGACAAAATATTTCCATCAATCATTCCTCCATGATTGTCCACGGAATGTGCATACCATACATAGTTAAGATGAAAGAAATCCATGACAATCAACTTGAATGGAATTAACTTCAAGCAAAAGAGACAATTTTAATCCAGAGTGTACTTCTAACTTTCATGTAAGGACATATTATATATATATTTTTTAAACTCACACAATCATTGTTATACATTGAAACCCATCCGCATTGCTCTTTGACGCAGAATTAGCGATGATAACTTGATTACGACCGCTCCAGTAACTAAAAGTAACCACAAGAGCACATTTAGCACTGCTGTTTATGTTTATGTACAAGCACATTTGACAATGGTAGGCATAATAGCAGAATTGATTATGTGCTATGCAGCCTAAAGTTATGGCCATCAATTTGTGACATGTCGGTGGACGGGAGGCTCGAGAGCGACCACAACCCCTTGTGCCTGTCACATAAGTGGTGGTCTCACACTAGCTTGCCTGTGGGGCTCCCCGTGCTCGTCCCACCCCGGACTGTTCCTACCAATAACATGAGGAGATTACGATGGGAAAAGGTAGCAATCAATCAACAGGCTATTAATAGCTACGTTGATCAAGCCACACTGGACCTAGAGCACTGTAACACACTTAGCAATGGCCTAGATAGGGTTGAAGGAATTCATAATTCTCTTTTTGACACAATTAAGGGATATTTCCTTAAGCCTGTCAAGGACAGAGGTGACAGAGTCCCAAAGCCAGCTAAATGGTACAATGACGAATGCAGGGAGTGTAGACTTGCTCTGGGTAATGCTATCAAGGGAGGGCAAACAGCTTTAATCCAAGCCGCCAGGAAAAATTATAAAACTAGTATCGTTAAGGCTAAACAAGCTTGGGATGAGCAACACTGGATTGAGCTAAAGGCAGCTAGCGATAGCAGGGATTCTCGGCTGTTCTGGTACATTGTTAGGTGGGGAAAATCAGGCGGTCCTGAGTCCCCTCATAACAATGTCCCTGAAGCTGAATGGGTAAAATGTTTCAAAAACCAATATGCTGCTTTTAACACCACAGAATGGCATGAGACAATTAGTGTAGACCTTCCAAAAGAAAACCTTTTTTGCCCTAGTGAAATCATGATGGCCCTTAATGCAGTTGCCTGCGGACGTGCCCCCGGCCTTGATGGAGTGCCAGCGGATCTATTCGTTAACGATAAAGAGCGCTGGTGCTCATATATCCACCATCTTATCAATGCTATTGCCCTGGGTGCATCAGTACCAAAATCCTGGCAGGGTGCAGTAATTATCCCCGTTTTCAAGAAAGGAGATCGATCTTTGCCAGGTAATTACCGGCCTATAAGCCTTATAGATACCATCCAAAAGGTAGTGGGGCGTGTGATCGTCAATAGGCTCCTGGATTGGGCGGAAGAGACTAATGCCCTTTCAACCTTCCAGGCTGGCTTTCGACGATCCACAAGCACGGTGGATCAGGTCTTTCGTTTCACCATGATACAATGGAGGACGGTAGTGCTCGGCAAAGGAAGCCTGTATGCGGCCTTTGTCGATCTACGGGCTGCTTTCGATCTAGTCCCCTGATTAAAGCTATGGACGGTTCTACAGAAGCAGGGCATCCCAAACGATTTGTTATCTATGATAATGAGACTCCACGAATCAAATTATGCAAGAATCCAGTGGGGTGGCATAGGTTCGGTTACCTCAGACTTCCCAGTAGAGAGGGGCGTTAGGCAGGGATGTTCGATGGCCCCAGTTCTTTTTACACTTTATATTAATGATGTTGTAACACGCATGACCTGCACAAGTGGATGCTCCTTTTTTAGATGGTATTAAAATCCCTATTTTAATGTTCGCTGATGACACACTCATCCTAGCTAAAACGCCAAGTGGATTGCAGTGTGCTTTGTCCATCTTTGACCAATTTTGCAGTGAGTATGGCCTAGAGGTAAATATTATTAAAACCAAGCTGATGACTTTCAACCCCCATCGTAGTTTCAAGACAAAAATTACCTTAAATAATCGCCCGCTGGAGGTAGTGAAGAATTTCACTTACTTGGGTATGCACATATCCAATGCGAAGACCTGGCGGCACCATATTGAAATTACAACAATCAAACATAGGCAATTGGCAGGCGCAATCAGCTCAGAGCACAGAAAATCCTTCACTAAACCTGTGAAACCCGTTTTACAGGTCTATGAAGCTAAAGCTCTGGGTTCTGTACTTTATGGCGCTGAGCTGTGGGGGTTTGAAAAAATGCCGGCTCTTCAACTTTCAGAGAATACATTCCTAAGGGCCATCACAGGCGTTCCCAAAAGTACTCCACTGTTGCCCCTTAAGTATGATTTGGGTAGAAGAGCCATTTTAGATATGGCGCGGCTCCGCCCAATATTGTACTGGCGCAGGTTATGGACAACGCCTGCGCTTTCTCACTACGCAGGGGGCTTTCTAGACATTATAAGAACCGATCTCCACCACAAAATATGTTGGTTAAAAGCGCTTAGGGCATCCTTGCTTGAGCTTGGTTTGAGTACACTTTGGGAAGATCCTGTAGGTTCAACCTTCCCTTCTAAAAGTATGCTCAAGACCATTTATTGGGAGAGGGTTGCCCAGCGGAATTGGTGTAGTTCCAGCACTGGTAATATGACTAGAGAGTTCCTAGAGGCCAAGATGTATCCCCATCTTGAACCTTACTGGGATGTTATAACCAAGCCCAGAGACAGGAAGCTCCTCTTTCAACTGAGAGCTGGAGCACTTCCCCTTAGATTTTTGACAGCAAAGTGGGAAGCGGGAACTAGTGCTGTCTGCCCTGTCTGTGGTACAAATAATGAAACTATTGGTCATTTTTTGTTTTCATGTAGAATTTATGCTGCACCACGGCGTATATGGCTTTCCCCAATGTGCAAAAATTTAGGAACTATTAGTAGCATTGATGCTTTACGTATTATATGCACCAGCACATTGCCTTGGATTTCAATTGCCACTGCAAAGTATCTAGGATGGGCGTGGATGATTAGATTGAGACTGCTAGTCATTTGACTATTCTCTTGAACAGGGTGAGACTGCTAGTCTCTTAACTATTCTCCCCCTTGCTAATTTCAGTTTTTTACTATATGCAATCTGTTTTTAAAAAAATTTCCTTCATCAATTAATTCTTTCTGTTTTTAATAATTAGTATCCACTGTTATTACTGCGGAATGTTCAGTCCAGGGCTTCAATCATGTCTACCTGCATGTGATATTAAACAATACTTGTCGCTAAATGATAATAATGTCTCCCTTATGGATGTAATTCAATCAGAATTTGTTTAAAGTATGTAGCATCGAATTATACTGAATTTAATAGTTTTTTAACTTATTTAATGAAATGTCTATTGTAAATTGTACCTTGCTTTTATGAATATTATTCGAATAAAGCATACTTTGACTTGACTTGACTTGTTTATGTTCTGATGCATTTTTAATCCATGGCCGTAGGTTTGAAAGATCAGCTAGAGTAAGTATCCTACATCTATTAACATATAACTATCTAAGTTTCCTAATTCTTAACATTTAATTTGTTGCTTGCTCCAGGTTTAACGTTATTACCACGCGCCATTGTCCTGATTCCCCTATGTTCACAACCATCATCCTAATGTATTACCATGGCAACTGAAAATGCCCATCGCCACTCAGAAACTGCCTACTCCCAACTTTTCTGACCCCCACTCCCAGAAAGCTCTGTCGCACCTGTTCCCATTCTATGTTCTCTCCAGTACCTCTTTTACTTGCAACAAATATAGCTCCATCTCACCTTAGACAAAATAACCCCATCCTCCCTAAAGAATTCCGGTGTATTGTACCTCTACTCTGGATACTCTACCCACCCTAACATTTTGTCCCTACAAAAAACTTTCATGTCCCTATTTATTTTGCGCCTGGCCTTATCAATGGAGATAGGCTTCATCGCCCATCGCCATTGCCACCTTGGAATGAATTCTGTCTAGATGACAAAAGTTCCTGACCACAGCCTCTTAATTTCCAACATATCCTTCTTTTTTCTTTTAACATAGCCAATACTTTGCAGACCACCAAATAATTTTCACCCAGGTTCTAAACAAGTTTATCTGGACATCAATACCTTTTCAATAACTTATTCAAGTATTGTAACAGATCCCGCCATCTCATACCACCTTTCCCATTCCAAGTCACTTTAAAGAAGTGGTAGTCAAGCCCGAGATTAGTGCCTTGCCCTTTCTGTACTTCTTGCCTTTCCGCCGCCCACCTAATGAATGAAGGTTGTATGATCCATGTGGACAATTCGATCGTCTACGGCGCAGCAACTGCACCTGAAGAGAACATATGTGAGATACCACTGAAATGTCACAACTCATAAACCTCCTCTGTTCTCCATGCGCACATACCACCAACAGCACTCTGACGACCAGCGCCCCAAATGCATAATCCTATCCCAGCCCCAACCCAGCTGAACTGCTTCCATGGCCACACCAATCTTAAAAGAATGTGTTCCATAGTCCCTCAGTAGCTTCCCCAATACCTGACAATGCCTTCCGCGGTATTCACAACAGCTGATAAACAGTCAACTGAGCACCATCAGCGTGGTGAAATAAACGCTTCTTGGAATGCCCCGCTAATCACCCTTCACACAGATCCCCAAGGTACTGGACCCACCTCCGTCACTGGCAATGCCTGTGGCAACACTATCTTCCCTGTTACCCTCTGATCTGTCTTAGATTGACAAATGTGGAACTCAATCTTGCCAAACTTACCTCTGATATCCGCCCAATCCAAATGGTGGACCCATTGCCTCCCCAGTAGGTCAGAGACCCTGAAGGAACTGAAAAACATCTATGACGTCAGGGTGGCAAACAAAACCAACTCCTTTTGGTCCCTGCACAAAGTTGGCAGTGCACCCAAAACTTTGCCCAGCAAATGCCTTGATAACGGCCTCTTTACCCATGGTCAGTGACCCCTTTCCCACATCCAGTGTAAGGATGAACTGTACTATGTCTTCTTCTCTACTCCAAAGCTCTGACCTCCATTTTGCGCTCCTCTGCGAGAAGCTCCTGCTAAGCCTGCGAAAACAGGTGTATTTTGGCAACAACCCCACCACCAACTGAAGCATCCTCTCTCTCCTATGTTCCATATGTTCACTGGCACAGGTGTCCTGTCCTCGTTTGTCTCTGTGGCTAGGTCATGGAACCTCTCCCACTGTGAATGAGGCAAAGCATCTGCAATGTCATTATCCAACACCTGCACGTTTCTCCTTGGAGGCTACATCATGTCTCAAACAACCCATCACAAAGACGTCCATCAGCTTGAGGACCTGCTCATCCAGCACTGACTGTCTGTTTACCTCATGTAGCACTGTCATATGTCTACTCTAAATAGCACACTTTTGAGAGCCAATTCCTGCCCAAAGAATCATCGCCACCACTAGAGAAAAAAAATCAAAGAAAACAATTCTCCTGCCCCCCTGCTTCCATGTCGTAGGCCACTTCTCCGCACACCACCTGCCCTGTCAATACAGTCCAAAACCGAACCCACCATGAGCGTCAGAATATATCCGCACATCCCAGTCACATTCCTTTTGGGTTACCTTTGGAATGCCATTGAAATCCTTCAAGAACCTATGCAACATATGCAGATCTTCATGATGCGCCCGTGGAAAATCGCATGTGGTAATGAAGCAATGACAGCCCCGCTAAGGACATGCCCAGATGCCTACAGAAAGTCCTGCCTGTCCTGAGTACTATATATGCAAAATTCAAGTGCCCTAGCAAGACCTGCACTTCCTTTACAGTCACCTTGGGTTTTTTAACATTGCGCCTAGTAACAGTTGCATCTGCACTTTTTGTCAACTGGGAGGCGCACCTCCATTCACACAGTGTCCAATTCGATACACAGAAATGAAAGTACCGTGGCCGGCCACATTGTCTTTCTGGGAGCCACCAGCTCCCCGATGTCACCCAAGAGCTCATGAAAACTTGACAACAGTTGTTGATGGTCCGGAGAACCCGGTTGACCCACAAAAAATAAGTTGTCAAGATAGTGCGCCCCTGTCCTCTTCCCTATGTGCCACATGAAAATCCTCTGCAAGAAGGCGCTGAACAGCTCAAATACAGCACAAGGGATGACACAGCCCATAGGTAAAGCCTTGTTGACAAACCAGCGCCCTTCAAATTTTATGCCCAGTAACTGAAAATCCCCTGGATGGACTGACAGCAGCCGAAAAGCTGACTTAATGTTTCACTTCGCCATGAGTGCACCCTTTCCCACCTGTTCCGCCAACGCCATATCCATATCCACCAAGGAATACAATACCAATGTAGCCTCCCCTGGAATAAAATCATTGACGGAATTCCCTTCTGGCCATGACAAGTGTTGTATAAGTTTAAATATACCTTTTCTTTTTTTTTTAAACTACCCCAATGGGTGGTACGATCAAATTGGGCATAGGCCATGTCTCAAATGACTCTGCCATTCTGCCCTTCTGAATCTCTTTCTGTAGCTTTGTCCGCACCACTTGCTTATGTGACCGTGCAGTTTCTAAGTTCTCTGCCCATCTTGTAGCTCTAGGGCCCTTGTACCCCACACAAAATCATTCCTGAAAATCATCACTCAACACATTTGCATCCCCTTTGTTATGGTACCGTGCCACAGAACAATCCAATCGCTCTCCAACAATTACCGTATGAGCCTTTGCCCATATTGCCATGTGTCCTGCGTCCTCTCCTGTTCCCTGGCATCTGATTACCTTGCTGCCCACTGTATGCCCCTTGGTGTTGAATCCACTGTCCTGCCTGTGTCCCTGGTCCACTACATCCCGCCCCATAGTATTGCACGAGGGCTTGTCCAACCACTTGGAACATTCATCCCAGAACTTACAGTACTCCAACATACATAAGCCTTTGTTAAAATCCCAACATGTTTTAAGCAGTCCTCCCTGTGTCTTGGCCACTGTCCCCACCCATCCCCAGATGGGGCGTGACTGAAAGAGACGATATGCCAATTGCAGTCACTCACTGTCAATGTGGATTTATGAAATTTTATGGAACCCATCATCTGTTGATATAAATCGATGTCAATTTTTCCCCATTTTGCCTCAGAATCCCATGCTAGGCAGGTGTGAAACTCCTTTTCATAATGTACCCAGGCCAACCCCCGTACATGATTTGCACTCTGCGGATCAAGCCCATATATTTGATTAGGAAAAGGCACCGTTCAGGGTATTTTTCACAATATACACTTGTGTAAATTAAAAACTCCGCCGTCCAATTCTCAATTGTCATAGGCACCCTAGGCCGTTTTGTCAACTCAAATTCTTCTTTGGACCCCTCCTCAGCCCTAAGTTCTCTATGGAGGAGCTTCAGCAGCTCTATGTACTCCCCTTCCCATATTTTCTCCTTGGTTGCCCACATTAAATGCGCAACAAGGGCTTTAGTCACTCCCACAAATGGCAATTCCTTGAGTTCCTTACTCTTTTTCGCTCCAGTGACCTGCACACCTGCCTTATCTGGTACATCCTCACACTCTCCCTTCCCCCGCGGAATGCCCTGTTCCCCTTTAACCCCTATTGCTAGCATCCCTGTTTGTAGTACCTGCTCTATTATCCCGTCGACTGCACTTTGCTGCTCCAAGACTTCCTTTCCTCTGTCTGCACTTCCGTACTTACCACAGCATCCTTGACATACAAAGCTCTCCTTAAGAGTAATTCCCCGCAACCCTCTTCTCCCCCCTCATTCACTCCTATGGACACCTTCTGTGCGTGTACTGTGTTTTCCCCAGAACCTCCAGCGGCCTGGCGTCAAAGTCAATCGTCATGACACTACTACAAAATACTAGGAACAACCACATAATCCGAACCCCCTTGCACTGCTTGCACACCTATTTTCTTCTTCCTCTTGAACCTTGTCATCCACAACTTCACCTTCTTCCAAACCTCTCTTCCGTCATCTGGCTCCCGAAAGGCAATTCCACTCGTCTTTACGATTTTAATCCAGAATTTATTGAGAAGGGGAGCTAATTATATTAACGGGGTGTTAGTAGGTCACATGAAAAAGCAGTGCAGTCTTACCTGCCTCCACGTAGAACCTCTTTTCGAGGATCCATGCTGCCTGTTGCCCTCAGTTATAAGCACCACTGTGTTATGAAAGGCAATCCAAGCTGTGCAAAGCTGCTGCAAAGACACAATTGCAGGGTCATAGATATCAGTAGTAAAGGATAGTTAGAAGTCAATTGTTTTGCAACAGCCACCTCGTCTTTCCAGACGCCTTCTGCTTCAGTGTAGTCTATGCACTCAATAGGAATTACTTTGTATGAAACTGATGTGCAGCGTAACACAGTGAAATGAAATGGATGCTCCCTCTCGCAAACAAAGAAATGATCTATGATGTAAAAAATGTGCGCATGCCCCAGTATTATATACACCAGATGTTTATCCTGAAAGTGCTAAAGTGTTACAAAACAAAACTGTTGTAGAACACTGCACATGGCCATTGAAAATTAACATGTACAATTCATAATTTACAGGGGCTGTTAGTGGATGTCTTCAGCTGCTAGTGAAGCTATGGGAGTGGTGTGTACAGAAAACAACAAGAGGAAAAAGGAAATGGTTTAAGATTATCCTACAACACTCCTTTAAACTGCTGGTTTATCATCCATTAATTGATGTTAGGAATGCCATAGTTCCATTACTTTTCAGCGAGGACGAACGCCCAGTGGCTATTTCTAGACTTGGATCTCAGTGCATTCTTGCCAACCAAACCCTTGTTGAGGACTGCATCCGCAAACAACTCACGAGAACTCACTCAGGAATAACAATTAAAAGGAAAAGGGAAGAGGAATCAACATATCTGATCTTCAATGCTTCCACGCTGGAAGGGGATGCTTTACTTTACCTGTCCACCCAGCAGACACTGAATGATATTCTACAAACTAACTCGACAGATGACTCGTATGAACGTTTTCAAGAAATGGGAGCGATAGTGAAGAAGTGTCAAAATAGAGATCACATCGCGACACTACACAAAGAGCACTTGGGGAATGTTCCATATTACTTTGTACTAGAGAATGGAAAACCATTGTTACAGTATTTACATGAGAGTGAAAACCAACACACCCTGCTAACTATGGTGCACCTCCTACAAGACATTGCCAATGCCGTCAGCCAGTGCCACGAGAAGGAAGTAATTCTTCGGAATATCACCCCTGCCAGCTTCATTGTGTTTCCAAACAATGGAAGCAAATCGCTTCCGGTTCGGACCAAACTCGTCAATTTCCAGTATGCAAAAATGCTGCCAGTTCAAGACGCGCCCTATGTGCAAAATGCATCTGACGTCTATGAAAACAATTGTGGCTCAAGCATAGAAGGTAATTACATTTCTCAAAGTTTCTTGTTTTCACATTTTCGTCTGCAATTTAATCCACAGACTACTCTACTACATGTACATGATTACAGAAATGTATGAGTGAGTATCTTATAAAGAAATGATTAATTTATGCATAATAGATTAATACAAGCGTAGGATAGTCCAAACAAGCTAAAACAAGCATTGGCATAGCTAATAGGTTTTGCCGTTGGGACCATGTAAGTGTTTAGCCAGAGCTATTGGCTTCGGCAATGTATTAAGCTATGTCACCCAAGCAAACAGATATATTGAAGTACAAAGGAGAGCGTTTGATGTACATGATTGAAGCTCTTCTTAGTGTGGATTAAAATACTACAGAGACCCTGATGTTTTAATAAAATGTGTAGTGCTTTCAATATATCAACTTTAGAAGGCTGAGGGACTGAGATGGTGCTAAGAGCAATGTACACAAAGTTTGGCTGGAGAAATATACTGTGTGTTCCTTGTGAAGTTTCTAATGTTTTAATACCCACCCTTTCACATTACCAGCACCCTCTTGTGTTGTGTCTGTTTTAACTTATTGCTTTAGCATAAACTTCTGTTTGTTAAGGTCCTGCACTGAACACTAGTGGGCATTTTGCGAAAGACCAAGCAACCAATGACCTGCGTGTATATTGGAAACATATTGCTTTTTACTTGGATATATTGTGGGCTATTGGGAAGAAGATACTATTGTACAGTTTAATGTATCTTGTCAAAAATATTAGCATCCAGTAGTTCATCCGAATATTGCAATACTGCACTTTTCAAGAAACAAAATAAAATACAGTAGTATACTTATAAAGCGAAAGGAAATAGAGTAGTATGTTTTTTTTTTTTGTTTTTTTTTTTAGTTTAGAAAGCTTTATTGAATATAATAAACCAAGTAAAACATCAGTACAAGAGAGAATCATTAGGCAGCAAAATATAACAATAGAAAAGATTGAATTCATACAAGACTAACAAATGCCATAAGGGAAATAGGGGATATACTTATGGAAAAAGCTTTTTAAAGGTATTATATTTAAAGGGCAGGGAGGGGCAAGAGGAGGAAAAGGAAAGAGGGGAGGGGGAAGGAAGGGAGAAAGATAATCAATATACAGAGTAAATATCTTGTATTTAACATAAATTAATAAATGTATATATAAGAAAAACTGTGTGCTAGTCATGAATAAAGTAGTGCACAAAAACAAGATATTCAAGGGACAATTTGAGAGAGAAAATTAGTTAAAGGCAACCATAACAAATCTTTTTTGATCAACAGAAGTACAGTGGTAGCAAAGGCACGGTCAAGCCTGTGATGATGGCACAATAAGTTCCACCAGGCATTATATGAAATCTTTGAAGTGTCTTTCCAATTGGTTGTAATATTCTGTAAAGAAATGGCTATATACAGATCTATAAATTTGCGCACATTGCAGTAAACATTCCATATAGGTGCAGTACCACCCAGAAAAATATGGACAATATCAAAGGGGTGATCAGTAGCTGAAATTTCATTTAATTTTGACCAAATACGAGACCAAAGGGATTTAACTAATGGACAGTGAAAGAACATATGCAAAATATCACTATCTGCATAGGGGCACGACCAACATGTTTTAGAGTCAGTTAATTTGAATTTATGAAAATCGTACAAAGTCTATGTGGTACTAGTAGAGCGGGAAACAGTGTGCAACTTAGACCATAAGGAGTGCCAAACCTGAATGGGAAATTCTTGGGCTAGATCCTTTTCCCAGGAGAGTTCAAGCTTAGATTTAACTCTTTCAGCAGAGGGGCGGGAAAGTAGTTTATAAATAGCAGCGGCTTCGAGAGGAATAGAGAAATCTGGTAACGGGTGAAGGGCTGTGTCAGTAGTGGGCAAAGAGGCGTTTTGAGAGATAATGAAGGCTAAGGAATTTTTAAGTAAGGGATACTGAGAGGAGTATGCATTAGAAAGATGAAAGGAGGCATGAATGTCGGAGAAGTCTCGCAAAGAATTATTACTAAGTAAATGATCGTAAGTAATGATACCTTTATCGATCCATTCTTTACAGAAAAGCGCTCTATGATTTATCTTTAAAGATTTGTTATACCAAATCGGAGTTAAGGAATGAAACTCTGACTGCGAGAGGGAGGAGCGAAACACCGAGAGAGCAAGTGCTTTGGAATGTTTAAAGATGGGGGTGAGAAAACGCCGCGGGGGATGAGATAAGCGAGTGGCCGTAATAAATGAAAAGGGTGAAATTTGCGCGAGTTCTATTGAGCTCCAAGCTGTTAGGGGAGGGTCAGAAGAATCAGAAAGAAGAGGCCAAATTTGTTTTAAAGTAAAGGCCGAATGGACTCGAGAGAGATTGGGGAAGTTGACTCCACCTAAATCTTTGGGTTGCTGAAGACGAGAAAGAGAGATCCTAGCTTTGTGCCTATTCCATAAAAATGTTATGAAAATACGGTTTATTGTTTTAAAAAAATAGAGTGGAAGGGAAAATGGAAGCATTGAAAGATAAAAATTAACAATGGGAAGAAGCGTCATTTTAATAGTTGCTATCCTTCCCCACCAGAATAAGAAAAGGGGGGACCAACTATCTATAAGGGAAGAGAGCTTTTTAACTATATCTTTCTGGTTAAGCTTAACAGTTTCACTAATAGTGTTAGCATAAAGAATACCTAAGCATTTAATATTACTAGAATTCCATTCGAAGCCAGAGCCCTGAAACATATGAGGAAGGCAAAATTTGTTAAGGGGTAGAACGTCAGATTTATCTACATTAAGTTTATACCCAGGAACCAGAGAATATTCTTGCAACAAAGAAAACAATGAAGGCAAAGAAGTGGTCGGATTAGAAATATAAAATAAAATATCATCCGCATAGGCAGTAAACTTAATATCAATGTTCTGAAATGTGAAACCAGTATATGATGGTGAGCATCGAATTTTTTCTAAAAAGGGCTCTAGCGCAAGAATAAAAAGAAGAGGAGAGAGAGGACAACCTTGTCTGGTTCCTCTATGCAAAGGGAAATAATGAGATTGAGATCCATTAACCTAGATAGAAGTAGAGGGAGCAGAGTATAACAATTGAATATATTGAATAATAGTAGTGCTAAATCCATGCCACCTCAACGCACCAAACCTAAAATCCCAGCACACTCTATCAAAAGCTTTCTCAGCATCCAATGTAATAGCAGCGACTGGGGAATCCATCTTTGAGGCCAGGTGAATAATGTTGAGAAAAGTTCTCGAATTATCAGTAATAGACCTGCCTTTAACAAATCCATAATGATAAATGTTGGTGAGGTTAGGAATAATTTTATTAATACGAGAGGCCAAAACTTTGGCATAAATGTTACAATCAGTATTAATTAAAGGAATGGGTCGGTAATTTTTACAGAGAGAGGGGTCTTTGTCTTTTTTAGGAATTAGACATAACATTGCCTGTGTGAAAGAGCCTTTGGATTCTCCTTGTGCAAGAAAATAGGTAATAAAGGAAAATAAGTGAGATAACAGGATATCCTTAAAATGAAGATAGAAACGAACTGTACAACCATCTGGGCCAGGAGTTTTATCTTTGGGAAGAAGAGTAATAGCATTAAGTATTTCTTTTTCTGAAAGGGGAGCATCTAGGGAGGAAAAGTCAGAAGAACTATCAGAGGACCTGGGAATAGACTGAAAGAAAGAGTCAATTTGGGTAGGAGAGGGAACGGATTCCGGAGTATAAAGTGAGGAGTAATATTGAACAAAGCAATCAAGGATTTTGTCATCGGTGTATTGATGATTCCCATGTGAATCAGTAATGGTTATTATTTTGGATTTTTGTTTCTTAATTTTGAGATAGGTAGCAAGAGATTTGCCAGCCTCATTACGTCCCCCATACATTTTAGCATGAAAATTGAGAAGGTTATTACATGCAGAATCCCAAGAGTGTTTGTTGTATTGCATTTTTGCTTTAATGAGAGAAGAAAGTGTTTCTGAGGAGCTTTTGGTAAAGTAAAGATGCTCTAGGTCTTTAATTTGCTTAAGAATTTGAGCTGTTTTTGATAAAGCTAATTTATTTTTTCGGGATACAAAATCGATTATAAATCCCCGGGCAGCGCCTTGAAAGCTTCCCAAATAAAGTGAAAATGAGAAGTAGAATAAAGATTGTTTGTAAAGAAATCTTCTGCAAAAAGCGTAAATTGTTCAGTAAATTGCGGGTCAAGGAGGAGCGAGTTATTAAAGCGCCAGCGCTGAGAGGTGGGGGTAGGTGAGGGAAAATCCATATTGATTATAACAGGGGCATGGTCAGAGATAAGAATAGAGCCTATTTCTGAATTAGTCATAAATTGGAGGGCATGTTGGGTGAGAAAAATATAATCAATACGGGAGTGTGATGCATGCACTGGAGAAAAAAAGGAAAATTCTAAGGTGTCAGGATGAGAAAGTCTCCATGAATCTATAAGACCTCTAGAGGAGATGGCTTTAAAAAAGGACTTTTGCATCTTATTAGGAACATATCTGGTGAGTGACTTACGATCAATAAAGGGATCCATAAGTTGATTACAATCACCTCCTACAATCAAATCATCACTTGCATGAGAGGAAAGAAACAAAGAAAAGTCCTTCCAGAAGGTTAAGTCTATACCATTGGGGCCGTAAACATTACAGAAGGAAAATTGTGTATTATTGACAGTGACATCTAAAAATAACCATATACCACAATTATCATGGAGTTCATTATGTAGCTGGAGAGACAATGATTTATGAAACAAAATAATAACACCATTTTTACTGTTCACTGCCTGAGAGCAGAAAGCCTCTCCAGCCCATTGTTTACGTAGTGAAGATAAATCTTGTGAGTTAAGGTGAGTTTCTTGTAACAGTGCAACATGACATTTCAGCCTCACTAAATGAGATAAAACACGTTGTTTTTTAACAGGATTTCGAATACCTTTAACATTCCAGGAAATAACACGAAGACCGTTCATTTTTTAGAAGGAAAATAAGAAAAAGCAAAAGGAGATAAAGAAGTTAAGACAAAATGGAAAGTTAGAGAGAGATAATGAAGATAGATGGTGATTAAATGTAATAGACAGAAGATAGCCAAGAACGAAGAAGCTAAAGTAGATGTCCACCACGGAGATAATGACAGAAGTAGAGAAGGAAAATAATGGAGTACCACAAGCAGAAGTAGGAAAGAGAAAAGTATAACGTGGGATAGGTAATGTGAATGTTGCCAAAAATATTGAGATGAAAGGGATAAAAAGGAAACGGAAAGGGAAAAGAAGGTATGGAGAGGAGAAAAAGAGGGAGAGGAAAGGGGAAAGAGTAAAAAGGAGGGTAAGGGGGAACTGAGATCCCCAAAAAGCATCCAAAGGAGGATGGCAAGAAGCCAAAGGGCTTCAGCCACAGGGAACAATTGAACAAATAACATTAATGTGGGAGGGGGGCAATGAAGAACAAGACAGCCGCACTAAGAAGAGACACCTAGAAGAATAGATTGCCATAGAAAATAAAAAAATGAAAATGAAAAACTGTGAGATAAAAATCTAGAACTAAAGGCAATCAAATAGGACAAATGAAGGAACTTACCAAACATCTAGAGAAAAAAAAAACAGCAGGGGAATGGAATGCACAATATATACACCAGGACTGTACAAAAGGCGACCTTGACAAAAACACCACGTGTGGGAGATCTGCAAGACAAAAGATGGGGTGAACAAAGGAAGCAGAAGAACTATACCATACATACTAGAATATAAATAGAACAAAACTCAATAGTCAGACATTAACAAACAAATAAAAAACAAAAAACAGTTAGGGTTTGCTCAGTTCCATAAGTTCTTCTTTGTGAGTATGAATCAACTTCCGCAGGTCTGCAGGATCTTCAAAACTAAAAGTTCTGTCTTTATAGGTCACTTTGAAAAAACAAGGATGAATTAAGCCGTAGCGAGCATTCATGGCCCTCAATGCAGGTCTAAGATCCAGAAATTCCTTTCGACGAGAAGCCGTAGGTTTGGAAACTTCCTGAGTGAAAAAGACTTTGTGGCCAGACCAAATCATTTGCTTATGTTGCTTAGCCGCTCGGAGAACCGTCATGAGATCTGAGTATAGAAGGAAATATGCAATGATTCCTCGAGGTTTAGATGTAGAAGATGTATTCTTTGGCCCCAAACGATGGGCTCGTTGTATGATGAAATCTGAAGATTTTGGGAGGCCAGCAATTTGAAGAACTTGTGTTTTCAAAAATTGGATCATATCCGACCCTTCAGAATTCTCCGGAATACCATAAATGCGCAAGTTATTGCGCCTATTGCGATTTTCTAAGTCCTCCGCAACCTTCTTGAGCTGGCTGACTTCTTTGGTGAGGGTGTTGACCCCTGCGACCACATCTTGAGCATCACTAATCCTCTGCACTACATCAGAAAGTCTCGTATCCAGGCTAGACCATTTGTCATCTAACCTCTGAAGTGTGGTAACAGTGTCAGTCATAAAAGGACGGATAAGATGCAACTCCTCCATGATGTCCTCAAGAGTAAGAGGCAACGGAGACTTAGTTGGGGAAGGCGGGTCCTTTTTGGTACGTTTGACGGAGGAGGCATTCGTATCCTTTCGACCTCCTGAGGAGCCTCCATGAGGTTTGATTGAATGTGTGGCGTCCATGTTGGAGGTATCTCCACAGAGAGTGACAAATGATGACAGATGAAGACAGCAGGCAGAGCAGCAGTAGTGTTAATGAAGCAATAATAAGAGAAAAGTGTAGCTCAGGGAAAAAAAAAAATGCTGACAGTTCCTCAGCACGGCGCAGTAATGGGCACGTTGAAATATGGGGTGCCAGAAACGCGCCTCAGAGAAAAAGCGAATTGTCAGTGGAGCAAAGGAACCAGCAACACCAG
The DNA here is from genome assembly GCF_964204655.1 of Triturus cristatus. Lineage (NCBI taxonomy): Eukaryota > Metazoa > Chordata > Amphibia > Caudata > Salamandridae > Triturus > Triturus cristatus. The sequence continues at coordinate 277,871,265 of NC_140580.1, read as the reverse complement.
CATCTCCAAAGAGACTGTATAATAGGATTTAGGTCATGCCATTAAAGCAAAGTGGGGGCATCACTTGAGGAAAGCACAAAATAGTCGCTTTTCAGTAGTTCTGAGAGATTGAAGTTAAGTTAATACAAAGGCACTGAAGGAGTCCAACAGCAACCAAAAATCACCATAGAAAAATGGCATGACATAAAAAAAGGCAGCCTCCACCTCAGTGGTTCTGAATTAAAGCATTAGACAAAAGAACATGGTTGCAGAAGAAGAAAAAGAAAAAAAAAAAAAAAAAAAAAAAAAAACGCTGCATGGAGGACAAAATGGCGGCGGCTGTCTGAGAGGAACAGGAATCATCAAATAAAATGACAAAAAGACCATATTTTTGGTCAAGAAACTTGCCAAATTAATCACAGCCATCTCCAACATTGAAGTCCGTCATTTTCATGAAGCTCCGCTGCAATTACGGGATTCCTTCGTGTTCGAGCCGGCTCGACCGAGCGGAGCTCTTCACGTGGCGGCCATGTTGTTTCGCCACGCCGCGCGCTAGTATGTTTTATTAAACGAGTTAAAAGCCAGGTGTGTTGTTAAGTAGAATGTTGACTGTCATTTCACAAAAAAGGCGCATTTGAAAAAACACGAAAACATCAACAAAAGAAGAGGGTGGGGTGGCATTTTTCACCTCAGATTTGCTACTGAGGCCAGACACGACCCCATGCCCCATGCCCTATGCTCTGACGGTTTTTATAGGATAAGGGCCCTGTGTTGTGTTTCTGGTGGCTCAGTGTATGTATTATCCAGGTCAGTGACAGCTTACTCTACCACAGTAAGCTATACTAACCCCCAAATGGCAGGGTAAATAGAACAAACAATCTTAAACTCACTATCGGCCGGATATGTAGCATTTTCGTAACAAGATGCTCCTAATTTTCCTCGAGTTCCCCTGAAAGTCAAACTGCTAAGCGGAGAGTCGACCCTGGTCTAAGATCCCTGATCAAGAGCTGAGGACCATTTTTTTTGCTCTCCGTGTGAAGGGTTTTGAGGGCAGCTTTCAGGGGCGGATGGTGACATTTGAAAGTGGTGAGGCGTAAAACAATTGTCGTACTTCACTGCGGCAAGCGAGCGTCGCGAGCGAGCCTGAACTACCTTGGGTAGATTCTCCCCCCCCCAGAAAATGTTGAAAAAAGAGTGGGCAAATGGTGCATTTTCACGCAAAGAAATCCCATCTCTTGAACTCCACTTATTGAATCACAAGGTAAGTCATTTGCCGAAAGTTGTAGCTAAACTACCACAAGGACTTGAGAGATCAAGGACTCTCATCACAGAGACGTTTATTTTATTAAATGACTGCATTAATTAATGCAAATGAGCTAGATGATAAATTGGAATACTGATGCTTCTTGTAAAGGCTACAAGTATCATAGTGGAAAGATTCAGGCTTCCGGTCATGTGACTCATGGAATGCACACCTGAACTATGGGTAAGAGCAGGTCAAAAAGGTTTTTTGTAAAAAGTAAAACCAACACGGTAGAAAGACCCTGACGTTCTGACGTGTGATTAGGCCAGATGAGTACCTTTTTGATCTGTGAATAAGAGAAAGGTTGTCAAACATCTGTTACACGGCTTTTGGCTTTAAATTATGAATGTATTCATTTGCTGGCATGGTAAGCTCATTTAAAATGATTGTATGCTGTCAGTACGGCACTGCACAATTATTTACATATATGTTTCACAAAACAGTTTACAGCTGTCAACAACTCAAATGTCAGTTATATTATAAAGCGCCATGTGCTTTAATCTAAGTATGAGATTGCCTACTTCTAGCAGTTGAAATCTCCATGTGAAACACCACAACTCATTATTCAGTTGGGCCCTGTAATTCGTGTGACTACCCAAGCCAGATGACATTATTAGGCTACTTAGGCTCATTACTCTGAACTGAACCCTAGGAGCCCTAAAGTTTGACACCTGGCATGTGCATGACCCCTTATTCATTTAAGGGAGTTGTGTTTTGGATGCCTTTTTGTCTTGAGACTGTTTTTTGTGGTTTCTTCTATGGGGACTGAAACCCCAGGTGAGTTGTTCACGTGTGCCTTCGGTCACTGAGAAACCAAATTAAAGAGCAGATATACAATAGTATTCGACCGGGCACACATGCCACAGATCTACATTGTAAATGCAGTTCTTTTTAAAAATTGACCTAGGAGTTCCCGAGTATAACAGAGGCATTCGACATGTCTGACCTACTTCTAACCATGATTCTTTCTGAAGCACAGTTGTGTTATTAATGACAACCGTCTTTACCCACTGCCTCCGACTTAAAACACCTGTCCTTTGTAGGATTACTGCTTCATCTTATAAACACAACGGCAGAAGACATTCAAAACAATGTAGCAAGAATATTTACCCCCACCCCCTCGTTTCGGATGCATTAGTACATGCAACATTAGCACCTAGAGGTCAAGACGTCGGATTTCGCACTTTAGAAGTATCACATAGCAAAGTATTTAACCCGCTACTTGGACCCACTGCAGGCAATAAATGATGCACAAGTTATACAGCAGAAATGAAATCGCCCAATCAGCAGGCTTTTGAATCTGGGACCTGCAGGTCTGCCATTTAGTGCAGTATTATATCTTCTACTTGTACTTTGTATGCTTTTGTAACCTGCACACATCACTTTTTCCTTTTGTAACCTATCGTCAGCTACCTCTTGTATTCTGTTTGCTCTTGATACTTGCACAATTGTCACTAATGCCTCATGTAACGTAATGTTTGCTTTTGTAACATGCTCACTTGTAATTTTTCTCCTCATGTATCATCACTATTCCTATTGTGAAGCGCTCTGACACCTTCGGGTAAAGTCCGTGCTATATAAAAACGCATTAAATATATAAATAAATAAATAAATAAACAAAGATGACATTGGCATGCATTCAACCCACTGGGCTGCCTTACTACGTGTAGAGGGAAAGCTCTACAAAGTACTCAGAACAACATATTGTTTGCAAGTGCATTTCTACAGCCATCCACCGCGCATCAAAGATGTACCCGTGCCGTTCTTTGCATGACAGACGGAGCAGACGTCACCGAGCAATAAAGCGCTCCGCAGCACACCTCCGGGGGTTTACTGGTGCAGCGTGCGCATGGGACACCGTACTGGTGCTTCACGTAGAAATACACTCTGAACAACCAGCACTGAATGCTGCACTGCCGGGGGTTGGGGGGGGATAGAGAGAGTTTCACGACCACACTTTAGAGCTGCCTGGCTGTTTTTTCTGTATAAGGGGGTCAACGTGGACGCCCCCTCGCTGGGGTGTCTGTCAGTGTCCCCTTATAGGACCGGCTGACATGCTGTGCGGGAGCCTCTATGTAGGTACAACTCAGTTCCCCCCCTACCCCCACCCCGCATTACGGTTTGGACCGCAACCTCCAGGTCCTCTGCCTGAATGCACGCACATATGCTGCAGACAAGGAACACCCCCCCTCCATAAGACGGGGCCCGGACAGGAGGGAGATATGGTTATTAAACAGTTAAACTGTCACTTCTCCCATCACCGGGACACCATCAATCACTACAGTTTGCCCAGTCCCTCTCACCTTTGCCACTTTTTCTTTTCCTCACCCCATCGTACCTTTGGCTCATCCCTTCCTACCTCTCTCACCACCGCCCCTCACATTCACCAAAGTGTATGCTGCTGCCTCGCTTCTCTTGTATGTAGATTTACTTCCTTCTATGGTCTACCTCAATCACATATCGCATAAGTGCCTCAACCTCATACCTCTACCTCATTCGCAGATGCGGGCCGGCTCATGCTCCAATACTCGTGGGGGGGAGGGGTAGTGTTAGGGGTCATGCGCGGCGGGGGAGATTAAAATAAAGCACCACCATTATTAAGAAAAAAACTAAACTTACCGGTTCCGCGCTGGCTCTGCTGCGAGTCCACCTCCTTGGCCGGGATCGACTCACGCGTTGGCGCCTTGGCAAGTACCGCCCAGTCCTGGTACCGCCTGCTCTCAGCCAAACCAGACGCTGCTCCAGCAGCAGCGCCAGGATTGGCTTGAGCAGTAGTGCGCATGTTCTGTTTAGGGCTTAAAAATTTTTGCGCCAGCCCAAACATGCGCACTAGGCTGCTCATTAGAAGAGCAGCATGGAACAACCCTCACTCTTCTAATGAACAGCCTAGTGTGTGCATGTTCAGGGCTGGTCGCAAAATGTTTCAGCCCAAAACAAAACATATGCACTCTTGCTGTGCGCTCCGCTGACCGACGTGTGGAATCTGTCAGTGTCAATCAGACACTGTCACTTGCAGCTGAACTCTAGTGCTGCCCGGCCCCCTTCTAAGCCGGTTGCCTGGGAATCGGATACAGGCCAGGAATCAGGATTGCATTGTGTGAGAGAGTTAGAGTGACACCGGTCACGGCAACGCTCGGTAGGGCAATGCCCAAGCACCCCAATGGACGCACCGCCCCTGGTAGCTTTGGGTCATACAGGGCCTCCTTGAATATTTATTACCAGACCGTATACAGCATCCAGGGACTGATATGCACATACCATCCAAAACTTGATAACCCCCAAGAAAAAGAGAGTATTCTCCTAATATTTAAAATTGAAATAATGGACGTTTTAGGTGCACAACAGGTGAGAAACATGAATATTGAATGGGATAAAGAAGCTGGTATACATGACGTACCAGCTGAAGACAGGATATCTTTGCTTGGATGTTTTCCTCGGCTTCTCCTTGGGGATTATACTGAAGACTTTGCTCATGGAGCTGCAGGGGAGGTCTGGGGCCCGTTCTCTGTGCTCATTGTCTGGATGCCTGTGCTCTGTGGTTGGTTGTAAGTGCACTGTTTTAGTTTAGACAAGCATGACAACAGGTGCTTTGCCATCGCTGCCATATAGTGTGAGGAGCCTTAGATAATAGCAACCTGGAAGGAGACTGTGGAGATTCCCACAACCTGAGCCCACCCATGAGAAACAAAAATATACTGTGTACTCAAAGGCACAAGCTGGAGAGCAGAACGCGGAAGTGCCTCTTTCCGGCCAGACATGCCTGCGTGCTGACCAGCAGTGCATGAGTCCTGTAACGGTCTAGTTGTTCCCGTGAGAGCAGACCCCTAGCCTGGCAGGGCACACACACATTGTAACACTCTCTGGCCAGGCGTGGCCAGAGAGCATAAATAAATGGGCAGAGGTCGCACGGGACTTCCGGCCCAGACTGTAACCCAGGTGTACGTGTCGTATGTGTCTAGTGGCTATACAATTGTCCAGGCTGTCTGTGAGGGGCAACTCCACACTGGTGACGAGGGTGGGCGTTTATGCCCATATACTGCTGTCCCCCTAACTCCGTTGATAGAAATTTGGTGCCGACCGCGCCTTTGTCTAGGCGTCTGCTTATCACGCTGAAGTCCGGCGCGCTCCCTCTGCCTCCCACAGCGTGCCTGCGGCCGCAAGTGGGCGACATGAACCTGCTGCCGTGCTTTTGGCGCGCCAACGAGGACAAGGTGCCACCCTGCCGACCTCTGCACATCATCCGCCGTGTGCCCAGAGTGAGTCTTTACCCGCCTGCAGCCTCGACATCGTGCACACGCACGCCTCCTCCAGCCGTGTCTAGTGCCTGCCGCGGCGCTCTGTCCTTCCCACTTTACCTCGCGGAGGCACGCTACACCACCTGCTGGTCACCAGAAGCAACTGCATGCTCTCAACCCACTGTGTGTGCCCTGTAAGTGCCCTGTCGCCTGGCTATTGTGCATACCGGCACATTTACCTGGAGGTGAGAGCGGGAGAAGACACCCAGCCTGTAGAAGGAGGTGCTCATCGCCCTGATACCCCTAAGAGCAGTGAAAAGACGGACTGTGCCAGGGTGGCCAGGCAGGCCCAGCGCGCGCTACTTACCTGCTGGTGAGAAGTTCATCAGACCCTACAGGGGGTAATCACCTTGCTGACACCGCCAACATACCGCCATATCGCTCCCAGGTGCAGCTGCAGCGGCCACGCCCGCAGCCCAACAGAACGGGCCGCTGGCCCAGCACGTGGCGCAGCCCACGTCGCAGCACTCACAGATTGCTGCGCTGCCTCCGTTCAGCGAGCTGATTGATCCAGCCACGGCGTCGCCTAGGTGGACGGTTTGGATCGGCAAGCTCAACAATTACTTCACCGCCACTCGTGAGATGGACGGCGAAGTAAAGAGGTCGTTACTACACCATTTTGGTGGGGAAGAAATATATAAACTATTCGCTCACCTCCCGAATACCGGTGCTCCCACTGATTATGAGGCAGCAGTTAGTGCATTAAACGCCCATTTTGACCCGCAACTCAACCCAGACTTCGAGCATTTTAAGCTCCATCAGGCACGTCAGAGGGAAGGCGAAACAATGGACGCATTTCACGCTCGCCTGCGAGAAATGGGCAGTACCTGCACGGACGACTATCAGAATAAGGAAGTAAGAACCCAAGCAATCCAAGGGTGCCGCAACAAACATCTTCGGACCCTCATACTGCGACAGCTAGGGATCACCCTAGAAGACATCCTTATCCTACCAAGGTCGCACGAACTCTCCAATGCCAGAGCAACAGTTTTGGTCCATCCTTTAGCTTATTCAAATGTAAATCACTCACTTACTTAAAAAACAAAATGTAAATCATGATTAATGCATATGCATCACATCATTGTCCCAGAAGCATCTGCGCTTCTACTTAAGTTTATATTGGTAATTTCTGATTTACGAAAAGGCATTCCAAACTTTCATGCAGTTAGCACACGTGGGAGCGCTGGTGCGCTTCTGTTCCAGTAATTATGGTGTTGCTGGCAATCCTTGTGGAGCAAGAGTGTTGGGACCAATCGGGTCCAATGTAGGTAAGCAATTGTAGGTGCCGAAGTATTGTTGTACTTCAGTCTAGCAGCGCTAGTGCATTCAGCAGTGATTTTAGGAAGCCACAGTGTTTTAAAAACAGGCAGTATTTCCAAGTCCCGGCGTCACAATGAACAAGTTGTGGGCACTTCCTTTTAAGGGAATTATGGTAATGGCAGCCCCTTACAGGCAACACCGGTGCAGTCCTTGGACCAGGACAAATCCTCGGTGACTCCCACCTCCTTGAGGAGGTGTTAATGATCCCTCGGAATAAGCACAGGACAACAGAACACCCAGCAACAGCCCCGGGCTCTGCAGTGTGGCACACTTTATGAGGCAGTCGCGGGACCGGGAAACATCAGCACTTGAGGGAAACAAAACGTGCACATTTCTGGGAAGTACTCGTTCACACCCATGCCGCTGAAATCGGAGCAAAGCGTGTGTCCTGCCTCCCAGCTGTCACTGTGAGAGCCTTTGCTCGCTCCTGAGACAATACTCCATGGGAGTGAACGTTTGAAAAGAGGTGGGACATACACCTACCATTAGCCATTTGCAGGCTCCAACTTTTACACAACACACATAAAAGCCAATCCAAAAGAGTGGTTCCATTCACGCCTGTAAGCAAGGCAACAGGCAGCAGGCAAATAGGCGGGAGTTGAAGAGGTGAGAGGCTCCCAGATCCCTCTGCACCTCCCCCCATGCAGTTCAGTAGCCCAGCAGCCCAAACAGGTGGGCAGCGCACAGACAGCAACGCAAGGGAGCCCACGCAAGCCCACATGAAGGAGCACCAGGGGGCCCAACAGCACCTGACAACGCCAATCGTCTCACCCTGATGCAACTTGGCTCAACTCAGCAGGTGTTAAGAGAGTGGGGGGGGGGGGATAAGTTGGATGCGACCACCATAGAGGCAGCTCAGGTGGTTTTGAGCACAGGGGGGTCTGCTATTTCATAGCCCCTGTTTAGAACTCGCTCCTCCCTCCTTCGCCCTGGTGCTGTCTTCCACTGTCTTCTGCTGTCTCCTGCTGCCTTCTGACTTCTGCCAGGAGCGGTGCACCAATTCCAGCCCCAAGTTCGGAACTCCTGGCTGGGGACCTAGGGGCAAATGATCCATTCCCCTCGCAGGACGAGTTGGGCGTCAGCCAAGCCACTATCTAACTACCGCCTCGAGCCCAGGAGTCATCAAGCGGGCTTGTGCCTGACCTGGTAAGGCACCACACACACCATACCACGCCACAACATCATAGACTGGCATGAGGTCAGGAAAAGAAAGGCGGACTGTCACCAATGTCATTAACAACAGGAGAAGGTAAAACAAAATCTTGAGCGAATCCATCAAAGGTCAGGCCAAGACAGACGCAAAGGAAACAATGGATTCAACGGATACAACGGACTACATGGACCACGCCATCCTGGTAGAAATAGACAGAGCTATGCCACTGCCAGTGAAACCAATTAAAACCTGCTACCAACCCAAAATATGTTCAAGATTTTCATTTGTGAAGGATGCAGGGGCTGTATTGAACTCTAGTAACAGCGAGCAAAGGGGGCTTTCTTCCCCACTACACCCAGAGGTGACCGCTCCAACAGGAATATTAGCCGCGTCCACATTTGGGAATAGCAGAGGGCACAACACAGAACAAGATGCCGATAGAAGCGAAGAGGAAAAACAAGATCAGGTTCAAGCAAGGAGGGCATAAATATGCATAAAGATATGCACATCCAAAACGAGAGTAAGGAAACTAGATATTCCCCAGGTAACCCTCTAGCAGGTATAGATTATGGTGGTATGCCCTCCCCCTGCACCCAGGACGCCCCAAGAATACCCCTGGAACCAAATATCACAATCCTGCCCTGCCAGCACACAGAGATTAATTTGCCCGATATACCCCTGGAATCAAAAGCCAATATACCCATCCCAGATATGCATTCGACAAGTAACTCCGATACCGTGTCAGATAATCAAACAATAGATATCGGAGGAACCCTGGGCCTGTCATTTAGTTCTGATGTACCAGCTTTAGCTTACAATAGCACTAATAAGAAACAACAACATAGTTGGGACCAGGGAATGGCAATAAACAACACTGAGTCTACGGACCTAGTTCCAATTGGACCACAGCCAGAATCTACATACAATAACTTAGTCAGCAGTATAGAGAGGATAGGCACCGAACAACCAGAGAGCACCCACCCCGAAGTTATTAACACGTCTTTTCTCAGAAGAGTGGGAAAAGTTGGTTACCTCATACCCGCCTGAGGATAAAGGTAATAGAACACATCAAGTCAGAGGAAATGAGACAAGGAAGGTGACTGAGGAAACTCCAACTGAACAGAACAAAGTATGGGCATCCCTTTTAAGCACTATGCAACTTTCAACTAAGGCTGTGCAATACCACTCGGATAAGATGGATATCCAACTCTCCCTCCTTAATTGTCTAGCCATACATTTCTCAAGTATTGATAGTAAGCTGTCTGAAATGAACAATTTCATCAAGAGAGTGCAAGCTAAAACCGTAATAACTTCCCCGAGTTGCACCTGCTACTCTATTATTGACCAACTCGCTACACTAACAGCGATAATGGGAGATCTCCTTGCTGACTTAAAGATGATGAAAAACACCACAAAGACAGGAAGTTCCAACACCCATGATTACAACCTAGAAAGAGCAATCCATAAAAATTCAACAGCAATGGCACAGTACCACCTTGAAAAAAAAGCCCGGTTCACGACCCAGATGAATGAAGGTGCTCTGGACGATTTCTCCTCCAAGAATTATACAGGCAGTGGTCAAGGAGGAGGAGGAGATTCCATTGGGTCAGAACAACAAGAGGAGACCTGGGAACGAAGCAATTCAAAGGAGAGCACATGTTCGGATCCTGTCTCCACATGGCCCCCAGAAGAGTCTCAACATCAAGTATCAGAACAGACTACTAGCAGTTGCCGCTTTCAAAAAGGGCAACCGCAAGAAGAGGAAGCATCAACCAAAAAAAGGCAACTGATGAATCAACTCCAGAAACAGAGGAGAAAAGGGAGGAACACAACCTCATCCATAATGTCGCAGAGGCTAAGTCCCCGGCAGGAGATCAAACAGGGCAGAGGGCGAGGAGGGCATTGATAACTCCACAGACCAAGAAGATTACCTCCAGTGAACTCTGCCAAACGGTGGCCGACCCTGCAGGAAAGACAAATCAGAGTGAAGGCGAGGCCATCGTAACCGCCAAGCCGATAGGAGAGGTGGAAAATAAATTAACAGCGGATATAGCAAACGTAGTGGAATCTAAACCTCAGCCAGCCCCAAATCCGTGGAGGAAGGAAGAGGAGCCAATGACAGGAACATCCCAAAATACTTACAGACGGGAGGAATCCAAGATAATTCTGTTCATCCCAGAGTACAAATCGAAAGGCCGAGTTGACATCCTAAACAGAGGAAATATTCTCAGAATGCCAACTTCCATCAGCAACCTGGCCGGGACAGACTCACAAGATCTGAAATCCATAGACTTTGAAGTTCATAAACACCTGTCGGAGCAAGAGGTAACAAAAGCAACTTGGGCCACACGGGAAATAGTGGAGAAAATCTTGAAGGAGGAACACCAATTAAATGGATCTGATTAAAGCTCTTATCAAAAAATCGGTTACCCAGAGTCACTACTCAGACATCAACCAGAGCAGAATGACAGGCCCAGAAACACAAGGACCTCAGGGACAACCTAATCCATGCTCAAAGGGGCCCACAGTACCTCTGTCTTGGCTACGGAGAGCAACATCCCGAGACCTCGGCACAAAGGCGATAAGGATATAATAAATCATTGGTCCTGGATAGCGAGAACCATAAATGTCAGGCCCAAGAACCCATGACAGTTCACGGAAAAGCTAAAAAATGATCCACATCTAAAACTCTGCTCTTGGAACATAAATGGTCTGGGAACTAAAACTACGGAAAAAGAACTACTGATGTACTTCCAACAATTAGACCTCATTTTACTCCAAGAAACCTGGTTGGAAGAACCATTCCACTTACAAGACTATAACTCATACCACCTCCCAGAAAGCAGAAGTTTGAAATTTGGACACTTAAAAGGATGTCTCACGACCTACACCCCAATAAAAATTATAAGCACAGTCAAGGAATTGACATGTAAAAGCATATCAACTAACGGCATAAAAGCAATAAAGATGGACATAGCAGGACCCAAGAATAACCAACAAATAATACTTGTAAATATTCACTTACATCCGTGCGAGAAAAAAAGCTAGCACAAAACTCTTGGTGGCCGAGCTGACAAGGCTAATTGCAGAAGAGGTAACCCCGAATTACATTGTCTCAGGGGATTTCAACATATTCCTTTTAGGGCGTGTCGATAAGGACCAGCCAGTGGAGACCAACTGTTAGCATGGGGGTTCCACACCAGGAAGAGTGCAAGTGGCGCAAACAAACCAGGACATCCAAAGTCCTCTGAAAGGCATTAGAAAGTCTGTGTCTGGTAGCAGTAAATGGTCGATTTGCGGGAGACCGCCCACAAGCAGCAACCTTTGACAATGCTTCAGCAAACACAGCAATAGACTACACATTTTCATCATTATCACTTTTCAAAACAGTTAAAGACTTTCGGATAGAAACGTTAGACCACAGCGACCATTTACCACAAGAGCTTACACTCCCCGTTCAGGGGACAGCACTCACCCATCCAACTGGGGACTCAAGCATAATGGTCATATCTAATTACAAAAGAATCAAATGCAAAACGAGCAACCCAGAAAAGTTTTTGGCAGAGGCAAAAACTCGGTGGGAGGAAATTGAGCCGCCAAACAAGAACATCTTGATTGGCCGGGAAAAATTAATAAAAGCCTTGGTGCAGCTAATTCTAAAACAAAAGCGACAAGTGCAACTGCAGGACTAAAGGCCCAACAGGAAACACTCTTCAGGCCATCCAGTTAGCAAAGAATCCATCTCCCGACCATTGAAACCACCTCAACCACGGCGAATAAAGAGTGAAATAAATAGAGCAATTCACAGTCTCCCTCTAACGGGCCCGGTTAACAACATACATACAGAATTAAGGAGGTTAAAGACTAGCAGGAAGAAAATTATCTGGCAAGCAGAACAGGAAACCGCTGACAAGGCATGGGCCAAACTACTATATGACGCAAAAACCAACAACTGCGCCAGGTTTTGTTACACAGTGAACAACATAGAGAATCCAAGGTTTGTCAGAACCAACTCTCACGTGACTAAAGAAGCCTGGGCAAAGTATCTATGGCACCACTTTAACAAGGAAGAAGATGACACCAAACAAGATGCCGCGGTTCTCTGATGCGACTGGCCAGCCCAAGAATGGCAAGCTTAGGAGACCTACTATTCCTTCACGACTAAACTGATCAAGAATAGAATCGCGAAAGGCAGAATGGAGGGTGCGCTCGAGCCTAACGGTATTGCTCCAATTTTATACAAGCGGAATCCGAACTACTGGGTCGAAACATTCTTACCCATCGTCTGACACATTATGGAAGCTGAAAGAATTCCAGATTCCTGGAACGGATCAATTATTTCTAAGGCTGGGCGTCGTGCTCCGCTTCGCCCACGGAGTGCACGTAGCGCTGCCTGCTTCGCCGTTTACGAAGTAGGCATAGCAGGCACCGCTACGCACACACCGCTGCGAAGCAGAGCTGCCCGCTGCCCGGCCGCCCTCATTTTAAAATAATTTAAAGAATGTAAAAAGTAAATAAATCACCTTACCTGCAGCGCGGCGTCCCGGGGCTCCCTCTTCCTGCTTGCTGGCAACTTCTTCACACAAATGCGCATACGCGTGAAGACGCGGGACGTTGCGCGGGACGTTTCCTCGGGCACAGCGGCGATGGGATTTTAACGTCCCGTGCGAAAGCGAAGTTAAGAAGTTGACTTAAATAAAAGGTAATTGTTGGCTATACACCTTGATGGAACGTTAAAATCCCATCGCCGCTGTGCCCGAGGAAACGTGGATTGATCACAGAAAGCTGCACAATCGTGATACAATTGATACAACATCATTGGAGTCATTTCCATTCCGAAAACATTGGCGATTCTACATATAGAGTTGATATTGTTTCATCTACCCAGTACGAGTTTGTTGAGGTTTTCCCCAGCGTTTTGAGTTATTTTGGTCCTGAAGAGAGCCCTACATCAAGTGGGCTCGAAACGCGTCGACCCTGCGTATTGTTCACCAGACAATCTTAGGGTTTATGTATATAACAGTTTAGTGCATTTGGATTTATATTGAATAATTTGGTAATGATACCACATGTGTAATGTTTGCACTATAACGGAGTATTGTTTGTAATAGGTGAGGTCTGGTGATGGCCCCTGGCTTTTGAATTAAAAATATTTTGGCCAGGTTTTTTGGAAAGATTGGCTTTTGTATGACTGTAGTTTAGTATGGGTTATATATGTGGACTGATTGTGATATGAAAGTAGTAAGTAAGACTGGTGTAATGTGTGTAGTAATTTGATGAATACATGTTTGATTGTTTTTAGATATATTGTTCTGCTGCAAGTGATTTGGTTTCTTAAAGAATGAATTAATTTGGAACCTAAAAATGTTAAATTAGTCTTAATAAAATTCAAATTTAAGCAAAAGATTGCCTAAGGTTGCTTTAGATTTATTCTAGGCACTAGTTGAAAAATTAAATGGATTATTAGTATTGGCATTCTCGTGTTGGTTGTGTTTGAATAGACTCAGCCTTACTGATCAGAGCCTGGACCCTGTATACGTTTCTTTGATACCTTAAATGCTGGCACAAAATAATGGGATCAAGACTGGATCACTGAAGTCATATTTATAAACAGAAAAAAGACAGTCCCGCCATGGCTTACCTTCAATCCGCAATAAGCAGTCTTGCCTTACAGGGCCTTTGGGAAAACGCCAAGTCCCATAAAAGTTTCAAGGAATTAGTAAATAAATCAGTAAAATCACTGTCCCTTGGAGAAGACAAAGCAGAATTAAAGGAGAGGGCCTATGGCTGGTATATCATTCAAAGCTATTCCAGGTGCTCGCCACAATCATACTTTGACATAGGTTTTTCGAGAGCAGCAAAGGAAAGATTCCTGCATCTAAGTCTGGGCATCCTACCAGCAATGCAGCACCTTCCACCATGGAAATGGTCAGATACAATAACACAGTGCAGATTATGCAGTGACGCAAAAGAAGATGTGCTACATCTACTGTGCATCTGTAAGAGTCTGGACAAGGAACGAAGATCATTATTAAAACTGGTCCTGAATGAAAGACAGATTCGAACATGCAGACAGGCTGTAAAAGACTGCTTTGAATTTCCAGCTAGCCTGCAGCCTGGTCCGCTTTATGAGCACAGCAGGAACAAAGCTAAACGTAGCAGCTAACTGATTAATTGGACACACACCTGCAGTTATCACTTATTTTAGAAAAAGCCGGAAATTTTTTTAATTGCAAAGGTCCAAATGAACTCTAACTTCCACAATGAAATCCTAATTTTTAACATAGATATTATTGCAGTCATTGTTTAAAATCACTGTGTTTTTTTAGTTTTATTTACATGGTTTTATGAATTTGGGGATAGACACATACGTTGTCTAAAATGACTGAGCTGTTTTTAGATTTATTAACATGGTTTTATGAATTTTGGGATTTTTAGTACGACTGTAACTCTGCAAGGTTTTAAGTAATCAGGCAAATAAAGATTGAAAAACGTGGGAGTAATCAGACGCCACAAGTACATACAACAGATCGTCACAGCTCGACCTAAAAATAAGGGCTTCCACATTTAGAGTTGGAGACGGAGCTCTTTCCAAATAAATATTTTGTTTCGAAATCTTGACAACCTTATCTCGGTAGATTTCTTGAGATAATCTATGAGCATGAATTAAAACACAGTTATAAATTGTACTGCTATCAAATGCCACCCATGTGTGCTCAGGATGTAGATGAATGTGCATAAAGATTTAGGTTAAAAACCAAAAGTGACAGAAGAGGGGTGGTGTACTTTGTAATTAATTTATTCAGCGACAGTGTCGTTTATCAAGACAACATTTGTCAACTAGTGAGATTAGAAGGGTTATAGTAACTCATTGGAACCAGTCAATGAAGGTGCAGTGATACAGTAGCATTTGGACATAAAAACTAGATGCACTCACATCATCAGAACCTAAACAATAATAATAGTAATGCATTATTCATCATAGGAGCACTTAGATTACATAGACTGCTCTGTAGGATTGTTTGTGGACCCCCTTGCAGACCAATACTGCTTAGGTTAGCAATGCATTTCTCCAAAAAGCAATCTGTAAAACAATCACTCTTCATATTTACAGTTAGAAGGTCACTAAACCGCAGGCTGCCTAAGTGGTAGCCATTTTGCCACGGCTTTACCATCAACTTCAAGTTGATGGTAATTAGCATTTCCTAAATGCGAAGTCTCATTTAGGAAAGGCTTGATGCATCTCAAAATGCATTCGCAATTTAGGTAATCGCAAAAAATTGTGGTTACCTATTTTGCGAATACATTGCCTTTAATGCATCGGAAAAGGCATTGTATTCGATTCTGAGAATCGGCCCGTTTGCGACCGGTAAACCGCTTGCTGCTTTAACACAACAGCACAGGTGCACCACACAGCAATTTAGACAAAGAATTGTATAAAATCCATGTCAACCAATAATCTTCCAAGTTTCTTCCTTTATTTTCAATGGAGTCTTTTTTTAAAACATGTTCAAAGAGATTGAGACACAGCCGACGCGTTTCGTCCTTTTCAAAAGGACTTCTTCAGTGCTGTTAATTCAACAGAAGAAAATACATACATACATAAATATATATATATATATATAGACATAGGACAGAACATTTAAAACATCACAAACTATATACAACCATATTTAAGAAAATACAGATGAATTCAATTATACTATTTGTCTCATTTATATCTTTTAACTGGTAATTTCAGCATGTTCATGTTCAGTATAAAATGCCTAACGAATTCATGCGGAAAAGGAAGGTTTGAAGAACAGATGATGAAAAAGGAGGTCAAATAGAGAAAAGTGGAATAGAAAGATCATGCAACTCCAGGTGAGGAAAAACACCCCAGGGTTGTGAAGTATCAAATGGAAAAGTTGTAAAATCCACATGAGTAGTGAGGGTAAGTAACCATGATCCCAGTTTGACTGCATATTATATGTCGAGCAATACCCACCTAATTAATCTTTACTATTGATTCCTTTAAGGGAATGGGCCATCTAGTAGGTCGAATATGGACTACTAAGATGCCTCTACCCTTAAATGTATCTATATTGAGAAAGATAAATGGATTAATATTTCCCCAAAAATGGGAAAAAAGCCGTATTTATAAGAATTAATATGGTACCCAATACTTACTATACAAGATGATTAAATTTAACGCCCATATCTAAAAGGAAAAGACGGGTGGGTGTATGATGACTCCCAGTCTGGGCAATCCTCGGTCCAAGGCCAGGGAACTGGGCAATATATGGAAATGATTGCACAATTTCAATAACCGGCCTGTATCAAACAAAAGAGATTTGTAGTTATACAAATAATCCATAGATGTAACGTGTGTTATTTTAGAAATGCACCACTTATAGCGTGCACTACCTAATCTAATTACACTAAAAATTAGAAAGTGATTGTACCCCAGGAGAACATAATTAAATATACGGCCAGTCATTAGTGCACCCGCCGAATGTTGCACAATAGCGGCAGCCGGCCTCCAGGGAGGAGCAGGTGTGTGAGCACAATGAACTATTACATTGTACTGACGTGCATTATTTTAACATGTACTACAAAACATAGGTACGTTAAGAATAAGCGCAATTTAAATGCACTTAGAGAATAGTATTATGTATTTAAAGCGGTATATGCCCAATAGAGTATCAGTCCCCAATATGGGACTCACACCAGAAACAGAGCACCAAAATGGAATAGAAGCGGCACGAGCAAAGCCAAGACATGATTTGTTATTAATGCATTGTGGTATGAAACTATAAAGCGTACTCAAGAGGTCCACCCCCTAGAAAGAAGCCTCAGTCATATTCCTACTAAAACAGGGACGGGATTGATTCACCATACAAATCAACAATGGTAGCACCAAAATATACCCCCAAACGAGCTACAATACCTCCATAGTTAACAATAGTCTCAGGCACATCAGACAGAAAACGTCCGGGTCGTGGCAACTCCAGCAGTAAGCAACTCACCAGAATCAGTCGGAACATTCCTCGCCAGTCAGCGACCAAACGGATATGAGGTCGCATTTTAAATCTGCCTGATATACCCACGCTAATTAACAAAAACAGGAACAGCTGGAAGGGCTGTGAAATTTCCGGAGTAGCGGAGTGTATGGCGGCCGCCATTTTACAGTGGAGTATCCTGTGAAACTATTTACACAAGACAAGTCGCTATGCCAAGCGGCTCGAACCCAAGAGAAAAATACCAAAACATTATATAAATTAAATAATATTCAATATCCAGATATCAATGTATAAGCCAAATGATATATGAAGGAACTACATATTAATGTCTCGAGTCACGGCGGGAATTAACAAGAGGCCAAGGCACCTAATAATGCCAAAAAAGTGGGTTCTATTAATGAGGCGAACATAAATTAATATATACGGAGGATGACAAAAATTAAATATAAGGCAAAATATCGATTGAGTCATTACCCCAGGTTCCCTGATCTGTAATGGCCGCCATCTTGTAATGATGTTTTTAACATCGCGGTCTATACATCGGGGCAGGACTTTACCTCAATCAGCTGCAAACCTATTAAGGAACCGTTAAAACGAAAGGAACAAAACAAAAACTAATGATAAAACATGTATACTACTGTGTGCTGTGTTTTGTAAAATTCGCTGTATGTTACAGCGAACTTATTCAGTGTGCTTATTCAGTATGAACTTATTCAGTATCCTGGGTGTCGTAATGCATTGTGCCCTCATCATCTTCTATCTTCATAACAATGTGCTGTTTGTGCTCCGTGTGGATTTTCTGCGCTAGCATCCAGCCTGGTCTGCCCCCTTCACCTATCGTGCGTGCCTTGTGGCATCGGGAAGTGTATTTTATTTCATCCTCTGCCAGTGCGTTGTAGTTACTGATCTCTTCCCGCAGGTGACTAAGAGTGAGTACACTGTGAGCGGTCTCATATTCCGCTTCTAGGAGCTTTATGCGATCTTCGGACTTCCTCAATTGTGTCCAAATATTTTGTAAGATGCCAGCATTTGTGCTTATACAAATGTCTCTGATATTGGCTTTAAAGGTTTCCCAGAGGAGTCCTGCGCTTTCAACTGAGTGTTTATTGTTTTTAAAGTAGTCTATTATCGCCGAGTGAATTGCTTCGTTATAGACAGGGTCCAGGAGCGCAGTAGCGTTGAAGTGCCACACAAATGGTGACGGCATATATGTCGGGATCCGCAAGGTTAACATTACAGGCTTATGGTCTGAGAGCGTCTTGGGTAGATGTGTTACGTCAGTGGTCCATGTGCAAGCCTGGTCCTTGAGAAGCCAATAATCAAGCCGGGACCAACTGTTATGTACCGTTGATGAGTGTGTGCTTTCTAGTGTAGTTGGGTTCCTGGTTCGCCATACATCATGCATACGGTGCTCCGTCATACCATTTAAGATAATGGAGACTGCATGCTGATGATATTCTGTTGTATTTTGTGACCTATCTTGCGCAGAGTCTAGTGCAACATTTAAGTCACCCCCCAATAGCAGTTCCACAGGTGGCAGGTCACGTAGTTGCACCCAGAGGTTCATGAAGAAGTCCGGGTCATCCGTATTTGGTCCGTATACGTTAACGATACCAACTCTGGTGCCTCTAAGAACACCTGTGATTAGGACATATCGTCCCGGTGGATCAATTACCGTCTGATCTAAGAGAAAGTGGGTGTCCTTACGGATAAGGGTTGTCACTCCCCTCGCATAGGATGAGTAGGTAGCAGATATTGCGTGCTCGGCCCATCTGGTGCCCAGTGTATTCGCTTTGGGTTTAAGTAGATGTGTTTCCTGAAGTAACGCCACAATCTGAAAGAAACACGTTAGTTAGATTCCTCACCTTAGAATATCCCCAGGCGTCAGACTGGATCCGGAAGATTTTTCGTCAGCAATACCCCTTGCGCGTCGCTAGGCGTCGTCTGCGGCTCCGCGTCCGTCGTCGGCGTCGTGCGCCGGAATGTTCTTCTTTTTTCCGCGCCAGTAAGCGCAGATCCGGGAGAGCTACCCCTTTAGTCAATTTTTGACTAACTTTTTTGATCCTTTTTGATCGTGTCTCGACACCGGTGCCGGTAGGATGCCTGGGTTTAAAGCCTGTACGGACTGTAACCGATTGATGTCGGTTACGGACCATCACCGCCGGTGCCTTTACTGCTTGGGCCTCGATCACGACGCGGCGTCGTGCTCGGACTGCAAGGCCCTGACCTCGAAGGCTAGACGGGAGCGGTCCCGTAAGCTTCTCGAGATTCGCCACTCGGCTCCGCGCGCCTCTCGATCCCGGTCCAGGAGGAGGTCCAAGGATCGGTCGCGGAGCCGCAGCCGACATCACCATCGGTCGTCGGGATCCAAGTCTTCGGGTAAGTCGAAGCATTCCAAGAAGTCCAAGAGGCGACACCGCTCTTCGGACTCCCCTTGCCGGTCACGCGACTCGGCCGAGGGTCAGGGTGGTTCCACCCCCGCGGCTCCGGCGGAGCCGCAGGCGCCGCGCACGTCCCCATACCCTCCGGTCCCTGGGACTGATGCGACGCCGGCGGAAGTCAGTGCCTTCCTCTCGGCCATGAGGAAGCTGGCTCCGCCGTCGGCGCCCGCTGGTGCGCCTTCGGGCCCCGCGGACCCGACTGGGCTGCATTGCCTGCCGGTGGCTCCGGCCCCGGCGCCGTTGACGGCTCCGGCCTCGACGCCGCAAGCGCCCGTGGGACCCGTTCTCGAGTCCCCGTCGACGCCGGTCAACCTCGTCACGCCTCCTCCGCCGGCGTCGACACCGGTACCACCCCCGACGCCGACGTCGACTCCGTTCGACGTCGAGCCCCGGTTCAGTCCCACTCCGGGCCCGGTGCCGGTACGGCGTCGATGGACGCCGCGATCGGCGCCGCTAGAGACACATTTTGTCTACCGCCCGGCTCCGTTACTTTCTCCTCTACACCAGGAGTCGGATGATGGGGACTACTGGGAGGGATCCGAGGATCCTATGGCCGCTCAGGCCCAACTGTCCCAGGACTGGGCAGATGAACTGGGGGAGGCCAGTGGCCTGGATACCTCGCCAGACACTGGATTCATCTCTCCTCCGACTGTGGCTTCTGAGGAGGGTGCTGCTTTCTCTGTGGTGCTGCGCAAGGCGGCCGCAGCCCTTGGGCTCGAGCTACCTGCCGTGGCTGTGAGGACGAACGTCCTCACTGAGGTGCTTCAGTCTGCAGCAAGCTCCACTGAGCCTCTGCTGCCATTCAATGAGGCCCTCACTGGCGTTCTACAGGGCACCTGGTCCAAGCCCTCCACAGTTCCTCCTGTGGACAGGAACGTCGCCAGGCGCCACCGCCCTGCTCCGGGCGACCCCAGTTTTCTGTCCCAACACCCTACCCCTGAGAGCCTGGTTATCCAGGCCTCCACCTCCCAATCCTCTTTCCCGACCGCCCCGCCGGACCGGGATTCCAAAAGACTAGAGCAGTTTGGCAAGAAGCTGTTCTCCTCCCTTAGTTTGGGCCTGCGGTCTTTGAACACCGCTTGTCTCTTGGACCGTTATTCCCACTCTCTGTGGGATGCGGTGGAGGACGCGCTGCCCCTGTGTCCGGAGGAGGTCCGGACACGACTTACCCAGGCTCTGGCCGATGGGAGGGATGCCGCGCGACATGCTATACGATGTGGGCTTGACACCACGGACTCGCTGGGTAGGGCGATTTCTACCTCAGTGGCGCTTAGACGTCACGCCTGGCTGCGGTCCACGTCATTTTCGGGTGATGTCCAGAGCTCTCTCATGGACATGCCCTTTGATGGCACTCGCCTTTTTGGCGAGAAAGCGGACAGTGCGCTGAATCGCTTTAAGGACTCCCGGGCTACGGCCAAGTGCTTGGGCCTCTCGGCCCCGCGGTCGCAAACTTCCGCCTTTCGCCCCTTTCGTGGCCAAGGAAGGGGTGCCTCCTCACGTGCGCCTAGCCACCAGCCGCAGAATCAACCTGCGCGCGGTCGCGGACGTGGTTTCCGCCGAGGCGGTTCTGGAGGACGACGAGGTCAGCCCACATCCACCCCGGCAGCATCCGCCTCAAAACCTTCCTAGTCCGAGCTTTCAGGCCCATTCCACGCCAGTGGGCGGCAGAGTTCGCCATCACCTGCTCCACTGGCGGTCCATCACATCGGACAGGTGGGTGCTGCAAATCGTCCGAAGGGGCTACTCCCTCCCCTTCGAGACGACCCCTCCAGCCATGCCACCGCAGCACCACCGTATCTCGGGGGATCATTTGAATCTTCTCCACGAGGAAGTTTCGGCCCTCTTGGCCAAGGGGGCCGTCAAGCGCGTTCCGAGCCCAGAAGTAGGTCGTGGTTGTTATTCCCACTACTTTCTGGTTCCCAAGAAGGGCAAAGGGGGCCTACGCCCTATCTTGGACCTCCGGAACGTCAATACCTTCCTCCGGAAGGAAAGGTTCAAGATGTTAACTTTGGCTCAGGTTCTAGCTGCCCTAGACCCCGGAGACTGGATGGTAGCATTGGACTTGCAGGACGCATATTTCCACATCCCTGTCCTGCCGGCCCACCGGCTTTACCTGCGGTTCACGGTGGGCCCAGAGCACTTTCAGTTTACCGTGCTCCCCTTCGGCCTCACCAGTGCCCCTCGGGTGTTCACGAAAGTGATGGCAGTGGTCGCAGCTCATCTGCGCAGATCAGGGGTTCCAGTCTTCCCCTATCTCGACGACTGGTTGTTGAAGGCGAGCTCGCCCCAGGCAGTCGTCTCCCACCTCCAGACTACGGCGGATCTCCTGCATTTGCTGGGATTTTCCATCAACGTGCCGAAGTCACACCTGAGCCCCTCTCAAAAGCTCCTCTTCATCGGAGCGGTTCTCGATTCGGCGCAGTTCCGGTTCCATCCACCGGAACAGCGGGTCCGGGATATACAGGCCCTGATTCCCATCTTTCGGCCTCTATCCTGGGTCTCGGTCAGGCTAGTGTTGCGGCTTCTGGGGCTGATGGCCTCCTGCATCCTACTAGTGCATCACGCCAGGCGGCGCATGCGGGTTCTGCAGTGGGACCTGAAGTTTCAGTGGGCCCAGCATCACGGCAACCTGTCCGACCATGTCTTGATCTCGGAGGGCACTCCACAGCAGTTGCAGTGGTGGCTCACGGACCGCGATTGGGTCAAGGGCAAGAGCCTCTCCCTTCCCCAACCGGAGCATGTCGTAGTGACGGATGCGTCCCTCCTGGGATGGGGTGGCCATATGGGAGAGGCGGAGATCAGTGGCCTCTGGTCTCCGGCGGAGTCTCGTCTCCACATCAACCTGTTGGAGTTGAGAGCGATCCGACTTGCACTGAAAGCCTTCCTTCCCTCTGTCAGGGGAAGTGTCGTGCAGGTGTTCACGGACAACACCACCGCCATGTGGTATTGCAACAAACAGGGCGGGGTGGGGTCGTGGACCCTTTGTCAGGAGGCTCTGCGCCTCTGGACATGGCTGGAACACCAGGGCGTAACCCTGGTGGTTCAACATCTGGCGGGCTCTCTGAGCGCCAGAGCAGACGAACTCAGCCGCCGGTGCATGATGGATCACGAATGGCGTCTGAACTCCGAAGTGGCGCAAGGTCTCTTTCAGCAGTGGGGAGAGCCTTGGTTAGATCTATTCGCCACCGAAGAGAACGCGCAATGTCAGTAGTTCTGCGCGTTGGAATTTCCAAGGCGGCACTCGCTCGGCGACGCTTTTCGTCACGAGTGGAGTTGCGGTCTGTTGTACGCCTTTCCGCCTATACCACTTCTGCCCAGAGTGCTGAAGAAGATCAGGCACGACCGGGCCCAAGTTATCTTGGTGGCTCCGGATTGGGCACGAAGGTACTGGTATCCCGAGCTACTCAGTATGCTGACCGATCCTCCGATACGTCTGCCCCTTCGGGAGGATCTTCTGTCGCAGCAGCAGGGGACGGTCCTCCACCCGAACCTGTCCAGCCTCCACCTCCATGCGTGGAGATTGAGCGGCGGCAGTTGATGCCATTTGACTTGCCTCCTGAAGTCTGTGATATCATTCTGGCAGCCAGGCGTCCCTCCACAAAGACGGTATACGCCTGCCGGTGGAACAAATTTGTGGCATGGTGCACAGCAAAGGCTGTGGATCCCCTTTCCGCCCCTCTTTCTGAGGTTCTCCTCTTTCTTCTTTCTTTGGCCCGGCAGGGCTCTGCCCTGGGCACTCTGAAAGGTTATCTTGCTGCCATCTCTGCCTTCTTGCGGCTTCCTGATCAGCCTTCTCTTTTCAAGTCCCCTTTAGTTACACGCTTTCTAAAAGGCATTACTCACACGTTCCCTCCTGTCCCTTTTGTAATGCCTCAGTGGGACTTGAATCTTGTCTTGACATTCCTGATGTGCGCTCCCTTCGAGCCTCTTCACAATTGTCCTCTTCGTCTTCTGACTCTTAAGACTGCTTTTCTGGTAGCCATCACCTTGGCTAGACGGGTGAGTGAGCTCCAGGCTTTATCTTCAAAGCCTCCTTTTCTGTCTGTTCATCCGGACAAGGTTGTCCTTCGGCCTCGTCCCTCCTTTCTTCCGAAAGTGGTGACTCCATTTCATCTTGGGCAGTCTGTCACCTTGCCCACCTTCTTTCCGCCTCCGCATCCTTCCAAAGAGGAAGAGAGGCTCCACCGTCTGGACCCAAAACGTACGCTCTCCTTTTATTTGGACCGCACAAAGCAGTTCCGGGGGGACGACCAACAGGGGAAAGCTGTGCACAAACGGACCATCTCCCGGTGGGTCGTTTTGTGCATCAAAATTTGTTACTCCTTGGCAAAAAAGGACCCTCCTGTTGGGCTGCGCGCCCATTCCACTCGGGCCACAGCGGCTACTACTGCTTTGGGACGGGGTGTCCCTTTGCAGGACATCTGTCAGGCGGCGACGTGGGCTTCGCTACACACGTTTGCCAGGCATTATTGCCTTGACAGCCAAGTCCGGAGGGATGGCTTCTTTGGCCGTTCTGTCCTCCAGGACTTTCTGGTGTGATCTTGGTTCGCAGACCCACCACCGGGGATGGTATTGCTTGGGTATCTATTCTAAGGTGAGGAATCTAACTAACGTGTTTCTTTCAGATGAACAAGTTACTTACCTTCGGTAACGATGTATCTGTAAGAAACATTAGTTAGTTAGATTCCTCACCGACCCACCCATCCTCCCCATTTTGCGAACTGACATCTAGGGTTAAGGTTATCCTTTTCAGGCCCCTAGATTTTATTTTTGGCACCAGTGTCGGTCTTTGCATGGCTCTGCGTTCCTGGCGCGGAAAGCTATGTACAAGAACTGACGTCAGCGCGCGAGGGCAGCGTCTAAGTACTCCGACGACGTCATTCCGGCGCACGACGCCGACGACGGACGCGGAGCCGCAGACGACGCCTAGCGACGCGCAAGGGGTATTGCTGACGAAAAATCTTCCGGATCCAGTCTGACGCCTGGGGATATTCTAAGGTGAGGAATCTAACTAACTAATGTTTCTTACAGATACATCGTTACCGAAGGTAAGTAACTTGTTCTCTATGTGGTGTCTATCGAGATATGCAAAGACATGCGTAATCTTCCTGGGGTTATTTAGGCCTCTGACATTCCAAGTTATAAATTTCAGAGGTGTGTCCTTAGCCATGGGGTTCGAGTTTCGTATGTTCGATTGTGAGTAATAGGAGTTGTGTTACACTGCGGTTTATCTGCCTATTTGCTAACATGCTCACTGTGCTCGAAGGTGTCGTATGTACGTAGATATGGACGTTGAATGCCAGCATGTATGTGATTACCACTGTACCCAAATTTGTCCCGGTCCCATCTACTTCACCATCCCAATTATGGTAAAGACAATTCCCGTTAACGATAAACAAAGTTTCCCACCCAGAACTCGAACAGTGAGTAATGGCCAAAGAAACAAAATCTGTGGTATACACAGGGGGGCGGCAGTCACCAGCCAACAATCCCAGCGATAGAACAGCTGGGGGATCAAGTCACGATCCTGTGACATTATATAGACATAGTCTAAGTGTGCCATGACCTAGGGCAATGTATAATTACCAACATGTTAAATGCACTGATAGTGCCGTGTCCTGGTATGGGCACCTCCAACAAAGAGCTGTACAACATAACTTACAGGATTGTAGGTGTCTCTCAGCATCGTAATGAGGTATACACAACGCCACAAAGGTTATGCATAGGCATACCAAAACAGGCACAGTCGGCAGTCAGATGCAGTACAACAGATGCAGTTGTCATTCTACATCAGATGTATGGTCTTGCTTTGCATGTGCACCTCTCGGGGATCTGCATCGGAGAACATGCAGGTGTTTTTGTTGGAGGAATTTTAGAACTTCTTTAGGGTCATTACAGGTTATACTTTTCCCATCTTCTGTGATTTTCAAGCGGGCAGGGTATATCATTGCATGCAAAATGTTATTCTCCCTCAGTTTCTTTTTGACATCGAGGAACTTCTTTTGTGCTTCTTGCACTAGTGATGTGAAGTCCAGGTATATGGATACAGACATTCCGTCATGGTTTAACGTTCCTAGTTCACTGGCTTTCCGCAGCGCCGCATCTCTGTCCCTATAGTTTAGTAGTTTGGCTATTATGGGGCGTAGACGTGCCCCTGATGCCGGTCACGGTGCAAGAGATCTGTGTGCCCTCTCAACAATTAACACGTCGTGTTGTTTCAGCCACTCCCATTACGCGTAGGTTGCAGCGACGAGATCTGGCTTCCAAATCTTCCGTCTTGGCCATTAGGGATTGCAGAGTTTTGTCAGTCTTAGATTGTTTCAGTTCAAACTGCTGCTGAGCATCTTCTACGTCTGATATTCGGCGTTCCGCCATGTCGATACGTTCTGTGTGTTTATCCAACCTTTCTGACATACGGTTGACACAATATGTCAGAGCTAATGCGGTCTTAAGGATGAGGCCAGGAGGAGACCGGAACAGAGCACCACCCCCAGGGTGTAGGAATGTCCGATCAAATAGGGGAGCGCGTGTCTGGGCACTGTGTTGTGGAGGCATATATTGTCTCAGTTTAGCCACAAGCGTGGGGTATCTCCATGGGGGGCTGATGAGGCAGTGCTTGAGCAGAGGGTACACGCGTAGATCTGAACGTGGTGCAGATCAGTAATAGGCCCACCGTATATGTAGAGGAGCTGGCACACGGGGCTCGCATCCTGCATCACAGTCAGGCAGCATCACATCATGGGCCTCCTATATAATCAGGAATTGTGTAAGCAATAAATGAAGATGCCTCACCTCAACTGTGCGGTGAAACGGCAGCCCTTCGGAGTGAAGAAGCCACGATGTGCTGCTCCATAGGTTATAGGCCAGGCAAGTCCTTCTTCATGCAGCCCAGAGATGCCCAGTAATTCAGGTAGGTGCGCAGGGCCCTCGCACCCTTTGGAGCATTGATCGGGAGGTACTACAGGCGGGTACGATCTCCCGCCGCAGCACGCTCGCGCCCCCTTTCCACACCTTAATTAGGGCCGGCGGGTCCTCCTAATGGCAGGTGTCGTAGTCTCAGACGAGAGTGCCGCCACCAACCAGGCGCGTCGTCCACTCCTCGATGACCGATGCCAGCACCCAGCGCCGCCGGGGCCCGGCCGTGATCACAGCCGCTATGCCCAGCAGCAACCTCGGCCGTATCAGGGGTATCCGAGGATCGTGCACTGCTTATGAGTGCACCACGGAGCAAATGCCAGTTCCTGATGGCAGCCTGGATCCCACAGCAGCAACCCCCGAATTCCAGTCAGTTTGCGCACACCAGCTCCGGGCCCACGCCGTAGAAGATGCGCCGCAGTCTCTCGTAGCAGGTACGTCAGAGCATGCGCACTAAGGGGCTCCTGACCTCCCCCTGGCTCAGTGGATCACGCAGTTGTTTAGTCGTGGCGGAGACAAGATCCCGCTTATAATTATCTAATTTCATGTCTGATGGTCACAGCAATGCAGTCGCTGGATTTTCGTGCAACGGGATCATGTCTTTGCACACAGGACTCTTGAAGGATCGGGACTTGGTCGGGAGAGCTCGCCTACGGCGTGGCCATTTCCTAGTGTGGCAAGCTCCGGCCCCTCATTACAATGCAATAGTTCATTGTGCTCACACACCTGCTCCTCGCTGGAGGCCAGCTGCCGCTATTGTGCAACGTTCGGCGGGTGCACTAATGACTGGCCGTATATTTAATTATGTTTTTTTGAGGTACAATCACTTCAATCAATCAATTACACTTTTTAGTGTAATTAGATTAGGTAGTGCACGCTATAAGTGGTGCATTTCTAAAATAACACACGTTACATCTATGGATTATTTGTATAACTACAAATCTCTTTTGTTTGATACAGGCCGGTTATTGAAATTGTGCAATCATTTCCATATATTGCCCAGTTCCCTGACTTGAGATCGAGGATTGCTCAGACTGGGAGTCATCATACACCCACCCGTCTTTTCCTTTTAGATACGGGCGTTAAATTTGATCGTCTTATATATTAAGTATTGGGTACCATATTAATTCTTATAAATACGGCTTTTTCCCATTTTTTGGGAAATATTAATCCATTTATCTTTCTCAATATAGATACATTTAAGGATAGAGGCATCTTAGTAGTCCATATTCGACCTACTAGATGTCCCATTCTCTTAAAGGAATCAATAGTAAAGATCAATTAGGGGGGTATTGCTCGACATATAATATGCAGTCAAACTGGGATCATGGTTACCTTCACTACTCATGTGGATTTTACAACTTTCCCATTTGATACTTCACAACCCTGGGGTGTTTTTCCTCACCTGGAGTTGCATGATCTTTCCATTCCACTTTTCTCTATTTGACCTCCTTTTTCATCATCTGTTCTTCAAACCTTCCTTTTCCGCATGAATTCGTTAGGCATTTTATACTGAACATGAACATGCTGAAATTACCAGTTAAAAGATATAAATGAGACAAATAGTATATTTGAATTAATCTGTATTTTCTTAAATATGGTTTTATATAGTTTGTGATGTTTTAAATGTTCTGTCCTATGTCTATGTATATATATATTTATATATGTATTTATGTCTGTTGAATTAACAGCCCTGAAGAAGTCCTTTTGAAAAGGACGAATCGCGGTGGCTGTGTCTCAATCTCCTTTAACATGTTTTAAAAAAAGACTTCATTGAAAATAAATGAAGAAACTTGGAAGATTATTGGTTGACATTGATTTTATACAATTCTTTGTCTCAATTGCTGTGTGGTGCACCTGTGCTGTTGTGTTAAAATTGATCTATTCCTGTATTGGGATCACACTGTGGCAGTGGGTGTTTGTCAGTGTGCACACACGTTTCTGGGTAGTTCCAAAGTACACACACACACATTAGGTATAGCAAGTAAGGTGCTGAGGCCTATAGGGTTCCACTGTTCAGCCTCTTTTGACTTTTAAAATGCTTGCTGCCCCTGCCCCTAAATACGCTAGGTCCTGAAGAATAG
The DNA here is from genome assembly GCF_964204655.1 of Triturus cristatus. NCBI lineage: Eukaryota > Metazoa > Chordata > Amphibia > Caudata > Salamandridae > Triturus > Triturus cristatus. The sequence continues at coordinate 277,842,773 of NC_140580.1, read as the reverse complement.
CCGAAAGGGGTAGGCTAGAAACATGTTGTCCATTATGAGATAGGAGCATTATTTACCTATATCCTAACATTTCTCTGGTTTTTAACCATACCGACTAGCCACTACCCACTAACCAGGTATTTTTAGAGATTCCCTCCCTTTCTTTCCCCCCTCCTCCCACATAGACCATCTTGTCTCTCATAGCCAATAAAAAGTGCTCCAGCATAATTCGTTGGTCGCAGCATGCCCCGTTCCGCTGCGCAATGGGAAGGACCCTATGATGAAGTATGCCACCAAGGGGCAACCCTGGTGGGTGAGGGTTTCACAAAAAACGATGTGTTTTCTCCTGGGCACAAACTAAACTTTCCTGAAAGTCTAGCTGGGTTCCTTTTTTCCGAGTTATAATTTAGAGATAAGCAAAACAATAGTTGTTTATACATTCACTATACATTAGAAATTACTAATACCAAGCCATTCTAATAAGTACGAGGGCCTGAAATAGTCTGAATTGTCACATTTGTAGGAGTGTGATGTTTTGTAGTTGAGTTGGTACTGTCATTTGGCAGCGCTGGGAGGGGCAATGGGTGGTGCAAGCTGCAGTGGCCTTCTGACAAGGGCCTGGCACTTATTCTTTTTACACATTCCGCATTGATCTAAGGAAGTCAGTTACCACTCTAAGGTGCACTAGAAGGGAGTTCCACAGAGCTGCACCTTGTAAAGGAAGGTTTCCGTCCTGCAAGTTTTTTTGCAGAAGAACAGTCAAATAGACAGTAAGTCCGAGTTAGGGTACAAGGTTAGACTTATGGTTAGAGTACGCTTGTGGATTTGATTAAGATTTGGTTGATATACGGGATCGAGTTAAGGTTAAGAAGCAGGGTTAGGGTAAGGGCAATGGATGTGCTTTGGTTAGGGTTAGGTTGTTTTTAGTACTTTGGTTAGGTCTTGGGTTACAGTTAGGTAACACATGAGTTAAGTGTTGGGGAAGGGTTGAGGTAGGAATTATCGTCAGAGGCTAGTTAAAATGATACATATTGGTAAATGGGCATAAGTGGAAACATTTTACCACTGTATTTGTTTCTTACATTCTCGTGACTACATTTTTGCTATCATATTGTATCCAAATATTTTCAGCTGTTTCTGTAGAACTGTATACATACAATCAGTTATTTCACACTACATTAGTGTCAAGCATGTCCTTTTTAGAAAGAGGAAGTAATGAGGCAAAATTAAGATATCTCTCCTTGTTACGCCTCACCTGGGAAATTGTGTCATTTTGGCATAATCCCAGGTCTACCAGCAGTGATAAATCTGGGAATGCTGCTACAAAATCCATCAAAGTTTCATGGGAACACCTATGCAAAGCCCATGGAATGCCTTCCCAGGGCAGAGTAATGCAACACAGTGATTGGTGCTGCTTTGCATTCCTCCTGATTTATAAAAGCACTCAGGGCCACGCAAAGTGGCCATGTGTGGCTTGATAAATCACATGTGAGGGTTGCGTCGTGTATGCACCACGTTGCCTGTTGTAAAAGTGGCGCAACGCCCTTTTTATTTATTTCCCAAAATAACTAAGACCATATTAATTAAAAAGTACCGCAACACAGCACAGCAAGCCACCTTTGTGCTCTGCACTGCATTACGAGGAAAGGGCAGGCATGTGCCATATTTATTACAATGCAGAGCATTCCTGTCCTCTTCCAAGTGCTGCCATATAATGGGCTGCCTACGGCCAAAGCAAGGGTGCCGGCATTGCATGCATGATTGTTTTTGTGCAGGAAGGGGTACCTTCCTGCACAAAAGCAATCCCCTGATACATATTCCTCTATCTATGTGTGTTGCCAAATGCAGCACACATTGAAAGAGGAAGTAACGAGGAGAAATAAAGAAATTTCTCTTTGTTACAGCTCACCTGGAAAGGTGTAGCATTTTGGTGCATTCCCAGGTCTACCAGCAATGGTAAATGGAGGAATGCATCAACATTGATAGAAGTTGCATGGAAACACCTATGCAAAGACCATGGAACGTCTTCCCAGCGCAGAGTAATGCAATGCAGTGATTGGCGCTGCTTTGTATTACTCCTGATTTATAAAACCACTCGGGCCACGTAAAGTGGCCTTGCTTGGCTTGATAAATCGCATGTGACGGTTGCATCGCGCAAGCTCCACGTTGCATGGGGCAAAAGCGACAGAACCCCCTTCATATATATGGCCCTATTTATTTATTTCACAAACTAACTAAGACCATATTTATTAAAAAGTAGCGTAACACAGCAAGGCAAGTCACCTTGCTGCTCTGCGCTGCATTTCAGGGAAAGGGCAGGAACTTGCCCCATTTATTACAATACAGAACATTCCTGTCCTTTTTCCTGTGCTGGCACACAATGGGCTGCCTAGAGCCAAAGCAGGCACGCTTGCATAATGGTGCAAGGGTGCTTGCACTGCACACATGATTCTTTTTGTGCTAGTAGGGGTAACCTTTCTGCACAACAACAATCCCCTAGGGCATACTCCTCTATCTATGTATGCTGCAGAATGCAGCACAAATAGAAATGGGAAGTAAGAAGGAGAAATGAAGATATTTATCCTTGTTACGCCCCACCTGGGAAGGCGTATCATTTTGGCATATTCCCAGGTCTACCAGCAATGGTAAATCTGGGAATGCGTCAAAATCCATGGAAGTTGCATGGGAACACCTATGCAATGCCTCCCCAGGGCAGAGTAAGGCAAATAGCAATTGGCGCTCCTTTGCATTACTCCTGATTTATAAAGCCACTCAGTGCCACACAAAGTGGCCTTGATAAATCACATTTGAGGGTTCCATATGCACCACGTTGCCTGGTGTAAAAGTGACTCAACCCCCTTCATATATATGGCCCTATATATTTTTTTCACAAATTAACTAAGACCATATTTATTAAAAAGTAGCACAACACAGTACAACAAGTCACCTTGCTGCTCTGCGCTGCATTACAGGGAAAGAGCAGGCATGCGCCATTTGTATTACAATACAGACCATTCCTGTCCTTTACCCAGCGCTTGCACATAATGAGCTGCCTAGGGCCAAAGCAGGCACCCTTTCACCATCGTGCAAGGGTGCTGGCATTGCATGCATGATTGTTTTTGTGCAGGCAGGGGTACCTTCCTGCACAAAAACAATCCCCTGAGACATATTCCTCTATCTATGTGTGTTGCCAAATGCAGCACAATAGAAAGAGGAAGTAACGAGGAGAAATAAAGATATTTCTCTTGGTTACTGTTCACCTGGAAAGGTGTAGCATTTTGGCACATTCCCAGGTCTACCAGCAATGGTAAATCGGGGAATGCGTCAACATTCATGGGAGTTGCGTGGGAACACCTATGGAACCTCTTTCCCAGGGCAGAGTAGTACAATGCTGTGCTTTGCGTAGCATTGTGTTACTATTGATTTATCAAGCCACTCAGGGCACAAAGTGGCTTTGCCCGACTTCATAAATCACATTTTAGGAATTGCATCACATATGCGCCACGATGTGTGGTGCATACGCGATGCAAGCCCTTGATAAATATGCCCGCTAGTCTTGAAGAAATTTCAAATACCTTCAGTAATTTGTGTTTTTCAAACTTTCACTGTGTGACTACATTTAGAACAAACACAATTGTTAATATTTTATATTTTTAGATGCAAGTGGGTCTACTGTGAGAAGTTCTATGTACTTTGTATATTTACCTCTGTCTAATATTATTTGGAAGGTGGGCTGTGGTAAGGGTTATGGCTCAAACTCCTTTGTGAGTAATTGAATGTCAAAAAATTCTAGTTTGGAATGTACTGGGTTTGAAGAGAGCCTGGTCAGTTGGCTCTAAGCTGTGGATTGGGCAAGAATAAACTTCCGAAGACACTTCTTCCGTGTCTCTCCCACCTTATTTCACTGGTGATAAACAGGAGTGTGATGCAGCATGCTAACAGGAGTGCTCTTCTGTCGAGTCAAGGTCAACCGAGGAGGTTGCGTAGTGTTCCTTCTTTCCAGTGGAGAATCGTTGGCTCTATTCACAGGTACTGCAGCAGTGCTGTACTGCGTAGTGGCTGAGAGGCTCTCCTGAGGCCCTCTAGGGGTGAACAGCATTTTTTGAAGTCTCAAGGAGGAACTCGGAAGTCTGGCACTTGGATCTCTGCAAAGACATCAGAAAAGGTTTGAGGCTGTTCACCACTGCGCAGATGCAGTGGCCATTTTAACATCACAGGCATAAGTAAAATTTAGCAGGACACTATCGCACCACTGCACAGATGGGGCAGTGATTTTAAAACCAGGCACAAATATAATTCGGCAACCTATTTCACACCAAACTGTACAGACTGAGCGGACATTTTATAATCAGGCGCATGTCAGCTCAGTGGCCATTTGTATACAGTTAGGCGCTTCCGGTGGACATATATATATAGTCAGTTACATACAACAGGGGCAACCCTATTACCTGAACCAGGGGCAAAGTAACACTGGAATCCAAACAAGGGTTCAAGTATAACACTCAAATATTTAAACCACCCAAAAAGGAGACATATAAGAAAAAAAGGGGAAGAGAGAGTAGAAAAGACAGCCCAATGTTTTTTGGGCACAGGATAACCATTTATACAATATTTGAATGAAGTACAACATTGTTTGTTTATTATTATTATTACCAAAGTTAGACAAACAATCGTAAGACAATAATGGTGCTCAGAGGTTTACACAAACAGTACAAAAAATACAGTGTATAATCAAACAAAGTGGCTGGGGGACAATATACAAGGGCGGGGTTCAGAAAAAACAGAAACAGCACTCAGCAAAAGAATGCGTCCTCCTCATTTAGGGCCACATTAAGGCGTCAACGGTGTTTCAACCAAAAATGAAATTCGAAGGTCATCATCAGGACCAGACAATAAACTTAGGAGCGTCCAAGCAGTTTTCAATAAAACATTAAATCATTTATCCAGGAACTAATACAGATGAGAAATCACATGAAGAGCCAAAACTCCGTATGGATACAAATTGAACCGTTCCGTGTTAAAAAGCCTCATTGAGTTATGACAAATCACAGAGCCAAAGATGATAAAGTAGTTTAGAGGACTTCAAAAGTTATTGAAGGAGACAGGACTAAATGAGCAGTTCTCCACGGGTCCAAAACTACTAGTACAAAGCATCTGTTTCCGGACGCGTTCTTGACCGTTATGATGGTGGGACTGGGCAAAGCCAAGAAGCGTAATTAGGTGGGCCCATAACCTGTGATCTCCTATTCCGGTTGTTTAAATCTTCACTAATTACATCTACTAGTAGTTTTGGACCCATGGACAACAGCTTATTTAGTCCTGTCTCCCTGAATAACTTTTGAAGTCCTCTGAACTACTTAATCATCTTTGGACCCATGAATTGTCATAATTCAATGAGGCTTTTTAATACGAAACGGTTCAATTTGTATCCGTACGGAGTTTTGGCTCTTCATGTGATTTCTTATCTGTATTAATTCCTGGATAAATCATTTAGGGGCACATGCATCAAAGTAGGCTTGTGCAAGTCCTTAATTGCGATTATTAAGGAATCGCAATTAGGGACTCTTAAAAGCCTACGCATGTAGAAATCGCTATTAAAATAGCGATTTCTAAACATCCCCTAATTACGACTTGCAAAGTGTGAGTCGCAATTAAGGAATGGCTTCCCATTCATTCCTATGGGCCTACAGGCCCATAGGAATGAATAAGAAATTGCATGCGCAATTTGCGAGTACCAATAGGTACTCGCAAATTGCGCATGTAATTTCAAGGGTGCAAAGTTGTCAAAATGACACCCTGTTGCGCCCTTGAATTTGTGATGTGCACCCATGTTGTGCACATACATGCCCCAAGCGCATGTGTGTGTGTAACCTGAAACTTTGAAAAATGCACTTTAGTGCATTTTTCAAGGTTTTTGCAAAATACAGACCAGAGTAATTTCTCTGTATTTTGTGGCCCCAAATAGCAAATTCGCTATTTCTAAGGGGTACATGCATTGCATTTAAGGAATTCCTTAAATGCAACCGCAATTTAAGAAATCTCAATAAATCGCGATTTCATTAAAATGCGAGTGACTCACACTTTGATGTATCGCAATAGGCTTATTTGCAGGCGCAAACGGCCGATTTTTGCGAATCGTACCGTTTGCGCTCGCAAAAAACATTTATGCATGTGCCTGATAATGTTTTATTGAAAATTTCTTGGACGCTCCTAAGTTTATTGTCTTGTCCTGAATATGACCTTCTAAGATCATTTTTGGTCAAAACACCTTCAACACTTTAATGTGGCCCTAAGTGAAGAGGATGCATTCTTTTGCTGTGTGCTGTTTCTGTTTTTTCTGAACACTCCCTTGTATATTGTCCTCAGCCACTTTGTTTGATTATACACTGTATTTTTTGTACTGTTTGTGTAAACCTATGAGCGCCATTATTGTCTTACGATTGTTTGTCTAACTTTGTTAATAATAATAAACAAACATTTTTCTACTTCATTGAAATATTGTATATATGGGTATCCTGTGCCCAAATATAATCTTTTCTTCTCTCTCTTCCCCTTTATTTTCTTATATGTCTCCTTCTGGGTGGTTACATTTTTTGAGGGTTATACTTGAACCGTTGTTTGGATCTTATATAGTCAGGCATTTCGACTATATTTAAATATTATGTTTCTGGTAGCAAGGTGGCCATATTGAAGTGTTTGAGCGCCTCTTTTTCAGAATGTTATACACTAATTTTTTCGTATAACTGGCGGCCAAGTTAGAAAATAGTCAGTGGACCTTGCTTTATCTTTTCAGTTTCTATATTTAAAAAAATATATTTATTGTTTTATAAAGTAACAAAACAATATATTTCAGCATCATAAAATATTGCACCAGGTACACCCTCCAATCACCCCCGGGACGTCCGCAATTAATGGTACTTACAACTCATAATATTCCTACCTACCACCCTACTTGTCCACTAATGGGAATTGGTACCGAGCCATTGTTAATGTTACTGGGACTTATAGAGCGCACTAATACCCGGAATTGCCATGGCGCTGAGGACACAGTAGGCCTGCTCAGACGTCTAGTTCTGGAAAAACCATGGTTTTAGTCCTTTCCTAAAGGTGGAGAGGGAGCCCGCCTTTCTGAGCTCACTCAGAAGAGTGTTCCAGAGTTCAGAGGTGCCAAAGCAAAAGCTGCGGCCACCCCAGTGCGATGTTTGAATTCTGGGCACTGTCAGGAGTTTGGCCCCTGTAGAGGGTAGATGTCTGGTCGGTTCATACCAGGCAAAAAGGTTTTGCAGAATGACAGGACCTGTGTGGTTTAGTGCTTTGTAAGCCAGACACAGAGCCTTGAATTTTATGTGTTGTGCTACAGGAAGCCAATGCAGGCTGTGAGGCTCTTTAGATACAGATTTGCACTTAGGGGTATTGGACAGTAACGTTGCTGCTGTATTTTGTACAATCTGAAGCTTTTTTAAACACTGCTTCTGAATGTTCAGATACAGCCCGTTACAGTAATCTAGTTTAGACTGCATCAGCGATGTAACTACAGTTTTTCTGGTGCCCACGGGAATATAAGGAAGAATCTTCCTTACTTTCTTGATAAGGAATTGGGAGGAGGAGACAGTTGCATTTGTGTGCTGGGTGAGGGAAAGTTTGTTGTCAAGCCACACTCCTCGGTTCTTAGCCTTAACCGCAGATTTTGGTGGATCTCCCATCTCTGCCGGCCACCACAGATTGCCCCAGTTTGGCTGCATATTACCAAAGATCAGGATCTCTGTTTTTTCAGAATTAAGTTTAAGACATTGGTTAATGGTACACATACAGTTCTGAAATTGCTGAGTAGGAGGAACCTGATTTGTATATGCAGCCACCACAATCTGGGTGTCGTCGACGTAAGACGTAAGACTGAACCCAAAGTCCTGGATCAAAGGGGCCAGTTCGGAAACATATACGTTAAATAGAGAAAGGTTCAAGGAGGAGCCATGTGGCACTCCGCACGGGAGGGCATAGGGCTCAGAGTGATACCCATCATCCGAAACTGTTAATCTCCTATCCTTGAGAAAGGAGGACAGACGGGCCAGTGCTGTACCCCTGGCCCCCAGACTCTCTAGCCGCTGTTGCAAGAGGGAATGGTTAACAGTATCAAAAGCGGCTGACAGATCGAGGAGCAGTAGGGCAGCCGTGCCTCCTCCATCCATCACCGCTCTGATTTCCTCTGTGCCTTTGATGAGTGCCGTTTCCGTACTGTGTTCTTGGCGGAAACCAAACTGGGTTAATTGGATATTCATAAGTTTGTCAATTATTTTGGCTGGAAGCGGCAACCGGGCTATAGGACAGTAGTTGTTCGGGTTGGTTGCATCAAGGGTAGCTTTTTTTAACAGCGGAAGGATGGAGGTGTCCTTCCACATGGACGGAAAGTTGCCAGAGTCAAACATTGAGTTAAAAATTTCTGTTAACCCAGGACTCACCAGGTCCGCAATTTCGTCCAGAAATGCTGGCAGGCATGGGTTGGAGGGAGATCCCGACTTTGCTTCCTGAATGTATTTCGCCATATTTTGCTGTATTTCATCAGTCTTCAATTTACATATTTTTTACATTTGTGGAAAAGTTGCCCTTGAACATCCAGAAATTTACTCCACCATCATTCTTTCTCAATATCCCAGGAGACCCTCCCATGGTATGGGCCAAATGGAAGAAAGTATTTAACAAGTATTTGCAGCACAAGTTTAGGCGCAGAATGAAAACTAGCACTTTTATTGCACACTCTTGGGGCAGAGGGTCAAGAAGTGTTGGAGCATCTTCCCGATCTTAGTCTTGAGAAAGAACAAGCGTTAAATGAAGAGAAAGATTGATGAGAAGCAACAAACAAGAGCAACAAATTGTAGTGCATACAAAAGTTCTTTCCGCAGGCATATTAAGTTTAGTAGTAAGTCTTTATTTTCAGAGAGTCCTTTGTACACAAACAGCCAACGCGTTTCACCCTTCACAAAGGCTTCTTCAGGGCAAAGGTAAGACGGCCAGATTCATGTCTCGGTTAACAGAGTTCAGCAATATCTGTTATTTGAGAAACGTCACTGTTGTTGGACGCTGTCTCCATTCACGAGGCGTGAGTATTCAAATATTCTCAGTCCAATTTGAATATCAGTCATCAAAAAGGGGAAGAGCTTGGTCTTGTGGCATAACTGAGGCTCCAGTGTAGGTAGGTAAAGTGCTTGTGAGTATCAGCGTGTGTCCACAAATAACCCTGTCCGGCAGCAGCAGCACAAACTTTGATTTGTATGCACTACAGTTTGTTGCTCTTGTGTGTTGCCTCTCATCAATCTTTCGCTTGAGTTAATTTGTGGTCATGTGGCAGCTGGCCATTTGAGGTGGGTAATACAAGTACAAAGTATCTTTTTTGTGACTAGCCTAGGTAGTGCAGTTGCCATCTCACCCTGCTGCCCTCTGTCTTTTCGAAGCGTTAAATAAATTCAACATAGTAATTAAGAAACTGGATAAGCATTACTTACCTCGTATAAAATAATTCCACATTTGTAAAGCGCTGACTTATCACCGCTAATGGTATCCAGGCGCTGGGGTGGCACTGAGATTAAGTGAGCTATTGCCTAGAGTAAAATTATGCTGAGCTGCTGCCGGGGTTCAAACCATGAGCCCCATGCTCTGGAGTCAGCCGCTCTGGCCGCTGCGCCACACCTCTCCCAGTACAATTCTTGAAAGATATCATTTTGGAAGACGCACAAAAATGGATGAAAAAAACATTGAGGAATATATTGCTCAATTACTACTACATTGCAAGAGTGATCGTATTGGAGACGAGTTATGATTGAAAGACCCCCCACCTTTGAGTTACGTTCTGACCATGGCTAAAAGTGTCAAAAGAGTTACACAGAGTTGGCAATGTGGAAGAAGTAGTAAAAGCAGTAGAAATGAAGCTGGTGGCTTAAACGGAAGCAAAGCCCACTAATGGTGTTAAAGGAGGATGTTTTAGATGTGTACAATTATGGCATTTGACTAATCATTGTTGCGGTCCTGCATTGAGATCTGTATATCACCAGTGTGGAAAAAAGGGTCATTTAAAAAAATGTTGGTGCTCGGTTTGGTCAAAATCTTTTCGTACTGACGTAGCGGATAGATCCAAAGAAAAAATGCATAAAAATTGTGGTGTCAAAGAAATTGGAAAAGAATAGGTGTTACATAAATAATGAGTGAAAGCTTGATACCAAGGTGTCAGAGAATCCAGCTGATGAAGTGAAAATAGGTGTTGTTGACATTAATGTGTTATTTGATTCTTGTTCATGCTTGCCCATTATAGACAGGGCGTGTTTCAAGAGAAATTTCCTGGTATCAACCTTTCATGGATAAATATTAGACCTTGGGGGTATGGAGGGCAGGAAATTAAAATGCAATTTTTTTTATCAGCACTGTTCAATATCAAGGGAGAAATATATGTTGCATTAAAGGGTGATAATATCTTGGGATGGCCACATCAAAAAGAATTGGGTATGTTCCTAGACTAAAATTCTCAATCTTGGTTGAGAGTCAGTCAAATAACAAATTGTTGTGCTAATTTTCCAAAAGATTTCCCTGAAGTCTTTACAGGAAAACTAGGGTGTGTCAAAGAATACCAGCACTAGAACAAACTTAACCCAGGTGGTGTACCTTTTTTGTCTAGGGTAAGGAAAACACCACACAGAGTACAACTAGATGTAAGTAAGGCATTAGAGATGCTAAAACGAGAAGTGATCATAACCAAAGTAGAAACATCAGAATGGCTAGCCCCTATTGTAATGGCAAAACACCCTCAGATGCTATATGTCTGTGTATAGATTTAAGAGGATTGAATAAATAAGTGATTGTGGACAAATTTCTATTACCTAACATCTCAGAGATGATGTCTGCAGTATGTGATGCAGGATTGTTTACTACAGTGGATCTTGCATCCGCTTATCAACAGATCAAATTGCTTCCAGACTCGCAAGAACTAACTGCGTTCATCACACCCATGGGTGCCTTCAAATTCCTAAGGATGCCGTTTGGCCTTGCCTCAGCGGCCTCTATCATTTAAAGGTTTATGATGTTTGCACATGGAAAGTTGAAAGGTTGCAATGTTTCCAGGATGATGTTCTCATTAATGGAAACAACTGGAAAGAGCACAGTAGGAGGGTTTGCTTGTTCTTTGTAAATTAAGGGGTGCTGGTTTGGAATTAAATGTAGAAAAGTGCCTGTTTGGTAAACAAGAAATATCATATTTGTTGCATACTATCACACCTGAAGGAGTCAGACCCAGAATAGAATTGGTAGATACCTTATGTAAAATGTGCCCTCCAAAGAACAAAGAGGAAGTTGTGTCTTTTTTAGGCATTGCAGAGTTTTACAGCAAGTTTGTAAAAAACATGTCTAGTAAAACTGTAGCGATGAAAAGTCTGAGTAAGAAAGGGGTGGAGTTTGTTTGGAGTGTTGCTGGTCAACATAAAATTGATTCCATAAAAGTGTACTGTGGAAAGCACTTAATCTAAATGCATTCATGGCTCACAGACATACAAGGGTTGTCACTGATGCCAGTTACAAGGGTCTGGTGGCTGTTTTTCTTCAGCATGAGGATGAGGAGGAATACACAATTGCATGTGCATCACGTGCTTTGAGAGGAACAGAGCACAATAATCTGTAATTGAGAAAGAGGCCATTGCTGTAAGTTGAACAACTAAAAAATTCTAATATTTCCCATGGGGAAGGTCCTTCACTGTTGTACCTGACCTCTAGTATCTGAAGGAAATATTTATTTAAAAAGTGTATTAGCTAGGATTTGAAAATGGGTAGAAGAACTACCTACAGGTACACACGTTCAATGTCAAGTATATTCCTGGTGTGCAAAATTGTGCTGCGGTTTGTGTGCCAAGGCTAGTCATGGAAAGTCCTGATGATGGGAAGTACACTTTGGATTAAACCATATGGACTGATGAGTGTAGTTGTGTGGTTGTGAGTGGGGCTATCAGTGAAGAAGAGTGGAAGATAGAGGTAGAGAAGGATGATTCAGTGAAAACTGTCATTCTGTGTATGATGAATGGGTGACCTGTTTAAAGCAAGCTAAGTAGTATGACTTGTCCATTTTGGATGGTCAGTAATGAACATTCAGAACATGATGGGTTAGTATTCAGAGGAAGTCGTCTGGTGGTTTCCACAAGCATGAGGTGTTGGGTTATCAATATCTCTCACGAAGGACACTTAGGAACGCGTGAAAAGAAAAAGAAAACTATTGCAGATTTCTGGTGGCCAGGCTTGGACATTGAGATAGAAAGAAAAATCAGAGAGTGCATTGAGTGCAGAGAAAGTGATAAAATACAACAACCTAGGTGTGTTCCCATGATTTGTAGGTAGCTTCTGAGAGGCTTGTGGCAAGAGATAGGATTGGATCTTGTCGGTCCATACCTATTTGTTATCAAGGTGGCCTGAAGTTGTATGTGTGTCAGACATCAGTTCTGGAACAGTTATCCGGTTTTTAGAAGATATTTTCAGGAGAGTAGGTGCTCCCAGTAGTTTATTACCAAATAATGCTGTGCAATTTTGTTCTAGTGCAGTAGAAGATTTACTAGCATCTTATGGGATGGTACATACGAGATCAACTTTGTACCCTTCAGAAACCAACAAAATGGTGGAGTGATTTAACAGGACTCTGAAAGAAGGCTATAAGTTGGCTAAAAGTAATGGGCTGGACTGCAAGAAAGAGTCACGGTCGCCTGGTATCATATTGTCTTTCCCCTCACATGATGACTGGGAAGTCTCCCTATGAAGTGTTTAGAGGAAGGAAGCCCAATTCCAAGTAAGTTCCAGGTTGGATGAGGTGTATTAAGGGTTGGTTGAACGTATCCATAAACAATGACTGGAGGAACAAGGAGTGTGAGAAAATGCTCAAATGTAAGAACGATTTTGATGCAAGGCATGCTGTAAAAGAGACGGATGTTGTTGAAAGTGATTGGGTAAAAATAAAGCTCCTGTGGGGACACAACCCGGTTCAAAATACACAGAGCCAAGAAAGGTGATAAAATCTTCAGAAATGCCATCAAGACAGACGTTGGTAGAATATGAGATCTTAGTAGGGTCATTTTGTGAAGAGTTATGATTGTCAACACACTCGCCAACAATCATCCTCTACTTGTGAAGGATCTGCAGAATTTCTGAGGAAATCCTCCATAGAAATTTATAGGCACTGGGCTTTTATTGACAAACCCTCATCAGAGGAAAGAAAACAAGATCTTATGGAATGCCTGACTATCTCAGAGACTATGTAGGAAAGCAAACATTGTTTTCACATGTATATGATATGTAAGTTGTCTGTTCATGTTCTTAGGTCAGGTGGTCTCAATTTATTCTGGGTTGTGTTGAACCTTCTCCCAATTTTCATATTTTATTTTTACAAAGTTTAGAGTTTTATCTGTATTGTGATGTTATTTGCTTCGGTCTTTACTGATTCCCTTTTACTTATTTCATATAAAAGGAAGATGTGTGATAAGGGCTATGGCTCGCACACGATTGTGAGTAACAGAATGTTATAAGTTCTAGGATGGAACAGGCTGTGCATTTGAAGGGAGCCTGGTCAGGTGGCTCTAAGCTGTGGATGGGGCAAGAATGTCTCACTAATTTCACGGGCATTACAATTCATCTATGTGGATTTGTATAGCATGAACCTAGTTTATGGTGCAATGAAGCGTTGCACTGAGGTCAGTTACAGGAAGTGTTGAGCCATGAAGAATTAGGTATCTGGGATAATTTGGCTGGTATTCATGATGTGAGTGTTACACATGGAAAACTTATTGTTTGAAGAGTGGTATTTGCAATTCTTTACTGGAGGAAATGAGTGATAAAGCTTGGCAAATCTATGGAGCATAGCAGGAGAGGCTAGGTGTCTGGAACTCCTTGAAAGTTATTAGGCTGAATTAGTAGATAGTGGCTGGAGCTTGAAAGTAAAAGATCGCTTCTTTGTTTCAAAGATGCATTCAGTGATATAAAAGACTAGCACACAAGGGACTCTGGGTGAAATTTGGTGGCACTAGGCAAAAGCGGTACATAATCTTCTAGTACATATCTCAATCGGTGTGTTGGAACATGTTACAGATATGTATAGGATCATTTACAGATAGTAGGCTAGTTCCCCTTTTAAAGTCACTTCCTTAGCCCAGTGGGCCCCTCAGAACTAACTTTCAACCCAGGATACAAGGGAGTAGATGCCCCACAGCCTTCTGTAAGAATGCTTTCTGCTGTTTGTCCTCTCTAGTATCTTTGCACCTAGGATCTTTTTCCAGATCTGTAGGGAGCACTTTTCTGACCTGACCACAAAGATGTTTGAATTTACTTACTGTGGCAGTGTGCATCAAGGGGTGGAGGTCTGCTGCTTTGGAAATTGCTGCCTCCATGAATAATAATCAGGCAGCAGGAGCAGAATCTCCTATGTCTGTAGGTGCCAGTCCATTGGTTTGTGAAATTAACACCCTATCTCCCTCTCTGACATTTTTTGCCACCACGAATGTGCGACCTGTACCAGAGCTCTATTAAAGTCGTTCAAACAGAGCCCTGCAAGCTCTACCTGTAGATTATTTTCAACAGTTCTTTTGAGTGGTTTGTGAGTTGTTTGATTCTGATCCGGTGAGCCAGTTTTGTCCTGACTGCTCAAATGTATTTCCACATGTCGGCTTTCCACTTATGTTTGCCACGTACAGCTTGGCTTTTTCTCATATGTCTTTCAAGATTATGGCACAGTTTATTTGTGTTGGCTATTTGTTCGACGCTTTTTGGTCTGGATTTGATTTTTTAAGTTGTATTTGGGGCCTAAAGTAAAGGGCTGTCAATATTTTGTGAGGGGGACTAAAATGCCATATTGTCGGAGGTGATGAACACTACATGGAATCTCTTTGGCAGTGCCCTCCCTTGTAACCTGTGTGGAGTTGGTATAACCATACTTTAGGATTTTGTTTTTCATGATTGTAATCTGATTTTGAAAATAGAGTAATAAGCGCAAGGTCCTGTCTTGATTTGGATTTGGTGGATATATGTTATGTGTTGAAAACCAGATCCAGTGTACATCCAAATGAGTGACTTGAGAAGGATGTTGCTTGGATGCCTAGGAACAATCGATTCAACACCACTTCAGTAGCTTGTTTGTTTCCTATTTTAAATCCCTGATGAGCAAGATACTGTTTATCAGAAATGTCCTTAAGGACGAAAGGACTATAACCTGGTTTACAGTAAATTAATATGATGATAAAATATTAATTAGGCCATTATGAAATCTGCTTATCGCATGTCTAGCTGTATTGTTCTAGGAATTGTAATCTCTGCACATTCTAATTATTGGTTTGTGATAGATGATCGCTAGTCCCTCTTCTCTGCCATCTAATCCATTCTTCATAAGGATAGGTGACATGCTGCTAGACCCACAAATACTTGGCCGCCTTGTTTCAAGTTTATGATTTGACGTAATATACAAAGACTGGTTGAGAGTGTCAATCAGTGTCTTATTTAGGAGCAGACTGAGCATCTTTCCTATATCCCAACTCTAAAGGGCTCCACAACTTATCTAGCCCAATTGTACTAAAGATGTGTGTGTGCCTGCAGTTGCTCTGGCTTACAGACACAAGCAGCTGGCTGCACAATGCCTGCTTAGCAACCTGGAAAATCCATTCAGGCCTTCCCTCCCTATTCAGTCCTGGTTGTCTCCTGAACTTGGGTCATTCTGGTAGCAGGTCCATGGCCTTCCACAACAGACCACTCTTCTTGCTTGCACTCCCCAGCCAAACTAGACCTATCTAGATTTAAATCCTCCTGCAAGATGACTGTGTGCAAAAATAAGAGACTTCAGTGGTCAATCCCGGAAGACACACCCTAGTACAATTTCAACAGAAGTTCAGGTGAACACTTCCCACAGAGTCCTCATCATGTCCAGCTTCTAGTGAGAGAGTTGGTGAACTGGTGTAAAAAGCCCTTGACATAGTCGTCAAAGTCCAGAGAACAAGCCAGATGTCTCCAGACTCCTGGCACAGGTGCCTCAACCAAGCTGGTCCTTTCTCTGTTTTCAACTTTCACTGTATCTGCAAATACTAAAAATGGGAGATGGAGTTTCATGTGATTGGTTGAACATTCACCTAAGCTTGTGGCACCACATCATCCCACTACCCCATACTGTCACTGGCACCAGGCCACTGCCTCACCTACCCCTGTGCTTCACTGTGTGGAGAGGTTACGTTGGCAACTCTATCCAAAGCTGAGGTTTATCTCCCTCTGAGCCAATCTCTGCCCATTCTGAACTACTAGTTCCCTAATCAGCACTTCAAAGAGGCACATTGCTGAGAAGTACAAATACAAGTCTGTGCCTTTTCTAGAAGGAAAGAAAGGTTCTGGTGTCTTGATTTTAGGTTGAGAGGGGCACTGCAGGATTGTTTGCAGTAGGGCACACATGAATTGCTGCAAGTGTGGGTAGGCTTACCAATGGGAACTTTCTTCCTATTGGTTAAGGAGGAGCTAAGAGTCACCCCACCCACAGGCTAGTGCCAAGCATAATTGTGGCACCCAAGGCTCTTTCTTCAAATCACACTGGACTTGTGGAAGACAGAAGAACAGAACCTGTTTTTCAGACCTGTGAGGAGGCCTGAAAGTCTTGACCTGCTCCTACTTGTACTCAGGACAAAGAAGTGGATTTCAAGGGTCAGTTAGCTGACTTCCAGTTAAGCTACAGGAACACAACAGGCTGCTAAAAGCCGTTTCCCTGAATATCCCAGCTGACCTGTTCCAACTGGATCAGCCCTAGACCCTGTTGATTTCTTCTGCTGGAGTAGGTCTTTACCCTCAGCTCCTGTTTGTGACATCCTGGCATCTTCCATAATTGAAGTTAGCCGATTCAATGATCGGAAGTACCTCTGCATTTCACCAGCTTCAGTTGACAAAACACTCATGATTAAAGCCTGTGAGTATCTGTTTATATATAAATAATTGCTTTTTCTCCACTCTGGTGACCTTGGCATTAAGTGTGTCTACCTTTTAACACATCCGTGCGTTACTTCCTGGACTTTCCGCCATCTCTGCCACATTGATGTTAATTCAGCATTTAGGCCCTGTATGCCAGTGCAACCATTCCCTAGGTTATCTATAGTCTTGATGTGACCCTCATATCCCATGTAGAGTCGACGCCATCTATAGACAGACCTGGCATTGAACTATACACTGGGGACAATCCCAGATCTGGCTATCTGTATTCAGTACAACAAGCTGTCTTATGTAAAATACCAATGAACTATTCATGTTCTGGCATTTGTCACTTCTCCTCTTTTGTTTGGTTACGTTTTTTTCACTTGGGGCTACTTGACAAACTATCTCATCACTCACCTGGTCATGTAAGCTTGATTTTTGTACATTTTTATTTCTGAGTAAAATTCAATTCCGACTAATTGAATATGACAATGACATACTGATAGAATTTCATGTATTGTGCCTAGATTGATAATTGACAGAATTCTTCTGTCTTATAAGTAATGTTTCAACTTTGATTAATTCAAGACAGGAAACTCCTGTCTTATTATATTGTGTTTCTCCAAAATGAGTTTCATGAGAACGCATGTTCCAAGTTGGGCAGTGTCAAAGTGTACCCTTCTTACCATCCAGAAAAACCTGTGACTAAGAAATGCTTGACACTAAAGACCTCTGGAGTGCCGGGACAACTTCTGCCAAAGCAATCCTGTGAAGGTGCTTTGCCACTGGCCCAAAGATTCAGGTTGCTCCCACTCAAAGCTTTTCCATAGCAAATCATCTGTTTCTGTGGGACATCGCAGGGAAGGCATCCGGCCTTGTGGAGCCCTGTTCGGCTACAGCTTGCGACTTAACCCCACTGGAGGAGTCCAGTCTGAATATGCCAAATGTGTCCTCCCAGCAAGGGACATTCCTTGGGCCTGAATTTTGAAATTCTCTGGCCAAAGGTCAGTGGCTTTACTGGAACCTCGTTTGATAGCTATCTGGTCGTGTGGAGCCTTCTCCGCCACAGCCTGCTGCCTTACCCCACTGAGGATTTGTGCCTTCTGTTTCAGAGATTAGAAGGTAAAACTTCTGACAGGGACAAACCTGGTTGCTGCATCCGACTAGGGCTCAATCATGGTTGGGCTTAAATTACACCTGTGTCCCGTTTAAGTGAAACCACCTAACTGTGGTTGGCACTGAATGCTTTTTGGAGCTATTTTTTATTTAAAAGTGTAAAAATTCATATCTGTAGATCCCCTCATTGGACTTTTGCTGTATTAGTGTCATTGTGTTCAGTAAATCACTATTTTTATAAATTGAAGTGGAGTTTTGGTACTAAAGGCTTTACACTTTTTCTTAAGTTATGCCGGTGTGCTCTCTGCCATAACTACTGGGGGTTGTGCTGTGGTTAAGTTACTGGAATCATCACTGGGCCTAACAAGAATAGTGACATTGTTACTTGTGGTGGACTACTACCCATCCCAAATTGTAATCCATGTTCACGCTCTGACGCTCTTTGTATACTTTCTTCATATTGCTCATATGAAATTTAGTTGCATTATTGACTTGTTTGAATTGCTTTTGCTGAATAATGTTCTTTGTAAAGAGATCTGATGTTCGAGGGCCTTGTATATTATATATACAAAACAAATAAATATAATAAATGCCTTTATATTGCTTTAATCTTATTGTATGCTGCTTAGAAAATGACAGCTCAGCGGTGTAAAATGCTCAGGATTACAGCAAATGTGAGCTAAACTTTTTATCTCATTTTATTAGCTTCTTCACCCTTCCCTTTCCTCTAGCATGTCTGGCTCTTGACTAGTGCATTTACACTAATGGGTATCATTATTTTTCATGCACTATTACGGGGTGCTGTAGTGGGGTTCAACAGTGCCCATGCACAAAACCTTGCATTTTACAAGTTCATGTTTAAACTTGACATCTTTTTAGACAGTGACGTTTGACATGCTTTGCAGATACATGATCATGTATTCATGAAGTGCTCTGCGGCAAGCTCATTTCCTACAAAGCATTTTATCAGGACACTGTACATTCTGTTCTACCCATGTATTTCATTGTCCTTTTTAGAGACAGCTCTGAATCAAAAAGACAAACAATAACACTGGCAAAAGACCTCAGACACTGCGAATGGAATCAGTTTTTATTATATAAATTGCTTCTGAGTTTAGCTCGCCAGAGTAGCACTTTTATGGATTGTCTTATACGTTCGACCGTGACTGATTGCCATCCCGGCTGACCTCCATCACTATTCTGCAAATGACTGCGGCCTGTTCCATACCATACTAGCTTCCTGATACATCCCACACAGGTAAATGGGGAGTTAACTTGCTCCAAGGAGATCTGGCAGAACACACTTCTCACTATGGTCTCTGTAGTATAGTTATTGTTCGGTATGGTTATCATTATGATATATATTTATATATTCATATAATCACTGCAATAATTATAATGGTTGAATTATTCATCTTCCTCACCATACTTGTAATGCTGGTAACAATCCTTTGTTTCCTTCTACTAATAATTGCAGCTCACATATTTTACACAAGAATCAAATTGCTTCAATAACTGTTTGAAATGCCAATTCATGTATTTCCTGTGTCTCCCTTTGTGCATGCCTAAGAAAACAATGAGAGGGTACATCTATTTCCACAGCGTCCTTGTGGGAATTAGAATGGCCATGTTCTGAGGTTGTAGACACCATCAAGTACCTTGTCAGGTTTAGGGGTCCAGATGACACACTGTGAGCTAATCAGGAATTGAACCGACATATTCTGATTATATGGTTGGACTCAGTCCCCATATTTTGAAACATATGTTGTCCAAAAGCACAGTCCTACTTAATTAGTAATAGCCGTACAACAGCTCAAAACACCAATGCACAAAGTGAATATGTGCTGTATATTTGTTGAGTTTTTACTCCTGATTAATTACTACCTCTGTAAAAAGTACACTGGAAGAATTTGCACAAATAGGCTTTGTGCTTGTTTCATATACATTATTACTTACTCACTGGTTTGCCGGCCAATTGCGAACAGGTAAGACCTGGTAGTGAGTGCCTTAGTAATACCATAGCCATTATGGTTTGTGCACGAATGGGTGAGTGGCATGTTAAAACTGGCATATCTGCACATAATTTGAACATCTTTACTGAGATTTAGATGACCTCTTCAGAAAGTATGCAAAATTTCTCATGCTGCCTTTATTTTCTCTTTCTTTCGCTCTCTCCCCCAGCTTTCTTCTCTCTCCTACAGTCTCACTAATCCCGACACTCCTACAGGCTGGGGTTTTGATGCAATGAGAATTCTCCTAACTATGCCTTTGAATTCCATGGTATCTGCACAAAATCTTCCAATAAGCGTTCTGTGTAATTTAAGGCCAGTGACTGTATGCATGAACTTTGAAGCAGTTAGAGAGATACGTGTTGCCAGTCGGGAACATTTGGATCTCACACAGAGGTTTGGCAGGTCCTCAAAACTAAACAAAGGGCTTTTTACCAAGTTTAATGCCTAGCCACAGACAGTGCAGGTACATGCCAATAGTGCATGCGGAAAAAAACGTTATTGGAGTTGATTATAACATTCTACCCATATCTTCAATCAACAAAATGTACAAAAAGCAAAGGAGAGGTTCTCTCTTATTTTGTCATGGAAAGTTACACCCACATTGGTCAAATGGAGAAACTTTATAAGGCTTCCCAGCAATTATGTTTTCAATTTAAATTCTCAAAGGACATTTCTGGAAATTGAGAACTCAAAAAGTGTTTCCCTATGTACTTTTCTATTAGGTACAATGGAGAATAGTACAATCATGGAACATGGTCAACGGTCAGTGTTAAGTAAAAAATATGGCATTCGTTCTGAGACTAGCGTGTAGGCAGAGATCATGTACTTTGCCCAGGGCATGCTGGACATAACAAATGTCTATTCTTAGTGAACACAATGGCAAAGGTTCTTCTCACAAAGAATGGAGGAAGCCCATGCATTGTACCCGGTACTCACTGGTCATGGTTGCAGGCTGTGCCTATGAGTTGTGGTTAGCTAATAACTGGGTGCAAGACACTTTTATAAGGGCATGTCCTATGCCTGTGGCCCAATATGCACAGCGATATGATTGTATCAGTAGGGATATTGTGTGTAGGGCATGGCTATTGACTATGTTCTGTGTCAGTTCCCAATGTGCATGGCTTCAGGTCCTACCTGATAGGTACTGGGGCCTGAATTATAGTACATGAATTGGTTGGTGATTAGTCTTTGTGCGCAATGCATAGTGTGCAGTAGTGCAGGAGAACTGAGTACAGGGCCTAGGCAAAGGTCATGCCATATATCTGCTGGGTACAGCCACAGGCTGCTTTCAGCCAGTACTGAGATTAGGTCAAACCTTATGTTCCACACGCAACAATCTGAGGCTATTAGTTTAGCACTAACAGCAAGGTTAAAGATGTGCACCCTGCCTGGATCCACTGGCAGCAGCTGCAGGGTATTCCAGAAATAACTGGGAGAAGGGGTAGTGAGCATAGTATTTGGTGGTAGGCCATATTTAGGACTTTGTCCAGTTTGGTATATACAGCCATAAATAGTACATTAAAGTGGTTTAGGTTGTTTTCAACCAAACTAAACGTACTTTAAAAAAACAAAATGTTTGAACAACTAAGTAAAATTGTGTTGAATTATCATAAATGGTAATTATTGTCTTCAACTTTGCTTGTTCTTGTAGGTGAACATGGTGAGGCATTAGCAGTATGCTTCAGTGCTCCGGAATCACTAAAACTCCAGTTATTTAGCAAGAGTTCGGATGCTTGGATGGTTGCAGCAACATTCTACTCAGTTCTTCTTTACGGCAGAAATCCCTTTGTCGAATTAGATCACCTTCGACTGCCTTCATTAATCGATGAGGTACTGTCTTGTTCAGTTGTAGTCAGATTTGTAACTAAATGTCAATTATGTATCCTTTTCCGTTTCATTCTGGGTAAAGTATGCAGTGATTTTAAAAATTTAGGATTAGGAATTACTTATAAGATGTGAAATTCAATAATGTTATATTTTGCCAGTAAAATACACTACAGGTCAATGCGTGTACCCGCGCCCTTGCCATGTGCTGCTTATGACCTCACATTTACTCATTGCCTGTATAATGACCTCATTGATAATATCACTTATCACATTTGAAATGACATCATTGATGAGAACACTATGTATGGCATGGGGAAGAGTTGAAGTTACTTCAGTTAACTATTACAAGTGAATTTCTGTGGGTTTGTTTAGTATAAAAAGTTATGTTTAAACAAACATTATCAGCTTACTATAACATCACTTTAACCTGGCTTTAACAATCTGTGGACAGAATTCATTTGACCACTTCCATTTCTGTCTTTGGCATATATTAGAGTACACCATGACAGTGTGAGTGAAAAACTACATCAGTTCTGCAAAGGTTTCTTTCATTGGGATTTCCAGCCCTACCCCAGTCAATGTGCCTAGGTCATTGCCACCACTGTGCATAATCATGAGGTGAGGAGCTTGGGCATCCACAATGGATTTAGCCAGCAACTGATGAAACCTTAACCCTATCCGGCCAAACCACGTAATCTGCACATTTGGCAGACCCAAGTCTCTGTCAATACCTCACTTTTTCGCTGCCTCTTTAGCCCAATAGATGTAGCTGTGGCTAACAATCCATACTGTAAGCATTTTGAAGTGAAGGAACAATAGTAGTTAGGAGAAGACTGGAGCTGAATGAGGTAGTTTTCCAAAGGAAAGAAGTTAAAATGAAGGTGTTTTTTTTAACAACAAGAAGAAATATATACATATTTCATTGGATGCTGTCAGCATGAAAGAGAATAAAGTGAGGTAGTGTGTTGGATGGGTGAGAGAGAAGTCTTATTATTGGCTGTTGTTTTAAAAAAGAAATGTAATACAGACATGGAAAAGCTTTGGATCTGTGGAGTCAACCACAACTTCTGTATCTTATTTGAAAGCAGAATATTCTTTCTAGAATGTGCTGTGAACTTTTAACCTACTGCTTTCACTGGGTTGCTAGCTACACTGAGCTGAGACTGTATTGGGGGAAGGGTGTTTAAGAGACAGAACAGTTTTTTTTAAGTTGAGGAGTGATGACACAATATAAGTAATGGCAAGTTTTCATTTCCAACTCAGGACTATGTAATAAACTGTTGTGTAGTATTTAAATTTCAGAACAATGAAGCTAGATATCGGATTGAACTTCTGTTTTTGTTTTTTTAAATTCTGCAATGATCACGAAAACATCGCGAAAACGCAGTGACAGGAACCTCGTTTCGAAAGAGAGGGAAAGGTTGCTAACCATTTACAAGTTGAGATGCAGTATTTCATTTACTGCCTTTCTCATGATGATAGAGTGGAAAGTTGAAGAGGTTGCCATTTTAGACTTGCTTTGTATGAGAGTGATGTACCATTCTTGTGCTCAGTTTTTACTAGTCATAACAGTGTCCAAACTATGCAGAAAGATCTAAAACAACAATATAATCTACACACTGAATTCAGTGGTATGTATATAACCTTGTAAATATTTTAAAGATGAACATTAGAAATTAAGATGTATATGGGAGCTTGATAAAAAGAAGTTTCACAATGATGAGAAAAAATGGAGTTGAACTGTATCTATTAGAGAGAATGTGTTTAAGAGGATAGTGGTGAATGTTTTGGTAAATAAGTGAGAAATTAATTAGTGCCTGTTTATTACATTGTGTATTTTATTGAAATATAACAGTATAGTTTTGTGGAAAGTTGCAATGAGGAACTAAGAATATTTAAATGTGGAAACATCATGTGCAGAATAAAAAACATCTGTCATTTGCATTCTGGGAGTTGTAGTACTTTTTAGTAACATTATTAAACAGGATTAGTCTAGTGAGAAATAAAAGATGAAAACATGTTGTTTGGGTGTATATGAATTAGAAAGAAGTAATATTTGTTAGGTATATATTGGGAAGGATTTGTCAATGTGATTTTTAACTTATATGACCACTTTGCATATGCTTAGATGGTGACATATAGTTTTTGTGCATGCACATAGCTATATATATGGTGGGACTTTTGAGTTTGCTTAAAGATGCAGAGAAGTATATATTTTGGGAAAGATGGCTTGAAGATGTACATCTATTAAAAAATCGCATATATGTTTACATGGTGATCTATGTTTAATAAGGCTGATGAAAATGTAATGTGTGTGGTGAGGGTTGTGTTTTCTTTAAACATGCATTGTTCAAAATTGAGAAGGTTTAATAGTGCATAATGCCTCGAGAGTTCTTGTGCTAGCTTCAATTCGAGTATAACTTTTGTTGGAGATATGCTGAATATATGTTTTAGAAGCAGACAAAGTATTTGAGAAATTATGTAGGTATGTCATTCACAAAAGGTTTTGTGCTTTGAAAACTTTCAAAATGTTTTCTGTTTTAGAAACTTACTGATGCATGTGCACACTCCGTAGCAAAGCATGTATGCAATTATATATCAAGTGTGATACCTAGATTTCACTCACACATAGCTCTGAAGAAAATCATGCATACAGTAAAACGGTAGTTTGATACTGACAGAAGGAGTTAACCAATGATTCAGAAATATAGTGACAATTGTTATGTATCTAACTGGAATATAGGTACTTTCTCAATCAATCAGCCAGTATTCAGGCACTCATGGAATCACCCAACGACTACTCAGGCAGTCATCAAATCAGTAATTCACCATCCATGGAGTTATTCAATTATCCAGACACTATACATGTACTCTTTCAATCAGGCAGGCATAAAGTATGTAGTTATTAAAGTATGCAGGCACTACATATACATTCATACGATCACCTAGGTACTATCTATTGGCTTAAGCAATTGACAAGGCTGTATATGCTGGATAGGTGATTGGTTTACTACTATGGTACTCTGCGTAATTACATGAGTGCACGAGTAGAGCCTAAGTGTTTCATTAATGCACATGTGTGCATCAGTATTTCAATGACTGCATGGGTTGTAAGTGGTTATTTAGATGGCTGCATAGGTTCTGCGCGAATGTTATGATGCTTGCATAGTTACAGCCTTGTAAATTTAGTGTTAAATTTAAAAAAGTGTAGAAGAAGGAGAGATCCAGTGAAACAGAAAGAACGAGCTGAGAGAGTAGTTAATGAGGCCTTTGCTTTGAAGAGGAACCTTATCATTTTGATTCTAAATAGAATGAAGACTCTTGACAAAATAATGTTGTGCACGAGGAGACAAAACCAGAAGATAAGATTAGTGAATAGAAGTAACTGTTGTACTGTTTATAGTGGAGAATGGATATATACTTCTTGTACAGAGGCTTTATTTAATTAAGAAAGCTTACTCCAGGATAACAAATTGGTCATGCTATTGATTAAAGAGGAGGATGTCATGAAATGAAGAATGGTAGTCCTATAGCAAAATAGGTGATGGTACCTAGAAATGTAGAAGAAGTTACTGCAGAAGAGGTACAAGGGAGGCGTGGGCAGGGTACTGTATACACATGGAATTGCAGTAGTGTTTGTAGTATTAGACAGCAATCCATGGACATATTAAGGAAATCCCTACGTATCTTTCCAAGGTGAAGTTTAAAACACAAAATAAGTTATACTACTCAGAAATGCGAACTTTAAGTAGGAGGCTGTATTATGTGAAAACTCCTGCTTTATGTCTAGGAGAAATGAATAGAGAACTTTTGCATTGTTGAGTGGCAGACGTAGAAAAGGTTTGTGGTGATGTGCAGTTATTTTTCTTTGGTCCTGAGCAGGATTCTAGGGAAAATGAAGAGTTGTTAAGAGGAGGAGTTACAGAACAAGATATATATTTACAGTTGATAATTTTAAAGGAGAGATTACAACATTTAGGAAAGTGTTGTGTATAAAAACAGTATGTTTGTATATGTTGTCAGTGCACTTTCTAGAAGATTTTAAACACAGACTGTTGACTTTTACTTAAAAAGTGAAACAGTAAATCATGATAACTGGCAAAAGTTACCTGTGTATTTATTTGTAGAGGGGCAGTTTGACTTGTCTATATGGCAAGTTAAATGTAAGTAGTGTAGCAATAAATTAGAAGATAATAAAATGAACAACACATAGACATTAGATACCGATTTTGTAAGATAATAAAATGCCTGCTAATGTAGAAAAACTATGAAGGGACAACAATAAAATCAACATTTATTATTCTTTGCAGCATTGCGAAGGGCCGTTATGGACTAATCTCTAGCACTCACTACAACTCCACAATCCATGCAGCATGATGCCATTGGGGAAAACTTTGGAGCCAAATCTTGAAGTTGAGATTGGACTTTTAAATGGACACTCTGCTTCGGTGTTGTTGTGCTGCTATTGAAGTTGAGGGTACTTCAGCTTTGCATTGCCTTCTTGCTGCTCACTATGAACTCTTGTTATGAAATGTGCAAAAAGTGGGGGGGCGTGGCCAAGCCGGCTACTATGGCGGTCGCAGTCTGCTAGGGCTCTCCAGTCGGGCCGGCCAAATGACCGACTCCAGGC
This sequence comes from Triturus cristatus, assembly GCF_964204655.1. NCBI lineage: Eukaryota > Metazoa > Chordata > Amphibia > Caudata > Salamandridae > Triturus > Triturus cristatus. The sequence continues at coordinate 277,816,268 of NC_140580.1, read as the reverse complement.
GTTGCTCCCCCTAGAAAATGCAACCCTGGGTGTCGGAACGGCTCTGGCGTCTGCTGCCCTGAGGAGGCACGACGTAGAGAAGGAGAAGTGCACCGGCGGCGTGGTGAGCCGCCGCACCGAGACCCAGCGGCACAAGATGGCGGCGAGCGGTCCCGGAGCTTCGGGACGGTGACCCTGGGGGAGGACTGTACCGGAGCAGGCGCGTTTCCCTGAGGGTCCCAGTCGGGGTGATCCCGGTGAGGTGCCTGCGGCAAATCGAGGACTCGATCACCCCCCTACCAGCAGCCGTGCGAGAAGGCAGGGCGGCCATGACTCCAGCGGCGCGCGCTCTACGCGTTGGCCGGCCCCGCAGGTGAGCGGACGCGCCGGTGCAGACTAGAGCCGCTACATCCCCCTGGGGGCACCCGGGGGCAACGATACCTACGGTGGGAGCAGAGCAGCGGGGGAAGCCCTGGCATATGTCAACGCTGGGCCGGGACGCCTGACCTCAAAATGGCGCCCGGCGAGACATCGCTGTAGAGGAGCCTGAGACCAGCACCAGTGGCACTCGGAGTGCGAAGTGTACACCGAACCCGTGACTGCCAGCAGCGAGGGGAGAAGCGCGTGGGGACAGAGCCTGTCACTTGCTCTGACTACTGACCCCCGAGATTGACGGCCGGTGGCTCCTTGGTGGCGAAGGCAGGATAGCGAAGTGTCTCCTAGACCTATAGCAGCACTCGGAGGCTACGACCAAAGACGCGGATCGTTGGTGCGGGGTCGCTCCTGGGGAAGCCCCCCTGCCTCCCCGGGGAGAGAGGAAGCCCGCGTCTTCAGCTGACGGACGCGGCGCACGGAGGTGCTCCAGCCGCGACGATGGGGAAGCCCAGGGGGACACAACAGACGACGGTCCCCGAGACGGCCCCGGAGAGGATGCCCAGAGCCCGGACCTGGGTGGGCGCAGTGGAGACGCAGCCTGACTCCTCGGTCTCCGTCAAGCTCGACCAGGTCTTGGCTGCCATTGAGCATTCCAGAGTCGCAATGGAGGAGCGACTCGGAACGCTGGCGACGGACGTCAGCCTTATCCGTGATGACCATCGGAAACTGGTGGATAGAGTGAAGGACGGGGAGAAGAAAATGGAGGACGTACAGCCAACGCTCGACAAACACCAGCAAACTCTCCAGGAGGTGCTGCATCGCCTCACCATTATGGAGGAACGGGCGGACGATTTAGAAGGGCGCTCCCGGCGCTGCAACATTCGCGTTATAGGGCTGCCCGAAGGAATCGAAGGCACGAACCCCCTGCAATATCTGGAGACATGGGTGAAGTCCTTCACTCCGGAAAAGGATCGCTCTGCATTCTTCTCTGTGGAAAGAGCCCACAGGGTCCCGGCTCGCAGACCGCCTCCAGGGGCGCCCCCAAGGCCGCTGATAGCAAAGTTCCTCCACTTCCGGGATAGAGATGCGATACTACGCGCGGCGCGTGTGGCGGGCACCCTGCGGGTCGACAACCAACGAATAATGGTGTTCCCGGACTATGCTAGAGCAGTTCAACAACAAAGGGCTTCCTTTCTGAATGTAAAACGCAGGCTGCGTGAGAACAATATTCAATACTCTTTGCTTTTCCCAGCTCGCCTCAGGGTGGTCCACGCCGATTCTACTGTGTTTTTCGCCAACGCCGCGGAAGCCCAAGACTGGGCGGACCTGCATTGCACACGACAGTCTAGAGCGGAGATCGCAAGAGACCCATACCCTAAACCTTCACGATCCGGAAAGCGATCACAACGGCGCCCACGGGGTGGAATGAGTGGCAGAGATCGCGCACACACGCAGGACTCTCCTGACCTAGAGCAAATTGTGAAGGAACGAAGAGAGGCTCTACAAGCGGTGATCGACTTACAGGCATCCCCCCTGCCGGACGACATCGACCGGCCACCGCATATCTTTACGTCAGAGGGGGAGAATGACAGTGACGACACACTATCGGGGGAGACCTCCGTGACGCCCCCCATGGTCACTCCGCAGACAGCGGACCTCATTCTAGATGAACAATCCGACTCCCGAGCGAAATGAGAGGGGACTGCAGACACTAACATTGAGCTAAGTACACTTCCTTTCCCACAGGCCGAACTTCGACCCCAGTTTCGTTACTTGCTATAACAGGAGCAACGTCCATTTCCCCTGATCACGGCCCGATTCGCAGCCAGCCCGGCACGCATGCTCCGCCGCCCCCTTCTTATATTGTTGTACCTCCCTTAATTGGGTAAACCAGTTTGGACGCATCGTTCCTGACGATGGGCCCTAGGCATTGGGAATGTTCCCCGACCCTGTTTGTTCAGTTACATGTCCCAGTTCAACACTTTCCCACCCCTCACATGGAAGGATACAGACCCCGACATTCCCCGCTTATGCTTACACGGCGTCGGAGGACACAGACACCCGCAACCAGCTGGGGCGACCGCGCTTTGTACACTGCAATGGGCATAACTCCCGCGCATAGCGTACAGACGTGGAAACACAACACCTCATACGACACACACTGATGTTACCATCCTTACCCTGAATGTTAGGGGGCTTCATACTCCACGCAAACGGTATACGGTGTACTCCTATGCAAAACGGCACAGCGCCCCGATAGTCTTTCTACAAGAGACGCATCTCATTGCAAAAGAGGTGGGGAAACTGCAGTCGAAATGGAGGGGGCTCATCTGCGCCACAACATACTCTGCGTTTGCGCGGGGGGCGTTGATCTGGGTGCGACCGGGAACCCCCTTCCAGGAGCTTCGGAGGGTGGTCGACAAAGAAGGTAGATATGCGCTGCTGGAGGGGCTGTTGGACGGACAGGTAGTGCTTCTCGGCAGTATTTACGCCCCCAATGTGGACCAAGACAAGTTTTGGGACCATCTCACGGGGGTTCTTGCCCCATTCGCTTCCGTACCGTGGGTTCTGGGAGGAGACTATAATTGCACGCTTGACTGGAACCTTGACCGCTCCCACCTGCCCCCACTGCACTCCCTGGCATATAAGCAAACTGACCGATTCCGGGCTTGGATCGCCCACTGGGCACTCACCGATGCTTGGCGAATGCGCCACCCCCTGGTGCGATTGTACTCCTTCCACTCCATCCCCCACAATCTACGCGTCCGTCTTGACCGCTTCTTATGCTCGGCGACTATCTTGCCCACGATTACCCACACGGATTACTTGGGCAGGATCATATCCGACCACGATGCCCACATTCTCCAGTTACACTGGCGACCCCCACACCCGCCGGTCCCCACGTGGCGCTTACCACGGGACTGTCTGTCGGACCAGGTCTTCCGACACGATCAGGAGAATAGCATCCAAGACTATTTCGCACGCAACTCGGGTACGGCATCCTCCAAGTTAGTGGAATGGGATGCATTTAAGGTGGTGGCCCGGGGTGAGTGCTTGAAGCAAATAACGGGAGTTAAGCGCGTACTAGAACAGGCCCTAACCGTTGCGGAGCGCCGTTTGGCGGCCCTCACGAAACAGGATGCCACATCCGCAGAGGAGGTGCGAAGTGTCACCGAGGCAAAAACTGCCTACCAAACTGCCTCCACGGACTTACGGAAGTACAACTTCCGATCTTACGCTACACGGATGCATAGGGAGAGGGATAAGACGGGCACTCTATTGGCGTGGTTGGCCAGACAGGACACGGATGTCAAACCCATCACTGAGATACTGGACCCTGGAGGGATGGTCATACGTTCTCAGGCGGGGATTCTGGGCGCCTTCCGCGATTACTATGCGGAAACTTACAGTGACCCAACTTCTACCCCGCAACCTGTAGTGGATCGATTCCTCGATCCCCTACCCCTTCCAACGATCACGAGGACAGAGAGGGAGGCTCTGGACACGGTGATAGCCTCGGCGGATGTGACACGGGCCCTGCGTGCCCTAGCCCGAAATAAGGCTCCGGGATTAGATGGGTTCCCCCTAGAATATTACACGACATTCTCCATCCACCTGGTCCCTCGATTAGTGGAGGTGTTTGCGGCAGCGCTGAAGAAGGGAGAGCTGCCGAGATCCATGCGAGAATCCGTAATTGTGACGTTCCTGAAACCGCACAGGGACCCACAACAAATGGCCTCCTATCGTCCCATATCGCTGTTGTCCGCCGATTGCAAACTCCTCGGGAAGACCCTTGCGGATAGATACGTACAAATCATACGCTCCCTGATCCACCCGGATCAATGCGGTTTTATACCAGGCAGATGCACCTCACAGAACATACGTCGGGTTTTCCACATCCAGGATCAAGTACAGGGGATATACCCTCGAGCGGCCTGTCTCATCCTAGACCTTGAAAAGGCCTTTGACTCCCTCACATGGCGGTTCTTGTTTTCGGTGCTGCAGCGAGCAGGCATTGGGCCCACCCTCCTGGCTTATACGCGCCTACTGTACACCGGGCTGACCTCGCGGGTGCGCCTGGGCCGGTACATCTCGACGGAGTTCGCGGTTCAGAGGGGCACGCGACAGGGCTGCCCATTATCCCCTCTGCTTTTTGCTCTGGCGGTGGAGCCTCTCGCCATCCGACTCCGACGGGAGGGGGAGAGCTGGGGTATCCCGATAGCGGGTACAGTGCATAGTGTATCTTTGTACGCTGATGACCTGCTGATCTATGTACGAGACATTACAGACGATCTGACCCCCCTCTGGGAAACCTTGACGGAATTTGCCGCGGCCTCGGGGCTACGGGTGAACTGGGATAAATCCACGATATATCCGCTGCATCCGGACCTACCCCCACAGGAAGTTCGCCTTGGAGCTCAGCAGGTGCCTTGGAGCGCGGAGGCCCCCCGATATCTCGGAATCCGTCTTTACCATTCCTCCACGGATATGTTCGAGGGCAACCACGGTAGGGCGTTGGCGAGTCTTAGGGCCTCGGTCGGATTTTGGAAGAGCCTCCCACTGGCGCCTATTGGGAGAGTGGCATTGGCCAAGATGATCATGGTTCCAAGACTGCTGTATTTCTTTACCAATCTGCCAGTAATCCCGCCCAAGGCCTTCTTCCGGGACCTCGACTCCCTCCTCAGTGCGCTCATTTGGGGGTCTGCCAGGCACAGAATAGCCCTGACAAAACTGCAACTGCCCACTACACAGGGTGGCTTGGGAGCCCCCTCATTTGAAGCCTACTTCCTGGCAGCACAGCTGCAATGGCTGTCCCATTGGACGGCAGACAGGTACACGGTGGAAACTTGTACTGCTGCAGGACGGATATCGATTCCGGAGATCCGTCGCCTGCTCCTCCCTGGCACTCAGCCAAAACGCACATACCCTCTACAGGTGTCAGTGGCACGTAAGTGCATGCTACGGATACACCGCATGTCCCCGGGGACCCCGTTGTATTCCCCCCTACTCACCCTGGTGGGGTGGCCCAAACAGGAACGCTACTACACAAATAATGCGCTCCGCATGTGGACGTCGTGCGGCTTAACGGAGGTGGAGTCCTTTTTCGAGGATGGGCGACTAAGACCATTCCATAGCCTGATGGAGGAGTACGATCTCCCCCCGGGACAATTTCTGCTGCACCGCCAACTCCTAGATAGCTACCGACCATATCAAGACCTAAGTAAAGGGGAACCACGCACGCACCCCGTTATCCACACGATCCTACACATGGGAGCTGGGCGCCATCTCACTACATGGCTTTATAAGGCCATACGGGAACTGGTTAGCAAGCCACTAGATTCCCTACGAGCCACCTGGGAGACTGAAATTGGGCGGGCACTCCATGACGGGGAATGGGGGAAAGCTCTGAAATACCCTAAGAAGGTCTCTAGGAACGCACGCTTTAAAAACATTCAATATCACATCCTACACAGGGCCTATCTAACCCCCGCACGCCTCCAGCGATTCTATCCTGACACTCAGTTCCTGTGCCCCAGATGTCAAGCGCGGAATGCAGACTTCCGACACATGTTCTGGAGCTGCCCCATCATAAAAATTTTCTGGCACCACATTCACACTGCTCTGGGTACTCTCACGGGGCTAACTTGTATGAACACTTGGGAGGCTAGCGCCATAGGCATCTTTCGCACAGGTAAACAGCACAGGGTGCAGACTCGTTTCCTCTCCCTAGCGGTACTCTTAGCTAAGCGCAGCATCGCTATGCATTGGCGTTCTCCCACTGGTCCACCGTTGGCGGCGTGGGTGGGAGCTACCCACAAGTGGGCGGCGGCTGAGGAGGAGACATTACGGGAGGAGGAGGTAAAGGGGACCCGCAAGCACCCTATATCGATGGAATGGGCCATGCTATTGTATCAATTTCGACAGCTTTCCCCGGGCGCTGACCCGAGTGGCAGCCCCCCTACGTCGTCAGCCCCACGCACACAGTCACAGGCCCTACCCAACTGATCTCTCGGAACCCCACCCACACAAGCCCATCGCAAGCCCTGGCGCCTGGAATGCGGTCGCAGCCCTCGGCCGCACCCACTAGGATAAGTACACACGAGTCGCAGAGGTGTCCTGCCCAAACAACGCTGTATACCATCGCTAATGTAACTGGATATATTCTTCCATACCCCTTCCTTAGTTTATGCCCGTGTTCCGCCCCAGTTTCTATGCCATATCTGGAACCCGGACAACAGGATATAAACATCATGCTCTCTCTATACCCTGTTTATGCTCCTTGTTTATGTACAAGCGATATACACAGCCATTCTGTCCCACTACTGGATGTATACTCTGCTATGTCTATCTGAGGGTTGTGTATGATGGTCAATGTCTGAAATATGTAAATGGCAATAAAAATAAGTTTAAAAAAAAAAAAAATGAAATGTGCAAAAAGTATAAAAGGGAGAAAAAACTTACTGGGTATGACTTTTGGCAACATAGCGAATAGCTGTAACACACTGCTCACCAGCTGTTAGAACAACATTACAGTCCATGAAAGATTTAGCCATTCTTGAAAACTCTGGAACCATATTTGCTGTAGTAGTCTGTACCTCTAATGGGACATTCTGGCCAGGAATTGCTGCTGCTGCCACTGATGAGATGGTCTTCCAGCTTCCTTCTGCTTGATTGGCAGTTGGAGACATTTTCTATGATAGGTTTTAAGATAACAGAACATGAATGTCATACCAAATGAGTCCCAAATAATTCTCCAGCCAAAATCTACCACCTACTCACAATAAACTTCTGGAAAAGATGATTCAAGAATGAGGAGTGGGTTTATACTTCCTATTAATTTTACTGATCAGTATATTGTCCAATGATATTCCTTACTTTCCTTGTCAAGTGATGTTTTCAGATTGTGCATTGCACTAGTTTGGCAACCGTTTTTAATTCCCTATGAGTTTGGGTAACAATGGGTAGTAGGATGGGTGTTTGGTAGTTATGTTTTAGTTGTGAGTTCAGATGTTGAGTTATTTATTTGTTTTTGTTAAAGGTGTTGTTAAAATAAAGTTAAACAATTATGTTATGAAACAGCTAGACTAAAACTTTGTGTAAAATATATCTATATATCTGTTTTTCACTTTGTCATTTGTATTCGAGACTACTGATGCCATTGCAATCTTTGGTGTTGCTGTGAAGAAGGAAATGCATTTTCGATTTGGTTAGTTCGACAAATGAATACAAAGGGAAAAGTTAAATTAGTATCCTACTAAATAATTGCACTGAAATATTATGTAAAATATTTCTATATATGTCTTTTTCACTTCGTTAAAAACACCAGGTATTCACAGTCTTTCCTTGGCAATGGCACTCATAGAATCATTCAGGCACTACCTGTGCAATCATCAAGGACGTCTTTTCTGCATCACTGCTAACGTACCTCCTGACATAGTACTAGTTTGGGGATGAAGTCCTCTTGGCTATTGAGGGTATTTGGGGGCCAAGTAACCCTCTTTTTACCTCCAGCAAGTTTCACACAGTTAGTTTGCTAAGAGGTGTTCTGAGGTCTGCAAAGACCATTACTACTTAAAAAAAAAAACCTTAGAAATTCACTGAAAAAAAAAAGGTTACAGGGTCAATATAGTTAGGAAATAGAATTAAAAAAAGAACCTTAGAAATTCACTGAAAAAACCAAAGGTTACAGGGAAGTTAAAGTTATGAAATACAATTTGAAAAAACTAGAAATTCACTGAAAAAAACAAAGGTTACAGGGACGTTATAGTTAGGCTGACATTTCACTTGTACAAAACCAGAGAAATTCAGAGTGCAAGTCTGTAGGAACAGTTTTAAGACTGCAACAGTACCCCCAAGATGGTCCTGGGAGTTGACGAGAGCATTCAACTGACATTGCGGACTCTTATTGAGGACATTTTCAGTGCCCGATTTGAATCAATATTGACGACTATTGCTAAGTATATAATTGATACTATGAACACCTGTGTGGCTGATTTAAAGAAAAAATGTGAGCGTTTAGATACTCTAATGGATTCCTGTATGAGGGAGAAATTGTGCTCTACAGAAGTTAACACTAATTTGGCCCTGTTACCTGCATCATCAGTAGTAACTAGGTCCATTGGTGGTGGGAAACATTCAGGAAGGCATCTGCTGCCACTCCCGGGGTGGGGGGGGGGTGTAAAGTCGAATCTTGATGACAGGCTTGGCGTCCCCCAAGATTTGAATCGAGGGGGAGCAAAGGTATCTAATGCTGTCCCTTGTGCTGTTAAATCGCAATTAAGTGGGCCGTCTACAGCATCACGGGAGAATCTTAAACAACATAAGAATCGTAAATCCCTTATTAACAATAGAATTAATCTCCCTCCAGAAGCTACGCCTCTGGTTGCAGTTCTTGTAGGGGTCTCTCCGTTAGATGCCCCTGGGAATGAGTCAACAGCGGCTTTGATGCGTAAAACAAAAAATTGGTGTGATCATTATTGCTCTGGTCAATCTGAGATTTCTAATTGTTGTGTCAGTTTCGTACCACAAGTCCTGTTCCTGGCCCTGTAAGACTATGTGGGGGTGGGGGGTGGAGTGGTAGCTCCTAAAATGCCAGGACTGTTGTTGGGGCTCAACGAGAAGAGTTCACCACTCTCAAATAGATTTTCCCCACTTAGTCAGTTGGCTATGAATGACTGACTAATGGAGAAAGAGTATTGTCCACCTGTATTAAGCCCTAACAACTTGGTTGGAATTGATACTGGGAGAGAAGTGTGCTTATCTGTATTGACCCCTAACAATTATGTCGGAGGTGACACTGGAGGTGTAAACCCCACCAGCTGTAGAATCCTTAGTTGGAATATTGCGGGCCTAAGGTCCAAAAGAGATGACCTAAACTGGCTAGATTTTATAAAAACATATGATATAATTGCCTTCCAGGAAACATGGGATAGAGGGGAAAACTTTTGGATGGATGGTTTTAGTTCTTATTTCTTACCTGCTCGCACTGCCCCGGCGGGAAGAACAAAGGGTGGCCTTATGTTTCTTTTTTCTTTGAAAATAAGGGGATCTATAGGATTGAGTCAGACTCTTTTAATTGTCTGATAGTAGAACTAAGTAACCCGAATTACCCGAAGTTACTAAGTGTGAATTTTTATAATTCTGGGGAGAATGATTTTATGAACCAACATTTGAGTAATCTGAAACTCTTTTTAAAAGACTATAGGGCAAAGCAATCCACTTCTTATTATGTTTTGCTTATGGGTGATTTTAGTATTCACTTGTGTGATTTGCACTGCCTAATTGATGATTATCATGGTTCTAATTTTGCGTCGACCCCCCCACTTTGAACACTCAGTGCGGGGGTACGACTTGAAGTCCCTTTTGACCGAAGCTGACCTTTTTGAACCCGGCTTTGCTAACAATCTTGAGCGGTGTCCCACGTTTAAATCTAAGGCCAGAGATACCATCATTGATTAAATATTCTTGTCTCCCATGCTATTAGATAAGGTAGTTTTTTATAATTCCCGGGAGTCACCTTTTAGCGAACACAATCCTTTTATTCTGGAACTAGATAAAAGTTGTGGCTTGTTGGGCTATGGAAGAAAGAACTCGGTTCCTAGTAGCGTGGTCACCTGTGACCAGGGGAGGAGGCTTAGATGGTCTAAAGTCATGCCTGATATTTTTTTTACAGACTTGTGCGAGAAAAGTAAAAGGAATATTTCAATATTTGTCGATCCCTCTAGTGCTCAGGAGGCTGTACTTGGAGCATTTGATGGTATCTGTAGACAGATAGCACGTGATGTTACCGTCAATATTAAACAAAGGTATAAGATGGTTTGATGACAATTGTTCGCGTGCTCACCACTCCCTAACTTTAGCACTGAAAAAGTTACCCCATGATAGGGTTTTGGTAGCGAACCTGCAGAAACAGTATAAGTCAGCTGTTCATAGTCAGGAAGCAGAGATTAACGCAGAGGCGTGTTATGCGTTATCATCTGTCGAGGTGCTAAAGGATAGTTCAAAAGTTTGGGCAGTTATTAATACCCCGTTCTTTTCTGGTGTGGATAATGAGGTACACGAAAGTAACATCACAGAGGCCCAGTGATTGTCCCATTTTGAGGCAATTTATGCCTCTAAAGAGGCACTGGACATGTTCCCTAGGCCATTACCTAACCAAATTACAGCTCCACTCGTATTTTCTGAGGAGGAAATTGAGATAGCTATAAGGGAGACCTCTAGCAACAAGGCTCCTGGTCCAGACTGCGTCCCTGCAGCCCTCTATAAAAGTGAACCAAAATTTTGGGCGAAAATCCTGGCCAATGTTTTTAATGCTTTTGGTTCATTGGGGTTCTCTGCATCTTGGTCCCAATCGATTATTATACCTGTTTTTAAAAAGGGTCAGAGAGGGGATCCGCGGTGTTGTAGACCGATATTTCTGATCGACTCTTCTGTTAATATATTTGGAAAGGTGATTTTAACTAAAATTACAGATTGGGCTACTGAGAAGAAGATCCTATCTAACTTACAATAAGGGTTAAGAAAAGGCAGAAGTACCATGGACCAGTGCCTTAATTTATATTTATTAATAAGTAAATATACCATGGCTAAAGAAGGATGTCTAAGGATGTCATTTATGGACCTATCCTCAGCGTTTGACCTGGTTAACAGGTCAAAGCTATGGAATATTTTGCTGGATAAAGGTCTCGATCCATGTTTAGTGCATTTTCTGGATGACCTTCATCAAGACCTTACTGCCTCGGTTCGGATCTCCCAAGATGGTAAACGCACAAGAACTTTTAAATCAGGCAGGGGCGTCCGTCAGGGGTGCATTTTGGCACCCCTGCTTTTTACACTTTATATTAATGACCTGGACAAGACTCTAGTGGAGGATTCCCCGGATTTTCCACGTGTAGGAGACTGTCCTATTCCGGTTCTCCTATACGCGGACGACGCTGTTCTTTTAGCACGTACCACGGTAGGCCTCCAGCGGCTTTTAGATGCTTTTGGGGCCTACATGCAGTCTTTGGATTTGGTAGTAAATAATGGAAAGTCTCACATTATGTCAACTGGTACTAGAGTAAGAAAATCTAAATATTTTTATTGGAATGGGGTGGAAGTGACTTTGGTCTCTTGTTTTACTTATTTAGGGGTTCTTTTTGATGATAGGTCCTCCTGAATACCCCAACAAAAAATTAAAGAAAATGCAGTCATCCGATCTTCCTCAGGTCTATTAGGGTTTGCACAACGACTGGAGGCCAGACCTATTGAGGGCATATTAAAAATATACAGAGCCTGGCGATTGCGGCCTATGGCTCCTCTATATGGGGATTCAAAGAGCAGGTTGGTGTTCAGATAGCGGAAAATACATTTTTACGAAGCCTTTTGTCCGTATCACAATCTATCCCAACTTTTTCTATACACCTGGAACTGGGGCTAGGCTATGTTTCTGATAACTTGAGTACAGCCCCATTGCTCTGTTGGCTCAAAACCTGGTTAAATCCTGAATTAACTTTGAATCACCAGATCTTACAGGACTGTGTTAAATTAGATGATTCTGATAAAATTAAGTGTTTGTCATATGTCTGGGTGGGGGGAGATTGTTCAAATTTGAAAGTCGTGTCTCACAAGACAAACCAAATCGTTCACTGTTGCTCACAGTAGTTCATTGTCGCTGCAATATTGAGATGCAATTATTGTCCTGGATATATGGCCAGGTTTGGTAATATAGAGTGTTCCTCCCTCCAACCTCTCCCTAATATCCTGGAATGTACAGGGACTTAACGACACTCGGAAACGTAGACAGGTGCTCCATTATTTGCTCAGACACAAGGTCGATATCGCTTATTTACAGGAGACACACCTCCCCAAAACAGATACGTCGCACTTTGGCGCCAGCTGGGGGGCGCATAGGAATTTTGCTAACTATAGTAATTACGCACGGGGTACTGCCATTTTAATACATAAGAGAGTTCCCTTCCACTTTAGTTCCATGCTTCAAGATGAAGAGAGTAGATATCTTGCGGTCTACAGGACCTTGATGAGTAGAAATGTCACATTACTTTGCGTTTATGCCCCGAATACAGACGCCCCGATTTTTTTCATTCCCTTCACGCATGGCTCATGGGACTACAGCCACAGATGTTGATTATAGTTGGGGACTTTAACCTACTACTTGACCCTGTGGTGGACAGCACCTCAAGGTCCTCAGACGTTAAACCATGTGCCCGCCGTGCACTGCTTGAGCTCTGTGACAGGTTCACATTGCTAGATGTCTGGCGCAAACGTAACCCGAACGCCATGAAATACACGCACTACTCAGGTTAACACAACACCTGGACGAGGATTGATTACTGGTTGCTCTCCTCCGACATTTATGGTTGGTGCACATCAGTTGGGACCCTTCCCAGGACTTACTCAGATCACTCCCCTTTGACTCTACATCTTAAGGTCCCCCGCCCAGGGGGCTTTGACCCACAGTGGCGGTTCCCCAGCCGCGCTTTACGTGACGAGTTGTTCAGGGGAGAGATACGAGCAGCCATAGAGAAATATTTTGCTATCAACACGGGCTCGGTAGACTCTTGGGTGGTTCTGTGGGAGGGCATAGTCAAACATGCAGGAGTACTCAGAGACCTTTGCAACACACTGACACGACTCGAACGCGACCTCAAAACACTAGATGAGGATGCCACAAATCACGCACAACCCACCGACGAGAGCAGAAGATTAGTAATACTGGAGGAATACAGGGAAACAGCTGACTGGGAAATTTTATTCTTAGGGAAATAGCATACGGCGCGATGATATGGGGAGGGTGAGAGACCTGGCAGAGTTCTGGATCAGCTCCTGCGCCCCCCACATCACAGGACTTATATTACGGAACTGCGTTTCTCAGGCACACATACATACACCTCCACTGTGGACATACAAAACAAATTGGAATATTTTACTACTCTGTAATCCACCACAATAGGGAGTAATCACGAAGAACAAGAGCGCTATTTATATGAGATAGCCTTAGTTTATCTCGAGAAGCACATGCAGGATTTTTTAGCGGAACCCATCTCGGTTGCCGACGTCTTACTGCCCATCGACACTATTTGTGGCTCATCGGCACCCGGATTAGACGGTTTTACCGGAGACTTCTATAAAGAATATAAGGAGTTATTGGCTCCAAACCTCATCGAGGTGTATGCTGAGGCACTGGAGTCAAGTATCCTTCCCCCAACTTTTAGGGAGGCAGTCATAATTCTCCTTCCTAAACCTGGAAAAGACCCTACACAATGTGGCTCTTACCAGCCACTATTCCTCCTAAATTTAGATTATTAAATTTTAGCCAAAGTCATTTCTAATCAGCTCAATTAATGGAATTCATCATTTCTCCGGCTCAATCTGGCTTTGTGCCACATCGTTCCACCTCACTCAACCTCCGCACACTTTTTTCTGTTATTCATAGGATCAATCCAGACACACCGGCTGCAGCCATTCTTCTAGACAAGGAAAAGCCTTTGATTCTTTAGAATGGCCCCTTTTTCTTTCTGTTATGAGACGTATGGGCATGCCCTTGGGTTGTCGCCACAACATCATTATTGTATAAATGTAAATGTAAATGTTGTAGACTTGTAAAGCGCACAGCTACCCCAGCAACGGGGCGTCTCGGCGCTGTAGACCGTTGGGGAACCCGTCCTGGCTATCCCTGTGAGATGGTCCCTTTCCTGGGTATCTCCAAGGTGAAACCAGGCATACCCGGCGTCTGTGGGGGGCTGTTGTAGAGATGAGGCAAGCTTAATGCCCAGAGTTGCCGAGTGTGTTTCTGGTTAGAGTAGGTACCGAGGCGAGAATTATCGAGTCCGTTTTTGACCATGGTCCACAACCCTGCCGCTTCGGGAATTGAACCCTGGTCCCTGGCCAATTCTCTGCTTACGGGTCTGCCGCCTCTAACTAGTGAGCCACACCTCTATAACACACCAACTGCTCGGTTACGTTTAAATGATACACTCTCCTGCCCCTTTCTGTTATCCCGTGGAACCCGTCAGGGCTGCCCACTGTCTCCATTATTATTCATGTTGGCTATAGACCCCCTGATACGGCACTTTCAGGAGCAACATCTACACAGAAGTCTACAATTTTACACTGCCCCCTCCTGATGTCCCTATACGCAGATGACGCAATCCTTTTCGTCCGACACCCTCAAGACAAATTTCATGAAATGATCAGGGAAATTATTCAATTCGGTCGTTTCTCGGGATTGGGCATAAACTGGCACACATCCGTAATATTCCCGCTGACTGCCAGTAAAAAACAATGGGACTGCGAATTCCCCTTAGAATGGTGCACAAGTTCAGTTAGATATCTAGGTATCCTTATTCATTTACACACCGACCAAATATTAAGGCTTAACTATGGACGAGCGGTTGACACACTTACCACCCAAGTAGAGAAATGGCTGAAGCTACCCTTATCAATGGCAGGCCGAGTATCGATTATAAAGATGGCAGTACTCCCTAAATTCCTATATCTTTCTAATAAGATACCTATTCCTCTCACTAATAACTTCTTTCGAACACTCCGTACCCTTTTGACCCACTTGGTCTGGGGCAGGAAGCAGGCTAGGGTTTGATGGGCAGTCCTCACGTTGTCATATGAAAGAGGAGGATATAATGTCCTGTATTTTCAGCTATATTATCTAGTGGCCCAATGTAGTTATGCTTATTCTTGGTATCACCCCGACGCCTGGATTCTGTATTTCAGACCAGAGGCAGACCTTGTTCTTCCTGAAAAACTTGCGACAATACTGCCCACGGGCTTCCCCAGAGACCCAATAGATATCCAAACTGTTTTATCCACAAGCTGGGCGTGGAGAAAACTATGTCAGATCACAGGTACGGAAGTTTTTTATTCCTCTGCTCTGCTCATCGTTAACCCCTGCTTGATACCAATCACGGGGCAGTGTTTGGTACAGCGTACTCTGACGAAATTCGACCTTTCACAGATGGGCGACTTATATCCAGATGGCCATATCTTCTCCTTAACGGAGGACACCCAGTTTCAGACTGGTACCATTATGGACAAATTTGTCATGGGCCGCATTCGCTCTGCCCTACGCTCCACATTTTCATCCTTCCCGATTGAACCAACCTCCTTCCCTCCTCCCACTATGATAATCGAGAAGGCAGATAACACACATTTCATTTCAAAACTTTATAAGGCATGCACAGCACTGAAACCCATAGATGGCAACAAAATACGCAAGGCCTGGGAAGCTGACTTGGGAAAGACAATTACAGACGAGCAATGGGCCAAATGCTGCTCGGTTACACAGGATGTCTCGCTGAATAGTAGACACAAGCTCTTCCACTTCTAATTTTTACGCCGTATATATTTCACTCCAGCATTGGCACACAAAATAGATCCTTCCAAGCCGAACAACTATCGTAAATGCTGCGCCCCTCAGGCCGATTTTGCACATCTCACTTGGACATGTCCGAAACTGCAACACTACTGGGAACGCATACACTTTACACTTGGGAAAATGATTAATCTTCCACTGAACCCCATTCCAGAAGTGGCCCAACTGGGCTATACAGTAAACTTCCCCAAAAAGGTCAGAAGGTTCGCATCACTAGGTTTGTTGTTGGCGAAACGAGAGGTGAACATTCATTGAGGGCATAGGTCTGTCCCGACCGTCCAAAACTGGCTACGTAGTCTAGCGTATAGTAACCTTAACAGTGAAACAAATGCGAGTGTGATGCCTTGCTGGTCCCGTCCCAGGGATATATGGAGCCCCTACCGGTCATACATTGAGACCCTACGTCAAGATGCCGATCAACAACTGGAACAGGGCATTGTCCCAGAGGGAGTGGGGTAATTGCAACTTTAAAGCCGGTACTGTCCAATTATATTGTGAATATTGAGTACCCACCGAATATGCGTAAAGTCCATAAACGCAAATCACGTACATTGAGGTTCTGAATTTGGGTGTGGAGCTATCAGAAAGCGTACTTCCCCCTTATGCCTTTAGAGCCATACTGTGTATACAACAGCCTTTAACCACCTGGTAAATATCTCGAGAACTGTGAACTGTAGTATTTGTGACTATAATTGTGGCGCAACAATATGCAATGACTTATTGGTGAACGACTTCATATGTACACTATCTTTCTTTGTACTGAAGGAAAATGAAAATTAAGTTATAAAAAAAAGGTTTTAAAAAAAAAGAAACTTCTCTCCAAGGGAATTCTACAATGCTGCAACATCCACACGAGGACGTAGACCTGTGGGTGTAGATTTATGATTTTGTTTCTGAATCGGGCCCTAAGAATTTATTTTGGACCCCTGTTTCAATATGTAAAAAATACAAGCCAGGAGATTACTCTATTTAATCAGCAACAGTTTAATAACATTTTGCCTAGAAATGTGTTTGACTCACCTACTGCCATAAATAATCTAAACATCTTATTTATTATGTTTCTCCAAGATTTTAAAAGGTCACGACGCAAGCAACCCATCTTCAATCCCACCCGAACTATGGAAAACAATATCCACCAATCTGGATGCAGATGAGAGAAAGCGTATGTCTATGGAAACAATACTAAAAGAACTGGAATCATACAAGCTTTTACTGGGTAAGATATTTTAATTTTTCAGATGTTATGTGATGAGTTTTTAAATAGCGAATTGAAAATCATCCACAGTTCCTCTTGGCACGGGTTAGTGTTTAAAATTCTGGATCTTTTTTTTGGGGGGGGGGGGGTGTTGGACAATAGAACGTTTTATCACTTACTCCCCTTCTTCCTATCTTCTTAAAGAGACCCACTAGATGCTTGCTAAATGGTTTTAACCCTTCCAAGCCTGCGCTTTGCAAAGTTTTAAGATTTACAAGGATGAAAAACACAGATGGCAATGAACAAAATTCACATTGAGTCGCAAATATCTGTGTGGCTCACATCAACCTGTCGATTCCTTGAAAATCGCAAGGAAAATGCAATGACAAAGATGCGTTTCACATTCCTTGTCGTTGGCAGTGAAATGTTTGAGCTGTTTCCAACCACTCCAGAGGGCTGACAGCATTGTAGTGTTACTGACTGCTCGGATCAGTGACTAGCAGTTTACACAAAGGATGCATCTATCAGGGACAACGTTTGTGGTGCGAATGATTCCTAAGGGCATCAGGGGGACAGAAAATGGTCACAGGGACTGGTACGTGCTCTCCCAAATGTTCTTTTGTAAAGTTATGCCTTTTTGCCATTTCAATCACGATTCTTCCAATAGACAGGGATTATCATGCTGGTCCTTTGCAAATGTGAATGGAGATATAAATGTCTGCTGAGACTTGCAAGCAGACATCGCTGTAATTGCAGCTGGTCACAAGGATTCCATGAAGGAATCTTGCCATGTATCATTTGTGACCAGACACTGTATGCTGTGACATAGTCATACATTTAGCAGCGTGCAAAGAATTGGTCTATTTTAAATAGCAGACACTTTCAGTCTCAAATTGTTGTGTACTTTTTTCGTCCCTGATTGTTTATCGACAGGTTATGAGTTATCAAACAGATGTGCATATGATCAGTTGTATTATGATTTCCCATGCTATTACACCTGTAAGTGAATTGTGATATGTGTATAAATGTTCTCTAGTTCCGTGATATCACAGTGTAACCCGATCATGTTGTGGAACATTGAAAGGTTGATTCTGATTGCTAAAGTGGTGGTGAGTGCAGAGCGTGGATGCGAACTACTATTTTTGTGCGATTATTAAAATGTGTTTATTTAACAACGCCGACACAGCCCCAGTCGGCTCCCCAGCCAGCACTATAGTTGGTGCGAGTGGGAGCAGGCTCTGTTCATTTGCCCCCACTGATGCAGGAGCAGCTTTTTTAGGTTTCGCCTGAGCCAGCGCATGCGCTGCACAGAGAGACATTTAGTATACGGGTTTTCAAAGTGCTGCCACAGCCGGCCTAGCGCTTGCGTTCACGCGCGCAGCTGCCATCTGCCTCCCTTTCAGCGCGATCACTGCTGCGCGCGCACCACTTGCGTGATTACCACAGAGCGCGTCCGATCACTTTCGCTTTCACGGCCGCGCGGCCAATGTTTGTTTCTTTCTATTATGTGAGCCGGAGTTAGCGCATGCGCGCCCGCACATAACTCCACCGCCCACCACATATCGCGTCTCCCGGCTTGTTATCTTGTAGTGCCGGGTGTTTTGTTCCCTTAGAGAGGAAATGCATAACTTTTTGATCTTGCAAATTATCCCTAAAGCCCAATGCAAGCCTCAAAATCGGAGCTGATGCTCATCTGTTTAAATATTTTTTCGGGTTCATACTATAGCTTCATATAGTGGTATTAGTTGGCATTTGAATGCTCTACAAGTCGACATGCTTAGGTAAACCTATTTGCTAGTTTTTTTTAAAATGGTCTCCATCCTAAACTATTTGACAGAATCCTAGGAGAGTTCTAGAAGACACTCTGAAATTGTCTGGCAACATACCTAGCTGTTCCTGCTTTTACTAGTATGACGATTAGGGCGTCAGTGAATGAGACTGTTGGCGCTTCCCTCTTTTCTCTGCCTTTAGAAATAATTGTGCATGACCTTTATTCGGTGCCTCCCTGTAGAGTAGCCGAGAGAGACCACTTTTTAAATGTTGCGTCACGTGGACTCTGATTTTGATCCTGATCAGCCGATCTCCTATTATGGTACTTTTGTGTGTGTCTGTGTGTGTGCGCGCGCACGTGTGTTTCAAGTCAGACATTTGAGAGCCGGAAGGGTGACTTATGAAACGCACACGTCTAATGCTACTGCTTTTGTGGCGTGATTCCTTGATTGCTTTTCTATCTGCTGTTTCACTAAATTAGCACTTATGCTTATGGCAGCCCTGCCAGGGAACAAACGCCGCACGTCCCTTAAGTGCTCTGTCCTGATGATGATCGCTGCGGGTTCAGTGATTAGCCGGTGTATTTTATGCTGTATTGTAGGCAGGGCTTGTAAACGCTCTGTGCAGCACAGATCTGCGAGGCTTAGTAATGTGTGACAGAGGTGACACACCTGTCACGGTTGCAGTACTTGTATTGGGTGTACCGACAAATGCCAACTATATTTTTGATGAGTCAAACAGAGCAAATAGTTCCCTAAGAACTGCCACCGCTTTAATTGGATCTACAATACTACAGTACGTTTAATTTGTCAATTAAGCTGTTTGCAGGGCTGACATATTTTGAAAGTGGGTGATCATTGCTTCTCGGCAGGAAGCAGATATTTAGTGACAAACACAATTAATCTTTTCCCCCATTTATAAGATTTTGGCGTAATTTGGAGTAAACTTAGTGTTCCTGTTGTGAAACTCGAGAATGCAGATAGTAAGGCCGTTATCCTATAGCTACTTTCATGACATAAACGTTAATTACTTTATCCTACAAAAGAACAGCCCTGTGGGTATATTCTTCAGTACCACAGTCACTTGCCCTATTCGCCTAGTAACAGAGACCAAGACAGGCTGTGTGAAAGTAGCTGCTGTTGCAGACATTCTGATGGCAATACAGATAGAGCCACCTCTGCATTGTCCCCACTTGGTACACCTGCCGTCTGCGAACAAGGCTGGTTTTAATGATCCCGCTTGAAATGCTTTCCCTGACAGAGCATTACTGTAGACACAATATTCCGCAGTGTTATGATGTAAAGATGGCAGTGATCACTTTTGTTATTTTAATATCAAAAGAATTATAGTGATCATGTTGGATACAAGTAACTCATCCAGTCCTAGGTCGCAATCTGGTACTTCTGCTTCTAGTCATGGCAGAAGTAACAGAAAAAATGATTTACTAGTGTCTGATGGTGAAGTTTGGGACTCCTGAAATTCGTAATTGTGAAGACCAGAAGCTGGGACATTTATACTTTGACACCTATTGCCTCTGCGGCTGAATACCATATGAACAAGCATTGGCGTAGCCAATAGGTCGCGCCTTTGGGACATTATAAGTGTTTAGCCATGCAACAGTTGCTGGTGCTGCAACAAGGATATTTTGCTGCATAACTAAATACTTATAAGGTCCCAAAAGCAAGACCTATTGGCTATGCCAATGCTTGTTATTTGCTCTCACCCAGTCAGGTAAGTTATGTTCTGTGCCTGGGATAGTGTGGGCAGTGAATCAAGTGTATATTACCGGTGTTGTGTAATATATGGTATCCCCACGGTATCGTGTATCCCCTGGCTTCGGCCTTCTTCGGAGGTCTTGCTTATTGGACCTCTTGGACGGGCCCACGAGCAGCCCCGCCCACCTCAGGATAGGAGCACCTCGGCTCCAGCAGGCAGAAGCAGCAGCGCTCCGAGCAGAGCTGCTGCTAGAAATGCACGCATTACAGATGGGTGATTCTTAAACAGTCATTGAATACCTTACCTGTCGGAGACAGGAGAGGGAATAATTAACGAAATAACTAATTCATTGCTGGGTAATCTCTTTCCGCTCGCTAAACATATTCTTATTACGTTTCTTCTTAAATAACAAATTTGTTGCCTAAGATATAGCTATTATATTGGGAGACCTTTTACCCCTATATGTAGTAAAGACCTCCGAGTGGAGAGTTCTTTTATGAAGCACAATTAAGAAGAGATCTACTGTAAAAGCGTTATTGGAATTTTATTTGAGTTTATGTGTGCTATATGTGTGTTGTGAGCATATATTTGTTTGTGTGTGTCTGCTAAAAATCATGTATGCCTTTGCGCCACTTTCATCTTGTGCTGTGGAGGGCACGTACATTTTATATCTACATACTTTAATTCAAGCACCTGCCATTTGTCTTAAATGGCACATTTCTGTGTGTTTGCATGTTTACGTGTTTGTGGTTGCATATGTGAGGGCATGCATTAGGTGGATGTATGTGTGTGTGGGCACCTGCCTGCTTTTGTTTTGTTGGTGTGAGTGTAAGAGTGTGTGCCCTTATCTTCCACGGCATGTTTGCATGCAATGTGAGTGCGTGTGTGGTTGTGTGTGCGCCTCGTCTACAGACTGGATTGCTGTAATGTTTCTTCAAAAGTTAAGATATAAGATACCAAATTATATTCTGGACTGCCCAGTTCTGGTAAATAAGAGCAACAACAGTCTAAAGACTATGGGTCTTATTTAGAGTTTTAAAATGGATGGAGACATGCAGGTTCCTGCTCTCCTGAAGATTAGCTGTTCCACACAAAACCAAATGAGATTCTTATTAAATGTTTCAAATGTAAATGAGTTAGATGATTTGTATGAAAAGAGTCGAAAAGGAGAGCTTCCTTTCAAGTATGTTAGTGGCTCTAGGGGTTGCGCTCACAGGTAGGCATATTTACAAAGAAGTGGCAGAGTGAGGCGTTAGCCATCATGGCTTAACGCCTCACTCCACCATTTTAGAAATGCATGGCTGCACTATATATAGTGCAGCCTTGCGTTTCCCCCTGCGCTGGTGCTACACTTAGCTGCCTGCCAATGCAGGCACCCTTGCACCATAGTGCAAGGGTGTCTGTCTGCAGGGGAAGATTGTTTATGTGTAGGAAGATGTCCCTTCCTGCACATAAACAATCTTTAAATGCCGTTTTGTCACTTCTATGTGTGCTGCTTAATGCAGCACACATGGAAGTTGCAAAATGTAGTTTTTTTACAGATTATTTATGTGCAGGAAGGGACACCTTCCTACACATAAACTATCCAAGGCATTTTGAATTTTTCCATGTGTGCTGCACAAGGCAGCACACACGGAAAAAGCAAAATCGAGGAGAAATAAAGCATTTCTCCTCATTTCGCCAAGTTAAGACCAGGTTTTCCATGGTCTTAATTTTGGCGCTGCCTCCTATTTAGACCACCCTTGTAAATAGGGGGCAGCGTCAAAATCAATGGGTGTTTTGCGGTGCAACGCCCACCTCAACACCCACTGCCCACCCCTTTCAAGCTAAGCATAGCGTGAAAGGGGGCCTTGTTTACAAGGCAGCGTTAAACCACGTTAAGTGGCTTAATGCTGCCTTGTAAGTAAGGCAAAGCCCCTATCGCCACAGGAACGTCTGAAAAAGTGAAGTTCCCATTACGATTGGGGCTTGTACATATGCCCCAGAGTTTTTCTTCTGCAGTGATTGAAATTTAGCCATGAACTTGGGATGAGGGCCTTTCGAGTTTTCTAGCATGACTAACTCATTTGTCCCGATTTTCACTCTCTGTCCTAAGTTTCTATGGGAAAGCCCTGTTTCCTGTCACACCTTTAGTGCCGCTCCCCATGTGGTTCACAGAAGAGGCCCTCTGGCCAGGGAAGCTCAGCTATTCACAAAATGCCAGCGGAATAAGAGTGATAAAACCCTTTCATGCTGCACAAAGCTTTCTCATATTTCAGAATGGTTGGAGCTGGTGTGAACCTGGACTGCCCATGTGCAGAGCCAAGGAGCTGGGTGATTTCTGTGAAACTAGATTTTCAAATGTAGTGCTGCCGATTGCAATCCGGTTCGGTGGGCTAATGCACCTGCAAAAGAAGCCTGTGTATAATCAACAATTCACAAACTAGAATAATATCTGGAACTACTAAACCTTGTATCGTGGTGTCTGCACTATGAGAAAGCATTGTCCAAGCCAATTAGTCTGGCTTACAACTAAAAGTACCTCTGCACTTTCATCCATGCAGTCACTTGTCCTCTCTCACATGAAAGTAGTCACTCTTTATCATACAGTCAAGTATCTGGCCTCACCTTACCAACGTATAAGAACCTCGAGATAGGACAGTGCTCCACGGCTTATTCATCACAAGTCCAGAAGACTGACACATGAGGCAGATGCTTGATATGCATGAGGCCTCACTTTGGGAACGACCTGGACCCTTTTATGAGAAACCTGATAAAGTGCCTTCAGTTCAGAAAACACCTTAGAACCTTTATTTTCATAGATGCATTTAATGTTCATCATTTAAAACATAGTCAATATAAAAACCAGACAAAAATGTCCTCCGATATCACTTCCTAGGATGACCATTGACATATCTCCTAATGTTTACCATATCCTAGGGGTCCAATTCCTTTCATCACCATATCATTCTATTCCTTTCATCTTCTTTGCTTCCATCGTGCTCTAAAGTAGTCATAGCGCAACATCTAAGAGCTTTGTAAAACTATTAAATGCATAAACACATCTGCACTTCAGTTCCGCTTCCATACCTAAATAAAACTATATATGTCCTATTTGTCATGCTTGCAGAGGGGCTCAGTAATTCAGTACTTTGCTTGATCGGCCAACAAGTGTGAAACCTGCCTTGTCCATCCGCAATTCCTTGCTGCCAGCCTGGTTGGATAGAGTTGGAACTGCGCTACCCACAGTCATCCATTTATTGTGGTCATGTGACGACTGCTGGTGTGGCTTCTATAGGTGGGGCCAGTGCAGGAACTAGAAAAATACAGGTATTCCTGCTGACTCTCCTCAAGCACTATATTATGTGCAGTGGTGGCTGGTGAAATTTGAAAGTGGTAGGGCATAAAATTATTGTTGTACTGCACTGCAGCGAGATAGCGTAGGGAGCGAGCCCGAACAACCTACGGGGGGTTCAGACAGGGTTCTTCCCCTGAGAAAAGTTTGAAAAAGGAGTGGACAAATGGTGCATTTTCAAGCAAGTTTGAGGAAGCAGGAAGGTTAATAAAGCAATACGATTGAATTATTCATCCTTTAAGAAATTGCCACTTTTTATGAGCTATAGAGGACAATCTTTGCGTATGCTTATGTAAATGTGTGCAGCTGTTTACATAGGTGTGTCTGGGATTCAAAACCAAGGCGACCTGGAGAAAAAAAGGCGGAAAAATTGAACGAGCCACGGGCACCCCTGGAACAAAGGGGATGTGTTTCACTCGTGGAAAGGAGGGGTGGGGAAGATTGGGTGAGGGGTGACGAACATGATGTACCACTATATGTGGGAATGGAGCCACAAGCATAGCGTAGCATTTCGGCAACTATCCTCCGGTGTCAAGGGTTAAAGTCCAGGGGAAGCCCCACTATCCCGCATCTGCGCCTCCAGTAGTTCTTAAAGCAGGAGCCCTGTCTGGCCCTCAAGAGAAACAACTGAGCCCCAAATATCCCACTGACACGAGACCCACATGATACCCTTAGACATCATACACACCCCAGAGCTGAGCCTATGTCATGGAACATTCAACCCACACCATAGCACGACCTCAGCCCAAAGAATTCTTGATCTTTGACACCCGGGGTTGGATTGGTAAGGCGGGCACTGGGGCAATGGGCTTGCATCCGTGTACCAGATGTTGGCCGCTTTTTTGGCCGGGGGGGGCGATTTCGGCTGTGTCTGTGCAGTTCAGATGATATCACAGGCACAGTGGGGGCCTAACCAGCCTTTCTGGAGGCAGATAGGCCTCTATTACTGCCCTTTTACCAACGGGATGAAGGTGTAATTCCCGGCATCTTGCTGGCCAGCCCATTAATGTATGCAGATTCAGCAGGGGGCCTGAGCACTTATATTCAGGTGTGATTCACCATTGTGAGCTAATCCGGGCACAAAGAGTCCTGGCAGCAGTTGCATTTTTTTTTATTTTAGTGAAGTTAAGAAAGATGGCTCTTTTATAGAACCCCGCCCCTCTATTAAAACACTTAAAACACTAAAGCTGTGCTTTGAAAAAAAGACGAAATCCTCAGATGTGGGCCAATTTTTGATCCCAATCCAACCCTGTACACCCAAAGGTCACTTACAGAAAGACCAAGCCTACGAGATGTCCCCTCTTACCAGCTCACCCTTTGAGTAGGACCTTACCTCACAATATGCCCTCTGACTTCAACCACACCCCAGAGGAAGCCATAATAAACACAGAGTGTCCTCTGACCCCACCCCAACCCTGTTGCAGAGCAGGACATAAACAGTCACACATGGTCAACTCTGCTGCCATCGCAGAGCACGCGCATAGCACAGAGGGGTTCCTTAAATGCCAGCCTCAATCCATATTAGGGCAAAAGCCCCAGAGTGCCCGTAGAGACGCTGCCCCTACCCCTCAGTACGGTCTAAGATCACAACATGACCTGACTTACACTTACGTCCCTCTGACAGAAGGGCGTGTACCCCTGCATGCATTTCATTTGTAAAGAGTCATGCTTACTCGTGGAATTTTATAGAAAACGCACCATGGGAGAGAAACAAGAGAACGTTTTCAAACTTGTTGACGTGAGCCACATAGAATTTCACCTTAGAGGGCCGCAGGTCATATTCGGTCACCGACTCAGCGACTGCAGCAAAGAGATGGAGTGACCCTCACAGCAAAGCAAATGCCCATGCCCCGGGCACCTCATGCCACAGCGGCGGAGTGGCCAGACTGTGAGAAACTCTGCACTACTTTACAAGGGGCCACCGCAGCCTCCAGATAGTGCCTGGAGGGTACCAGGGCCTCTGTCCTAGGCAACTGAGCTCCCCGGCAGTGACTAAGTGAAACTTGATAGGAACAGATGTTATTCCAAGAATAGCAGAGGCAAACCAATTGGGTAAGTATACTTGTATAGCGCTCTTTACTGTGAGGCATTGTCTAGGCGCTTAAAACTGTACTTCTCTCATCCTTACAGAGGCAGTGGGTGCAGCTATGGTCTCGGATGCTTTACAATATTATAATCAATGTTTCTGGAGATGGGATTTCGGGTGGCAGTAGGACGGTTGTGTATTCTTACCTCAGCCCTCTGCCCCATCCTTTACACATTTCACATTATACAGAACCGCTTGTCCTCACAGCGCTTTGCAGACACCTTCCCCATTACCCCTAGTACCCCCTTTTACCCCTTGTCCTCACAGCACTTTATGGACAGGTTCTGCATTAGACAGCTCCTTCAATCCTAAGCTCTTACAGCTCTGTACAGAGACATTCAGTGATAAAACATCACCTTATGTCCTCAGACTTCACAGCACTTTATTGACAGGCGCTGTATCATACAGCTCCTTTTATCCCCAGATCGCAGTGCGCTTTACGGGCGCATGCAATGTTGCACCGCTCATTTTGTCATCAGAATCACGGCGCTTTATCCAACCATTCTCATTATACAGCCACTACTATCCTCAGACTTTACAGCGCTATATGGATAGGCTCTGGACCATACAGACAGCTCCTTCTATCCTCAGGTGTCATGGCGCTTTACAGTCGCATTCAATGCTAAACGCCCTCTTCTGACCCCAACTGTCACAGTACTTCAATGTACTTTACAGGCAGGTTCCACGCTGCAGAGCCCCTTGAAATCCTCGGGCCTCGTGGTGCGTTCCACATCATACAGCACCTGTGCTGCGACCTCACAGCACTTTACAGACAGGTTGTATTTTAGAAAGTCCCAGTCGCGGCCGTCATGATGGGCAGGGGGGGTGGGAGGGGGTCATGGAGGGAGCGGGATGGTAATTCAAATTTAAAAAACCTCACATTCCCCGGGGTCACGCACCGCCACCTCAGCTCCTGTTGCTCCTGGCTGGGTCTGTGTTTTCCACAGGCAGCCTCCCTCCCCTAAGCCAATCACAATGCTGTAATGGCAGCGTTGTGATTGGTGCGTACGCCTGTTGGGAGGCCATTTTCTCTATGTAGGCTGCATGCAGCCTACATAGAGAAAAAGGGAGAGTGCGCATGAATGGATTGGTCTGCCCCAGGGGGGCAACCAAACAGTCAGGGTCCACAACAGTGGGCAAGCCACTCCCCCGCTGCGCTCGAGCAGGACCGCCCACCCCCAACCAGGCACTTCTGCTTTCTCGGAGTGCGAGAAGCAGAAACATAAAATGGTAGTTTTTACCATTTTATGTTTCTGTTTCTCACACTGCGAGAAGCAGTGGGGCAATGCCCCTCCGCCCCAATGGAGGAGCCACCGCTGAACATGTGACAACAATGTGTGCTGCCTCGGCCATCCCAGAAGGCACAAATGACTTACAGTCGCTGACACTTGTCATCATTCCTAACAAGTGCCACCATCCATCCATCATAACATTCACTCAGCAAATCAAGGCTGAGCCCTAGTGCATGACTGTGCAGGACCTGGCGAATGCCATGACAGGTCTGTCGGTGTTGAGTGGATAGGAGGCAGGCTGGCATACAGGCACCTAATGATTGACAGCACAGCAGAGCAGTACAAAACTAAATTCATAATTTTAAATTGATGATGATGTTACTGCTGAACTGGTAAGCTGCATGGACTGGGCCTCCTCCTGCACAGTGCTCGGATAGGAAGAACAGTGGCATCCCAATGATCACCAGCCTCACCCTCGGCCATGGTGACCTGCAACCCCTGCTGAGGGTATAACTCTGGAGTGTCATTAGCGCAAGAGATCATCATGGCACACCTGCAGCAAGTATTACACCTGTTCATGGTAGATTGCATCAATCATAGTGGAGATGCAGATGCCCCTTCTAAATCATGCGAAATTACCCTCAGGAAGAATGGAGCCAGCATATTGTTTTTCCTTTCCAAATGTGTCTTCAGACATGTCCAGCTTCTGCTACTGCTGCACTGTTCTGGTAAATAGCCTCCTTTGTTAGTATGATCATTTCCAGCGAGTGTTAATGTTAACCCATTAGCAGTGAGAAGCTTGTATTTGCCTTTGAAAGGCTATCTCTGTCCTCTCACCTATTTGGCTATAGATGGCCTACAAGAAAAAAGTCAGTCATGGCGTAAATTTCCTTTTTGCATTTCATAAGCCTGCCAAGTAGCACTACTACATATGATACTATCAGCCATTCCTGACTTTTCAGACCACAGCATTGCGGGTCTTGTAGTTTTGCTTTTTACACTTTCATTAAGTGCTCATAATCCTAGCAGTCAAAGTGCTTCTGGCTAAAATGCCAGAATTGGCTGGCGTTTTTATACATGAACTCAAAACACTTGTCAGCTATGTTTAAAAAACAATTGATCAGTGTTTCTTAACCTGTGCTCCAAGGAGCCCTAGGGGTCAGCGAGGGCAACTCAGGGGGGTCCAGGACTGTATTACAAAATTAAATAATATTAAAAGGAATACATTAAAAATAATACAGTGTATGCAAATAAAGAAGCACCATTGAAAATGTTAAAAGTTTCTATTGATTGTAAGGAAAACAAAATATTTCAATATTTGAGCATTTGTTTGGTATATGTTAGTTTTTGTATTTTTGTGCATTGTTCTGAGGTTCAAATCATAAAAATTGCTTAGGCTGGGAGGACCTCATCTTTCATTAGTGACTCAGTTGGGGTCTCCGCATTCCAGTAATGATTCAGTGGGGGTCCACAGAAGACAAAAGGTTATGAACCGCTTATTTAGATAACTTAAAAGCTGTTTGTTTCACATGTAAAAACCAAAAGTAAATTGTCATTCACATCATGCATTAATACAAGCATTCGTAATATAAATCGTTTTGTCCTTTGTGTAATGTAAAGTATAATACTAAGCCTCATAACACAATAAAGGAGCCACATAGACAGCAGCAGCTCAACCTTTCCTAAATCTCCTGGAAGAAACTTGCATTATATCACTTTATAGGTTGGGCGGGAGGGAGTTCTGTGTTTCGATGCTACTTTATAATTTCAACAAATTGTTGGAGTGACCATTTGGTGTAATGTATGCAGGGGTTTTTATGTCAGTGAATTCTCATGTTTTGTGTATTCGCCGCTTTGCAGGGCAGTTCTGCTTTGTACGTCTATGTGGCGTAAAATCCTATTGTGTAGTGGAGAGCAGGTGTCCTTGAGTCAGCTGTGGATGGACAGTGTAATGGCAGCCTTGCTGACTGTATTCCAGTTCCACTGGGAGATCTGTGCATGTGTACATGTGTTGTGGATTATGCATGCTTTGTCGGTCGGGCAGAAGTGTGTTTTGTGTGGTTGCGCAGTGAAACTTATCTAGGAGATCCGCTTCATTGCATGCCTCTCCCTGTTCTCTTCCATCATTCCATCGGTTTGCTTCCTTGCCACACACTGGTCCCACTTCTGCTTGCCCCTCCATCCACTTGCTTTCGTCTCTGTTGTCTCTTTCTCTTCGCACCCAGTTTCTGCATCTCTTGATCTTTTCTGCCTCAGTTCCATCCCTGTGTCCCGTTCTTCCCCCTCAAATCATTTGTCTGCCTTTCCTTTCTGCCCCATGACCCCAGAGGTAATAATTGTGCTACGTTCACGGGGGTGTCGCCCACTCTTCCTGTCACCACTTAGCTCCCTGTTTCTTTACATGGGTGTCAGGGCCTCCTCCACAACTGGGAAGGGGGGGTTGAACCAGGATCAGACCGGAGGGAGGAAGGGGCTAATCAATTCAGGCACCATCTCACCCCCTCACCCTCAGGACACCCCCCTTCAGTAGCCCCCAACAAATTGCCTCCCCGTCGGCCTCTTAATCAGCAAGTCTCCGGTCCCACCTCTGCATAGCCGTGGGTTCAGCCTCCCTTTGTGCTTCATATTATGTAGCGCAAGCTCGACCAGAGGGTGTTGGAGTGCTTCACATGGGCACCATTTACATAGCACGGGGACACACCGGTTTTGTGAGCACAAGAAGATGGAGTGGTTTGGCCAAAGTTGCCGGATGTTGGGTCGATGCAGAGACTCGAGCCTTGTTCCCCGGCTCTGGATTCAGCAGCTCTTGCTGCCTTTCTAACCATGAATAAAAGATGGCACTACACGGCGGACTGATTTTATTTTAGTTTTATATAGCGCAAACTTGGTTCAGGGGCACTGGAGCACTTTAAATGAGTATCACACTTTTTAGGTCTCGCCTGCGAACGCAGCGCGAAGCGCTGCTTTCGGCGAGATCTATTGTTGCTGACTTGCCTCGGAAGTGGGACAGGAGATGTGCACGCGCAGGCTTTTGGCGGATTTGAGTTGGTGTACGCGCACGTACACCAACTCGCACGTGTGCACATCTCCAGTCCCCCTTCCGTCCACGCAAGCCAGCTGCATGCAGTAACTGAACAACAAACACACACACCAGCCCCCACGTTACAACTGAGCCCCACTCACCGGGCTCTTTTGTGGCTGCTACAGGCTCCGTCTCAGGACTCCCCTGGTCTAATCTCCGCCTCACATGACCTGGAACACGCGGGGCTTCCCTCACTCATGGGAGCCCCGCACTTGCATCGGAGGCCTCTGCTGCCACTTCCGACCCAGGGCTTCTCATTACTTCTGCCGCCACCGCGGGGCTCTCCCTCAGGCATGGGAGCCCCGCGTCACCACTTCTCCTCTCGGACAGCCACTCCGTGCGCGCGGGCTTCCCGCGGAAGGCGGAAGTCCCGCCCCACGACAGGCATGACGCTGCCTGACTTCCGGTTTTCGCGCCGAATCGGGCCGGCGGCGGTGATACCTTCACTCCAGATTCAGCCAGCAGGGTTAACTATTGTAGGGTGATATCGCGAATACAGACGTACTGCTGTGGCAGAGTGATTTGTGTACAGTAAGTTTATTTTTTTTTAATATATTATTGGCAAGAAGTAGCACACTGCGTGTGACGTACCTGCAGGTACGTTCTATATTTCGAATAGAAGACACTCTGTAGTATCGTAAACATTCTGGCAATCTGTTCATTATCCCCGGAGAATTACATTTCGGCTTAACAATGAGTCGACAAAATCCGAGCACAAAACACCACGCATGATGGTTAAGCTCTCTGAGAGCGTATGTGTTTTTCAGCTGTCTTCTTCGTGTACTTTGTGCTCCTCTGCGCACCCGTGTGTTTCTCGCCTTGCTCTCCATCCCCCAGCTGCCATTCTTGCTTATTCCCTCTCACTCACCTACCGTTACCTTTCTTGCTACCCTGCCCCCCTGCGTTGGCCATGTGCTTCCCCATCATCACCTGCCTGCCCTTTTTTGTCTGTCTTCCCGCATGCCCTCTATCGTACTTGTGCTTACCTATCAACGTTCGCTTTTCGTGTGCTTTCCCCATCCTCAGTTGTCCATGTGCGTCCCCATTATTGTCTCTCACGTGTCCTAGTCTTACTTACACACATCCTTCTCTCCCACCCTCCTGCCTCCTTTTTGCCTTGTTTTTTTTGGCAGTGAAGAGGCCCCGGCGACTGCCACGTTTTATCTGTTTACGCACGCAAGGGCGAACGTTAAAGGGAAGGATAGGAAGTGCTTTTTTGCAGGCTCCGGCCAAGCTCGTGCCAGCGACAGGACCCGTGCAACAGGTGATCTCTCCGCGCTCGAGGGTGGCAGTGCAACACGCGTCTTGTGGTGTTTGTTAATACAAATAAGCTGCTGAGCCGAACTGTAATGAAGCAGATGTCAATGGGATTCGCGCAATTATGTGTTGTGTGTAGCGCTGTATGGAAGCCGTTTTAAATGCTATTCCGAAAAAATCATCGACCCACCAAGCAATCTAGGCCTTTTGTTTTTTTGCATATTTATATAGCGCGAACTCGACCCAAAGGTATCGGAGCGCTTTACACGAGCACCGTATTTACACTGGCACAGGGAGATTAAGTGTTTTGCCCAGAATCGCAGGATGTGGATGCAACCCCGAGGCTGGAACCCTTGTTTCCAGCACCAAAGTTGGCAGTCTAGCCGACGGACCACATCCTCTCCCCTGATAGTTTTACTTTGCACCGCTCTGTGAGTCACCTGTTACTGTTGTAATGCAACCCATTGCAATATTACAGACACACTACACATCACAACAGGTGTATATTGTGTTAAAAAAGCTCTTTTATTTAAGTCAGTAGTCTTGATATCAGCACTGGAAGAATGAAAGGATGAATAGGCATAACGCTTTGCAGAGAAACAAACTTATTACTAAGGTGCTGATTTACAATTGTGCAGACAGCGTACTCTGTCACAGATGTGGCGGAATACCCTGTCCCCCAAAGCCTTGCCCCTTCCACCTTATTTCGACTTGGGTAGACTATCAGCTTCCGTTGACGGAGCCGCTGTAGGCTCAATCGATGGAAAGCTTCCGCCGACGGCCTGATGGAGAAGGGGCCATTAGAGGAAAGACTTTCTACCCCTCTCCTTATTAAAGGTAAATCCTGCTGGTGAAGGACGAATAAAATAACAAGCATTTGCAATGAAATAGGTCTCGTAATTACGCGAGTTTGAGCTATTGGCATTATAAATGACAATGCCTTTTATTTTTGTGTCTGTTTGTAAAACATAAATAAAAGGCATTGTTATTTACAATGCCAATAGCTCAAACTTGCGTAAATGCGAGACCTATTGCATTGCAAATGCTTGTTTTTGCTGTATCTAGAACTCTTAGTGTTTGAATTATGTATATGTTTGCAATCACATGTTTAAGCTGTTTGACCTGGATATAGAACACTATGTATAATGTTACTCTCTACAGCTTGCATTCTCTGACTAGTTGCTAACTCAGAAAGCCTCTTCCACTAATCTCCTAAACACTGCATGAGAAAGTGGCATTGATTTACTCTCACTTGATTCCTCTCCGTTCTTTCTTCGGAGTGATCCTCTTTTTGGCTTCCATCCCCTGCATATCTTCTATTCTTCTGAGAATAGTAGTTTAATTAAACAATAGTCTCCTCTGTCTCTTGCCTGTCTGCCCCAATCCTGCTTATTGTAATTCTGCAATTGGCTGATACCTCATTTCATAGATCACAATCTCTCCTCTTTAAATCCCTATCCCTGTAACCTAACAATAACTAATCTCTGCCAGCCTATCTATTCCACCAACCATTCACCTGAAACCACATAGCCCCCACTAATCATCACACTTACCTGGTATTAATATATAACAAAGTACTTTGAGTAAATGGATGCAATTTCTCTTGAGAGCACATTACTAATCACAATAATCAACAATAACCACTGGACTAACCACTAACCTTGGGTTCCAGAGTAGCGTGCTAATCGCTGTAAAGCGCTTCAATGTCTCGTCAGGGGTAGTAAGCACTATATAAATCCAATTGCAATTACAATTGCATGACAGACGTGGAGGATTTCTCATTCATCTTATTACAAAGTGCATTACAGCCTATGTTTGGTACTTGTAATATGGCAGAGGGGATATCCGTCACATTTGTGGAAGTTTCACATCTGAGAAACCCTAAATAAGATCCTGTGTGTTTCAGCTAAGAGAATGCCTGCTATTAATTTAGCATATTTTTAGTGTACGCTTAATTGCAGGATTGTATTATGTTTATAATTTTCCGTAGTAAGGCACCACTGGAAATCATCCACTGTGCACATGTGAGCAGCTCACAATTTATAAAGGCATCAAAACATGATGCGTTGGGGGTTTCAGAGATAAAGTTGAGAAATTAGGTTTCTGTTGAAGTCAGATGGCAAAAAGAAGTTAGACATGCATTGGCAGTAGGATGGTAAAGAAAAAGAATCAGGTAGGAAAGGAGACAAATGGTAAATAGATTTCCGGAAGGAAGAGAGATAGGCGGTGCGTAATTTGTAAAATTTGTAAAGAACAGGTGCTTGTTTTTCCCTGTTTTGTCCCTTTGTCACTGTTTTTCCGCTTTTCTCTTTCTCCTTTCCTTCTTTTGGGGTTTTTCTCTCCCCTGCTCTAGATCAAAGCCTGTTGAGGAAAAATAAATGTATGTCCCCAAAAATAAGTGCATCCAAGCAGTGGGGAGACTCTATGTGACGACTGAACAGTAAGGACAGATAATCTCATAAACAGAAAGTAAAGATGAATGGAAGAGAAAAGAGTGCTGACAGAATTTGAAATAGGCCTAGATTATATATATTGCACCACTGAGATTACAAAACATAATCAAGACTTCATGGTAAGCGGTGCAGAGTCTGACGCAGGATGTAGGAAGTGGAAGCAGAGGCAGGAGCTTCAAGGTTGGAGTTTGAGCGAGGCTAGTGAG
This sequence comes from Triturus cristatus, assembly GCF_964204655.1. NCBI lineage: Eukaryota > Metazoa > Chordata > Amphibia > Caudata > Salamandridae > Triturus > Triturus cristatus. Next base: position 277,782,195 of record NC_140580.1, on the reverse strand, counting down.
GTTTGCGGCGGCTGCGGTGAGGCTGAGGAGAATGGTGCCATGAGAAGCAATGTTGTGGAGTGTCTGCTTGCAGGGACTTCAGCGTCTCGTGTCAGCATGGAAGTATCTTTCTCCTCTGGTTTGCCCAGCAAAGATGTGGTGCTTATATACTCAAAAGGTACCCTCAGGATTTGTACCTAGATGTGTTATGGTACTGTGGGCATGTCGGCTGAGGATGACGATACGGGTGACCCTTATACAGAGGTATTATGCAGAAGATGGTAATTCTTCTATGACACTGAGAATCCTCATGCATAATAAATTAGGCTAGTTTTCGGAGAAAACCACACAACATTCATGTAGCACCTAACTCGGTAAAAGGTCAGCACCAGAACCGTTATGTAGAATAATGGTAGGACAAATGTAGGTAAAAGGCCGTGCAACTACTTAGGCCTATATTGGGGTACATTGGGGTTCATAACAGCAAATGGCATCTCAAGAGACATTTGAGGTGCAAAGGGGGTCTGCCCGGGGGCTCCCAGTCTACACAGGCCTCTAGAGCAGCGGCCCCGCTGACAACAGTCCCTCACAGCTCTTGACTTCCACATCACCGGGGTAGGCACACGAGTTCCCACAGTACATGATGGTTGCTAATGCCATTGATCAATATACTTGCAAAACAGGCACCCCTTCACCCTGACAGGACTTAGCATTCTGGGGCTTTTGCCCCCCGCGTTACCACCAAACGTTCCCACAGTCCCAGCTGGTGGGGTGCCGGTCACGCCTTGCAGCACCGAGGTGCAGTATCAGACAGAGACACATACCGCGCTGCATCCAGCTCCCAGGAAGGGGAGGTTTGTGCCAGGACCTCCTGCAGAGCTCGCAGGCCTGCGTCTGCCTTGAGGGTTGGCAGAGTATGCATTGGGTATACTGAGCCTGCATGACATCGGGACTGCGAGTGAGGAAGGTGGCAAATCCTTCATGCAGAGCGAGGTAAGCCAAGTCCTAGAGAAGCTCTTAGGAAGAAGCAAAATAGAACGGTAGAGATTGTTGAGCTCTGGAGCAGAGGGTGGAGTATGAGCTAAGGTAAGGCCATAGGGCTGTGGCACACAACTGGTAGGTGCTGAGGTGGCCAGCTTTAGGTCGGTGCGGCTTGTGCCTTCCTGATTAGAACCACGTAACAGCTAAGCCATTACCATTTTTACTACAACATTGTCACTATTCCCCCTCCCCTGCCCTTGATCTTGGCCAGTAAGCTCAGTTTTGATTGCAATTCCCTGCTGGGACACACAGCGCATCCCTCCTTGAAACGCAACTGGGCTGCAACAAGGCAGCCACAGGCTAAGAATAGGCCACAAGTTCTCAAAACAGCCAATTCAGAACCATTGTAGTGAGATCCGATCCTTTTAAGACACCATAAAGTATCTAAAAAAGACGCAAGGCTCAACTCATATTGGGTATCTGGGCAGTGAACGATAAAGGGCGATTTGTAGCCATGGGAGGAAGGCTGCATCGGCTCTGGCTTTTACTGTGAGACAACTGGGATTGGGCCCCACATAAATCAATGGGAGGTGGGGCCTGTTGACACCCATTGGAATAACTTGGGAAAAAAGATTACAGCATGTGATCAGGGACATCCGGGGGTCCAGTGGTGACCCAAAAGAGGAAAAGGAAGACGCCAAAGCAGCCAGGCCAGCCACTGGTACTGACACCTGTAGCGGTATCACTACAGCAAACTTCAGCAATTTCACTCCTGCACTCCCCCTGGTTCCCTAGGGAGGCCAATAAAGGGCTGGTACAGCCGAAGATTATGTCTAACTTTACCTTCTTGAAAGACGCAGGGGGAGTCTTATTTTCAAGCAACATGAACATCAAAGGGCTTCCTGCTCCCCTATGCCCGACAGTACTAGTACAAAACCATCTGAGAGGACCAGCTACACCCCAGCAGACGGTGGAGTCAGCCCGAGAGCCAAAATCAGCCCTTAATGCCTCAAGCTCGTAGAACACACTGAGCTGACTGAGGAAACAGTGATGAAAATAGTATCCGTCCGACTGCAGAAAAGTTCTCGCAGCCAACACTCAGTCAACCGCGCGGAGTGGGGATGACCTGCTCGAGTTAATAAGCCAACTTGAAGGAGGAAGGAAAAAAAAGTCAAATGCTCAGGACTGACTCACAGCCAGGGCTAGGACCGGGATCCCATAACAACTGTTCAACTCAGCCATGTTGTGCTGTGGCTGCTACTATCCGCCCCACTGTGCTGAGTCTTCAGGAAACAGCTATCAATTTGGCTAGTACAGACAACGAGGACTCAATAGCAGCTGTGACTGATACCTTATGTCTCTACTCGAACAAATGGGAGAATGTGCTTGCCTCATACGGCAACAAGGCACAAACAAACTCCAGCCCTAACCCAAAGGAAGCTAGAACTCAACAAGGAGCCTTATGGTCAACCATGTTAAGAATTCTGCAGAGCTCAGAAGAGGCACTCAATTTTCAAGAAAACATAATGGACATACAAATTAGCCTCCTGAATAATCTAGCAATGTATGTGTCAGGCATTGATGAGAAAATTTGCAAACCTCAACAACTTAATAAAGAGAGCACAGGCTGACGCACAGGGAATAGGGCAGAGGTGCAGCTATTCCCCTGTCCTAGACAAGTTGTCAACACTTCCGGCACCAATGTCTAATCTACTGGTTGATCTCAAGGACATGAATAAAGACAGGCCCCAAATGAGGATAGGACCCCTGAAGACTGAGGCAGGCCACTCAGAGGCACCACTTACAGCAGAGTCAGAGGGGTTGAAGTGTGGCCACCCTTCTGGCTGGAAAAATGAAGGCCTGGAGACTGCTGGATCTGACCCTGGGGTGGAACCTTCATCAATGGCAAGCTCACCAGAATCTGATAGGACCCAATAAAACATGGACAGACCACCAAAACAGAAGAGAGCAAGGAAGCGAAAGGGCCACAACAAAAAGCTCCTACGGCCTAGCAGGCTGGCAGCCTACCCAGTCTTCAATACGAGACCCAGGCTCCACTCCACTCACTTCCCCCTACAGTCCGGATTCGACACATCACTTCTCCTGCATGCAGCAGAACTGTCACATTGCCTCCCCAAGGACTCAGGAACTGACGCATCCCTTTGTTTCTTGTCGCTTCCCATGGACCAAGTTGCTTGAAACCTTTTAAAAGTCATATTCTTGTTGCATGCATGTTGGGTTTCTGTTGTTTTGGTCTTGTGTTGGTTTAGATAAAGATGCCTTATTTTTCTAAACTGGTGTGGTGTCCGTTTGTGGTGTTATCAGTGTATTGCTGTGTGTTTTGAGTACAAATACTTTACACATTGCCTTTGGGATAAGACTGTCTGCTCGTACCAAGCTACCAAAGTGGTGAGCAGAGGTTATCTAAAATGTGTATCCCCCTTACCCTGACTAGAAGCAAGGGTCCCTACTTGGACACAGGTACCTACCTCTGCCAACTAGAGATGCCCATTTCTAACACAACCCAAGAAAATTATAATGGTAAACGTCTACATTCACCCCAATGCTGCAACCAGGGCTAGGCTAACAGACAATCCTGGCTCTAAGGCTAAAAGAACGAAACTATGAAATGATAGTTTCAGGATACTTCAACATGTGGCTAATGAACAAGCTGCTGAAAAACGACTTCAAGGAGACCCAAGAAGCCTTTTGGATGATATCAACTCAGATGGCCCCTAGTGGCAAAAATAAGACAGGGGAGGTCAAAACCCTACAAGGAAGCCTAAAATATTTAGGCCTTAGAGCATTAAATGGTCATTACAACCCCGACAAACCACATGGCCCTTCGTTCCTATCCAGATCTGGTGCATCACTCATTGACTACACATTTGTAAGCCTCTCACTACTGCAGGTTATTAGTTCTTAAGAGTTTGGCAAGAAATTGGAAAGCGACTACCGGTCCCAAAATATAATTCTAGACTTAGCCTTAGAAGCACATGATGGAGCGCGAAAACCCTGGTAACGGGGAAAGCAAAACCCGTACCGGTATCCTCCCCTGCGTCACAGACCCAACGTCACACTAACTCATTCACACATGCAGTCATTGGTGGGGCCCATAACACCAACACTCACACTAACCATTCACCGGTCTGCACACAGTTGGAGGGATGAGCGGTTCGAGCGCTCGACATGTGGGGGAACACCTTATAACCTATAGGGAAAGAAAAGTTAATTTACAAAATATACATCAATACCCCTTCCACCTACAGATCTCAACCCTAAACATCAAGGCACTCCTCCCACGTGGTCAATGGACCAAATAGTTGGATTGGTTGATGGTGATTTAGAGCCATCTAAAACACATTTTAAGATTTAGATCTTACCCTTCTTAATAAACCACAAACTCATTTCTTGTTGATCAATATCTGTTTATCTAAAATTTCTTGAAAAGTTAGATTTGCATTTGGGAAGTTTATATCAAATTTCAAGTAAATCGCAGAACATCATATTTACCTAATCTGGCTATCTGAAGTCCTCTAAATCATTAGGTCTGCATACCCAGATCTGTCGTCATTCGTCTAAAAGTTCAAAGTTCTTTGCTCAGCACGCTACAGTCTCAAAGGATCGATAAAGACCAGAGACGTGGTTTTTTAAAAACCCTGGAAATACTTCACACAGACACCTGGATCATGATCACGATAGGGGACGGCTCCCATTTATCAAGGAAAATCTAAACCATGCAAGGGTTTAAACAGGGATGTGGCCCCAACATTGATTAACCTGTCCCTTGCAGACCTCACACCCTCACTAAATGGAGTGAACTCACACTCACCCAAAGTGGGGGGCTTCCAGTTATCAAACCTACTGTATGCGTATGATTTAGTCTTGCAAACAGAACCAGGGTTAACCTACAGCACTTGTTGAATGAAACCCTTGCCTACTGTGAAAAAACATGGACATACCACTAACAGGAAAAAACAAAAATATTACCAGTGCAAGTAAAAATGGCACAGAACCATACCTGGCATCTTGGGGATGAAAGAATTGAAACAATAAAAAGCTTCAAATACCTTGGAGTTTATTTCAATGGGAACGGAAGCTATAGCGACCAACTGGAGGAAATCAGGAAGAAGGGCAATGCGTTGGCCTTCGGTTTGACGTCTCTTTGCAACAAGCTTAAAGGCCCCATGCTAACCCCCATCTTACAGGTAGCACAAGCTAAGATCCTTCCAACCTTGACATTTGGGAGCACTGCTCTCAGGGGCAGGGACAGTTCTACTCTGGACAGAAGGCTTCTCATAATATACAGGTGATTTTTCCAACTACCTCCGAACACATTGCCTGTTCAAATAAGGCTGGAACTTGGTATCCTCAAACAGTCAATGGCTCAGAAGGCGGCCTTTGTGTCATGTTGCCACACGTTTGGAAAGGCTCCAGAGGGCTCCCTGGGTGGCCACCTTTGGTGGAAACTGGAACTAAGGCTGAGCTCCCCGCACATGTCTATCTAAACCAGGCCTTGAATTTACTCAGCTTAAAAAACACTTGAGGCTTATCTCTAGGCCACTGGGAGCTAAAAAAAATAACCAAATCCAGTGCACAGTTGTTATTAATGCTTGAGGATAAAGATAACCTGTCTAACCCTAGTCATGGGTGGATGACACTTCAAAACTACACCAGGTTAAAATCACAGGGCTACCTTGACGAAACCTATGGCAATTGGGCTAAGGTGCACTGAAGTACAGGCTGGGTTTATTAGCATTATTAAGGCACTCCCCCCATTGAGAGGAAGCCCAGTGCAAGACATTTGCTGGTTATGCCTGCAAGAAATGGAGAACTTCATCCACGTCTTATATGTGTGCAGCAACAATATTGGGGATCGGCGTGAGCTTTTGTGGAGGAAGTGGAGAAACCGGGCATAAGATCATGCAGGGAGGCGGTGCTGTCCCGCGTTGACCTTACGGATATCAGCCTGAACTGTGCCATGGTCAAATTCCTTCAGAGATAGATTTAACAAGAGGGCTGCGAGTAAGGAGTCTGCAGTCGGTAGAGATGCGGAAGCTACTTGAGAAGTAACCACTTGAGCATTAACACTCAAAAGCTTGCAATTGCCCGCAGCTAGGCTCAAACCAACAGCACAATACTCGAAGGAAAGAAAAATGGCACTTGAACTTTAAACTGCACCACCCGACCCCCTTGATGGCCACTCTATCGGTTTACTTACAGCTTTTTTTCCAGCAATTAACTGACATCCTTGTACTGTCATGTCTTATTGCTTACTAATTCCCGCACCAGATCTTATATTTTATTTTTTAAAGTTTCATGAAATGCTTTTAAAACTGATTTTTATTGACCTTACTGCTATGAAATTGGTCATTTTATGTGCTTTGTATATGTTTTATCATGTAATATATTGCAATGGTTTTTATTAATCATGCATTAAAGATTTACTTACTTAAAAGAGTTTATGAGCTTTTCTTTAACTTCTAACAAAAAGTTTCAAAATCCACAGAATCATGTAATCAGCTTGCTGTTTGGTCACAAAGGGGCCAAGGTGGTTAGGTGCAGAAGGATGTGAGTTAATAGGACATGAGAGTTAAGGGAAACGTGTCAGTTTTAGGAGAGATGGGCAAGGCCGAGAGAAGTTGGGTGTAAAGGGCTAAGGTGACATGAACCAGAGAGTAGGTTAGCGAAAACAGGGAAGGACTGCAGGAGCGGGGCTCATTATCCCACTTATTGAGTTCTCTGAAAAAGGAGAAGCATCTCCAGAAGTGAAAATAAGGGGTAGAGAGCAGCATAGCTTTGCTGTGGAACATGGGTGTGTGGGCATAGCCCATCCTCTGTGAGAAATTTGGGGCCGGTCCTACCCATACCCACAGTGAAAAAATGGCTACTAGGTGACACGTGCCAGCCCTCATTCCGTTAGATTAGCTGAGACACAAAGAGAAGACGGAAGATTAAGGCCCCAATCTCGATAGGGCTGCACAAAATGAGTGTACAAATTAGGTGGTATGTAATTTGTGCATGGTTATGAAAAAGGCGCCTTGATTTGCAGAATGTCATATGAAAAGCTCATACTATTTCATCCTGGGGTGCACAAACATGGCATGTGCTTTATTTGGTCCCATAATTTCCATCAGGTTTAACCTCGCAAAAATCACGATAGCAAACACCCACAATTTGCGACCAAATTTTAATTATCACCTCACTCTTAATAGAGGCCTGAGAGAGATACAGAAGGAAAAACACATTTTATATTTTGCGATTAGCCACCCCAGACTAACTTATTTCTTATTGGTGCATCAATGTGTATCAAACAATTCAATGAGCCACACAGTTTCAAGTAGTGGCGAAATGTAATTTTATATGTATGTATGTGGGATTTATGTGTGATGGGAGAGCTGCCAAGTTTTTTTTTATGCCACTGAAATTGTGCGAGGTTCACAATTGCTGCAATTCATAAAGTTTGCAAAGTTTCTGCCAGTTAAAATTCCCTTTCCACAATATACATTAATAAAATGCGGTTGAGATGGAAAATGTTTGCAGACATTTACCATTTAAGATTACCTTGTTCAATTTTTTTCTTGGCACAGGGACAAATGCATGTCAGAGTTTTCTCCACATTTGCCTTTTTTGATTTAAATTAATTGAACAGCTCATTCTCTTATGTCTCAATACTTGGGTGCCTTTTCCCCTGTTTTCATCCTCTATGTGCAACTTTTCACACTTCTCTCCCTTTCAGTTTCCTGTGCCTTTACCCCCACTTTTCAGCCTTTTGTACCACTTTGCCACCTTGTATGCCTCTTTCAACTGTATTTCTTAGACTCTTTCTTCTGCCTCCTCCTCACTCGCTCTTTCAGCCTTTTTTGTTGCTCCCACAGCAGCGCCAGTTCTGCTTTGTACTCGCCCCCCCTCCTGCACCTTTTCCGGCCTTCCCCACTCCTTACTGGCTCTCCTGCTTGTCTCCTTCCTACCTCTTTTTCCTCTGCCTGCTAGTACCACTAGCCGTCCCCGCCCTCTTCCCCCCCTCCCAGGACTTACTTAATGGTAACTGTGATGCAACCTTGCATGGAGCGTGTGCAGTGGGTGTGCGGCACCAAAGCTAGGTCCATCTGCTCCCATACACACCTGGACCACAGGCGGCACCACGTACCCAGGTCTGATCATCCCCCACCACTACACCACTGTTATCCTTCTCTCGTTCAGCCCAGGCCTGCAGCAGCACACCCACACACATCCCCATGCACCAACAACTTCACCACCCACACAAGAAAATGCCTCACAAAACACTAAACCAGCACCTCAACAGCCACTTGTATGCAGGCTTCTCAACACCTGCTCACTAAGCAAACACACCACCGAGGTCTGGGATCTCCTCAGCAACAGCACGCTGGATCTCCTCTTCCTCACAGAAACCTGGCTCAACCCAGCATCAGCACCAGACAATGCTGTGGCTATCCAAACGGGTTACAGATTGCATGCTTGTCAGGACATCCCTCACAAGCCAGGAAGAGAACTCACAATCATCCTCAAGGATACAACCAAATGCACCAACTTCATCAATACCCTCTTCATAGAACACATGCACTTCAGTCTGTAAATGGACAGCAGAAGCACCCTGAAAGGCACCCTCACAGATCAACTACCAAGACCATGAACAAAGTCAAGGAACCTCATCATAGACTTCATTGTTTCCTTCATCATCAACTCCAAGGGCTTCATACTACTTAGCAACCTCAATTTCCACCTTGAAGCCCCAATGGACCCCTGCTCCACAGCCCTCCTCGAAAGCCTTAACAACATTGGACTCACCCAGTTCATCACAGACCCTACACACATCACAGGACATACTCTGGTTCAAATCTTCACCATCAGTGACAAGATCACATATGACTCTGCCTCAGCACTCACATGGACCGGCCACTCCATCATACACTTCCAAATCACCACTCCATGAGTCAACGTGCCCACCAGCATCAACCTACCTAGCTGTAACTGGTACAAAGTAACAGAGGCTGACTGGCTCAGCATCCTCAAAACAGACAAACCCAATACCATCAACAACCTCGACATGGACATCACCAACTTCAATGAATGGATCAAAACCTGTGCAGACTCCCTCGCATCCATACAGACAGACAAAGAAGCACCAACAAACAATCCAGCTGGTATGCAAACGACCTCTGGGAATCCAACCGCCACTGCACTCAGCTAGAAAGAAAATGGAGGCCCTGCCACAATGCCGACACCAGAACCACCTACAAGGCTGCACTCAGGCGCTACTACCAAATCCTGAGAGACACCAAAAGAAGGACAGTAACCAAATGCATAGAGGCTAGCTCCAACAGCTGCAAGGAGATCTTCTTGATTGTCAAAGAATTCACCAAAGCCCAGGCCGCAGCCCACACCATCACAACATCACAAGAACACTGCAACAACTTTTCAAACTTCTTCCGCAGCAAAATAGAATAGATCTACAGCAACTTTGAACAAAAATCAGACCCCCAAGATCTCATTGCCAACATGACCACCGCCAACACCTGACTGAATGGAAAACAGTGGCCGAAGAAGACATCACAGCGATCATAAAAACGTTACTCTTAGGTGCCCTAATGGACCCATGACCCCATTACATCTACAGCATGGGAGGACCCCCAATGGTCAATACCCTCACCCACATCATCAACACCTCCATCAAATCGCCACCTTTCCAGCAGATTGGAAACATTCAGCAGTCAAGCCCACCTCAAAAAACAATCGTCCAGCCACCTCAAACTCCAGGACCTACTGGACCACACCAATTCAGGATTCTGTAGCAACCATACCACGGATATGCGACTCATTGGGGCTATAGGCCAAATCTGTACCATACTGGACAATGGAGAGGCCACAGCCCTCATCTTAAATTAACCTATCTGCTGCCTTTGATACAGTTTCCCACCATACCCTCATCACAAAACTGCACAACTGAGGCATAAATGACCGGCCCTCATCTGGATAAGCTCTTTCCTCACTGGAAGAATATAGTGAGTCAGACTACCACCCTACACATTGGAATCCAAGAAGGCGATATGCTCTCCCAGGGCTCATCGCTTAGCCCAACCATGTTCAACATCTACATGAAACCGCTCTCTAACATCATCAGCTCACAAGGCATTTCCATCATATCCTATACTGATGACACCCAACTCATCCTTTCTCTGAACGAAAAGCCCACCAGAACCAACTTCTCCAACTGCATGATCAATTTAGTACATTAGATGACATCTAGCTGCCTGAAACTCAACTCCAACAAGACGGATGTGCTGAACTTCTGAAACAAGAACTCTCCTTGAGACTCCACCTGGTGGCCATCAGAGCTCAGACCCTCACACCAACTTACCATGCCAGAAACATGGGAATTTATCTGTAGCACAAGATCAACATGACAGCACAAGTCTACACAGTCAGCTCCTCCAGCGTTCAATATTCTCCACATGCTCCACAAGATCTTCAAATGTCTACCCATGAACACCAGAGACACCATTACGCAAGCCCTCATCACAAGCAGATTAGACTACAGCAATGCACTGTACACCAGGCTCTCCAACCATCTCCACTGATTCCAGGTCATCCAGAACGCTGCAGCAAAACCCATTCTTAACCTCCCACGACACACCCACATTTCACCACACCTCAGATGCCCCACTGGCTCCCCATCCACAAACGCAGTCAATTCAAACGCATGCATAAAAGGCACTGTACAATACTGGACCAACATACCTGAATGACTGCATTTATTTCCACCAACCCACCAGACACCTACGCTCAGGATGACTCTCACTTGCACACACCCCACATCCACAAAAGCAGAATGGGAGTTCGAGCATTCTACTATATCACATCCAAGATCTCCCTTAACACATCAGGGGCTCCTCCTCACTTCTTGAATTCCACAAGAAGCTGAAGGCCTGGCTCATCGACTAATTCTGTGGGGCGAACACCCAACAATATTAGTCTTATGCCTACATGCCTACTCCAGCACCTGGAGACCCTCACAGGTGATTAGTTGCGTCATACAAATCCACATACCATAACAGATTTGCCATGCAAACCTCTGGAAAGCATACAATTGTGCAACTTTGTGAAGTGTTATCTTTCCCATAGGTTAACATTAGGATTATCTTATTACACTTTATAAGTGTAATTTCCAATTGGGAAAAAATAAGTTTGGTGTCTCTGGACTCACAATTTAAATTCACAACTTATGGTAAAGTTGGATTTTTAGTTTACAAGTCTGAAAATTCCTCTTTTAGAAAATTGGCATTTTCTTACTTTAACCATTCTGTGCCTTCTGCCTGTCTGGTGTGGGTGACAGCTGGGCCTTGTGCATTCCCTCTAGACAGCCACACACAATGGGAACTTAGGTGTGATGTGATGGGCCTTAATGGGCCATTAACTGGCTTGAGGGGGGCAGAGCTAAGCACAGCTCCACATGCACCTAATTAGGCCGTGCCCTGTCTCCACACAATAGGCCTAACAACCCTGTATTGTCATTCAAGCCAGCTTGCAGCCAGGGAAGGGGAGGAAGGGGATTCCCTGCACTTCATAGCTACTGTCTAGAAGCTTTGCCCACCTGCCAGAACCAGTATAAATAATGGACCGCAGACACCACCACTTCAGTACACTTCTAGTCCTGAGGACATTCTGCCAGGAAAGACTGCTGTGCTGCTAAAAGGACTATCACTCCTGCTGTGCATGCCGTGCTGCCTGCTGTCATCCTTGCCTGGGAGTGAGAAGGACTGGACCTGCATCTCTACATCCTCAAGAACTTAAGTGACTCCATGGGCTTGTTGGCTTGTCTCCTGTTTTCTGAAGTCTCTGGGACACAATAGACTTCCAAATCACATGCTACAACACCTGGACTCTGCCATCTGTTATTCTACCCTGCCAAGGGGTGCCATACCAGTCCTGGACCCTTGGAAGTTAGCCTAATATACTCTGCCTTCTGTGGTCCTTCTCGGAACGGACGACGCGAAGTCTTGCAAAGCAACTCTGCGCAGACCACGCACCAGGATTTAAGGTAGTGTGTTCTACAGGTGCAGGTGGGTCCCTGTATCCAGCTAATGCTCCATCCCAGTCAGCCTGAACTTGTGACTTTTTCCCGATCTGGCGCGACCAGATAACCACAGTTGGTGCTTTGCGCTTTTATGCATTATTTTCACCTCAACTTTTAAAATTGCATATCTCAGGATCTACTTATTAAATTTTGGGGGTTTTGGTCTTGTTTTGTTCAATAAACGAAGCTCTGTTTTACTAACCAGGTGTGGTATCTTTTTGTGTAGTGTGTTCACTGTTTTACTATTTGACGTGTTGCACAAATAACAAATACTTTACACATTGCTTCTTAAAATAAGCCTGACTGTTCTGTGGCAAGCTACCAGAGGGTGAGCACAGCATAATATAGGGTGTGTATCTGACTTACCCTATCTAGGATTGTGATCCTGTTTGGACAGGGTGCATACCTCTGCCAACCAGAAACCCAATTTCTAACAATATGTTTATGGGGTTTACGGGATTTGGGCACTTGCTGATTGGGGTCATTGTGGGAGGAGGGATGGTAGGCAGTATAAAAAGACAGTTTAATCACTAGCAGAGTACATTTTCAGTTGGCACCAGGAAGGCTTGCAATATAATCAATATGTTACATCCAGTGGTACACCAGGTACAACACCTGTGCAATTGGAAGTATGATATGTGGAGTTAATGCAATGCATTCTGTAAGAATTGTTAAATGATAAATTGGAATATTAGAGGGCTGAACATTCATAGGATCATTATAAAGCGGACATAACTATGATATAAGAAACATGATACAAGAAAAACACCTGAGCGCTGGTTAACAATCTGCTTTTGCCTTTAAGTGGGGAAAATACTAATATATATATACACATATTTTTTCTTTAAAGAGTTTTATATAGCGTGATTTAGACCCGAAGATATCGGGTATCAGAGCGCTTTACATAGCACCAGTTTCATTACACAAGGACACCTTCATTTTTTGTTAGGCACGGGGAGAGTAAGTGATTTGCCCAGAATCACAGGATGTTGAGCGTTGTTGCCAAGACTCAAACCCGGTTCTCTAGCTTTGACGTCGACGGCTCTAGCCGTAGGGCTACATCCTCTCCCCTAATGAGTCCCACTCTCTGTTCCAGGGGAGTTGTTACTCTAATCTTGCAATCCCTCAACTTTCATCTATTGATAATCCCAGAACAGGATGAGTGATAAGGTATCATAGGAAGTGGCATAAATAATTTTTTAATACTATTGAAGTGAGACTGGTAAATAAATACGGCCTTAACTTTGACACTTTCCTAAATATAGGTATAGACAATGGAATTTGGAGAGATGTCAATCAAATGCTGAATTTGAATTAACATAGACTCACTTGTACTACTAGACCTTCTGCGCTGTCTACAATGATGCGGTACAAAAGGGGGTGGTGATGGACGGAGCATCAGAACCAATGAAACACTCACACCCAGTCAACAGATATGGGTTTGATCCATCACCGTTTTTTAACCCACTCTGCCACCCCAGTTCAGACATGGCCATATGCAAATCAGTCTGACCCTGTGCCTCATGGGAACAGTCCAGCCCGAACTGCCAAGCCATGCCTTCCCTGGACCGGAAACAAGCTTCCTAGGACCGGTTTCTGGCATTTCAGCCGTCTTCAGCCAGGTTTGCTTGAATCCAGTGGCAAAGTGAGTAAAGGGACTCAAGTCTGAGCATACCCTGCCAACTTATGGCGAACAAAGCGGTACAAAAGGGGGTGGTGATGGACAATGATAGCATAAATCATGAATGCCGGTGACTTTTTGGATGTCTGGTATGCACAGCATCCAACCACAGTACAATTATTAGCCTACTATGCAAGATGCAAGCTCAAGAATAGACTATTGTCTGGTGTCTATGGGCCTGACATCCTAGATTGGGCACACTGGCATTCTAGGCAGATCCTTATCAGACCATTCCCCAATAGGTCTGGTACAGGACTGCAAGCAAGGTACCTGGCATGCTGGAACATGGAGATCTAAACCAGAATTCTTATTAAATGTCTCTTTCAGGGATGAGCTGCATAAAGCAAACACTGAATACTCGGACCTCAACCTGGTCTCTGTGCCGCGGATGACTATGGTTTGGCAGGGCCTTAACGTGTATGTTGTGGCAAAGGGCATAGCAAAGAAAGCAGAGACATTGAAATTGCTGTGAGAGTGATTAACATGACTTAAACATTCTTTTAGGTAGCTGGAAAAGATTATACACAGGATCATAATTATGAAAACTTTCCAGAATGAATTAACTATTAAGCAATTGCAGGGAGGTTGCAGAGCAGGAAGGAAGATTCCTAGGAAAGCAAGCTGAGGAATTGTATATTAATGAAAAAAATTGTGCAGTATTAACAATCTGCAGAATCTTAATCTACACTCAAATTCACACATGTATACTGACCGGATGCTATTGCATTTGAAACAATTTTGATATGACCTGTTAAAGTGTGTTATCCTGGCTTATGCTATCCATGCTTCAATTAGGTTTTAACACCATCTTGTCAAAATGTATGTCACATTCTATGTTTATTTCTGCTGCACATAGTCAAGCAAGTCATGTTTGCATATTTCTGAATGACACTGTTCTTGAAAAAGGCTCTTTGGCATGGACTTAGAATGTAACATTTTTCCAAGGCTCTTGCATGAGGTATTGCATTTATTCACAATGGTTTACTGTTGTTTATGTAATTAGTTTCTTCTGACACCTCCGGATGACATTAGGTCAGGAGGTTGGGAGGTATTCATTATTCATGTCGTAGGTTAGTGCTTAGGTAGTAAGGCTGGACGATGTTTTTAAAGTCTGTATTCTGATTTGTTTATAATGTATTTTCTTGCTCACACCACGATTCAGCAGATTTCATACTGTTCTATGGGGAGATTTCATACATAAATGTCCGATTTTGGGGGTGAGCCTGAAGTCCTTACCTATGTCACTAGTGATGCTGTCTGACTTCTTACTGATTTTCCTGCATATTTGGAACTTGGGGCTATAAGCATCAAGCATTTTTTGCCTTCGCAAATGGCCAATTTGCAGAATCAGCCGTTTGCAAATGCAAAAAAATGCCTTTCTGTTGCAGCAAACTCTATTTTGCGATTTGGTAACCTGCTACCGAATCGCAAAATGGGTTTGCGATTCCCTATTAGGAAAGGGCGTGTTTAGGGCATCCCTTCCTAATACCTAATCGCATTGGTATGAATGAATGTTTTGCGACCGAAATGCGGTTGCAAAACATTCGCATTTTACCACCTACTTCAAGTAGGTGGTAACCAATTCACAAATGGGAAGGGGTCCCCAAGGGACCCCTTCCCCTTTGTGAATGTCTGTAAATGCATTTTCTAAGAGCAGGTAGTGGTCCCACGGACCACTGCCTGCTCTTAGAAAATGAAAGGAAAAGTTTTCATTTTCTCTTTTGTAAAGCATCCTGTTTTCCTTTAACCTCTTCAGTGCCCATGACGAGATAGTCTCGTCATGGAGCACAGTCGCGCTGTGCCCATGACGAGACTATCTCGTCATGAACCCCACCCACTAATGTAACGCCCGGCAAAGGAGGGGGAAAGGGCGTGGCACAGAAGGGGTTAAGGAAAATGGGCTTCTTTACAAAAAAAGATTGCTTTATTTAAAAGCAATCACAGACATGGTGGTCTGCTGACCCCAGCAGGCCATCATCCCGCTGATTTCTGCAATTCCTAGGGGGTCACAAATTGTGACCTGTCTCATTAATACTCATGAGGTAGGTCATTTGCGATCCCCTAGAAATCGCAGAAAATGTTAAACACACTTTCATGCATTCCATTTTGCGATTTTCGAATTGCGAATCGTAAGAATTTGCAATTAGGCTGCCACCTTCAATCATCTCCACGGAGAAGGCAGAATCAGATAAGGAGTTTGCCTTCAAATCGCGCGCCAGGTATGTCACTTCAGTACCGAGTCATTTTTTTACTATTTAAAGGGTCCCGTGCATTAGCATGCAAGCTGTTAACATGGCGGCGCCCTGAAGTGCACCTTAGGTCATTTCTCACCGCTCTTGCTCCTTAATGAAGCAGCTCTACAAACGCCTCCTTAAACCTAAAACTAACTGCATTTCTGCACTTGAGAGGATGCTAACCAACGCAGATTACCTATTCATTCTATGCCTGACTCTAAAATGATCCAAGACAACCTGATTCGCCTCACAGTGCCTGACCTTAAGATGGCACTGCCTCAAAACTTTATTGTCCAAAAACTTTCCAGTGTATCATCACAGCTCACATTGCTATGCTGGTAATCTCACCTAACTTCTAATGTACAGGCCACAACCTCATCTAACTTTAAAATGGCGACGACATAAGACAACCTGATTCATCTCACAGTGCCTGACCTTAAGATGGCGCTGCCTCAATACTCTACTGTCTGAAAACTTTACAGCATAACATCACAGTCTTCTTTGCTATGCCGGTAGTCTCACCTAACTTCGAAAGTGTAGGCCTCAACTTCATCTTCAATACTCTACTGTCTGAAAACCTTACAGCATAACATCACAGTCTTCTTAGCTACGCCGGTAGTCTCACCTAACTTCTAAAGTGTAGGCCTCAACTTCATCTGATCCCAACTACACTAGGATCTCCCATGACTCGTTGTTGCTCACCCGAAGACCTCCCTTAATTTCAGACTTGCCTCGCAGTGCCTGATCTAAGATGGCGCAGCCTCAAATCCCTATGGTTTGAAATCTCTACTGATTGACAACACAGTTACACTGTTGTACCCGAAGACCCACCTAACTTTAATATCAGGACCCTGGAAGACTTCTACACCACGCCTGTGTACCCTGAGATTCCTCCCCTCCGTAGGCTTCTTCACATCTGTTAATCACATCTGCGCCATTCCCTAACGATCATGTCACCAAGAATAGACCCCACAAGCTCTTTGAACTGGTAAAGCACCAATCTAGTAAATTGACCAAAACACCAAAAGAATCCCCCAAATCTCTAATATCGTCAGAGGAATTCTCCTCCTTCTTCGCTGATAAAATCACGACATTAGGAATTGAACTCAGTACCGCCACCTACTCTCAACCCCTTCCTGACCTGCCCCCTTTTTCTGCACCACCCCCTCTGGCCTCACCTAAAAACCAAGCCCGCTGGACTGACTTTGAATACTATAACAAAGACTCCATCTCCAAAATCCTCTCTACCTTAAACCCTAATAATCACTTTAATGACCCACTACCTTCCAACTGCCTCGCTGCCGCCTCCCAATCCATCATTCCTTGCTGGACTACAATAATCAACGCCTCTCTCCAGCAGGGTTCGATTCCGGACCCTTTGAAAGCCGGCCAAGTCCTCCCTATTTTAAAAAACCATCACTGGATCCAGCCTCCCCTGACAATTTCAGACCTATCTCCAATATCCCACTATTAGCCAAAATATTGGAGAAGTGTGTACAACAGCAACTAAGTCAGCACATCAACAACTTCCACCTACTTGATAACTTCCAATCTGGACGCAGACCAGGGCACAGCACTGAAACCACTATGCTCCACATCGTGGACAATGCCCTCCAAGCCCTAGACCAAGGCAAAACCTGCCTGCTAATCCTCCTTGATCTATCTTCCGCCTTCAATATGGGCAATCATGAAAAACAACTTGAACGCCTCAGAGTCAGGATGGGTCTGGATGGCGTGGTCCTAGAATGGTTCAAGTCCTTCCTCCACAACAGCTCCCAGAGATTCCTCATCAACGGCAACCTATCAGCTCCCACCCCGGTCACGGTTGGAGTCCCCCAAGGCTCAACCCTGTCCCCCACCCTCTTTAATCTTTACTTAGAGCCACTCACTGAAATTCTTCGTACTGCCAACATCTCCTACCATATGTATGCGGACAATACCCAAAAATACATCAATATCTCTTCGCTCGAGGAGATCCTCTCACTGAATGAGACCCTAAAACTGACTGTCCAATGGCTAGCCAATATCCAAATCAAACTTAACGCAAAGAAAACTGAATTTCTCCCCTTCAAAAGCCAATCCGGAGATTCAGATATGGATCAAGGTCATCACAGCCCTGAACTGCCTGTCAACCATTGTGGACTCTGCCAAATCCCTGGGCATAATCCTCGACTGTAACCTGAACATGCAAGACCACATTAACTTGATGGCTAAAGCAGCCAGATTCCACCTGAGCTACCTATGGAAGCTGAAACCTTTCATCGATGCTCCTGACTTAAAAATGGCAGTTCAAGCACTATCATCTCTAGACTGGAATATGGCAGTTCCACCCTCACAGGATTACCCAAGATCTCCTTAGCACTTCTAAAAGCCTGCCTCAACGCGGTCGCCAGACTTCTCACAGGCACCAGGAAATTCGACCACACCTCCCCACACATGAAAGCGCTGAACTGGCTCCCTCTTGAGGCCAGAATCCAGTTGAAACTGGCATGCATTACACCCAAGGCTCTATACACAAACTCCCCCGCTTATCTTGCACAGAAACTTGTGGTATCAGGAGGAAGCAGGAACTCCCGGTCCGCTAAAAACCTCTTACTCCAACCTGCCTTCTTTCAGAAAAAACGAACCTACAATAGGGCGTTCACCTGAAGAATTTGGAACTCCTTTCCACCCGCCATCAGAAGAATACCTTCTCTAGTACATTTCAAAAAGGAGGCCAAATCCTTCCTCATGGGTAAATTCCTTGTCTAAGGCCTGCCCTCAACCACCACATTGTGCCAGTTGAATCTAAGACTATCGCTTCTTCCACAGATCACCAATTCTCCCCGACGAAAATATGTGGGACCTTTGTTTTTACTGACTCTAACTATGACTGTAACCATACACCTGTATCCCCCTTTTTCCCTATGTTCTCAGCACCCCGGCCCTCGCCTTCGTTTGATGATTCTGTATATTTCCGCACTTTAAACGTGTTGTTTGTTCACCACTGTATACTGTGTAAAGCGCTCCGAGACCCTCAGGGGTCAAGTTCGCGCTCTATAAAACACAAAATATATATTATATATATATTAAATTAAATCCTGATTTAAGTTCTAACACAAGATTTACAGGGGATACCAAATATTATAGCTGGTATAGGCATTATATATGGTATCCCCCAAGGGAACCGGACGTACAATCTCGTGGACTGATTTAAAAAATGTGAAAAGATACCTTAGTCTGCTATCAAATAAAAGGCAATTTCAAGTGGATCAATGATTAAAGAGTAACCCTTGAAATGTAGGGGATACAAGAAATTACAGCAATGTGTGAGCCATAATATATGGTATCCCCATAGTAAAGGATGTTGGAAAGTAAAAGGAAGGTCGCTATGTGCCATAGCAATACAGTGCTCATCCATCCAACATAAGACCATGTCAAGTTGAACTCTAGTAAGTTCTACCCCGAGAAACACAGGGGATAACAATTATTATAGCCAGTATAAGCCATTATATATGGTATCCTCTAAGGCAACCGGACGTACAATTTTGTGGAATAATGTAACAAATGTGAAAAGTTACTGTAGCCGGCTATCAAGTACAAGGCAACTTCAAGTTATGAATGGCTAAAGCGTAACCTATAAACATAGGGCATACAAGATATTACAGCAATGAGTGAGCTATAATATTTGGTATCCCCATAGTAAACGATGTTGGAAAGCAAAAGGAAGGGTGCTAATTGGCATTGAGACACGTGTTCACCCATTCAACATAGGACCATGTCTAATGGAATCCTAGTAAGTTCTAAACCAAGAAACACCAGGGATACCCGTTATCATAGCCGGTATAGGCCATTATATGTGGTATCCCTTAAAGGAACCGGATGTAAAATCTTGTGGAATGATGTAAAAGTGTTAAACGTTACTGTAGTCTGCTATCAAATAAAAGGCAGATTCAAGTGGTCAATGGCTAAAGGGTAACTCATGAAACATAGGGGATACAAGATATTACAGCAACGCGTGAGCCATAATAGTTGGTATCCCCATTGTAAACGATGTTGGAAAGCAAAAGGAAGTGTACTATTTGCCATAGAAATACTGTGCTCATGCATCCAACATAAAACCATGTCAGATTGAATACTGGTATGTTGTAACCCCTGAAAAACAGGGGCTACCAGATATTATAGCTGGTGTAGGCCAATATATTTGGTATCCTTTAAGGGAACCAGAAATAAAATCTTGTGGAATGACGTGCAAAATGTGAAAAGTTTCTGTAGTCTGCTATCAAGTACAAGGCAACTTCAATTGGTGAATTGCTAAAGGTTAACCTATGAAACGTAGGGGATACAAGATATTACAGCAATGAATGAGCCATAATATTTGGTATCCCCATAGTAAAAGATGTGGGAAAGCAAAAGGAAGGTCGCTATTTGGCTTAGAAATACGGTGCTCACCCATTCAACATAAGGACATGTCAAGTTGAATCCTGGTAAGTCCTAGCCCAAGAAACAGAGCGATACCAAATATTATAGCCGGTATAGGCCATTATATATGGTATCCCCTAAGGCAACAGGACGTATAATCTTGTAGCATGATATAAAAAATGTGAAGAGTTACTGTGGCCTGCTATCAAGTACAAGGCAACTTCAAATGGTGAATGGCTAAAGGGTAACCAACAAACATCGGGGATACGAGATATTACAGCAATCCGTGAGCCATAATATTTTGTATCCCCATAGTAAACGATGTTGGAAAGCAAAAGGAAGGGTTCTATTTGGCATAGACACATGTGCTCACCCATCGAACATAAAACCATGTCTAATTGAATCCTGGTAAGTTCTAAACCAAGAAACACGAGGGATACCAGGTATGATAGCCAGTATAGGCCATTATATGTGGTATCCCTTAAAGGAACCGGCTGTAAAATCTAGTGGAATGATGTAAAAGTGTGAAAAGTTACTGTAGCCTGCTATCAAATAAAAGGCAGCTTTAAGTGCTCAATGGCTAAAGAGTAACCCTTGAAATGTAGGGAATACAAGATAATACAGTTATGCATGAGCCATGATATTTGGAAACCCCATTGTAAAAGATGTTGGAAATCAAAAGTGTGCTTTTTGCCATAGAAATACTGTGCTCATCCATGCAACATAATACCATGTCAGATTGAATACTGGTAAGTTGTAAGCCCAGAAAAAGAGGGGATACCAGATATTATAGCCGGTGTAGGCCAATTGAATTCGGCTCTCCAAGATGGCCGCCGGGTAGGAGCTCAGCCCGGGAGCTCCTGGATCAGAGATCACCAAATCGGTGAAAATCCCCCTTGTCCCACATCCAACTCCCAAAGTCCCTGCTCTCCTCTTTGGTCCCGTCAATTGCTCCCTGAAGCGGCAGCTGGCCCCTCCGCAGTCGAGTGGGCTCTGGACCCTCGTTGAAGCCTCGTCTGGCTGCTCTGGGGCATGCGACGCACCTGAAGAGGCGAATTGGAGAGTGAAGATCCTTGGTGGGGTTCCGGCCCGATCGGAGAGGGCACCTGGAGCCGCGACTGAGAACTCGACCGTTGCTCCATGCGGCCGGAGCCTCGTGGGGTGGAGCGCAGCGACGGAGTGAAGCCTTGGGCCGCCAGAGCCTACCGGTGAGCAGAGACGCCACAGCTAACATTGGCACCGGGGGCTTTGGGGACATCAGGACTAGGGCTCCCCAGCTGCATCTGAACAAGTTAGAAAGCTCCCAAGAGGTCTGCCTGACTTCAAAATGGCAGCAGTGGGGACAAATACAGACATCAATACCACCGCGAGGGCCACAATCGGCGTGCGGGGTAAATAATGTGCAGGAGGGAAGGAGCAACCACAAGACTGGGGCCCAGAAGGGACAGTAAGGGCAGACCAATCCTCCCCCAAGGGGTGAATCTGACAAAAGCTACATATCAACGAACTGTCCTCCTTTTGACTCTTAGTCTGCTTGACTCAAACATGGCACCTGCAGCTTACAGCTGGGCCTGCCGGGGCCTTACTGCTTGAACAATGCGGGATATCTGATTTCGTAAAGACCTCCACCCTTGAATGCAACACCACCTGAACACCTGGCTGAATGATGGCAATAATTTCCTGCTCACGTGATGTGCTCCTTCTGGCAATTGCTCTCCTTTTTGGTTTGTTTTTTGTTGTATTGTTATTTTATGTTTTTAATAAAAAGATTTATAAAAATAAAAGTAAAGAATTTCCTGCTCTGTAAATATGTAATATATAATTGTCTAAGCCTAATCACTGTTAAAATGTAACCCTGTGTGAATTTGCAACTTGTGTGTATATATAACTCTAACCACTAGTATATGTAGCTGACCTCTGTACTTCTACCATTCCTATGTGATCTTAGAGTTTATCTGCTTGCATCTCTTCCTTGAGTGACTTTATAACTTGTAAATTTGCAATTTTTTTCCATTTGTATCTCTTATGTAACTCATGTAATCCAAAGTCCTTATGTAACACAACTGGTTCTTTTGCAAAGCGCTCTGACACCTTCGGGTGATGTTTGCGCTATATTAAATCGCAATAAATAAATAAATATATTTGGTATCCCCTAAATTAAGGGAACCGGATATAAAATCTTGTGGAATGATGTAAACATTTTTTAAAGTTCTGTAGGCTGCTATCAAATAAAAAACAACTTCAAGTGGTCAATGGCTAAAGGTTAACCCATGAAAAGTAGGGGATACTAGAGATTACAGCAATGCGTGAGCCATAATATTTGGTATCCCCATAGTAAACGATGTTGGAAAGCAAAGGGACGGTCGCTATGTGCCATAGAAATACTGTGCTCATCAATCCAACATAACAGCATGTCAAATTGGGTACTGGTAAAATCTAACCCCAGGAACACAGGGGATACCAGATATTATAGCCGGTATGGACCATTATATTTGGTATGCCTTAAGGGAACCGGATGTCAAATCTCGTTGACTGATTTAAAACATGTTAAAAGAGACTATAGTCTGCTATCAAATAAAAGGCAACTTCAGGTGGTCAATGGCTAAAGGGTAACCCATGAAACGTAGGGGATCCAAGATTTTACAGCAATATGTGAGCCATAATATTTGGTATCCCCATTGTAAACGATATTGGAAAGCAAAAGGAAGGGTGCTATTTGCCATAGAAATACTGTGCTTATCAACCCAACATATGACCATGTCAAATTGATTACTGGTAACTTCAAAACCCAGAAACACAGGGGATACCCGATAATATAGCCGGTATGGGCCAATTATATGTGGTATGCACTAAGAGAACTGAATGTACAATCTTGTGGAATGATGTAAAAAATCTGAAAAGATTCTGTAGTCTGCTATAAAATAAAAGGCAACTTCAACTGGTGAATGGCTAAAGGGTAACCTATGAAACTTAGGTGATACAAGATATAACAGCAATGTGTGAGCCATAATATTTGGTATCCCAATAGTAAACGATGTTGGAAAGCAAAAAGAAGGGTTATAATTAGCATGGAAATACTGTGCTCACCCATTCAACATAAGAGCATGTCAAATTGAATCCTGGTAAGTACTAACCCAAGAAACATAAGGGATACCAAATAATATTGCCAGAATAGGCCATTATATATGGTATCCCGTAAGGGAACCGGACGTACAATCTTGTGGAATGAGGTAAAAAAAAATTAAAGATACTGTAATCTGCTATAAAAAAAAATACAACTTCAAGTGGTCAATGGCTAAAGGGTAACCCATGAAACATAGGGGATATGAGATATTACAACAATGCGTGAGCCATTATATTAGGTATAAACAAAGTAAATAATGTTGGAGAGCAAAAGAAAGGTGGCTATTTAGCATAGAAAAACTGATCTCACACATCCACCATAGGACCATGTCAAGTTGAATACTGGTAAGTTCTAACCCCAGAAACACATGGGATACTAAATATTATAGATAGGGGAGATGATGTTGCCTTACGGCTAGAGCGGTTGACCTCGCACCTGGGGATTCGGCTTTGAATCTCCGCGATGACGCTCAACATCCTCTGATTCTGGGCAAATCCCTTAAACTTCCCGTACCTAAGAAAAATGAATGTGCGCAGGCTTGGGGCGGCTGGCTCAGCTCGTGACTGGGCTGACTTAGGCAGGCTGAGAGCAGAGTATACAAGGCAACAAAGTTTATTCACTTCCCCTCGACACCAGCAATCCATTCAGGTTAACTGTGTGACTCACAGTGAGACTCGTCATGTGATGGCACCTCACAGTCAGTTTTAAAAATATGCCCAACAGCTTCTATCAAGAGACTCGCTCTCTTTATATATTGGTGGGCCGGCACAGTGTGAGCGGGCAACGTGACAGTCACTGCATAATGTGACAATCTTTTGACACGCTGCCGGTACCATCCCAGACCAGATAGCAGCAGTACTGGTGGTGTCTTACAGGCAGCACTGAGTAGCAGCCAGGCAGCCTCATCTCAGAATGCATGCTGTGGCGCAGTCAGCAAGGAGTCGTCAACTTGACTCCTGGAGGAGCGCGGCTGCAGCTGACTCCAAAGACAGCAGCACCCAGGAGGGAGAGAATGATCCTACACCAGCAGCAGGTAAGGGAACCGGCGCCCTCACCTTAATTTCGCTCCACGGAGGCCAGTAGTAGCTTCCCCGGTCAGTTTGGTCTCAAATTCCCACAGATCAGGCCAGAAGAACACGTTAGGGATTTTACTCACACACTCAGCAGGTAATGGGCACCACAGGGATGAAGGGGGTCTGCACTTAGCACCTAAGCCCATTAATGGCAGGCTGCCCCGCCGGCGCTTCACAGCAGATAAACAGCAGTTATCTGCAGCGCCACAAAAAGTAAGGGACCCTGCGTGAGACACCTGGCTACACCTGGAATCTTCTCCCCACACCCTCCAAAAACGCCAGAGAAACCCATACACTCGCCCCCTCTCCACCCAGCATCCCCGCTTCCATACTTTCCTTCCACATAGGACTACCCGGGCACACCCCCTGCACACAAGGCTGCCGCAGATGAGTGTGGCCTACATATAAACAAGCTGGAAGCTGAGCCCTAGGGAGCAACCACCAGGATAGATGCGGCCTCCCTAGAGCCCCAGTCTGTTGGCGCCTGTCTAGCGGAGTTATTCCGGTCCCTAGCATCGACAACTTGATACCTGGTTAGGGTAATGAGGGGTCAGATGTAATGGTGCCAGTCCAACTTTCACATGGCCAGCAGCTGGGTCACTTACGAGCCTGGTATTTTTAGTAGCTCTGTGACGTCTGCAGCCTGCTGGTGTGATCTGGTGCTGCAGGATGGGGCAGGCAGTGGTGTGCCAACCGGGGCTGACACAGCTCAGCTGCACTCCTCAGTTATCATTTTTATTCAGATTGATTAAACCATACTGTCTTTGAAATCAACGGCATCCTGGCTGGCTGTAAGGTGTGCCCCTCACTCTCCTTAGCCTTGCCAATGCCCGTGCTGCTGTCTAGGGAGGGTCATGAGTAATAGGTTAGTGCCCTTCTATATCTGGTGCTTTCCAACAATTTTAAGATCTTCTTAGAGTTTCTCTTTGGTGAAATGGGTGTAATTTCTTATGTTTATATGCTTCCCTCATCTTTATCACTTGACTTTGCTTACAAGAAAGAGACCCTCATAGTTGTTGAAATGTCACTCATAATTACACTGCAATTATGAGAATGTCACAAATAGCAAAGTAAAACCTTGGCAGCTATGCTCCCTTATCTGTCATTCTCTCTCCTCATGTTTTATTTTACAATGTGATTCCATCTGTTCAGAAAATAAAAATTCCATTCTTTCACTTCGACTCCCTGCATATGTTTAATTTTCATTTATTTCACGCTTCCTTCTTCGTATTACTTGCCATTTGCTTAAAAAAATAACAAATCCATTCTTCCACTCCGACTCTTGCATATGTTTAATTTTCATTTATTTCACGGTTCCTTCGTTGTAGTACTTGTGATTTGCTTAAAAATTAAAATTCCATTCTTTCATTCGGACTCCGTTCGTGCATTTATTTAATTTTCATTAATTTCACCTTTCTTTCTTTGTTCTAGATGCGATTTGCTTAGAAAATAAACATTCCATTCTTCCACTCCGACTCTGTGTATGCATTTAATTTTCATTTATTTAACCTTTCATTCTTTTAACTACTAGCGATTTACTGCCTGTCACTTGTGCAACAGTGACTCCAGTGTTAGAGAAAGTCAGATAATTTATAGCATGAGCTTGGTTTGGTATCCCAATCCCATGAAATCGTGTATCCCCGCACTCAGCCCGAGCAGAGATCGTCTGCTTCTGTCTGATCCTGCCCGGGCAGAGTTAATTCTCCGAAGACTTCCGAAGAGCAGGGGATACATGATCCCAAGGGGATACCAGATATTACACAACACCGGCCCTAGCAGCGTTCTGGGGGTTGGAGTCCTCAGGACACTGCACTTCTCAGTCCTCAACTATGTGGTTCCGATATGTGGCTCGAGAAGGGGGGTGCGCCGCCTTCTCCAAATTTAGATCACAGCTAAGGGGATGGGCCTCGATGAGGATATGAGAGGAGGGTTGCATGCTCCCCTCCCCCCAAAAACAATCAGCCAAGGAGAATAAATAAGGCTGGGGAGGGGGGGAAATACCTTACCCTCCCAGATTTTAAGAACAGTGGCCTGGCAAATGAGTCCCTGGGGCCTAGAAATGTGCCAACCCCTCAACCTCTGTCACTCTCTAGGGGGCACAGATTTAAATCCTCATGAAACTGCGATGCCAATTTTTTTAAAGTATGTGTTTTTGGCAAGTTTACACTCATAAATCCTTTTGAAAGAGGTTACTCCAGTGGTGAAGACATGCAAGTCTACACTTAAGTTTAAACATGCACTCAGAACTGGTGAAAATATACACGTGCCAAGCCCCCAAGCCCTGGCCCACCCCAGCCTGGTGACCAGCAAAAACAAAAGATAGAGCAACACCTGGGTGCAGTGATAGATTTAGAAATAATTAAATTTACCTTTGTGAATAGACCCCGGTGTGTTTGTGTGTGGAACCAAAAGGCTTCTCAGAATTCAATCACATCTGTCTTATAGACAAAAACTCCATGAAAAGGTTCCATCTAAATATAGTCTTTTGGCATTGATGTGATGTTTTGCAAGAACTAACCAATGACATATTTCTGCAGGGCATGGCTCTGCAGGTGCTCATCTATGCTCCCATGCACTCCACTAGGTCATATTGCGAAGGCAAGATGCGTGTGACTTGCCAATCACAGTATGAAATACATGCAGTCATGGTTTGCAAGATACGCCTACATTGCACTCCTTTGGCACTGGCAGCAGCAGTGAGTCACCAGTTACAATGAATGCTTGAAGAGCAGCTTGGTAGCAACAGCAGTGGGGTTGGAAGGGCTTTAAATGATATGCAGATACAGGTCTGAGCTCACTCTACCTGTGGTCCAATATAGGGAATACCTAATGCTCCATCAGCAAACTGCCA
Source organism: Triturus cristatus (assembly GCF_964204655.1). Classification (NCBI taxonomy): domain Eukaryota; kingdom Metazoa; phylum Chordata; class Amphibia; order Caudata; family Salamandridae; genus Triturus; species Triturus cristatus. The sequence continues at coordinate 277,754,776 of NC_140580.1, read as the reverse complement.
CTGAGAGTCAAGTGCAGAAGAGGGTACTTGGCCCAGCTGCTCAGGATCCATGGTAGGTCGGGCCCAGTGACAACGGGAGTGAAAGGCCTTAGCCCCCACAGTTGGGCCCAGTAACCTCTGTGTGCCCAGTAGCCCTCTGAAAGGGGTTCTGACATTAGCCTACAGGGATCCTGAAATACCGTCCAGATGCCTGGTTTGATTTTACTAAAAAATAAGCATTTGATATAGGATCAACAAACTAGTCTTATGTGGGCTCATGTACCATACCATAATGTAAAAGAAGCAATGATAAAGGGAGGACCCACGATAAAACCTCATAAATAATGTCACCAATTTACAGCAGGTACCTGGCTTTGTTTATTTATTATTCATCAGCATCAACTTTGAGTCACAGTCCCATTTAGGAACTATGTGACTGGGGCCCCAAGAATCTCCTAAGGTCCAAATGCTCTTAAGGTCATTCAGGTAAGGCCTGTCAATATTTGAATGACAGAAGGAAGGAGGGGATACGACACCAGTTAGAAATTGGGTTTCTGGTTGGCAAAAGTATGCACGTTGTCTAAGCAGGAACCACAATCCTAGTCAGGGCAAGTCACAAACACACCCTAAATTAACCTGTGCTCAACCCCTGGTAGCTTGGCACAGAACAGTCAGGCTTAACTTAAGAGTCACTGTGTAAAGTATTTGTGCAGCACTTCAAACAGTAAAACAGTTGAAACACCACACAAAAAGATACCACACCTGGTTACACCAATAGAGCGTCATTTAGTGAACAAAACAAGACCACAACTACAAACATCCAATAAGTAGAACCGGAGTTATACAGTTTTAAAGAATAAACTGAAATGTTGTGCTTAAAGCATAGAACACCAACCTGAGATATCTAGTTTACAAATATTCATTTCATGATTTTCTGATGATGCACAGAGAACATTAATCTGTGAAAAGGCAGGCTGGGATGATATCAGGTACAGGCCCACTGGGGTAGAGTGTCGACGTTTCGACCCTGGTGCAATGAGGGTAATTTATATCCTCTGCAGGCGGGTCTTCCTCAGGGGCTGTATCCTGACTGTACTTCACCCTAGGTTGCCACCCCTCCCCCCATCCTGAGGAAGACCTGCCTGCAGAGGATATAAATTACCCTCATTGCACCAGGGTCGAAACGTCAACACTCTCCCTCAGTGGGCCTGTACCTGATATCACCCCAGCCCTGCCTTTTCACAGATGAATGTTCTCTGTGCGTCATCAGAAAATCATGAAATGAATATTTGTAAATCCATTAGGGACAGGCCTATCTGTAAAACTGGTGCCACTATGAACCACGACCAGTTTTACTACGGATACCATAATATGTAATTGATTGGTTATTGAATTTGCGTTTTGGATTCCCCTCCTTTATATCTGTCCTACCTCACGAGCACTTTCCTTTTTCACACTCCCCTTGGAGCAACCTCTTTCTCTATTTGGAGCATTGAATATGGTGATCTGTTATAAAAGTAACTAAATAATAAACAGTTACTATTGGAGTGATATTTTGTGCCTTTGTGTCTTTTGAGGATATACTGGTTTGCATTGTTAAGAAAATGGTGGTACATTAATGATACAATGCTAATTCTATATGTACCGGATGCCCTTTGACTAATGAATATTTTTTGTAACTGAATTGTAGATTTAAAGAAGTCTAGGACCATTGTTTCCTATACCAATGGTGAGCATCCATGGCATATGACTGTAATACCTGGGAATTCAAAGTAGTCTGTCCACATGAGGCATTTGTACATGGGAGTACATGATGATAATGACAAGCTGATGTTTTGAGACTGTGCATTTCTCAAAAACTGAAAACTGATATTTCAAAGGCAGTTTTAGTTTTCACATATGGGGTTTCTTCTGGACAATTGAGTTTGTTTGCCCACAGTGGAAAGTAGTATTAGATAGAAAAATGTGCATTTTCAGAAACTGGTGAATGATAATTCAAGCTGAGCTGGGGAGACGTACTGCTGTGCTTATGTCCTTTGTGCCACTGGGCATGTCAAGATTTGAATGTTACTTCATAAGTCAAGGGGAGGCATTTAATATTGAAGAACCTTTTCCCAGCATTTCTGCTGGTAACCGCACTTGGTATACTTGGGTGGTAACTTCTGAAAATCTTGCTTTGGGTGGTCATAGTGTAGTCAATATTTTACAGGTATAAAATGTGCTAGTAGCTCGGGAAGATTTTCCTTGAGCAGAAGTAGCTCTCACTACAGAAAAGGTTGGAGACCCCTGATCTAGATGCTCGTGGCAGCAGCAATAAATGTCAATTGAGATGCACTGGTTACGAGCAGCGAATTGGCGTTCCATGAATGTCTGATGGAAAAGCACTTTATAGCCACGTCCAAGGGCCCAGGGCTGGATTGGCACCACTTGGCAAGGCAAGACTCACAGATGGCAGAGTCCAGGTGCTGTAGCAGGATGAGTTGGAAGACTTTTATGTTTGTGAGACTTCACACAGGAGACAAGCCAGCACGCCCTTGGAGTCACTTTGGTTCTGGGTTGGAGACGTGCAGGTCCTGTCCTTCTAACTCCCAGGCAAGAGGGCTGCAGGTCAGCACAGCAAAGCAGGAGTCCAGCAGAGTGGCAGTCCTTGTAGCATCACAGGGCTCCTTCTTCCTGGCAGAGTATCCGCAGGTCCAGAAGTGTACTGAACTGGTGGTGTCAGGGGTCCAGTATTTTTAACCAGTTGTGTCTGTTAAGTGGGGAGAGTTCAAAGAGATGCCTTTGAAGTGCACATATTCCCTGCCCTGGCTCCAGACTCACTACAGGGGGATCTGCAGCCCTTTGTGTCGGCACAGGACACAGACTATTCAGGTGTAAGTGCCAGCTTCTCCCGCCCATCCTGCCTAGGATAGCCCATCAGGATGCGGATGGCCCATCAATCGCAGCAAGCTCGCTTTGGGTTTGGCTGCCTAGCTCAGCTGTCACTTACCCCAGAATCCAGAAGTGCATTCAGAGACTGGCAGAAGGCACCAAATGGCTAAAGTAAGAAAATGCAACTCTCTAAAAGTGGCATTTTCAGAATTACAATTTAAATCTGACTTCACCATAAGCTTTGATTTTACATTGTGATTCCAGAGACACAAAACCTGAAGGACCAATATCTTCCCGATTGGAAATTAAACTTATAAAATGGAATATGGTAATCCCAATGTTCTCCTATTGGAGAGATAGGCCTTGCAGTACTGAAAAGCGAATTTAAGAGTTTTTCACTACTAGCACATGTAAAACTTACAAGTGCATGCCCTACTTTTTAAATACACTGTACCCTGCCGTTTGGGCTGTCCAGGGCCTACCTTAGGGGTGGCAGAGATGTATTAAACAGGAAGGTTGGGGCCTAGCAAGAGGGTTAACTTGCCAAGTTGACATGGCAGTTTAAGACTGCATATACAGGCTCCGCAGGGGCAGGCCTAAAACATGTTTAAAAGGCTAGTTAAGTGGGTGGCACAATCAGTACTGCAGGCCCACCTGTAGGATTTCATTTACAGGCCCTGGACACATGTAGTGCACTTTACTAGGGACTTATACATAAATGAAATACGCCAATGTTACCATGTTTTACACAGAGAACATGCGCTTTAGAACTGGCTTGCAGTGGTAAAGTTCCCAGAGTCCCGTCCTAAAACCCCCAAAAAATGAATTCAGCAAAAAGAGAAGGAGGAAGGCAAAAAGTTTGGGAGTGACACAGCAGAAAGGGTAATTTCCATCAACACCCATCTGAAGAGCTGATGCAGCTACTGCACTGTTTCCTTTTATGTTACTGTAATGTCTCTGAGCCTACTGGAGGCTTCGGTTATCGTAGAAGGTGGACACAGATAAAAACAGGATGGGTAAAAGATGTAAACTCCCTTTTTGATACGGGTGGTGACTGGTTTATATAGAAGATAGCATGTAAACTTGAATACTGCGTGCCAAGCTAGAGAAGTGGGGCTCCTTATACTATTAAGGGCTCAGACAGACTCGAATATGAGGAGGCCATGCATCTGAAATAACTTTCTTCCTATTCATTGAGTTTAACTATTTGAAATAAAACACTTTCTGTCTTGTTTCTCAGTTTTTATATTTTTCTGCTACTTTCCATGTTTTAGAAAACGAAGATAGCATTTGCTATACAGTGGCCACAATGAGACATTTGACTTTGTAAGTCAACTTTTGTTTCAGCTTTACAAGCCAAATCTGAAAATGTGCTGCGCAAGGTGGTACGAGGAAGTGCAGTCACTGAGAGGAAGAAAAGAAAGTATTAACCTTCTGTTCCAGTCTAGTTGATTATAGGGTCAGAAACCAGGGAGTAGGAGGGGCCCTCCTAGCCTCCAACTTGGTTTGGTCAACAATGGATACGGCTGGCTTGCTGTTGAAGTCCCCGCACACTAAGATAGCATGAGGGCATCACTTACTCCTAGCACTATTTAGCTGTGATATGTTCCCGTTACATGCGTTATCAATGTAAGAGCTTAGTAGATTTATTGTTGTAAATGGTCTTTTTGTTTCCCTCGTGGAATATAAACATTGAATAGGTCCAAGACCCATTATTCATGGCAGACTTTCAGATGTTGGATGTTATTTCCGTTTTCCTGTTTGGTTTCCACCTGCACTGATACTTGGGAGATTCACTGCAACCCAGGTTGTTACACCTCCTTCTGGCCTTCACTTATTTCCGTTGGTTGCTTGTAAGGAATAGTTGAAGAACCCCCTCAAGTTCTATTTCATTGAGTGCACAGGTCCCTTGAAGACAGAAAATTGAATGTGATTTGATGCAAGTGACCCATTCTTCATCCTCTGATTTCCGCTGCAAGTTGGTGATTTTCCAACTAATTAATCTGACCTGATCACTTTCAATTTGAGCAGAGCGTTTATCCCGTGTGGAAAATCTTGAGATGTCCTGAGGGGCTCCCTGCAAGGCGGCTGGTAACCAAGTCCAAATAGAGTAGTCGCCTGGGGGCTCAGTCGGAGCAAGAATGATGCTGGGTCAATCGCTGTTAACCAGCAATACTTGCATTCGCTGGTGGTTGTTTGTTTTAAAGTTTTATTCCTAGACTTTGTGAGTCGAAGCCACTATTTGGGTCACGGTCAGATCTGACAAGAGGCTGTGGACATCGCTGCCTCTGAGTCAAGACCACGTGGGTGTCAGACAGTATTTAAAAAAATACTTGGATACTGGTCTGTCTTTCCTGTGGTGACAACGATTCCCCTGTCCAACAGTATGGCTTCTTGTGTTAGCATTACTTTGATGATGGCCCTATTTGCCCACCAGGAAACCGTTGCTTCTCTAGAGCCCTCCTTGGTCACGGATGGAACAAAGCCTACTCAAAGCAGGTCTGTAGACAGCACTTTATTAAGCCTGGGCAATGCCTCTATCACTCTTAATAAATTGCCTCTGTTTAAGACTTCGTGGCAGCCTCTGGAGCAGTAGGTTGGTGTAAAGAGAATTATGTTGTTACCTATGGGATGCCCAATATAGGCAGGTGGGCCTGCGTTGCAGCTTCCTTTACCTGGCTTGTCCCATCAGAGAGGAGACTGCATTTGTGGGCCAGCCATAGGGATGGTATAGTTTTGGCGACAGACCAGTTACCCTGATGTCCTGTGAGTTATGCCAGCTATGAAGAAAAACCTGCCTGTCTGCTTGTGGAGGAGACTGCGAGTTCCTGAATGAGTCTCTTTCTTTTGAGAGAACTGCTGTAGAGCTCTTGCCTTCTTAATACCAGGAGATCAGATTGGGCTATAGTGGCTTCATGGCTAAGGTCTGTATCCCTGGCTGCAGGTTGTAGCCATGCTTGTGTGGGCTCATCAATTAATTGGCAAATTGTACACCCAGCTTGGTTTCTAAAGGTTGTAGGATTGTCATGGGGCCAAGGTAGAAGGTACAGCTAAAGTGATGGATAGTTTCCCAGTATGGGGCTTTCCATTTCTATACTCTTTGTCTGTAATTGAGAGCATGAGGTGGCTACTGGGTACTGTGAAAGGATAGAAGATAATTCTTTCTTTCTTGGACCTGTCGGGAAACACTGAATGTGAGGGTTCCTTGCACTGAAGGTTGCACTGGAGTTTCTGTGTGGGGTTCTCGCTGGTTCCATTGAGTCTCGAAGTAGAAGCCCCTAAATGAGTCTGTCCTTACTCATTTCATGGCTCGCATTCTACCCCATTGATCACTGTCACATTAGTTGCTATGGTGCGCAGAGTTTCAGTTTGGATGTCTAATATGAGGTTTGCGCAGTCAGGGCTTCTGCAACTATAGTGAGCATTGAGCACATGTTTTTCATGATAACGAGTATATTTTGTGCAGGTGGTGTTTGGGAATATCTATACAAGGTTTGCTCCACTTCTGATTATACAGCCCATTGGAGTTGGACGACATGTTGAGGGCTTGCAGATATTTTAAGTCCACTTCGTCTTCGTCCAGTTCATAAGAGTCAGTTACATCTTTCTTAGCTGTGCAGCGTAAGAAGTTGAATGTAGATGGTCCATCTTGTAGAGTCTGCTGGTTTGGTCCAGGGCCTGGGTGCAAAGAAGAGTCAGGCGTTAAGCTCAAATAAATAGGCAGGTCCTCAGGTTTCAGTTCCCTATGAACCATGGCACTCGTGATAATGTATTGGGCGTGGGCATTGCGCGAGGTTGATGGCTTAGTAGCTAATGGACTGGTTTGCTGTAGGTTGAGATCTCAGCTGACCATGCAGGCAGGCTGATGAGGTTTCACCTTGGTCAAAGGGCTATGGGGGTGAAGATGACGACTAGACATGATAGGTTCATCTCGTGGTAACATAATAATGCTCTCTGTTTTCTGGGGATGGTGTGGCATTGCTTAGATTACTTAAATTGCTTGGGTTACCATACTTGAGATCCTATTTCTCTCATATTGGAGGGATTCTTTAAGCTTTACACTATACTGGGGTTTGAGCAAGACGTTTCAAAGTAATAATTTGTAATTCTGTTCGGAGATGAAGCTGAAGCCGATCTTGGCCAAGGGAGGCATGATGTATTCTCTGCGGTAGAGAGGCATGGTGACTGCATGGAAACAGACTCCAGAAATACGGGATAAGGAAGGCGTGAAAGGGTGTTTAATAGTGGGACAAGAGGCATGGTTAAAGGTTGCATTTGGCATGGACTTTGGGCAGCAGTAGTTAAGCTTTGACTTTGGTTAGTTCTGTCTCCTTATAAACGTCCCTCGCCCAGAGTCTGGATTAAGACATATGAGTTCAAGTTTGGGTTGACTTCGGGGAGAAGAGATGGCAGCATGGTGGACCCCACATCCTGTGGCCTATCCCCAGGGTGTTCGGGCTGGGCTGTCATTTTCATTGTCTGCCTCGTATTGCTCATAGTTAGGTGGTACAGGTGAGTCCTTAGAATTTTAAAGGGGTCCCAAGGGCTTGTATGGGACCTTATATAAGAAAGCTGGAAAGGCGGGCCAGTACTAGAGGGTACAGCCATTGCTGGGGGGCTAGCAGCCAAACCGAAAAACCTGACTGCCCAACTGAGCAGCTGCCCAGGTGCTCTACTGCCTACTCTGCTGCCAGTCTTTGCCCATGGTGCCTCTGCATAGGCGGTTACCCTGTATGGGTAAGGGACAGGACAAATGAAGGCAGCTAGCTCAGAGGATATGAACACTACATTTCCTTTCTGCCAAGTGAACTCCAAAGGCAAGAGTGAATGGGCCAATTGGCTGGTGGTATAAGTTTTGTAGCTACGGGCTATAAAACTATGCCACAGTAGATGCTGAAATGACATGAAATGGCTGTGACTGTTGGAGGCTCCTTCTTCTGGAAATGAGTGGGGGAGTACCTGCAAAGGTAGGCTATGAAAGAAAATGTTTTTGTGGCCATTAGTGCGCCCAGTCTTTGTGAGCCTTTCTGGGTTCACTAGACTCAGGCTCTAAGTTCAGTGAGTGCTCTGGCCTTAGACCAAAGGGTGGAGGGAGAAGCAATGCAGCATCAGTGGCATTCCTGTTGGTTTCCTGTGGTTCTGTGGTGCTATAAGCTTGTACTCCACTGGGTTGCTTGTTGGCTACCTGTTATGCTGTGACTTAGTCTTTCTTCTCTCTTTCCCTAGTGTATCTAGTCTTTAGTAGAATGTGGGGATAGTGACATAGGTGGGTTCCAGGTTGGTTAAGACCAGTGGGGGCTGTTGGTGTCTGGCTGGTCAAGCACAGGGTCCCTATGCTCCATTATAGATAAAGAACCCAACATATTGGACTACGTGCTGTTCTTGGACTGGAGAGACTACAACATTGTTGGCGACAGTATGGGATGTGCCAGACACCTGTGCCTGTGTAGTGGAGCTGGAGACAAAGGAACCCTGCTCCACATACCAGGTCTCTCACCGCTGTGAGGAGTGCGGTAGGACTGTCTACACAGAATTTTTTTTTTTTTAATTATAGCCTTACGATTTTCCCTGTAAATCGCAATGAGCCTTTACCGCCAACCTAAAATCCAGGCGGTCAAGTCCTTGAGCCCGTCACGCATTCAAATTGTACCCGCTCACTTTCCTCTCGTGCTGCCTGCTCTCACGCCTCCTCCCTCTATCCCCTTTCTTCCAGCGTTCTCGTCTAACACAGGTGCACCCGCAGCGTTTGTCAAGCGTTACCAAGGCTCCCGGTTCCTTTGCCCGTATCTTTCGCACCACTGGAGTTCAGTAACAAGTGTTTGTCTTTAAACAACGAATATTCAAGCACTGTTTCACTTGCTATATTAGACGAGTGCAAGCCTTCAGCCATTTCCCGTTCTCACTCGAACAGCCTACTATAGAGTTCAACAGTGGGAAAGAGATACTCATCACAAACACTGCCATCCGGTGGTTGTAGATAGTACTGCACTTTGACTACAGTCAATATAGACGTAAGTACATTGGATGGTTGTCGATTGTACTGCACTTTGACTACAGTCAATATTTGCATAAGTACATTGTAAGTTTAAAAGCAACAAGTGCTAAAGCAACCATCAAGAGTTTCAATCAGTCTGTGGTTGTCCCTCCATCTTTTCTAATGCTGCAACGTTAACCACCTATAGAGTGGGAAGACTGGATAGAAACATTTGAAAACTATCTTGTAGCGTTAGGTGGATCTAATTTTTCTCCAATCAGGAAAAAAGCTTTGTTAACAGGATGCCTTGGCACTGAGTGTCAACAGATCTTTAAATATTTGCCACAAGTATATGAAGACAACAGCGATGTAATGGAGGATGTGTATAAGGAAGCCAAATTCCGTGTTCACAAACGCTTTGCCAAGTCATTGAATATTGTTATGCAACGACACAAGTTCTACACCCAACCACAGAGGCCAGGGGAATCCGTAGATGAGTTTGTGACGAGATTAAGAGAATTGGCCATGAAATGCAAGTTTGGATCTATGATGAAGGAACTCATAAGAGACCAATTAATTGTTCAGTGCAATAACAAAAAGATGCAGGAGCGCTTGTAGGCAGCTGCTGATCCCACTTTTAAGGAGGCCATGAAGAAGATTGCTTAAGTTGTGGAGGAATCAAAGAAATGTATGAGGGAAATGCAACAAATGAGCAAAAGGGAAAACATAGACGTAACAGTGGATTGCGAGACTGAGTCGGTTAATTTTGTCAAGAGGAAAGCAACAATTTCAACTGGACCACCTAATAAAAATGCAAGTTCAAGAACCATCGTATTCACCCAAGGCAGATCCACCGCACGTTTTTGCTACCTCTACGGCAGCAGCTTTCCCCAATGAGACTCCAAATCTTGTTTTGCTTTGGTAAAAGATTGCCGGTCTTGTGGGCGTAAAGGCCATTTTGCTCGAATGTGGAAGACAAGCACAGGAAGGGTGGCAGCCGTTGAGGAATCAGCAGAGCTCATGGAGCACAGGATTCTCATTGTGGACTCAAAATATGTTGGCCAAATTGGACTTGGTGAACTTGATGATTCCAAGAGATGCTTACGTCCCAGAACAGACTTTGTGGTGGGTGAGAGAACAGTAACACTGATGGTGGACTCGGGCTGCTTGTACACCATCATTTCGAAAGATCTGTTTGATGAAGTGTGGCCGGGCTGAGTGTTGAAAGCCGCAGATGTGGTATTGAAAGGTTATCAAGGAGCCAACATTGGTGTGATGTGTTATTTTAATGCTAACATTGAGTTTCCGAAGAGAAACACGAAAGGGAGAATTTATGTTGCAAATGATGGTCCACCTATTTTGGATTGGGCTCATCAATATGACTTACACATAGTGGTGAATCCAAGCGCATCAGAGCAAGTCATGGTTGAGGATGAGGGTGATGTGAGTGATGTACTGTTACAGTTTTCAATAACAAGTTAGGGGTGGCCAGGGACTATACCCACAATATAATCTAAGGAAAGATGCCATACCGGTAAGACATAGTGCCAGGAAAGTACCAATCGCTATGAGGGAGGAAGTTAAAAACATCATTGACCAAATGGTTAGTGATGGTGTCATCGAACCTGTGGAGGCAACACAATGGTTATCCCGTGTTGTGATTACAAAAAAAGCTGATTGGTCTTCGAGATTCTGTGTTGACCTCCGCAGCTTAAACCAGAATGTAGTCATGGACTGGTTACCCCTCCCCAACATCACAGAGCTAGTCTTTTTACTGGCCGGGGGAAATATTTCCCTAAATTAGATCTCAGCAGTGCCTGTCACCAGGTAATGCTACATCCAGACTTGAAATATCTTACTGCGTTTATCACAGCTGATGAAGTATTTCAATTTAATAGGTTGCCCTACGGTTTGTCATCAATGGCTGGTGTGTTTCAAAGACGTATTTTGAAAGTGTTGGCTGGGATCAGAAATGTCATATTTTTCAGGATGACATTCTCATTTTTGGAGATAGCATTGATTCTCACAATGATACGTTACGTGAAGTGCTTACCAAATTGTTTCAGGCTGGCCTCAGCTTGCAGAAAGAGAAGTGGAAGTTCCTGGTGAGTGAGTTCGAGTACCTAGAGTACCCCATTCCCAGTGAGGGATTAAGACTAAAAATGAATTTAGTGACTGGCATTGCCATTGTTAATGCCGAAACCCCCAGTGACAAGGATATGCTGCGCTCATTTATGGGCATGGTAGAATACTATGGCAAGTTTGTGAGAGACTTTGCCAATAAATCCGAACCGTTGAGGGAGTTGCTTAGGAAAGGAAGGAAGTTTGAGTGCGGAACTGCTCAGCAGAGAGCTCGCTCCACTATTAAGGAAGACATGATTTTGAATGCCAAGATACTAGCTCCATTTCAGTGCAGCCTCAAGACAGAGCTTACGGTAGATGCTAGTGTAATCAGGCTTTGTTCACTGCTTTTGCAGTTACATGGAGGGGTGGAAAGAACTGTAGCTTTTGCGTCTCATTCGTTGACAAATACTGAAAGAAATTATTCGGCCATCGAGCGGGAGGCACTGTCTGCAGTTTGGGCTACTACCCATTTCCGCACTTTTATATGGGGTTCTAAAATGATTCTCAGGACTGATCATAAACCATTATTAAAGGTCTTAGCACCAAATGGTTTTAAGAACTGCTCAGCCCGTTTGGCCAGGTTGGCCATGAAATTACAGGAGTGTGATTTCACAGTGGAATTTTTGCCTGGTTGGAAGAATAGAGTAGCTGATTGTCTGCCTGACAAACTGTGTGAGGAAGGCTATTTAGTTACTGAGGAAGATGTGGCAAGTGTGGACGAGGTGTTAGGTGATCTGCACAGTGCAGTCTCCAAGAAGGAATGGATGGAATCCTAGGAGAAGAATGAAGAACTGAAAGCAGTAACCAGAATGATTAAGGAAAGGGTTAAAAGAGAGAGCACATATTCTGATGCTGTCAGACTTTTTTCCAAAGTGGTGCAGGAATTATCTGTGAATATGGATCATCTCATCATCTGGGGTGAGAGATTTTTTCCTTCTGTGGTACTGAGGCCTAAACTAATTTGTTTGGCACACGAAGGTCACATGGGGAAAACATTCACCCTTAAAAGGTTGAAAGATAATTTTTGGAGGTTGAGAGTGGGGGCCGTGCTAAAGACACTAAGTTGCATATGTCCAAAGCAGATTCTGTGTGTGAGAAAGTTAGCTTGGACTTTATTGGTCCAGTCACATTTCTGCCAGAGCAAGAACGTTTTGCTGCTGTGGTGGTGGATGCAAGATCAAGATGGTTTGAGGTGGCATTCTTGAAGAACATATGTACAAAAGCTACCATCGCTTTATTGGAAGACGTATTTTAGGAGGGGGGAGTGCCTGTGAAACTCATCACTGACAATGGTACACAACTCACCTCAGGTGAAATGAGGACATTTTTTGCACGTGTTGAGGTGAAACATGTGTGTACATCTCTGTATAACCTCCAGAGCAATAATCAGGTGAAAAGAATGAAGAGATTGGTATTGGTGAAGGGTACGATGGAGTTGACTGGTAAAGCGGGACTAAGTGTGCAGAGTGCAATGAAAGATATGTTGTGGGCATACCCCACCACACCCGATGTGGCTACAGGGTAGACGCCTATTGAGATGATGAGGGGCAGGAAACCTAGCACAAAACTATTTCCTTCCTGGTTGTGGAGGTGTGGTGAGAAGTCAGTAAGCAAAGCAGGCCTTGATTCCTCCTAGTGTGGTCTGATTTATGTGGGAGACTGGGTCGAAGTCAAGCCAGGTGGGATGAGGTCTGGTTTGTCAACATTTTGAAGTCCCTACAAAGTCAAGGTGGAGGGCCACAGTTGGGTGAGGTTGGAAAGTGAGCCAGTCTGGAACATGAGAAGAGTGGCTTTATTTCAAAGGGGTGGTTTATTCGTCAGTACAGGCAGGGTTGGAAGCAGGCTCGTGTTTGCCAAATTCGAATGATGACGAGTCCCAGGTGACTGATAATTGGAGTGAGAATGTTGTGAAGGTGTCTCTAGCAAAGCCTGTGCTGCACAATGCAGAGGGTGGTGATGCACAAGGAGAAATTTGGTCGGGTGGAAGAGGAAGAAGATGTGGTAAGCCTCCCAGATGGCTTGATGATTACATGTGTGGCTGAGTAGCAACTTGGGGAAGGTGTTGGTGTGTTTTTTGGGGGGCATACGGGTGGTGGGTGGTGTCTCATGTACGGGGTTCCTCTTGTGTTCCTGTATGTTCGTCTGCCTCTGTTTGTGTGCTTCCCCAGGCGATGTGGGAGGTGGGGGTCATTTATATATATATTGTGATGAAAGAAAAGGGATGTGTTATGATATGACTTAGTCTTTCTTCCCTCTTTCCCTGGTGTATCTAGTCTGTAGTAGAATGTGGGTATAATGACATAGGTGGGTTCCAGGTCGGTTGAGACCAGAGGGGGCTATTGGTGTCTGGCTGTTCAGGACAAGGTTCCTATGCTCCATTAAAGGTAAAGAACCCAACACATTGGACTACGTGTTGTTCTTGAACTGGAGACACTACAACGCTACCTTTTGGTTGAGACAGGCTGGGTCCAGCAGACAGGCTGTCATGGGGGCTAGGGCCCTGGGGGCAGCAGCGATAATGGGCTGGTCAGCTGGCGGTGGTCATGGAAAGTGCGAGCCACATGGGTAATTAGGCCAGCCGCTTCTGTATGTTGCTGTCTCTAACCCTGTGCTACGGTAACTACCTTATCGCGTCTTGCTAAACCCAACTAAGCCCAATACCCGATGCCCAACAGTAACCCTGACTAACCCGCTACCATGTCACCTCATGTACTGGAAGAAAGGCCGGCAATGTTGGCCCGCTCTTGCTTCGCCGGGTGGACGGCTATGGTGCCGGAGTGATCTCCAGCTGGTATGTCTCCCTTCAGAGTGCTGAGCTTCAAGGCTCTGTCTTTCCAGTTCCAGCAAGGCTCTGGGACATCTATATTTATTTTATTATCATTTACTCTTTTTTCATCTATTTCCTCTTTGAATGTTTTTAACATATATATTATTGCAAAATTATGATGAGAGACTATATTAATTTCTGAATAAGAGACACACGTTTCATATTTTCTTTCTAGGTCCCCTCGCTAATGAGAAGCATGTAGTAAAGACCAGATTTTCTCCTATAAGACCAGAAGACATTTCAATGGTAAGTTCTACCACTAGTGAATTTGTTTACATTAGTTTTATGCATTTGTTTTGCTATTGCCCAATTATCAGCTTTCCTACACATTTTAACTATTTGCAATGTGGAAGCATTCCTTGGTCACCTCCAACATGCCACACTCCTTAACAGACTATTGTCTGTTAAGGAGAGTGGCATGTTGGAGGTGACACCCTGCAATATGATAGAGCAGATTCTGTAGGGGGTTTGGGCTTACATAGGAGCCGATGTAGTTTCTAGTTCCTCTAGTTTTTAGAGCCCGGTCAATCCGGACGTATTTTCTCACTCTCTTGATGAGTCGTGCTCTTGTGTGAGGTATGCTTTTTAGTGGTGTACATTGAAAGGCCTCTATTTAGAATTTGGTGGGGAAGGTACTCCGTCGCAACATCGCACTGTCTGTCACTGCCATGTAAAACCTGGCTGTTCAGGGCAGTGAAAAATGCAAAATGACTCCCATGCCATGGGAGAAAAATCCTATTTAGAGGCTGGTCATTACTGTTTTTTTATTGGTGGGCAGAGTACCCTTGCCATGGCAATTGTAAAGTACTCCACCATGGGAAATGGTACATGCTCCCTCTGCCAAAGTGTACATTGGGCCCTAAGTCAGGGATGCATTTGAGGGAGGGATGTTACTGTAGTCTAGGTGTAACAAGACCCTGACCTTGATGACAGTTCTTAATTCATACTCTTGCAGGTTTATTTTGACATATTGGAAAAGTTAGATTTTGTGCCATGCAGTGTTATATATGTACCCAGAACTAAGCCGCAGATCTGAGTTTACCAAAGTATATGCAGTGGAAGGGTAAAAAATCTCCAAGACAGTTCTGCTCAGTACATAGCTGCATGCCATACCATGTTAGAAGCAGGCCCTTCCTATCAACAGAGTTGTTCCATCATATTTGCGGCTGTGGAGACTTGAAGGGTCTTGAGTGAGCAGAGAGTGACACAGAGGACAGTACTGTTGGTCCCCAAGATACCACGTGGTGGGTGGAATGAGGGTCAGTAATATGTTCTTGTATATCCTATTTGTGTTCAACACAAGTCCTTGCACTCTAAAGCTTTTAGATATTTGCAGCCTTTGCTGATGTCCCCTGTACCATGGTACAAGATCTTGACAGATTTCATTACTTATCTTCCCCCTTCCGAAGGTTATTAAGTGATAATGGTGACCGTTGACATTTTTTCAAAGATTATTCTTTTTTTATCCCTTCCAAAAATTATCAGCAACTGAAGCATTGGCCCAGTGCTTTTTGACAGATGCATTTACACGGATTACCTCATACAATCATCTCTGGTAGGAGCCCTCAGAATCTGTCAGGCTTTTGGAAGACTTTATGTATAGCATTGGGAATCAAACAAGCTCAATCTTTTGTTAGACATACTTAATCCAGTGGCTAGACTGAGTGAACTAATCAGAAATGTAAGTAGTATTTACAATCATATTGCAATTCTACTGGAGATGATTGAGTTTCCAATCTTACAATTGCAAATCATTGTCCTAGTAAGGTATCACCATTCTGTTGTATGCAAGGTTTCCATCCAAGATGGCATCCATCTCCTTCTCTTATAGTACGCTAATTCAGTAAGCTTCTCAAGTAGAGCTTGCAGCTACAGAATACTTGAGTCAATTACGAAAAACATAGACTACTTTCTTCATACTATTTATAGCATACCAATGTCATGATAAAGATGTATGCAGATGTATAAAAAATGTATTTCTTTTGCTATTGCATGATAGTAAAAACCGTAACAAAAGTTAAGTAAATCATTTTGATTATACATTTGTAATAAAGTTGCAGTGTATAAAATACATTATTAAAAAATGTTTGTTAATAAAATAAAATAAAGACAGAGGGTTCATGCAGAGCTCTGCTAATGAGCGCCCATCATGCTGGCTGTCCAAGCCATGCCCAAAATGTTTCATGAAATTTATGGATCATGCTATATTTCTCATTCCTCTCCATTAAATCTATGTAGTTAATGGAAACACTTCATTCACAAATTATATTTCTTGCCTTTTAATGTACTATTACATTTCATAAAATATGGGCCCAATTCACAAAGGTAAACTTAGACAAGAGTAGTAAGTGACCTTTGTGAATACTGAAAGTCGTGAAGTTAGACTTTCAGTATTCACAAATGGCATTTACGAGTAGTAAATGCCCTTTGTCAATACCAAAAGTTGTAAAGTTAGACTTTCGTCTAACTTTACCTTTGTGAATCGGGCCCATAGTGTATAAAATGTAATAGTACATTTTTTTTAAAGGTGAGAAATATAATTTGTGAATGAAGTGTCTCAATGAACTACATAGATTTAATGGAGAGGCATGAGAAATATAGCATGATCCATACATTTTATTAAACGTTTTGGGCATGGCTTGGACAGCCAGCACGATGGACGCTCATTAGCAGAGCTCTGCATAGACCCTCTGTAATCTGGTGATTATCCACACAACTGTCTGCCATCCTGACCTCTCCCACAGTCCCAGTGACCTTTAGTGTGGGACGAAGCTGTGTAGGTGTCCTGAAACAATGGAATACCTCACTGTGCTGTCCTGCCAGTCAGGATGCTACTGAGCCACGAGTGCCGAGAAGGAGTGGCCAACCTGCGTGCAAGGCCCTCGGAGCAAAGGACGCTGACCAAGCAAAGACTGAGGGGGAGACGCTGCAGATGCTACTTCTGGCCTTCCCGGATGCCCCGTACTGAGGAGACTGTGGAGGTGGCTATGCGGGCCTTGCTGACGCTTGCAGGCTGACTCTTGAGGCCTGGGCCTGGTGGTTCGTGGGAGAGTACCACAGTCCTACTCTGTTTTTGCCCCTCCCCCAGCTTTGGAGTTTAGACACTCGTGGCCTGGCCCTGATAGTGAAGAGACCCCCTGGGCTCTGGGAGTGGCTGCGGTGCCGGATGGGGGGGCGCATTGTGAAGGTCTTCTTTGGGGTGGCGCCGGATCAGCTCCCGCGAGTGATGGGACATAGCTGGATAGGTGGACTAGCCTGGGGCCTGACCTGGGTGAGCTAGGGTCCCTGACTTGCATTATTGATTCGTATGCACATGCCCCCAAGAACTACAGACAGTTGGTGACACTGAGGTAGGGGCCAGCCACCTGGCCTGCCCTGGTCCTGGAGCTACAATTGGGGAGCGGTCTCTCCCCCAGACATGATTGCATTGAACTCCTTTGGTTGTATTGACCTGCGGTGTGCCCTGTGAGCATGGCGGCCTGGGATGGCTTCAAACTACATTTTCAATCACAAAAACAAAAGCTAAATCCCTACTCTTTGCATTTACATCTTTGTATAATAATCTGGGCAGCCCTACACTTGTACCTCTCCTAAAAACCCAATACACAGTAAGCTAATTCCAACCCTTACTTCTGTTTTACTGTATTTCTGGCATCAGTTAATGTCACCTGTGCTTAGGCGCACTCATTTATGTACCTGAACGTCTTGGGCGGGTTATAATTTGTTCTACCTTTTTATAATCCTGTACGCTTAACCTGCTGCATTGTTTAGTAGTGAGTTAAGACAACTGCACTGTTTATACCAGACAATATGCTTCGTAGCCTGTACAATGTATATGTTAAAATGGCAATAAAACATTAAAAAATAAAAGTAAGGTAATTCCAACATTTACTTACGGATCTGAAATTATGCATGGGCAAGATTCCGCATTTTTTGGAACTATTCAAGCCAACCTTTCAGGCACTTATTTAGTTGCAACTAAATACCTCCAAGGCACAGGCTAGAATTGGGCCGTGTAAAACAAAATTTAATTCACCAAGGAGCATTCATTAAGATCTACAAAAAGTTAAGATAAGCTCCAGAAAACTCCCTGAATTCTCGATTATGGAAAATAATTACCAGAATTAAAAAACATATTCCGTGGCATGATTATCTTTGCTTCGCACTAACCACCTGAAGCCTTGAAGTCCTCTGGAAATCTGCAGATTTGTTGAATACAAATTTGTGAGGATTTTCTGACACATACAAGGCAAAGACCAGCTTGCCAGGAAGTCCTACACATAGACAATTATTTATTCTTCTTCACACTCAACTTATCATCAATATCTAGTGTCCCCTTACTCACCTTACACCAAGAAAAACTTGTAAATTATCGGCTGGGTAGTTTTCCTACAGAAGACATGATCCCATATTTGAAACACTCCTAGCCAACTGCAAACTGCCAGCTGTGCAGGCAAAATTAAGAAACTATAGTGATTATCCTTCGTGTATCTCCTCTACTGACAGTTGCACATAGTAAACTTGTCTGAAAATTATTCAGTGGCCTGCAAATAAGAACCTGTAGACAGGTCATGATTCAATTCTTGAGTACATCACATGCACAATTATCTAGAAGTTTTGTGAAATTTATTTTTGATTAACAGATATTGAATTTTGAGCAGTGAAAATTAAGAACATTATGACACACGCTTGGCATATTTCAAGCCCCTATTGCCACAAGAACGTCACTTTTATAGAGGTTCCTGTGGTGATAGGGGCTCCGCCTTATTTACAAGGCGGCGATGAGCCATTTAATGTGGCTTAACGCCACGTTGTAAATAAGGCACCCTTTCACGCTAAAATTAGCCTGATAGGGGTGGGCAATGGGTGCTGCAGTGGACGTTCTGCCGCAACACCCTTTGATTTTGACGCTGCCCATCTATAAACCTGCATTGTGCAGCACACATGGAAACAGAAAAAAAACAAGAATGATTGTTTATGTGCAACAAGGTGACCCTTCCTGCACATAAACAATCATTAAAAAAAATGACAATTTGCAACGTCTATGTGTGCTGCACAATGCAGCACTCATAGAAGTTTCAAACCTCCCCAACTCCCTCCCCACCCCATACTTGCATACCAGAAGCTTATGTCGCCATTGGAAAAGGAAAATCGAGAAGAAATGAGCATCTAATGAGGGGAATCATGAATGCTGGACCCCCCCAAAGGTAAGAAATTGCTGAGTGCCATCAAAATAAGTGAAACAACGCTCAACTGAGATTGTGACCAAGTCCTGTGTACTTTGAGTAGCATGAGTGTCACAATGCGGAACTTTGAGAAAGATCTGTATCTGCAGGTTCATAGCAGGCAAGAGGGCTGCTTTGCCAAGAAGAGTCTCTTTGTCTGTTTCTTGCTCCTCCTCAACGGAACCCAGGCCTTATGTGACAAAGAAGGAGGGAGTTCCCTCATTGGGATAGGTCTGGAGGGTGATGCAGAGAGATTGGCATGGTGCCTCTTGTGGAAGAGGGTGCTGTACCTTCATGGGTTGGGCACCTTGAGTTCTTAGCTGGTCCCTGTCCCTCAAGGTGAGACCTCTGCATGAGCTTGAAGGGGTCATTCCTCTATGAGCTCCAACCAGGCCAACTCCAGAGTCTCGAAGAAGTGGGACTTGTTAGCGTGTATCACGCTATTTCTGTTTGATCTCAGTGTACGAGTGGTGCCACTGCTGCACATCCGGGGTGTAGACAGTGAAGAGGAGAACTCTGACATCCCCACAGCAAAGTTCTAACCGGGAGAGGCCCTCCCTCAGGATTGCATCTCTGTTTCTGAAGTTTAGAATTCATGCAATCATTGGTTTTTGGAAAGGCGCCCGGAGGAGGTTTAGGGGCAAAGCTCAGTGGGCCCTCTCGATTGTGAACCAGGAAGATAGTTGATCCGCTCACATCCCGGACCTAATCCATGTTTTCAGGAAGTATGTAACTTGTTGAGGCTCAGTTCCTTCAGGGATGCCAATCACACGCACATCATTGCGCTGTGACCGGTTCCCAGCGTCCTCGGCGCGGTGGTGC
The DNA here is from genome assembly GCF_964204655.1 of Triturus cristatus. Classification (NCBI taxonomy): domain Eukaryota; kingdom Metazoa; phylum Chordata; class Amphibia; order Caudata; family Salamandridae; genus Triturus; species Triturus cristatus. Next base: position 277,734,954 of record NC_140580.1, on the reverse strand, counting down.
AAATATGACGAACATGTAGAAGGCTGGTGACCTGGGCCTTAAGGGATGTGACCTCATCCTTCACAGCAGAGATTTAGGATTCGGCCTCCGTGATCAAGGTCATGGCATTTCTGAGGTCCTGACTGAGTAGCACCACACCCATGCACACCGCTCCGATTTTAGTTTCCACTGCCACTTGTGAGGTTTGAAAGGTTTGGGGGATAATGGCTAGGTCTCCAGCAAACAAGAAGCCACCGATACCTCCTCCAGGGCATCCAGGATGGCCTTTCGCGGGTCCAGTATTGAACCGCTCTATTCGAGTCTGAGAGGTAGTCGGACGGGTAGTCTTGTCTTTAGCCATATCGGCAGTGTGGTGACTCCGCAAGACACTGCCGGCAGAAGAGATACACCCCCCTTACCAACGCCTCGTGGTAGAATGAGCAGCTGATCCCGTAATGACAGAGACAGTTTGTCATGATTCGTGAAGGGGGGCCGGAGGCAGTAGGCCAGATGCACGTCGAGTATTATCAGGGACAAAGTGGGTCACTCTGTCATGGACACTTTCAGTGAAGGGTGTAAATGAGGTTAAATGGGAAGGCATTTCATGACCCCAACCTGGTCACAACACAGCCCAGTGGAGGGAGCAATCTCACACAGTAGTTAAGAATATGGTGACAGGCCTTAAGATGGGCAGGTCAAGGATGCCATGGATAGTCCTAAACAGGCCCAGCGGGAGGTCCAGGCCAAGAGGCGGGTCACATGCAGTGAGCCAGAAAAAAGGGGAGAGACCAGCATAAGGCCTCACAGAGGCAGTCTGGGTTCAAGCGCCACCACTTCCCACCAATTCATGCTGGGGCGGCACAGACCAGAGAGGCAAGTGTCCCCAAATATGGCAGAGGGCTAGCACACCGCGACGGGGCCGGCAGTTCACGGCAGCAAACGCAGGGAGGGTGAAGCAGCCATGTAGTTCCAGCAAGCATCCCAGGCGGTCTATCACAAATTACTTAACCTAGCTGCTCCAGGGACTGATGAATTGGTGTGTAGGGCTCTGCTGCTCCACTGCCCCCCCCCCCCTTTACCTGTTCTTTGCAGCAGGCATATTAACTAGGCCTGGGCGGTAAATTCCGTTCCGCTTGCGGAATTTGCGGAATTTGGGTAATTTCGCGTTCCGCGCAGAACGCGAAATTGTCCAAAAGTCTGCGTTCCGTGACTTCGCGAAATTTTTAGCTTGTTCGCGTTCTCAAAATGCGTGTTCGCGAGATATTTCCCCCCAAGCACGCAAACAGCGATTGCGAACAGGAAAAAAGCATCGTGAACAAGCAATTCCGCGTGTTTGCGAAATTTCTGCGTGTTCGTGGAGATTTTTTACCGTTTCGCGGAGATTTGCGTAACGCGATTACGCAAATTCCGCCCACCCCTAATATTAACCCTCAGCGCTGCATACCATGAATAAAAACTTCCCCCGAGTCAAAATTCTTACCAGACAAGCCCCTGTTCTCACCAGGAGGAACGTTAATCACTGTTCCCTGAAAATTGTTCCCCGAAAATTACTGGAGACGGAAATGGCAGCAGGGCGTTTTATCCCAATATAAACTGGCAAAACAGGCGCCCCGATGCCAGGTCAGTACCCGGTGCGGGCGGACCGCCCCAGAGCCGGTCCTGAGCTGAGCAGCATGCGTGCAGCCAGGGCCTGTTCAGTCTCAATTGATAGGAATGTAACTTTTGTTATTTACTTGGCCTGAAGGTGCCGGAGCGCTTTACATGAGCCCCGGTTGTGTTACATGCTGGGGGCCTTCTTTGTTAGGCACCGGGGATATTAAGTGATTTGACCATAGTTTTTCTTTAGGGTGTCAGTGGCATCTGTGCGTTTTTCCCTTTAGCTGCGCCCTATAGTGGGATACGAGTATTAACAAATGCATCCTCATCTGCTTTCAAGTCGCGCATTTTTCACGCTAAAACACTGCGACTTAACTTGCGAAGCTGCAACACGACGGAGCGTAAATGCCTTTCGCAAAATACACGTGCACCGGGATATCTATAGCGCACACAACCAATTACGGGATTTTAATATTCTGCCTTCTATCCTCGTGGCCATCCTATTCCCTCTTAAGCTTTAGGAACTCCCAAAATATCATTCAAGGCACAAAAATCCACAGAGTATCATCATAGAAAGTAATAAAATTGAAACCAACGCATGGAGAATGGGTTAATTTCCGTCTCTGAGTATGTTATATCTAGGTCAGATGAAGGCTTACGTATATCAGACTGAGTACTAAATCCGCCTTATCTCCCCAAAACCAAGCTAGTTAATTCTTTGCATGCTCTGTAGTCATTTATGGCTTTGTAAGATGCCATTGCAGTGAATACCGGCAAATTGGGGTAGTTTTGAACATGTAAAGTGATTTTCAAGATATATGGAAAACCGCATGGATTTGAGCGTGCTGTGGCAACGTTTATTATAATATCAGGGAAATAAACCGTAAAACCGGCCCAGCATACCATTACAGGTCCCCAAACAGACACATAACAGGTCCACACACTTGCCTTTCAGAACCCCCAGCCCTTCAGGCACTGCCTGTGTGCCTGCCATATAGGCCAGTCTGACCGTAGTAAACACATATGTTTGCGGCTGCAAAAGTTTTTATTTTAAGGCAGTCAGAATTTTACATGAGAACTCCTGGCATGTTAAAATGGGTTTACTACTGCGTAATTCTTTGCCACATGCTTGTAGTACAGTGGAATCACAAGAAGAGAGCATACAGGGCCTTAAGCCTGATTCTGGAGCTTTTTTGAGGTTACAACTTATACCAGAGCCCTGATATGTTTCTTGTTGTGGCAGCTAATCAGCATTACCACTATGGCGCCCCATACCGTAGTTTCTGTTTTCTCAAACTGCTAGTTTCGTTAATTACGACCTGCTCTTTCGATGGGAAAGGCTCACAAGCTTTGTAGATTAAACCTCATCTCGTGTTTGCTGAAGAAACTCAGTAAGTTGCAGTTTGATTTGCAATTGTCCTGGAATCAGGAAACGAGCCACAACCATATTACTTGCCGTATGCCAACCCCAGTCGGCAAACCTCTCCCGCCTTGCTGCAGCTAGCGCACAAATCCACCTTACCACCACCATACATGCCAACATTTCAGAAGAGCAAAGTGGGAGATTTAAAAAAGAAAATCGTAAGAATGGGGCCTTGAATCGGGTTACTGTCATGTATGGGCTTTGGAAGTGTGCTGCTGCAGGATCGGAAATTTGAAACGCAGGGACCGTCCGGTCTGCCGTAGGCAGAACCGGAAGTCCGGAGATCTTATGATTCTTAGAGTGGCTATTTAGCCCGCCTTTCTTTTTGCCTCTCCTCCATTGGCTGGCTTCCTAAACGGAGGCCAGCCATTGGAGGAGAGAGCCGTCCCTCCAAATAGGCTCCGTCTTTTTCAGATTCGGGGGCGTGTTCCGTGCTGTTCTTTCCACTTTTTAGCCATGCCCTTTTTTAGGCGTGTTTTTCTCTCCTCCAGCCAATAGCAAGAGGAGAGAAAAAGAAACACGCCCCCGAATCCGAAAACGCCACTGCGTTTCTCCGAGGCATGTCTTCTTGACCTCGGAGAAAGGCAGTGGTGTCTGCGCAGAGCGGGTGCTGGTCAGAAGCTTCTGCCATGTACAGCTGCGAGCGGCATCGACGTTGCTAAGAGGTGTCCCAAGTGTTGTAAAGAAGTAGACCGCAAACGTATCATTTGAGGAAAAAACATGAAGCAGTCAGGTACGCCATATTACTAGCACGGAAGTTTAAGAAGTCATCCTGGGTGTACTTAGATCGAAAAAATTCACGAGCTAAGTGTTTTGAAATGTCTGGAACTATTGAGGAAGGCACCCGTGTTGGGTGGTTGTCAGATCGTGTAAGCTTTAGTAACAGCTCTATTTCCTTAAAATTTGAGTTGCCCGTTCCTCCTGCACACCTCTCAAAAGCCCATAGTTATCCCTTCGTGCAATGCGGCTTTTGAGCATCCGCGTTTGGAAGCAGGGGCGCTCTGTCCCGTTCGTGAACTCTATCGTTTCTCCTTCCAGCCTGCTCCTTCGCGCCAACCCGAGAAAATTAAATCAAAGAGACCGCTGAAACTGCTAACCAATCGGAAACTGCTGTCATTGGATAGGCGTGGTTAGGAGCGGGAATCCACGGAGTTCTGCTTATCACGTGGCTCCAGCACCGGGGAATTGGTCGCTTCCTGCTCCCGAAATTAACCACCACCTAGAATTCCTCCCCTGCTCCCCGATGTATCCCATGTCAGCCTTCACCGTGGAGCCATTGGGTAAGTAGTCCACTGCTTTTGGAAGAGCTAGGCCCACTCTAGTGCGTCTTTTACAGAGGTTGTGTGTGTCTACAGCAGCTCGTTAGAGAAGCAGTCTAGTTGACACGCATGTTGAGTGTGTCACTGTCAAGAAGCACTCTCCGCAGCATAGCTTCCTGACCGTCACCCCAGTGCCGCTTGGTTGCCAAACGCAGCCGGTCATCAGCACATAGCCGCCAAGATTTCAGTCTGCTTATGTGTGATGTTTTCTTTTTTGACAACACTTATGTGTGATAGTTCAGAGCTTTATGTGTCACTTGATTAGGGTGACCAGATGTTGAGAAGCAAGTACTGGGACAGGTCAGTCATAAAAGCAGGACTAAAGCCTCTAGTCTCACTGTTACATCTCGTTTCTGGGAAGTGCCAGTACTTTCCAATTAACAGTGTTCTGTTTTTCATGAGAAGTGCAGATACACTCCCTCTCAAAATAAAAAAGTGCTGGAACTCAGTACCGACCCGCTGAAATCATTGTATATTTATGTGTATATACGCACAGAAATTTACAAGACTACTTTTACATAACATTTGCTATGGCAGAACATCCACATTGCGTTTCCCCTGCTGATCTTTTTATTCTGTCTCTGACTTAATTACATTATTTGGGCCCCATGGATTTACATGTGTACAATCGCCTAATACTGGTGTTTCGTGGGATGTTCACTCATTTAGTATCGCTAGTGCCCATTTGACTTGAGACTTACTGACTATGTGTCTAAATTACAGAAGTTGGTTGATTGATTGCAAGGTTTTTTGGGGGGGTTTGCAAAAAGAGCTGATTAGGGATCACGTGGTAATACATGCCTGCTATCCAAAAGAGTCTTTGGGTTAGTTAGGGTGTCGCACTAGATGACGTTTTTAGGTCTCGGCTAGCGAAGGCTGCGAGTAAACAAAGATCCCATGCGGCCTTATTTGTTCGAGGCTGCAATCTCACGAGGTTATGTGAATCCTTTGTTCCCACAGGACTACAAAATATTTTATGGAAAGGAGTAATTTGTCACTCCGAATCACTAAACAGTGTCTAAACTTTTTAAAAATAACAAATATCAGTCCCGTCTCGTGTAATTCTAGGGCTTGGCCGTTCCCCCTCCCCCGACCCCCCCCCCCCCTCTCCTCCAAAATAAAGCATTTGTGATCGGTTTATGGAAAGGTAACTAACCCGGGCAACAGTGCTCTGCGCGAGCCACAAAATGAGACAAACGCAAGCAGAAGGCACCCACGCCCTCCTCGAAGCGCTATCGGGAACGCTGTGATATGGGTTCGCCAGGTATTTAAACTCACAGACCTCAAGTGTGAGACCTCTGACAGGCGCGAACAACCTGCAGTTTCGCTACTTCCTGGCCTCTGGACAAAAGCAAAAGACTGCGTAATTGCATTGGCTTCTGGGATTGAACAGCGGCTAATATTTGTTTGGTCTGTGTTTCCATGGCAACCAGTGCACTTTCTATTAATTAGACAGTTTATTTCCGGCATATTTCTGATACCTTCTTTTCTTTTTTTAATCACCGGTAATTTCAGGTTGTCAAGAAGAAACTTGCAGAGACCTGGAATGAAGACGTGTGATGTCTTTTGAAAATACAATACAGTACAATGCACACTTCTTGTGCTGGACTTACAGCTAGAGTCTGTCATTATTAATAATGCACTCTTAATTTCCTCATGCTTTTCGGCGTAGCGGTGGTATTCAGTTTTCATAAAAGCAGGAGGCATGCACATGTACAGGGGTCTTTCAGAGAGGCGTGGTCGATTTAATTAAGGGCGTGGCTTAAAACATTTAAGTGAAAAAAATCTGTGCTTAGCATAGTGTGCTTCCCGACTAGTATTTTGTCTCTTTTTTAATTGTATCTAGATATATAATACAACATGTAACTTACACCTACAACAAGCCATGACTATTGGCTTTGTCAATGGTTGTTAGTTGCATAAGATAAATAAGGAACAACTATGGCTTCGTTTGCTTATAATGTTGAAAATGCTTCAGTTCTGAAACGATGAGGCTGTGGAAGAACTATAACAAGTCTCTTTGATGTTACATCACAGACAGTGAAGGATGTTCCTGCTACAGAGTTATGATTTCGTTTCACCCTGATGGCGAGGGCAAACATGGAGAGCCCGATAGCCTCACCTCAGCATCTACTTTTTAAAACTACTGGTGCTGACCACCGGCAGGACCTGGCCCACTTAAAGCCCTGTGCTTAGTACAGTTATTGGCAGCGGAACACATAGGCCAATCTGTATTCTTAAAGCAGAAGAGGTGACCTGCTCAGGGTGTGATCTTTGCGGTGCAGGCTCAATGTAATTGTTGAAAGAGTGTAGCAGGCTGCATTTACTGATACGCATCATTTGAGAGAGATTAAGCTATTGACATTGTAAATAACAATGCCGTTGCTTTAAATGTTTTAAAAACAAAAACATAAACAAAAATAATGTCATGAGCAATGCCAATAGCTCTAACTTTAACAATGCCCGAGACCATTGCATTGTAAATGCTTCTTCTTCTTACCTTTCAGAAGCATGGAGCGCAATGGCAGGCAGAGAGAGGGTGATGCAAGTGAGGGTTGTGCACTGGCCTGGCAGGTTGCTGGCAGTGCATACACCCTCCCCCCCTGTGTGGCAGCCTGGACTGAAAGAGCTTCCGGGGCACAGCTGCCCCCAAGTACTTCACAGGTCTTTAAAAGACCATTTGCTTGTTAATGGGGCTTTGTTGGTTTTTCACCCCTTTAGAGCCCCTGCATCGCCACTCTGACTAGTGCTGAAAGAATTAAGCACGTTACACAATACCAAGCCCTGACAGCTGAAACCCCTGAGGAATCGGGTTTTTGCTTACAGGAATCGGGAGGCGGGAGACTAGCCTTGAAATCGGTAGTCTCCCGCCTGAATCGGGAGGGTTGGCATGTATGCACCACTGCTGTCCCGCTCTACCCTGTTCGTCGCCGGAGCTAAGATCCTCCTCTACGCATCTAGGAGCGCTGGGGATCATACCTCGGGCCTCCGGTCCTGTCTCGCCGTGGGCCTCCAAGTTCCGGCCGGGCCGCCTCCTGGTAGTCGGTGGGGGTAACCACAGTGGGGGTAACCACAGTGGGGGATGGCTCAATCCTTGGAGGTTGGGGAGAGCAGCGCCACGGCGGGCCCGATGAACTCGAAAAATCACTTTCTGCCGACGCTGAGACTCGAACTCAGTTCCACCGCTCCAAAGTGGGCAGCACTGGCCCCGATGCCACGCACTCGAAATCCGTTGGCGCCGCTCCCCCAGCTCCCTGATGCAAAGGTGAGCTGCCCATTGGGGAGCGTCGCCTTTTATCCCCCTCTCCCTTTCTCTCTTCCCTTTGTTCTTGAGAAGGGGGAGGAGAGGTTCTTGTGCGCTCTTCGCAGTTCGAATCAGTTCCCTGTGGGCTCTGGCGGCCGTTATGGTGCCGCCCCTTGGGGCCCCCTTTGGGGGCTGCCTCTGCTAAAAATTGAACAGCTCTTCGGTTTGTTAGGCTTCAGAGCTGCTGGACTTAAATCCCAGATGGATGCTGGAGAAATGACGGCTTTGTGGACGGTTTTTAATATAAATAAAACTGCAGATGTCTCAAGTTTAAATAGTGAGATCAGCATCTGTCTAGCGTGGCAAAGCAACAGTGAAAACACATGTAGGAGCAATACAATATTTATTTCATTGTGCCCAACTCATCAGGCCGGCTAAACGAAGAATCAAACGGCAACATCTCAGGAAGAGCCTGTGTTACACCACAGGCTCTCATCCCTCAATTATTGTGTGCCAGACCACGATATAACACAGTAATGTGCAGCACGTGATTAAAACCTGCTCAATTTCACATACCAGTGTAGGGTTATTACAATATATTTCATAGTAAATTTAGGCACGCTCCTTCCCCAGCTGTTCCATGCTGCTACTGCTACAAACTGGGGTGGCATGGTGAGCAAACAAATGATAGATTTAACCCAAATCTCTTGACTGGGGGTGAATGTTTTCTCTGCATTTCGACCATCAATTGTGTGTCTTTTGCTTTCTTGCCCTAAGTGTGCCGGCTATGCCCAGATATGGGTCCCAGGCACACTGTGCCACTGGAATCAAGCTATATTGGCTGATGAATGGTGAAACACCTAATCCGGTCCAAGGATGCTTGTTTCCGGTCCAGAGAGGACCTGGCTTGGCAGTTTGGGCTGGACTGTTCCCATGAGGCACAGGGTCAAGACTGATTTGCATATGGCCAGGTCTAAACTGGGGTGGCATCGTGAGCAAAATAATGATGGATTTATCCCAGATCTCTGTTTTGATTTTCTCTGCATTCCGTCCATCAATTGTGTGTCTTTTGCATTCCATGCCAGTGGGGGTCGTCAGCCAGTCATACTAACCACCTGGCCCAGCCTATAAGCTCGAACTCCGGCAAGCAACTCACAATGTTTTGAGGGTGAAAAGAAAAGGTATAAGGCAGCTCAGAATTTTGAGTGCTAGTAGCATTTATCTGATTGTAACCTAGGAGCAACAACAAACCGTTTTTACAAAACAACCTCCAAAGCAATTCAGTATACAGGCATCCAGGACAAATGTTTTATATTCATCAAGTCAACAGGCTGCTTGGTGATGCTTTGAAAATTTAGGGTGTGCACTGAAGTCAGCATGTCAGTTGAGGACAGAATTTTTCACAAAGCCTGTGGGTGAAAGATGGTGCCAGAACACTCACGGATTACAGCTAGTACATGTCTTTTCAAAGAGATGTCAGTGTCACAAGGTGTACTGTAAAGTAGGGGTGGATGCTGGTAAACTCGTGTGCCGGTTAACACTGTGTTTTTGCCAAACTCTGCCCTCCAAGCAGAGCACAGGGTGGCAAAGCTCCATGAACTCTGCCAGCAGAGCACAGTTTACCGTCCACCCTTAATATCGAGTTAAAATAAGTTAAAAGGCCATTGAGCATAATAGATTGAAATGCCCACACTGAAAATAATATTATCTAGCATCATGGTCATAAGGACCATGAGGACCATGAAATACTCAGTTAACCTACACACCCAGCATCTAAAGTTCTAGCTTTGTCTGGTATGCAAAGTCAGCTCTTAATGCCCATATAAGGTGGAATGCTTTTGATCTGGGATAGTGCAAAGTTTTTAGCAGCATATTAAATTAAAAAGAAATTCAATGTCCACTGCAGTGACAGAAGGTGCTTGAGAATATTTAATACATTTAAAAAATTGAGTCACTAGTCGCGATGATTCACCTCTCAAACATGCTGCCTGGCAGCTGGTCAAGTTCTGATGTTTAGGGTACGCCATATTGGGTGTAACCAGAACTTTCAATTGTGTGTCTTTTGCTTTCTCGCCCTAAGTGCACCAGGTATGCCCAGACATGGGTCCTGGGCTCACTGTGCCACTGGGATCAAGCTATCCTGGCTGAAGAGGGGTGAAACCCCGAAACCGGTCCAGGGATGCTTGTTTCCGGTCCAGGGAGGACCTGGCTTGGCATTTTGGGCTGGACTGTTCCCATGAGGCACAGGGTCAAGACTGATTTGCATATGGCCAGGTCTAAACTGGGTTGGCATAGGGAGCAAAGGAATGAAGGATTTAACCCAGATCGCTTGACTGGGGGTGAAAGTTTTGATTTGTTCTGCATTCCGTCCATCAATTGTGTGTCTTTTGCTTTCTCGCCCTAAGTGCACCAGGTAAGCCCAGACATGGGTCCTGGGCTCACTGTGCCACTGGAATCAAGCTATCCTGGCTGAAGAGGGGTGAAACCCCGAAACCGGTCCTAGGATGCTTGTTTCCGGTCCAGGGAGGACCTGGCTCAGCATTTTGGGCTGGACTGTTCCCATGAGGCACAGGGTCAAGACTGATTTGCATATGGCCAGGTCTAAACTGGGTTGGCATAGGGAGCAAAGGAATGAAGGATTTAACCCAGATCGCTTGACTGGGGGTGAAAGTTTTGATTTGTTCTGCATTCCGTCCATCAATTGTGTGTCTTTTGCTTTCTCGCCCAGAACTTTCTTAGCAGCAGCTACTTTTTGCAAACACAGTGAATATGGGTCAGAGAGTACTCTCCTTTTGCACAGAAAAGGCATTGTCTATTGGAATCATCAAAGTTCCCCCGGCCATTCCAGTAGGTGTTCAGAGAGATTAACCAACTCTTAGTCTTCTCAGTTGTTTTCTCATTACCTTGCTAAAAGGCAGTGAGAGGTAGGTCGGCAGAGCCCCTTGTTCGTACAGTGTTGCGGGACAGTTTCTTCAGGTCCTGCAAATCCTTTTCCCTTGATATTCGTTTTGCTTGCTTAACCAATAATTTTAAGACTAGGGTCATTGGGAAATCACTTGACCAAATTTTCTGACCTCCAAAACATCCAATGCAAGGTTTAGGGAGCTACGCTAGCTTGTCAAGGGGGTTGCTTATTACTTCCCAGATTGCATGTTTTAGTGTGTTATTCTTTGCCTGCTTGGCTTTGAGGCAGCAGGCCAAGCATTTTGCCTTCAAGTGCTGCGAAAACAGGCAAAATTCTTGTTGAATTTGAACATGTGGGCTGCAGTTGAGCAGGAAAAGGACTCTTCTATAGCAAGTGGATTGTGCCCTGTCCAACCAGTTTGCCAGCTCATCTCGGAATATAGTTGCTCCATAGGCGATGGTAGGTAATAGTTTGCAGCCCATCACCTTTAGGAGGCGCCGTAGATCAGGATTCACCATTGACTTCTGTAGCTTATGAAATGCCCATTTCAAAGAATTTGCTGCCACCTGCTGGGCGTGGATGTGTGGTGTGAAGCAGTCCCCACAGTCCAGCCATACATCCCAGGTATTTTTTGTACATGTCACATCCCAGGTATATGTACGTGTCAATAATTTCAACCGCACTCCCCTCAAAGAACCAGGCTTTCCTGTTTTTTAGGTTTGCTCATCACCATTGTTTTTGCTATATTAATCGTTAAGTCATTGGCTTTGCAGTAAGTGGCAAGTGCATCAAAGAGTCTCTGTGGGTCTATTGGTGGCATATCAAAAAGAACCATATCATCCGCATAATGTAGCAACTGAAGACTGGTGCCAGCCATCTTTGGTGGAAATGCCCTCTCCTTTTCAAGAGGCTCTGTTAAGTCTGCCAAGTAAAGATTAATTAGAAGTAGCAACAGAATGCAACCTTGCTTCAGGCCTGTATTTGTCATGATTTTTGCAGTAGTGGCCAACCCACACTGACTTTTGTCTTCACCCAGGTGTTGGAATGGAAAGCGTTGATGGTTGTCAGTAAATGGGGTGGAATACCCCAGGTGTTCAACGTTGATCAGAGTTTTGTTCTTTAGACAATATCAAACGCAGTTTGAAAGTCTATAGAATCAACGTAAAGAGTCTTGCTCTTGCATGGCATAGTTGCTTCACACAGATAAGAAATGCAGGCTAGGTTATCTTTGATTTGGCAACCCTTTTGAAAGCTTTTTTTCTGCTGCCCCGGTTTGTAGTTCTTTATTAAGAATACTTGTGTAACCCTTCTGTTACGTATCCAGGAGGGCAATCAGGCAGTAATTCCCCGCATCCTGGCATTGCAGGATGTGAGTTACTTTTACTATTCAAACCCAAAATTTAACCACAATAGGAAAAGTGTCAGACTTTGGAGGGGTTCACCTTTACCATTCCAAATCCAAACTTAACAACATTTGGGAAAGTGTTGGACTGTGGGAGTGGGTGTTAAGATTTACTATTCCCAAGAAAAATGCAACCACACTGGGGAAAGTGTTGGACTTTGGTGGGGGCAGATTTACTATTCCCATGCAAAACTTAACCGCATGGAAGGAAAGTGTTGTCTTTTGGTGGGTAAAGATTTACTATTCCTATGCAAAACACAACCACATGTGGTCAAGTGTCAGACTTTGTAGCGTATAAATGTATTATTCCAACTCCAAACTCAACCACACTGGGGAATGTGTTGGACTTTGAAGAGTTCAGGTTAACTATACCAACTCCAAATGTAACCATTTTGATGAAAGTGATGTAATTTTTATTTCAGAATTAACTACTCCCGCAAAATATTAATAGACAGGATGAAATGTGACCTTGCAACATTATGTAAATACTGACACATACATTACACTAAAACTAATATATATCAGAAAGCCTTTTTCATTATTCCAAAAAAGTAAACCACGTGAAATAAATAAGATAATTGGAAGTACTACCAAAACTTTAAAAAAAAGACAAACATGTACCATAACTTTAAAATTGACAAACATAATAAATTAAAACAATCTTTATTTTTTAAATAATTAAATTACATAATTCCCAATGAGTAAAAGCAGATGAATTACAAAAAACATCTTTAGTTTAAATCAAAAATATATTAAGATTAATACAATACATTTATTTTAATATAAAAATATTTTATAATTTCTTTTCTTAAATCAAGCCACTTTTTCATAAATGCAAACACAGAACAACCTATATATTACCCATAAAAAAAAAAAAGAATCTTAAAACTATAGTCAGTCAAAGAACTTTATTCGGTCATTACGACCATCAAAGTGCAAAGAATACAAAACAGTGGATTCAGCAACACATACATGCCTTATTTCATTCTACAGACAAAGTTAACTGACAGTTAAAAACATGTCATCTTCGTAAAAAAAAAAAGAAATCAAGACGTAGGGGTGAGTATGCCAGATAAAAGACTCACACTTATTAGAGCCCTACAAAATTTACATAAAAGTGCAGAAGCATATTATATAAAAATACATTGTTAAAATCATAGCACTACTGCATTTGTGAGCACAATGTCTGTATTCCAGTTGAATGGCTCCATCAATTAAAACGGCTAGGCTTACAGACGTGTGCAACAGTGGACCAATCAACCTCCATAAAGCCAGCCATCAAAATGCATCTGAAGCTTTCATGCAAATTTGTCAAATTGTGCAATAGTTATTACCAAATCAAAGCTTTTTAATATTTAATAAAACCCCAAATTGATAGATCTGCATAGCACCTGGGATCCTTTATCAGGGCTTAACTAGACATTAAATATCAAACATTTTACCAACAAAAGAGCACTTTTGCCACCCTCCCTTTTAATCTACCAGATAATGACAGATGGCAGGGCACAGGGCTGCATACCAAGCCTTGCTGTTTGGTTAAGCCCTAAAATCCACTTTTTTCTTTTCCAAATATAGCCCATTGTAAGTGACGGAATTGAGACAGCTGCATGATGTAACCGGCATCTCGAGATCCATACCCTCCTCCAGTTCTTTACACCATGGCATATTGCTGGCATTTATGCTAAAATTGATCTAGATAACTGGTTGGAATATATTGAATTATACAAAATCATTCTCTTACTGGAAACCTAGGCAACTAATAATATATTTTGTGAAGGTTCTTTATTTTTTGTTATTCTGTCCCTCGCTGTTCCCTCCAGTGAGGGTCGAGCCAGGGCTGGACTTACTGCTTGGTTCAGGACCACTTTGGACTCCACTTTATTTCTTAATCCACTTAAGAGTGGCCAAATTCAGACTTTCAATGTGAGCTGACCAAGAAACCTCACAGTCAATAATATTACTTTTCATATAATGACAATTTTATAGCAAAGGATAACCCTATTTTGATAAACTCTTCGATGTAATAGGTGAACCTAGTTGTAACTACACTGATATGGGTCAATGGCAGAATTTTTAGTTTTAGTGTGATGATCAAAGGTCCCAACCCCTACCGGACAAATAGAAGATAGTTTGTGCTCAATTAGGTCTAGACGGTCAAACTGGGATTGAAGTAAGTCTTCCAGTATTCGTTTAAGCTTGCTACAAGTCTGAGAAATTAAGTCACATTTGATTGCATCCTAAGAGGCAGGGAATATAAGATGAGACTGAGGAGGAATCCTCCTTGGTGCATTAACCAGCTTCTTTCTGAGTATTATGGAGTGTTCGGGTTTGAGTGATTGTTATATAAGAGGCTTGTGCATGAAAGGCTTGTGATAAAGAAATAACTTAATAATGTAAAGAATATTCATAAATATATATAGTTTTGATGAGTTGTGAAGAGGAATTACTAATTTTGTATAAGAAAATAAAATGTTATTTTGGAACACTGGTGTGATATATCATGGATCACTGACAGAATAATTCTTTACAAGAAACAATACAGGTTGAGCCAGGTTTTTGTATTAGGTTTGAACTATATTTAGCCCTCTCCTGAACCTAAAAAAATGTGGGGTTACCATTTGGGGTTTTGTTGTTCTGCTAGATTGCAGTTCTATTCTTTACCTGGATATTAATAGGACTTCACTTGCCAAATTGCAGCAGGTTTGAAATGCTGCAGCCAGAGTAATTCTTGATGTCCCCAGATTCCAGTCAGTTTCTGAGGGGATTTGTAAACTTCACTGGTTACCCAGGAGCAAACGTATTACATCCAATTCTCTTTGCATTGTCCATCGGGCCTTTTAAAACATGGCCCTAGCAGAATTTAGGAACTTATTTCAATGATACACACCCCCAGACCATTGAGATCCTCAGATAGAAATCTCTTAATTGGTCCTAAGCATCGAAAATCAAGGTGGGGAGGTAAAATATTCTCAGTGGCAGCATCTAAGTTGTGGAATTTGCTCCCTTACTCCATCTCCAGTCTTCATTCCCATATTCTATTTTGTAAGGCCCTTAAAACTTGGCTTTTCACTCTTTAAAGATAGGTAGTAGGTGTAATCTGATTTCCTCTTTACCTCCCTAGACTAACTGTTGATAGTGCCTTGATGCCTTTGGGCAATTCCTGCAAAGTCTTTTTCATTCATTCATTTCATTCATAACCATCGAATGTCAGTTTTTTGTTTTTAATCTCCGTAATCATAACTGCATTTTAACTGTTTAAGTGAATTAGTGAGATTTTTGTTTTAAAAATATGATAACGTCAAAGCTAACCATAACTTCACTTTAACCTTTTTTCATTGACCCCACATCATCTATGCATGTATAAGATTAAAAGCAATTTTTCAAAACATTTGTGTTTAAATTCACATGTAAATTCTGTGCTTGATTACAAAGTTATTTATTTTTAATTTGCGCTGTGAACTCTATGCAAAGTAATATTTATTTGAAAACAATAACTGTTCAGAGGACGGCCAATTTATATACATTATAGCTGATTTATTTATTTTATTTTGCAGGGCTATTTCGATGAAAACGGTACGTTCTGGATAGTTCATTATTCAGATTTATTTGAAAGACTATATTGTAATGATGGCCATAAGTAATTTAAATGACCTAAAACAAAATTAAAGTAATAAACGGTTGTGAATATCCACTCCTAAATAACTGCAAATGTAACTTCACTGCAACTACCAACAAATCAAAAGAGGTATATGGCAGATTAATGAACTTCTCTTTTATTGCAATATTCATTCCAGGGAAACAATACATTAGCAATGATGTCTGCTAGGGTTTTATTTTAGGCATTGTTATTACAAAATGTTTGACTTGCCAAATTATATTGCTTCGTACAGGTCCACATTTGGCATGGAGACCACATTCATTTTAACAATTATATGGTAGAAACAATCTTTGGCAAAGTCAATAGGTTTAGCCTTTGTGAGATCTTCTGGCTTTTTAAATGTTTTGTTTTTTTAGACATGTTGCACAGCAGAGCAAGTCTCCATGTCAGAGTATTATTTGTGGCAACAGCCTGTGAAACAGGAGGGCAAATGTACATGAAATCTGTTGCTTTCATGGCTGTCATTTTGGACTTCTTTGGGGAAGTGATCTCGCGGACAACTTCTGTGCTCGTGCTTTAAATTAAATTACTGGGGGGCTCCATATTTTTAAAGGTTCCATGGTATATTGAGCATTCTTCAGCATATGCTCCACAGAATTGTGCGGTGAAAGGAAAAAGTAACTTCCAAAATATTGCACAAGATATCCTCACCATCTTTGTATTTCAGCAGAAATAGAAACTGATCCAAAATACAGAAAGGTCCGGCCTATCGCAACAATGCGTGCATGAAATCTGTAGCTACTTAGTTGAATCTAAACAGGTGATCGTTCTCCGTAAAATGCATATCCAGGCATATAAACCCCGGACTTAGAAAAGATTGAAGTTTGAAATGTATCAGAAAGTGATCGGACAGCAATTATCTGCAAGTCTGGGGCTGCTTACAGATTATCTCTGGGCGAGTTTTCAGTAGCAGGCCAGTAACTCGGGACGACCCATCACTGTCCAAGTCTCTGTTCTAATTTTAGGGTGGACCAGGTCAGTAACTCGGGACGACCCATCACTGTCCATGTCCCTGTTCTAATTTTAGGGTGGACCAGGTCAGTAACTCGGGACGACCCATCACTGTCCATGTCCCTGTTCTAATTTTAGGGTGGACCAGGTCAGTAACTCGGGACGACCCATCACTGTCCATGTCCCTGTTCTAATTTTAGGGTGGACCAGGTCAGTAACGCGGGACGACCCATCACTGTCCGTGTCTCTGTTCTAATTTTAGGGTGGACCACCTCGATAAATCATTGCTCATTACACTTTGAAACATAGCGCCTACATTACCTCTAGCACCTAATCTTTCCATGTTCCCAAACACCGTGTTCTCTGTAACTCAAAATGCTTGACTTGAAATTTGTCTAATCTGCTGACTTTAGCTGCCAATTCAGCTTTTGAAAGCAAGATTTATTCTTGCTCCTAGCACTAATGTCTCCTCTTGAAGAAACCAAAGGGAGAGGCACTGCGCTCTCTAACATCAAATAGTAATGAAAATAATGAAAGGAAGAATAACAGTGTAGGTTTTAAAAGATGAACTGTGTTGCCTGGTGTTAATCTTGTTTTCTCTATAATATTATGACTGGTTATTTATACAGCTCTTTTTCCTGTAGATGCTGCAATTTCTAAAGGATGTTTATAACAGAGGTTAGTATTGTCCTTTTCAATGGCACTCAGTTTGCCAACTATGAAAGGATGAAAGGCTGATTTGGCCATGCCTGTTTCAAGGTCGTGACTTGCAAATCATGCCAAATATAAGCAGTGAGTGATCATCTCTTTGACCAATCTTGCAGGTGCTAGCGCGGGAATCAATTTAAATAGAAAAGGTTTCACATCTCTATCTCACTCAGAGATTCCCTCTCTCTCTGTGTGGCCTTCACTCCCTGCGCCAGACCTTTGCCGATGTATATGAGGAGACCAGGAGCTATAAAGCAAAACAAATTTTAATTGCAGTACTATTTCTAAGTTCAGTCAATAATTAACGTTTTGATTAGTTATAAAGGTTTTATTTATATTAAAAAGGTTTAGTAAATTTGATCTTTTTATTCAATTAGTCAAATGCATCAATCAGATTACAGAACTGATAATAAAAATATGGTTAGAACAAGTCATGACAAATAATGCAATACAGAGCGTTCTATAAAGAAAAGAATAGGGTGAATTGGGTGTTAGCAGGAACCTATAAATAATTAGAGTTCTGATTCGTTTTAAAGGGTTTTATTTTCAATAAACATTTATATTATTATCTTTGTATTCTTTATTCAACTAGTCAAATGCATCAATCAAATTACAGAATTGATAATACAAATATGGTTAGAAAAAGTCATAACAAATAAAGCAATACAGTGCATTCCATAAAGGAAATAGCCCTATTCTAATGAATACAGCAAAATTGGTGTTAGCAGAAACCGATAAAGAGTTGGAGAGGAATGAGTGGAAGTTAGTGCATGAAGCTCAAATTTGATCAATCAATATCAGCTGAACTTCCCATAAAGAGAGGTTCACAAAAAGCAAAAATAATCATGTAGGCGCAATAGCCACTGCAATCAGAAATCAGGTCGGTGGCAAATCAGCATTCAGCCTTCAGTATAAAGCCATTAGCATTCAGCTTCAGTGCGGACAAGTGGTATGGGTCTGGAAAAGCATCAGGGTAAAACGGTCTCTGAAAAAGCGTATCTCAGTAGTGGGGTCTGGAAAAAGCAGTAACCTACTCTAGAAACAGGCTGTTCTATAAACAGTAGAAAGAAAATGTTGCAGTTTGTGTTGCTTCTTCTCCTCCTCTTGTCCAATCATCTTTCGATTCTTTTTGAGCGCAGTCTCATCTCAGCCTTCAAAACACCAAATCTACTTGGGTCTGTGCTAGCATGTAGTCAGTTATGAGAAAGAAAGATTTAGAGTATTACAGAAAGCTAAAGGGGAAGATCCCTTTTAGGACGAATGCCCTCACCCACCATAGGTGGCATGCTTCATCATATGGGCTTCTCCTCCCAGAGGGAAAACCTAGTCTTACTGAGGGCTACAACCACCTCACTGTGAGGCAGGAGCTCAGGGATGTTTTTTTGAGATACTACCACTGTCCTGGGGATGCTAAAACCCCATATGTGAGAAATTGGTGTAGTGAGGTCGCAGCGTGAGAGTCATTCATAAGTGCAATAAAGAAAGTGAATTAAAACTACCTAGTGGGGGCAAAAAATTATTTATTCGCTTGCTCGCACTGGTAGGATTAAAAAGCAGTGCAGAAAGCAGTAAAAAATAGAGACTGCTAGATATAACGGACGGTCGACATGTTTCAGCTCAAGCGATCTACATCAGTATATGAGCTTTCTTCAGGACCAAAGAACAAAGCTGTTGCTAATAGTGCAATAAAAAAGAAATAAAAAATTATACCCAACCAGTAATCCTATGTGGAGTCAGGCGTGCAACACCCATTGGACTCAAAGGGCTTCAGCTCCCCCCCCCCCCGTCATGTGTCGCAGCCCGGGATGAGACAGCTTCCCGGGCACACACACAGCCGCACCCGAGCACTTCACAGGTCTTTAAAAAGACCATTTGCATGTTAATGAGGCCTTGCTGTTGTTTCACCCCTTTTAAGAGCCCCTGCAGCTCCATTCTGCCTGTTGCTTAAAATTTCAGCCCCCCCCCCCCCGAAATTTTTTCTTAGCCCCCCACCGAAATTTGGCTCTAGTTGCGCCTCTGTGTGGAGTAGAATACTACTGGAACTTATCTATAAGAGTGAGACAAAAAAATCAGACAAAACTCAATTAGACTTTGTAGTACGGACATTCAATTTCAAAAGGAGTACTTTTGTATCTCCTTTTGAGTTCTAAAAGGTACTCAAACACAATTTCGTTTGATCCACTTACCTAAATGATCAATAAGCCCCACCTCAGCCTGGTGACAACTCGGGGAAGAGGGCCCGCTCTGTAAAAAACACAAGACCATGTGTCACACATATAAACTCTTAATGCGGATTAGAAACAGTGTACTAGTGGTGGACCTTACACACATACAGTGTAGGAGGACTAACAACTGAGGACTGAATCCAGTTCAAAGTGAAGGTGAATAAAAGTATTACATATATGCTGAGATGAGGAGGCTCTAATATTCACAATTTCAGCAATCTATTTCATGCGGCCTAGGATAGCTGGATGTTTCTATAAACGAGTCCCAAAGCAATGACCAGTATGTAAAGCGCGGGACCATCCTGACCTCGTTGTTATATGAACTACATACACACGCTAGGCACAGAAAATTAGTTGTCTATTAAAGTAGGTTAAAACGGATACCATGTGCCTATAGAAAACGGCGTGTCTCAAAGTGCAACTAAAACACACAAAAGCGTGCAGGGATACTTCTGATGGTATTAATAGCACCATCGATTGAAAACCGTGTGAGAATGCATACAAGCCCTAACGGCCCGTATATACTATTAGGTCATGGGTGTAACGCAGCCTCAATACAATGTGTACTTAGAGCGCCACAGCCCCACGATATTAAGTCTCTTAAGACAACTGGAGCTTTAAGTCAGCAACAAACACACAGTTTACGTGCAAGAAAAAGTTTCAACTGATGTTTTAAATACATCACAAAGGAAGAAATTCAGCCAGGTAAAGCCGTTTACAACAATGTGGTGCCGAAGTAAACAGAGCACAAATCCCCCAAACTCATCGCTCCGTCGGTACCGCGTCGTGGTACATGAGCTGCCAGAGGTACCGACGGGAGGACGAACTGCAATTATATAGAATGCCGAAGGCTGCAACTAACCCCCAGCACCTGGGATAGGACCCATGGGCGTCCGTGTACTATGCCTGTAGAAAGCATACGTTCAGCAATGTGCGCACGCGCAATACCCGGACACCTTGCTGCACATGCGCCCTGGCGTTACACTAGGCCGTATTGAATCGTGGAAGCTTTACTTATAATACAAACACAATGGCCTGCAATCTAAATGTGCAATTGTTCAAAGCAGAATGAACAGTACTACCGGTCATCATGTACAATAGTGAGTGTCCAGTACGTAATCAGTGTCACAGTGCTCACGATCATTATGTGCAGTAGTAAGCAGCCAGTGCGTAATCAGTGTTGCGAAGTTTAAAGTAGAATATCTGACAGCCCATGAAGATATCAGTGTCACAGTACTCACGATCATTATGTGCAGTAGTAAGCAGCCAGTGCGTAATCAGTGTTACGAAGTTTAAAGTAGAAAACGTGGCCGAGTGGATGACGACCAGCCGCCTGAAACTGAACACAGACAAGACGGAAGTCCTCATCCTGGGCTCCTCACCCTCTGCCTGGAACGACTCCTGGTGGCCCCCCGCCCTGGGCAACGCACCCAAACCGACAGACCACGCACGCAACCTGGGCTTCATCCCGGACTCCTCCCTCTCCATGACCAGACAAGTCAACGCCGTCTCCTCGTCCTGTTTCAACATCCTGCGCATGCTACGTAAGATCTTCCGGTGGATCCCCACCGAGACCAGGAAGACGGTCACCCAGGCCCTCGTCACCAGTCGATTGGACTACGGCAACGCCCTCTACGCCGGTACCACCGCCAAGCTCCAGAAGAGACTCCAGCGGATCCAGAACGCCTCGGCGAGACTCATCCTCGACGTCCCCAGACAAACTCACATCTCCAGACACCTGAGAGACCTGCACTGGCTCCCGATCAACAAAAGAATCACCTTCCGGCTCCTCACCCACGCACACAAAGCCCTACACAACCAAGGCCCGACCTACCTCAACAGCCGCCTCAACTTCTACGCTCCAAAACGCCACCTCCGCTCGACCAGTCACGCCCTCGCAGCCGTCCCCCGCATCCACAGAGCGACAACAGGAGGAAGATCCTTCTCCCACCTGGCCGCCAAGACTTGGAACACCCTCCCGACCGACCTACGCCTGACCCAAGACCACCTCTCCTTCAGGAAGAAGCTCAAGACCTGGTTGTTCGAGCAGTAGCGGACCCCCCCCCCCTAGCGCCTTGAGACCCTCCGGGTGAGTAGTGCGCTTTATAAATGCCTATGATTGATTGATTGATTGATTGAATAACTGACAGCCCATGAAGATATCAGTGTCACAGTACTCACGATCATTATGTGCAGTAGTGAGCAGCCAGTGCGTGATCAGTGTCACAAAGTCTAAAATAAAATAACTGACAGCCCATAAACATATCGAAGTGGCGATTCTAAGTATCAGGACATTTGTATCATGCAAACCATTATTGAATTTGCAAGACATAGCAGTGATCGGCAGGCAAGCACCCATGGTGTATGTGTTGGCAGCGATTCATTGCATAGCTAACTAACCAAATCATACAATACCTACAAAACTGCTAAGCAAAGAGAGAGAGGTCCCTGAGCAAAGGCAAAAAAAAGCATGTGGAGTCAGAATGAAGGATATGCCTGTCTATATACCAAATGCATGTAATCACGGTGATAGCCAGGGAATCTCTTCATTCAGACCACAGGTGTCACTCTTAATCCTGTACACCCAGCGTTGTTCTCATCGGAACACAAATTTAGATATGTCTGTTATATGTGTCGGAATGTACGGTTGCTATAAATCCGTCCAAAGCAAGTCTTCTGCACAGTGATGCATGTCTTTAAAATGATTTGTCATTTTAGTTGATCTTTTCTTGCAACGAATTGTGTTCTTATGCTCGAGTATCCTTGTTTTGATCTTGCTCGTAGTCATGCCTACGTAGCGTAAGGCACATGGGCAAGAAATCAGATAAATCAAATTTTCACTGTTGCAGTTCGTATGCTTTGTCAAGGTCCATGGTTTATCAGTGCCTATATCTATCTCAGTTGTGTGTGAAGTATGAGGACACGCAGCACAAGAACCACAAGGGAAGTGCCCTTTAACTGGTGGTAAACCCCACAGCGATGTCTGACCTGCACTCTTGTGTATGTTAAGAGGACTAGTGTGCACATATGGTGGGTGAGGGCATTCGTCTAAAAGGGATCTTCCCCTTTAGCTTTCTGTGAGACTCTAAATCTTTCTTTCCCATAACTGACTACATGCTAGCACAGACCCGAGTAGATTTGTTGTTTTGATTTCAGTTTAATCGGGGATTTTCTTTTCGCTGGTCTCTAAATATCCTTTCCCTTGGACCCTCCTACCCCTGTAGTGTAGTTCCTATTTCCCTAATAGGCTCTGCGCATTGGAATAATATACCCTATAGATTTGGCATAGGACTGAGGTCAGTATGCCCCTATCGAATATATTTAACTTAATTAATTTGTACCAGCTAACTCAGAGGTCGCTCAAAACTCCTTGTAAATAAGAAGGGAGTAGTTTCTGGCAACCGCATAAACATGACAACTATATTTCCCTTTAGAATCAGAACACTCTCAGAATCGTGGAAACAACAGATAACAGTTTCACTCAGTTAATCGTGCATGATTAGTTTCTTCAGAGTTACACAGAATGAATAGACGGGGTTTCAATAAAAGGATTTATTGAACAGTCTTGTTTCTTGTGTAAGAGATATGAGCTGTTACAATCACAAGACAGTATGCAAGATATATTATGTACAGCGTAAGCATTAGAAAGAAATAATACTGCGCTAGCATTATCTTTTAGCTATGACACATATATTCATATACATAAATAACGTAGGCTAAAAATGCGAGTACTCATGAGATGCTTCTCTAACTAGTTCTACCCCAGTGTACCTAACCTAAGTGTAGTACTAGGTAAGAAGTAGGTGCTGTATGCTATAGTCTGGTATGCCATAGTCTGGTATGCCAAGAGTCTGGTATGCCAAGAGTCCCTCTAGGTTCTAGTCATCTCCATACCTTGAGAATGAGAGAGGTGGGAATTTCTTTCCGGGTCTCAAACTCTAACACCCCGCGAAGGGAGTCAGAACACTGGAAGCTGGATTCTCTGCGAGCAGGGATGACAGCGTCTCTTGTTAGTGCGTCAGGCCTGGACACGGGCTCCTCTAAAGTCAAGGTCTCCTCCTACTTGCTTGGGCAAGGGAAGGTATATTTATAGCTAGTAGGTGCCTTGGTATGTTAGCATTGACATAAAGTCGGGCTGAGGAAGACGTCAGGAATGAACCCTTAAGGAATAGTGGTTCATGCATAATAAATGAGTTCTTGGAGAAATCAATAATCCTGTGCTAGGGGAACTCCCAAGAGCTTAAGGGTCTTGTTTCTAAGAACTCGTTGTGATGTTGGGGTGGACGGATGTAGGTGACCATGCCTGTATTTGGATAGCATGGCTAATGCCTAAATAAGGACTGGGATCTTATGCCTATATAAGGGCAATGCCAATTGTGCCTATATAAGGACATGTTTCATGAAAACCTATATACGTTCACCTAAAGCGGAATACAACACCCACTCCACTTTCGAATGAACGATAATACTAAATGCTAAACATAAAATGTTAAACATTAAACTGCGTACCACATGTTGCTAAAAACATTTGTAAAAGCATACTAAAAGAAGTTTATTAAAAAGCTTTGCTAAAACTTGTAATGCAAAGGTACTGTACATTTTAAAGCACTTTTTCATTCTAAGCATAAATGGTCGACAAGTATTCAAAAAAATCAAAGCCATTTCATAATATGGGACTAAATGAAATTGTGGTAAATAAGGTGACAATGTGTCCCTGGAAGTATTCGAAAAAGTCCTTTCTATATGAATAGTTCTACTGTAAGCAGATTGAATTGCCATGTATTTTCAAATTTAGAAAAAAATCATATTTAGGAAGAGTTCCAAGTTCTGTTCTGTTTTGAAAATATGGAGGCCAAATTCATAGCTTCCCTGATACACTGTGAGCCGAATCAAAGTCAGTGTATGGGTCTGGAGAAAACATGAAATCATCAACTCTTGTAGACAAAAGATCGGCTACCGATGTCGGTGACAGTTGTAGGAGAATAGGATCAGCTTCACATGTTTACCCCCACTTTTTGCTGGTGTTTCACTGTTTTTCGACTTTAGTCTGGCTGGGACCCTGCTATTCAGGGCCCCAGCCTAGCTGCTTTCTCTCTTAAATGATTCCATGTACTTTAGGTACATTACAGATTGGATCTGAGGTGCCCTTATAAGTCCCTAGTATATGGTATACTATGTACCCAGGGCATAGTACCTCAGAGGCCTACCAGGCCTCTGAGGTATTATGCCACCCATGGAAAGCCACCCAAAATGACACCACAGGTCTGCTACTGCAGCCTGGGTAAGGTGGTGCATGCACCCCTTACTGAGATATAGGTTCACTATATCTCACCATATACTGCACATACAAACCTACCAGTCACCCCTATGTCAGGCCTTATCAATCCTGAAGGCAGGGTGCTTGGTTATATGTGAGGGGGTGCCCAGGCATGAGTTGAGCCCCTCTGCAGCCTTCAGAATCTCTTCTCCGGGGTTGTCAGTAGTGCAGTCTGACCATATACTCTTAAGTGCATTATAACCAAATGGTAAATGCTAACTTTGGACTGGCTGCACGGAAACATGTCGTGTTTGGTGTCAAACACCTTGGAATCATACCCCCACACCAGTAACTGGTGTGGGAGTATGATCCCACCCTTCTAGAGGGAGAGACATGGCAGCACTCATATACCCAGTAGAAACTTAATAGAGCCCCGGGCTCACAAAATGTATGCTGCAGCCACAGACACGGGTCTGGCCTCCTGCTGCTGACTGAAATTGCAGCAGGGGAGGCCTGGACAATAGGTTTCCTGTCACAGGGAGGTGTAACCACCTCCCAGACAGGCTTGTGTGTATTGGGGCTGGGTGGGAGCACTTCCTGAGTGCTTTGAAGTCCTGCACTGGGGGCACATTTGGTGTCCCTGTGCATTGTCCAGCTCAGACCGGTTCAGGGGCTTCCAGCCCCTGCTCTGGCGCAAAAGTGGATGAAGGAAATGGGTGTAGCCACCCCTCTTTCCAAACCCTCCCATAAGTGGGTCCCCAGAGCTAGTCCAACCCCTTCCTTAGGTATAAGTAAGGAAACTTTGTAACCAGAATTTTAGATTATCCTGGATGAAACTCTGAAGCCAAATCCTGGACCATCGACGTTCTGCTAAAGACCAGAGGACTGAAGAAATCTCCCTTGGGGTCAAGGAGTGACTCCCCTGCTTGGCAGACACCAACAAAACAATTTGCTGGTCTACATTATCAAAGCACCCGCTGGACTCCGAAGTATTTGCAGCCCAGGAAAAGGATTTCCAGACATCTCAGAGGCCGACCCGAGTCCCCAGCAAAGCTGAGACCCTCAGCCCTCGTGAGTAGCGTGGAACCGGATCTCCTGGTCACCGTGCACTTTTGCAAGACTTCTCAACGTCTCCTGAAGTCGTGCTTGGGCTAACTTATAGCCCCCACCTCGAGTACTGAATCCACCGAAGATTGTCAGCCTGGTCATTCCGAGTGACCCGCGGGTCGCCATTTTGTGTTTTGTCTCGAGGTCCCTTTGCGAACCCTGGTCCGTTGACTGGTGGGTCCCTGAGGGGGTAACTTTGAATTTCCTTGGGCTTTCCTGGTTGCTCCGGACGTGCCCCGACTCCCTACCAATTGGTGAGTCCCACAGACCTTGATGGTCTGCACCGAAGCATCTTTCTCGTTTCTGCGTGGGTTGCTGCGGCCGAGGATTGTTGTGTCCAATCCGGGCACTGATGCTGCAGCACTCGTCATCCTTTGTGGGACAGCTCGAATCCAGCTCCTGGTTGTCCTCGACGCCTCATGGTCCTCGTGGCTGAAGAGTCAAGCTTCACCTCTTTCACCTGAAATCACCCGCCATCGATGGGCATCTGTCCATCGCTTTCCTGGTCACTGGCTAGTGACCCAGACTCTGTCCCCTCTGCTTTCAGGTTCTTCTCATCTTCGATCCAGGCTTGGATCTCTTCGGACACTTCTTATCTTCACGGCAGCAGCACTTCTTTGCCAGCTCCCATTGAAATCGACGACATGACCAACACCAAAAGACACCTTTGCACCCGGCTTCCCTGGGTGAGGTAACACGAGTACTCCGGTGCTCCCATGGGTGTTAGCCCTAGATCTTCCTAAGTCCAAAAGGGTTTGGTCCTGACTCATTTTTAAGTGTCCCTAATCTTTAAAAATCTAACCGCAACTTTCCCCATAGAAGCTAATGGGAGCTCGTGGCTGTGTTCACACACTGCACACGGCCCCCGTGGGTCCCCTGTGTCAATACCTTGGGTGGTTCCTTGGGATCCCAGCGATTCTACAGGCTCTAGGCCTTGTGTCGAGTTAAGTCGTGGTTCTTATACCACTATTTTAGTATATGGTTTGGCTCGTCCCTAGGGTCTGACGTGTATTTGTGCTATTTTACTGTGATTATTGAAGTGTAACTTATGTGTTTTGACCTCTAGTCTCATAAAGAGACTAGGAGGGTGTGTTTATTAATAAATACATATATTTTATATATATACCTGGTGTGGATATCTTTCATTTAGTGACTCAAGAGATTATAGACTGGTTAAACAAGCTGCTTTACATTCCTTCAAGACTTAGCCTGAAGGCTGCTCTCCTTAGCTACCACTAGGATAGCTTTCAATAAAGGTTGTCTTTAACCTATAAACAATAAGGGGTTGTTTGGACTGATACAAGGTGCCCACTATAACTAGTGGACAGTATATATCAGGCCAACTTCTCACAAGAGTTGGAACACATTGTTTAGAAGGTTAACTGCACAGAAATGTAAAGCATCGTCTTCAGCATGGGATGCCGCAGCAATGTTTGCATCCGTTGTTACCTGTGTGCCTGTTGATCCATCTCGTACCTCATCAACAGCAGGAAGCGTCTGTGAGATCTCAACGAATGTCGTCATCAGGATTGGTAGCCTCTGGGGACAACACAGAGCATGGGCCGTTATCGGGTCCAGCAGAGTATCAATATCCATTGGCATGACTGATGGGAGTGTTAGACAGATGTGTAGCACGCATTCTTCACCGCAAAGCAGGCAGCGTAGAACAGGTAAGATGCAATCTTGCCAGATTGGTCTAAATGACAGTAACCATGTTGTATTAAGTTCCCGTAGACGAGGTTTGTCCAAATGGAGGGACAGGTTGGTGGAGTGGTGCACTGCTTGTTGTTACGACAATGGTGGTCAATAAATCAATGAGTCTTGGTATGTGATAAGTCTTGTTTATTTTCCAAGACATAGATTGCCAGCCAACGCGTTTCGTTCATTTAATGAACTTCTTCAGGGCTGTAAATTATAATGAAAACAAATAAATAGTGTGCACCAAAAGAACACATGTACACATCTGGTATTGCGTACAAAGTGGTGACACAGAGGTGAATACGGAAAAAGGAAAAAAAAGTGATGTGAGTGGGGAAGGAGGTGTGTTGGATAAGAAAAGGGGTGATCTAGTAAACAAATGACAAGTGTACACTGAAGTTAGTGTGGTTGGGAGAAGAGGAAGGGGATTGTGTGAGGTACCCAAGGGGGGAACTGAGACCAAGGAAGTGATACTCAAAAGTGTGTTGTTACAAAAATCCTTGATCGAAGATGATCTTTTAAAAAAAAAAAAAGGATTGAGGATTAAGCGTTTTGCCCAAAAAAAAAACCAAAAACTAAAATCACGAGTACTAAAAAACAACGCATACTTCATTATGTACTTTCATTGGTTCACAGACATTTAACAGGCACAGAATAGTGGAAAGGACCGATAATAATAGTGCCTAAAAAGGAAAAGAAAAAGAAATACCTATAATACAATTATCAATGAGAAAGTAAAACCAGTGGTACTGAGTTAATGTAAAACATTGCTTCCTGTCCACACAAATACATGATATAGAAAGGGTAGGTGGAAAACCAGAGCCATGGTAGGGAATGGTGCAGCACCCTCTATGAGTCACAAGGCTATGCTTTACATACAATGGAATTTGGAATAGGCGAAGTGACTAAAGTCAAAAAACAAAATATATATAACATGTAGATGTAATAAGTACATAATTACATAACAAAGAATGGTTGTAAACAAGACAATAAATTCAATCCATGTGGATCAATTCACCCACTCTCCCCTTATCATGATTAGGCATAAGAATCGACCCATTACTGCTGCGCCCGAAAGAATAGGAAAAGGTGCATGTACATACCATGTATGGGCGCTCTTGTAAAATCACGGTCAAACAATTAAGTAGCCAAAGTACAGCGCAGGGGCCACCTTGATAAGGGCCTGTGTGCGCAACGTTCTGTAGGTGAAGAGGGCAAAGAAACACTGAGAATGTGCAAACATGGCGGGAAGCATAGTGGCGCGGGAGAGCGTGGAAAAAAGAAAGTGTGCAGCGAAAATATGAAAGGTGACAGGGGCTGGGAAATACAGGAAAGGACAAAACGTGAGTGAGTGGGAAAAAATGCCCATCTGGGGTGGATGGCCACAAAGCGCAATGATTACAAATTAGAGCTTCAAGGGGTGTACAGGATGTACGGGTCTGATTAAGCAGCATGTGTGACTTATGCGTAAGTAAGCGGAAACAGAGGGGGGAGAGAACGAGCATGTGTAATGCGTGGATGTCCGGGAAGAAGTAAGCGGCCGATCGTACATTGAAATCAAAGCAGGAAAAAGAATAGACGAAAAAAAAGACGAAAAAAAGGGTCAAGGTCGGGAGTAGGGACGTGGAGACGTGATGAGGCAGATAACAAGCGGTATCTCGCTACGGTGCATAAATATCTAAGCCTAAGTTAAGAGCAAGGGGTGTAGAGTAAGCGGGTGCGTCAAGCCATGGGAATTCGGCGTGGGACATACCTGTAAAACGGGATGCGAAGGAGTCTCGTTCTCTCACGGAAATGGAAAGTGGTGTCTATGGAGTGAAACGCGGGAGAATAAGTAGATGCAAATGAAGCTGAAACGTGCACGTATGAACGTAGCTGCGTGGACGGGATAAGAGGTCCGCTAGGTGGTGCAGTAGCACGTCGAGATCCTGATGAATTTGAAGCTCTGTGTGACGCAGCCATGGGGGGCAGAGTCAGCACTGGTTCACGTGCTGTATAGAAAAAGTGCAAAGGAAGGTGAATCGTGCACGTTGGAACGTAGTAGTGTGGACGGAATCGGAGGTCCGCTGGATGGTATAATAGCACATGAGGATCCAGATGAATCCAAGGTTTGTCCAAATGTTGAACTATGCGCTTGCGGCACTTCCGTTCTAGGAGAACTTTCTCCAAGTTGCTGGGAGTGACGCCGGTGGATAGGCTTGCCATAGCGTAGCAGTAGGAATAAAAACAGGATTCCTGCAACGAGTGCTAGAATTAATGGCAGACCACCAAACACTGAATGCACGAAGTTTGGAATGATTCCGAGGACTGCCTGAAAAGGTGTTAACAGTCCTTAACATATGGTCTTAAATACATGTACAATCCCGCTCGTATCAGACATGTTTAAGATACTTCCCATCATTTCTACAAAATGTATAGGGCAGTTTGAACGAATTAGAGCCTGTATCTCAGCCGAAGTCCTTGCAATTTGTAGATCATAGGTTTCTTTGGCCGAGGTCAAAGGCACGGTCTGTTGCAAAAGCATGGCTTTCATTCTGCTTAAAGTACCAAAACGTATAAAAGAAACATTCAATGAAGGCCATAGAGGCGACTCCCTGACTGTGTCTATTTGGGGGACCAATACTTGCATACAACAAGTAACCCTGGAGCTAACCGTTACCAGATATGGGATTCCTGGCAACATGCCACAGCAACTTTGATGCTTCAACATGAGGTAACTCCCGTTAGAAAGTTGGCCAAACGCTGGATTAATCACAGAAGCTGGTGTACCCTGCAGGTGGTAGGACAAGTTTGCCACAGAACCATTACAAGCCCCGTGTAAAGAAATGTCCTGACATATAAGAGATCCGCTCAGTGCATTTTCACAGTGTGTACCACTTAGAAACACTTCACGACCCCCTACTCCAACATCTGTATTCGTAAGGTAAAACCCAGAATGTCTTAATGTATTATTTACCCAACCTTTCATATTTGCCTGCTTGCATTTGTTTGAGACAATACTGAAAATGAAAAGTAGTGACAGGCATTGTTATTTTGCCATGGATAAGCCATTCTGTAGCTGGTTTTTCTGCTACCGTAAATGGTAATTTGTCTAGTTTTTCAGTGCTCAGCACTGTATACTTTGCTCCCCTTTGTGCCAGTTCGATCTGTTTATCCGTAAGATTGTATTCTGAAAACGGGGACGAAGTGTTGATAAAACGCCAAGGCACATAGCCTGCACTCAAGGATTGCAGCGTCCAGCCTAATAACATAATAGAACGTAACTGAGATTGGCCTTGTTGTAACATGGCTGAATCTTCTTCCAGTATGTCAATAGCAGAGGATACAATGTTGTCCAGTGAAGATATTCCTGATGACAAAGTTGTTAACCCATTGTCAACCACAGTGAGAGATTTCTCTAAGTTAATACGATCAAGCTCACGTATTCTTTCTCGGCCTCTGCCTGTGAAACGTTCCATATTTCATTATAAGCAGCATAAATGCTGGCATATATGAAACGTTTTTGACACTGTTTTCTCGGTCCTAGCAAGAAATCCCTAAGGTCTGCATCATCTTTAAGTAAAGATAAGTGTTGTGTCACATCCTCGAGTGTAGATCTTTGTAGCCAGTCGAGGCACAAGTTTCCTACACTGTATGTTGTTACTACCCCTGGATGCTGTTGTTTAACATAACATGGGTCTCGCCAATAGATAGTAAAGCCCTGTATTCTATTCAGGAATCTTTCTTGACAGATGTTTGTGTCTGTGGGCCAGAGCAACCATTTTTCCCAATCAGGATCTGATCTGTTGGTTTGTAGTATTGTGTCTACTGTGACCGTTCCCTGTTTAGTGTTATTACCTGCAGGTGCTGGTACAGAAGGTGTGTTCATGTGTTTGATCTTGGCTAATCCAAGGCAAGACGTTTGTTGCACAGTGTCATTCAAAAAACATTATTTGCTGTGGGATGATACAGGCTCTAAACAAAGCTTCTATCCCCTGCACTTGCCAATTTTTAGAAGCCTAGACAGATTATGTGTCGAACGTGTCTTTCCAAAGGTCAAATCCTTGTCTAGAAAGTTGGGCAATGAAGGCTGCAGAATAAATCAGTTTTGTATTAATTAACATATTTTTCTGTCCTGTTTTGTTTACATTTACATAGAAAAATGTTTCTGGATCAGATGTATTGTACCCTGAAAAATATGGAAACTTATTTGTAAACGTTTTTGAATTACCCTTTGGTGCTGAAGGACAATGTTCCCATTGGTTAAACATAAATACATTTCTAGGTGTTGCAGATTCATGCAAGAAATGATGACGATAGTGGTTATAACAATAAAGCTGTTCGTAGTCTGATGAACCCTCTAAGTTTTCATTGTTAGCGAACGCAGCAGACCTTTCTAGATCAGACATCATGTTATTAACAGTCTCAAAGTCCCAATCATCAGAATAGATACTGGAGGTAATAAAGTCACTTAATGAAATTTTAAATAAATGTGGAATCTTCAAAAGTTCCGTCGGCCGAATATGTCGAAATCGGTTTTGTCCCAAACTATACCATCCTGTATAGGAACGGCTGTGATGTTCACTGCTGACAAGTCTCTTGCTTCACGATGAGATGACTTGTGTGGCTTTAAAAGTAAGTTCACATTTTTACTTTCAGTGTCCATACGAATGTATCTGCCATTCAAAAACACTCTAAGAGTCATTATCAAAGCTAGCCAAAGCAGAAAGAAAAATGTTCCAGAAATAATCCACAGTTCAATCCATGATGAAACCAGATAAGTCTCTTTCAGAAATTAAAAAAAGTCTTGTACTTGTTGTTTGAAAGTTTTTAGGGCTTGCGTCATTTCACGCTCATTTGGATCCTCAGAAAACGTATCAAAGTTAATGAAGTAGCCAGAAGCAGTTCGGTCAATTGTTGGAATTGCATCAGGATTCGTCGAAATCGCTGGAACCAGTAGATCACATGTTACGTTTGTGTAGACAGTTGTATCTGGACGAACTGTTACTTGAGTTTCAAGAGGGATGAGTTCCATAGCATTGTTGCTTAGTCCTTCATCTCTTACTGCTGGATTCTCGATGGTTATGAGTCTTTCAGTCTGAACCTCTTAGATAGTAGCGAGAGGAGGGCGTCTGCTACTAGGTTGGAGTTCACAAGGCCTACTATTTAGTATCGACCACATACTGTGGTTTGATGAGGTCGATTGACACAAATATTTTCTCCTTTTTTTCCAGCAAGGGGCAGCAAAAGTACTGTTCTTGTTCCGTGGACGGCTAGGACAGGTACTGGTTGTCTGTAAGAAAGTCCAAATTCCTTTTTGTCTGCAGTCTTCTCTCTGACTAGATCCCCAACTTTTGGGATCCAGACAGGCCTTGCTGGGACTGCTGGTTTTTCCCTAGTGGTGGTTGACTTCAGGAACATGTTGCTTTGTTTCAATCTTAGTTCATTTAGATCCTCTAAAACAGCCAAACGATCTTTGATATCAAAAGGTTTATTTTCCACCACTGTGCCTTTACATTTGAGATCAGGAAACCACATTTTTGTCACAAATAGGACCTCATATGTAGTGACCCCCCCAGATATCTTCTTGGCAAATAATTTAATGAGCGTTGGACCCCATAAAGATGTTATAGACTGCTTTATGTCCCAGTGTTACCTTTCCACAACAGAATTTCCCTCAGGATGAAACAGAGAGGAGTACCGCAATGCTAGGCCCAAACTGGCCATGGCTTCTTTGTAAGCCTGAGAGCTAAACGCAGGGCCCTGGTCAGAATGTAGTGTGCCAATTGCAAATGTGCCGATGAAGACTCGCAAATCTTTTATAACAGTTCGAGTGTCAGCCGAGCGCTGAGGCCACGTCCATAGGAACCTTGAACACGAATCTACTGCGACCATTATATATTTATAGTTA
This sequence comes from Triturus cristatus, assembly GCF_964204655.1. NCBI lineage: Eukaryota > Metazoa > Chordata > Amphibia > Caudata > Salamandridae > Triturus > Triturus cristatus. The sequence goes on along the minus strand of NC_140580.1, from coordinate 277,701,592 downwards.
CCGTCCCTTTGCAAGGGACCGCAGTGGTCCAGGTAAACACAAGCTAATGGTTTGTCTGAAATCAACAGGGGTGTCTGCGCAGGACGTTTCACTGTGGAAACTTTCATCTGTTGGCATATTTCACATTTCAAAATCTAGTTTTTGGTCTGTTGCCTAATGCCAGGCCACCAATATCTTTGTTTTAGTAAAGATACTGTTGCAGAAACACCTGCATGGGCAGAGGCTATCCCTTCATGTGCTGCTAGGATCAGTCCTAATCTACGTTCCATGTTTGGAATTACTCTATCCCCCACTCCAGGGATTCGAGCAAAAGGAACGTTGTTCGCATCAATTACATAAGAGTACTTGAGGGGAAATTTCTTTGGTAATGCTGCACCACTGTCTTTGCTTGAAGCATTGACAGCCAACAATATCTCACTGTCTATTTTCATTTTTGAACGAGTAATCGCAGCTACGGAAGCCGTCTGAACAGCCCCCTTGGCGTTTTTATCAGCCAATGAATTCCCTGCAACGTGAACGCCATCACATTGATGACTCAGTGTGTTTATCATGTGAGCTTTTGGTAGTTTGTTTCCCAACTGAACTACTTGTTCACAAAGCGTTTTATGCTTTATTGTGCTACCTTTTGCATCTTTGAATCAGTTTTGAAGCCAATTCTGTAAATATTCATTATATGACTGGACACAGTAAAAGGAATCGCACACTGTAAGTGTGGGGAATTTGCGATCTGTATTCTCAAGTGCCAGTTTGAATGCTTGTAGTTCAGCTCGCTGAGCTATACAATTAGTGACCATTGGTCGAAAGTTACCATCGCGCATGCGACCTTTAACGATTGCGCACGCTGCACTTTAAGCTTGCTTACTCCCTGTAGCGGGTTGTGCTGATCCGTCAGTATAAATTATAAATTCGGACTGATCGAGAGGCAGAATTTCAGTGGGCAGAGGACATTCATGTTCATATTGCAGGAACGCTTGTGTTTTTAAATCAGGATCAAAAACATATTCAACATCTGTTGCAGCAAGAGAATTAACCCGTTGTATCCATCTAGAATGTAAAGTTTCTGCATTTGGAATGCTCGCTTTTGTAACCGCCTATAAGGCTGGTACTGGAGTCACAACAATAATGCATTTCCCCTGAGCTAGAGCTCCTTCTTTTGCTACAGCGGTTTGAACTGCTGTCAGTATCTTTTCTGTTGAAGTGAAGCGCATTTCTGCTTGTGTATACAAATGTGATTTGTATGCTATTGGTATTTTTTCACCCTCATCAAATGTTAAATAGGTGAATCAGCATTGACCCGTAATTGTTCGGTTCACTAAATTGCGTTTATTTACGCATGTTTGAAAATGATTTGTTGCTAACATGTTAGCTTGGAGTGAACGCAGGATGTCTGTGTGTTCCTGTGTCCAATGTTTTGTTGAAAAATCAGGTTTGATTAATTCGTAGAGAGGTTTAACCCTTTCTGCGTAATTTAGAATGTAAGTTCTTCCAAAATTTAAGAAACCCAAGATGGATTGTAAATTTGTCAGCGTTTTTGGAGGTTGGAGCAGCACCCACTTTTCTAGAAAGTTAGCTGCCAGGCTTTTTCCTTCACTTGAAAGCTCATATCCTAGGAAACGGACATTGAGATGGGCAATTCAGGATTTGTAAAGTCGAATTTATAGCCCTCAGAGGCGAAGCCCAGTATAATGGTATTCACCCTGTTCAAGTGCCTATCTAGGTCATCTTCTGTCAGATAGATGTCATCGACATATGACAATGCCTCGTTATCATACATTTGTAGTAACTCTGTTACCCTTGATGAGAATAACCCCGGGCTGTTTTTGAACCCTTGTGGGAGCTATTGTTACTTCTGCTGCACTGTCCAGCATTGTCTGAACCCATTCTCCCTTCTTGAGCTGTGTTCTCAGTATTCTCGGCATGTCTGATCTTTAGACCTGCTACCTTCTTTTTTGTGAATTGAGGTTTTGATTTATTTTTCTGAACGTGTTGATCGTCTTTGGACTTCACGCGTTCTTCTTTGTGATCTGACTGTCCTCTTCTTTCGGATGTTTGTGATGATATCTGAAAGTTACGAGAGGAACATGTATCAGTATCTTGATACCTGTCAGGTTTTCTTAAAGTATCCCTATTCCTGATGTTATACCTCCCTTCAGAGGGCTCCTTTTGAGGAGACCTACCTTGGGATTGAGAACATTTCTCTTTTGGATTTTGTTTATTAGTTTCCCACTTCTTTTTAGAAGATGTAGGATTTTGATTATTAGAGTCCTTCTCAGGACCTTCAGAGAGTTTTGGCTTCAAAGGGTTTCCACCCAAACTGTCTCTGCCTAATTCTGCATAAGATTTTTCTATTATTCTGTGTAGTTCATGTTGATGTTCTGTTACATCACATTCCCTTAAGCGTTGGCGGATCGCCACTGATGCTGCCTCCCCTTTAATATTAGATACTATTATTGTTGAGGCCTGGTCGAAGTTTTTCAGTAATTTCAAATCAAAATTCAGAGCAGGTTCTGCCCTGTATTCATTTTGAATTTGTTTCAGGACATCTGGTATTACTGCAATTGATGGAACACCATGTGTTTTAGTATAGATGGCAGCAAAGACTGTGCCCCAAGTGGTGCAGTCTTCCAGTTGTGGTGTGATCCCCATTGGTAAACAGATTGTTAGAATTCTGTGTTTCTCATAAGGGCTAGTATTAGGGAATGGTGCTTTGATTTGAGTACATTTTTGAGCTATCCAGAATGGAATTTGTTCACGTTTTGTGGGCATTTTTCCCATGACTGCGTGTAAAGTCTGTGGAGTAATTTTTAGTGTATACCCTTGTTGAGGGGTTTGATTTGGAATGGTTATTGGTGGTTGGACTGTGAAAGTCTGCATGACATATTGGACTAATTGTCTGTAAATTTTTATTAACTCTTGTAGTTGAGTAAGTAATTCCTCGTCTGACATTTCTTCGATGTCAGGATGAGGAGTGTAGCCTGCTAGAATCGGCCATGTTACTCCTGGCCTACCTAGTGGACCGAGCCTGGTAATGTTTTTGTGATGTTTTAGGGCGCCTTTAAACCAGAGATTAGGCTCCTGGTATGTGAGTGGAATTTTAATATCCTCGAAAGGAATATATTCCTCAGGTGGTTCATCTTCTTTAAAGAAGTGAAATACTTTTGTTACTAGATTCGGTTCTGGGAATACAATCCATGAATAGAATACCTCTGTCTGAAAAGATTTGTGTGCCTCTATCACAAAAACTGCTCTACCACCTCTTGGTGTTAGGCTATGTTTTATAAGTTTTAGAGTGATAGCTTTTCTTACGTTTGGAGGGATGTTTAAAACACCCTCATCGGTTTCATTTAAACCTGTAAAATTAAAAGCTGTTATGACTGGATCAGTCTCAGCATTATCCCCGTTCTGGGACATTGTTTTTGAAGAATGTAGAACAAGTTTCAAGGAAACAAACATAAGATGCAAAACACTGTATCCTTCAATGTTGAACAAACCAAACAGCTAATATATAGGATTTTTGTCCTATTCAGCATTGGTAGATACTTAACCCCACCCACTCCAGTCTTATGGAGTGTGTGAGTAGGGGTCTCTGAGAAAAGCACGACTGAGTTACTCAGTATCTAGCGTTAAATTAGTGCCTTACCAAACGTTGGGCGCCATGTAGTGTAGTTCCTATTTCCCTATTAGGCTCTGCACATTGGAATAATATACCCTATAGATTTGGCATAGCACTGAGGTCAGTATGCCCCCATCGAGTATATTAAACTCGATTAATTTGTACCAGCTAACTCAGAGGCCACTAGAAACTCCTTGTAAACAAGAAGGGAGCAGTTTCTGGCAACCACATAAACATGAAAACTTTGTTTCCCTTTAGAATCGGAACACTCTCAGAATCGTGGAAACCACAGATAACAGTTTCACTCAGATAATCGTGCATGCTTAGTTTCTTCAGAGTTACACAGAAAGAATAGACGGGGGTTTCAATAAAAGGATTTATTGAACAGTCTTGTTTCTTGTGTAAGAGATATGAGCTGTTACAATCACAAGACAGTATGCAAGATATAGTATGTACAGCGTAAGCATTAGAAAGAAATAATACTGCGCTAGCATTATCTTTTAGCTATGACACATATACTCATATACATAAATAACATAGGCTAAAAATGCTAGTACTCATGAGATGCTCCTCTAACTAGTTCTACCCCAGTGTACCTAACCTAAGTGTAGTACTAGGTAAGAAGTAGGTGCTGTATGCTATAGTCTGGTATGCCATAGTCTGGTATGCCAAGAGTCTGGTATGCCAAGAGTCCCTCTAGGTTCTAGTCATCTCCATACCTTGAGAATGAGAGAGGTGGGCATTTCTTTCCGGGTCTCAAACTCTAACACCCCGCGAAGGGAGTCAGAACACTGGAAGCTGGATTCTCTGCGAGCAGGGATGACAGCGTCTCTTGTTAGTGCGTCAGGCCTGGACACGGGCTCCTCTAAAGTCGAGGTCTCCTCCTACTTGCTTGGGCAAGGGAAGGTATATTTATAGCTAGTAGGTGCCTTGGAATGTTAGCATTGACATAAAGTCGGGCTGAGGAAGACGTCAGGAATGAACCCTTAAGGAATAGCGGTTCATGCATAATAAATGAGTTCTTGGAGAAATCAATAATCCTGTGCTATGGGAACTCCCAAGAGCTTAAGGGTCTGGTTTCTAAGAACTCGTTGTGATGTTGGGGTGGACGGATGTACGTGACCATGCCTGTATTTGGATAGCATGGCTAATGCCTAAATAAGGACTGGGATCTTATGCCTATATAAGGGCAATGCCAATTGTGCCTATATAAGGACATGTTTCATGAAAACCTATATACGTTCACCTAAAGCGGAATACAACACCCACTCCACTTTCGAATGAACAATAATACTAAATGCTAAACATAAAATGTTAAACATTAAACTGAGTACCACATGTTGCTAAAAACATTTGTAAAAGCATACTAAAAGAAGTTTAATAAAAAGCTTTGCTAAAACTTGTAATGCAAAGGTACTGTACATTTTAAAGCACTTTTTCATTCTAAGCATAACTGGTCGACAAGTATTCAAAAAAATCAAAGCCATTTCATAATATGGGACTAAATGAAATTGTGGTAAATAAGGTGACAATGTGTCCCTGGAAGTATTCGAAAAAGTCCTTTCTATATGAATAGTTCTACTGTAAGCAGATTGAATTGCCATGTATTTTCAAATTTAGAAAAAAATCATATTTAGGAAGAGTTCCAAGTTCTGTTCTGTTTTGAAAATATGGAGGCCAAATTCATAGCTTCCCTGATACACTGTGAGCCGAATCAAAGTCAGTGTATGGGTCTGGAGAAAACATGAAATCATCAACTCTTGTAGACAAAAGATCGGCTACCGATGTCGGTGACAGTTGTAGGAGAATAGGATCTGCTTCACATGTTTACCCCCACTGTTTGCTGGTGTTTCACTGTTTTTCGACTTTAGTCTGGCTGGGACCCTGCTATTCAGGGCCCCAGCCTAGCTGCTTCCTCTCTAAAATGATTCCATGTACTTTAGGTACATTACAGATTGGATCTGAGGTGCCCTTATAAGTCCCTAGTATATGGTATACTATGTACCCAGGGCATAGTACCTCAGAGGCCTACCAGGCCTCTGAGGTATCATGCCACCCATGGAAAGCCACCCAAAATGAAACCACAGGTCTGCTACTGCAGCCTGGGTAAGGTGGTGCATGCACCCCTTACTGAGATATAGGTTCACTATATCTCACCATATACTGCACATACAAACCTACCAGTCACCCCTATGTCAGGCCTTATCAATCCTGAAGGCAGGGTGCTTGGTTATATGTGAGGGGGTGCCCAGGCATGAGTTGAGCCCCTCTGCAGCCTTCGGAATCTCTTCTCCGGGGTTGTCAGTAGTGCAGTCTGACCATATACTCTTAAGTGCATTATAACCAAATGGTAAATGCTAACTTTGGACTGGCTGCACGGAAACATGAGGTGTTTGGTGTCAAACATCTTGGAATCATACCCCCACACCAGTAACTGGTGTGGGAGTATGATCCCACCCTTCTAGAGGGAGAGACATGGCAGCACTCATATACCCAGTAGAAACTTAATAGAGCCCCAGGCTCACAAAATGTATGCTGCAGCCACAGACACGGGTCTGGCCTCCTGCTGCTGACTGAAACTCCGGCAGGGGAGGCCTGGACAATAGGTTTCCTCTCACAGGGAGGTGTAACCACCTCCCAGACAGGCTTATGTGTATTGGGGCTGGGTGGAAGCACTTCCTGAGTGCTTTGAAGTCCTGCACTGGGGGCACATTTGGTGTCCCTGTGCATTGTCCAGCTCAGACTGGTTCTAGTGCTTCCAGCCCCTGCTCTGGTGCAAAAGTGGATGAAGGAAATGGGTGTAGCCACCCCTCTTTCCAAACCCTCCCATAAGTGGGTCCCCAGAGCTAGTCCAACCCCTTCCTTAGGTATAAGTAAGGAACCTCTGTAACCAGAATTTTAGATTATCCTGGATGAAACTCTGATGCCAAATCCTGGACCATCGACGTTCTGCTAAAGACCAGAGGACTGAAGAAATCTCCCTTGGGGTCAAGGAGTGACTCCCCTGCTTGGCAGACACCAACAAAGCAATTTGCCGGTCTACATTATCAAAGCTCCCGCTGGACTCCGAAGTATTTGCAGCCCAGGAAAAGGATTTCCAGACATCTCAGAGGCCGACCCGAGTCCCCAGCAAAGCTGAGACCCGCAGCCCTCGTGAGTAGCGTGGAACCGGATCTCCTGGTCACCGTGCACTTTTGCAAGACTTCTCAACATCTCCTGAAGTCGTGCTTGGGCTAACTTATAGCCCCCACCTCGAGCACTGAATCCACCGAAGATTGTCAGCCTGGTCATTCCGAGTGACCCGCGGGCCGCCATTTTGTTTTTTGTCTCGAGGTCCCTTTGCGATCCCTGGTCCGTTGACTGGGGGTCCCTGAGGGGGTAACTTTGAATTTCCTTGGGCTTTCCTGGTTTCTCCGGACGTGCCCCGACTCCCTACCAATTGGTGAGTCCCACAGACCTTGATGGTCTGCACCAAAGCATCTTTCTCGTTTCTGCGTGGGTTGCTGCGTCCGAGGATTGTTGTGTCCAATACGGGCACTGATGCTGCAGCACTCGACATCCTTTGTGGGACAGCTCGAATCCAGCTCCTGGTTGTCCTCGACGCCTCATGGTCCTCGTGGCTGAAGAGTCAAGCTTCACCTCTTTCACCTGAAATCACCCGCCATCGGTGGGCATCTGTCCATCGCCTTCCTGGTCACTGGCTAGTGACCCAGACTCTGTCCCCTCTGCTTTCAGGTTCTTCTCATCTTCGATCCAGGCTTGGATCTCTTCGGACACTTCTTATCTTCACGGCAGCAGCACTTCTTTGCCAGCTCCCATTGAAATCGACGACATGACCAACACCAAAAGACACCTTTGCACCCGGCTTCCCTGGGTGAGGTAACACGAGTACTCCGGTGCTCCCATGGGTGTTAGCCCTAGATCTTCCTAAGTCCAAAAGGGTTTGGTCCTGACTCATTTTTAAGTGTCCCTAATCTTTAAAAATCTAACCGCAACTTTCCCCATAGAAGCTAACGGGAGCTCGTGGCTGTGTTCACACACTGCACACGGCCCCCGTGGGTCCCCTGTGTCAATACCTTGGGAGGTTCCTTGGGATCACAGCGATTCTACAGGCTCTAGGCCTTGTGTCTAGTTAAGTCGTGGTTCTTATACCACTATTTTAGTATATGGTTTGGTTCGTCCCTAGGGTCTGACGTGTATTTGTGCTATTTTACTGTGATTATTGAAGTGTAACTTATGTGTTTTGACCTCTAGTCTCATAAAGAGACTAGGAGGGCGTGTTTATTAATAAATACATATATTTTATATATATACCTGGTGTGGATATCTTTCATTTAGTGACTCAAGAGATTATAGACTGGTAAAACAAGCTGCTTTACATTCCTTCAAGACTTAGCCTGAAGGCTGCTCTCCATAGCTACCACTAGGATAGCTTTCAATAAAGGTTGTCTTTAACCTATAAACAATAAGGGGTTGTTTGGACTGATACAAGGTGCCCACTATAACTAGTGGACAGCATATATCAGGCCAACTTCTCACAAGAGTTGGAACACATTGTTTAGAAGGTTAACTGCACAGAAATGTAAAGCATCGTCTTCAGCATGGGATGCCGCAGCAATGTTTGCGTCCATTGTTACCTGTGTGCCTGTTGATCCATCTCGTACCTCATCAACAGCAGGAAGCGTCTGTGAGATCTCAACGAATGTCGTCATCAGGATTGGTAGCCTCTGGGGACAACACAGAGCATGGGCCGTTATCGGGCCCAGCAGAGTATCAATATCCATTGGCATGACTGATGGGAGTGTTAGACAGATGTCTAGCACGCATTCTTCACCGCAAAGCAGGCAGCGTAGAACAGGTAAGATGCAATCTTGCCAGATTGGTCTAAATGACAGTAACCATGTTGTATTAAGTTCCCGTAGACGAGGTTTGTCCAAATGTTGCACTATGCGCTCGCGGCACTTCCGTTCTAGGAGAACTTTCTCCAAGTTGCTGGGAGTGGCGCCAGTGGATAGGCTTGCCATAGCGTAGCAGTAGGAATAAAAACAGGATTCCTGCAACGAGTGCTATAATTAATGGCAGACCACCAAACACCGAATGCACGAAGTTTGGAATGATTTCGAGGACTGCCTGAAAAGGTGTTAACAATCCTTAACATATGGTCTTAAATACATGTACAATCCCGCTCGTATCAGACATGTTTAAGATACGTCCCATCATTTCTACAAAATGTATAGGGCAGTTTGTACGAATTAGAGCCTGTATCTCAGCCGAAGTCCTTGCAATTTGTAGATCATAGGTTTCTTTGGCCGAGGTCAAAGGCACGGTCTGTTGCAAAAGCATGGCTTTCATTCTGCTTAAAGTACCAAAACATATAAAAGAAACATTCAATGAAGGCCATAGAGGCGACTCCCTGACTGTGTCTATTTGGGGGAACAATACTTGCATACAACAAGAAACCCTGGAGCTAACCGTTACCAGATATGGGATTCCTAGCAACATGCCACAGCAACTTTGATGATTCAACATGAGGTAACTCCCGTTAGAAAGTTGGCCAAATGCTGGATTAATCACAGAAGCTGGTGTACCCTGCAGGTGGTAGGACAAGTTTGCCACAGAACCATTACAAGCCCCGTGTAAAGAAATGTCCTGACATATAAGAGATCCGCTCAATGCATTTTCACAGTGTGTACCACTTAGAAACACTTCACGACCCCCCACTCCAACATCTGTATTCGTAAGGTAAAACCCAGAATGTTTTAATGTATTCTTTACCCAACCTTTCATATTTGCCTGCTTGCATTTGTTTGAGGCAATACTGAAAATGAAAAGTAGTGACAGGCATTGTTATTTTGCCATGGATAAGCTATTCTGTAGCTGGTTTTTCTGCTACCGTAAATGGTAATTTGTCTAGTTTTTCAATGCTCAGCACTGTATACTTTGCTCCCCTTTGTGCCAGTTCGATCTGTTTATCCGTAAGATTGTATTCTGAAAACGGGGACGAAGTGTTGATAAAACGCCAAGACACATAGCATGCACTCAAGGATTGCAGCGTCCAGCCTAATAACATAATAGAACGTAACTGAGATTGGCCTTGTTGTAACATGGCTAAATCTTCTTCCAGTATGTCAATAGCAGAGGATACAATGTTGTCCAGTGAAGATATTCCTGATGACAAAGTTGTTAACCCATTGTCAACCACAGTGAGAGATTTCTCTAAGTTAATACGATCAAGCTCACGTATTATTTCTCGGCCTCTGCCTGTGAAACGTTCCATATTTCATTATAAGCAGCATAAATGCCGGCATATATGAATCGTTTTTGACACTGTTTTCTCGGTCCTAGCAAGAAATCCCTAAGGTCTGCATCTTCTTTAAGTAAAGATAAGTGTTGTTTCACATTCTCGAGTGTAGATCTTTGTAGCCAGTCGAGGCACAATTTTCCTACACTGTATGTTGTTACTATCCCCGCATGCTGTTGTTTAACATAACATGGGTCTCGCCAATAGATAGTAAAGCCCTGTATTCTACTCAGGAATCTTTATTGACAGATGTTTGTGTCTGTGGGCCAGAGCAACCATTTTTCCCAATCAGGATCTGATCTGTTGGTTTGTAGTATTGTGTCTACTGTGACCGCTCCCTGTGTGGTGTTATTACTTGCAGGTGCTGGTACAGAAGGTGTGTTCATGTCTTTGATCTTGGCTAATCCAAGGCAAGACGTTTGTTGCACAGTGTCATTCAAAGGACATTATTTGCTGTGGGATGATACAGGCTCTAAACAAAGCTTCTATCCCCTGCACTTTCCAATTTTTAGAAGCCTAGACAGATTTTGTGTCGAATGTGTCTTTCCAAAGGTCAAATCCTTGTCTAGACAGTTGGGCAATGAAGGCTGCAGAATAAATCTGTTTTGTATTAATTAACATATTTTTCTGTCCTGTTTTGTTTACATTTACATAGAAAAATGTTTCTGGATCAGATGTATTGTACCCTGAAACATATGGAAACTTATTTGTAAACGTTTTTGAACTACCCTTTGGTGCTGAAGGACAATGTTCCCATTGGTTAAACATAAATACATTTCTAGGTGTTGCAGATTTATGCAAGAAATGATGACGATAGTGGTTATAACAATAAAGCTGTTCGTAGTCTGATGAACCTTCTAAGTTTTCATTGTTAGTGAACGCAGCAGACCTTTCTAGATCAGACATCATGTTATTAACAGTCTCAAAGTCCCAATCATCAGAATAGGTACTGGAGGTAATAAAGTCACTTAATGAAATTTTAAATAAATGTGGAATCTTCAAAAGTTCCGTCGGGCCGAATATGTCGAAATCGGTTTTGTCCCAAACTATACCATCCTGTATAGGAACGGCTGTGATGTTCACTGCTGACAAGTCTCTTGCTTCACGATGAGAAGACTTGTGTGGCTTTAAAAGTAAGTTCACATTTTTACTTTCAGTGTCCATACGAATGTATCTGCCATTCAAAAACACTCTAAGAGTCATTATCAAAGCTAGCCAAAGCAGAAAGAAAAATGTTCCAGAAATAATCCACAGTTCAATCCATGATGAAACCAGATAAGTCTCTTTCAGAAATTGAAAAAAGTCTTGTACTTGTTGTTTGAAAGTTTTTAGGGCTGGCGTCATTTCAGGCTCATTTGGATCCTCAGAAAACGTATCAAAGTTAATGAAGTAGCCAGAAGCAGTTCGGTCAATTGTTGGAATTGCATCAGGATTTGTCGAAATCGCTGGAACCAGTAGATCATTTGTTATATTTGTGTAGACAGTTGTATCTGGACGAACTGTTACTTGAGTTTCAAGAGGGATGAGTTCCATAGCATTGTTGCTTAGTCCTTCATCTCTTACTGCTGGATTCTCGATGGTTATGAGTCTTTCAGTCTGAACCTCTTGGATAGTAGCGAGAGGAGGGAGTCTGCTACTAGGTTGGAGTTCACAAGGCCTACTATTTAGTATCGACCACATACTGTGGTTTGATGAGGTCGATTGACACAAATCTTTTCTCCTTTTTTTCCAGCAAGGGGCAGCAAAAGTACTGTTCTTGTTCTGTGGACGGCTAGGACAGGTACTGGTTGTCTGTAAGAAAGTCCAAATTCCTTCTTGTCTGCAATCTTCTCTCTGACAGATCCCCAACTTTTGGGATCCAGACAGGCCTTGCTGGGACTGCTGGTTTTTCCCTAGTGGTGGTTGACTTCAGGAACATGTTGCTTTGTTTCAATCTTAGTTCATTTAGATCCTCTAAAACAGCCAAACGATCTTTGATATCAAAGGGTTTATTTTCCACCACTGTGCCTTTACATTCAAGATCAGGAAACCACATTCTTGTCACAAATAGGACCTCATATGTAGTGACCCCCCCAGATAACTTCTTGGCAAATAATTTAATGAGCGTTGGACCCCATAAAGATGTTATAGACTGCTTTATATCCCAGTGTTACCTTTCCACAACAGAATTTCCCTCAGGATGAAACAGAGAGGAGTACCGCAATGCTAGGCCCAAACTGGCCATGGCTTCTTTGTAAGCCTGAGAGCTAAACGCAGGGCCCTGGTCAGAATGTAGTGTGGCAATTGCAAATGTGCCGATGAAGACTCGCAAATCTTTTATAACAGTTCGAGCGTCAGCCGAGCGCTAAGGCCACGTCCATAGGAACCTTGAACACGAATCTACTGCGACCATTATATATTTATAGTTACCGTCCCTTTGCAAGGGACCGCAGTGGTCCAGGTAAACACAAGCTAATGGTTTGTCTGAAATCAACAGGGGTGTCTGCGCAGGACGTTTCACTGTGGAAACTTTCATCTGTTGGCATATTTCACATTCCAAAACCTAGTTTTTGGTCTGTTGCCTAATGCCAGGCCACCAATATCTTTGTTTTAGTAAAGATACTGTTGCAGAAACACCTGCATGGGCAGAGGCTATCCCTTCATGTGCTGCTAGGATCAGTCCTAATCTACGTTCCATGTTTGGAATTACTCTATCCCCCACTCCAGGGATTCGAGCAAAAGGAACGTTGTTCGCATCAATTACATAAGAGTACTTGAGTGGAAATTTCTTTGGTAATGCTGCACCACTGTCTTTGCTTGAAGCATTGACAGCCAACAATATCTCACTGTCTATTAATCGCAGCTACGGAAGCCGTCTGAACAGCCCCCTTGGCATTTTTATCAGCCAATGAATTCCCTGCAACGTGAACGCCATCACATTGATGACTCAGTGTGTTTATCATGTGAGCTTTTGGTAGTTTGTTTCCCAACTGAACTACTTGTTCACAAAGCGTTTTATGCTTTATTGTGCTACCTTTTGCATCTTTGAATCAGTTTTGAAGCCAATTCTGTAAATATTCATTATATGACTGGACACAGTAAAAGGAATCGCACACTGTAAGTGTGGGGAATTTGCGATCTGTATTCTCAAGTGCCAGTTTGAATGTTTGTAGTTCAGCTCGCTGAGCTATACAATCTCCTAGAGATTGAGTTTTAGTGACCATTGGTCGGAAGTTACCATCGCGCATGCGACCTTTAACGATTGCGCACGCTGCACTTTAAGCTTGCTTAGTCCCTGTAGCGGGTTGTGCTGATTCGTCAGTATAAATTATGAATTCGGACTGATCGAGAGGCAGAATGTCAGTGGGCAAAGGACATTCATGTTCATATTGCAGGAACGCTTGTGTTTTTAAATCAGGATCAAAAACATATTCAACATCTGTTGCAGCAAGAGAATTAACCCATTGTATCCATCTAGAATGTAAAGCTTTTGCATTTGGAATGCTCGCTTTTGTAACCGCCTATAAGGCTGGTACTGGAGTCACAACAATAATGCATTTCCCCTGAGCTAGAGCTCTTTCTTTTGCTACAGCGGTTTGAACTGCTGTCAGTATCTTTTCTGTTGAAGTGAAGCGCATTTCTGCTTGTGTATACAAATGTGATTTGTATGCTATTGGTATTTTTTCACCCTCATCAAATGTTAAATAGGTGAATCAGCATTGACCCGAAATTATTCGGTTCACTAAATTGCGTTTATTTACGCGTGTTTGTAAATTATTTGTTGCTAACATGCTAGCTTGGAGTGAACGCAGGATGTCTGTGTGTTCCTGTGTCCAATGTTTTGTTGAAAAATCAGGTTTGATTAATTCGTAGAGAGGTTTAACCCTTTCTGCGTAATTTCGAATGTAAGTTCTTCCAAAAGTTAAGAAACCCAAGATGGATTGTAAATTTTTCAGCGTTTTTGGAGGTTGGAGCAGCACACACTTTTCTAGAAATTTAGCTGCCAGGCTTTTTCCTTCACTTGAAAGCTCATATCCTAGGAAACGGACATTGAGATTGGCAATTCCGGATTTTTAAAGTCGAATTTATAGCCCTCAGAGGCGAAGCCCAGTATAAAGGTATTCACCATGTTCAAGTGCCTATCTAGGTCATCGTCTGTCAGATAGATGTCATCGACATATGACAATGCCTTGTTATCATACATTTGTAGTAACTCTGTTACCCTTGCTGAGAATAACCCCGGGCTGTTTTTGAACCCTTGTGGGAGCTATTATTACTTCTGTTGCACTGTCCAGCATTGTCTGAACCCATTCTCCCTTCTTGAGCTGTGTTCTCAGCATTCTCGGCATGTCTGATCTTTAGACCTGCTACCTTCTTTTTTGTGAATTGAGGTTTTGATTTATTTTTCTGAACGTGTTGATCGTCTTTGGACTTCATGCGTTCTTCTTTGTGATCTGACTGTCCTCTTCTTTCGGATGTTTGTGACGATATCTGAAAGGTACGAAAGGAACATGTATCAGTATCTTGATACCTGTCAGGGTTTCTTAAAGTATCCCTATTCCTAATGTTATACCTCCCTTCAGAGGGCTCCTTTTGAGGAGACCTACCTCGGGATTGAGAACGTTTCTCTTTTGGATTTTGTTTATTAGTTTCCCACTTCTTCTTAGAAGATGTAGGATTTTGATTATTAGAGTCCTTCTCAGGACCTTCAGACAGTTTTGGCTTCAAAGGTTTTCCACCCAAACTGTCTCTGCCTAATTCTGGATAAGATTTTTCTATTATTCTGGGTAGTTCATGTTGATGTTCTGTTACATCACATTCCCTTAAGCGTTGGCGGATCGCCACTGATGCTGCCTCCCCTTTAATATTAGATAATATTATTGTTGAGACCTGGTCGAAGTTTTTCAGTAATTTCAGACCTAAATTCAGAGCAGGTTCTGCCCTGTATTTGTTTTGAATTTGTTTCAGGACATCTGGTATTACTGCAATTGACGGAACACCATGTGTTTTAGTATAGATGGCAGCAAAGACTGTGCCCCAAGTGGTGCAGTCTTCCAGTTGTGGTGTGATCCCCATTGGTAAACAGATTGTTAGAATTCTGTGTTTCTCATAAGGGCTAGTATTAGGGAATGGTGCTTTGATTTGAGTACATTTTTGAGCTATCCAGAATGGAATTTGTTCACATTTTGTGGGCATTTTTCCCATGACTGCATGTAAAGTCTGTGGAGTAATTTTTAGTGTATACCCTTGTTGAGGGGTTTGATTTGGAATGGTTATTGGTGGTTGGACTGTGAAAGTCTGCATGACATATTGGACTAATTGTCTGTAAATTTTTATTAACTCTTGTAGTTGAGTAAGTAATTCCTCGTCTGACATTTCTTCGATGTCAGAATGAGGAGTGTAGCCTGCTAGAATCGGCCATGTTACTCCTGGCCTACCTAGTGGACCGAGCCGGGTAATGTTTTTGTGATGTTTTAGGGCGCCTTTAAACCAGAGATTAGGCTCCTGGTATGTGAGTGGAATTTTAATATCCTCGAAAGGAATATATTCCTCAGGTGGTTCATCTTCTTTAAAGAAGTGAAATACTTTTGTTACTGGATTTGGTTCTGGGAATACAATCCATGAAAAGAATACCTCTGTCTGAAAAGATTTGTGTGCCTCTATCACGAAAACTGCTCTACCACCTCTTGGTGTTAGGCTGTTTTATAAGTTTTAGAGTGATAGCTTTTCTTAAGTTTGGAGGGATGTTTAAAACACCCTCATCGGTTTCATTTAAACCTGTAAAATTAAAAGCTGTTATGACTGGATCAGTCTCAGCATTATCCCCGTTCTGGGACATTGTTTTTGAAGAATGTAGAACAAGTTTCAAGGAAACAAACATAAGGTGCAAAACACTATATCCTTCAATGTTGAACAAACCAAACAGCTAATATATAGGATTTTTGTCCTATTCAGCTTTGGTAGATACTTAACCCCACCCACTCCAGTCTTATGGAGTGTGTGAGTAGGGGTCTCTGAGAAAAGCACGACTGAGTTACTCAGTATCTAGTGTTAAATTAGTGCCTTACCAAACGTTGGGCGCCATGTTGTGTAGTCCCTATTTCCCTATTAGGCTCTGCGCATTGGAATAATATACCCTATAGATTTGGCATAACACTGAGGTCAGTATGCCCCTATCGAGTATATTAAAATCGATTAATTTGTACCAGCTAACTCAGAGGCCACTAGAAACTCCTTGTAAACAAGAAGGGAGCAGTTTCTGGCAACCACATAAACATGAAAACTTTGTTTCCCTTTAGAATCGGAACACTCTCAGAATCGTGGAAACCACAGATAACAGTTTCACTCAGCTAATCGTGCATGCTTAGTTTCTTCAGAGTTACACAGAAAGAATAGACGGGGGTTTCAATAAAAGGATTAATTGAACAGTCTTGTTTCTCGTATAAGAGATATGAGCTGTTACAATCACAAGACAGTATGTGAGATATATTATGTACAGCGTAAGCAGTAGAAAGAAATAATACTGCGCTAGCATTATATTTTTAGCTATGACACATATATTCATATACATAAATAACATAGGCTAAAAATGTGAGTACTCATGAGATTCTTCTCTAACTAGTTCTACCCCAGTGTACCTAACCTAAGTGTAGTACAAGGTAAGAAGTAGCTGCTGTATGCTATAGTCAGGTATGCCATAGTCTGGTATGCCAAGAGTCCAGTATGCCAAGAGTCCCTCTAGGTTCTAGTCAGCTCCATACCTTGAGAATGAGAGAGGTGGGAATCTCTTTCTGGGTCTCGAACTCTAACACCCTGCGAAGGGAGTCAGAACACTGGAAGCTGGATTCTCTGCGAGCGGGGATGACAGCGTCTCTTGTTAGTGCGTCAGGCCGGGACACGGGCTCCTCTAAAGTCGAGGTCTCCTCCTACTTGTTTGGGCAAGGGAAGGTATATTTATACCTAGTAGGTGCCTTGGAATGTTAGCATTGACGCAAAGTCGGGCAGATGAAGACGTCAGGAATGAACCCTTATGGAATAGCGGTTCATGCATAATAAATGAGTTCTTGGAGAAATCAATAATCCTGTGCTAGGAGAACTCCCAAGAGCTTATGGGTCTGGTTTCTAAGAACTCGTTGTGACGTTGGGGTGGACGGATTTAGGTGACCATGCCTGTATTTGGTTAGCATGGCTAATGCCTAAATAAGGATTGGGATCTTATGCCTATATCAGGGCAATGCGAATTGTGCCTATAAAAGGACATGTTTCATGAAAACCTATATACGGACACCTAAAGCGGAATACAACACCCCGTTTTTGTGTTATCATTCCAGTCTTCCCCACGTTTGCACACAATGGGTTTACTAAGAATTATCTTGAAGTATTGAATACATTTTAAATGATGTCTACATATGATGCCCTTGGATTCTTAGACCTCAGTTCTCATAGGTCTGATCACATTCTAACCTTCTAATTAAATAAATTGTATGTTAGGCTAAACAATAGGCTATGTGAAATAAAACTGGAAGGAACATTATTCAGCATGACAATTCATCATTATAAATCAGAAAAGAAACAGGTTAAGCTATTAAGTTTCTCTAATCCTGTGTTGTATTTAGTGTGTGAAATTATATGAAGTCATTCTATTCCGTGATAAAGTATTTCTAAGCAAAACATTTCAATACCTTATTATTAATCAAATTCATTCCTTAATACAATATGAAGTCTTTTCTAAAGGCATGTCAGGGTAAGACCAACTTTTAAGGATTTTGTGCATGTCTCAGTACATTTAATCTTGCTGCTTGGAAAATGAAGCTTTCTTTAGACATTTTGAGGCCTAACACTAATAGATATGGTTATGTACTACAAATTGCACTTTTTAATGTTGCGTCAGCTCAACATATATTGAACATCAATATTGCCCAAGTGTTTTTAACTATATTAAATTTACATTTTGATAACACTTTTTATCACAGGCTATTTGGGATCAGAAAAAAGCAGGATAACTGGAACGTTTGATCTTGCAGAAAAGGAATTAGTTTAATCCCAGATAAAAGACTGGTAATGCAAATAGTCACGCCCTGTAATAGGCTCCGTCTAGATGCAGTGCCAGCAGTTTCTGATATTGTTTATAAGGTCCAGTAAACAAACTTTTTTGAGAGGCACGGTATTTATTTATTTACTTATTTGTTGATGTAGACTGTACTTTTTTGTTAATCCTACGAGAAAGGGCTGAAACCAGGACTGTATCCACCTCGGTGTAACTGATGCTCTTGTTAAGCGCTCCAATCCCTTAGAGTAAAATTTGACCTATATAAATGAATAAACCAGGAAAAAAAACACAATCAAGGCCCGTGAGAGGAGGGTGGGAGCAGCTACAACAGACTGTGGAGAGCAACTCAAGGCAGCTGCGGGGAAGAAGGGAGTGTGGGAAGGGCAGGAGACTAACTGGAGTCATACACTCATGAAGAGAGCATATATAAAAGGGAAAAAAAGTACCTGCAGGGGTCTGTGGCCAGTGAATGGACACTGGCTGCAGAAAGGAAGCTGTACTAGTCCATGCCCCACAGCGGGGACTGACAGTGGAAGGCTGGGAGCAAGCAGGGAGGAGCAGGAAGCGCTGGCCAACCAAAGGGAAGGAAAGGTAAGTGACGTGACATGAAGCCGACCAATGGTAAGTAATGGGCAGACTCAAAGCCCATTTTTGAGCTTTTTTTTGTAAATGATAGATCTCGCTGACAGCAAATGCGCTCTGTAGGGGAAACCTAAAGATGATGTCCCTTTACATCGTAAATCTTTGTGGCCTCTTATGTGATTGTTTTAACCTCTCTAAAGAATTTCGAGCTGATGTACGAACTGCATCAAACGTTTCGCAATCATTCAGAAATGCAATGGCGTCGCTTTCAGCATGAGTTTTTGGGGCAGCGGCCTCTCCCGGCTATCAAGGGCGGCAACAAAATGCTTGCCTGCACCCCCCCCCTCCCGCTCTTCACTGCGGCAGCCATGGGGTGCCAAACGCAGAGACCGCCAAGGGCACCCATTGGGCTAGCTATGCCACTGCAGAAATTACTTGAGTTCTTACCACTTCAGAGAACACTACCTCAGTGCATGACAACTGAGCCTAATTGAAAATAACCCTGAATCGTGCCTCATTGGGTCTACATTTGTTCAGCACTCTGTTGCTCTTTTGCTAGGTTTGTCTTCTATACCACACCTATACATATTGTATATGGATTTATGCAAGACTGGGCAGGACATTAGGACACCCTGACATATGTGTGGGGGGCCTAAATAAGATCCACATACTTTGTCTATTGGGTAGATTCCCTGTATTTGCTATGCCCCTGAGAGAAACTGTGGCACAGTCAGCAGCACATACAGATCTGGATGAGTTTGTGTTCCCATATAGATCAAATACAAGAATCCTATAATGCAAGTAAGTGGTAGAGAAGGCACTATGGTGCTCATGGTTTTCTGGGCGCACATGACATGGGATCACAATGTGGCCCAAACTTTAAACATAAGTGTCTTGTGCCCTGATGCTAAGAATGCTCCACAACACAATATAGTGACAAACCTTTTGGTCACAGGTGTCAGATAGTGAAGTCCCAATAACTGAAAAGACTGCACTGTTTATTGTACTGATATGTTCCGATCCCACATGGATCAGCATTTATTGTGTGAGATAAATACCACCCAATTACGATATTGTCCTCTAAATGAAGCACAACTGTCACATTTTGGTGCATACCACACCAAAATTTGCATGTTCCATTACTTCCTGGCATTTCCCTTGGTATATTTCAGCAGCTTTGACCTGCAGAAACTTACCTGGTGAAAAGTGTGGGTGAAGTGGTGATTACTGACCGGTTCTTGATTGCTATAAATGCGCAGTGAATTGGACCCACCATAATCTGGGCCTTACCCAGCACCAGCTGCAGGTGCTAATATTTACTAATTTCAAGACCTGCAACAAATATTTTCCCTGCCCCATGGGTTCCTGAATCAACTTCCGTGTAAACACGCAATGGCTTTATTGCCGCTAATCCAAGGTTTATAGTCTTTTCACACGCAGCACCAACTTAATGATTAAAGGAGGACAGTTCTTCTCACACAGACCTTTGAAACCAATTCTTCTTTGGCAGGTTCTTAGATTAAAGAGAAACTATATATTTTCTTCCAGTTAGACCTCGTAGCAAATGCCACCAGATAGGCCTCATAAAGAATATTGCCCGAATGAAACGCTGCCTGGATGTCAGAAAATATAACTAACCGTTTTGTCTCTTGCCACCCACTCAGTTTTACAACTCATAACAAAATCTACTGAAATTTGTAGTTTCCCTGCCCTCTCCATGTGTGCCATACATCCTGCTTTTTTTAGTCCAACACCGTGTTTTCCAAACTGTGGGTCAATGCCAATTTTTGGTGGGTCAGTAATGTTCAAGCAATAAGCAGAAGGGAAAACCTCCAGGATTTTATTTTCTGTAAAATATAACAACATGTAAATGCCTGTAAATGAACAGTACACATTCAGCAGTTAGGAAAGCAACATTTAAGCACTTTTTTTTGGTAATTCTGAAGTGTGATGGAAACAAATATTGTAATAGGATCAAAACAAATCAAGATACTTTACTTGGTGGTGCACAAATTATAAATATTCACTGAAACCCAATTTCCACACATTATCATTTGTGTGCAATTTAGATTTTTCAGTAAAACTGTATACGCACATGTAGGTGCCATTTCAATGGAAAATGTGCTGTCTGTAAATTACTCTGTGTCACCACATGATGATTTCGTTAGATAAATAAATCGCCCGCCTCATATCCAATAAAGATAGGTGGGTGGCAAAAGTTTGTCGACATTGTTCTAAAAAGTTTGGTAACCACTGGTCTATCAGAAAATTAGCAACAGCTAGTTTGGCTCTGTTGCTAGAGCCTATTTAGATTTTTACTCTCTTTTATTTTTTGTTTGTTTATTGAATAGTCCATGCTTTATTTATATTTTCATTTATTATTTATTGGGGGTTATTGTAAATTGTTCATGCACTTGACAGCTGCTTAAAGCACTGTTCAAAAGGAAATGCATACAGAGAGTCTGTGTTCTTAAATCTAGTTGGAAGAGGTGAGAAGGTGTTGTGAGTCTTGGCATACCCTAACGATGTGCATGACCATATGTTGCTAAGAACAGGGCAGTTTGCAGGAGTTTATGGAATTTCCTAAAGTGTTGTTCTTTATTTTAATAATTTTTCATTTCACCTTCAGATTGCTTTCCAGATACAGACATTGAATAGGCAATGAAATAACATATTATATTTTTAGAGGAGTGGACAGGATATGTGGGTGGGGACAAGATATATATCAAGTTAATTTTCTATGTGTAAGAAATTGGAATATTAGTTGAGGGGTTAAGAAGCCATCTCAAATAATAATCACAGTCCTTGTCAGGGTGATCCACTATAGTCACTAAATAAACCAGTGCTTAACCCTCTACTAGCAGCCAGGTCTAACTTCGAGGCAATGTTTAAAATATTTGTGCAGTACTCAAACAGTAATAAAGTGATAACACAGCACAACAAACTTCCCAACACAATTTAGAAAAATGGGTATATTTTTATAAATGAAATGACACCAAAACAACAAAAATCCAGGATGTAAAACCACAGATATAATTTTTTCAAGTTTGAAGTTAGTTCCAAAAGCACCAAACTCCAACTTAGGTTATCTAGTCACTCTAGACTTGTTCCAAGTCAAAAGTTAAGGCCGGTTGCGATGGAGTATGCGTTGGATACAGAGACCAGGTTCATTGCAGTGGAAAGTTTACTTTCGGACTTATAAACTTTTATGGAGAAAAAGTGGTTGTTGGCGAGTCGTAATCGGGTCAAGCTACAACTGGATCCGTAGTGAGGCTCAACGATGGATGGCAGGTTGCTGAAGAGCAGGGTCCCCATGTGGTTGGTAACAAAGGCTGGAAAGTTCCAAGTGGGAGAAGTTAGGAGTCTGTGCCCAGGATATCCTGGAAGTCGATAGGTCGCTTTTCGGAGCCTGCCAGATTAAGCCCTTTACTTTCAGACTTAGAAACATTTCTGGAAATCAGATCTCCTTCAGTAGGGCAAACCATTAAGCTGAGACCGACAGGGGATTCAATATCAACAGTTGTGGTTTTGATGGGGATCCCAGTTAAAGTGAGTTACAAGGCAGAAAGTTGAGAAAAAGTTTCTAAATCCTATCTTTTGAAATGTGGGCAGGAGTACACTCTGACGCCAGTCAGGGGCCCAGAACCAGGGGGGCACTACTTGGGCGCTGGGACTCACTCCAGCAGAGGCCAGCAGCAGGGTCCAGGGCAGGTCCAATTGGTACTCGTCAAATAGGCAGTTGCAGGAAAAGGGCCTCTGTAAGTTTCTTGTGCCCTTGTAGCTCAAACAGGAGGTCAGCCAAGTGATACTTGGAGTAACTTCTGGGGTCTGGGTTTCAAGGCAAGCAGGCCCAGTCTTCCATCAGGTTTTCCAGACAGCAGGGCAATCCTTCTTCTGATTCTTTCTAGGTCCAGGAGTGTTCTGAGGATAGGTCTGTGGGGTCAACCTTTATGGCTAGTGCCTTTCATGGAACGAAGTCAGGGCTGAGTGATTCCAGAGGTAACACTTAGCAAGGAGACAAGGCAAGGTAATGCCAGGCTACTCAAAGTAAAACTGAGGCTACTAAACAACAGAGGATAGGAGTTAGATGAGAACAAAGTACAATCAAAGTCAGGGATGTACTGCTATATGAACAAGAGGTTTCTTGTTAGCTTAGAGAAAATCCTTTGGACTAACACCAGCAGATTGCTCTTAACAATAGTCATACAACAAAGTCATAATTGGGCCTGCTGTAAGGGGTTGTTGTGCTCTGTGCAAGGTGGACCAAGGCTGGCAACAACACTGAGACATGTAAGACTCCAAAGGACCTGGGCGCAACAAAAGAAGACTTTCCCTTACCTGATCGGAACCGAGACCAAGCCAGAGGTCACACTGTAAACGGATCGGGACCAAATAGAAAATGGAACAGAAAACAAGAATACAGGACAGACAATAGAGCAATCAGACCAGGAGTAAAACAAGACTAGGAATATAAACATGGATTCAGAAATCAAGAACAGGAATACAGGAATCAAGGGTAGGCTGTACCCAACAGGCACTTTAACAAGCAATGCCCCATTGGTACAGGCCATCCTGTCAAGAGAGGAGTCCCCCTTCCCACCCCATGGCCCTTTGTGCATTGTCTAGGAGCAATAGACATCACCAAAGGGGACAAGAAAAGGTCAGGTGACGCCTAGAAACTATCAGGAAATCCTTTTGGTTTTAGGCAGGAAAATGAAAATTTTCCAAAAGTTCAATTTCTAAAATGTTAATCTTAAATCTGACATAACCATTAAGTTGGAATTTAAATTACTGATAATATAAGTCCTTTAACCATATTTTTCTAGCTGCTCCAAAATTGAATTTAGCATTTACTAAAGGTATTAGTGTAATCTCGTGTTCACCTATGAGAGAGCCAAACTTGCCACAGTGAAAAAAGACTTATAGGTTTTTCATTGACACTATATGTAAAACATAAATTATACGTGTCCTACTTTTTTCACCACCATGCACCCAGCCCCATGGGCATTTAGTGCCTACCTTACACTTGACTTATATGTATTGACAAGCATTGGCAAAGCCAATAGGTCTTGCCTATGTGAGATCTACTGGTTTTGTTGGAGCAGAGTGGCATTTTGTGGCGTGTCATTGTGTGGCATTTAGTGGCATTATGTGGTGTGGAGTGACATTGTATGGTGTGGGGTGGAATATCTTTTCCACACTGGATTTCAAATTACTACTTCTTAAGTCTAATTCAAGTTTTGTAAGTCTTCTCAACTGTCTAGAGGTTTAAGTAGTAGGATGTTGTAAGCTGTCACCTTTAATTACATTAATATAAGCAAGGGTAAGTTCCAGTCACTTTAGTTCCCAGTTAACGTTAGACTTTCACTTTTGATGTATCTACCTTTATCAATATTTGTTTCAGATTTCTTTTCTTCTTATATGTTATCAGTGCTTTCAGAATTGCCAATTCAGTTGAAGTTTTGTCATTTACAATTCCTCTGAATAGTTGTAATTACTTTATTGTTTTGTCCTTAATAAGGCAAATTCATTTTTGACCTGCTTTCCATATTCTGACTTCATTTCAATAGCAATGCTTACTCTCTGGTCAGGTCTGTTGACATTATTTGCTGCAACATTCAAGATTATTTTATGGCAACCTTTTAAAAATATTTTTCATACATTTCTTTTTTTAGTTTATGTGGATTAAGATATGTGTTACAAATCTCTTAAGTTGTAAAAACTATCCATAGGATTGATTATCGATCAGTTGACCTGGATGGAAGTTACTTGCTTGTAATATAATATTTTTTATCCATTAATCATTTCCAAAGTTGTGTCTGTTTATAAAGATGCTCATATCATGAAATGATATGTCAGGTTGTCCTATATTCACTGAAAATGTTATGGTATTACACAAATGATTTAAATAGCCTGCAAATTTCAATAATTTCTCTATGGTACCTCTTCAGATTTTAAACGTCATTAATCTAACACCACCAAACCACTTGGTGGTCTTTCCAGTGTTCTGTAGTTAAGACGTATTCTTGTTGAATCTTATACATATAAATATTTGCGTATGCTGGTGCTATATTACTACACATTGAAAATCCTACAGTATGAACGTAGAAATGTTCTTCAAATGTAAGAATTAATTATATAGAATCATATTCAATAGCGGCATGAGTAAACTATCCTTTTCCATAATTCTCATATCTTAGGATCAAGATCTTCTCTTTTCCTTCTTCTTGAGGGATGCCTGCACAGAGATTTATCACATAACATATGAAAATTATGCTGCTTTCCCTCCTTGCATATCTTGAAACTTTAAAAGCAGATCGGTAGTGTCTTTCTCTATTGTTGGTTTACAGCTAAGAAACAAAGAAAATAAATGTTGATATCAAGATGAGTAGTTTCCCGTCTTACCAACAAAGGATGTGAAGATGGATTTAGAATGTTTTTGTGGATGTTTGTTACGCCATATAGTAAAGGGGTTCTTTAGTTTCTAGTAGATCTCTCTTTACATGTTTATCAATCAATTCTGCTTTCATTGCTTCAATCACAAAATGTTCAACTTCTTTTGTACCTGCCATTTTGGATCCTTATGTAAAAGATAATTTGGTTGCTCATATACTAATTCCATCATTGTATTTGTATGCTAATGTCTGCTATCAGGACTATCCCTCCTCCTTCGTCTGTCTTTTTCAATATCACATTGTCATTCTTGGGTGGTTCTTGTGGAATTTTCATTGCATATTTTGCATAATTACAATATCCTTTTTTGGACAAAAAGATTTTTTAAATGTCTTTCAGTATGGCTTTTAGGTCTAGTACATGTTAGAAATTGGGTTTCTGGTTTGGAGGGGTATGCACACTGCCTAAGCAGGAACCACAACCCTAGTCAGATACACACTCTAAATTAACCTGTCCCCACCTTTTGGTAGCGTGGCACAGAGAAGTCAGGCTTAACTTAAGTGGCAATGTGTAAAGTATTTGTGCAACACTTCAAAAAGAAAAAAAATGAAAATACCACACAAAAGGACACCACATCTAATTAGAAAATTGGAGCTTAAAGATTCTACTGAAATGTAGTGCTTCAAAGCATGAAGCGCCAACTGGGGCCATCTGGTCGTTCTAGACCAGGTCAAATCCAAAGGTTCAGACCTACCTTGATGAGGCACCAATCAAATACAGGGACCAACCTTTTCCCACTGCAAAGTACCTTGTTTGTGTTGTTGAAGAAGACCTCATGCGTGGGGCAGGGAGGCGATGCGTTGACGTTACTTTGGATGTAGGTGATGCATCATAGGTAGCAGTGTAAAAAGCCACTGCCAGGTTTAAAAGCAGGCAACCTGGCTTGCTGCAGGAAATACAGGCTTTCAAGCACACCTTTTCTTTTTTGGTGTGAGTAAATATGACCTCAAACCTTGTCCCTTACTATCAATTTTTTACAACTGCTTAAAATGTTTGTGCGTTATCACAGTTGATTTTCCAAATGGTCTCTATGGCAATTTTAGAGTAAATACATTTTTCTTACCCACACTTATAGCTGAGGCTTGGTCAGCGGGACTTCCCTAATAAGTTAGTCAAATCCAGATATCCAAAGTAATGAGCAAGAGAGAAATCAACATGATGAATGTAGGCATAGGAATGTATAAGTGTTACTCATTTTCCTTGTCTAGAGTCACTGAATAAATGAAGCAATAAGGAGAAAGTTTAGTTTTCCTTTCTTCTGTTATGTTTCAAATGGTATAAACTGTAAATCTTAAATGAAAAATACTGGCCCAGTTGTTTAAAGTACAGGGGAAATCTAATGGTCTGCTTTTTGTAGGTATATTTCAACAGGACCAGTCACAAGAGACCAACTCAAGAGCTTTCATCAGCTCAGGAACTTTCAAAGTCAAGATAACGCA
Source organism: Triturus cristatus (assembly GCF_964204655.1). NCBI lineage: Eukaryota > Metazoa > Chordata > Amphibia > Caudata > Salamandridae > Triturus > Triturus cristatus. The sequence goes on along the minus strand of NC_140580.1, from coordinate 277,675,175 downwards.
AGTAATGTCTTCAATCATATACAATGGGTGAAATAATTCTCTGAACTAATGCTCTTTTTTTCACAGGGTTCCTGTTTCTTTGGAGGTATATACTTTTTTGATAGTAGTGAACAGTATAATGCAAAATCTGGGAATAACAATCATCACTGTAAATGTGGACTGCAGCTTGAGCCCACTGGAATATTTCAAGACTTAAAGAGGTTAACACATTTATTTTCTACTCTATGATGCACCAAGTAGGACTTGAGCATCCAAAAAGCCATGCTGCATTAAATATTCTACACTAGGTTGCAATGTTTCAGCCACTAGTGGAGGGAGGTATTACTAAAACAAGATGGATGTTAGGATTGTCTGAGTTAAGACGTTGAAAGATGAAGATGTGCTAGCAGAGTTTGTTTTATGTCATATATGTATAAAAGGCAGCACTGTACAGAGTCAGAGACAAGCAGAAAATTAATGAGTGATGGGACAAGTAGCTAGTTTGTGAATGGTGAACGATTAATGGCTATGGCAAAAGGACACATCTTAGGCCCTCCTTAGTAGAGGGCCATAATTTAAAGTCCACTGGTGACTAACTACCTTTATTGATTGCATCAGGAATTACAAGCATCTCAGAACCAAAGAGGCTTGGGAGTTTTTTGCCTATCTATCTCCGCCACTTAAAGCAGGCAAAATGCCTGGTTGGAAAAGGCCCACTCATGGTGAAAACCTGTGGTAATTGGTGTGGAAACACCTTTTCGTCCATGTTAGTACCCATTTCTTTGGAACATACTTGTAATGGGCTGGTATTCCTGCAGTTATCATAGATAATCATGTCATTTATGTTTCCCAACATAATGTATGTCACTTTTTTTGCAGTATTAGCAGCTGAAAGTTAGCGCATGACTGTCACAAGTGTCCTCCCTTGTGTCTTTTCTCGGACACATTTGAAGTAAAAATGGCCAGCATTTCCAATTTGGAACACGTTGGCAGATGGCTATTGTAACTTTCAGCTGCTAAATTTGAAACTGAGTGATATAGGTTATGTTGAAAAAATAATCTGACAAAACAATTCTGGGGATATGTATTGTATGCCATTTCACTCCCAAACAAGCATTGCCAAAGCCAAGAGGTCTGGCATTGGCTGTCAGTCTATTGACTTTGGCAATTCTTGTTTTGTTCAGTCATGGTTTTTGCAAAATGTTATTGGGGAACCGGCTAGGTCTTCACCGGCCTGAACAACATTGATTAAAGGAAAAAACATGTTTTTGGTCCAAAAAGCAACACATTATCATAGTAGTCAATGGCACTAAAAAAATCTACTTTGCGTGTGTATGGTCTCTTTGCAAAAATGAAGCATGTTGTAACTCACAATAAAGTCAGACAACTGCTTGCAGCCCCCACCAAGCTTAAGCAAACTCTCCGGTTCCAGCGGGCGGGAGTTGTCAGTGTGCTCCCAACTGCTGGAAGTGGAGGTTTCATCTCTTTCCCTGACCACAGATATTCGGGCAGGGAAAGACACCGCGGAGGCCTTGAGGCTCCCCCACGGTCCTGAGGAAACAAAAAGCAGAAAGAGGCAGAGTAAAGGTCAGAAACAAGCAGAAAGAGGCAGAATAAAGGTTATAAACAAGCAGAAAGAGGCAAAGTAAAGATTAGAAATTAGCAGAAAGAGGCAAAATAAAAGTCAGAAACAAGCAGAAAGGCACAATATCGTCAGCAATGAGCAGAAAGAGGCAAAATAAAGGTCAGAAACAAGCAGAAAGAGGCAAAATAGTGGTCAGCAATGAGCAGAAAGAGGCAGAATAAAGGTGAGAAACAAGCAGAAAGAGGTAAAATAAAGGTCAGCAATGAGCAAAAAGAGGAAGTACAAAGGTCAGAAACAAGCAGCAACTGGTAAAATAAAGGTGAGAAACGAGCTGCAAGTAGCAGATTAAAGGTGAGAACGAGCAGAAACAGGCAAAATAAAAGTGTGAAAAGAGCAGAAAGAGGTAAAATAGAGGTCAGAAACCAGCAGCAGGAGGCCCAATAAAGATGAGAAAAGAGCAGAAAGAACCAAAATAAAGGTCAGAATAGAGCAGAAAGAGACAAAATTAAGGTGAGAAACGAGCAGAAAGAAGCAGAATAAAGGTGAGAAATGAACAGAAAGAGGCAGAATAAAGGTCAGAAACGAACAGAGAGAGGCAGAATAAAGGTTAGCAATGAGCAAAATGAGGAAAAATAAAGGTGTTGGACTTGGCCCTTTTTGTAGGGTCATCCCTGAACTTTTTTGCCTTTCTCCTACCCTTTTTTCTGACATGGTGTTGGTGGTTCTAGGACTCTGGGCACTTTAGCACTTCTGTCCAGTGTAAAGTGCGTGCGCTCTCTGTGTTAAATATGGTAAGATTGATCAACACCTGTTTGGCCTATTTAATTTACCTGTCAGTCCCTTGTAAAGTGGTATCGTATATACCCAGAGCTGGTAAATTAAATGCTACTGGTGGGCTTGCAGCGCTGATTGCGCCAACCACCAAAGTAGCCCTGCAAACCTATCTCAGGCCTCTGCCATCACAGGGCCTGTGTACGCAGTGTTACTGCCACTGTGATGTGGCACCTAAAGTGTGTGCCATGTCCGTGACCCCCCTTTTTACTACATGTCAGTCGCCCCTAAGGTAGGCCCTAGCCAGCCCTATGGGCAGGGTGTATTGTAGGTAAAAGATAGGACATGTACCTTAAGTGTGTGGAATGTCCTGGTTGTGACAAACAGCCATTTTGGGTTTCTCACTACTGTGGGGCTGCCCTCCCATAGGAATGCATTGGGGATTCCCTGATAAGTGTTTCAGTGGTAATTCCTGATATGAGAGGTGCAGCGTCGTCAAGTTTGGTATGGTTGGAATAGTAATAATAAATGCTGTGCAATGGTGTGTGCAGATTTATTATCACTATTTTAGAAATGCCACTTTTAAAAGTTGTCATTTCTGTTTGCTATGTGTCTGCCTGTCTGATGTGGAATGCATGTCTGGCTTTGGAGTGACAGGGGCTGGTGAGGTGTGTGTGGCTCCAGGAGGGGCAGGATGAGTCAGTGCTAGGCTGAATGGGACATCTACATTTTGAGTAGTGGGAGGGAAAGTCCCTGGTCCCTGAATAGGATTGTGCCTGCCCTAGTGAATGCTGGCTCCGCCCCCCTGTGGTGTGTCTTATGGCAGAGCCCCATCTCTGAAAGGAGGGTGTGAGCACTGTAAGCAGAGTGCTCCAAAACCCCCATAACCAGTTGCATCTGGTTCCCCTATGCCCTGCACTACAGACAAAGGAAACTGGGATATAAATGTAGGGGCTGTAACCCCATGAGATGTTCCTGTTTTGTGCTTTCTTGTGCTTACTTGGACTAGCGGCCAGCAGGCTGCCAGGAGGAACCGCCGCTGGGGGTGGACTTGCTGCCCTGTTAGGCAGCTGTTGGTCTGCTGATCTTGGAGCCCCCAGCGTGCTGGCCTGCCTGTGTTTTATTTGCCCAGCTTTTGCCCACATCAAGCTCCAGGACGAGGGGAGCGTGAGGGCGCTGCAGCGCTGCCGAAGCGTCCTGAGGAAATCCCGGCGTGGGGATTCCCCCGGGTTATGAGGAGGAGCGGGAGCCCACCCCGCATTTCTGCCAACTCTTGCCGCGTTGACCAGAGAGAGCGAGGGCCCACCCCGCGTTCTGCACCTAATTTGGCGGGTGCCCACCCCGCAATTGCTCGTTATCCAAAGCGGGAACCCACCCTGCGTTTCTCTGCCAAGGGAATCACCGCTGCGACCCGGGGAAACTGGAAACGCCTGGTTGGAGGCGGGACCAAGGAGAAGCGAGCCGGAACAGAAGCGCCAGCCGGAAGACCCAGGCGGGACCCCACTCCACGCTGGGACGTGCACAGAAGAAGTCTGGGGCCTCGTGAATCCAGCATACAAGACCCAGGTCCCAGGAGGGGGCCCGGGTGAAGTGAGGAGAGGCCTGGTGCAAAGACCCACAGGGAAGCTGGTACTGGATCATCGACGGGGCTCCCATGACCGGAGAGAGTCCTGCATTATGCCCAGCCTGAGGGTGAATCCAGAAAGGAGGTAGGCGGAGACTTCGCTCCAGGCACGTTTTACCCCAAGGACCGGTGTGGTGAGAGCCTTGTATGTCCCCGGGTTGGTGCGGCTGTACCGCGAGGCCACAGGCCACCACAGTTCAGGAATTGCCATCGGAGGCATGGTGCCTCCACAGGAATCTCAGGGGCAACGTGACAGCGGGTGAGTGCTTTTGAGGATGGAGTGTCCAGGGCAGTGCAGTGGGTTTTACGGCCCAGGGGGCATTGCCCAGTTGCCCACATAGGTGCCTAAGTGGCCCCAACTCTTCTCCCCGCATTTTTACCCATTGGAGTGGCATTGGGGGCAAGGAGCGGTGTTTGCAGCTGTACCGCTAAATCGCGGGCAGCTGCTGGGGACACACACGCAGAGGACAGAGTCCCCGATCTTAAGAAGCGCTGCGTGAATGGCAGCATCTGCTCATGTCGGACCGCACCTTGGGGGCATGGTTTTTCACTATTGAGGAAGAGCGGACAGTGTGTGCGCATCCCGCCCTCAGGGGACGGTGCGGGCTGCATTTGTTGTGGGCAGTCTTTTCCCCCTACGCCTGCCTGCGGGACTGCCGGGTCCATTAAGGAAAAAGGGTGAGATGCACCCTCCGCCCACGGTGCATCATTGCAGAGGCAGCTAGGGAGGCCAGTTTTAAGACTTCATTGAGAAAGGAGCATTTTGGGGGGAGAGCCTGGGACAGGACCCTGGACACCCCTGTGTGACAGCTTGCACCCTGTGGGGGTTTTAGGAAGGTGTGCTCCCTTTTACCAGTGTTTGCTGTGGTGCTCTGCTCCTGTTGCTACGGCATATGTATTGTGCTGAGCACCCCTGTGTGTCGTGATTACTGTGGTGCCCGTTGCCAATTATGATGTTTTGCATAGGGCTTCATACTGAGGGGCATCAGTAAGTTAGGATGTTTATGCTTAATGTGTTTATGCTGGTGAGGCCGAGTGCGTAATGTGTTTATGCTAATGAGGTTTGGGGCGGATGTGATTTATTGCCTAATGTCACGCTATGATATTTTAGGATGGGGTCTAATGTGACTGTGATAATGCTTAGGTCATTATTGTACCAGTAGTTACTGGTTGTGGTTTATATTTACTTACCTGTTCTGATGGTTCTGACCGTGGCCCGATTGGCCTGGTCCTGTATATAATCCCCTGTGAATATTGCCCAGTGCCAGTTGGCACAGTGTAAATGTGTGATTATGATTCTAATGTGTTTATGATAATACAAAGGCTATTTTTTAATATAACCTTGTGTGGAGTTTCTTTTGTAGTGTGCCTAGTGTGTTGCGGCTGTGTGTGTTTCGCAAACGCTTTACACATTGCCTCCGGGATATGCCTGATTGCTCATGCCAATCTACCAAGGGGGTGAGCAGGGGTTATCTTCGGCGTGTAACTCCCTTGTCCTGACTAGAGTGGTGGCTTCTGCCTGGCTTTGGAGCAAGCCTTAGCCAACCAGAAATCCCATTTCTAACAAAAGGTGAGTAACGAGCAGCAAGAGGCAGAACAGAGGTCAGAAACGAGAAGGCAAAGGCAAAATAAAGGTGAGAAACGAGCAGAAAGAGGCAAAATAAAGGTAAGAAACAGGCAGAAGGAGGCAGAACAGAGGTCAGAAATTAGCAGCAATAGGCAGATTAAAGGCCAGAAATGGGCAGAAAAAGGTAGAAAAAAGATAAGGAGCGAGCAGAGAGAAGCAAAAGAACAGGCAAAATTAACAGAACCACTGAGATACTCACACACACACTCACAGGCCCACTCAGAGACTCAGCATCCACTCATAGACCCACTCAGACACTCATCTACCCACTGAATAAATCAATCTCACTAACTGATCCACTCAGAGACTCTTGCATGCTCTCATAGACCCAGTCAGACACTCATCTACCCACTCACAGACCCATTCAGACACTTATGGACCCACTCACAAACCCACTCTGAGACTCACATAACCACTCACAGATCCATTGAAACACTCACACACCCACTCTCTCACCCACTCAAAGACACAACCTCACTATACAACCACTCGCAAGCCCACTCTCAAAGGTTACAGGTTACAGTTAGGACATACAATTGACATTTTTTTTAAATTCACTGGAAAAAAAGGTTACAGGGCCATTATAGCCATTATAGTTAGGAAATAGAATTTAAAAATCCATTGACATTCACGGAAAAAAAGGTGTCAGGGACATTATAGTTATTTAGTTAGGCTCACATTTCACTTGCACAAAACCAGAGAAATTCAGCAGTTATAATTACTGAGCTAATTATAACTTATGCCCCCACAATGCACTGCTTATGACCTCACATAGTCACTCACAACATGGTCAGTGAAATCACTGATGACATCTCAAATAATATCACTGATGACATCATCCACACAAACACTCACACACCTATTCACACCCCTATACAGCCTCTCAAATGTACCCAATCACATACCCACACAAACACTCACATACCCATTCACAGACTCATACAAGTACTCACACAAGCACTCACTCAACCATAGAGCCACTCACCCACAACTCACTCATCTATATAGGTACTCGCACACCTGCTACTCACTCAAACAGCCACTCACACAACCACTCACTCACCCATACTTCTACTCATACAACCAGTCACTTACCTATATAGCCACTCACAGAGCCACACAGTGCCATATGACTACTCACACACATACCTATTTACCTATAAAGCCACTCACACACCCATTCCCTCATCATTACAGCCTCTCAACACAGCCACCTGCTCACCCATAAAAGCACTCAGACACACTCACTTACACATCCACACAACCACTTACACACCCATTCAGAAATCCATACAAGCACTCCCACATCCACTCACTCAACCATACAGCCATTCACACAGAGAAACATTCTCCAATAAGCCACTCACACACCAAGTCACTTAACCAAACACCTATTGAAACAGCCACTCACTTACCCATAAAGCTACTTAAATATCCAGTCACTCACTCATACAGCAATCCAAACACCCACTCACTCACCCATACAGTCACTCACACACCTACCCAGAGAGCCACTCACTCACTTATACAGACACTGACACATCCACTCACTCACCAATACAGCCACTCACACAGCTACTCACTACCAACACAGCTACTTACACACCCACTTATAGACACATACACCACTCACACACCTATACAGCCACTGAGACCCCCACATGGATACGCACAGTATCACACCCACTCACATAATATATGTTAGAAATAGTATCACTCATTAGTTGTAAACCTGGGGCCATATTATACAAGTCCCCCAGGGGTACAACGGGCATTTGCACCCACTTTGCGTGCCCCTGGGCCACTGTGGTATTGCAGATGCTTGTGCATCCCCTTCTTTAATACTGATAGCGCTGGTGCACACAAAGCTCCAGCGCTATCTTCAGAGGGCATTCCCTCAGATGCACTGACAGTGCGCCACCTAAAAGGTGGTGCACTATCAATGTACCCCCTGGTGGCAGCCCTCTGGAAGGGCAAAAGCAGGTGCAGTCACTCACTGCACCTGCCTGCAAGGGGATCTCTGTTTCCCTTTCAAAGGGCAGACGGGTTGACGCTTGCACTGTGAAAACACAGATCGGCTTCAAAGCAGCCGCTCCGTTTTCCCAGGGCAGCGCAGGTTCCCGTCTGCCCTGGGGACAGCGCATACACCATAATGCAGTGCATTTTCATTGTTTGCCTGGGCGCACTGTCGTGTAGTTCCTACTAATCCATAGCGTCTGTGTATAGTTTGAACAACATAAACTAGGGGCTTGGTGCCTAGACTGGTTGTAGAAACCCCCGCAGGATATGTTGGCCTATAGACCAGCAAGGTCACAGTCACACTATAGGCCCTTCTAACCTTACCGGGGAGCGAATGGACTCTGGCAACAACTGAACATTACAACCTTGATTGCCCAGGGATCAGGGAAACAATACAGAATATTTTGCTCAGTCACTCATGCTTGCTTACTCTGAGAGAAATATAGAGAAAATACACAGTGGTACGTTTTCAATAACTTTATTGAAGCAACGTTATCCTTGCATAAAATATATGTGCTGCAATGATTAGGAGACAGAAGCAAATAAATGAAATTACAAGCACAAGGAGAGAATGAAGAACCCTGTCCTGGTCTCGAGTTGGTCTCCACTAACGGGATGTAAGACAGGTGCGTGGTGATTTCACAGCAAGCAAGGATCTTTGGGATGCCAATTATTTGTAATAAAAAGCAGCCTTCGCGATGTGTGCATTAGATTGGTGATGTTATGGATATATAGATAGCATTGTCGCTTTGTGGATAAATATAAAGCATCTTAAAATGTTAAAAAACTATTCTTAAAATCGTCTAAAAACAAGCTTCCTTTTAAAATTTCCATAAAAAGCTTTAAAGTGATTGTACCATCTGAAATCCTAAGCACTCCAAAATCCATGGTGCCTGGAAAAAAAATGTTATGGATTCATTTTTATTTTTTCAAACAAGCCGAATTGTTTCAACACGGAAAAGGCCATTTATTTCATGTGTTCTGCATGGCAGACTCAACATTGCTGTTGTCCATAACCTCAGGCAACAATCCCAGAGGCGCACCTTGAAGCAGATTTATGGAGCAAAGGTGATTCCATCCAGTTACCACAGCAGCCACTGAGGGCGGGACTGCATCCTGTATGCGTATTGTGGAGCTGTTATCCAAGTCACTGGGAGCTTAAGCATCCCAGGGTGGCTCAAGAAACGCATTCATCAGCAACGGAATATGCTGGGGTCAACAATACTCATGGGTCGCTAACCGTTCCAGCAGTACATCAATGTCCAATTGCGCAACCAATTGCGTCCCTAGGCATAGGCCCTAGATGCATTCATGGCCACAAAGCAGGCAGTAGAATACAGGTTGTATGCAGTGAAGCTGGGCAGGCCTGAAGGACAAAAACCAGTGCTCATCCAGTTTGCGAAGTCAAAGTTTGCCAAAGCTGTGTAGCATGCACTCCTTTGCATTGCAGCACAAGCAGTGCTGTCTCAATTCTGAATTGAACTGGGACGTCCATTGCGGAGCAGAAAAATTTAAATCAGTATTCTCACCAAAAGTAGCCGGACAAGTGGGAGCCCTCCAAAAACTCTTCCCAGCACAGAGTGTATGAAAGATGGAATAACTCCGAATATTGTCTGAAACGTGCTAACCAGTCCAGAGCTGATACATTTAAAAAAAAGTGCACTCTTCCTTTAGTATCAGAAATGTTACAGTTATGATTGACTAGCTCCCCAAAATGCAGCGGGAAGTTAACGTGGAGCAGTGTTTGTGAGGACCTTGGAACCTGAAAATCAAACATCTCTCTGGCCGAAGTTAAGGCCACATCCTGTTAAAAAAGCATGGCTTTCAGTCTGCTAAGGGAATCAAAGCGTATGTTGGAAACATTTATTTAAGGCCACCTGCCTCCTAATTCTGCGGGCAGGTGGAAACAATACTTGTGTACAACAAGTGACTAAGGAATTAACAGTCACCAGATAAGCGATGCCCGGTTCCATTCCACAACGACCTTGATCATTCAGCATCAAATAACTCCCATTCGAGAGCAGTTGGAAAACTGCAGCTGGGGAACCCTTCAAATATCAGGACAAGTTCTCAACAGAAGCATTCCACGCTCCATGAAGAGAAATGTCCTTGCAAACTAAAGACCCGCTCAAAGCATCCTCACAGTCGGAACCACTAGGGAAAACATCTGTGTTCTATTTCCTGCATCTAAACCTGAACTGACAGACAGACAGACAGACAAAACCACTTTATTTGATTAATTAAAATCATAAAAGTACAATGCATAAAACATGAATCAAGAATTATTATCCTAAATACAAATGGGCAATAAAAAAGGATATAAAGTATCAAGAAAAATCTATTATACATCATGATATAACAATTATCAGATAAAAACAGTTCCATTACATTCATACAACATTAATCATAGGCAATCTTCTTTTCCTGAGACGGGCAGCAGCAACAAGGAAACTGGCAATATTAAAGATGTTCCATACATTATCTAACAATTGGAGATTCATTAGGGCTGGTCTAACCTGTAAAAAGCCCTTTTCCCTCAGTAGAGGGACTAAAATCCTCCTCCGTATATCATCATAAAAATCACAGAACATAATAAAATGCATTGTATCCTGTGGTGAGAAGTTGTCACACTGACACGGGTCTATATCCTCTAATTTACACCACCCAGTCAAATTGCCCAGCAAAAAGTGAATTAAATTAAAACGGAACCTAGTCAGGAGCCAACAATGGTAAGGTTTGGTCACAATTCTCAGGTAAGGCTCAATTAATGGGGAGGAGATTATTAGATAATGGGCCTTGACCAAGGGTTTTTGTAACTCTAGTTCCTTCCATTCCAACATCAATAAATTTAAGAGCTGTGTTTTCACCCATTTTATATCTTCTTTTTTTAATCCCTTCTGGAGCATTATAGATATCAGGACACCCTAGCTTATAAAACATACACTTGACATAAGACAGCCACGGGATACTACTGGCTTTATCCAGGGCAACACAGTCCCGTAAAATCTGATGTTTCAGAGTTAACTCAGGCTTGAGCCAGGTTTTGATCCAACAAACTAAGGGAGCCAATCTCAGCGAGTCAGTCACATACCCCAACCCCAATTCCTGGTGAATAGAGAAAGTTGGGGTTGATAGGGGCACAGACAAGAGCGTGCGTAAAAAATTATTTTCAGTCAACTGCACCCCTGTCAATGGTTTGTAGCCCCAAATAGCAGAACCATATGTAGCAATAGCCAGGCATTTAGATAGATATATAGCAAGAATTGCTTCAAAAGGCCTAGCTCCCAACCGCTTTGAGAACCCCAATAGAGCTGATGACGATCTGACTACTGCATTTTTCTTTGCTTTATATTGGGGGACCCAGGAGCATCTGTCGTCAAACAAGACCCCCAAATATGTAAAAGAGGTCACTTTGGACACCTCAGCTCCATTGCATAAGAAAGTTCTAGCTTTTCTAGGTCTTTGGCCCATTATCATACCAAGTGATTTAGATTTACCACCAGATCCAAGGATTTCATGTGGGCCCCAAATGCATCCAGAAGTCTCTGAAGACCTATAGCAGTTTGTGATAACAACACGGCATCATCCACGTATAAAAGGACAGGAATAGTCTTGTTCCCAACACAAGGGATATCCAGGCTGGCCTTGTCCAGGGTTTTATCTAGGGCATTAATATAAAGGGTAAAAAGTAAAGGCACCAAAATGCACCCCTGGCGGACTCCTCTGCCCGACTTAAAGTGTCTAGTGCATTTGCCATCCTGAGTAACTCTGACAGCTGCTGAGACATCCCGATGTAAATCTGCTAAAAAATAGACCAGGCATGGATCAATACCCATATCAAGTAAAATAGACCACAGCTTCGATCTGTTGACCAGATCGAATGCCAAGGTAAGGTCCATAAAAGCCATTTGCAGGGAGCCTTTTTTGGCTACAGTATATTTGCCTGCCAATAGATATAGATTAAGGCACTGGTCCATGGTACCTCTGCCTTGTCTAAAACCATATTGAAGGTTGGATAAAACCCCATTATCATTAACCCAATCAGTAACTTTAACCAAAATCACTTTACCTAAAATTTTGACGGCAGAGTCAATCAATGATATGGGCCTGTAGCACCGTGGATCCCCTCTCTGACCCATTTTAAAAACTGGTATAATAGTAGACCGTGACCAGGATACGGGAAACCCCTGCACAACTGAAGCATTACATACATTTGCTAGGATTTTGGCCCAAAATGTAGGTTCACCTTTATACAGGTCTGCAGGCACACAATCAGGGCCCGGTGCCTTATTGGTAGATGTCTCTAATATTGCCTTTTTGATGTCCGCCTCATTAAAAACCAGTAAAGGAAGATCACCATGTGTATCTAAAACTGGAAAGGGATCCTGGGCCTCACTTGATCCATAAATAGTCTCAAAGTGCACTAACCACTGCTCTTCTGAGATATTAGTTTCCAGGCTGTCATTCTCTAAGCCCACATAAAAGGGTGTATTGACAATAGCCCAGAATTTCGAACTATCCTTTAAGACTTCTACGGACATTAATGCGTTCCAGGCCTCTGATTTGATCTCACTTTTGCGGGTGTGTACCATTAACTTAAAATGCTTCCTAAGACTAGCTATCTGCTCATTGTCTCTTGTTTTTTTTTTCAGGGCTTGTATTAAATTTTGATGGGCCCTGGAGCAGTTTGCATCAAACCACCTTTCACCTGAATTAGGTCTTAATTTCGTTGAGACAGTCAGGTCCATTGCTACCTGTCCGCAAATACCTTCAAAGGCTAGAATAACCTCTGCTTTTGGTGAAGTGTAATCTGTGCATTTTGCGATATCATTTTTAGCCTTCATACATAGATTAGCAAAGAAAAATTCCGGGATTACCTTTGACCATTTGAGCCTTCTCCCCATGTCAATTGTTGCCACCCGGTTAATTTCCGAGTTTCTGCCCGGTAAACACAAAAGACCCAGGTCTTTGTGTAACTCAAGAATTACTGGGTTATGATCGCTAAAAGGTGACATCTTTGCATTATAGAACACTACATTAACTAGCATGGAGGGAGACACAAATATATAATCAATAATGGTATCCCTTCCCTTGGCCTTAAATGTCTGGACCCTCTCTAATGGATCGTTAAAACCAGGTTCAAAGAAGTCAGCTCCTGCTAGGAGATCCTCTAAAGCCTCCCCCTGTTGCGTGTGCTCAAAGTGTGGTGGTACCGAATAATCAAGGCCCATTTTATCGTCCACAAAACAATTCATATCACATGGATGAATATTAAAATCACCCATAAGTATAATTTGGAAAAAAGTGGATTGCTTCGCCCTATAGACTTCTAAAAAACTTTTCAAAAAGGATAAATGTTCATTCATAAAATCACATTCCCCCGAATTATAAAAATTAATTAATAATATTTTAGACAGATTGGGGGTACTTAATTCTACTATCAAACAATTATGGGAGCTTACTTCCATCAATTTTGTGGAGCCTTTTAACTTTAAAGAAAATAGGAGCACTAAACCCCCCTTGGCTCTACCTGCCGTAGTGGGACTCGCAGGTGAACAAAATGTTTTAAACCCATCCAACCAGTAGTTGCTCTCCCTCTCCCATGTTTCCTGGAGAGCAATAAGATCATATTTTTTAATAAAATCTAGCCGTCTGGGATCATCCCTTTTAGATCTAAGACCCCCAATATTCCAGCTAATGATCTTACAATTTTGGGGGACTTCCATGTCAGTGGGCTCTAGATTATGACCGGATTTTAAAAAACAATCAGGTGATGAGTCTAGTCAGTCATTCTCCTCTAACTGAGACAGTGGAGAAAATCTGTTTGATAATATATCCCCTCCTTCAAGACCTGTATTCCTATAGGATGTTTGCGGGACTAATATGTCTTTTATACTGAGGCTTTCTGGGCGGCCCTCCAAGTTATTAGTTTCAACATAGCGTGGGGGGGGCTGATATTGCTTCCTCAAATGTACCTCAGGCTAAATTTTAACAGGTGCGTTTAGTCGGTTTGCTGGGGATAAAAGAAACCCAGTGGCAGAGCTCTATTACCCCCCTTCCCCTTCCCCAAATCCGAAGCATCCCAAAACAATCTGTCAACTACATATCTGTTGTTAAAGTTGACAATAATACAATCTCCATCAACTTGTTTGGGACAATTTTCCACCCACCCCACCCTCCTGGCCATTATGATACTAGAGGAAATCTCGGTATTTCCAGTACAGTACTGATCACACCATTTTTTGGCTTTTGATATCAGGGCCGGGGTGGACTCCTTGTCATCAGCACCAAGTGGTGGTACCCTTACAAGGACCGCGATCAGAGGTCCTGCTTCTGGGGGGAGATTAAGGCTACAACATTTGTGTTTTACAGGCCTCTCCTGTGAGAGTAGGGGCCCACTAGCAACCAAGGTCTGTACATTAGCTGTCATATCCACAAGAGACCCATAAGGACGGCTAGAATGTCCCTTCCTCTCAAGGGGGCCCTGGTGTGCCACGCATCTCCCCAAAGGACCAGATTCTAACCTATCCCCTAGTAATAGGGGATGTGATTGACCATCTGTAATGTCTATATCAGTACATAACCTAGTCTCTGGTTGAGCTTTAGGAAGGGTAGTTAAACTAGGGGTAGTCAGTGACGATTTTGAGGCTATTAAAAAGGAATCAATACACTCACATTTTTTCAAAATCCCAGCAACACAAGTATTCAAGGTATCTATAATGTCTTTGGCTATGCTAGTGAGAGCAAGTTCCAGCCATGATATAAATCTCCTCAACTATATTCCGGACGGATTGGTCAATATGTCCGCTCACAGCATTCCCTTGAATAGAATTACTTTTGTTCAGACTTCTGACCCGTTTGCATGTTTTTCTAAGGGTTCTCCTTTTCCCAATGGGTCCCCGAGGCGGACTTTTTGAAACCTCCCCCAGAACAGGCAAAGGTTCATCAGTAACATCAACCATGCCCCCGATCTGGACAGCAACCCCAGTTGGAGGACCCTGCGCAACTAATGGTGTTGTTATCAGAACCATGGGATCCAGGGGAACGGGAATATTTGTCACAGAGTCGGGTATAACATTCCGTTTGTCTGAGTCTTCCCTCATGCCCAAGCCCAGCTCTTTTTCTGCATTGGCGATTTCCTTATTCAGGGCCCCCACCGCCGAGGTTAAGTAAGATATAATAGATGCTGACTTTCTAGGCATCTTTGATTTTAGCCCACCCTGGTCTTGACTACATAGTTGCTTCCGCTTACCCATTACTGTCGTTAGTGGGATGGCCCAGCCCGGCCTCTTCTGGTCACAGACTGGCAAGGACGGGCCCGCCCTTGGCCCAGGCTTTGCCCGGGCGCGTCCCACGAAGCAGGAGTTGCGAGGATCTTTATGCGCCTCCTGGCGCGTGATGAGCCCAGCTGTGGCAGCCCAAGGAGCAGTCTGGGAGCTGTAGTCTCCCCCTGAGGCAAACGTTGCCGGTGACGCCGGTGTAGCACGGGTCCCGCAGAGCGGGAGCCGCGAGGATCTTTATGCGCCTCCTGGCGCGTGATGAGCCCAGCTGTGGCAGCCCAAGGAGCAGTCTGGGAACTATAGTCTCCCCCTGAGGCAAACATTGCCGGTGACGCCGGTGTAGTGCGGGTCCTGTGGAGCGGGAGCCGCAAGGATCTTTATGCGCCTCCTGGCGCGTGATGAGCCCAGCTGTGGCAGCCCAAGGAGCAGTCTGGGAGCTGTAGTCTCCCTCTGAGGCAAACGTTGCCGGTGATGCCGGCGTTGCGCGGGTCCTGCGGAGCGGGAGCCGCGAGGATCTTTATGCGCCTCCTGGCGCGTGATGAGCCCATCTGTGGCAGCCCAAGGAGCAGTCTGGGAGCTGTAGGCTCCCCCTGAGGCAATCGTTGCTGGTGACGCAGTTACCTGAACTGTAATTCCCAATACTCGTGCACATAACCTTCACCCAGCGCTTCGTATCTGCCTACCTGTTGACAATATTGGAATTGGAAAGTTGTGACTGGTAGGGTGATATAACCATGGATAATCCAGTCTGTGGTTGGTGCCTATGCCACGATTAAAGGCAATTGGTCTAATTTTTCAATGTGCAACATGGTGTGTTTCGCATGTCTACGCACCATAGTTATCAGCCTTTCTGTCAGAATATATTCAGAAAACTAGCTGGTAGGGCTGATGCAGCGCCACGGCATGTGGCCAGAACGTAGTGTCTGTAACATCCAGCTTAGTATTATGATTAATAGTAATTTTGACTGTCCATGTTGTAAAATAGACATGTCCTGCTGAATTATGTTGATTGCCAAAGACACAATGTTGCCCAGTAAATACATTCTGGATAACAGTGTGGTCATACCGTTGTCAACCACAGCCAATACCTTTTCCTCATTATTCCTGTTAATCTCACACAATCTCTCTGCAGCTTCCTGCTGAGAAATCTTCCATAGAACGTTGTATATTTCATACAAGAAGTGCTTATGACGTGGGTGTCTGGGACCCAATAAAAAATCCCAAAGATCCAGGTCAACACAAAAAAGGGACACGTGTTTGTTTCATTGGGGAAAGTGTTGAGGTCTTTAGCCAATCTAGGCATAAGCGCCCCACACTATATGATGTCACCACCCCTGAGTGTTCTGTTTGTACATAGCTTAGGTAAGGCCTGTTGATCTTAAATCCTCCTGAGTTACCCAGGAATCTAGACTTACATTTATTTGTGTCTAGGGGCCAAACCAACCAACCCTGCTGATCGGATCTGATGTATTGTATTATCCATTGTTGAGCATGGCATCTAGCATATCCTCACTGTGTTTTGTGTATCGTTGCCAATGTTCAAAACATGGAAATGTGGGAATGCAAGTTGTTTTCAAATCTTTTTTCTTATCTAAACCAAGACAGGAAGTCTGTTGCACCATTTTATTCAGGAAAATCATTTGATTTGGTATGAGGCATGCTCTGAATAAGGCCTCTTTTTCATGAACCTGCCACTCTCTTGTTCCCCAAACATATTTATATCTATTGTATAGACAGTTGAGAAATAAAGGAAGCAGAGTAAATCAGCATTGTGTTTGTGAGTATATTCTTCTTTGCAGGTGTAGGTGCAAGCCTATAGTAATAGGAGGCTGGAACTGTTGTCAAAACCAGAAAAATATGCAAACTTTTGTGCAAATATTTTTGAACTACCTTTTGGCGGTGTTAGGCAGTGTTCCCATTAGGTGTAATTGTAGACTGAACGTGGGATACTAGCTTTGGGTAGAAAATGGTGACCATTATGCTGATAACAAAACATGTCGCCAAAATTAGATGTACCATCATACAATTCATCATTAGAAAATGAAGCTGATTGCTCTAGATCTGACAGCAAATTATGCAGTTTCAATGTCCCAATCATCAGAGAATGTGCTAGAGGTGATGATATAATTTAAAGAAACTTTAAACATAATGGAATTTGCAAAATGTTCTAGGACCATACACATCATACGATACCCTGCCCCAAACTATTTCTTCAGGAACTAAAACCACATGCATCATCGCACTGTGAATTAAGGGGCGTATCCCTGGTGAATATAAGATTCACCAGGGATATGCCCCTTAATTCACAGTGCGATGATGCATGTGGTTTTAGTACGAAGTTCACATGTTGGACTGCAGTGCGTCCTGGGAGATAATGTCCATTCAGAAGTAGAAAAAGACAGTCACTAACCAATCGAGAGTACCTGGAAAAGTAATCCAATTGTAACCCAGAGATGTATCCATGGAGCAACAAGGTATGTCTTTGTCATCCAAAGATAGAGAGAATAAACTTGCATCTTGAAAGGCAGTGGCGACGTTGGCAATTCAGGTTCACTTGGATCCGATGAAGTCGTCATAATGCAGGAAGTAGCCAGGAGCCATCCGGTCTATTTTTGGCAGCTCAGTAGGTTGTGTAGAATCAAAAGATGACTTGATTTTTTTGCAAATCTGTTTTTATTGTTTTTCTTTGGTAAAAGAATACATGTTTCGGCAGCATAAATTACACACAGAAGTTCATGAGCATATGCAGATTGTTAATCCGTGCCCGGCCTGGAGTCAATTCAATATAACCTGCATTTGAGTTGTGTGCCAACCGCCACCCGCCCTGAAGCCGGCTACATTGTCCTTATCAGTTCTGGTGTTGTCTCTTAAGGAGGGGCAGTAGCCACCGTACACCAGCCACTTAGCCGTACATGCAAACTTATGTCGCCCACGCAACTTAGGCGTTAGAAACAGATGAGTTACCTACAATTCAAAAGAAGAACTCATAACAATGGCAGCGTGAACAGTTTTACACATAGATTGCTCCCCCCCGTTCGACCCCTGACTCCCCCCCCTCACCCCCGGGACCACCCCCCCAGGCCCCACAGTTGCAACCATCCCCATGTGCGCGCAGACGCCCCGTCTTCAGGCCAGAGGCAGTAGGGACTATGCTATCCCGTCAGCGAGGCAGCCTGTACTATGCCGTCACTCGCCCGGGCATGTCCAAACACCCCCGTGTGACCCTCCCCGTCCAAGCGCCGGAGCTCAGCAAGTAACTGCTCCCAGCGGTCCACCATAGGCTCCTTCCGCAGCCCCAGAGTTTCCTCCCTACGGACGGCGGTCCCCTCCGCCCTAGCCCATGCCTGAAATGAGGAGCACCATGCTCGCGTGTGTGGTGGGTCATGTGCCTTCCACCTCCTAGTGATGAGGCGTTTTGCTACTACGAGCCCCAGGTCCAAAAATCGGGACGTTACCTTGTTTTGGGCGATCTTGTAAATTGGTGTAAAATGTGTTCGGGCCAATCTAATGGGATGTTACGACCCACACTCCCCCGCAACAGCCCACTGACCTCTCTCCAGTAGATGCTCAACCCAGGGCAGCTCCACAGCATGTGGAAAAACCCCGGCCCCAGCTCGCTGCACCTAGGGCAGAGTGCGTCATTGCGGTGAAAGTACATGTTAACTAACTCAGGTGTGAGGTAGGCCCTGTGTACTATGAACAGCTGGATTTGGTGGAACCGCATGTTTCTGGGGATACGCACTGGGCCTTTAAGGACCCTCTCCCACTCCTTGTCTGCTAACGGCCTCCCCAGGTTCAGCTCCCATTTGCCGCGAAGCGAGCCCAGACTAACCGCCTTGTGCTCCCGTAACGAAGCCGCGAACCAGCGGATCAGATGTCCGCCCCTCCCCATGACGTGCAGATATTGCATGGTTAGGTGCTGACTAGGCTCCGTGGTCATGTTCCCCCATTTGGCGGTCAATCTCGCCAGCAGTGAGCGGTGCGTAAGGAACCCACCGGATGGGAGCCCATCCTCTGACACTAAGGTCTAATACGGTATAAGCTCACCGTCTCGGTATAGGTCCCCCAGCATGTGCCCATCTGCTTCCCACCAGCCCGTCAGTGCAGGGGCCGCAAGCACCCCTCCACCTCCGGGGGAACCCTCCAGAGGTATTGCCGGCGCGTATGGGACAACAGCGCGAGTGAGGTACAAAGCCCTCCGAAAGCACCTATGTGCCACATCCAGAAGGAGCGGCATCGGTCTTGTGACCGTGGCTAGGGGGTGAAAGAGTCCGGTCACACGTTCCAGCGAGTAAGGTGCTACTACCGTGGCTGTATCGTCCCTGCCTCTATCAGCCAACCAGCGGGCAACCCATTGTAGCTAAGCAGCCAGGTAGTAGTGCTCAAAACAAGGAGCCGCCAGACCACCCCTGTCCGTTGGCGGGAATACTTTTGCAAGCGCCAACCTGTGTCTGACAGTGCCCCAAACAAAATCCCGCAGCATCCTATTGAGTCTACCAAAAAAGGCGGGGGGGACATACGTCGGTAAATTAACAAAGTAGTACAGGAGGCGGGGAAGCATGACCATTTTGGCGAGTGCCGCCCTGCCCGTGGTCGTCAGTGGGAGTGTTCTCCAGAAGTTCACCTGCGACCTGAGCGCCAGGTTCCCGTCGAATAAGTCAGTCGCGCAGCGGTATATTTGTATCCCCAGATATCGAAAGGTGCCTTCCCTCCATTGAACCGGCGTGCCATTCAGATGATAACCCGGGTCCGCAGTCCCTGCGCTAAAAGCATACAGACAAGATTTACCTGCGTTCACACGGAGTCCCGAAATAGTGGCGAAGGACTGCAACAACTGGGCCAGCTGTTCCGGCATGCATCCCACATCCTTAACGTACACTAACAGGTCGTCTGCGTAGAGCGACACCTGCGGGGTGCCCCGGCCCACCGGTACCGCCTCCGAGACATAGTGGCCCAGCCGAACACGGACCGCGGGGTTCCTGTAGAGTAGGTCGACCATCCTGAGGAACTCCTCATCCAACCCATATTGTAACAACACCGCGGACAGCTAGCCCCATTCCAGGCAATCAAACACCTTCTCCAAATCTAGGAGAAGGCACCCCGCTCTGGGCCATCTGTGCACGGCCTCAGTGGCCACCCTGAAGTATCTCCTAAGGTTTAACGACGTGGACCTCGCAGGGACAAACCCGTTTTGGTCTGCATGCACCAAATGAGGGACCACATGCGCCAATCGGTCCGCCAGTGCTTTCGCTAGGATTTTGTAATCCACGTTGAGCATCGCCAGGGGTTGGTATGAGCCCAAGGCCGTGCGGTCACGATCCGGTTTAGGCAGGGAAAGCAGGAACGCCTCCCGCATGGACGGGGGGGAGCGACCCTTCCTCTAGCGCTTTTTTGTAGAGCGCTCGCAGTAGCGGCGCCAGGGACTCACGGTATGCCTTATAGTACTCCGCAGGCAATCCGTCCGGTCCCGGTGTTTTTCCAGACGCCATTGATTGAATCGCCTCCCCAATTTCCTCCAGGGAAAGGGGCCCACTGAGCGCTTCGTTGTGTTCCCTTGAGGCCACAGGCAAGTGAATGGAAGCCATGAACTCCCCAAGAAGGTGCCGGGGACCCGTCCCCTTAGCCGTATAGAGTTGCTTGTAATGGTCTATGAAGGCCCAATGTATTTCGCGCTGCCTGTATACCAACACTCCGTCTTCCCTTCGGATTGCTCCTATCGGGTCCCGACGATCCTCCTGCCGGATTAACCAGGCCAGCAGTCGGCCCGCCCTATCTGCTCTAGCATGTGTTCTGGCCGTGTGCGCCGCATAGTTGTGACAGCGGAGTCGCTCCATGAGCTCTGCATGTTTCCCGCGGAGATCCTCCAGGCTACGCAAATGTCTACCCCCTCCTTCTCCCTCCCTTTCATACTGCAAGAGTTCGTCCTCTAGGCGCGCCAGGGAGTCTGAAAGTGCCTTACGTATGTTCCACTTGGCCCCCAGGCAGTGCCCCCGAATGGCTACCTTATGGGCGTCCCATTCCACTGCTTGCCGTCCCCTCGTTTGCATCAAAGTATGCTAGAATAGCCGTACCAATGGAGGAGTGGAACTCCGAGTCCTCCAGCGCGCTCCGTTGAAGTCGCCAGGTGGGCACCGGCGGGCGATCCGCCACCCAGCCAATCCGAAACCATAAGGGGTTATGGTCGGAGTGCGTCCGCCCCAGGTATTCCGACTGCTCAATAAGCGGGAGCAATGACTGGGAGCCCCTGTCCAACCGTACGTGCAGGTCGTGAACTGCTGAATAGTAAGAATATATCCTATACCTCGGGTGGAGTATGCGCCACAAGTCCTGCAGCGACCAGTGCGTGAGCCAGTCCCCCAGTGCCCGTGCGCTGGACTCCGCTACCGTGGCGCGGAGGGGAGGGAAGGATCTGTCCAGCTGGACATCCAACACCATATTAAAGTCTCCTCCCAGCATCCAGGGGAGCCCAGCATAAGGGTGTAGAAGCTGTGTCAGCCGCACCAAATATGAAGCCTGATCCACATTAGGCGCATACAACGAGCCCAGCAACATCTCTTGACCATTCAGCTTTCCCCGCACTAATGTGTACCTGCCTTCCCGGTCCACTACCACCTCTTCGCAATCGAAAGGGACGCCTGCTCGCACCCAGATCAGCGTGCCCCGCGCGTGCGCCGGGTAAACGGTGCCGTAAGTTTTCCCTCTCCAGCGCCTAGAGAGCCTGCCCAGCACCGTCTGGGTCATATGCGTCTCCTGTAGGAGGGCAATCCCAACGGAGTGTCTCTGCAGATAGGAGAAGATGGAGTAACTCTTGGACGGCGTGTGCATGCCCCGTATGTTCCAGGTCACAATGTTAGTGTGCGTCATCGCGAAGCTAGTCGAGCAAGCCGGGCTGGGGGCGAAGTGTCCGCGCCAAGGGAGGGGGGTGGGCCACTGTCCGTAGGGAGTATGTTAATGCGCTGCCATGTAAACAGTGTAACTATTATGAACAATTTAACAAATAGGGCGTATGCCCAACGGGGCATCCGTCCAAACCTCAGGAATGCTAAGTAATATTAGGCTAGTGCAGTGTAGTGCCTGATGGGGTTCGTGTGATAGTAGCGACTTGTTGGTACTAGTTCCCCTCCCTTGGCTCCACTGGAAGAAGGAGGAACAGCATCGTGTCAAGAATTGAACTGCCGCGCAGGCCCAGTGCAATTCGCGGCGAGAGGAGCCCGCAAGCATGATATCTAGTGGCGCACGCCATGTGCAACCCGTCCCCACGAGGCCAGCCGCTCCCAGTGCTAATCCTACACCTCCCCAGTAGGTCCCAGGGCCCCAGAACCACCCATCACGATGCCATGGCAGGCACGTGGCCTTGTCTAACATGCGCAGTCTCTGCCCAAACTTAACATTATAACATCCTATCACACAATCAGGTCAGCAGTCTGTGGGGTTACCACTGGCAAAATCAAGTCTTCCGAGACCACTGTGGACGAGGACGACGCTCTACTCGTTCCCGGAGCACTGTGCGTACAAATCTCCATTCGACCACTGGTGGGTGATGTTCCAAGTGTCGCCACCGCCTCGAGTGCCTCCTGCCGCTCCATCCTTATTCTCTCCGGGCTAGGCGCCACCGGTCCCGGCCGCGCCAGCTGTCGTGCCCCCCGGCGCCCACGTCTTCTGGATCGTCTCCCTGGGCGGCCGTCGACATCCGAACCCGCGGGTCTCGCCCCCGTCCACTGCCCCGACTCCTCCAGCCAGTCCCACACAACCGCCGGGGAGTCGAAGAAGCGGGTCCCCTCCTTTGCTACCACTCGTAGGCGGGCCGGGAACAGCAGGGAGTAAGGTAGCGCCAGCTCCCGAAGCTGTCGCTTCACCGCCATGTAGTTGCTTCTGCGCCGTTGTACGGCCGCGGTGTAGTCCGGGAATAGCATGACTCGGCTACTGCCCACGGTCAGGTCGCCAGACTTTCTGGTTTCACTCAGAACCGCATCCCTGTCCCGGTAGTTGAGGAGCTTGAACAGAAACGGTCGGGGCCAGGCCCCCGGCCTGGGCCTCTGCGCCGGCACCCAGTGCGCCCTTTCCACAATGAAGTGCTGGGATAACACCCCCTGAGGCAGAAGATCCCGCAACCAGTTTTCCACGTATTGCTCAGGGTGTCTACCCTCCACTCCTTCCGGAAGACCCACTGCGCGGATATTATTGCGTCGGGAGCGTCCTTCCGAATCGTCTATCCGATCTTCGAGCGCATGGACCCAGTCCAGCACATCCTGTAGTGCTGCGCTATGGCTCTGGACAACAGGTTGTAGCTCCTGAAGCGTTTGGCCGTGCGTCGCTACCCTCTCGGCCAATTTGCGATGGTCAGCGTGAAGGAGGGTAAAGTCTGATGTGACCTTATCAGTCCTTGTTTCAAGGAACTCCTTTGTTTGGTCCAGGGTAGTGTCAAGTCTCTCCACCGCCGCAAGCATGGTGTCCATTTTAGTTGAGAGGGCCGCCGTTTGCAGCTTCGTGTCCCCCTCCCGGCCGCCCCTGTGGGGGGTCCAGGCTCCCGGCACGTAGCTGCCCTTGCTGTGATTTGTCACGGAGCCGGCCCATCGCGTACTGCTGAGCAGTCGGCATTCACAGCTCGTCCCCAGGCGTCGTATGCACAACCGGGCGTGGGCCCTCCAATCCCGCCAGCACTCTGCTCTGCGCAACCGCCGGAGCTCTGCTCAGTTCCCAGGACCCAGACGCTTGGCCGCAAACAGCAGGAGGAGGACCAGGGATACCCCACAGCCCGCACAAGCAACAGGCCCCAGAGAGGAAGCACAACAGCAAGATTCCCCAGTCCGCAGGGAGTGCATAGAGCTGTTCGCCCCTTTCCCCTCAGGGCATTGAACCACTTTACTCGTCCCCCCGATGCGTCGACCGGCAGAAGTCCGATCCAGTCCCGCTCCGGCCCTGCCAGGTACACCCGACCGGTGCCCGCCAGCAGACCGCCGCGTGCCCAGGCTCACTCGTTCTGTGCCGCCTCAGCTTTGCGTCCATGGGAGCGCTAGGCAATCCAAGCGTGGCAGCCCCACCAGCCAGCGTCGCGGCAGGGGCCACGCTCCCTCAGCCTGTACACCCAGCGCCCCAGCTCACAGTCCCATGGGGGGCCCTCCACTACTCCGCTGCACGCCTCCTGGCGATTCCGGCAGTGTCCGGCACACCATACGCCGCCGCGGCCGCACACAAAATGGCGCCTCCCACGGAATGGCGCCCGCCTCCGTCTATACCAGGCCTCGGGCCCGCAGCGCGAGCAGACTCAGCAACTGGCAGCCCACGCCTCCTGTCTCTCCAGGCACTCCAGGCGTGCTTCTGCACCCTTCCTATGCAATAGTTGGCCTCTCCGCCTTACATCCCACGACGTGCGCTGGCTCGAGACACCCCGGTCCAATTTCCTCCACCCGTGCCTTGCCACGGGCGCGACCATGCAGGACCCCCCGAGCTCAGGGCCCTCCTCGTCGCGCACACAGTCACTGCGGGCTCCCTGCAGCAGAGGGACCCACGCGGGCCCCAGGCCTCGGCTCACCTCGCTGTCCTGACCTCGGCGACGGCCCTCACCACTCGAGGCCGCAGACTCCCCCTTCACTCCGGATCGCGTCGTCACCGAAGGCCACAGCTCCACAGTGCTCCGCCGCCGATCGCTCCGCAGGGCGCAGCAGGCCCCCAGGATGCAGCCCAGGCCGCTGCACTCCGCTGCGCTCCACCTCGGCTGGGCCTCCCGCAACACCGCAGCACCCGGCAGGGGCTTTCGCCCGTCCGCGACCTCGGGCGACGTCAGCCCGCAGCCTCCAGGTCACTCCGTCCACGGGGGGAAAAGGCCTCTCAGGCAACGCCTTCCCCGAATCGCCTCCCTGTGCTGTCTCAGGCTCCAACGGCCATCCTCGCTCCGCAGGCCGCCGCGCGCGCCCTCTCCTCCTGGGTCGCGCCTGGTCACGGCGCCTCGCAATCGCCGTCCGCTGGGCTGTGCGGACTCCTCGTCGCTCCCCCACACCAGGCCCGCGTCCAGCAGCCACGATCTGCCTCCTCACAGGAGTATTTGCAGGATTGCTAGGAGGTAACGGTCGGAGCCTCAGTTGCTCGCGTCCGCCATGTTGCCCGGCTGGCCACCCCCATCAAAAGATGACTTGATCTATGGAGTATTCACATGCATGTCATCTATTTGTTGAATTGAAATTTCCTTACTAGTTGATTGTACAGTTGTAGTTGTTTCAATTGGGAGAAGTATTATTTTATTGTTGTTAATTGCTTCTCTTTGGAAAGTGGAGTCTTCATCTGATATTAAAGCTTCCATCTGAACTTCCTGTGTGGTAGTGAGAGGAGACCGATGGCTACCCAGGAGCCCACATGGCCTACTATTGAGAATTAGCCATGTAGTGTGGTTTGATCAGATCGATGGAGACATATTTTTTGTCTCTGAGGCTGGCAAGAGATAGAAGAAGTACAGTTCTAGTACCTTCAACAGCCAGGACAGGTACAGACGCTCTTTAAGATGTCCCAAATCCTTTTTGTCCACTATCTTTTCTCTGACCAGGTCCCAAATCTTCGGGACCCAGGGAGGTCTTGCCATTACTGCTTTCTTTTCCCCAGTGGCTGTGCGTTTTACTTGGACATTGCTTTGTATAGCTCAGTATTCTTTCAGGTCCTGTAAAACATCTAAATGGTCATTGACTTCAAATGGAGTTAATAAGGTGTACGACCCCCCAGGGATTTTCTTGGCATGTTATTAAGTGCCCTCTGGACCCAATATAGGTGACACCCAACTGCCACCCAAGCCTAATCCCCTAGCTGTTGAAGATTGCTTTAAGTCCTGGTTCTTCCTCTCAATGAACAAAGGTCACTCAATGATAAGGGGAGGAGTACCGCAAGGCCACACCCAAACTTCCCATGGCTTTATTGTAAGCCCGAGAGCTAAACACCAGACCCTAGTCAGAATGTAGTGTGCCAATTGCTTATGTCCTGATAACAAATCTCAAAATCTTTATAACTGTTTGAGCATCAGCCGAGCGCTGGGGCCAAACCCAAAGGAATCTAGAGCATGAATCCACTGCCACCAAGATGTACTTGTAAGCACCGTCTGAGTGTAGGGGGCCATAGTGGTCCAAATAGACACATGTGAGAGGCTTGTCTGAGATCAATAAAGGTGTCTGCGGTGGACGTGCCACAGTGGAACATTTCATCTGCTGGCAAATGTCGTATTTGATGACAAAACCATTGGTCTCTTTAGTGAGATCTGGCCACAAATAGCGCTGCTTCAGTAATGAAACTCTAGCAGTTATCCCTGCATGTGCTGAACCCAGACCTTTGTCTGCAGCTAGTATCAATTCCAATCTGCGATCAATATTTGGTATTACTCTGTTCCCCAGTCCAGTTCACGATCCTAGATGCAGAACACAAGATCCAGTTACAGTGAACTCGCTCAGGTACCCAGATATGGGGTCTTGCTTATGAGGACATTTGGGATAATCTACCCGACTACACAGAATGATCATTTGATAATTAACATAAGGGACCGTTTTAGAGGACAAGCTCCGTGAATTCTTCTACCATTTTGAATACACTTTATACCACAGGACCAGCCAGATCAGAAGTAGAACTGGCAGGGAGGAGTTGAGCATAAGAAGTTTTGAAGCCTGACAGCCCTGAAGAAGTCGTGGGGTATACGCTTAGCGATGGAACACGTGTTGGCTGGGTATTGCGGATTAAAGACCAAAAAGGAAAAAAAATCACACGGATGTCTATATTTTTTCATTCTGTTATGTATACTGCTTTATTAAGGAAAGTTCATGATCAGAGGATCGTTGTAATTTTGTCTGACCCTAAGGTCTAATTTGGAGGGCTCTGGGTGTTTCCCCTCACCTCTGGCACCACCAAAATTGCTCATCACCTTAAATTGACGCAAACTCTATAGGCGCTCTCAGAGAAGAAAACCCAAACACTACATCACATATCTGGAATCTGAGGATACAGAATGTTTTGTGCATCTGACCTGTAGGAATACTTGAGTGAAAAGCCTTTCGGCAGTGCTGAGCTGTTACGTGTGGCATTGACAGCCATCATAATTGTTCCCTCTATCCTCGTACTTGAACAAATTATTGCAGCAACGACAGCAGTACGAACTGTTCCCTTGACTTTACCTGCCATCAAATTCCCTTCAATATGAACACCATCACGCTGATAACTCAATGTATGGATAACACGAGCCAGTGACCGGCCTTCTTTCAGCTTTGCCACTTGTTCCCAAAGCAACTTGTGCTTGATTGTACAACCCTTGTAATCTCCAAACCCATTCTGGCTCTAAAAGTGAAGGTATTCATTATAAGACTGGGCACACTAAAATGAATCACACATGATAACTATTTTGTAGTGCCAGTAGAAGGGCTTTTCATACTGCTAGCTGTGCTGTACAGTCCCCTAGGAACTGAGGGGTTTATTTACAAGCCCCTTGCGACTCTAGTGCATCACTTTTAATATGGGAAAAAGTGACGTACTGGCGGCACAAGGGGCTTGTAAATAAGCTCCTGAGTGTGTGTCTTTCCAGGAAGAAACTTTCCATCTTGCATGCGCCCTTTTACTACTGCGCATGCTGCTGAATATTGCTGTTTCCTTCCTTTGCCAGTTGAGCAGATCCATTGGTATAAATGATGCATTCCTATCGATCTAGAAGCATAATTTAATTCTGCAGAAGATTTTATTTTTCATACTGCAGGAAAGCTTGTGTTTGTAATGTAGAGTCAAATCTACATATGTTGCAGTGGGGGAGTTAGCCAATTGAATCCATCTTGGATGTAGTGCTTTAGCATTCATAATTCTAGCTTTTGTAACTGCCTCTGAGGTCGGTACAGGGGTAAGAACAATAATGCGTTCACCCTGAGCCAGTGCTCTCGCTCTCTCTTAATACAGCAGTCTGTACCGCTGTGGGCATTTTCTCAGTGGGTGCAAAACACATTTCTGCTTTTGTTTACAAATGTGATTTGTATGCTCTAAGTGCTGTATCACCCTCATTGAAAGTGATATAGGTGTACCTGGTTGGTCCAGCGGCTATGCGGATTAGCAGGTTAGTTGTGTTGACACGTGTGTGTAAATTCCTGGAAGCTAGCATGTCAGCTTGTACAGAACACAAAATATCAGTGTGTTCCTTTGTCCAATGGTGCACAGAAAAATAAGGTCTAATTAGGTAGAATGATTTTAACCTTTCTGCATAATCCAAAATGTATGTTCTGACAAATTTCAAAAAGCCTAAAATGGATTATAGTCTTTTCAGAGTTATTGGAGGTTGGAGCAATGAACATTTTTCAAAAAAATGGGTTGTCAGGTTTTTTTCTTCACTTGATAACTCTTATCCCAGAAGCAGGACACTGAGGTGGGCTAATTGGGATTTACTGAAATTAAATTTGTAGCCTAGGTAAGCAAACTTTAAGATTATATTATTCACTGTAGCCAAATGTTCCATTAATTCATCGTACATCAGATAAATATAATCTACAAGGGACAATGCCTCCTCATCAAAACTTTGAAGTAACTCTGTTACCCTGGCTGAGAACAGCCCTGGGCTGACAAAATTGGCTTTGAGAGCCTAACTCCGAAAATGCTGACAAATAACTACTTCCAGGTGCTATATTTTGGCAGAAAAAAACATTTGAGATGTCAAGTGTTGTTTTGTATTTCTTCCACACGATGTTATACATTAGTGTAGCATTATGTGCATTCTGTACTGCAAATATGCATATGGAAGCGTTCAAATGTCTGTAATCCAATACTAGACGATATGAATTGTCGGGTTCTATTACGGGCAATAATGGTTTATTCATAGATGAGGTGCAAGTCTCTATTACATCCTGGTACCAAAGTTGATCTAAGATCTCCCTGACTTGTTTCTTTGCTTCATGTTTAATTGGGTAGTCTTTGCGGTTGAGGGATCGATTTTAATGGGATTTTGTGATGAGTAGACAAATCTTCCCACCCAACATAATTGTGGTATAGAACAGGCTCTAAAGAGGATGCCCACTCCTTTGTGTATACACTTTTAACTGATTCTGCTGTGAGGTTGGAGAAAGCAGGCAAAATTACCTCTTTCTCCACTGGGCAATTTATTACAAACTCAGGGTGGGAAATCATTTTCAGCCAAAAGAATGTCGTAACCATATGTCAGGTCCTCCCAAAAGAGACCCTTCACCTGTCTTTGTATGTTCCCCGCTATTTGGAGTGTAAACGATGTGGGACACTCACTATTGTATCAGGTGTTTCCACCGTGATATACTCACTCAGCGCTACTACCCCCAGAAAATCCATTAGGTTCTGGTGAGCTATTGTGACTTCTGCCTCGCTGTACAGCATCATCACTGCCCATTCTCCTTTCAGAAGCAGTTTCCTCAGCAACCTGGGCATTTCTGATCCAAATCCTGGCTACCTTTTTCTTTTTGAATTGAGGTTTTATGGATTTTGGCTTATCTTCTTGTTTGATGATGTAGTCTGAAGTGCGATGTGTCTCCCTTTTCGGCTTGACTCGCTCTTCTGATCTTTCCTCTGACCATCTGCCTCTATCCGAGAGTTTCTCAGACTTATCCTGAAAGGAATGAGAGGAATGTGTATCAGTGTGCTGATATCTGTCAGGCTTTCTAATACTATTGCTATTTCTGAGATTGTATCTCTTTTCGGTGCGTTCCTATCGAGGAGACCCACCCCGTGATTGTTGTTTGTTTTGTTTATTTTTTTCACTATTATCCCATTTCTTTTTAGAAGAATTGGGTGCTTGCTTAGAGTTATTCTTTTCAGAATTACCTTTAACTACTGTTTTTCCCAGTCTGGCTTCCAGATTATCTCTTCCAAGAGAAGAGTGTGCTTCGATAATCTTGGGCAACTCCCGCTCCTGTTGTACATGAGTGAATTCTCTCAGGTGTTGGCATATAGCCACCGCGACTGACTCCCTTTTTATGTTGCTCAACTTAATTGCGGAAAATTGCATATAGGTTTCATCCCCAAGTCCAGGGCAGGTTCTTCCCCATATTCATTCTGTATTTGTTTCAATAGATCTGGTATTACCGCTATTTAAGGGGTACCATGAGTTGTTGTATATAAAGCAGAGTAGGCTGGACACAGGTTGAACTGTAAGTGTTCGCATTATGAACTGTGTAGGATTTCTGTAAATGTTTACTAAATTTTCATATAGTGTGTACACTTCTATTGCTGGTAAAGTGTGAATGTCTCGATGTGGTGTATACGAAGCTAAGCCCAGCCAGGTTGCTCCTTCTTTACTGAGCGGACTGAGTCTCACATTTTCTATGGTGTGGGGGAGGGCGCCTTTAAACCAGTTTATATGCTCTTGGTAAGTTAACAGGACTTCTATGTCTATGTATGGAAGGTATTAATCTGGTATCTCATTTTCAATGTAAGTTTGAAACAACTTTGTGTGTGTGTCTCCAGCTGTGAAACTAACCCAAGAATTGAATACCTCTGTCCTAAATGCTTCATGTGCCTTGACCACGAAGGTAACATCTCCACCTGTTGCCGGGAGGCCATGTAATAATTTCATACTAACTGCCTGTCTACATTTTTCTGTAATATTTAGAGTAGCTACTTGATTTTCAAACATCCTTAACTCATTCTGTCATTATTGAAGATAGAAAGGTATTTATAAAAATATGAATTTACGTACATTAGGTTTGTACAATGTGAAAATTTTCTTTAATTCTTCAAGCTTGATATAATCTACATCCAATGCATAGGGCATATCTACTCAGTTGAGGTGGATTTTTCCTTTCCCAACACTTCAACCAAGAAGCGGTGACAGCCATCTTGGAACTCAGCTGAAAATAAAGAAAAGTGTACAGCGTAGGAATACCCTGAACCCCAATCCATGGTCTTGGGTGTCCCCCTGAAATACTGACATGGCATAAAAGCATTAAAATAAAATTGCAGAGAAATCGCGATAGTCATGAATTTGCAGGCGAAAAAGAGCATTTGCAGGTTCCGTGCTTGCTTTTAAATAACCCCCGGGTGGGCCAGGTCCCAGGGGCATGTAATAAATATAGGAGGGGGGCCACAGGGCCCCCCTTCTAGGGCTTATCAAAGCCACGGGGACCGCCACCTCCCTGTGGTACTTTGATTACTAATGAAGGTGGCACCATTGGGCCCGCCCGCAGCCCAATGGACTGCCACCTCCTGGTGCTATTACCAATTATATTGGGGGGCCTCATGGACCCCCCTGCCCCGGGAACTGCCATCTTGCTAGGGCTAATAAAAAAAATATGGGGGGCCTTGTCCATCCCCTGCCATGGGTATCACCACCTCCCTAGGCCTAAAATGAATTCCAAAATGCAGGCCCCGCCACGCAGCCCCTGGGACCACCATTTACCCGGGCAAATTTGAATAAAAATAGGGGTAGTCCGGCCCCCCTTCAGGAGCCCTACATGGACCTGGGGACCACCGACCCCCAGGGTTGGCACATTGAAGTTTGCTATGGCATGCCATGGCAAACAGTGTGCTCTTCTTTGAGCATTTTGCTCTCTCTTGCTCAAAGATGAGCACACTTTGCTTTTTACATGCAGGGAACTGCATGATAGCAGCTCCCTCTATGTAAAAAGCAATGCCAGCTCTCACAGGAGGTGGCTATGCCCTGGGGGATGGGTTCCCCAGGGCCAAAATTGGCCAGGGAGACGGGGCCGCTCGGCCGCTCTCCGTTTAAAGGTTATTAAAAAAAAAGAAGTAAAGGCCTCATCCTAGGGGATGTGGCCCCTTTTTTAAAAAAGTAGTGCACCACAAGGTACGTTTGCAGAGTAGTGGAGCAAGGGGGTGGGGCCAACAGAGAGCTGCCAGCTTCTTTTTTTTCTTTTTAAGGAAGGGGGCACATGGTGAATTCGGCCGTATGGATGGTTCAGTGGGTGTGTGAATGACTGTATATGTGAATTATTAGGCGGCTCAGTGAATGTATAGGTGAGCGACAGGTTGTGCGAAAGTCTGTATCAGTCTGTCAATTGGTGTCTAAGTAGCTTTATGGGTTGGTAAGCAGCTACATGAGTGGCTGTATGTGTGATTGATTGGTTGTCTGAGTACCTGTATGAATGTCGGTGTGGGTGGGTGAGGGTGTGTGTGACTGCCTGCATGGATGAGTGAGTGGGTATGGCAGTGGCGGTATGAGTTAGTGAGTGCCTCTGTAAGGGGTTGTATGGATTACTGAGTGTATGTATGGATGTGTCAGTGAGTGAATGGATGCATCAGTGGTATATGGGTGTGTGATCTGCATATGTGAAAGACAGTATAGGTGAGTGTTGGGAGTATATGGGTGAGTGTGTGGGTGACTGAGTGATTGTGAGAGTGGCCGTATAGGTGAGTGTGTGCTTGTATCAGTAACTGTATAGTCGAGTGTGTGTCAGTATCCATGAATAAGAGTGTGGGTGTGTATATAACTATATAAGTGAGTAAATGGCTGTGTAATTGACTCTATGGGCGAGTGACTATGTGTGTGAGTAGCTCTATGTGTGACTGACAGCGTGCGAGTGGCTATATGGGTATATGAGTGGATATATCAGTGGCTATATTGGTCACTGAGTTGGTTATGAGTGGCTGTAAAGGTGAGTGTGTGCTTGTGTCAGTGACTGTATAGGTGACTAAGTGTTAGTATCTGTATGAATTAGTGAGTGGGTGTGTGTATAACTGTATAGGTGAGTAAGTGGCTGTGTGATTGACTTTATGGGTGAGTGAGTAGATGTGTGAGTAGCTATATGGGTGACTGACAGTGGGAGTGGCTGTAAGGGTGTATGAGTGGATATATCAGTGGCTGTATTAGTGAGTGGATGACTGGGTGGATGTGTGTGTAGTCTTATGAATCGGTGAGTGGGTGTGTAAGTATGGGTATGAGTGTGTCAATGGTTTTGAGAATGCTAGTGTGGAAGCTGGAGTGGGTGTATGAAAGGATATATTGGGGTATGGGTGGGTGCATGAGATTCTGTGCATGATGTCATCTGTGATGTCATTTGACATGTCATCAGTGATGTTATCAGTGTTACTGACCATGTCATGAGTGAGGTCATAAGCAGTGCACTGCAGGGGCATGAGTTATAGTTAGCTCAGCTAACTATAACTTCTGAATTTCTCTGGGTTTGTACGAGTGAAATGTCAGCCTAACTATGACATCCCTGTAACCTTTGTTTTTTCAGTGAATATATATATATATATATATATTTTTGAAACCGTTTATTACAAAATTCAAAAGAATATACACAGATGGGCCTACAACCTTCAGGCCGGCCGCTAGCAGACTAACGGAGCATATGGTACAAACAATAGCGCGCATGCTGCGGCAAAGGGAAATGCACAGGAGTTAGCAGCGTTGATAGCCACACCATCCGGACCCCATATAACGGTTCCTTTTTGATAGAAATAACAACAAAAAACAAATCCACAAGGCAACCCACAATCGGAAACAGCAACATGTGCTCCCCTAGAAGGGGGACCCTACCAATCCATAGGAGCATCAAGGGGGGGAAAAGGTCAGGACAGGGACTAGGTGGACTCAGTGCCCGGTACCGGGGCGATAAACCGGCTAAGGGGACGGGGCCGGAGACGGATCGGGCAATAACGGCGGGGTACAGATTCCCCCGCGGTAGGCGTTCCAGGGGCCCCACACCTTCACCCATGTCCCAGGCCTACCTCTCGCAACATACACCACCTTTTCCCGAAACATGCACCAGTCCATGTTTTCCTTCCAGGCCGAGACGGTCGGCGACCTCTGGGAACCCCACAGTTGGGCAATGTCGCGTTTGGCCACCATATATCCCAGAGTCACCCACCACGTCTGCGGCGCCGAGTAGTCGGTTGGTTCCCACACATTCAGAAGGCATCTCCTCGCTTCAGGCGGCAGCGACACACGCGTAACCACCCGCAGAACCTCATGCACACCACGCCAGAATCGCTCCACCTCCGGGCATTCCCACAAAATATGGAGAAAGGTCCCCAAAGAACCACACCCACGCTTACACAGCCCGTCCACAGCATAGCCCATACGCAATAGCCTTGGCCCCGTGACGTAGACCCTATGGAGTATCTTGAGCTGGACGAAGCGAAGGCGGGCCGGTATGGCCACCTCTTTCGGGGAGGCCACCGCAGAGACCCAGTCCTCGTCGTCCAGCTCCAATCCATCGGCGACCCATGCCTCACGAAGGCTAGTTAGCAATCCCGCGCGGTCATTAATAAGTTTTTTATAGATTAGTGAAATCGTGCTTTCCGGTACATGTCCATCTAGCACTCTGTCCTCCAGAGGGGAATACTCCGGGATGGAGGCAACATCCGGGAAGACGGAGCCTAGCGCATGACGGATCTGCATATACCAAAAGTACTCCCTGTCCTGCAACTGGAATTCCGTCTGCAGCATCTCGAACGTTTTGAATCCCCCCCTAGTCCAGAGATCACCCACCCTGCTGATGCCTATCATGTCCCACCTCTCGAAGCCCTTCGAAGTCCACAGGGTGCCCAACTGCTCAGCTGCGTATAGTGGCGACGCCCGGGTCAAACGATCTTTCCACCCCATCGCTACATTAGCCGCGTGCCACACTTGTACCATGACACGCGTGGGGCCCGTCAGACGTGCGTCGAGCGAGCTGGAGTAAAGCGCACGGTTATAATCACCACCCGGCAGTAACAGCTTATCCATTTCAAATGCCGGGTTTAGAGCGGGCACGTACATGCCGTGATTAATCGCAGCCAGCTGGGAGGCCCAATAATACCGTTTGATATCCGGGAGGGCAATCCCCCCGTCATACCACGGGAGCGTCAGCTTCGCCAGAGCGATACGCAGTCTCCCCTCCCAGAACAGGCGGCGCTGCAAACTCTCTACTTCGCAGAAGTAGCGCGCCAGTACGACGTCCATTGTGTTCTGCAGAGCGTACAGGAAACGCGGCAGCGACATCATCTTAAACAATGCCGCCCGGCCGAGCGGCGAGAGCGGCAAGCGCCTCCAACGTGCGACATCCTCCTTCAGGCGCTTGTGGGGGCGGAAGCAAGTTCTGACTATATCGGGCCTCCGCATCCAGGGTAATGAAGACCCCCAGGTACCGAAATCCCCGCGGGGCGATCTGGATAGGACAGCCCCGCGGAAGGATAGGATCCTCCCCAGAGAGAACATAGACGCACGATTTAGCCCAGTTGATGACAAGGCCGGAGTTAAGACCAAATGAATGCAATACATCAACCAGTACTATCAATGACTTACGTGGGGAAGCCAGGTATAGGAGAATATCGTCAGCGTATAGAGATACGCGGTCCTCATACTCGGGGGTCCAGCGGAGACCACGAATAGAAGGTTCCCACCGCAGCCACTCCGCCAGGGGCTCCAAGGCGAGCGCGAAAAGAAGCGGTGATAACGGGCAGCCCTGCCGCGTGCCTCTGCCCAGCTCGAACGGAGCCGATACTCTACCGTTCACGACCACCTGTGCCAGCGGGCCAGAGTACAACAATTTAACCCAACTGATAAACCCAGGGCCAAACCCAAATTTCGCGAGCGTCGCCCAAATATATGGCCATTCCAGTGTGTCAAACGCCATAGTGGCGTCCAAGGACGCCAAGATGGCCGGCTCCCGTATGTACGGGACACGTGCGAGCACCCCATGCAAACGCCGCAGGTTAAGCGCTGTTTTGCGATGGGGGATGAAGCCGGACTGATCCTGGTGAATCAAGTCACACACTACGCCGACCAGCCGATTGGCCAACACTTTGGCAAGAATTTTGGGCTCCGCATTCAATAACGAAATGGGCCGATAGGATGTGACTCGGTCCCGCGGCCTCCCCTCCTTGTGGATAACCACAATTGTAGCCAGACGCTGGTCTAGCGGGAGGGAACCCGTCGAGTGGGCCGCAAGGAACATAGCACGGAGATGTGGTGCCAGCGTATCCGGTCGCAGTTTATACAACTCGATGGGAAGACCATTAGGACCCATGGCCTTGCCGGAAGCGACCGAGCGTATGGCGAGGGCAATTTCGTCAGAAGTTGGAGCGGCGTCCAACGACACTCTGTCCTCCTCCGAAAGGGAAGGCAGCACGATATCTCTGAGCAGGGCATGGGAATCCTCTTCAGAGCGGGAGGACACCGGGGAATACACCCCACGGAAATAGTCTGCAAAGCAAGAAACAATTTCTTCCGGTTCAGTGACACACACACCATTCTGTTTCTCAATCAAAGGGACAACTCGACTCGCTCTCTCCTTTTTGTCCAGCCACGCAAGCAGTTTACCAGCCTTATCACCCACATCATACAGTCTCCCCTGTTGCTCTCTACTGAGGCCCCTGGCCGCCTCCGTGACGAGGGCCTTATAGGCCGCTTGCTTGAGTCGGAGAACATGTAATTTGTTATCCGTCACCCCACATTCTAGATCACCCTCCAACTCGGTTATCTCAGCTTCAACACGGGTCACCTCCTCCTGCTCGTGCCTCCGGGAGTGGGAAATAAGGGATAGGGCCTCCCCCCGGAGTACCGTCTTGAACGCCTCCCACAGTGAGACCGCCGATGACACAGACCCCACATTCTCGTCAAAGTAGCGCTTAAGGGATTTAACCAACTCCGCGCGAATGGTGGGGTCACGCAGGTACCAGGGATTAATCGGGACCACCCGACCCTCTCCCCTCGGAAGAATATCAAAGCGCAACAAGAGCGGGGAGTGGTCCGAGATACCCCGTGCCAAATGGCTCACCTCTCCCACCCTCCCCACATGGGCCGCCGGAACCAGGACATAATCTAGCCGTGAAAGACTACCATGAGCCCCGGAATGGAATGTATACTGGAGCTGCGTGGGATGTTTCAAACGCCAACAATCCACCAGCCCCAAGGTATCCAAGAGGCCAGGCAACCACGCCTGGGCCCGGGGGAGATCCCTAGGGGGGTGACGGTCCACAGTTCCGGAAACCACAGCATTAAAATCCCCCCCCCACCACTAGAATCCCCTCCGGAAGGCCAAGGAGGAGGCGCCCCAGGTCCGTAAAGGTGGTCGTCTGCAGCCCCGGCGGGACATATACTGACACAAAAACGACCACTCTGCCCTCCATTCTGCCCACCAAAACCGTGTAACGTCCCCTGTCGTCATGGAGCACCTCATCAATCTCCAACGGGAGCGAGTTTTTAACCATAATGCCCACACCCCTTGAACCAGACGTGAAGCCTGAATGGGCCACAAGGCGGTAGCCCCGTCGATTCATAGCACGAAAGGAGTTGCCAATGAGGTGTGTCTCCTGCAGAAAAACTATATCGGGCGAAATTCGCTTCAAGAACTGCAGGACCACACCTCGTTTTATCCTGTCCCCCAGTCCATTAACATTCCAGGACAACAAACTCAGTCCCCTACCCCCCATCATAAACAGAAGCCATCACTCGTCCCCCAGAGAGCACTCTAAAGATAACACAATGATACATTTGCCTTGTGGTGTAAACGAACAGCACCCCACCCCAACCCACCCGCCCCAACAAAACTCCCCCCTCCCTGCACCCCTGCATGAGCCCGGACAGCCCCCCCAACTTGCAGTGTGCCTGTCGCCCCTATATAGTGAAACTAGCTAGACCCCCTAGAGGAGGAAAGAGTACCCCTTCCAGACCCCACACAACCTCCATGGGAGAGGAAAGAACAAAGACAGAAGCTTAGTCAAAAGTGGCATCATAGTCGTCCAGAGTGAGGACCAATATCAACCCCTCAGTCCCGATCCAGTGGGCCATCTCCTCCCGCCGCCCCCCCCGCCATCCCGACCACGATCCCCAGACAGAGTATCCAGCCAGTCCCCGGCCGCTTCGGGACGATCAAAAAAGTGCTTGCGACCATCCACCTCCACTCGCAGCTTGGCCGGGAAGAGCATGGCATATTTTAGGTTCATGTCCCAAAGTCGGCGCTTGACGCCCAGGAAGCTCAGTCGCTGCTTTTGGACCGCTTGGGTAAAATCAGGGTAAAAGTTCACCTCCATATTTTCCAGCTTAATCGGCCCTTGCAGTCTGGAGGCTTGCAAGATCGCGTCCCTGTCCCGAAAGTTAAAAATCCGGGCAATGAGAGGTCGCGGAGGGGCTCCAACCTTCGGCCTTCCCCCGGGAACTCTGTGGGCCCTCTCCACGGCAAAAAATTTACTCAGTCCCCGAGGCTGGAGATGGGTAGCGATCAGGTCTTCCACAAATAGATCTGCCGCCGCTTCCTCCCGTCCCTCGGGCACCCCGATGATGCGGATGTTGTTCCTCCGGGTCCGACTCTCGGAATCCTCAAGGCGCCGATCCATAAGCGCACTCGCCTGACGAAGTCGGCGCACCTCCGTTTGTAGGGCCGCCACCTCAGTCGTGAGGCCCGAGGCGGTTTGGGCCAAAGAATCAACCCGGTCGTTGGTCTTAGAGAGATCAGCCCTCACCAGGCCAACATCCACGAGGACCGCGTCGATCTTATGTGCCAGGGTATCGAACCGCTGGCCCACCGAGGCCTTCATCTCGGCAATGGCGCCCATGACGTCTTGCAGAGTCAGATCCGAGGGCAAGTCCGGAGCATCAGAAGGGCCCTCAGAGGACTTGTGTGGTCCGCCAGGAGATCCCCTCTGGAGGGTATAGCGGTCCATGATGTTGGCCTGGTGTACGGCGCCACGCCGGGTCGACTTGGTCTTTGATCGATCTCCATCTTGTTTCGTGGCCATCGCCACAGTTCTCACACTCGCACCAGCGGCGCCGTAGAGGGCAGGCAATCGGGGCCACAAGCTCCGAGGGGGGCCACCCCAGATCGGCGGGGTGGGTCACAGCCGGCAGGCAGGCAGGGTCCCCCAGCAAGGCCACGCCAACGCAAAGAGCTCCGCGATCTCACTCGCAGAGAAGGCGAGGGGGTGCGAAAGTGAAAGCGAAAGTGCGGGGTACCCGACCCACCAGGCCCAGCCCGCCGTTGTTGTTCACTTTGCCACCAGGTCACCCCCCAGCGCAAATCCGGGGTCCGGCGAGGAGAAGGCCGCAAACTTCAATCGGTGCTCACTCCAGCACCCGAGGTCCGATTTGAGAACGGGAAACGGGTACCACCTCAGCTCAGGCTCACCAACACAGTCCCCTCAACCGAGGCAGGATGAATACAGGATAAATGTAGGAGGTTGCGGAGGTCCTCGGGAGCCTCGCACCTACGCGGCCATCTTGGTTGCGCGCTAGGCTCCTCCTCCGAATATATATATTTTTGAGAAGAATCCATGGGGGTCGCCCTGTTGTATGCCGAGAAGGCAGGCATTCAACAGGGTGTCGTGGGAGTATTTGTGGAAAGTTATGGAGGCTTGTGGACTGGGGAGCCTTTCATTAAAGCAATTTGGGTGATGTTCTCTAAACCAGTAGCTCAACTTCAGATAATGGGGTTTGAGTCTGAGCCCTTCCGTATAGGAAGGGGAATGAGGCAGGGCTGTCCCGTCTCTCGCTTGTTATTTCCTTTATATATAGACCCCCTTCTCAGGAGATTGGAAGCCTACATTGACATCATACCGATTAGTCTGCAAGGAATGGATACAAAAACACTGGCCTATGCAGATGATGTGGCAATAGTTACAAGTGATCCAGATAGATCTCTTTGTGCCATTGAAAGGATAACAGAGGAATTTGGGGTCTACTCAATGTTTCTGCTAAATAAATGTAAAACGCAAGTTGTAATAAACAGATCTACGAAGGTCCAGGATTGTCGGGTAGTAGAGCAGGCAATGCATTTGGGAGTTATTATCACCTCAAAAGTGGAACTTCTAGTTGAGGTAAATCTTATATAATGTACACCTCTCTATAAAAAGGGAGATGCAATCTTGCAAAAATTATTTGCCTTCAGAACCTATTTTATATGTTTCATACAATTCCACTAGAGTTTGAAATGCATGTTGTAAAATGATTGAAATTGTGGTGGTCAGGTTTATTTGGGCATACAGGAAAATCAGGAGGGCAAACAGGTTTTTGAGTTTACCCAGGTAAAGGGGGGATGGGCATTGCCTAACTTTAAATTATATTATCTAGCGGCAGATTTGCAATATTTTTACCCTATATTCGATAATAAGGTAGGAGAAGAGGGGACTGAGGGATATGCTCTGCCAATATTTGAGTAACTTATTGGGACAGCTGCTAAGGGGATCTTGCTGAACATCTTTGAGGCGAGTTATTATAAAATAACACAGTTTAAGATTTTGATGGCAATGTTTAGAAACTGGTATGGAATTCCGAAAAAAATCGGAGTAGGTAGGTATAGCTGATACACCTTAGTCCACTGAAATAGTCAACTACCAGGAAAAAAAATCTTGACAGTTGCTTATTTAAATGGGAACAAGCTGGCCTAGGAAGGGAGGGAGATTTGCTTTCTGGGAACCACATGGCATCATTTGAAGAGATTGGGGATAGAGTTTTAATATTGGGACCCAAGATTTTTTTAAATATCTAAAACTTAGGGAATTCCTCATAAGGAAGGTTGGGGGGTTAGCAGGTTTCTCCAGGATACTCCTGATGGTGATTTTAACAAAGGGAACCAATTACTCGATATCACAAACATACAGGTGTCTTATAGAGGGGGTCCCAGATGATCTGAAAAAACACAATGTAAAATGGCAGATTTAGATTAAATATGGATAACTCCTGCTTTTTGGAATCTTTAGACTTGGGAGGGTCAAAATCCTGCTCATCCAATCTACAATCCCAAAATTTTCAAAAGATTTTCGATTTATATATCACAACTGCCAATATAGTCAAATGGAGTTGGGTGGCTGAGATATACTGTCCTAGGTGTCGGGAACGCAGTGCAGACTTGGTCCATATGTTTTGTTTATGCTCCCACTTAAATTATTGAGCTCAGAAACTGGAAGAACTGGAAGAAAGACCTGGAAGAGATAGCAGAACTAGAAAAACTCATTCTGGCTGACACCGCTTTCACGGACGCCAAAAATCTCCTAAAAAAAATCAACACAACCATTGCAACCTTCAACACCTTTGAGCTCAAGAAAATCACCAAAATCCAGAAGGACATTAAATTCTTCAACGTAGAAAAAACATATCCATATCTTTGTGACGAATTCTACAACACTCTATACATCCCTCCAAGGACCTGCAACTGGGGCAGATACTGCAGCAACCAACAGATTATTTTCTCCGACTCCTCCAACACTTCTATTGAGGATTCTGATGGAGGCGGGGGAACCAGCACATCCAGAGCTGTCAATAGACCACAACCCCTACTACCACAAGGTTTTTTAGGGCAAGGTCACGGACGCGGCCAACCTCAAACTCGACCATGGAACAACCGCCAATACCAACCTCAATTCTTAGGAGAAAGACAAACCCGAAACAGGTTCTACCAATGGGGATCACAACAGTAACCGATCATACGGCTACCCTCCTCCCCCTTGCCTCCTCCACCCCAACTTCCGTGGATCCACAATCTATACCAATATTCAATCTATCAGATAACATCCTATCTCATGATGAGACCCAACTCCTCTGCAGGGGCCTCAGTTTCGTGCCTATGGAACGGACCAACTTTTTAGACCTACAGTCTAATCTACTACTGTTTTTCCGAGAAATCCGGCTCAAACAATTCTTCTCAGATAAACCTTCATCCATCCTACCCTCTGGACCACGTTTCCATCCACCTTCAATCCCCCATCATCCTCCATGCCACCAGAAATACTGGCCTTCGAATTCTTGGTCCTACAGGAACTCACAGACCTCCAAGCACAATTTGAATATGTCCCCTACAACCTACCCTTATCAGAGAAACAAGCCTTGATCAACCTCAAGAACAAGTCTCAACTTATAATCAAACCAGCAGACAAGGGTGGAGGAATCGTGGTCATGAACACGGATAAATATGACCAAGAAGTAAAATGACAACTATCCAACCTCAATCACTATTGCCCACCTACTAAAGATCCCTTACCAGATCTCAGGACCAAAATACAACAGACCACTGAACGGGCTAGATCCCTCAACATTATATCCCAAAAAGAATTCAACTTCCTGAACAATCAACACCCACGCACACCGGTTCTATATGTACTCCCCAAGATCCATAAAGACAGCACCAACCCCCCGGGTCGCCCCATCGTTTCAGGTTGTGGTTCCATACTTGAACCATTGGGGAAATACATTGATGCCATCATAAAGGAATTCGTCCCATCCACTGACACATTCATCAGAGACACCATGGATCTCTTCCTCACCATTGAAGACAGACCCTTTGACATTAACACTGATCTCATGGTTGGATTGGACATTGAATCACTTTACACCAATATCCCGCACAGTGAAGGACTCAAAGTCATTGAGACTTTACTTGAGACTAGACCAAGACCCACCTTAATTCCAACTGAATTTACCATGGATCTATTACACATTGCCTTAGAGAACAACTATTTTTTATACCGTGACACTTTCTACCTCCAAGTCAAAAGGTGTCTCCATGGGAGCTTGCTTTGCCCCAAACTTTGCTATTCTCTTCGTCCACAACCTCAAGAAGACTCATATACTCACCGCTAAAAATCCTTTTCTCAGCCATATCTCTCTTTGGCGATGTTACATTGACGATATTCTTTTACTATGGAAAGGTACCACACAGACCCTCAACCCCTTCATCGAATGGTTCAATCAGTCTCAAATCCACCTCAAATTTACTTGTGACTCCAAACCAAATGACCTCCCATTCCTAGATGTCATTATACATGCTGAAGATGACAAAATCTGTACTTGTCTTTACCGTAAGCCAACTGAAAGAAACACCCTTCTTCAGTACTCAAGTTACCACCCACGAGGTCTCTGGGAAGGCCTTCCATACAGCCAATTCTTGCGCATTCGAAGGAACTGCAAATGGCGGAAAGATTACTTCCGGGAATCAGACATCCTCATTAAAAAACGTATTGACAGGGGATATCCTAAATGTCTAGTAACAAGAGCACGCAAGAGAGCCTGGTACTGCCACCTTGAACATCTTCTCACGCCTCAACCCAAGAAAACTATGAGTAGGATAACATTTGTCTCCAAGTTCAGCCCCTGCAGCAATAAAGTTAGTAAGATCATCAAACGCAACTGGCCGTTACTATAATCATTTGAAACATTCAGAGAACCACCTCTCTTCTCGTACCAACGTGGCAACAATGTAGCCACACATCTAGTATATGCCATTACATGGCCTACTAACACCACAGACAAGAACACAATCACTGCTGCCTGGGGTTTACCCCCCGTTATTGGA
Source organism: Triturus cristatus (assembly GCF_964204655.1). Classification (NCBI taxonomy): domain Eukaryota; kingdom Metazoa; phylum Chordata; class Amphibia; order Caudata; family Salamandridae; genus Triturus; species Triturus cristatus. The sequence continues at coordinate 277,632,103 of NC_140580.1, read as the reverse complement.
TACTACAAATGTCAAAACTGCCGTATGTGATCTCACATTAAACACAAAAGACTTCAAAACCAACAACAAATCTTACAAGCTCAATACCCTAACCAACTGTAGATCACAAAACGTCATTTACCCCATCTGCTGTCCCTGCGACCTCATTTACATCGGCCAGACCACCCAAATGGTCAAACAGAGGATAATTCAACACAGAAGCAAAATTCACTGCAAAGTCCTCACTGCACCATTGGTTTCCCCTTACATTGAGAAAAATCATTGCGAAACAGATATCACTTGGCAGGTGATAGACCAACCAACGCTGCCCATCAGAGGTGGTGACATCAAAGCCTTCCTCAACAAGTGTGAATGTAAATGGATCACCATTTGTAATTCATTCAATACGGACTTGAACACAATTGACGAATGGAACAGTACCATTTTACTTTGACCCTCAGTCACCATGCTCCTCCCTACTATGAATACCTAACAACATCCTCACACCATATACGCTGTACCGTGCCCTTATCTGCCCAGTATCTTTGGTGGTACATAAGACCAGAACACACTAGGTCTACACGACCCTGACACTCCCGGCTAGCAACGCAGCCCCCCCTCCTTTCAAATCCTTATTTAACTCTCGTTCGCACAAAAGTCACTAATTATTCATCAGGACTACATGTATGGTACTCCCTGGCCATCCTTACAGTCCTGCTTTCCATATGTAATATTGTCTAAATTTTATTGTTCTTTCCAAATGTATCAAATAATCTTTATTTCATTTGTTTAACTACAATAGCCTACCACTTTTAATTGTTCTTGTTCATAACCTTCATACATTTCTTATTGTTTAGCTGCAATTGCTTTCCATTCGATAAGTCACTTGTGAGCATTTGTATCTCTTTTTCTCCCGTCGCCCTGTTCCTCCTCCCGCCCCCTTCCGCGCCGCGTCACTTCAGACACACACCCCCTGCTACTAACACATGACCATGTGACGTAGCTACACCCGGAAGTATCAATACTTCTTTAAATACAGGCGCAACTTCTCAGTCCCTGCACACCGCACATGAACGCGGCCCCCCCTCGCCGGATTGATTCCGCTTCCTGAGGTAAGCGTCGCTGATCTCACTGCCGTTACACCCGGCTCCACTTACACTGCCGGTTGACATTTCCCCCTACTCTCTCCATAGGTCGCCCCCATCAGTTCCCATACTGTGGGACACAGAGGAGCCTCCTATTACATGCCGCCGATGTCCCCCAGTGACGCGGCCCCCGCATCAACACATCCTTCCGATGTTTGATGCACCAAGGTAATTCTTGCTCGTCCCGCGCTTCCTTTTCACCCAGGTGAGCCCCCATCCACTCGCTCCCTTTATCCTCCCTCACCCACAGGATCTCCCTAATCCGTAGGAGACCGTTCCCTTACACCTCCGGCTCTCCGTGCCACACGTGTCCTTTCAGGTAGCGCAGCTCTTCAACCTTCACTGCCAGGTATCACCACCTCCACTTTAGTGGACATCACCCTGTTCCATTTATGATTATCTCACATTGTGCTTTAGTCACTTTAACACGGGCGCGCACATAATTTAACACGCCGACTTTCACCCATCATTCACATACGGTCTCACTTAGGTTCACACTGAACTAAAGACTGCAACACTTGGATCTCGGACACCACACCAACCTACTATTCTACTCTTGATCACATCGCTGTATCCTCCGCAGTGTGATTAATCACTTCATCACTGTAACGCGCATAATTTAACGCTTCGACTGTTACCGCCCATTCACATACGGTCTCTCTTCACGACATCCAAGAGACCGCTACACTTGGTAATCGGACATAACGCCACCGACCAGCGCTCACTCTCACGTGCTATACCCCTGCCATAGGCTCTTCCTCCTAACTTTGCGGTAATTTTTCTGTTGCGCTACCCACGCGTTTTACGTAGCATGTTTCTCAATTAAACCTCACAGCTACGTGCTCCCACCCCTTCCTCCCCCCATCCCTTACCCTTCTCCATTGCCTCCTTGTACAGCACCGCCAAATCTCACAACCCGCTCCTGAAGACGATCCTGATTAATAGGATCGAAACGTCGTCGACTCCTCAGCGCAACTGATGGCGCACCTCCTTTTGTGGTTCAACTGAAATTGTTGTCATTTTTCATCTAAAACATTGTAAATCATTGTCTTTAACCTCAATATTCACTGTATATACTTGCTCACAGCCGCACCTTGTGTCGTTTTCGCTGATTGCACATTATCACTCGAGTCATCATTTTTTGTGTCACGTACACAATTGAGCACCAAGTCCAATTCGGGTTGTTCACGCAACTTTTTGCCTACAGTGCTGTTACAACTGTACCTTTTCAATTTTGATCTTAATTATATGTGTTATTTTCATGTAATGTATTGTACATACATGTCTAACCGTCCTTCCTAGTGATACCAGTTGAGATAATGTTGCTTTGTTTCACATCCATTCACTCATGCACCACCTATGCACTCATCTAATTGTCGGGGGACTGATGACGAACAGGACGATGTAATGCTTTACTCCCCTTTGAACAACATGCCTGACACCCTGTCAATCCACACATAGGCTATCGACGGCCCCTTTAACTCCTTGTTGAGCGCCCACGAGGAGGAGCCCAGGGATAAGGCCTGCTGCGTTGGTCCTATCGTTTGAGGGCCGCAGAGGAGAAGAGGAGGTGAAAGCGTCAAGGAGGACGAACGTGAACGCAATGATCAAGAAAGATAAGGTGGGAAAGCTGACGCCAGTCCCTTGTACAAGTCCATGGACCTCAGGAGAGGACGAAGCCCAGACCCACGTCCATGACGACATCGAGTCGCTAGGAGGCCAACGAAACCATGCACCACCCCGCCACTCTCCAGGAGGAGCGTGGCTGGACAAGTAACGGTCCAGGCTATTGGGGTTTTCAGGGCACTGGGCGGGGAAGGGTACATCTTGTAGGGAGGGCACCGCAACCTTACCAAACCTCATTACACCTGGTGCTGGCAAGTGGTGTTAATCCCTCACGTCCCCTACCTTGAAACCAAGAGGATCTTTGTGTCCTTCCTACTGAAACCATTTTCGTTTTGTGTTGTTTTCTTTGTTCCTTAAGCTCTGGGACAACGGTGGGAGTTGGCGACGTCGGCGTACATCAGAAAATCCGTGGTGAAGCCGGGAGTGCTCCATTAAACAGGACTCAACACCTAGCACAACGGACTCTTACCTACCTTATATGTCCCAAATAAGCCAAAGGCAAAGCAAAGAAACTGATCTCTCTTGCATTCTTTTACCTATTCTCAGCCATAGTACACCTGCCCAAGAGTGACACGTAACACTAATAACCTAGGCATTACCCTTGCTCCCATCCTTCTACTCAAGCACTACTCATATACTTATCCAATCACCTAGGCACTACCCCTGCACTCATGCAATCACCCAGGCACTAGTCATGCATTCACTTAGGTATTCTCTTGCACTCAACCATTCACTCAGGCACTACCCCTGCACTCATGCAATCACCTAGGCACTACCCATGTACTCATTCAATCACGCATGCACTACTCTTGCACTCAACCATTCACTCAGGCAGTACCCAGGCACTCATCCATTCTCTCAGGCACTACCCATGCACTCATCCAATGACCCAGGGATTACTCTTGCTGTCATTATTTTACTCAGGCACTACCCATGCACTGATCTAAGCACCCAGACTCTACCCTTGCACTCACAAAGTCACTCAGGCACTACCTATGCATTCATCCAATCACCCAGATAGTACTTCTATACTTATACAATCACCCAGGCACTACCCATGCACTCATGTAATCACTCAGGCACTACTCTTGCACTCATAAAGTCACTCAGTGAGTACCCATGGACCCTTCCATTCACTTAGGCACTACCCATGCACTCATGCAATCAAGAAGGCACTACCTATACACATCAAATCCCTCAGGCATTACCCATGCAGTCATGCAATCAAGAAGGCACTACTCGTGCACTCAACTATTCACTCAGGCACTACCCATGCACTCATCCATTCACTCAGGCTTTCAATCAATCAATCAGGGGGTTTATATAGCATGCTACTCACCCGTGAGGGTCTCAAGGCGCTAGGGGGGAAGAAGACGGCTCCAGATCAGTCGAAGAGCCAGGTCCTGAGGTCCTTCCTGAATGTTTGCAGGGTTGGAGAGCGTCTGATATTCACCGGGGGCTTGTTCCAGGTCTTTGCTGCGATGTATGAGAAGGCTCTTCCTCCGGTCTTGTTTCTGCATATGCGGGGGACTTGTGCCAGTGCGAGGACGGAGGAGCTGAGGTTTCTCTTGGGCACGTGAAAGGAGACTCTCTCGTTGAGGTATTTGGGTCCAATGTTGTTGAGGGCTTTGTAGGCATGAGTGAGGAGTTTGAAAGTGATTCTTTTCTCAACGGGGAGTCAGTGAAGGCCACATAGGTGTTGGGTAATGTGCTCGTGTCTTGGAGTTCAGAGTATGAGTCTGGCTGCGGCGTTCTGGATTGTTTAGAGTTTGTGTAGGAGAGTCTTGTTGATTCCGGTGTAGAGGGCGTTGCCGTAGTCAAGTCTGCTGGTTATGAGTGCATGGGTGACGGTCTTTCTGTAGTTGGAGGGGATCCGTACAGAGGATCTAAAGGCAGTTGAAGCTAGTGGAGGTGACGGCGTTGACCTGGCGGTTCATGCAGAGGGAGGGGTCGAGGGTGATCCTGAGGTTCCGGGTGCAGTCGGTGGGGGTGGTTGGGGTCCCAAGGTCAGACGGCCACCAGGTGATGTCCAGGTGGTGGAGCAGGGTCTGAGGAAGAGGACCTCGGTCTTCTCTGAGTTGAGCTTCAGACAGCTGTCCCTCATCCAGGCTGCTACATTCTTCATTCCTTTCTGGAAGCAGCGTCTGGTGTCATCTGGCTTGTTCGTGAGGGTAAAGGACAAGCTTAGTGTCATCGGCGTAGGATACGATGTTGAGTCCATGTTGTATGACGATGGCGGTGAGAGGGGCCATGTAGATTTCGATGAGCGTAGGGCTGAGAGATGATCCCTGTGGGACTCCGCAGTTGATGTTGGTGGGTTCCGAGAGGAAGGGAGGGAGTCTGATTCTCTGTGTTCGGCTGATGAGGAATGATTGTATCCTGTCGAGGGCGGTTCCTTGTATCCCTGTGTCGTGAAGTCTGGCTGTGAGAGTGCGGTGTGAAACGGTGTCGAAAGCCGCGGAGAGGTCTAGTAGGATGAGGGGCCGCCGTGTGTCCCTGGTCCAGCAGCATGCGGATGTCATCAGTGGCAGCTAGGAGGGCGGTCTCAGTGCTGTGGTTTCTGCGTAATCCAGATTGGGAGGCGTCCATGTACTCATCCATTCTCCAGGGTACCACCTATCCACACATCCAATCACCCAGGCACTTCCGTTGCACTCACCCATTCATCCAGGCACTACGTTTGCACTCATCTATTCTCTCAGGCACTATCTATTTTGAAAGCTCCAAAACTGAAAGCCTCTGAAAAAGTATGGCTGTTGCCAACCACACCCAAAATTAGAAGAAAGAGTGTGGGATCTAGAAAACTTAAGGATGACAGGATCTTTAACCAATCAAATCTCTTTTTTTGTGTCACAAGGGGTGCGCAACCCCTACACAGTGCCACCGCTTACTGGACTTGATTCCGCAATTTCTTTCAATTTTACATTTAAAAAATATTTAGCACTATCTGATAATATTTTAGTTACACAGAACTGTATTTCTTTATTTCAAATAAATTAAATAAATCTATATTGGTATATAATATTGTTTAAAAAAAGTTAAATTCACGTATCCTACACGAATCCGGACGCTGCGATCTATGCAGATGTACCCTGACTCCTGAATTTACTATTAAAAAACATTTTAATAACTTTTATTTATTGATATACAAGTTTAGTACCTATCTTAACAAACCTCTAACCTTGAACTTAATATTATTATTGTCTATATATATTACAAAATATATATGTGAAAAATCACGCTGGAGCCACGTTTCGTACACGGAACCGGAACTAACGTTCGACAATGTACAGGAATTTGTGTTCGGTACACGACTCCATGTTTATTTTTTAAAAAAATATACAAATACACATATTATATATATGTGTAAATATATATATATTTAAACATAAAAGTATATATTTTAAATAAAAAAAATTGTACAAAATATTTATTATATATTTATGTCTATTTCCAGATATATATATATATATAAATATATATATATATATATATAAAAAAAAATATATATATATATATATATATTCACAGAAAAAAAACATAGGTTTCAGGCCTGATATAGTTAGGAATTAGCATTTAAAAAACCTTAGAAATTCACTGAAAAAACAATAGGTTTTAGGGGTGTTATAGTTAGCTGGACACTTCACTGGAACAAAACCGTTGAAATTCCTCCGATATAGTTAGTTGTACTAACTACATCTCGCGCGCCCGCAATCCACTGCTGATGATGTCACATATTACATCATTCATGACATGGTCAGTGACATCACTGATGACATCTCAAATGACATCACTGATGACATCATCCAGTGAATGTGGTTTGGTTCGTTATTTAAATATGTATGATATATCAATTTGCATTGAAGAATGGGTGGATATATAAATATAAATATCTGGATGAAGGATTTAGTAGCAGTGTGATTGACTGTTTACTTGACTAATTTATAGTGTCTCACTAAATATATTGGATAGTGACAAAACTGTATGAATATCTGTATCACTTTGTCAGTTGTTGTGTAAACTGCTGCACCAGTTGGTTACTAGCTACGTGAAAGTCTATATTATTTATTGATTAGTTAACTGAGTATTTGTATGGAAGAGTGAATGTGTGTGTGGTTCGGTGGGGTGTGTGTGACTGCCCAAAGATGTGTGAATAGTTGATTCAGTAGGTATGTGAAGTTAATACTACATATTATAACAGTTGTTTGGGTGAGTGAATATCTTTGTGGGTGTGACGATGAGTCAATATATGTCTCAATGGTACATGTCCAACAAACTAGAAAAATAAAAGCCAGTGTATGTGTCAGTTGTTGTATATAAATAAGTATACATAAGACCCAGTGATTGTATGAGTGACTGTATGGATAACTGTATAGTTGTAATAGTGTTTTTATAACACAATAAGTATGAGTTATTATCTATATTAATAGATGAAGTGGTATTTTTATAAGTGTATAGCTAAGTAAAAGTAAGTATGATCCATTGTTTGCATAAGTGAGTAGGATGACTTCATAAGTGATTAGGATGTATGGTGGTGTGTAATGTCGATATAGGTGTATAAGTATATTTGATAGTGTTCTATTGATCATTGACAGCATGTATGAGTGAATCTATAGGTAAGTGATTAGATGTGTGTATAGATCTAGGAATCACTGAGTGGGTGTTTAGAAACTTGTATTGGTGTGTCAGTGGTTTTAAATCTGGCACTCTCTATTTTACAGTGAGTGATGAAAGGTTATACTAGTGTATGATGAGGTGTATTTGATTGTCACGTGGATGATGTCATCAGTGATGTCATCAGTGATGTCATTTGAGATGTCATCAGTGATGTCACTGACCATGTCATGAATGATGTAATATGTGACATCATCAGCAGTGGATTGCGGGCACGCGAGATGTAGTTAGTACAACTAACTATATCGGAGGAATTTCAATGGTTTTGTTTGAGTGAAATGTCCAGCTAACTATAACACCCCTAAAACCTATTGTTTTTTCAGTTAATTTCTAAGGTTTTTTAAATGCTAATTCCTAACTATATCAGGCCTGAAACCTATGGTTTTTTCAGTGAATTTCAAAGGTTTTTTAAATGCTAATTCCTAACTATATCAGGCCTGAAACCTATGGTTTTTTCATTGAATTTCAAAGGTTTTTTAAATGCTAATTCCTAACTGTATCAGGCCTGAAACCTATGGTTTTCTCAGTGAATTTCAAAGGTTTTGTAAATGACAATTTATAATGTATTAATTGTTCTACTGATTTTTTTATACTGATTTACTACATTGTTTAAACTGTTTATTTTTAGATATTTTATTTTTTTATTTACATTATACATTACAATACAAAATATACTTTCTCAGAATGAATTACTTTAGTTTAAATACTTTGCAAATAGGCAATAGACTTTTAAGTACAGTAGTTACAGTTGTTGCAATGGACAACACAATTTCAAACACAAAGAAACATTGAGCTCAATGTGAATTTCTAGTCAAATGCAATTAGTTACTTTACTAACCACAGGACTGGATGCTAGATTCAGTCCTTGGACATCTCCTGTAAACAGTTGAGTAAAAGCGTTTTGGTTACAGTAGTGATTTTTAAGGATTATTATTGTATTTTAAAAGTTGACACTTAGAACATTTTTCACATACAATCACCAATGTTATCCTATGGCAGAAAATTCACTTTGCAGGTAAGTAGTGTTATCGTTACTTTTTCTTACTCAGTGGTGGATCCTGGATCCAGCACAGGTGAATCTCCTGTAAACAGTTGAAAGAATGTGTTTAAGTCATACAGACGATTTTTCAGGAATGTTTTTAGTTTGTGAAAATAGACACTTAGAAACGTTTCTACTTAAAAGCACACAATGGATTCCTATGGAAGGAAATACAAGCTACTGGTAAGTACGCTTAGAATTATTTTTCAGGGTCACTGCTGGACTAAAAGATGCAGCCCTGGGTTCTCTCCTGAGAACAGGTGAGTAAATTGGAATTCGTAGTTCGGCTGATTTTAGAGGAATATTTGTACGTTTCAATAATGGACACTTAGAAACTTTTCTGCTGAAAACCACATAATGGATTCCTATGGAAGGAAATACAAGTTACTAGTAAGTACGCTTAGAATTACTTTTCAGGGTCAGTACTGGGCTAAAAGATGCAGCCCTGGGTTCTCTCCTGATTACAGGTGAGTAAATCGGAATTCGTAGTTCGGCTGATTTTAGAAGAATATTTTTCCAATGGTGAAGGAAGGGTGCGGGGCCTGAGGTGACGTGTGCAAACACGCCCTGTGGCGCATTTTAAGTTGGGGAATTAATTCCTCTTCAATCCTGAGGTCCCCTGGGGGCCAACTAGCCCATCAGGTACCTCCAGTATGTGCCAGGGAGCTGCATTGCAGAGAGGTGTTCAGAGGCCATGCCCCTATTTACAACACTCTGCAACGCAGCTCTGTGGCGCTTACTGGAGGTACCTGGTGGGCTAGTTGGTCCCCAGGGACCCTCAGGATTGAAGAGGAATTAATTCCCCAACTTAAAACGTGCCATACGGCGTGTTTGCACACATATCACCTCAGGCCCCGCCCCCTACCTTCACCACTGTGCAAACGCGCCCTGTGGGATGTTTTAATTTGGGGGATTAAGGCCCCTTGAATCCTGAGGTCCCCTGGCAGCCAACTAGCCCACCAGGTACCTCCAGTATGTGCCAGGGAGCTGCGTTGCAGAGAGGTGTTCAGAGGCCACACCCCTTTTTACAACACTCTGCAATGCCGCTCCGTGGTGCTTAGTGGAGGTACCTGGAGTCCCCTTGAATCCTGAGGTCCCCTGGCGGCCAACTAGCCCACCAGCAGGCCTAGGGGGTCAGGGTGTTTCTACCCTGACCCCTTGTTGCGTTTTGCGCCTTTTTTCAGTTTTCTTGTGCCTTGGTTCTACCGAGGCACAAGATGGCTGCCAACACTTCCTGATTCAGAGTGCTGGCAGCCAATTAGCATTCAGCTCGTGCACGGCAGGGTGCGCGCTGGGTGCGGGGAGGGTGCGCGGATCCTCCGAGGCCATAGATATCACTAACTTTTTTACCCTAATTTTCTCAGGAACTACTGAACGGATTTACACCATTTAAGCAAAAGGCACGTGTCTGAACTGAGGACTACCTCTTTGCCAAATTTGGTGTACTTCCGTTCAGCAGCCCGTAGCTGCGTCAACAGGTCCTATGGGAAAATACATGGGGAAAACGCATTTTGGGACCCCCCTTTTTTCTCGGCCCCCGCTTAACGAATCACCATGAAATTTTCAGGATAGGAGCGAACCGGAGCTGGCCAAAAGTTTTGAAAATTTCGTGAAGATTCGTCAATCGGCGCCAACGTTATTCCAAATAGAATGTTGCGGATTTCCTATGGAAAATAGGTCCTAACTATATCTACCTACTGGCGACCGCCAGTAGGTAATATATATATATATATATATATATATATATCCCGATTGCCATGGCAAAACAAAGGCGAACCAACCTTGTGATATCAAACACGTCGATGGAATCGCAAATAAACAACAAACAGGTCAAAGCTAGCAATATCACAGTGACAAATTTATCAACTACAGTCCTCAATAGAGCAGAATTACAACTACTCTCCCTGGGACTGTCGTTTTGTCCAGAAAGCTCGTTTGACTATGCTGCAACGCGAATGGATGTTTTCAAAGGTAGTAGAAAATTAAAACCTAAAAAATACCATCTTCTTAAAGACACAACAAATAAAGAAAGCAATAATGAAGCAGGAAATATGTATCCTCTTGCCTGTTCCCCCTCTGTGTTTAATTTAACCAAGGATGACATGCCGCTCCTCAGAGACCTCCAGATGTTGCCACAAACAACCAAAACTCTGGATGAGCTCAATTGGAGCTCAGCCACAGGGACTAACATCGATGTCACCATTCAAAGTAAAACATTTAAACCTCGCTCAACATTTGTTCCCATTATGCCGAGGGACTCAATCGATCTATTTCACGAATAGATCATCACAGGACTCAAACATTTGAATCACAAGATCAACAAGACAAAAAACACCAAAAAGAAAAAAACAGGAAATGGAATACTATCAACTTATGAACAAATTGTCAAAAAACAGGGATATAGTCATAAGGAATGCTGATAAAGGCGACAATTTGGTAATTTGGGCAAAGGAGGATTACATCAAAGAGGCTTTACAACAATTGACAGACCGCCAATGTTATCGTAGAAGCCATCAAGCAACTGTGAAAGCACCATATGATAATTATTACAGCAAACTTGTGGCTTGGAAAAGTTTGGGTTTGATTACCAAAGATGAATATTTTTTTCTGAGAAACAATACACCCACAACTCCGGTGATATACGTTATCCCCAAACTACACAAAAATTCGATCAAACCTCCTGGACGCCCTATTATTTCCGCCAACCACAGCTTTACTGAAAATACATCTCAATACATAGACCATTTCCTTCCAGAATTTGTCCAATCTCTACCATCATACTTAAAGGACACAGGTGACTTTTTGGCAAAAATGCATGATTTCAAATGGCAACCCGACTTTTTATTGATAATAGTGGACATCACAGCTCTCTATACAAGCATTAGTCACAAAGATGGTCTGAGGGAGGTAAAACACTACAACAGGGAAAGGCCAGCTATGCAAGAACAACATAGCAAAATGCTCATAGACATGATTGATTTCTGCCTTAACAATAACATCTTTTTATTTCAGAGCACTCTTTACCAACAGTTACGGGGAGAAGCTATGGGGGCCAGTTTCTCCCCCAGCTATGCCTGCCTCCACATGGGCTGGTGGGAGGAACTGGTCCTGAATCGAAAATTTGAAAACACTCTGAATTTATTTTTTTGGGATGTAGAAGTATATATAGAGAGGGGTAAAGTCGAGACAAAAATACACAGCAGTAAACTCAGTGCTGCACGCGACAAGTCTACATCCAAAACATCTTATTCCGAGTATTCCCTACGGGAAATGATTCAGCTCAAAATAATCTGTAGCACTGACAAGGAGCTACAGGCAGCTCAACAAAATAGTCAAGCAAGATTCCTCGAACGGGGATATACTAAAAGATGTGTTGATGCTGCCAAATACAAAAGTGAGTTGACAAACAGGGATAGTCTTTTGAAACTAGATGTATTAGGGGATCACATAGGCAGAACATCAATAAAGACATCAACCACATCATCCACAAAAACTGGCCGTTGGTGAAAAACGATCCTGTTTTAGGTAACTTACTACAAATGAAGCTCTCGATTACCAACAGAAGAGCACCAAACATGAAGGATAGGCTGGTACAAAACAATCCAGTAGACAGACTAAAGGGCAATTGGTTAGCTCAAAGGAAGGGTTTTTACAGATGTAAAACTTGTAAGGCCTGCCAATATGGCATTAACACCACAGCATACAAAACAGCCTTTAGTGAGCAAGAACAGATAATTACAAAAGCTCTGTCATGCAAAACGGAATTTGTTGTATATGTCCTTGAATGCCCCTGTGGGCTTCAGTACGTGGGAAGTACCAAGCTGCAGGGACATAAGAGGATTTTGCAACACATCAGAGCAATAGTCAATCATGATTCTGTGTACCCAGTTGCTCGCCAATTTAAGGAACACCATCAGTCAGACACTAAACATCTGAAATATTACATAATTGATAGTGTACCTTTTTAATAGAAGGGAAGGTGACAGGGAGAGAACCCTACGCAAACTAGAAACACAATACATCTTAGAATTTGACTCCAAGAGCCCTACAGGTTTGAATACAACTGAAGATCTGTATACTTGTCTCTAATGACGATTAGATTTCATGATAGAAGAAGCTCACACATTAATGTAGATAAAATAATAACCTTTTTTTCTAAATGTTGTAAAAAATAAAAAATAAAAATAAGCAGCAAAATAAGCCCAACGGTCTACAAAAGTCAGAATAGGATAAATGATTTTGTCTTGTTTTTTAATCACCATTTTTTTAGTCATAAGTAATTTTTGGAGGATTTTTTTAAACACGGTATTGAGGGTTGCACTAGCACTTTAAAATTCAAATCTTATTTGCACTTTCGTTTGACCAAACTAGAAAAGTTTACATTGCAACAAGATGTGTTCTAACTTTAAGGAAGAAATTCATTACTAGGCATCAACTACATGTGATCAAGTTGTAAGCGAATACAAAACTGTACAGGAGTATGGATAACCCATCAACATACACTATGATTTTATAGATAATTTTAGATGAAGGTTTCATATTAGGGGGAGAGGAGGTCTGCCACTCTATCACAAGGATGATGTCATCAGTGATGTAATTTGAGATGTTATCAGTGATGTCATGAGTGATGTCACTGACCATGTCATGAGTGATGTAATATGTGACGTCATCAGCAGTGCATTGCGGGCGCGCGAGTTATAGTTAGCTGAACTAATTATAACGGGGGAATTTCAATGGTTTTGTACGAGTGAAAAGTCCAGCTAACTATAATGCCCCTGAAACCTATGTTTTTTTCAGTGTATTTCTAAGGTTTTTTAAATGCTAATTCCTAACTATAACGTGCCTGAAACCTATGTTTTTTTCAGTGAATTTCAAAGGTTTTTTAAATGCTAATTTCTAACTATGCCTATAGAGATAGGACATGTGAAGAAAGAAGAAAAAGCGCACAGAAAGAAAAAAAAGAAATGCAGAAAGAAGCAACAGAAGTCCTCAAAGACGAAGAAAAGTGCAGGAAGAAGGATAACGTGCAGAAAGAACAAACAGAAGAGCAGAAAGAAGCCTTGTTGCAAAATCATCCTGTACCCTCAACTTTTTCAGACGGATACTGGTGGTAACTGAGTCTGACTAACCAGTCCTAGAGCCAGTGCTATGTTAAAAGACACTCCGAATACAGTGAAAACACCTACATACACTAGGGAACACTATGCGTTGGGGTCCCCCTGTGATCAGCATGACCTCCTCTGTAAGCCCTTAGTATATAATAGGGCAGGGGATTAAAACTACCTCTTAAAACGCGCCACAGGGCGTGTTTGCACACATCACCTCAGGCCACGTCCCCTCACTTCCCCACTGTGTAAACACGCCCTGTGGACGTTTTAAGTTGGGAGATTAGGTCCCCTTGAATCCTGAGGGTCCCTAGGGTCCAACTAGACCACTAGGTACCTCCAGTAAGCGCCACAGAGCTGTGTTGCAGAGAGGTGTAAAAAGTGGCACGGCCTGGACCACCTCTCTGCAACGCAGCTCAGTGGCGCTTACTGGAAGCACTTGGTGGGCTAGTTAGACCCCAGGGGCCCTCAGGATTGAAGGGGAATTATTTCCCCAACTTAAAACGCGCCATAGGGCGTGTTTGCACACGTCACCTCAAGCCCCGTCCCCTCCCTTCCCCACTGTGTAAACACGCCCTGTGCCATTTTTTAAGTTGGGAGATTAAGTCCCCTTGAATCCTGAGGATCCCTAGGGGCAAAATAGCCCACTAGGTACCTCCAGTAAGCGCCACAGAGCTGCGTTGCATAGAGGTGTAAAAAGGGGCGTGACCTCAGAACACGTGTCTGCAACGCAGCTCCCTGGCGCATACTGGAGATACCTGTTGGGCTAGTTGGCCCTCAGGGACCCTCAGTATTGAAGGGGAATTAATTCCCCAACGTATGTCCAGTAAGTGCCATTGCAGAGAGGTGTAAAAAGGGGCACGGCCTGCACCACCTCTCTGCAACGCAGAGCCGTGGCGCTTACTGGAAGCACTTGGTGGGCTAGTTGGCCCCCAGGGTCCCTCAGGATTGAAAGGGAATTATTTCCCCAACTTAAAACGCGCCACAGGGCGTGTTTGCACACGTCACCTCAGGCCCCGTCCCCTCCCTTCACCACTGTGTAAACGCGCCCTGTGGCCGTTCTAGGTTGAGAAATTAAGTCCCCTTGAATCCTAAGGGTCCCTAGGGTCAAACTAGCCCACTAGGTACCTCCAGTAAGCGCCACAGAGCTGCGTTGCATAGAGGTGTAAAAAGGGGCGTGACCTCAGAACACCTGTCTGAATGAATCCACATGGAATGTATTTATACCGCTAGTGAAGCTCTGACATGTCTGACACCCTACCGTGCCTAATCCCGGCGCCCCCGCCGGTGGGTACTCTTCAAGTAGACACCCTTGTCGTTTATTTATACAAATATGGGTAGCTATTGACGGGCACATTTAATATACACGCACACCAAGCCATTCAAAGGGGATTCGACAAAAATTCTACCAAACTATGCAAGAAACCCCCCTCACGGTTAATAAAATACACATCCACCGCCGGATGTGTAATACTTTTTATTTTACTCTCTGGAAAGGAGACAAACCTCACTTGAGAGTCACAGCGTGCTCCTGGCTGAGCCCAATGCTGTATTACACCCACCTGTGCCCGCCGAGTGCCTCACACCTCTGTGTTGTATTCCACCAGCTAGTGCGTATGCTATGACACTCTCAAGCCCTTGTGCACTGTAACACCCCCCCACGTGAATATGTCATGCCACACTTGCCTTCGCACGGGTTATATTGCCCCATCTAACGTGCCTTCCTCGATGCCTATGTTATAACGCACAGCGCTATGCCATACATATTACAATCTGGGATCCATATCTTTGTCACAGTGCATATGCAACGTTACACTCCCCAGCACATATTTTATATTACAACTTTAGAGACTAGTTAGGTTACACAACACTGCCCTGTGCATATTACACTCCAAGGCGCATATCCCATAGCACGCGCTAGTGCCTGTGCTATCTCGCGCTTTCCAATAAAACTGTCATTGCGCACAATGTATTGCATATTATATTTCACGCCCGCTTCATCTTATATCACACTTTTTGGTGCATAGTTTATACCATATACTATATCTAGTTTTCATTTTCAATCGTGCTCTCAGGACTATGTTCTATATAACACTGCGTCCATCTACCCTTTTCACGGGCATTACATTTTGCGATGGGGGGTGGAGGGTCAGGGGGTGTTTCTGCCAAGTGAGCCCGGAGTCACAGTCACAAACGCCCTCTTCTTCCTGAATAAAAGTGAGATTATGCTGCATATTTTAAGTAGTTCGCACAGACACACATTTTAAAAACAATAAAGTTCCTAATACCCACCTTCTCTGAACAGTTAGCTTGCTGCCCCATCCACCTCCTCCCTATCCTCTGTTGTCTGAATCCATGGACTAGCCTCCTCCCTCCTGCCATGCATGGTCTGATGTGCTGCCACTGCCCTCCATTTAGCATGATGTACCAGTCCACTCCTCCTGCCCTCCATTGCCCAATTGTATGGCCCATCATTGACCTCCTGCTTAGCCTCTGTGCTTAGCTTGCTGCCCCTATTCTCCTTCACCCTGCCCTCCGATGTCTTTGTGCATGCCCCTGCTCCATCCTTTTTGCCCACCATGTTCTATGGACCTGCCACTCCTATCTACTCTGAGTGTTCTGTTGAGCTGCCACTCCCCTCCCACCTGCCTAGCATTGTCAGATGACTGTAACTTGTCCCTGTCACCTCCACCCTGCCTGTCCACATGCCATGCCCCTATCCCCTTCCTCCTGTCCTCCATGGTCCATTTTACTGCCACACCCTTCTGCCCTCCCTGGTCTGTTGTGCTGCAACTGCTCCTCCTGCCTGCCCCGCGCGGTCTGTTGTGAGGCCCCTTCCCCTGAACTCTCTTGTCTGTGCCCAGGTCCTGACCCTCCGTTCTACCTCCATGGTCCTTTGTGCATGCCCCTGCACCCTCCTTCTTGCCCATCATAGCCATTGTGCTGCCACTAACCCTCCCGCTTGCCATGCATGGACTTCTGTGCTGCCATGGCCCCTCCCACCTTCCCTGTGTGGTCAGATAGCTGCCCCTGACCCCCTCCCACCTTCCCTCCATGGTCTGTGTGTATGCCATCATAGTCTCATTGTTGCTCTCCATGGTGTGTCTTGTTTCTAGTGCCCATCCTGCCTGACCTTCATGGTCATCTTGCTGCTCCTTTCCTGCCCCCTTGTCCCCAGCTCTCTGTTTCCATGTGCAGACCCCTATTCCCTCCCTCCTGGCTTGTCTGTTCCATTGTAATGCCGCTGATCCATCCCTCCTGCCCTTTATGGTCTGTTATGCTGCAGCTTTCTCTCCTGTCTGTCCATTATGGTCAGCTAGCTACCATTGCCTCTTTCCCCTCTGTTCTCTGTTGTCCATGTGCATGGTCCTGTCCCCTCCCTATTGCTTTCTATGGATTGTTGTGCTGTACTCCCATCCCGCATGCGCTGTGTGGTGTATTGTGCTGCTGCAAACCCTGATGCCTGCCCTGTAGGGTCAGTTTGGTGCACCTCTCCATGTCCCTCCTGTCCTCTGTTATCTGAGTCCATGTCCCTACCCCAATTCCTCCTGCCTACCATGATCCAATGTACCATACTTGCGAACATTTTGAACTTGGTAAGAGGGAGATTTTGAAAAAAAACTGGGGTATTGATATTCCCCTTTGAGTTACATTGAAAAAGAGGAGATTGTAGACAGGAGACAGATCAAATAAAGCTCATTTGAGCTTAAAAACATTGGACGTTTCCTGGCTGAAACGGGTCTTTTGGCATGTATGGTTGTACTACCACTGCCTCTTCCTTCTGCCCACAATGGTCTAATATATTGCCACAGCCTCTCTTGCCAGTCCTGTATTGTTGGTTTGTTGCTCCTGCCCCCCTTTCCACTGCCCTCCATAGTCTGTTGTGCTGCCACTGCCCTTCCTGCCTGCCCAGTGTGGTCAAATTGTTAAAGTAGCTGTTAGGACATGTGCTCTTTTCTGCCTCTCTAAACTATAAGGAAAATGTGTCAGGCTGTTACTCTAATTATCACTTGCTCTACCACAGTAGTAAATGTGCTTTGAAATTGCCAATCAAATATCGTTTTCTGCCTAGAATCACACCATGAGTCTGTGTACACACAGGAATTGTTGTCAGAGATTTATTTCGTGTTGCTCTTGTTCTGTAAGACTTGCACTCGTAGGAAAGGGGCAGCTTGTTTTCTTGAACTGTGATGGTTAGCATACAGCACACATCACCATCTCACAGATGAGAGGCAAATGCTAACACATTTGAAAACAACAGGGTAGATGTTGCTTCCACTCCTGCAATGGGTGAGGTAGTTCCTACATGTTCATAAGCACAATTAACCCTTACCACAGGTGATCTTACATACATCTCTGCAGTCTTCATGCAGTTGTGCAAGTGTCCATGCAGATCTCTCTTGCACCTGACAATACACAGTCTCCAAAACACACTCTTAGCACACAGCCAGCTGCTTCTCCTGCACTCCCATGCTTACTATTCAGCACTGTGTGGTATTTCAGATAGCAGTGTGTAACGCTAACATATTCAACATCACCAAGGCTCATTTCCTTTGCTCTAGTCTAATCACTCACCCAGGTTCCACATACTCATGGTCTCAAGTAGCTGTTAGGACATGTGGTCTTTTCTGCCTCTCTAAACTATAAGGAAAATGTGTCAGGCTGTTACAGTAATTATCACTTGCTCTACCACAGTAGTACATGTGCTTTGAAATTGCCAATCAAATATCGTTTTCTGCCTAGAATCACACCATGAGTCTGTGTGCACACAGGAATTGTTGTCAGAGATTTAATTTGTGTTGCTCTTGTTCTGTAAGACTTGCACTCGTAGGAAAGGGGCAGCTTGTTTTCTTGAACTGTGATGGTTAGCATACAGCACACATCACCATCTCACAGATGAGAGGCAAATGCTAACACATTTGAAAACAACAGGGTAGATTTTCCTTCCACTCCCGCAATGGGTGAGGTAGTTCCTACATGTTCATAAGTACAATTAACCCTTACCACAGGTGATCTTACATACATCTCTGCAGTCTTCATGCAGTTGTGCAAGCGTCCATGCAGATCTCTCTTGCACCTGACAATACAGTCTCCAGAAAAACACTCTTAGCACACAGCCAGCTGCTTCTCCTGCACTCCCATGCTTACTATTCAGCACTGTGTGGTATTTCAGATAGCAGTGTGTAACGCTAACACATTCAACATCACCAAGGCTCATTTCCTTAGCTCTAGTCTAATCACTCACCCAGGTTCCACATGCTCATGGTCTCAAGTAGCTGTTAGGACATGTGCTCTTTTCTGCCTCTCTAAACTATAAGGAAAATGTGTCAGGCTGTTACAGTAATTATGACTTGCTCTACCACAGTAGTAAATGTGCTTTGAAATTGCCAATCAAATATCGTTTTCTGCCTAGAATCACACCATGAGTCTGTGTGCACACAGGAATTGTTGTCAGAGATTTAATTTGTGTTGCTCTTGTTCTGTAAGACTTGCACTCGTAGGAAAGGGGCAGCTCATATGATAGGATTTGAAAAGCTCAAAAAAAATATAGTAATATATTTAAATTACAGAAAGGTATTTTGTTTTTAGTTTCCTTTAGGTATTGCTGAACAACACTGAAATAAATTAAACATGCCTATAAAATCAAGAAAGAGAAAAGAACAGCAAAAACATCTATATTTGAAGACAACTGGACAACTGAAATTAGTTGAAGAACCTCATGTTGGAAAAAAGAAAAAGTCTTCTGGTAAGCAGACTAAGGATGTTTTTAAAAATATCCTGAAACATAGAAAAAATGTACAAACTATATCCACTGCAAATAGTGTTTCAAGAAGAAAACAACAAGACAATAGAAAGAAATTACTAAATGCTAATGTACAATCAGAAGCAAGAAAGAATGACTTAAAAAGAAAAACAGAATTTCTAAACATTCGTAAAAAAATGTTTCTGAGAAGAGTGGTGTTCAATTTGCTAAAGGATGTGAAAAAATATAGGAAGAAAGCAATATTTTATAAGAAAAAGAAACCTATTGAATCAATTGTTGCAAAGGCTTTGGAATTAAAAAGAAAACTATTCATTTTAATTTTGAACAGGATCCGTACATTAGATAAAATAGTCAATGTAATGAAGTCAAAAAGCAAAAGGAAAAGAGTAGTGAAAAAAAATAACTTTTGTAATGTGTTCTTAGGAGAATGGAGGCATAGTTCAAGTACTGAACCATTTTTTAATGAAGAGAGTTATCTACAAAGTAATAGTTTGCTGCATGCAGTTGACACCAGTGGTCGACGTTATGAAGTTAAAGATGGTTGCGTAATGGAAAAGGAGAAAATGGTTCCAAGAAATGAGGAAGAAGTGTTAGCTGATGAGGTTATGGGGAAACGTCCTAAAGCCCCAGTGTACACTTGGAATTGTAGTAGTATTTGTACTGTACGACAAGAATCTATTGATAAATTACGTGACTTTCTAAGAGAATATAGTTAAATAAAGTGTTAAACAGAAGATTAAGGTGCTTCAAAGACTAGATCCATGCAGAGTGTGAAAGAATACTGGTGTGCAAGGACATTCTCTGGCTTGTCTTTCTAGGAAAGTTTGTCAAAGTGTTTTTCACCATTTTAGGATGCTGGCAGTACATCATACTGAAATGAGAAAGTTTGTGAGAAGATTGTATTTTGCTAAAAGTCCAGCACTAAAGTTAAATGAGTTGAATAGTGCTCTGTTGCGTGGATGTAGATGTAGAGAAGGTTACTGATGATATTCAGTTTTGTTACTTTGGTCCAGAACAAGAAAGTGCAGGAAATGACACGGTTATTGAAGAAAATGTGGAAGAGAATGTAGAACCCACTGTTAGTAAAAATTTTGAAGATCAAATGACAAAATGTACTATCATCTCTAATGAAAGACCAAATATTACTTGCATTTGTTGCCGGAGAAGCCATTATAAAACTCAAACAAGGAATGTTGATCTCTATAAAAAAAGTGAAAAAGAAAATAATTATGAGTGGAAGGATTTTGCTACATATTTGTTTCTGGAAAATTGTTTTGATTTGGGTGAAGATCAGCATATTTGTAAATACTGTTATAACAAGTTAGAAGAAAATAAAATGCCAGCTAGAGCTGTACATAATAATTTAGAATTGTTTGATATTCCTGCAGAACTTAGTGATTTAAATATGTATGAGTCTATACTTGTTCAATGTGTCCATCCGTTTCAGACTATAGTTCGTATGGAGCCCAAAACAGGTAAATTACCTCCTTCAGATTTACAAAGAGGTTTAAAAGGAAGAGTTGTCTATTTGCCATTAGATTTGAAAAAAAATATTGAAACAATTGATGCAGATAGTTTGGAAACTGAACCATTAGTTATTCTGGTTAATGGTGTACCTACAAAGAATAAGAAAATTTGGCAGGAGCTAGTAGATGTACGAAAAGTACAAAGAGCAAATTTATATTTGAAAAGAAATAATAAGTACTATGAATTAATTTATATGGATGAAGATGAAGAAGTTTTACTAGTAGACACAGGAATACCAACTGGGCAAATTGAAAAAGTGGATAAGTCAAAAGAAGAAGAAATTTATGAACATTTCAGCATACATCCTCTTCATTCTAAAGAAGTTATGGGAAACACTATTGATCTGTTTCAGATGAAAAAAGCAAAAGGATCTCCCGTGAGTGTATGGGAGGAGAGCTTGGAAGCTCGTTGTTTTCCCCAGCTGTTTCCTACAGGAAAAGGTGGACGATATGATGAACGTCCAGTACAGATTCCTGCTTCTGAGTATCGGACTACAAGATTGTTTGCAGAAGATCCAAGATTTCGTCAAAGTATTCCTTATTTGTTCCATCTTTTAATTGAAAGTGACTTGTCTGCAATATCTTATGCAGTAAATCACATTTTAAAAACTGGAGTACATCTACATAATGCGTCTGCAAAGGACTTTATGAACAAAGTGCAACAGCGAGATGATCATTTGGAATCTCAATTGATTAATCTGATGGCTTGTCAACGTGGAACTAATGAATATTGGTACCGACGCCATGGAGAATTGAAATGTATGTTACGGAATTTAGGAACTCCTACATGGTTCCTTACCCTAAGCTGTGCTGAGTACGCTTGGGATGATTTACTGGATTTTCTTCGAGAGGCAAATTCAAATATTGAAAACATCCAATACAAGACAGCAGGAGAATTGTGCTCATTGGATCCGGTTAATGTTTGCAGATATTTCAATCATAGATTTGAGGCTATGATGTCCTTCATCTGCAATAAAAAAAATCCACTTCTTGGAGAAGTTGTGGATTTCTTTTGGAGAAAAGAGTACCAAGCAAGAGGTGCTCCTCATATTCATATGCTGTTGTGGATCAAGGATGCCACAAAATTTGGAACAGATTCTGATGATGCAGTTTTATCTTTCATTGAAGAATATGCAACATGTGCTATACCTAAAAGCACAGAAGAAAAAAACTTAAAAGAGCAAGTTTTACGTTTCCAAAGTCATCGGTGTAGAAAATACTGTCAACGAAAGTACAAGAGTAAGGATAAATTCTACACAAAATGTCGATTTGGATTTCCACGACCTGTTCTTTCAAAAGGAAGAGTAAACAGTTTTATGTCAGCTGTGCGACATACCATTACAAGAAAATCTCCGAAAAATACCTATAACCTAAGAAGAAAAGAAGAGTCAAAATATATAAATGACTACAACCCAGTCATTTTATCCATGTGGAATGCTAACATGGATATTCAGTATGTAGCTGACAATTCTATTGCTGTTGCTCGGTATGTCACATCTTACATCACTAAATCTGAGAAAACGGAATTGAAAGAAATGTGGGAAGAGATTTCTCACGAGAAGACTGTCAGTAAAAAGCTATACAGTTTCAGTTTAAAGATGTTATCGCATCGAGAAATTGGGTCATACGAATGCTCAGATAGGTTATCATCTGCAAGTCTGTACTCCAAATCCAGAAGAATAATTTGGGTAAGTTTAGGCCTTGCAGGAATGCGAAATCGGGTACTGAAATCTATTCGAGAAATTGAATATTTAGCACAGAATGAACCAGAAAGTACAGACATTTTGAAAACAAATATGTTGGACACATATTACCCAAACAGAAGTCATCATCTTGAGAACATGTGTCTCTATGAAGTGCTGCAGAACTACATTTTTACACGGAATGCCACAGAAGACATCAACAACGGAAAATATAAAGTCATTGGTGAGGAAGGATGTTTGGTGAAACAAACAAAAGGAAGTTTGATTAATCACAGGAAGTTGAGTTGCGACACTACTGACAAAAAGGAATTTTACTACTTAGCACTTTTACAGCTGTTTAAACCATGGCATTCAGAGGATGAATTACTTGGAGATTTTCAGAGCTATGAAGATTCCTTTAATGCATGTAAAGATAGCATAGAATGCAGTACTTTCACAAATTATGTACAAATGTTAAATGAAGAAATTGAACAATAAGCTACAATTGCAGCTGAAGTAGCTAGAGACAGTTCTCAAGACAGTCAAAGTTCTGGTACGCTCAGTCAAGATCCCCTAGGACAACCAATCGTAGAAAATGAAGCTGCAATAGCCATGACTGAAGTGGAAACAGCTATGAATCAAGCTCAGGAAGATTTAATAGACTTACCAAATTTGGAACAACAACTGAATGATGAACAACAACAAATTTATGAAGAAGTCACAAAACAAATTGATCATTGATTACTACATGAAAATAAAGAGTGCTCATGCACATCATTTGAACCAATCAGAATGTATGTGAGTGGACAAGCTGGAACTGGAAAAGGTTTCTTAATTAAAGTAATTAGAAGCTACCTACAGAAAAAAACGGATTCAACTTTGTCTTGTGTTGTTACTGCTCCAACTGGGTTAGCAGCATATAACATAAAAATAATTACCTTACATCGTTTGCTAATGTTACCAGTAGAGCATGAGAACAAAATAGAATACCACAAGCTAACAGGAGAAGCATGTTTTGAAGTTTCAAGAATGTTGAAGAAAATGAAAGTTCTCATTATTGATGAGGTAATGCTTGCCTTTGTGCATTTAAGAATGCAGCAAATTCTAAAGACAGACTATGACGTGTTATTTGGAGGAAAACATGTTATCGTTTTTGGGGATCTACTCCAGCTCACCCCAGTTAAAGGACAACCAGTATTTAATACTCTTGCACATGAAGACACGAAAAAGTCATTAGGAAGTATAGGTAATGTGAATATTTGGTCATACTTTGAGTACAAAGAACTCATTACCAATATGCGGCAAGCAAATGATGATGATTATGCAAGTATTCTCAAAGATATCAGAATTGGACTACTCACAGAACATGGCAGAAAAGCTTTACAGAGTCGATTGCTATGTAATTTGCTTCCAACAGAACAAATAGTTCCAGAGAAAATATACAAGGAAATTGCAGAAAAAAATACTGTAATCTGCTTAATGCCAACACTACATGAATGCTCTATATTCAATGAAGAACTTTTGAAATTGGAAAATGAAGAGATTATGAAAATGGAAGCCGTGGATAAAATACAGCATGAAGGAATAACTATTATATTGACAGGCAAATTGAAAACTAAATTGGATTCTCTAGAGAAAAACATATCAAAAACAGCTGGTTTAGAAAAGAATCTATGTATGAACTGTCGAGTAATTTTAAGACGTAATTTGAATGTAGAAAAAGGTTTAGTGAATGGAGCTATGGGTAAAGTTGTGGGTTTTGTTAACTACCAGAAAAAAGATGGAATTGAATTTTTAAAAATAAAATTTGATCAGATTGAAGAGGTTAAAGGCATTAGTTGTTGTTCAGTTTGTTTTTTGCTTGTGAAAGACTTATATGTACGTAGGAAGCAGTTTCCGTTTTCTCTAGCATATGCTGTAACTATTCACAAATCTCAAGGATTAACTGTAGATAGTGCTTTTGTAAACATTGGATCTAGTGGGTATGGCATATGCTGCTTTGTCACGAGTGAAAAAATTATCTGGTTTATTCATGATGAACTTTGATTACTCAAAAGTTAGTGCTGATGCAAATTGTGTAAAGGAGTATAATAGATTAAGAAGAAGCTATGCTCCTCATTTAGGTCAGTATCCTGTGTGTGAAAAACGTGTTGTTTGTCGGAAAAGGAGAATTGAGAATATCTGTATGAGGATGTACAGAAGAGAAAACAAAAGGAGAGTGATGTGATTGCAAGCAAAAAGAAAAAGGGCAATGTTGAAGAGGTTGTTGGTTGTCATTTTGAAAATAGCTCTGGTGTCAACTGCTACGCTAATGTAGTGCTGAATGTTGTATTTTATCTTGAAAGTTTGCAAGAGCAAATAATACTAAATCATGAAAAAAGATTTAGTTCTCTGCTGAGTTTCCTTTATGAGAAGTTGAATAATGATAAAACTAAGATAGAAAGTGCTTCTGATGTTAGAAATCTTTTAGATGTATGTTCTGGAAGTACACAGTTTACTCAAAATGTCCAGAAAGATGCACAGGAATTCTTAATGTATATCCTTATGGTACTGGAAGATGAAGGGGTAGAAATAGAAAATATGTTTGGTCTCTCTTATAAATAGGAACATTGTTGTGAAAACTGTATGAACACATGCAGCACTAATGTTGATTCTGAAAGGTTCATACATTTAACGTTACCAGAGAGTAAATCAGTGACTTTTAGTAAATTAGTTAAAGATGCAAATCACAACATGGAATGTTCTCAATGTAAATCAGAAATGTTATCAACGTTATTTTTAAAGAAATATGGACAGTATATAATTTTAATGATGCAACATTGTAGAGCTGATGGAACAAAATTGGACACTTTTATAAAGAAGTTTGTAGGAAATCAATTATCAATATCAGGGAAGACTTTTGTTGCAGTTGCAATAATTTTCCATGATGGACCTTCTATAACTTCTGGTCATTACACAGTTTATCTAAAATGTGAAAAAGGCTGGACACTGTGTAATGATTCTCAATTGATTTTCAAGCAACGTTTGCCTGCAGAATTACCAAATTCCTACTTAATTTTTCTAAAACCAAAATTTTAGATACAAATTGCAGCATCTGAAGAAACCATTATTTCGATTTTATAGGATTATAATTGGATATTTCACCAAAAACTGGTTTAAATATTACCATTTGGCCTCATGGAATGGTAATTGTTTCTATTGTGGACTTCTTTGACAGATATTATTTTGGTGTATGTGCTTAAGCAACAAGATTTACAGACGTTATTTATTGCAAATAGTTATTGTTCTTAGAAGATATTTTTGATATATGTTACATTTCTATCAAGGTATGTTTTACTGAGGATAGATTCAGGGCTTTTTTAAACAATCTTTCAGATTGTTTATTTTTTTGCCCGCTGTTAAGTGATGAATGCAGTTGATATCACTATTTTCAGTGAAATTCAATATATTCTGAAAACAGCAAAAAAAGGGCAAAAAATTACTTTGTTAAATATGAAAATATGTGTACTGTATTCTAAAATGTATTGTTAAATATTACTACTTTTTTTCTTTTTTTTCAGATCGAGAAAGAAAATTTAGGAAATTGAATCCATTTTTCTTGTAATTAAAAAAAACCCATTTATTTCTAATTAAGTTATTTTGTTGGTCAGGTAAGTTTAAAATATCTGTATTTCTCACCCCTTCACTTTCATGCTCCCTTTTCTTCACTTCTCCTCACTCTGCTTTTCTCATTCCCCTTCCCTCTCTCTTCTTCCTTTACTGCTCTTTTGTAACTCCCTCACTCCTTCTCTACTACTCCCCTAGGTTTACTGCCTCCATCACTATTTTTTCAACCATGGTTCTCTCCCTGTCTCCATCTGTCTCAGTCATTCTAACTGCCGTACTCCTTCTCAGTTCCTTGCTCTCTGTCTCTGTTTCTGTCTCTCTCCCTTTGTCTGTCTTACCCTTAATTTCCTTAACATCTCTGGGGCAGATTTATGGTTCCTGGCGCATCCCTGCAAATCAGCAGGGATGCGCCAGGAAAGATGCGTCACGCAAGTTTACCCTTGCGCCACCACAGATGCGCCGCATTTACAATGCAGTGCATCGTGGCGCAAGGATAAACAGATGCGTGACGCATCTGATGGCGTAAGGGCAGCGCATTGCTGGAGTTGTGTCGCAAGCACGACGCAACTCCAGCAATGTTTAGGGGCTGCCCATACCTAACATGCTGCGTCATGCCTTACACCTGCTTCAAGCAGGCGCAAGGTTTTGACGCAGCAGCGTCGGAAAAGTGACTGAGTGAAATCTTGTAGATTTCACTACGTCACTTTTCTGAGGCTTTTTGCGCTGGAACGCCCACCCTGCATACATTAAACCTGACTCAGGTTTAATGTGGCGCAGGGCTTTACACCGTGACGCATCTCCATAGATGCGTCACGATGTAAATAGGGCGCAACGTGGCGCAGGGTTTACGCCGCCGCTGCGTCACAAAAGTGACGCAACGGCGGCGTAAAAGTGGCGCAAGTCTAACATAAATCTGCCCCTTTTGTTTCTACCACTCCTCCTCTCTCCATCACTCATTTTCCATCTATGTTAATTTTTTAACCTTCTCCGTCATTCTCCTTCCCTCACCTTCCCTAACTGTCACTATCCTTTACCCATAGTCACTCCTATTCTCCTACTTCACTTCCTCCTGTCTGTATCTCACACCCCTTCATCTTTTCGCATTCTTTCCTTCACTCTCCCTCACTCTCCTTTGCTCATTGAAATCCTGACTCCCTTTCTCTCACTCCAGTTTCCTAAATCCCTCCATCCCCTCACTCCCCATCTCTCACTTTCCCTTACCCCCTTTTCTAATCCTCATACCCCTTATCTCACCATCACTCCACTTCTCTTACTTTCAATCCCTTTACCCTGCTGTACTTCATCCGCTTCATCTGTTACTCCCTTTTCCTATCTCCGTCCCTTACTCCCCTTTTCTCACTTCCCCTCCATCACTCTCCATTACTCACTGCCATTTCCTTACTCATTCACTCTTCTTACCTGTATCCTCTACCCTTAGTCCTTTTGTTGCAGTCAGTCTTTCACTTCCCTTTCATGACTGATCATACTTTCCTTTTCTCACTCATTCTGTCTGTCCTTTCCTCCTCTTCACTCAGTCATTTCAATCATGTCAATCATTCATGTATACACTACACATTCATTCAATAAAATTACAACACAGTATATTAGGAATATAGCTCTTCTTGGAGAAGTGAAGTGAGTTCTGAAAAGAACTGGTTTTTTTTGTCTTTTTTGTTTCCTACTTTTTATTTTAGGTTTTTAACAATTTTGTATTTTGTTTTGATTTTTTTAGAACACCAAAAAAAAACTGGTGATGAAAAACTGTTCAACAGGAACAAAAAAAAAAAATGAAAGAAATTATGGGCTGGAGCATGTGTGCTGCTGTATACTGTTTTCAATCAAGTTTATGCTGCTCTCGCCGTAGCAAATAACAGCATTGCACACATTGCAATGTATGTGCACCTTCTTGAAAAGGGGGCGGATGTCCAGTTGCCTGGTGCACGGTGAATCTGCGGCCGCAGATGATGTGCTCGGCTGAGCAGGTGGAGGGTTGTCCCTTAGGGCTCTAGTTGTCTCTCGAGCATAGCGGATAGGATGCACTGTTTTGAAGTGCCTCAGCATGGAATAAATACTAAAGGAGTATTTTTTGCTCGGATCTCCTATAGATAGGACACTTCCGCATATAGTGCATGTCACCTTCGGCGCATTCACCTTCTTTTGGCCCTCTGGAAAAGTGAAGTAATTCCAGATGAAAGAGTGTTTTTGTTTGCTCTTCCTTGGTGGTTCCACACACGTCTCCTCCTCACTCCCTGAAGTTGACTGATGTTCTGCCATTTTCAAGTAAGATTTCACTCGAGTAGCTATTCAGCAACCTTCTCCCAGGAAATAAGAAGAAATAGTGAGGGGAGTGGGTGTGGTGTTTGAAGATTCTGGAACAGAAACTTCTATGAACCATTGAAAAGTGTTGTTTCGTAATTACATGACTTGCAGTGCGCGCACCGTGCGCGCACCGTGCACGCACGGATCGGAAATTAATTACTTTTAACCCGATTTCTAAAACATGAAAAGGAGGCAGGGAAGACACTCCCTGACCCCCTAGACCTTCTCAGGGGGTCCCTAAAAGACCTCGTAAATAAAAAAAAACATTTCGTTAATAAAAAAAATTGCCGTTGCGTGCACGGTGCTTGCACGCATCAGAAATGAATTACTTTTAACCCGATTTCTAAAACATGAAAAGGAGGCAGGGAAGACACTCTCTGACCCCCTAGACCTTCTCAGGGGGTCCCTAAAGGACCTCGTAAATAAAAAAAAAACATTTTGTTGAATAAAAAAAAATTGCCGGTGCGCACACGGTGCTCGCACGCATGCGCGCACGGTGCATGCACGCATCAGAAATGAATTACTTTTAACCTGATTTCTAAAACATGAAAAGGAGGCAGGGAAGACACTCCCTGACCCCCTAGACCTTCTTAGGGGGTCCCTAAAGGACCTCGTAAATAAAAAAAAACCATTTCCTTTAATAAAAAAAATGCCGGGGCGCGCACGGTGCGCGCGCGGTGCGCGCACCGTGAAAAACCCTTAAAAAAAAAAACATTTTAAACTGTTTATAAGTTTATAGAAGATATTAACTATGCTGTTCAACTTTATCCAAATTAAAAAAAAAAGAGCTGAGCCATTCCATATTACATAGGTAGTTTATTGTAAAATAAATAGATAAAAAATATAATAATACATAGATAAATTAGCATTTAAAAAACCTTACAAATTCACTAAAAAAAACATAGGTTTCACACACGTTATAGTTAGAAATTAGCATTTAAAAAACCTTGCAAATTCACTTAACAAACCATAGGTTTCACACACATTATAGTTAGGAATTAGCATTTTATAAACCTTGCAAATTCACTGAAAAAACCATAGGTTTCACACACGTTATAGTTAGGAATTAGCATTTAAAAAACCTTGCAAATTCACTGAAAAAACCATAGGTTTCACACATGTTATAGTTAGCTGGACATTTCACTCGTACAAAACCATTGAAATTCCCCCTTTATAGTTAGTTCAGCTAACTATAACTCGCGCGACCGCAATCCACTGCTGATAACATCACATATTACATCACTCATGACATGGTCAGTGACATCACTCATGACATCACTGATGACATCTCAAATGACATCACTGATGACATCACTGATGACATCATCCTTGTGATAGAGTGGCAGACCTCCTCTTATCCGAATATAAACTTTGATACACACATTGAAAAATACAAACTAAAGTTTTGAAAACTATAGAGATACCAATACCAGTTAGAACAACCTATTCAGTAATTCCAAAATCTATATACGCATCCACTCATTCATCAACACTTCTATATAGTCACTCATACATGTACTCAGTCATCATATGTACTCATACACCTATACATCCTGTTACACACCTACACTCATACATAGAGTTACTCACACACATACTCACACATGCAAATAAACATCCATTTACTTGCATATACAGCTATACACACACCACTACACTTACTTCTACAGAAACGTACACATACTTACTCTCTAAAACAATCACTTATAGAAACACATACTTATTTATACAGGAACTCTTCCAATCTCTCACTCTCATATATCCTCACTTATATACATCAATACTCACATATACTAGTTCAACACATATGGACTTACTCATAAAGACACTATTGAGACAGTCATTCACTCTCTTACTTATCCATACACACACTCATCCACCCATACTGTCCTGCTCACATACTGTCTTCAAAATACATACAAACAGTGAGTCACTCATTCATGCATCCATACGCTAAGTAACATCCCCCACTGAACCATACAGACACTCATACTGATACTCTAAAAACGAACTAATAACCCATATACACACTCAAAGTGAGACACTCATACAGATATTTAAATATTTAAACATTACTCACTAATACTTGTATTCACTAAGATACTGTTAATAAGTCAGTTATACAATTAATTTTACAAAAAAACCCATCCATTTAGACACTTATTTACCCATTTATTCTTCCATTAACCTTTAGATATACATATATAAAAAATATTTATTTTTCAGAAAGACACATATTCACTGGATGATGTCATCAGTGATGTCATTTGAGATGTATTCAGTGATGTCATGAGTGATGTCACTGACCATGTCATGAGTGATGTAATATGTGACGTCATCAGCAGTGGATTGCGGTCGCGCGAGTTATAGTTAGCTGAACTAACTCTAACGGGGGAATTTCAATGGTTTTGTACGAGTGAAATGTCCAGCTAACTATAACATGTGTGAAACCTATGGTTTTTTTCAGTGAATTTGCAAGGTTTTTTAAATGCTAATTCCTAACTATAACGTATGTTAAACCTATGGTTTTTTCAGTGAATATATATATATAAATTACCTACTGGTAGTTATAGTTAGGACCTATTTTCCATAGATAAAGTGTTTTTTCTTTTCCCAATAACTTTGGCGCTGGTTGACGAATCTTCGCGAAATTTTCAAAACGAGTGGCCCGTTCCGGTCAGCTCCTGTCTTGGAAGTTTCGGGGTGATTCGCCAAGCTGGGGCCAAGAAAAGGGGGGTCCCAAAACATGTTTTCTCCATGTTATTTTCCATTGGACTCTTTAGACACGGCTTCAGCCCGGACTGCTGAATGGAATTACACATAATTTGGCAAAACGGTAGCCTTTGGTTCATAAAGAGCCCTTTGTGTTAAATGGTGTAAATCTGTTCAGTAGTTCCTGAGAAATTCAAAAAATAGAGGTCGGAAAATCAATTTCCCATAGGAAACTTTAGCCAAGGCTACAGCCCAAACTTCTGAATGGAATTACACCAAATTTGGCAAAAAGGTAGTGCTTGGTTCAGAAAGCATCCTTGTTCAAAATGGTGTAAATCCGTTCAGTAGTTGCTGAGAAATTCAAAAATGAAAGTTTTGATATCTAGGGACGCGTTGGATTCACGACCCCTCGGGACCACAAGCTTCACTGTGATTGGCTGCCAACACTCCAAACCAGGAAGTGTTGGCAGCCATGTTGAGTCATAAGAAAACAGTAAAACAAAGTTGAAAAACAAGAAAAGGGGGCAAGGTAAAAACACCCTGACCCCCTAGGCCTGCTTAGGGGGTCCCAAAAGGATCCCCAGGTCCCAAAAAAGCATTTGTTTTTTTTATTTTGGTGAAATTCGCACTGGGGTCGCGAATCCAGACGAAATTTTTTTTTAACTGAAGCGCTGGCTCCCGCACTTCATTTAATTGAGGCCCCCGAGTAGGCCAGGTCCCGGGGGCATTGCCAAAAATATAAGCGGGGGCCTGCAGGGCCCCCTGCAGCCCCGGGGACCGCCAGCTCTCCAAGGCTATGTTTATAATATGCAGGAGGGCACGTGGCCCTCTGACAGCCCAAGGGACCGCCACCCCCTGGGGCTTGTTTAATTTGTGGGGGCCTCCAAGGCTCCCCAAGCCCCGGGGACTGCCACCCAGGCTTTTCTCAAATATTTGCTGGGGGCACATGGCCCCCCCAGGCCCGGGGACCGCCACCCCGTGGCTTCTTTTTTTAATGAAAGCTAAACTGTGTGGGGGGCTCAAGCCCCCCCACACGCCCCGGTGGACCACCACCTCCCCGGGGCACTAATCATGTAAATTCAGGGGTCCGTTACAGAGTCCCGGGGACCACCACCTCTCCGGGGCTGTGCACTAGTTGGGAGGGGGGCCGCACGGCCCCCTTCCTGGAGCCCTCGATGGCCCTGGGAACCGCCACCCCCCTGGGCCGGCTCCGGCAGTGTCCCGGGGGGCCGACCTCTGGGACACTGCTGTTTTCAATGTCAGGGCGGTAGCCACAGCTCCCGCCCTGTCATTGCAAACACTGGTTTGGATTTTGGAAGCAAGAGCAGCTCGCTTCCAAAATCCAAAGCAGATTGCTTTTCCACACGGGGAGCTGCATGTCAGCAGCTCCCCGTGTGGAAAAGCAATGCCAGCTCCCACAGGAAGTGGGGAGCCAGGGGGACCGTGGGGACATTGGGGCTCCCCCCATGGTCTCCAACGGATAGGGCCGGCCCTTGGCTAGAAGTGGCCTGGGAGGGGGGCCACGCGGCCCCCCTCCCCCATAAAAAAATAAATAAACAAAGGCTGGCCCCGGGGGATTCGGTCCCCTGGGCCAATGGAGGCCTCAGGAGGGGGGCCACGCTGCCCCCTCCTTATAAAAATAAATATATCTGGCCATGCCCCAGGGGATGGGGTCCCCAGGGCCCAAAAAAGGAAAAAGTAGAGGGGCCACACAGCCCCCCTTATAAAAAATTGTTTTTAAAAAGATAGGCATCGTGCCGGAGTCCCCGCTCCCTGGGGCGATGAGGTCCTCTTGTGTCCTGAGGACCTCAAAACACAAGTGGACTTCATCCTCTGAGCAGCAGTGCACCAGAAGCCGCGTTTTCAGCATGGTCTAAAAAGGGGTGTGACCTCAGAACACCTCTCAGAAACGCAGGTCTGTGGCACTTACTAGATGTACCTGTTGGGCTACTTGGCCACCAGGGACCTTCAGGATTCAAGGGGACTTAATAGGGATGTCATAGTTAGAAATTAGCATTTAAAAAAACATTGAAATCCACTGAAAAAACCATAGGTTTCAGGGATGTTATAGTTAGCTGGACATTTCACTCTTACAAAACCATAGAAATTCCACCGTTATAGTTAGTTCAGCTAACTATAACTCGCACACCCGCAATGCACTGCTCATGAAGTCACATATTACATCATTCATGACATGGTCAGTGACATCACTGATGACATCACTGATGACATCTCAAATGACATCACTGATGACATCATCCACGTGAAAATCTGATGCACCTCCTCACACTCTAATATAACCTTTCATACACCCACTGTAAAATACAGACTACCATTTTCTAAATCATTGACACACCAATACCAGTTACTACATACGCACTCACTGAGTCCTAGGTCTACACACACATCAACTCATTCATCCATACAATCACTCATACATGCAGTCACTCATCAATACAACACTATCATATGCACTCATACACCTATACAGACACATACACACCGACACTCATCCATGCAGTTACTCACACACCTAGTCAGTCATGCTAAGAATCAATCACACTCCCATTAACTCACCTATACAATTATACACACACCACCTCACTTATTCATACAGATACTAACACATACTTACTCTCTTATATAATCAGTGATACAAGTACACACTCATCAATACAGCCAGTCTCACAATCACTGACTATCATGTAGAGTCCTTTATACACTTCAACTCTCACATACACTGCCTTTTACATATGTAGTTACTTGGGCATGTACCACTGAGACATCCATTCTCTCACCAACACACCCATACACACACTCACGCACCCATACTGCTGTTTCCACATGCACTCTTGAACCCATACACCCAGTGAATCAACCACTCACACATCTATGCACAGTCATGCACCTCCCACCCACCCACACACACACACTCAGTCTCCCCAAAAAATACTCAGACAACCAATCAATAACCTATATAGACACTCATGTAGCTGCTGACCAACCCATGCATGTTGAATTTCAATGGGGTGACCCACATAAAACTACCAGACCTGGGTCTGTTTGAGCAGTACAGTGAAGATTATGGCCATGGTAGGAATTAGTTAATCTAGTTAAATAACAGAATGACATTCACCACTATTTTTTTGTGTAATGCTCTAGTCATATTTAATTACACGTTTTGACAAGCATTGAATGCAAAATAAAATATGAAACATTCTGATGGCAACACAGTTGCTCCAAAGAATAATACTAATAATAGTTTTGTTTGACAGTGCTCTCAAAGTTGAAGAAACAGAAAAGTGTGGGATAGGAAGTGTTGA
Source organism: Triturus cristatus (assembly GCF_964204655.1). NCBI lineage: Eukaryota > Metazoa > Chordata > Amphibia > Caudata > Salamandridae > Triturus > Triturus cristatus. The sequence continues at coordinate 277,597,603 of NC_140580.1, read as the reverse complement.
GTCAGTGGGTGAGGGACAGGAAGACGGTAAGGTGACATGTATACATTTTCATACATGAAGTAGGATCTTTTTCAGCCTAGCATAGGTCAACTGTTCCTTTGATAAAAGACAGTGCTCAATTGTACATGTCATTCGTCACATTTAGTCCATTGAGCCTGTAGCGAGGTTTGCAAATGATCTACGTTTCGACCCCAAAGGGCCCAAAGATATCTTTTCAATAACTAACGAACTAATAGATTCAGGTGTGTGTGCGTGATTGGTGAAATGTTCGACAAGAGGAGCCCCTATTGTTTTACACCGGATTCTGCTGCAGTGTTGTAAGATCCTTTGTTTTATTTTCTGTCTGGTTTGTCCAATATATAGTTGGTCGCACGGGCAGATGATTGCATATATTACATCGCATGAGTTGCAGTTTCTGTGGGCTTTGAGATCTAATGTGTGTTGTTTGTAGTGGAATGTTTTAGTTTCAATTGACATTCTGCAAGCCTTGCATTTGGTGCATTTGTAATGTCCCACAACTTCAGGCATGTTCCACATACTTTGGATAGTGCGTGTCGGTGGACTCTCCAGGAATGAGCGAACAACATGATCTCTAATGTTTTTGGATTTTTTGAAAGGATGCATGGGAGGTTCCTGGGTATCAAGGTCGTTTGAGATGAGTCCCCAGTGACCATTGATGATTTTCTTTCTGTCATTGCTCCGGGTGCAGTATGTAGTGACACATATCATCCTGTTGTTGGTTGATCTATGTTGCTTGGGTGTTAGTAGTGTGTCTCTGTTATTAAACCATGCCCTTTTGTGCGCTCTTTTGGCAAGTCTCTTGGGATAGCCTCGTTCCATGAGGCATGTGATGAGATTGTCTGACTCGTTGAAGAAATCCTCCATATGTGTGCAGTTCCTACGAATCCGGAGAAACTGGCCGAATGGTAGGTTGTCACGGAGACCTCGTGTATGGTGGCTGGTATATCTCAGTAGGGTGTTACGTTCAGCTGGTTTCCTGAAAAGGGTGGTGTAGAGGTGGTCTTTAGCTACCTTGATGCTGATATCTAGGAAATCGATAGAGTGTCTATCAAAATGCATGGTGAATTTGATATCATCAGAGCGAGTGTCTAGCCACTCAAAGAAACTTTGAAGTTCCATCTCACCTCCTGTCCAAATAAGAAACACATCATCAATGTATCTTCTCCATTCGGTGACGTGACTACCGAACGGATTGGTTGTCGTGAAAATGTGGTTGTTTTCAAATTTGTAGAGAATCGCCAGATCGGGGGCAAAGGCCGCTCCCATCGCTACTCCTTTGCTTTGTATAAAGAATTCATTTTGGAAAATTAAGAAATTGCTCATCATGGCAACTTCAAGTAGCTCAAGTATGAAATCAGTGGGGACATTGGTGGGTTAATGTGTTCCTTCAAGTGCTGATCTCATGGAATCTAATGTTGGTTGCTGGGGAATACTCGTATAAAGTGATACGATGTCAAGTGTCACCAATAGTTGTTCGGTTGGATCAAAATCCAAATCATCTACTAGGTTGATTACCTGCATGGTGTCTCTAAGGTAAGTCCTTGTGGTCTCGGCAAGTGGTTTCAGAAAAAAGTCCACATATTTGCTCACTGGCTCGAGGATGAAACCGCACCCAGAGATAATGGGTCTTCCAGGAGGTTTTTGCAAATTCTTGTGGACCTTGGGTAGAGTATAGATGGTAGGGAGGTGTGGTTGATTTGTGTTGAGGTATCCGTATTCTTTGTCAGAAAGAAAACCTGATTCTTTCCCTTTCTCCGAGATCAATTTGATCCTTTTGCTGATGTCTTTGGTGGGAACCTTTCTGATGGTGGTATTGCTGATGCCATCCCTCAGCTGCGAATAGATTTCAGCTTTGTAATCTTCCATGTTCTGGGTCACGATGGCGCCACCCTTTTCCGCGGGTTTTAATCACAATGGTCTTGTTGTCCTTTAAGGTATCGAGTACTTCTTTCTCTACCTTGGTGATGTTGTGTTTCACATAAGTTTTAGTGGCACATGTATTCATGACATCGCGTAGTACGCTTTCAAATGTCAAGATTTTGTGGGACACCATATGTGAAGGAGGCATGAAAGTTGATGCTGGTCTCATCCCGGTGTTGGATGTTGATGTAGAGTGTGGCGAGTGTCTGTAAAAGTGTCTTAGGCGTACATTTCGAAAGAAACGGTATAGTTCTGCCTTTACATTGAAACGGTTAGCATGTGAAGTAGGCACGAAAGAAAGCCCTTTGTTGAGGATGCTTGTTTCAGCAGGAGATAAAAAGTGTGTGGATAAGTTGATAATAGGACTCTTTACCCTGTCTACCACCTGTATGTTCTCCTCCGGGTGTTGATCTCGCCGTGATTCTCTTGCTGAAATCTCACCTGTTTCGGATTCTGTATGTGCTGGCGGTCCACGTCCCAGTTCTGCTGGTACTGTCCTCTTTGAGACGCTCTGTTCCAATTGGATCCACGTCCTCTGGGGGGTCTCCATTGGGTGTTCTCTAAAAAAGGCGTTGCTCCTGTGTGTTGTTCTTGTGGCGGTTGGTACCAGGAGTGTTGATGTATCTTATCTACAAGAGTACTATTTCAAACAAGATACAAAAGGCCGTTTTTTCTACCGGGGTAGGGGAGGATATAGGGGAAACCGAAGGTTCACTAACTTCTCAGATTAATCTTACAGTACCGGAAGTGATTGCGACAAAGCGGGACCCAGTAGCGGATATCAACAACAACATCAAGACTTCTGGTACCAACCACCACAAGAACAACACACAGGAGCACCGCCTTTTTTAGAGAACACCCAATGGAGACTATAGTGAGTGCAGAGAACCAGGTCAGCAGAGCTGCTGTAGAGCTAGAGAAACCAGGTCAGCAGAGCCGTTGTAGAGCTAGAGAACCAGGTCAGCAGAGCTGCTCTAGAGCCTAAGAAGCAGGTCAGCAGAGCTGCTCTAGAACCAGAGATTCAGGCCAGCAGAGCTGCTCTAGAACCAGCGACCCAGGTCAGCAGAGCTGCTCTCGAGGCCGAGAACCAGGTTAGCAGAGCTGCTGTAGAGCCAGAGAAACCAGGTCAGCAGAGCTGCTTTAGAGGGAGAGAACCAGGTCACCAGAACTGCTTTAGAGCCAGAGAACCAGGTCAGCAGAGCTGCTCTAGCGCCAGAGAACCAGGTCAGCAGAGCTGCTTTAGAACCATAGGACCAGGTCAGCAGAGCTGCTCTAGAGGCAGAGAACCAGGTCAGCAGAACTGCTTTAGAGCCAGAGAACCAGATCAGCAGAACTCTTTAGAGGGAGAGAACCAGGTCTGCAGAACTGCTTTAGAGCCATAGAACCGGGTCAGCAGAGCTGCTTTAGAGCCAAAGAACCAGGTCAGCAGAGCTGTTGTAGAGCCAGAGAACCAGGTCAGCAGAGCTGCACTGTAGCCTAAGAACTAGGTCAGCAGAGCTGCTCTAGAGCCAGAGAACCAGGTCAGCAGAGCTGCTGTAGAGCCAGAGAAACCAGGTCAGCAGAGCTGCTTTAGAGGGAGAGAACCAGATCAGCAGAGCTGCTTTAGAGCCAGAGAACCAGGCCAGCAGAACTGCTTTAGAGCCAGAGTGCCATGTCAGCAGAGCTGCTCTAGAGCCAGAGAACCAAGTCAGCAGAGCTGCTTTAGAGCCATAGAACCAGGTCGGCAGAACTGCTTTAAAGCCAGAGAACCAGGTCAGCAGAGCTGCTATAGAGCCTAAGAACCAGGTCAGCAGAGCTGCTCTAGAGCCAGAGAACCAGGTCAGCAGAGCTGCTGTAGAGCCAGAGAAACCAGGTCAGTAGAGCTGCTTTAGAGGGAGAGAACCAGGTCAGCAGAGCTGCTCTAGAGGGAGAGAACCAGGTCAGTAGAGCTGCTCTTGAGCCTGACAACCATGTCAGCAGAACTGCTTTAGAGCCATAGAACCGGGTCAGCAGAGCTGATTTAGAGCCAGGGAACCAGGTCAGCAGAGCTGTTGTAGAGCCAGAGAACCAGATCAGCAGAGCTGCTCTGTAGCCTAAGAACTAGCTCAGCAGAGTTGCTCTAGAGCTAGAGAACCAGGTCAGCAGACCTGCTGTAGAGCCAGAGAAACCAGGTCAGCAGAGCTGCTTTAGAGGGAGAGAACCAGGTCAGCAGAACTGCTTTAAAGCCAGAGAACCAGGTCAGCAGAGCTGCTCTAGCTGACATTGACTGACTGACACTGACTGACACTGACTGACACTGACTGATTGACACTGACTGATTGACACTGACTGACACTGACACTGACTGACACTGACACTGATTGACACTGACTGACTAACAATGATTGACACTGATTGACTGACACTGACTGACTGACTGACACTGACTGACACTGATTGACTGACACTGACTGACACTGATTGACTGACACTGACTGACTGACTGACACTGCCTGACACTGACTGACTACTCTCTACTACTCTACTACTCACTCTCTACTACTCTCTCTACTACTCACTCTCTACTACTCTCTACTACTCACTCTCTACTACTCACTCTCTACTACTCTCTACTACTCACTCTACTACTCTCTACTACTCTCTCTCTACTACTCACTCTCTACTACTCTCTACTATTCACTCTCTACTACTCACTCTCTACTACTCACTCGCTATTACTTTCTACTACTCACTCTCTACTACTCTCTACTACTCTACTACTACTCTCTACTACTCACTCTCTACTACTCTCTACTACTCACTCTACTACTCTCTACTACTCACTCTCTACTACTCTCTCTCTACTACTCACTCTCTACTACTCACTCTACTACTCTCTACTACTCACTCTCTACTACTCTCTCTCTACTACTCACTCTCTAATATTCACTCTACTACTCTCTACCACTCACTCTCCACTACTCTCTCTCTGCTACTCACTCTCTACTATTCACTCTATATTACTCACTCCCTACTACTCGCTCTCTACTACTCTCTATTACTCACTCTCCACTATTCACTCTCTACTACTCTACTACTCTCTACTACTCTACTACTCTCTACTACTCTCTCTACTACTCACTCTCTACTACTCACTCTCTACTACTCTACTACTCTCTACTACTCACTCTCTACTACTCTCTACTACTCACTCTACTACTCTCTACCACTCACTCTTTACTACTCTACCAGTCACTCTCTACTACTCTCTCTCTACTACTCACTCTCCACTACTCACTCTCTACTACTCCCTCTCTACTACTCTCCACTACTCTCTACTACTTGTCACTCTCTACTACTCTCTCTACTTCCCACTTTCTACTACTCTCTAATATGCACTCTCTACTACTCACTCTCTACTACTCACTCTCTACTACTCTCTACTACTCTCTACTACTCTCTCTACTACTCACTCTCTACTACTCTCTACTATTCACTCTCTACTACTCACTCGCTATTACTTTCTACTACTCACTCTCTACTACTCTCTACTACTCTACTACTACTCTCTACTACTCACTCTCTACTACTTACTCTCTACTACTCTCTACTACTCACTCTACTACTCTCTACTACTCACTCTCTACTACTCTCTCTCTACTACTCACTCTCTAATATTCACTCTACTACTCTCTACTACTCACTCTCTACTACTCTCTCTCTACTACTCACTCTCTAATATTCACTCTACTACTCTCTACCACTCACTCTCTACTACTCGCTCTCTACTACTCTCTATTACTCACTCTCCACTATTCACTCTCTACTACTCTACTACTCTCTACTACTCTACTACTCTCTACTACTCTCTCTACTACTCACTCTCTACTACTCACTCTCTACTACTCTACTACTCTCTACTACTCACTCTCTACTACTCTCTACTACTCACTCTACTACTCTCTACCACTCACTCTCTACTACTCTACCAGTCACTCTCTACTACTCTCTCTCTACTACTCACTCTCCACTACTCACTCTCTACTACTCACTCTCTACTACTCTCTACTACTCTCTACTACTTGTCACTCTCTACTACTCTCTCTACTTCTCACTTTCTACTACTCTCTAATATGCACTCTCTTCTACACACTCTCTACTACTTGCTCTCTACTACTCGCTCTCTACTACTCTCTATTACTCACTCTACTACTCACTCTCTACTACTCTCTACTACTCACTCTACTACTCACTCTCTACTACTCTCTACTACTCACTCTCTACTACTCCACTACTTTCTACTACTCACTCTCTACTACTCACTCTCTACTACCCTCTCTACTACTCACTCTACTACTCACTCTCTACTACTCTCTCTCTACGACTCTCTACTACTCACTCTACACTACTCTCTACTACTCTCTCTCTGCTACTCACTCTCTACTACTCTCAAACACTCACTCTCTACTACTCACTCTCTACTATGCTCTACTACTCTCTACTACTCACTCTAAGTACTCTCTACTACTCACTCTACTACTCACTCTCTACCACTCTCTACTACTCTCTCTCTACTACTCTCTACCTCTTCCTCTCTACCTCTACCTCTCTACCTCTACCTCTCTACCTCTACACCTATACCTCTACACCTCTACCTCTACTCCTCTACCTCTCTCTACACGCACACATATGCACATATATATAGGAAATATATATGCATGTGCATTTATATATATGTATGTGTATTACCTACTGGCTGTCGACAGTAGATAGTTATAGTTAGGACCTATTATCCATAGAAAATCCGCAACATTCTATTTGGAATAACTTTCGCTCCGGTTAACAAATCTTCGCGAAAATTTCAAAACTCGTGGCCCGCTCCGGCCCACTCCTATCCTGAAAGTCTTGGGTGATTCGTCAAGCGGGCGCCTAGAATAAAGGGGGGTCCCAAAACATGTTTTCCCGATGCAATTTTCCATAGGGACCGTTAGTCTCACCTACAGCCCGAACTGCTGAACGGAATTACACCAAATTTGGCAAAGAGGTAGCCCTTGGTTCACACATGTGCCTTTTGGTTAAATGGTGTAAATCCGTTCAGTAGTTCCTGAGAAATTCAAAAGTAAAAAGATAGATATATCTAGGGCGGCGGATCTTTCCGAGCACGAGCTTTATGCTAATTGGCTGTCAACACTTCAAACCAGGAAGTGTTGGCAGCCATCTTGTGCCTCGGTAACCGAGGCACAAGAAAGCAGTGAAAAAAACACAAAAAGGGGGCAGGGTAGATACACCCCGACCCCCTAGGCCTGCTCAGGGGGTCCCACAAGGACCCCCAAGCCCCCAACAATTTTTTTGTTGCTTTTTTAAAAAATCGCGGGAAGCGCATCCTGCAGTGAAAAAAAAATAACGAAGCACGGGCTTCCGCGCTTCATTTTTAATTAGCCCCTGGGGGGCCACGTCCCGGGGGCAACATGCATATTTGAATTGGGGGGCACAGAGGGACCCCTCAGCCCCAGAAAACGCCACCCCTGGTGCTTTAATATACATAGGTGGGGGGCTAAAGAAAATAAAACTGTGTGGGGGGCTTGAGCCCCCCCACACGCCCCAGGGACCGCCACCTCCCCGGGGCACTAAATATTTAACATAGGGCCCCCAAGCCCTGGCGACCACCACCCCCCGGGGCTTTAAATTAAGTGGGAGGGTGCCCACCCCCGTTACACTGTAGTTTGCAATGACAGGGCGGGAGCCTCGCGACTCCCACCCTGTCATTGCACACTGCTTTGCGTCATTGAAGCGAGAGCAGGGAAACCTAATCTCGCTTCAACGAAGCAAAGCAGATTGCTTTTCCACATGGGGAGCAGCTAACATGTGGAAAAGCAATGCCGGCTCCCGCAGGACGTGTGCTGGGACTGTTGGGGGATTGGGGACCCCCCCACAGTCCCCAACAAAGTGAACAGCCCCGGGGGATGGGGTCCCCGGGGCTATTAGTGGCCCGGGAGGGGGGCCACGCTGCCCCCCTCCCCAAAATAAAAAAATATATATATTTTTTTTAAACCAAAGGCCGGCCCCGGGGGATGGGGTCCCCGGGCCCATAGGTGGCCTGAGGAGGGGGCCAATGCAGCCCCCCTCCAAAAGATACAAAAAACAAATTAAAGGCCATGCCCCAGGGGATGGGGTCCCCGGGGCGGATTAAGGCCTCGGAAGGGGAGCCACGCGGCCCCCTTCCAATTTTTTTTTTTTTTAATTTAGGCGCAGGCCCTGGGGGATGGGGTCCCCAGCGCCAATAAATTTGAAAAAGAAGGGGGGTCACACAGCCCCCTTCTTAAAAAGAAAAAGAAAAACGGGATCGCGGAGGCCACGCCCCCTTCTTGCTGCACTCTGCAAACGTGCCCTCTGGCGCGTTTGCAGATGGGGAACGAATTCCCCTTGAATACTGGGGGTCCCTGGGGGCCAACTAGCCCACAAGGAACCTCCAGTATGTGCTAGGGGGCTGCGTTGGAGAGAGGTGTTTTGAGGCCACGCCCCTTTTTACACCTCTCTGCAATGCAGCTCTGTGGCACTTAATGGAGGTAGCTGGTGGGCTAGTTGCTCCCCAGGGACCCTCAGGATTCAAGGGGAGTTAATCCCCCAACTTAAAACGTGCCACGGGGCGCATTTGCACAGTGGTGAAGGGAGGGGGCAGGGCCTGAGGTGACATGTGTGCAAACATGCCCTGTGGCACGTTTTAAGTTGAGGGATTAATTCCTCTTCAATCCTGAGGGTCCCTGGGGGCCAACTAGCCCATCAGGTACCTCCAGTAAGCGCCATGGGGCTGTGTTGATGAGTGTTGTAAAAAGGGGCGTGGCCTCTGAACACCTCTCTGCAACGCAGCTCCCTGGCGCAGACTGGAGGTACCTGGTGGGCTAGTTGGTCCCCAGGGACCCTCAGGATTGAAGAGGAATTAATTCCCCAACTTAAAATGCGCCACAGGGCGTGTTTGCACACATGTCACATGGCACCTCAGGACCCGCCCCCTTACTTCACCATTGTGCAAACGCGCCCCCAGGCGAGTTGTAAGTTGGGGAATTACTTCCCCTTCAATACTGAGGGTCTCAGAGGGCCAACTAGCCCACCAGGAATCTCCAGTATGTGCCAGAGAGCTGTGTTGCAGACAGGTGTTCAGAGACCACGCCTCTTTTTACACCTCTCTGCAACGCAGCTCTGTGACAGAGTACCATATTTGAATCCATTGACACACCAATACAAGTTTCTAAAAACCCACTCAGTGATTCCTAAATCTAAACACACATCTAATCACTTACCTATAGATTCACTCATACATGCTGTCAATGATCATTAGAACACTATCAATATACTTATACACCTATATCGACATTACACACCAGCACACATCATATTCACCTATGCAGTCATCCTACTCACTTATCCAAACAATGGATCATACTTACATTTAGTCAGCTGCACAAATATACAAACACCACTTCATTTATTCATATAGATAGTAACTCATACTTAGTGTGTTATAAAATCACTATTACAAGTATACAGTTATCCATACAGTCACTCATACAATCACTGAGTCTTATGTATACTTATTTATATACAACAACTGTCACATACACTGCCTTTTATTTTTCTAGTTTGTTGGACATGTACCAGTGAGAGATATATTTGCTTATCACCACACCCATAAAGATATTCACTCACCCAAACAACTATTATAACATGCAGTCTTAACCTCATATATCTACTGAATCAACTATTCACACATCTTTGGGCAGTCACACCCCCACTGAACCACACACACATTCACTCTCCCATACAAATACTCAGTTAACTAATCAATAACTAATATTGACCTTCACGTAGCTAGTAACCAACTGGTGCAGCAGTTTACACAACAACTGACAAAGTGATAAAGATATTCACACAGTTTAATCACTATCCAATATACTTAGTGAGACACTATAAATTACACTGCTACTAAATCCTCCATCCAGATATTTATATATCCACTCATTCTTCAATGCAGATTGCTATATATATAATACATATTTAAATAATGAACCAAACCAAATTCACTGGCTGATGTCATCAGTGATGTCATCAGTGATGTCATTTGAGAGGTCATCAGTGATGTCATCAGTGATGTCACTGACCATGTCATGAATTATGTAATATGTGACATCATCAGCAGTGGATTGCGGGCGCGTGAGTTATCGTTAGCAGAACTAACTATAACGGAGGAATTTCAATGGTTTTGTACGAGTGAAATGTCCAGCTAACTATAACACCCCTGAAACCTATGGTTTTTTCAGTGAATTTTCAACATTTTTTAAATGCTAATTCCTAACTATAACGTGCCTGAAACCTATAGTTTTTTCAGTAAATATATATATATATACACATATATAAACATATACATATTCTGCATATCTATATAAATACAAATATAAATACATGCATACATATACATATACATATAACCAAGTATCCTGAAACGGTTCCAGATAGAACCCAAAAAGCAGGTACGGACCACAGCGTGGAAGTTGAATTTTCTTTATTTGGTGTGCAGATTAAAGTGCATAGTGCAAAATAATTCGCAAGTGCTCAGCCTGACGCGTTTCGACTGCCCCACGGCAGTCTTGATCACATGACGCGCAGGACCAATCAATGGCTATATATAAGGTGCCCAATCAGAGAACCGCTTACAAAATTGTCAATAAAGTTTTCAAATAAGTATAGACATAGGACTTGGATTTAACAAAATATAAAAGCGTGGTTTCTCACAGGCAATTTTACATTTGTCAAACATTTCATAATAAAAATTGTATTACACAAAGATAGGTATAGAAGTCTAAATAATGCAAAATAAGAACATAGTGTTCCTATACGCTTTTTTTCCATATTTGGAACATATCATTAAGCATTTGTCATACCATGTATTATTATATGTAGTGGGTTGTGAAAATCAGAATAATAACTAAGAACATAGTGTTCGTTAATAATAATTCACAACTTCAAGACATCACATAAATAAGAAAACCACCTATCTAATGTCGTTGACCATATATTCCAGCATAGTGCATCTATATCGAAATATTGTAGCTTTGCAAAATTGCTGTTACATAGTTATAATTATAAAATATTGTTGATTACACAAGTTCATTGAAATATTTATCATGTTCTGCGGTATCTCTCAGAAAAGTGCAAAATAGTGCAAATAAAGTGCTAATGTTAAAGTGCATCTTCATCGTAAACTTATATATACACAAATCAATGAGTATAAAATACATAGCAGATTATGATAGACGTTACACAAGTTCTCCCATGTTTCAATTAGTTGAGAATATGATGTTTATGCAGTTATACACGTCATCTTCTTCAAGATTCTTTCTCACAAGAAGCATCTGATGAGACAAGGAAATCAATTTTATGGATTACAATAAAATGCAGACCTTAAAAAATTTGTATTACTCTTCTGACAGGTAATAACATATAGGTCTAAGTAAAACCAATAAATAACAGCCCCAAAATTACACAGTTGCACAAATTTTAATAAAATGATGTCTAAAATGAGCCAAATCCAGGAGCCCAAAAACCAACACCCAATCCCACATAAAACCAGATAAAATCTAGAGACCTAGATAAAAACCTGGCAAACGTAGGGATAAAAGCGCCAGTCTAAAAGCAAACCAGGACTTCACCCACCATCAACATCCCCATAAATATATAGTTGAATTAATTCATTATAAAAAGTTGTGCAAATCTTCATTGTTATTCAGCCCATTTGGCATTTTGGTGTCTAATAACATGATAAATTCAGACTCCACTTGTCTTAGCCTTTTTTCCCTATTACCCCCTCTGATGTTCTTGGGTATCGCACTGATGACATAATAACTGAGGTCATTGAGGTTGTTGTTGTGCACCAATTTTAAATGTCGCGCTACAGGGTAAGTGGGATCGGCATTGACCACTGCTCTAAGGTGTTGTAAAATCCTGTTAAAAACTTGCAACTTAGTGCTGCCGACATATAATAACTGGCAGGTGCATTCTAAAATATAGATTGCATATTCTGTTCTGCAAGTGAAATGTCCTTTTATTTTAACTGGATTAGAACTAAAAGCTGTGACATATTCAGAAACATTTTTCCCAAATTTGCACGCGTGACAAGAGTTGCACTTAAAAAAACCATGTCTAGCTGTTAACCATGTGTTTGAAATCAATACCTCAGGACTATTTTTTACTAGAGCATCCCTCATTGAGGGGGCCCTTCTAAATGTCAGCAGAGGGAGTTCCGGCAGAATTTGTGACATAGTGATGTCTGTCCGAATTATGGGCCAATTTTTATATAAAATTCTACGAATCCGTCTCTCTTGTGTACTATAGTTTGTTATTAACCTGATGTTACTTATAGATTCCACATTAGTGGAATCGGTATCATTAGTACTTTGCCTTAGTGAATCTTGGGCCTCATGATCAATGTGCTGCTGGGCAACTGGAATACTGTTGTTCGCTTTTTCTCGAGCTGCATTCAGATCAGAAGCCACATAACCCTTATTTAGGAATCTTTCAAACGTTTCTTTTTGGCAAGTTATGAGATCGTCTTCATGACTACAGATTCGTTTAATTCTTAAAAATTCCCCAAAGGGGATACTGCGAATAAGGTGGCGAGGATGGGAACTTCTAGCATGTAATACTGAGTTCCCAGCTGTTACTTTTCTGTGCAATTTGGTATGTATTGTGCCCTCCCTAATGAAAATTTCAACATCCAGGAATTGCACTTTAGTGTTGCTAATGTCTGAAGTGAATTTAAGATTCAATGTATTTTTGTTGATTTCTTCCACAAAGTTTTTGGCTGATTCGATGGTACCTTTCCAAATTAAACAAACATCATCTATAAATCTCCACCAGTGGAGGACATGTTGTTCAAACATAACCCTGTGGACGACCCTTAGAACATGCTCCTCCCACCAGCCCACGTGTAAACACGCGTAACTGGGGGAGAAGCATGCTCCCATCACCACGCCGCGAAGCTGCTGGAAAACTTCCTTATTGAATAAAAAGTAGTTATTTGTCAAACAAGTGGTAATCATTTTTACAATCATTTTGTTGTGTTCGTACATATGTATACTTCTTTTGTCCGAATAAAATTGGACTGCACTTGTACCATCACAGTGGTTAATGCTGGTATACAATGAACAAATGTCCATCACTATAAGGTGGCAGTCAATCTCCCATTTGACATTTTTCAATTTGGTTAAAAAGTGTCCAGTGTCCTTTATATAAGAAGGCAGATTTTCCACAAATTCATGTAAGAAGTAGTCTACGTATTTTGACATAGCTTCTAGTAGACTCTTTTGTGCAGATATTATAGGTCTGCCTGGGACTGGTGTTATGTTTTTATGTACTTTAGGGATAAAGTATAAAATGGGAGTCATAGGATGGTCATTCTTTAAAAAGTTGTATTCATTTTTAGTCAATAATCCCACTCGTTTCCACTGCAGTAACTCGTCAAATACATTGTCTTTGATTTGGCGCAATTCCTGGAAGTTAGCTTTCCTGTAACAACTGGCATCATTGAGGTGATGCCAAGCTTCTTCCAGATTGAGAGATCTGGGCCATAGGACGATATTACCGCCCTTATCTGCTTTATTGATAATCACTTCTGTGTGTTTCTGAAGTTTGTGAATGAGTTTAGTATATTGTAACTCAGAATACTTGTAGCGTCTTTTTTGTTTGAGAGCATTGCTATTCAATTTCTTGAGATCTTCAATCATGCAATCACTGAATACATCGATCGCATCCCGTGGCATCATTGGGATAAATGTTGAGGGAGGTTTAAATGGACTGTTAGCTGGAATGTTACACAAAAGGCCTGTTTCACAAAGGTCTTCCTGTGTTGAATTACCTGTGAGGTTAGTCTCATTAGCCAAAGAATGCACTGCTAATACCGTGCCTACATCAGAGGCTTGCAGATTTGGATATAATCCATGTGGTGGTCTAGTCTGTACTGCAATATTCGCTGCATTTTTGAGTTGAAAATGTTTTTTTAGCTTTAATTTGCGGATGAATTTGAATACATCCACTCTCGTTTGAGTATATTTAAAACGAGTAGGTGGACAAAATGACAAACCTAAAGCTAACAGTTGTTGTTCAGCAATGGATAGGGTTATTTCTGATAAGTTGAACACAGTATTATCAACAACATCGTCATTTACCTTATTTATTTCCGGTTGCTGTAATTTTTCTTGCCTCTTCCTCTGTAATTTGATTTTCCGCCTCTGTTTCCTCCGTTGGTTCTTTCTGCTTCTTGACCCGCTGTTAAGTTCCGTGGTCTCAGAGTTTGCCGGCGGTCTTCCACTAAAAAAGATAGCTCTTCCCCTGGTGCAAAATTAGTGGGTATTTGAGTTGTTTTACGTCCCATATTATCGTCTGATCCAATGCTGCTCTCCACACTACTAGATTCTACTGAGGAAAGATTGTCATCCATTTGCACGGGAGAAATCGATGCTCCAATGGTGTCACTTTCAACATTTGTTAAAGCTCGGCGTTTTATGTTATCGAATTTTTTCGAGAAAGTGAACACGCGTCCAGTCTCGTAATCTTTCTTGTCCCTTGCAAATTTATAGATTTTTCTTTCTTTTATAGATTCCTCATGTTTATTCAATCTAGATTGTATTTCTTCACGACCTTTCTTTATTTGTTCTTTGTTCTAATTTTTTTCCAATAAAGCGTTGACTTCCTCTATTTCTTTTAGTATTGTTTCTCTGTCAATTTCCGTGTATTTTATCAAAATTAATACCATATTCATAGAGGCATCAAGGTTATTAGTTGCCCACTCCTTCAACATCATTGGATTGGGATTTTCAAATGAGGGCGCAATCATTATTCTTAATCCTCGCGGGACTCACCCAACCTCTTTATACTTTTCCAGTGATTTTCTCTCCCACCACTTAGTCATTTCGGTACGATGAAGTTTTTCTAGCTTCTTTAACATAGATTTGACATCGTTGCCATGGCTCAAATTGGTGTCTTGAACGGCACTTGTATTTTCTAATCTTGAAACATTTGAAAACAGAGCGTCTGCTGCTGTTTCTCGGTCCTTCAGCGCGTCTGCTGACGATAACATAGCTCGCTAATCTGCATGCAAAAACCAATTGTTCAGAAAGTTGCTTTTCGTTACGTGAACACAGTTGTTTCCACTATCTCCTCCACCTGCAATGCTTCCTGGTCAACCTCTGAGCAGCTTACCGTAGGGATTAGACAGTCCGGTACCTTAAGTGTCCTCCGACGCCTCGGGTCCTTACGTACACATCCTCACGGCAGCCAAGTTCAGATCCGGTTTGCTTGAGTGATGTAATATGTGACGTCATCAGCAGTGCATTGCGGGGGTGTGAGTTATAGTTAGTTGAACTAACTATAACAGGGGAATTTCTAGGGTTTTGTACAAGGGAAATGTTCAGCTAACTATAACGCCCCTGAAACTTATGTTTTTTTTAGTGAATTTCTAAGGTTTTTTAAATGCCAATTCCTAACTATAACGTGCATGGTTTTTTCAGTGAATTTCAAAGGTTTTTTAAATGCTAATTCCTATCTATAACTTATCTCTAAAGCTATGATGTTTAATGATTTTCATTGGATTTCTACATTTTTCTAATTCAGTGTGTCAATTTCTTTAATTATGTTTTTTTTAAATACTTTTTTGTCACCATTTGTTTTACTAATTTTAACAGTTAATTCTTTTAAAAATTAAAAAATATTATTTGTTTTTAATGGGTTTTTAAAAAAAAATTGTAATTTAAAAAAATATTATTTTGTAAACTATGTTTTAAACTATATTTTCAATACTTTATTATTATTTTTTTTCTATTTTTTGGGGGATTCGCGCTCCCTATGCGCACCGTTCTTGATCCCTGCGCGAAAGCGTTGGGTACGTGTTTGGTGCGCGATTGCAATGCGACCGGTACACGACTCCACGCCTATACGCGACACATACGATGCCCGTTACGCGTCGCTTGCGCGCTTCCGCGATATGTCATGTGCGTGTATGACGTGGTGGATGCGCGAATCCCGCGAAATATTTTACATTTAAAAATATATATATATGTATTTCATGTGAATATTAATTGAAGACAAACTCTAAACTACTCATAAAAGTAATGTATTTTTACTTCTAATCCTATATTCCTTTTAAATTCAATTTCGGGGATGCGCGCTCGGTGCGTGCTGCCTATGTGCACGGTGCGCGGATCCTATGTGACCTGAAAAAAAGAGATTTGATTGGTTCATTACACTTCCTGTTCTAACTATTGAAAGACCCCACCCATTTCAATCATTCTTCTTTGACCTTCTTTGGAGGAGCATCTCTTTGCAGAGAAGAAGCTTTTTTGGACTAAGTTTACACTTAGCTCAAACTTTTTTTTTACAAACAATGGCTTCAGGGTAGCAGGCATCTCCAGGATCTCCTCATTCTCTGCACTGTGCACATGTCAGCAAAACCAAAGAATGGCAAAGTTTCCCTCTCATTTTCCACACATATACATGTAAACATCAAATCACATTCCTTCCCACATAAATGCAAAAGCTAACACACATTTCTATTGGTTAAACATTTCAACCCTTCCCAAATGACATAAATTTGAACCCTACCCCCAATCTGCCTTCTGCCTGTTTTCATAGAAACAGGTCATGGAACACTGAACTGAGCACACAGGTCGCAAGTTCAGCACACAATGTTGCTAATCAAAACAGCAAGTGTGCTTGACTTTTCAACATATCAGCATATCATATATAATGTTCCTTTCAATCAATTTTTGTTAACCAATAAGAATCATGAGTTTAAAAAACAGAAACATGCACCCTACCTTTCAGTGTAGAAGGTTGTCAAACAACCAATGCTTTCTTGTCTTTTTTCAAAACTGCATCTTACTTTTCAAACTGCCATTTCATTTACAGAAACCATCTGAGTGCATCCAGACCTCCCTTCAAGATGCTTAGAGTGTGGATTGTGGGACACAGCTATATTTTCTGGAGCCAAAGGTATGCAGAAAACAAAGGCATTCACAAAGACCTAGGTTTGCCAATTGTAGACATTAAATGGATTGGACAGAGAGGGTTAAAGTGGCACCAATTGATGCCATTGGTAAAATACTTTATGCATATCCAACATCCTGACCTCATAATAGTGCACTGTGGTGGCAATGACCTAGGCACTTTGACTGGGGTAGGTCTGGAAATGCTTATGAAGGACACCTTTGCAAAATTGATATCACTGTTTCCCAAAACTGCCTTTGTGTATTCTAACATATGTCAAAGGCAGAAATGGAACTGGTCCAATCATTTTTGTCCACAAATTGAGAAAGCTAGGAAACGTGAATAAATCTGTTTCTGCTTTTCTCCGAGACTATAGAATGGGGTCCATTTACAATAACAATCTGCGCTTTCATATGCAAGAGATGTATAGGAGAGATGGAGTACACTTTACTGATGAAGGAAACACAGTCTTCCTCAACAACTTTAGACTCTGTATAGGTACTTACTTATAAGTACCAAAAACTCTCAATGAACACAACAGCTCTTTTTAGAGCCACTCAAGAACAAAACACTTAAGCTTGATGTTTATCTCCCAAAAATTTCATTTTTTTCCCTTGTATCCGTGCACCCAACGCGAGAGAAATCGTGCATCCAATGCGTTAGGATGCGCGACTCCTAATTTTACCGTAAAAAAAAATAGCCCCTATCACAAATTTTTATTATCCCCGGGGACCCCATTCCCCAGGGCTTATAAAAAACATGTTGGGGACCGTGGGGGAGCCCCAACTCCCCCACGGTCGCAGCCAGCTCCCCACATCCTTCGGTAGCCGGCATTGCTTTTCCACATGGGGAGCTGCTGACATGCAGCTCCCCGTGTGGAGAAGCAATATCGTTTGGATTTTGAAAGAGAGAGCAGGTTTCCCTGCTCTCTCTTTCAAAATCCTAACAAAGTTTGCTATGGGAGGGCGGGAGACTCCCGCCCTCTCATAGCAAACAACAGTGTCCTGGGGGTGGGCACCCAGGACAATGTAGGAGCCGGCCCTGGGGGGTGGCAGTCCCCAGGGCCCTCGAGGGCTCCAGGAGGGGGGCCACACAGGCCCCCTCCCCCATTAGTTTGTAAACATTTTGCCCCCGGGATTTGGCCCACCCAGGGCTAATTATTAACGAAGCGCGGATCCGCGCATTTTGCCATTTTTTTTTTAAAAAGGGGGCCCCAGGGGCTCCTTTTGGGACCCTCTAAGCAACACTAGAGGGTCAGAGTATTTCTACCCTGCCCCCTTTACATCTTTCACACACTTATTTCCCTTACTTAATCAGCCTCGCTTCTACCGAGGCACAAAATGGCTGCCAACAGTTCCTGGTTTCGAATGTAGACAGACATTTGACAGCCAATTAGCATTCAGCGCATGATCGGGAGGGTGCGTGCTCGGTTCGCAGAGGGTGCGCTTAGGGTGCGGGGAGGGTGCGCGGATCCTCCGAGGCCATAGATTTATCTATCTTTTTTAGTCTAATTTTCTCAGGAACTACTGAACGGATTTACACCATTTATACAAAAGGCACGAGTCTGAACTGAGGACTACCTCTTTGCCAAATTTGGTGTAATTCCGTTCAGCAGTTCGGGCTGTATGTGCGTCAACATGTCCTAAGGGAAATTGCCTGGGGAAAACGCGTTTTGGGACCCCCCTCTTTTCTCGGCCCCTGCTTGATGAATCACCACGAAACTTTCAGGATAGGAGCGGACCGGAGCTGGCCAAAAGTTTGGAAAGTTTCGCAAAGATTCGTCAACCGACGCCAGACTTATTGGGAATAGAATGTTGCGGATTTCCTATGGAAAATAGGTCCTAACTATAACTACCTACTGGCGACCACCAGTAGGTAATGTGTGTATATATATATATATATATATATATATATATTCACTGAAAAAACCATAGGTTTCACACATGTTATAGTTAGCGGAAATTTTACTGATAAAAAACCAATGAAATTGCCCCGTTATAGTTAGTGCTGGCAACTATAACTCACGCGACCGCAATCCTCTGCTGATGCTAATACTGTATTTAGACACTTATTTGGCCATGTCTTCTTCCATACATTTTTAGCTATACATATATTACAAATATTTTTTTTTATAAAGACACATATGTCATCAGCAGAAGATTGCGGTCGCGTGAGTTATAGTTGCCAGCACTAACTATAACGGGGCAATTTCATTGGTTATCAGTAAAATTTCCGCTAACTATAACATGTGTGAAACCTATGGTTTTTTCAGTGAATTTGCAAGGTTTTTTAAATGCTAATTCCTAACTATAACGTGTGTGAAACCTATGGTTTTTTCAGTGAATTTGTACGGTTTTTTAAATGCTAAGTTACTTTACGCCATTCGAGGCGTGCGCGCCCACTTAACGCAGTGCGTTCCGTGCACGGTTTTTATCAACTTTAATAAGCCCTGTACATTTGGTGGCCTTCGGCCACCAAAAGCACAGGGGGTGGGGTCAATGTGGATAGTGTTTTTTTTATTTCGATTTTATAATTTCATGTTGCCAAAATATAGTTTTTTTACTGATTTAATAAGCCCTGCACATTTGGTGGCCTACGGCCACCAAAAGCACAGGGGGTGGGGTAAGTGTGGATAGTGTTTTTTTTATTTTTATTTTTTACCGTACGCTTACGGTAAGCGTACGGTAAGCGTACTCGGCGAAATTGCCGAAAAAAAAATAAAACCGTTTTTGCTCTTGGGGGATGTTTGGGGACTCCCTCAACATGACTATGTGGGAGGGAGTTGTCAAAACAGCCCCGTAACATGTTTTTGGGCATCATGTTTGATAAATAACACTCAGTGCGAGAGACAAAATGGCGGACGCCGCTTCCTGGTTTCGGCCGATTCGAATGTTTACTAAGATCTAAGAGCCAATCAGAATCGCGCTCGCGCACGCCACCGTACGCGTACGGTAAGCGTACGGTAAGCGTACCGTAAGCGGGCTCAGATATATATATTGATTTAAAGGCTATTTTCTCAGAATCTACTGAACAGATTTACACCAAACCTACAAAAGGCACTTCCTTGACATAGGGACTACCTCTCTGCCAAATTTCTAGTAATTCTGTTCAGCCGTTCGGGCTGTAGCTCGTTCTAAAGGTCCTATGGAAAAATGCATGGGAAAAACGCGTTTTGGGACCCCCCTTTTATCTCAGCCCCCGCTTGACGAATCCCCCCGAGACTTTCAGGGTAGGAGCGGAGCGTAGCGCCCCACCTATTTTGAGAAATTCGCGAGGATTCATCGACCGGCGCCAAAGTTATTCAAAATAGAATGTTGCGGATTTCCTATGGAAAAGGGGTCCTAACTATAACTACCTACTGGCGACTGCCAGTAGGTAATATATATATATATATATATATATATATATATATATATATATATATTCCCATAGTTTTACTCCCTTGCTTGGAGGCGCACTCAGGAAACAAGCAGGACCCCATTTTTTGTTGCAGAGTCCTTTAATTTCAGCAAACCGGCATTCTTTTAAAACCAATACAGATGCCCTACGCGTTTCAGTGCTGTCTTGCACCTTGTTCACGGGCTGGTGTGCTATTTACTGGCAGTTCTCGAGGGCGCCAGGTCAGCTCCTTTAAATATCAGTTGCTCGCCCCCTGGTGGGCTTGCTTCGGTGCAAAACTATTCAAAGGCATTATGGAGCTTGAAGTCTTCCTTCGTGTACCGACGCCCTGCATTGACAGCTGCCATCAATAGTACCTTCATTTTAATTCTTTTTATAATTATTACCCTCCAGTGGGTTGTTTGTGAAGAATCCAGTTTTCCATTCACGCTGTTTAAACTTGATCCTCTGCTTCGTGCTGAGACTCCGGTGCCTCGCAGCAGCCCATGTTACTTTAATGGCGGTGCAGTCTCCACGACCGAGAATTGGCCGTAATATGTATTCCCATAGTTTTACTCCCTTGCTTGGAGGCGCACTCAGGAAACAAGCAGGACCCCATTTTTTGTTGCAGAGTCCTTTAATTTCAGCAAACCGGCATTCTTTTAAAACCAATACAGATGCCCTACGCGTTTCAGTGCTGTCTTGCACCTTGTTCACGGGCTGGTGTGCTATTGATGGCAGCTGTCAATGCAGGGCGTCGGTACACGAAGGAAGACTTCAAGCTCCATAATGCCTTTGAATAGTTTTGCACCGAAGCAAGCCCACCAGGGGGCGAGCAACTGATATTTAAAGGAGCTGACCTGGCGCCCTCGAGAACTGCCAGTAAATAGCACACCAGCCCGTGAACAAGGTGCAAGACAGCACTGAAACGCGTAGGGCATCTGTATTGGTTTTAAAAGAATGCCGGTTTGCTGAAATTAAAGGACTCTGCAACAAAAAATGGGGTCCTGCTTGTTTCCTGAGTGCGCCTCCAAGCAAGGGAGTAAAACTATGGGAATACATATTACGGCCAATTCTCGGTCGTGGAGACTGCACCGCCATTAAAGTAACATGGGCTGCTGCGAGGCACCGGAGTCTCAGCACGAAGCAGAGGATCAAGTTTAAACAGCGTGAATGGAAAACTGGATTCTTCACAAACAACCCACTGGAGGGTAATAATTATAAAAAGAATTAAAATGAAGGTACTATTGATGGCAGCTGTCAATGCAGGGCGTCGGTACACGAAGGAAGACTTCAAGCTCCATAATGCCTTTGAATAGTTTTGCACCGAAGCAAGCCCACCAGGGGGCGAGCAACTGATATTTAAAGGAGCTGACCTGGCGCCCTCGAGAACTGCCAGTAAATAGCACACCAGCCCGTGAACAAGGTGCAAGACAGCACTGAAACGCGTAGGGCATCTGTATTGGTTTTAAAAGAATGCCGGTTTGCTGAAATTAAAGGACTCTGCAACAAAAAATGGGGTCCTGCTTGTTTCCTGAGTGCGCCTCCAAGCAAGGGAGTAAAACTATGGGAATACATATTACGGCCAATTCTCGGTCGTGGAGACTGCACCGCCATTAAAGTAACATGGGCTGCTGCGAGGCACCGGAGTCTCAGCACGAAGCAGAGGATCAAGTTTAAACAGCGTGAATGGAAAACTGGATTCTTCACAAACAACCCACTGGAGGGTAATAATTATAAAAAGAATTAAAATGAAGGTACTATTGATGGCAGCTGTCAATGCAGGGCGTCGGTACACGAAGGAAGACTTCAAGCTCCATAATGCCTTTGAATAGTTTTGCACCGAAGCAAGCCCACCAGGGGGCGAGCAACTGATATTTAAAGGAGCTGACCTGGCGCCCTCGAGAACTGCCAGTAAATAGCACACCAGCCCGTGAACAAGGTGCAAGACAGCACTGAAACGCGTAGGGCATCTGTATTGGTTTTAAAAGAATGCCGGTTTGCTGAAATTAAAGGACTCTGCAACAAAAAATGGGGTCCTGCTTGTTTCCTGAGTGCGCCTCCAAGCAAGGGAGTAAAACTATGGGAATACATATTACGGCCAATTCTCGGTCGTGGAGACTGCACCGCCATTAAAGTAACATGGGCTGCTGCGAGGCACCGGAGTCTCAGCACGAAGCAGAGGATCAAGTTTAAACAGCGTGAATGGAAAACTGGATTCTTCACAAACAACCCACTGGAGGGTAATAATTATAAAAAGAATTAAAATGAAGGTACTATTGATGGCAGCTGTCAATGCAGGGCGTCGGTACACGAAGGAAGACTTCAAGCTCCATAATGCCTTTGAATAGTTTTGCACCGAAGCAAGCCCACCAGGGGGCGAGCAACTGATATTTAAAGGAGCTGACCTGGCGCCCTCGAGAACTGCCAGTAAATAGCACACCAGCCCGTGAACAAGGTGCAAGACAGCACTGAAACGCGTAGGGCATCTGTATTGGTTTTAAAAGAATGCCGGTTTGCTGAAATTAAAGGACTCTGCAACAAAAAATGGGGTCCTGCTTGTTTCCTGAGTGCGCCTCCAAGCAAGGGAGTAAAACTATGGGAATACATATTACGGCCAATTCTCGGTCGTGGAGACTGCACCGCCATTAAAGTAACATGGGCTGCTGCGAGGCACCGGAGTCTCAGCACGAAGCAGAGGATCAAGTTTAAACAGCGTGAATGGAAAACTGGATTCTTCACAAACAATCCACTGGAGGGTAATAATTATAAAAAGAATTAAAATGAAGGTACTATTGATGGCAGCTGTCAATGCAGGGCGTCGGTACACGAAGGAAGACTTCAAGCTCCATAATGCCTTTGAATAGTTTTGCACCGAAGCAAGCCCACCAGGGGGCGAGCAACTGATATTTAAAGGAGCTGACCTGGCGCCCTCGAGAACTGCCAGTAAATAGCACACCAGCCCGTGAACAAGGTGCAAGACAGCACTGAAACGCGTAGGGCATCTGTATTGGTTTTAAAAGAATGCCGGTTTGCTGAAATTAAAGGACTCTGCAACAAAAAATGGGGTCCTGCTTGTTTCCTGAGTGCGCCTCCAAGCAAGGGAGTAAAACTATGGGAATACATATTACGGCCAATTCTCGGTCGTGGAGACTGCACCGCCATTAAAGTAACATGGGCTGCTGCGAGGCACCGGAGTCTCAGCACGAAGCAGAGGATCAAGTTTAAACAGCGTGAATGGAAAACTGGATTCTTCACAAACAACCCACTGGAGGGTAATAATTATAAAAAGAATTAAAATGAAGGTACTATTGATGGCAGCTGTCAATGCAGGGCGTCGGTACACGAAGGAAGACTTCAAGCTCCATAATGCCTTTGAATAGTTTTGCACCGAAGCAAGCCCACCAGGGGGCGAGCAACTGATATTTAAAGGAGCTGACCTGGCGCCCTCGAGAACTGCCAGTAAATAGCACACCAGCCCGTGAACAAGGTGCAAGACAGCACTGAAACGCGTAGGGCATCTGTATTGGTTTTAAAAGAATGCCGGTTTGCTGAAATTAAAGGACTCTGCAACAAAAAATGGGGTCCTGCTTGTTTCCTGAGTGCGCCTCCAAGCAAGGGAGTAAAACTATGGGAATATATATATATATATATATATATATATATATATATATATATAAATATAAAGTAGCTTGCCCCCAGAGAGAAGCCCACACACAGCGGTGTTACTGCACACCACTCAGCAGGCGGCAGTGAGGTTAGCAGAGCGCATGCAGTCCAAACGCCAAACGCGTTTCAAGCTCATGAGAGCCCTTGATCACTGGCAATATGGAGGCAGGCAACAGGAGTAAGAACAACATGATTTTATCCGATATGGAGTCCCGTCCATGTGGGCTTGCACAATAAGGTATGCTGGCCCAAGTAGTCCATTAATATTCGCCACACTCGAACTCCCAAGATCTTTAACCAAGTGGATACTGTTCCTGCCGCACAGACAATAAAACATCCATTTACGGTGGAGTGCATGCAAGCACTGTCAGCCGCTGCCAATATCACTTCGAGTGAGGCCTCCGCTGTCCCAGCATGTGCTCTGCTAACCTCACTGCCACCTGCTGAGTGGTGTGCAGTAACCCCGCTGTGTGTAGCTTCTCTCTGGGGGCAACCTACTTTTTCTACATATATATATATATATATATATATATATATATATATATATATATATATATATATATATATATATATATATATATATATATATATATATGGGCGGGTGAGTGTGTATGGGTGTGTGGTGAGAGATTGGATGTCTCAGTGGTACATGTCCAAGTAACTACATATGTAAAAGGCAGTGTATGTGAGAGTTGGAGTATATAAATGATTATAGGTGAGAGTCAGTGATTGTGAGAGTGGCTGTATGGATGACTGTGTACTTGTATCAGTGAATGTATAAGACAGTAAGTATGTGCTAGTATATGTTTGAATAAGTGAAGTGGTGTGTGTATAACTGTATAGGTGAGGAAATGGGAGTGTGATTGATTCTTTGCATGACTGACTAGGTATGTGAGTAACTGCATGGATGAGTGGCATGTGTGAGTGTCTGTATAGGTGTATGAGTGCATATGATAGTGTTGTATTGATGAGTGACTCTATGTATGAGTGATTGTATAGGTGAATGAGTGGATGTGTGTGTAGACCTAGGAATCAGTGAGTGCGTATGCATTAACTGGTATTGGTGTGTCGATGGTTTCAAAAATGGTAGTCTGTATTTTACAGTGGGTGTATCAAAGGATATATTCGAGTGTGAGGAGGTGCATTAGATGTTCACGTGGATGATGTCATCAGTGATGTCATCAGTGATGTCATTTGAGATGTCATCAGTGATGTCATCAGTGATGTCACTGATCATGTCATGACTGATGTAATATATGACGTCATCAGCAGTGCATTAGGGGGCGTGAGTTATAGTTAGATGAACTAACTATAACAGGGGAATTTCTATGTTTTTGTACGAGTGAAATGTCCAACTAACTATAACGTCCCTGAAACCTATGTTTTTTCAGTGAATTTCTAAGATTTTTGGAATGCTAATTTCTAACTATGTTGTGCCTGAAACCTATGGTTTTTTCAGTGAATTCAATGGTTTTTTAAATGCTAATTTCTAACTATGCCTACAAAGGTAGGACATGTGAAGAAAGAGGAAGAAAAGCATAGAAAGAAGCAAGACAAATACAGAAAGAGGCAACAGATGTCCAGACAGATGAAGAAAAGTGCAGGAAGAAGCAACAGATGTACAGAAAGAACCAACAGAGAAGCAGAAAGTCCTCATGTGCCCCCAACTTTTTACTGATGGGTACTGGTGGTAACTGACTGACTAACCAATACCAGAGCCAGTGCTATGCTAAAAGACACTTAGAATACAGTGAAAACACCTACATACACTAGGGAACACTATGCGTTGGGGTACCCCTGTGATTAGCATGACCTCCTCTGTATTTGCCTTGAGTTAGTGCCTGGATCATTACATGAGTACATGGGTACTGAGCAGATGATTAGAGTACTGCAAGGAGAGTGCATGGTGAATTTATAAGTGCTTGGGTTTTGGTAGAGTGACTGGATAAGTACCTGGTGCAGGCTGGGTGATTGGAGGAGTGCATGGGTAGTGACAAGGAGATGGCTGGACTGCATCAGTAGTGCTTAGGGGATTGTAGCAGTGCATGTGTTAGTGCCTGGGTCATTGCATGAGTACATGGGTAGTGACTGGATGATTAGAGTGCTGGAAGGACAGTGCAGGGTGAATTTATAAGTGCTTGGGTTTTGGCGGAGTGATTGGATAAGTACATGATGCTGGATGGGTGATTGGAGGAGTGCATGGGTAGTGACCGGGATTTCTGGAGTGCATGGGTACAACCTGGGTAATTGGAGGAGTGAATCAGTACTGTGTAGGTGGTTAGAGATCTGCATGGGTAGTGCACAGGGGATTGTAGCAGTGCATGTGTTAGTGCCTGGGTCATTCCATGAGTACATGCGTACTGACTGGAAGATTAGAGTACTGCAAGGACAGTGCATGGTGAATTTATAAGTCCCTGGGTTTTGGCGGAGAGATTGGATAAGTACATGTTGCATGCTGGATGATTGCAAGAGTGCATGGATAGTGACAGGGCGATGCCTGGACTGAATGGGTATTGTTCAGGGTATTGTAGCAGTGCATGAGTTAGTGCATGGGTCATTGAATGAGTGCATGGGTAGTGACTGGATGATTAGAGTGCTGCAAGGAGAGTGCAAGGTGAATTTATAAGTGCTTCGGTTTTGGCGGAGTGATTGCATAAGTACACACGTCACATCAGGCCCTGCCCCCTCCCTTCACCACTGTGCAAACGCGCCCTCTGGCGGGTTTTAAGTTGGGGGATTAATTTCCCTTGAATCCTGAGGGTCCCTGGGGGCCAACTAGCCCACCATGTGCCTCCAGTAAGCGCCAAAGAGCTGCATTGCAGAGAGGTGGTCCAAGGCCACGCCCCTTTTTACACCTCTCTACAATGCAACTCTGTGGCGCTTACTGGACGTACCTGGTGGGCTAGTTGGCCCCCAGGGACCCTCAGGATTCAAGGGGACTTAATTCCTCAACTTAAAATGCACCACAGGGCGCGTTTGCACACTTGTCACATCAGGCGCCACCCTCTCCCTCCACCACTATTCAAACGCACCCCCTGGTGTGTTGTAAATTGGGGTATTAAGTTTCCTTGAGTCCTGAGGGTCCCTGGGGGCCAACTAGCCCACCAGCTAATACCAGTCAGTGCCACAGAGCTGCGTTGCAGAGTGGTGTAAAAAGGGGGCGTGGCCTTGGACCAACTGTTTTCAATGCAGCTCCCTGGTGCTTACTGGAGGTACCTGGTGGGCTAGTTGGCCCCAAGGGACCCTCAGGATTCAATGGGACCTAATCCCCAACTTAAAACGCGCCACAGAGTGCGTTTGCACACTTGTTGCATCAGGCCACGCCCCCTCCAGGCACCACTGTGCAAATGTGCCCCCTGGAGCATTGTAAATTGGGAGATTAAATCCCCTTGTGTCCTGAGGGTCCCTAGGGGCCAACTAGCCCACCAGCTATCTCCAGTAAGTGCCACAGAGCTGCGTTGTAGAGTGGTGTAAAAAGGGGGCGTGGCCTTGGACCACCTGTCTGCAACGCAGCTCCCTGGCACTTACTGGAGGTATCTGATGGGCTAGTTGGCCCCCAGGGACCCTCAGGATTGAAGGGGAATTAATTCCCCAACTTAAAATGCGCCACGGGGCACGTTTGCACAGTGGTGCAGGGAGGGGGCGGGGCCTGATGTGACAAGTGTGCAAACGTGCCCTGTGGCGTGTTTTAAGTTAGGTGATTAAGTCCCCTTGATTCCTGAGACTTCCTTTTGGGCCAACTAGCCCACCAGGAACCTACAGTAAACGCCACAGGGCTGCGTTGCAGAGAGGTGATCCGAGGCCTCTCTGCAACGCAACTCTGTGGCACTTACTGGAGGTACCTGGTGGGCTAGTTGGCCCCCAGGGACCCTCAGGATTCAAGGGAACTTAATCCCCCAACTTAAAACACCCCACAGGGACCGTTTGCACACTTGTCACATCAGGCCACGCCCCCTCCCTGCACCCCTGTGCAAACGCACACTGTGGTGTGTTTTAAGTTGGGGGATTAAGTCCCCTTGAGTCCTGAGGGTCCCTGGGGGCCAACTAGCCCACCAGGTACCTCCAGTAAGCACCACACAGCTGCGTTGCAGAGAGGTGTAAAAAGGGGCATGGCCACGGACCACCTCTCCGCAACCCAGCCCTCTTGCACATACTAGAGGTACGTGGTGGGCTAGATAGCCCCCAGGGACTCTCAGGATTCAAGGGGAACTGCTTTCGCACCTAAAACCCGCCACGGGCGCGTTTGCACAGTGGTGCAGGGAGGGGGCGGGGCCTCCGGTGTTTTGCTAGTTCCTTTATTTTCTTTTTTCTTTATCCTTTTTTGGGAGGGGGGCTGCGTGGCCCCCCTTCCCTTGGCCACTTTTGGCCCAGGGAACCCCATCCCCCAAGGCCTGGCACCCTTTAAAAAAAAAGAAAATATGCAGAGGGGGACCGTGTGGCCCTCCTCCCACGGTCAATTATGGCCCCGGGGCCCCCAGACCACGGGGCTGGCCTGCCTTTAAAAAAAAATGCATTTAAAGGGGAGCGGGCCGTGTGCCCTCCCTCCCTGGCCACTTCTCGCCCCAGGGACCCCATCCCCAAGGGCCGGCCCTATCCGTTGGGGACCATGGGGGAGCCACAATGCCCCCACTGTCCCGCCGGATCCCGGCCTCCTGCAGGAGCCGGCATTGCTTTTCTACACGGGGAGATGCTAACATGCAGCTCCCCCTGTGGAAAAGCAATTCTGCTTTGGATTTTTGGAGCGAGAGCAGGTTTCCCTGCTCTCGCTTCCAAAATCCAAAGCAAGTTTGCTATGGTAGGGCGGGAGCCGTGCTCCCGCCCTACAATAGCAAACAGCAGTGTCCCGGAGGTGGGCACCCTGGGACACTGCAGGAGCCGGCACTGGGGGGTGGCGGTCCCCTAGGCCATTAAAGGCTCCAGGAGGGGGGTCCTCCCAACATTTGCAAAGCCCTGGGGAGGTGGTGGTCCCCAGGGCTTGGGGGTCTGTAACAGACCCCCGCATTTACATAGTTAGTACCCCAGGGAGGTGGTGGTCTCCGGGGCGTGTGAGGGGGCTCAAACCCCCCACACAGGTAATCTATTTTTAAAAAAGAGAGCCCCGGGGAGGTGGCAGTCTCCGGGGCTGCAAGAGGGCTATGTGCCCCCCGCGGTTTTATCATCCTTGCCCCGGGGAGGTAGTGGTCCCCGGGGTGTGTTGGAGAGCTCGAGCCCCCCGTACACATAATTATTTTTTTTAAATAGAGCCCCGGGGAGGTGGTGGTCCCAGGGGCTTTGTGCCCCCCGCAAAACATAAATGTATTTAGCCCCGGGAAGGTGGTGGTCCCCGGGGCTGCGAGGGCCCTCGTGGGCCCCTGCTATTTATTTTTTGCATGACTGGCCTTGCATTCGGGACCTGGCCCACCCGGGGGGCTTAAAAATAACGAAGCACTTCCTTTTTTTTTTCAGCCGGATTCACGCACCTTGCGTGAATTCGGCCGTTTGAAAATAAAAATGCTTTTTTGGGCCCTGGGGGTCCTTGTGGGACCCTCTGAGCAGGCCTAGCGGGTCAGGTGGTTTCTACCCTGACCCCTTTTCTTTTTTTTCACCTTTGTTTTTCTGCTTTCTTGTTACTCGGTTCTACCGAGTCACAAGATGGCTGCCAACACTTCCTGGTTTGGAGTGTTGACAGCCAATTAGAATAAAGATTGTGGTCGGGAGGGGTCACGAATCCACCGCTGCGCTAGATATCAAAACGTATATTTTTTTACATTTCTCAGCAACTACTGAACGGATTTACACCATTTAAAATAAAGTCACTTTTTGAACCAAGCACTACCTTTTTGCCAAATTTGGGGTAATTCCGTTCAGCAGTTTCGGCTGTAGCCTTGTCCAAAGTTTCCTATGGGAAATTGATTTTTGACTCTTTTTTGGGGGAATATCTCAGCAACTACTGAACGTATTTACACTATTTAAAAAAAAAAGGTCGCTTTCTGAACCAAGCACTACCTTTTTGCCAGATTTGGGGTAATTCCGTTCAGCAGTTCAGGCTATCGCCCGTCTCAAAATTTCCTATGGAAATTAACATGGGGAAAATAAGTTTTGGGACCCCCCTTTTTTCTCAGCCCCCGCTTGACGAATCACCCCAAAACTTTCAGGATAGGAGCTGACCTGGATAGACTTTTTGGGGAAAAATTGCGCAAAGATTCATTAAACGACATCAAAGTTATTAGCAAATCAAAAAAATAAATTCCTGTGGAAACTAGGTTCTAACTATAACTACCTACTGGCGATATATATAATATAAATCTTGCCTACTGGCGGTTGCCAGTAGATAGTTGGCTATAACTTTGGCGTCGTTTGACGAATCTGCATGAATCTTGTCCCAAAAAGTGCCAACACGGGTACTATTGATTGAGAAAGTTTGGGAGTGATGACTGAGAATTTGGGGCACGAAATAAGGTTGCATTTGTAATGTTAATTTCCTTAGGAACATTTAGCCACACCCACATCCTGAACCGCTGAACAGACTTACACCAAATTTGGCAGGGAGGTAGATGTCATTTCAAGTTAGTGCCTTTTGCTTATTTGGTGTGAATCCGTTTAGTAGTTTTTGAGTAATTTAAGCCAAAAAGTTAGTGATATCTCTGGCAGTGAAGCCTTTGCGAACAAAGACAAGCTTGTGCAGAGAAACGCACTGCCCTGATTGGCTGCCAACACTTCAACCAGGTGTTGGCAGCCATCTTGGGACTCGGCTTGAAGCTGAGTCCCAGAAAAAAAGTAAAAAAATAAAGAAAAGAGGGCAGTTTAGGAATACCACAGGGACCCCGCCATGTTTTAAAATCATTTTTCTTTTTTTCATTTTGCAGTGGAGTCATTGTGGATCTGCATATTCGGGGCAAAATAAAAAAAAAAGATGGGCGTTTTCCCGCGCATCTTTTTTTTTAAAGCCCTTGGATGGGTCAAATCCCAGGGGCATGAAGCAGGGGGCCTCATGGGCTTCTGATAAGCCCTCTTGGGTTTATCAGAAGCCCTGAGGACTGTCACCTCCCCAGGGCTGTAACAGTGAAATGACTAATTATTCGGGAGGAAGTTTGGAGGAAGTCTGGTCCAGGTTTTTTGACTCACCGCACGCCTGCCCGCTAACAGTTGAGCCGTTCTGGTTTGGTCCTCGAGCAGTAGCAGTAAGCTACAATGGCTACGGGGGAGTGGGAGCAGGAGCGGGAGAAAGCTGCAGCAGAAGAAGATCGAGTTGGGAGAGAGGCGGGTCTTGGCGGCTCCGGTCCAGCAGTCCTGTGGCTTGGACGGCAGGCAGCGGACGGCAGGCAGTGGATGGCAGGCTGTAGACTGCAGGAAGGTACCGAGGCCGGTCAGCTGGTGCGAGGCATGAGGTGCGAGGTGTGAGGCTGGTGTGAGGTTGGGGAGAGTGATAGATCTAGAGATCTTGAGGTGGGCGGCACTGGTGGCATCGGCCAGTGTGGTCTTCCTTCCTCCCCTTTTGCCTTGCCTTTGCCTTCCTTCCCCCTGTGGGTAGCTGTTCCAATCCAGCCTCCGCTGCTTCCGCCTTACCACTCTCTTGCTACCGCTGCTGCTGCCACTCTGCTGCCACTCTCAAACACTGCCTATACCGTGATTTTTTCTGCCCGGTTCTGGCTCTGCTTTGGCTCTTGCTGCCACTTTGCCTCCTCGGCTACTTGTCTGTTGTTCCTACCATTGCAGCTCAACCCCCCTGCTTTCATGAGCAGATAGTGGGGGTGTGGTGGTAGCTGCAGTGGCGGACGCAGCAGATGTAGCGGAGGTTGTAGTTGAAAGGCGGGGATCTATGCTCTAGGCAGTGTCAAGCATTGAGCAGCGGAGCGGCAGGCTTATCAAGGTGTGGGAGTGTGTGCTCTGGATCTTGGCCCCAGCATCAACATCAGCATCTGTGCACCGGGCTACTATACAGAGGAAGCAAAGGTGTGAGGTGAGAGTTGGAGCATGAATCTACACGCATAGCAAGAAGACATTTGAAGTGAGCGTGGTGAGCATGGTGAACCCACTCCAGCCCCGAAAAGAACTGCACCTTGCCTTCTCACCACCCAGCGCCGGGCGTCCAGCTTATAGCACTTATAGCACTCAGTACACAGTATCAGCAGACGTAAGAGGAGATAAGGAGGAATAAGGAATAAGGAGAGGTGTGGAGGTGAACGGAGGAGAGTGGCAAAATCCTGAGCACTGTACCTGCTTTCAGCAACAGCTGAACACCCTGTCAATATCTAGAGGGAAGGAGGGTAGCAGTATAAGACGTCCAAATAAAGTAATGCACTCAGGGAGAATACGAGGAGCGCGGGAGGTAGTACGGAGGAAGCAAAAATTGCAAACCAGGTCGGCATCTGCTGACGAGGACAATGATAACGACTATGTTGCAAAAGTGTCTTTAATGGAGAAGTCTGGCATGGAGGAGACAGGTATAATAGCACAGTGCCTTGATAGAACTACAAATAGTGAAAAAATAAAAAGGGTAGGGAAGACGGACTTTTTGAAGAACCCGGTTGATGTACTGCTCACATATCGAAAAGACTTGCATAGTAGAGAGCTACAAAGCCCGATTCAACCACAGGCAACGAGGCCTTCCAAATCGTCCCCCAGTAAAATCATGAGCAAAAAAGAGGAATTGAAATCTTGCTCTCCCATAGGAGGGTTAAACATAAAAAGAAACGTTAAAAAACCCTTGTTTAACTGGGAAACCTGGCATCTAAGTAGTGACCGGCTACGTGAGAGGAAAGTCCCGCTATAGTGGCCCAGCAAGGGGGTTCGCCAGTCATTCAGAAAGTAGGTGTTAATTGCGATTCAACAAATGAACTTGGAGCCGCCTAATAGTAGTAAGGCGCAAGTAGGGCATAAGGAACTAATGACTCAGACTTGTTTGGTAAAAGAAATCCAGATTCAAGCTGAGGTGCACCAACAAGTAGACAACGAGAGGGTATATATGGTTAATTTGGACAAAGTAAACGACTTAGAAGGAATATATCCTGTTCGGAAATTAAAATTGGAAATGGAGTTAACGGAGGTATTGGACACTGTTGGGGGTTTTGCAGTACCTGTGGCGATTGAGGAGCCACCAGAAAAAGTATAGGAATCATCAGACGATCTAATTCATGAACCACCCCTTGACCTATTTCAGAGAAATTATGACATTGGAGATAATACAACACCAGTAAAAATAGAAGCTCAAACTGAAATTAAACATGAGTTACTACAGAGAGAGGACAGGGTTGAGGTAAATGAACTACCAGGGGCTCAAATTGTTGGGTCCCCGGTAATGGGCTCTCCGGCTGATGATATGCAAGTTGGATCACCAAGTAGAGAATCATTGGGGGAAAAAGGCATGAATAACAACACTTGGGGGATTTTACTTAATTCATTTCAATCAGTGGCCAATGCATTGACATATCAATCAAGTAAATTGGATATCCAGGTGGAACTTTTAAATACAATGGTGTTATATATTACAGCGATTAATATAAAAATTGGGTATTGAATCAGCTGATCCTAAGGGCGCAGGCAGAAGCACAGGTGGAGGTATTGCATGAGAATACTTGTGAATGTAGCCCAGTATTGGAGAAACTGTCCTCGTTGTCCAGGATGATGGAACAGGTTCTGGCAGAAATCAAGGGGCAATTACAATCTGCTAAAGAAGGGATGAGCCCAGTGGGTCAAAGAGTTAAACAACAATGAGAAAGCAGAGGGAAATAAGCTTGCCCGAGTCAGCAAACTAGTGAAGGGGAGACTTGGGGGAGAAATTTCAAGTTTGGAGAAGACACAGCTGAGGAACAACGTAGACATAATACAGGGGAGTTATCCAGGAAAAAATTTAGACAAACCCATTGTCATACACAAAAAGCTTTTAAGTGATCATTCATCATCTAGCATACTATATAGGAATGGGCCTGTTGAGCAGAGAGTCCTAGAACCATCACCACAAGGGGAAGCAGTCAAGATATTTAAGCTCTCAAAGAGACAGAGAAAAAGACTTAGGAAAAGCCACAATAAAAAAGGGGTGGAGAAGAGTCCAGGTCTCCAAAGGAAGGTGTATCCTATTTTTTGCCCAAAATTAGGAAAACAAGGGGCACCTCCGGACCAAGAATAGAGTGATGGCAAGGTAAGGGAAAATAATGTGGAGAAGGAAAATGAGAATATACCAGCTAGTGCGAAAGGGAAAAGGAGGAAGAGAACGGAGGGACAACTGGAAGAGAAACAACAGGGATTAGACCAGGCCAAAACAGTAAAAGATGAACATATAAGCCAAGTTAAAACAGTTAAGATGGAGGAGCCCTTGGAAACATTGCTCAAAGCTCCGGAAGTAGAGAAAGGCTGGGAGGAGAAAGATGTAAAGGAGAACAGAATGCAACAAGTATGTGAACAATCACTAAGGAATGATTATGAGCCCCAAGGGGATCAGAGGCAACGACCGCAGGATGAACGTCAATTGGGAAAGATCAACCGAAATGAAACAGGGCAGGTTAAGAATATTCAGCATGAAATAGTCTGCATGATTCAGCAGGGTCAAAAGGACAGGTCAGTTCGGCACAGCTCGCCTAGTATTCATTGTAAAATGATATTTGTACCAAAATATAAATCTAGGGGTCAATTTGATCGAATAAATAGAGGGTCTATGATTCGACTGACCAAGGAAATAGAGGCTTTACAACACATAGAGTCCATGGATATACATTCAGTTACCTTTGAAAGTAACCCAATGTGGGGAGGTGAGGAATCGACAATGATCACATGGGCGTCTGCTGAGGTAGGGGATCAATTATGGGCGGAAAAAGAAAAATTTGAAACATGGAGTATTGAGATGATAAGGGAAAAGGAGGAACCCTATCCCCAGTTTCTAAAGCTGAAGGGTGGAGAAAATCTGTTTAAGAGAGTTGAGGAAGCAAATGGTAGGGAAGACGGACTTTTTGAAGAACCCGGTTGATGTACTGCTCACATATCGAAAAGACTTGCATAGTAGAGAGCTACAAAGCCCGATTCAACCACAGGCAACGAGGCCTTCCAAATCGTCCCCCAGTAAAATCATGAGCAAAAAAGAGGAATTGAAATCTTGCTCTCCCATAGGAGGGTTAAACATAAAAAGAAACGTTAAAAAACTCTTGTTTAACTGGGAAACCTGGCATCTAAGTAGTGACCGGCTACGTGAGAGGAAAGTCCCGCTATAGTGGCCCAGCAAGGGGGTTCGCCAGTCATTCAGAAAGTAGGTGTTAATTGCGATTCAACAAATGAACTTGGAGCCGCCTAATAGTAGTAAGGCGCAAGTAGGGCATAAGGAACTAATGACTCAGACTTGTTTGGTAAAAGAAATCCAGATTCAAGCTGAGGTGCACCAACAAGTAGACAACGAGAGGGTATATATGGTTAATTTGGACAAAGTAAACGACTTAGAAGGAATATATCCTGTTCGGAAATTAAAATTGGAAATGGAGTTAACGGAGGTATTGGACACTGTTGGGGGTTTTGCAGTACCTGTGGCGATTGAGGAGCCACCAGAAAAAGTATAGGAATCATCAGACGATCTAATTCATGAACCACCCCTTGACCTATTTCAGAGAAATTATGACATTGGAGATAATACAACACCAGTAAAAATAGAAGCTCAAACTGAAATTAAACATGAGTTACTACAGAGAGAGGACAGGGTTGAGGTAAATGAACTACCAGGGGCTCAAATTGTTGGGTCCCCGGTAATGGGCTCTCCGGCTGATGATATGCAAGTTGGATCTCCAAGTAGAGAATCATTGGGGGAAAAAGGCATGAATAACAACACTTGGGGGATTTTACTTAATTCATTTCAATCAGTGGCCAATGCATTGACATATCAATCAAGTAAATTGGATATCCAGGTGGAACTTTTAAATACAATGGTGTTATATATTACAGCGATTAATATAAAAATTGGGTATTGAATCAGCTGATCCTAAGGGCGCAGGCAGAAGCACAGGTGGAGGTATTGCATGAGAATACTTGTGAATGTAGCCCAGTATTGGAGAAACTGTCCTCGTTGTCCAGGATGATGGAACAGGTTCTGGCAGAAATAAAGGGGCAATTACAATCTGCTAAAGAAGGGATGAGCCCAGTGGGTCAAAGAGTTAAACAACAATGAGAAAGCAGAGGGAAATAAGCTTGCCCGAGTCAGCAAACTAGTGAAGGGGAGACTTGGGGGAGAAATTTCAAGTTTGGAGAAGACACAGCTGAGGAACAACGTAGACATAATACAGGGGAGTTATCCAGGAAAAAATTTAGACAAACCCATTGTCATACACAAAAAGCTTTTAAGTGATCATTCATCATCTAGCATACTATATAGGAATGGGCCTGTTGAGCAGAGAGTCCTAGAACCATCACCACAAGGGGAAGCAGTCAAGATATTTAAGCTCTCAAAGAGACAGAGAAAAAGACTTAGGAAAAGCCACAATAAAAAAGGGGTGGAGAAGAGTCCAGGTCTCCAAAGGAAGGTGTATCCTATATTTTGCCCAAAATTAGGAAAACAAGGGGCACCTCCGGACCAAGAATAGAGTGATGGCAAGGTAAGGGAAAATAATGTGGAGAAGGAAAATGAGAATATACCAGCTAGTGCGAAAGGGAAAAGGAGGAAGAGAACGGAGGGACAACTGGAAGAGAAACAACAGGGATTAGACCAGGCCAAAACAGTAAAAGATGAACATATAAGCCAAGTTAAAACAGTTAAGATGGAGGAGCCCTTGGAAACATTGCTCAAAGCTCCGGAAGTAGAGAAAGGCTGGGAGGAGAAAGATGTAAAGGAGAACAGAATGCAACAAGTATGTGAACAATCACTAAGGAATGATTATGAGCCCCAAGGGGATCAGAGGCAACGACCGCAGGATGAACGTCAATTGGGAAAGATCAACCGAAATGAAACAGGGCAGGTTAAGAATATTCAGCATGAAATAGTCTGCATGATTCAGCAGGGTCAAAAGGACAGGTCAGTTCGGCACAGCTCGCCTAGTATTCATTGTAAAATGATATTTGTACCAAAATATAAATCTAGGGGTCAATTTGATCGAATAAATAGAGGGTCTATGATTCGAATGACCAAGGAAATAGAGGCTTTACAACACATAGAGTCCACGGATATACATTCAGTTACCTTTGAAAGTAACCCAATGTGGGGAGGTGAGGAATCGACAATGATCACATGGGCGTCTGCTGAGGTAGGGGATCAATTATGGGCGGAAAAAGAAAAATTTGAAACATGGAGTATTGAGATGATAAGGGAAAAGGAGGAACCCTATCCCCAGTTTCTAAAGCTGAAGGGTGGAGAAAATCTGTTTAAGAGAGTTGAGGAAGCAAATGGTAAGGGAAGACAGAAACTAACGAAAAGCCCACAAATGGGCAATAAAAATAAGAAATCAGGTATAACGACGATCTTGAAAGGGGCAAGGAATAGCTCAATTACCCCTTTAAGGGACAATATAACCCTTCAGGCAGATAACCACATGGATGCCAGGGGGAGCGAAACTCTTTACTCGAAGCCGGTCTGGTCCTGGCTATCAAGTGCCTTGAATAACAGGACAGACAAAGACTTAGGATACTGCCAGGATAATAACCGTTTTATAGACCACAGAAATAAAGGTGACACCAGCTCATGGATTATAGAGGGTCTGGCAGCAAATGTAGACATCTGCTCATGGAACAGAGGGTCTGGCAACAAAGGTGGACGATCATGAATTTCTAACATACATTGGAAGGTTTGAGATAATCCTCTTTCAAGAAACATGGGCACAGGAGGAAATTAAGTTACCGGCATACCCACGTTATAGCAAGCCAGCAATTAAAACAAAATTGAAGGGGCGAGCAGCAGGAGGTTTGGCCTTATATGTTACAGTGGCTTTAAAAATAAAAATCGAAGAAGTGGAAATTGACCAATCGAACATTCAAGTAATTAAGGTCTGGCCTCTTAGCACAGGAAATAAGACTCCTTTGATGATAATAAATGTATATGTACATCCCCTTGGTAGCAAGAAAAAAGAAACAGTAGAGAAAATATTGAGCCTATTGTCAACACTAAGCATGACAAATCCAGTTCCTTGGATCATCTTGACAGGGGATTTTAACATGAATTTCTTCCAGGTGGCGCCTAGGGATCAAATATTGGAAGTGATTGACCAAATTTGGCACATCCCGGCAACCGATGCAATTAAACAACGATCTGACAGAATGGGCAAAGAAACGGTGAGAAATCTGGAGCATCACAGCTTTCGAGTTCTGAATGGCCGAGTGGATCCGGACATTCCTGCTCAGGCGACCCATTTCGCGGCACAATCTAAAGCTGTTATTGATTACACCTTAGTGTCCCTCCCATTATACCAATCAATAATAAGCTATAATCTGGGAAATCGGCTGGAAAGTGATCACCAGCCACAAATGATCAGCCTCAGTCTACACATTACCCGACACGAACAAAGCTCCCCGGAGTTAGGGGAACCTATTGGTCTGAACTATAGAAGGTTAAACTGGACAGTAAATAATATACAAATTATCGAACAGCAAGCAAGAGACCAGTGGGAAGAATAGTTAAATAGAATATCTCAAAATCTATTAACCCTTTGGGAGCAGTTCATAATTAACCTAGTAGAGAAAAATGCTGTGCGTTCAAAAGGCATGGTAACAACGGCTACAACTTTTCCCAAAAAAATGACTGTTCAACTTAAGATAGCAAAAAGGAAATTGAACAATGCCCTGAGGATCCTAAGAAATCAAGCATCTTCCAATGTCAGGAGTAAGATATTACCGAAACTGAGGTCACTCTATAAAAAAGAGGTATGGATACAAACAAAAATCGAACTTGATCTGTTCTGGAGTAAAATCAATTATGCAGCAAAACGTAAAGATGCACGTGAGTTTTGGAGACTGGTTAATCAAGCCAACGGTAGGAAACAACAACAAGTGGCTACATATATATCGGAAGAAGTCTGGGAGAAGCATTTGGGATCTATGACAGGTTGCACAAGAAATATAATAAAGCCAACAGAAGTAAGTTCAGTGGTAAATATAAGGGACAATGATAATGCAAGGGAAAATACCCAGCTAATGATCCAGCATACAACAGTGGACATTGTTTTAAGTTCTAGCAGATGGAGTAGTGCTCCAGGGCCAAATGGCCTTCCTCAAGCACTATTTAAAGAAAGTCCACAATATTGGGCAAAGAAACTGTCAAACTTATTCAATCATGTTTTAACGAAGAAAGAAGTCCCAGATAAATGGAGGGGTTCAATATTGGCACCGATTTACAAAGCTGGTCAAGTCTCAGATCCTGCTAATTATAGACTTATAGCTTTAATGGATTGTGAAGCAAAGTTTTTTGCAAAGTGTTTGCTAACAGAACTAACAGCTTGGGTTGATGCCAGTAATTTACTTTCAAAAAATCAAACAGGGTTTATTAAAGGCATGGGGACAATTAATAATATCCAAATGTTAGTTCTTATAATGGAAATGGCCAGGCGCCGTAAGATGAACCTGCATTTGTGTTTTATTGATTTTAGCTCGGCTTTTGACACTGTGCATAGAAATATTCTTTGGAACAAATTAACGAAAATGGGAATCTCACCGAGTCTGTTGAGAGCGATACAATTGTTATATACCAATGCTTGGACGAGAGTAAGGTTGGGAAAAGGAACAGTTCTGTCCAAAAAAATGTTGATACCGGACGGGTTGAAGCAAGGGTGTTTTTTGGCCCCAACCTTATTTAATTTGTATTTTGCTGGTATTTCATCAAGGCTTAGTGAAATTAACTCTCACTCCCCAAGTGTGGCAGGTTTTAACGTATCACATTTACTGTATGCCGATGATATTGTTTTAATAAATTACACCAAGGTGGGACTGCAGAGATTAATTAGTGAAAGTGCACATTACGCCGCTACTCATGGGCTAAAGATTAATCTAAAAAAGACAAACACAATGCTGGTGACTAGGGGGTTGGCTGTAAGACCAAAATTGAGAATGGAAGGTTCTGTTTTAGAATCGGTTACTGAATATAGATATCTGGGAGTTATAATAGATGCCAGGGGCACGGGTAAAAATCAGTGCGCTGCACTACAGAGAAGAAATACCTCATTAATTGCAGGATTTTCCATACTCCAGAATAACTTAAAAGGGCTTTCCCCTAATCCATTATTACAAATTATATCAGTTAAACATGTTCCACCTCTCGCATATGGGGTAGAGACTTTAAGAGGGTGTGCTGACAACACCATAGATAAGCTAGTGACAGGGACCTACAGACGCCTGTTTAATCTTCCTCAACAAACTTCACCAGTACAATCCGACTAGAGTTCGGACTTAAACAACAGAACCTAAATATTTTAGGAGTATACTTAAAATTCTGCCATAAAATTAGGAGGGATAATAATTCCACTCTTATGATAGCGGTCTGGGAGGCAATAGTGACAATAAACATAAGCAGGCTCATGAATATTTTTAACGGCGATAGACATGTTCAAGGCGGAACAACTATGGGCCTTACCCCTTTCACAGGTGGCTTTCAACAAAGTTATAAATGGGTGAAATAAAAAATTGTCGTCTTCATGGGATAAAGCAGTACTGGCAAAGAGATCACATGCGTGGTCAGTTATTACTTCGTACGGTATGTTAAAACCTCAGAACTATCTAGAAGACTCAAATAGCCAAAGGGCAAAGCTGAAGCTTATGAGTCTCCGATTTGGAAATAGCCAATTTCTTGGAGACGCCCGTGCATGGAAAATGATGAGTAGTGAGAGGATGTGTCGCCTCTGTAACCATGAGAAAGAAGATATTTGCCATATCATCTGTAGCTGCCCTGCTTTAATAGATTAACGTAGGAGGCTGTTAAGGTCAGACTTTAATAGTCAAATGATATGAACATGTCGATAAGCAGTCATAGCCAGTTTACAAGGAGAAAGTTTGCAATTAACGGGAAGAAACTGCTTAACGGTGGACAATGAGGATTGTTTTATATATTTTTGGTTTTATAAATTGATGAAATGTATTTTTTAATTATGTGGTCTTAATAATGTATGAAAAGTAAGAATAACTGTACAAAGGTGTTTTAATTGTAAGTTTTTATTAACTGAACAATACATTTTTCATTCATTCATATAATTCAGTGAAAATGTGAGGGGCCTGCTTGGCTCCCGCAGCCCCGGGGACCACCACTTCCCCGGGGCACACTGTATTTTTTAGCATTCCAGCTGGTTGGGACTTACTGAATATAATGGGCGGGCTAGTTGGCCCCTAAGGACCCTCAAGAGCCAAGGGGACATCATCCCTCAACTAGTAGTGTGCCAGGAGATGTGTTTGCCCAGTGGAGGGGAAAAGGGCATGGCCACCAAAAACATCTCAGTAAACCCACTGTGTGGGGGTTGCTGGAGGTAACTGGCAGAGTACTTGTCCCCCAAGGACCCTCAAGAGGCAAGAGGACTCCATCCCCCAACCAGTCGTGCGCCAGGAGGCGCGTTTGCAGAGTGGAAGAAAAAGGTGGTGTGGCCAACAAAAACCTCTCAGCAAAACCACTGTGTGGTACCTGCTGTAGCAACAAGAGGGGTAGTTGGCCCCCAAGGACCCAAAATAGCCAAGGGGGCTTCATTCTCCTATGAGTGGTGGAAGAAGTGGATGTGGCCTCCTACGATGTCTCAGCAATGTTATGTTCTGTTATAACAATTTGTATAGCGCACTAATACCCATGGGTGTCTAGGCGCTTCCAGTCTTCCATACTGTGTCAAGAAAAGCTAGTTTCTAAAAAGCCATGTCTTGAGTGATTTCCTAAACTCAAGCAGGGAGGAAGTCTTCCTAAGCAAAAGCGGAAGGGAGTTCCATTCCTTGATAGGATTGTAGCTGAAACTACTCCCCCCCCCAGTTTGTCCTTTTACATCTGGAGGTGGGCAATCCTGCTGTGTGGTACTTATCTCCAGTAAGTCCCACAAAGTGGGATTGGTAAGAAGTGTTTAGAGTACATGTCCCCTCTCTCTACTACTCTACAAACGAGGCTTGTGGTGCACTACTGATTGGGGATGAAATCCACTTTACACC
This sequence comes from Triturus cristatus, assembly GCF_964204655.1. Lineage (NCBI taxonomy): Eukaryota > Metazoa > Chordata > Amphibia > Caudata > Salamandridae > Triturus > Triturus cristatus. The sequence continues at coordinate 277,555,582 of NC_140580.1, read as the reverse complement.
TGAGGGACCTTGGGGGCCAAGAAGCCCTTCTGGTACTTCCTGTAGGTCACACTCAGCAGGATTCCTAAGAGCTGGTTCAAGGCCCAGCCCATTTTCTTTACCACTCTGCAAATGTGATTACTAGTGAAATAAAAAACACTGAAATTCACTGAAAAAAACAAAGGTTACATGTAAGGTATAGTCAGGAATTAGCATTTAAAAAACCCTTAGAAATTCACTGAAAAATCAAAGGTTACAGGGATGTTATAGTTAGAAAATAGAATTTATAAAAACCTTAGAAATTCACTGAAAAAGCCAAAGATTACAGGGACATTATAGTTGGGAAATAGAATTATAAAAAACCTTAAAAATTCACTGAAAAAATCCAAAGGTTACAGGGATGTTATAGTTAGGGTGATATTTCACATTGTACAAAACCAGAGAAATTCAGTAGTTATAGTTAACTGAGCTGACTATAACTCATGCCCCCGCAATACACTGCTTATAACCTCGCATATTACAACACTCATGACATGGTCAGTGGTTTCACTGATGACATCCCTGATGACATCTCAAATGACATCACTGATGACATCCACAGAATCTCTGATGCAGCCACTCACACCCCCATGTAACCTTTCATACACCCACTACAACTTCCACATGTCAATTCTCAAAACCATTGATACACCCATACCAGTACTTACATACCTGTGGAAATGTGGATTTTCCTGATCAGTTATGTCCCCTATCTTGGACCCCAACGGTTCTATATGCATGTTACAAGTACATGTATGTTCCCTCCAGTTCCAGTTTCTAAGACGCAAACATATGTGTGTCTACCGTCGACATGTTCTCTGTCAGATCCGCCATCGATGGGCTGGATATTCGATTCCTAGGTATGAAAGGTCACCGACTTTATATGGCTAAGTTACTCCATTTTTACAGTTCAGGCAAGTAGGCCCGATTCTGTCCTCAAGCCTTTCCCTGCTCTCAGCCTCTGACAGCTTCAGCTTGAGCTCGCATCTGTGACCATGAACTTTGTCTCATTCTCTGCGCGGCTCACGAAGCCTGACATCAGCCTATTCTCTGCCAAGAGCTGTATTTCACCTTCGAATTATCTGCTTCCCCCTCAGCCGATGCATTCCTGCCTAGTAGCTTAAGTAAACATTCCTCCAGTTACCAAGCAAAAGGCTCGGTTTCTATGCCCTCATGCAAGTAATTCATAGCCCTGTCACCATGGAATATTCCCATCCCCTCGCATTCAGTGTAGACACTTAGACGCTTGTACACACACACACAGTCAGTATAGAATAGATTCTGTCCGAGAGCCCTTCCTTGTGGATAACATAGTTCTTTAAACATAGGATGTTAGATATGATTTGGGATTAGGTTGACTTGACCCCTCAGACTTCTCGTCTCCACATGTAGAGCTAAATGTCAAGTCCCCTTCACCCCCTAGTTGCACGTCAATTACACGTCATACTGCTGCGCGCGCATCTATGCCAAGTATTATCTTATAGATCCACCTATGTTTGATAATGCAAACCAATCATGTTTCTTTTATTCCTTATTACGCCTAGTTTCGATTACGTACCTGTTTTGTCACTTTCCTTATCAAATGTTACGCCTTCTACATTCGTTTCATTGTAATGTACTTATTATAAAAATACATGTCTGTCAATAAATTATTGTACTTCACTTCCTGAACCTTCGTGGTGACGGAACCTGAAGGCCGCGACTCGAGTCGGCCATTTTGAATGGAATAAAGCCCATTTAGAAAACCTCTTATACCACGGATTCTGCCTCTTGTTATTTTGAGCTATTTACTTTATTTTAAGATTCCGTATGAAATTCAGTCCGGTATTTTATTTACCACATAATGGCGCCCGAACAGGGACACTTTCTCATCTCACGCGCCGGCGGTGCGTTGCAGGCCCGGTCTCCTGCCACAGCTGGACGGACCATAAACGCGTACCAGCAGGATTTCCTGTAAGCTCCCTCCGGTCAAGCGGGGGCGACTGAGGCTGCGATCAACCCAGACGAGGCGGTGAGAAGTGCGAAGTATCCCGACCAGAGCCTAGCTGAGAGAGCAAGATCCGAGGTATACAGAGGCCCACCAGGTTTTCCGAAATCCCGATGTCCAGAGGGTCCGCTGTCCGCAGTCATCGAGTCCTGTCCATTCTCTGAGGCCTTTCGTTTCAAGGAGCTACTCGGTGAGTACCATCGCCGGGGAGGCGTGTTGACGCGCACATAGGTTGTGCCGGTCAAGACGGATTTGGGTACACAAATCCGGTCTGCACTGTTTAGCAGTGTATATGTACTGTTTAGCAGTATATCAAGTATTCCGAAGTATTCAGTTATTGTCAAGAATTTAGCGTGGTGATTAGTTAGGCAGACTCTCATCATTGTCGATCATTGTTAAAATGTTTAATGTTTAATGTTTAAAGTAGTCAGAAATGTCTTGCATATTGTGGTATGAATGATTGTTCATTGTTCACCGTTCATTATTGTGTTTTTTCGTATTAAGAAAATTCAAGAGTAAGTATCAGATCAGTTGTCAATATGCCGCTCTTCTCGAAGTTAAGACAGATTACTACCAGAAAAGGGGTGCTTGAAGAAGCAGTTCCTATTCCTCCTAGGGACACTCCAGGGCATTTTATGTACCATAAACATGGCTTAGATGCCATATTGTTTCTTGATCTATGGGTAGATTATACCAAGGGATTACCGGAAAGTCAGAGGTGGCCCATAGCGGGAACCTGGGATGCAGAGTGCATCATGAAAGTGGAGGAAGAGTTATGGAAAAGAAAGGTCAGACAGTCACAGAAAGACGCTGTTGAGTTATGGCGTAAAGAATCTCATAGACGAACAGAAAAAGCACGTAGACAAGAAGAGAGGAGTAAAGAAAGTTCAAATGAAGTTCAAGAAAATCTATTAATTGAGGAAGGTATCCGAGTGAAATCAGAACAAGTAAATAGACAAAGAAATGCTCTTATGAATGGTATGTATCCCCTTCTAGCCGAAGGACTACCTAAGGCTGCTCCAGAGATACCAAAAGACTTGCCACCCCCATTATTTCCAATTAAGGTACATCCAAAAGGGCATCCCAGAACCGCAGAAGATGTTTTTCTTTCCTCATATCTAGATGACGCAGCTCCCGAGTATGCTAACGCCGCACCACATAGACCGTCTGGCGGAAGGGTTCAAGTATCTGTTCCCGTGCAACAGCAAGTCCCGACACAAGCTTCGGCAAGCACATCTGTTTCCGCATCTGTCTCCGCAGTCGACTCTACAGAGGTATCGACACCAATAGTTGCTGTGTCACGTTCAACGAACCCATTCACACCCGACGCCCCAGATGGGGCCACGGGAGGTGCTAGCAGTACCTTTACACCACCTAGAATAAATAAACTTGTCTTTCAAGAGTCAGCACATTCACGTACACCAAAATTCGTAAATGAACGTACGCTTAAGGAACTCCTTGTTAATTGTAGATATGACCCCGTGGTCGGTAAAGAGGACGAAATGGTCCTGGCATCATTACGTATCAGACGAGCCGCAGAGTATTTAGCAAGGTTACCAGGAATGACTACGCATCTGGATAACATATATCATTTTGTTCAAACAGGACGAGATCCAGGCTGTATTAACAGAGCTATGGAATTCCAGAAAGTAGAGATACAGGGGGAACTGTTACGTTTCCTCATAAACTGTGTGATCAGAAATCAAGATCGTCCGGGGGTAGACCCGAATGCAATGCTTATTCTTACAAGATGGAGTCAGAATATATCGGAAGGGAGACACGATAAACAAAATTGTATAATAGCCATGTGCCGAAAAATACGTAAAGAAATAGAACGTATTCATGAAGAGAGATTAGGAACAGACGAGTTTGAGCAAGATGAAGTGTCCGAATCAGGGAATTCCGCACGACAGTCAGAGACCATAGCCTATGTAGGCAGAGGAAGATCCTGTGAAAATACTAGATGTTTTTCTGATCCAATACACTCTGTATACCCAAATAATAGCAGAACGTATCCGACGCCTGTAATAAATCTGAAATCTCCTGAACATTTGTTTCAAGCCGCAGATAAAATACTACGAGAACGAAGAGGTTACCACCTCCTCGATTCCATGGATGAGCAAGAATTAGCCAGATCAGCCGTTCACTGGATTGTTAGTCCTGAAAAATACGGTGATGAGACCGTAGCACACACGTTTCTCAATCTCAGTACAGATGAACAACGCTTAGCTGGAATCTATATGATTCAGCAACTCCTCATATTATATAAGAGCCAACATGCTGACCCTGGTCCTTTACCTGATATATTAACGGAACTACTCACAAACAGATGGAGAGGTTCTAGTAACAAGCTAATTAAAGAGATATTAGTGTCACGTAAGCAGTATGTCCTTTTTGTAAGTCCGGATTCTCTCTCGCTGCCCCGCAGAGAAAGAGCGCCGTACTATATGGATAGACAAAATCCTTTACGAGAAGTGCACCCAATAAAAGGCGAAGACAATGAGTTTCACCGTGTATTTGTTTACACACCCATATCAAAAATGGAATTATTAGAAATGAAAAAAGTAGTACCTAGTCATGATAAAGACCCAGCGGGTTTCCACCGAGAAATTAAAGACATGTTACTAATGGGAGAGTACACCTTTCCTGATATTATGACGATATTAAAGGTGCTTTTGCCTGCTGGCATTTATGAAAAACTGAAAGAAAAAGAGTGGGAAGTGGGAGACCAAAAGATAGACTGGACAGCATTAGCAGAGGAAGAAAGGAGCCGAACTGCAGGTTCGGGGCTCGGGGATAAAGTTAAACTGTTACCAGGTTTACTAGTACAGGTACTGCCACGTTTATTAACTACAAAAAAGGAAGATTGGGGTGCAATCACAGCCTGTAAACAAAAGCAAGATGAAGACACAAGCGATTATTATGCTCGATTTGAAAAATGTTTTGGTATAAATAGTGGTATAAAGGCAAGTAGTGACTCATATCCACATCTATTTGTGACAAAATTAGTGGAAAATGCATTGCCCCCAGTGAAGAATAGAATATTGAAATTCGAGAGTACCTGGCAAAGTAACACTCCGTCGCAAATGCTACAAATGTTACAGTATCATCACAATAGAATTAGGGATGAACAAGAACACGAGCATAGACGCATGAAGGATACAAAAATGAAAATGCTAGTTTCTCAGACAGTACCAGCAGATGGTCACAAAAAGGGTGTGACACATTCTGGTGATTCTGCAGTTCCTGTAAAAGGAACCTGCAATTACTGTAAACAACTAGGCCATTATGTACATGATTGTCCAGTCCTGAAACGTAATATAGCTACAGGTATTGCAAAAGAGAGACCACGATTAGTTAGACAAGATCAGAATGAACAAGGAGCTATGCAGCATGGACAGTCCATGCCAGTTCAGCAACAGTCCATACCAGCCTCACAGCAACCCATACAGTTTGTGCCAGCTGCACCGCCGTTGCCTGCTACTGCCACACAAACCACAACACGACAAATGTATCAGACTGCACAGTATGAATACCCTGAGTATCAGCGTTACGCATGAACCAGCCTAGAGAGGGAAGTTGACTTACCGCTTATCGAGATTCCTGTAGATCAAGAAGGACCTTATGTACATAGTGAATTATTAGGTCAGGATAGAAAATTCTTACTCGATACAGGGGCAAGTCGAACAACTATAAAACGTAGTGAAGTTCCAGGGGCACCCCTCTCAGGCTCTCAAAATGTTTCCCTTGGTTTTTCGGGAAAACCTATTGTTAATGAAGTATCACAGCCTCTACCACTTACGATAGGACCTTTGACACGAACTACAGATTTATTGCTTACTAAATCATGCCCAGAAAATCTGTTAGGAATTAAAACTCTGAAAGCACTAGGAGCCATAATATGTTGTTCTCCGGAAGGAGTAAGGTTGTTTTTGCGTGATTTTAAAGGTCACTATGTGTCTAGAGACATGGATCCCCGACTACAGACTTTACCAGTACATCTATGGGCACAAGGCCCTACGGATGTTGGCTGCATGAACATTACACCCTATCGAGTTACATTGAAAGCAGGAGTGGTACTACCACGAATGCGACAATACAAGTTACCGCATGATGCTGTAGTGGCTTTGTTGAAAATCATTGATGAGCTGATTGCCCAGGGAGTAGTTATAGAAACAGACTCCAATGTATGTAATTCACCGATAATTCCGATTCTTAAACGAACTGATCCTACTGCCCCACCAGTGTACCGATTGGTTATTGATTTGCGTGAACTAAACAAGTGTATTGTACCACAATTCCCTGTGGTCCCTGATATATCATCATTGTTGACAGCAATTGATTCCGAAGCAACATTCTTTACTGTAATTGATCTCAAGAATGCCTTTTTCAGCGTCCCAATAGATCCGGAAAGCCAATACTTGTTCGGATTCAGTTTAAATGGGCGCAGCTTTAAATTCTCACGCGCTCCCCAAGGATTCACAGAAAGCCCCAGCATCTACAGCCAAGCATTGAAACGAGAACTTGACAGTATCCACATGCCAGTCAATACTGCACTGCTTCAATATGTCGATGATCTGCTGATCACCGCGAGAAGCGAGTCAGAATGTGAAAAAGCTTCTCTGACAGTTTTACATTTCCTAGCCGACAAGGGGCACAAGGTGTCCCCTTCTAAGCTGCAATTCTGTGTTCAGCGAGTTATTTATCTTGGTCACTCGCTGTCCAAGGAGGGAAGGCAGCTTACACCAGATCGCATCCAGTTAATTGCTAACATGTCAATACCCCAGACACAGAAGGAGGTGCGAGCTTTCATAGGCCTCACTTCATATTGTAGGCAGTGGATCCCTCAGTACGCATTTCTAGCAAAACCACTCATTCAGCTAACCACACAGGAGGCAGCCACATCGACTGTTCTCCCTTGGACTCAGGAACATACACAAGCTTTTGAAAGCCTAAAGAAAGCTTTATGTCAAGCACCTGTTTTAGCAACACCATGTTATAGCAAACATTTTACACTCTTTGTTACAGAACGCGAAGGTACTGCCTTGTCAGTACTCACTCAGGAACAAGCAGGATCACGCAAGCCATGTGCTTATTTTTCCAGTACATTAGATCCCGTAGCTCAGGCTTTGCCTGCATGCCTGAAATCAGTGGCAGCGACAGCTTTAGCAATCAGACAAAGCGATGCCATAGTATTAGGACACCCATTGACAGTACAAGTACCACATGCAGTAGAGATTCTTGTGAACCGAACACAAACACAGCACTTGACCATAGCAAGACTTATCGGTTATGAACTGACATTGTTTCAACCACACATAGAGATCCGACGGTGTAATACATTGAATCCTGCCACACTATTACCTGTAATTGGAACAGACCCACTAGCTCATGATTGTGTTGAAATCATTGAAATAAAGACGAAACCTAGACAAGACTTAACAGACGTTCCATTGTTAGATCCAGACCTGACATTGTATGTAGACGGATCGTGCATGAGAACAAGTACAGGAGATTTAGTGGCCGCGTATGCAGTCACAACAGACACTGAAGTTATTGAGACACATCGTATAGATACTCTGTCAGCCCAAGCAGCAGCTAAACAAAAAGTTCGTACCTGTATGATATGTTGTCAGTTTAATCCAGGAAAGAGTGTTCCCGTAGAGCAGGGTGGATTTCAGCCTCCTGACCATCCTTTTGAAGTCCTCCAGATGGATTATATTCAGATGGAACGTTGTCGAGGATTCAAATATGTCCTCGTAGTTGTCTGCGCTCTCTCCCGTTGGACAGAGGCGTATCCCGTATCAGATTACACTGCCCCGACTACTGCCAAGCAGCTAGTTCGAGAATTCTTCCCACGGTACGGTTTACCACGTGTTGTATATTCAGATAACGGTCAGCCTTTCTCATCCGAATTAATGAAACATGTCTCACTTTTGTTGGGATATCAGTGGAAATTCCACTGTGTCAGACACCCCGAGGCAGCAGGTCTCGTGGAACGACATAATCAAACTTTGAAAATCAGATTGTCTAAAATATGTAAGGAGAAAGGTGTTGACTGGATAGTAGCCTTACCAGTTGCACTATTCTACATGAGAATGGTAGCACACTCTCGAGCAGGGCTATCCCCGTATGAAGTGATCTTTGGTAGACCACCGAATATGTGGGGGACGCCTATACCCCGTAAAATAACTGATGTTGACTGTAATATGCTGACAGATTACCTGGCTTCCTTGATGTCTGCACTACAATCTTGTCGTTCACAGGTAGTCGCAGTTTTTCCCGACAACACCGAGGTGAAACCTCATGATGTGATTCCCGGTGATTATGTCCTCGTCAGAAATTTTGATCGGAAAACCCAATTGGAGCCCAGGTGGAAACTTCCCAAGTTGGTCCTGCTGACGACCAGAACAGCTGTGAAGATCGAAGGGAGGAAGGGCTGGGTGCATTCCAGCAATATCAAGAAATTTTATGGACTTCCTCCTGACACAAACAGTACTTCCCGTGTGTCTTTCCCCATTGACTCAAAGCTACCCTTGGCTGAGGCCAGTAGCACCGAACTCTATAAACAGAAACTCAGGTCCAGATCCAAGCTGTCGGACGATTTGATTGTTTAAGTCCTCTCCAAGGTGAAGCGGTTGAATCTGTCCCGACATGTATCCCTTAGGTCTGAATGATGTAGAGTCCAGAATCATAATGAAACGACATGCTTATTGTAAATTACTGCGTAACCATTGTATTGTGACTTTATTAATTTTGTTTTCCTTGAGTTTTTTAATAGTTACTGCAAGTATATTGTTGCATATGTATTATCCTGTTTCTAAACGTGCTTTCAATATAACTGATGAACATTCTTTTAGTGACCTACCGCCACATGAGTTGTCCTATAGACTTGCGCTGCGCAATAACACATTCATTAGTATGTTACATCATTCCCATCAGACTAGTAATGCCACCAATTGTTGGGTGTGTGGCCGACTTCCTCCCTATCAGAATAACAAAGGAGTTCTGCCTTTCTTTCCACATCCGTTCACACACAATGGCTCCTGTGGAGCATGGTTTAATTTATTAAATTCCATAGACCCAGACACAGCAGTTTATCAACAACATTGGATATGGGGAAATCTGAATCTAGTTTTATTCAAAGTCTGTCACCCTAATAAGGAGGGTCACCCCAGTAGAACAGGAACTGATTTAGAAAATGAAGTGTATAAATTAGGTAATTTTACGCCTAATCTTATGATTTTGAATGTCAAATCCGAAGTTGAACTAATTCTGCCCACTATGTCAGTATTTCCAGTTAAGGGTGAATTATGTGTGAGAAAAGTTGGTTCCATACACATGGGCCATAGCCAATGCGTTACTACAGTAGAATATAGTGATCAAGGTAAATCTTCATTTAAAGCTTTTCGCCATTCTTACTTTATATGTGGTCAGACGGCATATATGCGTCTGCCTCTAGATTGGGATGGTACCTGTTACATAGCATTCCTTTTGCCACCTGTTTTCCTAGCTCCTCCTGATTATTATCGACATGTTCATTTAGTACACAAAAGAGAGCGGAGAGATCTCCCAGTTGTCGATTATACTGAGACGGCATGGGACAAGTATGTAGATTTCAATAAAGGTATCTTTCCCTATATAGGTACTATATCAAATAGTAAGCTGATACGCAGACTCACCAAGACTCTTGAAGCGGTAGTAAACGAGACTATAGCCGCCCTAGGCAATCTGACAGAGGAACAATCAGTGATGAGAATTGTTGTTCTCCAGAATCGTCTTGTCCTTGACGTCATCCTGGCCGATAGGGGCGGAGCTTGCAGGGTCATCGGATCCAGCTGCTGCATATTCATACCAGAAAATTCGCCATCTGTATATAAAGCTATAACACGCCTTCATAAGATTGTAAGCCAGATACACGAGAATCCTGGCACTTGGACGTGGTCCGGGTGGTTTTGGAGTGTGATATCAGCCTGGGGATGGAGAGTTCTATCCTTCCTAGGTATTGGCCTTCTTATGCTCTTCAGTTGTTGTTTATGCCTGCAATGTGGACCAGCGATTTGTGGTCTGTGTGCCACATCATGCATTCCATATCAAAGTTCTCGTTCAGAATGCCGGAAGAAGAAGGAAGAAGAAATGATGCTCCATGAGCAAATCGATGGAATAATGAAGATTGATGTCTCTTGAAGGGCAAGAAGGGGACAAGGAGGGAATGTGGAAATGTGGATTTTCCTGATCAGTTATGTCCCCTATCTTGGACCCCAACGGTTCTATATGCATGTTACAAGTACATGTATGTTCCCTCCAGTTCCAGTTTCTAAGACGCAAACATATGTGTGTCTACCGTCGACATGTTCTCTGTCAGATCCGCCATCGATGGGCTGGATATTCGATTCCTAGGTATGAAAGGTCACCGACTTTATATGGCTAAGTTACTCCATTTTTACAGTTCAGGCAAGTAGGCCCGATTCTGTCCTCAAGCCTTTCCCTGCTCTCAGCCTCTGACAGCTTCAGCTTGAGCTCGCATCTGTGACCATGAACTTTGTCTCATTCTCTGCGCGGCTCACGAAGCCTGACATCAGCCTATTCTCTGCCAAGAGCTGTATTTCACCTTCGAATTATCTGCTTCCCCCTCAGCCGATGCATTCCTGCCTAGTAGCTTAAGTAAACATTCCTCCAGTTACCAAGCAAAAGGCTCGGTTTCTATGCCCTCATGCAAGTAATTCATAGCCCTGTCACCATGGAATATTCCCATCCCCTCGCATTCAGTGTAGACACTTAGACGCTTGTACACACACACACAGTCAGTATAGAATAGATTCTGTCCGAGAGCCCTTCCTTGTGGATAACATAGTTCTTTAAACATAGGATGTTAGATATGATTTGGGATTAGGTTGACTTGACCCCTCAGACTTCTCGTCTCCACATGTAGAGCTAAATGTCAAGTCCCCTTCACCCCCTAGTTGCACGTCAATTACACGTCATACTGCTGCGCGCGCATCTATGCCAAGTATTATCTTATAGATCCACCTATGTTTGATAATGCAAACCAATCATGTTTCTTTTATTCCTTATTACGCCTAGTTTCGATTACGTACCTGTTTTGTCACTTTCCTTATCAAATGTTACGCCTTCTACATTCGTTTCATTGTAATGTACTTATTATAAAAATACATGTCTGTCAATAAATTATTGTACTTCACTTCCTGAACCTTCGTGGTGACGGAACCTGAAGGCCGCGACTCGAGTCGGCCATTTTGAATGGAATAAAGCCCATTTAGAAAACCTCTTATACCACGGATTCTGCCTCTTGTTATTTTGAGCTATTTACTTTATTTTAAGATTCCGTATGAAATTCAGTCCGGTATTTTATTTACCACATACCCACTCACTGAGTCATAGGTCTACACACACATTCCCCCAGTCACCCATACAGCCACTCACACCAACTCACTCACTAATGCAGCCACTGATATATCCACTCATACAGTCATACAGCTACCCACACACTGTCAGTCACTCATAGAGCTACTCACATACCTTCTTACTCACCAATAGAGTCAATCAGGCAGCCATTTATTCACCTATAAAGTTTTACACACACCCACTCACTTATTCATACAGATATTAAGATAATCACTCAGCCATACAGGCCCTCACACACACACACACTAACCCAAACAGCCACTATCACAGTATCTCATCCACACAGGCAGTGACTGATAGACTCCAATACTCACTAATACTGCCTTTAACATATCCACTTACTCCCATATACCACTGAAACATCCATTCACTCATAGACACAGCCATAGACACACACAGACACTTATACAACCCTTCTCTTACCCTCACTCACTCATACACCCACTTACTCATCCATGCAGGCAGTCACACACACACCCTCCCACCCACCCACACAGACACTCATACACCCATACAAGTACTATGACAACCAACAGCAACTGACAGACAGCCTAGTCAGTGACCCATACATTCACTGAGACCCCTAATCACTCACTTATACAGTCAGTCACACACCTACTAAATCATTGATACTGGCACTCATACACCCACTGATTTATCAATACACCGTGGTGTATATATTTAACTCTCAGAAACATTTTCAAAACACGCACAGTCACTGGATGATGTCTTGATTGATGTCATTTGAGATGTCATCAGTGATGTCATTAGTAATGTCACTGACCATGCCATCAGTGATATATTATTTGAGGTCATAAGCAGTGCACTGGGGTGGTGCAAGTTATAGTTAGCTCATGCCAGAGAAATTCAGCAGTTATAGTTAGCGTGAGCTAACTATAACAGCTGAATTTCTCTGGTTTTGCATGAGTGAAATATCACTCTAACTATAACACCCCTGTAACCTTTGGATTTTTTTGTGAATTTCTAGGATTTTTTTATTTCTATTTCCTAACTATAATCTCTCTGTAACCTTAGTTTTTTCAGTGAAAAATAAATAAATAAATATATATATATATATATATTTAAACCGCAAGAAACAGCATATGCTGTTGTTAGCCTCCCCCCTCACTCACTTATGATGGCGGTTTGTGGCGAGGTGGCAATCCTCTAAAATTGCAAAAACGCCGTTATCCTTCCGTACTTCGTACCTGGACAAACTTGGCAACCACGAACACTCTTCAGCTTCACCACAGTTCTTTTATTGGGAGCAATTTACCAAACGACCGACTCAACGCGTTTCGGGATAAAAATCCCTTGCTCACGAGTGAAGTGTCCTGAGCACAGGCAGTATTTTAAACAACAAACATCACGTGGTTTACAGATTCATTGAAAGAGAGAAAATACTAGGTGGTTGTTTACGGTATCACTCTGTTTTTCAACAAAAACTTTAAATTTACCCAATAATACCAAAAAAATTGTGCTGCTTTGACATACAAATAATTCATCGCAATTGGCACATTTACAATGAATAAATGAATTGACAGTCTGCCTAATGGCAAGTTTGATTGATACATGCACCCGAACTGCCTCAGTGGGGCATTATTGGGTAAATTTAAAGTTTTTGTTGAAAAACAGAGTGATACCGTAAACAACCACCTAGTATTTTCTCTCTTTCAATGAATCTGTAAACCACGTGATGTTTGTTGTTTAAAATACTGCCTGTGCTCAGGACACTTCACTTGTGAGCAAGGGATTTTTATCCCGAAACGCGTTGAGTCGGTCGTTTGGTAAATTGCTCCCAATAAAAGAACTGTGGTGAAGCTGAAGAGTGTTCGTGGTTGCCAAGTTTGTCCAGGTGCGAAGTACGGAAGGATAACGGCGTTTTTGCAATATATATATATATATACATACATATATATGTATGTATGTATGTATGTATATATATATTATCTACTGGCGGTCGCCAGTAGATAGTTATAGTTAGGACCACGTTTCCATAGGAAATCCGCAACATTCTATTTGGAATAACTTTGGCGCCGGTCGATGAATCCAGGCGAAATTTTCAAAAGTAATGGGGCGCTACGCTCCGCTCCTACTCTGAAAGTCTCGGGGGGGTTCGTCAAGCAGGGGCTGAGAAAAAAGGGGGGTCCCAAAACGCGTTTTTCCCATGCATTTTTCCATAGGACCTTTAGACACAGCTACAGCCCGAACGGCTGAACAGAGTTCCTTGAAATTTGGCAGAGAGGTAGTCTACAGGTCAAGGAAGTGCCTTTTGTAGGTTTGGTGTAAATCTGTTCAGTAGATCCTGAGAAAATAGCCTTTAAATCAATATATATATCTGTGGCAGCTTACGGTGCGCTTACGGTAAGCTTACCGTACGCGTACGGTGCCGTGCGCGAGAGCGATTCTGATTGGCTGTTTGATCTTAGTAAACATTCGAATCGGTCGAAACCAGGAAGCGGCGGCCGCCATTTTCTATCTCGCACTCTGAGGGGGAGGAGGAAAAACAAAGCCAAAAAACGTGTAAAGGGGATGTTTAGACTGCTCCCAACCACCTAGTCTTGATGAAGGGATCCCCTAAGAACCCCCAAGACAAAAAAGTCAAAATTAAATTTTTTCGAAAAATCGGCGATTACGCTTACCGTACGCGTAAGGTAAAAAAATTTTTTAAAAAAACAATCATCCACATACTCCACACCCCGTGTGCAAATGGTGCCCGAACCTTTCACAAGGAAGCGCATAATATGTCCTCCATGTGCGCACGGTGCGCGAAGCGCATCGTGCGTACATGGCCCATCCAGCGTAACGTGGGCACGCGGTGCGCGTAGCGCACCGCGTGCCCACCGTGCGTGCACGGCACTAACTGCGTAAAGTGGGCGCGCGGTGCGCGCACGGAACGAACTGCGTTAAGTGGGCGCGCACGCCACGAATGGCGTAAAGTAACTTAGCATTTAAAAAACCGTACAAATTCACTGAAAAAACCATAGGTTTCACACACGTTATAGTTAGGAATTAGCATATAAAAAACCTTGCAAATTCAGTGAAAAAACCATAGGTTTCACACATGTTATAGTTAGCTGGACATTTTACTGATAAAAAACCAATGAAATTCCCCCGTTATAGTTAGTGCAGGCAACTATAACTCACGCGACCGCAATCCTCTGCTGATGCTAATACTGTATTTAGACAATTATTTAATTTAATTTAATTTAATTTAATTTAATAGCGATTTCTAAAGCGCCTGGTGACCAAAGGGCATCCCCGCGCTGTGAATTTGCAATCCTGTTGAGGGGAAAGGGGGGGGGAGAGGTACTCATAAGGGAACACTATTTAGGGAATAGGTGTGTTTTAAGTTTCTTGCGGAAAGCCAGGTAGTTAGGTTCAAGTCTGAGGGTCCGTGGAAGGGCGTTCCATCCAGCAGCCGCCTGTACGGAGAATTGTCGTCCTCCTGTGCGAGTCTTTTTAAATCTAGGTATGCTGGCCAGGTTCTCATTCTGAGATCGTAGAGATCTGGTTGTTGTGTAGGGGGTAATTATTTTTCTGAGAATCTCGGGGCCAGTACCGTTGATCAGCTTATGTGTTGTGCACATCGCTTTGAATTGCACCCTTTGGCGCACAGGGAGCCAGTGCAGAGCTTTGAGGGCCGGCTTGGCGGACACTCTGGAGGGGAGGTTGGTGAGAAGGCGTGCCGCTACGTTCTGTGTCCGCTGAAGTTTTGTTAGGGTGGCCTCAGGGGCTCCTAGGTAGACCATATTACTGTAGTCCAGGCGTGACAGTACCAGTCCCTGGATGAGTAGTTTCCTAGAGTTAGGTGGCAGTAGGGGGAGAATCTTGCGGGTTGTGCGTAGGAGCCCGAAGCAGATGCCTGAGGTTTTCGCTGCTTGTGTCTTCATAGACAACTCGGGTTCGAGCCACACGCCGAGTGTTTTAATTTCACGCTTTGGGGGTGGGATTTCCCCGAATACGTCAGGCCAGAGTGCTGGGGGGATGGTCGTCCATTGTTTCCCTAGGAGCATGACCTCCGTCTTTGACCCATTGAGTTTTAATGATGAATTATTCATCCAGTTATGAATCCCTGTAAGACAGTTGGTTAGGTTTTCTGGGTGGTCTATCAGTTGGGACAGGGAGACGACCAGCTGAGTGTCATCAGCATAACTTACCATTTTTATATTAAATGGTGTCACCACATCCTCAAGGGGGACCATGTACGCGTTGAAAAGCGTCGGACTCAGGGAGGAGCCCTGAGGGACACCGCTTGTGAGAGGAAGGATGGATGAGTGGTGATTGTTGTCCCATACTTGGAATGTGCGCCCTGTCAGGAATGACTCAATCCAACTGTGTGCCATCCCAGTTAATCCTGCATCCGCCAGTCTATGGAGAAGGACACGATGGTTGACTGTGTCGAAGGCAGCGCTTAGATCCAGGAGGATCACTGCCACTGATCCTCCTGAATCTAGTATGCGCCTTGCTTCTTCAATGACGGCGAGGAGTGCGGTGTCTGTGCCATGGCCCGGGCGAAATCCAGTTTGGGATTGCCTGAGTATTTTGTTAGTCTCAAAGAACTGAGATAATTGAGCATTTACCAGTTTCTCAGCTACTTTGCTGATACCTGGGAGCAGTGATATTGGTCGATAATTCGCCAAGTCTGCTGGATCTAGCTGGGGTTTTTTTTGGAGTGCTTTTACAACAGCACTCTTCCAGCTATCAGGGACAGATCCGTGGGCGAGCGAACTGTTGATAAGTTCTGTGACGGTGGGCACAATGACCGAGGCTACGGTTTTAAGGAACCTGATCGGTGCTGGGTCTAGAGGTGAACCGCTTTTCATTTTCATCAGTGTTCTTTCCACCTCTAAGCAAGTTACTGGCCGAAATGTCGGCAGTACGGGGCGCGGATTGCTTTTGGCCTGGTCGAGGGATAATCGGCTTTCCATGTGACTGGTGGGGTCGGGGGGTGGGAGAGACGCCAGGATTCTTATGATTTTATCGTTAAAATAGTTAGCTAGTTCATTGCTACGGTCAACTTTAGGGGTGGTGGCGGTGGTAGAATTGGGGACTTTGAGCAGTTCCTTTACAATTAAGAAGGATTCCCTGGCTGAGTTAGATGATTCTTGTATCCTTGTGTCATAGTGTGAGGCTTTGGCTTGTCTGATGGCCTCTTTGTAATGTCTGACTGTGATCTGGTATGCCTCTTTATTGGCGTGCTGCCAGTTTCTTCTCCAAAGCCGTTCGGCTTTTTTACAGTTTTTGCGGAGTATTCGGAGATCCGTAGTATACCATGGGGCTGACCCAGGTTTACCGTTTTTGTTTTCCCTAGTTCTAATTGGGAGTACTGAGTTCAGGGAGGAGGTAATCCATTCTCTATATTGTTTGTCGGCAGTAACCGGGTCTTCCGCGTGTGCCGGGGTCGTCCTTTCTAGGGTTTTGGCCCATTCTTCCGTGGGGAGTCTAGACCAGGTCCTGTCTCTGCTATAGGTGGGCGAGATTTGGGATTTCCTGAAAATTCCAGGAAGTTGGCAGGAGACTAAAAAATGGTCTGTCCAGGGCAGGGGAAGAGCCTCCTTCGGTAGTATTGATGGCGAGCTAGTGAAAACAGGGTCCAGTAGATGACCCTTGATATGGGTGGCTCCGGAGTTGAGTAGGCGGATATCAAGTGCCGCCAGATCTAAGATCAGATCGTTAGCTACAGGATCTGCCGGGTCTTCAAGATGAATGTTCAGGTCACCTACTATCATAAAATTTGATAGGGAGTGAGCCTGAGTTGTGACTGAATCTAGGAGGGAACCAATGAAGGAACCTGGGAGGCCAGGAGGGCGGTACACAAGTATTCCCGTAAGGGAGTTGGTTGGGTTTATTTTAATGGTAAAGTGGAGACTTTCTGAGTCCAAAATCTGCGCGTCACTGGTTTTACAGTGGAGATAGTCTCGGTGGATGATGGCGACACCACCGCCTCTTCCTAAAGGGCGGGGGAGGGACTGAATCAGGTATCCCGGTGGAGTTGCTAGTGCCATATCCGATTGTAAGTGTGGGGCAAGCCACGTTTCCGTGAGAAAAAGGATATCTATCTCCAGGTCTTCTATAAGGTGGTTCACCTGTGTCGCGTGTTTAGGGAGTGAGCGACAGTTTAGTGAGGCGAGGTTGAGAGCGGCGGGCTTGTGAGGTTTTGTAGGTAATGTGAGCTGGGCTGGCTTACATAGTGGGCAGCGAGTGAAAGGTCCATTTACATCATGCAAGTAATCGCAGGAAGTGGATGAGGGTCTGAGACTTAGTAGCTCTCTACGTGAGTAGCTTACCTTTGTGTAGGATGTTTTAGGCAGGGGTTCTGGCCCTAGGCCCGGTCGTGCGCGGACGGGCGCAGACGGGCTTGCCCTAGGCGCGCCTTCGGCGTGCAGACGGCGCTCCCGCTGCGCTCGTCCGCTGTGCTGGTATGGCCGGCACATTTGTAGTCCTTGGGGGTGGGCGTGGCCTCGCAGTGGGCGTGGCTTAGGCCTTGGGCGTTCCCTGTCTCAGCGCGAACCGCTGTCTCAGGGAAGAGGAAGGAGGGCTGTGTCAGCGCGTGGTGTGAGCGCTTAAACAGGTGAGCTCCTTGTTTTAAAATACAAATTAAACAGAGTAACCATTTTTAAAATTCAATTTCGTGAACACAGTCCTCCGGCTTCCGCCTCAGAGGATAATTTGCCCATGTCTTCTTCCATTAAATTTTAGCTATACATATATTACAAATATTTTTTTTTCATAAAGACACATATGTCATCAGCAGAGGATTGCGGTCGCTTGATTTATAGTTGCCTGCACTAACTATAACGGGGGAATTTCATTGGTTTTTTATCAGTAAAATGTCCAGCTAACTATAACGTGTGAAACCTATGGTTTTTTCACTGAATATATATATTTTTTTTTTAATTTATATTACCTACTGGCGGTCGCCAGTAGGTAGTTATAGTTAGTACCTATTTTCCATAGGAAATTTGCAACATTCTATTCCCAATAACTTTAGCGCCGATTGACGAATTTTCGCGAAAGTTTCAAAACTCGTGGGGCGCTCCGGTCCGCTCCTATCTTGAAAGTTTTGGGGTGATTCGTCAAGTGGGGGTCGACAAAAAAGGGGGGTCCCAAAACGCGTTTTCCCCATGTTAATTTCCATAGGAAACTTTAGACATATATATATATATATATTTATATATATATGATAGAGACATCCAGCCACAGATTGCTTAACTTTTGAATTCCCCCCTAGGTGTCAGACTGAATCCAGACATTTTTCAGCAGTGCCTCAGAGCACCGAATGGGAGGCAACTTATGGCTCTGTGATGACATTTACTCTAGTTGTGATGACCATGTAATGAGTGATGTAATGTGTGACATCATAAGCAGTGCATTGTGAAGAAGGCATAAGTTATAGGTAGCTCAGGAAATTGTAACTACCGAATTTCACTGGTTTTGTAGGAGTGAAATCTGAGCCAAACTATCCCTATAACCTTTTGTCACAACCCCTGAATACTTTAATTAGTATGCCCTAGGGTGTTGGCAGCCCAAGGGACTTTAAGGCTTCTAGGAGGGGTACCCCATGCACCCCTCCTCCATAATATAGACATGCCCCTGCAACCTAGCCTACCTGGTGGACGATTCAAAACAAATTCATTTTTGTCAGCGGAATTCCCTGTGGAACCCCACCAAAAACAAAGGTTACAGGGACTTTATAATAAGTTTGGATTTTACACACACAAAACCATAGAATCTCAACAGTTAGAGTTATCTCATGCAACTATATGTCATTCCCTAAGAAGACTATAACTCACGCCTCTGCCATGCACAGTTTTCTCATCAATAATGTGTAGTACATGTTGTACTTACATTATCAATGATGTCATAGAAGATGTCATGAGTGATGTATTATGTGGGGGTAATTAGCAGTGCATGGCAAGGTCTCAAGGTAGTTACTTTAGGGCACAAGTTATAGGTACTAGAGATAACTCTAACTGCTGAATTTCTATGGTCTTGTGGTTGTAAATTCTGAACCTAACTAAAATGTCCCTGTAACCTTTGCTTTTCTGTGAATTTTTATGGCTGTTTCAATGTAAAGCAATATTTAATTACCATATGATAATCTACCCACTGCCGAGCAAGCCAGCAGTCAGCCCCCCCATGCTGCACATGGCCAGCGGGTTGGCCGCACTGCCTGACCTACGACCAACCCCCTATGCAGTCAACCCCATGCTGCACATTGCCTGTGGTCGTGTGCAGCGGGGGGTTAGCCACAAGGTTTGGCCTGCAGCCATACCCTGTAGACAACCCCCAAAGACAGTCAACCCATGGGCCCCATCCCTAGGCCACCTTTGCCCCTGGGACCCCATCTCAGGGGCCTGGTGCATTTTTTTAAGGGGAGGGGGCATGGATCCCCCTGGCCTCTTTTGGCCCAGGGGACCCCATCTCCAAGGGCACACCACTATATTCATGGGGGAGGGGGCATGTTTGCTCCCTCTCTGGGCCAATTCTGGCTATGGGGACCCCATTTCCTGGGGTCTGGCCATATTATAAAGGGGGAAAGGGCACACAACACCCCCTTCTAGGCCCACTTTGGTGCTTGGGACCCCATCTCCTGGGATCCAGTGCATTTTTTTAGAGGAAAGTGTATGAGACCCTCCCCAAGGCCATTTTTTAGCCCCAGGGACCCCATCCCGGGGCCCACCATTAGATTTATTGCAATTGTAATTGCATTTGTAGAACGCTTACTACCCGAGGCGTTGAAGTGCTTTTCGGCGAGTAGAATGCTACTCCAGAACCAAAAGAGGATTAGTGGTGAATTAATATAGGAAGATATGAAATTAATTTGAGCAGAGGACATGTGAGTTTGTTATTTGGATTGAAAAAGGATAGTGGAGGGACAGAAGAGGGAAGGGTTTGCATTTATATAGCACTAACTATCACTAACGATGCATCAAAGTGCTTTTCGGTGGGTAGAATGCTACTCTGGAACCCAAACAGGTTTAGTGCGAAATTAGTATAGGGAAATAAGAAATTAATTTGAGCAGTGTACATGGAGTCTGTTAGTTGGATTGAAAAGGATAGCGGAGGGATAGAAGACGGAAGAGTCTCGAAATCATAGCAGTAGGAGGAGGCTTGGCATGAGTAAAGGGAAAGTGGAGTAGTAATAGGTGGAGGGAAGGGTTTAGAGAGGCATGTTTGGGAGATCTGAATAGTAAAAGAGGTTTGAGATGATGCAAGCTGGGGTAGAGGAGGGAAGAGTTTAAAAAGGGTAATTTTGTGGATCAAAGTAGTAGAATGAGGTTTGGGACGAGGCAGAGATTGGAGGTAGAGGATATATTGAGAGACATATAGGGTGAGAAATAGGGTAGAGCATTGGACAGAGAAGTAGAACAAGGTTTGGGATGAGTCAGAGAGTGGAGGTAGAGGATATATTGAGAGAGATATAGGGTGAGATAAAGAGTAGTGCATTGGAGATGCTGAATTAGAAGTAAAGTAATAAATACTACATAAGTACATGGAAGGTATATATTTATAAGGAAGGTCATTTAGGCAGATTTGAATTGTATTTAATTAACTCAGACTTTCAAGTGTTGCTGTACTTTAAGTTAATTTAGTAGTTTTTATAATTTTTTATATATATTTTTGTAATTTTATAGTGAAGCAATTGTAGATAAAGTTATGATAAAAATGTACTTATTTATGCAGTGACCTATATGCATGTTAAACATAGAATACAATAACCATAAGTAATATGTACATTTGTTAAGCAAAAATAACAAATATCTATATATTATCAACATAATTATTATACACTCTTTGTCGCCTAGCGGGCGTAAGTAAAACAGACACTCAGGTGGTATAGCGGAATAACTGTAGTCTTTTTATTTATAATCAAAAGAAATAAATCTATGGATATCACTGAAGAAATACCTTTTCCTTCTCCTTTAGGTCACTATTTTGGATGGGGTCCAGGACCACTGTGATACCTGTTTAAGGAAAGTACCACATGTAAGTCTTTGTTTGTCAGGCTCTTATGGTTTATATGGTGGGTTGTGATATGGGAGCACCAGGCATGCAAGCTAGAACCATCACCATTGGGAACAGGAGTGATCTTTGCCTTTACTTTGATACTCAAAAGAACCTTTGCCCCTAACTATTTCTTACTAATAAGCCTCGAAAACCTTCTCACGTCTTTACTATAGGAAATAACCCAAACGATGTCCTTTTCTTCAGGTGGCAAATGTAATGGCTCCTTTTATCGAATTTTAAAACAAACACATATTCTAAAATATTAATATTGACTCTCTAGACGTCCTTTGCCCACACTATTTATTATGAGGAGGCTTCGTCCACAACTAAGGAGGATGTAGTGTGTTTAACTCTTGTTGTTTCATTGGTTCGGTTTCCTCACCTCCCAAGACCCTGTATACGTTTACTTTCCTGGGTAAGCCACGCTCCTCCGGCAGCATGGCGAGGCAACTCATGATAGTGGTGGCCTTCTGGTTCCTTCCACATCTTGACATACTCTACTCAGGATTGGTAATAACACACCTCAGGAATCCCTCTTCTCTTTCCTGTGGGCTGGTTTTCCCCGTCTCGTCTCATTCTCTGCTGTATCTCTCTTCGTGTGCTGTTTTCCCAGCATCTTGGTACTCGTCTTATCTCTTGCCATCAACTTCCTCCTCCCTCACTTGCCGTCTAGAGGCCTGATTTCTCTCTCCCCGCATTGGTGGGACGAGACCTGTGATGTTGGACAAGGTGGACCTGTGATATGAAGGCTACTCCCCCTTAAAGGACCTGTAATGTTCTGTGGTTTCTTGGGTGTTGAGCAAAGCAGTTTCAGGGCCTTTTCTATGCAGTGTAATTAGGATAGGTTCTCGTCAAGGTTTCTGGAGACAGTGGCTGCAAACACAGAGTCCAGGAATTTTGTGAGCTGATGTTGCAGTACAATGCCAATTATCTATGTCGTATTCCTCTCCCCAGTCTTGTAGGTTCCCCTGTGATTCAACAAAATACACACATGTAGGTACACATATATAGTCGAAATAAATGCTTATACACTCACAGGGATATGATGTATATTTACCTTTAAGTATGGTGGTTATGTGAGGAAAAGCCAACACCTGAGTAGTCTTCTGAAGACAAGGCAGTTATCCATTGATCTTATGTTTGGGGGTAAAGAGTTTCATAGTTTGGCTTCTTAAACAGCGAAGGATGTGCCACCTATGTCTTTTTTTCTTGCATGGTGGGATTTTGAGGCAAGGTGCCAATCTTGACGGGAGGTCCCTTTGATAAATGTATTTGGTGATGTTATTCCTGATGAGGGGCAGTCCTGTTCCATGTATTGATTTGTGGGCGATACAAAGCAGCTTGAATGTAGATCTTCTTGTATCCGGTAACCAGTGTAGGGCCTTCAAGGCAGGGGAGAGGTTGGCTTGTGGCTTTATATTTAGCAGTAGTCCGACAGCAGAGTTCTAAATCCATTGTAGTGACATTCAGTAACAACTTTATTGTATGATTATTTAAAATCTTTTACAAAAACGGCAGAAAATTTAGAAAAGGTAATAAAATACATAAAATCTAAGTAAGACAACATGTTTAAAATGCAAAAATACTATAAAATAACTAAACACACATGACTTAGTACCAAAGAGAAAAAGGGAAGAAAAAAAGCGATCCATTTTGAGACAACGCATGCAGAATTTGACATGTGGGGGATGTGCAAAATTGCTGGGGGCATCCTGTTCCTACCAAAAATTAGTATAGACATGTATATTATTAAATATGCGGTGAAAAGTAATTACAAGTGTCAGTTGTACTTGAAGCATAGTTTATTCAACTGTCTCTTCTCTGTCTGATCGTATGAGCATTCCAGCAGCCGCATAAAACTTCCCAATTAGTGCCAACTCCATCGGGGCTGTGGTGGTGTAGATATGCCTTAAGGCCTCCTTAAACGATCTAACGCCGTGATGTATAAGCATGGTTCTTAAATACAAGCGCCTTGGGGAAAGCAAGGTTGGGCAGCAGCAAATAAGATGCTCCGTAGATTCTGTGTGGTGTTGACACAGACAACAGCCGGAGCCACTTGATGACCAGTTTTTCCAGTGGGCTCTGTAGTCTTGTATAGGCAAGGTTAAGAGCCTCACTCTCATGACATTTTGGAGGGCTTGCCTTCCAAGACCTGCTTTTAAGTAGGGCTTGCATGTAGTACTTTCATGTGAGTTAATAAGGCCTTCTGCACCCAGGACTAATCTGATCCTTTCAAGGTCTTGTTGCCTCGAGATGTTCTTGCCACACTTTTTTAGCAGGATCTTTAATCTACACTTTGTTAATGGTATGTCTGTAGAGGGTTCGATTGATGGTCCCAGTGTTTGTTTGGCATTCAAGAGATACCTCGACCAGCGACTGTCGTTATCTGTAAAGACCACCTGTAGTGCTGCCCTGATTGTGCCCGGGCATGCATTGATCACGTGTTGGAGTTTGACTATTTCTTTTTTACATTCAATGTCCATTGTTGTGATGTTGAACCCTAATCGGATCAGTGTACGCCTAGTCGTGTAGGGGATCTTGAAGACTTTTCTATACGCCATTGTGTATAGACCCTCCAATTATTTGGTCAACAGACCAGGGAAGACAAGGTGGCCATAGCTGAGTGTTGGCATTAGCTTGGCTTTCATAACTCGTCGGATCCCCTCCGTCGAGTGGCTTACAAGCATGAGATGTAATCTGCACAAGCCATATGTTAGCTTAGCTGCTTTTGCCTCCAGTACTTTAACCTGCAGGGCTGGTTTGCAGGTGTCTGTAAATTGTACTCATAGGTAGGTGTACTTGTTGGTCGTGCTTATCCTTAGAGGGCCCAGCTGCCATGCCAGTATTTGTTTTTTTGGCTTGTGACCAAAGATCAACACTTTATTCTTAGATGCATTAGCTGCGAGCTTGTTTTCCATGGTGTAATTATGTAGCGTCTCTAATGCCCTTTTCATGCCAATTCTTGTATGATCCAACAGGACAAGGTCGTCCGCATACTGCATAATTGGCAGTCTTAGGTGGCCCAATTTTGGAGGAAAGATGTTAGTTTTTAACAGTGCTTCTCCCAGGTCAGCAGTGTATAAATTAAACAGGGTGGGGGCGATCACGCAGCCCTGTTTTAGCCCCCTGTTTGTGAAGATCTTGGTAGTTGCGCATGTGCTAGTGAGCTTTACTCGCACCCACGTGCCGGTGTAGAGTGATAAGATGGCCGCAAGCAGTTTCTATGGTATGCCCCACTTAGCCAATTTTGCCCACAGAATATTTCGATCAACTCCATCAAAGGCGGCACTGTAGTCCACAAAACATGCATATAATGGAGGGTAGGTGGCCCCAGTTGCCTTCGTTGCCAGATATGAATGTGCGATGGCGTTGTCCATGGTCGACGAAATTCGTCCGAAAGCCAGTCTGGTAATGCGGGATTACTTGATTTTTCGTGATCCATGTCTCTAGCTCTTTCAAGAGCCTTTTTGCAAATGCCTTTCCTTCCACGTCCAGTGAATCCATTGTAGTGTGTTCATAGTTGTTAAAGATGATCCGTGGCAGTGGCTATTGGTATTATCTAGTTTAGAGAGAACAAGAGAGAAAGTAGCCTGGATCTTGTGTGGAAATCCCAGGTAAGGGAAGATACGTTTCAGAGTTTTTATAGTAATGAAGCTTGATCTTGCTAATTTGTCCACTTGGGCATTCATTGATAGCTTGGTAGTCCATGGTAATTTTGAGATTTCTTACTTTACGTTAGGTGGTGTTACCAGATCGTCAGGCCAGGCGGGAACTTGGTCATCATTTCTCTAATCGCCACATGTAAGTATTTCTGTTTGGAAGCATACAATTTGAGATGGCTCTCTGTCATTCGATTGCAATACGACTGGTACGCGACTCCCAGCCTATACGCGACACGTTCGATGTACGTAACGCGACGTTTACAGGCTTCCGCGATGCGTCATATGCGTCTATGACGCGGTAGGTACACGGATCCCGCGAAATATGTAACATTTAAAAAAACATATATATGTATTTCATGTGAATATTAATTGAAGACAAACTCTAAACTAGTCTTAAAACTAATATATTTTTACATCTAATCCTATAATTTTTTTTAAATCAATTTCGCAAATCCGCGCTGGGTGCGCGGATGCCATGTGACATGCAAAAAAAGAGATTTGATTGGTTCATTACACTTCCTGTTCTAACTATTGAAAGACCCCACCCAATTCAATCATTCTTCTTTGACCTTCTTTGAAGACACTTAGCTCTAACTTTTTTCAACTAAAAATGGCTTCAGGGCAGCAGGCATCACCTGCATCTCCTCATACATCTGAGGATGAATTTTTGGAGGAGTTACCACGCAAAGAACGTTTTTCTTCAGTGGTGTGGAAATGTTTTACTTTTCCCGAGGGGCAGAATAAGACCAATGCCACCTTGGTCACGTGCAAGATTTGCAAAAGAGTGCTGTCGCGAGGGGATCCTAACAAGAAATACTCGTGCGGCACGGCAAGTATGATGAAGCACCTGAGGACCCTTCATCCGAACAATCTTGCACGACAAGAGTGCCGACGGATGAGAAACACTCCTGCTCCTGCGCCTTCCACCTCATCGCAGCCGAGCACTTCAAGAGTGCATCCATCAGCCCAAAACTTGGACATCCGTCCTCAATTTCAATATTTAAAAGTGCTCTGCACTAAGTGCAATGCGACTTTGTGCTACGGTGAGCAGTCGATCGATCTGATCTGCCGCCGGCAAGAAAGTCACATTTGCTAGTTTTTTTTTAAAGTTTTTTTTTGTTCCCTGAAGTTCATTGTTTGGTTCCTCCTGTTTGGTTTTGTTTTTTTGGCAGAAAAAACAATTTTTTTTTTAAATTGTTCAGAAACCCCCCCAAAAAATATAAAAGAAGAAAGAAGAAAAAAAAAGTTCTTGTAAGAACTACTTTCCTGGTTTAAAAAAAGAGCTACATTTCTTTGTTAGTGTGTGAAAGTTTAGATGAATGTATGTGTAGTACGTAATTGAGTGAATGAATGCATTAGTAGCGTATATGGTGAATGTATAAGTGCAGAACTGTGAGGAAGTGCTGCAGCATCACACAGTAACCTCTTTGACTACAGTGTGCTGTAGTACTTCCGAAGCACATGGATGCCACAGATGTACATAAATATGTTGCAAATCTATGCTTCTCTCTGCACGGCTGCTTAAACTGCAGCCATGTGGTGACACAGGCACCCTTGCACCATAGTGCTGTTTGTCTTTGTGCAGGAAGACACACCTTCCTGCACAAAAAAAAGGAGAAAATGCATTTTTCTCCTTCAATGTATGCTGAACATTTCAGCATGCATTGAAGATATAAAAATGTGGAGAAATGAAAACAATTCTCCTTGTTGTGCTTTCCTACACCAATTTTAGAAGCATTCACACACATATCGAGATTTATGATTTCTGATAAATCTAGACATGTGTCTTGTTCTATGAGTATTCAGTGCAATCATGCACAACAACACTTATAGAACACCCTTTCAACGCAAAGTGGTGTGCATAATGAGGTTGTATTTACATGGAGTATTTTGTTTTCAATAAATTAAATTAAGCTTTTACAAAAAAAAATACACAGAGTGCCTTTTCCTCTCTTTGTAAATATGAAAGAGTGTCTTGCACAATAACTATGTTACAAAAAGTGACATATTTCCGGTTTTAAAATTCCTTGCGAATGATAGAAGGTTACCACAGAGTTTTGTCTGCAAAGATGTTCAAAGAAGAATGATTGAAATGATTGCGGTCCTTCAATAGCTACAATGGGAAATATTATGAACCCCTCAAATCTCTTTTTTTGCAGGTCACATGATATCTGATTATGGTCAGATTTCAAAACTACATAGGTATAAACAGTGTTTTTAGAAACGTGTTTCAACTTTGTAGCTTCTTGCAGACCTCCTCATTCTGCATATTGAGACTTAGTTAAACTTACCTTCACAGTAATAGAAATAAAAAATGGTATACATTTTTTTCAGATTTTCATTGCAATCTAAATTCATATAAATTACTTATTTTAAAATTTGGATCTGTGAAAGAAAAGGAAAAAAATAACATGTAATAATACATTTTTCACAACACAGCATAATTTCCACAAAGTAATTTGTTTGCCTTTTTTGCTGTTCTCAGAATATATTAAATTTCACTAAAAATAGTGATTTCAATCGTACTCATCACTTAACAGCGGGCAAAAAAAAAACAATCAAAATTTTTTTTTAAAAAAAAACAACATGCTATTCTCAACAAAACACCACAAGATACAAATCACAGATATATAAAATGCTTACAGCTAACAAAATTTTATAAGTTTAACTTACAAAAACTGTAAATGTTGTCGCTTTAAAATATTCACCGAATCTAAGGATGATTTTTTGGAGGACGCACCACGCCCACAACGTTTTCCCTCAGTGGTGTGGAAATTTTTTACTTTTCCCGAGGGGCAAACAAAGATCACTGCCACCTTGGTCACGTGCAAGATTTGCAAAAGAGTTCTGTTGCAAGGGGATCCTAACAAGAAATACTCGTATGGCACGGCAAGTATGATGAAACACCGAAGCACCCTTCATCCAAACAATCTTGCACGAGAAGAGTGCAAACAGATGAGAAACACTCCTGTTCTGTATCTGTAAAAACGAATCACAAATAAATGTATATTAATAACTTTCAAATTTATACTATTCCATTACTGTACAAACACATTTTATATAAAAACTGACTAAGAAACTATAGCCCTGAACCACAAGTATGACGATCGTTAAAACACTACATGCATAGTGCCTACTACTTTGAAGCAGTTCATGTCCTAAAGCCTACCCCACTAAAAGACTACATGCTAACTGACTGAATGATTACAGTACTATAAGGAGACACACTGGGTGAGTAACAGGGTGTTTTCTAGAAGTGTATGCATACTGACTGGGGAATTGAAGGTGTGAAAGACAACTGTGTAGGTGGTTAGAGGCCTGCATGCATAGTGAATAGGCGTTTGAAGCAGTCTATGTCATAAGGCCTGGCTCACTGCATGAATACTTGGGTACTGACTGAATGATTAGAGTACAGCAAGGAGAGTGCCTGGGTGAATTTATAAGTGGTTGGCTTTTGGCGCAGGGAATGGATTAGTACCTGGTACTGAATGGGTCACTAGAGGAGTGCAAATTGTATAGTATGTTAGAAGACTGCATGCATACTGCATAGACATTTGAAGCAGTCTATGTGGCAATGTAAGGTTCACAACATGAGTACTAGGAAACTGACTAAATCATCAGACTACTGCTAGGACAGTGCCTGGGTAAAACTTTTACATTTTCAGTTCTGGCACAGTGAAGAGAATAGTACATGGTACTGCACTTTAGTGTCAAACCCTGAATAATTGTATCAATGCATAAGCAAAGAATAGCTTCTAAAGCTACTAAAACTTGAAAACATGACCGGTTTTAAAACAGTTATCTGTCACCAAATACACCATGTTACCAAATGCTTCTATCACAATCCTTACCCAAATGTACACAGACACACAGTGTGATTTTAGACAAGCAACACTATCCCTAGCAGTTTACCAAAACTCATTCACTAGTCTAGAAGAGGTAAGGGTACTGCACACAATCTACATATTTAAGTACAGCACATTAGTGTCAAAGCATGACTCATTTAATCAACGCATAAGCAAAGACTGGCTTCTAATGCTACTAAAACTTGACAACATGACAGGTTTTAAAAGAGTTATCTGGCAGAAAATACACAATGTTACCAAATGCTTCTCTCACAGTGGTTCCCAAATGCACACAGACTCACAGTGTGATTCTAGACAACAACCACTATACCTAGGAGTTTACCAAAAATCATTCACTACTGTGGAAGTGATAAGGGAACTGCACACAATCTACATATTTCAGGACTGCACTATTGTGTCAAAGCCTGACTCATTTAATCAAAGCATAAGCAAAAACTATCTTCTAATGCTACTAAAACTTGACAACAAGACAGGTTTTAAAACACTTATCTGTCAGCAAATACACGATATTACCACATACTTCTCTCACAGTGGTTCCCAAATGCACACAGACTCACAGTGTGATTCTGGACAAGCAACACTATCCCTAGCAGCTTACCAAAACTCATTCACTACTGTGCAAGGGATAAGGAGACTACACACAATCTACATATTAAAGTACAGCACATTAGTGTCAAAGCATGTCTTATTTTATCAATGCATAAGCAAATACACGATGTTACCAAATGCTTCTCTCACAGTGGTTCCCAAATGCACACATACTCACTGTGTGATTCTAGACAAACAACACTATCCCTTGCACTATACCAAAACACATTTCTTCATCTAGAAGGAGTACTACATTTTAGTACAGAAACATAACTCATTTCACAAATTCATAAACAATGACTGGTTTCTAATTCTACCAAAATATAAAAACAGCACAGTTATCTGTCTGCAAACACATGAAAAACACAAATCCTTATCACAGAATGGTTTCTACACGCACACACACTGTCAATAAGATTGTAGAGAAAAAAAGTACTCCCTACACTTTAGCAGGAGAAATACATTAGTCTGGTTAAAATCAAAATAGTCTACATACATCCCCTCACAATTAAATAACTCACCTTTTTGTAGATTAAGAAGTATATCAGTCACACACCAGATTTTCTTTTACAGAATCTGCACTGTGCACCTCTCAGCATAAACAAAGAATGTAAAAGTTTCCCTTTCATTTTCCACACATATACATGTAAACATCAAATCACAATCCTTCACACATAAATTCAAAAGCAAACACACATTTCTATTGGTTAAACATTTCAACCCTTTCCAAATGAAATACATTTCAACCCTTCCCCCAATCTGCCTTCTGCCTGTTACCATAGAAACAGGTCATGGAACACTGCACTGAGCACACAGGTCACAAGTTCAGCACACAATGTTGCTAAACAAGACAGCAAGTGTGCTTGACTTTTCAACATATCAGCTTATCATATATAATGTTCTTTACAAACTGTTTTTGTTAACCTATAAGAATCATGCCTTTAACAAAAAGAAATATACACCCTACCTTTCAGTGTAGAAAGTTGTAATACAACCAATGATTTCTTGTCTTTTTTCAAAAAAAATTTCCTTGGATCCGCTCACCTAACGCGAGAGAATCCGTGCACCCAACGCGATAGGATGCGCGCACCCTGCGTGCATTTCGCCGTTTTTTTTTATTTATTTTTTATTCACATTTTGGTAATGCAATCAACATTTCAACATACAAAACCAAAACAATTAGGCCGTGGTACAATATCATCCGGCCTCTAGGACCTTCCCAGCTCCCCTCGGGCAGTATCTTTATGGTATTAAGCAGCCATACCCTCCCTCCGTCGCCCAACATTATCACACATTTTGATGCATTTGTAAATAGTCAATCAGGTACACCCAGTAATCACGTGGTCTCGACCCTCCCGGAAGCTCTTCCTCATAGGTTTTGAGAGTGTCCTTACAGAAAGTTAGATCTTTGAGCCATAGCCGAATAGATGGTTCAAGTCTACTGTTCCAGCAGAGCGATACACGTCGTTTGGCCATCAGAAGCTCAATTACAGCAAATTTACGTTTCATAGCTCGTAGATCAGGCACTATCCCCAGCAAACACATCTTTTCCGAACACCCCAGTTCCATTCCCACCATTTCTCCTAACATTTCCACCACTGTTACCCAATAAGCCGCCACCCCTGCGCACCTCCAGGCCAGATGGCAGAAGTCTGCCCCCTCCTCCCCACACGTATAGCAGCGCGAGTCCTCCCTTAAACCATACTTGCAAAGTCTAGCCGGCGTGTAATAGGTCTGGTGCAAATATTTGTAATGTAGCATTCTTAAATTACCATTAGGCGTCAGCATTTCAGTTAGTGAACAGGCTATCTCCCATTCCTCCAGTGTCAAGTGGTCCTCTAGTGCACTATTCCATTTGTCAAATGATGCCTGTGTAGTGCACGCAATATCTTCTTGCAATTTACTATAAAGTCTGGACACCAGTTTAGTGGCAGTGGGCGTGGTTAATACGAACTGCAACGCTTGCATTTGTGGCGGCTCCTCAGGGAACGAAGGATAGAGCACCCTCATGGCTTTTTGCAATCTGTAATATGTAAACCTAAACAGCAATGTTTGATTACTAATATAGGTAAGATCGCTTAGTTCCTGAAATGTCCCATTAGGGAACAAATCCCCCATTGTGGCCATGCCTACCCGTCTCAGCAGTCCCATCCCTACCTCCTCCTGAGTCACCGACAATGCTGGATGTTGTAAAAGGGGCAAACCCGGCGCGTACAAAGGTAGTTTACCCGCTTTCCTCCCCATTACCTGCCACGCTCTGTTCGTCGTATCTATTGTATTGATGTCACGCTTATGCAGCGGTGCGCGCTTGTGTGGAAGTATTGCCTTTAGCGGAACAGGAGCCGCATCACCCTCCTCTACCGCTGTGTGTGTTAGGAACGGTACAGGATGATACCAGTAGTGCGCAAACTGCGCTTGTGCGCATAAATAATATAACAGAAAATCCGGCACTTTAAACCCACCTTTCGCATATGGTAACGTCAGCGTCCTCAGTTCAATCCTAGCGTGTTTACCCGCCCAAATCAATCTTAGTACCATCGCTGTGATTCTTCTGAACACTTCAGCTGGTGGCTGTATCGGTATATTATTGAATAGATACAGCAGTTTGGGTAATACAACCATCTTTACAATGGCCAGTCTATCCGCTAACGAGAGGGGCAATTGTATCCAGCCATCTATTTTCCCTTCCAGCGTTCCCGCCACTCTACCATAGTTCGCTCGGATCACCTCCTCTGGGTCCCTATGATACCACACTCCCAGATATCGCACCGGGTCCGATTGCCACTCTATTGGGTAGTCCAGCTGATGTGGCTGAGTAGTGTCCGATAACGGAACAATGACCGATTTCGCCCAATTAATGCTTATCCCGGATGTCTGTGCAAAGCGCACATACTCCCTTAGCAATGCATTTAAATGCACTTCTGGATCTCGCACATACAGGAGCATATCGTCTGCATATAGCGAGATGTGGAGCGGGCGCTGAGGGAACTGTAACGCCGAGTAGTGATGTTTCTGCCGTATTCTACAAGCCAACGGCTCCATCGCCAGTGCGAATAGCAATGGGGACAGTGGGCAGCCCTGTCTCGTCCCCCTGCATATAGGTATCGGGTCCGACACATATCCATTTACTCTCACTCGCGCCACCGGGGCTGTGTATAGTAGCTGTATCCATTGCAGAAAGCGCAGCGGAAATCCCATCCGCCGCATCACCTTGTGCAAATACGGCCATTCCAGGGAATCGAACGCTTTGGCCGCGTCCAGGAGGACCGCAGCCGCCCTAGTCGTTGGTTGCAAATAGTGTGATAGTGCAAATAGGGTGCGCGTATTGTGCGTGGTTGATCTGGTGGGGATAAATCCCGACTGATCCGGTAGAATCAATCGGGTCATTAGCGGCTGTAGCCGTTTCGCCAACAGTTTGGCCAGAATCTTGACGTCAACATTAATGAGGGAGAGTGGCCTGTACGATTCGCAGTATTCAGGGTCCTTTTTTGGCTTTAATAATGCAATAATAAGCGCTTCACGGAGGGTGGGCGGTAACCGCATCTGGTCATGCGCAGTTCCGTACATCTCCACCAGGTGTGGGGCTATTGGGTCAAGGAATGCCTTGTAAAATTCACCCGTGAACCCATCAGGGCCCGGCGTCTTCCCATTGGGGAGAGTTTTGATCACCTCCTTCACCTCCTCCACTGTAATGGGTTCCGCCAAATACTCTCTATGTTCATCCGATAGCCAGGCTATCGCTACCTCCTCCAGATAGTTCCCTGTCTCCTCTTCCGTCGCTGTCTGCTGAGTCTCGTATAGCTTACCGTATGTGGCTCTGAATTCCCTCAAAATATCTTGTGTCCCATATTGCATGTCTCCTTTCTCATCTCGTACCCCGCGTACTATCTGTGGCTTTTTCCCCGCGCATATTTTGGCCGCCAGCGCTCTACCCGGCCTACCACCCTCGCCGTAATTCCTGGCCACGTGTCGTTTCGATATATATTTCAACTCATCGTCAGCTAGCGTTTGGTATTTAGTTATGTTGCATCGTATATCGGCCAGTAGTGTCGTGTTTTGTGTACATTCATATTCTCTCTCTAACTCACGGATTTTCTGCTCACGGGATGCCAATTGTTGATGAATATCTTTCAGTATGCCCGCACTTGTTCCAATGCAGATCCCCCTAATGGTAGCCTTAAACGCCTCCCATAACAACCCGGGGTCTTCTGTGGTTGGCGCATTTAGTTCAAAGTATTCCGTCACGGCCTTACCAATTGCGTTTTCATATAAAGGGTCAGTTAGCGCTCTAGCATTAAATCTCCAGCTAAATGGGGGGGGGTGTGTAATTCGGTATCTCAATGGTGAGCTTTACCGGATAGTGATCCGAAAGTGTCCTAGGCAAGTGGCATATGGATCTCGTCCACCTGAGCACCGCCTCATTTCCCAACCAGTAATCTATCCTGGACCAGCTACTACTAATCGCTGTCGTATGTGTCGCCTCTCTGCTCTCCCGGTTCCTGGCTCTCCAGATGTCCTCCAGTTCCCTATCCTCCATTATGGCCAGCAATTTTCTCCTAGCCCTAGTATGTGGTTCAATTGTGTTACTCGACCTATCCCATCCATCCTGCAACGCTATATTAAAATCTCCCCCCCAGATCAGTGGTATTTCAGGTAGTTCCCCCAATCGTGTCCATACCTCACCATAGAAGTCTGGGTCATCTATATTTGGTCCATAAGTATTCACTAATGCCACTTGCTGACCTCGCAGTCTTCCCATCACTAGTACAAAGCGCCCCATCTCATCTTTATGCGTGGACTCCACATCAAACTGCACCCCTTTCTTAATCAGTATCATGACCCCTCGGGAATAGGAAGAGTATGACGAGTACTGCACCGTCTCCGCCCATCTACTACCCACTCGCATAGGGGCTGCCGGCGTCATATGTGTTTCCTGTAACATTGCAATATCAATGTTATGTCGATCTAAATATGCCAAAACCTGCCTTATTTTCTTGGGGTTGTTCAGCCCCCGTACATTCCACGTCAGTAAAGATAATCCAGTATCACGTAGCGCTCTACCCTCCATCATACACCCATGCGGTCCATAATGTCACAACCTCTGTTCGGACGGCGCCCCCATTGCAGTCAGCCTCGCAAATCCTGCCCGCACCTCGTGTTTCAATACCACCCTTCATAGTGTTGTTGCTTCTGTCGTACCAAAACCTAATAAACAAACCCCAACACCCCCTCCTCCGCCCCCCACCCACTTTAGCAACCCAACTCTGCCAAACACATTTCCCATTATCCTGTAACATTACAACCCAACTGGATTTGGGGAACACCCGCGTGGGGGATCCACCAAGAGCGCACTCTTCCATCCAACCTAATGGATGTGGTCAGTTGTATAATCACAATACATGCCAGATCCCAGCACACCCCTCAGCTTCCATCATAACGGTTATATATCCTAACATTTATGGTGCTATCAGGGAGTCAATATCTCACACGACGGGAGTTCACTCCGGCCCTCTTTTCCCCACAGAGTTCTTGTACTCACGACTGCCATGCCTTACTTCTCCGTGCACTTGCCAGAGACCTTGTGTACAATAGATTAATCAACAGTATCTGCCTCTTACCTCCCCCGTACGCTCTCTCTTGCAGTACGCTTTCCGGTCGACACCCACCCCCCAAAAGACACATGGACCAGCCGGCAGCGTGTAGTTCACCACACTCAATCTCCATCATATCCTCGACCTTTATCGTCTATTATAACCAACCGCGCACTTATCCATGTATTAGTTCTCAATTCGAGTCTATGGCGGGATCAGCTCGACGTTGTTCCTTTCGCCGATTAACAGTCCTTTTGATGAAGTCTTGTGCTTCCCTAGGCGTCTGTAGCAGCGTTGTTTTCCCGTCGCAAGTGACCTTCAAACGCGCCGGGTACAACATAGCATAGTCAATTTGCAACTCCCGGAGCTTCTTTTTGACCGGGTTAAACTCCCTACGTGCCATCTGCACCGTTATTGTGAAGTCCGGGTAGAACTCCAGCTCGTTGCCCTGATAGTTGATCTTGCGTTTTTCTCGGGCCATACGCAGAATGGTGTCGCGATCCCGGTAGTTCATGATCCGCGCCACTATAGGTCTCGGAGGCAGTCCAGGTTTCGGTCTTGGTGCTAGTGTTCTGTGCGCGCGTTCGACTAGGAAGATGGGTGAGAGGGATTCCACTCCACACACAGTTTTGATCAATTCCTCCACATAAGTTTCCATCTTGGCTATGTTTGTGGACTCCGGAACTCCCGCTATTCGTACGTTGTTGCGACGGGACCTCGCTTCCAAATCCTCCGCCTTGTTTTTTATCACGTCCAGCAGTCGCTCCATGACCGTACACTTTCGGGTTGTGGCGTGCGCTTCGTCCTCCACCGCCGATATCCTGGTCTCCGCTTCCACCAGACGTTCCCCGTGGCCATCCAGCTTCGCCGCCATGTTGTCCATGCGAAGCGTGATAGAGTCGAGCTTGCCATGTATGTCCTGCAGGCTTTGCTGTATGGCCTGAAGGGCACCCTCCATTCCCGCTGGCGCCGACTGTGCAATCTCCGCAGCCTCCTCAGATGACGCCGTGTGCGCTTTTGTCGATTTTTTCGCGTCAAATTGGAGCTTCGTCTGGCCTCGGTCGGCCTTTCCCATGGCGCCACACACCTCCCCGCACGCTTCAAGCCTCGTCCACTGCGCACTTCGTTTCGTGAGAGGTCTCTGCGGTGCTCACGTCTGCACTACACTGCAATATTTAGCACTTCAGGTGTTCCTCCTCACCTCAGACGGCTCTCCTGGTTCCCCGACTGCCGCTTCGCACCCAGTGCCATTCAACTGTGTCAGGCGCTCAACTCATCCTACGCCAGTTCTGCAGTGCACACCTACAGCCGCCCTCTCAGCACGCAATCAGCCCTGCACTACCTGCATCCGTTGTAGCGCCCGGTTCAGCCGCTCTCCATCGGTTACCGCCGGTCTCCTCCGAGTGATTTTACGTGTAACGAGGCCGCGTCTCACTCGTTGCCTTCAGGAACCACATGTCTAGTTCCTCTTTTCGCTCCTCACTTGTGTCCGCCCGTCTGCAGCCGAGCCCGACATGGCGGGCGCCATTTTGCATTCAGGTCGTCCTCTCGGCAGCACCGTCCACCTCGCTCTGCCTTGACGCCGGTCCAGGGCCGCAGCTCCAGAGACCTCCTCCTCCAGCCTGCAGCTCCACAGCGCAGCGACGATAACTCACTTCGTCTCCGTAGGCGATCCCTGTTAGTCTCGTCTCTAACCGCTCTGCTACTCCAGCGCCGCCATGTTGTCCGCACCTCTGCCAGCCATGATCGTCCGGAGTATCGCGTTCGTCGGAGGTCTGCAGCGCCAGAGTTTCAAACCAACACACATTTAGTCCAGCATGTATTAAGGGGCTGAGCCACCGTTTGTAGGGCGCTAGGATCGTTGCATGTCGCCGATATCTGCCGTTTCCTCACACCGACCAGCAGAGCCGACTTAGCAGGCGGCCATCTCGCCGTGCGCCCTCTAGCGCCCCGCCGTTTTTTTTTTAAAGGGGACCCCAGGGGGTCCTTCTGGGACCCCCTAAGCAGCTCTAGAGGGTCAGAGTATTTTCACTCTGCCCCCCCTTTATATGTTTTACACACTTATTCCCCTTGCTTCTTCAGCCTCGCTTTTACCGAGGCAGAAAATGGCCGCCAACAGTTCCTGGTTTCGAATGTAGACAGACACCCGATAGCCAATTAGCATTCAGCACGCGATCGGGAGGGTAAGCGCTCGGTTCGGGGAGGGTGCGCTTACGGTGCGGGTAGGGTCCGCGGATCCTCACCGGCCATAGATATATATGTACTTTTAACTCTAATTTTATCAGGAACTACTGAACGGATTCACACCATAAATGCAAAAGGCACGAGTCTGAACTGAGTACTACCTCTTTGCCAAATTTGGTGTCATTCCATTCAGCGGTTCGGGCTGTAGCTGCGACAACAGATCCTATGGGAAATTGCATGGGGAAAATGTGTTTTGGGACCCCCCTTTTTTCTCGGTCCCCGCTTGACGAATCACCACGAAACTTTCAGGGTAGGAGCAGACTGGAGCTGGCCGAAAGTTTGGAAAGTTTTGCGAAGATTCGTCAACCGGCGCCAGACTTATTGGGAATAGAATGTTGCGGATTTCCTATGGAAAATAGGTCCTAACTATAACTACCTACTGGCGATATATATATATAACATATTTCGTGGTGATTCGTCAAGCGGGGGCCGAGAAAAAAGGGGGGTCCCAAAACGCGTTTTCCCCATGCAATTTCCCATAGGACCTGTTGACGCAGCTACAGCCCGAACCGCTGAACGGAATTACACCAAATTTGACAAAGAGATAGTCCTCAGTTCAGACTCGTGCCTTTTGCATGAATGGTGTAAATCTATTCAGTAGTTCCTGAGAAAATTAGACTTAAAAAGATAGATATATCTATGGCCTCGGATGACAGTGTGCCCTAAGCGCACCCTCCCCGAACCAAGCGTGCACCCTCC
The DNA here is from genome assembly GCF_964204655.1 of Triturus cristatus. Lineage (NCBI taxonomy): Eukaryota > Metazoa > Chordata > Amphibia > Caudata > Salamandridae > Triturus > Triturus cristatus. Next base: position 277,517,487 of record NC_140580.1, on the reverse strand, counting down.
TGATCACGCGCTGAATGCTAATTGGCTGTCAAGTGTCTGTCTACATTCGAAACCAGGAACTGTTGGCAGCCATTTTGTGCCTCGGTAGAAGCGAGGCTGATTAAGTAAGGCAAATAAGTGTGTGAAAGATGTAAAGGGGGCAGGGTAGAAATACTCTGACCCTCTAGTGTTGCTTAGGGGGTCCCAGAAGGACCCCCTGGGTCCCCCTTTTTAACGCGTTGAGTGCGCGGATCCAAGGAAAAAAACTGAAATTTTTGGGAGATAAACATCAAGCTTAAGTGTTTTGTTGTTGAGTGGCTCTAAAAAGAGCCGTTGTGTTCATTGAGAGTTTTTGGTACTCATAAGTAAGTACCTATATAGAGTCTAAAGTTTTTGAGGAAGACTCTGTTTCTCTGTTCCTTCATCAGTAAAGTGTACTCCATCTCTCCTATACATCTCTTGCATATGAAAGCGCAGATTGTTATTGTAAATGGACCCCATTTTATAGTCTCGGAGAAAAGCAGAAACAGATTTATTCACATGTTTCCTAGCTTTCTCAATTTGTGGACAAAAATGATTGGACCAGTTCCATTTCTGCCTTTGGCATATGTTAGAATACACAAAGGCAGTTTTGGGAAAAAGTGAAATCAATTTTGCAAAGGTGTCCTTCATAAGCATTTCCAGACCTACCCCAGTCAAAGTGCCTAGGTCATTGCCACCACAGTGCACTATTATGAGGTCAGGGTGTTGGATATGCATAAAGGATTTTACCAATGGCATCAATTGGTGCCACTTTAACCCTCTCTGTCCAATCCATTTAATGTCTACATTTGGCAAACCTAGGTCTTTGTGAATGCCTTTGTTTTCTGCATACATTTGGCTCCAGAAAATATAGCTGTGTCCCACAATCCACACTCTAAGCATCTTGAAGGGAGGTCTGGATGCACTCAGATGGTCTCTGTAAATGAAATGGCAATATGAAAAGTAAGATTTCTCTAAAATGGTGGCTAAGATGCAGTTTTGAAAAAAGACAAGAAATCATTGGTTGTTTGACAACCTTCTACAGTGAAAGGTAGGGTGCATGTTTCTGTTTTTTAAATGCATGATTCTTATTGGTTAACAAAAAATGATTGAAAGGAACATTATATATGATAAGCTGATATGTTGAAAAGTCAAGCACACTTGCTATTTTGATTAGCAACATTGTGTGCTGAACTTGTGACCTGTGTGCTCAGTTCAGTGTTCCATGACCTGTTTCTATGGTAACAGGCAGAAGGCAGATGGGGGTAGGTTTCAAATTTATGTCATTTGGAAAGGGTTGAAATGTTTAACCAATAGAAATGTGTGTTAGCTTTTGAATTTAAGTGGGAAGGAATGTGATTTGATGTTTACATGTATATGTGTGGAAAATGAGAGGGAAACTTTGCCATTCTTTGGTTTTGCTGACAGGTGCACAGTGCAGAGATTCTGTATAAGAAAATCTGGTGTGTGACTGATATACTTCTTAATCTACAAAACAACTTGAAAGGTGAGTTATTTAATTGTGAGGGGATGTATGTGGTCTATTTTGATTTTAATCAGACTAATGTATTTCTCTTGGTAAAGTGCAGGGAGTACTTTTTTTTGTCTACAATCTTATTGACAGTGTGTGTGCATGTAGAAATCATTCTGTGATAAGCATTTGTGTTTTTCATGTGTTTGCAGACAGATAACTGTGCTGTTTTTATATTTTAGTACAATTAGAAATCAGTCATTGTTTATAAATTTGCAAAATGAGTCATGTTTCTACACTAAAATGTAGTATTCGTAGATTAAGAAATGTGTTTTGGTATAGTGCAAGGGATAGTGTTGTTTGTCTAGGATCACACAGTGAGTCTGTGTGCATTTAAGAATCATTTTGAGAGAAACATTTTGGTACTAATCTGTAGTAGTAGATTTTCTGCAATGTGTGCAGTCACCTTAGATCTTGTAGACTAGTAAATGTGTTTTGTACACGGGATAGTTGTCTGTCTACAATCACACTGTGAGTCTGTGTGTATTTGGGTAAGCATTGTGAGAGAAGCATTTGGTAAAATTATGTATTTACTGACAGACAATTGTTTTAAAATCTGTCATGTTGTCAAGTTTTAGTAGTATTAAAAGCCAGTCTTTGCTTGTGCATTGATAAAATGAGTCAGGCTTTGACACTAAAGTGCAGTACTTAAATATGTAGATTGTGTGCAGCCCCCTTACCCCTTCCACAGTAGTGAATGAGTTTTGGTAAACTCCTAGTGATAGTGTTGCTTGTCTAGAATCACACTGTGAGTCTGTGTGCATTTGGGAACCACTGTGAGAGAAGCATTTGGTAGCATCATGTATTTGCTGACAGATAACTATTTTAAAACCTGTCATGTTGTCAAGTTTTAGTAGCATTAGAAGCCAGTCATTGCTTATGCATTGATAAAATGAGTCAGGCACTGCCAGTAGAGTGCAGTACTGAAATATGTAGATTGTATGCAGTCGCCTTACCCCTTCCACAGTAGTGAATGAGTTTTGGTAAACTCCTAGGGATAGTGTTGCTTGTCTAGAATCACACTGTGAGTCTGTGTGCATTTGGGAACCACTGTGAGAGAAGCGTTTGGTAACATCATGTATTTGCTGACAGATAACTGTTTTAAAACCTGTCATGTTGTCAGGTTTTAGTAGCATTAGAAGCCAGTCTTTGCTTATGCATTGATAAAATGGGTCAAGCTTTCACACTAAAGTGCAGTACTTTAATATGTAGATTGTGTGCAGTACCCTTACCCCTTCCATAGTAGTGAATGAGTTTTGCTAAACTCCTAGGATAGTGTTGCTTGTCTAAAATCACACGGTGAGTCTGTGTGCATTTGGGTAAGGATTGTGAGAGAAGCATTTGCTAACATTGTGTATTTGCTAACAGATAATTTTTTTAAAACCTGTCTTGTCAAGTTTTAGTAGCATTAGAAGCTAGTCTTTGCTTATGCATTGATAAAATGAGTCAGGGTTTGACACTAAAGTGCAGTACTGAAATATGTAGATTGTGTGCTGTCCCCTTACCCTTTCCACAGTAGTGAATGAGTTTTGGTAAACTCCTAGGGATAGTGTTGCTTGTCTAGAATCACACTGTGAGTCTGTGTGCATTTGGGAACCACTGTGAGAGAAGCATTTGGTAACATCATGTATTTGCTGACAGATAACTGTTTTAAAACCTGTCATGTTGTCACTTTTTAGTAGCATTAGAAGCCAGTCTTTGCTTATGCATTGATAAAATGAGTCAGGCTTTGACACTAAAGTGCAGTACTTAAATATGTAGATTGTGTGCAGTACCCTTACCCCTTCCAGACTAGTGAATGAGTATTGGTAAACTCCTAGGATAGTGTTGCTTGTCTAAAGTCACACTGTGAGTCTGTGTGCATTTGGGTAAGGTTTGTGAGAGAAGCATTTGGTAACATTGTGTATTTGCTGACAGATAATTGTTTTAAAACCTGTCTTGTTGTCAAGTTTTAGTAGCATTAGAAACCAGTCTTTGCTTATGCTTTGATTAAATGAGTCAGGCTTTCACACTAAAGTGCAGTCCTAAAATATGTAGATTGTGTGCAGTCCCCTTACCCCTTCCACAGTAGTGAATGAGTTTTGGTAAACTCCTAGGGATAGTGTTGCTTGTCTAGAATCACACTGTGAGTCTGTGTGCATTTGGGAACCACTGTGAGAGAAGCATTTGGTAACATCATGTATTTGCTGACAGATAACTGTTTTAAAACCTGTCATGTTGTCAAGTTTTAGTAGCATTAGAAGCCAGTCTTTGCTTATGCATTGATAAAATTAGTCAGTCTTTGACACTAAATTGCAGTACTTAAATATGTAGATTGTGTGCAGTACCCTTACCCCTTCCAGACTAGTGAATGAGTTTTGGTAAACTCCTAGGATAGTGTTGCTTGCCTAAAATCACACTGTGAGTCTGTGTGCATTTGGGTAAGGATTGTGAGAGAAGCATTTGGTAACATTGTGTATTTGCTGGCAGACAACTGTTTTAAAACCTGTCATGTTGTCAAGTTTTAGTCACACTAAAAGCCAGTCTTTGCTTATGCATTGATAAAATGAGTTAGGCTTTGACACTAAAGTGCAGTACTGAAATATGTAAATTGTGTGCAGTCGCCTTACCCCTTCCACAGTAGTAAATGAGTTTTGGTAAACTCCTTGTGATAGTGTTGCTTGTCTAGAATCACACTGTGAGTTTGTGTGCATTTGGGAACCACTGTGAGAGAAGCATTTGGTAGCATCATGTATTTACTGACAGATAACTATTTTAAAACCTGTCATGTAGTCAAGTTTTAGTAGCATTAGAAGCCAGTCATTGCTTATGCATTGATAAAATGAGTCAGGCATTGACAGTAAAGTGCAGTACTGAAATATGTAGATTGTGTGCAGTCCCCTTACCCCTTCCACAGTAGTGAATGAGTTTTGGTAAACTCCTAGGGATAGTGTTGCTTGTCTAGAATCACACTGTGAGTCTGTGTGCATTTGGGAACCACTGTGAGAGAAGCATTTGGGTACTTCATATCTTTGAATACGCATAACTGCTTAAAAACTTTCCTGTTCTCAAGTTTTGGTATAATTAGAAGGCAGTCATTGCTTATGTATTCCCCCAGGAACTGTCCTTGCAATACTGTAAACATTCAGTTAATATTCAAGTAGTAACGGAGTGAGGCAGGCCTTAGCACATGCATTGATTCAAATGCTTATCCACTATGCATGCAGTTCTCTAACCAACTACACAGTTCTCTTTCACACCTTTAATTCCCCAGTCAATATCCATACATTTCAAGCAAACACCCTGTCACTCCCCATGTACTCCTCTAGTGACCCATTCAGCACCATGTACTAAACCATTCACTGCGCCAAAACCCAAACACTTATAAATTCACTCAGGCACTCTCTTTGCAGTACTCTAATCATTCAGTCAGTATCCAAGTACTCATGCAGCGAGCCAGGCCTTACAACATGGACTGCTTCAAACCCCTATCCAGTATGCATACAGGCCTCTAGTCACCTACACACTTGTCTTTCACTTCTTTAATTAACTAGTCAGTATCTATATACTTCAATAAACATCCTGTCACTCATCTTGCATTCATCCAGTGACTGATCCAGTACCATGTACTAATCTCTTCACTGTGCCAAAACTGAAAAACTAAAAAGTTTTACCCAGGCACTCTCCTAGCAGTAGTCTAATGATTCAGTCAGTTTCCAGGTACTCATGTAGTGAACCATGCATTACCACATAGACTGCTTCAAATGTCTATGCAGTATGCATGCAATCTTCTAACATTACTATACACTTGTCTTTAACAGCTTCAATTCCCCAGTCAGTATCCATGTACTTCCAGCAAACATCCTGTCACTCCCCTTGCACTGTTCCAGTGACTTATTCAGCACCATGTAGTAATGCATTCACTGCACCAAAACTGAAACACTTATAAATTCACCCAGGTACGCTTCTTGCAATAGTCTAATCATTCAGTCAGTACCTAAGTACTAATGGAGTGAGGCATGCCTTAGCACATGGATTGATTCAAACGTGTTTCCACTATGCATGGAGGCCTCTAACTACCAACACAATTGCCTTTCAGACCTTCAATTTCTCTGTCAGTATCTATTAACTCCAATAAACACTCTGTCACTTTAATTGCACACCTCCACTGACTCATTTGGCAGTAAGTACAAATCTATTCACTGCACTAGAATCCAAAATCTTAAAAAGATTCACCGAGTCACTCTTTTTGTAGTACTCAGTCAGTACTCAGGTAGTTTTGCAGTGATCCAAGTGTTACTCTATGGACTGTTTCAAACATCTATCCACTATGCATGTAGGTCTCTAGCCACCTACATACTTGTCTTTCACACCTTCAATATCCCAGACAGTATTCATACAATTCCCGCAAACACTCTGTCAGTCTCCTTATACTTCTCCAGTGACCCATTCAGCACCATGTACTAATCCATTCACTGCGCCGAAAGCCAACCACTTATAAATTCACCCAGGCACTCCCCTTGCAGTACTCTAATCATTCAGTCAGTGCCCAAGTACTCATGCAGTGAGCCAGGCCTTAGCACATGAATTGCTTCAAATGCCTATCCAGTATGCATGCAGTCCTCTAACCACCTACACAGTTGTCTTTCACACCTTCAATTCCCCAGTCAGTATACATACACTCAAGCAAACACCCTATCACTCCCCTTTCACTCCTCCAGTGACCCATTCAGCACCATGTACTAATCCATTCACTGCGCCAAAAGCCAACCACTTATAAATTCACCCAGGCTCTCTCCTTGCAGTACTCTAATCATCCAGTCAGTACCCAAGTACTCATGCAGTGAGCCAGGCCTTAGTACATGAATTGCTTCAAATGCCTATCCAGTATGCATGCAGTCCTCTAACCACCTATACACTTGTCTTTCACACCTTCAATTCCCTAGTCAGAGTTCATACACTTCTATCAAACACCCTGTCACTCCCATTGCAGTCCTCTAGTGACCCATTCAGCACCATGGACTAATCCATTCACTGTGCCAAAACCCAAACACTTATAAATTCACCCAGGCACTCTCCTTTCAGTACTCTAATCATTCAGTCTGTACCTGTGGGAGCCGGCCTCGTGGCGTGGTCCTGTTTCCCCGCGCTAAGCCGCACGAGGTCCCATGCACATCGGGGCTCCTCCATCTTGGATTGCACGTCACTCCACGTGATCACCTGTATGACCCTGCTCTACCCGGCCTCGGTCCCAGCGAGGCCCGACATCGAGACGCCAACTCCTGGCCCGGGGGATACCACGTGAGCCCTTCCCACTCCCAGCAGAGGGCAGTATCGATGGGACCCCAACCGTCCATCCACACCTAGGTGCGATCGCCCCACAGCTCTCGGGGGCCTGGCGCCTCTCCTGCTGGGCGTCTGGCCGCTCCCTCCCCGGCCTCTCCGCCCCCTCCGGGCGCACGGGTCCGGACATCAAAGGGCTCACGTCCTATATCTGGGGCGACCCGACAACAGGGCAGCAGTTGTATCCAGGAGTCAAGAGCCCTGCTGATCGGATCGCAGCTGACCCTACGGAAGAAGACTCATCCTGAACCAACCCTTGAGCCCTGCTGACGACGTCGCGGCTCCACCGTGCTTAAAGACCTTCACGAACCTTTGTGGCCCTGCTGACGCTGTCGCGGCCCGACCTTGTTGAACCTTACCACCAGAGCCCAGCTGACCTCGTCGCGGCTCGACCTAAGCGGAACTACCATCTGAGCCCTGCAGACGACGTCGCGGCTCTCCACGTCCGAGCCGCTCTGAGACCAGCATCCAAGGTCTGGCGCAGAGCCCTCCCGTGCCTGGCTGGCACTAAGACTGTCCCGCTACCCTATCCTCTTGAACGAACACTGAGACTCTGACCAGATCCCTCGATCCCGCTGTAAATATTGCACGTATTACTGCTGATAAAGAACCTAATCTCGCAACTGCTATTGAGTCCTGTGTGGTGGTGTTACTGGGCCTAGTACGATCATAGGAGAAAGACCTCCCCGAGGGGGCTTCTCAGCGGCGCTCGGCTATAACTTTGCGGTAGGAAGGTGCCGGATTAGTCTCCCCGACTACCCGGTGGGCCTCCCTCCAACATTTGGTGGCCAGCGACTGGATCCGAGCAAACGCAATCGTACAAGCAAGTAACGCAACCACTACCTGAGCAGACGAGAAGAGAAAAAGGGAACCATGGATGGCCAAGAAGCAACCGTGGCCGCAACCTTCCAGTTGGAGAAACTGGAGGAATACACCCACAAGGAACTCAGACAATTCTGCAAAGACAAAGGGATCCCAACCACAGGATTGGGCACCAAGGAGGAAATGCAGAAAGCCCTGAAAGCCTGGGCAGAAACCGAGACCCCTCCACCCGAGCCGAAGGGACCTCGGCCCGGGACGGAAACCTGCCGACCACGGCCCCGACAAACGGGGAGCGAACCATCCCAGACACCGGCCTTTCCCCCGAAGAGATACGAGAACGGGAAAGGGCCCGGACACACGAAATGGACCTTGCCCGACTCCGGCTGGACGGTGAGCTCCTACTAGCGGAGAAAAAGATAGCCCTGGAGCAACTACGACTACAAGAAGAGATCGAGGAGAAGAAAAGGCATCGGGAGCTAGAGGAGAGACGGCTAACCCTCGAGCACGAGAGGAGCCTTAAAGAACTTGAACTAAAAGCTAAAACTGGGGAGACCGGCAACCCCGGAGCCCGGGACGCTCTGCTCCCGACCGAGCCAAAGGTTCACATCCCCAAGGATGTCGTCAAGGAGTACTATAAAAATGACGACATCCAGCAATGGTTCCGAGCATACGAAGTCGCCATGACCTCCCATCGGGTACCCCGGAAAGATTGGGGCGCCGGCCTATGGGGGAGGTTCCTCAGCGAGGGACGGGATACCCTGCTGCAACTCCCCGACGCAGTGATGACCTCGTACGACCACATGAAGGAAGCCCTACTCACCCGCTACGGACTGTCGGCCGAGATGTACCGGCAACGCTTCCGGGACTGCAAGAAGATCCCCGGTACCACATGGGTCGAATACGTGGACTTCTTCAGCCGAGCGTTGGAAGGATGGATCAAAGGGAGCAAGGTCACCTCCTATAACGAACTATTCGACCTCATTGTCTGGGAGCACCTCGCCAACAACTGCTTTGTGGAACTAAGGCAACACCTCCTGGACAGTAAACTGACCGAGCCCCGGAAGCTCGCCGCCGAAGCGGACCGATGGGTCAACACCCGGGTCCCCCGGAACCCCGTGGGGGACTACCAACGGAGCACCACGGGACCTCCCCGCCAGCGCGGCGGAGGAGGGGGGTCCCACCGCAGTCGAGAATTCCCAGCTGGACCGCCCCGTAGTCCGCCACGAGGGCAAACAACCAACCCCGCTTCCCCGACCCAGGGCCGAAGGGGGACCCCTATCGCCCGGTCTGGACCACGACCGACAGTAACCTGCTTCGGATGTCAGCAGACCAGCCATTATGCCAGTGACCCGGCTTGCCCCGTGAACCGACGGAACGGGACCACGGGGCCACCTCCCCGACAAATTGCCGCCGCAGCCCTAGGGGAGGAAGAGGACGAGGAGGAGAACCACGACGAAGGGTCCCCCGAGTGGGAACAGGCCGCCATGTCGCTTGTATGCCTGGGCTCCCGAGAAATGGTGCCCCACGCCACCATCCCAAGCAACACCCAGAAGTACCAACAGTGGGTCACCATCAATGGACGACGGGCCGAGGCCCTCCGGGACACTGGGGCCAGTGTGACCGCTGTCCGCTGCCATCTGGTGACCCCCGAACAGATCCTACCACATGTCCTCTGCCCTGTCCGGACCGCCGACAACACCGAGAGCATGTGCCGGATGGCCCGAATCCCCTTCGAGTGGGGAGGAGTGTCCGGCACCCTAAAAGTGACTGTCCGCGACGACGCCCCGGTAGACTGCCTCCTGGGGAACGACCTAGAGAGCTCCCCCTGGGCCCAGGTGGAGCGCCGAGAGCATCTGGGGATGCTAGGACTACCCGAGTGGGCCTGCGCCACCACTCGGTCCATGACCGTCCAGCCAGCTGCGGCCCCGGCCCCCGACAAGCCGGCGGGCCCCGAACAATCCACCTCCTCCGGCCCGGAGGAACCTGACGAGGAGGCCGGGCCGTCCGAACTTTCTCCCAACGAGGCCGCTCCCCTCAGCGAGATCCCCGAGCTGGCCCAGTGGCGCCACGACGGGGGCCCCACCCGCGAACAATTCCAGCAAGAACAGAAGGGCTGCCCGTCCCTCGAGGGGGCCCGACAGCAGGCGGCCGCCCAGGCTGCGGGGGACCCCTCGGGAACCCACTGGGTCTATTGGGACAAGGACTTGTTGTATAGCGAGCAGAAAATCGCCGAACTAGGGGCCAGCCGGGTGCTGGTGGTCCCCCTCTTATTTCGAGAATTCCTCTTGAACCTGGCACATGACGTACCCCTCGTCGGACATCTCGGGCGGGACAAGACGTACAGCCGCCTCGTGACCCATTTCTATTGGCCCCGAATGAGACGAGACGTGGACCAGCACTGCCGGTCCTGCCCGACCTGCCAAGCTAGCGGGAAGACTGGGGGACGAGTGAAAGCCCCCCTACAACCATTTCCAGCCGTCCGCACCCCGTTCGAACGAGTGGGGATCGACATCGTGGGGCCCCTCGACCCCCGAACCACCCTGGGCCACCGCTTCATCCTGGTACTGGTCGACCACGCCACCCAGTACCCCGAAGCTGTTCCCCTCCGAACTGTGACCGCGCCAGTAGTGGGCCGGGCCCTGATGGGCATCTTCTCCAGGGTGGGGTTCCCCCGAGAAGTGGTGAGCGACAGGGGGACGAACTTTATCTCGAAGTACATGAGATCCCTCTGGCAACAATGTGGGGTCACCTATAAATTCACCACCCCTTACCACCCCCAGGGGAACGGACTGGTCGAACGGTTCAACCGAACCCTGAAGGGGATGATCAAGGGCCTGGAAGAGCCCCTCAGGAGGAGATGGGATGTCCTGTTGCCCTGCCTCCTGTTCGCCTACCGGGAGGTACCACAGAAGTCCCTGGGCTTCAGCCCCTTCGAACTGTTGTATGGGCACCCCGTCCGAGGGCCCCTCAGCCTGGTCAAGGAGGGTTGGGAGGCGAACGTCCAAAGTGCCCCGCCCGACGTCTACCGGTACCTCCTGACCTTGCGGAACCAGACTCGAAAGTTCCGTGCCCTGGCAGAAGCCAACCTTGAAGCCAGCCAAGAAGATATGAAACGCTGGTATGACGAGAATGCCTCAGCCGTCGAGTTTGAGCCGGGCCAGCAAGTCTGGGTCATGTCACCCGTGGACCCCTGCGCCCTGCAGGACAAGTGGACCGGGCCCTTCAAGATAGTTGAAAGGAAGAGCCCCGTCACGTACCTGGTCGACATGGAGTCCCCGAGGAACCCCCTCAGGGTCCTGCACGCCAACCGCCTCAAGCCCCATTTTGCCCGAACTGAACTAAGCTTACTACTGGCTAACGACGATGGGGGTGAAAGTGACTCCGAGCCCCTACCAGACCTCCTGGGGTCCTCGAGCCAAGACGGCTCCTTGGAGGGCGTCCACCTCTCCGCCACCCTGACACCAGAGCAGCGCCATGATTGCCAGAAGCTACTGCAACCCTTCGCTGCCCTCTTCTCGCTCACGCCCGGGATGACCCCCTGGTGCGTCCACGACGTGGACACGGGGGATAGCCCCCCTGTATGACACCGCGCTTATAGAGTGCCTGACCGAGTCTGGGCCTGCATAAAGACCGAGGTCGCCAAGATGCTCACCCTCGGAGTCATCGAGCCTTCCGACAGCCCGTGGGCCAGCCCGGTAGTCTTGGTGCCGAAGGCCGCCGCCCCCAGCACGGCCCCCGAACTCAGATTCTGTGTCGACTACCGGGGCCTGAATGCAGTTACCAAGACCGATGCCCACCCTTTGCCACGAGCCGATGAACTGATTGATCGCTTAGGGGCCGCCCGCTACCTAAGCACCTTTGATCTCACCGCTGGGTACTGGCAGATCAAGCTCACTCCCGGCGCACAAGAACGATCAGCTTTCTCTACCCCCGACGGCCACTACCACTTCCGGGTGATGCCCTTCGGCATGAAGAACGCCCCAGCGACCTTTCAGAGGCTGGTAAATAAGGTCCTGGCCGGTCTCGAAGCCTTCAGCGCGGCCTATCTCGATGACATTGCTGTCTTCAGCGACCACTGGGCCGCGCACCTAGGACACCTTGGGGAAGTCCTGGCCGCTCTTCAAAGAGCCGGGCTCACAATTAAGGCCAGCAAGTGCCAGATCGGTCAAGGATCTGTGACCTATCTGGGCCATCAGGTGGGGAGTGGCCAGGTGGCCCCCCTCTGGTTAAAAGTGGACGCCATCCAGGCGTGGGAGCCCCCCGCCACCCAGACCGCTGTCCGGGCATTCCTGGGCCTCACCGGCTACTACCGACACTTCATAAAGGATTACGGCAGCATTGTGGGCCCCCTTACAGAACTCACCTCGAAGAAACAACCCAAGGCGGTGCACTGGACGCCCCGCTGCCAGACCGCATTTGATACTCTCAAAGCAGCCATGTGCGCTGCCCCTGTGCTACAGGCCCCCGACTACAGCAAGGAATTTGTAGTCCAGACCGATGCCTCGGAGTACGGGGTCGGGGCAGTCCTCTTCCAGCTGGACGCCAAGGGCCTCGACCGACCGGTGGCCTTTATCAGCCACCGACTGCTGCCGCGAGAACAGAGGTGGAGCACCATCGAGCGGGAGGCCTTCGCTGTGGTATGGGCTCTCAAAAAGCTCCGGCCCTACCTTTTCGGTACCCACTTCAGGGTCCAGACTGACCACCGGCCCTTGCGGTGGCTCATGCAAATGCGGGGCGAAAACCCCAAGCTGTTACGCTGGTACATCTCGCTGCAAGGGATGGACTTCACTGTTGAACACCGGCCCGGCAACGACCACGCCAATGCTGATGGCCTGTCCCGATTCTTCCGCCTCGGCGAGGAGAACCCCCAAGAAGATGGGTGACTCTCCCTGCCTTCAGCTGGGGGGGACGCGTGTGGGAGCCGGCCTCGTGGCGTGGTCCTGTTTCCCCGCGCTAAGCCGCACGAGGTCCCATGCACATCGGGGCTCCTCCATCTTGGATTGCCCGTCACTCCACGTGACCACCTGTATGACCCTGCTCTACCCGGCCTCGGTCCCAGCGAGGCCCGACATCGAGACGCCAACTCCTGGCCCGGGGGATACCACGTGAGCCCTTCCCACTCCCAGCAGAGGGCAGTATCGATGGGACCCCCAACCGTCCTTCCACACCTAGGTGCGATCGCCCCACAGCTCTCGAGGGCCTGGCGCCTCTCCTGCTGGGCGTCTGGCCGCTCCCTCCCTGGCCTCTCCGCCCCCTCCGGGCGCACGGGTCCGGACATCAAAGGGCTCTCGTCCTATATCTGGGGCGACCCGACAACAGGGCAGCAGTTGTATCCTGGAGTCAAGAGCCCTGCTGATCGGATCGCGGCTGACCCTACTGAAGAAGACTCATCCTGAACCAACCCTTGAGCCCTGATGACGACGTCGCGGCTCCACCGTGCTTAAAGACCTTCACGAACCTTTGGGGCCCTGCTGACGCTGTCGCGGCCCGACCTTGTTGAACCTTACCACCAGAGCCCAGCTGACCTCGTCGCGGCTCGACCTAAGCGGAACTACCATCTGAGCCCTGCAGACGACGTCGCGGCTCTCCACGTCCGAGCCGCTCTGAGACCAGCATCCAAGGTCTGGCGCAGAGCCCTCCCGTGCCTGGCTGGCACTAAGACTGTCCCGCTACCCTACCTCTTGAACGAACACTGAGACTCTGACCGGATCCCTCGATCCCGCTGTAAATATTGCACGTATTACTGCTGATAAAGAACCTAATCTCGCAACTGCTATTGAGTCCTGTGTGGTGGTGTTACTGGGCCTAGTACGATCATAGGAGAAAGACCTCCCCGAGGGGGCTTCTCAGCGGCGCTCGGCTATAACTTTGCGGTAGGAAGGTGCCGGATTAGTCTCCCCGACTACCCGGTGGGCCTCCCTCCAACAGTACCCAAGTACTCATGCAGTGAGCCAGGCCTTAGCACATGGACTTTTTCAAACACCTATCCACTATGTATGCAGTCCTCTAACCACCTACACACTTGTCTTTCACACCTTTAATTCCCCAGTCAGTATTCATACACTTCCAGGTAGTTTTGCAGTGATCCAAGTGTTACTCTATGGACTGTTTCAAACGTCTATCCACTATGCATGTAGGTCTCTAGCCACCTACATACTTGTCTTTCACACCTTCAATATCCCAGACAGTATTCATACAATTCCCGCAAACACTCTGTCAGTCTCCTTATACTTCTCCAGTGACCCATTCAGCACCATGTACTAATCCATTCACTGCGCCGAAAGCCAACCACTTATAAATTCACCCAGGCACTCCCCTTGCAGTACTCTAATCATTCAGTCAGTGCCCAAGTACTCATGCAGTGAGCCAGGCCTTAGCACATGAATTGCTTCAAATGCCTATCCAGTATGCATGCAGTCCTCTAACCACCTACACAGTTGTCTTTCACACCTTCAATTCCCCAGTCAGTATACATACACTCAAGCAAACACCCTATCACTCCCCTTTCACTCCTCCAGTGACCCATTCAGCACCATGTACTAATCCATTCACTGCGCCAAAAGCCAACCACTTATAAATTCACCCAGGCTCTCTCCTTGCAGTACTCTAATCATCCAGTCAGTACCCAAGTACTCATGCAGTGAGCCAGGCCTTAGTACATGAATTGCTTCAAATGCCTATCCAGTATGCATGCAGTCCTCTAACCACCTATACACTTGTCTTTCACACCTTCAATTCCCTAGTCAGAGTTCATACACTTCTATCAAACACCCTGTCACTCCCATTGCAGTCCTCTAGTGACCCATTCAGCACCATGGACTAATCCATTCACTGTGCCAAAACCCAAACACTTATAAATTCACCCAGGCACTCTCCTTTCAGTACTCTAATCATTTAGTCTGTACCCAAGTACTCATGCAGTGAGCCAGGCCTTAGCACATGGACTTTTTCAAACACCTATCCACTATGTATGCAGTCCTCTAACCACCTACACACTTGTCTTTCACACCTTTAATTCCCCAGTCAGTATTCATACACTTCCAGGTAGTTTTGCAGTGATCCAAGTGTTACTCTATGGACTGTTTCAAACGTCTATCCAGTATGCATGTAGGTCTCTAGCCACCTACACACTTGTCTTTCACACCTTCAATATCCCAGACAGTATTCATACAGTTCCCGCAAACACTCTGTCACTCCCCTTATACTTCTCCAGTGAGTTATTCAGCACCATGTACTAATGTATTTACTGCACCAAAATACAAATACTTATAAATTCATCCTGGCACTCTCCTTGCAATACTCAAAACATTCAGTCAGTATGCAAGTACTATTGGACTGAGACAGGCCTTATCATATGGATGGATTCAAACACGTGTACACTATGCATGTAGGTCTCTAATCACCTACACACTTGTCTTTCACACCATCAATTTCCATGTCAGTATTCATACACTTCTAGCAAACACCATGTCACTCACCCAGTGTGTCTCCTTATAGTACTGTAATCATTCAGTCAGTTAGCATGCAGTCTTTTAGTGAGGTAGGCTTTAGGGCATGAACTGCTTCAAAGTAGTATGCACTATGCATGTAGTGTTTTAACCATCGTTACACTTGTGCTTCAGGGCTATAGTTTCTTAGTCAGTTTTTGTATAAAATGTGTTTCTACAGTAATAGAATAGTATACATTTGAAAGTTATTGATATACTTTTATTTGTGATTCTTTTTTACAGATACTGTTTTTAAACGTTAAAATAGATAAATCACGCCAGAAAAAAAAAGAAAAAGAAAAGAACAGAGACAGGAGAATTACTTGAAGAAACATCAACCACAAGTATTGAATGTACAAGATAATGTGGCTAAAAAGAAAAAATCTTCTGGTGAGATCACAAGGCAATTTATTAAAAATGTTTGTCGGAGAAAACAGAATGTATAGAATGCTGAAACCACTGAGAATGCTTCAAGTAGAAAAAAAAATCAAAATAAGAGGGAAAGCAAAAAAGCAAATGTTCAGTCAAAGGAGACAAAGTATAGTAAAAGAAGACAAAATCAAAATCAGTATAAGGAATTACGCATAAAAATATTTTACAAGAGAGTAGTACATAATTTGCTGAAATATGTGAAGAAATATAAAAAGAGAGCTCTATTTTATAAAAAGAAGAAGCATATTGAAAACATTGTTGAAAAGGCTTTTGAAGTAAAAAGGAAACTATTCATTTTAGTATTAAACAGAATTCGATCACTAGATAAACCAATCCATTTAATGAAGGCCAAAAGTAGGAGGAAAAGAGTAATTAATAGAAAATAAATTGTGATTTTTTTGGGGAGAATGGAAACACAGTTCCAGTTCAGAGCCTTTCTTTAATGAAGAGAGTTATTTACAGATCAAACAATTACTGTATGCAGTTGACACCAGTGGTAGAGGTTATGAAGTTAGAGATGGTTGTCCAATTGAGAAAGAGAAAATGGTTGAAAGAAATGCAGAAGAAGTGATAGCTGATGAAGTTCTAGGGAGATGTCCTAAACACCCTGTGTACACTTGGGATTGCAGTAGTATTTGCAGTGTACGACAGGAGTCTATTGATAATTTATGTAGTTTTTTACGAGCATATAGTAAAAAAAGATTAAGGTGTTGCAAGGACTAGACCCTTGCAGAGTGAGAAAAAATACTGGTTTGCAAGGTCATTCTCTGGCTTGTCTTTCTAGGAAAGTTTGTCAAAGTGTTTTACACCATTTCAGGATGCAGTACATCATACTCAAATGCGGAAGTTATTGAGAAGATTGTATTATGCCAAAAGTCCAGCACTAAAGTTAAATGAGTTGAACAGTGCTCTTTTGCGTGGCTCAGTATCAGATGTGAAGAAGGTTTGTGATGATATTGAGTTTTGTTACTTTGGTCCTCAGCAACTGAGTTCAGAAACTGACACATTAGTAGAACAAAATGTTGATGACAATGTAGAACCCGTAATTACAAAAAATTTTGAGGATGAAATCACAAAGTTTAGGGTAATTTCAGGTGAAAGACCAAATGTTTCTTGTATTTGTTGTCTGCGAAGTCACTATAAAAATCAGACTAGGGGTGTCAATCTGTATTTAAGAAGTGAAATAGAAGATAATGATAAGTGGATGAAATTTGCAACTTATTTGTTGGTAGAGGATTGTTTTGATTTGGGATTTGAGCAGCGTATTTGCAAATATTGTTATAACAAATTAGATGAGAATAAAATGCCTGCTAGAGCTGTTCATAATAATCTAGAGTTGGTTGCCATTCCTCCAGAACTGATAGATTTAAATACGTATGAGTCTATTCTCATTCAATGTGTTCACCCATTTCAGGCTATTGTTCGTATGGAGCCTAAAACAGGTAAATTACCTCCATCAGAGTTGCAAAGAGGATTGAAAGGAAGAGTTGTGTATTTACCGTTAGATTTAAGGAAAGCTATTGAAACTATTGGTGTAGACCATGCAGAAAATGAGCCACTAGTCATTCTAGTTAATGGTGTTCCTACTAAGAATAAGAAAATCTGGCAAGAGTTAGTGGATGTTAGAAAAGTGCAAAAGGCTCCATTGTACCTGTTAAAAAATAATGAGTACTATAGAAATGTGTTTGTAGGAGAAGAAGAAATAGATTTAGCAGAAGATACTGAAACATTAAGTGGATAAATAGAAAAAGTGGACATGTCCAGATGTGAAGAAATCTATGAACATTACAGTGTACATCCACTTCATTCCAAAGAGGTGATGGGGAATACGATTGCGTTGTTCCAAATGAAAAAAGCAACAGGAAGTCCCATGGGAAGAGAGCTTGGAAGCTCGTTGTTTCCCGCAGTTGTTTCCAACAGGAAAAGGTGGACGATATGATGAACGTCCTGTGCAGATTCCTGCATCTGAATATCGGACAACAAGATTATATGCAGAAGATCCAAGATTTCGACAATGTATCCCTTATATGTTTCATCTTCTGTTTGAAAGTGACTTGTCTGGACTTTCATATGCAGTAAATCACATTTTAAAAACTGGAATGCATCTTCAAAATGTAACTGCAAAGGATTTTATGGATAAAGTGCATCAGAGAGATGATCATTTAGAATCTCAGTTGATTAATCTGATGGCATGTCAGCGTGGGACTAATGAATTTTGGTACCGTCGTCATGGAGAACTGAAATGTATGCTACGGAACTTGGGAACTCCTATATGGTTTGTTACACTAAGCTGTGCTGAGTATGCTTGGGATGATTTACTTGAATTACTTCGAGAGGGAAATTCCAATATAAAAAATATTGAATACAAGACACCTGGAGAATTGTGCTCTTTGGATCCTGTTAATGTATGCAGATATTTCGATTCATAGATTTGAAGCTATGATGTCTTTCCTCTGCAATAAAAAGAATCCTCCTCTTGGAGAAGTTGTGGATTTCTTTTGGAGAAAGGAGTATCAAGCAAGAGGTGCTCCTCATATACATATGTTGTTATGGATCAAGGACGCCCCCAAATTTGGAACAGATTCAGATCAAACTGTTTTGTCTTTCATTGAAAATTATGCCACATGTGCTGTACCCAATAGCAGAGAACATAAAAACTTAAAACAACAAGTCTTACGATTCCAAAGCCATCGATGTGGAAAATACTGTTGATGAAAGTACAAGTCAAAGGATAAGTTCTATACCAAATGTTGTTTTGGATTTCCACGTCCTGTATTATCCAAAGGAAGGGTGAACAGTTTTATGTCAGCTATGCGACATCCCATCACAAGAAAGTCTCCGAAAAATGCCTACAACTTAAGAAGAAGCGAAGAATCAAAATACATAAATGACTACAATCCAGGTATTTTATCCATGTGGAACGCTAACATGGATATTCAATATGTTGCGGACAATTCCATTGCTGTTGCTCGATATGTAACGTCCTACATTACTAAATCAGAAAAGACTGAATTGAAAGAGATGTGGGAAGAGATTTCTCACGAGAAGACTCTAAGTAAGAAATTATACAGTTTCAGTTTGAAGATGTTATCACATCGTGAAATTGGAGCATATGAATGTTCAGATCGGTTATCATCTGCAAGTCTATATTCCAAAAGTAGAAGAATCATTTGGGTGAGTCTAGGTCTTGCAGGAATGCAAAATCGAGTAATGAAATCTGTTCAAGAAATTGAATATTTAGCAGAAAAAGAACCAGAAAGTACAGATATTTAGAAAACGAATATGTTGGACACATATTACTCAAACAGAAGTCATCATCTTGAGAACATGTGTCTCTATGAAGTGCTGCAAAACTACACTTTTAAACAGAATACTACAGAGAACATCAATGATGGAAAATATGCAGTGATTGGTTCTGAAGGATGTCTGGTGAAACAAAGGCAAGGAAATGTAATTAATCACAGGAAACTGAGTTGCGACACTGCTGCCAAAAGGGAATTTTACTATTTAGCCCTTTTGCAAAAGTTCAAACCATGGCGTTCAGAACTGGAATTACTTGGAGATTTTCAGAGCTATGAAGATTCATTTAATGCTTGTAAAGATAGCATACAATGCAGTGCTTTTGCAAATTATGTGAAAATGTTGAATGATGAAATTGATTAAGAAGCTACAATTGCAGCTGAGTGTGCTAGAGACAGTTCTCAAGACAGTCAAAGTCAAAGTTCTGCTGCACAGAGTCAAGATCCACTTGGACAACCAATTGTTGAAAATGAAGCAGCAACTGCCATGAATGAGGTGGAAACAGCAATGTATCAAGCTCAAGAAGTTGTAATACAGTTAGGAAACTTGGAAGAACAACTAAATGTTGAACAGAAACAAATATATCAACAAGTGAAAGAGCAGATTGAACATGGATTACTTCATGAAAAGAAAGGGTGCTCATGTACATCATCAGAATGTATGTGAGTGGTCAAGCTGGAACAGGAAAAAGTTTCTTAATTAAAGTAATTACAAGTTATCTGCAGAAAACAACTGAGTCGCATTCGTCTTGTGTTGTCACTGCTCCAACTGGGTTAGTAGCACATAACATTAAAGGAATTACTTTACATTGTTTACTAATGCTACCAGTAGAGCATGAGAACAAATTGGAATACCACAAGCTATCTGGAGAAGCTTGTTGTGAAGTGTCAAGAGTCCTGAAGAAAATGAAACTTCTCATTATTGATGAGGTGAGCATGGTCTCAAACTTGATGGTTGCCTTTGTGCATTTAAGAATGCAGCAAATTCTTAAAACAGAGTATGACGTGTTATTTGGAGGAAAACACGTCATAGTTTTTGGAGATCTATTGCAACTGACTCCGGTAAAAGGACAACCTGTATTTAAAACACTTGCACATGAAGATACCAGAAAGTCTCTTGGTAGTGTTGGTAATGTGAACATTTGGACTAATTTTGAATACAAAGAACTGACAACAAATATGCGACAGGCAAATGATGCTGAATATGGAAGTATTCTTCAAGATATAAGAATTGGAATTCTTACAAAACATGGCAAACAAGCTTTGGAGAGTCGATTACTTTGCAATGTGTTTCCAAATGAAAATGTAGTTCCTGCAAAAGTGTACATGAAAATTGCTGAAAATAAATCAGTGATCTGTTTGATGCCAACACTGCGCGAGTGTTCCATATTCAACGAAGAACTATTGAAACTGGAAAATTAAGAAATTATAAAAATGGAAGCCATCGATAAAATAGAGCATTAAGGAATCACTATTATTTTGACGGGAAAGTTGAAAACAAAACTGGATTCTTTAGAAAAAAAAATATCAAAAACAGCTGGTTTAGAAAAGACTCTATATGCGTGTGTAAACTGTCGGGTAATTTTAAGGCGTAATTTGGATGTAGAAAAAGGGTTCGTTAATGGCGCAATGGGTAAAGTGGTGGATTTTATTAATTATCAGAAAAAAGAAGAAATTGAATTTTTAAAAATTTAATTTGATCAGATTGAAGAAGTTAAAGAAATTGGTCGTTGTTCAGTTCATTTTTTGCTTGTTAAAGATTTATATGTCCGTACGAAACAATTTCCATTTTCTCTGGCATATGCAGTGACTATTTATAAATCTCAAGGATTAAGTGTAGACAGTGCATTGGTGAACATTGGATCTACTGTATTTTAAGAGGGTATGGCATATGTTACTTTGTCGCGAGTCAGAACATTATCTGGTTTGTTTTTGATTGATTTTGATGAGACAAAGGTTACTGCAGATGCAAACTGTGTAAAAGAGTATAATAGGTTAAGAAGGGTGTATGCTCCAAATTTAGGTCAATATCCTGTATTTGAAAAGCGTATGGTTGGTCGAAAAAGAAGGTTTGAGAATATCTGTTCTGAAGGTGTCGAGAAGGGAAAAGAACAAGATAATGTTGTAATTGCAAGTAAAAAGGAATTGGACACTGTTGAAGAGATTGTTGGTTATCAGTTTGAAAATAGTTCAGGTGTCAACTGCTATGCTAATGTAGTGGTCAATGTTGTTTTTTATCTTGAAGGTTTGCAAGAACAAATTATGCAGAATCGGGAAAAAAATATTTTGTTCTCTGTTGCATTCTGTTTATGAAAAATTGACAACAGATACAAGTAAAATACAATCTGTTTCAGATGTTCATAATGTTTTAGATGTATGTTCTGGTTCTACACAATTTACACAAAATATCCAACAAGATGCTCAGGAATTTTTAATGTATATGCTTACCATTTTTGAAAATGAAGGTGTAGAAATAGAAAATATTTTTGGCCTTTCTTACAAATGGGAACATCATTGTGAAAATTGCTTGTATACATGTACCACTAATGTAGACACTGAACGATTTCTGTATTTAACATTACCAGACTGTAAATCAGTGTCTTTCAATAAATTAGTTAAAGGTGCAAATCAAAACATGGAGTGTAGCCAATGTAAATCAGAAATGTTATCCACATTATTTTTAACAAAATATGGACAATACATAATTTTAATGATGCAACGTTGTACAGCTGATGGAAGAAAATTGGATACTTTAATAAAGCAGTTTGTAGCAACACAACTATCAATATCAGGAAGGACTTTTGTAGCAATAATTTTCCATGATGGTCCTTCCACCACATTTGGACATTACACTGCCTATCTAAAATGTGACAAAGGCTGGACACTTTGTAATGATTCCTAGTTGGTTTTCAAACAATGTTTGCCTAGGGAATTACCAAATTCCTACCTAATATTTTTAAAGTCAAAGTTTTAGGAAGATAATTCATTCTCTGAGGAATTTATTATTATAATTTAATAGGATTAAAATTGGAAAATTTACATAAAAAGGATTTCAAAAATACCATTTGGCCTCAAAGAAAGGTATATGTTTGAATTATGGACTTTTTTGTGATCATTGACTCGGTGAATATTTTTAAGCGACAACATTTACAGTTTTTATAAGGTAAAGTTATACAATTTTGTTAGCCATAAGCATTTCATATATGTGTGATTTGTATCTTGTGGTATTTTACTGAGAATAGCATGTTGGGTTTTTTTAAACAATCTTTTTGATTGATTTTTTTTGCCTGCTGTTAAGTGATGAGTACGATTGAAATCACTATTTCTAGTGAAATTCAATATATTCTGAGAACAGCAAAAAAGGCAAACAAATTACTTTGTTGAAATTATGCTGGGTTGTAAAAAATGTATTATTACATGTTATAACTATTTTTTCTTTTCTTTCCAGATCCTAATTCTAAAATAAGCAGTTTACATCAATTTACATTGCAAAAAAAATCTGAAAAAATGTATACTATTTTTCATTTCTAATACTGTGAAGGTAAGTTTAACTAAGTATTAATATGAAGAATGGGTAGATCTGCAAGAACCTACAAAGATTGAACAAGTTTTTAAAAACAATATGTAGTTTTGAAATCTCTCTGTTATCGGATATTATGAGTGCTTCATAATATTTCCCATTGTACCTATTGAAGGACCACAATCATTTCAATCATTCTTGTTTGAGCATCTTTGCAGACAAAACTCTGTGCTTACCTTCTATCATTTGGAAGCAATTTTAAAACAGAAATATGTCACTTTTTGTAACATAGTTATTGCACAAGACACTCTTTCATATTTAAAAAGAGAGGAAAAGGCGCTCTGTGTACTTTTTCTGCTCCATGTAAATACAACCTCATCATACACACCACTTTGCGCTGAAAGGTTGTTCTATAAGTGTTGTTGTGCATGATTGCACTGAATACTCATAGAACAAGACACATCTCCAGATTTATCATAAATCATAAATCTCGATATGTGTGTGAATGCTGCACCATTCTTTAATTGGTGTACGAAAGCACAACAAGGAGAATTGTTTTCTTTTCTCCTCATTTTTAAATCTTCAATGCATGCTAAAATGTTCAGCATACATTGAAGGAGAAAAATGCGTTTACTGATTGTTTTTGTGCAGGGAGGTGTGTCTTTCTGCACAAAAACAAACAGCACATGACACAGATATCCTTCCACTATGGTGCAAGGGTGCCTGTGTCACCACATGGCTGCAATTTAAGCAGCCGTCCAGAGAGAAGCATAGATGTGCAACATATTTATGTACATATGTTGCATCCCTGTGCTTCGGAAGTACTACAGCACACTGCAGTTAAAGAGGTTACTGTGTGATGCTGCAGCACTTCCTCATAGTTCTGCACTTATACATTCACCATACGCTATTAATGCATTCATTCAGTCAATTACGTTCTACACATACATTCATCTAAACTTTCACACACCAACAAACAAATATAGCTCTTTTTATAAACCAGGAAAGTTAGTTCCTAGAAGAACTTTTCTTTTTCTTCTTTTTTCTTTTATATTTTTTTTTGTTTTTTTGAACCATTTTTAAATTTTGGGGGATTTTCTTGAAAACAAAAAGGAAAAAACAGAAGTGGAGGAACAAAACAATGAACTTCAGGGGAAAAAGAAAACTAGCAATGGTGACTCTCTTGCTTGCGGCAGATTAGATCAATAGACTGCTTCCCGTAGCATAAAATAGCATTGCATTTTATGCAGAGCACTTTCAAGTATTGGAACTGCGGACGGATGTCCAAATTTTGTGCAGAAGGATCCACCCTTGAAGTGCTTGGCTGCGATGAATCCGAAGGAGCAGGAACGACTCTCATTCTGCGGCAATTCTCCCGAGCAAGGTTTACCGGATGAAGGGTCCTCAGATGCTTCATCATGCTCGCAGTTCCGCAGGAATATTTTTTGTTTGGATCCCCACGGGACAGCACTCTTTGGCAGATCTTACAGGTCACCAAGGTGGTATTGGTCTTTGTTTGCCCCTCAGGATACGTGAAAAATTTCCACACCACAGATGAAAAACGTGGTGTGCGTGCTGGCTCTTCCAAAAAATCACCCTCAGATGAATGAGGAGATCCAGGCGATGCCTGCTGCCCTGAAGCCATTGTTTCTTAAGAAAAAAGTTTGAGCTAAGTGAAAACTTAGTCAAAAAAGCTTCTTCTCTGCAAAGAGATGCTCCTCCAAAGAAGGTCAAAGAAGAATGATTGAAATGGGTGGGGTCTTTCAATTGTTAGAAAAGGAAGTGTAATGAACCAATCAAATCTCTTTTTTTCAGTTCACATGGGATCCGCGCACCGTGCGCTTATGCAGCACGCACCCAGCGCGCAACCCGCAAAATTGAATTTGAAAGGAATATAGGATTAGATGTAAAAATATATTACTTTTATGAGTAGTTTAGAGTTTTTCTTCAATTAATATTCACATGAAATACATATATATATATGTTTTTTTAAATGTTAAATATTTCGCGGGATTCGCGCACCCACTTCGTCTTGCACGCACATGACGCATCACAGAAGCGCGCAAGCGTCGCGTAACGTGCATCGTACGTGTCGCGTATAGGCTTGGAGTCGCGTAGCCGTCGCATTGCAATCGCGCACCAAACACGTACCCAACGCTTACCGTACACGGATGCTTTCGCGTAGGGATTGAGAGCGGTGCGCATAGGGTGCGCAGATCCCCAAAAAATGGGGAAAAAAATAAAAAACAAAGTTTTGAAAATATAGTTTAAAAATTATTTAAAAAAATATAAAAATATATTTTAAAACATTAACAATTTTTTTTTTTAAACCCAATAAAAACAAATAATATTTTTTAATTTTTAAAAGAATTAATTGAAAAAATAAGTTAAAAAAAGGTGATAAAAAAGTATTTAAAAAAAACATAATTAAAGGAATTGACACACTGAAATTGAAAAATGTAGAAATTCAATGAAAATCATTAAACATTATAGCTTTAGAGATAAATTATAGATAGGACTTAGCATTTAAAAAACCTTTGAAATTCACTGAAAAAACCATAGGTTTCATGCACGTTATAGTTAGGAATTGGCATTTAAAAAACCTTAGAAATTCACTGAAAAAACCATAAGTTTCAGGGGTGTTATAGTTACCTGGACATTTCCCTCATACAAAACCCTAGAAATTCCCCCATTATAGTTAGTTTAGCTAACTATAACTTGCGCGCCCCCGCAATGCACTGATGATGATGTCACATATTACATCACTCATGACATGGTCAGTGACATCACTGATGACATCACTGATGACATCTCAAATTACGTCACTGATGACATCACTGATGACATCATCCATGTAATAAATTAGTGCATCTTCTCACACCCTAATATAATCTTTGATACATCGACTCAAAACTTCAGACGGCCATTCTCAAAACCATAGATACTACAATGCCAATAACTACATACCCACTCATTGACTCTTAGGTCTACACACACCTCCACTCACTCATACTTAGTCACTCAGTACAAGACTATCATATGCATTTATACACCTATATAGACACTCAGACACCGCCAATCATCCATAGACATACTCACACACCTAGTCAATCATGCAAATAATTAAGCACACTCCAATTTACTCACCTATACAGTTATACACACACAAGTTCATTTACTCATAAAAATACTACCACATTCTTACGCTCTTATACAATGACTGATACAAGCACACACTCATCCATACAGCCACTCTCACATATACCCAGTTATATACTCTTACACATATATACCCTGCCTTTCACATATGTAGTTACTCACACATGTACCACTGAGATATACATTCAATCACTAACACACTCATACATGCACTCACCCAACCATACAGTCCATGACAGATGCACTCTTAAAACCATGCACCCATAGAATCACCCACTCACACATCTATGCACAGAGTCACGCACACCCTACCCACACAAACACTCATGCACCCATACAGATACTCAGACAACCAATCAATAACTCATATAGACACTCATATAGCTATTCACAAAATCATGCAGGCACTTATACAACAACAGACAGACAGATGCAGACATTCACACAGTTTAGTCACTAGTCTGCAGTAAGATACGTTTAATGACTCACTTATAGAGTCAGTCACACACCTAGAAAATCATCCATTCACACACTTGTACACCCACTCATTCTTCCATAGTTCTTTCCCTATATATATTAAACATATTAAAACTCTACAGAAACACAGACTCACTGGATGATGTCATCAGTGATGTCATCAGTGATGTCATTTGAGATGTCATCAGTGATGTCATCAGTGATGTCACTGACCATGTCATCAGTGATGTAATATGTGATGTCATCAGCAGTGCATTGCGGGGGCGCGCGAGTTATAGTTAGCTGAACTAACTATAACGGGGAATTTCTAGGGTTTTGTACGAGGGAAATGTCCAGCTAACTATAACACCCCTGAAACTTATGTTTTTTTCGGTGAATATATATATATATATCCTTCTGATGGTTGCCAGTAGGTAGCTATAGGTAGGGTCTAGTTTCCATAGAAAAAGCTTTTTTTGACTTGCCTATAACTTTGGAAATTGCATGGGAAAAATGTGTTTTGAGAACCCCCTTTTTTCTCTGTCCTCACTTGAGGAATCACTCTAAGCGCCAGCTGAAGAGAGTGGCAAACTAATTTTGAAAATTATGCGAAGATTTTTTAAACAGCACCAAAGTTATTAGCTGAACAAAAAACACTTCCTATAGAAACTAGGTCCTAACTATAACTACCTACTGGAGATTGTCGTGTTTTAAAAAGTTATGGGGTAATAAGCAGGGCATTGTGAAGGGAGTAATTTATAGTTAGCTCTGGTAACTATAAATGCTGAATTTTATTGGTTTTGTACGAGTGAAATCTGAGCCTAACTATAACGTCCATATAAATTCTATTTCCTAACTATAACGTCCCTGTAACTTTTTTTTTCAGTGAATTACTAAGGTTTTTCAAATTCTATCTCCTAACTAAAACGTTCCTGTAACCTTTGGGTTTTTTAAGTGAATATCTATGGCTTTTTAACTGGTAGTTGTGTTTGCAGAGTGGTGGAAAAAGGGGGCAGGGCCTACAATGACTTTCAGCAATCCACCTGCTTGGTACTTACTGGAAGTAACAGGAGGGCTAGTTGGCACCCAGGGACCCTCTGCAGCCATGGGGACTGCATCCCCCAAACAGTTGTGCACCAGGAGTCATGTTTGCAAAGTGTTAGTGAAAGGGGGCAGTGCCTCCAGTGACTTGCCGGTCCTTTTTCCAACATTTTTGTATTATGGAAGGGGAACCATATGGACCCCCTTCCTTGGGCCTTTTTGGCCTAATGAACCACTTCCCCGAGGCCATGCTGTTTTTTTCAATGAGGGAGCGGGGCCAAAAGGCCCCCCTCCCTGGGCCAATTCCAGCCCTGGGGACCCCATCCCTTGAGGCCTGGCCTTTAAAAAAATATGTAATTTAACATTGAAGGGAGGGGGGCTGACTGACACCATCCCTGTCTGATTTTGGCCCCAGAGACCCCATCCTCTAGGGCCTGGCCTCTTTTTCTCATTGTTTCACAAAATCTGGCATGCTTCATCATTTGGGTCCTCTCAATCCGCTGCGGATTGAGGCGTGCTGCGACTTGCGGAACTACGTAGGAGCATTAAGTTCTGGGAAATGTGTAGTACAGTGAAAGTGGAGTGGAAAAACAAAAAGTTAAAAATACCTAATTAGTGGGCTAATATTTTATTTCTACCCCTAGTTGGTATGACTAAAATCAGGGGTTAATAATAGGGAAAGTCTAACTATAATGAGTATAGAGTCCCTAGTATTGGGTCGACATGTTTCGCGCTGTCCCCTCAAAGCTCTTCTTCAAGACCACACGAAGACCAGCCCCGTGCATGCCACTCCTAAGCAAACCTATAATTAGGAATTAATGAGGTGCACACCTACTGTGTATACACCTAACATGTAATACATACGGTTAATCACTGACACAGAGTGTTTTAGTTAAGGCAGTATTTTGCCTCATAATCTGCAGGGGAAGAGGGGCTTGTAGTCACACCTTCGTCAAAGCGCACTTCTGGCAAATCACCGAATGGCACCCCCGGACACCGCATCTGTTTTTTATTATTTCAAAAAAGGGGGAGTGGGCTTCATGACCCCCCTCTCAGGCTGATTTTGGCTTAAGGGTCCCCATACCTCAGGTCCCGGCCACTAATGTGGATGCCCCGGTCCCACCCTGGGCAGCCACTCACCAGAGATGGGGACGTGGGGGGAGACTGAAGCCCCCCACAGTCTCTACCAGCTCCCTGCCTCCTGTGGGAACCGGCATTGCTTTTATGGGGAGGGAGCTGCTAACATGCAGTTCCCTCTCTGTAAAAGCTTCTGCTTCTAGCAAGCGAGAGCATTTTTTATGCTCTTGCTTGCTAGAAGCGGATCACAGTTTGCTATGGCTTGGTGGGTATTGTAAAGCTCCCACCAAGCCATAGCAAACAGCTATGTCATGCGGGTGGGCACCTTGAGAAATAGCAGGAGCTGGTCCTTGGGGGTGGCAGTCCCCAGGGACAGGTATGGCTCCAGGAGGGGGCCCGCGCTGGCCCCTTTTTTGTTAAAATTTCCCCCAGGGAGCTGGTTGTCCCCGGGGCTGCAGGGGGCAGTGCAGCCCCCCAGCATTCAATTTGACTTAAGCCCCAGGGAGGTGGTAGTCCCGGGTCTGGGTGGTCTGCACGGCCTCCACATTCTTTAATCTTAAAGCCAGTAGAGACAGCGGTGCTGAGAGGTTTAAGAGGCCCCCCATTAATAAATAAATAAGCCTCAAGTAGGCGATGGCCCTGGGGAGGTGTTGTTCCCAGGGACATCAAAAGAGCCCCTGGAGAGGGGGCGTATGCCCACTCCTTTATTAAAATGCCCCCAGGACCTGGCCCACCCGGTGGCCAATTCGAAACAAAGAGCGGGAGTCCTCACTTTGTTATAAAAAAATGTCAGCAGGATTTGTAGATAGAGCGCAACTCCCACTAAAGTTTTTTTTTACAAAAAATTATTTTGTGGCCCTGCGGGGTCTTTTTAGGACCCCCTTCCAAGAGGAATAGATGGTCAGGGTGTTTCTACCCTGCTGCCTATTCTTTTTTTAGCGTTTGTTTTTCTGACTCGGTTCTATCAAGTCACAAGATCAGGAGAGCTCCGCGCACCTAGATATACAACTGGAAATTTCTTTCAATAACTCTGCCCCTACTGAATGGATTTACACCAATTCACAAAAAGGCACTTCCCTGAACCAACATCTACCTTTCTGCCAAATATGGTGAAATTCCGTTCAACAGTTCGGGCTGTAGCTGTGTCTAAAGTTCCCATGTAAATTAACATGGGAAAATGCGTTCCTCTCACCCCCCTTCCCCCCTTTCTCGGCCCCGCTTGACGGATCACCCTAAACCTTTCAAGACAGTAGATGAAGTGAGTGACAAACTAGTTTTGAAAATCCTGCGAGGAATTATCAAACAAAGCCAGAGTTATTGGAAAATAAAAAAATGCTCTCCCTATGGAAACTACATCCTAAGTATAACTACCTACTGGCGAAACCATTAAGTAAAAAAAATAAAAAATATATATATATATATATTCCTCCGATATAATTAGTTGTACTAACTACATCTCGCGCGCCCGCATTCCACTGCTGATGATGTCACATATTACATCATTCATGACATGG
The DNA here is from genome assembly GCF_964204655.1 of Triturus cristatus. NCBI lineage: Eukaryota > Metazoa > Chordata > Amphibia > Caudata > Salamandridae > Triturus > Triturus cristatus. The sequence goes on along the minus strand of NC_140580.1, from coordinate 277,487,827 downwards.
TCAGTGACATCACTGATGGCATCTCAAATGACATCACTGATGACATCACTGATGACATCACCCAGTGAATGTGGTTTGGTTCGTTATTTAAATATGTATTATATATATGGCAATTTGCATTGAAGAATGAGGATATATAAATATAAATATCTGGATGGAGGATTTAGTAGCAGTGTGATTGACTGTTTACTTGACTAATTTATAGTGTCTCACTAAATATATTGGATAGTGACTAAACTGTGTAAATATCTGTATCACTTTGTAAGTTGTTGTGTAAACTGCTGCACCAGTTGGTTACTAGCTACGTGAAAGTCTATATTATTTATTGATTAGTTAACTGAGTATTTGTATGGGAGAGTGAATGTGTGTGTGGTTCCGTGGGGGGTGTGTGACTGCCCAAAGATGTGTGAATAGTTGATTCAGTAGGTATATGAAGTTAAAACTACATGTTATAACAGTTGTTTGGGTGAGTGAATATCTTTATGGGTGTGGTGATGAGCCAATACATGTCTCAATGGTACATGTCCAACAAACTAGGAAAATAAAAGCCAGTGTATGTGTCAGTTGTTGTATATAAATAAGTATATATATGTCTCAGTGATTGTATGAGTGACTGTATGGATAACTGTATACTTGTAATAGTGTTTTTATAACACACTAAGTATGATTTATTATCTATATGAATAGATGAAGTGGTGTTTTTATAAGTTTATAGGTAAGTAAAAGTAAGTATGATCCATTGTTTGCATAAGTGAGTAGGATAACTTCATAAGTGATTAGGATGTGTGCTGGTGTGTAATGTCGATATAGGTATATAAGTGATAGTGTTCTATTGATCATTGATAGCATGTATGAGTGAACCTATAGGTAAGTGATTAGATGTGTGTATAGATCTAGGAATCACTGAGTGGGTGTTTAGAAACTTGTATTGGTGTGTCAATGGTTTTAAATCTGGCACTCTGTATTTTACAGTGAGTGATGAAAGGTTATACTAGTGTATGATGAGGTGTAATTGATTGTCACGTGGATGATGCCATCAGTGATGTCATCAGTGATGTCATTTGAGATGTCATCAGTGATGTCACTGACCATGTCATGAATGATGTAATATGTGACATCATCAGCAGTGGATTGCGGGTGCGCGAGATGTAGTTAGTGCAACTAACTATATCGGAGGAATTTCAATGGTTTTGTTCGAGTGAAATGTCCAGCTAACTATAACACCCCTAAAACCTATTGTTTTTTCAGTGAATTTCTAAGGTTTTTTAAATGCTAATTCCTAACTATATCAGGCCTGAAACCTATGGTTTTTTCAGTGAATTTCAAAGGTTTTTTAAATGCTAATTCCTAACTATATCAGGCCTGAAACCTATGGTTTTTTCAGTGAATTTCAAAGGTTTTTTAAATGCTAACTCCTAACTATATCAGGCCTGAAACCTATGGTTTTTTCAGTGAATTTCAAAGGTTTTGTAAATGACAATTTTTTATGTATTAATTGTTATACTGATTTTTTTATACTGATTTACTACATTTTGTAAACTATTTATTTTTAGATATATTTTTCAATTATATTATAATTACTTTATACATTACAATACAAAATATACTTTCTCAGAATGAATTACTTTAGTTTAAATACTTGGCAAATAGGCAACAGACGTTTAAGTACAGTAGTTACAGTTGTTGTAATGGCCAACACAATTTCAAACACAAAGCAACATTGACCTCAATGTGAATTTCTAGTTAAATGCAATTAGTTACTTTATGGATTACTTTTCTAACCACAGGACTGGATCCTAGATTCAGTCCTTGGATATCTCCTGTAAACAGTTGAGTAAAAGCGCTTTGGTTACAGTAGTTATTTTTAAGGAATATTATTGTATTTTAAAAGTTGACACTTAGAACATTTTTCACATAGAATCACCAATGTTATCCTATGGCAAAAAATTCACTTAGCAGGTAAGTAGTGTTAGCGTTACTTTTTCTAACTCAGTGATGGATCCTGGATCCAGCACTGGCCAACCTCCTGTAAACATTTGAAAGAATGTGTTTAAGTCACACAGACGATTTTTTAGGAATATTTTTAGTTTCTGAAAATAGACACTTAGAAACTTTTCTGGTGAAAACCACACAATGGATTCCTATGGAAGGAAATACAAGTTAGTGGTAAGTACGCTTAGAATTACTTTTCAGAGTCAGTACTGGGCTAAAAGATGAGTAAATCGGAATTCATAGTTCGGCTGATTTTAGAGGAATATTTGTACAATGGTGAAGGAAGGGGGCGGGGCCTGAGGTGACATGTGCAAACACGCCCTGTGGCGTGTTTTAAGTTGGGGAGTTAATTCCTCTTCAATCCTGAGGTCCCCTGGGGGCCAACTAGCCCACCAGGTACCTCCAGTATGCACCAGGGAGCTGCATTGCAGAGAGGTGTTCAGAGGCCACACCCCTTTGTACAACACTCTGCAACACAGCTCCGTGGCGCTTACTGGAGGTACCTGGTGGGCTAGTTGGTCCCCAGGATTGAAGAGGAATTAATTCCCCAACTTAAAACGCACCGGGGCTGCAGGGGGGGGCCATGAGCCCCCCCGCATACCTTCAGATAAGCTCCGGGGGTGGCGGTCCCTGGGCCTGGGGGGTCCCTCTGGGCCCCCATTATAATATACAAATTGCCCCCGGGACTTGGCCCCCCTGGGGGCTAAATAAAAACGAAGCGCGAGAGCCCGCTCTTCGTTTTTTTTCCGTCAGCGGGATGCGCAGACCCTAAGCGCATCCCGCGATTTAAAAAAATATATATATATTTTTTGGGGCCTTGGGGATCCTTGTGGGACCCCCTGAGCAAGCCTAGGGGGTCAGGGTGTTTCTACCCTGCCCCCTTGTCGCGTTTTGCGCCTTTTGTTTTCGGTGTTCTTGTGCCTCGGTTCTACCGAGGCACAGGAACTACTCAACGGATTTACACCATTTAAGCAAAAGGCACGAGTCTGAACTGAGGACTACCTCTTTGCCAAATTTGGTGTAATTCCGTTCAGCAGCTCGGGCTGTAGCTGCGTCAACAGGTCCTATGTGAAAATGTATGGGGAAAATGCATTTTGGGACCCCCTTTTTTTCTTGGCCCCCGCTTGACGAATAAACGTGAAATTTTCAGGATAGGAGCGGACCGGAGCTGGCCAAATGTTTGGAAAATTTCGCGAAGATTCGTCAATCGGCGCCAACGTTATTCCAAAGAGAATGTTGCAGATTTCCTATGGAAAATATGTCCTAACTATATCTACCTACTGGCGACTGCCAGTAAGTAATATATATATATATATATATATATATATCAAAGCTACCAAGTACCCAACGTACGAGGAGCACTCGGGCCTCAGCTGCACACAAGGAGCCATTCATAGGGAAGCACGCCTCCACCACAACAATTCCTTTCACTGTTCAAACTGCCCTGGATGCCTGACGAGTTTCGAAGTGTCCCCACTTCTCTTCAGAGGCTTTGGCAGTTCAAGAAGAGCGCGTAAGGCACGAAGAAGTTGCCAGCTGAACATTTGCGCAACGTAAGGCACTACAAGTCCCATAAGCCCATCCAGGGCGTGCATCCATGCATTTAAGGGGGCGGTGCCTTACGCGCTCTTCTTGAACTGCCAAAGCCTCTGAAGAGAAGTGGGGACACTTCGAAACGCGTCAGGCATCCAGGGCAGTTTGAACAGTGAAAGGAATCGTTGTGGTGGAGGCGTGCTTACCTATGAATGGCTCCTTGTGTGCAGCTGAGGCCCGAGTGCTCCTCGTACGTTGGGTACTTGGTAGCTTTGATTTTTACGCGGCGACCCAGCCGCGGGAGGAGCACCACCCTAGAGAAGTGGGGACCACGCGGCCTTATCATTGGGCCGATATCGTGGGGCAGCAGCCTACGGATCTTGCACGAACCATGCACAGCGAGGCCCATCTGTGGGCTCGAAGAAGTTGCCAGCTGAACATTTGCGCAACGTAAGGCACTACAAGTCCCATAAGCCCATCCAGGGCGTGCATCCATGCATTTAAGGGGGCGGTGCCTTACGCGCTCTTCTTGAACTGCCAAAGCCTCTGAAGAGAAGTGGGGACACTTCGAAACGCGTCAGGCATCCAGGGCAGTTTGAACAGTGAAAGGAATCGTTGTGGTGGAGGCGTGCTTACCTATGAATGGCTCCTTGTGTGCAGCTGAGGCCCGAGTGCTCCTCGTACGTTGGGTACTTGGTAGCTTTGATATATATATATATATATATATATATATATATATATATATATATATATATATATATATATATATATCCACTTAAAAAACCATAGGTTTCAGGCACGTTATAGTTAGGAATTAGCATTTAAAAAACCTTGCAAATTCACTTAAAAAACCATAGGTTTCACACATGTTATAGTTAGGTGGATATTTCACTCGTAAAAAACCAATGAAATTCCACCGTTATAGTTAGTTCAGATAACTATAACTCGCGCGCCCGCAATCCAGTGCTCATGACGTCACATATTTCATCACTCATGACATGGTCAGTGGCATCACTCATGACATCACTGATGACATCATCCTTGTGATAGAGTGGCGGTCGCGCGAGTTATAGTTATCTACGTCATTTATCAGCCCCATTAGGTGCTTAATGATATGAATCATCTTATAATCTGTCCTTTGCTCATGATCTATCACTATAGATTTTATTTTTTGCTCCGGTTTCTTTCAACAGACGGAATATTTAATTGCAAGGCTGTTTGCTTTGAAGTCCAACTCTGGTAGAACTTCATTCCTCTTGTTTTATCAAATATAATTCTACCATGGGTCCTATTTAAAATTCCGCACTAAATTCCGATACTGTGATAATATTGACTGACACTGTCCAGAGCTGTGTTTCGGTTTGCCTTCATCAGAGACGCTTCTAAAAATGTCATTAGGTCACCTACAGTGCAGAATGTAGGTGAAGAGGGGCTTCTGTCTCCACAAGTTTCCTCCGCATCTTTCTCGAGTCCCTTTTCCTTTCCGGTTCCATTTTCACTTTCTTGCCTAACTCTCCTTTCCCTAACACAGACTTTTAGACTGCCTGTGCTCCAATACATAAATATTCACTAGCTTTCCGGTCATTTGTCGAGTGTCATTTATCAGCCCCATTAGGTGCTTGATGATATGAATCATCGCATAATCTGTCCTTTGCTCATGATCTATCACTATAGATTTTATTTTTTGCTCCGGTTTCTTTCAACAGACGGAATATTTAATTGCAAGGCTGTTTGCTTTGAAAACGTTCTTGGCTTGCCAGCCATATGGGAAAAACATGTGTCCGCTGTTCTGTGTTTTTCTTTATTTTGGCATGAAATAAATGTAGAACACAATATTACACAATGCATTTGGACTTTGTGATTTTTTTACCCTAGAAACTTACATAGATATGCATTTGACACAACTTGTCTGGTACAAAAATAATCCCTCACGGCCAGGGACCTGCTCTCTCCCGCTGCAGCTCTGCTGCTGTGCTGTACCACTGCCCTGTGCAGGCTCAGTGCAGGTAGGGGTTTGCACCCCGGTCCAGAGTGATTGTGCCTGTTTTCAGGTAACTGTGCTGCATTACTGTGCCCCTCATTTCAACAGATTTTGTCCTTATTGTGCCTTACTGTGACCTCTAGTTGCTATTGTGCCTTTTGTTTTTGCCGAATTGTACCCTCCTCTTGGTGGTTTTCACACTCTCCTCCTGCCGCTGCTGCCCCCGTGGCCCTGCCCCCCCGGCCGATCCCTGCTTCCGCCTCCCAGCTGTGCCTTCCTCCTCCTCCCCTATTTAATGGCAGCCACTGTGCAGCCGCGCAGCTGATACTCACAGTGGGTGTGCCACCGGCGTGCCAAAGGTGCGCCAAAAGCAAGCCCGTCTGCGAACCAACCGCGACCAGCACCAGGAACCCTGGATCTCTAACCATCCACCACTACGACTCAGCTACCCTCCTCGCACTCAACCCTGGGAGGAACAACAACTGCCAGCTATCCACGCCAAGCACCACCAACGGACAGTTCACCTGCAGTCACTGCCACCAGAATTTCAGCACCGTCAGCACCCCCCACGGCCACCACCCGTACACCGAACACCAACACCTCCGAAACCCTGAGGTGCATGCTCCTCAACATGCACTCTATGCACAGACGCACCGTCGAGATCTGGGACCTCCTCGACTCCCTCTCACCAGACGTCGCCTTCTTTACAGAAACCTGGACCAAAGTCTCCTCCGCCCCCGACAATGCCATCGCCATCCCCGCTGGGTACAAGATCCAGAGGAAAGACCGCCCAACTGCCCAGTAGGAGGACTCGCCATCGCACACAAGAGCTCCCTCAGACTCTCCACCTCCACCACTAACGACTCCCTCTCCACCACTGAACACCTTCACTTCCAGATCCAGACCAACCCGAGATCCACACTTCGCTGCACCCTCGCTAACAGACCCCCGGACCTCGCCCCTCATTCGCCACGACCATCGCCGACCTCATTGCACCCCATGCCATCGCCTCCATGGACTACATACTCATCGGAGACCTGAACTTCCACCTGGACCACCCGAGCTATCCCAATTCTACCACCCTCCTGGACAACTTGTCACCATGCCCAGCCATAATGCAGGACAAACCCTCCACCCCAACTTCGCAGGAGGTAACAGCATACACTTCAGACACACCATGCAACCCCCCCTGGATGGCCCACCACTGCGTACACTTCATCGTTGACAAACCCACCGTCCCCAAACATGCACCGTGCCCACCCAGAAGGAACTGGAGCAAAATCACTGAGGAGCAGCTCAACTCCGCCCTGAACCGCGACGCCTTCACCACTTCGACCGATGCCAACCTCGCAGACAAATAACTCCACAGACGGATCTCCAACTGCGCAGACGAGCTCACATACCTATGCAACCCTGACAGACAGTGCCACAGGAAGGCCACCTGGTTCACCACCGACCTTCAAGAATACAGATGCACCTGCAGACGTCTCGAGAAGAACTGGAGAAACAGCAAAACACCAGAAGATCGCACCACCTACAAGAATGCCATAATAGAATACCACCAACGCATCAGATCCACCAAAAGGACCTTCATCCATACAAGATCCTCGCCAACCCCAGCAACTCGGAGAACCTCTTCAGCGTCATCCAGGATTTCACCAAACCCCCTAGCGAAACCACGGACATCACCCCCTCCTAAGACCTCTGCAACAAGCTTGGATCCTACTTCCATCTGAAAATCAAGGGCCTCTAAGACCACTTCAATGACCAGACACCTGCCTCTGAAACCACCTCCATCCCCATCAATTCCAGCCAGCCCTCCTGGACCCCAGTCACCATCGAAGACACCACATCGACCATGAAAGGCATCCACTCAGTGTCCCCCACGGACTCCTGCCCACTGCACATCTACCACGGAGCCGCCATCGCTCCAGAACTATGATGCACCATCAACACCACCTTCAAGACTGGCACCTTTCCCAACAACTGTAAACGCACAAACGTCAGACCCCTGCTCAAGAAATCCTCAGCAGACCCCACGGACCTCAAGAACTACCGACCCATCTCCCTCCTCCACTTTGTGGCCAAAGTCACAGAGAAGATCGTCAATGCCCAGCTAACAAAATTCATCGAAGAAAACTCCATCCTCAACCCCTCCCAATCTGTATTCCGCAACAACCACAGCACCAAGACCATTCTACTCGCTCCCACAGATTACATCCGCACCCTCCTCGACCAAGGACACACCGCGGCCCTGATCCTACTCAACCTCTCTGCAGCATTCTTCACCGTCTCCCACGGCACACTCACCGCTAGACTCCCCAACGCTGGCATACAGGGAACTGCCCTCAACTGGATCCACTGCTTCCTCACCGGCAGAACCCAAAGGATCAGACTACCACCCTTCCTCTACGAACCCACGGGAATCAACTTCGGAGTACCCCAAGGATCATCGCTCAGCCCCACGCTCTTCAACATCTACATGGCCCCCGTTGCCGCCATAGTCAGACAGCACGGACTCAGCATAGTATCCTACGCCAATGACACCCAGATCATCCGCTCCCTAACCAAGGACCCCCTCACCACCAGAGTCAGCTTCCAGGAAGGAATGAAAGACATTGCATGCTGGATGAGCTGCAGCTGCCTGAAGGTCAACTCCGAGAAGACAGAGGTCCTGGTCCTTGCACCCTCCCCCTCTGCATGGGACAACACCTGGTGGCCCACCACCCTCGGCAGCCCTCCCACCCCCACGGACCATGCCCGAAACCTTGGCATCATACTCAACTCCGCCCTCTCCATGACCCGACAGGTCAACGCCGTCACCTCCAGCTGCTTTAACACCCTCTGCTTCCTCCTTAAGACCTTCAAATGGATCCCCCCGAATCAAGGAAGACCGTCACCCACGCACTCATAACCAGCAGACTGGACTATGGAAACATCCTCTATGCCGGGATCAACAAGTCTGTGCTCCACAAACTCCAGACTATACAGAGCACAGCAACCAGACTCATCCTCGGCATCCCTCAACATGAACACATCACCCAACACCTGCGTAACCTCCACTGGATCCCCGTTGAGAAGAGAGTCAACTTCAAGATACTCACCCACGCCTACAAATGCCTCCACAACACCGGACCCCAATACCTCAATGAGAGAATCTCCTTCCACATACCCAAGAGAAACCTCCGATCCGCCGACCTCACCCTCGCCAAAACCCCACGCATCCACAGAGTCAGAACAGGTGGAAGAGCCTTCTCCTACATCGCGGCCAAGACCCAATCGACATCAGACTTCCCCCCCTCTCTGAACATCTTCAGGAAGACACTCAGGATCTGGCTCTTCGACTGAGTGGAGTTGTCTACTCCCACCCTGCGCCTTGAGACCCTCACGGGTGAGTAGCGCACTTAAAATCCCCCCAATTGATTGATTTGATTGAATCTCTCCAATTTAGTGCATCCAGGGTGTAGCTACCTGACAGGTGCATGCTCCATAAAGAATGTCTGTTTGTGCGTGAACCCCAGCATTTCACCCCTCCTAGAACATAATCAGTCTTTACCTTTTATGGAGTTTTTTAAATATCCGAATTGGTTTAAATCTCTTTTGGTTTGATAAGGGAAAAGTTATACATTTGGAAATTCAACTAAAGTCAAAATCAGAAACTGAAAACCTGCAAAATTCGTTGGGCCTTGATCACAAACTTTGATGTGTTCACTAGTCACTTGACTTCTGTTACCCTAGAGGTATGTAGTGCTATACAAATCTCAAAGCAAAAGGAAAGGGGGACTAGGAGCCAAATAAAGGTCCAGCACCTAGGCTCCAAAGGCAGTAATCCAACAGGGAAGGTACTGTTCCTATCAGAATAATAGGAGGAGAGGCAAAATGGTGGACGAAACATGGAGAGGGAATCCTAAGGATTATTTCTTGTTGCGCTCACACATCACTGAGATGTTATATTTCATCATTTTGCGTTGCTTCTTGTAGGGCCGGTGCTGCAATGCCCTACGGGCCTCAAGGAGGGTCGCTTTGGTGAAGATCTTCTATTGTTTATGCTGTATGTTGGAGGGTGCAAGTATGAGGGCATTCTAAACGTGTGGGATGATTCTGTATATAGGAGTGAGGAAAAATAAGAAAACACTGTCTAGGATATACCAAACATTTTTTTTAAATGTGACAGTTCTCCTGGTAGGATTAAAAAAATGTAATGTGGTTGGGGCTACAGTAGGGGCGAAATGTACCCAAGTAGCTTCAAATCTGTGGGTAGTTAGGTCAGGTCAATATGTTTCACGCTCAACAGTCTAGAAAGGATCCACGGCACTTCTTCAGGGCCAAACAAGGGAGGTAGTGAACCTACTGGACACCTGTATCTTGATATGTACTGTAGGTATTCCCCATAAAAGAGTAGGAAGAAACAATAAGCTTAGATTCTGCATATCTGGTATAATATATCATCAGGATACCAGAGTGTCGCCCATGGTAGACAGGCTCCTGCTGTGGTTGACACTAAATAGTTGCCGAATTGTGGGAAATTTGAAAGACAGACTAATACACACAACACAGCAAGCGAGTAGACAGACAAGGTCCAAAAAACCTGTAATTAAAACCTGTGCAAGTGCCTCACAATGTATCGCCGTGTGACTGGTGATCTTAAGTTTGAACAGGGGATCTTACCCTTAGCATTGATCAAAATGGTCCCATAAACTGGAACAGAGGTTAGAGCACAGCCGCTAACTGTAATGTTTTTAGTATGTCTAATTATTATTATTATTTTTTTTATTGGTTTTATTATTTCAAAATGACAATAGAAGTAAAGTCAGCAAAAGTGCTCAATTTACATTTCCATATTTATATACTTTACACAGTCTTAGCATTGATTACTTCCAAATACCATAGAGCGCAGCATATAAACCAAGCCTATTATAACCCCTGCATGGGGGCAGCATTGATAGGGAAGGGGTGAAAAAACTATTATTCGGGCATAAAATTGGGTTTGTGGCGTATCAGAAATGAGTAAGTCACAAACATCAGTTCAACTTAAGAGCTGTACTGAGTTGTGAGGTCCCGCCTGTGTGTCTGGTGTCCAACTCCTCATAGTGTTCCCATCGTGAGTGAGTTTGGTGGGGCAGTTGTGTCACTAAAGTTTTGCGACAGTCTTGTGATTGCAGAGGATATGCCGCAGGGTGGGGGAATGTCTAAATCTTTGTTGCTACAATTTCATATACTTCCTAATGACACCCACTCTTAAAGCACTATAGATCCATTTTTATTAAGTTTTACAAGTTTTGATTACACAGAAGACACTTCTGATGCGATGTTCACATACGTTTTTCTTGCAGGAAAACTATTTGCACGAGGAAGTATCAATAAGAATGAATCTTAGAACAAGGTCGGCATTACTGAAGTTAAATCACGACAACCTACTGAAAATTACCACAATCATCAAAGACTGTTTATCAACGAAACTGGTAAGTGTAAAGTAAGAGTATTTACAGTTCTTTTGTTAACTTAACATAGTGCTTGACTCAACAGAAGGAGCTAAGAGGTGTCATGGTTTATGCACACCTTTAGAAACCATAGAGATATACATCCCACACATTATTCATATAAATTAACAAATAAGAAATAGCCAAAAGTGATTTCCAAATTGACTGCTGCCTTGAATATAAAAAATAATTGTAAACATAATTTTACTCAAGCATAGATTTAAAAACATCTCTTTATAAATGACATTTCCCTAACTAAACTCCATTCCGGCATTCAAAAGCATCACATGAAGGGATATGACCCATCCTTATCTGCAAACGATCTGCATCTTAGTTAGTGGTGTCGGTGGTGGTGGCATTGGTGATATTGGTGGTGGTGGTATTAGTGGTGGTGGTTGTGATATTGGTGGTGGTATTGGTGGTATTGCAGGTGGTATTGGTATTGGTTTTGGTGGTGGTGGTAGTGGTTTTGGTGGTGGTGGTATTGGTGGTGGTACTGGTAATGGTACTGGTGGTGGTATTGGATTGGTGGTGGTAGTGTTGGTGGTGGTGGTAGTGGTATTGGTGGTGGTATTGGTGATAGTGGTGGTATTGGTGGTGGTGTTATTGTTGGTGGTATAGGTGGTGGTGGTATTCATGGTGGTATAGGTGGTGGTGGTATTCATGGTGGTGGTGTTATTGGTGGTGGTGGAGGTCGCGGTATTGATGGTGTTGGTGGTGGTATTGGTGTTGGTATTTTTGGTGGTGGTATTGGTGGTGGTGGTAGTGGTATTGGTGGTGGTGGCAGCATTGGAGGTGGTATTGGTGGTGGTATTGGAGACGGTGGTGGTGGTATCGGTGGAGGAGGTGGTATTGATGGTGGTGGTATAGGCGGTGATGGTGGTATTGATGGTGGTGGTATTGGTGGTCGTGTTGTAACTAAAACAGGCTTTTGAAAACAAGCCGTGAGGTGGCTTTAGTACAGATGACATGTAACACAGATGTGCTGTTGTCAGAATCAGCCCATTAGCACAGGATTATGTGCTACCTGGAATTCACATGACTTAATTTGCTAATCATTTCAAAATCCATTGTCGTTCAGGGGTTGAAACAGACACAAGATAATTGCTGGGTTAAGGTGATAGAAAACAGGTGCCCTTGTTACGAGGGCGGCCGTGCTGCTTAAAAAAACACAAGTGGTTTCAGCTGAAGCAGCGCATGTCCGACCTGCAGTAAGAGAAACTCAATAAAGTAAATAGTGCTTACAGACTAAATAACAGGTCCTGTGTAACAACTGAAGTAAAAGGACCAGTCACCATGTGAGGGTACAAATGAAGACAAGGCCGTACTGAGGAGGGACTAAAAAGCCTATTAACGAATCGGAAGGCAGCATTTATGGAAGACGTTGACACAACCCAATGAAAAATGTGGGAGGAGAGTGGGCGCGGCTTTTCTCCCGTACTCTACTACAACAGTTTTGCAGAGCGAGCAGCGCATGCGCACTGCCACTAGGCTCGACCTAAAAATGACATAAGTACATAGAAAGAATAATCGGTCATTTATGCAGCTTAGAAAACGTAGCCATGTTAGGACTTGTATCGAGAAGGGAGGGGGTTGAGGTGGGCCACAACCAAAGGCAAGCCGGTGGTGTCATAGCCCACCCTCATGTAGCATGAGTTCAAACTATGCTGCCTGCGCCTACAAATTATAGAAGAGTCCATGGGCTTCAATGAGGGTGGGTAAAGTCACTGACTGTCCATTCACTTTGGGTACTTCGAGCATCTGAAATTACCAATAGAATCACAACATAATCTATCATGGGAGAAGCGGTTCCCGGTGTGCAGTCAACCAAACTGCGACAGTCTTTCTTCCAACATATGGGCTCCTGTGCATTTATTATTTCCTATGCACTTACTATTAAAAAACAGTGTTCTGTTGCACAATATACAGGCAACAGAGTTGTGTAAACAGATGCACTGATTAACAAAAATTGGAACAATAATATATATATATTTTTATTTGTAAATGTCCATATTTCAGATACCTTACATTACAATCATACTGCTAACACCAGTGGCCTTTGTTTTATGAAAGACAAGTGTTTCTTTTTTTCATTTTTCATGTAAGTCAAATTATTTTTGATGATTTTATACCAGTGCTAAATAAATAAAAAGACAGTTAATCATTTGGATGGAATAAGAACACTCATGGGTAAGAACTTGGCTGATAATAATAATGTGATGATCAATAACGTAATAAGTTAGATGGGATCCAATTAGCAAATTGTATAAATAAGCAAAATAAACAGGATAGAAAAGTCAAACCATTTAGGAGCAGATTTATCAAAGGTTTGCGGTGGAGCAAAGTCAAAAAATTGACACAACGGGTGCAAAGTATTAATAAACTATGTAGTTCTCATCGCAAAACTGCTTTTTGACTGAAATATTGACTTAAATTAACAACAAATATTGCTACTCTGCCTTAATTAAGCATCAAAAGGGCATCCCATGGGTGGTATATGAGCATTCCCATGCTACCATCCATGGTTCTTGATGCAAGCCCCGTCTACTAGCACTTATACACCATTGGTGGTTGGTGACATATAAAAATGGTGAGGCGAGCAAAGTGAATATTTTCACAAAAACTGTGAGACTCCAGCAGTGCCTTTAGGCTCAACTTCCAAGCTCCCAAACGTGACTTGTTAAGTGGGGTTTTTTTTCTTCAGTTTATAACAGACCACGACTCAAAGCTCTGGAGTTGAGGCCGAATGCAGTGCGAGTTTCTCACAGTGCATGAGTCAAAAATGAAAACACAGAATTCAGAGTATGCACTTAACAATCAGCCTTTTGTGTGAACTCGACCTGAAGGTATTGAGTGCTTTAAATAAGCACCAGTTACACAGTTTTACCTTCAATTTTTATGGGCACCAGGGAGATTAAGTAATTTGCCCAGAATCACAGGATGTTAAACGGCACCGAGACTCGAACCTGCTTCCCTAGCTCCAAAGTCAGCAGCTCTGGCAATTACGCCACACCCTCTTACCTATAAAGAAACAATCTCCACGGAAAAATAGCTAACAGACAGGAATGCAACTTATGCAGTAACTAAATCAATGACATGTCATGCATTACTTTAAGACTTTAAGACTTTATTATCATGAAAACTGAAACGTTTACTTACCCATCAGCTGCAGCACATCCTCAATGTTCTTCAGTCCGTGGCTCTGATGCCTTCTTCTTTGGTGATAGATATGTTGGAGGAGACTGTATTCTACATAGCAGTCATTGTTAAGAGTGTTGCAATGGCATTGTCCTTTAGTTGAGCTTTTGAGGTAATAAAGAACCTGCATACTCTTTTCTGCGATTGATTCTTAGGTGGCCTGAGTTGTGGAAGAATGCACCCCAATTTATTTATGGCCCGATGTTTACTCTACCCTGTTCTGACAGAACCTTAAGTTGTGCCCCAACAAGAGAGATCCGCTGAGAGCAATCCAGGGTTCAAATGTATATGCCTAGTGACTTAAGAGGCGTTACCACTGATGCATTAAATCTGTCTCACTGCATCTCAGGTGTGGCTTATGTCCCTGTAGTTTATATTATGGAACTCCCCGTCTGCCTGCATGGGGAACCAACATAGGTTTTGACCCCTTTTTACATTGGCTGAAACCTTCCAAGTAATCTGCTCACAGAAAGCAGGTAAGGCCCCTGGCCCTGACAAAATCCCTGGGGATCTCTTTAGGTCTGAGCTCACTGTCTGGGCCCCATATTTAAATCACGTGGCTAATACTTTCATGGCTGGTGCCCAAATTCCTTATTCCTGGAAAGGAGTAGAGATAATATCTATTCATAAAAGGGGCTGTAAATCAGATTCAGGTAACTGCTGCCCCATAAGTCTTATTGACACCACTCAAAGCATCTCCTGCAAACAAATACTTGATCGTCTCCTTGACTAGATGGAAGAAAAAATTATCCTCTCCCATTTTCAGGCTGGATTACGTACCAAGACAAGAATGGTTGATCAAGTTTTTAGATTTTTGTTTTTGAAGTGGAAGGTAGTGGAATTTAGCGGAGGCAGCCTCTATGTGGCCTTTGTCGACCTACAGTTGGCTTTCAATATGGTCCCAAGAAAAAAGCTTTGGTCCACCTTAAGGGAATTGGGCCACCCACCCCCTCTATTGAACATTATAATTCACCTACACACAGATAACTTTGCACAGGTGTTGATATTTTTTGAACTGTGTTATTGGCCCACCTGTTTTGGGGGATGTCAAAACCCCAGCTTTATTATTTGCAGATTTCACCCTGCTGGTGTTCAAAACCCCAAAAGGGTTAGAAAGTGTATTAAATAGATTCATGTTGGTTTGCTTTAAACAGGAGTTACCAATAAACGCTTCCAAAACCAAGTTTATGGCAATTCATCCTCATAGACACTTTAGAGGGGTTATAAGGCTAGATGATGTGGACCTTGAGAGAGTCTCAGACTTTACTTATTTGGGAATTTGCCTATCTAGTAGTAATTCTTGGGCAGGCCAGATCTTAAAGAATATGCTCCTGCTATCCTGCAGGGTGGCAGCTATATTGAAATTCATAAGTAACATCTCCATATACTCTACCTCTCTCCTTCTTGAAACATGCAGAGCCCAATCGGTGGCTGCCGCAACCTATGGTGTGAAATTATGGGGCTACCGTATTATTGTTCCCTTAGGAGTGGTTGAAAATAAATTCTTGAGAGTGGCCCTAAAACTCCCCAAAACCACTCACTTGATTTTTACACATGACCTGGACATGCAATCGATCACTTCCGAGGTTAGGTTGAAACTGGTTTTATATTGAGTAAGGAGCTACTTCATTACAGGAACGGCCTGAGAGATATACTGGAAAAATAAACATTATGAGCAACACTCCCATGGTTTAAATATGTCCGAAAGATCTTTTCCTCCCCAGGCCTGACTGATTACTGGACCTAACCTTCCAGAATGGCCAAGTCTCATTTTTAGGAGAGTGAAGATAGAGCCCTGATACAGTCTCAAAATCCCAGTTTTCTCATAGACAGACTCCTGGAGATGAAACCAGTGCCTGGATTCAAGCCCTTTATGGATTCGATTGAGCTGCTCTTTACTAAAGCTCTTTACATCCAATTCAGACTGGGCGCCCTTCTACTTGCCAATTTTACTGCCAAGTGGAAGAGCCCGGCTGATGGGAGTAAAATCTGCCAAGACTGTCGTAGTGCAGAGTGAACTTATAAGCATCTTTTATTCTTCTGTCCAGCGTTTATCCACCAGAGCAAGTGCTGGATAGTGCCCCTATGCAGGAATTTAGGAGTCCAGCAGTGGAAAGTTGCATTAAGAATTTGTAGATTTGAGACTTCATCTTATATAACATTCTCTATTGCAAAATTCCTCAAAAGTGTCTGGCCCATCAGATCCAAGCTTCTCCGTCACAGGAAATTCTGATTGAGCTATTTCTGTATTGGTTGTGGGTTTTTGGATTCATTTTTTCTTCTTTACCTAAAATGTCATTGATTATTCTTAAGGATTTTAGTCCGCATGTTGCATGTTTTAGTTACTTGATACTATTATTGCTCTTATCGTGCAACTTTTATGATTCTTTTTTTAACATTGTTGAACAAATGGACTTTAAGCACTTTAGGACGAGTCACATTTATGAATTTTTATCTTCTTCTATTACATATTTCGGAACTATTTTTAATTATGAAGTATTGTAAAAATGTATGATGATCGTTTGCTTTTAAGGTCTACGACCGAAATAAATTGATTTATAATGATGATGATGATGACAGACCCTCTAAGAGACTCCAGACTGAAAATCACCTTATAAATCAGCAGCATTCAAGCTGCAGTCCAAGAGGTTTTGCACGACTCGAATGGGAAAAGAAGTGGCTGTGCCCAAGATCTGAGGTCAGCGTGGAGCGACTGAGCTCCAGTAGCCCTGACACATATCTTATCTAGAAGCAAATGCAGATAACTAAGCGGGCAGATCAGGAGCTAAGCAAACCTTTGGTTAGAACTCATTTTTTGACAAAAAAAACTATTCACATTGAGCCATACTTGGTACTGGTGAATAAGCCTTTCTATCGCTGGCTCCTACTAGGTTCCATTTTAACGTGATTCATTTTTCACTGGGGAATTTTCCGGAGTGGTGTAAGCCTGAGGATGCAGAACCTTGTCATTGTGACAACTTCTCACCTCAGGATACCCTACACTTTATTATGTTTTGTCATTTTTATACTGACATCTGCATGAAATTTTTGTTACCCATTCTGAGAGGTAGGGGTTTTTCACAGGTTAGACCAGCGCTAGTTTACCTACAGATGTTGTGTAACAGAGGGGATGTATTTTATATTGCATGTTGCTTAGTTGCTGCCGTGAGGCTTAAGAAAAACAGGAACCTTATGATGAATACCGCTTAGATTAGGCTTACGCAAATTTTAAATTTAGAAAATTTGCACAGAATGACCTCATAAGTGATACTGTTTTTATATATTATATTTAAAATGTCTGTTTTGTCTGTGTATTGTTGTGTATTGTATTTTTATGAGGTTTAAGAAAAACAGGAACCTTATGACGAATTTTGTTAGGTTCATGGAAATTTTAAATTTGGAAAATTTGCACATGATGAATTCTTAAGTGATAGTGTTTCTTATATATTATATTTACATGTCTGTATTGTCTGTGTATTGTTGTGGATTGTACTTTTATGATTTTAATTAATCGAATAAAGTGGATTGATTGATTAATTGAACTAAGCGGGTTTTTACAGCGGCTGGCTTCATGACACCCACCTGTAAAAAAAAAAAAAAGGACAGGGAACCAAGGAGGACGTGTCTGGTCCGTTGAGAGCATGTGTACCCGCCACTGGGAGCATCTTCAGGGACAAGGCTTGTTTGTCAGCTGCCAGGTCTTGAGACAACAGAGATGAGGGATCTGAACTGAGGATCTTGCACCCTCGCAGGAGGGCATGGGCTGAAGGATAGGAAATGCACCATGGTGAAAATGGGATGGACCTGCGACTACCTTTGAGCCGTTGGGCACAATATATCAAAAAATAGGTGAAAGGCCATTAACAGAAGGCACCAGGCAATCATTTTGAACTGTGAGCTATTATTTAATGGAAGATTGAGGCGACCGCTTACACTACGTTGATAGGAAATTTAAACTGTAAAAGATCAAGATGCACACAGCCCATAAAGCAGCATGCCCCTCTGAAATAACCTGTTGCTCACATGAAACCACTGCCACAAAATCCAGTTATTAGTCATTACCGTTCGAGCTTGGTCAGATCATGTCCGACTCCGAGCTCGAGGGCCACTCCCACAGCCAACTCCTTTAACAAATTCAGATGCTGCACTCATGCTGTTAATAATGGTAAGCTGCATGAGAGAAGCACCAGAATTGGTCTGAGCGGGGCTGACTTGATGCTCCCTCAGGCACTAGGGGCTTGTGCCTGCTCTGCACCCAGCTGTCTAACACAGGTTTGAAGTGTGCATGTTGGGCTGTCCATTGCAAGACAGCCGGCCAGTCCAACATGCGCACTTTAAACGTAAGTGGCCACCACTTCTCCCTGCCAATCAGCAACAATGGCCCATTGGCCCCTCAGACTCAGCTTGGGCTGAAAGAGAAAAACTAAAATGGTAATAAAGTCGTTTTCTTATCATTTTATTTTTCATGCTTTCTACACTCCCAGCAGGGGGACAACGCTCCTCCACCCTTATCGATTAACTGCTGCTGTTGTGCACAGGGCTTTGCAACAAAAAATAATGTCTCCTTAAGACAGGCATTAACTTGGAGAAATCTTTAAATTTCTCCAAACCTTTTCAAGCTTAAAAAGGTTTAAAGTTAATCCAAACATAGTTTTTATACTTAAAGTTTACTCTGCCAGTACTATGCTAGACTCATACAGTCATCTTTGTACTATGATCAAAAGGTGTGTGTGTGTGGTTCTAGGCACTTTTTAAGAGAGCCAGCACTAGGGAAGGGAGAAGAAGTGCCATATGTCTGTGCTATGATGCTGTTCTTCTACCTCCTCCTATTGCAACGCAGCAACTTTGGTTCCTGCTACTTACATGTGTTTCCAGCTGCTTCAGGGATGGACTCTATATATATCTTACCATCTGTCTTTGCCCAAAATGCGGACAATCGTTTTTGAACCTTGAACTAGTTATAAATATTTTTGTTGCTAACCGTACAATGGGCGTTTTTTTTTTAATGAGCTTTTCAATCCACTTTTTACAACGAAATACACCGCAGATTTTTTCATTGAAAAAAGATGAATAACAATTTGTTATACATGTCACTACGAACAGCGGCAAATATAAATCCTGGTTTAGCAGCATTATTCCAAATACATTAGTGTAAGAAGAGAATACAGTAAATGACTCACAGCTGATAAATATAGTCTTATTAATAGGAGGCATCTTCAAATGGAACATTTTTTTCCTTGAACCCGGGGTTATAAACTTTCATATACAAAAGACCCCAAACCAGATATTATACATCTAACAGCAGATAAAATAATTCCAGAGAAGTATTTAGAGTCCCCTGACCACTAAGCAATAAATGGCATATGCATAAAACTCAGGAAGGTAAGAGGAGTCCAAGACACATTATGTACTAACAGGCTAACTGCGGCCTTTGTTACCTTTCCTCCTAATGAATTCCTGGTGCATCGGCGCTTCCATCCAATTAGTAAGTGACACCCAGATTCTGGCTCCCCACTGCTGCTTCTTTCGACCTTTACACTTATATAAATTAGTTTTCATATTATAAATTGCTAGTAATCTTGATCTCCACATTGAAAATGTTGAGCAGGCAGAATTTAACCATTCTGACGCAATGCATAGACAGGAAACTGCCATAGCAATCAATAATAAATATGCTTCTCTTCTTGCTACCTCATTAACTTCCGAGCTTTCACTCACCCTCAGAATCATCATTACCGGAGAGAACCGAACCTGCCCACCCATGATAGACCCCAAAAACGTCCCAATGTCCTGTTTCAATGATTCCAGTTTTGGCCATGCAAAAAACATGTGAACAATCTCGGCCTGCACTGAGCCACGTCTGTTACATTTGCCACCAAACCTGACACCCCACTTGGCCACCCTTGCCGGAGTGTGGTACAGATTGAAGACTATCTTAAAATGTTGGCTTCTTAAGCTCTCCTTCAATAAAACTTTATTACCCAAGTTAAATGATTCCTAGAGATAAAGCTCCTCAACGCAAAGCCTAGCCTCCCTCTTAGAGGTTTGTATTTCCAAATCATTGCACTGACCCTGCACCAGTACATCATAGATTAAGCCAATTCTATCTTGCCATCTCATCGCCTCAATCAAGGGAATCTTAGCCACTGAAATTAATTCATTTTTCATTTTAAAGGAAAGATCCAGTATCTTAAGAAATCTTAAAAATTCACTCTTAGCCAATCCAAAAGCCTCCTGTAGATCTGTATAGAAATGGAGTTGGCCATCTAAAAATAAATC
Source organism: Triturus cristatus (assembly GCF_964204655.1). NCBI lineage: Eukaryota > Metazoa > Chordata > Amphibia > Caudata > Salamandridae > Triturus > Triturus cristatus. Next base: position 277,467,364 of record NC_140580.1, on the reverse strand, counting down.
CCTTAACACTGTAAGTCCCTTCAACACCCACCAATCCATAATCATATCCTGAAAAACAGGTGGGAAAATCGACGAGGCTGATAATGGTGAATAAAATTTAAACCTAGGAATACCTAATCATCGCTTAATCTGGCTCCAGACCTTATATGCTGCTCTTAAGACCTTGAACCTGGTCTTCTTATAGTAGCTAGGTTAAATATTTTTTTACAAGACATGCCCCAGCTTCCACTCCCAGAATCACCTCATAAATTATTGGGGATTCTGCTAAATTATTTTGACTCGCTCTATCTGTAATTAAAATACCCATATGTTGTAGCATGCACGCCCAATAATGCAGAGTTACTTTAGGAACCACCAATCCTCCTCGCAAATGCAGTAGAAACATATATGTAGCTGCTCTCCTTGATCTCCTATTCCCCCACAAAAAAGCTAAAACATGTACTCTCCAATTTGGACAGCCAATGTTTAACTGATTTTCAATGGGACGGTCCTAAACATATTTAGCACATTTGGAAGAATAGTCCTTTCCAATACTTTGCACCTCCCTAAAAGCAAGAGATGTAGATGGTCAATTCTATCAAGATCATGTTCAATTTTATGCAATAGTGGAGCCATATTCTATTCAACTAGGCTATCCAAGGCTGCCATAATCTTAACGCCCAGGTATACAGCATCTGTTATCACTCGTTGGTCTCTAATTCCTGTTCCCTCCGTGCACAGCACTTGGGTCTTTCCCTCTTTCAATCTATATCCTGAGCATTTCCCAAACTGCCTGTCGTGATCTTCAATTTCAGGGAGAGCCACAGAAGGATCACTAGTGACCACCATGATATCATCTGCATACGCTAGTACTTTGTACTCTATTTGATTAACAATAACTGGCCTAATACAGGGGTTATTCTCCAACTTTGTTATAAATGGATCTAGATAAAGAGCAAATAATAACAGCAATCATGGACAGTCCTGCCGAGTGCCTCTTGAGATCTGTATATTATCTAACTCTAGCCCATTATTTGTAGTGTGCTCTTGGGCTTTATGCAAGGCCTTAACAGCCTTCATAAAGTTTCTGTCAAACCCTTTCCACTCTAATAATGCCCATAAAAATTTCCATGAAACACGGTCAACAACCTTTTCGGCATCTAATAAAATGAAACCCAACAATGTCTTAAAGACTTCGGCTGTGTTGAACAAGGTAATCATCCTCCTAGTGTGGTCTACTGTGCCACACCCAGGAATAAAGCCATGTTGCTGAAGTGATACTAATAGTGATATAGCCGTTCGTGGTAGGAGTCTGAGACTGGTTTTAACAAAGTGCTTTTAAGGGAGGGGTCTATCCAAGGCTGAGGAACGGAGGAGCCGCCTGAAACCTCATTGGAGGCTGTCACCCGAGGAAGCGAGTGTAATGCGGGACTGCGAGGACCAGCAGCCCCGTGATTGAACACAGCTGTGTCCTCTTCCCGTACTCCAGCCCTCCCGCCCTGACGCTATAACACTCCTCACGGCCCCCGCTTCGTGGGTGCCGTTCGTGGTAGGAGTCTGAGACTGGTTTTAACAAAGTGCTTTTAACGGAGGGGTCTATCCAAGGCTGAGGAACGGAGGAGCCGCCTGAAACCTCATTGGAGGCTGTCACCCGAGGAAGCGAGTGTAATGCGGGACTGCGAGGACCAGCAGCCCCGTGATTGAACACAGCTGTGTCCTCTTCCCGTACTCCCGCCCTCCCGCCCTGACGCTATAACACTCCTCACGGCCCCTGCTTCGCGGGTGCCGTTCGTGGTAGGAGTCTGAGACTGGTTTTAACAAAGTGCTTTTAACGGAGGGGTCTATCCAAGGCTGAGGAACGGAGGAGCCGCCTGAAACCTCATTGGAGGCTGTCACCCGAGGAAGCGAGTGTAATGCGGGACTGTGAGGACCAGCAGCCCCGTGATTGAACACAGCTGTGTCCTCTTCCCGTACTCCCGCCCTCCCGCCCTGACGCTATAACACTCAGCACGGTCCCCGCTTCGCGGGACGCGCGCGGGCGCGCGCCGGGCAAAGCCCGGGCCAAGGGCGGGCCCGTCTGAGCCCGTCCGAGAACGTCAGAGAACGGAACGGGACCCTTCTCTAACACCTGCTGCTTGTAACTTTGGGTTTTGGGTGCCTGGTAAGTGCAAGCTAATTACTGCACCTTTGTAATACAGAGGGACTTTGTCTTAAGACGTGGTAACTAGATGACAAAAATGGATAAAACGCAGAAAAGGGATGGTCCTACTTTGCAATCGACTGGGGGCGCCCTAATGGGAACATTGGACAATTTCTTGGTGAGAGTGCAGTCAGCCCTTGCTAAGGACATTGAATTAACTGAGAAAAGACTATCATTAGACATTCTCTGTGACAAGAGGTCCTCTTTGGGGAATATGGCTAACTCAAAATCACCTCCCTGTGGTCAGCCTGTAAGGTTGGATTCCTCGAGTCCAGTGTCTCCCGTGATGGAAGAACAAACTAATGAGTCAATGATTTGCCCCATGTCTCTGATCGAAATAATGGACGATAATGTTGACACTGTTAATATGGGTAATGGGGTCCCCACTTCCGAACCTTTGTTAGGTGTTAAGACCCGCTCAACCAGCAACCTAAATGCGGCTTCCGGCAAGCAACAACCAGCCATTACCCTGAAAAAAAACTGTAGGGGTAACCAAAAGAAAGCCGCTGGGAAGATCGTTCCCAGCGGCTGGCCAATCCCTCGCCTCTGTTTCAACGAAGGCTACACCTTCACACCCCAAACCCCAAACAACTGAAACAAGGTCACACCCATTGCCACCATTGGGGACGTTAGATGTGGAAGTAACAGACACAGTACTTTTTTGGGTCAAAATGGAAAGTATTGTTAAGAAATTATGTGATCCCATCTATGAAAGATTAGGTTCTATTGAGAGTAGACTTGTATGTATGGAACTCTCACTTGCATCGGGTAATTCTCGGGGTGGCAAACAAGGCCTGAGCTCGTTAAAAGAGCGTTCTGGCATAACAGGACAACGGATTGTGACCAAATCCACTGCCAGTAATTTGGTTAATTCTGCACTAGATAATCGACCTATCCCCCAGGAGTCTAATCCGACTTCAGTAGTGGACATTCGGATAGTAGATGAACATCTCTCCCCACACCCGATACCAACTAGCCCTAGGGAAAGCAGAGTAAGAACTGACAGGCAGCTTCCAATCATTCAGCCTGCAGCACAGGCCTCTCCAGGCCTAATTGATCTACATTTACCCCCTGAAGCTGCCCCCTACGTGGTGATTTTAACTGGGGTTCCCAACCTGGCGAAGGGAGCAAGGGAATCCTATTGGGATTTAAAGAACAAATGTACACATTGGCTTAATGCCAAACGACCACTGCCGGCCCAGATGCGTGCTGAGATCTTATACGCAAGGCGTGTAAACTGGGTGGGCAGAAGTACCAAGTCATCTAAGGGGGATTGTGTTGTTATTAATTTCAGGGATAGGCGGTGTGTGGAATATATTTGTTCTTGGCCCCAAAATGCTTCTTCGTCTATGATATGTACAATGCCACTGTCTTACTTTTATGTAGCTAAGTCACAGCCTACAGGTGGGAATACATGCAGGGGCCCCTTGACTAATGGAACCTTTCTTGAGGACATAAGATCGATTAACAGATTTGATGTACTCTCTGGGCTAGCGGACTGCGACTGACTGTTTGATGGTAGAATACACTCTAATGATGTTATACCATGTGTATCCTTAATAACATCAGGTAAATGTGGAAAAACAAATGTGGTTTTAACGGCAGATGAGGGTATGTGTGATAGTGATCCGCCTAATGGTAGAGATGTTAACATATCCCTTGTCCAAGAAAATACGACAGGGATCAGAGAATAAGGCATCCTTGTTGAATGTCAAAACGAAATTTCAGGCATTAATCCCATGCCCTGTCTTGGGCAAGATATAGCCCCTTCCCCTATATCTATCACAGGGAGTATGGAAGGGGGATTCATCTCTGCAGGCCACGTATTGTTTTTATCTTGGAATGTGGCGGGTATAAACTCTAAGCTATCATCTCCCCTTTGGGTAGATTTTATCAGTAAGCATGACATCTGTCTTTTCCAAGAGACATGGTCAGTGGACCCGGTGTTCATGCTGGGATATTTGAATTTTTTTGTTCCGGCAGAGAAAAAACCCAGGGGACGGGCATCAGGAGGCCTGATCATCTGGGTTAAACAGAATCTGGAATGCAAAGTTCAAATTACTCAAACACAGAACCCCGACATATTGGGAATTAGGCTGACCAGTCCGCAAAACCTTAAAATTGACATTTTCAATGTATATGTAAGGGGCTTACCAGGCGGGAAAAAATCTGAGGTGATATCTGCATTAAACACCATTGTAGAATCTAGCCCCATTGATGTGCTCCCACTTATTGCGGGAGATTTTAATACGACCTTCGAGCCACTCGGATCTCAAGACATGCTTCTGACAGAGGAAGAGGATGCAAAATGGGGTGTCCCACAGCTTGAGGCAAAGACAGTCGGCAAATGGACTGAGGCGGCCCTGTACCTGAAAGGGTTCTGCCTGGGTAACCAGTTGAGGGCAGCCAATGGCAGAACCAAATCAGACAGGATGTGTAACAAAACGTATAACAATGGTACTAGGGCAAGTAATATAGATTACCTCTTAGTCCATTTGAGGATGTGGCATACGTTAGTGGACATGGTGGTCGAGACACGGATTGAAAGCGACCACAATCCCCTAGTAGCCGCGTTTGATTTGGGAATGGGAGTTAGTAAAGATCAAACTCCTGATAAGAATGGCCCAGCTGTAGTTCTATCAAATAACGAACGCCACCTCAAATGGCGTTACGTAGTAGAACACCCAGATTTGTTAGGTAGTATAGAGTCCCATGTTGAAGAGGCGTTGTCGTCAATTACGGCAGTAGGTAATTTAGGACAACCCTCAGTAACATTTGAGGAAATTCATGGAAAATTAGTTGAAAAACTAAAATCATGTTTTTGCAGACCCCCTGTAGTGCAGAAAGCCCCAAGAAGTAAACAGGAAGGTTGGTATAATGCCTCCTGTAAACAAGCTTGTACCGAGCTGGGACTTGCTCTAATATCAAAATATTCGAGCAAGATTAAATTTGCTCGTAATATTCATAAAAAAGTTTTATGGAAAGCAAAAAAGGATTGGAACGAATGTGAGTGGCAAGACCTAAAAGCAGCATGTGCTGATAAAGACCAGAAAAAATTCTGGAATATTTTTAAATGGAAAAAGGGCGAAATAGTCGACAGTCCTCACAATCATGTACCCCAGAGTTCTTGGGTAGATTTTTTTAAGTCTCAGTACTCGATAGGTCCTGAGGAAGCTAGCAAGCCTTTTCAGGTGAGGCCGTTTAATGATACCCCTGTGTTTAGTGTCGGGGAGGTTGACATTGCGCTTGATAAGGTCACCCAGGGTCGTGCGCCCGGCATGGATTGTATCCCGGCCGATGTATTTTTGTATAAAAGAGCGAGGTGGTCATTATATATCATGCACCTAGCAAATGCTATTGCTCAGGGAATGGCGATCCCGTACTCTTGGAAAGGTGCAGAAATCGTCCCAATATATAAAAAAGGGGATAAATCGTTGGCTTGCAATTATAGACCCATTAGCTTGATAGATGCTTTACAAAAGATTTTGGGTAGGCTGGTCTTGGGCAAAATCCAGACCTGGATGGAATCCAGTAATGTGCTAAGTCCATTGCAGGCGGGGTTTCGCCCTAAAACCAGCACCATAGACCAGGTCTTTAGGTTCATTGTCCTCTATTGGAGGACAGTGGTCCTAGAAAAAGGGGTTTTGTACGCTGTGTTCGTCGACCTGCGGGCGGCCTTCGACTTGGTCCCACGTGACAAGCTGTGGCAAGTGTTGGAGGGTTTGGGGATGGCGCCGGAGTTATTGACATTGGTGGTCCGCTTACATGAGTGCAACTTTGCTCGGGTCCGGTGGGGAAAGCAGGGCGAGGTTACGGAGTCTTTCCCCGTGGAGCGAGGAGTGCGGCAAGGCTGTGTCTTGGCACCGACCTTGTTCTCACTCTTCGTGAACGGGGTGCCGAGTTCCTCTCCCGGGTCCCTTCAGACGCTCCGGCAATGTCCGGTACCCGCATTCCTGTCCTCATGTTCGCGGACGACACTCTGCTGATTTCTAAAACTCCGAGTGGCCTACAGCTAACCCTCCGGCGCTTTGAAGAATTCTGCTTGCTACGTGGCTTGGAAATTAACGTCTCTAAGACCAAGTTCATGGTTTTGAATGGTCCGCACCTGAGTAGATCGTACAAACCCTTCAGTAGCGTAATTGTTATGAATGGCTCTCCCCTGGAACAGGTGGATGCCTTCACTTATTTGGGAGTAACACTACAGAAGAATATGCGTTGGAAAAGCCAAATAGACTCTTCTATTTTGAAGTTCAAACAACAGACAGGTTTCCTTTTAAAAAGATTCAAAACCTCGCAGACCCAGCCTATAGCCCCACTCCTTGAGGTCTATACGATGAAGATACGTAGCTCATCCTTATATGGTTCTGAGCTATGGGGATATGGAAGTAACCCAAAACGATTGAATGTTATGGAGAGCGAGTTTATAAGGAAAGTTGTTGGCGTACCGCAAAGTACTCCCTTGCTACCCCTTTTTTGGGACCTAGGTTTGAAAACCATACAAGATACCGCCAACTTGCGACCATTGCTGTATTGGCGTAGGATCTGGTCAACTGAGGAGCTAAAGCATTATGCGCTGGGCCTAAAAGAAATAATGGAGAAAGATAATTTCCATAGAATAGACTGGTTGAGGTCCATTAAGGTGTTACTCTATAGATTGGGATGGAACAACCTTTGGGATGATCCTCAAAATGCTGTTTTTCCCCCAAAGGAAATTGTTAAAGCCAAGTACTGGGAATTTATTGCCATGGAATCTGCTGCAAAGGGGTGTACTTCCCAGCTAACAGCTAGGTATCTAGAGATTAAGGCTTATCCCAGTCAGGAACTTTATTGGGATTTGATAGAAGCACCAACTGATCGCAAATTTTACTTTCAGTTTAGGATAGGTACTCTCCCTATTTGCTCATTTACATCTAAATGGACAAAAGGGTCCCCGGATAAATGCCCAAAATGTAGGGATATGATTGAATATTTGAGCCATTTTGTTTTCTTTTGTCCTCTCTATGAGCTCCCACGGAAAAAATGGTTATTACCTGTCTGTCGCCTTTTAGGCACCCGAAGACACGTAGAGGCATTAAGAATCTTGTGTTCAGATCCGAGCCCATTAATTGCAATTGCAATGGCAAAGTATATAAAGTGGGCCTGGATAATACGATCCAGACAGACAAATATTAAAAGTGCCTAATGTAGTGGCGCTTGTTCGAAGTCATGTATCATGTATCTTTTATCTTCTAATTTCGGATTTATCTGCTTAATTTAAATTAAATTAAGAAGTTTCTCTAATCAATTGTTTCACTAGATATTATTGTTGTTTATTTAAATTGATGTTTAGCACAGGAGTAAGTCCGAAAATCATGTGCCTATGGAAATATGTTATGTATTGTTTTAATTTATGTTTTAGCATGTGTATGTAGTTGGTTAATGTATGATACTTTCATGACTTAATTGTCGAATAAAGTTTTTCAAATCGAATCGATATAGCCTTCCACTGCTGATTTGCCAAAACGTTGGCATAGATGTTCTGTCTGAATGAGCTGGGAAGCAAAGATGATTGACCTTTTATTTTTAAAAACAATTATATTGGTGTCTTGTCATAGCTCCCCCAAAAATACCTTAAAGCACTCCAGCAGAAGATGATCAGGACCTGTAGCTTCCTCACTTAATCACACCCTGTCCATACCCATAAGAAAATCCTCATACCCATCCGTTGGGCTCTCCAACTCCTCTGTATATAGGGTTTGATAAAAAATCCCTAATAACTTTAAGAATATCTACCGGATATTCATAAGTCTTACACTCCTGACCCATAATAGCAGCAATCCCATACTCCACTTCCTTCTGCCTAATCAGTTTTGTCAACAGCCTCCGGGTTGCCTCTCCATAGTCATAGCATTCTGAACGATAGAGAGGAAACTTAGCTACCACCTCCACGCTAAAATATCAATTAATCTTTGATTCCAAAATAGCAATTTTTGCTGGGCCTCTTGGGGTCCCGTCCCCTTAGATACCTTCCAAGTTAACTTCTCCTCTGCTAGGGATAGTTTGTTATGTACCCTCCAGATCACAGACCGCTTTGATCTCTGTTGGTGCAGACTAAAGCTAAGTGTTTCTCCCCTAATTCCTGCCTTTAAAGCATCCCAGATCAGGCCTGTCTGGGCAGTCCCTCTGTTGTCTTCCAGAAAAAGCCTTATCCACCACCACATATGACCCACATATGTTTCAGCTAACAGCAATTTTCTATCAAACGTCCAAGACCCCTGTGGCTTAGTAAAACCCATCACTGTGATTTCAAGGACCAGCGGGATAAGATCTGAGAGTACCCTAGGAAATATCTTTATCTCAGCCTAACTGGCCAGGCTAGTAGACACAAAAAAGTAATCTAACCTCACCAACTTATGATGTGGAAAACAGTAAAACACAAAGCCTGGATCTGGGGCCTTACCGATATCCCACACGTCTATAAGGCCATGATCCTTCACTAGAAGTTGCAAAGACCTGAATACCGCAGCTTCCTCCCTGTATATACTTGATCCTTCTGTCAATCACTTTTGGCCTCCAGATGAATATTTAAATATCCACATAAATTAGAGGGCGCAGCCATGTTGTCAATTCTACATTCGGTAGATCCAAAATGTCAGCCTCATCCACATTAGACCCATACACTGAGCACAGCATGAACCGACCCTTACTTACCTCACAGTCAACAATAACCCCTCTGCCCAGCTTATCCACAGCAGTGCATCCAGGTGAGTAAATAGAGGGGAGAAGATGTGACCAAACAGCTAGAGCGGTTGACCTAAAATCTGGGGAATCGAGTCTCAGCAACAACGCTTACCATCCTGTGATTCTGGGCAAATCACTTCATCTCCCCATGCCAAATGAAGAAAAAAAAAATTAATGTGTACTTATGTAACGCAACTGGTGCTCATGTAAGCACTCTGATACATGATACCTTTGGTCAAGTTTGTGCTATAAAAAATTTGAAGAAAAAATATAGATTTATTTGCAAGTACCGCCCTCCCCCCCCCCCACCCGGGGATGTCGGACTTTGCTGCGTGCAGGCCAAGAGTGGTAAGGCAAGATAAATCGAAAACTCCTGCTTGCTCCAAGGAATATGGGTCCCCTGAATACAGATCAAATCTGGTCTCATGACCATTAAACCCAATGTGCCCATCCTTCTTTTCGTTTTATTATTGAGGCCACATATATTGACCAAAATGAGTTACAAAGGATGTCTAGGTTATAATACCGCACCTATTTAAATTTCAGGAATAATGTTGGCAAATGGTGCGATAATCACAGGAAACAAGACCCCTTAGTTTCCTAATGCGTGAAAAAAACTTCCACAACAGACAATTGTACAAAAGATATGATCCGCGCACATTAAAGGTTAAAGAAACAATTCCACCAAATATCGTAATTCACACATTCATTTATTCTTTGAATTTAGTTCTCCTTTCTTCACAGTAGCCAACGCGTTTCGTCCTATTTAAGGACTTCTTCAGGGCTCATCAACTGTCCTCTGAGTATTGTGCATTTTCTATTTTCTCTTTTCTCTATAATAAAATCCACCTCGCAATATCTTTTCTGTGTCACTAGGATAATGCAGTCCCCAGTATTGAATAATATATGACCTAATATCTCCTTCTGTATTTCTTAGTAGACGAGGTGGCAGAGTCAAGAGCTGCACTTCCGTATTTAAAATCCAAAATAAGGCAAAGATTAGTCAAAATGGCTCCTTGGGTAAGGTCAGATCATAGTCGACTCGTAAGTCATTAAAAGTATCACGGGCAAAGTATCCCTCTGTCTGCAATCAACACCGTCAAGCTTGAGAGGGATACTTTGCCTGTGATACTTTCAATGACTTACTCAGAGGACAGTTGATGAGCCCTGAAGAAGTCCTTAATTAGGACAAAACGTGTTGGCTACTATGAAGAAAGGAGAACTAAATTCAATGAATAAAGGAATGTGTGAATTACGATATTTGGTGGAATTGTTTCTTTAACCTTTAATGTGTGCGTATCACACATATATTAACCATACAATGGAGCAGCTCATGCCCTGCCATCTTGTCTCACACATATATTAACCATACAATGAAGCAGCTCATGCCCTGCCATCTTGTCTCATATAGGGTCAGATAATTTCATATCAACTGACAATCGTACACTACCCCCTCATAATCCCATACAGGTAAATGCCAATTCTTGCTAAGCCATGTTAAATACCAAAACAAAAGAAAACCCACAAGAGTTTTTTCCTTCTCCTGTTCCAAATGACCATTTGTTCCCTAATTTCCAACATTTTTCTTTTTATGAATTTTTTTTACTTGCTCATATCTGCTGTGGCACCAAACTGTGTGAATCTCACCAACTTCAACCCAGTGTCCCTCCACCACCCTACACCACATTCCTCTTCCCCCACCACCCACCACTCTGACCCCCCTACACTGCCCCTCGAACCCCCCACCCCACCCTGCCATCTTTTTAAAGAAGTTGGACCAACCAGGTACAATGATGTTAGCCTGCCCCCATCACAAGGGCCTTGGTCAACCAACACTTATATACTCCAAATCACTTCCTTCCCAAAACAGTAGCCCCCCATTCAACAGCTTAAGAACCATACATTCTCCTGCTTGAAAATGGAACAAACATGATTATAATCTAGATTTGTAAGATTATCTTGCGATCCTGTCAGAGTAAACTGCCTTAACCGGACCTTGAGCCTAGACTTTCCAAAAACTCCTTTGCCTTAATCTCTGAGACAAAGAAGTGGATCTCATCTTAAAAAACCACCTTGAGTTTAGCTGGCTTCATTAAATAAGCCTGAGCTTCCTTGTTTTGGAAAGGTGACGGAGGCACCACCTTCTCTCCACCATGAAGTGGCAAAAATCTGCCCTAATGAAAAATGAACCCCCTTCAAAAGATTTTTTACAATCGGGACGTGCCAGACCAGAAATCACCTGGCGTAGTAAAAAAGTTGCCCAGATCTATTAAAATAGTTCTGGATTTTGCCCTCTCCTGCTTGACCCGAGTTTTGTTTAAACGGGAATCTATGAGCAGCTGACCAAAGTGATATCTGTGCTAGGAGTCTGAGGTGTATCCTCAGTTGGGATCATCTTCATGCCTGACCCTCCCACTGGGGTATCTGCTCACAGCAGAACTTACAAAAGCTGCTGCCGCCATACCCGGTTCCAAGTTCACAACAGTCACGCAATCTAGCTGGTTCACAGAAGATTTGCCTCCATTCGTTAACTCTGTTTCTGCAAGTGCCTGAGTTTCTACTACAGAAAAGGAAGGCACCATGCCGTCCTCCTGGTGTCCACAATTAGCTTCATATGCTCCAAGGTTGGGAAGAGAGCACCCGGTAGCAAGCATCGGATCTACAATCGTGCACACCGGGCTTCATCAGCTTCAGAAGGCTGGGTCGGTTTCCTGAAGTACTCTGCTACAGAACCTGCTGATGCTGATTGTTTTGTGGGTCCACAATTTCCTGCATCGGGGCTCCATTGATCCACAGGTTTCCTGGCTGGTGGGTGGTCTGAACGCTCAGATCTTCCCTCCGCTTTGTTCACTGTCATCGTCACTCCATAGCCATCCCAATGCTTCAAGCCTCTTGCGCACTTTGGAGGCATTGCTGCTACTACACACCGAGCGAGGAGACATCCCAGCTTCACAGACGCCCAGCAGACTGCACGTAAAACCAGTAAGACTAGTGTGCGGTCGAGCTGGATCAGACTTTTTTCTGAGAGTGACCAAAGTGCTAGTGGAGTACTAGCTAAGCATACTCCCACAATCATTCCAGCAAAGTGCACATAGGGAGTGAAAGAAAGTCCATCAGTGCCCAGTTAGAGAGAAGAGCAGGAACAGCCATCCTCACACGGCCGCCTTCTTGCTCCATAAAAATCCTCCACACTGATCTTTTGCTACTTATTAAATCTTTGTCACCCAAGTAACAGTTTTGCTTGTTCAATTGCAGCAGGCCAGTCCCCTCACCAGGCCTCCGCTTCTGCTAGAACAATATATATTTGTGGCCAAAGCTCATGTCAACTTCTCTAACAATTTGTTCTCATGATTGTTGAGAAGATTTGGAATTAGTACAAAGGCATCTTCTAAAATCATAGGATTAATTTGTTTGACAGATAAGATACTGAAAGGAGTTTCAGTATCTTATCCCAAAAATGTGTTCCAAAAAGGCAGGTGAGTCCCCAGATGTTGTTTATTACTCCGTTACAACAAATGCTAGTTTTGATAATAACTTTGCTTGATACTTTACTTTGTTTGATAATCTTTGAGGCTGCATATTATTCTAATGTGTAATGTGCTTATGTAAGATAATATCTCTCATGCAAGGCTGTAAGGTTGCAGAGCAAGCGAGTATTGATTTCACCACAACAGCACAAGCTATTTTAATAATTGACACTTAGAAATCGGAACAACAATATTAACAGTTTTTAAAGTGAGAAGTATATTAAAATATGCTTAAAACATTGGGGAGCCACTTTGTCACACTTTCACAAGGTGCCACGCACCAAGCCACCTTGGTGCACTGCCCTGCGTTAAAGGGAAAGGGCGGGAATGTACCATCATACAGCACATTCCTGTCCTGTCCTTTCCTTGTGCTGGTGCACTTTTGGCTGCCTAACACCAACGCAGGCACCTTGGTGCAAGGGTGCCTGCGATGTAAGCAGGATTGTTTTTCTCTAGGAAGGGGCACCTTCCTGTGCAAAAACAATCCTGAAAGGCATTTTCCTCTTTCTATGTGTCCTGCAGAATGCCACACACATAGAAAGAGGGATAAACATGTAGAAAGATATTTCTTCTCTTTACGTCTCCCTTGGGAGGCATAGCATTTTGTGCATTCCCAGGTCTACCACTAATGGTAAATCCGGGAATGCACCAAAATCCATGGGTGGATGCGTATGAGCTTTCCACCCAAAGACTGCCTTCCTGGGGCAGAGTAACACAATGCAGTGATTTGCGCTGCCTTGCGTTACTCCAGATATATCAAGCCATGCAGAGCTACACAAGGTGGCCTTGCATGGTTTGATGAATCTGACTTTAGTGTTGAGTCACCCTTGCGTGGCACAAGGGCAACGCAACACTTTGATAAATATGGGCCCCAATACCAAGTGTAATAAGCAAGTTCACACTTTCAAAATTGCGTCTTATAACTCTCTGCAGAAAAGATGTAGAGATCACGGGGCATGTGCGGTTGGAGAAAAATTTAGATATTTTGTGCACTAATAGACTGAGAAGAATCTGCATTTTGTAATGTAATATATAACATTTAGTTAAATCCGATTTAGAAGTAAGCTCCAGATATTGTTAATGGAACATTATCAGCAGAATCAGAGCCAGAATTACCAAATTCCTCTGTTATTCCTGATTTCTTAGGGGATTCTCTGAGTTCAACCTGGAGCCAACCTCCATAATTCCACACCTCCAGAGTTAACAAGTCCTCCAACAATAACTCCGCAGGATACAAAATTAAACCCCACATTGCAGAGACCCCGTAATGAGGGTCATTCAGGAGTATATCTAGCTCTACTCAATCTCCACAAGTTTGTTAGTTGGTTTATGGTACATATACTTTATCTTAGTTGTATTCTTTTTGTTTTTCAGATTTCAGATCTCAGTGATTCTCTGGCTTTGGACAACGTTACATCCCTTTGTGATATGGATTTAGATAAACTGCTTTCTTACTATCAACAGATCATTTCCGCCATACAACATCTTCATTCAAAGAACATATTACATTGTGACTTGCGTTGCTGTTCTATATACGTTAATTGCAAAAAGGTATTTCTAGAGTTATCAAATCATTAACTATACAGAAGCATTTTGTTACTGGTCTCCTCAGCCTTCTAATATATATACTTTGGTGCACAAATCACATCATCTTTATACATGCAACTAAAATTAAACAACTTGTGCGTGAAAATATTTGAAAATCTGTTTAAAAAGAGCCTGAAATTTGTCCATTAGACTGATGGTCAGACATCCAGTTCATCCTATTACAAGTGCCATGAGATATAATGCAGATGGGATATCCATTTTAGGGAAAGAACCCCCATCCATTAAACTCTAAATCATGCCCGAAATGAGGTGCAATAATTCATGATGGTAGGAAGTGGTAATGCTTCTGCCTGCTTCTTTACTTTTTGCCTGGCTGAAGACGGCTGAAATGCCAGAAACCGGTCCTAGGAAGCTTGTTTCCGGTCCAGGGAAGACATGGCTTGGCAGTTCGGGCTGGACTGTTCCCATGAGGCACAGGGTCAGACTGATTTGCCTATGGCCATGTCTGAACTGGGGTGGCAGAGTGGGCCAAAGAACGGTGATGGATTAAACCCAGATCAGTTGACTGGGGGTGAGTGCTTGCAATGTTCAACACTCCGTCCATCATTTCCTTTGGTTTTTGCTTTGTTCGCCATAAGTTGGCAGGGTATGCTCAGATGTGAGTCCCTTGCTCACTTTGCCACTGGATTCAAGCAAGCCTGGCTGAAGACGGCTGAAATGCCAGAAACCGGTCCTAGGAAGCTTGTTTCCGGTCCAGGGAAGACATGGCTTGGCAGTTCGGGCTGGACTGTTCCCATGAGGCACAGGGTCAGACTGATTTGCATATGGCCATGTCTGAACTGGGGTGGCAGAGTGGGCTAAAGAACGGTGATGGATTAAACCCAGATCAGTTGACTGGGGGTGAGTGCTTGCAATGTTCAACACTCCGTCCATCATTTCCTTTGGTTTTTGCTTTGTTCGCCATAAGTTGGCAGGGTATGCTCAGATGTGAGTCCCTTGCTCACTTTGCCACTGGATTCAAGCAAGCCTGGCTGAAGACGGCTGAAATGCCAGAAACCGGTCCTAGGAAGCTTGTTTCCGGTCCAGGGAAGACATGGCTTGGCAGTTCGGGCTGGACTGTTCCCATGAGGCACAGGGTCAGACTGATTTGCATATGGCCATGTCTGAACTGGGGTGGCAGAGTGGGCTAAAGAACGGTGATGGATTAAACCCAGATCAGTTGACTGGGGGTGAGTGCTTGCAATGTTCAACACTCCGTCCATCATTTCCTTTGGTTTTTGTCTTTACTTTTTGTCTCATTTCGTTTTCATTTTTGCACCACTATCAATATTTCTGTCCTCTCATTATTTCTATTGAACTCCTTCTAACATCAGCTGTAGCACGCACATATGGCAGAGGTAAGAGCAGTGGAGCATTGGGGTAGAGACGGGGGGGAGTTGACAGACGACAAGATCGGTAAAGTGAAATAAAAAATATTATAAAACCACTTACCTTGTGCTCACTGCATTGCCGAGACAGTGATGCGACGAGCACGGTGCGAGGCAGAAGGGGAAGTCGACAGGCAAAGGGGTAGGTCAAATTAAATAAAGAAATAGGTAAAACAACTTACCTTACGCTTGCCGCATAACCAAAGTCACTCAGGGCCACGCACAACGATCTCGCGTGGCTTGATAAATCAAACTTAAGCATGGTGCAAAAGTGATGCAACCGTATGTTAAACATGCCCCATAATTCTTGACGGTTAGCCCAACCATGCTCATTACATTTCTTTACAATATCTTCCTTCACAATGCAAATGCATGAGGTATATTAAGTCTACATTGACTGTTGCAATACCACCTTCATAAATGTTATCATTTTGTGCCCAGCGGGGGTTTGTTCCCTTTGACACGTATCCCAGTTGCCTCCCTTGTAATGCACAGGCCCTGAAGATGAAAACGTAGTCTTATCCAGTACAGGCTATAGGCCAACAAATGGTGAAAAGTGCATAAACATAGACATTTGCTTTTACATGTGTAAAAACAGCATAGAGTTGGCAAAATATTTTCATGTTTTCCTAAATTACTCAAATGGGACAGGAAGAAAGCTTAAACATACATATATACCTCTTGTAGAAGACAAACAGATAATATACAGATAAACCTTATAAGCAGCTGCTTTACAGAATTGTAAAGCATAATTATAATATTCTACAAAAACAGAAAAAGTCCTGGTATACAAAGTCTTCTGAAGCCTCACCTTTTAAACTGTGGGATCTCAAGCCCCACTTAGGAACTAGGTAGAGGCTAGTCAAATCTGACAGTAACTAGGAAGAGTAGGAATTTTCGTTTCAATCCACATTGTCTCTACATACAAATCCTTTTTGGAATCTGAATCTCAGTTAAAGCGCAATAGCAGAATCTCACATATTTGACTTCTACTAACAATGTTTAGCACCTAAGATTAAATATGACTCAGATTGGAGTGTGGGGGAGGAGGGAGGGGTAGTTTAACATGTGTTAGAAATTGGGTTTCTGGTTGGCAGAGGTATGCACTCTGTCCAAGCAGGAACCACAATCCTAGCCAGGGTAAACCACAACATACCCTAAATTATCCTGTTCTCACCCTCTGATAGCTTGGCACAGAGCAGCCAGGCTTAACTCAAGAGGCAATATGTGAAGAAGGTATGCAATATTTCAAATAGTAACACAGTGAAAACACCACAAAAGGGCCCCACACCTGTTTAGAAAAAGAGGACTTAATTTTATAAATAAAACAAGACCAAAACGACAAAAATCCAATAAGTAGAAGTCGTGATATGAATGTGTAAAGAATAAATGCAAAATAGTGCTTAGAATCAATAAGTGCTTAAATGGGGTATCTGGTCGCACTGGACCGGGACAAAGTCTAAAGTTGGGCCCACTGAAATAAAGTACCTTCTACCGGGCTTGAGTCGATGTCAAAGAAGATGCGAGGTGCAGCCAAAGCGATGCATTGGTGTCGATCCATGGAGAGGGTGAGATACATCGAGATTCTCCACGCAATTGCAGTGATGCAGTGGTTCTGAGTGCGACTTGCTGGTTCTGAAAGCAATGCGAGTCTACTGCTCCCATAGCAGGTGATGCGTCGATTCTGAAGGTTATGCCCCGGCCCCGTTCCATGCTTCAACGATCCACGCAAAAGTGAAGATGGGCCAGTTCTGACTCATGCAAAGGTGAAGATGCAATGGTTCTGATGAGGATGCGTGGGTTCTGGTTGTAATGCACCTTAGGCCTCATTTCCAAGGGCCCAAGACTGGGGTGACAAATGCAAAAAGAACAATTGATGGACAGAATGTTGAACAATGTCATACATTCAGCCCAGTACAAAGATCTTAGCGTAAAGCCATTGTTTTTTTGCTCCCAATTCCTTTCCAGTTTAGACCCACCCATATGGGTAAAACAAGCGAAGTGAGATACCGCAAACCACATTTCTCAAACAAAAGCTCAATTTATCAAAACTTTCATGCAATTTCCAAAGAGAAAATTGTCAATGTTACCCACTCATCGTATCAATCTTAGTTCCATCTCTAGAGACTGTTAATTTAATAGCAGGGCTGCGCCCACACATTTCCAATGTGTAACAAGTACTCCATCCGACACCGAACTCTCAGCACCACCTCTGAATGTTAGAGATTTCATAAGATCTATCCATTTCTCATGCACCAAACTTCTGCCTCTTCTTCAGAGAGCTTCCAACTGTTACACTCCCCCTACCCTTCCGCTCACATTGTGCCTCATCACACCTTCAATCCAAAGTGTGCACGAGTATGGACAAATGTGCACCTTGTCCAGGGCCTTGTTCATATAAGAGAGTTGATAGGTAGGCAGTCACTGTCCGGCCTCTTATGTGGCTTTGCTGAGCTTTGATCAGCTGAGCAAATTGCGGCGTGGAAACAAAAGGCTCTGGAATAGCGGCCTGTCAGCTATTGAGGTCCAAACGCTTTCAGGAAATTATTGCCAATTGGTCATTGGTAATTTAAGTGAAATCAAATTGTTCTGTTATTGATCACGGTGTGGGCGCGTTTAGTATTTCAGTGCGGTGCTTCACGCTGGGAACACACACATACCGTGAAATAAAAGCGAGGCATATCGAGGGAGAATGAGATTGGCCCTGAAATACCTGGGGATAAAGCACTCAGCCGCAACAACAGGCACTGCTCGGTGTTCTCCCCCCCTCCACCCCCGCACATAGATCCCACCACCGGCTTGAGTATTTTGTTATGTGGAGGGTGCAGTGAATTTATGTGCATGAAATCTACTACCTTCATATCACTGAAGTCAGATCTAGTCCATTCCTTACCAATCCTCACCTCCTGGTTCGTTTCTACTGTCAGTGAAGTCATAGGATTTGTGGGGAGAGAGAGTGGGAGGAGCCTAGAGCTGCTCATCTTGTTTCACTTAGATCCTCAATATGCAATGCAGCAGTTATCTGGGGGAAATGGATTTTCCTAATGAATCTGCTACAATCATCTTTGAATGCATTTTCGTGTGCTTTAAGAAAATGCATTCTAAGGTGGCGGTGCCATTTTTTTAAACTTTATTCTTCGTTTACCATTCCGAGATAACAAACACCCATCAGAGGGGCCAGGGAGGTAGGGCTGATGCCCTCAGGATATTAATGGCGGCCGTCATACGTGGAAATAAGGCATCAATTGAGTGGCTTGGCGCCCTCTGTGCCCATTACCAGGGAGCCCCCATGTGACCCGCGAGACGCAGCAGCTAGAAGTGCCTGCATGATCACACCAATTTCACCACTACCCCATCCCCATACACACTCCCTTCTCTCTCTGCCCCCGTCCTCTCAGCTCCCTGCCGCGCACCATCATTTTCTGGCCCTCTCTCCCCACTTCCTCTCTCCTCGGCCTTCTTTACCCCTCCCCCATTCTCCCCCTCCTCTGTACCAATACATTTCACTTCCTCTCTCCCCCATCTTCCCCTGCCCTCCCCCTCGCACCCCCGCCAGCCCTTCTCGTTCCACACACCACCCTCTCATGCCTGCTCGCGCCTAGCAATACGCAGAGTGTTCTATGTAATATTTGTAAACTCGCAGCTTCTATGCTGCATGGCTAACCACTTATGTGGTCCCAAAGGTGAGACCTATTGGCTATGCCAATGCTTGTTACAGAGAGTTTCGAGGTGCTTGCTACATTGTTAGGGAGTCTGCCCTTCACTTTGCTTTCACCATTCTGCTGTTCTTGGCTGATAGGCTTTCAGCCAAATCCTACCTGCCATCAATCGTTGCTGACTGCTCCTTTAGCCCTGTGAAGTACTGAAGCTGCATCCCAACCCACAAGAAGCCCTGCTCGGCGATCCGGGCACCTGTCGGGGACCCGGGGCCTGCCACACTGAGTGGTGTTGGAGGGCCCCGGTCTACTGCGTGGGACGGGGCCATCCCACCCCTTCGTATTTCCTGCACTGCTGATACACTGAGCCCTGACTTCCTCCTTACCACAGCTGTGAGCCTGTGTCTGTCCGGCGGTGGACTGAGAGCTGACCAGATGCTGCCTGCGGACGAGTGAAGGCAGGGTGCCGGCCAGGGGTCTCCCATCCATCCCTCCCTCCCATGTCAGAACAGACTGCGTGGTGCGGTGAAGTCCCTGCACTGCAGGATATTGAGCTGCGGCTTCGATCTTGCCTGTCAGCTGCCCTCTGTGTGGTGTTGCGGTCTAGTCTGCGGCGCGCACTACGTGCGACGTCAGCGGACTTCCGGCGGCGGCCATTTTAGAATCGGCACTAGCGCGCCGATTCAAACGCGAACGGAGCTCCGAACCGGCGCTCCTGCTGAGAAGTTAAATTGTGGTAATAAACCTCGTTCCACCTTAAACTCGGGCAGTGTCATCTGTGGGGCACAACAACTTAAGGGAAAGGCCCAACATTACAATGGCGACGAGGAGGTGAAACGGCCCTGCGCTGCCTCCAGAGTTATACCACGTGGTGCACACTGACTGCAACCAAAGTCACCACCACCCTAGCAGGAGCACGGCAGCGTTACGGAGAGCGGCGGAAGGGGCGCAGTAGGACGGTAAGGGTCCCAGCCCCAGCCTGGTCCAGTACAGCAGCGGAGGAACCCAAGACAAGCCAGCAAGCTGGGATAGCGTCACCGGAGTGCACGTGGTCAGGCAACTCCATACATCCTGGCGGGGGTCGCAGAAGGGTACGCAGGAAGCGGAAAGTCCGGCCAGGACGACGACCCAGGCGAAGGGGGCTCCAGCGGTACCAGCGTGTCGAGTGGTTCGAGCCCAGGTACGCGGCGGAAGGGAGCCGGAGGCAAGATGAGTGCCGTATCGTCCTCCTTGCCGAACCCAGTACCCTTCCTGACCAAAGTGGGAGTCCCGGAGATGCCGTGGGAGGACTGGAAGCGGTATTTCATGAACTACCTGTTCGTCCTAGAAGAAGAGAGCGACGCAGTGTTCCCAAGCTCGCGCAGGAAGAGGATACTCCTACACCACCTGGGCCCGGCGGGTCAGAGAGTATACGACGACCTGGTGAAGGAAGTGCGTCCAGTAGGAGACGATAATGTGTTTCAACACGCGATTGACGATCTGGACGCCCATTACCGCCCGGCGGTGTGCACAGCCATCGACAGGTACAATTTCTACCACAGAGCGCAGCACAAAGGGGAAACGGTCGACGAGTATGTGGCGGCACTCCAGAAGCTGGCATTGACGTGCAAATTTGGGACTTTCCAGGAGGAGTTGATCAGGGACCAAATAATTATGCACACAGTGAACACGTCCATCCAAGAAAAGCTGTGGGCAAACGGAGACGCACCCCTTAAGACGGTGGTGGCCATGGTGAAGAAGGCGGAAATGTCCAAGAGGTGTGCAGAGGCGGCTAAGAAAGACCGTCTTCCCGAGCAAGCCGTGTGCAGGATAGAGGAACGGAAGAGCCGCGAGGGACAGGAGGCGGCAGAGCAACGCAACACGCGGATGTACAGGAAGTACACGACACGGGGCACGAAACAGCAGGTACAGGGACAAGGGAGCACCAACACGTGCTACAGATGCGGCAGCAACAAACATGCCGCCAACGACAAAGGGTGCCCGGCGTTCCGAGCTAAGTGTACGTACTGCGGCCTAATGGGCCATTACGAGAGAGTATGCCAAAGGAAATCACCAAGGCAGCAAGTGAAATACATAGCCCAGGAGACAGGCAAGGACGAGGAGGCCGAAAGCCAGGAGGAAGACGAAGAGATCCTGATGATAGAGGATCAGATATTGGGGATAGACGGTGCGGTCGACAAGAAACCAAGATGCGACATGAATATTGGGGGAGTAGGAGTCACAATGGTCGCAGACTCAGGTTCTCCCTACACGATCATAAGAACGAAGATATGGGAGGAAGACTTCGCACCGGTAACAGCACACCAATTGTGTCCCACGGACATCCATCCCGTGACATTTACAGGGGAACCCATACCGATGGTAGGGTATTGCCCCCTCACCTTCGAGTTCAAGGGTAGAACGTGCGAAGGGAAACTGTACGTGGCAGAAAAAGGACCGTCAGTGTTAGGATGGAGAGACCAAGGAAAACTAGGAATAAAGTTGAACCCGGGAGGACTCATACAAGTGCTCATGATGGAAGAGGACCCTGGAGTGGGAGCACGGCAGTGGAAAGAGGAGTTCCCTGAAGTTTTCAGAGACAATATAGGGAAGTTAACAAAATTTACGCACAAAATAAACCTGAAGGAGGGAGCCCGGCCAATGTCCCACAAAGTGCGGAACATCCCGTTCCGCACCAGGGAGGCGGTACAAGAGGAACTACAGAGGCTAGAGGACAACGGGATCATCGAGGCCATCGACAATGCGGAATGGCTGGCCCCCTTGGTTGTTGCGCAGAAGCCGAACGGGAAGGTGAGGCTATGCGTGGACCTCAGAGAACTCAACAAGAACATTGTGGTGGACAAGTTCCCTCTTCCCCGCATCAACGAGATGCTAGCCAAGACCAAGGGCGCCAAGTGGTTCTCCACAGTAGACTTGACGTCCGCATATCACCAGATTGCACTCCACAAATCGTGCAACCACCTCACATCGTTCATAACATCGTTTGGGTGCTACAAATTCCTACGGATGCCGTTCGGGCTTGCCTCTGCTGCAGCAGTTTTTCAAAAATTGATGTACCGGCTATTCAACAAGATGGAGGGAATCCAATTCTTCCAGGACGACATCTTGGTGATGCGAACCTCCAGGGAAGATCATGACCGGAAGCTAGCAGACGTACTGGCAGTACTCAAGCAGAATGGGCTTACAGCCCAGTGGGACAAGTGCAAGTTCGGAATGGAAACTGTCACGTACCTGGGGCATGAAATCAGCCAGGAAGGCATAAAACCCAAATCATCCAACGTGGCAGCCATCAGGGATGCACCCACACCCTCAAGCAAGGAGGAGGTCCGGACGTTCTTAGGGATGGCTGAATTCTACAGCAAGTTCGTAGCCCACTTTGCCTCAAAGACACACCACCTGAGGTCGATCCTGAAGGACAAAACGGCGTTTGTATGGAAGGAGGAACAACAGCTGGAATTCGAGAGGATGAAAAGAGAAATATGCGATGCAGCACCCATTCAAGGGTTCGACCCAACAGCACCCACGGTACTGACCACGGATGCGAGCGACCGAGGCCTAGGGGCGGTGCTAACTCAAAGGTCCACCCAAGGAATGACATCCACAATCAGTTTTGCGTCCCGCACGCTGGCGGACAATGAACGCAAGTTCAGTGTAATTGAAAAGGAAATGCTGGCCGTGGTGTGGGCAGTGGAAAGGTTCCGACAGTTCTTGTGGGGTGGAAGATTCCTTTTGCGAACAGACCACAAACCACTGGTAAAGGTTCTCACGTCCAACGGCCATGAGCACGCGACACCAAGAATCGCCAAGATGACGCTACGACTCCTCGACTACGTGTACGACGTGGAGTACATACCTGGGACCAGGAACAGAGTAGCGGACTATCTAAGCAGAGCAGCAGCAAAGGAATCTGCGGAAGCGCAAGACGCAGAGAATTGGGCAGAGTACGCGGTGGCATTCATGGGCGATCACGAGAAAGCCATCAGCAGGCAGGAGTGGGAAGAAGAGTACGAGTCAGATGAGAAGGTGAAGGCAGGTGGTGGCCGGAGAAGAGGTTACTCGGAGAAGAACTCAAACAGTACTGGGAAGTCCGAGAAGAACTGTCGTTGGGGGACGACCCCTGTTTTCTGTTCCGGGGTAACAAAGTAGTGCCTCCGCTGGCGTTGAGACCTAGAGTGGTGGCCATCGCCCATGAAGGGCATTTGGGAATTTTGAAGACGAAGACTATTGGTGGCCAGGATTGGACCTCGCGGTGGAACGACATGTCAGAGCGTGTGAACAGTGCAGCAATTCAGACAAGACACAAAGGGTGTTGCGTCCACCGCTGGGACGCTTTGAATGTCCGGAAAATCCGTGGGAGGAAATCTCAGTAGACGTCCTAGGCCCCATACAAGACGCCAGTGGTATCCAGAAGTACCTCACCGTGGTCGTCGACAGGTACTCAAAGTGGCCGGAAGTCCACGTGGACGGGAACGCGGAGACAGACACCATCTTAGGATTCCTCACGGACATATTCATCAGAGAAGGCATCCCCAAAGGGATCCTGAGCGACAATGGCCCACAGTTCACGTCGACCAAATGGGAGGCCTTCATAGACAGAAATGGAATAACGGTCAGGCGCACGCTGGTCTACCACCCCGCGGGAAATGGAGCGGTAGAGAGATTCAATAGAGTGATAATGGGGTCGGTGCAAGCGGCCATTAGTCAGGGCACAAGCTGGGAGAAGGAACTTAAGCGACTACTATGGGCGTACAGGATAACTCCCGCTTCCACAGGCTACAGCCCGTTCCGAATTCTGAGAGGGAGAGAACCTTTCACCAGAGACAACGTAGCCTGGAAGAAGCTCACAGTGCAGAGTCATTGGTCACCGGCAGTGGTGCGCAAGAACTTGGAAAGAGCGCAAGCTGTGTACACAAACTACTACGACTCAAGGCATAACACCAAGGAAGTAGCACTAGAGAGAGGGGAGTGGGTGAGGGTGAAGTTACCGACGCCCGGGAGGAAGGGGGACAGCAAATTCACGTCCCCATTCCAAGTAGTGGAACCCTACTCCACATCAGCCTTACTGAGCGACGGAAAGATATGGGCCCAAGATCGTATGGCAAGGTGCACCAGGGCCAACGAGACAGAGCTGAGAACGGAACTGAACAGCACGGAAAAGGCCAGGTCCCCGCCGGCGGCAGAAGGCGAAAGGAGAAGACCAGAAGGAGGAGTAGGGAGTTCCCCTCAGGGGACCTGGAGCCCGAGAGAGGGTACAGTCAGGACACAAGGACTAAGTGACCAAGAGACAGTGGAAGAGACGGAGTTGGGTGGTCCTGAACTCCGAGAAGCGAGTGGTGCGGCGTTCCCGTGTGGGGTGGACACCACCCCGACCGCAAGCGCAGAAGGCAGGAGAACACGCTGCGGGAGGAGAATAATGCTGCCACGAAGATTCGAAGAGTTCAGCCTGGACCACAAGTAAGACTGTTCTAGTGTGAAGGAAGGACTTGATATGTTGTGTTTATAAAGGAGGGAGATGTGGTGTTGCGGTCTAGTCTGCGGCGCGCACTACGTGCGACGTCAGCGGACTTCCGGCGGTGGCCATTTTAGAATCGGCACTAGCGCGCCGATTCAAACGCGAACGGAGCTCCGAACCGGCGCTCCTGCTGAGAAGTTAAATTGTGGTAATAAACCTTGTTCCACCTTAAACTCGGGCAGTGTCATCTGTGGGGCACAACAACTTAAGGGAAAGGCCCAACATTACACTCTGTTAGTGTGGCTCGGCTCTTTGGTGGGCCCTGAGCCGGCGTATGTTATCGGCCCTTGCAGACTATTGCGGCTCCCAGGCGCTGAGTGAGCACCAGCGAGGCTACCTCCCTTCAGCTCTGTCTAACAAGGGTTGGGAGCAGCGAATTTCCGTAATGGGCGAGGCAGGGACCCCGGTCTCTGCCGTCAGCTCTTCAGCCTTATGGCGAGGGCATTGGAGACTACCTGCACAGCCCTCCATTCCTGTCCACGTGGCTCCGCTGTGATGCAGCTGGAGCCCTGTGATTGATTGAAAGGTAGGGGGGAGGGAGAGGAGTGGGGTGGAGGAGCTCATAAAAAGGCGTGCGCTGATAGAAACACCTCATACAGCAGCACAACCCCTCCTCTGTGACCGAGGGGGAGTGAAAGCAGAGACGGTGGGGTGGAGGAGTTTAGGAATCACGCAATAAAAACAAAAGTAAGTTGCACTGTTGTTGCGATCCCATTGGGATAATTGTTACCAGATGCACGTCCCCGCAAACTGAAGGAAAAGATAAACACGGACCATCACACACAACACAGTGTGATGGGCAAACAACATAGTCACTAAGTGAAATCGCCACAAGTACACAAGGGAGGGACAGTTGCTAAACAACACCACTAAAACGCCTGCATTTCTGAATGGTAAAAGCAATAGCCAATAGAAACCGCTTTAAGTTTTAAATCACATAGAATACAATACAACAGGTCTTGCAGATAGCGCAAGCGCTGTCGAGGCTCGAACTAAAAAGGCACATCTGCCAGGTTTGTAGTGGGGGTCCAATAAAGTGAAGGGTCTTCGGAGTTCTCTGACAGTGTAAAACGTATTGTTAATCACAGTTAGAGGGCTGAAGTGATGGGAAGTTGAGGCAACAGAACAAACATTATGAGACAACTCCATGAGGTGAAAGTATGTTGCTTGAGAGCTAACACATTGCATTACTATTACCCTTTAGACATACAGTCTCATTGATTGCACATGTTATATTCTCTAAGAGCAGAGCAAACAACAGCAAATATTATTGTACTAGCTCAAACTGACCATAGTGTTAACACTACATCAAACTTAAAAAAGTCTGGATTTGGGAAAACCAGACCAACTATTTATAACCCAAGATATTTTTTAAATACTGAAAAATTCACTATCACAATATTGAACAAGGTAATTTATCTTGTTATGCATGGGTGATAAAAAAAAATTGCAAAGCACAATAAGCATTTTTTCTTTCAATTTCACAGGGATTGGTTACAGTGGCTAACCTTGGTAGAGCTATATGCCTAAAAGACAGTGAAGCTGAACAAAGTGTTTACAGAATGATGCCAGCTGATTCAAAACCATGGTATGTTGTACTATTGAAATGTAGCTTCAGAAGTATAATGTGTATTTGTTCAGAAGTTCCAAGGAAATTATAGCTATAGTCCATATGAAATGAAAAGTACATGCCTTCATCAAGCTTTTACATGATAGTCTGTTTTTTATCCAGGTTGCCATCCAATAGTTTTCTCCATCAGTATTCCTGTATGTGAAGATGAAACCCAAGCCACAAAATTAGTATGAATTGGGGTTTTAAATCACCACTGCATCGCTCTATGCACAGGAGATATAAATCCAACATACTTTGGGACCTTGAGCAGTGTGTGTGTGTGTGAGTGGATAATTGCATGTTTGTCTATCTGGCCATCTGGTTGTCTTCATCATTCCTTGCAGACAGGAAGACCTGGATATGCACGGTACAGGCGTACCTTCTCAGGGACTCCAGAGATGTTTGGTAGGCTGGAAGAATGTGGATCAGTTTCCCCGTAGGCGCCATCTCACTTGCCACCATTCCTAAAGGCACACCCCTACTTTGATTTGTGTTGCTCGTTAGCTAGCAGTTTCTCAGTTGAGGATGCCTGGTTGTATCTGAAGTCAATAGATGGTTTAACCAGTTCACACTAATGCCTCCCTGCTGCTAGACAGAGAAGCCAGGGAAATAAACATTGCCTGATATGGAATGTTATAAATAGAACCAAAGCTTGAGCTTTTTTGGCCTGTCTTTCAACCTGTCCCCGCAAAGCAGGATAAATGTAGGCCAAATTGAGTAAGGTGTTGTAGTTTATCGGCACATCACAAGGCGAGTGTGCACCAGCTGAGAAATATATGTACTACACCAGTGAAGAGAGGAGTAGATCCCTGACGAGAATTACAAAGGGCAATGCACAGCTGACGGAAACCTATGTGGTGTTGGTCTTGAGTAAAACACTTTTTAAAACTCAAGGACCTTGCAGGTTGGCCATTTCTGATCCAAGACTAACTGTGTGAATAGAAGATCGAGGACCTGCAGACAGCAATTCAGGACATCAATTATGACGAGCCTACATCACAATACACCTACTGTGTACCATTCTGGACTATATGGCAACCTTCGGCTGCCCCTTCACAGCTTTGGAGGATAAGATGAATTTTCCTCTTCATGCTAAATTTAAGATAGTGTCTTATGAGCTACAACAATTCACTTTGATTATGAACAATTTGAATTGGATCTATGCCATAACATAGAATGCCATGACAAAACATTACCATTGCAGGAAATCCCTTGTAACAAACTCACAACATTGTTTATTCTGTTTTCCGCCCGCCACAAAAATGTGAGTTAACGGTTTAGAAACTATTTTACAATGACTGTGGTAGGGGATATTGAAGCCAACATATCGAGAGGTCACAATATCGTGCCCAGAATATTTAGAGATAAAATATCAAAGAGGTGAGTGCACAGAAGGGGGTATGGATTTCTATTTTTAACTCCACATCTATGTACCTTGAAGATATATACACATATCACGAAGTTATGTACATGTGGAGGTAGGTATAGAAACACTATCAACACTTACCTGTCCCTTGATATTCTGGTCATGATATTGTGATCCACTGATATTCTAGCTTCAGTATTTCCAGACCAAATCTTTTGCAACCATTGCCTCACCCAAATTCACAGGGACTCCAACCCTTTACCTTTCCATAATAGTAACCCCAATCTTAAATATGTAGTTTATCTTGCATCTTAACCCTAAACCTCGCTCTAACATTTACCCTAGCGTAATGCTAAGGTTTGTTCTAATCATCTCCATAGCCCCCATCTTCCCTCATTATCTTACTTCATATATAACATTGATCCTAATTCTAAACATAAGTGTAACCCTTAACCCAAGCTTAAACCTCACTCCACCCTCAAATGAAGCTAACCTTTACTCTACCCCTATCTCTAACTCATAACTCAAAACATCAATCTAACTATACTTAGTTTTAATCTTGTGATAATCATACTACCATAATGGATACCAGAACAATCGATTAATGCCGATAAGGTCCATGTCACTGACACTTCTCAAAAGTGCAAAATAAGAACATATGCTGATCAGCGTCAACACCCCCAGGAAATAGTCTTTAATAACGGGGACTGGGTACTGGTCAAACATAAATGAAAGCAGGAAACAGACACACCATTTACTGTTTGTCCATTGAGGGTTTTTACTTTCAAAGGGCACATAGTGACAGCGCATCATCCCCGAAAGTCCATCACACAGACCTTGTCATACTTTAAACACCTACCCCCAAGGTTCATCGGCTCCTGTGATCACGAGCACGGTGACCACGGCTGAATGTCCAGATCAAACATCTGAGCCTATGTCATCTATGCCTAATCAATTTGCATATCAACTTCCTCATACTACCCGATCTCGCAAACCCTTCCTAGTGCCTCGGTGACTCATTGAGGAAGTATGATGCCACTGTTGTGTGTACTTTTTATTTAACAGAGGGGGAGATGTAGTGTCTTTGATATTATGCCTGCTAGGACCCTCACGGTTCAAGGTGGAACCTAAACAGGATTTACGTAGTCCGTTGGGAGGTGTTAAGGTGTGGTTATAAAAGTTATGATGCAATGCGTGCAGAGTGTGATGGTATGTTGAAGAATAAAGACGTCTGTTGCCGAGCTGCGTGTTTGGCATGTTCATTTGCCTGCTCCTATGCTGGGGAGGACGCTACAGTTTCTACCTACTAAGAGTTGGGAGCTCCCAGCACCACCACAGCAAAATCGTTCTGGCCGGCCAGGAAACAGCGTTTACATTGCATGCTTTAGATCGCATGCCATTACAACAATGTTGTTACAACGGCTGCATTGTTACAACGCAAACCATTACATCGCAACTCGTTACAACGACTTGTGGTAGAGGGCAGAAGGTTTTGGATTTGCAATCCAACACCTTCCCTACTGTTGCACAAACTGGAGTAGGAATTGTAAATTATACCATTCAAGTCCAGTGCGCCCCCTACAATAAGTCGTTGTAACAACTTGCGATGTACTGGTTTGTGTTGTAACAACGTGGTCATTGTAACAACCGCGTTGTAATGGCATGCGATCTAATGCATGCGTTGTAACGCCATATATTCGCCCTGCCAGGCCATTTCAGAATCCAGAGCCATCTTAAAGAATTGAGAACACATAGAATGTGAACTCCTTCTTCCTGGCCCGCTGTAATGGAATGTTGTAGGTGCATGAGAAATAAAAGGAATTAGGATCAACTAAAATTGACCAATCACAGTGCAACCCAATTCAATTCAATTCAAGTATCTTTATTCGGATACTTTAGAAAGATAACCATAAAAGCACAATACAATTCATAATAAAAAATAATTTCAGTGCCACGTGAATATATAGTTACAGTTCACATAATAATCGATTTCCGAAAGTTAAAAAAAATGTTTTTAAAAGCAGTAACGGATGCAGTAACAAATTCATTTTCTAAAAATTGCACACCTATAAATGCAGGTCGGCACTGTTTAAGTCCAAAGTTCTTTAAAACAGGGATAATCCATCTCCTTCTTGGTATAACATAATATTTACAAAATAACATAATATGGATGGTTGATTGAGCGGAAGTGTCGTCACATGGGCATTTACACAGAACTCTCGACCAATCATTTACTTCGGGGAAACTTAGGGATCTATATAAAATGTTCATTCTAAAACGTACTAGCAGGAAACGGTCGTAGTCATTATCTACTAAAGATATATATGGCTGAACGGTTGGAGTCAATAAAGTTAGATTGTGAGTTTGAACCGTAGATTTACTCATTTCAATAGTGGCTCTAATTTCACCCAAAAAACGCATACAAGTTGCTTTGAGGGCTTTTCTTGGTACACTACGCATTGATGTGGGCTCAGTAAAATATTTCGGGTATCCTAATTTTAAAAGAAACATTTTCACATATTTCAGCCATCTTATTTGTTTGACACCATCAGTCCCTAGTGCATCTATCAAAATATAGAGGTTAAAGCCGGTTTCTTCTGACGTCCAGATTCTGTGCCAAAGGAGGACAGGTTGAATCTTAATAGTGTCCTCCAAAAATGGCATACCCAATTCCTGATGACATATGTAATTTGAGGTACTTTCTGTTAAAGCCAGGAGAAAGTTGAGGAATCTATTTTCTGCGATCTGCAGTATTTTAACATCAGCATAGCCCCATATACCTGCTCCATAGATGGCTACTGCCACACATTTAGCCCTATAGATATATAGGAGTTCTGCCGGTGGGCGTCTTCCTAGTTTACGGCTAAAATTAGCTAATGCCATTAGAGACTTAATAAACAACAGGCGTCTAGTTTTAACTGCCTCCAACCATAATCCTGTCCTATCGAATAGTATTCCCAGATATGAAAATGTTTTTATGCACTCTATTGGCCTAGAGTCTAAGTAGAGAGATTTTATCCTTTTATTTGATCCACATCCACTATTCATTGTAAACGTTTTGGAGCAGTTGATCGTGAGCCCCAAATTCAAACATAAAATTAGAGAAGGAGTTAGCAATCCTATGGAGACCAAGCGATGTACGAGCCATTAAAACCGCGTCATCTGCATAGAGGAGTGCAGGGATAGGACGCTGCGCTGCCTTTGGTAAGTCCCTGCACTCCTTAATTAAAATAGATTCTAAGTTATTTATATAAAGAGTGAAGAGAAATGGGGCAAGGACACAACCTTGTCTCACACCTCTCCTCACCCTAAAGTGACTAGTGCATTCTCCCACCAGCCCGTAACGGACCTTAGCCTTTGCCCCTGAGTAGAGCTGTCTTAAAAATGCAATTATTAAAACATCCACTCACAAACCTTCTAAAATTGACCACAGCTTATCGGGAATAATGCAGACAAAAGCTGCTGTTAAGTCAACGAAAATCATAAAAAGTTTTCCTTTTTTCGCCCTGGTATATTTATCCAATAAAATGTGTAAGGGCCCTGTTCGACTGTACCAAGTCCCTTACGGAACCCGTACTGGAGGTCACTTATAACATCCTCTTCCTCTGCCCATGCCCGCATTCTATCTAAAAGAACCCGCCCGATGATCTTAACTGTTGAATCCAGCAATGAGATCGGGCGGTAACAAGCAGGATTCGCCCTGTCTCCCTTTTTAAATATAGGCACGATAACAGATTCGTACCAAGTTGGTAAGAAACCACATGTGCTACATGCGTTAAATACTGTGTTAAAAGTGGTCCCCATAAAACAACATTTGATTTAAAAAGATCGACAGGAATACCATCGGGCCCAGGGGCCTTGCCACCCAAACTTGAATTAAAGTTCTTGTGGATTAACATCCATGTTATATATAATTCCCTGGGCGTCTTATACCGAGTTGTTATATAGTTTTGAGTAATGTTGTATCCACTCTATTTCGCTAATGGCAATCTCGATGGTTGCTATATCATTGTCTGCTTGGAAGGGGGCATTCATAGCTTTTCAGAAGGCAGAAGAATCACGGATTTCAGAAGCGTCGTGCAATGCACGCCAAGCTTCTTCTTTTAAGGCAATCTTTCTTGCTTTGAGTGCAAGGTTATAATTTCTTCTAGCCTCTCTGATGTGTTCCTTATTTTTCACTATAGCGTGAGTAGAGAGTTTAAGTTGAGTATATGCCTTTGTACAAGCAGTGTCAAACCATCCTTGTTTAATAGTGGATTTCCTCATTGCTTCTACAAAGAGTGACTTTTTTATATAATTAGAAATGGCCAGGAAGTTTTCCACAATTTCTTGTTTGGATGAGCTTTCATCCAGACACAAAAGAAATATATTTTTACAATTCAGCACAATTTTTCTAATAAATTCCTCTGTGTCCACGTTAGCCCATCTAAGTGCGTATCCATTTTGCCTACTCAAGTCAACATTGTCTACAGTATCGGCAACGTTAATTCTAGCATTAAAACCCTGTCTATACAACATCACATCTACACTTAGAGGAAAATGATCACTAAGGGCCATCTCGTGAGTCTTAAAATGTTTAACATGCGAAGAATATCTACTTGAGGATATTATAATATCTATTGTAGAAAATGTGCCTCGGCCATTAAACGTAGGGCTAAAAGGAACCATAGGCAAACACAGCTGATTAACAATTCCTAAATCAAACATAATTTCATTAAGAAAATCACCATACGGTGTATGGGGAAAATGGGCAAAACTGGCATTTTTCTCAAAGGTCAAACCACAAACCTCTTTGTCAGAATATTTACATATGGAGGAATTAAAATCCCCACCCCAAACCACGAGAACCTCCTTCTTTAAGCGTGTATGTCAATTATGTAGATGGTGGCTTAAAGATTTCAAAATTTCGGTAATCATCTCATGGGTTGCATTATTATAGAAATTCAATATAGCCAGGCAAAAAGTACCATCTATGTGCAGGCTAAATATTTGATATTGAGGTTCAGTGATGATTGCTTCAATTTTCCCAATATTCAAATAGTTTGAGATGTATGTACACAACCCCCCTTTAGCTATGCCGTGCAAAGATATAATAGCTGGGGTGTGGAAGGTTTTATATCCGCTTATGTGAATAGGATCTATCACCCACGTTTCTTGTAAACTAATGATATTAAAGTTTCTCACAAACTCAATCCAGTGCAACCCATTTGGCCACACAGTAAAGCTCAGAGTCGATTGATAGCATTAGTTTTGGATTCATTACAAATTCAAAGCCAAGCTGATAGAAATCAGTTGCAGAAACATCGCATAAAAATGCAGAATCACTAACTTATATCAGAAACAACATACAAAATGTATCCTCAATAACAAAAAGCAAATGAGAAATTCTGTAGCTGCTATACAAAGTATGAGAAACAAAGTCTGATGAGTAGATTGAAAGTTTTGATCCTCTTACCTATAATGATACAGGTTGTCTAAGAGGGTCTACTAAACCCTACTCTAAATTAGAAATCAGGGAAACCCTATTAAGCCCGGGAAGCATAGAGAGGCATAAGCCTAGTAGAACCTCTGTAGATGATCTCTAAAGGAAAATAATATTGTATAGCATAAAGCCACACAACAGGGATGTCGCGAAGAGGTATTTACCTCTCAGAGTCTTAAGGGAATCTGAACAAAGCTAAAGTGTAATCCTCAATTAAACCTACAACAGAACCTTTGAGAATCATATGCCACATGTCTCATTAATTTCTGTCTTCAAACAACAAAACTTGGCAACTGCACTCGAAATGTCTTCCCTTTTGTCCACACAGTAAAATGTCCTTGGAATCCTCCCATCTGCCTATTCTGCTCTGACAATAATCATCCCTTTGTTCATTAAATCTTCTTATCGTTATCAAAAGATACTCCTTTTGAGCCTCAGTATCTCTTTGCACACAGTGTGCTTTCCTTAACCATGAAATCATGCAACTGCACCTGCAGAGAAGAGAAAAACATTGCATCCAAACAAACTTTGGGGCATATTCTCAAGCATCTATCGCCGAGTTATCTGCGCTTTAGCGCAGCCAAATTGGTGATAAATTTACTGCCCCAGTCACAAGCTGGTGCAAACAGCCGATATCACCAGTTTTCTGGCGAGAGCATCCTCAAAAAACATCACCACAGATGACCCCAGCAACTATAGCTAATGAGATGCAGAGAAGGCGTTCCCGAGGAAAAATCAGTGACAACACCACACCTGAACATTCTCAACGACCAGCCTGATCTGTGATAAGATCACAAAACAGGCTATAAGGCGCATTAGCAGCAGGAAATCAACACCTGCTCTGACCTGGTGCAAAGTGGGACGACAACCGGCACGAGACAAGGGAGCCCAGACCACAGACACATCTGAAGAATAACAGATGCCATGGAGCCACTGATCATGCAGCACTGAGCCCCAACAGGACCACAACACCCACCGCCACACCAACCGCCACCACACCCAGGGTCGCCAGTCCCCCCTACCCCCCGACCACGACAGAGGCAGCGCAGACTAACATAACGGACCTCCATAAAACACACCAACCCCACAGACCCAACACCAGAGAATGTCATTGCCCACTCCAGGCTGAAAAGGACAACCATCCAACGCATCCTGACCACCATTGCCCACAGGCTGACGGTACCAACACAGCGGACAACCAACATCCCCCAGCAGACAAAGCTGCTGGCTGTGCTGCACATGTTGGCCTCTGGTACCTTCCAACCAACAATTGCCAGAGTCGGAGGAGTCTCACAGCCAGCACAATCTAAGTTCATCACAACTGTCTTGGATGCCATCATCAGCTTGGTTCCCCAGTACCCATACTCCCCCACACTGCGCATGAACAGCTGGAGACCAAGCAAGGCGTCTACACCATAGCTGGCTTCACGCATGTGTTAGGGGCAATTGACTGCACACATGTCCTACTTGTGCCCCCTGGTGACACTGCACGCAATCACCTCAACAGAAAGCACACGCATTCCATCAATGTGCAGACAACAGTGGACCACCTGGGAATCGCCACCAACGTCGTCGCCAACTACACAGGCAGTGTGCATCATTCCCACCCCTACCCACAGTCCATCATCAACCAGCGCTAACAAAATGGCACCCATTTAAATACACTGCTTGTTGGCAAGTACCAAATAAACACACCACACCCCCATCTCCACAATCATGCAAATCACAACTCTGTGAATGCACACGTCACAGACTCACATTCAACATGCCAAACAACATGCCCACCCACCAGACACGACAGCATAACTCACTGCGGCAACCTGGGCTAACCATGTACATGAGCAATTAACGGCATGGCACCTCAGCCACACAATAGCAGAATGTGGGGAGAGGTGGGAACCAGGCATGTACGACGGAGGCAAGTGACCAATGAATGAGGAGGTACACAATGCCAAGTGTGGGGAAGATGTGCTGGACAGACTGCAGTGTGCAGACCACACACATATCCATGTCCACATACACCGCTGGTGTATGGAGTGTAGTGGACAGTGGATGCAACCATGTCATCCCAGCCAGTGGGGAAGATCCCGTAAATGTAGCTTGTGACGTCCCCCCCATAATCGTGTGTGGAGTGGGCTGTCCTGGCGTACTGCAGGCACGCATAGGGGTGTGAATAAAAAGCACGTAGCTCTGGGTGTGGTCCTCTTCCGGAATGCCCAACGTCTCTGCCAGGGCGGTGCCTCCAAGACCGCCACGAGGCCGATGCCTTCGCCGTGAGCGGTGTTGCCTGCGAAAATGTGCGCTTGCTGCACCCCGGGCCGCTGGTCCACGACCCGTCATGCCCGCCACCACGCTACCAGGCCTCACTGCTCACCTGCCGACACCGGCGTGTGTCATGGAGGACCCACCACGTGCCGGCGCAAGCCCGAGGCCCGCTAGCTGAGCAGCCTCCTCGGACCATCGCGGCTTCCGCGACACAGGCCCGCAGTACTCCTTTCTCGTTTACATACTCCACTGGCCTACACAGCTGCCAGGACGGTCACACATTTGGAATTGAGTCTTGATAACGTAATAGCAGAGTACACACTTTGTGGCTGCGTTTATGTTACTATACTCCTTTCGATCTGGTGCCACCAACTCTGTGCATAGCATCCTGCACGACACTTGTTTGTGCTCCCTTTCTGACAACTGCCTTCGGCCTACACTACTGTTGAGTAGGTCACACAGTTGGAACTGAGTCTTGATTTATTTATGGCAGACTTTATCTCATTGTAGTGGCCTCATCACAGAAGGCATCCCCTTTCAGCTCCGGTGCCACTGAGTCTGTTCCCCGACATCCATGGACACTCTCAGGTTGAACATTGGTGGTGACTGAGTCTATGGACTGTGGGTTGTCTTCATAATCATGCCAGTGATACTGACTTTGTGGCAAAAACGAGGTTGTAGCATTCCACTCCCCCATTCTCTGCATCATGCCCTGGAGGACACCTTCCACTGTCCCCTGCAAACCTCCGCCACATTCATCTTGGACATCGACGAGGACCCGCTCAGCTTGCGTGGCCCTATCTCACTGCACCGCAAGTCACCGTCCCGTGGAGGTGTTACTGTGCCGGACGCAGTGCATCCGGGGCCACTGACTCTGTGCAGCTCAAGTCAGGGACCCTGTCCGGTGAGATATTGGATGGCCTCTGAGACGATGGCCTTGGGGTCCTCAACTCCATGTGTATGTGGCCCTGCGCTGTCCGCTGCCTCCGAACTCGAATGCGGTCCACCAGGGCTCACACATCAAGTTCTGACCGGCCCGGACGTCGCATCACTGCAGGAGGCACACGCCACCACCGCCAGGACATCCTCCAAATCGCCAACTGCCAGAGTCGAAACAGCCGTACTGGCAGACTGATGGAGTTGCTCATACGTGTCGTGGGTGCCATCATCAGCTTGAAACCCTGCTCAGCTCTTCAGGTGCCACTAACTTAGTGCACCACAACTCATGGACCATTCTGGTTGCATATTGGGTGAACACTGTACTTTCTCCGGCTACCACCATGATGCTTCACAGTTGTTTATGTTTTGGTGGTGTTTTCTGTTTCCGTTTTAATGGTGTTCACTGTTCAAGTTGTTGCCAGCACCAACCACTCCGTGCAGGCTGGCTTACACTCACCCCACACCCATCCAGCACAGGCGTCACTTTACATGTGACCCTGCCAATAAAGGTACCGGGCACATGTGCCCGTAGCCATTTCCACAATCTATCTGCGTGTGTCAGTGTGGTCATGACGTATGCATGAGGGGCCAGGGACCTCCAACATCACATTGTGCTGTGTACAGCGGACGCAGCCATGTCACTGCTGGCAGCGGGTAAGACCTTGGACATGTAGCTTTGTTGTCAACCACTAAGTTGCATAAGGAGAGTGGACTGGGCAGTCGTACGGTGGTCCAGCGTGGGGGTGTGAATGATGATTCCGTGGCTCTTGGCATGGTTCATTGCAGGAAATGTGCAAATGCATGTGTATCTGTCGCGGTGTGGGTCTCCTTTGTGGGGTGTAGGTGGTCCTTGATGGGACTTGAACATCCACGTATGTGATCTAGTTCGGCTTCCATGAGCTCTGACCCCACCCACACCTGTTTGGCCGCCTCCTTTTGGCATTCTGACACCTGGCATTGAAATGCGATGTGTGCCTAGGTGGACTGTTTGGAGGCAGCCTTGGTGGCGGGTGCTTCTTGCTGTGTGGTCTGTGCAGCGGCTGGGGTCTCCTCTGTGTGGCTTGGCTGCCCTGCTCCTGGGGGTGGGTTGCCTGGGATGTCCATGGGCTGTTGTAGGGCGTCGGTGCCGAAGGTGTGGTGGTCCTCTCCAGAGTCACTGATGTGTGGTCTGGTCTGCTCAGCTGGAGGTGTTCTTTGTCCATCTGCAATGTGAAGGGAAGATGCATGTTGACATTGTGTTGGAATGTATGTTGGCACATTGTTCTAGTTTACATGCAGACTGTATGACTATGTACATTGTGACTGTTTGGGAGGTGCTGTATATTTGTTGCGTGACAGTGGACATTTGGACGACATGACGGATGTGTGGTTGGACACGTGCATGTCCATCTCAAAGTTTCCTGCTATGTTAGATGTGATTGGCCTGTTTCTGCGCATGAGCGGACCCAGTTGTGTCCTCTGTTCTGCAGTGTCGGTGTTGCACTTTGTGC
Organism: Triturus cristatus; assembly: GCF_964204655.1. Classification (NCBI taxonomy): domain Eukaryota; kingdom Metazoa; phylum Chordata; class Amphibia; order Caudata; family Salamandridae; genus Triturus; species Triturus cristatus. The sequence continues at coordinate 277,429,641 of NC_140580.1, read as the reverse complement.
CACATTGTAGTCGAATGTGCTGTTCTTGCTGTGTGTGTGCTGCAGGGTGCCACGGGGATCAGAGACATGATCCAGGGTCATTGTGGGTGTGCCGTGTGCTACACATTTTTGTGCATGTGTGACATTGTGCCCATCTCCCCCCGTCTCCCCAGTCCCTGCTCGTTACTCACCCTGTTGATGTTGTGTCAGGTCCTATCGAGCTGTGTCCGGACTCCCAACTCCTTTGCCATCTCCACCATGATGACTGTGGCCTCAGTTTATTCCAGCTCCTCCTGTGGCGCAGGACTCCCACCTCCTGTTGCCATTGCTACCTTCCTGTTGACAGCGGATTTGTGCTTGGTTTGGCTTTTCACATCATGACAGCCCCTCTTGTCCTCCTCCGTTGACCTCCTCGACACTCCGACTGCATTCACATTTGTCATTTTGACGTTCAGTGGGTGTTTGTGTTCTGTCACCTCCATGACGCTGATCTGGTTTTCCTGCGGACTGCAACCTGTCTTCCTCTTACTCTTCACCTTGTCCTTCCCTGACCCCGTTGTTCCTTGCTGGTGATCTGTGGGGCTTCTGGGGTTCGCGTTAGCCTCTGCACTCGGTCCGAGTGCATCCATGGTGCTACGCAGTTTCTTTTTCTCTCACTTTTTTTTCCATTGCTTTTATAGTGCATTTTCCCGCATGACGCGTGGGATTTGCAGGCCTGTGGCTGGTTTTCGCTGGTTTTTGTATCGTGATTGGCCTCATCGCAACTTTTTGTGCGTTCGTGTTACGCATTTTTGCGACGTCGTGTTGACATTGTGCATGGCAATGCACAACATGGACTTCAACATTGCGGCGGGTGCTGCTTACAGCACCGCCCGCCGCAATGTTAATGTCGAGGATGCTCCCCCCAGTATGGCGGCTGCATCCTAATTGGCCTGGTGAGGCCGCCGCACTTCTGGCGGTCGGTCCCATGTACCGTTACGGTGGCGGGCGGACTTAATAGGCCCCTTTATTTGGTGATGTTCAAATGATACATATTTGCTGAAACCACATTTCCACACATGAGTATTTGCTTACTATATAGTTTTATCAGTAAAACTGCATGTTAGCATTTTGCTTCCATTCAGTAGAAAATGTTCTATATGTAAAAGACAGTGCCTCCTTCTGACCTACAATAATGCCTCAACAACGTGTACAGTTTCTAGTCTGTAGCACCTTCTGTGCATCAATGTGAATCTGCAGTTTACAGGTCACAAAAATGAAACAGCCCAAGTAGTATACTATTTCCCATATACAGGTAAAATAAGGAGGGCTAATATATGGCTAGCCAGGGCATTATATAGTAATGTCAACTCTTATCTAACTGTTCTAACCCACAATAATACCATAACACTCAGCAGTGTGCAGCCATTTATAGCTCATATCGGCTGGTTAATAACTCTTTTTTCCTGCTTCATGCTCTAACCCTCACAAAAGCCCTGTCCACTGTGGGTCTTATCCATCACCCAGTACTGTATCAGCGCCTACACCACTCATTACCAGCTGAAGAGACATGGAATACCTGAAGCGATCTGAAACGTAAAGCTGGCCACTCGGACCACTGCACTCTAGTCCAGCACTGCAAGTCCCAATTAGCTACATCCTATGCGTGCCACGTTACATCTCACAATGGTAATGATCTGTCTGTAAAATGTACCTTTTGTCCCGAAGTTTTGTCTTGAATTTTGACCTTCTGTCCTGATTTCTTCTACTGAATTTTGACTCTTTGTTCTGAATTTTTACACTCACCGTCCTGAATTTGCACCCATGCCTGTTGGTCACCCTAGGGCCAGGAGGCTTACCTCTTAGACTCTGGTGTATCGTTTCATACATCTGGAAGGCATTCTGCTATCCATTGCGCTTGCAGGTTGTATGACGGAACAACCAGTTCCACAACCCAACATTCCTAAACCACGGGGTCTGAATAATAACTGTGTTTTAACCACACATTGCTTTACCACACATGCCTTTACCACAAATTTTCATGGTAAATTAATGCATGGTAAAGGAGTATGCCACCCCCTCCCCACCGCCTTAGGGTACGAACTCCCCCACCTCCCTCCCGCCCTGAGGTGCAACCCCCACGCTGTGTCCTCCCCCTGCCCTAATTCCTAAGACCCTGTCCCTTAACCCTGTCCTGTAACCTGAACCTGGCCAGCCCTGGCCCAGCCCTAAAAACTGCCCTGCCCTCCCTTAAGCCCTAAAAACGACTCCGACTACCCATTCCCCTCCCCCTGCATGAGGCCTCATTCCCTAACCTCTAATTTGAAAAACTACCCCAACACTCCCCCGCCCTAAAACCTACTCCTACCCCCAGCCCTGAAAACTACCCCTGACCTCCCATCCCTGAAAACTTGCCCCACCCCCAGCCCTGAAAACTAGCCCTACCCCCACCCCCAGCCCTTAAAACTAGCTTATCTCCCCAGCACTGAAAACTAGCCCCAGTCACCCCCAGCCCTGAAAACTAGCCCTAATTACCCCCAGCCCTGAAAACTAGCCCCAATCCCCCAGCCCTGCAACCTACCAAAACTACCTCCAACCCCCAGCCCTAAAAACTACCTCCAACCCCCAAGCCCTGAAAACTACCCCCAGCCCTGAAGGCTCACCTCAATTTCCCCAGCCCAGAAAACTACACCAACCCACCCCCCAGCTAAAAAAACTACACCGACTCACCTCCCAGCCTAGAAAACACCCGACCCCCACAGGCCACACAACTACCCCCAACCAACACCCAGCCCACAAAAGTACCCCTGACCCCCAAACAACACCTGACCCCCCCAGCCCACTTTAAACAAATCCCGACCCCCAGCCCACAAAACAACCCCCCGCCCCCACTTACCCCACCACGATCTCTTCCTGCTTCTATCCATCTACAAGCCCTACAGCACAGTGCCATAACTACACATATGCGTGGTTAAGGCATATGCCTGGGTAAGGCATGCGTAGTAGGGCTTGCGGAGTTGGAACACTCATGGTTCAGTCCGTGGTGTTCCAACTATTCCCGCGCTTACATCCCCATCTTTCCTCTTTCAAGCCAACAGACGGCTCTCACCTTCTTCTCCCAATTAATTACCCTAAATGATGCTGTCTAAATCTATCGACAACAATGCAACACTTAAATCCATAATCAGCCCCTTGTGTTGGACCTGGGGTCTCGTAAAATGAAAGTAAGTGGAGTCAAGAAAGCAAGCTGTTATAGTTGAACAATTATATTTATCAAAAGTAACAACCCCTTTTTCCATTTAACAGGTCTTCACCCGAAGTAACAAAAAATGGGACTTACTCCAAAGCTTCTGACATTTATTCACTTGCAGCTGTGTTTTGCGAAGCTTTAAATTCACGTGAAGAATTTTTAGCTATGGATAAGGTGGAGAAATTGAAATCGTTTGACTTGTTAAACAGCAAAATGGTAAAATCCTACATTTCTAAAGTAATCAGACCTAATATTTATTTACATACATGTATGTGTTCTCCTCTGGTATTTATGGTAGCTAAGATATCGAAGATATCGCATATTGGTATTTTACAAATGTTGCTACTTTAACTCTTTTTGATGAAGGAGGAAAATGATCTGCTACATTTTGGTACTGATATGCACCAGTGGTGATATATTTTAAGCATTTGGCAGTAATTAGTGGGGGGGGGATAAATACACCAAAACAATATTCTCCAGATCTCACACAAGACCTGACACTGTGTAATGTGTGTGCAACAAAAGGAGCTCTGTTCATATGCATTTGCAAACGGTCAGAAGAGACTTGTTAGGACTTTCTGGTGTGTGGTCTTTCTCTACAGTCAAATGCCACGGCTGACAAAGCTAGACTAAGAGCCCTGCAGGTGTCCCTCACCTCTTCCTCTGAAAGAGGAAAGCGTGCCCCATTGTGAGTTTCCCACCTGCCTCTCGGCGCAGGGATGTTGTTGGTGGAAGTGCATCTGCCTGTGCGGTGGATCCATCTATGAAAAAACTGAATTAGCATAAGGGCAGCTGTTTGTTGCATCCCGCGCAACATCCGTTTTTCATCACACAATAAGGGAAATTATAGTCAGTCAATTGCTTTATTTTGATAACAAATATCATAAAAGCATCATACAATCTTTTATAAAAAATAGAGTTAAACAAGTAAGAATTATCATATAAAACATAGCTAGTCCATGGTATCCTCTCAGTCAGAGCGAAATAGCACATTGTTGCATCACTAAGAACAAAACAATTGTTACCAAGGCTAAATAGTGCAAATCCTAAGAATTCATTAATAAAACCAGATCTGTTTTGAATAATAACAGCAATTAAAAGTCTATGGTTAAAACAGTGGGACTTGAGCTAATGGAAAGTGACAGTGCGTAGAGATTATTTCTTGCAATGGATAGTCAGTCAGTCAATTATCTTTATTCGATTATTAAAAATCATAAAAGAATGAGCAAGAATACTTTTCACCATTTCATCAGATCACAAATTTTTACAAACAATCATTATAAAAAATTTTACAATAAAATGTACATAAATATTTAAAAAAGATAAAAAGAAGGGTTTGTTAAAACACAAACTCATTCAAGTGAATGAGTAAGGAGAGAATTCATTTTTCAGAGGTAAAGTGCCTATGCCTTGTGCGGTGCTTGTTTAAACGTGCTCCTGCAACTAAAAAACTAGCGACTGAAAAAGCTACTTTTATATTAGGGAGAAGTTGCAAAAACAGCAGGGCTGGTTTTACCTGAATAAAGCCCTGATTACGTAAAATAGGGAACAAATATCTTTTTCTGATCTCAGTATAATGACCGCAAAACATAATAAAGTGCATTGTGTCCTGCGTTGAAAAATGATCGCAGTCACATGGTTCAGCATCATCAGGTCTAGCCCAGGTTCTGAAATCGCCCAATATAAAATGAATTAAATCAAAGCGAAATCTCGTCAAAAGAAAGCGATGGTAAGGATTTGTTACCGACACAAGATATGGTTCCATTCCTGGAACAGAGGAAAGCATACAGTGTTTCCTTACCATGGTTTTTTTTAGCTCTATTTCTTCCCTCTCCAGAACATATAGATTTGTCAGAGTATTTTTGACTGATTTTAAATCTTCATGGGTTATTCCATCTGGAGATGAGAAAAGCTCCGGACGACCTGCTAAAGTGAGCTGGGTTTTCACATATCTTACCCATGGAATGTTAAGGGCTCTATCCAGGGCTAAACAATCTTTTAAAATAATATGATTTAGAGTAAGTTCCTGGTTGAGCCAGGTTTTTAACCAACCAATCACTGGGGCTAATTTTAGGGTATCAGATATGTAGCCCAAACCTAACTCTGTATGCAATGAAAAAATCGGAGTTGATTGGGGAACAGAAAGCAGAGATCTCAAAAATTTATTTTCTACGTTCTGTATTTTGGCAAAGCTAGTATATCCCCAAATAGCAGAACCATAATGGGCGACTGACAAGCATTTTGCTTTATAAACTTTGATGATACTTTCCATGGGGCGGGCGCCCAGTCTTTTAGCAAAACCTAGCAGCCCTGCGGCCGCTCTAGCAACAGCGCTGCTTTTAACCAAAAGCTGGGGGCCCCAAGTGCCCTTTTCATCGAAAGTCACACCTACGTATGGAAAGGAAGGGACTCTCTTAACCTCCTTCCCCGCGCAATAAAATGTTAGCGACTTTCTTTTCCTACCTGCGGGTCCAGCAATCATTACATGTGATTTTTCTGTATTAATTTTCATGTCCAAAGATGACATGAAAACTCCAAAGGACGAAAGAAGTTTGTTCAACGCAACACCAGAGCGTGCTAAAAGAAGAGCATCGTCCGCGTACAGGAGGACAGGTATCTTTGTCTCACCTGCACGCGGGATGTCACTATGGGATTTTGACATTACTGCCTCAAGGTCATTAATGTATAAAGTAAAGAGGAGGGGGGCGAGTATACACCCTTGCCTAACCCCCCTCTCTGACCTAAAATGACAGGTACATCTTCCTTCCCTAGTAACTCTAACTGAGGTCATAAGATCCTTGTGTAGCTCAGCTAGGTATTCAACCAAAGGGGGGTCAAGTCCCATGGCCAAAAGGATCCCCCACAGCTTTGACCTGTTGACCAGGTCAAAAGCTGAGGAGAGGTCCATAAAGGCCATGTACAATGAGCCCCCCCTGGCAATTACATATTTGTTTAAAATTAATTCTAGGTTTAGGCACTGATCTAAAGTTCCTCTATTGGCTCTAAAGCCATATTGTGCATTAGATAAAATACCCTTACTTTCTAAAATCAGGGTCAATCTACCTAAAAGGACTCTCCCTAAAATTTTGACACTCGAGTCAATAAGAGAGATTGGCCTATAACAGGCCGGGTCTGTCCTTTGTCCTTTCTTGAAGATTGGCACAATGGTCGAATTTGCCCAGCTAGAGGGGAAAATATATTCCCTTGTAGCATTAAAAATATTGGTTAAAATTTTTGAGCTAAGTTCAGGAGCGCTCTTAAAAAAATCTGCAGGGACCCCATCTGGCCCCGGTGCCTTTTTGCAGAGTGTGTCTTTAATTGCTTGTTTCACCTCTTCCTGAGTAAAGGGAGAGATGTGAGTTAGCGGTTTTAGGAGAGGAGTTTTGCATTCTATAGTGGTGTGAGTATAACTATAAATGTTACTAAAATGTGTCACCCGCTGTTCATCTGGGATAATGCAATCAGCTCTCTGATTATCTAAACCCACAAAATATGGGTGATTTATAACTGCCCAAAATTTAGCGCTATCTTTCTGTGTCTCGGGCAGTAGCAAATCGTTCCAGGCCTCGTCTTTTATCTCAGATTTCCTCTTCCTAATAGCTAGATTGTATTGTTTCCTCAATAGCGCTATCAACACTCTGTCTCTAGGTTTAAGTTTTAGGGCCTTAAGAAGGATTGAATGGGCCCTAGAACAGTTTGTATCAAACCATTTAGGGCCCTTTGAATTAATAAGCTTTGCCTTTACAGTCAGATCTAAGTTTACCTGATGGCAAATAACACTAAAGGCCTCGACCATAGTGACACTGGGGTTTTTATTATCTAAACAGGTGGCAATTTCACCGGCGACTTTGGCCAGAGTTTCCTGCAAAAAGGTTATTGGGGTAACTTGTTCCCATTTGAGCCTCCGATTTTGATCTCTTAGCACAAGGTCTGTCGCACACAATGTGCCCGTCTTCCTAGTTCCCAAGACGCCTCGAGCTAAAACCTCTAAAATCACGGGATTGTGATCGCTGAAAGCAGAAGTTTCTACCTTATAAACGAGTATTTCAGGTAGAACTCTCGAAGAAACAAAAATATAATCAATGATTGAGCCGGAATCGTTACCCACGTATGTCGGTAACCTCAAATCATTTGAGCAGGTACATAATTCATAAAGATTGAGGGTAGCCAAGAGCAATTCCAAAACCTCTCCGCTAAGTGTGTGTTCAAAATGTGGCGAGGAGGAGTACGAAGAAAATTTCTCAGCTTCCCTCTGACAACCCGCCAGACAAGGGTGGATATTAAAATCTCCCATAAGGATCACCTCGTACCCATGACAACTGTTTTCAATGTAAGTGGATAAGAGATCCTCTAGGGATAACAAATGCTCGTTAAGAAATTGACTGGTCGGGGAATTATAAAAATTGACAAGTAAAATAGGATTACAATTTGGTGAAGTCAGTTCAACCACTAAACAATTTTTAGATTTAAACTTAATATGCCTAGGTTTGCCTTTGATGTTAAGTGAAATATATACGGCCAGCCCGCCCCTTGCTCTTCCTGCTTTACTTGGTTCTGCAGGTACAAAAAAATGAGAATAGCCATCTATGGCCAAACAATCTAGCGTTACCCAGGTTTCCTGAAAGGCAAGAATATCATAATTCCTGATTTTGTCCAGCCAGATCTTATCATTGAGTTTGGCTCTGAGCCCAGCAATATTCCAGCTCATGATTTTACATGTCCTGGCGCCTGCAGAGGACTGTACTGACGAAACAAGAGCAAGATGTGGTCCCTCTACGTCATTCTCGTGACTTGGCAAAAGTCAATCATTTTGGTCCATAGAAGATAGTGGCATGAAGCGGTTAAACAGTTCCAGAGGCTGGGTAACAGGGTTAAGCATTAAGGAATGATGACGATGAACTGGTGCGTTATTCCTTGAATCTTGTCCCCATCTGAAGTGCGAATCCCAATTAGTGTTCCACCCTGGGGCAGGAGTCCTTGGGATAGATACATTCTGCTGTTCCCCATAAAAAAATTTCAAAGTAAGGGGAACCACAGTGCCTTGTCTTCGTTGGGGAGGAAGGATATTAGCGAGAATATTAGGAAGAACGTGTTGGTTTGAGAAGCTCACAGCCACACAGTCACCTTTAAATTTTTTTGGCCGATTTCCCAGCCAAGGAACCCTAGTTGCTGATTTGATTGCACTTGCTAGATAATGCTGTCCCCCTGGAGCTAGCCGCATATTACTAGTTAGCCAATGTAGGGCTTTGCTACACAGTGAGTTAGAACTTTCCGCCATGCCTCTTTCCAGCGGAGGGACATTTGCGAGGACTAAAACCACAGGTGTGGCTTCAACGATAAATTGCAGGGGATCCGTAGTAAAAGTTTGGGCTTGTACTTGTGAATGCACTGGGGGAATATTAGCCGGGGGGGTTGGGTTTGTTGGGGGACATGGTAGTATGGGGCCATCGCTGATAGTGGGCAAGATTGATGGCGATGAGTTCTCCCCTAATAATTCAATTCCTTCTCCGACCCCCAGAGCACTTCCGGCAACAACTCCCCTAGAATTATTGCCCAAACAAGAAACTAACGTAGTTATATTTTCAATGCCACTTGCAACTATATTTTGGGAAACACCCAGCTTCTTAACCTCAGCTTGAAGTTTTTCAATCTTAGATATGAGAGGTTTAACAATGATGTTGATTTTAGTCTCAATAAAATCTACAATCTTATCAAGAAGAGCTTCTTCAATAAGACAAGTAGGATGATCCTCAGCGTGAGTCACTTGTGTGCGTTTTGGGGTAATAGCCTTCTTCCGTTTTGTCCCTGAGCGTAAACCTCCCCGCTTAGGGGGAACCTTTGTACTTTGTCGCTTATGTCTGACTACATGACCTAGTGGAGATTGGTCAAAAGCAGAGACCTGAAGCTGTGTATCTTGATCAAGCTCATTTTCACTGTAATTATCTGCGTTCCCCTCGACGGGCAAACCCTCAGAGGCCGGGGTTACACTATCCGAAGTGCCAGGTGTGACTTGGGACGAGATATCAACAAACGTAGTTGCGCTATAAACATCTTGCGTAGTAGTTTCATCTGTCAAAGTAGTATCAAGTGTGGGTGGGGACAGACAAAGCAAATCAGGAGATTGACTCAGCCCCAAGGACTCCCTCCTTTGCATATTAATTTTCTGTACAGTCTGCACAAGATAATTATTAATCTTGTTTTGTTGAGCTCCACCAAGCTTTTTAGGCATAGCTTATAAAAATATAACGTATATTGCAAAAAACGTAAATACAACGATAAATTAAATCTTATATAGGCTCGCCTTACTTGAGAGATGGTGTTAGCGATGGATCATGTAACGTATCTGGCCCTGCCCCTGCCTCCTCCTGCCGATGAGGGCCGTAGAGGGCCCGCCCTTTGCCCGGGCTTAGCCCGGCGCTGCCCGCGCGCGTCCCGCGACGCGGAGGAAGCTGTGGGCTTTTAGTGCGCCTCCGGGCGCGTGGGTAGCGTCAGACGGGCGCTAGGGCGCCTGGGAGATGTAGTCTCCCCGCTTTCCGGCCGCGGAGTAAAGTAGCGGCAGCGGGGGAGACACGATGTGCAGGAGGCCCAGAGACGGCAACGGCAGGGCAGGTAGGTCAGCGCGCCAGCAGGGACCCAGCAAACAAGCAAAGTTCCAGAACTCCCATTCAAAACTTCCCGCTCCCCCGATGAAGCTGCGGGCTTTTAGTGCGCCTCCGGGCGCGTGGGTAGCGTCAGACGGGCGCTAGGGCGCCTGGGAGATGTAGTCTCCCCGCTTTCCGGCCGCGGAGTAAAGTAGCGGCAGCGGGGGAGACACGATGTGCAGGAGGCCCAGAGACGGCAACGGCAGGGCAGGTAGGTCAGCGCGCCAGCAGGGACCCAGCAAACAAGCAAAGTTCCAGAACTCCCATTCAAAACTTCCCGCTCCCCCGATGAAGCTGCGGGCTTTTAGTGCGCCTCCGGGCGCGTGGGTAGCGTCAGATGGGCGCTAGGGCGCCTGGGAGATGTAGTCTCCCCGCTTTCCGGCCGCGGAGTAAAGTAGCGGCAGCGGAGGAGACACGATGTGCAGGAGGCCCAGAGACGGCAACGGCAGGGCAGGTAGGTCAGCGCGCCAGCAGGGACCCAGCAAACAAGCAAAGTTCCAGAACTCCCATTCAAAACTTCCCGCTCCCCCGATGAAGCTGCGGGCTTTTAGTGCGCCTCCGGGCGCGTGGGTAGCGTCAGATGGGCGCTAGGGCGCCTGGGAGATGTAGTCTCCCCGCTTTCCGGCCGCGGAGTAAAGTAGCGGCAGCAGGGGAGACACGATGTGCAGGAGGCCCAGAGACGGCAATGGCAGGGCAGGTAGGTCAGCGCGCCAGCAGGGACCCAGCAAACAAGCAAAGTTCCAGAACTCCCATTCAAACTTCCTAGTCATTTGAGTTATACTCGGGTGTGTTCTCCATGGGGCCTAAGGTATGAGATTAGATAGTCCCTCGCAAGGCTTTTTGCCTAACTATCCAGGCACAGCTTAGAAACTTAGCCACTCCACAGACAAAAAGGGTTCTTGCATCGGACTTCAGAATGCGCAGAGCAACACGATGGTCAAGCGTGGCCAATTGTCTGCAGATTGATTTTAGCCATTTAGACCTTGCTGCTTTATACGTTAAGCATGCAAACATAAAGTGGGCAACACTCTCCATCACGGCTCTGCAGCAAGGACAATCTTCTGTTGTCTGTTTGGGAGGGCGCCATTTTGCGGTTAGTGCATGAACCGGAAGCGAACCAAGCCTGAACTCGATGTAGAGCGCCCTATCTGGTGGTGCCTGGATTATATCCAGATATGGTTCGAGGCTTCTACTCTGCTTATGCTGGTAGAATTCTTCCGTTAGCCTTCCTTTGGGTTACTAAGTTCCTGGGTATCAATCCAGTCCCAATAAATACATTTGAGCTCTGTCTTACTAGGGGGTTTTGACTATCCCAAAATTCCTTAAGGCCCAGAGCTGTCATTGTTTTCCTGACGCTAGTTATCCAGTTGACCCTGTGATCGACATCTAGGCTCATCACCTCCGTAAATGCTGTGGCATATTTAGTTAGTTCAGGAGTCCATCTTAGGTGGGCCCAGAAAAGCAATAGGCGCAACTTGGCGATATCTCTAAATGAACGCCTGCCCATATCAGACATCAAGGGTGTTAGTGGGACATTCTGGGGGAGCATCACCAAATCCCTCAAGAACTTGTATTCTGATCTGCAGATCTCATCCACATTGTTAAACCCCCGTAGCTCAGCTCCATAAAGGACTGAGCTAACTGCCTTGGCTTCATAAACCGTAAGGGCTGGGGCAACTGGCCTGCTTTTCGAAAGGCGATGTTCTTTGCCTAGTGCCCCGACCGCGTGTTTATGACTCAAAAGCATTTTAGCTAGGTGGGGCCTAAACTGCATTTTATCAGAGAGTCGAATACTGAGATAATCAAATGTACTGACTCTCTCCAAGTAGGTCCCATCTGAAGTGAGGTTGTTTCTGATCGATTTATGGGGGTTAAATGTCATAAATTTGGTCTTAGAGGTGTTGATGACCAACCCCCGGTAATTACAGAATGATTGGAATCTGCTCAATAGTTTTTGCAGCCCAGCTGGTGTCTTAGACACCAGCAAAGTATCGTCAGCAAACAGGAGAGTTTGTACCTTATCGCCTGCCAGGGCCGGAGCATCAGCTGGGACTTCTTGCAAGAAGATGACCACCCCGTTTATGTATAAGGAGAACAGGGTGGGTGCCACAACACAGCCCTGGTGGACTCCCCTCTTAACTGGAATCTTTTCCGTCAGCTGACCTTGGGTCCCCCATCTCACCTGTGCATAGTTACCCTTATGGAGCCGGATTAGTAAGTTGAGGATTAGGGGAGGAATTCCCATGTCTTCAAGTATCTGCCACAACCTTTCCCTGAGAACCAGGTCAAAGGCAGTCTTTAAATCTATAAAGGCGATATAAAGGCTGCCTCTGCCGATCACTACGACTTTCCAATATATAAGGAGCAGCCTGAATACCTGGTCGACCATTCCAGTGTTGGCCCTAAAGCCTGCCTGATATTGGGAAAGGACATCTTCGTCCTCAGCCCAGGCTTGAATCCTCTGTAGCAGGACTCTGCCAACTACCTCCTGAATTGCGTCAATCAGACTAATTGGCCTGTAGTTGTCCGGGTCCTCTCTGGCACCCTTTTTATAAATCGGGACCACCTCCGCACCCTTCCAAGATTCTGGTACTGGCCAACCATTGGAAATGGAATTAATTAAAAGCAAAATGTACTGTGCCCAGTTTTGGGGGTCTGCGAGAAACAAATCTCCAGGGAGGTCGACTGGTCCGGGGGCTTTAGCAGGGACTATCCTCCTTACTGTGGCTTCTAATTCTACCAACGAAAAGGGTTCTCTGATATTACCAACAGAGAAGGAGTTTGGTTGGTCATATAGCCCCTCCAGACAACCATCCTCAATCCCGGAGTAGAGTTTCCCAAAGTGATCGTGCCAATCTTGGCTTGAAATATGATTGGGGATTAGACCTGAATCCTTCTTGTCCGCCCGACTAACAAGGGTCCAAAATTAATTGCTATCCCTTGCTATACTAGTGTCCTTCAGATCCTGTCAATGAGATTTGTCCCACTTCAACTTTGTTGAAGCAAAGCTGTTCTATACTCCTTTCTTGCAATTTTGATCAAAGAGCAGTTTTTATTTCTAATTGCTAGGGCAAGGGTCTGCCTCTTGTGCCTGCAGTCCATATTATACCATGACTGCCGACTCTTTGGGTGCACACCTGGTTTGCTGCGCTTATTAGGTGCTTGGAAATATACACTTAGCTGTTCTATTGTGCATGAGTAGATTGCAGTGACGTTTACCAACCTATCTATGCCCATGGTTGCCTCCTCAAGTTCTAAAGTGTTCTTATTCAGAACTTGCCGGATTCCGTCTACTTTTGAGCCTTGTAAGGCCACTTTACTCCATTTTAGGAACCTTTTGCAATTTGAGGGAACCACCTCTTTGGTGAGAGATAGCGTGTGGGTGCTCAGAGAGGGGCAGGGAAGGTCCCATTGGATCTTCATGTTCACACAAAGGGGGTTAAGGTCGCTATTGGTGGTAGTGTCCACTGCCATATCTATCATATATCCCCGGAGCCTTACGTCTAATAGGACGTAGTCAATTGTAAGTATTTGCCCCCTGGGTGTCTGATAAAGTTCTGCCATTAGCTGCCCTCAGGCCAAACTCCTAAGGTAAGAGCGTAAAGTTGGATTGCTATCTGGGACCATCTTTGATGGGATGTACATTAAGTAGGGGAACAACCCATTTTCTGTCATCTTCCTCAACCCCCAACATATCCTCTCAGCTTAAAGGCTCAAAGGTGCAGTTAAGATCTCCTGCAACCACAATTCTAGAATGGGACAGGCAATTGGATAGACCTTGTTCCAATAACGTGACAATAGGCAATGGTTTACCCCCTTTGGTTCCCCTTATGTAAACATTAAACAAGTCAAGAGTTTCTCCCCCCCTGGGCCCCTTAATAGTGAGTGTCAAGATATCGGGACACGCACTTTGCTGTACAGTAATTCTGCAGCCCAGGGCGATGTTTACCCAGATGATCAGTCCCCCCGAGGGAAGCCCTTTCCCCGTGATAAAAGCTGGTGAGTGGAAACAAGTGTAGCCTGACTTGTATAATGGGACCAAGCTCCAAGTTTCCTGAAAAATACAAATGTCAAAGCCCTCTATCAGTTCATTCCCGTGGGGCAATGACAATTTGCTGCTGAGCCCTGCCACATTCCAGATGATAATCTTCAGCTGATGGTGTAGAGCCGGGGCGAGGATTGTGTCTCTGCTAGGGATATGTTGGCTGGGCAATGCTGGGGCAAAAGGCAAAGCCAGGAGGTCCAAAGATGTGGAGGGTTTGACCCCCTTAGCCCTCAGGATGTCAATGGAGTGGTTGCTTAGGTCCGTACTACCCGTGCTGACCGTCAGAAGCTCGAGATCAGTATGAGGGAGTAGGGTTTTTTGAGGGCAGTGTTTAGTGATTGGAGAGATGATGTGTGGTTCCTGGTATAGCTGAGTTTCATGTTGCAGTCAATCTATGGCTTCCAAGGAGACCCCCTCTCCTTAGAGCCATAGGTGATTGCTTATCAAATGACCTGGCTGCTGTAATTGTTGGAAACCGCCTGAACTGTATGGATGAGGTGCCCGGAGGGCAAGTACGATACTCTAGTACAAGAAGATTTTTGGCGAAATCAGCCTTAGACAGAGTAAGCTCGATACAGTCCAGGGGTTGGGCGAGGGATGTACATCTATGGTCCCTAACAATGTCCTCGCGTATGACTGAATGGCAGCCCCTAACATGGCGGATCCAGTGTATGGATTTGTTGGTTAAGGAGTCTTCACTTTCGGGGCCACTCGGGTCGAGCTTGGAGACGTTAACCATAAAACCTCTTTGCGCATGAGGAGTTACTGGGTAGCTCCTCTGTAGATGATCTTTTGCGACGCGTGGCCAGTGGTAAGCTAGCAGGTCTGGTGTGGGTTATAGGAGCCTGATAGGGAACTGAGTTGTGATGATTTGTCGGCATATTGGCTTTACAGTTGTCTAAATAATTTGGCTTGGGAATTGTAGGAACATACTTAAGGGTTGCTGAGGGGAGTGGAGAAGGCCCATATCCTGATGGGCCTCTTTGTCCATAAGATGGCATATGTGCCCAATGAACTTGTGGGCATTGTTCGTACAGGGGATTTGCAGGCTGCTTTTGAGATTTTAAACATGACAGTAAGTTTTTGAATCATGTGCCTCATGGTTCCTATCTCCGACTTAAGGGTATTGACAAGCTATAAAATGTCATGTGATGTTGAGATGTGCTCTTCAGTAATCTCAGTGGGAGGCGTGAGAGGTGGCGTCAGGCATGTCTGCCAAAGCTGCGGACCTATTTACGCAGATGTCGGAGGGACCAGGTTGACTCTCGTCAATACTATCAGGGGGATTTAGAGAATGAGAAGGACAATTCCTCTCCTGTCCTACTGTAAGCTCCATTAATGTATCTTTGCTATGTGTTGATACTCCCTTGCGGGAGGGCTTACGAAACATTGTGGGGATGGCAGTTGGACGGGGAGGACTTGTGCCTTTGGGAGGGGATTGGCCATTGGTATGGGGAACTGTTGGTTCTGCTTCTAGGATACCAACAAAAGGAAAATGTATGGGGATAAATATACACAAATCCTTCAGAGCAAGGATGGTGAACGAAGGCTCCCCGATAAAACAGGCCAAACGTTTTGACTACTTAGGAATAATATTGTCATAAACTATGGGCCCCATTAGGATGGCAGACGGATCGCCCCCGCCGGGCCGGCGGTAGTCACCGCTGGCCAGGCAGGGGTGTTCCGCTCGCCATCCGTGCAGCAAAGACCCCCCTCCATATTACAATGGCTAGGGGGTGCGTGGCGGACGGAAAGACCGTCCGCCGCTTTTCCGCCCGGTCGTCAAGTCGACCGGGCGGAAAAGGGTTCAATATGGTGGCGGTGTCTGTTAGACACCGCCAGTCATATTACAATGTTGGCGGGGACATGCCTTTCCATGGCGGCATTGCCGCCACGGAAAAGCATGCAGAGTCTGCTTGCAAGGGCCCATACCAGGGATGCAGGTACCCCCCTGCCTTTCAATGAACAACGTGGCAGGCACCGAGCGGTGCCTGTCACGTTGTGCATTGAAACGCACAACCTGCCTTTGTGGCATTGCGGTGGGCGGTGCTCTCTGCACCGCCCGCCGCAATGTTGCTGATGCGCCATGCGCCCGCCAGTGTGGCGGGCGCATCCTAATCGGGAATGCGGAACCGCTGCACCCTCAGCGGGCGGTCCCGTTTCCCGAGGGTATGGCGGGCAGACAAAGTCCGCCCGCCATACTAACGGGGCCCTATGAGCGTGAGGTCACCAAATCAAGAAGAGCAAATTAGTTGTTAATCAGAGAGCACAACAGATTGGGAGAAAATATAACGCTGTAGCGGGTGGATTTAATCTCCTATGATAAACAAACTCGTGCTCCCTGGTTGAAAAATGTTAAGAAGCAGTGTGAATTGAAAATGGGAGATTTATGGCAATTACCAGCAGAAGTTGCGAAGGGTCTCAATCAGAAATTGAAAAAAGCATGTTTACCTACGTTTGAGGTTTATATGGACAGAATCCATCCTCCATAAGCAAAGCGTCTGTAGGTGCTTTTAAGATTTGTGACATTACCCCTAAGATCACTAACTTCTAAGTGGGATAAATCATGTTGATCTCCAGAACACTGTCCATTATCCCCACAGGAACCCTTAAATCCTTATGAACATCTAAGGTCCCGAGTGTATATATGCATCTATTTCTAATTCCTCTGCACAACTGGGGCGTGGTGGTGGTTTGAGTAGATTCCAACAACTAGGAATCAAAGAATAATCTATCCCCCCCCAGGAGATTAAAATCCATTAGGCAAACTTTTTCCTTTACAATTAACCATCTAAAAATATGCTGCCTTAAGCTTTAAGCCCTGTAGGCAAAAAGTGGCTACTGCGGTTCTTACGTTTCGATACTTACTGTCCTTCCATAAGCTAGCAATGGTCTTATTATGTGCCAGTCCCTGTAACAAGTTTATACCAATATATATGTGATATTAGGGCCCATCTAATCTATTGCTGGAGAATCTAGTCAGCATAATGGACCCTTATAGCCTAATATTAGGTCTTCTTAGAGGCTCTTGCTGCTATTGGTTTTATTTATCCATTTAAGAGGAGGGATTGATAATGTGGGCTTTTATAGGATATTAGCTTATTATTTGATAATTGCTTTTGATAGCACTCTATTCATAAGGCGCTGAAACGTCGCAGGTGCCCCGTGCAACCCAAAAAGGTAAGACAGTGAACTCAAATAAGCCAGATGGTGTAGAAAAGGCTGTCTTTTCTCGGTCTTGGGGTTTCAGTGGCACCTGCCAGTACCCCTTTGTGAGATCAAGGGTCGTAATGTACTCAGCATCTCCAAGCCTTTCAGTCAGCTCGTCCACACGTGGGAGGGGGTAGGAGTCACATTTGGAAATCGCGTTGACAGCTCTACAATCAATGCAAAACCGGACTCCGTCCGGTTTTGGTACCAACACGATCGGTGAGGACCACTCGCTCTGAGACGGTCGTATCACTCCTAAGGCGTGCATGCTTTTGACTTCCTTTTCTATGGCCTCTCGCCTGGCAGCAAAGATACGATATGGTTTTTGTTTAACAACCCTACCGGGTTGGGTCTGTGTAGACTGTTCGGCCATAGTGGTATGGCCTGGAAGGTCAGAAAACAAGGAGGCATATGGCAAGAGAGTGTCCTGTAGTGTTCTTTTCTGCTCCTCTTTGAGGTCCTGGTTAACTACGAGGTGGGGTGGAGTGCTCTCATTTTCAGTTTTGGGGTTAACAACGTGGAGGACTTTGGGGAGATTGCCCAGCCGTTTCTTTAAGAGGTTTATATGATATAGCTGGGTTCTTTTGGGGGTGACTTGAACCTGGTAAGATGTGAGTTCTACTTTTTGCACAATTTGAAAAGGACCCTGCCACCCGGATCTTATTTTTGGTATACTGGATGGGGTGAGGACTAACACCCAATCACCTACTTTCAAAATGTCGCCATTTTTTTCCGCTGTTGTAAAATGTCTGTTGTCTGGTTTGGGCTTTCTCTAGATTTGCATCAGCGAACTCTCTCAATTTCTGTAAGCGGGTGCGTAAATCATGGGTGTATTCCAGAAAGGACTTTGTTTCTTCCTCCTTTTCCTGCTCCCAATACTCTTTGGTTATTTCAAGCAGGCTACGAGGTTCTCTAACGTAGAGGAGTTGAAAAGGAGGACAGCCCAGACTGGACAGGGTCTGGCTTCGTACCACGTATAATGCTAACGGGAGGAGCCTATTCCAGTCTTTCCCTTCTACGCTCAACAATTTCTTTAAGGTTAGTTTCAGGGTGAAATTATAGCGCTCACACAGGCCATCTGTCTGGGGGTGGTACACAGACTTTTTTATGTGCGAGATGTCAAGGGATTTAAAGACTTCTCGCATGATTTTGGACACGAAGGGAGTCCCCTGATCCGTGAGGATCTCACGTGGGAATCCGACCCGGGAAAACAGCTCCAGGAGCCTATCACTAATGTTTTAACTGGTGGGGGCATGTAGGGGAAAGACTTCGGGGTATCGAGTGGCATAATCCACCACCACTAAAGCATAGAGGTTACCCTTCTTGGTCCGTGGGAGTGGACCTATAAGGTCCATGCCTGTTCTCTCGAAAGGAGTTCCAATTATAGGAAGAGGTTGCAATGGTACAGAAGGTGGCCTGTATGGATTCCCCCTTTGGCATATCTCACACTCCTGACAGAATCGGGTGACATGCACGAATATGCCAGGCCAATAGAAGTGACGTAGCAGCATCTCTATGGTTTTCTGGGCCCCGCTGTGACCCGTCAGTAGGTGAAAATGCGCAAAGAAAAGTACCGGTTCTCGAAAAGCCTGAGGCACTACGAGTTGAGGTGTGTCGCCCTCCTTCTTTACCCTGTAGAGTAGGTCATTCTGAATGTGGAACAAAGGATATACCGGTTTCTGGGAAGTAGGGGCTTGTTGGGCATGATCCCATGAGGGTTGGAGAGTGGGGTCGCTGTGCTGGGCATAGTGAAAGCTTTTATCAGACAGCCAGGGGGCCTGGGTAAGGAGGGAGGGGCGTGGTGAGGTGGGTGTTCCCCTAGCGTTAAGGGTGTTCGTTAGGATTGTTAGAAAAGAGGGATTGTCCCGGCCTAGGATTACTTCTTCGGGAAGAGAGGGGAGGACCCCGAGCTTGGCTTCTAGGACCACCCCATTTGGGAGGGAGACTGGAAGAGACACTAAAGAGTAACGCTTAATGTCCCCATGCACACATCGGATAGGAACCTCTTGTCTCGTTTTAGGGTAAGGGAGCTGCACCAGGGTTTGGTGAATGACTGATTGTCCACAACCAGAGTCTAACAGGGCTCTCACAGGGACTCCTCCCACATACACACTTACATAGAAGCTTGGTCCCATTTCCTCAGAGTATGGAATGGATCGGGGAACGCAACCTATGTCCATTGGTTCTTCAGCTACTTTCTTTCTGGGACAGTTCCTGGCGATGTGACCCAAGTCTCCACATTTGAAACACTGGGGCTTCCTTACAGGTATAGGTTCCGGACGATACTGCAGTGACTTCAGGGGTTCGACATTGGGCTTCGTTGGTATTCTCTCTGGTTTAGCCACAGAAGGGGAGGAGCGTACAGGTTTTTCAGTGTCCCAAGGCAGGGCACGGGTTGTGCTCTATAGAAGGACGTCACCATTTCAACGGCTTGTTCGCTTGTTAACCGGGTATGTTGTTTGAGCCAGCGCTGTATAGGAGGATAAGGGAAGGCTTCTATGTATTGTTCCAATAAGATAAGTGACATAATTTCCTCCTTGGTGCTTGTTTGGGGTTTTAGCCACTTCTCTGCTGCAGTCTTGAGTTTAAAGTAAAGGGTTTTCGGGTTAACTGCTGGAGTTCCCCTCTCCTTTCTAAACCTGACTCGGTAGGCCTCCGCATCCATTCCAAGATGGTCTAAGATATGTCCACTTGCGTTCGCCACCTGGTAGGCTGATTGGGCCTCTCCGGTAAGGCCTCTGGCCATCCCGACACTCGGGCTGCTCATTCAAAATTTAGGAGGAACGCATCGGGATCCTCCCCCATTGCTGTGTACTTTTGCAAGGAAACATTGGGGCCTGACCCAGCGCGGTTTTGCAATTGGGTGGTTAGCTGAAGGCGGTCATCCGCAACTTCCTGTAACCTTTCTACTTGGTTAGTAATAGTGTTCCTGAACAGATCCCTGTCTGCCAGGGCGGACGTCATCTGTTTTTCTACGGCCCACTCAAGCTTCTCCTGGCCACGTATGAGTTGTTGAATGAGGTTTTCCATGTCTTTGTTTGAAGGAGGCGCTTCTATCCTCCTTCTGACACCACATGTGGTGCACAGTAGAAGAAGGCAAGGAGACAGGGATTGCTTGTGCAAACACAGGGGTTTTATTTACTCTAGCACAATCCCCAGGCACAGATCATGGATCATATAAGAAGTTCAAGGAGTCTTCACTCTCTTGCGTCAGAGAGTAGGGGGTAGTCAGGAGGTTTTTGTGGCTTCTCTTCCAATGAGAGACAGGAGTCTGTCAGGTAGCTTCCTCCGTTCCGTGACCCAGTAAGCAGGAACACAAAAATAAAAAGGAAAAAAAAAAGACCTCGTAGGGGGAACATTAAAAACTGGGAAAGGGGGAGTGAAGGATCAAACACCCGACCAACACCAGTGACGCGCTATTACTTTCCTGGAAGTGCTTACGCCCCGTGAGAGTATGGCATTCAAACACGTCCCCAAGCTATAGCGGTTTAGCGGGTGGCCCATCCCTTCCTCACCGACTTCCCCTTGTCCCACACAGCCCCCAGTTGGCCCGTACCCTTGTAAGCCACAACCCTCCTGGGCCGTGGCAGGCTTCAGCGTGTCGCCAGAGTAGGTCCGGCTCCCTCTTTCCCTAGTCCTCGTTTGGTGATCCGTCCATCTGCTCGGCTTCTGCTTTCAGCTCCACTTTCAGCTTGGCAGAGTTCCGCAGTCCTCCTAGCCCTGGCACCACAAGGAATGTCCATACTTCGGGTTCGGGCTCCTCTGATGCATGTAGACAGGTTCACGGGGAGCACGCCAGTTCCGCCGTCTCTTCCTCTTTGAAGGGAGATCCGTCAGCTGACCAAGTCACGTGAGTGGCCAGGGAGGCCAGGGAAAGTGAGGTCTTAAAGGGACAATGCGCCGCAGGAGTAGGAGTCTGAAAACAGAGGAGGGGACATGGTGACAGGTAAGGCGGCATCTGATCAGTATAAGGGGCGAAGGAGGGCGGGTCAGCAGGCTGCGCTTCGCCACCGATTATAAATATTTATTTTCATTTATGTAAACCATTTTTGTGAAATGTTAAGGTTTTGTGCGTTTTTGTAACTGTAAAGAATATGATTTGACTGTATGTTTAATGTGGGAATAATCACATTTGTCCCGTGATCTGATTTAAATGATAAATGACTTTGAACAAAAAGACATAATCATGAGTAAATAAATACTACAGACCAAAGAAATTAGTAAATGGTCTGAATCTGTTCAAGTAATATGCAGTCTTTGAACATGACGGCTAGATAGTTCATTGATTTAATGTTTATAGACCCTATCTAGTTGTCATTCACTAGACAGCCTCACACAATGGGGACCTTAGCCTCCTGCTCTGGGTTTGAGGTACATAAAAGGTTCTCCAACATCCTAAACCAGCCCCTGGACCAAGCTTCAGTGAGATCCTGACCCCGGTGTTGCCCCTAAGGTTCTGTACCGTTGGTGTGGCCCAGGGAGCTATATTCAAGCTTTTGGGTTGTTCGCGACAGTGAACAGGCCCGCTTACATCGAGACCTTGCTGCTCGCACCACAATTCAATGCAAAGCTCCGGCAGTTGCCCCTTCTTGCTACAACAACCTCTAGCGGGGACCCTAATACTAAGCTCCAGCAATGCCTGCTCTCTATGCCTGGCCTGCTCTTTGCGCTACTCCAGCAGCCTCCTGCAACTCTCTCCCTGCCCCTCCCAGCCCTCTCCATCATGAATAGGATTTTTGCCATGGGTTTGAGAAGGTAAATTTCCGCGGGTCCAACCTGTGAACTGTAGCCGGCATGCACTTTTTCGTGGTCAGCCTGAAAGAGTAGCTTTGACCCAGTCCAGTGCGACCCTATAGTCGCGGTTGGATCATTTTGCTTTTTGGCACTATTTTACACTTAAATGTTTAAAAAATCCTAACTCAATTTATATTAATTTTCTTGCACTCACAATACAAGCCTCAGGCAATAATAATGGAATGAGGGAAGTCTCCATGGCCAGGAGGGCTTCCAGAGCCTGAAGGCTGAGTGGTCCACTTCTTATCTTCACCTTCTTGTTTTATTACTAACTCAAAGTGGGGTTGAAAAACTTTCTAAGGAAGTAAGATTAGGGTGAGAAAAATGGTTAAACTTTTAGGGGTCTGCTTTCCGTGTCCTAGAAGAAGCTGTCTGCTAGATTCCAACACCAAGTTGAAGGCCACTGAAGTGGATTTGAGACAATGAGGCACAATGTCAGGCACAAACTGCATTCTTGATTATAAACAGCTGGAAGTTGCAGTACAATCTTTTATCCAAATATCCTGCATGAATAATAGGAGAGTATAGACAGCATGGGTCTCTGAACAGAGGACAACTTTAAAATAGAATTGTAAATTTGTGTGTGATGAGCGCACTTTCTTAACAATATATCCATAGGAGTCATATCACCTAGAGCAACCTTTATGTTCATCAGCACACTAGAAATCAATGAGTACGGGCATCTGGAAATCTAGTGTAATACATTTTTTGGGACAGAGAGCGCTTAGTGCCTAAATAGGGCTTTGACCAATATTGTATTGGCGTAGAATTTGGGAGACACCCCAGTTACTAATCTATCGGCAGGGACTAGAGGATGTACTTAGGTCGCCTGGTGCCTTAAAAATACTATGGGTCAGGTACATCAAGCAAACTTTTATCCAACTCGGCTGTGCGAATCTTTGGCCTACTCCAGCAGACGTTAGTGGGATAACCAAAGCTGCCTTAAAGAGCTTCTATTGGCAGTATATGACATTCACATACATTGGGTAAATGGGAACAGGATCTCGAGCTTCTGCATTCCTTGATTTTAAAGTAGATTAAATTGTAACCCTTTCTTGATGAGGTCAAGCCCCTTATATCTAAGTCACTATATTTGAAATTCCGATATGGGTCTCTTCCTCTATGTTCTTTTACCTCCAAATGGCGGCGAGCAAATAAGGATCTGGAAGGAACTTGCCCTTTTTTAGTGCTGGACTGAATGAGACCCTTGAACATGCTTTGCTCTTTTCCCCAGCTTACCAAGGATATCGAAAAAATGGATACTTCCACTTTGTCGGCTTTTGGGCATACAAGATTACAGAATAGCAATTAGGATATTGATAAGCGATACGAGACGATCCATAGTGTTTGCAGTCTCACGATTTCTGTTCTGTATGTGGAGACTAAGGTCCAAATATCTGTAGTCCAGTGATTCTGTTTTATTATCGCTTGATTTGCACATATCTTGTATGTAAATTGCTACTTAATTGTATCACTGGAATGATTTTATCTATTCATTTATGTACTGCATTAATAGATTTTATCAAATTAATATATTTGTATGTACTTTCATGGCTCTGTGCTGAATAAAGAAACTTATGATGATTTTTCTTTTTTATGTTTAACTAGTGTAAAGGGATGATCTCGAAAGTCAGAGATGGTATAAAGAAAAACCTTAGCAGTCTATCTGAGCTTGGCTAGCTGTGTCCAGACTAACAAATGTGAAAAATGAAGCTGGGCTGGTGGCATATTTTTAACTGAAATTGCTCCTGTCTCCAATGCAGGAGGCACTTCTGGAGGTGCATTAAATAACGAATGAAGAATGTCTCTCCAGACAGCAAGATACTCACTTCTCTCGGAAACATAAATAAAATATTGGCTTTCAGGAGGCTGTCCTATTAATGTCATTCCATGGGGGTGGGGTGTTTAAGAAAACGGGTACTGTTTTTGTTTCCACCCTCTAGACATAAAGTTTATAATATGGAAGAGGAACATAGTGGCAGTGCTGGCAATGGTCTGTATTGATTTTGTTACATTTTTCACCGGTTTGAGTGCAATAATCATTAAAAGACTTATGTAATTTAGTAATAACATACACATTTTGTTCTTGATAATTGAAACAGGCCAAGAGACATACAGTACGAAAAAATATTCCAGATGCTTTAAAAAAGGCTTGTGAATCCCTTGCTGTGGTGATGAAAGGATGCTGGGACATGAACCCAACAAGAAGGTCTTCTCCTGAAACTTTATCTACGAATATTGAATGTGTGAAACATGAATGGTATGAATTTCGGTAAGTTGAAATGGTGCATGTAGAATGTGCAGTATTTTTTCTGCCATAGTTTATCTTTATGTTTGTCTTCATGAATAGATTTGTCTTAATATACTGTGCGTGTTGCAGTCACGTGCCTAAACCTGTTGCAGATATATAGATAAGAGACTAAGGTTTGCCAATTAGAATAAGTGGCTGGATCAACTCAACTCTTATTCTTCAGAATAGAGTTTAGGCTGTGCAACGGATTACTTATATTGCATCTGCTACATCCATTATTTTGGAGTTAGTAGAAAGGAAATTATTTCATAATGGCAAACTTGTATAGGCAGACCTTTGCTATACTGTACACACTGCATGGCCATTAATGTAATGCCTGATTACAAAGCAACTATAAAGCTCAGTTCTCTATCCTGTTCCCCAACCTTTCATCAAACATTTTGTTCCATGAGATCTGCATCACCAGTGCCCTTTCTTTACACAGAACCTGAACATCCTAGTTACATTTAGCTAGATGTTTTAGAAAGAAGTTTCAAAAGCCTCTCACTTCTACAGATAGAACATGCTACTTATCATAACACTTTTTTTAAACTAAAGACCTCTATCTTACAAACAACATAATTAGAAATTAACTTTTCAATTGATCATTTATACATATCACATAATACGAGAGCAAAGGCTACTGATACAGCTACTAATAACAATAACTTGTTTCATTAACCTCTTCATGACAGTTAGTCATAACATTTGGACTTAGCAATCCATCTAATTTGCACAGAGCTTTCTTTGCATATGCTCAAATGAATCTTCAGATTTATGGGCTCATTTAATGTCTGATAGTCTGGACGTTAAACTGCGGAGGAGTGGAGGTACTGTCCCTGCCAAACTGGTGAAAACAAGGCCATTAAAGTTAAAGGTGCCTACCATTGTTGTAAAAAAACTTTCTCAAAAAGGCTCCCGTTTTCACAATTACTATTACTTTAATGGCTTATTATTTCTTGCTCTTTTTATTCCAAATCTTTTCTCTACTCCTATCTGTTCTAAAGAACCTCCTCTGTGTGTTGGCTATCATGTGTTTTCTGTGTTTAAATAGCCTTTTGAGTCTTTTTTAACTTTATGCATTATCGTCAGGCATTGAAAAATATACATAAACAATATAAACGTGCCTAATTCATTTTTAGGCTTAAATTCTGAAAGACTCCTGTCTCACACATTTATAATGTAATGCCTGCAAAGTAGGGGTGGGCGGAATTTGCGAAATTCACTTTCGCAAATTATCGCAAAAATGTTAAAAATCTCTGCAAACACGCGAAAATATCGCGAAGATGCGGAAGTTTTTTTCCCGCCCGTTCGCGGTATTTTCTGCGTGGTCGCGGCTCGCCAGCTTACCCATGCAGTTGCTCGCGGGCGCGGCCATCTTGTTTTCACTTGTCTCGTGGTGCATGATCGCGAGAAGAAAGACGTGATCGCGCGACGAATGACGTTACTGCGGGCGCGAACTGTCGCGAGACAGCGCAAATGGCTCCCAACAATCCAACATCTCGTGGAGAACGCGACCGGATCGGGAAAACTTGTCGGCGAACGCGGGGATTCAGGTAAAGCAATCGTGCGCACGCAAGAATGTATTATTTTACAGCGCGAGCAAGCAAAAAATTCTTGTAAAATGTGGATTGCAGAAATTTTGACATTTTCGCGCTCTTCGCGGAACGCGAAAATGTTAAATTATCGCAATTTCCGTGAGCGGAACGGAATTTTAGCCCAGGCCTACTGCAAAGCTACATAAACAGATTTTGCTCAGTTTCAGTGCATATACTATCTTCAGAAGTAGTCCATAGAAAGACTACTTTTGGAGCTAGCATTCTGTTGCATTGACATTTCTCTTTTTTTTTTAAAGTGCTCCAGTAATGTGGTAGATGTGGGAAGGACCAAAATATGTGTACTGGAATGCCTTTCATTGATTCAAAAAGTCATGCTTTAGAAATGGATTGTTTAGTGGGGTGACGGAGAGCATCCACTTTTGTTTAATTGCATATGGGATGAATTAGAGACAGAAACATTCTCTACGAAGATGCGCAACCCAGTAACCCCTGGGAAGCTGCTGTTGCAATATAATACAAGGTACATTGCTGGCAAGGGGGTCATTTATGAAGGTAAATTAGTATCAATTCAAGAAGTTGATGTCCAAAAGAGTTAATCTAAAGCACATTCAAATAAAATGATAGATTGTAAAACTAAATTATGCAAAAAGTTCAAACAAGCATACACAGATTAGATATGCATAAAAAAAGCTTGTATTGTTTTGAAATAAATCAAAGTCACAGTTGTAGGGCACTTAAAACATACATAACCCAACATACCTTAATCATGTACAATGAAAGTAAAATCCTTCTGGGAAAATCATAGATTAATGTATGTAAAGTCCACTCTCTAAATCAATGGACACTTGATCCATTAATTACTATGTGAAAATTTGAACAGACGTCCACGTTCTGGACTCTTGTGTCACATGTACGTGAGACCATCCTAAGGACCATGAATAATACAAGAGTTTCATGATGACCCACAACAATAAAAGTCTAATGAAATCACAACAAAACAAAAATAATTATTAATGAAAGTATGCCTGTACAGAAGTAATCGTGACCATTCCAGAAATGTTGGTAATGTCCACCTGTGTTCCATTGCAAACAAAGGTTGAAGTCGAAGCAATATGCTAAAAATGTGATAGTTCAAATTAAGAAGTTGGGCTAGATCAATTAACACAATATTCATTAAAGTGGGGGAAAAAAATATATACTTACATATATATATAAATATACAAAGGATAAATCCCCTCTGAGCTTGCTGGACCAGTTATGGTTACACGGACACCACTTCATGCTAAGTAAGTGATTTATTAAATGGAAGGATGACGTCTTTGCGCCTACCTCGCTGGGCTTGTTCACATAACGAGGTGCATTTCAAATGTAACTGTATAGTGCAATACACATCACGTGATGAAACACTGTATATATATATATATATATATATATATATATATATAGATAGATACATTAGGGTGCCGATTCCGATCCTGTAAAACCCGGGAACGAATGGTCGTACGGAGCGTATTCTCCATACGACTCGTACCCGGGAAATCCTCCTTACAAAGCAGCAAGTACGATTCGTACAGAAATTCCATTTCCGTACGAATCGTACAAAACTACGTGCGGTGAAAAAATACCCACAATTCCGATCCGGGACATCACGTACGTGACGTCCGGACGGAGTCAGGCAGCGTTTTACGGACCAGCAAGTACGATTCGTGCCTACGTCACTTCGCACGGCTAATATTTTGCGGCAGCCAAAACCTCCCGGGAAATTGAGGATGACGCGAAGAAGGAGCACCGGTACGCGACGGACAGCCATGGACCCCATCCTACGTGTCATCCCGGCCCTCCTAGCCTACGACCTGGTGCACCGAAACCGCCGCGCACGCCACAGAAGGTCAGAACAACACCCAGGGGCAAAGGGGGGGGGGAGGGGCAGGAAACATAACCCCTACCCAAGTTACAAAAAATATATCCTGTACATACATTACCTCCAGGGTCTGGTCACTTCGGGGGGCGTGTCCACCTATCCCTGCGTACCGCCTCAACGGAAGTGGACGTCTACGCGTACCCGTCACCACTACAATGGTGGGACGGACCGTACCCATGCTCTGAGGGTGTGGGTACGGTCCGTACCACCATTGTAGTGGTGATGTAGAGGTACGCGTGGTACGGACCGTACCCACGCCCTCAGAGCTTGGGTACGGTCCGTACCACCATTGCAGTGGTGATGTAGGGGTACGCGTGGTATGGACCGTACCCACATCCTCAGAGCGTGGATACGGTCCGTACCACGCGTACTCCTACATCACCACTACAATGGTGGTACGGACCGTACCCACGCTCTCAGAGCGTGGGTATGGTCCATACCACGCGTACCCCTACATCACCACTACAATGGTGGTACGGACCGTACCCACGCCATCATAGCTTGGGTACGGTCCGTACCACGCGTACCCCTACATCACCACTACAATGGTGGTACGGACCGTACCCACGCCCTCAGAGCATGGTACGGTCCGTACCACCATTGCAGTGGTGATGTAGGGGTACGCGTGGTACGGACCGTACCCACGCCCTCAGAGCGTGGGTACGGTCCGTACCACGCGTACCCCTACATCACCACTACAATGGTGGTACGGACCGTACCCACGCCCTCATAGCGTGGTTACGGTCCGTACCACGCATACTCCTACATCACCACTACAATGGTGGTACGGACCGTACCCACGCCCTCAGAGCGTGGGTACGGTCCGTACCACCATTGCAGTGGTGATGTAGGGGTACGCGTGGTACGGACCGTACCCACGCCCTCAGAGCGTGGGTACGGTCCATACCATGCGTACCCCTACATCACCACTACAATGGTGGTACGGACCGTACCCACGCCCTCAGAGCGTGTGTACGGTCTGTACCACGTGTACCCCTACATCACCACTACAACGGTGGTACGGACCGTACCCACGCCCTCAGAGCGTGGGTACGGTGTGTACCACCATTGCAGTGGTGATGTAGGGGTACGCATGGTATGGACCGTACCCAACCGATGAATGCGGGGGATACGGACCGCATCACCCGTACCCCTAGGGCACCAGTACATTTGTGAGACAAGGCGTACACATGCCACAAATGTTGGTTTAGGGCCTGGTGCAGCATATAACCAGTACATTGGGGGGGTGTATGGCCAGGACAGCAGTGTACTGCACCAAGGGTGCGGGTGGTTGGGTGGGTGGCTGCCTAGGATTCCCAGCAGTGGACAAAGACATGTGAGGTGTGGGTGCAGAGGAATACCAGCAGTGGACAGAGACATGTGAGGGGTGGGTGCCTATCACTCCCATCAGTGGACAGAGACATGTGAGGGGTGGGTGCAGAGTACTCCCAGCATTGGACAGAGACATGGGGGTGGATGCAGAGGACGCCCAGAAGTGGACAGAGACATGGGGGTGGGTGCAGAGGACTCCCAGCAGAGGACAGAGACATGGGGGTGGATGCAGAGTACTCCCATCAGTGGACAAAGACATGTGAGGGGTGGGTGCCTATCACTCCCAGCAGTGGACAGAGAGATGGGGTGGATGCAGAGGAATACCAGCAGTGGACAGAGACATGTGAGGGGTGGGTGCCTATCACTCCCAGCAGTGGACAGAGACATGTGAGGGGTGGGTGCCTATCACTCCCATCAGTGGACAGAGACATGTGAGGGGTGGGTGCAGAGTACTCCCAGCAGTGGACAGAGACATGGGGGTGGATGCAGAGGACTCCCAGCAGTGGACAGAGACATGGGGGTGGATGCAGAGGACCCCCAGCAGGGACAGAGACATGGGGGTGGGTGCCCGAGGACTCCCAGCAGTGGACAGAGACATGGAGGTGGATGCAGAGTACTCCCATCAGTGGACAGAGACATGTGAGGGGTGGGTGCCTATCACTCCCAGCAGTGGACAGAGAGATGGGGGTGAATGCAGAGGAATACCAGCAGTGGACAGAGACATGTGAGGGGTGGGTGCCTATCACTCCCATCAGTGGACAGAGACATGTGAGGGGTGGGTGCAGAGTACTCCCAGCAGTGGACAGAGACATGGGAGTGGATGCAGAGGACTCCCAGCAGTGAACAGAGACATTGAGGTGGGTACAGAGGACTCCCAGCAGTGGACAGAGACATGGGGGTGGATGCAGAGTACTCCCATCAGTGGACAGAGACATATGAGGGGTGGGTGCCTATCACTCCCAGCAGTGGACAGAGAGATGGGGGTGGATGCAGAGGAATACCAACAGTGGACAGAGACATGTGAGGGGTGGGTGCCTATCACTCCCAGCAGTGGACAGAGACATGTGAGGGGTGGGTGCCTATCACTCCCATCAGTGGACAGAGACATGTCAGGGGTGGGTGAAGAGTACTCCCAGCAGTGGACACAGACATGGGGTGTGTACATCATTATCAGATGACCAAAACTCCATGGGTGAATGTACGCATCCCGACTTTTCGACTATGTTGAAAGTGCCATAACAACGCATCACTGACAGCAGTGTCCCACTCCCATGAGGATGGATGTCTTTCCCCTACTGCATGGCACACCACATGTGGTTGTGAGGACAAATGACACATGCATACCCACCCCTGGCAGATGCAGCACAATACACACACAGAGATCATGCCACGAGACTGTATAGTCATGTCAATGCCTACTAAACTAAGAGAGCCAAAGGGAACACACACTGTCACGCACATCCCAGGACTGATAGGAATGTACAGGTGCTGGGACAGCCACCAAGATGTTGTCTCTCATGGAAGGAATAGGGTGGAGTTCCCACAGATACAATGCCCACAATTGTCAGTCAGGTGCCCAAATACCCTGCAGAACAAGTACCATATTTGTGCTAGGCTGGGATTACACACATGCAGAGTGCGGAAAAGGGAGAATTACTCCCTGAAGGCAAGGCAACATACTCAATACACAAGTACAGCGACTAGCAAGGATGGCACAGACGATGCAGCCGGAGACATTGCTGAGCAGGCATGGCCATAGTTGAAAGAATCCGTCACCAACAAAGGGAATGTATACACAGGTCAGCACCACAATTGTGCAACTCTCTGCAGTGAAGATGTCAGGTGCCACGGAGGAAGGGACACACCTTGGTACAATGTCTCAAAAAGCGAATAACACACACAACCAAAGATCCTTTGCAGAGACCTTGTGATGGCACGCAGATCCCATGGCCCACCTCCTGACCATCAGACTTGAACCTTTGCCCGAAACATAACACATTACCACAACCCCAACTCCTGGGGTATCAGCACCAACATCAATACCTGTAATGCAATAGTGTTCAAAGTCAAAAGAAAATGCTTTAATCAGCATAAGATAAAAATTGTATCAACAACACTATATACAAAGGCCAGTGGCCAGTCCAGAATAGAAGTCCTTGGGGGGACACATGGGCACGTGTCTCCCCTAGCTTGCCTGCACATTAGAACCCTCAGGTTCGTCGACTGGGGGGGGGGCCATCATGTGGGGAAGGACCAGGCACCGCAGGGACAGGAGGTGGAAGGGTAGGTGTGGTGGGTGCAGGGCTGGACGCATCCACCACAGGGGGTGGGGCAGCACCAAAGGTGGAGGTGAGCTCGGCGCTGCACACTTCTGCCAGGTCGTCCAGAGTATCCCCTGCACCCGAAGAAACCACAGGCACAAAGGAGGGGGGGGGGTCGGAGGGATGGGGTGCAGCGCTACTGGGGGAGGGGGTGGACAGGGGGGGGATCAACTCCCCTAACCGGGGAGTGCCTTGCCCGTTTGCGGGCTGGTGAGCCAGTGGGGCTGAGGCCCAGCACAGCCAAGTAGCTCTCCTTGTCTGACTGTGTGGCAGGGGAGCCAAGGGGAGTGCCTTTGGAGGGACTGGGTAGTGAGGCACGTGGACTCAGACTGTGGCTGCGTGTATGCCTGTGTGCCCCAGACCCAGTGGGTGTGCCTTTATCCCCCTGAGTGTGCGTGCCAGGAGGTGTGTGCTTGCCCTTACGTGTTTGTGTGCTGCCTGTGTCTGGTGGGGTGCGTGCTTGGGAATGTCTGGGTGTGCATGGGACAGGGAAGTGTGGATGGTGCAGGGGTAGGGGGGGACGAAGCGCTGCAGGATTCTCACTGCTGCCATCAGTGAAGAGTCCATGGACCTCAGCAACATCCGTTGGTCTGACATCGCTGCTGACATGCCCTCCATGAACGACACCATCTGTGTCAGCATTCTGGTGTGGCCATGGAGGACATTCAGCATCGATGTCTGGCCAACCTGCAACTGCCTCTGAATGTCCACAGACTCTGCAGTGAGGGCAGCAGGGGGGACAAAGGCAGGGGGTGCAGTGCCTGGCACGAACGAGACACGGTGGTGCCCTGCACGGACAGAAGGGACCGGAGCAACTGGGAGGGCGGTGATGGGAATGGAGGAGGCGCTGACAGATGTTGTTCTGCTACCAGGTGTTGTAGCAGCCTCCGCCCCCTCGAGGAGTTCAGCCTCAGACCCGTCAGCGTTGTAGTCAGTGTCGCCACCAGACAGGTCCTCCGCCTGACTCCCCTCGCCCTCCGTGCCACTTGCTCCCGCATACTCGCCAGCAGTGGTGGCACCGGTGCTGGATCCCTCCTCAAGGTCCGTGCAGGTGTCTCCCTCGGTGTCCTCCGATGATGCTGTGGGCAAGGTGAAGATATAGAAATTAATCAGTCACCTGTATACATCTGACACATGAGTCCAAACAAAATAGGTCACAGTGCATATCAGGAAAAGCATCATGAGTAACATCTACATTACTCCGTACATATGTAAGCCCTGCACTCCCCAGTTGGTTGACCCACCATGCCACTTGGAAACAAGGAAAATCAGGACACTACAGAAAATGACTTGATATCGAATTATACTGAGAAGCTAGTGTCTGGGAACAGTTGAGCACAGCAATACTATGAAGGCATGCCACCTCTTGTTTACTGTGAACGAAACAGTATTGGTGCACCCAAGGGTAAATAACAGACCACAATGCTGAAGGTGTCCCCACAATCAGAGACCTGTGAGTACTTTAGAAACCCAAACCAAATACATTGTGATCCGTTGGGAATCACCACACTTTACTAACCCTGGGCGTTATACTACGCTTCGCCCACGTAGTGTACGTAGCTTCCTGCTTCGCAGTTTTCGAAGCGGGCGAAGCAGGCAGCGCTACGCACACGTCAGGGCGAAGAGTAGCTGCCTGCCACCCGCCACCCGCCTCCTGCCCACCCTCCTTTTAAAATAATATAATACATGATAAAATATTTAAAAGTAAAGACTTACCTGCAGCGCGGCGTCTCCGGGGCTCCCTCTTCCTCGTTTCCAACTTCTTGTGACAAATGCGCATGCGCGGACGCCCGCACATGCGCATTTCTCGCAAACCTCACTCTGCACATGTGCCACTTGCCTGTGGGGTGTCACAGGTGTGGGGCTAGCTCAGCAAGTCAGACACACAGCACAGCTTACTTCTCACATCAGATGGGTAGAGCTGTTGCCTCCTCCATGCAGCTGTGGTGCAACACTTCACATAGACACTCACCAACATGACAAGGAACATTCAC
Organism: Triturus cristatus; assembly: GCF_964204655.1. NCBI lineage: Eukaryota > Metazoa > Chordata > Amphibia > Caudata > Salamandridae > Triturus > Triturus cristatus. The sequence continues at coordinate 277,396,326 of NC_140580.1, read as the reverse complement.
ACACATCAATGTCCAGGGGGCGTACACATCACTTGGACACTCTCACCACAGCTCCACTCAACTCAGACACATCTGTGGGAACAGTCACCTGTCACACCGGGGGACCACTGAATCACCTCAGGACAATAGACAAAAAATGCCACAAAGTATTAGCCAGGCTGAATGTGTCATGCACTGTGCAGTGAATGTCACAGTAAGCACAATGCAAGTGAGGAGTGCACACATGAACTACATCATGCTCTGCATGGGAGACATAAGGCTTTCCCCCCCGGGACCCACTCTAAACAACATTGCATGTCTGTCACACCTGGACACAATGCCAGAAGTGACAGTCACAAAAATGGTGCACAGTCAAAGCTAGTGGAGTCAGCACTCAATTCAATTCAATTCAAAGAACTTTATTCGGTTATTAGAAAAATAACCATAAAAGCACAGTTAAAATATCACACCAAATTTCCACAGATTTTAACAATAGAAGGATAAAAATCAATAAATGCAGATAAAAAACTTTTAAAATTTTTTTAAAACACAGTTACAGAGGCAATAATATAGACATTATCCAAATACTGCAAAGCCAAGAATGCTGGTCGACATTGTCTCAGACCCAGTCTTTTTAGGACAGGAATAATCCATGTTTTCCTAGGCTTCGCGTAAAATGTGCAGAAAAACATTATATGAATAGATGACTGGGCTGATATATCATCACATGGGCAATTACTGTCAGGTTGTCACTCTGCAGGATCCATTCGCAGTGATAAGCTCCACCTAGGGGCCTGCCAAACACCCTGAAGATTAAATAAATACAGGGTATTCTACTGATACGGCGAGGGAAAAAACCCCCAAAGGGGAAAAAAACCTCAGGGAGGGAAAGGAAGGGGCTGCAGCGAAGGGAAGCTGAAAAACAAAAACACACAGGTTAATACAAAGTCACTTCCTACTCTCAGTATATCTCGCTAAAGAAAGGAGCGTCACCTGAGCCAGCTCGGCATAGCGGCTTCACCGCAGCGTTTCATTCCTTGTGCCGTCCTTCCCCTACAGAACACAAGAACACCAGTTAGGGGACACTGCACTCCTTGCCCACTTAAGGTATATCTATGAAAGAACTGATAGCCACGTACCCCCCTTACGATGGAAATACCATGGCATGTAAATTCCTCTGCAGGGTCACCCTTCGGGCTATCCTCCTGGTATGTTCCCTCCAAACAACAAACTAAATAAAGTACTCGGTGAATGTTGTAACGATAATGTCACGCCACCTTCGGTGTATATTGCTCCATATACACCGATGAAACTAACAAGCACCCTTTCGAGGTTCCAATGTCCAACAAACACGGGAGGGCGTAGGGTTTAACTACTGCCGTCCGCTTTGTATTAATAATCCACCCTACCGGCCTCAAACCTTTGTGACGGTAATGCGGAGGATTCCCCCCAGCATTCCGCCCCTTGCAGATATCTCTTACAGTCCTGGAGTCTATCCGCTCCCTTTGTCTCCGGAAAGCAATGGTCCTTACAAACGCTCCACTCCCCGACACACCAGCCTGATTCCCCGGTACCTGCACGAGCGTCCCGCTCGTCCTCAGACCTCCAGCCCTGGATCAGCAAAGACAAAACGAAGACCAGCGCCGGACTTGGGAGTCTGGAACCGCTCCTCTGGTTGCGCTGCTTCTCGCACTGCCTCCGGACCCTCCATAACTGAGCGCAGAGGCTCCCGCCAAGTTCAGCTTAATCACGAACACTCCCCTACCGGCCTTGCCTCGCTATATCCGTCCGGCGGCAGGGCTTCTGGGAAATGTAGTTAAAAACCCACGGAAACGTGGGAGTTGTAGTCCAGGCAGGCGCCTAGGCTAAATCCTGACAATTACAGAGTGTTCTGGACCAATCATTTACCTCCGGGAAACTCAAAGATCGATGTAGAATATCTAATCTAAAACGTGTCAACAGAAACCTGTCATAATCCCTAGTAGTTAACAAAATATACGATTGTACATTTGTCGAGGTCAAAGTAAGATGGTGTGCTACCACAGAAGTCTTGGCTATTTCGCTTGATAATCTAACTTCACTCATGTATAACAAGCAGATATTTTTAAGGTCCTTCCTTGATACCCTACACATAGTAGATGGGTCGTTATAATATTCAACATGGCCTATTTGAATCAAAAAAGTTTTAACATATTTCAACCATCTTATGTGTTTTGCCCCATCAATGCCCAATGCGTCCTTTAAAACTTGGCGATTAAAAGCAGATTCTTCAGTCGTCCATACCCTATGCCACAAAAGAACAGGCTGTATCTTGATCACATCCCCGATATACGGCAGGCCCAATTCAGTGTGACAAATAAATGTTGACGTACTCTCAGGTACTGCTAGAAGATACCTGAGGAAGATGTTTTCTGCCAATTGTAGTAAATTAACATTGGCATATCCCCAGATACCAGCCCCATAAGTGGCAATCGCCACACATGAAGCTCTATAAATACGTAGCAGTTCCCCCGGAGAGCGTCTACCCAATTTCCTACTGCAATTGGTTAGGGCCATCAATGATTTACTAAATAACAACCTTCTTTCTTTAATGGCCCTACTCCAAGAACCTGACTGGTCGAATAGAATCCCCAAGTATGAGAAGGTTTTTGTACACTCTATTGCCCTAGTATTAATATAAACAGAGTTTTTCTTTTTAATAGCCCCAGTCCCACACTTCATAGAGAATGTTTTTGAGCAGTTAATTGTAAGGCCCAAATTAGTCATGAAATCTGTGAAGGAAGTTACTACCCTTTGAAGACCAACGGGTGTGCGTGCCACCAAGACCGCGTCATCAGCATAAAGGAGTGCAGGGATGGGGCGTGTAGCTACCATTGGCAGGTCCCTGCACTCCTTAATTAAGACACCTTCAAGATTATTTATATATATCAAGAAAATAGGAATGGGGCAAGGACACAGCCTTGCCGTACTCCTCTGGAAACCCTAAAGTGCTTAGTGCAATCTCCCCCCTGTCCAAAACGAACCCTTGCCTTCGCCCCCGAGTATAGCTGCCTTAAAAAAGAAATGATATGGTTATCCATCCCCTGCCCCTCTAATATCTGCCAAAGCTTTTCATGAACTACACAGTCAAATGCTGATGTTAAGTCAAAAACAGTGTTTCCTTTTTAGCTTTGGAATATTTATCTAAAAGGATATGTAAATTTAAGCCCTGGTCAATTGTTCCTAAACCCTTACGAAAACCATATTGCAAATCGCTTAAAATAGAATGATCTTCTGCCCACACATGTAATCTGTCCAAAACCACACGCCCTATAATTTTAACAGTGGAGTCCAATAATGAAATTGGGCAGTAGCAGGCCGGATTTGACCTGTCACCCTTTTTAAAAATAGGGACTATAATAGATTCATACCAGGATGATAAAAACCCACTAGAACAACATGCGTTAAAAAGTAACGTTAAAAGTGGTCCCCATAGATCCATATTATTTTTAAACAGGTCGACCGGGATACCATCCAGCCCCGGCGCCTTACCACCTAGACTGGCCAGTATAGCCACATTAACCTCACACAAAGTAAAAGTCAATCCACAGTCCTGAAAAATGGGTGTAGAGTCCACAGCAGCCTCATGTACCAAGTTTCCCTGAGTATCCAGTATTTGATTAGTGTAAAGCTTGGAGTAATGGGAAATCCACTCTATCTCAGGGATAGCTATCTCAATAGTGGCTTTAGATTTGTCCGCCAAAAAGGGCGCATTAACCGCCTTCCAGAAGGCAGAAGAGTCCCGATCAATCGAAGCCTCATGCAAGGCATTCCAAGCTTCCTCTCTTAAATGATTCCTCCTGGCAGTCAGTGTCTTCTTGTAATTTCTTCTGGCTTCCCTAATAAGATCCTGGTCCTTCACGTTTGCCTTTAGTGTGTGTTTAAGGTTCGTGTAAGCCTTAGTACAGGCATTATCAAACCACCCTTTACGATGGTTCACCCTCTTTTTAGCATTTATCCAAAGAATATCTTTTATTTGGGATGAAATAGTCAAAAAGTTATCTATAGTTACTACATGGGAGGAATTTTCATCGAGGCAGGCTTGAAACATATTATAGCACCTCTTCACTAACTTTATAATAAATTCCTCCGGGTCGACTTTTGTCCATTTCAATGCATAACCATTTTGCCTGCTCAGGGTAATGTTCGTCAAAAACTGCGTGCATCTACCTTTAGTATTGAGGTCTTTATAAGGTGCCATAATATCAGTACTTATTGGGAAATGGTCGCTTAAAGCGATATCATGGGTAGTAAAACTCATAACACGGGGGGAATGTCTGCTAGATATCATGATATAATCTATTGTTGAAAAGGCACCTCGTCCATTAAAAGTAGGGTTAAATGGGACCTCGGTTATACAAAGATTATTAGCAAACCCCATATCACAGGAGAATGCTATGTCATTCAAGAGGTCTCCATGTATTATATGAGAAAAGTGCGGAAGGCTAGTGTCTTTACCATATGATAACCCACAGGTACCCTTATCAACATTTTGGCATAGGGGGCAATTAAAGTCCCCTCCCCATATAACAAAAGCATCTTTGGTTGTCTGTGTTTGTGAGTTAATTAAATCCTTATTCAAAGATCTAAAAACTTCATCCCGCATCGCCACGGATGCATTATTATAAAAATTCACTATTATCACACATGATGTCTGACTTATATCCAAACTGACAACTTGATAGTAACTATTGCTAGTAACTAATACAACTTTCCTGATGTTTAAGTGGTTGCTAATGTAAGTGCAAAGTCCCCCTTTAGCTCTGCCATGAGTAGACCCAATTGCAGGGGTATGGAATGTTTTAAAGCCGCACATATGGATTCGCTCTTCCACCCATGTTTCTTGTAAGCCTAGTATCTCAAACTTGCTTGCAAAATCCACCCAAACTTTATTGGCCACTTTTGTTTTCAGGCCAGCCACGTTCCAAAACACTATCTTCCAGTTATCATTTTTCCCAGAGCTGTCACTAATCCCCTCAATACCCTCGGCAAACGATGATACAATTGCATTATGGGGCATGGGGGTATACTCCAAGGCAACTGCCACCTCTATATTAATATCTTCAACCGCTTCTATATTTACCGGTGATGCCTTGGGTGATTGCGCTATTTTTGTGACTTCAGAACTCATCGTTAAATGGCCCTTAGTGCAACAATCCTCCACTCCCCTGGTTATTATGCCTCGAGCAGAGTCCCCCAGACTCAGTCAGTCAACTCCCTCGAGGTAATTGAGTCTATCAAATCGATTTTGGGTTGGAATGTTAAACTGACTCATGTAAGGTGGGGTAGAATTTACCAGATTAAATCTGGGTGGCGGTTGATAAAAGTATCCTAAAGGGACAGCACTAATGTGTGAATTCCCAAGCAATTAACACCAAGCCTATTCAAAATCAGTCTCACTAGTGTTGGTGTTTTAAATGTCAGCACAACACAATCTCCTGGAGATTTTTTAGGCCCTCTCCCTAACCATCCCACTCTCCTTGCCATCTTAAACTCCTCGAATAACTTCTCTGTTAATCCTGTCCTAGTGCCGAGCCACTGTAGGGATTAATTTCTTAAATTCTCCCAGGATTCTACCGACTCATGTGCCAATATAGGAACATTAACTAACACCACTACATACGGTGTGGCTGCTGGTGGTAAATCAAGCTGTGCAGCCTGTTGGTTCCCATGGGACGTAGTCACACAGTTAGCATTTGCTGAAGATGAGGTAAATATCGACTTAGGCACAATAGGTATAGTGGCAGATAGATGTACCTCAGACTCGACACAATGGAATTGTTTGGTCCCCAGGAGAGGTGTATTGCCAGGGGCATTATATCTAACTGCCGCAGAGCCAGCATGGTTTAACTTGGTGCTAATATTAGGATTCTCATCGTTCACATAAGGGCCAGGCAGTATTGTTCTATCAGGTGGTAATGGAAACAAAGTATCCAGACATTTGGCTAATTTAGCCTCCATTGAGTCTAATCTGGCTGTCAAGTTGCTTAAACCTGCTCTAATCAACGTATCCAAAGCATCCAATTTGGCGTTTAATTTCCCTACCTCACACTGGGTACGCATATTAGAACTAATTACAGACTTTTCCCAGTTTTCCACTTTAGTAACTGGGGTACATTTTCCCCTTTTCGATGCTCTTTTGCGGGTTTTAGGTGAGGGCTTTTCAGGTAAGGGGCCTGAGAGCTCAATGGTGCTCTGACAAGTGTCCGGGTTCCTGGCGCACTTGTTTGGCGGTTGCTGCGATACATCGTGTTCCTGCTCGCTACCAGACAAGTGATCAACAGTAATCACTACGCAGCCATTTCCACCCGCAACACTTGTCTGAGCCTCGTTGTTATCATTACCACTTCTCACTGTGGAACAGTTCTCCTCCCCAGGCTTTAGAGCCTCCTCAACAGTAGTAATCTGGCGTTCTATAGCACCTACAGCTCCAGTAAGATAATTAAGTAAGGTTTGGCGAGAATGCTCACCTGCGTTAGTAGGTTTCTTGTTCAGCGTACTCACTATTTTCCTTTTCCCCATATTCAAAGTAGCACAATCAAATCATTACTATGAGAAATGAGGTACCCTTAAACAATTACACGCTGCAAGGATTAAAAGTTAAACAGTAACGCCAGTGTCCAATGTCTTTACGCAAATAATACGCCCATCCACAAGCCCCCTTACTGGTAAGTTGTAAATGTCAGAGATGTGGCCCAGCCCGGCCTCTGTTGGTCTATGACGGGCGTAGACGGGCCCGTCTTGGCCCGGTCTTCGCCCGGGCACGCCCCCGCGCGCGTCCCCGTGCTGCGGGACCGCTGGCGAGGTTTTATGCGTCCTCCAGGGACCAGGGCTAAAGTGCTGCAGTGCTCGTGGGTTCCAGGGGCTGGGATAAAGCCACTCCTTCTCGTTATCACGGTCTCCCGCGCTGCGGGACCGCTGGCGAGGTTTTATGCGTCCTCCAGGGACCAGGGCTAAAGTGCTGCAGTGCTCGTGGGTTCAAGGGGCTGGGATAAAGTCACTCCTTCTCGTTATCACGGTCTCCCGCGCTGCGGGACCGCTGGCGAGGTTTTATGCGTCCTCCAGGGACCAGGGCTAAAGTGCTGCAGTGCTCGTGGGTTCCAGGGGCTGGGATAAAGTCACTCCTTCTCGTTATCACGGTCTCCCACGCTGCAGGACCACTGGCGAGGTTTTATGCGTCCTCCAGGGACCAGGGCTAAAGTGCTGCAGTGCTCGTGGGTTCTAGGGGCTGGGATAAAGTCACTCCTTCTCGTTATCACGGTCTCCCGCGCTGCGGGACCGCTGGCGAGGTTTTATGCGTCCTCCAGGGACCAGGGCTAAAGTGCTGCAGTGCTCGTGGGTTCCAGGGGCTGGGATAAAGTCACTCCTTCTCGTTATCACGGTCTCCCGCCAAATATCCTCCTGTAGTACCCTCCATGTCAGACATTCTCCGCCAAACTGATGTGTGACGCAGCCCTTATTAACTAGTAGTAATCTGGCGTTCTATAGCACCTACAGCTCCAGTAAGATAATTAAGTAAGGTTTGGCGAGAATGCTCACCTGCGTTAGTAGGTTTCTTGTTCAGCGTACTCACTATTTTCCTTTTCCCCATATTCAAAGTAGCACAATCAAATCATTACTATGAGAAATGAGGTACCCTTAAACAATTACACGCTGCAAGGAATAAAAGTTAAACAGTAACGCCAGTGTCCAATGTCTTTACGCAAATAATAAGCCCATCCACAAGCCCCCTTACTGGTAAGTTGTAAATGTCTGAGATGTGGCCCAGCCCGGCCTCTGTTGGTCTATGACGGGCGTAGACGGGCCCGTCTTGGCCCGGTCTGAGCCCGGGCACGCCCCGCGCGCGTCCCCGTGCTGCGGGACCGCTGGCGAGGTTTTATGCGTCCTCCAGGGACCAGGGCTAAAGTGCTGCAGTGCTCGTGGGTTCCAGGGGCTGGGATAAAGCCACTCCTTCTCGTTATCACGGTCTCCCGCGCTGCGGGACCGCTGGCGAGGTTTTATGCGTCCTCCAGGGACCAGGGCTAAAGTGCTGCAGTGCTCGTGGGTTCCAGGGGCTGGGATAAAGTCACTCCTTCTCGTTATCACGGTCTCCCGCGCTGCGGGACCGCTGGCGAGGTTTTATGCGTCCTCCAGGGACCAGGGCTAAAGTGCTGCAGTGCTCGTGGGTTCCAGGGGATGGGATAAAGTCACTCCTTCTCGTTATCACGGTCTCCCACGCTGCGGGACCACTGGCGAGGTTTTATGCGTCCTCCAGGGACCAGGGCTAAAGTGCTGCAGTGCTCGTGGGTTCTAGGGGCTGGGATAAAGTCACTCCTTCTCGTTATCACGGTCTCCCGCGCTGCAGGACCGCTGGCGAGGTTTTATGCGTCCTCCAGGGACCAGGGCTAAAGTGCTGCAGTGCTCGTGGGTTCCAGGGGCTGGGATAAAGTCACTCCTTCTCGTTATCACGGTCTCCCGCCAAATATCCTCCTGTAGTACCCTCCACGTCAGACATTCTCCGCCAAACTGATGTGTGACGCAGCCCTTATTAACTCGAGCTGCTGAAGTTAAAGCCAAGCCTGGCCTCACGAAGCTATAAACGAGGGTGGCGTACACCAGAGGCAGTAAATGCAGCAGTAAACAGGCCTCGCACCAACTGAGCCTTGGCAGGAGCAGCAGCACCCAGCAGGAACAGCGCAGAGAAGCCTTCGGAGCGTTTTGGATGCGATGTGAGAATGAAAGCAGGGAACAATATGCAGATGATCCCACCTTCACCCTCCCGGTCGACAAAGAAACCACAGGCTTTTTCCAACATCTGAGGCCACACTCACCTGCTCCCCTGGTCTCCCATACAGGCTGGGGTACTGTGGGAGGATGACATCCAGCAATGCCTCATTCTCCTCCTGGGTGAATGGCTGGGCCCTCTCCACAGACCTTGACATGGTGCCAGAGGAAGCACAGACAGCAGCAGTGTTGTCGACAGGAAACTTGTGCAGGCAAGTACCCTCTCATGGGTTCTGGCTGACTTATATCTGTCTTGCTGAGGGGCATTCATTTGGAGGAGTACATAGTGATCGGTCAGATTCATTTGCATCTTACGTTAACTCCAATCCCTTTCCACATACACCAGTGACAGCATTTGCATCGTTCAAAATTTCAGAATCATGTCAAGTCAACAACCACTTTGAAACATTGTATATTGTGGCCAACTGACTTTTCCAGGCCACCTGATGGAAAATGTGAACTGAAAACTCTGTATCCATGACAACCAGCATGCATTTAGTGCCTAATACTTGTCCCTTATGTGTCCCCTATGTAATTTTCAAATCCACACACAGGTACGGTGCGCTTCACACGAACCCCTACGGCACCAGTTGCACAGTGCCTTTGACACATACGTGTGGGCACTGTGAGTACACGTACGTGTAGGCACTGGTAGTACACGTACGGGTATGTGTACTACCAGTGCCTACACGTATGTGTCCGCAATGGTAGTACAAGTACCCGTACATGTACTCACAGTGCCTACACGTACGTGTAGGCACTGTGAGTACACGTATGTGTAGGCACTGGTAGTACACGTACGGGTACATGTACTACCAGTGCCTACACGTACGTGTCCGCAATGGTAGTACAAGTACCCGTACGTGTACTCACAGTGCCTACACATACGTGTCGGCATTCGGAGTACACATATGGGTACATGTACTACCAGTGCCTACACGTACGTGTCCGCAATGGTTGTACACGTACCCATACGTGTACTACCAGTGCCTACACGTATGTGTCCGCAATAGTAGTACACGTACCCGTACGTGTACTACCAGTGCCTACACGTACGTGTCCGCAATGGTAGTACAAGTACCCGTACGTGTACTCACAGTGCCTACACGTACGTGTAGGCATTGGGAGTACACGTACGGGTACGTGTACTACCAGTGCCTACACGTACGTGTCCGCAATGGTAGTACAAGTACCCGTATGTATACTCACAGTGCCTACACGCATTGGGAGTACACGTACGGGTACGTGTACTACCAGTGCCTACACGTACGTGTCCGCAATGGTAGTACACGTACCCGTAGGTGTACAACCAGTGCCTACACATACGTGTCCGCAATGGTAGTACACGTACCCATACGTGTACTACCATTGCGGACACGTACGTGTACTCACAGTGCCTACACGTACGTGTAGGCACTGGTAGTACACGTACGTGTGTACGGTCCGTACCACGAGTGCTCCTACGGGCACACAACTCTAGTGATACGGACTGTACACACGCCCTCAGAGCGTGTGTACGGTGTGTTTCTCACGCTTACACTGTTGATAGGATGCCCACATGAAAGGAATGGAGGTCTCAGACCCGCAGAAGGATGTACATCAAGTCATTGTCATTGCTGTCCTACATGTGCAGGGCCTAGGTGTGTCAGGCAGTGATATTGCACATGTCTCCTCATGTATTTGCACAATTGATGTGTGATTATCTGTGTACACATGTCATGTGTGATGGGGCCCTATGTGGCACACTTCCCCTTCACACGTTGCACATGTGTGCATGTAGTACAATCGTGTCAAGCACAGCATCACTGGTATGGCACAGTCACCACCACCCGCAACTGTCCCCTGATGCCAGGGACAGGGACACTAACAACTTACATTTAACGACCAGCGTGCACCAATGTGACTCTGTCATGTGTGTGTCATGTGTTCCCATGAGCTTGCTGTTGGTGTCCCATCAACTGCATCTGCTGTTCCTGCATCCAACATGTGTCTGTGTCTAGATGGCATGGCACACATCTACGCACACCATGCCACATGTGGATTTCCACATAACGTGTGTCTGTATGCATCAAACTTGATATTTTGACATGAGGACATATCTGCATCGTCTCAATGTCTGTGTTTTCTGTTTTCACGTGTACCCCTTCATCGCAATGTGTGGGATCTGTACATTTGACCTTCTATGTGATCTGTGCGTCTAGCTTGCCGTCAGCTGTCTGTATGAGATGACATCCTTACAATGCAGAAATGTGGATGTATGTCCACACCCCCACCACCTCAAAACCATCTCCTACGCCAACGACACCCAGCTCATCCTCACCCTCACCAAGGACCCTCACACCGCCAAAACAAATCATCCACAAGTGCTGAGGTCCATCGCCGACTGGATGCGGAGCGGCCATCTGAAACCGAACTCGGACAAGACGGAGGTCCTCATCCTGGGACACACACCCTCAGCCTGGGACGACTCCTGGTGGCCGATCGCTCTGGGGACAGCACCGACACCCACCGACCACGCACGCAACCTAGGATTGATCCTCGCATCCTCCCTCTTCATGTCCAAGCAGGTCAACGCCATCTCCTCCTCCTGCTACGACACCCTACTCACGCTCCGCCGGATCTACTGGTGGATCACGACCGAAACAAGTAGAACAGTGACACAGGCCCTCGTCAGCAGCTGACTGGACTACGGCAATGCACTCTACGCAGGACTCCCTTCCAAACACCAATGGCGGATACAACGGTTCCAAAAAGCCTCCGCATGACTGATCGACAACGCCCCCCGCCACAGCCACATCAACCCCCTCCTGAGTGACCTGCACTGGCTCCACATCGACAAGAGGATCACCTTCAAGCTCCTCACCCACTCACACAAGGCACTCCACAATGCCGGACAAGCCTACCTGAACATCAGACTCAGCTTCTACAACCCCACCCGCCAGCTCCGCTCCGGCAGCCTCGCCCTCGCAGCTATCCCCCGCATCCAACGTACGACCGCCTGCGGGAGATCCTTTTCCTACCTCGCCACCAAGACCTGGAACACCCTCCAACCCATCTACGACTGACCCAAGATCTACTTGCCTTCAGATGACTCCTCAAGACCTGGCTCTTCGAGCAGTGGTGGAACCCCCCCGTCAGCACCTTGAGACCCTCACAGGTAAGTAGCGTGCCTTACAAGTACCCTGATTGATTGTTGATTGATTGACGGTGCCTGCTGGTGGGTGTAGTGTGATTTGGCAGTGTGTCTCCCAGGTGATGTATCTGTCCCCCCATGGAGCATGCTGCCATGTCAGTGAGTGTGAGTTCCTGTCCTAGATATCTGAGCTGGTTGTGTTTGTGTTAGATTTTGCAGTTGTCACAGGAGGGCCTTGTGCTGCCTACAGCAGGGCCAAGTGTCAGCTACCTTGTCAGTACTTTGCCAGTCCCTGTGCATTGCGCATGGTGCATGGGTATGTACCTGGGCCATATGGGCTGAGGGCAATGGTGTCTGTTTCTGAGTTGTACAATATGTTTAGTGATCCCCACCTTCCCAGCATCCCGGACATCCAGTCTTGGGTTCGTGGTTGTGTAGGCTGGGACATGGCTGTGATGTTACTCTGGGCGTAGTCCTCATTCATTTTGCGCTTGACTGCCCTGCGCAGATCGTACCACCTGGCTTGGCATTCATTCCTGGTCCTTCTGATGGGCGCAACAGCATTCACCCGATCGACGATCCTCTGCCACAGGCGTGATTTTTCAGCTATGCTGGTCTGTCTGACCAATGTTCCAAAGACCTGCGGCTCAACTCTAATGACTTCGTTGACAAGGATGTCCAGCTCCTCCCTTGTGAACTTTGTATTCTTGTCTGTGGGCATGGTGTGGGGTGTGGGTGTGGATGGTTGTGGGTGTGTGGGTGTGAATGTGTAGGTGTGTGTGTGAATGTGTAGAGGAGGTATGTGTGAAGGAGGTTGTGTGATGGTGTGTAAGTTAAGGTGTATGGGTGCTGTTGTTTGTGTGTGGTGTCTGTCAGCAGTGGGTCTGTTGCAAAGGCTCATGGTTTGTGAGTGTGGGCCCTTTTTATTGGTCCATTTGTGGGTGTGGCTGGGTTTGAACTTTTGGTGGGTGTGTTATAAGAGGTGGCTGTGAGTTTGGGCCTCTGTTTGCCTGTTTGGATGTGCCAGGTCAGTCTTTTAGATGTTTTTAGTGCTGTAGATGTATTTTGTGGTGTTGTGCGATTCGAATTGACCCTCCTTGTGCTGTTTTGCTGTGTCCTTGTTCTGTACGAGTCGTTTTAGCGTATGTAACGTGTGTACATATGCGATGTTGTTGTACAGTGCTCACATATGCAATGTTGTTGTACGGTTCGTACATATGGGATGCTGGGGTACGGTGGTGGGGTACGGTACGTCCAAGTACGCGGCTGGGGTACGGTGGTGGGGTACGGTGGTGGGGTACGATGCATCCAAGTACGCGGCTGGGGTACGGTGGTGGGGTACGGTGCATACAAGTAAGGAGCTGGGGTAGGGTGGTGGGGTACGGTGCATCCAAGTACGGGTCTGGGGTATGACGCTGGGGTACGGTGTATCCAAGTACGCGGCTGGGGTACGGTGGTGGGGTACGGTGCGTACAAGTATGGGGCTGGGGGACGGTGTTGGGGTACGGTGCGTACAAGTAAGGGGCTGGGGTAGGGTGATGGGGTATGGTGCGTACATCTACGGGGCTGGGGTACAGTGGTGGGGTACGGTGTGTACAAATATGGGGCTGAGGGACGGTGTTGGGGTACAGTGCGTACAAGTAAGGGGCTGGGGTAGGGTGGTGGGGTATGGTGCGTACATGTATGGAGCTGGGGTACGGTGGTGGGGTACGGTGGTGGGGTACGGTGCATCCAAGTACGCGGCTGGGGTACGGTGGTGGGGTACGGTGCATCCAAGTACGCGGCTGGGGTACGGTGGCGGGGTACGGTGAATACAAGTAAGGGGCTCGGGGACGGTGTTTATGGTACGGTGCATACATGTATGGGCTGGGGTACGGTGATGGGGTACGGTGTGTACACATATGGGGCTGGGGTACAGTGCGGACATGGGGGGGTATGATGCAGACATGTGGGGGGGCTGTACGACTCGTATCCCGGGCACAAGTTTACCCGGATACGAGTGGTACAGCGTTCGATCCGTACGGAGCCTTTTCCATGCGCTTGTGTTTTCGGATGGCCGGTACGGATCGTACTTGCGCGCTCGGACTTCACTTATACAATTTGTATGTAAAAATGTCTGGGGACGTCTCGTAGACTTTTCCCGAAGTCATTCGTATGGATTTTTCACGTAAGAATCGTACTTCGCCGTTTGTACGGGACTTGTACGATTCGTCCGAAAAAAAATACGGATGCGAGTCGGACGGTATTTTTTTTTGACGGATCGGAATCGGCATCTAGGTAGTTATAGTTAGGACCTAGTTTCCATAGGAAACACATTCTTCTCGTGACTCGGTTTTACTGAGTCACAAGAAAAAAGGGAAGAAAATGGTTAAAAAAAAGATAAGGGGGAAGGGTAGAAACACCCTGACCCCCTAGACCTGGTGTCCTGCTCTTCGTTTTAATAACCCCCGTTGGTAATTTGAGATGTCATCAGTGATGTCACTGACCATGCCATGAGTGATGTAATATATGATGACATCAGCATTGCATTGCGGGGGCGCAAGTTATAGTTACCTCAACTAACTATAACGGGGCCAAATTTCTCTGGTTTTGCACAAGTAAAATGTCCAACTAACTATAACGTACCTGAAACCTGTGTTTTTTTCAGTGAATTTCTAAGGTTTTTTAAATACTCATTTCTAACTATAACGTCCCTGAAACCTGTGTTTTTTTCAGTGAATAGACATAGATATATAAATATATTAACTACTGACGGTCGCCAGTAGATAGTAATAGTTAGGACCATGTTTCCATGGCAAAAGCGTTTTTTGACTTGCCTTTATCTTTGATGCCGGTTGATGAACAGAAAAATGATTGCTCACTTCAGCTGCACTCTTGAAAGTTTCAGGGTGATCCATCAGTGGTGGCTGAGAAAAAGGGGGGTCCCAAAACACGTTTTCCCAAAGTTAATTCCCATATTGATTCTGAACATGACTACGGCCTGAACTGCTGGATGGAATTACACCAAATGTGGCAGAAAGCTTGCTCTTGGTCTAGACAGCACACTTTTAGTGATTGGCTGTAAACCCATTCAGCAGGTTTAGAGCTATTAACTAAAAAACAAAATTGTATATCTAGGGATGTGGATCCTCCGTGGGTCCTCTGCAGATTCGCAAATCAACGTGCCAACAGCAATGCTGTGATTTGCCAGCCGCAACCTGAGAAAAAGGTTTCACCCCCCCCATTTTGTTCATCAGTACTCGGTTCCAACCAAGGAAAATAAAATTAAAAAGTGATAGAAGGGGTCAGGGTAGAGGTACCCTGCCCCCATGGGACTAACAGAGGGGTCTGTGGGGGACCCCTCATGGGCAAGACATTCTCTAAAAACCTTACATTTGTCACTGACCATGACATGAGAGATGTAATATAAGCAGTGCATTATGGGAGCATAAGTTATAGTTAGCTCAGGTAACTATATCTGCTGAATTTCTATGGTTTTGTATGAGTAAAATCTAAGTCTAACTATGATGTCCCTGTAACCTTTGTTTTTTATACACACACACACACACCCACCCACACACACACACACACACTCACTCACACACTCACACACACACACACACACACACACATACCCCCAGCTTATTTATACTCATAACGAAGCTGGTGCTGGTAGACTTAATCTCCTAGTATTTCTAAAGCTGAGGGTATGCGTAAGTAATCAACAAGGTGAGGTTGATGTTTCAAAAAGTAAATATGAAAGAGTGATCATTCAAAACTCATTTCATAATTGTCAACTTACCCTACAGAAAAGATTAGGGATTGCTCTTTTATGTGCCGACCAGAATTAATCTATTATTTGATGAAGCTAAAGAAACAGAAATAATTACTCTATAAGGGAATGACACTAGTCATATTTGCAATAGTTATTAGTGGGTTATTCAATAAACAGCTTACATTTTCTGCGAAAATCTAGCAGGAGTCACAGTGACTGTCATATTACGTATTAGTAAACAAGCAAGTGACAGGTCCATCTAGGTATTTATAAGTAAGCCTAAGGCACCAAAACTTAACGAACTGCAACTAGACTAACAGCAATAGCGGCCATATTGAGTGACCTAGAAATTATTTTAAAAAACAGAGTGGCCAGTTTGGAGAGGGTTTATCCTATATTTCTAATAGTAACAACTATGCCAAAATATTCTTACACAAAATGAATATCAAAAAGAATAACTCTTACATGCAAGGACTGTGAACAATTATGCAATTAGCTCTACTATGTGAGTTGCAGGTAGGTTTATTATAGTTGTTCAGTTATTTTGAACCTTCAAGACATAAAAATTCAAGATGGTAGTTTATATACTGCTGTCTACACAAAGCCCAATGCTAGGACTACATTGCTTAAATGGGATAGTCATAATTCACATGCATTACAATATAAATTACCCTTTGGTCAGTATCTACGCTTACGCAGAAATTGTACCCAAAGAATTGACTATTTCTTCTAAACCATAAAACTCTTTAATAAATTAAAAGCCTGTAGCTACCCGCATCAACTTCTTAATAGAGTGATACGGATTGGTACAATGAAAGACAGTCTCTCTTACAGATCAAAACAAAGGGCCTGATTTAGATCTCTGTGGACAGGTTACTCCGTCGCAATGGTGATGGATATCCCATCCACCGAAATATAAACCCAATTATATCCTATAGAATTTATATTTTGATGGACAAGATATCCGTCACCTTTGTGACAGAGTAACCCGTACACCAGGATCTAAATCAGGCACTAAATCTAAGTAAACCAAATTGATCTGCATCTCCACTTTTGGAACTCTATCAATAAACATTGGAATTCATGAAATAATGATGCAATTTTGCATGACAAAGCAATGTTTACGTTCAAACGGAGAACACATCTGAAAGACAGAATTGTAAAGGCATATATGGAGCCAATCAGATCCTCCTTGCAACAAATTTTCATTTACCACCAATAGTTGATCACTTTTGATGTGGACATTGCTTGGTGTTTAACACCTGATGTGTACTTAAATCTTTTACTATAATGATTCTGAATTTACCTTCGCACATTTTTGAACTGTAACACCTCTAATGTGATTTACTGCATTCAATGTCCTTGTGGTCTGCCATATATTGAAAAAACTGCACAACAAATAGGCAAACGTATTCTACAACATGATTCTCAAATCAGACTCAAAGTTGAACATTCTCCCTTGGTAGACCATTGCATTAAGCTAAACCACACTCCAAGAGACATGAAATTGTGGGTTATAGTTGTACTTAAACCTTCCATCTGGAATAACAACACAGAGCATTTTTGACACTCCGTGACAAAAGATGCATTTGGTAAGGCAATAGAGTAATCAATTGTTTAAACATAGCTGTTGAATGGTCTATATTGGCTACAATCTGATAAAATAAGGTTTCAGTGATTTGGAGGGTTGATGTTAAACGATACATGCATTATTTATATCCTGAAATATTTGTGTATAAATAGATGAGGTCAATATAACTAGTTTGGCTGCAGCCGAAGTCATTTTATTTGTATCCTTGATTTTTGCATACATTTAAATTGCTGTGAATATCTGTTAATATGCATTTTTAAGAGTTTCAAGATTTCTTTAACATGTAATCTAAATGGAATTGCTTAGAACAAACATTGCCCCTTTGCTCATATTGATGCTTTGGTTTTATGCGTACACACACATCAAGCCAGATTTTAATTGGTTTCTAATGTAATGATTATCAGACTTTAAGATATATCTATTCTATCAAAGATCTTGTAAAAGCATCAGTTTAATGCAGAATTGGAGATGTTTACTATTTCATTCATGTTTTGATGGCATAGTTGATACCGCCTAGCTGGTACAAAATAACTGAACAAATATAATTGAGATTAGGTGGAACAGCGTGTAATAGTCCATCACGATAGACCGGCTAGCAGGACAATGTATCATCTACATTTTAATTATATTTTATTTTAAAACTATCTTATCTGGAACATATTCATCAATTTCTGATGTTCCTTTCCTATGTTTTGGTGCAATCACCACATAAACCGTTCAAGACCAAATATTTGACTAAATTTGACAACAACTGCAATAATCCTAGCTGCAACACACACAATGGATGATGTGTCATAATAGATCTATATGGATCAATGTTCACTGTCCTTGCACGTAAGATTTATTTTTTTCGATATTCTTTTTGTGTAGAATTTTTGGCATAGAATAACTATGGGATATGCCCTCTCCAAAATGGCTGATCTGTTTTTTGAATAATTTCTGATTTACTCAATATTGCTGCCATTGTTATCTGCCTAGTTGCGGCTCATTAAGTTTTGGCACCTTATGCTTCCATATAAATATCTAGATGGACCTGTCACTCGCGTGTTTACTAATGTTCGAGATGACCGCCGACTGTAACTTCGGGTAGATTTTCTCAGCTGCTTATTGAATAACTCGCTAATAACTATTGGCAATGTGACTAGCATCATTCTCTCACTGATTGATTATATTTGTTTCTTTTGCTTCCTCAAATAATAGATTAATTCGGATTGCCACATAAAAGTGTATCCCTTACTCTTTTCTGTGTGGTAAAATGGCAATTACGAAACACATTTTTAATGCTCACTCTTTCATATTTACGTTTTGACACATCTAACTAATTTTATTGATTACTTACTCATACCCTCGGCTTAAGAAATACTAGGAGATTAAGTCTTCCAGCACCAGCTACGTTGTGAGTATAAATAATCTAGGGTAGATATTTATATATATTTTTCCCATGTTAATGAATATCGTGTTAAGTTATCTAGTCTGACTTCTTAATCTGAACTATCACTTTTTTAGCATGTTGTTTCCACTTCACGCTTTGCTTGCAGCGTAACATGGGTGGACTTTACTAACGTTTATTGTGTGGTCATGTATACTTCTCTACAGGCGTACTCTCATTAATATTTTTTTTTGTTGTGTTCTGATTTCTATATTCGTCTTTTATTGTTGTGGGTTGTCATTGAACATCTGTAATATTCATGGTCCTGAGGATGGTCTCATGTACATGTGACACAAGAGACTGAAACGTCAACGTCTGTTCCACCTCTCACACAGTAATTGATGGATCTTTTGATCAAGTGATATGTACAAAGTACTGATTCCATTGAGACTGGAATTTACATACATTAATCTGTGATGTTACAAGAAGGATTTTCATTTCATTGTACGTGATTAATGTATGTTGGGTTACCTATGTTTTAAGAACCCTACAACACAGTGATACTCAACGTATGGCCTGGGAGCCGCGTGCGGCCCTCTGGACCTTTACATGCAGCCCCCATGGTGAACAGCAGCACAAGCTGCTGTCTAGGTGCTGAGCACTAATATTCAGAAAGAAATGTTAAATAAATAGGCAAGCATTTATTAACCTACAAATAAATGCTTGCCTGTTTTTTTAACATTGTCTTAGACCTCCTTGCACAATCCATGACCCTTACCAGAGCAACTACCGCCACCCTGCTGGCATCAGTGCGGCCCTCGGTCACACCACAGACCGTACTTTGTGGACCCTGGACAAATGTTTGAGAGTACCAATGCTACAACTGCTACTTTGATTTAATTTAGGACAATACACATTTTTTCTTTTGAATATCTAATTTGTGTACACCTGTTTGTACTTTCTGCATAATTTAGTCATACAATCGATTTGGGTTGTCTTTAGATTAAGTCTTTTGGACACCAACTTCTTGAATTGATACTTCTATAACTTCATAAATGATCCCCTTGTCAGCAATTTACCTCGTAAGAAACAATTTCCTGTCTCAAAACACAAAAATGTTGTCAAACATCAAAGGATCTTCCTCCTTCCCATTTAGGTAGAATTGGAGATATCGTTTCTGGTTCATTGTTGCATATACAATTATATAATTGTCCTAAATGATGTTTCTGTGAGAAAACAGATATTCGGTAATTAATTCAGTTTTTTGGTAGACCAGCTGTTCTTACCCTTTTGGCTTCGTGGACCCCAGTGAATCACTATTGGAAGCTGGGGACCCATGCCTAAGTAATGTTTGATTCGAACCCCAAGTATAGATCAAACAGATTACTCAAAATGTTGAATGTTCTATTGAATTGACAAACAAACATACATAATAATTGACCTTTTAATTGGACATTTTAGCTTTCTCAAATGTATTTTTATTTCAAAAAGACAAAACTATCTGTAAACCCTAGAATTAGCCTGTTTTGTTTGCTCCTAATGCATGCTTTTTTTTTTGTCGGCGCATACCACTGTTGTTTCAATTGAGACCTCCAATTGCTAGATTCTGTTTGCTGTAATTGCATGGCCCCCATGAATTGCGAGAATGATACCAGCTTAATTTTTTGATTCCAGTTTCAAATTACTTCACATTTACAGAGCGTTATAAAACTTAGTATTTTGCTTTTTTTTGTATATATACTTTAATAATCAGCTGATATCATTTGATTTTATAAACACTTAAGGACCCCCTACCTATACTTCCTCTCAAGCGTCGACGGACCATAGGTTAAGAACCAACTGATAATGTACAGAATGCACTTTGCATTTGTAAATATCTAAACTGAGTTTATTAACTGTAAAAATATGACCGGTGCATATAATTTTGAGATACTTGGCATTGGTCTGTGTATCAAATCCACCTTTTCTCCATGGTGAACCCAAGTTTTTCTCATTTTCTGTACCTTAATTATTTTGGCTTTAGGACCATATGCACTTTACCACTGCTCAACTGTAGTAAAATGTTTTTGTGCTCCTCTAAACCCTGCAGGAGAGCTGACAGGAGAGAGGCTTGGTGCCTAGAACCCAGCTCCGAGTAGTTACTGACTATAGGACTGACCAGATGAACCCTCCCTAGCAGTTGGAGACTAAGGGCCTGTTTTAGAGTTTGCCAGACAGGGTACTCCATCAGGATATGGTGGATATCCCATCCACCTTACTAAAAGAGCATTATATCCCTTGGCAGTTGTAATAAGGCGCACAGAATATCCGTTACTTTTGTGATGGAGTAACCCGTCTGCCAAACTCTAAATCAAGCCCTAAGTTGATCAGGACAATCCACTCCACCGCTCCACACTGAAATTGCCTCTGGAACCAAGTATACTACTGCAAATGATTGTATTCCATAGTGCTTGATTTTTTTGGGGGTGCTTTTTACCTTACACTTTAAACATTCATTTGCCAGTTCCCATTAACCTATTTTGTTGATCTTGGTGTCTTTTTGCGTGGTGAAATGTTTTTTTTTTTTTAACAAATCGATTTCAGAATTGTGATTGTAGTGTGTTTTTTACTTCAAAATAGTTAATGCTGTATAAGCTTAGCCTCCATTTCTCTGAGGATTGGCTGCTGTTTGTGTCCTTGGTACCAACGGTTGAGCAGAGATTCTCACAGACCTGTGTTTTAACCAAACAGAGTGATTTTATTCAGTGGGTAGGGGTACCTCCCACGCAAATTAATAACTACATTTCTGACACTCTTTATGGAACTGTCCCCTCTATTTTTAAGTTCAAGGTCTCTAAAGGTCTGATTGGACTGTTTACCTAGAAAAGTAAGCTTGGCATTGTAATCATTCTAAGTAGATTCAGAATGAATAATACATCTTACTATACCAAAAGTGAGCTTTCTGACTGTTCAGTAGTTCGTTTAAGATCTTACAGCACACTCTATTTTGGTTATGGGGTATTGGCAAAAGGCTCAGTAGATGCAGATCTTATCAAAATGAGTCATATTTCGAAGAAAAAACTGTCATTAAAAGATGGGATAATCCAGAGTAGTGAATAAACTGCAGCTTTAATGATGCTAAACAAAAAGCAGGTTTGTCTGTGCAAGACCAACATTGTTTTTCTTAATGCATATTTTTTGCATACTCCTGCAAGGGTTACACCAGGCTCAAATGGAGCACAAATGCATAGTGTATACTTGTTGAAAAGTACTTAAGCTGCAAACAGAAAGTAATATTTATAAACAAAACTAAAATAGAAGTAATGCCATTTGGATCAAAGCAACTTTGCCCCAATAGTAAGCGGTAACAGGAGCCACCATAAAAACACCTATTTTAATTTATTCAGCAGAAGTATATGATTAGGCACCTGCAGTGTGCCCAAGATCTTCTGTTACCCATATTCCTAGATATTTTTTGTCCCTGATGACACCTGAGTGTTAGTGATTCCGGCAATATGTCCAACTCAATGTTATTTTTAGTGGGCTAACTGTATAACTTGAAACTACCATGAACCATTCGATCTAAGGTGGTCTCAATATTCACTGTTTGTACCTACAGAAATACTACTATGTCATGCACATGTAATTTAATGTAAGGACATGGTTAAGTGGGGGCAATGCTTTTTAAAATGGGCAAACCAAATTGAGGACATTGGGCATTGTTGTCTGGTGCCCTGAATTGATAATACCCCTTCTTAAAGGTTTCTTGTAAAGTAAGGTGGTCACCATTAGAAGCCAGGAAGGAAAGCTTATCTGATTTAATAATACAAAAAAAAGTCCCAGCTCAACAGTTTGCATGCTTTTTCTGCATCAAGGAGCATGATATTAGTTGGCAGCTCTTAAAACCCTAATCAAATATTGCTGCTGTAAATGGACTAGCTAGATTACATACTATGTATCATTTATTTTCAGAATCTCTATGCCCTTCATGAACTATTTTATAGTATTTACAAGTTTGGTTACAGAGGTTTAATATATGGATTTGATTATGTTGGAAAATAGCTTTGCACTGTTGAAAGTGCCACTTGTTGCCAGTCCAATAAGGTGACACAAATGGGCTGAACTAAATTTAGTGCTGGCTGTTTCCTAGGAGTTCACACCGGTCAACTCACATGTTTTGTTCACATACCCTTTGCAGCATGGTTTTGGAATTCACTAGATTGTCACAAAAATGTAACATATGCCAAGTTCTGTTTTGCATAACACCACTTCTGCCAAGCCTCATTATTTTTCATCTTTTAGCATAACAGTTTGCTTTTCCCAAATCCTCCAAAAATGTCCTCTTCTCACCTTGTGATCCATGCGTATGACATGTGTCCTTAAGTTTTACATGGCCTAGTAGAGAAAAACACCTAACATTGTTTTCTAGGACTGTAAGGCCTACCTCTCCCATAAACATTCATTGGGTTGCCTTTTTACATTTAGTCAGTGCTAACATTTAATTGGGAGTAGGTAGACATGTCATGTTTAGACTCAAATAAATTGTTGTTTAAAATCCTTTTAAATGGTAAAGTCAGATTTTGAGTCACAATTCTGAAAAGTTGACTTTTAGAAAGTTGCCATTTTTTTGTCTTAACCATTTGTGCCTTTGGCCATTCTCCTAGTTCACATGACTGTGAATGGCTCTGCTTGTTGTTTTTTTTTTGTATTCCTCCCAGACAATGAGAACAAAGGGCACTAGATGTTGGCAGGTGGCAGAGCTGTTCCCTGTCCCACTTGCACTTCAGAGGGCTTGCCTCCAGCACAAACAAAGGACCTTGACACTAGCCTTTTGTCCATCCGGACTTCTAAGAGGCTTGACACAAAAACAAAATTTTTTTCCAGAACCAGGTTTTGGGGTAGTATAGGGAATACTTCCACGTCTAAGGCTGGCACCAGGTATACATTTTGGACCGAGACCAAAACCAGGAGTGCAGTTCCTCTGGGAGAAGGGGGGTTAAGAAAGGGGGGAGAGCGATTAGTCTCTATAGAATGCCCTCACACACCTAGCAAGGTGTCATGCTTCATCATAGGGCTGTGCTCCTCGTCGGGCCGGCGCTGCAATGCCCGACGGGCTCCCGCTAAGGGGCTCTTTTTCGGAGATCTTTTTAGAGACAGCCGTATTGGTGCGTGGGGGTAGGTGCAACAAGTGTAGTGAGTGGTGGTGTAGTGAGTTAAAATAGGTATGGTATTGCCAAACGATGAACCATTTTATTCTGGTGGTATACCAGCCTAAGTAAAAACAGGTGACCCCCCGAGGGATTATAATGCTCCCTAGGGAAGTAAAAAGGTCGACATGTTTCTTGCTCTATGCCCTTCCGGGTCGGTGGCAATTCATCAGGACCAGGTGAGAAAGTGCTCCAAAAAATATATGATAAACTCTACTACATAATAGGTGATTCAAAAATTATAAGTACATCACCAAGCAATTCCATTGGGTCCCTAAGAGGAGTGGACCCACTGTTGCGGTACCTAAAAGAAAAGAGAAAAGAAGGACAACACAGACACATAAAACATTCCAGCATATAAAATTGGGTGCTGTTAGGCTCCTGTGGGAAACCGTGCGTCTATTGTGATGGCCAAATCAATGTGTGCTCACACAGAAAATCTCAGGAGGAGATCATGCCTTATCGTATTAGGGTTACCAAAATACGTGATACTGTGCAAACACCATGTGTGCCAATTGCTATAATGTGCTTCACGAAGTGCTCAATGGCAAGGGATCGCGATATGTTACCGAGCGAAAATATCGTTAAAATGCACTGTCGTCCCCAGCCCTCTGAAGACGTTTATAAGCATGGTATGCAAATTACGTGGTGGGAGGCTAAAGGGCGGGTGGTAACGACGCTAATCCCACGGATACTAGTGCTAATGGCTAAGTATATCCCAACGATGCTCGTACTGATGGTTGCGGAGCCCGTGATGGTGAGACTCACCCCCTGGGGGACAGCGATTGCTGTACGGGTTCGCCTGGGGGCCGTGGAGCGCTCGCCCTAAAAAAGATTAGGGAAAGTATTGAGTACCTTAGAGGCTGCTGTACAAAGTTAACACCCCAGAAAGCGCTATGTACTTACAAAGTCGGGGCGCAGGCACGACCGGGATCCTATTTAGGCTCAGGCTTCCGTGACAGGCCGGCAGGGGTGTGTCCTAGATAAAGGAAGTGATCAGTCGCATGGGGGCAAACGACTAGACCGCAAACTCAAGCGGCCATCTTGGGAATGACAAAAAACTTTATTGTGCGAACAGTACAGGGAAATGCGAGTGTCCCATAACAGTCGAGCTTAAGGCATGCACAACAAAGGTCATGTTAGAAACGCGCTGGAAAGTGGCTCAGCGGATATTATACTGCAATGACGGGAATAATTAGAAATATATATATATATATATATATATATATATATATATATATATATCTATGACTGGTGCAGTAACATAGAACAGCCTCAGAGGCTAAAAGGGAAGGTAATGGACAAGAATACAAATATGTAAGGTTCACCTGTAAATACACTCGCAAGACCACTTTGTTGGCTCCATCAGGACATCTATTTATGTGAGGTGAATTATGAAGGTCAGTAATTCAAGCCAGTGGATATTGCCTGATGCGCAAAAAATTTTTGGGAAAAACTATTGGTATTGTTTAAGGTGACAGACAGGAATCACCTTAGTGTAGGCTGTTGAAATCAAGTTATTGGCTCATACCGGCCGTCTCATATATGAGATGGATCATGTATTGTTTAGGGTGGCCCATGGTATATCATCGTTGAGGCCGCTAGTATGGCTAGAAATTCTGAAAATCCACTGCTGTTCCTTTCGGAAGAGGGCCTCCTTACTGATCATTGGGAAAGCCTGTAGAATTGTCCACGTAAGATCATTGGCAGTATGGTTCTTCTCCAAATAATGGGTGCACCTTTTGGTGTTAATCTTCTTGCACCTAATGTTGCTTCGGTGCTCAGAAATCCTGATCTTTACTGGACGTGTCGTCATGCCGATGTACATAAGGTCACATGGGCATTGAATTAGATAAATACAATTGCGGGTGTTGCAATTGGTGTGGGATTTTTGTTGCCAAATTAAAGTTTCTGAAAAGGTGATAGATTTGCTTGTTTTCGTTAGAGTACAAGCGGTACATTGTCCGCATGGGTGATGGCCTGTCACAGGTGGAAGTCCCCAGAGTCGTTGTTTGGATGGAGGGGCTAGTTTGGGTCTGGTGCTAATAAGCATACTTTTCAAATTGTCAGTCCTTTTGAACGCAAAGCGGGGCTTGGGGACTTCCCAGCCTCCTACCGATAACAGATTCCAATGTTTCTTGATTATTTTTTGGAAGGTGTTTGATTCAGGGGTGAAAGTGCTAACACACATAATTAGATCAGTTTTGATTTTTTCTGTAGAGGCAAGCAAGACATCCCTGTTGGTATTGCGTGCTCTTTTGTAGGCCGTTTGCGTGATTGTTCCCGGATATTCTCTTCGAGCCAAATGGCCAGTGAGATTATGTGCTTGTGATTTGAAGTCCTCCAGTGTACTGCAATTGCGTCGGAGTCTGAGATATTGTCCATATGGTAAGTTGTTACGTAAAGCCTTGGGATGGAAACTACTAAAAAGTAGTGGGCTATGGCTGTCAGTAGGTTTTTTGTAGGTTTTGGTGTTCAACCCTAAAGGGGTTTTAAGAATGACCAAATCCAGAAAAGGAAGCTCATGAACTTAGGAGTTGGCCGTGAACCGAAGATAGGGGTTCAGGCTGTTCACCCAAGCTACAAAAAGGGGGATAGAATTCAGATCCCCTTTCCAAAAAATGAGAATATCATCTATATACCTCCGCCAAAGGGTGACGTTCTCCTTATAGATATTAGTCTCAGATAGGATGTGATTGGCTTCAAAGTGTGCCATGTAGAGGCATGCCAGGCTGGGAGCAAATGTGCTCCCCATCGAAGTGCCCTGGACTTGATGGTACATGCGGTCTTCAAATTGGAAGTAGTTTTTTGTTAGGGCAATCTCTGCACACTCCATGATGAAAGAAATTGGTGTGGGCGAGTCCCATATTTGTGCTCGAAGTACTTCTTCCACAACATCCAGGGTGGCCCTCTGGGGAATGTTTGTGTAGAGGGCCTCTACATCCAAGGTGATAAGTGCATCCACACTATTGCCAGTCTCATTGACTTGTTTGATGATATTAAGGACATCCCTTGTGTCAAGTAGAAAAGTTGGAGTCTTTTGTACAAGGGGGTGTAGAAAGTGGTCACAGAACCGCGAAAGGGGTTCCAAAGCCGAATTGATACCTGACACAATGGGTCTCCCAGGTGGAGGTAGAACACCTTTGTGAATTTTTGGTAATGTGTAGAAGTACGGTATACGGGGATCATTATTCATTAAGAATTCTGACTAGTTTTATCCAGCCTTGTATTAAAGCACTGGTCACTAGTGTTCTTATTGTAATGATCAGCTTTTTGGTGGGATCCTCTTTGATTTGCACGTAATACCGTGTGTCACTCAATTGTCTTAGGCATTCCGTTCTGTAGTCCGGGGTGGACATGATCACTATGGCTCCCCCCTTATCTGCCTCTTTGATGGTAATCGTCGTGTCTTTGCTGAGATCAGTTATCGCCAAGTTTTCCAGGCGGGAATTGTTGTGGAAGGTTTTTTTCTCTGTCATGGCACTAATGTCCTTGATGACTGCTTTTTCGAAAGCCAGAATTTCCGGTGTCACCATTGCAGGCAAGGGCGTAAAGGTGGAGGGTTTTCGCAGGCCTGAATCTGATTGGGAAGAGGAATTTTGGCCTGTGAAGAAATTTCTCAGACGGATTTTCCGAAAAAGATCGTGTACTTCGCAGTGAGTCCTGAATTCATCGTGTCGTGGTGTGGGCACGAATCCCAGCCCCTTGGTAAGGACCTTTTCTTCAGTCTGGTTTAACTGCCGATCTGATAAGTTCACTATCAATTTTTCTTCCCTCTGTGACTCCTGAGTTCCATCGGGCCTTGGTCTGTTTGGTCCTGCCAGTGGACCTGTTTTTGCTGATTGTATCTGCCTCTTCTTCTTCCTCTGCCCCTGCCCCAGCCTCTGCCTAAAAAAGGTTGTGGTATGTAGGGGTTGAAGGGTAATGGTCCCTGTTGGAAACCAGGTGGTTGCCACCTGAGTGGACCAGGAAAATGAGGCATAGTGTAGGTGTACTGTGGGTTAGGCGGGCCGTGTTGTTGGTAATGTTGTTGACCTCTCCAACTGTCGGTGCTGGAATTGCTACTGTTGGAGGTAGTTCTCCGGCGGGAACTGGAGCTGTCATCTGACGAGTAATCACTTTGTGCTTGTTGGAAATCGTCTTTTAAATAAGGGTAGATTTTTTCTTTATTGAAGCGCCCAATATCTTTCTGAAGTTTGTTAATTTTTTGTCGCATTAGATAATCCTTATTTTCTGTGATTTCGCTGTTGATTTCTGATAGCTTGGCTTTAAAGGCCGCGATGGTTATAGTTGCTTTCAGTGCTCCTTCGGCAATGGTGATCTGAATGATTAAATCGTCAGCCAGGCGTTTAGCTGTCTTGATAATCAGTATCAACCAGTCCCTAGTGCACTTCCAAGCAACTAGGGACCATTCCTCCTTGAATTGCTTATCCTCCAGAAAGATTCTTGGCATATTGGAGACAATAAGCCCATTGGGGGCTATATTGGCGCGTAGATATTCAGTCATAATTGCCCCGTGCATAATGATCTTCATCAATTGGCGTTTCATGTTGGTGATGCTGTTCCAGTCGCTGCCCAGGCTAGTGGTAGCCATAGCTCCGTCTGCATCTAGTAGGGATGGTGTTCTTAGGATTTCTGACACCAGGTCATCGTCAAAGGATAATCCCTGGTGTTGTTCCATGGTCGTGGGTGTCCAAGGGAGGAAAAAGGAAGGGAAAAAAGAAGCGGTAAGTGTCCGCTAGCCAACACGGGCTAAGGTTCCACGGCTGAGCCGCCGTACGTAAATGCTTCAAAAAAGGGAGGAACCAAGAGCTTTTTAATGAGGTCCTGCACCGTGCTCCAAGGAATCGAGACCAAAACCAGGAGTGCAGTTCCTCTGGGAGAAGGGGGGTTAAGAAAGGGGGGAGAGCGATTAGTCTCTATAGAATGCCCTCACACACCTAGCAAGGTGTCATGCTTCATCATAGGGCTGTGCTCCTCGTCGGGCCGGCGCTGCAATGCCCGACGGGCTCCCGCGAAGGGGCTCTTTTTCGGAGATCTTTTTAGAGACAGCCGTATTGGTGCGTGGGGGTAGGTGCAACAAGTGTAGTGAGTGGTGGTGTAGTGAGTTAAAATAGGTATGGTATTGCCAAACGATGAACCATTTTATTCTGGTGGTATACCAGCCTAAGTAAAAACAGGTGACCCCCGAGGGATTATAATGCTCCCTAGGGAAGTAAAAAGGTCGACATGTTTCTTGCTCTATGCCCTTCCGGGTCGGTGGCAATTCATCAGGACCAGGTGAGAAAGTGCTCCAAAAAATATATGATAAACTCTACTACATAATAGGTGATTCAAACAACAATTCCCGCCTGGAAAACTTGGCGATAACTGATCTCAGCAAAGACACGACGATTACCATCAAAGAGGCAGATAAGGGGGGAGCCATAGTGATCATGTCCACCCCGGACTACAGAACGGAATGCCTAAGACAATTGAGTGACACACGGTATTACGTGCAAATCAAAGAGGATCCCACCAAAAAGCTGATCATTACAATAAGAACACTAGTGACCAGTGCTTTAATACAAGGCTGGATATCAAAAAACGAGTCAGAATTCTTAATGAATAATGATCCCCGTATACCGTACTTCTACACATTACCAAAAATTCACAAAGGTGTTCTACCTCCACCTGGGAGACCCATTGTGTCAGGTATCAATTCGGCTTTGGAACCCCTTTCGCGGTTCTGTGACCACTTCCTATGCCCCCTTGTACAAAAGACTCCAACTTTTCTACTTGACACAAGGGATGTCCTTAATATCATCAAACAAGTCAATGAGACTGGCAGTAGTGTGGATGCACTTATCACCTTGGATGTAGAGGCCCTCTACACAAACATTCCCCAGAGGGCCACCCTGGATGTTGTGGAAGAAGTACTTCGAGCACAAATATGGGACTCGCCCACACCAATTTCTTTCATCATGGAGTGTGCAGAGATTGCCCTAACAAAAAACTACTTCCAATTTGAAGACCGCATGTACCATCAAGTCCAGGGCACTTCGATGGGGAGCACATTTGCTCCCAGCCTGGCATGCCTCTACATGGCACACTTTGAAGCCAATCACATCCTATCTGAGACTAATATCTATAAGGAGAACGTCACCCTTTGGCGGCGGTATATAGATGATATTCTCATTTTTTGGAAAGGGGATCTGAATTCTATCCCCCTTTTTGTAGCTTGGGTGAACAGCCTGAACCCCTATCTTCGGTTCACGGCCAACTCCTCAGTTCATAAGCTTCCTTTTCTGGATTTACTCATTCTTAAAACCCCTTTAGGGTTGAACACCAAAACCTACAAAAAACCTACTGACAGCCATAGCCCACTACTTTTTAGTAGTTTCCATCCCAAGGCTTTACGTAACAACTTACCATATGGACAATATCTCAGACTCCGACGCAATTGCAGTACACTGGAGGACTTCAAATCACAAGCACATGACCTCACAGGCCATTTGGCTCGAAGAGAATATCCGGGAACAATCACGCAAACGGCCTACAAAAGAGCACGCAATACCAACAGGGATGTCTTGCTTGCCTCTACAGAAAAAATCAAAACTGATCTAATTACGTGTGTTAGCACTTTCACCCCTGAATCAAACACCTTCCAAAAAATAATCAAGAAACATTGGAATCTGTTATCGGTAGGAGGCTGGGAAGTCCCCAAGCCCCGCTTTGCGTTCAAAAGGACTGACAATTTGAAAAGTATGCTTATTAGCACCAGACCCAAACTAGCCCCTCCATCCAACCAACGACTCTGGGGACTTCCACCTGTGACAGGCCATCACCCATGCGGACAATGTACCGCTTGTACTCTAACGAAAACAAGCAAATCTATCACCTTTTCAGAAACTTTAATTTGGCAACAAAAATCCCACACCAATTGCAACACCCGCAATTGTATTTATCTAATTCAGTGCCCATGTGACCTTATGTACATCGGCATGACGACACGTCCAGTGAAGATCAGGATTTCTGAGCACCGAAGCAACATTAGGTGCAAGAAGATTAACACCAAAATGTGCACCCATTATTTGGAGAAGAACCATACTGCCAATGATCTTACGTGGACAATTCTACAGGCTTTCCCAATGATCAGTAAGGAGGCCCTCTTCCGAAAGGAACAGCAGTGGATTTTCAGAATTTCTAGCCATACTAGCGGCCTCAACGATGATATACCATGGGCCACCCTCAACAATACATGATCCATCTCATATATGAGACGGCCGGTATGAGCCAATAACTTGATTTCAACAGCCTACACTAAGGTGATTCCTGTCTGTCACCTTAAACAATACCAATAGTTTTTCCAAAATTATTTTTTCGCATCAGGCAATATCCACTGGCTTGAATTACTGACCTACATAATTCACCTCACATAAATAGATGTCCTGATGGAGCCAACAAAGTGGTCTTGCGAGTCTAAATACAGGTGAACCTTACATATTTGTATTCTTGTCCATTACCTTCCCTTTTAGCCTCTGAGGCTGTTCTATGTTACTGCACCAGTCATAGATATATATATATATATATATATATATTTTCTAATTATTCCCGTCGTTGCAGTATAATATCCGCTGAGCCACTTTCCAGCGCGTTTCTAACATGACCTTTGTTGTGCATGCCTTAAGCTCGACTGTTATGGGACACTCGCATTTCCCTGTACTGTTCGCACAATAAAGTTTTTTGTCATTCCCAAGATGGCCGCTTGAGTTTGCGGTCTAGTCGTTTGCCCCCATGCGACTGATCACTTCCTTTATCTAGGACACCCCCCTGCCGCCCTGTCACGGAAGCCTGAGCCTAAATAGGATCCCGGTCGTGCCTGCGCCCCGACTTTGTAAGTACATAGCGCTTTCTGGGGTGTTAACTTTGTACAGCAGCCTCTAAGGTACTCAATACTTTCCCTAATCTTTTTTAGGGCGAGCGCTCCACGGCCCCCAGGCGAACCCGTACAGCAATCGCTGTCCCTCAGGGGGTGAGTCTCACCATCACGGGCTCCGCAACCATCAGTACGAGCATCGTTGGGATATGCTTAGCCATTAGCACTAGTATCCGTGGGATTAGCGTCGTTACCACCCGCCCTTTAGCCTCCCACCACGTAATTTGCATACCATACTTATAAACGTCTTCAGAGGGCTGGGGACGACAGTGCATTTTAACGATATTTTCGCTCGGTAACATATCGCGATCCTTTGCCATTGAGCACTTCGTGAAGCACATTATAGCAATTGGCACACATGGTGTTTGCACAGTATCACGTATTTTGGTAACCCTAATACGATAAGGCATGATCTCCTCCTGAGATTTTCTGTGTGAGCACACATTGATTTGGCCATCACAATAGACGCACGGTTTCCCACAGGAGCCTAACAGCACCCAATTTTATATGCTGGAATGTTTTATGTGTCTGTGTTGTCCTTCTTTTCTCTTTTCTTTTAGGTACCGCAACAGTGGGTCCACTCCTCTTAGGGACCCAATGGAATTGCTTGGTGATGTACTTATAATTTTTGAATCACCTATTATGTAGTAGAGTTTATCATATATTTTTTGGAGCACTTTCTCACCTGGTCCTGATGAATTGCCACCGACCCGGAAGGGCATAGAGCAAGAAACATGTCGACCTTTTTACTTCCCTAGGGAGCATTATAATCCCTCGGGGGTCACCTGTTTTTACTTAGGCTGGTATACCACCAGAATAAAATGGTCCATTGTTTGGCAATACCATACCTATTTTAACTCACTACACCACCACTCACTACACTTGTTGCACCTACCCCCACGCACCAATACGGCTGTCTCTAAAAAGATCTCTGAAAAAGAGCCCCTTCGCGGGACCCCGTCGGGCATTGCAGCGCCGGCCCGACGAGGAGCACAGCCCTATGATGAAGCATGACACCTTGCTAGGTGTGTGAGGGCATTCTATAGAGACTAATCGCTCTCCCCCCTTTCTTAACCCCCCTTCTCCCAGAGGAACTGCACTCCTGGTTTTGGTCTCGATTCCTTGGAGCACGGTGCAGGACCTCATTAAAAAGTTCTTGGTTCCTCCCTTTTTTGAAGCATTTACGTACGGCGGCTCAGCCGTGGAACCTTAGCCCGTGTTGGCTAGCGGACACTTACCGCTTCTTTTTTCCCTTCCTTTTTCCTCCCTTGGACACCCACGACCATGGAACAACACCAGGGATTATCCTTTGACGATGACCTGGTGTCAGAAATCCTAAGAACACCATCCCTACTAGATGCAGACGGAGCTATGGCTACCACTAGCCTGGGCAGCGACTGGAACAGCATCACCAACATGAAACGCCAATTGATGAAGATCATTATGCACGGGGCAATTATGACTGAATATCTACGCGCCAATATAGCCCCCAATGGGCTAATTGTCTCTAATATGCCAAGAATCTTTCTGGAGGATAAGCAATTCAAGGAGGAATGGTCCCTAGTTGCTTGGAAGTGCACTAGGGACTGGTTGATACTGATTATCAAGACAGCTAAACGCCTGGCTGACGATTTAATCATTCAGATCACCATTGCCGAAGGAGCACTGAAAGCAACTATAACCATCGCGGCCTTTAAAGCCAAGCTATCAGAAATCAACAGCGAAATCGCAGAAAATAAGGATTATCTAATGCGACAAAAAAAATTAACAAACTTCAGAAAGATATTGGGCGCTTCAATAAAGAAAAAATCTACCCTTATTTAAAAGACGATTTCCAACAAGCACAAAGTGATTACTCGTCACATGACAGCTCCAGTTCCCGCCAGAGAACTACCTCCAACAGTAGCAATTC
The DNA here is from genome assembly GCF_964204655.1 of Triturus cristatus. Taxonomy (NCBI): domain Eukaryota; kingdom Metazoa; phylum Chordata; class Amphibia; order Caudata; family Salamandridae; genus Triturus; species Triturus cristatus. The sequence continues at coordinate 277,362,682 of NC_140580.1, read as the reverse complement.
CAGCACCGACAGTTGGAGAGGTCAACAACATTACCAACAACACGGCCCGCCTAACCCACAGTACACCTACACTATGCCTCCTTTTCCTGGTCCACTCAGGTGGCAACCACCTGGTTTCCAACAGGGACCATTACCCTTCAACCCCTACATACCACAACCTTTTTTAGGCAGAGGCTGGGGCAGGGGCAGAGGAAGAAGAAGAGGCGGATACAATCAGCAAAAACAGGTCCACTGGCAGGACCAAACAGACCAAGGCCCGATGGAACTCAGGAGTCACAGAGGGAAGAAAAATTGATAGTGAACTGATCAGATCGGCAGTTAAACCAGACAGAAGAAAATGTCCTTACCAAGGGGCTGGGATTCGTGCCCACACCACGACACGATGAATTCAGGACTCACTGCGAAGTACACGATCTTTTTCGGAAAATCCGTCTGAGAAATTTCTTCACAGGCCAAAATTCCTCTTCCCAATCAGATTCAGGCCTGCGAAAACCCTCCACCTTTACGCCCTCGTCTGCAATGGTGCCACCGGAAATTCTGGCTTTCGAAAAAGCAGTCATCAAGGACATTAGTGCCATGACAGAGAAAAAAACCTTCCACAACAATTCCCGCCTGGAAAACTTGGCGATAACTGATCTCAGCAAAGACACGACGATTACCATCAAAGAGGCAGATAAGGGGGGAGCCATAGTGATCATGTCCACCCCAGACTACAGAACGGAATGCCTAAGACAATTGAGTGACACACGGTATTACGTGCAAATCAAAGAGGATCCCACCAAAAAGCTGATCATTACAATAAGAACACTAGTGACCAATGCTTTAATACAAGGCTGGATATAAAAAAACGAGTCAGAATTCTTAATGAATAATGATCCCCGTATACCGTACTTCTACACATTACCAAAAATTCACAAAGGTGTTCTACCTCCACCTGGGAGACCCATTGTGTCAGGTATCAATTCGGCTTTGGAACCCCTTTCGCGGTTCTGTGACCACTTCCTACGCCCCCTTGTACAAAAGACTCCAACTTTTCTACTTGACACAAGGGATGTCCTTAATATCATCAAACAAGTCAATGAGACTGGCAGTAGTGTGGATGCACTTATCACCTTGGATGTAGAGGCCCTCTACACAAACATTCCCCAGAGGGCCACCCTGGATGTTGTGGAAGAAGTACTTCGAGCACAAATATGGGACTCGCCCACACCAATTTCTTTCATCATGGAGTGTGCAGAGATTGCCCTAACAAAAAACTACTTCCAATTTGAAGACCGCGTGTACCATCAAGTCCAGGGCACTTCGATGGGGAGCACATTTGCTCCCAGCCTGGCATGCCTCTACATGGCACACTTTGAAGCCAATCACATCCTATCTGAGACTAATATCTATAAGGAGAACGTCACCCTTTGGCGGCGGTATATAGATGATATTCTCATTTTTTGGAAAGGGGATCTGAATTCTATCCCCCTTTTTGTAGCTTGGGTGAACAGCCTGAACCCCTATCTTCGGTTCACGGCCAACTCCTCAGTTCATGAGCTTCCTTTTCTGGATTTGCTCATTCTTAAAACCCCTTTAGGGTTGAACACCAAAACCTACAAAAAACCTACTGACAGCCATAGCCCACTACTTTTTAGTAGTTTCCATCCCAAGGCTTTACGTAACAACTTACCATATGGACAATATCTCAGACTCCGACGCAATTGCAGTACACTGGAGGACTTCAAATCACAAGCACATGACCTCACAGGCCATTTGGCTCGAAGAGAATATCCGGGAACAATCACGCAAACGGCCTACAAAAGAGCACGCAATACCAACAGGGATGTCTTGCTTGCCTCTACAGAAAAAATCAAAACTGATCTAATTACGTGTGTTAGCACTTTCACCCCTGAATCAAACACCTTCCAAAAAATAATCAAGAAACATTGGAATCTGTTATCGGTAGGAGGCTGGGAAGTCCCCAAGCCCCGCTTTGCGTTCAAAAGGACTGACAATTTGAAAAGTATGCTTATTAGCACCAGACCCAAACTAGCCCCTCCATCCAACCAACGACTCTGGGGACTTCCACCTGTGACAGGCCATCACCCATGCGGACAATGTACCGCTTGTACTCTAACGAAAACAAGCAAATCTATCACCTTTTCAGAAACTTTAATTTGGCAACAAAAATCCCACACCAATTGCAACACCCGCAATTGTATTTATCTAATTCAGTGCCCATGTGACCTTATGTACATCGGCATGACGACACGTCCAGTGAAGATCAGGATTTCTGAGCACCGAAGCAACATTAGGTGCAAGAAGATTAACACCAAAAGGTGCACCCATTATTTGGAGAAGAACCATACTGCCAATGATCTTACGTGGACAATTCTACAGGCTTTCCCAATGATCAGTAAGGAGGCCCTCTTCCGAAAGGAACAGCAGTGGATTTTCAGAATTTCTAGCCATACTAGCGGCCTCAACGATGATATACCATGGGCCACCCTCAACAATACATGATCCATCTCATATATGAGACGGCCGGTATGAGCCAATAACTTGATTTCAACAGCCTACACTAAGGTGATTCCTGTCTGTCACCTTAAACAATACCAATAGTTTTTCAAAAATTTTTTTTTCGCATCAGGCAATATCCACTGGCTTGAATTACTGACCTTCATAATTCACCTCACATAAATAGATGTCCTGATGGAGCCAACAAAGTGGTCTTGCGAGTCTAAATACAGGTGAACCTTACATATTTGTATTCTTGTCCATTACCTTCCCTTTTAGCCTCTGAGGCTGTTCTATGTTACTGCACCAGTCATAGATATATATATATATATATATTTTCTATTTATTCCCGTCATTGCAGTATAATATCCGCTGAGCCACTTTCCAGCGCGTTTCTAACATGACCTTTGTTGTGCATGCCTTAAGCTCGACTGTTATGGGACACTCGCATTTCCCTGTACTGTTCGCACAATAAAGTTTTTTGTCATTCCCAAGATGGCCGCTTGAGTTTGCGGTCTAGTCGTTTGCCCCCATGCGACTGATCACTTCCTTTATCTAGGACACACCCCTGCCGGCCTGTCACGGAAGCCTGAGCCTAATAGGATCCCGGTCGTGCCTGCGCCCCGACTTTGTAAGTACATAGCGCTTTCTGGGGTGTTAACTTTGTACAGCAGCCTCTAAGGTACTCAATACTTTCCCTAATCTTTTTTAGGGCGAGCGCTCCACGGCCCCCAGGCGAACCCGTACAGCAATCGCTGTCCCCCAGGGGGTGAGTCTCACCATCACGGGCTCCGCAACCATCAGTACGAGCATCGTTGGGATATACTTAGCCATTAGCACTAGTATCCGTGGGATTAGCGTCGTTACCACCCGCCCTTTAGCCTCCCACCACGTAATTTGCATACCATGCTTACAAACGTCTTCAGAGGGCTGGGGACGACAGTGCATTTTAACGATATTTTCGCTCGGTAACATATCGCGATCCCTTGCCATTGAGCACTTCGTGAAGCACATTATAGCAATTGGCACACATGGTGTTTGCACAGTATCACGTATTTTGGTAACCCTAATACGATAAGGCATGATCTCCTCCTGAGATTTTCTGTGTGAGCACACATTGATTTGGCCATCACAATAGACGCACGGTTTCCCATAGGAGCCTAACAGCACCCAATTTTATATGCTGGAATGTTTTATGTGTCTGTGTTGTCCTTCTTTTCTCTTTTCTTTTAGGTACCGCAACAGTGGGTCCACTCCTCTTAGGGACCCAATGGAATTGCTTGGTGATGTACTTATAATTTTTGAATCACCTATTATGTAGTAGAGTTTATCATATATTTTTTGGAGCACTTTCTCACCTGGTCCTGATGAATTGCCACCGACCCGGAAGGGCATAGAGCAAGAAACATGTCGACCTTTTTACTTCCCTAGGGAGCATTATAATCCCTCGAGGGGTCACCTGTTTTTACTTAGGCTGGTATACCACCAGAATAAAATGGTTCATCGTTTGGCAATACCATACCTATTTTAACTCACTACACCACCACTCACTACACTTGTTGCACCTACCCCCACGCACCAATACGGCTGTCTCTAAAAAGATCTCCGAAAAAGAGCCCCTTCGCGGGAGCCCGTCGGGCATTGCAGCGCCGGCCCGACGAGGAGCACAGCCCTATGATGAAGCATGACACCTTGCTAGGTGTGTGAGGGCATTCTATAGAGACTAATCGCTCTCCCCCCTTTCTTAACCCCCCTTCTCCCAGAGGAACTGCACTCCTGGTTTTGGTCTCGATTCCTTGGAGCACGGTGCAGGACCTCATTAAAAAGCTCTTGGTTCCTCCCTTTTTTGATACATTTTGGACCCTCATAGCACCTCTTCAGAAGACTCCTGGACCTGTGGACATTACAGAAGAAGGGCTATCTTGACCGCCCTGCTGCTTGAGGCATGACTTGCCCCCTAGATGACTGCCCTGCTGCTACCACAGGACTGCCCTGCTGCTCTGCCTGCTCCTTGAGGACTGCCCTGCACTCCGAGAAGGAAGAATAAACCTGCTCCCTTCACCCCAGGAAAACCTGAGTGGCTCCACGGGTCAGTTGGCTGACTTCCTGTCAGAGCTACAGAGACACCACAAGCTTCAGAGGACTCCCTGCAAATGCCCAGCTGACCTGCTTCACCTGGACTTAACTGGACCTTCAACTGGACCTGCCTTAGCCCTGCTGGCCTCTGCTAGTGTGAGTCCCTTGTCCCCAAAAGGTACTTCTCCAGGACTTAGACCCTGGGCTGGCATCAGAGTGCACTCTTCTACACTCAAATGTGAATGGGCCCCCTCATGCCGAGACTCTGCTGCCCGCAAAGGCTTCACACTACAGTGACCGCTAGTGACACCTGGCAACACAGGATCTGCATTTTATGCTACAGCAACGACAGCTGGTTGTCACCACCAATGTAAAGCTCCAGCAACTCCTGTCATCCACAATGCCTGAAAGTCTCTTTACTGTACAGCAAAAGCAGCCTGCACCACCCTGCTTGCTTTTAATGCCACAGCGACCATCCGCAACACTTTCCCTGCTCCTCGCGGTCACCTCAACAGCAAACAGAACTCTCCGTGCAGGAGTTTGAAAAGGTAACTTTTTCAGTTGGACTAACCTGGTCCCTATAATCGACCTGCACTCCCTTGCAGTCGTCCTGAACTTGTGACTTTCTCCCAAGCTAGCACGACCAGATGACTACCAGTGGCTCTTTGTACTTTTAGGTGCTATTTTTAATAGCAATTTTAAAATGTAATATCTGATTGCGTTATGGTCGCTCTGGTATCATTTTGTTCACTAAAAGTGTACTCTATTTTTCTAAATTGGTTTGGAGTTTTCTTGTGTTGTGTTTTCACTTTATTACTGTTTTGTGCTGCATAAATACTTTACTTATTTCCTTTAAGTTAAGCCTGATTGCTTTTGTGTCACGCTACCAGGTTTATTTAATGTCTTTTGTGGTTCACCTTGACAAGGACTGTGGTTGTTGCCTAAGTGGGGTTTCCGCTCCACTTCACCAAAAACCCAATTGCTTACAGTCAGCACTCCATCTTAAAACCAGTTTACCAAGCACTGAACGTCAGTGTAGATTACCACTTACTACATATTATTTTAACGGAGGAAAGGGTACCTTCATTTTGGAAGCCCCCACTTCGCTCTGTTTAAAAGGCAGTATGACAATATGCAGGTGCTTAGTGATCAATTTTAATAAATTAGGAATTACAACAAACTGTAGTAGTACATTTTTTGGGAGTATATTTTTTGCAAATCTGTTTTGTTTTACTGATGTGCAGTGGTCGATAGTAGTAGCACTAACCTAATCACAATTCTAGTTTTAGAGACAAAACCAGGTCCCACACTCCTCCGTTTCAGGAAACGACTCAAGACTATTCTGTTTAGGGAGGCTCTGGACACAGCATGATGCCCCTCCAAGTGGTGTATTTGTGACTGCTGGTAGATTTTGGCCACTCTCTTGAAGTGCTAAAAGACATGCCAGTGATTATGCGCTCTACAAATCCCAGCTAACATAACATAACAGGTCCCATCAACAAGGACTATTACCCTGACTTCATTGAATGTGCTTTACTGAAACGTCTGATGAAGAATGGGTATTAACCCTTTTTTTCCCCGATTGTGATGTTTTATTATAACCTATGATGTTGCCTTATATGAAAGATTTCTTACACTTCATTTGCATTTTTTTAAAAATTATGTAAGTATGTAATAATCCATTTTAGATGGTGCATGTTTCCAGCAAGAAAACGTGTTATTGAACAATTTGTTTACATATACAATTGTATCTTCTGTAGGTGGTTGTAATGTAAAAGTCAAAGACATTATGACAAAAATAGACAGTCGAGTTTTTTTAATGAAAGAAAAGGGAACATGCTAGGGGCATTCAAAATGGCTCAGCCTACTTCACTAATGATATTGAACTACTGAGAACTCTCATTTGTCTTCTCCTGGAGTGGCAGTATTAGGAAAGATGGGTCAAGCCAGAAAACATTCCCATCAATGGATTTGGACCCTACAGGCACATAGGAATTCTTTGTAGGCATTTAAAAGTTTAAACTAGTGGGAGCATGCCTATGGTGTCAGTCCTGATTCATGCCTCAGCGACCCGCCCCTTATTGAGCCTTCCAGCAGAGAATGATCATGCGCTTAACTCTGTCACGTTGTCCTGGGATCTGAATTCCACTAGCTTTTAAGGATTACCTTTATATTTAGGTGCAAAGCAAAGAGGTAATCCCTAAGCCGTGGGTGTTACCGTAAATTGATCACTACCCTGCAAGCCTCTTTCAGCTCAGCAGATTTGCAAGATCACTGATTCAACTCCCAATCTTGATCGATAGAACAGCTGAAATGCACAAGTACCAAAGACGATTCAAGGAGTGCCCTGGCCTGACCACTTCGCTGTACTACATACCTCCCTGATCCTCCTCTCAGAAATCCCCCACTTTAGCCTTTTCATTTGCCCTAATGGGGTGATTAGCAACCAATACCTGCCTGTTGAGGACTATTTTCTACCACACTTGTTCATTACTTTTTCTGGGCATTAATAAACAATAAATTCCCAGTGTATTTACTGGCAACGTCATTGTGATGCACCAATATTTTAAGCTGTGTATGGGTGCTCAAATAATGCAACCTCGTGTGGTACCAGACCCATATTGATGTTCTACTAATAATTTATGGTACAGAGAACAATATTCTTGTAATTGCACAAATGCTCACAAAACTAAACATAAACATGGAAGTAAATCTGAAAACATGTAGAGCTGAACAAAGAATTATTAAATCAATGCAATATATTTGTACCAATAGAGTGACAATTAACCATTCAGTATAAACATATGGTGCTCCATAAGTGCTAAGTGTGCTTGTGCAGTGCATCAAAAAGTGACTATATGGGGCCGATTCCGATCCGGGAAATTTTTTTCCCGTACGACTCGTATCCGTATTTTTTTACGTTCGAACCGTACAAGTCCCATCCAACCGGTGAAGTACCATTCGTACATAACAAAATACATACAAATCGTATCGGGAAAAGGTCTACGAGACGTCCCCGGACAGTTTTACGTACAAGTCGTAAAACTGAAGTCCGAGCGCACAAGTTCGATCCGTACCGGCGTTCCGAATACACAAGCGTATGGAAAACGTCCCGTACGGAGCGAACTTTGTACGACCCCTACCCCGGGTACACTTGTGCCCGGGGTATGAGTCGTTCGGCCCGCCCAGCCTCCCCCCGCATATGTCCGCACTGAACCCCCCGCGTATGTCTGCACCGTACCCCCGTGTATGTCTGCACCGTACCCCCCGCATATGTCCGCACCGTACCCCCATGTATGTCCGCACCGTACCCCCCCACCCGCATATGTCCGCACCGTACCCCCACCCGCGTATGTCCGCACCGTACCCCCCACCCGCGTATGTCCGCACCGTACCCCCCCACCCGCATATGTCCGCACCATACCCCAGGCGTACCACAATCCCCGCGTATGTACAGATCGTACATATGCGACGATTGGGGTACGCCTGGGGTACGGTGTGGACATACGCGGGAGGGTACGGTGTGGACATACGCGGGGGTACGGTGCGGACATACGCACCGTACATACGCACTGTTGGCCTATGTACGGTGCGTACCCCAACAGGGCGTATGTACGCACCGTACATATGCAATGTTGGGGTATGCACGTACATGATGACACGTACGATGTGGTTGATGACGTGTACGTCGCGTACCGGGCCCCCTTTTCGTCATGCATCGCAGCATACTTAGCTTTTTTGGCTCCCGTAAAAAAATAGCCATGCGGAGTGCTGTAGGTACGAATCGTACTTGCTGGTCCGTGCAATGCTGCCTAAATTCTTACGGACCTCGCGTTCGCGCTGTCCCGGATCAGACTTATACGTGTCTTTTAGCCGTACGGTCTTTTGTCCGATTCGTATGGAAATAGGATTCCTGTACGAATCGTACTTGCTAGTTCGTTCGGTTTATTTACCGGGTACGAGTCGTATGGAGAAAACGCTCCATACGACGATTCGTACCCGGTTTCTCCATGATCGGAATCGGCACCTATATGTACACAAAATCAGAAAATTGCAATTCTCTTAGTAAGCCTACTGGTTATATCACAATTTGTTTTCTCTCTTCAGTGGGCTGATAGTCCTATGTCCGTAGATGCCCGACAAGTAAACATTACTATGCAGACAACATTAAAAAAATAATTGACGTTTCGATCCTCTTAAAAGGCATGTACTTTCATTATATCTACATGGGTCTTCATCAGGACTTGGTATGGTACAACCTGGAGTCTCAAAAAAATACTTGTTAGACCTTCAGAAACCACAGCGTATCCTCAAAAGTATCAGGTTCTGGATTTCAATGGAGTTAGAAAATAACTGGATGTGCTCATTTCACATAAAACTCCCCTGCATGGATGGCGCCCAAATCAAATGTCAGATGCACGTTGTTTAATTTCTTCATATCCCGAATTAAATTCACTCATAAATACTGGATCTGCTTCACTCTGTGGCAATCAGCAAGCAACTTACTAGTAGGTTATGCATTACTAGACACAGTGTCATGTGTGTAAACATGTTTTTAATTCTTTCATGTCAGCAATCAGTAGGAAAACAACTCGAATATGTTGACCATAAATGTGGAAAGCCCTAAATTCTCAAAGTCCACTGAGTTAAAATGACACCTTAGATATGTAGCTTCACATAGGTGAGGAATGATTAAAGACCAGAACTGTGTTTATGTTCACTATATGTTAGTCAAAAATGTAATCCACTTCTGACAATATATATTTTCTGTTTCTCAAACAGAGAAATCCTGTAGCCTTGTGGATTAAATAACCAAATACTTTCATGAAATTATATATATGGGTGAGGCAGCAGTAACTTATGTTGGTCAAAAGTTTCTAAAGTAATTGCTATCTAACAATTAAGGGTTGTGTGAAATTAAAGCTTCACTGGCTCAGTTGGCTGACCTTTACAACCTTTGCACTGATTGAAGTTTAGGAATTCCAAACAACTTTGTCTTTGTGGAGAGTTTCCGGCAAAAACATTTTATTGCAGCCGAAAATTAATGTAGAAATGAAATTTCTCTCACTAAAGTTATTTTATTCATTTTTTTATTTCCCTGAAAATATATTTTTTTTTAGTTTGTTTTCAACCGTGTTTTTAGTTATACTTTTGTACTTCGCAAAGTTTGCAATGTTTTAAAAATATTTCAAGTAGTTTGGAAGAGAAGTAGTGCAATTCTGCATACCCCTCTAGAAAATTCCTCAATGTTTCACACATTGTGTACAAGAGTTCAAAGGTCATTATTGGCTAATCTGTTGTTTTATTCTTTCAAGGTGTCAAGATAACAGTTATCGAAACTTGCGATGTGCCATGATGCCAGAGAGAGACCTGAATACAAAGCTGTTCGACGAACACATTAAGTCTAAAACTCGGTATGCCATTCCACCTTATTACAGCTATATACACCCCCCTGGGGCGTACATTGTTTGCCTACCTTGGCACAGTCTTTGCCAGACATGGAGGCTTTTTAGAACCATTTCCCTCTCTTCCCAGAAAAAAGGTGTGTACCATATAGAAGATCAGTCAGGTAGAAATTGAAATCACCTGCTCCGTGGAGGGCGGCTTGTAGTGCTTCCTTAATCCCCACCCCTGAGGGAGAGTGCTGTTCCCACGGATAGTGCCCATCCCTCGTGTTGGGTCAAGGAGGGATTTGCCATTGCCCCCATGCAAAAACATCCAGGATAAGACCAGCAAAACGCTATTGTGATTTCTCTCTTTTGCCTGCAAATTTTTTAACGCAACACAAACGCTGATGCACAATTTACAGCCTTTCCAGTAACCCTAGTTCTTAACGGCAGGCTGCATATTTTCAGGCAATACCATGCTACCCGAGAAGCCTGCAGTAGGTGGAGCCTAGATTCGTGGGGAATAGGCATCATGGCTTGATAAGCATTGCATAAATATATGGGCTACCACCAGGCGATAGACCCTGTTACCTCCCCGTGATAGCCTTTTACCTTTCTAATATTGATGTTACAGGTGTCTCTGCAAACAAAACCAAAATGGAATGGATTACCTAAACTACCTGGGTGATTTTAACGTGCTATTTTCACCGAAATACATATAGTTATAGTGTGGTATTTTGATATAGTTTTGTAGTGGGTAGTGCTGTTTGTGGTAGCAAAATCATTTGATATGTTTTACATTGGTTAAAACAATAGGATCCTTAATTTTTGAGCTGTAAAACGGGTCGTCTACCGGAAAAAGATATGAAGCGAATCACACAGGTACACTACAAAATATGATTCGTACAGGATAAACCAGGGTGTGCAAAAGGGATTCAAGCATGTATTGTAGAGACCCAGGGGCCGATTCCGATCCTGGAGAAACCGGGTACGAACCGTCGGTCGGAGCGTTTTCTCCGTCCAACTCGTACCCGGTAAAAACACCATACAAACATGCAAGTACGATTCGTACGGAAACACCATTTCCGTACGATTCGTACAAAACACCGACCGACACAAAAACACATACAAATGTGATCCGGGACGGCGCGTACGCGACATGCGGATGGAGTCAGGCAGCTTTTTACGTACCAGCAAGTACGATTCGTACCGACAGCACTCCGGATGGCTATATTTTTACGGCACCGAAAAAGTGCCGGAAAAGCTAAGTACGCAGCGAAGCGTGAGGAAAATGGGGCCCGGTACGCGCCAAACATCCCCCCCAGCCCCCCGTATGTACGCGCCGTACCCCCAGCCCCCCACGGACGGACGTGCCGTACCCCCAGCCCCCCGCGGACGGACGCGCCGGTCCCCCACCCCACCTGTGTATGTACGGCGCAGACCCCCACCCGTGTATTTACGGCGCGGACCCCCACCCGTGTATGTACGGCGCGGACCCCCACCCGTGTATGTACGGCACGGACCCCCACCCGTGTATGTACGGTGCGAACCCCCACCCCCGTATGTACGGTGCGGACCCCCACCCCTGTATGTACGGTGCGAACCCCCACCCCCGTATGTACGGTGCGGACCCCCACCCCATATGTAAAACCGTCCGGGGACGTGTCGGACACTTTTTCCGACCCGAGGACGTGTCGGGGTATATTCCCAATGCGATTCGTATGGTGTTTTTTACATACGAATCGTACTTGCCAGTTTGTACGGGACTTGTACGATTCGTACGTAAAAAAATCCGGATACGATTCGTTTTGGGAATATTTCTCCAGGATCGGAATCGGCCCCCCAATATGTTGCTGGTATGTGCCTCACAAATGGCTACACCCAAAAGCCATTGGAAGAGAGATAATGTAGGTAGTTGGTGGAGGTTCGTACCCTTTTTAGTCACGCAAGGATTTATTGCAAATGGTGTGTTCCGTTGGACAATAAAAAATCTCTTTATTGTCTTGTGTAGGCAAGTTAATATTGCAAAAGAACAAAGAAAAACAAACAGCCGCTGGGGGTCGCGCAACTAGTTACGCGACCCCCAGCGGCTGTTTGTTTTCCTTTGCTTTTTTGGTTCAATGTGCAAAAGAGTATGAAGAAATAGAGGCTTCAAAGTGTCAAAGGAGGATCTTCAGTAGAAGAAGAGAAAGGAGCTGAATTACTAGAAAATCAACACCTCATCTTTACTCATTTAAAGTGCAGGGCTCTTGACCAGCTGCATTCATAGTTTCAAGACTGTCTCAACTTTTCGACACAACTTGAGCATAGTCATATTTTTAAGTAGATTTTGCTGTGTGTCTCTATTCATGAAGGATTAACTCCTACTACCTCTTTTGAAAGGAGGGTATATGCCCACCTGGGAGGTATATTGTTAGGTGGTAATACAGTTTACCAAAAAGCAATTTCAAAACGTAGTGTAAGAGTGATCGTAAATAGATACATGTTCATATATTGTCCTAGGCAGAGGCTCTCTTCTCTGAATCTAAGTTGCCATGTAGAATCTGTGTAGTCATGGCCCTCTTTGTATCCCCAGTGATGTGTATTGAACCATGTGCGGGCACTTATGTAATTGTCTGTTGGTGCAGGAAAAGGTAAGGCAACTGCCTAATTTGACTTCCGTAATGCACCCTTATAATGATTGCTGGTGGGGCTATCCCATCCCAAGATGCCCATGAAAAAAAATACAATGAAATACCCTAACGCCTTCTTCTCCCAACTGAAGAATGCACAAAGATGTTATGTCCCAGGGGATCCATAGAAGCACAAAGACTGTAGTAAGGAACCAGGAAACGGATGATGTCTTGAGTAGATTTATTGAGAGGTTCCATGGAAGAGGAGCTATCTTGGAAGCAGCCAGCTCCAACAGACACCAACTCAAGAATAATCAATGTACATTCTAGAGTAACTAAGCAGCAGGAGAACATTCTTAAAGGAACCAATACATTACAATTAAAGATAAACTATAACAAGGGGATTCATTAAGCAGAGTAAACATTATCTAACTAAACGGATTACTACATTACCTTCCCTTCTCCTAAGAAAAAAAATAAAAAGTTTAATCTCAATACCTAGCAGGTATAACTACATTACGGGAACTCCTCCTGGCATTCCCTGGGACAGATTCTGTCCCGAGCGAAAAGCTACTATCATGCTTGGAGGATACATGCTGAGCAGGATATTGAATTTTGGCAACCTTTTCTTAAGTTCCACCAAAATCCACCTTTGACTTGAATAGCATTCCCCACCATCTTAATTACCTTGACAGGTGGACCGAATCTGCTTTCACCTTTATTAACATGAATAGACTTCTTGATCTTAACAGTATCCCCAACTTTGAGGATAGAGGTCTTCGAACCTTTCTTAGTGTCGAAACAATCTTTCTGCTTAGCTTGGGTGAAAGAAACATTACTTTTAACAATAGACATCAATTACTGTACATTTGACTCAGCATTAATCCACTTAGACATCCACCCTGGACGAAAAGAAGTAGTAGGCTTCCTTCCCCTCATCAGTTCAAAAGGGGACACTTTGGTGGATGAATGTTGGGTGGTTCCATAGAACCATATCATGCTCTTAAGGAATTTGACAATATCATGGTTGCTGGCTTTAGCCCATTTCACGCAGTCCCCAATCACTCGATTCATCCTTTCAACAAGTCCATTCCCTTGAGGATGATAAAGGGAACTCTTTATAAGTTTTACACCAGAAACAGACGAGAAAGATTCAAAATCCTTACTGATGAACTGTTTCCCATTGTCTGAAACAAGTAGTTCAGGAAATCCTTCTCTACACCAGACCATGCTTAAAAAATCAATAATGCGTTTAGTGTCAGCTTATCTAACCAGTTTGTACTCAGGCCACTTGGATGCGTAGTCAACCAAAACCAAAATAAATCTTGAATAACCATTGAGTGTCATATAAGGTCCCATGACATCTACACCAAGTTTGACCCAAGGACGGTCAGGACACTCAACAGGCATAAGAGGAGAAACCTAAAATTTAAGGGACTTGTCTGATGATTTGCAAATACAACAATCCGTCACAAACTCATCAATCTCTGAGTCCATTCATGGCCACCAAAATGTGTCACGAATACGACGCTTGGTGGAAGAGGAACCCAAATGTCCTTCATGAGCTCTAACAATAATCCCATTCCTGAACAAGTGTGGAGGAATAAGTTTGTCATTATGCAACAAAATACCATCTTCCATAGAAATTTCATCCTCAATTATAGAAAATGGTTGAAGTGAAGGAGGCAGAACCTTTTCTCTTGGCCACCCGCTCCTAACAATATTACATACATCTTGAAGTATACAGTCATTGGAAAATGCTACTCTCCATTCATCCTCAGAATAAAACTTGAGCTCAGGAATGTCCACATCTGCCACAAGACAATCTTCACAATCCTCTTCAATGAGGTCAGAAAAGGAAACTTCATCCTCTTGAAAATCTGTGGGAGGAAAATGAGAAAGAAAGTCTGCCCTCCCGTTCTTACCCCCAGAGATGTGTCTGATATCGAATTGATATTGCAACAACTTGGTAACCATTCTCATGATTCTGGGAGTGCAACACTTACTCAGACTACCACCCAAGATATTGACAAGAGGCTTGTGGTTAGTCTGAAGTAAAAAACGCTTTCCCCACACATATGGGTGAAACTTTTTAATGGCCCATGAGCAGGCCAACAATTCCTTCTCAATGACTGAGTATTGCAATTCAGATTCTCAGTACTCTAGATGCAAACCCAATGGTTTTCTCTACTCCATCCTCCACTTGTGTCAGGGTGGCACCTAATCCCACTTGACTAGCATCAACGGTTAAACAGCATGGTAAACTAGGGTCAAAAGGTTTGAGCACAGCACTTTTTCTTAAGAGATCTTTAACTTCCCCAAATGCGGACACACATTCATTGCTCCAAGCAAATCTAGTCCCCTTTTTAAGGAGATTACTGATGGGGCAGACGGATGTATGAAGTTACAACGCATGCTGTTACAACGCATGCTGTTACAACGCATGCTGTTACAACGAAAGTTTTACAACGCGAGTGCATTGACAACGCAGGACATTACAACGCAAGTCTTTACATCGACTTGCACTAGATGGCGTGCTAACATTAAAAAAGTGTAATTTACTATTCCAACTCCAGTCCACGTAACAGTAGGGAAGGTGTTGGGATAGTAAACTACACTATTTTTAATGTTAGCACGCCATCTAGTGCAAGTCGATGTAAAGACTTGCATTGTAATGTCCTGCGTTGTCAATGCACTCGCGTTGTAACAGTTTCGTTGTAATGGTAGTGCGTTGGAAAAGTTGCGTTGTAAAGGTTGTTCCCCGGGGCAGACTATTGTGGCATAATGGGGAATACACAAAGACCCAAAAGAGATTTTCTCCAGTTTTGTCAGTGGGAGTGGAAGCATTGGTAATGGCCTCCAGGAGACCAGGTCTAGGTGTAACACCATCTTGAGTGAGAATATGACCTAAGTATTCTACTCCGGTACGAAAAAGTTTGCATTTTTCTAGTTTTAAAACAACTCCATGTTGCTGAAATAAACCCAACACTTTGTGCAAAATGAGGTCATGTGAAGAAACATCCTTGGCAAAGATCAGTACATCCTCTTGAAAAACGAGGACTCCGTCAACTCCCTTAAGGATGTTGGACATCACCCTCTGAAATACCGACGCAGCCGGTGCTAAGCCAAAAGGCATGCGTCGATTGAAACGTGCCTCGAGGGGACACAAAAGCAGTGAGATGACGGGAATCCGGATGCAACTCAAGCTGGTGATATGCGCTGGCCAGGTCAAGCTTGGTGAAGAATATGGCACCTTTGGTGGATGCAAACAGATCAATCATTTTCGGAAGAGGGATGTGAGTCAACCCAGATCTCCTTAATGAGGGACCTTAAGTCAACACACACCCTGAGTTGAACACACCTCTTCCTAGCAACAACCAAAGGCGAAAACCAAAGGGAGGACTCAGTATAGCAAAAGGATTCATGAAGCAGAGTAAACATTATCTAACTAAACGGATTACTATAGACTCTTGGCAAGCATGATGTCTTTTAATGCCTACAGCATGTGAGCACCCAACATCACTTCTGAGGATGCTGATCTCCTTCTTTTAATGCTTGGCTCTGCTTGCCGCTTCAAGGAGAGTACACCTCCATTAACTCTTCAGAATAGAACACTGCTTACAGGCAAACCCAATTTTCCACTCTGGTCCATGTTGCCCACTGGAGCCTCCAACTCCCATGCCAGGCAAGAGGGGGACATAAACGAGATCATGCGCTTCAGTCCGGTGGGACCTCTGCAGCAGTCGATCACTGTCATCGGACGGAGAGACTGGGAAAAATCCAAATGCATGAAAAGATATATGGGCATATCCACACACAAATTAAAACACCCTAACATAGTTTCCAGGTTAAAATGTAATGTCAATTGCACTAGGGTTTCTGCCTGGGAGGTGGGTCCACCGGGGCTGGTGCACATTAAGACAGTACTAGACAGCCTTCTTAGACCATCAGTACAGCAAAATGTTGATGTCATTTAAAGTCTCAACTATGTAGCTAGGGGAAAGAGAGCTTCAAAACAGAAAAGATTAATTATGCTACGGGGTTCCAAAAATCTTTGGACTGGAACTGGATAACACCTCATTAGTAAGAACCGTGACAATCAGGAAAAGCATAGGGGTAATATGTACTCAAAAGCAACAGCTCTAATTAGCACATTCCCATTAACACCCTCCTGCGGTTTTCCGATATGCATCTTAACTGACATGTTTTATGGTGACTGGTGAGTGTACCCCTCTGATAAAATATGTTACTTGGAAATTTATGAGGCAGTCAAACACTTGAATATTCTGTGCAGCCATTACAACATAGTATTTTCTAAGTGACCATTTCATATTTGTTTTTTTATGTTTTTTTCTAGTGCCTTGCTCCAGACCTTTGACTTGAGAACTTCAGATGAGACCCTTTACGAAAAATATGAATCTCCTGCAGATAACTATGTAAACGGGTATGGCACACACCCCTTGTGGGGATTTAAGGATAAACCAAATATTGTGTCTCTGCAAAGAAAAACTTCATTTCTTTTTAGGTCTAGCATTAGTTCAGACTTTTTGATTCTGCCTAATTATATGTATAATGTACTGTAAGAAATTGGGTTACTATTTGGGGAGGGTGACTAGCCACCTCAAGGAATAATTACAACCCTTGTAAATCCTCCAGGTTACTAATTTAACCTGAGCTCACCCCCCTGTAAGCAATGTCACAGACAAGACAGGCTTAAATTAGGACAATGTGTAAAGTATCTATGCAGTACTAAAACAGAAATGAAGTCAAAATTGAAAACAATACAAATCCCAAACCGAAGTAGAAGAATAGATTAGAATTTAATGAATAAATGATGACACTAAAATGACCACAGTTCTATATGGGGAACAGGAGATATGACTTTTAAAAGTTTTAACCCCTTCGCTGCAAGGCCTTTCCCCCCCCTGTGCTAAGCCTGTTATTTGCTATTTGGGGTAGTTCGCGCTTAGGCCCCTGTAACTTTTTGACCACATAAGGTATCCATGCCAAATTTGCGTCCTTTTCTTCCAACATCCTGGGGACTCTAAAGGTACCCAGGGTTTGTGAATTCCCCAGAAATTAGCCAAAATACAGCTAAACTTTGTTTCTTTTGGGAAAAATTGGAAAAAAGTGCTGCAAATGAAAGTGTCTGGGTTTTTCCCTACAAATGGTATCAAAAAACGGTTTGTGGGGCTGAAATCACCATTTTCCCAGCTTTTAGGGAATGACAGACTTTTGTCAGAAAAACAAAAGATTTTACACAGTTTTGCCATTTTTCTGGGACATAGCCTATTATTGCTATGTTTTGTGCTTTCAACCTCCTTCCGGTTAATGGTAGACATGGGTATGAAAGCAATAATGGATCCTGGAAAGCTATACATTTTTGAAAAGTAGACAACATTCTAAATTCATCAAGGGGTCATTTGTGTAGATCCTTCAAGGTTTCTTTATAGAAACTAACAGTTAAATATAGGAAGAATTGAAAATTAGTTGGAAAAAACAGACTTTTGTGTCAACGTTTTCACCTGTAACTTCTTCTTATTATGACATCTCTTTGAAAGCAATATACTGTTACATCCGCTAGACTTTTCTGGTTGTGGGGATACATAGGACTTGTAGGTTCACCAAGAACCAGACGAACCCAGAGCCAGAAACTGAGCAGCGACTTGCAATAGTTTTTTATTATGTACCGAGTATATAGCAATTATTCTGGGAAAATGTATACATGGAAAAATCGGTATGAAAGACACCTATGTATTTCTGAAATGGGAACAAAATATAGAGTTTAGAAACAGTAGATATTTTCACATTTCCGAAATTGGGAATACTCATACTAGCATGAAAATTATCGATCATTTTCAAAATTACTTTTTTTTTACACATTGTCTTTCATTTGGAAGGCAGAAATGCATCGTAAGTCAATAGGTAATAACAGTTGCTTTACAAATCTGAATTACCCTAAGTCTCCCGATGAAAATGGTACCTCACTTGTGTGGGTAGACAGAGTGCCCGCAACAGGAAACAGCTCAAAACACAACGTGACCAACACCACATTTTCACAATGAAAAATTACCCTTTTTTTTCAAAGTGCCTTGTTGTAGTTTTTTAACCCTAGCTCTGCCGGCACATAGGGACACCTAGCAAACCTATACATTTTTTAAAACTAGACACCCAGGGAAATCCAGGATGGGGTGACTTGACTTGCTCTCACCAGGTTCTGTTACCCAGAATCCCTTGCAAACCAAAAAAAAATGTTTTTAAAAACCCATTTTCCTCGCATTTCTGTGGTGGAAAGTTCTGGACTCTGCGTGGATCCACAAATTTTCACGCACCCCGCGTTCCCCAAAGTCTTCTAAGAAAAATGCTACCTCACTGGTGTGGGTAGGCCTAGTACCCGCAACAGGAAACGGCGCAAAACGCAACGTGGACACACCACAATTTCACAGTGAAAAATGACCCTTTTTTGGCAAACTGCCTAGCTGTCGTTTTTTAACCCTAGCTCTGCTGGCACCTAGGGAAACCTAGCAAACCTAAATATTTTTGAAAACTAGATACCCAGGGGAATCCAGGATTCGGTGACTTGTCTGGCTTTCACCAGGTTCTGTTACCCAGAATCCCTTGCAAACCTAAAAATTTGTCAAAGAAAACACATTTTCCTCACATTTCTGTAGTGGAAAGTTTTGGAATCTGCGTGGATCCACAAATTTCCACCCACCTCGTGTTCCCCAAAGTCATCAGAGAAAACTGGTACCTCACTTGTGTGGATAGGCCTAGTGCCCACAACAGGAAATGGTGCAAAACTCAACGGGGACACACCACAATTTCACAGTGAAAAATGACCCTTTTTTTGGCAAACTGCCTAGCTGTAGTTTTTTAACCCTAGCTCTGCCAGCACCTAGAGAAACCTAGCAAACCTATACATTTTTGAAAACTAGATTCCCAGGGAAATCCAGGATGAAGTGACTTGACTGCCTCTCACCAGGTTCTGTTACCCAGAATCCCTTACAAACCTACAAAATTGTAAAACAAAAAAATATTCTCCTCACATTTCTGTGGTGGAAAGTGCTGGAATCTGCGTGGATCCACAAATTTCCACCCACCCCGCGTTCCCCAAAGTCTTCCGAGAAAAATGTTACCTCACTTGTGTGGGTGAGCCTAGTGCTCGCGACAGGAAACGGCGCAAAACACAACGTGGACACACCACAATTTCACAGTGAAAAATGACCCTTTTTTGGCAAAGTGCCTAGCTGTAGTTTTTGAACCCTAGCTCTGCCAGCACCTAGGGAAACCTAGCAAATCTATACATTTTTGAAAACCAGACACCCAGGGGAATCCAGGATGGGGTGACTTGTCTGGCTCTCACCAGGTTCTGTTACCCAGAATGCCTTGCAAACCTAAAAATGTGTCCCAATAAATACATTTTCCTCACATATATGTGGTGGAAAGTTCTGGAATCTCCTTGGATCCACAAATTTCCACCCACCCCGCATTCCCCAAAGTCTTCTGAGAAAAATGTTATCTCACTTGTGTGGGTGGGCCTAGTGCCTGCGACAGGAAACGACGCAAAACACAACGTGGACACACCACAATTTCACAGTGAAAAATTAACTTTTTGGGCAAAGTGCCTAGCTGTAGTTTTTTAACCCTAGCTCTGCCGGCACCTAGGGAAACCTAGCAAACCTATACATTTTTGAAAACTAGATACCCAGGGAATTCCAGGATGGGGTGACTTGACTGCCTCTCACCAGGTTCTGTTACCCAGAATCCCTTCCAAGCCTACAAAACTGTAAAAACAAAAACCAGTTTCTTCACATTTCTGTGGTGGAAAGTTCTGGAATCTGGTGGATCCACAAATTATCACCCACCCCGCGTTCCCCAAAGTCTTCCGAGAAAAATGTTACCTCACTTGTGTTGGTGGGCCTACTGCCCCCGACAGGAAATGGCGCAAAAAAACACAACATGGACACACAACAAGGACTTGCTCTTTGGTTACAGGTTTAAGGATCATTCCATAAAGTCCTTGGTGGAACCACCCTAGGATGTTTAACCATTTAACAGCAACATAGATCTTCCCTTTTATTCTTCTTCCTTTAAAGCACAACTCCTCGTCAAAAAAAAACAAAAGTTCAGTTTTCTGACCCTCGAATGACACAGGTCTCAGGAGGAAGAAGGGTTTGAGTACCTTCCCAAGTTTCATCAAACGTTTTTTTCGTGATCATGGTTATTTTAGCACCAGAGTCAACTAAGAGCTTGATACACTTGCTTCCTACAGAAATATCAACAATGGGTTCAACACAGGATTTAGGATCACCTTCAATGACATCGCCAGCAGTATAGTCAGAAACAACAGAAACTACTTCAGAGTCAGAAGAAGACTCAGAGTCAACTATACATATAGCAGGTTTCTTAAAACTCTTTTGTCCTTTTAACTTTAGACAAACTTTTGCAAAATGTCCTACTTTTTTGCAATAATTGCAAGTGACATTGGAAGCAGGACAGCGTGATCCCTTAGAATGAGGTGGGTTACCGCATCTTAAACATACCGTAGACTCCGCATTACCTGATGTACCGGATTTAGTTGGCTTGCTAAAATTGTTGGTATTACTTTTAAAAGTTTTTTTGACAGGCTTAACAGATGAATTGAGGTTAATAGCATTAACAGGTTCTACAACTTTTTCCTCTAATTCTTTTAGAGAGACCATAGAAATTTCTATACTCTTACCTAATTTAATAGTTTCATCTAGAGACGGATCCCCCATAGTAAGTAATTTCTGTCTAATATTTTTGTCTCTACAATGTCACACAAATTGGTCTCTGATGAGTTAGTCTGTAAAGTTTTCAAACCTACAGTCTGCTGCCAACCTGCGCAAAACAGAAATATAGGAATCAATATCTTCACTTTCAAATTGCTTCCTCTTAAAAAATGTATGCCTGAGAACCATGAGGCTTGGCTGCTTGTCAAAGCGAAGTTTGAACTTCTGTACAGTTTCTCTGTATTCATCGTTCAGTGCGCCATCATCTTGAGGTAGATCTGGTAAATGCTTGAACACAGACCTTTCTTTCAAAACCTAGAGAATGTAAGAGTACACATTTCTTTCTATCTGCGCTGAATCTAGCTGCACCTATAGCTCCTAGGTTTCAAAGGCGTCATGCCAAACCTCCCATCTGCTTGCTGGTTCTCCAGGAGTGTCCAAAAATGCTGGAGGAGGATTGACTGACTGAAGGGTACACATGGTAGGTGAAAAAAAAAAGAAAAAGAAAAGACAAAATGTTGAAACGAGTATAGTGTGTGTGTATCACAGTATGAAACACACAGCTAGAAATATGGATAAAAAATATACATAAAAAGATGTGAATCTCATCGTGAAATGTGCGTTGAAGAAACATTGGTGTGTACATCACCAAGTGAAATACACAAGTATGAGATGAAACAAGGTGTGTGTGTCACCGTAAAATGCACACTGAACAAATGAGATGGTGTGTGCATCACACGCGAAGCACAGAATATGAGGAACACAAGCTGTGTGTACCAGCGATGAAACTTCCAGAAAACTGAAAAAAAAACGAAGAGTTGAACTTAAAGATGATGAGCTGTGCGCATCAGCGTTAAAATTTGTAAGCTGAGCGCAACATGAGGTTCAACTGAAAGGATGATAACAAATTGTGTCCATTATCCTTTTAAATCTGCAACTTGCATTTAAATATACGTGGAGATAAGCTGTGCGCATCAGCATTAATGCTTGCAGTCTGAGGGCGGCATTAGCTGTAGCGTGGTAGCTTGGTTGCTAGGGAACCGGACACGCTTGGAAAAACTGGCCCCTAACACAGGAAAGAACAAAGGCGTGTTGAAGGTCATGCGCAGACATGACAAGGCATCGAGAAGGAAAGATAGAGTGTCTTCATACATAGGCGCCTGCAGGCATGCAGTCAAAGACGTGCTGATGGTGACAAAGACGAAGAGAGTGCTCGCGCAGAGATGGCTGCGCTGCATGCACACAATCTCTTCTCTCGCAGCAAGGAACGTAGAAGATGCCAGATAACGGAATGCTCAGGAGAGCAAAGCAGAATTTAAAATGATGCGCAGAGTAGGCGTAATGGTGCAGCAGCGATAGGAAAATTGCACAGGGCTCGAGGCAAAGTCTTGATCAGAGCGAGGCAGAATTTTAAATGATGCGCTGGGTAGGCGTAGAGACGCAGCAGCGATAGAAAAATGCACAGGGCTTGAGGCAAAGTCTTGAGAAGCAACAGTGAAAAAGTCAGGAAAGACCACGTAGTGGGGTCGAGAACAGACGTAAAGTAAATGAAATAAAAACGCCCTACCGTGTTAGCTGACTTGAAGTGGTAGAATCTTAAAATCGCTGTTGTAATCTCTTGTGGGCAAGCACACAGGCAAGAGAGGAGTAGAGTCACATAGGAGAAAGTAAGCTGGAGACTTGAGGTGGAGATTGAAGGAGTCTTTAAACTTGAGGTTGAGGAAAACAGATCTGAGGCATGAGGCTTGAGGCTTGAAGCTTGAGAAGTCTTGATTGTAGTTAAATCTCTCAAATAAGAGATAACTTGCACGCTGGGTGGTCCATGTAACCAGGATCATTGCCAATCAAATGTAGTAAGGAACCAGGAAACGGTTGATGTCTTGAGTAGATTTATTGAGAGGTTCCATGGAAGAGGAGCTAGCTTGGAAGCAGCCAGCTCCAACAGACACCAACTCAAGAATAATCAATGTACATTCTAAAGTAATAAGCAGCAGGAGAGCATTCTTCAAGGAACCAATACATTACAATTAAAGATAACCTATAGCAAAAGGATTCATGAAGCAGAGTAAACAATATCTAACTAAACGGATTACTACAGCATGATGTCTTTTAATGCCTACAGCACGTGAGCACCCAACATCACTTCTGAGGATGCTGATCTCCTTCTTTTAATGCTTGGCTCTGATTGCCGCTTCAAGGAGAGTACACCGCAATTAACTCTTCAGAATAGAACACTGTTTACAGGCAAACCCAATTTTCCACTCTGGTCCATATTGCCCACTGGAGCCTCCAACTCCCATGCCAGGCAAGAGGGGGACATAAACGAGATCATGCGCTACAGTCCGGTGGGACCTCTGCAGCAGTCGATCACTGTCATCGGACGGAGAGACTGGGAAAAATCCAAATGCATGAAAAGATATATGGGCATATCCACACACAAATTAAAACACCCTAACATAGTTTCCAGGTTAAAATGTAATGTCAATTGCACTAGGGTTTCTGCCTGGGAGGTGGGTCCACCGGGGCTGGTGCACATTAAGACAGTACTAGACAGCCTTCTTAGACCATCAGTACAGCAAAATGTTGATGTCATTTAAAGTCTCAACTATGTATCTAGGGGAAAGAGAGCTTCAAAACAGAAAAGATTAATTATGCTACGGGGTTCCAAAAATCTTTGGACTGGAACTGGATAACACCTCATTAGTAAGAACCGTGACAATCATGAAAAGCATAGGGGTAATATGTACTCAAAAGCAACAGCTCTAATTAGCACATTCCCATTAACACCCTCCTGCGGTTTTCCGATATGCATCTTAACTGACATGTTTTATGGTGACTGGTGAGTGTACCCCTCTGATAAAATATGTTACTTGGAAATTTATGAGGCAATCAAACACTTGAATATTCTGTGCAGCCATTACAACATAGTATTTTCTAAGTGACCATTTCATATTTGTTTTTTTATGTTTTTTTCTAGTGCCTTGCTCCAGACCTTTGACTTGAGAACTTCAGATGAGACCCTTTACGAAAAATATGAATCTCCTGCAGTTAACTATGTAAACGGGTATGGCACACACCCCTTGTGGGGATTTAAGGATAAACCAAATATTGTGTCTCTGCAAAGAAAAACTTCATTTCTTTTTAGGTCTATCATTAGTTCAGACTTTTTGATTCTGCCTAATTATATGTATAATGTACTGTAAGAAATTGGGTTACTATTTGGGGAGGGTGACTAGCCACCTCAAGGAATAATTACAACCCTTGTAAATCCTCCAGGCTACTAATTTAACCTGAGCTCACCCCCCTGTAAGCAATGTCACAGACAAGACAGGCTTAAATTAGGGCAATGTGTAAAGTATCTATGCAGTACCAAAACAGAAATGAAGTCAAAATTGAAAACAATACAAATCCCAAACCGAAGTAGAAGAATAGATTAGAATTTAATGAATAAATGATGACACTAAAATGACCACAGTTCTATATGGGGAACAGGAGATATGACTTTTAAAAGTTTTAACCCCTTCGCTGCAAGGCCTTTCCCCCCTGTGCTAAGCCTTTTATTTGCTATTTGGGGTAGTTCGCGCTTAGGCCCCTGTAACTTTTTGACCACATAAGGTATCCATGCCAAATTTGCGTCCTTTTCTTCCACCATCCTGGGGACTCTAAAGGTACCCAGGGTTTGTGAATTCCCCAGAAATTAGCCAAAATACAGCTAAACTTTGTTTCTTTTGGGAAAAATTGGAAAAAAGTGCTGCAAATGAAAGTGTCTGGGTTTTTCCCTACAAATGGTATCAAAAAACGGGTTGTGGGGCTGAAATCACCATATTCCCAGCTTTTAGGGAATGACAGACTTTTGTCAGAAAAACAAAAGATTTTACACAGTTTTGCCATTTTTCTGGGACATAGCCTATTATTGCTATGTTTTGTGCTTTCAACCTCCTTCCGGTTAATGGTAGACATGGGTATGAAAGCAATAATGGATCCTGGAAAGCTATACATTTTTGAAAAGTAGACAACATTCTAAATTCATCAAGGGGTCATTTGTGTAGATCCTTCAAGGTTTCTTTATAGAAACTAACAGTTAAATATAGGAAGAATTGAAAATTAGTTGGAAAAAACAGACTTTTGTGTCAACGTTTTCACCTGTAACTTCTTCTTATTATGACATCTCTTTGAAAGCAATATACTGTTACATCCGCTAGACTTTTCTGGTTGTGGGGATACATAGGACTTGTAGGTTCACCAAGAACCAGACGAACCCAGAGCCAGAAACTGAGCAGCGACTTGCAATGGTTTTTTATTATGTACCGAGTATATAGCAATTATTCTGGGAAAATGTATACATGGAAAAATCGGTATGAAAGACACCTATGTATTTCTGAAATGGGAACAAAATATAGAGTTTAGAAACAGTAGATATTTTCACATTTCCGAAATTGGGAATACTCATACTAGCATGAAAATTATCGATCATTTTCAAAATTACTTTTTTTTTACACATTGTCTTTCATTTGGAAGGCAGAAATGCATCGTAAGTCAATAGGTAATAACAGTTGCTTTACAAATCTGAATTACCCTAAGTCTCCCGATGAAAATGGTACCTCACTTGTGTGGGTAGACAGAGTGCCCGCAACAGGAAACAGCTCAAAACACAACGTGACCAACACCACATTTTCACAATGAAAAATTACCCTTTTTTTTCAAAGTGCCTTGTTGTAGTTTTTTAACCCTAGCTCTGCCGGCACATAGGGACACCTAGCAAACCTATACATTTTTTTTTTTTTTTATAAAAAATTTTATTGAACAATAATTCGGTTACAAGCACGGGCCTACAACCACCAGGGCCGGCCGCTAGGTACAGAATGAAATATACATTTATCAAGGCTGCAGTCAAGTCCCGGGGCGCAGCCCCGTAGTGGCTCCGGATAGTTCTAAAGGAACAGGAGACTTAAGTCCAACAGACACAAAAACTAAAAGAAAAACAAAAGGCGAGGCATAAGGGCAAACAGTGCGGGTCAGGCTTCCTCCGGGGAACTCCAGTGCAGACCATTAAGCAGCCGGCAAAAGGAAGGAGTACCGGGAGGCTGGGGACGGGGGGGGGGGGGGTCAAGGGAGATGAACGTCCATATGTAGTTATTCCAAAAGGTGCCAGGGACCATCAAGGGTCAGGGGGACATGGCGATATCGGTGTCCACCAGGGGGGGCGTACAGATACCCCCGCGATACGCATTCCATTGCCCCCAGATTCTACCCCATGCCCCCGGCTTACCACGGGCCACATACACAGTCTTCTCCCTGAACATACACCAGTCCATATTCTCCTTCCATACTGATACGGTGGGCGGCCGTTGGGCGCCCCAAAGCTGCGCTATATCTCTCTTGGCAATCATGTTCCCCAGGGCCGCCCACCGAGTCTGAGCCGCGTTGTAATCATTGGGCTCCCACACATTCAGGACACAGCGACGCACCTACGGCAGCAGCGCAACCCCAGTGACCTGTCCCATAACCGTATGGACCCGGCGCCAGTAGTCCGCCACCTCGCGGCACTCCCACAGGATATGGAGAAAGGTGGCGCTGAGCCCACAACCCCGCTTACAGAGCCCGTCGTCGGAAAATCCCATCGAGACCAAGCGAGGACCCGTCACATACACCCGGTGAAGAATCTTGAGCTGTACCAACCGGAGACGGGCTGGAATGGCGACCTCCTTGGGGGACGACAGTGCAGACTGCCAGTCCTCGTCGTCCAATTCCACCCCATCCCCCGTCCAAGCCTCCCGGAGGCGCACAAAGAGGTCAGCCCGATGATTAATCAGTTTTTTATAAGTTAAAGAAATGGTACTGTCAGGGACATGTCCGTCAAGTATGCGGTCCTCGAGGGGCGAGGAAACCGGGATCTTGGTCCCCTCCCCAAAGACCGAGAGCAGGGCGTGTCGAACCTGGGCATAGCGGAAGAACTCCCTGTCCGTAAGCTCGTATTCGGCCTGGAGCGCCGCGAAAGTCTTAACCGTGCCCTTATGCCACAGGTCTCCCACTTTGCTGATACCAATCGTATCCCACTGGTCAAACCCCTTCGTAGTCCAGAGGCTGCCCAGGCGGTCGGAGGCAAACAAAGGAGTAGCACATGTTAGTCGCTCACTCCAGCCCGTGGCCGCAGTGGCAGCCCTCCAGGTCCGCACCGCAATCTTAGTAGGACCCGTAAGGGTCCGGCCAGCCGAGCGGGAGTAAAGTGCCCTGTTATAGTTCCCACTGGGAAGCAGGAACTTGTCCATCTCATATGCCGGATTCAAGCCAGGCGCATACGTGGCATGGTTAATGGCCGATAGCTGCGAGGCCCAATAGTACCTGCGAATGTCAGGAAGCGCGATGCCCCCGTCGTACCAGGGGAGAGTAAGCTTAGCAAGAGCAATACGCGCCCGCCCGTCCCACACCAGTCTCCTCTGCAGGCTCTCCACCTCCCGAAAGTAGGCCACCGGGATAACGTCGAAGGAGTTCTGGAGTGCATAGAGGAACCTGGGAAGGGACATCATTTTGAACAGCGCGGCCCGACCCAGCGGGGACAGGGGCAGCCTGCACCACCGGGCCGTGTCCTCTCGCAATCGCCGGAGTGGACGCAGGAGATTCTGCTCATAGCGAGCCACCGGGTCCAGCGAAACGTATATCCCCAGGTACTTAAAGCCGCTCAGAGATATTTGGATCGGAAGCCGAGGCGGCAGGAGAGGAGGACCACCAGAGATGGGATAGACGCAGGATTTAGACCAATTGATCGTGAGACCCGAATTGTTCCCAAAGGAAGTCAGAACGTCAAAGAGGACGTTGAGCGACTGCCGCGGTGAGGTGAGATACAGGAGAATATCGTCCGCATACAGCGAGACCCGATCTTCGAAGCCCGGGGCCCACCGGATACCCCTAAGCGAGGGCTCCCAGCGGAGCCAAGCAGCGAGTGGCTCCAGGGCGAGAGCAAAGAGCAAAGGGGACAACGGGCACCCCTGCCTCGTGCCCCTGCCGAGGGCAAAGGGCCGAGAGACCCGCCCATTCACCACCACCTGAGCCATGGGTCCCGTGTAAAGAAGCTTCACCCAGCCAATAAATCCTTCCCCAAAGCCAAATTTAGCCAAGACAGCCCAGAGGAATGGCCACTCGATGGTGTCAAAAGCCATCGTGGCATCCAAAGAAACCAGCACGGCCGGTTCGGAGAGGAGCTCCGCCCTGGCCAGGGCGCCGTGAAGACGCCGCAAGTTAAGAGCGGTGTTGCGGTGCGGGATGAAGCCGCATTGGTCCGGATGAATAAGATCGCACACGACGCTCAACAAACGATTGGCAAGGACTTTCGCCAGGATTTTAGGCTCTGCATTTAGCAGTGAAATAGGCCGGTAAGAAGTACAGCGGTCTCGCGGCTTGCCCTCCTTGGGGATCACGACTATCGTGGCCAAACGCTGGTCAGCCGGAAGGGAACCCGCTGCAAGAGACTCACGGAACATGCGACTGAGAAAGGGCGCAAGCTTATCGGGGCGCAATTTATATAGCTCAATGGGCAGACCGTTGGGACCCATAGCCTTGCCCGAGCGAAGGGAGCGGATCGCGGTCGCTATTTCATCCGCCGACAAGGGGGCGTCCAGCCGCTCACGGTCCTCAACGGACAGGCCGGGCAAGGCAATATCCCTCAGTAGAAGGCGAGAGTCGTCCTCATCTCTGTCAGTCACTGGGGAGTACACAGCCCGGAGGTGGTCGGCGAAACATTCCACAATATCATCCGGCTCAGTCACACACACACCTTCCGCAGCACGCAACTCCGGGACCACACGATTCACTCTCTCCTTTTTGTCCAGCCACGCAATCAACTTTCCCGCCTTGTCCCCGGCGTCGTACAGTCGACCCTGCTGCTCCCTATACATAGTTTTGGCCGCGTCAGTGACCAGGGACCTATATTCAAACTGTTTCAGGCTAAGAGCATGGAGCCCGTCCGGAGTGACATTCGCCTCCAAGGCCGACTCCAGCCCCGAGATGTCAGTCTCCAGCCTCACCACTGCCTCACTCTTGACCTTCTTAGCCACCACTATCTGGGAGAGGGCGTGTCCGCGGATCACGGTTTTAAAGGCTTCCCACAGGGACATTGCAGACGACACCGACCCCTCGTTATCAAGGAAGTATTGGTCCATAGCCTTAACCAGGCTGTCGCGAGTCGTAGGGTCTCGCAGGTACCATGGGTTAATGGGAGCGATCCGCCCTGCAGACCGCGACCCGGTGTCAAAAAGAAGCCACAGCGGAGAATGGTCGGAGATACCCCGCGCCAGGTGCCTGACCTCTCTAATCCGACCAGTCTGCGCCGCGGGCATAAGGAAGTAGTCTAACCTAGAGAGACTCCCATGCGCCCCCGAGTGAAAGGTGAACTGACATTGGGTCGGATGCATTAATCTCCAGCTATCCACCAGGCCGAAGGTCTCCAACATCCCACCCAGCCATGCCTGGGCAGCGGGGAGGGTCCTTGGTGGGTGACGATCCAGTTCACCCGAAACCACAGAATTAAAGTCCCCGCCCATGAGCAGGAGGCTGTCCGGAAGGTCAAGCAGCATTCGACCCAAGTCAGTGAAGGTGGAGTTCTGGAGGCCCGGGGGGACGTAGACTGAAACCAGGGTAAGGGGCTGCCCCTCCCACCTCCCAATCAAACACACATAGCGCCCTCTGTCATCCGAGACTATCTTAGTGATCTCCACCGGAAGGGAGGTTCGCAGGAGAATGCCCACCCCCCTGGAACCAGTTGTGAAACCAGAATGGGCTACGAGGCGATATCCCCCCCTGTTCATTGCATGACAAACATTACCAACCAGATGCGTCTCCTGGAGAAACACCACATCAGGAGTCAAACGACGCAAATATTGCAGCACTACACCCCGCTTAATACGGTCCCCCAACCCATTGACGTTCCATGACATAAGCCTCAACCCGTCCCCCCCCATCCCCTCCAATAGATCAAGGGTCCCCCAGCCTGCAGCACTGTTCCCAGATGTGGACAAAAATCAATACCTCGCCCTGTAAACAAAAAACACACAACAAAACAACCCCTCCTCCCCCCCAACCCCACCCCAAGTCCAACTCCCCCCACCCTGCACCCCTGCGGGCCAAAAAACCCCCCCAACTTGCAGTGTGCCTGTCGCCCCACTAACCCCATTCTACGAAAAGACCCCGGAGGAGGAAAGGGACCCGTCCCCGCCCGCCCCCCTCACAGGTCCTGGTGAAACACAATATACAAAAGAAGTAAGACCCAACTGAACAGTGCAAAACGGCAAAATCAAGGACCAAAAGTCATTCTAAAGGGGACCCGTCACCTGCGGTGCCCGCAGAGGGTCCGGGACGGCCACCTCCGTCCGGCAGCGAGTCCAGCCAGTCACTTGCGGCCACAGGAGAGTCAAAAAAGGCTGTCCGATCCCCATGTTCCATTCGGAGTTTTGCAGGGTAGAGCATCGAATACTTTAGGCCCAGCTCGCGGAGACGACGCTTCACCCCAAGGAATCCCATCCGCTGTTTCTGGACCAGTTGCGTGAAGTCCGGGTAAAAATTGATGGTCGAGTTCTCGTGACGAACCGGGCCGTGGGTCCGTGAGGCCTGCAGAATAGCGTCGCGGTCCCTGTAGTGGAATAGTTTGGCCACGATAGGCCTCGGGGGGGCCCCCGGCCGTGGCCGACCGCCCGGAACTCGATGGGCCCGCTCCACGGCAAAGAACTTACTTAGGCCAGCCGGGGACAACTGTTGCAGGATAAGTTCCTCGACCACGAGGTCAACCGGGCGGCCGTCGGAGGACTCCGGTACACCTATGACGCGGATGTTGTTGCGTCGGGCCCGTCCCTCGAAGTCCTCAAGCCGCCGGGCCATATGATCGTTGACCACCCTGATGTCTCCAAGCGCGGCCCACAGATCCGACACCTCCGCACCGAGGGTGGAGGTCCGTGTATCGAGGGCCTGGACCCTCTCGTTAGTTTTGGAGAGGTCGGCCCGGATCAAGGTGACATCAATCGCGACGGTGTCGATCTTACGGGCCAGGGCCTCGTATTGCGTGGCGATGGTTTCCCTGATGCCAGCAATGGCGCCCATAATGTCCTGCAGGGAAAGTTCCGTAGAGACGTTCGTGCCTCCCCCTGCAGCGTCCGGGGGGAGGCCAGCAGCGCCAGGGGACCCTCTGCCCTGGGTGTAGCGGTCCATGTTGTTGCTCTGGACCGCTCCCCCGCGGAGGGAGGCCTTGGTCTTGCGCCCCTCGGGACCCCCTTTGCCCCCCATGTGAACACGGTCACTCAAGGGGACCTCCAATCAAGAGGTGTAAGGGCACCAGCAAGAAGACCTCAAAATGTCGGTATAGGGGGTCCGAGGCGATAGGCACTCTAGTGGCAGGTGGAGGAAACCTCGTGCAGAGGCCCAGGAAGCACCTCGCCACCCCGAGCGCACCCGCCAGCTGGTCTCCTGAAGTCCAAAACCGAAACCGAAAGTGGTGGATCGGCAACTGGCACCGCGCTGAAGCCGCTGTTGTTCAATTGCAGCCCGGCCCCACGGGTCACCTTCACCCCGGTCACCTCCGTCGGGTGGGTCCCAAAAGTTCCGACGACGACAACTCAGGATTCCCAGGTCCGAGTTGATTTTTGAAAAGAGATATGTGCTCAGCTGGTCTTCATCTCCCAGATTCCATAAACCACATCAGGATATTCTCAGGATAAATTCCGAGGAGCAGAAAGGGTCGGGGGAGCCCTGTGCTCACGCGACCATCTTGGATGCGCGCTAGGCTCCTCCTCCCTATACATTTTTTTAAACTAGACACCCAGGGAAATCCAGGATGGGGTGACTTGACTTGCTCTCACCAGGTTCTGTTACCCAGAATCCCTTGCAAACCTAAAAAAATGTTTTTAAAAACCCATTTTCCTCGCATTTCTGTGGTGGAAAGTTCTGGACTCTGCGTGGATCCACAAATTTTCACGCACCCCGCGTTCCCCAAAGTCTTCTAAGAAAAATGCTACCTCACTTGTGTGGGTAGGCCTAGTACCCACAATAGGAAACGGCGCAAAACGCAACGTGGACACACCACAATTTCACAGTGAAAAATGACCCTTTTTTGGCAAACTGCCTAGCTGTCGTTTTTTAACCCTAGCTCTGCTGGCACCTAGGGAAACCTAGCAAACCTAAATATTTTTGAAAACTAGATACCCAGGGGAATCCAGGATTCGGTGACATGTCTGGCTTTCACCAGGTTCTGTTACCCAGAATCCCTTGCAAACCTAAAAATTTGTCAAAGAAAACACATTTTCCTCACATTTGTGTAGTGGAAAGTTTTGGAATCTGCGTGGATCCACAAATTTCCACCCACCTCGTGTTCCCCAAAGTCTTCAGAGAAAACTGGTACCTCACTTGTGTGGATAGGCCTAGTGCCCACAACAGGAAATGGTGCAAAACTCATCGGGGACACACCACAATTTCACAGTGAAAAATGACCCTTTTTTTGGCAAACTGCCTAGCTGTAGTTTTTTAACCCTAGCTCTGCCAGCACCTAGAGAAACCTAGCAAACCTATACATTTTTGAAAACTAGATTCCCAGGGAAATCCAGGATGAAGTGACTTGACTGCCTCTCACCAGGTTCTGTTACCCAGAATCCCTTGCAAACCTACAAAATTGTAAAACAAAAAAATATTCTCCTCACATTTCTGTGGTGGAAAGTGCTGGAATCTGCGTGGATCCACAAATTTCCACCCACCCCGCGTTCCCCAAAGTCTTCCGAGAAAAATGTTACCTCACTTGTGTGGGTGAGCCTAGTGCTCGCGACAGGAAACGGCGCAAAACACAACGTGGACACACCACAATTTCACAGTGAAAAATGACCCTTTTTTGGCAAAGTGCCTAGCTGTAGTTTTTGAACCCTAGCTCTGCCAGTACCTAGGGAAACCTAGCAAACCTATACATTTTTGAAAACCAGACACCCAGGGGAATCCGGGATGGGGTGACTTGTCTGGCTCTCACCAGGTTCTGTTACCCAGAATGCCTTGCAAACCTAAAAATGTGTCCAAATAAATACATTTTCCTCACATATATGTGGTGGAAAGTTCTGGAATCTCCTTGGATCCACAAATTTCCACCCACCCCGCATTCCCCAAAGTCTTCTGAGAAAAATGTTATCTCACTTGTGTGGGTGGGCCTAGTGCCTGCGACAGGAAACGACGCAAAACACAACGTGGACACACCACAATTTCACAGTGAAAAATTAACTTTTTGGGCAAAGTGCCTAGCTGTAGTTTTTTAACCCTAGCTCTGCCGGCACCTAGGGAAACCTAGCAAACCTATACATTTTTTAAAACTAGATACCCAGGGAAATCCAGGATGGGGTGACTTGACTGCCTCTCACCAGGTTCTGTTACCCAGAATCCCTTCCAAGCCTACAAAACTGTAAAAACAAAAACCAGTTTCTTCACATTTCTGTGGTGGAAAGTTCTGGAATCTGCGTGGATCCACAAATTATCACCCACCCCGCGTTCCCCAAAGTCTTCCGAGAAAAATGTTACCTCACTTGTGTGGGTGGGCCTACTGCCCCCGACAGGAAATGGCGCAAAAAAACACAACATGGACACACAACAAGGACTTGCTCTTTGGTTACAGGTTTAAGGATCATTCCATAAAGTCCTTGGTGGAACCACCCTAGGATGTTTAACCATTTAACAGCAACATAGATCTTCCCTTTTATTCTTCTTCCTTTAAAGCACAACTCCTCGTCAAAAAACCCCAAAAGTTCAGTTTTCTGACCCTCGAATGACACAGGTCTCAGGAGGAAGAAGGGTTTGAGTACCTTCCCAAGTTTCATCAAACGTTTTTTTCGTGATCATGGTTATTTTAGCACCAGAGTCAACTAAGAGCTTGATACACTTGCTTCCTACAGAAATATCAACAATGGGGTCAACACAGGATTTAGGATCACCTTCAATGACATCGCCAGCAGTATAGTCAGAAACAACAGAAACTACTTCAGAGTCAGAAGAAGACTCAGAGTCAACTATACATATAGCAGGTTTCTTAAAACTCTTTTGTCCTTTTAACTTTAGACAAACTTTTGCAAAATGTCCTACTTTTTTGCAATAATTGCAAGTGACATTGGAAGCAGGACAGCGTGATCCCTTAGAATGAGGTGGGTTACCGCATCTTAAACATACCGTAGACTCCGCATTACCTGATGTACCGGATTTAGTTGGCTTGCTAAAATTGTTGGTATTACTTTTAAAAGTTTTTTTGACAGGCTTAACAGATGAATTGAGGTTAATAGCATTAACAGGTTCTACAACTTTTTCCTCTAATTCTTTTAGAGAGACCATAGAAATTTCTATACTCTTACCTAATTTAATAGTTTCATCTAGAGACGGATCCCCCATAGTAAGTAATTTCTGTCTAATATTTTTGTCTCTACAATGTCACACAAATTGGTCTCTGATGAGTTAGTCTGTAAAGTTTTCAAACCTACAGTCTGCTGCCAACCTGCGCAAAACAGAAATATAGGAATCAATATCTTCACTTTCAAATTGCTTCCTCTTAAAAAATGTATGCCTGAGAACCATGAGGCTTGGCTGCTTGTCAAAGCGAAGTTTGAACTTCTGTACAGTTTCTCTGTATTCATCGTTCAGTGCGCCATCATCTTGAGGTAGATCTGGTAAATGCTTGAACACAGACCTTTCTTTCAAAACCTAGAGAATGTAAGAGTAAACATTTCTTTCTATCTGCGCTGAATCTAGCTGCACCTATAGCTCCTAGGTTTCAAAGGCGTCATGCCAAACCTCCCATCTGATTGCTGGTTCTCCAGGAGTGTCCAAAAATGCTGGAGGAGGATTGACTGACTGAAGGGTACACATGGTAGGTGAAAAAAAAAATAAAAAGAAAAGACAAAATGTTGAAACGAGTATAGTGTGTGTGTATCACAGTATGAAACACACAGCTAGAAATATGGATAAAAAATATACATAAAAAGATGTGAATCTCATCGTGAAATGTGCGTTGAAGAAACATTGGTGTGTACATCACCAAGTGAAATACACAAGTATGAGATGAAACAAGGTGTGTGTGTCACCGTAAAATGCACACTGAACAAATGAGATGGTGTGTGCATCACACGCGAAGCACAGAATATGAGGAACACAAGCTGTGTGTACCAGCGATGAAACTTCCAGAAAACTGAAAAAAAAACGAAGAGTTGAACTTAAAGATGATGAGCTGTGCGCATCAGCGTTAAAATTTGTAAGCTGAGCGCAACATGAGGTTCAACTGAAAGGATGATAACAAATTGTGTCCTTTATCCTTTTAAATCTGCAACTTGCATTTAAATATACGTGGAGATAAGCTGTGCGCATCAGCATTAATGCTTGCAGTCTGAGGGCGGCATCAGCTGTAGCGTGGTAGCTTGGTTGCTAGGGAATGGGACACGCTTGGAAAAACTGGCCCCTAACACAGGAAAGAACAAAGGCGTGTTGAAGGTCATGCGCAGACGTGACAAGGCATCGAGAAGGAAAGATAGAGTGTCTTCATACATAGGCGCCTGCAGGCATGCAGTCAAAGACGTGCTGGTGGTGACAAAGACGAAGAGAGTGCTCGCGCATAGATGGCTGCGCTGCATGCACACAATCTCTTCTCTCGCAGCAAGGAACGTAGAAGATGCCAGATAACGGAATGCTCAGGAGAGCAAAGCAGAATTTAAAATGATGCGCAGAGTAGGCGTAATGGTGCAGCAGCGATAGGAAAATTGCACAGGGCTCGAGGCAAAGTCTTGATCAGAGCGAGGCAGAATTTTAAATGATGCGCTGGGTAGGCGTAGAGACGCAGCAGCGATAGAAAAATGCACAGGGCTTGAGGCAAAGTCTTGAGAAGCAACAGTGAAAAAGTCAGGAAAGACCACGTAGTGGGGTCGAGAACAGACGTAAAGTAAATGAAATAAAAACGCCCTACCGTGTTAGCTGACTTGAAGTGGTAGAATCTTAAAATCGCTGTTGTATTCTCTTGTGGGCAAGCACACAGGCCAGAGAGGAGTAGAGTCACATAGGAGAAAGTAAGCTGGAGACTTGAGGTGGAGATTGAAGGAGTCTTTAAACTTGAGGTTGAGGAAAACAGATCTGAGGCATGAGGCTTGAGGCTTGAAGCTTGAGAAGTCTTGATTGTAGTTAAATCTCTCAAATAAGAGATAACTTGCACGCTGGGTGGTCCATGTAACCAGGATCATTGCCAATCAAATGTAGTAAGGAACCAGGAAACGGTTGATGTCTTGAGTAGATTTATTGAGAGGTTCCATGGAAGAGGAGCTAGCTTGGAAGCAGCCAGCTCCAACAGACACCAACTCAAGAATAATCAATGTACATTCTAAAGTAATAAGCAGCAGGAGAGCATTCTTCGAGGAACCAATACATTACAATTAAAGATAACCTATAGCAAAAGGATTCATGAAGCAGAGTAAACAATATCTAACTAAACGGATTACTACAGCATGATGTCTTTTAATGCCTACAGCACGTGAGCACCCAACATCACTTCTGAGGATGCTGATCTCCTTCTTTTAATGCTTGGCTCTGCTTGCCGCTTCAAGGAGAGTACACCGCAATTAACTCTTCAGAATAGAACACTGTTTACAGGCAAACCCAATTTTCCACTCTGGTCCATGTTGCCCACTGGAGCCTCCAACTCCCATGCCAGGCAAGAGGGGGACATAAACGAGATCATGCGCTTCAGTCCGGTGGGACCTCTGCATCAGTCGATCTCTGTAATCGGACGGAGAGACTGGGAAAAATTCAAATGCATGAAAAGATATATGGGCATATCCACACACAAATTAAAACACCCTAACGGGGGAGGAGCCAAGATGGCGACCGGAGCAGACGCTTGAGCGCCCGGCTCCGTCGGCCTTTGGCCTCGGACTATCATCCTGCTTCCTATCCTCGCCGTTTTTCGAGGTGCAACGTGTGCGACGATGCGCTGACCGCGCTGCCGCTTTCCCGGAGTCTTAGCCCGCCCGGACGCCGGAGTTCTTGGTGCTTTTGTTCTCCGCACTGGACCCCTGCTCTATTGTGGCCTTGGCCGGCCCCCTGGAAGCTCCGCAGTTACCGGACCCGCTAGCGTAAACCTGAGCCCCACGGTCCCGGTCC
Organism: Triturus cristatus; assembly: GCF_964204655.1. Classification (NCBI taxonomy): domain Eukaryota; kingdom Metazoa; phylum Chordata; class Amphibia; order Caudata; family Salamandridae; genus Triturus; species Triturus cristatus. The sequence continues at coordinate 277,325,218 of NC_140580.1, read as the reverse complement.
CACCTCACACCACGGACTGTCGCCAGATGAGCCGGGGGAGGGACGCCCAGACACCTCCCGCGCCCCGCAACTGATGGGCTGGAGCTACAGGGTAAGCCCCGGTGCGGCGGGTCTCCTGCCCCGTTCCGTGGACCGCGCTGGGGGAGGCGGCAGACCCCCTTCTTCTATTGCCTAGTCGGCTGCAGAGAGAACCCGAGGGGAGGGCAGCGATTGTTGGCTTTTCCCTGTTGCGGCGCAGACCTGAGGGGAATTGCCTCCTTGCTACGACCTCCCCCCCTGGCCACCGTACCGTGCTGCGGTAAAACATGGCGATGATTGCCTGCTCGCGGCTGGGGGATGCTACTCCGGTCTCGCCCGCTGCCCGCTTCGCCCTCCCTCTACCAGACGCCAGCTCCACAGTGCCGTCCCGGATTGCTACCGATGGGGGGGAGCAGCCTCCGCCGACATGCGGCTCCGTTCTGGCTGCCCTGCGGGACTTGCGTCTACAAATGTGTCTTGGCTTGCAAGCGCTGAGTGAGCGGTTTGATTCCATACTGTCGGCTGCAGGTCGTGAGCGCCCCATTCGCCATCAACAAGGCGTGGGTCTGCCAGTGCTTTTGTCCTCTTGCGGGGACGCAATGGCTGTTTATGATCGTGCTACACTGGTGCATGCCTCTGGCTTTACCGGCACCCAGGATAAATCGCTCTCCAGCTCAATTGCGGATACTTTGTCTCCCCGTTTATTGCTGCCTGCTTCGTTGTTGCATGCCTCATCGTGCCCGCAGGGGTATCCAGCAGAGCGACACCTGACGCCCTCGAGGAACTGTTCACGGCGGCCTACTGCTTCTTTTCTGTGGAACTCCTGTGCTTTACATGCCAGGTTTGGACTTTATGTGGTGTACAAGGGGACCTCAATAGATGGTCGGCGGCCATTTTGTGACTCTACTTCACCATCTTCTCCCAAGCGGCCATATTGTCTTTGTCTGCACGGGGGGCGGGGCCTTCATGTAGGGGCTGGTGTAATCTTAAGCCCGCGATCGGGCCAGGGCTAAACTGATTTATATCGCCATGGTTTCACGGATGGGCTGGACTGGGACTGGAACTGTTTGCATATGTTGTGCGCACTCGTCGCGGTTTGTCCGCCTTCACTTCAATTGTTGTGACACGTCATCTTCCCACGACCGCTTTTGGCGTAGTGGGTTCTCAGTGTGTGGAGGCCACAGCTGGCCGATGGTTTCGGGCGCTCTGGGGTAACGTAGGCTCCTCCCCACTTGCCTCTCTGTTCTCTTATTTTTCTTCACTCTATTCCTACTTTCTCTCTTGTCTATATTTCGGGTTCATTGGGCGACAGGCACTATGCTGGGGGGGGGGGCAGGCCGTAGCCTCCGCATTGGTGTAGGGTGGGGGGGTAATTCACTGTTTCTACTTAGTTCTATGGGCCTTTTTCTTTTCTGTTTCTGCGCTATACTTGTTTCGATCCGGGGTCCGGGTGTGGGGTGGATTGAGTGGGGGCGGCTCTGGAGGGGTGCATATTTACTCATGTGACTATCCTGTTATATAACTGCATCGCCTCAACGCCTGAGGTTTTCCTTCCATGACTGTTTTAATGATGCTGCTGCTCTCCCGTGTGGTGAAGCTATCTTGCGGACTCGAATCTCCTTGGTTCTCATTCTTTACTGATTTTTCCCTGATAAAATTATATTGAAAAACCTTAAAATTAACCTTCACTTCTCCTTCCCCTGGTGTCAAGGATCTCTCCAGTGTATACCTCACGACTCGTTGCTAACCTTGACCGCTGATGCACAGGGGATGTAATGTTTGTACCAGTGCTTAAATGTACCGTGGCCGGCCTGACGGTTGTAGGCCCGTATTTGTTCTTTTAATATGCACAAATAAAGGTTTTTTAAAAAAAAAAAAAAAAAACACCCTAACATAGTTTCCAGGTTAAAATGTAATGTCAATTGCACTAGGGTTTCTGCCGGGGAGGTGGGTCCACCGGGGCTGGTGCACATTAAGACAGTACTAGACAGCGTTCGTAGACCATCAGTACAGCAAAATGTTGATGTCATTTAAAGTCTCAACTATGTAGCTAGGGGAAAGAGAGCATCAAAACAGAAAAGATTAATTATGCTACGGGGTTCCAAAAATCTTTGGACTGGAACTGGATAACACCTCATTAGTAAGAACCGTGAACATCAGGAAAAACATAGGGGTAATATGTACTCAAAAGCAACAACTCTAATTAGCACATTCCCACTAACACCCTCCTGCGGTTTTCCGATATGCATCTTAACTGACATGTTTTATGGTGACTGGTGAGTGTACCCCTCTGATAAAATATATTACTTGGAAATTTATGAGGCAGTCAAACACTTGAATATTCTGTGCAGCCATTACAACATAGTATTTTCTAAGTAACCATTTCATATTTGTTTTTTTAATTTTTTTCTAGTGCCTTGCTCCAGACCTTTGACTTGAGAACTTCAGATGAGACCCTTTACGAAAAATATGAATCTCCTGCAGTTAACGATGTAAACGGGTATGGCACACACCCATTGTGGGGGTTAAAGGATAAACCAAATGTTCTGTCTCTGCAAAGAAAAACTTCATTTCTTTTTAGGTCTAGCATTAGTTCAGACTTTTTGATTCTGCCTAATTATATGTATAATGTACTGTAAGAAATTGGGTTACTATTTGGGGGGGTGACTACCCACCTCAAGGAATAATTACAACCCTTGTAAATCCTCCAGGTTACTAATTTAACCTGAGCTCACCCCCCTGTAAGCAATGTCACAGACAAGACAGGCTTAAATTAGGGCAATGTGTAAAGTATCTATGCAGTACCAAAACAGAAATGAAGTCAAAATTGAAAACAATACAAATCCCAAACCGAAGTAGAAGAATAGATTAGAATTTAATGAATAAATGATGACACTAAAATGACCACAGTTCTATATGGGGAACAGGAGATATGACTTTTTAAAGTTTTAACCCCTTCGCTGCAAGGCCTTTCCCCCCCTGTGCTAAGCCTTTTATTTGCTATTTGGGGTAGTTCGCGCTTAGGCCCCTGTAACTTTTTGACCACATAAGGTATCCATGCCAAATGTGCGTCCTTTTTTTCCAACATCCTGGGGACTCTAAAGGTACCCAGGGTTTGTGATTTCCCCTGGAGGGGACCCAGAAATTAGCCAAAATACAGCTAAACTTTGTTTCTTTTGGGAAAAATTGGAAAAAAGTGCTGCAAATGAAAGTGTCTGGGTTTTTCCCTACAAATGGTATCAAAAAAGGGGTTGTGGGGCTGAAATCACCATTTTCCCAGCTTTTAGGGAATGACAGACTTTTGTCAGAAAAACAAAAGATTTTACACAGTTTTGCCATTTTTCTGGGACATAGCCTATTATTGCTATTTTTTGTGCTTTCAACCTCCTTCCAGTTAATGGTAGACATGGGTATGAAAGCAATAATGGATCCTGGAAAGCTATACATTTTTGACAAGTAGACAACATTCTGAATTCATCAAGGGGTCATTTGTGTAGATCCTTCAAGGTTTCTTTATAGAAACTAACAGTCAAATATAGGAAAAATTGAAAATTAGTTGAAAAAACCAGACTTTTGTGTCAACGTTTTCACCTGTAACTTCTTCTTATTATGACATCTCTTTGAAAGCAATATACTGTTACATCCACTAGACCTTACTGGTTGTGGGGATATATAGGACTTGTAGGTTTACCAAGAACCAGACGAAGCCAGAAACTGAGCAGTGACTTGCAATGGTTTTTATTATGTACCGTGTATATTGCAATTATTCTGGGAAAATGTATACATGGAAAAATCGGTATGGAAGACACCTATGTATTTCTGAAATGGGAACAAAATATAGAGTTTAGAAACAGTAGATATTTTCACATTTCCGAAATTGGGAATACTCATACTAGCATGAAAATTATCGATCATTTTTCAAAATTACTTTTTTTTTACACATTGTCTCTCATTTGGAAGGCAGAAATGCATCGAAAGTCAATAGGTAATAACAGTTGCTTTACAAATCTGAATTACCCTACGTCTCCCGATGAAAATGGTACCTCACTTGTGTGGGTAGACAGAGTGCCCGCAACAGGAAACGGCTCAAAACACAATGTGACCAACACCACATTTTCACAATTAAAAATGACCCTTTTTTTTCAAAGTGCCTTGTTGTAGTTTTTTAACCCTAGCTCTGCCGGCACATAGGGACACCTAGCAAACCTATACATTTTTTTAAACTAGACACCCAGGGAAATCCAGGATGGGGTGACTTGACTTGCTCTCACCAGGTTCTGTTACCCAGAATCCCTTGCAAACCTAAAAAAATGTTTTTAAAAATACATTTTCCTCGCATTTCTGTGGTGGAAAGTTCTGGACTCTGCGTGGATCCATACATTTTCATGCACCCCGCATTCCCCAAAGTCTTCTGAGAAAAATGTTATCTCACTTGTTTGGGTGGGCCTAGTGCCTGCGACAGGAAACGACGCAAAACACAACGTGGACACACCACAATTTCACAGTGAAAAATTAACTTTTTGGGCAAAGTGCCTAGCTGTAGTTTTTTAACCCTAGCTCTGCCGGCACCTGGGGAAACCTAGCAAACCTAAACATTTTTGAAAACTAGACACCCAGGGAAATCTAGGATGGGGTGACGTGACTGGCTCTCACCAGGTTCTGTTACCCAGAATCCCTTGCAAACCTAAAAAAATGTTTTAAAAAAAACATTTTCCTCACATTTCTGTGGTGGAAAGTTCTGGACTCTGCATGGATCGACAAATTTTCACCCACCCAGCGTTCCCCAAAGTCTTCCGAGAAAAATGTTACCTCACTTGTGTGGGTGGGCCTAGTGCCCGCGACCGGAAACGGTGCAAATCTCAACGTGGACACACCACAATTTCACAGTGAAAAATGACCCTTTTTTTGGCAAAGTTCCTAGCTGTAGTTTTTTAACCCTAGCTCTGCCGGCACCTAGGGAAACCTAGCAAACCTATACATTTTTGAAAACCAGACACCCAGGAAAATCCAGGATGGGGTGACTTGACTGCCTCTCACCAGGTTCTGTTACCCAGAATGCCTTGCAAACCTAAAAATGTGTCCCAATAAATACATTTTCCTCACATATATGTGGTGGAAAGTTCTGGAATCTGCGTGGATCCACAAATTTCCACCCACCCCGCATTACCCAAAGTCTTCCGAGAAAAATGGTACCTCACTTTTGTGAGTAGGCCTAGTGCCCGTGACAGGAAACGGCGCAAAACACAATGTGGACACACCACAATTTCACAGTGAAAAATGACCCTTTTTTTGGCAAACTGCCTAGCTGTAGTTTTTTAACCCAAGCTCTGCCGGCACCTAGAGAAACCTAGCAAACCTATACATTTTTGAAAACTAGATACCCAGGGAAATCCAGGATGGGGTGACTTGACTGCCTCTCACCAGGTTCTGTTACCCAGAATCCCTTCCAAGCCTACAAAACTGTAAAAACAAAAAACAGGTTCTTCACATTTCTGTGGTGGAAAGTTCTGGAATTTGCGTGGATCCACAAATTATCACCCACCCCGCGGTCCCCAAAATCTTCCGAGAAAAATGTTACCTCACTTGTGTGGGTGGGCCTACTGCCCCCGACAGGAAACGGTGCAAAACACAACATGGACACACCACAATTTCACAGTGAAAAATTACCCTTTTTTGGCAAAGTGCCTAGCTGTAGTTTTTGAACCCTAGCTCTGCCAGCACCTAGGGAAACTTAGCAAACCTATACATATTTGAAAACTAGACACCCAGGGGAATCCAGGATGTGGTGACTTGTCTGGCTCTCACCAGGTTATGTTACCCAGAATCCCTTGCAGACCTAAAAATCTGTCCAAAACCCACATTTTCCTCACATTTCTGTGGTGGAAAGTTCTGGAATCTGCGTGGATCCGCAAATTTCCACCCACCTCGTGTTTCCCAAAGTCTTCCGAGAAAAATGGTACCTCACTTGTGTGGGTAATCATAGTGTCCGCGACAGGAAACGGCACAAAACGCAACGAGGACACGCAACAATTTCACAGTGAAAAATTACCCTTTTTTCGCAAAGTGGCTAGCTGTAGTTTTTGAACCCTAGCTCTGCCGGCACCTAGGGAAACCTAGCAAACCTATACATTTTTGAAAACTAGACACCCGGGGGATTCCAGGAAGGTATGGCTTGCATGGATCCCCCAACTTTTGCTTACCCAGAATCCCCTGCACACCTCAAATTTAGCCGAGAAAATACCCCGGGTTTCTAGTTATCAGAAATGTGTGGATTTGGGAGGTTTCCCTAGCTGGCCGCTGAGCACGGGGCCAAAACCCAGGTGACCTCCCTTGCAAAACCAGGTCATTTTGTGATAGGCAATTTGGATGTCGCCTCAATATGTTTTGGGCCCTTGCCTGTCGCGGGTACTTGGGCCTCCCACACGAGTGAGGCACCATTTTTATTGGGAGACCTGGGTGAACGCTGGGTGGTAGGAAATTTGTGTCAGCCCGGTGATGCCACGACTTTCCCACACAAAAATGTGTGGAAAAAGTGGGTTTTTTGCAGCTAAATTTGAGGTGGCAGGGTATTCTGGGTAAGAAAATGTTGGGGGATCCACGCAAGCCATACCTCCCTGGAATTCCCTGGGTGTCTAGTTTTCGGAAATGTATGGGTTTGGTAGGTTTCCCTAGATGGCCGCTGAGCCCGGGGCCAAAAACTCATGGGACCCCTCTTGAAAACCAGGTTGGTTTGTGATAGGTAATTTTGATGTCGCCTCACTAGGTTTTGGTCCCTTGTCTGTTGCCGATACTTGACCCACCCATGCGAGTGAGGTAACATTATTATCAGGAGACCTGGGGGAATGCTGTGTAGAAGGAAATCTGTGGATCCACACAGATTCCAGAACTTTCCCACAACAGAATTGTGAGGAAAATGTTTTTTTTTTTTTTTACAAAGTTTGAGGTTTGCAAGGGATGATTCTGGGTAGCAGAACCTGCTGAGAGCCAGACAAGTCACCCCATCCTGGACTCCCCTTGGTGTCTAGTTTTAAAAAATGTACAGGTTTGCTAGCTTTCCCTACGTACCAGCTGCGCTAGAACCCAAAATCCACAGGTAGGCATATTGCTAAAAACAAGTCGGAGCCTAGTGGGCTTTCTGCCACCCAGGGGGGAATCGGGGGAGAGGGGTTCACCCAATATGCCCCCAAGTGGGGCAGAAAGACTGTGGCTATTTTTGGTGGGGGTGGGGGCATTGGTATGATCATTTTGGGCAGACCCCACACATAAAGCCTACATAATCGCTGGCGCCTAGTGGGCTTTCTGCCCCCCCAGGGGGCAGATCAGGGGCCACTGCCCCCATCTGCCCTTCCGGGGGGAAGAAAGACTGGAATTTCTCTGGGGGTGTGGTGGGGTTATTGTCATGCCCATTTTGGGCAGCCCCTACCCCTACACGAATGAAACAAAAAAAATCCCTGGTTTCTAGTGGGCTTTCTGCCTCCCGGGGGGGGGCAGATTGGGGGCTACAGCTCCTATCTGTCTCCCGGGGGGCAGAAAGACTGTCATTTTTGTGGGGGGGTTTTGGTGTGCCCGTTTCGGGCAGCCCCCACCCTAAAAAAATTGCGCAAAAACAATCCCTGGCGTTTAGTGGGCTTTCTGCCCCCCCGGGGGTGCAGATTGGGGGCTACTGCCCTCATCTGCCCCCAGGGGAGGCAGAAAGGCTGTAATGGTGGCGAGGGGGTGGGGGCATTGGCGTGCCTGTTTCAGGCACCCCCACCCTAAAATAAATTGTGCAAAAAAACATCCCTGGCGTCAAATGGGCTTTCTGCCCCCCGGGGGGCAGATTGGGAGCTCCTGCCCCCAACTGCCCCTTGGGGGGGGCAGAAAGGCTGTAATGGTAGCGGGGGTGGAGGCATTGGTGTGCCCGTTTCGGGCAGCTCACACCCTAAAAAAAAATGCACCAAAAAAAAGACTGAATTGCGCCCATTAGGGATCCACTGGGGAGGAGTACCATTGGAAAGGGGAGATTCCCCCATTTCCAATGATACCTCTCCCGTCTTTTTTACGTGCTCAGGGGGCTAAGATGGCCCCCTGAGCACATAGAAAGTGAAACTGAAATGAGCTTAAAGGCTCATTTCAGTTTCAGTTTCTGTGAAATGACGACAGCGCGATGTGCACACTGATCGTCAATTCACAGAAACTATTGGGGGAGACTCGGGAGCTGGGGAAGCTCTTCCCCAGCTCCCGAGGTTACAGGGGATAAATAGAAATCCCTCTGCTGTCTGCAGCAAGGGATTTGTGCCCCAGTCCTCATGACGGAATGGTTCCCCAGGATTATAGGCAAAATCCAGAGACAGAAGTCTGGTAGGATAACAACAGGATTCTTCAGCAAAATCACAGTAGATAAACAAGAATTGTTTAGTCATCCTGTTCTCTTCCTTCTAAGTGTGGCCCAAGTGTTATATGTAAACCCAGCAGACCTGTCAAGCAGGATGTGACACTTCAGCATGATCTGGGGTGTGCAAAATAAGCATAATTTGCGTTTGCATAATTATGCTAAATTATGCATAGCTATGCAAAATGCAAACATGTCATTCTGTGCTACATTTTTTGGTGCACAGATTATTTTAAACATGAGCACTGTGAACAATAACTGTTTTTCCTGTGCAATCAGGCAATTCATGGGTAATAGGAGCATATTCAGCTACGAGACACACGGCGGCGTCATGAAGGATTTTTACGAGATACATCGCACTAGCTAGAAGTTTCTTAGAACTGGACTTATAGGAACCAGATTCTCACTTTCGAAATATAAACGCCGCCACACCAGAATCCTTTGGGGTTTGGAATTATCACCGCTCAACAAATTCTACAGATACACGGAAAATAGCCTTGAGAAAGTCGCGGGACTACTCCCCCACTTTGCAACGAAACACGTGTTGGCTGTAATGAACTATTGGACGTTTTGCACTAAATAAAGAAAACAAGAAAGAAGAAAGAAGATTTTATATGTATTTTCTTGCATATTAATTTGTCTATTTTAGTGGAAACACGTTACACACTTATGTTATTTCACAAAAAATACGTGTGCGAAAGAATGTCACTGTTTGCAGAAGGCGGAGGCCTATCCTGAGGAGTAGGGTGGTTCTCCTCACCTTATAGCACTGTTAGATATTAGGTTTCATTATAGTGATTTTTTTTTTTTTTTTTTTTTTTTAATATATTTTTATTGCAGGAATCAGTAAATCGTTACATAATCGACCAGCATTATATAACAAGCAAGATCAATGAGACACAACCCTCCGTCCGCCCGCCGTAAGTTTCTTACACAGCCATTCAGCCCACAACCCTGGGGTCGGGCGGCGAAATTCAATGGGGGCTCAGAAGGATGTCGAGGCTGGTCCGGATGATCCACTGTCCGTCATCTGCTTTTCCAAACAAGCCTATAAACCCAGAAAGAAAAACCCCACCCTCAAAAACGCTACGAACCAAAGAGAACCCACCCAACCCCGCCATCAGCGCACGGCAACAACCTCAACAGGATCTGCTAAAGGACCCATGGGGAAAGCAACAGAGCTGAAAAGTGCAATCGTCTATCGGGACTTGGGGCGAGCTGCTTCCTCACTTTCAGAGTCGCTGGGGGCGCAATAATCCCTAAGGGCCTGCACTAACGTCTCCCACTCCAGCGCTGCCTCCTGTGCCTTCTCATTACGCTGCCTCCAAGCTAGCTGGTATCTTAGCGTGCTCTCCCCCGCCGCCCACTTCAAAAGTTCGCTGTGCCACCGGCTTCCTGTCGGACCAGCTCGTGCCTTCCAGTTCCTGGTCACCTCTCGTTTAGCCAGGAGCAGCCCTAAATCAATGAACTTGCTAGATATTTTGTTCTTGGGGGTATGAGGGAACCAGTGCAGGAGTCCCACCGCCGCGTCAAACGATAAGGATCTCCCCGTCGTCTCCTCCAGGGTCTTCCCCACTTCCACCCAATAGGATGACAATCCCGGGCAGGCCCACAGCATGTGGAGAAGGTCCGCCTCCTGGGCCGGGCACCTGGGGCATTCCGCCGAATTCGCAGCAAAATATCGCCTGATTTTCACCGGGGTCAGATATGCTCTATGGAGCACGTAGTAGTGGACCAATTGAAAGCGGGCGTGGCGTGTGCCCTTCCAGGCTCGCCGCACCAGCTGGGACCAGGTCGTCTCCGGGATCTCCTTGCCAATGTCCTCCTCCCAACGGTTTCTCAGAGTAGTGAGGGGAGCCAGCCCCTCATTGATCAGTCTGCCGTAAAGGCAAGTGACCGCCTTCACCGTGCCCGCAGACATCATCACGTATTGGCATACCAGGGATAAAGGAGGTTCCTCCTGCCCGCATTTCCAGTGCACCTGGATCGCTCGGACAAGGGCCGAGTGCAGCAGAAAGTCGCCGCGGGGAATCCCGAAGCGATCAATGAGCTCCTGAAAGGGCAAGAGCGCCCCGTCCTCGTATAGGTCACCTATTAGCTGTAGGCCGGCGTCCTCCCAGTTCGCCAACCGTGACCAATCGCCACCATGGGGCAAAGCCGTTAGCATCCCCAGAGGTATTTCGGGCGCATACGGTGTTCTCAGGTGGCCCCGGGCGTGAGCTCGGTTCCAGCACAGGCGAACGGTCCGCTTCTCCATCGACAAGTCCTGCAAGGCCAACCGTTGTCGCATCGCTATGAAGGAGAGAACATGCCTGGCCATACCCGTTCCCCTCCTGTCTTCTGGGCCCCGGAATTCCCGGGCGATCTCCTGGGTGAAGGTCTGGAGCTGCGCCGCCAAATAATACTTTTCGAAGTCCGGCACCGCAAGCCCACCCTCATCCTTCGGCCTCATCAGGGTCTTGAGGGCCACCCGCCGGCGGCCCGAGCCCCAGAGGAATCCGACTATCATTGATCGTAATAGTCGAGACGTGGCCGGTGGGACCCAGATCGGTAGTGTCCGGAAATAATATAACAACCGGGGAAGCGCCACCTTTTTAAGCAAAGCAATCCGCCCTGCCACCGAGAGCGGTAGCGTGGCCCAGAAGTCCATACTGCCTCGAAGTGCTCGAGTGCCGCGGGCAATGTTCCCATCCAGGAGGTCAGAAGGTTCATGATAGACGTACACCCCCAGGTACTTAAAACAGTCGGGTTCCCATCTAATCTCCCTACTTAGAGCAGGGGTAGGGGTGCCCCTGCGAACCGGGAAAAGACAGGTCTTAGTCCAATTCACTCGGAGGCCCGAAACCTCCCCAAACTCCGTGAGCGCCGTCGCAGCTCCATGTAAGGCAGCGAGCGGGTCCTCTAGGAAGAGCAGCAGGTCGTCTGCATACAGCGAAATGTAGTGCGGGCCCGAAGGAGTCCACAGGCCCGTGTAATGGGCTCCCGACCGGAGATGCAGCGCAAGTGGCTCCACCGCCAGCGCAAAGAGAAGTGGGGATAACGAACATCCCTGCCTCGTGCCTCGCTCCACCGGATATTGTGAGGAAATCAGCGGTCCCGCCCGAATCCTGGCCGATGCCGAGGCGTACAGAACCTTGGTCCATCTGATGAAGCCCTCACCGAGGCCGAACCTCCGTAGCACAGTGCAAAGGTAGTCCCATTCCAGGCTATCAAAAGCCTTCTCTAAGTCTACCGATAAGACATCCGGGCACGGGGCGTCCACAAGCGGTTCCCCTAGCAAGCGGAACAACCTGCGAATGTTCATGGTCGTGTTACGCCTGGGGATAAAGCCAGCCTGGTCCTCATGTACCAAGGAGCTCATGTGTCCTAGTAGCCTCGAGGCCAAGATGCTGCTCAGTATTTTATAGTCAACCGTCAGCATTGATAAGGGACGGTAAGACCCCGGATCGGATGAGTCCCTTCCGGGCTTGAGGAGCGGGACCACCAATGCCTCGCACATCGAGCCCGGGAGTCGCCCAAGCCTCTTCGCCTCTCTGTATACTATCAACAACCTAGGGGCTAGGAGATCAGCATAAGCTGCATAGAACTCCACAGGAAGGCCGTCCAGGCCCGGGGTCTTATTCCTCGCCATCTTTTTAATGGCGCTACGGATCTCTCCCAGTTCTACGTCGGACCCCAGGGCTTTCGCCACGTCCTGCTCCACTGTTCGGATCTCTAGAGGCCGTAGATAATTATCGAGCAGGTCGGGCAGAGCGACTGCGGTACAAGCGTTCGTAATATTGCCGGTAGCAGCTCAGAATCGCAGGCTGAGTGTACACCTCGGTTCCGTCCGCCTTGCGCATGGACGTCGTCAGTGAGGACTGACGCGTAGGGTTGGCCAGCCATGCCAGCAGCGCGCTCGACCTATCCCCCTCTGCGATGGACCGAACCGTATAGGCCTTGTAGTCAAAACAGCGAAGCCGTTCGACCTTTGCCGCCACCGCCTCCTTCGCCTCCGCCGTGCGTGCCTGTAATTCAGGGCGCCCGGGGCGGCGTAGTTCCAGCTCGCGGAGTTTTCGATCCGCTGCCTCTAGGTCGGCGAGGATAATTCGCCTCATGCCGACCTTTTTAGAAATACAGTACCCCCTCACCACCACCTTAAAAGCGTCCCACTCTAACGCTCTCGAGCTCGCGGTGCCACCGTTGGACGCAAAGTACTCTGAGATCTTATCACCTAGGTCCGCCCTGAAAACACTGTCCTCAAGGATCTCGGGCCGTAATTTCCAGGTGGGCACCGCAGGCACCCCGGGAAACCAACGAAGGTCCAGCAGGAGGGGGTTATGGTCTGATATGGTCCTGGTCAAATATTCAGACCGGACCGCTGCTGAAACCAGTTCGGGCGAGCCAAGAAATCCGTCCAGTCTAACGTGCAACTCATGGAGGCTCGAGAAGTAGGAGTAGTCCCTAGTTGTGGGGTGTTGCGCCCTCCAGATATCCGTTAGACCCCAGTGAGTCTGCCAGTCCCTACGACCCTTAGCCATGCGACGAACCGGAGAATCGGGGAGGGGTGGATGCGAGCGGTCAGTGTCTACATCCACTACTGAGTTGAAATCTCCACCGAGCAGGAGGGGCCCGGAGAAGAAGTGGGCCAACGAGCCCGATAACCTGGAAAGGAAGGCAGTCTGGTCTACATTAGGAGCGTACACACAGCAAACGTTTAGGTCTCTCCCTCCCAAAGTCCCCGAAATGGCCACATAACGCCCCTCTGGATCTATCACTGTTTTCGTGACCTGGAAGGGAACCCCAGCTCTAACCCAGATCAGCGCCCCTCTGGCATACGCGGAGTACGAAGTGCAAAAGACCTGCCTCCTCCACCTACGCTGTAGCGCCGCCCCTTCCGCCTTGTTCAGATGAGTCTCCTGCAGCAGCGCCATTTGTATCCCCCTACGCACTAAATAAGCGTGGACTTTGTGACGCCTAGACATAGTATGAAGCCCCCGCACGTTCCAAGTGACACATTTCAGATTAGCAACATCAGCCATTGTCCCATATCGTTCTCGCAAAGTCTCCCCATCTGGGTCCCAACAAAGAAAGGACATCGATCATCTCAGCACTGATGGCGGCCATTTTCCCCAACCAAAACTTAACAACCCAAGTGTGAACCAACTCCCCATCCACCCTCCCCAGAACAGGACCCAAATAGCACCATCTAGTTCCCATCCAAACCATACCCTCCAACAACCCACTTTCCCCTACTAATCCTGCGGTCGCCACCGTAGGAAGGCCTTAAGGGCCAGGTGCGGGCCGGGCGGAGGCAGTGGGCCCTCGACGCGCAGGCCACCAGGACTAAAGCAAGCCCAAAACAGTGTCAAAAAAACCCTCGGGGCAAAAACAGGGCACCCCACCCTCCCTTCCCCGGGAGTCAGCATCTATTGTCGGCACCCGCCACCCCCCTGCCGGGCCCCCTCCCAAAATGAAGTAGCTCACCCCGTTACCCCTGTCCATCCAGAAGGTCCTCCACCGATTTCGGTGTGATCACCGGCGTATGGACGCTGTCAGTCACTGATTCCTCGGAGTCCGTTGGAACCCCCTCGTCACCAGGGTCCGCTACCTCCTCAATGGCATCGTCCCGTGAGCCAGACAGCGCTGATAACACCTCTAGTACTCCCTTCCGCTCCGTCAATGTCTCTGCAGTTGAGGGACCTCCTGAGCGGCCACGGCGACTCCGAATCCTCTTGGATTGCCGTCTCTGCTCCGGCTCCGCCGCCTGCTGAGATGAGGAGCCGGAGCCATCTTTCCCCGCTCTATAGAGTTCAAGCCAGTTACAGACGTCCTCTGGGGTATCGAAGAACTGAGTTTTGTCATCGACAATTATGCGGAGCCTCGCAGGATATAGGAGCGAGTACTGGATGCCCTCGCTCCTGAGCTCGCGCTTGACCGCCAGGAAGGAAAACCGTCTGCGTTGAGTTTCATAGGTGTAATCCGGGAAGATGTTCACCTGGCTGTTCGCCACTTTGAATGGTCCATTATGTCTGGCGGCATTGAGGATAAGGTCTCTGTCCCTAAAGTGCAATAACCGCGCCACCACCGGTCGCGGGGCACGTCCCTGCTGCGGTGGCCTCGCTGGGACTCTATGGGCACGCTCCAGGGTGTAGAAGGAGGATAGACCCTCCGGGGCCACCGTGTCTCGGAGCCAGGCCTCCAAGTATGCCACCATGTCGCCATCCTCAATCTTTTCCGGCAGGCCCACCACACGAATGTTGTTCCTCCTGTTACGGCCTTCCGCATCCTCCGCTCTCTGCTCCAGGGCCGTAATCCGGGATAGAGCAGCCTTCATAGCCGCAGCCAAGGTTCGCTGTGCCGGCTCCAAGGTTTTCACCGAGCTCTCCACTTCCTTGACCCGGTCCGACAGTTTGCCGTGGTCCGCTCTAAGGAGACCTAGGCTCGTCGCTACCTGGGCAATGTCCTGCTGGAGGGCCGAGCGCGTGGTCGCTATCGCCTCTAAGACGCGGTCAAATTGCTGTTGCATTGATGCACCGCCAGAACTCTCCGGGTCCCCACGTTCCTCTTTGTCCTGGGTCTCCGAGTCTGAGGCGGCGGGGGTAGCCCCTTTGGGTCCTCTAGGTTTCCCCATGTCGCCGGGAGCACTCCGTGCGGGTCCAGGAGCAGGCGTCTCCGAGTGCAGGTGCCGGCTATGACTCTCTCGGTTGCTGGGCCTCAGGTCGAGTGCCGGAGATCCCCGTCTCCAGGGCCTGTTGGCCCGTCTCAGCTTTGGCTCGCGCCACCAACACGTCGTCTGAGGGCACCGAGGAGGAGGCTGAGACAATCGTCGCCAGGTCGGGCAGGCCCGCACGGCCGATAGAGTCCCGGAGTGAGGGTCACCAACTCCACCAGACGATTTGCGGCGCCAAAGGGTTGCGCCTCCCATGGAAGTGGGTCGGCCAGGAAAAAGTAGCCAAGTGCGGTGTAGGGAGTGGGGCCACCGTCGGGACCTCCAGACGTCCGCGTGCGGGATCCGCTATAGCGTGGGCATCCGCCCATCCGAGTGCAATCCCCGTTGAAAGAGTCCGCTCTGACCGATGTCCAGATCCACACACCACTGGGAGACGGCAGAGCAGGGGATGCACCGCTGCTGGTGATGTTCCTCCAGTCTAATGGATCCGGCCAAGGGGACAATGAAGTCCGGGCGCCATGTTGGGTCGCACTCCGCAGTTCCACAAACTTCGATTTTTCGCCGGGTCACCGCTCGTGCAGATCGCGCCAAGGGCCCCGGCAGGTCTCCGTCGGGCCGGTCAGCAGAATGCGGGGGCTGGGGTGCCCCGCAGCCTCCGATTTACAGGATAATCACGGGCTCAGTCCCGGAGCCAAGCTCTCAGGCGACCATCGCCATCGGCGCCCAAGCCACGCCCCAGGTTTCATTATAGTGATATGAGCGAATAATCTCTGCGGCGCCTATACCTAAATCAATACCACTATCAAGCTTTATCCAATTCATGGGTAAATTATAACATGAACAGGGCAAAATTATGTTAAGTGAAGTAATGGCGGAATTTTAGGAATTTTGGGAACAAGCATTCGAGAAATTCCCCAAATGACATGCATTGCACAGGTGTAATTTCAGTTTTTATCCAGCCTGGATTTGACATAGTGGTGACTAAATTGAGTCAACAGCCCCACCTCACATATTCTGTGAGGTTCAGAGAAATCTAGTTTGCCCATTCAGGATTGTCGATTGTTTGCCCTTTGAAGGCATTTCATACCTTTTCCATACCTATTCAATGCTAATCACTGGCTGGGAGAAGTTGGAGAGTAAATGCAAATTAGCCTCCACAGACTTCAGGAAGGGAAAAAGTAACTTTCTAAAAGTTACTTTTCCTCAATATTTATTAAAATCTGACTTCGCTGTTGAATTGGAGTTTGAATACCTATTACATTTTTTTTTAGCTAGTCATATTACTGAGATACAGTACTAGGGTTTTAATCTGTACTCTGGTTTTCTATATATAACAGCTAGACCTATTGCAGTGAAAAATAGCTTTTGGGTGCTCGGCACTGTCTGTAAGGTCATGTTAACGTTACGTTTTTACAGGTCGTGCTTTCAAATCCCATGCACCCCGCCTTGTGGGCTACATATATTTAAAAGGGAGGGCTTGACCTTTCAAAAGGTTTTTTTTTAACAGGGCGAATTGCAGTTTTTCACCTCCTACAATCAGGCTACATTGTTAGGCCTGAAACCATATGTTACACTGTCTCCGTAGTGGACTTGTACAATAGGTGCTGCAGTCCACTTGAGACATTTAATTTACAGGTCCTGGTTCACGTTATACTATAGACTGAGGACTTAAAAGTAGGTTAAATATGTTGATTAGGGGTATACCAAGTTCATGTACAATGAGTTCGACAGCCAGTAAAAACAGTTAAGGCAAAAAGCTGGGAGAACATGAAACAAAAGATGCTCATGCTTATCTATAGAGGCTATAGCAGGGGAAAATGGGTCAGCCCACCTTACTCATCGGCTAACTTCACTGTGAGTGATGGTATGTTTCAGTTTCACAAGAAGCACTGTCTTAGACACACCATGTTTCCGCCTGTGGAAAGCGCCGGGACACTCTTTTAGAGTAGCTGTGCGCTATATAAGTTTATTTTAACATAACATAACATAACATGTAGTTCCTGGAAATGTGGACTACTATGGCAATGTATGATTTTTTAGCTAATGTTTTCTTTTTAAATTGATGAGAGTTTGGCAGTTTCCACAAAAATAAAGTTTTGCGAAAAATATGACACAAAAACAAGCACTGAATAAAGCTAAAAGTTGGTGTTGGCATATTGGCTTTTATCACTGCTTTAATTTTCTAATTTATGGATGTAGTATGTGTTCTACTGCATTGCATCGCACTCTTGAATGTAGTGGAATACACAATTGTGAGGAAACGGAAGCTAAGCTCTAGCATGCCAGTTCACTACTGTAGAATAACATGGCTACACAGCTGACCTGAAAAAAATATATCTGGCTGAAAAAGTGTAAAGTGTTTTACATCATTATTTGTAATACAGATATCATAAGCTTTCACCACTTGCCCGATTTTTGTTTATGATCTCATAAAAAATGCAGCCCCTTTTCACTACTTAGCGACTTTAACATACCACACTTTTATATAGCAAGAATCTTACCAATATCAATCTATACCATGGAACTGCTGTGATTTCAGCTCTTTGCTATAGTTATATAAAACCTTAAACACAAATATTTCCTTGAAATCCACCATAAGTGAGTGGTCAATTTAAAAGGAAAAAAGAAACACTATTTAAATGAACTACTTTGGCTCTTAGTGTTGGGCTTTCTAGCTTAGGAATAGAGTTCTTATGCTGTAGTAACAATGCTGCTGATTCTGGTCCCTAGTTCTCCAGGTGATATTTTCTTCCCATTTGTTTCCGTTTTATGTGAAGGGTATACAATTGCCTGAATGCAAACTCAAGAGTTCTCTGAAAATGCCAGAACTGTCAAAGGGGCAATTCATTGTGATGACAGCTGATCCATATGGAGAGTAAGAAGGGTGGTATTTTCTAGATGGCTAGGGTTTGCACTTATTATTAAAACAATGTGTACGTTTCACTGGTTGTGTGTGTTGTACTTTAAATACTATGTTATTTGCAGTCTATATTGTTTTAAATTGTTTTTAATGTGTTGGCACAAAGTTCATCTATGCTACTTGTAAACTGTAGTTTTGAGACCTCCTTTCCCATAGATCTTTCTGTAAATCTCACTGACCATTCCGGGTGAACAGTATACAGAAACATTTAAAATAAATACCTTAAAGTAGAAATTAGTTTTCCTTTGCACTTTGGTGCTTGTAGTCTTAAATTTATAGTGGCATAAGTACAATAAAATATACGGAAATGCAATGCAAAAACATGAACTGATCAGGTACACATAAATAAAATCACATTATGTCAGACTTCTGCCGTGCAAGAGGATGAGCCAAAGATTCAGGGAAGGGCAAGGAGGGTGTGTGGGGTCAATGCTGAAAAATGGTATGCCAGCACTACTGGTTATTGGTGACCACAAAGCTCACTATTCATGGGAGCAGAGGCCGCTGCCACCAAAAAAATGACATTCAGAGTCAGAAGCTTCATACCCACCAAGGGCAATGTTTCAATGAGGTGAACCTAAAAATCTGGAAGAACTAAGAGAAAATCTCAGTGATGTGATAAAGGAAGAATCACAGGCCAGGGAAAGGATAACTCTTCATGAATCAAGTTAGGAAGACCTCGCCATAACTGAAGCAACCCCAGGGGTGCATAAAGGTTTAAAGAGTCTCCCACTGTGCCTCAGGATTGTGACAGAAAGAGCAAACCCATTCCCAGCATAAAGGAACCGAAGGAACAACAGAAACCCACATTTTAAGAAAGACCATAAATGCTTGGAAAACCACCTTTGCAAAGCCCCTTGGTGCAAGGCAGGAGATTTCAAATCATACTAACTTAGAGACTGCTGTACTGTATTGTCTTTCTTTACAATCCCAAATAAACGAAATTCAGCACTCCCAAGATGAGGCACTCAGTTAAGCAGGAAGTAACACTTGGAAAGGAGACTCAGCACTCACAAAATGAGGCAAATCCAAATAAAGCATGGAGTTTTATTAATACAACACTCTCTAACAGAAGGACTTTCCCAGATGTCAAATTAAACATGTAAAACAACATGCAAATGTATAATACATTTATATATGTCTTCAAGCAAGTAATAATAAAACACTCACAAGTCAAATTCAAGGTAGTAAAACATAAGCAGATAATAATGGATGTCCAATGCAAGAAACTAGCACTGTCAAATGCCAGGAATAAGCACTGTCAAATGAAAGTCTCAAATATAAAGAGCATATATACACAGCATGGAAATATTTAAAAGATATATATATATATATATATATATATATATATATATATATATATATATATATATATATATTCACTTAAAAAACCATAGGTTTCACACATGTTATAGTTAGCTGGACATTTCCCTCGTAAAAAACCAATGAAATTCACCCGTTATAGTTAGTGCAGGCAACTATAACTCACGCGACCGCAATCCTCTGCTGATGACGTCAGATATTACATCACTGTATTTAGACACCTATTTACCCATGTCTTCTTCCATTAATCTTTAGCTATAAATATATTACAAATATTTATTTTTCAGAAAGACACATATGTAATCAGTGATGTAATATCTGACGTCATCAGCAGAGGATTGCGGTCGCGTGAGTTATAGTTGCCTGCACTAACTATAACGGGTGAATTTCATTGTTTTTTTACGAGGGAAATGTCCAGCTAACTATAACATGTGTGAAACCTATGGTTTTTTAAGTGAATTTGCAAGGTTTTTTAAATGCTAATTCCTAACTATAACGTGTGTGAAACCTATGGTTTTTTAAGTGAATTTGTACGGTTTTTTAAATGCTAAGTTATGTATTTATTAATATTTTTTTTTTTCAGGTTTTTCACCGTGCGCGCACCGTGCGCGCGCTGTGGGCATTCGGTGCGCTTCGCGCACCGAGCTCCCACGAAGCGTTGCACCGTGCGTGCTTCGTGCGCGCACCCTGCGCATTTTCGACAAAAAAATAAATGTTTTTTCACCCTTGGGGGTCCTTCAGTGACCCCCTGACAAAGGCTAGGGGGTCAGGAACTGTCCACCCTGCCCCCTTTTCACGTTCTCCACCTTTGTTTTTCACTGCCTCAGACTGCGAGGCACAAAATGGCGGCCGCCACTTCCTGATTTCGACCGATTCGAATGTTTACTGACATCTAACAACCAATCAGAATTGTGCTCGCGCACGGCAGGGTGCGCGCACTGTGCGCGCACGGTGCGCGTGTATAGATATTGATAGGGTTTTAAATGCTATTTTCTCAGGAAATACTGAACAGATTTACACAAGACCTTCAAAAGGCACTTCCTTGACCTTATGGCTACCTCCCTGCCAAATTTCACGTAATTCTGTTCAGCCGTTCGGGCTGTACCTTCGACTAAAGGTCCTATGGAAAAATGCATGGGGAAAACGTGTTTTGGGACCCCCCTTTTTTCTCGGCCCCCGCTTGACTAATCACCCCGAGACTTTCAGGGTAGGAGCGGAGTGGAGCACCCCACCTATTTTGAAAAATTCGCGAGGATTCGTCAACCGGCGCCAAAGTTATTCAAAATAGAATTTTCAGATTTCCTATGGAAACACGGTCCTAACTATAACTATCTACTGGCGACCGCCAGTAGATAATATATATATATATATATATATATATATATATATATATATATATATATATATATATATATATATATTTATATATACATAATACATCACCTTTTGAGATAAACACATCATGCTGTTCAGCTTGACTGTAAGCCCTTTTCGGTCATCCAGAAGTCTCAATGGGACAGCAAGCAGCCACAGCTCATGCAGGTAAGAGCAGTGGAGAGGTGGGCTGGGTGGGGGGTATTTTGATGGACGATGACTAGGGACAATTCATTATTTAGTACATTTCCCCTCTTCATCGTCCGTCGAGACCCCCCTCCCACCCGGCCCCACTGCCCTTACCTGTGTGGGCTGCAGCTGACAGCAAGAACGTCCTTGGGCTATGCATCCACACCCAGGAGAGCTTCGATGTTATTGCCAGAAGATCCTGTCTTTAATACCTTTACTATCATGGAGAGAGAGTTCTTGAAATTCCTCCGCCCTTCATCTATTGCAAAACCAAGGCTGACCATACCGGTCTGTGTCGAGGTCAAGACGGAAGCTGGCCAGACCTCCGTGTTATGACTCCCACAAGTTCTGTTCCAAACAAAGCTGTTTTGCTCTGTGCTGTGAAGAAATACAATCATCCCTCTCTGAAGCTGCAAGAAGGCACAAAATAAAACCATGCAAGAGCACAAAATGATGTTGTACATTCAAAATGGAGTCAATTAAAACGCATGGAGTCAGTGGTCACCACATGATCCACAATGTAGACAAATGCATATAGCACTACATGGATAGCTTCCGCTAAGTGGGCAAAATTTCCTTGGCAGAAAATATCCTTAGGAGAAAAAAGGAGAGATAACCATCTGCGGTCTCCAAGCTAGCTGGATGGCTAGATCTCAGAGGAGGGGGAAACTGGTCCCACTATCCCACCTGCATCTTTCTCATGAGTAGAAATCTAGTAAACAAGGAAATTGGTGGTAAACTGTAGAGCAGCATATAGGGCCATGCCACTGTCGGGGCATCCAGCTCCAAGGTCAGTGAAACACCTAGGCCAATGGAAGCAGCAACAAAAGCTGGGACAGCTGAACATTTGGTGGAGTTCCAAACATATTTGTGAATAGCTCCTGAAAAGTCTGCATATATGTTTGAAGGGGTAAGGACACAGACCGATGCTCCTTAATCTGTCCACCTGAACACTGTTGTTACACTTATCTTAGAGGTCAAGGAGAGCCATTTGTTGTTTCACCCAAGTACCCAACTGAAGAGTATCTAAACCTAGGGAGCTCCAGTAAGTCTCCCACTTGTTGATCATAGGCAATCTTAAATATATTGTCAGACCACACCAGAACAAGATGGGAGGGAAGATAGCCCAAAAGTGCCTCAAAGCCCCCGGGAAAACTAGGTTACAATGTGAACCTGTGTCCAAAACTGGAAATATGCTGAGATTAGCAGATGAATAAACAAAGATGACAGGTGCTGTGCACCTGCATCCTTTGGGCAGGCATCAGAAACACAATGTCCATGGTGAGCCTATAAAGACCATGTGAATTTCAACAGATTAAGTCATGCCAAGTAAGGAAAGAGTGAAGTCCATTCCAGGTTACCATGACTCAAGGTTTAAAAGGGGTATGCAGCAAAGAATCATTGAGGTGTGAGTACAGAGCCCCTTGCCCCAATCAGAGTCACCTTTATTGTAAACACATGGTTGCAGACTAGAGAACAAAGGGAGCATCCTGGACACAGAAGTGTAGTAATGCTGATGCAGTGAGGCCATCAAAATATGAAGGTATGCATTCAGTAGGTGAATGGTCAGCATCAATGTCCCAACCACAGTCAGAGGAGTGGCCCATTGCAAAGTCTCCAGCCCAGATTACAAGCTGAGCGAAGTGGAATTCCCAGGTGGAATTCTGCTGTGCTCATTTATAATTAGGCTGATTTTCCCACTCCTGGAATTGAGTGTCCTGCAAAAAACAAATTCGCTTGATGCCAGTGAGTGATGCCCTTTGACGGGTTTGCCAGTTGAGGAATTAGCAGTGGAAACAGAAGAAGCCTGCTGCTGGTGCCCTAAAGACTAATGCTTCCTCTCTTAGAACACCCAACTAAGCGTATACCTCAGTTCGACCCCAAACAGCCAGGTAACCTCAAATGGAAGTCACTGACCTCTGTGAGCTTTCTCTATGTCACTAAGGCTTCCCTGGACAAGACAAAGGCATAGTCTGCATTGAATGAGACATCAGAAGGAAATTCAGTCTGCTCCTCTGTCAACTACAGAGAAGCAAAACAGTCTCCAGCCTTGTCTGCTAGCCTGAATAGCTGCTCAAAGTTTGAAATCTACCTTTGCAATCAGAGGCACCATAGATCTAAGCACAAAATGCCAGGAGGGACCCAGAATCAACCTTCGTATCAGTAGTATCCTTACATACAACGTCCTCTACCATCATTCCCCAACCAAATAGGCTAGCCACTGGGAAACAAACAGCAAAAAAAAATAGGTAGCCTAACCTGGGAGGAGAATTAAACTAGTGGAAATGTCAGAGGTGTAAGAGGAACATCCATGTTTTCAAGAATCCGGGACACAACCTCAGTGAGCAACTCCTTTCCGTTGTATTTGCTGCTTCAGTTCTCTGTAACCTTCTTCTCAGTTTTCCCTCCTATAATCGGTGAAGTCAGAGTCCAAACTCTGCTCAGGGGCCTCAGACTCTCTTCAGGGAGGAGCACAAAGCATTTTCTTCATGAAAGCAGCAGCTTCGACAATCAGATGGCAGACATTTTCTTAGGACTATGCACCCTGGAGCTGAGTCAAGCTTGACATGTTTACAAGGAGGGCAGGGTGACCAACAGGTAGAGGTTGATGAAGTAGTCTCCACATGCCTGTGTTTATGGCCGTGCTTGCCCAAGACCACGCACTGTCCATGCACACAACACAAGCAGGAACATAGGTGGATAGAAAAACAGACTTGATAGATGATGCAGGCCTGTGCCCCCAAACACTGTCCCAGCTGAAAACAAAAGGCATGCATATACTAAAGCTTGCACTAGAGCTGTTTGGCAGATGCTCACAAGCATGGAACTCCACTTACCACTAAGAAGGGTGAGCAGTCAAGCATTCATACTCTTTCCGCGGCCTTCCAAAGTAAGCAGCAAAATGCTGCAAGCAGCCACCACAAATCATTCCTGGAGCAGCTGAGAGTTCGAAACTTGGGCCCATCAAGGCCGGGATTACGTCCAAACTCAAGCACATGCAGCTCTCAACAGATGACAATTGAGTCTATCCTGTGCCCATCAATGAGGGATTGCCGCATGACAAGCAGGAGGTCCGAGTCTGGACGGGACCTCTTAGCCACTGCAGATCTCCATCTTAGTCAAAGACAAAAAGCAGGAGGATTCTTGGAACAAGTGCCCTGTTATAGTGGCATGGGTATGCATTTTCAGGATGCTCTAGGTAGGTTACACCTCATGAGTACTAAATACAATCAAATGTATAGAGATAATGGTTTGGGGACTGTGAATCAGAAAGACTGATTGTTTGAAATTGTTGGTCATACCAACAATCTTGAATATTTTCACAGCCTGGAGATTAAGGGCCAGATTTACAAACCTTTTGCACTGGCCTGCACAAAATGTTTTTTTTTAAATTTACTTTCCAGTGCAAAACTTGTTGTGGGCTTGAAAATTGTCTAAAAGTAATGCAAAGCACTGCTTTGCGTTACTCTGCGTCATAGGGGCATTCCATGGGTGGTACATGGGCATTTCCATGCAACCACCCTTGGTTTGAGGCAGTGCTGCAATATCGGCCCCCTGTGACAAAAGCGGGAGCGATGCTTCTTGCTAGCCCTCCCGCCCCCACCCCGCTGCTCCCAGGGCTGGTCGAGAAGCAATCTGCCAGGGCTGGTTGCTGTTCCCAGTCCAGCCCTGTTGTGCACTAGCGCAAGAGTAGGATAGTGCGATATCTCTGTAGATACAGTGCTTTCCTGCTTTCTCCCTGTCACACAAAGCAGTGCAGCAAGCTCTGAGTTATGTGACAGTTTGGTAAATGTGGGCCTTTAATAGAGAGGTTGATCACTGTAATAGAGGTTCTCCAACGCACACTAATACAACTGCTTTAGAAGCTGCTATGAAATGACTTGTTTAACCCCTTCAGCGCGGCGCTGATTACCGTGCTGTGCTGAAGGGTTCGAGCGCGGGCGGGGCCATGACGGAACGGTTCCGTCATCCGCACAGCGCAACCGATGCGCATGACGGAACCGTTCCGTCATGCGCGTCGAAGGGGTTAAAAGACATAAGGTGCCTCTAATGTGCTAATTGTCCATATACATGTTCTCCATTATAGACTGCGCTTTTCATTATCTTCAGTGGAAAAATCCCATTCTACAATAACCACCATTTATCTGTATATTGCTACAGTGTCTCAACGTTTCTGCCTCATCCACTGCATCCATGAGATAGTCATCATTGTCAAATGGAAACCATTGCAGTACTCCTTTTGGATTATCGAAAATGTGAAAGACACATGAGCAATTGCTGAAGGGTGAATACCCCCAGCAGCCAATGGCTGAACAGGCCTGGCAGCCAAATCCCTTTTTCTTCATATTCATAACTAAAGGTGCTGGTCATTGCCACACCTGCACTGAGCCATCGTAGAAGGAAAAAGCTGCATTGAGCATTATATTCCCTCTCTTCCTTTATTAATTCCTTTATAACTATTCTGATGGTCAAGACTAATATAATTGGGGTATGTTTGTTTTCAGTTCCTAATCCCAAAACGCAGGACTGCTCTGTCATTTGTTCTTATCGAAAGAGAAACCCTTAAAAGGGAAAAGAACTAATGCAACCCACATGGAGGTCACTTAGAGGTCGCAAGGGGTCACAGCTATGACCCCTTGCGCCCCTTGGTACTACCTTTGCGACCCCTGAACCTGAGGTGGCAAAATCAGTACCACGAACACCGGCAGCTCGTCCTCATGGACACTGTTTGGAGCTCCACTCTCCTTGTTTTCTGTCAATCTTTTTATTACACTAATAGTGAATAATGTGACATTATTCACTATTAGTGTAATAAAAAGATAGAGTACAATTAACTGGAATATGGCATTCCTTGGCAGCTGAGGTAATTTAAACATGTTTTCAAAAGTATTTTGTGTGCGTGTTTGTGAGTGAGAAAGTGTTTATGTGTGAGAGAGAGAGAGAGAGAGAGAGAGAGAGAGAGTGTATGAGGGAATGTGCATGTATGTGTAAGCATGTGTAGCTGAGTGAAAATGGAGGTTCAAGGGCCTGTGATGTCACTTCCGCTACCCCTGGAATTTTGGTGATTTGATGTCCATGGCCACTCATTTGGTCTTCACTTCTCAATTTTCTGTCGGATTTTTTTCACCTCTACTTTAAACCTATTGGAAAGTGCAGAGGTATCCTGTCATTTTAAGAAGTACATTCAAATGTAATGGGAATCATGTTTTTTTTTTTACAAGATACCTTTGACATGCATATTTATGACTTTTCTGTTTGTTTCAAAAACTTCAGAGCTGAGCCGTGCTGCGCAGAAGAGGATGTTTATGATGAAGTGGCGTCTCAAGATGAACAAACATGTGCTACTCAGGACGGCAGATCCTCACCAAGCCTTTCCAAAGATGGCACAGCTAATGTTTCAAATGGTATTAGTGGCGGATTGGTATTAGAAGAGATCGCCCCATCGTTGCCTGACATTTGCTGCAAAGGCGAAATAGCACTATGTGGCGGGCCAAGCTGTACTTTGCATGACCGTTTTGACAAGAAAGAATGTTGGGGGGAAGTTATTTATGAATTTCGTTCGGACCAAAATATACCAAAACATGTTCGCACTATTTTAGAATGTAAGGAAAAGGGCATTTACGATGACGCTGGACTCAATGAAAACTACACAGATGAATAACTGATTGACCGTAGATTAACGATGTAAGCAAATAGAATGATACTATTATTATTTTTATTCCAAAGCAATTAATTGAACGATTATTTAATGATTCATGTATTATTGTAAATACAAACCTTCCTAATATATTGATATAGGGACTGAAGATCACTTTCATTTTAGTAAAGCATGCCAGTCACTACAGCAGAAAACTGACTTTTATTTTAGCGCGATGGAAAAGGGCCCCTAGATCAGTTGGGAACCCAAAATCGATGTTGCTGACAAGCCTCACCTGCAGTATCGTACTCCTGTTTCTTGTTTTTCCTTTTATTTTCATGGTACAAAACAAGCCACTAGGGTCCAACATAGAGGCCAGGAAAGCCACACCCTCCCAGGGCTCTCTGGCGTCCAATTCTTAATCCTTTCGAGTTTGCCCTTTTGTCCTAACCATCTAGCCTCCATTTCCACAATTTCTGCATAAAGTGCAATAAATAGTTTGCATTCCCCAAATTTTACCGTATAATTTTAGGTATCAATTTAGAACTTTTCCTAGGGTGAATGCATTATGAGCCTGTTCTTTAGTGATGGCCAGAGCTTGTGGCAAATACTTCTCACTCATGGCCATGCAGAGCTTTGCATGCTCCCTAGCACATGGCTGAGTGGGATGGTGTGTCTCGCCCTGCACAGAAGACATCCAGATGGTGGTGGCAATGGCCTTGTTGTGCTTCCCTTGAGTCCTCGCGATTCAGAATGGGAGTGTACTTAGTGAGTGGGGGCACTATACCTCTGGTGTGATGACTGGAGGAGATCAGAGATCTCTGGAAGCAGTGGTGATGCATCAGAGTTGCTGGTGTTTTGAATTTCCCGCCACTGCATCTCATGCATCGCTGAACACTCTCAGGATCCTGCTTACATACTGTCTGGTTAGGTTTTTGTAGTTGCCACTTGGAAGACGACACATTTGCACCACACGTTCCCAACACGCCATGGTCGGCACGTTATATAACTAAAAGCCAGGGCTGAGCGCCAGTATATTTGAGGTGGACGAGCCAAAATATTAATGGGGTGTGGCAGGCCAGGGCTGAAATAAGGGTCTGACTTATCTCTAGGAGCCCATGCACGAGCCGAGAAATACTTGGTAAGTAAATCATGCAACAAAATTCATGCAAAAGTATAATAAAGTATCTTCAAAATTAAAGATGTGTATTTATTTAGCACACAAAAGCGTTTCACCTTAGTACATCAAATGATATCACTGCATTGAGAAGGATTTATTAAAGGTGATAGTTTTTAAAAAGGAACTTGGAAACATTCTTGCCCACCCAAGAGTTGATGCTATTTATCTTAAATTGTCATACAGGAGGTTAGGGCAAGGTAGCATTCAGAAGCCAAATGAAATATTAGCTAGTGACGTGTTGGTTTCGAGGGCCCGAGAAGACCTCGACCTGGGCAAATGACAAGGCTGGACTGTCCGTCAGTGGACATTTCCCCAGGAGATTGGAAGGGTGGGGGGGGCTGGTTTGTTGCAGTGCAGCAGTTTTAAAAGCACTGCAAAGTTCCTTGTATATTCAGCAGTTTTTGGTCAACAATAAAAGTGTCATGTTAACTCTGGTGATTAATCTACCTGCTGAATAATGATGGGAGTTTTGTATTGTGGCAGTTTTGACTCATCTAAGGTAATGCAGAGGGTTAATATGCTCCTGCAAAGAATGTGTACCATGCATATCAAATAACAATATTTTATGTGCACAGCTCAGTGGGTTACAGCTTTTGCCACAGAGAATATTTTGTTACTGGGCAGTTCATAAATTACATTCGTAATCTAGCACAGTGAACTATGAACTGTCATCAAAGAGCTCCATGGTACAGGTTAGAAAGCTGTTTTTCCCAGTCTTGCATTATCCTGATGTTGCTAAAAAAAGGTTTGTTTGGGTAGAAATACATTCTAATTACTAAAGTCAACCCTAACCACTGTGTTATGTTCTGAATCCTGAGTTTGTGCTTCTCAAGACCAAGCACTACCAGTATGGATAGCATGTGAATCTTACACCTTGTAGACCTCTTTCCCTTATGTAACATTTTTTATACACTCACTTACAAATGTATGATTCATGTATGATTCATTGTCTCTGTATGTGTGTGTGATGTAAAGTGCTCTGACACCCTACACTGGTATGTGAACAGGGCCAGACTGGGAACCAAAACCGGCCCGGGGAAACTGCTCAGCCCCCCCTCCCCCGGGGGTTGAGGGGGTCCAGCCGAGCTGTTTGCAAGGGCCAGTTTCTGCTGATTTTGATACAGGGGACCGATATTGCAGGCCCCTGGCAACAAAAACGGCCCCCAGGGGCTCAAAACCATCCCCCACCCTGGCGGCCAACTGGGAAAACGCCAGGTGCCCTCTACAGCCAGTCTGGCCCTGTATGTGAAGTGCTTTAAAACAAATAAAATACATGTGAAAGAGGGGCTATGGAGAGATAAGAGGCACTGTTGGAGGATGTTAGAGAGGGAATCATTGAAGAGCCCCAACAAAGATTGTTGTATCCTGGTACACAGTAAGGTCATCATTTACTGTGCTTTGAAAGCTAATACAGTTGAATATATAATGACAAATGCATTGTAGAATGCACCATTTTCCCCAAATTTTCTTGGCAGATTTTCTTGCCAGAGCCAGGCACTTGGCTCAATCCTAGCTTGAGCTTTCAGTGGCTCTCCCACCTCTACATTGTATGGGTACTTCAGGTGATGTCCAGTGTTATTCCTACCTCTGTTTGTACTGCTCTCTACAATGGCGACGAGGACGTGATGAGCATTGATTCAGAGAAATCCAATGACATTATAAACACCACCACAGAACGTGACAGAATTGAGAGGTTTTTTAGTAACTGTGACGTATTGTGGCAAGACCATTCCAGGCATTACCCCAATCACTGATCTGCTGAGAAAGCATGCCAATGTTACAGTAATGTGGGAGTGGTGTACGCTAAGCTTGGGCAGAGTTAGAGGAGTTCCGCTACGCCGAACTGTGCAAAGTGACCAAAAAACTCCGTCAAGCTAAGAGGAGTTCCGCGAGCTGCAGAGTGGGTTACCTCATGCAGTTCACACTGATTTTAGTGCTGGGTGTTTTTCCCTTGGTGTAAAATCAACACGAACAGCATCTCACACAGTGCAAGAGAACGCTGCTTCTTTCCGCCACTCGGGTAGAAGTTCTACTCGAGCGACAGCTTCCTCAGTGCGAACGGAAGGTTTCTCAATACAAGAGGTAGCGACCATCCGCGACCGCCCACATTGAGAAATCTCACAGGGAAGTGTATAGCGTTGGATTTTCCTTGCTCGTGCTCGCCAAGTGACCATTGGCAAGCATGAGTGAGGAAAAAACTCCACACAGAGTGCGGAGTGCGAAAAACTCTGCAAAAGGAGTGGAGTTCACCACCCAGGCTTAGTCTATGCATGGAAAGGCTTTGAAGGGCATCAAAAATTTGATGTTAAAGGAGGCAGAAATTATACATTTTGACCAAAGAAAGGCAGGGAGTTGACAGGTATAGAATCAAGGTATTTTCAACTTGAAAGAAAAGACCTGGTGAGCTGGTGGGGTTTTGTACATTTCCACTTCAATGTGTATGGAATCAAATTCAAGGCTGTAACTAATCATAAACCCAGAAATAATCCCTCCACTTTATTTGTGGTTTAAATCTTTTATTGATTTTCATGTTAACAGAAAAAAATGAAACCAGACCCCGACTCCTGAATACAATGTATAACAGACACATGTGTCGCGACTAATAGCATCACCAAGGTAAGAAGCATGGAGCGAGGCTACTAGAGAGAGCAGAATAAGAGAAAGAACATAGAAAGAAAATAACAGAGGGAGACCCCCCAAAGGCATAAACCCAAAAGTTCCCCAAACCTGTCCGCCATCCACCCCCCCCCCCTCTCGTCCATCAACTAAAAGCCCCACGGGATAGGGAAAGAGGACCAAAGACCCACAGCGGATCATCTCAGTTTAGTAGATCTGCGCGGGAAGCCTTCTGTGGGATCTGCGTATCTGCCAGACGCAATAATCTAAGATAGCGGGGGCACGTTAGTTCCCTGAAGTCAGTTATGAGGAGGGTGAGGAAGGGGCGCCAGAGCTCCGGGAATTCAGACCCTCTGCCTGCCAAAGTGAGAGTGAGCTTCTCCATCCCCAACACCGACCACAGTCTCTGCAACCATCCCGAGTGAGGTGGGGGCGAGGGGGAGCGCCAGTGCGCCAGTATGTTCTGTGTGGCCACTCCCAGGGCAATGGCAATCAGGGGTCCTGTAGTAGATGTTATCCCATTCCTTATGAGTGAGGGGTCTCCCAATCTCCCATTCCCAGCGTGTCCGGCCCGCATTGTACGTATGTGCGTTAGTGGCAAGGAGGTGCTTGTAAAGATCAGAAATTAGCTTTTTATCTG
The DNA here is from genome assembly GCF_964204655.1 of Triturus cristatus. NCBI lineage: Eukaryota > Metazoa > Chordata > Amphibia > Caudata > Salamandridae > Triturus > Triturus cristatus. The sequence goes on along the minus strand of NC_140580.1, from coordinate 277,294,297 downwards.
AAGATCTAGTAAAAAGCCATTTCTCAAAGGTAGTGAGGGGACGCTGGGCACCAGGATTCACTTGGGGTTGCAGGACCCAATGTCTGAGCTGTACGTATGGGAGCCTCTCGGTCTCTGGAAGGCCATATTCTGTACGAAGCTGTGGAAAGGGAAGAATGCCATCTGTGTCCAATAGATGCCCAAGGCATCTACACGGAGAGGGCCGCTAGAGTGCAAAGGCCTTAGTCGCCATGCCTGGTTGGAATTCTGGATTGTTAAAGAGCGGCGTTAAGGGGGAGGGAAAGGAAGTCAGAACATGTGTGATGGCGGTATGGTCCCACACCTCCAAAATCGTACCCGTAATGTAGGAAGCATAGAGATTCGTGGCCTGTGGGCCTTACGCAGAAAGGGGACACCCTGCAGGGTCGTTGCCACTACCACTTGGTCTTGGAATAGCCAATGCTTCTCGGACTCCAAACGGCTCCACTCTACAAGGTAGCGGAGTTGTAAAGCGTAGAAATAAAGCTGCAGGTCGGGAACCCCCACTCCTCCCCGCTCGGGTGGTAAGATTTCTATTGCATGCTTAAATCTGGTCATGCGGCCCTGCCAAATAAACTGCTCCCGATCAGTTTGAGTTTGCTGAATCTAGCCCGTGGGAGGACGGAGAGGGAGCGTCTGAAAAAGATACAGGATTTGAGGAAGGATGGTCATTTTGGTGGCCGCGATTCTACCTATCCAAGAGAGGGTGTGATGTTTCCATTGACCCAGTTCACTGCAAATGTGGGTGCGGAGCTGACCGTAGTTAGCGGTGACTGTAGCTTAAATGGTGAGGCCTAATTGCAGTCCCAAGTAGGGGACCGTGGAAGCCGCCCACTGTATTGAGTGTTCCTCTTGAAGACTAGCCAACGTGTGCTGGGTAAGGGAGATATTAAGTGCCGTCGACTTTTCCATATTAATTTTAAAACCGGAGGCCTGCCCAAAACTATGAAGTTTGATGAAAAGCGCTCTGAGCGACTGGATTGGGTAAGTGAGAGACAATAGAATATCATCTGCATATAGGCTAATTGCGTGGACATCTCCGCCTAATTTGTTGCCAGTTATAAGGGTATGACGCGGATCCAAAGTGCAAGCGGTTCCATATATAGCGCAAAGAGGAGGGGGGAGAGGGGGCACCCCTGCCTCGTACCTCTGCTAATGGGGAACCGGGAAGAGGACTGTCCATTCACCCGGATTGTGGCCGTGGGCAGATGGTAACAGTTCAGGATCCGTGTATGCAGCTTCTCCCCCAAGCCAAACCGCCGCAGTACTTGCTCTAGATATGGCCAGTCCACCCTGTCAAAGGCCTTCTCCGCGTCTACGGCCAATAACATATATTCCCAAGCGGTACGCGATGCTTTTTCAATGAGGTGGAGGACTCTCTTGGTGTTATCACTCGTCTGCCTCTGTGGTATGAATCCCGCCTGGTCCGGCTCCACGGGCATGTAGGGCCCAAGTCGGGTTGCAAGGATGCTCGTGTACAGTTTAAGATCGACATTGAGTAGGAAGATCGGCCTGTACGCGCTACAAAGTTTCGCGTCCTTCCCAGGCTTGGGGATGACCACGACTGACGCCTCTAGCATTTCTGCAGGGATGGCGCCATCCTGGGAGAAGGTATTAAACAGGTCTCTCAGTAAGGGAGCCAACTGCGCACAAAAGGTTTTGTAAAAGGCTGCCAAGTAACCATCCGGCCCCGGCGATTTGCCCAACTTTAAGCGCGAGATTGCTGCAATGACCTCCTCCGTCCCTATATCCCTATCGAGATAGTCAGCTTGCACTGGGGTAAGAGACGGTATCTGAGCGGTCTCTAGATAGGCGGAGCAGTGGAGTGGGTCCAGGGAGTCGCTTGAGTAAAGAGTCGCATAGAAATCACGAAAGGCTTCTGCGATCGCCCCATCGTCCAACGTGAGGTCACCCTCGGGGCCCCGGTGAATAGATTGCACCCCTTGCTGTTGCCGGGTCGCCCGCAGCCTATGGGCCAGCAGACGGCCGCATTTATCGCCCCCAACATAAAAGGACTGGCGCAACCGGAGAGCCGCATACTCGGCTCTTTCTTGGTCCAGTGCCGCACCACGCACAACCGTCGCCATGCTCTAGCTGCTCCTGTGCGCTGGTGCATTTGCTCCAGTTCAGCCACCCTCTGGGTGAGCTCAGCCCGTTTGCGGCTGCGCTCCAAGTTACTGGCTGTCGAGATGGCTATAAAGTCTCCTCGCAGGACAGCTTTAAGGGCTGTCCATTGTGTCGCTAGAGACGTGTCGGAGTTCGCATTAAGGGTGAGGTAATTGGCAATTGCTACCTTGATTTGATCGACTGTAGATGCAGAGTGCAATAGCGTGTCACGCAGTCGCTAATGCCGCAGTGGCTGCTGGACTCGGGGGAAGTGGAAAGTGGCAACAACTGGGGAATGATCTGAGAGAGATGCAGTAAGGATCTCGGAGCCAGTTGCGAGCGCCTGCAGCGGGAGGGAGCTAATGAAATAGTCAAGCCTGGCGTACGTTTTATGTGCCCCTGAGAAGTGCGTGTAAGTGCGGCTACGGGGATGAAAGTGGCGCCACAGATCAACGAGCCCAAGATCACCAAGGCGAGCCAACCCCGCCTGAGAGAGAGCTCCCACCTCAGTCGTCCGCTGGGCCGAGAGGTAACACAGATTGTCGAAGATTAAGTTCAAATCCCCTCCCAGCAACAGGCGGCGCTCCATGTTAGCTGTGGCTTCAGTAAGGACGGTGTGGAAAAATTTATCCTGACCCTCGTTTGGGGCGTAAACAGAGCCCACTATGAGAGAGACCCCAGCCACTAGGAACTGATAAGTAAGTAAGTGGCCCCTAATCTTAGCCTCCTTCTGAAGGAACCTGCCCTGAAAGGAGCGAGAGACCAGGATAGCAACCCTGGCGGATTTAGTGGAATTAGAAGAGAAGAGTTGCATAGAGAAGGCGCGTGATTTCATCCTATGGTGGTCCTTGGGGGTGAGATGCGTTTCCTGTAAGAGGCATATGTCTGCGGCTGAGTGTTCCAGAAAGTAAAGGACTGCCTTACGCTTGACCGGGTTGTTAAGTCCCCAAACATTAAGGGTCAGAATCTTAAGTGGCTTATGGGACATCTGGTGTGTGGAGGAGAGACATGCCAAGGCGTAGTGCGCAGCCCCTATGTTGAGATACAACACGGAGACATTAGGGACATAGTACACTACCAGAAAACCACCTGTCTGTGGAGGGAGGAAGGAAGGACAAGAGGAGCAAACCCCAAAGCAACCCAAAAACCCCAACAACAAGAGAGGACTTCACCCCCCCTAACCCAGGCAACATACCAACCATAAACAACAATGAGCATAGTCCGTCGTCCCGGGACAACTGGTCAGTCAAAGTACAGGGGTCCATACCGTGACCACCGGGAGAGCAGCCCCCCACCACCCACCCAGAGCCAGCAAAGATGCTGAGAGAGAGCACACGAGTAAGAGGCGCACTCCAGCTTCACTTGGCCGTGTCGTCGCTCCCTGCAAGCGCCTCTGTTGCTGTGGTCAGTGCCGCCTGCTGAGCCCGGGCGATCTCCGACTGGGACGGCCTACGAGAGCGCCGCCGTCTAGCCTGTCTCTGCCATCCAGACGAAGGTGTCTCTGAGCCCGATGCGGCCCCTCCTTGATCGTCTTCATCACCTGGCACCGCCAAGCCCAGCAGCTGGCAAGCGTCCATCAAAGAACGCAGTTAGTGGAGCCTGCCCTCGTGGCGAAATATGAGGCGAAACGAATGCCCCCACAAATAGGTGATCCCCTGCTGCCAGAGATGCTCCGTCACGGGGCGGAACTGCCGCCGCCGCTGTAGGGTAATCAGAGCCAAGTCTTGGTATAGGACAGGAGTGTGACCCTGGAATGAGATAGGATGGAGGGCTCGTGCCCTGGTGAGGATGGATTCCTTGATTTTAAAGTCTTGCACACACACCAGGATGTCCGCCGGAGGGGCATTGAGACCCCTGAGCGGGCCCACTCTATGGGCTCTGTCCAAGATAACGCCAGTGTCAGGAGTGCCCCCCAAGATGTGCTGGAAGAGGGCCGTGGTGAAAGCAAACAGGTCCCTAGTGCCCTCGGTCAGTTTGACCCCACGGATCCGGATATTGTGTCTTCGGGACCGGTTTTGCAGATCCTCCAGATGTGTTTGGATGTCCATGTTCTGGTCCCGCAGGCGGATTACCTTTTGTTGAAGCATTTCTGTATCATTTACCGCCGTATCGCTTTTCTCCTCAAGGGTAGCTACCCGCTCTCCGACACCATCAACATCCCTACGCAAGTCCTTGATTTCCGCAGCAAATTCGGTTTTCACCGATTGGATGTCTTCACGTAGAGTAAGGAACAGAGACTCCAAGAAAGCCTTCGTGATGGGCTCCTCCCCGGTGCTCGGAGGAAGTTTGGGGGGCGCAGTGTCAGGCGCCACGCTAGCCATGGAGGCGGGCGACTGGGGACGACCGAAAATATCCTTCAGGGGTTTCACCTTGGTGTGCCTGGTCTTGGACATGCTCTACCTCCCCTGCCGGTCGCCCCTCGGCACGCGACCAGAGAGGGCAAAGCCCCTCCAGGGGCTGGCGCTGTCGCCAGGAAGAATCCACAAGGAAGTCCATGAGAGTGCAAGTGGAGGCCCCTGAGATGGGCGTGGGTCCCCTGCTAACACCACTGAGCCGCTGCGGGCCCCAATAGCTTCAAGCCCCGGGGACCCTCGTCCAGTGTCCCAACGTCAGGGCACCGCGTCCAGAGTGCGGCCTAGGATGCAGCCAACCAAACCCCCGCTACTCCAGGAACCCCAGAGGCCAGGCCAGAACCCCGAACAACCACAGGAAGGAGGTCCCAGCCGTCCCCGCCAGAGGGGCCACACCGTCCAGCCGCGCGACTCCCATGGCCGATCCTCCAAGCTGCAATCCCCGGAAGAGCGCCAACAACCACAGTTCGGTGAAGTGCTGGGGCGCAATACACCCACACGACCTGCTGCCAGTCGCCTCTGCTGCCCAGAGTCCGGGACCAGTAGGGCCACTCCGCAACTTGCCACTGCAGCATCTCAAAGCTAGGCTAGTGCCATGCTCACCTGGAGACCCGAGGCCCCCGTCCGAGCCGTCCGCTCCGCCTGCGCCCTGAGGCCTCCAATCGGGGGAACGCTACTTCATGCCTGCTCGGCCCCACTCTCGGGGGTGCATCTGCGGGGGGCCAAGCGTCTGAGGGGGGGGCTGCCGAGACACCAAGGCAGCCCCATACCGCTTGTATCGCCTCCTAGTCTCTGCCCCCAGCTCCCGGTCCCATCAGCGCCTCCGTACCTGTCGCCACTGTTGCGTTAGTACTGCCACTCTCAAAAGGCCGAGGATTTGCACCTGCCAGCTCCGGCACCGCTGCCACCACTACACTTCAGGACTGCTGTCTCCGATGCTCGAGTCCCGTCACTGCCGCCCAGGCCTCACAGGCTACGCCGGAGCACCGCTACTCGCGGGGAGGTGCAGGCCACGTTTCCGATGAAGTCTCTGCCCAGGCAGCCAGCCCCAGGTGCGCGTGCAGCCCAGGCTCCTGGAAGGCGCTGTCTGTTGGGGCGTTGCGCTGGAGCCCCCGGAGAACAACGAAGCCAGCCTCGATGGCCCACCACAGTGTCGAGGCCTCACCGCACTGGGGAGGCCGGCGCTGGCTCTCCTCGGCTCCACCGGAGCTCCGGCCGTCGGCTCATCCACCGCGGCTGAAGGACCACCGCGAGACTGGGACACCCCAGGTGGGGATCCCAGGTCCCGACAAGCTGTTATCGCCCCACACGGGCCACGCTGTGCTGCTCTGGGCGGGCAGCAAGCAGGAACCGACGAAAACACATCTTACTGCTCCGCCATCTTGGCCACGCCCCCCCAGCACTTTATTTAAATGTAAAGCACCTCACCCCACTGCTAAGGATTTAAAAATGGTAACGGCAACATTAGAAATTTAGGTTTTAGACAGGGGCCGTATCATGATGGGCTGCATTGGATCAGCGCAGAGCTGACAGCTTGTTTTTATGTGCCTGTAGTATGCGCCTGTGGTGTGTAAAGAGAAGTTATATACCCCATTATTTTTCTGAGTTGTTGCATTCTTTTACACATTATAGCTCGGAAACAGAAAGAGGCAAATCCTGCTCACTGTTTCGGAGCTGTGCTGTCTGATCAAATCAAGCCCTAACTCCGCGAAATGTCCTGCTAAATGAATCCCCTTTATACAAATAAAAGCAGCACAGTCCTGAAGTGCTGCGGACTCAAGTAGTCCAGTTAGCCCATCAAGGAAAAGCCAATGTGAAACCACACCTTCTTGAGAAAATATAGTTCCAATTAATGGTTTATTTGATAGGGGACACCATCAATAGTCATAGTTGTCAGTTATGTTAAACCACGGAGCAAAAGACCCTCTAGCTCCTGTTATTACAAAAGAAGAACGCAAAACACAATGGTCTTCAGTGTAGATAGCTGCAAGTTGCCGATTGGAAGTCATGTGTTAGTAGTTATTAATCTATGTAAGAAATGTCACACCATTAAAATTGAAGCATCTACTTCATTAGAGTGTCCGGAGTACATTTTGAGAAGGTTCTAGAAGCCTATAGCCTAATCAGTTAATCAAGATAGACAATTGATCTCTTTCAGGGAACGATTTCCATCCATAGATAGAGCGCCTGAGAATAGCACCTAAATGACCCCAGGCACCTAGAACAGTGGTGAAGTTTATGAGGAAATTAAATAACACATTGAGGATCAATGTGGAACACGTTAGGCACTGTGAGTGGGAAATCAACAATTTTCTGTGCATCTAGAGAAACGCCCCTCATAATACGCGCACTGTGTTCCTGCGTTTCTTATGTATGTCTGAGCTCCTAGGGTTTCTATTCCTGTGGCCACTCGCTAGGAACAAATATTCTTCGACAATCAAGCCAGTCAGCATGGCTCAGAAACAACCAATATACGAGCCTGAAAAGACATAACAAAACAGTTGAGAGGGGTGGGAGAACAAGTACTCATCAAAGGTTGATTTCAATATCCAGGCAGGATGTTTTGAGCGCTCTTTCAATGTGGCTTAAGGTTTGTTACGAACCATGGTCACAGGCCACCCGTGGCTCAGAATCACTCACTTGCAATGTGTCTTTCTTCAAAACACTTAAAACAAATCCCACTAACAAAGTGTCAGCTACAGTGAAAGATTATCTGGTCAGGTCAGAAGAAAAGCTCAGTGAATGCTAGGAGCTATCTTCTGAAGTGTGTGCTTGTTGATGTAACACCCCCGGCTGAATGTGAGAAAGTATCTCCGCAGAATGATGTTGAAAGAAGTAGTGGGTGATCTGGCTATTGTTAGAAACCATAGCCGCAACCATCCCAAAGAATGAAAGCGTTCATGTGATAAAATTGAATAACTGTCATTGCTGAGAAAATTTTGGACAGCTGGTATTCATATCTCATTTGAGAAGGAATGTAGTGTGTTTTCGGCATGCAACACCTTTGTGTCATGTGCACCCACTCCATCAGGCTCAAAGTATAGTGTAATAAGGGCAGTAGATTGATTGATTGATAGGCTTTATTACGATACATAAAATATCTTAAAAGCAATTCAACAGTTAGGAAAAACAGCAGAAAAAACACTTTTCCAACAAGACAATAAAAACAATACTTAATAAATACAATTAGTACAGTTAAGATCAGAATTAAATTGATACAGAAAGCCTTTTTGCACGAATCAACCAGGACCACTTTAAAAATTTAGACACAGCACAAACCACCAAAGTGGATGTGTCGGACAGTAAAATACGCAGGGCGACTGTGTGATTGCGAGTTCCCAACTGTCTACCAAGTGGTCTGAGCCAATACCTCCTGGGAGAGCAATAGTCAGGGCATTCAAAAAGAATATGTGCCACAGTCTCGACCCGCGTGGAGCAGAGGGCACAAAAGGGGGAGGGCCGGGGGGACAATTTCCACCGGGATAGCAAATCACCTACAGGTAGGATCCCTACTCTGAATTTAAAATATAAGGCCCTATCAAAAGGAATAGAAATCATATCGAGATATGGTTCGTAAGCTACCACGTCTTTAATCCTCAAAAAGGCTACAGTTGACTTACATTGGCGTGGATCAACAGTAAGTTTAAACGAAACCCAATCCCAATACAATTTCTTTAGAGTGGCTTTGGGAGGGGCAGATCGAGTAACCCAAGCTTCACCTAGGCCCAACTCCCCCAAAAGATGTTTAACGTCCCTCAACCATTTAATCTTACACCAGCCCCCCATAGACATCACCTCGGACAGTCCCTCCGCATAGGAGGCTAGTTCAGGGACCCTCCACAAGTGGGCCCACAAGAGCAAGGGTCGTAGTCGAGCTTGGTCCGCAATTGATCTACATCCTAAGTCCAACAAAACTGGAACTGTGGGTGTACTCGAAGGGAGAGCCATCAGATCTTTCAAAAATTTGCTCTCTGATTTTGCAAGCACGTCAAGATTGCCTATGCCCCACAACTCTGCCCCATATAAAGCAGCACTAACCCCTCTAGCTTTATAAATCTCCACAACTGGGGCAATAAATTGTTTTGTGGAAGTACGATGTTCCCTGAGCAAAGCACCACCCACCCTTTTGTGGTTAAGGAGCATCTTGTTGATGTGCGGAGTCCAACACATAGAGTCACTAAGGCGGATTCCCAGGTAATCAAACTCTGATACCCTCTCCAGGTAAGCAGAGTTCAACACGGGAGGGCGCCCCAGTTTCCCAGGTGGATTCATGATCAAATATTTGGTCTTATCGACATTGATCACCAATCCCCTAAGGGAGCAAAACTCCTGGAAGCGTTTGAGAAGTTTTTGGAGGCCCTGGGGGGACTTTGCAATATGGAGGGTATCATCTGCAAAAAGCAGTGTAGGGATCCGAGTGCCCGCCAGGGACGGTGCATCAGCAGGTTCTTGTAGCAAATACTCAACCACCCCATTCACATAAAGAGAGAATAGGGTGGGAGCTAACACACATCCCTGGCGGACACCCCTACTTACTGGAATTCTATCTGTTTTCTCCCCATTCTTACCCCACCGCACCTGTGCATAATTGTCTGTATGTAGTTTTATCAGAAGTGATAGGATATAGGACGGCACCCCCAAACCCTGCAAGACCCTCCACAGTTCCTCCCTAGGTACCAGGTCAAAGGCAGTCTTGAGGTCAATAAAGGCCAAATAGAGACTGCCCTTGCCCAGCACCACCACCTTCCAATACAAGAGGGTCAGTCTGAAGACTTGCTCGATAGTCCCGGTTCCAGAGCGAAAACCAGCCTGGAAATCAGATAAAATCTTATTGTCATCTACCCATTGGAGGATTCTCCCCAGAATCACCTTCCCTACCACCTTTTGGGATGAATCAATAAGGGTTATGGGCCTGTAGTTGGCGGGGTTGTCCCGGCATCCCTTCTTGAATATCGGGACAGCCTCCGCCCCTTTCCAAGATTCCGGTACAGATGCTCCCCCCATAATTGCATTCAATAGGGTGGAAACCAACTTCCCCCATTGCTTAGGATTAGCACGTAACAAATCACTGGGTAACCCATCAGGCCCAGCAGCTTTTAGGGGGACCAGGGACTTGATTATGAGCTCCACTTCTCTATCGGTAAAGGGATACGCCTCAGTGTCCACTGCCTCAACCATCAGGGTAAAGGAGTCATTAAGAACCCCCTCGACAGGGGTATAAAGGGACAGGAAGTGGCTAAACCAATTCTGGGCTGGGATATTACATGTCAGCAAAGTGTCAACAGGCCTATCCCTAGATTTTACCAAACTCCAAAATCCCCTTGCATTCCTTTCCAGGCTTGCAGCCAGGAGGTCCGCCCAGAACTTCTCCTTCCCCTCTCTTTCTGCTGCCTTTAAAGTCTGGGAGTAATCTTTCCTTGCAAGCCTGATAGCTACCTGGGATTTAGATTTAACAGCCCCTACCAGTGCTTTTTTCTTGACTCTGCATTTTTTTGTAAACCAACCCTGCGATTTCGGCAGCAACTTCCTGTTGTTAACACGGGAGGCCATGCTAGGGAGAATAAATAGGTTACTCAATGCCCTAGATAAGTCGCAGAAAATCTGCGTAGTCTCCTCGGGCGATCGGGTCAGCGACTCCGACTTGCACAGTGCTGCAGCCAGGAGTGCCCCTATATCCGCCACTTTCTCTTCGGACATAATAAGCTTTGCCCACTTCAGCCGTCTACCACAATTAGATGGGAGAACTTCGTGGGAAATAGGTGCTGTATAGGATGATAATCCCCCCTTAGCAGTTAACCACTGGGAAAAAAGGGTGAGTGAGAGGAGATTATAGTCACTCTCAATGGTAGGTATGATCTCCATATCCTTCAGAGTGCTCCATAGACTAGCGTCAAGAAGAATGTAATCAATTCTGGACGTATGATTTGGCCTATTATAAGTATGGGCACCCACTAGGCCAGACTTGGACCTCCCATTGACAGCCCTAAGATCAAATTCCATGTTAAGTGAGTTGATCTGTACCGCCACTTGGGTCCACCTCTTGATGGGAGGCAGCGCAAGGGCAGGAATACCCCTCCTGGAGTCCTCCTCACCACTTCCCAATATATCGTCCAGGCCCAGGGGCTCAAACGTGCAATTCAGATCTCCTGCCACCAAGATGCGAGATTTATTGGGGCGCTGCCTAAGCAGACCTTCTAGTAAGGATATTGTGGCCGATAGTATACCACCCTTCGTGCCTCTGGCATAGACGTTAAAAATGTCCAAGAAGAGACCACCCCGTGCACCCTTTCTAGTAATGTTGAGGAGGTCGGGAGAATTGGTAGGATGCTGAACCACCTGACAGTCAAGAGCAATATCAACCCATTTGAGGAGACCTCCCGAAGGGCGTCCCTTCCCTGAAACTGAGGGGACAGCAGGGACAAAGTAAGTCGAATAACCTACCTTGTGACAGGGTTCCCTACACCATGTTTCCTGGAAAATGCAAATGGAGTAGCCCTCCACAAGCCCATTCCAGTCCAGGAGTCCCAGCTTCCTTGAAAGACCCGCGACGTTCCAGCAAAGAATCTTGATATCTGGATCCGCCACAACTGGCTCTCTACAGATAAAATCTTGTAGTAAATTGGTGGCTTCATCCAACTGAGAGGGAGAAGAGACAATTCTTTTATTCGGCACATTGGGCGCAGGAGCAGCACCTGGGCAATGATCCTTACAGACCACCCCATGGCACGTGTCGGTTCAATGTCCCGATGGCCCCCCATAATACCCGGGCCAAAATGCCGGTTGAAATAAATGAGGGATAGCAGGATTCACGGGATGAATAGGATCATTGCTCCAACCCCCAACAAAATGTACACCATTGTGATTTACTGCGGTCCTAGGGTAAAAATAGGTTAAGTCTACTACACTAATGTTTGCCCCCCCAATTGCGTACTCTGGATTGCAAATAGTTTGGGCAACCCTAGTATCTTTAAAGTTAACCACCACACAATCTCCTTCTAGGTGCTTACGACCATAACCTACCCACCCTACCCTTCTCACTCCTAGGATCAACCCATCTAAACCTCTAGGAAGAGGTCTATTAGACTTTAACCAGTGCATGGTTTTATTTTTTAAAGCCTGATAGGATTCATATTGATCTTCTCTCAAAATGGGTACGTTGGTGAGTATGGCAACATACTGGTGGCACTCGGGGGGCAAATTTACCGGTGGAAAAGGAGAGATTCCTCTGAATGGGTTTCTCTGGGGTGGTTAGTGCAAATTCTGGCCGAGTAAGCTTGGTCAGGACCAGTGCCCTTAGCAATCCCATTCGAGGTTTCCTTATATTTAGAAGGTCCCTTCCTACCCGGTAGCTCAGCCCGGATAGGCTTCTGTACCGGGACAATAATAGGCTTCGGCACACTCGATTGTGCTAGGCCCAATTGACTAATATCACCTAAAATATCCGTAACCTGAGTAGGAGGTTCATTAACCACAGCCGACAAATTTACAGTGTTTGCTGTGTTAGGGCCGGTAGATATGTCCTGTGTGGGTGCAGCAAGCATCCGGGTGCCACTATCCCCACCCTGTCCACCCTCCTTGTTTTTAGAAAGCAGTTTGATAAGGGTTTTCAGAGAGAAAAAATTATCCAAAGTTGCCTGTTCAAATCTATCCAGCCTCTCTCCCAACACTTTTACTCTTTCCACAATCGGGGACAATAAAGTTTTCATCAGATCTTCAAGTTGTGAAATTGTCACAGAGTCGTTAGATGAAACTAAATGGCAGTCTGATGTTGGATCAACACATGCGTCCTCAGTCCTAGGACCTAAATGACCCCCCCCCCTTTCCCAACCCAATATTTTTCTTAGCCAACCCCTCACCCGCTTTAGTTCCTGTTCCCCTTACACCATGTTTCCTTAGTCTCTTATGAAGTTTAGGGAAGCTGTCTTTACATGGGCTGGCAATCCTTTTCCTTTTAGTATCAGTTATATTCGTAGAAACCGTTAGAGGTACCACAGGCGGCTGAGGAATATTATCTTGGGTAGTTGGAATAGTTGTGCAAGTTGGTACAACAGGGAGTTCACTGGAGCATGAGTCAGCACTACTACTATCGATAGGAGGGGGAATGGATATGGCTGCCAAGCTCTCCAACCTATCAATGCTGGCCTTCAAAGATACAACCCGTAACGTCTCCGGTGGAGGGGATGTCATTACAAGGGGATCTGAACTACATACGGGCGAGGTAACAAGTGCCAGGGAACCCAATGAGGACCTTTTCGACAGAGGAAGTTCTAGGGAGAGACGCCGCTCTGTCATTACAATCTCCTTCTCTATGACAGCAGCCACCCGTGTGATGAACTGATCCATAGTGCCTATAATACAACTGGCTCCACCCTCACCTCCTCTCCTGAGGCTCTTCCCTGAGCGGGTGGACATTAACACAGGCTATAACAGTGACCAAATGATAATAATAGTAGAACACCCCTATATGTCTCAACGTACCAATGATAATATCAGGGGGGTGGCCCAACCCGGCCCTGGACAGCCCCGGACTGCCACAGACTGCCCGCCCTTTGCCCGGGCTTCGCTCCGTGCTTCGACCCGCGCGCATCCCGCATGCGCGGTCGTAAGCGTAGTTAAGTACGTATAAGCTGGGGGCGTGGCTTGCAGGGAGAGCGGGCCAGGTGTGAACTATTGGCCAGGCAGGGACTCCTGGGAGATGGAGTCCCTGCAGTAACGCTCGCAGCCCTGCTGCTGCCACAGACCTCCCCAGCCGGCACTGAAACCACAGGCACTCTACCGCTCCTTCCGTGAAGCGGGACCCGCGAAGCGGGTCCGGCGAACAGCGATGGCAAGCACAGCAGCTAAGTCCAGGTACAACGCTCCCTAAGATGAGGGTCCACTTGCACAGGAATTAGACAGAAGCACACACAGTCCCACCAGCACCGGGAAAGAAGGATGATTTTAAATGCAGCTAGTGTGCTGGGGGCGTGGCTTGCAGGGAGAGCGGGCCAGGTGTCAACTATTGGCCAGGCAGGGACTCCTGGGAGATGGAGTCCCTGCAGTAACACTCGCAGCCCTGCTGCTGCCACAGACCTCCCCAGCCGGCGCTGAAACCACAGGCACTCTACCGCTCCTTCCGTGAAGCGGGACCCGCGAAGCGGGTCCGGCGAACAGCGATGGCAAGCACAGCAGCTAAGTCCAGGTACAACGCTCTCTAAGATGAGGGTCCACTTGCCCAGGAATTAGACAGAAGCACACACAGTCCCACCAGCACCGGGAAAGAAGGATGATTTTAAATGCAGCTGGTGTGCTGGTGACGTGGCTTGCAGGGAGAGCGGTCCACTTGCCAAGGAATTAGACAGAAGCACACACAGTATTGATTGCATGGGCAGGTGAATGTGTACCTTTGGACAGTGCTTAATTTGTAAAAAAATTAAGTCCAGGTGCTAAAAGTTTTATAGGAGGTCACGCCCAATCACCCTGGCTCCACCCACTTCCTCCACTGGCTCCACCCACTTACTCCAGTGGTGAGATATGAAAGGAGGGTGGGTGGTAGGAGAGGAAGCAGAACAGCAGTGGATGCTGTGATTGTTTGCTTGAGGGAGTTCATAATTTAGGGGCACTTAAGGGCAGTGGCATAGGTTGTTGAGAGTATTAGTGAAGCAGGGATTGTTTTTATTGTATTTCTGAAAGGTAGCTACATGCCTCTCCTAATAAATCAGCTTTTTTCTCTCTAATTGTTGTCCTGTTTCTTACTTTAACACCTTGCTGTTAGAGTTGGTATGTGCTTGTGCATTATGTGGGCAGTATGGCTATGGCGATATATATATATATATATATATATATATATATATATATATATATATTATTATTTTTTTCTTGGGTTTGCCACAATAGTGGTTTGCCACAATCACCGCCACAACATGGGACATTCAGGCACAAAGCACAACGCATCTGTGATGATGTATGATATGAAGGATAGTGGAGTACTGTCCTGTGGGACTGTTGCTTTTCAATGAAAGGCTGAAACCTGAAATGGGAGGGTCCGAACCCATGGCGGCAGGTTCAATTTATGATCCTTACTCAGCAGATCAAAGCAGTCCAATACCAGTTAAGAAGTACAATTGGTACTGCTCTGCAAACTGCACAGATTTCTTCTCCTTATGGAGTTGGTTTATATTGTAATTGTATTTATATAGCACTTACTACCCCTGCAGAGGCACTGTAGAGATTTCCAGCTTGTAGAACACTACTCCTGAACTCAAGGTTACTGGTTAGTGCAGAGATTATTGGGTTAAATCTTGCGTTCACAAGGTAACCATTCCATGCACTTACTTCAGTTTCTTACATATAAGTTCACTAATAAGTTCATTCAAATGATGTATGGGTTGGGCTAGAAGGTATTCTTAGGTTGTAGGCATGCGGCTGACAGTCGACGTTATGACCTATGTAATGAGGTATTCACAATTCATAGAAAAGAATAATAGAAAATAAGGCAAACAATTATGCAACTTCTTAAAGAAGATTATGATCGAGGAGAGTAGTTCATGTAAAGGGACATAGCTAAGGATACCATTCATCAGTAGGAGAAGAGATGGAAACATGCAAAAAGTTATAAATCAAGGTAATTTTTTAATGTATGATTTTAGTAATATTGTGAGAGGGCTTGTGAGATCGCATGCAATATTAATTGTGTGAGATGCAAAAACAAGCAACAACATTTACATGGTTTTAGCTGCTGCAAACTATGAACTTTCTGCACAATCCTTCAAGTACAGGGCGGAACAAGGAGACACATGGTATGGTAAAATCAAACACACTCAGTGCTTAATCCATAAAAGAATGATTGTTGGTGCCCAAAACTCTGCCCTGAAGCTATTAAAAGCTGAAGCGCAGAATACCAAGGTTGCACAGTCTTAATTCCACTTTATGCATGTTATTTCACTAAGAGACACTCTCTGCCCCTTTACCTTACTCTTGCAGGGTTCTGCTTTCTCCCTTCCTGACGGGTTTTCCGACTTTCTCTTCCTCCGACTTTCTGCTCTGTGTGTTTTTCCCTCTCATCTCGGTGAACGTGTGACACAGAAAAATGAGTGCTGGTAGTCCTCACCGGCAACCACAGACTCAAATTAAGCGCTACACACGCATGTGTTCACAGATGCACAAATGCTGACTCCAGCACATGTGCTAGCTCGATAGCAATCAGTGCAGCACAGAAGTGTCCTATTTATTTTCATTTATACAGCAGTGCAAGCAAACCTAGCTTTAAAGGACAACAATGAAAATGATAAACTGTAAATGCTAGTTTGTCTAAAAACAGACACTCTGACTGCTCTGTTCCGGTGCAGACTCACTATTGCACAAAGATGCAACATAAAACGTAGCGTACACACTACTACTAGCATCTTGGTACAGAGTTAAATTAATTACTTAGTGTGACAGCTTTTTTAGTTTTCATTGACCTACGAGGGAAGCCTGCTGCTCGACACGCTGATTGCTTCTGTCGTCGGCTGATTAGAGCTGCGGCTGCGCGGTATGCTGGGTGAGACATGGGCAAAAACACTGCTCATTGGTCCACTCCGGGTACACATTTGACGATTCGCCAAGTAGGGACGAATTTGCAATCCTTCACCAATGAACAATTTCAAAATGGGGTGTGGCGTAACTTACGCCGAGGAAGGGGCCCAGCAGTTTCTGGCAGTACTGTGTGGCTCACAATAAGGCGGGCAGCTGGGCTGCAGCAAGCAATGGCATCCAATTTAAATATTTTACACACACGCAGTCACATGAGGCTCTTCACCGGGGAGACTGGGACCCATATCAAAACTTAGTACGCAGCGCAACCAATTATATTATATATATTTCGTGCAGAGTGGAGACACAGCCCTGAAAAATAAGTGCCGGTGCTCAGCACCGGAAAGCACCGGCACAAATTAAGCACTGCCTTTGGGCGAATTTCAGTGTCGTTCATGCCTTAGGCTTGGGAGCATGCAAGAAGCAGTTAGCATTTCTCATCTGATAGCTCTTTTTTTATTATAATATTTTACTGGCATTTTGTAATTGTTGGTATTCATAACCTGGCATGAAAGTTTAATGGTACATGCATGGTGTAATAAGAAATCATACATTACTTGTTTAAATTTCCTTACTGTCCGTCAATTTATGCCCCTTATTCATTGACAACATAGCTACAGAGAATTACTGTAAACATCACTTTATCTTTGACCCAGATCCATTATTCACTGACATCTGACATTGGCACCTCTTGAGGGGGCTCACATATGTTGACCCGAAAAGCATTCCACTTTCCCCACACCTGTGTCCATTTCTTGGGGCACCCTCTGTGTACATAGGCTGCTTTCTCTGCTATTATTGCGCTATCCATGTCACAGCACCATTGGCGATAGGTGGGAGTCAGCCCGGTTCCCCAGTGTTGGGCTATATTTCGTTTAGAAATCACCTTACCCAGTGTCGCCCAGTCTCTGATAGCTCTTTTTGGTTGACTGAGAGGCAATCGGGAGTCGACATTAAAATAAACAATTTAAAGTTCAAGTGACCCATTTGGCCACACAATAAGGACCAGTAATGAGTAACTAAATTTAAGTGGGTTTATTACATGTTAATAATCACTCCAGTAAATGCAAAAATCAAGAACATGTTATAAATGTAAAGAGTCGCGACAGGCAAATTGAGGCGTTGAAGCAAATTCCAACTCAATAGCATAAAGCATAAAATAACAAAAGAACAATACAGATGCCAAGAATTTGGAATTGGAGTTCTTTCAAGATACTCCAGTCCTCCTTCCTAAACATGAATAGATTCTAAAGCCATTAATCCAGCATATAAAATGAGGATGATTTGGAATAAAAGGTCTCAGGGAAATTTAGAAATGCAGGAAGGTGGCAGCATAGTGAAACCTTCAGTAGAAGTCTTCTAAACAGGGAACTGAGTATTAGCATAAAGCCACACTCATGTAAGAATACAAGTGAAGCAGAGAGGTCTGTACATTCCAAAGTCTGAAGGGATGTCTCCTAACGTATAACAGTGTGAGTACTAATTAAAAAACACAGACACCTCATCATAATCCATATCTCGTGCCACCTCTCAAAGGACCAATTGTGTTCAACTCCAAAGGTACAATTGCAACATTTCCAGACTTTCCCATCTCATAGCCTCAGCAACCTTGTGTTTCCCTCCATCCCTTATACAAGATGAATAGGGGGCTTCTTCTGCTCATTAAATCGCCTTTCTCTAGCTACACAATCTTGAGACGCACCTGCAGAGGAGAAAACACGCAGAGTAAGGAAAATACATCTCAAGTAAAGGCTGAGTCATGCTAACTTTAATTAAACCTTTGCATTGTGCACTTCGAACACATGATTATATGTGCACATTTAACTTCAAAATAAATGCAACAAATATAAACGCATTCATGGTTACATATTCAATGCACTTTCAAAGAATACAATACGACTTAAAACGTGTAAATATGTGTGAGATCTACATATTTTGATGTTTAAACTAACATTAATAATCATACCTTCACAAGTTTCTAGTTTTCTACAGTGAATACACTTAAGAAGTACATTTGAATGCGTAGATAGTGCTGAGTGCATATAAGTGTTGCACTTCGGTGACATGCAAGGGGGAGCCTAAATTGTGCTGCTCCAGTCAGCACCAACCTCCTCAGTTTAGCTGCTCAGGAAATGTTTAACATTGGCCTGCCGACAGCCGGAGAGACTGCGTATGCCCCGATGGAGTCTGCACTATCGTCCATCACTGTTTTTATGAGTGCTCTTCAATTAATGACTAGACATGCTGGATTTGTGTTGTGTTGTGTACCTAACCTTTTCCCTTAGCCTATTGCTTCTCACCGCGCGCCCCTCCCTCCTGCGCGCGACAGTTAGCAGCTGGAATGTTGACAGCTGACATTCCTTGTTGACAGTTTAGAACGTTGGTGTTACCCTGAGGAACTCAGGGTGCCCCGTGCCTCCGGTTATGTGTGGCGTCCTGTAGAGGAATAAATTAATTAAAAGCAAACCTTCTGACGCCTCATCTTTACAATTTGCCAGGACAAATCCAGCTTATGCACTTCTCTACTACCATGCAGACATTTTTTTTTTTAATGAAATACATGTATTTTTTAACAGATGGCTGGAAATGCATTTTAAAATGTTTTTGATAGCGCCAACCCATACAGGACGGTCCTTGGAGTCTGGGATCCCCTACAAACACAGATGCAGTGCTGCCTCATCCCCACACAGATGTACCTTGTTGCAAAACGCAGAAGGTCAGGAGCACTGCAGTGTCCAAAAAGATTCTGAGAGGAACACAAGAGTCCAGTCATAAGCAATTAAAGTTATTCAGAAGACTGTGTTCACTTTACATTTACTTTCCCTTGTGTTAGTATTGGTGTTATGGGCACCTTGGAACATTAGCACCACAAAAATGCTGATCTTAGTACCTCGGGTCACATTATATTCCCTTTTCTATGTTCTTGAATATTCTCATTTCAACTCCATCTGAGCCCGATGCAAAATTTCAGACCGAATTCTGTTCAATATCTTTTGGATTGCCCGTTTTTTAAATTGAACATTTCATGACCTTGCTCCTGCCACTTCACTTCGGACTTTTGGTACAGTTGAAGCTTAGGATTTCCCCATGATTCCATGTTCACTGTCTTATCGCCCGGTGACCCACATCCTTCACCCACTTCCAGCAAGGAGATTTTGAAGAGTTGCAGAGGTACCTGTGTATGTGTGTTTTACAGAGGTCTATTGTTCGGATCTGCCATGGGGGATGTGTTCCTGAAGTTGGCCTAATTTCTTAGAGCCAGAGATTCACCATGGTTGTATATCCACGTTGTGAGGCAGACTGTATGGATCTTAGCTTCACTAGGTGTCTTAGGATGGGATAGACTTGACATGATGTTACAGGGTGAGGAGCAGGTGTATGTAACAAGCCAAGCCTTTTCGAGGACCCTCTGCATGCCGAGGCCATTAACGCATTGTGCTCTGGGGATAGGGGAATATGTGAGAGAACCTTTTATGACACATTGAAAGGGAATATTTGGCCTGCAGAGGTCATTACACTCCACAGAGCTGCTTGATGAATGTGAGTCACTGGCAACAGTGATAGCATGTTGGAACTTGTCGGGCCATTTGCTTAGGGTTGTTGCAGGCGTTGAGAAAGCAGCCTGTTGGGAGTGGCAATGCAATTGACAATGTGGTGCTGTAATGGTGGTGGGGAGGAGAAGCTGTTGGCCTGTATTGCCTGCTTGTTCGGTGTTTTGCTATAGAGCTAGAACCAAGGGTGGTGTTCAGTAGAGACCTCTGTCTGGCATCTATTTTGTTGATGTGCTTACTGGTAACCCTGGGCGTAGTTCGCGAAGTAGCACTTCGCGAAGCTACGCAAAGTGAAGTTCGCACTACGCGAGCTATGCGTAGCACTTCGCGAACTGCGTAGTACCTTGTTCGCACTGTGCCAGATGTCGTTTTCAATGATTGCACAGTGCGGACAAGCAACCGGCACTGTGCAATCATTGAAAATGGTATCTTGCACAGTGCGAGCTGTAGTTTTCTGCTGCTCGAGTAGATTTTTACTCGAGCGGCAGCTTTCTCAACGCGAACTGGTAGTTTCTCATCGCGAGCGGTCGCGAGCATACGCGACCACTCGCAATGAGAAACCTGACCTCCTCGCGTTGGTAATTTCGCCGGGAGGTTTATTTTCCATGCTCGTGATCGCCAACTTGATGTTGCTGATCGTGAACAAGGAAAAAGTTTTGCCGGGATATCATTTTGCTTGCTCGCGGTCGCCAACTTGACGTTGAGGACCGCGAGCAAGCAAAAAATGACCGCAGCACTACGCAACACTACGCTACGCGTGTTCGCACTGTGCTACACGCAGTTCGCGTAGTGCGAAGTAGCGCGAACTTCGCAAACTACGCGAGCGTCGCGTAGTGCTTTGCCCAGGCTTACTTACTGGACTACCCGTTTCTCATATTTCATTGGTCCATCTTCATTCTCTCCCATGTCTTCTTTAAAGTCCCCTCTCTTTGTTTGAGCAATGGAGATCACACAGTTCACACTGATCGGTCTTAACTCTGCCAGACTAGTGCCGCTCCTGGAGGGAGTGCTGTGGGGCGGGATGGGGGAGGGGCAGAGTGGGAGGTATTAAACTATGGAATATGGCCGAACAGAGTTAAGTAACTTAATAAATAAATAAAACAAATTACATTGCACCCGATGCAACGCAAATGGCGATGCAGCGCGTGCAATGTAATTTGTTTTATTTATTTATTTAGTTACTTAACTCTGTTTGACTGTATGCCGTAGTTTACTAGCCCCCACCCTGCCTCTCTCCCGCTCCGCCCCCTGCCCCATAGCAGTCCCTCCAGGAGCCGCTACTAATTCAGACAACAGTCACTGCTCTATCAGACCAGTGTTGTTAAAGACAATGTGCCGATTCACAAAGGTAAAGTAGGACGAAAGTCTAACTTTACGACTTTCGGTATTCAGAAAGGGCATTTACTACTCGTAAATGCCCTTTGTGAATACTGAGTCATAAAGTTAGAAGTTAGGTATTCACAAAGGGCATTTACTACTCGTAGTTGCCCTTTGTGAATAACGATAGTTGTAAAATTAGACCTTCGTCTAACTTTACCTTTGTGAATCGGACCTAACATGTTTAGCTTCTATTAAATGCATTTGTATAGAGACACAACATATGTGTGCCTATAGTCACATACATATGTTTAAATCGAGCAAACCATTTAGCAGCATTCATGTGAACCCAGACAAACCAGACAGTAGACATGCACATTCTGTTGGCCTTGAGGGGTGGGAGCTTCCAATGTTTGTGATACTTTCCATGGATGGGATGGAGGACTTCCCGTCTATGACAATTCATGTTTAAGTGGTGGGCCTGCGACGAGGAGAGTATTGACATTTGCACATGGGTTCACCTCTCTCCATGTCAGTTATAGTGGAGGGGTGTTATTCCTGATGCAGGTACTCATTTGACCTGGACGGCTCCCTGGCATTGTGCTTAATGGCTTGGACTGCCTTGTCATGCACACACCATTCAATTGTGACCTTTGCCTATGTCTGGCCTTGATCAGCTGGTGCCACATGATTGGGTTTCCTTTTTTGATTTCTTGGAGTAAAAAGAGGCCCCTCTTAGGAAATTTGGTGGATTAGTGAGGCTGGCATAATAGCACTTAACCATAAACAAACACGAAGGACCCCAAAACCACCAGACTCATCTTCCAAGAAATAATGAAAGACATTGCAGCTTGGATGAGCAGCAGCTGTCTGACACTCAACTCGGAAAAGACAGAAGTCCTAGTCCTCGGACCCTCATGCCCTGCGTGGGACAACTCCTGGTGGCCAGCCTCCCTCGGCACCCCCCCCCCCACCCCCACGGACCACACCCGGAACCTCAGCATCATACTTGACTCCTCCCTCACCATGACTCGACAGATCAACGCCGTCGCCTCCACCTGCTTCAACACCCTCCGCATCCTCCGCAAGACCTTCAAGTGGATCCCCCTGAAGCCAGAAATATTGTCGCCCACGCATTCATAACAAGCAGAATGGACCACGAAAATGCCCCCTACGCTAGAATCAACAAATCCCTGCTACACAAACTCCAGACCATCCAGAACTCCGCATCCAGACTCATCCTCGGCATCTCACGACATGAGCACATCACCCAATACCTGCGAGACCTCCAGTGGCTCCCCGTTGAGATGAGAGTAACGTTCAAGCCACTCACCCATGCCTACAAATCCCTCCACAACACCGAACCCAAATACCTCAATGAAAGAGTCTCTTTCCACATACCCAAAAGGAACCTCCACGCTGTTTCTGTTCTGTTTGATCTCTTTTTAAGTATGTATTACCCCACAGAGAAAAAACTCTTCTCAATATGTATGCTGGGTTTTCGGTTTGCATGTCATATATCTGTTTTGAAAATACTTTATACAGAGTCACTGTGGCTTAATGGTTAAGGTCGGAGACTTTTACTATCAAGGTTATGTGTTCAATTCCCATTGTCTCTGGTCTGTTAGGTCTCTTTTTAAGTATGTATTACCTCACAGAGACAAAACACTTCTCAATATATATGCTGGCTTTTCGGTTTGAATATCATATAGACGTTTTGAGAGTGTTTTCCAGAGTGTCACTGTAGTCTAATGGCTAGGGTCTGAGACTCTTACTTTCAAGGTTAAGTGTTCAATTCTCAATGTTTCTGTTAGATCTCTTTTTAGGTATGTATTACCCCAAAGAGAAAAAAACTCCTCTCAATGTATATGCTGGGTTTTCGGTTTGCATGTCATATATCTGTTTTGAAGGTACTTTATACAGAGTCACTCTGGCCTAATGGTTAAGGTCTGAGACTCTTACTCTCAAGGTTACATGTTCAATTCCCATTGTTTCTGTTCTGTTAGAGCTCTTTTTAACTATGTATTACCCCACAGAGGAAAAACTCTTCTCAATATATATGCTGGGATTTCGGTTTGAATGTCATATATCTGTTTTGAAGGTACATTATACAGAGACACTGTGGCCTAATTGTTAAAGGCTGAGACTCTTATTTTCAAGGTTATGTGTTCAATCCATGGTGTTTCTGTTTCTACAATTAAAGGAGTAAGCAATGGTAACTTACTTCACTAAGGTTGGATTTCTTTGACCTTGTTTGAATAGATTTCTTTTTAATTATTTATAACGCCAGAGAGGAAAAAATCATCTTTATCTCTCTCCTACCCTGTGTTGTCCTTCAATTTCACACTGTAAACCATTTTACTCTATGTGCACTCTAATCAGCTCTATAAATGCAGGTTTACGATGTGAATGTCATATATACGTTTTGTCTCTATCCAATTGAGAGTCACTCTGGCCTAATGTTTAGGGGTTGAGGCTCTTGCTCTCAAGGTTGAGTGTTCAATTGCCATTGTCTCTGTTCTGTTGGATCTCTTTTTAAGTATGTATTACCCCACAGAGAAAACACTCCTCTCTATATATATGCTGGGTTTTCGGTTTAAATATCATATAGAAGTTTTGAGGGGTTTTTCCAGCGAGGCACTGTGGCCTAATGGTTATGGTCTGAGACTCTTACTCTCACGGTTAAGTGTTCAATTCCCAAGGGTTCTGTTCTGTTTGATCTTGTTTTAGGTATGTATTACCCCACAGAGAAAAAAATCCTCTTATTATATATGCTGGGTTTTCGGTTTGCATGTTATATATCTGTTTTGAAGATATTTTATACAGAGTCACTGTGGCTTAATGGTTAAGGTCAGAGTCTCTTATTCTCAAGGTTGAGTGTTCAATTCCCAATGTGTTTCTTCTGTTAGATCTCATTTTAAGTATGTATTACCCCACAGAGAAAAAACTCCTCTCTCTATATTTATGCTGGGTTTTCGGTTTGAATATCATATATCATTTTTGAGGGTGCTTTCAGGAGATTCACTGTGGTCTAATTGTTAGGATCTGACACTCTTACTCTCAAGGTTAAGTGTTCAATTCTCAATGTTTTTGTTCTGTTAGATCTCTTTTTAAGTATGTATTACCCCACTGAGAAAAAACTCCTCTCTATATATATCTGCTGGGTTTTCGGTTTGAATATCATATATCATTTTTGAGGGTGCTCTTAGTAGATGCACTGTGGCCTAATGGTTAAGGTCTGAAACACTTACTCTCAAGGTTACGTGTTCAATTCCCTTTGTTTCTGCTCTGTTTGATCTCTTTTTAAGTATGTATTACCCCACAGAGAAAAAACTCCTCTCTATATATATGCTGGGTTTTTGGTTTGAATATCACATAGACGTTTTGAGGGTGTTTTCCAGAGTGTCACTGTAGTCTAATGGTTCTGGTCTGAGACTCTTACTTTCATGGTTAAGTGTTCAATTTCCAATGTTTCTGTTAGATCTCTTTTTAGGTATGTATTACCCCAAAGAGAAAAAACTCCTCTCAATGTATATGCTGGGTTTTTGGTTTGCATGTCATATATCTGTTTTGAAGGTACTTTATACAGAGTCACTGTTGCCTAATGGTTAAGGTCTGAGACGCTTACTCTCAAGGTTACATGTTCAATTTCCATTGTTTCTGTTTTGTTAGATCTCTTTTTAAGTATGTATTACCCCACAGAGGAAAAACTCTTCTCAATATATATGTCGGGTTTTCGCTTTAATGTCATATATCTGTTTTGAAGGTATCTTATACAGAGACGCTGTGGCCTAATTGTTAAAGGCTGAGACTCTTACTCCCAAGGTTATGTGTTCAATCCCTGGTGTTTCTGTTTTTACAATTAAAGGAGTAAGCACTGGTAACTTACTTGACTAAGGTTGGATTTCTTTTTTTCTTTGACCTTGTTTGAATAGATTTCTTTTTAATTATGTATAACCCCAGAGAGGAAAAAATCTTTATCTCTCTCCTACCCTGTGTTCTCCTTCAATTTCACACTGTAAACCATTTTATTCTATGTGCACTCTAACCGGCAGCTCTCTAAATGCAGGTTTTCGATGTGAATGTCATATATACGTTTTGTCTCTACCTAATTGAGAGTCACTCTGGCCTAATGGTTAGGGGTTGAGGCGCTTTCTCTCAAGGTTGAGTGTTCAATTGCCAATGTTTCACTTCTGTTAGATCTCTTTTTAAGTATGTATTACCCCACAGAGAAAAAACTCCTCTCTATATATGTGCTGGGTTTTCGGTTTGAATATCATAGAGAAGTTTTGAGGGTCCTCTCCAGAGAGTCACTGTCGCCTAATGATTAGGGTCTGAGACTTTTACTCTCACGGTTAAGTGTTAAATTCCCAAAGGTTCTGTTCTGTTAGATCTCTTTTTAAGTATGTATTACCCCACAGAGAAAAAACTCCTCTCAATATATATGCTGGGTTTTCGGTTTGCATGTCATATATCTGTCTTGAAGATACTTTATACAGAGTTTCTATGGCTTAATGGTTAATGTCTGAAACTCTTACTCTCAAGGTTACGTGTTCAATTCCCAATGTTTCTATCTTGATGGACCTTCCCTTCCAGCTCATAACCAGAGAGGGGTACTGACAGATAGTGAGGTGCCTCACGTCCTGAGCAGATGCCAGGTGAGGCAAGGTGTGCCCCTGCAGAA
Organism: Triturus cristatus; assembly: GCF_964204655.1. Classification (NCBI taxonomy): domain Eukaryota; kingdom Metazoa; phylum Chordata; class Amphibia; order Caudata; family Salamandridae; genus Triturus; species Triturus cristatus. The sequence goes on along the minus strand of NC_140580.1, from coordinate 277,268,717 downwards.
AGCTGGGTGTTTTTCCAGTACAACTGTCTGTAATCTCCCTCTTTGGATTCACAGAAGTGCTCAAGTTGTATTGTTACCAACCTCTACTTTGTTTATTTTTCTGGCACATTAGCACTAGATCTCTTTGCAGTAGCTACAATTTAAGGTCCTGACGAAAGCTTGGATTCTAATATCCATAGGCTGAAACATGTAGACCTGGACATCTTACAGTTATTTGTTAAGCTGAATATGCACTGTTTTTATATTGACAACAAGACAGCGCCTAAATAAATACTTTTTGTGTCTTGATAGTCAATTTTAAAGCACTTTTTTCGCACATTGTCACCAGCACTGCAACCATCACCCTACAAATAGTCAATATGCTTTTTCCAAGATAAAAAATATACTGTTGCTCACTTCTAGGAATCCTGTGTTACCACTACCCTCATTTCAATATAGGTATGTGGCTCACTGATAGTTCCCAGATGATGAAGCAAGCCACCTCGGTGGGTGATGGGAACTTATACCTTTTTGTTAAGGCTCCATTACACCTCTAGTTCAACCTTTTTGTTGTGTTGGGGTCATATACAACGTTTGACCTACAGTTTTTTCATGTATTATACGTGTTCAATTCCCATTGTTTCTGTTCTGTTAGATCTCTTTTTAAGTATGTATTACCCCACAGAGAAAAAAACTCCTCTCTATATAAATGCTGGGTTTTCGGTTTGAATATCATACAGAAGTTTTGAGGGTGTTCTCCAGAGTGTCACTGTGGCCTAATGGTTAGAGTCTGAGACTCAAGGTTAAGTGTTCAATTCCCAATGATTATGTTTTGTTAAATCTCTTTTTAAGCATGTATTACCCCACAGAGAGAAAACTCCTCGCAATATATATGCTGGGTTTTTGGTTTGCATGTTAAAAATCTGGTTTTGAAGGTACTTTATACAGAGTCACTGTGGCCTAATGGTTAGGTTCAGAGCCTCTTACTCTCAAGGTTAAGTGTTCAATTCCCAATATCTCTGTCTTGATAGATCTATTTTTAAGTATGTATAACTCCACTGAGAAAAAACCCATCTCAATGTATATGCTGAGTTTTTGGTTTGCATGTCATATATCTGTTTTGAAGGTACTTTATATAGAGTCTCTGTGGCCTAATGGTTAAGGTCTGAGACTCTTACTCGCAAGGTTATGTGTTCAATTCCCATTGTTTCTGCTCTGTCAGATCTCTTTTTAAGTATGTAATACCAAACATAGAGAAAAAACTCCTCTCTATATATATGCTGGGTATTCGGTTTGAGTATGATTTAGACGTTTTGAGGGTGTTTTCCAGAGTGTCACTGTGGACTAATGGTTAGGGTCTGAGACTCTTACTTTCAAGGGTAAGTGTTCAATTTCCAATGTTTCTGTTCTGTTAGATCTCTATTTAGGTATGTATTACCCCAAAGAGAAAATACTCCTCTCAATGTATATGCTGGGTTTTCGGTTTGCATGTCATATATCTTTTTTAAGGTACTTTATACAGAGTCACTGTGGTTTAATGGTTAAGGTCTGAACCTCTTACTCTTAAAGTTACGTGTTCAATTATCATTGTTTCTGTTCTGTTAGATCTCTTTTTAAGTATGTATTACCCCACAGATAAAAAAACTCTACTCAATATATATGCTGGGTTTTCGGTTTGCATGTCATATATCTGTTTTGAAGGTCCTTTCACAGAGACACTATGGCTGAGAGTCTTACTTTCAAGGTTATGTGTTCAATCCCTGGTGTTTCTGTGTCTACAATTAAAGGAGTAGCAATGGTAACTTACTTGACTAAGGTTGGATTTCTTTTTTTCTTTGACCTTGTTTGAATAGATCTCTTTTTAAATATTTATATCCCCAGAGGGGAAAAAATAATCTTTATCTCTCTCCTACCCTGTGTCTGTCCTTCAATTTCACACTGTAAACCATTTTACTCTATGTGCACTCTAACCTGCAGCTCTATAAATGCAGGTTTTCGATGTGAATGTAATATATAAGTTTTGTCGCTAATGGTTAAGGTCTTAGACTCTTACTCTGAAGGTTAGACGTTCAGTCCCTTGTCTTGCAATGTTACTGTTTGCTCAGTCTAAAGTATAGGCAATGATATTTCCTTCAGTAAGGTTGGGAAATATTTTTTCTTTTCATCTTGTTTGAATGTATCTCTTTTGAAGAACTTCTTACCCCAAGGAAAGAAAACGACTCTCTATCGTTCCCTCTCTCAGTCCTTCCATTCCCCACTATAAAGAATAGTACTGTTGGTGGACACTAACATACTTCTCTACCTAGCCATGGGTTTCTGATCCGCATGTCATATATTAGTTTTCAGGCCACCTGGTAAAGAGTAACTCTGGCCAAATGGTTAAGGTCTTAGACTCTTATTCCGAAGGTTCGGTGTTCAATCTCAGGAATTACAATGTCACTGTTTGCTCAGTCTAAAGTGTAGGCAATGGTATTTCCTTCAGTAAGGTTGGAATTTTTTTTTTCTTTTCATCTTGTTTGACTATATCTCGTTTGAAGAACTTCTTACCCCAGTGAAAGAAAACGACTCTCTATTGTTCCCTCTCAGGCCTTCCATTCCACACTATAAAGAATAGTACTGTTGGTGGACACTAACATACTTATATACCTAGCCATGGGTTTCTGATTCGCATGTCATATATTAGTTTTCAGGCCAACAGGTAAAGAGTCACTCTGGCCTAATGGTTAAGTTCTTAGACGCTTACTCTGAAGGTTAGGTGTTTAATCTCTTGTCTTCCAATGTCACTGTTTGCTCAGTTTAAAGTGTAGGCAATGGTTTTTCCTTCAGTAAGTTTGGGAAATATTTTTTCATTTCATCTTGTTTGAATATATCTCTTTTGAAGAACTTCTTTCCCCAGTGAAAGAATACGACTCTCTATCGTTCCCTCGATCAGTCCTTCCATTCCACACTATAAAGAATAGTATTGTTGGTGGACACTAATATACTTCTCTACCTAGCCATGGGTTTCTGGTCTGTATGTCATATATTAGTATTCAAGGAAACTGGTAAAGCGTTACTTTGTCCTAATGGTTTAGGTCTTAGACTCTTACTCTGAAAGTTATGTGTTCAATCCCTGTTCTTGCAATGTCTCTGTTTGCTCAGTCTAAAGTGTGGGCAATGGTACATCCTTCAGTAAGATTGGGCAATATTTTTTCTTATACTCTTGTTTCAATATATCTCTTTTGAAGAACTTCTTACCCCAGTGAAAGAAAACGCATCTCTATCGTTCCCTCTCTCAGTCCTTCCATTCCACACTATAAAGAATAGTACTGTTGGTGGACACTAACATACTGCTCTACCTAGCCATTGGTTTCTGATCTGCATGTCATATATTAGTTTTCAGGCCAACTAGTAAAGAGTCACTCTAGCCTAATGGTTAGGGTCTTAGACTCTTACTCTGAAAGTTAGGTGTTCTATCTCTAGCTTTGCAATGTCATTGATTACTCAGTCTAAAGTGTAAGCAATGGTATTTCCTTCAGTAAGGTTGTGAAATATGTTTTCTTTTCATCTTGTTTGAATATATCTCTTTTGAAGAACTTCTTACCCCATTGAAAGAAAACTACTCTCTATCGTTCCCTCTCTCAGTCCTTCCATTCCACACTATACAGAATAGTACTGTTGGTGGACACTAACATACTTCTCTACCTAGCCATGGGTTTCTAATCTGCATGTCATATATTAGTTTTCAGGCCAACTGGCAAAATGTCACTCTGGCCTAATGGTTAAGTCCTTAGACTCTTACTCTGAAGGTTAGGTATTCAATCCCTGGTCTTGCAATACCACTGTTTGCTCAGTCTAAAGTGTATGCAATGGTATTTCCTTCAGTAAGGTTGGGATTTTTTTTTTTTCATCTTGTTTGAATGTATCTCTTTTGAAGAGCTTCTTACCCCAGTGAAAGAAAACAACTCTCTATCCTTCCCTCTCTCAGTCCTTCCATTCCACACTATACAGAATAGTACTGTTGGTGGACACTAACATACTTCTCTACCTAGCCATGGGTTTCTGATCCGCATGTCATATATTAGTTTTCAGCGCAACTGTTAAAGAGTATCTCTGGCCTAATTGTTAAGGTGTTAGACTCCTATTCTGAAGTTTAGGTGTTCAATCACTGGTCTTGCAATGTCACTGTTTGCTCAGTCTAAAGTGTAGGCAATAGTATTTCCTTCAGTAAGGTTGGGAAATATTTTTTCTTTTCATCTTGTTAGAATGTATCTCTTTTGAAGAACTTCTTACCCCAATGAAAGAAAACGACTCTCTATCGTTCCCTCTCTCAGTCCTTCCATTCCCCACTATAAAGAATAGTACTGTTGGTGGACACTAACGTACTTCTCTACCTAGCCATGGGTTTCTGATTCGCATGTCATATATTAGTTTTCAGTCCTCATGGTAAAGAGTAACTCTGGCCTAATGGTTAAGGTCTTAGACTCTTATTCTGAAGGTTAGGTGTTCAATCTCTGTAATTACAATGTCACTGTTTGCTCAGTCTTAAGTGTAGGCAATGGTACTTCCTTCAGTAAGGTTGGGATTCTTTTCATCTTGTTTGACTATATCTCGTTTGAAGAACGTCTTACCCCAGTGAAAGAAAACGACTCTGTATCGTTCCCTCTCAGGCCTTCCATTCCACACTATAAAGAATAGTACTGTTGGTGGACACTAAAATACTTCTCTACCTAGCCATGGGTTTCTGATCCGTATGCCATATATTAGTTTTGAGGACATTTGGTAAAGAGTCACTCTGGCCTAATGGATAAGGTCTTAGACATTTACTCTGAAGGCTGGATGTTCAATCCCTAATCTTGCAATGTCACTGTTTTCTCAGTTTAAAGTGTAGGCAATGGTTTTTCCTTCAGTAAGGTTGGGAAATATTTTTTAATTTCATCTTGTTTGAATATATCTCTTTTGAAGAACTTCTTTCCCCAGTGAAAGAAAACGACTCTCTATCGCTCCCTCTCTCAGTCCTTCCATTCCACACTATAAAGAATAGTACTGTTGGAGGACACTAACATACTTCTCTACCTAGCCATGGGTTTCCGATTCGCATGTCATATATTAGTTTTCAGGCCAGCAGATAAAGAGTCACTCTGGCCTAATGGTTAAGGTATTAGACGCTTACTCTGAAAGTTAGGTGATCAACCCCTGGTCTTGCAATGTCACTGCTTGCTCAGTCTGAAGTGTAGGCAATGGTATTTCCTTCTGTAAGGTTGGGAACTATTTTTTCTTTTCATCTTGTGAGAAGGTATCTCTTTTGAAGAACTTCTTACCCCATTGAAAGAAAATGACTCTCTATCGTTCCCTCTCGCAGTCCTTCTTTCCACACTATAAAGAATAGTACTGTTGGTCGACACTAACATACATCTCTACCTAGCCCTGGGTTTCTGATCCGCATGTCATATGTTAGATTTCAGGAAAGCTGGTAAAGAGTCACTTTGGCATAATTGGTAAAGTCTTAGACTCTTACTCTGAAGGTTAGGTGTTCAACCCCTGGTCTTGCAATGTCACTGCTTGCTCAGTCTGAAGTGTAGGCAATGGTATTTCCTTTAGTAAGGTTGGGAAATAGTTTTTCGTTTTTAAATGTATCTCTTTTGAAGAACTTCTTACCCCAGTGAAAGAAAACGAGTCTCTATCGTTCCCTTTCCCAGTCCTTCCATTCCACACTATAAAGAATAGTACTGTTGGTGGACACTAACATACTTCTCTACCTAGCCATGGGTTTCTGATCCGCATGTCATATATTAGTTTTCAGGCCAACTGGCAAAATGTCACTCTGGCCTAACGGTTAAGTCTTTAGACTCTTACTCTGAAGGTTAGGTGTTCAATCCCTGGTCTTGCAATACCACTGTTTGCTCAGTCTAAAGTGTAGGCAATGGTATTTCCTTCAGTAAGGTTGGGATTTTATTTTTATTTTCATCTTGTTTGAATGTATCTCTTTTGAAGAACTTCTTACCCCAGTGAAAGAAAACGACTCTCTATCGTTCCCTCTCTCAGTCCTTCCATTCCACACTATACAGAATAATACTTTTGGTGGACACTAACATACTTCTCTACCTAGCCATGGGTTTCTGATCCGCATGTCATATTTTAGTTTTCAGGCCAACTGTTAAAGAGTGCCTCTGGCCTAATGGTTAAGGTCTTAAACTCTTACTCTGAAGGTTAGTCGTTCAATCCTTGGAATTGCAATGTCACTGTTTGCTCAGTCTTAAGTGTAGGAAATGGTATTTCCTTCAGTAAGGTTGGGAAATATTTTTTCTTTTCATCTTGTTTGAATACATCTCGTTTGAAGAACTTCTTACCCCAGTGAAAGAAAACGACTCTCTATCGTTCCCTCTCTCAGTCCTTCCATTCCACACTATAAAGAATAGTACTGTTGGTGGACACTAACATACTTCACTACCTAGCCATAGGTTTCTGATCTGTATGTCATATATTAGATTTCAGGCCAACTAGTAAAGAGTCACTCTGGCCTAATAGTTATGGTTTTAGAATTTTACTCTGAAGGTTGGATGTTCAATCCCTGTTCTTCCCATGTCACTTTTTGCTCAGCCTAAAGTGTAGGCAATGGTATTTCCTTCAGTAAGGTTGGGAAATATTTTTTCTTTTCATCTTGTTTCAATATATCTCTTTTGAAGATCTTCTTACCCCCGTGAAAGAAAACGCATCTCTATCGTTCCCTCTCTCAGTCCTTCCATTCCCCACTATAAAGAATAGTACTGTTGGTGGACACTAACGTACTTCTCTACCTAGCCATGGGTTTCTGATCCGCATGTCATATATTAGTTTTCAGGCTTCATGGTAAAGAGTAACTCTGGCCTAATGGTTAAGGTCTTAGACTCTTATTCTGAAGGTTAGGTGTTCAATCTCTGTAATTACAATGTCACTGTTTGCTCAATCTAAAGTGTAGGCAATGGTACTTCCTTCAGTAAGGTTGGGATTCTTTTCATCTTGTTTGACTATATCTCGTTTGAAGAACTTCTTACCCCAGTGAAAGAAAACGACTCTGTATCGTTCCCTCTCAGGCCTTCCATTCCACACTATAAAGAATAGTACTGTTGGTGGACACTAAGATACTTCTCTACCTAGCCATGGGTTTCTGATTCGCATGTCATATATTAGTTTTCAGGCCAACAGATAAAGAGTCACTCTGCCTAATGGTTAAGGTATTAGACGCTTACTCTGAAGATTAGGTGTTTAATCTCTTGTCTTGCAATGTCACTGTTTGCTCGGTTTAAAGTGTACGCAATGGTTTTTCCTTCAGTAAGGTTGGGAAATATTTTTTCTTTTCATCTTGTTAGAATGTATCTCTTTTGAAGAACTTCTTACCCCAATGAAAGAAAACGACTCTCTATCGTTCCCTCTCTCAGTCCTTCCATTCCCCACTATAAAGAATAGTACTGTTGGTGGACACTAACATACTTCTCTACCTAGCCATGGGTTTCTGATCCGCATGTCATATATTAGTTTTCAGTCCTCCTGGTAACGAGTAACTTTGGCCTAATGGTTAAGGTCTGAGACACCTATTCTGAAGATTGGGTGTTCAATCTCTGTAATTACAATGTCACTGTTTGTTCAGTCTAAAGTGTAGGCAATGGTACTTCCTTCAGTAAGGTTGGGATTTTTTTTTTCTTTTCATCTTGTTTGACTATATCTCATTTGAAGAACTTCTTACCCCAGTGAACGGAAACGACTCTGTATCGTTCCCTCTCAGGCCTTCCATTCCACACTACAAAGAATAGTACTGTTGGTGGACACTAACATACTTCTCTACCTAGCCATGGGTTTCTGAACCGTATGCCATATATTAGTTTTCAGGCCATTTGGTAAAGAGTCACTCTGGCCTAATGGATACTCTTACTCTTGGGAAATATTGGGAAAGGTTGAGAAATATTTTTTCATTTCATCTTGTTTGAATATATCTCTTTTGAAGAACTTCTTTCCCCAGTGAAAGAAAACGACGCTCTATCGTTCCCTCGCTCAGTCCTTCCATTCCACACTATAAAGAATAGTATTGTTGGTGGACACTAATATACTTCTCTACCTAGCCATGGGTTTCTGATCTGTATGTCATATATTAGTATTCAAGGCAACTGGTAAAGAGTTACTGTGGCCTAATGGTTTAGGTCTGAGACTCTTACTCTGAAGGTCAGGTATTCAACCCCTGGTCTTGCAATACCACTGTTTGCTCAGTCTAAAGTGTAGGCAATGGTATTTCCTTTAGTAAGGTTGGGAAATAGTTTTTCGTTTTTAAATGTATCTCTTTTGAAGAACTTCTTACCCCAGTGAAAGAAAACGAGTCTCTATCGTTCCCTTTCTCAGTCCTTCCATTCCACACTATAAAGAATAGTACTGTTGGTGGACACTAACATACTTCTCTACCTAGCCATGGGTTTCTGATCCGCATGTCATATATTAGTTTTCAGGCCAACTGGCAAAATGTCACTCTGGCCTAATGGTTAAGTCCTTAGACTCTTACTCTGAAGGTTAGGTGTTCAATCCCTGGTCTTGCAATACCACTGTTTGCTCAGTCTAAAGTGTAGGCAATGGTATTTCCTTCAGTAAGGTTGGGATTTTATTTTTATTTTCATCTTGTTTGAATGTATCTCTTTGGAAGAACTTCTTACCCCAGTGAAAGAAAACGACTCTCTATCGTTCCCTCTCTCAGTCCTTCCATTCCACACTATACAGAATAATACTGTTGGTGGACACTAACATACTTCTCTACCTAGCCATGGGTTTCTGATCCGCATGTCATATTTTAGTTTTCAGGCCAACTGGTAAAGAGTGCCTTTGGCCTAATGGTTAAGGTCTTGAACTCTTACTCTGAAGGTTAGGCGTTCAATCCCTGGAATTGCAATGTCACTGTTTTCTCAGTCTTAAGTGTAGGAAATGGTATTTCCTTCAGTAAGGTTGGGAATTATTTTTTCTTTTCATCTTGTTTGAATACATCTCGTTTGAAGAACTTCTTACCCCAGTGAAAGAAAACGACTCTCTATCGTTCCCTCTCTCAGTCCTTCCATTCCACACTATAAAGAATAGTACTGTTGGTGGACACTAACATACTTCACTACCTAGCCATAGGTTTCTGATCTGTATGTCATATATTAGATTTCAGGCCAACTAGTAAAGAGTCACTCTGGCCTAATAGTTATGGTTTTAGAATTTTACTCTGAAGGTTGGATGTTCAATCCCTGTTCTTCCCATGTCACTTTTTGCTCAGCCTAAAGTGTAGGCAATGGTATTTCCTTCAGTAAGGTTGGGAAATATTTTTTCTTTTCATCTTGTTTCAATATATCTCTTTTGAAGATCTTCTTACCCCAGTGAAAGAAAACGCATCTCTATCGTTCCCTCTCTCAGTCCTTCCATTCCCCACTATAAAGAATAGTACTGTTGGTGGACACTAACGTACTTCTCTACCTAGCCATGGGTTTCTGATCCGCATGTCATATATTAGTTTTCAGGCCTCATGGTAAAGAGTAACTCTGGCCTAATGGTTAAGGTCTTAGGCTCTTATTCTGAAGGTTAGGTGTTCAATCTCTATAATTACAATGTCACTGTTTGCTCGATCTAAAGTGTAGGCAATGGTACTTCCTTCAGTAAGGTTGGGATTCTTTTCATCTTGTTTGACTGTATCTCGTTTGAAGAACTTCTTACCCCAGTGAAAGAAAACGACTCTGTATCGTTCCCTCTCAGGCCTTCCATTCCACACTATAAAGAATAGTACTGTTGGTGGACACTAAAATACTTCTCTACCTAGCCATGGGTTTCTGATTCGTATGCCATATATTAGTTTTCAGGCCATTTGGTAAAGAGTCACTCTGGCCTAATGGATAAGGTCTTAGAATCGTACTCTGAAGGCTGGATGTTCAATCCCTAGTCTTGCAATGTCACTGTTTGCTCAGTTTAAAGTGTAGGCAATGGTTTTTCCTTCAGTAAGGTTGGGAAATATTTTTTAATTTCATCATGTTTGAATATATCTCTTTTGAAGAACTTCTTTCCCCAGTGAAAGAAAACGACTCTCTATCGCTCCCTCTCTCAGTCCTTCCATTCCACACTATAAAGAATAGTACTGTTGGTGGACACTAACATACTTCTCTACCTAGCCATGGGTTTCTGATTCGCATGTCATATATTAGTTTTCAGGCCAACAGATAAAGAGTCACTCTGCCTAATGGTTAAGGTATTAGACGCTTACTCTGAAGATTAGGGGTTTAATCTCTTGTCTTGCAATGTCACTGTTTGCTCGGTTTAAAGTGTAGGCAATGGTTTTTCCTTCAGTAAGGTTGGGAAATATTTTTTCTTTTCATCTTGTTAGAATGTATCTCTTTTGAAGAACTTTTTACCCCAATGAAAGAAAACGACTCTCTATCGTTCCCTCTCTCAGTCCTTCCATTCCCCACTATAAAGAATAGTACTGTTGGTGGACACTAACATACTTCTCTACCTAGCCATGGGTTTCTGATCCGCATGTCATATATTAGTTTTCAGTCCTCCTGGTAAAGAGTAACTTTGGCCTAATGGTTAAGGTCTTAGACGCTTATTCTGAAGGTTAGGTGTTCAATCTCTGTAATTGCAATGTCACTGTTTGTTCAGTCTAAAGTATAGGCAATGGTACTTCCTTCAGTAAGGTTGGGATTTTTTTTTTCTTTTCATCTTGTTTGACTATATCTCATTTGAAGAACTTCTTACCCCAGTGAACGAAAACGAATCTGTATCGTTCCCTCTCAGGCCTTCCATTCCACACTATAAAGAATAGTACTGTTGGTGGACACTAACATACTTCTCTACCTAGCCATGGGTTTCTGAACCGTATGCCATATATTAGTTTTCAGGCCATTTGGTAAAGAGTCACTCTGGCCTAATGGATACTCTTACTCTTGGGAAATATTGGGAAAGGTTGAGAAATATTTTTTCATTTCATCTTGTTTGAATATATCTCTTTTGAAGAACTTCTTTCCCCAGTGAAAGAAAACGACGCTCTATCGTTCCCTCGCTCAGTCCTTCCATTCCACACTATAAAGAATAGTATTGTTGGTGGACACTAATATACTTCTCTACCTAGCCATGGGTTTCTGATCTGTATGTCATATATTAGTATTCAAGGCAACTGGTAAAGAGTTACTTTGGCCTAATGGTTTAGGTCTGAGACTCTTACTCTGAAGGTCAGGTATTCAATTCCTGTTCTTGCAATGTCTCTGTTTGCTCAGTCTAAAGTGTGGGCAATGGTACATCCTTCCGTAAGGTTGGGCAACATTTTTTCTTTTCATCTTGTTTCAATATATCTCTTTTGAAGAACTTCTTACCCCAGTGAAAGAAAACGCATCTCTCTCGTTCCCTCTCTCAGTCCTTCCATTCAACACTATAAAGAATAGTACTGTTGGTGGACACTAACATACTTCTCTACCTAACCATGGGTTTCTGATCTGCATGTCATATATTAGTTATCAGGCCAACTAGTAAAGTTTCACTCTAGCCTAAGGGTTAGGGTCTTAGACTCTTACTCTGAAGGTTAGGTGTTCAACTCCTGGTCTTGCAATGTCACTGCTTGCACAGTCTGAAGTGTAGGCAATGGTGTTTCCTTTAGTAAGGTTGGGAAATATTTTTTCTTTTTTGAATGTATCTCTTTTGAAGAACTAATTACCCCAGTGAAAGAACACGAGTCTCTATCGTTCCCTTTCTCAGTCCTTCCATTCCACACTATAAAGAATAGTACTGTTGGTGGACACTAACATACTTCTCTACCTAGCCGTGGGTTTCTGATCCGTATATCATATATTAGTTTTCAGGCCAACTGGTAAAGAGTATCTCTGGCCTAATGGTAAAAGTCTTAGATTCTTACTCTGAAGTTTAGGTGTTCAATCCTTGGTCTTGCAATGTCACGGTTTGCTCAGTCTAAAGTGTAGGCAATGGTATTTCCTTCAGTAAGTTTGGGAATTTTTTTTTCTTTTCATCTTGTTTGAATGTATATCTTTTGAAGAATTTCTTACCCCAGTAAAAGAAAACAACTCTCTATCGTTCCCTCTCTCAGTCCTTCCATTCCACACTATAAAGAATAGTACTGTTGCTGGACACTAACATATTTCTCTACCTAGCCATGGGTTTCTGATCCGCATGTCATATATTTATTTTCCTGCCAGCTGGTAAAGAGTCACTCTGGCCTAATGGTTAAGGTCTTCGACTATTACTCTGAAATTTAGGTGTTCAATCCCTGGTCTTGCAATGTCTCTGTTTGCTCAGTATAAAGTGTAGGCAATGGTATCTCCTTTAGTAAGATTGGGAAATATTTTTTCTTTTCATCTTGTTTGAATATATCTCTTTTGAAGAACTTCTTACCCCAGTGAAAGAAAACAACTCTCTATCGTTCTCTCTCTCAGTCTTTGCATTCCACACTATAAAGAATAATACTGTTGGTGAACACTAACATACTTCTCTACCTCACCATGGGTTTCTGATCCGCATGTCATATATTAGTTTTCAGGTCCACTCGTAAAGAGTTACTCTGGCCTAATGGTTAAGTTTTTCGACTTTTACTCTGAAGGTTAGGTGTTCAATTCCTGGTCTTGCAATGTAACTGTTCGCTCGGTCTAAATAGTAGGCAATGGTTTTTCCTTCAGTAAGGTTGGGAAGTATTTTTCCTTTTCATCTTGTTTGAATATATCTCTTTTGAAGAAGTTCTTACCCCAGTGAAAGAAAACGACTCTCTATCGTTCCCTCTCTTAGTCCTTCCATTCCACACTATAAAGAATAGTACTGTTGGTGGATACTAACATACTTCTCTACCTAGCAATGGGTTTCTGATTCGCATGTCATATATTAGTTTTCAGGCCAACAGTTACAGAGTCACTCTGGCCTAATGGTTAAGGTATTAGACGCTTACTCTGAAGGTTAGGTGTTTAATCTCTTGTCTTGCAATGTCACTGTTTGCTCAGTTTAAAGTGTAGGCAATGGTATTTCCTTCAGTAAGGTTGGGAAATATTTTTTCATTTCATCTTGTTTGAAAATATCTCTTTTGAAGAACTTCTTTCCCCAGTGAAAGAAAACGACTCTCTATTGTTCCCTCGCTCAGTCCTTCCATTCCACACTATAAAGAATAGTATTGTTGGTGGACACTAATATACTTCTCTACCTAGCCATAGGTTTCTGATCTGTATGTCATATATTAGTATTCAAGGCAACTGGTAAAGAGTTACTTTGGCCTAATCGTTAAGGTATTAGACGCTTACTCTGAAGGTTAGGTGTTTAATCTCTTGTCTTGCAATGTCACTGTTTGCTCAGTTTAAAGTGTAGGCAATGGTTTTTCCTTCAGTAAGGTTGGGAAATATTTTTTAATTTCATCTTGTTTGAATATATCTCTTTTGAAGAACTTCTTTCCCCAGTGAAAGAAAACAACTCTCTATCGCTCTCTCTCTCAGTTCTTCCATTCCACACTATAAAGAATAGTACTGTTGGTGGACACTAACATACTTCTCTACCTAGCCATGGGTTTCTGATTCGCATGTCATATATTAGTTTTCAGGCCAAAAGGTAAAGAGTCACTCTGGCCTAATGGTTAAGGTATTAGACGCTTACTCTGAAGATTAGGTATTTAATCTCTTGTCTTGCAATGTCACTGTTTGCTCGGTTTAAAGTGTAGGCAATGGTTTTTCCTTCAGTAAGGTTGGGAAATATTTTTTCTTTTCATCTGGTTAGAATGTATCTCTTTTGAAGAACTTCTTACCCCAATGAAAGAAAACGACTCTCTATCGTTCCCTCTCTCAGTCCTTCCATTCCCCACTATAAAGAATAGTACTGTTGGTGGACCCTAACATACTTCTCTACCTAACCATGGGTTTCTGATCTGCATGTCATATATTAGTTTTCAGGTCAACTAGTAAAGAGTCACTCTAGCCTAAGGGTTAGGGTCTTAGACTCTTACTCTGAAGGTTAGGTGTTCTAGCTCTAGCTTTGCAATGTCACTGATTGCTCAGTCTAAAGTGTAAGCAATGGTATTTCCTTCAGTAAGGCTGTGAAATATTTTTTATTTTCATCTTGTTTGAATATATCTCTTTTGAAGAACTTCTTACGCCAGTGAAAGAAAACGACTCTCTATCGTTCCCTCTCTCAGTCCTTCCATTCCACACTATAAAGAATAGTACTGTTGGTGGACACTAACATACTTCTCTACCTAGACATGGGTTTCTGATCTGTATGTCATATATTAGTTTTCAGACCAACTGGTAAAGAGTCACTCTGGCCTAATGGTTAGGGTCTTAAACTCTTACTATGAAGGTTGGATGTTCAATCCCTGGTTTTGCCATGTCACTGTTTGCTCATTCTAAAGTGTAGGCAATGGTATTTCCCTCAGTAAGGTTGGGATTTTTTTTTTCTTTTCATCTTGTTAGAATGTATCTCTTTTGAAGAACTTCTTACCGCATTGAAAGAAAACGACTCTATGATCGTTCCCTCTATCAGTCCTTCCATTCCACACTATAAAGAATAGTACTGTTGGTGGACACTAACATTCGTCTCTACCTAGCCCTGGGTTTCTGATCCGCATGTCATATATTAGTTTTCAGACAGACTGGTGTAAGAGTCACTCTGGCATAATGGGTAAGGTCTCAGACTCTTACTCTGAAGGTTAGGTGTTCAACTCCTGGTCTTGCAATGTCACTGCTTGCACAGTCTGAAGTGTAGGCAATGGTATTTCCTTTAGTAAGGTTTGGAAATATTTTTTCTTTTTTGAATGTATCTCTTTTGAAGAACTTCTTACCCCAGTGAAAGAAAACGAGTCTCTATCGTTCCCTTTCTCAGTCCTTCCATTCCACACTATAAAGAATAGTACTGTTGGTGGACACTAACATACTTCTCTACCTAGCCGTGGGTTTCTGATCCGTATATCATATATTAGTTTTCAGGCCAACTCGTAAAGAGTATCTCTGGTCTAATGGTAAAGGTCTTAGACTCTTACTCTGAAGTTTAGGTGTTCAATCCTTGGTCTTGCAATATCACTGTTTACTCAGTCTAAAGTGTAGGCAATGGTATTTCCTTCAGTAAGTTTGGGATTTTTTTTTTCTTTTCATCTTGTTTAAATATATCTCTTTTGAAGAACTTCTTACCCCAGTGAAAGAAAACGACTCTCTATCGTTCCCTCTCTCAGTCCTTCCATTCCACACTATAAAGAATAGTACTGTTGGTGGACACTAACATTCTTCTCTACCTAGCCCTGGGTTTCTGATCCGCATGTCATATATTAGTTTTCAGGCATACTGGTAAAGAGTCACTATGGCCTAATGTTTAAGGTCTTAGAGTCTCACTCTGAAGGTTAGGTGATCAACCCCTGATCTTGCAATGTCACTGTTTGCTTAGTCTGAAGTGTAGGCAATGGTATTTCCTTCAGTACGGTTGGGAAGTATTTTTTCTTTTCATCTTGTGAGAATGTATCTCTTTTGAAGAACTTCTTACCCCAGTGAAAGAAAACGAGTCTCTACCATTCCCTTTCTCAGTCCTTCCATTCCACACTATAAAGAATTGTACTGTTGGTGGACACTAACATACTTCTCTACCTATTCGTGGGTTTCTGATCCGCATGTCATATATTAGTAATCAGGCCAACTGGCAAAGAGTCACTCTGGCATAATGGTTAAGGTCTTAGACTCTTACTATGAATGTTAGGTGTTCAATTCCTGGTCTTGCAATGTCATTGTTTGCTCAGTCTAAAGCATAGGCAATGGTGTTTCCTTTAGTAAGGTTGGGAAATATTTTTTCTTTTCTTCTTGTTTGAATATATCTCTTTTGAAGAACTTCATACCCCAATGAAAGAAAGCGACTCTCTATCGTTCCCTCTCCCAGTCCTTCCATTCCACACTATAAAGAATAGTACTGTTGGTGAACACTATCATACTTCTCTACCTAGCCATGGGTTTCTGATCCGCATGTCATATATTAGTTTTCAGGCAATATGATCAAGAGTCACTCTGACCCAATGGTTAAGGTCTTAGACTCTTACTCTGAAGGTTAGGTGTTCAATTCCTGGTCCTGCAATGTCACTGTTTGTTCAGTTTAAAGTGTAGGCAAATGTATTTTCTTCAATAAGGTTGGGGATTTTTTTTTCTTTTCATCTTGTTTGAATATATCTCTTTTGAAGAACTTCTTACCCCAGTGAAAGAAAATGAGTCTCTATCATTCCCTTTCTCAGTAATTCCATTCCACACTATAAAGAATAGTATTGTTGGTGGAAACTAACATACTCCATGGGTTTCTGATCCGCATGTCTTATATTAGTAATCAGGCCAACTGGTGAAGAGTAACACTGGCCTAATGGTTAAGGTCTTAGACTTTTACTCTGAATGTTAGGTGTTCAATCCCTGGTCTTGCGATGTGAGTGTTTGCTCAGTCTAAAGTGTAGCGGTACAAAAGGGGGTGGTGTTGAACAGAGCATCAGAACCAATCAAACACTCACACCCAGTCAACAGATCTGGGTTTAATCCATCACTGTTCTTTAGCCCACTCTGCCACCCCAGTTCAGACATCACCACCGCTTTGTTCGCCATAAGTTGGCAGGGTATGCTCAGACATGAGTCCCTTGCTCACTTTGCCACTGGATTCAAGCAAGCCTGCCAGAAACCGGTCCTAGGAAGCTTGTTTCCGGTCCAGGGAAGGCATGGCTTGGCAGTTCGGGCTGGACTGTTCCCATGAGGCACAGGGTCAGACTGATTTGCATATGGCCATGTCTGAACTGGGGTGGCAGAGTGGGCTATATAACGGTGATGGATCAAACCCAGATCTTTTGACTGGGTGTGAGTGTTTGATTGGTTCTGATGCTCGTCCATCACCACCCCCTTTTGTACCGCAGTCTAAAGTGTAGGCAATGGTGTTTAATTTAGTAAGGTTGGGAAATATTTTTTCTTTTCATCTTGTTTGAATATATCTCTCTTGAAGAACTTCCTACCCCAATGAAAGGAAGCGACTCTCTATCGTTCACTCTCTCAGTCCTTCCATTCCACACTATAAGGAATAGTACTGTTGGTGGACACTATCATACTTCTCTACCTAGCCATGGGTTTCTGATCCGCATGTCATATATTAGTTATCAGCCCAATTGGTAAAGAGTCACTTTGGCCTAATGGTTTAGGTCTCAGACTCCTACTCCTAAGGTTAGGTGTTCAATCCCTGTTCTTGCAATGTCTCTGTTTGCTCACTCTAAAATGTAGGCAGTGGTACATCCTTCAGTAAGATTGGGAAACATTTTTTCTTTCCATCTTGTTTCAATATATCTCTCTTGAAGAACTTCTTACCCCAGTGAAAGAAAATGACTCTCTATTGTTCCCTCTCTCAGTCCTTCCATTCCACACTATAAAGAATAGTACTGTTGGTCGACACTAACATACTTCTCTACCTAGCCCTGGGTTTCTGATCGCATGTCATGTGTTAGATTTCAGGCAAACTGGTAAAGATTCTTTCTGGCATACTTGGTAAGGTCTTAGACTCTTACTCTGAAGGTTAGGTGTTCAACCCCTGGTCTTGCAATGTCACTGCTTGCTCAGTCTGAAGTGTAGGCAATTTTATTTCCTTTAGTAAGGTTGGGAAATATTTTTTATTTTTTAAATGTATCTCTTTTGAAGAACTTCTTACCCCAGTGAAAGAAAACGAGTCTCTATCGTGCCCTTTCTCAGTCCTTCCATTCCACACTATAAAGAATAGTACTGTTGGTGGACACTAACATACTTCTCTACCTAGCCATGGGTTTCTGATCCGTATATCATATATTAGTTTTCATGCCAACTTGTAAAGAGTATCTCTGGCCTAATGGTTAAGATCTTAGACTCTTACTGTGAAGGCTAGGTGTTCAATCCCTGGTCTTGCAATGTCTCTGTTTGCTCCGACTAAAGTGTAGGCAATGGTATTTCCTTCAGTAAGGTTGGGAAGTATTTTTTCTTTTCATCTTGTTTGAATATATCTCTTTTGAAGAAATTCTCACCCCAGTGAAAGAAAACAACTCTCAATTGTTCCCTCTTTCTGTCCTTTTGTTCCACACTATAAAGAATAGCACTGTTGGTGGACACTAACATACTTCTCTACTTAGCCATTCAAGCAGGCGCAGGGTTTTGACGCAGCATGGGCTCAAAAGTGACTGAGTGAAATCTTGTAGATTTCACTCAGCCACTTTTAGGAGGCGTTCCTGCGCCGGAACGCCCCCACCTGCCCTGGAACGCCTACATGTGGCGCAGGGCTTTAAAACGTGACGCATCTCCCAGATGCATCACGTTGTAAATACCCCGCACCATGGCGCAGGATTTGCACCGCTGCTGCGTCACAAAAGTGACGCAACGGCGGCGTAAATGAGGCGCAAGTCAAACATAAATCTGCCCCTTAGATTTTTACTCTGAAGGTTGGATGTTCCATCCCTGGTCTTGCCATTGTCACTTTTTGCTCAGCCTAAAGTGTAGGCAATGGTATTTCCTTCAGTAAGGTTGGGAAATATTTTTTCTTTTCATCTTGCTTGAATGTATTTCTGTTGAAGAACTTCTTACCCCAGTGAAAGAAAATGACTCTCTATCGTTTCCTCTCTCAGTCCTTCCATTCCACACTATAAAGATTTGTACTGGTGGTGGACACTAACATACTTCTCTACCTAGCCATGGGTTTCTGATCCGCATATCATATATTAGTTTTCAGGCTAGCTGGTAAAGGGTCACTCTGGCATAATGGGTAAGGTCTCTGACTGTACTCTGAAGGTTAGGTGTTCAACCCCGGGTCTTGCAATGTCACTGTTTGCTCAGCCTAATGTGTAGACAATGGTATTTACTTCAGTAAGGTTAGGAATATTTTTTTTCTTTTCATCTTGTTTGAATGTATCTCTTTTGAAGAACTTCTTACCCCGGTGAAAGAAAACGACTCTCTGTCGTTCCCTCTCTCTGTCCTTCCATTCCACACTATAAAGAATAGTACTGTTGGTGGACACTAACATACTTCTCTACCTAGCCATGGGTTTCTGATCCGCATGTCATATATTAGTTTTCAGGCCATCTGGTAAAGAGGCACTGTGGCCTAATGGTTAAGGTCTTACAAGCTTACTTTGTAGGTTATGTGTTCAATCCCTGGTCTTGCAATGTCTCTGTTTGGGAAACAACCTTTACAACGCAACTTTTACAACATAATGCTATTACAACGCATTTTTTACAACGGAAAAACTTTTACAACGCATGCATTTACAACGCATGCTGTTATATGGTAAGTACTTTTACAACGCATATACCATTACAACGCATTTTTTATAAATTTTTTAATTTAGGATGTTTGCAAAATAACTAATTAATATTTTATTATTTATATTAAATACTATAATAGATAAATATGAAAAAGAGTAATTATTGAGTATTTATTAAAAAAAAAATTAATATTTTATTATTTATATTAAATACTATAATAGAAAAATATGAAAGAGTAATTATTGAGTATTAATTATTTAATATTCAAGAAACATTTAAAAATATGAGTTGTACTTTAAAAGATTAATACTGGAGTACTTTTAAAATATGAAAGAGTATTTTAAAAAAGAAATTAAAAATGAGTAGTATTATGAGAGTTTAATACTTGAGTATTTTTATCTTTCTTAATAAAAATGAAAATTATATAATAAAATATAAAAAGAAAAAAAAAGTACCTTTGGAGTATGTTAAAAATAATTAATTAATATTTTATAAATAATATTAAATACTATATTCTAAAAATAATTATTGTGTATAATTTTTTTAATTTCTTTTGAAATAATAAAATATATGATTAGTATTAAAAATGATTAATACTTGAGTAATTTTAAAATCAGAAAAAGATTTTAAAACTTTAAAAAAAAAACAAACAAATAAAAAAAAATGAGTAGTATTATGAATAATTAATACTTGAGTATTTTGAAACAAAAAAAATAAAAATAAATTAATGAAAAAAGTATTTAAAAAAAGAAAAAGTACTTTTGGAGTATTAAAATAAGAAAAATGAGTAGTATTATGAATAATTAATACTTGAGTATTTTTACATAAAATTTAAATTAAATAAATGATAAAAAGTATTTAAAAAAAGAAAAAGTACTTTTGGAGTATTAAAATATGAAATATAAAAAATGATTTAAAAAAATTATATTATATCTAAAATAATCATAGTTATTAAAAATTAATTTAACATAATATTAATACGAGAAAAAAAAGAAATAATAATATAGAACTTACTTTAAAAAAATTCCCACGCTTTTGCATTGAAGTCTATGTGCTAAATTGTCCTTCATTTATTTTGGCAGCTTAAGAATATACAACCCGCGGAACAAGAAAAGAAGGAGCGAAAAGAGAAGAAAAAGCAAGTTTGAAAGGAAAAAGAAAATAGAGTCGAGGTAAGGAACACATTTACTAAATTTACAAATTATAATTAACATTTTACATGTTTAAATAACAATTTTATAAATAAATAACAGTAAACAAATAAGGTTTATTAAATATTTCTTTATTATAAAAAACATAGAAAACACTTTTATGTTTTATTGTTTTTTATAACATAATGTACATTTATTACAAAACATATACATAATTTATTTATATTTATAAACATTTATTTACAGAAAAAGTAAATAAAATAGTCCTTTTTTAACATTGATGCACGCGATGAGGTCATGACGTGAACGTAGACGTAAGGCGCCATTTTGAAGAGCATCGGAGGAGGAAGCAGCAGGAAGCTGATCTGCGTCCAGGTAGGAAACTTTTTCACTTCTATTTATAGATAAAACCTTTAAAAAAGAAACATATATAGTAAAAAAAGAATAAGGAGAGGTTGCGGAATAACTAATTGATGTTTAAAATGTTTTAAAACATGTCCACATTTATGTCACTAATGTATGCCTATGTCGGGTCGCGAAAATGTATTGGTTCATTAAAAAATGTAAGTAACTGTAAAAGTAATTTAAGTTACTGTTAACAATGTTTATTTCATAACTTCGGAACCAATAATAATGATTTATATCTTCATTTAAAAAAAAAAATGCGTATTCTTAATTTTTGATAAAAAAGATTGTTATTAATTTGGTGTTTATGCAGCAATGTGCATTTTGGAAAATGGATTGACTTATGAATTTTTGAATAGTTGGTTTTTTTGTGGATTTTAAGGGTCGTAGTTACTTATGAAGTTTTCTATTAATTATTTACTGGCCTTTGGTTTTGGAAAAGTTGGTCGAATATCATGGAAAAGTTGATTTGGTAACATTGGTTGTTTAGAAAAAAATGAAGATTGAAAAAAAAAATACAATTATTAGGAGACCCGACTTTTAAATTTGAAAAAATGTTTGAAAAATAATTGTATGCCAATTGTAATTAAAGGATATTTAAATTTGAAGCAAAGCAAGAAAGTAAGAACAAAACTAATTTTAGAAAGAAAGAATGTTAGAAAGATTTTCCAGGTAGTCTAGAGCCACACACAACGTAAATTGTTGTAATATAGCCAATAGTCTCTCTGACATTTCCTTAGTTTTGACAGTTACTCGTGGGTTTAGACTACCTGCAAGTGTTTGGGCTAGTCTCATTTCTTGAAAACTTTGCTCCTTCTTCAAAGTTTCCAAAAAAGAGTAGAAATTTGGATGAGGTTTGCCAATTGCATGGTTGAAGGAGTTATGCCATCCCTCAATGGCATTGTTTGTTTTTGCTTCTCCCTCTAAACAGCTCGTGTAGCAGTTCCACCACTCCACATGGAATCGTGGCTTCCTCCTGCGACTCGATCTGCTTAGGTGCCCAATCCATGTGTCCTCGAAAGAATTTAGGATGGGTGCCAATTTCTCTTCATTACTTGTATAATAAACAGATTCTATAATAGCAGTGTAGTACTCGTCCACACTATCGGGAGGAACAAAACAAAGTGCTGTTAATTTTTTTAGTTCAAACTGTAGTTTGCTATCACGAGAATATTCTGCAACTAGGGATGTTTTTTGTAATTTACGCCAAAAAGCCTGGGAAAAATGGAAAAAACATCCCTGAATTTGGGTATCCGTGTACGTTTTATTGATCACATTGATCATGCTCAATTCAAAATCAATTATTATTTTCCTAGGACTTTGAGATGTTTTACTTTTAATAACTGATAAAAGTTCAGAGTATGTTGCAGAAGTCTTATCAGGTAGCAAACTATATACTAAGGGAATTACATTATTGTTAATTTTGGCATGTATAGTGTAAATTTGAGTGAAAGGATGGGGTGTACTTTTAAACGTCCCATCCATCATCCAAATTTCACTATTTTCTAACTTTGCAAGGTTACGTGGGGTACTAAAAATAAGAATTCGTTTCTGAGGGTTTTCGTTGTCATGCAAAAGGAAAGGTTCATCAGAAAAAGAAATAGAAAGATCATGTGGAATTCTAATATCTGAAAAAGTATGTGGTGTAGATAATTGGATGTTACTTGCCTGCTTTTGTCTTTGAATAATTCGTCTCAAATTAGGAATTATAGGCATGTTACTAGCAACATGACTGGGGACATGCTGTGCAACCTCTCTTAAAATGGATCCTGTAGAATCATTGGAGGTGCTTGCAATAGCTTTCATTTCATTAACAGTTTCTCTTATTTCTACCTCCATTGCAGAGGCAGAGTGGTTATGTTCTGTTGTTTTCACAACTAAATTATCAAGAGTAACCGCTCTGCCACTGCAATGGGTAGTGTAGTATTGCACACACCTCCAATGATTTCTAGGAAACTTATTCTTTCCTTACTATATATGTATCCTCCATGGTTTAATAAATTTTTTCCTTTCCTCGATTTAATGTATTTAGCTGCTTCAAAACTTGACATTATCTGAAAAGAGAAGAAAAGAAAAAGAAATTAGGATGTAAAAGTAAATACAATACCTCTAATGTTACCCCTACACCATCTAACACTTTCCCTACTGCTGCACCTTCCTGGAGTTAGAATAGTAAATTGTTACCCCTACACCATCCAACACTTTCCCTACTGCTGCACCTTCCTGGAGTTAGAATAGTAAATTGTACCCCTACACCATCCAACACTTTCCCTACTGCTGCACCTTCCTGGAGTTAGAATAGTAAATTGTACCCCTACACCATCCAACACTTTCCCTACTGCTGCACCTTCCTGGAGTTAGAATAGTAAATTGTACCCCTACACCATCCAACACTTTCCCTACTGCTGCACCTTCCTGGAGTTAGAATAGTAATTGTTACCCCTACACCATCCAACACTTTCCCTAGTGCTGCACCTTCCTGGAGTTAGAATAGTAATTGTTACCCCTACACCATCCAACACTTTCCCTAGTGCTGCACCTTCCTGGAGTTAGAATAGTAATTGTTACCCCTACACCATCCAACACTTTCCCTACTGCTGCACCTTCCTGGAGTTAGAATAGTAAATTGTACCCCTACACCATCCAACACTTTCCCTACTGCTGCACCTTCCTGGAGTTAGAATAGTAATTGTTACCCCTACACCATCCAACACTTTCCCTAGTGCTGCACCTTCCTGAAGTTAGAATAGTAATGGTTACCCCTACACCATCCAACACTTTCCCTACTGCTGCACCATCCTGGAGTTAGAATAGTAAATTGTACCCCTACACCATCCAACACTTTCCCTACTGCTGCACCTTCCTGGAGTTAGAATAGTAATTGTTACCCCTACACCATCCAACACTTTCCCTACTGCTGCACCTTCCTGGAGTTAGAATAGTAATTGTTACCCCTACACCATCCAACACTTTCCCTACTGCTGCACCTTCCTGGAGTTAGAATAGTAAATTCCACCCCTACACCATCCAACACTTTCCCTACTGCTGCACCTTCCTGGAGTTAGAATAGTAAATTGTACCCCTACACCATCCAACACTTTCCCTACTGCTGCACCTTCCTGGAGTTAGAATATTCAATTGTACCCCTACACCATCCAACACTTTCCCTAGCGCTGCACCTTCCTGGAGTTAGAATAGTAATTGTTACCCCTACACCATCCAACACTTTCCCTACTGCTGCACCTTCCTGGAGTTAGAATAGTAAATTATACCCCTACACCATCCAACACTTTCCCTACTGCTGCACCTTCCTGGAGTTAGAATAGTAAATTATACCCCTACACCATCCAACACTTTCCCTACTGCTGCACCTTCCTGGAGTTAGAATAGTAAATTGTACCCCTACACCATCCAACACTTTCCCTACTGCTGCACCTTCCTGGAGTTAGAATAGTAAATTGTACCCCTACACTATCCAACACTTACCCTACTTCTACACCTTCCTGGAGTTACAATAGTAATAGGTATGACTATTACATTGTTGGATTTATAACAGTGTAAATTTAAAATACCTATTTCTTTAGCTGATTCTTTTCTTGGTTTGGCTGCTGCTGTGGAATTGGACTGCTGGCTGGAAGTTTAAGTTATTTGTTTTACTGATTTTATACACAAAGTTGCAACCGATTGTCTGTGAAAATGAAAAAAAAATTTAAAAGTTAAAACAACTTTGACAACGTTGGTTTTAAAAAAAAAAATGAGACAAATTGTTTGTAAATCTGATATTTTATTTCACTGTAACTACATCACATATTTTCCATGGTGCTGCATCACACTTGAGATTGAATAATAATTGGTACACCAAAACATACTACACTTTCAATACATTATGAACTTAGAGTAGTAATGGATACCCCTACACCATCACTCAATTTCCCTACTGCTGCACCTTCCGGGACTTAGAATAGTAATAGTTACCCCTGTACCATCAAACGCTTTCTCTACTGCTGTACCAAAGTGCAGTCATATTAGTTATTGTTACTCCTGCACCATCGCACAATTTCGTTTATGATGCAGCGTGATTGTTCAAAAATATTATTAACCTCTATACCATACAACACTTTTGCTAATGATAAAAATATATTTTTAAATTAAAAGAATTAAAAAAAAAATTAAATCATTTAACTTCACAATAGCAAAGGTGAGTCGATTACGTTGAGGTGATGGAAAAATAGGGAAACGATATCTCGCTTTTGATAGAAAAACAACTTTCTGTTTTAGGAAAAACAAGTAGATGTTTTAAGTTGGTATATCTTATAGTTTCTTTGTTGAAAAATTTTTTAAAACAGTACATTTTATAAATTAATAAAAATATTTTTAAAGCATATTTTGTAAGGAAATAAAACATGATTTTAGACAAAACAAGGTGTTAAAATATATTAGTGACTTACTAGTAGTTGCAAAGTAACAATGCTTTTCCAAAGGATTGCAGTGTTCTGTCAGTCGAGGTCACAGTCTAGGTGTCAGAGGGTCAGGTTTTTACGTCTGGTCTCTCTGGTAGTTGATAATCAACTGATTGCAAAATGGTGTCTTCCTGGTATTTATAAGTTTTAGTCAGTGTCACTATTAATTTTTTTAAAAACAGCGTTCGTTGTGTTTTTTAGTATATTTTATTTTGCTGTGGAAAATGATAATTTAAAAAATCATTAACAGAAGTATAGTTTTCATTTGTTTGCTCCGTTTTGGCATCCATTTTGGAACATGTCTTTTGCTATTGTTTTCATAGAAAGTGTTGTAGGACAAGTTTTCAAAGTGAGATGGATAACATGGCGACTATGTGTATGTGTCTTCTGTTTTCATCCGTTTTTTTTCTGATATAATCATGATTTAAATGTATATGAACTGTTGTTAAATTTTTCGTTATTTGTGGAAAACTTTAAAATGTGTGAAAACGGATTTTTTGGGGAAATGGGAGTATTAATTTTAATACTCGAGTATTAATTTTAATACTCGAGTATTAATTTTAATACTCGCGCATACATTTTGTAATGCATTTCAGTAGATTTACGTTCAGTTTTGCTCCACATTTTAATACACTTCCCCACCCTAAAACCCCTAATTTCCCTGCATCCCGTGCCAGATTTTATTGAACTTTTTAATAAAATATATATTTATTTTGCGTTGTAATGGTATGCGTTGTAATGGTTTTCGTTGTAAAAGCACTTTTAAGTATTTTAATAAGTTTGGCGTTGTAAAAGTATTCGTTGTAAAGTATTGCGTTGTAGTAGTGTTTGCGTTGTAAAAAATGCGTTGTAAAGGTAGGCGTTGTAATAGCATACGTTGTAACGTCATACATCCCTCTGTTTTCTCAGCCTAATGGTATTTCCTTCAGTAAGGTTGGGAAGAATTTTTTCTTTTCATCTTGTTTGAATATATCTCTTTTGAAGAACTTCTTACCCGTGAAAGAAAAAGACTCTCTATCGTTCCCTCTCTCAGTCCTTCCATTCCACACTATAAAGAATAGTACTGTTGGTGGACACTAACATACTTCTCTACCTAGCCATGGGTTTCTGATCCGCATGTCAGATATTAGTTTTCAGGCAAACTGGTAGAGATGCACTCTGGCCTAATGGTTAAGGTTGTAGACTCTTATTCTGAAGGTTAGGTGACCAATCCTTGAAATTGCAACGTCACTGTTAGTACCGTCTAAAGTTTAGGCAACGGTATTTCCTTCCGTAAGGTTGAAAAATATTTTTTCTTTTCATCTTGTTTGAATATATCTTGTTTGAAGAACTTCTTACCCCAGTGAAAGAAAACGACTCTCTATCGTTCCCTCTCTCAGTCCTTCCATTCCACACTATAAAGAATAGTACTGTTGGTGGACACTAACATACTTCACTACCTAGCCATAGGTTTCTGATCTGTATGTCAGATATTAGTTTTCAGGCCTACTGGTAAAGAGTAACTCTGGCCTAATGGTTAAGGACTTAGAAGCTTAGTCTGAATGTTAGGTGTTCAATCCCTGATCTTGCAATGTCACTGTTTGCTAAGTCTAAAGTGTGCACAATGGTACATCCTTCAGTAAGATTGGGAAATAATTTCTCTTTTCATCTTGTTTCAATATATCTCTTTTGAAGAACTTCTTACCCCAGTGAAAGAAAGCGCATCTCTATCATTCCCTCTCTCAGTCCTTCCATTCCACACTATAAAGAATAGTACTGTTGGTGGACACTAACATACTTCTCTACCTAGCCATGGGTTTCTGATCCGCATGTCATATATTAGTTTTCAGGCCAACTGGTAAAGAGTCACTCTGGCCTAATGGTTTAGTCCTTAGACTCTTACTCTGAAGGTTAGGTGTTCAATCACTGGTTTTGCAATGTCACTGTTTGCTCAGTCTAAAGTGTAGACAATGGTATTTACTTCAGTAAGGTTGGGAATATTTTTTTCTTTTCATCTTGTTTGAATGTATCTCTTTTGAAGAACTTCTTCCCCGGTGAAAGAAAACGACTCTCTATCGTTCCCTCTCTCAGTCCTTCCATTCCACACTATAAAGAATAGTACTGTTGGTGGACACTAACATACTTCTCTACCTAGCCATGGGTTTCTGATCTGCATGTCATATATTAGTTTTAAGGCCATCTGGTAAAGAGGCACTGTGGCCTATTGGTTAAGGTCTTAGAATGTTAATTTGTAGTTTAGGTGTTCAATCCCTGGTCTTGCAATATCTCTGTTTTCTCAGCCTAATGGTATTTCCTTCAGTAAGGTTGGGAAATATTTTTTCTTTTCATCTTGTTTGAATATATCTCTCTTGAAGAACTTCATACCCCAATGAAAGGAAGCGACTCTCTATCGTTCACTCTCTCAGTCCTTCCATTCCACACTATAAAGAATAGTACTGTTGGTGGACACTATCATACTTCTCTACCTAGCCATGGGTTTCTGATCCGCATGTCATATATTAGTTTTCAGCCCAATTGGTAAAGAGTCACTTTGGCCTAATGGTTTAGGTCTCAGACTCCTACTCTTAAGGTGAGGTGTTCAATCCCTGTTCTTGCAATGTCTCTGTTTGCTCAGTCTAAAATGTAGGCAGTGGTACATCCTTCAGTAAGATTGGGAAACATTTTTTCTTTCCATCTTGTTTCAATATATCTCTCTTGAAGAACTTCTTACCCCAGTGAAAGAAAATGACTCTCTATGGTTCCCTCTCTCAGTCCTTCCATTCCACACTATAAAGAATAGTACTGTTGGTCGACACTAACATACATCTCTACCTAGCCCTGGGTTTCTGATCGCACGTCATATGTTAGATTTCAGGCAAACTGATAAAGAGTCATTCTGGCATACTTGGTAAGGTCTTAGACTCTTACTCTGAAGTTTAGGTGTTCAACCCCTGGTCTTGCAATGTCACTGCTTGCTCAGTCTGAAGTGTAGGCAATTTTATTTCCTTTAGTAAGGTTGGGAAATATTTTTTATTTTTTAAATGTATCTCTTTTGAAGAACTTCTTACCCCAGTGAAAGAAAACGAGTCTCTATCGTTCCCTTTCTCAGTCCTTCCATTCCACACTATAAAGAATAGTACTGTTGGTGGACACTAACATACTTCACTACCTAGCCATAGGTTTCTGATCTGTATGTCAGATATTAGTTTTCAGGCCTACTGGTAAAGAGTAACTCTGGCCTAATGGTTAAGGACTTAGAAGCTTAGTCTGAAGGTTAGGTGTTCAATCCTTGATCTTGCAATGTCACTGTTTGCTCAGTCTAAAGTGTAGGCAATGGTATTTCCTTCAGTAAGGTTGAGAAGTATGTTTTCTTTTCATCTTGTTTGAATATATCTCTTTTGAAGAAATTCTTACCCCAGTGAAAGAAAACGAGTCTCTATCGTTCCCTTTCTCAGTCCTTCCATTCCACACTATAAAGAATAGTACTGTTGGTGGACACTAACATACTTCTCTACCTAGCCATGGGTTTCTGATCCGAATGTCATATATTAGTTTTCAGGCTTTCTTGTAAAGAGTATCTCTGGCCTAATGTTTAAGATCTTAGACTCTTACTGTGAAGGTTAGGTGTTCAATCCCTGGTCTTGCAATGTCTCTGTTAGCTCAGTCTAAAGTGTAGGCAATGGTATTTCCTTCAGTAAGGTTGGGAAGTATGTTTTCTTTTCATCTTGTTTGAATATATCTCTTTTGAAGAAATTCTTACCCCAGTGAAAGAAAACGACTCTCAATTGTTCCCTCTTTCGGTCCTTCTGTTCCACACTATAAAGAATAGCACTGTTGGTGGACACTAACATACTTCTCTACCTAGCCATGGGTTTCTGATCCGAATGTCATATATTAGTTTTCAGGCTCTCTTGTAAAGAGTATCTCTGGCCTAATGGTTAAGGTCTTATGGGCATATTTATAATAACTGATGCATCCCTGCATATCAGCAGGGATGCACCAGTTATTTTGCGCCCCAGCTCCGCCATCATGGATGCGCCGCATTTATAATGCGGCGCACCATGGGGCAAAAACGGCACAGATGCGTCACGCATCTGTGCCGTAAAAGTGGCGCATTGCTGGAGTTGCGTCGCAAGCGCGACGCAGCTCCAGCAATGCTCTGGGGGGCCCTATCTGCACAATGCTGCGTCAATCCTTACGCCTGCTTCAAGCAGGCGCAGGGTTTTGACGCAGCATGGGCTCAAAAGTGACTGAGTGAAATCTTGTAGATTTCACTCAGCCACTTTTAGGAGGCGTTCCTGCGCCGGAACGCCCCCACCTGCCCTGGAACGCCTACATGTGGCGCAGGGCTTTAAAACGTCACGCATCTCCCAGATGCGTCACGTTGTAAATACCCCGCACCATGGCGCAGGATTTGCGCCGCTGCTGCGTCACAAAAGTGACGCAACGGCGGCGTAAATGAGGCGCAAGTCAAACATAAATCTGCCCCTTAGATTTTTACTCTGAAGGTTGGATGTTCCATCCCTGGTCTTGCCATTGTCACTTTTTGCTCAGCCTAAAGTGTAGGCAATGGTATTTCCTTCAGTAAGGTTGGGAAATATTTTTTCTTTTCATCTTGTTTGAATGTATTTCTTTTGAAGAACTTCTTACCCCAGTGAAAGAAAATGCCTCTCTATTGTTCCCTCTCTCAGTCCTTCCATTCCACACTATAAAGATTTGTACTGGTGGTGGACACTAACATACTTCTCTACCTAGCCATGGGTTTCTGATCCGCATATCATATATTAGTTTTCAGGCTAGCTGGTAAAGGGTCACTCTGGCATAATGGGTAAGGTCTCTGACTGTACTCTGAAGGTTAGGTGTTCAACCCTGGGTCTTGCAATGTCACTGTTTGCTCAGTCTAATGTGTAGACAATGGTATTTACTTCAGTAAGGTTAGGAATATTTTTTTTCTTTTCATCTTGTTTGAATGTATCTCTTTTGAAGAACTTCTTACCCCGGTGAAAGAAAACGACTCTCTGTCGTTCCCTCTCTCTGTCCTTCCATTCCACACTATAAAGAATAGTACTGTTGGTGGACACTAACATACTTCTCTACCTAGCCATGGGTTTCTGATCCCCATGTCATATATTAGTTTTCAGGCCATCTGGTAAAGAGGCACTGTGGCCTAATGGTTAAGGTCTTACAAGCTTACTTTGTAGGTTATGTGTTCAATCCCTGGTCTTGCAATGTCTCTGTTTTCTCAGCCTAATGGTATTTCCTTCAGTAAGGTTGGGAAGTATTTTTTCTTTTCATCTTGTTTGAATATATCTCTTTTGAAGAACTTCTTACCCGTGAAAGAAAAAGACTCTCTATCGTTCCCTCTCTCAGTTCTTCCGTTCCACACTATAAAGAATAGCACTGTTGGTGGACACTAACATACTTCTTTACCTAGCCATGGGTTTCTGATCCGCATGTCATATATTAGTTTTCAGGTTGGCTTGCCAAGAATATCTTTGGCCTAATGGCTAAGGACTTGGACTCTTACTCTAAAGGTTTGGTGTTCAATCCCGGGTCCTGCAATGTTACTGATTGCTCAGTCTAAAGGCTAGGCAATGGTATTTCCTTCAGTAAGGTTGGGCAGTATTTTTTTTTCATCTTGTTTGAATATATCTCTTTTGAAGAACATTTTACCCCAGTGAAAGAAAACGACTCTCTATCGTTCCCTCTCTCAGTCCTTCCATTCCACACTATAAAGAATAGTACTGTTGGTGGACACTAACATACTTCTCTACCTAGCCATGGGTTTCTGATCTGTATGTCAGATATTAGTTTTCAGGCCTACTGGTAAAGAGTAACTCTGGCCTAATGGTTAAGGACTTAGAAGCTTAGTCTGAAGGTTAGGTGTTCAATCCCTGATCTTGCAATGTCACTGTTTGCTCAGTCTAAAGTGTACGCAATGTTACATCCTTCAATAAGATTCTGAAATAATTTCTCTTTTCATCTTGTTTCAATATATCTCTTTTGAAGAACTTCTTACCCCAGTGAAAGAAAGCGCATCTCTATCGTTCCCTCTCTCAGTCCTTCCATTCCACACTATAAAAAATAGTACTGTTGGTGGACACTAACATACTTCTCTACCTAGCCATGGGTTTCTGATCCCCATGTCATATATTAGTTTTCAGGCCAACTGGTAAAGAGTCACTCTGGCCTAATGGTTTAGTCCTTAGACTCTTACTCTGAAGGTTAGGTGTTCAATCACTGGTTTTGCAATGTCACTGTTTGCTCAGTCTAAAGTGTAGACAATGGTATTTACTTCAGTAAGGTTGGGAATATTTTTTTCTTTTCATCTTGTTTGAATGTATCTCTTTTGAAGAACTTCTTACCCCGGTGAAAGAAAACGACTCTCTATCGTTCCCTCTCTCAGTCCTTCCATTCCTTTTTTTTTTTTTTTTTTTATAAATGTTTTTATTTTCATCATCATAGTAGACACATAGATACAATAAAACAAAAGCATATAGAAATATACATCAACCATATGAAAAATTCAGAAAGAAGGGAAGAGAATAACATTTTTTTTTGCATAAATAAAAATAAAATATGTAGGAGGAAAGCAGCAATCATAAAGTAAACAGATAATCATGAAGGACCATATAAGCACAAATTGAAATAATCAGCAAATAATATAGAGTTATATAATCACGAGGGCACTAGAAAACCTGAAGACTCAAATTTACATAATCACAAAGACAATATAAAGTTATATAATCAAAAGGACATAGGTCGCCAAAGTGCTTCTAATTTGACCAAGGAACGAAGTCCCCTTGTACTTGCCAGGGCAGCCTCTAAGCCATAAGTTTCTTTGATTATAACCCAAAAATCCTCAACCAGAGGAGGTGTGGGGGAAATCCAAGCCCTAGCAATAGCTAATCTAGCAGCCGCCATTAAGATTGAAAAAAGACGTGCTATACCTGAGTTATTTTCTTTGCATCCCAACATAATTTCAAGATCAGTCAATGGTTGACCCAATCCAAGTTTTAACTGGAGTAACTGTTCGATTTTCTGCCAAAAGACCGTCAGTGATGGGCACGAAATAAACATATGTAACAGATCAGCAGCGTACAATCCGCATTTAGGGCAGTATTTTTTATCCCCCACCATATTTCCTTGAGCCCATTTAGCTATTCTAGCCGGCGTATAATATAGCATACAAGTAATACGTAGTTGCTGGAGTTGCAGATTGACGGAATGCACCGAGTCCTTTACATTAGCTAGTGCTTGTTTAATCATACTAGGAGAGACCACTATACCCAGAGTTTGACTCCAGCGTTCGGCTAATTTTACACTACCATCTAATTTAAAGCTAGATAAATGTATGTACATCATACCTATTAAAGACTTGGTCTTTCCTCCATATATACAATCCCAGACATTTGACTGAATGAACTCATTTGCGACAAAACTTGTAGTCAAATAGTCTCTTATTTGCAAATATTTAAAAAAGAAATTTGTCGGTAACTTATAAATTATGCGCAAATTTTCAAATGATTTAATTCCTCTCTCATCATAAATTTCGCCCAAACATGAGATCCCATACTGACTCCAAGATTTGCCAGCCTGATCCTGAAAAATCTCAGGGAGCAATGGATTCCCCCACAATGGAAATTTAGTATGGATTTTTGGTAGTTTACACTTGAGAGAGATGTCTCTCCAAATAGCCACAATATCCCTCAGAGTCTTAAACTTGACTCTCTTAAAATAATTTGGATCGTTTATTCCATACAAGAACATGTCCCTCTGATTACCTAAAATAAGCTTAAATAATGGATCAGTCTGGTCCAGACCCAACAAACAACGAAAACGACCAGTAAATGAAGCCCAAAAATATATTTTAAAATCCGGGAAGCCTAATCCTCCTTGTTCATACGAAGATTTAAGTAACTCAATTGCTCTCCTAGGTTTTTTATAACCCCATATAAAGCTACTACAAATGCCCTCAAGTTTTTTGAAAAATATGTTAGGGATTTTCAAAGGGATTGACCGAAACAAATATAAGAATTTGGGGAGTATTTTCATTTTGATTAGGTTAGATCTGCCAAGTAATCGAAGAGGAAGCCAATGCCAAAATTTAAACAACTTAGTAGTTGCCTGTAAAAGTGGTGCATAATTAATATCTATGATCTGTTTAACTTTAGCAGTTATTTTTACCCCCAGATAGGTTACAGTTGTACACGCCCCAGACGTAGCATTTTGGATCCCGACTGTAGTAAGCACTTGAGTTTTATTCACATTCAGCTTATACCCTGAGACATTGCCATATTTCTCAGCTTCGTCTGTGATCCTAATCACGGCCACTCTTGGGTTAGTAGCATAAACCGCTATGTCGTCAGCGTATGCTGTGAGTTTAAGTTTAAAAGTACCAGATACCAACGGATTAATATATGCGCAAGATTGAAGAATGCGTAAGAACGGCTCTATGTATAAAGCAAAAAGTAGTGGAGACAAAGGACAACCTTGCCTGGTCCCACATAAAATCCTAAATGAAACTGATCTAGATCCCATATAAGAAAGATTAGCTTGTGGGTTACAATATAAAGCTTTTAGACAGGACTGAAACTGCTTACCTATACCTATCTTTGATAGAAGAGCCCATAAGAATTCCCATCTGACACGATCAAATGCTTTTTCAGCATCTAATAAGATCATACCGAAATCTATTTTCTTTTGCTCTGCATAATCGAATGAACTAATAGCCATGTTAACGTGAGCAGTAGTATCCCTCCCTAATATAAATCCGTGTTGACTTTCAGAAACTAAATCCGGCATAAGCGGAGCTAAGCGGATTGCCAAGATCTTAGAAAATATCTTTGCATCCGCATTGATAAGAGAAATTGGCCGGTATGAACCACATTCAGTTGGTGGTTTGCCCTTTTTTAAAAAGAACACAATCTGTGTCCTATTCCATGATGCCGGCACCTCTCCACTAATAGCTACATATTGTATCACACTAGTAAGAGGTAAAAGTATAGTCTGTTTGAAAGATTTATAAAACTCTAATGGTATCGAATCGATACCAGCCGCTTTCCCATTAGGCAATAATGATAATGCAGATTCAACCTCTTCTAACAAAACCGTTTCTTCTAATGTGACAATTTTCTCATTATCTGCAACTTGAAGACCACAATTATTAATATACCCTAGTATCTCGTCTTGATTAGAGGGCCATGTCAAAGAATATAGCTGTTGATAAAACTGCAAGAATTGATCTAAAATATCCGATGGTTCCGTATATAATATCCCATTTGTTCCCATAATAGAATCAATCTTAGTTTTAGCTTTTGTCTCTGCAGTCTGATATGCCAATACATGTCCTATATGCTCCCCATACTCATACTTTTCTAACCGATGCTTACAATAATTTGCAGCCATTTTTTCTCTTAAATTCTTTTTTACTGCAACTCTTGCATCAATTAAAGAAGAAAACATACTGTCCTGAGCCTTTAGATCCTTATTCTCGACCACCTTCACATGTTGTCTCTCAATGTTACGCAGATTAAGTAGTAAATTCCCCATTTCACTTTTTCGTTTTCTATTCTGTAAGAAAATATATTTTTGTGTAATGCCGCGAACAAACGCTTTCATAGTATCCCATACAATTATTGGGGATGCGGACCCAGTATTTATTTTAAAAAATTCCTCCAATTGCTGTGTGGTACTCGACAGGTATTCATTATCTGTCAGCAAGTACCTGGGGAAGGAAAATGGCCTAATCTCCTTATCTTCAGTTTTAACCTGAAAAGAAAAAATAATAGGATTGTGGTCGGAAGTCACCCGGGGGCATATTTCCATTTTTGATGCTATAAGTACGCTATCAGACACCAGGGCCATGTCAATCCTAGAGTATGATTTATGAGGGGCCGAATAGTAAGTATAGCCCGGTATTAAAGGATATATATGTCTCCAAGCATCCTTAATGGACTGAAGCCTCATCATTTGTAGAATTGCTCTGCGTGTTTTACACATTCTTAGGTTGCGCCTATTCCCTGTAGAATCTATATGATAATCTATAACGCAATTAAAATCCCCCATAATTAGTTTTTCCCCCTCCCAATTTAACAATTCCAAATTGAGGAATTCAAAAATAGCAGGGTCATCCACATTAGGGCCATATATGGCACAGATCACATACTTCTTACGCCCTATATCCAACTGAGCTATTGCCCATCGCCCCCATTGATCAGCCTGTTTTTTAATGACTTTGCAATCAAACTTTTTATCTTTTAAAATAGCTACCCCTTTAATAGATACAGTTTGAGTAGTACTAATAATTATATCTAACCCCAAATCCACCAATAAATTTCGGTCTTTGTAAGACAAATGTGTTTCTGTTAAAACCACTAATTGAGATTGATACATTCGTAGCTCCTCTCGGACTAGCCTTCGTTTAACTGTACTATTAAGGCCGGCAACATTACAAACCAGACATTTGATCCAATTCATAATTAATTTTTGTCTTTTGAGTTAATCCTCCTCCTGTAATAATAATTATCAAAATTAAATGAGTTATAGCATATGGTTTATTAATTATACCACACAAGACTAAGAAAAATCTTCCCCATTCTTTAAATCCACAGTGTCCCAATGATGACGATTTTCTCCCCCCCTTCAACCTCATACTCCCTCCCTGACCCTCACCGAACATAATTCAGATCTGAGAGTGACACCACACCCCGTCTCTTAGAAGAACCCCCCCCTTATTAACAGCTGCCGCTGGAGATGGCAGCGCTGCAGAGCCACAGCCCAATAGGTCAACCCAACCCTCCCTTGTTTCTAATCATAAGTCATAATTCACAATTTCTACAAGTTCTGCACTTCTTTTTGACTTTCAAAAAAAAAAAAAAAAGGTAAGAAAGAGAGAAACGAAAAACCAGGGCCCAAAGACACAATAAAGCAGACCCCCATTCTATCCCTGTTCGGCAGCTTCTGCCCGCCACTTAGCGACTGCCGCACTTGTTTCCTTTTCTTCCAAGAAAATATAAGTATGACTACCCTTAAGAACTTTCAAACGTGCAGGCTCTTGTAGAAAGGCCTGAGCGCCAAGAGCTTTTATAGGATCAATAAATTGGCGCAGTCTCCAACGTCTGTCCATTGTAGCCTTACTTAGATCTCATCTGACAAAAAAAGGAAAAGAGTCTACTGAGACCGGGGCATTAGGTCGTGCTTTTGTTGACACTGCCTGTCTAAGTAAGAAGTTCCCAAAATAAATCAAAAAAGGGTGAGGATATTGCCCTCCCTTGTTCCTCTGGGTTAACGGCAGTCTATGGACCATTTGAAGTTGGGAGTCCCAGT
This sequence comes from Triturus cristatus, assembly GCF_964204655.1. Taxonomy (NCBI): domain Eukaryota; kingdom Metazoa; phylum Chordata; class Amphibia; order Caudata; family Salamandridae; genus Triturus; species Triturus cristatus. The sequence goes on along the minus strand of NC_140580.1, from coordinate 277,232,198 downwards.
CCCAATCAGAGAGATCAGGAAAGGCTTTTTGAAATAATTTGACCAAAAACCCCCTCGGATCTGACCCCTCCACTCCTTCTGAAATACCAAAGAGTCTGAGGTTCTGTCGTCGCTGGCGATTTTCAATATCCTCCAGTTTAATTTGTATGCCCGAAATCTGTTCCTCATGTTTTTTAGCAGAAACATCTGTAAGTGCTGATAGTTCTTCGGTTGCGGAAACTCTCTGCTGCAATTCAGTTATATCTTGTGTAAGGCCGCTGATTTTATCAGTCATTTCCCGCTGGGATTGTTGGATTTTGTTATTATCCTCTCTAACCTGCGTATAATGTAGCTTCGCCTCTTGTCTTTGCTCAGCTAAAGACTGTAAGATCAGAGAAAGTGATGGTAACGCCCCCTCTTGAGAACCAGCAGCTCCTACCTCAGATAAAACCCTCTCCCGAGTGGCTTGGGTTTCCTTTGAGGAATACACATCACTATGACTTGAAGATATAGGCTGTGCTCCTCCTGGAACACCCTGCACAGAACTAGCTTCTGATATCACACCACCAGAACGAGGTATCGTTAAATTATCCTCGATACAGCTAGCACCTGAGAGTCTTAATGCCATGTTTCGCACGCCACCTTTTGCTTGCACCCATTTCCTAAGGGGGCTGTTATCGGAAATAGCTTTCCCTGTTGAAGGCACAGTATGTAGATGAAATGTACTTTTCTTAGATTTATTTTTAACTTTCCCTTTGCCCTTTCTGATGGTCGATGACTTACTCCCCGTCTGCTCTGAAAACTCGACTGGTTCTTCTATATCGTCAAATGAAGCAGAATCGTTAGCTTCGCTGTTGCCTTCTCCTTCTTGTGTGGCACTGCCTTCTGAAATAAGAGTCTGAGCTCCACCTGCTAGCGAAGCCACATTATGCTCCCCAGTTTCTCTGCTTTGACTTCTAGTTTGACTCAAATCAAGAGATGTGGGCAGCTCCACTACCTCTTCCTCTTCCTCGTGTCTACTGAACCCCTCATCGTGCTGTGCTGACAACAAAGGCTCAGTTAGCAGGCCCCCCCCACCTTCTCCGCTACTTACGTCAGACACACTCACATCACAGTCATTGTCCACTACTACCAAAGCAGTATCTGTTGAGGGAGCAACAATACTTGATGCAACAATGTTACCGTCCGAGATCGCAGTAAGTAAAGTCTCCGTAACATTGTTGCCAGACGAACACTTGCCTGCCAAGAGCTCCGGAACTCTCCCTGTTTGTAGTAGATGCGAGAGCGGTTTGCTGGTCGTAATGCCTGGTCTCTCCTTTCCACCGGCACCCGTAAGCAGGCTAGTCTCTCCTTTCCCAGCGATGTTACGGCCGGTGCGGGTGCACCGCGGTGTCATTTTCGGCGGCGCCATCCTTTCCCCGCGTTCGAGGTCTGAGACAACTGCTGCAGCAGGAGGAGAGAGACCAGGCCAGTGGAATGTCGAGCAACCAAACGAGCGTCTCGGGAGAGAGCAGTAAGCAGCCAGCAACCGCTCTAATGATCTCCGCTCAAATTTCAGAAGGAAAAGCTGCCACATTCGTTCGGCTCAATAGTTACAGAAGACTTCTCCGTGATATTTCGCTTAAAGTTTCAGCATTACGCGAGTTATTGCAGGGGGTATAGGGAGACCGTCAGGCTGCAGCTCTCCGTGGCGGCTTCAATCCGCCATCTTGGTTCTTCGTTCTGACCCTTCAGTCCTTCCATTCCACACTATAAAGAATAGTACTGTTGGTGGACACTAACATACTTCTCTACCTAGCCATGGGTTTCTGATCCGCATGTCATATATTAGTTTTCAGGCCATCTGGTAAAGAGGCACTGTGGCCTAATGGTTAAGGTCTTAGAATGTTAATTTGTAGTTTAGGTGTTCAATCCCTGGTCTTGCAATGTCTCTGTTTTCTCAGCCTAATGGTATTTCCTTCAGTAAGGTTGGGAAGTATTTTTTCTTTTCATCTTGTTTGAATAAATCTCTTTTGAAGAACTTCTTACCCCAGTGAAAGAAAACGACTCTCTATCGTTCCCTCTCTCAGTCCTTCCGTTCCATACTATAAAGAATAGCACTGTCGCCGGCCACCCTCTAGCCACGGACTCCCTCCCGGTGATTCACTCGCCCTTCAATTCTTTTTCATTGACTGTGTCCCCCGCCCTCGATCAATCTAGACCTTCACGGACCTCCCCCATTTTCCTCGAGGCCTTGACCTGCTGGATAAATTTGCCCACCTTTTCCGTGCAACACTGCCCCAAATATGTGTAACCAGTCCTGATGATGGCCTAGAATGTTACAGGCCGAAACGCCGTCGACTTCAACAGCGTTACTTTTGGCGCATTTTTAACATGGGCATTTGCTCTATTGTTCCTTGAATATTCCTGCATTAATTGTGTAAATGCCCCAACTCCGGCATATTTAATGTACCATTGTTTTTTCTGTTGCGCCCTTTCACCGCTGTAAATACCACTTTATGTGTCACTTGCGCCGTCACAAATTCCACGAGCACTTGTGCACAGTATTTTGTTGGTTACATTTCCACTAAGTGTCACGCAGTGCTTCTCACCTGTATGATATGTACATATGACGTAATATGTCCATCATGTGTTGAAAATATAATTCTTCCCTACATTCTTGGTTTCCCTGTGTCTTCCCTGTATGGATTCATTCCTCCGATACTCTATGATACGGTTCGCCTTGGAATAACTTGTCCTTCCAATGAATCCCACATTGAGACATTGTTGTTAGATAGCAGATAGCAACGGAGTGGTAGGGGGAGTGGCAGCACCAGTGGCAGGCGGTGGTAAGTTAGATTCATAATCCTTAACTATTGTTTAACTTGACAGTACACTCACTGCAAGGGTGTATTGTATGTATATGTATACTGTACAGTTGTGACTTAGGGCCCTATTAGGATGGTGGGCGTATTGCCCCCTGCCGGGCCGGCTGGAATTCACTGCCGACACCGCAGGGGCAAACCTCCCGCTATCCCTGTAGAAAATATTCAGACCCCCCACATGTCGACCAGGCGGAAAAGGGTTCAATATGGCAGTGGTGTCTCTCTGAACACACCGCCAGCCATATAATCTGCATTTTGGAATGCCTTTGCGTGGCGACATTGCCGTCCGCCACGGAAAGGCATGCAGACATTGCAGAGTATGCTTGGGGGCCCCCATGGAGGGTACCTACCTATGCTGTGGTACCCCCCGCCTTTCAAAGCAAAACGTGACAGGCTCTGTGCGGGGCCCGTCATGTTGTGCTTGGAAAAGCAGCACAACATGTATTTTTAGCATTGCTTTCGGCTAAGCCAACCAGAATGTAAAAAAAACAGGATGCGCCCGCCACTGTGCCGGGCGCATCATCCTAATTAATTGTCCCCACGGGACCCCCACCCTTTTTAGCGTGAGGATGGCGGGCAGACAAAGTCCGCCCGCTATCCGATGTCGTAAGTAAGTATGAGTTGTTGGGGACGTTTGAAGAGTGAACTAGAAGACTAGAATTCCTTTTAATTGGCATAGGAGCGGGAGTATTGAGTAACCAATGGCCTCATCTATCTGATTTCAACTCCGCTTTGAAAGTTTTATGGAGAAGAGCACCTGATGTACTGTTCAACTAAAAAGTGAAAGACGGGTGGAAGGAAGAAGGACGGGCGAGATTTAAAATGTTATGTACTACTGTGCTTTATAGTGCTACTCTACCATGCCACTATGTGTATAAATAATTAACTTGTCTTACTGTTTTTCTAAGAGTATATTTTACAATTGTCTTGTTTTTTTCTTTTTGATACACAGCTACTCCGAAACAAAATCGCAAGAGTTGGCCGCCAAGGCACGGCGCCGGAAGCTGGAGGCAATCCAGCGGGAATACCGGCGGCTGGTGGTCTTAGCCGAGGAGGAGGAGGAGACTGCGGCAGCAATTGTTCAAGCCTCCTCCAGTGCCCCGGGCCCCAGCCACCGCCCCTAGCGGTACGGCGCCACCGTCTGGTGGCTTCCCGCTGCCACCGTAGTGCCATCTCCGGTGCCCCCCCACTGTGGCTGCAACTGCCGCGCCCTTAGACGCCGCGTCGCCCGTTTAGAGGGCCAGATGCGTGTCCTCCTTGAGTCCCGCCCCACCACTTAGTCCCTGTCATCCTGATCTGCCCCTTTTTTAGTTCTTGTTTGGGTGGGTGGGTGGGAACTTGTTTGGGCGTTACGGACTTTTTTCTCCTATGGACATTGGTTGGGGTTAGGGAGGGGGGTGGATCAGCTTTTGTGGGTTTTGTTTATTTTTGTTAGGGTAAATTAAATATATTTTTCTATCTTACATGGAATGTTGTTAATGTTTTGTAGGTGGGGTAACTGTTTTACATCACACTGTTTCCTTGCTGGTGCATGGCCGCCCGTAGCCTGTGTTTGATTTAAATAATTGGCTGACTGTATAAGACACAAACAGATAGATGCGACACACATCACTCATTGACTTGTCCTTCTAGTACTTTCAGTCTGTCCTCTAGTCTATGCATTATTTGGACTGGTGTGTGAAAATGAAATCATTGACAACATGTCCATTATTAATTCTGCCTCCCACAAACTTCTCTATTACCGGTGCTTGATGTTTATGTCCAACTGTGGCACAGCACTGGCTGCATGGTGAAGATGGTTTCCTTTTTCATACATGCCATGATTGGGGTGGTGGTAGCATAGTAGTAGTAGTAGACACTGGCAGGGCGTCAGCATTTGCAAAAAAAGAAAAGGAGACAGTCAATCGCCTTTGAGAGACTGTTAGAGGAGTAGTAGAATAAAGTACAGTACAGAACTTACCAAGCAACAATAATATGCTCAAATATTTGACAAAAAAACATAATGGTGGTTGGGATAGCCTACTAGACAGAGTTACAAACTATAGTTGTGTCGAGTCACTTGACTAGGCCTACAGCCTAACAGTTAGTGCTGTATATGAGGAATGACAACAAACAAATCCAATCAATGCCGGCAATTCATGCTGAGGTATATGTTCCTTTGTTAAATAAAATAACCTCTGAAATATCCTACTCATGGGTGGGCAAGCAAAAGAAGATCATCGCTCTGCCTTGAAATTGAAGTAGTGTTGCTCACCACATCCGCCCCAGCAAGTGTGTGATTAAGTATTGGTGTACATTTAATTTAGTTACACCTCGACAATAAGTCACACATCCCGGGGGAAGAGGGTTAGGGTTTGTTGAATGGATGGGAAGGGGGTTTTTGGGAAAGGTTTGACATAGAAAAACAGCATGCATACATAGACAAACAAACGACAATCATTGAAGACTACCATCTCCATATATTAAGGGAGAAAAAGGCAATGCATGCATGATGATGAGAGACCCGGATTACATACACTTCTAGTTCTTGTTCTGTTGTTCCGGCCTTAATACTTTTACAGATAGCAAATAAAAATTTTAAATATTGGTAGGGAAAAATCGTAAACACAGAGCAAACCTAATGATGATAATAACAACTCCAAGAACACACTGTTGTAAAGATTGTATACAAAATATTAATCAAATTATTTAAAAGAAGATTAAAGTGGATACTGTTACTGTGTTATCCTGGTAAAAAATGTGGACTGGATTTGCATCTCGGCATTCCTCTTGCTCCTCTCGTCCATCAATCTTGGGTGTGTCGCCTCGCCACTCGCCACTGCCCGGCTGGAAAAAAAATGTTGATTTATTGGTAAGGTAAGTATGCATTGTAATGTTTTACAAAGTATAGGGCAAGGCCCGGCCTGTAATTGTAGATGGAAAACCAAAGGGGATATTGAGAAACAAAGTTGAAACAAATGCACAAGTTGGTGTAGTGCAACAAGAACACTTTCCGAGGTGGCATGTATGCATCATCTCTACTCTAGTCTGTTTCCAGCATTGACCTTCAACAGTAACAGGAGAGAGCAGGCCCACAGTGCTTAGCAGTAGCACATCCTACATTAACACTTTAGAGTCCTTTTTTTTCTCTCAAAGAGTTGGACAAACGCAAAGCACATTATCCATTCCAAACATAGCATTTTACAGTTTCAGTTAGTAAAATCAATGCACTGCAGTCATCCCACCGCTACACTCTATTCCACTTCTACACAGACATTTGGGTCTGCTGTGGTTGTTGTTGACGTGTTTACCTTTAGGCTTTTCCGTTTTATGCCACTCATGAAACGTCTTCCTGACTTCATCATCATCTCCGATACTTTTACTGACTGATTGTGAAGATCGGCCTGCAGTATAAGTAAAATTTTTATGACACAACAAGAGTAGAAATATAAATATTATTGACTTGAGTCATTCTTTAGTGTGTACAGAAAGATAGATTACTAGTACACTTTGACTTCACTTTGTGCACAACAAACAAACAACGAAAACACAAAGACCAATCGCTCAAAGTCAGGTGTCCAAAGCATGCCATTAATTGTCATTACCTGTTCCTTCTCATCTTAAGTTAACGGGCCGTCTATTTCGCCATCATCATGATGGACGGTGCTCTTGTGTCAATCATACTCATTGCGCAGATTGAGTGAGTCCCCTTCCTGTATTGAATTAAAAGCAATGTATCACCTAGCCGTAGGAGAAGTGCAAATTTAATATTTGCAATAAGGGAACAATTGAATTTACCTTGAGTTTAGTTTAGTGTGTTCTGTAGAAAGTTGATTAGTGGCAGTGCACAATTACATAAATTCATGCACAACAAACACAACAAAATCTAAATCATTCAGTCTGCGACTCTGTGTCCAATGCATGGCATCAATCATTACCTGTTCCATCTTATTTTCAGTTAATGGCCAGTTTCTCTCGGCTCTGAAAGGAGGATAGCTATAGTAGTCATCTGATTCACGCTCCACTTCTTTTGGAAGGACTAGGAAAGTTTGAATTTGTTGTTGTATTATTTACCATCATCCAATCATCATTCATGAGGGAAATGGAATTGAGCAGGAGATTCAGTATGATGGAACGGACGAGCTGGATTCGGAGGACTGTACTGTCAAATTGCAGACACCTGAAACTTGTATATTAAATTAGAAGAGTAGAAGACGGTGGTAATGGATTTGTTGTGATTCACAAGTTTGTAACTGGAACGACAGACACACAAACAAAGGGGGAAAAAAGTGAGGAAGACAATAGGTGTGAGCCTAATTGTCAGGGAAGTATAGCTTGTCCTCAAACTCTGGGGGTTCAGCCAGTAGTAGGTAATCATCTGACACAATACTTCCGTCACCTGAGCCGCTGTCCTCATCTTCCTCCATTGCTTCATGTATTGTGTAATTCGGTGGTATGAAGTGCTGATTCCTTTTGATCATTGTTAACCTCTCCACGTTTTTTGGCGATAGACTGGTCCTTCTCAATGTTACAATGGAACCAGCAGCACTGAAAACACGTTCGGAAGAGACACTTGCGACAGGGCAAGCCAGATAGCTTATCGCCAGCCTGCTGAGCTGTGGCCATTCAGACCTTTTCCTATACCAATACTGCAATGGGTTTTGATCAATGTACACCTCTGTTGGGTCGTCCAGATAGGCCTGGACCATCCGCTCAATGTTCAGGGTTGCTGCTGGTAAGCTTTCGTGCTGTTTTTTCTGTGCATCAGCACTGTGCTTATTAAGGCCTAACTTTACATACCAATCCTGTAATGATAATGATTGTACTCGGCCTAATGATCCAGTTATTGTTTCTGTGGTCGATAGTGATGGTGAGTGTTGTGATTGTGATCCAAACGCACTGCCCTCAGCCGACGAAGTTGCACTTGATCCTGCATGGCCTGCTTCAGTACTTCTTGTGGGTTGATCTTGCGGGCTTTTAATTAGCAGCCGTTCGTTTTCCAACTTACTGGCTGCTTCAGCTATACAACTTTTGTAGCGGGCAACATCAATGTCGGAAAAAGCAAAGAATGTCTTCAGCCCTAATTTTGCACGTGGATCCAGAATTGTGGCACAAATGTAATGTTCTTGTGACAAAATTTTATTTTGTATCCTTACATTTTCAGCTAAGCGCCGGGATAAGCTCTCCACCAAGTCATGGGCTTGCCTTCTGTCCTCTACACCTTTGTATGATTCAGACACATTATTCAGCTCATGCTCTAGCATTTGCAATAATGGGATAGCTTGGCCCATTGTACAGTCCTCCTTGCTGACTTCACGTGTGAAGACCTCAAAAGGACACAGCATCTCAGTCAGGCATTTAATTAGGGTCCATTGATCCATCTCAAGGTTCATGCCTTTAACACTCGCATCCCTGCTTCTGTTCCAGACATATTCATGGAGTGACCTGTACTGTTCGTACAGACGATCAAGCATGTAATACATTGAGTTCCAACGTGTTGCCACCTCCTGGATGAGTGCCTTGACTGGCATCCTTTGTTCACGTTGGATGATCCTCAGCTGCTTCCGAGCTTTAAAAGAATGGCTGAAATGAGTGCATATTCTTCGGCAGATGGCCAGTAAATTGCTGACTATGGGTTATTTTTTCAGAAAGTCTTGAACTATAATGTTTATGCAGAGCGCCAAACACGGAACCCTGAAATAGGAACCAAGTTCCATGGCCTTAAGTACATTACTGCCATTGTCTGTGGCAACAAAACCAAAACCAAGCCCTCTGGGCCGCAGCCATTCCAAAACCTTGCTGCGAAACTTGTGTAAAATGTTTTCAGCCGTATGAGATTTCTCCATGGCGAACATGGCTACAGTTGCATCTTTCCGAGTACCTTCAAAAATCGCAGCTGTGTCAACAACCCCTCGTGTAGATAGCTTATCTCTAACCCCCACAAAAGAGATCCAGTGTGCAGTGATGCACATGTAATCTGTGGCTTGGCAACTGGTCCACATGTCTGTTGTCAGGTGGATATTGTGCACAGAACTCTGCTGCAAAGCTTGTCCAACCAATTCCAGCACATCATGATATAGTGCCGGAACAGCAATTCTTGCGAAATAGGACCGGCTGGGAACCTTCCATTTATGGCAGATGGCAGACACAAATTCAAGGAAACCCACCCCTTCCACAAATGAAAAAGGAAGAAGGTCCAGCGCTAACATTTTAGCCAGCTTCGCATTGTACAATCGTGCCGTTAGGTGGTTGCGTTGGAACTGCCCCTCCAACCTAAACATGCTCTCAATGGTAGGCTGGATTACTTTCCTTTGTGGTGCTGTTTTCATTAACCCACTAAGGCTCAACGACACAGATTGTCTCATTGAGGTACTCGGTCGCCTTGGTGTCTCACCCTGACTCTGAGTATGGCTCTTACTGCGGTGCCACTCTGATGTTACTGAGGAGGATGTGGGCGTTACCACTGCACTACTGGGGACAGGGCTAGAAATGCCTCCCTCTTCTTCACCTGCCACCACAATAATATCACTCCCTGATTCATCCTGACCAACTTCAATGGGTTGAGTTTTTCTACTTTCTTTTAACTTAAGTAGGTGATCCTCCCACACGATAGTGTGGTGCATTGTTAGATGACTTGCTTGTCCTCTGGTACCATAGTTTGTACCAAGCTTACCACGCCGAACACCTTGCCGACAAATTGAGCATATAGCAACGTTCTCCTCCTTGGTGCTAACAGAAAAGAAGTCCCAAACTGGGGAGGAGAACTTTCTGGCACTGCTGGATGTGCCACTTTCAACACCAGATGAACTGGAGGGGGTGCTTGAAATGTGACCCTGTGCACCTAGACTGTGACTTTTACTACCACTACCTACTGAGATGGTTGAGCTGGATGTAGGTCCCTGCCGGGCCTTGGAAAATATGGCAGCTGGAGGTAGTGGTGGTGTAACCTGTGTTGGTGATATCCGTGCTACATCCCGCTCAGTAGCAGCCTTTCTGGATAGGGTGAGAATGTTGGTCTCCAATCCCTTTGGGGCGGGAGTAATGTGCGTGATGACTGGCTCATCTTCATCAACATCATCACCCCCCTCTTCTACATCTACCTCCATAACTCTAAGTTTTTCTGGGACCTTCCTTTTCAGAAGCATTGTCTTGTGGCGTATATCACTCTCAGACTGAGCTGGTGGCATCACGATCATCAGAAGCGGGGCTTGAAGAAGAAGATGATGGACTAAGCCTCCTTTTCCTTGCTGGTGGTCTGGAAGACAATAGATCTTCTGAAACAGTGTTTTCACTTTGCTCCACTTTGTCTGCAGGAAGCTCGATTTCCTGAAATGCCCCTACGTCAGGAGCAACAACTACTATGGTGGGCTGTTGCGGCCGCTGCTGTTCTTGTTGCGGCGGCTGCTGCTGTTCTTGTTGCGGCGGCTGCTGCTGTTCTTGTTGCGGCGGCTGCTGCTGTTCTTTTTGCGGCTGCACACTGATCTGCTGATTTTGCGCCTGCGTTGAACTTGATTGTGTACTACTTTGCGGTAATTACATTTCTTCAACATCGCTGCTCGTTAGTAGACTACCTCTGCGACACTAAAGCCCTTGGGCCTAGGTTGGTGGGGTTGGATCGCTGTGCTGCTCCCAGCTTGGTTCCCGGACAACGCTGCTGCAGGCGTAACTTTTTTGGTGCCAAAAAAAACATTGGCCGGCACACCACCAGTCGTGGTTAATGGCACTTCCTTTTTCTGTTCCTTCTTCTCACCGGCAACTTTCTTGGTACTGGACCTGGTACCTTTCTTTGGGGCCATCTTCTTCAGATGTCAGGCAGGATGCAGATGCACAACAAGTTCTGGTCACACGTGGACGTGATGTGCAGCAGGACTTCTGTCTGGCTGGCAGTACAACGGGTAGCCGGGTGATGCTGATGACACCTCCTACTCTGTCTTTTGTGCACCTAAAAGCAAATAAGCCAGGAGAAGAACATCAGTGAAATGTTGCATTTGTTGTTGTGGTTCAGTTACTTAGGGGCATATCAACAAGGGAGTTATCTCTGCTTTTTTGGCTTTAAAAGCCAAAAAAGCAGAGATAAAACTAGCGCCCTATCAACAACAGGGTGCTAACACGCAAATTTGCATGTTAGCACCCTTTTACTCTACGCTTCCCCTTGCATCTCTAATGAGTTGCAAAGGGGGCGTTCCAGAGTAAAATAATAGGAGAAATGTCCCTAAGCGACATTTCTCCTATTATCAAGAATGTCGCTAACCCTGTTGGAGACAAAAAAAGCAGCGCTAACCGCGGTTAACGCTGCTTTTTTACGTCTGCTAATTTTCAGACTTAGCCATGATATCCTATGGAAGGAGGATATCATGGCTAAGTTTGCCTGTCCCTATCAACAAGGTAACTTGTGATTATCGCTGGGTTTCCAGTGATAATCACACGTTAGCCTGTTAGCGTGTAGATTTTTATCGCTATTGAGATAAGTGTTGCTAATAGCACGCTATCTCAGCGATAAAAATTCACGCTAGCCGGCGATAATTATCCTCACGCTAAGAGCGCTGAGCGATAATTATCGCCGGTTGTTGTTGATATGCCCCATAGTACTGTACTAGTGCAAACAAAAGATAGTGTAGCCATTTATGACTTTTTTTTTTAACTAGGGCTATGTTATACAACTGTGTGCAGCCACACACTACACTCTCAGGAAGGATAGGAAAGTTAACAATAACCACCAAAATAAAAATGTAATGGAAGTGGAGTGGACCCTATTTGCCATTAAATTATTTGAGCATCTCAGCATCCATGGAGCTGCTGCTGGCTAAGGGGGTGGATGGATGGAAGCAGTAAGCCAAATAGCCAATAGGAAAACCATGCAGGCCTATGGCAAAAGCAGGACACTAATAACTCCCAGTCCAAACACAAAAAAAGGCCACCACCCACATGGACACTCACAAATCACAAACAAGCCGGGGGCCTGGGAAACACCAGGAGCTGACAAAAGGCCTATAAAAGCCAGGTAAAGGATGCATGCTAAAGCACACTGCTCTGCCTTTTTAATGCAACAAAATGTAAATACGAACATTCACAGGCCCCAAAAAGGTCTGCAGGGTGCATGCATTGCACACCAACACACCAGTGACCAGACACATACAACAAAAGCATGTCTTTAAGACAACCAACATCAGAAAGGCCACCCCCAAAAAGCCTGTTGGCAGACAAGGCCAGGCAAGCTTGCAGGCCTAGGCTTCAAAATGGCCACCAGCCACATGGCCAGGCCCAACAACATCAGAAAGCCCACCCCAAAAAAGCACACTTCCCCAACTCAATCCAATGCCATCCATGCCCTAAATGAAGTCTAAATTCAACAGACCACACAGAAAACACTTGATTAATAAAGCTGTGGCTACCTGCTCTGATCCTAGTGAATGAAAGCAGGCCTGTTGGCAGACAAGGCCAGGCAAGCTTGCAGGCCTAGGCTTCAAAATGGCCACCAGCCACATGGCCAGGCCCAACAACATCAGAAAGGCCACCCCAAAAAAGCACACTTCCCCATCTCAATCCAATGCCATCCATGCCCTAAATGAAGTCTAAATTCAACAGACCACACAGAAAACACTTGATTAATAAAGCTGTGGCTACCTGCTCTGATCCTAGTGGATGAAAGCAGGCCTTTTGGCAGACAAGGCCAGGCAAGCTTGCAGGCCTAGGCTTCAAAATGGCCACCAGCCACATGGCCAGGCCCAAAAACATCAGAAAGCCCACCCCAAAAAAGCACACTTCCCCAACTCAATCCAATGCCATCCATGCCCTAAATGAAGTCTACATTCAACAGACCACACAGAAAACACTTGATTAATAAAGCTGTGGCTACCTGCTCTGATCCTAGTGGATGAAAGCAGGCCTGTTGGCAGACAAGGCCAGGCAAACTTGCAGGACTAGGCTTCAAAATGGCCACCAGCCACATGGCCAGGCCCAACAACATCAGAAAGGCCACCCCCAAAAAGCACACTTCCCCAACTCAATCCAATGCCATCCATGCCCTAAATGAAGTCTAAATTCAACAGACCACACAGAAAACACTTGATTAATAAAGCTGTGGCTACCTGCTCTGATCCTAGTGGATGAAAGCAGGCCTGTTGGCAGACAAGGCCAGGCAAGCTTGCAGGCCTAGGCTTCAAAATGGCCACCAGCCACATGGCCAGGCCCAACAACATCAGAAAGCCCACCCCAAAAAAGCACACTTCCCCAACTCAATCCAATGCCATCCATGCCCTAAATGAAGTCTAAATTCAACAGACCACACAGAAAACACTTGATTAATAAAGCTGTGGCTACCTGCTCTGATCCTAGTGGATGAAAGCAGGCCTGTTGGCAGACAAGGCCAGGCAAGCTTGCAGGCCTAGGCTTCAAAATGGCCACCAGCCACATGGCCAGGCCCAACAACATCAGAAAGCCCACCCCAAAAAAGCACACTTCCCCAACTCAATCCAATGCCATCCATGCCCTAAATGAAGTCTAAATTCAACAGACCACACAGAAAACACTTGATTAATAAAGCTGTGGCTACCTGCTCTGATCCTAGTCGATGAAAGCAGGCCTGTTAGCAGACAAGGCCAGGCAAGCTTGCAGGCCTAGGCTTCAAAATGGCCACCAGCCACATGGCCAGGCCCAACACCATCAGAAAGCCCACCCCAAAAAAGCACACTTCCCCATCTCAATCCAATGCCATCCATGCCCTAAATGAAGTCTAAATTCAACAGACCACACAGAAAACACTTGATTAATAAAGCTGTGGCTACCTGCTCTGATCCTAGTGGATGAAAGCAGGCCTGTTGGCAGACAAGGCCAGGCAAACTTGCAGGACTAGGCTTCAAAATGGCCACCAGCCACATGGCCAGGCCCAACAACATCAGAAAGGCCACCCCCAAAAAGCACACTTCCCCAACTCAATCCAATGCCATCCATGCCCTAAATGAAGTCTAAATTCAACAGACCACACAGAAAACACTTGATTAATAAAGCTGTGGCTACCTGCTCTGATCCTAGTGGATGAAAGCAGGCCCGTTGGCAGACAAGGCCAGGCAAGCTTGCAGGCCTAGGCTTCAAAATGGCCACCAACCACATGGCCAGGCAGAACAACATCAGAAAGGCCACCCCAAAAAAACACACTTCCCCAACTCAATCCAATGCCATCCAAGCCCTAAATGATGCTTGAAAATGAAATACATTCAAAAAACACCAAAAGGAACAGTTGCTTCATCATGCACACACCCATGAGGCCATGCCCATGACTAGCTCGGGCCTACTTCTACTACCCACAACATTTAAAAAAAAAGGAATGATGATAGTTATCAAAAATAAATTGTAGTTACAACAGTTGCAATGCCCACAATCAAACAGACACAACAACCACTTACTTGTAAAATATCCTATTCCAAAAATCCTCAAATCCAATTGCAATGATGCAGCAGACAAAAAGAGTGATCTTTCCAGCTCCAAATCCAAAGGCAGAATGAGCAGGAGATGGACAAAGCACTGGGAGGAGCCTGCTGGACAGGAACAGGAAGTTGGAGATTCTGTGTCACTTCCTCCCTCTCCCCACCTTTTTAAAAAAGGACTCCTTGCACAAAAAAGGACAGCCAAATGTCAATGTGAGGAGTTGTTTTCATCCAAAATCAGCATTTGCAGAAGGTTTCATGCTGCTAGAGCTGATATTCCGCTCCAAATTGAAAATTTTACATGTTCGAGTTCTCGAGCTTCACATTACTTCCGCCGGATGACGATGGCGAGTCGAAAATGACATGATCGCGTTCTCTTGCTCCCTGTCGCGTTGGATATGACGTGTTCGGGGTCTCTTTCTCCTTTTCGCTTTCGATTAGATGTGCCCGCGTCCTCACCCTCTCGCTCGCAGTTTAGAATGACGTGTTCGAGATCTCAATCTTCTCATACTCGTGCGGTGCATGATCGCGAGAAGAATGACGTGATCGCGCGACAAATGACGCGATCGCGCGACAATGCGAGCGCAAACTGTTGCGTGACAGCGCAAAATGGCTACCAACAATCCAATATCTCGTGGAGAACGCGACCGGGTCGGGAAAACTTGTCAGCGAACGCGGGGATTCAGGTAAGGCGATCGCGCGCACGCAAGAATGTATTTTTTTACAGCACGAGCAAGAAACAAATTATCGCTAAGCTGCGGAATGCGGAAATTTTGACATTTTCGCGCTTTCCGCGGAACGCGAAAATGCCAAATTATCGCAATTCCGCGAACGGAAAGGGATTTTGGCCCAGGCCTAGATATAACCAGAGGGACGAGACAGGGATGCCCATGCTCCCCATTATTATTTGCGATATTTATCGATCCATTTATCCATAGACTTGAAACTAATCTGGAAATTCTACCAATACGATCACAAATCTGGAAAACCAAAACACTGGCTTACGTGGATGCTATCGCGTTGGTGACAAGCGATCCTGCCGCCTCAATAAAAGCAATTGAAGAGGAGGCTAAAATAACATAACAGCTGACCTGGATAAGCTAGTACAAGTCAATCTAGATCCATTAATTCAACGAACCGAAAAAGACCTTAACAGATTAAACAACTTACATCTAACTATCGGAGGCAGGTGTAATCTAATCAAGATGCTTTTCTTCCCCTAAATTTTTATATTTCTTTAGGACAATTTGTTTGGAGTTTACACCACAATTATTTAAAACCATAGATAGCATGTTCTCTCGGTTCATATGGGGATATAAAAGACCACGAAGGGCCCTCAGATATATCTCTCTCCCGAAAGATAGAGGTGGTATGGCCTTTCCCAATCTTAAAATGTATTGGTCGGCTACGATTTTGAAATACTGTAGGGTTTTAATGACCCTGAGTAACAATAGTAGACTAGATGGGGACATCCCAACACCACAAGAACTCATCTTGGGTAGTGAAGCTAATGGGTATTTATGGCGACATACATATGATTGTTATTTTAACAAAATACACTTTAAAACCCTGGTGGGTATACATACAGCAATGAAGAGCGTACATAAACTGCTAGGAATTGGAAGATTTTCTTACTAAACAGTCTTATCTAAAAACATTAATATACCGGGAATATTTAACGATATATGTATGAATAGATGGATAAATGAAGGGATTTTTCAACTTGGCTGCTTTTATACTAGAGCTGGATTAAAATCATTCGAAGAATTAAGAAATGAATATACACTAGAACATCGGGACGTCTTTAAATTCCTACAAATCAGGGATTTTTTGACTAGGAAAGGAGGGGGCAGTTCTAAATTCCAGAAAATTTAAACTATCGAAATTATATATAAGAATAAATTAAGTAAGATTGGTGAAATCTATGATAGTATGATCACTATACTTCCGGATAATATGAATAAATTCTCATCAAAATTGCAAGACAAACTAGGGATAACGGAAGAATCTTGTTTCAGATCGTATGAACTATCACAGTCTATATTAATGTCTGCTGGCTGCAAACCCAATATTACAAAACGTTTTTTCAATTATATTATACACCTAATAAAATTGCCAAATGAGGTTCAGAGTGTCCGCGGTGTGCTTTATATGAAGCTGACATAATACATATATTTGCAGAATGCAATATGCTTCAAGAAGTTATAAGAGACATATCCAACTTTTTATCTGAAATTTGCAATACAAGAATAGAAATCACTACGGGAGAAATGATGTTGGGTATAGATGGAGACATTCGACCAACCAATATACAAGGATTGATCTTTATATCAATGGCAATATTTAGAATATGTATGGCCTCCGCTTGGCTAGACCCAAATCCACCAGTATTTCAACAATGGTGAGCAAGACTGTTAGCCTCATGCAGCCTAGAGGTAGCAATATATAGAAGGAAGGGACGGAATAAGAGGAAAAAGGGGTTGCAAATATGGGAGCCCCTGCGACAGTGGATGCAAAATTAAGAGAGTTCGGATTTGATGTGTTGTGACCTTAATTATGTAAATAAAATATACTGGGAAATGGTTTGAACATACTAGATAATCTATACCATCTATGAAACCAATTGCGCAAGATTAAGCAATTATTTTTCCTTTTTTTTTTTATATTGTAACATATTTGACTTATGAAATATATGTGATATTTAAATTCCTGATTTATGTATATATAACGAAATGTAATGCCTAAGTGGGGTGGGGGGAGGGAAGGGAGGGGTGGGAAGAAATGTAAAAAAAATGAGTAATAAAGATTATATTAAAAAAAGGGAATTGAATGCTTAACCTTGAGAGATAAAAGTCTCAGACCCCCAACCATTAGGCCACAGTGACTCTTTGGTGAGCACCCTCAAAACATATATATATTCAAACCAAAAACCCAGCATATACATATAGAGAGGAGTTTTTTCTCTGTGGGGTAATACATACTTAAAAAGAGATATAACAGAACAAAAACAATGGGAATTGAACACTTAACCTTGAGAGCAAGAGCCTCAGACCCTAATCATTAGGCCACAGTGACTCTGTATAAAAATCTTCGACACAGATATGTGACATGCAAACCGAAAACCCAGCCTATATTATGAGGGGATTTTTTTCTCTGTGGGGTAATACATACAAAAACAGCTCCAACAGAACAGAAATATTGGGCATTGAACACTTAACCTTGAGAGTAAAAGTCTCAGACCCCCAACCATTAGGCTACAGTGACTCTCTGGTGAGCACCCTCAAAACGTATATATGATATTCAAACCGAAAACCCAGAATATATGGAGAGGAGGTTTTTCTCTGTGGGGTAATACATACTCAAAAAGAGATCTAACAGAACAAAAGCATTGGGGATTGAACACTTAACCTTGAGAGCAAGAGGCTCAGACACTAATCATTAGGCCACAGTGACTCTGTATAAAATTCTTTCAAAACAGATATATGACATGCAAACCGAAAACCCAGCCTATATTATGAGGGAAGTTTTTTCTCTGTGGGGTAATACATACTTAAAAAGATCTCCAACATAACAGAAACATTGGGAATTGAACACTTACCTTTGAGAGTAAATCAGTCTCAGACCCCCAACCATTAGGCCACAGTGACTCTCTGGTGAGCATTCTCAAAACTTATATATGATATTCAAACAGAAAACCCAGCATATATAGAGAGGAGTTTTTCTCTGTGGGGTAATACATACTTAAAAAGATATCTAACAGAACAAAAACATTGGGAATTGAACACTTAACTTCGAGAGCAAGAGGCTCAGACACTAATCATTAGGCCACAGTGACTCTGTATAAAATTCTTTCAAAACAGATATATGACATGCAAACCGAAAACCCAGCCTATATTATGAGGGAAGTTTTTTCTCTGTGGGGTAATACATACTTAAAAAGATCTCCAACATAACAGAAACATTGGGAATTGAACACTTACCTTTGAGAGTAAATCAGTCTCAGACCCCCAACCATTAGGCCACAGTGACTCTCTGGTGAGCATTCTCAAAACTTATATATGATATTCAAACAGAAAACCCAGCATATATAGAGAGGAGTTTTTCTCTGTGGGGTAATACATACTTAAAAAGATATCTAACAGAACAAAAACATTGGGAATTGAACACTTAACCTTGAGAGTAAGAGTCTCAGACCTTAACCATTAGGCCACAGTGACTATATATAAGACACCTTCAAAACAGATATATTACATGCAAACCAAAAACTCAGCCTATATTATGAGAAGAGTTTTTTCTCTATGGGGCAATGCATACTTAAAAAGAGATCCAACAGAACAGAAACATTCAGAATTGAACACATAACCTTGAGAGCATAAGTCTCAGACCCTAACCATTAGGCCACAGTAACTTGCTACTGGATTGCAACAAAACTTATATATGACATTCACATCGAAAACCTGCATGTATAGAGCTGTAGGTTAGAGTGCACATAGAGTAAAATGGTTTACAGTGTGAAATTGAAGGACAGGGTAGGAGCGAGATAAAGATGGGGTTATACATAATTAAAAAGAGATCTATTCAAACAAGGTTAAAGAAAAAAACAAATCTGGCCTTAGTCAAGTAAGTTACCATTGCTTACTCCTTTAATTGTTAAAACAGAAACACCAGGGATTGAACACATAACCTTGAGAGTAAGAGTCTAAGCCATTAACCATTAGGCCACAGTGACGCTTTATGACATTTCTTCAAAATAGATTTATGACATGGAAACCGAAAACCCAGTATATATATATATATATATATATATTCACTGAAAAAAACATAGGTTTCACACATGTTATAGTTAGCTGGACATTTCACTCATAAAAAAACAATGAAATTCCCCCGTTATAGTTAGTTCAGCTAACTATATCTCGCGCGCCCGCAATCCACTGCTGATGACGTCACATATTACATCACTCATGACATGGTCAGTGACATCACTCATGACATCACTGATGGCATCTCAAATGACATCACTGATGATGTCATCCAGTGAATGTGTGTTTCTGAACAATTTTAATATGTTTAATATATATAGGGAAAGGCCTGTTGAAGAATGCGTGGGTGTATAAGTGTGTGAATGGATGATTTTCTAGGTGCGTAACTGACTCTGTAAGTGAGTCATTAAATGTATCTTACTGCAGACTAGTGACTAAACTGTGTGAATGTCTGTATGTGTCTGTTGGTGGTGTATAAGTGGCTGCATGGTTTTGTGAATAGCTATATGAGTGACTATATGGGTTATTGATTGGTTGTCTGAGTATCTGTATGGGTGCCTAAGTGTTTGTGTGGGTAGGGTGTGTGTGACTCTATGCATAAATGTGTGAGTGGGTGATTCTATGGGTGCATGGTTTTAAGAGTGCATCTGTGATGGACTGTATGGTTGAGTGAGTGTATGTATGGGTGTGTTAGGGATTGAATGTATATCTCAGTAGTACATTTGTGACTAACTAGTTATGTAAAAGGCAGTATATGTGCGTGTAACAGTATATAAATGAGTAGATATGAGAGTGTGTGATTGTGAAAGTGACTGTATGGATGAGTGTGTGCTTGCATGAATGATTCTATAAGAGGGTAAGAATATGGTACTTTTTTTATGACTAAGTGAACTTGAGTGTGTATAACCACATAGGTGAGTAAATGGGAGTGTGATTATTTGCATGATTGAGTAGTTCTGAGAGTACCTCTATGCATGATTGGCAGTGTGTGAGTGTCTATATAGGTGTATAAATGCATATGATAGTCTTGTATGGAGTGACTGTAAGTATGAGTGACTGTACAGGTGAATGAGTGGAGGTGTATGTAGACCTAAGAGTTAATAAGTGGGTATGTAGCTATTGGTATTGCAGTATGTATGGTTTTGAGAATGGAACTCTTAAATTTTGAGTCGGTGTATCAAAGGTTATATTAGGGTGTGAGAAGATGTGCTAATTTTTCACATGGATGACATCATCAGTGATGTCATCAATGATGTCATTTGAGATGTCATCAGTGATGTCATGAGTGATGTCACTGACCATGTCATGAGTGATGTAATATGTGACGTCATCAGCAGTGGATTGCGGGCGCGCGAGTTATAGTTAGCTGAACTAACTATACGGGGGAATTTCATTGGTTTTTTACGAGTGAAATGTCCAGCTAACTATAACATGTGTGAAACCTATTGTTTTTTCAGTGAATTTGTAAGGTATTTTAAATGCTTTTTCCTAACTATAACGTGTGTGAAACCTATGGTTTTTTCAGTGAATTTGCAAGGTTTTTTAAATGCTAATTCCTAACTATAACGTGTGTGAAACCTATGGTTTTTTCAGTGAATTTAAAAGGTTTTTTAAATGCTAATTTTTTATGTTTTTAATATATTTTTGATATATTTCTTTTACAAAAATTTCCCTATGTATACATTTATAAATTATCTGTATCCTTTAATTTTGTGTGGGTCATTTTTTTTTTACTTTGAATTTGGATAAAGTTGAACAGCATAGTTAATATCTTCTATTAACTTATGTACACTTTATTTCTTTTTTTTTTTTCTATACATTTTCAGGGTGCGCGCACTGAGCGCGAACCTAGTACGTTTACGTACGTTTTTCATGTATGCAGGCGCACGTTATCTACATACGCATACATAAGTTTTAGTGCGCGCTCGCAGCGCGCACCTAGTACGCATGCGTACGTTTTTTGTGTACGCATGCGTACGTTATATACGTACGCATACGTACGTTTTAGTACGCACTTGCAGCGCGCACCCAGTACGCATGCGTGCGTCGTACGTGCTCCACGCGCTACACTCGCGTATACGCGTAGAGTACGCGCGCTGACGTTCGCGCATGCGCGCGTGCCGTGTATGCGCGTTACGTACGCGCATAATACTTATGCGCATGCGCGCGTACGTGCATGCGT
Source organism: Triturus cristatus (assembly GCF_964204655.1). Classification (NCBI taxonomy): domain Eukaryota; kingdom Metazoa; phylum Chordata; class Amphibia; order Caudata; family Salamandridae; genus Triturus; species Triturus cristatus. The sequence goes on along the minus strand of NC_140580.1, from coordinate 277,211,011 downwards.
AATTGCACAGTGCGCGCTCTGAGCTTGCTCCGTGCGCGCACCTCGGGTTATGTGATTAATAAAACAACACTTTTAATTGGTTTTCATTACTTTCAGTTTCAGATTGTTTCAACACCACACCCAATCCCCTCATGGCAAGTCATGTGATCAAGAAACATCACTTTTCATTGGTTCAAAGTACTTTCAGTTTCAGACTCTTCCAAAACTACACCCACTCCCCTCATTATTAGTTCTGATTCCCTTGGAGAAGGAGCTACTCTGTTTTTGTGAGACAATGGCAGAGCACCAGCCACCTTCTGAGAGTGAGCAGGACACTCTTGAGAGACAGAGGCAGAGGAAGCAGAAAGACTCCTTTATATGGCAGTTTTTCACTTTTCCTGAGGGATAAAAGAAGGTGAATGCACCACAGGTCACCTGCACACTGTGTCAGCGCACCTTGCCACATGGGAATGCTAATAAGAAGTACTCTTTTAGTATTCACACTATGATGAGACACGTTGAGGCAATGCATCCTGTGACTTTTCGTCAAGCTTCTGGAGCAAACCCTCCACCTGCTCAGCCGACGACATCTGCAGCAGCTCAGCCGAGCACATCTTCGGCAGCTCAGCCGAGCACTTCTTCTGCAATGGTGCCTTCACCTTCTAACACACCTCTGGATATTCGTCCTTGTTTTGGGAGGATGAGTACACGGTGCATGGATTGTGCTACTCTTATTACTATGGGTGAGAGCAGTATTGATCTCATTCAGAGGAAATTTGAGGAGCACCCTTGCACTAGGCCATAGTTTTTTTTTTCGTTTTTCTCTTCCTCTGTCCCTACATTAACTCAAGGGCTCTTTTTAGAGCCACCTAAAATCAAAACACAAAAACTTGTTTTTTGAATCTATTTGCCTTTTTTTTTTTCGGGTGCACGCACCCTGCGCGCACCCAATGACATTCAAAAAACAAAAAAAACGTTTTTCTCACCTTTAGTAAACCTTCAGGGACTCCCTGACAAAGAGAGGGGAGTGGCAAAGTAATTAAAAAAGAGATGGTGTACATTTCACACATGAAGGGAAGAGAGTCTTCCTATTAAACTTTAAACTCTGCATCAGTACTTACCTATAGGTACCCTAAACCTATCACAAAAAGATAATAGCTCATTTTAGTGCTGCATTTGAATTGGCTGTATTTACAAGGAGAGGAAAAGACACACAGAGTGGCTTATCCTCTCCTTGTAAATATGGAAAAGCACCCTGCACCACTAGTACGTCAAGAAAAGTGACGTAGTGGTGGTGCAGGTGGCTTGTAAATGTGCCCCAGAGATGTTAAGGAAATTAAGGGTAAAAGAGACAAACCAAGAGTGACAGATACAGAGACAGAGAGCAAACAACTGAGAAGGAGAAAGGCAGTTAAAAAGACTAAGACATATGGATACAGAGAAAGAAACATGGATGACAAATTAGTGATGGAGGTAGTAAAGGTAGGGGAGTAGTAAAGAAGGAGTGAGGGAGTTACAAAAGAGTAGTAAAGCAGGAAGAGTGAGTGAGAAGAGAAATGAGAAAAGCAGAGTAAGGAGAGGTGAAGAAAAGGAAGCATAAAACGAAAGCAGTGACACATACAGATATTTTAAACTTACCTGACCATCAAAGTAACTTATTTAGAAATAAATCTTTTTATTTAATTGCAAGGAAACTGAATTACATCTTCTAAATTTTCTTTCTAGTTCTGAAAAAAAGAAAAAAAGTATTAATATTCAACAATACACTTTATTAAACAGTACATGTTTTTTCATATTTAGCAAAGCAATTTTTTGCCCTTTTTTTGCTGTTTTCAGAATGTTTTGATTTTCACTGAAAATAGTGAAATCAATTGTATTCATCATTTAACAGCGGGCAAAAAAAAAAACAATCTGAAAGATTGTTTAAAAAAGTCCCAAATGTATCCTCACTAAAACATACCTTAATAGAAATGTCAAAAATACCTTTTAAGAACAATAACAATTTACAAGAAATAACGTCTGTAAACCTTGTTGCAAAAGAACATTTTCCAAAAGAATATCTGTCAAAGAAGTCCACAATTGTTTGTTTTACCTTTCCTTGAGGCCAAATGGTAAGTTTAAAATCCTTTTTGAGTGAAATATCCAATTTTAATCCTTTTAAATTTTAATAATGCTTTCTTCTGATGCTGATTTTAGTATTTAAAATTTGGGTTTCAGAAAAATTAAGTAACAATTGGGTAAATCATAAGGCAAACGTTGCTTGAAAATCAATTGAGAATCATTACACAGTGTCCATCCTTTTTCACATTTAAGATAAACTGTGTAATGACCAGAAGTTATAGAAGGACCATCATGAAAAATTATTGCAACTGCTACAAAAGTTTTTCCAGAAATAGATAATTGGTTGCCAACAAACTTCTTTAGTAAAGTTTCCAATTTTGTTCCATCAGCTCTACAACGTTGTACCATTAAAATGACATACTGTCCATATTTCTTTAAAAATAACGTTGACAACATTTCAGATTTACATTTAGAACATTCCATGTTGTGATTAGCATCTTTAACTAATTTACTAAAAGTCACTGTTTTACTTTCTGGTAATGGTAAATATATGAACCTTTCAGAATCTACATTACTACTGCTTGTGTTCATACAGTTATCACAACAATGTTCCCATGTATAAGAGACACCAAATACATTTTCTACTTCTACTCCTTCATCTTCCAGTACCATCAGGATATACATCAAGAATTCCTGTGCATCTTGCTGGACATTTTGTGTAAACTGTGTACATCCAGAACATACATCTAAAAGATTTCTAACACCAGAAGCACTTTCTATTTTATTTTTATCATTACTCAGCTTCTCATAAAGGAGACTCAGCAAAGAACAGAATCTTTTTTCATGATTTAGTATTATCTGCTCTTGCAAAGTTTCAAGATACAATACAACATTCAGCACTACATTTGTGTAGCAGTTGACACCAGAGCTATTTTCAAAATGACAACCAACAACCTCTTCCACACTGTCCTTTTTCTTTTTGCTTACAGTCACATCACTATCTTTTTGTTTTCTCTTCTGTACATCCTCATTACAGATATTCTCAAATCTCCTTTGCCGACAAACAACACGTTTTTCAAACACAGGATATTGACCTAAATGAGGAGCATAGCTTCTTCTTAATCTATTATACTCCTTTACACAGTTTGCATCAGCACTTACTTTTGAGTCATCAAAGTCTATCATGAATAAACCAGATAATTTTTTCACGCGTGACAAAGCAACATATGCCATACCTTCTTTGAACACAGTAGACCCAATGTTTACAAAAGCACTATCAACAGTTAATCCTTGAGACTTGTGAATAGTTACAGCATATGCTAGAGAAATCGGAAACTGCTTCCTACGTACATATAAGTCTTTCACTAGCAAAAAACGAATTGAACAACGACTAATGACTTTAACCTCTTCAATCTGATCAAATTTTATTTTTAAGCATTCAATTCCATCTTTTTTCTGGTACTTTACAAAACCCACAACTTTACCCATAGCTCCATTCACTAAACCTTTTTCTACATCCAAATTGCGTCTTAAAATTACTCTACAGTTCATACACACATAAAGATTCATTTCCAAACCAGCTGTTTTTGAAATGTTTTTCTCCAGAGAATCCAATTTAGTAGCCAATTTGCCTGTCAATATAATAGTTATTCGTTCATGTTGAATTTTATCCACAGCTTCCAGTTTTATGATCTCTTCATTTTCCAATTTCAAAAGTTCTTGATTGAATACAGAGCATTCATGTAGTGTTGGCATTAAGCAGATTACAGTATTTTCTTCAGCAATTTTCTTGTATATTTTCTCTGGAACTATTTCTTCTGTTGTAAACAAATTAGTCAGCAATCGACTCTGTAATACTTTTCTGCCATGTTCTGCGAGTAGTCCAATTCTTATATCTTTCAGAATACTTGCATAGTCCTCATCATTGGCTTGCCTCATATTGGTAATGAGTTCCTTATACTCAAAATATGTTCAAATATTTACATTACCTATACTTCCTAACGACTTTTTCGTGTCTTCATGTGTAAGAGTATGGAATACCGGTTGTCCTTTAACTGGAGTAAGTTGCAAAAGATCCCCAAAAACTATGACGTGTTTTCCTCCAAATAACACGTCATACTCTGTCTTCAGAATTTGCTGCATTCTTAAATGCACAAAGGCAAGCATTAAGTTTGATACCATGCTTACCTCATCAATAATGAGTACTTTCAATTTCTTCAATACTCTTGAAACTTCCAAGCATGCTTCTCCTGCTAGTTTGTGGTACTGTATTTTGTTCTCATGCTCTACTGGTAACATTAGCAAACGATGTAAGGTAACTCCTTTTATGTTATACGCTGCTAACCCAGTTGGAGCAGTAACAACACAAGACAAAATGGAATCCATTTTCTTCTGTAGGTAGCTTCTAATTACATTAATTAAGAAACTTTTTCCAGTTCCTGCTTGTCCACTTACATACATTCTCATTGGTTCAAAAGATGTGCATGAGCACTCTTTATTTTCATGTAGTAATCCGTGATCAATTTTTTTCCTGACTTCTTCATAAATTTGTTTTTGTTCTTCATTCAGTTGCTGTTCCAAATTTGGTAAGTCTATTAAATCTTCCTGAGCTTGTTTTATAGCTGTTTCCACTTCATTCATGGCTATTGCTGCTTCATTTTCTATGATTGGTTGTCCTAGAGGATCTTGACTGAATGTCCCAGAACTTTGACTGTCTTGAGAACTGTCTCTAGCTACTTCAGCTGCAATTGTTGCTTCTTGTTCAATTTCTTCATTTAACATTTGAACATAAGTTGTGAAAGTACTGCATTCTATGCTGTCTTTGCTAGCATTGAAGGAATCTTCATAACTCTGGAATTCTCCAAGTAGTTCGTCCTCTGAACGCCATGGTTTAAACAGCTGCAAAAGTGACAAGTAGTAAAATTCCTTTTTGTCAGGAGTGTCGCAACTCAGCTTCCGGTGATTTATCAAACTTCCTTTTGTTTGCTTCACCAAACAGCCCTCCTCACCACTGACTTTATATTTTCCATTGTTGATATCTTCTGTGGCATTCCGTTTAAAAATGAAGTTCTGCAGTACTTCATAAAGACACATGTCCTCAAGGTGATGACTTCTTTGTGGGTAATATGTGTCCAACATGTTTGTTCTTAAAATGTCTGTACTTTCTGGTTCGAACTCTGCTAAATATTCAATTTCTCGAATAGATTTCAGTACCCGATTTCGCATTCCTGCAAGGCCTAAACTTACCCAAATTATTCTTCTGGATTTCGAGTACAGACTTGCAGATGATAACCTATCTGAGCATTCGTAGGATCCAATTTCTCGATGCGATAACATCTTTAAACTGAAACTGTATAGCTTCTTGTGAGAAATCTCTTCCCATATTTCCTTCAATTCCGTTTTCTCAGATTTAGTGATGTAAGATGTGACATACCGAGCACCAGCAATAGAATTGTCAGCTACATACTGAATATCCATGTTAGCATTCCACATGGAAAAAATGACTGGGTTGTAGTCATTTATATATTTTGACTCTTCTTTTCTTCTTAGGTTGTAGGTATTCTTAGGTGATTTTCTTGTAATAGTATGTCGCACAGCTGACATAAAACTGTTTACTCTTCCTTTTGAAAGAACAGGTCGTGGAAATCCAAATCGACATTTTGTGTAGAATTTATCTTTACTCTTGTACTTTCGTCGACAGTATTTTCCACACCGATGACTTTGGAAACGTAAAACTTTCTCTTTTAAGTTTTTCTCTTCTGTGCTTTTAGGTATAGCACATGTTGCATATCCTTCAATGAAAGATAAAACTGCTTCATCAGCATCTGTTCCAAATTTTGGGGCATCCTTGATCCACAACAGCAAATGAATATGAGGAGCACCTCTTGCTTGGTACTCTTTTCTCCAAAAGAAATCCACAACTTCTCCAAGAGGTGGATTTTTTTTATTGCAGATGAAGGACATCATAGCCTCAAATCTATGAATGAAATATCTGCAAACATTAACCGGATCTAATGAGCACAATTCTCCTGCTGTCTTGTATTGGATGTTTTCAATGTTTGAATTTGCCTCTCGCAGAAAATCCAGTAAATCATCCCAAGCGTACTCAGCACAGCTCAGGGTAAGGAACCATGTAGGAGTTCCTAAATTCCGTAACATACACTTCAATTCTCCATGGCGTCGGTACCAATATTCATTAGTTCCACGCTGACAAGCCATCAAATTGATCAATTGAGATTCCAAATGATCATCTCGCTGTTGCACTTTGTTGAGAAAGTCCTTTGCTGACACATTATGTAGATGTACTCCAGTTTTCAAAATGTGATTTACTGCATAAGATAGTGCAGACAAGTCACTTTCAAATAAAAGATGGAACAAATAAGGAATACTTTGACGAAATCTGGGATCTTCTGCATATAATCTTGTAGTCCGATACTCCGAAGCAGGAATCTGTACTGGACGTTCATCATATCGTCCACCTTCTCCTGTAGGAAACAGTTGGGGAAAACAACGAGCTTCCAAGCTCTCCTCCCATACACTCACAGGAGTTCCTTTTGCTTTCTTCATCTGAAACAGATCAATAGCGTTTCCCATAACTTCTTTAGAATGAAGAGGATGTATGCTGAAATGTTCATAAATTTCTTCTTCTTTTGACTTATCCACTTTTTCAATTTGCCCAGTTGGTATTCCTGTGTCTTCTAGTATTTCTTCTTCATCTTCATCCATATAAATGGCTTCATACCATTTATTATTTTTTTTCAAATACAAATTTGCTCGTTGTACTTTTCGTACATCCACCAGCTCCTGCCAAATGTTCTTATTCTTTGTTGGTACTCCATTAACCAGATTAACTAATGGTTCAGTTTCCAATCTATCTGCATCAATTGTTTCCATATTTTTTTTCAAATCCAATGGCAAATAGACAACTCTTCCTTTTAAACCTCTTTGTAAATCCGAAGGAGGTAATTTACCTGTTTTTGGCTCCATACGCACTATGGTCTGAAACGGATGGACACATTGAATGAGTATAGACTCATACGTATTTAAATCAGAAAGTTCTGGAGGAATATCAACCAATTCTAATTTATTATGTACAGCTCTTGCTGGCATTCTATTTTCTTCTAACTTGTTATAACAGTATTACCAAATACGCTGATCTTCACCCAAATCAAAACTATTTTCCAGAAATATATATGTTGCAAAATCCTTCCACTTATAATTATCTTCATTTTCACTTTTTTTATACAGATCAACATTCCTTGTTTGAATTTTGTAATGGCTTCTCCGGCAACAAATACAAGTAATATTTGGGTGCCGATCACAATCCGGTAAAAAATTCCCCCGTGCGACTCGTATCGGGTCTTTTTACCGTACGAATCGTACAAGTGCCGTACGAACTGGCAATCACGATTCGCATGGTAAAAAGTCCATACGAACCGCACTGGGAATCATTCCCCACACGTCCTCGGGTCGGAAAATGTGTCCGACACGTCCTCGGACGATTTACCTTACAAACGTGAAAAGCCAAGTCCGACCGAGGAATCACGATCCATCCCGTGCGTCCGAGCGTACAACCGTATGGAAAAAACACCGTCCGCACCGAACACCCATAGCAACCATGGAGACATGTGCCCGCATACGCGCCCAACACTCCCCCCAGCCCCCGTACGTCCGACACGTACCCCCCGTGTATGTATACCCCCACCCGTCTAGGTACACCCCAGTACGTTCCAGTCGAACCCCCACCCCAGTACGTGTCATACCCCCGTCAATGTACACCCCCCCACCCCTGTACGTGTCGTACCCCCGTGTACCCCCACCCCAGTACGTTCCAGTCGTACCCCCACCCCTGGACGTGTCGTACCCCCCGTGTACCTACACCCAAGTACGTTCCAGTCGTACCCCCACCCCAGGACGTGTCGTACCACCGTCAATGTACACCCCCCCACCCCTGTACGTGTCGTACCACCGTCTATGTACACCCCAGTACATTCCAGTCGTACCCCCACCCCAGTACGTGTCATACCCCCCGTGTACCTACACCCCAGTACGTTCCAGTCGTACCCCCACCCCAGTACGTGTCGTACCACCGTCAATGTACACCCCCCACCCCTGTACGTGTCGTACCCCCGTGTACCTACACCCCAGTACGTTCCAGTCGTACCCCCACCCCAGTACGTGTCGTACCACCGTCAATGTACACCCCCCCACCCCTGTACGTGTCGTACCCCCGTGTACCCCCACCCCAGTACGTTCCAGTCGTACCCCCACCCCTGGACGTGTCGTACCCCCCGTGTACCTATACCCAAGTACGTTCCAGTCGTACCCCCACCCCAGGACGTGTCGTACCACCGTCAATGTACACCCCCCACCCCAGTACTTGTCGTACCCCCCGTGTACCTACACCCAAGTACGTTCGAGTCGTACCCCCACCCCAGGACGTGTCGTACCCCCCCGTGTACCTACACCCAAGTACGTTCCAGTCGTACCCCCACCCCTGGACGTGTCGTACCCCCCGTGTACCTACACCCAAGTACGTTCGAGTCGTACCCCCACCCCAGGACGTGTCGTACCCCCCGTGTACCTACACCCCAGTACGTTCCAGTCGTACCCCCACCCCAGTACGTGTCGTACCCCCGTGTACCTACACCCCAGTACGTTCCAGTCGTACCCCCACCCCAGTACGTGTCATACCCCCCGTGTACCTACACCCCAGTACGTTCCAGTCGTACCCCCACCCCAGTACGTGTCGTACCCCCCGTGTACCTACACCCCAGTACGTTCCAGTCGTACCCCCACCCCAGTACGTGTCGTACCACCGTCAATGTACACCCCCCCACCCCAGTACGTGTCGTACCCCCCGTGTACCTACACCCAAGTACGTTCGAGTCGTACCCCCACCCCAGGACGTGTCGTACCCCCCCGTGTACCTACACCCAAGTACGTTCCAGTTGTACCCCCACCCCTGGACGTGTCGTACCCCCCGTGTACCTACACCCAAGTACGTTCGAGTCGTACCCCCACCCCAGGACGTGTCGTACCCCCCGTGTACCTACACCCCAGTACGTTCCAGTCGTACCCCCACCCCAGTACGTGTCGTACCACCGTCAATGTACACCCCCCACCCCTGTACGTGTCGTACCCCCCGTGTACCTACACCCCAGTACGTTCCAGTCGTACCCCCACCCCAGTACGTGTCGTACCACCGTCAATGTACACCCCCACCCCTGTACGTGTCGTACCCCCCGTGTACCTACACCCCAGTACGTTCCAGTCGTACCCCCACCCCTGGACGTGTCGTACCCCCCGTGTACCGACACCCCAGTACGTTCCAGTCGTACCCCCACCCCAGTACGTGTCGTACCACCGTCAATGTACACCCCCCACCCCTGTACGTGTCGTACCCCCCGTGTACCTACACCCCAGTACGTTCCAGTCGTACCCCCACCCCAGTACGTGTCGTACCACCGTCAATGTACACCCCCCACCCCTGCACGTGTCGTACCCCCCGTGTACCTACACCCCAGTACGTTCCAGTCGTACCCCCACCCCAGTACGTGTCGTACCACCGTCAATGTACACCCCCCACCCCTGTACGTGTCGTACCCCCCGTGTACCTACACCCAAGTACGTTCCAGTCGTACCCCCACCCCAGTACGTTCCTGGCGCACCCCCAACACAACCTCCTAAGTACGGAGCGCACCCCATGCCCCAACATCACAACCGCATGTACGAGTCTTACAAAGCCACACACAAGGACAAAATCGTACAACCAAATGGCCCATGTACACACCGTACACACGCTCAAAACGCACGTACACAACCAGGACAAAATAAAACAACACAAGAATACACCAGTCGAAAGGCACACAGCCACTAAACATGGCCAACAACCACTTAAATAACACAATCACTGACCTGCAACTGCCAAAAACAAACAGAGGCCCAATACACCACCACTCCTTATAACACACCCACCCAAAATTCAAAAACTGCCACACCCACCCATGGACCAATAAAAAGGGCCCACACACACAAACCATGAGCCTTTCCAACAGACTCACTGCTGCCAGACACCACAGAACCAGACTACAAGCTACACCACACCTTACACTTGCACACCTTCAAACGACCACCCTCACAAACACCCTCTCATCACATTCACACACACACACAACCATCCACACCCCCCCCCAACATCCACACCCCCCCCACACCCACACCATCCCCACCCACACCCCTCACCATGCCCACTACCAAGAATCCAAAGTTCAGTCACCGAGAGTTGGAGGTCCTTGTTGATCAAATCCTCAGAGTCGAGCCACAGATCTTTGGAACATTGGTCAGAAGCACCAGCCAGGCAGCCAAAACAGCCATGTGGCAGACCATCGTCGATGCTGTGAATGCTGTTGCGGACACCAGGAGGACCAAGCAGGATTGCCAGAACAGGTGGTACGATCTGCGGAGGAGGGTCAGAGCCAAGAGGCAGGAGGAACACGACCAGGCCAACGCCACCGGAGGAGGGCCCTCCCGCAGAGCCGTACAGTACCATCCCTGGGAGGAGAGGGTGATGGCCATACTGCCGGTGGAGGCAGTTGAAGGAGTAGAAGGACTCCGAGACCCGGGTGAGTACACAAACAACGCACCTCACATGGGGGGAACTGCAACCACAACCAAAATCAATAACAGGCACGCAACCACCACAAGCCATCGCATTACTCAACCACACTCCATGAGCAGGCACATGCCACTGCTGCCACCATGCCCCATGCACCCAGCTGGACAATGTCAAGTCACAGGCCACAGAAGACAACAACACATGACACGGTAACCCGGATGGCGGGAGGCTGGGCACCAAGAATCACATAGTGCGACTCCAAAGCAGACAACAATGCCCTCTGCCCATATGGCCTAGGTCACAGCCAGACAAACACTGTGTCCCAACACAGGAATGACTTGCCAGCAAATGGCGGACGCCTTGCATCAACACATGGGGGTGAAGGCACTGTTTTGCACATGCCAGCAGCTAATGAACAGCCAACAGTGTGAAAGAGTGGCAGCACACACCACCACAGCAGCAGCGCACAGACACACAGCAGACAAAATGGGTGCCTGGAGATCAGAAACAAACTCACATCAACAGGCCAAGGGCCACTCAAAGATCTGCTAACAGTGTGTGCCCAGGAAGCTGGGCCAAGGTGACAGAGGGTGACACACGGAGGGAGGGAGAGGGGGACACAGAGGGAGGGAGAGGGGGACAGAGAGGGAGGGAGAGGGGGACTGAGAGGGAGGGAGACGGACAGAGGGAGGAGGCTGACACACGGAGGGAGGGAGAGGGGGACACAGAGGGAGGGAGAGGGGGACAGAGAGGGAGGGAGAGGGGGACAGAGAGGGAGGGAGAGGGGGACAGAGAGGGAGGGAGACGGACAGAGGGAGGAGGCTGACACACGGAGGGAGGGAGAGGGGGACAGAGAGGGAGGGAGAGGGGGACAGAGAAGGAGGGAGACACAGGGAGAGCAAATCAGTCCTTTGGTGTGTGGGAATGTCTGCTCGTCAGCAGGTGGACTGCGTGCATGTAGACAAGGGTGCCCAGTGCCAGAACCCCCCCTCTTCATCATGGCAAAACGCAGGGCCATGTTACAACCTGTACACGAGCACAAGGACAGCCACCTGCATCATATGAGTGTGTGGATCCACTCCATGTGCACATGTACAGTGCTACAAGGAAGGCGCAAACGCATAGCTCGGCACACATGCACACTCCACTGCTGACTGCAGTCACACTTGACGCAGCAAGTAAGACTGTGCCACACATAGTTAAAGGGGCCAAATTGGTGCCCAAGGGACACACACATGCACAAGTGCACTGTGAGTGGAATGCAAGACAGATCCTAATTCCAAGAGGAAATGTGCCAACTTTGTAACGGATGAAACATGGATGTTGCATGGATCAAAATTAACATTGTCTCTCTCACACACAGGTCAACGTCGTGCTGCACCCCCCAACACTGGGGGGGAACACTCACAGGACCCGGATCTGCAGGAGACCGATCCCACCGGCAGCGACCACTCTCACCACTCTGCGGACGACCCCGACCGACCTGGCCCCTCTGGTGTCCAACCACCTGCAGCACCTGCGTCAGGTACAACCGTGCCAACCACCACCCCCACTCCTGCCACATCCCAGGAGACACCCAGGATCCCTGCCCCAACACCACAATGCAGCCAGGCTCGCCAGGAGGGACACGGTGTCCCGGGCACCCAGGAGGAGGCAGGCGACAACGCCAATGCCACCCCTCAGGGGTCCCGGAGACCCCATGTGCCCACAAGTGCAGGCCAGACGCAAGTGGGCAGGGGTGGTGGGAGTGGAGAGCGGCGGAGGCGCGAGCCTGACCAGTTGGCTGGGGATCCGGTATTTTCCCATGTCCGTAACATCCTGGACTCATACCGGCAGGACACCACGGGCATGGCCCAGGTTGTGTCCGTCCTCGAGGGGATCAAGGTCCAGCAGGCCCAGCAACATGCGGAGCTAATAGCCTGTCTACAGCTACACCAACGGAGGATGGAGGACAGACAGGCTCAGCAAGTGACGGCGTCCCAGGGGATTCACGCTGAACTCCGTCGGATGGTCGACACCATGGCCGACCCTCCCTGTGCCAGAAGGCGGAGAACATCACCACCCACAGGGAGGGATCATGAGGAGGAGGAGGAAACATCCGACGGAGCATCCCAGACGTCGTCACGGCCTGCTGCTGAGGTTCCCCGCAGGAAGCTGGGTCGTCCACGGAAAGGACCGTGAGGGTGGCTGCTACATCACCATCTCCCAGGACACCTGGCCTGGCACCTGGCCCACTGGAGCAACAGCATCACAGCATCAAGAGACATTCTCTGCCACATGGCCCTGCTGGTCACTGGCTGACCAATGTTGACAAAGACTGTGGCATGGACTCTGAGGATTTCCAATGGCAAGGACACCAACTCCCCTACTGAACTTTGGATTCCCTAATCCCGGAAAGGCCCTCACTTGGCCCCCCCCCCCAATAATAAATCACACTATTAAGAGTAGATGCCTGCTGGTAGCATTATTACCTAACATGTGTCTTGTACAGTCTAAACATGCCTGAGTCATCTGTTCACTTCAACCATCCACACCCTGGGGCCTGAGTCTGGCACAGGACACATGGGTCACAGTTTTCTAGGCAAGACAGACATGGAGCACCATACACACCCGTGATGGTCAGAACCAGCTGAGGGGGTGGCCGAACAACCGTGCTGACAGACACATTGAGTACAGCAACAGTCATGCGCAGAGGTCAGGGATCCTGGCCCGTGTCCTGGGGGGCACCCAGGTACGTGTAGACAGGTGGCAGAACCATGTCCTGCAAGCTTGAGTCCGGTGGATGCAGAGAATGGGGTCATGGACAACGTTGGATGCATGGGGATGGCACATGTCACAATACCCACACAGTCATGGACATCATGCCCATTACACAGTCTCAGCACACACACACAGCTTGCATCTTGCCACTCGACACATTGACACATAGCCACAATCAGGGAATACCATGCCAGACATGCAGGATGCACCGTGCCAACACACCAGCATTGACTGAGAAGAGGCACCTTGGAGGCATAGGGACACCTTTAATAGTCATGTGTTTGGGATTGCAGAGGCAACTTGAAGTACACATGAACACATCATGTGGAGTAACATGTGGCTCCAACACTGGCACCCCCCTTCTGCAGCACAAATGCGTGATAGCCATGGAACTGGCACACAAGTGTCGGATAATAGCTAAATACCCACAGCTGCTCACGGAGAGCCTGCCATACACCATACATCCGCTGATGTGGAAGTCCCACGCCATGTCAAGACAATGTTAACCGTATGTGTCCGAGGGCAGTGTCACACACATTGATGCCTTCATCACAATCCACCATCCCATCACTGATGACTGACAACCAGGCAGCCCATCTATTCAGGTGTACCCAGCTGCATGTCGTGTCCCATGGGGATGCCACATGTCTGCAGAGGACCCAAACCCCGACCGGGGCAGTGTGCACACATCGTGAACAACTGCCACACCCAATACACCCCAGATGCATCCCTTACCCCATGGAGACTTCCAAACGTGTCCGTGCCTGTAACGCTGAGTCAGCCCACGATGCCATGTCCATGAGGAATAGCAGTGCCACAACAATGCAACCAGCAAACGGCATGCGCAGGTACCTGGGGAAGAGAGACACACAAGAAGTCAGCCACAAGAAGCACAGCCACTTGCATGTGCATTTACTCGACACATGTATGTATGACAACATGCTAGGTCACAATTATGCCTGGGGAAATACTACCATCACTGCCACCATCACTCCAGTGACACACCCACACACACCTCTGACCCACGTGCCATACATGCAGGTGGAGACACACATCACAACGCATGCCACACGGGGACCAATGCGTGCACACTCAGACCCTGGTACTCACCACTAAGCAAAGAAGTCGCGTATGAGCCGAGTCCGGATGTCCTCTTGCGGCTCCACATCCTCCACATCACTAGCCCCATTGCCAAGCCCTTCGTCCTCCACGGGTGGATGGTCCTCGTCATCTTGATCCAGGATGAGGGGCACAGCTCTTTCAACTGCCATGTTGTGCAGCATGCAGCAGACCATGAAGATCTTGCAGACCTTCGCCGGGGCATATGGGAGTGCGCCGCCGGTCTTGTGGAGGCACCGGAATCGGCTCTTCAGCATGCCAAACGTCCTCTCTATCACTCGCCTTGTCCGGCCATGGGCGGTGTTGTAGCGGAGCTGGGCCGGCGTGATGGGGTTGCGGAGAGGTGTCAGCAGCCAAGGCATGTTGGGATAGCCAGCGTCCCCTAAATGGAAAGCACATGGATATCGTTAGAACTGGCGAAGCGGTAGTGCTGCTCGGCCAAACAGAATACAGGACAGACAGACTGTACCCACCAACAACACATGCACGTTCGTTGCGCAGCTGCATCATCATATCAGGCATCCCGCTACGCCTCATGATGTAGGCATCGTGTGCTGATCCTGGAAAACGAGCACAGACATGTGAAATCACCATGTTGGACAGACACACCACAAGGGCATTGATGGAGTGGTAGTGCTTCCGATTGCGGTACGCCACCTCCCGTGCGTGTGGTGGTACCAAACCTACATGTGTCCCATCTATGGACCCAATGACATGGGGCATCCCTCCCAGGGCATAGAAACCACGCTTGACCTCAGTCATCTGTTCAGGGGTTGGGAACTTGATGAAGTCATCCAGGTGAATCAACATGGCCTCCAAGAAATCATGCAGCACACCGCTGAACATGCTCTGGGACATGCCACCAACATGAGCTATGGTATATTGGAAGGTACCCGTGGCAAGGAAATGTAGGGCAGCCATTACCTTCAGCTGGGGTCTCAGTGCCGTAGGATACCTGTGCTGCGGTTGCAGGTGTGGTGCCAGTCTCGCCGTCAGCTCCAGAATCAACGGTTGGGTGAAGCGGTAGAGCCGGATCCTGTCATTCTCCTGCATGGTGGCCAAGTCTGGAATTCTTCGGGCAACAGGAGGCGCTCTGCAGTAATTTGGAAGTGACAAGGAAGAGTGAGTGCACTACGAGAACAACTCATGTCTACTGAGCACATGTAAATCTGCCAATACACACATGCCACATAGGGAGTCAGGCATGTGCTACATGCCCAGGACACGTATGGATGCAAGGTGACACTCCTTCCAAGACCCAGCTACACACGGTGATTGAGAACCTCCCCATGCCACGCCATGGGAATAGCTGTGTCCCAGTGCAAGTGCACTGCCCGACGCAAGACAGGAGTGACATACACCCACACATCAGCAGAAGTGTGATGCTGATTGCAGAGACTGGCAGCGGAACACTTGAGCCACAGGTCACATGACGTTACACTAGTCCAGCCCACACACCTTGCCATGAAGGTGCACATGTCATGACTCCCCACACATTCCTTGTGAGTTTGCTGACATGGCCTTGTCACGCTACTCCGTGTCCCTTGCATACATGTGCACCTCACATCCGGTAACACATGTGGCATGGTGTTGGGAACAGTGTGCAATGACAATCTACACACAGCCACATGTTGGTTGCTGCAACGGCTGCAGCTTTTGAGGGTGCAACAACATCAACCCGATGTAAATCCCGGACACATATATGGCATAGTCACATTGTGCACTGTGGGTAGTGATGAGTCATGTGTCATGACCCCTGTACCGGGCATCATGGGACACTTCCGTGTGTTGGTGTCCGTGCCATGCCAGTGACGCTCACCCCAAGTGCGCAGTCCCACATGCACACATGTCAAAGGAGTCAAGGGCATGCCTGGCACACATTGCACCCTCACACAGTACACATGTACACATCTCATCATACATCTGGTGCCTTCTCCACTCAGGAGGCATGTTCCACATCACAGCCTGTGACACCTGTGCCCAACACATGTGGTAATGCACAGACGATGCCTTGGTGTCCATTCCTGGACAAGTATGTCCATCCATGGACAAGTATGTCCGCCCTATTCCGACATGTGTGTCGCCTATCACCACAGTGATGTGTAAAATCCGCCGTACTGCTGCTGAGAGGGCCTGTGCATGTTCCCAAATCACTGTGGGAGTGCTGCCGTATGTGTACCCATCGTGATGGCGAGCGTAGATGCGAGTGTACGGTCCGTACCACTACGGGTACGCATACGCGTGCAGACCCATAGTGATAGTGAGCGTAGATGCGAGTGTACGGTCCGTACCACTACGGGTACGCATACGCGTGCAGACCCATAGTGATAGTGAGCGTAGATGCGAGTGTACGGTCCGTACCACTACGGGTACGCATACGCGTGCAGACCCATAGTGATAGTGAGCGTAGATGCGAGTGTACGGTCCGTACCACTACGAGTACGCATACGCGTGCAGACCAAAAGTGATGGAGAGCGTAGGCATGCATGTACGGGCCGTTGCCATGCATTTGGGGTGCCCTAGGGCCCCCACACGCACCGTACCTGTGTGTGATGCTCCAAATTACATGGGGGACAAGTATTAAGGCCTACATGCATGCTGGTTGTCATGGAGACCAAGTTCAAAATTGGAAATTGTTCTGGAAGGTGCACAGCAGAAGTCAGTTGGGATTTGTCTACTTTGTTGCAATGTGTTTGTGGGGCTGACATCATGCAGGAGAATGAAACCGATAGAGAACCCACAGACTGCTAGGTTTGAAGGGATTGGTGGAAACATAGGATGCAAATGTGAGTGACCAATCTCTCTGTACTCCTGTGCATGAGACTGGGCAGAAGGGCACATATAAGGCAGCCAGGTCCCATGAGGGAGCACTTGCCTGCACATCTTTGCATTCGTCGACCCAGCTGCTGCTACTGATTCCCTGGAACCATGTCAAGGGCTGTGGAGAGGACACAGCCATTCACCCTGGAGGAGAACATGGCTCTGCTGGATGTGATCCTCCCACAGTACTCCATGCTGTATGGGCGACCAGGTTATCAGGTGAGTGCATAGGCCACTGCCACAGACTGTCCCTATGTGGTGACTGTGACTTCTGCCATTGCGTCCAGGTGTAACACACATGCCATGTACTGTCGGGGGGGTCCCAGGGGGGGGGGTGCCTGATGTCTCCCAGCAGTGCCCTGAGACAGGAGGGGTGGGGGCCTATCACTCACAGCAGTGCCCTGAGACAGGAGGGGTGTGTGCAGAGTCCTCCCAGCAGTGCCCTGAGACAGGAGGGGTGGGTGCAGAGTCCTCCCAGCAGTGCCCTGAGACAGGAGGGGTGGGTGTGGAGTCCTCACAGCAGTGCCCTGAGCCAGGAGGGGTGGGTGTGATGCACAGTGTGAGCCTAGATCATTGATTGTGACATTGCCATCATTCCACCTGTGTACCCACTGTGGCACGTACTGCTTTTTCCCTCACCAGGGGATGATGTCCCTATGACAAAGGTGCAATGCGTTGGCTGCATGACATGCCTTGTTGTTACCAGCTAATTTGTACCCATATGTCTCTCTGTGACATGTGGCTGGTGTATTGATGTGGTGTCACTTGTTCCTCCTCACAGGTAGGCGCCACTGCCAAGGAGCAGATCTGGCTGACCGCCGTCAGTGCCGTGAGGGGTGTGGATGGTCGGAGGCGGCGCCTGGCCCAGGTGAGGAAACGCTGGCAGGATATCCGGTGCTGGACGCGGAGGATTGCACGGCTCCTGCTGGGGGACTCACCTGAGAGCCACAAGAACCGCGGCCGCCGCCGTCTGAGCCACCTCCACAGGCGTGTGCTGCCGGTGGTCTTTCCAGACCTGGAGAGGCGCTTACAGGCGATGCAGCAGCCGGAAGGGGGTAGGTACATGTGTGTTTGTTGTGTGTCACCGGCATTTGTAAGGGCACAGTAGCATGAATCCACTGGCAGGGTTTAAAGGTGCTGTGCAGATCCTGTTTGGCCCAGTATAGCGCTGTGCCCCTGCCACCCTTCCCCTCCTTGCAATGTGTTCCCTGGTCTGTGTGTAGTCACTCCTTCCCAGGGTAATGTAGGCTGGCGCTTTGTCCACGGGAACAATGTCTGTAGCATCATGTGTGGGGGTGGTGTGTAACAGGTTGTGGGACCTTGCCTGTGCACTGTCAAGTTCACTGCATGTGGGTTCCATGTCAGTTGGCACTGATGCTGACTCCAGACATGGGAGTTGGTCTCTCATGTGTCATGCCTTACAGCGCGCATGTCCTATGTAGTGGCCTGTGACATGATGTGCATGACTGTGCGATACACATAGTGCAGGGATGGTGACGTGTGTTGCTGTCATTACCATTCAGTAGCATGTAGTTGCGTGCCCACTACTGTCCCCTGGGGCACCTTTTCCTCAGTGGTGTATGTGTCATCATGAACGTGGCCACTGTCAGTGTCTACAGCGTAAGTTGTGCTCTGTGCCATTGTCCCCTGTCACCATGTATATAGACGTGCTAATTTGTACAGGTGTCCACTGTGCAGCCTGACCTGATTGTCCTTCTTCATACTCACAGTTGCCAGTGCCTGTGTGTCTTGTTATACTCATCTGAGGATGGGCACTGGTACCTCATTATTTGTACAGGCGCACCTTGGCTGTTTGGCGTCCAATCTTGCTTTTTGCCTGCCCCTGTGTGTATCAGCCAGACCATGAGATGTTGGTGCCACCTGTGTCTCCACAATTTGCCTCGTGTAGGGTCTTGTTGGGGCGGGCAATGCCTATGTGTTAAATCCTGATTACCACTTGCTGGGTCTGGGCAGTGTGTGATGTGCCTGGACACACACGCAATGTGCAGTGACCGAGTCATGTTGTGCATGTTTTCAGCATTACCTATGCAGCATGTGTCTCAAGTTCATGGATATGGTCCCTGGTCATCGGTATTTTCGCAAACGCTGTGTGGTGCAGATGCAGTGCTGGATTGTCCCCAGGACCTGGGTGCTATGTCAGACTCCTTTTCCTGTGTTTAGCTATTGTCTCATGCTCTCCATGGTATTTCAGTGGCATGGTGGCTCAACCAACTGTGTGTTGCATGCCCTACATCGGTACCCTGTTCAGTAGATGTTAGGGATCTTCCTTTTCAGGCCATGCAATGTTACCTATGTAGATTGGACTCATGTGACAGATGTGTACAGGTGTCTGAATAATTTCTGTCTCTCCACCCTGCCCACAGCATCGGCGGGGGACACAGAGGGAGACATGGACACAGACCAGGCGGAGGGACCGAGCACCAGTGCCAGCCGTGACATCGGGGCTGGCACATCGAGTGGGACAGAGGCGGAGGAGAGTGTGGCCGAGGACCTGTCGACTGGCACATCAGACTACGAAGCTGACAGGTCCGGGGACGATGTCTCCGAGTGGGCGGAGGCTGCACCAGCAGCTGACAGCGGAACAACACCTCGCACCGCCCCCTCAGTTTCCACCAGCCGCCTCCCACTTGCTCGTGTCCCTTCCCAGCGTGCCCGGTCACAGCATGTCTCCTTCCTGCCAGGCACCGCGCCCCCTGCCCCTGTCTCCACTGCTGCCGCCAATGCAGAGTCTGTGGACATCCAGCGGCAACTGCAGGTTGGTCAGGCTGCGATCCTTAATGTCCTCCATGCCCACGGCAAAACCCTCACCAACATCGAGGCTTTCTTGGAGGGCATTCATTCATCGCAGGCTGACCAACGCAACTTGCTGAGGTCCATCGACTCCACACTGACTGCAGCAGTGGGTCTCCTGCAGCGCGACCTCCCCCCACCTACCCCTGCCCCATCCACACTTCCCACTCCCATGCCTGTCACACGTACACCCAGACGTCGGCATGCACCCACATCAACGGACACGGGCACCACACCAGCAGGGAAGGTCCACCGCACTCCTCCTGACACGCACACACAGGGTGAGGTAGGCACACCCACTGGGTCGGGGGGCAAACGTGTGACACGCAGCCATAGTGGGAGTCCGCATTCCACCCAGTCCACTCCCTCCAAATCCCCTCCCCTCAGCTCTCCTGGCCACATCTCCCCCAAGGACTCCTTCATGGCCGCTCTGTCCCTGAGCCCCACAGTTACACCACCACGCAAGCGGTCACGGAGGTCCCCGGTCAGGGTGGTTGAGTCTCCGCCCCTGTCTCCATCCTCCCCCGGTGGCGCTGCGACCCATCCCTCTGACCCCCCCCTCCTTGGGGCCTGAGGTCCCTTCGGGTGCAGGGGACTCCCTGGATGACCTTGCAAAGGTGTGTAGTGCCATCCTGGCCTCCGCCTTTGGCACTAACCCACCCCCTGTGGTGGACTCCTCCATCCCTGCACCCACAACGCCGCCCCTTTGCCCTGATGTCCCTGCGGTGCCTGTTGCTCCCCCCCCCCCCCTGATGCCCTCACCAGTGTGGAAGACGATGCCATTTGACTGTGCAGGCAAGGTAGGGGACACGCATCCCACTGTGTCCCCCATCCAGCTGAGAATCATTGACTGCCCTATGGGCTTTGTGAAGATTGAACTGCCTGCGATCCACGGACATTGTGCTCCTGCAGAATAAAGCTTAATTTTGTTTTCATTATCACACTACTGCTATGCTGGTATTGGTGTTGGTGGGGCTGCTACATGGTTTTGGGTGGTGTGTAAGGGTTTGGGTGTGTGGGATATGTAGTAGTGTACTGCTCATTGGTGGGACCCTGTGATCTGTGTGCCATCACAAGGTGTTGGCTAACTTTCTTTGTTCATGTAGGCAGTTACTGCATGGTGCACTTGTCCAAGGGTGTATTCCTTCCTCTGTGTACCCAGCTTTCTTCCCTGCAGGGTGTTCCCAATGTTTAGCGCAGAGCTGTGTCTACATGAGCTGTGTGTGTGACGGAGCCCTTCTACTTTGGCCATGCATGCAGGGCCATGTCTCCACCTGCGACAATCGTGGCATCCTTGGTGATCACTGTACTTGTGTGTGGAGTCTGTTGACATGAGTTCATGGGGACATGTTCCCTTGTAGCCAGTATGCATGTGGATAATTCTGGCCTCACACACATGTGTTACACCCCTCCAGTCTCAGGGCACTGCTGGGAGGACTCTGCACCCACCCCTCCTGTCTCAGGGCACTGCTGGGAGGACTCCACACCCACCCCTCCTGTGTCTGGGCACTGCTGGGAGGACTCTGCACCCACCCCTCCTGTGTCAGGGCACTGCTGGGAGGACTCTGCACCCACCCCTCCTGTGTCAGGGCACTGCTGGGAGGACTCTGCACCCACCCCTCCTGTGTCAGGGCACTGCTGGGAGGACTCTGCACCCACCCCTCCTGTGTCAGGGCACTGCTGGGAGGACTCCACACCCACCCCTCCTGTCTCAGGGCACTGCTGGGAGGACTCCACACCCACCCCTCCTGTGTCTGGGCACTGCTGGGAGGACTCTGCACCCACCCCTCCTGTGTCAGGGCACTGCTGGGAGGACTCTGCACCCACCCCTCCTGTGTCAGGGCACTGCTGGGAGGACTCTGCACCCACCCCTCCTGTGTCAGGGCACTGCTGGGAGGACTCTGCACCCACCCCTCCTGTGTCAGGGCACTGCTGGGAGGACTCTGCACCCACCCCTCCTGTGTCAGGGCACTGCTGGGAGGACTCCACACCCACCCCTCCTGTCTCAGGGCACTGCTGGGAGGACTCCACACCCACCCCTCCTGTGTCAGGGCACTGCTGGGAGGACTCTGCACACACCCCTCCTGTCTCTGGGCACTGCTGGGAGGACTCTGCACACACCCCTCCTGTCTCTGGGCACTGCTGGGAGTGATGGGCACCCACCCCTCCTGTCTCAGGGCACTGCTGGGAGGACTCTGCACCCACCCCTCCTGTCTCAGGGCACTGCTGGGAGGACTCTGCACACACCCCTCCTGTCTCTGGGCACTGCTGGGAGTGATGGGCACCCACCCCTCCTGTCTCAGGGCACTGCTGGGAGGACTCCACACCCACCCCTCCTGTGTCAGGGCACTGCTGGGAGGACTCTGCACCCACCCCTCCTGTGTCAGGGCACTGCTGGGAGGACTCCACACCCACCCCTCCTGTCTCAGGGCACTGCTGGGAGGACTCCACACCCACCCCTCCTGTGTCTGGGCACTGCTGGGAGGACTCTGCACCCACCCCTCCTGTGTCAGGGCACTGCTGGGAGGACTCTGCACCCACCCCTCCTGTGTCAGGGCACTGCTGGGAGGACTCTGCACCCACCCCTCCTGTGTCAGGGCACTGCTGGGAGGACTCTGCACCCACCCCTCCTGTGTCAGGGCACTGCTGGGAGGACTCTGCACCCACCCCTCCTGTGTCAGGGCACTGCTGGGAGGACTCCACACCCACCCCTCCTGTCTCAGGGCACTGCTGGGAGGACTCCACACCCACCCCTCCTGTGTCAGGGCACTGCTGGGAGGACTCTGCACACACCCCTCCTGTCTCTGGGCACTGCTGGGAGGACTCTGCACACACCCCTCCTGTCTCTGGGCACTGCTGGGAGTGATGGGCACCCACCCCTCCTGTCTCAGGGCACTGCTGGGAGGACTCTGCACCCACCCCTCCTGTCTCAGGGCACTGCTGGAGGACTCTGCACACACCCCTCCTGTCTCTGGGCACTGCTGGGAGTGATGGGCACCCACCCCTCCTGTCTCAGGGCACTGCTGGGAGGACTCCACACCCACCACTCCTGTCTCAGGGCACTGCTGGGTGGACTCTGCACACACACCTCCGATTTCTGGATATGTGCGCTTGGCACATACACGGTGGGGTTACGCACACTGCATTAGAGGTGAGGGTACGAGTCTACTGACACTGGTGTGGTGGGGGTACGCTCCGTACGTCCGCGGGTGTGGGTACGGGTCGTACTTACACTGTTGGGCAGGGGGGTACGCTCCTTGCATTCGTGGGTGGGGGTTCGAGTCGTACTTACACTGTTGGCATGGGGGGTACGCTCCATGCATACGCGGGTGGGGGTACGGGTCGTACTTACACTGTTGGGCTGGGGGTACGCTCCGTACGTCCGCGGGTGGGGGTACGGGTCGTACTTACACTGTTGGGCTGGGGGTACGCTCCGTACGTCCGCGGGTGTGGGTACGGGTCGTACTTACACTGTTGGGCAGGGGGGTACGCTCCTTGCATTCGCGGGTGGGGGTACGGGTCGTACTTACACTGTTGGGGTGGGGGGTACGCTCCTTGCATTCGTGGGTGGGGGTACGGGTCGTACTTACACTGTTGGGCTGGGGGGTACGCTCCTTGCATTCGTGGGTGGGGGTTCGAGTCGTACTTACACTGTTGGCATGGGGGGTACGCTCCATGCATTCGTGGGTGGGGGTACGGGTCGTACTTACACTGTTGGGCAGGGGGGTACGCTCCTTGCATACGCGGGTGGGGGTACGGGTCGTACTTTCACTGTTGGGGTGGGGGGTACGCTCCTTGCATACGGGGTGGGGGTAGGGTCCGTACATATCCGTCCCCACGCTATGTGATGTTTGTGCGGCCCGTACCCAGGCCTTTGCCACGTGGGTGCGATCCGTCCCGCCATTGTTGGGGTGACGTGTGTGGGCGTGGTCCGACTCGTACCCACGCTCTTCAGGCGTGGGTACGGGACGTACCTGTCTGGTTGTGTTGCCGGTTCGCGTGGTGACGGACTTCCGTTGTGGCGGTCGCTGGATTATCAGGACACGCCCCCACCCCCTCGTGGTGACCAGGGCATGGGAGTCAGGTATGTCCAGGCCATGTGTAGTGTGTCACTCATGTGGTTGTTTTGTGGCCTGCCCTGGTAGTGCCACCCCCACCCCACCCCACTTTCCCCCCTCCCTTAGTTATTCTGACCTTCTGCGGCGTCTGCGTCGTAACCTGTAGAGGAGGTGGACTGCTATGAGGGCAGGGATGACTCGTAGGTTCGGGTCCATGTCTGTCCGTCACGTACTGGTCCTCCTTGTTCGCGTCGTCATCTGTCCGTCGCGTACTGGTGGTCCTTGTTCGCGTCGTCCTGATTTCCCGGCAGTTTTTGGCTGCCGCAAAATATTCACCGTGCGGGGTGACGTCGGTGCGAATCGTGATTCCTGGGTCGTGAATG
The DNA here is from genome assembly GCF_964204655.1 of Triturus cristatus. NCBI lineage: Eukaryota > Metazoa > Chordata > Amphibia > Caudata > Salamandridae > Triturus > Triturus cristatus. Next base: position 277,186,403 of record NC_140580.1, on the reverse strand, counting down.
GCTGGCTGCGTGCGTCCCGACGTCAGGTCGGCGCTTTCCCGGATCGCATTGGTAGGTGTTTTTTGTTCGGTCGGTCTTTTTTACGATTCGTACGGTAATGGTGTACCCGTGCGAATCGTAATTCCATGTTTGTATATTTTGACGACCGGGTACGCGTCGGACGGAGAATATGCTCCGTCCGACGGTTCGTACCCGGTTTTTACCGGATTGTGATCGGCACCTAGGTCTTTCATTAGAGATGATAGCAAAATTTGTCATTTCATCTTCAAAATTTTTACTAACAGTAAGTTCTACATTCTCTTCCACATTTTCATCAATAACTGTGTCATTTTCTGCACTTTCTTGTTCTGGACCAAAGTAACAAAACTGAATCTCATCAGTAACCTTCACTACATCTGATACAGATCCACGGAACAGAGCATTATTCAACTCATTCAACTTCAGTGCCGGACTTTTAGCAAAATACAATGTTCTCACAAACTTTCTCATTTCAGTATGATGAACAGCCAGCATCCTAAAATGGTGAAAAACACTTTGACACACTTTCCTAGATAGACAAGCCAGAGAATGTCCTTGCAAACCAGTATTCTCTCTCACTCTGCATGGATCTAGTCTTTGAAGCACCTTAATTTTCTGTTTAACACTCTTTTTACTATATTTTCTTAGAAAGTCACGTAATTTATCAATAGATTCCAGACGCACAGTACAAATACTACTACAATTCCAAGTGTACACTGGGGCTTTAGGACGTCTCCCCATAACCTCATCAGTCATCACTTCTTCCTCATTTCTTGGAACCATTTTCTCCTTTTCCATTACACAACCATACTTAACTTCATATGCTCTACCATTGGTGTCAACTGCATGCAACAAACTATTACTTTGAAGATAACTCTCTTCATTAAAAAATGGTTCAGTACTTGAACTATGCTTCCATTCTCCTAAGAACACTTTACAAAAGTTATTTTTTTTTACTTCTCTTTTCCTTTTGCTTTGTGACTTCATTGCATTGACTAATTTATCTAATCTACGCATCCTGTTCAAAATTAAAATGAATAGTTTTTTTTTTATTTCTAATGCCTTGGTAACAATACTTTCAATTATTTTCTTTTTCTTATAAAATTTGGTTTTCTTCTTATATTTTTTCACATCTGTTAGCAAATTTAACATCACTCTTCTCTGAAACATTTTTCGACGAATGTTTTTAAAATCTATTTTCCGTGTTAAGTCACTCTTTCGTACTTCTGAGTCTACATTAGCATTTTGTTTTTGCTGTCGACTCTGTTGTTGTTTTGTACTTGAAACACTGTTTGAATTTATCTTTTGATCATTTTTTTTTTTTGGAAGATATTTTTTAAAAATTCTTTAGTTTGCTTACCAGAAGACTTTTTCTGTTTTCCAACACACGCTTCTCCTCCTATTTTTTTTTACCAGTTGTCTTCAAATATAGTTGTTGTTTCTTTTCTTTTCTCTTTCTTGACTTTATAGGCATCTTTATATTTTTTCACTGTTGCTCAGAAATACCTGCAAAAAACAAAAAAAAAATACCTTTATGTAATTTTAATTCATTACAATTTTTTTTTTCAACTTTTCAAATCCTATCACATGAGCTGATCCTTTCCTACCAGTCCAAGTCTTACAAAACAAGAGAAACATGAATTAAATCTCTGACAACAATTCCTGTGTGAAAACGATATTTGATTGGCAATTTGAAAGCACATTTACTTCTGTTGAGGAGCAAATGATAATTACTGTGACAGCCTGACACATTTTTCTTATATTTTAGAGAAGCAGAAAAGAGCACATGTCCTTACACCTATTTGAGACCATGACCATGTGTTACAGGGTGAGTGATTAGAGTAGAGCAAAGGAAATGAGCCTTGGTGACATTGAATGTGTTTGCGTTATACACTGCTATCTGAAACACAACACAGAGCTGAGTATTATGCATGGGAGTGTAGGAGAAGCTGCTGCATGTGTGCAAAGAGTGTGTTTCTGGAGACTGTGTATTGTCAGTTGCAAGAGAGATCTGCATGGAGACTTTTACAAGTGCATGAAGACTGCAGATATGTGTGTAAGAGTACATGTTTGGTAAAGGTTAATTGGAGTTTTGTACATGTAGGAACTACCTCACTGTTAGAAAAGGTAGATGGACCGGGAGGGTCGGCCGGGGTCAGGAGGAGAGGTCTCCGGGGAGAGCCGTCTCCAGCGATCGTACAGACAAGTAACTTCCCCCCCACAGACAGATATCACACACGGATAAGGTTCAGTGATCTTTATCGCCACTTATTTAAGGTACGGTAAAATGGTACAAGGAGGTCTGGACTCAGGGGTCCCCTCGATTAGAGTCTCGTAAGGTAGGGAAGGGGGTAGCGGGACAGTCTATTTACCAATCAGGTAATTCGGCTGAGCTGGTGATGAGCTCACAATCCTCGAGCTTGGTGGTTAGGTGGTATGGGCCGCGGCAGCGCCAGCAGGTCCCGGTGCGGATGGTCGATACAACGGGCCGCGGCAGCGCCAGCAGGTCCCTGGAAGATGAACGGTCCGCGGCAGCGCCAGCAGGTCCCGGTGAGGATGGTCGTTACAACGGGCCGCGGCAGCGCCAGCAGGTCCCAGGAAGATGAAGGTTGCAGAGGGCCGCGGCAGCGCCAGCAGGTCCCGGTGAGGATGGTCGGTACAACGGGCCGCGGCAGCGCCAGCAGGTCCCAGGAAGATGAAGGTTGCAGAAGGCCGCGGCAGCGCCAGCAGGCAGGACGATGGTTCACAAGAGCGGGCTACGGCAGCGCCAGTAGACCGTCAGGGTTGAGTTCACTCGGTGTCTCTCGACTCCAGGATACAACTGCCTTCCTGCTCCGGAGCTGTCTTAGTTATAGGGCTGGTGCCCTTTGATGTCCGGACCCTCGCACTTGGAGGTCGGAGGGTCCGGGATGAAGGTGTCCAGACACCCCGCAGGGGGTGGAGCCAGCGCCTGGGGGCTGCTGGAGGCGATCGGCACCTGGCGGGGGAAGAGCTCTTGACGCTTCGTTCTCCCATTGACCTGCCAAGTGGTCCGCTCACCTCCTGGGTGGATGGTGGTGCCGGGATGTCGGGGCCGGCCAGGCCCGGGGTTAGGGTCGAGGTGAGGCCACGCGGCCGCGTGGTGCAGGGCCCAAGATGGCGGCTTGACCTGGCCGGGGAAGCCGGTGGGGCTGGACCCCGTGATGAGTAGGGGTCCGAGGGCAGAGGGTCCGTCGGGAGACGGAGTACAGGGGCTTGTCACGGGGGTATGCCGGGTGGGCCGGAGCTCGGGCCCTGTCGTGCGGGGGGGGAGCCAGCCCTCTGTGTGGCCTGTCCAACATGCGTCCCCCCCAGCTGAAGGCGGGGAGAGTCACCCATCTCCTTGGGGACTCTCTTCGTCGAGGCGGAAAAAGCGGGACAGGCCGTCCGCGTTGGCGTGGTCTTGGCCTGGCCGGTGCTCCACAGTGAAGTCCATTCCCTGCAGGGAAATGGACCAGCGCAAGAGTTTTGGGTTCTCCCCCCGCATCTGCATCAGCCATTGCAGGGGTCGATGGTCGGTTTGTACCCGGAAGTGGGTACCGAAGAGATAGGGCCGGAGCTTTTTGAGGGCCCACACTACTGCAAACGCCTCCCTCTCGATTGTGCTCCAACGCTGTTCTCGGGCCAGGAGACGTCGACTGATGAAGGCCACCGGCTGGTCATGACCTTCGGGGTTCAGCTGAGAGAGGACGGCCCCGATGCCGTGGTCGGAGGCGTCGGTCTGTACTACAAATTCCCGACTGTAATCGGGGGCCTGGAGCACCGGGGCGGTGCACAGGGCGGCCTTCAGCTCCTCGAAGGCCGCTTGACAATCAGGAGTCCAGTGGACCCGCTTCGGTTGATTCTTGGATGTGAGTCCCGTGAGGGGCCCCACGATGCTGCCGTAGTCCTTCACGAACCGCCGGTAGTAGCCGGTGAGCCCCAAGAAGGCTCGGACCTCGGTCTGGGTGACGGGGGGCTGCCAGGACTGGATGGCAGCAATCTTAAGTTGTAGTGGGGCCACCAGCCCGCTTCCCACTTGGTGCCCCAGGTAGGTCACCGACCCTTGGCCAATTTGGCACTTGCCGGCTTTAATGGTGAGGCCGGCCCGCTGGAGGGCTTGGAGGACCTCTTGGAGGTGACGGAGGTGGTCGGACCAGTGGCGGCTGTATACAGCGATATCGTCCAGGTAGGCAGCGCTGAATTCTTCGAGCCCTGCTAAGACCTGGTTCACAAGACGTTGGAATGTGGCGGGGGCATTCTTCATGCCAAAGGGCATGACCTTAAATTGATAGTGGCCATCGGGGGTGGAGAAGGCTGACCGTTCCTGAGCCCTGGGTGTGAGGCCGATCTGCCAGTAGCCCGCCGTCAGGTCGAAGATACTAAGGTAGCGGGCGGCCCCCAGCCGGTCGATCAGCTCGTCTGCTCGGGGGATGGGATGAGCGTCGGTCCGGGTGACAGCGTTCAAGCCCCGGTAGTCGACGCAGAATCTCAGTTCAGGGGCGGTGCCGGGGGCGGCGGCCTTGGGAACTAATACAACCGGACTGGCCCAGGGACTGTCCGAGGGCTCGATGACCCCGATCGTGAGCATCTTGGCCACTTCCTCCTGTATGCAGGCCCGTACCCGATCTGGTACGCGGTAGGCCCGGTGCCGGACAGGGGGACTGTCCCCGGTGTCTACGTCGTGCAAACACCAAGGGGTGACCCCGGGGGTGAGTGAGAACAGGGCAGCGAACTGCAGCAGGAGGTCCCGGCAGTCCTGGCGTTGCTCCGAAGTGAGGGCGTTGGAGAGCCGGACCCCATCCACGGAGCCGTCCTTCTCCTGAGTCTTCAAGAGATCCGGGAGGGGCTCGGAGTCTTCTTCGGTACCACTGTCGGTCGCCATCAGGAGGCTTAGTTCGGAGCGCACAAAGTGTGGTTTGAGCCGGTTGGTGTGGAGGACCCGCAGGGGGTTCCGGGTGGACCCCATGTCGATGAGGTAAGTGACGGGGCTTTTACGCTCGACCACTTTGAAGGGCCCCGTCCACTTGTCTTGCAGGGCACATGGTTCGGTGGGGGACATCACCCATACTTGCTGCCCAGGCTCGAACTCAACGGAGGAGGCATTGTGATCATACCACCTTTTCATGTCCTCCTGACTGGCCTCGAGGTTCGCCTTGGCCATCTCCCTGAAGCGCCGGGTCTGGTTTCGTAGGGCCAGGAGGTATTTGAAGACGTCTGGAGGGGTCGTTAGGGGGGCCAACTCCCAGCCCTCCTTCACGAGGCTGAGGGGCCCTCGCACAGGGTGTCCGTATAGGAGTTCAAAGGGGCTGAAGCCGAGGGACTTCTGGGGTACTTCTCGGTAGGCGAAGAGGAGGCACGGGAGCAGTACATCCCACTGGCGACGGAGAGGCTCTTCCAATCCCCCAATCATCCCTTTGAGAGTGCGGTTAAACCGCTCCACTAGTCCGTTTCCTTGGGGGTGATAGGGGGTCGTGAATCTGTATGTGACCCCGCATTGTTGCCAGAGGGACTTCATGTACTTCGATATGAAGTTCGTACCTCGGTCGCTGACGACTTCTCGGGGGAAGCCTACCCGGGAGAAGATCCCCATCAGGGCCCGGCCAACCACTGGAGCGGTCACGGTCCGTAGGGGCACCGCCTCGGGATAGCGGGTGGCATGGTCCACTAGTACCAAGATGAACCTGTGTCCTTGTGCCGTGCGAGGGTCCAGCGGCCCCACAATGTCTATCCCCACCCTCTCGAACGGGGTGGTGACCACCGGGAAGGGTTGTAGAGGAGCCTTAAGCTTCCGGCCACTCTTCCCGCTTGCTTGGCATGTGGGGCACGATCGGCAGTGGTTCAGGACGTCATTCCTCATTTTTGGCCAGAAAAAGTGGGTCACCAGTCGACTGTACGTTTTATCTTGGCCCAGGTGCCCAGCCAGGGGGACATCGTGGGCTAGGTTGAGTAGAAAGTCTCGGAAGCGGAGCGGTACCACCAGAACTCGACTGGCCCCCAGCTCGGCGATTCTTTGCTCGCTGTAGAGCAGGTCGTTATCCCAGTAGACCCAGTGGGTTCCGGTGGTGTCCCCGGCGGCTTGGGTGCTGGCTTGTTGGCGAAGTCCCTCGAGGGAGGGACAGGTCTTTTGCTCCTGGCGGAACTGTTCTTGGGTGGGCCCCCCTTCTTGCCGCCACTGAGCCAGATCCGGAAGGTCCTGGGGTTGCGCGTTTTCTTCGGGGGCCGGGTCTGGGAGGTCGGCCTCGCCGTTGTCCTCTACGGGGGCAACCGGGGGCGGAGGTGCCGGCCATTCGGTTTCTTCTGATCGGGGGGCGGCCCGGCCGGCCAGGGATCGGGTGGTTATGCAGGCCCAGTCCGGGAGGCCCAGCATTCCCAAGTGCTCTCTTCTCTCGACGGTGGCCCACGGGGAACTCTCGAGGTCATTCCCCAGGAGGCAGTCCACGGGGGCATCGTCCCGGACCGTCACTTTCAGTAGGCCGGAGACCCCTCCCCATTCAAACGGGACGCAGGCCATCTTGCACATGCTTTCAGAGTTATCTGCCGAGCGGACGGGGCAGAGAATGTTCGGCAAGATCTGCTCGGGCTTCACCAGGTGACAGCGGACGGCCGTCACGCTGGCGCCGGTGTCGCGCAAGGCCTCAGCTCTCTGTCCATTAATGGTCACCCACTGACCGTATTTCCTGGTGTTGGCGGGTAGGGGAGCCCGCGGAACCATGTCTCTTCCCCCTAAGCATGCCAGGACCATGGCGGCCGGTTCCCACCCTTGCTGGTCCGGCTCACACTCCTCGGGACCCTCCAACGACTGCTCCTCCCCCAGGGCAGCGGCAGCTACCTGGCGGGGTTTGGGCGTTTGGTTCAGCGGGCAGTTCGGATCGTTGGCGTAGTGGCCTAGTCGCTGGCATCTGTGGCACGTGACGTTGGCTCGGTACCCAGGCCGCAACGGGGGGTTGCCCCGGCCGGCCGGCGGCGGGGTGCTGGCCACGGTTGTTGCTGGCAAGGCGTCTCTCCCCCGCCCCTGGCCTCCTCCTCCTCCCCGAGGACGGTGCTGGCCTTGGTTGCTTCTGTTCTGGTCGTGTGGCCCTCTCCGGCCCACTCGGGTGCTCTCCCACCGGTCAGCTTCGGCGGCGAGCTGCCGGGGGTCAGTCAGCTTACTGTCGAGTAGATGCTGCCGGAGCTCGACGAAGCAGTTGTTTGACAGGTGTTCCCATACCATGAGGTTGAAGAGCTGTTCGTAGGTGGTGACCTGACTTCCCTTGATCCAACCCTCGAAGGCCCGGCTGAAATAGTTCACGTATTCCACCCAAGTGGTACCTGGGATCCGGGTGCAATCCCTGAACCTCTGGCGGTACATCTCGGGCGTGAGGCCGTAGCGGGTGAGGAGGGCAGCCTTCATGTGGTCGTAGGACGACATTTGGTGATCGGGGAGCTGCAGCAGGGCATCGCGACCCTCGTTGATAAATCTCCCCCAAAGTCCGGCTCCCCAATCACTCCGGTCGATCCGGTGGGAGGTCATTGCGATCTCATAGGCCTTAAACCATTGTTGTATGTCGTCTTCTCGGACATACTCGCGGACCACATCCTTGGGGATGTGAACTTTTTTCTCAGTTGGTCCCGGGGTGTGTGGTCTTTCAGGCACCCCCAAGTCCTTATGCTGTTTGCGCAGTTCTATCTCTGCCAATTGGCGCTCGTGCTCGAGCGTTATCTTTTTCTCTTCCAGCTCTCTCTGTCTCTGTTTTTCTTCTCGCTCCTCTCGAATCCGCATATGCTCGAGGTTGAGTTTCTGTTCAGCTAACTTGAGCTCCCCATCCATCTTGAGTCGTGCCATCTCTAATTCGTGCAGTCTGACTCTGTCTCTTTCTCGTATCTCCTCCGGTGAGAGGCCCGTTCCCCGTTCCTCGGGAGTCGTGGCGTTCCCCTCTGGTGTGACGCTGTTTTGGTCTGGTGTGACGCTGCTTTGGTCGGAGGGTCTTGCGACCCCCGTTTCTGTCCACGACTCAAGGGCGTGCTTTAGGTCATCCTTGGTACTCAGGCCAGTGGTAGCAATGCCAAGTTCTATGCAAAATTGTCTCAGTTCGCGGTGGTTGTACTCCTCTAGTTTCTCCATTTGGAATTTCTCGGTGGAGCTGCTATCTTTGGTCGACATCGTGCTTTGTCGTGGGGTGAGCTACTCTCTGTACGATTACGCGTTGATTCGGATCGCGCCGCTGGCCACCAATGTTAGAAAAGGTAGATGGACCGGGAGGGTCGGCCGGGGTCAGGAGGAGAGGTCTCCGGGGAGAGCCGTCTCCAGCGATCGTACAGACAAGTAACTTCCCCCCCACAGACAGATATCACACACGGATAAGGTTCAGTGATCTTTATCGCCACTTATTTAAGGTACGGTAAAATGGTACAAGGAGGTCTGGACTCAGGGGTCCCCTCGATTAGAGTCTCGTAAGGTAGGGAAGGGGGTAGCGGGACAGTCTATTTACCAATCAGGTAATTCGGCTGAGCTGGTGATGAGCTCACAATCCTCGAGCTTGGTGGTTAGGTGGTATGGGCCGCGGCAGCGCCAGCAGGTCCCGGTGCGGATGGTCGATACAACGGGCCGCGGCAGCGCCAGCAGGTCCCTGGAAGATGAACGGTCCGCGGCAGCGCCAGCAGGTCCCGGTGAGGATGGTCTTTACAACGGGCCGCGGCAGCGCCAGCAGGTCCCAGGAAGATGAAGGTTGCAGAGGGCCGCGGCAGCGCCAGCAGGTCCCGGTGAGGATGGTCGGTACAACGGGCCGCGGCAGCGCCAGCAGGTCCCAGGAAGATGAAGGTTGCAGAAGGCCGCGGCAGCGCCAGCAGGCAGGACGATGGTTCACAAGAGCGGGCTACGGCAGCGCCAGTAGACCGTCAGGGTTGAGTTCACTCGGTGTCTCTCGACTCCAGGATACAACTGCCTTCCTGCTCCGGAGCTGTCTTAGTTATAGGGCTGGTGCCCTTTGATGTCCGGACCCTCGCACTTGGAGGTCGGAGGGTCCGGGATGAAGGTGTCCAGACACCCCGCAGGGGGTGGAGCCAGCGCCTGGGGGCTGCTGGAGGCGATCGGCACCTGGCGGGGGAAGAGCTCTTGACGCTTCGTTCTCCCATTGACCTGCCAAGTGGTCCGCTCACCTCCTGGGTGGATGGTGGTGCCGGGATGTCGGGGCCGGCCAGGCCCGGGGTTAGGGTCGAGGTGAGGCCACGCGGCCGCGTGGTGCAGGGCCCAAGATGGCGGCTTGACCTGGCCGGGGAAGCCGGTGGGGCTGGACCCCGTGATGAGTAGGGGTCCGAGGGCAGAGGGTCCGTCGGGAGACGGAGTACAGGGGCTTGTCACGGGGGTATGCCGGGTGGGCTGGAGCTCGGGCCCTGTCGTGCGGGGGGGGAGCCAGCCCTCTGTGTGGCCTGTCCAACACTCACCCATTACAAGATTTAAAGGAAAATCTACCCTGTTGATTTGAAATGTGTTACCATTTGCCTCTCATTTTTCTGATAGTGATTTCTGCTGAGTACTAACCAACACATTTGAACAAAACAAGCTGGCCCTTTCCTGAAAGTGCAAATTTTGCAGAACAACAGCAACACAAATAAAATCTCTGACAACAATTCCTCTGTCCACACAGACTCATGCTGTGATTCTACGGAGAAAACGATATTTCCTTTGGCAATTTGAAAGCACATTTAGTACTGTGGATGGAGCAAGTGATAATTACCGAGACAGCCTCACACTTTTCCCTTTTATTTTAGAGAGGCAAAAAAGAGCACATGTCCTAACAGCTACTTGAGACCATCAGCATGTGTTACAGGGTGAGTGATTAGAGTAGAGCAAAGGAAATGAGCCTTGGTGACGTTGAATGTGTTTGCGTTATACACTGCTATCTGAAACACAACACAGAGCTGAGTATTATGCATGGGAGTGTAGGAGAAGCTGCTGCATATGTGCAAACAGTGTGTTTCTGTAGACTGTGTATTGTCAGTTGCAAGAGAGATCTGCATGGAGACTTTTACAAGTGCATGAAGACTGCAGATATGTGTGTAAGAGTACATGTTTGGTAAAGGTTAATTGGAGTTTTGTACATGTAGGAACTACCTAACCGATTACAAGATTGAAAGGAAAATCTACCTTGTTGATTTGAAATGTGTTACCATTTGCCCCTCATTTTTCTGATAGTGATTTCTGCTGAGTACTAACCAACACATTTGAACAAAACAAGCTGGCCCTTTCCTGAAAGTGCAAATTTTGCAGAACAACAGCAACACAAATAAAATCTCTGGCAACAATTCCTCTGTCCACACAGACTCATGCTGTGATTCTAGGCAGAAAACGATATTTCATTTGGCAATTTGAAAGCACATTTAGTACTGTGGATGGAGCAAGTGATAATTACTGAGACAGCCTCACACATTTCCCTTATATTTTAGAGAGGCAAAAAAGAGCACATGTCCTAATAGCTACTTGAGACCATCAGCATGTGTTACAGGGTGAGTGATTAGAGTAGAGCAAAGGAAATGAGCCTTGGTGACATTGAATGTGTTTGCGTTATACACTGCTATCTGAAACACAACACAGAGCTGAGTATTATGCATGGGAGTGTAGGAGAAGCTGCTGCATGTGTGCAAAGAGTGTGTTTCTGGAGACTGTGTATTGTCAGTTGCAAGAGAGATCTGCATGGAGACTTTTTCAACTGCATGAAGACTGCAGATATGTGTGTAAGAGTACATGTTTGGTAAAGGTTAATTGGAGTTTTGAACATGTAGGAACTACCTCACCCATTGCAGGAGTGGAAGGAAAATCTACCCTGTAGTTTTCAAATGTGTTAGCATTTGCCTCTCATTTGTGAGATAGTGATTTCTGCTGAGTGCTAACCATCACAGTTGAAGAAAACAAGCTGCCCTTTTCCTGCGAGTGCAAGTTTTACAGAACAACAGCAACACAAATTAAATCTCTGACAACAATTCCTGTGTGCACACTGTCTCATGGTGTGATTCTAGGCACAAAACAGTATTCCTGGGTGATACCAGGCCCTTTCCTGAGAGTGCAAGTTTTACAGAACAACAGGAACACAAATTAAATCTCTGACAACAATTCCTGTGTGCATGTTGTCTCATGGTGTGATTCTACACAGAAAACAGTATTCCTGGGTCATACCAGTACACCTTAACTTATGGTGAAGACATACTCCATAATATCTTTCAAGTTCAAGGCACTTAAATATCTTCCTTAACATAAAATGTAAAACACAACTTTTAAATTGGTAGGAAAATGTACCATGCTATTTTCAAATGTGTTTGCATTTGCCTCTCATTTTTCAGATAGTGATTTCTGCTGAGTGCTAAGCAACACTGTTGATAAAAATGAAACTGCCCTTTCTTAAAAGTGCAAGTTTTACAAAACAACAGCAACACAAATTAAATCTCTGACAACAATTCCTGTGTGCACACAGACTCATGGTGTGATTCTAACCACAAAGCGATATTTTGTTGGGCAATTTGAAAGCACATTTAGTACTGTGGTGGAGTAAGTGATAATTACTGTGACAGCCTGACACTTTTTTCTTATATTTTAGACAAGCAGAAAAGAGCACATGTCCTAACAGCTCCTTGACACCATGACCATGTATTACAAAAAACAAGCTGCCCCTTTCCTGCAAGTGCAAGGGTAATAGAGCAAGACCAACACAAATTAAATCTCTGATAACAATTCCTGTGTGCACACTGTGTCATGGTGTGATTCTAGGCAGAAAACAGTATTCCTGGGTGATACCAGTACACCTTAACTTATAGTGAAGACATACTCCATAATATCTAACATGTTCAAGGCACTTAAATATCTTCCTTAAAATAAAATGTAAAACACCACTTTTAAAGTGGTAGGAAAATGTACCATGCTATTTTCAAATGTGTTTGCATTTGCCTCTTTTTTGTGAGTAACTAATTTCTGCTGAATGCTAACCATCACACTTTAAGCAAACAAACTGCCCCTTTTCTGAGAGTGCAAGGCTAACAGAACAAGAGCAACACAAATTAAATCTCTGACAACAAATCCTGTGTGCACACAGACTCATGATGTGATTCTAGGCACAAAACAGTATTCCTCAGTGATACCAGTACACCTTAACTTACAGTAAAGACATACTCCATAATATCTTACAAGTTCAAGACAGTTAAATTTCTCCTAAATCACAAAATGTAAAACACAACTTTAAAACAAGAATGACAATTCTATTATTTATATCAAAATACACCACATACTTCCCCTCTCAAACTCATAACTCACCTTTAAAATTAATTAGTTGAGAAAGAAATGTGGCACTCAAACAGCAGATTATCAGAGCCAGAATCTCAGAGCTGTACACCTCTCTCCTCTCTCCACAACCAGTAAATGGCAATTTTTCCCTCTCTTTTTTCACACATATACATGTTAATGTAAAATCACAGTCCTTCCCACATTTTTTCAAATGGAATCACACATTTCTATTGGTTGCAACTTTCAACCCCTTCCCAAATCATCCCTTCCCCCAACATGACTTCTGCCTGCTACCATAGCAACAGGTCATGGAACACTGGTGTGAGCAGAGAGGTCAGAAGTTCAGCACACAATGTTTCAAATCCAAAGAGCAAGACTGCTTGACTTTTCAAACCTAATAGCAAATCCAAAGTAATGTTCAGTGGGAACACATTTTTCTGTACCAATCCAAAACATGCTTTTAAAAATGTAAACATACAGCCTAGTTTTAACTGTAAAATGGTTTGAATCTGCCAATGAGTTCTTTTTATTAAAAAAAAGTATGTATGCCTCCATTTTTCAACTGTCTTTCTTTTCATATTGCCATTCTAGTGAAAGACACCTCCTGAGTGCATCCTGTTCTCCTTGAAAGATGTTCACAGTGTGGATTGTAGGTCATAGCTATGTCTTCTGAAGTGAAAAGTATGCAGAAAAAAGAGGTATTTTCAAAGACCTTGCTTTGCCAAATGTAGACATTAAATGGATTGGTCAGAGAGGGTTTAAGTGGCACCAATTAATGCCTTTGGTGAAAACCTTTCTACATCTCCCACAGCCTAACCTTATTATTGTGCACTGTGGTAATGACCTAGGCACTTTAACTGGGGTAGGTCTGGAAATGCTTATTAAGGACACCTTTCTGCAATTGATGTCACTTTTTCCACAAACTCCCTTTGTATATTCTAATATATGCCAAAGGCAAAAGTGGAACTGGTCCAACCAATTTTGTACGCAAATTGACAAAGCAAGAAAGCACGTCAATAAGTCTGTTTCTGCTTTCCTCAGAGACTATGGTATGGGTTCTATATACCACAACAACTTGCGTTACAACATGCAAGACATTTATAGAGGAGACGGTGTACATTTCAATGATGAAGGGAACAGAGTCTTCCTCTTGAACTTTAGACTCTGCATCGGTACTTACTTGTAGGTACCGAAAAACACTCAATAAACACAGGGGTTCTTTTTAGAGCCACCTAATATCTAAACACTTAAACTTGATTTTTATTTCTATTTTTTTAAATGTTTTTTTTCGGGTGCGCGCAGAGTGTGCGCACCTCGCGATGTCCCACTGTGACCCCCTGACAATGGCTAGGGGGTCAAGAACTCCCTACCCTGCCCCCTATTCACGTTCTCCACCTTTCCTTTTCAGTGCGACAGACAAAATGGCGGCCGACACTTCCTGATTTCGACCGATTCGAATGTTTACTGACATCTAACAACCAATCAGAATTACGCTCGCGCACGGCAGGGTGCGCGCACAGGGCTTGCACAGTGCGCGCACCCTGCACGCGTATAGATATTGATATGCTTTTAAATGCTATTTTCTCAGGAAATACTGAACAGATTTACACCAGACCTGCGAAAGGCACTTCCTTGACCTTATGGCTACCTCTCTGCCAAATTTCAAGTAATTCTGTTCAGCCGTTCGGGCTGTAGCTGTGTCTAAAGGTCCTATGGAAAAATGCATGGGGAAAACGCGTTTTGGGACCCCATTTTTTCTCGCCCCTACTTGACGAATCACCCCGAGACTTTCAGGGTAGGAGCTGAACGGAGCGCCCCATTAGTTTTGAAAATTTCGCGAGGATTCGTCAACCGGCGCTAAAGTTATTCAAAATAGAATTTTGTGATTTCCTATGGAAACTCGGTCCTAACTATAACTGTCTACTGGCGACCGCCAGTAGATATATATATATATATATATATATATATATAGAGGAGTTTTTACTCTGTGGGGTAATACATACATAAAAAGAGATCTAAAAGAAAAGAAACATTGGGAATTGAACACTTAACCTTGCGAGCAAGAGCCTCAGACCCTAATCATTAGGCCACAGTGACTCTGTATAAAATACCTTCAAAACAGATATGTGACATGCAAACCGAAAACCCAGCCTATATTATGAGGGGATTTTTTTCACTGTGGGGTAATACATACTTAAAAAGAGCTCCAACAGAACTGAAATATTGGGAATTGAACACTTAACCTTGAGAGTAAAAGTCTCAGACCTCCAACCATTAGGCCACAGTGACTCACTGGTGAGCATCCTCACAACTTATATATGATATTCAAACCGAAAACCCAGCATATATAGAGAGGAGTTTTTTTTCTGTCGGGTAATACATAATTAAAAAGAGATCTAACAGAACAAAAACATTAGGAATTGAACACTTAACCTTGAGAGTAAAAGTCTCGGACCCCCAACCATTAGGCCAAAGTGAATCTCTGGTGAACACCCTCAAAACTTATATATGATATTCAAACTGTACCTGTTGCCACATCCCTGAGGCTGTCTGTCCTGCCGTGAGGGGAACGGCGTTTTGCTGAGGAGAATCCCGACTAGAGGGTTGCCAATCGACTCTCATTGCCGTGAGGGAAACGGCCACCGGAACACCATTTCCCAGAACTCCCTGCCCCGGGCGCCTGCCAATTGCATCATCAGGCAGCGCCGGGGAGGGATTAAAGCCTGACAACAAACCCGCAGCGCGGGACGCGCGAAAACTGTACCTGTTGCCACATCCCTGAGGCTGTCTGTCCTGCCGTGAGGGGAACGGCGTTTTGCTGAGGAGAATCCCGACTAGAGGGTTGCCAATCGACTCTCATTGCCGTGAGGGAAACGGCCACCGGAACACCATTTCCCAGAACTCCCTGCCCCGGGCGCCTGCCAATTGCATCATCAGGCAGCGCCGGGGAGGGATTAAAGCCTGACAACAAACCCGCAGCGCGGGACGCGCGAAAACTGTACCTGTTGTCACATCCCTGAGGCTGTCTGTCCTGCCGTGAGGGGAACGGCGTTTTGCTGAGGAGAATCCCGACTAGAGGGTTGCCAATCGACTCTCATTGCCGTGAGGGAAACGGCCACCGGAACACCATTTCCCAGAACTCCCTGCCCCGGGCGCCTGCCAATTGCATCATCAGGCAGCGCCGGGGAGGGATTAAAGCCTGACAACAAACCCGCAGCGCGGGACGCGCGAAAACTGTACCTGTTGCCACATCCCTGAGGCTGTCTGTCCTGCCGTGAGGGGAACGGCGTTTTGCTGAGGAGAATCCCGACTAGAGGGTTGCCAATCGACTCTCATTGCCGTGAGGGAAACGGCCACCGGAACACCATTTCCCAGAACTCCCTGCCCCGGGCGCCTGCCAATTGCATCATCAGGCAGCGCCGGGGAGGGATTAAAGCCTGACAACAAACCCGCAGCGCGGGACGCGCGAAAACTGTACCTGTTGCCACATCCCTGAGGCTGTCTGTCCTGCCGTGAGGGGAACGGCGTTTTGCTGAGGAGAATCCCGACTAGAGGGTTGCCAATCGACTCTCATTGCCGTGAGGGAAACGGCCACCGGAACACCATTTCCCAGAACTCCCTGCCCCGGGCGCCTGCCAATTGCATCATCAGGCAGCGCCGGGGAGGGATTAAAGCCTGACAACAAACCCGCAGCGCGGGACGCGCGAAAACTGTACCTGTTGTCACATCCCTGAGGCTGTCTGTCCTGCCGTGAGGGGAACGGCGTTTTGCTGAGGAGAATCCCGACTAGAGGGTTGCCAATCGACTCTCATTGCCGTGAGGGAAACGGCCACCGGAACACCATTTCCCAGAACTCCCTGCCCCGGGCGCCTGCCAATTGCATCATCAGGCAGCGCCGGGGAGGGATTAAAGCCTGACAACAAACCCGCAGCGCGGGACGCGCGCGGGCCGCGCCCGGGCGAAGCCCGGGCCAAGGGCGGGCCCGTTTAAGCCCGTTCAAGCACGATCAAGACCGGACCGGGCCACCCCTCTGTCATCCCTGATACTGCTTGCTGTATCGGCTTCGAGGAGGATTGTAAGTACTGTTATTTTTGCTCCCTGACTAACGTACTATGGCTGCACCATCAACCAGAAGCAGGACTGTATTAACAGGAACCCTGGACAATTTTATAACTAGAGCAAACTCTGTAATTGATCAGGGGATAATATTAATGGAAAGAAGAGTCTCCCAAGACCTAGCGTTTGCAAAAAGATCCTCTTTGGGTCATATTGCTAACGTATGTACTCCGGATGCTCTTAGCAGAGTAATCCCAGATAATCGCCCCTCATGCATGGATAATGTATCCCGTAGTTTAGAGCCACTGCAGCCCCTCCCATCTGAGCAAGCCCTAGATTCCACTTTAGCTTCAACAATGCTAAGCTCACCTGAGAGATTAAGTCTCCCCCAGTTGCGAGGAAGACGTGAGGGAGCGATGCCAAAAAGAAAATTGACTACTGCTCCGAGAGCGGGGGAAAAAAAGGGAAACTTGCCAAAGGTCATACGGGTACCCAGATGACAACTGACTCAACTATAACAGCCCAACACGCAGCTGCCCCCGTCCAGGCCCCACCTACACCCTTAGGAACTGGGGCAGTAACTCCCATTAGCAGTGAAACTCTACTTGAGATACATGACACCCCAGCAGAGAAAAATGCCACTATAACTGCTCTTTTGAGTGCTATTATCAATCCCCTGGAATTGAGATTGTCTCGTATTGAGCAGCAGCTTTCACGGTTAGAACAGGTGGCGCTGGATACACAGAGCAAGTTAATTCCAAATATACCTAATCCATGCCCTCCTCTTGCCAAAAATGGGCGTCCTCAGTCTGACTTATATCTAATTAACAACACGCCTGTCCCTTCAAAAATTCCAACAGCAACAAATTCATCCATTTTTCCAACCACCCTATTGGGGAGGGGGGATGCCAATATAGATGAAGACAAGGGTGATCAGATGGAGAGCAAGGGGTATCTCCCTAAGGAACGTACCATAGATTTGCCACCAGAATGTAGCCCTTATGTGGCAATTTTGGTTGGAGTCCCCGAGCTCCCAATCTCAACCATAGAATCATACCCCTCCCTCAAGTAATAGATTGGCTCAATAAAAACCGACCACTTCCCCAACGCATTACTAGCGAAATCCTCATGGTACGCAGAGCATCGTGGGTGGGTCATGGCCCTAAAAACATCAAAGGCGATTGTATCCTAGTAAATTTTAAAGATCCCCGAACTGCTGATTATATCTGCAATTGGAGGTACCAGGGACAGGGTGCATTGATACAAACTTACCCGCTGTCTTACTTTTATCCACCGACCCGCAGGGATGCTATGGAGAATGGCTGGACATTAGTACAACATAGAGGAGGAGCAAGGCCATCAAGGGCTCCATCCGACCATCCACCAGCACCCCCCAAAATATCAATTCAAAACAGATACAGCTGTTTGGACCAAGTGGATTGAGTTCGTCGGGTAATGGGAGCGGCGCAAACTCAGGATAACAGCAAAAGCCGGGCTGTCGATGAGGCTGAGTGCCCGTTAATAATAGATGGGCTGTCAACTACTGTTATAGAGAAACACACTCATACCGCTGAACTCCCTCCTGAACTCCAAGAGGTTACATCTGATGCTAGGCGTCCAGACGCGCAAGAGGTTATTGAGCTGCACCAATGTGAAAGCACTGTTACAAGGAGCGACTGTAATTCCAGGGCACCTACGAACACTGAATCCCTGGTAATTGCGTCCTGGAATGTTGCGGGCCTACATAGTAAAGTGGCGAGTGGTGAATGGGGAACGTTTATCGATGGAATGGACATATGTCTATTCCAGGAGACCTGGGCAAGAACAGAGGAAAGGAGAATGGGATTTGCGGGTTTTCATATACCTGCACGATGGGGGGGCAAGGGTCGACCGTCTGGGGGTCTTACCATATGGGTGGCAACTCACTTGGGCTGTTCAGCCGAGTCTGTTAGCACACACTCGGACGATATACAGTGTGTAATCCTGAAATGGCCCAATAACTTCAAGCTGGCTGCTGTGAATGTCTACTCGAGGCCTGTCAGTCTAGCTAGTGAGTCTACTACGGTCGACGAACTATCAAATTTTCTGTACTCCATTCCTACGGATGTGTCCCTAATAGTAGCAGGAGATTTTAACTGCCACTTCGAACCCTTACCGGGGATGGACCATGGTGCACTTGCAACCGAGGATGATTACTGGTCCATTCCGCAAATCCAATCTCCTCATACTAGGTCCTGGTCCCCTCTAGCGGTCCAAATAACGGCCCTTACACTAAGCCACTCAATTAGGGCCTGTAACGGATGCACCAACTCAGATACTCCTTCTAGGTGCACATACAACAAAAAGGGTCACGAATCGCGTCTAGACTACATTATGGTTCGGACACAGTCATGGTCGAAGGTCATCGACTTCGAGATTATTGTAAGGGTCGACAGTGATCACAATTTGTTGAGGCTGGAGCTGGCTTCTCCGGTCACACAACCGAAGGATTTAGGACCCAGAGATGTCCGAGTAGACAGGTTAGTCCTAACGAACGACCGGCGCAGGGTCAAGTGGGACAAGGTGGAGGCATCCCCTGTGGACCTGGCAAGATTGTACAATTCAGTCTTGCTGTGTTTTATTGAATTAGATGTTTTAATAACTCAAGAACCTTCTCCAGATTTTAATATCAAACTGCAGGCCCTGCATACGAACCTCGTTATTATCTTGTTAGATATGTTTAATCCAGTATCAACCAAGAGAAAGAATAGGACCCCCCTCTCCTCTTGGTATAATGATGCTTGTCGGCTGGCAAAAAAAGAGTTGATTTGGGCTGTAAAAAAAGGCAATGACAAGATCCTTATCGCCACCAAGAGAACCCATTATAAAGCTATGCTGAAGTTGGCCAAACAGGATTGGGACCATGCAAAATGGACCGATCTGTCATGCGCTCTAGAACAGAGAGATGCCCGTAAATTTTGGTCTATAGTCAACACAGGAAGTGGGGATCCTAAACCGGCCACTGAGCCTAATATAGAGGCTAGCATTTGGGAAGACCACTTTAGAGCCCTGTATGCTATCGAAGTTGATATGGACACATATCCGGCACTACCAGCACTGAATGACTCCTATGATTGTATACAGTTTTCGCCTGAGGAAGTTGTTAATGCCATTTCGAAAATTCCGTCTAGCAAGGCCCCTGGGCTAGATAAACTGCCGGGAGACCTCTTTAAACACCAAATGGAGATCTGGGGACCATATCTATGCATTTTATTTAATGCAAACTTGAGAGGAATGAACGTGCCCTGCACTTGGTTGGGTGCAGAAATCGTTCCCATCTTCAAGAAGGGCTCCCCCCTGTTACCGGCAAATTACAGGCCCATCAGCCTCATAGATGTTCCGCAAAAAATTTTTGCACGGCTTATCCTTGAACGACTTGAGGATTGGATGGAGGAGCACGCTATACTGAGCCAATACCAGGCGGGGTTTAGGAGGAACACCTCTACCATGGACCAAATCTTTCGCTTGTTATTACTATTTTGGAAAACAGAAAAGATTGAGGGTGGCAGCCTCTACATGGTATTCGTGGACCTCCGCTCCGCTTTTGATTTAGTACCCCGAGGGAAACTTTGGGGCGTGTTGGCCAGTCTGGGGGTACCTCTACCAATCCTGACAATACTGATAAAGTTGCATGAGGGCAACTTTGCCCAGGTGCGCCATGGGAAGAACGGGGCTTTAACCTCCAAGTTTCCCATTGGCAGAGGGGTGAGACAGGGGTGCGTTCTAGCACCTACCCTGTTCTGCTTATATGTCAATGGTGTGATTTCCCATCTTAATAGCGCCCTTAATAATGACGCCCCAATTCTGGCAGGTAGCAGGGTGCCAGCAATCATGTTTGCGGATGACACCCTGCTACTTTCCAAATCACCAATGGGAATCCAGCGTGTCCTTGATAGTTTCGAGGACTTTTGTAGAGGTCGAGGCCTGGAAATTAATGTGAATAAAACAAAGTATATGGTGTTTAATCCTTCACCTTCCACACGGCCAAACCCTAAACTTGGATCATTAAATCTGGAAA
This sequence comes from Triturus cristatus, assembly GCF_964204655.1. NCBI lineage: Eukaryota > Metazoa > Chordata > Amphibia > Caudata > Salamandridae > Triturus > Triturus cristatus. The sequence goes on along the minus strand of NC_140580.1, from coordinate 277,166,025 downwards.
CGGTAAAAATTTTTGATTACCTAGGAGTAACGTTGAGCGAAAATCTTTCATGGGTTCCACAAATTGCCAAGGCGCAGTTGAAACTAGCCCAGTATGCTGGGGGTATCCTTAAGTTTTCCAACACGTCCACATACAAACCAATTAAACCCCCGCTCGAAGTATACAAGAGCCAGGCCAGGGCAGCAATTCTATATGGAGCAGAACTTTGGGGGCATTTACCTGGGTTGGAACTTCTCAAAATTGAAAATAAGTTCATCAGACAGCTACTATCGCTTCCACAGAGTACTCCGTTGCATCCTTTGAGGATGGATCTGAATCTGAGGTCGATGGATGATGAACTAGCTCTGAAGCCTCTTAGGTACTGGCATAGGTTGTGGACTACGCCGGAATTATTATATTATAGATTAGAGCTGAAGGAAATTCTGGCAAGCAACTGTGTACTAAAAATTCCTTGGTTTGTGTTTATAAAATCCCAGTGCATCAAACTTGGGCTGGGTGATATGTGGTATGAACCGGAACTAAGCTGCAAGATGATCTCACGGAAGATGCTCACTAAGATCTATGTGGCTGAGAAACAAAACAGAGTGCAGACTGCCCCTAATATTGGAGTTTTAACTAAATCTTTTTTAAGTGTCAAGGACTTTTGCAATTCGAGAATTTTATGGATATTATTTATCCTATATCATCAAGAAAACTATATTTGCAATGGAGATATGGCACACTACCTCTGCGAACTTTCACTAGCAGCTGGGCATCAAATTCTGTTGAGACCTGCCCTGGCTGCAGTTGTGTTAAAGAGGATGAGCTCCATGTACTATTTTTTTGCCCTGCATACACAAAAGCTAGGAAGCATTGGATAGTGCCTATCTGCAAAAATATGGGTTTTCGGCAATGTAGCCATGCTTTTAGAATTTTAAAAACAGACACATCTGAATGTATAGTTTTTGCAGTCTCTAAATTCCTCTTTGCAATGTGGAATAGGAGAAGGGGACTATGCACTACCTAATGTATTGTCATGACATATTTTCATTCTGTGCCAAGTTTGTCTGTATATATATTTATTTTTATATGTACTTTTTAAGGCAAATTGCCGAAATAAAGATATTTTGATGATGATGATGATATTCAAACCGAAAACCCAGCATATATATATAGAGAGAGAGAGGATTTGTTTCTCTGTGGGGTAATACATACTTAAAAAGAGATCTAACAGAGCAAAAACATTAGGAATTGAACACTTAACCTTGAGAGTAAGAGTCTCAGAGCCTAACCATTAGGCCACAGTGACTCGCTGGAGAACATCCTCAAAACTTATATATGATATTCAAACCGAAAACCCAGCATATATATATGTGGGACCCCGTCTTGGTCTCGAGATGGACATCCCGCGATGGTTGTCGGACCACAGCTAGCTGGAGTGTCTGCATGCAGTAACCTCAGCGTCTCGAGTCAGTGTCTCAGCATGGAAGTCCTTCTTCTCCTCTCTTTGCCTCAGCAAAGATATGGTGTTTATATACCTAAAGTGGTACCCTCAGGGATCTACCTTGCTCTGTCATGTCGGACTAGTATGACGAAAGGAAGGACCCTTATGCACAGTTATTTTGCAGGAGATGGTAGTCCTGTTGAGTTTCCAGGAATCCAAGAATCCTCATGCATGATGAATAAGGCTAGTTTTCGGAGAAAACCCCACGGTCTCTAAGCAGTACCGTAACTAGGTAAAAGGTCAGTACCAACAACCATAATGTAGTGTAATGGCAAGGAAATATAGGTGAAAGGTTTAGCTACTACCTGTACCTATATCGGGGTACTTGTATGAAACATAACATCCACTCCTCTTCCGACAGGATGGCATACTAAAAAGGTCTGAAAGTGTGCTACTGAAATATGCAGACAACTAACAAGTCCAAATAAATGTGCAAAAAATGTAAAAATTCTGTAGAAGTCTATTAAAATATGTTTGTATATACGGTCTGACCTCTATGAGTGTCTAAAAGCCATGCTGTTCAGTAAAAATTAAAACTGTTTTTGTTTTTATTTTAAAATTCCAAGTTTTGGTTGTTTAAGAAAAAGCCAAATTTCTCCCAGCACAGGATGAACCAAATGTTTATGTGTCCTGTGTGGTCGACGCAACATTCTTTTTTTTAAACTGGGACTGTGGCTGAGGTGGTCCAGGAGTGTGAGAGCCCTTCCTTAACAGCTGCATTTAAGGCCTCCGTGAGTAAGGTAGCCTATACCTCAGGGTCATTTATGTACAACTCTGGTGGGATCAGTCTGGACCTGGGTCTTGTTCTTAGAAACTCCTAGGATATTCGCTTTAACTTCCTCTTAAATAAAAACTAAGATGGAAACCCCAACACAGCTGGGTATCATGACCAATACTGGAAGCCACATAGTTATAAATCCAAGCAAAATGTGTCACCCAACTGACAGGGGGAATATGGTGGCACCGGGACCCATTATCATGGGGACAAAACAAGGACAATTTGACAATACTCCAGAACAGAGAACTATCTCCCAGGCTTCTTTTTTGATAACATTTTTCCACCTTTTAATCTCTGCTTTATAACTGGGTCAACAAGCAGGTACCAGGGCTTGGACCTCAAAGCACTCTGTAATCTATTTTTTCCTAGTTTCATGAAGGAAAGTCTTAATTTTACTAAAGACACTGATGAGGATATTGTGCTTCCTCTAACTTGCCTTATTTAAATATCAGCAGTCCAAGACAGTGAATAAACTATTAACCGCATGAGCCTCCGAGACAATAAGCTAATGGGAAGCAAACTATAGTCCAACTGTATAAACAATCAGGGCCCAAGACGCCCTATAATAACCAACTTTCCTGTAAACAGTCCTCTTTTCTAGAACGAGAAGTCATCTAGAAGTGTGGAACAATGGTAAAATAAGAAACACAATAGAAATTACAAAAACAAGTATGAACATATCCTGAGTAAAGTCCAACAATCTGGATCCTGAAGGGAAGATGACAGGAGACGTAGGTTTGTGGAAGGATAGACACTCATGGAACTTGAAAGATGTATCTGGGAGCCAACGTAGCTGTACTTGTTGCAGAAATGGGTACTGCAGGGTAGGAAAAAACATTGTTTTCACAGATGTTGAGGTGGGATAATAATCGCCTCGGTGTCTTTAAAAAATGTTGATTTTTTAAAACTATGAAAATCTAGATTTTATGGCAAGTCACGGAGTATCTAATTGTGCTTGTTTAAAGCATATTTATCACCACTGAAAAGGCAGTATGAACAGGTTGGCAATAAAAAGTTGACCTCAGAAAGTCCTTCATATGAGAACCCGCCCAAAAGTCCTTGGATGCCATGGCTCCCCTGGAGGAGTGGGCTCCAAAAATGGAAGGATCCGTCCTAGCTAAGGACATAACCCACCTAACACAACCGGCAAGGGTTGGGAATGAAACTTGTTAGTGCGGCTTTTTAAAGGAGATGAAGAGTTGAGTGCCCAAGGATGTTCTGAGATGGTTGGTCTGTTGTTCATAAGTTTTTAAAAATTTCCCACCAAGAAAGGGTAAAACACAGAAGTTAGTTTTTGTGTGTTTCCTTACATTAAAAACAACACCCAAATGAGTAAAATGGCGGGAAGAAATGTCTAATGCTTTAACATTAGAAAAACGTGTGATCAAAATGAGGCATAACAACATAGTCAACATAGCAGACAGCATTTTAAGGGAGAAACATTTTCTGGCCAGGTTAAGAAACTTTGCAACACCAAATTAACATCCCATAATTGACTGTATTTTGGAAAAGAAGGATTATAAAATCGTGCTCCCTTTAATAGTCAACAAACCAGAGAATGTTCCCCAACTGGTTTTCAGTTGATACATGGATAATTTGCTGCGATTGCCGATTTGTATATGTTAACCAGACGGTATCTGATATCTGCTGAAAAAGAATTAACAGATTTTCCCATACACCAGCTTCTCCAAACAGACCTGAGTGATTTGTATGCTTTGCTAGTTCCTGGAGCCCAGGATTTACTGAAATATTCTGCAGCTTCTGCTGAAATGCCTGGATTATTTTGGGAAGTCCAGCTACCTTCCACATAGAAAGAGAAAGAGAGTGTTGTTTAGAATTAGGTTCTGTCTGAAACCATTGGGGTCCAGAAGGAGATTGGAGAAGGTTGGAAGCAAGATCGGGTAATCTATTGCGAGCTCCAAGAGGGGGGATACCATTTCTGCGATTGTGAATAGGGGACACGAGGACCAAAAGAGCTCCCCGTCTTCTTACCTAGGCCAGGAATCGACTGACCATGAGAAAGGTAGAGAAGGTATAGTTGGTTTTCTGAGACCCATTCTGGAGAAAAGCATCAGTTGCCAGAGCCAACAGGTCCGGTCTCCAGTTGAAGAACTGAGGAAGATGAATGTTGAGTCTGGATTCAATGAGATCTATATGGAGGGGACCCCATTTGTGGTAAAGAAAGTGGAAAATAGAGGGATGAAGTTTCCAGTCGCTGGAATCATGCAGATACTGAGAGTGCCAATTGATAACAATGTTGAGGGCGCCTTGAAGATATTCTGCTCAAGCCGAAATATTGTCAGAGAGACAAAACTCCCCAAAACGTTTTGACAACTTTGCCAGAGGTTTGGACTTTCTACAGCCGAGGTGGTTGATATATCTTACTCCAGTAAGATTGTTCATGAGGAGGAGAATGGAACACTTTACCTTGTGTTTTGCAAAACACTGGATTACAAAGGACCCTGCAAGCATCTCTAAACAGTTTATGTGCAGTCTTGACTCCCAAGACAAGCATGTATATTCAGTCAAAATTTGACCACACCACATGCCCCAGCCTGTCAGGCTTGCATCTGATTCTAAGACAAGATCTGGACCAAAGTAAATAGTTCTGCCTTTCCAGGCAGCTAAATGGTCTATCCACCATTGATCCGTGGGATTCAGGATCTAATTGTACCAGGTCAGAATAAGAGAGGCTTTTGACAGATGACAAATTGTTGAATCTCTGGAGAGCTCAATAGTGAAGAAGGCCCGGAAAAATGGCCTGATTCAATGTCTGAAGTGTTTGAGATATTTCGGATTTTATTGTTGTGACCATGGAGAGGAGTAAGTGAAGGTTTGGAGTTTCTGAATTAATTAGAAAATCCAGAAAATCCATTTGTCTGGAAGGAGAAAGAATCAATTTCTCCTTATTGATGAGGAAACGTAGGTCCTGTAACAGCGAACAGGTAGTCTGAACTTGAGTTTGTAGGGTAGGTAGATTTTGACACGTTAAAGAATATCATCTAGGTAGATTATTAACGGGATACTGTGAGATCTGAGAAGAGCCACCCAGCTTTCATAATCTTTGTAAAGCAGCAGGGTGCTGAAGAAAGACCGAAGCAGAGAGATGAAAATTGATATGTTTTGCCTTGCCATTGGGATTGAAGATATTTTCTGGAATTAAAATGAAAAGGAATAATTAAATGAGCGTCTTGCAAATCTAGAAGGACCATCCATTCTTTTTGCAACAAGGTATCTCTAAGATGGATAATAGTTTCCATTTTGAAGTGATGGTAGACCACAAACTGGTTGAATACCCCAAGATTTATCACAGGTCTCATTCTTTTGTTTTTCTTTTGAACCAAGAAAAGGCAGCTTAAAAATCCTCTGAGGTGAAGAGAAGTTGATTGAATTACGTGCTTTTGCATAAGAGAAAGAATATTTTCTGTCACAAGCACACCTATCTCTGCCAAACATTTTAAAGGAGTTGGAAAAAGAGTGTGGAAAGGCCTTGAATAAAGTTCCATGGAAGAGCCTTGAACCATGTTCAACACCCAGGGATCTGCTGTGATAGATTGCCATTTGTGAAGGAAGAACCTTAAACGGCCCCCTACTGAATGAGGAGCATAAAGAAGACCTAACTTTTGGGTTTGCTGACTTTGCTCCACTGTTGGTCCTTTTTCCCTGGTTGCAGAAACCTCTACTCCTTTGGGGATAGAATTGGGGTCTACATTCTTGATAACTGCAGTTAGTGAAGCCTCCGGAATTCTGTTTTCTGTAACCGCTGTCAGCAAAACGGCTTCGGCCTCTGCCAGCCCTGGCAAAAACCAATTGTGTGAAGACTTTCTTCAACGACTGTTGGACTTTATCTAGTGAAGCAAAAGAGGTGACATGATTACTTAGTTCTTGGATGAAAGAGTCTCCGAACAGTAAACCATCTGCTCTAAACCCGGACTCCCAGGTTGCCAGATTGGCTAATTTAGGGTCTAACTTCAAGAGAATGCCCATCCTAGTTTTTTTCTTTTTACATGCTGGAGGCAGTGAATCCGAAGGTATCATTCAGGGGTCCCAGATCAACACTGCCATAGTGAACATCAACTTAAATGGACATAAGGTAGCTTCCTTTAGGGGAGTCCTGCTTCCTCAATAAATTAGGCACCCCTCTGGGGAGAGAGCAGTCAGGGTAGAACTATATATAACAGGGCTGGTGGGAACAACATTAGGGTTTGTTGGGGACAGGTGTAACATATAAGCCCAACTCCTCATCTACATTTGTGATCTCTTCGTTGAGAGCCCCAACCGCAGATGATAAGTGTTACATTTAAATACTTATGTATAGACACACTTGTTATGCTTTGTGTTTCATTCTAGTCCCATTGGAACCTTGCTTTAGAACTTCATGTTTCAGTCAGCCAGTTGCACTGGGTCTCCCTGAAGATCTGATTGTTCTGGTAGCTGTGCTGCAATTTATTGCATTAAATCATTTGAACTTTACTTGGATTATTTAATTCTATCAATGGCGACGAGGGAGGAACACTTTTCACAACAAGAAGCAGCAGCACGGAGGATTTGTGTTCCTGAACCCTAAAAAGGATTATTTTGGGACTTTTCAACACCAGCTTTAAAAAAAAAAAAAAAAGAAGATAAAACCTCTTTTAAACAGCAGAAGGATTTTAATACAACAGACTGGTAACTACTTATTAATTGTATTTTGGGACTACTTCCAAGTTGATACTATCGGAAATTTGAACCTTGCCAGCATAAGAATTGCATCGAAATTAAATAATTTGGAAGCATCACAAGGGAACTGAAGGTTTCATCACAAAAAGATAAAAGAAAAAAACCGGAAAAGATTGTGACAAACGGCGCAGGTAAATTGAATTATTCACCATTTTGCCTGGACTGCTCGCTAGTGGTCTGCAACTTTTAAAATCCCTAACGCATTCACCTTCTACAGCCATGGTGCTGCATCATTTGAAGTAGTGCACTGAATCTTCGCAAGCCCCTTGCGCAGGAGAGAGCGGCATTCCTTCTTCCATCGACTTCGTTTGTGATGCGCATTGAATTCTGGGAAGCGCATTGAATGCTGGGAACGTTTATGGAACGATGCAGACAACGTGGTGGCCATTTTGTTTTCCTTGGTTACAGCCTTAACAACCATTACGCTGTGTGTTAAAGGAAAAGCTATCGGTCATCATTTATTATACTTGGATCGTTTTTATTCATTTTGTTGTTGTTGTGTTTAGTCTGTTTCCCGATTTGAAGCTACATAGACTATAAGTAAATGGAATTCATTTGCTATTTCCACAAAATAACTTTTCTGCCCAAATCTATTTTTTTTTTCTCCCACTTACATCACTCTGGTGATTTACATACTCCAAACATTTTAACAAACGAATTGTATTTATTTATCATTTCAAATAGAACAAATAACTTAGGAAGTATCTCAGTTTGCAATAAAAAAAAAGAAAACAAGAACTAATTCAACACAGGTTAAATATTAGCATTTCATGGACATAATGGTTAAGTAGAGTGTGTCTTTACATAGTAAAAAGAAGATTAGTAAAAAAAATGTTGTAAAGAAATATTTATTACTACATATAATAAACAATATGCAATCTAAACTTCCACTTCCATGTGCTAGGTGTAATGAGGAATTCATAAATTATATGAAAGCCATCGATGGAGAAAGAATGGGAGCAGAAAGTAAAAAAAGTATTTTGTTACACTGTCTAGGTTCGGAAGGTTTTTAGAGCATTACCACAAATAGCTATTGCAGAAAATGGAGAAGCTACTAATGTTTACAATGAAGCCTTACCCAGGATGGAAAAAAGATTTAAACCAAGAAGTAATATAGCATTGAATAGGTTTACATTTTATACAAGGGTACAAGAAGAAAATGAGTCTTTTGACGATTTTTTAACAGCGTTACGCACCTTAAGTTTACAATGTAACTTTGGCAACATCTCGGATGAAATGATAAGAGATCAAATCATAGTTCATGTGAGGTGTAAAGAAACACAAAAACAACTATGGGTGATCCCAAACTTTCAGAAGCTATTTCTACTGCAAAAGCTTTTGAGCAAACGGAAAAATGGATGCATGCGGTAAAGAATAATAGTAACAAGTCTGAGAAATCTGAAGAAGTTGCTGCTGTCAAACGTCATGATGAAGTTAAAAATGAATCCCATAATTTGAATTTGTTTTCCCCTCAAAATTCAAATTTTAATACCTATAAAAAAGTTGATAGAATTGGGAAGAATATGGCTTGCTACAGGTGTGGAAACAGAAACCATATGGCTTAGTTTGGAGGATGTCCAGCTATTAAAAGAGAATGTAAGAACTGTGGAAGCATTGGACATTTTTCAAATATGTGCAGGGATCAAAGAAAATATTGCACTCAATATCGTCCCAGGATTTCATGTACATTAGAAGGACCTGGACAATGTTTAAATAATGGAGGAAATGAAAATATGTTACAAAATGCGGGATTTGTGGTGTCTGTTCTTGATAGCATTGCAAACCTTAAAGACTCTGATGACATGCCTATTAAGAATTCTCCCATGTGCATTGTTCAGATAACTAATGTGGATTTAAATCACCATGGACCATCATTTCCAAATAATATTTTGAAGAAAAACGTAGCAGGGTTTTTGATATAAATAAGATTGTTTCATCTGATATAAATACTGTAAGCTATTTATATCACGTATTGACATGGTGCGTTATTTTAAAACATTATTAAGTTTTAAAGACAGAATGGCCAAGATACACTTATATATTGCTGTCAAAGGGATAAATGTACTTGGTTGGTTGGATGGATCAATGGAAGCTTGGCATAATGTTGAATCCGAGACTTAAAGAACCTGTTGTCTTGGATGAATCTGTAGGTACTAATTACATTTCAGTTACAGGATGTGATGACATGGAAAGATTTCTAAAAGACACTTACAAGGATGCATTTACTGATTCTTTGGGAAAACTAAAAGACTATTCTCATCACATAAAACTCAAAAGTAATGTTACACCAGTTAGACAAAAAATTAGACCAGTACCCATCAACGTAAAAGAGGAGTTAAAGGAGATGTTAACGGAACTTGTGTCAGAAGGCATTATTGAACCAATTAACTCCTCTGAGTGGGTTTCACCCATCGTTTTAGTCCACAAAGTAGATAAAAATTGAGGTTATGTGTGGACTTAAGAGCATTAAATTCTGGCATTATTGTGGACTGTCACCCTTTACCCAACATAAATGAGATGGTTTCATTGTTAGAGGGTGCCAAAAAAAATTCTACTTTTGACTTGAGGTCAGCGTACCATCAAGTTCCACTTACTGAAGATTCGAAAATGTTAACAGCATTTATAACTCCACAGGGATTATATCAATACACCAGAATGCCCTTTGGTTTGGCCTCTGCGGCATCAGTATTTTAACACTTAAGCTCACGAATGCAAAATATTTAAGAAAAGTGTGGAATATTTAGGTCATACCCTTACAGGTGATGGTGTAGTACCCAAGAAATCTAATGTTGACGGTATACTAAATGCTTCTTCTCCTAAGAACAAAGAGCAATTACTATCTTTCGCAGGCATGTGCGAGTATTATTCTAAGTTTGTGACAAACTTTGCTTCTAAAAGGGAGCCTTTGAGGAAACTGTTAAGACAAAAGGCTGTTTTTGAATGGTCTGAAGAGCAACAGCATGCATTTTCTGTCATTAAGCAAGATATTGTAAATGCTCCCTCCTTAAGACAATTTTGCATGAACAAACATCGTGTTATTACTGTTGATGCCAGCTTATATGGAATTGGTGGTGTGTTGTCACAAAAATGTGGAAATGAAGAATGGAATGTATGTTTTGCTTCGAGAACCTTAAATGAAACTGAAAGGCGTTATGCTGTTACAGAGAAAGAGTTACTTGCATGTGTCTGGGCAATTGAGCATTATAGGAACTATATTTGGGGAAGCAATTTTACTTTGAGGACAGATCACAAACCCTTGGTTAATATACTTTTACTTGGTGGAGGTTGGAATTCCACTGCAAGAATTGCCAGGTTAACAAGAATATTGTTTCAAGACTGAATTTGTCCCAGGAAAAAAAATGTTACGGCTGACTTTATGTCACGTGATCCATGTGAGTTACACTCTTCAAAAAAAGATGATGACTTAGAAATTGTTACTACCATTCAGGATGTTGTAGTAGGGGCGTTTTCTGATATTTCAGAGGAGACATGGAAATCCAGTGAAGAAAATGATTTGCTATGGCAATTGGTGAAGAAGTATATTGTGGAAGGCTGACCTTCAAAAAAGAATATCAGTGAAGAACTTATGCCCATGTTTAATGTTGCAGACGATTTAGAATTGGAAGGAGATTTTGTTTACAAAAATGGGAAATGTGTGCCACCCCTTGGTGTGCGGGAGGTAATTCTTAAGTTATCTCATAATTCCCATCCAGGGATGTCTGTCATGAAACGTTTAATAAGATCTTATTTTTCGTGGCCAGGAATGGATCGCATGGCAGATCGTGTAGTAAGAGAATGTGATGTTTGCATTTCAAGTGAAAAAATGCTCAAAGTCAATGTCCCTCCCCCTAAGAGTTCGGAGTGGCCAGAGGAACCTTGGAAGAAAGTGGCGTTTGATATATCTGGTCCATTTTTGAATCTTCCACTGGATTCACGTTATGATTTAGTATTAGTTGATTACCACTCAAAATGGCCAGAGGTTAAGTTGGTGCCGATGGCTACTACTAATAGAGTGTTGGATTTCTTTAAGGAGATTTTTGCAAGGGAAGGGTGTCCCTCAACCATTGTAACTGATAATGGGGTTCAACTGATTTCAACAGATATGGAGGAATATCTTAAATGTCACAATATAAAACATGTCACCACGTCCTTGTATGCACCACATGAAAACGGTCAAGTGGAACGCTTCAATCGTGTATTGAAGGGTTATATTGCTGATGTTGTTAAATAGACAGAGGATTGGAAAAATTCATTAAGGGAAAGATTATGGATGTCTAGAATGACACCACATTCTATTACAGAGGTTAGTCCATTCTGCCTTTTGAAGGGCAGGGATCCAGCTTCTAATATTTGTCCATGGTGGCTTAAAGAGAAATGTAAGAATAACATGAGGAATGTTCATAATATAATTGATACCTGCATTAAGGTAAAGGAAAAACAAAAGAAGTACAAAGAATGGTATGACAAGAAGTGGAATACCAAGGAACATATCTTTAAGGTAGGGGTATGGGTGAGAATTAAGAAACCTGGTTTTGTTGGTCAATGTATGAGTAATTCTCTAAACCCATTAAGATCACTAAAGTTTTTAAAAATTCTCTTATAACTCAGGATGGTAAGATGTGGAATGTTAGACGTGTTTCTAAATGTTCTGAAAATGTTAGGACCATGACTGAATCACTTAATGTCAACAATGCTGAAATTGGATTTAAATTTGGCTATTCCTACTAGAGCTCATGATGTTCAACACAATTGTTCTGGTACCACATTTACACATAATGATTCTGTTGCTAATAGAGTTAAGGACTCCACTCGCTCAAGATTGTTACCTGTGAAATTATAAGACTTTGTTAGATAGTTTCATAGCTCCCTGCTTTAGCTTTATTTCCTTGCTTTTGTTTTTTTTTATATAAGGGAGGTATGTTACATTTTAATACTTATGTATAGACACACTTGTTATGCTTTGTTTTTCATTATAGTTCCATTGGAACCTTGCTTTAGAACTGCATGTTTCAGTCAGCCAGTTGCACTGGGTCTCCCTGAAGATCTGACTGTTCTGGTTGCTGTGCTGCAATTTATTACATTCAATCATTTGAACTTTACTTGGATTTTTTAATTATTTCAATAAGTATGACTTATCACAACGGCCCTCTAGCCATTCATTAGATTTGGTTGTGGTGGGTGCATCATTGTGAGCTTACGTTTCCCATTGTTCGAAGGGTCACACAGAAAATGTAAGAGGGCAAGCCCAGTCCGGTCTATTCAGCCATGGACGGGCTCGTCTTGGCCTGGTCTTCGCCAGGGCTTTTCGGCACATGTCCTGGGCAGCGGGAAGCAAGTGATCACTATATAGTGCCTATGCTCCTCCTTCTCCTCATCACAAGGCAGCAGGGTATTGCAGTTGGTGTTGTCCCCTTGGCCAACAGCACATGAAGTATCCAGGCAGTGCATCCAACACAGCAGGCAGCAAGTGAGAGTTTTATAGGTCTAAGGCCCCTCCTTCCCCTCACCAACCGGCAACAGGGGATTCTGGTTTTAATGTTTTTTTAATGCTTTTTGGTGTAGATTTATATAGCGCAAACTCGACCTGAAGGTATTGGGGTGCTTTACATGAGCACCAGTTACATTACACAAGAACACCTTAATTTTTTTGGTAGGCACATGTAGATTGAGTCATTTGCCCAGAATCACAGCCAGCTCCAAAGTCGACAGCTCTAGCCCTAAGGCCACAACCTCTCCCCAAGTTGGTGTAGTTCCCCCGGCTAACAGTAATGGAAGTTTCCAAGCAGTGCATGTCCTGAGCAGATGGAAGAAAATTTGTACTTTATAGCTCAGAGGCCCCTTCTTCTCCTCGCCAACAGGCAGCAGGGGATTCTGGTTGGCATGGTCCCCCAGGTCCAACAGTACAGAAAATCTCCAGGCAGTGTGTTTTCAAGTCACCTGTTCACTTGATGTGCCTTATGCCCATTCCGGACAGTCACCTTCTCACACTTGATGGCTATACTACTATCCCTCTGAAACATGTGAGACCTACACTGAAAGGAACACAAGAGGGAATGGTACACTGTGCGACAATAGGGAGGGTGGCAGGAGAGGCAGGTTGTTATAAGAGTCATGGATAGAGGTTGGGGAGAGGACCTGATATATATGAAGGACGCCAGAGAAAGGAGAACATGTAGTGATCGAGGAATGAGGATCTTCCAACATATTGTCAAAGAGAAGGCAGAAGAACTAACATGTAGGTTGAGAAGTTAGAATAGAAATTGCTTGGTGAGAAAAGTAGGTAGCAACGATAGTCAAGAAGTGAGAGCCACTGAATACAAACGTTGCTAAAAGGCAGCTCACCAGCGGATTTCTTTTTTTGTTTCACAAAGATCAAAAATGTTGCTCTCTGTTCACTTTGTAGAGCTCAGATGTCTGGGACATGTAATTGCTGCTAAGGAAAACAATGATTTGCATCTAAATGGTAACTGAATTATTCACTTAGACAAGGAGGCAAAGAATGGTTTAAACAGGAGTAGTGGATGAAAGTTATGTTTGTGTGTGGGTTGAAGGATTCTTGAAGATAAGTGCATTCGTGAAAAAGAGCAGATTAAGAACTGGTCTTATGTAGAGATGCAAGAGCTCCCAAAAGTGCTGGCCCAGCACTTTGTTTTACCTGAATCCTTCTTTCATTAAATTCGACTTTGACATGATGAGGTTCCTTTGTATGTCTGCAAGGTCTGATGCTCTAACCATTGACGGTAGATCTGTAAGGATCTTGTGAGTGTTGCAATGCGAAACCCTCCTGCAAAATATGCGTAGTGTCTTTTTTCAAGGCTCTGCAATGGGACAGGTGGACACAATGTTAGCGGTCAATTAATGGGGCATAGTTCTTGGTGCTGAATAAAGTTATCACAGGCACAGATGATTTGTGCTCCGGAAAAAGGCTGAAGAATAGATGTTTGCTTTTATGGGTTAATTAGCCTATTGCTACCTCAACAGAAGTATTGTTGTCTGCTCTGATGTTTGCTACTTGCAACATCTTTTGTGAGTGAGTGGAAACCTAATGCTGTTTTTGAGTTGATGCTCAATTGATTGCCTTATTTTTAATTTGCTCTAATTTTCCAATATATTATGACACTTTCAACTGCCCACTCCAGTGTATATCGAATTCATATGATAATGTATGCAGAATACTTTTTTAAAATTTCTTTTTATTGGCATTTAGTGCATCCATACAACATAAGGGAACAGCCTCAACCAGATTAAAACAGGCAGATAACTGAGAGGGGGAGGAAGGACGGGGAGAAGAGGAGGGAGGAGAGAGACGGGAAACATAGCTGACATGTCAAGTAATCACAATAGCATTATAACAGAGTACATATCCTGAACATTGCTGTAGCAGTAGCATTGCATCGGTCAGAATTAATACAGATTGAGGGATCCGTTGAAGTATATGACCGAAGGAGGTGCGCCTCGCAGGGAAACTTAGCATGGATGAGAAGCATGCAGTGCAGCGTTTTTCCTTCTCCCTCATAAAAGTCCACCCCCCCCAAGGTGTCCATAATTTGCACTGTCAGTTGAATGTGTCAGCCGAGAGGAGTTGGCCCAATGGCTAGGGCGGTAGTCCTCGAATCTGGGGAACTGGGTTCGAGTCACGGCAACGACACTGAACATCCTGTGATTCTGGGCAATTCGCTTAATCTAACAAAAAAATGAATGCGTCCTCATGTAACGGAACTAATGCTATGTAAAGTGCTCTGATACCAGATTCGGGTCAAGTTCGCGCTATATAAAACTTCGTAAAATAAAAATACATGTGTTTGAGGTGCAGGGGAATCCTGGAGCCTCAATATGTTAAGAGTGGCTCCCAGATCGCTTTGTGTCGGGCTGTCGGGGGCATAAATTCCAAATAGGTGGCCAATTGTTCCTGACAGAATGTTGCATCTTGCAACCAGGAAGTGACCCTAGGTACAGACCTCCACCCTCTGTGCTTGGCAAGTTGGCGCTTGGCCAATAATAGGGGCATGGCAGTTAGGCGTTGGTGCGCCACTGGCAGATCTTTAAGGTAACCTAGCAAACTAAACATTGGCAGCTGCGGTATGGGGTGGCCGGTAATCTGTTGGACAATAGCATGTAATTCATGCTAATAGATTATTATTGTAAACTCGAAATGGCGGGGGATGATAACAGCTTCCTGTTAGCACTCTTGCTTGCGAGGTCAGCTGTTACTCATCGTAATCCGTCTGTCCCTTGCCGCCGCGTAGAACCACGAGTTTACAAATTTAATAAACCCGGTTCCTCTCCAAGAGTGAGGGGCTCCACTTAAGGTGATATCCCTTTCTTCCTCTGGATTTAGAGGAGGAAGGTTTAGTACCCAGGGATTACAGTGGTGAGAGTCCTGAGGGAAGCCTGGGTATTAGTTTTGCTGGCTGAAACATGCCGACACCTATGCAGAGTAGAGAGTTTGGAATCTCATTATAAGTTCCCCAACCAACCATCCACGTTTTTGTTTTAACTCTGGACAGGGTACCTAATATAAAAATTAAGAAAAGGATTCCCTGATACTGGTTTTACATCACTTCATATCACTTTCTTTGAACCATTATCTCACCTGTGATCTCACACTTCACATTTTGTGTTGTATTGTCTTCCCCTCCTATTGCTCCACCTCCAGCGTTTGGCTGACGCGGAGATGTGTTAGCAGCCCTATGATGAAGCATGGAACAGCTTGCTGTGTGTGAGGGCAGTTTTATAAAGTTGGTGCATTCCCATACACTTATCTACCTTCACCTAGCTTCATTATCCCTCTTCTTTTTGTGAGATTTATTCTAGGGCATCCCCAATCTAAATGTAACAAGCATTTCTAATGCAAACGGTCTCACCATTGGGACCTTATATGTATTTAGCTATGCAGCACATTAGCCAGGGTGCTGAAACATCTACTGTTCTTTAACATGGAGGGAAAGTAAGCACCAAACTGCGTGACACGCCAGGTATGGGAACACATGGAGGGAAAAATTGCCTTTCAGAGGGAAATGGTATAGTCCAAAGCTCTGTTTTTAATATAAAAGCAGGGCCTTCGATTGGGCATATAATTTGAAAAAAATATTATTATTGTCTACGGGTGCGTTTGGAAGACAATTTCTATGGACTGGAATCTAGAGAATGCTAAAGTGATTCTGGTATTTTACTGAACTATGCTGGTCGTTTTCTATCAAGAACGTTAAATTGAGGCAGTGCCAGAAAAAGAAAAAAAAGAAAGTCCCTCAGCAGAAAGCAATTCTGGTATTGTACTGACCTCTGCTGGTCGTTTTCTATCAAGACAGTTAAATAGAGGCAGTTGAACAGAAAAAAAAAGTCCCTAAGCGGAAGCAGACAAGTCCTAGGGCTGATCTCCAGAGCCCACCAAGTACATATACACATATAAGTTTATACTAAAGTATATACAAGAGGTCTTAAATGCTCAACCTAAAAACAAAGCCTGAGGTGTGGAGCATCTCTCGCACCGTGCCTTCTCCCTCAGACCCATGTGATGTAGCTGTATAGGTGTGCGATATAACCGATAGAGGAACTTTAAATGTATGAGACGTAGTCTTTAATTTGGTGAGATAGCAGCGGTTTGCTCACAGCAATAAGCCCATTGCTCAGTAGATAGAGGTGGGTCCCTGTCCAGTGCCCATTGAGCGTGGGCTGGTGGGGTGCGTATTGGCGCCTTGTCTTGCATAACCGTGTAGAGGCGTGTGACTAGCTTGCAGTGTGAGTCATTCGTCAGCATGTGTTCTAATGCATGTAGCATATGTGAAGATTCCGGGAACGTATGTAGAATACTATGTAGAGTACCTCAGGCTCAATGTACACTTTCAACATTCAGGTAATTTTTACATTTGAATTTATGACTAGAATTTATTAATAAAATGCATACCAAGGGAATTAAATACAAATGCATCTTCATGGAAAGAGTAAAAGGAAATATCATTTATGCTTTCTAAATGGAAAGCCGATATGGTGGGCTCTCGGAAGAGCTTCAGCCCTACCCTCTCCAGTGTTTACAGGGTAGCTTGGCATGCAAATTTCATAGGTTGAGTCGGTAACTGTTGACAGTTCATGTGGTGGGAATACCGTCTCATATAATCCTCCATCAGTGCTGACGCCATCCTCTAGCGTCTCATAAATATCTGGAACTCGGTTTCTTTTGTCATCAATCCTGTTATGAGTTTCTGGATATTCGTAGTAGTCAATATGTAGATCATGGCAGTTCACACTCTGAAACACAAACATTACTGTTAAACATTTTCATACCATCGCCACACACACATTTAAGTTGAAATCATGCACCTAAAATGCACTATTGCATTGCCAGTATTCACATGGAAAAATAATGATCTAGTGCTGGACTTGCTGAGAACCGTGGGCCCGATTCACAAAAGTAATCTGAGACAAAATCCTAACTTTACGACTTTTGGTATTCACAAAACGCGTTTAGGAGTAATAAAGTTAGGATATTGTCTTAAGTTTTGGTCTGAAGACGAAATCCTAACTTAAGTTTAACTGTGCGTTTCTGTGAAGTTTAAATATGTTTTATATATAGATAGGCCAAGGTGTATCAAAGAATGAGTGGGTGCATGAGTGTGTGAATGGATGATTTAGTAGGTGCGTGATTGTCTGTATAAGTGAGTGATTAAACATGTCTTGCTGAATGCATGAGTTAGTGACTAAACTGTGTGAATGTCTGTATCAGTCTGTCAGTTGGTGTGTAAGCGGCTGCATGGGTTGGTGAGTAGCTACATGAGTGTCTATATGGGTTATTGATTTGTTGTCTGAGTATCTGTATGGGTGCCTGAGTGTCTGTGTTGGTGGGTGGGGGGTGTGACTCTGTGCATAGATGTGTGAGTGGATGATTCACTGAGTGTATGGGCCCAAGAGTGCATCTGTGATGGAGTGTATGGGTGGGTGAGTGTGTGTATGGGTGTGTTGCTAAATTAATGGATGTCTCAGTAGTATATGTGTGAGTAACTACATATGTAAAAGGCAGTATATGTCAGTGTTGGAGTATATAAATGACTATATGTGAGAGCGAGTGATTGTGAGAGTGGCTGTATGCATGAGTGTGTGCTTGTATCAGTGATTGTATAAGAGAGTAAGTATGTGTTAGTATCTTTATGAATAAGTGAGGTGGTGTGTGTATAACTGTATAGGTGAGTAAATAGGTGATGTTTTTCATGACTGACTAGGTGTGTGTGTAACTCTATGAATGAGTGACGGTGTGTGAGTGTTTGTATAGGTGTATGAGTGCAAATGATAGTGCTGTATTGATGAGTGATTGCATGTATGAGTGACTGAGTGGATGTGTATGTAGACCTAGGAATCAGTGAGTGGGAATTTAGTAACGGGTATTGGTGTGTCTATGGTTTCGAAGATGTTAGTCTGTATTTTAGACTGGGTGTATCAAAGGTTATGTTAGGGTATGAGGAGGTGTATCAGATTATCACATGGATGTTGTCATCAGTGATGTCATTTGAGATGTCATCAGTGATGTCACTGATCATGTCAAGAATGATGTAATGTGTGATGTCATCAGCAGTGCATTGCGGCGGCACAAGTTATAGTTAGCTGAACTAACTATAACAGCCAAAATTCTCTGGTTTTGTATGAGTGAAATGTCCAACTAACTGTAGCGTCCCTGAAACCTGTGGTTTTTTCAGTGAATTTCTATGGTTTTTTAAATGCTCATTTCTAACTATACCGTCCCTGAAACCTATGGTTTTTTCATTGAATTTCTAAGGTTTTTTAAATGCTAATTTCTAACTATACCTACAGATGTATGACATGTGCAGAAAGAGGAAGAAAGGCGCAGAAAGAAGCAAGAGATATGCAGAAAGAACCAACAGAGGTGCAGAAAGAGGCCTTGTTGCAAGTCATCCTGTGTGTCAGGACTCCAAAAGATGGCTTAACAGTAGCGGGCACAGTGTTGGGCGGAGGTCATGGACCAGGAGAAAGAGTACGGGCCAGAGGCAATGGCTGGACCAGGTTGAATCGGAAAAGGAGTCTAAAGATGGACGCCGCCTTCTAATCATCGCGGCGGTCTAGTGTATTTCTTCCCCACAGGTGCTCAGAGGCAGTTAGAGGCGCGCGCGCTGGAACAAACGCGCACTTCACCAGAGAATTCACGACGTACGCAGGGTTAATCTATCTCTCCACAGAATTAGTGTAGAGAATATTTCGTCGGGCTTTCGTCCGGTTTTCGTTCGCTACCTCCGTCAGAAGTAGTTAGGAAAGAAAACAGTTAGAGTTCATACAGAGTATATTGCCAACAAGGAGAAGTTTGCTGAAGCGACAGTTGGTGGCGCCTCTTCCAAGTGATAAACCAAGGCTGGTGTAAGAAACTCGTCGAAGAATATCCTGGGCTGAAAAGAAGTTATAAGCTAAGTGATCTATAGAATTGATAGAAGATGTCAAGACATATGTGAATATTGTAAATAATATAGACTTGGATAGAACGAACAGAAAGATAAGAAATACGTCAAAATTCCTGCAAGAAAAGGGAAGAACGTTAAGGCATATCTGAGAGGGAAATACGGTGCAGCTAGAAAGGTCTTAGACTACAACTAGCAAGGAAGTCAGTAACATTTATGAAGAGTATCTACAGAAAATAAGTACACACACTCAAGTAAGTAGATATACTAATTAAGAGAATAGGAGAGCGTAAGGGTAAATAAGGAAATACTTACATTGAGTGGTATCTTGTTGACAGGTGAACTCCAGAGTGTTATTTTCAAGAGAAAGAAAAGAAATATAGAGGAGAGGCACAGTGCCAGAAACGAAGGGTAGGTTAATATCATAGGAGCAGAATAAATTGGGACACAGTACATGTAGGATAAATGTATAACTTGATGCTTGATTTCTAGATTCTCTCAGTTGACACGCAGTCTGCGGATAGAACTAAGAAGCAGACGTAAGAGAGAGAAGACCGTTTCAGGACCAGTCTCTTCTTGTTTATTGTTTTATCCACTCCCCTTTCCCCCCCCGGGGGTAGATTTGAGGGTCTAGATATTTAACTGGCCCGCAGAAATATCCTTGAAGGGGAGTTGGGAATCAGCATCTCTGTTCCTGTGCAAGACATCAGAAAGAAGAATCTTGTGGCCTTGACAGAGTGAAGTGCCCACGTTTTTTTAACTTGCACCTGAGCAGAGATGGCTGAAGGAATAAATTTACAAACCTTAGGAGTAGTGTTAGAAACAATATAGAAGGAGTTGGTGGCAGTAAGAGAGGAAAATCAGAATCTTAGACAGGAGGTGGTCAATTCAAGAAAGGAAACAGCAGAACTAGATCAAACATTGAGACAACCACTTAGTACAGGACGAGAAACTTTAGACCCTCCTATTGAAGGCCCAAGTAGGATAGCAACACAAGTAATTCATTCTCTGTCCCCGGTTATACCATTAGCCCCCCCAGAGCGATTTAGTGGAGACCCACAAAAGGCGCAGATATTCATCACACAGTGTTCACTACACTTCATGTGTCGCCCTTCAATTTTCCCAGATGCGCAGTCAAGAGTGGCCTTCGTGCTGTCGTACTTAAGTGGAGATGCGGCGTCCTGGTCTATGCCCTTGGTTTCCCGGGATGATCCCCTGCTGCATAATTACGAAACTTTCAAACAAGAATTTCTTCGGATCTTTGACAGACGAAGAATCTCTCAAGTGGTTGATAATGAATTACTAGACTTAAGGCAAGGAAACCGAGATCTAGTGGCATATTTAGCACAGTTTAATAAGCTGGTTGTGGAGACTGACTGGCCGGAGAGTAAAAGAGCTGCAGTCTTTTACAGAGGTTTGAAGGATGAAATCAAAGATGTGTTGGCGCAAATTCCGAATCGACCCACCGAAATTTCAGAGCTGGTAGACCTGGTTTTAGAAATAGACTTCCGTCAAGGAGAGAGAAAGGGAGAAAAGAGAAGAGACTTTAAAACAATGACCCCACGGTTTGACAGGGCTCGGTCAGAAGGTATCAAGATTGCGGACGGACAAATGGTTTCGGAACCAATGCAAATAGGAACAATAAGGGGTCCGTTGACCAAGGAAGAAAAGGAAAAGAGAAGAACAGGCAATTTATGCATGTACTGCGGCTCCAGTGGACACTTCGTTAGGGGGTGTCCGAAGAAACCAAAGACTCCCTTCAAGCCGAAGGAAAACTTGCAGCACCACCTGTAGCGGAAGTTGGACCGGTGGATGCTAATGAAAAATCAACTCCGACAGAACATCAAGTAGCGAATACCCTGCAATCATCTGCCCCACACTTGATCTTATCTATGGTGATTAAGTTCCGGCAAGTAACCTTGACTGAGGTTTCGGTAATGATAGATTCCGGAGCCACCGGAAACTTCTGTGACTTAAAATTTGCGGCCAAGGTAGGGTTACGAGCAATATTAAAATCTAGGGGCGAACCCGTCCGGGCTGTGGACGGAACGAATCTCTCCTCCGGACCCATAGTGAGCCATACAGAGCAAGTGCAGCTAATTTCCAGCGACGGACACCAAGAAGTGATTCAGTTCAATTTAATTGACGCACCCCAGTTTCAACTTATCTTAGGCCTACCCTGGCTTACAGAGCACAACCCAACAATCAATTGGAGCTCCAGGACAATAGTAATGGACTCGGAATACTGCAAGAAGAATTGTTTTGAGACAAAAGAAAAAACCAATGGGAGTAATCCAGCTCATTCCTTATGTATGACTGCAGCGTCTGTTTGCGTGATTAATTCCCAAGAAATTCCACCAGAGTATCGAGATTTTGAGGATGTGTTCAACGAAACGGAAGCAGAGCAATTGCCACCTCATCGGGTGTATGATTGTAAGATAGACCTGGAACCAGGCTCTAATCTACCTTGCAGTCGAGTTTATGCTTTAACAGAAAAAGAACATTGTCATTTAAAAGAATACTTAGATAAATATCTGGCAAATGGTTTCATCAGGCCATCGCAATCTCCTGTGTCTTCGCCTTTATTTTTCGTGCCAAAGAAGGAAGGAGATTTGAGAACTTGTATTGATTATCGCGCGATAAACAGGATCACCAAGAAAAATAGGTACCCCCTTCCACTCATTTCCGTCCTATTGGATCAGGTAAAAGGAGCACAGATATATACCAAACTCGACCTTAGAGGAGCTTACCATCTGGTCCGTATGCGTGAAGGAGATGAGTGGAAGACGGCATTTAGAACGAGATTTGGATTATTTGAATACCAAGTCATGCCGTATGGGCTCTGCAACGCTCCGGCTGCTTTTCAACATTTTATAAATGACATCCTCCATGAAAACATTGATCAGTGTGCAATTGTGTACATTGATGATATTCTGATTTACTCATCCGACAAGAGTAAGCATCGAGGGGAAGTGAGAGGAGTTCTACAGAAGCTCCGAGAAAACAAGCTGTTTGTGAAACTAGAAAAATGTGTGTTCAACGTTTCCCAGGTGGAGTTTTTGGGCTTTGTCCTCTCACCAACCGGAATAAATATGGACGAACGGAAAATCAAGGCAGTGGTCGATTGGAAATCTCCCGAAAGTGTTAAGGAAGTTCAGAGCTTCATAGGGTTCGCAAATTTCTACAGAAGGTTTATAAGTGAATACTCACGGAAGATACTTCCTCTTACAAAACTACTCTGGAAGGGAGTTCACTTTGATTGGACAGAAGAAACTGAAGAGGCCTTTAAATCCCTGAAGAAAGACTTCACCACAGCACCAATACTTTTACATGCTGATCCTTCAGAACCATTCTATGTTGAAACAGATGCTTCCGATTTAGCAGTCGGGGGAGTGCTATCCCAACGACACAAGGAAACTGGCCAGTTGCATCCGGTTGCTTACAGATCAAGAAAATTGACGTCAGCAGAAGTGAATTGCACTATAACGGAGAAGGAGTTATTGGCCATTAAAGACGCCTTTAAGGAGTGGCGACACTACCTCATGGGAGCCAGGCATCTAGTGACAGTTTTTACGGATCACCGAAATTTAAAATTTCTGAAATCAGCTAAGACACTAACTCCAAGACAACTTCGATGGTCATTGTACTTTGCCGATTATGACTTTGTAATCACCTACCGACCTGGGGCTCAGAACGGGAAGGCTGATGCCTTATCCAGACTAGGAACCAATAACCAAAAGAGCAACACAGAAAATCAAACTATAATTCCAAGTACCAGAATCATTGGCGCCATCACTTCGATTGACCTGAAGGAACAAATAACCGAAATCATGAGTCCAGAAGAAATGCAAGGATGGGTTGAAGAGGGCGCTGGAAGAGAGATCCAACATCAATTGCCGTATTTTAAAGGAGCCTTGTATTTGCCTACCAAAGAGTTACAAAACCAGGCGCTGTACGAGTGTTACGATGCTCCTTTAGCGGGGCATAAAGGAGAAGCGAAGACTGAAGAATTAGTTAAAAGACTTTATTGGTGGCCTCAGATGACCAGGGATGTGGAAAAGTACGCAAAGACCTGCGAAATCTGCGCTCAGGGAAAATCTGAACGGCAAGCCCCTAAGGGGTTTTTACAACCCTTGCCTACACCATCTTTTCCATGGCACACAGTTACATTAGACCTCATTGTAGATTTGCCTCTTAGTCAAGGTTTCAACACCATCCTAGTGGTGGTGGACACATTTACTAAGAGGACACATTTCACGGCTCTAAAAGGGGTTCCCACAGCTAAACAACTTGCTAGACATTTCAGTACACAGATTGTGAAAATTCATGGCATCCCGAGGGTAGTTATTACAGATAGGGGTGCACAATTCGTATCTCATTTTTGGAAGGCTTTTCTGAAAGGGTTGGGAATCGAAGCTAGGTATTCAACCAGTTATCACCCAGAGACAGATGGCCAAACAGAAAGGGTGAACCAAGAACTAGAGCAGTACCTAAGATTGTTCCTGTTAAAACAAGAAGGAGAGTGGGCAGATTATTTATGGGCAGCTGAGTTTGCACACAACAATGCCAGGAATGTCTCTACAGGCTATTCTCCATTTTACCTGAATTATGGCCGACATCCAAATTTCACTATAGGGCAGACTGATATTCAAGTTCCAGCTGTAGAAGACCTAGTATCACACTTAAAACAAGTCCACCAGACGGTCATACAAAATTTAGAACAGGCTAAGAAAAAATATAAGACCTATGCAGATAAAAAGAGACGTGAGGGCCCTCCCTTAGAGGCAGGTGATTGTGTTTGGTTAAGTACAAAGAACCTACGGTTAAAAGGTAACAGAAAATTTCAACCTAGATTTATAGGGCCTTATCGGATAGAAGAAAAGATGTCTCACGTTACCTATCGGTTAAAACTGCCCACCAAATTGAAGGTTCATCCAGTTTTTCATGTGTCCTTGTTGAAAAAGGCTCCACTGGAACTGCGAAAAAATTTGCCTCCGAAACCCATTCCATTAGAATCTGGAGTAGAATTTGAAGTCAAGGAGATTTTAGATTCAAAAGAGGTAAAAGACAAACTGTACTATTTAGTTGACTGGAAGGGCTATGGGCCAGAGGAGCGATCTTGGGAATTGGAGTCAGATATCCATGCTCCAAGATTAGTTAAATCCTTTCATCAAAGATTTCCTACAAAGCCACGATTGGGAGGACCTCCTTTGTTGGGGGGTACTGTCAGGACTCCAAAAGATGGCTTAACAGTAGCGGGCACAGTGTTGGGCGGAGGTCATGGACCAGGATAAAGAGTACGGGCCAGAGGCAATGGCTGGACCAGGTTCAATCGGAAAAGGAGTCTAAAGATGGCCGCCGCCTTCTAATCATCGCGGCGGTCTAGTTTATTTCTTCCCCACAGGTGCTCAGAGGCAGTTTGAGGCGCGCGCGCTGGAACAAACGCGCACTTCACCAGAGAATTCACGAAGTACGCAGGGTTAATCTATCTCTCCACAGAATTATTGTAGAGAATATTTTGTCGGGCTTTCGTCCGGTTTTCGTTCGCTACCTCCGTCGGAAGTAGTTAGGAAAGAAAACAGTTAGAGTTCATACCGAGTATATTGCCAACAAGGAGAAGTTTGCTGAAGCGACAGTTGGTGGCGCCTCTTCCAAGTGATAAACCAAGGCTGGTGTAAGAAACTCGTCGAAGAATATCCTGGGCTGAAAAGAAGTTATAAGCTAAGTGATCTATAGAATTGATAGAAGATGTCAAGACATATGTGAATATTGTAAATAATATAGACTTGGATAGAACGAACAGAAAGATAAGAAATACGTCAAAATTCCTGCAAGAAAAGGGAAGAACGTTAAGGCATATCTGAGAGGGAAATACGGTGCAGCTAGAAAGGTCTTAGACTACAACTAGCAAGGAAGTCAGTAACATTTATGAAGAGTATCTACAGAAAATAAGAACACACACTCAAGTAAGTAGATATACTACTTAAGAGAATAGGAGAGCGTAAGGGTAAATAAGGAAATACTTACATTCGGTGGTATCTTGTTGACAGGTGAACTCCAGAGTGTTATTTTCAAGAGAAAGAAAAGAAATATAGAGGAGAGGCACAGTGCCAGAAACGAAGGGTAGGTTAATATCATAGGAGCAGAATAAATTGGGACACAGTACATGTAGGATAAATGTATAACTTGATGCTTGATTTCTAGATTCTCTCAGTTGACACGCAGTCTGTGTATAGAACTAAGAAGCAGACGTAAGAGAGAGAAGACCGTTTCAGGACCAGTCTCTTCTTGTTTATTGTTTTATCCACTCCCCTTTCCCCCCCGGGGGTAGATTTGAGCGTCTAGATATTTAACTGGCCCGCAGAAATATCCTTGAAGGGGAGTTGGGAATCAGCATCTCTGTTCCTGTGCAAGACATCAGAAAGAAGAATCTTGTGGCCTTGACACTGTGCCCCCAACTTTTTGCTGACGGGCACTGGTGGTAACTGACTTTAACTAATCGGGCCTAGAGCCAGTGCTATACTAAAAGACACTTAGAATACAGTGAAAACACCTACATACACTAGGGAACGCTATGCGTTGGGGTACCCCTGTGATTGGCATGACCTCCTCTGTAAGGCCCTAGTACATAATGGAGCAGGGGGATTAAAACTACATCTAAGTCAGAGGTGCAGAAAGATGCTTCTTTAAGTAGTAGTCACGTTTGCAGTGTGGTAGAGAAAGAGTGCTGGACCTCTGACCAGCGCTCAGGAATTCCACAGCGTAGGACTTACATGAGGTACCAGGAGGGCTTCTTGGCCCCCAAAGTCCCTCAGGAGTAAAATGAACTTCATCCCCCATCCCGTAGTCTGCCATGAGGCACAAGCTGCCCCCTTCCCCATTGCCAATTTGGGCCCTGGAGACTGCCACCTCCCAAGGGTGAAGTAAATTCATGAAAGGTGGAGGGAATCCCACAGCCCTCCTCCCGGGCCATATTCGACCCAGGAAATACCACCTCCCTGGAGCGTGGCCAAATTTAAACTGGGAGGAGGAACATGCAGCTTTCCTCCAGGGCTGTTTTCAGCCCCAGAACCCCCACCTCCCTAGGGTAGGCCCTAGAAGAACCAAGGAGAGGGGGCCGCATACCCCCCTCCTGGAGCCATTAATGGCCCTGGGGACTGCCACTCCCCAAGGCAGGAGTCCTACATCCGAGGATGCGCACTCCCAGGACATAGCTGTTTGCTCTTACTTGGCGGGAGCTTTGATAGCTCCTGCCAAGTGAGAGCCGCCAGTAAGATCACTCCCGGCGGGAGCAGGGAAACTGCTCCCGCCTGCTGGGAGCAGACTTTTCATCTTTCTTCCTGCTGGCTGTTAAGTGGGCAGGAAAACAGATGAAAAATTTGATCCCACACACAGAAAGCAGCATTTTATGCTGCTCCGTATGTGTGGGAGCAATGCCGGTATGCCGCTGACCGCGCCTTCTACTTGCCCGGCTAAGAGCAGGTACTGCAGAGATAGGGGCTCTAACCAGCAGGAGCTATAGCTGCCATGGTTAGAAATGGGCGAACAAACAACCCGCGCAAAGCTTTGAAAATGTTTGCAATGTGCATCATGCAGCACACATCACATAAAATATGATATGATTTATAACATACCCAAAGAGTGCATTGCTTTAACATGTGGAAACTGATATTAATACTGCACATATGGCATGGCACTGAGAGGTACTTGTTCAAAGTGCTCGTTTGTAAACATTTCTTAAACAGTGCGAAGAGCCCTTGCAGCCAGATGTTCAGGACAGGAGGAGAGAATGTGGCATTAGGCCAGAGCTGCCGACTATGGAGCTGGGAAACGGGGTTTGAGTCTCGGCACTGACACAACATCCTGTGATCTTGGGCATATCGCGTAATATTCTTGTTCCTACAAAAACAAATAGGCCCCTGTGTAAAGTAAATGGAGTTCATGTAAAACGATCTAATAATACATTCAGGTGGTGTTTGCGCTATATAAAACTGCATTAAAAAAAGGAGATGCAGCCAGTAACAGGGTTTATAAAATACTCAAAGAGTGTATTTCTTTAACATGTGTAAACTTTGATATTAATACCCCACATTACGGCATGACACTAAGAGGTACTTGTTCAAAGAGCCCTTGCAGGTGGAGGTTCAGGACAGGAGGAGAGGACCTGGTGTTACAGCCAGAGCTGCCAGTTATGGAGCTTGGAAACTGGGCTCGAGTTTCGGCATCAGCACAACATCCTGTGATCTAGGGCAAACCACTTAATCTTCTTGTTCCAACAAAAATGAATGTGTCCTTGTGTAAATGAACTGTCTCTCATGTAAAGCACTCTTTCGGCATCAGCACAACATCCTGTGATCTTGGGAAAATCCCCCATCCTCCCTGTTCCTACAAAACGAGTGTGTCCTTAGGTAAAGTAACTGGCGCCCACGTAAAGTGCTCTAATGATGCATTCAGTTGGCGTTGGCGCTATATAAAATGATTTGGTAAAGAAGGGGACCCCTACAATGAACAATAAGACTTGCTAGCTGAAGGGAAATATTACAATTCGGGTAAAGGTAACGGCTAAATGCAAGTTGAACACTTATATACAGCATGCCAGGCCACACATTTCTGTATCTTATTCGTCTAGAGACACAGTGAAATACATTCAAATGGGCATATACATATGACAGAGACCGTCAATATATATTTTATATCACAAAATATTTTTATTCAAGGTATTTTATTGATGACAATACTATTTCTACGTGCATCAAATATATAAATATATGTACATTTGTTTATATTGTTAATCTCAATTCTATAAGGATCATATACATGATTATATGCCAATAAAGGGACAAATACATACAAACTTATATATGACAGAAATTGTAGAAAACAATATAATACAACAAAATTAAAATGCACAAAAGATTGATAGGTTATGGAACAGTTCAAAGGCTGGCTGTAGATGAAATCTACGCGTGTTTCGGCGTGTGTGCCTTTGTCAGGAAAACCCATCTCAACTTTTTCTTCAACAAAATTAACAATGAACAACGTGTAAATATATATGCGTATAACTGGGCCTGAAACGGAAGCTTATTATTAATTAAGCGCAGATCATGCTTCTAGAATAGATCTTCAGTGCTGACGGTTCTAAAGGAATTACATGCACATGTGTTTTATATATATATATATATTCACTTAAAAAACCATAGGTTTCACACATGTTATAGTTAGCTTGGCATTTCCCTCGTAAAAAACCAATGAAATTCCCCCGTTATAGTTAGTGCAGGCAACTATAACTCACGCGACCGCAATCCTCTGCTGATGACGTCAGATATTACATCACTGTATTTAGACACTTATTTACCCATGTCTTCTTCCATTCATCTTTAGCTATACATATATTACATTTTTTTTTTTTTCAGAATGACACATATGTCATCAGTGATGTAATATCTGACGTCATCAGCAGAGGATTGCGGTCACGTGAGTTATAGTTGCCTGCACTAACTATAACGGGGGAATTTCATTGGTTTTTTACGAGGGAAATGCCCAGCTAACTATAACATGTGTGAAACCTATGGTTTTTTAAGTGAATTTGCAAGGTTTTTTAAATGCTAATTCCTAACTATAACGTGTGTGAAACCTATGTTTTTTTCAGTGAATTTGTACGGTTTTTTAAATGCTAAGTTATGTATTTATTAATATATTTTTTTAAACAAAACTTTTTCACGGCGCGCGCACGTTGCGCTTCGCTCGCCGCAAAGCAACTTTACGCAGTGTGCACCCGGTGCACTTCGCTCGCCGCAAAGCAACTTTACAAAGTACGTGCCGTGCACGCACGGAGCGCTTCGCCACCAAGGGCCAAATACATTTTTTTTTCCGATAAATCGCGGAGTGCGCGCACGCTGCGCGAACTTCGCAGTATCTTTTCCATTTTGGGTGATGCGCGCAGGGTGCGCGCACTCGGCGATTTTTCGAAAAAAAAATAAATTGTTTTTTGGCCCTTGGGGGTCCTTCGGGAAACCCTGACCACGGCTAGGGGGTCAGGAACTGTCCACCTTGCCCCCTTTTCACGTTCTCCACATTTGTTTTTCACCCCCTCAGAGTGCGAGAGACAAAATGGCGGCCGACACTTCCTGGTTTCGACCGATTCGAATGTTTACTAAGATCTAACAACCAATCAGAATTGCGCTCGCGCACGGCAAGGTACAGATATATATATTGATTTAAATGCTATTTTCTCTGGAAATACTGAACAGATTTACACCAAACCTGCAAAAGGCACTTCATGGACCTTATGGCTACCTCTCTGCCAAATTTCACGTAATTCTGTTCAGCCGTTCGGGCTGTAGCTGCGACTAAAGTCCCTATGGAAAAATCCATGGGGAAAACGCGTTTTGGGACCCCCCTTTTTCTCGGCCCCCACTTGATGAATCACCCCGAGACTTTTTAGGGTAGGAGTAGGAGCGGAGCGGAGCGCCCCATTAGTTTTGAAAATTTCGCGAGGATTCGTCAATCGGCGCCAAAGTTATTCAAAATACAATTTTGAGATTTCCTATGGAAACTCGGTCCTAACTATAACTATCTACTGGCGACCGCCAGTAGATAATATATATTCACTGAAAAAACCAGAGGTTTCACACACGTTATAGTTAGGAATTAGCATTGAAAAACCCTTGCAAATTCACTTAAAAAACCATAGGTTTCACACATGTTATAGTTAGCTGTACATTTCACTTGTAAAAAACCAATGAAATTCCACGTTATAGTTAGATCAGGTAACTATGACTTGCGCGCCCACAATGCACTGCTGATGACGTCACATATTACATCACTCATGACATGGTCAGTGAAATCACTCATGACATCAATGATGACATCTGAAATGACACATTGTGGATTGCGGTCGCGCAAGTTATAGTTACCTGATCTAACTATAACGTGGAATTTCATTGGTTTTTTACGAGTGAAATGTACAGCTAACTATAACATGTGTGAAACCTATGGTTTTTTAAGTGAATTTGCAAGGTTTTTTAAATGCTAATTCCTAACTATAACGTGTGTGAAACCTCTGGTTTTTTTCAGTGAATTTCAAAGGTTTTTTAAATTGCTAAGTTATGTATGTATTATTATTTTTTTTATATATTTATTTTACAATAAACTACGTATTAAAATTTTTTTAAAAATGTATTTTATTTTTTGGGGGGTTTTTCACCATGCGCGTACGGTGCGCGCACCCCCACGATTTAAAAAAAAAAAAATTAAAATGTTTTTTCTGCCTTCGGGGTCCTTCAGGGGCCCCCTGACAAAGGCTAGGGGGTCAGGAACTCTCTACCCTGCCCCCTTTTCACGTTCGCCACCTTCCTTTTTCACTCTCGCACTGAAAACAAACAAAATGGCGGCCGACACTTCCTGATTTCGACCGATTCGAACGTTGACTAACATGTAACCACCAATCAGAATTACGCTCACGCACGTTAGGGTGCTCGTACGGTGCTCGCAAGGTGCGCGCACGGTGCGCGGCTATAGATATGTATGTGCTTTTAACTGCAATTTTCTCAGGAACTACTGAACAGATTGACCCCATATATGCAAATGGCACATCCCTGAGCTGAGGACTACCTCTCTGCCAAATTTCAAGTAATTCTGTTCAGCAGTTCGGGCTGTACCTTGGACTAAAGGTCCCTATGGAAAATTGCATGGGGAAATCGCGTTTTGGGACCCCCCTTTTTTCTCAGCCCCCGCTTGACGAACCCCCCCGAGACTTTCAGGGTAGGAGCGGAGCGCCCCACCTATTTTGAAAATTGCGCGAGGATTCGTCAACCGGCGCCAAAGTTATTCCAAATAGAATGTTGCGGATTTCCTATGGAAACATGGTCCTAACTATAACTATCTACTGGCGACCGCCAGTAGATAATATATGTACAAGGATATACCGATGAGGCTAGAATTAAAGTAGTGTTAGAAACAGTCATTGCTTATCAAATGAGGATGTAAATGTGTGCTACCTTCACCAAAGCAATAGAGAAGAAAACCCTATATTCCCAAAGTAATAACCATGAGGATGTTAAAAGGCTATTAAAAAACAATGGTTGGGCCAAATGTCACCTATGTATTGGAGGTTTTATGTATAATATCTGCCTCCTATATTATTATAGCTTGATTTAATTTCATAACAGGGTACATTAGCACCATGGTGTTAAGCAAATCACGGTCACCAATAGTTTAAAAAAGGAGGGTGGGTACCTTTAATATATATAATCAGAATTTAAGGCAGTGGCGGTGCGTCCATTGGGGGCATTCGGGCGTTGCCCCACCAATGCCACGGGCCCACGGCCCCATTTAGAAATCGTTCTACTTCTGACGCTAATTCCAGCAATCAGGACTCCTGATTGGAAAGGAATTAGCGTCAGAAGTAGAACGAGGGACGCTGAAGGGGGTGGGGCTGCAGCAGTACTCAGGGTGAGTGACAGTGCAATAGTGCGCATGTTTGTTTTTGGGCTAGTCATTTTTAAGACCAGCCCGAACATGCGCACTAAGCCTTCCCCTTAGGAGAGCGAGGGTTGCTTCATTCGCAGGCCCCGGTCTCCTAAAGGGCAGAGAGCTACCCTGCTCCAGGCCAATCCTGGCGCTGCTGGACTCTGGAGCAGCGTCTGGATTGGCTGAGAGTCTGAAATGGCTTGTCAGCCACTCATGCAGAAGACGACGGTGAAGACGCCAAATGCGCACCCCGGCCCAGAAGCAGGCAGCAGAGGTGGCGGACCCGGTCATGTAATTTTAAGCTTCTTCTTTGTATTTTATTTTCAAACCCCTGCGGCACCCCACCCCCTGTGCAAGACCCCCCTTCCACCCTGCGCGAGACTCCTCCACGAGTATTGTGAGCCGCAACTGCTCTAGTCTGCAGGGATCTCTGTTATGCACAGTGAAAATGTGTGGCTTCGGATTTTGTTGAGGTACACTCAAATCCAGAGGTGGATGAGTTCCCCATCATTTTGTTTCACTGATTCTAAATGTTGTAAGGTTCAGGGGTACACCGAGTGAATGTTTTAGTGTTCTGTTAATTGACTGCAGGTTTTGGAGTGGTGCATTGTTTGGTACCCACTTAGATACAATATCCCGCCTACATACAAGCTGTGAGACCTTGTTTGTATGTATATGTGCAGGGTAGATGATTTGAGGTAGATGTGAGGTTTGAGTTCTAGATGTGTGCCCTGGTACCTCGATTGGGGTACTGTATTCCTGTCTGAAGAAGGTGAGGTGTTAGGGGTACAATGATGCATAGTTACTTTTCTATGTGCATATTCATATCCTTAGTGGCTCATGAATAGATTGTGATATTTTGATCGTAATAGATTAATTGCTTGACTTTATCTACATGCGTTTAGGTGTAGAGGTGTCACCTCCTGAACGCATGTGCAGAGTGGGAAGTTGCACATTCGTTGTTGCATACAAACGAAGTGCAGAGTCCGTCACTCAGCAAGGTCGAGTAATAGCTTGGTTGTGTCTCAGGAGTGTGCATGTGTGTTATGTAGAAGCACGTTTTCCTGTGTCTATTTTTTGGAGTTTTAGGTTCCATGCCTTTAATTTCTTGGGTTAAATGTGTATCTGTGCTGAATTATATTATATTTGAGTCCTGTGGTATGAGACCTTATCTGCGTTGCAATGTTATGCCGTGTCTGCCTCGTTCTTTTAAAACAGGAAGGTGTATTGCGGGATGTGTGTGTTGTTTGTGCTGAGCATTTGCCAATGAATTCCTTAGCTCTGGTAAAGAAAGCAGTATTGCATGGAAAGTAATTTGTGCTGTGTGGCGTCATTCACTTGCTGGAGACAGGAGGCTGGGATGGAATAATGTGATATCACCAGTGGGGTTTATATGTGCCAAAATATATACTGCGTCTGTATCTGAGCTGAGAACATTTGTATCTGACCTTGTCCTGCCTCCTTCATGCAAGTATAATCATTGTACTGAAAGATAAAGAGAGGCTGAGAGACCCTTGTGGTCAGAACTTATCGCTGCTAGGCTTGTGTCCCATGTATGCATTGTAGGAGTTTGGGAAGATGGATCCCCTTTGGTTAATCATGAAGCATTTTCGAAACAACACCCCCTGGCCTGGGCCTTATGGATACAATGGATCCTACAGCCCTGGGCGCCATCTTGGTTTTTAAAGGATATCTTGAAACACACTGTTGTGTCAGGCCGACGTGTGCCCTGTGCCTCAGGAGCACGGCGAGCTTGGAGGCAAGACGAAGGCTGCTCCTAGTTAAGCCTTCACTGTCACATCAAATGTTCTCACAAAGTGTCCAAAGATGTTCTTTATCAGCTGTCTGCTTGTTTACTAAGATCTTTCCAACGTAAGTATGTTTAGATAGCATTATTAATGAGTGTAAAGCTGCACGCTCTATTTATAAGACTTATTCTTATAGCCTGTTGCTTGCTCACATTTTACTCACAAAAGCTTATTTGTTGTGTGAGTCATGTCCCGATTGGACTTGCCCTTACACACTCCCAGGGCAGGGAACGTGCATTATTTTTAAACCGTGTGTGTGCTGTGTGCAAGATGGAGGCCAAGCTGATTATATCCATTTTACACTTCAGAGTCTCCATCTAGATCGACCCTTCCTGTCTCCCTCTGTGAACCCTGTCTTCCTGCCCATTCATTTTGTCCAGTGCATGTTTCCTCTGTCCTGGCTGGATAGAACTCATACTTCCTTCATGGTAAATGTGGAAAGATTTTGTCTAGTGGAACTGTTGACTCATGGAAAGGTAGCACAGAAGGTTAATGTGCCTCAAAGAATTTCTAACATGGTTGAACTTATGTGATTCTAACTTACAATTTACCTCAACCTTTAGTACTGCCCAAAAGGGAGTTCTTGGACATCATCATCAAACATGATACAGGGATGCTAGCTGTCGATTTGTACACTAACCAACAGCGTGTAATACATTATTGCATTACGACAGCTTTCACCCGACAGCACAGAAAAACAGTATTCTGTTCGGACAATTTCTGCGATTACGCAGAATTTGTACACGTATTCATGATTTTGATGCAAAGGCAGTGGCCATGAAAGATAATTTCTGGCAAGAGGGTATCCACGCCAATTGGTGCGACACTCATATAAGAGAGCCAGATTCTATGATAGACAACATCTATTAACGAAAACCAAACAAAAGAACACCACAGAACTAGTGTTCGTTACGCGACATTCCATGCTGAATGCACAAATCAGGCAAATAATTTGTTCAAATTGGCAGATTCTGAATGTTAATAAGGAACCAAAGGACAGAATACCAAAGCCCCTATTTGCCTATCGGAAAAATAAAAACTTGAAGGACCTAGTAGTGAGATCACGTATGCCCCAACGACAACAACCAGTACAGAGAAGTATTGTAGGATCTTTACCTGTCAAAGGAAATTTCAAATGTGGTACATGCAAGGTCTGTCCATTAGTACTACAGACGGATACCATACAACTCAATGGAAAGACCATTCATGCAAAGAATATGACAAACTGTAAAACAAAAGATATAATATATCTTTTAATATGCCCCTGCGGTTTAGGGTATGTGGGTGAGACAGCACGCACCCTTAATACATGCGTAACTGAGCATCGCTCAGCAATTCGTACAAATAAAATGTTAGCACCAATGGTGGAACACTTTATGACTTTAACCACACAGAAGAAGACATTAATTGGTTCATTATTAAAAAAAATCTCTCTCAAACAAGGTCAAAGCAGTGAAAATATCAGGAAAAAAAGGGAGGTATAATGGATTTTTACTTTAGAGACCTGTACAAAAGGTCTCAATTTAGAAATACCGTGGGATCAAGCCATTGGGTTTAATTAGTCACAGGCTATCTATCGACCAATAATCAATTATTACAACCATGAACTTAGAACACTCTATTGATCTATAGGTCTATTTACTTATACCTATGTACATATGAGGATATTTCTGTATCTGTTTACAACATTCTTTTTTCTTTTTTTCCTCATTAGGTCCCATGATATTATTCTGTTTTTTTTCCCTGCCCGTTATCAATAATAATCATCTGGCAATATCCATATATTATTAACTTTATCCCGCTAGTAGTGGCTGCCTTGAGATACTAAACTCTATACCAAGATGTAACCTGTATCTGTACCTGTATTTATGTCCATCTACACGTTATGCAGAGGCATTGCCCTTTGACGTTTTTCGTTTCCACATCTTAAGACATTTAGGATAGTATTGTGACAAGACACTGGATGCTACATAATGTATCACCCAGTTACTTGCATTGAACATCAGGTAGTTTTTAATTACCTCTTTAACCATCCTTCCATGTTTATGAATTTCTGAAAATGAGGTGTAGCACAATCTCGCGATGTTTCCTCACAAGAGTGACGTCTGACGCGTAGCAATCAACTACGGAGACACATAAAATAGCCAAGCTCACCACATTTTTCTTTGCTAACCAAATGCACCACTGTGGTAATTGCTTCATCACCGAGACTAGTAAGTACCCTTATCTAGTGAGACCTCAATAGAAACTTTAGCTATAATACACAATACTCGGCCTCCTAAACAAACGCAAATCAGATTCCTTTTAAATATCATCTATGCCGGGAAATATTCGACTCCCTTCAAACACCATTTGTGCTTGGCATAATTAACGTGTGTAACGCTAGCAGCATAAATGCTTTATGGGGACCCAGGGGGACCTTGGCGCGAGCCGGGTGTCTCCCTGAGCTGATTCGCGTGATGGTACAAGCCATGCAGTGAGATAGGGCAGGTAGGTAGGGTGCGGGGTTAGTTGGGAGGTTATTCATAGGAGGGCGTTGGGCTGGAAAACTCTTACCTGAGGAAAATTAGGCGGTCGTTTTGATTGACGTCGGCTTTATTCTTCTCCAGTCTCAGCGTTAGTGGTGTTTTTATTTATAATGGCTAATAACGCTGCGGTTCAGGAGGAGCTCTGCGTTCTGTGTGAGGCAGAGCGAGAGGATTTGCTGTGCCCCGTTGTTTCTTCATTGCTGCCGTCAGACGGGAGGCACCTGAAGCGAGTGGCGGCGCGGGGAGCGAACGAGGCTGTGGCAGCTTGTCTTCCTTCCAGAGGCCATTCGCAAGTTATTGCCCCCAGCGTTGTGCATTCTCCTGTTCACCCGACAGAACATCGTGGTAGGACTGCCCGTCGGAGCGGTAATCCCAGGCTCCTGTCAGCGTGCTGCTCTTCTGCATCTGCGGCCACGGAGAGGCAGTTGGGGGCGGTCTCAGCTCATCGTGTGGGCCGAGCTAGACGACGCGTCAGCGGTAGGGGCAGCGCTGCATCACGAAGCTTGCATCTTTGAACAGAGGTATCGGTGGGAAGGGGCATGCCTGGTGAGGGTAATTCTTTCTTGTTTTCAGCGTCTCCTTCTCTTGCAAAAAGGGCGTTTTTGGGTGATAAAATGTACCTGTCAAACAGATCTTTTAACATTTCTGGGTCCCGAATTAACATTGCTCCTCCAGTTTCGTCAGTTGGACGCTCTGCAGCCCTGGTTGACTATCCTAGTGATAGTGGGGAGGAGAAAGAGGTTTTTCAAGAAGGGTCCTCTCGCTCCAGTCAAGATGCTGCATCTGGGGATGTTCATTTGACGGGAGCTAAGTTGAGAAAGGTTTTGTCCCAGGCTCCTGTCAGCGTGCTGCTCGTCTGCATCTGCGGCCACGGAGAGGCAGTTGAGGGCGGTCTCAGCTCATCGTGTGGGCCGAGCTAGATGGCGCATCAGTGGTAGGGGCGGCGCTGCATCACGAAGCTTGCATCTTTGAACAGAGGTATCGGTGGGAAGGGGCATGCCTGGTGAGGGTAATTCTTTCTTGTTTTCAGCGTCTCCTTCTCTTGCAAAAAGGGCGTTTTTGGGTGATAAAATGTACCTGTTAAACAGATCTTTTAACATTTCTGGGTCCCGAATTAACATTGCTCCTCCGGTTTCATCATTTGGACGCTCTGCAGCCCTGGTTGACTATCCTAGTGATAGTGGGGAGGAGCAAGAGGTTTTTCAAGAAGGGTCCTCTCGCTCCAGTCAAGATGCTGCATCTGGGGATGTTCATTTGAGGAGAGCTAAGTTGAGAAAGGTTTTGTCAGATACAGTTGTGACTCCTATGCCAATGGGCCCCCCTGGGACAAAATACGCTTTTACTCATGCTTCAACAGATAACATGGGTCAGGTTGTTCCTTCTGCTTTAGCTTTGGGTGATGATGTCTCAGTAGTGACGCCTGATTTTGAAAAGGGGTCCCTCGAGGTCAATGGACATTTGCTGGGGGATCAGTTTATTATCTCATCAGACATTGTCTCCATTTTCCCAGCATCTCGCCCCCCCCCCCCCCATTGTCACCCTCAGGTTGAGTTTGATTCTTCGTTTGGTCCTCAACGTGGTCAGTGGGTGTGAGTTGAACCTTCTGCTCCTGAATCGTCTGAGGTGGGCGGTTTCACGCACTTTTCTGGTCATGGTAAGTCATCAGCTTCTGGCAAGAGCGGCGAGAAGTCTACATCGCATACAGTTCATCAGTCAGCACATGGTTTTCCCCGTAAGACATTTACAAAGCAGGTTGCGGCTTTTGGTAACATAGCATCTTCACAAAGCGGATCAGGTGCGGATTTTGGTGTTGCGGCCGGGCTCTCTGATCGGAGGCCTGTGACCAATTGGGAAGTTTACGATGGTGGGGTGGGAGATGGTGAAATGCCGGGTACAAGCAGTGATGTCTCTGAATTTTCAGATGTACATGGGGGTCGAGGTTTGGAGTATGATGATGGGAATGAAGATGGAGTTTTCAAAAGGGATTTGGATGGTAATACATTTATTTCTGAGCATGTTCATGTTTTGTCACAAAAGGTGTCAGGAAAATCAATTCTGCTAGTATATTACAGAAGTCAAGTGCGGATTTTGCAACGGATCAAGAGGGGCGTCACGGTTATTGGCTTCGTGACGATCCTCAGGAGTTTCAAAAGCGTGCTGCTCAGCTAACGTCAGGTAAGCTTCATTGGTGGGCTGCTTGGTCACAACCTTTGGGGGACAAGCATAGTTCGGGCTCTGTGGGGGTTGGTGAGTCAAATGCAAATGATGTGTTGGTTTTTGGGAATAGTGGGGGCGTGGTGGACATATCTAATCAACCATCTGTTTCTGGTAGCGCGGATAGTTTACTCAAAACGCCTATTTTTGTTAAACAGGTTGCTAATTTTGGTGCTGCTGGTTCAGGGTAGGAGTTGGTTACGGCTAGTATTCATCAGAAGCTTCCGTATATGAGTTTAGCTATGTCCTTGGGTATACATCTGTCAGATAACACCAAGAACAGAATTTGGCAGCATGAATTTGTCGATGTCTTTAAACTCCTTCATAGAGACATTCAAGCCAGGGAAGGGTCCAAAGAGGAAGAATGGGAACTTTCTAGGCCTCCCAGGGTTCCGAAGTCTATTGAAAATTGGACTGCGGTCTTTTTGATATACGCTAGTGTTTATTAGAGGTATCAAGACATTGTTTAAATACATGGACACTATTCGTAAAGCACACCTGCAGTTTGGGGGTATGCATGGCTCAATTACGATGAAGAATTTAGAGATAGGGTCAGTATGTTTAATGATAAACCTTGGGGTGAAGTGGATCAGGAGTTTTGGTTACAGTGGATGTCCTCCACTCAGCCGCCTGCGCCGATTCATACTGCAAGTGGTCTGCATATCACGTATCGGCCCTTTCTACCTCGCCCCGCCCAAGTTGGGGTGGGGGGTGCAAGTAGAGGACATTTGCCTACACCAAGTGCCAGCTGGAATTTTAATCGAGGCTCATGCACCAGGCAATTCTGCAGGTTTAAACACGAGTGCTCCCAATGTGGCGTTAAACATGCCATCACCCAATACTTCACTAAACTGACTTACGGGGGTCAAGGAAGTTTTCAAAGAGGTGGCGGTGCATTCCCTCAATTTATGTCAAAGGGCTCATACCCCAATTAAACTGCGGCTGTTGATACCTTGGTTGGAGGTGTATCCTGATTTCGAAGCTGCGTCTAAATTGTTTTGGGGTTTTAAAGAGGGCTTCAAGATCTTCTATCAAGGACCACGTTATCACCGTTGGTCTGACAACTTAAAATCTGCCAAAGAACTACCTCATGTGGTGCAACAGAAATTGGAGGCTGAATTGCAAGCTGGTCGTATAGCGGGTCTTTTAGTCAATGCCCGTAAACATTTTTTATAATATCTCCTTTGGGAGTAGTTCCTAAAAAACTGGCTGGTGAATTCAGACTAATTCATCATTCGTCGTGGCCGGAAGGCCAATCTATTAACGATTTTATTTCTTTGCATGATTCCAATGTCTCTTATGCTTCTGTGGATGATGCTTTGAGATTGGTGCAGAAAGTGGGGTCTGGTGCTGAACTGGCGAAATGTGATATTCAATCTGCCTTTCGTTTACTTCCTATCCATCCATCGGTTTTGAACTACTAGGTATGTCTTTTAATGGAGCCTTTTACGTTGACAAAGTCCTTCCCATGGGGTGCTCAGTGTCTTGTGCTTTGTTTGAAACATTTAGCACTTTCTTGTAATGGTGTTTTTAGGAGAGGAGTGGTTACACACATGTTTGTCATTACTTAGATGATTTTATGTTCGTTGGTGATGCACACTTAGACCAGTGTCGCAAAGGTCTCAAATTTTTCCAGGACATGGCTGAGGAGTTTGGTGTTCCGCTGGCTCCTGAAAAAACGGAAGGTCCCTGCACTAAACTCACATTTTTTGGGTATAGAGATAGACACTGAAACTATGATGGCTAGTTTGCCAGCTGTAAAGGTAGATGAGATCAGGTCTTTTTTGTTGGAGGTCCTTGGGAAAGATAAGATTGAGCTCAGGCAAGTCCAATGGCTGTTGGGCTACCTTAATTTTGCTTGTCTTGTTGTCAGGGCCGGTAGGACTTTTTGCAGAAGGCTTTGATTGGCGATGTCGGGAGCTTACCTCCCTCACCACAGAATTAGACTTACTAAAGCCATCAAGGAGGATCTTTTGGTTTGGCTCACCTTTTTTCAAGACTTTAATGGTGTTTCTCTCTTTTTCCTTGAAGACAATACTATTTGGCAGATACAGATTTTTTCAGACGCTTCTGGGGCACATGGTTTTGGCCTTTTTTGGGAGGGTCGTTGGTGTGCAGAGAAATCGCCACAACATTGGATATCCCAAGGGTGTAGTATTGCTTTTCTTGAGTTGTTTCCACTAATTGTAGCTCTGCTGGTTTGGGGCGAGGAATTCCGTGACAGTTGTGTGATGTTTCATATTGATAACATGGCTGTGGTTCAGCTCATCAATAATCAGAAGGCAAAAGATCTCCGGGTTTTGTGGCTTTTGCGTTTTTTCATGTTACAAAGTCTTAAATGCAATATTGTTTTCAGAGCGAGACACATTCCGGGCGTCAATAATTAAATTGCAGACGCCTTGTCTCGTTTCAATTGGCAGAAATGCCGCAACTTGGCGCCTGGGGCGGACACCTTCAAAACTCCAATTCCGCAAGACATCTGGGTGCTGGGGGAATGAGGATCATCTAGTTGGTCGAGAAATCTATAGCCCCTTCTACCAGACGCAGTTATCAGCAGATTTGGTTTGAATTTTTAACCTTTATGGAATCACACAGATCTGAAGGCCTTGTAGTTGGTACCAAGTTTTGTATGTTACAGTTTGTTTTACACTTAATTAATAAGGGTTTGTTGCACACAACCATTTCTGGAAAGCTGGCTGGGATTTCATTTTATGGGCAGCTATGGTGGGGTCAAGATTTGGTTGGGGATGTTTTGTTCCGACGGTTGCTGAAAGGTTTTAGTAGAGAGCATTCATGGCCCTTGCGAGAACCAATTACGTTTGGGCTTTTGCAACAGTTACTAGCTCAATTACCTTTTTGTTGTTACGACTTGTGGGAGGTTTCGCGCTTTAGGCTTTTTATGATTTGGCTGTTTTTTTGGAGCTTTTAGAGTTTCAGAATTGTTGGGGCTGCGGGGGCAAATGGGTATTAGGTCCAGTGAAATACATTTTCAACAGGGGGATTCAATCAGGATTTTTTTTTAAAAAGTCTAAAACTGATCAATTGGGCAAGGGTACTTGGATTCATTTGAGTGGTAGTGGCGTACAGGAATGTTGTCCTATTGGGGAATGGGAGTCATTTGTAAGTTCCCCTAATTTCAAGCATGGGTCTATATTTTTGCATCGCAATGGGGAAAAAATTACCAGTGCTCATTTATTGGCTATTTTGCGTAAATCCTTAACGATGATTGGGAAAGACCCTTTAATCTTTGGGACTCACTCCTTTAGGATAGGGGCAGCTACAGAAGCGGCCAAATTGGGCTGGGAGGACATTAAGAGGATTGGTAGGTGGAAATCCGCTTGTTATTCCCGTTTTTTTTCTGCCTAGGTCGTGTCAACAATTCTTTCTCAACAAAAATGCATTCATGGATCATAGGTCACTCCTTCGTCAAATGGTCCGCTGCATTTGCAGAAAGGCAGATCTACGGCAGGTCGCTTGGACTTCCTAGCAAGGACAACGAGGTCCTATAGAAGGGTAAAGGTGGGATGAGGTGGAGCAACTTGTTTCCTATGCTATCAAAATTGTCATCTGAAAGAGGTTTCCCAGACTTGTTAATAATACACTTAGGCGAGAACGATTTAGTACCATTATCTGGTCTATTGCTATTGAAACAAATGAAGTTGGATTTAGCAGTCATTAAGAACAACTGGGTGAGTACGTCTCTGGTGTGGTCCGAATTTATTTATAGGCACCATTGGAGGGGGGCTCGCAATCATTCGGCTACGGAAAAAGCTCGCAGAAAACTAAACCGTGCGATGAAAAACTTTTGCAATGCAATGGGTATTAAGGTTTTGTCTCATGATAACATCACCAGTGTTGAAAATCATCTTTTCCGGGAAGATGGGGTACATTTATCCCAGATAGGACAAGCCTATTATATGATGGAATTGAGGGACTTACTGGCGGGTTTTTGGAATGAAAACCTTTGGTGTGATAAACGTTCAAAGTAGAATATGTTTGGTTCAAATAATTTTTCTTCCTCTTTGGTTTTCCTGGGTGATGTTTTGTTGGGGGTTTGGATAGTCTGGAGCGGGCTTATCCTTCCCTCTGGGGAGGGGGGAGGGTGGACGAAAAGCTGGACAGGTAAACCAAAATGAGGAAAA
The DNA here is from genome assembly GCF_964204655.1 of Triturus cristatus. Lineage (NCBI taxonomy): Eukaryota > Metazoa > Chordata > Amphibia > Caudata > Salamandridae > Triturus > Triturus cristatus. The sequence goes on along the minus strand of NC_140580.1, from coordinate 277,123,487 downwards.
AAGGAAATTATGCCATTGGGGTATTTTGTGGAAAGTTTGGTTGGGTATTTTGGACTTGGTATTGGGAAAAATGTTTTAAAGCATATGATAATGTGGATTTTGTGTCTTAATAAAGTTTGTTTAGGTTATAGAGTTTTATCTGTTTACCTCTCCTAATAAAGTGACCTTTTTGGCTAAGTTAAAGTTGGTGTGGATTGTCTTATTGCGCAATGCAAGTTTGCCCAATAACTTGATTGATGATATATCCGGCCACCATGTTAAATATATATTGGAGCCCTTTAAATAGTACTCAGGCTGCCATGCAGCAATCTTAGCATTGGCACTAGGCATAATTATCATTCATCTAGGACTTAGAGTCCCATGAGCATATATGTCTTCCTAGTCAGCCGCGATCGGCACCTATGGACACCAGTTGCACAGGTTATTTTTTTTTAATTAAAAATTAGATCTGATGTCGGGGGGACCAAAGAGCATATATGAACTGGTATGATTAAATCTAGTGATTTTGACGGGCTGAGTTCCAGGGTGTACCAGCTGCCTTGTTTTGAGGGTCTGCCTGTTTTGGCTGATTTGGTGGAGGCAGATTGTTCTGTGTAGCTGGTGACCCAGTCGTTGAATTTATGTACTGATCCATGATGGTGGTGTCTTTGGGCTGTGTGGTGGTGAGGGTGCTGGTCGATTGTTGCTGCGTGAACTTGGATCAACTGCAGTAGTGAGCGCTGTGTCATTTGGGAATGGTGCGGGTAAGTCAAGTGATGGTGAAGTGTACAAAGGAGTGGTTGTATCTGATTCTATTACTAAATGTGAAGATGGGGTCCAGCTTGTGTCCTGCTTTATGTGTGGGATCAGTGACTAGCTGCCTGAGGCCGATGGTGTTCAGTCTTTCCAGGAGGTCAGTGGAATTGGTATCAGTGTTGTCATCTAGGTGGAAGTTGAGGTCTCCCAGTAGGATGTAGTACTCGGATTCGATGGCAAGCAGGGTGATGGCTTAGCAGAGTCTGGTACGTGGTCCAGGTGGTCTGTATGCGAGGGTGTCTTTGATGGTGGTGTTGTTATCGGTATGGAGCTGGAACTTCATGTGTTCCATGGTTGGCATGGTCTCGTCATCTGTGAAAGTTCAGGTGATCGATTCTTTATGTTTGATGGAAATACCACCTCCATGTCTGTTGGTTCGATTGCTGTGTTTCATCATGGAGCTGATAGGTGCTGCTGTGGCGATGTCCAGGGCCGATGCTGGGGTGGGCCATGTGAGGGTGGAGATGGTGTCCCAGATTTTGATGGTGTGTTTGCAAAGCAGCAGCTCATGGAAGTGGTCGGTCCTGGAGAGGAGGTGAAGCTGCAGAGGAGACAGGAGAACAGTCCCGCTGTGAAGTGGGGAGATGCAATGCAGCAGTTGTTTTCTGTGACTGGGGTCTAGGGTACAGAGATCGGCAGTGGAGTACCAGTGGGGGTCCTGGGAACCAGGGTTTGTGGCACTGTGCACGGTCCAGGGGCAGACAGGCTTCACTTTGGCATGGCCACACTGCGGCCTTCATTAAAGAAAAAACATTTCAAAATTTCAAAATTCACTGAAAAAAACCCAAATATAACAGGGACGTTAGAGTTAGGCTCAGAATTCACTCGTACAAAACAACTGAAATTCAGCAGTGATAGTTACCTAAGCTACCTATAACTTGCGCCCCCGCAATGCACTGCTTATGACCTTACATATTACACCACTCATGACATGGTTTCCAAGAAAGATTTTAAACATGACTAGAGCCGAATCGCTGAATAGAATCACGCCAAATTTGGCAGAAAGCTAGATCTTGGTCAAAAAAAGGGCTTTTTGTAATTTGGTGTAAATACATACAGAAGTTTTGGAGTTATTAAAGAAATATTTATCGATATCTAGGTTCACAAATCCTCAGCTGATCTGACAAATCTCATGTTGAAATCTATAATAACCCTGTAACCTTTGGGTTTTTTTAAGTGAAAAAATATATATATACCATATGACCAAGGCCACTGCATTGGCCGAAACGCGCCATGATCGACTGCACCCGTAACTGAAAAATAAAACGCTATATTGGCAAAACTAGCATATGAAGTTGTCCGTTTCTCTCGCCGTGCGTGAATGCACACAGGAGTGGTTATTGGATACAAATAAATATATATATTCACTGAAAAAACCATAGGTTTCAGGCACGTTATAGTTAGTTGAACATTTCTCTCGTACAAAACCATAGAAATTGCCCCATTATAGTTAGTTCTGCTAACTATAACTCGCGCACCCGCAATGCACTTCTGATGACGTCACATATTACATCACTGATGACATATCAAATGGCATCACGGATGACATTGCCTCAGGACGTGTTTGCACACATGTCACATTAGGCCCCACCCCCTCCCTTCACCACTGTACAAACGCCCCCGTGCCGTGTTTTAAATTGGGGGACTAAGTCCAGTAAGCGCCGCCACACAACTGCGTTGCAGAGAGGTGTAAAAAGGGGCATGGCCTCGGACCACCTCTCTGCAATGCAGCACTGTGGCACGTACTGGAGGTACCTGGTGGGCTATATAGCCCCCAGGGACTCTCAGGATTCAAGGAGAACTAATTCCCCATCTTAAAATGCGCCACGGGGTGCATTTTCAAAGTGGTGCAGGGAGGGGGTGGGGCCTCCGGCGATTTGCCGTTTCCTTTTTGTCCTTTTTAAAAAATGTTGGGGGGAGGGGGGCTGCGTGGCCTCCCTTCCCTTGGCCATTTTTGGCCCCGGGGACACCATCCCCCAGGGCCATGCACCTTTTTTTTTTAAACTACGTGGAGGGGGAAAGTGTGGCCCCCTTCCAAAGGTCAATTATGGGCTCGGGGACCCATCCCTTGGGGCCTGGCCACCCATTTTTTTTTCCTGAGGGGGCAGCGTGGCCCCCTCCTCAGGCCAATTATGGCCCCAGGGACCCTATCCCCGGGGCCTGGCCTCTCCGTTGGGGACAGTGGGGGGAGCCCCACGGTCCCGCCGTCTCCCTGCCTCCTGCGGGAGCCGGCATTGCTTTTCCACAAGGGGAGCTGCTGAGATGCAGCTCCCCTTGTGGAAAAGCAATCTGGTTTGGATTTTGGAAGCGAGAGCAGGAAACCTGCTCTCGCTTCCAAAATCCAAACCAGTGTTTGCTATGACAGGGCAGGAGCCGCACGGCTCCCACCCTGCCATAGCAAACAGCGGTTTCCCGGGGGTGGGCACCCTGGGACACTGCAGGAGCCGGCCGGGGGAGGTCCCCAGGGCCATGGAGATCTCCAGGAGGGGGGCCCCCCTCCCATCTATTGCAAAGCCGCGGGGAGGTGGTGGTCCATGGGGCATGTGGGGGGCCCACAACTTTCCCACACTAATGTGAGAAAAAATTTAATTTCTTTGGCAAAATTTGAGGTTTGCAGGAAATTCTAGGTAAGAAAACACTGGGGGGTCCACGCAAGCCACACCTCCCAGGACTCCACCAGGTATCTAGTTTTCAGAACAGTCTGGATTTGGTAGGTTTCTCTAGATGGCCGCTGAGTCTCGGACCCAAAAACGCAGATGAGCCCTTGCAAAACCAAGCCATTTTGTGATCAATAATTTTTTATGCCTTTACAATATGTTTTGGGCCCTTCCCTCTTGTGGGCCCTTATCCCACCCACACAAGGGAGGTAGAATTTTTATCAGGAGACCTGGGGGAACGCTGGGTGGTAGGATATTTGTATGGGATTGATGATCCCACAACTTTCTCACACAGAAATGTGAGGAAAATTTGACTTTTATTACCTAAAATTGAGGTTTGCAAGGGATTCTGGGTAAAAAAACATTGGGGGATCCACTCAAGCTACACCTTCCTGGAACCCCACCCCAGATGTCTAGTTTTCAGAAATGTCTGGGTTTGGTAGTTTTCCTTAGATGGCCACCAAGCCCAGGACTAAAATGAGGTGCCCCCTTTACAAAGACAGGTTGTTTTGTGATATATTGGGGGCACTTGCATTTTTTTTTCCTGCCTCGGAGGCCATCAATGTCTTAAACACAGACATTTCTGAAAAACTAGACACCCGGGGGAGTCCAGTGAGGTGTGTTTTTTTTTACTTGCTTGGCTGGCGGTATGTGGAACTGTCACTTGGATGGCAATGTGCGTTTATGGCATTTGGCTGGCCGTGTACATGGATGGTGCTTGGCTGGTGGTGTGCATGGCGATACCTCTTGCCTGATGGTGTGGCTTGCATTAATCCTCCAGCATTTTATTACCCAGAATCCCCTGCAAACCTCAAATTTAGCTGAAAGTCACATTTTGCACACATTTCTGTGTGCCAAGGGTGTGAAATCACCACGCCGGTGCATATTTCCCACCAACCAGCATTCTCCTCAGCCTCTCGATAAAAATGATACCTCACTTATGTGGGTGCCAAAAACAGAGTCAGCCTAATAACTTATCAAAATAAGACTGCCCTTTTGGACCCACTTTGGTGTCCCCTCAGTTTTTGATTTTATACGCTTTTAGTTTCTTTGCTTTAGGCAGCCATACAAGTGAGGTATCAATTTTATCAGGAGATAAAGGGGAATGCTGGGAGGGGCAAAAAGACTGTCCCTTTTGTGTTAGGGTTGGGAGCATTGGCATGCCCATTGTGGGCAGCCCCCAACCCTCTAAAAAACATCCCTGGTGCCTAGCAGGCTTTCTGCCCCCCCCGGGGAGAAGATCGGGGGCTATTGTCCCCATCTGCACCCCAGGGGGCAGAAAGACTGTGCCAATTTTTGGGATGGGTGGGGGCATTATAAATCATATTTAAGGCATTTTCCCCAAAATAGAATCCCTGGTGTCTAGTGGGCTTTCTGCCCCCTCCCAGGTGGACAGATTGGGGGCTACTGCCCCATCTGCCCCCAGGGGGAGGCAAAAAGCTGAATATGGCCAAATAATTAAGGGGGGGAGGCCCTTGCCCAAGGCACCGCTTCCCCTCTATGGTGTCCAGTGGTGGGTCCATGCTTGGAGATAGGCCTCCTGTGGCACTCCCCAAGCAGGGAGCCACTATGGGCCATTGAAATGGGGATATTCTGCTCTTTCCAATTATACCCCTCCCTTTTTCCTACGTGCTCGGGGGCTGAGATAGCCCCAGGAGCACATAGACAATGAAAGTGAAATGAGCTGAATGGCTCATTTCACTTTCACTTTGAGTGTAGTGAAGTCAGCAAACCATGCGCGCCCATCGTCACTATACTGAAAAAAAAATTGGTCAGGCAGCTGGGGAAGTTCTTTCCCTGATCCCGGAGCTGAAGAAAATAAAGGAAATCGCTCTGCTGTTTGCCTTGGAAGCAACTGTTAAGTCCTTGGCATGGAAGGGGTTAATATAGATATACTTGTTAAGTTTAAGGTAAGTTAAACATGTGCCTTATGGTGGCTTCATAATCAATAGTAAGTTAATAATAGACTACTACCGTGTTATCTGATTATATTTAGTAAACATAACACATAGCAATTCACCATTGTTTTCATTTTTAAGTGTTTTGAGACAAAACTACCATCTCTGTTACACAACTATGTCTTCATTTAGAACATTTGCAGTTAAAGGTGGTCATATGGTAGTAGTCATCATGAAACACTGGGGAAAAACAAATCAACAGGATTGCTAAAAACTATAGATGATGTGCATTTACAACTGTTAATTTATCTAAGAAATTTGATGTATGTGAAAGCATAGAAGACAACAAACCTAGAGCAGATTTTTACAAATGTCATCACCTAAGTGTTTCAACATAATGACATTTTTCATGAATTATCTAACTACAGCTCATAAGTACCATTTTCTGGAACAACCATACAGATCCATTTAGAAATGTACCTGTTTTATGTAGATATATATAGATGGAGGTGATGAGGTATACTTTTCAATTAATCTTTTATGTCTTTGAAGAAGAAATAGAGATCTATTGTTTTCAGTCAGCAGAGCCTCTATGGTTGTTGTTGGTATTTAGAAGTATTGGGCTGTGTTTATTCTTCACTTTGTTATCAACCAATCACACAATGCTTTATTTCTTATTTGTATTTATTATCTAGTTTTCTATTTGTTTTCAATGTCCTTTGATGAGAAATGTGTGTTTCAAATTCCTTTCTAATATTTATCATACATCGTTGCTGCTGAATAGCTTATTTTCTTACCTCATTTTAGATTTTGGTAGTATTGTGCTACATTAGTATCCCAAATTTTATTCAAGCCAATAATTGTCCTCCTCCCCAAATTAAGTGGTTGGTATGATGTAGTTTCCTAATGCCCTATCATATAACTCTTTATAAATTTCCTTGTTTGCCTCTGTGTTTTTAGGTCGAGCCTAGGCAGTGCATGCGCTGTCTTTCGACATACTGCATTCAGTCAGGGGGCTTACAGCCCGCCTCCAGATTCTGATTGGATTTTGTGAGTGTTTTTTTAAAAATGTTGCTTCTAATTGGACAACGGTTCCTGCTTGTCCTATTTTTTTTAATCAATTGTTGAATCTCATGTATCACCCCCAGGACTTGTCCTCTTCCACTTGTTTCTATTAACGTTTTGCTCTGGGACTTTTGAAAAAAATCAGAACAGCTCTCAAAGCTCTTCACGCTCTTCCTGCGCCTGCATGATACATTTTAATATCAATCAATGTGAGAGCCGCCACTCTTCATCTTTAACTATGGCCACTGCGCACCTTTTTTTTTTTCCGCAAGAGCCCACACAATCCATTTTAATTACAGTCGGCGCGATGGCTGCTGCGCTTCATCTTTAACCATGACAGCCGCATGCCTTTCATTTTTCCTGCAAGTGCCGCTGTCTATGATGCTATCCATGCCTAAGCTATCCGTCTACATCGGAACTGTGGCACATTGATGCGGCATGGTGCTTATACCAACATGCAAGGAAGCAGAGCAACATACCATAAGACTGGGGTGCTCTTTTCACATTACTTACCACATAACCTCCAAATAACTTACCAGAGGAGCTGAAAGGAGCGGGGAGAAGGAGGTGGGAGTGGGCAACTGTGTAGGGATGTAATAACTTTTGTTAATGAAGCTGCACTCTTGTCGAAGTGTGAATTGCAAAATCTTGTTACTGCTTCCTGGCATGGTGGGCGCAAAGCAGCGGAGGGGCGGTGTGTTATTTATTTTCTATGGCTCTTTGTCAACCAAGCACTGTCCCATGCCTGGCTGCCCTGCTCTCAGATCCGCACCCCCTCATGATCAAGATCTAGTAGATTTTACCTTTGGTCTTAGAGAGAGATCTCTTTAACTGTTTTAACAGTGGAATGCTGTAAAATACACCTAGAGTAGACTTTATGCCATTTTTAGGTGTTGTGCACTGTATCGCTACACTTCTTTGGTCGCACTGAGTGCCCCTTTCATATTTTTACCTACTCTTGATTTTGCTCCCTTTCCAACCTACTTCGTGAATGGATTTATGTTGGGGTTTTAAGCCCAACAAAACCAGCCAGGCAGTCTTATTATTGCCTTGTAGTGTTAAACATTTGTTTAGTGTTTTGAAAATTATTATCTGCACACATTCCTTGTACGCATAGATTTGTGTGCTGCCACACTACTTGCTTTGCTGTTTGTGGTAGGGGCTGAGATTTGATTCCATGTAACATAAAATTGTGTTTCTTTGCATGAAAGCAGCGGGAAGAAGGAGGGGGAGTGGGCAACTGTGTAGGATGTAATAACTTTTGTTAATGAAGCTGCACTCTTGTCGAAGTGTGAATTGCAAAATCTTGTTACTGCTTCCTGGCATGCTGGGTGCAAAGCAGCGGAGGGGTGGTATATTATTTATTTTCTATGGTTCTTTGTCAACCAAGCACTTTTCCATGCCTGGCTGCCCTGCTCTCGGATCTGCACCCCCTCATGGTCAAGATCTAGTAGATTTTACCTTTGGTCTTAGTGAGAGATCTCTTTTACTGTTTTAACAGTGGAATGCTGTAAAATACACCTAGAGTAGACTTTATGCTATTGTTTGGTGTTGTGCACTGCATCGCTACACTTCTTGGGTCACACTGAGTGCCCCTTTCATATTTTTACCTACTCTTAATTCAGCTGAGCAGTGGAGATTGCTGGGAAATGATCACTATGAAGCTTGGGGACATCAGCCTACCTGGTTCACATTTCTGGTAATGCTTTCTAGTTCTTCAAAGATGTGCCTTTGGTTTCCAAATTTTCTTCAAGGAAAACTTGCAGCAAGTACTGTGTATAGTGGCTGTGGTAAAACTGTAGAGCAGCTAGAGTTAACTTACAAAAGTATTGCTGGTAAATGGCCATGGGTAGGGGAGGTGTTTTTCCCGTTCACTGTGCTGCCCCAGAAGTTGAACCTTTCAAAGTGCTCTTAGGGCCAGATGTATGACCCTTCACTTTAGCGAGTCACAACTGCGCCGAATTGTGACTCGCCATTCGCAAAGAAGAAGGGGTCCCCTGGGGACCCCTTCCTTTTTGCAAGTGTCTTACCACCTACTTGAAGTAGGTAGTAAACTGTGAGTGTTTTGCGACTGCAAATGCGGTCGCAAAACAATCATACATTGCTGTGAGACTTCCTATTAGGAAGGGATGCCCTTGGCATGCCCCTTCCTAATAGCAAGTTGCAAACCATATTTTGTGAGGCTGTAATAGGTTACCGACTCGCAAAATATGGTTTGTGCATGGGGCAGACCAGGATTTGTGGTCCCAAACGGGCAAAATTCCTGTTTGCGACCGCAAAGACGGTCATACATCTGTCCGCTAAGCATTTTAAGTGTATTATATGAGCTTCTTGCCTCATTAAAATAAGAAACTTGAGTGCTTTTAGTTGGGTTCTGATCAGATATGTTCTATAACACTTTAGCTAGTGGTTTACTTTGTGTTTAGCTACCGTTGCTAACTTTCCAATCAACCTGGGTTCTCCCAAGCAACCCTTACTGAATTCAACACTCTGACCAGTCAGCCCAGCCTCCCTGAAAGTATATGGGAAAGACGCTTATTTTCTTTTACAGCAACTCCTTTTCTATTTTTTGAATTCCTCATTCCATTGGTGTCCTTTATTTTCTCCTCTCACTCGTAACCTAGTTCCCATTTTCTGGTTCTACAGCACCTCAAGGTCATACAAATGGCAATAGCACTATGCAAATATGACCACTCCACTGCAAACAAAAAACGAAGGTAAAAAACATTGTCATTTACAACGCCAATAGCTCTAACTTTCACAAATGCGAGACCGATTGCATTGCAAATGCTTGTGTATGTGCAAGATGGTTAGGGGTTTGGTTGGTTGGGCACAGTTTCATTTTTATGGCAAGACACCATGCTAAGAAAGTAGGTGTTGAAAAGGATTTAAGTTTGATAGGAGTTGAACTAATATAGATTGGTGAAAGAGATTTGAAATGCAATAAGTTACACCTTCTACTTTCCCCTGTTAGTATTTGTGACCATTCCTACTTTATGATTATTCACAGTGGTTGCAATGATACAGGACATTTAACTGGAGTTAGATTGGATATTGAGATGAACGATACATTTTTCATCTTAATGTCTGTTTCTAAACACACATTTTGCATTCTAAAATGTTTGTCAGAGATAAACGAGGAAGTGATCTATTGCTGTAAATGTTTCTTAGTTTGAATAGACTTGAAGACATGTGAAAAAGTCAGTGTCTTCCATTTTTTCATTTAAATATAAAATATGGCAATGCAGCACAGTATCGTCCTAATGGTATACATGTTTCAACATATTGAAACCAAAAATAAAACACACAAAGGCTCATTTAAGAGCCACCCTATATTATGCCTAACTTTAATTTATCATTTTTTTTTTTAGTATATTTAATTAACTATTGCAGTACTTTCCAGATACGTTCGAGAAAATGCTGTGGTACTTTATATATATATATATATATATAATTAAATTCTAGTTAGGTTAGCGTTTCCATAGGAAATGCACTTCTAGTGTTGCTATAACATTGGCACTTTTAGACGAACCTCCACAAAACCTTCCCAAAGAATGCTCTTTTTTGGCCTAGTTTGCGCATGTAACGCTTTGGAGTGATCCCTAAAGAGGGTCCTCTTGCAATTTGTATACTTTTCTTAAAGAAGCACTACTGCAAAAAGTGCTGAACAGATATCACCAAATTTGGCAGGAAGGTGGGTCTTGGTCCGCAGATTAGGCTTTTTGTGATTTGGTGTAAATTCGTTTAATAGTTTTTGAGAAATTATGGTTTAAAATTATTAGTTTATCTGGACGGTCTCTAGAGAGTCATGCGGGAGTGGCAATTAAAAAATAGAGCATTTTGATTGGCGCAGGGAGCTTTTTTCCCCTTGAACCATCTTGTTTCCGTGGGAGTCAGATCCCTACAGGAGCGAACGCTTTCATTGGCTGCCAGCAAAATGAGAAAAATTTAGCTGGCAGCCATTACAGGCCTCTGACCCTCTCCTGAACTTTAAAATAACATATGGGGGCAGGTTAGGGATACCCTGATCCCTAGGCCCCATTGAGGGGACTAAGAGGGAACACCCCTGTGGGGTCAAAATGAAGAATGAAAAAGAAAAATCTGAAAATTATCCTGGTATCCGGTGGGATCGCGGCAAAAAAAAAAAATGCCAGCTGCCATTATTTACATACATATGGGGGGCGTCAGTAGAGCTCCACCCCCAGCTGATTTATGGCCCTGGTGACCCCATTCCCTGGGGTTGGGTTTAGGTGAGGGGACGGTGGTGCGCAGCCCCCCTCCCTTCGCTGTTTTCAGCCCTGAGGACCTATCCCAGGGACCAATCTATTTTTTAAGGGGAGGGGGCATGCAGACCCACCTTCCCGAGCTTTTTGAGGCCCAGCTACATGAGTGTCTATATGGGTTATTGATTGGTTGTATGAGTACCTAAATGGGTGCCTGAGTGTCTGTGTGGGTGGGTGGGGTGCGTGTGACTCCCTGCATGTATGTGTGAGTGGGTGATTCACTGGGTGTAAGGGTTCAAGAGTGTGGCTGTCAGGGGCTGTGTGGGTGGGTGAGTGTGTGTATGGCTGTGTTGGTGAGTAAATGGATGTCTCAGTGGTACATGTGTGAGTAACTACATATGCAAAAGGCAACATATGTGAGTGTTGGAGTAAATAAAGGATTATATGTGAGAGTGAGTGATTGTGAGCGTGGCTGTATGGATGAGTGTGTGCTTGTGTCAGAGTGTATAAGAGAGTATGTATGTGTTAGTATCTGTATAAATAAGTGAGGTGGTGTGTGTATAACTGTGTAGGTGAGTAAATGGGAGTGTGATTGATTCTTTGCATGACTGACTAGCTGTGTGAGTAACTCTATGGGTGAGTGGTGGTGTGTGAGTGTCTGAATGGGTGTATGAGTGCATATGATAGTGGCTGTATTGATGAGTGACTGCATGTATGAGTGACTGTCTGGATGAGGGAGTTGATGTGTGTATAGACTTAGGAATCAGTGAGTAGGTATGTAGAAACTGGTAAGTGTGTCTATGGTTTCTAGAATGGCAGTCTGTTTTTTAGAGTAGGTGTATCAAAGGTTATATTAGGGAGTGAGGAAGTGCATCAGATTATCACGAGGATGATGTCATCAGTGATGTCATTTGTGATGTCATCAGTGATGTCTATAACACATAAGACATGTCTGCCGGTGCTGTGCAACCAAATGACAGAGCAGAACTACGATGATTTGATCACCTATAAGAGAAGCTACCTGCTTTTTAAGCTACCATCTTCAGATGCATAACACATGTGTGAATACATGTGCAAGTAGACATATACCTCAGTCACGAGAGCACGCAGACCTTTAAACTTGACAGCTTGTACTTCCCATTTGAATATAGAAACAGGCGAGAGAGAAGTACAGAAACGAGCAAGAATTGCAGAAAAAAATGGAGGAGCCAAGATGGCGACCGGGACGGCAGCGTAGATTCCCGGCTCCGTGAACCTCCGCATCCCGCACGGATATCCTGCACGAGATCCTCAGTCTGCGCTATGAGATCGTGTTTGTGAATGAGAGCGGCAACCGATCGTGTGACTCCGAGGTTTCTGGCTGCCGTACCGCCGGAGAAATCTGCAGTTGAACTTTGCGGCCCGTGCAGCCCCGGAGCCGGGACCTCGAGTGGACGCCTTGGCCGGGTGGCAGTTTAACAACAGCGGCCTGTGGTGACTGGGTGGAGTCGGTCCACCGGAGCGGTACTGCCCTCGGCCTGCATTTTGACGTAGGCGCTCCCACTGCTAAGCGTAGCGGACCGAGAACATGCCCGGGGGTGCAACTCTCAGATTCTTCGGTGCTTGCCCCTGCCTTTGACGGTGAGCTGCCCGGACGCCGCCCCTAGCTCGCCCTGATCCTGGCGGGCTGCTCCCGGCTTTTCGCGGGAGCTGGTCCGTGGCGGGGACGACTGTTGCCCGTGACCACGCAACGGCTGAATTTGTGCCTGCCCCCGGACCCCTGTCTTCAGCGACGTGGACCTCGGGGTGCTTGTCCCTGGGTCCCGGCTCCAATACGAGTCGGGACTTCCCGGCGGCCATCTTGTTGCTATGCAGCCTACCATCCTGTCCACAGGGTCGCAGCAGGATTGGGAGTGTGTGACTTTTGGGAGTGTGGCGGAGCGATCGCAGAGAGCTGTGCTGGGGTATGGCGACCTCCTAGAGGCCCTTGGTGCCCTTCATTTCTCCTTGGCTCGTGGCGCCGGGGTCTTGGGGAGTAAGCTCGATGGTGTGGCATCAGCGTTGGGACAGTGGCGGCATGCTGGTCCACAGGTACACAGGGGCTTCCCACACTGCACACAGGAGGATAATGTCGCGGCCACCCCTGCGATTAGTGCACAGCCGGACACTCCGGACAGTATGCTACCGTGTGATCGGCTAACTGAGGGTTTGATCTGTTCCGGAGGTATTGGACCTGAGTGGAAGGTGGTGGCCTTGTCCCGTGCACGGCCTCCGGCGACCCAGGGACAACTCCAGCAACGTTTGCCTACTTTGGCTGATTCACCCTTCCTGGACCTTGTGTGCAGTGCGGATCCTGGGGCAGCACTGGGAAAGGCGTCCCTCCATGATGCGGACTGTGTTGGTGCTCAGGGACTTCCACCCCACCTGTGTGCGTCGCTTCCCGGTTGTTTTTGGACACTCCTTTACCCTGGAACATCGGACATGGTGCTGGGTCGAGGGGTAGGCATGGGCAGAATTGCAAAGAGTGGTCAAGGATGAGGCTGATCCTTCGGGGGTGGTCATCCAGTAGACGGGCGGACTCATGGTTGCGTACTCTCACGGTTATTAGCATAGTTGGTGCATTATGCTCCTCATTCCCCCCTTTTTTTTGATATGGTCGATTTGGTGCTGCTTATTGTTTGCTGTGGGGAGACTTCACCGTGCGGGAGGGAGAAGCCGGGGGTATGTTTTGAAGGCCCTCCTCCAGTTTATTATACTTTCTCCACCCCCCCCGTCTGGTGGGGTTCTTTCTTACTCCTTTTTCCCTGTTTCTTCTATATTTCGGGTCTAGTTCCAGGGCGACAGGCACACTGCTGGGGGGGGGGCCATACTCATTTGCAGAGGTGCAGGGTGGGGGGTTGGGGGAGGGGACTCTTTAGTCTTTATCTCTTTTTCCATGGCCTCCTTTTTCTTCTCCGCTTCTTCTTGTTTTTTCTTTTCTGGGATCAGCGCGGTACACCTCCTTTGTTGTGAATCGTCGCCTCTTCATGTGTGCCACAGTTTCCGGGGTGTTCTCTGGGCGTTAGGTACCGGGGCCTGCAGGCGCAACTGTTTTTGATATTCTTCCCCATCCGGAATTTCCCGTGTCTGCGCCATTGATCCAATAGATTGCTGCTTATTGCTTACGTCTATTATTCTTGCCCCTTATCGTTGTTGGGAAATTGTTTGGCACCTGATCCTACTGTCTTGTTTCATTATAAAATGAAAAACCCTTTTTCTCCTGGTGTCCTACCTGCGTGGCTCACTGGCCGGACTATATTGGAATGAAGATTCTGCTCTCCGAGGTGCCGCCTGTGTTTACATTGGCTCTTATTGCTCTGATTGCTTAGCGGCCGGCCCCGGGGGGTTGTAGGCCCATACTTGTTAATGATTGACATGTCAATAAAGGTTTTTCAACAAAAAAAAAAAAAAAAAAAAGAATTGCAGAAAAAAATGAGAGGTGCAGAAAGAGTAAGAACTATGCAGAAAGAGGCAAGAGCAGTGCAGAAAGAGGCAGAAGAGGAGCAGAAAGAGACAAGAGAAGCAGAAAGAGGCAAGAGTGGTGTAGAAAGAGGCAAGAGAAGTGCAGAAAGGCAAGAGAGGAGCAGAAAGAGGTAAGTGAGGTACAGAAAGAGGCAAGAGTAGTGCAGAAAGAGGCAAGAGAATTGCAGAAAGAGGCAAAAGAAGTACAGAAACAAGCAACAGAGGTGCAGAAGGAGACAAGAGAACTACAGAAACAGGCAAGAGAGGTGCAGAAACAGGCAAGAGAGGTGCAGAAAAAGGAACAGAGGTGCAGAAAAAGGAACAGGGGTGCAGAAAGAGGCAAGAGGGGTGCAGAAAGAAGCAACAGTAGTGCAGAAAGAAGCAACAGAGGTACAGAAAGAGGCAAGAGGGGTGCCGAAAGAAGCAAGGGGTGGCAACATTTTCAACAGAGGTGCAGAAAGAAGCAAGAGCAGTGCATAAAGAACTAACAGAGGTGCAGAAACAGGCAAGAGGGGTGCAGAAAGAAAAAAGAGAAGTTCAGAAAGAAGCAACAGAGGTGCAGAAGGAGGCAAGAGAACTGAAGAAAGATGCAAGAAAGTTGCAGAAAGAGGCAAGAGAGGTACACAAAGAGGGAAGAAGGGTGCAGAAAGAGGCAAGAGGGGTGCAGAAAAATGCAAGAGAGGTGCAGAAAGAAGAAGTGAAGTGCAGAAAGAAGCAATAGAGGTGCAGAAAGAGGCAAGAGGGGTACAGAAAGAGGCAAGAGAAGTACAGAAGGAAGCAATAGAGGTGCAGAAAAAGGCAAGAAAAGTGCAGAAAGAGGCAAGAGAGTTACATAACCAGGCAAAAGAGGTGCAGAAAGAGAGAACATGGGTGCAGAAATGTGTAAGAGAATAGCAGACAGATCAAGAGCAGTGTAGAAAGAAACAGAGATGCAGAAAGAGGCAAGAGGGGTGCAGAAAGAGGTGAGAGAAGTACAGAGAAAGCAAATGATGTACAGAAAGAGGCAAGAGGGGTACAGAAAGAGGCAAGAGAGGAGCCAAAAGAGGCACGTGGAGTGCAGACATTTGCAAGAGAGGTACATAAATAAGCAAGAAAAGTGCAGAAAGAACCAACAGAGGTGCAGAAGGAGGCAAGAGGGGTGTAGAAACAGGCAAGAGAGGTGCAGAGCATGGGAACTGGGGTTCAGAAAGAGGCAAGAGAGGTGCAGAAAGAGGGAAGAAGAGTGCAGAAAGAGGCAAGAGGAATGCAGAAAGAAGCAACAAAAGTGCTGAAGGTGACAAGAGGGGTATAGAAACAGGCAAGATAGGTACAGATAAAAGGAACAGGGTTCAGACAGAGGCAAGAGAGGTGCAGAAATAGGGAAGAAGGGTGCAGAAAGGCAAGAGGAATGTAGAAAGAAGCAACAGAAGTGCAGAAGGAGAAAGAGAACTGCAGAAAGAGGCAAGCGAGGCACAGAAAGAAGCAAGAGTGGCTTGCACACCATTAGAACCAATTTACACCAACATTTATCAATAAGTAACAGGTGACCATTCTGGGTTTACAAAGGACCTTCCACCACACTGTAACACTTGTCGCTGCCTTTTTGGTAAAGTTTGAGCTTGAAAAAAGGCTTTTTTTGTTTAAATCTGCAGATTAGGCAGCAGATGATGGATAATTCCAGTGACCCTGCTCATACCTCTGACTAGGTCCAGAACTGCTCCTCAGGGATTCCTTCTTTTTTTTGTCTCATTGAGTCCATAGTATAGCTTCTATGGAAATGAGGAAGACTCAGATTACCACTCCACAACACAGGCTACCATACCACATAATTACTCTCCATAACACATAATCCCACTCTACATAATTCCTATACACTAAATACCACATACTTTCTAGCCACATAATTTAACTGCACAACATACCACATAATTCCACTACACACAACGTATATCAACTCCACTCCAAAAAACATTAGTAAAAACGTTTACATTTACAATGCCAATAGCTCTAACTCTCACAAATGTGAAACCTATGACATTGAAAATGCTTCTTTAACTAGTAATGGCGGATGCGTAGTGGTGGAGAAAGGTGCTGGGCCTCCAACCAGCGCTCAGGAATTCCACAGCCTAGGACTTACAGGGGGTACCAGGAGGGCTTCTTGGCCCCCAGAGTCCCTCAGAAATAAAGTAGACTTCATCCCCAACCCGTAGAGTGCCAGGAGGCGCGTTTACAGAGTGGTGGAGAAAGGGGGGTGTAGCCTCCAAAGACCTCTTAGCAATCCCACTGTGTTGGACTTACTGGAGGTAACCAGAGGGGTAGTCAACCCCAAGGACATCTTTGGGGGCCAACTACCCCTCCTATTATCTCCAGTAAGTCCCACACAACAGGATTGCTAAGTTCTCATAGCAGGCCACACCCCCCTTGACCAACACTCTGCAGTTGCACCTCCTGGCACGCTCTTGGTTAGGGAATCAAGCTCAGCTCATTTAGTGGGGTCCTTAGGGGACAACTAGCCTACCTGTTACTTCCAGCAAGCCCCACACAGTGGGATTGCTGAGAGGGAGACATAGGCCATGCCTCCTTTCTCCACCACTTTGCAAACGTGCCTCCTGGCATGCTCTTGGTTGGGAGATATAGTCCACTTGCCTCCTGAGGGTCCCTGGGGGCCAACTAGCCCTCCTGTTATCTCTAGTAAGCCCCACACAGGTGGATTGCTGAGAGTGGTCTGAGGTCACGCCCCATTTTTACACCACTCTGCAGACATGCCTCCTGGTGCGCTGCTGCTCAGGGGATGAAGTCCACTTTAATCCTTAAGTCCTCAGGACACAAGAGGACCTCATAGCCCCACCAGCAGTGCGTCAATAGGCGCGTTTGCAGAGTGGTGTAAAAGAGCCTCTGACCACCTCTCAGCAATCCCACTGTGTGGGGATTACTGGAGGTACCTGGTGGTCTAGTTGGCCCCTAAGGACTCTAGGACTGAAGGAGACTTAATCCCCCAATTCAGAACGAGCCAGGAGGCGTGTTTTCCCAGTGGTGCAGGGAGCAGGCAGAGCCTCTGGCGAGATGCAGGCTTTTTAAATTTCGTTTTTTGGAAGGGGGCTGTGTGTCCCTCCTTGCTTTAATTATTTTTGGGCCCTGTGGACCCCATTTCCCACGGCGTGAGCATTTTTTTAAATGGGAAGGGGGTCGCGTGGTCCCTCCTTCCCTTGGCCACTGTTGGCCCCGGGGACCCCATAACCCAGGGCCTGGCCTTTTTTATTTTTTTATTTTTTATTTTCCCAGGAGGGGTCCACGTGGCCCCCCTTCGGACCACTTCTGGCCCCGGGGACCCCACCCACCGGGGCCGGCCCTCAAGTTGAGGATCGTGGAGGGAGCCCCAAAGCCCCCATGGTCCCAGCTGGCTCCCTGCCTCCTGCGGGAGCCAGCATTGCTCTTGGGAAAGGGGAGCTGCTAACATGCAGCTTCCCTTGCCCAAAAGCAATTCTGCTTTGCTTTTTGGAAGCGAGAGCAGGTTTCCTGCTCTCGCTTCCAAAAAGCAAAGCAGTGTTTGCTATGGCAGGGCGGTATCTGTCACGGCTCCCGCCCTGCCATAGCAAACAGCAATGTCCCGGGGGTGAGCACCCTGGGACATTGCAATAGCCAGCCGTGGGTGGTGGCTGTCTCTAGGGCCATTGAGGGCTCCAGGAGGGGGGCCGGGCGGCCCCCCTCCCAACTGTTTAAAGCCACGGGAGGTGGTGGTCCCCAGGGCCTGTGAGTCTACAATGTACCCCCAATTTTAATATACTGAATGCCCTGGGGAGGTGGCGGTCCCCGGGGCTGAGTGGGGGTGCAAGAGCCCCCCATGCTTTTTTTAATTAATAAAGCCCCGGGATGTGGCGGTCCCCGGGGCCGCAAGCCCCCGGCAGTTGAATAAGGATCGCCTCAGGGAGGTGGCAGTCCCTGGGGCTGCAGGGGCCCCATGGACCCCACACCATCATTATATATTTGCCCCGGGACCTGGTCCACCCAGGGGCTTTATGCGGGAGACCGCACTTCTTTTTTTTAAAAAAATGTCTTCCGGATTCGTGCACCCATTATGTAAATGGGTGGGTGGGCCAACTCCCCGGGGCTATAAATAATAATTAGTGTGAGGGGGGCCTCCCTGGGGCACTTAATATTCAAATTTGGGTGTTGGACCCCCAGCCCCGCGGACCACCACCTCCCCAGGGTTTTGAAAATGGAGGGAGGAGGGCCATGCACCCCCTCTCCTGAAGCCCTTGTTGGCCCTGGGAACCACCACACCTCAGGGTCAGGTCCTGCAATATCCCGGGGCACCCACCCCCAGGACATTGCTGTTTGCTATGACAGGGCGGGAGCACGGCTCCTGCCCTGTCATAGCAAACTCTGCTTGTGATGAGGTCCTCTTGTGTCCTGAGGACCTCGGGACACGAGTGGACCTCATCACCCCACCAGCAGGGCGCCAGGAGCTGCATTTGCAGAGTGGCATAGAAAGGTAGCTTGGCCTCGTACCACCTCTCTGCAACGCAGCTCTGTGGCGCATACTTGGAGGTACCTGGTGAGCTAGTTGGCCCCCAGGGACCCTCAGGAATGAAGGGGACTTGATACCCCAACTTAGAACGCGCCAGGAGGCGCGTTTGCAGAGTGGTGGGGAAAGGGTGCATGGCCTTTGTCCACCTCTCAGCAATCCCACTGTGTGGGGCTTACTGGAGGTAAGACGTAGGCTAGTTGGCCCCTAAAGTACCACCAGCAGCAAAGGGGACTTCAATCCCCATCCAAGAGCGCGCCAGGGAACGCGTTTGCAGAGTGGTGGGCAAAGGGGGCGTGGCCTACTATGAGAACTTAGCAATCCTGCTATGTGAGACTTACTAGAGGTAATAGGAGGGGTAGTTGGCTCCCAAGGTTGTTGTTGGAGGCCAACTACCCCTCTTGTTACCTGCAGTAAGTCCCACACAGTGGGATGGCTAAGACGTCTAAGGAGGACATGCCCCCCTTTCTCCAACACTCTGCAAACGCGCCTCCTGGCAGACTACGGAATGGGGGATTAAGTCCAATTTACTCCGGAGGGACTTTGGGGGCCAAGAAGCCCTGTTGGTACCTCCTCTAAGTTCTATGCAGCGAAATTCCTGAGCGCTGGTCGGAGGCCCAGTACCCTTTCGCCACCACTCTGCAAATGTGACTACTACTTAAAAAAGCATCTTTCTGTACCTCTGACTTGGAGGTAGTTTTAATCCCCCTGCCCTATCATGTACTAGGGCCTTACAGAGGAGGTCATGCCAATCACAGGGGTACCCCAATGCATAGTGTTCCCTAGTGTATGTAAGTGTGTTCACTATATTCTAAGTATCTTTTAGCATAGCACTGGCTCTTGGCCTGGTTAGTCAGAGTCAGTTACCACCAGTACCCGTCTGCAAAAAATTGGGGGCACAGGATGGCTTTGCAACAAGGCCTCTTTCTGCTCCTCTGTTGGTTCTTTGTGCATATCTCTTGATTCTTTCTGTACCTTTGTTCACCTTTCTGGACTTCTGTTGCCTCTTTCTGCATTTCTGTTGCTTCTTTCTGTGCCTTTCTTCCTCTTTCTGCACATGTCCTACCTCTGTAGGCATAGTTAGAAATTAGCATTTAAAAAACCTTTGAAATTCACTGAGAAAACCACAGTTTTCAGGGATGTTATAGTTGGAAATTAGCATTTAAAAAACCTTTGAAATTCACAGAAAAAAACACAGGTTTCAGGGACGTTATAGTTAGTTGGACATTTCACTCGTACAAACCCAGTGAAATTCGGCCGTTATAGTTAGTTCAGCTAACTATATCTCGCGCCACCGCAATGCACTGCTGATGACGTCACATATTACATCACTCATGACATGGTCAGTGACATCACTGAAGACATCACTGATGACATCTCAAATGACATCACTGATGACATCATCCACGTGATAATTTGATGCATCTTCTCACACCCTGCTATAACCTTTGATACACCCACTCTAAATTACAGACTGCCATTCTCAAAACCATAGATACTCCAACACCAATAAATACATACCCACTCACTGATTCTTAGGTCTACATACCCATCCACTCACTCACCCATACAGTCACTCATACTTTCGGTCACTCATCAGTACAGTACTACAATATGCACTCATAAACCTATATAGACACTCACACACTGCCACTCATCCATAGAGTTACTCCCATACCTAGTCAGTCATGCAAATAATTAATGACACTCCCATTTACTCACCTATACAGTTATACACACACCACCTCACTTACTCATACAAATACTAACACACACTTACGCTCTTATACAATCACTGATACAAGCACACACTCATCCATACAGCCACTCTCACAATCACTCACTCGCATATAGTCATTTATATACTCCAACACTCACATATACTGCCTTTCACATATGTAGTTACTCACACATGTACCACTGAGACATCCATTTACTCACCAACACACCCATACACACACTCACCCACCCATACAGTCCATAACAGATGCACTCTTGAATCCATACACCCAGTGAATCACCCACTCACATTATCTATGCACACAGTCACACCCCCCACCCACACAAGCACTCAGGCACCCATACAGATACTCAGACAACCATCATCATCATCATTAGTCTTTATTCGATTTAAAAATCATAAAAGACACAAACATATAACCAAGCATAACATATAAAATCCAATAAAATTATTTGAAATTCATCTATAAATACTTAAAAGAGTAGTAAAAAAACATTAAACAGATCCAGATGACAACAGAATTAGAATAGCATAGTTAAAACACCCACATCAACTACAAAGTTAGAGAGAATCAATTAATAAGGTACACGCCATATTGTGTCAGTTTAGACAGGTTAGTAAGGATGCTTCGAATGTTTACCAGAGGCTTGAGCCTTTAGGGTCCATGCCCAACCCAAGAATTTGGCTATTCATATAGAGATAATTGGTAAAGTGCTAGTGCGTAAGATTCTTAAAGCAACAGCATATCTCCTAGTACATAACGTTCTACAGATAGGAGACAGCCACACTCTCCTTGGGATAACTAATACTGGGCAAACAAACAGGAAATGGGCAATGGATTCTGCTTGTAACCCAAAAGCGGGGCACATTTCCTCACGGGTACTAGACCATCTACCTGTAAGAGACTTGAGTGGTAAGGAACCAGCTCTAAGCTGGAAGTAGAGCTTCCTGTCTCCGGGTCTCGTGATCAGGTCCCAGTACTGTTCTAGAGCAGGAGTAATCTTTACCTCTAGATGGCGACCAGTCATCCCAGTGGAGTTTGCTCTGCTCCATACTTGATGGTCAACTCATTCCCAATAAGTCATTTGGATAATTCTCTTTGAAGGAAACTGTGCAGCCGCTGGGTCACTCCACAGCCCCTCCATACCCAAGGCTATCAGGGTCTGGCGGAGCTGCCTCAGCCATTCAATCTTATGAAAGACGTCTAGTTCTGTAACATCCATAAGCCCTTTAGCATACAGGGAGAGCTCCGGAGTAGTCCAGAGCCTTCGCCAGTATAAAACCGGGCGGAGTCTGGCTATGTCCGCAATGGCCTTCCTACCTAACTCGTATCTTAGGGGAACCATAGGGGTACTCTGAGGGAGACCTGTTATGCTACGGAGAAATGTATTTTCGGCTTTAGTTAAAGCAGCCAGCCGATCGAACCCCCATAATTCTGCCCCTTACAAAACTGAACTTAGGGCCTTAGCCTCATAGACTTGGAGCACAGGTTTTATGGGCTTAGTAAAAGATTTTTTGTGCTCCCTAGTTAATGCTCCCGATATTTGCCTATGTTTCAGGGCAGCCATCTCTATGTGCTTATCCCATTTATTGTTTCTGGTTATGTGTGTGCCTAAATAAACAAAATTGGTAACCATTTCTATCGGTTGCCCATCCATAAAAAACTTTCTCCCTCTAAAACTTGGATGTGGGTTAAAAACAATTAGTTTCATCTTGGCCACGTTTACCTCCAAACCATGACCAAGACAAAAATCCTCAAAAACTAGTAAGGCTCTTTGCAAGCCACTCGGAGTTTTTGATACGATAAGCGTATCATCCGCAACATCAGTATCGGAGTAATGACTCCGGCGAGCTTTGGGGCATCTGTGGAGGCGCTAAGCATGGATTTAACTATCCCATTGATATATAGTGAAAAAAGCGTAGGGGCCATGGTGCAGCCTTGCCGCACACCACGTTCTACCGGGAACTCAGGGGTAATGTCACCTAAGCCTCCCCACTGGATTTTAGCAAAATTTGACTCGTGTAGCCTCATTATCAAGGTCAAAATTTCTACGGGGAGCCCTAGTTTTTTTAACACTGCCCACAACCGCAGACGAGGCACGAGATCAAAGGCAGCTCTTAAGCCCACAAAAGCTACATAGAGACTGCCTTTCCCCAAAGTGACCACTTTCCAGTGAAGTTGCACGAAGCGAAAGACCTGATCCACTGTGCTGGTTAGTTTACGGAAACCAGCTTGAAAAGGGGACAGGATCATATTATCTTCAATCCACACTAGTAACTGATTCAAGACCATCCTCCCTATAACCTTCTGGATTGTATCAATCAGGCTGATTGGTCTATAGTTACCAGGCAACGTCCTGTCACCTTTCTTGAACACTGGGATTATAACAGCCCCCCCCAAGATTTAGGGACTGGGGCACCTTCAGCAACAGCATTTGCCAGTAAGGTGATATACTTACTCCAGCAATTTTTATTATGAAGGAAAAGATCAGACGGGACCCCGTCCAGTCTCGGAGCTCGTCCATATGCTACGGATCCCAGAGCCATTAGGGCGTCTTCAATATTAAAAGGACCATGGCGATAGAAGACATGGGTTATCTCACAGGAGGGGTTAGACTGGAGGTCACATGCATATTGGGGTTTAAAATATTTTACCCATTCCTCTTGTGAGACATGGTTTGAGGGTCTGTCAGGTAACCCTCCTCTGTCCCACTTGATGATGTTCCAAAATAGTCTGGTGTCCCTGGCATGACTAGCACCCTTCAAGTCAGACCAGTAGAGCTCATCCCATTTCTTTTTGGCCAGGCCTATACATTTTTTGTATAATTGTCTAGCTTTTCGCACGTGATCACTACAACCACTAGAAAGGGCTGCAGCAAGATCAGCTCTAGCTCTCCTGCAATCACTATCATACCATCGTAGATGCTTTGGTGGTGCCCTCCTATCTTTCCTAGCTGGTTTCAAAAAATGCCGGCGTATTCCCTCGAAAAAAGTTTCGTGGAGTCCAGTGGTTAGTGCATTGCCTGGCACAATAGCCATAAAACTCTCAAACTCCGATATAATTTTGGTC
This sequence comes from Triturus cristatus, assembly GCF_964204655.1. Classification (NCBI taxonomy): domain Eukaryota; kingdom Metazoa; phylum Chordata; class Amphibia; order Caudata; family Salamandridae; genus Triturus; species Triturus cristatus. The sequence goes on along the minus strand of NC_140580.1, from coordinate 277,100,054 downwards.
AGCTGTTTATCAATGCTATCAGTGACCTTATCATTGGTCTTAACCACACTCCACTTGAGCCTGCGTATATCGTTGGAGGGGAGTACTTCAGGTAGCATGAGTTTCGGCTCCTCTTCTTTTGTGTTACCGTTCTTCCACCAGCAATGCGTTACACATAGAGGATTGTGGTCGCTTTCTGGTCCAGATTCAACCACCATATCTTTTACAAATTGCCATAACCTCAAGCTACAGAGGACGTAATCAATCCTGCTCCTATGGCGGCCATTGTCAAAAGTGTAGGCCCCTTCCTTATCCCCCGGCGTCCTTCCGTTCAATACCCTCAGACCTCTCTCGTAACAGAGGGCTTTGACCTGCACTACGGCCTCTGTCCATCTTTTAATTGGTTCTAATTCGAGTCCAGGAATACCCCATAGCTGTTCTTCCTCAGGATCAAGTCCCCTGCAAAGATCTGGGTTTAAGAGTGGTTCAAAGGTTACGTTCAAATCCCCCACGGCAAGCACTCCCCTCTCACTCGAGTGCTGGTCAATGAGGGAATCCAATATAACCAGAGCCCGAGTCCTTGTCCCTTTGGTCCCTCTAAGGTACAGATTGTGAATATCCAAATCACCCAGTAGGCCCAGGGATATTCTAACTAATTGAATGTCGGGAGACCCTGTTGGAAGCTCGCTAGCCGCCAACAATAAATCTTGGCATACCCAAGTTGTTAATCCGCCCATGGGGCGCCCTTTGGATCCCTTGGAGGCGGGAACATGGAAGTTCAGAAAGCCGAGCAAGAACTGAGGCTCACAGGACCAAGTCTCCTGAAAAAGGCAAACATCAAAGTTGCCAATGAATTGAACCCACTCCGGAGAGTCCATTTTTGCCTTCAGACCAGCAACACTCCACGAAATCATTGAACCCACCCCTGGTCCCAACTTTTTGACCTGGTAATTGGTTTTGGGGCTTTCTTCGTGTAGAATCTGGTACTCTGGGTGTATTTGTATTTGTAAAGATGGGGCCCTAGTTAAGTTAAACTTCCCGAGGGGGGCAAGGTCCACTTTGTCAACTCCAACCGTGGGCACAACTCCAGCTACAATGGGATCCCTTGAGGCCAGAAATTCCGGTCAGTCAAAGTAATCTGGGTTACAGGAACCATTGTAGTAATCGGAAGAGGGGATAATGAACCCAGGTGATAATCTCTTCCCTACCCAGTATTGCCTAGTTCTTTCGGCTTGATAAGGGGCCGAATTATAAAAATGGCCTAGGTCATACACCCCTATCCCAGACTGGTCCCCTAAAGGTGGACAATCACAGATAAAACGCACTAAGCGCCTATCTTGGAAGTTCACAATAATAGAATCGCCCACAACATCTTTTGGTCTGGATCCAACCCAGCTGACCCTTTTGACAAATGAAATCTTCCTGTTCAAACTGGCGGGGATTGGTCTATTCCTATTTAGCCAGAATGTCACTTTATTTTTAAGTTCATGGTAGGATTCAGACTTGCCACCTTTTAATTTAGGGACACCAGTTAGTACTGCAACGTAGGGGAGAGAAGCTGGAGGAAGATGAATATGAGCATTGAGAGATTTTACAGGTCTATCATGGGTCTCTCTACTTACACCTTCACTCATACCCTTGTTCTCCCTGTTAATATTCTCACTATTGTTATTGCCCCCAGATTCATTACTGGTTCGGCCTAGCCGTAAGTTAGTTTTATTGGCATTGACCAGAACCTTGTGTGCATCAATCCCTATGCTATCCTTTGTGGTTGCAGCGGGATCAACAATGGGAATAGGTGTGGGGGTCAGCATGGGTGCGGCCAGAGCTACTGAATTAGAATTAGATTTTGCTCTCTCGTTTGTTACTAGTTTAATAATGTTTTTTAAAGAGCAAAAATTGTCGAGCATCGTCTGTTCAAGACGTTCAATTCTTACATTGACCAATTTAACCCTTTCTAAGAGGGGGAGTATTAGTGATCGAACCACCTGTTCTAATTGGGCAATCACTTCACCTGGTTGTGAATGGTCAGGGGGGCATTTATTACCCCCCCCCCCAGTTACTTGGCAGTCCCCCACTGGTAAAACAGCAGGTACATTAGTAGGGTTTTCCAGTTTTTTAGAAATTTTCGGCTGCCTCCCTCCTTGGGTATCCCCACCTCTTTTCCTTTTTGGATTAGAAGGTCTTATTGGTTTCTTACTAGCCCGTGCCTGGGGACATACTACTTGAGATCTTATGGAACTTTCATTTACAAAGGCGACCTCCCCAGAGGCCTCGGTAATCCTCATGCTATCCAGTAAAATAATAGGGCTTGACTCAAGATCCCCAAGCTGGGATGGATTACTCTCTTCAAGCCCTACTGGCCTGATAGGAGATTTTGCTAATGCTAATAGCCCAATAGATAATCGTCTAGCTTGCATTGACTGAGTGGAAAGTCGCTGCTCAGTTATGGCGATTTCATGCTCGAGATTAGAATGGGGACCTAGGAGCTTACTATGGGGTAACGAACTATAATGGGAAGCAATGGCGTTTTGGGACCCCCCCTTTTTCTCAGCCCCCGCTTGACGAATCCCCCCGAGACTTTCAGGGAAGTAGTGGAGCGGAGCGCCCCACCTATTTTGAAATTTTCGTGAGGATTCGTCAATCGGCGCCAAAGTTATTCCAAATAGAATGTTGCGGATTTCCTATGGAAACACGGTCCTAACTATAACTATCTACTGGCGACCGCCAGTAGATAATATATATATATATATATATATATATATATATATATATATATATATATATATATATATATATATATATATATATATATATATATATATATATATATTCACTGAAAAAACCATAGGTTTCAGACATGTTATAGTTAGCGGAAATTTTACTGATAAAAAACCAATGAAATTCCCCCGTTATAGTTAGTGCAGGCAACTATAACTCACGCGACCGCAATCTTCTGCTGATGCTAATACTGTATTTAGACACTTATTTACCCATGTCTTCTTCCATACATTTTTAGCTATACATATATTACAAATATTTTCTTTTCATAAAGACACATATGTCATCAGCAGAAGATTGCGGTCGCGTGAGTTATAGTTGCCTGCACTAACTATAACGGGGGAATTTCATTGGTTTTTTATCAGTAAAATTTCCGCTAACTATAACATGTCTGAAACCTATGGTTTTTTCAGTGAATTTGCAAGGTTTTTTAAATGCTAATTCCTAACTATAACGTGTGTGAAACCTATGGTTTTTTCAGTGAATTTGTACGGTTTTTTAAATGCTAAGTTACTTTACGCCATTCGTGGCGTGCACGCCCACTTAACGCAGTTCGTTCCGTGCGCGCACGGTGCGCTTCGCGCACCATGCGCGCACGGTGAGCACGCGGTGATAGGTAATCTGTTAAATTTAATTTGTAAGTGATGACAATAATATGCCATGCACAGAGAGTTTTTTTTTTTTTATTAAAATTTTTAGCGTAAGCGCACCGTACGCGTACGGTAAGCGTAATCGGCGAAATTTTCAAAAAATAAAAATTTACCGTTTTTGGCCTTTGAGGACTCAACTAACATGGCTATGTGCATGGGCGCTGTCTAAACAGCCCCTTTATATGTTTTTTGCCTTTATTTACTGCCCCCCCCTCAGAGTGCGAGAGAGAAAATGGCGGCCGCCGCTTCCTGGTTTCGACCGATTCGAATGTTTACTTAGATGTAACAGCCAATCAGAATTGCGCTCGCGCACGCCACCGTACGCGTACCGTAAGCTTACGGTAAGCGTACCGTAAGCTGGCTCAGATATATATATTGATTTAAAGGCTATTTTCTCAGAATCTACTGAACAGATTTACACCAAACCTACAAAAGGCACTTCCTTGACCTGAGGACTACCTCTCTGCCAAATTTCTAGTAATTCTGTTCAGCCGTTCGGGCTGTAGCCCTGTCTAAAGGTCCTATGGAAAAATGCATGGGAAAAACGCGTTTTGGGACCCCCCTTTTATCTCAGCCCCCGCTTGACGAATCCCCCCCGAGACTTTCAGGGTAGGAGCGGAGCGTAGCGCCCCACCTATTTTGAGAAATTCGCGAGGATTCGTCGACCGGCGCCAAAGTTATTCAAAATAGAATGTTGCGGATTTCCTATGGAAAAGGGGTCCTAACTATAACTACCTACTGGCGACCGCCAGTAGGTAATATATATATATATATATATATATATATATATATATATATATATATATATTATCTACTGGCGGTCGCCAGTAGATAGTTATAATTAGGACCGAGTTCCCATAGGAAATCTGAAAATTCTATTTTGAATAACTTTGGCGCCGGTTGACTTATCTTCGTGAAATTTTCAAAACTAATGGGGTGCTCCGCTCAGCTCCTACCCTGAAAGTCTCGGGGTGATTCATAAAGCGGGGGCTGAGAAAAAAGGGGGGTCCCAAAACGCGTTTTCCCTATGCATTTTCCCATAGGACCTTTAGTCGAAGGTACAGCCCGAACGGCTGAACAGACTTACTTGAAATTTGGCAAAGAGGTAGTCCTCAGGTCAGGCATGTGCCTTTTGCTTAAATGGTGTAAATCCGTTCAGTAGTTCCTGAGAAAATCAAAAGTAAAATCACATATATATCTGGGCAGAGCCTAACCACACATCTCATCGTGAGATCTGATTGGCTGTCAGAACTTCATCCAAGAAGTGTTGGCAGCCATCTTGGGACCAATATACATGATAGCACCTCATTAAAAAGCATTGCAGTTAATAGAAGGTTTTAAGACTTTAGTTACATTATAAATCATTTGTTGATGGTACCATACTCATTTTAGGAATTGTGGTGTGTTCTAAGGTGATTTTACCATGTGAAAAAGCCTTCTGCTGTGATATCATGAATCATGTTTGAGAGAAAACTATTTTCTCATGCTTTTCTTACAGAGGTTTGTAAGCTAACTGAGAGCATATTTTCTGTAAATTCACATTATCATTCTCAGTCATGTGAGAATGAAGTCTGACATTCTCAGTAAAACATGTACATCCAACAAGGGCAGAGACTGTCAGTTGATTCCTTTGTGTTCTACTGCAGCTTCCCAGAGTGTTCTAAAGAACAACTAGAGCGCTAACAGTCCTACTTATGACAAACGTATGGCACACCTGAAGCCATCTTGGTTGGAATAAAGTGGTAATTCTTAAAACCTTTAATTTAAAAAGGAACAAAATGAGGGGGTTCATTTTGCCATAGAAAGTATGATTAGTGCTGCAGAAAGAAAAATTAGGGCACATTTTGAGTGACTTCTCAAATCCTCTTCTATTTCATTAAAAAATTCTGACATGCAGACTGAAACATGCACTTTCAATACCAGCAGCAGACTTCCCTGGTGAGCAGAAGCTTTACTACAGTGATCTAATAAGCAACTAGAGTGCTAACATTCTGAATTTATGGCAAATTTGTGACACATCTGAATGCCTTCTTGATGGAATCAAAGTAAAAAACTGAAAGTATTTCCTACTGAGGAGACTGTAGTAAATGAGGAAATTAGGAAACATCATAACAAATAAGGTGCCGATCACGATCCGGTAAAAACCGGGTACGAACCGTCGGACGGAGCATATTCTCCGTCCGACGCGTACCCGGTCGTCAAAATTTACAAACAAGGAATTACGAATCGCACGGGAACACCATTTCCGTACGATTCGTAAAAAAGCCCGACCGAACAAAATAAACCTACCAATGCGATCCGGGAAAGCGCCGACCTGACGTCGGGACGCACGCAGCCAGCCATTCACGACCCAGGAATCACGATTCGCACCGACGTCACCCCGCACGGTGAATATTTTGCGGCAGCCAAAAACTGCCGGGAAATCAGGACGACGCGAACAAGGACCACCAGTACGCGACGGACAGACGGCGACGCGAACAAGGAGGACCAGTACGTGACGGACACACAGGACGACGCCACCAAGGAGGACCCGTACGCGACAGGACGACGCGATCAAGGAGGACCCGTACGCGACAGGACGACGCGAGCAAGGAGTACCAGTACGCGACGGACAGACATGGACCCGAACCTACGAGTCATCCCTGCCCTCATAGCAGTACACCTCCTCTACAGGTTACGACGCAGACGCCGCAGAAGGTCAGAATAACTAAGGGAGGGGGGAAAGTGGGGTGGGGTGGGGGTGGCACGACCAGGGCAGGCAACAAAACAACCACATGAGTGACACACTACACATGGCCTGGACATACCTGACTCCCATGCCCTGGTCACCACGAGGGGGTGGGGGCGTGTCCTGATAATCCAGCGACCGCCACAACGGAAGTCCGTCACCACGCGAACCGGCAACACAACCAAACAGGTACGTCCCGTACCCACGCCTGAAGAGCGTGGGTACGAGTCGGACCACGCCCACACACGTCACCCCAACAATGGCGGGACGGATCGCACCCACGTGGCAAAGGCCTGGGTACGGGCCGCACAAACATCACATAGCGTGGGGACGGATATGTACGGACCCTACCCCCACCCCGTATGCAAGGAGCGTACCCCCCAGCCAACAGTGCAAGTACGACCCGTACCCCCACCCGCGGACGTACGGAGCGTACCCCCAGCCCAACAGTGTAAGTACGACCCGTACCCCCACCCGCGGACGTACGGAGCGTACCCCCAGCCCAACAGTGTAAGTACGACCCGTACCCCCACCCGTGGACGTACGGAGCGTACCCCCAGCCCAACAGTGTAAGTACGACCCGTACCCCCACCCGCGGACGTACGGAGCGTACCCCCAGCCCAACAGTGTAAGTACGACCCGTACCCCCACCCGCGGACGTACGGAGCGTACCCCCAGCCCAACAGTGTAAGTACGACCCGTACCCCCACCCGCGGATGCACGGAGCGTACCCCCAGCCCAACAGTGTAAGTACGACCCGTACCCCCACCCGCGTATGCATGGAGCGTACCCCCCATGCCAACAGTGTAAGTACGACTCGAACCCCCACCCACGAATGCAAGGAGCGTACCCCCCTGCCCAACAGTGTAAGTACGACCCGTACCCACACCCGCGGACGTACGGAGCGTACCCCCAGCCCAACAGTGTAAGTACGACCCGTACCCCCACCCGCGGACGTACGGAGCGTACCCCCAGCCCAACAGTGTAAGTACGACCCGTACCCCCACCCGCGAATGCAAGGAGCGTACCCCCCTGCCCAACAGTGTAAGTACGACCCGTACCCCCACCCGCGTATGCATGGAGCGTACCCCCCATGCCAACAGTGTAAGTACGACTCGAACCCCCACCCACGAATGCAAGGAGCGTACCCCCCTGCCCAACAGTGTAAGTACGACCCGTACCCACACCCGCGGACGTACGGAGCGTACCCCCACCACACCAGTGTCAGTAGACTCGTACCCTCACCTCTAATGCAGTGTGCGTAACCCCACCGTGTATGTGCCAAGCGCACATATCCAGAAATCGGAGGTGTGTGTGCAGAGTCCACCCAGCAGTGCCCTGAGACAGGAGTGGTGGGTGTGGAGTCCTCCCAGCAGTGCCCTGAGACAGGAGGGGTGGGTGCCCATCACTCCCAGCAGTGCCCAGAGACAGGAGGGGTGTGTGCAGAGTCCTCCCAGCAGTGCCCTGAGACAGGAGGGGTGGGTGCAGAGTCCTCCCAGCAGTGCCCTGACACAGGAGGGGTGGGTGCAGAGTCCTCCCAGCAGTGCCCTGACACAGGAGGGGTGGGTGCAGAGTCCTCCCAGCAGTGCCCAGACACAGGAGGGGTGGGTGTGGAGTCCTCCCAGCAGTGCCCAGACACAGGAGGGGTGGGTGTGGAGTCCTCCCAGCAGTGCCCTGAGACAGGAGGGGTGGGTGCAGAGTCCTCCCAGCAGTGCCCTGACACAGGAGGGGTGGGTGCAGAGTCCTCCCAGCAGTGCCCTGACACAGGAGGGGTGGGTGCAGAGTCCTCCCAGCAGTGCCCAGACACAGGAGGGGTGGGTGTGGAGTCCTCCCAGCAGTGCCCAGACACAGGAGGGGTGGGTGTGGAGTCCTCCCAGCAGTGCCCTGAGACAGGAGGGGTGGGTGTGGAGTCCTCCCAGCAGTGCCCTGACACAGGAGGGGTGGGTGCAGAGTCCTCCCAGCAGTGCCCAGACACAGGAGGGGTGGGTGCAGAGTCCTCCCAGCAGTGCCCTGACACAGGAGGGGTGGGTGCAGAGTCCTCCCAGCAGTGCCCAGACACAGGAGGGGTGGGTGCAGAGTCCTCCCAGCAGTGCCCTGAGACTGGAGGGGTGTAACACATGTGTGTGAGGCCAGAATTATCCACATGCATACTGGCTACAAGGGAACATGTCCCCATGAACTCATGTCAACAGACTCCACACACAAGTACAGTGATCACCAAGGATGCCACGATTGTCGCAGGTGGAGACATGGCCCTGCATGCATGGCCAAAGTAGAAGGGCTCCGTCACACACACAGCTCATGTAGACACAGCTCTGCGCTAAACATTGGGAACACCCTGCAGGGAAGAAAGCTGGGTACACAGAGGAAGGAATACACCCTTGGACAAGTGCACCATGCAGTAACTGCCTACATGAACAAAGAAAGTTAGCCAACACCTTGTGATGGCACACAGATCACAGGGTCCCACCAATGAGCAGTACACTACTACATATCCCACACACCCAAACCCTTACACACCACCCAAAACCATGTAGCAGCCCCACCAACACCAATACCAGCATAGCAGTAGTGTGATAATGAAAACAAAATTAAGCTTTATTCTGCAGGAGCACAATGTCCGTGGATCGCAGGCAGTTCAATCTTCACAAAGCCCATAGGGCAGTCAATGATTCTCAGATGGATGGGGGACACAGTGGGATGCGTGTCCCCTACCTTGCCTGCACAGTCAAATGGCATCGTCTTCCACACTGGTGAGGGCATCAGGGGGGGGGGGGAGCAACAGGCACCGCAGGGACATCAGGGCAAAGGGGCGGCGTTGTGGGTGCAGGGATGGAGGAGTCCACCACAGGGGGTGGGTCAGTGCCAAAGGCGGAGGCCAGGATGGCACTACACACCTTTGCAAGGTCATCCAGGGAGTCCCCTGCACCCGAAGGGACCTCAGGCCCCAAGGAGGGGGGGGGGTCAGAGGGATGGGTCGCAGCGCCACCGGGGGAGGGTGGAGACAGGGGGGGAGACTCAACCACCCTGACCGGGGACCTCCGTGACCGCTTGCGTGGTGGTGTAACTGTGGGGCTCAGGGACAGAGCGGCCATGAAGGAGTCCTTGGGGGAGATGTGGCCAGGAGAGCTGAGGGGAGGGGATTTGGAGGGAGTGGACTGGGTGGAATGCGGACTCCCACTATGGCTGCGTGTCACACGTTTGCCCCCCGACCCAGTGGGTGTGCCTACCTCACCCTGTGTGTGCGTGTCAGGAGGAGTGCGGTGGACCTTCCCTGCTGGTGTGGTGCCCGTGTCCGTTGATGTGGGTGCATGCCGACGTCTGGGTGTACGTGTGACAGGCATGGGAGTGGGAAGTGTGGATGGGGCAGGGGTAGGTGGGGGGAGGTCGCGCTGCAGGAGACCCACTGCTGCAGTCAGTGTGGAGTCGATGGACCTCAGCAAGTTGCGTTGGTCAGCCTGCGATGAATGAATGCCCTCCAAGAAAGCCTCGATGTTGGTGAGGGTTTTGCCGTGGGCATGGAGGACATTAAGGATCGCAGCCTGACCAACCTGCAGTTGCCGCTGGATGTCCACAGACTCTGCATTGGCGGCAGCAGTGGAGACAGGGGCAGGGGGCGCGGTGCCTGGCAGGAAGGAGACATGCTGTGACCGGGCACGCTGGGAAGGGACACGAGCAAGTGGGAGGCGGCTGGTGGAAACTGAGGGGGCGGTGCGAGGTGTTGTTCCGCTGTCAGCTGCTGGTGCAGCCTCCGCCCACTCGGAGACATCGTCCCCGGACCTGTCAGCTTCGTAGTCTGATGTGCCAGTCGACAGGTCCTCGGCCACACTCTCCTCCGCCTCTGTCCCACTCGATGTGCCAGCCCCGATGTCACGGCTGGCACTGGTGCTCGGTCCCTCCGCCTGGTCTGTGTCCATGTCTCCCTCTGTGTCCCCCGACGATGCTGTGGGCAGGGTGGAGAGACAGAAATTAGTCAGACACCTGTACACATCTGTCACATGAGTCCAATCTACATAGGTAACATTGCATGGCCTGAAAAGGAAGATCCCTAACATCTACTGAACAGGGTACCGATGTAGGGCATGCAACACACAGTTGGTTGAGCCACCATGCCACTGAAATACCATGGAGAGCATGAGACAATAGCTAAACACAGGAAAAGGAGTCTGACATAGCACCCAGGTCCTGGGGACAATCCAGCACTGCATCTGCACCACACAGCGTTTGCGAAAATACCGATGACCAGGGACCATATCCATGAACTTGAGACACATGCTGCATAGGTAATGCTGAAAACATGCACAACATGACTCGGTCACTGCACATTGCGTGTGTGTCCAGGCACATCACACACTGCCCAGACCCAGCAAGTGGTAATCAGGATTTAACACATAGGCATTGCCCGCCCCAACAAGACCCTACACGAGGCAAATTGTGGAGACACAGGTGGCACCAACATCTCATGGTCTGGGTGATACACACAGGGGCAGGCAAAAAGCAAGATTTGACGTCAAACAGCCAAGGTGCGCCTGTACAAATAATGAGGTACCAGTGCCCATCCTCAGATGAGTATAACAAGACACACAGGCACTGGCAACTGTGAGTATGAAGAAGGACAATCAGGTCAGGCTGCACAGTGGACACCTGTACAAATTAGCACGTCTATATACATGGTGACAGGGGACAATGGCACAGAGCACAACTTACGCTGTAGACACTGACAGTGGCCACGTTCATGATGACACATACACCACTGAGGAAAAGGTGCCCCAGGGGACAGTAGTGGGCACGCAACTACATGCTACTGAATGGTAATGACAGCAACACACGTCACCATCCCTGCACTATGTGTATCGCACAGTCATGCACATCATGTCACAGGCCACTACATAGGACATGCGCGCTGTAAGGCATGACACATGAGAGACCAACTCCCATGTCTGGAGTCAGCATCAGTGCCAACTGACATGGAACCCACATGCAGTGAACTAGACAGTGCACAGGCAAGGTCCCACAACCTGTTACACACCACCCCCACACATGATGCTACAGACATCGTTCCCGTGGACAAAGCGCCAGCCGACATTACCCTGGGAAGGAGTGACTACACACAGACCAGGGAACACATTGCAAGGAGGGGAAGGGTGGCAGGGGCACAGCGCTATACTGGGCCAAACAGGATCTGCACAGCACCTTTAAACCCTGCCAGTGGATTCATGCTACTGTGCCCTTACAAATGCCGGTGACACACAACAAACACACATGTACCTACCCCCTTCCGGCTGCTGCATCGCCTGTAAGCGCCTCTCCAGGTCTGGAAAGACCACCGGCAGCACACGCCTGTGGAGGTGGCTCAGACGGCGGCGGCCGCGGTTCTTGTGGCTCTCAGGTGAGTCCCCCAGCAGGAGCCGTGCAATCCTCCGCGTCCAGCACCGGATATCCTGCCAGCGTTTCCTCACCTGGGCCAGGCGCCGCCTCCGACCATCCACACCCCTCACGGCACTGACGGCGGTCAGCCAGATCTGCTCCTTGGCAGTGGCGCCTACCTGTGAGGAGGAACAAGTGACACCACATCAATACACCAGCCACATGTCACAGAGAGACATATGGGTACAAATTAGCTGGTAACAACAAGGCATGTCATGCAGCCAACGCATTGCAGCTTTGTCATAGGGACATCATCCCCTGGTGAGGGAAAAAGCAGTACGTGCCACAGTGGGTACACAGGTGGAATGATGGCAATGTCACAATCAATGATCTAGGCTCACACTGTGCATCACACCCACCCCTCCTGGCTCAGGGCACTGCTGTGAGGACTCCACACCCACCCCTCCTGTCTCAGGGCACTGCTGGGAGGACTCTGCACCCACCCCTCCTGTCTCAGGGCACTGCTGGGAGGACTCTGCACACACCCCTCCTGTCTCAGGGCACTGCTGGGAGTGATAGGCCCCCACCCCTCCTGTCTCAGGGCACTGCTGTGAGGACTCCACACCCACCCCTCCTGTCTCAGGGCACTGCTGGGAGGACTCTGCACCCACCCCTCCTGTCTCAGGGCACTGCTGGGAGGACTCTGCACACACCCCTCCTGTCTCAGGGCACTGCTGTGAGTGATAGTCCCCCACCCCTCCTGTCTCAGGGCACTGCTGGGAGACATCAGGCACCCCCCCCCCTGGGACCCCCCCGACAGTACATGGCATGTGTGTTACACCTGGACGCAATGGCAGAAGTCACAGTCACCACATAGGGACAGTCTGTGGCAGTGGCCTATGCACTCACCTGATAACCTGGTCGCCCATACAGCATGGAGTACTGTGGGAGGATCACATCCAGCAGAGCCATGTTCTCCTCCAGGGTGAATGGCTGTGTCCTCTCCACAGCCCTTGACATGGTTCCAGGGAATCAGTAGCAGCAGCTGGGTCGACGAATGCAAAGATGTGCAGGCAAGTGCTCCCTCATGGGACCTGGCTGCCTTATATGTGCCCTTCTGCCCAGTCTCATGCACAGGAGTACAGAGAGATTGGTCACTCACATTTGCATCCTATGTTTCCACCAATCCCTTCAAACCTAGCAGTCTGTGGGTTCTCTATCGGTTTCATTCTCCTGCATGATGTCAGCCCCACAAACACATTGCAACAAAGTAGACAAATCCCAACTGACTTCTGCTGTGCACCTTCCAGAACAATTTCCAATTTTGAACTTGGTCTCCATGACAACCAGCATGCATGTAGGCCTTAATACTTGTCCCCCATGTAATTTGGAGCATAACACACAGGTACGGTGCGTGTGGGGGCCCTAGGGCACCCCAAATGCATGGCAACGGCCCGTACATGCATGCCTACGCTCTCCATCACTTTTGGTCTGCACGCGTATGCGTACTCGTAGTGGTACGGACCGAACACTCGCATCTACGCTCACTATCACTACGGGTACGCATACGCGTGCAGACCCATAGTGATAGTGAGCGTAGATGCGAGTGTACGGTTCGTACCACTACGGGTACGCATACGCGTGCAGACCCATAGTGATAGTGAGCGTAGATGCGAGTGTACGGTCCGTACCACTACGGGTACGCATACGCGTGCAGACCCATAGTGATAGTGAGCGTAGATGCGAGTGTACGGTTCGTACCACTACGGGTACGCATACGCGTGCAGACCCATAGTGATAGTGAGCGTAGATGCGAGTGTACGGTCCGTACCACTACGGGTACGCATACGCGTGCAGACCCATAGTGATAGTGAGCGTAGATGCGAGTGTACGGTCCGTACCACTACGGGTACGCATACGCGTGCAGACCCATAGTGGTACGGACCGTACACTCGCATCTACGCTCACTATCACTATGGGTCTGCACGCGTATGCGTACCCGTAGTGGTACGGACCGTACACTCGCATCTACGCTCACTATCACTATGGGTCTGCACGCGTATGCGTACCCGTAGTGGTACGGACCGTACACTCGCATCTACGCTCACTATCACTATGGGTCTGCACGCGTATGCGTACCCGTAGTGGTACGAACCGTACACTCGCATCTACGCTCGCCATCACGATGGGTACACATACGGCAGCACTCCCACAGTGATTTGGGAACATGCACAGGCCCTCTCAGCAGCAGTATGGCGGATTTTACACATCACTGTGGTGATAGGCGACACACATGTCGGAATAGGGCGGACATACTTGTCCATGGATGGACATACTTGTCCAGGAATGGACACCAAGGCATCGTCTGTGCATTACCACATGTGTTGGGCACAGGTGTCACAGGCTGTGATGTGGAACATGCCTCCTGAGTGGAGAAGGCACCAGATGTATGATGAGATGTGTACATGTGTACTGTGTGAGGGTGCAATGTGTGCCAGGCATGCCCTTGACTCCTTTGACATGTGTGCATGTGGGACTGCGCACTTGGGGTGAGCGTCACTGGCATGGCACGGACACCAACACACGGAAGTGTCTCATGATGCCCGGTACAGGGGTCATGACACATGACTCATCACTACCCACAGTGCACAATGTGACTATGCCATATATGTGTCCGGGATTTACATCGGGTTGATGTTGTTGCACCCTCAAAAGCTGCAGCCGTTGCAGCAACCGACATGTGGCTGTGTGTAGATTGTCATTGCACACTGTTGCCAACACCATGCCACATGTGTTACCGGATGTGAGGTGCACATGTATGCAAGGGACACGGAGTAGCGTGACAAGGCCATGTCAGCAAACTCACAAGGAATGTGTGGGGAGTCATGACATGTGCACCTTCATGGCAAGGTGTGTGGGCTGGACTAGTGTAATGTCATGTGACCTGTGGCTCAAGTGTTCCGCTGCCAGTCTCTGCAATCAGCATCACACTTCTGCTGATGTGTGGGTGTATGTCACTCCTGTCTTGCGTCAGGCAGTGCACTTGCACTGGGACACAGCTATTCCCATGGCGTGGCATGGGGAGGTTCTCAATCACCGTGTGTAGTTGGGTCTTGGAAGGTGTGTCACCTTGCATCCATACGTGTCCTGGGCATGTAGCACATGCCTGACTCCCTATGTGGCATGTGTGTATTGGCAGATTTACATGTGCTCAGTAGACATGAGTTGTTCTCGTAGTGCACTCACTCTTCCTTGTCACTTCCAAATTACTGCAGAGCGCCTCCTGTTGCCCGAAGAATTCCAGACTTGGCCACCATGCAGGAGAATGACAGGATCCGGCTCTACCGCTTCACCCAACCGTTGATTCTGGAGCTGACGGCGAGACTGGCACCACACCTGCAACCGCAGCACAGGTATCCTACGGCACTGACACCCCAGCTGAAGGTAATGGCTGCCCTACATTTCCTTGCCACGGGTACCTTCCAATATACCATAGCTCATGTTGGTGGCATGTCCCAGAGCATGTTCAGCGGTGTGCTGCATGATTTCTTGGAGGCCATGTTGATTCACCTGGATGACTTCATCAAGTTCCCAACCCCTGAACAGATGACTGAGGTCAAACGTGGTTTCTATGCCCTGGGAGGGATGCCCCATGTCATTGGGTCCATAGATGGGACACATGTAGGTTTGGTACCACCACACGCACGGGAGGTGGCGTACCGCAATCGGAAGCACTACCACTCCATCAATGCCCTTGTGGTGTGTCTGTCCAACATGGTGATTTCACATGTCTGTGCTCGTTTTCCAGGATCAGCACACGATGCCTACATCATGAGGCGTAGCGGGATGCCTGATATGATGATGCAGCTGCGCAACGAACGTGCATGTGTTGTTGGTGGGTACAGTCTGTCTGTCCTGTATTCTGTTTGGCCGAGCAGCACTACCGCTTCGCCAGTTCTAACGATATCCATGTGCTTTCCATTTAGGGGACGCTGGCTATCCCAACATGCCTTGGCTGCTGACACCTCTCCGCAACCCCATCACGCCGGCCCAGCTCCGCTACAACACCGCCCATGGCCGGACAAGGCGAGTGATAGAGAGGACGTTTGGCATGCTGAAGAGCCGATTCCGGTGCCTCCACAAGACCGGCGGCGCACTCCCATATGCCCCGGCGAAGGTCTGCAAGATCTTCATGGTCTGCTGCATGCTGCACAACATGGCAGTTGAAAGAGCTGTGCCCCTCATCCTGGATCAAGATGACGAGGACCATCCACCCGTGGAGGACGAAGGGCTTGGCAATGGGGCTAGTGATGTGGAGGATGTGGAGCCGCAAGAGGACATCCGGACTCGGCTCATACGCGACTTCTTTGCTTAGTGGTGAGTACCAGGGTCTGAGTGTGCACGCATTGGTCCCCGTGTGGCATGCGTTGTGATGTGTGTCTCCACCTGCATGTATGGCACGTGGGTCAGAGGTGTGTGTGGGTGTGTCACTGGAGTGATGGTGGCAGTGATGGTAGTATTTCCCCAGGCATAATTGTGACCTAGCATGTTGTCATACATACATGTGTCGAGTAAATGCACATGCAAGTGGCTGTGCTTCTTGTGGCTGACTTCTTGTGTGTCTCTCTTCCCCAGGTACCTGCGCATGCCGTTTGCTGGTTGCATTGTTGTGGCACTGCTATTCCTCATGGACATGGCATCGTGGGCTGACTCAGCGTTACAGGCACGGACACGTTTGGAAGTCTCCATGGGGTAAGGGATGCATCTGGGGTGTATTGGGTGTGGCAGTTGTTCACGATGTGTGCACACTGCCCCGGTCGGGGTTTGGGTCCTCTGCAGACATGTGGCATCCCCATGGGACACGACATGCAGCTGGGTACACCTGAATAGATGGGCTGCCTGGTTGTCAGTCATCAGTGATGGGATGGTGGATTGTGATGAAGGCATCAATGTGTGTGACACTGCCCTCGGACACATACGGTTAACATTGTCTTGACATGGCGTGGGACTTCCACATCAGCGGATGTATGGTGTATGGCAGGCTCTCCGTGAGCAGCTGTGGGTATTTAGCTATTATCCGACACTTGTGTGCCAGTTCCATGGCTATCACGCATTTGTGCTGCAGAAGGGGGGTGCCAGTGTTGGAGCCACATGTTACTCCACATGATGTGTTCATGTGTACTTCAAGTTGCCTCTGCAATCCCAAACACATGACTATTAAAGGTGTCCCTATGCCTCCAAGGTGCCTCTTCTCAGTCAATGCTGGTGTGTTGGCACGGTGCATCCTGCATGTCTGGCATGGTATTCCCTGATTGTGGCTATGTGTCAATGTGTCGAGTGGCAAGATGCAAGCTGTGTGTGTGTGCTGAGACTGTGTAATGGGCATGATGTCCATGACTGTGTGGGTATTGTGACATGTGCCATCCCCATGCATCCAACGTTGTCCATGACCCCATTCTCTGCATCCACCGGACTCAAGCTTGCAGGACATGGTTCTGCCACCTGTCTACACGTACCTGGGTGCCCCCCAGGACACGGGCCAGGATCCCTGACCTCTGCGCATGACTGTTGCTGTACTCAATGTGTCTGTCAGCACGGTTGTTCGGCCACCCCCTCAGCTGGTTCTGACCATCACGGGTGTGTATGGTGCTCCATGTCTGTCTTGCCTAGAAAACTGTGACCCATGTGTCCTGTGCCAGACTCAGGCCCCAGGGTGTGGATGGTTGAAGTGAACAGATGACTCAGGCATGTTTAGACTGTACAAGACACATGTTAGGTAATAATGCTACCAGCAGGCATCTACTCTTAATAGTGTGATTTATTATTGGGGGGGGGGCCAAGTGAGGGCCTTTCCGGGATTAGGGAATCCAAAGTTCAGTAGGGGAGTTGGTGTCCTTGCCATTGGAAATCCTCAGAGTCCATGCCACAGTCTTTGTCAACATTGGTCAGCCAGTGACCAGCAGGGCCATGTGGCAGAGAATGTCTCTTGATGCTGTGATGCTGTTGCTCCAGTGGGCCAGGTGCCAGGCCAGGTGTCCTGGGAGATGGTGATGTAGCAGCCACCCTCACGGTCCTTTCCGTGGACGACCCGGCTTCCTGCGGGGAACCTCAGCAGCAGGCCGTGACGACGTCTGGGATGCTCCGTCGGATGTTTCCTCCTCCTCCTCATGATCCCTCCCTGTGGGTGGTGATGTTCTCCGCCTTCTGGCACAGGGAGGGTCGGCCATGGTGTCGGCCATCCGACGGAGTTCAGCGTGAATCCCCTGGGACGCCGTCACTTGCTGAGCCTGTCTGTCCTCCATCCTCCGTTGGTGTAGCTGTAGACAGGCTATTAGCTCCGCATGTTGCTGGGCCTGCTGGACCTTGATCCCCTCGAGGACGGACACAACCTGGGCCATGCCCGTGGTGTCCTGCCGGTATGAGTCCAGGATGTTACGGACATGGGAAAATACCGGATCCCCAGCCAACTGGTCAGGCTCGCGCCTCCGCCGCTCTCCACTCCCACCACCCCTGCCCACTTGCGTCTGGCCTGCACTTGTGGGCACATGGGGTCTCCGGGACCCCTGAGGGGTGGCATTGGCGTTGTCGCCTGCCTCCTCCTGGGTGCCCGGGACACCGTGTCCCTCCTGGCGAGCCTGGCTGCATTGTGGTGTTGGGGCAGGGATCCTGGGTGTCTCCTGGGATGTGGCAGGAGTGGGGGTGGTGGTTGGCACGGTTGTACCTGACGCAGGTGCTGCAGGTGGTTGGACACCAGAGGGGCCAGGTCGGTCGGGGTCGTCCGCAGAGTGGTGAGAGTGGTCGCTGCCGGTGGGATCGGTCTCCTGCAGATCCGGGTCCTGTGAGTGTTCCCCCCCAGTGTTGGGGGGTGCAGCACGACGTTGACCTGTGTGTGAGAGAGACAATGTTACTTTTGATCCATGCAACATCCATGTTTCATCCGTTACAAAGTTGGCACATTTCCTCTTGGAATTAGGATCTGTCTTGCATTCCACTCACAGTGCACTTGTGCATGTGTGTGTCCCTTGGGCACCAATTTGGCCCCTTTAACTATGTGTGGCACAGTCTTACTTGCTGCGTCAAGTGTGACTGCAGTCAGCAGTGGAGTGTGCATGTGTGCCGAGCTATGCGTTTGCGCCTTCCTTGTAGCACTGTACATGTGCACATGGAGTGGATCCACACACTCATATGATGCAGGTGGCTGTCCTTGTGCTCGTGTACAGGTTGTAACATGGCCCTGCGTTTTGCCATGATGAAGAGGGGGGGTTCTGGCACTGGGCACCCTTGTCTACATGCACGCAGTCCACCTGCTGACGAGCAGACATTCCCACACACCAAAGGACTGATTTGCTCTCCCTGTGTCTCCCTCCTTCTCTGTCCCCCTCTCCCTCCCTCTCTGTCCCCCTCTCCCTCCCTCTCTGTCCCCCTCTCCCTCCCTCTGTGTGTCAGCCTCCTCCCTCTGTCCATCTTCCTGTGTCCCCCTCCCTCTCTGTCCCCCTCTCCCTCCCTCTCTGTCCCCCTCTCCCTCCCTCTGTGTGTCAGCCTCCTCCCTCTGTCCATCTTCCTGTGTCTCCCTCCCTCTCAGTCCCCCTCTCCCTCCCTCTGTGTCCCCCTCTCCCTCCCTCCGTGTGTCACCCTCTGTCACCTTGGCCCAGCTTCCTGGGCACACACTGTTAGCAGATCTTTGAGTGGCCCTTGGCCTGTTGATGTGAGTTTGTTTCTGATCTCCAGGCACCCATTTTGTCTGCTGTGTGTCTGTGCGCTGCTGCTGTGGTGGTGTGTGCTGCCACTCTTTCACACTGTTGGCTGTTCATTAGCTGCTGACATGTGCAAAACAGTGCCTTCACCCCCATGTGTTGATGCAAGGCATCCGCCATTTGCTGGCAAGTCATTCCTGTGTTGGGACACAGTGTTTGTCTGGCTGTGACCTAGGCCATATGGGCAGAGGGCATTGTTGTCTGCTTTGGAGTCGCACTATGTGATTCTTGGTGCCCACCCTCCCGCCATCCGGGTTACCGTGTCATGTGTTGTTGTCTTCTGTGGCCTGTGACTTGACATTGTCCAGCTGGGTGCATGGGGCATGGTGGCAGCAGTGGCATGTGCCTGCTCATGGAGTGTGGTTGAGTAATGCGATGGCTTGTGGTGTTTGCGTGCCTGTTATTAATTTTGGTTGTGGTTGCAGTTCCCCCCCATGTGAGGTGCGTTGTTTGTGTACTCACCCGGGTCTCGGAGTCCTTCTACTCCTTCAACTGCCTCCACCGGCAGTATGGCCATCACCCTCTCCTCCCAGGGATGGTACTGTACGGGTCTGCGGGAGGGCCCTCCTCCGGTGGCGTTGGCCTGGTCGTGTTCCTCCTGTCTCTTGGCTCTGACCCTCCTCCGCAGATCGTACCACCTGTTCTGGCAATCCTGCTTGGTCCTCCTGGTGTCCGCAACAGCATTCACAGCATCGACGATGGTCTGCCACATGGCTGTTTTGGCTGCCTGGCTGGTGCTTCTGACCAATGTTCCAAAGATCTGTGGCTCGACTCTGAGGATTTGATCAACAAGGACCTCCAACTCTCGGTGACTGAACTTTGGATTCTTGGTAGTGGGCATGGTGAGGGGTGTGGGTGGGGATGGTGTGGGTGTGGGGGGTGTGTGGATGTTGGGGGGGGTGTGGATGGTTGTGTGTGTGTGTGAATGTGATGAGAGGGTGTTTGTGAGGGTGGTCGTGTGAAGGTGTGCAAGTGTAAGATGTGGTGTCGCTTGTAGTCTGGTTCTGTGGTGTCTGGCAGCAGTGGGTCTGTTGCAAAGGCTCATGGTTTGTGTGTGTGGGCCCTTTTTATTGGTCCATGGGTGGGTGTGGCAGTGTTTGAATTTTGGGTGGGTGTGTTATAAGGAGTGGTGGTGTATTGGGCCTCTGTTTGTTTTTGACAGTTGCAGGTCAGTGATTGTGTTATTTTAGTGGTTGTTGGCCATGTTTAGTGGCTGTGTGCCTTTCGAATGGTGTATTGTTGAGTTGTTTTGTTTTGTCCTTGTTGTGTACGTGCGTTTTGAGCGTGTGTGCGGTGTGTACATGGGCCATTTGGTTGTACGATTTGGTCCTTGTGTGTGGCTTTGTACGACTCGTACATGCGGTTGTGATGTTGGGGCATGGGGTGCGCTCCGTACTTAGGAGGTTGTGTTGGGGGTGCGCCAGGAACGTACTGGGGTGGGGGTACGACTGGAACGTACTGGGGTGTACATAGACGGTGGTACGACACGTACAGGGGTGGGGGGGTGTACATTGACGGTGGTACGACACGTACTGGGGTGGGGGTACGACTGGAACGTACTGGGGTGTAGGTAGACGGGGCTGTGACACGTACTGGGGTGGGGGTGTGGCTCGAACGTACTGGGGTGTAGGTACACGGGGGGTACGACACGTACTGGGGTGGGGGTGCGACTGGAACGTACTGGGGTGTACATAGACGGTGGTACGACACGTACAGGGGTGGGGGGGTGTACATTGACGGTGGTACGACACGTACTGGGGTGGGGGTACGACTGGAACGTACTGGGGTGTACATGGACGGTGGTACGACACGTACAGGGGTGGGGGGGTGTACATTGACGGTGGTACGACACGTACTGGGGTGGGGGTACGACTGGAACGTACTGGGGTGTACATAGACGGTGGTACGACACGTACAGGGGTGGGGGGGTGTACATTGACGGTGGTACGACACGTACTGGGGTGGGGGGGTGTACATTGACGGTGGTACGACACGTACTGGGGTGGGGGTACGACTGGAACGTACTGGGGTGTACATAGACGGTGGTACGACACGTACAGGGGTGGGGGGGTGTACATTGACGGTGGTACGACACGTACAGGGGTGGGGGGGTGTACATTGACGGTGGTACGACACGTACAGGGGTGGGGGGGTGTACATTGACGGTGGTACGACACGTACTGGGGTGGGGGTACGACTGGAACGTACTGGGGTGTAGGTAGACGGGGCTGTGACACGTACTGGGGTGGGGGTGTGGCTCGAACGTACTGGGGTGTAGGTACACGGGGGGTACGACACGTACTGGGGTGGGGGTGCGACTGGAACGTACTGGGGTGTACATAGACGGTGGTACGACACGTACAGGGGTGGGGGGGTTTACATTGACGGTGGTACGACACGTACTGGGGTGGGGGTACGACTGGAACGTACTGGGGTGTAGGTAGACGGGGCTGTGACACGTACTGGGGTGGGGGTGTGGCTCGAACGTACTGGGGTGTAGGTACACGGGGGGTACGACACGTACTGGGGTGGGGGTGCGACTGGAACGTACTGGGGTGTACATAGACGGTGGTACGACACGTACAGGGGTGGGGGGGTTTACATTGACGGTGGTACGACACGTACTGGGGTGGGGGTACGACTGGAACGTACTGGGGTGTACATAGACGGTGGTACGACACGTACAGGGGTGGGGGGGTGTACATTGACGGTGGTACGACACGTACTGGGGTGGGGGTACGACTGGAACGTACTGGGGTGTACATAGACGGTGGTACGACACGTACAGGGGTGGGGGGGTGTACATTGACGGTGGTACGACACGTACAGGGGTGGGGGGGTTAACATTGACGGTGGTACGACACGTACTGGGGTGGGGGTACGACTGGAACGTACTGGGGTGTACATAGACGGGTGGGGGTATACATATCCGGGGGGTACGTGTCGGACGTACGGGGGCTGGGGGGAGTGTTGGGCGCGTATGCGGGCACATGTCTCCATGGTTGCTATTGGTGTTCGGTGCGGACGGTGTTTTTTCCATACGGTTGTAGGCTCGGACGCACGGGATGGATCGCGATTCCTCGGTCGGACTTGGATTTTTACGTTTGTAAGGTAAATCGTCCGAGGACGTGTCGGACACATTTTCCGACCCGAGGACGTGTGGGGAATGATTCCCGGTGCGGGTCGTATGGACTTTTTACCATGCGAATCGTGATTGCCAGTTCGTACGGCACTTGTACGATTCGTACGGTAAAAAGACCCGATACGAGTCGCACGGGGGAATTTTTTACCGGATCGTGATCGGCACCTAAGTCTCCCAAAATGGCCACCAGAGACAAACGAGCCCAAATGTAGCCCAAATATCACCCAGATGTTGCCCGAGTATAGCCCAATGACAGAATGTCCCAGAGTGTTCTAACGAACAACTAGAGTGCTAACAGTCTTACTTATGACAAAAGTATGGCACACCTGAAGCCATCTTGATTGGAATAAAGTGGTAACACTTAAAACATTTAATTTACAAAGGAACAAAAGGAGGGGGTTCATTTTGCCATAAAAATTATGATTAGTTCTGCAGAAAGAAAAATTAGGGCACATTTTGACTTCTCAATTCCTCTTCTATTTCATAAACAAATTCTGACATGCAGACTGAAACATGCACTTTGAATACCAGCAGCAGACTTCCGTGGTGAGCAGTAGCTTTACTACAGTGATCTAATGAGCAACTAGAGTGCTAACATTCAGAATTTATGGCAAATGTGTGACATATCTGAATACCTTCTTGATGGAATCAAAGTAAAAAACTGAAAGCATTTCCTACTGAGGAGACTGCAGTAAATGAGGAAATTAGGAAACTTCATAACAAATAAATCTCCCAAGATGGCCACCAGACACAAAAGAGCCTAAATGCAGCACAAATATCACCCAGATGTAGCCCACATGTAGCCCAATGACAGAAGTGTGCAAAACACTTATTTTTTGTGTATTTGCAGTTTTATATAGTGAAGACTTGTCAGGTATTGGAATGCTTTACATGAGCATTGGTTACATCACACAAGATCAAAATCATTTTGGTTGTAGACATGGGGAGATTAAGGTGCCGATTACGATCCGGTAAAATAATTCCCCATACGACTCGTATCCGGTCTTTTTACCGTACGAATCGTACAAGTGCCGTACAAACTGCCAATTACGATTCGCATGGAAAAAGTCCATACGAATCGCATTGGGAATTATTCCCCACACGTCCTCGGGTTGGAAAATGTGTCCGACACGTCCACGGACGATTTACCGTACAAATGTGAAAAGTGAAGTCCGACCGCGGAATTACGATCCATCCCGTGCGTCCGATGTTACAACTGTATGGAAAAAACACCGTCCGCACCGAGCTCCCATAGCAACCATGGAGACATGTGCCCGCATACGCGCCCAACACTCCCCCCAGCCCTCCTATGTACGAGTTGAATCCCCCCCTCCCGGCCCCCGTATGTACGCGCCGACCCCCCCAGCCGCCGTACGTTCGAGTCGTACCCCCCCAGCCCCCGTACGTTCGTGTCGTACCCCCCCCAACCCCCTTCGTTCCCGTGTATGTACACCCGTGTACGTTCGAGTCATACCCCCGTGTATGTACACCCGTGTACGTGTCGAACCCCCCGTGTATGTACACCCGTGTACGTGTCGTACCCCCGTGTATGTACACCCGTGTACATGTCGAACCCCCCATGTAAGTACACCCGTGTACGTTCGAGTCGTACCCCCACCCGTGTATGTACGGTGCGTACCCCCAGCGCGTACATACACGGGTGGGGGTACGACTCGAACGTACACGGGTGTACATACACGGGTGGGGGTACGACTCGAACGTACACGGGTGTACATACACGGGTGGGGGTACGACTCGAACGTACACGGGTGTACATACACGGGTGGGGGTACGACTCGAACATACACGGGTGTACATACACGGGGGTATGACTCAAACGTACACTGGTGTACATACACGGGGGGTACGACACGTACACGGGTGTACATACACGGGGGGGTTCGACACGAACGTACGGGGGCTGGGGGGGGTCGGCACGTACATACGGGGGCTGGGGGGGGTCAGCGCATACCGGGCCACCTACTCTGGTCGTTTCGCGCCGTACTTCGCTTTTCCGGCACTTTTTGGGTGCCGTGAAAATATTGCCGTCCGGACTGCTGTCGGTTCGAATCGTACTTCCTGGGTCGTGAAACGCTGCCTGAAAGCGTCCCGACGTCACATCGCAGCATTCCCGGATCACATTGGTACGTATAATTTCGTCGGTCGGTGTTTTTTACGATTCGTACGGAAATGGTGTTTCCGTGCGAATCGTAATTCCATGTTTGTAAAGTTTTACAACCGGGTACGAGTCGGACGGAGAAAACGCTCCGACCGACGGTTCGTACCCGGTTTTTACCGGATCGTAATCGGCACCTAAGTGATTTGACCACAATCACAGAATGTTGAGCTGAAGCAGAAACTCCAACCTGGTTCCCCAGTTGCAAAGTCTGCAGCTCTGGAAGTAACACCACATCCTCTCGCCAAGGTGCAACATTTAATCAAGTGGTCAACTGGATAAAAAAACATAAAGATTACAAATAATTTAAAAGTTCTTTGTCGCTATTTGAAAACTCAGAAAATTTGTCCTCATTTTAGTTTTTTAGAGCACTAACCATAATTTTGATGCAAATAAGACCCTCTCTTATATGTAATTTCTAAAGGAAATACTCTAGGTATTACAGTTTTGATTACATCAAGATGACGTCAGGCCTTCCATACTTTTGTAATAAATATAGAATGTTAGCAATCTAGTTGTTCATTGGGATACTGTTGAGAGGCAGAGGCCAGGGGCACGGACTCTGAAAATTGAAGGCAGGTAGGAGAGTGCGGAGGCAACAATTTGACCACACTGGGCAGGCAGGAAGGGCAGTGGCAGCACAACAGACTATGGAGGGCAGTGGAAAGGGGGGCAGGGGCAACAAACCAACAATACAGGACTGGCAAGAGAGGCTGTGGCAATATAATAGACCATTGTGGGCAGAAGGAAGAGGCAGTGGTAGTACAACCATACATGCCAACAGACCCGTTTCAGCCAGGAAACGTCCAATGTTTTTAAGCTCAAATGGACTTTATTTGATCTGGATCACTGACAGAATATCGAGGAGAAGAATATCGACCTACAAAAATATTGAGGAAAAAATATAGAATGCCAAAATATCGAATCCCTATCTACAAACAGGTAAGTACAAAAATATCGATTCCAAAATATCGTTGTAAAAAATATAGTTGGTCAAAATATCGAATTTTTTAAATGTCTTAAAAGTAATGTAAAATTAATGAAATAATAAATATAATTAACTAAAACATACTTACAAATACTTAAGTAACTTTACAATTAATAAATAATTAATGTAAGTTAAAAAAAGAAGGTTTTTAATACCTATATATATTAACGTAATATTAATAAAAAATATTCTATCTTTTTAGCATAGGATAGCGGGCGGGTCAAATTTACTATTACCACTCCAGTAAATCCAACAGTAGGGAAAGCATTGGATAGCGGGATGGTAAAAATTACTATTCCCACTCCAGAGAGTGCAACAGTAGGGAAAGCGCTGGATAGCGGGAGGGTAAAATATACTATTCCCACTCCAGAGAGTGCAACAGTAGGGAAAACATTGGATAGCGTAGGGGTAAAAATTACTATTCCCACTCCAAAGAGTGCAACAGTAGGGAAAGCGTTGGATAGCGTAGGGGTAAAAATTACTATTCCCACTCCAGTGAGTGCAACAGTAGGGAAAGCGCTGGGTAGCGGGAGGGTAAAAATTACTATTCCCACTCCAGAGAGTGCAACAGTAGGGAAAACATTGGAAAGCGTAGGGGTAAAAATTACTATTCCCACTCCACAGAGTGCAACAGTAGGGAAAGCATTGGATAGCGTATGGGTAAAAATTACTATTCCCACTCCAGAGAGTGCAACAGTAGGGAAAGCATTGGATAGCGGGCGGGTCAAATTTACTATTACCACTCCAGTAAGTTCAACAGTAGGGAAAGCATTGGATAGCGGGATGGTAAAAATTACTATTCCCACTCCAGAGAGTACAACAGTAGGGAAAGTGCTGGATAGCGGGAGGGTAAAAATTACTATTCCCACTCCAGAGAGTGCAACAGTAGGGAAAACATTGGATAGCGTAGGGGTAAAAATTACTATTCCCACCCCACAGAGTGCAACAGTAGGGAAAGCGTTGGATAGCGTATGGGTAAAAATTACTATTCCCACTCCAGAGAGTGCAACAGTAGGGAAAGCGTTGGATAGCGGGAGGGTAAAATTTACTATTCCCACTCCAGTGAGTGCAACAGTAGGGAAAGCGTTGGATAGCGAAGGGGTAAAAATTACTATTCCCACTACAAAGAGTGCAACAGTAGGGAAAGCGTTGGATAGCGTAGGGGTAAAAATTACTATTCCCACTACAAAGAGTGCAACAGTAGGGAATACATTAGATGGCGTAGGGGTAAAACTGACTATTCCCACCCCAAAGAGTGCCACAGTAGGGAAAGCGTTTGATATCGTAGGGGTAAAAATTACTATTCCTATTCCCACTCCAGAGAGTGCAACAGTAGGGAAAGCATTGGATAGCGGGAGGGAAAAATTTACTATTCCCACTCCAGTGAGTGCAACAGTAGGGAACGCATTGGATAGCATAGGGGTACAAATTACTATTCCCACTCCAAAGAGTGCAACAGTAGGGAAAGCGTTGGATAGCATAGGGGTAAAAATTACTATTCCCACTCCAGTGAGTGCAATGTTAGGGAAAGCGTTGGATAGCGTAGGGGTAACAATTACCCACTCCAGTGAGTGCAATAGTAGGAAAAATAATAATTTAATATTTTATTAAAAATAAATTAATTATTAATAGTAATAAAAAAATGTATTAAAATTATTTACCAATCACACAACCTTTAATAATTAATTATTTATAAATACCAATAAATATTTTTTTTAAATTAATCACCTCTTAATAATCATTTAACAACCAATTAATATTCAATACTAAAAAATTAATAAATACAAATACAAATTAATAATTAATAATAAATTATTATCAATATACAAAAATAATTTCAAAAATTAATTATTTACAATTAAATTACTTCCCACCATATTCCAACAGTAGGGAAAGCATTGGATAGCGGGATGGTAAAAATTACTATTCCCACTCCAGAGAGTGCAACAGTAGGGAAAGCACTGGATAGCGGGAGGGTAAAAATTACTATTCCCACTCCAGAGAGTGCAACAGTAGGGAAAACATTGGATAGCGTAGGGGTAAAAATTACTATTCCCACTCCAAAGAGTGCAACAGTAGGGAAAGCGTTGGATAGCGTAGGGGTAAAAATTACTATTCCCACTCCAGTGAGTGCAACAGTAGGGAAAGCGCTGGGTAGCGGGAGGGTAAAAATTACTATTCCCACTCCAGAGAGTGCAACAGTAGGGAAAACATTGGAAAGCGTAGGGGTAAAAATTACTATTCCCACTCCACAGAGTGCAACAGTAGGGAAAGCGTTGGATAGCGTATGGGTAAAAATTACTATTCCCACTTCAGAGAGTGCAACAGTAGGGAAAGCATTGGATAGCGGGCGGGTCAAATTTACTATTACCACTCCAGAGAGTACAACAGTAGGGAAAGTGCTGGATAGCGGGAGGGTAAAAATTACTATTCCCACTCCAGAGAGTGCAACAGTAGGGAAAACATTGGATAGCGTAGGGGTAAAAATTACTATTTCCACCCCACAGAGTGCAACAGTAGGGAAAGCGTTGGATAGCGTATGGGTAAAAATTACTATTCCCACTCCAGAGAGTGCAACAGTAGGGAAAGCGTTGGATAGCGGGAGGGTAAAATTTACTATTCCCACTCCAGTGAGTGCAACAGTAGGGAAAGCGTTGGATAGCGAAGGGGTAAAAATTACTATTCCCACTACAAAGAGTGCAACAGTAGGAAAAGCGTTGGATAGCGTAGGGGTAAAAATTACTATTCCCACTTCAGTGAGTGCAACAGTAGGGAATACATTAGATGGCGTAGGGGTAAAACTGACTATTCCCACCCCAAAGAGTGCCACAGTAGGGAAAGCGTTTGATATCGTAGGGGTAAAAATTACTATTCCCACTCCAGAGAGTGCAACAGTAGGGAAAGCATTGGATAGCGGGAGGGAAAAATGTACTATTCCCACTCCAGTGAGTGCAACAGTAGGGAACGCATTGGATAGCATAGGGGTACAAATTACTATTCCCACTCCAAAGAGTGCAACAGTAGGGAAAGCGTTGGATAGCATAGGGGTAAAAATTACTATTCCCACTCCAGTGAGTGCAATGTTAGGGAAAGCGTTGGATAGCGTAGGGGTAACAATTACCCACTCCAGTGAGTGCAATAGTAGGAAAAATAATAATTTAATATTTTATTAAAAATAAATTAATTATTAATAGTAATAAAAAAATGTATTAAAATTATTTACCAATCACACAACCTTTAATAATTAATTATTTATAAATACCAATAAATATTTTTTTAAATTAATCACCTCTTAATAATCATTTAACAACCAATTAATATTCAATACTAAAAAATTAATAAATACAAATACAAATTAATAATTAATAATAAATTATTATCAATATACAAAAATAATTTCAAAAATTAATTATTTACAATTAAATTACTTCCCACCATATTCCCCTATAAACCCACAACCCACTACAAATAATTAATTAATACAATTAACATAATTATCAATTAAACAATTAATAGAAATTAATTACCAATTAATACACATTAATTAACAATTAATAATTAATCAACAACCAATTAATTTTCAATACCAAAAATTGATAAATAATAAAAAGTACCAATTATTAATTAACAGTAAATTAATTATCAATACACAAAAATATTTTCAATAATTACTGAATTATAATTAAATTACTTCCCACCCTATTACCCTATAAACCCACAACCCGCTCTGAATAATAAATTAGTACAATTAACATAATTATCAATTAACCAATTAATACAAATCAATTACCAATTAATAAAAAAAATTACCAATTATTACAAATTAATTACCAATTAATAATTAATTACAATAAATTAGTTATTACCAATTAATAATGACTTAATAACAATTAAATTACTTCCCACCCTATTCCCCTATAAACCCACAACCCGCTACAGAAGTAAAACGCAAAATTAAATTACAAATAATTAATAATCACTAAAAATTATTATTTATTGTACTATAATTAAATTACTTCCCACCCTAATCCCCTATAAACCCACAACCCGCTACGGAATTAAATTACAAAAAAATTAAATAACATAAAATTCATTACTTTAAAAATATTCAAACATACATTCCAAAATTAATACATACTTTTAACACATATACTAACACTTAAAACACTATAAAAAAATTCGATATTTTTAACAACTATATTATGACTGTCGATATTACTTACTTCGATATTATGTAAATCGATATTTCTTACCTGATTTTCGATATTCTTCACCACTATATTTTGGCTATTCGATATTCTGTCCATTCTATATTAAAAACTCGATATTCTGTCCAGTCGATATTTATTTTTCGATATTTTGACTGTTTACCATTTGATCTGTCTCCTGTCTACAATCTCCTCTTTTTCAATGTAACTCAAAGGGGAAAATCAATACCCCAGTTTTTTTTCAAAATCTCCCTCTTACCAAGTTCAAAATGTTCACAAGTATGGTACATTGAATCATGGTAGGCAGGAGGAAGTGGGGTAGGGACATGGACTCGGATAACAGAGGACAGGAGGGACATGGAGAGGTGCACCAAACTGACCCTACAGGGCAGGCATCAGGGTTTGCAGCACAATACACCACACAGCGCATGCAGGACGGGAGTGCAGCACAACAATCCATGGAAAGCAATAAGGAGGGGACAGGACCATGCACAGAGAACAGATGGGAAAGAGGCAATGGTAGCTAGCTGACCATAATGGACAGACAGGAGAGAAAGCTGCAGCATAACAGACCATAAAGGGCAGGAGGGACGGACCAGGGGCATTACAATGGAACAGACAAGCCAGGAGGGAGGGAATAGGGGGTCTGCACATGGAAACAGAGGGCTGGGGGCAAGGTGGCAGGGCAGGAGCAGCAAGATGACCATGGAGGTCAGGCAGGATGGGCACTAGAAACAAGACACACCATGGAGAGCAACAATGAGACTATGGTGGGATACACACAGACCATGGAGGGAAGGTGGGAGGGTGTCAGGGGCAGCTAGCTGACCACACAGGCAAGGTGGGGGGGCCATGGCAGCACAGAAGACCATGCATGGCAAGAAGGAGGGTTAGTGGCAGCACAATGGCTATGATGGGCAAGAAGGAGGGTGCAGGGGCATGCACAAAGGACCATGGAGGATAGAAGGGAGGGTCAGGATCTGGGCAAAGACAAGAGAGTTCAGGGGAAGGGGCCTCACAACAAACCGCGCGGGGCAGGCAGGAGGAGCAGTTGCAGCACAACAGATCAGGGAGGGCAGAAGGGTGTGGCAGTAAAATGGACCATGGAGGACAGGAGGAAGGGGATAGGGGCATGGCATGTGGACAGGCAGGGTGGAGGTGGCAGGGACAGGTTACAGTCATCTGACAATGCTAGGCAGGTGGGAGGGGAGTGGCAGCTCAACAGAACACTCAGTGTAGATAGGAGTGGCAGGTCCATGGAACATAGTGGGCAAAAAGGATGGAGCAGAGGCATGCACAAAGACATCGGAGGGCAGGGGGAAGGAGAATAGGGGCAGCAAGCTAAGCACAGAGGCTAAGCAGGAGGTCAATGATGGGCCATAGAATTGGGCAATGGAGGGCAGGAGGAGTGGACTGGTACATCATGCTAAATGGAGGGCAGTGGCGGCACATCAGACCATGCATGGCAGGAGGGAGGAGACTAGTCCATTGATTCAGACAACAGAGGATAGGGAGGAGGTGGACGGTCCATGGAACATAGTGGGCAAAAAGGATGGAGCAGGGGCATGCACAAAGACATCGGAGGGCAGGGGGAAGGAGAATAGGGGCAGCAAGCTAAGCACAGAGGCTAAGCAGGAGGTCAATGATGGGCCATAGAATTGGGCAATGGAGGGCAGGAGGAGTGGACTGGTACATCATGCTAAATGGAGGGCAGTGGCGGCACATCAGACCATGCATGGCAGGAGGGAGGAGGCTAGTCCATGGATTCAGACAACAGAGGATAGGGAGGAGGTGGATGGGGCAGCAAGCTAACTGTTCAGAGAAGGTGGGTATTAGGAACTTTATTGTTTTTAAAATGTGTGTCTGTGCGAACTACTTAAAATATGAACAAGTATGCAGCATAATCTCACTTTTATTCAGAAAGAAGAGGACATTTGTGACTGTGACTCCGGGCTCACTTGGTAGAAACACCCCCTGACCCTCCACCCCATCGCAAAATGTAATGCCCGTGAAAAGGGTAGGTGGACGCAGTGTTATATAGAACATATTCCTGAGAGCACGATTGAAAATGAAAACTAGATGTAGTATATGGTATAAACTATGCACCAAAAAGTGTGATATAAGATGAACCGGGGCGTGAAATATAATATGCAATACATTGTGCTCAATGACAGATTCATTGGAGAGCGCGAGATAGCACAGGCACTAGCGCGTGCTATGCGATATGCGCCTTGGAGTGTAATATGCACAGGGCAGTGTTGTGTAACATAACTAGTCTTTAAAGTTGTAATATAAAATATGTGCTGGGGAGTGTAACGTTGCATATGCACTGTGACAAAGATATGGATCCCAGATTGTAATATGTATGGCATAGCGCTGTGCGTTATAACATACACATCGAGGAAGGCACGTTAGATGGGGCAAAATAACCCGTGCGAAGGCAAGTGTGGCATGACATATTCACGGGGTGGTGTTACAGTGCACATGGGCTAGAGAGTGTCATAGCATACGCACTAGCTGGTGGAATACAACACAGAGGTGTGAGGCAATCGGCGAGCACTGGTGGGTGTAACACAGCATTGGGCTCAGCCAGGAGCACGCTGTGACTCTCAAGTGAGGTTCGTCTCCTTTCCAGAGAGTAAAATAAAAAGTATTACACATCCGGCGGTGGATGTGTTTTTTATTAACCGTGAGGGGTGTTTCTTGCATAGTTTGGTCGAATTTTTGTCGAATCCCCTTTGAATGGCTTGGTATGCGTGTATATTAAATGTGCCCGTCAATAGCTACCCATGTTTGTATAAATAAACGACAAGGGTGTCTACTTGGAGAGTACCCACCGGCGGGGGCGCCGGGATTAGGCACGGTAGGGCGTCAGACACGTCAGAGCTTCACTAGCGCTGTAAATACATTCCATGTGGATTCATTCTATGCATAGTTGCCTTTTAATGAATATCACGCAAATCGTCATGGTGATAGGTACATACGGTTTGTCCAGCATGTCCTAGGTGTTTCTATGAATATATATATTTTTTAAATAATAAAAAACAAAGGCCGGCCCCGGGGGATGGGGTCCCCGGGGCCAGTAAATTAGAAAAAGAAGGGGGCCACACAGCCCTCCTTCTTAAAAAAATAAAATAAATAAAAGACCGGCATCGCGCTGGAGGCCACGCCCCTTCCTTGCAGCACTCTGCAAACGCGCCCCCTGGCCAGTTGTAAGTTGGGGAATTAATTCCCCTTCAATACTGAGGGTCCCTGAGGGCCAACTAGCCCAACAGGTATCTCTAGTGTGCGCCAGGGAGCTGCATTGCAGACAGGTGTTCTGAGGCCACGCCCCTTTTTACACCTCTATGCAACGCAGCTCTGTGGCGCTTACTGGAGGTACCTAGTGGGCTAGTTTGACCCTAGGGACCCTTAGGATTCAAGGGGACTTAATCTCTCAACTTAGAACGGCCACAGGGCGCGTTTACACAGTGGTGAAGTGAGGGGACGGGGCCTGAGGTGACGTGTGCAAACATGCCCTGTGGCACGTTTTAAGTTGGGGAAATAATTCCCTTTCAATCCTTTGGGACCCTGGGGGCCAACTAGCCCACCAGGTGCTTCCAGTAAGTGCCACTGCTCTGCGTTGCAGAGAGGTGGTGCAGGCCGTGCCCCTTTTTACACCTCTCTGCAATGGCGCTTACTGGACGTACCTAGTGGGCTATTTTGCCCCTAGGGATCCTCAGGATTCAAGGGGACTTAATCTCCCAACTTAAAAAACGGCCACAGGGCATGTTTACACAGTGGGGAAGGAAGGGGACGGGGCCTGAGGTGACGTGTGCAAACACGCCCTATGGCGCGTTTTAAGTTGGGGAAATAATTCCCCTTCAATCCTGAGGGCCCCTGGGGGCTAACTAGCCCACCAGGTGCTTCCAGTAAGTGCCACTGAGCTGCGTTGCAGAGAGGTGGTCCAGGCCGTGCCACTTTTTACACCTCTCTGCAACGCAGCTCTGTGGCGCATACTGGAGGTACCTAGTGGGCTAGTTGGACCCTAGGGAACCTCAGGATTCAAATGAACTTAATCTCCCAACTAAAAACGGCCACAGGGCGTGTTTACACAGTGGTGAAGGGAGGGAATGGGGCCTGAGTTAACGTGTGCAAACAAGCCCTGTGGCGCGTTTTAAGTTGGGGAAATAATTCCCCTTCAATCCTGAGGGACCCTGGGGGCCAACTAGCCCACCAGGTGCTTCCAGTAAGCACCACTCCGCTGCGTTGCAGAGAGGTGGTCTAGGCCGTGCCCCTTTTTACATCTCTCTGCAACGCAGCTCTGTGGCGCTTACTGGAGGTACCTAGTGGTCTAGTTGGACCCTAGGGACCCTCAGGATTCAAGGGGACTTAATCTCCCAACTTAAAACGGCCACAGGGCGTGTTTACACAGTGGGGAAGTGAGGGGACGGGGCCTGAGGTGACGTGTGCAAACACGCCCTGTGGCGCGTTTTAAGAGGTAGTTTTAATCCCCTGCCTTATTATATACTAGGGGCTTACAGAGGAGGTCATGCTGATCACAGGGGGACCCCAACGCATAGTGTTCCCTAGTGTATGTAGGTGTTTTCACTGTATTCTGAGTGTCTTTTAACATAGCACTGGCTCTAGGACTGGTTAGTCAGACTCAGTTACCACCAGTATCCGTCTGAAAAAGTTGAGGGTACAGGATGATTTTGCAACAAGGCTTCTTTCTGCTCTTCTGTTTGTTCTTTCTGCACGTTATCCTTCTTCCTGCACTTTTCTTCGTCTTTGAGGACTTCTGTTGCTTCTTTCTGCATTTCTTTTTTTTCTTTCTGTGCGTTTTTTCTTCTTTCTTCACATGTCCTATCTCTGTAGGCATAGTTAGAAATTAGCATTTAAAAAACCTTTGAAATTCACTGAAAAAACCATAGGTTTCAGGCACGTTATAGTTAGGAATTAGCATTTAAAAAACCTTATAAATTCACTGAAAAAACCATAGGTTTCAGGGGCGTTATAGTTAGCTGGACTTTTCATTCGTACAAAACCATTGAAATTCCCCCGTTATAGTTAGTTCAGCTAACTATAACTCGCGCGCCCGCAATGCACTGCTGATGACGTCACATATTACATCACTCATGACATGGTCAGTGACATCACTCATGACATCACTGATGACATCTCAAATGACATTACTAATGGCATCACTGATGACATCATCCTTGTGATAGAGTGGCAGACCTCCTCTTCCCCTAATATAACCTTTGATACACACATTCAAAAATAGAAACTACAATGTTCAAAACAATGGACATACCAATACCAGTTACAACAACCTATTCAGTAATTCTAAGATCCACATACACATCCACTCATTCACCAACAGTCCTATACAGTCACTCATACATGTACTCACTCATCATATGTACTCACACACCTATACATCCTGTTACACAACGCCACTCATCCATAGAGTTACTCACACACATAGTCACTCATGCTAATAAAGAATCAAACATCCATTTACTTGCATATACAGTTATACACACACCACCACACTTACTTCTACAGAAACTTACACATACTTAGTCTTTTAAATAATCACTTATAGAAACACATACTTATTCATACAGGAACTCTTTCAATCTCTCACTCTCACATATACTCACTTATATACACCAATAGTCACATATACTAGTTTAAAACATATGTAGTTACTCATAAAGACACTATTGAGACAGTCTATCACTCACTAACACACCCATGCACACACTCATCCACCCATACAGTCCTGCACACATGCTGTCTTCAACACATACAAACAGTGAGTCACTCATTCATGCACCTATGCACTACGTAATACCTCCACTGAACCATACAGACACTCATACTGATACTCAAAAAACCAACTAATAACCTATATAGACACTCATGTAGCTACTCACCAACGCATGCAGCCACTTATACACAAAGTGAGAGACTGATACAGATATTTACACATTTAAACATTACTCACTAAGCCATGTATTCACTAAGATACACTTAATCAGTCAGTTATACAATCAATTTTTCAAAAACAAATCATCCATTTAGACACTTATATACCCATTTATTCTTCCATCGACCTTGAGATATACATATATAAAACATATGTAATTTTCTGAAAAACACACATTCACTGGATGATGTCATCAGTGATGTCATTTGAGATGTCATCAGTGATGTCATGAGTGATGTCACTGACCATGTCATGAGTGATGTAATATGTGACGTCATCAGCAGTGCATTGCGGGCGCGCGAGTTATAGTTAGCTGAACTAACTATAACGGGGGAATTTCAATGGTTTTGTACGAGTGAAAAGTCCGGCTAACAATAACGCCCCTGAAACCTATGGTTTCTTCAGTGAATATATATATATATATATACACACACATACTATTATCAGGGGAACCAATGCAGACGAGCAGACGATGAATCCTATCTGCCACCCACCTGCACTCCAGATACGAGTATCACACTCAATTGTGCCACCCATGTCTTGAGAAAAGAAGCATAACGATGGAGGCACCTGTGATGACCAGGGATGTGCAGGTAGACCTCAATACTGAGCTCATCAGAGGCAGTGGTGGCAGTGATTGACAAGTTCAGCTTGAACCGAACGCAAGCCATGCTGCTAAGATTCACATTGGAGCTGTTAATGGAGGGAATTATAGAAACCAGATATGGGACAAATTCAGCTAAGTCTCACCATCTAGCAAAAACAATTTTGACATGGCTAGTATAAAGTTGATAAGGTACCCAATACCATGCCCCCATGTAAGGAAGCTTACAACATATTATATCCTTTTTAGGCTCTGGTGTTCCCTAAGAAATATGGAAACAAAACAACAATCGCCGTCAATGTTTTTTTTTATTAAAAGAAAGAAGAGTATTGACAAAAGAAAGAGAGCCACTATTTCTTGAAATAGAATCGGTTCTCACTACACATACACTAAAAATAATGTTATAGTCAGTACTGGGTAAGGTAATGATGAGGCCGTCAATGTATGTGCTAATTCATTTCATTTTTCTTGCACAGCTATGACAAATTGAGGGATTTGATAGCCCCAGGGTTTCAAATATTGATATCGGAGAATATTGAGGGTACAAAAGAAGATAAATATGTGCAGTTGCCTGACAGCAATTAAAAAGCAAGTGAAATGCAGCAAAGTCTGTTGGTAGCCATGACTTCACAGCAAAAATCTGTGTGTTATCATGGATGCAACTATCCACAATACGGGAAGCTTCAGAACACAGTGATACTGGTAACTTTTAATGATTGTTTAAAATGGGATTTGGACAGTGAAGTCCAAGATATTGATTCCACTAGAAAAAGAAAAAGTTCTTGAATATACTTACAGACTTTCAGTGTACAACAAGAAACATTTTGACCAAAATGTAATAACTTAAGAGGATATCTAATTGTGGACAAATTTAAATGACTGTATATTGAAGTACACAGTGAAATTGATGTCTTTGTTTCTGGACAAATTGGCAGTTCAAATATTGACAAATAACTCACATGGGTATAGAAAAAATGCTCTTAAGCGGAATTACTTGCCAATCAGTCATTAGGCGTGAAGGAAAGGCAATGGATCGAGATAGACCTGCAAACAGAGGGCTTGTGGGCAGATAGAAATCCAACGGATTTTGATGGTATGTCATGCGACAATGAAAGGAAACACAGCTGATTACGCAGCTGTGTTTGAAGTGTGGATATGCTGTCATTGTCTCATAAATTGATCGTGGTGCACAAGAATGTGACAATTCAGAGGTCACAACTAAGTAGCATGGGGTGAGTTCAGCTGACAACCAAACCTGCCTGAACCAGGAAGGAAGAGACTGGTCCAAGAAATTGCCATAAAACACTTACGGGAGAATGATCCAGTGCAGATCTCAGTATTAGAAGTAAACGTGCTGATTAAGAAAAATTTGATGGGCATAAGGGGCAGGTGGCTGGGGTCAGAGGCGTCATGGCATAACTTATCACAGGGTTTGTGCAAGGGTAAGAAAAAGCCAACTACAAAAAGAGCATGCAATGTGGTGAACAGGGAAATAGCTGGGATTTTCAAAGCCTAGAAGATAGAACTGATAAAGCGCAAAGACATTACATGTATTCACCCATCTTTTTGCATTTAATATAGGCTTTATCTATTTTCCTTAAAGTCAGAAACATACTTAAGCACCTTATAGGCCAGACAACACTCAAAATACTTTAATTGTTAGCTATGTAATGCCCAAAGATCATCTTGAACCTACAGCCATGAGCTTAGCAGTGTGCCATGTTTTCAGATATATTTATATCACTGAGAGAGCATACAAAAAAGGTCAGTCTTGTTGGCAAAGTTGTCTTCCCAAGTGCTGTGCTGCTTTATGCCTCTTAAACCTTGTGCGTTTTTCATTCAGTTTTGTATAATTCACACAGAACTAGTTATGTGTTTACAAAAGAGTGCATTCATAAACGGCACAATGGCCTCCAATCAGAATTGTCAAACACCTTTCATTTCCCCAACTTTAAAGGACCCGCTTGGTCCGTCGTCAGCTTTTTGTATGGGAACTGCATGATGCGCAGAGATTACCTCACAATAGCAACGTTTCGTTCAGAATTACCCATTGGATCTATGCACCTTGTTCTCTAGACACTGCCACTTTATCTGGCAACAGACAAAGTAATTTAGCCCTCTTTATTCTCAGGATTACTGCAGTCCAACAAGCTGTCTCTTCCTTACTAAAGCCATGCTCCTCTGAGCCTCTCTCTTTTTAACACACAATATTTTAGACTGTGAGTCACTGACATGTAGGGTTGATTTAGAGTTTGGCAGAAGGGTACTCTGTCTCAAACGTGACAGATATCCTGTCTGCTTTATTATTAAAAGTGTCAAAGGATATAATGCACTTGTAATAAGGAAGTTAGGACATGCATCAAACTTGTGATGGAGTAACCCATCTGCCAAACTCTAAATCAAGCCCTTAGTAACTCACTGGCAAGTCAATCCATCTTTACCGCACCAAGAAGCACAGGTCATGTGTTTAGTATATGGCAGTTTAACCACATGTCCAGTGTGTGCTGAAACCTAAGCCTGTTCTTGATAAAGAAACTGTTCAGAGACCATTAGAGCCACACCAAGCATGTCCCCTGTAATAACTTGGGAATATTATCCGGGTCTTGAGTTGTTGACATACAGTAGTGTTGACGGCATACCAATTTTTGCAGATTCAAAGTCCTGAGCAGACCTTTTTTTGTTTTTTTGGGGGAGTGTGGCATACCAGTCCTACGTCATGTAAGGTTTCTTTGAAACGTAGCACCCAGACCCTTGCATTGACATTCCGTGTGTCAGTCTAGTGTATGTATGCAAGGTGGATGTGTAGCAAAATATCATGTGTAGTGAGAGCATGATTGCCAGGTCCAGTAGCATCCCTTTTGTATTGCCCCTAGCTTAGCATGGCAGAATATAGAGGGTGGATGTAGCATTCCCAGATAGTAGAAGTGTATTGAATTGATTCTTTAGGCTGAAAAGTAGGACCCATTTAAAGAATTGAGAAAGTGAGAAGATGGGGCTAAATTTAGGAATTCTATGATAAACTTTCAGCAAGGGATAGCTGATTTTTTCTTCTTGAGCACTGCCATTTGGTTTTGAAAGGCGAGAACATTTCGAGCAAAGGCCTTCAGGAAGGCTGATATCAGCAGGTACAGTCTTGTCATACTTCATTGTGCCCATGTTTTAGTCACTCCTATTTGGGCCAACATCATCACTACCTGCTGTGACACCAATCAACTTGCACAAACAAGGCTGTGTCTGCACTAAAGCCCCAAAGTGAATTTGACAGGGAACTATATCAAATTGCTTTCAGGACATTAAACAGTGGAACAACATCTCCGGTATGGAAAAATGAGTTTAAAGGTGAAACCTAAATCATTCCACTTTGTTTCGGTTCCAATTATCTCTTGACCAAGGAAGAGAGTGCTCCACAAAGTACCTAAAGAACTGCTATGACACTGACCTGGTGTCTACAGGACAGCCAATGTCTCATCCCAGAGGTGAGGGGACATAACTTGAAATCTGTGAAACTTTCTGGAGAAGCTGAGAATCTACCTAGAGCCTTGAGGTCTGTCTGGTTGCTCAGAGAGTGAAAGATGGCTTCTAATCATTATTTATCAAGGAACACAATAATTGGAGGGTGTAAGATTCGTTTGACCACGCAAAAAAAATCAAAGAACCTCTTACTGTGACTCTTAACATTGAAAGTTTTTTTTACAGAGTGGGTTTAGCTTTCTTGATGTTCGACAGCAATCCATTTTGATGTTGGTCCAAATATATGTCGATGTTAATATTGGCAAACTACCAAAAAAATACCAACTAGAATCAAACTCAATTAAGGCCACTCACCCACAAGTGATCTGAGTCGTGGGAACCAGCAGAGCTGCAATTTATTGCCTTTGATTTATGTGCTTGTGATAAAGGACCTACCACCTAAAACTAGGTTAAATCAGACTGTTGCAGGAGTGCTGTTTTCTCTTTTTTAGGATAATGTGATCTATTTACTGTGGGAATTTGCTACATCTCTGGAGATGCCTGGTGTCAGTTGTAAAGTTTCAGAATTAAAAAAGAAGCTTTCAAACAGTTTTGATTTTGTTTTGCAGAATAAGAGGATGAATTAGTTAGGTACTCCATACATCCTCAAACTCAGGTGTGTTTTGCTACAATGAGTCTGCTCTCCTGACAGGTCTGTGTAAAAGTCTCTGTAGGTGGGGATGTTAGATTTGTATTGATTGTGGCAGTGACACTTTAGGAGTTTGGGGTCCTGGACAAGGCATATTTTGTGACCCCTTGTTTGGAACTCATTTGAAGTCATTGCCCATTTAAAATGAATTCAAATCTACTTGATATCAAACTATTTTGAATTATACGTTAAACTTTCAGAGACAGGGGCGCATAATAAGAAGCTTAAGCTGCCTGATGTCCACCAGTCAAATAGCACCAAAAGAAATCTTGAGAACTTGTTGAATTACGCTTGGATCTAGATTTGTTTGACTTGTAACAACATTTTATATGGAATTTAGTGTCAAATCAGTCTGTTCATTCCACTAACGGAATGACAAGGTATGGGTGACTTGGTGGCTATTTAGTGGACTGGTTCCAAATGTGAAAATAAGTCATAAGCTCATCATGCTTGAAATCATAGCTTTAGTTGACAGTCATAATCACAAAAAAATCTCCAGTGATTTCTTGCTGTAACAGTGAAAATCAAAGCACTGCACTGATAAATTTCACCATTGCAGAGGGTGGGTGAAATCTAAGAATGTTCTCCTTATTTTTCTTCCCTTAGTTTGACCTCCTAATCCGTCAATGTTTTCACTTCTCTGGCTAAACTGTTACCTGCGACTTTTAGGAGTGCTTTGGTCCCTGACATTGAGAGGTAAGAAATAGCAGCAATCATAAAAGTAGTCCTGGAGAGGATAGTTCCCTGAGGGAATGATACCAGGTACTTTGTGACTGTCCCAATACTACGCCAACGATGACTTCCTTTAAAACACAGAATAGCCAAACAGACAGAGCTTAATTTGTGCCAGAGGTGTGGCGCCGCGGCCAGGGCGACGGAATCTGGGGATCACGGTTCGATCGCCGGCGGCAGATTAGCCCAGCACCATGTGACTGGGCAATAGCTTGCTTAATCTTCCCGACGGCCCCCAGCGCCTAGAGACCCTTACGGGTGATTGTTCGCGCTTTACAAATGTGGATTATTATTATTATTATTATACATTATACATCTAGTGGTTGCTGATGGTAGCCACCATCGATCATTTTTGGACAGTGCAACTTATTTTTCATTGTTAGATTTTAACACAGTGCAAGAGAGAAAAAGGCTGAATAGGTGGAACGAAGGATGAAGAAAAAGATAGGAAAAGAGTGACAAAGGGGAAACAACGGGGATGAAAAAGAACTTGCAAGAGTGCACTAAAAGACAGGAAGTGCTTGGATGGCCCAGAATAGATGCCTGAGTTTGGAGAGTAAGGAAACAGAAATTGCAGTGCAGGACTAAAGCGCACTTGAAAGACAGATTTAATTTTGATGATGAAAGGCCTCCTTTCCAAACTTCAGCTCCTCTGGTCACTTCCAATACAATAGTGCACTTTCTGCAGGGAATTTGTTAACTGGAGCAACCTCCCTGAGGTCCATTTCACACTCACCCAGTGATGTACACATGATTTCACAGTGCCTATATTTCCTCTATCAAAAATAGCATGTATGAATATCTATTTTGAAGACTGATGTGTAAAGATTCTTTTGATTGGTAGACTAATTGCTCCAATCAGTTGGTGTCTCCTTTATATTTCTGTATCCTGATGATAGCCCCGCTTTAAATAATCTAAGTCCAGGGGTCGGAACTTAGACAAAAACATTATATGTGGACTGTTTTTCAAGAAACGATGGTTGCTATCAACACTTGCTTAGCTGGGGTTGATCTCTAACACTCTATTAGCCTATCAGCCATATGTATATATTTCTGTACATAGAATGTATGCACTTTCTGCACTTATAGTCACTTGCACTGTGCGGTCACCCCCCATGTTTTGGAGCACCTTGTGTTCGATGGAGCAAATATAAGTTTTACTTCTCACTGTCAACAATCAAAGAAAAAGTTGCTAAAATAAAATAAAAAGATAAATATGTAATGCGAAGTTATTGTTGTTAGAGGTGTTTGTATCCCCTTCTTAACACGTTGCCATGGAAGTCAAGAGATACACATCCCCCATAGGGACCACCTTTTGTTAAAAAAAAATCCAGCCCAGTTCCCTGGGTTACTGGGTTGTGCCTTTTGTTTCAGAGGGTGGTGAAATAACAGTGCCAGAGTTGGAATCAAGCCTATGCAGCCATGGTATGCAGCATACCTGGCATTACATTAGGCAGCACCAATGAGGAAAACAACCTTGAGACTCTTTTTTAACAAACTAAGTTTTGCCAAAAGGCATTACTAAAATCCACATTTAATCTTACTACGAAACATTTTTGCTGTACACTGATCAAACACTGGAGAACCATTGCTAAGGCTTGCAAACTAGGCTCACAGTCTTTACCCATGACTGAAACCATCTTCTCACAGTGCTCAATGGGTAAGGCTCACTGAAGGCTGCACAAGGCCTTGACGAAAACAAATAAATCTAGGACACCTTCAGGCATCCAGGGA
This sequence comes from Triturus cristatus, assembly GCF_964204655.1. Classification (NCBI taxonomy): domain Eukaryota; kingdom Metazoa; phylum Chordata; class Amphibia; order Caudata; family Salamandridae; genus Triturus; species Triturus cristatus. The sequence continues at coordinate 277,057,075 of NC_140580.1, read as the reverse complement.
TGGGAACAGGATTTGTTAAAAAGCTAAGAGTCTTGGCATAGCTGCACATACAGGAACTAGCATCTAAATCATCTGCATGTTTCCAGAACAAAGAAAATAAATGCAAACAATGATAAAGATAGTTTCTTCAGGCATAATCTACCACTCCACTCTGACTAGTTGTAGGAGGGGACACACCACACTGAGGAACATGCAACATATCTGGTGAACCTGTAACCAAGCCCAATTATTTTTTAAGGACATACTTTCACACATAACAGAAATAACTGAAAATAGACCTCACATTTGGTGTCCTGGTCGGCGGCTCTCCACACACCTTGTCGTAACCAACTAGCCTAGTGATGTTGCAGTTTCCATTGGTTGAAAGGCTACAAGTGGTGTAAAGGTTGCAATTGATGTTGGAAACTGGGATTTAAATATGGACACCACCGGTTTGGTTTTTAATGTTAACTTGCTGAACTAAATTATGTAACACATCATTAGGTCTTGCTGGACAACGCTGAATTGTTACCAATATTTTAAAACCTAAATAGAGCGGGCATTGGTTCTACAAAGAGCAGTATTAACCTCTCCCTTCTTGCCATTTGCCATTTGGTGTATCATTCCGCCGTCAAAAAATGCCTTCCTTGGAAAACACGAAGGACTATTTTACATCTGAAAAATCTCCTCAAAGATCATGCTGCTTGTCCTATTCAGTTTTCTCCTATGCGCGTTCAGCACAGAAAAATCACTTTAAGCTAATTTTTCTCAGGGTCAGTATAGCAAAATTAAATGTGATAAACAGGATTTCTAGGTGTAAGCAGCATTTGTGAATGCTAGTGATTGCATGCTTTGGCACATTTAAAACACAAATATTGGCGTTGGTAGTGCGCTTTCTTCAATGCTCAACAAAAAGATCTTGTAAAAAAGATGAAAAAATATCACCAAATACGTACCGGTTGTTCTTCAGTCTGTTTACTCTGTTAAATAGAAAAAAAACAGTAAGGTTCGGTTTAGAATGTAATTCAAGGCTTCGTAGGCTTAATCGGGTCAAACTTTGACATCTCCCTATATGGAAAAATACATGTTTTCAAATACCATACAGTCCACATTGTTGAAAGTCTGTTTTCTGACGCTGCCTAATTCCTTTTTAAGAGGTATCATAGTTTGAAATAGACTTTGACAAGATATCAAACACATATTTGCAGGTTGATAACATAAGGAATAAAGGCCCTTGATTCACAGTTAATTGTGGATTCGTCAATAGCACAAGCGTAGACCTCCAAGTATGCACACAAATAACATTACAAACTGTCGAGAGACACAAAGAATCTGCCTAAGTGTATGGCTTGGTAGGATTACCATGCTTCAGACACATTTTGTGCGTAGACCATAGATGCTTATGTTTGAAATAGTACATACACGTTTGTGTATGTAGGCTAGCAAATTTCAGGCTGATTCTGACACACTCAAAAATGTCTGGAATTGCATCAAATGAATATATGCATTTGCACCTGAAATATACAAGAGAATTGCCCTCTGCGCACCTGAAACCAGTTACACAAACACACATGCATGCACCCACACACACACACACATTAGGGATGTATGACGTTACAACGCATGCTTTTACAACGCATGCCGTTACAACGCATTTTTTACAACGCCAAATCTGTTACAACGCAAGTCTTTACATCGACTTGCAGTAGATGGCGTGCTGACATTAAAAAAGGGTAATTTACTGTTCTAACTCCAGTCCACGTTGCAGTAGGGAAGGTGTTTGGATAGTAAACTACTCTATTTTTAATGTTAGCACGCCATCTAGTGCAAGTCGATGTAAAGACTTGCGTTGTAATGGCATGCGTTGTAACAGATTTTGCGTTGTAATAGTTTCGTTGTAATGGTAGTGCGTTGTAAAAGTTGTGTTGTAAAGGTTGTTCCCCACACATTAGACCACATAAAGACCTAAACATATAAATAGTACGAGAGGTAAATCCGAGGGTCTCTTTCTCTTCTGATTCAGTGGGTTGAGATGAAATCATAATCATGACGTCAACCTTAACACTGAAGAGAAACAGAAAACTCACTTAAGAGGGGACAGGCCATGTTCGCTCTCTTATACAATGTCATGGCAAGGTATTGGGTCTGCCTCGTAAAATCCGGAGAGCTGCAAACAATCAAGCCATTGGCCCTACCCAATCAATAATGTGAATGTCAGGTTCGAGCGGATCACTTTTCTAAAACAAAAAAATTAAGAAGAATGGCAAGACGAGAAGATGAACAGGTCACAGACCGCAGCTGTGGTGCTTGGTAAGTAACGTGGAGCGTCTAGTAGCATTTGTTTCACCAACCTCCACCCAAAATACTGCATGACCTGTCCATCCTCGAGACCACAATGGAACTGGCACCTAGGTGCCATGGCAGTCAGTATCCTGTTCACCTGTCCCCCCCCACCCATTCTCCCCAGAATTCTGTTCCCATGCAACCCTCTACCAGAATCTTTCACCGTCTGTCTCCCAAACCTGTCTGTTGTTCATCTCCCTCTTTCGTTGCCCCGTTCTCTCGTTTACCCTATCAATAGTCTACTGTTCTCTGTGGCCTGCGTGTGCTGGCTCACCGCGTTTCTTCCTCCACATCTTTAAAGTCCCAGTCTACTGTTAAACCCATCTCCCGTCTCCTTACGCCCCTGCCCTCTCCCCTGCCCCCAGTCTACTGTTAAACCCATCTCCCGTCTCCTTACGCCCCTGCCCCCAGTCTACTGTTAAACCCATCTCCCGTCTCCTTACGCCCCTGCCCTCTCCCCTGCCCCCAGTCTACTGTTAAACCCACCTCCCGTCTCCTTACGCCCCTGCCCTCTCCCCTGCTCCCAGTCTACTGTTAAACCCATCTCCCGTCTCCTTACGCCCCTGCCCTCTCCCCTGCCCCCAGTCTACTGTTAAACCCACCTCCCGTCTCCTTACGCCCCTGCCCTCTCCCCTGCTCCCAGTCTATTTTTAAACCCATCTCCCGTCTCCTTACGCCCCTGCCCCCAGTCTACTGTTAAACCCATCTCCCGTCTCCTTACGCCCCTGCCCTCTCCCCTGCTCCCAGTCTATTTTTAAACCCATCTCCCGTCTCCTTACGCCCCTGCCCTCTCCCCTGCCCCCAGTCTACTGTTAAACCCATCTCCCGTCTCCTTACGCCCCTGCCCTCTCCCCTGCCCCCAGTCTACTGTTAAACCCATCTCCCGTCTCCTTACGCCCCTGCCCTCTCCCCTGCCCCCAGTCTACTGTTAAACCCATCTCCCGTCTCCTTACGCCCCTGCCCTCTCCCCTGCCCCCAGTCTACTGTTAAACCCATCTCCCGTCTCCTTACGCCCCTGCCCTCTCCCCTGCCCCCAGTCTACTGTTAAACCCATCTCCCGTCTCCTTACGCCCCTGCCCTCTCCCCTGCCCCCAGTCTACTGTTAAACCCATCTCCCGTCTCCTTACGCCCCTGCCCTCTCCCCTGCCCCCAGTCTACTGTTAAACCCATCTCCCGTCTCCTTACGCCCCTGCCGTCTCCCCTGCCCCCAGTCTACTGTTAAACCCATCTCCCGTCTCCTTACGCCCCTGCCCTCTCCCCTGCTCCCAGTCTACTGTTAAACCCATCTCCCGTCTCCTTACGCCCCTGCCCTCTCCCCTGCCCCCAGTCTACTGTTAAACCCATCTCCCGTCTCCTTACGCCCCTGCCCTCTCCCCTGCCCCCAGTCTACTGTTAAACCCATCTCCCGTCTCCTTACGCCCCTGCCCTCTCCCCTGCTCCCAGTCTACTGTTAAACCCATCTCCCGTCTCCTTACGCCCCTGCCCCCAGTCTACTGTTTTCAGTGCTTGCTTTTCACCTTGTCTCTTTCTCCCACAATCTCCCCAGTCCACTGTTTATTGCTCCTACTTCCCTATAGCATCACTGTATTTAGCTAATTTCCTTTTGCCCTATCTGAAATTTCTTCCGGTGTCTATCTCATTACCTTTCCCTAATTTTAGCAAAATAAAGCTGATGTTCGCACGTTTCTATTTGCACCATGTAGCGCTTCTTTAGTGCTTGCCCCCAAATCACTAGCGTCTATAACTGATGCTCCCCTGTGGATTTATGCAAGTGAGAGCGTGTGTGTGAAGAACATTACAATCTGGCCATTTTCATCGAGGTGACCTAATTGTTTTTCCCTTTTAAAGTACTTTATCGTCCCTTCTCCACTTAGTTCCCCCTTCTCTTCTTTCTTCTATTATGTATATGGTATTTCAATAGCACAAACCTAGCCGAATGACAGGTTCACGCTATAAAAATGCCATATATACATTCATGAAAAAAAGGGGAGACTAATTGGAGAAAGGGACGAAAGAGTACATTATAAGGGAAAGAACAACTAGGCCACACCCCTGAGGTTCTTCCTTGTTCAAAGTTTCCACTACTCTGCCCTCCTGTATCTCCACTGCCCCATCACTTTGCCCAAGTCTCACCTATATTTCCTCTGGCTTATCCTGTCTCTTTGTCCCATCTCCTTTGCTGGCTCCAGCTTTCTCATCCATAGCCCTGTTTCTCCTCTTCTCCCCAGTTCCTCAAACTCATTGTTCACCTCTCTTCTGCCTCCTTATGGCAACCTAATGCTTCTATACACCTAGTTCAAATTCACCAATTCTCGGGTTCTACTTATTTTCTTGCAGCACTTGTGGAGTAACAACCAGACCTTATACTTCATTTGGCGGTAGGAGAGTAATAACAATCACAAAAGTAAATCCAGGTGTCCTGTTGGTTCTTATGCATAAAGAACATCATCTGCATTATGCTGAGGAGGGGCAGTTGCAATGTTAGGAGGCCCTGGATTTTGTGTGAAGGTCTTGCATACTCCCATATCCATGGCTTGCATCACCGACTCGCACCGCTGTCTTTTATTCTTGCATGTTATTCTTCCAGACAGATACTCCACACTTACATGCCATGTAATGGCTCATACCAGTCAGGATATAATTGATGACTCCACCCTTTCCTTCTTGGTCCCCCTATCCATGTGACCATACCGTTATGCAATCCATGTGTTCCTCTGGTGGAATCCACTGGAAAGGCTTGACCCACTACTGTGCCTTTAGCTATTCCACCACCAAATTCACCAATCCAACCCATGAGACCATCCACACATACAAGTGCTAGCTAGCACCGGGGCATATCAGCATTTGGCAACAGGAGGCAGGAGGAAATGTAAATTAAGGCAGAGTCTGAAAACCATGGTAAAGATCTGGTGGTGCACAGCTGAACCACCAGAACAACACAAAGCTCTTGTCAGGCCCCAGATGAGGCAACAAAATGAGCATATGGTGGATCAAAAGGCAAATACGTACAGGCTGCACATTGACCAGATGCAGCTTACTGGGACTCTTGCCACGGGTCTGGAACACACTGTATAAAAAACCTGTGTGTAATTGAACACCAATCCTTTTCAAGGATACCGATCAATCAATCAATCAATCAATCAGGGAATTGTAAGCGCGCTACTCACCCGTGATGGTCTCAAGGCGCTGGGGGGGGGAGGGTCCGCAGATCTGTTTAGCTGAAGAGTCAGGTCTTGAGGGTCTTCCTGTAGGTGTTGAGGGAGGGGGTGCATCTGATGTCTGCCGGTAGCTCGTTCCAGGTCATGGCTGCAATGTGAGAGAAGGATCTTCCGCCTGCTCTGGCTCTATGGATGTGCAGGGTTTCGGCCAGTGCGAGGTTGGAAGATTGGAGGTTTCTTTTGGGTACGTGGAAGTTCATTCTGTCGTTGAGGTATTTGGGTCTGTTGTTGTGTAGGCATTTGTAGGCATGAGGGAGGATTTTGAAAGTGACTCTTTTCTCTACGGGAGCCAGTGGAGACTTCGTAGGTGTTGACTGATGTGTTCGTGTCGGGAGATGCCGAGGACGAGTCTGGCGGTGGTGTTCTGTATTGTCTGGAGTTTGTAGAGTAGGGACTTGTTGATGCCGGCATAGAGTCATTTTCATAGTCCAGTCTGCTGGTGATGAGTGCGTGGGTGACTGTCTTCCTTGACTCAGGGGGGATCCACAAGAAGGTCTTGCGGAGGATGCGGAGGGTGTTGAAGCAGCTGGAGATGGCGGCATTGACTTGTCGGTTCATGGTGAGTGATGAGTTGAGTACGATGCCAAGGTCCTTGGTGTGGTTTGAGGGGGTAGGTGTGCTTCCGAGGCAGGTGCAGTCCCAGGCAAAAGGGGTGGTACCGAGGACTAGAACTTCTGTCTTCTCGGCGTTGAGCTTCAGGCAGCTGTTGGTCATCCAGACTGCGACGTCTTGCATTCCTTTCTGAAAGTTGAGTTTGGCAGTCGTGGGGTCTTTGGTGAGGGAGAGGATGAGCTGGGTGTCGTCGGCGTAGGATACGATGTTGAGGCCATGTTGTCGGACGATGGCTGTGAGGGGGGCCACGTAGATGTTGAAGAGGGTGGGGTTCAAGGATGAACCCTGTGGGACTCCGCAGGTGATTTTCGTGGGTTCGGAGAGGAAGGGTGGGAGTCTGATCCAGTCCAGGGCTGTTCCTTGTATGCCTGCGTTGTGTAGTCTGCCGACTAGTGTGCGGTGGGAGATGGTGTCGAAGGCCGCTGATAGGTCGAGTAGGATGAGGGCTGTGGAGTGGCCTTGGTCCAGGAGGGTGCAGATGTCATCTGTGGCGGCGAGTAGGGCGGTCTCTGTGCTGTGATTGCTTCGGAATCCGGATTGAGACAGGTCCAGTATGGCGTTCTCTTCAATGAATCATGTCAGTTTCCTGTTGACTGGTTTCTCTGCAACTTTGGCTGCGAAGAGGAGGAGCGACATGGGCCGATAGTTCTTGAGGCTGGTGGGGTCAGCTGTGGGCTTCTTGAGCAGAGGTCTGACTTCTGCGCACTTTCAGTCATCTGGAAAGGGGCCTGTTTTGAAGGTGGTGTTGATGGTGCGTTGTAGTTCGGGTGCGATGGCGGCCATGGCTCTGTGGTAGATGTGAGGAGGCAGGGGTCGGTGGGCCCCCCGAGTGGATACTTTTAATGGTCGAGACGGTGTTTTCGGCTGTGATAGGTGTCCTGTTTGAGATGGTGGGCTGATTGGTGTTTCTGGGGGGCAGAGGTCCTGAGATGGGGTGATGTCTGTGGCTTCGCTGCGTGGGTTGGTGAATTCTTGAATGACACTGAAAAGTTCATTAGAGTTGGCCAGGATTTTGTTGTGGATGAAGTTCCTCTTGGTGGCTCTGATCTGGTTGTGGTAGTCCGTCATGGCGTCCTTGTAGGTGGTGTTGTCTTGGTGTTTCTCCAGTTCTTCTCCAGGCGTCTGCAGGTGCGTCTGGCTTCTTGGAGAGCAGTGGTGAACCAAGCGGCTTTCCTGGGTTGTTGTCTGTCGGGGTTGCGTAGTGGGGCGAGCTCTTCTGCGCAGTCGGAGATCCAGGTGTGGAGTTCTCTGGCTGCGTCGTTTGCGCCGGGTGCCCAGGTGTAGTTGTCTCGGGTGAGGGTGGAGTTAAGTTGCTCATCGGTAACCTTGATCCAGTTCCTTTGTGGTGGGCATGGGGCTGGTTTGGGTGCCTTGGGTTTGTTGATGGCGAAGTGTACGCAGTGGTGGTCGGTCCATGGCGGCTGCATTGTGTGGCTGAATTGGACGCTGTTTCCAGCCGCGAAGATGGGGTCGAGGGTGTGTCCTGCTCTGTGGGTCAGTGTGTTGTCGACTTGATTAAGTCCGATGCTGGCGAGGTTGTCACAAAGTATAGTGGAGTTGGGGTCACAGGGGTTGTCGAGGTGGAAGTTCAGGATTGCCAATGAGCATGTAGTTTGTTGAGGCGATGGCGTGGGGTGCGATGATGTCGGTGATGGTGGTGGCAAAGGGTGTTCTGGGGCCGGGGGGTCTGTAGACAAGGGTTTCTCGGAGTGTGGCTTTGGGGATCTTCTGGATCTGGAAGTGCAGGTGTTTGGCGGAGGGGAAGGTTTAGCTGGAGGTGATGAGGCAGAGGGTGCTCTTGTGGGCGATGGCGAGGCCCCCTCCTGGGTGGTTGGGGCGGTCTTTCCTCTGGATCTTGCATTTGTCTGGGATGGCGGGGGCGAAGGATGCGTTGGTCCAGGTCTCTGTGAAAAAGGCGATGTCGGGCATGAGAGAGTCGAGTAGGCTCCAGATTTCCATGGCGTGTTTGTGTACGGAGCGTATGTTGAGAAGGATGCATTTTAGGGTGTCGTCGATGCTGGAGTCGGCGGTGTTGGAGGCCGGGGTGGCAGTGAGGATCTGGCAGCAGTGGAGGCAGGAGAACTGGCTGTGGGTTGTGTTTGGTGAGGCCTGTTGGCATTCTCTAAGTCTTCCAGGGTTGAGTGCGAGGATGGTGGTGGTGTTGTAGCGATGGGTAGTGGGAAGTCCTGGGTTCCTGGCGCTGGCTTCGGTCCGGTTGCGGACGAGCGCAGACAGGCTTGCCTTTGGCGAGCCTTCAGCGCGCCGGCTGCAGGCCTGCTGTGCGACCGCCATTAAGCAGGGGAGGTGGTAGGGAGGAGAGGCTTGGAGGCGGGAGCGGGGGAATTCCTGGGGGGAATTCCAGGGGGGGGCGCAGGGGCAGCGGCGAAAGGCAAAAGGAACAGGCAGGCACAGGAAAATAAAAACAGTGGTGGAATTAGAGCAAGACACAGATGGGCACATTAACAGTGGCACAACAGGGAAAAGTTAAGGAAAAAAAAGGCTGTGAAAGGTTACGGTGGTTGCAGGCAGTCTGGTCCCAGTTGGAGCGGGCAGCAGGTGCAGGAGCGGACAGCAGCCTCGAACCTCCCAAGGAGGAGGTCGGGGTCTGGAGGCAAGAGACAGCACAGCAGAGGTGCGGAGAGAGAGTGGACCTAGATCAGGGGCAGCTTAATATTATCTCCGCCCAGAGGCTGGCTTCATAAAGTATGCCAGTCACATCTGGATACATGTGTTCAATTTTCACTGTTTGTGAATCCACCAAACTGCAAATCGCCTTGTAAATGTGATCAAGAAGAAAAAATGTGAGAAAGATCAAAATGTACCTCACGTAAGCATCACCAGTGGAGCTGCAGGTTGGTACTCACCAGTTTGTTCAGTCTTTCATCATTGGTGACTTTCATGACAGTGAAAAAGCAAAATATTGCCAAAATTATATTTAGAGGTGAAGAGAGGGAAAGAGACAGAAGTGACATGTGCAATAATGCACATAAAGTGTTTGTGTCATTCTATGCCAACAGAACCCCGTAGTGAAAAAAAGAGAAAATTGCTTCTCCGAGCTAAAATGAGTTGTGACTCACTCGCAAATAGACATACTTTATTGGATGCCGTGAGCACACTCAGATTAAAAAGAACGGCATGTTTTAGACCATTTCAATTAGGAGAGGCCAACATGTTTCATTGCCAATACCTTCCGGCAATTTCATCACGGATCGGGGACCAGTCTTCACCTCACTGGTACTTCAAGCTTAGACTATGGTGACTGACAAACGATAAAAGAAAGATGGTGTCAATCAATGAAGACATATTGAAACGTTAACTGGCAACATTGCCCAGGCGTTAACACATGCAGGTCAGTAGTGGTAAGATATTTACCAGGTGGTTGCTATCAGAGTTCATACCAGCAACACACGTCCTGGGGAGTATTCTCAAATTTTTAGCCACGCATTCCCTGTAGGTAATCACAGTCGCCACAAGTCATACTGTGGGTATATACACACACATAATGATAAATGTGTACACGCTCCTAGATGTTTCACATATTCCCCATTTTGTGCAAGATTGCCTGCCACACCTCCCTCCATCTACCCTATTCGGTGAAGTCATACATCTGTATTTAGACCAACTAGCATTGCCCCATATCTGTGATGTGGAGCTTTTTCGTATTTTGAGTTATTTATATCTCGTAGAGGCCCCATTTAACATCTCAAAACATTCATCCATACTGCCCCCGAATCAGCGGTATCTCAATTTGACAAAGCAAATCACTCTGCCATGTTGCCCCTGAGTCAACAATATCTCGACTCGGAACATTCAATCATGCTGCCCCCAAGTTTGCTGTGTCTCTTTAGTTGTTTGTATATCTCGCCAGACATTCTCACATCCCTAAGTCACGCTCACACACTCTTACCGCGTTACAGGCGCCTCCAGCTTCCACTCGTCCCCATCACCCGGAGCGTTCGCACGCTCATTTAAGATCGTGCACCGGTAGAGCACCTGCAGTCTCGCCCAGTGACATCTCAAACTCGGCCCCATTACATAATCGTCTGCCGGTGCCATATTGGAGTGGTGTTATATACGCACACTCCGATCTAGTATCCTAATATTTATGCTGAATTTAAAAACTGTTTTATGTTTTTAATGGCATTCACCAATTGCGGGAAAATTATAAATTGTGCAGGAGACACCTACCATCACTGGCCAAAGTTACTTAACTACAATGTAGTGGGGTGTGAAAATGCTGGAACCTCCCAGCACTCTGCATAAAGGTGTGGTAGCACAAAAGTGATATACGCTTAGTATGTATGCATCTGCACTGCATTTGAGCTAATTTTCTTCCCACACTTTTTAATTAACAGCATTCTGAAACGTATTTCAAAACAGAGACAGGAATGCTCACTGGTCACAATTATGTAGTGGTGCTATACAATGTAGGTCCAGTCAGGGAACCACTATACTCCACATTTTGAGTTAGTAAAATAATATCATTAGGGGTTCATTGACCACCACAATTGAGCTCTAACAAGAGGTGCTTCTTTTCAAAAGAACTTTAGACCATGGTCCCTTTTTATAGTGAGTTTCAACAAGTTCCTAGCTGTCTGATCAGTGTACCTCCATCCAGTAATTCAAGCGCAATGTGATATACATCTCAGGTGTACTATCTACCCACTTTATTCCATTCGATAGTCATTCAGGCCCACTTGGTCCACCTTCTCTGAAAAGAACCATCGTGCCTCCTTCCTAGCCAGTATATCTTCCACACTATGTGCGTCTCCCACTACTCTCTCGTGCACTATCCATTTCACATCCCTGAACTTGTGTCTCTGCTTTTGATAATGGCGAACTAGTCATGTGGTTAATTTTCCTGCCTTGAGTGTGCTGATGTGTTCTTGTATCCTCACTTTGACTTTCGGGGACATTAGACCAATGTAATGCAATCCACAGGTACATGTGAGTCTATATATTACAGTAGTGATATTGCAATTGCTGAATCTGTTCAAATGCCATGTCTTGCCATTTGTCAACTGAACACTTTTTGATGTCTTCATAAGATCAAACACCGAGCAACTGCCACATGGAAGTGCCCTGGTGTTATGCCTGATTCTTTTATGTGCTGAGTAGGGCAAGTGTGCCTCTCATTCCTTTCTAACAAGGCATCACGGGGGTATTAGGCACTTTCTTGCGTGCCCTTTTCACCAACCTGGTTGGATAGGCTCTGTTTTCAAGCTTTGTCACCAGGTCCTCAGATTGCTCCATATAAATTTTGGTTGATGTACAAGTCTTGCGATATCGTAAAATTGCCCCACGGGAAGAGTATCCCGCAAGGCTCTGGGATGGAAGGAGCGGTAATTAACAGTGGGTTCCTGTCGGTGGGTTTTTGATGGACAGTTGTATGAAGTTCGTGCCGGACGAAGTGTAATCAATGGGCCGGAATACAATTTTTAGAAAAAGGAACATTAGGAACGTGTGAGTAATGGTAGAGGAAGTCATGACAATCAGTTTGGGCAGGGTAAAGGGTGGGGCAGGACACTACATTATATGCCCTGACACTACAGTCAACACAGAGGGGAGTGGAAATAATGGACTGCATAAACCATAATGCAAAGGAGCAAACCTTTCTGGGATATGATGTAGTGTCCTGCACACACCCTTTTCCCTGCCCAAACTGATTTTCATGACCTCCTCTACCATTTATCACACATTCCTAATGTTCCTTTTAGTAAAAATGGTATTCCAGACCATTGATTACACTTTATCTGGCCCAAGCCGGAGACTACGGCCCGGGTGCTGACAGTACGGCCCAACTGTGGACGTAAAGATATGACTCATAAAGGACCTCTGTGAATACCAAAAGTTGTAAAGTTTGACTTTTTTCTCAGACTGCCTTTGTGAATGGGGCCTATTGTGGGGTTGAAGAATTTTGCCAGGTAAGGCATTTTGCTGAGATCAGAGCATGAGAATCCCATTATTCTTGGTGAAAAAACGTATTTTTTCAATGGATTATCGTGAAGATGTGTTGCAAATTGTGGTGAATAGGTTCCCTGATGTGTTAAAAAATGAGATTGGCACGGTCAGAGGGTTTGAATACTGTATTACGGTGAAGCTGCATGCCACTCCCATGATACACAAAGTTCGACCAGTACAGCTCAGTGTCCAGAAAGACCTTAAAATGTTACTTCACAAACTTTGTGATGAGATGTAATTCAAACCATCATTTCTTCTGAATGGATTTAACCTATTATTTGGCTAAGAAGAAAACCATGGACTTGCATCTATGTATGGACTTGCATTTCCCTAATCAGAATATTCTGGTTGTCTCTCATCCTTTGCCCAGAAACGGTGGGAGACCTAGAGCCATCTCCCTTTCGCGAAATCCTGTAGCTATCTCGCCAAAGAAGATAAGACATGACAAACACTCCTAGCCTGTCTTTCCCCTATAACCACAAGTAGATGCTGTAGAGAGAAAATACAAGGACTAAGCTGATGTAACACATACATGTCTGTAATATGAGAAGATCATTATTTGCTTTACCCCTGAGCTAAAGTCAAGCCGGTGGCTGCTAGAGGGACCCACCGGAACTCACACCTGGGGAAACACCCACACATGTTCTCATCAGACATTTTTCTAGAGTATTAGAGGAATGAGAAAGACAGAAAAATGGGCACAAAGTGAAAAAACAGAAACAGGCAAGAGTGAGAGAAAGGGAGGCATGAGGCAGGTGCAGGACTGCGCAGTACTGGCACTAGATGTGATGACATTAAATAGCAGCCGGATGGGCTCAGCAGAACTTTGGGCACCAGCAGTCACAATTTTACCCATTAGGTACTGTCTGGCCCACAGAACAGAGAAAGAAAACAGACACCCATGGTCAAACTCCAAAAGAAAATTTCTTAAGTCTCTGTAAGGAGCCAAGGGGCGGAGTCTACACTGGCTGAAAAATATAAGTTCCTATGTAAAGGTAAAAAATACCCCTTCCAGCCTTAAAAACTCTGCTTTCACGAAGGGGGGTGGATTAAATCCCAATGAGCTACACGTTGTAAACACACTGCTACAGGAGCTGTAGGGAGGGAATTATGCAAACCAATCCCTCAGGCTTCAAAACCATGAGAAGTCAGTTAAATCACTTGGAACTGCCAGAGATCAAGAGCTAAAGCAATCACTTTGCCCTCAAAAACCAAAAGCTAGTTCTGGACTTCTCCCTTCAAAAGACAACACATGCAGTCCCTCTAAATACTGCGGGTCTCTCCTCTCACAAACAACCCAGAAAGTGGTACTCGGGGTGCCAGGACAACAAGCATTTGCAATGCAATAGGTCTCGCATTACTGAAAGTTTGAGCTATTGGCGTTGCTTTATTACTTGAAAAACCAATCGCTCAAACTTTCAGTAATACGAGACCTATTGCATTGCAAATGCTTGTTTACCTTGCATATGGGGTGTGCAGCAGTTCAGTAACAATGCCACTTTTAACCCTTTTCCAGCTTTTAATTTAAAACTTACAAAAAATTCCCGTTCAACCTCTTGACCTGCATGGTAAAAGTTTTATTGAAGCTTGAAGAATGTATTTCAAAATTGCTCCTCTTTCTTAAGGCAATAAAATAGTTCACGTTAAATTGTCAGTGGGAAATTCTAGCACACTTTAAGTCTTAACCTTTTGTTTGCCGCTCAGTGCGTGCACTTTAACCTCGAGAAAAACTTGAAAAAAATGTTTTCCATAAGTTGCTTGGATTTAACATATAACTCCCTGCTAGTCGTTTAGAAGACTTGGACAATAGGTGCTTTTAGCTCCAGTAGTGTATTCGAACGACAGTTCTTGGGGTTAAAAAACGACTGCGAGCAGGTAAATAGGGCCAGCGCTTTCAAGAGCGGCAGGACCGGAAGACTACCAAATGTGACTTATTATGTGAAGGTATTATTTTTGTAAATTGTGCTTTAAGAATTACTGGTTGCCCAGACGTAGGTCCTGTGCTCACTGCGCTCTTGGATTCAAGCTAGCCTGGCTGATGAGGGGTGATGCCCAGAAATCGGTCCCAGGATGCTTGTTTCCGTTCCGGTCCAGGGAGGACCAAGCTTGGCAGTTCGGGCTGAACTGTTCCCATAAGGAACAGGGTCAAGACTGATTTGCATATGGCTGCTCTCTGAATATACAAATAGTTGTGCTTTTAGTTAATGTTTAGGGACCTACATCTTCCCTAGCAAAAATGTTTTGCAAAAACCATGACAACATAAAACAAGCACTGACAAAGTGTAGGCTGTCAGAAAATGTCAAATCTAGCTTTGCCAATGTTTGTGATCCTGATTTGCACACAGGTTAAATAGCCTTGAAAAATAAGGGCAACATTTATACACTGTTGCTGTTAAGGATCGAAACCCAAACAAAAAAAGTGTTTGGTTTTTTTTAAGACAAAGTATACATTCTTTGAGATATAATAACATTATTAAAGCAACTCATAGCATAGGTAGCCAGCCTCCGAGAAAGCTGTTGGTCTCTTCTTCAGGCGTACCTCTCTTAAATCATGTGTGGTCATATCTGGGGTGGATTCTTTCAGTAAACGTTTAACAAAACCTCTTCCGGGACAGTGGGTAGATTGGAACTATTTCATTGGCAGTTTGCAAAGGGGAAGGCGCCAGGTGCCTAGTGATGCGGGTATTTAACCAAAGCAACAGATATTTGTTGTGCGGGCTAGCGAAGCAAAAAAACTGTGAGCAGAAGCTGGGAAGCTTCAGGGGATGATTAAACCTGTTTTGAGGCAAATGGAATTGGAATTCGCTTTCCCTACATCAACACGAGGGAAATGACTCTAGTTCTTACTCAAGACCCCAGGCCGCAGCTATCCAGAATTTTAAAGTATGAATACATGACTACCATTTGCCACGTTCTGGGTAACTATGGCTAGACAAAAGCCTGGCGCTAACATGGATGTCTCCCGAAGTACCTGTTGCCCAACTAGTGCATAATTTCATGAACCAGCATACATACGCTGTTGTGTAGCTATGTACTTTCAGAGGTATCTAGGACGACATACAAGAAGCATCAGTCATCTTCAGGAGGAATTGCCCTTTGGATTTATTTCTCCGATTATACACTAACTATAAAATATTGATTGCGATGCTTTCTGCTTTCTATGTTGTTTCATGAAATGGCCAGCATTGGTCCTCAAAAATTTGGCCACAGTGATAGTCATGGTATCTGGGAAGCAAGCTCCATCAAAGAGTTAGGCCCCCAGGGGGCTCTCTATCAACTTGAAAGCAATTCAGAGGCCCACCTTGCTGCAAAGTGGCCCCTTGTCAATGATGACACATTCATCTCTCCAAGGCCTTTTAGCCAGCTGCACCTTGCATTATGGAATTTGTGAACCCAAAGTTACAATGTTAAAAAGGGGATCCCGAAAGCCCAGACTACAATGTGTTCCTGGGTAAATTAGTTTGGGCTTGCTGGAGGTGTCCAGAATGCTCAAGTTTCCCAAAATGCAATGAAAAACCTGGCCCGGACAACCCACTTACACACACATGGACCTTGGAATCTTCAGAGCTCCGAGGTGACACTGTGGAATGAGACGACTTGTCAGCTATGTAACTCACGGCAAGACCTTGAGGCACAGATAGTTTCTCTTCCCAGCACTGATGCCTGTTCACTTCCTTCTTTAAATCTATTATTCCCGGTAGGTCACCTAAGCTAATAAACAGCGTGAAACCGGATTGGTCATAGGCTAGGATTTAAAAATAACTTGAACGTCATGCTCCTTCTTTTGACACGCTATCCCTAGAGGTTCCTCGATGATGCAATGGCAGTCTTTCCTGAAGGAAATGTCTAGCCGCCCTTTTGTAGTGATCAGATGTGTCATGGTGCAAAACTCGGTGGTTTCATGGCGTGAAAACCATGGGCTATTGTGATCACGTAAGCAATAGTGTAAGGAGCTGCAATACTCAAACCTGTAATAGTACCACAAGCTATAGTTTTCAAATCCGTAGTTGCACAAGGCCTCCATTGCTCACACCTGTAACAATTCAGGTGCGGGAGATCTCAGAGCTGGAAAAGTATGCAAAGGTGCAGGGATCAGGTCTGAACAGCTGTAGTGATCTGACCTATAGTGCAACAGGAGGCAATGATGAGATTTGTGAAGCTGTTTGAGGGTGCCTTTAAGACACAATAGTGTCTACCATGTGGCTATAGGGATGACAACTGTAGAGTGAGGAATCAAGTAAACAGATCTGCATTTGTGTTAGGAGATGAAAGAAAAAGATCTTTAATAGTGCATGTTGCTTCAATGACCAGATCTGTAATGGTGCGGCTGGTTGTTGCAAACAGACATATGAGTGAGTGAAGGTCCGTGGTCGTCTGATTTATAAAAAATATGAAGGACTGTAGTGATCAGATGTATAATTGTTTAAGGAGCGCTTGTGCACAGATTGCTACTAGTTCAAGGAGCTGTAGTGAACAAATCTGTAATATTGTGAAGGCCTGCAGTGAAAAGATGTGTAATAGATAGATGTGCTTCTGTAGTCATATTTGTAATAGGAGAGAGTGAAGTGATCAAGTTAGAAATAATAGCATATGCTTAGTGATCAGATCTATAATGGAGTGAAGAATTGTAGCCAACCGGCCTGTGGTTCCGTTGTGATCAGGGTTATATTATTGCTAGAGACCATTATTGTTATATCTGTAATAGTGCATGTGACGATATGGATCACTTCGATGGCAGCGCTAGATGCTGTGGTAGTCACATGGTTATTATTGGAAAGTACTGTAAAAATCAAATCTGTAATAATGCGCTGTGTTATCAGTTATACGATCTGTAATACAACGGGGAGCTGTAGTGTTCACATTTGTAACTATGCAAGCTTTAGTAATGCAAAGATGTGTAAAAGAGTGAGGGGCTCTAGTGATTAATTCCGTGTTAGTGTGAAGGTCTGTAGAGATAAGATCTGTATTTGTGCAAGGGGCTTTAGTGAACTGATCTGTAACCGTGCCAGGGGCAGTAGCAGTGGTGACTTAATTAAAAGGCAGTGCTAAATTGGCGTTATAGCCAGAACTAGCAACGTTTGAACTGTAAAAGCGGGTTCGAGTCCCGGCGTCGACGCAACACCCTGTGATTCTGTGCAAATCACTTAACCTCCCCATGCCTAGAAATTTGAATGCGACCTCGTGGAAAGTGCTCTTGTAAAGCGTTCCACAAAGCCCTCGGGCAGTGTTCGCTCCATATAAACCTGCAAATAAATAAATAAATCACTAAATTGAATCACTAAATTGTAAGTCATTGAGGACGCCTGAACCCGGGCGAGCACGAGGATTGTAGGACATGAGGGTGCAAAGCAACACAAGACAGGCTAAATTGAATCACTAAATTGAAAGTCATTGAGGACGCCTGCACCCGGGCGAGCACGAGGATTGTAGGACATGAGGGTGCAAAGCAACACAAGACAAGCCCGGCAGAGCGTGGCGCGCGCGCTTGGCGGGGGCGGGGGAGCGCATTCCAGGCAGGGGAGCGGACCCTTTGAAGTGCTCCCAAAAGGCGAATTGCATGGCGGCACGATGCGCGTGATTGTGCGCGTGCTAGCCATGCAATCCGCATTTTGGGAGCACTTTTCAAACCCGCTTTCTATAGTCTCGCTTTGCGATCGCTTACGCGATAGCAAGGTCGAGACCTAAAAACAAATAGGCACTGCCACAAGCAAACAAGAAATTAACCGTGAGCGGATTTCGCCCATGCGCTAGTGTAACTGCGGTAAAAACATCAAGAAACGCCTGTGCAGCCCTAGTGTTAATAAATAAGCAATAACGGTGGAACCGCATTTGACAGTACAGCCACAGAATTAATAAACAATTGGTGCGAGGGGTGTGGCTTTGGCGCCACCTTCTGAGATGGCTGCCTAGGGGAGAGGCGCCTCCGTATCACAGACGCGTCGCTGCTTTTTCAGCGTTTTTGGCGCTGTTTCTTCAAAGGTTTGAGACCACAGAGTTTGTCGGTACAAAGGGGCATGGGGAAACGCCACTTTCCAGGAGGTGTGGCAGCTTTCTAACCTCCTTTTGCAGTGTCATAGCAGTTTCCTCAGGGGCGGCTGCCAATTTATGATCCTCTCCACTGCCGCAAGCAAGTTTAATAGCGTGTTATGTGGTTTAACAGTTTTCTCTCTGGCTGGCTTAATGTTGCTGTTTTTTTTTTTACATGTGACATGTGACTTGTCTAACAATTAGTTTCTTATTGGAGGCCAGGACACTGTTTTACCTTTATGGCTGCATATTACTTCAGTTGAACTGCTATCTGGCACCTGTAGTGTTTTCATTGGATTTTAAAGCAGATATGTGGAGATGTTTTGCAGGTAATTATTCTTGTCTTAGCTAGTGCAGCACCAGATTCTGTGTTTAGTCTTCTGGATACAGTATTTCAAGTTTTTACTGCGAGCTAAGATATCTTTTAACAGTACTGGCAGACTATTTTTCATATGGGAAATCTAAGAAAGCTGTTTTTACTCCCAAATTAAAATCTTCTTTTGTGTCAAGTGCTGATCCTTTTTCAAAGTCATTAGCAGTAGACAATTTGGATCCTTCTGGTAAAATGGCTACCTCTGTTACTTCTCGCGCTGCCTTCTTACAATACTCCACAAGTAAGGCTCAGTCGCCCTCTTCTTCTTCTAAACGATTGAAGCAAGATCCTCCTTTGCCTGAAAAGTCTGTCTCCTATTTCCTTGGAATTGCTGTTGGAGGAAATTCGGGTGCTCTGTTCTTTTGTCAAGGAGACTAATAAACAGATTTAACATCTCGATGATAAGTTGTCAGCGAAGGAGAATTGTATTTCAATGGTGGAACAGAAGATAGTTGACTTTCAGAAAGAGACTAATAAGATTCAATGTCTGGATAAAGAGGTTCTCCAGCTCAAACATCACAAAGAGAAGTTGGAATACAGCAACAGGCGGAACAATCTCTGCATTTATTGCCTTCCTGAGACATTAGAAGGTAAAGGCCCTGTTTCTTTTTTTTACCTCCTTTCTACCAAAATTGTTGGACATGCCTTCTTCAACCTCGCTCAATATTCAGAGAGCTCTTAGACTTGGTCCCTGTCCTGGCAGTGTCTATATCTCCTACCAAACCAAGAGGGATCATCATATTATTTCTAAAGTTAACTGATTTATTAACAGTTCTTTCTGCAGCTAAAGCAAAGCGGCAAGTTACTTGGTTGGGTCAAATCATTTTCCGGTCTCAAGAGGTTTCCAACGCTCTGCTGCCAAAAGCAAATCATTTTTTACTCTCCAAGCTCTCCTTAGGCACCAGATACTGTTTTTTTCATCCTTGCATCTTTAAAGTGACATATCAGTACAATACTACTACATGTGAAGACCCAGCTGAACTTAAAAATGTCATACAGACACATATCTTGGTTAATATGGATACAGCTGCTCCTTCTAATGGTTGACTTTTTCTCTTCGTTAGATTTGTAGATGGTTTATAATGGTCTCTAAATTATTAGTATATTTGATATGTAATTTATGCTACAGTTTTATCATGTCAAACATTTATTTTAAAGTGCTCTTTTTTCTTTTTGTTTACAGATTCATCTTATATGTTTCCAGTATGTGGTCCTTCATCCCGAATGTGTGTGGTCCTGATGTGGCGTGGATTCCTCCCCTTTTGGGTGTGTTGTCGATTCATTTGTCATCACCACCCCATCCTTTCTATTTTGCTATTTATTCAGGCATGTTTTTACACTTGTCCTTTTTGGATGTGTACTGTCTCTTCTTTTTGTTCTTTATTTCTCTACTTTACCTTCCTTTTTTGCCTTCCTTTGTTTCCCTTTTTCTACACTTATTATTTCGCTTCTTTTCCTATTACTCTAATATTCTTTTTCTATTTTTTGACCTTTTCTTATTAATTTTATCGTTCTCAGCCAATTTATTTGTTATTTACCTTCCATAATTCAGTGTAATATCATGGAAGATTAAAGGGCCTATTAATCCTGGTAAACATCAGAGAATATTATCTCATTTAGGTAAGTCCAACCCTGATTTAGCTCTTCTCCAAGAAACTCACCTTACTTAATCAGAAGCTTTAAAACTCAGCGGACCTGGGTGGGGAATGTGTTTGTCTCCCCTTCACGGAATAAAAAGAATGGTGTTATATTGTGCAAGAAGTTACTTAATCTTACTTTGATCTCACAAGAAACAAATGATATGGGTAGATGGAATATTATTACATTTCTCATTGATAATATGCCCCTTATTGTATTAAATGTATATGTTCCTACACTCCCTGATCATACTTTTTGGCCATCTATTGCCAGGAAATGTACACAGTATCATGATTCATATTTTATTTTGGGTGGCGATTGCAACAAAATTATGGATCCATGTTTTGATAGATGTTCTTTGGTTCATTTTTTGTCCCAAAGAATTCATAAACAATTTCACTCTACTATTTCGAATGGTGCCCTGGTAGATTCCTGGAGGCTCTCTAAACGTACAGCTCATGACTAAACTTATTATTCATTCTCTCATGGTACACTTTCATATTTAGATTACATTTTCTTTCCAAATCTCTCTCGCAATACATAACACAAACTCATATTACTCCAATCATCCTTTCTGATCATTTTTCTTTTTTTAATTATAATTTCTGATCATGCTATGGTTATTACTGATTTAGATTTGGTTTCTCCCTGTTCTCCTGCGCATAATTCTCTTTTGCAAGATGCTCAATTTTCAAGTTCTTTTGTTTCCTTTGCTTTAGTTTTGTTTCATTTAATGATACTACTGCTATTTCTTCTGCCTTATTATGGGATACGTTTAAAGCATCTGTACAAGCTTTTATTTTAAGTTATATCTCTAGACAAAAGATTACTGTTAAGGAGCATACTGCTCTGCTCAATTAAATCTTTGGAGCAGAAGTATTTAACTTTAAAATTGCCATCTGATCATCAGAACTCACTTCAAGTCAAAATGCAATTTAATGCCATTTCTACTAATGAAGCAAACCTTATACTTCTAAGGCAAAATGCACATTATTATTGCGTGAAAAATAAAGTAGATAAATTACTAGCAAATTATTTACAAGTTGGAAAAGAGAGATGCATTATTGATTCGGTGACAGCGACGCAAGGTGGTTCCGTCACTAATCATAAGGATAGTTTGGAAGAATTTGTTACATTTTATAAATCTCTTTCTACTTCGGAGTTACCTTCTAAATCCTCCAATGTTGCAGATTATTAGACCTAATTTCTCATCCCATTTCCCCAGATTTAGATTTTCAATCTTTAGAAACCAATCCTATTTCCGATGAAATTTCTAAAGCTTAACAAGCATTAAAACTCAGTAAAACGCCGAAGCTCGATGGCTTTACAGTGGAATTTTATCTTCATTTCTCTAATATTCTTCTTCCTTATTTATATCACTTGTTTACTCATTTAATTGATTCTTGGTCTACGTATGGTACTTTTCAAGAGGCTATAATATGTCTCCTTCATAAAGATGGGAAGGATCCCCATGACTGTAAAAATGATAGGCCTATCTCACTGTTAAACGCTGATTATAAGATTTTTTCTAGGATGCTAGCTCTTCGTCTAGTATCCTTTCTCCTGTATCTTTTGGTAAGGAACAGTCAGGATTTATTAAGGGTAGGCTTATATCAGATAACACTCACTTGTAACGTAATGTTCTTAGTAATGCTTCTCTAATTAAATCTTCACTAGCGGCTATTACAATAGATGCCGAGAAAGCATATGACAAAATAAATTGGGAGCTTATGCTTCAGTGTTTCCAGTTGCATGGTTTTGGGTCTAAGTTTATAATTCCTATTTCTCTTTTATATCATGCTCCACAGGCGTCAGTATTGGTTAATGGCATAGTTTCTGCTTATTTCCCCCTTTATAGAGGTGGAAGGTAAGGTTGTGCATTCTCCCTCTTATTATTTGTTTTGGCACTTGAATCTTTTATTTCCCGGATTCGTCTTACGTCCTCTGTTTCTGGTTTTACGTATGGTGATCATCATTTAAAATTTGCTACCTATGTGTATGATATTGTTTTATTAATTTCTTCTCTAAAACGTTTGTTGGCTCCTCTTTTGCATGACAGTTCCTTGTTTTCTGTGGTTTCTGGATACAAAATTATTTAAAAATAAAACTGACTTTCTTCCACTTAATAAATATACCTTCAGTCATTCCTTTCGTATTACCGATTTTCAATGGTCTACTTATTTGGGTATACGGTTTAAAAACTCTATCTCAGATACTGTAAATACATTTTTTAAAGAATTAAACACCAAGGTTGAAAATATTCTGTCCTCTTGGAAACCTTTATTTCTATTGTGGTGGGGGCGTTTAGATGCTATTAAAATGATGATCTCACCCATTGTTTTAAATATCTTCTTTCTATGTTACCAGTTAATATTCCAAAAGCCCTCTTTAAAAAAACAAATTCAATACTTATTAAATTCTTATGGCATTATAAAAAATTGTGTTTAGCCCGGACTACCTTACAAAAGCCCAAATCAGTTGGCAGGTTAACTTTCCAGATTTCTATTGCTATCATAGAGCTTTTGCCTCAGAGCAAGCTTCCCTTTCAACTTCTGAGTTGACCTCACCTCTTTCTCCATTGTGGTTAGCACTTAAAAAAGATTTTCTTTTGTCACTTACTTTTAATTAGGTATTGTCTTTCTCTATCCTACAAAGTTGCATCTTCACTTTCCTATTTTAAAGCACACAGTTTCACTGATCAAGTCCACATTTCTTCCAATTGATCTGACTCCTTCCATATTCTTAGATATGCCGCTATGGTATAATTCTTTAATTCAAATTAATAATAGACCTCTTTTTTGTGTACTTGGAAGGATAAGAGTCTTATGTGGGCCTCTCATCTCTTTCACAATAATGCTCCTATTCTTTTCCTCAATTTTGTCATACTTATCCCTGTCCCAAGTCTTTTTACTCTTACTTTCTATCTTCAATGAATGTGGTTCTTGATATCTATTTTTCCTTCCTACATTCTTCTAGTTTATTTCCTTTCGCCTCTGGATTTACTGAGTTCCTTAAAACAACTCCTAGAGCAACGGCTATTTACAAGTACCTCTCGCATCCGGCCCCTTCTCAAATCAAATCCAAGGTAGCGCTTTTATGAGAGGAAGATTTGGGGGTAATTTGGAATGTGATAAACTTTATTGTTTAGTTAATTAAAACCGTAACAAACGATTAAAAAGAAAAATTGTCCTTTACAATATAACAAGTAAAATTTTTCAAGCTATAATTTAAAAGGCAAAATTTCTAAGGATAACAAGAACTTTAACAATTGCACGTCAGTAAAGCAATCATTAATATAAAAAGCCTTTTTGTTTTACATTTCATATTGCTTTCAAACGCTTTTCAAAGGCTATCAGGAACTTTATCAGCTTGCAGTTAATTATGGGGTATGTTGAGTCCAGAGCACCTATAATGGCAGACCTGCAGGTGCGTAGTCTCTTGGCCCTAAAAATGTTCTTTAAAAAGTACATACGCTCCTGGTTCAGAGTCTTACAGTGGCATACAATGTGAATTACATTTTCTTTTGTAGTGCCACATAGTCGACAGACATCTGAGTCTGGTCGTTTCCAGTCCGGTTCGTCTGCCAGAGTTGGTAATTTACCGAATCACAGGGCCATCAGCCTCTTTTTAATGAATACGGAATATGTTGTTTCTAAATAGGCAGCCGGGGTGAGTTTTTTATAACTGTTAATCACAGACCAAGAATGGGAGCGGTCTGAAAAGATGGCTTTGTCTGTAATTAGTGAGTGAAATTTGGCCCTCTTATTTAGTGCCATAGAGATATATGGCAGGTTTTTGTCCCAAAGTTTGGCGGTGCATGTTTGCTCCAGTGCACAAATCAGATATTTATTAGCGGCTGAGTTTTGTTGGCTTTCTTTTTCCTGCCACAAAAACCGGTTCATAGTGTTATTTGTGGAGTTCATTTTAATTCGGTACCATACTCTGATGCTTGTGTATAGTTGTCCCAGTGACTCATTCATTAAGCCAAATTCTAGGCGCACCTGAGCAGGTGAAGCAGAGCTTGGTAGTTTTAAGACCTTCTTATAGATTTTTGTGATGAGGTTGTTTAAAGTAACAGCATCCTTGCCGTGCATTGCTACACTAGCATACGCTAGGGTAGGAAGAACTTTGGTGGCCATCACTGTCAATAAGGGTGTAAACGAAGGACCTTCCAGCTTTTTTGAAAGTATACTTAAATCAAATATTAAAGCTCCTGCTCTTTGCGTCATGTATTTTTTTTGAGCGTTTAAGTTCAGTTTGTCATCGATGTAATATCCTAAATATTTGTAATTTGATACTCTTTCCAGGAGTTTTCCTTCAAGCATGATATTAAGATGCGCAGAACGGCGGTTGGTTATTAACATTATTTGTGTCTTAGACAGATTGAGAGCTAGGTTGTTTGCCTCCAGGAATTCCGATGTTACTGCTAGTAGTCTAGACAGGCCCACTTTGGTTAGGCTCAGAAGCACAATGTCATCGGCGTAAGCCATATGAGTAAGTTGGAGGTTGCCAAGTTTTGGTGCATGAGCATTACAGTTGTTTAATTTGCCTGAGAGGTCAGAAATGAATAAATTAAATAGTTGTGGTGCCAGAACGCAACCCTGTTTTAATCCGATCGATGTATAGACTTTTCTTGATAGATGTGACCCATCCCCTAGCTTGATTTGTGTCCAGGTCTCAGAGTAAAACAAGAGTAGGCCCCTAAGTATCCCCTCCGGTATGGCCCATCCTCTTAACTTCGCCCATAGTAGCTTGCGATCAACACTGTCAAATGCCGCCTGCAGGTCAATAAAGCAGAGATTAAGGTCCTGTTTAGCGTGCTGGCCTTTTTCTGCTATCATGGTTATTGACAGTATGTTTGACGTAGTTCCGATTCCAGCTCTGAATCCAGTCTGGTTAATTGGGATCATTACTTTGTCTTCTGCCCAATTTACCAGATCTTTTAGAAGGAGTGAAGCGAAGTATTTAGCTTCTATGTCCTGGAGTGTTATTAGGCGATAATTTAGAGGATTAGCTCTGTCTCCTCCTTTATATAGGGGCATAATGATAGAGCCTTTCCAACTTTCAGGAATGCGATTACAGTTTTGAACATCTGTACAAAGTTTTTCTAGCGGTGGACCCCAAAATTCTGGTGCTTGTTTAAAGGCAATTTGCGGGATACCATTTGGTCCCGGCGCCCCGTTACTTTTACCCTTTCTAATAATAGTGATTATCTCCTCAACTGAGTAGGCGCCAACTGTGGTCGCGGGGTGTACCGAATTCCTTGGGACCATTGTCGTTGGGTGGATACGGCGTTGATCTCTGCTATTGTTCGTATAGGGATCCCCCGAAACGAATTGCTGCCCAAGTGCCTTCGTTGGGTTTTCTTTAAATTTTGACGACAAAAAAGTTGCCCATTCAGTTTCTTGGATGTTTGATGTTAATACATTTCGCGGTCTTATTAGCTGGTTTATAATTTTCCAAAATGTATTTGAATCCTGGAGCTTAGTGCTGGCCAACAAATTGATCCAGAATTCGTCATTCGTCTCCCTTTTATGCTCCCAAATCTTTTTTTTATATAACTTTCTTTGAGCAAGAAAAGTTTCCAAGTAGCTCCGGTCGTTAGTATTTAGTTGCAGGTTTTTTTGACTTCTTCGCAAAACCCTTCTTAGTTCTTGTAGCTCCAGCGGCAATTTCTTTCTTGGGTTCTTTCTCTTGGCCCCTGTTTTAAGTGGTTTCATTTTTGTCTGTAGTTTCTCTATAAAAAGGGACCAGGCTTGAATTTTGTCCATTGTTGCACTTTCCAAATCTTTCAATATGACCTCTATTATTGCGATCCAATTCTCTTCGTTCAAGCTATTCCAGGTTAAGTGTACCTAGTTGGCCCTGTAGGGAATAGGCAGGTTGAAGTGTTTCTGCAAAGAAGTTGAGTTTAAGATGTTGCATCCCGTGATCACTCATTGATGTATATTCTATGTAGAAGGTGAGTAATAGGGGGATCAATTGAAGACTAACAATGGTAAAGTCCAGTATTGATTGGGTGTATGTCCCATAATAAGTTTTTTTCGGGGGTCTGTCTTCCTCTGTCCTGCCATTCAAAACTTGCATGCCTAGGTACTCCAGCTCCGTTACCAGATGTATGGCTAGGCTGTCCTTTCGACTCTTTATTGCTCCAGTTAACTGCTGAGGGACATTCCAATGCGTGTTCTCTTCAGTTAGTATCTCGTCTTCCTCTGGAGTGTATATCAGATTGGAATTGAAATCTCCTGTTAATATAATGTTCCAAGTTGGCTCTGTACTTCGTAAATTTAGTATTTCCTTACATAGCATATCATTTTTTGTCTTTTTTGCTTGGTGATTTGGTTGAATGTAGTAATTGATCAAAATTGTCGTTTTGTGGCCGCATACATTTTGGCCGGATAATTTTACAAGCTGGATGCTTGGATCTGGAGATTTAAGTTGTTCTGAATTGATTTTTAGGGCAGTAGACACGTAAACTGAAAGACCTCCAATTGCTCGGCCAAAGGTTTTGCCTTTTTTCGCAGGTACCGTGTAGTGAATAAATCCGGCCAGTGCGATGTCTTCCTGGAGCCAGGTCTCTTGCAGTGCAATTATGTCGGCGTTGTCCCATTCGTCCGGAGCAAGACCGTCCTCCATTAATCTTTTTGCTCCGGCTATATTCCATGAGATTATGTGTATCTTGTTATTTACTACTTTATTTATATCTGAACCGTTCGGTCAATTCTTCCGATTATTCAGCATACCGGGAAGCCATTTCCAATCGTCAGATGGCGCTACCGCGTCCCCCATTCTATCGGGATCAGGTACTTCGCCTATGGTATCTGCCTCACTTCTGCCTTTGGCGTTGTATAAAAAAGAATAAACTGTTTTTTTCGGTGCAAGGTCCGCCATGCTCCTTGTAAGTTGGCTGCTCTTTGTCTTTAGGGGAAGCGGATATCTTGGAGTGATTGGCTGCGATAATTGGATACCCCATGATTGGAATATATCCGATTTCCCTAGTATTAATTGCACTATCGAGGCGGTTTTCCAGGTTGTCATTGTTTGTTCATTTGTTAATTCTTTTGTGCTACTTAAAAATTGAACTCGATCTAGGTCGGAAGATTTGATGGCAGTCAGATCCTTGATTTCCTTCATCAATTTTAAAATGTTACTCCTATTTAGGATATCATGACTGCCTTGAGTCACGTACTCCGGGGTGAAAATAATTTTGGAAACAGACGTCGTCTAGCTTAATGCTGTCTGTCGCTGGCTTCGTTACCACCTCGTGCTTTGACTGCGTATTTTCATTGTTCACAATGCAGAAGCTCAGTTTTGTCTGGACCACATTACGCTGAGTGACTGATGTTAGGTTATGAAGTATTGGCCGGGAATTTTGTGCAATGTCTTGTATTCCCCATTGATGAGCTATTTTTGAATTGTTAGCTGTTGAAGCCGGCTTTCCCGCTTCACTCAGGTAGGCCTTATCTGGTTGACTACTAGCGCATTCTTGGGCCTCTTTATATCCCTCTTGGTGTGCACCGGGTTGAGCGGTTTGGGGTATTAATATTGGTGTTATGTTGGTTAAATTAGTGTGCCGTGCCGCATTTTTAGTTACCAGGACTGGCACCGTGTCTTGAAAAGTTGACCCATTTAAGACAGTCTTAGACTGCTCAGTAACCTCTTAGTCAATAGTATTGATGTTATCCCTTTCTACGGGAATTTTTTGTTCTGTGCCCATTGGCGGCAGGCTAATCAATTTTACAGTGGCATTTAGCTCGGTTATTGACGTTAATGGGTGGTTTGTAGGACTTTCTGATGAGCGTGAGGCCATGAGTTCCTTTTTTGTCGGTGTATTTGTAATAAAGTGCCTACTGACTTCTCCTGTTGCCTCATGACTACTTCTCCTTTGGCAGCCCTCTGTCGTTTTTAGTGTTTGTTGATTTGTAAATATTGGATACATGCTAGTATGTGAAAGAGAGTCTTCTTTTTTTTTGTTTCTCGCTTTCCGTTCTTTTTTCTTTTGTTTTTTTGTTAATATTTGTTTCATCGGCTCAGCAATAATAGGCTCAGTCATTGATTTTTCCATGATGTCATTGCTCTCTATATTGATCACGGACTTGGCTGGCTGATCTTCAGTCATTTTTACGCAGGACTTGTTGCTGCCTGTTTGTAGAAGCTCAGTTATGGTGATATTTGGGCCATCTGTATCTCTTTCGCGGCTAATGGCTCGTTTATTTAAGTTAATGATCTGTTCAAGGACCATTGGTAGGGTACTCATTTTGTCGAGAATAGGGCCACAAGGACAAGATGGTTGCAAATCGGTGGTGTTAGCTTGGGCTCTTTTGATTAGGGTGTTAAGATTATCGAATTTTGTATTTATCCCAGCTATATAGGAGGCGATTATGTTCATTAGATCAATTTGGATGTCCAACTTGTCGGATTGCATAATTAACGTAGCCGTCGCTGTTTGTAGTGCTTGCAGGAGGGGAGCAACGAAAATCAGGGACCCTTCGCCTTTGTGTGAATTCATATCTGCTTCATTTATTGACGGTTTAATATGCTGCGTTTCGTTTTTTGATGGGGCATGTTTTCCGACAAGGTCCGTTAATCCGGATGAGAGTCTGTTTTTACTCAGATCTAGTGAGAGTAAAGCGTCGTTCTCCTTGAGCTTTGTGGTCTCTGCATTAGGTACTCCCTGGTTCAACCAATGGTCAGGGCCTGTTTCAACCAATAAATCTCTGACCTGTGATGGGCCTGTTTCAACCAATAAATCTCTGACTTGTGATGGGCCAGTGTTAGACCGTAATTGAAGAGGCTCATCAAAGCTTGAGTGGAATAAATGGGTATGATTTTGTTGTAATATATCCCCACTTTCCATGCTTAATCGAGGAGGTCCACTTAAAGCTAATATAGTGAAGCTTGTTTCTCTATAAGGCGAATTTTTTTTGTGCTCGCCGTTTAGTTGGTAGTCTTGAGCTATGGTAACCAGGCAGTCTTTGCTGGATTGTGCAACTTGATTCACGGATGCTTTCACCGGCCGGTCGTTAGCTTCAAGTTCTTTTGCTGAGACCATTGGGGTCAGTAATCCCACAGCGTCTGCTGTTGAAGAAAACAGTGCTGAGCCCGGATCTTTCAGGAACTGGAGTCGTAAATCCTGTAAGGAGTTTTTGCTCGCTATTGATTTTTCAAAGAGGGTGGCAATTGGTGAAATTAAAGGGTTTTTTAAGGTGTTATTTGCCTTGTTTGCCGTTGTTTTTTCAATTCTTCTCCGTTTAGCTGTGTCCTTAAGTGTTGTTGACTTCTCGCCAGGGGCTTTTCTTACTTTGCCAGACCTCATGTATAGGCCAGAAGGGGCTGGAGCACCCGCGGCTAGAGTCTCACAGCTTCCCCGCTATGCCCAGCGGCTTTTTCCCTATGTTATTATTTTTTTTTTCTTGTTTATGGATTCTCACTGTTGGTAACGGGCTGTGGTCAGCGGCGGTGTTGTTCTCACAGCGCTGAACTCAGCGCTCACACCTTCACTCAACCTGCCTCCTCTGGTTTCCTTGCGCAACTCGCGCTCGAACTGACCGTAACTCCCAGGTTCAGAGAATGCGTATCCCCTGGTGTGGCCCTGATGTGGCCAAAATGACTTGTGCGTCCTCTCCGGTTTCAGCCCTTTGTCCCTGGTGCTCCAGATTTCTATTCCACCTCCGCTTAGCTTCCCGCTCACCCTCCCAAGCCTGTCTGCCCCCGCACGGTAGGACAGCTGCCGTCACGGTGCTAGACTGTTTGACCAGGTGTAAGGTGGAGGGGAGGGGAGCTCTGACCTGCTTGTGTGGGCTGGTGAACCACTATTAGGTAATTGGATAGTTTGCTCGGTTATTAAGTCATAGATAAAAAAAAAAAAAAAAATTCACAGGTAGGCCACAGGTAGGCCTCTCTCTGCCTCTCTTGATTGCAGGGATGCGTTGAATTGCGCTGAAGTGTTTAAAACGTTGAGGCGTGAAGTGCGCTTTGCAGCAACTGGCTGGATCCCACACCTCCTCCTCCTCCTCCTTAGGCCAATATGCAATCGCTGGCCCTGACTTGCCTTAGCCTCCTGCCGCTTCCCCCTGATACCTGCAGCCGCCCGTCCCCTCGTGTGACTAGGAGGGAGGGTCCTTGCAATCACGGGGCTGTGTGTAGTGGCTGTGGGTGTGTAGTGGCTGGCAGGCGGTGGTGGGGGTGGCAGTGACGCCCTCTCAGCTAGCGCTGCCGTAGCTCTCTGTAACGCTTTTCATAGCCGCTCGGAAAGTCAGTGCCCCCCGCGGCTCTCACCGGATCACTGCGTCCATCGACCCGTGGCTCTCCGCGACTCTCCGCAGCTCTCTCAGCGGTGGCGGCGGCCTCAATGTACGCGTCACTGAAAGTCTGAACGGCGAACGGCGTCCACAACTGTGCCTTCCGCTCCACTCCGTATCGCACCCCGCACACCACTGTGGCTGCGGCTCCGTTTCCGAGCCGCTGCTGACCGCTGCTCTTACTGCTCCACCTGCTGCTGCTATGCTCCGCTGTAGCGCCACCGGAAGTCTGACTTTGGAATGTTTCTTTGTGGAATAGGATATGGTAATGTATTTATAAAAAGTCTAAATCAGATAGTATTACTCCATCCTTATTTTTCATTTATCACAGACTTTATTTCACTCCTGTACAATGCTTTAAGTTTCCTCAGTTGTTTCTGCTAAAGTTTGGTCTTGGGATTTTCCATCCAGCAGACTTTGTGCACATGTTATTTAGTTGTTCTGAAACACTTTCCTTTTGGCATAGGTTTTGGTCCCTAATTAAAAAGATTTTTAATATACAATACTATTTTAATCCTATTTATCTGTTTTTGGGTAAAATAACTCAACCTCTTATTCCATTTTTATCCCAAGAATAAATTATTAGATATTCTACTGGCAATTGCATCTCAGCAAATGATTTTTTATTGGAAATCGTCAACTAAATTATCATACAAGTTGTGGTGGGATTTTGCATGTTCACATCATAAATTGGATACTATGTATATGATGCAATGTTTATCCTCTCATAATGCCCATGTGTTATGTTTACCTCTCACTGTGTTTCTTAACCAGGTTGGCGGTGTTATATCAGATACTATTCCCATATTGTCTGAAACTTTTCACCCTTCATGATCATTTTATTCTGTGTCCTTCTTTGGCATATTTGTAATTTTATGATTTCTAAGTATATAGTTATTGCTCTGCTTATTATATTAAGGCATAAATGAGGACGTGAAGTTTTGCTTGCCATTATATTTATATATGGGCTATTTTTCTCTTTCCTCCCCCGTTCTTCCATCCCCCTTTATCCCTTCTTTGCAAAACTATAAAGACTTTCATACTTTATATACAATGTATGAGTCAGTATTTGATTGCTATTTTATCACTTATATTTGTTTGCTGCCATGTATTATTGTTCTAAATAAAGTCTTTTGAAAAGAAAATAAACAATTGGTGCCTATGCAGTTGTGTAAGTAGGCGGCAGTGAAGCAGCATTGGTATAAATAAAACACCGCATCAGATCAGCTGCATGAGCCGCTGCGTTTTCAATAAATAAACAAGCAGCGGCAATGCAGTTGCAGTATTAAGCAGCCACAATATAAATAAACTGTGCCTGAGCAGCAGAGGCATCAATAAACAAACAGCGCCTGAGCAGCCATAGAATTGACAGACAAGCTGCATCAATGTAGCAGCAGTCTTAGGGGATGCCTGAGCAGTCGCAGTATATATAAATGGCACCTAATCAGTCACATTATTGAACAAACACTGCCAAAGCCAATAGGTCTTGCCTATACATGAGCAATTGGCTTTGGCAAAGTGGTTTTAACATGTTGTAAACCAGTGTGGCTGCTGTTCAGTATGGCTAAAATGTAGTAGCGTGGAGTGTCCCACAGTGGACTGGCATGAGTAGAGAGTCTTAGACTAGAATTGCTGGCGTAGAATGAGTAGGGAGAGTAGAGAATCATAGAGTATCGCAGAGTTAAGTAGAGTAGCGGGGAGTAGAGTTCAGTGGTTCAGTGGCAGAGAGTGTCATATAGAGCAGAGGAGTGGAGTGGAGTAGAGTGGAGTTGTGTAGAGAGGGTGGCATAGAGTGGAGTGGCGTGGAGTGGAGTTAAATAGGTTGGAGTGGGTTGGAGTGGATTGTGGTAGTGGGGTAGATTGGATTGGAGGAGATTGGGGTGGATTGGATTGGGGTAGATTGGGTTGGATTGAGTGGGGTGGATTAGAGTGGGTGGCCTGGATGGGGTGGATTGGATTGGAGTGGGGTGGATTTAAATGAAGTGAGATGGATTGGATTGGGGTTGATTAGAGTGGGGTGGATTCAATTGGTTTGGTGTGGATTCAATTAGAGTGGGTGGATGAATCAGAGTGGTGTGGACTGGACTAAAGGGGCGGACTGAACTGGGGTGAGGATTGGACTGGAGTGGGATGCATGGGACTTGAGTGGGGTGGGTTGGACTCGAGTGGGGTGGATTGGAGTGTGGTGGGCTGGATGGATTGGATTGGGGTAGAGTGGGGTGGACTGGAGTAGAATGGGGTGGACTTGACTGCAGTGGAGTGGGGTAGATTTGAGTGGACTTAATGGGGCATATTAGACAGGAATGGGGTGGATTGAAATGGGGTGGGGAGGATTGGATTGGGGAGGGGTGGACTGGACTGCAGAGGGGTGGATTGGATTGAAGTAGGATGGATGCAGTGGATTACATGGGTTGGAAAGAGTTGGGGGTGGTTTGGATTGGGGATAGAGATAGGTGAGTTGGAGTAGAGTTAGTTGGATTGGACTGCAGTGGCATGGAGTGGGGTGGATTTGATGAGGTTGATTAGATTGGAGTTGGCTGGAGTGAAATGGGATGGGATGGAGAGGATTGAAATGGGTTACATTAGAGTGGGTGGATTAGAGTGGGCTGGATAGGATTGGGTTGGAGTAGGGTGGAAAGGAGTGGGGTGAATTTGACTGGCATGCAGTGAAGTGGATTGGATTAGAGTGAGGTGGCTTGAATTGAGTTTGTTGGATTGGATTGAGTGGGGTGGATTGGACTGAGGTGGATTGGACTGGGGTGAACTGGATTGGGGTGGAGTGGATTGGAATGATGTGGGGTGGATTGGAGTGGGATAGATTGGATTGGAGTGAGATGGATTGGATAAGGGTAAGGTGGATTGGAATTGGTGGGGTGGGGTGAACTGGATTTGAGTGGGGTGGATTGAATTGGGGTGCATTGGAGTTGAAATGACTAGATTGGAATGAGGTGGATTGGATAATGATGAGGTGGTTTGTTTAGGAGTGGGCTGGATTAGAGTGGAGTGGGGGAGTTAGGATTTGTATATTAGATTTGCGGGAGTAGAGTGGAGTGGGGGAGTAGAGTGTCGTAGAGTTGAGGGGAGTAGAGTTCAGTGGTTCAGTGGCAGAGAGTGTCATAGAGTGCAGTGTCATACAGTGGAGATGTGCTGAGTGGGGTGGCATTGAGTGGAGTGGCGTAGAGTGGAGTGGAATAGGGTGGAGTGGGTTGGAGTGAATTGAGCTAGTGGGGTAGATTTGATTGGAAAAGATTGGGGTGGATTGTATTGGGTAGAGTGGGTTGGAATGAATGGAGTAGAGCCTATTGGAGTGGATGGACTGGATGGTGTGGATTGGTTTGGAGTGGGGTGGGGTGGATTGAAATGGGGTGAGGTGGATTGGATTGGTTTGAGGTGGGGTGGATTGAATTAGAGTAGGGTGGTTTGGGTTGGAGTAGGTGGTTTAGATTGGAGTGGGTGGACAGGACTTGAGTGGGGTGGATTGGAGTGCGGTGGGGTGGATTGGAATATGGTGGGCTGGATGGATTAGACTGAGTGGGGCAGACTGAACGGGGGTGGGTTGTATTGGATTGTGGTGAAGTGGGGTGGCCTGGATGGGGTGGGGACCGGAGTGGAGTAGATTGGATTGCAGTTGGGTGGATTAGATTTGAGTGAGGTGGGTTGGATTGGAGTGGGGTGGGGTGGATTTGACTGGAGTGGGGTGGAGTGGATTAGAGTGGGATGGAGTAGTGTGGTGGGCTGGAAGGATTGAATTGAGTGGAGTGGAGTGAACTTGGATGGGTGAATTGGACTGCAGTGGAGTTGGGTGGACTGGATGGGGTGGATTAGATTGGAGTGGGGTGGTGTGTGTAGGATTGGATTGGGTAGATTAGAGTTGGGTGAATTGAAGTGGGGTGGATTGGACTGGGGTGAGGTGGAATGGAAAATTGACTGGGGTGGAATGGAGCGTAGTGATTTGGCGTGGGTGAATTGGATTGATGTGTGTTGGGGTGGAATGGAGTGGAGTAGATTTGGATTGCAGTGGGGTGGATTGAAGTGAGGTGGATTGGATTGGGATGGGGTGAAATAGATTGGGAAGGGGTGGGTTGGATTGAGGTGGATTGAATCAGAGTGGGTGGACTAGGGTGGGGTGGATCAGAGTGGGAAAGATTGGCTGGATTGGGGTGGATTATATTGAGGTAGGGCAGATTTGACTTGGGCTAGGTGGATTGGAATGCAGTGAGGAGGCTTGGATTGGGGTGAGGTGGATTCTATTGGTGTGGGGTGGATTGCAGTGTGGGGTTTGGAGTGGGATGGATTGGTTTGGATTGGAATGGGGCTGACTGGAGTGGAGCTAATTGTTTTGGATTGAAGTGGGACTGATTGGAGTGGGGCACATCGTTTTGGATTGGAGTGGGACAAATCATTTTTTATTTAAGTGGGGCAGGTTGGAGTGGGGCAGAATGTTTAAGATTGGAGTGGGGTGGATTGTTTTGAATTGGAGTGGGGCAGATTAGAGTGGGGGGATTGTTTTAGATTGGAGTGGGGCAGATTTATTTTGACTAGAATGAGGCTGAGTGTTTTTATAATGTGTGGGGTAGATTGCTTTTGATTGGAGTGGGGCAGATTGGTTGGATTGGAGTGGGGTGGATTGAATTGGAGTAGGGCAGATTGGGGGGAGTGGATTAGATTGGATTGGGGTGAGGTGGATTGATTTGACTGGCGAAGATTGGATTGGGGTGGATTGGATTGTTGTGGATTGTATTGAAATGGGGTGGATTGGAGTGGGGTGGGCTAGAAGGAATGGATTGAGTGGGGTGAACTGAACTGGGGTGAGTGGAGTTGGGTGGATTGGATTGGAGTGGGGTGTACTGGATGGAGTAGATTAGATTGGAGTGAGGTGATGTGATGTGAGGAGGACTGGATTGAGGTAGACAGAGTGGGGTGCATTGGAGTAGAGTGGGGTGGATTGGACTGAAGTGGGGTGGAGTGGAACTGAAAAATGAGTAGGGTGGAATGAAGTGAAGTGAATTGGAGAGGGGTGAATTGGATTGGCATGGGCTGGAATGGAGGGGAGTAGATTGGATTGCAGTGGGCTGAATTCGAGTGAGGTGGATTAGATTGGGCTGGGGTGAGCTGAATTGCAAAAGGGGTGGATTGAGGTGGGATGGGTTGGATTGAGGTGGATTGGATCGGGTGGGATGGGGTGGGGTGGAATGGAGTGGTTTGGAGTGGGGTGGATTGGGCTGGGGTGAGGTGGATTGGATGGGATGAGGTAGATTGTATTGAAGTGGGATGGATTTGAGTAGGGCAGATTGTTTTGGATTGGAGTGGTACTGACTGGAGTGGGGCACGTTGTTTTGGGTTGGAGTGGGGCAAATTGTTTTTGATTGAAGTGGGGCAGATTAGAGTGGGGCAGAAAGTTGTGGTTTGGAGTGGGGAGGATTGTTTCGGATTGGAATGGTGCAGATTAGAGTGGGGGTATTGATTTCGATTGAAGGGGGCAGATTGTTTTGGACTAGAGTGGGGCTGAGGGTTTTTGATTGAGTGGGCAGATTGTTTTTCATTGGAGTGTGGCAGATTGGTGTGGGGTAGATTGTTTTGGATTGGAGTGGGGTAGATTGGATTGGACTGGGGTGGACTGGGAGGGAGTGGACTTGAGTGGATTGGGGTAAGGTGGATTGAATTTGAGTGGGGTAAATTGGATTGGAGTGGATTGGTATGGAGTGGATTGGATTGGAGTGGAGTGGCTTTTGGTGGATTGGAGTGGGGTGAACTGGGATGGAGTTGATAGATTGGGGTTAGGTGGATAGATTGAAGTGAGGAAGGTTGATGTGAGTGGATTGGAGTGGGGCAGATTGGAGTGGGGCTGATTGTTTTGGATTGGAGTGGGCCAGACTGGAGTGGGCAGCTTGGAGTAGGGCCAATTGTTTTGGGTTGGAGTGGGGCAGCTTAGAGTGGTGAGGATTAGAGTGGGGGAGGATTAAAGTGGGGCAGGTTAGAGTGGGGCAGGTTAGAGTAGGGCAGATTAGAGTGTGGCAGATTGGAGTTTAGCAGACTGTTTTGGATTGGAGTGGGGTAGATTGGAGTGGGGCAGATTCAAGTGGGGGTATTGTTTTGGATTGGAGTGGGGCAGATTGTTTTGGACTGGAGTGGTGCAGATTGTTTTTGATTGAAGTGTGGTTGTTTGGTATGGGGCAGATTGCTTTGAATTTGAGGGGGGTGGATGGGGAGGGTTGGATTTGAGTTGGGTAGATTGGAATGGGCTGGATCAGATTTTTGTGGAGTGGACTGGATTAGAGTAGGGTAGATTTTGGTGGAATGGAGTGGGGTGAATTGGGATGGACTTTGTGGATTGGGGTTGGGTGGTTGGATTGGAGTGAGGCAGATTGAAATGGTAGGACTGCAGTGGGGCAGATTAGAGTGGGGCGTATTGGAGTGGGGCTGATTGTTTTGAATTGGAATGGGTCAGACTGGAGTCGGCTGATTGTTTTGAATTGGAGTGGGGCAGATTGGAGTGGCCAGAATGTTTTGGATTAGAATGGGGTTGGATTTCTTGGGGCAGACTCGAGTGTGGCAGATTAGAGTGGGGCAGATTGTTTGGGATTGGGGTTGGGCAGATTGGAGTGGGATGAATTACAGTGGGGCAGAATAGAGTGGGGCAGATATTGAAGTGGCATATTTTTGGGATTGGAGTGGGGCATACTGTTTTGGAATGTAGTGGGGTAGATTGGAAGGGCAGATTGTTTTGAATTGGATTGGGACAGATTGGAGTGGGGCAGATTGGCCTAGAGCAGTTTGGAGTGGGGCCAATTGTTTTGGATTGGAGTGGGGAGGGTTACAGTGAGGAGTATTACAGTGTGGAGGATTAGAGTGGGGTGAGTTAGAATGGGGCAGGTTACAGTAGGGCAGATTAGAGTGGGGCAGTAGTTTGGATTTGAATGGGATGGATTGGAATGGGACAGACTGGTGGTGGGTCAGACTGGAATGGGGCATATTACAGTGGGGCAGATTGAAGTGAAGCATATTGTTTTAGATTGGAGTGGGGCAAATTGCAGTGTGTTGGAATGGTGTGTGGCAGATTGTTTTAGATTGGAGTTAGGAAAACTGGAGTGAGCAGATTGTTTTGGATTTAGTGGGGCAGATTGGAGTGGGGCGGATTAGAGAGTGAGGATAAGAGTGGGGCAGATTGGCATGTGGCTGATTGAATAGGATTGGAGTGGGACAGATTGGCATGGGGCTGATTGAATAGGATTGGAGGAAGCAGATTGTTTTGTGTTGGAATGGAGCAGAATGTAGTTGGGAGGAAGAGTGGGGAGAGTTAGAGTGGGGAGAATTAGAGTGGGCCATATTAGAGAGGGGCATATTAGAGTAAAGCAGATTAGAGTGGGGCAGATTAGAGTGTGCCAGACTGTTTTGTATTGGAGTGGGGTGGGTTGGAGTGGGGCAGACTGGAGTGGGGCAGACTGAAATGGGGCATATGGGAGTGGGACAGATTGAAGTGAGGAAGATTGTTTTGGATTGGAGTCATGTAGATTGGAGTGTGATGGATTGGAGTAGGGTAGATTACATTTGATTGGAGTGAGCAGATTGTTTTGGGTTGGAATGGGGCAGACTGGAGTGGGGCAGATTAGAGTGGGGGTATTGTTTTGGATTGGAGTGGGGCAGATTGTTTTGGACTGGAGTGGGGCCGATTGCTTTTGATTGGAGTGTGGTTGATTGGTATGGGGCAGATTGCTTTGAATTTGAGTGGGGTGGATGGGGAGGGTTGGATTTGAGTTGGGTAGATTGGAAGGGGCTGGATTGGATTTTTGTGGAGTGGACTGGATTAGAGTAGGGTAGATTTTGGTGGATTGGAGTGGGGTGAATTGGGATGGACTTTGTGGATTGGGGTTGGGTGGGTTGGATTGGAGTGAGGCAGATTTAAGTGGTAGGACTGCAGTGGAGCAGATTGGAGTGGGGCTTATTGGAGTGAGGCCGATTGTTTTGGATTGGAATGGGTCAGACTGGAGCCGGCTGATTGTTTTGAATTGGCAGGAACAATACCCGCAGGATTACAAATACAAAATATTCCTGTGATTTTTACCGAGGATCCCCTTTACAAAAAAGGTTACAGCTGTATCGAGACAAAGTGCAGCAGAGATCTCATGGCCCTAACAATAGAGACTGCCCAAAGGATCTCGCATCAACAATTAGAGGAAATCGCAGTACTTGAATCGGAAATAAAAAACAATCAATTAATATCGGACTCAAAAGCACTGCTTGCTAAAGTTGAAAAATAAATATTTGAATTTCAAAGACTACACCATAAATCAAAAAACTCTCAAATTTGATAAAGATAAAAGAAATTTCTCTTTGGAGAGCGTGTATCAATATTTACAAACGGATTTTTACTCCCGAGCTGAATCATGAAAATTCCTGTCAGAATACCAAGGGAGATCAAGGAAACAATTTATATCCTTCTCAGACACGTCCTCGTCATCGGGAGGCGAGACGGAAATAAATGAAGGACGAGGCAATTTCAATACAAACCGGAGAGGGAACAATCAACAACAAAAGTGTTCCTTTTTTAGAAAGAGGCCAACAGAAGCCACGAGGGAGGAATCGATATACAAACTCGCCATGGGAGATGACAACGAGGAGGCAAGATTACAAAAACTAAAGCCGTCCCCGATTTATAACCTTTCATCACGAATTTTAACAGAAGCAGAAGAAACTATTTTAGAAAGAGTTTTAACATTTGTTCCCACTAGAAGCACAGACTTCGTGAGAATGAAGTCTGAAGCAATTAAATTCTGCCGCAAAATTTGTTTGAAAATTTATTTTTCAGAACATGTCTCCACCGGCAACACAGAAGTTACGGGACTGAGGAACTAATCAACTTTCTGTCCCCCGTCCAATAAAACACCGAAGGATGTGCTGACATTTGAAAAAACTGTCCTGTCTGCGATTTCAAATATGAAAAAGAAAAGGAAATTTGTGAAACATATCATCGCAAGGGATCAAAAAGATGCTATCACCACCTTGAAAAATGATACATCAATAGTTATCAAAGAGGCGGACAAAGGGGGCTCCATTGTGGTATGGAGTACCACCGAGTATACAGCAGAAGTTCTGCGTCAACTAGGAGATCAAGAATGTTATCGCAAAATTTCTAGAGACCCAACGATAGAATTACAGGGGGAACTTTTTAACATCTTGAAAGGAGGCTACGATCAAGGCATACTAGGCCAGAAGGAGTTTGAGTTTTTAAAGAATCTACACCCACGTACGCCAATCTTTTATGTCCTCCCAAAAGTGCATAAAAATGAGACCAGTCCACCAGGAAGACCAATAGTCTCGGGGTGCGAATCCTTATTGGAACCAATCTTTTTTGCCTGATGTTCCATCCTATTTACGTGACACAACGGATTTTATAAATAAAATCCAGTCGATTGACTTTGATGAAAATAAACATATTTTAGCCACATTAGATGTTGTGTCTTTGTACACACAAATACCACAAGACGATGGTTTGTCCATCTTGGCTAATTTTCTAGACGAAAGACCAAAACCGACTCGTGTACCAACAGACTTTTATTGTGGAACTGGCTGGATTTGCATTGCGAAAAAATTATTTTAAGTTTGGGAATGATTTTTATTACCAAATAAAGGAGTGGCGATGGGCTGCCCTTTTGCTCCAGAGTTGGCGGTCCTTTTTATAGCCAATTATGAAGAAAAATGTGTGTATTCAAACAACCCATTTGCACATTTAATTGCAAATTGGGTCCGTTACATCGATCACATCTTTTTGGTATGGACAGGAGATGTGGAACAACTATTTCAATTCCATGGCTGGTTGAATGCCAGAACGGCGGATATAAAATTTACTCTGAATCACTCCCAACGTAGAATGGCATTTTTGGATGTTGAAGTTTACACCTCAGAAGGTAGCCTGGTGACAACTTTACTTAAAAAATCCACTGACAGAAACAAATCTCTCTATTTTTCCAGCAATCATCCATGGAGCCTACGGGAAAATTTGCCCCATGGCCAATTTTTAAGGATAAAAAGAAACTGTACTTTTAAAGATGAATACACACTGCATGCTAACAACCTGATAGGACACCTTCTGGACAGGGGATACCCTAAAAAGCTGTGGAAAAATGCCATGAAGCGAGCATGGTGGACACCACACGACTCCCTTTTACAGAAGAAAGAGAAAAAACCACTGGACCGAACGGTTTGTGTTACCACCTTCTGCCCGAACTCCAACCTCCTCAAGAAAGTAATCATCCAAAATTGGCACCTGATTAAAAATTTAGATCAAACGTTTGCAGCCCCTCCCCTTTTTGCCTTCAAAAAGGATAGTAGTATTGCCAACAAAATAGTATGGGCGGCTCTACCAAAACCCCCCATAAAAAACTCATTACGAGACCTTTTGGGACTCCAGACAATTGTAGGACATCATAAATGTGGCACTTATACTAGTTGCGACCAAACAATGGAAGGATCTTTTTTCTCCCATAAAAACGTCCACTGGAAACACAAAGCATTTACCAATTGTAAGACCAGGAATGTTGTCTATGGCATGTTATGCCCTTGCCCAAATCTGTACATAGGCAAGACCAACCAGGAGATACGCAATAGGATCTCCCAACATAAATCCAGAATAAGAAGAAATATACACACGGCACCATTGGTCAATCACTGGAACAACTGTAATCATACAGAAAAAGATCTAAAAATGGATGGTTATTTCCAAAATTGAGCCAGATTCAAGAGGCAGCGACTTGGAACACAAACTGATTCAGTGTGAAGCAATGGTGATAGTGAAGTTCAATACAGCGATTGATGGATTGAATGAATTATCTGAAATATACAAGTTATAACCATCTGCAGGCTAATTTTGATTCAGTGACTCAAACAATGTTGTACTTTCGTTTCCTTTATACAACGGAGTGCAGTCAGAGGAATATGTAATTTTTCAGGCCAGTCCGGGTTGTGCAATAACCGCTTAAAACACAAGACTTCAAACCCCAGAATCCTCTTGTAGATCTTTCACATACCGGAAGTACAAAGGTAATGAGAAGTAAGAGCATGTGCAAACTTTCGTAAACGTATAGAAGAGAAAAGAGAGACACGTCAGGAGAACACGTTTCGAGGTAAGAGGCACATCCGCTTGACTCCTACAGGATAATGCGCTTAATTGTTTTATTAAAATGAACACACGCGTCAGCTGTTGCACCAGTTTTATTCATAGTAAGATTACTGGACTGCGCTAATTTCACAAAAGACATCACCGTTGCTAGCAGATATTCGCTCTAAGTGTGTGGAGCGTTTTGCGAACTGGTCTGCGCGGTAGCGTTACATCGTTAAGAAGTAAAAAGCGAGCAGAAGCAGGCTGCCAATTTACATAGGGGTATAACCTTCTACAGAACACTGATAAGGAATCCCCTTCAACTCTACTGTACTCCCTTTT
The DNA here is from genome assembly GCF_964204655.1 of Triturus cristatus. Lineage (NCBI taxonomy): Eukaryota > Metazoa > Chordata > Amphibia > Caudata > Salamandridae > Triturus > Triturus cristatus. Next base: position 277,015,186 of record NC_140580.1, on the reverse strand, counting down.
CTGTTGTAGAAAGCATTTGGAAACTGAATTGAACCGTCAAAGAAAAAACGATTGATCTCTTCACTTAAGAGGTGAGCCAGCGACAGTCTGTATTTTATCTGGGATTTCAAGCCTTTTTTAGTGCAACTCACATTACAACATAAGTCTCTCCTGTTGGTCGTTTTTAGAATAATTCTATGGTGACAAGGGAACCAGACTACTTTCAAGACCTCACAGACTGAATGTAAGTCCATTTTTAAAGCTTCAGCAGTTAATATGCCCATGAGCCATGCAACTAGACTAAGACTGACGGTATCTTTTTGGCTTGTCTGTTTGTTGTTTGTTGTGAACAGAGAGGAATTGTGCGAATAGACTTTGATGAGATCGGCGAATCTCATAAAGTGTTTGAAGGTAAGATGTTGCCAATAAGTAACTGGGCTTACTTGGGGTGCCCTTCATTTTGATATTTAAAAGTCAGGATAGTAAAGATAGAATTTTTTCTTTTCTTTTCCAGCCTGTTGGTCCTGATGAGAACCCCAAGACTTTGAGCGGGTTCGAAACGCGTCGACCTTAGGTTTAGCCAAACATGTGTTTTCTAAAACAATTACCCCTGTGTATTGTAAATCAAGACCTGAAATTATTAGAATAATATCGTGGGTAACACAGAGGTTGTTTAATAAGAACCAGCTAACAGTTTGGCCCCCCCGCTACAATTTTGAGAACAAAGTTGAATAATATTTCTCAATTTTCAACGGGGCGTTTGTGTTGTGTCTTTTGAAATCATTTGTTTATGTGGTGTCTATGTCTTTAAATGTATTTTTATGTTCTCTGTGGTTTGGGTATGAAGAGTATTGTAAATAATGTCAATATGTACTCCAAAATGTGTTATTGAGATTGTGATGTTACTTTTTTCCTAAAAATATGAAATCATTGCTCCATAAGATAATGATCTAGAAAGAAAACAAAAATTCTTGAAATAAGGAATAGAATTCATTTTCTCAAGGCTACAGTGATTTGGTTTTCGTGTAGGGTATGCTGAATAGCATTTCAAAATTAGATCAGTACTGGCATCAGTGTTGTTTATTTGTTGAATTAGAGTGGGGCAGATTGGAGTGGCCAGAATGTTTTGGATTAGAATGGGGTTGGATTGCTTGGGGCAGACTGGAGTGCGCCAGATTAGGGTGGGGCAGATTGTTTTGGATTGGGGTGGGGCAGATTGGAGTGGGATGAATTATAGTGGGGCAGAATAGAGAGGGGTAGATTGAAGTTGGCATATATTTTGGATTGGAGTGAGGTATACTGTTTTGGATTGTAGTGGGGTAGATTGGAAGGGCCTATTGTTTTGGATTGGAGTGGGGAGGGTTACAGTGAGGAGTATTACAGTGTGGAGAATTAGAGTGGGGGAAGTTAAAATGGGGCAGGTTACAGTAGGGCAGATTCGAGTGAGGCAGTAGTTTGGATTGGAATGGGGTGGATTGGAATGGGACAGACTGGTGGTGGGTCAGACTGGAATGGGACATATTAGAGTGGGGCAGATTGAAGTGAAGCATATTGTTTTAGAATGGAGTGGGGCAGATTGCAGTGTGATGGAATGGAGTGGGGCAGATTGTTTTAGATTGGAGTTAGGAAAACTAGAGTGAGCATATTGTTTTGGATTTAGTGGGGCGGATTGAAGTGGGGTAGATTAGAAAGGGGAGGATAAGAGTGGGGCAGATTGGCAAGGGAAAGATTGAATAGGATTGGAGTGGGGCAGATTGCATGGGGCTGATTGAATTGGATTGGAGTAAGCAGATTGTTTTGTGTTGGAATGGAGCAGAATGTAGTTGGGAGAAAGAGTGGAGAGGGTTAGAGTGGGGAGGGTTAGAGTGGGGAGGGTTAGAGTGGGGAGGATTGGAGTGGGGAAGATTAGAGTCGGGAGGGTTAGAGTGTGCCAGAGTAGAGTGAGGCATATTAGAGTGAAGCAGATAAGAGTGGGGCAGATTAGAGTGCGCCAGACTGTTTTGTATTGGAGTGGGGTGGGTTGGAGTGGGGCAGACTAGAGTGGGGCAGACTGAAATGGGGCATATGGGAGTGGGACAGATTGAAGTGAAGAAGATTGTTTTGGATTGGAGTCATGTAGATTGGAGTGTGATGGATTGGAGTAGGGCAGATTACATTAGATTGAAGTGAGCTGATTTTTTTGGGTTGGAATGGGGCAGACTGAAGTGGGGCAGATTAGAGTGGGGTGGAATAGAGTGGGGCAGAATATTTTAGATTGGAGTGGGGCAGATTAGAGTGGGACACATTGTTTTGGATTGGAGTGAGGCGGATTGGAATAGGACAGGTTGTTTTGTCTTTAGTGGGGCAGATTGTTTCAGATTGGAGTAGGGCAGATTAATTTGGATTGGAGTGGGGCAGATTGTTTTGGGGTGGTGCAGATTGCTTTGGAGTGGGGCAGACTGAAGTGTGGTGGGTTGGTAGGATTTGAGTCTGGTGGATTGGAGTGGGGTGTGTTGCAGTGTGGCAAATTGTTTTGAACTGGAGTAGGGCAGGTTGCATTGGATGGAGTGGGGTGGGCAGATTGTTTTGGATTGGAGTGGGGCTGACTGGAGTGGGGCAGCTTGTTTTGGATTGGAGTGGGGCAGACTGGAGTGGGATAGATTGTTTTGGATTGTAGTGGGGCAGATTTGAGTAAGCGGATTGTTTTGTGTTGAAGTGGAGCAGAATCTAGTGGGGAGGATTAGAGTGGGGAGTTTTAGAGTGGGGGTTAGAGTGTGGGGTGTTAGAGTGTGGAGGGTTAGACTAGCCCAGATTATAGTGGAGCATTTAGAGTGGAGCAGATTAGAATGTGCCAGATTAGAGTGTGCCTGACTGTTTTTGGATTGGAGTGGAGTGGGTAGGAGTGGGACAGACTGAAGTGGGGCAGACTGGAATGGGGCATATTGGGGTGGAGCAGATTGAAGTGAGGCAGATTGTTTTGGATTTGAGTTGTGCAGATAGCAGTATGATGGATTGGAGTCGGGCAGATTATATTCGATTGGAGTGAGCAGATTGTTTTGGATTGGAATGGGGCAAACTGGAGTGGGGCAAATAAACGTGGGCCGGAATAGAGTGGGGCAGATCATTTTTGATTGGATTGGGGCAGATTGTTTTGGATTGGAGTGAGGCAGATTGGAGTGGGATAGGTTGTTTTGGATTGAGTGGGGCAGATTGTTTTAGACTGGAATGGGGTAGATTAATTTGGATTGGAGTGGGGCAGATTTGAGTAAGCAGGTTGTTTTGTGTTGGAGTGGAGCAGAATGTAGTGGGGAGGATTAGAGTAGGGAGGATTAGAGTGGGGGAGTGGATTGGGGAGGGTTAGAGTGGCCCAGATTAGAGTGGGGCATTTAAAGTGGAGCAGTTTAGAGTGGGACAGATTAGAGTGTGCCTGACTGTTTTGGATTGGATTGGAGTGGAGTGGGTTGGAGTGGGATAGACTGAAGTGGGGCTGACTGGAATGAGGCATATTGGGGTGGAGCAGATTGAAGTGAGGCAGATTGTTTTGGATTGGAGTTGTGCAGGTAGCAGTGTGATGGATTGGAGTAGGGCAGATTATATTCGATTGAAGTGAACAGATTGTTTGGGATTGGAATGGGGCAGACTGGAGTAGGGCAAATTAAAGTGGGTCGGAATAGAGTGGGGCAGATCATTTTGGATTGGATTGGGGCGGATTGTTTTGGATTGGAGTGGGGCAGATTGTTGTGGAGTGGTGCAGATTGTTTTGGAATGAAGTGGGGGAGAATGGAGTGGGCCCTGATTGAAGTGTGGTGGGTTGGCAGGATTGGAGTCTGGTGGATTGGAGTGGGGTGGGTTACAGTGGGGCAAATTGTTTTGGACTGGAGTATGGCAGGTTGCATTGGATGGAGTGGGGCAGATTGCTTTGCATTGTGGAGTGGGGCAGATTGTTTTGGAGTGGGGCAGATTGTTTTGGATTGGAGTAGGCTGGTTGCATTGGATGGAGTGGGGCACATTGTTTAGAAATTGGAGTGGGGCAGACTGGAGTGGGATAGATTGATTTGGATTGCAGTGGGGCAGATTGTAGAGGGTGAATTATTTTGGAGTGGGGCTGAATTGTTTGGATTGAAGTGGGGTGGATCAGATTGGATTAGAGCAGGGTTGATTGGGAATGGAGTGGGGTGGATTGGATTAGGGTGATGTGGATTGGATTGGGCTGGACTTGATTGGTGTGGGGTAGATTGGAGTGCAGTGGGGTGAATTGCAGTGAATTGGAGAGGGGTGAATTGGGATGGAGTGGTTCGACTGGGGTGAGGTGGACTGGATTGGAAAGGAGTGAGATGGATTGGAGTGGGGCAGATTGGAGTAGGGAGGATTAGTAGTGTGGGGTAAATCCTGTTGGATTGGAGTGGGGAAGATTGGAGAGGAATGGATTGTAGTGGGACGAATTGTTTTGGACTGGATTGGGGCGGAGAAGATTGGGGCAGATTGGAGTGGGGCAGATTGAAGTGGCACAGATTGGAGTGTTGCAGATTGGAGTGGTGCAGATTGTTTTGGATTAAATTGAGGCAGATAATTTTGGATTGGAGTGGACAGATTGGAATGGGACGAATTAGAGTGGGGCAGTCTGTTTTGAATTGGAGTGGGCGGACTGGAGTGGGGTAGATTGGAGTGGGGCATACTGGAGTTGGTTAACTGGAGGTGGACAGATTGTTTTAGATTGGAGAGGATTGGAGTGGGATGGATTGATGTAGGGTAGATTGTTTTGATTGGGGAGGATTGGAGTAGGCAGATTATTTTGGATTGGAGTGGGGCAGATTGGAGTTGGGCAGATAAGATTGGGGCAGATTGAAGTGGCGCAGATCAGAGTGTCGCAGATTAGAGTCTGGCAGATTGTTTTGGATTTGAGTGAGGCAGATTATTTTGGATTGGAGTGGGGAATATTGGAGTGGGGCAGATTGTTTTGGATTGGAGTGAGGCAGATTGTGTTAGATTGGAGTGGGGCAGATTATTTTGGATTGTTGTGGGGCAGATTGTTTTGAAATTGGGCAGATTGTTTTGGATTGGAGTGGGGCAGATTGTTTTGCATTGGAGTGGGGCAGATTGTTTGGGATTAGAGTGGGGCATATTGGAGTGGGGTTGATTGGAGTAGGGAGGATTAGTGTGGGGCAGATTGTTGTGCATTGGAGTGGGGAAGAATGGAGCGGGATGGATTGCAGTGGGGCTGATTGTTTTGGACTGGATTGGGGCAGATTGGAGTAGGCAAATTGGAGAAGGCAAATTATTTTGGATTGGTGTGGGCTGTTTGGAATGAGGCGGGTTAGAGTGGGGCAGACTGTTTTGAATTGAAGTGGGGTGGATTGGAGTGGGGCAGACTAGAGTGGAGCAGACTAGAGTGGGGCAATTTGGAGTGGGGCAGATTGTTTTAGATTGGAGCAGATTAGAGTGGGATGGTTTGAAGTAGGGTAGATTGTTTTGATTGGACTGTGGAGGATTGGAGTGGCAGGTTATTTTTGATTGGAGTGGGGCAGATTAGAGTTGGGCGGATTAGATTGGGGCAGATTGAAGTGGGACAGGTTGGAGTGTTGCAGATTGGAGTGAGGCAGATTGGTTTGGATTGGAGTGGGGCAGATTGTTTTGGATTGGAGTGAGGCAGATTGGAATGGGGCAGACTATTTTGGATTGGATTGGGGCAGATTGTTTTGAAATTGGGCATATTTTTGGAGATTGGAGTGGGGTAGATTGCTTTGGAGTGGGGCAGACTGTTTTGGAATAGTGCGGGGCAGATTGGAGTGGGAATGATTGTTTAGGATTGGAGTGGGGCAGATTGTTTTGGATTAGAGTGGGGTGGGTTGGGAGGATTTGAGTGTGGTGCATTGAAGTGAATTGTGGTGAGTGATTTCAATTTGAGGCAATTGGATTGGTGTGGGGTGGATAGGATTGAGTGGGGCAGACTGGTGTGGGGTGAGGTGGGGTGGACTGGCGTGGATTGGAGAACTGTGTATTGGGGTGGATTGGGGTATACTGCACGAATATGTGTTACAGCATCATTTCAGAAAATACGCATAAGAAATAAATAATGCCGCTTTGCAGTAAAATATTCCTGGCAAGCTTTGCATTAAGATATTCCTGGCAAAACTGGCAACGGCGAAGGTCGAGGGCGTCATTACCCTCGGGCTGTTTTGATTTATGTAGGCAATTTCATTTTACGTCAACCTATGTATCAAGCTGCCAGACCCAGAAAACCGGTCAGGGCACTTGGTGTTGAAGTCTTTCTATGCTCTGAATTTTTTAGAGAAACAGTGGCTTTCAGATGGCCGCTTATCGAGTTAATTCCAGATTTACAGAGGTTGGATGCAACTGAATTTTTGCTCGAGCCTGCTATGCTGAAGTTTAGCTATCAGGGCAGGAATTATTTCTGCAATGAATATGCACCTGATAGATCAATGGTCAAACTCTACCCCACTGGAAAGGGTTGGCTTGACATCTAAGGTGTCAATGTGAGGGTAACAGGCCCTCTTGATTTTTCTTGTGCTTGGCTGTCCGGGCTGGAAGTGATGTTCCTTCGTAACCGTAGCAGATGCTATTTGGGGTACAATTGGGCAAAGGGGAGTTGGCAGGCTTAAAGGTTAGCCAACGCCTGCATCTATGTTTGGGAGTGGTGGGTGGTTGAAGTGAAATTTTTTTTTTTTTTTTTGTGAACCCAGGATAGGTAAGGGACAGTGTGGGTGGGGGGTTGTTGGGAGGAGAGGGAGGAATGGGTGGGTGTTGTTTTGTTTGATAGAAGCTGGTGATGGGGTTGCTCTGTTTTCCTTTGTGGTTTTGGGTTGGGTTGTAGCAAAAAAAAAATGAAAAAGTATCAAATAGAATTGATTAGTGCAGTGTCATATGAAATAGGGTGTTTATAATATGTGCTAACGGAATATGGTAGAGGCAGTGGTAGTTGGGCTTTGCATGCACTTAGCTGGAATGTCAATGACCTAAGAACCCTCGCTGAGCGCTGGCATGTGGAGGTGGAACACCAACTTCTTAAACAAAACCTGCTCTGCCTCCTAGAGACCCATTTAACTACTAAAGAGTTTAACAATCTGAATATTCAGGGGTATAATGTGGTGACAGCTTCAGGCAGGGAAGGTTCTGAGCAGGGGGTGGCCTTATTTGCTGGGAATCGAGGCGGGAAGGTTTATAGGCCTAAAATAGATCAGGAAGATGCTTGATTGACTCTGTGTGGGGAGTATGCACCCAGTAATGATGACCCAGTTTTAGTAGTCGAACTGTGCTAATCGCATCCCCCTTGTGTTATTTGTGGAGAATTTAATCTGCCACTGGAACCACAAATTGATACCACCTCAGGCTAATCTGTCATGGCACGTATGAAAAAATCCAGAAAAGCTTTGAGAGAGATGATGCAATCACATGACCTTATTGACGCGTGGCGCATGTGCCATGGGTTTTCACAAGGCTTTACATTGTACTCAACTCTACATAAGACCCTTTCGAGAGTTGATATTATCTTTGCAAGTCATACTCTTTTACGTTGCATTCTATCAAGCTGAACCTTCGCATTATCTCTGATCACAATTCACTTTCTTTCTTTATGTCACTAAACCTCAGTGATGGTATTTCTTCTCCGTCAGGGTAGTGGTTTGACCGTAAATTATTACTGGACAAGAGATATCTGCATTATATGTCAACCTCTTTGGATAATCACGTTCTGCAAAATCAGAATTCAGCTACTCCAATCATGGTATGGGATGCAGTGAAAGTCGTTATCAGGGGTCAGACTCATCTATAATATCGAGCACAATAAAAGGAAGAGGAACATGACAGAACAGGCCTTTGCAAAACTATTAACTTTGTAACTCAACTAAAAAGTTGGTCAAAGGTCCCACTCAGGTTGTCGAAAATGCACTGAAGTAATTAATCATCTCTTGTAGGAGTCATCAGAAGGAGATCCGAGATATGGCTTATCAGAGATGGCGCTAAAACAAGCTCTATGTTTTGAGAACAGCGAAGAGGTGGGACAGATTCTTTCTTTTTAGATTAATGACATTCAAAGAATACAACTGCAGGCATTTGTGATTTGTTTGGCAAGGTATGCCAGGGTCCTCTGCTATTTTATTTGTCCTTCAGGAAATGTATACAACTCTTTAATGTGAGGAGAGTTCCCCCAAATTATCAGCTATAGAATGGTACCTGGAGGAGGTAAGCTTACCATATCTAAGACCAACTCAATCTCAGATTTTAGAGGCTCTTATTATGTATATAGAGATAAAGAAAGCGTTCACAGAGCTAGCCTCAGGTATAGCATCAGGACAGGACTCTATTTCTCTTGAGTTTTACAAAACACTTGCAGATATTCTAGTCACTAGATTTGAAGAGCTGGTTAATACTCAAGCTTTCTTGTAATTGGTACCTGTGCCCTGGAGAGAAGCATATATCCAAATATTTCTAAAGAAGGGTAAGGACCCGCTTAACTCTAGGTCATATCACCGAATCTCTTTAATGATACAGATACTAACATTTATATTTGTGTCCTGGCTGTTCATTTATCCTCAATCATATCTAATCTAGTGGATAATCAGTAGCATGGCTTCATTCCAGGATGAGACACCAAGGCCCATGTTAACACAGTCCTCTCCGTTCTGGATGTGGCAGAAACAAATGGAGAGCCTGTAAGACTGATCCAAACCTATGCCGAAAAGGCTTTTGACAAGGAGATGTGGGCCTTTCTCTGGGCGGTTTTGGTAAAATTGGACGAAAGCTCATAGGTGCATTTAGGACTCTACACCTCATCTGCTTGGATTGTTGGCATGGGGCAAATATCGGACAGCATTAAACCTCAGCGGGGGACCCTGCAGGGCTGCCCCCTGTCTCCGTTATTGTTTGAGATATATTTGGAGTGCCTTATTCGGAGACCTAAGCTTCTGGATACTATACCTCCATTGCACTTGAATCAGTTTATTGGCAAGGTAATGGCCTATGTGGATGACATTTGCCATCCTCTAGTCATGCCCTGCACAGTATCTAGCTGGTATTGAGGCTGCAGCTGTTGACATTGGCGTAGTCTTTAGTTCTAAATTGAATATTGGTAAAACTCAAATTGTAACTCGCTCTGCTGTAGCCCCTGTCGACCCCAGTCATGTTAAGAAAGCCACCTACTTAGGGGTTTGTATTTCTCCATGTACAGAGCTTGAGATCAAGCTTAATAAGAAGGCCTATACTAGGAATCCATGACACACATTCCAAAATGGGATAAGCTCCAGTTAGGACTGATTGGTCACTGCAATCTCAATAAAATGTCTATTCTGCCACGGTTTTTATACCTTTTTCACTGTATACCGTTACATATGCCTAAGAAAAGTTTTTAAATGGTAGAGACTAGTTGGCAGGGATTCATATGGGGGGACAAAAAACCATGCTGTGTTACACGGTAACTGCAGCTTACCCGAGAAATGGGCGGCATGGCTCTTCCTTTTCTTTCTTCTTTTGGGCTTTGGATCAGGGCAGTCTGAATGGCAGTTATCATATTTATTACCAGAGTACCAAATTTGTAGCTATGTACCACCAGTAACATCAGGTTTGATTGGTACAGTCTGTTTTAGAACACCAAGATTTAAGACACTGGTGGTTTATCATAAGGTATGGGATGCAATTCAGACACACTCTGGCATTGTTGCTTTTAATCAGCTTACCTTCCAGGAGAGTAACCCCGATTTAACTGTGTCCTTGAAAGAAGAATATTTACAATTTTGGCATCAGACCGACATTAAGGACCTTGGCCAACTATTCACTAATGGCAGATTTTATTTCTTTGAGGAAATAAATAGTCAGCATGGAACAAGTCGACAGTTTTTTTTTTAGATACCATCAATTCAGGGATTTTGTTACCACTTGCCATTGAGGATCTCTCAATGTGCCCTCATTTATTTCTGGAGCAGCTATATCGCTTGTCCAAACCTCAGTCCATTGGGACTTAGACTTAACTGCCGACACATAAGTGGACTAAGAAGTTAGAATCTCAGGTGACCGAAGGGGATATTCGTTTAAGTGCTCAGTTGGCTGAAACAATACTTAATATGTCTTGCTTGAAGGCCCTTTTTGTAATGAGCTTCTTTGACATATATTTTACACCTTATAGTTTGTTCAAAATGGGCCTACGCCCATGCGCTGACTGCTGTAGGTGCTCGACGTCAGGTGCAGATGCTATCTATAATTTTAGATCGAGCAGTTGAGACCTGTTGTAATTTCGCATGTTGGCTTAAATCCATACCCCTGCTTTTGATTTGTTTGTTTCAGTGTCCTTCAAAATTCCTTGCTTGCCAGTGGTCAGTCCTGCCTCTTTGTCACTCCTTTTTCTCTTCCGTTCCTCCCGTGCAGCAGGGACTAAGTACGGTCTCATCACACTACAGTTCTTTGTCTGATCTCTGAGGGACTACTTTTTTTCTTGGTTTCCTGCTCTGTTTCTGTTTGCCTGTGTGTAGTTTCAGCACCATAGCTGATTACATTTAAATATAGTTTTCCTCCCTCCCACATCCTCCTAATTGCACAGTTGTATTGGGGATATGTCTTTCGCCATGCCTCCCTTTTCGTTGGTTATATTTTTTGGGCTTTTAGCAATTTTCGCTGTTGACGGTCATTTGGGCATTTTTTTAGCAGGTTGTTAGTTTTGTTTTGGGCTTTGTTTCAAGGAGGATTGGACTTGTTCCTCTTGTTTACAAGTAGTTTTCTAGAGCGCTGCTCATACTCGCTGAGGTAGACTGCAATGCTAATGTCCTCTCTTGTTTTCACAATGGACACAAGATTTTGTACCCTGGGTTTCGTATTTAATGGCTTGAAAAGGTAATGTTTAGGTTTTATTTTTTCTTAAAGTGCCATTTCAATAATTATGGGGCTGAATTTAGTTCTAATTGGAATTTTATGCATTCCTGCTCCGATGGAGCGCGCACACAGCAGTCCCCCCGGGGTACAATCAGGCACAGGCTCAGTGTTTCCCGATCATTGTGTACTTAGTAGGCCCCCTGGGGCACAAGCAGGCATTCACTTCTGTGTTGCCTTTGTGCACGTACATTATTTTTAGGTCACCGCGTTCATGTGACCGCAACACGCAGACATCTCCTGCCCAGGCTCCACACGCAGCAAGTATTCATTTTTAAAATCCGTCCTTGCTCCTGCCTTCTCAGTTAAATTCAGCTTCTCTCTTATTTGTATGCGTTTGTGCTTTCATCTTCTTACTACTTCCCTGAACCTACCATTTTGGCATCTCTTGGTCCAACTTTTTTAGACTCTTCCTGGCTGTGCAATTTTAACAAGCCTTTTTAAGTGAAACCAGATCTCCAATACAGAGACTGAAGTCATGTTAGTGCTATACTAAGCTGCATAATGCATGGTAAAAGGATCAAACCATACGAAATAGCAGCCAACAGTCACATCATAACATACATAAAGATGGCTCCGTGTGTTTATTTTGGGTTAATTATTAATTCTGAGTTTCATCTTGACTGATTAACGTTGCAATATTCACTCTTGAACTCTCAATGTATTACTTTAAAAAATGTTTTTTAATACAGACAGTAAATACTGTTGTACTCAGTTTGTGCTGCCATTGACCTACTCAGTTCTTAATTTCTTTGTCTTTTACTATTTTCCGTAGCCATTACCATTTTGCCTTACTATTTACCTGTAGTCTGCTGATTTATTTTTCATCCTGTACTTTTGACTTCCCATATTTTCTCCAAGATTTAAAAAAAATATTTTTCAAAATCAAAACATCAAACATAAAAGCAGTTTGAGGCTATATTCGGCACAGGAGGGGCCGCTAGCAGTGGTGAAGTAGCTTCACCCAGAGTTCAAATGTGACATTCAGAAGCTGTATTCAGACAATTGTGTGAATGTTGCTTTCACAAATGTAGAAACACCAGGAACACACCAAATTGGTTTCGCCCTTCAATCATAACAACAGAAATGGTTTACTTCTGCTCATGTTTGCCCAATGTAATAGCCTACAGGTAGTATTGCCTCAAAAGGGCAAGCAAACCTCAAAATATTTGAAGCATCTACATAGTGCTTTGTACTTTTGATGAGGTCATGAAGTGCTAAGATCTGCATCAGGTTCCTTGTACTCTTTAGGAATGTTTAGTTGATAGGGTGCTGGTTGTAGTTTGGCATGTTTGGGTAGTGTTGGCTGAGGTGCTTAGGCCCAGATCCCTGTACTGGGGTGAATGTATGACATTGTTCTGCATTCTGTCCATCAACTGTTGTTTTTGTATTTGTCACCCCGAGTGGGAAGGGTATGCCCAGACGTGGGTCCCGTGCTCTGCATGCCACTGGAATCAAGCTATCCTGGTTGAAGAGGGGTGAAACCCCGAAACCGGTCCTAGGATGCTTGTTTCCAGTCCAGGGAGGACCTGGCTTGGCATTTCGGGCTGGACTGTTCCCATGAGGCACAGGGTCAAGACTGATTTGCATATGGCTGGGTTCAAACTGGAAAGGCATGGTGAGCAAAAAAACGATGGATTTAGGCCCAGATCACTGTACTGGGGTGAATGTATGACATTGTTCTGCATTCTGTCCATCAACTGTTGTTTTTGTATTTGTCACCCCGAGTGGGAAGGGTATGCCCAGACGTGGGTCCCGTGCTCTCCATGCCACTGGAATCAAGCTATCCTGGCTGAAGAGGGGTGAAACCCCGAAACCGGTCCTAGGATGCTTGTTTCCAGTCCAGGGAGGACCTGGCTTGGCAGTTCGGGCTGGACTGTTCCCATGAGGCACAGGGTCAAGACTGATTTGCATATGGCTGGGTTCAAACTGGAAAGGCATGGTGAGCAAAAAAACGATGGATTTAGGCCCAGATCACTGTACTGGGGTGAATGTATGACATTGTTCTGCATTCTGTCCATCAACTGTTGTTTTTGTATTTGTCACCCCGAGTGGGAAGGGTATGCCCAGACGTGGGTCCCATGCTCTCCATGCCACTGGAATCAAGCTAACCTGGCTGAAGAGGGGTGAAACCCCGAAACCGGTCCTAGGATGCTTGTTTCCAGTCCAGGGAGGACCTGGCTTGGCAGTTCGGGCTGGACTGTTCCCATGAGGCACAGGGTCAAAACTGATTTGCATATGGCTGGGTTCAAACTGGAAAGGCATGGTGAGCAAAAAAACGATGGATTTAGGCCCAGATCACTGTACTGGGGTGAATGTATGACATTGTTCTGCATTCTGTCCATCAACTGTTGTTTTTGTATTTGTTACCCCGAGTGGGAAGGGTATGCCCAGACGTGGGTCCTGAGCTATCCATGCCACTGTAATCAAGCTATCCTGGCTGAAGAGGGGTGAAACCTCGAAACCGGTCCTGGGATGCTTGTTTCCAGTCCAGGGAGGACCTGGCTTGGCAGTTCGGGCTGGACTGTTCCCATGAGGCACAGGGTCAAGACTGATTTGCATATGGCTGGGTTCAAACTGGAAAGGCATGGTGAGCAAAAAAACAATGGATTTAGGCCCAGATCACTGTACTGGGGTGAATGTATGACATTGTTCTGCATTCTGTCCATCAACTGTTGTTTTTGTATTTGTCACCCCGAGTGGGAAGGGTATGCCCAGACGTGGGTCCCGTGCTCTCCATGCCACTGGAATCAAGCTATCCTGGCTGAAGAGGGGTGAAACCCCGAAACCGGTCCTAGGAAGCTTGTTTCCAGTCCAGGGAGGACCTGGCTTGGCAGTTCGGGCTGGACTGTTCCCATGAGGCACAGGGTCAAGACTGATTTGCATATGTCTGGGTTCAAACTGGAAAGGCATGGTGAGCAAAAAAACGATGGATTTAGGCCCAGATCACTGTACTGGGGTGAATGTATGACATTGTTCTGCATTCTGTCCATCAACTGTTGTTTTTGTATTTGTCACCCCGAGTGGGAAGGGTATGCCCAGACGTGGGTCCCGTGCTCTCCATGCCACTGGAATCAAGCTATCCTGGCTGAAGAGGGGTGAAAACCCGAAACTGGTCCTAGGATGCTTGTTTCCAGTCCAGGGAGGACCTGGCTTGGCAGTTCGGGCTGGACTGTTCCCATGAGGTACAGGGTCAAGACTGATTTGCATATGGCTGGGTTCAAATTGGAAAGGCCTGATGAGCAAATGAAGGATGGATTTAGGCCCAGATCACTGTACTGGGGTGAATGTATGACATTGTTCTGCATTCTGTCCATCAACTGTTGTTTTTGTATTTGTCACCCCGAGTGGGAAGGGTATACCAAGACGTGAGTCCCGTGCTCTTCATGCCACTGGAATCAAGCTATCCTGGCTGAAGAGGGGTGAAGCCCCGAAACCGGTCCTACGATGCTTGTTTCCAGTCCAGGGAGGACCTGGCTTGGCAGTTCGGGCTGGACTGTTCCCATGAGGCACAGGGTCAAGACTGATTTGCATATGGCTGGGTTCAAACTGGAAAGGCATGGTGAGCAAAAAAAGGATGGATTTAGGCCCAGGTCACTGTACTAGGGTGAATGTATGACATTGTTCTGCATTCTGTCCATCAACTGTTGTTTTTGTATTTGTCACCCCGAGTGGGAAGGGTATGCCCAGACGTGGGTCCCGTGCTCTCCATGCCACTGGAATCAAGCTATCCTGGCTGAAGAGGGGTGAAACCCCGAAACCGGTCCTAGGATGCTTGTTTCCAGTCCAGGGAGGACCTGGCTTGGCAGTTCGGGCTGGACTGTTCCCATGAGGCACAGGGTCAAGACTGATTTGCATATGGCTGGGTTCAAACTGGAAAGGCATGGTGAGCAAAAAAACGATGGATTTAGGCCCAGATCACTGTACTGGGGTGAATGTATGACATTGTTCTGCATTCTGTCCATCAACTGTTGTTTTTGTATTTGTCACCCCGAGTGGGAAGGGTATGCCCAGACGTGGGTCCCGTGCTCTCCATGCCACTGGAATCAAGCTAACCTGGCTGAAGAGGGGTGAAACCCCGAAACCGGTCCTAGGATGCTTGTTTCCAGTCCAGGGAGGACCTGGCTTGGCAGTTCGGGCTGGACTGTTCCCATGAGGCACAGGGTCAAAACTGATTTGCATATGGCTGGGTTCAAACTGGAAAGGCATGGTGAGCAAAAAAACGATGGATTTAGGCCCAGATCACTGTACTGGGGTGAATGTATGACATTGTTCTGCATTCTGTCCATCAACTGTTGTTTTTGTATTTGTCACCCCGAGTGGGAAGGGTATGCCCAGACGTGGGTCCTGAGCTATCCATGCCACTGTAATCAAGCTATCCTGGCTGAAGAGGGGTGAAACCTCGAAACCGGTCCTGGGATGCTTGTTTCCAGTCAAGGGAGGACCTGGCTTGGCAGTTCGGGCTGGACTGTTCCCATGAGGCACAGGGTCAAGACTGATTTGCATATGGCTGGGTTCAAACTGGAAAGGCATGGTGAGCAAAAAAACAATGGATTTAGGCCCAGATCACTGTACTGGGGTGAATGTATGACATTGTTCTGCATTCTGTCCATCAACTGTTGTTTTTGTATTTGTCACCCCGAGTGGGAAGGGTATGCCCAGACGTGGGTCCCGTGCTCTCCATGCCACTGGAATCAAGCTATCCTGGCTGAAGAGGGGTGAAACCCCGAAACCGGTCCTAGGAAGCTTGTTTCCAGTCCAGGGAGGACCTGGCTTGGCAGTTCGGGCTGGACTGTTCCCATGAGGCACAGGGTCAAGACTGATTTGCATATGTCTGGGTTCAAACTGGAAAGGCATGGTGAGCAAAAAAACGATGGATTTAGGCCCAGATCACTGTACTGGGGTGAATGTATGACATTGTTCTGCATTCTGTCCATCAACTGTTGTTTTTGTATTTGTCACCCCGAGTGGGAAGGGTATGCCCAGACGTGGGTCCCGTGCTCTCCATGCCACTGGAATCAAGCTATCCTGGCTGAAGAGGGGTGAAAACCCGAAACTGGTCCTAGGATGCTTGTTTCCAGTCCAGGGAGGACCTGGCTTGGCAGTTCGGGCTGGACTGTTCCCATGAGGTACAGGGTCAAGGCTGATTTGCATATGGCTGGGTTCAAATTGGAAAGGCCTGGTGAGCAAATAAACGATGGATTTAGGCCCAGATCACTGTACTGGGGTGAATGTATGACATTGTTCTGCATTCTGTCCATCAACTGTTGTTTTTGTATTTGTCACCCCGAGTGGGAAGGGTATACCAAGACGTGAGTCCCGTGCTCTTCATGCCACTGGAATCAAGCTATCCTGGCTGAAGAGGGGTGAAGCCCCGAAACCGGTCCTACGATGCTTGTTTCCAGTCCAGGGAGGACCTGGCTTGGCAGGTCGGGCTGGACTGTTCCCATGAGGCACAGGGTCAACACTGATTTGCATATGGCTGGGTTCAAACTGGAAAGGCATGGTGAGCAAAAAAAGGATGGATTTAGGCCCAGGTCACTGTACTAGGGTGAATGTATGACATTGTTCTGCATTCTGTCCATCAACTGTTGTTTTTGTATTTGTCACCCCGAGTGGGAAGGGTATGCCCAGACGTGGGTCCCGTGCTCTCCATGCCACTGGAATCAAGCTATCCTGGCTGAAGAGGGGTGAAACCCCGAAACCGGTCCTAGGATGCTTGTTTCCAGTCCAGGGAGGACCTAGCTTGGCAGTTCGGGCTGGACTGTTCCCATGAGGCACAGGGTCAAGACTGATTTGCATATGGCTGGGTTCAAACTGGAAAGGCATGGTGAGCAAAAAAACAATGGATTTAGGCCCAGATCACTGTACTGGGGTGAATGTATGACATTGTTCTGCATTCTGTCCATCAACTGTTGTTTTTGTATTTGTCACCCCGAGTGGGAAGGGTGTGCCCAGACGTGGGTCCCGTGCTCTCCATGCCACTGGAATCAAGCTATCCTGGCTGAAGAGGGGTGAAAACCCGAAACTGGTCCTAGGATGCTTGTTTCCAGTCCAGGGAGGACCTGGCTTGGCAGTTCGGGCTGGACTGTTCCCATGAGGCACAGGGTCAAGACTGATTTGCATATGGCTGGGTTCAAACTGGAAAGGCCTGGTGAGCAAATAAACAATGGATTTAGGCCCAGATCACTGTACTGGGGTGAATGTATGACATTGTTCTGCATTCTGTCCATCAACTGTTGTTTTAGTATTTGTCACCCCGAGTGGGAAGGGTATACCAAGACGTGGGTCCCGTGCTCTTCATGCCACTGGAATCAAGCTATCCTGGCTGAAGAGGGGTGAAGCCCCGAAACCGGTCCTACGATGCTTGTTTCCAGTCCAGGGAGGACCTGGCTTGGCAGTTCGGGCTGGACTGTTCCCATGAGGCACAGGGTCAAGACTGATTTGCATATGGCTGGGTTCAAACTGGAAAGGCATGGTGAGCAAAAAAAGGATGGATTTAGGCCCAGGTCACTGTACTAGGGTGAATGTATGACATTGTTCTGCATTCTGTCCATCAACTGTTGTTTTTGTATTTGTCACCCCGAGTGGGAAGGGTATGCCCAGACGTGGGTCCCGAGCTCTCCATGCCACTGGAATCAAGCTATCCTGGCTGAAGAGGGGTGAAACCCCGAAACCGGTCCTAGGATGCTTGTTTCCAGTCCAGGGAGGACCTAGCTTGGCAGTTCGGGCTGGACTGTTCCCATGAGCTACAGGGTCAAGACTGATTTGCATATGGCTGGGTTCAAACTGGAAAGGCATGGTGAGCAAAAAAAGGATGGATTTAGGCCCAGGTCACTGTACTAGGGTGAATGTATGACATTGTTCTGCATTCTGTCCATCAACTGTTGTTTTTGTATTTGTCACCCCGAGTGGGAAGGGTATGCCCAGACGTGGGTCCCGTGCTCTCCATGCCACTGGAATCAAGCTATCCTGGCTGAAGAGGGGTGAAACCCCAAAACCGGTCCTAGGATGCTTGTTTCCAGTCCAGGGAGGACCTAGCTTGGCAGTTCGGGCTGGACTTTTTCCATGAGGCACAGGGTCAGACTGATTTGCGTATGGCTGGGTTCAAACTGGAAAGGCATGGTGAGCAAAAAAACAATGGATTTAGGCCCAGATCACTGTACTGGGGTGAATGTATGACATTGTTCTGCATTCTGTCCATCAACTGTTGTTTTTGTATTTGTCACCCCGAGTGGGAAGGGTATGCCCAGACGTGGGTCCCGTGCTCTCCATGCCACTGGAATCAAGCTATCCTGGCTGAAGAGGGGTGAAAACCCGAAACTGGTCCTAGGATGCTTGTTTCCAGTCCAGGGAGGACCTGGCTTGGCAGTTCGGGCTGGAGTGTTCCCATGACGTACAGGGTCAAGACTGATTTGCATATGTCTGGGTTCAAACTGGAAAGGCATGGTGAGCAAAAAAACGATGGATTTAGGCCCAGATCACTGTACTGGGGTGAATGTATGACATTGTTCTGCATTCTGTCCATCAACTGTTGTTTTTGTATTTGTCACCCCGAGTGGGAAGGGTATGCCCAAACGTGGGTCCCGTGCTCTCCATGCCACTGGAATCAAGCTATCCTGGCTGAAGAGGGGTGAAAACCCGAAACTGGTCCTAGGATGCTTGTTTCCAGTCCAGGGAGGACCTGGCTTGGCAGTTCGGGCTGGACTGTTCCCATGAGGTACAGGGTCAAGACTGATTTGCATATGGCTGGGTTCAAATTGGAAAGGCCTGGTGAGCAAATAAACGATGGATTTAGGCCCAGATCACTGTACTGGGGTGAATGTATGACATTGTTCTGCATTCTGTCCATCAACTGTTGTTTTTGTATTTGTCACCCCGAGTGGGAAGGGTATACCAAGACGTGAGTCCCGTGCTCTTCATGCCACTGGAATCAAGCTATCCTGGCTGAAGAGAGGTGAAGCCCCGAAACCGGTCCTACGATGCTTGTTTCCAGTCCAGGGAGGACCTGGCCTGGCAGTTCGGGCTGGACTGTTCCCATGAGGCACAGGGTCAAGACTGATTTGCATATAGCTGGGTTCAAACTGGAAAGGCATGGTGAGCAAAAAAAGGATGGATTTAGGCCCAGGTCACTGTACTAGGGTGAATGTATGACATTGTTCTGCATTCTGTCCATCAACTGTTGTTTTTGTATTTGTCACCCCGAGTGGGAAGGGTATGCCCAGACGTGGGTCCCGTGCTCTCCATGCCACTGGAATCAAGCTATCCTGGCTGAAGAGGGGTGAAACCCCGAAACCGGTCCTAGGATGCTTGTTTCCAGTCCAGGGAGGACCTAGCTTGGCAGTTCGGGCTGGACTGTTCCCATGAGGCACAGGGTCAAGACTGATTTGCATATGGCTGGGTTCAAACTGGAAAGGCATGGTGAGCAAAAAAACAATGGATTTAGGCCCAGATCACTGTACTGGGGTGAATGTATGACATTGTTCTGCATTCTGTCCATCAACTGTTGTTTTTGTATTTGTCACCCCGAGTGGGAAGGGTATGCCCAGACGTGGGTCCCGTGCTCTCCATGCCACTGGAATCAAGCTATCCTGGCTGAAGAGGGGTGAAAACCCGAAACTGGTCCTAGGATGCTTGTTTCCAGTCCAGGGATGACCTGGCTTGGCAGTTCGGGCTGGACTGTTCCCATGAGGCACAGGGTCAAGACTGATTTGCATATGGCTGGGTTCAAACTGGAAAGGCCTGGTGAGCAAATAAACAATGGATTTAGGCCCAGATCACTGTACTGGGGTGAATGTATGACATTGTTCTGCATTCTGTCCATCAACTGTTGTTTTTGTATTTGTCACCCCGAGTGGGAAGGGTATACCAAGACGTGGGTCCCGTGCTCTTCATGCCACTGGAATCAAGCTATCCTGGCTGAAGAGGGGTGAAGCCCCGAAACCGGTCCTACGATGCTTGTTTCCAGTCCAGGGAGGACCTGGCTTGGCAGTTCGGGCTGGACTGTTCCCATGAGGCACAGGGTCAAGACTGATTTGCATATGGCTGGGTTCAAACTGGAAAGGCATGGTGAGCAAAAAAAGGATGGATTTAGGCCCAGGTCACTGTACTAGGGTGAATGTATGACATTGTTCTGCATTCTGTCCATCAACTGTTGTTTTTGTATTTGTCACCCCGAGTGGGAAGGGTATGCCCAGATGTGCGTCCCGTGCTCTCCATGCCACTGGAATCAAGCTATCCTGGCTGAAGAGGGGTGAAACCCCGAAACCGGTCCTAGGATGCTTGTTTCCAGTCCAGGGAGGACCTAGCTTGGCAGTTCGGGCTGGACTGTTCCCATGAGCTACAGGGTCAAGACGGATTTGCATATGGCTGGGTTCAAACTGGAAAGGCATGGTGAGCAAAAAAAGGATGGATTTAGGCCCAGGTCACTGTACTAGGGTGAATGTATGACATTGTTCTGCATTCTGTCCATCAACTGTTGTTTTTGTATTTGTCACCCCGAGTGGGAAGGGTATGCCCAGACGTGGGTCCCGTGCTCTCCATGCCACTGGAATCAAGCTATCCTGGCTGAAGAGGGGTGAAACCCCAAAACCGGTCCTAGGATGCTTGTTTCCAGTCCAGGGAGGACCTAGCTTGGCAGTTCGGGCTGGACTGTTTCCATGAGGCACAGGGTCAGACTGATTTGCGTATGGCTGGGTTCAAACTGGAAAGGCATGGTGAGCAAAAAAACAATGGATTTAGGCCCAGATCACTGTACTGGGGTGAATGTATGACATTGTTCTGCATTCTGTCCATCAACTGTTGTTTTTGTATTTGTCACCCCGAGTGGGAAGGGTATGCCCAGACGTGGGTCCCGTGCTCTCCATGCCACTGGAATCAAGCTATCCTGGCTGAAGAGGGGTGAAAACCCGAAACTGGTCCTAGGATGCTTGTTTCCAGTCCAGGGAGGACCTGGCTTGGCAGTTCGGGCTGGACTGTTCCCATGAGGTACAGGGTCAAGACTGATTTGCATATGGCTGGGTTCAAACTGGAAAGGCCTGGTGAGCAAATAAACGATGGATTTAGGCCCAGATCACTGTACTGGGGTGAATGTATGACATTGTTCTGCATTCTGTCCATCAACTGTTGTTTTTGTATTTGTCACCCCGAGTGGGAAGGGTATGCCCAGACGTCGGTCCCGTGCTCTCCATGCCACTGGAATCAAGCTATCCTGGCTGAAGAGGGGTGAAAACCCGAAACTGGTCCTAGGATGCTTGTTTCCAGTCCAGGGAGGACCTGGCTTGGCAGTTCGGGCTGGACTGTTCCCATGAGGCACAGGGTCAAGACTGATTTGCATATGGCTGGGTTCAAACTGGAAAGGCCTGGTGAGCAAATAAACGATGGATTTAGGCCCAGATCACTGTACTGGGGTGAATGTATGACATTGTTCTGCATTCTGTCCATCAACTGTTGTTTTTGTATTTGTCACCCCGAGTGGGAAGGGTATACCAAGACGTGGGTCCCGTGCTCTTCATGCCACTGGAATCAAGCTATCCTGGCTGAAGAGGGGTGAAGCCCCGAAACCGGTCCTACGATGCTTGTTTCCAGTCCAGGGAGGACCTGGCTTGGCAGTTCGGGCTGGACTGTTCCCATGAGGCACAGGGTCAAGACTGATTTGCATATGGCTGGGTTCAAACTGGAAAGGCATGGTGAGCAAAAAAAGGATGGATTTAGGCCCAGGTCACTGTACTAGGGTGAATGTATGACATTGTTCTGCATTCTGTCCATCAACTGTTGTTTTTGTATTTGTCACCCTGAGTGGGAAGGGTATGCCCAGACGTGGGTCCCGTGCTCTCCATGCCACTGGAATCAAGCTATCCTGGCTGAAGAGGGGTGAAACCCCGAAACCGGTCCTAGGATGCTTGTTTCCAGTCCAGGGAGGACCTAGCTTGGCAGTTCGGGCTGGACTGTTCCCATGAGCTACAGGGTCAAGACTGATTTGCATATGGCTGGGTTCAAACTGGAAAGGCATGGTGAGCAAAAAAACGATGGATTTAGGCCCAGATCACTGTACTGGGGTGAATGTATGACATTGTTCTGCATTCTGGCCATCAACTGTTGTTTTTGTATTTGTCACCCCGAGTGGGAAGGGTATGCCCAGACGTGGGTCCCGTGCTCTCCATGCCACTGGAATCAAGCTATCCTGGCTGAAGAGGGGTGAAACCCCGAAACCGGTCCTAGGATGCTTGTTTCCAGTCCAGGGAGGACCTGGCTTGGCAGTTCGGGCTGGACTGTTCCCATGAGGCACAGGGTCAAGACTGATTTGCATATGGCTGGGTTCAAACTGGAAAGGCATGGTGAGCAAAAAAACGATGGATTTAGGCCCAGATCACTGTACTGGGGTGAATGTATGACATTGTTCTGCATTCTGTCCATCAACTGTTGTTTTTGTATTTGTCACCCCGAGTGGGAAGGGTATGCCCAGACGTGGGTCCCGTGCTATCCATGCCACTGTAATCGAGCTATCCTGGCTGAAGAGGTGTGAAACCCCGAAACCGGTCCTAGGATGCTTGTTTCCAGTCCAGGGAGGACCTGGCTTGGCAGTTCGGGCTGGACTGTTCCCATGAGGCACAGGGTCAAGACTGATTTGCATATGGCTGGGTTCAAACTGGAAAGGCATGGTGAGCAAAAAAACAATGGATTTAGGCCCAGATCACTGTACTGGGGTGAATGTATGACATTGTTCTGCATTCTGTCCATCAACTGTTGTTTTTGTATTTGTCACCCCGAGTGGGAAGGGTATGCCCAGACGTGGGTCCCGTGCTCTCCATGCCACTGGAATCAAGCTATCCTGGCTGAAGAGGGGTGAAACCCCGAAACCGGTCCTAGGAAGCTTGTTTCCAGTCCAGGGAGGACCTGGCTTGGCAGTTCGGGCTGGACTGTTCCCATGAGGCACAGGGTCAAGACTGATTTGCATATGGCTGGGTTCAAACTGGAAAGGCATGGTGAGCAAAAAAACGATGGATTTAGGCCCAGATCACTGTACTGGGGTGAATGTATGACATTGTTCTGCATTCTGTCCATCAACTGTTGTTTTTGTATTTGTCACCCCGAGTGGGAAGGGTATGCCCAGACGTGGGTCCCGTGCTCTCCATGCCACTGGAATCAAGCTATCCTGGCTGAAGAGGGGTGAAACCCCGAAACCGGTCCTAGGAAGCTTGTTTCCAGTCCAGGGAGGACCTGGCTTGGCAGTTCGGGCTGGACTGTTCCCATGAGGCACAGGGTCAAGACTGATTTGCATATGGCTGGGTTCAAACTGGAAAGGCCTGGTGAGCAAATAAACGATGGATTTAGGCCCAGATCTCTGTACTGGGGTGAATGTATGACATTGTTCTGCATTCTGTCCATCAACTGTTGTTTTTGTATTTGTCACCCCGAGTGGGAAGGGTATACCAAGACGTGGGTCCCGTGCTCTTCATGCCACTGGAATCAAGCTATCCTGGCTTAAGAGGGGTGAAGCCCCGAAACCGGTCCTACGATGCTTGTTTCCAGTCCAGGGAGGACCTGGCTTGGCAGTTCGGGCTGGACTGTTCCCATGAGGCACAGGGTCAAGACTGATTTGCATATGGCTGGGTTCAAACTGGAAAGGCATGGTGAGCAAAAAAAGGATGGATTTAGGCCCAGATCACTGTACTAGGGTGAATGTATGACATTGTTCTGCATTCTGTCCATCAACTGTTGTTTTTGTATTTGTCACCCCGAGTGGGAAGGGTATGCCCAGACGTGGGTCCCGTGCTCTCCATGCCACTGGAATCAAGCTATCCTGGCTGAAGAGGGGTGAAACCCCGAAACCGGTCCTAGGATGCTTGTTTCCAGTCCAGGGAGGACCTGGCTTGGCAGTTCGGGCTGGACTGTTCCCATGAGGCACAGGGTCAAGACTGATTTGCATATGGCTGAGTTCAAACTGGAAAGGCATGGTGAGCAAAAAAACGATGGATTTAGGCCCAGATCACTGTACTGGGGTGAATGTATGACACTGTTCTGCATTTTGTCCATCAACTGTTGTTTTGGTATTTGTCACCCTGAGTGGGAAGGGTATGCCCAGACGTGGGTCCCGTGCTCTCCATGCCACTGGAATCAAGCTATCCTGGCTGAAGAGGGCTGAAACCCCGAAACCGGTCCTAGGATGCTTGGTTCCAGTCCAGGGAGGACCTGGCTTGGCAGTTCTGGCTGGACTGTTCCCATGAGGCACAGGGTCAAGTCTGATTTGCATATGGCTGTGTTCAAACTGGAAAGGCATGGTGAGCAAAAAAACGATGGATTTAGGTCCAGATCACTGTACTGGGGTGAATGTATGACATTGTTCTTCATTCTGTCCATCAACTGTGGTTTTTGTATTTGTCACCCCGAGTGGGAAGGGTATGCCCAGATGTGGGTCCCGTGCTCTCCATGCCACTGGAATCAAGCTATCCTGGCTGAAGAGGGGTGAAACCCCGAAACCGGTCCTAGGATGCTTGTTTCCAGTCCAGGGAGGACCTGGCTTGGCAGTTCGGGCTGGACTGTTCCAAATGAGGGACAGGGTCAAGACTGATTTGCATATGGCTGGGTTCAAACTGGAAAGGCATGGTGAGCAAAAAAACGATGGATTTAGGCCCAGATCACTGTACTGGGGTGAATGTATGACATTGTTCTGCAATCTGTCCATCAACTGTTGTTTTTGTATTTGTCACCCCGAGTGGGAAGGGTATGCCCAGACGTGGGTCCCGTGCTCTCCATGCCACTGGAATCAAGCTATCCTGGCTGAAGAGGGGTGAAACCCCGAAACCGGTCCTAGGATGCTTATTTCCAGTCCAGGGAGGACCTGGCTTGGCAGTTCGGGCTGGACTGTTCCCATGAGGCACAGGGTCAAGACTGATTTGCATATGGCTGGGTTCAAACTGGAAAGGCATGGTGAGCAAAAAAACGATGGATTTAGGCCCAGATCACTGTACTGGGGTGAATGTATGACATTGTTCTGCATTCTGTCCATCAACTGTTGTTTTTGTATTTGTCACCCCGAGTGGGAAGGGTATGCCCAGACGTGGGTCCCGTGCTCTCCATGCCACTTGAATCAAGCTATCCTGGCTGAAGAGGGGTGAAACCCGGAAACGGTCCTAGGATGCTTGTTTCCAGTCCAGGGAGGACCTGGCTTGGCAGTTCGGGCTGGACTGTTCCCATGAGGCACAGGGTCAAGACTGATTTGCATATGGCTGGGTTCAAACTGGAAAGGCATGGTGAGCAAAAAAACGATGGATTTAGGCCCAGATCACTGTACTGGGGTGAATGTATGACATTGTTCTGAATTCTGTCCATCAACTGTTGTTTTTGAGGTGCTTGAGTTGCATAGATGTGCAGCAAACATGGCATGGTGAAAATTGCTGCGCATAAGCATGAGAAGTTGTAGAGAGGTGAGAACAGATGCAGCAGCGCATACTATCCAGTTTGGAAGTAGCCAGTATCCTAAAGGTAAGACTGTGATACTGTGCATAGCATGTGAATCAGTGAAGCCCACCCAAAAGTGACAGAGAACCACCACTGGAAGCTTGGGTATATGCCACGCTGCATTGATCAAGACACATGGGAGGCAAAACCCCTGGAAGCACCAGGATATGTCTCCCATGGGACTTATGGGAACGATTACTTTACCCCTATTGTTTTAAGAGTGTATACATTGTTGATCCGTACCATTGCAGAAATATCATCCATTGCATTTTGATGTGATATGTGGACGTAGTGGAGATTAGGTAAATCTAGTATTTTTTTCTAATTCATTTTATGTGAAAGTATGTAAATCATAATTGTGTCTCTACAAAACATAATACATGGCTTCAGCTCTCAACTGCTTACATCTTTGACAGACAGTGCCCACTTAATTTGATCAGGGAAGAGCAACTCAATACACCGCACCATTTGAATCACAGCTCAGTCTTTGGGGCTTTTGTTAACATTTAGAATAAGCACATTTGAAGAACAATATGTTTTTACTAGGTCGAGCCTGGGTAGCGCATGCGCTGCTCTGCGAGGCATGCTGCATTCAGGTATGGACGTGAAGCTCCGCACACTCTCTGCCCATCTTTTCAATTGTCTCCTGTTAATGTCCTTTCTAAATGGTTGCTTCTGATTTGTTAATAGGCTTGTTAGTCCCTACTTAGCCTTGACTGCATTTGTAACCTCCCATGAGGACTGGACTTTTTAATTGTGCTGTTACACAGTCTGCTTTATCTACGGTCTGTGAGCACTATTTTCTTTAATGTCTTTAATCTAACTGCTTTTGCAGGCACGACAGTCTCTCCCTAACCTACCCTGTTTTCATGACAGCACGGCGCCCAATCATGGACGCTGTGCTTTATCTTTCAAAAATGCTCCCTGCACAGCGCAGCACTTTTGCACGTGCTATGCTGCTTATCAAATGCTTTTTATTGTTAAAAGCGCCCCATACTGCACCTTTCTTTACACGAGCAGCATCTTAATGAAAGGGGTGTGACCGACATTAAAATGAAAGCGTGGCATGGGGGACTTTCACAAACAAGCATTTGGAAGGCAATAGGTTTCTCATTAGCGAGAATTTAGGCTATTGGCATTGTAAATGACAATGCCTTTTATTTATGTTTTAAAAACCAAAACAAAAATAAAAGGCATTGTCATTTACAATGCCAATAGCTCAAAGTCGTGTAAATGCGAGACCTATTGCATTGCAAATGCTTGTTGCTACTTGTCACTTATATTTGGCCTTGGCATTTCTTAGGCTAAAAAATATATTATGAGGGAAAGTTGATTCTGAGTCTAGGCTTGTTATGCTCGGTCATCTGACCTCTATTACTGACAACCTGGTGCCTATCTACTATGCCATCACAGAGGCCAGACTGTGTATTGGTAGGGCATGGCTACAGCGTGATGTGCCTGAAGCCAGGGGTTTCTGGCAGGAGTTTTTTTTTTCTTGTGTTCCAGAATTCACAGTTGTTCACAATAATCATAAAAGACGTAAACTGGGAACATTGTGGGTTCGTGTAAGGGAAGGCTTTGCACTTGGTATGTCCGACTACCGCTCAGAGATTCTAAATAAATTTGAAACTATATACATTTTGCTGGTTATGTATGTATGACATTGCACTTTATTATTTATTGACGGCTTGTTGACATATTTGAGTGCATTATAACTGTCTTTTGTACTAACTGTATTTTACTTCTGTAATATTTTTTCAATTAAAAAAAATAATCCTCCTCTTTTGAGAACAGCCCCCACAGCAAAAACAAAAGACAACATGAGTGCAAAGTGAGAAAAGAAGACTTGGCAAAGAAAATAAAAGTTAGCTATAGAAAATAAGTCTTTGCAATTTTGTTTGCAATGCTGGGCACGTTTTTGCCAGTCACACACCTTCTGTTTGCAGGACACTAAAAGTTATACAGAATAAAATAGTATCTCAATCATGTCAGGAGCAGCGGACAGGCCCTGATTAAGTTGAATCAATCAGTGCTTGGCCCCTGCTCCACAGAGTGGAACAGAAAGGATGTTAGGTTGCCTTGACGAATTAAAAAACTGTGAAGAGTGCCAAGCACGCCAACAAATGGTAAGCATCGGGTGGGCTCCAAGCCCTATATGTTAACAACATTGTCTGGTAAGCGAAACGCATGCTCTAGCGCAGGCTCAAACCTAAAAACAAACAGCAACCATACTGTCTAGGTGTTATTAAATAATGCACATTTGCACTACCAATCAACAAGGATTGCTTGCCAAATGAAAAAGAATAGAAACACAGAAGCTCCAACTAAATTTAACACTCCCAAGCGACGCCAGAAGCTGCCCCAAGGAAATAAGAGGAAGAATAAACTCCTTGAACTGACATGCTTTTATGATGGATAAATGAAACGCTTCTACCTTGGTAGAAGTATTCAATAGGAGTGCCCCAGCACGTCCTAGAAACAAGGGGACTGCCCATGTAAACACCACAGAGCCCTCAGGAAGGGAAGAGGGCACCAAAAAGAACATAAAGTACAGGGATAGAAACACAAAACAGCTTTAAGAAGTTGTGAGAACATGGCCCTCCTCGCTACTCAGTAAGTACTGGGACGAGGAAAGAGATGAGGAGGTAATAAACTTTCATGTGAACACTACATTTCATGAAGTTGTGTCACTTCAGCCAGATGTAAGAGTGGCATGAACAGATCCCCCACTGATCAGAAAGACCTAGACTGAATAAGAAGAGTGCTGTGTTCGCCCTCAGTGGAAATCCGCTGTCACTGCCAGACTGAAGAGGCATGTGCTTTATGACTCGCCGGCCGTCCTCTGCCCCAGACGAGTAAGGAGAGAGACTGGCCAAAAGAGTGCCATGCACTTTCAGGTTGGCTGCCTATCATTTTGGGAGGGGAAGAAACTGTGAACCCCTGTGAAGACAGGGAGCCCCATGGCATTCAGAGGTGCTCAACCAAGTAAAGTCCAGCCAGGGAAATGAAACCAAAGACAGCACCCAACGGGAAGAAAGGGACCACGACTGCACAAGTTACTATCTACAGGCTGCAGCACCTGTGAAGAGCGGCACAGCCCCACAATGTCAGCTAGGATGTCTCGGTCCCCAGAGGGAGC
Organism: Triturus cristatus; assembly: GCF_964204655.1. NCBI lineage: Eukaryota > Metazoa > Chordata > Amphibia > Caudata > Salamandridae > Triturus > Triturus cristatus. Next base: position 276,986,757 of record NC_140580.1, on the reverse strand, counting down.
GAGAACGCTTCAACATAGACTGTTAAAGCAAGCAAGTACCGCTGCCACTGCCTGCAGCCAGAGATCTGCTTCCCATGAGAAGGCCCACTGTGCATCAGCCTAAGAGAAGAGGCAACACAACGAGGAGGAGAAAGTCCCAGAGGACAGAATTGAGCACTACGCAATCCTCGGTGGCCATTTGTCGCCACCAGACTAAAGAAGATAGTGCCGCAGGTTCCCTGGTGGTGAACGGCTACCACCGCAAGCATGAAGAGTAAACACGTACGGCACCAGCAGACGGCACCCACACAGAGACTATCGACTAGCCCCACCACCGCCTGACAGTGCACCAGCACCCAAGAACGCACTTTGCAAAAGGTTAAATGCCGCAAGCATGAGATCAGAGGTGCACAGAGGACTGCACCTGGAAATTTGACAGCCAGGGCAGGAGCCCTGGAGAGTGAGAGCCCTCAGAGAATGAGAAGCAGTGTTGAATGAAAGAGGCAGCACCAGCCGGCCGCCCAAGCACCGAATGGCCAGTGCTGGCCCATCATTGACCATCGTCACACAGATTGACCAATCCTGCCAAGTGCCATGACGGCGTAGCCTCGAGGAGCATGCACTGTGCCTTCAGGTGAAGAAGAGAGGAAGAGAGAGGCATGACCCACATTCCATGGAGTGACCACATTCCATGGAGTGGAGCACTAAGAAGATCCCTGAGAGAGGAACAGAACCTGTGAGGGGTCCATGAGGACGTCAAAGTGTCAAGTCCTATTTTCAAGACAGGACCTGTGAGAGGCTGCAATAAAATAAGAGAAATAGTCCTATGAACAGGATGAGAGTTCCCATCGACAGGACTGGGCCTGTGAGAGGCCATGGTGGATGAAGAGGGACAAGTCTATGAACAGGACGTGAGGTCCCATCGTCAGGACCAGGCCTGTGAGAGGCTGTGATGAGGAAAAAAAGAAAACCAGTCCTGTGAACAGGACGTGACCAGGGGGATACCAGTGAAGAAAGCACCATGGTGAGAGGCCTGATCAGAAGAGTCAAGGAGAAGTGTTGCATGATGTCATGTCTAGGAGGAGTCAAGAGAAAGAATGTGGTAAGATATCACATTGCCACGTTGTGAAGGAGAATAGAGTGGCAAAATACCACGTTGCAAGAAACAGTGATGAGCCGAAGAGTGTAGCATGATGCCACAGTACCACATCGCAAAGATGAAGAGGAGAGAAAGGTGTGTGATAGACCCATCACACAAAAGATCACTGACAGTCATCAGTGAGTGTCATCATTGTCAAGTGCTTCACTAAAACCACCTAAGGAGCACTGTACACAGAGTGGAGCCCTATGCCTGCGAAACCCCCAGAGAGTAACAATGCATCCCTGGAGCCCTTGGGGGCTGGCCATCCAGAAACCATCTGTTAGATCCTGTGTACCCAAGACCTGCTGAAGAATGCATACTCGACCATTGTACCATCCACCCTTGGGGTTGCACGATTGACTTGGACAAAGCCCTGGTGGGTGTTCCACAGCTACCCCTTTGTACTGCCTAGGTGAGGGCCCGCTGAGCCCACTGAGTGCTGTGGCAATCCAATTGCAAGGGCCTCAAGGGAATTCTGGCATGAGGAAATCCGAGCAAGAGAGATATGCCTGCAGCAGCTCCACGACAGGCACCAGGAGGCACTGAGGTCACAGAGGAAGACTAGTCGTCCAAAGACTATCTGGAAGATATCCGTTGCACCTGAGTCCTGATGGCAAGAGCACACTGATCCTGAGACAACCACCATTTATGGTTGCATGAGTGACTTGAATATAGTCCTGATGGCATATCCCCTTTGCGCAGCCTATAAGAGGCCTTGCACAGTCCTGTGGCAGCCCAGCGAAAAGGGCCTCAAGGAAATATTCATGTGAGGGAGCCCTGGCATGAGAGAGAATTCTGAAGCTGCTCCACTAGTAGGTACTGGGTAGCATCAAGGCCTTTGAGGAAGACCCCTTCAATTGCAATGTCATCCTCTGTCTTTGTGGGTTTGCAGTCCACGGAGCTAGGGTGCCTTCAAACAGTTATCCGCAGTGGACTCCTTTACAACTCCTGATGCATTCCCCAGTTTGAACTGTTTTGAATCTCTTCAACACCATGAGCACAGGTGGAATCAAACAATGCTGAACAGGGAGACTGTGACCCCAAGGACAGCAGATTGAGAGAAGCCTAGATGTCATCCATGTCGCACTCGTGTCCAGATCATCTGGTAAAACCAAGGGTGCTGTGATGCTGGGTCTGACCAGCTGCACCTATTTGCCGATTCTGTACTGTCCTGCGACTGACTGTAGAGACTCAGTGATGCTCTGTTTTTTCTTCTCTCCAACAAGTTGGACTTGTTTGTTTCTTTTCAATAACTTTTAGGAGGGATGTATCGTCCTGCAGGACATGTTCTAGTGTTCCAATAAATGTGACATGTAACCAGCCACTCCTTGAGGGCTGGTTCCCACACTCACCCCACAGCCATCCATCACAGGTGTCACCGGTCAAGAGACCCAGCAAATAAAAGGGTCCGGGCGCATGTGCCTTGGGCCAGTTCCATTTTCTATAATGATGTATCTGTGTTGTCTGTATGGCCGCATGCGGGCAAAGCGCCCAATACCCTACACAAAGTGCAGCATCAAAACAAAGCTGCATATGCAGCAATAGCATAAAGAAGACCCCAAGAAACTTCAACAACAGATGGAAGTTACAATGCTAGAATGGCCTTAAAAGGCAGCAAAAAAGCACCCAACCTAGCACAGGAACAAAGCGACACACCTGATGCTCCAGGCACTTCTTAGAAGAAACAAAATCTGCAGGAAAGTGGACGACACACCTTGGAAGAAGGAGGCACTAGAATCACAGCCTGTGCCACCGTGTCAATCAATCAAGACCGGAACCAGCCAGGACAGCAACCCTGAGAAGCAGGAGAGTGACTGTTAAAGATTACAGGGATCAGTTAGCATGAATTGAAAGCCATTTTGTACTTGGCAGCCATTTTAGTTAGCTATCTGCTAGCCATTTGCTGTTTCCCTCTTCCAGAGCCTTGCACATGCTCAGAGGGGCCTAGCTAGTAGAATGCACCTGCTCCTAGTATAGAACTGTCAGCCTGTTCTAACTGATGTCAGCAACCCATTACTCCTCCTACTTGTTGGCTGTGCATTTTCTGTATGACCATCTATGTGTTTAACTCTTCTTGTGTACTTGTACCGCCTTCTTTTGAGCCCATGTGTGGGTATATAAGGCCCCTGTTCTCTGTACTCCTTAGAATGCCTCCTACAGTGACTTGAGGGTACTGTGTGATGCAATCTCCCTCATCTGAAGTTAATAAAAAAGATGTCTTTTATATTACAGCTTCTGTGCCAATCTCTTCTTTGTTGGTTTAAAAGGACAGGGTGTATCAGTGAAACCCCTGAGAAGGTTTTGATTTTTTCAAATGGCGCTCAACGTGGACCTCATCAGAGAAGTGGCTATTCAAGGGAGTGGTCTTGATGGGAGACAGGAATCTACTGAGAAGGGCAGAACAGGACTCTAGTAAGAAGTTATTCTCTGTCTCTGCAGCCCAGTATATTTCTGGTCTTCCTGACTTGACTCCTCCAACTGCTTACCACTCCTGACTGAGAACATTGTTGACGTGAGTATTCTAAAAACGACCGTTTGGTCACTCAGAACTTGGCATTGAGGTTGGAGATTTTTGTGCTTGGTAAGGGTTTTTGTTGCGATGCTTTTTGGAATTGTATGGAAATTGGCCAATAGTTGGAATTTGGAAATATATGAATTGCAATTTATGTAGGCAGGTAATGAGAAACTTTTGAAAACTTGAACGGCACACTTTGAGTTAAGTGCTACTTTGTGTATAATATTGTATATGCTGCAATATTCTTGGCATGACAAGGGTACCGGGGGAAGATGGCGGCCGGCAGAGCTTGCTGAGCGGTCGCGGTCTCTCACCACTCTCGCTGGATGGGAACAAGCTCCTCGAAACAGATGGTGCCGGCGCAGAGATAAAGTCATTTCAATAATTTTCGGCAAAAAACCTACCGGGTCTTTCGTCGCTTCTCTCTTCTGACACCCGAGTGGTGTTTTTGTCTGTGCGCGTCCCTGTTTAACGCTGGGTCCTCGTACAAAGGTTTCGCGGTGGCTGCAGCACTGAATGTCGGAGTTATCGAGGTGGGATCTGGGCAGAGGCGGCGCTGTGGGTTTCTAGAGGTTGGCGCGCTGCTGCTAGAATCGGCTTCCCCACGGGGGAAGCCCTCTTTCAGCGTTTATCTCAACAGCAGCGGCAGATCGGCAGAAGCCCAGTACGGTAGGAAATGACAGTCTGCCGCGGATGTCTCCGGTAAGGAGGAAGAAGAAGGGGGTGCAGGGGTTTTCATTAGAAGGCAGTAATATTATGTCTGAGCCCTGTGGGACCAAGTTAAGAGTTGATAGACCATTTCAGTCATTACAGCCATTGAGGGGGCCTGAGCTTGAGCCTGTAGCTGGAAAGGGGGGAGACAGTAACCCCCAATCAAATAACTGTATCAATAGATACACTCTTCACAGCAAAAACATCTGGGGGCAGGAACCGCCACCTACGGGAAGTCTCTCAGACCATATTTCATCGAAAATAATACAAGTGGAGAAAGTGTCTGTTCGACCCCATTTAGAGGGGAAAAAAGCTATAAAAGAAAAAAAGTTAAAAAGTTAACTCCTCCAATTCAGTAAGCTCTCGTGTCACCCCTTCCCTGCGTACTTACTTTAAAATACAAGCCTTAACCCAAGCCTCCACCACACAGAATAAGCAAAATCCCAAGGTACTGGAGGGACTCAATATTGGGGTCCCAGGATCTAGGGGGGAGCTAGGAGATCCAAAGAAATGAAACGAAATGACTTCGGAGAATAGTTTTTCATTCCTAGCAGGAATGACGGATGCTGTTACTGCACTTCCAGACAACCCCATTCAACAAGATTTAGGGCAGCAAAATCTTGTAGCTACCACCTCGCTCTCTAACTTTACTCCTGGAATTGATTTTACCCCAGACAATCCTCTGACACAGCCTGTTAATCAGGGAGAGGGTCTAGGGAGCCAGGCGACGGACAGCTCCACCACAGAGAATTTGCTCCTAAATCTGACTACAGAAATGAGAGAAAAATTCACAATTTCAGAAAATAACCAGCAAAGGCTACAAAGGACTTGTGAGTTACTGAAGGTAAAATTAAACAATATAATGGGTTGAGTGGAGGCAGTAGAAGCTTCAGTAGAAGATCTTTCAAGGCAAGTCACAGAGAGTTCTGTAGAGATCAAGAGACTGAAAATGAAGGATAGAATAGTGGCGGACAAACTGGAGAGTTTGGAAAACAGCGCCAGAAGAAATAATATTCGAATCTTGAACATCCCAGAAGATCTTGAGGGAGGGGATATTAAATCCTTTGTAATAGATCTCTTTAAAGATCTCCATCCCGAGATTGAGAAATCGACCCTTGAAAATGATATCCAAAGAGTTCACCGAGACCCTTTCAATAGACGATCAGGAAAGAAAACCCCAAGGAAAATCTTAGTATATTTTAAAACATATTCCATAAAAGAAGCTGTTTTAGCACAAGGACTAAAAAGAGGGGTATACAATAAAGGGAACTGGTCTTTCCGTATTAGGACTGACATTTCACGCACCACACAGGACAGGCAGTGGGAATTGGGAAAACAGATACAGTAGCTGGAAAGCTTAGGGGCCACTGCAAAACTCCAATTCTCTGCTTCCCTGAAGGTCATGTGGAAGAATAAAATGCTTAACTTCAGAGATCCGGAAGAGCTTAGCCTTTGGATTCAACAGATTAAAGGCACATCTAATTAGCACTAAAAAATCACAATTATTGTTCCTATCCGCCCAGAGAGGGTGAGAGCCCGAAGAATAGAGGCACTCCAGCTTGCCTCTAGAGATGAGGGTGGGTTCCCCAGGGAGGAAGGGGGAGGGAGGGAGAGGGATTAAGTTAATCAAAAATGTAAAAGGAAAAATTTTCAATCACAAGATGGCGGAGCATTGGGGGAAAAAATAAATAAATAAATGTCCTCACTCACAAAATGCAGCGTTAGAAATGAAGCTACGGTGCTACAAAAGTACCCGTCATAGATGTGGCTCGGCAAATAACTATGGCTAGTCCACTGGTTTTAAAACTTCTATCTTGGAACATGAACGGACTTAGGTTTCCTGCCAGAAGGAAGAAGATTTTAGAATACCTGTACCTCACAAGTTATGATATTATATTTATTCAAGAATCGCATCTTACAAAAGAAGAGTGGGAAGAAATATTAAAAAACTATAAGTGGATAGAACATTCTTTTTGTTCAACACAGACAGTCCAGACAAAAGGCGTGGCCATTATTCTCAGGAGGAATAATCGAGCAGTTATTGGGAATGTACTGGCAGACACTCATGGTAGATGGGTATTGGTCAGGGCAAAAATTAACTTAACTTGGGTCACCTTTGTCAGCTACTATGGCCCGAATTTTGACGACCCGTCCCATCTCCAGTCTCTCTTCCTGCAGATGGAAAATGTAAACGATCAAATATTAATAGGAGGAGATTTTAATATAGTCTTAAACCCCAATCATGACTCTTCCTTTACAAAGCCATGGGAGCTACTCAAAAATCTCGAAAAATTCTGAAACAGCTTATGACAAACAGCGTATTTCTGGATATATGGTCAGAAAAAAAGCATGTTTTGGGGTCAGCAGGGGGAAATTTTACCTATCATAATAAGAAATACAATCACCGTTCAAGGATTGATTTCTTCCTGGTGGACCACAGGACTAGTAAAAACACGCTCCAAATCACCCATTTACCAGAACATCTCTCTGATCATTCCGATGTTCTCTTAGAAATAAATCTTCCTCAGTGTTTCACTCCGCGAAGATGGACTCTTAGTAGTGTAATACTCCTTGAGTCCGCAAATATCGATAAATTTAAAAAAGCCACAAAAGAGTTTTTCCTGTTTAATTTAAACTCAGCAGCCCACCATATGGTATGGGACTCGTATAAGACCTTTTTAAGAGGCCTATTAACCTCCCTCTCCAAAGCACAAAATAAGAAAGCAAATGAAGATATTATAGCACTGGAAGCAATAATTGCCCAAAAATCTATAGTGCTCGAACAGTCACCTACGGATCCTATTAATTTACAACAACTTTCCTTAGCTAAAAATAATTTAGCAGATCACTTAGAGGCAATAAATCAAAAAAATGGGAAAAAAATGGGAAGCAAGTAGACTTGCCCATCATGACTATGGAGAGAGTTGTGGAAAATACTTGGCATGGAAAACTAAATCTGATCACGTTAGAAATACTGTGAAGAGTCTTAAATGTCCAAATACAGGAAAGACTATTGAGGAAGATTCAGAAATTGAAGAAGCCTTTGTTCATTTTTTCTCAGACTTATACTCTGAAGATTTAATTCCATCTAAGGAAAATACAGAGGCCTTCTTCTGAGATCTCCAACTCCCCACACTATCAGTAGTTGACAGGGATAACCTGAGCGATCACATTAAAATGGAGGAGATACTGCAAGCCATTAAAACATTGAAAAAAGGGAAAGCCGCTGGCCCGGATGCCATCCCAAATGAAATATATACTATCCTGAAGGATGAATTAGCTCCATTCTGACTCCAACTTTTTAACTCTGTCTATATTTTTGCTCAGGAATTACCAGTATCCTGGAATGAGGCCACAATTACTATAATTTTGAAGCCAAATAAAAACCCCTATAACTGTGAATCATATAGATCTATTACGCTTTTAAATAGCGACCACAAACTTTATACTCAAATTCTCACTAAAAGATTAGACAAAGTCGTTGGCACTATAATACACCCTGACCAAAAGGGATTTATGAAAGGGAGGCAACTGAAGGAATTGACCCACGATCTTATTGGAGCAATGGATTTGGCAAACTACTATCAAGTTCCATTGGCAGTTTTAACATTCGACGCTGCTAAAGCCTTTGATAGGGTCAATTGGCCCTTTTATTAGAAGTAATCCAATGCTCCAATCTGGGAGAAACATTTGTGGAGGCAGTAAAGGCTTTATATAAAAACCCTTCTTCTAGGATCCTTGTTAACGGGAACTTAACAAGACAACTTAAAATTTCCCGTGGGACCCGGCAGGGCTGCACCCTTTTGCCCCTTCTTTTTAATTTATATATCAAGCCTCTTGCATGCAAGTTAAGATCGTGCCAGATTATTTCCCCTTTTAAATGTCTGGGCTGGGCAAAAAAAAATTGGCCTATATGCTGACGACCTTATGATTCTGACAAGGGATCTAGAAGAGGCACTTCCAGAGATCTGGTCACAGTTGGAGAACTTCGGGAAAATATCAGGTTATTCTATAAACCAGCAGAAAACTGAACTGATGCTATGGAACTCTCCATATAAAAGTGATCTTGAAAAACAGCAAATAAGATATCTGGGGGTTCAAATTACTAAGAATATAGATATGATAACCAAGCTAAATTTTGATAAGACTCTGTGTTCGTCAGCAACTACAACCTTGGGAGTCTATCCCTCTATCTATTATAGGTAGATCTAACCTGTTGAAAATGTGTATTTTACCCAAGTTCACTTTCCTATTTGACACCATTCCTTTGGAATTTTCTAAATTTTGTTTAAGAAAGCCCAAGGGCTATTCTCTTCATTCATTTGGGGCAGAAAAAATCCCAGAATCTCTCAGAAAAAACTCAGGAGGAGAAAACATAATGGTGGTATAGCTACCCCAGATCTCTATCTATACTATTGTGCTTTCCATCTTAAAACTTTTTGACAACTTTTAAACAATAGACAGATATACTCGCCTCTTTTTAATGCCCTAACCCAGAAATATAAAACGCAAGCTGACTTCTTCCTTCTTAAATTTGGCCACCCCATGTTCTTTAAAAAGATAAGGCTGAAGATTCTCAAAGCGGCCGCCAGAGTTTGGGTTCAAGTGAGGTCACTACTAGGCATACCCTTTTATAATGAAGAAACGCCGATTTGGGATTCCCCGGGTACTCCAGCATGTCTACAAGATGCCCTGTCTCTACCTTTACGTAGAGCTGGGATAGTAAGATGGGGAGAGCTAATAGTAGAAAATGAGTTAATTCCCTGGCAATCCTTCTATGCTCTAGCCAACAATTGGATATCGAAATTCAAATATTTGCAAATCCTCAGCTGGACCAACTCAATTAATCATGAAACAGTTGAAAATGGGGATGTGGTAAAAGCAATTTCTATAAGATCATCGCAAAAGGAAGTAGCAGCATGGTATTGGCAAATGATAGAGGCTGAAGACAAAAAATCGAATATATTTGCTGATAGGTGGAAGAAGGACATGCCGAGTGTTGACCTCGAAATTCTCGGGCGAGCATCAATGTCTACTCTCTGGTCGTATGTGAAAGCGGCCCCCCTAAAAATAAACCATCTTTTTACTGTCCATAAGGCGTATTGGACACCATTGAAACTTTCCAAATTAGGGTGACAAAGAAGTGCCCGAAATGTAATGGTATCAACGTAAATGAACTACACATGTTCTGGCAGTGTCCTTCAATTAAGCTCTTCTGGGATCATGTGACTGATATGATGGCTGAAATTTTATGCTGTAGGGTTGAGCTCACACCATCTACAGTCATTTTTAGGACTCCTGAAAGTGAAACCGTTAACTCAGTTTTCACAAGAAATCAAAAGACACTTCTTTTTGTTTTGATTCTTCTAGCACGAAGAGGGATTTGCATTAAATGGATCACACCCGTCCCACCCACTAAATCAGAATGGATAAACTCAGTCCAACGTATTTCAACCCTTGATCGAGTAAGCAAAAGGGGTAGAAGAACAAAATTCTGGGACCTGTGGAATAACTGGTTTTCTGCTTTTGTTTCAAGTCTCTCAGTGCCTAATTAGTCTAGATTGGTGTTTTTTTTTTTTTTTTCTCAGTGGTCCAATGATTATGAATGTGCTCACCCGGTCGAAGTGATGATAAAACAGCTATGGTTAGTTGTGATTCGACCACCGAAGAGATTGAGCTTTGGTTAATTCCGATAAGCCCGATTGAAGGCAGTGCTTGAAGGTCTCATCCACCTTTTCTTCAATGAGAAGAGACGGACTTATTTTCTTTTCTTTCATACTGGGCGATATCTTTCGGTTTGACCAGCTTTATATTCTTGAATTAAGAGCATATTTTGTAGAATGAGGACAAAAATATATATATATATATATATTCTTGGCATGCCTGTTCTTAGCACACATCGTAGAATGTGTTGCTTTCTTGGAGGTACCATTTTGGAACTTGTATGAAATCAGCTGGCTCCCCTAGAGGGGATACCTAACTAGGATTAGGTATAAAAACGTATTTCTTCCTCGGTGACTAGTACCCCAAGAAACTAAATATGCACATAAAATGGATCCTGGTCTGTGCACTTAGTAACATTCATAAGTGGTGATATGCAGAGCGATGTTTGGTGTTCTGCAAGCCAAATTGGTGAATTTGGTGTATTTTGGTTTCTTGAAAATAGAACAGTCTTTTTAGGCTGTTTTTGAACTACGTTTGAGAGCTTTTCTTGTAAATATGACTTACAATTAATATTTACAAATGGCTTGGTTTAAGTACAGTCTGTGGGCTGTCCTTTGTTTCTGTCCTAAGTGTTGATCTGTGGGTTAAATGTGTGTTTAAATGTCTATGTGGTTTGACATTGATGGTACTTGTGTGAGTAAATAGCAATTGCGCCCTTTGTGTAAGAATGGCTAGCCTTAACCACGCTCTATTGTGTGTTCTGAATGTATGACCCACTTCTGTAAATGTCTGGATTGAGCTCAATGTGTTTGTTTGTGTTATCTTTCTGTCATCATTCTGTTATGCAAAATATCATTAAAACAAAATATATTTTAAAATAATCCAGCAATGAATTATATAATATATGCTAAATAGCTGCACGTTATCATTAAAATTGACAGAGTAAGACACTATACGTGTGCAAATTGCCACGATGCTAAAGATAAAATTAAAATTCACATTGAATAGGAATAAAATAGGCATCAAAAAACGAAATTGTATGTTTTGCAATAAATAAACTAAAATACAAAATGTCACAGCATTTATCCTTATGTATTAGGTATTAAAAGGCATTCACATTATTTGAGTGAGTTGGTTGTTGTTGAACTAAACACACATTACAGAACGATAGATTTGTGCTGGCTTGAAAGGCTGGCTTGAAAGGTACATGAATTCGACGCCTGCTGATCACAAGCAGCTGTGTCAGCACATGGCTATTGCTGACTGAAGGCTACAGAGGGGAAAATGCTGAGTCATCTAGATTTTAAGTCAGTGCAACCTCGGTAAAACCCTGCATTTCAGACTGCTGAAATATAATTTCATTATTTTGGATAACAGAGAACAGGTTGACAGTAGGGATTTTCCTTTCTTAATGCCTTTTTAAATAAGTACATCCGTGGTTTTGATGTTAAATAATAATTGTACTTTAAAAAGTGGCGCATATTTTTCATGTTCCAAGTTAGGCTTCTGTGCTTGGGGTTATGAATGAATGCATTTAAACATAATAGGCAAGGGATGTAGCTTGCATTTCATATGTGGACTCATCAAAATGATTGGATTTATTAAAAAAATATTTCTGATTATATGAAAAAAAAGTTATTAAAAATAAGTGCATTAAATTCGTTTTTTGATCTTTATAATGTCTAATAATAATACTGTGAACTCCTAGCATTAAAATTGAATTTAAGCAGCGTTTTAAAGCAATGGGGGAAATTACAATGCGAAATGTCACTTTACCCAGGCATACAAAACTCATTTTTATAAGGGTATACATTATATATTCCTGATCCCCCATCTCTGGGATATGTAGGGAACATTCTGGGGATGACTATTATGCAAACACATTGTAGAATATTCATTTTTAAGTGCCCCAAACACCGAAGTCGAAATTGGGCAAAATTCACCTTTTAAAAGCAGTTCTGTCATTCAGAGCAGCTTTTAAATTGCCTTAGGCTTCAGTAAATACACACATTTAAGTATAACACAAACAGCTGACTTATATACTGCTAGAAAAGTATACTGCACACTGCTTACAATTGAAAATAAATATAAAAAACCACCAGCAGTTATTCTCTTGCCTCTAAACTGGCAAACAGGGATGGAATGGGTCTGCTTTTCAGCTCTCAGTCTCCAGGGTCACTTTGAATTGGGAGAACCGCATGGAAACCCTTGCACACAAAATGGGACAGCTGGTAATGGGTTAAAGGTCGAGTTCTAAATTTAGAAGCCTAGCAGGGCTCAGAGCAAGGTTTGCTTTGACATTTTGACTTTTGAAACGTTTTGAAAGACGAGATAGCAGTGCAGGGAGAGAAAGAGAAGTTTTGCTTACTTTTTTTGGCAAAAGCAAGTTTTTGTGCACTCATATGAACAGAGGGAAATATAATGGTATATGTGAACTCTGATTAAGAGAGTGGCTCTGCCATGTATATAGCACTAATGCTTTTAGGGCTGAGTTAAGGAAGCAATGGGATTTAGTTTGAATTCATGCGCCCTCATGTTGCACTTGTACATTTGCTAAAGGAATTGGTAGTTGGGTATTCATGTTTTTTTGGCTCGCTCCATGTGCTATTTACCTCCTATAACTTTGTTTATGCCCAGTTGCTACAAATAGGGGTTGATAGTGTTGACAGAAGTGAAACCTGTTTCAGGTTTCCTACTGTCAAAATGGGGGAAGGAGGCTAGCTCCTCTACAAATTAAGGGTAGGCAACTTTATGTTTTCTCCCTCTTTTTCTCACTTTGTTTTTGAGCCTGTCTACATTGTCTAGGAAATAGCCATGAGACATTGAATTGGCTATTCAGTAATACTGTTTTACAAATTGTTAGCATTGATAAAATGAATAAATAAATATGCTATGTTACTGCCCATCCTGTTTGATGAAATTATGAAAGGATGAGTAGTCTAGATTGCTGTTCCCTTATTTGATCTTTAAAGTGAACTAGATGTGGGTAGTTTTTGTTCTAAACTTCTCAGGTGATAACACCATTATTGTTTATGTTATTCTCATGCTACATACAGTTTTGCAAGGGCATTGCTAGTCTTATATTAGCTAGTCTGTGTAAATAAACTGACAGTCCTTACTAGAGCTGATGTTGCATAGTTTGGATTGTGAAAAGTAGAATGCAGGGAAGACCCATGTGATCCTCAGCAAACATTTTTGAAGGAATTATTGTTTTATAGGAGTTTGTTTTTCACAACATGTTCTGCTAGAGAAAATGTACCCATTATGTTGAAGTTTTTAGTTCTTTTTGTATTAAAAATCCCTGTTAAATTAGCAGTTTTAGATTTTCCTGTTGCTCCTATAACATGAGAGCATCGTCCTAAGCGTACAATGTAGGTGCTTTTATTAGGAGAAATCATTTTAGAAGTGTATGCAGTCCTGTACAAGTAATATAAAATCTATGAGTAAAAGTGTAGAACATTTCCTTTTTTCTTGACGTTCTCCAGATTAGCACACAGGAATACAGAGATGTAAGGATTTAGGGCATGTCTGTGTTGTTTTTCTCTTTACCTCAGAATTTAGTTTATGAACACAGACTTCCTTGGCTGCTTGGGATTGGGTGACATATTACTCGTCAGTTCACCAAAGAGTTCCTTTTATACTTGCCAATAGGTCCAGGCTGTTGTTTATTTTACTCTCACATAGATGAAAGTGGTTCTTGGGTGCCTTGCTAATATATGGGGCGTCCCAAGACTAGGAAGTATTCTGAGACTATCCTCTCTGTTGATAGACCATTTCTGTGCCTTGTCTAAAGACCTTTTTGTTCTGTCCACCAATAGATATTTGATACCTTACAACCATTGCCAGAGGGGTCCGGACATCAAATCTAGCTTGGGAAGTCAGCACCAGTCCAGCTTGAAGTCAAGGTGAAGGTAATCAGCACAGGCATTGCTGCCAACTAGGACCTCAGTGAAGGCCGAAAGCACTGGGATGTGAATTGTGTACCCCTGCCACTGTCTTGGGTGAAAGACGGGGTCACAAATCAGAAAGGATCAAATTTTTGATGCCCAGCTGAGAGTCACAGACCGACCAGAACAGCAAGGAAGTTTTTGCTTGAGGTAACCCCCTTTGAAACAAGGGTTGCTTCAGGTACTTCAGCATCACGATCCTGAATGCTGGCTGTAATGTCTGCACCTTTGGTTGTTGATTAAGAGATACCTGGGCACACTGGATACAATCTGTGGCCCCAACGAAAGAGCAGTGTGCCAGCAGAGCAATACAGGAGTTAGGGAAGGACTTGAGTTCAGGGTACAGGTGCTGTGTCTCTGGTGCCTGTTCGATTGAAATGAAGAAAACTGGTGCACTGCATGAGACACTGGACAGAATCGCTGAGGGCATTTGCCCCGGAAGGTGATTGCCCTATCCTGAAAGAAGAAACTTTTCCCTTGAAACTGGGCCGTGATTCCTGAGTTGTGAGTTGTGCAGCTCCACCGTGGGAACAACAAGAGCCTGCCTGTGAGGCTCAAACGGGCACAGGGAGAAGTCTCCCCTCTGGCTGGTTGTACAGCGGCTTTAATTTCCCAAGGACGACGACTTCTTTTTTTTTGTTAAAAATGTACCCCTTTAGTCGTCCCATTTTTTAGGAGGAGCAGCCCTTTACAGCTCTACGTCCAAATTCCTATGGCCATGTGTGGTCCTCCTGGTCCCTAGGAGCCAGAATTGTTTTTGTAATAATTTGTGTGACTTCCTTAATATTTGTATTTCTCTTAATGTTTATTCTACCCAAAAAACGTTTTCCTGAGCACTTAACCAATGTTACTTTGCCCTTTCCTTGAATAATTATTGATGTTCGGGCCCTCATAAAGGAAAATGGAAAGTCTATTGAAAATGTTTTTATTAGATATGTGCTGTTGGCTATTCTGAAATTGAAATGGATGGTCACTGAAATGCATAGGAGCCTTGAAAATGTTTTTACTAGACGGTTCTAGGATTTGCTTAGGACTAGAAAGTTAATAATTCTGTTTGTGATAATAGTCATTACTCTCTCCTGGTATCTGTATGTTAATTATGACCCAATGCTTTGTTCCCTTTGTACTCCTGCTTATACCTTATATATACCCGCTTATTTAGAATGAGAAATGTCCACCTATCAATGAATTAGGATATTGATAAATTTATGAAAATTAATGTGCAAATATTATCTGTGTTCCTACTGGATCATAGGAATGTCTTTAGCTCATGCTAAAAGGACCATCTGTTAAAGATTACAGGGATCTGTTAGCATGAGCTTTGCACTTGGCAGCCATTTTAGTTAGCTATGTGCTAGCCATTTGCTGTTTCCCTCTTCCAGAGCCTTGCACATGCTCAGAGGGGCCTAGCTAGTAGAATGCACCTGCTCCTAGTATAGAACTGTCAGGCTGTTCTAACTGATGTCAGCAACTTATTACTCCTCCTACTTGTTGACTGTGCATTTTCTGTATGACCATCTATGTGTGTAACTCTTCTCATGTGTACTTGCACCGCCTTCTTTTGAGCCCCTGTATGGGTACATAAGGCCCCTGTTCTCTGTACTCCTTAGAATGCCTCCTACAGTGACTAGATGGTATTGTGTGACGCAATCTCCCTCATCTGAGGTTAATAAAAAATATATCTTTTATATTACAGCTTCTGTGCCAATCTCTTCTTTGTTGGTTTAAAAGGACCAGGTGTATCAGTGAGATCACTGAGAAGCAGGGCCGGACTGGCCCTAGCGGGCACCGGGCAATCCCCCGGTGCGCCGCATGGGTGGTGGCCGGTTTTTGGCCCCTGGGGGCCGTTTTTGTTACAGGGTCGCAAAATCGGCCCTGTAACAAAATCGGCCGAAAACCGGCCCGGGCAAAGAGCTCGGCGGCACCCCCAACCCCCTGCAGGGGGTAGAGGGGGGGCGGCCGAGCACTTTGCCAGGGCCGGTTTTGGTTCCCAGTCTGGCCCTGCTGAGAAGGTTTTGATTTCTTCATGACCATTCTTTCTTCTTTCAAAGACTGATGTATGCTCTGGAAATTGAGATACAGCCACATGGGAGCTAACGTTTCGTGCTTGGTGCAGCTTTTTCCTCACAGTTTTGTACTTGCTGTCCTTCTGAGTACTCAGTTGTGACATGGATTAGCGTGCATTATTTCTGAGGACAAGTTAATTTACCATGTAGCAGTGCACCTGGTGCCTCTTGTTAACCCCGTTGGGCTATGATTTTTATAAATTATTTTGCTCACGGGATGCTCTGCAATGCTTTGCACTGTTGGTACTACCCTTTAAAATGACCACATAGCCTCCAAATGCATCCATGATGCCTTTCACGCTAAAGCACACATCTGCCATGTTTCAGAAGGCATCACCTCAACCTCACCCTCTGAAAAAGGAGAGGAAGAATGCTTCATGCACCCACCAGGTGTAGAGCAGAAAAGCAGGGAACCAGGAATCCAAACAAAGTCCTCCAAGATGCTGGAAAGAAGGAGAAAATGGGTCCAAACATACAAACAAAAGCCCCGCCACACATAAGCAGGGATACTAGCAGGGAGAGACAAGAGTCTTAGGGCATAGCAGAGACATTGGTCAGAGCAGAGAAACTTGGTTTGGAGAGAATAGAGACAGGGAACAGAGCCGACAATAGCAAGGTGGCTCAGTGGGTAACAAGACAGAATGAGAGATGAGCAACCAGACTACAAGGGAGAGCAGACACACTGGGAGGAAAGATAGACTGTGAGACTGGCAAGACATGGAAGCAGAGTGAAGAGTCTAAAGCAAGAACAGAGATACTGACAGACAACAGAAAGATTGAGGTGACAGTAGAGGCATTTTTGAAAGAACAGAGAGAAGAGTAGACTTGAAGAGTGGCGTGACAAAGTGAAATACCACAGATTGAAAGAGTGAATTGCTGATGGTGGCAGTAGATATACCTGGAAAGGGAGCAGTCAAATTTAAGAGAGACAGCAGAGAGATAGGGAAAGCAGTGATGGTGGTAGAGAAAGCAAAGCTCTTTGATCAGATCGATGCAGAGAGATATAACAGACTGGGTGGGAGAACATACAGACTGGGGAGAGTATACAGAATGGGGATGAACAGAAAGCTGGCAACAAGCGATGCTAGTTTTGTGGAAAGCAGATGCACTGAGGGAGAACAGGTGTACTGGAAGGCAGTGAGGTGATAATGGAGGAAGTGTGTGCAAGTTAAAGTCACACAGGGCAGTCTTGGATTGAGCAAATAATCTGACGGTGAAAAGAGAGTGAATAGGGTCAAGGGAGAACCAAGCCATTTGAAGAAAACAGCAAGCCTAGCTTAGAGTGTGGCCGAGAGGTCAGATAGACGAGTAGAGTGAAGTCCGGTGGAAATAGTGGATAGACAGGGGAGAGTACAGACAGAATAAAGTGAGTTGATATATGAAGGGATAGGGGAAAGACTGAGCTGAGGGCAGATCGATGGGGTGAATAAGGTCAGTCTGGAGGAGAACTTGTAGTCTGGGGAGAGTGGGCAAGCTAAATGAAAAGCAGAGAGATTCAGGAGGAGAACAGGCAGACTGGGAAATGCTAGGAGACATTCAGGGAGAATTGTCTGAGCTAGGAGGCAATGGACAGGCCGCATGGAAGAGGCAAGATCCGGGTGTTCAGGGGAAGCAAGAAAATTGGGTGCAAAGTGAACAGACTGGGAGCAAGCAGATAAATGGAAACTGGGCAGACAGAGAGAAAACTGGCAGAGTAAGGGAAAAGAGACAAACTCTGGAGATAATTAGTATTTTCTGTGCAATGCAGATGGACTTGGAGTGGAAAGCATCATGTCTGAGGGAAAAAAGGTGAACTTGGGGAAAAAGTAACAATCTTGATGAAAAGCTTGGTGACATACAGGAAAACAGGCAGCCTAAGGAGAAAATTGGAAGAATGGGTGAAAACCATCAGACTAGAGACAACCAAAGACAGACACTGAAAGCAGTCTGACTGAGGGGAGTTTGGGCAAATTCGGTTGGAGAACCGGGAAAATCGTGCAGGCTAGGGAGACTGGACAGACTCAGGAAGCAGGCAGACTAGGGGCAAAGTGGTAGACTCGGGGGGATGTGATGAAAATGGAGACGTGGTGGCAGAAAGGCCAGACTGGGGGGAAATAGGTGTTGTGGGGTAAGCAGATAGCGGGAGAACAAACAAACTTAGGATAAAGTGGGCAGACAGGGGAAAACAGGCAAGATGAAAGGAAAAAGGTAGAGTTGGGGAAAGAGGAAAGAAGGCGGACTGGGAAGAGAAATGACAGAGTGGAAGTAAAGTGGGTAAGCAGACTCAAGGGTGTAACTAATGCAGCTTCTTTATTAATTGCATGGTCAACTGCCAGTTGATGCACCACCTGCTATTTTTCCAATGGTTGGGTGAGTAGTTTCCTTGTTATTTGCAAAGCCACCAACCACATAATAGATAATCTTTTTATTCAGCAGCCAGGTAAGTAACAGAGAAAATGTACTATTTACCAGACGCTCAGCTAAATGGCCGCCATCAATCGCATTTGGAAATTATAGCAGAAGTGAATTAATTGCCATTTCCATTATTTAATATATGCAGTAAATATCACTGCACATTGTCATTGAAATCTATATAAGAAAACAGTCTAGCTTACTATTTGTAGGAAGTTTTTTTTTCTGTGTAGAGCTGTGAAAAGTAATTTGGTATATATTTACGCTAAAACATTTGGTATTTGTAAAGCGCAGACTAATCACCCCTAAGGGTCTCAAGGCACTGGGGGCCGTCAGGGAGAGTAAGTGAGCTACTGCCCAGAGTCACATAATGCTGAGCTGCCACCGATGCCAGGGATCGAACGGAAAGTCCAGCGCTCCAGAGTCAGCTGCTCTGGTCGCTGCACCACACCTCTCCTTAAGTACACACACAAATTATACATCACAGACTGCAATACTCAGCGCACATAGTATGCACAGGAAAGCAATACAAACACAGGACACCAAGGTAATTCATACAGCAGACACAGTGCATACATAAACACAGTACTTTACCAATACACTCCCTGCACACCAAGAAACAAATGTGCAAAACAGTAAAAACAACAAATTGAGTACTTCACAAAGCACAAGTGCACTGAGCAACACTTAGTAGATATACATTACAAAACTGTAATTTGGTAAATTCCAAGTAACTAAAGAAATTAAATAACAGCGGGAGAAAGAGGAGAATGAGGCTGAGGTGGTATAGTGGGAGATTACAATTTTTTAGCGTTAGAGATGAGTAGTGGACGACAGACAGAACAGAGAGTAAAGATTAGGAGAAAAGGATACTACACAATCATTCCACAAGCTATTAGCGAAATGTTTTCCTTGTATTATCAAAATATCAAAATAAATCTTGCTTTCCACAGAACTATTTTTTTTACTACCAGTAGAAAGTATCTCCCTGACTACAACATTGCCCATATCTACTAGCACAATACATTCCTTCAATTAGCAGTTCCCCCTCTCTACTGGCATAGTCTCTCATCTTCTACATAGCACCTCAACCTAATCCCTCTAATATTATAATGACAATTGTTCCCAATAGTTCTCCAATATGCCACACACCCTTGCCTTCTACCATTTTATTGGGGGTGATTCAACATGTTATAGGCCATCCACAGCAATGGAATGCAAATGATATGCCTCTGAAATATTAACTTTCAGTCCCAAATCAATACAACTTGTGTTATATTTTTAGCTAACTCTGATGGATTTGCACAAACCCTCCCTTGCCTACATTATTGTGTTTGACAAAATGTGGCAACAACTGATTATAATGGGTTAATATTCTGTCAGTACCATTTAAATGCGTATATTTTATCTGCATGAAATTGCTCTTAGCTAGGCATGCAAACAACATTTGTTCATTATTCTCAGGTCCCTTCTGTCCTCGTCCCATTCATGACAGAGTGGAGATAATCATCTCCCGACAGAAAAAAAGAGGAATGCTGAGATCCTAACCCCAGCCCCTCCCACTGGGAATACATAAGCAGTACTTACCCAGCATTCTGCCTGTTCTTTTTTTTGTCTGTCAGCATAATTGGTATGAGGTGCTGGTGCTGCTCCTGCTGGGCTTAAGTGGAGCTTTCTTATTTGGACTCCCCTGTCCGGCTGCCTGGCTGTTCGGATCGTGGTCCTGCTGGTCTGCCTGCTGGCTTGCCGGACTTGCTGGAGGCTTGGTTGTTCCTGGCCAAAACCGCTCTTGCACACCGGCAAGCCCTTGGCGCCTGGTGCGCCGGCCTTCCAGCTGCTTCCGGGTTGCTGGGCCCGTCTTCCTATAGCATGGCTGAGTTTGTTGACGTGCCTTGCTTGCTGCATGCCTCCTCGGATTCCTGTGTCCCTGGCGTGGTTCCTGGTGGTTGGCCTTGGACTGGCTGTAGGGGTGAGGGTGCAGGTGCCTTTTACGGAGCTGCTGACCCCTTCCCCGAAGAGTACCACATATCGTTTTTTTGTGCTTTTGTCTGTGCAGCCTACTGTGAATGGTGTACTGTGGATGCTATGGGAGCCTGTGCATACCGGTGTTGGCACTAACACCCATTGTATGGGCCTTGGTAATGTGCTGTTCCCGGCATTGCTGTAACTGTCACTGTAGTTCTGGAGGGTGTTGGTTGCCAGCAGCATGGGGGTGCATTCCTGGGTAATTGTGTTTTATTGTCTGGCTTTGCCTGTGGTTCCCCATTGCGCGGGGGTGCTTGTGTGGCCCCCCCGGTTGAGTGTGCCAAGGTTGCTGTCAGCTGGGGTTGAGCAGGTGGAGTCTAGGTGTCTGACTATGCCTATGTGCCCTCTGTCTCCGTTTGGTTTGCCCCTGGTTATACCCTTGGGTTTTTTGCTCTGCTCTGGGATCCTATCCTGGTCCTTGTGGTGCCTGCTTTTCAGCTCCCCTGCCTGTGGCCCTGTGGCGTGCTCCCTCCTGCTGTCTTCTTTTCACTCTGGGAACAGTCAGGGCCTTGTGGCGCCTTGCTTTTGGCACTCGTGCCTGTGTCCCTGTGGCATGCTCCCTCCCGGGGGGCGCATGGCTTGTGCCGCCCTCAGGGCTGGGGATCCTGGTTGGGTCTTGGTTTCAGCTCCCCGTCTGGCATTCTGGCCTGTTCGTGTGCTGTCTCCATGCCTCCCTCCTCTGGCGTTTCAGTCTCGGACAGTGCTCGTGCCTGCTCTGTATGGTGCCGGTCTTGTCCTCCGGGGTATGCCGTCACATGTAGGGCACTGGTTGGTTTGTTTCCCTGGCCCTTGTTTGGGTCCTGCAGTCATGCTGCTTGCTGGGTGCCCAGGGGGGTGCTGCTGTTTCCTTGTGTTGCGGCCACCCTGCCGGTGTTTTGAGGTCCTTTGCCCCTCCTTTGGGAGCAGCTCTATCTTCCAGGTGCGGAAATGGGTCAGGTTCAGGTTTGCGGGGAGGCTCGGTTGTTCCTGTGGAATGTTCTCTTCCTCTCTCGTTGCCTTGCTTTGCCTGGGCCCTTCTTTCATGCCACTGGATGGTTTTCGTCTTATGCTCCTGCTTTTTGGCCTTCTGCCTTTATCCCTTGTCGACCCTGCTCTGGTTTGCTGTGCTGGGTTGTGCTGGTTGGGCCTGGTTTTTCTTGGGTCTGCCATGTTTGGCAGGGGTTTGTGGGTGTTTGCCTGGGGTTCCCCAGTGCTGTGGGGGTTATTCCCCCTGTGGAGGCCCCTTTGTTGAGGTTCTTCATGCTTGTCCCTCCGGTGGCCCTTCTTCCCTTCTCTTCCCTCGAGGTTGGGTTGGGTCAGACCTGGTTAGTCCCTGATTTGGGGTCCGCCTGGGTGTCTGGGTGCTGACTGCTCAGTGTTGCCCGTGCGCTTGCTTGCAGCTCTTCTGGTCTGGTGGGCTGTGTTTGGGGCTGGCTGTGCTGGGGTATGTTTTGCTTGGCCTCCCCCCCCCCCCGGTTTTCTGGTGTCAGTATTCTGGCTTGTGTGGTTTCCGCCTGTTGGGTGGCTGGTGCCTCTGCTGCTGGGTTCCAGTCCTTGTGGGGTACGGTGTTCCTGCCATTGTGATCTCCTGGTTCTGGCTGGGCCTGTCTTTGCCCGTCAGCCTGCCCTGTCTTCCTGTGTGCCCCGTATGGGCCTGCTCCCTTTGTGGGTGTTTGTCGGGCGGCGTCCCCCCTTCCCCTGTCAGGGGGGCAGTCTTGGGGTGTTTGTCTTGCCTCTGCGGTTGCCCGCTGGCCTGGCTGCTGGTTTCCTAGGGTCTGCTGCTGTGTTGTGGGAGGGCCTCTGCCCCTCTGCTTCTCTCCTTTGGCCTCTGCCAGTCTCTGTTACTGTATGGGGCGGTGGGTGCAGTGTGTCCTCCATGGGTGCTGGTCTAGTTCTGGGGCTTTGGCTGCTGGCACTGTTTTGTTTTTGTCCTGGCTGTTGTGCTCTCGGCCCTGGGCTGTTGCCTTGTTTGGGTTTCGGTCCTGCGTGGTCCGGCGGTTCTGTGTCAGGGGTCTCTGCTGCCCTCCTGGCCTTTGCCTGTGAGGTGCTGGGGTCTTCCTCGCGTTAAATAAATGTCGAACTTGTAGTCAAAGTGAATGTGACAGGATCCTTGAATCTGGCCACCGGCATGATGTTAAAAGAGACTGAATGATGCCTCAATTGATCAGACACGCCGCGCTTGACATTTATTGCTACCTCTTGGCGTGATTCTGTCACATTCACTTTGACTACAAGTTCGACATTTATTTTCTATCATCTTCGCACCCGAACCACCCCTTGTGTTGAGTGTCGTGAATCTCCTTGACATTCAGATATCGGTTCCATTCCATCATGGATGTCCAGATGGATGTTGTCACTGGTGCCTTCCATCTTTAGGCCCAATTTACCAATCAGAAGTCTACCCACCTTCAAATATCCGGCTGTCCTACACTACTCCTGTCCTGATGAAGACCCGCTTTTGACCTCTTCAACTTAGGCTGTTTGTTAGGGTCAAAACGTCGACGGTTTTTTGTCCATTCATATCTGAGAATGCCCTTCTAGCACAGAGGTTACAGAATTATTAAGCTAAGGGCGATTATTAGTTTTGAATTCGAAATTGGACCTGTTTATGTTGTAAATATATGTACAGCTTTATGTCACCCTGTTGTTTACACAGATTCTGTCACTTCTGCACCATACCCACTATGTCACTTTGCTCACTCCCACATGCGCCGTTTTTACCAATTGAATTACCGGACAGCCTTGCTGACTATTTTGATTAGGCGTGGTAATTGTTAACCCATTGTATGAATAGGTAAATAACAAATAGTAAAAATATTTTGCTCATTTTCTTTGATAACAATATTCTTCTCTGTGTGTTTCTTGTACATTTAATCACCTTTTTTTTTAAATATATAGAGTTACAAAGAAATTGCTGTCTGCCCGACAGAACCAATTGTTGTTTATGGGTGTGTAGGGGGCTATGGGGCCTTCCTTTCTTCACCTCATCTTTTGGGGTTGCTTGTGTGTCTGTTTGGTGCCCTTGGACATGTCCTGTTGGGACTTCGTCTTCTCGTGTTCACTGCGTTCACTGGCTCCCTTTTTTTTGGCATGTTCCCTCCCCCCCTCTTTTGGCAGCCTCTGTTGTTTTTTTGTTTGGCATGTTCTCCCCCTTCCTTGTTCGCTCGAGGGGTAGGGGCTCCTGGTGTGTACTGGATGAACTCTATGGGTTGTCTTTCTCTTCGTCTTGGTTGTTTCCCGTTTGTTTTTGGTGGGTACAATCTTGCTATGGTGGGGTGCTTCCTGTCAGGGTGCTCCGACTGTTGTCTCCTGCGGTGCTCCGTTTTGCTTCCCTTGGGTTGCTGCCTTTGGTGTGGTTCCCTGGGTGTGCTTGAGGGTTTTGGAAGGCCAGGTTTCTTCTTTAGTATTCTCCACTTTGTCATTAATGGGATGAGGACAGGAGGGACCTGGGGGGTAAATCTCTAGTACTTACCCATAATCTTCATTACTCCGGGTCCTGTTATCCCCGTCCCATTCATTATGCCCCACCTTCCCTCCCGGCTGGGTAAGTACTGCTTGTGTATTCCCAGTGGGAGGGGCTGGTGTTAGGGTCCCAGCATTCCTCTGTTCTCTTTTTCTGTCAGGAGATGATTATCTCTGCTTTGTCATGAATGAGACGAGGACCACGGGACCCGGAGTAATGAAGATTACCCGTAAATAATAGAGCATGTGTTAACTCAGCTGTTCATTAAAGTCAGACCTATCGGCTTTGCCAATTCTTGTTTTTCTTCTGTCCTCTCCCTTTCTGTGTCTGTGGAAACAGAGAGGAAGGGGAAGATAGTGTCTACTATGCAGGTGCATAAATGGTGCAGGAGTTTGTCTCTTTATTTGTTATCAATAGATTCCATTGGAGGCTGCTGTGAGCATGCTTTGAGGCCTAGTTTTTTATCTCCCAAAGAAGCAGCCTTTTGGTCTTTGAGAAAAGGTTGGATGGTGAAGGGAGATGTCTCTTACATTCAGAGAGAACTGCCCTTTTTAGGTCTGGTGTTAGCCAAGACCTTTTGATTTTTCTGAAATATGTATAATATACTTATATATGGGGGCTTTCAGCCAGCTCTCTCCATCCTTTGGTCTGTTGCTGTGCCATTCACATTTTGGTTCCACCCACTACAGTACATAGCATGGGGCAGTGGACCAGCCTGCTTAAGCCACTGGTTAACTTCACTTTGATTGACTGCATTTTGCACATCCGCACATAAGCTGGTTCCCTTCAGTGCCATTGTTTTTACTTTATAATTACTTTCGTATTGCCTTTGCGTTTAGAGCCCTATGTTATGGCTGGGCACTTTTGATAGACATTTCATCTATATCAGATCTCATCTCCTGCCAATGAGCTAAGCTGGCAGAGTGAGAGGCAACTACATATGAAGACAAGAAGCATACAGCTAGTATGGCAGAGACAGGCACTAAAATAGAAGAGTGAGAGAATGTCAAAGAAGGGGTGAGATAATAAACAGGGAGATAGAGAACACTTTAGAATCAGAGTATTATTGGAAAATCTCAAGCTATGAGAAGTGGGCCTAGAAATATGCAAGAGAAAGAGCACAATACATACAGATATGCTGAGCTACAGACATAATGATGTAAAGAACAGGAGACGGGCAGTCATAGAATGAGATTTAAAATGACAGGCACGCATATTAAGCCCCCTCCCACACACACAGAGAAAACGTGTGAGTCAAACAGGTAAATAAACCAAGAGCGTGAGACAGACAGATGGCAAGTAAATAACCACACTGTTATATCCTGCTTATTTAAGTATATGCATCCCAGTTTACCTATCTCCCTGCTGCTCAGCCAGTGTGACTGTTGGGAGTGGAATGTTGGTGTGACTGTGATGCTTGCAATGTTTGGGTGCCTGTGTGGATGAGTGGTGAAGTTGGGAGATGGGCTGAGCAGCAGGCAGGCTACTCCTAGTGGGGCTGTACTATAAGGACTAACAGGCTGAATGGCAGATGTACATGGAAACCAAATTATTGTACTGGAATGCCATCTTGCACCCTGATTATAATAAAGGAACTTATAAAATACAACTCAGCTACGTCTGGTAAGATACATCACACACTGTAGATGTCAGCAGGGAAACATGCACATTAACCTACAAAGAAATATCGGAATATACACTGGGAAATAGGTTAACCAACCAAAAGACATAAGAAGATTGTAATACACTTTACAACGAAGAGTGGGCTAAATAGTGAGAGAAAGATGCAGGTAGAGTGAGAGGAAGAGAGAGAACCCAGAAAGACAGATAATATAGGACTTTGACAATTAGGCAGCTAGGGGATTGGGTCAGTTACCTCCTAAATGTAGTGTGCGCAGCGTAAAAGAGAACATAACTTGATGGAAATGGATGTTTATTTTCCTAATATACAATTCAAATTTCCTGATAAAACTTCAATATTTATAATGAGAATTCGAATATGGCACTTATACCTGTTTGCTGCCACTTCTTTTGTGTACATGGAATATTACTACGACGACTCCAACTATGAAAATCACAGATATTGGTATGCCTGTTGCAAGTCCAATTACAGCACTCTAAAAAAATAATAGGAAACAAACTTGTTACTGCACTTTCCGTGTTCTTTTAACCATCTAGAAACACCAGCGATGATTGCGTGGACAATTGTTGATGCTTAAACACTTTCAAGACTGCAACTCACACCACAGTGTCAGGTATTAAACAATTTCCTGTACTATTCTAAAAGCAACACTGTCATCTGTCCATGAGATAAACTGATGACAATATGTAATTAGTATATTAACATGTAAACATGTATAATCAACATCTCTCCGCCCATGTCGAAAATAATGGCAGCCTGGACCTCTTTCAATCTGGTTTTAGGCCCAGCTACAGTACGGAGTTGGCCCTTCTGGAGGTCACGGATAACATCAGAAATACCTTAGACCAGAGGTCTTCAAACTTTTTGATGCCGGGACCCCCCTGTCAAAAGTTTTAGGCGTAAGGACCCCCTCCTCATCATTGCCAACTATCCAGCGGCGGTCGGTCAGGTAAGCGTGGTGGAGCGGAGTAGGGCGCGGTAGGGATGGAACCAGACAGATGACGGAAGAAATAGGTATTATTCCTTTATTTAATTATACCTATTCCGTTGTTTGTCAACTTCCCCGCCCACCCCACCTCGCTTACCTGAGCTGGCCGCTGCAGCAACTATCGACAACCATAAATGCCCCCTGTTCCCACAGCAAATCATTTTTACATTGGGGAAATAAATTAAACTATGTTTAGCAAACCAAAGGTCAATCATGAGGGGGGGTTTCCTCTTTCAATGTGTGCTGCAGAATGCAGCATACATGGAAAGAGTAAAAAACGGGGAGAAATGAAAACATTTCTCCTCATTACGCCTGCTGTGGGAAGGCATAAGGTTTTGGCGCTGCCACAGTTTTACATGGTTTTCAAATCTGGGGCAGCGTCAAAATCCATGGGTGTTGCGTGGGAACACCCACTGCAATGCCCATGGAATGCCTACTTGACATAGAGTAAGGCAACGCAGCGACTCGCGCTGCTTTGTCTTACTCCATATCTATAAGGCCATGCAAAGCCACGCAGGGTGACTTTGCCTCGCCTCATAGATATGATTGAAACGCTCGTGCCACCTAAGCTTAAAAAAAAAAAGACACTCCGGCAGCACAAGCCTCTCATAAATCAGCTCCAAAGTAATATCAGACCATAAGTAATGCATTTACTTTTTTTGCATAACAGTCCCTCAACTCCTCCTCGGGGTACTAAGCGCTCTGTAAATACAGTTATGATTAAAAGCACCCACTTCACATCTCAGTTGATAAACACCAGGCAAAAAAACAAAAACACATCTTTGCCCTCACAATGCTTGGAGCGATTCGAACAACTAAAGCCAGAACCCCTCCCAAGCATCCTTTACATATGCAGATTAACTTCTAGCACACATTTGCTTTTCATTCAGGCAAGCAGGCACCCTGGAAAGAAGGCTTGTTAGAGGGATTGTTTAACCTGTCTGCTTGGCCTCTTCCTTTTACAGCACATGAGAGTCAAGTTACTTCAGCTGAAGTGTTTTAACGATCGTGGTGTTTTTGTCCAAAGGAAGCGCATATGTTTTGTATAGGCACAAGTTAGGCCTGGAAATGCGCGACCCCCTTCCCAGGACTCCATGGCCCCCCTGTGGGTCGCGCCCCACAGATTGAAGACCTCTGCCTTAGACAGTGGCGACTCTACAATTCTCGTGCGGGTGGACCTTTCTGCTGCGTTGGACACAGTGTCACACCAGATCTTGCTCAGGAGATTGGAGGAGACTGGACTTAGAGGACCTGCCCTTCAGTGGATGACTAGCTTCCTGTCCTCCTGTACTCAGACTGTCATTCTAGGACCTTTTCGGTCTAAGAACATGGAATTGACCAAGGGTGTGCCTCAAGGCTCATGTTTGAGCCCTACATTGTTTAACATCTATAGAGCCCCCTTGGCCAACCTCCTTAGGTCCTGCGGCTTCTTGCCCGTTTCTTATGCGGATGACACCCAGTTTCTCTTCTCTTTTAACAAATCTTCCTCGTTGGCTCAGTCCACCTTTTCAGAGGGAATGACTGAAATTGCCTTCTGGATGAAGAGCAATTTTCTCCAACTTAACGCAGGTAAGACGGAGATTATGCTCTTCGGGGACGCTCCGGTTCTATGGTCCCCAGACTGGTGGCCTGTAGCCCTTGGCAGGCACCCCTCCTAGCCCTAAAGACCTAGTCAAAAACTTGGGCATTCGCCTTGATTGTGCCTTAATATTAAAAGAGCCTGCTGCCCACACTGCTAGCACCTGCTTTTATGTGTTGAGTTTGCTTAGACGTGTCTTCCCCTTTTTGCCAGATCATACCCGCAAAACTCTCATTCAGGCCATGGTCATGAGCCACCTCGACTACTGTAATGCTCTCCTTGTCTCAGCGAATGAGTCATCTCTCAGTAGATTGCAGGTGGTCCAGAACACTGCAGCGTGATTGGTTACCAATGCCCCTTTTAAAACTTCCTCCCTTCCCCTTCTCCACTGGCTCCATTGTCACCCAATCTGCAAGCGTATGAAATTCAAAATCTGTTGTATTGTCCGCAAAGCCTTGTATAACAAATATCCACTATACATTTCTAAGAAACTTAAGCCTTACTTTCCTTCCAGGACCCTTAGATCAGGAAGCAAATCTCTTCTTTCAGTTCCCAGGGTGAGGAAAACGAGACTAGGTGGGAAATCTTTCTCCTACCTTGCTCCCCTGTACTGGAACCAGCTTCCTATACACATGAGACAATGCCCCGACTATCCACACTTCAGTAAACTACTTAAGACTACCTTGTTCTAAAAATCTTTCATCAGCCTGCACAGTAGCTCCGTCCAAAGCACAGAGATACCCCTTCGGGGGTAATTCAGGCGCTATAATAAAACCCACAAATAAATAAAAACAACCTGAAATAAGTTTGGGGTTTTACATCAAATTTGAAACTTTGATGCTTTTACCCATTTTCTAAACCACTCAAGAATTTGAATGTTCGATTTTTTTTTTCCAGATATAAAAATACCTTACTAGCTTGGGGTACCTTAGTTTAAATATCAAAAGTGACATATTCACCATGTGCAAGAGGAGTGTAAGAATTACATAGTAACATAGCTTTTGATGCATCCAATAGCTACCATTGCAGGGTAGAATGCTCTGCAACCACACAAAGGACTGACTGAATACATTGATGTTTGATTTCGATTGTAGAATTCCTCAAAAGAACTCTACTTAATTTGCTCCGGTTTTCAGAAGAGAGTTCAATAAGGATTCTGGAAAAATGGAGAAAGCTGCATTTTTGAATTGTTAGCCCATTCAAAGTCTGTCAGTTGCACTTCCTCGACCACTAAATGCGAATACCACTCATTGCTCCAAAACATTGTCGGTCCAGTGCAACATCATGCTGGTTCTCCACTCTGTCAAGCAATTCCAATATAATAATGCCAATTGTGCGAATGATGACGAAACTCATGATCAAAACTAAGGGGCTGATTACGATGACAGTAGGACCGCCACCGACAGCCCGTCGGTGGTGGTCCGTCTGCCATTGTACTGATGATTCCCACCTGCCACATTAGGATGGCAGGCAGATGGGTGGTGGTCAGAGAGACCAACCATCAAGGTGGCAGTCGGACCGTCAAAGGGATCTTGAATCCCTACAATGGTGGTGGTGCCTGCCAGGAACCTCCATCGGGATTATGACGTCCCTCCCCACTGGCTGTAAGGCTGGCGGAAAGGGACATTGGGGGCCTGTAGTGGGCCCCCCTTTTCCCCTGGCCATCAGTTCTGGCAGGCACCTATGGTGCCCCCCTACATGCCCCTGCACCATGTGGCAGGCACCGCATGGTGCCTGCCAATTAGTGCAGGGATCTGTACAGGGCGCCTTGCAGACGGTTTAACCGTAATACCTAAGGCAGGACCGCCAACGGCTATTTGGTCGGTCCCGTTCCTAATGGCATGGCAGTTGGATGGATGTCTGACCACAATCCTAATCAGGCCCTCAATTCGGTGGGCCTGATCCTCTTTTTTATTTGAAATCTGCGGCCACTGGTTTTTGATCTCGTGTGAGTGGATATTACCAAGAGTTTGGAATTCACAAAACGTTTTCGAGCATGTGCCTGGGAACCTGTACCAGTCCCAGCTTTCCAGGGATCATCCTGGAAAACCTTTTGTGATTTCCATTCACTCTACATCCCTGGAAAGGGAATGAACTCCTGCCCTTAGCAGGAGTAAATCTCTGACCATTTCCAGAACGTGAAGGACCCAGAAAATGGTTTTGGATACTAACAAAAGTGTACATTTGCAACTGTTCGTAAACTTCCAAAGCATTCCCACACTGCTGCGCCTACAACCCCCTCTAACAAGAATTTTACTTACATGGAAACATCGATGTGAGTAAATGTTTTTACAACGGTAAAACTAATATTTGTTTATTACACACATAAAGAGACTTTTTTTGTACATGTAATTCAAGACTTGCACACGTAAACAGTTTTGTTAATGAGGCCCAGTATTCAAATATATATGATTAAGAATCTGACCTGCGACTGAACCACTGAATCTGAAGTTCCAAAGAGGAGCGTTGTCTGAAAAGTAAAACATATATTGAATCATATACAGTTGTTCATTTTTAAAGTTACATGAAGATGTATATTAAAAGATATTTTTTTAGAAAATGTCAATGTTCAAAATATGAAGATAAACTATCCTGTATTATGATTATGGTTGCTATTATAATTATTGTTATCATTATGACTAGCTGGTATTGAAAATGTACATCTCTTACTTTCTTTTAAAATAATACATATATCAGATGTGCACAAAGAGACTAAAATACTGTCAAGTAAAACAATAAAGGCTAGCGAGTACAACATGTTTGCTACACAGATATTAGTTAGCAGAGTTTTAAACTTGGACATATACATAATCATATAGTTGTCAACATTGTCCACACTCTTCTCAATAGCGTTCTATTACCAAGTATAAATTTGGTGATCAAATGTATGTATTTAAGAGGGTTACCTGTACTTCTCCCGGTTTACTTGTGGTTTCAATATTTGCTGTTATCTAGAAAGAAAAACAGTAAATTCGATTGTAAAGTAAAACGCACTAAATTATATAACATTTTAGAAAATGTCAACGTCCAATATATGAATTTAACTATCTTGTATTATTATTATTGCTGCTACTATTATTGTAAAGAATCAGTGCTATAAATACACACAACTTTAATTCAAAGAATACAAAATGCATATTGGGTTAGTACAAAAAGATGATGATAGAAACTAGAACTTAATAGAAGGATACTACAAATTAGGTTCATCAATGATATGTGTTAACAAAGTTTCACAAAATGACTCACCAGGACCAGACCATTTAATCGTGTAGTAATCACTATAATAAAAATAAAAAAATGGAGTATTTTTCCAAACAGTAGCAATGCACAAGGGCCACTCAAGAGCATAGTGCAGATGGAAGAGTTTTACTGAAGGTCTCACTATTAATCCTCACTTACGTGATGAATGTATCGCCTCTAACTCCAAAACCACTCTCTAAAATACTTTTAGTGTTTGAACGACCCCTATTGAGCACATATGCAATGGAGTAAGTGAAAATTGTTATGCTTCCTGTCATCTTAATGGCAAGATCACTGTGAAGATAATCAATCTCAAGTATGTGATTTTTGTGCTTGCAAGATCTGTTCAGGAGGGCTCACCACAAATTCTACAAGAAGTGAAGCCCTATACAATTGCAGCTTGTCATGCTCTTCTTTGTGCGCTTGTGGAATTTAAATTTGCGGTGTACTGCCATGCAATCCTCCTACCGCTTGCATACACCAGCTGTGTAATCAAAAATTCAGAAGAATGTCAATTTATAAGTATGGGGCCAGATGTGCGAAAATTTAATTTGCAAAAAGTGGTCACAAAATTATGTGCTAACTTTTGGCAAATCAAATGAGATTTTGCAAACCAACCCATGTACTAATACGTTGGTTCCCAAAATTACTATTTGGAGTGGGTTGTAATCCAACCTACCTCATTACTAGTCATGAAGTAAGTCGCAAATTGCGACCCACTCTAATTAGATGACATCACAGGAAGGTTTGCCTGTTGGGTTCAGCATATCAATATGCCTGTGATCACATTTGAATAAAAGGCTTTTTAAAATTAAATGCAGCCCATTTTATTTAGAGGAAAAGATTCGGCATTTAAGAAAAAGTTTACATTTATATAAAAAAAATTGGTTTAAGAGAGGGCAATGGTCCCCTTGGATAGTCATGAAAAGTTGATTGGTTTTGATGCCGAATAAATAATGCACTTCAATGTCTATTTATAGTTGCAGACCACACCTATGGGAAGCAAGTGCATGGTAAGTGGAAATACTAGTCATTGTAGTTCCTTTTGGAAAAAGGTTTTTACCATCCATCACTAAACAAACAACAATGATACAGCACGGGCAGCAGCAGCATAAGCTTCCCTAACACTAATAATATGTTCACGTCAGGTAGCATCAGTTGTGCAAGTTACCTTCACACATCAAGAAGAGGTAAACACAGCAGCTGCTGTGCATACTTCCTTACAAGCATAACAGGCATAGCATGTGCATCAGCAGAGTCAGTTCCCATACAGATAGAAAACCATTGCCGCATAGGCAGCAGCAGTGCATGCTTTATCACACACATTTTGAACAGGTACATCATGTGTAATACTAATATAAGCTTCATTAATTGTTTGCTTTAATTTTTATAAGTGCCTTATGTAGTGTGGCAATGTGTGTTATTGTGAGGGGAGACTGACACAGGGAGAGTTGCAGCTGGAGGGAAGTGGAAAATAGTAAACAGGAAGACACTTAGAATGTTTTTTGAGAGAACCTTGGTCCTTTTAGTTCACAGAGGATAGCATGAAAGATGTGCTGTCAGCATCCACTGCAAATATCTGTGTGCACATGATATCATAGATAAAACATCATTAAAATATATTTTGTCCTATTAAGGATGCATCACACTGGGTCCATGATACAAATGTCCTATGCTCCTATTAAAATACTCAAGCACTCTATTCTGGTCAAACAAACATAAATTTGAAAAGAACAAGGTTGAATTTTGGGATATATCAAAAACAACCAACTTCGGCTTTTTACATCTGTGGTTCATTGTGAAGTTAGAATGTTGGAAAAGAAGGGCGGGGTTGCATTGTCGGAAGTCTACCACTGTATCACCTAGTAGTAAGCAGTGGCTTAACTCTCACTTGCCAGTATGACTGTCCATGGGTGGAGTAGAATTTCAATGGTGAATGTGCACTCATAGGTGGGTGATGGAGCAGTCCTAGAAAGCATAAAAGAGGAACTGGTAAGCCCATTCCAGGCAGGGGTGATGGGAGTGAGAAATGTATGCATACTACTTAGGTACTAAGGTTATTTCCATTATGATATGGAATATGAGAAGTCTTAATTACCCCCCAAAAAGGTGACGAGTAGGCTCTTTTTTAAGACGAAATAGGGTAAAATATTGCTCTCATTCTGCAAAAGAGTATATCTGTCAATGAAAGCAAGAAGGTTCCTAAGAAATGGAGAAGACAATTCCACCATGTATCTTAAACATAGCTGAACTAACTATAACGGGGGAATTTCTATGGTTTTGTACGAGTGAAATGTCCAACTAACTATAACGTCCCTGAAACCTATGGTTTTTTCAGTGAATTTCTAAAGTTTTTTAAATGCTAATTTCTAACTATAACGTGCCTGAAACCTATGGTTTTTTTCAGTGAATTTCAATGGTTTTTGAAATGCTAATTTCTAACTATAACGTGCCTGAAACCTATAGTTTTTTCAGTGAATTTAAATGTTTTTTTAAATGCTAATTTCTAACTATGCCTACAAAGTTAGGACATGTGAAGAAAGAGGAAGAAAAGCGCAGCAAGAAGCAAGACAAATGCAGAAAGAGGCAACAGAAGTCCAGAAAGACGAAGAAAAGTGCAGGAAGAAGCAAGAGATGTGCAGAAAGAACCAACAGAGGAGCAGAAAGTCCTCCTGTGCCCCCAACTTTTTAGTGACGGGTACTGGTGGTAACTGACTCTGAATAACCAGGACTGGAGCCAGTGCTCTGCTAAAGACACTTAGAATACAGTGAAAACACCTACATACACTAGGGAACACTATGCGTTGGGGTACCCCTGTAATGAGCATGACCTCCTCTGTATTTGCCATGAGTTAGTGCCTAGGTCATGCACGACTTGAACGATGCACTGGATGAGCTGTGCTCCGTGATTCCGCACGCACACAGTCCCTCTGTGCGCAAACTCTTGGCCACTCTTCTGCTGGCCAAGAACTACAACCTGATGCAGGCTCTGAAGGAGATGTGCAGGCTGGTGGCCTACTTGAACCAGGGCCAGGCGCTGGGCGCTGCTGCCGCCCTGCCTGCCTCGGCCGTTCCTGCCACCCTGCACCCGGCACTGGGTGCCTACGAGCAGGCTGCGGCGGTGGGCTACCCATTCACCACCGGCCTGCCAACCTCCGGGTCCTGCCCAGACAATTGCACCCTCCTCAGCAGCGTCTCGGCCAGCCTCTGCAAGCAGCGTACGGATAAGCCCTGAGGGGATGGGGCTTAGAGGGGAAGGCGCGGGCACTGACCACTGGAAAGGTGCACAGACCGGGACTGGGGGCACGGGAGGCACGGGGTCTGGGTATGAGACATGCACGTGAAGGTACACCATGTCGAACAAGGGCTAGGGAAAATGTGGGTACTTAGTGCTTAGAGAGACGCACAGATATGTCTTTATCGGGACCATGTCATGAGGGGCAGTGGGAGAAGTTTACAATGAGCAGATGTGCCAACATTGTGGTGCACCCTAACCTGAGACTTTCAAGTAAGGAAAAGGGACTTAGAGAAGGGAGAAAATGGAAACAAAAGTTTAAGGCATGTAACTTTATGTAGGGCCCGTGGCTCGACAACTCAGGAGCTAATAGGAAAGGGCAAATGTTGATAAGTCACCCAGGGCTGGCGGTGAACCAGGCGCCAAAGCCGGCACTTTTTAAAGTTTGACTGTTGGACTTGGCCCTTTTTGCAGGGTCATCCCTAAACTTTTTTTGCCTTCCTCCTGTATTTTTCCTGACCTGTTGTTGGCTGTTCTATGACTCTGGGCACCTTACCACTGCTGACCAGTGCTAAGGTGCATATGCTCTCCCTATGGTAAAATGTTGATGTTCATTGGATTCCATGTTTGGCTTATTTGGTTTACTATCAGCCCCTAGTAAAGTGCACCAGGAGTGCCAGGGCTTGTAAATACAAATGCTGCTGGTGGGCTTGCAGCACTGGTTGCGCCACCCACAGAAGCGGCCTAGTAAAATATGTCTAAGGGTCTGCCACCGCAGAACCTGCGTGCAGTCTAGTACTGTCACGCTGATTGCGCAAGTGCACCTACTTGCCAGTCCCTAAATCTTCCCTTAACTACATATTAGTCACCCCTCTGGTAGGCCCAAGGGCAGGGTGCATTTTAGGCATAAGGTAGGACATGCCCTGGTGTGTGTGGCATGTCCTAATAGTGAATTACAGCCATTTTCGTTTTTCACTATTGAAGACTACCTGCTCTCCATAGGCCAGAATGAGCTGCTGGAATTACTACACGCTGTAATCCCAGCGGACTCATAGAGCATGGTAGAAAGTCAAGTTTAGTATGCCTGAACTCAGAATAATAAAATACTTCTTTTAGTAAAGTTTATTTTAATATCCTGTGTTTGGAAATACTACTTTTAGAAAGTTAGTATTTACTTGCTTAGCCATTTCAGTCCGCCTCTGCTTTGTGTGTGTGTGTGCTGCCTAGTTTCAGTGAGAGGCAGGGCTGGGGAATTCCAGGAGACAGGCTGGCTGCCAGGTGGTGGGTAGAGAGATTACACCAGGATGGGTGGGAGGAGTGCACCTTGACTCTGAATAGACCTGTGCTCTGCCATCACAATGCTGGCTCCGCCCCCTGTGGAGCGGCTGATGTCTCTGCCCTTTGCGCTGAAAGGAAAGAGCAGAGTCACCACAACAAAGTGCTCCAGAACCGGACTGAACCAGGCACAGGCCACCTGGCGACAAAGAACAAAAGAAACGTGCTATAAAAGAAGGAGCCCTGCTCCTAAGAAATCAGATCCTGTTTGCGCCAAGAAGAACCTCTGCCCGAAGAGAAGGACCTGGGAAAGCTGCATGGAGGAGTACTGTCTCTAAGCCTGAGAGACTGGCCTGTGGTGGGTGCCTTGCTGCTGAAGGAGAGGAGGAAAAGACTGAGAAAGACTTTGAATTCAACTTGTGCTTTTAAAACAATCTCCAAGGGCTTGCTTGTGAACTTGCCCCCTGAACTGCGCCCCAGGAACAGTGGGCGCTACCCCTCCCTGGAAGAAGAGGAAGCTGCTGTGGGTGGATTGCTAACGCTGACCCCAGAGAACCTGTGTGCCCCCATCTCGCTGAGCAACGCGACTCCTGAATCGACTGTGCTGCTGTGAGCACCGTGAAGGCCTGCCCTGCCTGGCTGAAACAAAGTGAACAACTGCCCCCTCGAGCCGGAGCTCGCAACGTAAGGAGAGACTGCCTGTGTCCAAGCGCCGAGCCTCTGTGACCCCAGGCCGTAGAAACCACTGTGAGGACCGGCGGCGCACTGGTTCGCCGATTCTGGACGAAGCCGACAGCGCGCCGCGCTGAAAAATCACCCCCGAGCTGCCCCTCTTGCTTCCAACATCGAGGTGTGCTGAGACGTCCTGAGGCGCACCACGAAGCATCGCCGTCCACTGACCAGCGGGACTGCAACGCGATGCGGGACGCCCCTGCCAAGGACTGCGTAGGCCGCCACAAACTTTGCCCCCAAGAAGAAGGTACTGTGAGCCCCAAGCGCTCCTGTACGATGCGTACTTTGCTGTGTACGGTCCGTACGGCGCTGTCGTCCCGCTACGCTACTCACGCGGGAAGCGTGAGTCCTGGTGCGGTTCGCTCCAAGCACGTGCGACGCGTCCCTGCGCCTGTACGGCCCGTACCGCTTTAAAGAACTAGACGCTGCTCACGCGGGAAGCGTGAAGAGTGGCAAGAGGCATACCGGACTCGTACGACGCGTACCTACGAAGGTACGGCCCGTACGGCTTGAGTCCCAGTACGCATGCTCACGCGGGAAGCGTGAGAAACGACATGAAGCGTTCTAACACTGGTATGAAGCGTACGGAGGGCCCTACGAAGCGCACAGACCCCCAAAGAGTGCAGATTGCACCAAAAGTGACCATTTTAAGAACTGTGGCCTCATGAAAAGTGATAGCAAGTAACTAGAACCTCATTCTAAAGTGAAAGACTGTATTTGAAGCCTGCCTAAAGAGTTTTACATAAAGAACTTTATATTTTTACAGAATACAGTCTGGTTGTCTCTGTGTGGTGGGTTGGTGGTTATTGTGGGACGCCTTAAATGCTTAACCTAATGCCCTCTGGAATCTATCCTGACTGCTCGCGCCACGTTACCTAGAGGGTGAGCAGGGGTTATTTTCTAAGAGTAATCCTTCGCCCTGACTTAGAGGAAAGGGTCCCTGCTTGTCGCAAGCGCATACCTGCGCCAACCAGAGACTCCGGATTCTAACATTGACTATGACCTAGACTGTGGCCTGCTGCTCAGCCCTCCCAAGCACACCGCCCCTCAGTGCAACCCTCGGCCCAGGGAAGACCGGGTACCCACAGGGACTTCTGCACAGACGCTTGTGTCCTCCCTTCCCTACTTGAACTGAACTGCCACTACACCTCAGCGAAACACCGGGTTCGTGAATATGTTTGTTTTGTATCTTCCTGAATGGCGAGCAGCACTTAGGGAAATGCTCTAGAAGAACTGTTTGATTATATATATGTCAAAAACAAAACCGGGCTCAGTTGAATTGAGTGTCTGGATTTGTAGCTCGAGAAAAGTACTGTATTTTAAAAGAAACCGAAAAAAACATGCACTTGCTTTTTTGATTCAGAATGAAGAGAAGCCGAGAAATAGACCTAAGTAAAAGACAAAAAGTGAACTAAGCGAAAATGATACGACTTGTATTTTTTATTATCTCACCCTTTGATCTGGTGATACTGAACAAAGTTTTGGAGAGAGTGATTTAAAAAAATAGAGTGGATGGAAGTTTTTTTTAAAGAAAGTATTTATGTGTACCGTGCTACTTTAAGTATGCAATGACGTGTGTATGATAATTAAGATTATTTATTTATATATTCCTCGGGCGCCATGAAAAGAGCAGCACTTATCAGTTGCAAGGACCACTGGTCTCGTGTGCATTTTTTTAACGCCCTCGAACACACTCTTCGTCGATTACTTTACATTGAGTGCCAAGTGTTTCTTTGCCAACAGATTACACCTGGTCGCGGGACGCTTAAAGGGTTGCTTGGTTTGTGAATGGTCGCCTGGGTGAATCTACTCTGTATTTTAAATTGAGCTTTAATAAATTGCTTAAATCCAAAAAAGTAGAGAAACAAGTTTATTTTGCCACCCTCTAAATTAAACAATCTCTTCTTAAAAATGAATGCAATTGACGCTGATGGCATTGACATTTTTTTCATTTGCCGCTGTAGAAAATGGTTTACCAGGAGCAATTCTAAAATATATGCTGTTGATGTGTTTCTTTTTTTGACCAGGAAATTTAGCTACACATTGGATGGTGACATTTATGGGAAAATTTAGATTTTCTTTTACGCTTGCTAAAAGAACACGTGCCTTGGGATTTTAATACCCTAATTTGTTCTGAGTGAAATTGCATTCTTGCAAAGTGCAATATACATTTTTATTGTTGTTGTTGTTTTCCAAAATGTAGAACATGAACTGAAGTACGTTTGCCCTGCCCAAACACCACACTACCCTAAACCCTGAAACACCACCCCCAGCCCAACCCCCTTCACTGCCTGACCACCACTGCACTAAGCCCTGAAACACCACCTCCGGCATGACCCCCTACACTGCCCGAACAACACTGCACTGCCCTAAAACCTGAAACATCACCCCAGCACTACCCCCTACACTGCCCGAACAAAACACCTCCCCCAGCACGACCCCCCCTACACTGCCCGAACACCACTGCACTGCCCTAAACCCTCAAACACCACCCCCAGCACGACCCCCTACACTGCCCGAACACCACTGCACAGCCCTAATCTCTGAAGCACTATTCCCAGCACGACCCCTACACTAACCGAACACCACTGCACTGCCCTAAACCCTGAAACACCACGCCCATTACAACCCCCTACACTGCCTGAACAGCACTGTACTAAACCCTGAAACACCACCACCAGCACGACCCCCTACACTGCCCGAACACCCCTGCACTACCCTAAACCCTGAAACACCACCCCAGCAGGAACCCCTACAATGCCCGAACACCACAGCACTACCCTAAACCCTAAAACACCACCCCCAGCACGACCCCCTACAGTGCCCGAACACAACTGCCCTGCCCTAAACCCTAAAGCACCACCCCCAGCATGACCCCCTACACTGCCTGATCACCACTGCACTGCCCTAAACCCTAAAACACCACCCAGCATGACCCCTACACAGCCTGAAGACCACTGCACTGCCCTAAACCCTGAAACACCACCTCCTGCATGACCCCCTACACTGCCCAAATACCACTGCACTGCCCTAAACGCTAAAACACTAGCCTCCGCATGACCCCGAACACCACTGCACTGCCCTAAACCCTAAAACACCTCTCTCAACACAACCCCCTACACTGCCTGAACACCACTGCACTGAACCCTAAAACACCACCCCCAGCACGACCCCCTACACTGCCCGAACAAAACACCACCCCCAGCACGACTCCCTACACTGCCTGAACACCACTGCATTGACCTAAACCTTGAAACACTACTCCCAGCACAACCCCCTACACTGCCCGAACACCACTGCACTGCCCTAAACACAGAATCACCACCCCCAGCACATCCCCCCTACACTGCCTGACCACCACTGCACTAAACCCTGAAACACCAACCCGGCATGACCCCCTACACTGCCCGAACACCACTGCACTGCCTTAAATCCTGAAACACTACCCCCAGCACGACCCCTACACTGCCCGAACAAAACACCACCCCCAGCACGGCCCCCCTACACTGCCCGAACACCACTGCACTGCCCTAAACCCTGAAACACCACCCCCAGCCAGACACCCTACACTGCCCGAACAAAACACCACCCCCAGCATGACCCCCTACAATGCACAAACACCACTGCACTGCCATAAACCCTGAAACACAACCCCCAGCATGACCCCCTACACTGCCCAAAAACCACTGCACTGCCCTAAACCCTGACACACTACCCCCAGCACGACCCCCTACACTACCCAAACAACACTGCACTACCCTAAACCACTACCCCAGCACGACCCCCTACACTGCTCGAACACCACTGCAATACCCTAAAGCCTAAAACACTACCCCAGCATGACTCCCTACACTACCCAAAGACCACTGCACTACCCTAAACCCTAAAACACTACCCCCAGGACGACCCCCTACACCACCCAAAGACCACTGCACTACCCTAAACCCTAAAACACTACCCCATCAAGATCCCCTACACTACCCAAACACCACTGCACAACCCTGAACCTTAAAACACAACCCCCAGCACAACACCCTACACAACCCAAAGAACACTGCACTACCCTGAAGCCTAAAACACTACCCCTCACATGACCCCTTACACTAACCAAAGACCACTGCACTACCCCAAACCCTAAAACACTACCCCAGCACGACCCGCTACACTACACAAACATCACTGCACTACCTTAAACCCTAGAGCACTACCCCCAGCACAGCCCCCTCCACTACCCAAACACCACTCCACTACCCTAAACCCTAAACCACTACCCCCAGCAATACCCCCTACACTACCCAAACACCACTGCACTACCCTAACCCCTAAAATACTACCCCCAGCAGAACCCCCTACAGTACCCAAACACCAATGCACTACCCTAAAACCTAAAACACTATCCCCTGCAGTACCCCATACACTACAAAAACACCACTGCACTACCCTAAACCACTAACCCCAGCACGACCCCTACACTACCCAAACACCACTACACTACCCTTAACCCTAAAACACTACTACCAGCATGACCCCCTACACTACCCAAACATCACTGCACAACCCTAAACCCTAAATCTACCCACAGCATGACCCCCTACACTACCTGAACACCACTGCACTACCATAAACCCTAAATCTAAGCCCCCAGCATGACCCCCTACATTACCCGAACACAACTGCACTACCCTAAAACCTAAAACACTACCACCAACACAACCCCTACACTGCCCGAACACCAGTGCACTGCACTAAACCCTGAAACACCATCCCCAGCATGACCCCTACACTGCCCGAACACCACTGCACTGCCCTAAACCCTAAAACACCATCCCCCCACACGACCCCCTACACTGCCCGAACACCACTGTACTGCCCTAAACCCTAAAACACCACCCCTGTACGACCCCCTACACTTCCCGAACACTACTGCACTGCCCTAAACCCTAAAACCCCAAACCCAACACAACCCCCTACACTTCCCGAACAACACTGCACTGCCCTAAGCCCTGAAACACCATCCCTAGCATGACCCCCTACACTGCCTGAACACCACTGCCCTGCCCTAAACCCTGAAACATCACCCCCAGCACGACCCCCTACACTAGCGGAACACCACTGCACTGCCCTAAACCTTGAAACACTACTCCCAGAACGACTCCCTACACTGCCCGAACACCACTGCACTACCCTAAACCCTGAAACACCACCCCCAACACAACCCCCTACACTGCCTGACCACCACTGCACTAAACCCTGAAACACCACCCCCGGCATGACCCCCTACACTGCCTGAACACCACTGCACTGCCCTAAACCCTGAAACACCACCCCCAGCACGACCCCCTACACTGCCCGAACAAAACACCACCCCCAGCACGACCCCCCTACACTGCCCAAAAACCACTGCACTGCCCTAAACCCTGAAACACCACCCCCAGCACGACCATCTACACAGCCCCAACACCACTGCACAGCACCAAACCCTGAAACACTACTCCCAGCACAACCCCCTACACTAACCGAACACCACTGCAGTGCCCTAAACCCTGAAACACCACACCAATCACGACCCCCTACACTGCCTGAACAGCACTGCACTAAACCCTGAAACACCACCCCCAGCACGACCCCCTACATTGTCCGAACACCACTGCACTGCCCTAAACCCCAAAACACCATCCCCCACATGACCCCTTACACTGCCCGAACACCACTGCACTGCCCTAAAACACCACCCCCAGCACGACCACCTACACTGCCCAAACACCACTGCACTGCCCTAAACCCTAAAACACCACCCCCAGCATGACCCCCTACACTGCACGATCACCACTGCACTGCCCTAAACCCTAAAACACCACCCCCAGCACGACCCCCTACACTGCCCGAATACCACTGCCCAAAACCCTAAAACACCACCCCCAGCACGACCCCCCCACTGTACTCAACCTTAAAATACCACCCAGCATGTCCCCCTACACTGCCCGAATGTCACTGCACTGCCCTATACCCTAAAACACCATCCCCAGCATGACCCCCTATACTGCCTGAACACCTCTGCACTGCCCTAAGCCCTGAAAAACCACCCCCAGCACGACCCCCTACACTGCCTGAATACCACTGCACTGCCCTAAACCCTGAAACACCACTCCCATCATGACCCCCTACACTGCCTGAACAGCACTGCACTAAACCCTGAAACACCACCTCCAGCACAACCCCCTACAGTGCCTGAACAGCACTGCACTAAACCCTGAAACACCACCCCCAGAATGACCCACTACACTGCCCGAACACCACTGCCCTGCCGTAAACCCTGGAACACTACTCTCAGCACACCCCCTACACTGCTCGAACAACACTGCACTGCTCTAAACTCTGAAACACCACCCCCAGCACGACCCCCTACACTGCCCGAACACCACTGCACTACACCTTGAAATACCACCCAGCACGATCCCCTACATTGCCCGAACACCACTGCACTGACCTATACCCTAATATACCACCCCCAGCACGACCCCCTACACTGCCCTAACACCACTGCACTGCCCTAAACCCTAAAACACTGCCCCAGCACTACCACCTATGCTGCCCGAACACCACGACACTGCCCTAAACCCTACAACACTACCGCCAGCAGTACCCCTACAATACCCAAACACCACTGCACTACCCTAAACCCAAAACTACTACCCCCAGGATGAGCCCC
Source organism: Triturus cristatus (assembly GCF_964204655.1). Classification (NCBI taxonomy): domain Eukaryota; kingdom Metazoa; phylum Chordata; class Amphibia; order Caudata; family Salamandridae; genus Triturus; species Triturus cristatus. The sequence goes on along the minus strand of NC_140580.1, from coordinate 276,943,476 downwards.
TACACTACCCCAACACCCCTGCACTACCCTAAACCCTAAAATACTACTCCCAGCATGACCCCCTACACAGTCCAAACACCACTGCACTGCCCTAAACCCTGAAACACTACCCCCAGCACGATCCCCTACACTGCCTGACCACCAAGGCACTGCCCTAAACACTGAAACACCAACCACAGCACGACCCCATACACTGCCCGAACACCGCTGCACTGCCCTAAACCCTGAAACACCACCCCCAGCATGACCCCTTCCACTGCCCGAACACCGCGGCACTGACCTAAACACTGAAACACCAAACCCAGCACGACCCCCTACACTGCCCGAACAACCCTGCACTGCCCTAAACCCAAAAAACACCACCCCCAGCACGACCCCCTACACTGCCCAAACACCACTGCACTGCCCTAAACCACTACCCCAGCACGTCCCCCTCCACTACACAAACATAACTGCACTACCTTAAACACAAAAACACTACCCAAGCATGACCCTCTACACTGTTTAAACACCACTGCGCTACCCTAAACCCTAAAACACTACCCTAGCACAAAACCCTACACTATCCAAACACCACTGTACTACCCTAAACCCTAAATCTACTCCCAGCACGACCCCCTACACTTCCCAAAAACCACTGCACTACCCTAATCCCTAAATATACCCCCAGCACGACACCCTACACTATCAATACTCCACTGCACTACTCTAAACCCTAAATCTACCCTCAGCATGACCCCCTTCACTACCCGAACACCACTGCACTACCCTAAACCCTGAAACACTACCCCCAGCACGACCCCTACACTGCCCGAACACCACTGCACTGCCCTAAACCCTAAAAAACCAACCCCAAAGCACGACCCCCTACACTGCCGGAACACCATTGCACTGCCCTAAACCCTAAAATACCACTACAATGCCTGAACAAAGCTGCACTGCCCTTAACCCAGAAACACCACGCCCAGCACGACCCGCACCACTACCAGAACACCACTGCACTGCCCTAAGCCCTAAAACACCCCCCGCATGACCCCCTACACTGCCCGAACACCACTGCACTGCCCTAAACCCTAAAACACCACCCCAAAGCACGACCCCCTACACTGACCGAACACCACTGCACTGCATTAAACCCTAAAACATCACCCCCCGCACGACGCCCTACACTGACCGAACACCGCTGCACTGCCCTAAACCCTAAAACACCACCCCCAGCATGACCCCTTAAACTGCCCGAACACCGCTGCACTGCCCTAAACCCTGAAACACCACCCCCAGCACGACCCCCTACACTGCACAGACACCACTGCACTACCCTAAACCCTATACCTACCCCCAGCATGACCCCCTACACTACCCGAACACCACTGCACTACCCTAAACCCTAAATCTACCCCCTGTACAACCCCCTACAGTGCCCAAACAACACTGCACTGCCCTACACCATAAAACACCACCCCGCACGACCCCCTACACTACCCAAACACCACTGCACTACCCTAACCCCTAAAATACTACCCCAGCAGAACCCCCTACAGTACCCAAACACCAATGCACTACCCTAAAACCTAAAACACTACCCCCGCAGTACCCCATACACTACAAAAACGCCACTGCACTACCCTAAACCACTAACCCCAGCACGACCCCTACACTACCCAAACACCACTGCACTACCCTAAACCCTAAAACACTACTACCAGCATGACCACCTACACTACCCAAACCTCACTACACTACCCTAAACCCTAAATCTACCCACAGCATGACCCCCTACACTACCTGAACACCACTGCACTACCATAAACCCTAAATCTAAGCCCCCAGCATGACCCCCTACATTACCCGAACACAACTGCACTACCCTAAACCCTAAAACACTACCACCAGCACAACCCCTACACTGCCCAAACACCAGTGCACTGCACTAAACCCTGAAACACCATCCCCAGCACGACCCCTACACTGCCCGAACAAAACACCACCCCCAGCACGACCCCCTACACTGCCAGAACACCACTGCACTGCCTTAAACCCTAAAACACCATCCCCCCACACGACCCCCTACACTGCCCGAACACCACTGTACTGCCCTAAACCCTAAAACACCACCCCTGTACGACCCCCTACACTTCCCGAACACCACTGCACTGCCCTAAACCCTAAAACCCCACACCCAACACAACCCCCTACACTTCCCGAACAACACTGCACTGCCCTAAGCCCTGAAACACCATCCCCAGCATGACCCCCTACACTGCCTGAACACCACTGCCCTGCCCTAAACCCTGAAACATCACCCCCAGCACGACCCCCTACACTAGCCGAACACCACTGCACTGCCCTAAACCTTGAAACACTACTCCCAGAACGACTCCCTACACTGCCCGAACACCACTGCACTACCCTAAACCCTGAAACACCACCCCCAGCACAACCCCCTACACTGCCTGACCACCACTGCACTAAACCCTGAAACACCACCCCCGGCATGACCCCCTACACTGCCTGAACACCACTGCACTGCCCTAAACCCTGAAACACCACCCCCAGCACGACCCCCTACACTGCCCGAACAAAACACCACCCCCAGCACGACCCCCTACACTGCCCGACTGCACTGCCCTAAACCCTGAAACACCACCCCCAGCACGACCATCTACACAGCCCCAACACCACTGCACAGCACCAAACCCTGAAACACTACTCCCAGCACAACCCCCTACACTAACCAAACACCACTGCAGTGCCCTAAAGCCTGAAACACCACACCAATCACGACCCCCTACACTGCCTGAACAGCACTGCACTAAACCCTGAAACACCACCCCCAGCACGACCCCCTACATTGTCCGAGCACCACTGCACTGCCCAAAACCCCAAAACACCATCCCCCCACACGACCACCTACACTGCCCAAACACCACTGCACTGCCCTAAACCCTAAAACACCACCCCCAGCATGACCCCCTACACTGCACGATCACCACTGCACTGCCCTAAACCCTAAAACACCACCCCCAGCACGACCCCCTACACTGCCCGAATACCACTGCCCAAAACCCTAAAACACCACCCCCAGCACGACCCCCCCACTGCACTCAACCTTAAAATACCACGCAGCATGACCCCCTACACTGCCCGAATGCCACTGCACTGCCCTATACCCTAAAACACCATCCCCAGCCTGACCCCCTATACTGCCCGACTGCACTGCCCTAAACCCTGAAACACCACCCCCAGCACGACCATCTACACAGCCCCAACACCACTGCACAGCACCAAACCCTGAAACACTACTCCCAGCACAACCCCCTACACTAACCAAACACCACTGCAGTGCCCTAAAGCCTGAAACACCACACCAATCACGACCCCCTACACTGCCTGAACAGCACTGCACTAAACCCTGAAACACCACCCCCAGCACGACCCCCTACATTGTCCGAGCACCACTGCACTGCCCAAAACCCCAAAACACCATCCCCCCACACGACCACCTACACTGCCCAAACACCACTGCACTGCCCTAAACCCTAAAACACCACCCCCAGCATGACCCCCTACACTGCACGATCACCACTGCACTGCCCTAAACCCTAAAACACCACCCCCAGCACGACCCCCTACACTGCCCGAATACCACTGCCCAAAACCCTAAAACACCACCCCCAGCACGACCCCCCCACTGCACTCAACCTTAAAATACCACGCAGCATGACCCCCTACACTGCCCGAATGCCACTGCACTGCCCTATACCCTAAAACACCATCCCCAGCCTGACCCCCTATACTGCCTGAACACCTCTGCAGTGCCCTAAGCCCTGAAAAACCACCCCCAGCACGACCCCCTACACTGCCTGAACACCACTGCACTGCCCTAAACCCTGAAACACCACTCCCATCATGACCCCCTACACTGCCTGAACACCACTGCACTAATCCCTGAAACACCACCTCCAGCACAACCCCCTACACTGCCTGAACAGCACTGCACTAAACCCTGAAACACCACCCCCAGAACGACCCACTAAACTGCCCAAACACCACTGCCCTGCCGTAAACCCTGGAACACTACTCTCAGCACAACCCCCTACACTGCTCGAACAACACTGCACTGCTCTAAACTCTGAAACACCAACCCCAGCACAACCCCCTACACTGCCTGACCACCACTGCACTAAACCCTGAAACACCACCCCCGGCATGATCCCCTACACTGCCCGAACACCACTGCACTGCCCTAAACCCGGAAACACCACTCTTTGCACGACCCCCTACACTGTCCAAATAAAACACCACCCCCAGCATGACCCCTATACTGCCCGAACACAACTGCACTGCCATAAACCCTGAAGCACCACCTCCAGCACGACCCCCTACACTGACCGAACACCACTGCACTGCCCTAAACCCTGAAGCACCACTCCCATCATGACCCCCTACACTACCCCCATCAGTAACCCCTACACTACCCAAACATCACTGCACTAACCTAAACCTTAAACCACTACCCCAGAACGACCCCCTACACTACCCAAACCCCACTGCACTACCCTAAACCCTAAAACACTACTCCCAGCACGACGTCCTACACTACCCAAACACCATTGCACTACCCTAAACCCTATACCTACCCCCAGCACGACCCCCTACACTACCCGAACACCACTGCTCTACCCTAAACCCTAAATCTACCCCCTGTACAACCCCCTACAGTGCCCAAACAACACTGCACTGCCCTAAACCATAAAACACCACCCCCCGCACGACCCCCTACACTGCCCGAACGCCACTGCACTGCCCTAAACCCTAAAACTCCATCCCAGCATGACCCCCTAAACTACCTAAACACCACTCCACTACCCTAAAACACTACCCCCAGCATGACCCCCAAAACTACCCAAAGACCACTGCACTACCATAAACCCTAAAACACCACTCCCAGCACGACCCCCTACACTGCCCGAACACCACTGCACTACACCTTGAAATACCACCCAGCACGATCCCCTACATTGCCCGAACACCACTGCACTGACATATACCCTAATATACCACCCCCAGCATGACCCCCTACACTGCCCTAACACCACTGCACTGCCCTAAACCCTAAAACACTGCCCCAACAATACCACCTATGCTGCCCGAACACCACGGCACTGCCCTAAACCCTAAAACACTACTGCCAGCAGTACCCCTACACTACCCAAACACCACTGCACTACCCTAAACCCAAAACTACTACCCCCAGGATGAGCCCCTACACTACCCAAACACCACTGCACTACCCTAAACCCTAAAATACTGCTCCCAGCATGACCCCCTACACTGTCCAAACACCACTGCACTGCCCTAAACCCTGAAACACTACCCCCAGCACGATCCCCTACACTGCCTGACCACCAAGGCACTGCCCTAAACACTGAAACACCAACCACAGCACGACCCCATACACTGCCCGAACACCGCTGCACTGCCCTATACCCTGAAACACCACCCCCAGCATGACCCCTTCCACTGCCCGAACACCGCGGCACTGCCCTAAACACTGAAACACCAAACCCAGCACGACCCCCTACACTGCCCGAACAACCCTGCACTGCCCTAAACCCAAAAAACACCACCCCAGCACGACCCCTACACTGCCCAAACACCACTGCACTGCCCTAAACCACTACCCCAGCACGTCCCCCTCCACTACACAAACATAACTGCACTACCTTAAACACAAAAACACTACCCAAGCATGACCCCCTACACTGTTTAAACACCACTGCGCTACCCTAAACCCTAAAACACTACCCTAGCACAAAACCCTACACTATCCAAACACCACTGCACTACCCTAAACCCTAAATCTACTCCCAGCACGACCCCCTACACTTCCCAAAAACCACTGCACTACCCTAATCCCTCAATACTCCACTACACTACTCTAAACCCTAAATCTACCCTCAGCATGACCCCCTTCACTACCCGAACACCATTGCACTACCCTAAACCCTGAAACACTACCCCCAGCACGACCCCTACACTGCCCGAACACCACTGCACTGCCCTAAACCCTAAAAAACCAACCCCAAAGCACAACCCCCTACACTGCCGGAACACAATTGCACTGCCCTAAACCCTAAAATACCACTACAATGCCTGAACAAAGCTGCACTGCCGATAACCCAGAAACACCACGCCCAGCACGACCCGCAACACTACCAGAACACCACTGCACTGCCCTAAGCCCTAAAACACCCCCCGCATGACCCCCTACACTGCCCGAACACCACTGCACTGCCCTAAACCCTAAAACACCACCCCAAAGCACGACCCCCTACACTGACCGACCACCACTGCACTGCATTAAACCCTAAAACATCACCCCCCGCACGACGCCCTACACTGACCGAACACCACTGCACTGCCCTAAACCCTAAAACACCACCCCCAGCATGACCCCGTACACAGCCGAGCACCGCTGCACTGCCCTAAACCCTAAAAGACCACTACAATGCCTGAACAAAGCTGCACTGCCCTAACCCAGAAACACCACGCCCAGCACGACCCCCTACACTGCCCGAACACCACTGCACTGACCTAAACCCTGAAGCACTACCCCAGCACGACCCGCAACACTACCCGAAAGCCACTGCACTGCCCTAACCCTAAAACTCTACCCCCAACACAACCCCCTACACTGCCCGAACACCACCGCACTGCGCTAAACCCTAAAACGCCACCCCCGCATGACCCCTACAATGCCCGAACACCACTGCACTGCCCTAAACCCTGAAACACCACCCCAGCATGACCCCCTACACTGCCCGAACTCCGCTGCACTGCCCTAAACCCTACAACATCACCCCCGCATGACCCCCTACACTGACCGAACACCGCTGCACTGCCCTAAACCCTAAAACACCACCCCCAGCATGACCCCTTACACTGCCCGAACACCGCTGCAGTGCCCTAAACCCTGAAACACCACCCCCAGCACGACCCCCTACACTGCACAGAAACCACTGCACTACCCTAAACCCTATACCTACCCCCAGCACGACCCCCTACACTACCCGAACACCACTGCACTACCCTAAACCCTAAATCTACCCCCTGTACAACCCCCTACCGTGCCCAAACAACACTGCACTGCCCTACACCATAAAACACCACCCCGCACGACCCCCTACACTACCCAAACACCACTGCACTAACCTAACCCCTAAAATACTACCCCCAGCAGAACCCCCTACAGTACCCAAACACCAATGCACTACCCTAAAACCTAAAACACTACCCTCTGCAGTACCCCATACACTACAAAAACGCCACTGCACTACCCTAAACCACTAACCCCAGCACGGCCCCTACACTACCCAAACACCACTGCACTACCCTAAACCCTAAAACACTACTACCAGCATGACCCCCTACACTACCCAAACACCACTGCACTACCCTAAACCCTAAATCTACCCACAGCATGACCCCCTACACTACCTGAACACCACTGCACTACCATAAACCCTAAATCGAATCCCCCAGCATGACCCCCTACATTACCCGAACACAACTGCACTACCCTAAACCCTAAAACACTACCACCAGCACAACCCCTACACTGCCCGAACACCAGTGCACTGCACTAAACCCTGAAACACCATCCCCAGCACGACCCCTACACTGCCCGAACAAAACACCACCCCCAGCACGACCCCCTACACTGCCGGAACACCACTGCACTGCCTTAAACCCTAAAACACCATCCCCCCACACAAACCCCTACACTGCCCGAACACCACTGTACTGCCCTAAACCCTAAAACACCACCCCTGTACGACCCCCTACACTTCCCGAACACCACTGCACTGCCCTAAACCCTGAAACACCATCCCCAGCATGACCCCCTACACTGCCTGAACACCACTGCCCTTCCCTAAACCCTGAAACATCACCCCCAGCACGACCCCCTACACTAGCCGAACACCACTGCAGTGCCCTAAACCTTGAAACACTACTCCCAGAACGACTCCCTACACTGCCCGAACACCACTGAACTACCCTAAACCCTGAAACACCACCCCCAGCACAATCCCCTACACTGCCTGACCACCACTGCACTAAACCCTGAAACACCACCCCCGGCATGACCCCCTACCCTGCCTGAACACCACTGCACTGCCCTAAACCCTGAAACACCACCCCCAGCACGACCCCCTACACTGCCCGAACAAAACACCACCCCCAGCACGACCCCCCTACACTGCCCTAAACCCTGAAACACCACCCCCAGCACGACCATCTACACAGCCCCAACACCACTGCACAGCACCAAACCCTGAAACACTACTCCCAGCACAACCCCCACACTAACCGAACACCACTGCAGTGCCCTAAACCCTGAAACACCACACCAATCACGACCCCCTACACTGCCTGAACAGCACTGCACTAAACCCTGAAACACCACCCCCAGCACGACCCCCTACATTGTCCGAGCACCACTGCACTGCCCTAAACCCCAAAACACCATCCCCCCACACAACCACCTACACTGCCCAAACACCACTGCACTGCCCTAAACCCTAAAACACCACCCCCAGCATGACCCCCTATACTGCACGATCACCACTGCACTGCCCTAAACCCTAAAACACCACCCCCAGCACGACCTCCTACACTGCCCGAATACCACTGCCCAAAACCCTAAAACACCACCCCCAGCACGACCCCCCCACTGCACTCAACCTTAAAATACCACCCAGCATGACCCCCTACACTGCCCGAATGCCACTGCACTGCCCTATACCCTAAAACACCATCCCCAGCATGACCCCCTATACTGCCTGAACACCTCTGCACTGCCCTAAGCCCTGAAAAACCACCCCCAGCACGACCCCCTACACTGCCTGAACACCACTGCACTGCCCTAAACCCTGAAACACCACTCCCATCATGACCCCTACACTGCCTGAACAGCACTGCACTAAACCCTGAAACACCACCTCCAGCACAACCCCCTACACTGCCTGAACAGCACTGCACTAAACCCTGAAACACCACCCCCAGAACGACCCACTAAACTGCCCGAACACCACTGCCCTGCCGTAAACCCTGGAACACTACTCTCAGCACAACCCCCTACACTGCTCGAACAACACTGCACTGCTCTAAACTCTGAAACACCAACCCCAGCACAACCCCCTACACTGCCTGACCACCACTGCACTAAACTCTGAAACACCACCCCCGGCATGATCCCCTACACTGCCCGAACACCACTGCACTGCCCTAAACCCAGAAACACCACTCTTTGCACGACCCCCTACACTGTCCGAACAAAACACCACCCCCAGCATGACCCCCCTATACTGCCCGAACACAACTGCACTGCCCTAAACCCTGAAGCACCACCTCCAGCACGACCCCCTACACTGACCGAACACCACTGCACTGCCCTAAACCCTGAAGCACCACTCCCATCATGACCCCCTACACTACCCCCATCAGTAACCCCTACACTACCCAAACATCACTGCACTAACCTAAACCTTAAACCACTACCCCAGAACGACCCCCTACACTACCCAAACCCCACTGCACTGCCCTAAACCCTAAAACACTACTCCCAGCACGACGTCCTACACTACCCAAACACCATTGCACTACCCTAAACCCTATACCTACCCCAAGCACGACCCCCTACACTACCCGAACACCACTGCACTACCCTAAACCATAAATCTACCCCCTGTACAACCCCCTACAGTGCACAAACAACACTGCACTGCCCTAAACCATAAAACACCACCCCCGCATGACCCCCTACACTGCCCGAACGCCACTGCACTGCCCTAAACCCTAAAACTCCATCCCAGCATGACCCCCTAAACTACCTAAACACCACTCCACTACCCTAAAACACTACCCCCAGCATGACCCCCAAAACTACCCAAAGACCACTGCACTACCATAAACCCTAAAACACCACCCCCAGCAGGACCCCCTACACTGCCCGAACACTACTGCACTACACCTTGAAATATCACCCAGCACGATCCCCTACATTGCCCGAACACCACTGCACTGACCTATACCCTAATATACCACCCCCAGCACGACCCCCTACACTGCCCTAACACCACTGCACTGCCCTAAACTCTAAAACACTGCCCCAGCAATATCACCTATGCTGCCCGAACACCACGGCATTGCCCTAAACCCTAAAACACTACCGCCAGCAGTACCCCTACACTACCCAAACACCACTGCACTACCCTAAACCCAAAACGACTACCCCCAGGATGAGCCCCTACACTACCCAAACACCACTGCACTACCCTAAACCCTAAAATACTACTCCCAGCATGACCCCCTACACTGTCCAAACACCACTGCACTGCCCTAAACCCTGAAACACTACCCCCAGCACGATCCCCTACACTGCCTGACCACCAAGGCACTGCCCTAAACACTGAAACACCAACCACAGCACGACCCCATACACTGCCCGAACACCGCTGCACTGCCCTAAACCCTGAAACACCACCCCCAGCATGACCCCTTCCACTGCCCGAACACCGCGGCACTGCCCTAAACACTGAAACACCAAACCCAGCACGACCCCCTACACTGCCCGAACAACCCTGCACTGCCATAAACCCAAAAAACACCACCCCCAGCACGACCCCCTACACTGCACAAACACCACTGCACTGCCCTAAACCACTACCCCAGCACGTCCCCCTCCACTACACAAACATAACTGCACTACCTTAAACACAAAAACACTACCCAAGCATGACCCCCTACACTGTTTAAACACCACTGCGCTACCCTAAGCCCTAAAACACTACCCTAGCACAAACCCCTACACTATCCAAACACCACTGCACTACCCTAAACCCTAAATCTACTCCCAGCACGACCCCCTACACTTCCCAAAAAACACTGCACTACCCTAATCCCTAAATCTACCCCCAGCACGCCACCCTACACTATCAATACTCCACTGCACTACTCTTAACCCTAAATCCACCCTCAGCATGACCCCTTTCACTACCCGAACACCACTGCACTACCCTAAACCCGGAAACACTACCCCCAGCACGACCCCTACACTGCCCGAACACCATTGCACTGCCCTAAACCCTAAAACACCAACCCCAAAGCACGACCCCCTACACTGCCGGAACACCATTGCACTGCCCTAAACCCTAAAATACCACTACAATGCCTGAACAAAGCTGCACTGCCCTTAACCCAGAAACACCATGCCCAGCACGACCCGCAACACTACCAGAACACCACTGCACTGCCCTAAGCCCTAAAACACCCCCCGCATGACCCCCTACACTGCCCGAACACCACTGCACTGCCCTAAACCACCACCCCAAAGCACGACCCCCTACACTGCCCGAACACCACTGCACTGCATTAAACCCTAAAACATCACCCCCCGCACGACGCCCTACACTGACCGAACACCACTGCACTGCCCTAAACCCTAAAACACCACCCCCAGCATGACCCCGTACACAGCCCGAGCACCGCTGCACTGCCCTAAACCCTAAAAGACCACCCCCAGCACGACCTGCTACACTGCCCGAACACCGCTGCACTGCCCTAAACCCTAAAACACCACTACAATGCCTGAACAAAGCTGCACTGCCCTAACCCAGAAACACCACGCCCAGCACGACCGCCTACACTGCCCGAACACCGCTGCACTGACCTAAACCCTGAAGCACTACCCCAGCACGACCCGCAACACTACCCGAAAACCACTGCACTGCCCTAACCCTAAAACTCTACCCCCAACACAACCCCCTACACTGCCCGAACACCACCGCACTGCGCTAAACCCTAAAACACCACCCCCGCATGACCCCTACAATGCCCGAACACCACTGCACTGCCCTAAACCCTGAAACACCACCCCAGCACGACCCCCTACACTGCCCGACCTCCGCTGCACTGCCCTAAACCCTAAAACATCACCCCCGCACGACTCCCTACACTGACTGAACACCGCTGCACTGCCCTAAACCCTAAAACACCACCCCCAGCATGACCCCTTACACTGCCCGAACACCGCTGCACTGCCCTAAACCCTGAAACACCACCCCCAGCACGACCCCCTACACTGCACAGACACCACTGCACTACCCTAAACCCTATACCTACCCCAGCACGACCCCCTACACTGCCCGAACACCACTGCACTACCCTAAACCCTAAATCTACCCCCATACAACCCCCTACAGTGCCCAAACAACACTGCACTGCCCTACACCATAAAACACCACCCCGGCACGACCCCCTACACTGCCCGAATGCCACTGCACTGCCCTAAACCCTGAAACTCCATCCCAGCATGACCCCCTAAACTACCTAAACATCACTGCACTACCCTAAAACTCTACCCCCAGCATGACCCCCTACACTACCCAAAGACCACTGCACTACCATAAACCCTAAAACACCACCCCCAGCATGACCCCCTACACTGCCCGACCACCACTGCCCTAATCCTTAAAACACCACCCCCAGCACGACCCCCTACACTGCCCGAACACCACTGCACTACACCTTGAAATACCACCCAGCACGATCCCCTACATTGCCCGAACACCACTGTACTGACCTATACCCTAATATACCACCCCCAGCACGACCCCCTACACTGCCCTAACACCACTGCACTGCCCTAAACGCTAAAACACTGCCCCAGCAATACCACCTATGCTGCCCGAACACCACGGCGCTGCCCTAAACCCTAAATCACTACCGCCAGCAGTACCCCTACACTACCCAAACACCACTGCACTACCCTAAACCCTAAACTACTACCCCCAGGATGAGCCCCTACACTACCCCAACACCACTGCACTACGCTAAACCCTAAAATACTACTCCCAGCATGACCCCCTCTACACTGTCCAAACACCACTGCACTGCCCTAAATCCTGAAACACCACCCCCAGCACGATCCCCTACACTGCCTGACCACCAATGCACTGCCCTAAACACTGAAACACCAACCACAGCATGACCCCATACACTGCCTGAACACCGCTGCACTGCCCTAAACCCTGAAACACCACCCCCAGCATGAACCCTTCCACTGCCCGAACACCGCGGCACTGCCCTAAACACTGAAACACCAAACCCAGCACGACCCCCTACACTGCCCGAACAACCCTGCACTGCCCTAAAACACCACCCCCAGCACGACCCCCTACACTGCCGAAACACCACTGCACTGCCCTAAACCACTACCCCAGCACGTCCCACTCCACTACACAAACACAACTGCACTACCTTAAACACAAAAACACTACCCAAGCATGACCCCCTACACTGTTTAAACACCACTGCGCTACCCTAAACCCTAAAACACTACCCTAGCACAAACCCCTACACTATCCAAACACCACTGAAATACCCTTATCCCTAAATCTACCCCCAGCACGACACCCTACAGTATCCAAACTCCACTGCACTACTCTAAACCCTAACTCTACCCTCAGCACGACCCCCTACACTGCCCGAACACCGCTGCACTTCCCTAAACCCTAAAACACCACCCCAATGCACGACCCCCTACACTGCCGGAACACCACTGGCACTGCCTTAAAACCTAAAACATCACTTACCCGCACGACCCCCTACACTGACCGAACACCACTGCACTGCCCTAAACCCTAAAACATCACCTGCAGCATGACCCCGTACACAGCCCGAGCACCGCTGCACTGCCCTAAACCCTAAAACACCCCCCGCATGACCCCCTACACTGCCTGAACTGCACTGCACTGCCCTAAACCCTAAAACACCACTACAATGCCTGAACAAAGCTGCACTGCCCTTAACCCAGAAACACCACGCCCAGCACGACCCCCTACACTGCCCGAACACCGCTGCACTGACCTAAACCCTGAAGCACTACCCCAGCACGACCCACAACACTACCCAAAAACCACTGCACTGCCCTAAACCCTAAAACTCTACCCCCAACTTAACCCCCTACACTGCCCAAACACCACCGCACTTCGCTAAAGCCTAAAACACCACCCCCGCATGACCCCTACAATGCCCAAACACCACTGCACTGCCCTAAACCCTGAAACACCACCTCAGCAGGACCCCCTACACTGCCCAAACTCCGCTGCACTGCCCTAAACCCTAAAACATCACCCCCGCACGACCCCCTACACTGACCGAACACCGCTGCACTGCCCTAAACCCTAAAACACCACCCCCAGCATGACCCCTTACACTGCCCGAACACCGCTGCACTGCCCTAAACCCTGAAACACCACCCCCAGCATGACCCCCTACACTGAACAAACACCACTGCACTGCCCTAAACCCTAAAACACCACCCACAGCACGACCCCCTACACTGCCCGAACACCAGTGCACTGCCCTAAACCTAGAAACACCACCCCCAGCCAGACACCCTACACTGCCCGAACAAAACACCACTCCCAGCACGACCCCCTACACTGCACGAACACCACTTCACTGCCATAAACCCTGAAACACAACCCCCAGCATGACCCCCTACACTGCCCGAAAACCACTGCACTGCCCTAAACCCTGAAACACCACCCCCAGCACGACACCCTACACTACCCAAACACCACTGCACTACCCTAAACCACTACCCCATCACGACCCCCTACACTGCTTGAACACCACTGCAATACCCTAAAGCCTAAAACACTACCCCAGCACGACTCCCTACACCACCCAAAGACCACTGCACTACCCTAAACCCTAAAACACTACCCCCAGCAGGACCCCTACACTACCCAAAGACCACTGCACTACCCTAAACCCTAAAACACAACCCCCAGGACAACCCCCTACACAACCCAAAGAACACTGCACTACCCTGAAGCCTAAAACACTACCCCTCACACTACCCCCTACACTACCCAAAGACCACTGCCCTACCCATAACCCTAAAACACTACCCCAGCATGACCCGCTACACTACATAAACATCACTGCACTACCTTAAACCCTAGAACAATACCCCCAGCACAGCCCCCTAAACTACCCAAACACCACTGCACTACCCTAAACCCTAAACCACTTCCCCCAGCAGTACACCCTACACTACCCAAACACCACTGCACTACCCTAACCCCTAAAATACTACCCCCAGCAGTACGCCCTACAGTACCCAAACACCAATGCACTACCCTAAACACTACCCCCTGCAGTACCCCATACACTACAAAAACACCACTGCACTACCCTAAACCCTAAAACACTACTACCAGCATGACCCCCTACACTACCCAAACACCGCTGCACTACCCTAAACCCTAAATCTACCCCCAGCATGACCCCCTACACTACCCGAACACCACTGCACTACCCTAAACCCAAAAACACTACCAACAGCACAACCCCTACACTGCCCGAACACCAGTGCACTGCACTAAACCCTGAAACACCACCCCCAGCACGACCCTCTACACTGCCCGAACAAAACACCACCCCCAGCACGACCCCCTACACTGCCCGAACACCACTGCACTGCCCTAAACCCTAAAACAACATCCCCCCACACGACCCCCCACACTGCCCGAACATCACTGCACTGCCCTAAACCCTAATACACCACCCCCGCACGGCCCCCTACACTACCCGAACACCACTGCACTGCCCTAAACCCTAAAACACCACCCCCGCATGACCCCCACACTGCTCGAACATCACTGCACTGCCCTAAACCCTAAAACACCACACCCAACACGACCCCCTACACTTCCCAAACACCACTGCACTGCCCTAAACCCTGAAACACCATCCCCAGCACGACCCCCTACACTGCCCAAACAAAACACCACCCCAGCACGACCCCTACACTGCCTGAACACCACTGCCCTGCCCTAAACCCTGAAACATCACCCCCAGCACGACCCCCTACACTAGCCGAACACCACTGCACTGCCCTAAACCTTGAAACACTACTCCCAGAACGACTCCCTACACTGCCCAAACACCACTGCACTACCCTAAACCCTGAAACACCATCCCCAGCACAACCCCCTACACTGCCTGACCACCACTGCACTAAACCCTGAAACACCACCCCCGGCATAACCCCCTACACTGCCTGAACACCACTGCACTGCCCTAAACCCTGAAACACCACCCCCAGCATGACCATCTACACTGCCCGAACACCACTGCACAGCCCTAAACCCTGAAACACTACTACCAGCACGACCCTCTACACTAACGGAACACCACTGCACTGCACTAAACCCTGAAACACCACCCCCAGCACGACCCCCTACACTGTCCGAACACCACTGCACTGCCCTAAACCCTGAAACACCTTCCCCAGCATGAACCCCTACAATGCCCGAACAACACTGCACTGCAATAAACCCTGAAACAACCCACCAGCATGACCCCCTACACTGCCTGATCACCACTGCACTGCCCTAAACCCTAAAACACCACCCCGAGCACGACCCCCTACACTGTCCGAACACCACTGCACTGCCCTAAACCCTGAAACACCTTCCCCAGCATGAACCCCTACAATGTCCGAACACCACTGCACTGCTATAAACACTGAAACACCCCCCAGCACGACCCTCTACACTGCCCGAATACCACTGCACTGCCCTAAACCCTAAAACACCACACCCAACACGACCCCCTACACTTCCCGAACACCACTGCACTGCCCTAAACCCTGAAACACTAGCCCCAGCACGACCCCCTACACTGCCCGAACAAAACACCACCCCCAGCACGACCCCCTACACTGCCTGAACACCACTGCCTTGCCCTAAACCCTGAAACATCACCCCCAGCACGACCCCCTACACTAGCCGAACACCACTGCACTGCCCTAAACCTTGAAACACTACTCCCAGAACGACTCCCTACACTGCCCGAACACCACTGCACTACGCTAAACCCTGAAACACCACCCCCAGCACAACCCTCTACACTAACCGAAAGCCTCTGCACTGCCCTAAACCCTGAAACACCACACCAATCAGGACCCCCTACACTGCCTGAACAGCACTGCACTAAACCCTGAAACACCACCCCCAGCACGACCCCCTACACTGTCCGAACGCCACTGCACTGCCCTAAACCCTGAAACACCTTCCCTAGCATGAACCCCTACAATGCCCGAACACCACTGCACTGCAATAAACCCTGAAACACCCCCCAGCATGACCCCCTACATTGCCTGATCAGCACTGCACTGCCCTAAACCCTAAAACACCACCCCAAGCACGACCCCCTACACTGCCCGAAAACCACTGCACTGCCCTAAACCCTGAAACACCACCTCCTGCACGACCCTCTACACTGCCCGAGTACCACTGCACTGCCCTAAACCCTAAAACTCCACACCCAGCACGACCCCTACACTGCCCGAACACCACTGCACTGCCCTAAACCCTAAAGCCCCACACCTAGCACGTTCCCCTACCCTGCCCGAAAAACACTGCACTGCCCTAAACCCTGAAACACACCCCCAGCATGACCCCCTACAAAGCGCTGAACACCAGTGCACTGCACTAAACCCTGAAACACCATCCCCAGCATGACCCCCTACACTGCCCAAACACCACTGCACTACCCTAAACCCTAAGTCTACCCCCACCATGACCCCCTACACTACCCAAACACCACTGCACTACCCTAAGCCCAAAAACACTACCACCAGAACAACCCCTACACTGCCCGAACACCACTGCACTGCCCTAAACCCTAAAACACCATCCCCCCACACGACACCCCACACTGCCCGAACACCACTGCACTGCCCTAAACCCTAAAACACCACTCCCAGCATGACCCCCTACACTACCCGAACACCACTGCACTACCCTAAGCCCAAAAACACTACCACCAGAACAACCCCTACACTGCCCAAACACCACTGCACTGCCCTAAACCCTAAAACACCATCCCCCCACACGAAACCCCACACTGCCCGAACCCTAAACCCTAAAACACCACCCCCCGCATGACCCCTACACTGCCCAAACATCACTGCACTGCCATAAACCCTAAAACACCACACCCAACACGACCCCCTACACTTCCCGAACACCACTGCACTGCCCTAAACCCTGCAATACCATCCCCAGCATGTCCCCCTACACTGCTCGAACAAAACACCACCCCCAGCACGACCCCCTACACTGCCTGAACACCACTGCCCTGCCCTAAACCCTGAAACATCACCCCCAGCACGACCCCCTACACTAGCCGAACACCACTGCACTACCCTAAACCCGGAAACACCACCCCAGCACAACCCCCTACACTGCCTGACCACCACTGCACTAAACCCTGAAACACCACCCCCGGCATGACCCCTGCACTGCCCGAACACCACTGCACTGCCCTAAACCCTGAAACACCACCCCCAGCACGACCCCCTACACTGCCCGAACAAAACACCACCCCCAGCACAACCCCCTACACTGCCCGAACACCACTGCACTGCCCTAAACCCTGAATCACCACACCAATCACGACACCCAACACTGCCTGAACAGCACTGCACTAAACCCTGAAACACCACCCCCACCACGACCCCCTACACTGTCCGAACACCACTG
Organism: Triturus cristatus; assembly: GCF_964204655.1. Lineage (NCBI taxonomy): Eukaryota > Metazoa > Chordata > Amphibia > Caudata > Salamandridae > Triturus > Triturus cristatus. The sequence goes on along the minus strand of NC_140580.1, from coordinate 276,924,850 downwards.
CACTGTCCTAAATCCTGAAACACCACCCCCAGCACGACCATCAACACTGCCCGAACACCACTGCACAGCCCTAAACCCTGAAACACTACTCCCAGCACGACCCTCTACACTAACCGAACACCACTGCACTGCCCGTAACCCTGAAACACAATACCAATCACAACCCCCTACACTGCCTGAACAGCACTGCACTAAACCCTGAAACACCACCCCCAGCACGACCTCCTACACTGTCCGAACACCACTGCACTGCCCTAAACCCTGAAACACCTTCCCCAGCATGAACCCCTACAATGCCCGAACACCACGGCACTGCAATAAACCCTGAAACACCCCCCCAGCATGACCCCCTACACTGCCTGATCACCAATGCACTGCCCTAAACCCTGAAACACCACCTCCTGCACAACCCTTTACACTGCCTGAATACCACTGCACTGCCCTAAACCCTAAAACTCCACACCCAGCACGAGCCCTACACTGCCCGAACACCACTGCACTGCCCTAAACCCTAAAACACCACACCTAGCATGACCCCCTACAAAGCGCCGAACACCACTGCACTGCCCTAAGCCCTGAAACACCACCCCCAGTAGGACCCCCTACACTGCCCGAACACAGCTGCACTGCCCTAAACCCTGAAACACCTCCCCCAGCATGACCCCCTACACTGTCCGAACACCACTGCACTGCCCTAAACCCTGAAACACCTTCCCCAGCATGAACCCCTACAATGCGCGAACCCTGAAACACCCCCCAGCATGACCCCTACACTGCCTGAAAACCACTGCACTGCCCTAAACCCTAAAACTCCACACCCAGCACGACCCCTACACTGCCCGAACACCACTGCACTGTCCTAAACCCTAAAACACCACACCTAGCACGACCCCCTACAAAGCGCTGAACACCACTGCACTGCCCTAAGCCCTGAAACACCACCCCCAGCAGGACCCCCTCCACTGCCCGAACACAGCTGCACTGCCCTAAACCCTGAAACACCACCCCCAGCACGACCCCTACACTGCCCGAACAAAACACCACCCCCAGCACAGCCGCCTACACTGCCCGAACATGACTGCACTGCCCTAAACCCTGAAACATCACCCGCAGCATGACCCCCTACACTGCCTGAACACCACTGCACTGCCCTAAACCTTGAAACACTACTCCCAGCATGACCCCCTACACTGCCCGAACACCACTGCACTGCCCTAAAACCTGAAACACCACCCCCATCACAACCGCCTACAATGCCTGACCACCACTGCCCGAAACACTGAAAAACCACCCCAGCACGAACTCCTACAGTGCCCGAACACTGCACAGCCCTAAACCCTGAAACACTACTCCCAGCACGACCCTACCTACACTAACCAAAAACCACTGCACTGCCCTAAACAATGAAACACCATGCCCATCATGACCCCCTACACTGCCTGAACAGCACTGCACTAAACCCTGAAACACCACCCCCAGCATGACCCCCTACACTGCCCGAACATCACTGCACTGCCCTACACCCTGAAACACCACCCCCAGCACAAAACTCTACAATGCCCGCACACCACTGCATGGCCCTAAACCCTAAAACACCACCCCCAGCACGACCACCTACACTGACCAAACACCACTGCACTGCCCTAAACCCTAAAACACCACCCCCAGCACAACCCCCTACACTGCCTGAACACCACTGCCCTAAACCCTAAAACACCACCCCCAGCACGACCCCTACACTGCCCGATCACCACTGCACTAAACCTTAAAATACCCCCAGCATGATCCCCTACACTGCCCGAACGCCACTGCACTGCCCTAAACCCTAAAACACCACCCCCAGTATGACCCCCTATACTGCCCGAAAACCACTGCACTGCCCTAAACCCTGAAACACCACCCCCAGCACAACCCCCTAAAGTACCCCGAACACAAGTGCACTGCACTAAACCCTGAAACACCATCCCCAGCATGACCCCTTATACTGCCTGAACACCTCTGCACTGCCCTAAGCCATGAAAAACCACCCCCAGCACGACCCCCTACACTGCCCGAACACCACTGCACTGCCCTAAACCCTGAAACACCACTCCCAGCATGACCCCCTACACTACCTGAACATTACACCACCCCCAGCACGACCCCCTACACTGCCCGAACACCACTGCCCTGCCCTAAACCCTGAAACACTACTACCAGCACAACCCCCTACACTGCCCGAACACCACTGCACTGCTCTAAACTCTGAAACACCAACCCCAGCACAACCCCTTACACTGCCTGATCACCACTGCACTAAACCCTGAAACACCACCCCCAGCACGACCCCCTAGCCTGCCCAATCACCACTGCACTGCCCTAAACCCTGAAAAACTACTCCCAGCACGACCCCCTTCACTAACCGAACACCACTGCACTGCCCTAAAGCCTGAAGCACCACTCCCATCATGACTCCCTACACTGCCTGAACAGCACTGCACTAAACCCTGAAACACCCCCCCAGCATGACCCCCTACACTGCCTGATCACCACTGCACTGCCCTAAACCCTAAAACACCACCCGAGCACGACCCCTACACTGCCGGAAAACCACTGCACTGCCCTAAACCCTGAAACACCACCTCCTGCACGACCCTCTACACTGCCCGAATACCACTGCACTGCCCTAAACCCTAAAACTCCACACCCAGCATGACCCCCTACACTGCCCGAACACCACTGCACTGCCCTAAAACCTGAAACACCACGCCCATCACAACCCCCTACACTGCCTGACCACTGCACTGCCCTAAACCCTGAAACACCACCCCCAGCATGACCCCCTACACTGCCCAAACAAAACACAACCCCCAGCACGACCCCCCTACACTGCCCGAACACCACTGCACTGCCCTATACCCTAAAACACCACCCCAGCATGAACCCCTACACTGCCCGAACACTGCAAAGCCCTAAACCCTGAAACACTACTCCCAGCACGACCATACCTACACTAACCAAACACCACTGCACTGCCCTAAGCAATGAAACACCACACCCATCATGACCCCCTACACTGCCTGAACAGCACTGCACTAAACCCTGAAACACCACCCCCAGCACGACCCCCCACACTGCCGAACATCACTTCACTGCCCTATACCCTGAAACACCACCCCCAGCACAAAACGCTACAATGCCCGAACACCACTGCATGGCCCTAAACCCTGAAACACCACCCCCAGCACTACCACCTACACTGCCCAAACACCACTGCACTGCCCTAAACCCTAAAACACCACCCCCAGCATGACCCCCTACACTGCACGATCACCACTGCACTGCCCTAAACCCTAAAACACCACCCCCAGCACAACCCCTACACTGCCCAAACACCACTGCCCTAAACCCTAAAACACCACCCCCAGCACGACCCCTACACTGCCCGATCACCACTGCACTAAACCTTAAAATACCCCCAGCATGACCCCCTACACAGCCCGAACGCCACTGCACTGCCCTAAACCGTAAAACACCACCCCCGGTATGACCCCCTATACTGCCCGAAAAACACTGCACTGCCCTAAATCCTGAAACACCACCCCCAGCACAACCCTGTAAAATGCCCCGAACACAAGTGCACTGCACTAAACCCTGAAACACCATCCCCAGCATGACCCCCTACACTGCCTGAACACCTCTGCACTGCCCTAAGCCCTGAAAAACCACCCCGAGCACGACCCCCTACACTGCCCGAACACCACTGCACTGCCCTAAACCCTGAAACACCACCCCCAGCACGACCCCCTACACTGCCCGAACACCACTGCCCTGCCCTAAACCTTGAAATACTACTCCCAGCACAACCCCCTACACTGCCCGAACACCACTGCACTGCTCTAAACTCTGAAACACCAACCGCAGCACAACCCCCTACACTGCCTGACCACCACTGCACTAAACCCTGAAACACCACCCCCGGCATGATCGCCTACACTGCCGGAACATCACTGCACTGCCCTAAACCCTGAAACACCACCCTTAGCACGACCCCCTACACTGTCCGAACAAAACACCACCCCCAGCATGACCCCCTTATACTGCCCGAACACCACTGCACTGCCCTAAACCCTGAAGCACCACCCCCAGCACAAACCCTACCCTGCCCAATCACCAGTGCACTGCCCTAAACCCTGAAAAACTACTCCCAGCACGACCCCCTACACTAACCGAACACCACTGCACTGCCCTAAACCCTGAAGCACAACTCCCATCATGACCCCCTTCACTGCATGAACAGCACTGCACTAAACCCTGAAACACCACCTCCAGCACAACCCCCTACACTGCCTGAACAGCACTGCACTAAACCCTGAAACACCACCCCCAGAACAACTCACTACACTGCCCGAACACCACTGCACTGCCCTAAACCCTAAAACACCCCCCCAGCAAACCCCCTACACTGCCCGAACACCACTGCACTACCCTAATCCCTAAAACACCACCCCCAGCATGACCCTCTACACTACCCGATCACCACTGCACTAAACCTTAAAATACTCCCCACAAGAATGACCCCCTACACTACCCGAACACCACTGCACTGCCCTAAACACTAAAATACCACCTCCAGCATGGCCCCCTACACTGCCCTAACACCACTGCACTGCCCTAAACCCTAAAACACTGCCCCAGCAATACCACCTATGCAGCCCGAACACCACAGCAATGCCCTAAACCCTAAAAAACTACAGCCAGCAGTACCCCTACACTACCCAAACACCACTGCACTACCCTAAACCCTAAACTACTACCCCCACGATGAGCCCCTACACTACCCAAACACCACTGCACTACCCTAAACCCTAAAATACTACTCCCAGCACGACCCCCTACAATGTCCAAACACCACTGCACTGCCCTAAACCCTGAAACACCACCCCCAGTACGACCATCTACACTGCCTGAAAAAAACACCACCCCCAGCACGACCCCCTACACTGCCCGAACACCACTGCACTGCCCTAAACCCTGAAACACCACCCCCAGCACGACCATCTACACTGCCCGAACACCACTGCACAGCCCTAAACCCTGAAACACTACTCCCAGCACGACCCCTACACTAACCGAACACCACTGCACTGCCCTAAACCCTGAAACACCACACCAATCACGACCCCCTACACTGCCTGAACAGCACTGCACTAAATCCTGAAACACCACCCCCAGCACGACCCCTTACACTGTCCGAACACCACTGCACTGCCTTAAACCCTAAAACACCTTCCCCAGCATGAACCCCTACAATTCCCGAACACCACTGCACTGCAATAAACCCTGAAACACCCTCCCAGCATGACCCCCTACACTGCCTGATCACCACTGCACTGCCCTGCCCTGCACCCTAAAACACCACACCTAGCACGACCCCCTACACTGTCCGAAAAACACTGCACTGCTCTAAACCCTGAAACACCACCCCCAGCATGACCCCCTACAAAGCGCCGAACACCAGTGCACTGCACTAAACCCTGAAACACCATCCCCAGCATGACCCCCTACACTGCCCGAACACCACTGGACTGCCCTAAGCCCTGAAACACCACCCCCAGCAGGACCCCATACACTGCCCGAACACCACTGTACTGCCCTAAACCCTGAAACACCACCCCAGCACGACCCCCTACACTGCCTAAACAAAACACCACCCCCAGCACAACCCCCTACACTGCCCAAACATGACTGCCCTGTCCTAAACCCAGAAACATCACCCGCAGCATGCCCCCCTACACTGCCCGAACACCACTGCACTGCCCTAAACCTTGAAAAACTACTCTCAGCATGACCCCCTACACTGCCTGAACACCACTGCACTGCCCTAAAACCTGAAACACCACCCCATCACAACCCCCTACACTGCCTGACCACCATTGTACTAAACCCTGAAACACCACCCCCGGCATGACGCCCTACACTGCCCAAACACCACTGCACTGCCCTAAACCCTGAAACACCACCCCCAGCATGACCCCCTACACTGCCCGAACAAAACACAACCCCCAGCATGACCCCCCTACACTGCCCGAAAACCACTGCACTGCCCTAAACCCTGAAACACCACCCCAGCACGACCCCCTACACTGCCTGAACATGACTGCCCTGCCCTAAACCCTGAAACATCACCCGCAGCATGACCCCCTACACTGCCCGAACACACCTGCACTGCCCTAAACCTTGAAACACTACTCCCAGCATGACCCCCTACACTGCCCAAACACCACTGCACTGCCCTAAAACATGAAACACCACCCCATCACAACCCCCTACACTGACTGACCACCACTGTACTAAACCCTGAAACACCACCCCCGGCATGACCCCCTACACTGCCCGAACACCACTGCACTGCCCTAAACCCTGAAACACCACCCCAGCACGAACCCCTACACTGCCCGAACACTGCACAGCCCTGAACCCTGAAACACTACTCCCAGCACGACCCTACCTACACTAACCAAACACCACTGCACTGCCCTAAACAATGAAACACCATGCCAATCATGACCCCCTACACTGCCTGAACAGCACTGCACTAAACCCTGAAACAACACCCACAGCTCGACCCCCTACACTGCCCGAACATCACTGCACTGCCCTACACCCTGAAACACCACCCCCAGCACGAAACTCTACAATGCCAGAACACCACTGCATGGCCATAAACCCTGAAACACCACCCCCAGCACGACCACCTACACTGCCCAAACACCACTGCACTGCCCTAAACCCTAAAACACCACCCCCAGCATGACCCCCTACACTGAACGATCACCACTGCACTGCCCTAAACCCTAAAACACCACCCACAGCACGACCCCCTACACTGCCCGAACACCACTGCCCTAAACCCTAAAATACCACCCCCAGCACAACCCCTACACTGCCCGATCACCACTGCACTAAACCTTAAAATACCCCCAGCATGACCCCCTACACTGCCCGAACGCCACTGCACTGCCCTAAACCCTAAAACACCACCCCCAGTATGACCCCCTATATTGCCCGAAAACCACTGCACTGCCCTAAACCCTGAAACACCACCCCCAGCACAACCCCCTAAAATGCCCTGAAAACAAGTGCACTGCACTAAACCCTGAAACACCATCCCCAGCATGACCCCCTATACTGCCTGAACACCTCTGCACTGCCCTAAGCCATGAAAAACCACCCCCAGCACGACCCCCTACACTGCCCGAACACCACTGCACTGCCCTAAACCCTGAAACACCACTCCTAGCACGACCCCCTACACTACCTGAACATTACACCACCCCCAGCACGACCCCCTACACTGCCCGAACACCACTGCACTGCTCTAAACTCTGAAACACCAACCCCAGCACAACCCCTTACACTGCCTGATCACCACTGCACTAAACCCTGAAACACCACCCCCGGCATGATCCCCTACACTGCCTGAACACCACTGCACTGCCCTAAACCCTGAAACACCACCCTTAGCACAACCCCTTACACTGTCCGAACAAAACACCACCCCCAGCATGTCCCCCCTATACTGCCCGAACACCACTGCACTGCCCTAAACCCTGAAGCACCACCCCCAGCACGACCCCCTACCCTGCCCAATCACCACTGCACTGCCCTAAACCCTGAAAAACTACTCCCAGCACGACCCCCTTCACTAACCGAACACCACTGCACTGCCCTAAAGCCTGAAGCACCACTCCCATCATGACCCCCTACACTGCCTGAACAGCACTGCACTAAACCCTGAAACACCACCGCCAGCACAACCCCCTACACTGCCTGAACCGCACTGCACTAAACTCTGAAACACCACCCCCAGAACGACCCACTACACTGCCCGAACACCACTGCGCTAAACCGTAAAACACCACCCCCAGCAAACCCCCTACACTGCCCGAACACCAATGCACTGCCCTAAACCCTAAAACACCACCCCCAGCACGACCCCCTACACTGCCCGAACACCACTGCACTGCCCTAGACCATAAAGCACTACCCCAGCACGACCACCTATGGTGCCGGACCACCACTGCGCTGCCCTAAACCCTTAAAACGTTACCCCCAGCACAACCCCCTACATTGACCAAACCCCACTGCACTACCCTAAACCCTAAAACACTACTCTCAGCATGACGTCCTACACTACCCAAACACCATTGCACTACCCTAAACCCTATACCTACCCCCAGCACGACCCACTACACTACCCGAACACCACTGCACTACCCTAATCCCTAAATCTACCCCCTGTACAACCCCCTACAGTGCCCAAACACTGCACTGCCCTAAACCATAAAACACCACCCCCCGCATGACCCCCTACACTGCCCGAATGCCACTGCACTACCCTAAACCCTAAAACACTATCCCCAGCATGACCCCTACACTACCCAAAGACCACTGCACTACCCTAAACCCTAAAACACCCCCCCCAGCACGACCCCTATACTGCCCGACCACCACTGCCCTAATCCCTAAAACACCACCCCTAGCACGACCCCCTACACTGCCCGAACACCACTGCACTAAACCTTGAAATACCACCCAGCACGATACCCTACATTGCCCGAACACCACTGCACTGCCCTAAACCCTAAAACACTGCCCCAGCAATACCACCTATGCTGCCCGAACACCACATTACTGCCCTAAACCCTAAAACACTACCGCCAGCAGTACCCGTACACTACCCAAACACCACTGCACTACCCTAATCCCTAAACTACTACCCCCAGGATGAGCCCCTACACTACCCAAACACCACTGCACTACCCCAAACCCTAAAATACTACTCCCAGCACAACCCCCTACACTGTCCAAACACCACTGCACTGCCCTAAACCCTGAAACACCACCCCCAGCACGACCATCTACACTGCCCGAACAAAACACCACCGTCAGCACGACCCCCTACACTGCCCGAACACCACTGCAATGCCCTAAACCCTGAAACACCATCCCCAGCATGACCATCTACACTGCCCGAACACCACTGCACAGCCCTAAACCCTGAAACACTACTCCCAGCACGACCCCCTACACTAACCGAACACCACTGCACTGCCCTAAACCCTGAAACACCACACCAATCATAACCCCCTACTCTGCCTGAACAGCACTGCACTAAACCCTGAAACACCACACCTAGCACGACCCCCTACACTGTCCGAACACCACTGCACTGCCCTAAACCCTGAAACACCAACTCCTGCACGACCCTCTGCACTGCCCGAATACCACTGCACTGCCCTAAACCCTAAAACTCCACACCCAGCATGACCCCCTACACTGCCCAAACACCACTGCACTGCCCTAAAACCTGAAACACCACGCCCATCACAACCCCTACACTGCCTGACCACTGCACTGCCCTAAACCCTGAAACACCACCCCCAGCATGACCCCCTACACTGCCCAAACAAAACACCACCCCCAGCATGACCCCCCTATACTGCCCAAACACCACTGTACTGCCCTAAACCCTGAAGCACCACCCCCAGCACGACCCCCTACCCTGCCCAATCACCACTGCACTGCCCTAAACCCTGAAAAACTACTCCCAGCACGACCCCCTTCACTAACCGAACACCACTGCACTGCCCTAAAGCCTGAAGCACCACTCCCATCATAACCCCCTACACTGCCTGAACAGCACTGCACTAAACCCTGAAACACCATACCTAGCACGACCCCCTACACTGTCCGAACACCACTGCACTGCCCTAAACCCTGAAACACCTTACCCAGCATGAACCATACAATGCCCGAACACCACTGCACTGCAAAAAACCCTGAAACACCCCCCCCAGCATGACCCCCTACACTGCCTGATCACCACTGCACTGCCCTAAACCCTAAAACACCACCCGAGCACGACCCCTACACTGCCCGAAAACCACTGCACTACCCTAAACCCTGAAACACCACCTCCTGCACGACCCTCTGCACTGCCCGAATACCACTGCACTGCCCTAAACCCTAAAACTCCACACCCAGCATGACCCCCTACACTGCTCAAACACCACTGCACTGCCCTAAAACCTGAAACACCACGCCCATCACAACCCCTACACTGCCTGACCACTGCACTGCCCTAAAACCTGAAACACCCCCCCCAGCATGACCCCCTACACTGCCCAAACAAAACACCACCCCCAGCATGACCCCCCTATACTGCCCGAACACCACTGCACTGCCCTAAACCCTGAAGCACCACCCCCAGCACGACCCCCTACCCTGCCCAATCACCACTGCACTGCCCTAAACCCTGAAAAACTACTCCCAGCACGACCCCCTTCACTAACCGAACACCACTGCACTGCCCTAAAGCCTGAAGCACCACTCCCATCATGACCCCCTACACTGCCTGAACAGCACTGCACTAAACCCTGAAACACCACCGCCAGCACAACCCCCTACACTGCCTGAACCGCACTGCACTAAACTCTGAAACACCACCCCCAGAACGACCCACTACACTGCCCGAACACCACTGCGCTAAACCGTAAAACACCACCCCCAGCAAACCCCCTACACTGCCCGAACACCAATGCACTGCCCTAAACCCTAAAACACCACCCCCAGCACGACCCCCTACACTGCCCGAACACCACTGCACTGCCCTAGACCATAAAGCACTACCCCAGCACGACCACCTATGGTGCCGGACCACCACTGCGCTGCCCTAAACCCTTAAAACGTTACCCCCAGCACAACCCCCTACATTGACCAAACCCCACTGCACTACCCTAAACCCTAAAACACTACTCTCAGCATGACGTCCTACACTACCCAAACACCATTGCACTACCCTAAACCCTATACCTACCCCCAGCACGACCCACTACACTACCCGAACACCACTGCACTACCCTAATCCCTAAATCTACCCCCTGTACAACCCCCTACAGTGCCCAAACACTGCACTGCCCTAAACCATAAAACACCACCCCCCGCATGACCCCCTACACTGCCCGAATGCCACTGCACTACCCTAAACCCTAAAACACTATCCCCAGCATGACCCCTACACTACCCAAAGACCACTGCACTACCCTAAACCCTAAAACACCCCCCCCAGCACGACCCCTATACTGCCCGACCACCACTGCCCTAATCCCTAAAACACCACCCCTAGCACGACCCCCTACACTGCCCGAACACCACTGCACTAAACCTTGAAATACCACCCAGCACGATACCCTACATTGCCCGAACACCACTGCACTGCCCTAAACCCTAAAACACTGCCCCAGCAATACCACCTATGCTGCCCGAACACCACATTACTGCCCTAAACCCTAAAACACTACCGCCAGCAGTACCCGTACACTACCCAAACACCACTGCACTACCCTAATCCCTAAACTACTACCCCCAGGATGAGCCCCTACACTACCCAAACACCACTGCACTACCCCAAACCCTAAAATACTACTCCCAGCACAACCCCCTACACTGTCCAAACACCACTGCACTGCCCTAAACCCTGAAACACCACCCCCAGCACGACCATCTACACTGCCCGAACAAAACACCACCGTCAGCACGACCCCCTACACTGCCCGAACACCACTGCAATGCCCTAAACCCTGAAACACCATCCCCAGCATGACCATCTACACTGCCCGAACACCACTGCACAGCCCTAAACCCTGAAACACTACTCCCAGCACGACCCCCTACACTAACCGAACACCACTGCACTGCCCTAAACCCTGAAACACCACACCAATCACAACCCCCTACTCTGCCTGAACAGCACTGCACTAAACCCTGAAACACCACACCTAGCACGACCCCCTACACTGTCCGAACACCACTGCACTGCCCTAAACCCTGAAACACCAACTCCTGCACGACCCTCTGCACTGCCCGAATACCACTGCACTGCTCTAAACCCTAAAACTCCACACCCAGCATGACCCCCTACACTGCCCAAACACCACTGCACTGCCCTAAAACCTGAAACACCACGCCCATCACAACCCCTACACTGCCTGACCACTGCACTGCCCTAAACCCTGAAACACCACCCCCAGCAAGACCCCCTACACTGCCCAAACAAAACACCACCCCCAGCATGACCCCCCTATACTGCCCAAACACCACTGTACTGCCCTAAACCCTGAAGCACCACCCCCAGCACGACCCCCTACCCTGCCCAATCACCACTGCACTGCCCTAAACCCTGAAAAACTACTCCCAGCACGACCCCCTTCACTAACCGAACACCACTGCACTGCCCTAAAGCCTGAAGCACCACTCCCATCATAACCCCCTACACTGCCTGAACAGCACTGCACTAAACCCTGAAACACCATACCTAGCATGACCCCCTACACTGTCCGAACACCACTGCACTGCCCTAAACCCTGAAACACCTTACCCAGCATGAACCATACAATGCCCGAACACCACTGCACTGCAAAAAACCCTGAAACACCCCCCCCAGCATGACCCCCTACACTGCCTGATCACCACTGCACTGCCCTAAACCCTAAAACACCACCCGAGCACGACCCCTACACTGCCCGAAAACCACTGCACTACCCTAAACCCTGAAACACCACCTCCTGCACGACCCTCTGCACTGCCCGAATACCACTGCACTGCCCTAAACCCTAAAACTCCACACCCAGCATGACCCCCTACACTGCTCAAACACCACTGCACTGCCCTAAAACCTGAAACACCACGCCCATCACAACCCCTACACTGCCTGACCACTGCACTGCCCTAAAACCTGAAACACCCCCCCCAGCATGACCCCCTACACTGCCCAAACAAAACACCACCCCCAGCATGACCCCCCTATACTGCCCGAACACCACTGCACTGCCCTAAACCCTGAAGCACCACCCCCAGCACGACCCCCTACCCTGCCCAATCACCACTGCACTGCCCTAAACCCTGAAAAACTACTCCCAGCACGACCCCCTTCACTAACCGAACACCACTGCACTGCCCTAAAGCCTGAAGCACCACTCCCATCATGACCTCCTACACTGCCTGAACAGCACTGCACTAAACCCTGAAACACCACCGCCAGCACAACCCCCTACACTGCCTGAACAGCACTGCACTAAACTCTGAAACACCACCCCCAGAACGACCCACTACACTGCCCGAACACCACTGCGCTAAACCGTAAAACACCACCCCCAGCAAACCCCCTACACTGCCCGAACACCAATGCACTGCCCTAGACCATAAAGCACTTCCCCAGCATGACCACCTATGGTGCCGGAACACCACTACGCTGCCCTAAACCCTTAAAACGTTACCCCCAGCACAACCCCCTACATTGCCCAAACCCCACTGCACTACCCTAAACCCTAAAACACTACTCTCAGCATGACGTCCTACACTACTCAAACACCATTGCACTACCCTAAACCCTATACCTACCCCCACCACGACCCCCTACACTGCCCGAACACCACTGCACTACCCTAAACCCTAAATCTACCCCCTGTACAACCCCCTACAGTGCCCAAACACTGCACTGCCCTAAACCATAAAACACCACCCCCCGCATGACCTCCTACACGACCCAAACACCACTGCACTGCCCTAAACCCTAAAACACCACCCCCAGCACGACCATCTACACTCCCCGAACAAAACACCACCGTCAGCACGACCCCCTACACTGCCCGAACACCACTGCAATGCCCTAAACCCTGAAACACCATCCCCAGCACGACCATCTACACTGCCCGAACACCACTGCACAGCCCTAAACCCTGAAACACTACTCCCAGCACGACCCCCTACACTAACCGAACACCACTTCACTGCCCTAAACCCTGAAACACCACACCAATCATGACCCCCTACAATGCCTGAACAGCACTGCACTAAACCCTGAAACAGCACACCTAGCACGACCCCCTACACTGTCCGAACACCACTGCACTGCCCTAAACCCTGAAACACCTTACCCAGCATGAACCCTACAATGCCCGAACACCACTGCACTGCAAAAAACCCTGAAACACCCCCCCAGCATGACCCCTACACTGCCTGATCACCACTGCACTGCCCTAAACCCTAAAACACCACCCGAGCACAACCCCGACACTGCCCGAAAACCACTGCACTGCCCTAAACCCTGAAACACCACCTCCTGCACGACCCTCTACACTGCCCGAATACCACTGCACTGCCCTAAACCCTAAAACTCCACACCCAGCATGACCCCCTACACTGCCCGAACACCACTGCACTGCCCTAAACCCTGAAGCACAACTCCCATCATGACCCCCTTCACTGCATGAACAGCACTGCACTAAACCCTGAAACACCACCTCCAGCACAACCCCCTACACTGCCTGAACAGCACTGCACTAAACCCTGAAACACCACCCCCAGAACAACTCACTACACTGCCCGAACACCACTGCACTGCCCTAAACCCTAAAACACCCCCCCAGCAAACCCCCTACACTGCCCGAACACCACTGCACTACCCTAATCCCTAAAACACCACCCCCAGCATGACCCTCTACACTACCCGATCACCACTGCACTAAACCTTAAAATACTCCCCACAAGAATGACCCCCTACACTACCCGAACACCACTGCACTGCCCTAAACACTAAAATACCACCTCCAGCATGGCCCCCTACACTGCCCTAACACCACTGCACTGCCCTAAACCCTAAAACACTGCCCCAGCAATACCACCTATGCAGCCCGAACACCACAGCAATGCCTTAACCCTAAAAAACTACAGCCAGCAGTACCCCTACACTACCCAAACACCACTGCACTACCCTAAACCCTAAACTACTACCCCCACGATGAGCCCCTACACTACCCAAACACCACTGCACTACCCTAAACCCTAAAATACTACTCCCAGCACGACCCCCTACAATGTCCAAACACCACTGCACTGCCCTAAACCCTGAAACACCACCCCCAGTACGACCATCTACACTGCCTGAACAAAACACCACCCCCAGCACGACCCCCTACACTGCCCGAACACCACTGCACTGCCCTAAACCCTGAAACACCACCCCCAGCACGACCATCTACACTGCCCGAACACCACTGCACAGCCCTAAACCCTGAAACACTACTCCCAGCACGACCCCTACACTAACCGAACACCACTGCACTGCCCTAAACCCTGAAACACCACACCAATCACGACCCCCTACACTGCCTGAACAGCACTGCACTAAATCCTGAAACACCACCCCCAGCACGACCCCTTACACTGTCCGAACACCACTGCACTGCCTTAAACCCTAAAACACCTTCCCCAGCATGAACCCCTACAATTCCCGAACACCACTGCACTGCAATAAACCCTGAAACACCCTCCCAGCATGACCCCCTACACTGCCTGATCACCACTGCACTGCCCTGCCCTGCACCCTAAAACACCACACCTAGCACGACCCCCTACACTGTCCGAAAAACACTGCACTGCTCTAAACCCTGAAACACCACCCCCAGCATGACCCCCTACAAAGCGCCGAACACCAGTGCACTGCACTAAACCCTGAAACACCATCCCCAGCATGACCCCCTACACTGCCCGAACACCACTGGACTGCCCTAAGCCCTGAAACACCACCCCCAGCAGGACCCCATACACTGCCCGAACACCACTGTACTGCCCTAAACCCTGAAACACCACCCCAGCACGACCCCCTACACTGCCTAAACAAAACCTCCACCCCCAGCACAACCCCCTACACTGCCCAAACATGACTGCCCTGCCCTAAACCCAGAAACATCACCCGCAGCATGCCCCCCTACACTGCCCGAACACCACTGCACTGCCCTAAACCTTGAAAAACTACTCTCAGCATGACCCCCTACACTGCCTGAACACCACTGCACTGCCCTAAAACCTGAAACACCACCCCATCACAACCCCCTACACTGCCTGACCACCACTGTACTAAACCCTGAAACACCACCCCCGGCATGACGCCCTACACTGCCCAAACACCACTGCACTGCCCTAAACCCTGAAACACCACCCCCAGCATGACCCCCTACACTGCCCGAACAAAACACAACCCCCAGCATGACCCCCCTACACTGCCCGAACACCACTGCACTGCCCTAAACCCTGAAACACCACCCCAGCACGACCCCCTACACTGCCTGAACATGACTGCCCTGCCCTAAACCCTGAAACATCACCCGCAGCATGACCCCCTACACTGCCCGAACACACCTGCACTGCCCTAAACCTTGAAACACTACTCCCAGCATGACCCCCTACACTGCCCAAACACCACTGCACTGCCCTAAAACATGAAACACCACCCCATCACAACCCCCTACACTGACTGACCACCACTGTACTAAACCCTGAAACACCACCCCCGGCATGACCCCCTACACTGCCCGAACACCACTGCACTGCCCTAAACCCTGAAACACCACCCCAGCACGAACCTACCTACACTAACCAAACACCACTGCACTGCCCTAAACAATGAAACACCATGCCAATCATGACCCCCTACACTGCCTGAACAGCACTGCACTAAACCCTGAAACAACACCCACAGCTCGACCCCCTACACTGCCCGAACATCACTGCACTGCCCTACACCCTGAAACACCACCCCCAGCACGAAACTCTACAATGCCAGAACACCACTGCATGGCCATAAACCCTGAAACACCACCCCCAGCACGACCACCTACACTGCCCAAACACCACTGCACTGCCCTAAACCCTAAAACACCACCCCCAGCATGACCCCCTACACTGAACGATCACCACTGCACTGCCCTAAACCCTAAAACACCACCCACAGCACGACCCCCTACACTGCCCGAACACCACTGCCCTAAACCCTAAAACACCACCCCCAGCACAACCCCTACACTGCCCGATCACCACTGCACTAAACCTTAAAATACCCCCAGCATGACCCCCTACACTGCCCGAACGCCACTGCACTGCCCTAAACCCTAAAACACCACCCCCAGTATGACCCCCTATATTGCCCGAAAACCACTGCACTGCCCTAAACCCTGAAACACCACCCCCAGCACAACCCCCTAAAATGCCCTGAAAACAAGTGCACTGCACTAAACCCTGAAACACCATCCCCAGCATGACCCCCTATACTGCCTGAACACCTCTGCACTGCCCTAAGCCATGAAAAACCACCCCCAGCACGACCCCCTACACTGCCCGAACACCACTGCACTGCCCTAAACCCTGAAACACCACTCCTAGCACGACCCCCTACACTACCTGAACATTACACCACCCCCAGCACGACCCCCTACACTGCCCGAACACCACTGCCCTGCCCTAAACCCTGAAACACTACTACCAGCACAACCCCCTACACTGCCCGAACACCACTGCACTGCTCTAAACTCTGAAACACCAACCCCAGCACAACCCCTTACACTGCCTGATCACCACTGCACTAAACCCTGAAACACCACCCCCGGCATGATCCCCTACACTGCCTGAACACCACTGCACTGCCCTAAACCCTGAAACACCACCCTTAGCACAACCCCTTACACTGTCCGAACAAAACACCACCCCCAGCATGTCCCCCCTATACTGCCCGAACACCACTGCACTGCCCTAAACCCTGAAGCACCACCCCCAGCACGACCCCCTACCCTGCCCAATCACCACTGCACTGCCCTAAACCCTGAAAAACTACTCCCAGCACGACCCCCTTCACTAACCGAACACCACTGCACTGCCCTAAAGCCTGAAGCACCACTCCCATCATGACCCCCTACACTGCCTGAACAGCACTGCACTAAACCCTGAAACACCACCGCCAGCACAACCCCCTACACTGCCTGAACAGCACTGCACTAAACTCTGAAACACCACCCCCAGAACGACCCACTACACTGCCCGAACACCACTGCGCTAAACCGTAAAACACCACCCCCAGCAAACCCCCTACACTGCCCGAACACCAATGCACTGCCCTAAACCCTAAAACACCACCCCCAGCACGACCCCCTACACTGCCCGAACACCACTGCACTGCCCTAGACCATAAAGCACTACCCCAGCACGACCACCTATGGTGCCGGACCACCACTGCGCTGCCCTAAACCCTTAAAACGTTACCCCCAGCACAACCCCCTACATTGACCAAACCCCACTGCACTACCCTAAACCCTAAAACACTACTCTCAGCATGACGTCCTACACTACCCAAACACCATTGCACTACCCTAAACCCTATACCTACCCCCAGCACGACCCACTACACTACCTGAACACCACTGCACTACCCTAATCCCTAAATCTACCCCCTGTACAACCCCCTACAGTGCCCAAACACTGCACTGCCCTAAACCATAAAACACCACCCCCCGCATGACCCCCTAAACTGCCCGAATGCCACTGCACTACCCTAAACCCTAAAACACTATCCCCA
The DNA here is from genome assembly GCF_964204655.1 of Triturus cristatus. Classification (NCBI taxonomy): domain Eukaryota; kingdom Metazoa; phylum Chordata; class Amphibia; order Caudata; family Salamandridae; genus Triturus; species Triturus cristatus. The sequence continues at coordinate 276,906,402 of NC_140580.1, read as the reverse complement.
GCATGACCCCTACACTACCCAAAGACCACTGCACTACCCTAAACCCTAAAACACCCCCCCCCCCAGCACGACCCCTATACTGCCCGACCACCACTGCCCTAATCCCTAAAACACCACCCCTAGCACGACCCCCTACACTGCCCGAACACCACTGCACTAAACCTTGAAATACCACCCAGCACGATACCCTACATTGCCCGAACACCACTGCACTGCCCTAAACCCTAAAACACTGCCCCAGCAATACCACCTATGCTGCCCGAACACCACATTACTGCCCTAAACCCTAAAACACTACCGCCAGCAGTACCCGTACACTACCCAAACACCACTGCACTACCCTAATCCCTAAACTACTACCCCCAGGATGAGCCCCTACACTACCCAAACACCACTGCACTACCCCAAACCCTAAAATACTACTCCCAGCACAACCCCCTACACTGTCCAAACACCACTGCACTGCCCTAAACCCTGAAACACCACCCCCAGCACGACCATCTACACTGCCCGAACAAAACACCACCGTCAGCACGACCCCCTACACTGCCCGAACACCACTGCAATGCCCTAAACCCTGAAACACCATCCCCAGCATGACCATCTACACTGCCCGAACACCACTGCACAGCCCTAAACCCTGAAACACTACTCCCAGCACGACCCCCTACACTAACCGAACACCACTGCACTGCCCTAAACCCTGAAACACCACACCAATCATAACCCCCTACTCTGCCTGAACAGCACTGCACTAAACCCTGAAACACCACACCTAGCACGACCCCCTACACTGTCCGAACACCACTGCACTGCCCTAAACCCTGAAACACCAACTCCTGCACGACCCTCTGCACTGCCCGAATACCACTGCACTGCCCTAAACCCTAAAACTCCACACCCAGCATGACCCCCTACACTGCCCAAACACCACTGCACTGCCCTAAAACCTGAAACACCACGCCCATCACAACCCCTACACTGCCTGACCACTGCACTGCCCTAAACCCTGAAACACCACCCCCAGCATGACCCCCTACACTGCCCAAACAAAACACCACCCCCAGCATGACCCCCCTATACTGCCCAAACACCACTGTACTGCCCTAAACCCTGAAGCACCACCCCCAGCACGACCCCCTACCCTGCCCAATCACCACTGCACTGCCCTAAACCCTGAAAAACTACTCCCAGCACGACCCCCTTCACTAACCGAACACCACTGCACTGCCCTAAAGCCTGAAGCACCACTCCCATCATAACCCCCTACACTGCCTGAACAGCACTGCACTAAACCCTGAAACACCATACCTAGCACGACCCCCTACACTGTCCGAACACCACTGCACTGCCCTAAACCCTGAAACACCTTACCCAGCATGAACCATACAATGCCCGAACACCACTGCACTGCAAAAAACCCTGAAACACCCCCCCCAGCATGACCCCCTACACTGCCTGATCACCACTGCACTGCCCTAAACCCTAAAACACCACCCGAGCACGACCCCTACACTGCCCGAAAACCACTGCACTACCCTAAACCCTGAAACACCACCTCCTGCACGACCCTCTGCACTGCCCGAATACCACTGCACTGCCCTAAACCCTAAAACTCCACACCCAGCATGACCCCCTACACTGCTCAAACACCACTGCACTGCCCTAAAACCTGAAACACCACGCCCATCACAACCCCTACACTGCCTGACCACTGCACTGCCCTAAAACCTGAAACACCCCCCCCAGCATGACCCCCTACACTGCCCAAACAAAACACCACCCCCAGCATGACCCCCCTATACTGCCCGAACACCACTGCACTGCCCTAAACCCTGAAGCACCACCCCCAGCACGACCCCCTGCCCAATCACCACTGCACTGCCCTAAACCCTGAAAAACTACTCCCAGCACGACCCCCTTCACTAACCGAACACCACTGCACTGCCCTAAAGCCTGAAGCACCACTCCCATCATGACCTCCTACACTGCCTGAACAGCACTGCACTAAACCCTGAAACACCACCGCCAGCACAACCCCCTACACTGCCTGAACAGCACTGCACTAAACTCTGAAACACCACCCCCAGAACGACCCACTACACTGCCCGAACACCACTGCGCTAAACCGTAAAACACCACCCCCAGCAAACCCCCTACACTGCCCGAACACCAATGCACTGCCCTAGACCATAAAGCACTTCCCCAGCATGACCACCTATAGTGCCGGAACACCACTACGCTGCCCTAAACCCTTAAAACGTTACCCCCAGCACAACCCCCTACATTGCCCAAACCCCACTGCACTACCCTAAACCCTAAAACACTACTCTCAGCATGACGTCCTACACTACTCAAACACCATTGCACTACCCTAAACCCTATACCTACCCCCACCACGACCCCCTACACTGCCCGAACACCACTGCACTACCCTAAACCCTAAATCTACCCCCTGTACAACCCCCTACAGTGCCCAAACACTGCACTGCCCTAAACCATAAAACACCACCCCCCGCATGACCCCCTACACGACCCAAAGACCACTGCACTACCCTAAACCCTAAAACACCACCCCCAGCACAACCCCTATACTGCCCGACCACCACTGCCCTAATCCCTAAAACACCACCCCTAGCACGACCCCCTACACTGCCCGAACACCACTGCACTAAACCTTGAAATACCACAAAGCACGAAACCCTACATTGCCCGAACAGCACTGCACTGCCCTAAACCCTAAAACACTGCCCCAGCAATACCACCTATGCTGCCCAAACACCACGTTACTGCCCTAAACCCTAAAACACTACCGCCAGCAGTACCTGTACACTACCCAAACACCACTGCACTACCCTAATCCCTAAACTACTACCCCCAGGATGAGCCCCTACACTACCCAAACACCACTGCACTACCCCAAACCCTAAAATACTACTCCCAGCACAACCCCCTACACTGTCCAAACACCACTGCACTGCCCTAAACCCTCAAACACCACCCCCAGCACGACCATCTACACTCCCCGAACAAAACACCACCGTCAGCACGACCCCCTACACTGCCCGAACACCACTGCAATGCCCTAAACCCTGAAACACCATCCCCAGCACGACCATCTACACTGCCCGAACACCACTGCACAGCCCTAAACCCTGAAACACTACTCCCAGCACGACCCCCTACACTAACCGAACACCACTTCACTGCCCTAAACCCTGAAACACCACACCAATCATGACCCCCTACAATGCCTGAACAGCACTGCACTAAACCCTGAAACAGCACACCTAGCACGACCCCCTACACTGTCCGAACACCACTGCACTGCCCTAAACCCTGAAACACCTTACCCAGCATGAACCCTACAATGCCCGAACACCACTGCACTGCAAAAAACCCTGAAACACCCCCCCAGCATGACCCCTACACTGCCTGATCACCACTGCACTGCCCTAAACCCTAAAACACCACCCGAGCACAACCCCGACACTGCCCGAAAACCACTGCACTGCCCTAAACCCTGAAACACCACCTCCTGCACGACCCTCTACACTGCCCGAATACCACTGCACTGCCCTAAACCCTAAAACTCCACACCCAGCATGACCCCCTACACTTCCCAAACAAAACACAACCCCCAGCACGACCCCCGTACACTGCCCGAACACCACTGTACTGCCCTAAACCCTAAAACACCACCCCAGCACGAACCCCTACACTGCCCGAACACTGCAAAGCCCTAAACCCTGAAACACTACTCCCAGCACGACCATACCTACACTAACCAAACACCACTGCACTGCCCTAAGCAATGAAACACCACACCCATCATGACCCCCTACACTGCCTGAACAGCACTGCACTAAACCATGAAACACCATCCCCAGCACGACCCCCCACACTGCCGAACATCACTGCACTGCCTATACCCTGAAACACCACCCCCAGCACGAAACGCTACAATGCCCGAACACCACTGCTTGGCCCTAAACCCTGAAACACCATCCCCAGCACGGCCATCTACACTGCCCGAACACCACTGCACAGCCCTAAACCCTGAAACACTACTGCCAGCACGACCCCCTACACTAACCGAATACCACTGCACTGCCCTAAACCCTGAAACACCACACCAATCATGACCCCCTACACTGCCTGAACAGCACTGCACTAAACCCTGAAACACCACACCTAGCACGACCCCTTACACTGTCCGAACACCACTGCACTGCCCTAAACCCTGAAACACCTTACCCAGCATGAACCCTACAATGCCCGAACACCACTGCACTGCAAAAAACCCTGAAACACCCCCCCAGTATGACCCCCTACACTGCCTGATCACCACTGCACTGCCCTAAACCCTAAAACACCACCCGAGCACAACCCCGACACTGCCCGAAAACCACTGCACTGCCCTAAACCCTGAAACACCACCTCCTGCACGACCCTCTACACTGCCCGAATACCACTACACTGCCCTAAACCCTAAAACTCCACACCCAGCATGACCCCCTACACTGCCCGAACACCACTGCACTGCCCTAAAACCTGAAACACCACGCCCATCACAACCCCCTACACTGCCTGACCACTGCACTGCCCTAAACCCTGAAACACCACCCCCAGCATGACCCCCTACACTGCCCAAACAAAACACAACCCCCAGCACGACCCCCCTACACTGCCCGAACACCACTGCACTGCCCTAAACCCTAAAACACCACCCCAGCACGAACCCCTACACTGCCCGAACACTGCAAAGCCCTAAACCCTGAAACACTACTCCCAGCACGACCATACCTACACTAACCAAACACCACTGCACTGCCCTAAGCAATGAAACACCACACCCATCATGACCCCCTACACTGCCTGAACAGCACTGCACTAAACCCTGAAACACCATCCCCAGCACGACCCCCCACACTGCCGAACATCACTGCACTGCCTATACCCTGAAACACCACCCCCAGCACGAAACGCTACAATGCCCGAACACCACTGCTTGGCCCTAATCCCTGAAACACCACCCCCAGCACTACCACCTACACTGCCCAAACACCACTGCACTGCCCTAAACCCTAAAACACCACCCCCAGCATGACCCCCTACACTGCATGATCACCACTGCACTGCCCTAAACCCTAAAACACCACCCCCAGCACAACCCCTACACTGCCCAAACACCACTGCCCTAAACCCTAAAACACCACCCCCAGCACGACCCCTACACTGCCCGATCACCACTGCACTAAACCTTAAAATACCCCCAGCATGACCCCCTACACAGCCCAAACGCCACTGCACTGCCCTAAACCGTAAAACACCACCCCCGGTATGACCCCCTATACTGCCTGAAAAACACTGCACTGCCCTAAACCCTGAAACACCACCCCCAGCACAACCCTGTAAAATGCCCCGAACACAAGTGCACTGCACTAAACCCTGAAACACCATCCCCAGAATGACCCCCTACACTGCCTGAACACCTCTGAACTGCCCTAAGCCCTGAAAAACCACCCCGAGCACGACCCCCTACACTGCCCGAACACCACTGCACTGCCCTAAACCCTGAAACACCACCCCCAGCACGACCCCCTACACTACCCGAACATTACACCATCCCCAGCATGATCCCCTACACTGCCCGAACACCACTGCCCTGCCCTAAACCCTGAAACACTACTCCCAGCACAACCCCCTACACTGCCCGAACACCACTGCACTGCTCTAAACTCTGAAACACCAACCGCAGCACAACCCCCTACACTGCCTGACCACCACTGCACTAAACCCTGAAACACCACCCCCGGCATGATCCCCTACACTGCCGGAACATCACTGCACTGCCCTAAACCCTGAAACACCACCCTTAGCACGACCCCCTACACTGTCCGAACAAAACACCACCCCCAGCATGACCCCCTTATACTGCCCGAACACCACTGCACTGCCCTAAACCCTGAAGCACCACCCCCAGCACAAACCCTACCCTGCCCAATCACCAGTGCACTGCCCTAAACCCTGAAAAACTACTCCCAGCACGACCCCCTACACTAACCGAACACCACTGCACTGCCCTAAACCCTGAAGCACAACTCCCATCATGACCCCCTTCACTGCATGAACAGCACTGCACTAAACCCTGAAACACCACCTCCAGCACAACCCCCTACACTGCCTGAACAGCACTGCACTAAACCCTGAAACACCACCCCCAGAACGACTCACTACACTGCCCGAACACCACTGCACTGCCCTAAACCCTAAAACACCCCCCCAGCAAACCCCCTACACTGCCCGAACACCACTGCACTACCCTAATCCCTAAAACACCACCCCCAGCATGACCCTCTACACTACCCGATCACCACTGCACTAAACCTTAAAATACTCCCCACAAGAATGACCCCCTACACTACCCGAACACCACTGCACTGCCCTAAACACTAAAATACCACCCCCAGCATGGCCCCCTACACTGCCCTAACACCACTGCACTGCCCTAAACCCTAAAACACTGCCCCAGCAATACCACCTATACAGCCCGAACACCACAGCAATGCCCTAAACCCTAAAAAACTACAGCCAGCAGTACCCCTACACTACCCAAACACCACTGCACTACCCTAAACCCTAAACTACTACCCCCACGATGAGCCCCTACACTACCCAAACACCACTGCACTACCCTAAACCCTAAAATACTACTCCCAGCACGACCCCATACAATGTCCAAACACCACTGCACTGCCCTAAACCCTGAAACACCACCCCCAGTACGACCATCTACACTGCCTGAACAAAACACCACCCCCAACATGACCCCCTACACTGCCTGAACACCACTGCACTGCCCTAAACCCTGAAACACCACCCCCAGCACGACCATCTACACTGCCCGAACACCACTGCACAGCCCTAAACCCTGAAACACTACTCCCAGCACGACCCCCTACACTAACCGAACACCACTGCACTGCTCTAAACCCTGAAACACCACACCAATCACAACCCCCTACACTGCCTGAACAGCACTGCACTAAATCCTGAAACACCACCCCCAGCACGACCCCTTACACTGTCCGAACACCACTGCACTGCCTTAAACCCTGAAACACCTTCCCCAGCATGAACCCCTACAATTCCCGAACACCACTGCACAGCAATAAACCCTGAAACACCCTCCCAGCATGACCCCCTACACTGCCTGATCACCACTGCACTGCCCTGCCCTGCACCCTAAAACACCACACCTAGCACGACCCCCTACACTGTCCGGAAAAACACTGCACTGCTCTAAACCCTGAAACACCACCCCCAGCATGACCCCCTACAAAGCGCCGAACACCAGTGCACTGCACTAAACCCTGAAACACCATCCCCAGCATGACCCCCTACACTGCCCGAACACCACTGGACTGCCCTAAGCCCTGAAACGCCACCCTCAGCAGGACCCCATACACTGCCCGAACACCACTGTACTGCCCTAAACCCTGAAACTCCACCCCAGCACGACCCCTTACACTGCCCGAACAAAACACCACCCCCAGCATGACCCCCTATACTGCCCGAACACCACTGCACTGCCCTAAACCCTGAAGCACCACCCCCAGCACGACCCCCTACCCTGCCCAATCACCACTGCACTGCCCTAAACCCTGAAAAACTACTCCCAGCACGACCCCCTTCACTAACCGAACACCACTGCACTGCCCTAAAGCCTGAAGCACCACTCCCATCATGACCCCCTACACTGCCTGAACAGCACTGCACTAAACCCTGAAACACCACCGCCAGCACAACCCCCTACACTGCCTGAACAGCACTGCACTAAACTCTGAAACACCACCCCCAGAACGACCCACTACACTGCCCGAACACCACTGCACTAAACCGTAAAACACCACCCCCAGCAAACCCCCTACAATGCCCGAACACCAATGCACTGCCCTAAACCCTAAAACACCACCCCCAGCACGACCACCTATGGTGCCGGAACACCACTGCACTGCCCTAAACCCTTAAAACGTTACCCCCTAAACTACTACCCCCACGATGAGCCCCTACACTACCCAAACACCACTGCACTACCCTAAACCCTAAAATACTACTCCCAGCACGACCCCCTACAATGTCCAAACACCACTGCACTGCCCTAAACCCTGAAACACCACCCCCAGTACGACCATCTACACTGCCTGAACAAAACACCACCCCCAGCACGACCCACTACACTGCCCGAACACCACTGCACTGCCCTAAACCCTGAAACACCACCCCCAGCACGACCATCTACACTGCCCGAACACCACTGCACAGCCCTAAACCCTGAAACACTACTCCCAGCACGACCCCCTACACTAACCGAACACCACTGCACTGCCCTAAACCCTGAAACACCACACCAATCACGACCCCCTACACTGCCTGAACAGCACTGCACTAAATCCTGAAACACCACCCCCAGCACGACCCCTTAAAACTGTCCGAACACCACTGCACTGCCTTAAACCCTGAAACACCTTCCCCAGCATGAACCCCTACAATTCCCAAACACCACTGCACTGCAATAAACTCTGAAACACCCTCCCAGCATGACCCCCTACACTGCCTGATCACCACTGCACTGCCCTGCCCTGCACCCTAAAACACCACACCTAGCACGACCCCCTACACTGTCCGAAAAACACTGCACTGCTCTAAACCCTGAAACACCACCCCCAGCATGACCCCCTACAAAGCGCCGAACACCAGTGCACTGCACTAAACTCTGAAACACCATCCCCAGCATGACTCCCTACACTGCCCGAACACCACTGGACTGCCCTAAGCCCTGAAACACCACCCCCAGCAGGACCCCCTACACTGCCCGAACAAAACACCACCCCTAGCACAACCCCCTACACTGCCCAAACATGACTGCCCTGCCCTAAACCCAGAAACATCACCCGCAGCATGACCCTCTACACTGCCCAAACACCACTGCACTGCCCTAAACCTTGAAAAACTACTCTCAGCATGACCCCCTACACTGCCTGAACACCACTGCACTGCCCTAAACCCTGAAACACCACCCCCATCACAACCCCCTACACTGCCTGACCACCACTGTACTAAACCCTGAAACACCACCCCCGGCATGACGCCCTACACTGCCCAAACACCACTGCACTGCCCTAAACCCTGAAACACCACCCCCAGCATGACCCCCTACACTGCCCGAACAAAACACAACCCCCAGCATGACCCCCCTACACTGCCCGAACACCACTGCACTGCCCTAAACCCTGAAACACCACCCCAGCACGACCCCCTACACTGCCTGAACATGACTGCCCTGCCCTAAACCCTGAAACATCACCCGGAGCATGACCCCCTACACTGCCCGAACACACCTGCACTGCCCTAAACCTTGAAACACTACTCCCAGCATGACCCCCTACACTGCCCGAACACCACTGCCCTAAAACCTGAAACACCACCCCCGGCATGACCCCCTACACTGCCTAAACACTACTGCACTGCCCTAAACCCTGAAACACCACCCCCAGCATGACCCCCTATACTGCCCGAACAAAACACAACCCCCAGCACGACCCCCCTACACTGCCCGAACACCACTGCACTGCCCTAAACCCTAAAACACCACCCCAGCATGAACCCCTACACTGCCCGAACACTGCACAGCCCTGAACCCTGAAACACTACTCCCAGCACGACCCTACCTACACTAACCAAACACCACTGCACTGCCCTAAACAAAGAAACACCATGTCAATCATGACCCCCTACACTGCCTGAACAGCACTGCACTAAACCCTGAAACACCACCCCCAGCTCGACCCCCTACACTGCCCGAACATCACTGCACTGCCCTACACCCTGAAACACCACCCCCAGCACGAAACTCTACAATGCCCGAACACCACTGCATGGCCCTAAACCCTGAAACACCACCCCCAGCACGACCACCTACACTGCCCAAACACCACTGCACTGCCCTAAACCCTAAAACACCACTCCCAGCATGACCCCCTACACTGTACGATCACCACTGCACTGCCCTAAACCCTAAAACACCACCCACAGCACGACCCCCTACACTGCCCGAACACCACTGCCCTAAACCCTAAAACACCACCCCCAGCACGACCCCTACACTGCCCGATCACCACTGCACTAAACCTTAAAATACCCCCAGCATGACCCCCTACACTGCCCGAACGCCACTGCACTGCCCTAAACCCTAAAACACCACCCCCAGTATGACCCCCTATATTGCCCGAAAACCACTGCATTGCCCTAAACCCTGAAACACCACCCCCAGCACAACCCCCTAAAATGCCCTGAACACAAGTGCACTGCACTAATCCCTGAAAGACCACCCCCGGCATGACCCCCTACACTGCCTAAACACCACTGCACTGCCCTAAACCCTGAAAAACCACCCCCAGCATGACGCCCTATACTGCCAGAACAAAACACAACCCCCAGCACGGCCCCCCTACACTGCCCGAACACCACTGCACTGCCCTAAACCCTGAAACACCACCCCAGCACGAACCCCTACACTGCCCGAACACTGCACAGCCCTGAACCCTGAAACACTACTCCCAGCACGACCCTACCTACACTAACCAAACACCACTGGACTGCCCTAAACAATGAAACACCATGCCAATCATGACCCCCTACACTGCCTGAACAGCACTGCACTAAACCCTGAAACACCACCCCCAGCTCGACCCCCTACACTGCCCGAACATCACTGCACTGCCCTACACCCTGAAGCACCACCCCCAGCACGAAACTCTACAATGCCCGAACACCACTGCATGGCCCTAAACCCTGAAACACCACCCCCAGCACGACCACCTACACTGCCCAAACACCACTGCACTGCCCTAAACCCTAAAACACTACCCCCAGCATGACCCCCTACACTGTACGATCACCACTGCACTGCCCGAAACCCTAAAACACCACCCACAGCACGACCCCCTACACTGCCCGAACACCACTGCCCTAAAGCCTAAAACACCACCCCAGCACGGCCACTACACTACCCGATCACCACTGCACTAAACCTTAAAATACCCCCAGCATGACCCCCTACACTGCCAGAACGCCACTGCACTGCCCTAAACCCTAAAACACCACCCCCAGTATGACCCCTATATTGCCCGAAAACCACTGCACTGCCCTAAACCCTGAAACACCACCCCCAGCACAACCCCCTAAAATGCCCTGAACACAAGTGCACTGCACTAATCCCTGAAACACCATCCCCAGCATGACCCCCTACACTGCCTGAACATCTCTGCACTGCCCTAAGCCATGAAAAACCACCCCCAGCACGACCCCCTACACTGCCCCGAACACCACTGCACTAAACCCTGAAACACCACCCCCAGCACGACCCCCTACACTACCCGAACATTACACAACCTCCAGCATGACCCCCTACACTGCCCGAATACCACTGCCCTGCCCTAAACCCTGAAACACTACTCCCAGCACAACCCCCTACACTGCCCGAACACCACTGCACTGCTCTAAGTTCTGAAACACCAACCCCAGCACAACCCCCTACACTGCCTGACCACCACTGCACTAAACCCTGAAACACCACCCCCGGCATGCTCCGCTACACTGCCCGAACACCACTGCACTTCCCTAAACCCTGAAACACCAACCCCAGCACGACCCCCTACACTGCCCGATCAAAACAACACCCCTAGCACGACCACCTTACACTGCCCGAACACCACTGCACTGCCCTAAACCCTGAAACACCACCCCCAGCACGACCATCTACACTGCCCGAACACCACTGCACAGCCCTAAACCCTGAAACACTACTCCCAGCACAACCCCATACACTGCCCAAACACTGCTGCACTGCCCTAAACCCTGAAACACCACCCCCAGCACGACCCCCTACACTACCCAAACACCGCTGCACTGCCCTAAACCCTGAAACACCACCCTAGCACGACCCCCTACACTACCCGAACAAAGCTGCACTGCCCTAAACCCTGAAACACCACTCCCAGCACAACTCCCTACACTGCCCAAACACCACTGCACTACCCTAAACCCTAAAACACTACCACAGCATGACCCCCTATACTGTATGAACACCACTGCAGTACCCTAAAGCCTAAAATACTACCCCAGCACAACCCCCTACACTGCTCAAACAACACTACACTACCCTAAAGCCTAAAACACTACCCCAGCATGACCCCGTACACTACCCAAACACCACTGCACTACCCTAAGCCCTAAAACAGTACCCCCTACACTACACAACACCACTGCACTACCTTTAACCCTAAACACTACCCCCAGCATAACCCCCTACACTACCCAAACACCCCTCCACTACTCTATACCCTAAAACACTACCCCAGCAGTACCCCCTACACTACCCAAACACCACTGCCCTACCATAAATCTAAACCACTACCCCCAGCAGGACCCCCTACACTACCCAAACACCACTGCACTACCCTAAACCCTAAAATACTACTCCCAGCACGACCCCTACACTACCCAAACATAACTGCACTATCCTATACCCTAAAACATTACCCCAGCAGTACCCCCTACACTACCCAAACAACACTGCACTACCCTAAAGCCTAAAACACTACCCCCAGCATGATCCCCTTCAATACCCAAAGACTACTGCACTACCCTATACCCTAAAACACCACTACACTGCCCAAACACCACTGCACTGCCTAAACCCTAAAACACCACCCCCTAGCACGACCGCTACACTGCCCGAACAATGCTGCACTGCCCTAAACCCTGAAACACCACCCAGAGCATGACACCCTACACTGCCCGAACACCGCTGCACTGCCCTAAACCTTGAAAAACAACCCCCAGCACGACCCCCTACACTGCCCGAACACAACTGCACTGCCCTACACCCTCAAACACCACCCCATCACGACCCCCTTCACTGTCCGAAACACTACTGCACTACCCTAAAGCCTAACACTACCCCAGCACGACCCCCTACACTACCCAAAGACCACTGCACAACCCTAAACCCTAAAACACTACCCCAGCACAACCCCCTACACTACCCAAAGACTACTGCACTACCCTAAACCCTAAAACACTATCCCCAGCACGACCACCTACACTGCCTAAACACAACTGCACTACCATAAACCCTAAAACACTACCCCCAGCAGGACCCCCTACACTACCCAAAGACCACTGCACCTCCCTAGCCCGTAAAACACTATCCCCCAAACGACCACCTACACTACCCAAAGACCACGGCACTACCCTAAACCATAAAACACGACCCCCTACACTACCCAAAGACCACTGCAATACCGTAAGGCCTAAAACACTACCCCAGCACGACCCCGTACACTACCCAAAGACCACTGCACTACCCTAAAGCCATAAACACTACCCCCAGCACGACCCCCTACACTACTCAAAGACTACTGCACTCCCTAAACCGTAAAATACCACCCCAGTATGTCCCCCTACACTACCCAAACACCACTGCACTACCCTAAACCCTAAAACACTACTCCCAGCATGACCCCTACACTACCCAAACACCACTGCACTACTCTAATCCCTAAACCACCACTACACTGCCGGAACAATGCTGCACTGTCCTCAACCCTGAAACATCACCACCAGCATGACGCCCTACACGGCTACACTGCCCTAAACCCTCAAACACCACCCCCAGCATGACCCCCTACACTGCCCGAACACCGCTGCAGTTCCCTAAACCCTGAAACACCACCCCCAGCATGACCCCCTACACTCCCCGAACACCGCTGCACTGCCCTAAACCCTGAAACACCACCCCCAGCACGACCCCCTACTCTGCCCAAACACCGCTGCACTGCCCTAAACCCTGAAACACCACCCCCAGCACGACCCTCTACACTGCCCGAACACCGCTGCACTGCCCTAAACCCTGAAACACCACCCACAGCACAAACCACTAAACTGCCCGAACACCAATGCACTGCCCTAAACCCTAAAACACCACCCCAGCATGATCCCCTACACTGCCCGAACACCACTGCAATGCCCTAAACCCTAAAACACCACCCCCAGCATGATCCCCTACACTGCCCGAACACCAATGCACTAGACTAAAGCCTAAAACACTACCCCAGCACGACCCCCTACACTTCCCAAAGAACACTGCACTGCCCTAAACCCTAAAACTCCACCCCCAACATGACCCCCTACACTGCCGGAACACCCCTGCACTACCCTGAACCCTAAACCCCCCCCGCACAACACCCTACACTGCCCGAACACCACTGCACTGCCGTAAACCCTAAAACATCAGCCCCGCACGACCCCTTACACTGACCAAACACCACTGCACGGCCCTAAACCCTAAAACACCACCCCCAGCATGACCCCGTACACAGCCCGAGCACCGCTGCACTGCCCTAAACCCTAAAACACCACCCACAGCACAACCCGCTACACTGCCTGAACACCGCCGCACTGCCCTAAATCCTAAAACACCACTACACTGCCCGAACAAAGTTGCACTGCCCTAAACCCTGAAACACCACCCCCAGCACGACCCCCTACACTGCCCAAACACCGCTGCACTGCCCTAAACCCTGAAACAACAACCCCAGCACGACCCCCTACAGTACCCGAACACTGCTGCACTGCCCTAAACCCTGAAACACCACCCTCAGCATGACCCCCTACACTGCCCGAACACCGCTGCACTGCCCTAAACCCTGAAACACCATCCCAGTACGAACCCCTACACTGCCCGAACACCAATGCACTAGACTAAAGCCTAAAACACTACACCAGCACGACCCCCTACTCTGCCCAAAGACCACTGCACTACCCTAAAACACTACCCCAGCACGACCGCCTATACTACCCAAAGGCCACTGCACTACCCTAAACCCTAAAATACTATCCCCAGCATGAACCCTACACTACCCAAAGACCACTAAACTACCCTAAACCCTAAAACACTACCCCCAGCACGACCCGATACACTACACAAACATCACTGCACTAAGCCCTAAAACACTATCCCCTACACTACACAACACCACTGCACTACCTTAAACCCTAAAACACTACCCCCAGCATGACCCCCCACACTACCCAAACACCCCTGCACTACCCTATACCCTAACACTCTACCCCAGCAGTACCCCCTACACTATCCAAACACCACTGCACTACCCTAAATCTAAACCACTACCCTCAGCAGGACCCCCTGCACTACCCAAACACCACTGCACTACCCTAAACCCTAAAACACTACTCCCAGCATGACCCCTATACTACCCAAACACAACTGCACTACCCTAAACCCTAAATCTCCCCCAGCACGACCTCATACACTGCCCGAACACCGCTGCACTGCCCTAAACCCTGAAACACCACCCCCAGCATGACCCCCTACACTGCCCGAACAAAGCTGCACTGCCCTACACCCTGAAACACCACCCCCAGCACGACCCCCTACACTGCCCGAACACCACTGCACTGGCCTAAACCCTGAAACACCACGTCTGCATGACCCCCTACACTGCCCGAACTAAACACCACCCCCAGCACGACCCACTACATTACCCGAACACCACTGCACTGCCCTAAACCCTGAAACACCACCCCCAGCACGACCCCCTACACTGCCCAAACACCGCTGCACTGCCCTAAACCCTGAAACACCACCCCAGCACAACCCCCTACACCACCCAAAGACCACTGCACTACCCTAAACCCTAAAACATGACCCCCTATACTACACAAACACCACTGCATCTATCCTAAACCCTACAACACTACACCCAGCATGCACCGCTACACTACACAAACACCACTGCACTACCCTAAGCCCTAAAACACTACCCCCTACTCTACACAAACACCACTGCACTACCTTAAACCCTAAATCACTAACCCCAGCACAACCCTCTACACTACCCTAACACCACTGCACTACCCTAAACCCTAGACCACTACCCCCAGCAGTACCCCCTACACTACCCAAACACCACTGCACTACCATAAACCCTAAACCACTATCCCTATCAGTACCCCCTACACTATCCAAACACCACTGCACTACGCGAAACCACTACCCCCAGCAGTACCCCCTACACTACCCAAACACCATTGCACTACCCTAAACCATTACCCCCAGCAGTACCCCATAAACTACCCAAACAACACCCTACACCCCAAACCACTACCTCCAGCACGACCCCTACACTACCCGAACACCACTGCACTACCCTAAACCCTAAATCTACCCCCAGCACAACCCGATACACTACCCGAACACCACTGCACTACCCTAAACCCTAAATCTACCCCAGGAACAACCCCTTACACCCCCAATCACCACTGCACTACCCTAAACCCTAAAACACTACCCCCAGCATGACCCCTACACAAACACCACTGCACTGCCCTAAACCATAAAGCACTACCCCAGCACGACCCGCAACACTACCCGAACACCACTGCACTGCCCTAAACCCTAAAACACGACCCCCAGCACGACCCCCTACACTGCCCGAACAGCACTGCACTGACCTAAGCCCTAAAACACCCCCCCGCATGACCCCCTACACTGCCAAAACACCACTGCACTGCCCTAAACCCTAAAACACCACCCCCAAACACGACACCCTACACTGCCCCAACACCACTGCACTGCATTAAACCTTAACATCACCCCCCGCACGACCTCCTACACTGACCTAACACCACTGCACTGCCCTAAACCCTAAAACACCACCTTCAGCATGACCCCGTACACAGCCCGAGCACAGCTGCACTGCCCTAAACCCTAAAAGACCACCCCCAGCACGACCCGCTACACTGCCCGAACACCGCAGCACTGCTCTAAACCCTAAAACACCACTACAATGGCCGAACAATGCTGCACTGCCCTAAACCCAGAAACACCACCCCCAGCACGACCCTCTACACTGCTTGAACACCACTGCACTGAACTAAACCCTATAACACTACCCCAGCACAACCCGCAACACTACCCGAACACCACTGCACTTCCCTAAACCCTAAAACTCTACCTCCAACACAACCCCCTACACTGCCTGAACACCTCTGCACTGCTCTAAGCCCTGAAAAACCACCCCCAGCATGACCCCCTACACTGCACGATCACCACTGCACTGCCCTAAACCCTAAAACACCACCCACAGCACGACCCCCTACACTGCCCGAACACCACTGCCCTAAACCCTAAAACACCACCCCCAGCACGACCCCTACACTGCCCGATCACCACTGCACTAAACCTTAAAATACCCCCAGCATGACCCCCTACACTGCCCGAACGCCACTGCACTGCCCTAAACCCTAAAACATCACCCCCAGTATGACCCCCTATACTGCCCGAAAACCACTGCACTGCCCTAAACCCTGAAACACCACCCCAGCACAACCCCCTAAAATACCCCGAACACAAGTGCACTGCACAAAACCCTGAAACACCATCCCCAGCATGACCCCGTACACAGCCCGAGCACCGCTGCACTGCCCTAAACCCTAAAACACCACCCCCAGCACAACCCGCTACACTGCCTGAACACCGATGCACTGCCCTAAATCCTAAAACACCACTACACTTCCCGAACAACGCTGCACTGCCCTAAACTCTGAAACACCACCCCCAGCAGGACCCCCTACACTGCCCAAACAATGCTGCACTGCCCTAAACCCTGAAACACCACCCCCACCACGACCCCCTACACTACCAGAAAACCGCTGCACTGCCCTAAACCCTGAAACACCACCCCCAGCATGACCCCCTACACTGCCTGAACATGCTGCACTGCCCTAAACCCTGAAACACCACCGCCAGTACGAACCCCTACACTGCCTGAACACCACTGCACTGCCCTAAAACCTAAAACACCAGCCCCAGCATGATCCCCTACACTGCCAGAACACCAATGCACTAGACTAAAGCCTAAAACACTACCCCCAGCACGACCCCCTATACTACCAAAGACCACTGCACTACCCTAAACCCTAAAATACTATCCCCAGCATGAACCCTACACTACCCAAACATCACTGCACTAATCTAAGCCCTAAAACACTACCCCCTATACTACACAACACCACTGCACTACCTTAAGCCCTAAAACACTACCCCCAGCATGACCCCTCACACTACCCAAACACCCCTGCACTACCCTATACCCTAACACTCTACCCCATCAGTACCCCCTACACTATCCAAACACCACTGCACTACCCTAAATCTAAACCACTACCCCCAGCAGGACCCCCTACACTACCCAAACACAACTGCACTACCCTAAACACTAAATTTACCCCAGCATGACCCCATACACTACCCAACCACCACTGCACTACCCTAAACCCATAAACACTGCCCCCAGCAGTACCCCTACACTACCCAAACAACACTGCACTATACTATACCCGAAAACACTACCCCAGCAGTACCCCCTACACTACCCAAACAACACTGCACTACCCTAAAGCCTAAACCACTACCCCCCCAGCAAGACCCCCTACACTACCCAAACACCACTGCACTACCCTAAACCCTAAAACACTACTCCCAGCATGACCCCTACACTATCCAAACACAACTGCACTACCCTAAACCCTAAATCTACCCCAGCACAACCCCATACACTACCCGAACACTGCTGCACTGCCCTAAACCCTGAAACACCACCCCCAGCAAGACCCCCTACACTGCCCAAACACTGCTGCACTGCCCTAATCCCTGAAACACCACCCCAGCACGACCCCCTACACTACCCAAACACCGCTGCACTGCCCTAATCCCAAAAACACCACCCCAGCACGACCCTCTACACTGCCCAAACACCACTGCACTGCCCTAAACCCTAAAACACCACCCCCAGCTCGTCCCCCTACACTAACCAAAGACCTCTGCACTACCCTAAACCCTAAAACACCACCCCCAGCTTGACCCCCTACACTACCCAAAGACCACTGCACTACCCTAAACCCTAAAACACCACCCCAGCACAACCCCCTACACCACCCAAAGACCACTGCACTACCCTAAACCCTGAAACATGACCCCCTATACTACACAAACACCACTGCATCTATCCTAAACCCTACAACACTACACACAGCATGCACCGCTACACTACACAAACACCACTGCACTACCCTAAGCCCTAAAACACTAACCCCAGCACAACCCTCTACACTACCTAAACACCACTGCACTACCCTAAACCCTAAACCACTACCCCCAGCAGTACCCCTACACTTCCCAAACACCACTGCACTACCATAAACCCTAAACCACTATCCCTATCAGTACCCCCTACACTATCCAAACACCACTGCACTACCCTAAACCACTACCCCAGCAGTACCCCCTACACTACCCAAACACCATTGCACTACCCTAAACCATTACCCCCAGCAGTATCCCATAAACTACCCAAACACCACCCTACACCCCAAACCACTACCTCCAGCAGTACCCCCTACACTACCCCAACACCACTGCACTACCCTAAAGGCTGACCACTACCCCCAGCACGACCCCCTACACTACCCAAACACCACTGCACTATCCTAAACCCTAAAACACTACTCCCAGCACAACCCCCTACACTACTGAAACACCACTGCACTACCCTAAACACTAAATCTACCCCCAGCACGACCCCCTACACTACCCGAACACCACTGCACTGCCCTAAACCCTAAAACACCACCACCAGCTCGTCCCCCTACACTAACCAAAGACCTCTGCACTACCCTAAACCCTAAAACACCACCCCCAGCTTGACCCCCTACACTACCCAAAGACCACTGCACTACCCTAAACCCTAAAACACCACCCCAGCACAACCCCTTTCACCACCCAAAGACCACTGCACTACCCTAAACCCTAAAACATGACCCCCTATACTACACAAACACCACTGCATCTATCCTAAACCCTACAACACTACACCCAGCATGCACCGCTACACTACACAAACACCACTGCACTACCCTAAGCCCTAAAACACTACCCCCTACTCTACACAAACACCACTGCACTACCTTAAACCCTAAAACACTAACCCCAGCACAACCCTCTACACTACCCAAACACCACTGCACTACCCTAAACCCTAAAACTTGACCCCCTATACTACACAAACACCACTGCATCTATCCTAAACCCTACAACACTACACCCAGCATGCACCGCTACATTACACAAACACCACTGCACTACCCTAAGCCCTAAAACACTACCCCCTACTCTACACAAACACCACTGCACTACCTTAAACCCTAAAACACTAACCCCAGCACAACCCTCTACACTACCCAAACACCACTGCACTACCCTAAACCCTAAAACATGACCCCCTATACTACACAAACACCACTGCATCTATCCTAAACCATACAACACTACACCCAGCATGCACCGCTACATTACACAAACACCACTGCACTACCCTAAGCCCTAAAACACTACCCCCTACTCTACACAAACACCACTGCACTACCTTAAACCCTAAAACACTAACCCGAGCACAACCCTCTACACTACCCAAACACCACTGCACTACCCTAAACCCTAAACCACTACCCCCAGCAGTACCCCTACACTACCCAAACACCACTGCACTACCATAAACCCTAAACCACTATCCCTATCAGTACCCCCTACACTATCCAAACACCACTGCACTACCCTAAACCACTACCCCCAGCAGTAACCCCCACACTACCCAAACACCATTGCACTACCCTAAACCATTACCCCCAGCAGTATCCCATAAACTACCCAAACACCACCCTACACCCTAAACCACTACCTCCAGCAGTACCCCCTACACTACCCAAACACCACTGCACTACCCTAAAGCCTGATCACTACCCCCAGCACGACCCCCTACACTACCCAAACACCACTGCACTATCCTACACCCTGAAACACTACTCCCAGCACAACCCCCTACACTACTGAAACACCACTGCACTACCCTAAACACTAAATCTACCCCCAGCACGACCCCCTACACTACCCGAACACCACTGCACTACCCTAAACCCTAAATCTATCCCCAGCACAACCCCATACACTACCTGAACACCACTGCACTAACCTAAACCCTAAATCTACCCCAGGCACAACCCCTTACACCCCCAACCACCACTGTACTACCCTAAACCCTAAAACACTACCCCCAGCATGACCACTACACTACACGAACACCACTGCACTGCCCTAAACCATAAAGCACTACCCAAGCACAACCCGCAACCCTACCCGAACACCACTGCACTGCCCTAAACCCTAAAACACGACCCCCAGCATGACCCCCTACACTGCCCGAAAACCACTGCACTGACCTAAGCCCTAAAACACCCCTGCATGACCCCCTACACTACCCAAACACCACTGCACTACCCTAAACCCAAAAACACTACCCCCAGCAGTACCCCTACAGTACCCAAACACCACTGCACTATCCTATACCCTAAAACACTACCCCAGCAGTACCCCCTACACTACCCAAACAACACTGCACTACCCTAAAGCCTAAAACACTACCACCCCAGCAGGACCCCCTACACTACCCAAACACCACTGCACTACCCTAAACCCTAAAACACTACTCCCAGCATGACCCTTACACTACCCAAACACAACTGCACTACCCTAAACCCTAAATCTATCCCCAGCACAACCCCATACACTGGCCGAACACTGCTGCACTGACCTAAACCCTGAAACACGACCCCCAAAACGACCCCCTACACTGCCCAAACACCGCTGCACTGCCCTAAACCCTGAAACACCACCCCAGCACGACCCCCTACACTACCCGAACACCGCTGCACTGTCCTAAACCCTGAAACACCACCCCCAGCACTACCCCCTAAACTGCCTGAACACCACTGCACTGCCCTAATCCCTGAAACACCACCCCCAGCTTGACCCCCTACACTGCCCAAAGACCACTGCACTAACCTAAACCCTAAAACACCACCCCAGCACAACCCCCTACTCTACCCAAACACCACTGCACTACCCTAAACCCTAAAACATGACCCCCATACTACACAAACACCACTGCACTATCCTAAACCCTACAACACTACACCCAGCATGCACCGCTACACTACACAAACACCACTGCACTACCCTAAGCCCTAAAACACTACCCCCTACTCTACAC
This sequence comes from Triturus cristatus, assembly GCF_964204655.1. Lineage (NCBI taxonomy): Eukaryota > Metazoa > Chordata > Amphibia > Caudata > Salamandridae > Triturus > Triturus cristatus. Next base: position 276,884,149 of record NC_140580.1, on the reverse strand, counting down.
AAACACCACTGCACTACCTTAAACCCTAAAACACTAACCCCAGCACAACCCTCTACACTACCCAAACACCACTGCACTACCCTAAACCCTAAAACATGACCCCCTATACTACACAAACACCACTGCATCTATCCTAAACCATACAACACTACACCCAGCATGCACCGCTACATTACACAAACACCACTGCACTACCCTAAGCCCTAAAACACTACCCCCTACTCTACACAAACACCACTGCACTACCTTAAACCCTAAAACACTAACCCGAGCACAACCCTCTACACTACCCAAACACCACTGCACTACCCTAAACCCTAAACCACTACCCCCAGCAGTACCCCTACACTACCCAAACACCACTGCACTACCATAAACCCTAAACCACTATCCCTATCAGTACCCCCTACACTATCCAAACACCACTGCACTACCCTAAACCACTACCCCCAGCAGTAACCCCCACACTACCCAAACACCATTGCACTACCCTAAACCATTACCCCCAGCAGTATCCCATAAACTACCCAAACACCACCCTACACCCTAAACCACTACCTCCAGCAGTACCCCCTACACTACCCAAACACCACTGCACTACCCTAAAGCCTGATCACTACCCCCAGCACGACCACCTACACTACCCAAACACCACTGCACTATCCTACACCCTGAAACACTACTCCCAGCACAACCCCCTACACTACTGAAACACCACTGCACTACCCTAAACACTAAATCTACCCCCAGCACGACCCCCTACACTACCCGAACACCACTGCACTACCCTAAACCCTAAATCTATCCCCAGCACAACCCCATACACTACCTGAACACCACTGCACTAACCTAAACCCTAAATCTACCCCAGGCACAACCCCTTACACCCCCAACCACCACTGTACTACCCTAAACCCTAAAACACTACCCCCAGCATGACCACTACACTACACGAACACCACTGCACTGCCCTAAACCATAAAGCACTACCCAAGCACAACCCGCAACACTACCCGAACACCACTGCACTGCCCTAAACCCTAAAACACGACCCCCAGCATGACCCCCTACACTGCCCGAAAACCACTGCACTGACCTAAGCCCTAAAACACCCCTGCATGACCCCCTACACTACCCAAACACCACTGCACTACCCTAAACCCAAAAACACTACCCCCAGCAGTACCCCTACAGTACCCAAACACCACTGCACTATCCTATACCCTAAAACACTACCCCAGCAGTACCCCCTACACTACCCAAACAACACTGCACTACCCTAAAGCCTAAAACACTACCACCCCAGCAGGACCCCCTACACTACCCAAACACCACTCCACTACCCTAAACCCTAAAACACTACTCCCAGCATGACCCTTACACTACCCAAACACAACTGCACTACCCTAAACCCTAAATCTATCCCCAGCACAACCCCATACACTGGCCGAACACTGCTGCACTGACCTAAACCCTGAAACACGACCCCCAAAACGACCCCCTACACTGCCCAAACACCGCTGCACTGCCCTAAACCCTGAAACACCACCCCAGCACGACCCCCTACACTACCCGAACACCGCTGCACTGTCCTAAACCCTGAAACACCACCCCCAGCACTACCCCCTAAACTGCCTGAACACCACTGCACTGCCCTAATCCCTGAAACACCAACCCCTCCACGACCCCCTACACTGCCTGAACACAGCTGATCTGCCCTAAACCCTGAAATACCACCCCCAGCATGACACCCTACGCTGCCCGAACACAGCTGCACTGCCCTAAACCCTGAAACACCACCTCCAACACGACCCCCTACAGAGGCCGAACAGCGCTGCACTGACATAAACCCTGAAACACCAGCCCCAGCACGACCCCTACACTGCCCGAACACCACTGCACTGCCCTAAACCCTAAAACACCACCCCCAGCTTGACCCCCTACACTGCCCAAAGACCACTGCACTAACCTAAACCCTAAAACACCACCCCAGCACAACCCCCTACTCTACCCAAACACCACTGCACTACCCTAAACCCTAAAACATGACCCCCATACTACACAAACACCACTGCACTATCCTAAACCCTACAACACTACACCCAGCATGCACCGCTACACTACACAAACACCACAGCACTACCCTAAGCCCTAAAACACTACCCCTACTCTACACAAACAACACTGCACTACCTTAATCCCTTAAACACTAACCCCAGCACAACCCTCTACACTACCCAAACACCACTGCACTACCCTAAACCCTAAACCACTACCCCCAGCAGTACCCCATAAACTACCCAAACACCACCCTACACCCCAAACCACTACCTCCAGCAGTACCCCTTACACTACCCAAACACCACTGCAGTGCCCTAAACCCTGAAACGCTACCCCCAGCACGACCCCCCTACACTACCCAAACACCACTGCACTATCCTAAACCCTAAAACAACACCACCAGCACAGCCCCTACATTGCCCGAACACCACTGCACTGCACTGCCCTAAACCCTAAAACACCAACCCCAGCTCGACCCCCTACACTACCCAAAGACCACTGCACTACCCTAAACCCTAAAACACCACCCCAACACAACCCCCTACACTACCCAAAGACCACTGCACTACCCTAAACCCTAAATCACGACCCCCTACACTACACAAACACCCCTGCACTATCCTAAACTCTAAAACACTACACCCGGCACGCTCCGCTACACTACACAAACACCACTGTACTACCCTAAGCCCTAAAACACTACCCCCTATACTACAAAACACCATTGCACTACCCTAAACACATAACCACTACCCCCAGCAGTACCCCCTACATTACCCAAACACCACTGCACTACCCTAAACCACTACCCCCATCAGTACCCCCTACACTATCCAAACACCACGGCACTACCCTAAACCCTAAACCACTACCCCCAGCAGTACCCCCTCCACTACCCAAACACCACTGCACTACCCAAAAGCCTAAAACACTACTCCCAGCACGACCCCCTACACTACCGTAACACCACTGCACTACACTAAACCCTAAATCTACCACCAGCACGACCCCCTACACTACATGAACACCACTGCAGTACCCTAAACCCTAAATCTACCCCCAGCACAACCCCATACACTACCCGAATACCACTGCACTACCCTAAACCATAAATCCACCCTCAGCGCAACTCCTTACACCCACAAACACCACTGCACTACCCAGAACCCTAAAACACTACCCCCAGTATGACCCCTACACTACACGAACACCACTGCCCTACCCTACACCATAAAGAACTAACCCAGCACGACCCGCAACATTACCCGAACACCAATGCACTGCCCTAAGCCCTAAAACACCCCCAGCATGACACCGTACACAGCCTGAGCACCGCTGCACTGCCCTAAACCCAGAAACACCACCCCCAGCACGACCCCCTACACTGCCCGAACACCGCAGCACTGCCCTAAACCCTGAAACACCACACCCAGCACGACCCCCTATGCTGCCCGAACACCACTGCACTGCCCTAAACCCAGAAACACCACCCCCAGCACGACCCCCTACACTGCCCAAACACCGCTGCACTGACCTAAACCCTAAAGCACTACCACAGCATGACCCGCAACACTACCCGAACACCACTGCACTGCCCTAAACCCTGAAACTCTACCCCCAACATGACCCCCTACACTGCCCAAACACCACTGCACTGCCCTAAACCCTGAAGCACCACCCCTCGCATGACCCCCTATACTGCCCGAACACCACTGCACTGCACTAAACCCTAAAACAACCCCCCGCACAACCCCCTACACTGCCCGAACACCATTGCACTGCCGTAAACCCTAAAACATCACCCCCCGCACGACCCCCTACACTGACTGAACACCACTGCACTGCCCTAAACCCTAAAACACCACCCCCAGCATGACCCCGTACACAGCCCGAGCACTGCTGCACTGCCCTAAACCCGAAAACACCACCCCCAGCACGACCCGCTACACTGCCCGAACATCGCTGCACTGCCCTAAACCCTAAAACACCACTACACATGCCCGAACAAAGCTGCACTGCCCTAAACCCTGAAACACCACCCCCAGCACGACCCCCTACACTGCCCGAACACCGCAGCACTGCCCTAAACTCTGAAACACCACACCCAGCACAACCCCCTACGCTGCCCGAACACCACTGCACTGCCCTAGACCCTGAAACACAACCCCCAGCACGACCCCCTACACTGCCCAAACCCCGCTGCACTGCCCTAAACCCTGAAACACCACCCCCAGCACGACCCCCTACACTGCCCGAACACCGCAGCACTGCCCTAAACCCTGAAACACCACACCCAGCACGACCCCCTATGCTGCCCGAACACCACTGCACTGCCCTAAACCCAGAAACACCACCCCCAGCACGACCCCCTACACTGCCCAAACACCGCTGCACTGACCTAAACCCTAAAGCACTACCACAGCATGACCCGCAACACTACCCGAACACCACTGCACTGCCCTAAACCCTGAAACTCTACCCCCAACATGACCCCCTACACTGCCCAAACACCACTGCACTGCCCTAAACCCTGAAGCACCACCCCTCGCATGACCCCCTATACTGCCCAAACACCACTGCACTGCACTAAACCCTAAAACAACCCCCCGCACAACCCCCTACACTGCCCGAACACCATTGCACTGCCGTAAACCCTAAAACATCACCCCCCGCACGACCCCCTACACTGACTGAACACCACTGCACTGCCCTAAACCCTAAAACACCACCCCCAGCATGACCCCGTACACAGCCCGAGCACTGCTGCACTGCCCTAAACCCGAAAACACCACCCCCAGCACGACCCGCTACACTGCCCGAACATCGCTGCACTGCCCTAAACCCTAAAACACCACTACACATGCCCGAACAAAGCTGCACTGCCCTAAACCCTGAAACACCACCCCCAGCACGACCCCCTACACTGCCCGAACACCGCAGCACTGCCCTAAACTCTGAAACACCACACCCAGCACAACCCCCTACGCTGCCCGAACACCACTGCACTGCCCTAGACCCTGAAACACAACCCCCAGCACGACCCCCTACACTGCCCAAACCCCGCTGCACTGCCCTAAACCCTGAAACACCACCCCCAGCACAAACCACTAAACTGCCCGAACACCACTGCACTGCCCTAAACCCTAAAACACCACCCCCAGCATAATCCCCTACACTGCCGAACAAAAATGCACCAGACTAAAGCCTAAAACACTACCCCAGCAGACCCCCTGCACTTCCCAAAGACCACTGCACTACCCTAAACCCTAAAACACTACCCCCAGCACAGCCCCCTACACTACCCAAAGACCACTGTAGTTCCCTAAACCCTAAAACACTAACCCCCACACGATCCCCTACACTACCAAACGACCACTAAACTACCCTAAACCCTAAAACACGTCCCCCTACACTACACAAACACTGCTGCACTACCCTAAACCCTAAAACACTACCCCCAGCATGACCCGATACACTACACAAACACCACTGCACTACCCTAAGCCCTAAAACACTACCCCCTACACTACACAACACCACTGCACTACCTTTAACCCTAAAACACTACCCCCAGAATAACCCCCTACACTACCTAAACACCCCTGCACTACCCTATACCCTAAAACACTACCCCCAGCACGACCTCTACACTACCCAAACACAACTGCACTACCCTAAACACTAAATTTAACCCAGCATGACCCCATATACTACCCAAACACCACTGCACTACCCTAAACCCAAAAACACTACCCCCAGCAGTACCCCTACACTACTCAAACACCATTGCACTATCCTATACCCTAAAACACTACCCCAGCAGTACCCCCTACACTACCCAAACAACACTGCACTACCCTAAAGCCTAAACCACTAACCCCAGCAGGACCCCCTACACTACCCAAACACCACTGCACTACCCTAAACCCTAAAACACTACTCGCAGCACGACCCCTACACTACCCAAACACAACTGCACTACCCTAAACCCTAAATCTACCCCCAACACGACCCCATACACTGCCCGAACACCGCTGCAATGCCTTAAACACTGAATCACCACCCCAGCATGACCCCCTACACTGCCCGAACAAAGCTGCACTGCCCTAAACCCTGAAACACCACCCCCAGCACGACCCCCTACACTGCCCGAACCAAACACCAACCCCAGCACAACCCCCTACACTACCCAAAAACCACTGCACTGCCCTAAACCCTGAAACGCCACCCACAGCACGACCCCCTACACTGTCCGAACACCACTGCACTGCCCTAAATGCTGAAACGCCACCCCCAGCACGACCCCCTACACTGCCCGAACACCACTGCACTGCCCTAAACCCTGAAACACCACCCCCAGCACGACCCCCTACAATGCCTGAACACCACTGCACTGCCCTAAACCCTGAAACACTACTCCCAGCACGAACCCCTACACTACCCAAAGACAACTACACTACCCTAAACCCTGAAACACCACCCCCAGCACGACCCCTACACTGGTCGAATACCACTGCACTGCCCTAAACCCTAAAACACCACCCCAGTACGACCCCCTACACTGCCCGAACACCACTACACTGCCCTAAACCCTGAAACACCACCCCCAGCACGACCCCCTACACTGCCTGAACACAACTGCACTGCCCTAAACCCTAAAACATCACCCCCATTACGACCCCCTTCACTGTCCGAAACATCACTGCACTACCCTAAAGCCTAACACTACCCCAGCACGACCCCCTACACTACCCAAAGACCACTGCACTACCCTAAACCCTAAAACACTACCCCAGCATGACCCCCTACACTACCCAAAGACCACTGCACAACCTAAAACCCGAAAACACTATCCCCAGCACGAGCACCTACACTGCCTAAACACCACTGCAGTACCCTAAACCCTAAAACACTACCCCCAGCACGACCCCCTACACTACCCAAAGACCACTGCACCTCCCTAACCCGTAAAACACTATCCCCTAAACGACCCCCTACACTACCCAAAAACCACTGCACTACCCTAAACCATAAAACACGACCCCCTACACTACACAGTGCTGCACAACCCTAGAACCCTAAAAAACTACCCCCAGCATGACCCGATACACTACACAAACAACACTGCACTACCGTAAGCCCTAAAACACTACCCCCTACACTACACAAACACCAATGCACTACCTTAAACCCTAAAACACTAACCCCAGCATGACCCCTACACTACCCAAACACCACTGCACTACCCTAAACCCTAAAACACTATTACCAGCATGACCCCCTACACTACCCAAACACAACTGCACTACCCTAAACCCTAAATCTATACCCAGCATGACCCCCTACACTACCCAAACACCACTGCACTGCCCTAAACCCTAAAACACTACCCCAGCACTACCCCCTACATTGCCCGAACACCATTGCACTGCCCTACACCCTAAAACACCACCCCCGGCACGACCCCCTACACTGCCCAAAGACAACTGCACTGCCCTAAACCCTGAATCACTACTTCCAGCATGACCCGCCACACTACACAAACACCACTGCACTACCTTAAACCCTAAAACACTACCCCCAGCACAACACCCTACACTGCCCAAACACCACTGCACTACCCTAAAGCCAAACCACTACCCCCATCAGTACCCACTACACTACCCAAACACCACTGCACTATCCTAAACCCTAATAAACTACCGCCAGCAGTACCCCTATGTTGGACGTGGCCCTTTTTGCAGGGTCATCCCTAAACTTTTTGCCTTCCTCCTGTATTTTTTCTGACCTGTTGTTGGCTGTTTTATGACTCTGGGCACCTTACCACTGCTGACCAGTGCTAAGGTGCATATGCTCTCCCTATGGTCTCATCCCTGACTACTGTCAGTGGCCACTGTAGCATTTTGCTGTCTGTCTGTTGGGACACACCTGTGGGCCAGTTAAGGTTAGGTGCTGCACAGGTGGTGTCCACAGGTGAGGAGAAGGGTTCCCCATGGATTGGCTTGGTGGGCCCTGAGAGTATGGACAGAGGGAGTCCAATAGGTTCAGATTGGCCTAGAACTGGAGTCTGCCCCTGCAGTTGCGGGCCAGGTCCTTGTTCTATCGCCCCAAGCAGGGAAGACCATCACGGTGGTGATTGGTCTACCCTGCGTTTTGGCTGGAAGGGGGTTGTGTTGGACTTGGCCCTTTTTGCAGGGTCATCCCTAAACGTTTTGCATTCCTCCTGTATTTTTTCTGACCTGTTGTTGGCTGTTGTATGACTCTGGGCACCTTACCACTGCTGACCAGTGCTAAGGTGCATATGCTCTCCCTATGGTAAAATGTATACATTGATTGGGGTCCCTGATTGGTTCATTTGGTTTACTGTCAGCCCCTAGTAAAGTGCACCAGGAGTGCCAGGGCTTGTAAATACAAATACCGCTGGTGGGCTTGCAGCACTGGTTGTGCCACCCACAGAAGCGGCCTAGTAAAATGTGTCTAGGGTCTGCCACTGCAGAACCTGCGCGCGGTCTGGTACCGTCGCGCTGACTGCGAAGTGCCCCCACTTGCCAGTCCCTAAATCTTCCCTTAACTACATATTAGTCACCCCTCTGGTAGGCCCAAGGGCAGGGTGCATTGTAGGCATAAGGTAGGACATGCCCTGATGTGTGTGGCATGTCTTAATAGTGAATTACAGCCATTTTCGTTTTTCACTATTGAAGGCTACCTGCTCTCCATAGGCCAGAATGGGCTGCTGGAGTCACTACACGCTGTGACCCCAGTGGACTCATAGAGCATGGAAGAATGTCAAGTTTAGTATGCCTGAACTCAGAATAATAAAATACTTCTTTTAGTAAAGTTTATTTTAATATCCTGCGTTTGTAAATACTACTTTTAGAAAGTTAGTATTTACTGATCTGGCCATTCAGTCCGCCTCTGCGTTGGGTGTGTGTGTTCTGCCTAGCAACAGTAAGGAGCAGGGTTGGGGAATCCCCAGAGACAGGCTGGCTGCCAGGTGGTGGGTAGAGAGATTACACCAGGATGGGTGGGAGGAGGACATCCTTGACTCTTGAATAGACCTGTGCTCTGCCACCACAAAGCCGGCTCCGGCCCCTGTGGAGCGGCTGATGTCTCTGCCCTGCTGCTGAAAGGAAAGTGCAGAGTCACCATAACAAAGTGCTCCAGAACTGGACTGAGCCAGGCCCAGGCCCCCTGGCGCTAAAGAACAAAAGAATCACTGTATAAAAGTAGGAGCCTGGCTCCTAAGAAATCAGATCCTGTTTACGCAACGACGAACCTCTGCCTGAAGGAGAAGGACCTGGAGAAGCTGAAGGAGGAGTACTGTCTCTCTGCCTGAGAGACTGGCCTGCAGTGGGTGCCTGTCTGCTGGAAGGAGAGGAAAAGACTTAAAGAAAGGACTTTGCTTCAACTTGTGCTGAACTATCTCCAAGGGCTTGCTAGAGAACTTGCCTCCTGAACTGCGCCCCAGGAACATTGGGCGCTACCCCCCCTTTGAGGAAGAAAAGACTGCCGTGGGTGATATCAGAATGTAGATTCAATGGAAGCTAGGGATTAGTATGTCTGCATGCAACTACCCGCTTCAGTCGCCAAGGGCATCACTTACCACTACTTACTTTTTTACATATGGCATTAGTTGTAGTCTGCTCCTGGGCATATTTTATAACAAAAAACATTTTGAGTATTACTTTTCAAATTATGATGTGGTCCTTTCTAGTGCCATTATTCAGGCCCTTATATAAGCACACAGCAGAATATCCCGGTAGATACTTCATCATGTCCCAGACCCTGGAGACTGCTTATGCTCACCGACATATTCTAACTTGCGCACTTACGGGGATTCAAAATGAATTTATCGGTCAAGTAGAAGATAGGTTTTGAGCAGGGAAGGCTAATGCAGACATTGGGTTTCACACACAAGACTGGACCCAAGAGTAAAAGGAACGCAAATCAGCAGGATAGACAGGATTGGCAGCATAAAGGCAGATTGTGTTTTTATCACAAACAGACTGACTATAGTTCCATATTTGAAGGGAAGAGTGCATGTAGGCACACCTTTGAAGTCCGTGGCTCATGGAAGTTGTACATAGATAGTTAAGATCTGGTGATCTCTGGAGTTTATTATGTGTGTGGAAAGAATGCCTATTTCAAATTACGCAGTAGATGGTATGGGACCTCTTATTTAAGAGGGGTGTTTCCAAAGCTTTGTCATGGGAATGATTTCGATCACCCGGTTTGGGGAGAGACTTCCAGGCGTAATCGTGAGCTGAGAGCCGTAGAAATTGTGGGTGATGTTTTTGGAGCAATCGAGTGTTGGAGTGATAATATGTGACATTAAGATTAGGTATATACATAGGATATGTGCTGGTCAGGGATGAGTTAGACTGATAGAGCTGTATATGCACAAGGGTGTTGCATGTCATTGGGATAGTGTACTGGCAGAGCGGAAGTTGCATGTCGGATCTAAGTGCAGGCCAAGTACACCGGCTCGTTAGAGTTCAAGGATCCAGGTCAATATAAAATGTAGGAGAATTAGTGCCAGTGCTGTCATTTGTGAAGAGCATTTCTCAAAATCATCTATGAAAGCTACTTATGTTCCAAAACTCTGCGCGTAATACATGAACGTATGACATGGGCGTAATACCTCAATATTTGTAATTGTCACTCAACCCTGCTAACTCTCCATGGGTGCCTCATTCTCGGGGTTAGTACTTAGGAGGACCACAAGTAATTGCGTCAGAACCTGCCAATATTGATGTGACTGAATAAGGTGATCAATTTGGCACAGGATTTCACTACCTATACACGTCATGAAGAATAGCTGTAGTTTGCTAATAACAATTACAGAATACTTTGACTTTAGGATTAAATCATTTTTATTATTGTAACGCCCAGTATACCTAAACCAAGGGCTCCAAAACAGCACAGAGGAATGAATTAATTCAAGTAAAGGAGATTACAATATGTGTTATCTCTGAATTATGTACTCCCACTATAAACCCCTGCTATAGCAATTAAGGTAGAGGAGAGGTGGGTACGCAGGGGAGAGGTGGGGCAAAAAATAGAAACAAATCCTGAATATTGCACTAGAAAAGTTTATATGTTGAAAGCTTTCAATTATTCAAAATACAAGGAACTCACTTTTATTTGCTTTTTTATCCATTAGATGTGGATTACTGTGGATGTTTTGATAATACATACAGTTAGATGTAGCACAAATGTAGTCCAGGGGCATTGGAATGCTTTACATGAGCACCAGATAACAAAAGGTCGGATTCTTTTTTTTATGCTCTGGTAGATTAACTGTTTGGCCCAGAATCACAGGATGTTACCTAGGCGCTGGAACCTGTGCCTGGTTTCCCAGTTTCAAAGACGATAAGGCCACAACCTCTCCCGTTTGTGTGTAGTAACTAATATCAGCAGGCAAAGGAGAACAGAAGAGACTAATTAAACTCTGCCTGTTCCATGGAGGTGAGGGGGATAAAAAAAAATAATTAACTGAGGTGCTCCATGGCTGGCCCTAACCAACCCATCTCTCCAGTCCACTACCCTGTCATAGTCCTCTTCAAATCAAGTGCTAATGACTTTCCATTAGCAGCTCCTTGAAAGTAGCCAGGCGGCAGGGACACCTTATGCTGTGAAGACGAGGGGGAGCCATTTTCATTCTGACTATTGGCAGGCCGGCCTCACTTAATGTGCATCCTCAAGTTCAGTATATGTATGCCTTTGTGTGCTTGTAGTGGAGGGGAGACAGCCCAGGCAGGCGGGGCTGCTTATCCTACCGAATAAATGGCCCGTCAACTGTTCTCAGCCACCCATCGACCTATGGTCGATTGCCCGCCTTGCCAATCCAAGGCTGGTTGGGGCTCTGAGCAGGGCAGGACTGGGGTCAACTGATGGATGGTAGTGTGCACCATACTCCCCTGAGCAGCAATAGGATATACAAAGCCCTTTGAACTACTGCTTGTTTAGATTTTAAAAAATTGCAATTATTGCACTTGCAAAGTTTTTGTAGCGAACATTAGGCTATCGTGAGAAATCTTATCCCATGCAGTAATAAACATTTTATTTAAAGGGGTGCGGAATCCTCTGTTTCAATGTTTTTGTTCCCGTTTCACCGCCTCTTACTCTTCCGAAAGTTGCATCAATTTTTTTAGGATTTTGAAAACAGGCATGTTGTTTGTTTCATGCAATTTATTTGTATTTGAAAGACTAGTTAAAAACAAGCCATTGCAATGTAATCGGTCTCGCCTTTGGGACCTTATATGTATTTAGCTATGCAGCACATTAGCCTGGGTGCTGAAACATCTACTGTTCTTTAACCTGGAGGGAAAGTAAGCACCAAACTGCGCCAGGTATGGGGACACATGGAGAGAAATATTGCCTTTCAGCAGGAAATGGTATAGTCCAAAGCTCTGTTTTCAATATAAAATCAGGGCCTTCGATGGTCATATCACCGAAAATACAAGATTTGAAAAAATATTTTCTACGGTGCTCATGGAAGACAATTTCTATGGACTGGAATCTAGAGAAAGCTAAAGTGATTCTGGTATTTTACTGACCTTGCTGGTCATTTTCTTTCAAGAAAAATAAATACAGACAGTTGCCAGAACATTTTTAAAAAGAAAGTCCCTGCGCAGAAAACAACTCTGGTATTTTACTGACCTCAACTGGTCGTTTTCTATCAAGACAGTTAAATAGAGGCAGTTGAACAAGCAGAAAGCAATTCTGGTATTTTACTAACCTCTACTGGTCGTTTCCATCAAGGCAGTTAAATAGAGGCAGTTGAACAGAAAAAAAGTCCCTAAGCGGAAGCAGACAAGTCCTTGGGCTGATCTCCAGAGCCCACAAAGTACATACACATATAAGTATATACTAAAGTATATACAAGAGGTCTCGAATGCTCAACCTAAAGATACATTTCAACTTGAAAAAATTTAAAACATATAAGAGGAACTGATAAGGAGAAACGCTTTTTGATGGCAGAACAGCCCCGAATAGATTTCAGTAGAAGCAGATGACTCATTAAATAAGGTCTGGGGTAGTTAAAATCAAGTATCAATGAAGCTGCCTGGAGCTGTTTTATGTAACACGAAGTAAGGGAGATTTTTGGATAAGCAAACACGCTTACTTTAAATAAGGTACATTTGCTAAAAAGAGATGCCATTGCGGTAGCTAGGAGTAAAACCAGTGAACATCTCTTGATTGTAAAACATACAAACAACTTTCTCTGAGATATAGGCCATGGTGGAGGAAGTGACAAAACTTGAGAATGCATTTGGGACCTAATTTTTATTTTCAAAAATGTTGTCATTACGTAAGGAAATGGCTGTCGAGGGAATTTGGCCATTTGGAGCAACTATTTATTATACATTACATTGAAACAAATTAACGTTTCCGGCGCAGGATAGGGTTGTTGTTTCCGATGTCAATGAAAAGAGCTTGATAGAGGCAAGTGTTACTCAAATTTCACTTTGAAAAGACAGATATTTGTCAGATAGGAGGCCAGTAATATACAACTGAAAAATCAGTAAGAAAATATTTGCACCAACATTTCCATTAAAAAAGGATCTGTGACTTTTCAAGCTGGTTAAGGCTGCAATCTTTGATCAATTTGGATATCAAAATATAACCGATGGTACTTGTCCTTTATTTGGTCCCACTGATGCCCAACCTGGTACTTTAAAACTAAGCGGGATCACCCCTGCCCAAAATACAGTTCTCATTTTTACGTGGGAATACCATTTGTTGGCTGCTCCTGAGTGGAGACTGGGTCCTCGTATGAGAGCCAGTCTGGATACTCAAAAGGCATTGAAAATATGAGATGGCCCCCAGCAAGCCTATGGTTACTATGTTCTTCAGTTAGGTCAATCTACAATAAACTAATCCCTCCATGAGAGTCTCCACTTATCAGATGATTTCTGATCTTAATCCAGTATGTACACGCACCTATAGGAGTTGTCCTCTCCCATCAGTTCTTTTCGCCTCAGCCTCTGATCCACTGGATTTTTCATTGAATGGTAGGCTTATAACTCATGGGTTAGTTTCCAAGAGATTTCTCATTTGATATCTCATTATGCAAATTACATGCCTTGTTTTATTTATTATTTAAGAGTCTTTTATAGCGCTGGCTAGACTCGAAATGTTCAAAATTGTACATTTTGGATCGGCATGCCATGTCCCCCATGGTCTTGAAATGAATTGAGAGATTCATAATTTTGTCTGGATTGACTGTTAACTGGGAAAAATCTGTTTTTTATCCATTAACCAGTGTTTGGCTAGATGGCTGTCTACACAGCCAATAAGGAAGGCATCCAAACCTTTTCAATATCTTGGAAAATGGGTTGGATCAATAACCAAGAATTGTATGAGGGTAATGCTGTAAATGAAATTGATAATATCTATGAAGTTTTAGAGTTGATCCCATATGTCCCAAATGGGTAAAATATACATATCAAAAATGACACTGCTCGCTACAATGTTGAATGTGTTCAAAGTAATGTCAATGTACTTGCCTACATACAAACACAATACATTAAAGAAGTAGGCAGATTGCTTACGTTCTTCCATTACAATAAGGCTGCGGTTAAAATCTCAATTGGAAAACTGTGGCCACCATACTCGGAAGGGGGGCTGAAAATGTACAGATTTGAGCTAATATTATATATGGGATAAAGTAGCCCAAGTCATACATCATAAGGATATTGCTAGTCAGAGTAATTCCACAGCCATATAGAGGAAGGAGGCCAAAGGCTGAGTTCCTTTATAAGGTATGGAACTGCAAGTTGACTTACAGTAGACTTATCATGTACACCAAGGGTACCTTATTTCATATAATACATGGTCACATCATCACCTTTCCCACAAACCACTTAAAACCTTGGTGCGTAGCTCTGTCATATGAAATAGCGAGAAGGTTTGCAAACATGAAGAACAAAAATAAAACCTCTGGTGTAAAATGAAGGACATCAAAAAAGTCTTACATATTTGTTGCAGACAGATATTAGAAACAGTTCAATACAGCTCAGTTAAAAAAAAAAGCTTCAGTAGCTTGGAATGAGTAGAAACATGCAGGAAGGTTCTAGCTTTTCTCTAACTATCCAAGGAGTGCAACAATTAAACATGTTCTCTCTGGTTGCCATTGTTAGTTAGAAAAATAGAGCAGAAAAAAGAAAAGCAAAGTTCTGTTTTCCGATGCTTTCAATAGCTGCTTTAGTAATGTTCTGTGACCTGACCTGCCTTTCACCTCGACTGCTTGCTCTGGCAGCAGGCATTGTAACATCAGAACTCGAATGTAATAACTTATAATAGCCAAGTTCTAACGTATTTTCTTAATATTCGGTGATAGGGTGCGTCACAAGTCTCCGATTTAATAAGGGATAAATTACCCCCTACCCTACATGAGAAAGATATTGTTAGTCACCGAGGAGTCCCATAACCATATAGAGGACTAAAGCCAAAGGATAAGTTCCTTTATAAGGTTATGTAACTCTGAGGTGACTTGCAATATCTTTATCATGTATGCTAGGGGGTACTTTATCCCATATAACACATGGACACACCATCACTTTTCCCACAAACCACTTACAACCTTGGTGTGTAGCTTCTTCTTGTGAAAAAGTGAGCATGCATTAACATCTGAAAAATAAAACATCTAGTGCAAAATTAAACACATCAAAAACTTTTTCGTTAATTGTTGAAAAGGGTTATTCAAAATAGTTTAATAGAAGTCAATAAAAAAAAAAGCTGCACCAGAAAGGAATGTGTACAAAATGCAGACACGTTCTAGCTTTCCTCTAACTATCTAATGAATGTTTATCATCTAAACGAGAAAATAGAGCAGAAAATAGAAAGCAATGTTCTGTTTCGTTGCTCCAAACAGCTGATTTAATTATGCTCTGTGACCTGACCTGCCTTTCTCCTCAGCTGCTGGCTCTGGCAGCAGGTATTGTAAGGCAAGCACAATAAGACTGTAATGTCAGAACTCGACTGTAATAACTTATAGTCAAGTTCTGACTTCTTCTCTTTACAATCGGTGACTGTATGCGTGATAAATTGCCGATTACAAATAAATTAGAGATTATACAGGGATTACAGAATCCCATGTATAATTTAACTGATTGTGCAGAATGCATGCCCTGAGTGTTGCCAGCCTCCAGACATTCAGGCCAACATTTTCTTGATTTGCATTCCTGGATTTATGTTGGTCCTCCGAGAAATGGAATAAAATATTGGCCAAATGTTTTATATAAAGTCCACATTTTTCATTAAATGCTCTTGATGCAATGCGATGTTGATGCATTGTTTGCACAAATACATACACATAGCTCTAACAAGTATACAGTGAAAGTGTTCAAGTAGTCTGTTTAAATATATACAGTTGTATGACAGCATTTGTAACATGAATTTGAATAGGCAATCCTTACTACCTGAGAGCATTTACAATGGGACTGAAGGCTGGATATATTATTTGAAGATAACTGCTCATAAATTAAAATCTATTAGGCTCCCATAAAATGTGCAAAAATAATGAACAATTGTTTTAATAGGAGGCACACAGCTCTGTTCATAATATCGACCCCAGTCAGAGCTTTGCAGTAAAGAAACAAAAGTGCCTTTGAGCTAGGCACCAGATAATACTAAGACTCTCTAAGAAATCTCCTAATGATCTCTCATTGATCAAAGCCTTTCTTCTGATAATACCCAAACACACTTTGGGGCCGATTACGATGTCAGTTGGAAAGCCTCTGATGGCTGTTTGGAAGCTTTCCAACGGCATCGGAGGCTTTCCGACTGACACGGTCGGTTTGCGGTTCAACCAACGCTAAATTACGATGTTGGCGGTCAGCGTGTAAACCGGCCTGTCTTTCCGACGCAGTTCCAATCGGCTCTGAGAGTCTCCTGGCCAGTCAGAAGCGTACCGCAATCCCCCATGGATGGCGTTTCCGACTTCGGGATTATGATGTCAGAATAAAAACACCTTACCTTGCTGGTTTTTCCGACACTGAAAGCCTGTCGGAAAGTGACTTTGGGGGCCCTAGCAGGGCCCCCTTGCTTCGACGGTCTACTTTCGGTGGCCGAGGGGGTACCCAGAGTGCCTCCCTGTGAAACGCTGCACTGTGTGGCAGGCACCAACTGTAAATATCTCTATCAAAGCATCACTCAGCAGGCCCTTGTCTACTGCCCCAACTTTGGAACAACATCACATACTTTATTTGCCCCTAGTCCTCGATAACAACTCTTTCATCCTCCTATGAGATCTCAGTTTTCATCTTGAAGACTAGACTGACACCAACTCAGCTGCCTTTCGTGATAATCTTGAGAACCTGGGAGTATTCAATCACATCTAGGAGCCCACCCATGCCACCAGACACATACTAGACCCCATCTTTACATCTATCGATAACACTACAATCAACAACCGTAGGCCTGTCACCTGGGCAGACTACGCCAGAGTAAGTTTTACCATCAACGTCCATCAATCCATAAGAGCCTCCACACCAGGCCCAGCACGCTGACACTGGAACAAACTAGCAGTGGTGGACTGGACGACTGCCCTAAATGAGAAAAACCAGAACCCACAGACATCCTGGCATACAACATTGAGAACTTCAACAATTGGATCACCAACTGTGCCAAAATATTGCCCCCATGAAATGAAAAATAGAACAAAAACCAGAACACAAATCAGCAAACACAAATGGAGAACCAGCGAAGGAAAAGTGGAAAAACACACCCTCAAAACCTCCTAGAGGAGGTACCACCAGCTCATCCAAGAAATCAATAGGAAGGCCCTTGTCAAACCAATAAACCCCTGCCCCAACAGCAGCAAAGAAGTATTGGCAATTGTCAAAGACTTCACCACTCCCACAGCTCTCACAGGAAACATCAACACATCACATGACCTGTGCAACAACATCTTGAACTTCTTCTGAAGCAAAATCCCAACCATTTAAAGAAACGTCCCCCCACAACTGTACTACTAAACCCATGGCTATTTCCTGAAGTTAAGACAATCACCACAAGGGACACGTTAGCACAGAGGAAGAAACCACACCAATCATGAAGACCATTTACTCCAGGGCCCGAGCGGACTTCTGTCCCTACCACGCCTTTGACAAAGGAGCAATCCCTATCAGCGAGGCCCTCAACCCTATCCTCAACACCTTCATCACTATAGCCACCTTCCCAAACCCATGAAAACATGCAGCTGTCAATACCCTCCAAAAGCAACCCTCGGCTGACCCAACCAAACTCGACAGTTATCAACTGATATCCCTCCTTCTCTACTCAACCAAAGTCCTGGAAAAAACACCTCTCTGACCCCCTCGCAAAACCCCAGCTTCTCAACACCACATAATCAGGATTAATACTCAATCACAGCACAGAAACTGCAGCTAAAGCAGCAATGGATGGCATCCGGATGATACTCAATGCATGAAAGTACACCCCTCCCCTTTCAAACCTATCAGCAGCCTTCACACCATCTTCCATCACATTCTAACCCAATTATTTCACAAAGTAGGCATCCAGGATCTTGCCCTTAAATGGATGTGCCCCTTCCTCACCGGAAGAACCCAAACTGTCAACATGCCCCCTATGCCTCTGAAGCAAGAGATGTTATTTGCTGAGTCCTGCAGGGCTTCTCATTCAGCTCAATACTCTTCAACATCTATGTGACCCTGTTAGAACTGGGGGTCTCTAGTTGGCAGAAGTAGGTACCTTTGAACAAATAGGGACCCTTGCTTCGAAGTCAGGGAAAGGGGATTACACTACTGGATAACCCCTGCTCACCCTCTTTGTAGCTTGGCACGAGCAGGCAGGCTTATCTCAGAGGCAGTGTGTTAAGCATTTGTGAACACATACAGTAATACAGTGAAAACACTACAGATGGACACCACACAGGTTTTATAAAAATGGGGATTCTTTATATAGACTTAACACAAGACCACAAACAACAAAAATCCACAATACTGTACTCAAAATTGACTTAAAGATGGTAGTTCAAGTTGATGGTAAATGCGACACAGTTCTCACAAAAGTACCTGGATGCGTAACGCAAAATAAACAAAAGGCTTGCAGCGTTGGAGATGCGTTGGTTCCTTGCTTCTGGGGAGACGATGCGTCGTGCCTCAATGCTTGCGCAGAGTAGGGGATGCGTCTTGATCCTTATCGGAGAGGAGATGATGCGTAGAATCTCGTACTGCGGCCCGGTTGAGATGCGGCAAGATGGTGCCTCGATGCGAAGCGACAATCCGGTGTGATGCGATAAGATGGCGCCCTTGATGCGACGACGTTAAGACGATGCATGCACGCCCTGGCAGCCTTGCTGTGACTCTGTACTTTGGAGCCACGACAGGCCCTGCGGCACGCTTCTCCGGTGATGCGACGGCTACCCTCACGGTGGCGTCACATTTCTACGGTGATGCGTCGGCAGACAACTGTGACGAAGACACACTACTTAGGAGATGCGGCGGCGGCACGCCTCTCCGGCGATGCGACGACTACAGCTGCAGCGGGGACACGCTTCTTCTTGTTGCGACGCTCTTCCAGCTCCCAGCGACACGCAGGTTTCTGCAGATAGAATTCCCAGCAAGGAAATTCAGAGGGGAGCTGGTGGTGAAGTCTTTTGTCCCTGAGACTTCAGCAGGAGGCAAGCACAAGTTCAAGCTCTTGGAGTAATATTCTGCAAGATGATGAAAGTCCTTTGAAAGTTCCTTCTCCTCTCCTTGGCACTGAAGACACCACTGTAGGCCAACCAAGCAATACAGCACACTGGCAGGGGGGGGGGCAGTACAACTCCTACAGCTTCCTTTGGTTCTGCTCCTTAGTAGAGGTTTGTCTTGTTGTTCCAGAAGTGATCTAAAGTCTTGGGGTCTGGGTTCCCATATTTATACTACTTTTCTCTGTGTTCTCTGAAGGCAGAGAGGCCTTTGCCTAGTCCAAACCAGTTCTGGTCAGTCCTGGAGCACTTTTTTGACAAGACCCCTTCTTTCCTTTCCCAGTGCAGGCCAGGGACATCAGACGCACCACAGGAGGTGGAGCCAGCATTGTGGAGGGAAGGCACAGCCCTATTTAGGTCTCAGTTGCAGCTCCTCCCACCCATCTACATGCAGATCTCTCTATTCAGACCTGTGCTGACTCACCCTGTCTCCTGGAATCCCCCAGCCCCTGTCACTCAAACTCCAGACAGAAAATACCTAGCAGAGGCAGGCTTGGATACTTAAGCAAGAAAATACCTACTTTCTAAAAGTGGTATTTTCAAACACAGAATGTTAAAACCAACTTCACTAAAAGATGTATTTTATCATTCTGAGTTCAGGCATACTAAACTCGAATTTCTACCATGTTCCCTGGGTCAGTCAGGATTATAGGATGTTATAATTAAACTGCCCATTCTGGCCTGTGGGGAACAGGTAGCCTTGCAATAGTGAAAACGAAAATGGCTGTAATTCACTATTAGGTCATGCCACACACAACAGGGCATGTCCTACCTTATACTTACAATGCACCCTGCCCTTGGGCGTACCTTAGGGGTGTCTGATATGAAGATAAGGGAAGGTTAAGGGACTGGCAAGTGAGTGCACTTGCCAAGTCGACATGGCAGTCAGGGACTGCACACAGGCTCTTCAATGGCAGGCCTGAGACACACTTTACAAGCTGCTTCTGTGGGTGGCACAACCAGTGCTGCAAGCCCACCAGCAGCATTTGATTTACAAGCCCTGGGCACACATGGTGCACTGTACTAGGGTCTGACAAGTAAATCAAATAACCCAATCATGGAGTCACTAATTAGCACATCAATTTAACATAGGGAGAGCATATGCACTTTAGCACTGATCAGCAGTGGTAAAGTGCTCAGAGTCAGAAAACCAACAAAAACAGGTCAGAAAAAATACAGGAGGAAGGCAAAAAGTTCAGGGATGACCCTGTAAAAAGGGACAAGTCCAACAGACGATTTATACAAGCTCACAACAAACATCCTCACTTACGTCAACGACATATAACTGATACTGTCCCTCCCAGACAAAACACCCAACACCAGGAATACGTTCACCACATGCATGACAGAAGTAGCCACCTGACTGAAGTCAAATTGCATCAAATTGATCTCTGACAAGCTGAGGTGGTAGTCTCCAGGAAGAACTCCTCACCATAGGACTCCACCTGATGGCTCACACCCACCCCATGCCCTGCTCACAAGTGAGCAACCTCTGTATCATTATAGATAACAAACTGGACATGACTGCCCAAGTCAACGCAGTGGTCTTGGCCTGCTTCAAAACACGATGATGCTGAAGAAAATCATCAAGTGTCTACTAGACAATTTCAGGAAACCGATCACCCAACCCTTCAACACCGGAAGACTGGACAATGGAAACACTCTGTATAAAGGAACCCCAAACCAGCTCAAAAGAAGACTGCAGGCCATCCAAAATGTAACAGCCATACTAGTCTGCAACCTCCCATGCCGAGCACCCATCACGCCACAAATTAAAGAACTCCACTGGCGAACAATACACAAGGGCGGACATTATAAACTCCTAACCCACACCTACAAAGCTCACTACTGCACTGACTTTGTCTACTGAACAGATGCATTCACTTCCACCAACCTTCCAGACAACTCCACTCTGCTGGTCTCTCATTAGCACATACCCTACGCGCACACAAAAGCAGAGCAAGTGGCCGCGCCTTCTCATTCCTTGCCTGCAAAGTCTGGTAAGACCTTCAACAACACATTAGAGGCTTCTCCTCTCTTCTTGACTTTTGCACGAAGCTAAAGCTCTGGCTTTTTGAGTAAAATCAGTAAATCATCATAAGATTTCATTCAAACACAGCAGCATTCATTGTTTGTTCCTGTCATCAATTTTTCCTCAGCAGTTTTAATCCTGAAAAAGAGAAAGAAAAAACAAAAGGGGAAAGAAAGAGAAAAATGGACAGCTAGAGTCAAAGAGGAGGGATGATACAAATCTGTTAGAGTGAGATAAAGAGGCAGGGAGTGCCTGGTGGTTGATTAAAGAGGCATGAGATAGAATCAAGAATACATAGGCTTTGTGTTCGGCACACTGATCTTCAATAGCATTGGCAGTGGGCTGCTGAGAAAAACTTTGGGCCCTGGCACTTAATCTTAAGCAGCCCGGATGCAACTACTTTTTCTGCACCACGGTTAGCAAGGCCAATGCCTTTTTGAAGGGTTAAATATGTGTGCAAAATGCCTACATTTCCTTTTCTGTAGTAATTTCTGTACTTACTGCATTACTGGTAATGGCGATCGTAGACATAATCTGTTAAAAAAAGAAAAAAAATAGTTATTGTTAAGAACACATAGGGAGAAGCAAGGAGCACATTATAACAGGAAAACACCTTATTTAACAATGATATATTTGAATTTTTAGGTCAGTGTATTTTATGTACCATAAAGTACCTTAGTCTTATTAATCATTACCCCTCCGCCCACTACACACTGCCAGAACTACAGTATTGCAGAACATGTACTTTGGATAGCACAGGTCCCCACTGTACCCGTGTTCAGCAGCATCATGATTACCTCACTCTTTGGGCTCTACTCCCAACAAAAAAGAATATTTAATGTTGTGGACAAGCTCAAATGGATGATTACTTGACATACAAATCACATAATTTGGGAAGTAGTGCAATGCACAAATGAGAACACACAAGGAATGCTGACTATGAGTCTGTTTTCAACTTGCCTTGGACTGATAACAAGAAAGTCACAAAAACTGACATGGTGTTTGATGACCGAAAATCCACTTTGACTGGATCGTATTCCCTCCACCCCCCTTTTGGTCACTTCACCATAATCCTTCTTCTAAACAAAACCAACCTGTGCCGGCTACCAATTACACCTATTGGAAAAACCAGCAACCATCACAAAGATAAATCTTTGTAATGATGCTGATGTTATATACTGTGGTTTCTCTGTGAGAGAGTCCCCTGACTTTTTATGCTCCTCCTTCCTCAAATTCCTGCTCGAATTTTCAAAATGGAATTCATGAGTCTGTGCTATTTTTTTAGAGCAATGTTGGTGTTTTGTTTCCAAAGTTTTAGTTGCTTAATGAAAATTCTGAAAATCCTACACTCTAGCATCACTTACCTTGACAGTTACTGCCTCTTTCTTATTTTCTCTTACTCCTTATGAGTGAGCTGGCTTTAAGCGAGATAAAAAGCAGATGTTTTCCTTCTTTATACATACAATCAAATGAAGTATTGAAACTTTGATACCTGTATACTTTTTTTTTCCAAATTGTGACCGATATATTATAAAGTCATATATCGTGTAGGATGATACGTATATCAAAAAATCAATAGGAGAGTGGATCACTGGTCCTGGGAAACCAGGGTATTGCATGGTTAGTACGTTGTACTGTTTAAGAAACCCTCATTCACGTTTGGTATAGGATCGAGATTAGCGGTATATCTTGATTCTCCGCTAGATTTGTCATTAACGTGATCGCATAATCATTGGGTTAATCCAATGCTTCCTCCACCCGGAGGCTTTTACCACTGGTGGTCACAGTAGTGATCGTGAATAAAAAGAGGTGAGGTGATTGTGGTGAAAAAAGGTGTTGTTTAAAAATCTCGTAAAGCCAGCAGATTTCTTTATTGGTACTGGATTCGGGATAGGTTTAAAAAAAGTTTTGTAATTGTGCACATATCAGACTTATTATGGTCAAGTGCACTTTTTAAAAATAGTGTCCAAAAAAGGTCGACATGTTTCAGCCCTCGTCAGCCCCTAGGGGTCAAGTGGGCTTTCTTCAGGACCTGGTGCAGAACAGAGTGGCCTTAACTACAGGCACCCTTGTGGAAGTGCGGGAAAAAGATTGTTTCCTTCTTGGTCGCACATTCAATCTGGTCTCCTTGGTTACAGACCACAACGGGTGCTCTAGGGGGGTCGCTTCACGCTCTCTTCGGCGTCGGTCTGTGACCTGAATGTACGACCAAGAAGGAAACAATCTTTTTCCCACACTTCCACAAGGGTGCCTGTAGTTAAGGCCACTCTGTTCTGCACCAGGTCCTGAAGAAAGCCCACTTGACCCCTAGGGGCTGACGAGGGCTGAAACATGTCGACCTTTTTTGGACACTATTTTTAAAAAGTGCACTTGACCATAATAAGTCTGATATGTGCACAATTACAAAACTTTTTTTAAACCTATCCCGAATCCAGTACCAATAAAGAAATCTGCTGGCTTTACGAGATTTTTAAACAACACCTTTTTTCACCACAATCACCTCACCTCTTTTTATTCACGATCACTACTGTGACCACCAGTGGTAAAAGCCTCCGGGTGGAGGAAGCATTGGATTAACCCAATGATTATGCGATCACGTTAATGACAAATCTAGCGGAGAATCAAGATATACCGCTAATCTCGATCCTATACCAAACGTGAATGAGGGTTTCTTAAACAGTACAACGTACTAACCATGCAATACCCTGGTTTCCCAGGACCAGTGATCCACTCTCCTATTGATTTTTTGATATATTGAGATAAGGAAGCTGAGTGGACCTAAGCCCTTCTTTCTCCCTCCTATCTGATTTTTGAACGAAAGGATGATACGTATAGCAATATTTAAAAACACTAGACTGTTCCACAACATAAATAATTACATACATACATCTATGCCATATACATTACATAACACCTAACACAATTCAAAGACTATAGGGCCATTGACAATAGTAACACACATACAAGATGATTACTTAATTGAGGTCAATATAACCTTATTTTACATATTTAAACATGAGGCCTTATTCTTTGGTGTAGATATGTCTGATTTGGAACGAACGCCTATTTTTTATTTTATACACTCTTTTTTATTGAAATAAAGGTATGACATAAGAAAAGGCAGTTCACACATAAAGTGGCAATAGAGCTATGCTGCAGGGGAGGCGTGGAGCAAAATAATTAGAGAACAACAATATTGTAATCACAGTTCCAACATGCTTAGACCTTGTGCGACAGTTTCTTCCCTCGTCTTCGGGGACTCACAGATCCCTCCTCTGTGGGTGTTCCACTTTTCCCAGACCTGCCTCCATTTGGTGGAGCACCCCCTAGCTTCATATATAGTCTTTTCTGTTAATTTGCACTAGTTTACATCCTTACACCAATCCCCTATACATGGCGGGATCTGAGCCTTCCACAATCGCGTGATATATCGTTTTGCCACCATCAACCCCAAAGTTACCCATATTCGTTCCCTGGAGGTTAGGTCAGTTGGGCCCCAGATGTTTAGGATGGCCAGCTTTATATTACAGCCAATCTTCTGCCCTAACATCCCTTCCATGAGTCTCACTACTGCCACCCAATACCCTTGGATAATTGTGCATTCCCAGAGGGTGTGGATGAAGGTGCCTTCCTGCCCACATTGCCTGGAACAGCCACCATCAGAGCTATATCTCGTATGAACCAGTAATGGACCAGACAGGTAGGACCTATGTAGGAGCTTCAGCTGTACTAAACGAAGCCTGGAGGATACGGCTATCTCTCGAGGAGAGGCCACGGCAGTCAGTCACTCTTCATCATCCAAACCTGCTACGTCACAGTCCCATTTTGCCCGCAGCTGGACCAGGGGATCCGTTGTGTTATTGATCAGATTTGTATAAGTGAGTGATATGGCCTTCTCCGCCAGGTCCCCATCTAAGACTCTATCCTTGAGAGGGGAGGACTCAGAGAGTAACTCTCCTCTAGGGAGTGTTGCAAGCAAGGCATGTCTAATTTGCAGGTACCTAAAATATTCGGGTTGCGCCAGTTCGTATTCCTGCTGCAACTGAGTGAAAGGGATTATATAGCCTGATTTCCACATTTCTCCCACCTTGGATAAGTCTATAAGGTCCCAACTCTCAAAGCCCTTCGAGCGAATCAGTCTACCCAATTGCTCGCTGTGCCAGAGTGGTGTGGCCTGTGTGATTTTTCCCTCCCACCCCAGGCTTTTCGTAGTGGCCTTCCACACCTGAACCGCGTATCCAGTGGGGCCAGTCA
The DNA here is from genome assembly GCF_964204655.1 of Triturus cristatus. Classification (NCBI taxonomy): domain Eukaryota; kingdom Metazoa; phylum Chordata; class Amphibia; order Caudata; family Salamandridae; genus Triturus; species Triturus cristatus. Next base: position 276,858,083 of record NC_140580.1, on the reverse strand, counting down.
AGGCTGGTTTCAACGAACGCACATAGAGTGCCCCTTCAAAACTCCCTCCCGGCAGAAGCCATCTATCCATCTGGAAGTCAGGGTTGCCCTGTGGTTTGTGTGTGCATTGGTTAATTGTTGAGAGGTGAGAAGACCAATAGTGTTTCCTAATGTCCGGTAATCCAATTCCCCCATCGTACCACCCCAGCGTGGCCTTGTGCGTAGCAATATGGGAGGCTTCCCTCCCAGAGCAGATCCCGTAGGAGACAGTCAATTTCTTTGAAGTAAGAGGAGTCAATGTGATGTGGAGTGTTCTGCAAAACGTATAAAAATCTGGGAAGGGACATCATCTTAAAGAGGAACAGAGGGAGTGATTTCCAATGCTGGACATCAGACTGAAGACGTAACAGGGGAGGGAGGAGGTTCCACTCGTAGAACTTGGACGGGTCCATAGAGACCCAGATCCCCAGATACTTGAAGCCGTCTGCTGCTGCAACCAGCTGATATCCACGAGGGAGCGGGGGCATCTCCCCATGGAGAACACAGGGCACTGATTTGGTCCAGATTATTTTATAGCCATCAAATCTACCAAAACACCCAAAAAATATTCAGGACCCTGTTTAGGGATGCAGCCGGTGATGCCAGATAGAGCAAGAAATCATCCGCATATAGCGATATACGGTCTTCGTGCCCAGAGGTCCATTTGAGGCCCCTGACAATGGGCATCCCTGCCTGGTCCCCCTGCTGAGGGTGAAGGTAGAGGATTTCCTGTTATTGACCATTATTTGGGCCAATGGTCGCGGGTAGAGGAGCTGAATCGAACTGATAAATTCCGGGCCCAAACCTAGTTTATGGAGTACTGCGAACATGTAAGGCCACTCGATGGTGTCAAACGCCGACGCCGCATTGAGAGAAACCACTACTGCATTTTCCCGTATTGTGCCGGCCCGGCACAACACACCATGGAGTCTACGAAGATTGAGGGAGGTGTTTCTAGCTGGCTTAAATCCCGACTGGGCCAGATGAACCAGGCGGGCAATGACCCTTAGCAAACGAGGGGCAAGGACCTTTGCCAGGACTTTAGCTTCGCCATTAAGCAGGGAGATCGGTCTCTAGGAGGAGCACTTATGTGGTGATATGATGCTGGTAGAGATCAGCTAGAATACTGTGATGTCATCTAGAGTGTTGATAAGCATCATATCCTGAGTGTTCCCTCAGTGGCAGTTACAGCCTGTGGCTTGGCTGTGACAGCTGGGACGGCTCTCTGTACCCTGCAATAAATACTTCTTGTGGAAAACTATTACAGCGTCAGCTACACTTCATTTCAGTTGCGACAGAAGATGGGATACCACTCTGCTTACTCAAGGTCATTCAAGTATTCTTGGTCTACAACCCAATCGTGAGTCAAGTACATACTTTGCCTGCAATTCAACTGTGAGTAATATTTATTTTTTATTACTATTTGGATATAGATGAGCAAGACTGGGAGACTGAAGTAGAAGTGTGGCAAATGTTAATCAGGAGTGCTTATCTTTTGTAGAAGATGACTGGATAACTGAAGTTGATAGGGATGTTGTGCTCAGGGAAGTTGCTCTACTTATCAAGAAAGGTTGGCCAAAAGAGAAATGCCTTTCTTCTGATCTCCAGATGTTCTGGAAAGTTAGTATTGAGCTTAGTCAGAGGCGACAAACTGGTGCCTCCCATGTGCTACTGAGAGAAAATTATTTTAGCCGCTCATTCAGGTCACCTTGGTGCTACCATTACTAAAAGAAAAGTCAGGTCTAATTTTTGGTGGCCTTGGATGGACACCCAGGTTGATGAGTTGGTTAAACAATGTGCACGATGTAACGCTAGTGACAAAGTTCTTGTCTTAGAGGGTATTGTTGAATCCCTTGTACCTCCTCCTGGTAGAGCCTGGCAGAAGTTAGGTATGAATTACCATTACTAAAAGAATCATCCAAAGGCAGGAAATATGATTTAATAATATCCTTTAACGGAGCTCGTAAATCAGCTTCCATGTTCATCCCAGTATCTCAATTGAATGTCCCTTGTACATTCTTCCCTTAACATTCTTTTAGAATGAATGACATCATCACAATGTCATTTACACATTATTACATTCTCCCCCCTCCCCCCTAAAACAAATAAAACAAAATAAAACAATATAGATAGAGTAAATGCATTAACATTGTTCAATTAGTCTTCCCGGTTTTCTTGAAATTCTTTCTGATTTTCTCTGTATCCATCCATCTTGTTGATCATTTGAGTGTATAATTCCTTGTTTAGTATTTAGTGTAATTCTTTTAAAAAAAAGACTTATTTCTTGTTATTGTTCTATGTTCATTTTCTGCTGTCATTGCTGTACCTTGTATTCTTGTAATTTCCAAAGGTGTTGGGTGAAATCTAGTTTGTGATTTTTTTACTTGTTGTTGCTGAACTAGTACAAGATCACCAACTTGATTGTCTTGATTTTGATACTCTTTTCCTTTTTCAGTGTAATATTTCGTTTTTTCTTTTTCTTCTTTGTCTTTTTCTACTACTTCTTTGTGTACCTTTGGAGGAATTAAAGGCAACTGCGGTAAGCGAGTTCGTCTTGATTGCCCAAACATTAAATCTGAAGGGCATTTTCCAGTTGATACATGTGGAGTATTTCTATAATCCCTTAAAACTTCACATAACGCTTGATGTATTGAAATTTGTGAGAGTTTCGCTCTTTGTACTGCTTTTTTAATTGTTGCCATCAATCTTTCTACCATTCCATTTGCCCTGGGCCACATTGGAGTTACCTTTCTATGTATTATTCCCAAATAGTTCATACATTTTCCAAATTCCTCTCCACTAAATGGTGGTCCATTGTCTGTCTTCAATATGGTAGGTATTCCCCATGTCGAGAATATTTAATCTAATACTGGAAGTACTGTTGAAGTGGATGTAGAAGATATGCATTTTACAATTGGGAAGCGAGAATACTCATCTACTATTGCTAGCAAATAATGTCCAGAACCTAATGGCCCATAAAAATCTGCTGCTACATTTGACCATACAGCATCTGGTAGATCCGACATATATAGTTCTTCAATTCCTTTTTCTTTCACAGTGCATTGACAGACATAACATAATTGGACAACTTCTACTTGTTTATCTAGCCTTGGAAACCATAACTTTTCTCTTCGAAAAATCTTTGTTGCTGAGACACCCCGATGACTTTCATATTTTAGTTCCTCTGAGTAATATTCCTGATAAAGTCATTGATAGTTCTGAACTCATGTTCTTGAATGCTAGTATATCATTTTTTTTTACATTCATTCGAAATTGACTCCCATTGATTATCAATCTCCACTTGTTTTCATGTAAGATTTCTTTTACTTCTTGTAGAGTATTGTCTTTTCTTGTTTCTTCAATTAGTTTACTTTCTCTAACAATTACTGGAACCGTTGATCTTACTATAAAGAGGCCGATTCCGATCCTGTATTTTTTTTTCCCGTACGACTCGTATCCGTATTTTTTTCCGTACGAATCGTACAAGTCATGTCCGACCCGTGAAGTACGATTCATACGGGAAAAAGTACATACGGATCGGCCCGATCCGTACGAATCATAGCGGGAAGAGTTGTACGAGACAGACCCGGACACTTTTCCAGACGAACCGTAAAAAGACAGTCCGAGCATACAAGTACGATCCGGACCGGCTTTCCTATTTACGATTCATACAGAAAACATCCCGTACACGGGGAATGACTTGTACAAATGCAAAGTCGGTGTACACACCGTACATACAAATGGTGGGGTACGCACCGTACATACGCGATGTCGGTGTACGCACCGTACATAGCAATGGCGGTGTACGCACCGTACATACGTAATGGCGGTGTACGCACCGTACATAGCAATGGCGGTGTACACACCGTACATAGCAATGGCGGTGTACGCACCGTACATACGCAATGGCTGTGTACGCACCGTACATAGCAATGGCGGTGTATGCACCTACATATGCAATGGAGGTGTACGCACCGTACATAGCAATGGCGGTGTACGCACCGTACATAAGCAATGGCCGTGTACGCACCGTATATAGCAATGGCCGTGTACGTACCGTACATACACAACGCATGTGTGCCTGTACGACTCGTACCCCTGTACTGTACTGAACCACGGACACTGTAAAACAGCACAAGGAGGGTCTAATCGACTCGCACAACACCACAAAACACGTCTACAGTGCACTAAAAATGGAAATGACTGACCTGGACACATCAAAACAGGCAAACAGAGGGGCAAACTCTCAACCACCCCTTATAACACACCCATCAAAAATTCAAACTGAGGCCCACCCACAAATGGACCAATAAAAAGGGCCCACACACAAACCATGAGCCTTTGCAACAGACTCACTGCAGCTAGAGAGCACACACCAACAACTGCACCCATCCACCTTAACATATACACCGTCACACAACCTCCTTCACACTTACCCCCTCTACACATTCACACCCACACCGTCACATTCAGACCCACACACCCACAACCATCCACACCCTCACCCCACACCATGCCCACAGACAAGAATTCAAAGTTCACAAGGGAGGAGCTAGACATCCTTGTCAATGAAGTCCTCAGAGTCGAGCCACAGCTATTTGGAACATTGGTCAGACAGACCAGCATAGCCTGTGGCAGAGGATCGTCGATAGGGTGAATGCTGTTCCACCCATCAGAAGGACCAGGAATGAATGCCAAGCCAGGTGGTACGATCTGCGGAGGGCGGTCAAGCGCAAAATGAATGAGAACCACGCCCAGAGCAACATCACTGGAGGTGGTGCGCCCCGCAGACCAGTACATTGCCATCCCTGGGAGGAGAAGGTGATGGCCCTGCTTCCGCCGGTGGGAGTACATGGACTGCAAGGACTTCCAGAGCCTGGTGAGTACACAAACAACTTACGTAAAATGGGGGTAATGGCATCCACACCCCAACTACACAAAATGCACGCAACTACCCCCAAGCCCTCACTGGCCAGAACCACACTCAAAAATAAAGCTAATGCCACTAACATGTGTATGCTCCACTGAGAAAGCAAGGCCATGCTATGTCCCATGCTACACGAAGCACCAACCCAAGAATCGATGTCCGGTATGCTGGGAGGGTGGGTGGCACAAAACACATTGTTGAACTCCAAATCAGACACAATTGCCCTCATCCCATATGGCCCAGGTACATACCCATGCACCATGCGCAATGCACAGGGATTGGGAAAGTACTGACAAGATAGCTCACACTCGGACTGGGTGTAGGCAGCACAAGGCCCTCCTGTGACCAGTGCAAACACAAACACCAAGACAACAAGGTCAGATATCTAGGACAGGAACTCACACTCACTGTCATGGCAGCATGCTCCATGGGGGGACAGCTACATTACCTGGGAGCCCCACTGCCAAATCACACTACACCCACAAGCAGGCCCTGTCACACACACCCCCTACACAAGCAGACACCCCCGGGACAGGCAATGGATGTACCCACTGTCACAATGGACATGTAACACAACAACACCAATACATAGCCAAAGAAGTATCCAAGCCAAAAATCTACATGTCAAAGACTCAGGAGAACATATCAAACTATCCCCCGCAACATACCCATCCACAAGTGAACATTGAGGAGAATGCTAGGCACATACAACTACCTGGAAGAACAGTGCCAACTAGAATGTGTATGATACATGCATGTTGCATGAAACAGCATTAAAATTGTTTGTCTCTCACACACAGGGCAACGTGATGAATCTACCCCCAACAATGGGGGTGAAGATTCACAGTCCCTGGCCCGGGAGGAACTTGATCCCACCGGCAGCGACGCCTCTCAACATTCCGCGGATGACCCCGACCGACCTGGACCCTCTGGTGTCCAATCCCCTGCAGAACCTGGTTCAGGACCATCTGTGCCAACCACCACCCCCATTCCTGCCACATCCCAGGAGACACAGAGGATCCCTGCCCGCAGTGAACAACTGAGTCAGTCTGACCAGGAGGGACAAGGAGCGCTGGGCACCCAGGACAACACTGCCACTGCCATCCCTCAGGGGTCCCGTAGACCCGATGTGCCCACAACGGCAGGCCAGGCTCATGTGGGCAGGGGTGGTGGGAGTAGAGGCAGGCAGAGGCTAGAACCTGACCAGCCAGCTGAAGGGACCGGTATGTCACACATACACAACATCATGGAGGCATACCGGCGTGACACCAGGGAGTTCAGCCAGGTAGTAGTGACACTCACAGAGATCAAGAACCAGCAGACCGAGCAACACGCCAATCAACAAGAACACCAAGGACGGATGGAGGCAAGACTGGCTGAGCTCCTAGCGGTGCAAAGGGACATAAGCCATTCACTCCGTTGGATCGCCGACATCATGGCCAACTCTCCCTGTGCCACCAGGCGAAGATCACCACCAGCCACAGGGAGGGAGGAGGAGGAGGAGGATTCGTCCGAAGGAGCGTCCGAAGCATCGTCAAGGCCTGCATCTGAGGGTCCCCGGAGGAAGGTGGGTCGTCCACGGAAAAGACCGTGAGAGGCAGCGGACCATCCACATCTCTCAGGTCACCTGGCCTGGCACCTGGCCTTCATGTGCGACAACATCACCTCATTGACTGACATCATCTGCAACATGGACCTGCTGATCACAGTCTGACTAATGATGCCAAACACTTCAAATGGCAGGGATCCCATCTCCCCCTGTGAACTTTGGATTCTATTGTCCCTGCATTGCACCTTTTTCTGTGCACAAATCACGCCCCAGACCTATAATTAAATAATTACTACGTGAAATTTCTTGTTGCAGTTATTTAGCATGAGTCTACACATACGTGTGGGGATATGTCAAAGTATGCCTGAGTGTGGAACTAACTCCAGCCATCCATACACTTGGATCTGAGTCCGGTCGAGGACACACATGTGTCTCAATGTATCACCAAATACAGACATGGAGCCCAATACTCACCCATGATGGCCTCAAGCTGCTGAGGGGGGGCTTGCAATACTGACCAATTTGGAAGAGTATCATGAAGGTGTACAGGTCATGGGTCATGTTGATGTTCCCGGGGAGGGAGTCCCAGGTCTGTTTGGCGAGGTGGGAGAACTATCTCCTGCATGCAGTGTTTATGTGGATGTGATGAATGGTGGCCAGGGCAAGGTGGCCTGCACGGAGTTGGGCCAACGGGGTGTTGGATGACAGTCGTCCAAGGTTTGTTTTGGGTCTGGGGTTGTGGACTGCCTCCTGAGTGTGGTTGAGCAGTCTGAAGGTGATCCTGCAGCAGACAGTGAGCCATTCTAGCTAACTCAGGTGGACGGTGATGTGGCTGGGGCTGGGGATGTTGAAGATGAGGTGTGGGGATGCACCCTGGATGTGGACTACTTCTCCTGCAGTCCTGCTGTAGTTCCACGTAGAGGCCGGTGCTGTAGTTGAGCCGGCTGGTGTCGTTGACCTGGGGGACGGTCTGTCTTGCCTTGTAGTGGATCTATCTGTGGATCATTTGCAGCATGCGGAGTGTGTTGCAGCATAAGGTACAGATGGTGGTGAGTTGCATGGTAATTGTCAGCGATGGGTCCATGATGAACACCAGCTTGCGTGCATGGCCACTGGGTGCTGGTGCGGTGCCCAGACCAGTGGGACACAAGGAGTTGACCCAGCCGTAAGGGGACAATCCTCAGATGATGAACTCAGTCCTGTCCAAGACAAGCCTCAGGTGGCTGATGTTCAGCCATTCGTCAATGGATCTCATGCCTTATTGAAGTTTGGATCTGGCAATGACTGGCTCTTTGGTGAGTTTGAGGAGCAGCTGGGTGTCAATGGCATACGAGATGATGATGAGGTCGTGTGCGCATGTAATGGTGGAGAGGGGGTTAATGGAGACATTGAAGATCGTCACGCTGAGAGAAGAGCCCTGAGGCATGTGCCACATGACCCCAGTGTACTACATGCTGCAGGGTGGAGGCAGACTCCCTGGGCCTTGCTGGTGAGCTACTTTCTGATTTAATCCCGGGCCCTCCTCTGGATACCAGTGTTGGAGATGTGTGAGCTGACGGTGTGGTAGCACATGGTGCACAATGCCGTTGAGAGGTCAAGGGGGGTGGGCTCACCATTGTTGAGCAGGGCAAAGTTGTCGTTGGTGGTGGCAATGATGACGGTTGCAGTGGTGTGATTACTGTGGAATATGGTCTGGTGCCGGTTGCCTGGAGCTGGTTGCGTGGAGGAAATATGTCAGTTGCTTGTTGAGTGTCTTCCGGATGACATTTGATGAGGAGGGAAGCAGGGTGATGTACCAAGAGATCCTGCGGTACTGCCGTCCGTTGTTTAAGAAGGGCCTGGGTCTCTGCATGCCTCCAGCACCCATGGAATGTGGCCAACTCAAAGGAGACATTCAGGACGCGCTGGACGTGGGCTGCAAGAATGGGGAATGATGTGGTTGAGATGTTGTGTGGGAAGGGGCCTGATGGAGAGCCAGAGTGGATGGTGCACATGAGCCCGGTGGTGAACTTTCTGCTGACGGGAGTCCAGAACCTGAGGGGGGTTTGTCCTGCGGATAATAGTGCTGTCTGCCTCTGTGTGCCAAGGCTGTTGTGTATGGCCATGAGCTAGCAGTGGTATAAAGTTGCAAGGGATGTGATCTGCCTTGTAAGGGTGGGGTGTCTTGGATGGAGATCTGCTGTCAGTTCACTCACAATGCTGTTGAGCTCCTTGATGTCGTGTGTTTTGGTGTCTCAGCACTATCTGAAGGATCTCCACTTGTCCTTGCTGATGATATGGTGATGGCTGTGTGTGGTCTTTTCCAGGCCTGGAAGGTAAATGATGGCTCTTTGTGTTGCAAGGTGTGCACAAGAGTCCGGCTACGTCTGTAGGAGTCCAGTAGGTCTGCCTCGTCCCAGGTGCCTTAACTATTGTTGTGCTTCACAGGAAAGTCCGTCAATGTGGAAAGATTGTTGGATCAGTTGCTGATCCAGTGCGTGAGGGTTCATGGTGTTGCGTTGGTGTTGTTTTGAGTGTCCCACACAGCTTGTCTGTGGTGACTTACATCAAGCATCTTTGGGGGATCGTTAGCAGGGTGTGGGGCAGTGTGTTGGTTGTCGGAGACGTCGATCAAAATGTTTATGGACCAATGATGGATGGTGGTGTGGTTCTCCTCCAGCCAGAAGTTACTGGCCCCCAGCCACATGTAACCTGTGGAGGTGAGGGCGTGCGTGCAGATGTACGTGTTGATGCCTTAGCGCAATTGTGGATGTAGGCCTGGATATCTGTAGATGAGTGTCACTCTGAGGGTTGCCAGGGAGTTGCTGCAAACCCGGATTTGTGACTCAATTGCAATTCATCCTCCGGGATTGTTGGTGCCGTCCCTGCGGGTGATCTTGTATCCATCTGAGATGGCAATGAAGAGGTCGTGTGCTGAGGATGCTTATGTCCAGGTTACTGTCATGAATGTGATGTGTGGCCCTGTTGTGTTGAGGAGGTAACAGAGACCAATGGCGTGCTGGTGGACGGAGCGGGTGTGGAGTAGGAGGCACATGACCTGGTTGTCCTGACAGGGTCTGGTAGGCTGGGCAGCGCTGTGTAGGCAGTTGGAGTTGCACACTCAGCATGCAAAGGTGTCGTGTGTGCGCTTAGGGGTTGCCTGATAGCAGGCGGATGATTGTGTGGAGGACATTGCTTAGAGGTTGGCTGCAGCATGAGCCTGTTGTGTGACGTGGGTCATGCAGAGACCAGAGGCTCGGGCACTGTGCACGTTGCAGGCACACACGGTCCTGCCTTTGGCACGGCGTTGGCGCAACAGTGGCACAGACAAGCTGCTGGCTGCATGAAGAATTGGTGGAGGGGGGAAGGGAGGAGCATTTTGGAGGCGTGTGGGTTGCAGAATCATGGCACTCGGCGGGGCGGTGCCGCAGGTGAGGCAGCAGCAGGTGGAAGGTGTGAGAAACTATGCAAAAAGTAGCACACAAAAACAAGGAGGCCAGAAAGGCACAGTGCAACAGGTGTATGTAAAGGAAGGAGTGTCAGGTAACTCATGGGTCACTACGAGAAAATGTATGACCAATCACCAAAAATTACAGTCACAGGGTCAGGCAACAAAATGGGGAGCTGCGCACAGGAGACACACCATCAACATGTGTTCATGTCCAGTTGTGGGGAGCAACCTGCACAAATACATACACAACCAGGGACTTCATGCACAATAGATATTATTAGCCATGAATAACTGCATGCATGTTGCCGAAGTAGACATACACATATGCTCAATATTTGACAAGTATGCCATAGATGACGCATGCAAACTGGCAAGATGCAGTGACAGAGATGAGGCACTTTGGATTGTGTTGAACACCTTTACTCCACATACACACACAAAGGGAAATGCATACATGTGAACAGACTCACAGGTCAGTTGACAGAACATGTGGGACATACGCTGGACCCCCCTTCACGACACGGATGATGTCAATCCCAATGAACTGGCACACAAGTCAAGGGGATGAGTCAAACAAATCCTGCTGCACACGGAGAGGCTGCAATTCCCCATAGAGCCTGTTGTTGTGATGTCCCACACTATGTCCACCCGTAGCATCCGCAATGTTTCAGAGGCAAGGATTACACACATTGATGCCTTCATCAGATGCCACAGTCCACTACAGATGACAGTCAAGAAGGGTGACTATCATGTCATGGGAGTGATGCTACATGTTATATGCTCCATGGTGAGAAGACATGTATGCATGGTACCACAGCATGCACAGAAGCAGGCCCACACATTCCCAACCTATACCACCACCAAAAAGCCTTGCTGCTATCCTAACCCAAACTGACATTTCCACATGTTCGTGCATGGCACGCTGATTCAGCACACGTTGCAATCCTCATGAGGAATAGCAGGAGGACAGATGACACGAGCAGACAACAGGCGCAAAAACCTGGGAATGACAGACACACAAGAAGTCACCTAAAACAATTCTCGCCGCACACAGGGACATTTACAAAACATGAACAATGTTGGACACATGTAAATTTCAAAGAAAGTCTCTTCGCAAAACTGTGTGGCATGACATCATCACTCGAGTGACACATCAGAACACACATCAAAGTCACTATGCATTCAGTCAGCTGGACACACACATTGCAACACATGCCACTCAATGCTACAAGCTTGCACACTCATACCCAGTGACTCACCATTATGAGAAGAAGTTGCGTATGAGCTGACTCCGGATATCATCCTCCTCATCACTAGCCTCGTGACCAAGCCCTTGATACTCCACGGGTGGATGTTCCTGCTCATCCGGATCCAGGATGAGTGGCACTGCCTTCTCAACTGCCATGTTGTGCAGCATGCAGCACACGAGGAAGATTCGGCAGACCTTCTCCGGGGCATAATGGAGGGACCCGCCTGTCTTGTCCAGGCACCGGAATCGGCTCTTCAGGAGGCCAAACGTCCTCTCAATCACTCGCCTGGTCTGCCCGTGTGCATTGTTCTACCTGTGATCTGCAGCTGTTCTTGGGTTGCGGAGAGGTGTCATTAGCCATGGCATATTGGGATATCCAGAGTCCCCTACATGGAAACATCATGTAAAAAAGTGGGTCAGGAGATGCCGTAAGAGCCAAAGATACCGCAACACACAGGACAAACAGAGTATACCCACCAACAAGACATGCTCGCTCGTTGTGCAGTGCAAACATCATTTGTGGCACCCTGCTACGCCTCATGATGTAGGCATCGTGTGCTGATCCTGGAAAACGTGCACAGACATGGGAAATCAGCATGTTAGCAAGACACACCACAAGGGCATTTATCGAGTGGTAATGTTTTCTATTGCGATAGGCTTGTTCCTGTGCCTGTGGTGGTACCAAAGCCACATGTGTACCATCAATGGACCCAATGACATGGGGCATCCCTCCCAGAGCATAGAAATCACCCTTGACATCTGTCAACTCCTCAGGAGTAGGAAATGTGATGAATTCATCAAGGTGCTCCAACATGGCTGCTAAAACATCACGCAGGACACGGCTGAACATTGTCTGTGACATGCCACCAACATCAGCTATGGTGAATTGAAACGTACCTGTGGCAAAAAAATGTAGGGCTGCCATCACCTTCATCTTTGGGGTCAGTGGAGTAGGAAACCTGTGTCGCGGTTGGAGGTGTGGTGCCAGCCTGTCGGTCAAGTCTTCAATCAACTGTTGAGTGAATCTGTAATGTCGGATGCAGGCACGTTCCCTCATGGCACCCAAGTCTGGCATTGTTCTTGGGACAGGCGGTGCCCTGCAAGACATTGTTTGTAAGAATGAAGATTGAGAGTCTGCCAATATCAATGTCAATGAACATAGCACATGCCACACTGCTAATACACATCAGGTAACTATGGAGTCGGGTGTGTGCAATACATACAGGACACATATGCCAGCTTGCTGGCACTCCTACAAAAAGCCAGATACACCTGTTGATTGTCAAGTCAACATGACATGCCCTGAAATGATTTGGGGGCCAGTCTGAGTGAAGAGCCACATATATCACCGGAGTGACACACAACCACATAGCTGCATTGGAAGGATGTCATCTCATCCAGACAGCTGACTGAAAGGCACATGCACAGGTCACATGGAATGTCAAATGTACATATCAAACACAGTGTGATGAAGGGGTACACGTGACAATACAAAGACACAGCCATTGAGACAAAGCACACATGTATGACTGGGAAAATATGATGTCCTATGCACACAGACCCTACAGCCATGGGAATCCACATGTGGCATGGTGTGAGTAGATGTGTTCCATGCCCATCTCCACACAGACCCCTGTTGGATGCACCAACAGCAGATGCAGTTGACGGGACACTGACATCAAGGTCATGTGAACACATGACACATACATGACATAGTCACAAAGGGGCACGCTGATCATGATTCGTGACATGTCAGTCGATAGAGTGTCCCTGTCCCTGGCATCAGGAGACAGGTGCGGGTGTTGATGACTGTGCCATCCCACTGCTGCTGTGCATGACACAGTTGGACTACAGACACACATGTGGCAAGTGTCAAGGTGATGTGTGCCACATAGTGCCCCATCACACATGACATGTGTCCACAGGTCATCACACATCAATTGTGCAACTATATGAGATGACCTGTGCAATATCACTGGCTGCCACACCTAGGGCCTGCACATGAAAGTATGCAATGACACGTTCTTGATGGACATCCTTGTGCCACTCCTAGCCCTACATTCCTGGCATGTGTACATCTGTATTCCTATTGTAAGCGCGTGAAATGCGTACCCGTACGTGTACGCACTAGTAGTACACGTACGTGTACGCACTAGTAGTACACGTACGTGTACTACTATTGCGATCCCTTTACGGGTACGCACTAGTAGTACACGTACGTGTACTACTAGTGCGTACCCATTAAGGGATCGCACTAGTAGTACACGTACGTGTACGCACTAGTAGTACACGTACGTGTACTACTATTGCGATCCCTTTATGGGTACGCACTAGTAGTACACGTACGTTCCCCAATATCACCTGGTGCTCTTTTTCATCCCTTCCCCTCCTTGACATGTGTCCCCTGGTCTGTGTGTAATCACATTTTCACATGGTTGGTACCTTGCCTGTGCCAAGACCTGTTCACTATGTTGGGGGTCCATATTTGTTGTCACTGATGATGATTCTCAACATAGGAGTGTGAGCTTTCAACTGAACACCCTTGCAGAATGCATGACCAATGTGGTGGCCTCAGACATGATGTGCATGAGTGTGAGATATGCATATTGCCATGACGGTTGAACATGGTACAGTCAGCTCATTCCAGGACCACGGAGCAGTGTGCCCACTACAGTCCCCTGAGACACCCTGGCTTCCTAATCATGTGTGTCATCCAACACTGTGCACATTCACTGTGGGTTCAGCATAGGTCTGCCTCTGTGGCATTGTTCCCTGGCCTAGTTTGTATTTTTCAAATGTGTGCTACATGTGTCCACTGGACAGGGATACACCATGTTGCTTGTGCATACTCACACTGGGCAGTGACTATGTGGCTATTCACAACAATCTGTTGACGGTTGTTTGTCACAAATATGTGTTGCCAGCCCCACAATGTGATGTTGTGTAAATGAAGCAATTTTTCAAGCACAGTTATTGTAACCCTGATTAGGAGGTGTCACTTCTTTATCTGTATCAATCACATTGACTCAGGTATGAGGGGGGGGTGCGGGAGAGGCATACATGTGCAACCCTGAATTTTCATTGCCAGGTCTGACTTGTGTGTGAGACTTGGCTGTACCGAAACTCACCGTGCAGTGCCCCTGTGATGCTGGCCAGTGCTTCATGTTCGTGCTTTGCAACCTGTGTCAGTTTTTTACAAACATGAATCCTGCTCATACATTTTTTGCACCTGTGTGTGGTTCAGATGCAACGTAGTTTAGACTTTGTGTGCTGACATCTGTGTGTACATTCTGGCTTGCCATGAGGGTGTCCCCACAGTACAGCTATGCTTTTTTACAACCCAATTGCAGGCCCATTAGCTCATGCATTGTCCTGGGTGTGGACATGTGTCCCACTCCAGATGACAGGCAGTAGGTCATATGTGTAGCCAACTGTGTTATCAGGTGACGGATGGCCATGTGACAACTGACATAATTCAAGTTGTTACTCTTAAAAAATTGTACCTTGGCACTCGCATTACTTGTCAACAGTTCTTCATGTTTTAGATGTGGAAATTTGAGGATTTGTGTTAAGAACACTGATGTGCCTGCATGAAAAAAAGTCTAACAAGGAAGTGCACACCAAACGACATTTCCACTTTCATGGAACACGCTGGCACCTTTTCAAATAAGCCAATGTTAGAATTAAATGGTGTGGCAGATTCTCCATATACAAGTTCCCACAGTGGTCTTGATTTTGTGAGACTCCTTTGTTGTTGGTGATACATACTAACGAGTCTCAAGACATCCAGACCTCCATGGGCCCATGTATATGTACTTTCTGCAACCCCATTTATTTCTAACTGTGGCTTCTTAGAAAAGGTGCCAGCTTCTTCAATGACAGTGTAAAAGTACTTTTGTGTGCACTGCCTTGTGCGACATAGTTCATGCAGGCACATGAGTGTTATTTTCACAAAAAGGCGAATTGCCACATTCAAAACATGTCGATTAAGTAAAGTATTGTGAGTCTCAAGGTAACCACATTTTTTAGTTTGGTGTTCCAAAGTACTTACAGGTCTCGGAGTGTGGTGACACCTTGAGTATTGAGGTGTGTTAGTTTACCTTGGGTGCACCACTAATGTTTCTTTCAGGGTAAACAAGAGGTGGCATGACTTCATTGTATTGCTGTGCTCACCGGTGCACAGACACTAGCTTCTCAGTGTATTTCTCATTCAAGTTGTGGCCTGGTGTGTTCTTTTTGTCCTGGTGTCCAAGTGGCATAGTGGGTCTACAAACTGGGCCGTACAGGGCTTACATATGTGCGGAGTAATCTAGCTGTTACTCATGATGCATTGCCGGATATGCACTGTGACAAATTGGTTTGTGCTCATGTGTCAGATGTATACAGGTGACTGATGCATTTCGGTTTCTTCTCCTTGCCCACGGAATCATCATCCGAAACTGAGGGAGACACCTGCATGGACCTGGAGGAGGGACCCAGCAACAGTGCGACCAGTGCTGTGGAGTCAGCAGGAGCCAGTGGCACGGAGGGTGAGGGGAGTCAGTCGGAGGACCTGTCTGGAGGCGAGAGCATCTACGACGCCGACGGGTCTGACGCTGACCTCCCTGGGGAGGCGGAGGCTGCAAAAACAACTGGCAGCATCACCACATCTGTCCCCGCCTCCTCCATTACCATCTCTGCCCTCCCAGTTGCTCCCGTCCCTCCTGTCCGTGCAGAGACCCACCATTTCTTCTTCGGCCCAGGCACCGCACCCCCTGCCCCTGTCACCCCTGCTGCAGTTGCAGGTTGGCCAGGCATCAGTGCTGAATGTCCTCCATGAACACACTAAACTGCTCACTCAGGTGGTGTCGTTCATGGAGGGTATGTCAGCAATGATGACTGACCTACGCAGGATTCTGCGGTCCATGGACTCTTCACTGACAGCAGCAGTTACTGCCCAGCAGCGCTCCGTCCCACCTACCCTGGACCCATCCACACTGCCCTCTCTCATGCCTGCCCAACGCACACCCAGACAGTCACGGGCACGCACCCCAACAGACACATCCAGCACACCCCCAAGTAAAGCACAGCGCACACCTCCTGGCACGCACACTCAGGGGGATGTAGGCACACCGACACGGTCTGGGGCAGATGACAGACATGCAGCCACAGTCGGAGTCCGCAGTCCTCACAACCCTCCGTTGGCCCTGGGGTATCTTCAGGTGCAGGGGTTAGTCTGGACGTCCTAGCAGCAGTGTGCAGCGCCGAGCTCACCTCCACCTTTGGCGCTGCCCCACCCCCTGTGGTGGAGACGTCCACCCCTGCATCCACCACACCTACCCATCTCCCTCATGTCCCTGCGGTGCCTGGTCCTGCCACTGATGATGCCCCCCCCCCGGTCGACAAACCTTGAGGTTACTTTGTGCAGGCAAGGTAGGGGTGGACGCGGTGCCCTACGTCCACCCTTGGACTTGAGAAATGGACTGGCCATTGGCCTTTGTACATAGTTTCTTATTAATTAATTTTTTTATGGTGCTGAATAAAGCCTTTTCTTTTACTTTCAACACTATTGCGTTTCAGGTACTTGATGTTGGTGATGAGGCTCCTGGAGTTGTTGTTCTGGTAATGTGTTAGGGTTCTGAGAAATGTTTTTGTATGATGGTCATGAGGTGGACCATGGTATCTGTGTGCCATCACAATGTCTATGCAAATAATCATTGGTAGTGTGTGTTCATTTTCTTTGGAGACATTGTCCCAAGGAGTGTTCCTTCCACTGTGGCACCTGACATGTTCCCTGCAAACATTTGCACAATTTTTGTGCTGACCTGTGTCAACATTTCCTTTGTTGGTGAGGGATCCCTTCAACAATGGCCATGCCTGCTCACCGATGTCTCCTGCTGAATCGTCTGTGCCATCTTTGCTAGTCACTGTACTTGTGTTTTGTGTATGTAGGAATGCCTTCAGGGACAAGTTGCCCCTTTACAGCACTATTCATGTGTGTAATCACAGCCTACCGAACAAATGGTACTTGTTATGCAGGGTATTTGGGCACCTGACTCACAATTGTGGGCATTGTATCTGGTGGAATTGAACCATATTCGTTCCATGAGAGCCAACATCTTGGTGGCTGGACCAGCACCTGCACATTCCTATCAGTCCTGGGATGTGCGTGACAGTGTGTGTTCCCTTTGGCTATCTTAGTTTTGTATGCAGTTACATGACTATACAGTCTGTTGGCATGAAATCAAGGTGTGTATTGTGCTGCATCCGCCATGGGTGGGTATGCTTGTGTTATATATCCTCACACCCACATGTGGTGTGTCATGCAGTGTGTGAAAGACATCCATCCTCCTGGGAGTGGGACACTGCTGGTAGTGATATGCACCCACCCCTCATATGTCTGTCCACTGCTGGGAGTCCTCTACACCCACCCCTCATATGTCTGGCCACTGCTAGGAGTCCTCTGCACCCACCCCTCATATGTCTGTCCACTGCTGGGAGTCCTCTGCACCCACCCCTCATGTGTCTGGACACTGCTGGTAGTCATATGCACCCACCCCTCATATGTCTGGACACTGCTGGTAGTCATATGCACCCACCCCTCATATGTCTGGACACTGCTGGTAGTCATATGCACCCAACCACGCACCCCCTTGGAGCTGTACACTGCTGGCCTGGACCTAAACACACACCAATATGAAGGTAACATGCTGGGCCAGTCCTCTAAGCCCACATTCCTGGCATGTGTATGCCTCGCATCCCAAATTTACTGCTGCTGTAACGGGGTACGTGTGGAATGCACCGTACCGACGCATTCATGCGTGTGTACGGTCCGTATCACTGTTATAATGGTGCCCTAGGGGTACGTGTGGTACGCCCCGTACCCACGCATTCATGCGTGTGTACGGTCCGTATCACTGTTATAATGGTGCCGTAGGGGTACGTGTGGTACGCACCGTACCCACGCATTCATTGCGTGTGTACGGTCCGTATCACTTTTATGATGGTGCTGTAGGGGTACGTGTGGTACGCACCGGATCCACGCATTCATTGCGTGAGTACGGTCCTTATCACTGTTCTAATGGTGCCGTAGGGGTACGTGTGGTACGCACCGTACTCACACATTCATTGCGTGTGTACGGTCCGTATCTCTGTTCTAATGGTGCCGTAGAGGTACGTGTGGTACGCACCTTACCCACGCATTCATGCGTGTGTACGGTCCGTATCACTGTTATAATGGTGCCGTAGGGGTACATGTGGTATGAACCGTCCCCACGCATTCATGCATGTGTACAGGCGGTATCACTGTTATGATGGTGCCGCAGGGGTACGTGTGGTACGCACCGTACCCACGCATTCATTGCGTGTGTACGGTCCATATCACTGTTATGATGGTGCCGTAGGGGTACGTGTGGTATGCACCGTACTCACGCATTCATGCGTGTGTACGGTCCGTATCACTGTTATGATGGTGCCGTAGGGGTACACGTGGTACGCACCGTACCCACGCATTAATGTGTGTGTACGGTCCGTATCACTGATATAATGGTGCCGTAGGGATACGTGTGGTACGCACCGTACCCACGCATTCATTGTGTGTGTACGGTCCGTATCTCTGTTCTACTGTGTCGTAGGGGTACGTATGACATGCACCGTACCCACGCATTCTTTGCGTGTGTATGGTCCATATCTCTGTTCTGATGGTGCCGTAGGGGTACGTGTGGTACGCACCGTACACGTCCACTTCCGTTGTTGCTGTACGCGGGGTTGCTGGCCACGCCCCCCAAGTGACCAGACCCTGGTGGTAATGTATGGGCTCCATATTATAGGTTTGGATTTGGGTATGGGGTATGTTTCCTGCCCCTAACCCCCACCCTGGCCCCTGGGTGTTGTTCTCCCCTTCTGCGGCGTGTGTGCGTCGGGTCCGGTGCACCAGGTCGTAGGCTAGGAGGACTGGGATGACACGTACAGTGGGGTTCATGGCGTGTACGTCGCGTACCGGGGCTCCGTTGCGTGGCGGTTTGCGTCAAACTCTGCTTTTCCGGCTGTGTTTGACTCCCGTAAAAAACGAGCCGTACGGAGTAACGTAGGGACAAATCGTACTTGCTGGGCCAGAAACTGCTGCCTGAATACATCCGGACGTCTCGTACAAGCTGTTCCGGATCAGAATCATAGGTATTTTTTCCACATACTGTCTTTTGTACGATTCGTACAGAAATAGGCTTTCTGTACGAATCATACTTCCTAGGTTGTAGGGACAGTTTACCGGTTACGAGTTGTACGGAGAAAACGCTCCGTACAACGATTTGTACTGCCTTGTTCCAGGATTGGAATCGGCACCCACATGTATGTATTCCTCCACCTCTAACTGTTGCTCATCCATTGTTTTAGATGGATGCCTGGATAAATGATCTGCTGGATTATGTTTTTTTCCTGGTTTATGAATAATTTTAAAATCATAACCCATGAGTCTCATTCCCCACCTTTCAATTCTTGGTGGCATTTTTGTTTTCAGATTCCCCAAAATAGGCACTAGTGCCTGATGATCAGTGATATTCACAAATGATTTTCCATAAATAAAATCATGAAAATGTTCACATGCCCAAACAACAGCTAAACTTTCTCAGGCTAAGAATATCCCTGTTCTATTTCAGATAAGCTTTTGCTAGCATGTGAGATTACATATCTTGGAGATTCTCTTCCAGGTTTATGTTGTACTAATATTGCACCTAAGCCTACAGGACTGGCATCCACTATTAGTTCTGTACACAGATCTGGGTCAAAATATTTTAAATTTGCTGCATTTGTTATTTCCATCTTTATTTTTTGAAATGCTTGTTCACAGTCAATATTCCACTGAATGTTTTTTTCTTTCTTCATTAATTCTCTTAGAGGTGAACCTACAGTTGCAAAATGTTTTACATATCTTGCGCAGAAACTTGCCATTCCAAAAAATGATCTCAGTTCTGCTACATCTTTTGGTCTCTGCATTGCATTCAAGGCTGTTATTTTGATAGGATCTGGCCTCATCCCTTTTTTCTGAAAATATGTGGCCAAAAATGTTAATTCATTCTTATTTATTTCACATTTTTTTCATTCAAAGTTAATCCAGCTTCTTCAAGCTGTTGACCTACTTTATCAAATGCTTGGTCATGTTCTCCTTGGGTTTTTCCAAAGACCAAAATATCATCACTGTAATTCATACCGTTTTGTATTAGCCTTATAACGTTCTTTATAATTTCCTAAAAAAATTCTGCTGCAGAACAAATTCCAAAGTTTAACTGCTTGTACCTAAATAATCCCAAGTGTGTTGAAAATGTTGTGATATATCTTGATTGATTATCGATTACTAACTGATGATATCCTTTGCATAAATCAAGTTTTGAAAATACTGTTGTTCCGTTTATGGTACTTATCATGTCATTCAAATGAGGGCCTGGGTAAAGTTCTCTTTCAATAGCAGTATTAGGAATCCTCATGTCCACACATATTCTGATGTCATCAGTATCTTTTTTTGGAACAATGACAATAGGACTTACCCAGGGTGTTGGGCCTGTTACTTCTTCAATTATATCCTGTTCAAGTAGTAATTTTATTTCTTTTTCAACTTTTCCTTGCATGTGAATTGGCACTCTTCTATGTGTTTGTGCTGTTGGTTTCATTGCTTCATGTATGTGTAAAGTAACTTCCTTTCCTTTAAATTTGCCTAGTCCTTCAAACAATTTAGGATATTTCTTTAAAATTGGATGATCTGTTGAAATATTACAATTCATTGCCAATAGACCCATTAGTTGAGCAGTTACATTGCTTAATAAACAAGGACCTGGGACTTCACCTTGCAACAGATGTACATCTTCTTTACTTGTTGTACCTCCATATTGGAGAGTTTCTTCAAATTTTCCTAGGCATAGAACTGGACGTTTAGCACCCCATTGAAAACACTAAGATTTGATGGTATCAACACAGGTTGTTTTTACATTTTCATATATTCAGCTATGCACATTATGTTACATGTTGCTCCACTGTCTGAGACAAAACGGACCTCTTGTGATCCAACTAATAAATTTACAGAAGTGGTTTTTTAAAAAAAATTCTCTTTTAATCATATTAATTTGCTGACAAACGCTATTTTCTTGCATAATATTACTTTCTTGCATCATCTATAGTTTTTCTGATTGCTCAAATTCTTCTTCAGACTCTCCTTCAATTTCTTCCATATGTCTTATGTATTTTGTGTTTCCAATTCTTTTTTTAATTGGATTAGCTTGTTTCCAACTCTCTTTATTTTCTTTTTTAAATTTGCAAACACTTGCAAAATGATTGTATCCTTTGTATTCTCTGCATTGTTGTCCTATTGCTGGACATTTTTTCTGATGTGGGAACTGAAATCCACACCTGTAGCATAATCTTTTTCCTCTAAACTGTGTTTCGTTTTCTTTTCAATATTTGTTTTCTTTGACATTTCTCTGATCTGTTCAATTGCTTTAATTCTTCCTTCTTTCATATTTGCAGCATGTTTTTGAGCCTGTGTTTCTGTTTTTGCCATGCGAATTATTTCTTGTAAATCATATTTTTTTTCTAAGGTTTTTCTTCTAAATTTTAGTGAGTTACATCCTTGTATTATTCTTAGTCGAATGGCTTCTTCATTGTTGAATTTATCAAATTCACAAAATGTAACTAGTTTTTTAAGTCTAGTAACATAGTTATCCATTGTTTCATTTTCTTGTTGACATGCTAAATTGAAATTATATCTTTCAAAATCTAAGTTTCTCTGAGGGTCAAACTTTGCATTTAAACATTTCATAATCCCTTCATAGGTGTTTTTATTCATCTTCTGGAAATGTAGTTATCAAGTCTTCAACATCATCACCTACAAGGTTAAGTAATACATCTTTTGCTTGTTCATCTGAGTATTTTTTACATGTTGCTTTTAGAAAATGTTTAAATCTCCTTGTCCACTTTTCCCATCTTTGTGCAATATTTTCTTGTTCAGACAGACTGAAAGGTAATGGTCTTCTGAAAATAGTACTTGAAATGCTTTTAGTAGGATCCTCCTCATTGTATATATCTGAATTCATATTTACAACAACTTCATGGCTTGTTTCTTCTCCAGTCATGTTTTAATGTGTATCAATTCAAGCTATAATTAAACAAACTTTCTATGTCTGTTTGTTACTTTGTTAGTATAATTCAATCAATGTGTTTAATATATCTCAGTCAATATAGTATATTTAAATAATGAATATATTTCTTCTAAAGGATGTAGTTTGAAAGTCTGTTGTTTATTTTATTAATCAGGAAGCTTGGTGCTTGGAAACAGGAATTCCTTTCTTTCTTTCAACTCCCTTCAGTTAGATTGGAGACTTCAGTTGAAGGAGGTGTTTACAACAAAAGGTAATTAAATGCTTCTAAAATGACACAGTAATATGACACAGTAGCTGTTTCAATGTTATTTGTTTAACTTAGCTGTGCTTCTATCAATTAGCTTAAACATTTGAAAATTTAGCACGTGCCTCACAGCTGATTTAATCTCAGAAAATTCAATAATGTATGTTTCTTGTTAAATTGTCAAAAGGTAATAGCATCTAACTGCTTAATGCTATTTCTAAACGTTTGTTTTCCTTTAGCGTGTAGACGTTCGTTTTCCTTTAGCGTGTTCTCCTTTAGTGTGAAAGCAGAGCGGTAATTTATTCCTCACGTTCGCCTCCAAACACACACAGCCGGCTTTGTTTATTTTTAAAGCCTTACTTCACCATTAATCTTTTCTCTCACTTGCTGTGACTTAAACTTTGTTTACATTCAAAATGACTTCCTCTTAGCTTTTGTATTCTGCTCGCGCTCGGCTCTATGTGCGCACAGCAGGAAGCTCTGCCTCAGCGTTAATACGTTGCTCGCGCTCGGCTGGGTTTTGTTTACTTCTGAAGTTCTGCCTCTGCGTTTATGCGTTGCTCGCGCTCGAGCACGAGAGCCATTAATTACTTTCACGCTTCCTGACAAATCTTCAATTTGCAGTCTTCCCTCAACTTAGCGTGTACACGGCAATGTTTTTTTTTTAACTTGCGCATGCCTACATTTTATTTAGCCTGTCTCTCTCACGGCTGCGGACGCTTAGCTAATCTACATTTCTTTCACGCTGAAACTTTGTCACTAACCTCAAATTAGTCCACTTTAATCGCGGCACTCCTCAAGTTATATAATTCAGCCTGCAGCACTCTGAAGTCTCCAAACGCCCGACGTTCAGCCTCAGTTTGTTGTGTGAATTTTAAGAACTACTCTCCACACGTTTCTTTCAGCAAACAAGTCCTCACTCTTTATAGGTGTTCTTCTCCCCTCGTCACCATTGTAAAAGAATCATCCAAAGGCAGGAAATATGATTTAATAATATCCTTTAATGGAGCTAGTAAATCAGCTTCCATGTTCATCCCAGTATCTCAATTGAATGTCCCTTGTACATTCTTCCCTTAACATTCTTTTAGAATAAATGAATGACATCACAATGTCATTTACACATTATTACAGTCAGAGGCGACAAACTAGTGCCTCCCACGTGCTACTGAGAGAAAATTATTTTAGCCGCTCATTCAGGTCTCCTTGGTGCTACCATTACTAAAAGAAAAGCCAGGGTGATGAGTTGGTTAAACAATGTGCACGATGCAACGCTAGTGACAAAGTTCTTGCCTTAAAGGGTATTGTTGAATCCCCTATACCTTCTCCTGGTAGAGCCTGGCAGAAGTTAGGCATGGCCTTTCTTGGACCTTTTCACGTTCTTCCTGCCAATTCAAGATATTTTTTGGTTCTTATTGATAATCTGTCCAGGTGGGTTGAGGTTGAAACCCTTAGTGTACCCAATTCCAAGAGTGTCATTGACTGTTTGAATATGATTTTTCTCAGGGAAGGTTATCCTAAGTAAATTCTTACAGACAACGGAGTCCAATTCATCTTGCACGACATGAATTCCTTTCTACGAGTTTGTGGTATTAAACACACCAGAACCCCTCTTTATCACCCGCAGAGCAACGGCAAAACTGAGAGAGTTAATAGAGTTGTTGTGGAGTGTGTTCAAGCAGCTTTCAGATCCAGGTGTTGTATTTTTCAAGCTGTGAAAGATCTAGTTTGGTCATACCGTACATCGCCTCATGTTGCCACCATTTTCAGTCCATTCAAACTTATGAGAGGGAGAAAAGCTTCTTCTCAGGTCTATCCATTTTGGATGGTAAAATCTTTCCATCATGATGGTGACATGAGGAGCATGTGGGAATCTGCCAACAAAAAATCATCTGACACCTGTGTTAAAAACATTGAACCTACTGTCCAAAAAGAAATCCACAAGATTCGTGTGGGAGATTGGGTTAGAGAAAAAAAAAACAGTCTGAGTAAGATAAGGTCTTTCTAAATTTCTAGATTCTCAGCAGGTGTAGATATTTGCAAGAATCCTGTGAAATTGTCTAATGGAAATTGGTGGAGCACCTCACGTGTGGCTCAGGATCCTTGTTCTTCTCCCAGAAATGTGAAGTCTGACAATAATCATTCGAGGGGAGATGGTGTCAGGAAGAGTGCCAGGGTTCTTGCCAAACCTAGCAGATTACGAGATTATGTATAAGTTTATGTATAAGTATAAATGTGTTTTACTTACATTGACCTTTAGTTTTATTTCCCCTCTTCTTTCTGTATCCTCTTTTCCTTTTCTGTTGTTTCAGTGTCTTTTTGTTAAAAGGGGGAGGTGTGGTGATATGATGCTGGTAGAGAACAGCTAGAATACTGTGATATCATCTAGAGTGTTGATGAGCATCATATCCTGGGTGTTCCCTCAGTGGCAATTACAGCATGTGCCTTGGCTGTGCCAGCTGGGACGGCTTTCTGTACCCTGCAATAAATACTTCTTGTGGAAAACTACTACAGCGTCAGCTACACTTCATTTCAACTTATTACTTGGTTTGCCCTCCTCATGAATAACTACTATATTAGCAAGACTTTGGTCTGCGGGCAGTAGCCCCACCTATTTACTTTCGAGAAACATTCTGGTGAGATAGGGAGCTAATTTACCCGCAGTAAGTTTAAACAATTCAATAGGCAAACCGTTAAGGCCAGGTGCCAGCCCTCCAACCAGTCCCACAACTCCTCAGGGGTGGCGAAGAACCAGGCCTTCCGCCCCGACTCCGCCCTCAACTTGGATTGGAAGAGCATTGCATATTTACGATTTTTCTCACGGAGCATCCGTTTCACATCTAAGAAGATGCGTCGCTGCACCCTGAGGGTGATATCCGGAAGAAAGACACTATACTATTTTGGAATTCGAGTGGAGGCGCCATTCTAGCTGCGTGCAGGATGACGTCTATCCCTATAGTTGAAAATCCTGGCAACTATAGGTCTCGGGGGGCAGCAGGCCTCAGTCAGCCCCCGGCACACGGTGTGTCCTTTCAATGGAAAAGAAATTGGAGAGCCTTGTTGGCTTTAGGTAGGTAGTGCCTAGCTCTTCAAAAAACAATTCCGCTGCCGGCCCCTCAGCTTTTTCTGGGACCCCCAGTATGCGGACGTTGATGCGCCTGGAGCGCCCTCCATATTCGTCCAGTTGCGCCTCCAGTTTAGCTGTGTGGGTTTGGAGGTCGTCCACCCTGCGCTACAAATCAGAAGTGTCGGTGACCAACGAGCTTGCTCTTATTTCTACCTCTTGCAATCTAGTGTTCATGAAACGCATATCTGCTCTGATGAGGGAGACCTCTGTAGATGCAGAGTCAATCCTTGACTCCAGCGACGTACGGACTGTAGTGATAGCTGTAAGGATATCTTGCAGCGTCAGTTCCTTTGCCCCCTCCTCTAATTGTTGCTTCTCCGACTGAGCATCACCCTCCTTTGGAGCTGCTCCAGGGCCCTTGTCCTAGGTGAATTTCTCCAATTTGGCCTGAACTACGGCCTTGTAATTGTGTCCTCCAGCCATGACCAGACCGCCCGGGTAGAAAGTGAGCAGGGAGAAAAGGGCAAGCAGGCAATACGTGAGTGGTGCACTTCACAGCACGGCTTGAGGGAGCCCTACCTGCCGGGCTGTATGTAGAACAGGCGGGTTATGTGCGGCTGGTACCGTGGTAGAGGGCCAGTGCACATGAGAACAGGAGACGGAAACTGCTACGATGTACAAGCTTGCAGACTGGCAGCAACACTCCCAAAAGCCACCGAGCTCGGCGACGTGATGACACTCACTCCCACACACTGCAGCTCAACGAACCCGAGGGCTGTCCCACTCTTTTGGCCCAAACTGGACGATGCTGGTCGGCGGAATGGGGCTGCCAGTGTTAAGAGGGAAGGAGACCTGGGGCAAGAGAATGTCAGAGTTGCAGCTGCCCCTATGCGCTCAATTCACGAGAACACTGTGGAAAGCGTTGGTCATTGACAGTCGCTATTCTCGGCACTGAGGTAAGTGATGGGTTGACAGGGTGGCCATGAGACTCCCACACTATAACTGTGCAGGACTGTCCGCACCGGCCGCCCTGACTCGATAGTGCTGGCATACGTCGACTTCAAGGTAAGTAGGGGATGTTATAGCTGCTGGGCGAGGCACAGAGGCATACTGTGCACAAATGAGCTGAGCCGTGAGCTTTGAGGCAGCTTCTTTCACTGCACCTCCTCTGTAGCCGAGGCCTGCACGCCCTACTCCTTGATGCGCACGGAGGGCCTCAGTCGTCGTTGATTACGGCGCCGACGGCACCAGGTGGCTCAGTCAGGCCCAGTGCTGGGGTGTTAAGTTGTGGTACATCCTCCAGCAGGATGCAAGCTGTGGCGGGTTCCCCTCACCTATATGCCGCGGGCCTGAGTGGCCACCAGTCACCGTGCCAATCTCGCCCAATCCGGGCAGGCAGGAAACACCACCTGTGGCTATCGAGAGCTCTCGGCTGGTCCGTCCCAGCCCACAGAACAGCCGGCGGATGCAGTCACAACGGCTTACTCCGGAGTCAAACATCTGGGGCAGAGCCACTACTGGTGACCTGGGCCTATGCACCCCTCCTCCAATGCCGACCCCACTGCAGCAGGCGAAGTCGAGTCGATCTCTGGCACCGCCAGCTGGAAACGTCAGTAACCCGGCTCAATCGACTCGCGCTGTGTTCCGGAGACCAATTCTATAAATATTGCCGATATTTACTACTGATAAATGGATGGATTTATTCCGGAGTGGGTGAGCTCAGTCAGAACTGCCTCAGAAAGCGGCCATGCTGTTTGGTGGTTGGCCGCACCCCCCAGAAACCTGTATACTTAATTTGATGGGGAGAGTTTGTGATTCACTCCAAACATCTAATAGGGAACTGCCTATTGTCTTATCTCCTTCCATGCAGTAGAAAAGTTTAGATTCCCTTTCTCAATATCAGAGGTGATTCCATCTTCTTCTGACTGCTCAACAATAACAACGTTTGCTATTCATTTTGGTTTCTTTTAGCTTGGTGGATCCCCAACAAATTCCTCGTTTTGCAAAAAGCTGTCCCTCACCTTTTTTTTCTGTGTTTGCAACTGCCTTCCTGGCTGTTCTCATCATACTTTTGGAGCAGCATAATTTAGTGCTCCACCCCTTTATACGTAACTTATATTTTCAATGCGTGTTTAACTGTAGTCATTTGTGTGCATTTTATGAATCAATTGTAGTGAATGGTTACATATTTGCTTTGATGAGGCCACCAGTATATTTAGTTGGTTTATAATAAATCTATTCACCATGAACAGAAATTATATACCTTTCTTAAATGTACTCAATATATCTACTTATGCTAACTGTATTTATTTAGAAACTATTTTGACATTGGCCTAGCTTGTAACCAGGCATGAGCTGCACACGTTCCATGTTCTAAAGTATTTGCCAGTGTCTGGTTTTTTTCTCCACTGCAGGTGTCTTATCAAAGTGTTCATACGTTGTTAAGTATACCACAGGCTCATTGTTTATTTATCAGACTGGCAGGCAACTGAACCTTAATTAGAAGTTAGACTCAGATATGAAGGCTGAGACGATGGAAGGGATCTTCCTGTAACAGGCAGATCGGACTGATGTTATACCCAAGGTCTCCAGTTTGTGCAACAGCAGAGAAAGTGTTGGATTGTAAATCCAACCCCTTCTGCCCCCTACAGCAAGTCGTTGTAACGACTTGCGATGTAATCGTATGCGATGTAACATCACAGTCGTTGTAACAACCGCGTCGTAATGTCATGCAATGTATCGCATGCAAACTGAACGATGTCTCCCGTAAAAAGATTCTAACTTTTCCATAATATCTATGGAATTAAAAAAATAAACATATTCTTCATGCTAGTAACTGTAAGCTAGAAAAAAATAGAGAAGAAGAAAGAAAAGCAGTGTTTCATTTTCATTGCTTTAAAAAGCTACTCCATGACTTGACCAGCATGTCACCTTAGCTGCTAGCTCTAGCAGCAGGCATTGTGACGTCAGAACTTGACTATAATAACTCATTACAGATGAATTCTGACATTTTTTCTTCCTAATCAGCGACCGGGTGCGTCACCAGTCACCAGTTATGTACGGGATAATCGCACACCCAACAGACATTATCAGGATAATGCAAGTTATCGATTAATTCAATAATCAAATAGAGGAATGAAGCTGAATAGGGTGCTTTATCAAATATAATACGTAGTTTCACCATCACCTTTCAAACAAACCACTTAAATCCTTGGTGTGTAGCTCTTTTCTATGAAAGAGAGAGCATGTCTGCAAGTATGAAGAATAAAAATAAAACCTCTAGGGAAAAATGAAACACATCAAAAACCTGTTTGATATTTGGTGCAAAAAATCAGGGGGAAGATACCGACAATAAAACACGATGATGATGCTGTTACGCTACACATAGGCGGAGAATGAAGATATACTACCCACCACCTGTGTACGCTAATGAGGGTTTTTTAACAAGGTTCACAACCGAATGACCCTGGTTATACAGGTACAAGCGGTCCATTCTCCCCCCTGATTTTTTGCATTAAGATAAGGAAGCCAATTGGACCAAAGCTTCTTCTTCCCTCTCCCTTGATCCGAGTGATATTTGTTGCAAACAGATATTAGAAACAGTACAATATCAATATAAGTAAGATTTAAAAAAAGAAAGCTGCAGTAGCTTGGAATGTGTAGAAACATGACAAAATATTTTCTCTAACTAACTAAGGAGGGCAAAAATGAACTTGCTCTCTCTGCTTGACACTGTAAGCTTGAAAAATAGAGCAGAAGAAAGAAAAGCAAGTTTTCATTTTTGTTGCTAAACAGATGCTTCAATTATGCTCCGTGACCAGACCTGCCTTTCACCTGGGATGCTGGTTCTTGCAGCTAGCATTAAGATGTCAGAACTCACTATCATAACTTATTATAGCCAAGTTCTGACATTTTATCTTTATATTGGAAAACTGGGTACATCACAAGTCACAGATTATAAAGAAATTTGAGAATGGGGAATATACCAGGATTACCAAATCCCACATTTTATAAACTAATTCCAAAATAATATCATATCTTTTGTAAGGACTGTTGTAAAGCCACTCTGCATACTAACATTTCTTGGGTTCTTAAGTCACAATGTTTACACTACTACAAGAAAATTAACAAATGCAACAATGAAGAAAGTATATGAGGGAACAAGTTCCCTCCTGACCACATCAAGACAAATGCTACTACTGCAATTGGACCAACATTGTTTTCAATAACATATCTTCTTTAAATACAAGCACACAAAAACAATCTACAGAGCAGTCCATCCTGGAATCAGAGAAACGTTTAGCACACAACAGCTATATTCATTTCAACTCAACCTGACGACTAAATGCACAAAGTAAGTTTCAACCCCGATCCTAATTCAGGTCTACCTTTATAAGACTTTGTAAGTAATTTAGCTTACATATTTTTTGCTCACAGATGTGATGAGGTATTTAACCCCAATCACTTCAGCTTACCATGTCTCTGATTTGAATACTTCTTTTTGTAATCTGCCAAATACTACTTTTACAGCCATAGAGCAGTGTAAGACTTCCTTGGATCATTTTCAGAACACCTGGAGGTCATGCTCCTTGATGGGCAATCTTAAAATGCACAGATCTAAGAAATTAGATTTAGAACCCTCCACAGTGATGACAAACTATTTATCTTACTAAGTTTAGGATTTCAGGATCACCAAAACCTCAGAATGCCCACTTGGCTTATTCCTGATTATAGCACTTGGCACCCTAGCCTAACTCAATGCAATCTATCCAAACTCAGCCCATCAAGTCCACTTAATCTGTCTTATATAGATAATATTTCACATGGCCTCTAACTCACTAAGAGTTCACTATTCCAAGTTGTCTAAGGCCGTGTCCCCTGCTAGCTTACTCCCAAAATCAAGCCTGTCCGGTTTGATAATTTATTGCCCTCCTCTTTTGTTCCAAGAGATGAAAATAAATTCATAAATAAAAATCCTTTGTCTACACCTTGGAAATCCTCATCATAGAGTGCTACATGTAGCCTCACGAAGGCAACATTATGCTTATCGAAACAGACCTTTTTCTCATCATGCAGGACCCTCACTCATGGATAGAAATGATGAAAAGTTTCTACCCCACCACCTACCTCAGGATCATATGCATGAGTACTGCCTTAAGTATACTAGTCATAAACATAATTTTCACAAATTTGAGTTTCAACTCCCATAAAAAAATCAGTCCCATGATTCCTAATATAGCAAAATATCGTTTGATGGCCTCTTCTATAACCTAAACTCCCTTATTTATAAGATACTTACTTCACCACATACCATATCTGCATCCTCTGACTCACCTAACACTTGTAATCCCCGACCAAACAACTCTAACCACAATCTACTTCAACCAGCTTCTCCCTCTTGAAGAGTTAAAGCACAGTACCTTACCAAGGATCTCTCTTGCAACCATCCAGCACAATAAATAAACCCCCATACCTCATTTAATTGTTACCAGCTGCAAAACAGGGGATACTCATTATCCTCGAACCCTCTCCCCCACCTGCCAAGTTCATTGTTCTACCTGGGTCTCACCTTGCACAACCCTCCTCATTCTACTCAGGCTCACCTCGAACCATTTAGTTTAAGAGGAGCGTGCGTCAATAACATGCCATAAATGACAATGTTTCAACAACTCCTCCTTTCCCTTTCTCACTATCTTCTAAATCACATTTTGAAACACTGATTGCTTCTCTGACCAACTCCAAGAACAACCTCTAGAAGGAGTCAATATCTTCTTGTACAATAGAACTACAAGCTGAGACATAGGGTTCTACGTGGTTTACTCTAAAATTCGTCTTTGTTGGACTGAGCTAGATTTATTCCTATGCCATTTACAAATAGCTTCTAGGTAGAGTAACAATCTCAGCTTCTATCCCAGCCACCTGTGGTGTTAATCACAGGTCTCCTCATTGCCTTATGCTGTTCAGTTCATTTATGAAACCGTTAACAATATTGATTTAGACAGAGACAGTTACCGTAATCCAGTCTACATCTCTACTTAGGGATATCCACGTTCCAAGATATCTGCACATTAAAAACCTACCTTTCTAAATTGCATTCATAGATGTCTTTGAACATTCTCAAGCTCAAACTGGAAAAACAGAATTCCGCCTCATACAAAGACCTCATGACACTAAATTAAAAGAAAATACTGGCTCACTGGTCTGCACATTGATGGCTTCACCACTATTCAATAAAGTTAAATCACTGGGCATGTGGATTTATCTTTATCAATCCAATTCCTCACGAATTGAACAAATAGCAAGAACCACCAAAGCTACTCTTCACAAAAACTGAAACCATTTCTGCAAGCAAAATAATTTCCCCTTTCAGTTTAAGCCTTGCTTCTATCCCGAACCATATGTGGGAATGTCATTCCGTGAGAAAGTGGATCATTAGTTGGGGTGGGTTATAGCCTACTGAAAGTAATAATGTCACTATTCTTCTTAGGTCCAGTTAAGGTTTGAGTAGCTTAGGACCGGGCTCAATTTCAGAAAATATGTATAGTATTTAAAAGTACGAAAATCTTTAAAAAGTCAAGCACACAACACTATAAAATTCCCACTCCAATTCGTAAAAAAAGAGAATATTTAAAACAAACAAACTGACACTAAAATCACAAAAATCCAATAAGGGGAAGAAGAGATATAAATTTTGAAGTTTATAAATAAAAGTAGAGCCAAAAAGTGAAAAGTGGCAATCACGGCCCTCTGGTTGCATGAGACGGGGACGAAGTTTAAGGCCAACCAAGATAGAGCACAGGTCGAATACGAGGCCTAGGCTGGTCCCAACCAACCAGTCATCTTCTGACTTCGAATATTTCTGAGAAGATAGAGTCCTCAGTAGGGCAAAGCAGCAGGCTGGATCAGAAGACATGTTTGTCCACAACGGGTTGCAGAAAGATAAGGTCTTAGTGGAGCCATTGACTTTTGGTGGAAGAGCTCTAAGCTGGAGAAATTCAACATTCATGCCCACAGAAAGGCTCTAGCCAGCTGGATACGTTTGGCCCTTTCTTAAGTTGAAGATTTCTACCTTCTGACTTTTTTGAAACTCGTATTCCTCCAGCAGGGCAAGGCTGAAAGCTGTAGCCCATTAGAGCTCCACAAGGCTGGATACCTTCTCTTCAACATCCTGCTGAAACATATTTGCTGCTGCAGAAGAGCTCAGAGCGGAAGCAACCTGAATATTTGGCACCTTCTTCAGATTGATTTGGCAGGTTTGTTCCAGTCTACTGTCGGTTCTCCAGATAAAAAGCCCCAGGTTTCGGTCTACAGAAGAGAAATATACTTTGACACCAGCCAAAGGCCACAGGACGCTGGGAACAGGTCTCAGGGGCCAGGACTCATTCCAACTGAAGGCACCAACAGGATTCAGTGTATATCCAGTTGAAACTTGTCAGCTGGGCTCTTTCAGAAAAGTGGGCTACGTACAGCTTGTGTGCCCCTGTAGCTTAACAGGAGATCAGCCAGCTGACCATTCGGAGTTTACTTCTTAATCTTAGGTATACGAGGGAGCAGGTTTAGCTCTTAGGGATCTCTTCACAGGTCACAACAGTATGGGCTCTGCCTTTCACAGATCCAACAGTGCTCAGAAGAGGGTGCCAAGGGCTGCCAAACTGATGCCTGGCACTAACCTATGGGTAGGAGTGACTCCTGGTCCCTCCCTAACCAATAGCGAAAAAGTTCTCACAGGCAACCCTACCTACTTTTGCAGTAGATCCTGTGTGCCCTACTGCAAACAACCCCAGAGTGCCCCTCTCTTCCTAAATCCAACATGAGAGAACATTTCTTCCCTTGTGCAGAGATCCTGTGATCACCCTAGAACTGAGCAAACCCTCCCCTATGGTCACTCAAAACTTGCGGCCTGATTACAATGGTGTAGGGATTGCCATCACCTGCCCGGCGGTGGCGGTCTCTCCACCATCTGCATGCCCATTTCCCCCTGCCAGATCAAGATGGCGGGGGAATCGTTCCGCAAGCGTGGCGGGCGCAATGACCGCCCTCCACGCTTCCACCACACGCAATCGTAACAATTGCCTGGCGGTGCAGATATGACTCGATGGCACCGCCAGCCTGATCACGATGCTGGCGTCAAGCCAGCCTTTAAAAGGCTGGAGGAGGCTGGCTTCAGGGGGCCCATAATGAGCCCTCTGGGGTGGGAGGGCACTTGTGCACTGGGGGCTACCCATGGTACCCCCCTCCATTTCAATACACAAGATGGCAGGCACCGCGCGGTGCCTGCCACGTTGTGCATGGAAATGCACAACATGGCCATTTGGCATTGCGGCGGGTGCTGCAGCCAGCAGCACCCGCCGCAATGTTAAATGGCGAGATGCGACCGCCGCGGTGGCATGGCAGGCGGGCGGTCCCGTGACCGCTAGGATGGCGGGCAGACTGAAGTCCGCCGCCATCCTAATGACCCCCTTAATTCTGTTGGCAACTCCTAACCTACTAGGATTGGTGCCTGCCATGTTAGTTAGACAAATGGGAAGCTGCCCCAGGTATAAGCTCTATTTTCCAATGACTGGGTAGATCTCTTTTGATGATATGCAAGACACACTGATTTGGCAATCCCAAAAGTTGCTTTGAAGACCTTGACACCAATAGGTCAAGCATCTTCAGATCTTTCCCTCTAATAATGGGGGAACCATATATGAGGGTTGGTTGTAATTTGGCTTTAATTACTTTAAGAATAAAATCATATGATTGGCAGTTCAATGACTTTTTAAGACATTTAAAAGCGTGGATCAAGGTCACAGCCTTGGCCCTTAGATCCTTAAGATGAAATTTAAAAGACACATGGTTATCAAATACCACCCCTAGGTATCTATACGTCTTAACTGTGTCAATTATACCTGCTCTGGCCTTCCAGGAATTAAACTTCTGTTTTGCTACACCAATTTTCCACACTTTGTTTTTTTTTACATTCAATTGAAGGCCATTTTGTTGGGTGTAGTCATCAAAGGCGGTAATAAGTCTTTGTAGGCCGATAGGAGTATGACTCGCGAGGATGGTGTCATCGGCATACTGGAGGTAACTAATTTTCTCCCCTCCATCCTAAGAACATGCCCATTAACAACATCCAAATGTTGGGAAAGATCTGATAAAAATAAATTGAATAGACAGGGGGCAAGGACACAACCCTGCTTTAGGCCGTTATATGTTCTTATTTTCCTTGATAAGAAATTGCCATCACCCAACTTAACTTGAACCTAAGTATCGGCATACCAAAGAATGATAGCCTTCAACAGTTTCCTTGAAATGCCCCGATCCACCAATTTTTTCCATAACAGGTTTCGTGGCACAGAGTCGAAGACTACCTTAAGATCAATAAAAGCAATATATAAATTTTGTTTATTTACGACAGCCCTCTCCGCAAGTAAGGTTAAAGCCAGCAGATATGTGATAGTGGATTGTCCTTTCCGGAAACCAGTCTGATTACATGGAATAATGCCCTCCTGCGTAGCCCAATCTTCCAATTCTATCAACACCTTTGCATCGACATCGGTAAGTGATATTAATCGATAGTTAGCAGAGTTGGCCACCGGGCCGCTCTTATAAATGGGTTGCAGTATGCTGCTTTGCCAAGATTCTGGGACCATTCCCAGAGTCAACACTTCCCTGAATAAACGATGCAAAATGCTAGCCCACATGTCACCATTAGCATGAAACGGGGCATTAGGTAACCCATTGGGTCCAGGGGCACCATTTGCTCGAAGCCTACTTAGCAGGGTCAATACTTGATCATAACTCGAGATTTCCAGGTCAAGATTTGGATCAAAACTGGTGTCGATAAAATGGTCAATTGAATTCAAATCCAGGCACTCTCCATTCCCCACATTGGATGATAATATATTATTCCTCACACATCCATCAAATGTATCAATAGGATTTTACCTCTGGCCCAGCGAACCATACAAATTAACATAATTATTTTAATTATGCTATTTTTTTAGGAGTAGGTTGTGGGTTTATAGGGGAATAGGGTGGGAAGTAATTCAATAAAAAAAATGTAATGATTCATTTTTATTTATTATTATTTATATTTAATTTATTCTTAATTAATTTTAAAAAATGGTTATTAGTTATTATTAATTAATTCATTGATAGTTATATTAATTGTGTTTTTTAAGGAGTGGTTGTGGGTTTATAGAGGAATAGGGTGGGAAGTAATTAAATTATAATAAAGTAATTATTAATATTTATTCAATAGTATTTATAATTAATTTATTATTAATTCATTATTAATTGGTTATTTAATTTTAATAATTATTTAATTGATAAGTATGTTCATTTTAACCCTCTGCTATCCAACACTTTCCTTACTGTTGCACTCACTAGAGTGGGAATAGTAATTTTTAATCCTACGCTATCCAACACTTTCCCTACTGTTGCACTCTCTGGAGTGGGAATAGTAATTTTTACCCCTACGCTATCCAACACTTTCCCTACTGTTGCATTCTCTGGAGTGGGAATAGTAATTTTTACCCCCATGCTATCCAACTCTTTCCCTACAGTTGCACTCACTGGAGTGAGAATAGTAATTTTTACATCTCCGCTATCCAATACTTTCCCTACTGTTGCACTCACTGCAGTGGGAATAGTAATTGTTATCCCTCCGCTATCCAAAACTTTCCCTACTGTTGCATTCACTGGACTGGGAATAGTAATTTTTACTCCTACACTTTCCAACACTTTCCCTACTGTTGCACTCTCTGGAGTAGGAATAGTCATTTTATCCCCTCCTCTATCCAATAATTTCTCTACTGTTTTAGTTAATGTAGTGTAAAATGTATTTTAAAAAGATTAAAAATATTGTAATATTTTAATTTGTTATATATATTTTTTATTTATATTATTGGTGTATGCGTATATATATATATATATATATATGTATTTATAATTTTTAATGTGTTTAACAATTTATACGTTATTAAAATGGTAATTTATTATTATTAAGTATATATATTATATTTTATACATAGATATGTTTAATTTATTTTGACATTAAGGTGCCGATTCCGATCCGTTAAAAAAAATTACCGTCCGACTCGTATCCGTATTTTTTTACGTACGAATCGTACAAGTCCCGTACAAACGTCGAAGTACGATTCGTACGTGAAAAATACATACGAATCACTGCGAGAAAAGTCTACGAGACGTCCCCGGACAGTTTTACATACAAATCGTAAAACTGAAGTCCGAGTGCGCAAGTACGATCCGTACCGCCTGTCCGAAAACACAAGTGCATGGAAAAGGCCCCGTACGGAGCGAACGCCG
Organism: Triturus cristatus; assembly: GCF_964204655.1. Lineage (NCBI taxonomy): Eukaryota > Metazoa > Chordata > Amphibia > Caudata > Salamandridae > Triturus > Triturus cristatus. Next base: position 276,821,163 of record NC_140580.1, on the reverse strand, counting down.
TACCACTCGTATCTGGGTAAACTTGTGCCCGGGATACGAGTCATACAGCCCCCCCTCCCCCCATATGTCTGCACCATACCCCCCATGTCCGCACTCTACACCAGCCCCATACGTGTATGCACCGTACCCCACCCCTGTACCCCAGCCCCGTACATGTACGCACCGTACCCCACCACTGTACCTGAGCCCCTTACTTGTACGCAACGTACCCCACCACCGTACCCCAGGCCCGCACTTGGACGCACCGTACCCCACCACCGTACCCGAGGCCCGGACTTGGACGCACCGTACCCCAGCACCCTACACCAGCCCCGTACTTGGAAGCACCGTACCCCAGCACGTACCCCATGCCCCTACTTGGACGCACCGTACCCCAGCGCCGTACCCCAGGCCCGGACTTGGATGCACTGTACCCCAGTGCCCTACCCCAGCCCCGTACCCCAACACCGTACCCCAGCACCGTACTTGTACGCACCATACCTCACCACCGTACCCCAGGCCCGTACTTGGACGCACCGTACCCCAGCGCCGTACAACATGCCCCTACTTGGACGCACCATACCCCAGCGCCATACCCCAGCCCCGTACTTGGACGCACCATACCCCACCACCGTACCCCAGCATCGCGTATGTACGAACCATACAACAACATTGCATATGTGAGCACTGTACAACAACATCGCGTATGTACGCACCTTACATACGCTAAAACTACTCGTACAGAACCAGGACAATGTAAAACAGCACAAGGAGGGTCAATTCGCCTCGCACAACAGCACAAAACACGTCTACAGTACAAAAAACATCTAAAAGACTGACCTGGCACATCCAAACAGGCAAACAGAGGCCCAAACTCACAACCACCTCTTATAACACACCCACCAAAATTTCAAACCCAGCCACACTCACAAATGGACCAATAAAAAGGGCCCACACCCACAAACCATGAGCCTTTTCAACAGACCCACTGCTGACAGACACCACACACAAACAACTGCACCCATACACCTCAACATACACACCTTCATACAACCTCCTTCACACATACCCCCTCTACACATTCACACACACACCTACACATTCACACCCACACACCCACAACCATCCACACCCACACCCCACACCATGCCCACAGACAAGAATCCAAAGTTCACAAGGGAGGAGCTGGACATCCTTGTCAACGAAGTCATCAGAGTCGAGCCACAGCTCTTTGGAATATTGGTCAGACAGCCCAGCATAGCCGAAAAATCACGCCTGTGGCAGAGGATCGTCGATCGGGTGAATGCTGTTGCGCCCATCAGAAGGACCAGGAATGAATGCCAAGCCAGGTGGTACGATCTGCGGAGGGCAGTCAAGCTCAAAATGAACGAGGACTATGCCCAGAGTAACATCACTGGAGGTGGGCTGCCCCACAGACCGGTACATTACCATCCCTGGGAGGAGAAGGTGATGGCCTTGCTTCCGGTGGTGGGAGTACACGGAGTCGAAGGAGTTGCCGAGCCTGGTGAGTACACAAACAACTTACGTAACATGGGGCAATGGCATCCACACCCCAACTACAACAAATGCACTCACCTACCCCCAAGCCCTCACCGGACACAACCACACTCAAAAACAATGCTCATGCCACTAACATGTGTATGCCCCATTCACAAAGCAAGGCCATGCCATGTCCCAGCCTACACAAACCACAAACCCAAGACTGGATGTCCGGGATGCTGGGAGGGTGGGGATCACTAAACACATTGTACAACTCAGAAACAGACACCATTTCCCTCAGCCCATATGGCCCAGGTACATACCCATGCACAATGCACAGGGACGGGCAAAGTACTGACAAGGTAGCAGACACTTGGCCCTGCTGTAGGCAGCACAAGGCCCTCCTGTGACAACTGCAAACTCTAACACAAACACAACAAGCTCAGATATCTAGGACAGGAACTCACACTCACTGACATGGCAGCATGCTCCATGGGGTGACAGATACATCACCTGGAAGACCCACTGCAAAATCACACTACACCCACCAGCAGGCACCGTCAATCAATCAACAATCGATCAGGGTACTTATAAGGCGTGCTACTTACCTGTGAGGGTCTCAAGGCGCTGAGGGTTCCACTACTGCTCGAAGAGCCAGGTCTTGAGGAGTCTTCAGAAGGCAAGTAGGTCTTGGCTCAGTCGTAGGTGGGTTGGGAGGGTGTTCCAGGTCTTGGCGGTGAGGTAGGCGAAGGATCTGCTGCAGGCGGTCGTACGTTGGATGCGGGGGATAGCTGCGAGGGCGAGGCTGCTGGAGCAGAGCTGGCGGGTGGGGGTGTAGAAGCTGAGTCTGATGTACAGGTAGGCTTGTCCGGCGTTGTGGAGTGCCTTGTGTGCGTGGGTGAGGAGCTTGAAGGTGATCCTCTTGTCGATGTGGAGCCAGTGCAGGTCACTCAGGAGGGGGTGATGTGGCTGTGTCGGGAGGTGTTGACGATCAGTCGTGCGGAGGCGTATAGGAAGCGTTGTATCCGCCGTTGGTGTTTGGATGGGAGTGCTGCGTAGAGTGCATTGCCATAGTCCAGTCAGCTGCTGACGAGGGCCTGTATCACTGTTCTACTTGTTTTGGTCGGGATCCACCAGAAGATCCGGCGGAGCGTGCGTAGGGTGTCGTAGCAGGAGGAGGAGATGGCGTTGACCTGCTTGGACAGGGAGAGGGAGGATGCGAGGATCAATCCTAGGTTGCGTGCGTGGTGGGTGGGTGTCGGTGCTGTCCCCAGAGCGATCGGCCACCAGGAGTCGTCCCGGGTTGAGGGTGTGGGTCCCAGGATGAGGACCTCCGTCTTGTCCGAGTTCTGTTTCAGATGACCGCTCCGCATCCAGTCGGCGATGGACCGCAGCCCTTGTGGATGTTTGTTTTGGTGGTGTGGGGGTCCTTGGTGAGGGAGAGGATGAGCTGGGTGCCGTCGGCGTAGGAGATGTTTTTGAGGTTGTGGTGGCGGGCCACTTGTGTGAGGGGGGCCATGTGGATGTTGAACAGCGTCGGGCTGAGGGATGATCACTCACCCCTTACACAAGCACACACCCCCGGGGCAGCCAATGGAGTTACCCACTCTCACAATGGACATGTGACACAACAAGATCAAGCCACAGCCAATGAAGCATCCAAGCCCAAATTTGACATGTCAAACACCCTGGAGAACATTTCAATCAGTCCCCTGCAACATACCCATCCACAAGTGAACATTGATGTGATTGCTAGGCACATACAACTACCTGGAGGAACTGTGGCAAATAGAATATGTATGAAACATGGATGTCGCATTAAACATCATTAACATTGTCTCTCTCTCACACACAGGGCAACGTCATGGATCTCCCCCCACCAATGGGGGGGAAGAACCACAGTCCCAGGCTCGGGAGGAACCCGGTCCCACCGGCAGCGACACCTCACAACACTCCGCGGATGACCCCAACCCACCTGGCCCCTCTGGTGTCCAAGCCCCTGCAGCACCTGCTTTAGGTACATCTGTGCCAACCACGACCCCCATTCCTACCACATCCCAAGAGACACCCAGGAGCCCTGCCCACACTGAACAACTGAGCCAGTCTGACCTGGAGGGACAAGGTTCGCCGGGCACCCAGGAGGAGGCAGCCAACACCGACACTGCCATCCCTCTGGGGTCCCGTAGACCCGATGTGCCCACAACGGCAGGTCAGGCTCGTGTGGGCAGGGGTGGTGGGAGTGGAGGCAGGCGGAGGCGAGAACCTGACCAGACGGCTGAAGGGACTGGTATGTCACACGTCCGCAACATCATGGTGGCATACCGGCGTGACACCAGGGCCATCAGTCAGGTAGGGGCGACCCTCACAGACATTAAGAATCAGCAGGCTGGGGAGGAGCCTAGCGCGCAACCAAGATGGCCGCGTAGGTGCGAGGCTCCCGAGGACCTCCGCGACCTCCTGAATTAATCCTGGCGATATCCTGTCCTTGTTGAGGGGACTGTGTCGGGGAACCCGAGCTGAGGCGCCACCCGTTTTTCGGGCTCGAATCGGACCCCGGACACCGGTGGGAGCACCGATCGAAGGTTGCGGCCTTCTCCTCGCCGGCCCCCCGGATTGGAGTAGTGGGGCGATCCGGGGACACAGTGAACAACAGCGGCGGGCAGGGCTGGGCGACTCGCGTACCCCGCACTTTCACTTTCGCTTTTGCGCCCTCCTTGCACTCAAGCGAGGTTGGGTTGCGGAGCCGGGTGCGGTGGTGTGGTCTTGTCCAGGAGCCCGGCTGACCCGCCGGCGGTGGGTTGACCTGCGGTTCGGTGGTCGCCCCCGCCCCCCCCCGGAGCCCGTGAATTGGTATAGCGGCCCGTTCGAGGAGATTGGCACGACGGTGGGAGAGCAAGCATGTCCACCAAACAAGATGGCGACCGGGCGAAGGTGAAGACAACCCGCCGTGGCACGGCGCACCAAGCTAACAGTATGGACCGCTACACGCTCCAGAAGGGTTCTCCGGAGACATCGCGCGCATCCCCGGTGGGCCCGACGGAGGCATCTGCTCATCCGGTGGATCTGACCCTCCGGGACGTCATGGGCGCCATTGCGGAGATGAAGGCCTCGGTGGACCAGCGTTTCGACACCCTAGCGCAAAAAATAGACTCGGTCCTGGTGGATGTGAGCCTGGTGAGGGCAGACTTGTCCAAAACGAACGACCGGGTCGATTCCCTGGCCCACACCACAACGAGCCTCACGACGGACGTGGTGGCCCTCCAGAAGGAGGTGCGCCGGCTTGGCCGGGCGAGCGCCCTGATGGACCGGCGACTGGAGGATTCTGAGGGTCGGGCCCGGAGGAATAATGTCCGTATTGTGGGGGTGCCGGAGGGACGAGAGGCGGAGGCGGCGGATCTTTTTGTGGAAGAATTGATCCTGACCCATCTCCAGCCCCGGGGGCTGAGTAAGCTTTTTGCGGTGGAGCGTGCTCACCGGGTCCCTGGGGGCAGACCTAAGACCGGTGCCCCGCCGCGGCCTCTCATTGCCCGGATTTTTAATTTTCGGGACAGAGATGCTATCCTCCAGACCTCCAGGCAACAGGGACCGGTCAAGCTTGACAACATGGATGTGCATTTTTACCCAGACTTTACTCCGGCGGTTCAGAAGCAGAGACAGAGTTTTCTTGGTGTTAAACGTCGCCTACGGGACCTGAACCTCAAGTACTCAATGCTTTTTCCAGCGAAGCTGAGGGTGGAGGTGGATGGTCGCACGCACTTCTTCGACCGGCCCGAGGCGGCTGGGGACTGGTTGGACACTCTGCCTGGAGATCGGGGCCGGGGGGGCGGGGGGGGCGCGGCTGGCGAGGAGGGCCCGCCGGATCAGAATTGAGGGGTGACTGAATAGGCCTTGCTCTGGACGATGTTCCTTCACCATTTATTGATTGCATATGTTCCCCTCCTATGGAGGTCGTGCGGGGTCTGTTGGGGGCTTCCCGCCTCCTCTGGGGGACTAGTTAGTTTTAGCTATGGGGCGACAGGCACACTGCACTTTGGGGGGGCTGTCTGGGCTCATGCAGGGGTGCAGGGAGGGGGGAGTTCTGTTGGGATGGGGGGGTGGGGGGGGTGTGTTGTTTGTTTGCACCGCAAGGCAAACCCGCTACTGTGTTGTTGTTTTTAAGATGCTCGGTGGGGGACGACCGATTGTTTCGACGTATGATGGGGGGTAGGGATTTGACTGTGTTGTCATGGAATGTTAACGGCCTGGGGGATAGGATTAAGCGTGGTGTGGTCCTGCAGTACTTAAAACGTATTTCACCAGATGTCGTCTTCCTGCAGGAGACGCACCTTATAGGTAACTCCTTTCATGCAATGAATCGGCGGGGATATCGTTTGGCGGCCCATTCTGGCTTCACTTCGGGCTCGCGGGGGGTGGGCATTATGATCAAGAACTCGCTCCCGTTGGAGATTGATGAGGTGGGCCATGATGAGAGGGGACGCTACACTGTTCTGGTGGGAAGAATGGAGGGTAGAGTGTTTATTTTTATATCAGTGTACGTCCCGCCTGGGTTACAAGCCACCACATTTGCGGATCTGGGGCACCTCCTTCTGGACCTTCCGAGTGGCCTGCTGGTGGTTGGAGGGGACTTTAATGCGGTAGCTTCTGGGTCTATGGATCGCCATCCCCCTAGGGACCTCCCCCGGGCACAGGCGTGGCTGCCCGGCCTTTTAGACACGCTGGGCCTGGTGGATTGCTGGCGATTAAAGCATCCCGCACAGCGGCAGTACACCTTCCACTCGGGTGCCCATGGTAGCCTCTCGCGGCTTGATTACATCCTTGTCCCGGCGGCCCATGCAGGGAGGGTGGGGGAGGTGCGCCATCTGGCGCGGGGTATCTCAGACCACTCCCCATTGCTGTTACATTTCGATGTCTTCCCGAGGGGGGATGGCAGGGTGGCTCCAATCAATGCATGGTATTTGCGCGACCCCACCATTCGTGCCGATTTGATCAAATCCTTACAGCGATATTTCGACGAGAATGTGGGGTCGGTCCCTTCGGCCATCTCCCTGTGGGAGGCTTTCAAGGTAGTTCTTAGAGGGGAGGCCCTCTCCTTTATCTCCCATGCCCGGCGGCGCGAGCGGGAGGAGGTGACCCGGCTAGAGGCCGAGATTGCAGAACTGGAGGGTGACCTGGGGAGCGGGGTAACAGACGCCAAGCTGCATGTTCTACACCTAAAGCAGGCGGCCTATCGGGCCCTCGTCACAGAGGCGGCCAGGGGCCTCAGTAGAGAGCAGCAGGGGCGATTGTATGATGTGGGTGATAAGGCTGGCAAATTGATTGCGTGGTTGGATAAGAGGGAGAGAGCGAGCCGCGTGGTTCCTTTGATTGAGAGTGTGGATGGTGCGTGTGTCACCGAGCCGGAAGCCATTGTCTCCTGCTTTGCGGATTATTTCCGCGAAGTCTACTCCCCGGTTTCCCCCTGCTCGGAGGAAGATTCCCATGCCCTGCTTCGGGACATCGCACTGCCCTCCCTCACGGTGGAGGACAGGGATTCGCTGGACGCTCCTCCCACCTCGGACGAAATTGCCTTGGCTATTCGCTCGGTTGCATCCGGCAAGGCCATGGGCCCCAATGGTATTCCCATTGAGCTATACAAGCTACGCCCGGATGTGTTGGCGCCCCACCTGCGCGCGATGTTCCTGGCGGCCCACTCGCAGGGTTCCCTCCCGCCGGACCAGCGTCTGGCCACAATTGTGGTGATCCACAAGGAGGGGAAGCCCCGTGAACGGGTCACGTCCTATAGGCCGATCTCGCTCTTGAACGCGGAGCCCAAAATCCTCGCCAAGGTGTTGGCCAACCGGTTGGTTGGCGTGGTGGGCGATTTGGTCCACCAAGACCAATCTGGCTTTATACCACACCGCAACACGGCGCTCAATCTGCGGCGCTTGCACGGGGTGCTCGCGCGTGTCCCATTTGTGCGGGAGCCGGCCATCTTGGCGTCCTTGGACGCCACCATGGCGTTTGACACGCTGGAGTGGCCATACATCTGGGCGATGCTGGCGAAATTTGGATTTGGACCGGGCTTTATCAGCTGGGTCAAATTGTTGTACTCGGGCCCATTGGCGCAGGTGGTGGTGAATGGGCGAGTCTCGGTCCCATTCGCGCTGGGGCGGGGCACGCGACAGGGTTGCCCCTTGTCACCTCTCCTGTTTGCACTGGCCCTGGAGCCCCTGGCGGAGTGGCTGCGGTGGCACCCTTCCATCCGTGGTCTCCGCTGGACCCCCGAGCATGAGGACCGTGTGTCCCTCTATGCTGATGATATCCTCCTGTATCTCGCCTCCCCGCGTAAATCACTGATCGTCCTGGTTGATGTTTTGCGCTCATTCGGTCGCAACTCAGGACTTGTCATCAACTGGGCGAAATCCTGTGTATACGTGCTTTCCGGGGAGGCTCCGGTCCTGCCACGGGACTGTCCGATCCAGATTGCCTCCCAGGGGTTTTGGTACCTGGGTATATATATCACTCTTGACCCGGAGGCCCGCTATGAGCGGAATTTGCTGCCCCCCCTCCAGCGCTTGAAGGAGGACGTGGTGCGCTGGCGGCGTCTGCCGCTTTCGCCGCTCGGCCGAGCGGCCTTGTTTAAAATGATGTCCTTGCCGCGCTTCCTCTACGCCCTCCAGAATACTATGGACTTGGTTCCGGCACGCTATTTCCGTGAGGTGGAGGGCCTCCAGCGGCGCCTGTTCTGGGACGGGAGGCCGCGCATTGCTCTAGCTAAACTGACGCTCCCGTGGTACGATGGGGGGGTCGCCCTCCCGGACATTAAACGGTATTACTGGGCCTCCCAACTGGCTGCAATTAATCATGGCCTTTACGGGCCCGCCTTGAACCCGGCGTTTGAGATGGACAAGATGCTCCTGCCCGGTGGCGACTACAATCGAGCGCTCTACTCTGCCGCGCCCGACTCCCGTCTGACGGGACCGACGCGTGTCATGGTGCGTGTCTGGCACGCGGCTAATGCAGCCATGGGGTGGAAGGACCGTTTGACCCGAGCGTCACCGCTGTACGCGTCTGAGAGGTTGGGCTCCCTGTGGACGTCGAAGGGCTTCGAGAAGTGGGACACGATCGGAATCAGCACGGTGGGAGATCTCTGGACGAGGGGGGGATTCAAGACTTTTGCGGCGCTGCAGACGGAGTTTCAGCTGCAGGGCAGTGAGTACTTTCGGTACCTACAAGTCCGCCATGCGCTGGGCTCCGTCTTCCCGGATGTCGCGTCCATTCCGGAGTCTTCCCCCCTGGAGGACAGAGTGCTGGATGGCCATGTCCCAGACAGCACGATCTCCCTCATATATAAAAAACTGATCAACGACAGATCGTGCCTGCTGACTAGTCTCCGCGAGGCCTGGGTCGCCGACGGGCTAGAGCTGGACGACGAGGATTGGATTTCCGCGGTGGCCTCTCCAAAAGAGGTGGCCATCCCGGCTCGCCTTCGTTTCGTCCAGCTTAAGATCCTTCACCGGGTTTACGTGACGGGGCCAAGGCTTCTACGTATGGGCTTTGCTGGTGGCGGAATGTGTAAGCGTGGCTGTGGTGCGTTGGCAACTTTCATGCATATACTGTGGGAGTGCCCAAAGGTGGAGCGATTCTGGCGTGGTGTGCATGAGGTCCTGCGTGTGGTTACGCGTGTCGCGCTGTTGCCTGAAGCGAGGAGATGCCTGCTGAATGTGTGGGAACCAAATGACTATTCGGTCCCGCAGACGCGGTGGGTGACTCTGGGATACATGATAGCTAAGCGTGATATTGCTCAATTGTGGGGATCCCAGAGGCCCCCTGCGGTGTTGGCCTGGAAAGAACATATGGATTGGTGTATGTTTCGTGAAAAGGTGGTGTATGTGGCGAGGGGTAAGCCTGGGGCGTGGGTGAAAATCTGGGGCCCCTGGAACGCTTACCGCGGGGGTATTTGTGAGCCGCCACTGCTACCGGCTGCCTCGCCTGCTCCGTCTCCCTAGATGGCCCCCCTCCCTCGGCCGTGGGCACGCGGTCCCCCAGTCCCTGATCTACTCCCATTCCCCTCTTCAGAGTTCTGCTGCTGGTTTGGATCCCCCACTTATGGAGCACGTGCTGTCACTTTGGATCGCGGGTTGCCTTGCGGGTGTGGTTTTTCGTGTTGTTTTGTTTTGAGAAAAGGGAACCGTACTGTGGGCATGGAGCTATGCGGCCTGCAACATTGATTTCTCCTGTTTCGCTACTCTGCACTGCCAAGAGACTCTTACTGTATGTATGCAATATGCTTTTGTCACTCTAGCGGCCGGCCGGGTGGTTGTAGGCCCATACCTGTAACTTTTACAAACTGCAATAAACGGTTTAAAAAAAAAAATAAAAAAAAATAAAAAAAAAGAATCAGCAGGCTGACCAACACGCCAGTCAACAACAACACCAAGGATGGATGGAGGCAATACTGGCTGAGCTCCTGGCGGTGCAAAGGGACATGAGCCATTCACTCCGTCGGATCGCCGACAACATGGGCAACCCTCCCTGTGACACCAGGCGCAGACCAGCACCAGCCACAGGGAGGGAGGAGGAGGAGGAGGATTGGTCCGACGGAGCATCCCAAACATCGTCAAGGCCTGCATCTGAGGGTCCCCGGAAGAAGGTGGGTCATCCACGGAAAAGACCATGAGAGGCAGCGGACCATCCACATCTCCCAGGTCACCTGGCCTGGCACCTGGCCTTCATGCGGAACAGCAGTACATCATTCACTGACATTCTATGCCACATGGACTTGCTGGTCACAGTCTGACCAATGATGACCAACACTGTGGTCTGGACTCTGATGACTTCAAATGCCAAGGATATCATCTCCCCCTGTGAACTTTGGATTCTATGCACCCGGTAGAGCACCTTATTTTATCTACCAAAACACGCACCCCACCGAGAATAAAACTATTTTTTTTCATGAGAAGTTGCAGTCATTTTGCTTTAGTCCACAACATACGTGTGTGTAAATGTCAAACTATGCCTGAGTGTTGAACTAACTCCAGCCATCCATACCCTGGGATCTGAGTCCGGTACAGGACACACATGGGTCACAATGTATCATCCGATACAGCCTGGGAGCACAATACTCACCCGTGATGGTCTCAAGCTGCTGAGGGGGGGCTTGAAATACTGTGCGGACACACCAATCAGGAAGAGGATCATGAAGGCCTAGAAGTCATGGCTCATGTGGAGGTTCCTGGGGAGGGAGTCCCAGGTATGTTTGTCCAGGCGTGAGAACCACCTCCTTCATGCTGGAGTGTTGTGGATGTGAAGAATGGTGGCCAGGCCAAGTTCGGATGCATTGAGTTGGGCCAACGGGGTCTTGGATGACAGACGTACAAGGTTAATTTTGGGGTCTGGGGTTGTTGACTGCCTCCTGAGTGTGTGTGAGGAGTGTGAAGGTCATCCTGCAGCACACAGTGATCCCTTGCAGCTATCTCAGGTGGACGGTGATGTTGATGGGGTGCGGGATGTTGAAGCTGAGTTGTGCAGATGCACCCTGGATGTGGACAAGTTTCCCGTGAGTTTGGATGTACTTGCTCCGTAGAGGGCGGGGCAGTAGTTGACACGGCTGGTGTCGTGGACCTGGGGGATGGTCTGTCTTTCCTTGGAGTGGATCTATCTGAGGATCATGTGCATCATGCAGAGGGTGTTACATTAGGTACAGATGCTGGTGATTTGCATGGCAAATGTGAGTGACAAATCCATAATGCACACCATCTTGTGTGCGTGGCCACTGGGTGCTTGTGAAGGGCCCCTGCGGGTGGGACACAAGGAGTTGAGCCAGCTGTAAGAGGACAATCCTCAGATGCTTACCTCAGTCCTGTACAAGTCCAGCCTCAGGTGGCTGATGTTCAGCCATTCATCCACGGACCTCATGCCTTCTTGAATGTTGGAACTGGCAATGGCTGGGTCTTTGGTGAGGGTGAGGAGCACCTGGGTGTCAATGGCATACGACATGATGATGAGGTTGTGTGTGCATGTGATGGTGGAGAGGAGGGTCCTGGACACATTGAAGAGTGACACGCTGAGAGATGATCCCTGGGCCATGTGCCAGATGACGCCACTATACCACATGCTGAAGGCTTGAGTCCCACTCCCATGGCCTTGCTGGTTGACGGAGCCGGTGTGGATCAGGAGGGACATGATCTGGTTGGTGTGACAGGGCCTGGAAGGCGAAGCAGCGCTGTGTAGGCAGTTGGAGTTGCACACTCAGCATGTAAAGGTGTCATGTGTGCGCTTAGGGTATGCCTGAGAGCAGGCGGTTGAGTTTCGGATAGACATTGCTTGGAGGGTGGCTACAACCTCAGACTGTAGTGTGATGCGGGTCATGCAAGGACATGAGGGTCGTGCAATGTGCACGTTGCATGTGCTGACGGTCCTGCCTTTGGCACCGCGTGGACCCAACAGTGGCACAGACAAGATGATGACAGCCATGAATGGGTGGAGGGAGGCAGGGAGGAGCATCTTTGAGGCGTGTGTGTTGCCGAATCACGCCACTTTGTGGGCCCTTGCTGCAGGGGCCGCAGCAGCAGGCGGCATGTCCTTGAAACTATGCCAAAAGTAGCACACAAAGACAAGGATGTCAGAAAGGACAACTGCAACAGGCGTATGTAAAGGAAGGAGTGTCCGGTTACCCATGGAACACCCAGAGAAAATGGATGCACAATCACCAAAGATGACTGACACAGGATCAGGAAACAGAAGGCCGAGCCGTGCACAGGAGACACACCCTCAGCAGGCGTTGACGGCCCGTCGTGGGGACCAACATGCCCAAATACATACAAAACCATGGAATACAGGCACAATTGAGGTTCTAACCCATGAAGAACTGCATGCATGTAGCCAAACTACACATAGACTCATATGCACAATCTTTGACAACTATGCCAGAGATGACGCATGCAAAGTGGCAAGGGACCTGCATTGACAGAGATGAGGTACCTTGGAGGGTGAGGAAAACCTTTATTACTCAGGCTCACACTAAGGAAAAAGCATCAATATGAACAGACACACAGGTCATTTGGCTGAACATGTGGGACCTACACTGGACACCCCCTTCACAACACAGATGTAGTAAATCCAAATGGCCTGGCACACAAGTGAAGGGGATGAGCCAAACAACCCCTTCTGCACACGGAGAGGCTGCAATTCCCCATTGAGCCTGTTATGGGGATGTCCCACACCATGTCCACCCGTAGCCTCCCGTATCTTTCTGAGGGAAGTTATACAGACATTGATGCCTTCATCAGAATCCACAAACCATTAGAGATGACTGTCACGAAGGTTGACTATCAATTCATGGGAGTCATGTTACATGTCATGTGCCCCATGGTGAGTCGACATGTATGCATGGTAACCCAACATGCACAGGAGCAGTCCCCACACATTCCAAACACCTAACAACCCCAAAATGCCTTGCTGCAATCCTCACCCAAAATGACTTTTCCACATGTCCGTGCATGGAACGCTGATTCAGCACACGTTGCAATACTCATGAGGAATAGCAGGAGGCCAACGATGACCCGACCAGACAACATGCGCAAGAACCTTTGGATGACAGACACACAAGCAGTCAGCTAAAAGATTGTTATCCGCATACATGGTCATTTACTCTACAGGAATAATGTTGTCACCATGCGAAAAGAAAAATTAGGGTCACAGCTAAAATGAGTGGAATTACATCATCACTCGAGTGACACATCAGAACACACATCTAAGTCACTTAGCATACAGTCAGCTGAACACACACATTGCAACACATGCCACACAAGGCTCCAAGCGTGCACACTCAGACCCAGTGACTCACCATTATGAGAAGAAGTTGCGTATGAGCTGACTCCGGATATCCTCCTCCTCCTCTTCCTCCTCACTTGCCTCGTGACCAAGCCCTTCATCCTCCACGGGTGGATGTTCCTGCTCATGCTGCTCCATGTTGTGCAGCATGCAGCACACAAGGAAGATTTTGCAGACCTTCTCCGGTGCATATGGGAAGGACCAGCCTGTCATTTGAAGGCACCGGAATCGGCTCTTCAGGAGGCCAAACGTCCTCTCAATCACTCGCCTGGTCTACCCGTGTGCATCGTTGTAACGGTGATCTGCAGCTGATCTTGGGTTGCGGAGAGGCGTCATCAGCCATGGCATGTTGGGATAGCCAGAGTCCCCTACATGGAAACATCATGTAAAAAAGTGGGTCAGGAGATGCCGTAAGCTACAAAGATACCGCAAAACACAGGACAAACCAAGTATACCCACCAACAAGACATGCTCGTTCGTAGTGCAGCCGCAGCATCATTTGTGGCACCCTACTGCGCCTCATGATGTAGGCATCGTGTGCTGACCCTGGAAAACGTGCACAGACATGGGAAATCAGCATGTTAGCAAGACACACCACAAGGGCATTTATAGAGTGGTAATGTTTACGGTTGCGATAGATGACCTCCTGTGCCTGTGGTGGTACAAAAGCCACATGTGTACCATCAATGGACCAAATGACATGGGGCATCCCTCCCAGGGCATAGAAATCACCCTTGACACCTGTCAACTCCTCAGGAGTCGGAAAATGGATGAATTCATCCAGGTGCTCCAACATGGCTGCCAAAACATCATGCAGGACACGGCTGAACATCGTCTGGGACATGCCACCAACATCAGCTATGGTGAATTGGAACGTACCAGTGGCAACAAAAATGTAGGGCTGCCATCACCTTCATCTTGGGGGTCAGCGCAGTAGGATAACTGTGTCGCGGTTGGAGGTGTGGTGCCAGCCTGTTTGTCAGGTCCTCAATCAACTGTTGGGTGAATCTGTTACAGCGTATGCAGTCACGTTCCCTCATGGCACCCAAGTCTGGCATTGGTCTGGGGACAGGCGGTGCCCTGCAGAAATTTGGAATGAATAACGAAGAGTGAGAACATAACAACATCAATGTCAATGAACTGAGCACATGCTCAACTGCTAATACACATCTGCTAAATACAGAGTCTGGTCTGTGCAATACATCCAGTTCACGTATGCCAGCCAGGTGATACTCCTACGAAAAGCCAGCTACACCCGTTGATTGTCAAGTCTACATGACATGCCCTGATACAAGCTGTGGGCCAGTGTCAGTGAGTAGCCAGAGACATCACAAGAGTGACATACATCCACATCTCAGCATTTTAAGGATGTCATCTCATACAGACAGCTGACGGCAAGCTAGATGCACAGATCACATGGAATGTCAAATGCACAGATCACACACATTGCGATGAAGGGGTACACATGAAAACAGAAAACACAGACATTGAGACAACGCAGATATGTCCTCATGTCAAAATATCAAGTTAGATGCATACAGACACACGTTACGTGGAAATCAACATGTGGCATGGGGTGCGTAGATGTGTGCCATGCCCATCTAGACACAGACACATGTTGGATGCAGCAACAGCAGATGCAGTTGACGGAACACGACCAGCAAGCTCATGGGAACACATGACACACACATGACATAGTCACATCGTTGC
This sequence comes from Triturus cristatus, assembly GCF_964204655.1. Taxonomy (NCBI): domain Eukaryota; kingdom Metazoa; phylum Chordata; class Amphibia; order Caudata; family Salamandridae; genus Triturus; species Triturus cristatus. The sequence continues at coordinate 276,806,160 of NC_140580.1, read as the reverse complement.
ACGCTGGTCGTTAAATGTCAGTTGTTAGTGTCCCTGCCCCTGGCATCAGGTGACAGTTGCGGGTGGTGGTGACTGTGCCAAACCAGTGATGCTGTGCTTCACACGTTTGTACTACATGCACACATGTGCAAAGTGTGAAGGGGAAGTGTGCCTCATAGTGCCCCATCACACATGGCATGTGTACACAGGTCATCACGCATCAATTGTGCAAATACATGAGGAGACATGTGCAATATCACTGCCTGACACACCTAGGCCCTGTACATGTAGGACAGCAATGACAATGACTTGATGTACATCCTTGTGCGAGTCTGAGACCTCCATTCCTTTCGTGTGCGCATCCTCTCAACAGTGTAAGCGTGTGAAGCGCACCATACACACGCTCTGAGGGCGTGTGCACGGTCTGTATCACTAGAGTTGTGTGGCCGTAGGAGCACGCGTGGTATGGACCGTACAAGTACGGTCCGTATCACTATAGTAGTGGTGCCGTAGGAGCACTCGTGGTATGGACTGTACACACGTACGTGTACTACCAGTGCCTACACATACATGTACGCACTGGTGGTACACGTACGTGTACGTGTACTACCAGTGCCTACACGTATGTGTACGCACTGGTAGTACACGTATGGGTACGTGTACTACCAGTGCCTACACGTATGTGTACTACCAGTGCCTACACGTACGTGTACTACCAGTGCCTACACGTACGTGTACGCACTGGTAGTACTCGTATGGGTACGTGTACTACCAGTGCCTACACGTACTACGTGTACTACCAGTGCCTACACGTATGTGTACGCACTGGTAGTACACGTATGGGTATGTGTACTACCAGTGCCTACACATACTACGTGTACTACCAGTGCCTACATGTATGTGTACGCACTGGTAGTACACGTATGGGTATGTGTACTACCAGTGCCACACGTACGTGTATGCACTGGTAGTAAACATGCGTGTAGGCACTGGTAGTACACGTACCCGTACGTGTACTACCAGTGCGTACATATACGTGTAGGTACTACCATTGTGTACACGTACGTGTACTACCAGTGCGTACACGTACGTGTAGGCACTGGTAGTAAACGTACGTGTAGGCACTGGTAGTACACGTACCCGTACGTGTACTACCAGTGCGTACATGTACGTGTAGGCACTGGTAGAACACGTACCCGTACGTGTACTACCAGTGCGTACATGTACGTGTAGGCACTGGTAGTACACGTACGTGTAGGCACTGGTAGTACACGTACGGGTAGGCACTGATAGTACACGTACGGGTACGTGTACTACAAGTGCGTACACGTACGTGTCAAAGGCACTGTGCAACTGGTGCCGTAGGGGTACGTGTGAAACACACCGTACCTGTGTGTGGATTTGAAAATTACATAGGGGACACATAAGGGACAAGTATTAGGCACTAAATGCATGCTGGTTGTCATGGATACAGAGTTTTCAGTTCAAATTTTTCCATCAGGTGGCCTGGAAAAGTCAGTTGGCCTCAAAATACAATGTTGCAAAGTGGTTGTTGACTTGACATGATGCTCAAAATTTGAACGATGCAAATGCTGTCACTGGTGTATGTGGAAAGGGATTGGAGTAAACGTAAGATGTGAATGAATCTGACCAATCACTATGTACTCCTCCAAATGAATGCCCCTCAGCAAGACAGATATAAGTCAGCCAGAACCCATGAGAGGGCACTTGCCTGCACAACTTTCCTGTCAACAACACTGCTGCTGTCTGTGCTTCCTCTGGCACCATGTCAAGGTCTGTGGAGAGGGCCCAGCCATTCGCCCAGGAGGAGAATGACGCATTGCTGGATGTCATCCTCCCACAGTACCCCAGCCTGTATGGGAGACCAGGGGAGCAGGTGAGTGCTGACTCCACTAGCTTTGACTGTGCACCTTTTTTGTGACTGTCACTTCTGGCATTGTGTCCAGGTGTGACAGACATGCAATGTTGTTTAGAGTGGGTCCCAGGGGGGAATGGCTTATGTCTCCCATGCAGAGCATGATGTAGTTCATGTGTGCACTCCTCACTTGCATTGTGCTTACTGTGAAATTCACTGCAAAGTGCATGACACATTCAGCCTGGCTAATCCTTTGTGGCATTTTTTGGCTATAGTCCTGAGGTGATTCAGTGGTCCCCCCGGTGTGACAGGTGACTGTACCCACAGATGTGTGTGAGTTGAGTGGAGCTGTGGTGAGAGTGTCCAAGTGATGTGTATGCCCCCTGGACATTGATGTGTGTGAATGTTCCTTGTCATGTGGGTGAGTGTCTATGTGAAGTGTTGCACCACAGCTGCTTGGAGGAGGCAACAGCTCTACCCATCTGATGTAAGAAGTAAGCCGTGCTGTGTGTCTGACTTGCTGAGGTAGACCCACACCTGTGACACCCCACAGGCAAGTGGCACATGTGCAGAGTGAGGTTTGTATCCGCTGTTGCCAATGGCATGTGATTGATCTGTGCCTGTGTGTGTCTGAATACTCTGCTGAGGTTGCGTCAGTGGCCTGGGGCATGTAACTGCTTGGAGGTGCTGTCCATCAGTCTGGTGTTGCTTGTGATGCACAGTGTGTGCCATGTTCATGGAGTGTGTCGCACCCCTCATGCCACCTGTGTACTTTATATGCCATGTAGTGCATTGGGGCTTCCACAGAGGCCAATGTCCATATGACTAAGATGCTAGTCCTTGGCAGCATCCTATGCCCTGTTCAACATATCAAAGATGTTCAAATGTGTGTCTCTCTCTGACATGGAGCAGGTGTAGTGATGTTGTCTCACTTTGTCATCCTCACAGGTAACTGCCTACGTCAAGGGGGAGATCTGGAAGCGGGCCGTGAGATCGGTGGAGGGTCGCAGTCGGCGCCTAGCCCAAGTAAGAAAACGGTAGCAGGACATCCGGTGCTGGACCCGGAGGATCGCCCGGGTCCTGCTGAAGGACTCACCTCCACGCCCCCATGGCAGGCGCCGACGCCTGACCCATCAGATGAAGCGTGTCCTGGCGGTGGTCTTCCCTGACATGGATAGGCGGTTACAGGAGATACAGCAGCAAGGAGGGGTAGGTACATGTGTATTTGTTGTGTGTCACCAGCTTTTGGAAGTGTTCAGTCGCCTGGATACACTGCCATGGTTTATATGTGCAGTGCATATCCTTTCCCCCCCCAAGTCAATCGGTGCTGTTCTTCCTCCCTTCCCCTCCTTGACATGTGTTCCCTGGTCTGTGTGTAATCACTATTGCACATGGTCATCTAGGCTGCCAGTTAATCCAAGTGCACATTGCTTTCTGCATCATGTGTGGGGGTGGTCTGTGACATGTGTTGGTACCTTGCCTGTGCCCTGTCCTGTTCAGTCATTTGGGGGTCCATATTTGTTGGCACTGATGCTGAGTCTCAACATAGGAGAGGGAGGTTTCAAATTAACAGACTTGCAGCATGCATGACTGATGTTGTGGCCTCAGACATGATGTGCATGAGTGGGAGATATGCATAGTGCCGGGACGGTTGCTCATGTTACAGTCAGATCATTCCAGGACCATGGAGCAGTGTGCCCACTACAGTCCCCTGAGAGACCCTTGCCTCGGAATCATGTGTGTCATCCAACACTGTGCCCATTCTCTGTGTGTTCAGCATAGGTTGGCCTCTGTGGCATTGTTCCCTGGCCTCATTTGTATTTATGTAAAGTGTGCTACATGTGTCCACTGTACAGGGTGACCCCATTTGGCTTGTGCATCCTCACACTGGGCAGTGCCTGTGTGTCTATGTACAACTATCTGTTGATGGTTGTTGGCAGCCTCACGAGGTGATGTGGAGTACATTTAGAAATTCTTGATGCACATTTTAGTAAACCCAGATTAAGAGGTGTAACTTCTTGATCTGTCTCAATCACATTGTCTCAGGTATGGGGGGTTTGTGCGGGCAAGGCCTACATGTCCAAACCTTATGTCTCCTTGCCAGGTCTGACCTGTGTGTGATAATTGTCTGGACAGACACTCAACATGCAGTGACCCAGTCATGTTGTGCAGGGTTTAATGTTTGTGCTTTGCAGCATGTGTCAAAAGTTGAAATACATGATTCCTGCTCATCCATTTTTGGCACCAGTGTGTGGTCCAGATGCTACGTAGTTTGGTCTTTGTGTGCTGACATCTGTGTGGACATTCTTGGTTGCCATGAGGGTGTCTCCTCAGTGCAGGTGCTCCTTATTCCGACACAATTGCAGGCCCATTAGCTTATGCATTGTCCTGTGTTTGGACATGTGTGCCACTCCACATGACAGGCAGTGGGTCAGATGTGTTGCCAACTGTGTCATCATGTTACGGATGGCCATGTGACAGGTGGCATGATTCAAGTTGTTAGTGAAGAAGTCTTGTACCTTGGCACTCACCACACTTGTCAACATGTCTTAATTTTTTCAATGCTCGACTTTGATGTTTTGTTGTGAAGGACAATAATGTGTCTGCATGACAGATGTCTCCCAAGGAAGTGCACAAGAAACCACCTTTACACTTTCAGGGGACACGCTGGCACATTTTAAAGAAAGGCACAGTTCGAATAACACTTTTTTTCAGATTATACATATACATGTTCCCACAGTGTGGTGGCATTTGGGTAAGTCCTTGGTTGTTGCTGATACCAACTTACGAGTGTCAAGTCATCCAGACCGCCGTGGTGCCATTTATATGTACTTACTGAAACCCCATTTCTTTCTAACAGTGGCTTATTTGAATAAGGCTGGCAGCTCATACAATGACTGTGTAAATGTAGTTTTGTGTGCACCTCCTTGTGTGACTTCTTTTATACAGGCACATGTGTGTTCTGTTCACAAAGTGGCACATTCACACATTCTAAACATGTAGATTGTGTAAAGTGTTGTGATTCCCAAGGGATCACAATGTATTTCGTTTGGGTTTCCAAAGTACTCACAGGTCTCTGAGTGTGGGGACACCTTCAGCATTGGGGTCTGTTATTTAGCCTTGGGTGCACCAATACTGTTTCGTTCACAGTAAACAAGAGGTGGCATGCCTTCATAGTATTGCTGTGCTCAACTGTTCCCAGGCACTAGCTTCTCAGTATAATTCGATATCAAGTTATTTGCTGTTGTGTCCTATTTTTCCTTGTTTTCAAGTGGCATGGTGGGTCAACCAACTGGGGAGTGCAGGGCTTACATATGTGCGGAGTAATCTAGATGTTACTCATGATGCATTTCCTGATATGCACTGTTACCTATTTTGTTTGGACTCATGTGTCAGATGTATACAGGTGACTGATTATTTTCAGCATCTTCACCTTGCCCACAGCATCATCGGAGGACACCGTGGGAGACACCTGCACGGACCTGGAGGAGGAATCCAGCACCGGTGCCACCACTGCTGGTGAGTCTGCGGGAGCAAGTGGCACGGAGGGCGAGGGGAGTCAGGCGGAGGAGCTGTCTAGTGGCGACACCGACTACGACGCTGACGGGTCAGAGGCTGAACTCCTCGAGGGGGCGGAGGCTGCTACAACACCTGGCAGCAGCACAACATCTGTCACCACCTCCTCCATTCCCATCACCGCCCTCCCAGTTGCTCCGGTCCCTTCTGTCCGTGCAGGGCACCACCATGTCTCCTTTGTGCCAGGCACCGCACCCCCTGCCCCTGTCACCCCTGCTGCCCTCACTGCAGAGTATGTGGACATTCAGCGGCAGTTGCAGGTTGGCCAGACATTGATGCTGAATGTCCTCCATGGCCACACCAGACTGCTGACACAGATGGTGTCGTTCATGTAGGGCATGTCAGCAGCGATGTCTGACCAACGGATGTTGCTGAGGTCCATGGACTCTTCACTGACGGCAGCAGTGAGTCTCCTGCAGCGCTTCGTCCCCCCCTACCCCTGCCCCATCCACACTTCCCACTCCCATGCCTGTCCCATGCACACCCAGACATTCCCAAGCACGCACCCCACCAGACACAGGCAGCACACAAACACGTAAGGGAAAGCACACACCTCCTGGCACGCACACTCAGGGGGATAAAGGCACACCCACTGGGTCTGGGGCACACAGGCATACATGCAGCCACAGTCTGAGTCCGCATGCCTCACTGCCCAGTCCCTCCAAAGGCACTCCCCTTGGCTCCCCTGCCACACAGTCAGACAAGGAGAGCTACTTGGCTGTGCTGGGCCTCAGCCCCACTGGGTCACCAGCCCGCAAACGGGCAAGGCACTCCCCGGGTAGGGGAGTTGAGTCCCCCCCTGTCCACCCCCTCCCCCAGTAGCGCTGCACCCCATCCCTCCGACCCCCCCCTCCTTTGTGCCTGTGGTTTCTTCCGGTGCAGGGGATACTCTGGACGCCCTGGCAGAAGTGTGCAGCGCCGAGCTCACCTCCACCTTTGGCGCTGCCCTACCCCCTGTGGTGGAGGCGTCCGTCCCTGCACCCACCACACCTACCCTTACACCTCCTGTCCCTGCGGTGCCTGGTCCTTCCCAACATGATGCCCCCCCCGTCGACAAACCTGAGGGTTCTAATGTTCAGACAAGCTAGGGGAGACACATGCCCATGTGTCCCCCCAAGGACTTCTATTCTGGACTGGCCATTGGCCTTTGTATATAGTGTTGTTGAAAAAAATATTATCTTATGCTGATTAAAGCATTTTCCTTTGACTTTGAACACTATTGCATTTCAGGTATTGATGTTGGTGCTGATGCTCCAGGAGTTGGGGTTGTGGTAATGTGTTATGTTTCGGGCAAAGGTTCGAGTCTGATGGTCATGAGGTGGCCCATGGGATCTGCGTGCCATCACAAGGTCTCTGCAAAGGATCTTTGGTTGTGTGTGTTATTTGTTTTTTGAGACATTGTACCAAGGATTGTCCCTTCCTCCGTGGCACCTGACATCTTCCCTGCAGAGAGTTGCACAATTGTTGTGCTGACCTGAGTATACATTCCCTTTGTTGGTGACGGATCCCTTCAACTATGGCCATGCCTGCTCAGCAATGTCTCCGGCTGTATCGTCTGTGCCATCCTTGCTAGTCACTGTACTTGTGTATTGAGTATGTTGACATGCCTTCATGGAGAAATTGTCCCTTTTCCGCACTATGCATGTGTGTAATCCCAGCCTAGCACACATATGGTACTTGTTCTGCAGGGTATTTGGGCACCTGACTCACAATTGTGGGCATTGTATCTGTGGGAACTCCACCCTATTCCTTCCATGAGAGACAACATCTTGGTGGCTGTCCCAGCACCTGTACATTCCTATCAGTCCTGGGATGTGCGTGACAGTGTGTGTTCCCTTTGGCTCTCTTAGTTTAGTAGGCATTGACATGACTATACAGTCTTGTGGCATGATCTCTGTGTGTGTATTGTACTGCATCCGCCAGGGGTGGGTATGCATGTGTCATTTGTCCTCACACCCACATGTGGTGTGTCATGCAGTGGGGGAAAAACATCCATCCTCATGGGAGTGGGACACTGCTGTCAGTAATGTGTTGTTATGGCACTATCAACATAGTCGAAAATTAGGGATGTGTACATACACCCATGGAGTTGTGGTCATCTGATAATGATGTACACACCCCCATGTCTCTGTCCACTGCTGGGAGTGATAAGCACCCACCCCCATGTCTCTGTCCACTGCTGGGAGTGATAGGCACCCACCCCTCACATGTCTCTGTCCACTGCTGGGAGTGATAGGCACCCACCCCTCACATGTCTCAGTCCACTGCTGGGAGTGATAGGCACCCACCCCTCACATGTCTCAGTCCACTGCTAGCAGTGATAGGCACCCACCCCTCACATGTCTCCGTCCACTGCTGGGAGTGATAGGCACCCACCCCTATGTCTCTGTCCACTGCTGGGGGTCCTCTGCACCCACCCCTCACATGTCTCTGTCCACTGCTGGGAGTGATAGGCACCCACCCCTCACATGTCTCTGTCCACTGCTGGGAGTGATAGGCACCCACCCCCATCTCTCTGTCCACTGCTGGGGGTCCTCTGCACCCACCCCTCACATGTCTCTGTCCACTGATGGGAGTGATAGGCACCCACCCCTCACATGTCTCAGTCCACTGCTGGGAGTGATAGGCACCCACCCCTCAAATGTCTCTGTCCACTGCTGGGAGTGATAGGCACCCACCCCCATGTCTCTGTCCACTGCTGGGAGCCCTCTGCACCCACCCCTCACATGTCTCTGTCCACTGCTGGGAGTGATAGGCACCCACCCCATGTCTCTGTCCACTGCTGGGAGTGATAGGCACCCCCCTCACGTCTCTGTCCACTGCTGGGAGTGATAGGCACCAAACCCTCACATGTCTCTGTCCACTGCTGGTATTCCTCTGCACCCACCCCTCACATGTCTCTGTCCACTGCTGGTATTCCTCTGCAACCACCCATCACATGTCTCTGTCCACTGCTGGGAGTGATAGGCACCCACCCCCATGTATTTGTCCACTGCTGGGAGTGATAGGCACCCACCCCTCACATGTCTCTGTCCACTGCTGGGAGTGATAGGCACCCACCCCTCACATGTCTCTGTACACTGCTGGGAGTGATAGGCACCCACCCCCATGTCTCTGTCCACTGCTGGGAGTCCTCTGCACCCACCCCTCACATGTCTCTGTCCACTGCTGGGAGTGATAGGCACCCACACCTCACATGTCTTTGTCCACTGCTGGGAATCCGAGGCAGCCACCCACCCACCCACCCACCCGCACCCTTGGTGCAGTACACTGCTGTCCTGGGCATACACACACCCCAATATACTGGTTATATGCTGCACCAGGCCCTAAGCCAACATTCGTGGCGTGTGTACGCCTTGTATCACAAATGTGCTGGTGCCCTAGGGGTACCGGTGATGCGGTCCGTACCCTCGCATTCATAGGTTGGGTACGGTCCATACCACGCGTACCCCTACATCTCCACTACAATGGTGGTACGGACCGTACCCACACTGTGAGGGCGTGGGTACGGTCCGTACCACGCGTACCCCTACATCACCCCAACAATGGTGTTACGGACCGTACCCACGCCCTCAGAGCGTGGGTACGGTCCGTACCATGCGTACCCCTACATCACCCCAACAATGGTGTTACGGACCGTACCCACGCCCTCAGAGCATGGGTACGGTCCGTACCACGTGTACCCCTACATCACCACTACAATGGTGAGGGCGTGGGTACGGTCCATACCACGCGTACCCCTACATCACCACTACAATGGTAGAACGGACCGTACCCACGCCCTCAGAGCGTGGGTACGGTCTGTCCCACCATTGTAGTGGTGACGGGTACGCGTACACGTCCACCTCCGTTGTGGCGGTACGCAGGGATTGGTGGACACGCCCCCTAAGTGACCAGACCCTGGAGGTAATGTATGTACAGGATATATTTTTTTTAAATTAGGTAGGGGTTATGTTACCTGCCCCTCTCCCCCCCCTTTGCCCCTGGGTGTTGTTCTGACCTTCTGCGGCGTACGCGGCGGTTTCGGTGCACCAGGTCGTAGGCTAGGAGGGCTGGGATGACACGTAGGATGGGCTTCATGGCTGTCCGTCGCGTACCGGTGCTCCTTCTTTGCGTCGTCCTCAATTTCCCGGGAGTTTTTGGCTGCCATAAAAAATGAGCTGTGCGGAGTGACGTAGGCACGAATCGTACTTGCTGGTCCGTAAAACGCTGCCTGGCTCTGTCCGGACGTCACGTACGCGATGTCCCGGATCGGAATTGTGGGTATTTTTTCGCCGCACGTAGTTTTTTACGATTCGTACGGAAATGGTATTTCTGTACAAATTGTACTTGCTGCTTTGTAAGGAGGATTTCCCGGGTACGAGTCGTACGGAGAATACACTCCGTCCGACCATTCGTACCCGGGTTTTACAGGATCGGAATCGGCCCCAAAATGTATTACTTATAATTTTAAACATGTTTTAGTAATTTTAACTATGTTTTTAATTATATGTATTATTTACTTTATTTTACATTCTTTTTTAAACATTACAAAAACAATATTTTTAACAACACATCTTAGTGCCTCCACTGGATTGATTTTAATGGCTAGCCTGAAGCCGTGGAGAGGTCCCGCTGCAGGACAGACCCGCGGTGTCGCCAAACAGTGAGACCAGAATGTGGGACCAAGAGTGATATTGGAGGCACTAAGATGTGATGGAGAACGAACATTGTACCTGATTACCCACTGTGGAATGTTTGTTTCATCACGGACTGAAGGCTACTCACTGTAGCAAGATGTAAAATGCACTACAAGCACCAGCAGGCTGTGCGAAGCAGTCCCGCCCACTGAGGCAGGTGCTGTAAATTACACATTGCATTTAAACCGCCAAGCCACATCCGTGATGTTGGCCCATTGAGAAAGTACAAGAGCACGAAACGCGTCTGGGCAAAGAATATCGTTTTGGGCCGGTTGTTCTGAACTTGCATTGCAGCCTCCAATAAAGATCGTGCTAAATCAACTTGGTGTTGGACCTCTCCGTTGTTAGGCAACTTGGTGATGGATTTTAACGGCTGGCCTGAAGCCATGGAGAGGTCCCGCTGCAGTACAGACCCGCGGGGTCGCCAAACGGCGAGACCAGAATGCGGGACCAAGAGCGATATTGGAGGCACTAAGATGTGATGGAGAACGAACATTGTGCCTGATTACCCACTGTGGAATATTTGTTTCATTTGCATCGCAGACTGAAGGCTGCTCACTGTAGCAAGATGTACTACAAGCACCAGCAGGCTGTGCGAAGCATTCACGCCCACTGAGGCAGGTGCTGTAAATTACACATTGAAACCGCCAAGCCGTATCCGTGATGTTGGCCTATTGAGAAAGTGCAGGAGGACGAAACGCGTCTGGGCAAAGAGTATCGTTTTGGGCCAGTTGTTCTGAACTTGCAATGCAGCCTCCAATAAAGATCGTGCTAAATCAACTTGGTGTTGGACCTCTCCGTTGTTAGGCAACTTGGTGATGGATATATATACATATATTACCTACTGGCGGTCGCCAGTAGGTAGTTATAGTTAGGACCCCTTTTCCATAGGAAATCCGCAACATTCTATTTTGAATAACTTTGGCGCCGGTCGATGAATCCTCGCGAATTTCTCAAAATAGGTGGGGCGCTACGCTCCGCTCCTACCCTGAAAGTCTCGGGGGGATTCGTCAAGCGGGGGCTGAGATAAAAGGGGGGTCCCAAAGCGCGTTTTTCCCATGCATTTTTCCATAGGACCTTTAGACAGAGCTACAGCCCGAACGGCTGAACAGAATTACTAGAAATTTGGCAGAGAGGTAGTCCCTATGTCAAGGAAGTGCCTTTTGTAGGTTTGGTGTAAATCTGTTCAGTAGATTCTGAGAAAATAGCCTTTAAATCAATATATATATCTGAGCCCGCTTACGGTACGCTTACCGTACGCTTACCGTACGCGTACGGTGGCGTGCGCGAGCGCGATTCTGATTGGCTCTTAGATCTTAGTAAACATTCGAATCGGCCGAAACCAGGAAGCGGCGTCCGCCATTTTGTCTCTCGCACTGAGTGTTATTTATCAAACATGATGCCCAAAAACATGTTACGGGGCTGTTTTGACAACTCCCTCCCACATAGTCATGTTGAGGGAGTCCCCAAACATCCCCCAAGAGCAAAAACGGTTTTATTTATTTTCGGCAATTTCGCCGAGTACGCTTACCGTACGCTTACCGTAAGCGTACGGTAAAAAATAGAAATAAAAAAAACACTACCCACACTTACCCCACCCCCTTTGCTTTTGGTGGCCGTCGGCCACCAAATGTACAGGGCTTATTACATCAGTAAAAAAACTATATTTTGGCAACATGAAATTATAAAATCGAAATAAAAAAAACACTATCCACATTGACCCCACCCCCTGTGCTTTTGGTGGCCGAAGGCCACCAAATGTACAGGGCTTATTAAAGTTGATAAAAACCGTGCACGGAACGCACTGCGTTAAGTGGGCGCGCATGCCTCGAATGGCGTAAAGTAACTTAGCATTTAAAAAACCGTACAAATTCACTGAAAAAACCATAGGTTTCACACACGTTATAGTTAGGAATTAGCATTTAAAAAACCTTGCAAATTCACTGAAAAAACCATAGGTTTCACACATGTTATAGTTAGCGGAAATTTTACTGATAAAAAACCAATGAAATTGCCCCGTTATAGTTAGTGCTGGCAACTATAACTCACGCGACCGCAATCTTCTGCTGATGACATATGTGTCTTTATAAAAAAAAATATTTGTAATATATGTATAGCTAAAAATGTATGGAAGAAGACATGGGCAAATAAGTGTCTAAATACAGTATTAGCATCAGCAGAGGATTGCGGTCGCGTGAGTTATAGTTGCCAGCACTAACTATAACGGGGCAATTTCATTGGTTTTTTATCAGTAAAATTTCCGCTAACTATAACATGTGTGAAACCTATGGTTTTTTCAGTGAATATATATATATATATATATATATATATATTCACTTAAAAAACCATAGGTTTCACACATGTTATAGTTAGCTGGGCATTTCACTCGTGAAAAACCAATGAAATTCCCCCGTTATAGTTAGGTCAGATAACTATAACTCACGCGACCGCCACTCTATCACAAGGATGATGTCATCGGTGATGTCATGAGTAATGCCACTGACCATGTCATGAGTGATGTAATATGTGACGTCATGAGCACTGGATTGCGGGCGCGCGAGTTATAGTTATCTAACCTAACTATAACGGGGGAATTTCATTGGTTTTTCACGAGTGAAATGCCCAGCTAACTATAACATGTGTGAAACCTATGGTTTTTTAAGTGAATTTGCAAGGTTTTTTAAATGCTAATTCCTAACTATAACGTGTGTGAAACCTATGGTTTTTTCAGTGAATTTGTATGGTTTTTTAAATGCTAATTTATGTATTTATTTATTTTTGTAAAGTTTTTTCACCGTGCGCATACCGTGCGCGCACGGTGCGCTTCTCGCACCGTGCACGCGCTGTGGGCGCACGGTGCGCTTTGCGCACCGCGCGCCCACGTTATGTAGTTTCGACCGATTCGAATGTTTACTAAGATCTAACAACCAATCAGAATCGCGCTCGCGCCCGGCAGCATGCGCGTACGGTAAGCTTACGGTACGCGCTCGGAGCGCGCCTATAGATATATATATTGATTTAAATGCTATTTTCTCAGGAAATACTGAACAGATTTACACCAGACCTGCAAAAGGCACATCCCTAACCTGAGGACTAACTCTCTGCCAAATTTCAAGTAATTCTGTTCAGCCGTTCGGGCTGCAGCTTGGACTAAAGGTCCTATGGAAAAATGCATGGGGAAAACGTGTTTTGGGACCCCCCCTTTTTCTCAGCCCCCGCTTGACGAATCCCCCCCGAGACTTTCAGGGAAGGAGCGGAGCTCCCCACCTATTTTGAAAATTTCGCGAGGATTCGTCAATCGGCGCCAAAGTTATTCAAAATAGAATGTTGCAGATTTCCTATGGAAACACGGTCCTAACTATAACTATCTACTGGCGACCGCCAGTATGTAAAATATATATATATATATATACATATATATATATATATATATATATTTTTTTTTTACAATCCCACCATACCATGTATCATGCTCTCAAAAATTCATGAAAATACAGAAATTAATTATCCCCCCAACAACTGATCATCTTCGGAATTAGATCATCAACTGAAAAGGTGTCTAAATATATAGATGGACTCCTACAGCCATCTGTAAAGAATCTTCCATCTTTTCTCCAAGATACCAAAGATGTATTGAACAAACTGGAGGACAGACAGTGGGCTGCAGAAATGGTTTAAGTTACATTTGATGTTAGCTCCACATACACATGCAAACCGAAATCAAAGGGTTTGGAGGCAGTATGACATTTCTTGTCCATTAGATCGGCCTCCTATATTGAACACACGTGCATGGTTCTTGACATGATTGAAATAACTCTAGACAATAACGTATTCATGCATGAAGGGCAGTGGTTTAGACAAGACCAGGAGTTGCCATGGGTACAATGTTTTCACCCTAAAATACAAACACCTACAAGGGCTTTTTTGAGTTGAGACATCTATGGCGCGATGGACCCCACCATCTGACAGAACACATATTTTTATGGGGAAGATGCATAGCTGATGTCCTTTTAATTTGGATAGGGCCTGAATCACATTTGGTTGAATTTTGTACCCATCTCAACACAAACAATTTCAATATGCAGATGACATGTACATTTAGTAAACAATCCATCTGTTTTTTTTTATATTTAAATTGATATAAATGCTAGAAAAGTCCAAACCAAAATGTATCTGAAACCAACAGCATGCAATTCACTCTTGTATGCCACCAGTGCCCACCCTACACCCCAGATATTAACCATACTATGGGGCCGATTCCGATCTCGTTCGGATGGGCTCCGAATCGGGTTTGGCCGGAAAAACTACGAGCCGTACGCGTGTTTTCCGGCCGACTCATACAGCTGTACGAGCGAGCAAGTACGATGCGAGCTACATGAAATTCACTGACCGAGTCGTTTCCGGGTCCGCACCGCTCCGTGTGTCCCGGTTGGAAGCTAACCGTGGCGTGCAATGGATGCGATTTACAACCGAGCCAGAACGATGCATGCGTCGGACAGCATGTGCGAGCCGGAGTGTCCGGCTCGCAAAAGCCCCCAGAGTCGGACTTTGGGGGTCCGTGTCGGACCCCCTGACACCCACAGCCCTACGACTCAGACACAGGGGGAGACCTATGGGTCTCCTCAACACAGGCATGTACGGTGCGGGTGGCACCGATGCGTACCCACTGTAGGGGGCGCACTTGTTAATGACGTACCCATTCAATCAATGGGAGCCCATGTACGCGTCGTACAACCGGCTCCCATTGACTTCTATGGGAGTCCGACCGAACCGAGTCCGACAGCATACGTGCGCATCGTACTCGCTCGGTCGGACTGTAGGGGTCTGGCTCGGTTGGACAACACTCCGGATCCGACTCGGTCGGAGTGGTTTCCGACCCGGATCGGAATCGGCCCATAATGGAGAAATGACAAGAATCTGAAGAAATCATAGTGAGGCAAATGTGTGTGACGGTGAGCTGGACAATCTCACAAAAAGATTCACACAAAGGGGTTACCCTAGGAAGCTCATAACAGGTGCCAGAAAAAATATTCTTTGATGAGGAAAAAGAGACAACTACTCAAGAAACATGTGCTATGAATCCTTTCTGTACACCTTTTAGCTGTGACAGGAATGGCAGATATAAAATCCTATTAAAACTTTGGCATGCCCTATGCACTGATAAGACTTTGACTTGGATATTACCACCCAACCCAGGATGGTGCACAAGAAGGGAAAAACTATTAGAGATACAGCATATAGTAGTTATCTGCCAGTAACAACTGGATATACCAGTACATGGCTATCTACCAAGTGCAGTTCATGCAATATGTGCAGCATTACAATGCGTAAAACTCACCATTTTACTTTCAATGGGAGCAGGGAATATACAATTGAGACAATTATTAATTGTAACATGAATATGTAGTGTATGTTCCTATTTGCACATTTGATACCATTTGATACCATTTACGTTGGAAGTACCATTCACCCCTTAAAAAAACATCCACACAGGAGCATATGAGGGTGGTGAGAAACAAAAATATTACATATCTAAGGTTCTTGCCTTGCCACGGACTGCTGTTTGCCGCCTGGTTTACGGGATAGCGCTGCTCTCCCCAAGTGCTGCTTTGCCGCCGGAGCCCTTAGCCCACCTCCCGCCGACTCGCCGGAACCACCACCTTGCTGGCGAGGTTGCCGAGTGGAGTGAGGGCGGAAGACTTCATCTCCCAGCTGCCCCTGCGGCTACACGCATCATTCTGCAGCACCAGGAGGTGCTTAAAAACATTGTAAGCCCCTGCTGAGTGGGGTTCTTGCCCTGCCACGGACTGCTGTTTGCCGCCTGGTTTACGGGATAGCGCTGCTCTCCCCAAGTGCTGCTTTGCCGCCGGAGCCCTTAGCCCACCTCCCGCCGACTCGCTGGAACCACCACCTTGCTGGCGAGGTTGCCGAGTGGAGTGAGGGCGGAGGACTTCATCTCCCAGCTGCCCCTGCGGCTACACGCATCATTGTGCAGCGCCAGGAGGCGCTTAAAAACGTTGTAAGCCCCTGCTGTGTGGGGTTCTTGCCTTGCCACGGACTGCTGTTTGCCGCCTGGTTTACGGGACAGCGCTGCTCTCCCCAAGTGCTGCTTTGCCGCCGGAGCCCTTAGCCCACCTCCCGCCGACTCGCTGGAACCACCACCTTGCTGGCGAGGTTGCCGAGTGGAGTGAGGGCGGAGGACTTCATCTCCCAGCTGCCCCTGCGGCTAAACGCATCATTCTGCAGCGCCAGGAGGCGCTTAAAAACATTGTAAACCCCGCCTCGCGGGACGCGAGCGGGACGCCGGGCTAAGCCCGGGCAAAGGGCGGGCCCTCTTAGGCCCTCAGAGGCCGAGTGAGGCCGGGCAGGGCCCATTGATTTTCATTCTGTTTTCATCTGTATTCCTTGATATTATTGTTTGTCATGGCCCAGAGTCCCGACAAAGTCATCCTTGAAAAGCCGGGGGGGTTGATAAATGGCTCTCTTGATAAATACTTTACAAGGGTCCTCCCGGACGAAGACAGGGAAAACATACTGGCAGAGCGCAGGGCAGAGCGTCGACGCTCAGTTGAAAGTTTGAAATACAGGGCTCCCATAGATCTCACGCTCCACGCCTTTTCCCATGATGGAGGTAGCCCTAGTGGTAAAGAAGACTTTCTTTCTCAGGAGAGTGTCCCACTTTTGCTGTGAGATTGTACTCATATACCTTGTGTTCCCATTGACCAGGACATAAGTGACACTCCCTTCCCAGTCCTATCAGTACAGCTGTCGACCTGACCACCCAGACCCTTATCCGTGGCAAACCGGCTAGGAAGAAGCCGAAGAAATCAGTGACGGTTAAGATTCATGGTCCACCACCAAGTAAAAGAAGACGAAAGGAGGGGGGGGTCTGGTTAAACCCAAGATCAGTCATTTCGACTTTGGTAAGCACACAAAGCCTGTTGCTAGAACTGTTCCGGCGACAGCGGCCGTACCAGCAATTTTGCCAAACTTGGCACTCCCCCCATCATCTGCACACCTTGAAACAGATGCTAACATCACTGAGTTATCCCCTATCCTTGTTGAATCGCTGCTGAAGGCAGCACCCTCGACTTCTTCACAAGAAAATATGGGACATCTAATTAGGTCTTTCATTCTGCCCATTATTGAGAGTTTGAAGAGGGTGGAGAAAAGACTTGCGGACATAGAGTCTGTTATAAGCAGCAAGGTTGATTCAGTCAGGGCTCAGGTGAGTGTGGCTGTGCCACTCACTCCCATGGCCACACTACCTATCAATAATGCCCCTAAAGGCACATCCCAATCTACCAAAGCTACATTACAGCCTTCTAGTCAGGCAGATTCTAACCAACAAAGGTTACTGCCCCATAAGCATGTAAATAAACCGGCTGGTAATCGTGCTAGTGAAGTCTTGAGGGGAAGGGCAAAGGCACCCACAGGGAACACGCGGGAAGAGTGGGGAAGCAATAGACACACCAGGGCTTTAGTGAATAAAGGGCCACAAGTAGAACTACCCCCAGAAGCTGTGCCCTTGGTGGTTGTTCTGACGGGGGTGCCCACATTGGCAGACAACAAGAGGGAAGGGTTCGCCCAGTTGAAAAATAAAATCATGCACTGGCTCAGTATATACAGACCAATCATAAAGAACATCAATGGTGAGATAGTGCACGTTAGGCGACTCCCTTGGCTGGGTGGCAGATGCAAAGATATCGAGGGAGACTTAGTTATAGTTAATTTCAGAGATCCTCGCGCGGTTGACTATATACTAGATTGGCCTACGGGAAATGGTAATAACTGCATCATCCCCCGTGCCTTGACATATTTTTATCCTAGATCCCTGGTGTTCCCCCTAACCCATACAAGTGGACAGGCTCCCACTCATACAAACCTCTTAATATCATACAACACTAGGCAACCGGCACATGGACAATACACAGCACCCGCTGCTGATCCCTTTGGGTGGAACATCGTACCTCCAAGATTTAACAGAAATACCAACAGGAGAATGGATCATTTGAGACCCTCTACACCCCTGGAGACAGTGAACAGGTTTGATGTGTTCACTGGTATGGATGATTGCGACTGAAGATTACAGTCTACGCTGGGCATGTGGGGCCGATTATGCGCCGCTAGCCCAGTGGGCAGTGATTATGAGGTCCTTATGGAGGCCATCAGCCCTGATAATGGGAAAGTGGTTCCTATAGCAGACAATAGTTCTGATAATAGTGGGACCACAACCACCACACAATTATTGTTTTTGGGGTGCAATGGTGACAGTAGTTTATCCCCAAAATCAATAGGCCCATTAGAAGTTACCATCGAGCCTATCCCATGTGTGCAGGGTGGGAATAAGGGGGTTATCCCTGACTTGTCCGCCACAGGTCATAAGGTTATCCATTTGGTATCTTGGAATGTGGCTGGGTTGCAAAAAAAGATGGCTTTTCCAGAATGGAATGCGTTTATCGAGAAGTTCGATGTATGCATGTTACAAGAAACCTGGAGTTTGCTCCCAGTACACAAATCCGGTTATGCAACCTTTTTCTTGCCCGCACTAAGTTGTGGGAAGGGCAGACCAGCAGGAGGCCTACATGTCTGGGTAAAAATTGAACTGAATTGGGATGTTACCACCCACGAATCAGCGAGTAGGGATATCCAACACCTTTCATTCGCAGGGCAAAACAAGTGCAGTAGGATAGATTTATTTAATATCTATTCTAGAGGGACCCCGGGGGATTCAACCTCATGTACATTAGTGACCTTAGAACAGGCACTAGCCAACTGCCCCCCAACCTCTAAAATTATCGTGGGAGGGGACTTTAACTGTACATTCGAACCCCTCAGTGGGGATGATCCCTTGGGCATAGAGGAGGAGGATTCTAGATGGTCTATTCCAGCCCTGTCATTAGCCCCAATCAGAAAATGGTCAGCAAAGGCAATACAGATCAATGCCCTTACCGTGGAATTCAACTTAAGAGCGCTAAATGGCAGGACACCCTCTGACCGTGCTGGAGCGATGACCTTTAATAGGCTTAATGGCACGTCTAGAATTGATTATATCTTATTGGATGTCACATTGTGGTGTGATCTAATAGATATGGAGGTGGTACCTTCGCAGGATAGCGACCACAACCCCTTATGTATGAAGCTAAGGTGGGGTAAACTAAATGGATGTGTGAATAATGTCCCTTTGAGGTCAACCAACGAGGTCGTCCCTTACAATGGTAATCGTAGGCTGAAATGGGATACGGTTCAATCCCAGGAGGGTAATCTTGCGAGGATCAGGGCGCACGTAGCAGATCTGACTGTAGAGCTGGCGGATCTTGAACTGGGAAAAGGTAGAGCCCAGGGGCCGTCCTTCGCCTTGGCTTATAAAAACGTAATAGAGGAAGTAGGACAATACTTTTTAATCCAGGGTAAAAGTGGTAGAGTGAATAATAAACTGAACAAAGCCAGTAACCCTTGGTACTCGGACCAGTGTAAGGTAAAAAGGAAGGAGCTAACAGTTGCCCTGCTTAAAAAGAATCCCTCACTAGTTAGAGCGGCTAGGAAGGATTATGCGAGGGTAATGGTGTTGGCCAAACGAGAGTGGGAGGAACAACACTGGCAGGATCTCAAATCTGTAGCTAACACGAAGAATGCAACGCTGTTCTGGGAACTGATTAACAAGGCTAGGCAGCGAAGCATGCCACCAATAGCTAACCACATAACAAATCAACAATGGTATTCCCACTTCTCTGCACTGTACGGCGGAATAGATGCGACACGTTCATCTCCTTCTGATCCAGATAGTAGGGCCCTATCTCCACTGATGTTTGAGGAGCCATTTCTGGCCTCTGAGGTAGCACTGGCCATTAGACACCCGACCCCGAGGAAGGCTGCTGGCCCTGATGGGATACCGGGGGACCTCCTTTTGGAAGAACCTGTAGCCTGGGCTAAACTTATTGCCCTAATAATGAATTTGATTTCCAAGGGACACCCTGTGCCAGACTCGTGGAAGGGAGCAGAGGTGGTAACTGTGTATAACAAGGGTGCCAGAGATGACCTTGCCAATTACAGACCAATCAGTCTGATCGACGTGATCCAGAAGGTGGTTGGCAGGGTCATTATCTCGAGGGTGGGTGTCTGGATGGAAGAGGAGCATGTCCTTTCTCATTTCCAAGCAGGGTTTCGACAAAAGGTGGGCACGATGGACCAGGTCTTCCGCTTCTTTGCGATCTATTGGAAGTCTGTGACCATCAATAAAGGTAGCCTCTACCTGGCTTTCATAGATCTCAAGACGGCGTTCGACCTGGTCCCCCGTGCAAGGCTGTGGGATATCTTAGAGAAGATGGGCTTCCCAGGGCCACTTTTGGGTTTTATTGTGAAGCTCCACGAGGGGAATTATGCGAGGATTAGATGGGGCACCCAGGGACAACTGACAGAGAGGGTGCCCGTGAGGAGTGGAGTCCGCCAGGGATGTGTTATGGCGCCGACCCTGTTCTCCCTCTTTGTGAATGGAGTGGTGGACCACCTGAGAGAGGAATCGGCAGACGCGCCATCCCTGGCAGGGGAAAAAACACCTACCCTACTCTTCGCGGATGACACCATTTTGATCTCTAAAACCCCCGCAGGCCTCCAAAAGCTCTTGCACCGTTTTAGTGCGTTTTTTACCGATAGAGGCCTTACCATCAACACCTCTAAAACAAAGCTTATGGCCCTATCACCCTCCAAGAGATTTAGGAACAATCTCTCGCTTAATGGTGCACCCCTGGAGTTGGTAGATTCCTTTGACTATTTGGGTGTTAGGGTAAATAGCCTGATGAGTTGGAAAGATCACTTGGCCAAAATGTTATTAAACCATAAAAGAGTCTCAGGGGCGGTCTTGAGAGAACAGCGGGACTCGACGAGTAAACCCGTGGCACCGACTCTCGCAATTTATAAGGGACAAGTATTACCGGCTGCCCTATACGGTTCCGAGTTGTGGGGGTTTGAGAATACATCGGAGTTAGTTACATCTGAAAACAAGTTCATGAGAGATCTGGTAGCCCTTCCAGTTTCCACCCCGCTAATCCCACTACGGTTAGATTTGGGTAGGCGCCCCCTTAAAGACTTAGTGCGCCTGCGCCCACTACTTTTTTGGGTTAGATTGAGAAGGACCCGGGAGCTTCATAACTATGCAGCAGCTCTAGATGAACTTATTCTGCTTAATACAGGTAATAAGATCAAGTGGTTGTGCAATCTGAGGCAGATGGTTGTGCAATTGGGATTGAGTGAATCATGGACGAGCCAAACACCGCCCCCCAAGTTAGTGATCAAGAAGTTGTATTGGGACTGGGTCCAGGAGGAGGCCACATGTAGAGGTGTAGGGGGTCCTCTCACTGAGCGGTTCCTAGAGTTTAAATGGACAAGGAAACTTGAACCTTTCCTTGACTTCATAGGAAAACCCCTGGATAGATCACTCTACCTAAATGTTAGGCTCGGGACTCTTCCGGTGAACGACTTCACCTCCGGGTGGAACAACCTGGGTGGTCCAATGAAAGCTTGCCCTGGTTGTGCAGCCCCTAACGAGTCTGTGGCGCATTTCCTCTTTGCCTGTCCAGCATATAGGGTTGCCAGGAAGATATGGTTAAAGCCATTATGCAAGGGGCTGGGTCTCAGATGTCACAAAATGGCCCTGCGGGTTCTTTGCACCGACACAACCTCTACTGCTATGGTGTGTGGAGTAGCTAAATACCTGGGTAGTGCATGGCAGACACGCATGAGGAGGGCCAAGTCCCTCCCCCACTCCACCTAATTGCTAGAGGGTTTCCTGGTAGGATGTTCCCATGGTTCCTGGTATCTGTTCTTATTGTATATTTTATCAAATTAGAATTTGTGTAGTATGTGATGTTGTATGTATTTAAGGATTGGCGGGTTCTCGTTTTTATCCTTTTTGTACTGTATAAATTGCATACTTTTATGATGAAATTTTTTTTATCGAATAAAGTATATCTTACTTACTTACTTACTAATAAGACACATTCAAGAGGTTATTTAACTTCTCACGGTGCCCACATCCAGCACGGTCCCCTTATTCAAGCTCTGTTAGATGCAATACATCTGCCTACTTCAATATCTATCATGAAGTGCAAAGCCCATACGAAAGTGACGGACATTATTTCTCAGGGTAACGACCTAGCTGACAGAACAGCTAAACAGACTGCTCAGAATCAGACTCATCCAACTGACACGACAAAGACAATAGTTCCGACACCAACACACTGTATGACAGTTAAGGATCCCACCCTTGATGTAATTGACATACAGACACATGCTACACCAGAAGAAATAAAGAGATGGACTGAATTAGGAGGGATCCAAACGGATCAAGGATGGATGACGAAGGGAAAATCTATATGGTTTCTCCCCGACTCAATGGTTCAGGTCATCATTAACACAATACATAGTCCAGCGCACCTAGGAGAGAAAGCTATGCTAGACAGTATTCAACGCATTTGGTTTAATAAACACTTACGAGCAGCAGCTAAACAGAAAGTACGTACCTGTATGATTTGTTGTCAGTTCAATCCAGGAAAAGGCGTACCTGTAGACCAGGGTGGATTTCAACCCCCCGATCACCCTTTTGAAGTCCTCCAGATGGAACGTTGTCGAGGATTCAAATATGTCCTCGTAGTTGTATGCGCTCTTTCCCGGTGGACAGAGGCGTATCCCGTCTCAGATTACACTGCCCCGACTACTGCCAAACAGTTAGTTCGAGAATTCTTCCCACGGTATGGTTTGCCCCGTATCGTGTATTCAGATAATGGCCAACCGTTCTCATCCGAGCTAATGAAACATGTTTCACTTCTGTTAGGCTACCAATGGAAATTCCACTGTGTCCGACATCCCGAGGCAGCAGGTCTAGTGGAACGACATAATCAAACTCTGAAAATTAGACTGTCCAAAGTATGTAGAGAAAAAGGTGTCGACTGGATAGTAGCTTTACCAGTTGCGCTCTTTTACATGAGAATGGTAGCGCACTCTCGAACAGGGCTATCCCCGTATGAGGTGATCTTCGGTAGACCACCAAATATGTGGGGGACGCCTATACCTCGTAAAATAACTGATGTTGATTGTAATATGCTGACGGATTACCTGGCTTCCTTGATGTCTGCACTACAATCTTGTCGTTCACAGGTAGCTGCAGCTTTTCCCGACAACACTGAGGTGAAGCCCCACGACGTGGTTCCGGGGGACCTCGTGTTTGTGAGGAATTTTGACAGGAGGAACCAGCTGGAGCCTCGGTGGCAGTCGCCGAAGCTCGTCTTATTGACCACAAGGACAGCCGTGAAGATTGAGGGACGTAAAGGGTGGTTGCACTCGAGCCACATCAAAAAATTTTATGGACTACCGTCCGACGTGAACCCTCAGCCCTGCATTCCCTCACAGACTGATTCAAAACTACCCCTGGTTGAAAAAACCAAGAGTGAAAACTATAAACTGAAACTAAGGTCTAGCAAGTCAGACAATTTGATTGTTTAAGTCCTCTCCAAGGTGAATCGGTTGAATTTGTCTCTGACATGTATCCTCTAGACCGAAATAGAGAGAAAAATGGACAGAAACAGCTCAGGACACATGCGTACTGTAAATCACTTCGTAGTCACTGCATAGTGACATTGTTAATTATGTTTTTTCTAAGTCTTCTGATTATTATCTCAGGTATATCATTACACATGTATTACCCTATCTCCAAGCATGCTTTCAATGCTACTGCCTAACATTCTTTTAGCGAATTACCCCCACATGAGTTGTCCTATAGATTTGCGCTGCGCAACAACACATTCATTAGTATGTTACATCATTCTCATCAGACCAGCAATGCTACAAATTGTTGGATATGTGGCCGACTCCCTCCCTATCAGAAATACAAGGGAGTTCTGCCCCTCTTTCCGTATCCATTCACACACAATGGCTCCTGTGGAGCATGGTTTAGTTTGATTAATTCCCTAGATTCAAATACAGTAGTTTACCAAGACAATTGGGTATGGGGAAACCTGAACCTAGTTTTACTTAAAGTCTGCTACCCTAACAAGGAGGGACTTCCCAAAAGAACAGGAACTGATCTAGAAAATGAAGTATATGGATTAGGTAACTTTACACTTAATCTTATGATCCTGAATATTGAATCCGAAGCTACACCGATCTTGCCCGCATGTCAGTATTTCCAGTTAGAGGCGAATTATGTGTAAGAAAGAATGGTTCAATACACATGGGCCATAGTAAATGTACCACTGTAATAGAATTCAGTGATAAAGGCAAATCTACATTTAGAGCTTCCCATCACTCCTACTTCATCTGTGGTCACACCGCATACATACGCCTACCCCTAGATTGGGATGGTACCTGTTACATTGCATTCCTTCTGCCACCTGTTTCCTAGCCCCGCCTGATTATCATAGGAACACCCATTTAGTACACAATAGACAGCAGAGAGACCTCCCGATTGTCGACTACACTGAAACAGCATGGGAGAAATACACAGATTTCAATAAAGGTTTCTTTCCCTACATAGGTACAGTCACCAATAGTAAGCTGATACGTAGATTAACTAGAACCCTTGAAGCAGTAGTGAATGAAACTACTTCCGCTTTGGGCAACTTAACGGAGGAGCAGTCTGCGATGCGGATTGTTGTTCTCCAAAATCGTCTTGTCCTTGACGTCATTCTGGCTGATAGGGGCGGAGCTTGTAGGGTCATCGGATCAAGTTGCTGTGTTTTCATACCAGAAAACGCGCCGTCAGTATATAAAGCCATAACTCGACTTCATAAGATCGTAAGCCAGATACACCAGAACCCAGGCACCTGGACTTGGTCCGGTTGGTTCTGGAGCGTGTTGTCAGCCTGGGGATGGAGGATCCTATCCTTCCTAGGTATTGGCTTTCTCATACTATTCAGTTGCTGCTTGTGTCTACAATGTGGGCCAGCGATTTGTGGTCTGTGTGCCACATCGTGTATCCCGCCTTCAAATTTTCACTCAAGATCCCGGAAGAAGAAAGAAGAACAAATGATGCTATATGAACAGATTGATGGATTAATGAAGATGGATATTTCATGAGGGTCCGTAGGGGACAAGGAGGGAATGAGGAAATATGAATTTTCATGGTCAATTGTGTCCCCTATCTTAGACCCCAACGGCTCCATGTACATGCTACAAGTACATGTATGTTCCCTCCAGTTCCAGCTATGAAGACGCAAATACATGTGCGTCCAACGTCAAAATGCCCTCTTTCAGATCCGCCATGAATGGGTCGAATATTCCATTCCTAAGTATGATTGGCCACCGACTTTATATGGTTCACTTTTCTAGTTTTACAGTTCAGGCAAGTAGGCCCTGAATTCTGTCATCAAGCCTTTTCCTGCTTCTGCCTCTGAAATGCTCCAGCCTGGACCTGCATCCGTGGCCATGAACTTTGTCTTACTCCCTACGCGGCCTGTTGCCTGCCAAAAACTGTATTCAGCCTTCAAGTTATCTGCTCCGCTCCTCATCCAATGCATTCCTGTCTAGTAGTTTAGGTAAACATCCTTCCAGCTACCGTGCAAAAGGCTCGGCCTCGCTGTCTTTATGCAAGTAATTCATAGCCCCTGTTACCATGGAAGATTCCTGCCCCCTCGCATCTCATGTAGACACATAGACGCTTGCACATGCACTAACAGTCAGTATAGAATAGATTCCGTCCGAGAGACCTTTCCTTTTGGATAAAACAGTTCCTTAAACAAAGATATTAGATACGATTTGGGATTAGGTTGACCTGACCCCCCAGACTTCTGTCTCCACATGTAGAGCTAAATGCCAATTCCCCTTCACCCTCTAGTTGCGCGTCAATCACACGTCATGCGGCTGCGCGCGCATCTCTGCCAAATATTTCTGCTGACACTGCAGGATTCTCTTATGGATCCACCCACTTGTGACATCATTTTAAATGACGTTTCTAGTATACGCCTGTATTTACGCCTACTTTCATTACGTATGTGTATTCTTATCTGTATTATCAGCTGTTACGCCGAACAGGGACACTTTCTCATCTCACGCGCCGGAGGTGCGTTGCAGGCCCGGTCCCCTGCCACAGCTGAACGGACAAAAACGCGTACCCGCAGGATTTCCTGTATCTCCCTCCGGCCAAGCGGGGGTGACTGAGGCTGCGATCAACACCCAGACGAGGCGGTGAGAAGTGCGAAGTATCCCGACCAGAGCCTAGCTGAGAGAGCAAGATCCGAGGTATACAGAGGCCCACCAGGTTCCGAAGTTCCGAGTCGAGTCGAGTCCAGTCCGGTCCAGTTCAGTTCAGTTCCGAGGCCTTCCGTTCCGTGCTACCCGGTGAGTACCGTTGCTGGGGAGGCAGTTAGACGTGCACATTAATTTGTGCCGGTCCTGACGGGTTTGGGTACACAGATCCGGTCTGCACTGTTTTAGCAGTGTATCTGTACTGTTTAGCAGTATATCCAGTATGTTCATGTATATAATTCAGTATTATCTAGTATTAGTATTATGTCAGTAACTAGTTTTCTTCTAAATTATCATTGTTCGTTAAAAATTAAATGTTAAATGTTAAATGTTTTACTGTGTCCAAAAATTGTGGTATGAATGAGTGTTCAATATTGTGTTTATCGTATTAATTGTGTTCAAGTCCAGTTCGAGTAAGAACCAAGTAACAAGGTTTAAAGATGCCGTTCTTTTCAAAATTAAGACAGATCAAAACTAGAAAAGGAGTACTCGAAGAAGCTGTTCCCATTCCACCTAGGGACACTCCAGGGTATTTTATGTATCATAAACATGGCCTAGATGCCGTATTATATCTTGACTTATGGGTGGACTACACCAAGGATCTAGCAGAAAGTCAGAGGTGGCCCGCAGCTGGGACATGGGATGCAGATTGCATCATGAGAGTAGAAGAAGAATTATGGAAAAAGAAAGCCAGACAGTCACAGAAAGATGCTATTGAGTTATGGCGTAAAGAATCGCATAGGCGTACAGAGAAAGCGCTCAGACTGGAAGAGAAAAGTAGGGAGAACTCAAATAAAGCCCGAGAAAACGTATTAGTTGAGGAAGGTATCCGAGTAAAAACAGAACAAGTAGACAGACAACGAAACACTCTTATGAATGGTATGTATCCTCTTTTGGCCGAAGGTTTACCTAAGGCCACCCCGGAAATACCGAAAGATTTGCCACCCCCATTACTCCCGACTAAAGCACATCCCAAGACCGCAAAAGATATTTTCCTTTCCTCTTATTTAGACGATGTAGCTCCAGAATATGTTAATGGTCCACCACCCACGCCACCTGTCGATGGTGCTCAACGCCGAGATCATCCGCCCCCACATCCGCAACAACAAACTCCTCCGCACGATCCCACAGGTCCATCTGTTTCCACCGCTTTTCCTGCATCCACAGTCTCTACCTTACACCCCACAAATCCTTTTGTGCCTAGCACCTCAGAAGGTGCGACAGCAATTTTTGCTACGCCACCATCAAGAAGCAAATCGTCTCTTAGAGATTTAGCAAACCAACGTACACCCCAAATAGCAACATCCGACATGTTTAAGGAACATCTTGTAGATTGTAGATATGATCCAGTGCCCGGTAAAAATGATAGAATGCTGCTATCATCACTACGTATACGACGCGCCTCACTATATTTAACGACGCTACCAGGAATGATTAAACATTTAGACAATATATATCGCTTTGTCCAAACAGGGCAAGGCCCTGAAAGTATTGACGAAGCCATGGAATACCAGAAAGCGGATATACAGAGACAACTGTTACGTTTCTTCATAAACTGCTTGATCAGAGACAGAGATAGGTTCGAGGTAGACCAGGATGAAATGCAAGTACTTACCCGATGGGGTCAGAATATATCCGAGGGAAAACATGATAAACAGACATGTATAGTAGTTATGTGCCGAAAGATCCGCAAAGAAGTAGAACGAATACATAAAGCCAGATTAGAGGCAGACAAAACTGAATCAGAGGGAGAGGAGGAGGAAGAATCAGAAATGCCCACAGGACAATTAGAAACGATAGCTTATGTAGGTAGGGGAAGACCTTGTAACAATACCAGATACTCTAATGACCCGATACGTCCGATACGTCCAGAATATAACAGACATCTTCAAGCCCTTATGCTAAATACGAAGTCCCCTGAACACTTATTCCAGGCTGCTGATAAATTACTCCGAGACCGAAGGGGGTATCATATGCTCGATTCTATGGATGAACAAGAATTAGCCAGGTCAGCAGTACAATGGGCTGACAGTTCTGAAAAATACAGTGATGATGCGTTGGCACACACGTTTTTGAATCTTACCCCAGACGAACAGCGTTTAGCTGGTATATACATGATACAACATCTCGTTATATTATATAGAAGCCAACACTCCGATCCCGGTCCCCTGCCTGATATACTGATAGAATTACTCACGAATAAATGGAGAGGTTCAGGTACTGATTTAATTAAAGAAATTCTGGAATATCGACACCAGTACATTGTCTTCATATGCCCAGAACATGTTTCAGTTCCCCCCAAGTTGGAAAGAAAAACGTATCACATAGACAGACAGAATCCCTTACGCGAAGTGCACCCAGTCAGAGGTGAGGACAATGTTTTTAAACGCGTGTTTGTGTACGCGCCCATAACTAAAATTGAATTATTAGAGATGAAGAAAGTAGTACCTAGCCATGACAAAGACCCAGCAGGTTTCCACCGTGAGATAAAAGACATGTTACTCATGGGAGAGTATACTTACCCGGACATTATGAAAATATTAAAAGTCCTATTACCCGCCGGTATTTACGAGAAACTCAAAGAAAAGGAATGGGAGGTGGGAGACCAAAAGATAGATTGGACAGTATTAGAAAACGAAGAAAAGGCCCGAGCTGCAGGTTCAGGGCTTGGGGAAAGGACTACAGCATTACCAGGATTATTAGTGCAGGTACTACCACGTTTATTAACTACGAAAAAGGAATACTGGGGTGCAATCTCAGCCTGTAAACAAAAACAAGATGAAGACACTAGTGATTTCTATTCCCGATTTGAAAAATGTTTTGGTATTAATAGTGGCATAAAAGCAAACAGTGAATGGTATCCACATCTGTTTGTGACAAAATTAGTTGAGAATTCCCTGCCCCAAGTCAAGAGTAGAGTACTGAAATTCGAGAGTACCTGGCAAGGAAACACACCGTCACAGATGTTACAAATGTTACAATATCATCACAATAGAATTAGGGAAGAACAAGAACATGAACAAAGACGTATGAAAGACACGAAAATGAAAATGCTTGTTGCTCAGTCAGTTCCAGCTGACGGTCATAAAAAGGGTATGACACAGTCCAATGATTCAGTAGGTCCTGTTAGAGGGACATGCAACTATTGTAAACAGCCAGGTCATTATATACACGATTGCGCAGTTTTGAAACATAATATCTCTACGGGTATAACGAAAGAGAGACCACGTCCGCCTAGACAGGATCAGATCCAACAACAAGTACCTCAGAATATACAGCCTATGCCAGCTGTACAACAGACCGCACCACAACCACAACAACAATTACAACAACAGCCACAGCCTATTGCTGCAACACAAAACACGACACAACAGATGTACCAGTATGCACAAAATGACTATCCAGAGTATCAGCGCTACACATGAAATAGCCTAGAGAGGGAAGTTGGCTTACCCCTTATTGAGGTTCCAGTAGATCAAGAGGGTCCTTATGTACAAAGTCAGTTATTAGGGAAAGATAGAAAGTTTCTACTCGATACAGGGGCAAGCAGAACCACTATCCGTCACAGCGAAGTCCCAGGGGTACCCCTCTCAGGCTCACAAAATATTTCCCTTGGTTTTTCGGGAAAGCCTACTGTTAACGAAGTATCGCAACCACTTGCATTTACAGTCGGTCCATTAACACGGACTACAGATCTATTACTTACTAAATCATGCCCAGAAAACTTGTTAGGTATAAAAACATTGAAAGCTCTAGGAGCTGTAATATGTTGTTCTCCGGAAGGAGTACGACTATTTTTACGTGACTTTAAAGGTCATTACGTGTCTAGAGACATGGATCACCGGTTACAGAATCTACCTGCACACTTATGGGCACAAGGCCCCACTGATGTAGGTTGTATGCACATTACACCATATCGAGTCACAATCAAAACAGGAGTGGTACTACCACGAATACGACAATACAAGTTACCCCCAGATGCTGTAGTGGCTTTACTGCAAATCATTGACGAGCTCATCGCACAAGGAGTGGTTGTAGAAACCGACTCCAATGTATGTAATTCCCCGATAATTCCGATTCTTAAACGAACTGATCCAAAGGCACCACCAGTATATCGATTAGTTATTGATCTGCGAGAATTAAATAAATGCATTGTACCACAATACCCCGTGGTCCCAGATATCTCTTCATTATTAACGGCCATAGATTCAGAAGCAACGTTCTTTACTGTAATTGATCTCAAGAACGCTTTCTTTAGCGTCCCAATCGATCCGGAAAGCCAATATTTGTTCGGATTCAGTTTAAATGGACGAAGTTTTAAATTCACACGCGCACCTCAAGGATTCACAGAAAGCCCCAGCATCTATAGCCAAGCACTGAAAAGAGAACTTGACAGTATTCACATGCCAGCTAACACTGCCCTGCTTCAATACGTCGATGATCTGCTGATCACCGCACGAAGCGAACCTGAATGTGAAAAAGCATCACTGACGGTTTTACATTTCTTAGCCGACAAGGGGCACAAAGTGTCCCCTTCGAAACTACAATTCTGTGTCCAGCAAGTTGTGTACCTAGGGCACTTGCTGTCCAAATGGGGGAGACAGCTCACACCTGATCGCATCCAGTTAATTGTAAACATGCCACCACCCAAGACACAAAAGGAGGTACGGGCCTTCATAGGCCTCACTTCGTACTGTAGGCAGTGGATCCCCCAATATGCATTTTTAGCTAAACCACTCATTCAGTTAACAACACAGGAGGCAGCGACACCGACTGTCCTCCCTTGGACTCAGGAACATACACAAGCTTTTGAAAGCTTAAAGAAAGCTTTATGCCAAGCACCTGTTTTAGCAACGCCATGTTACAGCAAACGTTTTACACTTTTTGTTACAGAACGTGAAGGTACTGCTTTGTCAGTACTCACGCAGGAACAAGCAGGATCACACAAGCCATGTGCTTATTTTTCTAGTACATTAGATCCCGTAGCTCAGGCTCTTCCTGCGTGCCTGAAATCAGTCGCAGCAACAGCTTTAGCAATCAGACAAAGCGACGCCATAGTGTTAGGACATCAATTGACAGTACAAGTACCACACGCAGTAGAGGTTCTCTTGAACCGGACCCAAACACAACACCTGACTATAGCAAGACTGACGGGTTATGAACTAACATTGTTCCAGCCACACATAGAAATCAGACGCTGTAGTACATTAAATCCTGCCACACTTTTGCCATTAAATGGAACAGACCCATTGGCACATGATTGTATTGAAGTCATTACTATTACGACGAAACCCAGACAAGACTTGACAGATATTCCATTATCAGACCCAGACCTGACATTGTATGTAGATGGTTCATGCATGAGAACAAATACAGGAGAATTAGTGGCCGCTTATGCAGTCACAACAGACACTGAAATTATTGAAACAAATTGTATCGATACCTTGTCAGCTCAAGCAGCAGAGCTCATCGCTCTGACACAAGCCTGTATTCAAGCCAAAAATAAGAAAGTCAACATATACACAGATTCACGTTATGCATTCGGAGTCGTCCATGACTTCGGCGTGCTGTGGCGAGAGAGAGGTTATTTACCACTTTGGAAACATTGACACTGAGATTCTTGGGAATCAGTCAGACCATAGCAAGTCCAATAGGGCATAACTGTATGGCCAAATTCCGAAAGAATGAGGCACAATGGATTATAAAACTAAGAGCTAGGGAATTAAGGAAAAATCTTGACAATGAAATGAATCATTTCCAGTACTAATTCAATTTGCAGATATCTATTTTCTATCAATGTGGATCTTCCGCTTACTTGGGGGTTACTTGAGCTTCCAAAATCTTTATGTATGAAATACAGGGTGAAAAATATGACTAGTACTCAGGTCGGTATGTAAATAAAACAAAAAAAGCAATCAAGGAATTTTCCATTTTATGATCAATGAATTATCAGTGTTTTTGCACTTTGTTCTATTGAAAGGCATTAACCAATGCAATGGTTTTTCATGTGGAGAATGACGAAAATAATGGAAGCGAGTACCAAGTATTGTAATTCTTGCACAAAGTATCTTATTTAGTCCCTACTGCTTATATATGTAAAAAAGTAATATCTGAATGCAAAATAATTTGCTTTGTTTTACACCTGGTAGAGTACTGTATCTTTCTTGATGCCCCAAAAGCACCTAGAGACTCCTGCAGTGTGGGATACACACATCGGGCTGTCCAAGGTCCACACCCATTCCTTGCCTGCCTGTCATTGCACTCAGTCCCCTAGCGTTCCCTTCACCAAAGAGTAGGAGCAACCATCCCTGAAGCCACAAATACGCCTGGTGACTGAGCCAAGGGTGGTCCCGTCTGCACCTGTCTGAGTCCGGATGAGAATGGGTTGCGCCACCCCTCTGAGATAGTCATCTTGCGCAGTAAGGTGAGTTTTTTTCCTGTATGGACACCTGAGTTTTCACTGAACAAGAAAGAGTGCAAGCGGGGGGAATGACTGGGCCTGGTCCCCTGTAAAAAGCCCTATACAAACTTACCAGTATTGTTTTCATGCTGAAGCGAGCAGTACCAGTGGTGTCCAATGAAATTGCCCTAACCGAACGATGGTTGTCTCTGGGTCAAGGGGGGCACAGGAAATAGTTGGTATTGGTGTTGCCTCATTATTGCTATTAGTTGCCCTGTGGAAGAAGCCTTGATTGGCATTGGTGAAAGCATAGTATCTTCCACTCACCGACTGGACTTAAATGAAGGCAAACAATGGTCTCTTGATAGGTGATCTGACGCAGGACAACACCATCGCCTCTGCTGAACCTGTGCCTAAAGAAAGAAGGCAAACACAAGGATACCATGGGCAAAACCCAAAGGGCCTAAGGAAGTGATAAAAGAGGGGCCCAGCACCATGTTTTTCGGATAAAACCTTAATGGAGGAGGTGTATAGGAACTTCTCTAAAATCCTGGATGCACATTCACAGCCTATAAGGGAGCACCTTGAGAAGAATAAGTCTAATCTAATTGGAACATGTGACGGTATCATGCAAACACGCGCCGCAGTAATCACTGGGGTCACTCGCACTGGAAATGCACCTGAATTTACATCTCAAACTATGCCCTCACAATGCTCAGGTGGCATGGTCTCGAATAGGGGCGTCATCTTATAGATTTCAGAACTTCAATCCCAATCTACTCACCCCACCCACCTGCAGTCTCGGGGCCAGATTTCTTTTTGATAATGGTCCAATGGTTATTGCATAAAGAACAATTGATGGACAGAATGCAGAACAATGTCATACATTCAGCCCAGTACAGAGATCTGGGCCTAAATCCATTGTTTTTTTTCTCACCGTACCATTCCAGTTTGAACCCATCCATACACAAATCAGTCTTGACCCTCTGCCTCATGGGAACAGTCCAGCCCAAACTGCCAGGCCAGGTTCTCCCAGGACTGGAAACAGGCATCCTAGGACCGGTTTCGGTGTTTCACCCCTCATCAGCCAGGATAGCTTGGCTCCAGTGGCATGAAGAGCACGGGACCCACGTCTGGGCATACCTGTCCCACTCGGGGTGACAAAGGCAAAAAGAACAATTGATGCACACAACATGAATGGCTCCAACAGGAGCACCCCACAGGGAGCATCAAGGGATCGAAGTACTCCAGTTACACAAGGAGGGGGAGGCACAGTCCTGGACAGAGTTTCTAGTACTGAAAATTGAAATCTGCAGCCAGGTTCATGCCCCTATGTTTTGATAATGGTGGGGTTAACACGGTTGCAAGTAAATCAGGTGGCATCATGGTGGGAGCTTCAAAACAAGGTTACCAACTGGCTGAGCACACATAACTACTTTGACGCAGCTGATAGATGTGATATCTTAATGGTGTGAAGAGAGGGCTGGGTTGGGTCTTCGAGGAAACATATAGATGGGGACTGGGTCGTAGTCAACTTCTGGCACCCAGTTATGGTGAGGAAACTACTGAATGTTAACTCAATGGAAATTTTGAAAAAATCTAAGATTGCTCCACTGCCTTTAGGGTATTTCTACAAACCGATTACACGAGTACCTCATTATTTCCAAATTGCTACTCCCAGCATATGATATGAGGCCTGCAATGTCAAAACAGATATGCACCCTTATTGGACTGCAATGAGGTGGACTGACTGGCCAGAGTGAACTCTGGAGAATGCTTATTGCCCGTCCCTGGGAGAAGTACTATTACTAGAAAATTCTGGAAAAGGGTCTCTCCAGTAAAAGAGGGGCAAACAATATCTGGTACTGACGGTGAATCTGATAGCATTGTATCCAGAACAAAACACACTGCCCAGCCAATGCTTTGCCTAGTACCTCCTACGTAGTCCATTAGATTTTGCCCCAACCCTCACAAGTTTAATTCTGCCTGCCAAGAACTCTGGGCTGAAAATATTAAGCTGGAACATTATTGGTCTCAATACCAAGTTATCAATGCCTGATTGGCAAATGTTTGTAAAAATGTATGATATTGTTTTATTTCAGGAGACCTGAGAAACTAATTTAATAGAGTTCGATGGTTTCATCTTTTTTAGCCTTCCTGTTACTTCATCTCGCTCTGGCAGAGCCTCTGGTGGACTGTCCATTTGGACACATCTTTTGATAGATGCTGTGCAGAGTCTATAAGCACTCCATGGTCGGATTTTCAAGCTGTTATATATAACATGGGTTTGACGCTATTTTTGATTAATTTTTATAATAAGGACTTTGTGAACATGCCCAATCAAATATTTACTGGCTTACATATATCTCTACCATAGTGGAAATTAAATTCCAACAGGGTCAGCAGCTGCATCTCTGTCAAGGGGGGATTTTAATGCCCAATGAATGCAGGGTTTGTCCACCTTCAGAGGAGGGAACAGCCCCTCAATTATTGATTATATATTAATCTCTCATAATTTGAGGGAAATGCTGTTGGATGGTGCAATTGTCTCAACTGACTATGGGGATCATAATCTGACTGAAATAACTCTGAAGGTACAAAATAGGGAGATTAACCAAGAGGTGCCAGGCCTTGAAAATTAGACGGCAACTTCTGACAAAATAAGGTTATGATAGAAGTTGACCGATCCACCTACGTTCCTTAATGAGATAGTAGCTGCAAATTTGCAGATGGTTCTGGATTGTTTACGACAGAATGAAGCTATTGGAGCAATTGTTACCTCTTTGATTGCTCTTTGTGACCAGATAAGACTCTCTCGCTCTAAACCTATTAGACCTGAGCCTGGGTGCCCTCGATGGTTTAACAACAATTGTTCACAGGCAATCAAACTCCTACGAAGGGCCTTAAACACACAGCCATTAAAATCACATTCTAGTGGACTCTCAGTGTAAAGCCTCTAAATTAACCATACATAGGAGGAGGAAAGTGGTTATGTCCCAGCATAATGGTCCTTTCTAACTGACACCACCCATGTATGCATTATTTAGATCAAGGAGGATCATCGGTTAGCTGTCACATAAATGGGGAGGACTGGATGGCACATTTTGAAAAAAAATTATTCTGATGTCAGTCTGACCTGTCTGCAGCTGTGGCCCGGAGGCGTTCTGTCATTCCCAATCATTTCATTTAAAAAAGTGAAGACCATGATTCAGAAGAGTGTGGTAGGGAAAGCACCTGGGCCAGATGGCATCCCAAATGATATTATAAAGTGCAATATAGATCTCTGGGCCCCATTCTTGACAAATGTTTACACCAGCCTGAACAACCTGTTGATAACACGCTCTTAGGTTTATTCAGTTATTGACCCGATTTTTAAAAAAGGCAACAGGGCCGAGCCTAAATGCTACCACCCGATCTCCTTGTTTGACATTCCAGCTAAAATCCTGGGAAGAGTTTTGTACAATGAAATAGTAGAATTGGTCAGTGAAAATAATGTGGTAAATAAATTCCAATATCGTTTTCGGAGTGATATTGAGACGATCGATCAATGCCTCAAATTAAACCTGATTTTTTAGAAATACAGTGACCAAACAGTCTGTACAGTATTTAGCCTTTATGAATTTGGCAATGGCCTTCAACTGTGTTAATCGGGTAAAGTTGTGACAGTCTCTTATCAAGCTGCAAATGGACCCATCTCTAGTTCATCTGTTGGTTTCCCTGCATACGGTCACTAAGGCTCGATTCAGGTTTGTGTATATAGGAGAAGTCACTGGTTAATTCAGCATTGGTCAGGGGATCACCAGTAGTGCGTTTTAGCCTCACTTTTTTTTATCTAGTTATTAATGATCTTAGTATGGAGCTTTGAAAGTGCACTGTGGAAGAGGTGTTGTGCAGCAGCAAGGGTGCCTGACTCCAGACTGCGGGGTTCACAGTTCTATCCCCGGTGCCGGCGGCAGGTTAGCTCAGCACCATGTGACTCTGGGCAATAGCGTGCTTAATCTTCCCAAGGGCCCCCAGTGCCAGGT
This sequence comes from Triturus cristatus, assembly GCF_964204655.1. Classification (NCBI taxonomy): domain Eukaryota; kingdom Metazoa; phylum Chordata; class Amphibia; order Caudata; family Salamandridae; genus Triturus; species Triturus cristatus. The sequence goes on along the minus strand of NC_140580.1, from coordinate 276,769,389 downwards.
CACCTCTCCGGAGGTAGCTGTGCGCTTTACAAATGCTGGTATTTCATTTCATTTCACCCCAGACGTTCCCATGGTGAATGGTGCCCTATTACTGTATGCGGATGACGTGGTGTTAATTGCTCACACCCCTAAAGCCCTGTGTCATCTAGTTCAAACCTTTGTTAATTTTATGTTCACGCTGGATTTATTAACTCAGTTAAATAAGTCTTTTATAATAACTTGTGGCTCAAAGTGCACACAACCTCTAACTGTTGCTGTAGGTACCGATGTGTTATTTAACACTAGAACCATCTCCTATTTGGGGGTCACATTTAGCTCATCTAGGACATGTTCTGGATATATCGCACAAAGTAGGACCAAGCTTTCAAGGGTTGTTGGCTCTGTGCTGTTGACTCTCTACTTAGAGGGTCCTTAGGATGGCGGGCGGACATGGGACCACCTGCCATCGGTGCGGGGGTCCCGTTGCAGACATTAGGATGCGCTCGCCATACTGGCGGGTGCATCCTGCATTCCTGACATTGCGGCGGGCGGTGCTCTCAGCACTGCCCGCTGCAATGCCAGGAAGGCATGTTGTTCACTTCCATGCACCACGTGGCAGGCACCGCGCGGTGCCTGCCATGTTGTGCATGGAACTGCAGGGGGGGTACCATAGGTACCCCCATGTGCACCCTGCAGAATCCCTGGGGGCCCACTACGGCCTCCAATGGCAAATACCGCCTAACTTTCCGTGGCGGCGTTGGCACATCCCTGCATTCATGCTAATATGGATGGCGGTGTCTCCCTGACACCGCCACCATGTTAGCTGCTTTTCTGCCCGGTCGACTCTGCGACCGGGCGGAAAACCAGCAGACGGTCTTTATGTCCGCCGGAGTCCCCCCCCCCGTCATGGTAATGTGGTGGGGGAATTTGGAAGCGGGCGGTGGTTTTTAGCGGGCGGATCACCTCTGCCATATGGGCGTTGGTGATCCGCCCGCTATCCAAATGAGTCCCTTAGTCATCCATCACCTGAGGGAGAGAGGGTTCTCGCACTTCTCCTGCAAATATACTCTGCACAATGTGTACCTATAGCAACTTATGGGGTAGGTCTATGGGGTCTGGGTGGCTCGATTAACCTACAATTTGAAGAAAATCGATTCTGTCGGAGAGTACTGTCTGCCCCTGTATCAACTTCTAGTTTTATCTACCACAATGAGCTAGGCCTAGACTTCCTGAGTGATTTTATTCATAGCTGCCAGTTCTTTGATGGATATCTATCTGGAGATCGGATGAAGCAAAATTAACTAGAGAGGCAGTTTTATATTGCCTAGCATGTGATGATGGTCTTTTGATTCCCTGGATAGCGTATGTAAAAAAATCATTGGATGCAATTGGATGATATGTTTTTAGATTGAATGCTGCGGTTATCCCCAGTCAGAAAGTAAGTATAAACGTTATTGCTAGAATGCACGAGCGCCTTGTTCAGTCCTTCGGCATTAGAGTCTCCACCAAAATAAACCACTGAGCCGTCACTCACAAGCCCCCTGTTCCGTCCTTTGGCATTAGAATCCCCACCAAAATAAACCACAGAGCCGTCACTCACGAGCGCCTTGTTCCGTCCTTCGGCATTAGAGTCCCCATCAAAATAAGCCACTGAGCAGTCACTCACAAGCCCCTTGCTCCGTCCTTCGGCATTTGCCGCTGACCGAGGCACCCACAGGGGGCCACTAGAGAGGTCAGCGCACTAGTGTCGCCTGGGCACCCTACACCCCCGGCCCCCTTTGGGGGCAGGGACTCCGGTTGGAGTCCCCCTACTTCTTGCCTGGTCGTGACCCAAGGGGCGTCACTTCCTGGGCGTCTTGGTCTTGGGGGAGGATATATATCCCTCTCCCACCATGTTGGCGACCTCTTTGTCGCCGTGCACGCCGTCTCCCTCCCTACCACTTACCCGGCGTGGTGGTGGCAGGAGGGGGGCAGAGAATATTGTAATGTTTTTCTTTTTTGTTGCAGGCGCAGTTATAGGGCGATCTGGAAGCAGGAAGGTACCAAGGGTACCTCTGCGTGGCACCATAGGGGGTGCCAGAGCCAAATCCGCGGAGACTCATAGGAGGGTCCTTGAAACCGTGTCGGCGCCCCACAAGTCCTTTGGGAGGTTGCGGGCCTGAACAACCGGGGGGGTTTGCTATGTGACGCTCCGCCCTGAAAGGGGCGTGAGTAAGAAGGTACCAATGGTCACGTGATCCGGGAAGAGGATCACCAGTAAGGGCAGCTGAGGCGGGGTTCGCCCCAGTGCTGCCTGGCTCATCAGGTGGGCAGGCAGCCCAGTTGGTTGCCTGCCCATGGATCGCCCGTAAGATAACCCACCTATTACATAACGGTGTATGTAGTAAACCTGCAGCAATTGTACCCAAACAAACAATCTGTTTCTTCTTGGGAAATATATATATTGTTGGAGGGGTGTAAAAAATGATGCCAATGACGATACTAAGAGTCCCCACCAAAATAAACCACTGAGCCGTCACTCACAAGCTCCTTGTTCCGTCGTTCGGCATTAGAATCCCCACCAAAATAAGCCATTGAGCCGTCACTCACAAGCTCCTTGTTCCGTCCTTCGGCATTAGAATCCCCACCAAAATAAACCACTGAGCCGTCACCCACGAGCGCCTTGTTCCCTCCTTCGGCATTAGAATTCCCACCAAGATGAACCCCGGAGCCGTCACTCACCAGCGCCTTGTTCCGTCCTTTGGCATTAGAGTCCCCACCAAAATAAACCACAGAGCTATCACTCTCAAGGGCCTTGTTCTGTCCTTTGGCATTGCATTGGTGATCAACTGATAGCACTGCACTTTTGAAGTTCCTCTATTATTCACTGATATTCCCCTCACCATGAGGCCAGGTGACACACACTTCTGGCGCCTTGTTTATCACCACATCCATATTGCACAGTACTATTTAGCGCTTTTTCTTACTGTGACAGCCTTTGTTTTTCAGCAGCAAACATCAAAGTTTGTTCAATTAAGCTATGAACAATTATGTTAAGCTATGAATCACATGTTTTAACAAATCATGAACAATTATCTGTGCCTCCACAAAACATGTATGACAAGGGCAATAGAATAGAGGAAACAAGGACGCACTCAAAACAAGTAAAGTGGTGTTGAATTGCACTCCAGTGCCACTAAGCATCATGCGGGACCAATGCGCACCTGGAGATGAGTCTAAATGTCACTGGAAGTGAGGGCGGGAGAAAAGGATCACACTCCACATTCCCAGTAATATAGGGGCATATATATGAAAGTTTGGTTTTGTGATTCTCAAATAGCAAATTTTAGAGAATCGCTTTTTGAGAATCGCAAAACAAGATGTATGTAGGATTTGCCAAGAGGTCCATAGGAATGAATGGGAAGACAATCTCAATTTGTGATTAGCAATTAGAAAATCGCAAATTGAGACTGCAACTTCAAGGGTGCCAGAGTGTCAAAAGGACACCCTGTTGCACCCCTGAAATAAGCAAGGGTGCACATGTGGCGCACATACATGCCCTACGGGCATGTATGCGCACCACACTGCACTTTGAAAAATGCAAAAAAGTGAATTTTTCAAAGAAATCGCAACTGACAGGAACCTAGACCCTAATGCCGTATACGTCATCACTTCCGGCAGCCCCTAGCTCCCGACGTGCGACGCGTTGAGCATTGGTGAATACTTCAGTCTTTTGCGCGCAGGTGCCACCAATATACCTTCAATGCTCTCGCCCAATTAGCGTTCTTATACCGGCGCCCTATGGTTAGCAGCGATCATTTCATTCCAGAGGATGCCGAAGTAAGTTTAAAAGCAGATGGGCACTGAGACAAAGTAAGAACTTTCCTTTTAAAATGATAGGTGGTCTATTCAGTTACCACTTTATTGCAACGCCCTGACATTTTTCTCATCTATACTCCATTTTTTAAACCCCCCCTGTTTTTCTTAGAGTACCATATATATATACCTTATATGTTACATGTCGTTCTGTCTTGTCATTTTTCTCTCTACAGGGATTTTTTACTTCTGAACCAATAATCATGGTTAGTTCATCATTGCATGGTAAGCACACCTTAGGGAATGCGTAAATATGCGCTACACACGTGGTTAATTTTTACCACCCACTTTTTCACACTTGCACATTAATCACTATATTGATAAGGTCCTGAAGAAAGCTCCATTTTATTTTTTGGGTGAGCTGAAACATGTCGACCTGACCTAAGGATAATCCAGACACTTAATTATAGTCCTGTAATATTATCCACCTCATTTTTAAACATACCCTGGGCCACTGGGAATAAAGTATCGTATAGTGAGTTTCCCAGAGGTATTTTTAACATCACCACATTCACTATATCATCACACAAAAACCAAAAAATAGCTTCACTGTAATCAGGTGTCGCAGCACAGTTGGGTAGCATTTGGCTACCCAAGTGGGAACCCAATGATGTCATCAGTGATGTCATTTGAGATGTCATCAGTGATGTCACTGACCATGTCATGAGTGATGTAATATGTGATGTCATCACCAGTGCATTGCGGCGTGCGAGTTATAGTTAGCTCAACTAAGTATAATGAGCGAATTTCTCTAGTTTTCAATTGTCCAACTAACTATAATGTCCCTGAAACATATGTTTTTTTAAGTGAATTTCAAAGGTTTTTTAAATGCTAGTTCCTAACTATAACGTCTGTAAAACCTATGGTTTTTTCAGCAAATTTCAAAGGTTTTTCAAATTTTAATTTCATATTTTAATATTTATAAAACCTATATTTTTTCTATTTTTTTGTAATATTTTGGATCTCTATTATCCTTTTTTATTTGAAAAATTATGTAATTTTTTATATCTTCAAAAAAAGCATGTATATATATTATTATTAAACTAGACTCCTGTACCAGTAGTGTACCAAGCTCCATCACCACACGAATCCTATCCGCGATATTGCGAAACTCATTAAGGATGCATATTTCATATCCGATGGCTTCGTAGCACCGTGTCCTGCCTAACATCATATATGTATAAGGTCTCGCCAGCTCCTAGTTTGGTATGCGATGGCTGCCCGGCACCAATATGCGCGTTACATCCTCTACGTATAGTCTCGCGCCGGCTGCGCGTTCCGTATGCGACGAGTACACGCTGCCAAGCCCTGTGTTACATCATAGACGTATGGTATCGCGCCGGGTACGCCATTCCCTCCTTTATTTTTTTATTTCTCAAAACTATATCTAAATAAGTTTAAAGTGTACATCAGAGCAAGCGATAATCTAAAATATTTTCCACATTTATATATTTCTAACTGTAATAAACTTATATTATGGAAAATATATTTTCTCAAATCGCGTCGGGGCAGCCCCCCTGCGCACTTTGTGCGCGATTGCCATGTGACCTTAAAAAAAAGCTTTTGATTGGTTCATAACATTTCCCATTGTAACAGTTGGAGGACCCCACCCATTTTAGTCATTCTCTCTACACCGTTTGATGAGAGACACCTCTTCTGCTTACAGAGCTTTTTTGAAAACCTTTTTGCTGTGTACACATATCTTATAGTACACACAACATGCAACGATCATCTTCATCAATAATCATGCTCTGTACAGTAGCCTTTCATGTGTGATAGCCATGCATCTAAAACGTTACATCAAAAAACAAATGTGTGTTACACAATGCCCCTGGTGTGTGTGTGCGCGTATTATTGTGCTGCGTTTCGGCCTGGGTATTGGTGGCTCAAAGGGGTATCATCAGCCATGAGCAGAGTGCACATCCTAGATCACATGTGACAAACAGTAAAGGGTAATGTGTAGATTTGTGTTACAGTATGCTCTGTTGTCAGGCTTTACCAGTATAGTAGTGTGTCATATGGGAGACTTTCAGATTCACGTTTGACGTGCATTGCTTGACTGTAATGAGCATTATCACTGTGTATGACGTACCCTCACTGCTGATCCTCCCTCCATCCGAGCACATTCACATGTGTGCGCTTCGCGATAGCAAACTTTCAATAATACTGCACACCATTGACATGCGTGTCTGCGCATATCCACAAGCTTGACAATGACATGTAATTTTGTCCATTCAATGTTTTCGGACAGCATCTCATTAGCGATAGTTGCCGCCCTCCCGGTACATGCTACATTAATGTAAATTGCGGATTGTGCGACGTCAAAACTGCAACAGGGACCATAAGTACACTTCCTGGCCAGGCAGGAACTGAACAACGCCCAGGTCCCCGGAATAATTATTCACACCCCTACATTGGCCAGTTGTACGCAAGCCCAGCCCACTTTGCATACGTATAAATAGGATAACTACGACGCCACATGTCCCAGTTCTTCCACACTGCTTCAGGTGATATAGCCGCATCCACCTCGCATATCACAATGCGCAATAAAAAAAAGGGATCCATCAGGTGTACACCATCCTCGCAATCAAAACTCTATCTGAATTGTGAACCCTGCTGGCCGTCGTGTTTGGATACACACCAATGACAGCAGGTGAGCAGTGGGGCCTGGGTGCACAGTGGCTGCAAATGAGCGTGGTGCGGCGGGAGGGATGAAGTGCATCAGCCAGGGTGCACAGGTGCAAACAAGTGATGTTGCCATGCGTAATGATGTGATCTCTGACCTCATTCAGTCACATCTCTGTCTCATTTTAAGGACCTGCTGGACAGTACTGTAGGCCTGAGCCAGTGGGCAGCGCTGCCCTACAGACACGTGGCGTTGGCTTTTGGGGCACTGTAGTGAGCTGACTACTAAGTGTACATGCACACAGGCTTGCACCACTGCATTGCATGCACACATTATGCTTCTAGCATGCGCTCTGTTCCTTTGTATGTGAACGTTGGCATAACATATTATTATTTACCCTTGTCTATTCTTGTGCACTCCAACTCCTCTTTGAACTACGATTACCACTAACAGTTGGTAGATTGTACTTCAAGAAGGAAGGATGCACTCAACTGGTGTTCTCTCTTAAGCTTGAAATAAACCTTCATTTACCTTAAGACGTTTCCACCATTATATTATTTCTCCCTTTTCAGACACTGGGTAAGTTGCACAAAAAAAGCACACAGCAGGTGTTCAACCGGTGCTGATGCTCAGGCTTTTCTGACGCCTTCCATCATGGTATCAAGATACCGTCCCAGACTGGAGACCTGCTGTGACACCCTGAGAGGCACCACGGAGTCGCAGCATGCACCGGCACGTCGTTGGACACACCGGTTGTGGCAGGTGAGCAGTGAAGCCTCGGTGCGCAGGAGCTGCATTTGAGCACAGTGCAGGGGAAGGGCCGGGGGTCCAGCAGCCTGAGTGCACAGGTGCAGGTAAGCAATGTTGCCGTAGATAATAATATAGTCTCTGGCCTCATTCATATCTCTGTTTAATTTTAAAGACTTGCTAGACCGCACTGTTTCTCGCGGACCCCAGAATCCCAGACACACGGGTCTGACGGGAGGTGAACAGTGAGGGCTGGGTGCAGTAGGCCGACGCTCTGTCTCCTCTTCCCTCTGTTCTTTTGACTCTCCCTCCCTTCTCCCTTCCACCCACCCGCTCACTGTCCCATTCTCACTTTCTTCCTTTCATTCTGACTACCTTTCTTTTTCTCTTGGACATGGCACACATACTTATGTTTCTTTTTTCTCAGGTTTTGTACGCTGCTTCCGGAGGAGTCCTGCCCACTTCTTTCATGGTTTACAGTTGCTCGAATAAAGTTACGTTTCCATTTATTTGTGTTGTTTAAAAAAAGTTATTTTTTTTACCAATAAATAAGTGAGTGTATGGGTCTTCTTTTTCTCACAACACTTGGCTGTAGTTTATGGTGAAAATCGGCGGTTGATAGGAGGTTATGAGGGAAAACATTTGTAATTTTGCAGTACACCTACCAAATATAAATCAACAGACTATAACATAAATTAAGCCTGGGTAATTCTACAACGGCAAGGGTTCTATGAGTGAAACACTTTATAACACCATGAGTACTGCCCGTGTGATTACAGAACCAAGAAGGCACTGCCTAGGGCCACCGAGGCTTCAAGGACTGGCAAGGCCCATCCTGCATATGTAAGTAAAGCCCCGGAGGTTGCTGATCCCCGGTCTTAAGTTGGCCTTGAAGCCCCCCGAACAATTCGTAAACAATACCCGGGGAGGTGTAGATCCCCTAGTCTAAGAAACATCTCTGTGCCCTCCCGCGCCTAATTTACATGTGAGATTAAGGTCCCCAGTGCTGCAGAGACCCCGCAATATAATAATAGGATTGGACCCCGAACATTACCCACCAGTGGGCTCATTTAAATGAACGGGTGAGACCCCGCTTCATTTCTATTTCTCCCTTTTAACCATCTGGATCCGCTTTATTGAAGCGATACGAGGTTTTCCTCCTCTCGCTTCAACGAGGCAAACAAGGATTTACTATCACAGGGTGGAAGCAATACTCCCGCCCTGTAATAGCAAATATAAATTTCCCGCTGACGCACACCCTGGGACATTGTATGACCTGCGCCTGGGAGGTGGCGCTCCATAGGGCCATGATGCATTGGTTAATGCATAACTACAGAATTAGTATAAATGCATACTACCACTACTTGCACACGTGTAGTACAGCAACCAGAGTGTAGTGAAGAGGCAGAGGAAGCCCAAAATCAAAAAATATAAATCCTACCAGAGGTAGGATCACATAGTTTGATCAGCCAATGACCCTGGGATGAGTAGAAACAGCTTCACCAAGAAAATGGGGCTTCAGCAGAACGCAAGCAAGCTCAAAATCTTGGTGGGTGCTGCCTTCTTTTTACTTCTCCTGCTCGTTACAAAATTTATGTAGTGAAGAGGAAGATAGCAGTGGATCCGATAAGTAGATTTATTGCAGGAAAAGAAGACAGCTTAAACAGCCACCAACAGGACCAGACAGCAAGGCAACCGTCTTATCCAGCACCATGTTCAAATTCCCCAAGATTCCCCTCATGACAGCTCTACATTCTAACATTACATACTAACATTATAGTAGCATTACATACCAACATTCTACTATGACTTACATTGGAATACTACACAGAGCACATGACTTTACAGCAATGAGTTCATGGTTTCATCCACGAGTCTTGAGATCGGTATGGGTGAGTAGTTAGCTTCCCACTCCCTGTATGGTATAAACGCATCCTAACACTACTTCCACAGGTATGCTACAAAGACCAGAGCACATCACTTTACAGCAATGACCTCACGGTCACTCTGAGCAACACCGCACTTTCAGTCCGGTAGGAGTGACTACTTTTTTTTTTTTTTTTTTTTTTTGGTTTTTCAAAACCTTTATTCAGCATGAATACGAAATACACAGCCCCACGCCTACAACCATCCTGTGGCCGGCGGCTTGGTGCAAGGATGAAAATGAGTGTTAAACACAGCTGCCTGCCTACAACCCTCCAGGGGCCGGCTGCGGCATAAGAAGCAGGATAATTGGCGTGCCAGAATGAAAAACCATCACCCCCGAAACACTTTGCATTGAAACATTCGACCCCCAGTAACATGCAGCAGTGGTATAAAGGCGCCTGGCAATCGTGCACAATGACCGTCTCAACTCTCATCCCCATGTGCTGTCTGGCCAAGGGGCAGAAGGTGGATCACTACCGCAGGAGCGATGTCTAGGAAGGTTTAAGGGGAAAGCGGGATGAAGGCCCGCTATGTCTGTGGGTGTGACAACAGATATGCCTGTAGGGGACCCCAGATGTCAGTCGGCCTTGAAGCGGAAGGCAGGAGTTCAGCATATCGAAGTAAAGTATCCTGACAGTGTACCATATCACCGATTCAATCCTTAAACTTGGGAGCTCTGCCCCGTCCCCATCTACAGGCTATCAGACGTTTCGCCATGAGAAAGGCGATAGTGGCAAATCTGCGGACCGGTTTTCGAATAGTTCTTGTATAGCCCAGGAGTGCCTGTGTCGGAGAGGGTGCCAGTGAGACATCTATCATTTCGGAAATGCCGGAAAACACTTGTTGCCAATAGTCGGCAATTTCCCGGCATCCCCACGTCATGTGAAGAAAATCAGCCCCCGGAGCGTGACAGCGCCAGCATAGATCATCCTCTCGAAGGCCCACCCTATGCATATGTGCTGGAGTACAATAGAGCCTATGTAAGAACCTATAATGAATCACCCTGAACCTGCTACTGGAGGAGATCTGTTCGGTTTGTAAGCAGCAATAGCTCCAGAGTTCGTCATCTATGGGCAGTCCTAGGTCTTCCTCCCATTTTGTACGTGCCTTGCAAGGCAAGAAGTCTAGGGTGGTGCGTAGCGAGTGGTATAGGGTAGAGACTGCATGAGCCGGAGTGGTAGCCTTAAGTAAACGATGCAAGGGTTCCAGCGTGGGTGGCTCACTAGGAAAGTCCCCCGTCAATGCACGAATACCACTACGAAGCCTGGTATATAGGAAGGTGTCCATAAAAGTGGGTGCAGAGTGAGCGAACATGTGAGATTGGGAACGGAATTGTCCATTATGATAGAGGTCCCCCCATGTTGTAATGTGGAATTTGGCCCTAAAGTTTTTGAATAGTTGCTCCTGTAAAAGGGGCAGCCGGGGATGGTATGCCAGAGGAAGCAGTGGGGAATAAAGCAGCGGTGCGCATGTTATCTTCGCAATGTATCGCCACGCTAGAATGGAGCTCGAGATCGTGGTGCGGTACGCCGTATGTGTCTCTGGTGTACTGAGTATCGCTCCCTCAAGTGGAATAGGCTCTGCCAGCCAATGTTCCACAGCCGTCTGCGGCAGGAAGGGCGTGGGGCGAATCCAGTGATGAATGTAGTGGGCCTGCGCGCTGTGATAATACATCTCAAAGTCTGGGAGGTCGAGCCCTCCCTGCGTGAATGGACGAGTCAACACCTCCCAACGAAGACGCGGCCTCCTCCCTCCCCAGACCAGGCGAATGAGCTCAGACCTCAAAAGACGAAAGAAGGACTTGCCAGGGTAATATGGGATGTTCATGAAAAGGTACAGGAGTTTCGGAAGAACCACCATCTTGATTAAGGATGCGCGGCCCGCAAATGAGAGTGGCAGCGTGATCCATCTAGACACGCATGCCTGGATATAGTCAAACGTGCGGCCATAGTTCATCCGCATTAGCTCCTCTCGGTCATGGGAGAGGAGTATGCCCAGGTAGCGGACCTCATCCATTTCCCAACGTAGAGGGTAGTCCAGAGGGAAAGGCTGGGCCGCCGCAGTCAGGGGAAAGATAGTGGACTTTCCCCAATTGATATGGATACCAGACATACCCGCAAAGCGAATAAACTCACGGAGGATAGGGTTGAGGTTGGCAGCGGGGTCACGTATATAAAGCGTGATGTCATCCGCGTATAGGGAGATGAGGACCTCTCGCTGAAGACAGCGCAGAGCCTTGTCTCGGTGATGTTGGCGGAGCCGGGCCGCCACAGGTTCCATCGCCACCGCAAACAGCAGCGGAGATAGTGGGCAACCCTGCCGGGTACCTCGCGACACCACAAAGGGGTCCGATATGCGCCCGTTCAACCCCACCCTAGCGACTGGTCGGTCATACAGGAGATCAATCCAGCGCGTAAAGCCCAACGGCATGCCCATATTGCGCAAAATACAGTGGAGATAGTCCCATTCCAGAGAGTCGAAGGCCTTGGTGGCGTCCAAAAAAACGGCTACCAATGGTAAATCCGGATTTACATTATGCATGATGGAAAATAGCGTCCGGAGATTATTGGAGGTGGCCCTACCAGGGACAAAACCCGCTTGATCAGATAACACCAGGCCTCCCAGTAACAACTGCAGCCGGTTTGCTAGTATTTTAGTCAGGATTTTGGCGTCGCAATTAATTAGCGAGAGTGGGCGGTACGAGTCGCAACACTGAGGCGGCTTCCCAGGTTTCAACAAGGAGGTAATCAGTGCCTCCTGCATCGACGGAGGAAGCGTGCCCGATTCATGAGCTTCCATGAAGACCTCACGGAGCACCGGAGCAAGGATATCCATATACGCCTTGTAAAAGTCCATAGGTAACCCGTCCAGGCCGGGGGCCTTTCCCGGAGCCATCTGTTTGATCGCATCTCTAACCTCCTCCAGGCCAACCGGCTCTGCCAGGAACTCCCGGTGCAGGTCAGAGAGCCATCCCAGTGTTAGCTCCCTAAGGTAGTCGTCCATGTCCAGTGTACCGACCCTGGTAGTAGAGTATAGCGTGGAATAGTGTGTAGTGAAGGCCGCCAGAAGCGAGTGCGTGTCCCGTAATGGAGTCCCATCCTCCCCCTCTAGCTCCAGCACAAAATTAGAGCCTCGCGGTGGGCGGACCGCTCCCGCCAAAGATTTACCGGGTCGTTCCCCTTCCCCGTACGTGCGAGCTCTGAAGTATTTGCCACGGAAATTTACCTCTCTTTCAGCAGTGGACATGTAGTCCGGTAGCGTTTCGCGGTACTTTGCCTGTGCATCTGTATTGGTGGTGTAGTCTGGGCTATGTTCTAGGGTGTGGAGTGTGGCTTCCAGTTTGCGCAACGTATCTCGCAGGGTCCGTAGTACCCCAGAGCTCTTGGAAATGCAGAAGCCCCTTATTGTGACCTTTAGCGCCTCCCAGAGAGTGGCCACCCGGTCCACCGTTCCCTTGTTACGGGATATGAAATCTTCTAGCTCTTGACCCAATTCGGTGCGAAATAGTTCATCAAGTAGGATGGTGGGTTGGAGCCTCCAAGTCTGAGGTCTGCCCATGATGTCGGGTAGACGGAACTCGGCCAGTACCGTGGAGTGATCGGAGTATGTACGGCCCAGATGTCGCACCCCCACCAAGGAAGGGGCTAGGGCCCTATCCACCATGATGTAATCTAGTCTGGCCCAAGTTGCATGTGCATGATTCCAATGTGTGCCTTCCATAGAAGTCGGGTGTAAGTGTCGCCAGGTATCCACGATCTCATGAGTGTCGCATATGTCCCTTAGGTATCTGTGTGTATTAGTGTAGTGGTGCGTGGAAGGGTTCGACCTGTCCAAAGCGGGGTCTAAAACAGCGTTGAAATCTCCCAGATGAGGTGTGTGGATCCCACTTCTCTGACCTTGTTCCAGAGAGCAATGAAACTGCTCGGATTATCGCAGTTGGGGCCATAAGAGCAGGCTAGGGTGATGGTCTCGACCCCTATCCTACCCCACGCTATGCAATAACGACCCTCCCGATCCTTGGCGGTGCCAATGGGAACGTAGGGAACTCCCCTTTTAACTAAGATAGTAACGCCTCTTGCATAAGACGAGTAAGGCGCATGAAGTGAATGGGCAGCCCACCTGGCAGCAAAGGTGGCATTGCGAAGAGGGTCCATGTGAGTCTCCTGAAGAAATACAACCTGAGCATGCAACCTGTCTAGGGCACCCAAGATTCGCCTACGTTTCCTGGGATCCCCCAGGCCACGAACATTCCAGGTGATAGCAGTGAGCAATCCTCCCCCCCCCCTAGCTCAGCGCGTGTGGCGCGGGTCATGTGTGCCGAGAAGTGAATTATGGGTTAAGTGGTGCAACTGGCCGCAGGGCCATAAATGTATTGGTAGAAGAAGGGTGGCACATTGTGCTATTTCAACAAGTTTATTCGCAGTATTCATGCTGAAGATCAACAACAACCCCAAAACAGTCCCTGGAACTCCCACCCCCTCGCCCATTTCAACATCCCAATCATGTCGAGCATCCCCAAATCCCATCCCACTCCCTCCCACCACTGCAGCCCAATCCTGCCGGAATTCAGACCCCCTCCCAACCTTTACTACAAACATATATGCAAAAGTGGGGTATACCCTATAGGGGACTCGCCGGTGTGCCGGGCCTGCCCTTCCCAATCCCTTTGTTTTACCCACCACACCATCACCCCATTGGGGGAGGATATCAGGTGGGACAGGGGGGGGAGTGCCAGGGCGAATCTAGTCGTCAATGTCCAGACCAGTACCCTGTTAACAGTAGGCGATAGCATATACAGGGCCCCAGACCGTAATGACTGTTCATCCCTTACATCTTAGTGAGAGGGCGAAAGGTAAATGTAGTCCCGCATTGGGCTATCGGAAACGGTCCCTCCCAAAAGAAAAACAGGATCCTCCCAAGTTCCACGGTCAGAGTAAACGTCTCTCAAAGAGAAGAATCAAGTGCGAGGGGGGAGCCAACAGTGCCAAGGAAGAAGGAATGGCACATGAAGGGGTAAAGAGACAAAACATAAACCAAAACAGCGGTACTCATCAGTCTGGTGCAGACGTCGGGGAGCTGGAGCCCGATCCCGTTACAGGACTGCGTCGCCGAGGGGCCGCTGAAGATTGTTCCTTCAGAAAGTCCTCCACCTGTTGCGGATTGCCAAAGAAAAGGGGCTTGCCATGATGTGTAACCTTGAGCTTGGCTGGATATTGCATGGAATAAGGAATGTCTCGTTGCTGTAGTTTCTTCTTTACTCCTGTAAACTTTCGCCGGGCCTCTTGCACTGCCTGGGTAAAATCCGGGTAGAATGAAATGGTGACGTTTTCATGTAGGATCGGTTGTTTCTCCCTGGCCAGGCGCAATACGGTGTCACGATCCCTGTAATTAAAAAATGTGATGATAACAGGGCGTGGTGGGGCCCCAGGAACTGGACGAGGCCCCAAGGAGCGGTGGGCTCGCTCCACTACCAGTTGCGGCGAGAAAGAGTCCCTTCCAAATTTATCGATCAGCAGCCGCTCAATGAAATCCTCCATACGGCCCCCACCGCTGGACTCCGCAAGGCCAATCAGGCGAACGTTGTTCCGCCGGGAGCGTGCCTCTAAATCTTCATTTTTGTCAGCAATGACCTTGAGCAGCCGGTCCATCTGCGTCAACTTAGTCGCACCGGCCACTGCGCCATCCTCCAGCTCCGATATTCGCCCCTCTGCCTCTTTCAGGCGCTCTCCGTGTTGGTCCAGCCGATGCACCACCGCCTCCAGGCGTGTGTTCATGTTGTCGATTTTGGTGTCAATGGACGTTAAGCTCTTCTGCATGCCGAGGAGGATAGACTTCCAGTCCACTTCCTCCTCCTCGCTGGGACCTAACTCGCCACTCTCCGCAGGCAGCGCTCGTGTTTTCTTTTTTGGGGGGTTGAATTATAGAGTCGCTTGTTTTGCGTCCGCTTTGCCCATGGCTGCTTCAGACGAGAGCCCAGGCCTTAGATAGGTAGTCTGCCAGGTAAGTATAATATCGTGGGTGATTGCGTGAGCACCAAGTCGAGGGGTCCGCCACACTCCGCAGTGCCAACACCAGCTCGCCAGATGAGCAGATCCCTCTAGATGCCGGGAGCCTGCAGGTCAGCTTGGCCTTAAGGTGCTACGTGCAGCCACAGCCCTCCTCAACCCCCGCAAGTACAGGGCCACGCACCTCCGCCCCGTAGGCCACGAGGTCCAGACCAGAAGAGACGTCCGTCGGGCAAGGGCCGCCGCTACTCCGCAACGCCAGCGGAGGGGCTCCACCGACAGCCCCCCCCTCGAGGCAGCCCCCGGTGTCTCCGGCTACGGCACCCCCGCGGCCCCCGGGCGCAGAGGCGCGCACCCCGGCCTCAGTGCGAGTTGGCTGGGCGGGCAGGGCACCGACACGTACCATGTCTGCAGCCTCGATGTAGCGAAGTCCTCTCCACGTTCCCAGCACGCACAGCCCCGTAGTTGGGTATCGGCAGTCGCGATGCAGTGAAGGGGACGACCAGGCTCACCGTGGCCGTCCAGCAGAGCGTCCTTCGCGCCAGCCACAGTCCACGACTCCCTCGCGGCCCGCAGGGTCCGATGAATCCCCGGTCTCGCGTTGTTGGGAGCCTCCGCTTCCAAGGTCCGCTTCTCTTGCTGCTCCGTCCGCGGCAGGTAATATCTGCAACCGTCAAGGCGCCCACAGACTCGAAACTTGCACCGAGTGGACCCGCGACCTTCAGCTGTCCATCGGTATCGATTAAATATCGGTAACTGGCCTGTAGGATGTAGTTGCAGGGTTTATTCTCGCCCGGCTGGCGAGAGCCTCACTAAAGCGCGGCCATGACGGTCCAGCGCCACCTAGCGCCCCTAGGAGTGACTACTTCGCTTTGCACTCCCCCACAGAGGTTACAGTGCTCCTATCCTCCTGTTTCCTACTCTTTTTGCCCTTTTTCTCCCTTACTCGTTTCAACAAAATCACAAAATGGCTGCCAAAACTTCCTAGTTGCATTCGCTCGCACCGCCCGCTGCCAATAAGCATCAAGCTCGTAACGCCTCAGCCAATCAGGTGGCAGAATTCCCAAATATCGATATCTGCAAATTTCGATATTTCTCCAAAACTATTGAATGGATTTACACCAAATAAATAAAAAAAAGGGCTTTCTAGACCAAGACCCTTCTCCCTGCCAAATTTGGGGTAATTCCGTTCACCCGTTCGACTTGTAGCCTTGTCTAAAGTTTCCTATGGAAATTAACATCGAGAAAACACGTTTGTGGACCCCCTTTTTTCTTGGCCCCCCCCTTGATGAATCACCCCCAAACTTTCACCATGGAAGCTGATATGAACAAAGAATAAGTTTGGAAACATTCATGAAGATTCATCAAACGACGCCAAAGTTATAAGCAAAACAAAAAATGCTCTTCCTATGGAAGCTTAGTCCTAACTATAACTACCTACTGGCAACCGCCAGAAGGTAATATATATATATATATATATATATATATATATATATATATATAGATTATAGATATAGATATTACCTACTGGCGGTCACCAGTAGGTAGTTATAGTTAGGACCTATTCTCCATAGGAAATCCACAACATTCTATTTGGAATAACTTTGGCGCCGGTTGACGAATCTTCGTGAAATTTTCAAAACTGGTGGGGCGCTCTGGTCCGCTCCCATCCTGAAAGTCTCGGGGTGATTCATTCGTCAAGCTGAGAAAAAAGGGGGGTTCCAAAACGTGTTTTCCCCATGCAATTTTCCATAGGAACCTTTAATCGCAGCTACAGCCCGAACTGCTGAACGGAATTACACCAAATTTGGCAAAAAGGTCGCCCTTGGTTCAGAGTTGTGCCTTGTTGTTAAATGGTGTAAATCCATTCAGTAGTTCTTGAGAGAATCAAAAGTAAAATCACATATATATTTGGGCGGAACCTAACCACACATCCGATCGTGAGATCTGATTGGCTGTCAGCACTTCATCCAAGATGTGTTGGCAGCCATCTTGGGACCAATATACATGATAGCACCTCATTAAAAAGCATTGCAGTTAATAGAAGGTTTTAAGACTTTAGTTACATTATAAATCATTTGTTGATGATACCATACTCATTTTACGAATTGTGGTGTGTTCTAAGGTGATTTTACCATGTGAAAAAGCCTTCTGCTGGGATATCATGAATCATATTTGAGAGAAAACGATTTTCTCATGCTTTTCCCACAGAGGTTTGGAAGGTGATCTATAAGCTAAACTGAGAGCATATTTTCTGTAAATTCACATTATCTTTCTCAGTCATGTGAGAATGAAGTCTGACATTCTCAGTAAAACATGTACATCCAACAAGGGCAGAGACTGTCAGTTGATTCCTTTGTGTTCTACTGCAGCTTCCCAGAGTGTTCTAAAGAACAACTAGAGCGCTAACAGTCCTACTTATGATAAACGTATTGCACACCTGAAGCCATCTTGATTGGAATAAAGTGGTAACTCTTAAAACATTTAATTTAAAAAGGAACAAAATTAGGGGGTTAATTTTGCAATAGAAAGTATGATTAGTGCTGCAGAAAGAAAAATTAGGGCACATTTTGAGTGACTTCTCAAATCCTTTTCTATTACATTAAAAAATTCTGACATGCAGACTGAAACATGCACTTTGAATACCAGCAGCAAACTTCCCTGTGAGCAGTAGCTTTACTACAGTGATCTAATGAGCAACTAGAGTGCTAACATTCAAAATTTATGGCAAATGTGTGACACATCTGAATGCCTTCTTGATGGAACCAAAGTAAAAAACTGAAAGTATTTCCTACTGAGGAGACTGCAATAAATGAGGAAATTAGGAAACTTCATAACAAATAAGTCTCCCAAGATGGTCACCAGAGACAAAAGAGCCCAAATGTAGCACAAATATCACCCAGATGTAGCCCAATGACAAAAGTGTGCTTTTGAAGTTTTATATAGTGCAGACTTGTCAGGTATTGGAGTGCTTTACATGAGCATTGGTTACATCACACAAGAACAAATTAATTTTGGTTGTAGACATGGGGAGATTAAGTGATATGACCAGAATCACAGGAGGTCGAGCTGAAGCAGAAACTTCAACCTGGTTCCCCAGTTGCAAAGTCTGCAGCTCTGGAAGTAACACCACATCCTCTCCCCTAAGTGCAACATTTAATCAAGTGGTCAACTGGATAAAAAAACAGAAAGATAACAAATAATTTGAAAGTGCTTTGTCGATATTTGAAAACTCAGAAAATATGTCCTCATTTTAGTTTTTTAGAGCACTAACCATAATTTTGATGCAAATAAGACCCTCTCATATATGTAATTTCCAAAGGAAATGCTCTAGGACGGTATTACAGTTTTGATTACATCAAGAAGACGTCAGGCGTTCCAGCCTTTTGTAATAAATATAGAATGTTAGCAATATAGTTGTTCATTAGGATACTGTTGAGAGGCAGAGGCCAGGGGCACGGACTCTGAAAATTGAAGGCAACAATTTGACCACACTGGGCAGGCAGGAAGGGCAGTGGTAGCACAACAGACTATGGAGAGCAGTGGAAAGGTGGGCAGGGGCAACAAACCAACAATACAGGACTGGCAAGAGAGGCTGTGGCAATATAATAGACCATTGTGGGCAGAAGGAAGAGGCAGTGGTAGTACAACCATACATGCCAACAGACCCGATTCATCCAGGAAACGTCCAATGTTTTTAAGCTCAAATGGGCTTTATTTGATCTGTCTCCTGTCTACAATCTCCTCTTTTTCGATGTAACTCAAAGGGGAAAATCAATACCCCAGCTTTTTTTCAAAATCTCCCTCTTACCAAGTTCAAAATGTTCGCAAGTATGGTACATTGGATCATGGAATGCAGGAGGAATTGGGTAGGGACATGGACTAGGATAACAGAGGACAGGAGGGACATGGAGAGGTGCACCAAACTGACCTTACAGGGCAGGCATCAGGGTTTGCAGCAGCACAATACACCACACAGGGCATGCGGGATGGGAGTGCAGCACAACAATCCATAGAAAGCAACAGGGAGGGGATAGAACCATGCACATGGACAACAGAGAACAGAGGGGAAAGAGGTAATGGTAGCTAGCTGACCATAATGGACAGACAGGAGAGAAAGCTGCTGCATAACAGACCATAAAGGGCAGGAGGGACGGATCAGGGGCATTACAATGGAACAGACAAGCCAGGAGGGAGGGAATAGGGGTCTGCACATGGAAACAGAGGGCTGGGGGGCAAGGGGGCAGGGCAGGAGCAGCAAGATGACCATGGAGGTCAGGCAGGATGGGCACTAGAAGCAAGACACACCATGGAGAACAACAGTGAGACTATGATGGTATACACACAGACCATGGAGGGAAGGTGGGAGGGGGTCAGGGGCAGCTAGCTGACCACACAGAGAAGGTGGGAGGGGCTGTGGCAGCACAGAAGACCATGCATGGCAAGCGGGAGGGTTAGTGGCAGCACAATGGCTATGATGGGCAAGAAGGAGGGTGCAGGGGAATGCACAAAGGACGATGGAGGATAGAATGGAGGCTCAGGACCTGGGCACAGACAAGAGAGTTCAGGGGATTGGGCCTCACAACAGACCACGCGGGGCAGGCAGGAGGAGCAGTTGCAGCACAACAGACCAGGGAGGGCAGATGGGTGTGGCAGTAAAATGGACCATGGAGGACAGGAGGAAGGGGATAGGGGAATGGAATGTGGACAGGCAGGGTAGAGGTGGCAGGGACAGGTTACAGTCGTCTGACAATGCTAGGCTGGTGGGAGGGGAGTGGCAGCTCAACAGAACACTCAGAGTAGATAGGAGTGGCATGTCCATGGAACATGGTGGGCAAAAAGGATGGAGCAGGGGCATGCACAAAGACATCGGAGGGCGGGGGAAGGAGAATAGGGGCAGCAAGCTAAGCACAGAGGCTAAGCAGGAAGTCAATGATGGGGCATAGAATTGGGCAATGGAGGGCAGGAGGAGTGGACTGGTACATCATGCTAAATGGAGGGCAGTGGCAGCACATCAGACCATGCATGGCAGGAGGGAGGAGGCTAGTCCATGGATTCAGACAACAGAGGATAGGGAGGAGGTGGATGGGGCAGCAAGCTAACTGTTCAGATATGGCGGGTATTAGGAACTTTATTGTTTTTAAAATGTGTGTCTGTGCGAACTACTTAAAATATGGACAAGTATGCAGCATAATCTCACTTTTATTCAGGAAGAAGAGGACGTTTGTGACTGTGACTCTGGGCTACTTGGAAGAAACACCCCCTGACCCTCCACCCCCATCGCAAAATGTAATGCCGTGAAAAGAGTAGGTGAACGCAGTGTTATATAGAGTATAGTCCTGAGAGCACGATTGAAAATGAAAACTAGATATAGTGTATGGTATAAACTATGCACCAAAAAGTGTGATATAAGGTGAACCCGGGGCGTGAAATATAATATGCAATACATTGTGCGCAATGACAGATTAATTGGAGCGCGCGAGATAGCACAGGCACTAGTGCGTGCTATGCGATATGCACCTTGGAGTGTAATATGCACAGGGCAGTGTTGTGTAACCTAACTAGTCTCTAAAATTGTAATATAAAATATGTGCTGGGGAGTGTAACGTTGCATATGCACTGTGACAAAGATATGGATCCCAGATTGTAATATGTATGGCATAGCGCTGTGCATTATAATATAGGCATCGAGGAAGGCACGTTAGATGGGGCAATATAACCCGTGCGAAGGCAAGTGTGGCATGACATATTCACGGGTGGTGTTACAGTGCACATGGGCTACAGAGTGTCATAGCATATGCACTAGCTGGTGGAATACAACACAGAGGTGTGTGCACTCGGCGGCCACTGGTGGGTGTAACACAGCATTGGGCTCAGCCAGGAGCGCGCTGTGACTCTCAAGTGAGGTTCGTCTCCTTTAGATATAGTGTATGGTATAAACTATGCACCAAAAAGTGTGATATAAGGTGAACTCGGGGCGTGAAATATAATATGCAATACATTGTGCACAATGACAGATTAATTGGAGCGCGCGAGATAGCACAGGCACTAGTGCGTGCTATGCGATATGCACCTTGGAGTGTAATATGCACAGGGGCAGTGTTGTGTAACCTAACTAGTCTCTAAAATTGTAATATAAAATATGTGCTGGGGAGTGTAACGTTGCATATGCACTGTGACAAAGATATGGATCCCAGATTGTAATATGTATGGCATAGCGCTGTGCATTATAATATAGGCATCGAGGAAGGCACGTTAGATGGGGCAATATAACCCGTGCGAAGGCAAGTGTGGCATGACATATTCACGCGTGGTGTTACAGTGCACATGGGCTACAGAGTGTCATAGCATATGCACTAGCTGGTGGAATACAACACAGAGGTGTGTGCACTCGGCGGCCACTGGTGGGTGTAACACAGCATTGGGCTCAGCCAGGAGCGCACTGTGACTCTCAAGTGAGGTTCGTCTCCTTTCCAGAGAGTTAAATAAAAAGTATAACACATCTGGTGGTGGATGTGTGTTTTATTAACCGTGAGGGGGGTTTCTTGCATAGTTTTGGTTGACTTTTTGTTGAATCCTCTTTGAATGGCTTGGTGTGCGTGTGTATTAAATGTGCCCGTCAATAGCTACCCATGTTTGTATAAATAAATGACAAGGGTGTCTACTTGGAGAGGACCCACCGGCGGGGGCGCCGGCATTAAGCCCGGTAGGGCGTCAGACACGTCAGAGCTTTACTAGCGGTGTAAATACATTCCACGTGGATTCATTGTATGCATAGTCGCCTTTTAATGAAAATCACGCAAATCGGAATGGTGATAGGTACGTACAGTTTGTCCAGCATGTCCTAGGGGTTTCTATAAATATATTAAAAAAATATATAAAAAAAAACAATGGCCGGCCCCGGGCGATAGGCCCCTCCTAAAGATTTTTTTTTAAAAAGGCCATGCCCCGGGGGTTGGGGTCATTTTTTTTTTCGAATTATTTTTTTTAGGGGGAAGGCACTGGGGGATGTGGTCCCCAGGGCCAATAAATTAGAAAAAGAAGGGGGGCCACACAGCCCCCTTCTTAAAAAAATAAAATAAAGAAAAGACCGGCATTGCGCCGGAGGCCACGCTCCCTCCATGCAGCACTCTGCAAACGCGCCCCCTGGTGAGTTGTAAGTTGGGGAATTAATTCCCCTTCAATACTGAGGGTCTCTGAGGGCCAACTACCCCAACAGTTATCTCCAGTATGCGCCAGGGAGCTGCGTTGCAGACAGGGGTTCTGAGGCCACGCCCCTTTTTACACCTCTCTGCAATGCAGATTTGTGGTTCCTAGTGGGCAAGTTTGACCCTAGGGACCCTTACGATTCAAGGGAACTTAATCTCTCAACTTAGAACAGCCACAGGGCTTGTTTACACAGTGGTGACGGGAGGGGACGGGCCCTGAGGTGACGTGTGCAAACACGCCCTGTGACATGTTTTAAGTTGGGGAAATAATTCCCTTTCAATCCTGAGGGACCCTGGGGGCCAACTAGCCCACCAGGTGCTTCCAGTAAGCTCCACTGCGCTGTGTTGCAGAGAGGTGGTGCAGGCCGTGCCCCTTTTTACACCTCTCTGCAATGGCACTTACTGGACGTACCTAGTGGGCTATTTTGCCCCTAGGGACCCTCAGGATTCATGGGGACTTAATCTCCCAACTTAAAATGGCCACAGGGCGTGTTTACACAGTGGGGAAGGGAGGGGACAGGGCCTGAGGTGATGTGTGCAAACACGCCCTATGGCGCTTTTTAAGTTGGGGAAATAATTCCCCTTCAATCCTGAAGGCCCCTGGGGGCTAACTAGCCCACCAGGTGCTTCCAGTAAGTGCCACTGCGCTGCATTGCAGAGAGGTGGTCCAGGCCGTGCCACTTTTTACACCTCTCTGCAATGCAGCCCTGTGGTGCTTACTGGAGGTACCTAGTGAGCTAGTTGGACCCTAGGGACCCTCAGGATTCAAGGGGACCTGATCTCCCAACTTAAAATGGCCACAGGGCGTGTTTACACAGTGGGGAAGGGAGGGGACAGGGCCTGAGGTGACGTGTGCAAACACGCCCTGTGGCGCATTTTAAGAGGTAGTTTTAATCCCCCTGCCCTATTATATACTAGGGGCTTACAGAGGAAGTCATGCTAATCACTGGGGGACCCCAACGCATAGTGTTCCCTAGTGTATGTAGGTGTTTTCACTGTATTCTAAGTGTCTTTTAACATAGCCCTGGCTCTAGGACTGGTTAGTCAGACTCAGTTACCACCAGTATACATCTGAAAAAGTTGAGGGTAGAGGATGATATTGCAACAAGGCTTCTTTCTGCTCTTCTGTTTGTTCTTTCTGCACGCTATCCTTCTTCCTGCACTTTTCTTCGTCTTTGTGGACTTCTGTTGCTTCTTTCTGCATTTCTTTTTTTTCTTTCGGTGCGTTTTTTCTACTTTCTTCACATGTCCTATCTTTGTAGGCATAGATAGAAATTAGCATTTAAAAAACCAAAGGTTTCAGGCACGTTATAGTTAGGCTTTAGCATTTATAAAACCTTAGAAATTCACTGAAAAAGCAATAGGTTTCAGGGGCGTTATAGTTAGCTGGACTTTTCACTCTAACAAAACCATTGAAATTCCCCTGTTATAGTTAGTTCAGCTAACTATAGCTCGCATGCCCGCAATGCACTGCTGATGACGTCACATATGACATGGTCAGTGACATTACTCACTAAGCCATGTATTCAGTAAGGGACACTTAATCAGTCAGTTATACAATCAATTTTTCAAAAAAAAATAATCCATTTAGACATTTATATACCCATTTATTCTTCCTTGGACCTTGAGATATACATATATAAAACCTATTTAATTTTCAGAAAAACACACATTCACTGGATGATGTCATCAGTGATGTCATCAGTGATGTCATTGGAGATGTCATCAGTGATGTCATGAGTGATGTCACTGACCATGTCATGAGTGATGTAATATGTGACATCAGCAGTGCATTGCGGGCGCGCGAGTTATAGGTAGCTGAACTAACTATAACGGGGGAATTCAATGGGTTTGTACGAGTGAAAAGTCCAGCTAACTATAACGCCCCTGAAACCTTTTTTCGGTGAATTTCTAAGGTTTTTTAAATGCTAATTCCTAACTATAACATGCCTCAAACCTATGTTTTTTTCAGCGAATATAGATATATATATATATAACCTACTGGCGGTCGCCAGTAGGTAGTTATAGTTAGGCCCTATTTTCCATAGGAAATCCGCAACATTCTATTCCCAATAAATCTGGTGCCGGTTGACGAATTTATGCGAAATTTTCCACACTTTTGGCCAGCTCCGGTCCGCACCTATCCTGAAAGTCTCAGGGTGATGCGTCAAGTGGGGGCAGAGAAAAAAGGGAATCCCAAAACAAGTTTTCCCCATGCATTTTCCCATAGGACCTTTAGCCGCACCTACAGCCCGAACTGCTGAACGGAATTACACCAAATTTGGCAAAGAGGTAGTCCTCAGTTCAGACTTAGGTCTTTTGCTTAAATGGTGTCAATCTGCTGAGTAGTTCCTGTGAAAATTACAGTTAAAAGTACATATTTATCTATGGCCTCGGAGGATCCGTACACCCGATGCGCACCGTGAGCGCATCCTGCGCACACCCTCCCGATCACGCGCTGAATGCTAATTGGCTGTCAAGTGGTGGTCAACATTCAAAACCAGGAACTGTTGGCAGCCATTTTGTGCCTCGGTAGAAGCGAGGCTGAAGAAGTCTGTGGAATAAGTGTGTAAAACATACAAACATATAAGGGGGCAGGGTAGAAATACTCTGACCCTCTAGACCTGCTTAGGGGGTCCCAGAAGGACTCCCAGGACCCTTCTTTTTTTTTTAAATGGCAAAATGCGCGCTGGTTGCGCGGATTCGGCAGTAAAAAAAAAAAGACCGAAGAGCGGGCTCCCGCGCTTCTTTAATAATTAGCCCCGGGGGAGCCAAATCCCGGGGGCAAAAACTGTCAAATTTAATGGGGGGCCCAGGGGAGCCCCCAGCCCCGGGGACTGCTACCCCCCGGGGCTACAGAATAAATGGGTGGGGGGGCTCAACGGAACCCCAAGCCCCAGGGACCACCACCTCCCGTGGCTTTATTTATTGAGGGAGGGGGGGCTGTGTGGCCCCCCTCCTGGAGCCCTCGAGGGCCCTGGGGACCGCCCCCTCCCAGGGCCAGCTCCTGCAGTGTTCTGGGGTGCCCACCCCAGGACACTGTTGTTTGCTATGAGAGGGCGGGATTCTCCCGCCCTCCCATAGCAAGCTTCCTTTGGATTTTGAAAGAGAGAGCAAGGAAACCTGCTCTCTTTTTCAAAACCCGAACCATATTGCTTTTCCACACGGTGAGCTGCATGTCAGCAGCTCCCCATGTGGAAAAGCAATGCCGGCTCCTGAAGGACGCCGGGAGCCGGCTGGAACCGTGGGGGCATTGGGGCTCCCCCCATGGTCCCCAACGTTTTTTATAAGCCCCGGGGGATGGGGTCCTCGGGGATAATAAAAGTTAGTGATAGGGGCTATTTTTTTTTTACGGTAAAATTAGGAGTCGCGCATCCAGCGCGGCTCTCAGCGCGGCCACCTGTTGTGCACACCTTGGGTGCACGACTCCTATCGCGTTGGGTGCACGATTCCTCTCACGTAGGGTGCACGATTCCTAACGCATTGGGTGCCCGACTCCAAGCAAAAAAAAAATGAAATCTTTTTGAGATAAACATCAAGCTTATTTGTTTCAATCTTGAGTGGCTCTAAAAAGAGCCGTTGTGTTCATTGAGAGTTTTTGGTACTTATAAGTAAGTACCTATACAGAGTCTAAAGTTGTTGACGAAGACTGTTACCCTCATCAATAAAATGTGCACTATCTCTCCTATATATGTCTTGCATATTAAAACGCAGATTGTTGTTGTAAATGGACCCCATTCTATAGTCTCGGAGAAAAGTAGAAACAGATGTATTCACATGTTTACTAGCTTTCTCAATCTGTTGACAAAAATTATTGGACCAGTTCCATTTCTGCCTTTGGCATATGTTAGAATAGACAAAGGCAGTTTGGGGGAAAAGTGAAATCAATTCTGCAAATGTGTCCTTGATAAGCATTTCCAGACCTACCCCAGTCAAAGTGCCTAGGTCATTGCCACCACAGTGCACAATTATGAGGTCAGGGTGTTGGAGATGCAAAAAGGATTTTACAGATGGCATCAAATGATGCCACTTTAACCCTCTCTGTCCAATTCATTTAATGTCTACATTTGGCAAACCTAGGTCTTTGTGAATGCCTTTGTTTTCTGCATACCTTTGGCTCCAGAAAATATAGCTGTGTCCCACAATCCACACTCTAAGCATCTTGAAGGGAGGTCTGGATGCACTCAGATGGTCTCTGTAAATAAAATGGCAGTTTGAAAAGTAAGATTTTTCTTAAATGGTGGCTAAGATGCAGTTTTGAAAAAAGAAAATAAATGATTGGTTGTTTGACAACATTCTACACTGAAAACTAGGGTGCATGTTTCTGTTTTTTAAACGCATGATTCTTATTGGTAAACAAAAACTGATTGAAAGGAACCTTTTATTTATTTTATTTTTTATTTTGAGAGTTTTATATAGCGCTGGCTAGACCCGGAGGTATCAGGGCGCT
Source organism: Triturus cristatus (assembly GCF_964204655.1). Taxonomy (NCBI): domain Eukaryota; kingdom Metazoa; phylum Chordata; class Amphibia; order Caudata; family Salamandridae; genus Triturus; species Triturus cristatus. Next base: position 276,742,593 of record NC_140580.1, on the reverse strand, counting down.
TTACATAAGGTTCCACAGAAGTTACAAGGATAAGCTGATATGTTGAAAAGTCAAGCACACTTGCTGTTTTGATTAGCATCATTGTGTGCTGAACTTGTGACCTGTGTGCTCAGTTAAGTGTTCCATGAACTGTTTCTATGGTAACAGGCAGAAAGCAGATTGGGGGTAGGGTTCAAATTTATGTCATTTGGAAAGGGTTGAAATGTGTAACTAATAGAAATGTGTGTTTGAGTTTGAATAAATGTGGGAAAGAATGTGATTTGGTGTTTACATGTATATGTGTGCAAAATGAGAGAGAAACATTGCCATTCTTTGGTTTTGCTGACAGGTGCACAGTGCAGAGATTCTGTATAAGAAAATCTGGTGTGTGACTGACATACTTCTTAATCTACAAAAAAACTTAAAAGGTGAGTTTTTTTAATTGTGAGGGGGTGTCTGTGGTCCATTTTGATTTTAATCACACTAATGTGTTTCTCCTGCTAAAGTGCAGGGAGTACTTTTTTGTGTGTAGAATCTTATTGTCAGTGTGTGTGCATTTAGAAACCATCCTGTGATAAGCATTTGTGTTTTTCATGTGTTTACAGACAGATAACTGTGCTGTTTTCATGTTTTGGTAGAATTAGAAACCACTCATTGTTTATGTATTTGCAAAATGAGTCAAGTTTCTACACTAAAATGCAGTACTCCTTCTAGATTATGAAATGTGTTTTGGTAAAATGCAAGGGATAATGTTGTTTGTCTAGAATCACACAGTGAGTCTCTGTGCATTTAGGAATCATTTTGAGAGAAAAATGTTGGTACTAATGTGTAGTAGAAAATTTTGTGCAATGGGTGCAGTCACCTTACATCTTGTAGACTAGTAAATGTATTTCTGTAAAATGCAAGGGATAGTGTTGTTTGTTTAGAATCACACAGTGAGTCTGTGTGCATTTAGGAATCATTCTGACAGAATCACTCTATACAAATGTGTAGTAGAAATTGTTTGGGAATGTGTGCAGTCACCTTACGTCTTGTAGACTACTAAATGTGTTTTGGTAAAATGCAAGGGATAGTGTTGCTCGTCTAGAATCACACTGTGAGTCTGTGTGCATTTGCGCAACCATTGTGAGAGAAGCATTTGGTTACATCAGGTATTTGCTGAGAACTAACTGTTTTAAAATCGGTCATGTTGTCAAGTTTTAGTAGTACTGGAAGCCAGTCATTGCTTATGCATTCACAAAATGAGTCAGGCTTTCACAGTATTGTGCAGTATAGAAATATGTAGAATGTGTGCAGTTACCTTACCCCTTCCAGACTACTGAATGTGTCTTGGTAAAGTACAAGGGATAGTGTTGCTTGTCTAGTATCACACTGTGAGTCTGTGTGCACTTGTGAAACCATTGTGACAGAAGCATGTGGTTACTTCATGTCTTTGCTGAGACACACCTGCTTAAAAATCTATCCTGTTGTCAAGTTTCAGTAGTATTAGAACCCAGTCATTGCTTATGCATTCACAGAATGAGTCAGGCATTCACAATAGTGCAGTAGTGAAATGTGTAGAATGTATGCAGTCATCTTACCCCTTCCAGTCTAGTGAGTTTCTCCTGCTAAGGTCCAGGGAATAGTCTTGCTTGTCTAGAATCACACTGTCAGTCTCTGTGAACTTGTGCAAGAATTCTAACAGAGCCATGTGGTTACTTCATCTCTTTCCTGACACATAACTGCTTAAAAACCTACTCTACTTGCACTTTTCTAGTGACCCATTCAGCACCATGAACTAATCCATTCACTGTGCCAAACCGCAACCACTTATAAATTCACCCAGGCACTCTCCTTGCAATACTCTAAACATTCAGTCAGTACCGAAGTACTAATGGAGTGAGGCAGGCCTTAGCACATGGATTGATTCAAACGCCTATCCACTATGCATGCAGGCCTCTAACCACCTACACAATTGTCTTTCACTCCTTTAATTTCCAAGTCAGTATTTATATTCTCCAATAAACACCTTGTCACTCCCCTTGCACACCTTCAGTGACTCATCCAGCACCTTCTACTAATCTATTAACTGCGCCAAAACCCCAAAACTTAAAAGATTCACCCAGTCACTCTCCTTGCAGTACTCTAATGATTCACTCAGTACCCAGGTACTCATGCAGAGACCCAGTCCTTAGCTCATGGACTGCTTCAAACGTCTGTCCAGTATGCATGCAGGCATCTAACCTCCTACGCACTAGTTTTTAACACCTTCAATACCCCAGTTAGTATTCATACAGTTCCCGCAAACACCCTGTCACTCCCCTTACACTTCTCCAGTGACCCATTCAGCACCATGTACTAATCCATTCACTGCGCCAAAACCCAACCAGTAATAAATTCACCCAGGCACTCTCCTTGAAGTACTCTAATGATTTAGTCAGTACTGAGATACTTATGTAGTGAACCCAGCTTTAGTACATGCACTGCTTCAAACGTCTATGCACTATGCATGCAGGCCTCTAACCACCTACACACTTGTCTTTCACACCTTCAATACCCCAGTCAGTATTCATACAGTTCCCACAAACACCCTGTCACTCCCCTTACACTCCTCCAGTGATTTATTCAGCACCATGTAGTAATCCATTTACTGCGCCAAAACTCAAACACTTATAAATTCACCCAGGCACTCTCTTTGCAATACTCTAATCATTCAGTCAGTACCCAAGTACTTATGGAGTGAGGCAGGCCTTAGCCCATGGATTGATTCAAACGCCTAGCCACTATGCATGGAGGCCTCTAACCACCTACACAATTGTCTTTCACACCTTCAATTGCCCAGTAAGTATCTATATACTCCAATAAACACCCTGTCACTCCCCTTGCACACCTCCAGTGACTCATCCAGCACAATGTACTAATCTATTCACTGTACCAAAACCCCGAAACTTAAAAGATTCATCCAGGCACTCTCCTTGCAGTACTCTAATGTTTCAGTCAGGACCCAGGTATTCATGCAGGGAACCATGCCTTTCCACAAGGACTGCTTGAAATAACTATCCACTATGCATGTAGTGGTCTAACCACTTTCACACTTGTGCTTCAGGCCTACTATTCCACAGTCACAATGCATACACTCCAGCAAACACACTGTGACTGCTGTTGCAAACCCATAGTGAGTCTTTCAGTGCCATGTAGTAATCTATTCAGTAAAGTAAAACTCAACCAACTATGAATTCACCCAGTGTCTCTCCTTATAGTACTGTAATCATTCAGTCAGTAAGCATGTACTCTTTCAGTGAGGCAGGCTTTAGGGCATGAACTGCTTCAAAGTAGTATGCACTATGCATGTAGTGGTCTAACCACCTTCACACTTGTGCTTCAGGCCTATAATTTCTTAGTCAGTGTTTATATAAAATGTGTTATAATTTATAAAGATATTAATATACATTTATTTGTGATTAATTTTTACAGATACTGTTTATCACCATTAAAATAAAGTAATCATGCCGGACAAAGTAAGAAAAAGAAAAGAACAGAAAAAGGACAGTTACTTGAAGAAAAATTAACCACAAGTATTGGATAAACAACATAATGTTGTTAAAAAGAAAGAATCTTCTGGTAAGATCACAAAGCAATTTATTAAAAATGTTTGTAGGATCAGACAGAATGGACAGAATACTGAAACCTCTGAGAATGCTTCAACTAGAAAAAATACTCAAAATAATAGGAAAAGCAAAAAAGCAAATGGACAGTCAAAGTACACAAAGTATGGTAAAAGAAGACAAAATCAGTATAAAGAAATACGGAAAACAATTTTTTTACAAGAGAGTAGTACATAATTTGCTGAAAGATACGAAGAAATATAAAAAGAGAGCTCTATTTTATAAAAAGAAGAAGCATATTGAAACCATTGTTGAAAAGGCTTTTGAAGTAAAAAGGAAACTATTCATTTTAGTTTTAAACAGAATTCGATCACTAGATAAACCAATCCATTTAATGAAGGCCAAAAGTAAGAGGAAAAGAGTAATTAACTGAACACATTTTTGTGATGTTTTTTTGGGTTAATGGAAACACAGTTCAAGTTCAGAGCCTTTCTTTAATGAAGAGAGTTATTTACAGAGCAATAATTTATTGCATGTAGTTGACACCAGTGGTTGAGGTTATGAGGTTAGAAATGGTTGACCAATTGGCAAAGAGAAAATGGTTTAAAGAAATGCAGAAGAAGTGATAGCTGATGAAGTTCTAGGGAGATATCCTAAAGACCCTGTGTACACTTGGGATTGCAGTAGTATTTGTAGTATACGACAAGAATCTATTGATAAATTATGCAATTTCTTACGAGCATATAGTAAAAAAAGTGTTAAAAGATTAAGGTGTTGCAAGGACTAGACCCTCGCAGAGTGAGAAACATACTGGTTTGCAAGGTCATTCTCTGGCTTGTCTTTTTAGGAAAGTTTGTCAAAGTGTTTTTCACCATTTCAGGATGTTGGCAGTACATCATACTCAAATGCGGAAGTTAGTGAGAAGATTGTATTATGCAAAAAGTCCAGCACTAAAGTTAAATTAGTTGAACAGTGCTCTTTTGCGTGGGTCAGTATCAGATGTGAAGAAGGTTTGTGATGATAATGAGTTTTGTTACTTTGGTCCTCAGCAAGAGAGTGCAGAAACTGACACATTAATAGAATAAAAAGTTGAAGACAATGTAGAACCCATGATTACAAAAAAATTTGAAGATCAAATCATAAAGTCTAAGGTGATTTCAGGTGAAAGACCACATTTTTCTTGTATTTGTTGTCGGCGAACTCACTATAAAAATCAGACTAGGAGTGTCAATCTGTATTTAAAAAGTGAAACAGAAAATAATGATAAGTGGAAGGAATTTGCAACTTATTTGTTGGTAGAGGATTGTTTTGATTTGGGTTCTGACCAGCGTATTTGCAAATATTGTTATAACAAATTAGATGAGAATAAAATGCCTGCTAGAGATGTTCATAATAATCTAGAGTTGGTTGCTATTCCTCCAGAGCTGATAGATTTAAATACCTATGAGTCTATTCTCATTGAATGTGTGCACCCGTTTCAGGCTATTGTTCGTATGGAGCCTAAAACAGGTAAATTGCCTCCATCAGATTTACAAAGAGGATTAAAAGGAAGAGTTCTGTATTTACCGTTAGATTTAAAGAAAAACATTGAAACTACTGGTGTAGACCGTGCAGAAAATTAACCACTAGTTATTCTAGTTAATGGTGTTCCTACTAAGAATAAGAAAATCTGGCAAGAGTTAGTGGATGTTAGAAAAGTTCAAAAGGCAACATTGTATCTGATAAAAAATATTGAGTACTATAGAAATGAGTTTGTAGGAGAAGAAGAAATAGATTTAGCAGAAGATACTGAAACGTCAAGTGGACAAATGGAAAAAGTGGACATGTCCAGATGTGACGAAATCTATGAACATTACAGTGTACATCCACTTCATTCCAAAGAAGTGATGGGGAATACGATTGAGTTATTCCAAATGAAAAAAGCAAAAGGTAGTCCCATGAGTGTATGGGAAGGGAGCTTGGAAGATCATTGTTTCCCGCAGTTGTTTCCAACAGGAAAAGGTGGACGATATGATGAACGTCCTGTGCTGATTCCTGCATCTCAATATCGGACAACAAGATTATATGCAGAAGATCCAAGATTTCGACAATGTATCCCTTATATCTTTCATCTTCTGTTTGAAAGTTACTTGTCTGGACTTTCATTTGCAGTAAATCACATTTTAAAAACTGGAGTGCATCTGCAAAATGTAACTGCAAAGGATTTTGTGGATAAAGTGCATCAGAGAGATGATCATTTAGAATCTCAGTTGATTAATCTGATGGCATGTCAGCGTGGGACTAATGAATATTGGTACCGTTATCATGGAGAACTGAAATGTATGCTACGGAACTTAGGAACTCCTACATGGTTCCTTACACTAAGCTGTGCTGAGTACGCTTGGGATGATTTACTTGAATTTCTTCGAGAGGCAAATTACAATATAAAAAACATTGAATACAAGACACCTGGAGAATTGTGCTCTATGGATCCTGTTAATGTATGCAGATATTCCAATCATAGATTTGAAGCTATGATGTCTTTCATCTGCAATAAAAAGAATCCTCCTCTTGGAGAAGTTGTGGATTTCTTTTGGAAAAAGGAGTATCAAGCAAGAGGAGCTCCTCATATACATATGTTGTTATGGTTCAAGGACGCCCCCAAATTTGGAACAGATTCAGATGATACTGTTTTGTCTTTCATTGAAGAATATGAAACATGTGCTGTACCCAATAGCAGAGAAGATAAAAACTTAAAACAATAAGTCTTACGATTCCAAAGCCATAGATGTGGAAAATACTGTCTACGAAAGTACAAGTCTAAGGATAAGTTCTATACCAAATGTCGTTTTGCATTTCCACGTCCTGTATTATCCAAAGGAAGAGTGAACAGTTTTATGTCAGCTATGCGACATCCCATCAGAAGAAAGTCTCCGAAAAATACCTACAACTTAAGAAGAAGCGAAGAGTCAAAATACATAAATGACTGCAATCCAGTTATTTTATCCATGTGGAACGCTAACATGGGTATTCAGTATGTTGCGGACAATTCCATTGCTGTTGCTCGATATGTAATGTCCTACATTACTAAATCAGAAAAGACGGAATTGAAAGAAATGTGGGAAGAGATTTCTCACGAGAAGACTCTAAGTAAGAAATTATACAGTTTCAGTTTGAAGATGTTATCACATCGAGAAATTGGAGCATATAAATGCTCAGATCGGTTATCATCTGCAAGTCAATACTCCAAAAGTAGAAGAATCATTTGGGTGAGTCTAGGTCTTGCAGCAATGCGAAATCGGGTACTGAAATCTGTTCAAGAAATTGAATATTTAGCAGAAAAAGAACCAGAAAGTACAGATATTTTGAAAACGAATATGTTGGACACATATTACCCAAACAGAAGTCATCATCTTGAGAACATGTGTCTCTATGAAGTGCTGCAAAACTACACTTTTAAACGGAATACTACAGAGAACATCAATGATGGAAAATATGAAGTCCTTGGTTACGAAGGATGTTTGGTGAAACAAAGGAAAGGAAATTTGATTAATCACAGGAAGCTGAGTTGCGACACTGCTGATAAAAGGGAATTTTACCATTTAGCTCTTCTGCAAATGTTCAAACCGTGGTGTTCAGAACTGGAATTACTTGGAGATTTTCAGAGCTATGAAGATTCATTTAATGCTTGTAAAGATAGCATACATTGCAGTGCTTTTGCAAATTATGTGAAAATGTTGAATGATGAAATTGATCAAGAAGCTACAATTGCAGCTGAGATTGCTAGAGACAGTTCTCAAGACAATCAAAGTTCTACTGCACTGAGTCAAGATCCACTAGGACAACCAATTGTTGAAAATGAAGCAGCAATTGCCATGAATGAGGTGGAAACAGCAGTGCATCAAGCTCAAGAAGATGTAATGGAGTTAGCAAACTTGGAAGAACAACTAAATGTTGAACAGAAACAAATATATCAGCAAGTGAGAGAACAGATTGACCATGGATTACTTCATGAAAAGAAAGAGTGCTCATGCACATCATTTCAACCTATCCGAATGTATGTGAGTGGACAAGCTGGAACAGGAAAACGTTTCTTAATTAAAGTAATTACAAGTTATCTACAGCAAACATTTGACTTGTGCTGTCACTGCTCCAACTGGGTTGGCAGCACATAACATTAAAGGAATTGCTTTACATTACATCGTTTACTAATACTACTAGTAGAGCATGAGAACAAATTAGAATACCTCAAGCTATCTGGAGAAGCTCATTATGAAGTTTCAAGAGTCCTGAAGAAAATGAAACTTCTCATTATTGATGAGGTAAGCATGGTCTCAAACTTAATGCTTGCCTTTGTGCATTTAAGAATGCAGCAAATTCTTAAAACAGAGTATGACGTGTTATTTGGAGGAAAACACGTCATAGTTTTTGAAGATCTACTGCAACTGACTCCTGTAAAAGGACAACCAGTATTTAAAACACTTGCGCATGAAGACACCAGAAAGTCTCTGGGTAGTGTTGGAAACGTGAACATTTGGTCATATTTTGAATACAAAGAACTGTCGAAAAATATGCGACAGGCAAATGATGCTGAATATGGAAGTATTCTTCAAGATATAAGAATTGGAATTCTGACAGAACATGGCAAACAAGCTTTGCAGAGTCGATTACTTTCCAATTTGTTTCCAAATGAAAATGTAGTTCCTGAGAAAATATACATGAAAATTGCAGAAAATAAATCTGTAATCTGCTTAATGCCAACACTGCGCCAGCATTCTATATTCAACAAAGAACTATTGAAACTGGAAAATGAAGAAATTATAAAAATGGAAGCCATCGATAAAATAGAGCATGAAGGAATCACTATTATTTTGACGGGAAAATTGAAAACAAAACTGGATTCTTTAGAAAAATGATATCTAAAACAGCTGGTTTAGAAAAGAATCTATATGCATGTATAAACTGTCGGGTAATTTTACGGCGTAATTTGGATGTAGAAAAAGGTTTCGTTAATGGAGCAATGGGTAAAGTTGTGGATTTTGTTAATTCTCAGAAAAAAGATGGAATTGAATTTTTAAAAATTAAATTTGATCAGATTGAAGAAGTTAAAGAAATTTGGTCGTTGTTCAGTTTGTTTTTTGCTTGTTAAAGGTTTATTTGTCCGTAGGAAACAATTTCCATTTCCATTTTCTCTGGCATACGCAGTGAGTTTCATAAATCTCAAGGATTAAGTGCATTGGTGAATATTGGATCTACTGTTTTTAAAGAGGTTATGGCATATGTTGCTTTGTCGTGAGTCAGAACATTATCTGATTTGTTTTTGATTGATTTTGATGACACAAAGGTTACTGCGGATGCAAACTGTGTAAAAGAGTATAATAGGTTAAGAAGAGCTTATGCTCCCAATTTAGGTCAATATCCTGTATTTGAAAAGCGTGTGGTTGGTCTAAAAAGAAGGTATTAGAGTATCTGTATTGAAGGTGTAGAGAAGGGAAAAAAACAAGGTAATGTAGTCATTACAAGCAAAAAGAAAAAGGACACTGTTGAAGAGATTGTTGGTTATCAGTTTGAAAATAGTGCAGGTGTCAACTGCTATGCTAATGTAGTGGTCAATGTTGTTTTTTTATCTTGAAGTTTTGCAACAACAAATTATGCAGAATCGGGAAAAAAGATTTTGTTCCTTGTTGCATTCGGTTTATGAAAAATTGAGAACTGATACAAGTAACATACAACCTGTTTCTGATGTTCGCAATCTTTTGGATGAATGTTCTGGTTCTACACAATTTACGCAAAATATCCAACAAGATGCTCAGGAATTTCTAATGTATATGCTTACCGTTTTAGAAAATGAAGGTGTAGAAATAGAAAATATTTTTGGCCTTTGTTACAAATGGGAACATCATTGAAAAAATTGTATGTATACATCTACCACTAATGTAGACACTAAAAGATTTCTATATTTAACATTACCGGACTGTAAATCAGTGTCTTTCAATAAATTAGTTAAAGCTGCAAATAAAAACATGGAGTGTAGCCAATGTAAATAAGAAATGTTATCAACATTATTTTTACAAAGATATGGACAATATATAATTTTAATGATGCAACGTTGTACAGCTGATGGAAGAAAATTGGACACTTTAATACAACATTTTGTAGCAACACAACTATCAATATCAGTAAGGACTTTTGTAGCAGTTGCAATAATTTTCCATGATGGTCCTTCCGCTACATCCGGACATTACACTGACTATCTAAAATGTGACAAAGGCTGGACACTTTGTAATGATGCCCAGTTGGTTTTCAAACAACATTTGCCTAGTGAATTACCAAATTCTTACCTAATATTTTTAAAGCCAAAGTTTTAGGAAGATAATTCAGCTTCTGAGGAACTTATTATTATAATTTATTAGGATTACCATTGGACAATTTACATAAAAAACAGTGCAAAAATACCATTTGGCCTCAAGGAAAGGTATATGTTTGAATTATGGACTTTTTCTTACACATTAACTCGGTGTATATTTTAAAGCGACAACATTTATAGTATTTATAAATTTAAGTTATAACATTTTCTTAGCAGTAAGCATTTTATAAATGTGTGATTTGTATTTTCTGGTATTTTACTGAGAATAGATTGTTGTTTTTTATTAAACAATCTTTTTGATTGTTTTTTTTTGCCCGCTGTTATGTGATGAGTACGATTGAAATCACTATTTCTAGTTAAATTCAATATATTCTGAAAACAGCAAAAAAGGCAAACAAATTACTTTGTTTAAATTATGCTATGTTGTTAAAAATGTATTATTACATGTTATAACTATATTTTCTTTTATTTCACAGATCCTAATTCTAAAATAAGCAATGTACCCCAATTTACATTGCAAAAACATCTGAAAAAAATGTGTACCATTTTTTATTTCTATTAGTGTGAAGGTAAGTTTAACTAAGTATTAATATGCACAATGGGCAGATCTGCAAGAAGCAACAAAGTTTGAATGCGTTTTTTCAATACACCTTGTTTATACCTATGTAGTTTTGGAATGTCCCTGTCAGAGGGTATCATGTGACCTGCAAAAAAACAGATTTGAGTGGTTCATAATATTTCCCATTGTACCTATTGAAGGACCGCAATGATTTCAATCATTCTTCTTTGAGCATCTTTGCAGGCAAAACTCTGTGCTTACCTCCTATCATTCACAAGCAATTTTCCACACAGAAATATGTCACTGTCATAGTTATAGCGCAAGACACTCTTTCATATTTACAAAGAGAGGAAAAGGCACTCTGTGTACCTTTTCTTCTCCATGTAAATGCAACCTCATCATACACACCACTTTGCGTTGAAAGGGCGGTCTATAAGTGTTGCTGTGTGTGATTGCACAAAATACTCATAGAACAAGACACATCTCCAAATATATCAAAATTCATAAATCTGGACATGTGTGTGAATGCTGCACCATTCTCCAATTGGTGTAGCAAGGCACAACAAGGAGAATCGTTCAGTGATGTCATGAGTGATGTCACTGACCCTGTCATGAGTGATGTAATATGTGACATCATCAGCAGTGGATTGCGGGCGCGTGAGTTATAGTTAGCTGAAATAACTATAACGGGGGAATTTCAATGGTGTTGTACGAGGGAAATGTCCAGATAACTATAACGCCCCTGAAACCTATGGTTTTTTCAGTGAATTTCTATGGTTTTTTAAATGCTAATTCCGAACTATAACGTGCCTGAACCTATGTTTTTTCAGTGAATATACATAGATATATATATATAGATATATAATAACCACAATCCTTGATTGCCGAGCTCACAGCAACAAACAGGTAAGGACCACAGCGTGGAATTTAAAGTGCGGTGCTTTTATTTCAGGAAAACGTGCATTCGATAATTCACAAAGCAAGTGCCCAGCCTGACGCGTTTCAACCGCATTTCCACAGTCTTGCTCACATGACGCGCTGGACCAATAGAAACCTTTAAATAGCGACGTGATAATTTGCATTAGCACCATAGCCACATCCTTCTCAGCAATAGAAATAGACAACATACTGATTAGGAGTCACTTCAAAATTAAGTTCTACCTCTCTGCAGTATTCAAAAAATATTTAAACATAACAAATGTGATAAATAGATTTGATAAATCAAACGGAAAAGGGGATTCTTCCTATTCACAGATTCTTACTTAAACCACATTCATTATTAATAAACTATTATATACATAGTGCAAGTTGTTGCCAAGTGACCATACAAGTGTATTCACCTAGACAGAATGCAGTTAAAATGCATGTGTGCTGGAAAATTAATACTATCCTTTTTCAATATTTTTCAATCGCTATTGCTCTGAGATAAAGTGCAAGTGCAAGAAACAATGTGCAAAAGTGTGCTATAATATCAACAATAACTCTTGATTGTTTATCACAAATAAATTCAAAACATACAAAGGCAGACCAAATTCATATAAATATAAAGTGCGAGTGCACTGTAATCGTATAACTGAGCGCTGAATTTATGTTGTAAACGGTATATATGTATTGCATAGTTGTAATTCACATTGTCATAAAGTGCAAGTGCATTATACATAATGATTAGTGCACAACTAACAGACGTCGTCATCTATGATTAGAAGCCTCCAGAGTACACCATACAGCTGATTCAAGGAGCTAAAAACCAGTAAAAAACCCTCTTAAAATCCAGGTAAAAACTAAGTTCAAATGGAGCTAAAACCTAGTAAAAAGCCATCTTAAAACCATACAGCACAGAATATAATAGAGGACACTAAGAAACCAATCTATAAAAAGATAGGCAGGTCTACCCCTGTGTTAAGACCATTAGGCATCTTAGTGTCTAGCTGCATGATAAATTCCGATTCTAGCTGCCTTAGTGTTTTCTCTTGATTACCACTCCTGATAGATTTCAGTATTGAACCTATAACATAGTAACTGAGATCATTCAGAATATTATTGTGAACCAGTTAGAGGTGGCGCGACACTGGATAGTTGGGATCTGAGTTAACTACTACTCGTAAATGCTGGAGTATTCTATTAAAAACTTGCAGTTTGGTACTCTCAACAAAGTAAACGACAAGTACATTCCAATATATAAACTGCAAAATCAGTCCTACATGTGAAATGACCTTAATGGGTTTGGAATCAAAGGCAGTAGTGTACTCAGTGGTGTTCTTGCCAAATTTGCAAGCTCGGCACGAGCTGCACTTAAAAAATTCTGACCGTGTGGACAACCATATACTGGAGACAGTTACCTCTGGGCTAGTTTTAACCAGAGCATCTCTCATCGATAGTTCTCTCCTAAATATTAAGGAAGGGAGCTCTGGCAGTATTTGTCAAATAGTAATGTCAGACAATACTATAGGCCAGTTTTTATAGAGGATCTTACGTACTTGTCTCTCTTGTTGACTATAAGTAGTTATTAGTCTGACTGTGTTCATAACTTCAAAGGTGTTTTGGTGGGTGGTAGTTGGAATAGGGGGTGTACTCCTAGTAGTAACGGTAAGACACTCATCCCTAGTGTTTCTACTCATCCCTATTGGCTCTACTCAAAGCGACGTGCAACTCTTTGGTTTTGTAACCTCTGGCACTAAACCGATGGAAAGCTTCTAGTTGGCAAATATTTAAATCAACATCAGAACTGCATATCCACCAGATTCTTAAAAACTCCACATAAGGAATACTCCGTATTAGATGCTTTGGGTGGGAGATACTTGCATGGAGTACTGAGTTTATGGCAGTCTTTTTCCTATGAAGTCTGGTGTGGATGGAGTTACCCTCAATGTATAACTCTACATCTAAGAACTGCACCCTCACATCACTCATATCCGCTGTAAATTGTAGATTCAGTGTGTTAATGTTTATGGTCTCCACAAAATGTCTAGCTGAATCCATTGAACCTTTCCAAATTAAACAGACATAATCAATAAATCTCCACCAATGGAGAACATGTTCATCAAATACAGCTTTGTGGGTGGTCCTGAGGACATGTTCCTCCCACCAGCCAACATGTAGACAAACATAGCTGAGTGAGAAGCATGCCCCCATCGCCACGCTACACAACTGCTGGTAGACCTCCTTGCTGAACATAAAATAGTTATTAGTAAGGCAAATTTCAATCATCCTCAAAATCATTTTGTTGTGTTTACATAAGTGCATACTGCGTTTGCCCAAAACATGTCATACTGCTTCAATGCCATCAGAATGGAGAATACTGGTATATAATGAGCAAATATCCATTACTATCAAGAGACAGTTATCTTCCCATTTTACCACCTGAAGTTTTGATAAAAAGTGACCTGTGTCTCTGATAAAAGAAGGGAGAAGCTCAACAAACTCATGTAAAAAGTAATGAACATATTTAGACTTTGGTTGTAAAATACTTTTTTGAGCTGAAATAATCGGCCTCCCTGGCACTGGAGTTATATTTTTATGGACCTTGGGTATAAAGTACAATACCGGTGTTATTGGAATATCGTTTTTTAAAAAGCAGAATTCATTCGTTGTTAGCAAGCCCATGCATTTCCACTGGGCCAACTCTTTAAACACAACGTCCTTAACTTGCCTAAGTTCATTAAGGTAGTTTTTCTGTAGCAGTCCGCATCATTTAAGTGGTGAAAGGCTTCTTCCATATAGAGAGTCCTTGACCACAGCACTATGTTGCCCCCTTTGTCTGCCTTGTTGATAATTAGATCAGAATTATCTTGCCCCTTTTATGCAGCTTTTAACCTTTCTAGTTCAGTTTTTAGATTTTTCTATTTTTTACTTGTTAGGTCAGGCTGGAGACAGCAAAAGCTGTCTTCCAGAGCTGATATCAATAAACAATACAGAGAGAGAGGCAACAAGTCAGCCCCACCCAACCACTGCTAATTCAAATTTATCAGCCTGCATTAAAATTAAGTAATTGAGTGTTATATCTCTTAGTTTTGCTAGACAGAAATGTTCTTCTTTGGCATCCTGCCATTTCATTGATGGGGCAGATGTATGAGGTTGCACACTTTTTCAAGGATTGAATTGCAACGGTTGTATGACTTCAGCACGCATACATTTACAACACATACCTTTAACACGCATCAATCAAAACACGTTGCCATTGGCACGCAAATCTTTACCACGCATATACTTTTAACATGCGTGCTTTTGAAATGCAAATTAAGTATATGTGGGATAAGTGAAACCTGAAAAAAAAAAAATATATATATATTTTTTTTTTTTCACTGAAAAAATCATAGGTTTCAGGGACGTTATAGTTAAAAATTATAATTTAAAAAACCTTAGAAATTCACTGAAAAAAACACAGGTTTCAGGGATGTTATAGTTAGTTGGACATTTCACTCATACAAAATGAGAGACATTTGGCCGTCATAGTTAGTTGAGCTAACTATAACTCGCGCCCCCACAATGCACTGCTGATGACTTCACATATTACATCATTCATGACATGGTCAGTGGCATCACTGATGACATCACTGATGACATCTCAAATGACATCACCGATGACATCACTGATGACATCATCCATGTGATAATCTGATGGAGCTCCTCACACCCTAATATAACCTTTGACACACCCACTCTGAAACCTGTGGTTTTTTTCAGTGAATTTCTAAGGGCTTTTAAATGCTAATTTCTAACTATAACGTCCCTGAAACCTATGGTTTTTTTCAGTGAATATCAAAGGTTTTTTAAATGAAAATTTTGAACGATGCCTACAGAGGTAGGTCATGTGCAGAAACAGGAAGAAAGGCTCAGAAAGAAGCAAGAGAAATGCAGTAAGAGGCAACAGAAGTCTAGAAAGACGAAGAAAGGTGCAGAAAGAAGCAAGAGATGTACACAAAGAAGCAACAGAGGTGCAGAAAGATGGAAGAGATGTGCAGAAACAAGCATGAAAGGTGCAGAAACAGGAAACAGGGGTACAAAAAGAGACAAGAGAGGTGCAGAAAGAGAAAAGAGTTGTGCAGAAAGAGGCAAGAGATCTGCAGAAAAAGCAGCAGAGATGCTGAAAAAGGCAAGTGAGGTGCATAAAGAGGCAAGAGATCTGCAGAAAAAAGCAACAGAGGTGCTGAAAGAGGCAAGAGAGGTGCAGAAAGAAGCAAGAGAGTTGCACGAAGAGGGAATAGGGGTACAGAAAGAGGCAACGGGGTTACAGAAATAAGCAAGTGAGGTGCAGAAAGTGGCAAGAGGTGTAGAAAGAGGTAAGAGGTGCAGAAAGAGGCAAGAGAATTGCAGAAAGAGTCAAGAGAATTGCTGAAAGAAGCAACAGAGGTGTAGAAAGAAGCAAGAGAAGTGCAGAAAGAGGCTAGTGGGATACAGAAACAGGCAAGAAAGGTACAGAAAGAGGGAAGACGGATGTAGAAAGAGGCAACAGGGGTTCAGAAAAAAGCAAGAGAGGTATAGAAAGAAGCATGGGAAGTGCAGAATGAAGCAACAGGGGTACAGGAAGAGTCAAGAGAAGTGCAGAAAGAAGCAACAGAGGTGCAGAAAGAAGCAAGAGAACTGCAGAAAGAGGCAAGAGAGTTGTAGAAACAGGCAAAAGAGGTACAGAAAAAGGGAACAGAGGTGCAGACAGATGCAAGAGAGGTACAAAATAGGTAAAAGGGGTGCAGAAAGAGGCAAGAGGGGTGCATACATTTGCAAGAGAGGTGCAGAAAGAAGCAAGAGAGTTGCAGAAACAGGCAAAAGGGAATGGTGTGCAGAAAGAGGCAAGTGAGGTACAGCAAGAAGCAAGATAAGTGCAGAAAGAAGAAACAGAGATGCATAAAGAGGCAGAAAATGTGCCGAAAGACATAGGAGGGGTACAGAAAAAGGCAAGAGAGGTGCTGAAAGAGGGAAGAAGGGTACAGAAGGAGACAAGAGGGTACAGAAAGAAGCAAATGAGGTACAGAAAGAGGTAACAGACATGCAGAAAGAGGCAAGAGATATGCAGAATGTAGAAGACATTTGCAGAAAGAGGCAAGAGAAGGGCAGAAAGAAGCATCAGAAATGCAGAAAGAGGCAAGAGAGGCGCAGAAGGAAGCATGAGTAGCTTGCACACCATTAGTACCAATTTAACACCCACATTTAGCAATAAGTAAGAGGTGACCATTCTAGGTTTGCAA
Source organism: Triturus cristatus (assembly GCF_964204655.1). Classification (NCBI taxonomy): domain Eukaryota; kingdom Metazoa; phylum Chordata; class Amphibia; order Caudata; family Salamandridae; genus Triturus; species Triturus cristatus. Next base: position 276,725,943 of record NC_140580.1, on the reverse strand, counting down.
CACACTGTAACACTTGTCGCTGCAGTTTTGGTAACATTTGAGCTGTTTGAACTAGAAAGAAGGCGTTTTTTGTTCAAATCTACAGATAAGGGAGCAGATGATGAATTACGTGGCAAATACGGAAAATGTATATTTGTGCGAAAGTCGGTGCAGCCAAACAGTCGCGTGATTCCAGTGGCCCTGCTCATACCTCTGATTAGGTCCAGAAGTGCTCCTCAGTGATTCCTTTTTTTTGTCTCATTGAGTTCATAGTTGAGATTCTATGGAAACGAGGCAGACTAAACCTGACATTATCACTCCACAACACAGACTACCATACCACATAATTACTCTCCATAACACATAATCCCACTCTACATAATTGATATAAAATAAATACCACATACTTTCCATTCACATAATTTCACTGCACAACTTACCACATAATTCCACTACACACAATGTGGTGGAGAAAGGGTGTTGGGCCTCTGACCAGCGCTCAGGAATTCCTCTGCATAGGACTTACAGTAGGCACCAGGAGACCTTCTTAGCCTCCAAAGTCCCTCATTAGTAAATTGGACTTCTTCACCCATCCCGTAGTCTGCCAGGTGGAGTGTTTGCAGAGTGGTGAAGAAAGGGGGGCATGGCCTCCATAGACATCTTAGCAATCCCACTGTGTGGAACTTACTGGCGGTAACAAGAGGGGTAGTTGGCCCCTAAGGACATCCTTGGGGGCCAACTACTCCTCCTATTACCTCCAGGAAGTCCCACACAGCAGAATTGCTAATTTGTCATAGCATGCCACGTCCCCTTTCCCCACCACTCTGCAAGCGCACTTCCTGGAGCACACTTGGATGGGGACTGAAGTCCCCTTGACTGCTGGGGGTCCTTTAGGGGCCAACTAGCCTACATGTTACCTCCAGTAAGCCCCACACAGTCGGAATACTGAGAGGTGGACAAAGGCCACGCCCCCTTCCCCACCACTCTGCCAACACACCTCCTGGTGCGTTCTATGTTGGGGCATTAAGTCCCCTTCATTCCTGAGGGTCCCTGGGGGCCAACTAGCCCACCAGGTACCTCCAGTAAGCGCCACACCCCTAGATTACTGAGAGTGGTCAGAGGCCATGCCTCCTTTTTACATCACTCTGCAAATGCAGCTCCTGGCGCACTGCTGCTCGGGGGATGAAGTCCACTTGTGTCCTTAGGTCCTCAGGACACAAGAGGACCTCATCGCCCTACCACCAGTGTGCCAAGAGGTGTGTTTGCAGAGTGGTGTAAAAAGGGGCATGGCCTCGGACTACCTCTCTCCAACGCAGCTCTGTGGCACATACTGGAGGTATCTGGTGGACTAGTTGGCCTCCAGGGACCCACAGTATTCAAGGGGAATTAATTTCCCAACTTACAACGCACCAGGGGGTGCATTTGAAGAGTGGTGCAGGGAGGGGGCGGGGCCTCTGGGGAAATCCTGGCTTTTTTTTTTTTTTAAATGTTTTTCGAAGTGGACCTGTGTGCCCCCCTTCTTTTACCGTGTTGTTTGAAAAGACAAGGGAACCCAAGAGGCAATTGGTCAGGGACCTTGGGTAAGTATTTTATGAAAGACAGGGGTCCCTAGACAGTCTAGGATTGTATGAAAAAATAATAAATACAGGCTAAATAGCAACTATATTCTTTGTCCAGCGGACAGGGTTTTTTAATCTCAAGATATTTATATGGCATAGAATACATACACAAAATACAAGTGGGACACATCCAGCGTCTAACTAACATACAAAAACAAAAACAACTAAATAAAAAGGGAGTTCAGGCAAAGAGAAACGTATCTGTGTAATATCAATTAAAGCAGATTGAAGTGACGTAAACACCATTGCACATTTTAAATTCCACAGTATATTAATTTGCATATGATGTAATCAAAGTCGACGATGTTTCGATCCCTAATAGATATGTAACGGGACCATCATCAGGACTTATTACTAATACATGCCTGTATACATTTGGCTAATTACTAAATAGTGTTTGCCAGAGTATTTACAGTGTATTCATATCCTTTTGCAAAAACCATAGAATTAGGGGAGATAAAATAAGGGGTTAGAGGGAGAGAAAAAGGAAAAAACAAACATTTAATTTGGGCAATAAGTAGGCCACACACACTGTGATGTAAAACCTAAAAGAAGGCATTATTCTTCAGAAAATTGTTTAAAACATCGAGTATAAGAGGATGAATTAAACCAGTTAACCAAATTAAGATCAAGGATTTAACAGTTTAGATAAAAGGTAAATGAGGCCAGTCGGGGAGACATTGTGCGAAGGTATGAAGCCAAAAGCGCGACGGTGCGTGCGGAGGAACAATTTGTCGTCAACATAAGCATAGAAGACTGAATTGCTTGTAACCATCAGTCGATGTGCGCAGAAAAGACCGTTCTGTGAAAGGTGAGCCTTCAGTTGATAAGTCATCATTAGCATAGAAGACAGATTTGCTTACAATCATACGTCAATGTGCACAGATTAAAGGATCGTTCTGTGAGAGGTAAACATTCAGTTGAGAGGATAGGGCGGGCCATGTCGCAAGAAATGGCAAAAGTAGCGGCTATGCTTATAATCATACGTCAATGTGCGCAGATTAAAGATCGTTCTGTGAAAGGTAAAAATTCAGTAGAAAGGATAGGGCGGGCTAGGTCGCAAGGAATGGCAAAAGTAGCGACTGTGCTTATGGAGAAGCAATTACTGTGTGAAGACAATTCATAAATGCTTACAATCATTGTGTGTAGACAACTGTTTGACAATCCCTGGTTGCCAGTAAAGAGAAGAGTGCTGGCGGCTCAGGATTAGCTAAAATTAGAGAGAGTATAGTTGAGAATCGGTGCCAAGTAAGAGAGTGCTGAATGGTGGGGAGAAGGGATTTAGGCTTACCGAGAGGTTCAATTGGAGCCGGGGCGGGCACCGGGATGAAGGGAGATTGTGCTCAAAGGTATCTGGGGAATAAGATATAATGGAGTGAGAACTAGAACCCAAAAAGCAAGGGTGTATGGGAGGGGCGGGGTAAGTGCACTGGAGACGACTTACCCGGTCGAAGTAATCATAAACCATGCCAGGTGAAGCCAATACGTGAATTATCTGTAAGGGAGGAACGGCAAATAAGGACCAAGCTAATGCGAGGCGGGCAATGCGTAGGGAGCGCGGTTGCAGTAAAACTTACTTAGAAGTATGTCCAAGGCTCGATGACCTGGCGCCAGGGGAGTATGTCCAAGGCTCGATGACCTGGAGCCAGGGACCCGAGGCAGTACTCGTGGTGTAACAAGTCCATAATGTGAGTGCATATATAATTAAGGTGAGAAGTCATGTGATAGGAATCACGTGACTGGAATTGGGGGGCGGCCATATTGGTAAGGGCAATCCTGCCCTAAGGGGATGGAAATCCATGGGGAGGTCACAAAGCGGGGCTATCTTAGTGTGAATGAAAATAGTGAGTGAAGAATGGTGAAAACGGCGGCCATCTTGGTATGAAGGAAGTAAACAGAGTTAAGATGAGAAGTGGAAATGAGAATAATAATAAGAGACATTTAAGGATAACAGCATATATACATATTTGGCAAAATATTCCGGAGATTTAAGTGCAGAAACCTCTCACAATTTACAGAGGATGTTTTATCAAAGAGCAATAAACATTAAATTTGAATGACAGTAGGGAGGTTCAGTCCTCAAGTCTGTTCAACCCATCGTGGATACTATTAGTTTTCAGTATCCATCTGAGTTCTTCCTTATTCAACAGCTGGTGAATGTCACCCCCTCTTGCTGGTAATTTTCTATCCATTTCAGAGTGTCCGGTCTTGATAAAGTGGTCAACAAGTGGTGCGTTAGGGGTTCTGCACCGTATCCTGCTGCAGTGCTGGCAAATCCTAACACGGGCTTTCTGTGTGGTTTGTCCAACATAAATTTTATTGCAGGGATAGAAAATAGCGTATATAATGTTACATGTATTACAGTTGGTAAAATATTTTCTCTCAAACTTAACTTGGTTGAACACAAATTATTTTCCTTCAACAGTAGTCTCACATGTAATTCAGTCTCCACATTTTGCATGGCCCGTAAGGGGCGTTAGCCCCCACAGATCATTTATGGTGTTTCTGGTTTCAGTGGTTGGTAGTGCTGCCCGTAACAAATGATCTTTTACATTTTTAGCTTTCTTAAAAGCGAAGAGGGGTCGTTCAAGTCTTAATTCCCCTGCATTAATCACTTGCCAATGTTTTATAATGCTCTTTCTTATGGCATGTGAGACAGGTGAAAAAGTGGTAACACAGACCAGCCGGTTCTGCGTCTTTTTGGGCTTAGGTTCCAAAAGTCAGTCTCTAGGGCAATACCAAGCCCTTTTGAGGGAATTTTTAACAAGTTTACGTGGGTAACCTTGATTGCAAAGTTTGTTACTTAAGGTTTTAGGTTCAGTGAAATAGTCTTCCTTGCGATAACAGTTTCTCCTTATACGGAGAAATTGGGAATAAGGGAGTGAATCCCGGAGGGCGCGGGGGTGATGGCTGTCAAAGCTGAGTAGTGTATTGCGTTCAGTGGGTTTACGGTACAGGCTAGTTATTAGTCTACCTTCATCATGCTGTATTTTTAAGTCAAGAAAGGCTAGGGTTTCTTTATCTTTTGAGAGAGTGAATGAAAGGCCACTACAATTATTATTGAGCAAGTGGAGGAAATGCATCATGGATTCATGGCATCCACGCCAAATCATTAATATATCGTCTATATAACGCTTCCACAGGGCATTGCCACTGTAGAAGGGGTTGGTGGGAGTGAGAATGCGACCCGTTTCAAAGTCATCCATGTATAGAATGGCTAGATTGGGAGCGAAAACTGCTCCCATGGAAGTACCTCTAACTTGTCCGTAGTACTGTTCATTAAAGAGAAAAAAGTGTTTTGTTAGGCAGATCTCTAAAAGTTGTAAAATGAAAAGAGTGGGGACAGCATGTGGCCGTGGGCGCGTATTCAGAACTTTCTCAATGACCAACATCGAATCAACTTGAGGGATATTAGTATAGAGTGACTCCACATCCAACGTGCAAAGTGTGTCGGATGTGGGGTCAAACGGGTGCTCTTCGATTACATTTATCATCGCCATACTATTGCGTATGTAGCAATCAGTTTCGGGTATGAAGTCTTTAAAAATATGATCAACATACTGGCCCAATGGTTCCAGGATTGATCCACAACCTGAAACTATTGGGCGGCCAGGAGGGGTTTCTGAATTTTTGTGGATTTTGGGCAAGGTGTATATTACTGGTGTCCTAGGTGATTTGGTATTTAAGAACAAATGTTCTTTCTTACTGAGAAAGCCAGCTTCTAGGCCTTTATTAGTGACCTGGATGATCAATTTCTGTATTTCTTTAGTGGGGTTAGTTGGTAGTCTGCAGTAGTGATCAGTGTTATTCAGTTGTCTTAGAATTTCATTTTTGTATTTTTCTGTTTCTTGCAAGACAATCCCACCCCCCTTGTCTGCGGGTTTGATGACAAGGGAGGTGTTTGTCTCAAGGGCAGCTAGTACATTTTTCTCATCTAGCGAGATGTTATAGGGTATGAAAGTTCTATGATTTTCCATTTCAGTGACATCCTTGGGAACCAATTTTTCAAAGGTCAAGATTTCTCCTGGGACCATGTTGGCTGATGGTAAAAAAGTGGATGGGGACCTAAGTGGGGTATTGGTGTTAGTAGTGGGTGTAGGGTTGAGGAGAAAGTAGCTATGCAGTCATATTTTACGGAAAAACCGAAGGATTTCCGTTTGAATGTTAAGAAAATTGGGGCGAACAGTGGGTACAAAAGACTTTTGGGGGTACGAAATTGCTTGTTCGTATATCGAAAGATGATTCGTTAGATTAAAATAGTGAGCATGGTGTTGGGTGTAGTATCGGTTACCATTGGTAGTGTTGGCGGCGTGTGTAGTGCTCGCCCAGGGGATTGGGCCATCGCTGCTGTTGTCTTCCTCTTCCTCTCTTGGGTGGTTCCCCTCGGCCACGGCCTAAAAAGGTATCCTATTTGAAGTACTGGGGCCATCGCCTTGGTCTGAGCTATCAGAGGATTCAGCAGAGGTATCTGAGAATCCAACCAGGGTTTGTCGTTTATTAAATCGACCCCACGGTCTTTGATTCTGAGGGGCACTATATGACCTATTTGTGTAGTAATCTTATGCCAAATAGGGATATGCCCGTTCTAGTGTGAAGGCTTTAATGTCCTTCCTTACTTTGTTTGATTTTTTATTTTGCTCCAATCTGTGAAATTCATCTACGGTCTTTTGTACTTCCTCTAAAAGTTTATTTCCTTCACCAGTAGGTGTGTTGTCTTTTATCTGTTTCTCTAGGTCAGTTATTTCGGTGGTCAATTTTTTAAGCTCTTCGGTTGCTATGTCTTTACCTAGCACCATCCAATGTCTTGAACATGTGGTACTGATATAGCTAAATCCTGTGGTATATTTGGGGTTATCTGTGAACGCTCCGGGAATATTCCGCACGTGTAGTCCTACCGGAATAATATTCGGCTTTAAATATTCTGTCAGTAAACGAATCATTAGCTGTAAACGTACATATTTCTGTTTACTCTTCTCTAATTGTTCACCTAGGGATATACTCTGATCCCCTGGCGTGTCAATGGATTCTCAGAGTAGAGAGGGACCTTCTAGAATCTTCTTAATATAGTCATCGGAGTAAAGAGGGGTGTGGTCAGACATGCCCAACAGGTCAGAAAAATTAGTGTGAGAATAAAAGGTCAGAGATCAAAGGTGAATTGGACAGAGAACTTATCCACTTGCTGAGAAGTGGTAGGGGAGCAGTTCACTTGCAATCTACTGATTGCGCTACAAAATGTTTGAAAAGACAAGGGAACCCAAGAGGCAATTGATCAGGGATCTTGGGTAAGTATTTTATAAAAGACAGGGGTCCCTAGACAGTCTAGGATTGTATGAAAAAATAATAAATACAGGCTAAATAGCAGCTATATTCTTTGTCCAGCCGGACAGGGTTTTTTAATCTCAAGATATTTATATGGCATAGAATACATACACAAAGTACAAGTGGGACACATCCAGCGTCCAACTAACATACAAAAACAAAAACAACTAAATAAAAAGGGAGTTCAGGCAAAGAGAAACATATCTGCGTAATATCAATTAAAGCAGATTTAAGTGACATAAACACCATTGCACATTTTAAATTCCACAGTGTATTAATTTGCATATGATGTAAAGGAAGTCGATGATGTTTCGATCCCTAACAGAAATGTAACGAGACCATCATCAGGACTTAGTACTTACACATGCCTGTATACATTTGGCTAATTACTAAATAGTGTTTGCCAGAGTATTTAGAGTGTATTCATATCCTTTTGCGAAAACCATAGAATTAGGGGAGAGAAAATAAGGGGTTAGAGGGAGAGAAAAAGGAAAAAACAAACATTTAATTTGGGCAATGAATAGGCCACACACACTGTGATGTAAAACTTAAAAGAAGGCATTATTCTTCAGAAAATTGTTTAAAACATCGAGTATAGGAGGATGAATTAAACCAGTCAACCAAATTAAGATCAAGGATTTAACAGTTTAGAGAAAAGTTAAATGAGGCCAGTCGGGGAGACATACAATGCATTAGCTTGGTCCTTATTTGCTGTTCCTCCCTTACAGATAATTCACGTATTGGCTTCACCTGGCATATATATACACGCCAAGGTGTATTGAAGAATGATTGGCTGTATATGTGTCTGAATGGATGATTTAGTGGATGTGTGACTGACTGTATGAGTGAGTGATTAAACGTATTTTAGTGAATGCATGGGTGAATGACTAATATGTGTGAATGTCTGTATCAGTCTGTCAGTTGATGTGTAAGTGGCTGCATGGGTTGATGAATAGTTACATGAATCTCTATATGGGTTAATGATTGGCTGTCTGAGTTCCTGTATGGGTGTCTGAGTGTCTGAGTAGGGGAGTGTGCGACTCCCTACATGGATGTGTGAGTAGATGATTCACTGGTTGTTTGGATTCATGAGTGCGTCTGCGAGGGGCTGTATGATTGAGTGTGCGTATGGCTGTGTTGGTGAGTGAATGGATGTCTCAGTGGTATATGTGTGAGTAACTACATATGTGAAAGGCAGAATATGTGAGTGTTGGAGTATATAAGTGACAATATACGAGAGTGAGTGATTGTGAGAGTGGCTGTATGGATGAGTGTGTGCTTGTGTCAGTAACTGTAGAAGAGAGTAAGTATGTGTTACTATTCTTATGAGTAAGTGCGGTGTTGTGTGTATAACTGTATAAGTGAGTAAATGGCAGTGTGATTGATTCTTTGGATGACTGACTCAGTGTGTGAGTAATAACCCTGGGAGTAGGACTACGTTACGCTCACGTAGTTTGCGCAACTACGTGCACGTAGCACAGTGCAAAAACGCGTAGCGTAGCGTCCTTTTTTTGCTTGCCCGCGGCCCTCATTGTTAAGTTGGCGACCGTGAGCGAGCAAAAAACCATCCCGGCGAGACTTTTTCCTCGTTCGCGATCATTAACATCAAGTTGCCGATCGCGAGCGTGGAAAATAAACCTCCTGGCAAGATTCTCAACGCGGGGAGGTCAGGTTTCTCATTGCGAGTGGTCGTGTATGCTCGTGACCGCTCGCGATGAGAAACTACCAGTCTGCATTGAGAAAGCTGCCGCTCGAGTACAAATCTACTCGAGCGGCAGAAAACAACCACTTGCACTGTGCAAGATGCGGTTTGCAATGATTGCACAGTGCGGACAAGCATTCGGCACTGTGCAATCAGTGCAAACAGCATTTTGCACAGTGCACTACGCACTTCGCATAGCAACGCGTAGCTTGCATAGTGCGAAGTGCACTTCGCGTAGCTACGCGTAGTGCTACTACGCAAACTACACCCAGGGTTAGTGAGTAATTCTATGGGTGAGTGATGGTGTGTGAGTGTCTGTATGGGTGTGTGATTGCATATATCTGTGGCTGTATTGGTGAGTGACTATATGTATAAGCAACTGCATGGGTGAGTGAGTGGATGTGTGTGTAGAGCTATGAATCAGTGAGTGGGTATGTACAAACTGGTATTGGCGTGCGTATGGTTTCAAAAATGATAGTATGCATTTCAGAGTGGGTGTATGAAAGGTTATATTAGGGTGTTAGGAGGTGCATCAGATATTAAGTGGATGATGTCATCAGTGATTTAATCGGTGATGTCATTTGAGATGTCATCAGTGATTTCATCAGTGACGTCACTGACCATGCCAGTGATGTAATATGTGATGTCATCAGCAGTGCATTGTGGGGGCATGAGCTATAATCAGCTCCGCTAACTATAACGGCTGAATTTCTCTAGTTTTGTATGAGTAAAATGTCAGCCTAACTATAGCGTTCCTGAAACCTATGTTTTTTTCAGTGAATTTCTAAGGTTTTTTAAATGCTAATTCCTAACTATAACACCCTTGAAATCTCAGTTTTTTTTTGTGAAAATATATATACAAGACCAGAAAGCCATGGGGGTGGCAACGCCCACTCAGGGGGGGGAAATAAGACTGAATGTTGCCAAAATTGCAGTGCCTTTGAGTTTGCAAGTCGACGCCTCTGAGGAAGTGTTAAAACACAAAACGCGTCAGGCTTTGGACAATTATTCCTGTGCTGTTCCAGCCGAAATCCTCGCAGCATCCTTCAATAAATGATGGTTTGACAAAAAACATACCTGTCGTGCGGCTTTCTCCTCAACAGGCAAACTTTCTGGATGTTAGTGGCCCCGCCTGAGCCACGGGGAATGCTCCGATGCAGTTTACATTCCTGCAGCGACGCCAATCGATGCTGCTGCTTTAGGAGCAGGTGCCTGTTGTTGATGGGCAAGAGTGCAGCGGGGACTTGAGGCTGACACCACAACCCACTGTGGTTTTATCATTATTTTCAATTTTGCACCAACGGCATGTCAGCTCACTGAAGCAAGAAACGGTATTACCAAGACCAGAAAGCCACGGGGGTGGCAACGCCCACTCAGGGCGGGGAAATAAGACTGAATGTTGCCAATATTGCCGTGCCTTTGAGTTTGCAAGTCGACGCCTCTGAGGAAGTGTTAAAACACAAAACGCGTCAGGCTTTGGACAATTATTCCTGTACTGTTCCAGCCGAAATCCTCGCAGCATCCTTCAATAAATGATGGTTTGGCAAAAAACATACCTGTAGTGCGGCTTTCTCCTCAACAGGCAAACTTTGTTCTGGATATATATATATATATATATATATATATATATATATATATATATATATATATATATATATATATTTATATATATATTTTTTTTATAAGCAAAGGACGCCGCACTCTGGAATCTTGAGATGTGCACCTGGTGCGACAGAATGGCTCTGTAATGAATTGCACATCTCAAGATTCCAGAGTGTGGTGCCCTTTGTTTTAAAAGTTTACTATGGCCATTGGTTCGGCCCAATGCCTGCACCCGCTGTTGCGCGCACCAGCAGGAACCACATTGAAGGAAATATATATATATATATATATATATATCTATATATATATATATATATATAACCTACTGGCGGACGCCAGTAGGTAGTTATAGTTAGGATCTATTTTCCATAGGAAATACGCAAAATTCTATTCCCAATAAGTCTGGCGCTGGTTGACGAATCTTCGCGAAATTTGCCAAACTTTTGGCCAGCTCCGGTCCACTTCTATCCTGAAAGTTTCGTGGTGATTCGTCAAGCGAGGGCAGAGAAAAAAGGGGGGGTCCCAAAACACGTTTTCCCATGCAATTTCCCATAGGACCTGTTGACGCAGCTACAGCCCGAACTGCTGAACGGGATTACACCAAATTTGTCAAAGAGGTAGTCCTCAGTTAAGACTCGTGTCTTTTGCATAAATGGTGTAAATCCGTTCAGTTGTTCCTGAGAAAATTAGAGTTAAAAGTATAGATATATCTATGGCCTTGGAGGATCCGCGCACCCTATGCGCACCCTGAGCGCACCCTCTGCGAACCGAGCGAGCACCCTCCCGATCACGCGCTGAATGCTAATTGACTGTCAAGTGTCTGTCTACATTCAAATCCAGGAACTGTTGGCAGCCATTTTGTGCCTCGGTAGAAGCGAGGCTGATTAAGTAAGGGAAATAAGTGTGTGACCATTGTATGAGAAGCATTTGGTAACATCATGTATTTGCTGACAGATAACTGTTTTTAAACCTGTCATGTTGTGAAGTTTTAGTAGTATTAGAAGCCAGTCATTGGTTATGCATTCATAAAATAAGTCAGGCTTTGACAATAAAGTGCAGTTGTGAAATGTGTAGATTGTGTGCAGTCTTACCCCTTCCACAGTAGTGAATGAGTTTTGGTAAACTCATAGGGATAGTGTTGATTGGCTAGAATTACACTGTGAGTCTGTGTGCATTTGGGTAAGCATTGTGAGAGAAGCATTTGGTAACATCATGTATTTGCTGACAGATAACTGTTTTAAAACCTGCCATGTTGTCAACTTTTAGTAGCATTGGAAGCCAGTCATTGCTTATGCATTGATAAAATGAGTCAGGCTTTGACACTAAAGTGCAGTACTGAAATATGTAGATTGTGTGCAGTTCCCTTACTCCTTCCAGAGTAGTGAATGAGTTTTGGTAAAGTCCAAGGGATAGTGTTGCTTGTGTAGAATCACACTGTGAGTCTGGGTGCATTTGGGAATCATTGTGAGAGAAGCATTTGGGTACTTCATATCTTTGCATACACATAACTGCTTAAAAACCTTTCCTGTTCTCAAGTTTTGGTAGAATTAGAAGCTAGTTATTGCTTATGTATTCACCCAGGAGCTCTCCTTGCAATACTGTAAACATTCAGTTAATATCCAAGTAGTAATGGAGTGAGGCAGGCCTTAGCACATGGATTGATTCAATCGCCTATACACTATGTATGCAGTCCTTTAACCATCTACACACTTGTCTTTCACACCTTCAATTCCCCAGTCAATATCCATACACTTCCAGGAAACACCCTGTCACTGCCCTTGTACTACTCTACTGATCCATTCAGCACCATGTACTAATCCATTCACTGCGCCAAAACCCAAACACTTATAAATTCACCCAGGTACTGTCCTTGCAGTACTCTAATCATTCAGTCAGTACCCAAGTACTCATTCAGTGACCAGGCCTTAGCACATGGACTGCTTCAAACCCCTATCCACTATGCACGTAGTCCTCTAACCATTTACACACTTGTCTTTCATACCTTCAATTCCCCAGTCATTATCCATACACTTCCAGCAAACATCTTATCACTCCCCTTGCACTCCTCTAGTGACTCATTCAGCACCATGTACTAATCCATTGACTGCACCAAAACCCAACCATTTATAAATTCACTGAGGCACTCTCCTTGTAGTACTCTAATGATTCAGATAGTACCCAGGTACTTATGTAGTGAACCCGGACTTAGAACATGGACTACTTCAAACGTCTATCCACTATGCATGCTTGCCTCTAATCACCTACACAATTGTCTTTCACACCTTCAATTGCCCAGTCAGTATCTATCTACTCCAATAAACACCCTGTCACTCCCCTTGCACACCTCCAGTGATTCATCCAGCACCATGTACTAATCTATTCACTGCGCCAAAACCCAAAAACTTAAAAGATTCATCCAGGCACTCTCCTTGTAGTACTCTAATGATTCAGTCAGTACTCAGGTATTCATGCAGTGACCCAGGCCTTAGATAATGGACTGCTTCAAATGTCTGTCCAGTATGCATGCAGGCCTCTAGTCACCTACACACTTGTCTTTCACACCTTCAATATCCCTGTCAGTATTTATACAGTTCCCGCAAACACCCTGTCACTCCCCTTACACTTCTCCAGTGACCCATTCAGCACCATGTACTAATCCATTTACTGCGCCAAAAGCCAAACACTTATAAATTCACCGAGGCACTCTCCTTGTAGTTCTCTAATGATTCAGTCAGTACCCAGGTACTTATGTAGTGAACCCGGCTTTAGCACATGGACTACTTCAAATGTCTATCCACTATGCATGCAGGCCTCTAACCACCTACACAATTGTCTTTCACACCTTCATTTGCCCAGTCAGTATCTATATACTCCAATAAACACCCTGTCACTCCCCTTGCACACCTCCAGTGACTCATTCAGCAGCATGTACTAATCTATTCACTGCACCAAAACCCCAAAACTTAAAAGATTTATCCAGGCACTCTCCTTGCAGTACTCTAATGATTCAGCCAGTACCCAGGTACTCATGCAGTGACCCACGCCTTAGCCCATGGAGTGCTTCAAACGTCTGTCCAGTATGCATGCAGGCCTCTAGTCACCTACACACTTGTCTTTCACTTCTTCAATTAACTAGTCCGTATCTATAAACTCCAGTAAACACTCTTTCAGTCCACTTGCACACCTCTACTGACTCATCTGGCACTATGTAGTAATCTAATCACTGCACCAAAACACAAAAACTTAAAAAGATTAACCCAGGCACTCTCCTTGCAGTAGTGTAATGATTCAGTCAGTACCCAGGTAATCATGCAGTGGCTGAGGTCTTAGCTCATGGACTGTTTAAACGTCTATCCACTATGCATGCAGGCCTCTAGTCACCTACACACTTGTCTTTCACTTCTTCAATTAACTAGTCAGTATCTATATACTTCAATAAACACCCTGTCACTCATCTTGCACTCATCCAGTGACTGATCCAGTACCATGTACTAATTTATTCAATGCGCCAAAACCGAAAAACTTAAAAGTTTTACCCAGGCACTCTCCTAGCAGTAGTCTAATGGTTCAGTCAGTTCCCAGGTACTCATGTAGTGAACCATGCATTACCACATGGACTGCTTCAAATGTCTATCCAGTATGCACGCAGGCTTCTAACCTACTAAACACTTGTCTTTAACAGCTTGAATTCCCCAGTCAGTATCCATGTACTTCCAGCAAAAACCCTGTCACTCACCTTGAACTCTTCCAGTGACTTATTCAGCACCATGTAGTAATGCATTCACTGCGCCAAAACTGAGACACTTATAAATTCACCCAGGCACGCTTCTTGCAATAGTCTAATCATTCAGTCAGTACCTAAGTACTAATGGAGTGAGGCAGGCCTTAGCACATGGACTGATTCAAACGTATTTCCACTATGCATGGAGGCCTCTAAGTACCAACACAATTGTCTTTCAGACCTTCAATTTGCCAGTCAGTATCTATAAACTCCAATAAACACTCTGTCACTTCAATTGCACACCTTCACTGACTCATTTGGCACTAAGTACTAATCTATTCACTGCGCCAAAACCCAAAAACTTAAAAAGATTCACCCAGTCACTCTGTTTGTAGTACTCTAATGATTCAGTCAGTACTCCTGGTAGTTTTGCAGTGATCCAACTGTTACTGTTTCAAACATCTATCCACTATGCATGCAGGTCTCTAGCCACCTACAAATTTGTCTTTCACACCTTCAATACCCCAGACAGTATTCATACAGTTCCCGCAAACACCCTGTCACTCCCCTTATACTTCTCCAATGACTTGTACTAATGTATTTATTGCGCCAAAAAACAAATACTTATAAATTCATCCTGGTACTCTCCTTGCAATACTCAACACATTCAGTCAGTATCCAAGTACTATTGGACTGAGACAGGCCTTAACATATGGATTGATTCAAACACGTATTCCACTATGCATGTAGGTCTCTAATCACCTACACACTTGTCTTTCACACCATCAATATCCCAGTCAGTATCCATACACTTCTAGCAAACACCCTGTCACTCACCCAGTGTCTCTCCTTATAGTACTGTAATCGTTCAGTCAGTAAGCATGTAGTCTTTGAATGAGGCAGGCTTTAGGGCATGAACTGCTTCAAAGTAGTATGCACTATGCATGTAGTGTTTTAACCATCGTCACACTTGTGCTTCAGGGCTATAGTTTCTTAGTCAGTATTTATATAAAATGTGTTTGTACAGTAATAGAAAAGTATACATTTTAAAGTTATTAATATACATTTATTTGTGATTCTTTTTTACAGATACTGTTTTTCACCATTAAAATAGAGAAATCATGCCAGAAAAAGAAAAGAACAGAGAAAGGAGAGTTACTTGAAGAAAAATCAACCGCAAGTATTGAATGAACAACAAAATGTGGCTAAAAAGAAAAAATCTTCTGGTAAGATCACAAAGCAATTTATTAAAAATGTTTGTAGGACCAAACGGAATGTACAGAATGCTGAAACCTCTGAGAATGCTTCAACTAGAAAAAAAATTCAAAATAATAGGAAAAGCAAATGGATCGTCAA
Source organism: Triturus cristatus (assembly GCF_964204655.1). Taxonomy (NCBI): domain Eukaryota; kingdom Metazoa; phylum Chordata; class Amphibia; order Caudata; family Salamandridae; genus Triturus; species Triturus cristatus. Next base: position 276,710,645 of record NC_140580.1, on the reverse strand, counting down.
AGGAGACAAAGTATGGTAAAAGAAGGCAAAATCAGTATAAGGAAATACGCAAAAAAATATTTTACAAGAGAGTAGTACATAATTTGCTGAAAGATGTGAAGAAATATAAAAAGAGAGCTCCATTTTATAAAAAGAAGAAGCATCTTGAAACCATTGTTGAAAAGGCTTTTGAAGTAAAAAGGAAACTATTCATTTTAGTATTAAACAGAATTCGATCACTAGATAAACCAATCCATTTAATGAAGGCCAAAAGCAGGAGGAAAAGAGTAATTAATAGAACAAATTTTTGTGATTTTTTGGGGGGAGAATGGAAACACAGTTCCAGTTCAGAGCCTTTCTTTAATGAAGAGAGTTATTTACAGAGCAATAAATTATTGTATGCAGTTGACACCAGTGGTCGAGGTTATGAGGTTAGAGATGGTTTTCCAATTGACAAAGAGAAAATGGTTGAAAAAAATGCAGAAGTGATAACTGATGAAGTTCTAGGGAGACGTCCTAAACACCCTGTGTACACTTGGGATTGCAGAAGTATTTGTAGTGTACGACAAGAATCTATTGATAAATTATGTAGTTTTTTTGGAGCATATAGTAAAAAAAAGTGTTAAACAAAAGATTAAGGTGTTGCAAGGACTAGGCCCTTGCAGAGTGAGAAAAAATACTGGATTGCAAGGTCATTCTCTGGCTTGTCTTTCAAGGAAAGTTTGTCAAAGTGTTTTTCACCATTTCAGGATGTTGGCAGTACAACATACTCAAATGCGGAAGTTAGTGAGAAGATTGTATTATGCAAAAAGTCCAGCACTAAAGTTAAATGAGTTGAACAGTGCTCTTTTGCGTGGGTCAGTATCAGATGTGAAGAAGGTTTGTGATGATATTGAGTTTTGTTACTTTGGTCCTCAGCAAGAGAGTGCAGAAACTGACAAATTAGTAGAACAAAATGTTGAAGAGAATGTAGAACCCGTGATTACAAAAAATTTTGAATATCAAATCACAAGGTTTAAGGTAATTTCAGGTGAAAGACCAAATGTTTCTTGTATTTGTTGTCAGCGAAGTCACTATAAAAATCAGACTAGGAGTGTCAATCTGTATTTAAAAAGTGAAATAGAAGATAATGATAAGTGGAAGGAATTGGCAACTTATTTGTTGGTAGAGGATTGTTTTGATTTGGGATCTGACCAGTGTATTTGCAAATATTGTTATAACAAATTAGATGAGAATAAAACGCCTGCTAGAGCTTTTCATAATAATCTAGAGTTGGTTGCTATTCCTCCAGAGCTGATAGATTTAAATACGTATGAGTCTATTCTCATTCAATGTGTGCACCCGTTTCAGGCTATTGTTCGTATAGAGCCTAAAACAGGTAAATTACCTCCATCAGAGTTACAAATAGGATTGAAAGGAAGAGTTGTGTATTTACCGTTAGATTTACAGAAAAACATTGAAACTATTGGTGTAGACCATGCAGAAAATGAACCACTCGTCATTCTAGTTAATGGTGTTCCTACTAAGAATAAGAAAATCTGGCAAGAGTTAGTGGATGTTAGAAAAGTGCAAAAGGCATCATTGTATATGATAAAAAATAATGAGTACTATAGAAATGTGTTTGTAGTAGAAGAAGAAATAGATTTAGCAGAAGATACTGAAACATTAAGTTGACAAATTGAAAAAGTGGACATGTCCAGATGTGAAGAAATCTATGAACATTACAGTGTACATCCACTTAATTCCAAAGAGGTGATGGGGAATACGATTGAGTTGTTCCAAATGAAAAAAGCAAGAGGAAGTCCCATGAGTGTATGGGAAGAGAGCTTGGAAGCTCGTTGTTTCCCGCAGTTGTTTCCAACAGGAAAAGGTAGACGATATGATGAACGTCCTGTGCAGATTCCTGCATCTGAATATCGGACAACAAGATTATATGCAGAAGATCCAAGATTTCGACAATGTATCCCTTATATGTTTCATCTTCTGTTTGAAAGTGACTTGTCTGGACTTTCATATGCAGTAAATCACATTTTAAAAACTGGAATGCATCTGCAAAATGTAACTGCAAAGGATTTTATGGATAAATTGCATCAGAGAGATGATCATTTAGAATCTCATTTAATTAATCTGATGGCATGTCAGCGTGGGACTAATGAATATTGGTACCGTCGTCACGGAGAACTGAAATGTATGCTACGGAAATTGGGAACTCCTACATGGTTTGTTACACTTAACTGTGCTGAGTATGCTCGGGATGATTTACTTGAATTTCTTCGAGAGGCAAATTCCAATATAAAAAATATTGAATACAAGACACCTGGAGAATTGTGCTCTTTGGATCCTGTTAATGTATGCAGATGTTTCAATCATAGATTTGAGGCTATGATGTCTTTCATCTGCAATAAAAAGAATCCTCCTCTTGGAGAAGTTGTGGATTTCTTTTGGAGAAAGGAGTATCAAGCAAGAGGTGCTCCTCATATGCATATGTTGTTATGGATCAAGGACGCCCCCAAATTTGGAACAGATTCAGATGAAACAGTTTTGTCTTTCATTGAAGATTATGCCACATGTGCCGTACCCAATAGCAGAGAAGATAAAAACTTAAAACATCAAGTATTACGATTCCAAAGCCATAGGTGTGGAAAATACTATCGACGAAAGTACAAGTCAAAGGATAAGTTCTATACCAAATGTCGTTTTGGATTTCCACGTCCTGTATTATCCAAAGGAAGAGTGAACAGTTTTATGTCAGCTATACGACATACCATCACAAAAAAGTCTCCAAAAAATACCTACAACTTAAGAAGAAGCGAAGAGTCAAAATATATAAATGACTACAATCCAGTTATTTTATCCATGTGGAACGCTAACATGGATATTCAGTATGTTGCGGACAATTCCATTGCTGTTGCTCGATATGTAACGTCCTACATTACTAAATCAGAAAAAACAGAATTGAAAGAAATGTGGGAAGAGATTTCACATGAGAAGACTCTTAGTAAGAAATTATACAGTTTCAGTTTGAAGATGTTATCGCATCGTGAAATTGGAGCATATGAATGCTCAGATTGGTTATCATCTGCAAGCCTATACTCCAAAAGTAGAAGAATCATTTGGGAGAGTCTCGGTCTTGCAGCAATGCGAAATCGGGTACTGAAATCTGTTCAGAAATTGAATATTTAGCAGAAAAAGAAACAGAAAGTAAAGATATTTTGAAAATGAATATGTTGGACACATATTACCCAAACAGAAGTCATCATCTTGAGAACATGTGTCTCTATGAAGTGCTGCAAAACTACACTTTTAAACAGAATACTACAGAGAGCATCCATGATGGAAAATATGCAGTGATTGGTTCCGAAGGATGTCTGGTGAAACAAAGGAAAGGAAATTTAATTAATCACAGGAAACTGAGTTGCGACACTGCTGATAAAAGGGAATTTTACTATTTAGCCCTTTTGCAAATGTTCAAACCGTGGCATTCAGAACTGGAATTACTTGGAGATTTTCAGAGCTATGAAGATTCATTTAATTCTTGTAAAGATACCATACAATGCAGTGCTTTTGCAAATTATGTGAAAATGTTGAATGATGAAATTGTTCAAGAAGCTACAATTGCAGCTGAGATTGCTAGAGGCAGTTCTCAAGACAGTCAAAGTTCTGCTGCACTGAGTCAAGATCCACTAGGACAACCAATTGTTGAAAATTAAGCAGCAATTGCCATGAATGAGGTGGAAACAGCAATGTATCAAGCTCATGAACATGTAATACAGTTAGGAAACTTGGAAGAACAACTAAATGTTGAACAGAAACAAATATATCAACAAGCGAAAGAGCAGATTGACCATGGATTACTTCATGAAAAGAAAGGGTGCTCATGTACATCATTTCAACCTATCCGAATGTATGTGAGAGGTCAAGCTGGAACAAGAAAAAGTTTCTTAATTAAAGTAATTACAAGTTATCTGCAGACAACAACTGAGTCACATTTGTCTTGTGTTGTCACTGCTCCAACTGGGTTGGCAGCACATAACATTAAAGGAATTACTTTACATTGTTTACTAATGCTACCAGTAGAGCATGAGAACAAATTGGAATAACACAAGCTATCAGGAGAAGCTTGTTGTGAAGTTTCAAGAGTCCTGAAGAAAAAGAAACTTCTCATTATTGATGAGGTAAGCATGGTCTCAAACTTGATGCTTGCCTTTGTGCATTTAAGAATGCAACAAATTCTTAAAACAGAGTATGATGTTTCATTTGGAGGAAAACAAGTCATAGTTTTTGGAGATCTACTGCAACTGACTCCGGTAAAAGGACGACCGGTATTTAAAACACTTGCACATGAAGATACCAGAAAGTCTCTTGGTAGTGTTGGTAACATGAACATTTGGACATATTTTGAATACAAAGAACTGACAACAAATATGCGACAAGCAAATGATGCTGAATATGGAAGTATTCTTCAAGATATAAGAATTGGAATTCTGACAAACAAGCTTTTGAGAGACGATTACTTTCCAATTTGTTTCCAAATGAAAATGTAGCTCCTGAGAAAGTGTAAACGAAAATTGCAGAAAATAAATCAGTGATCTGCTTAATGCCAACACTGCGCGAGTGTTCTATATTCAACTATTGAAACTGGAAAATGAAGAAATTATAAAAATGGAAGCCATCGATAAAATAGAGCATGAAGGAATCACTATTATTTTGACGGGAAAGTTGAAAACAAAACTGGATTCTTTAGAAAAAAAAATGTCCAAAACAGCTGGTTTAGAAAAGACACTATATGCATGTGTAAACTGTCGGGTAATTTTAAGGCGTAATTTGGATGTAGAAAAAGGTTTAGTTAATGGAGCAATGGGTAAAGTGGTGGATTTTGTTAATTATCAGAAAAAATAATGAATTGAATTTTTAAAAATTAAATTTGATCAGATTGAAGAAGTTAAAGAAATTGGTCGTTGTTCAGTTTGTTTTTTGCTTGTTAAAGATTTATATGTCCGTAGGAAACAATTTCCATTTTCACTGGCATATGCAGTGTCTATTCATAAATCTCAAGGATTAAGTGTAGACAGTGCATTGGTGAACATTGGATCTACCGTAATTAAAGAGGGTATGGCATATGTTGCTTTGTCGTGAGTCAGAACATTATCTGGTTTGTTTTTGATTGATTCTGATGAGACAAAGGTTATTGCAGATGCAAACTGTGTAAAAGAGTATAATAGGTTAAGAAGGGCGTATGCACCCAATTTAGGTCAATATCCTGTATTTGAAAAGCGTGTGGTTGGTCGAAAAAGAAGGTTTGAGAATATCTGTACTGAAGGTGTAGAGAAGGGAAAAGAACAAGATAATGTTGAGATAGCAAGTAAAAAGAAAAAGGACACTATTGAAGAGATTGTTGGTTGTCAGTTTGAAAATAGTTCAGGTGTCAACTGCTATGCTAATGTAGTGGTCAATGTTGTTTTTTACCTTGAAGGTTTGCAAGAACAAATTATGCAGAATCGGGAAAAAAGATTTTGTTCTCTGTTGCATTCTGTTGATGAAAAATTGACAACAGATACAAGTAAAATACAAACTGTTTCAGATGTTCGTAATCTTTTGGATGTGTGTTCTCGTTCTACACAATTTACACCAAATATCCAACAAGATGCTCAGGAATTTTTAATGTATATGCTTACCATTTTTAAAAATGAAGGTGTAGAAATAGAAAATATTTTTGGCCTTTCTTACAAATGGGAACATCATTGTGAAAATTGCATGTATACATGTAGCACTAATGTAGACACTGAAAGATTTCTGTATTTAACATTACCAGACTGTAAATCAGTGTCTTTCAATAAATTAGTTAAAGGTGCAAATCAAAACATGGAGTGTAGCCAATGTAAATCAGAAATGTTATCCACATTATTTAAAAAAAAAATATGGACAATACATAATGTTAATGATGCAACGTTGTACAGCTGATGGAAGAAAATTGGATACTTTAATAAAGCAATTTGTAGCAACACAACTATCATTATCAGGAAGGACTTTTGTAGCAATTGCAATAATTTTCCATGATGGTCCTTCCACAACATCTCAACATTACACTGCCTATCTAAAATGTGAGAAAGGCTGGACACTTTGTAATGATGCCCAGTTGGTTTTCAAACAACGTTTGCCTAGGGAATTACCAATTCCTACCTAATATTTTTAAAGTCAAAGTTTTAGGAAGATGATTCACTCTCCGAGGAATTTATTATTATAATTTAATAGGATTACCATTGGACAATTTACATAAAAAAGAGTGCAAAAATACAATTTGGCCGCAAGGAAAGGTATATGTTTGAATTATGGACTTTTTCATGCTCATTGACTCAGGGAATATTTTAAAGCGACAACATTTACAGTTTTAATAAGTTACAGTTATAAAATTTTGTTAGCCATAAGCATTTCATATATGTGTGATTTGTATTTTCGGGTATTTTACTGAGAATAGCATGTAGGGTTTTTTTTAAACAATCTTTTTGATTGTTTTTTTTTGCCCGCTGTTATGTGATGAGTACGATTGAAATCACTATTTCTAGTGAAATTCAATATATTCTGAGAACAGCAAAAAAGGCAAACAAATTACTTTGTTTAAATTATGCTGTGTTGTTAAAAATGTATTATTACATGTTATATATATTTTTCTTTTCTTTCACAGATCCTAATTCTAAAATAAGCAATTTACCCCAATTTACATTACAAAAAACATCTGAAAAAATGTGTACCATTTTTTATTTCTATTACTGTGAAGGTAAGTTTAACTAAGTATTAATATGCAGAATGAGCAGATCTGCAAGACGCTACAAAGTTTGAATACGTTTTTAAAAACACTCTGTTTATACCTACGTAGTTTTGGAATCTCTCTGTCATACGATATCATGTGACCTCCAAAAAACAGATTTGAGTGGTTCATAATATTTCCCATTGTAATTGAAGGACCGCAATCATTTCAATCATTCTTCGAGCATCTTTGCAGACAAAACTCTTTGCTTACCTTCTATCATTTGCAAGCAATTTTCCAAACAGAAATATGTAACTTTTTGTAACATAGTTATAGCGCAAGACACTTTTTCATATTTATAAAGAGAGGAAAAGGCACTCTGTGTACCTTTTCTACTCCATGTAAATACAACCTCATCATACACACCACTTTGCATTGAAAGGGTGTTCTATAAGTGTTGTATTTTACTGAGAATAGCATGTTGTTGTTTTTTAAACAATCTTTTTGATTGTTTTGTTTTGCCCGCTGTTATGTGATGAGTATGATTGAAATCACTATTTCTAGTGAAATTCAATATATTCTGAGAACAGCAAAAAAGGTAAACAAATTACTTTGTTTAAATTATGCTGTGTTGTCAAAAATGTATTGTTACATGTTATAACTATTTTTTCTTTTCTTTCACAGATCCTAATTCTAAAATAAGCAATTTACCCCAATTTACAATACAAAAAGCATCTTAAAAAAATGTGTACCATTTTTTATTTCTATTACTGTGAAGGTAAGTTTAACTAAGTATTAACATGCAGAATGGGCAGATCTGCAAGAAGCTACAAAGTTTGAATACGTTTTTAAAAACACTCTGTTTATACCTATGTAGTTTTGGAATCTCTCTGTCAGAGAATATCATGTGACCTCCAAAAAAACAGATTTGAGTGGTTCATAATATTTCCCATTGTACATATTGAAGGACCGCAATCATTTCAATCATTCTTCGAGCATATTTGCAGACAAAACTCTGTGCTTACCTTCTATCATTCACAAGCAATTTTCCAAACAGAAATATGTAACTTTTTGTAACATAGTTATAGCACAAGACACTCTTTCATATTTACAAAGAGAGGAAAAGACACTCTGTGTACCTTTTCTACTCCATGTAAATACAACCTCGTCATACACACCACTTTGCGTTGAAAGGGTGTTCTATAAGTGTTGTTGTGCGTGATTGCACTGAATACTCATAGAACAAGACACATCTCCAGATTTATCAGATATCATAAATCTCGACGTGTGTGAATGCTGCACCATTCTCCAATTGGTGTAGGAAAGCACAACAAGGAGAATTGTTTTCATTTCTACTCATTTTTTAACCTTCTATGCATGCTAAAATGTTCAGCATACATTGAAGAAGAAAAATGCGTTTTCTAATTGTTTTTGTGCAGGAAGGTGTGTCTTCCTGCACAAAAACAAACACCACATGACACATGCAGTTTAAGCAGCCGTGCAGTGAGAAGCATAGATTTACAACATATTTATGTACATATGTTGCATCCCTGTGCTTCGGAAGTACTACAGCACACTGCAGTTAAAGAGGTCACTATGTGATGCTGCAGCACTTCCTTCATTCAGTCAATTACGTACTACACATACATTCATCTAAACTTTCACACACTAACAAACAAATATAGCTCTTTTTTAAACCAGGAAAGTTAGTTCTTAGAAGAACTTTTGTTTTTCTTCTTTTTTTTAAATATTTTTTTTCTTGGTTTTTTGAACAATTTTTAATTTCTTTTGGTTTTTCTTGGAAAAAAAAGGAAAAAACAGAACTGGAGGAACAAAACAATGAACTTCAGGGGAAAAAAACAAAAAACTAGCAATGATAATTCTCTTGCTTTCGACAGATAAGATCAATGGACTGCTCTCCATAGCATAGTACAGCGTTGCATTTTATGCAGAACTCTTCGGCATTCCTCTCGAGCAAGGTTGACCGGATGGAGGGTCCTCAGATGCTTCATCATACTTGCTGTTCCGCAGGAATATTTTTTGTTGGGATCCCCACGGGAGAGCACTCGCTGGCAGATCTTACAGGTCACTAAGGTGGCATTCATTTTGGTTTGCCCCTCAGGAAAAGTGAAAAATTTCCACACCACAGATGAATATCTTGCTGGGCGTGGTGGTTCTTCCAAAAAATCATCCTCAGATGAATGAGGAGATCCTGGAGATACCTGCAGCCCTGAAGCCATTGTTTAAAAAAAAAAAAGTTAGAGCTAAATGTAAACTTAGTCCAAAAAAGGTTCTTCTCTGCAGAGAGATGCTCCTCCAAAGAAGGTCAAAGAAGAATGATTGAAATGGGTGGGGTCTTTCAATAGTTAGAATAGGAAGTGTAATGAACCAATCAAATCTCTTTTCAGGTCACATGGGATCCGCGCACCGTGCGCATAGGCAGCACGCACCTAGCGCGAATCCGCGAAATTGAATTTAAAAGGAATATAGGATTAGAAGTAAAAATATATTACTTTTATGAGTAGTTTAGATTATGTCTTCAATTAATTTTCAAATGAAATACATATATATATATATGTTTTTTGACATTTAAAATATTTTGCGTGATTCGCGCACCCACCGCGTCATACACGCACATGAGCGTCGCGTAACGTGCTTCGTACGGGTCGCGTATAGGCTTGGAGTCGCAAGTATTGAAAATATAGTTTACAAAATATTTTAAAAATTATAAAAAAATATTTTAGTTTTTTTACAATTTAAAAAAAAAAACATTAAAAACAAATATTTGTTTATTTTTAAAAGAATTAATTGAAAAAATAAGTTTAAAAAATGGTGAAAAAAAATATTTAAGAAAACATAATTTAAGGAATTAACACACTGAAATAGAAAAATTTAGAAATCCAATGAAAATCATTAAACATCATAGCTTTAGAGATAAGTTATAGATAGGAATTAGCATTTAAAAACCCTTTGAAATTCACTGAAAAAACCATAGGTTTCATGCACATTATAGTTAGGGATTGGCATTTAAAAAACCTTAGAAATTCACAGAAAAAACCATAGGTTTCAGGGGTGTTATAGTTAGCTGGACATTTCCCTCGTACAAAACCCTAGAAATTCCCCTGTTATAGTTAGTTCAGCTAACTATAACTCGCGCCCCCGCAATGCACTGCCGATGACGTCACATATTACATCACTCATGACATGGTCAGTGACATCACTGATGACATCACTGATGACATCTCAAATGACATCACTGATGACATCACTGATTATGTCATTCATGTGATCATTTGATGCTTCTTGTCACACCCTAATATAACCTTTGATACACCCACTCTAAATTACATACTGCCACTCTCAAAACCATAGACAATCCAACACCAATAAGTACATACCCCATCACTGACTCTTAGGTCTAAACACTCATCCACTCACTCACCCGTACAGTCACTCATACTTATGGTCACTCAGTACAGGACTATCATATGCACTCATACACCTATATAGACACTCCCACACCGCTACTCATCCATAGTGTTACTCACACATATACTCAATCATGCAAGTAATTAATCACACTGCCATTTACTCACCTATACAATTATACACGCACAAGCTCGATTACTCATACAAATAATAGCAAATTCTTATGGTCTTATACAATCAATGATACATGCATACACTCATCCATACAGCCACTCACACTATCACACACTCTCAGTTATAGTTATTTCTGTACTCCAACATACATATATACTGCCGTTCACATATGTAGTAAATTACACATCTACTAATGAAACATATATTCACTCACTAACACAACCATACATACACTCACCCACCCATACAGTCCATCACAGATGCACTCTTAAAACCATGCACCCACTGAATCACCCACTCACACATCTATGCACAGAGTCACACACACTCCACCCACACAAACACTCAGGCACCCATACAGATACGTAGACAACCAATCAATAACCCATGTAGACACTCATGTAGCTGTTCACAAACCCATGCAGCTGCTTACACACCAACAGACAGACAGATACAGACATTCACACAGTTTAGTCACTAGTCCGCAGTTACATAGATTTAATCACTCACTTATAGAGTCAGTCACGTACCTACTAAATCATCCATTCACACACTTATACACCCACTCATTCTTCCATAGGCCTTTCCCTATATATATAAAACATATTTAAACTTTACAGAAACACACAGTCACTGGATGATGTCATCGGTGATGTCATCAGTGATGTCATTTGAGATGTCATCAGTGATGTCACTAACCATGTCATGAGTGATGTAATATGTGACGTCATCAGCAGTGCATTGCGGGGGCGCGAGTTATAGTTAGCTGAACTAACTATAACGGGGGAATTTCTAGGGTTTTGTACGAGGGAAATGTCCAGCTAACTATAACACCCCTGAAACCTATGTTTTTTTCAGTGAATTTCTAAGGTTTTTTAAATGCCAATTCCTAACTATAACGTGCATGAAACCTATGGTTTTTTTAGTGAATATATATATATATATATATATATATATATATAGATATATTCACTGAAAAAAACATAGGTTTCAGGCCTGATATAGTTAGGAATTAGCATTTAAAAAACCTTAGAAGTTCACTGAAAAAACAATATGTTTTAGGGGTGTTATAGTTAGCTGGACATTTCACTCGAACAAAACCATTGAAATTCCTCCGATATAGTTAGTTGTACTAACTACATCTCTCACGCCCGCAATCCACTGCTGATGATGTCACATATTACATCATTCATGACATGGTCAGTGACATCACTGATGACATCTCAAATGACATCACTGATGACATCATCCAGTGAATGCGGTTTGGTTCGTTATTTAAATATGTATTATATATATATCGCAATTTGCATTGAAGAATGAGTGGACATATAAATATAAATACCTGGATGGAGGATTTAGCAGCAGTGTGATTGACTGTTTACTTGACTAATTTATAGTGTCTCACTAAATATATTGGATAGTGACTAAACTGTGTGAATATCTGTATCACTTTGTCAGTTGTTGTGTAAACTGCTTCACCAGTTGGTTACTAGCTACGTGAAAGTCTATATTATTTATTGATTAGTTAACTGAGTATTTGTATGGGAGCGTGAATGTGTGTGTGGTTCGGTGAGGGGTGTGTGACTGCCCAAAGATGTGTGAATAGTTGATTCAGTAGGTATCTGAAGTTAAAACTACATGTTATAACAGTTGTTTTGGTAAGTGAATATCTTTATGGGTGTGGCGATGAGCCAATATATGTCTCAATGGTACATGTCCAACAAACTAGAAAAATAAAAGCCAGTGTATGTGTCAGTTGTTGTATATATATAAGTATACATAAGACTCAGTGATTGTATGAGTGACTGTATGGATAACTGTATATTTGTAATAGTGTTTTTCTAACACACTAAGTATGAGTTATTATCTATATGAATAGATTGAGTGGTGTTTTTATAAGTGTATTGCTAAGTAAAAGTAAGTATGATCCATTGTTTGCATAAATGAGTAGGATGACTTCATAAGTGATTAGGATCTGTGCTGGTGTGTAATGTCGATATAGGTGTATATGTATATTTGATAGTGTTCTATTGATCATTGATAGCATGTATGAGTGAATCTATAGGTAAGTGATTAGATGTGTGTATAGATCTAGGAATCACTGAGTGGGTGTTTAGAAACTTGTATTGGTGTGTCAATGGTTTTAAATCAGGCACTCTGTATTTTACAGTGAGTGATGAAAGGTTATACTAGCGTATGATGAGGTGTATCTGATTGTCAAGTGGATGATGTCATCAGTGATGTCATCAGTGATATTACTGACCATGTCATGAATGATGTAATATGTGACATCATCAGCAGTGGATTGCGGGCGCGCGAGATGTAGTTAGTACAACTAACTATATCGGAGGAATTTCAATGGTTTTGTTCGAGTGAAATGTCCAGCTAACTAAAACACCCCTAAAACCTATTGTTTTTTCAGTGAATTTCTAAGGTTTTTTAAATGCTAATTCCTAACTATATCAGGCCTGAAACCTATGGATTTTTCAGTGAATTTCAAAGGTTTTGTAAATGACCATTTTTAATGTATTAATTGTTATACTGATTTTTTTTATACTGATTTACTACATTTTTTAAACTATTTATTTTTAGATTTTATTTTTATTACATTATAATTACATGATACATTACAATACATAATATACTTTCTCAGAATGAATTACTTTAGTTTAAATACTTTGCAAATAGGCAATAGACTTTTAAGTACAGTAGTTACAGTTGTTGCAATGGGCAACACAATTTCAAACACAATGCAACATTGACCTCAATGTGAATTTCTAGTCAAATGCAATTAATTATTTTATGGATCACTTTTCTAACCATAGGTCTGGATCCTAGATTCACTCCTTGGACATCTCCTGTAAACAGTTGAGTAAAAGCGTTTTGGTTACAGTAGTGATTTTTAAGGAATATTATTTCAATTTAAAAGTTGACACTTAGAACTTTTTTCACATAGAATCACCAATGTTATCCTATGGCAGAAAATTCACCTAGCAGGTAAGTAGTGTTATCGTTACTTTTTTTTACTCAGTGGTGGATCCTGGATCCAGCACTGGTGAATCTCCTGTAAACAGTTGAAAGAATGTGTTTAAGTCATACAGACGATTTTTCAGGAATATTTATAGTTTGTGAAAATAGACACTTAGAAACTTTTCTGCTGAAAACCACACAATGGATTCTTATGGAAGGAAATACAAGTTACTGGTAAGTACGCTTAGAATTACTTTTCAGGGTCAGTGCTGGGCTAAAAGATGCAGCACTGGGTTTACTCCAGATAACAGGTGAGTAAATCGGAATTCGTAGTTCGGCTGATTTTAGAGGAATAGAATATTTGTACAATGGTGAAGGAAGGGGGCGGGGCCTGAGGTGCATTTTAAGTTGGGGAATTAATTCCTCTTCAAACCTGCGGTCCCCTGGGGGCCAACTAGCCCACCAGATACCTCCAGTATGCACCAGGGAGCTGCGTTGCAAAGAGGTGTTCAGAGGCCACGCCCCTTTTTACAACACTGTGCAACGCAGCTCCGTGGCGCTTACTGAAGGTACCTGGTGGGCTAGTTGGCCCCTAGGGGACCTCTGGATTGAAGAGGAATTAATTCCCCAACTTAAAACGCGCCACAGGCCGTGTTTGCACACGTATCACCTCAGGCCCCGCCCCCTACCTTCACCACTGTGCAAACGCACCCTGTGGCGTGTTTTAAGTTGGGGGATTAAGTCCCCTTGAATCCTAAGGTCCCCTGGCGGCCAACTAGCTCACCAGGTACCTTCAGTAAGCGCCACGGTGAAGCGCTGCAGAGAGGTGTAAAAAGGGGCATGGCCTCATTACACCTCTCTGCAACGCAGCCCCCTGGCGCATACTGAAGGTTCCTGGTGGGCTAGTTGGCCCCCAGGGACCCCCAGTATTCAAGGGGAATTAGTTCCCCCTCTGCAATCGCGCCAGTGGGCGCGTTTGCAGAGTGGTGCAAGGAGGGGACGTGGCTTCCGACCCGATCCAGTATTTTTTTTATTAATTTTTTTAGAAGGGGGGCTGTGTAGCCCCCCCTTCTTTTTCTAATTTATTTGCCCTGGGGACCCCATACCCCAGGGCCTGCCCCCAATTTGTATTTATAAAAAACAAAAAATCGGGAAGGGGGCCGCGTGGCCCCCCTCCCGTGGCCAATTCCGTGCCCCAGGGACCCCATCCCCGGGGCATGGCCAATTTTTTAATATATTTTTGTATTTTGGAGGGGGGCTGCGTAGCCCCCCTCCTCAGGCCACTTCAAGGCCCCGGGGGCCCTCATCGTTGGGGACTGTGGGGGGTCCCCAATCCTACCACGATCCCACCGGCTCCCCGCCTCCTGCGGGAGCCGGCATTGCTTTTCCACATAGGGAGCAGCTAACATGCTGCTCCCCATATGGAAAAGCAATCTGCTTTGCTTCATTGAAGTGAGAGCAGGTTTCCCTGCTCTCGCTTCAGTGAAGCAAAGCAGTTTGCAATGGCAGGGTGGGAGCTGCGAGGCTCCCACCCTGCCATTGCAAACAGCAGTGTCCCGGGGGTGGGTACCTCGGGACACTGCCGGAGCCGGCCCTGGGGGGTGGCGGTTCCTAGGGCTTATACAAGGCTCCAGGAGGGGGGCCGCGTGGCCCCCCTCCCACATTTTGAATTTGCCCCGGGGGCTGGCAGTCCCCGGGGCTGGGGGGTCTGACAGCCCCCACACCAAATATATTGAAACCCCGGGGGTGGCAGTCCCCGGGGCTGGGGGGCCTGAGAGCCCCCCCACCCTTTTTAAAGAATCCCTGGGGGGTTGCGGGGCGGCCGTGAGCCCCCGATATTATGTTAGAACCCCAGGGGTGGCAGTCCCCGGGGCAGTGTGGGGGGGATTGGGACCCCGCCACACTTCATTTTTCAATATGCCCCCGGGATTTGGCCCCCCGGGGGCAAATTAGCATATTCAGCGCAGGAGCCCGCGCTGAATTTTTTTTCTTATCAGCAGGATGGCTGCATCCAGCGCGCATCCTCCTGTTAATAAAAAATATTTAATAATTTGGGGGGCCTTGGGGTGCTTGTGGGACCCCCTAAGCAGGCCTAGATGGTCAGGGTGTTTCTACCCTGCCCCCTTTTCCCATTTTGCAACGTTTTTTGGGGGGTTTCTTGTGCCACAAGATGGCTGCCAACACTTCCTTATTCAGAGTGTTGGCAGCCAATTAATATTCAGCTCGTGATCGGGAGGGTGTGCGGATCCTCCGAGGCCATAGATATATATGTACTGTTAACTGTATTTTTCTCAGGAACTACTGAACGGATTTACACCATTAAAGCAAAGGGCACAAGTCTGAACTGAGGACTACCTCTTTGCCAAATTTGGTGTAATTCCGTTCAGCAGTTCGGGCTGTAGCTGCGGCTAAAGGTCCTATGGGAAAATGCATGGGGAAAACGCATTTTGAGACCCCGCTTTTTTCTCGGCCCCCGCTTGACGAATCACCGTGAAACTTTCAGGATAGGAGTGGACTGGAGCTGGACAAAAGTTTGGAAAATTTCGCGAAGATTCGTCAATCAGCGCCAAAGTTATTCCAAATGGAATGTTGCGGATTTCCTATGGAAAATAGGTCCTAACTATATCTACCTTCTGGCGACCGCCAGTAGGTAATATATATATATATATATAACATTTTATATATAAATATATACATATTCAAAATGCATTTATACATATGTAATATTTTTAAACTGTATTTAATATTTATTCAATTATATATTTTTTTAAACTTAGTTTACATGCATTTTTGAATATATATAAATATACACATATATATAATATGTGTATTTATATATATAATTTATTTTTTAATAAAACCATGGAGTCGCGTACCAGATATGAATCCCTGTACATTGCTGAGCGTTAGTTCTAGATCCATGTACGGAACATGGCTCCTGCGTGATTTTTCACATATATATTTTTCATATTTATAGACAATAATAATATTAAGTTCAAGGTTAGAGGTTTGTCAGGATACTAGCTAAACTTATATACTAATAAATGAAACTTTTTTAATAGTAATTTCAGTAATCGCGGTACCTCTGCGTAGATTGCAACTTCCAGATTCGTGTACGGGACGAGAATCTTTTGTTTTTTTACAAATAAAATTGTATATAAATATAGATTTATTTACTGTTATTTAAATGAGGAGGTACAGTTATTTCAAATTGAAATAATATATTATACAACCTAATATTGTTCAAATGCAAAATAAATTTACAAAACGTAATCACGTCCGGTACACGGTAGCATCACCTAAGAGTCTAGCACCCCACGTCACACAAAAAAAAGGGATTTGATTGGTCAAACATCCTGTCAACATTAAACTTGCTAGATTCCCTACTCTTTCTTCTTCTTTAGGGTGTGGTTACCAACAGTCACTCTCATTCTAGGACCAGCCATTTTGCAGGTGGTTTGGTGTTTTTCACATTTTGTTTTTCATCTTTCAAAATGGCAACATCAAGAGACATGCAAGAGGAGGAGGACCTGACATTGCTTGAAGAAGAGGATAAACTCCCAAGAAAGAAAAAGGAGAGCATTGTTTGGGTGTTCTTCACAGCTCCGGAGGGAATGAAAAAAGTAAATGCTCAAAAGGTGTCATGCAAGGTATGTCAGAAGGTGTGAAAGCAAATATTCCTGCGGCACGTCCTCAATGTATAAACATTAGAGGATGATGCATGGAAACCGTCTTGCCAGAGCCGAACTGGCAAGACTCAAGAGTGCTGAAAAAAGGATAAGAGGCACAGTCATCAACAATCAAACCTGAGACATGGTGCACAGCATTCCACCAACTCTGCCTGATTTGGGAAAAAATTGCACTGTTATGTCCAAAGTGCAAAACTGTTTTGAGGGTAGGGGAGCAAGTTGTTCAAACAATGCTGGACACTATAAATAGTCATCATTGCTATTTCTTTTGTTCAATTTTAAAATATAAAAAACAGCAAAAAGACTACAAAATAGTTATAAAAACAAAAAGATATATAAAATAGTTTTTGAAAAAGAAGACAAAAACCGGTTCTTATGGAACCAACTATTCTGGTTTGAAAAAGAAAAGCTATAAGTTGTATGAATATATAAGTCAATAGATAGTGTCTGGTGATTGCATTAGTGCATATGTAGTGTCTGAGTGATTGGAAGAGTAAATGAGTAGAGTTTGAGTGAATAGTTGAGTGCAAGAGCAGTGCCTATGTGAATTGTTGAGTACAAGAGTAGTGCCTGAGTGATTGCATGACTGCATGGGTTGTGCCGGGGCGATTGCATGAGTGCATGGATAGTGCCTGGGTGATTGCATGAGTGCAGGAATAGTACACGGGTGACTGGCTGAGTGCATGGGAAGTACTTCAGTGGAAGCTTGGGTACAAAGGGAATGCCTGGGTCATTGCATGAGTGCATAGGTAGTGCCTGAAGGAATGTATGAGTATATGGGTAGTACCTTAATGAATGTTTGAGTGAAAGACTGGTGCCTGAGTAATTGCAAGAGTGCATGGGCGGTGCCTGGGTGATTGCATAAGTGCAGGGGTACTGCCTGCGTGATTGGATGAGTGCATTAGTAGTGCCTGAGTGACTTTATGAGTGCAACAATAATGACTGGGTTCTTAGATCACTGCATGGGTACTGCCCGAGTAAAAAGATGACTGCAAGAGTAATGCCTGGGTCATTGGATGAGTGCATGGGTAGTGCATGAGTTATTACATGAGTACATGGGTAGCCCTTGAGGGAATGGCTGAGTGCATGGTGTAATGTTATTTTACCCCAGCCTGAATGTTCGATGTCCTGCATATGCCTTGTTTCTCCTGAAGGTTTCTTTCTTGTAATCTTGCAGTCTTTCAGTGGGAGCTGTCATGGAGTAGAACAGCCTTGCCAAGAACTGAACATGTGGGATGTGCATTTGAAAGCATGAGAGAGAGAGAGAGAGAGAGAGAGAGAGAGAGAGAGGTGTGGAATGTACTTCTTGGTATTGAAGTGCAGTGTTTTGAGCAGTGGTGGGATGAAGTGTGTGATGCTATAAGCAGTGGTGCACAAATGTGCACTTTGATGTACAATTATTAATTTCATGGCCTCATGTCATCCTGAATTCTGACTCGCCTGGCTTGAACTTTAGCTGCGTGCACATCCAGGTGCGCAAGTTGTTTGGGTTTATCATGTTCAAGGATTGTTTTTGTGAGAGATTGTTTCATGTACCCTGGAAGGCTTTTGTGAGCTTTGTTAAGATAAAGGCTGGAACATGCAAGAATGTAGAGGGGACATGGGAACTCCTTTCTGCCATGGAATGCTTGCCCGGAAGCTGGCCAGTTCCAGTAAGATTCCTTTGACATGGGGGGGAAGACTCTCGAACCTTCTAGTGTGTGTTTTGAGACTATAAAGCTGAGGTTTGTTGACAGCCGAGTTGGTAGCTCACTTACAGAGTAGACGTACTGCTGTAAGACAAACGGAACCTGAGTCCCGTCGAGAGTCCAAGCCAGCTGTGAATGCCCCACCCAGCGTGAAGTGGCAAGGATGTCGAGTGAACGACTGGGTGAGGTGACTTGTTTCTGACTAGTGCCATTGTGATGCGTGGTTCCAGTGGCTTTGGTTATTTGAGGTGTTTGAGCTTTGATTATTGCCATTTTGATGTGTGGCCAGTGGCTTTGATCATTTGAGGTGTTTTCTTTGTGATGTGTTAATGAGTGAATTAATCATTTGATGTATTCAGTGTATATATCTTTCTGATTATTCTTTTGCGGACGTCCAGTATAGTCACTTCAGTCTTATCTCATATTATTTGCTGCTTGTTTATTCATTAGCATCATTCATGCATTTAACAGTTGCATTTATTAAGTGTGTAATAATGCTTGCACATAAAGATATATCTCTAGGTGATTCATTTTGGCATCTGGGAAAGCCTTTCTGTTAGAGAGCATTGTAAAATAAAACCCCAAGCCTTATTCTAAAAAGAGAGTCTTTGCATTTTGCAAAATAAAACCTTTTTCTAAAGGTGTTGTTATGTTTTATGTCTCCTGCTTTGCCGTGTTTGAGCCACCATGTGGGAGATTCTGTATTATCTGAAAGGCGAAGCAAGACACACGGGTAGTGCCTGAGTGAATGGTTAAGTGCAAGAGTAGTGCCTGAGTGATTGCATGACTGCATGGGTAGTGTAAGTGATTGCACGACTGCATGGGTAGTGCCAGGTTGATTGCATAAGTGAAGGAGAAATGCCTGGGTGATTCGATGAGTGTATGGGTAGTGCCTGAGTGGAAGGATGGGTGCAAAGATAGTGCCTGAGTGGTCTGGTCTGCACCATACATTCGGGGGTGGGGGTACGCTCCGTACATTCGGGGGGTAGGGTGGGGGTCCTCACCGTACATTCGGGGGTGGGGGTATGCTCCGTACATTCGGGGGTGGGGGTACGCTCCGTACATTCGGGGGTGGGGGTCCGCACCAGACATACACGGAGGGGGGCTGGGGGTACGGCGCGTCCATCCGCGGGGGGCTGGGGGTACGGCGCGTACATACGGGGGCTGGGGGGGACGGCGCGTACATACGGGGGGCTGGGGGGGACGGCGCGTACATACGGGGGGCTGGGGGGGACGGCGCATACGTACGAGGGGCTGGGGGGTACGGCGCGTCCATCCGCAGGGGGCTGGGGGGACGCGCGTACATACGGGGGGCTGGGGGGGACGGCGCGTACATACGGGGGCTGGGGGGACGGCGCGTACATACAGGGGGCTGGGGGGGGACGGCGCATACATACGGGGGGCTGGGGGGGTACGTACCGGGCCCCCATTTCCGCTCGCATCGCGGCGTACTTCGCTTTTCCGGCACTTTTGGGTGCCGTAAAAATATTGCCGTCCAGACTGCTGTCGGTTCGAATCGTACTTCCTGGTTCGTGAAACGCAGCCTGAATGCGTCCCGACGTCACGTCGGCGCTTTCCCGGATCACATTTGTATGTATATTTTCGTCGGTCGGTGTTTTTTACGATTCGTACGGAAATGGTGTTTCCGTGCGAATTGTACTTGCATGTTTGTAATGTTTTTTTCCCGGGTACGAGTCGGACGGAGAAAACGCTCCGACCGACGGTTCGTACCCGGTTTTTCCAGGATCGGAATCGGCACCTAAATGTGTGGCACTCAAGGCTGTGTTTAACTAAAGAGCGTGCGTTTAAAAGGATACATTTCCATGTTTGGTTGGGCACAGTTTTTTTTTTGTAACTGCTGAGGTTAGTAGCAATCTTAATAGGAAAAAGGGTTAATTCAGGCAGAATGGTACCGCAGCCTGGACATGTCAGCGAGTGGACCAATGCGTGGGCTGCAGACAGACAGTTCGGATAGTTGTGGGGGTTGAGATTATGCAGGGTCTTGCTGGAATAAAAAATAGAGCTAGAAGTCCCTATGTCTTATTGGGCAGGGGGTCTGGCGCTAGGCGCGACCTTGGCGCGGACGGGCACTGACGGGCTTGCCTTAGGCGCGCCTTTGGCGCGCCTAAGGCGCACTCGCACCAGCCTCCTAATTATAGAGTCAGGGGAAGCAGAAAACTAGACTAGTTCGCTGACCTATCTCTCCCCAAGATGGTGCCCGCGTTTAGCAGCGGTCCTGGGGAGGGAAACAAGAGAGTGCCAGGGTGATTGAATGAGTGCAGGGGTAGGGCCCTGGTGATTGTATTACTGCATATGATATACCTCAGTGAAAGTATGAGTGCAAGGATAAAGCCTGGTTGATTGGATGAGTGTATGGGTAGTACCCCAGTGAATGGTTGAGTGCACTGGTACTGCCTTAGTGATTGGTTGACTGCAGGAGTGGTGCCTGAGTGACTGGATAAGTGCATGGGTAGTGTCTACGTAAAAGGATGACTGCCTGCCTGATTACATGAGCAACATAATGATAATTTTCAAGTAGTCTAAAGGATCAGCATTATTTATATTAGAAACAAATGAGATATAATCTTTAAACATTTTTTTCACGTTATCATGCATATTATATTGTGTATTCTTACCTTTTAAGAAATTTGTATACATTACTATGTAGAAGTATTTTGGAGTAGCATTCTCCTAAACAGCATTAAAACTCTTTCCAAACTTCAACAGCACCTACTAT
Source organism: Triturus cristatus (assembly GCF_964204655.1). Classification (NCBI taxonomy): domain Eukaryota; kingdom Metazoa; phylum Chordata; class Amphibia; order Caudata; family Salamandridae; genus Triturus; species Triturus cristatus. Next base: position 276,689,234 of record NC_140580.1, on the reverse strand, counting down.
AAAGAAGAAGAAAAACTGTTATTAATGATAATGTATTACAGCAATAATAATAGATTTTCAAAAACACAACATCAATTTAGAATTACATAACATTTTCAGTTTCCCTTTTTTGCAGTACTCAGAATCCACTTAACTTCACCATACACAGTGATTTCAATGTAGTATCATCATTGAACAGCAGGGGAAAAAACAATCAAATTGATTGTAGAAGGAAAAAATCAGCGTACAGCATCATTTTCAATATGTGTAGCTCTGTGTTTTTCTATCTACACTTTGTTAATTGTTTCCTTCATCTAAGTTAACTCTATTATTTATCTCAAATACTGTTGCCAAAATATAGATTCTCATTTACATCTGGTACAATATAGAGAACAAATATATAAACTAATTGCTTTTAAACACATTTTTCCAAATGCAATATCAATTACCGTAAATAATAATTCAAACACTAATTATAAATACTAATAGTTTGCACTCCTGCCTACTTTCAGTTTACATCTTCCCAATAGGCCGAATGATGAACTCAAAACTTTGGCTTCAAAAATAACAAATATGAATTTGGTAATTCATATGGCAATCTAGGTTTGAATTCCAAGTGGGCATCATTGCAAAGTGTCCATCCTTCATTACACTTTAAGTACACAGTATAGTGTCCAGATGTTTTAGTAGGTCCATCACCAAAAATAATAGCCACTGCTATAAAAGTTCTTCCTGAAATAGATATTTGACTTGCATTCAAACTTTTAATTTTCGTTTCCAATTTTCTTTCATTTGCTCTACAAAGTTGTAGCATTAAAATTAGATATTTCCCAAATCTTTCTATATGTAATGTAGACAACATCTCTGATCTACAATGTGAACATCTCATATCCTTATTGGCTGTTTTTGTCAATTTGTTAAAAGGTACTGATTTGCAGACTGGTATCGTCAAGTATATGAATTTCTGTTTGTATTACAGTGGTAGAAGTAAATGAATACTCTTCACATTTCTGATCCCATCTGTAACTTAGACTGAATAAGTTTTCAATCTGTATTCCTTCATGTTCTAATACTCCAAGCAACTGGTATCCTACAATGTCATCAACATTTCCCATTTTCTTTTTCTTTACGCTTTCAAATTTCTCTTGATTTGTTTTTGATTTTTGAACCTCAATTGCATCTTTGACATGTTTCCATTTTGGACACACTATTCGTTTCTCATATATTGGATATTAACCTAAATCAGGAGAATAAAGTCTTTCTAAGCGATTGTACTCTCTTACACAATTTGCATAAGCACTAACCTTTTTGTCATCAAAATCTATCAAATACAAAGCAGACATTGATCATACTCAAGACAATGCAACGTATGCTATTCCCTCTATGAACACTGTACTTACAATATTTACAAAAGCAGTGTCTATATTTAAACCTTGAGATTCATCAATAGTTACTGCATTTGCTAAAGACAGAGGAAACTGTTGTCTGTGAACATACAAAATCTTTTACAAGCAAAAAACATACAGCACAACGCCCAATCTATCTTACCTCTTTAATGTGATCAAATTATATAATCAAAAATTCTATTCAATCTGTATTCTGAAATTTTACAAAAGCAACAACTGTTCCCATTGCTCCAATTACCAAACCTTCTTCTACATTCAAATTACGCCGTAAAATTACCCAACAGTTTATACATATATGTAAAGTCTTTTCTAAGCCTGCAGTTTGAAATACAGACTTTTCCAAAGATCCAATGTAGCCTGTAGTTTCTCTGTAAGAAAAATAGTCACTACCTGGTGTTTAATTTTATCAATAGCTTCCATTTCCACTATTTGTACTTTTTCCAATTTTGAGAAGTTGTTGATTAAATATAGAACACTCTTGCAGTGTAGGCATTAGGCAAACTATAGACTGCTTTTCTTCAAGCATATTGCACATTACTTTAGCTGCTGTGTTTCCAGTTGCAAACAAGTTCCTTAGTAGCCGACTTTCCAAAGTTTGTTTACCATTTTTCATCAAAACACCAATTCTTATGTTTTGAAGAATATTTCTGCAATCTTCATCACTCGCTTATTGCATATTCCCAACAAGTTCTTTATATTCAAGATTTAACCAAATGTTCAAATTTCCAATACTTGCCAAAGATTTCCTAGTGTCTTCATGGACAAGTGTTTTAAAAACAGGTTGTCCTTTTACAGGAGTAAGTTGTAGTAGATCTCCGAATACAATTAAATGTTTTCCTCCAAACAGAACATCGTAATCTGTTTTTAAAATCTGTTGCATTCTTAAATGAACAAAGGCAAGCATCAAGTTTGAGACCATGCTCACCTCATCAATGAGTAAAAGTTTCTGTTTCTTCAGTACTCTTGAGACTTCATAACAAGCGTCCTTAGATAGCTTCTGATATTCCACTGTATTATCACACCCCTAAACCCTAAAAACACCCTTACCATCCCCAAACCCTTAAATACCCTTATTTTAATCATTGGAAGATGTTAAAGTTCTACGGAATTGAAACAGTGGCAATAAATTAACATGGGGGAAATCGAGAAAAACTCCTACGTCAGAAGGAATCGCGGCATATCCTCAATTTACGAACACTAACACCACATGGCCTCAACCAATCTGAAGAACTGTATATTCATTTATAGATCAGGAACTGGTTTTCCCTTTGAACTGGAGGAACTGAAGAAGAGAACAGACATATGCAAAAAACAAGAATTAACTAATATGAAAATTGATACTAAAAATGATTGGGTTATGAAAAATAAGTTGAACACACCCCATTGAAAGAGAAATGAAAGATGTATAAGGAAAAAAAAGGAAATGAAAACGAACGTTACATGACCCACTAGAGGGATCAATTTGAGGGTCTTAGGATAGAATCTCTAATGGACTTGGTGACTATGTCAATACCAGGAGATCTCTAAAAGCATAGGGGGGTGTCTCTTTTGTTAGCACTTAATATAAAAATTAAAAAAAGAAAAAAAAAATCTAAAAAATGCATGACACTACAGCTCCCATAATCCAGAGGGGCACTTGTGATTTCAAACAGGAAATTATGTAATTGAGGTTTGAAAATATTTAAACAATGTTCACAAGTGTGTGTTTGAGATCGTGATCAAGGTATTGGGTAATACCGAAACTGGTTGATCTTTCTGCCTGTGTTCCCATCAATGAAACGGGGAAAATAAACAAAAAAATTGCAAAACTCTACGGGAGTGCGACCCTTGTCCTTTATAGCCTGGAAAGGATTGTGTGGAAATGTGAAGCGCTGTGGTTCTGCCGCGGGGTCACACACCCATGAGGAGCGCTGCTACAATCCGGCAACGCTGAACCGATATGGAGGATATATATTACCTACTGGCGGTCACCAGTAGTTAGTTTGCGCTTCTACGCACTACGCAAAATGCACATAGCACAGTGCATAAACTGTGCTAAAACACGTAGCATAGCAGCATAATCAACAACACCAACAAATGCTTTGATAAAGCACTTTTCCATGCTATAAAGCATATAACCAATTCACAAAAGTGAACTTTGAGAATGAAAATATTAGGCAATGAGAGAGGTGATGATTTTGGGGTCCCATAATGTTTTTCAGGGCCTTTGGTTGGGATTGTATTTTTGCCAATAACTGTGCTTGGGGTGGTTCTAAGAGGATGGGACCACCACAGAATCGTTCAATAAGATGTGCTTTTTGTTTTCAAGGCATCTGCTTGGTTCTATCCCTAGGTTAGGGAGGATCCCAAAATGTTCACCTCTCTTACTGCTTGCTAATTTATCATTTTTACTTTTGTGAAATGACTATATGCATTTTAGCATATAAAGACAGAAATACTTATTGTATGATAACTTGCACTGTACAAAATGTTGTTTGCAATTATTGCACAGAGCAGACAACCACACAGTGCCAACAGCTACGCACTACGCAGTCTGCGTAGCTGCATGTAGATCAAAGTGTACTTCGCGTAGCTACGCGTTGTGCTACTATGCAAACTACGCCCAGGGTTAGTTAGGACCTAGTTTCCAACGGAAAAGTGTTTTTTGTTTTCCCAATAACTTCTGCACCGGTTGACGAATCTTCGCGAAATTTTCAAAACTAGTGATCAGCTCTGGTCAGCTCCTGTCTTGAAAGTTTCGGGGTGATTCTTCAAGCGGGGGCAGAGATTAAAGGGGGTCCCAAAACACGTTTTCCCCATGTTATTTTCCATAGGAAACTTTAGACAAAGCTACAGTCCGAACTGCTGAACGTAATTACACCAAAGTCGGCAAAAAGTTAGCCCTTGGTTCAGAAAGAGTCCTTTTTGTCAAATGGTGTTAATCCGTTCAGTAGTTTTTTTCAATATTAAAGGAAAAAGAACTTTATATATCTGGGCGAAGCCTAACCACACATCTCATTGTGAGATCTGATTGGCTGTCAGCACTTCATCCAAGAAGTGTTGGCAGCCATATTGGGACCAATATACATGATAGCACCTCATTAAAAAGCATTGCAATGAATGGAAGATTTTGAGGGTCACCAAAAGGAGAACGTATAAAAGGTGATAAGACTTTAGTTACATTATAAATCATTTCTTGATGGTACCATACTAATTTTAGGAATTGTGGTGTGTTCTAAGGTAATATTACCCTGTGAAAAAGCCTTCTGCTGGGATATCATGAATCATGTTTGAGAGAAAACTATTTTCTCATTTTTTTCCCCACAGAGGTTTGGAAGGTGATCTAGAAGCTAAAATGAGAGCATATTTTCTGTAAATTCACATTATCTTTCTCAGTCATGTGAGAATGAAGTCTGACATTCTCAGTAAAACATGTACATCCAACAAGGGAAGAGAATGTCAGTTGATTCCTTTGTGTTCTACTGCAGCTTCCCAGAGTGTTCTAAAGAACAACAAGAGTGCTAACAGTCTTACTTATGACAAAAGTATTGCACACCTGAAGCCATCTTGATTGGAATAAAGTGGTAACTCTTAAAACATTGAATTTAAAAAGAACAAAATGAGGGGGTTCATTTTGCCATAGAAATTATGATTAGTGCTGCAGAAAGAAAAACATGCAGACTGAAACATGTACTTTCAAAACCAGCAGCAGACTTCCCTGGTGAGCAGTAGCTTTACTACAGTGACCTAATGAACAACTAGAGTACTAACATTCTGGGTTATGGCAAATGTGTGACACATCTGAATGCCTTCTTGATGGAATTAAAGTAAAAAACTGAAAGTATTTCCTACTGAGGAGACTGTAGTAAATGAGGAAATTGGGAAACTTAATAACAAATAAGTCTCCCAAGATGGCCACCAGAGACAAAAGAGCCCAAATGTAGCACAAATATCATACAGATGTAGCCCAAATATAGCCCAAAGACAGAATGTCCCAGAGTGTTCGAAAGAACAACTAGAGCGCTAACAGTCTTACTTATGACAAAAGTATGGCACACCTGAAGCCATCTTGATTGGAATAAACTGGTAACACTTAAAACATTTAATTTAAAAAGGAACACAATGAGGGGGTTCATTTTGCCATAGAAATTATGATTAGTGCTGCAGAAAGAAAAATTAGGGCACATGTTGATTTCTCAAATACTCTTCTATTTCATTAATAAATTCTGACATGCAGACTGAAACATGCACTTTCAATAACAGCAGCAGATTTCCCTGGTGAGCAGTAGCTTTACTACAGTGATCTAATGAGCAACTAGAGTGCTAACATTCTGAAATTATGGCAAATGTGTGACACATCTGAATGCCTTCTAGATGGAATCAAAGTAAAAAACTGAAAGTATTTCCTACTGAGGAGACTGTAGTAAATGCGGAAATTAGGAAACTTAATAACAAATAAGTCTCCCAAGATGGCCACCAGAGACAAAAGAGCCCAAATGTAGCACAGATATCATCCAGATGTAGCCCACATATAGCCCAAAGACAGAATGTCCCAGAGTGTTCGAAAGAACAACTAGAGCGCTAACAGTCTTACTTATGACAAAAGTATGGCACACCTGAAGCCATCTTGATTGGAATAAACTGGTAACACTTAAAACATTCAATTTAAAAAGGAACACAATGATGGGGTTCATTTTGCCATAGAAATTACGATTAGTGCTGCAGAAAGAAAAATTAGGGCACATTTTGATTTCTCAAACCCTCTTCTATTTCATTACAAAATTCTGACATGAAGACTGAAACATGCACTTTGAATACCCAGCAGCAGACTTCCCTGGTGAGCAGTAGCTTTACAACAGTGATCTAATCAGCAACTAGAGTTCTAACATTCAGAATTTATGGCACATTTGTGACAATCTTAATGCATTCTTGATGGAATCAAAGTAAAAAATTGAAAGTATTTTCTGCTGGGGAGACTGCAGTAAATGAGGAAATTAGGAAACTTCATAACAAATGCATTTCCCAAGATGGGTACCAGAGACAAAAGAGCTCAAATGTAGCACAAATATCACCCAGATGTAGCCCAGGTGTAGCCCAATGACAGAAGTGTGCAAAACACTTTTTTATTTTTTGTGTTTTTGCAGTTTTATATAGTGCAGACTGGTCAGGTATTGGAGAACTTTACATGAACATTGGTTACATCACACAAAGACAAATTCATTTTGGTTGTAGACATGGGGAGATTAAGTGAGTTGACCAGAATCACAGAATGTCAATCTGAAGCAAAAACTCTAACCTGGTTCCCCATTTGCAAAGTCTGCAGCTCTGAAAGTAACACAACATCCTCTCCCCCAAGTGCAACATTTAATCAAGTGGTTAACTGGATAAAAAAACATAAAGATAACAAATAATTTAAAAGTGCTTTGTCGCTATTTGAAAACTCAGAAAATATGTCCTCATTTTAGTTTTTTAGAGCACTAACCATAATTTTAATGCAAATAAGACCCTCTCATCTATGTAATTTCTAAAGGAAATGCTGTAGGTATTACAGTTTTGATTGCATCAAGTTGACTTCAGGCATGCCACACTTTTGTAATAAATATAGAATGTTAGCAATCTAGTTGTTAATTAGGATACTGTTGAGAGGCAGAGGCCAGGGGCACGGACTCAGAAAATTGAAGGCAGGTAGAAGGGTGCAGAGGCAACAATTTGACCACACTGGGCAGGCAGGAATGGCAGTGGCAGCACATCCGACTATGGAAGGCAGTGGAAAGGGGGTAGGGGCAACAAATCAACAATACAGGACAGGCAAGAGAGGCTGTGGCAATATAATAGACCATTGTGGGCAGAATGAAGAGGCAGTGGTACTATAACCGTACTTGTCAACAGACCCAATTCAGCCTTGAAAAGCCCAATGTTTTTAAGCCCAAATGGGCTTTATTTGATCTGTCTGCTGTTTACAATCTCCTCTTTTTCAATGTAAGTCAATGGGGAAAAATCAATACCCCTGTTGTTTTCAAAATCTCCCTCTTACCAATTTCAAGATGTTAGCAAGTATGGTACATTTGATCATGAAAGGCAGGAGGAATTGGGGTAGGGACATGGACTCAGATAACAGAGGACAGGAGGGACATGGAGAGGTGCACCAACCTGCCCATACAGGGCAGGCATCAGGGTTTGCAGCAGCACAATACACCACATGGGGCATGCGGGATGGAAGTGTAGCACAACAATTCATAGAAAGCAATAGGGAGGGGACAGCACCATGCGCATGGACAACAGAGAACAGAGGGGAAAGAGGCAATGGCAGCTAGCTGACCATAATGGACAGACAGGAGAGAAAGCCGCAGCATAACGGACCATAAAGGGCAGGAGGGAGGGCTCAGGGGCATTACAATGAAACAGACAAGCCAGGAGGGAGGGAATAGGGGTCTGCACATGGAAAACAAAAAAGAGGGCAGGGGGCAAGGGGGCAGGGCAGGAGCAGCAAGCTGACCATGGAGGTCAGGCAGGATGGGCACTAGAAGCAAGACACACCATGGAGAGCAATAGTGAGACTATAATGGTATACACACAGACCATGGAGGGAAGGTGGGAGGGGGTCAGGGCAGCTAGCTGACCACACAGGGAAGGTGGGAGGGGCAGTGGCAGCACAGAAGACCATGCATGGCAAGCTGGAGGGTTAATGGCAGCAAAATGGCCATGATGGGCAAGAAGGAGGGGACAGGGGCATGCACAAAGGACCATGGGGGATAGAATACAGGGGTAGGAGCTGGGCGCAGACAATAGAGTTCAGGGAAAGGGGCCTGACAACAGATCAGGGAGGGCAGAAGGGTGTGGCAGTAAAATTGACTATGGAGGACAGGAGGACGGGGATAGGGGCATGGAACGTGAACAGGCAGGGTGTAGGTGGCAGGGACAGGTTACAGTCATCTGACAATGCTAGGCAGGTGGGAGGGGAGTGGCAGCTCAACAGAACAATCAGAGTAGATAGGAGGGGCAGGTCCATGGAAATGGTGGGCAAAAAGGATGGAGCAGGGGCATGCACACAGACATCAGAGGGCAGGGGGAAGAAGAGTAGGGGCAGCAAGCTAAGCACAGAGGCTGACCAGGAGGTCAATGACGGGGCATCGAATTGGGCAATGGAGGGCAGGAGGAGTAAACTGGGACATCATGCTAAATGGAGGGCAGTGACAGCACATCAGACCATGCATGGCCAGAGGGAGGAGGCTAGTGCATGGATTCAAACAACAGAGGATAGGGAGGAGGTGGATGGGGCAGCAAGCTAACTGTTCAGAGAAGGCGGAAAGGCCAGTGGCAGAACAACGGCCACACAGGGCTGTAATAAGGGAGCAGGGACATGGACTTGGACAATGGATGGCTAGGAGGTGGGGAGGCAGGAGCAGCAATCTTGGGTGGGGGCAGCACAATGCCAGGCCAGACCCTGCTACCAACCGCCCACCATCCATTGTGATATGCATCTTACTTAACATTAAAAAAACTAGAAATTTGCTGAAAAAAACAAAGATTACAGGGATGTTTTAGTTAGATTCAGATTTCACTCATAGACAACCAGTGAAATTCAGCAGTTATAGTTACCTGAGCTAACTATAACTTACGCTCCTGCAATGTACTGCTAATGACCTCAGACATTACATCATTCATGACATGGTCAGTTACATCACTCATGACATCACTCATGACATCTCAAATGAGCTGTGAAGGAAATGGAACTATAATTGGTAGAACTTTATTTAGGGATAGTGTGTGTATATTAACACCATAGGTTTCAGGAGCATTATAATTAGGAATCATCATTTAAAAAACCTTTGAAATTAACTGAAAAAAACAGAGGTTTCAGGAACGTTACAGTTAGAAATTTGCATTTAAAAAACCTCAGAAATTCACTGAAAAAAACCACAGGTTTCAGGGACGTAGTAGTTAGTTGGACATTTCACTCGTACAAAACCAGAGAAATTCAGCCGTTATAGTTAGTTGTGCTAACTATAACTCGTGTCCCCGCAATGCACTGATGATGTCACATATTACATCACTCATGACATGGTCAGTGACATCACTGAAGACATCACTGATGACATCATCCACGTGATCATCTGATGCACCTCCTCACACCCTAATATAACCTTTGATACACCCCCTCTAAAATACAGACAACCATTCTCAAACCCATAGGCACACCAATACCAGTTAGTACATACCCACTCACTGATTTATAGGTCTAAACACACATCCACTCACCTATACAGTCACTCATTCATGCAGTCTCTCATCAATATAGCCACTGAAATATTATCTCATACACCTGTACAGACACACACACACATCGCCACTCACCTATAGTTACTCACACACCTAGTCAGTCTTGCAAACAATCAATCACACTCCCATTTACTCACCTATACAGTTATACACACACCACCTCACTTATTCATACATATACTAACACATACTTTCTCTCTTATACAATCACTGACCCAAGCACACACTCATCCATTCAGCCACTCTCACAATCACTCACTCTCACATATAGTCATTTATATAGTCCAACACTCACATATACTGCCTTTCACATATGTAGTTACTCTCACATGTACCACTGAGTTATCCATTCACTCACCAACACACCCATACAAACACTCACCCACCCATAAATCCCTTCACAGATGCACTCTTAAAGCCATACACCCAGTGAATCATGCACTCACAAATCTATGCAGAGAGTCACACACCACCCACCCACCCACACAGACACTCAGGCACCCATACAGATACTCAGACAACCAATCAATAACCCACATAGACACTCATGTAGCTACTCACCAACCCATGCAGCGGCTTACACACCAACTGACCGACTGATACGGACATTCACACAGTTTAGTCACTAACCCATGCTTTCAGTAAGACACGTTTAATTACTCACTTATACAGCCCGAACTGCTGAACGGAATTACACCAAATTTGGCAAAAAGGTAGCCCTTGGTTCACAAAGACTTTTTTTTTAGATTTGGGACAAGCTCACTATATGGAGAGATAGGGGTTTATTGGAGTGGGAGGAGTACTGTTATCTTAAAAAAGATCATCCGGTGCTCCCAGTACTGTATTTGTTACCGAAACTTCACAAGGACCCCATTAATCCACCAGGGCGCCCCATTGTTTCCTCTAAAGGGAGTGTAGCTGAACATAGCTCGAAATATGTGGATCACTTTTTGAGAGATCTTGTTAATACACTACCCAGATACATTAGGAACACCAACGATTTCCTGAATAAACTTCAGGATGTCTATATGGCAGGTGATTCCCTCCTTATTACATTGGATGTTCATTCCCTATACACCATCATTGATCATACACAAGGTTTAGACGCGTGTAACCATTACTTGATGAACAGACCTGCTAGATACCTAGAACATAGCCAGATGATATTGGACATGATAGAATTCTGTCTGATGAATAACATATTTTTGTTCAATGGGATTATATATAGGCAGGTTACAGGTACCGCGATGGGTTCATGTTTTGCTCTCAGCTTTGCGAACCTCTTTATGGGGCGCTGGGAGCAAGAACTGTTTGCCAATCCTGACCATGTCAGACACCTTGGACATGTGACGGCATGGATGAGGTACATAGATGATCTCTTTATCATCTGGAGGGGTACCGAACAAGAGTCCAGGGAGTTTATAGACCAACTTAACATCAATGATCGCAACATCATTCTCTCTGCTAATATTAGCAGCACAAGAGCACAATATCTCGATGTTGGTCTCAGCTTTAGCAACAGACAGATTCAAACTACTCTTTTCAGAAAGTCCACCGCTGGCAACAGTATTCTACATGCCCTCAGCAGCCACCCAGAGGCCCTCAAGTGGAGTATCCCATATGGGGAGCTGCTGAGGGCAAAAATAATCTGTAGCTCTGAGGAAGCATTTCAGGCAGAAAGCAAGATTATGATGGAACGTTTTGAGATCAGGGGTTATCCCAAGTGGGTTCTTCGCAGAGCCAAAGAAAGGGCAGATGGGGTTACCAGAGCCCAAACCATCGCTGCTACCATCATTGAACCCGGTTATATCACTGAGAATGAGACTAGAATCATTATGACATTCAATTCGGACTCTGGTAACATCAAACAGATTTTGAGTAAGAAATGGGACATTCTTGAAAATGATAATATCATAGGAGCGACTCTTCCTGACAGACCCAGCATTACTTACAGAAGGGGCAGGAACATCAGGGTCCTATTGGTACACAGTGATATCACTATACAGCCCAATAGAAACGAACATGGGCTATGTGAGTTCTTCCCTTGTGGCCACTGTAAGGCATGCAGAAACAGTAAATTTCGTAAAAGGGTCACACATAATAAAATCTGCAAGGATATAGTTCAGTTCCTTACATGCAGTTCCACATTTGTGATTTATACGATCGAATGCCCTTGCGGGCTATGGTACATTGGCAGCACAACATGCATGGCCAAAAAACGTATTCTGGAACATAGCAGAGCCATAGCTAATAACGATGAGAAATACCCTGTGGCACAACATTTTTATAATGAACATTTCTCCAATCCTGCCCTGTTGAGTTTTTTTGATTTTGGAACAGGTGGATAGACATCCCGGGGGGGGGGGGGGAACAGAAATTTGAAACTCAGACAGAGAGAGTCCAAACTGATCATAGAATTCCAAACTTAACACCCGAGGGGTTTAAACTGTGATTAGCAATTGGCAATCCATCTGAAAGATGATTAAGATCATGATGTAATCTGTTTGACTGCCTTTAAGCATGGCAATTTCCTTTGATCATGTATATCATTTCAGGCCGCTCTTGTTCCTCTATTTTCCTTGTATTTAAGAAAAAAAGCATCACTGCATTTTAATGTTTTCTTAACTTTTTTTATGATATGCAACTAATATTATGCTTCTGCTCTCTTCTTTTTTGTTTCATTCAAGGGAGGAAATGATGGGGCCCACTCACTGGTATTCATATTCATGGGCCTCCTACCCTTTTCCCCTCTAGTCTCACATTTTCACAACTCAGAGACGGGCTACTATGAGGATACATCTACAACAACATTTGGGGCAGGGTTTGTCAATCTATATTTACTCTTTGTATATTTGCGTCATTGCCCTTAAATATTTGGAGGGATACTCGGGCACTGGCCCAGTATTGTTAATATATACAACACACCTATGTCCCCTTGCTTTTTGATGATAGACAGGTACTGATATGAGACTGTCAATATGCACATGCCATTCACGTAAGTCCCCCCTCTTCTCCTTCTTCTGCATTTGCGCTATTAATATCCATTTTGTGTTGTATGTGCATTGGATAGGAAATTCATTGAGGTTTCCCACACTCTTTCCAGTATTGTATTTTTTTACTTGGCAATGCTCTTGCACTTTGCGATTATTTCAGGCACTTGCCTCTTATATTCTGACATACTTTCTGGCAAGCACAAGGTGGTTACATTTGCGCATTGAGTTAAAGGATAAGGTTTAACTTAAGAGATGACATGTCACCCGCAGGTGCGTCAAACCAGCTTTTAAAGTGTCTGAACACCGGACTGATAAAGTTATTGCATGTTGTATATTTTACTCGTATCATGACAGATTGCTGATTTACATTTTATTTGGCGTTTGCCCAATCAATTGTCATTTCATTTACGGTACACATGTTTCGTAATTTGGAGATAATATTTGGGGGCATGGTGAACCCTTCTGACTGTGGGTAAATACATGATCTTTGCAATAGGGCAGTGCATTACTCAACATTGTGCCTATTTCAAGATGTCTGCCAAAAACGCTGAACTTACTATTGTCCCTTAATTGTGTTGTTGATATGACGTATGCCTTATATGTTGTTCATTATTTGTGCACATTTCACGTGTTCAAGGCTTTGTCGTAAGCCAAAACGCGTTGTGGTGAAATAAACACCTTGTGGATACTTTACAGTTGCGCAGTCCGTTTGTCACTGAGAGCGCACTTATTTGGTGTATTTTGGATATATGTATGTATGAGGGACTTGATGCGCATCTGGGACACGACCAAAAACAGACACGCATGTAACTTATCACCCGAACAACGACTGGCACTGGGCACTTTAAACAGTGATCCTGGGTTTATAATTAAACCTTCGGATAAAGGGGGCAATGTTGTCCCATGGGACATCAACTTGTACAAACAAGAGGCTCATACACAATTGATTCTGTCTGGCAACTATGTTAAATCGAGCAGGGAAGATTACACTTGGGCAATGAATACTTATTACAACAAATTGGGGGAATGGAGAAAGAAAGGCCTATTAGAAGAGAGTGAATATAGATTCCTCTATGTGAAACATCCGGTAGCATCCTGTTTTTATATGTTACCAAAGGTCCATAAGAATCCAGTCACCCCCCAGGCAGACCAATAGTCTCGGCTAAAGGTAGTCTTCTCGAGAACACTTCAACTTTCCTTGATGCTTTTCTCTCCCCCTACGTACTAACCCTCCCCTCATACTGTAGGGACAGCACAGATTTTATTAATCAAATTGAGGGTATATTGTGGCAAGAGAATTTTTGGCTTGCAACGGTGGATGTGGTATCGTTGTATACCTGCATCAGGCATTCTGATGGAATACAGGCGTGCAAACATTTTTTCAGGGACAGGTCCATCTTTTTATATGATCAAACGAATATGCTTCTAGATATGCTGATGTTCTGTTTGAATAACAATTTTTTCCTGTTTGAAGATCAATGGTTTAAGCAAGAGATTGGTACGGCGATGGGAAGTTGCTTTGCGCCGAGTTACGCTTGCATGCTGATGGGATGGTGGGAGCCAATAAATTCTTTCTTGAATGACCGAGCCTTGGAGTGCGAGTATTCCTTTTCTAGGATACAACCTTGGGGAGTTTCCGTTTATATATACCGGGACCCGAACCCGGGAACTCGCACCGGCCCCGACAGGAGTGGAGCTGACGTGTTCGGGGAATCTTTCTACTGCTATATATATATATATATATATATATATATATATAAATATATATATATATATATATATATATATATATATAGAGAGAGAGAGAGAGAGAGAGAGAGAGAGAGAGAGAGAGAAAATACAAAAAACATAGGATTGAGGTACATTAGACTTACAAATTTTCATTTAAAAAACCTTTGAAATTCACTGGAAAAACCATAGGTTTCAGGCACGTTATAGTTAGAAAGTATCATTTAAAAAACCATAGAAATTCACTGAAAAAAACATAGGTTTCAGGAACATTATAGTTAGTTGGACATTTCACTCGTACAAAACCATAGAAATTCTGGCGTTATAGTTAGTTCAGCTAACTATAACTTGCAACCCCGCAATGCACTGCTGATGATGTCACATATTACATCATTCATGACATGGTCAGTGACATTACTGATGACATCTCAAATGACATCACTGATGACATCAGTGATTACATCATCCACGTGAAAATCTGATGCACCTCCTCACACCTGAATATAACCTTTGATACACCCACTCTAAAATACAGACTACCTTTTTCGAAAAAATAGACACATCAATACCAGTTACTAAATACGCACTGACTGATTCCTAGGTCTACACACACATCCACTCATTCACCCATACAGTCACTCATACATGCAGTCACTCATCAATACAACACTATCATATGCACTCTTACACCTATACAGACACTCACACACTGCCACATATCCAGAGTTACTCACACACTTAGTAAGTCATGCAAAGAATCAATCATACTTCCATTTACTCACCTATGGAGTTATACAGACACAACCTCACTTATTCATACAGATACTAACACATAATTACTCTTATAGAATCACTGATACAAATACACACTCATCCATGCAGCCAATATCACAATTACTGACTCTCACATATAGTTATTTATATACACCATCACTCACATATACTGCCTTTTACATATGTAGTACCTTGCACATGTACCACTGAGACATCCATTCACTCACCAACACACCCATACACACACTTACCAACCCATACAGCTGTATCCACATGCACTCTTGAACCCATACACCCAGTGAATCAACCACTCACACATCTATGTAAGGTCACACACCTCCCACCCACCCACACACACACACTCAGGCAGCCATACAAATACTCAGGCAAGCAATCAATAACCCATATAGACACTCATGCAGCTACTCACCAACCCATGCAGCAGCTTACACAACAACAGACAGACTGATACAGACTTTCATACAGTTTAGTCACTAACCCATGCATTCAGTAAGACACATTTAATCACTCACTTATACAGTCAGTCACGTACCTACTAAATCCTCCATACAGACACTTATACACCCACTCATTCCTCAATACAGCTTGGCATATATATCTAAAACAAAATTAAACTTTACAGAAACACACAGTCACTGGATGATGTCATCAGTGATGTCATCAGTGATGTCATTTGAGATGTCATCAGTGATGTCACTGACCATTTCATGAATGATGTAATATGCGACGTCATCAGCAGTGCATTGCGGGGGCGCGAGTTATAGTTAGCTGAACTAACTATAACACCAGAATTTCTATGGTTTTGTAGGAGTGTAATATCCAACTAACTATAACATTCCTGAAACCTATGTTTTTTTCAGTTAATATATATATAAACATATTTATACTTTACAGAAACACACAGTCACCGGATGATTTCATCAGTGATATCATCAGTGATGTCATTTGAGATGTCATCAGTGATGTCACTGACCATGTAACAATCCAGAGCATCTAATGGGTTCTACATCAGCGATTTAATATTTGCCAGACAGACGTGTTTCGGAGACAATGCCTTTATTGATGTTGGCTACAATGAAGGCTGGCAAGTTCAAGTCTTTTAAATGAATCCTGAACACTCCATATTGGAGAATGACATGTGGCAACTGAAAGAGGACTGCAACAATCATCATAAAATACTAAATTCTTCTATGGCCATTCCAGGGTATACATAACACATTTGTTGTTCCAGTACTCGTAAAACATGAATTCGTAAATCTGTAAACAAGTGTTTCAATAATCAATTCACCTAAAAATAGGTACGAATCATGTTAAGTTGGTACGGTGGTGGCTATAACTTAGCAGTTCTCCCACAAATTATATCCCAGTGGGCTGCCACATTGTAGTCCACAGGAGTCCATATACTTCACAATTAAAAAGCTGATGGAATCCCTCATCCTGCTATCAATGTCCAGTCACCCACTCACTCACCTATACAGCCAATCACACAGATACCTACTGTGTAAAACAGCCAGTCACACACCCACTCACTTACCCATACACCCACCCTAACAGCCACTCATGTATCCATACTCCTGCTTACACACCAATAGGGCCATTCACACAGCCACTCAGTTACCCATACAGCCACTCACATACACACTCACCCACTCATAGAGCCACTCAAACTGCCACACAGTCACCAATACAGCCACTCACACACACACCCACTCATACAGCCAATTCGCACAGCAACTCACCCACCCATACAGCCACACACACACTCACTCACTCACCAATACAGCCACTCACACAATCACCCACTCATCCATAGAGCTACTCATAATGCCACTTATACATCCATACAGCCACTTACACACCCACTCACATACCCATACAGGCTCTCACACACCCACTTCCTCACTGATAGAAACAGGCAGTCAGATGACATATGTTAGAAACAATATCACTCATTAGTAGTACAAAAAGAATAGTAATTTAACTTAGTAGCTTGGTATATATCTGTAAGTCCCAGAAAAAATTACGAAACACACTCACTGGATAATGTCATCAGTGCTGCCATTCGAGATGTCATCAGTAATTTCATCAATGATGTCACTCACCATCTCGACAAGTGATGTAATATATGAGGTCATAAGCAGTGCGGAGGAGTAAGTTATAGTTAGCTCAGTTAACTATAACTGCTGAATGTCAATGGTTTTGTACGAGTGAAAGCTGACCCTAACTATAAAATTCCTGTAACCTTCTTTTTGTGTGAATTTCTGTATTTAAAAAAAATTATATTTCCAAACTATAACGTCCCTGTAACCTTTGGTTTTTGAAGTGACTTTCTAAGTTCTTTTTAACATTAAGTAAGATGCCAATCACAATGTACAGGGGGGGATTGAATGCAAGGCCTGGCCTGGCATTGTGCTGCCCCCACCCAAGCTTGCTGCTCCTGTCCCCCTCCTCCTTGACATCCATTGTCCAAGTCTATGACCCTGCTCCCTCATTACAGCTGTGTGTGTCCATTGTTCTGCCACTGCTTTACCTGCCTGCCCTAAACAGTTAGCTTGCTGCTCCTTCTTACTCCTCCCTACCTTCTGTTGTCCGGGTCCATGCACCAACCCCCTCCCTCGTGCCCTGCATGGGCTGCTGTGCTGCCAATGCCCTCCATTTATTTTGATGTCACTGACCACTCCTCTTGCCCTCCATTCCCCAATTCTATGCCCCATAATGTCCTTCCTGCTTAGCCTCTGTGCTTGGTGTGATGCCCCTACTCTCCTTCCTCTTGCCCTCTGATGACTGTGTGCATGGCCCTGTCCCCTCCCTTTTGCCCACCATATTCCATGGACCTGTCACCTGCCTATATACTCTGGGTATTCAGTTGAGCTGCCACTGCCCCTCCCACCTTCCTAGCATAATCAGAAGACTGCCACCTGTCCCTGCCACCTCCAACCTGCCATTCCAAGTCCCATGCCCCCATACCCTCCCCCTGTCCTCCATGGTCCATTTTGCTGCCACTCCCTTCAGCCCTCCATGCACTGTTGTGTTGCGACTGCTCCTCCTGTCTGCCCTGCATGGTCTGTTGTGAAGCCACTTCCCCTGCCCTCTTTTGTCTGTGTCCAGCCCTTACCCCTCCCTTCTGTCCTCCATGGTTCTTTGTGCATGTCCCTGCTCCCTCCCTCTTGCCCACCATGGCTGTTTTGCTACTACTAACCTTCCTGCTACCCATGCATGGTCTTCTGTGTTGTCACAGCCTCTCTCACCTGCCCTGTGTGGTCAGCTTGCTGCCCCTGACCGCCTCCCACCTTCCCTCTGTTATCTGTATGTATACCATTATAGTTTCTCTGTTGCCCTCCGTGGTGTCTTGTGCTTCCAGGTCCCATACTGCCTGCCCTCCATGGTCAGCTTGCTGCTCCTGCCATGCCCGCTTGCCTCCTGCCCTCCGTTTTCCATGTGCAGACCCTAACTCCTCCCGCCTGCTTTGTCTGGTCTGCTGTCGTGCCCCTGCCCCCCTCCTGCCCTTCATGGTCCATTATGCTGCAACTGTCCTTCCTGCCTGTCCTGCATGGTCAGTTTGCTGCCCTTGCCTCTTTCCCCTCTGCTCTCTGTTGCACATGTGCATGGCCCTGTCCCCTCCCTAGTGCTTTACATGGTCCATTGTGCTGCATTGCTGTCCTGCGTGCCCGGTGTGGTGTATTGTGCTGCTGCAATCCCCGACACATGCCAAGTAAGGTCAGTTTGGTGCCCCTGCCCATCTCTCTCCTGCCCTACCTTAGCCAAGTCCATGCCCCTACTCCATTCCTCCTGTCCTCTGTGATCCAATGTACCTTACTTGCCAACATGTTTAACTTGGTAAGAGAGAGATTTTGAAAAATAAAACTGGATAATTGATTTATCAATTGATTTACATTGAAAAAGAGAGGATTTTAGGCAGAAGATAGGAAAAATACTGCCACTGCCTCTTCTTACTGCCCTCAATGGTTTTTTATATTGCAAAGCCTCTCTTGCCTGTACTGCATGGTTGGTTTGTTGCCCCTGCCCCTCTTTCCCCTGCCCTCTGTGGTCCATTGTGCTGCTACTGCTCCTCCCGCCTGCGCAGCGCGGTCAACTTGTTGACTGTGCACCCTCCTCCATGAGAGGGTCTTACTCCCATAGAAGTTATGGTTAGTGCTCTAAACAACTAAAATAAGGACATCGTTTCTGAGTTCTCAAATAGCGACAAAGCACTTTTAAATAATTTGCTAACTTTATTTTTTTTTTATCCAACTGATCACTTGATTATATTTTACACTTAAGGGAGAGAACGTGGCATTACAGCCAGTGATGCACACTTTGCAACTGCTATATAAAACTGCCAAAAAAGCAAAACAAGTGTTTTTCAGTCTTCTGTCTTTGGGCTAAACTTGGGCTTCATTTGGGTGATATTTGTACTATATTTGATCTCTTTTTTCTTTTGAGACTTATTTGATATGAACCTCCCTAATTTCCTAATTTATTGCAGTATATCGAGAGAAAATGCTTTCAGTTTTCTACTTTGATTCCATCAGGATGCTGTCCAGATGTGCACTTTTGGCATATATTCTGAATGTTAGCACTCCAGTTGCTCATTAGAACACAGTAGTAAAGCTGCTGATCACCAGGGAGTGATGGCAGTCTGCTGCTGGTGTTAAAAGCGCATGTTTCAGTTTGCATGTCAGAATGTTTTAATGAAATAGAAGAGGAAGATATTTGAGAACTCGCTTAAAATGTGTCCTAATTATTCTTCCTACAGCACTAACCATAATTTCTATGACAAACTGAACCCACTTATTTTGTTCCTTTCTAAATTAGATTTTTAAGTTTTACTCGTTTGATTCAATCAACATGACTTCAGGTGTACCATACTTTTGTCATAAGTAACACTGTTAGAGCTCTAGTAGTTCTTTAGAACACTCTGAGAGGCAGCAGTAGAACACAAAGGAATCAACTGACAGGCTGCTTCTCGGTGGCATAACAAATGCCCCCGTAGCCCCGGCAGCATGTGGGCCCCCCTCAGCACAGTACCCTGGCCTGAGAGTTCCTGAGTGAGTCCAGAAGGAGGCCCCTCCATGTACTTTGCAGGGGAGCCCCCTCAAGTTTCTTTATGCCACTGCTGCTCCTGTTGGAAGTACATGATTTAGTGATAATGTTGTCAGACTTCACTTTCATATGGCTGAGAAAGATAGTGTGAATTTACAGAAAATATGCTCTCTGTTTAGCTCCTGGAGAACCTTTATGGGAAAATCATGGAAAAAACAGTTTTGTCTCAAATGTGATTCATGAATTCCCAGCGGAAGGCTTTTCCACAGGTTAAAATCGCCTTACAACACACCACAGTTCCTAAAATTAGGATGGTCTCATCAGCAAATGATTTATATTGTAACTAAAATCTGTTATCACCCTTTATACATTCTCCTTTTTGTGACCATCAAAACCTGCCATTCATTACAATGCATTTCAGTGGGGTGCTGTATATTGGATCCAAGATGGCTGCCAACACTTCCTGGTTGAAGATTAGGCAGCCAATCAAATCCCACCATGAGATCTGTGCTTAGGCTCTGCTCTGATATTCAAATTTGGTTTTCCTTCAATATCTCCAAAACTACTAAGCCGATTTACACCATATAACAAAATGCTTTATTTCGGGAACAAAATCTACCTTTCTGTCAAATTTGGTACAATTCCTTTTAGCGGTTCAGGATATAGGCGTGTCTAAAGACTCCATGGGAAACATACTTTTTTGACCCCCCTTTTTCTTGGGCCCTGCTTGACGGATCACCTTGATCCTTTCCATGCACAAATAGAATCACTGGGGCACTTTTTGGAAAAAGTTTGAGAAGTTTCGACAAACGGCACTAAATATATAGGCAAGTCAAAAAAATGCTTTTCCTATGGAAACATGGTCCTAACTATAACTACCTAATGACGACCACCAGTAGTATTTAAAGTTAGGTCAGCATTTCCATAGAAAATGCATTTTTTGTGATACTAATAACTTAGGCGCTGTTTGATGAATCTCCATGAACCTTTCAAAAAAGTTGTGTTAATTTTCGACTAGTTTGTGCATTGAAAGTTTCGGATGATCCATCAAGCATAGGCTGAGAAAAAAGGGGGCCTCCAAATTACAAAACCCATATGCATTTTTCATAGACTTCTTTAGACCGGGCTACAGCAAAAACTGAATCAAATTTGGCAGGGTGGTACATCTTGGTGTGCAGATTGTGCTTATTGAGTTTTGGTGTAAATCTACTAATTAGTTTTTGCGAAATTACGGTTGAAAAATATTGTATATCAGGACGGTTGTGTTTGAGGGACTCTTAAACCCATATTTTAAAAATAATAGAGCGTTTTGATTGGCTTAGGGAACTTTTTTCCCCTTGGGCCATTTCACTCCCGTGGGAGCGAGCTCACTGATTGAGTACCTGCAACATCAGAAAAATGTTGCTAGCAACCTTTGCGGGACTCAGGGACTAAATCTCCGGTACTAAATTAAATTTAAAAAATAATATACAGGGGCAAGGTAGGGATATCCTGTCCCCCTAGACCCTGTGAGGGGACCCTCCACCACACGGACCACAATAAAAAAAAAAAAGCAATTTTTGCCACATTCCTGCAAGACTTCTGTGGGATTGGCAAAGAAAAAAAAATAATAAAATGGCGGTCAGGGCCTCAATCTTCTATCAATAGTCCCTTGAAGCACATCCCTGGGGCAGCATTGTTTAGTTAATTCAAGGGAGTGCGTGCCCCTCTCCCCAAACCCGGGGAACCCATCCTCTGGGTGGAAATGTTCATAAAAGGGGAGGCAAACCATGCGCCCCCCCATCCTGTGCATCCAGAGGTCTTTGCAAGTGAGGCAGTACCAGGGGATGTGACTGGCTCACTTGCTATGTCCTAGATAGGCCACCCCCAGGACACAGCAGTTTCCCTGCCCGCACCAGTGTGGGCAGAGAAACTTGTGTTCGCTCTTTCCTGGCGGGGGCATTTTTTAATCACCCTCCCATGCCGGAGGAAACCCAAACTCTCACACTGGCAGGGAGAAGACTTTTGATGTGTTTCCCTGCCTGCACAGAAACAGATCAAGAGATTTCTCCCACCCAAAGGGAGCAGCATAAATAGCTGCTCCCTGCAGGCAGGAGCAAAGGCAATTCCCTCCGAAGGGGGGAGTTGGCTGGGGCCCCAACAAGTATATCGTGGATGCCCTGAGCGGATACCAGGGCACCCACCTATATTAAATAGAGGACCTGGCGATGGAGTACCCAGGGCTTTTTTATGACTTAATGAGGGGGACCACATGGCCCCCTCATCTTATCACATTGGGCCCCTGTGGAAGGAGGGGGGCATGGGGCCCCTCTCTCCATTTGAACAAATGGCTCTAGGAAATGGTATCCACAGGGCCTAATAAGGCTCAGGGAGGGGAGTCAGATGGCACCCATCCTGTTGAAAAGGCAGAGGTCCCAGGGGGATGAAATCCCCAGGGCCTAGTGAGGCTTGGTGAGGGGGGCCACAGGGCCACCGGACCATTAAAAAATAATGTCCCTCAGGGATGGGGGCCCCAGGTTTTATAAAAGCTTGGGGAGGGGGCAACTTGGCCCCGCTTCCCACTCAAAAACACAGAGAGTCCTAGGGGATGGAATCCCGAGGGCTTAATGAGGCTCTCCACTTTAAAAAGAAAAAGTCCCTGGGGGACGGGGTCCCCAGGCCTCAATGCAGTTTGGGAGGCCACGTGGCTTCGCTCCCCATAAAACACTTAAGGCCCTGAGGGATGGGGACCCAGGGTTTTATGCCACTTGGGCAGAGGTGGCCACAATGCCCCTTTCCCCTTTAAACTACAAAAGGTACTGGAGGATGGGGCCCCCAGGGCCTAATGAGGCTTGTGGAGATAAGCCACAAGATCCCCCTCCCCCTTTTTATTGATATAGCCTAGGGGATGGGATTCCCCGGACCTAAACAGGCTCAGGTGGGAGTCAGCGAGGCCCCCTGCATTTTTTTATTACATTGGGCCCAGGAGGATGGGGTCCCCCTGGACCAAAGGCCAATATGCTGGTCACGGCAAAGGCTGTGCACAGTGTGGGGTTGGCAGCCTGCAGGGGGTTTGGCCACATGGCCTGGTGTCAGGCCAAGCCCTGTGTTCAACCCACATTGCCCATGGCCAAAGGCTGTGCACAGCGTAGGGTTGGCTGCCTGTGGGGAGTTAGAAGCAGAGCCTGGCTGCCAACACAGGCCATGTGGCTAATCCCATTCCACGCATGAGCAAAGGTCATGCACAGTGTGGGGTTGGCCGCGCCTGAGTGGCGGCTTGCAGGGAGTTCGATGTAGGGCCTGGGTGCAAGTCAGGTGCTGTGTTCAAAAATTCAGAATAATTCACTGAAAGGTAATGTTAAACGAATAGTATAGTTAGGTGTGATAGAAAGATCTGTTTTTGTTTTAAAAAAAACTTTACTAAATTCACTGAAAAAGGAAAGGTTCAAGTAACGTTATAGTTAGGTGAATATGTCGGTGACAACATTAATGTTTTGAACTAAAAAAAATATGGAAATTTAAAAGTAATAGCTAGCTCTCGCAATGCACTGCTAATGATCTCACATATTACATCACTCATGACATGTTCTATGACATCACTCATTACATTTCAAATGACATCACTGATGACATCATCCAAGCTTCTTTTGTACACATTCCTCTCTGAACAGGTACGGCGTTAGAGCTATGTAACACATACAACCCCATAGGTAAAGCAAGCTTATGTTATGTGCAACATTGACCCCATACCATACATTTCATGAGTAGCTGAGTTCATGTAGCCTATGAACCACAGATGAAAGAGTAACCTATACTGCACACAGTGTTCAATCTGTATTCAACTGTTCAGGTAAAACCAAGTGCTTCCACATACTCAAGTCCTGTAGAAACATAATATGATTTTTTACCTGCCACTTTTAAACTATAAAAAAACTGGCACACTCACTGGATGATGTCATTAGTGATGTCATCAATGATGTCAACTGAGATGTAATCAGTGATGTCATAAATGATGTCATGGAACATGTCATGAGTGATGTAATATGTTAGGTGATAAAAATAGTCCTGGGCGTAGTTCGCAGAGTTTTGCTATGTGAAACCCAGCGAAGTTACAAACCCACGAGTGGCGGAGTGCAGTGCGAACTGCAGTTTGTGCTGGCATTCCTGTAGCTTGGGTAGAAATTCTACCTGAGCCGAGCGGCAGCTCGCGAACTTACTGTTCGGGATCGCGAACTTACCGTGCGCGATCGTGAGCGGGGAAAAACTCAGCTGCACATCACGAAGTGGAGTTTTCTGCAATCCGCGAACTCCACGGAGTGCGAAGTGCAGAAAACTCCGCGAACGGAGCGAAGTTCACCGCCCCTGCCTAGATAAGAAGTGCATGGCGGGATGCAAATTATAGTTAGCTCTGCTGTATCCTCGATTGAGGCTGCACTACCCATCAGCTCTTAAATAATGTGGCACAAACCGGCATGAGAAACAGCTACATTTCAATGCCTGATGCGTTTCAGACTGCCAAAGTCCTTGTTCACAGGCTTGCTTTACAGAATCACCATTGCTGTAGGGTACCGATTCAATTCACCAATTAGCTTTTAATTACTCTCTGGTGGGTGTTCACAAGTGAACTATTGCATTCAGGTCTCAGTAGTCCCACAATACTAAATACTACCCTCCAGTGGGTGTTGTGACTCCATAAAACAATAATTTCATGTACATAACATGCTTATGCATGCATATATATATATATATATATGTCAATTCAATTCAATTCAATAAACACTTTATTTCGGTCAGTATGACCTCAAAAGTGCAAATGACAATGCATACAGATGTAAAAAAAAAAAAAGACGTTAAAATATAAGCCAGTTGATTAAACAAGAGTAGGCATAACTTGGCAAACGTATTTGTGGATAAAGATTGCCTAACACAGTTTTAGGATGTCCTCTAATCAGTTTACTTCACCAGAAAAAATGATTGCTTCGAGTATGGCAGTGGATTGGTCAGGACAGGAGGCAGTGCTCACATTTGAAAGTGCATAGTGTGAAATGAATAAATAATTTAAAAGATCAATTTATCCTAAAACATAGTCCCAGATACTACATAGAAAGGATTTAATTAAAACAGTATATGGACATTATATGTGGCAAATATTTGTAAAAGTATTGCCTGCCATATTTCTAAGGTGCCCTCATTTCGCGTTATTTCATCAAGAAATAATCACATCTAGTATGACAATAAATTAATCAGGGCGAAAAACAGTACTAGCATTTAAAAGTGCATAATGCATGGTAAATAAATAGTTAAAACAAATGATTGATTAAAAAGTCAGTATCTCCGGAGGCGTGATACCAAACACTGAATATGTAACTCAGGTACAGCTAGTCATTAGACAATAGGGCCTAGGTGCAGAATGGGTCCATGGATACGTACTTTTTACAGATTGCCAAAAATATATGTATGCATATATGTATATGTATGCATGCATTTATATTTGTATTTAGATAGATATGCAGATTATATATATGTTTATATATGTATGTATATATATACACATACATATATATAAATGCATATGCATATATATGCATATATATGTGCATATGTGTGCGTGTAGAGAGAGGTAGAGAGGTAGAGAGGTAGAGGTAGAGAGGTAGAGAGTAGTAGAGAGAGAGGTAGAGAGAGTAGCAGAAAGTGAGTAGTAGAGTGTAGTAGAGTGAGTAGTAGAGAGTGAGTAGGAGAGAGTGAGTAGGAGAGAGTGAGTAGGAGAGAGTGAGTAGAGAGTGGGTAATAGAGAGTGAGTAGTAGAGAGTAGTAGAGAGTGAGTAGTAGAGTGAGTAGTAGAAAGAGAGTAGTAGAGAGTGAGTAGTAGAGAGAGTAGTAGAGAGTAGTAGAGAGTAAGTAGTAGAGAGTGAGTAGTAGAGAGTGAGTAGTAGAGAGAGAGTAATAGAGAGTGAGTAGTAGAGTAGTAGAGAGTGAGTAGTAGAGTAGTAGAGAGTGAGTAGTAGAGAGTGAGTAGTAGAGAGAGAGTAGTAGGGAGTCGTAGAGTAGTAGAGAGTGAGTAGTAGAGAGTGAGTAGTAGAGAGTAGTGGAGCAGTAGAGAGTGAGTAGTAGAGAATAGTAGAGAGTGAGTAGTAGAGTAAGTAGTAGAGAGTGAGTAGTAGTGAGTAGTGGAGAGTGAGTAGTGGAGAGTGAGTAGTAGAGTAGTAGAGAGTGAGTAGTAGAGAGTGAGTTGTAGAGAGAGAGTAGTAGAGAGTGAGTAGTAGAGAGTGAGTAGTAGAGAGTAGTAGAGATAGTAGAGAGTAGTAGAGTAGTAGAGAGTGAGTAGTAGAGAGTGAGTAGTAGAGAGTAGTAGAGAGTGAGTAGTAGAAAGTAGTAGAGAGTAAGAGAGTAGTGGAGAGTGAGTAGTAGAGAGTAGTAGAGAGCGAGTAGTAGAGTGTGAGTAGTAGAGTGTGAGTAGTGGAGAGTGAGTAGTAGAGAGAGAGTGAGTAGTGGAGAGTGAGTAGTAGAGCTACAGTAGTAGAGAGTGAGTAGTAGAGAGTGAGTAGTAGAGAGAGTAGTAGAGAATAGTAGAGAGAAGTAGAGAGAGAGTAGTGTAGAGTAGTAGAGAGTGCGTAGTAGAGAGAGAGTAGTAGAGTAGTAGAGAGTCAAGTGCGTAGTGGAGAGTGAGTAGTAGAGAGTAGTAGAGAGCGAGTAGTAGAGAGTGAGTAGTAGAGAGTGAGTGAGTAGTGGAGAGTGAGTAGTAGAGATTAGTAGAGAGAGAGTAGTAGAGAGAGAGTAGTAGAGAGTGAGTAGTAGAGAGAGAGTAGTAGAGAGTAGTAGAGTGAGTAGTCGAGACGGAGTAGTAGAGAGAGAGTAGTAGACAGTAGTAGAGAGTGAGTAGTAGAGAGTGAGTAGTAGCGAGTGAGTGGTAGAGAGTAGTAGAGTGAGTGGTAGAGAGTAGTAGAGTGAGTAGTAGAGAGTGAGTAGTAGAGAGTAGTAGTAGAGAGTAGTAAAGAGTAGTAGAGAGTGAGTAGTAGAGAGTAATAGCAAGTGAGTAGTAGAGAGTGAGAAGTTTAATTTAAAAGGAACACAATGAGGGGGTTCATTTTGCCATAGAAATTATGATTAGTGCTGAAAAAAGAAAAATGAGGGCACATTTTGTGTGACTTATCAAATCCTCTTCTATTTCATTAAACAACTTCTGACATGAAGACTGAAACATGCACTTTCAATACCAGCAGCAGACTTCCCTGGTGAGCAGTAGCTTTACTACAGTGATCTAATAAGCAACTAGAGTGCTAACATTCTGAATTTACGGCAAATGTGTGACACTTCTAAATGCCTTCTTGATGGAATCAATGTAAAAAACCTGAAAGTATTTCCTACTGAGGAGACTGTAGTAAATGAGGAAACTAAGAAACTTCATACCAAATAAGTCTCCCAAGACCGCCACCAGAGACAAAAGAGCCCTAATGTAGCACAAATATCACCCAGCTGTAGCCCAAGTGTAGCCCAATGACAGAATGTCCTAGAGTGTTCTTAAGAACAACTAGAGCGCTTACTGTCTTACTTATGACAAAAGTATGGCACACCTGAAGCCATCTTGATTGAAATAAACTTGTAACACTTAAAACATTTAATTAAAAAAGTAACACAATGAGGGGGTTCATTTTGCCATAGAAATGATGATTAGTGCTGCAGAAAGAAAAATTAGGGCACATTTAGACTTCTCAAATCCTCTTCTATTTCATAAAAACATTCTGACATACAGACTGAAACATGCACTTTGAATACCAGCCGCAGACTTCCCTGGTGAGCAGTGGCTTTACTACAGTGATCTAATGAGCAACTAGAGTGCTACCATTTAGAATTTATGGAAAATGTGTGACACATCTGAATGCCTTCTTGATGGAACCAAAGTAAAAAAGCATTGAAAATGCAATAGGTCTCGATCTCATTTAAGTTAAAGCAATTTTGTTTGTAATTAGGTGGCTTCTTAGCTTTGCTTGTATTAGTGTTTTTGCAAACTTTCATGTACATAATATGCATATGTATGCATATATGTCTATGTATATATATAGATGCATTTATATTTGTACTTATATAGATATGCAGATTATATATATGTCTATATATGTGTATATATTCACAGAAAAACACGTAGGTTTCAGGCTTGATATAGTTAGGAATTTGCATTTTTTAAAAACCTTAGAAATTCACTGAAAAAAACATCGGTTTTAGGGATATCATAGTTAGCTGGACATTTCACTCGTACAAAACCCTTGAAATTCCTCCGATATAGTTAGTTGTACTAACTACACCTCGCGCGCCCGCAATCCACTGCTGATGATGTCACATATTACATCATTCATGACATGGTCAGTGACATCACTGATGACATCTCAAATGACTTCACTGATGACATCATCCAGTGAATGTGGTTTGGTTCGTTATTTAAATATGTATTATATATATATAGCAATTTGCATTGAAGAATGAGTGGATATATAAATATAAAAATCTGGATGGAGGATTTAGTAGCAGTGTGATTGACTGTTTACTTGACTAATTTATAGTGTCTCAATAAATATATTGGATAGTGACTAAACTGTGTGAATATCTGTATCACTTTGTCAGTTGTTGTGTAAACTGCTGCACCAGTTGGTTACTAGCTATGTGAAAGTCTATATTAGTTATTGATTAGTTAACTGAGTATATGTATGTGAGAGTGAATGTGTGTGTGGTTCGGTGGGGGGGTGTGTGACAGCCCAAAGATGTGTGAATAGTTGATTCAGTAGGTATATGAAGTTAAAACGACATGTTATAACAGTTGTTTGGGTGAGTGAATATCTTTATGGGTGTGGTGATGAGCAAATATATGTCTCAATAGCACATATCCAACAAACTAGAAAAATAAAACCCATATATGTGTCAGTTGTTGTATATAAATAAGTATACATAAGACTAAGTGATTGTATGAGTGACTGTATGGATAACTGTATACTTCTAATAGTGATTTTATAACACACTAAGTATGAGTTACTATCTATATGAATAGATGAAGTGGTGTTTGTATAAGTGTGTAGCTAAGTAAAAGTAAGTATGATCCATTGTTTGCATAAGTGAGTAGGCCTGAAACCTTTGGTTTGTTCAGTGAATTTCAAAGGTTTTTTAAATGCTAATTCCTAACTATATCAGGCCTGAAACCTATGGTTTTTTCTGTGAATTTCAAAGGTTTTGTAAATGGCAATTTTTAATGTATTAATTGCTATACTGATTTTTTTTATACTGATTTACTACATTTTTTAAACTATTTATTTTTAGATATTTTATTTTTTTAATTACATTATAATTACATTATACATTACAATACAAAATATACTTTCTCAGAATGAATTACTTTAGTTTAAATACTTTGCAAATAGGCAATAGCATTTTAAGTACAGTAGTTACAGTTGTTGCAATGGGCAACACAATTTCAAACACAATGCAACATTGAGCTCAATGTGAATTTCTAGTCAAATGCAATTAGTTACTTTATGGATTACTTTACTAACCACAGGACTGGATCCTAGATTCAGTCCTTGGACATCTCATGTAAACAGTTGAGTAAAAGCGTTTTGGTTACAGTAGTGATTTTTAAGGAATATTATTGTATTTTAAAAGTTGACACTTAGAATTTTTTTCACATAGAATCACCAATGTTATCCTAAGGCAGAAAATTCACTTAGCAGGTAAGTAGTGCTATCGTTAGTTTTTCTTACTCAGTGGTGGATCCTGGATCCAGCACTGGTGCATCTCCTGTAAACAGTTGAAAGAATGTGATAAGTCATACGGACGATTTTTTAGGAATATTTTTAGTTTGTGAAAATAGACACTTAGAAACTTTTCTGCTGAAAACCACACAATGGATTCCAATGGAAGGAAATACAAGTTACTGGTAAGTACGCTTAGAATTACTTTTCAGGGTCACTGATGGGCTAAAAGATGCAGCACTGGGTTCTCTCCTGATAACAGGTGAGTAAATCGGAGTTCGTAGTTCGGCTTATTTTAGAGGAATATTTGTACAATGGTGAAGGAAGGGGGCGGGGTCTGAGGTGACGTGTGCAAACACGCCCTGTGGCGCGTTTTGAGTTGGGGAATTAATTACTCTTCAATCCTGCGGTCCCCTGGAGGCCAACTAGCCCACCAGGTTCCCCCAGTATGCACCAGGGAGCTGCGTTGCAGAGAGGTGTTCAGAGGCCACGCCCCTTTTTACAACACTCTGCAAAGCAGCTCCGTGGCGCTTACTGGAGGTACCTGGTAGGCTAGTTGGCCCCTAGGGGACCTCTGGATTGAGGTGGAATTCCCCAACTTAAAACGCGCCACAGGGCGTGTTTGCACACATATCACCTCAGGCCCCGCCCCCTACCTTCACCACAGTGCAAACGCGCCCCGTGGCGTGTTTTAAGTTGGGGGATTAAGTCCCCTTGAATCCTGAGGTCCCCTGGCGGCCAACTAGCCCACCAGGTACCTCCAGTAAGCGCCACGGAGCTGCATTGCAGAGAGGTGTAAAAAGGGGCGTGGCCTCATTACACCTCTCTGAAAGGCAGCCCCCTGGCGCATACTGGAGGTTCCTGGTGGGCTAGTTGGCCCCCAGGGACCCCCAGTATTCAAGGGGAATTAGTTCCCCCTCTGCAAATGCGCCAGGGGGCACGTTTGCAGAGTGGTGCAAGGAGGGGGCGTGGCCTCCGGCCCGATCCCGTTTTTTTTTGTTTAGCTTTTTAAGAAGGGGGGCTGTGTAGCCCCCTTCTTTTTCTAATGTATTGGCCCTGGGGACCCCATCCCCCAGGGCCTGCCCCCACCTTTTTGTTAAAAAAATATAAAAATCGGGAAGGGGGCTGCTTGGGCCCCCCTCCCGAGGCCATAATTTGCCCCGGGGGGGGAGGTTTCCTGCTCTCTCTTCCAAATAGGAAATCAGTTTGCAATGACAGGGTGGGAGCCGCGAGGCTCCCGCTCTGTCATTGCAAACTACAGTGTCCCAGGGGTGGGCACCCTGGGACACTGCAGGAGCCGGCCCTGGGGGGTGGTGGCCTCCAGGGCCTAGACAAGGCTCCAGGAGGGGGGCCGCACGGCCCCCCTACCACATTTTGAAGAAGCGCCGGGGGGGTGGTCCCCAGGGCTGGGGGAGCCTGAGAGCCCCCCCACCCAATTTTAATAAGCCCTGGGGGTGGCGGTCCTTGGGGCAGTGTGAAGGGGATTGGGACCCCCCACACTATTTTTTTAAAATACCCCTGGGATTTGGCCCCCCCGAGGCCAATGACCAAAGAAGCGCAGGGGCCCGCGCTTCATTTTTTTTGGGGGGCCGAAACTCGCACTGGGTGCGCGAATCTCGCCGTTTTTAAGAAAAAAAATGCTTTTTTTGGCCCTGGGGGTCCTTGTGGGACCCCTGAGCAGGCCTAGGGGGTCAGGGTGTTTCTACCCTGTCCCCTTTTCGCGTTTTGTGCGTGTGTTTCTTATGTTTCTTGTGCCTTGGTTCTACCAAAGCACAAGATAGCTGCCAACACTTCCTGAGAGTGTTGACAGCCAATTAGAATACAGCTCGTGCACGGCAGGGTGCGCGCTGGGTGCGCATAGGGTGCGCGGATCCTCAGAGGCCATAGATATATATATACTTTTAAATGTCATTTTCTCAGGAACTACTGAACGGATTTACACCCTTTAGGCAAAAGGCACGAGTCTGAACTAAGGACTACCTCTTTGCCAAATTTGGTGTAATTCCGTTCAGCAGTTCGGGCTGTAGCTGCGGGTAAAGGTCCTATGGGAAATTGCATGGGGAAAACGCGTTTTGGGACCCCCCTTTTTTCTCGGCCCCCGCTTGACATATCACTGTGAAACTTTCAGGATAGGAGTGGACCGGAGCTGGCCAAAAGTTTTGAAATTTTCGTGAAGATTCATCAATCGGCGCCAAAGTTATTCCAAATAGAATGTTTCAGATTTCCTATGGAAAATAGGTCCTAACTATATTTACCTACTGGCGACCGCAACTAGGTTATATATATATACACATACATATATAAATGCATATGCATATATATGCATATGTGTGCGTGTAGAGAGAGGTAGAGAGGTAGATGTGTAGAGGTAGTGGTGTAGAGGTAGAGAGGTAGAGGAAGAGAGGTAGAGAGTGGTAGAGAGAGAGGTAGAGAGAGGTAGAGAGTAGAGAGTGAGTAATAGAGAGTAGAGAGTGAGTAGTAGAGAGTATTAGAGAGTAGTAGAGAGTAGTAGAGAGAGTAGCAGAGAGTGAGTAGTAGAGAGTAGTAGAGTGAGTAGGAGAGTGAGTAGTAGAGAGTGAGTAGTGGAGAGTGAGTAGTAGAGAGTAGTAGAGAGTGAGAGAGTGAGTAGAAAAGTGAGTAGTAGAGTGTAGTAGAGAGTAGTAGAGAGAGAGTAGTAGAGAGTGAGTAGTAAAGAGTGAGTAGTAGAGAGTGAGTAGCCGAGAGAGAGTATTAGAGAGTAGTAGAGAGTGAGTAGTAGATAGTAGTAGAGAGTAGTAGAGAGTGAGTAGTAGAGAGTGAGTGAGTAGTAGAGAGTAGTATAGAGAGTAGTAGAAAGTGAATAGTCCAGAGTAGTGAGAGTGAGTAGTAGAGAGAGAGTAGTAGAGTGGTAGAGAGTGAATAGTAGAGAGTAGTGGAGTAGTAGAGAGTGAGTAGTAGAGACTAGTAGAGAGTGAGTAGTAGAGAGTAGCAGAGAGTGAGTACTAGAGAGTAGTAGAGAGTGAGTACTAGAGAGTAGTAGAGAGTGAGTAGTAGAGAGCAAGTAGTAGAGAGTATGTAGTAGAGAGTGAGTAGTAGAGAGTAGTAGAGAGTGAGTAGTAGAGAGTGAGAAGTAGAGAGTGAGAAGTAGATAGTAAGAGAGAGTAGGAGAGTAGTAGAGAGTGATTAGTAGAGTGAGTAGTGGAGAGTAGTTGAGAGCGCGTAGTAGAGAGTGAGTAGTGGAGAGTGAGCTGTAGAGAGTAGTAGAGAGTGAGTAGTAGAGAGAGAGTAGTAGAGAGAGAGTAGTAGATAGAGAGTAGTAGAGAGAGAGTAGTAGAGAGAGAGTAGTAGAGTAGTAGAGAATAGTAGAGTGAGTAGTAGAGAGAGTAGCAGAGAGTGAGCAGTGGAGAGTGAGTAGTAGACAGAGTAGTAGAGCGTAGTAAAGTAGTAGAGAGTGAGTAGTAGAGAGTGAGTAGTTGAGTAGTAGAGAGTGAGTAGTAGAGAGTGAGTAGTAGAGAGTGAGTAGTAGACAGTATCAGAGAGTGAGTAGTAGAGAGTGAGTGGTAGGGGGTAGTAGAGAGTACTAGAGGGAGTATTAGAGAGTAGTAGAGAGTGAGTAGTAGAGAGTGAATAGTAGAGAATAGTAGAGAGTGAGTAGTAGAGAGAGAGTAGTAGAGAGAGAGTAGTAGAGAGTGAGTAGTAGAGAGTGAGCAGTAGAGAGTGAGTAGTAGACAGAGTAGTAGAGAGTAGTAAAGTAGTAGAGAGTGAGTAGTAGAGAGTGAGTAGTTGAGAGTAGTAGAGAGTGAGTAGTAGAGAGTAGCAGAGAGTGAGTACTAGAGAGTAGTAGAGAGTGAGTACTAGAGAGTAGTAGAGAGTGAGTAGTAGAGAGCAAGTAGTAGAGAGTATGTAGTAGAGAGTGAGTAGTAGAGAGTAGTAGAGAGTGAGTAGTAGAGAGTGAGAAGTAGAGAGTGAGAAGTAGATAGTAAGAGAGAGTAGGAGAGTAGTAGAGAGTGATTAGTAGAGTGAGTAGTGGAGAGTAGTTGAGAGCGCGTAGTAGAGAGTGAGTAGTGGAGAGTGAGCTGTAGAGAGTAGTAGAGAGTGAGTAGTAGAGAGAGAGTAGTAGAGAGAGAGTAGTAGATAGAGAGTAGTAGAGAGAGTAGTAGAGAGAGAGTAGTAGAGAGAGAGTAGTAGAGTAGTAGAGAATAGTAGAGTGAGTAGTAGAGAGAGTAGCAGAGAGTGAGCAGTGGAGAGTGAGTAGTAGACAGAGTAGTAGAGCGTAGTAAAGTAGTAGAGAGTGAGTAGTAGAGAGTGAGTAGTTGAGTAGTAGAGAGTGAGTAGTAGAGAGTGAGTAGTAGAGAGTGAGTAGTAGAGAGTATCAGAGAGTGAGTAGTAGAGAGTGAGTGGTAGGGGGTAGTAGAGAGTACTAGAGGGAGTATTAGAGAGTAGTAGAGAGTGAGTAGTAGAGAGTGAATAGTAGAGAATAGTAGAGAGTGAGTAGTAGAGAGAGAGTAGTAGAGAGAGAGTAGTAGAGAGTGAGTAGTAGAGAGTGAGCAGTAGAGAGTGAGTAGTAGACAGAGTAGTAGAGAGTAGTAAAGTAGTAGAGAGTGAGTAGTAGAGAGTGAGTAGTTGAGAGTAGTAGAGAGTGAGTAGTAGAGAGTGAATAGTAGAGAGTAGTAGAGAGAGAGTAGTAGAGTGAGTAGTAGAGAGTGAGTAGTAGAGAGTGAGTAGAGAGAGAGTAGTAGAGAGTGAGTAGTAGAGAGTGAGTAGTAGAGAGTGAGTGGTAGGGGGTAGAATAGTAGAGAGTAGGCGGCCCCCCTCCTACATTTTGAAGAAGCCCCGGGGGCGGTGGTCCCCAGGGCTGGGGGGGCCTGAGAGCCCCCCCCACCCTATTTTAATAAG
Organism: Triturus cristatus; assembly: GCF_964204655.1. Lineage (NCBI taxonomy): Eukaryota > Metazoa > Chordata > Amphibia > Caudata > Salamandridae > Triturus > Triturus cristatus. The sequence continues at coordinate 276,654,443 of NC_140580.1, read as the reverse complement.
CCGCAGGGGTGGCAGTCCCTGTTGGGGCCTGAGAGCCCCCCACCCAATATTAATAAGCCCCGAGAGTGGCGGTCCCCGGGCAGTGTGAAGGGGATTGGGACCCCCACACTATTTTTTGAAAATACCCCTGGGATTTGGCTCCCCCGGGGGCCAATTAGCAATGAAGCACAGGAGCCCACGCTTCATTTTTTTTTTTCGGCCAAAATTCGCACTGGGTGCACGAATCTCGTTGATTTTTTTTAAAAAAATGCTTTTTTTGGCCCTGGGGGTCCTTGTGGGACCCCCTGAGCAGGCCTAGGGGGTCAGGGTGTTTCTACCCTGTCCCCTTTTCACGTTTTGCGCGTTTGTTTCTTAGGTTTCTTGTGCCTTGGTTCTACCAAAGCACAAGATGGCTGCCAACACTTCCTGATTTGGAGTGTTGACAGCCAATTAGAATACAGCTCGTGCACGGCAGGGTGCGCGCTGGGTGCGCATAGGGTGCGCGGATCCTCCGAGGCCATAGATATATATGTACTTTTAAATGTCATTTTCTCAGGAACTACTGAACGGATTTACACCATTTAGGCAAAAGGCACGAGTCTGAACTAAGGACTACCTCTTTGCCAAATTTGGTGTAATTCCGTTCAGCAGTTCGGGCTGTAGCTGCGGCTAAAGGTCCTATGGGAAATTGCATGGGGAAAAAGCGTTTTGGGACCCCCCTTTTTTCTCGGCCTCCGCTTGACATATCACTGTGAAACTTTCAGGATAGGAGCGGACCGGAGCTGGCCAAAAGTTTTGAAGATTTCGTGAAGATTCATCAATCGTCGCCAAAGGTATTCCAAATAGAATGTTTCAGATTTCCTATGGAAAATAGGTCCGAACTATATCTACCTACTGGCGACCGCCAGTAGGTAATATATATATATATATATACACATACATATATAAATGCATATGCATATGTGTGCGTGTAGAGAGAGGTAGAGAGGTAGATGTGTAGAGGTAGAGGTAGAGAGGTAGAGGAAGAGAGGTAGAGGTAGAGAGTGGTAGAGAGAGAGGAGTAGAGCGGTAGAGAATAGAGAGTGAGTAATAGAGAGTAGAGAGTGAGAAATAGAGAGTAGAGAGTGAGTAGTAGAGAGAGTAGCAGAGAGTGAGTAGTAGAGTGAGTAGTAGAGTGAGTAGTAGAGTGAGTAGTAGAGAGTGAGTAGTAGAGAGTGCGTAGTAGAGAGTAGTAGAGTGTAGTAGAGAGTAGTAGTGAGAGAGTAGTAGAGAGTGAGTAGTAGAGAGAGAGTAGTAGAGAGTGAGTAGTAGAGAGTGAGTAGTAGAGAGTGAGTGGTAGGGGGTAGTAGAGAGTACTTTAGTGAGTACTAGAGAGTGAGTAGTAGTGAATAGTAGAGAGTGAGTAGTAGAGAGAGAGTAGAGAGTGAATAATAGAGAGTGAGTAGTAGAGGGTGAGTAGTAGAGAGTGAGTAGTAGAAAGTGAGTAGTAGAGAGTAGTAGATAGTAAGTAGTAGAGAATGAGTAGTAGAGAGTAGTAGAATAGAAGAGAGTGAGTAGTAGAGAGTGAGTAGTAGAGAGAGAGTAGTAGAGTGAGTAGTAGAGAGAGAGTAGTAGAGTATTAGAGAGTAGTCAGTCAGTGTCATTCAGTGTTAGTCAGTGTCAGTCAATCAGTGTCAATCAGTGTCAGTCAGTGTCAATCAGTGTCAGTCAGTGTCAGTCAGTGTCAGTCAGTGTCAGTCAATCAGTGTCAGTCAGTCAGTTTCAGTCAATCAGTGTCAGTCAGTGTCAGTCAGTCAGTGTCAATCAGTCACTGTCAGTCAGTCAGTGTCAGTCAGTCAGTGTCAGCTAGAGGAGCTCTGCTGACCTGGTTCTCTGGCTCTAAAGCAGCTCTGCTGACCTGGTTCTCTCCCTCTAAAGCAGCTCTTCTGACCTGGTTTCTCTGGCTCTACAGCAGGTCTGCTGACCTGGCTCTCTGGTTCTAGAGCAGCTCTGCTGACCTAGTTCTTAGGCTACAGAGCAGCTCTGTTGATCTGGTTCTCTGGCTCTACAACAGCTCTGCTGACCTTGTTCTCTGGCTCTAAAGCAGCTCTGCTGACCCGATTCTATGGCTCTAAAGCAGTTCTGCTGACATGGTTCTATGGTTCTAAAGCAGCTCTGTTGACCTGGTTCTCTCCCTCTAGAGCAGCTCTGCTGACCTGGTTCTCTCCCTCTAAAGCAGCTCTACTGACCTGGTTTCTCTGGCTCTACAGCAGCTCTGCTGACCTGGTTCTCAGGGTCTAGAGCAGCTCTGCTGACCCGGTTCTTAGGCTCTAGAGCAGCTCTGCTGACCTAGTTCTCTGGCTCTAAAGCAGCTCTGCTGACCTGGTTCTATGGCTCTAACGCAGCTCTGCTGACTTGGTTCTCTGGCTCTAGAGCAGCTCTGCTGACCTGGTTCTCTGGTTCCAAAGCAGCTCTGCTGGCCTGGTTCTCTGGCTCTAAAGCAGCTCTGCTGACCTGGTTCTCTCCCTCTAAAGCAGCTCTGCTGACCTGGTTTCTCTGGCTCTACAGCAGCTCTGCTGACCTGGTTCTCTGTCTCTAGAGCAGCTCTGCTGACCTGGTTCTCTGTCTCTAGAGCAGCTCTGCTGACCTAGTTCTTAGGCTCTAGAGCAGCTCTGCTGACCTGGTTCTCTGACTCGACAACAGCTCTGCTGACCTGGTTCTCTGGCTCTAAAGCAGCTCTGCTGACCCGGTTCTCTGGCCCTAAAGCAGCTCTGCTGACCTGGTTCTATGGCTCTAACGCAGCTCTGCTGACTTGGTTCTCTGGCTCTAGAGCAGCTCTGCTGACCTGGTTCTCTGGCTCCAAAGCAGCTCTGCTGGCCTGGTTCTCTGGCTCTAAAGCAGCTCTGCTGACCTGGTTCTCTCCCTCTAAAGCAGCTCTGCTGACCTGGTTTCTCTGGCTCTACAGCAGCTCTGCTGACCTGGTTCTCTGGCTCTAAAGCAGCTCTGCTGACCTGGTTCTATGGCTCCAAAGCAGCTCTGCTGGCCTGGTTCTCTGGCTCTAGAGCAGCTCTGCTGACCTGGTTCTCTGGCTCTAAAGCAGTTCTGCTGTCCTGGTTCTCTCCCTCTAAAGCCGCTCTGCTGACCTGGTTTCTCTGGCTCTGGCATACCAAAGTAGGGCTACTGCGAAGGGAAATCAAGTTCGTATATACGTCACCTCCCGCAATATCAGCTGCCTACCAACAGCAGAAGGCGGGGGTCGGAGGATTCGGGGAGCCGCTGGTGTCCTGGGTTTGCGGTTCAAGGCCCAGTCTTCATGCCCTCGGCCTTTTGTCCTTCTGAGGCCAGGGGGATCGGGGGCAGTTCATTGTCAGCCGCGGTGCCTGCGGGTGGGTACAATTGGGTGGCGTTGGGGTGTTAAGGGTGGGTTGTTTTCTATGCCAGTCAGGTATGCACGAGTGCTGGGAGATGGCAATTTGGGCTCTATTCAGAGAGGATGGAGGTGGTTACTGGGTCTGCCCACTAGCGGGTGGCTATCTGTGAGGAATTTGAGGTGCCACTTCGGAGACGTGTGCACAGCAGACCAGCAGTGTGACCTTGCACCGCAGACGGCTCTCACAGGAACGTGGGCGGGGTCCGGGTACAGTTGGGCGATAAAAGTATAATGGATGGCTCAGAGTGCCTTCGCTGGCACAGGACGATAGGCGCAGGCATGACGCTCTGGATGTGTTGGTTCTGGGTCTGGCGCAATGGTGGTTAGAGGATTTGGGAGTTAATGACAGGCTGGGCTCCAGGGGCAAACGAGGTGGCAGGAGGTCTATGAGGGGAAGGGCGCTAAGGACCCACAAGGACATGTGGGTCGGTTTATGGGTCACAGTAAAATGATGTTAAAGGAACGTGGGGGTTAGGGCCCTAAACAATAGTGGTGGCCAGTGGAGGGGTAGAAGCCGCGTGAATGGGGTAGCGCTGGGAGGGCCGCATCTCTGCTATTTTAGCCGAGGGAGGGTCAGGATAGGGGATCTTGATTAAGGTTTAGATGGAGGCAAAAGCGCGCCAGGGGGTGGGGGGCAGTAATTTACGCAGCTACGGAAGAGGTAGCGAAGGGTCTGGTTCCAGGGTTAATGGGGGAGGAGGAGGCAGTCCAAAGGAGGGAAATTTTCCAGATAAGGAGAACAGGGGGGTTGCTGGCTATAATCCAGTGGGCGGTCCCTCACCTCGGGTGGGTGCGGTACGGGGTTGGCGCCATTCCAGCAATATCCCGAGTACTTTAAGGTTACAAGCATAAGTAGAATACAGTCTAAAATATGGACATAGCTGTCAAGTTTTTGGTTTGCTATGTGTGACATTTTCAGTGGGGTTGTGAGTGACGTTTCAGACGCTGTCCGGCAGGCAGGGGTCGGGCAGTGAAGACAAGGAACACATAGGTGTCAGAGGCTGCACCCATTTGGGCGGCGGGAGGCTCTGGGAGAGTCTTGGAACTACTGCAGGTCACCAGAGATGGAGGGGCACTGGTCTGGTGGTCTGTGGTTTTGGGGGTGTGCAGTGCATCATTGGACAGTTGGGTGCTTTCAACAGAAGTGTTTACCCCCCACCCTCGGTGAAAGATTTCTGGGGTAGCGGGGATTTGGTAGTACCTGGTCTCTGGTGATATCGCAGCGCCAAAGGAGAAAGGTGGGAGGGAGGTAAAGTGCGCCAAGGGGAACGGAGAGGGTGGAGGGCAGGGGGCACTAACTTAGGCAGCTAGGAAAGAAGCAGCATTGCCTTTAGTCACAGGGTGAAAGGAGGGAAGGAGCCGTCCAAGTAAAGGAATTTCTCAGATAGTGAGAACAGGGAGGCTATGGCCTATGGGGCGGTCTCGCGAATTGGGTCTGTACCGGGTGGGTGGGGGCTGCTCCACCAGGCATGGCAGGGAGCGCCAAATACATGTGTTTTGGTGGTGTGGGATGTGGGGGGGCAACAGGAGGACTTGGTACAGTTTGGCAGGTGTGGCATGCAGCTCTGCGGTGGGACCGAGTGCCGCCTTTCGGACCATGCACCGGAGCGCATGGAGGATTGCGAGCAGGGAGGTTTGCGCCCTCCCCCCTGTGTTTGCTGAGGTTAAATAATGTGACAACCATCAATAAAAACATGATACAAATATTTCCAATACAATTTGTAGTTACGAAGTTCAATTGTGGAATAGTTATTTACCGACTTATGCCTCTTGACTGTGTTAACGATCCCACTCCTCGCATTGTCTGCGAGAGCTTAATCAACAAAGCTAAAGTCTGGAACATTGTTTTCCAGAAAGCAGGGATTGGCGCCATTTCTTACAATGGCAGGAGTAATTTACTTATGGCACCATTCGGCAATATGGGGGAGACACTGGGTAGCGCGCTCGTGGGCACACAAAGGCGGTGGCGTGGGCATGCAGGCGGCAGCGGGTTGTTACACACACATAACTTCTGTTCCTTGCCTCCTCCCTTCCTCACAGCCTGCCTGTCTTTGTGTCTCTCCTCTTTCCATGGGAGTTTATAAGCTCTCCTGCCTTTTACAAAGACAAGACCGCCACCAACTTGCAATACCACATACCATCGTCCTTCCCTAACAGCCCCGTATAACGCCATAATTTCCTAAAATGTGAGGGACAGTACAGCAGCAAAAACTGGATTGAATGGATAACACCAGCTTGCATTTTGCTGTTTCTGTCATTGCATCCAGATATATGAGACAAGAAGTAGCAGCATACTGACAGTAAGTCGGGTCTATTGGCTTTGTCAATGGTTGTTAGTTGCATAAGATAACTAAGCAGCAACTATGGCTAGGGCTAAATTATGCAGCAAAAAAACCTGCAAATTATGCGGTATAATGCAGCACATTTGGGTGCAGGGGGAAGACTAAAAAGGCGCAAGCTGCCACAAGATAGTAGGAACACAAGTCACACAACTACAGGTGAAATGTAAATGGATAAGGGGATTAAGACATGGGGAGATAATATAGCTCACAGGCTAGGGCAATCAAATAACGTTCACGGGTAACAACGTATGATTGTGGTAAATATTTAATTTCACCAAAGTCTCGCCGTCGTCGTCGGGCAGCGGGGGGGGGAGGTTGTGCGGAAGGATGGGTGCAGGGCAGTGCCACTCCAACACGGACATTGACTTGCTCCAGCTAACGCGACACGTTGCCCTTCCTCGTTCTTGCTTGGACCCGCCGATCTCCCAGCGTTGCTCCTTGCTATATTTGGGTATTAAACTGGTACTAATGAAGTGCAACCGATACCTAAACAGCATACTAAGTTTACAATTTACGAAATATAAAGTAAGACTACTACAAAATGTGCTGCATTATGTGGCATCATTTTCCTTTTCTTGCTGCATGATTTACTGGCCCATGCTGCATAATTTGGCCCTCTCTGGACTCAGAATTCTAGTGGCCTTGGCTGGTGGCGCTGCCAGTGCTGGTTTTGGTGGATCAGTCGGGCGCAAACCCTCTAAAAGGGTAGTTGGCTGGAGTGTTCCCAAAAGACAAAACGAGCCCAAAAAAAAAAAAAAGACAAATGAATTATGAAATTTAAACTAAAGCAGAAATAAGTTAAGGAGTATATAATAAGAGGGGGGATTCAATGAGGTTTTCAGAGGCCGGAATCTGGGTAATACTTTTATAACAGCAAATACCTCTGACACCATGGATCACAGTATCACTTTAGTCTCAGCAGATCTATTTATTGACTGCGAGTTGAATATAATTTCATATATTTAGATGCCTTAGTGAACACTTTCTCGGTGTGACAATCATAAATCTCCAAATTTCCACTTTTTCAACAATACAATGTGACAACAAAACACAAATATAAGTTTCTCAGTGTGACAATAGACAAATTTTCACTTTTCCAACAAAACATTATAACGACATACATAAATGTGAAAAATTAAAGCATGAATCAAAACAGTACTCAGATATCCTCTTTATAAGTGGCATATAAAGTCATTATTGCCTCCACGTTGTATGATTGATTTGGTCCTAAATGGGATTAAAGAAAAAAATATATTTTTTCAAAGTGATGATAAAGAGCATTGACTAGATGTTTGGTTTTGGCTCTTCAAGGGGCGTTATTGTATAATTTTATCCCCAATAAGTTCTCATTTTCTGTTAGCCGACGCGTTTCGACCTTTCCTGTTGTGGACCTTTTTATTGCCTTCCTAAGGTCTTCATCAGGGCTTGGTTACAATTCCATTGGGACATCTTTTTCTGAAAGAATCAATGATATATCTTATCATAAAATAGTGTGATAATGGGTAAGTTTTAAGTGTACTCAATGTATTTACTGAGCAATCTCTTGGTCATTTTCTTAAAAGCCTGGTTAAAAACTGGAACTTACGTGCTGTCAGGTAAAGGGTGCTTGCGCCTTCTTTTACCTGCGGAATATAAGGGGGACATTTCTATGTCACTGTTAGCTTTCTGACGTTATATATTTCATGTTTGACGAAAATATAACATTGCTATTTCTTTAAGTGTGGCTTCACGTACCTTCCCGTTTGACCTCTAGTGACGGGGTTTGATGTGTGGTTCTTTTAAACGATTAGTGACTTCTTTATAGATCTATTGGATACAAAAATGGTTTATGAGCTGTAGTGAGCGTTTGTCTGTAAACTGGTTGTTGTGACTGGTTCTCCCGTTTGTGTTCTTTCATGCGTGGGTCTGTGAACACCAACTTGTGCTCTAATGCGGCATTTGTATAACGTGCTCGATCCCCAATGGTGTGACAGTGTATACGGCGAGGTTTCCTGTCAAATTGCTATAAATGATTTACACGCATGCGTTTGGTGATTTGACTGAACTTTTTTATATACAAAGACTATGTTGTTCCGAGCTACCGTGCTTAATTTCAAAGTGACCAAGATTTGGTGATTAGCGGGACCATTTAGAACTTGTGTTGTTCAAAGCATCCGTGCATAATCTCAAGGGGACCACGATTTCCATCATCGCATGTATCATTCATACCGTTTTGTTTCTGTGTCGATCAGGGTTGTTTCTTCTCCTCCGTGATCTTCGTCGCCGTCCTTCGTTGTGCGAAAGATTCCTTTCTCGGAAGTTTGTGTTGATAGGGCGCGTTTATGCTAGCACTGACGTCACCGCGTTCGCGTTGCGTTGTTATGGCAACGCTTGATTTGTGGTTGTACGACTGCTTCCTTTTTTCTTCGTATATTTTATTGACCACTGCGAATTGTGTTCGCTTTCGTATTTATCATGATTGCCTGTGTCGGGGTACTACTGATGTGGGGTTAACTTTGTTACTTTTTGTTCCATAATCTCTGTTGTGGTGTGTAGTGGAGTGGCTGTTTCGCTGCTAACTGGTAACTTGGTTTCTCAATAAAGTTTTGTCTCTACGGTGTTTTACCATTTCCATGCGGTAGAGATTATCTACTGTGGACCTCCAAGTTTGCTTTTGAATGGGGCTCCTCTTTGTGGCTCTTCCAAAAGTCGTCACGTGCAGGACGCCTTGTTGGATTGTTGAATGGCGACTTCCTGTATTCTTCATATGTGGTCTTGCCATCTACGAGCTGCATTTATTTTAGCTATGTGTCTAAATCACTTCTTTTATGCTCCTCTTATGGTTAAGAAAAATAGGTAGTTTTCCGTTTTTTGGTTTTTGGTTCGCAGTTTCGCCGTTCTGTGCACTTCTTGGTTTGTCATTAAAGTTTTAAAAAAATGTTGTCACTTTCGTCTTTTGTTGTTCGGGGAAGGTACGGGGTGTCTGATATGAACCTCCAACTCCGCTTCTCTGAGAGGAAACATGTAGCATTCTCCTTCTAGGTGATGTGCGTCAATGCTGTCATTTCATTCATCCCGTTAACAATGGTTCCCAGGAACATTATCATTTTTGCTTCGCTTTTTGATAAAATTGCATCAATATTGGTCCCTCGTATGTGTCGAAGGACTGTCCATTTTAGATCTTTTGGGCCATGATTTTTTTCAATGCAGTGTGTGACCATAGGGGCGGTCAATACTTTACACTTGATCCTGGATCGATGTTGGGACATACGGTTTTTGATTGGTTGTGTGGTTTTCCCAATGTAAGCCAGTGGGCATGGACAGGTGATGCAGTATAACACGTTGTGGGTATTACAATTTGTGAATTCTTCGTGTTTGATGTATTTTTCTCCATACGTGAATCTAGTTCCTTCTATGGTGCTGTCGCATGAGGTACAAGTGCCACATTTTTTGTGTCCTTTGATGGGCGGTAGTGATAGCATAGACCGTAGATTGATTTCTGGTTGCCTTATAGTCGTGTTTGCTCGTACCAATTTTTCTCTGATGCTCGTATTTTTCTTCAGGGCAAATATTGGAGTCTGTGTGAAAGATGGTATGCTTCTTATTGTGTGCCAGTTTTTCCGGATGATTTTTTGCATCTCTGTAGTCTGTCCTGAGAAAGTGGTGACACATACCAGTGGTGTACTTTTTTCCTCTTTCTTGGTGGTGAGCAGCGCATCTCGTGGAGTGTACCATGCTCGCTTCAGCGCTTTTTTCAGAAGTTTTTTTGGGTAATTTCTCATTACCAGTTTCTCAAGTAGTGTTGTTGCATTCTTGAAGTAATCTTCTCTTTTTGTACAGTTTCGCCTGATCCTTAGGAACTGGCTAAAGGGTAGATTCTCTCGTAAATTTCTTTGATGGAAACTGGAGAAATGCAGGAAGGTATTTCTATCAGTGGTTTTTGTGTACAGTGTTGTGTAGATGTGTCCCTCTTCGTGTTTAATAAGGAGGTCTAAAAAGTTCATTTCCACGTTGCTGTGACTGACAGTGAATTGAATGTTTGGATTTCTATCATTCAGCCAAGTCACGAAGTTCTCAAGTTGTTGTATGTTGCCTCTCCACAGTAGAAACACATCATCGATGTAACGGCGCCATATTTTGATATGGCCGTCGTAAGGGTTATTATTGAAAATCCATTTCTCTTCATAGAGGGCCATGAACATTATGGCCATCTCTGGGGCGAATGGACAACCCATCGCGGTGCCCATGATCTGGAGAAATTGAATCTCATTAAAGGTGAAAAAGTTGTGCTTCAAGCATATTTCAGCTAGTTGTATTAAATAGATGGTGGGTACATTGTGTGGCCTGATACGTTTGTCCAAGAATATTTGCATGGCTTCCAGACCGTCTTCTTGGGGGATATTGGAGTATAGACTCACAATATCAAGAGTAACCAAAAGTTCATTTTCCTCTTCAAACGGAAACTCCTCCAAGAGATTGATAGCTTGCGTCGTATCTTTAATGTAGCTGGGAATATTGCAGACTAGAGGTTTTAGGAAGGTGTCCACGTATTTTGCCGGTCTTTCTAGAATAGAGTTGACTCCCGAAATTATAGGGCGGCCTGGTGGGTTATTCGAATCTTTATGCACCTTGGTACGTGAAGCCACACTTAAAGAAATAGCAATGTTATATTTTCGTCAAACATGAAATATATAACGTCAGAAAGCTGACAGTGACATAGAAATGTCCCCCTTATATTCCGCAGGTAAAAGAAGGCGCAAGCACCCTTTACCTGACAGCACGTAAGTTCCAGTTTTTAACCAGGCTTTTAAGAAAATGACCAAGAGATTGCTCAGTAAATACATTGAGTACACTTAAAACTTACCCATTATCACACTCTTTTATGATAAGATATATCATTGATTCTTTCAGAAAAAGATGTCCCAATGGAATTGTAACCAAGCCCTGATGAAGACCTTAGGAAGGCAATAAAAAGGTCCACAACAGGAAAGGTCGAAACGCGTCGGCTAACAGAAAATGAGAACTTATTGGGGATAAAATTATACAATAACGCCCCTTGAAGAGCCAAAACCAAACATCTAGTCAATGCTCTTTATCATCACTTTGAAAAAATATATTTTTTTCTTTAATCCCATTTAGGACCAAATCAATCATACAACGTGGAGGCAATAATGACTTTATATGCCACTTATAAAGAGGATATCTGAGTACTGTTTTGATTCATGCTTTAATTTTTCACATTTATGTATGTCGTTATAATGTTTTGTTGGAAAAGTGAAAATGTGTCTATTGTCACACTGAGAAACTTATATTTGTGATATTTGTGTTTTGTTGTCACATTGTATTGTTGAAAAAGTGGAAATTTGGAGATTTATGATTGTCACACCGAGAAAGTGTTCACTAAGGCATCTAAATATATGAAATTATATTCAACTCGCAGTCAATAAATAGATCTGCTGAGACTAAAGTGATACTGTGATCCATGGTGTCAGAGGTATTTGCTGTTATAAAAGAAATAAGTTAAGGAGGCATAAAAACAACAAGACCCAAATGCTAACAACACTCAATCCCAACTGAAGCCCACCAGGCACCAGACACCGTGTCCATAGAGTTTCCAAAGCCAAACCTGCCGCAGCAACAACCGTCTGTTGATGTACGTCACGTCCGCTGAAGGCAAACCGCAAAATAGATGACCGACATATGTAGGCATCATAGGCATCGAGGAAAGACACTTTTGCGCCGACTTTTACTTTGCGGAAAAGAACACGATTAACCGAGAAGAGTTCTTATAAAGAACACAGTGCTGCTGATTTACTCCTCAAATGTGCCCGCACTGGTTGCAATGATTCTTGACAAAGCAGCATTAGAATCCCTCACGCTATCGTGCAGCAAAAACAATTCGTATTTAAAATACGTTTTGTAAAAAATGGTTTGAACTTTTGCATTTCATCATTTGTGCTTCTATTTTAATATATTTGCCACATTGTTGGTCATATTCATACTGGTTCTAGATATGGGTAAGCTAGTAAATTCAGAGCTACGGTACTCTCGAAGAACCAAAGCAAGACGCGGAGTCATCAAGGAGAGGAGGAGGCAGCAGGGGGAGGGGTGAGAGGAGGGGGCCTCCGCCAGTTTCCCTTGTGGGAGCGAGCAGGAACCATATGTTTGTAATTAACACATGGTTTGAAAGCTCGCTCCTGCAAGGGAATCGCCAGACGTGCACGCGTTGCCATTGGAAGCAATGCAACGCGTGCACGTTTTTGGCTAAAAAACCGAAGCAATTTCAATAGGTCTTTTTCCTATGCTGCGCAGGCGAGACCTAAAAAAAGCCACTCCAAAAGGAATTTACACCATGAGCAGGAGATAAGAACTGAGAAAGCCGGAATGTGCACTATGCTCCTCATGGAAGAACTGGAAGAGAGCATCAGACTCTAAACACAAAGGCAACACGAGAACAATAAAGTAAAAACAATAATACTTCCACTGAAGAGAACTACCTTGTGTGTGGATATGCCCCTTGTAAAAGACAAATTGCATTCACTCAAAGTGAAATTACCCAGTGGCTGACCCCCTGTCCTATACTGTATGCTGTAAAGGGTGGACGCAAAATGTGAATGACAAACCAAAAGACCTGGCTGAAAGTCCTCTTAAATAAATATGTTACACATATATCTTTTTAAAAATCAAATGGTTTGGCTATCGCTAGACCTAAAAAAGTGTGCCTCACGTTTATCGGTCAATAGACTATATTCGAAAAGACGCTGCAATCAGAAGCCCCACACCGGAGAACCAGAACATGGCCAAAGAAACCAAATAGTGCCAGGAGACAAGTCAGTATGTTGTGAAAATAGAAATAGAATGTGTAAAAACAGTTGATACATTCAGCCCTTAGGGCCTAATTATGAGTTTGGCAGTCCATTGGATCACCAATCCCGTGGTGGCAGCCCCTGGACCGCTAGACTGTTGGGCCAGCCGCCATATTACGAATACGGTAGTGGGACCACCCCAGGATCACTGCTACCACCGGCATCCATGATTCCCTGACAGTGGCGCAGCTGTCAGAGGCCATAATATGCTGACTGTGCAGCTTCTGAACTGCCAAGCATATTATGAGTTTCCTCACTACCACAGTTTTCATGGAGGTGAGCCCACCTTGAAAACTGTGGCAGTGATTAAACTAAGGGAACCATACAGGTCCCCCTGGTGCATCAGACTTAATGGGATGCATGCAGGGGGGCACATGGTGTGCCCCCGTCTGCGGGCAACCCCTTTCCTACATGGCATGGACTTAACAGTCTATACCGTGTAGGAACTTGCTTTGGAGTTCTCATTGCGGTGCCTTTCTAAGGCTCATCGCCTGGGACTGCCAAAGCACTGCCCGCCGCACCAAGAGAAAACTCCTAATCTGGTGGGCGGTTTCAGTATGGCTTTAGCGGTGTTATGGATCGGGCGCTAGTGTGGTGGCCTGCCTCCACACCGCCAAAGTTGTAATTAGGCCCTTACGGCCTGATTCTGACTTTGATGGGGTGGCAGAGGGGCCGCCACGCCACCGCCCTGCTGCCACACCATAAAAGCTGTCTGAACACCGCCCGCCAGATAACGAGTTTACTTGTGTCTGGAGGGTGGTGCTTTGGCGGTCCCACAGTGGTGCCCATTAAAAAAAGGCACAGCAATGGGAGTGCCAAAGGCCGTTCCTACATGGAATTGATTATGTAGTCTATGCCATGCAGGAAAGGGGGTGAATGCACACTGGGGGGCACAGCATGTGCACGAACCCCATGGCTCTGAGAAAACAGGGGGCCCTGAAATGCCCCCTTTGTTTCCTCATCACCACAGTTTTCATGGCAGGCTCACCGCCATGAAAACTGTGGCGGTGAGGTAACTCAGAATATGCTTAGCGGTGCCACAGCGGCACCACCAGCATATTTCTGGGCCAGACCGCTGCACCACCGCCGAGGAATCTCAGATCCCCGGTGGTGGAGGCGGTCTTCTGGCAGTGGGACTGCCAAACTCTTAATGTGGCAGTCAGATCACCAGTGCGGCAGTTCCCGCCATGCTACTACAAGTACTGTGGTCCTATGGATCGCAGTACTCATAATCAGATCCTTAGTCTTAATCATCTTTTTGCATAAAGGCGTGGTACATTAATAAAAGGATATTTAAGATATTATGTCTACAATCAATATTTTATACCTACATTTCAGTATTTTTACATCTGGTGAGTAGTTTTAGAGTTTCCCCGATTCTTCTGAGAACTGATGAGAAAGGTGGCCAACTGTAATCAGACATTTCTTATTATTGGTTTGAGTGAATAGATTGTATAAGTTTTCAAATTAAATGTTAATAGATTGCACCTGGCAACCATCTCTGCTACATTGAACTCATAGTGACATATTTTTATAGGATAGTACCCCTGAAAAAGGTTAACAATTATTTGCTTGGAATTCAAAGCAGATCAGTTATTGTTAATGGTTCCTAAACATCATTGCGAATCTGCTGATAGTGGGACTTCAGGTCTCTAACCATATAAGTTACCAGAAAAACTAGGAACTCAACTGATTCTTCCTATGTCCGTAGTCATTTTCTGAATTGTTTGGTATAGCCAAGAAATTCAAAGGGCAAAAAAAGAAAAACATCGGCAGACAGTGATTTATATCAGTAATCGAATACATAAATATTTCTGCATACAAAATTTTAACAGCCAACAATGCCACGTTTAAATTAAATGGAAACACGTATACATTCCCTCGACATTCTCATCCTGGAAACTCACGTTCACATGTTTAACCCCTTCAGTGCCACGCCCTTTCCCCCTCCTGTGCCGGGCGTTGCACTAGTGGGTGGGGTTCATGACGAGATAGTCTCGCATAGGCACAGCGCAACCGTGCTCCATGACGAGACTATCTCGTCATGGGCACTGAAGAGGTTAATGGAGCTATAGTTCTGTGAGAAGTTCTGGCACGGGTTCCCATTAAGGCCTCCAGGGCCGGACTGAGAACACATATCAGTCCTGGCAATTTTATCAGACCGTCCCCCCAGTAGGGGCAAGGGTTCAAGTGTGAAGCACTGCTGCTTAACCAAACCAGCGCCCCCGCACTGCTGCTTTTGTTACTGTGCCCGATATTGCAGCACTGCTGCAAAACCATCCCCTAGTAACCCAAACTGGCTCCCATCGCTCCAAAACTGGCCCCCACCCTTCCAGACTCCTGGGAAAACACCCGAGGCCATGTGAAATGTACAGAACCAATCCCCCGGATTTTGAAAACAAAAAAGAAATCCACCGTGGACGTCATTTAGGAGTCATCAGGGGTTACTGCTGTGACCCCAGGCTTGCCCCTTGCAACCCCTGCCACTTACTTTGAGACTGATGGCCTCAGAGAAGGCAATGAAGACAAATGAAGGTAAATTGTCCTGAGATGTCCACTGTTTGCTTTCTGCAGCTCCTGCTGCAAACTTAGGTATTCAACGCTTAGCTGTGTAAAACAAATAAGTCTACAGCAGTGTGATGTATGGTCTGCTGAATAAAATATAAACAGTGAAATAAAAAAATACATTGTTAAGTAAGATGTTGCAGATTTATTATCATTGTGAACATATAGTAAATTATGTGCTTGAATAAAAGAAATCTCACCTATGTGCTGTAGTGAGTGATATTTCCTAACACGTGATGTTAATCAAAATGAATTAACAATGCTAAGGACCAGTTTATGTCAATAACATTGTTCATATTGGTCTACATAATGAAATACAGATTATGCGTCATGGTTGACTAAATTATGCAGTGAGAATGGGTGCATTGTGTATAACTTTATTATTTTGTCGTTTTTACACATGGGTGATATACTCTGGGCAAATATTTCACCTCATTAGTACCAGTTTAATAACCAAATACAGAAATAAGCAACCAAAAGATGACCAGTTAACCTTTGTGAAGCGCCTTCTACTGCGCTTGAACACTTGTCGCAAGGTTCTTAGTAACTTTTGATGAGTTTGAGCTAGAAACAGTTGATGTTGGTTACAATCTCCACATTATGCAGCAGATGATGATGCAAATACAGCAAATCTATAGTTCTGGGAAAAAAAACTGGGACTGAAGAATCACATAAGACCATTGCCCTGGTTACATGTATGCAGTGCTTTAAATGGGAAAAAATAAGTGCAGGTACTCATTAGAATAGAGGTGTGGCAAGTGGGCGGGGCTAGGGGCGGGGCGAAGAGCAAAACACGATAGTACCTAATGACTTATGTACCAGTTGTAGCACATGTCAAAACACACAAGAAATGCGTTTATGGCAATGAAACAGATAAACCCATTACACGCTCCTCAGAAGCAGAGCGGAATGTGTCCTGGAGGAGAAACCTAACCTGCGGCTGCCGTGCTGTGGATCAGGGTACCGGTACTCTCCCTGACTACAGAGAAGTGCCGGTACTAACGGGAAAAAAAGTCGGAAGTGCCGGTACTCAGTACCGGTGAGTACCGGCCCTTTTAAAGCACTGCATGTATGAACTTTAAAAACCTCAAACGCAAAACAACAAGCACTCGGTTCTGTGCTGAGCCAGCGCATCGCATCTCTCGATGATACGATCCCTCGTGTCTTAAATCCATGCATTATATAATTCTCAATTTCTCCGAGTTAAAACATGAACATTTGAACAGTCGCAATTCTTCATGGTACACAGCCAGGAAGGCTTCTTGGCTACATTCACAACAATGAAGCGCACGGAAAAAAATGCGTATTGAAATGTCTGTCATTGTCTACCCTTTCTATCATTTCATGTAACCTTTCAGACCCTCCCATACGCATTTCGGCAACCAATGCACAGTACTCACCACAACTCAGTCTTCATTCCCGAAACGTCTCTTCTCATAACAACTTTAGTGTTGCAGAGGGGCGCGCGGAAAACTCCGTTCTTTCCACCCAGTTTTAGTTCCTGCTGCTAAGTGGAATCTAAAAGTAGTGAGAAGGAAAACCATACGAAGCAGTGACTTCCTTAACCCGACTGACGAACAATGCAGAGAAGGAAGTAAGTTAATTGTATTTACATTACGTGGGCACACCACAGGCGCTGGTTAAAACACTGTAACAATAACATGCATGCACAATGCATCATGGCCGACAGGTTCATCATCCTAGGTAGCTGCCGGCTTGTTCTAAGGGACGCTGTTCAATGCAAGCCGACTGAGTTTGTGAACCCAGGAACTGCTCCTTGCAGAACGTCTGCTTCTCACATTCGGCTATATGCCATATAACGCCATAAACAAGTTTCTACCTTGCTCCTCACACGAATGAGGCATTGCACCGTGTGTGGGGTTATTCTGAACTCTTCTCTGTATGAGAGAATTCAACCCTACAGCTCTAGAGACGGAATAGGGCTCCTACTAACTGCGTTTGAGCCATTGCACTACAATACAGAAGGTGAATTGATCAATGTGCTCTCCGGGTGTGTAGGAGATTCTTTACCTGTGGACTACGGGGGCTGATGGCTGATCTTTGTGTGTGTAGGCAATCCAACTGCTGGACTAGGAGGGAGAAGGGCTCCACTGTGAGCTCCCACGCGCCTAAACAGAAGAACCGACAGAGATAAACAGGTTTCAGGACCGGTCAATGTGACCAGTGGGACTTCGAGGGCTGTGCGTTAGTGGAGAAGTAGGGTCAGAAAATCCTACGACAAAAGGCAGCATTTGGTCTGTACCCTGCAGGGTGCAGCACATAGTTGGTATATTTTCCGTTGGATGGGCACCTCCCTCGGGGGCCATGGGGGAGGGGGGGGGGAGTCTCAAATAAAGGAGCGGCAGATATCAGCCTGGTCGTACTTAGAATGCCAATCCTCAGAAGAACGTGTGTGTGTAGCATCTAATCAAACTAAAATGCAGGTTGGAACTAAGCAGCGTCGTCTTCCACTTTAAGTTTAACTTAAAGTATAACCTTTCCATTTTTTTTTACAAAGTTAGGAAAAAAGATAAGGAATTCTAAGGTTATGGAATGTAATCTTGAGTGTGGCAGTGTTAGGGAACTACTAAGGAGGCACTAAGAGACTTTCGGAATTTGGACAGGACCTGCACACACCCTCCTTGCGACTGACCCTAAGAGCGCACAGTTGGATAGAACTGGGGTTTTGTCCTGCATAGGAATTCCATCTTTGCACTTAGATTAAAAACTCATGGAGCACAAAACTCAAGTGGGACAAACCATCAGGTGAGATCTGATCAAGGCACGAGGAATGTAGACCAAGAGGAAGGTAGAACAAGATAAAAGAGTCCTCCAGACAGACCTGACCTATTAGGGCACAGGGTCGGTCTGGAGTTTGGTGCTTTCTTCTAGGCACAGCTAGAGAAATGATGCAAAATGTAGTTAGGCGAAACTGAAGACTGTGTACATGCAAGGCTTCAAATGTAGTTAGATTCATCTAGTCAGAATCCTCGTCAGATGCCGCCATTGGGCATGCAAAGAGCTAACAGGGGCAAGTTATCAAACAAGGTCAAACTGCAAGCCACACAGCAGGCCTGAAAATGCCAGTTGCCCTTGGTCAAACGTTTTGTACCAGGACTTTGAATCACGTGATTGGAAGTTATCCAACAAAGGCTCCCTGAGGTTGGGGAGACCTTAATCAGCGCTATTTATGTACTTCAAGTATCTTGGAGCAGGACAAGGCTGTGTGGCTATCTGACAAAGTCATACTGTAAGTTCTTGTAGTTCACCCTTCTACATCAGAACCCACTAAGGACCTTTTACTTTTGTAACCAGCAAAATAAGGCTTTGAAAGGAAAAACTATTGCCAGATGATTTTATTTTATTAAAGTTTCTTCAGTAAAGGTCCGAATGATATTACTACTTTTGATCAAAGTCAACGGGTGCCTTCACTGGAACCAAGTCCATAAAAGTTCTAATACCACACTGTGTATCTGGGGTTTATTTTTATACATGGCTGCCGTGGTTTCCTGTTAGTGACAACATGAATATCTAAGAATCAGACATTAGAAAATAAAATATGGTCGACAGTATGATCCATCCGTTCAAATCAAACCAAGTGATTCAGTGCAACCTGTACAAGTCTGGCCAGCACTGTCACAAACCAGCACAGTCTTAATGGTGTTACTCACAGAGGTCACTTGTCCCTGGGAAACAGCCTTTACATCACAGATATTACCACTCAATACCTTTACCATGAATTTGGGTGATACGTGTATTTTGGGGATTTTGGGTGGGTAAAGTTATTTGGGTGGCAAGGGTATTTTTAGGTTTTAGGATGGGTAAGGGAATTTGGGTGGCAAGGGTGTTTTTAGAATTTAGGTTGGGTAAGAGTATTTGGGTTTTAAGGGTATTTTAAAAGTTTAGGGTTGTAAGGGTTTTTGGGTGGCAAGGATGTTTTTAGGGTTTAGGGTGGGTGAGGGTATTTTGATGGCAAGGGTATTTGTTGGGTTTAGGGTGGGTAAGGGCATTTGGGTGGCAAGAGTGTTTTAGAGTTTAGGATGGGTAGAGGTATTTGGGTAGTAAAGGTTTTTTTATGGTTTAGGGTGGGTAAGGGAATTTGGGTGGCAAGAGTATTTCTTGGGGTTTAGGATGGTTTTGGAAATGGCCCTTTTTGCAGAGTTACCCCAAACTTTTTGCCTTCTCCCTAATCTGTTTTGACTTCGTTTTTGCTGGTTTTAGGACTCTGGGCACTTTACAACTGCTGACTAGTGCTAAAGTGCATATGCTCTGTGTCTAAAATGTAATAGTATTATGGTTTTTCCACGACTGGAATATTTGAATAACTAGTAAGTCCCTCGTACAGGGCACTGTGCATGCCCAGGGCCTGTAAATCAAATGCTACTAGTAGGCTGACTAGTGCTAAAGTGCATATGCTCTATGTCTAAAATGTAATAGTATTATGGTTTTTCCATGACTGGAATATTTGAATAACTAGTAAGTCCCTCGTACAGGGCACTGTGCATGCCCAGGGCCTGTAAATCAAATGCTACTAGTAGGCCTGCAGCACTTATGGTGACATCCACATGAGTGACCCTTCAAACCTGCTCACGCTTGCCACTGCAGAGTCTGTGGGTGCAGTTTTGAAACTGCCATTTCGACCTAGCAAGTTCACCTAATTGTCAGGCCCAAACCATCCCTTTTATTACATGTAAAATACCCCCAAGGTGTCCAATGGGCAGGGTGCAGTGTACTTAAAAGGTAGGACATGCACTTGTAAGTTTTAGATGTCCTGGTAGTAAAAAAATGGATACGTTCATGATTCACTTCAGCGATGCCTATCTCTCCCATAAGTTAACATTGGAGCCGACTTGTAACATCTTACAAGTGCATCTTCCAATTGGGAGCAGATAAAAAATTGGAGTTTGGTGTATCTGGACTCACAATTTAAAAACACATCTTTTAGTGAAGCTGGTTTTTAAATTACAGGTCTGAAAATGCCACTTTTAGAAAGTTGTTAGATATATAAGGGGTGGGCCCTTAACTCAGCTAGAATATGCAGATAAATACTAAACACACAGAAACTGCTAGCTGGCTATTTAGTAGGCTGCCACTAGTTTAAGCAGACTAAGACCAAACTCTCTGATAAGATCGTCAACATCATTTATTAATTCATATTTGTTCATTATTCTTCATTTTAATAAAAATATATTTAGAAAAGACAGAAAACACAACACCTCACAAATTACAATACATCAAAGTAAATTTGGAACAACCAATTTGCAACCAGTTATGCTGATGTTCCAGTCAGTAACAAACAACAGTGCGAAAAGTAATCCGCGTCAACAGTATCAAAGCAGCAACTGCGGATTACAGACCAAAGGGGAATAAACATTTCAAACAACAGAGGATATACATTTTTGGTACATTATTTTCCCTGTTGTTATAGATTTTTCTACTAAACTTCGTCCCCTTATGGTAATTTATACCAAATTACCATAAGGGGACGAAGCTTAGTATAAAAATCTATAACAACAGGGAAAATAATGTAATAAAAACCATTTTCTTTGGGTCAGTTTTGACCTGCACCTGGTCGTACACCTCACCCAATCTGGCATAGAGTTGGATTTGGCTGCAGCTAAGAGCTCAGTTTTGGCTTTCCTGCATGCATGGTTATACCAAGCCACAGCCTTGAATATTTTCTTATCGACTCATTTGACTTGACCCAAAAGGTCTCTAATATGGGGGATACAATACTTCGTGAGTAGGGGGTTCTTTTCCACCCAATCCCATTTAATAGTCTTCACATTATTTGTCTGGGAAAGGGCGCCCATAGGTCTGTACTACCCAAATGTGTAGGTTTTGTTACTGAACTGCCTAAAGTGTCAGGCTCAAGCCATTGTGATCACTATCAATCCTATCCACCACTATTACATCCAGTACAGATAGCCCATTCACAAAGGGGACTCCAGATCAGATCTGAGCAAATATAGACTAATTGACAATGTCGCTAAATTTTATGCTAGTCTGCTCCTGAAGGATCTCCACTTATGGGTGGAGTCGAAGGGTCTCATCCCAAAAAACCAAACAGGCTTTATGGCGAAATCCAGCACACTTTCAAACATACTAGCAATATCAATCTTGGTGGACAAAGCAACTTCCTCATAAAACCCTGCTGCACTGCTGTCTTGTTACCTTTAAAGCAGCCTTTGATCATGTACCAAGGGGGGGGGGCACTTTGGGTCAAGCTATCGAAATAGTGATTTCCTTCAAAACCCTTGGAGCCTGTAATCCAACTGCACTCCAATCCCTGGATCCGCTTTAAACTGGTGAAGGTGTCCGTGTACCGAGGAAATCCCCACCACGCGGGGCGTTAAGCAGGGATGCGTGTTAGCCCCTCTACTTTCCAATGTGTTTATCCCTGATCTGTCACAATCTCGTGTTCTATCAACAGTCACCCTCCTAAGTTAGGTGGGGAGAGGTTCAGTAACCTGCTGTACGCCGATGACCTCGCAGTACTCAGCTTACGAGAGTAGGGCTACAATGTTTGCTAAATCAGCTATATTCTTATACCGCCACCAACAACTTGGAAGTTAATCTGAAGAAACAGGGGTAGTAACATTTGGAAGGAAAAACTATTGGGGGTGGCGAGATCTACAATGGTAACAGAATCACAGTGGGCCCACTTTGGGCCACAGAGCTATCCCACCCACTGCTTCGAACACTGTGGGTTAGAATTTCTCCCCTCCACTGTCATATGGCACTGTTTTCTTTCCCACCAGCTGCTGTAAGATAGTTTTCTCTTATACAAAGTCTGGTTGGCTCTTATCAACCTCTGTGTGCCTCTATACGGGTCAGGGTCTTTATGGTTATGCAATGCGGCTAGAGGGCACTCTCATTGAATAATTCCGCTGTCATCATTACTGTCATGCTGTTAGAACGTTCTTTCTACATTAAGTGAGGCTGACATTCATCACATTTTGGTGCCGATCACGATCCGGTAAAAACCGAGTACGAACCGTCGGTCGGAGCGTTTTCTACGTCCGACTCGTACCCGGTTGTAAAACTGTACAAACATGGAATTACGATCCGCACGGAAACACCATTTCCGTACGAATCGTAAAAAACCCCGACCGACGAAAATAAACGTACAAATGCGATCCGGGAAAGCGCCGACGTGACGTCGGGACGCACGCAGCCTGCCATTCACGAACCAGGAATCACGATTCGCACCGACGTCATCCCGCACGGTGAATATTTTCCGGCTGCCAAAAACTGCCGGGAAATCAGGACGACGCGAACAAGGAGGACCTGTACGCGACGGACAGACAGGACGACGCGAACAAGGAGTACCTGTACGCGACGGACAGACAGGACGACGCGAACAAGGAGTACCTGTACGCGATGGACAGACATGGATCCGAACCTACGTGTCATCCCGGCCCTCATAGCAGTCGACCTCCTCTACAGGTTCGGACGCAGACGCCGCAGAAGGTTAGAACAACAAAGGGAGGGGGGAAAGGGGGGGGTGGCAGGACCAGGGGCAGGCCACAAAACCACCACCAAAGTCACACAGCACACATGCCCTGGACATACCTGACCCTCAGGCCCTGGTCACTACGAGGGGGTGGGGGCGTGTCCAGCTAAGTCAGCGACCGCCACAACGGAAGTTCTTGACGACGCGAACCGGCAACACAACAATACAGGTACATCCCGTACCCACGCTCTTAAGGCGTGGGTACGAGTCGTACCACGCCCACACCTACGTCACCCCAACAATGGCGGGACGGCTCGTACCCACGTGGCAAAGGCCTGGGTACGGCCCGCACAAGCATTCCACAGCGTGGGTACGGATATGTACGGACCGTACCCTCACCCGTGTATGCATGGAGCGTACCCCCCTACCCCAACAGTGTAAGTACGACCCGTACCCCCACCCGCGTACGTATGGAGCTTACCCCCCACCCCAACAGTGTAAGTACGACCCGTACCCTCACCCGCGTATGCATGGAGCGTACCCCCCATGCCAACAGTGTAAGTACGACCCGTACCCCCACCCGCGTACGTATGGAGCATACCCCCCACCCCAACAGTGTAAGTACGACCCGTACCTTCACCCGCGTACGCATGGAGCGTACCCCCCATGCCAACAGTGTAAGTACGACCCGTACCCCCACCCGCGTACGTATGGAGCATACCCCCCACCCCAACAGTGTAAGTACGACCCGTACCCTCACCCGCATACGTATGGAGCGTATCCCCCACCCCAACAGTGTAAGTACGACCCGTACCCTCACCCGCGTACGCATGGAGCGTACCCCCATGCCAACAGTGTACGTACGGACCGTAACCCCACCCCGTATGCATGGAGCGTACCCCCAGCCCAACCGTGTATGTACGACACGTACCCCCACCTCGTATGCATGGAGCGAACCCACACACGTGTATGTTCTAAGCGTACATATTGTGAAATAGGAGGGGTGTGTGCAGAGTCCTCCCAGCAGTGCCCAGATACAGGAGGGGTGTGTGCAGAGTGCTCCCAGCAGTGCCCAAAGACAGGAGGGGGTGTGTGCCTAACACTCCCAGCAGTGCTCAGACACAGGAGGGGTGGGTGCAGAGTGCTCCCAGCAGTGCCCAGAGACAGGAGGGGTGTGTGCCTAACACTCCCAGCAGTGCCCAGACATAGGAGGGGTGGGTGCAGAGTCCTCCCAGCAGTGCCCAGACACAGGAGGGGTGTGTGCAGAGTGCTCCCAGCAGTGCCCAGAGACAGGAGGGGTGTGTGCCTAACACTCCCAGCAGTGCCCAGACACAGGAGGGGTGGGTGCAGAGTGCTCCCAGCAGTGCCCAGACACAGGAGGGGTGTGTGCCTAACACTCCCAGCAGTGCCCAGACACAGGAGGGGTGGGTGCAGAGTGCTCCCAGCAGTGCCCAGAGACAGGAGGGGTGTGTGCCTAACACTCCCAGCAGTGCCCAGACACAGGAGGGGTGGGTGCAGAGTGCTCCCAGCAGCGCCCAGAGACAGGGGGGGTGTGTGCCTAACACTCCCAGCAGTGCCCAGAGACAGGAGGGGTGTGTGCAGAGTGCTCTCAGCAGTGCCCAGAGACAGGAGGGGTGTGTGCCTAACACTCCCAGCAGTGCCCAGACACAGGAGGGGTGGGTGCAGAGTGCTCCCAGCAGTGCCCAGAGACAGGAGGGGTGTGTGCCTAACACTCCCAGCAGTGCCCAGAGACAGGAGGGGTGTGTGCAGAGTGCTCCCAGCAGTGCCCAGAGACAGGAGGGGTGTGTGCCTAACACTCCCAGCAGTGCCCAGACACAGGAGGGGTGGGTGCAGAATGCTCCCAGCAGTGCCCAGAGACAGGAGGGGTGTGTGCAGAGTGCTCCCAGCAGTGCCCAGAGACAGGAGGGGTGTGTGCAGAGTGCTCCCAGCAGTGCCCAGAGACAGGAGGGGTGTGTGCCTAACACTCCCAGCAGTGCCAGACACAGGAGGGGTGGGTGCCTATCACTCCCAGCAGTGCCCAGACACAGGAGGGGTGGGTGCCTATCACTCCCAGCAGTGCCCAGACACAGGAGGGGTGGGTGCAGAGTCCTCCCAGCAGTGCCCAGACACAGGAGGGGTGTGTGCAGAGTGCTCCCAGCAGTGCCCAGAGACAGGAGGGGTGTGTGCCTAACACTCCCAGCAGTGCCCAGACACAGGAGGGGTGGGTGCAGAGTGCTCCCAGCAGTGCCCAGAGACAGGAGGGGTGTGTGCCTAACACTCCCAGCAGTGCCCAGACACAGGAGGGGTGGGTGCAGAGTGCTCCCAGCAGTGCCCAGAGACAGGAGGGGTGTGTGCCTAACACTCCCAGCAGTGCCCAGACACAGGAGGGGTGTGTGCAGAGTGCTCCCAGCAGTGCCCAGAGACAGGAGGGGTGTGTGCCTAACACTCCCAGCAGTGCCCAGAGACAGGAGGGGTGTGTGCAGAGTGCTCCCAGCAGTGCCCAGAGACAGGAGGGGTGTGTGCCTAACACTCCCAGCAGTGCCCAGACACAGGAGGGGTGGGTGCCTAACACTCCCAGCAGTGCCCATGGAACGCAAAGGGTGGAGTAGCCACAGATACCATGCCCACAAATGTCAGTCAGGTGCACAAAGACCCTGCAGTACATGTACCACATGTGTGCGAGGCTGGGAGTATACGCATGCATAGCGCCAAAAAGAAAACATGTCCACATGAAGTCATGTCAATCGTCCACATACACAAGTACAATGACTACCAAGGATGCCACGAATGATGCAGGTGGAGACATCGCTCAGCATGCATGTGCAAAGTTGAAGGAGTCCGTCACACACCCAGCTAATGTACACACAGCTCAGCGCTAAATATTGGGAACACCCTGCAGGGAAGATGTCAGGGTACACAGAAGAAGGAATACACCTTGGGACAATTTCACCATGCAGCAACTGCTTACGTGAATAGAGAAACCTAGCTAACACCGTGTGATGGCACACAGATCCCAGGGTCCCCCCTATGACAAGCACACTACTACATTTCCCACACACCCAACACATGAACACCACCCAAAACCATGTAGCAGCCCCACCAACAGCATTACCAGCAAAGCAGTAGTGTTGCAAGGGAAAAAAATAAATTGCTTTATTCAGCATGATCCAATAAATCTTGTTTGTAGGAAGTTCAATATTTACAAAGCCCATAGGGCAGTCCAGAAGTCACAGCTGGATGGGGGACACAGTGGGAAGCGTGTCCCCTAGCTTGCCTGCACAGTTAGATTCCGTCGTCTTCCACAGGGGTGAGGGCATCATGTGGGGGGGAAGAACCAGGCACCGCAGGGACAGGAGGGTGAAGGGTAGGCGTCGTGGGTGCAGGGATGGAGGACTCCACCACAGGGGGTGGGGCAGGGCCAAAGGCGGAGGCCAGGATCTCGCTGCACACCTTAGCAAGGTCCTCCAGGGAATCCCCTGCACACGAAGGAACCACAGGCCCCAAGGAGGGGGGGGGGGGGTCAGAGGGATGGGTCGCAGCGCCACTGGGGGAGGGCGTAGACAGGGGGGGGAATCAACCACCCTGACCGGGGACTCCCTTGACCGCTTGCGGGGTGGTGTCACTGTGGGGCTCAGGGACAGAGCGGCCATGAAGGAGTCTTTGTGTGATATGTGGCCAGGAGAGCTGAGGGGAGGGGATTTGGAGGGAGTGGATTTGGTGGAATGCGGACTCCCACTCTGGCTGCGTGTCTTACGTTTGCCCCCCGACCCAGTGGGTGTGCCTACTTCACCCTGTGTGTGCGTGCCAGGAGGTGTGCGGGTGACCTTCCCTGCTGGTGTGGTGCCTGTGTCCGTCGTGGTGGGTGCATGCTGACGTCTGGGTGTATGTGGGACAGGCATGGGAGTGGGAAGCGTGGATGGGGCAGGGGTAGGGGGTTGGATGAAGCACTGCAGGAGACCCACTGCTGCAGTCAGTGTCGAGTCTATCGACCTCAGCAAGCTGCGTTGGTCAGCCTGCGATGAGTGAATGCCCTCCAAGTATGCCTCCATGTTGTTGAGGACCTGGCTGTGGCCATGGAGGACATTAAGGATCGCAGCCTGACCAATCTGCAACTGCCGCTGGATGTCCACAGACTCGGCATTGGCGGCAGCAGTGAAGACAGGGGCAGGGGGTGCAGTGCCTGGCAGGAAGGAGACATGTGGTGACCGGGCACGTTGGGAAGGGACATGAGCAAGTGGGAGGCGGCTGATGGCAATGGAGGGGGCGGGGTGCGATGTTGTGCCGCTGTCAGCTGGTGGTGCAGCCTCCGCCCACTCGGAGAGATCATCCTCGGACCCGTCTGCTTCATATTTGGTGGTGCCAGTGGACAGGTCCTCGGCCTCACTCTCCTCCGCCTCAGTACCACTCAATGTGCCAGCCACGATGTCAACGCTGGCACAGGTGCTCGGTCCCTCCGCACCATCTGTGCTCATGTCTCCCTCCGTGTCCCCCGACGATGCTGTGGGCAAGGTGAAGAGACAGCAATTAATCACACACCTGGATACATATGTCACATGAGTCAAATCTACATAGGTTACAGTGCATAGCCTGCAAAGAAAGACCAGTAACATCTACAAAACAAGGTACAGATGTAGGGCATGCAACACACAGTTGGTTCACCCACCATGCCAATGAAAATCCATGGAGAGCATGACACAATAGCAACTGACATGAAATGGAGTTTGACATAGGAGCCAGGCCCTGGGGACAATCCAGCACTGCATCTGCACCACACAGCGTTGCCGACAATAGGGATGAGGAGGGACCATATCCATGAACTTGAGGCACATGCTGCATAGGTAATACTGAAAACATGCCCACCATGACTGGCTCACTGCACCTTGAGTGTATGTCCAGACAAACATCACACACTGGCCAGACCTAGCAAGGAGAATTCTGGTTTTGACATGTAGGCTTGGCCCGCACCAACCACCCCCTACATGAGAGAATTTGTGGAGACACAGGTGGCACTTACATCTCTTAGTCTGGGTGAAATACACAGGGGCTGCAGAAATGCAAGATTGGACGCCAAATACCCAAGGTGCGCCTGTCCAAATAATCATGTACAAATGGGCATCATCAGAGGATTGTAACTAGACACACAGGCACTGGCCACTGTGACTATGAACAAGGAAAATCAGGTCAGGCTGTACAGTGGACACTTGTACTACATTTCACCTCAATATACATGGTGCCAGGGGACAATGGCACAGAGCACAACCTATGCTGTAGACACTGAGAGTGTCCACGTTTTGTGATGACACACATGACACCTATGAAAATATGCCCCAGGGGACAGTAGTGGCAACACAACTCCATGGTCCTGAATGGGAATAACTGCAACACACCCCAACATCCCTGCACTATGCGTATCGCACACTCATGCACATCATGTCACAGGCCACAACAGAGGACATGCGTGCTGTAAGGCATGACACTTGTGAGTCTAACTCCCATGTCTGGACTCTGCATCAGTGCCAACTGACATGGAACCCACATGTACTGAACTGGACAGGGCACAGCCAAGGTCCCCAAACCTGTTACACACCACCCCCACACATGATGCTACAGGCATAGTTCACGTGGAGAAAGCGCCAGCCTACATTACCTTGTGAAGGAGTGACTACACACAGACCAGGGAACACATTGCAAGGAGGGGAAGGGAGGCAGGAGAGCACAGCTATACTGTGGCTAACAGGATTTGCACAGCACCTTTAAACCCTGGCAGTGTATCCATGCAACTGTGCACTTACAAATGCTGGTGAAACACAACAAACACACATGTACCTACCCCCTTCCTGCTGCTGCTTCTCCTGTAAGCGCCTCTCCAAGTCTGGAAATACCACCGGCAGCACACGCTTGTGGATGTGGGTCAGTCGGCGGCGCCCGCGGTTCTTATGGCTCTCAGGTGAGTCCCCCAGCAGGACCCGTGCGATCCTCCGCGTCCAGCACCGGATATCCTGCCAGCGTTTCCTCACCTGGGACAGGCGCCGCTTCCGACCATCCGCACTCCTCACGGCGCTGACGGCGGTCAGCCATATCTGCTCCTTGGCAGAGGCGCCTACCTGTGAGGATGAACAAGTGACACTACATCAATACACCTGGCACATGTCACAGAGACACATATTAGAACACATTTGCTGTTTACAACAAGGCATAGTATGCATCCAACACATTGCACCTTTGTCATAGGGACATGATCCTCTGGGGAAGGGCAAAAGCAGTATGTGCCATTGAAAGTACACAGGTGGAATGAGGGCAACTACACAATCAATGATCCTTGCTCACACTGTGCATCACAAGCTACACCAGGATAATGTGCAGCACCTCTAAGCAGTCACATGCCACAGGCCACTGACGCCACCGCAGCAGAGTACACAGACACACACAGGCACAGGACATTCACCTGCCATTGCCAAATGCAGCGACATACCTCGCTCTGCACATGTGCCACTAGACGGGGGGGCCCACAGGTGTGGGGCTGGCTCTGCACGTCAGACACACAGCACTGCTCCCTGCTCACATCCCATGGCCAGGGTATATCCATCCCTCATGCAGCTGGGGTGCTATACTCCACATATGCACCCACCCAATGACAGGGGACTTACACACACACCGATGTCCAGGGGACGAACACATCATGTGGACACTCTCAGCACAGGTACACAGAACTAACACACATCTGTGGGTACAGTCACCTGTCACACTGGGCTGAACACAGAATCACATGAGGACTGTAGAGGCTACATTCCCAGGAGGACAAGACAGGCAGAATGTGGCATGCACCATGCAGTGATTGTCACAGTAAATACCATGCTAGTGAGGAAGGCAGACATGCACCACAGCATGCTCTGGCTGTGAGACATCAGGCATTCCCCCCCCTGGGACCCCCCCTACAGGACATGGCATGTGTGTCACACCTGGACACAATGGCAGAAGTCACAGTCTTAAAAAAGGGACACAGTCTGTGCTAGTGGACTCTGCACTCACCTTATAACCTGGTCGCCCATACAGCAGGGGGTACTGTGGGAGGATCACATCCAGCAAAGCCAGGTTCTCCTCCAGGGTGAATGGCTGTGACCTCTCCACAGCCCTTGACATGGTTCCAGGGAATCAGTAGCAGCAGCTGGGTCGTGGAATACAGAGATGTGCAAGCAAGTGCTCCCTCATGGGACCTGGCTGCCTTATATCTGCCTTGCTGGCCTGTTTCATGCACAGGAGTACAGAGTGATTGGTTACTCACATTTGCATCCTATGTTTCCTCCAATCCCTTCAAACCTAGCAGTCAGTGGGTTCTTATTGTGTTTTTTTCTTCAGCATGATTTCAACTCCACAAACACATTGCAACAAAGTAGATTCATTCCAACTGACTTCTGCTGTGCACCTTCCGGAAAAAATTCAAACTTTAAACTTGGTCTCCATGACAACCAGCATGCATGTAGGCCTTTATACTTGTCCCTCATGTGTCCCCTATGTAATTTGGAGCTTCACACACAGGTACGGTGCGTTACGGGGCCCTAGGGCACCCCAAATGCATAGCAACGGCCCGTACAGGCGTGTGTACGCTCCATCTCACTATGGGTGTTCTCGCGTATGCGTACTCATGGTGGTACGGACCGTACCCACGCCTGTACGCTCACTATCACTATGAGTACGCATACGCGAGAACACCCATAGTGGTACGGAGCGTACCCACGCGTGTACGGGCCGTCTCACTATGAGTGTCCTCGCGTATGCGTACTCATGGTGGTACGGACCGTAGCCACGCCTGTACGCTCACTATCACTATGAGAACGCATACGCGAGAACACCCATAGTGGTACGGAGCGTACACACGCGTGTACGGGCCGTCTCACTATGGGTGTCCTCGTGTATGCGTACTCATGGTGGTACGGACCGTACCCACGCCTGTACGCTCACTATCACTATGATTACGCATACGCGAGAACACCCATAGTGGTACGGAGCGTACACAAGCGTGTACGGGCCGTCTCACTATGGGTGTCCTCGCGTATGCGTACTCATGGTGGTACGGACCGTACCCACGCCTGTGCGCTCACTATCCCTAGGGGTACACATACGGCAGCACTCCCATTGTGGTACGGGAACGTACACAGGCCCTCTTTGCGAAAGTACGGTGCTTTTCACACATCACAGTGGTGACAGGCAGCACACAGGAAGGAATAGGGCTGACATACTTGTCCATGGATGGACATCAAGGCATTGTCTGGGCAGTACTACATGTGTGGGGCACAGGTGTGAAAGGCTGTGATGTGGCACATTACTCCTGAGTGGAGAAGGCACCAGATGTATGATGAGATGTGCACACATGTAATGTGTGACGGTGCAATGTGTGCCAGGCATGCCCTTGACTCCTTTGACATGTGTGCATGTTGTACTGCACACTTGGGATGAGCGTCACTGGCATGGCACGGACAACAACACACGCAAGTGTCCCCTGAGGCCCGGTACAGGGGTTACCTCACCAGACATGTCACCACCCACGGTGCACGATGTGACTATGTCATGTATGTGTGGGGGGTTCCCATTAGGTTGATGTTGGAGCTCCCTCAAAAGCAGCAGCTGTTGCAGCAACCAACATGTGTGTGTGTGTAGATTGACATGGCACACTGTTCCGCACACCATGCCACATGTGGTATCAGATGTGAGGTGCATATGTATGCATGGGACACGGAGTAGCGTAACAAGGACATGTCTGCATCCTCTCTATGAATGTGTGGTGAGTCATCTCATGTCCACCTTCATGGCAAGGTGTGTGGGCTGTCCTAGTGTAATGTCATGTGACCTGTGGCTCTAGTGTTCCGCTACCAGTATCTGCAATCGACATCCTACTTCTGCTGATGTGTGGATGTATGTCACTCCTGTCTTGCGTATGGCTGTTCCCTTACACTGGGACACAGCTAATCCCATGCCATGGCATGTGGAGGTTCACAATCTCCGTGTGTAGCTTGGTCTTGGTAGGGGTGTCACCTGGCAGCCATACGTGTCCAGGGCATGTGGCACATACCTGACTCCGTATGTAGCATATGTGTATTGACAGATTAACATGTGCTCAGTACAAATAAATTGTTGTTGTGGTGCGCTCACTCTTCCTTGTCACTTCCAAATTACTGCAGGGCGCCGCCTCTTCACCGACCAATTCCGGACTTGGCTGACATGCGGGAGAATGACTGTATACGCTGCTACCGCTTCCCCCAACCGATGATTCTGGAGTTGACGGCGAGACTGGCACCACACCTGCAACCGCTGCACAGGTATCCTACGGCACTGACACCCAAGCTGAAGGTAATGGCAGCCCTACATTTTCTTGCCACGGGTACCTTTCAAAATACCATAGCTCATGTTGGTGGCATGTCCCAGAGCATGTTCTGCCGTGTGCTGCATGATTTCTTAGAGGCCATGTTGATTCACCTGGATGACTTCATCCATTTCCCAACCCCTGAAATGTTGACTGGGGTCAAGCGTGGATTCTATGCCCTGGGAGGGATGCCCCATGTCATTGGGTCCATAGATGGGACACATGTGGCTTTGGTACCACCACAGGCACAGGAGGTAGCGTACAGGAATCGCAAGCACTACCACTCCATCAATGCCCTTGTGGTGTGTCTGTCCAACATGGTGATTTCACATGTCTGTGCTCGTTTTCCAGGATCAGCACACGATGCCTACATCATGAGGCGTAGCAGGATGCCTGAAATGATGACGCAGCTGCGCAATGAACGAGCGTGTGTTGTTGGTGGGTACAGTCTGTCTGTCCTGTATTTTGCGTAGACTTCCAGCACGACCGCTTCTCCTGTCCTACTTATGTCCATGTGCTTTCCATGTAGAGGACGCTGGCTATCCAAACATGCCATGGCTGATCACACCTCTCCGCAACCCCATCACGCCGGCCCAGCTCCGCTACAACACCGCCCATGGGCGGACAAGGCGAGTGATAGAGAGGACGTTTGGCCTCCTGAAGAGCCGATTCCGATGCCTCCACAAGACCGGCAGCGCGCTCCCATATGCCCCGGCGAAGGTCTGCAAAATCTTCATGGTCTGCTGCATGCTGCACAACATGGCAGTTGAGAAAGCTGTGCCACTCATCCTGGATCAAGATGATCAGGACCATCCACCCGTGGAGGACGAAGGTCTTGGCAATGGGGCTAGTGATGTGGAGGACGTGGTTCCGCAAGAGGACATCCGGACTCGGCTCATACGCGACTTCTTTGCTTAGTGGGGAGTACCAGTGTCTGTGTGTGCACGCATTGGTCCCCGTGTGGCATGTGTTGCGATGTGTGTGTCCATCTGCATGTATGCCACGTGAGTCAGAGGAGTGTGTGGATGTGTCACTGGAGTGATAGTGGCAGTGATGTGTATTTCCCCAGTCATAATTGTGACCTGGCATGTTGTCATCCTTACATGTGTCGAGTACATGCACATGCAAGTGGCTGTGCTTTTTGTGGCTGACTTCTTGTGTCTCTCTCATCCCCAGGTACTTGCGCATGCCGTCTGCTGGTTGCATTGTTGGGGCACTGCTATTCCTCATGGACACGTCATCGTGTGCTGACTCAGCGTTACAGGCACGGACAAGTTTGGAAGTCTCCTTAGGGTAAGGGATGCATCAGGGGTGTATTGGGTGTGGCAGTTGTTTACGATGTGTGCACACTGCCCCTGTCGATGTTTGGTTCCTCTGCAGACATGTCGCATCACCATGGTACACATTACATGCAGCTGGGTACACCTGAATAGATGGTCAGACTTGTTGACAGTCATCAGTGATGGGATTGTGGAATGTGATGATGGCATCAATGTGTGTTACACTGCCCTCGGGCACATACGGTTTGCCTTGGCTTGACATGCTGTGGGACTTCCACATCAGCGGATCAATGGTGTATGGCAGTCTCTCCGTGAGCAGCAGGGGGTGTTTAGCTGTTAGCCGACACTTGTGTGCCAGTTCCATGGCTATCACGCATTTGGGCTACAGAAGGGGGGTTCCAGTGTTGGACCCACATGTTACTCCACATGACCCGTTCATGTGTACTCCGAGTTGCCTCTGCAATCCCGAATACATGACTAATAAAGGTGTCCCTATGCCTCCAAGGTGCCTCTTCTCAGTCAATGCTGGTGTGTTGCCACGGTGCATCCGGCATGTGTGGCATGGTTTTCCGTGATAGTGGCTATGTGTCTATGTGTAGAGTAGCAAGATGCAAGCTGTTTGTGTGGGATTAGACTCTGTATTGTGCATGTAGTCCATGACTGTGTGGGTATTGTGACATGTATGTTAGAAAGGGTAGACGGACCGGGAGGGTCGGCCGAGGTCAGGGGGAGAGGTCTCCGGGGAGAGCCGTCTCCAGCGATCGTACAGACAAGTGACTCCCCCCCCCACAGACAGACACCACACAAGGATAAAATTTAGTGTTCTTTATATGCACTTCTTAAGGTACGATGAAATAGTACAAGGAGGTCTGGACTCAGGGGTCCCCTCGATTTAGGTCTCTTAGGATAGGGAAGGGGAAGCGGGACAGTCTGTTTACCAGTCCGGTAGTTCGGATGAGATGATGGTTAGCCCACAATCCTCGAGCTTGGTGGTGTAGCTGGTACGGGCCGCGGCAGCGCCAGCAGGTCCCGGTAGAGATGGTCGATACACGGTCCGCGGCAGCGCCAGCAGGTCCCAGTGGAGATGGTCGAGGTACGGTCCGCGGCAGCGCCAGCAGGTCCCGGTGAAGATGGTCGTTACAACGGGCCGCGGCAGCGCCAGCAGGTCCCGACAAGGATGGATGTTGCAGAAGGCCGCGGCAGCGCCAGCAGGCAGGACGATAGTTCGCAAGATAGGGCTACGGCAGCGCCAGTAGTCCGTCAAGGCTGAGTTCTCTCGGTGTCTCTCGACTCCAGGATACAACTGCCTTCCTGCTCCGGAGTTGCCCCAGTTATAGGGCAGGCGCTCTTTGATGTCCGGACCCTCGCACTAGGAGGTCGGAGGGCCCGGGATGAAGGTGTCCAGACACCCAGCAGGGGGTGGAGCCAGCGCCTGGGGGAGCTGGAGGCGATCGGCACCTGGCGGGGGAAGAGCTCTTGACACTTCGTCCTCCCATTGACCTGCCAAGTGGTCCGCTCACCTCCCGGGTGGATGGTGGTGCCGGGATGTCGGGGCCGGTCAGGCCCGGGGTTAGGGTCGGGGCGAGGCCACGCGGCCTCGTGGTGCAGGGCCCAAGATGGCGGCTTGAACCGGCCGGGGGAGCCGGTGGGGCTGGGCCCCGTGATGAGTAGAGGTCCGAGGGCAGAAGATCCGTTGGGAGACGGGGTACAGGTGCTTTTCGTGGGTTATGCCTGGTGGGCCAGAGCTCGGGCCCTGTCGTGCGGGGAGGGAGCAAGCCCTTCGTGTGGCCTGTCCAACATGCGTCCCCCTCAGCTGAAGGCGGGGAGAGTCACCCATCTCCTTGGGGACTCTCTTCGTCGAGGCGGGAAAAGCGGGACAGGCCATCCGCGTTGGCGTGGTCTTGGCCTGGTCGGTGCTCCACAGTGAAGTCCATTCCCTGCAGGGAAATGGACCAGCGCAAGAGTTTTGGGTTCTCCCCCCGCATCTGCATCAGCCACTGCAGGGGTCGATGGTCGGTTTGTACCCGGAAGTGGGTACCGAAGAGATAGGGCCGGAGCTTTTTGAGGGCCCACACCACTGCGAAGGCCTCCCTCTCGATGGTGCTCCAGCGCTGTTCTCGGGCCAGGAGACGTCGACTGATGAAGGCCACCGGCTGGTCATGACCTTCGGGGTTTAACTGAGAAAGGACGGCTCCGATGCCGTGGTCGGAGGCGTCGGTCTGTACCACGAATTCCCGACTGTAATCGGGGGCCTGGAGCACAGGGGCGGTGCACAGGGCGGCCTTCAGCTTCTCGAAGGCCGCTTGACAATCGGGGGTCCAGTTAATCTGCTTCGGTTGGTTCTTGGACGTGAGACCCGTGAGGGGCCCCACGATGCTGCCGTAGTCCTTCACGAACCGCCGGTAGTAGCCGGTGAGCCCCAAGAAGGCTCGGACCTCGGTCTGGGTGACGGGGGCTGCCAGGACTGGATGGCAGCAATCTTAAGTTGTAGCGGGGCCACCAGCCCGCTTCCCACTTGGTGCCCAAGGTAGGTCACAGACCCTTGGCCAATTTGGCACTTGCCGGCCTTAATTGTGAGGCCGGCCCGCTGGAGGGCCTGTAGGACCTCTTGGAGGTGACGGAGGTGGTCGGGCCAGTGGCGGCTGTATACAGCGATATCGTCCAGGTAGGCAGCGCTGAACTCTTCGAGCCCCGCCAAGACTTGGTTCACGAGGCGTTGAAACGTGGCGGGGGCATTCTTCATGCCGAAGGGCCTGACCTTGAATTGGTAGTGGCCATCGGGGGTAGAGAAGGCTGACCGTTCCTGAGCCCTGGGTGTGAGGCCGATCTGCCAGTAGCCCGCTGTTAGGTCGAAGATACTGAGGTAGCGGGCGGCCCCCAGCCGGTCGATCAGCTCGTCTGCTCGGGGGATCGGATGAGCGTCGGTCCGGGTGACAGCGTTCAAGCCCCGGTAGTCGACGCAGAATCTCAGTTCAGGTGCGGTGCCGGGGGCAGCGGCTTTGGGGACCAATACAACCGGACTGGCCCAGGGACTGTCCGAGGGCTCGATGACCCCGATTGTGAGCATCTTGGCCACTTCCTCCTGTATGCAGGCCCGTACCCGATCTGGTACGCGGTAGGCCCGGTGTCGGACAGGGGGACTGTCCCCGGTGTCCACGTCGTGCAAACACCAAGGGGTGACCCCGGGGGTGAGGGAGAACAGGGTAGCGAACTGCAGCAGGAGGTTCCGGCAGCCCTGGCGTTGCTCCGAAGTGAGGGCGTCAGAGAGCCGGACCCCGTCCACGGAGCCGTCATTCTCCTGAGTCTTCAGAAGATCCGGGAGGGGTTCGGAGTCTTCCTCTGCCCCACTGTCCGTAGCCATCAGGAGGCTGAGTTCTGAGCGCACAAAGTGTGGTTTGAGTCGGTTGGTGTGGAGGACCCGAAGGGGGTTCCGGGAGGTCCCCAGGTCGATGAGGTAAGTGACGGGGCTTTTGCGCTCGACCACTTTGAAGGGCCCCGTCCACTTATCTTGCAAGGCACATGGTTCGGTGGGGGACATCACCCATACTTGTTGTCCAGGCTCGAACTCAACGGAGGAGGCATTGTGATCATACCACCTCTTCATGTCCTCCTGGCTGGCCTCGAGGTTCGCCTTGGCCATCTCTCTGAAGCGCCGGGTCTGATTGCGTAGGGCCAGGAGGTATTTGAAGACGTCTGGAGGGGTCTTTAGGGGGGCCATCTCCCAACCTTCTTTTACTAGGCTGAGGGGCCCTCGCACAGGGTGCCCGTACAGGAGTTCAAAAGGGCTAAAACCGAGGGACTTCTGGGGAACTTCTCGGTAGGCGAAGAGGAGGCACGGGAGTAGTACATCCCACTGGCGACGGAGGGGCTCTTCCAATCCCCCAATCATCCCCTTGAGAGTGCGGTTAAAACGCTCCACTAGTCCGTTCCCTTGGGGGTGATAGGGGGTCGTGAATCTGTAGGTGACCCCGCATTGTTGCCAGAGGGACTTCATGTATTTGGATATAAAGTTCGTGCCTCGGTCGCTGACGACTTCTCGGGGGAAGATCCCCATTAGGGCCCGGCCAACCACCGGAGCTGTCACGGTCCGCAGGGGCACCGCCTCGGGGTAGCGGGTGGCATGGTCCACCAGTACTAAGATGAACCTGTGTCCTTGTGCCGTGCGGGGGTCCAGAGGCCCCACAATGTCTATCCCCACCCTCTCGAACGGGGTGGTGACCACAGAGAAGGGTTGCAGAGGGGCTTTCAGCTTCCGACCACTCTTCCCGCTGGCTTGGCATGTGGGGCAAGATCGGCAGTGGTTCAGGACGTCGTTCCTCATTTTCGGCCAGAAAAAGTGGGTCACTAGGCGGCTGTACGTTTTGTCCTGGCCCAGGTGTCCAGCCAGGGGGACATCGTGGGCCAGGTTGAGCCAGGTTGAGCAGAAAGTCTCTGAAGCGGAGAGGTACCACCAGTACTCGACCGGCCCCCAGCTCGGCGATTCTTTGCTCGCTGTATAGCAGGTCGTTATCCCAGTAGACCCAGTGAGTTCCGGTGGAGTCCCCTGCGTTCTGGGCGCTGGCTTGTTGGCGGAGTCCCTCGAGGGAGGGACAGGTCTTTTGTTCCTGGCGGAACTGTTCTTGGGTGGGCCCCCCTTCTTGACTCCACTGAGCCAGGTCAGGAAGGTTCTGGGGTTGCGCGTCCCCTTCGGTCGTCGGGTCTGGGAGGCTGGCCTCGTCGTTGTCTTCTACTGGGGCGACCGGGGGCGGAGGTGCTGGCCATTCCGGTTCTTCTGATCGGGGGACGGCACGGGCGGCCATGGACCGGGTGGTTACGCAGGCCCAGTCCGGGAGGCCCAGCATCCCCAGGTTCTCTCTTCTCTCAACGGTGGCCCACGGGGAACTCTCGAGGTCATTCCCCAGGAGGCAGTCCACGGGGGCATCGTCCCGGACCGTCACCTTCAACAGGCCGGAGACCCCTCCCCATTCGAACGGGACGCAGGCCATTTGACACATACTCTCAGAGTTGTCTGCCGAGCGGACGGGGCAGAGAATGTTCGGCAGGATCTGCTCGGGCTTCACCAGGTGACAGCGGACGGCCGTCACACTGGCGCCTGTGTCACGCAAGGCCTCGGCTCGCTGTCCATTAATGGTCACCCACTGACCGTATTTCCTGGTGTTAGCGGGTAGGGGAGCCCGTGGGACCATGTCTCTTCCCCCTAAGCACGCCAGGACCATGGCGGCCGGTTCCCACTCTTGCTGGGCCGGCTCATACTCTTCTGGTTCCCCCGATAATCGCTCTTCCCCCAGGGCGGCGGCAGCTACCTGGCGGGGCTTGGGTGTTTGGTTCTGCGGGCAGCTCGGGTCATTGGCGTAGTGGCCGACTCGGTGGCACGTGACGTTGGCTCGGAACCCAGGACGCCACGGGGGGTTGCCCCGGCCAGCCGGAGGCGGGGTGCTGGCCACGGGTGTTGCTGGCAAGGCGTCTCTCCCTCGCCCCTGGCCCCCTCCTCCTCCCCGAGGACGGTGCTGGCCTGGGTTGCTTCTGTTCTGTTCGTGTGGCCCCCTCCGGCCCACTCGGGTGCTTTCCCATCGGTCAGCTTCGGCGGCGAGCTGCCGGGGGTCAGTCAGCTTACTGTCGAGGAGGTGCTGCCTGAGCTCGACGAAACAGTTGTTCGACAGGTGCTCCCATACCATAAGGTTAAA
This sequence comes from Triturus cristatus, assembly GCF_964204655.1. Lineage (NCBI taxonomy): Eukaryota > Metazoa > Chordata > Amphibia > Caudata > Salamandridae > Triturus > Triturus cristatus. Next base: position 276,615,525 of record NC_140580.1, on the reverse strand, counting down.
GAGTTGTTCGTAGGTGGTGACATGGCTCCCCTTGATCCAACCCTCGAAGGCACGGCTAAAATAGTTCACGTATTCTACCCAAGTTGTACCTGGGATCCGGGTGCAATCTCTGAACCTCTGGCGGTACATCTCGGGTGTGAGGCCGTAGCGGGTGAGGAGGGCAGCCTTCATGTGGTCGTAGGACGACATTTGGTGATCTGGGAGCTGCAGTAGGGCATCGCGACCCTCGTTGACAAACCTCCCCCAAAGTCCGGCTCCCCAATCACTCCGGTCGATCCGGTGGGAGGTCATGGCGATCTCGTAGGCTTTAAACCACTGTTGTATGTCGTCTTCTCGGACATACTCGCGGACAACATCCTTGGGGATGTGGACTTTTTTCTCGATTGGCCCCGGGGTGTGTGGCCGCTCAGGCACCCCCAGTTCTTTATTCTGTTTCCGAAGTTCTATCTCCGCTAGTTGGCGCTCGTGCTCGAGCGTTATTTTTTTCTCCTCCAGCTCTCTCTGTCTCTGCTTCTCTTCTCGTTCTTCTCGGAGCCGCATATGCTCGAGGTTGAGTTTCTGTTCAGCTAACTTGAGTTCCCCATCCATCTTGAGTCGTGCCATTTCCAACTCGTGCAATCTGGTTCTTTCTCTTTCTCGGATCTCCTCCTGCGAGAGGCCCGTTCCCCGCTCCTCGGGAGCCGTGGCGTTCCCCTCTGGTGTGATGCTGCTTTGGTCGGAGGGTCCGGCGACCCCAGTTTCTGTCCACGACTCTAGGGCGTGCTTTAGATCATCCTTGGTACTCAGGCCGGTGGTAGCAATGCCAAGTTCTATGCAGAATTGTCTCAATTCGCGGTGGTTGTATTCTTCTAAGTTATCCATTTGGAATTTCTCGGTGGAGCTGCTATCTTTGGCTGACATCGTGTTTTTGTCGTGGGGTGAGCTACTCTCTGTACGATTACGCGTTGATTCGGATCGCGCCGCTGGCCACCAATGTTAGAAAGGGTAGACGGACCGGGAGGGTCGGCCGAGGTCAGGGGGAGAGGTCTCCGGGGAGAGCCGTCTCCAGCGATCGTACAGACAAGTGACTCCCCCCCCACAGACAGACACCACACAAGGATAAAATTTAGTGTTCTTTATATGCACTTCTTAAGGTACGATGAAATAGTACAAGGAGGTCTGGACTCAGGGGTCCCCTCGATTTAGGTCTCTTAGGATAGGGAAGGGGAAGCGGGACAGTCTGTTTACCAGTCCGGTAGTTCGGATGAGATGATGGTTAGCCCACAATCCTCGAGCTTGGTGGTGTAGCTGGTACGGGCCGCGGCAGCGCCAGCAGGTCCCGGTAGAGATGGTCGATACACGGTCCGCGGCAGCGCCAGCAGGTCCCAGTGGAGATGGTCGAGGTACGGTCCGCGGCAGCGCCAGCAGGTCCCGGTGAAGATGGTCGTTACAACGGGCCGCGGCAGCGCCAGCAGGTCCCGACGAGGATGGATGTTGCAGAAGGCCGCGGCAGCGCCAGCAGGCAGGACGATAGTTCGCAAGATAGGGCTACGGCAGCGCCAGTAGTCCGTCAAGGCTGAGTTCTCTCGGTGTCTCTCGACTCCAGGATACAACTGCCTTCCTGCTCCGGAGTTGCCCCAGTTATAGGGCAGGCGCTCTTTGATGTCCGGACCCTCGCACTTGGAGGTCGGAGGGCCCGGGATGAAGGTGTCCAGACACCCAGCAGGGGGTGGAGCCAGCGCCTGGGGGAGCTGGAGGCGATCGGCACCTGGCGGGGGAAGAGCTCTTGACACTTCGTCCTCCCATTGACCTGCCAAGTGGTCCGCTCACCTCCCGGGTGGATGGTGGTGCCGGGATGTCGGGGCCGGTCAGGCCCGGGGTTAGGGTCGGGGCGAGGCCACGTGGCCTCGTGGTGCAGGGCCCAAGATGGCGGCTTGAACCGGCCGGGGGAGCCGGTGGGGCTGGGCCCCGTGATGAGTAGAGGTCCGAGGGCAGAAGATCCGTCGGGAGACGGGGTACAGGTGCTTTTCGTGGGTTATGCCTGGTGGGCCGGAGCTCGGGCCCTGTCGTGCGGGGAGGGAGCAAGCCCTTCGTGTGGCCTGTCCAACAATGTACCATCCCCATGCATCCAACGTTGTCCAGGCCACCATTCACTGCATCCACCTGACTCAAGCTTGCAGGACATGGTTCTGCCACCTGTCCACACATACCTGGGTGCCCCCCAGGACACTCCACATGATCCCTGACCTCTGCGCATGGCTGTCGCTGTACTCAATATGTCTGTCGGCACGGTTGTGCGGCCACCCCCTCAGCTGGTTGGGCCCATCACGGGTGTGTATGGTGCTCCATGTCTGTCTTGCCTAATACAATGTGACCCATGTGTGTCCTGTGCCAGACTCAGGCCCCAGGGTGTGGATGGTTGAAGTCAAATGAGAACTCAGGCATAGTTAGACTTTACAAGACACATGTAAGGTAATAATGCAATCAGTAGGCATCTTCTCTTTATGGTGTGACTTTTTATTTTGGTTGGGGTAGGGGGGGGGTTTGACATGAGGGGCATTCCGGGTGTGTGGAATCCAAAGTTCACTAGGGGAGTTGGTGTCCTTGCCATTTGAAATCCTCAGAGTCCATGCCACAGTCTTTGTCAACATTGGTCAGACAGTGACCAGCAAGTCCATGTGGCAGAGAATGTCTTTTGATGCTGTGCTGCTGTTGCTCCAGTGGGCCAGGTGCCAGGCCAGGTGTCCTGGGAGATGGTGCTGTTGCGCCGACCCTCACGGTCTTTTCTGTGGACGACCCGCCCTCCTGCGGGGACCCTCAGAAGCAGGCCGTGACGATGTTTGGGATGCTCCGTCGGATGTCTCCTCCTCCTCCTCATCCCTCCCTGTGGGTGGTGATGTTCTACGCCTGCTGGCACAGGGAGGGTTGCCCATGTTGTCGGCCATCTGACGGAGTGTACTGTGAATTCCCGTGAACACCGTCACAAGCTCAGCCTGTCTGTCCTCCATCCTCCGTTGGTGTTGCAGTAGACAGGCATGTTGCTCCGCATGTTGCTGGGCCTGCTGGGTCTTGATCCCCTCGAGGATGGACACAACCTGGGCCATGCCCGTGGTGTCCTGCTGGTATGTGTCCAGGATGTTTCGGACATGGGAATATACCGGTTCCCCATCCAACTGGTCAGGCTCGCGCCTCCGCCGTCCTCCACTCCCACCACCCCTGCCCACTTGCACCTGGCCTGCCCTTGGACATCGGGTCTCCGGGACCCCTGAGGGGTGGCATTGGCGTTGTCGCCTGCCTCCTCCTGGGTGCCCGGGACACCGTGTCCCTCCTGGCCAGCCTGGCTGCATTGTGGTGGTGGGGCAGGGATCCTGGGTGTCTCCTGGGATGTGGCAGGAGTGGGGGTGGTGGTTGGCCCAGTTGTACCTGACGCAGGTGCTGCAGGTCATTGGACACCAGAGGGGCCAGGTTGGTCGGGGTCGGGTTCGTCCACAGAGTGGTGAGAGTCGTCGCTGCTGGTGGGTCCGTCATTCCGCCGAGCCGGATCCTGTGTGTCTTCCCCCCCAGTGTTGGGGGGTGATCGACGACGTTGACCTGTGTGTGAGAGAGACAATGTTAATTTTGTTCCATGCAACATCCATCTTTCATTGTTTTCAAAGTTGGCACATTTCCTCTGGGAATTTGTATATGTCTTGCATTCCACTGACAGTGCACTTGTGCATGGGTATGTCCCTTGGCCACAGCTTTTGAGACTTTACCTATGTGTGGCACAGTCTTACTTTCTGCGTCAATTGTGACAGCAGTCAGCAGTGGAGTGGGCAGGTGTGGCGAGCCATGCATTGGCTCCTTCCGTGTAGCACTGTACGTGTGCACATGGAGTGGTTCCACACACTTATATGATGCAGGTAGCTGTCGTTGTGCTCGTGCACAGGTTGTGACATGGCCCTGTGTTTTGCCATGGAGAAGAGGGGGGGTTCTGGCACTGGCCACCCTTGTCTACATGCACGCAGTCCACCTGCTGATGAGCAGACATCCCCACACCCCACAAGGCTGATTTGCTCTCCCTGTGTGTCCCTTTCTCGCTCCCTCTCTGTCCCCCTCTCCCTCCCTCCGTGTGTCAGCCTCCTCCCTCTGTCCGTCTCCCTGTGTCTCCCTCCCTCTCTGTCCCCCTCTCCCTCCCTCCGTGTGTCAGCCTCCTCCCTCTGTCCGTCTCCCTGTGTCTCCCTCCCTCTCTGTCCCCCTCTCCCTCCCTCCGTGTGTCAGCCTCCTCCCTCTGTCCGTCTCCCTGTGTCTCCCTCCCTCTCTGTCCCCCTCTCCCTCTCTCTGTGTGTCAGCCTCCTCACTCTGTCCGTCTCCCTGTGTCTCCCTCCCTCTCTGTCCCCCTCTCCCTCCCTCTGTGTGTCACCCTCTGTCACCTCAGCCCAGCTTCCTGGGCACAGACTGTTCGCAGATCTTTGAATGGCCCTTGGATTGTTGATGTGAGTTTGTTTCTGATCTCCAGGCACCCATTGGGTGTAGTGTGTGTGTCTGCACTGCTGCTGTGGTGGTGTGTGCTGCCACTCTTTCACAGTGTTGGCTGTTCATTAGCTGCTGTCATGTGCAAGAACGTGCCGTCACCCCCATGTGTTGATGCAAGGCGTCCGCCATTTGCTGGCGAGTCTTTCCTGTGTGGGGACACAGTGTTTGTCTGGCTGTGACCTAGGCCATATGGGCAGAGGGCATTGTTGTCTGCTTCTGAGTTGCACTATGTTATTTTTGGGGCCCACACTCCCGCCATCCGGGTTACCGTGTCTTGTGTTGGTGTTTTCTGTGGCCTGTGACTTGACATTGTCCAGCTGGGTGCATGGGGCATGGTGGCGCTAGTGGCATGTGCGTGTTCATGGAGTGTGGTTGAGTCATGCGATAGCTTGGGGTGGTTGCGTGCCTGTTTGTGAGTTTGGTTGTGGATGACGTTCCCCCCAAGTGAGGTGAGTTGTTTGTGTACTCACCCGGGTCTCGGAGTCCTTCTAATCCGTCCACTGCCACCACCGGCAGTATGGCCATCACCCTCTCCTCCCAGGGATGGTATTCTACGCGTCTGCGGGGCGGCCCTCCTCCAGTGACGTTGGCCTGGTTGTGTTCGTCCGTCATTTTGGCTCGGACCCTCCTCCGCAGATCGTACCACCTGGCCTTGCATTCATACCTGGTCCTTCTGGTGTCCGCAACAGCATTCACAGCATCGACGATGGCCTGCCACATGGATGTTTTTTCTGTAATGGTGGTCTGTCTGACCAATGTTCCAAAGAGGTGTGGCTCAACTCTGAGGATTTCATCGACAAGGACCTCCAACTCTCGGCTAGTGAACTTTGGATTCTTGTTAGTGGGCATGGTGAGGGGTGTGGGTGTGGATGGTGGGGGGGGTGTGGATGGTTGTGGGTGTGTGTGTGTGGTTGTGCAGGTGTGTGTGTGAATGTGATGTGGGGGTGTTTGTGAAGGTGTGTGTGTGAAGGTGTGCAAGTGTAAGGTGTGGTAAGGCTTCTAGTATGGTGCTGTAGGTTGTCTGTGGGGTCTGGCAGCAGTGAGTCTGTTGCAAAGGCTCATGGTTTGTGTATGTGGGCCCTTTTTATTGGTCCATTGGTGGGTGTGGCTGTGTTTGAACTTTGGGTGGGTGTGTTATAAGGAGTGGTTGTGTTTTGGGCCTCTGTTTTGGATTTTGGCAGTTGCAGGTCAGTGATTGTGTTGTTTTTGAGCTTGTTGGACATGTTTAGTGGCTTTGTGCCATTCAAATGGTGTATTCTTGTGTTGTTTTGCTTTGTCCTGGTTGTGTACGTGCATTTTTAGCGTGTGTACGGTGTGTACTTCGGGAATTTTGCTGTACAGTGCTGTCCTTGTGTCTGGCTTGGTACGACTCGTACATGCGCGATGTTGTGTGGAGGTGCTGGTGTTGGGGCCTGGGGTACGCTCCATACGTCCGCGGGTGAGGGTACGGGTCGTACATACACGGTTGGGTGTACGACACGTACATGGGTGTACATACACGGGGGTAGGACACATACACGGGTGTACATACACGGGGGGTACGACTCGAACGTACACGGGTGTACATACATGGGGGGTATGACATGTACACGGGTGTACATACACGGGGGGTACGACTCGAACGTACACGGGTGTACAAACACGGGGGGTACGACTCGAACGTACACGGGTGTACATACACGGGGGGTAGGACACATACACGGGTGTACATACACGGGGGTACGACTCGTACACGGGTGTACATACACGGGGGGTACGACACGTACACGGGTGTACATACACGGGGGTACGACTCGAACGTACACGGGTGTATATACACGGGGGTAGAACACGTACACGGGTGTACATACACGGGGGGTACGACTTGTACACAGGTGTACATACACGGAGGGTAGGACACGTACACGGGTGTACATACACGGGGGTACGACTCGTACACGGGTGTACATACACGGGGGGTAGGACACGTACACGGGTGTACATACACGGGTGGGGGTACGACTCGTACACGGGTGTACATACACAGGGGGTACGACACGTACATGGGTGTACATACACGGGGGTACGACTCGAACGTACACGGGTGTACATACACGGGGGTAGGACACGTACACGGGTGTACATACACGGGGGTACGACTCGAACGTACACGGGTGTACATACACGGGGGGGGTACGACTCGTACACGGGTGTACATACACGGGGGGTACGACTCGAACGTACACGGGTGTACATACATGGAGGGTAGGACACGCACACAGGTGTACATACACGGGGGGTACGACTCGTACACGGGTGTACATACACGGGGGTACGACACGTACACGGGTGTACATACACGGGGGTACGACTCGAACGTACACGGGTGTACATACACGGGGGTAGGACACGTACACGGGTGTACATACACGAGGGGGTACGACTCGAACGTACACGGGTGTACATACACGGGGGGTACGACTCGTACACGGGTGTACATACACGGGGGGTAGGACACGTACACGGGTGTACATACACGGGGGTACGACTCATACACGGGTGTACATACACGGGGGTAGGACACGTACATGGGTGTACATACACGGGTGGGGGTACGACTCGAACGTACACGGGTGTACATACACAGGGGGGTACGACTCGTACACGGGTGTACATACACGGGGGGTAGGACACGTACACAGGTGTACATACACGGGTGGGGGTACGACTCGAACGTACACGGGTGTACATGCACGGGTGGGGGTACGACTCGAACGTACAGCGGCTGGGGGGGTGTTCGGCGCGTATGCGGGCACATGTCTCCATGGTTGCTATGGGTGTTCGGTGCGGACGGTATTTTTTGCATACGGTTGTAACATCGGACGCATGGGATGATTCGTGATTCCGCGGTCGGACTTGACTTTTCACATTTGTACGGTAAATCGTCCGGGGACGTGTCGGACACAATTTCCGACCCGAGGACGTGTGGGGAATTGTTCCCAATGCGATTCGTATGGTCTTTTTCCCATGCGAATCGTAATTGGCAGTTTGTACGGCACTTGCACGATTCGTACGGTAAAAAGACCGGATACGAGTCGTACGGGCTATTTTTTAACTGGATCGTGATCGGCACCTAAATCTGTACACATTGTATCCTTGAAACATTAAAATACGAAGCACATTTATTCAATGCACACTATCCTTCTGTATTGGCATATACTCATTACAAACGGGTGTACATACACGGGGGGTACGACACGTACACGGGTGTACATACACTGGGGGAACGTCTCGAACGTACACGGGTGTACATACACGGGGGGTACGACTCGAACGTACACGGGTGTACAAACACCGGAGGGTACGACTCGTACACGGGTGTACATACACGGGGGGTAGGACACGTACACGGGTGTACATACACGGGGGTACGACTCGAACGTACACGGGTGTACATACACGGGGGTAGGACACACACACAGGTGTACATACACGGGGGGTACGACTCGTACACGGGTGTACATACACGGGGGGTACGACACGTACATGGGTGTACATACACAGGGGGTACGACTCGAACGTGCACGGGTGTACATACACGGGGGTAGGACACGTACACGGGTGTACATACACGGGGGGTACGACTCGAACGTACACGGGTGTACATACACGGGGGATACGACTCGTACACGGGTGTACATACACGGGGGGTAGGACACGTACACGGGTGTACATACACGGGGGGTACGACTCGTACACGGGTGTACATACACAGGGGTAGGACACGTACACGGGTGTACATACACGGGTGGGGGTACGACTCGAACGTACACGGGTGTACATACACAGGGGGGTACGACTCGTACACGGGTGTACATACACGGGGGTAGGACACATACACAGGTGTACATACACGGGTGGGGGTACGACTCGAACGTACACGGGTGTACATGCACGGGTGGGGGTACGACTCGAACGTAAAGGGGCTGGGGGGGTGTTCGGCGCGTATGCGGGCACATGTCTCCATGGTTGCTATGGGTGTTCGGTGCGGACGGTATTTTTTGCATATGGTTGTCACATCGGACGCATGGGATGGATCGTGATTCCGCGGTCGGACTTGACTTTTCACATTTGTACGGTAAATCGTCCGGGGACGTGTCGGACACAATTTCCGACCCGAGGACGTGTGGGGAATTGTTCCCAATGCGATTCGTATGGTCTTTTTCCCATGCGAATCGTAATTGGCAGTTTGTACGGCACTTGTACGATTCGTACGGTAAAAAGACCGGATACGAGTCGTACGGGCTATTTTTTAACCGGATCGTGATCGGCACCTAAATCTGTACACATTGTACCCTTGAAACATTAAAATACGAAGCACAGTTATTCAATGCACACTATCCTTCTGTATTGGCATATACTCATTACAAACGATCAATACCTGAACATAATATAAACACAACATTACTACTTTTCCTATTACTCCTATCCTTTGTGTCCCTGGCGAATGCACTGCATTTAGACTGCATTTTAGCACATTCCACCTTACACTGTAATTTATTACTCCAATATTCTCTCCAACTCTGAAGAACATCTGCTTGTGAAGATGGCAGTGTTCCTGTTGTGGCTGATCACCTGTCCTCTTCTTCTTTGGACTCAGGGATGATGGGGCCCTTCCCCTTCTGCCTGAATACCTGAGTAGAAAGAAACTTCGCAGCGGGTGTTAATTTATACAAATATATGCCTTCTTACATAATTTCAATGCCACTGTGATGTCTAGTTGATGTGACCTACACATATATTAATTGATCAGGGAGAAGTATATGGGACGTTAAGTTGTTGTCAGAACATTGTAACATATGTGAGTGAAAACAGAGTGATCCATGGGCAATAAACTATTTTTTGCTTTCTCTCAATTCCTTACCTTTAAACAGTCCGTTCAGGCATTGCTGAAAGTTGTTGCTGCTTTTATATCATAATGGACACATGGTCTAGCTGTCATCCAAACGTGTGGGAAAATGTGGTAGGCTTGAGCCTGTGGTATGATAAATTTTCCTATTTGTATTTTATTTCTAACCAGACACGAGGTGATGAAAACAATAACATTGAGCTCATGTAAGCAAACATCCCAAAGACAGGAAATCCAATACACTTCTTGGAGATGCAGGGAAGAATCTAATAATGATAATGTTGCAAAACCTCTAATCATTGATTAACTAAGAAAGCGCAAGAAGAACCCAAACAGAAAATAGAAACTTTTAAGAGAGATAAAAACTTGTAGTGGTCGAACTGCAAAATATATGCAACCACCTCTAAAGTTTGCAACTCTACTTTTAAAAGGCCTCTTTAAATTCACACCTATTATTCTGACAACACTGCGATACTGAGCATTGCTTACTCTATGCATACCGTCCTTTAACATTGAGATCTATTTTATATCTGCACGTATTATTTATTCTTTTGTATTTTCCTAGTACTGGGGCATGTGGTGGCTACCTGTGGTAATCTTATTCCTACAAATCTCTGGTTGCCCCATATTTCAAAGGCTGCACACGGCTGTGCATATCCAAAAACGTATTCCTCCACTAAACTGCACAACGTGAAACCTGAAACACTGTATTCAATCTCGGCTTTCCCCGTTACCAGGTGCCGATTCCAATCCGGTAAAAAAAAATACCGCATGACTCGTATCCGTATTTTTTTACGTACGAGTCGTACAAGTACCGTACAAACGGGCAAGTACGATCCGTACGTGAAAAATATCTACGAATAACGTTGGGAAAAGTCTACGAGAGTGCGTCGGAAAGTGTCCACGTCCGAATATCGTCGGGAAAAGTGTACGAAAGTGAGCCGGACAGTTTCACGTACAAATTGTAAAACACAAGTCCGAACGCCAAGTACGATCCCGACCGTCCGTCCGAATACACAATCGCACGGAAAAAGGCCCGTACGGAGCTAATGCAGTAGCACACATGTACACGGGTAAACCTATGCCCGTGTACGAGCCCCCCCCCACTGCATGTACGCACCGTACCCCCTGCCCCCCACTGCATGTACGCACCGTACCCCCTGCCCCTCACCGCATGTACGCACCATACCCCAGCACCGCATGTACGCACTGAACCCCCGCCCTCCCACTGCATATATGCACCGTACCCCCTGCCCCCCACCGCATGTACGCACCGGACCCGAGCACCGCCTGTAGGCACCTTACCCCCTGCCTCCCCCACCGCATGTACGCACCGTACCCCCTGCCCCCACCTCATGTACGCACCGCACCCCCCCATGTACGCGCCGTCCCCCCTGTACGCGCAGTACATCCGCATGCACGCGCCGTACCCCAGGTCCGCCCATGTACGCACCGTACCCCCACCGCATGCACGCGCTGCACTCCAACACCGTACCCCAGCACCCACACCCAGCATCACGTATGTACGGATCGCACCTACGTGAAAAAGACTCATACAGAACCAGGATACTGTAAAACAGCACAAGGAGGGTCAATTCGACTCGCACAACACCACCAAACACATCCACACGACAAAATACATCTCAATGACTGACCTGTCACATCCAAACAGCCAAACAGAGGCCCCAAATCACAACCACCTCTTATAACACACCCACCAAAATTCAAACACAGCCACACCCAAAACTAGACCAATAAAAAGGGCCCACACACACAACCCATGAGTCTTTGCAACAGACCCACTGCTGCCAGACCCCACACACAAACAACTCCACATAGAAACTACTCCACATCACTCATACCTCCACTACACCTTCAATCACACACCTTCACACAACCTCCACCACAAACATCCCCCTCTTCACATTCACACACACACTCACATACACACCCACACACCCACACCCACAACCATCCACACCCACAACCATCCACACCCCACACCATGCCCACAGACAAGAATCCAAAGTTCACTACGGCGGAGCTGGAGCTCCTTGTCAACGAATTCATCAGAGTCGAGCCACAGCTGTTTGGAACATTGGTCAGACAGACCAGCATAGCTGCAAAATGTGGCAGAGGATTGTCGGCAAGGTCAATGCTGTTGCGCCTGTCCGAAGGACCAGGCATGAATGCCAAGCCAGGTGGTACGATCTGCGCCGGGCGGTCAAGAGGAAAATGAATGAAGAATATGCCCAGACTAACATCACTGGAGGTGGGCCGCCCGCAGACCCGTACACTACCATCCCTGGGAGGAGAAGGTGATGGCCCTGCTACTGCCGGTGGGAGTACACGGAGTCGAAGGAGTCGCAGAGCCTGGTGAGTACACAAACAGCTTACGTCACATGGGGGCAATGGGGTCCACACAACATATACACCAAATGCACGCAACTTCCCCCAAGCAGTCACCACACACAACCACACTCACAAACCACGCTCATGCCACTAACGTCTCCATGCACCCTTCACAAATCAAGGCAAGGCCATGTCCAAGGCTACAACAACCACAAACACAAGACTGGATGTCCGGGAGGCTGGGAGGGTGGGCCCCACACAACACATTGTGGAAATGAGATGCAGACAACAATGCCCTCAGCCCATATGGCATAGGTACATACCCATGCACAATGCACAGGGACTGGCAAACTACTGACAAGGTAGCTGACACTGGGCCCTGCTGTATGCAGCACAAGGCCCTCCTGGGACCACTGTACATTCAAACTCCAACTCCACAAGCACAGGTATCTAGCACAAGAACTCACACTCACTGTAATGCCAGCATGCACCATGAGGGGACAGACACATCACCTGGGAGACCCAATGACAACTCACACTACACACGACAGCACGCCCAGTCACACCCCCCCCCCCAACACAAGCACACACCCCCGGGGCAGGCAACGGATTTACACACTTGCACAATGGACATGTGACACAACTACACCAATCCAGAGCCAAATAAGCATCAGAGCCACCAATCTACAGGTCAAACACTCAGGAGAACATCCCAATATGTCCCCCGCAACATACCCATACCCAAGTGGACATTGAGACGAATGCTAGGGACAACGAACTACCTGGAGGAAATGTGTCAACTTGAATATGTATGAAACATAGATGTGGCAGGAAACACCATTGACATTGTCTCTCTCTCACACACAGGGCAACGTCGTCGATCTCCCCCCAACACTGGGGGGGAAGAATCACTGTCCCAGGCTCCGCGTGAAGACGATCCCACCGGCAGCGACGACTCTCACCACTCCGTGGATGACCCCGACCAACCCGGCCTCTCTGGTGCCCAAGCACCTGCAGCACCTGCGTCAGGTACATCTGTGCCAACCACCACCCCCATTCCTGCCACATCCCAGGACACACCCAGGAGCCCTGCTCGCACTGAACAACAGAGCCAGTCTGACCAGGAGGGAGAAGGCCCTGCGGGCACTCAGGAGGAGGCAGGCAACCCTGCAAATGCCATCCCTCAGGGGTCCCGTAGACCCGATGTGCCCACAAGGGCAGGCCAGGCTCAAGTGGGCAGGGGTGGTGGGAGTGGAGGCAGGCGGAGGCGCGAGCCTGACCAGCCAGCTCAGGACCCCGGTATGTCACACATACGCAACATCCTGGACTCATACCAGCGTGACACCAGAGGCATCGACCATGTCGTGTCCAGACTTTCCGGGATGCAGGGGACCCTCGATGAGATTAAGAACCTGCAGGTCGAGCATCATGCCAGTCATCAACAACACCAAGGACGGATGGAGGCAAGACTGGCTGAGCTCCTGGCGGTGCACAGGGACGTCAGATCGCCCAAAGCCTGGCAAACCCTCCCTGTACCACCAGGCGTAGACCTGCACCAGACACAGGGAGGGACGAGGAGGAGGAGGATTCGTCTGACGGAGCGTCCCTAACATCGTCAAGGTCTGAGGGTCCCCGGAGGAAGGTGGGTCGTCCACGTAAAAGACCGTGAGAGTCAGCGGACCATCCCCATCTCCCAGGTCACATGGCCTGGCACCTGGCCCTCTGGCGCAACAGCAGCACCTCACCCAATGACATTCTCTGCCACATGGACTTGCTGGTCACAGTCTGACCAATGATGACCAACACTGTGGTCTGGACTCTAATGACTCCAACTGACAGGATGCCATCTCCCCCTGTGAACTTTGGATTGTATTCCCCCGGTAGTGCACCTTAGCACATCTACCAAAAGACTCACCCCAACAAAAATAAAATCTTAATATTCTGCACATGAGATGTTGCTGTCATTTGGCATTATTCAATGACATATGTGTGTGGAAATGTCTAACTATGCCTGAGTGTTGAACTAACTCCAGCCATCCATACCCTGAGATCAGAGTCTGGTACAGGACACACATGGATCACAAGGTATCATACAATGTAGGCATGGAGCACAACATTCACCTGTGATGGCCTCTGGCTGCTGAGGGGGTGCTTGCTAAACTGTGTGGAGAGACCTATTTGGGAGATTATCATCAAGGCCTAGGGGTCATGGCTCATGTGGAGGTACCCGGGGAGGGAGTCCCAGGTATGTGTGGCCAGGTGGGAGAACAATGTCCTGTATGCTGGAGTACGGTGGATGTGAAGAACGGTGCCCAGGGCAAGGTTGGATGCACGGAGATGGCCCAACGGGATCTAGGATGACAGACGTACAAGGTTGGTGTGGGGTCGGGTTTGTGGACTGCCTCCTGAGTGTGGGTGGAGAGTGTGGAGGTCATCCTGCAGCAGACAGTGATCCATTGCAGCTATCCATGCTGGACGGTGAGGTGGCTGGGGCGCAGGGTGTTGAAGCTGAGGTGTGCAGATGCCCCCTGGAAGTGGACCAGTTTCCTGGGAGTTTGGATGTACTTGCTCCGTAGAGGGCAGGGCAGCATTTGACGCGGATGTTGCCATGGACCTGGGGGATGGTCTGTCTTTACTTGGAGTGGATCCATCTGTGGATCAAGTGCATAATGCAGAGGGCATTGCAGCAAGAGGTACAGATGCTGTGGACTAGCATGGCATATGTGAGCCAGCCAAACATGATGCACACCATCTTCTGTGTGTGGCCACTGGGTGCTTGTGCAGGGCCCGCAGCAGCAGGCGCCATCTCCCTTCAATATGCCACATTTTGCACACAAAGACTAGGATGTCAGAAGGACAACTGCAACAGGCGCGGGTATAAAGTAAGGAGTGTCCAGTGTCACATGGCACACCCAGCAACAATGCATGCACAATCACCAAAGAGCCATTACACCGGATCATGAAACTGAAGGCCTACCTGCGCACAGGAGACACACCCTCAGCAGCTGTTGATGGCCCATTGTGTGCTCGACCTAGCAAAAAAACATACACGACCATGTATTACATGCCCAATTTGGAGCCTAATCCATGAGCAACTGCATGCATGTCGCTAAACTAAACATGGACTCCTATGCATTATCTACAACAAGTATGCCAGATATGCCGCATGCAAAGTGGCAAGAGACCTGCATTGACAGAGATGAGGCACCTTGGAGTGTGACAAACACCTTTATTACTCAGCCGCACACTAAGGGAAATGCATCAATTGGAACAGACTCACAGGTCATTTGGCTGACCATGTGTGACCTACACTGGACACCCCCTTCAGCACACAGATGTGTAAATCCTACTGAGCTGGCACACAAGTGAAGGGGTTGAGCCTAACACCCCTTGCTGCACACGGAGAGTCTACAATTCCCCATTGAGCCTCATATGGGGATGTCCCACACTATGTCCACCATTAGCATCCCGTATGTTCCTTGGAGCCGTTATACACACATTGATGCCTCCATCAGAATCCACACACCATTACAGATGACTGCCAGGAAGGGTGACCATCAATTCATGGGAGCCATGCAACACGTCAAGCGGCCCATGGTGAGTCGACATGTATGCATGGTAGCACAACATGCACAGGAGCAGTCCCCACATATCACAAACACGTACCACCCACAAAATGCCTTGCTGCACTCCTTACCCCAAATGACTTGTCACCATGTCTGTGCATGTAACTCTGATCCACCACACATGGAATACTCATGAGGAATAGCAGGAGGGCAATGATGACATGTGCAGACGACAGCCGCAAGAACCTGGGGAGGACAGACACACAACAAGTCAGCGAAGAGCTAGTAATCCGCAGACATGTACATGTACTCTACAGGAATGATGTTGTCACCATGCCCTTAACAAATTTAGTGTCCCAGCTAATATGCGTGGAATGACATCATCACTTGAATGACACATCAGATCACACCTCCAAGTCACTTAGCACACATTCAGCTGGACACACACATTGCAACACATGCCACACAAGGCTCAAAGCGTGCACACTCAGACACAGGGACTCACCATCATGAGAAGAAGTTGCGGATAAGCTGACTCCGGATGTCCTCATCCTCATCCTCATCCCGAGCCCTTCATCCTCCACGGGTGGATGATCCTGCTCATCCGGATCAAGGATGAGTGGCACGGCCTTCTCCACTGCCATGTTGTGCAGCATGCAGCACACAATGAAGATTTTGCAGACCTTCACCGGGGCATATGGGAGTGAGCCGCCGGTCTTGTGGAGGCACCGGAATCTGCTCTTCAGGAGTCCAAACGTCCTCTCAATCACGCGCCTCGTCTGCCCATGGGTGTCGTTGTACCGGTGTTCTGCGGCTGTTCTGGGGTTGCGGAGAGGCGTCATCAGCCATGGCATGTTGGGATAGCCAGAGTCCCCTACATGGAAACATCGTGTGAAGAAGTGGGTCAAGAGATGCCGTAAGAAACAAAGATAGCGCTGAACACAGGACTAACAGAGTATACCCACCAACAAGACATGCTCGTTCCGCGTGCAGCTGCAGCATCATTTCTGGCACCCTGCTACGCCTCATGATGTATGCATCGTGTGCGGACCCTGGAAAACGTGCACAGACATGGGAAATCAGCATGTTAGCAAGACACACCACAAGGGCATTAATGGAGTGGTAATGTTTTCTGTTACGGAAGGCTACCTCCTGTGCCTGTGGTGGTACCAAAGCCACATGTGTCCCATCAATGGCCCCAATTACATGAGGCATCCTTCCCAGGGCATAGAACTCACCCTTGACACCTGTCAACTGCTCACGAGTGGGAAAATGGATGAATTCATCCAGGTGCAACAACATGGCTTCTATAATATCATGCAGGACACGGCTGAACATTGTCTGGGACATGCCACCGACATCAGTTAGGGTCAATTGAAACGTGCCGGTTGCAAAAAAATGTAGGGCTGCCATCACCTTCACCTTGGGGGTCAGAGCTGTAGGATACCTGTGTTGTGGTTGGAGGTGTGGTGCAAGCCGGCGGGTCAAGTCCTCTATCAACTCTTGCGACAATCTGTATCTGCGTATGCAGTCATGTTCATGCATTGCATCCAGGTCTGGCATTCGTCTGGGGAGAGGCAGTGCCCTGCAGAGATTTGGAAGGAATTACGAAGAGTGAGTACATTACCACACCAATGAGCACATGGTCAACAGCTAATACACATCTGCTTAATACAGAGTCTGTGCTGTGCAATACATCCAGGACACGTGGGCCAGCCAGGTGATACTCCTACGAACAGCCAGCCACAATAGTTGCATGGCAATGTTGACGTGAAATGCCATGAAATAGCTGTTGGACAGTGTAAGTGACAAGCCAGACACATTACATGAGTGACGGACATCCACATATCAGCATTAGAAGGATGTCATCTCATACACTCACGCGTGTACGGCCCGTACACGCGTGAGTATGTGCCGTATCACTAGGCCCTACGGTACCCCCAACGATAGTGAGAGGCACGTACTCACGCATGTACGGCCCGTACACGCGTGAGTACGTGGCGTATCACTAGGCCCTACGGTACCCCCAACGATAGTGATAGGCACGTACTCACGCGTGTACGGCCCGTACATGTGTGAGTATGTGCCGTATCACTAGGCCCTACGGTACCCCCAATGATAGTGATAGGCACGTACTCACGCGTGTACGGGCCGTACACACGTGAGTACGTGCCGTATCACTAGGCCCTACGGTACCCCCAACGATAGTGATAGGCACATACTCACGCGTGTACGGCCCGTACACGCGTGAGTACGTGCCTATCACTATCGTTGGGGGTAACGTAGGGCCTAGTGATACGGGCCGTACATGCGTGAGTACGGCCCGTATCACTGTAGTGATGTGCCCTAGGGGGACGTGTGAAAAGCACCGTACCTGTGTGTGGATTTAAGAATTACAATGGGGACACATGAGGGACAAGTATTAGGGCCTAAATGCATGCTGGTTGTCATGGATACCGAGTTTCAAGTTCAAATTTTTACACCAAGTGATCTGGAAAGTCAGTTGGCCACATTTAACATTGTTGTGAAGTGGTTGTTGACTTGACATGATGCTGCAAAATCGAAAGGCTGTCACTGGTGTATGTTTAAAGGGATTGGAGGAAACGTAGGATGCAAATGAGTCTGACCAATCACTCTGTACTCCTGTATATGAAATAGGCCAGCAAGGCAGATATAAGGCAGGCAGAACCCATGAGAGGGCACTTGCCTGCACAACATGTCAGTCAATACCACTGCTGCTGTATTGTCTTCCTTAAAAGGTAAGGTAAGGAAAGGTTAAATGGACACCCCTAGGTAAAGATGTCGTTTAAGATAGTAAGAGCAATTACTAGTCTTTCCCCTTTTTTTCAACAGAGGTAAAAGTTTAAGGATATTCCAATACACTCCTGCATAAAATGAAAATCATGACCAGGCGTTGAATTGCGGGAGAATAGAGATTCGAAAGGTAGGAAGTGTTATTGACCGCTTATGGAGTAGTTTAGAGTATGTAGCCATACGTTATGGCAAGTTACATCTGGACTTTGTTTTTTGTTATTTATTTTAGAAAACGATTGAAAGTGATCTGGTTGAAAAAAATTACGAAAAGACCTCAGGGTATAACAACAGAATGACATTTATCAGTAAGTTTAATGAACCTAATAGAGGTGTTTGGATCATTATATTTAACCATGTAGACACTATTCTAATGTGGTACTTATTTGTTTCTAGCGCTCTTAAGAGAGAGAAAATGAATAAAGGGAACACATCCGTTTACCTTTAGAAATCGTTTGTTGAAAAGAGGTAATATATGTGTCCTTTGTCATTGTACCACACGATTCTTCGAAAGATCTAGAATGAAATTTAAGTGGAATTATCGCAAGGGCTTTCTCTAGATTCACTTCACTTCTATGATAAGGTAGAACACGTATATAAGTACACAATTGGGTGTGTTTTATTTTATTTTGTTTTATTTTAGTTGAATATATTATTGGTTTGTTGCGGTACGCCACTTCAGCGCTTGTAATATAATGAAACTCCATTTTTGTATGATATGTTCCTGTGTGTATATAGTGTATATAAAAATATATGTAAAAACAAGGATTAAAGTACAAATGGATAAAAAGGAATATTTAATGTGTTCCTATAGGTTGAACTTTATGAAATTATACGTTCAGGTGCCCTAGTCCTGATGAGGCCTAAAGATTGATTTGGCTGAAACGCGTCGACAACGATTTTGAAGACACTCGTTTGATTTTGAGTTATTTTGAGTAAATAGCAAAGAGTACTTTAATAAGGTGGAGATTGTAATAACAAGATCTCAAAGTGTCTCTTTAGGAGTGATCTTCGATAGAAAGGAATGCTCTAGTAAAATAATTTCATAGACATCCTAACTGAATTGAAGGGTTGTTTTGATATGTATATATTCAGTTTCTTTGTCCTTGTATGTAAGTATTGTAAATATTGGAAATGTTTGTGTATATATATCTAAAAAATTGATCTTTATATAATTGTGAGGAAGATGTTAAGTATAAAATAAATATACTTATACATACATAACCTAAAAGTTTAAAAATATATTTTTCTTGGTTCGAATTGCCTTTGACGTTCATGTGAAATAGAACAACAAAGTTTTTTGAGAAAGAATATAACTCAAGGGAGGATATAATTTATTTATCTCTCCACCAAAATATATGTTACATTATTGGTCCAGAGGCATTATTTTTCATTAATACTGTATTGTCTCCCTCTGGCACCATGTCAAGGACTGTGCAGAGGGCCCAGCCTTTCACCCAGGAGGAGAACGAGGCCCTGCTGGATGTGATCCTCCCACAGTACCCCATGCTGTATGGTCGACCAGGGGAGCAGGTGAGTGTTGACTCCAGTACCTTTGCCTGTGCACCGTTATTGTGTCTGTCACTTCTGGCATTGTGGCCAGGTGTGACAGACATGCAATGTTGGGTGGAGTGGGTCCCAGGGGGGGGGATGGCTTATATCTCTCATGCAGGGCTTGATGTAGTTCATGTGTGCACTCCTCACTTGCATTGTGCTTACTGTGACAATCACTGCATAGTGCATGGCACATTCCGCCAGTCAAATCCTCTTGGGCATTCTTGTTCTATTGTCCAGTGGTGATTCAGTGGTCACCCCGGTGTGACAGGTGACTGTACCCACAGATGTGTGTGAGAGTTGAGTGGAGCTGTGGTGAGAGTGTCCAAATGATGTGTACGCCCCCTGGACATTGATATGTGTGAATGTTTCTTGTCATGTGGATGAGTGTCTATGTGGAGTGTTGCACCACAGCTGCATGGAGGAGGCAACTGCTCAATCCATTTGATGTGTGAAGTAAGCCGTGCTGTGTGTCTGACTTGCAGAGCTAGCCCCACACCTGTGACCCCCCCTGGCAAGTGGCACATGTGCAGAGTGAGGTTTGCATCTGCTGTTGCCAATGGCAGGTGATTGAGGTGTGCCTGTGAGTGTCTGTGTACTCTGCTGAGGTTTCGTCAGTGGCCTAGCGCATGTGACTGCTTTGCGTTGCTGTCCATCAGCCTTGTGTTGCTTGGGATGCACAGTGTGTGCCATGATCAGGGATTGATTCGCACCCCTCATGCCACCTGTGTACTTACTATGCCATGTAGTGCATTGCTGCGTCCCCAGTGGAAAAAATCCCTATGACTAAGGTGCTATTACTTGCCAGCATACTATGCCCTGTTCAACAGATCAAAGATGTTCAAATGTGTGTCTCTGTGACATGGTGCAGGTGTAGTGATGTTGTCCCACTTTGTCATCCACACAGGTATCCACCTACCGCAAGGGGATGATCTGGAAGGATGCCGTCAAGGCCGTGCAATCGGAGGAGGGTCGCAGGCGGCGCCTGCCACAAGTGAGGAAGAGGTGGCAGGACATCCGGTGCTGGACCCAGAGGATCGCCCGGGTCATGCTGAACGACTCACCTCCTCGCAAGCATGGCGGGCGCCGGCGCCTGACCCACCAGATGTGGCGTGTCCTGGCAGTAGTCTTCCCTGACCTGGATAGGCGGATACGGGAGTTACAGCAGCAGGAAGGGGGTAGGTACATGTGTGTTTGTTGTGTGTCGCCAGCTTTTTGATCTGCTCAGTCGCCTGGATACACTGCCAGGCTATATATGTGCAGTGCATATCCAGTTCCCCAAAGTCAACCTGTGCTGTTCTTCCTCCTTTCCCCTCCTTGACATGTGTTACCTGGTCTGTGTGCCATCACTATTGCACATGGTCATCTAGGCTGCCAGTTTATCAAGGTGCACACTGCTTTCAGCATCATGTGTGGGGGTGGTCTGCCTGTGCCCTGTCCTGTTTGGTCATTTTGGGGTGCTTAATTGTTGGCACTGATGCTGAGTCTCAACATAGGAGTGTGAGGGTTCAAATTAACAGACTTGCAGCATGCATTACCAATGTTGTGGCCTCAGACATGATGTGCATGAGTGGGACATATGCTTAGTGCCGGGACGGTTGCTCCTGCGACAGTCAGCTCATTCCAGGACCATGGAGCAGTGTGCACACTACAGTCCCCTGACACAGCCTGCCCTCCTACTCATGTGTGTCATCCAACACTGTGCACATTCACTGAGGGTACATCATGGCTCTGCCTCTGTGGCATTGTTCCCTGGCCTAGGTTGTATTTTTCACATGTGTGATACATTTGTCCACTGGACAGGGATACACCAGTTTGCTTGTGCATACTCACACTGGTCAGTGCCTGTGTGGCTATTCACAACAATCTGTTGAGGTTTGTTTCAGACCAATATGTTTTGGCAGCCCTCCAAGGTGATGTCGTGTTAATGAAGCTAGTTTTCAAGCACAGTTATTGTAACCCTGAATAAGAGGTTTCACTTCTTGATCGGTATCAGTCACATTGACTCAGGTATGGGTGGGTGTGTGCGGGAGGGGCGTACGTGTTCAACCCTGATGTTTCATTGCCAGTTCTGACTTGTGTGTGATGAGTCGTAGTACAGACAGTCATCGTGCAGTGCCCCCGTGATGTTGGCCAGTGCTTAATGTTTGTGCGTCATTGCCAGTGTCAGTTTTTGACAATCATGTATCCTGGTTGTACATTTTTGCCACCTGTGTGTGGTTCAGATGCTACACAGTTGTGACTTTGTGTGCTGACATCTGTGGGTACATTCTGGCTTGCCATGGGGGGGAACCCACAGTACAGCTAGGCTTTTTTGCTACACAATTGCAGGCCCATTAGCTTATGCATTGTCCTGGGTGTGGACATGTGTGCCATTCCAGATGACAGTCAGTAGGTCATATGTGTAGCCAACTGTGTGATCAGGTGACGGATAGCCAGGTGACAAATGACATGATTCAAGTTGTTACACAGAGAAAATGTCCATTGGCACTCACTACACCTGTCAACATGTCTCAATGTTTCATATGCGTGACCTTGTTGTTTTGTTGTGAAGGATAATGATGAGCCTGCATGCCAGATGTCTCCCAAGGAAGTGCACAAGACACCAGCTTTACACTTTCCAGGGACACGCTGGCACATTTTACAGTAAGGCACAGTTTGAACAAAAATTGTTTGGAGTTCATACATGTACATCTTCCCACAGTGTGCTAGCAATTGGGTTCGTCCTTGGTTGTTGCTGATACCAACTTACGAGTGTCAAGTCATCCAGACCACCCTGGTGCCATGTATATGTACTTACTGATACGCCGTTTCTGCCTAACAGTGGCTGATTTGAATGAGTCTGGCAGCTCAGACAATGACTGTGTACATGTAGTTTGGTGTACACCTCCTTGTGTGACTTCTGCTATACAGAAACATGTGTGTTGTGTTCACAGAGTGTCACATTCACACATGCTAGACATGTCTATTTTGGAAAGGGTTGTGATTCTCCAGGAGTCACAATGTATTTCTTTGGGGTGTCAAAAGTACTCGCAGGTCTCTGAGTGTGGAGACACCTTCTGCATTGGCATGTGGTATTTGGCCTTGGGTGCGACAATACTGTTTGTTTCCCACTGAACAATAGGTGGCATGCCTTCATAGTCTAGCTGTGCTCAACTGATCCCAGACACTAGCTTCTCATGATCTTGTGATTTCAAGTTATTTGCTGTTGTGTCCTAATTTTATTTTTATCCAAGTGGCATGGTGGGTTAACCAACTGAGGAGTGGAGGGCTTACATATGTGGGGAGTATCCTAGATGTTACTCATGATGCCTTTCCTGATATGCAGTGTTGCCTATTTTGTTTGGACTCATGTGTCAGATGTATACAGGTGACTGATTTTTTCCTGTCTCTTCACCTTTCCCACAGCATTATCTGAGGACACCGAGGGAGACATCGGCACGGACGTCGATGAGGGATCGAGCAGTGGTGCCACCACTGCTGAGGAGTCGGTGGAATCCAGTGGCACGGAGGGTGAGGGGAGTGAGGCGGAGGACCTGCCCAGTACCAACACAGACTACGAGGCAGACGGGTCCGAGGCTGAGCTCCCAGAGGGGGCGGAGGCTGCTCTCACAGCTGAAAGCAGCAGTACATCTCTCACCGCCCCCTCCATTCCCATCACCGCCCTCCCACTTGCTCGGGTCCCTTCTGTCCGTGCTAGGTGCCCACATGTCTCCTTCGTGCCAGGCACCGCACCCCCTACCCCTGTCCCCCCTACTGCCCTCGCTGCTGAGTCTGTGGACATTCAGCGGCAGTTGCAAGTTGGGCAGACATCGATCCTGACTGTCCTCCATGGCCACACCAGACTGCTGACACAGATGGTATCGTACATGGAGGGCATGTCATCAGCGATGTCTGACCAACGGAGGTTGCTGAGGTCCATGGACTCAACACTGACGGCAGTAGTAAATCACCTGCAGCACTGCGTCCCCCCCTACCCCTGCCCCATCCACAAGACGCACAACCATGCCTGTCCCAGTCACACCAAGACATCCACACACACGCACCCCACCAGACAGTAGCAGCACACCACCACATAAGGGCAAGCGCACACCTCCTGACACGCACACTCAGGGGGAAGCAGGCACACCCACTGGGTCTGGGGCACACAGGCAGGCACGCAGCCACAGTCCTCGTCCACATGACTAACTCCCCAGTCCCTCCGATGTCACTCCCCTTGGCTCCTCTGCCCAAGATTCGGAGAAGGAGGCCTCCTTTGCTTGGCTGGGCCTCAGCCCCACTAGTTCACCTGGGCAGAAACGGTGGAGTCGTCCGTCCCTGCACCCACCACACCTACCCTTCCCCCTCCTGTCCCTGCAGTGCCTGGTCCTTCCCCACATGATGCTCCCCCCCCAGTCGACGACACAGTGTTGTGATGTGCAGGCAAGCTAGGGGAGACGCATGGCCATGTGGCCCCCCCCAAGGACTGATGTAATGGACTGGCCATTGGCCTTTGTGAATAGTCTTGTTTACACATTATTATTTTGCTGCTGAATAAAGCCTTTTCTTTTTCGTTTGGAAAGTCTTGCATTTCAGGTATTGATGTTGATGCTGATGCTACAGGAGTTGGGGTTGTGGGCATGTGTTATGTTTCAGGGACATGTTGTACTCTGCTGCTCATGGGGTGGAACCTGGTATCTGCGTGCCATCACAAGGTCTCTGCAAAGATTCTTTGTCGTGTCTGCTCTTTGTGTTTGGAGACATTGTCCCAAGGAGTGTTCTTTCCTCTGTGTCACCTGGCATCTCCCCTGCAGAGAGTTGCACAATTGTTGTGTTGCCCTGTGTCTACATATCCTTGGCTGGTGATGGATCCCTTCAACTCTGGCCATGCCTGCTCAGCAATGTGTCCGGCTGCATAGTCTGTGCCATCCTTGGTACTCACTGTACTCATGTATAGAGTGTTTTGCCATGCCTTCACGGAGACATTGTCCCTTTTCCGCACAATGCATGTGTGTAATCCCAGCCTAGTACACATATGGTACTTGTCCTGCTGGGTATTTGAACACCTGACTCACAATTGTGGCCTTTGTATCTGTGGGAACTCCACCCGATTCCTTCCGTGACAGACAACATCTTGGTGGCTAGGCCAGCACCTGAACATTCCTATCAGTCCTGTGATGTGCGTGTCAGTGTGTGTTCTCTTTGGCTCTCTTAGTTTATTAGGCAGTGGCATGACTATACAGTCTTGTGGCATGATCTCAGTGTGTGTATTGTGCTGCATCTGCCAGGGGTGGCTATGCATGTGTTAATTGTCCTCACACCCACATGTGGTGTGTCATGCAGTGGGGGAATGACATCCATCCTCCTGGGAGTGGGACACTGCTGTCAGTGATGTGTTGCTATGGCACTATCATCATTGTCCTAAGTTATGGATACGTACATTGACCCATGGAGCTGTGGTCATCTGATAATGATGTACACCCCCCCATATCTCTGTCCACTGCTGGGAGTCCTTTGCACCCACCCCATGGTTCTGTCCACTGCTGGGAGTCCTCTGCACCCACCCCTCATATGTCTGGGCACTGCTGGGAGTGATAGGCACCCACCCCTCATATGTCTGGGCACTGCTGGGAGTGATAGGCACCCACCCCTCATATGTCTGGGCACTGCTGGGCGTGATAGGCACCCACCCCTCATATGTCTGGGCACTGCTGGGAGTGATATGCACCCACCCCTCATATGTCTGGGCACTGCTGGGAGTGATAGGCACCCACCCCTCATATGTCTGGGCACTGCTGGGAGGCCTCTGCACCCACCCCTCATATGTCTGGGCACTGGTGGGAGTGATAGGCACCCACCCCTCATATGTCTGGGCACTGCTGGGAGTGATAGGCACCCACCCCTCATATGTCTGGGCACTGCTGGGAGTGATAGGCACCCACCCCTCATATGTCTGGGCACTGCTGGGAGTGATATGCACCCACTCCTCATATGTCTGGGCACTGCTGGGAGTGATAGGCACCCACCCCTCATATGTCTGGGCACTGCTGGGAGTGATATGCACCCACCCCTCATATGTCTGGGCACTGGTGGGAGTGATAGGCACCCACCCCTCATATGTCTGGGCACTGCTGGGAGTGATAGGCACCCACCCCTCATATGTCTGGGCACTGCTGGGAGTGATATGCACCCACCCCTCATATGTCTGGGCACTGCTGGGAGTCCTCTGCACCCACCCCTCATATGTCTGGGCACTGCTGGGAGTGATAGGCACCCACCCCTCATATGTCTGGGCACTGCTGGGAGTGATAGGCACCCACCCCTCACATGTCTGGGCACTGCTGGGAGTGATAGGCACCCACCCACCCACTTGCGCCCTTGCTGTGGTACACTGCTGTCCTGGCCATACACCACCCCCAATTTACAGCTGATGTGCTGCACCAAGCCGTACGCCTGCATCCGTGGCGTGTGTACGCCTTGTGTCCATCATGTAATGGGGCTGTATGGGTACACGTGTACGGACCGTACCCACGCTCTGGGGGCATGGGTACGGTCCATACACGCGTACCCCTACATCACCACTGCTATGGTGGTACGGACCGTACCCACGCTCTGGGGGCGTGGGTATGGTCCGTACACGCGTACCCCTACATCACCACTACTATGGTGGTACGGACCGTACCCACGCTCTGGGGGCGTGGGTACGGTCCGTACACGCGTACCCCTACATCACCACTACTATGGTGGTACGGACCGTACCCACGCTCTGGGGGCGTGGGTACGGTCCGTACACGCGTACCCCTACATCACCACTACTATGGTGGTACGGACCGTACCCACGCTCTGGGGGCGTGGGTACGGTCCGTACCACCAGTACCCCTACATCACCACTACTATGGTGGTAAGGACTGTACCCACGCGCTGGGGGCGTGGGTACGGTCCGTACCACCATAGTAGTGGTGATGTAGGGGTACGCGTGTACGGACCGTACCCACGCTCTGGGGGCGTGGGTACGGTCCGTACACGCGTACCCCTACATCACCACTACTGTGGTGGTACGGACCGTACCCACGCTCTGGGTGCGTGGGTACGTCCCGTAACACCATTATGGTGGTGACGGGTACGCGTCCACGTCCACTTTCGTTGTGGCGGGACGTGGGATTGGTGGACACGCCCCCCGAAGTGACAAGACGATGGAGGTCATTATTGTGCAGGTTGTATTTGTATTTTGTGGGGTGTGGGTTATGTTTCCTGCCCCTTGCACCCCACCCACCCCCTTTGCCCCTGGGGGTTGTTCTGACCTTCTGCGGCATCTGTGTCGGTTTCTGTACACGAGGTGGTAGGCTATGAGGGCCGGGATGATGCGTAGGTTGGGGTCCATCGCTGTCCGTCGCGTACCGGGGCTCCTTGTTCGCGTCGTCCTCAATTCCCGGCAGTTTTTGGCTCCCGTAAAAACTGCTGCGTGCGGAGTGACGTCGGCATGAATCGTACTTGCTGGTCCGTAGAACGCTGCCTGACTTTGTCCGGACGTCGCGTATGCGCCGTCCAGAATCAGATTTGTATGTATTTTTTTGCCGGTCTGTGTTTTTTACGACTCGTACGGAAATGGTAGTTCTGTGCGAATCGTACTTGCGAGTTTGTAAGGTGTTTTTCCCGGGTACGAGTCGGACGGAAAAAACGCTCCGTACGATCATTCATACCCGGGTTTTACCGGATCGGAATCGACACCCAAATTGTGTGATTCTAAGCAACTATTTCCTCTTGCTCACTTCCACAGACACAAATATATTTCTACACATATATTTTCTTTCTTCTAAATCCTATGTTTGCTGCCAACCACAGGGAGCCCATTTCCTGCCTGGCTCAACGCCCAGAATCTGTGGTTGGCCAGGAATGCTACTTCTGAAGGTAGCCTCAAAAATCTGTTAACCCTTCAACACCATGTAATATCCAGACACGTGTTTACTTTAATTGTACGTAAAATATAGCTTATTTTAAAATAATATGGCTTTTTTTGTAAAGCGCACTTTTACTCAGAATGGTATTGTGGCACAAAATAGCAAATCTTTATTGTTCCCCTGACTCAATGGTACTCATTTTATCCAGCTTGGAAAGATGAAAGGCTGAGGAGACCTAACAGCATTTGACGTGTGCCCATGAAGTCAAACCATGGGTATATCTAGCGTGCATTCCACTCCATCATTTTATCTTCCCACCTCTGCGCACTCCAATGCACAAGAAACTGGAAGGGAACAGTCTCCAGTCTTAACTTGCTTATTCCAATCTTCTGTCTAATGTTCGCCATCTGCTCCGACATTTACGTTGCTATAAGTCTAGTGTCACTAACTTTTTTGGCCGTGAGACACAATTTCAAAATTATCCCTATTAACTAACCCCCAACTGTGTGCTCTTTGTGTTCTTTGTGGCAGCACTTACTGGATCTACCCTAGCATTCGGGCTACTGCTTGTGCCTGCTTCAGTTGCTGTTGAATTTGGACGCAGGTAGGAGTAAATAATTCTGTACTTTGTTGCTCAGTACTACAGCATTTGGTGTAATCTTCAGTGTGAATTATAATTGGCCATCCAAATAGAGAGACATTAATATGCATTTGAAACTGAAAGTATCTCCTTTTCTGCCAGGAAACTATATTACTTATATTGATGGCACTTTTAGTCTTTTTAATATTGTGGGCCATGATCCAAAAATATCAAAAGGAACAGCTCCATTTTACCTGGTATTACATCTTCTATCATTGTGCTCTGAGCGGTAAGGGACGGCAGTCCTTGACCTCACCTTATTATGTTAGCTCCAGAAAGACTATTCAAAACTACAATTGTAATCAGCCAAAAATAGTAACACAAGTATAGATGTTTATGACGCTCAAGTATCTAGAAGGC
The DNA here is from genome assembly GCF_964204655.1 of Triturus cristatus. NCBI lineage: Eukaryota > Metazoa > Chordata > Amphibia > Caudata > Salamandridae > Triturus > Triturus cristatus. Next base: position 276,586,983 of record NC_140580.1, on the reverse strand, counting down.
TAACCCTTAAATGAGAAAATTAATTATGCAAGGATTTACATTTTCAAAATACATTTAAAGGCAATGAAAGGGTGAAATTTCATGGTCCTGGGGTACCAAGGCAGCTTAATTTGAGGGGGTGCTTCTGCAAAAGTATGACAAAATAGACGTGTAAACAATAGGGAAAAATAGCTGTCTGATTTATATGAAAGAAGAACCCCTTTTATTAAAAAAAATATTCAATATATAGCCTGGAAGTCTTAACAAAGTCTTGGCATTTAAAGACACATTTCTGGAGCGAAGAACAAACTCATGTAATGCAAATATATTTTAAGTCAATGGAAATACTTTAAAAATGTAACATACTTTACTGCAATGCTAGGAATGCACAAGTTAAGTTAGGAGGGACAACCATTAGTGCTTTGCAATAATGTTTTAGAATAAGGGCAATGCAGAGGAGAGAGAAAAAGACCATTTCAAAGTACAGTAAGAAAATAGAGCTTCAGCCAAAGATGCTTAGATAGAGGGCTGAAGGAGACCACACAGGCGTCAGTGACCCAAGGGGTCACTGCAGCGGGATAGTCCGTCGAATGGACTAAGGAGCAGATCTTTATACTCTTTTAATGATGAACTATTGACCACATACGGACAACATTATCAGGTGCCTCTGACCTATAGGACATGACGCATTGTGGTCACTTCTGGGAAAAAGGCCTATAAGCCAGGTAAGAGAGGGAGAGACGCTAAATTGCAAATCGAGATAAGGTGACAGACATTATATCTATTAAAGTGCACCGCATGTAATTGAAAAAGGAGAAGAAAAGAAGACACCCATTACAATATGGAGAGAGAAGTCGAAAGGCGTTGGCTACTGCCAGGCCTGAGATAGGAAACCACAATGCGATATGATGAAGGATAGTAGCTCCCCTTTTGGAAGCACGCAGTTGAAAAAAAAAAGACACTGTTAAAATCAATGCGATAAGATGCCTCCCATTCCTTGCAGAAATAAAGTTCAAACAATACAATTTACACCAAATAAGTCATCAAAATTCAAAACAAATGTGAGCTGCCAGACGCAGTTCCATAAACATGTATTTGTGGCACAAAGTGAGAGACTACAGACACAACCTCCTGTCACCAAGTACATGCTTCAAAATATAAATGTGAGGAAATAGTTAAACAATTCGGGGTATATTGTTGTGCACTACATGGTCAGTTATCTGAAAGTGACCTGTGCTAATTAAATGTGGTGCTGAGCCACATGGGTCAGACAGGGGCTGGGGGGGCAAGGGGTAACTCTATAATACTATTTATTCACAAAAAGGCAACAGCTTTAATATATAAAAAACAGTTACAATCCTAGTTATTATTGGTCTTACTAAATACATGAAAGGTCGGTGCGCCAGGCATAGATGTTTAAAAAGACAACCACAATGCATGCTAAAAAAGTCCATCATAAAAAGACATTTGACCCTAAAATATTCGCACTACAATTATACAAAATGTGAAGCATATTATGTACATGTCTATCTATATATATATGAACCCACAGCGCTATTTGCGCATTCTCCTCCGCTGGCCTAAATGCGTACAGAAGGACGTCTTAAAATAACATAGCAAAAAATAAACGTCTTTACATTTCATTTTAACACAGGAAGAGAACAAAAAACCACATTGGAAGGTGTTCTGTTCACAAACCAGCACACAATACTCATGTTTACTGTCTTTGGAAATAAAAATATACACTGACAGTCCCTCGCAAAAGCCGAGGAAGTCTGATAACTGCTTATCATAAATCCTCATGTGCCAGTAACAAGACGTAGAGTGGCACATCTTTTCCGGGACTCGGAACCACTCCTGAGCCCGCAAAAAGCTGACATTTGCATCATACAAACTGAATCTGAATAGTCAGAGGAGCACTGGAAATAAAAAACACATAAATAATCACTGAAAGATTGTAAATGCAACCTTTCCCTCCCTGTCAGGTCCCTATGACTCCTTGGAACTCCTCGGACAGAGTCCTTCTCCTTGCTATATGTGGAGAGGCACAGTAACACGTTATAACAATAATAAAAAAATGAGCACCACTGAAAGACGCCAGACGTAGTCTTTCCTTTGGCCCTACGAGAGGCACAATAATAACGTACTTCTATTTATAGCAAGAAAAACACAAAAATCACCTAACTTCCTAACTTTACTCTCTGGCTCAGAATTCCATTTTGCACACAAGTTTCCTCAGCTTTAGAATGTCCTTTAGCGAGACCAGCCAGACATGGAAGAAAAACTGAAAGGGAGAAGGAACGCAGAAGTCTCACTAGCGCTCCTCTCAAAAACTGTTACCAAAAGACACAATCACGTCAGGCAGCAATCATAGACTTACCTGAGTGTCTGTCTCTGAGGTTCAGTCAGAAAGGAGTCACGAGTGTTTACTCTGCGTCCTCTCGGTCCCAGCTGTCTGCTGGTACTGCCAATCTGAGTCACGGCACTAAATGTTGGAGGGAGCTTTATTAAGGGTCAAGAGGGCAGGGGGCTGAGCACAGAGCTCTTGGAGCCTTCACGGAGTGATCGAGGGAGTGAGTTAGGGACAAAAGGGGCACCTTAATTTGAGCCGGGGTGTCTGGGAACGCTCGCTCTAAAAATGAAGGAAACAGACATGTGAGCCATGGAAACTGATACTGAGAGTTTTAGCAGTTTAATTAAGAAGGTGCAACTTCAAAAACTGCAAGACAAAGGCATAAAAATACAAAATACAGAATCCAGATAGTCACATGGATAAGATGGCATTGCTGTATTAAAAATATTGTACTGTCTGAGAGCGAGAAAGACTAAACCTCAAAGACACATTTATAAATGCATTATGAAAAACGTAAGTTAAATCAAGGCAAATGTTCTCAGAATGCAAAACACACTTGATCTAAAATACTGAGAATACTCACGTACCTACCTAAAACCTAAAAGAAAGCAGCTTTGTAAATGTAATATAAGTATGAAATGCTCAATAAGAAAACACCAATTTAGGGTCAAAATAGCATAGCAAAATAGCAGACATAGCATATACAGCAAATATATTGGCAAGTTAAATTGTATCTTAAAAACAAAAAACAAAAGCTCTTGGGAACCACCCACACCCGCCCGCCATCTACTAACAGATGGGTGGGGTAGTCCAAAGATGTCTCTGTGGTCTCCCTTCTTATACTCTTTAAGGTGGTTAGAAGTGCCTACGGTATCGTCATCTCACGCCATGTCTACCTCGTTACTTATGGTATGGTTCTAATATTTTACCATACATGGTGACACCCCTTCCAGTAACTGTGGTACGTGAGCTAGGTGAAAGTTCATATCTCAGGCAAGGTGCTTGCCAAAATTTGGATGGGCAAGCAGAAAAATGTGTATTGTAAAGGGATTCTGTATATACATATATAAATCTCCACGTCCTGTGTTCCTTAGCTTGACACATCTGCGGTGGCAACTTCCCTAAAAGTATGTACCAGCCCAGGATGCAGTATGCTGTATGTCGAAAGAACAGGGGGATGTTGAAACTTGAGACAGTGAACTTCGCACACGAGTAGGGTGGGGGCTCTTAGTTTGGAGCAGGAGGCCTCACAGAAAGAGGAGCTGGATACAATTTGGATCAGACCTGCCGTCAGCCTGCTATACAAGAAAATGCAGAACTAGGGTCAACTTAACAAAGAGGCCTACATATTGAACAGAAGGGCCTACACAGGGGTTTCATGCTGGCTGAGTGGTAAGGATGTCCCAGGGTATTTGTTATATAGTAACACAGGACCCTCTGGTCAATTTAACACGGCCTACAAATTAGGCTGGCAGGGCAAGGAGAGGGGTCTCATACCTCACGTGTGGACAGAACGGGCCTGGGGCACCCTATGATATAAAATCGACCCTCTCTCACGCCTAGAAAGTTCCCATTCTTCCTCTTTGGACCCTTCCCTGACTTGAATGTCTCTATGAAGGAGTTTAAAGACATCGACAAATTCATGCTGACAAATTCTGTTCTTGGTGTTATCTGACAGATGTATACCAAAGGGCATAGCTAAACCCATATACGGAAGCTTCTGATGAATACTAGCTGTAACCAACTCCTGCCCTGAACCAGCAGCACCAAAATCAGGAACCTGTTTAACAAAAATAGGCGTTTTGAGTGAACTAGCCGCGCTACCAGAAACAGATGGTTGATTAGATATGTCCACCACGCCCCCACTATTCCCAAAAACCAACACATCATTTGCATTTGACTCACCAACCCTCACAGAGCCCGAACTATGCTTTCCCGTTAGCTGAGCAGCACGCTTTTGAAACTCCTGAGGATCGTCACGATGCCGATAACCGTGACGCCGCTCTTGATCCGGGGCAAAATCCGCACTTGACTTCTGTAATATACTAGCAGAATTGATTGTCCCCGGCCCCTTTTGTGACAAAACATGAACATGCTCAGAAATAAATGCATTACCATCCAAATCCCTTTCAAAAACCCCATCTTCATTCCCATCATCATACTCCAAACCTCGACCCCCATGAACATCTGAAAATTGAAAGACATCACTGCTTGTACCCGGCATTTCACCATCTCCCACCCCACCATCGTAAACTTCCCAATTGGTCACAGGCCTCCCATCAGAGAGCCCGGCCGCAATACCAAAATCCACACCTGATCCGCTTTGTGAAGATGCTACGTTACCAAAAGCCGCAACCTGCTTCGTAAATGTATTACGGGGGAAACCATGTGCTGACTGATGAACTATATGCGATGTAGACGTCTCGCAGCTCTTGCCAGAAGCCGATGACTTACCATGACCAGAAAAGTGTGTGAAACCGCCCACCTCAGACTATTCAGGAGCAGAATGTTCAACCCACATCCACTGACCACGTTGAGTACCAAACGAAGAATCAAACTCAACCTGAGTGTGACGGGGGGGTGAGATGCCGGGAAAATGGAGACAATGTCTGACGAGTTAATAATCTGATCTCCCAGCAAATGCCCATTGTCCTCGAGGGACCCTTTTTCAAAATCAGGCGTCACCAATGAGACATCATCACCCAATGCTAAAGCAGAAGGAACAACCTGACCCATGTTATCTGTTGAAGCATGAGTAAAAGCGTATTTCGTGCCAGGGGGGCCCCTCGGCATTGGAGTCACAACTGTATCTGACAAAACCTTTCCCAACTTAGCTCCCCTCAAATGAACATCCCCAGATGCAGTGAGAGGACCCTTGTTGAAAAACCTCTTCCTCCTCCCCACTATCACTAGGATAGTCAACCAGGGCTACAGAGCGTCCAACTGACGAAACCGGAGTAGCAATGTTAATTCGGGACCAAGAAATTTTAAAAGGTCTGTTTGACAGGTACATTTTATCACCCAAAAATGCCTTTTTTGCAGGAGAAGGAGATGCTGAAAACAAGAGAGAATTACCCTCACCAGGCATGCCCCTCCCCTTCCCACCGATACCTCTGTTGAAAGATGCAGGCAAGCTTCGTGATGCAGCACCGTCCCTACCGCTGACACGTCGTCTAGCTCGGCCCACACCATGAGCTGAGACCGCCCCCAACTGCCTCTCCGTGGCCGCAGATGCAGACGAGCAGTGCGCTGACAGGAACCTGGGATTACCGCTCCGACGGGCGGTCCTACCACGATGTTCCGGCGGGTGAACAGGAGAATGCACAACGCTGGGGGCAATAACTTGCGAACGGCCCCTGGAAGGAAGACAAGTCGCCACAGCCTCGTTCACTCCCCGTGCCGCCACTCGCTTCGTGCGCCTCCCGTCTGACGGCAGCAATGAAGAAACACCGGGGTACAGCAAATCCTCTTGTCCTGCCTCACACAGGAAGCGGAGCGCCTCCTGAACCTCAGCGTTATCGGCCATTATAAATAAAAACACCACTAACGCTGAGACTGGAGAAGAATAAAGTCGACGTCAATCAAAACGACCGCCTAATTTTCCTCAGGTAAGAGTTTTCCTGCCCAACGCCATCCGGTAAATAACCTCCCAACTAACCCCGCCCCCTACCTACCTGCCCTATCTTGCTGCATGGCTTGCACCATCGCATGAATCATCCCGGGGACACCCGGCTCGCGCCAAGGTCCCCCTGGTTCCCCAATGCGATTCTGAATTGCTTGTTTTGCACTGAATCTTGCTGTTTTAACTGTGGCGCTGTTTTAGTTTGCTGGAATTATTTTAAACTGAAGGTCTTATTTTTTTTTTAAAAACACTCATTGCTTCTTACTGTGGGGAATTAAAATGTATTTTTACCAGGGGCTGGCGGGATTCGAACTCTGCTCCCACATGACCAAACACTCCCCAGCCGCCATTTTCACCAGGGGTGCGGTCTAGTTGTTACGCTGGGGAGATGAAAAGGGACGCCGCGCTAGCACGCAGCAGACACGCACAGTGGATGCACGCAGCGGGCGCGCCTAAGGCAAGCCTGTCTGCGCCCGTCCGCGTCCCGGAGGCGACTGCTGCCGGCAACGCTGCAGGTGCCTCATCAGGTAATACTTGCCTGAAAAACCAGCAAATAGGTTACAGTAGAGACAGTCTACTAGCTATGGGAAGGAATACGAGCTGCGGCTCTTATTTTACTCTCTCGGTAGACTCTGACTGACTCTATTGTCGTAACTGCAATTGGAACACCCACACCCCCTCAACCCGATTCAGGTGTTATGTTACAGGGGAGCGACCTGGCTGAGGGCACTACCAACCTGCAAAATGCAGTGATAGGAGAGCACCTGAAGGCAGTCCTTCTGAATACTAGGTCCATAAAAAAACATGAGCTACAGCTCTTTGATCTCCTCAGTGAGTCCAACCCTGACATAATGTTTGTCACTGAAACTTGGCTCAACGAGGGCTCAAACCCAACCATCGCTACTGCCATCCCACCGGGGTACATGATAATGAGGAAGGATAGACCCAGCGGGAGGGGCGGTGGTGTGGTCATCATTCATAAAAACGACCTCCCCTGCCGGCCATTACCCATTGAAGAGCTTGAGGGGGCCGAAAGCCTTGGCTTCCATCTGACGGTCTCTGCTCACCAGTCTGTTGCTGGGGCCGTAATATACCGTCCACCTGGGCTGGCAGGGCACTTTTTGCAGTCCCTTGGCCATGCTATTTCTCCAATAGAAGCCAAGTACAGTCAGTGCCTGGTCCTGGGGGATATTAACATACATCTGGATCAACCAGCAGACTCAGAATCTATGAAGTTATGTGAATCTCTTAGCACCTTCGACCTTACTCCCTATCTCGTCCCCCACCCATGATAAGGGTCATATCCTGGACCAGATTTTCTAAACAGTTAAGATTGAAACAGCTGTGCCCCTCCCTATTATCTGGTCTGATCATTTTTTGATCACTTTTAAGCTAGGCAAAGCACCGGGAAGGTCTCAATCCTACTGTGAGCAGTGGGCCAGTACTTTTCGATCTTTCGAGCAGCTAACACCGGCAACCTTGGCTGCTCCACTCAGTCTGGACCTCATCCCCACAAATGGTACCCTAGAGCATGATGTGCCCTCATTGAAAGGGTGGCTCCAGGAGTAGACCATGCAACTTGCCCTGTCCAAAACTCGAGTAGCCAAGCAAGGCAGAGCCTCGGCGCCGTGGTTCACCGAGATACTCAGAAAAAGAAAAAGCGCATGCAAAAGCCTTGAACACATCTGGAGGAAAAACTACAATCCTCTGAGTAAAACCATCTATAAACTGGCCCTAAAAGCTCATGATGTCTGAGTCCGTGAGGGAAAAAAATCCTTTCTGGCCTCTAAAATTGAGCTAGCCGGAAATAGTAGTAGGGAACTGTGTAAGATAGTTAAAGACTTTTCTTCCCCCAATGCCATAAAAAGCCCTTTCACTCCCACCTATGAATGGAAGAATCATATTGCGCAATACTTTTACAGTAAAATAAAAACTATCCAGGATTCATTTGGCTCTGTGGTCCTTGATAGCATGGGCACTTCTGACTTGCCCTCCCCCACGGGCCCAGTTGCGGAAGCAACTCTTCTGGAGTTTCCCCCTATTCCTACGGCCACTTCACTCAAAATTATGAAGGCACTGAAGTCCGGCTGACATCCATCACTGAGGTATTGAACGCTGCTGTCAACAGAGTCTTGAACTTATCTTTGTCTGAGGGTTCGATGCCGGACAGCTGGAAGCACGGAAAGATCCTCCCGCTCCTGAAAAAACCCTCAGCGGATCCTGCGGTAGCCAGGAACTATAGACCGATATCTCTGCTGCCTTACTTCTCCAAGGCTTTGGAGAAGTACGTCAATGCTGTCATCACTGATTTCGTTGAGGCTACCCATGTTCTGCACTCAAGCCAGTTGGGTTTTAGAGCCAACTTCAGTACGGAGACGGCTCTACTAGCAGTCTCTGAGACGATCAAAACTACTCTTGATAGAGGAGGGAAAGCTGTACTGATACTATTGGACCTATCGGCAGCTTTCGATACAGTGCCACACAATCTACATCTGCGCAGACTTCAGGACTGTGGCATTGGGGGCACGGTTCTTAGGTGGTTCTCCTCCTTTCTGGAAAGCCGCCAGCAAACTGTTTGGTCCCCCCCTTTCTCGGCCACCATCCCTCCGTTGAATGTAGGAGTGCCTCAGGGATCGGTTCTAAGCCCAAACTTGTTTAACATTTATATGGCCCCCCTCGCACTCATAGCAGAACAGCATGGTGCAAAAGTTATATCTTACGCCAACGACACTCAGCTGTTGTTTATGTGTGAGAAAGATGTGGCGTTAAGAGGAAACAAAATCAGCACTTGCTTGGCCAAGGTGTTTGCCTGGTTCAAACATAACCAACTGCTATGTAATTCAGATAAGTCTGAAATCATCTTTTTTGGACACACACCGGATGATGAATGGCACCAATGGTGGCCCCAGAATTTGTCCCCCCCTGCCTGCCCAGTGCCCACTGTAAAAAATCTTGGAGTGAAACTGGACGCAGACATGTCTATGAAGTGCCAGGTCCAAGCGGTGGCCGGCACCTGTTTTGGGCTTTTAAAAATTATGAGAAATGTTCTCCCTCTGCTCCCTATCTCATATAGGAAAACAGTGGTTCAAGCCTTGATCATGTCAAGGCAGGACTATGTCAATGTGCTTTACCTGGGCCTCCCCGAATATCTACTTGGCTGCCTACAGGTGGTAAAAAACGCGGCGGCCAGGGCCATACTGAGGGTTGGCTCCAGGACTCACATGACCCCTTGTTTGAAGTCCATGCACTGGCTCTCAGTGAAAAAGAGGGTTAACTTTAAAGCTCTGGTGCTAGCTTTTAAGGCTCTCCACAACATTGGAGCTCCTTACCGCATTAACAAAATCCAGCCCTATACCCCATCCAGAACCCTGCGGTCATCGTCACAGCACCTGACAATCGTGCCCAAGTTCTTTCGGTTTCGAAAGGGTGGGCGCTCCTTTCAGGTAGCAGCTGCAAAACTATGGAATAGCTTGCCTCCCTCTCTGAGACTGATGCAGGATCTCCTTGTTTTCAGGCGGCATTTGAAAACCTGGCTTTTCCAACGGTAGAGGAGACGCGCACTGTTTCCTGTGCACACTGCTTTGTCATGGGTTTTTTGAGACAGCGCCGGGATACTCCTCGGAGTAGCCGTACGCTCAACAAATACCTTATAACATAGCAAAAAGGCTTTTGGCATGTACACAGTCCAAATGGTGAGTCAGTAACGTGTTACAAAATTGCTATTTTGGTTTTGCGATTCGATATTAGAAAAGGGCGTCCCTTACTAATAGCAACTCGCAGTGGAATGTACGAGTGTTTTGCAATTGAAATGCGGTCGCAAAACATTTGCATTTTACCACCTACATCAAGTAGGTGGTAACCCAGTTGCAAACAGGAAGGGGTCCCCCCAGGGACCCCTTTCCCTTTATGAGTGGTTGTGAAAACATATTTTAAGCGCAGGCAGCAGTCCTAGGGACCACTGCAGACTCTTAAAAACCTGAAACAAATGTTTCATTTTCGTTTTTGAAACGCATCCAGTTTTCCTTTAAGGAGAACGGGCTGCATTCTCACAACAACAACAAAAGAGTTGATTTATTCAAAAGCAAACACAGACATAAAAGGTCTGCTGACCCCAGCAGGCCACCATCCCTGTGTTTTTAGCTATTCTCAATGGGTCGCTAATTGCAACCTACCTCATGAATATTAATGAGGTATGTCAATTTGGACCCCATTTGAAATTGATAAATGTATAATGACTTCATTGTGAGTCACAAAATGTCGCAATTAGGACGTCGCAAAAAAAAACCTCCATACATGTGGACCCAAATTGTTTTGCCACAGTTGGAAGGTTATAGGTATTTAATGAATTTGCCTATCAAGAATACAATGTTTTATGATATGCAAATTAAAGTTTCACAACGCAATCCTTACAGACACACGCTTTGACAAAATGGAAACATTACATACGCAAAGCTCAATGGCAGTTAGAAATGTAATAGTGACAAGAACGTTTACGGTGTAAATACATTTCCATTTTATCAACTTCAAATGTTTAGTTTTACTTACAAGAATCACACATATAATTACATATTATTTTTAAAAAGGACTCATACCATTCTTATAACATTACAACACAGGTTACAGACAACATGGATTGGTCAAACCAACATCAAACTGGACACATGCCTGGACAATACTTAAAAAATCTTCACTTATGTTAATATACACAAAGATAAAATATACCGCCTCTCTACTACATAAACACTTCCAGCTGACCTTCAGGACCCTCCTGTGCAATGATATCAGTCAGGGGTGCCAAGAATGTAGCTGGGAGGACACACCAAGAAATTCATGGGCCTTAATTCTGACTCAGCGATGAAGGTCTTCCCACTGTTACTATAATGTTTCCCACACCGGGTGTGACCACCGGGTGTGACACCCGCCTTGCAGCACGTAGTGATGCTCCGCTGGAGTTGGACCCATATTGCTTTGCTCAGCTGGGTCTTATGCCCCATATATCTGAGGGAAATTTTGGAGGACCACATCACAAATAAATTTCAACTCTTCATTAGTGAAGCTGGGGGTCATTTCTTCTGAATCCTCAGCCATGTTGGGGGACTGTAGAGTAAAAGGAGACACAGCGTAGATGAGGATGGTGTTGTAATGAAAAGGATGGCCCAAAATGACCAGAATAAGCCAACTTCTAGTTCAGTTAGTGGCAGTAGGTGAAGATGTCCACTCCGAGAATAGCAGTACCTGCCCCACATGTGGCTGCCTCCAGCCCACTTGGAGGACGGAGAACTCTGCATATGGAAACCATTCATAACAATATGACCATACTAATTTCAGTATAGGAAGTGGTTTGGGACATTAACTAGAAACTAAATAATATTTTATAGTGTTTTGTTATGCATTAGAACATACAATGTGAGTTATTTACCTTAATTGTTTAAAGTGAAAATGTAAAATTGATTGAGAAAGTGAAGTGGCAATATCCTAAGAAATAGAACATAGCACGATTGATTGTGACACTGTTAGGAAAACCAGGTTGTCTCAGGTTGGTATATATGGATGCAGGAGTAGTCCACCATAAATAATTGAACTGACACTGACAAACCACATAAATACAGATATCAAACTAGAAGCTCAAGTGAAATATTGAGGAAGGGGGAGCAGTGACAGAAGAGTGGAAGCAATGAGGAATTGATCAGTGAACGGAAGTGGTTGATGTGAGAAGGTGGCTTGGTATATGCTGTCCACTACTTAAAGTGGGCACCCTGTACCAATCCACACGACCCTTATGATGTATGAGGTCAAAGATAACCTTTATGAAAGCTATCCTAGTGGTAGCTATGGAGAGCAGCATTCAGGCTTAATCTTGAAGGAATGTAAAGTAGCTTGTTTTACCAGAATATCACCTCCTGAATGACTAAATGAAGGAGAACCACAAAGTAGTTATATAAAAATATGTATTTATTAATATAACACTCTCTACTATCCTCTACATGAGGTTAGACCACAAAGCACACAATACTGGATCAATAGAACAGTTGTAAGTAGCACAATACGCACCGGGTTCCAGGGGGAGACCGAACCATATACTAAAATAGTGGTATAACAATCAGGACTTGACTAGACACAGTGCCTAGTGCACGTAGAATCGCTGGGACCCCAAGGAACCACCCAAGGTGATGACACAGGAGACCCACGGAGGAAACACGACCGCATGCTCTGTACAACTCTATGGGAAAGTCGCGGTTGCAAAGTTTAAGGACCCTTCTAGGAGGACTTTGAGCAAACCCTTCGGAACTTAAGAGTTTAGAGAGCAACCCCACCCGTGGATACCGTAGTATCGGAGTTACCTAACCAAGGGAAGCCGGGTGCATAGGTCTGAAGTGGTGTCAGAAACTCTTGTCGTTCTCTATGGAAGGAAATGAGGAAGTGCTGCTGCCATGAAGGTAAAAAGTGTCCGGTGGAATCCAAGCCTGGATTCTAGATGGAAGGAACCTGAAAGTAGAGGGAACAGAGTCTGGGTCACTTCAGAGTGACCAGGGATCAGTAGACAAATGCCCACCGATGTCAGGTGCTTCAGGAGTGAAGACAGGATGCTTGACCCTGCAGCCACAAGGTCCCGGAGGCATTGAGGATGACCAGGAGCCGGAGGTGAGCTGTCCCACAAAGGATGTAGAGTGCTGAGGGGTCGGCGTCCGGTGGGAGCACCAACAAGCCTTGGCAACAGCAACCCATGCAGGAAGGACAAACAGATTACGGTGTGGACCAGCAAGGTCCAGGGGACTCTCCAAGCAATGGAGAGTCGGGGCACATCTGGAGCAACCAGGAAAGCCCAACAACAATCAAGATGACCCTCAGGGGGACCCACAGGCTGAAGGACCAGGAGTCGTGAGGGAACCTACAGCAAGTTTGCAAAGCATCAGCCCACGGAGCACACAGTGTGAGGGAGGCTGGATTTCTTTGGTGCCAATACTGCTCAGGATCAAGACCACACTTGGTCCAATGCACAAGCTCAGGATTTGTAGAGGGCAGATCGACTTCATGGATCTTCAGAAACCCATCTCCTGTGTTGCTGAAATCTTCGGAGTCTGCAGGAGCTCATGAGCAGCTACTGGTCAGTTTTGCTTTAGGTGCCTGCGAAGCAGGGGAGTGACTCCTTCACTCCAATGGGAGATTTTTCTGTTGTCGTAAGTGCTCCACAGGTCCTGCATGGAGCCTGTATGGAGGCACGGAACAAATGATGCTTCGGGCAGAAAGGGGCACGAAGTCAAACCCAGTCGAGGTCCAACGAAGTTCAAGTGTCCAGACAGTTGAAGGTCAGTGTTTTTTTCTTGTAGAATCTTGTTCACGTAAAATCCAATGTCCTGTAGCCAGGCAACCCATTTTATACACACGGGAGAGGGTTGGACAGATTATGGGGACCCTCCTAGGGGAGGGGCAGGACAGAGGGGTGGCTACACCCATGTCCTTTGTCCGGTTTCACGCTAGAGCAGGAGCCAATGGCTCCCAGAACTGGTTTGAGCTTGACTATGCACAGGGACACCAAATGTGGCCCAAGTGCAGACTTTCAGGCCCTCTTAGAGTGCACCCACCCAGCCCCAATACACTAAAAAACCCTGTCTGGGAGGTGGTCACACCTCCCTGTGACAGGATGCCTATTGTGCTCTGCTAGAGCTTGGCTCCGCAGCAGGAGGGCAGAAATGTGTTTCTGGCTGGCAGCATCCATTTAGTGCTGTACGGGTCGAGAATAGGTCTGGGCCAAAATTCCGTTCCATTCGCGGAAATTGCGATAATTTGGCATTTTCACGTTCCGCGGAAAGCGCGAAAAATTCAAAATTTCCGCATTCCGCAGCTTAGCGATAATTTGTTTCTTGCTCGCGCTGTAAAATAATACATTCTCGCGTGCGCGCGATCGCCTTACCTGAATCCCCGCGTTCGCCGACAAGTTTTCCCGATCCCGTCGCGTTCTCCACGAGATGTTGGATTGTTGGTAGCCATTTGCGCTGTCTAGCGACAGTTCGCGCCCGCAATAACGTCATGCGTCGCGTGATCACGTCTTTCTTCTCGCGATCATGCACCGCGAGACAAATGAAAACAAGATGGCCGCGCCCGCGAGCAACCGCATGGGTAAGTTGGCGAGCCGCGACCAGGCAGAAAATACCGCGAACGGGCGGGAAAAAAACTTCCGCATCTTCGCGATATTTCCGCGTGTTTGCGGAGATTTTTAGCATTTTCACGATAATTTGCGAAAGTGAATTTTGCAAATTCGGCCCACCCCTAGTCGAGAAGGCTGGTAGCGGATAGACCGGTGACCCTACGAAGCTCGCTTCAGAAGGGTGGAATCGTACCTCGCACACCAGTTACTGGTGTGGAGGTGTGATTCCAAGGTGTCTGATACCAAACACAATATGTTTTTATGCAGCCGTTTTCAAGATAGCATTTACCACAAGGTTATAATGCACCTCTATCTATATGTCCGGCTGAGTCACAAACAACCCGGGAGAATGGTCTCCGAAGGCTGCAGAGAGGCTCTGCTCATGCAGGGGCACCCTCTCACATAAAACCCAGAACCCTGCATTCAGGATTGTTAAGGCCTGTTATAGGGTTGACATAAGGTTTAAGTGTAGTAACCATTAGATATAGTGAACCTATATCTAAAGTATGTGGTGCAAGCACCATCTTACACAAGCTGCAGTAGCAGACCTAGAGTTCCATTTTGCATGGCCTCTCATGGGTGGCATAATACATGCTTCAGCCCATGGGAGGCCTCTGGGGTACTTATACCCTGGGTACATGGTGTACCATATACTAGGGACTGATAAGGGTACCCCAGTATCGAATCTGGAGTGTACCAAAGTACATGTATGTCAATTTAAGGGAGAAAGCAGATAGGCTGGGGTCCTAATTAGCAGGATCCCGGCCATACTAGTCAAAAACAAAGAGACATCAAGCAAAACGTGGTGGTAACCATAAGAAGCAGATCCTACTTTCCTACACAACGCCCCCAAACGAAAGGACATTAAGCTAACCTTGACCAGTTGGGTCTTCATGTTCCAAGTGGAAATATCTGGAGAGTACATCTGCATTGGCATGGTTACTCCCGGGTCTATGTTCCACTGTATAGTCCATCCCCTGTAGGGAAATGGACCACCTCAAAAGTTTGGGGTTTTCACCCTTCATCTGTTTAAGCCATAAGAGGGGCTTATGGTCTGTCTGAACAATAAAGTGAGTGCCAAACAAGTATGGCCTCAGCTTCTTCAGAGCCCAAACCATAGCAAAGGCTTCCCTCTCAATAAGTGACCAACGTTTCTCTCTGGGCGTCAGCCTTCTGCTTATAAAAGCTACTGGCTGATCCTGACCCTCTTCATTCAGTTGTGATAACACAGCCCCTACCCCCAACTCATGCATCAGTTTTAACAATTAATTGTTTGGAATAGTCAGGACTTTGCAGAGTGGGAGCAGTGCACAAGGCCTGCTTTTCAGGTCATCAAATGCCTTTTGACAGCTACCTGTCCACAGAAATCTTTTAGGCATTATTTTGGAAGTTACATCATTCAAATGGGTCACTATGGATCCATATCCTTTGCCAAACCTCCTGCAGTACCCAGTCAGGCCCAAGAAAGCTCTGACCTGAGTCTGGGTGGTTGGAGCAATCCATTCCATTATGGTCTGGATTTTGCTCTGCAATGGTTGAACCTGTCCTACACCCACAAGGTGGTCTAGGTATACAACCTTACTCTGCCCTATCTGGCACTTAGTGGCCTTGATAGTGAGGCCTGCCTTTTGCAGGGCCTCCAAAACATTTCTCAGGTGGACCAGGTGATCCTCCCAGGTGGAGCTAAAGAGAGCAATATCATCAAGATAAGCTGCACTATAGGCTTCCAGGCCTGTGAGAACTTTATTCACCAACTTTGAAAAGTGACAGGTGCAGTCTTCAAACCAAAGGGCATCACAATAAATTGATAATGCCCACTGGGGGTTGAGAATGCTGCTTTGGGCTTAGCATTGTCAGCTAGTCTGATTTGCCAGTAGCCAGCTGTAAGGTCAAATGCACTTGGAAACTTGGCTGAGGCCAGAGTATCAATCAGTTAATCTGCCCTAGGAATAGGATGAACATCAATCTTAGTGACTGTATTGAGCCCCCTGTAGTCTACACAAAACCTAATCTCTCTTTTACCACCCTGGGTGTGAGGTTTGGGTACTGGGACTACTGGACTAGCCCAAGGGCTATCTGAGGGTTCATTTACTCCCAATTCCAGCATCTTTTGGACCTCTGTCCTGATGCAGTCCCTGACATGGTCAGGTTGTCTGTAAATGTTGTTGTTTACAGGTAAGCTCTCCCCTGTGTCCACTTCATGGGCACACCAGGTGGTCTGGCTAGTAGTCAGTGAGAACATGTGTCTATACTGATTGAGGACTTTCCTGCAATCAGTCTGTTGTTGTTCAGTGAGGCTGCCTGCCAAGGCTACACCATCTACTGAATCATCATTAGGGTTCTGCGAGAGGAGGTCAGTCTGGGAGTGGGTCACTCTCTTCCTCCTGTCCCTCATCAATAGCCATGAGCAAGCCCATGTCTGCCCTGTCAACATATGGTTTGAGCCTGTTCAGATGGAGCAGCCTGTGGGGGCTCCTGGGAGTTCCAAGGTCCACCCGGTAGGTAACCTCTCCCTTCTGCTCAAGTATGGTATGGGGCCCACTCCACTTGTCTTGGTGAGCTGCTGAGGCCACAGGCTCCAACACCCATACCTTCTGTCCTGGCTGGTAGACAGTCAAAACAGCCTTTTGGTCATGCCAAGCTTTCTGTAATTCTTGCCTAGCCTCAGGGTTTTTGAATGCCTTCTTCATGTACTCAGCCATCCTGGAGCGGAGACCAAGTACATAGTCCACTATGTCATGTTTAGGTGGTTTAAGAGGTAAATCCCATCACTCCTTCACTAGACATAATGGACCCCTAACTGGATGTCCAAACAGAAGTTCAAAAGGGCTGTAACCAACCCCCTTCTGAGGAACCTCTAAGTAAGCAAATAGTAGGCAGGGCAACAGGACATCCCATCTTTGCCTAAGCTTTTCTGGGAGGCCCATGATCATGCCCTTCAGGGTTTTGTTGAACCTTTCAACCAACCCATTGCATTGTGGGTGATAGGGTGTGGTGAATTTGTAATTCACTCCACACTTCTTCCACATAAAAGTTATGTAACTTGACATGAAGTTTGCATCTCTATCAGTTAAGACCTCCTTAGGGAAAAAACCCACTCTGGAAAAATTTCCCAGGAGGGCCCTGGCCACAACACAAGCTGTGGTGGTCCTAAGGGGTATTGCTTCTGGATACCTAGTGGCATGATCCACCACCACTAGTATAAATCTGTGCCCAGATGCAGTTGAAGGATCCATGGGACTAACAATGTCAATCCCAACCCTCTCAAAGGGAACCCCCACCACAGGTAGTGGTATCAGGGGGGGCTTTGTAGTACCACCTGCCTTACCACTGGCTCGACAGTACAGGAGCGACAAAACTCCTTGGTGTCCTCTGACATATTAGGCCAGTGAGAGTGAGGGACTAGCCTGTCCCAGGTCTTACTTTGGCCTAAGTGTCCTGCTAAAGGGATATCATGTGGAAGTGATAATAGGAAACCCCCGAACTTCAGAGGTATGACCAATCTCCTGGTGGCACCAGGCTTGGGGTCTCTACCCTCTGAGTAAAGGAGTCCATCATCCCAGTAGATTCTGTGAGACCCACTGGCACTCCCAGCAGCCTAAGCAGCAGCTTGCTGTTTGAGGGGTTCAAGAGAGGGGCATCTGTGCTGCTCTAGGCTCAGATCTGCCTTGGAAGGGTCCCCTGTCCCCAAGAACTCAACCTGATCAGGCTCAAGTTCCTCTGAGACAGTTCCTTCACAGGGACTGGGATCATCTTAAGCAGGAGACTGATCTTCACTCTGAGGCTGTGGGAAGACACTGCCTTACCCCTACTGCTCCTTCTCTTGGAAGGCACCTGGTTCATTTTTCCAGGATCCAGGGCCTGTTCAGTGGAATACATTTTTGCCTGTGACCTGGTCACAGCAAACACATCTGCAGAGATGCCCAACATTGCTGCATGTGTCCTGAGTTCCACTTCAGTCCAAGCTGAAGATTCCAAATAATTGCCCAATAAGAATTCCACAGGGAGGTCTGAGCAAACTACAACCTTCTTAGGGCCAGTTACCTCTCCGCAGCTGAAATTCACAACTGCCAAGAAATTGTCTGTGCTGACATTGCTTGCATTGGCCACTTGGTACATTTCACCAAGTATGATCTGATCAGGTCTCACAAGATCCTTAGTCACCATTGTGACACTGGCTCCTGTGTCCCTGTATGCCATGGCCTCTTGTCCAGTGATTAAAGGCTGTTGCTTGTATTTGCCCAGGTTACTGGGACTGATAAATAAGGAGGCAATATCCATGCCTCCATCACAGACTAGAACAGCCTGAGCTGGAGTTCTGACTAGGACAGAACCCATCTCAGTTCCCAGGGTCAACCCTACTAAACCCTTGTTTGCAGTACCACCGCTTGTAGCTACACTAGGGGGAACAGTTGCCTTAGGGGCAGTGGTGTTGGTAGGAGGATTCCTGGCTCTGGCACAATTTGCATCCCTAGGCAAATGTGTCTTTTTCTTACACAGGTAAAACCAAGGCTTCTTTCTGCCTTTTCCCTTGTTAGCTTGTGAACCACCCTCGGATGCAGGTTTTTGGGGCCCCGAAGAAGACTTTTGGTATTTACCCTTCTCCCCACCCTTATCTGCTGGTTTAGAATCAGACTTCTCTTGGTGGCCACCTTGGTTCTGAGTTTTCTGCTTCACCCTGGTTCAGACCTATCTATCTGCCTTATTTCCCAATTCTTGGGGAGAAGTCAGATCAGAGTCAACCAGGTATTGATGCAACAACTGATTTGGCAATTATTAAGGATCTGCTCCCTCATAATTAAATTGTACAATCCCTTGAAATCATTCACTTTACTGCCACGTAACCAGCCTTCCAGAGCCTTAGTAGCACAATCTACAAAGTCAACCTAGTCCTGAGTCTGCTTTCTGGGTGTCTCTGAACCTAATCCTGTATTGCTTAGTGGTTAAGCCAAACCCATCAATGAGAGCACTCTTCAGAACTGAATAATCATGAGCATCTTCTTCTCCAACAGTGAGGAGCGTATCTCTACCTTTGTCAGCAAAGGAGAGCCACAAGATAGCTGCCCACTGCTCTTGGGGGACCTTCTGTACCTTACAGGCCCTTTCCAAGGCAGTTATCCATTTGTGAATGTCATCCCCTCTATGGTAGATAGGGACTATCTTGCTCAGGTTCCTATGGTCATAAATATTCTCCTTAACCCCAGGGACACTGTTGCTGCCACCATGGGATTCTAGTACCAATCTCTTTGTAGCCCTTTAGAGCTCTAGGGATTCCCTGTCTAGGGTCAACTGCTCCTTCTTGAGTTGAAGCTTT
This sequence comes from Triturus cristatus, assembly GCF_964204655.1. Classification (NCBI taxonomy): domain Eukaryota; kingdom Metazoa; phylum Chordata; class Amphibia; order Caudata; family Salamandridae; genus Triturus; species Triturus cristatus. The sequence goes on along the minus strand of NC_140580.1, from coordinate 276,567,569 downwards.
ATTTTCACAAGCTCTAGAAGTTGGCACTGTCTATCGTAAGAGGATTCCCTCTTATTGAATATGGAAGACCCTACTGAAGTTCCTGAGTATCGAGATTCTACAGAGGGAGATCTGGATCTCCTAGGTAAACTCTGTACCCTTCCTGGTGGAGTAAAGAGAGGGCCATTGGGGCCTTCTCCTCCACCTAATGGAAGTTCTAAGTTGTCCAGGTTGGAATCATCTTGATCCCCCTGGTCAGGGTTTGTTTCCAGGTCAATAAAGGTTTCACTACCTGGTCTTTCCTCATTCCCTGCACCACCCACTCTTTCTACCTCATCAGATCCTGGGGTCTTTCTAAGATCATCTAAGAGTAACACCTCAATGAGACTTTGGGTTTGCATTTCTCCCTGTCCTCAAGTTCCTAGACACACACATGGCTTTCAATTCCTAGAATGAGAGGCCATTGTACCTAGTTGGCAGAGAGCCACTGGCTTCTCCTCTATAAGACATACTAGTGTTATGTGGTGTAGGCACCTACCTAACCTAGTGGAGAATAAACTCTCTTGAGTTGGAGAAAGGGTGTGCTAGACCCTTGACTTACTCACCTCCAAGTTCAGGAGATCTTACTTATTAAAATCCTGAAGTAATATATGTGCTTAATACTATTAGTGGTTTTCAGTTAATCCCTCAATGTAAATGTGTAATGTAAATGTATGTGTCTTGTAAAGCGCACTGTTGCCCTGAGGCGTCCTGGCGCTGTAGACCGCTGGGGAACCCGTCCTGGCTATCCCTGTGAGATGGTCCCTCCAGGGTATCTCCAAGGTGAAACCAGGCATCCCTGGCGAATGTGGGGGGCCGTTGTGGAGATGAGGCAAGCTAATGCCCAGAGTTGCCGAGTGTGTTCCTGGTTAGAGTAGGTACCGAGGTGAGAATTATCGAGTCCGTTTTTACCCTGGTCCACGACCCTGCCGCATCAGGAATTGAACCCTGGTCCCTGGCCGATTCTCTGCTTACGGATCTGCCACCTCTAACCAGTGAGCCACACCTCCCCACTATGAGATTTATCTGGTAAAACAATAGCAAGCTTGAATCCCAACTGCTGCACACCAATGTGAGAAGGTGGCTTGGAATATACTGTCCATGGTTAAAGTGGGCACCCTGTACCAATCCACATGACCCTTATGATGTGCGAGGTCAAAGATAACCTTTATGAAAGCTATCCTAGTGGTAGCTATGGAGAGCAGCCTTCAGGCTTAATCCTGAAGGAATATAAAGCAGCTTGTTTTACCAGAATATCACCTCCTGAATGACTAAACGAAGGAAAACCACAAAGTAGATATGTAAAAATATGTATTTATTATTATAACACTCTCTACTATCCTCTACACAAGGGTAGACCACAAAGCACACAATACTGGATCAATAGAACAGTTGTAAGTAGCACAATACACAGCGGACTCAAGGGGGAGACCGAACCATATACAAAAATAGTGGTATAACAATCATGACTTGACTAGACACAGTGCCTAGTGCACGTAGAATCACTGGAACCCCAAGGAACCACCCAAGGTGATGACACAGGACACCCATGGAGGACAAGTGCAGTGAGAAAACACGACCACGTGCTCCGTACAACTCTATGGGAAAGTCGCGGTTGCAACCCTTCGGAACTTAAGAGTTTAGAGAGCCACCCCACCTATGGATACCGTAGTATCAGAGTTACCTAACCCAGGGAAGCCAGGTGCATATGTCTGAAGTGGTGTCGGGAACTCTTTTCATTCTCTATGGAAGGAAGTGAAGAAGTGCTGCTGCCGTGAAGGTAAAAAGTGTTCGGTGGCATCCAAGCCTGGATTCTAGATGGAAGGAACCTGAAAGCAGAGGGGACAGAGTCTGGGTCACTTCAGAGTGACCAGGGGCTTGGTAGACGAATGCCCACCAATGTCGGGTGCTTCAGGTACGAAGAAGGGATGCTTGACTCTGCAGCCATGAGGTCCCAGAGGCGTCGAGGACAACCAGGAGCCGGAGGTGAGCTGTACCACAAAGGGGTCGGCGTCCGCCGGAAGCCCTCTTGCCTGGCACGCCTCTTTGCACCAACGTATGGCTTCGCCCCAGGCCAACAGCATTCTTGCCTAGCACCCCTCTTCACACCAATGCGTACCTCCCTATGCCGCACAGCCCTTCAGCCCCACAGTCCCCCAGCCTTGTCCTTGGCCATCAGTGTGCCCCTGCGGAGGAGGGTTTGCTGGGTATTGAAGCAGCAACTCCCGAGCAAATCATTAAAACAGCAAACATAAAGCATCAAGCACTGTCAACAGCGCACACAAGGCGCATATAAGGGGAGCTGACTTAGGATCTCATGAACTCAAGGCCCTGGAGGCAGGCTTGGCTAAGGGAGAGAGGAGGATGGAAAAATCGCATGCTACAGGCAGGTTGCACGAATAGAGCCTAACTAGCCTGAGAAGCTATTTCCAGTCGGAAAACTGCTGTGAAAACTGAAAGTCAATAGAGGAGCAGCTTCTTCCATCATGGAAAGACTTAAATAAGGCCTGAGACACGCACACATGTAAACATCACTAAGAAAGGAAAGGCAGCCACCCGCAGGCCCTGTTCACTTGTAAACTGCCTCCACCAGTTGGATAAAAGTCAGTCTAAAGATGCCCCTGCTGAAGAAAAATGGCTCAAAACCTGCAGGAGCAGCAAAAAAAAAAGAAAGTCAGGGGGAACGAAGATCAATACATCTACAGCTGGAGATTCACAGGCCTTTGAGTCCCCCTGCATTTATGATATAGCAATTCAGGCTAGAGGTGACTGTACTTCTGCAGTTGATAAAGCTCATCCTACAGATACATCTTTGGCGGTATCAATAAAGGATTTTGTGGGGAAGCATTTTAAGCACCTTGCCTTGCAGGATTCTGTAAATGAGGATCACTGACTGGCCCATAAGAGTCGAATGAGCCTCTGGTAAAGAAATCTCTGGAGCTCAGGTTTAATACATCCTCGACTTTCCTCCTCTCCTTGACTCTTCCGTCCCACTGAGTTGAGCTTTGCGTGCTCCAGAGACGATCTGAGGCAGCAGATAGTGGAGAGGGGAATTCCCAAAGTAGGAAGGAATAAAGCACTGGTCAGGTGAGGAGTGTGCTGTCAGGTATTTCAGATATGACCAGCCAGATATCTCATGATGGCTACTTCAGCAGCTAATGTTGATTCTCTACTGGCAGGCCCCTCCCGATGCTGGATGTTCTTCTATTAATGTAAACAGCTTTACATGGTTTGCTTGAAGCCTCCCTTGTTGCAAATGAGTCATTGAAAATGGTGGCCCGACTGTTAAAGGAGATACTCTGTGAATTAAGAGCAATACATTATTGTTGTCTCCGAAGCTGGAGGAAATGAGATGCCTCCGGCACTAAGAGGGGAGGAGGAAGTTCCGACAGTATATCCATCTGGAAGGCTGATGCTGGTGAGGAGACAAAATTACGGTTGGGGTATGGGTTAGCAGTTGGGGCAACAAAAAGGAAGGAAATTGGGTCTTAAGTTACCCCCCACAGAAGCAGAGGTTAGCCAAAGTTTCTAATGTCTATATAAATCATGATGAATCCTGGAAGGAGATGTGAGAGGTGCTCCAGAGGGACCTGGTGGGTCCGACAGAATTGCCAGGGCCCCTGTTCCCCTGGTTCTCCTTTTAGGGGACTTCAACCTCCGCCTGGCCCCAGGTAAGGTAGACGTGGGAGCCTCAAAGATGTTAGATTCCTATGGTATCCCAAACACATGCTTCCCAGGGTGTGTTTAATCTAAGTTAGAGGGGAAATGTACGCTAATTCTTGTGGAGTTAGGGTTGGTCTGTTTAAATGGGCGTTTTAAGGGGGATTCACCGGCAGCCCAAATGTATCTGCATGGGAACCAGCACTGCCCAATAGACTATATGTTTATACAGGCATGTTTTTTTACGTCTGTTAAGGATTTGAGGTGCTAGGAATCAGGGGCAGTGATCATAGGGGTTTGAAAATGGTAATTGCCACAGAATTATTAGTAAGGGAGTGGGTGATCCCGATGGAAGTTGCCTTCACAAAATTTCTAACAACAAGAACAGATGAAAGGTACATGACCCAACTGACGGAGTATCAAATTCTCAGCAAGCTGGATTTTAGGAAGGTTGACAGTCTTGGAATGGTATTTTAAGACCATTTCTGAGATAGTTAAGCATTTGATACCAATAGTAAGGCTATGCAATAAAGCAGCAAGAGAGGAAAAGTCTAGCTGGTCCTCAAAGCAGCTATGGTTTGATATGGAGTGCTTGCAGGTTAGAAAGGAGTTAAGGAAAGAAGGAAGGGCCAGGCGTCCTAGGGACCCTATGATTTCTCTTGAAAGATAGAATTATAAAAAAAGGGCGTACAAGACCCTGGTTAGGGTTAAGAAGCAGGCCTATTATCAATCTAATTGGGACTTCATGATTAGCACCCTACAGGGTAAGGACATGAGTAAAGTTTGGAAGTTAGCAAGAATGGATGGAGTAATGTGACACCACCAGTAAGATGCATGTTTCCAGAAACAGTTTGGGTGAACTTCTTAAGCTATATTTACAAGCCCAGAGAGGAAATTGTGGGGAGAACTGCAAGAGGAGGCATTGGAGTCTTTCTTCATCCAATTGATGGTCAAGTTAATAACCTCTGTAAATCTGAATAAAGCAGCTAACCAGATAATCTTCCCGCAATTGTGATAAAGACTAACCCTCTGTGGTGGGCAACTTTCTTCTCCAATGTGTTTGTAGCCATAACTAAGTCTGGTATATTCCCGCTTAGTTGGAAGGCTGCAGTAATCTAACCGATCAATAAAAAAGGGGAGATGGGTGTACTTGGTAATTATCAGTCAATAGGCCTACAAGATGTGGGTGCAAAATTGCATTCCAAGGTCACCTTTATCCCTCTAAAGAATTGGATTGATTGCAATGAAATAATACCAATTAAACAAGGCGGACCCTCAACTATAGATCATTGTTTTAGTTTGGGGGCCTTGGATCAAAAGGTAGTAAAAACTACAGGGAGTTTATTCTGTTTCGTAGAATTGAGTTCAGCTTTTGATTTGGTAGATCCCAGTATTCTTTGGACTAAACTTTGACAGCAGGGTATTCCCCTATGTTTATTGGCAAATCTGCAGGAACTTCATTCACAAAATTGGGCCCAGGTGCAGCTTGACATGGATGGTGCCCTCTCAGAAAGAATATCTCTAGGCAACAGACAGGGTTGTGTTTTGGCCCACACGTTGTTTAAAATGCTGTTTTATACAGAATGGTATAAAACATCGTAATAATGCACTCGCACTTTCGTTGAATATGGCAGTTTTAGATGCTGCTTTTGCCATGGCAAGACTTTTAAGAATATGTATTGGTTAGAAATGTAGGAATCCTTAGGGAAGAATGATTTTATTGATGAAGTCTACCCAAGTATTTGTGGCCTAGGGATACGGACAGGGAAGGACAAAAGACTGAATCTGTATTAGAATGATTATTTTTAATGTTAATGTAAATTTAAATCGTCATGTATTTATGTTTAAAATACCAAACATTAATAAAACAAAACTGATTGATCGAAAGGTGTAATATAAATGTATTAGTCCATCCTGCACCTTTAGAATCTGACTGATGTTCTGTGCCCCACCCCAGGAACCCTGATGTGGCTTTAGATCACGGATAAAGTCTGTATGCAAGCCCTGTCACTCGACAATGTTATGCAATAAACAATAGACTACTACAATCTTGTACACAACTTCAGAGGTCAAGATATCTGAATCACGACTTAAGCATACAAAAAGTGCATTCAATAATGGCTCTTGCATGTGTGTGCTGATATGGAGCAAGAGAGAGTATATTAGGCATCACCTGCACTGACAAAATGTGGACTTTTCTTAAAAGTGTTCAATTCGAAATGTATTACAACGTGTGTTCACAGAACATGGTTTCAAAAAAGATAACAAATACAGGATGAATTTTTATGGACAATTTCCATTGTACAGTAACTGGGTTTACAATGTCCTCAATAGAAAATGAACCAGCATTTTTTTATTGCTGATTGTACTGCAACTTTGACCTTCCTCTGCCTCAAATTGTAAAGCGTTCTGATATCCTTCAGGATCATGTTCGTACTATATAAAACTTTATAAATAAATAAACAAAACTTTTGGTAATGATCTGTGATCATATCCTTGCATACGAATTACATCCCATTAGCCTATTGTTCAGAATCCTTGTCTATTAATTTTGCAATGATATCTCACTACAATACTCTTGTTGCAAAGCTTCACATCTTAAAAAAGTTCAAGCTTTCAGTCTGTCTTTTTATCTGGTAGGTAAATAATGACAGATAGGATCCCAAATCTAATGTCCTACATTGAGATCCCACTTAGTAATTAAGACCAGAGTTCCTTTAAGTCGAGTACTGTGTTTTGTAAAGATTTGTGCTATCGTCGCTGAAGTGGGTCATCTTGGTAATGAGAAAAAATGAAGCATTCTAGTTAAATGATTCTTAACAACCAGAATTAGAGAGCAGTTTTGACTTTATTGTAATTTTGCATGGCATGCCAAAGTTTCAGTGATTCAGGTAACGGTCTCCAAAAAACTCACAGTTTCAATACAGAGCACAGAAAGAACATGTGAAAACCCACTGCTTCTTATAAGCAAATTGATATGGTCACCAAAATTACTTCTTAACTACTGCTAACGTTTTAGCTTACCCAGAATCCCCAGTGTTTTTTGTGTCATAAAGCAAACTCGTAGCTAGCAGTGTGAGCGGAACTGATTGCAAGTAAATGGGGGCAAATTAACAAGCCCCTTGTGCCACCCGTACGTCACTTTTCCCATGTTAAAAATGACACAAAAGTGGTGCAAGGCACTTGTAAATAAGCCCCATAGTCTTTCCTTGATACAGTAACCCATGCGAGAATTTCGGGTAAGAGGGTTACATGGAAGCAGGACGTTCTGGGTCCCAAATATAACAACTTAGGTCTTTCGCCTTCGCTTTCCTGGGGCCACTCATAATATGAACGCTTAACTTAGGAATTAAGTACTGTTAGGGTTTGTGCACAGCAAAGAGCATGTCCCCTCTCATTGCACTAGTGGTCTTAGTAATAGCTCTCTTTTAAACATACTATTGAAAGCCTTTCTTGTTATCTCAGCCCCCTCCCTAGGCTTCTGTGTATGTTGCTTAATGTATTCACAAGTTTGGATTTTTCTGTTTGATTGCACATTGGACCTTGCATTTACCAAGGCTTATTTAGAAAACCCCTCCCTAGGCCATGTGTTACTTCAACTCATTTGCTTAATAACTGAGGCTCTGCACCCCTTTCTAGAACATGGGCAGCAGGTGTTAATTCTACTCATTAGCATAATAACAGAAGCTCTGCACACCGGCATGTGAGAACCACACCCAGTTCTTTGAACCACACCCAGCTCTTCGAACCACATCGAGTCCTGTCTATCAAAGACAGCCCCTGAGCCTCATTCAGTGCTTGTGCTCGTCTGCCTCCTGCTTACCTGAGGACATATCCTTCGGTGCTGGCATTCCTGCTCTCTCCTGACCTTCATTGGCTTCAACGGGCGTGACTGCTGGCTCTTCCTTTTTCCGGTTTCCGGCTCCTTCCTGCCTCAGTCCCTCTTCTTCCCACTGTAATCAACCTGCAAAAGAGAAAGAGGACAAGGTTAGACTGATCAGTTTCCCTTTCCAGCCACAAGTAAGTGCAAAACCTTTTATTACCTGAAAGAACTTTGACGGCGATTTCTGGATTCATGTATAGACAATTTGGAACAAGATAGCTCCCACGAACTTGTGGAAGAATACTTTGTGGAACTTAGTGAAATAAACATTGTTTTACTTGGAACTTTTGAAAATCGAACAGAGGAAATCATTGGCAGCAAGGCCAACAGTAAAGCAAGGACTTGAACTAATTACCTGCGTTACCTTGATGTAAAAGTACAGTAATTGTTTTATAAAAGTCTGGAAATGTGTGAAAAGTGAGTTTACAATTAAGAACTTCGGCTTTAGTTAAATTAAGGTGAATGTTAGATGTTGATAACTCTGATAATGATATTCGTTTGATTTTTATAGGAATATAGGAATTTTACAGTAATAGAAAACACATCCCAGAACAGTAACACATACCAAACCTGGAAGCTAAAGACCAGGATCCAAGAGGTACTTGTAGAAGGGAATTTCTAATAGATTAAGGGTTAGTCAGGAACACATGTAGGGATAGGTTGCACTTATCTGTTCTTTGTTTATATTCCAATAGGCACCCGTTTCTACCGAAATCAGAGAGGGCCGCAGCTTGTAACGGCACTTCAAAAGTGGAAACGCAAGAACGGTGTTGTCTCTCTTTTTTTTTATTTTATCCACTTCCCCCCTTCCCTTGAGCTTCTGGTTCTTAGTGCACTGTTTACACTAGTGTGCTGGAACAAGCGGTTTCAGGGTGGGGTCGGACTGTCTTCAACCTCCATCAGAACTGAACAGAAACTCAGGTGAGCTGGGCTTTGACAAGTACACCTTTTTAGCATTTAACTAGGAGGGTATCAAGGCTCAAGTGAGTTTCTGTGGGCTAGAGACTCAACTCAGCAAAGCAACACACATTTATAAATTGTTTGTCCAGTCAGTGCTTTTTCTTATGAAAAGTACTTGCTTACACACTACTAAATACAGTGCACAAATGAAACAAATATTTGCAAAATGTCTGGTTGAAATACCAACATTGACACCCAAAACATGGTCTTCCAACCCATAGCGGGTGCACAGCATGCAAATTCCATACAGGTCATGTAACCTCTAAACATGCTCTGGACTCAGTTTTGGATGGAGTATATTAATTGACTGCTCTTGATCTGTTAATGAAGAGCTCAGGTACCAGCCTTCCGCCCCCCAGCCCCGGGTAGCCTACCCCGGGGACTCTCAGCAGTAGCTCTTCATGCTTTCGGAAATGGTCCACAGATGTTCAATTGTACCCACTTCTCTAAAGTTCCTAGCAAGTCCACCCTCTACACCGCCTCCGGAGGAGTAGTGAGGACAGTGCCACTGGCCCTGGAGAGACAGTCCAAAGAGTCCCAGGAAAACCAGTCATAAGGATACTGTTATATGCCAGGCCTGTCTCCTATGACCCAATGTACATATTATTATCCCCCAAAAATATGTTTATTGTGTGATTAATTAACCCCTTGTATGCCCATGACGAGTTGGACTCGTCTTGGAGCACAGTCGCGCCGTGCCCATGACGAGTCCAGCTCGTCATGAGGCATACCCTAGGGAATCCCTCTGGTGCGGGCACCAGAGGGATACCCTTTCTGCACAAATAGCCTCGGGAGCTGGGGAGAGCTTCCCCAGCACCCGAGGCCCCCCCCCCTTTCACTGTAATGATGATCGGCGCGCACGTCGCGCCGACGCCATTACAGTGAAAGTGAAACTGAAATGAGCCAAGAGGCTCATTTCAGGTTTCCCTTTGTACGTGCTCAGGGGGCTATCTCAGCCCCCTGAGCATGTAGAAAGACGGGAGAGGTATCGTTGGAAAGGGGAGAATCTCCCCTTTCCAATGGTACCCCTCCCCAGTGGATCCCTGCTTGGGGATCGCCACAGGAGGGCGATCCCCAAGCAGGGATCCACCCACTAGACACCAGGGAGGGGGGAGCGGCCCCTTGGGCAAGGGCCTTTGCTCCCCCCTGTGTAATTTTGAGAATTTTAGACTTTTTGCCCCCCCTGGGGGGCAGATGGGGGCATTAGCCTCCAATCTGCCCCCCGGGGGGGGGGGGTAAAAAGCCCACTAGACACCAGGGAAGTTGCGTAAAAAAAAAATAGGGGTGGGGGCTGTCCAAAACGGGCAGGCCCATGCCCCCCCCCAATTACTACAGTCTTTCTGCCCCCCCGGGGGGCAGATGGGGCATTGGCCCCTAATCTGCCCCTCCGGGGGGGGGGGCAGAAAGCCCACTAAACACCAGGGATTAGTTTTTAGTTTTATTTTTAGGGTGGGGGCTGCCCGCAACGGGCAAGCCAATGCCCCTACCCACCACCATTACAGCCGTTCTGCCCCCCCGGGGGGCAGATGGGGCATCGGCCCCCAATCTGCCCCACCGGGGGGGGCAAAAAGCCCACTAGACACCAGGGAATTGTAAAAAAAAATAAAAAATAGGGGTGGGGGCTGCCCAAAACGGGCAGGCCCATGCCCCCACCCGCCCCCAATTACTACAGTCTTTCTGCCCCCCCCCGGGGGGCAGATGGGGCATTGGCCCCTAATCTGCCCCTTCGGCAATTTGTTTTGGGCCCTTGCCTGTCGCGGGTACTTGGGCCTCCCACACGAATGAGGCACCGTTTTTATCGGGAGACCCGGGGGAACGCTGGGTGGTAGGAAATTTGTGTCAGCGCGGTGAAGCCACAACTTTCCCACACAAAAATGTGTGAAAAAGGTGATTTTTTCAGCTAAATTTGAGGTTTGCAGGGCATTCTGGGTAAGGAAACGTTGGGGGATCCATGCAAGCCATACCTCCCTGGAATCCCCCGGGTGTCTAGTCTTCAGAAATGTGTGGGTTTGGTAGGTTCCCCTAGGTGGCGCTGAGCACCGGGCCAAAAACCCAGGTGACCCCCCTTGCAAAACCAGGTCGTTTTGAGGGAGGCAATTTTCATGTCGCCTCAATACGTTTTGGGGCCTTGCCTGTCGCGGGTACTTGGGCCTCCCACACGAGTGAGGCACCGTTTTTATCGGGAGACCCGGGGGAACGCTGGGTGGTAGGAAATTTGTGTCAGCCCGGTGATGCCTCAACTTTCCCACACAAAAACGTGTGAAAAAGGTGATGTTTTCAGCTAAATTTGAGGTTTGCAGGGCATTCTGGGTAAGGAAACGTTGGGGGATCCACGCAAGCCATACCTCCCTGGAATCCCCGGGTGTCTAGTTTTCAGAAATGTGTGGGTTTGGTAGGTTCCCGTAGGTGGCCGCTGAGCACCGGGCCAAAAACCCAGGTGACCCCCCTTGTAAAACCAGGTCGTTTTGAGGTAGGCAATTTTCATGTCGCCTCAATATGTTTTGGGCCCTTGTCTGTCGCGGGTACTTGGGCCTCCCACACAAGTGAGGCACCGTTTTTATCGGGAGACCCGGGGGAACGCTGGGTGGTAGGAAATTTGTGTCAGCCCGGTGATGCCTCAACTTTCCCACACAAAAATGTGTGAAAAAGGTGATTTTTTCAGCTAAATTTGAGGTTTGCAGGGCATTCTGGGTAAGGAAACGTTGGGGGATCCACGCAAGCCATACCTCCCTGGAATCCCCCGGGTGTCTAGTTTTCAGAAATGTGTGGGTTTGGTAGGTTCCCCTAGGTGGCCGCCGAGCACCGGGCCAAAAACCCAGGTGACCCCCTTTGCAAAACCAGGTCGTTTTGAGGTAGGCAATTTTTATGTCGCCTCAATACGTTTTGGGGCCTTGCCTGTCGCGGGTACTTGGGCCTCCCACACGAGTGAGGCACCGTTTTTATCGAGAGACCCGGGGGAACGCTGGGTGGTAGGAAATTTGTGTCAGCCCGGTGATGCCACAACTTTCCCACACAAAAATGTGTGAAAAAGGTGATTTGTTCAGCTAAAATTGAGGTTTGCAGGGGATTCTGGGTAAGGAAACGTTGGGGGATCCACGCAAGCCATGCCTCCCTGGAAGCACACAGGTGCCTAGTTTTAAAAAATATATAGGTTTTCTAGGTTTCCCAAGGTGCCCGCAGAGCTAGGGCTCCAAAACTACAGCTAGACATTTTGCCAAAAAAGGGTCATTTTTCACTGCGAAATTGAGGTGTGACCACGTTGCGTTTTGCGCCGTTTCCTGTCGCGGGCACTAGGCCGACCCACACAAGTGAGGTACCGTTTTTCTCGTAAGACTTTGGGGAATGCGGGGTGGGTGGAAATTTGTGGATCCACGCAGATTCCGGAACTTTCCACCACAGAAATGTGTGGAAAATGTGTTTTTTTTGTCAATTTTTTAAGTTTGCAAGGGATTCTGGGTAACATACCCTGGTGGGAGGCAGTCAAGTCACCCCATCCTGGATTCCCCTGGGTGTCTAGTTTTCAAAAGTGTATAGGTTTGCTAGGTTTCCCAAGGTGCCCGCAGAGCTAGGGTTCAAAAATTACAGCTAGACATTTTGCCAAAAAAAGGTCATTTTTCACTGCGAAATTGAGGTGTGACCACGTTGCGTTTTGCGCCGTTTCCTGTCGCGGGCACTAGGCCGGCCCACACAAGTGAGGTACCGCTTTTCTCGTAAGACTTTGGGGGACGCAAGGTGGGTGGAAATTTGTGGATCCACGCAGATTCCGGAACTTTCCACCACAGAAATGTGTGGAAAATGTGTTTTTTTTGACAATTTTTTAGGTTTGCAAGGGATTCTGGGTAACAGACCCTGGTGGGAGCATTCAGTCTTTCCTGTCTAGTTTTCAAAAATGTATAGGTTTGCTAGGTTTCCCAAGGTGCCTGCAGAGCTAGGGTTCAAAAACTAGAGCTAGGCACTTTGCCAAAAAAGGGTAAATTTTCACTGCGATATTGAGTTGTGACCACATTGCGTTTTGCGCCGTTTCCTGTCGCGGGCACTATGCCTACCCACACAAGTGAGGTACCATTTTTATCGGGAGACTTAGGGTAATTCAGTTTTGTAAAGGAACTGTTATTATCTATTGACTTTCGATGCATTTCTGCCTTCCAAATGAAAGATATTGTGTAAAAAAGAAGTCATTCTAAAAAATGACTGATAATTCTCATGCTAGTATGAGTATTCCCAATTTCAGAAATGTGCAAATATCTACTGTTTCTAAACTTTATATTTTGTTCCCATTTCAGAAATACATAGGTGTCTTTCATACCGATTTTTCCATGTACACATTTTTACAGAATAATTACTATAAACCCGGTACATAATAAAAAACCATTGCAAGTTGCTGCTCAGTTTTTGGCTCTGGGTTCGTCGGGTTCTTGGTGAACCTACAAGTCCTATATAACCCCACAACCATGAATGTTCAGCGGATGTAATGGTATATTGCTTTCAAAGAGTTGTCATAATTAGAAGAAGTTACAGGTGAAAACGTTGACACAAAAGCCTTTTTTTTCAACTAATTTTCAATTTATCCTATATTTAACTGTTAGTTTCTATAAAAAAACCTTGATGGATCTACACAAATGACCCCTTGCTGAATTCAGAATTTTGTCTTCTTCTCGAAACTGTATAGCTTTCCAGGATCCATTATTGCTTTTGTACCCATTTCTGCCATTAACTGGAAGTAGGTCAAAAGCACAAAAAATAGCAAAATTAGGTTATGTCCCAGAAAAATGCCAAAACTGTGTAAAAAATGTTGGGTTTCTGACAAAAGTCTGGTATCCCCGAAAAGCTGGGAAAATGGTGATTTCAACCCCACAAACCCTTTTTTGATAACATTTGCAGGGAAAAACCCAGATGCTTTCATTTGCAGCCCGTTTTTCCAATTTTTCAGAAAAAACCAAAATTTTGCTGTATTTTGGCTCATTTCTGTGACCCCTCTAGGAGAATCCACAAACCTTGAGTACCTTCAGAATCTCCATGATGTTGGAAGAAAAGGATGCAAATTTGGCGTGGATACCTTATGTGGTCAAAAAGTTACAGGGGCCTCAGCACGCACTACCCCAAATAGCCAAAAAAGGGCGTGGCACAGGAGGGGAAAAGGCCTGGCAGCGAAGGGGTTAAAATTGTTTACAATGTTTTTGTTAATCGAAAAGCAGTATATTAAATTGCAACAGGACTGACAATAGCTAAAATATAACGGCAACATTTATTTCAACCTTATAATGCTGTAAAATCATTTAAATAATAATAATACTATATTGTTTAGGTACTAAAAACCTTTACAATTTAAAATATTGCATAAATTCTTAAAAACAACAAGAGTTCAAGCATGTTACTGCGGCAATATTGTGTCACATTAGTCGATTGCTGTAGATAGCTGAATTTCCTTGTTTTGATCAGCAGTGCCCTAATAAAAGTGCAAGTGTCGGCGGGTGACATTTGAAAGTAGTGAAGCGTAAAATGATTTTCATACTGCACCGTAGCGAGCGAGCGTAGCAAGCGAGCCTGAACAACCTATCGGGGTTCGGGGGGGTTTGAAAAAAGAGTGGAGAATTGGTGCATTTTCAAGCAAATTTGAGAAAGGAGGATGGTTAATAAAGCAATTGTGAAAGTGCAGGTATAACATTAATGAAGAGATGTCATATAACATAGGGAGCTGCTTATTCAGTATAACCACAGAGCTTCATAACAGACTTAGAGATACAATGCATTTCTGAGTACCTCACAGATGTTTTTTATTTAACAAACCACTAAACAGGTTGCAAACTTGCAGCATTCAACATTGTTCACTTTTTGTAGTTAAAATCAGCACGTCTGTCTTTAAGAGCAGCAAACTTTTCAATAACTTGAACGTTAAAGTCTGGGATTCCTTTAACTAGGTTGCTCTCTACAGAGAGCATTGCTAAAGCATTCAGTCTTTCCTGAATCATTGTGTTCATCAAGAATGTCTTAATTCTGTTTAATGTGGAAAAACATTGTTCCAACTCTGCAGTTGTCATAGGAGTGGTAATGACAATTTTTAGTAAAGCCACTGTCTCTCTGTGTGACTTTTCCATATTAAGCTTCTGTATTAAAGCCAGCAAAGAAATGGCACCAGTGGCCTTCCGGTATACACTCATTCCGTACAGTACAGTCAACTCAGTTTTCAGGTCCTCTTTGTTGAGCATAGGATAAGCTTCCACAGCATCATTCAGAGCTTTCTCGGGAAGGAAAGAAAAACGTTCTTGTGCATGCACAATTATAATGTCACATATCTCCTTTGCAATTCGGACCAGACTGATGATGTTTTTCCTGCGGTTTGAAAAAGTTGAATCCTCTGGCAGTTTGCTGCCTAAATTGTCAACCCCATCTCTCACTTTGCTCATGTTGGTGACAAACATAGTGGTATCTCTTTGCACAGAGACAGTATGGCTCGTGCTTGTAACTGGTAGTATAACATGTCGACCAAATATATTATTTCTTGAAATAAAAACAGAAAGAACTGAAACTTTCTGTCTTGTAGTGTTCTAGCAAAGCCACAGGCTTCATTCTGACTTTTGTAATCAAAGGCATCATTGGCTTCTAAGGCGTCAAACATTTCTCAAGGTCCTCCCTATGTTTATATATTAGTTTGACTGTACGTATGTTAAAGTTCCAACGAGTTGAGGATCCCCTTTTGTCCACAATCTCCTGAAAGTGCTTCCGTTATTTTGGGGGAATGTGAGAAGAATGCTGCCATGCCTCCTACATCCTGAAAGAAAATTTGTGTCTCGGAGATCCTTGATACTGCCTGTTGCATAATAAGATTAAGTTGGTGGGTGTAACAGTGCACATAATGAGCATTAGGGTACACATCTCTAATTCTTTTCTGTACTCCACCAAGGCTTCCACTCATTACAGACGCACCATCATAGCTTTGTGCGATACGTTTTTTTTTTTGAGGCAGCTCCGTAAAAATGAAGTTCAATTCATGCAGTATAGCTGAAGTAATGATTTCTGCACTAGAGTCTCTTAAATATGTGAAACCATAGAACCTCTCCACAACTTTCCTATCATTGTCAAGGTACCGAAAGACTAATACGGACTGTGTTTTTATGGCCACATAAGTGGTGTCATCAGCGTGAATAGCCACAAAGTCTGTGTTTTGAACCTCTTGGACAATATGGCTTCTCAATATTTGCAGCATACACTCAAGGAGTTCATTTTGTATTGTTTTATAGGTGCCCTTAAAGACTGTAGCACTTGCTAAATGTGCTTCCATGTCATGGCCTATGCTTGCTATTAAATCCACAAGGCCTCTGAATATTCCAGGATTTGAGGAACCTTCCGATTCATCATGGCCTCGCAATGCCAGTTCGAAAGCACCAGAGAAACTAATACAATCAATTATTTTTGATAGTATGTGTCTATTCCCATCAACTGTTTCAATGTGTTTCTGCATTGTTTTCCGGTATGCGTCGTTTATCAGTGTGTCTTCCAACATTCCCAGTCTCGTCAGGTTTTCCATATGAATTCTTTTGTGTGCATGCTTCTTGATTTTGTCAGACAGATGCTTCAAGTCTATTACTCCTTGTTTTTTCCAAGGCAATTCACCACCAAACAGCATGCAGGGGAAGCAGAACAGAGAATGTTTTGACGCGCACCCTGTAAGCCAATCAACTTTTGTGTACCAGGTGTATGAGAATGTACGTTTGTAAGTCTTCCCTCTGTCCTGGGTAATTTGTAGTAGTTTCAGGTCAGGCCGATCAGGTCCTAATTGCTTTATATGTAGTTTCTCTTCACGTGTCCGTCCAAAGAATGACCTTGCAAGTAGCTGTTCTACTATATTCATGATGATGCTGGCCTTACCAATATAAAAGAAGCCTGCCAATAATCAAAGTGCAATGTATAAGGTTTGGTGCAATTATATAAAACTTCAGTATAAATACATATATCTTGTGCAGTATCGCAATAGAGCTCCAACAGCTCTCCTCTTCACAACATGACTGCTAAAAATACATCCTTACTGCCTGCTCCCTCTGTGTGCCATACTGGTTGCTGAAGGCACTGAAACAGACACTGCTTGAAGTTGAGGGCCTTTAACAAGGCAAGGGATAGATAGTGCCTTTAGCAACCGTTATTGCCCAAAGCACAGGGCTAAGGCTATTAGTAAATTCAATCCACTGAGGGTACAATGTTCAAAATGTGCACCCACCCCAACCACCATGTAGAGCGACCACATACATAGCCCTAACTCAAATGTAAAAAAATATAGCATCAGTTTCCTTACCTTTAACACTGGTGTTTTCTGGGTTGTAGCCGGGGTGAAAGAGCAGCAAAGGAGGTTGGGGTCTCTTGTTCTTCACCCAGAAATGGGGCAGAAATTAGGTGATACTGTTGTCAGGCTTTACCAGGTGCTGAAAATAAAAATATAACAATTTAGTCAACCAAATACAGACGTCCCTCTCACAGATGAGACAGCCCCCATCAGCCTTCACATGGGCAGAGCACATCAGAGATTACACCGAGCCAGGCCCAAATCCAATCAGGCTTCCACACGAGGCTGCATCTAATCCAATATTTACACGAGGGGCTGTTGGAATGTCAATGTTGGGTTCGGGTGAAATCAGATGTTGACGTTGGCGTAGACCACAGCCCCTGTTTGCACTTGAACTTATTACGTCAGACTAAAGGCCTACTCCGGGCCTGGGCACAGATAAAGGCTTGCCCTGGGCCAGTGGGAAATACAGTAAGCATGTTCTTAAGCATTAGCGAAAATAAAACAAAAGCTGAAACGCCCCAAAACCAAGACGTAAACCCCAAGACGAATGAACCGAATAAAAACATTTGTTTAGCTAGTGTTTCTGTCTTATCAGTTCTCAAAATACAATGTTACGTATTCCTATAAATAGTCTACCTTCCAAATTGAGTACCATAAACAGCATTATCTATCATGCCCTGCCATTAAAAATGTTTTTCATACACTTGAGAGCCCTTTTAACTTTCAACTGTAGTGATAAAAATATGTTTGGTAACATTTGCAGCTTTTATTTCAATTTTACCAGAACCATGTAGGGGCCTTGGGTCACAGAAGGACTAGTGCCTTATGTGTGTTTCAAACAGCATTGTGGAAGATTTTGCAAGTGGAAAGCAAACCCCCAGCGGAAGCCTGCCTCAAGGATACAGGTGCAACCACAAACATATGCTTAAGGCAAATGAAATCCCACAATGGCATAATGCAACTCTTTCATTATATCACCTCACCTACTCTATGTTTAAAGGCACATTGGATAGTTAGCGATGATCCCTATGTGAACAGCTACTTTTGGGCGTAGGTTCAGTTTTTGAGGAGCTTGCTAAATGGTGGCCAGAGCTGTGGTTATTTTATCTACACAACCAGTTCACATTGATGCTGTGAGCTGTTTCAGAAATATTGTTGGGGAAAGTTGGAACTCTACAAGTGTAGCTTCACTCCTATGATTTACGTAGATTTTAAACTTTTGGGATACTCCAATACATTGCTATGCTTACATATGAACATTTTCTCTGGTCATTGATTGCCATGCATCCACGCCCCGATACTTACTCCCGAGGATTGTTTGCAGGTGTACGCTTGTTAGTGAAATGTACATTATCAGTACACCAATCTTTTTTACACTAAGGAAGTGTGTTTTACTGATAAAGAAATCATTTTCCACAACTGCCCCATCAAATTTGTCAGTACGTGGATGTTTACAGCCAGTTTGCTTTGCACACGATGGCCGGGTCAGATGACCCCTAGTCAAAAAGGAAGATCATCTTGGACTCATTCTGAAGTCATTCGATGACTTCAGCCAGGCTATTCCTGCAATTAACTGGAGAAGTCATCCGAAGCCATCCTGAAGTATGCCTACAGGGCAGATTATTTATATGAGATGACTCCTCGAGTCATAAGAGAAACTACTCCAGGATTAGTTCCAGATTACTTCAGTGGAAAAGATGTGATGATCTTGTACTACTGCAGGATGATCCCATGATGATTACAGGATTAGGGTGGATTACTTCAGGATGTGTTCCTGATTACTTCAGTTGGAAAACATGTGGTGATCTTGTACTACTCCAGAATGATCCCATGATGATTTCAGGATTAGGGTGGATTACTCCCTGATGATCCTTTGAGCATTTCAGGATGGAGCTGTATTATTACAGAATCATCTTGTGATGACTTCAGAATGAGGCTGCATTACTCAAGGATGATCCAAGGATAACTTTAGAATGGGACTGGGACCGTACTAGTCGACTAATTCATGATGGGGATGTATTACCGTAGGATGGGTTCTGGTTGTATTACTTCATGGCGGTTTCAATATGCAGATGTATTATTCTAGGATGATCTCGAGTAGTAATACTTGATTGACATGCACAGGATGTTAAGAAATTCACAGTTGTATTAGTTTGTTAGCAGAGCAAATAATTGTTACAAAAATACAAGCATTGGCAAAGCCAACAGGTCTTGCCTTTATGACCATGTGGCTTGCCAATGCCTTCTGCCGAAGATCTGCAGTATCAGTTAAAATAAACAAGCCTTGGCAAAGCCAAACGGTCTGGCCTTTGCAAGAACAGAGTGGCATTGAGTGTTGCGTAGAGTAGATTGCTGTAGAGTGGATTGGCATTAAGTGGAGTAGTGTAGGAGAGTGGAATGGCAGAGGGGAAAAAAGTGTTGTAGAATCGAGTGTCAGAGTGGATTGGCGTGGAGTTGTGTGTTATAGAATAGAGTGGACTAAGGTGACATGGAGGGGGTTACATAGAGCATTGTTGAGTAGTGTTGAAGAGTGGCATAGCATGGAGTAGTGTTGTAGAGTGGAGTGGCATAGAGTTGGGTAGAGTTTAATGGAGTAGAGCATCACAGAGTGGAGTATCGTAGCTTATAGTGTCGTAAAGTGCAGTAGCCTAGATTGAAGCTGTGTAAAACACAGTGGTGCAGAGTAGACTGGCGTAGAGTGCACTGGTTGATTAGAGTGGTGTAGAGTGCATTGGCGCAGAGTAGAGTGACGTAGAGTGCAGAGTAGATTGCAGTGGTGTAAAGTAGATTGTTTCAGAGAAGAGTGGCATAGAGTGGAGTGGTGCAGGGTAGATTGCAGAGGTGTAGAGCAGAGTGGAGCAGAGTGCAGTGACAGTAGTCTAGAGTGCAATGGTACAGAATAGATTAGAGTGGCGTGGAGCAATGCAGATTGCAGTGGTGCAGAGTGCAGTGACTTAAACTGCAGTGGTGAAGAGAAGAGTGGCATAGAGTTCAGTGGCAGAGAATGCAGTCTTGTAGAGCTGTGTGTCAGAGTGCCGCGGCGCAGGGTAAAATAGTGGTGCAGCATAGAGTGTTGAAGCTTAGAGGGCAGTGGCATAGAGTACAGTGGTAGAGAGTGCAGTGTTGCAGAGTAGAATGTCGTAGAGTGAAGTGGTATATGGTAGAGTGGCGTAGAATACATTGGCATGGAGTCTAGGGGCATTGAGAGCAGTGGTAGCAGAGTGGTGGTGTCAGAGTAGTGGTGTCAAGTGGTGACACAGAGTGGTGTTGTCGAGTGGAGTAGAGTGGCGAAGCGTAGAGTGTTGTGGAGTGGCAGAGAGTAGAGTGAGTTGGAGTGGCATAAAGTTGTAGAGCAAACTTAGTCTACCATCCTTCTGAGACTGGTAAATGGAGAAATATGAAAGAGTGCAATAGTAACAACTGTAAGATATAGCGCTTAAAAGAAGGAATATAAGAAATGATTTATACTTTGGTGATAGTAGACCTTTAATGCAGAAAAAATCACCAAAAGGGACCCTAACTTCACTGCAGAATCATTTGCAATGAGAACAGCGCCCTTGACACTAATAGGACTTCTTGCCACCAAATGTGATTTCAAGGCAAAGAGCCTACCTGACTCATAGCTTTATTTTAAGTCTGGTATTTTATATATATATATATATATATATATATATATATATATACATACAAGTTGCAACAATCACTCCATCAGGAAATGACACGAACTCCTCTTAGTGGCAAAATGGAATTTATTTTCAGTTCTCACTGCTGTTGGTCACACACACACATATATATACACATACACACGCATATATACACATGCATATACACAAACACACATATATATACACACACACTTATACACACATATATATATACACATACATACACACACACATCCACATACAATTACACACTGACACACATATCCACACACACACACACACACATATATACACGCACACATATATACACGCACATGCACACATATATACATGCACATTTACATATATACACACACACTTACATACACACACACACATTTAGAGATATACAACTTTGGCACCATTTGACAAATCTTCACAAACTTTTTCCAAAAAAGGTGCTCCGGTTATTCTTGTTGCACATGGAAAGTTTTGGGGGATTTGTAAAGCGGGGGATGAGAACAATGGGGTTGGAAAAAAGGGTGCGTTTGCAATGTTAATTCCCATAGGACCCTGTCAACACTACTACAGCCCAAACAACTGAATAGAATTACAGCAAAATTGGCAGAAAGGTAGATGTTGTTATGCAAATTGTGCTTTTTGTTGTTTTGTGCTAATAGCCATCTCCTCGAGGCTAATTTCAATAATATAGGGGGGCTATGAAGACCCCCAGTCTGGGAACCACTACCTCCCCGGCGCTTTTTATATTCGGCTTGGGGGGGCCTCAAGAACCCACTGAGGTCCCTGGACCACCACCTCTCCAGGGGCCAAACTCTAAAATAGGAGGGAGCCACGTGGACCCTCCTCCCGCACCATTCTTGGCACCAGGGACTGCCACCTCCCCAGGGCAGGCCTTAAAAGAAGAAGAAAGGGGGGGTGGCATTTTGTCCCCCCCCCGGAGCCTTATATGGCCTGGAACCACCACCCCCCAGGGCTTTCTCCTGCTATGTCCCGCCAAGGCATAGAAAAGAGTGCCCCGCTTTCAGCAAGCAAGAGCAGAAAATGCTCTTGCTTGCTGAAAGCGGAGCATGTCTGTTTACCTACCTGCTGTCAAGTGAGCAAGGAAACAGACACATTGCTTTGAGATCCAGGGAGCTGCAGTTTGGCAGCTCCCTTGGTCTCAAAGCAATGCCGGTCCCGGCAGGAAGTAGCGAGCCAGCAGGGACTACATGGGCTTTCAGGGTCCCCCCTTGATCCCCATGGTTGCCCTGGGTGGGACTAGGGCACCCAGTCTAGAAGTCAGGCCCCGGGCGATTGTTTCCCCGTGGAAAAAATCGGCCTTTGGAGGGGGCTGCGTGTCCCACCTCCTATGTAAAAATAAGAAAAAAATAAAAGGCAGGCTCCGGGGGAATAGGGCCTCCAGGGCCAAAATTGGCTCATAGAAGAGGACCCTGTGGCCCCCGTTCCTCCTTAAAATGTCTGACCTCTGGGATAGGGACCCCGGGGCCGAAGCCCCACTTCCCTTAGAAAATAAAACCTTGCAACTCGCCGGAGGCCCCACCCCCATTCTCCACCACTCTGCAAACACGCCTCCTGGCGCAAAGCTTGTTGGGGGTGATGACACCCGGCTTCCTATGGACCCTTAATAGCCAAGAGGACTTCATCCCCCTACCAGTAGCGAGACAGGAGGCATGTTTGCAGAGTGGTGGAGAAGGGGGCATGGCCTCTGACAACATCTCAGCAACCCTGCTGTATGGGACTTACTGGAGGGAACAGCAGGAGTTGTTGCCTCCCTAGGACATCTTTGGGGACCAACTACCCCTCCTGTTACCTCCACTAAGTCCCACACAGCAAGATTGCTTAGAGGTCTTCAAGGCCATGCCCCTTTTCTCCTTGCTCTTGGCGCACTACTGGTTGGGCAATGAAGTCCACTTTACTCCTGAGGGACCTGTGGAGGCCAAGAACCCCTCCTTGTACCTCCTGTAAGTCCTACACAGCGGGATTCCTGAGAGCTGGTTGGAGGCCCATCCTCCTTTCTCGACCACTCTGCAAACACCATTACTACTTAAAAAACTTTAGACATTCACTGAAAAACATAAAGGTTACCGGAGCGTTAATAGTTAGGAAAGGAAATTTGAAAAACTTTAGAAATTCACTGAAAAAAACAAAGGTCACAGGGCCGTTTTAGTTAGGCTCAGGTTTCACTTGTAGGAAAACCAGTGAACTTCAGCCGTTATAGTTAGCTGAGCTAACTATAATTAGTTAGCTCCCACAATGCACCACTTATGACCTCACATATTACATCACTCATGACATGGTCAGTGACATCACTCATGACATCATCCACAAAATCACTAATGCACCCACTCACACCCCCTTAATACCTTTCATGCACCCACTCCCACACGATAATTCACAAACCCATTTACAGACCCATACCCCTACTTACACACCCACTCACTAATTCATATATCTACATACACATCCACTCACCCACACAGCCATGCATACACCCACTCATTCACTAATACAGCCACTGATATATTCACTCATACACCCAGAGACTTTCTCGCCAAATGGCTAAATCAAAAGGATCATCGTCTAGTACTGCTTTTTCAAGCTGGTTTGGTGACTGCTTGGTTGCTTGGAGTGGCTGTTATGTCATAGGTTGGTGCTGCTCTGAGTTTTCGTGCGCATGGACTAAAACCTACACTAGTTGGTTACTAAGGGTGTTTGGGTTTGATGAGGTTTGGAACTCTGGGTAATTCACTAGCCTTCTTGTACTGTACATTGGAGTGACCTTTGACTGCGGTTGTTTTTTTGCTGATTGTGCTCTATCTTATTACAGGGAGCCCTCTCCTCAAAGGATAGATCATTGTTATTGCCTAGCTCATCGTCCTCTTGGGGTGCAGAGGTGGGCCCCTTGCAGTGCACTTTCAAAAAGTCTGTTACATTTACCTTTTTTTGCCTGCCATGGTGTTAGTTCCTGTAATACTTGATATACTTGTCGAGGTTTTCTTTAATGTCTGTGCCCGTTTGTGAAACCATGTTCTGAATTTTGTTGTTTTTGATCATCAAATCCTTGTGTTTTCCCTTTTCCTTCTTGAATCTTTCTTGTGTTTTTTGCTGATTTTGAGGTGCCTCCGACTTTTCCTGGCCTTTTAAATGCTTTTTTAATTGCTTGGTAATTGTGTTTTCAAAGCAAGTCTGGACTTCTGGGGTTGGTGCTAGCTGGTCAATTCTGAGGGCCATGAGGCGGGGAAGCTTTCGCAGGGAGCACAAGCTGCACCCAGGCCTGGCTGCTTCCGCGCCGGCCCCAGCCCAAACCCTTGGCGGCAGCTGCCTAAAGCTGTGTCACGACCGCAGCGTCTTTTTCTAACTTCTGCGTCCGGACTCTTGGTCAATCTCCCAGTCCACTGATCATTCAAGCTTTAGTTGCTGGTAGTTGTTGGTTGCATATGGAGCACAGCGCCGCCTCACCTTCCCCTCGCCTTCTCTTGCTAGATATGCAAGGCTTCTGGGTTGCTTCTTGGTTGCTGCTTTGTCAGCAGGGGGGAAGGGACATGAATGAGCTCTTACTTGCCTCTTTCTTGCCTTGATTTGATTGGGGACCTGGGACAAAGGTACCTGAGATCTGGAGTCTAGAATTTAATGTCTATGGTTGGGAGTGTCCCCCCTGCACTCTGGGGCGCTGCTTGGAAGGATGTATGTATCAAGGACTGCCTGCCTGTGCTGGAGCGGGTTATGCAAATTTTTGTATACCCACCCCATTTTGCATGTTGTTTTATTAATTAGATTAATTAATTAACTATAATCGAACTAATGGATTGGAGTGATGTGGAAAATATTTACCAACCTTACTAATGTATGAATAATACGTGGGATTTGCATCTGCATGGCTTAATTAATACGTGAACTAAATTTCATACGCATACTAATGATAGACAATTAGAATATTGCATGATATATGTCGCTTTTGTAATTGTGATTCTTGCTTTATTTCGTAAGTATAAACCGCATTGAGTGTTGCTTTTGGCTAGATAAATACACACACATATGGGTATTAGCGAGGGAATAACATTTAATTAGTCATTTCTATGTATTAATTACGGTTTTGTGTTTCTTTACTTAAGTTGACCATTTTGGCCTATCGAAAGATGGCTGCCTTTGGTGCCTAACCCAACTGCCAAAGCTGAACAAGGCTTGGGTGAAGTGCGCCTGCGCTGACAACAGATACACAGTGGCCAGGACCTGACCCCAGATGAACATGTACCTTTCAAAGACAGCCTGGGACGTCGTCCAAATATTCCGAACAAAGACTGTTGTGTGAACCGGAACTGACAAGGGTCATAACCCAAAAGACACTTTCGTGAGAACTTAAAAGGATGATCCCTGATTGTCCAATCAGCGAACTCAGATGCCCAAAACTTTGATACATTTGATATTGATTTTACTATAAATTATGGTAAAATAGAGAGGTAAGCGGCGGGTTCGTTTCTGGCCTTTCTCGATTTCCTGACGTTATGCTGACGGAGAGGACGGTGACACTGCAGGACAGCTGTTAGCCTGAATCTTTGACGGACTGAATAAATGCCCAAACTCCTGATGAACTGAACCTACTAAAATTGATGGGCATAGATTTGCGAGACTGCCAGATTTGACATAGAGGACGACTTTAGCCAGAATAGGTAAATATGAATAGCAACTTGATCAAATGAATGATTTAATTTGCAATATTAATATAAATTTGAATATCTTCAGAAATGAGTTGGGTTGTTTATTCATTGAAATGTGTTAATGAAAAGGTTAATTAGGGAATTAGAAATTCACTCAAACCAGCAACTAGCTGATCCGTCCCGTTATATGAGAGGAATACCAAAGGTGAATTTTAGGGCCTAATGAGTATCAGAAGGTTGTGTAGATTTGTTGCTCATTAGGGTAGAAGTGGTATCTTCACTCTCATTTCCAGCGCTTGGAAGGATAATCGCCTCCCACACGGACTGATGGTGAGTGAATGTTGGTGTTATGGGCCCCACCAGCGAATGTATGGATAGTGTGTGTATGTGAGATCTTTGGTCTGTGACGATAGGGAAGGATTTTGCACTCCGCGCTGGAGCAGTTTTTCTGGTAGCAAGATGATGGTTGTTATTGTTTTGGTTTAGTGACTATTGCTTGTACATTGCTTATTGATTTTGGTTATTGATTGGTATTGATTTATGTACTAACACTCTATGTTGAGTTGCGTTGAGTTATACGTTGTTTGCACGGCTTCTGGGATGTAGGAAGACGGAAGTTTGTAACGGTTCCGTAGAAGGGCAGAGGTAAGCGCTGCTCTCTGGAAACACGGAATTGTTGATGCCCTGTAGGTACACAGGGGAACGTGTGACAATTGAAGTTGCACGGCGCATTGTCTGAGTTCGATTCGGTAGCATCGTCGTGTGTTGCTATTAGAGATATTTACAGTGTGAGAGAAGTGTGTATGATAGCGAAGGTTATCTGTGAAGTTCTGGTCTTAGGTACCAGGGATCCAACTGGCATTCCGATAACGCTTATCACTGGAAAGGTAATAGGTACTCTCTGAGCTTGTTAGAAGGACAAAGGAAAGGTAAGCGCTGCTTTGTTAACGTATGTCATAATTCTGTAGTAGGACAGGCTGTTCGCTGTTCTCGGGAAAGACAGGATTCTGTGTGAATGTACTATACTTTCTTGTGTGAATGAGTGTAAATGTAAAGGCATTTGGGTTGATTGCGAAACTCTAGGTTTATTTCTCAGGAGCATTGGGTCTCCAACTATGTGTTATAAATGCTAGAGAAACAATGAGCTAATGCTTGTTAGAAGGGTGAAGTAGAGGGATGTGCTACTTTATCAACGGAAGTAATGATTCCGTGGTAGGGCAGAGGTAAGCGCTGCTCTCGGGAAAGACGGAATTCTCGTGAGAAAGGTCTTTTGCTGTTCTTTGGTTAGCGAAGCGGACAATGGAGATGTTTCTATGTTGTTACTAACAGAAGTGTAGAGATTGAAACAAAAACTTATTGAGCGGATTTGTAAAGGAGGGGTAGACAGGAGCAGGAGCTGCCGCAGCAGCTGCTGACGTCAGAACGACCGCGCTGGGATTGGACAATTGGTCAGAACTGTGAAACGCCCCGAATTGGTGCGTTAGTGTGCGCCGTGCTAGGATTGGAGGAAACAGGGTGACGTAGACGCTTCTTATTGGTGCGTTAGTGTGAGTCGCGCTAGGATTTGAGGACTGTGACAGTGACGTGGACGCTCTGAATTGGGGCGTTAGTGTGAAGTCGCGCTGTGATTGGATAGATTAGCGGTACAGTTGTCAAGAGGGACTAGCGTTGCGTGAAAGACAAGAAAATGTATTACGACCCACCAGAGAAAGAAAAGAAAACCTGGTTAGGGAGAATCAAGCAGTGGTTTAAGAAGGACAAACCAGTTAAGACTAGGGAAGGACAGTTACTTCCTCCACCGAAAACACCTGATTGCGAAATATGGGTATCATACTTGTATTTGGTTGGATAACTGGGTGAGATATAACAAGGATGACGGAGTATTAGCTTTTCCAGAGCATGGTTCATTTAATTTGGCTGTTTTAAGAAATTTGAGAGAAAAGATGATGAATTTGGAACCAAGGCCTAGACCGACACAGTTTGAGGCTTTGCAGGAATGGGAAGACGAAATGCATCAACGAGAAAGACAAAGAAGTGGTAGGGGATATAGGTACTGGTTTGGAAGACCATACGGACAGGAAACGCATAGCTATAGAATGAAAGGATTGCGAGATGCGAGTATGACTGAGGGTGTGTTCCCCGTAAGAACTGTAGGAGAGAATGAGGGACGAAAGTGTGTAGAAAACAGGCATAATGTGGAGTCAAGAGAATATGGAACGAATGAGTCTGAGGATGATGTTCTTGATGATGTGTTCTATAAAAATCCACCACTGTATCGACCAGAACCAGAAATGTTAACTCCAAGTGCCCCAATGAGAGAAACAATGCGAATTATAAAATCAGAACCAGAATCCCTAAGTTTAAGAAAAAACAGTGTTACCAGGGAAGTAGAAAAGAGATCGGAAGGAAGAACAGATGGAGAAAATTCTGCAGAATTAGCAAAAACAACCCTGGAATTAACTGAGAAAATACGAGAACTGACTAAGAATTTAGAAGCGGTAACTGTTCCAGTAACGATAGGTCCAGTAATGCCTATTTTTGACAAACAAAAGGACAGTGAGCACTGTTTGCCAGTCCCTTATAGAAATAATAATCCAGTAGAACAACCAAGAGTGAGTCAGAATGAGAATCCATGGAGGCAGACTATGAGTGTAATGGAACCAAATTTTACAAATAATCCATTTATAGATCAGAATTGTGCAGAAAGGCGTATGACAATGATAGAGACAGTGTCAGAAACACAAAAAGATTTTGGACACGGAAGTATAGAAAAACCAGTAGGACCATCAACAGACGAGTTAAGTGAATGGTTAAGAAGCTTGCAGAGGAAAGACAAGGAATCCCAATCAATTGATGTGGCCAAGTTACGAATGGTATTGGAAGAATTAATCGTAGGGACTATCCCGACAGAAGAATTAAAAACCTATCAGGATGAAGAACTATTATTCTTGGGCAAGAGTGTGACCTGGAGAGCATAAAATTTGCATGAAAGGTTAGAAGAAGTAGCAAATGAAATGGGTATTGATATTGAAAAGGTAAAAGCCTTACAGAAACCTTATCGAGTAGAATTCACTGAAAAGGATATTGAGAATATGAACACCACAGGACGAATAGGTCAAATTAAGGACATAATCATTTTGCTGAGAAAATGGGGAGACGTGGATAAATGGAGAAGCAGGTGGTATAGAAAACGAGGTGATGCCTCAGATAAGACATTTTCAGCCTTTCCTGTAAGAGAAAAGGAGAAGGTAGTGACAGAATGCCCTATGAGAGAGATTCCAGGAGGAGGATATGTACATGTCCCATGGACGAGATAGGATATTTTGTCTTTTACGAATGACTTCCCTCGACTACGCGAAAAGCCCGTCGAGTGGTACAGACAGGTAGACAGATTTGTGAAATTGTCAAAAGTACTATGGATTGATTTGAATAGTCTATTTGACATTATTGTACCAGCAGATCTATGGTCAGAGTGTAAGCTAATGATAAATTGGCCAACCAAG
This sequence comes from Triturus cristatus, assembly GCF_964204655.1. Lineage (NCBI taxonomy): Eukaryota > Metazoa > Chordata > Amphibia > Caudata > Salamandridae > Triturus > Triturus cristatus. The sequence continues at coordinate 276,538,947 of NC_140580.1, read as the reverse complement.
GAATATCCTAGGGATCCTAAAACAGGAGCATCAGACCCCGAGGTAATGAAGAAATATGAGCAGGTTATGGTATTTCTGAAAAATAAAGTACCCCCTAAAGAGACAGACTGGGTAAAAATTGATCGAACACACCAGGAAAGTAAAGAGTCAGTACATGCATATTACGAGAGGCTAATACAAGCTTTTAAGCAGTGTAGCGGAGATGAGAATCTGAGGGAAAAGGATTGGAACCATTTTGTATACAGATTTGTATATGGTTTACGACCAGAAATTGGTGAGATGATTAAACAGCATATGGTAGATTGGCAAAACAAGAAAATAGATGAAGTATTGAGACATGCTAAATACTTCAGTGATGAAATTGAAGCAAAACAGCGGAAGTTAAAGGAGAAGGCGATGTGGGCACAGGTAAAGGTAGCGGAGAGACAGGAAGCACAATTGGTGGAACAAGCAGGGACAAAGCCAAAATGTAATAATGGGAAGTACAAAGGGAACATTGAAGAAGCTAAAAAGAAATTTCCGTGTCATAATTGCGCCAGGATAGGGCATTGGAAATCCGAGTGTAAGTTTCCCCTGAGTACTAACAATGAAAATCCATCATTGAACCCACAGGTGCAGCATGAGGTGAGTGGTCAACTGCAGCAACAGCAGCAAGTTGTTCCCCCACAGAATCAGGTGCCAAACACGCCTTTTCCACAGAGCAGAAACACACAGAAGTATAGTAGTGAATCGGGATTCTACAATGAAGAACAGGTAAATATGCCGCCACGTGCTAGCGCTGTCTCGCAGTATTGACTGCAACGCGATGAGAGTGACGCAGAAGAGAGCTATTGACGGTGCCGAAGGGAAGAAGAAGAGTGCGTACTTGGCGCAACTCTAGAAGTTGACCAGACAGGACCTTTTGTAGATGGGAGGGTTAATGATGAAAATATTACTTTCCTAGTGGATACTGGTGCTACTCGATCAACTATTAGATCAGCTGATGTTAAGAATCTTCCTCTCTCGGATGAAACGATCCAAGTAGTTGGTGTGTCCAACAGACAGATTAAGACATATCTTACAGAACCAGTGAAAGTTAGCATAGGGAAATTTTCAGAAATGCACCGCTTTGTGGTGTGTGACACCAGTCCTGTGAATTTGTTAGGTAGGGACCTGTTGTGCAAAATGAATTGCACTATAATTTGTACTCCGGATGGAATAGCTTTTGAAACACCAGTTGATGATGTATTGTACAAGATGACCCTAGCTAACAGAGAAAGTGAAGTTACTGAAACATATGCTGTATTCAACCCTGATGAATTACCAAGGGAATTGAGAAAATCTGTAAAGGCAAAAGTTTTGGGATTTCACTGGAGAAGATGTAGGACTAATGAGAAATGTAGATCCAGTCAAAATAACTGTAAAAGAAGGAGTAACATATCCAAATGCTCCACAGTACAGATTGACACCTGAAATAATTGAAGGTGTAACTCCTGTGATAGAGAAAATGATCAGGCAAGGAATTTTGAGAGAAATAATGAGTAGTCCATGTAATTTACCGATAATGGGACTGAAAAAGCCTAATGGGAAATTTAGGATAGTGCAAGATTTGAGAAAGGTGAATAAAATTGTGGTATCATGTTGTCCCATTGTGCCAAATCCATCAGTGATTTTATATCAGATTCCCCATGATGCAGAATGGTACACGGTGATTGATCTGTGTCATGCTTTCTTTTCCATCCCATTGCATCACGACAGTCAGCAAAATTTTGCATTTCGGTTTGGTGAGCGTATTTTGGCATGGTGCCGAATCCCACAGGGGTATACAGAAAGCCCCTCAATATTCAATCAGTTATTAAAGAGGTCTTTGGAGAGTTTAGAAATGCCTGAAAGCTCTGTTTTGGTCCAATATATTGACGACCTTTTGGTAGCGTCAAAAACACGTGAAGCCTGTGAGGTAGATACAATAGCCTTGCTGAATCATTTGGCAGATGGAGGACTTAAGGTGTCACCAGCGAAACTACAGTTTTGTAAGAAGGAAGTGCAGTATTTGGAACATAACATTGAGAAAGGACTAAGGAAAATAACCATAGACAGAATCAGAATAATAAAAGGAATGAGAGCTCCCATGACTCAAAGAGAAGTGGGAATGTTTTTGGGAATGGTTGGATACTGTCGTCAGTGGATAAGTAACTTTTCCTTGATCACAAAGCCTTTGGTGCGATTAACGAGAAGTGATGTGAAAGATCCCCTTGAATGAAACAAAGAAGAATTGGCAGCATTTAGGCAATTGAGAGATGGTTTGTGTGAAGCACCTGCATTAGGTATGCCTGACTATGAAAAAGAATTTGAGTTGTATTGCAGTGAGAGAAATGGATGTGCACTTTCTGTGTTGACCCAAAAACATGGAAAAATGAGAAGACCAATTGCATATTTTTCATCAATGCTAGATCCAGTAGCTGTAGGTTTACCTGGATGTTTGAAAGCAGTGGCTGCAACATGTCGAAGTTTGGAGCAGAGTGAAGGAATTGTGATGGGATATCCATTGAAAGTGTTTGTACCCCATGATGTAGCAATTCTGTTGACAAGGAGTCGTACACAGTATATGACACACAGTCGGCTGACTAAGTATGAAAAGGTCATATTGGGTGCCACTAATGTGAGTCTTGCGAGATGTGTGAATGTGAATCCTGCAACTTTGTTGCCGGATGCTGAGATTGTGGAAGTAAGAGATGAAGTAGATCATGATTGTCTGGATGTACTTGATTTTTGTACAAAACCACGACCAGACATAAAAGATGTACCTTTGCCAGAAAGTGATTTTGTAATGTTCGTTGATGGGTCATGTTTGAGAACAGATGAAGGAGTGCTGAGTGCAGCGTATGCAGTATGCACAGTCGCAGCAGTAATCGAAGCATCATATTTGAAAGGAGTGAAATCAGCCCAGGTAGCAGAACTTGTGGCTTTGACTAGAGCATGCAAGATTGGGAAGAGTGTGAGAGTGACTGTGATAACTGACAGCCAGTATGGCTTTGGAGTCGTTCACGACTTCGGCCAACTATGGCTACAAAGAGGTTTCCTGACCTCGAGTGGAACTCCCATTAAGAATGCAGAAGTGGTTGGAAAGTTGCTTGAGGCGATACAGCTGCCTCTGTCAGTCAGTCATTCTGTCATGACATTTGTATAGCGCGCTACTCACCCGGAGGGTCTCAAGGCGCTTGGGGTAGGGGGGGTCCGCTACTGCTCGAACAGCCAGGTTTTGAGTTGCTTCCTGAAGGAGAGGTAGTCTGAGGTCAGGCAGAGGTGGATGGGGAGGGAGTTCCAAGTCTTGGCTGCCAGGAAGGAGAAGGATCTTCCTCCCGTGGTGGCTCTTCGGATGCGTGGAACGGAGGCGAGGACGAGGCTGGTCGATTGTAGCTGGCGAGTGGGAGCGTAGAAGGTCAGGCGGTTGTTGAGGTACCTGGGTCCCAGGTTGTGGAGGGCTTTGTGTGCGTGGGTGAGGAGTCAGAACGTGATTCTTTTGCTGACGGGGAGCCAGTGCAGGTTTCTCAGGTGTCCGGAGATGTGGCTGTGTCGGGGATGTCCAGGATGAGTCGTGCTGAGGCGTTCTGGATGCGTTGGAGTCTTTTCTGCAGTTTGGCTGTGGTTCCGGCGTAGAGGGTGTTTCCGTAGTCCAGTGCCTGGGTGACCGTCTTCCTGGTTTCGGTGGGGATCCCTCGGAAGATCTTTCAGAGCATGCGTAGGATGTTGAAGCATGACGAAGAGACGGCGTTGACTTGTCTGGTCATCGAGAGGGAGGAGTCCAGTATGAAGCCTAGGTTGCGTGCGTGGTCCTTTGGTTTGGGTGCGCTGCCCAGGACCGGGGGCCACCAGGAGTCGTCCCAGCCTAAACAATTGGCTGTTGTAAAATGTGCTGCACATAGTCAAGGTGGTGATTATATTGCCACCGGGAACAGGTACGCCAACGACATGGCACAGTATTGTGCATGAAATCAGAATTCGGTCAATCGGGCTAAGGAAAGAGAAATGTGTTCTTGCTCAGTGATGTTCACTAACATTGTGGGAACTTGGGAAGAGGTAAAACAATTGCAGGATGAGGCAGGAGATGAGGAAATGAGACAGTGGGTAAAAGCAGGATGTGCCCCAAGGGAAAAGGATCATGTGTGGGTCTACCGAGATGGAAGACCAGTTATGCCTGATAGCATGATGTCTACCATGGACCGGATGTATCATGGCCAGGGACACATTTGGAGAGATGCCATGATTAGGTCATTTAAGCAGACCTGGTACAATGCAAAATTCAGACTTGTAGCAGAAAGTCTTTGTCAGAGATGCTTAATATGTCAGCAGTACAATCCTGGAAGGAAGACAGTAGTGAGTCTGGGAACAATAGGTCGAGAAGGAGGGCCTTTCACCAGAATGCAAGTAGATTTCATTGAAATGCCTCCCTGTAACAGACTGAGGTATGTTTTGGTTGTGGTCTGCCTATTCTCTAGGTGGGTGGAAGCATTCCAAACAAGAAGAAATGATGGGTTGACCGAAGCTAAGCTACTGCTGAGAAAGTTCATCCCCAGGTTTGGGTTCCCAGTCACAATTGAGTCAGACCGAGGAGGACATTTCCATAATGAGATTGTAGGATTAATTTGTGAAGCATAGAATGTACAACAAAAACTACATGGTGCCTACCGACCAGAGGCTTCTGGTGTGGTTGAACAGATGAATGGTACTCTCAAAAATAGAATAGGGAAAATGTGTTTGGCCACAGGTATGAAATGGCCTGATGTCTTACCTCTAGTACTCATGACAATAAGGTCAATTCCAGACCGAACTACAGGATTGAGTCCTCATGAAATAATCATGGGGCGTGCTATGAGACATGTGTTTATACCAGTCAACAAGCTGATGACAATAACTGATGACATGGTGTTGGAATACTGTAAAGGCCTGGCTGACGCAGTTCATTCTGTGTTTCATCAGGTTGGACCAGATGCCACCACACTTGAAAAGAAGCATGCCCATGATCTGAGCCCAGGTGATTGGGTAAGGATAAAGGTCCACAGAAGAAGAAATTGTCTGGTTCCAAGGTGGGGAAAACCACGACAAGTCATTTTGACCACGACCACAGCTGTGAAGTGTGCTGGACTGAAGAACTGGATCCATGCAAGTCATACATTGAGAATTCCAAATCCGGTGGACAGCACAGGAAAAGAATACTTTGATGAATCAGAATCAAGCACTGAATCAGATGACGAAGGGTCAAAGGCACGAGGAAACTCTGAAAGGGGGGAAACAGAACCAAGTTTAGCTTTGGTCCCCAGAAGTAGCTCTCTGAGAGGAAGATTGCAGATTTCTGAATCAAGCGATTCTGGAAACGAGCAAGAAGCACAGGGTTCTAAAAAAGAACACAGAAAGAAAAGAGGGAAGAGTACTGAAGACACAACAAGAGAAATTTGTGAAAAGGAAGTACCAGATGAGAGACTGAGAGAAATTCCACCTGAAGTAACAAATTTAAGTGAACAAGGGACAGGTACAGAGAGAGAGGGACAGATCTCTGCGGAAGACCCCCGAGGAGGTGTAGGGAACTGCAACATCCAGTTAGGTGAAGGGACAAGTAGCCAGCAGGAAGATTGCGTGTCGGAGATCCGAGAAGGGACAGAAGTAGGGAAAACAAAACAAGTGATGGAAGAAAAAGTTGCTGAAAAGACTAAGCAAGTTGAGACAGAGTCTGAAGAGAGTGAAAATGAAATACCTGAAGGTCGAGTTCTAAGAAAAAGAGCTTGGAGGAATGAAAAGAATGACAAAGGAAGTAAAGTAAAGCAAGAGATGATGTTTGGCCCAATAAAATAAGGAAACTGAGATATCGACTGACAAGAGTGAATTCACCGAGAGCTGAACAGGTGAATGAAGTGACAAGTCAACAAAAATCAAAAGAAGACAAATTAACTGAAGACAAAGAGAGTAGAAGAACAAGGAAACCTAACCAGAAGTATAAGTCACCAGAATGGACGTACGTGGCTCTGCCTGAAAAGGGAGAAGAGGCAGATAGTCAAGGAAATCCAGAGGAGGCTGTACTGAAAGTGGTTGAGGATGAAATAGAATCGGAAATCCTGAGAGTTCTCTTGTGCGACATTGGAGAAGAAGAAACGGAAGTTCAGAAAAATCCATATTTGGATGATGAGAGGAGAGTGAAAAACGATGAGATGCCAAACTGAATGAGTTAAGAAAACTATTGATGAAGAAAACAAGATATTGAATCAAAAGATAGAGACTGGTAGAACCAAAGAGGTGTTAGAACCTTAGGTTAGAAAAACTAGTTGTGAAGTGAAAGAGGCTAAGTCAAAAGACACGGTCCATTTTAAAAAAGATGGCTAACATAGAAAGTAGTAAAGGTAGATGTACATTCATGAAAAGATGGTGTAAAATGTGTTGTTGTTGTACAGGATTATTAATGCTTTTATGGAGCATCCTTGCTCTTGTCATTTCTTTTAAGGCCACTATAGATACATTAGAAGGAAATAGTGAGAATAAGACTAATATAGGGAAGATTTCAAAGGTAGTTCCAACTAGAATAGATAATAATTATTTACATAAAGACAGGTCAATAACAGATTTTTCTAATAATGTGTTTTCAAAATTATTGTATGACTATGTAAACACAATGGACGTACGGGACTGCTACGTATGTTATGTTATTACGTTTTTATAGAGCGCGACTAATACCCGTAGGTGTCCTGGCGCTATAGAAAAGGAGTCCATCCTTGGTCTGAAACCGGGTAGGTAAAAAAGGCGTTAAAGTGTGAATAGCCATGTCTTGAGGGCCTTCCTAAATTCCAGATGATTAGTAATATTTCTGAGATAGAATGGAAGTGTATTCCATGCCTTAGTTGCTCTCACTAAGTAGCTTTGTCCACCCCAATTCGCTTTATTTGCCCTTGGGACTGAAGCTAGTTTTGCCTCTGAAGACCGCAGCCTTCTACCGGGTGTATACCATTGAAGGTGCCTTATCAAATGGAAAGCTCCACTTCTGTGTAGGGATCTATGCGTAATGCACATGGCTTTAAACAAAACCCGTTTGTTTACTGGCAGCCAGTGTAGCCTTCTGATCTCCGCCGATATTGAGGCATATTTGGGAATCCCAGAGATAAATCTGGCCGCTGCATTCTGCAGTAATTGCAGTCTTCTCAGTAGTCCCTCCTGAATATTTAGGTAGAGGCTATTACAATAGTCGAGTCTTGATAGTGCCAGGGCTGAGATTACTATCCTTTGGGACTCTTTGGGTAACAGAGGCAAGATCTTTTTACAGGACCGCAATGTATGCGAGGTGGCGGAGACTACCGCATTGACTTGATCTTTGAAAGAGAGTTTATCATCAATAATGATTCCTAGGTTTTTTACTTTTCTGCTAGGTGTTGGCAAAGGTCCCAGTGAATCTGGCCATCATGCTGGTGTCCAGAAATGTGGATCATGTCCAAAGATCACCACCTCCGTTTTATTAGTGTTTAACTTGAGGCAGTTCTGGGCCATCCAGCTGCCTACTGTCGTCATACAATCCTTAAATGCAGATGCTGTACTCGGAAGTCCTCCAGGGAGTAGAGAGACCACAATCTGAGTATCGTCCGCATATGAGGTAAGGTAGAACCCAAAGGATTCTACCAGAGGGGCCAAGTGTTTTACATAGACATTAAAAAGTGTCGGACTGATAGACGATCCCTGTGGAACACCACAGGGAAGGGAGAAAGATTTAGCAGTAAAGTCTCCCAGAGTAACTGTTTGTAATCTGTCAGCTAGGAAGGACTTAATAAGTTTCCAGGCTTCTCCTTTAACTCCAATCTCATAGAGCCGGTCCATCAATAGACCATGATGGACCGTATCAAAGGCAGCGGATAAGTCTAACATGATCATTGCTTCTTTTCCTCCTTGGTCCAGTATAGCTCTGATTTCCTCGGTTGATTTAAGAAGCGCTGATTCAGTGCTATGTCCCCCTCGGAAACCATACTGTGTAGGATCTAGCACCTGGCCTTCTTCCAGGAATCTACTGAGTTGTGTGTTCATTATTTTCTCAACGATTTTTGCAGGTAATGGAAGCCTGGATATGGGTCTGAAATTATTTGAATCGTTGGGATCCAGATGTGTTTTTTTCAGGAGTGGAAGGATTGATGCTAGTTTCCATGCTTTGGGGAAGTAGCCTTTTGCAAACATTATATTGATGATGGTAGTTAAGATAGCGGACACTGGTTCCGGGAACTAATTTCAGTAATGAAAGGGGACAGGGGTCCTTGGGTGAACCTGATCTGGTTTCCTCCAGGAGATTTTGAACCTCGTTAACTGAAACAGGCATAAAATTGTAGAGCTGAGTCTTATAATTATTTAAACTATTTGTATCTGCCAACCCCAATACAGATGTCACATTTGGGGAGTGTGAAAATGTGGAAAAGATGGCTTCAACCTTATCAAAGAGGGAATTGGCTATTTTGTCACAGAGTTCTTGACTTGCTTGTATGGGGGGAGAAACCTGATGGGCCAGAACTGTGACCGTCTTAAATAGTTCTTTAATAGAGTTTTTTGCCTTGTTGATTTTAGTGGCATAAAACTCTTGTTTAGTTTTATAAAGCAGTTGTTTATATTGGTTCAGACTGTCTTTGTTTTTTATCATGTACATCGTACTTTCTTCGCCAGGTTCTTTCAAGGTATTTGCAACAGAGTTTTTTCTCTCTAAGCTCTTGTGAGTACCATGGAGCAGACGGTCGAACTCTAAAATTATGACGGATTTTTTTAGGAGCCAATTCATTGCATGCTGCTTCCAACCAATTGGAGTAATTCAGTGCTGCTTCATCCAGATCTGGAGGAATAGTAGGGAGGGTATCTACTAGGTGATTATTAAGTTCGTCAGCCTTCACTCTTTTCCACGATCGATACACCATTCGTTTAGTCATTATTTTATTGGTACCTTGCGTGGAGGATGATACTGTGAATTTCACTGCCTTGTGGTCTGACCAGGTCACTGAAAGTATGTCAGTGAAAGTAACATGTGCATTATGTGCGTATGTATGCAGTTACCTGCATCTGTTTCTGAAGGAGTGACTTATCACCTCCCAGCAACGTATGGAATAACATGTAGTGTAATAGCTAGTTTATTTTATGAGACAGGAAAATTAGAATATTATTTTTCAGATGTAGATAACATTTTTGCGCAAGTGCCTTCTTATAATAAATTGAACAAAGTAAAGCCTGCTAAGGTATTAGGTGAATTCTTCTTAGAAACTAAGGAACTAACATTAGAGTATATTTTTAGAAACAATTTGACATGCAGTTTAAAGAAGGAGGAAAAGACATTCCTAGACATGGTTGAGGAAAGAAGATTGAAAATGCAAAGAAAGGCAGCGGAAGGGAAAGTGGAGAAAACAGTCTGGGATATAGAGAAAGAAAAAAACTTGAAAGGAGAAGCTAGTCCAACTATAGCTTTAGATTGGCCTCAGAAAGGGAAATTTTGGATTCGAAGGAATCAAACTGTGTATGATAACTATTTTCTAGGTAATAGTGAGTGCCATGATACATATCGAATCATGGGTGGATGGAGATTCAAGGATGGAAGAGATCCAGTCTTTCCTGGATTATATTTTATTTTTGGGAACAGGGCATATTATCGTTTGCTAGACCATTGGTATGGCACATGTTACGTAGGCCTGGTCTTTCTGAAAATCTTTCATATGGATAGAGGAGAAGATGGTGTACATAGCTTAAGTAATCATTTAGCTAGATCCAAGAGAGAATCTTGGGCAGAAATTGTAGGTGACATTTTTCAGCCATTGATACCAGCAGTGGGAATAACTCTGAATGCAAACAAAATTAGAAAATTATCAACAGTAGTGGATCGCTTGTCAACAAGCACCGCTGGAGGATTTTTATTGGTTAACACTGAGATGGTTGCAATGCGTGCTATGGTAATGCAAAATCGACTTGCCCTTGATATATTATTGGCAAAAGAGGGTGGAGTCTTTGGAATGCTGAAAGTTCAACATTGTTGTGCTTACATTCCTGACGAAAGCAAAGATCTGAAAATTTATATTAAGAATATTACTGAATTGCATGATGAACTTGCACCACTGGAGGTTGAAGGTGTTTGGGAAAGAATTGGAAAGAAAATAGCTGCTTTTAAGAATTTCTTAGTAAAAATAGGTAGTACTCTTATAGGTAAAATATTGTTTCCATTAACCTGTGTAATCTGCATAATTTTAGTGATAAGATTAGGTTGTATTTGCTGTAAAAATAAGAAAAATAAGAAAAGAATAAAAAGAGAAAAATTAAAAAGAAAGGACAAGGATCAAGATAGGGATTTGGAAGAGATAACATTAGAAGAATGGAAGGAGAGTATGTATAAAACAGCAAAAAGAGAAGAAATGGGTGAAACTGAATTATGATTAAGAGCAAGAAAACATTTTAAAGATTCCGTAGGACAGAACAAAAATTTGGGTGATGTGGTGTGTCATGCCATCCAAATCCGAGTCCTCAGGGCTGTGTCGATGCTCTATGGGGGCCCACCTCTGAATCGACCCAAGTCTGGCGCATGTAGAATACACAGACTCTTGGGGCAATTGAGCGGGGGAAGGAAAGGATGGGGACTGCGGGGAGGGAGACCTGTGTAGACAAAGAAGAAACAATATAAAAACCAAACAGCTATATCCTTCTTCCTACTTCCAATCCCCCTTTCTACTACACTCAACCGTTCTACATCTCCTTTCCTACCTGTAAAGAAAAGAAAGGTGTCGTGCAACACATTCACATAGGAATCCAAAGTGTCACGGTAGGAGACCAGCCAGACGTAGATCAGGACCAGGAAAATCAGGGTTCCCTACAAGGCTTTCTTGTTAGTTCCTGAGCAAATGAAGAAATGAGAAAACAAAACTACTGCACATTACAGTGCTCCACCATGGAACACATATCGGATCACGCTGGTTGCCTGTATATTGCCCCACCTGGAGCTTCAGTTAAATAAGTGAACTCAGAGGTCGCCTCCTCCGAACACAATAGTTGCGTGGTTAACGACCACACACACTCTCTCTACATACTCAACTTAAAAGTGATGATGACGGAAAATAAAGTCCCAAATATGGAGGTGTGTTTAATCCTCCCTTCGTAAGTCAATTCACACACCCACACTCACTGCGATGAGCGGACGCTCTGTTGTGTACTGCACTTCCCAAAGTACGAAAGGCACCGCACACTGCACGCTCTCCAACAACTGCTTATACGTGACTGCGTGTCTCTTTCAAAAGTACGAAAGACACTGCACACTGCACGCTCTTCAACAACTGTTTAGACGTGACTGAAAGATAGCTCGCGGGCACTATACCCTCCCTGCAATAAAGGACCACGAGTCGGCCTTTTTCCAACAGGGAGCAGGTAACCCACGCGCCACTACGGGCGACGACTCCCCTCTGCATGTAACGGCTGGAAAGCACGTTACGGCCAACAGAGAAGATCCCAGGACTTGGGTTGTCCGATGACGGACCAAGGCTATGAAATGACGGTTCCGAGAGTTAAGACTCCAGAACCCTCTTACCGCTACCACGGAGGCGAAGACTTTCCTAACTGCCACTGGAACAGACCACAATGGAGGAATAATCGGCAACGCCGCCCGGGGCTCAGCCGCTTTGTATTCTGCTTCTTGGTTCCAGCTCCGCCCTTGCTTGCGCACGTCGCGTCCCTCTGGGCATTCTGGGGAATGTAGTTCCTGGCCGGCAATACGCGCGTACAGCTAGCGTAACACCCGGCCAGGAAATCGTGACAGGACATTCCCCTTCCCAGAAGACGCTAGCTGTCACGTGGAGCATTCGGATTGAGTCTATAAAACCGGGCAATCAACTTGGGCGCATGAACCGCATCTTTGGGTTCCCAGGAGTTTTCTTCCGGGCCATACCCTTTCCATGCGATTAGGTACCATAGTTTGCCACGAACCCTCTTAGCGTCTCGTATTCCCTGCACTACATATTCTGGCTCCCCTTTTACTAGCACAGGACCTGGCCTTTTCTGTATCTTTCCCTGCACAGGTTTCAGAAGGGAGACATGGAATACGGGATGTAGGCGCATATGTGAGGGAAGTTTGAGTTTGATTGCCACAGGATTTATGTGTTTCACAACTTGATACGGACCTATGTATTTAGGATGAAATATACTGTGTTTCTTAAACCGTATATGTTTTGTGGCCAGCCATACCCACTCCCCCTTCCTGTACCTCGGAGTAGCCCTTCTGTGCTTATCAGCTTGTTCTTTATTCTTCTCTTTAGCTTGGATTAAGTTGTTTCGTGTCTGGATGAGCGTTTTCCGCATGTGTAACAACTTCTCTCGAACATCGGGAAAGCGGACTTGTGTACTAGGAAGGATCAAGGGGGAGAATCGGGGGTGAAACCCATACGTGCTGTAGAATGGAGAGTGTTTTGTGGATGAATGTATTGCACTATTGTATGCTATCTCAGCAATCCATAGCCAATTGACCCATTCATCTGTGTTTTCCGCGACATAACATCTGAGGTATTGTTTGAGTGTTTGATTCAGACGTTCAGTTTGGCCATCCGTCTGAGGATGGAAGCTGGTGGACAGGGACGAAGATACCTGTAGCTCAGAACACCATGTTCTCCAGAACCCCGCGGTAAATTGAGCCCCTCTGTCTGAAACAATGTCTGTGGGCAGGCCGTGAAGACGTACTATGTTGATTAACAACAGCTTGGCCAATTGGCTGGCCGTGGGTGCTTGTCTGCAGGCGATGAAGTGACCCATCTTTGTCAAAAAATCGACCACTACTATTATGGCTGTGTTGCCTTGATCTGCTGGCAATCCAACCACGAAATCCACCGAAATCCTTTCCCATGGGATCTTTGGTGTGGGCATGATTTGTAGCTGTCCTTGCATTTTCCGATGATCTACCTTCATCTGTGCGCATTTTGCGCATTCTTGTACCCAAGTTAGAACGTCGGGGCGCACCGTTGGCCACCAGAACTGTCGTAGTATTTTCTCCAGGGTTTTCATACCTCCTAGATGACCTGCCCAGGGAAGATTGTGACACCATGAGAACGCGATCTTGCGTAATCTCTGTGTAGGAAGCAGCACTTGTCGGTTTTTTACCGGGAGCCCTTGCCTCATTCGCCATTCCGGATGGCTCTTGATCCAGTCTTTCCACTTGAAGGAACATATTCCTTGACGTATTTCTTGCAAGAACTCATCAGTGCGAACAGCACATAACACCCTACTGGCTTCAATTATGGAATTTTCAGTGGGACATGTATCTGGAAGCGAGAGGTCTTGTCTCGTCAGGGCATCTGCTTTCTTGTTCTGGATCCCTGGGCGAAAGGTTACCACGAAATGATACTCAGCAAAGAAAAGCATCCACCTAAGTTGTCGAGGGGTTTGATGTCGAGCTGCCCGCATAAATTGCAAATTTCGATGATCGGTGTACACCGTTACTTGATGACTCGCCCCCATCAGCCAATGTCTCCATTCAAGAAACGCTTCTTTAATCGCCAATAGTTCTTTCTCTGCGATGTTGTAATTCCGCTCTGCGGAATTGAACTTTCGTGACATGAATGCTATAGGATGCATACATCCAGTCTCTTCGTGTCTTTGTGACAGGACCGCACCCAATGCCACGTCCGAAGCGTCGGCCTCCACTACAAACGGCAAAGACGGGTTGGCGTGTCGAAGGACTGGAGCTGTGGTGAATGCGGTTTTGAGACCTTCAAATGCCTCTTGGGTGTCTGCCGTCCACTCGAATGGTACCTGTTTATTGGTCAACCGGGTTAAGGGGGTTACCAAATCCGAAAACCGACGAATAAATCGACAGTAGAAATTGGCGAATCCTAAGAGACTCTGGATTTCTTTCACGGAGCTAGGACGAGGCCAGTCCAAGATGGCCTTCACCTTTCTTTCAGCCATGATCTGACCCGAGGGGGTGAGCATGACCCCTAGGAACTCTACGGTGGTGACGTGGAACTCACATTTCGTGATTTTGCAGTACAAGGAATGCTCTCGAAGGGACTGTAATACCAAACGAACATGATCAACGTGTTCTTCATTGGTGTTGGAATAAATCAAGATGTCGTCAATATAAACGACGACAAAACGATCCAGATACTCCCGCAATACTTTGTTTAGAAAGAACTGGAACGCAGCGGGGGCATTACATAACCCGAAAGGCATTACCAGGTATTCGTAAAGCCCATACCGCGTTTTAAATGCTGTCTTCCATTCATCCCCTTTCTTTATTCGGACCAAGTGGTACGCTCCACGGAGGTCCAATTTGGTGTATATACCTGCCGTTCGTACTTGCTCCAGAAGCACCGGTATTAGGGGAAGCGGATACTGGTTTTTCACCGTGATGTCATTCAGCGCCCTGTAATCGATGCAACAGCGTAAATCTCCGTTAGCCTTCGGAATGAAAAACAGCGGGGACGCTGCAGGCGAACGTGAAGGTCGAATGAAGCCCAATGCTAAGTATTTGTCTGGGTAGGTTCGAAGATACGTCGTTTCGGGCACCGTAAGAGCATACACTCTCCCGCAGGGGACGACCGCACCGGGTATCAGGTCTATCCGACAATCATACTCCCTGTGGGGTGGTAGCTCTTCTGCCTTGGTGTCGCTGAATACATCAACAAAATCAGCGTAGCAAGTGGGCAGTTCCACCTCTTTTTCTGCCGCTGTTGCAACATGATGAATAGTAGAGAGAATTCGAGCAGGCTGAGGACCATTCATAATACAATGGGTTTGACAGTATTCTGAGTCAAATGACAGCGTCTTGGTGGCCCATCGGATATTCGGATCATGTTGCTGAAGCCATGGAAGACCTAATATGATCCCGTAGTGTGGTGCTTGTATGATTCCAAACGACACGATTTCTCTGTGGTAACCTTCGGATACCAATTCGCAATCCGGTGTGTTATGGGTGATGGGGCCCGAGTCTAATTCTTTACCATCCACTGCATATACTCTTTCTGGTCTTGGTTTAGGTACCAAGTGAATTCCTAATCTATGAGCCTCTCCTTTATCCATGAAACAACCCGTGGCTCCTGAGTCAATCATGACCATTACAGGATTGCTGGTTTGATTTATTTCCAGAGTCATTGAAATAAAGAAGTGGTCTGTCTTGGTAAAAACAAAGGTATCCATAGAAGGGATGGACTGACCGCTTGAGACCCTCCCTTCTTGAGTGCTCAAGCTTTGAAGTTTCCCTCCTCTTTTTCAGTGGCTAGAGCTACCACCTGTCCTTGTCGGGGTCTACTGAGTTTGGGTTTAACTGGACATTCCCTCAGAAAATGGCCCTTCTTCCCACAGTACAGACATAGTCCTTGTTTCCTGCGATAGTCTCTCTCACTGACAGTTAGTGAAACCCTTACGGTCCCTATTTCCATTGGTTCCGCCAAAGTAGTCGGTTTTTCCATAGGGGAAACTCGATCACCAGTGGGTGGATGGCGATCTTTTTTCTTATGGTCTCCCCGACGTTCTCGCAACCTGTGATCCAACCTCAGGGTGAGGTCTATGAGCGCGGAACATGTTCGGGGTTGAGGATCTATTTGCACCAACACATCCTTTAGGTCGTCCGAGAGGCCTTGATAAAATATCGCCGACTGTTTTGCTTCTGGCCAATCGGTTTCGGCGACTAAATGACGAAAGCTGTTTAAATAACTGATCAGTTCGGAAGACCCCTGTCGTAGTCCCAACAAATCTCTATCCGCCGAGAATGTTTCGGCTCTTCTATCAAATGTCTTTTCAAAACACTCGCGGAACTCATCCCAATCATACAACTTCGGGTCATCTCTTCTTACTATGGGGACCGCCCACTGAGCTGCTTCTCCCCCAAGGTATGAGATTAGAAATGCCACCCGAGCTTGGTTTGTAATAAACATCTTTGGTTTGCATGAGAAATGTAGAAGCACCTGAGTGAGGAATACTTGAACTTTCTTTATATCCCCATAGAATCTCTCAGGGGGCGCTAAGGGAATTTGTGCCGGCATTTCGACTACCACCGACTGTGGGTGCGAGGTACCCCCTGCATCAAATGGGTTATTTTGCATTCTGTCTATTCTGGCGTGGAGTGCTGCGGTTTCCTGCCGTGAGGTGACTAATTCTGCTTGGACCTGCGCTAAGGCGGCCACTACATCTTCTAATGTGGCCATCCCTACTTTCAACACAACAGGGAGGAGACTAATTTGTGGGCCGATTATTCTGTCATGCCATCCAAATCCGAGTCCTCAGGGCTGTGTCGATGCTCTATGGGGGCCCACCTCTGAATCGACCCAAGTCTGGCGCATGTAGAATACACAGACTCTTGGGGCAATTGAGCGGGGGAAGGAAAGGATGGGGACTGCGGGGAGGGAGACCTGTGTAGACAAAGAAGAAACAATATAAAAACCAAACAGCTATATCCTTCTTCCTACTTCCAATCCCCCTTTCTACTACACTCAACCGTTCTACATCTCCTTTCCTACCTGTAAAGAAAAGAAAGGCGTCGTGCAACACATTCACATAGGTATCCAAAGTGTCACGGTAGGAGACCAGCCAGACGTAGATCAGGACCAGGAAAATCAGGGTTCCCTACAAGGCTTTCTTGTTAGTTCCTGAGCAAATGAAGAAATGAGAAAACAAAACTACTGCACATTAAAGTGCTCCACCATGGAACACATATCGGATCACGCTGGTTGCCTGTATATTGCCCCACCTGGAGCTTCAGTTAAATAAGTGAACTCAGAGGTCGCCTCCTCCGAACACAATAGTTGCGTGGTTAACGACCACACACACTCTCTCTACATACTCAACTTAAAAGTGATGATGACGGAAAATAAAGTCCCAAATATGGAGGTGTGTTTAATCCTCCCTTCGTAAGTCAATTCACACACCCACACTCACTGCGATGAGCGGACGCTCTGTTGTGTACTGCACTTCCCAAAGTACGAAAGGCACCGCACACTGCACGCTCTCCAACAACTGCTTATACGTGACTGCGTGTCTCTTTCAAAAGTACGAAAGACACTGCACACTGCACGCTCTCCAACAACTGCTTATACGTGACTGCGTGTCTCTTTCAAAAGTACGAAAGACACTGCACACTGCACGCTCTTCAACAACTGTTTAGACGTGACTGAAAGATAGCTTGCGGGCACTATACCCTCCCTGCAATAAAGGACCACGAGTCGGCCTTTTTCCAACAGGGAGTAGGTAACCCACGCGCCACTACGGGCGACGACTCCCCTCTGCATGTAACGGCTGGAAAGCACGTTACGGCCAACAGAGGAGATCCCAGGACTTGGGTTGTCCGATGAAGGACCAAGGCTATGAAATTACGGTTCCGAGAGTTAAGACTCCAGAACCCTTCTACCGCTACCTCGGAGGCGAAGACTTTCCTAACTGCCACTGGAACAGACCACAATGGAGGAATAATCGGCAACGCTGCCCGGGGCTCAGCCGCTTTGTATTCTGCTTCTTGGTTCCGGCTCCGCCCTTGCTTGCGCACGTCTCGTCCCTCTGGGCATTCTGGGGAATGTAGTTCCTGGCCGGCAATACGCACGTACAGCTAGCGTAACACCCGGCCAGGAAATCGTGACAGGGTGATAAAATCACCAAAGGGGGGATTGCTGGAGCGGGTTATGCAAATTTTTGTATACCCACCCCATTTTTCATGTTGTTTTATTAATTCGATTAATTAACTATAATCGAACTAATGGATTGGAGTGATGTGGAAAATATTTACCAACCTTACTAATGTATGAATAATACGTGGGATTTGCATCTGCATGGCTTAATTAATACGTGAACTAAATTTCGTACGCATACTAATGATAGAGGATTAGAATATTGCATGATATATGTCGCTTTAGTGATGTAATTGTGATTCGTGCTTTATTTAGTAAGTATAAACCGCATTGAGTGTTGCTTTTGGCTAGATAAATACACACACATATGGGTATTAGCGAGGGAATAACATGTAATTAGTCATTTCTATGTAGTAATTACGGTTTTGTGTTTCTTTACTTAAGTTGACCATTTTGGCCTATCGAAAGATGGCTGCCTTTGGTGCCTAACCCGACTGCCAACGCTGAACAAGGCTTGGGTGAAGTGCGCCGGCGCTGACAACGGATACACAGTGGCCTGGACCTGACCCCAGATGAACATGTACCTTTCAAGGACAGCCTGGGACGTCGTCCAAATATTCCGAACAAAGACTGTTGTGTGAACCGGAACTGACAAGGGTCATAACCCAAAAGACACTTTCGTGAGAACTTAAAAGGATGATCCCTGATTGTCCAATCAGCGAACTCGGATGCCCAAAACTTTGATACATTTGATATTGATTTTACTATAAATTATGGTAGAATAGAGAGGTAAGCGGCGGGTTCGTTTCTGGCCTTTCTCGATTTCCTGACGTTATGCTGACGGAGAGGACGGTGACACTGCAGGACAGCTGTTAGCCTGAATCTTTGACGGACTGAATTAATGCCCAAACTCCTGATGAACTGAACCTACTAAAATTGATGGGCATAGATTTGCGAGACTGCCAGATTTGAGATAGAGGACGACTTAAGCCAGAATAGGTAAATATGAATGGCAACTTGATCAAATGAATGTTTAATTTGCAATATTAATATAAATTTGAATATCTTCAGAAATTAGTTGGGTTGTTTATTCCTTGAAATGTGTTAATGAAAAGGTTAATTAGGCAATTAGAAATTCACTTAAACCAGCAACTAGCTGATCCGTCCCGTTATACGAGAGGAATACCAAAGGTGAATTTTAGGGCCTAATGAGTATCAGAAGGTTGTGTAGATTTGTTGCTCATTAGGGTAGAAGTGGTATCTTCCCTCTCATTTCCAGCGCTTGGAAGGATAATCGCCTCCCACACGGACTGATGGTGAGTGAATGTTGGTGTTATTGGCCCCACCAGCGAATGTATGGATAGTGTGTGTATGTGAGATCTTTGGTCCGTGACGATAGGGAAGGATTTTGCACTCCGCGCTGGAGCACCTGCCTAGGAGATCCTGGGCTGGAGGCAGCAAGGCAGGTGCAGGCGCAGCAGTTGTCCAAAGGCAGTCTGCTGAAAAGTGCTTGCGAGTAGGCAGAGGGCTGACGCAAATACTACCACCGCTGCACTCTGCTGCTGCACGTTGCTGCAGGGAGGGCCGGACGTTGCAGACTCTGGCTCTGGTTTCACAAGACCGGGGACATGTGAGGGGCGTGGGGGGAAGAGAGCCAGGGTCAGTGACTCACAGGAAGGAGCCGAGAGGCCGAAGCAAGAGGTTCAGCGAGGCCCAGCTCCCACAGCTACCCACCCCTGCATCTTGCTCCGCTCTACTCAATACGCTTGCGTTTGCTCCGCCCGCTTCCTTCCGGATTGCAATCAAGAACCATAGCCCATGATAATCTGAATAACTATGGGTCATTAATCCAATAATACTCAGGAGATATTCTGCTACAAACTCTAGTCCTTGTAGGCCGAAGATACACTTACCCTTGGTTTTTGGTTATGCTGTTTCTCTACTTCATCAACCATTATGGCAGATTTAATATCTACTGCTAGTTAGCATTTGGCCATATAGGAAAAAAAGGAAAGGTAAGAAATGGATAACAATTAATGTAATGACCATTTTCTTCATTCTTTGTGCATTATCGTAACTATTGACAAAATATGCATGGCATTTAATACCATTGCTTTGTATGTCTTATACTATTGCGGTGTGTACTAAAAATTATGAATCCAATACGAGTGATAGCGTTGATTGGTAGGTTAATTGACTGTGAGTGGAGACAGCGTGACATGAATTCAGGGGGTCACCCTAGAAAAACCCTGGGAGAAAAGCAGTAAAGTGGGGTTGTTCATAAAGGAACCAATCTCAGACCGAACATGCACCAAATATTATCCAAATGATATTAGCACAAACACTAAAAAGTAGAAATAGTCTGTGGCAAGAGAAAATTTACTTTTCAAGGAAATGTAGAATTGTATTTTAAGAAACTGAGCACAGGAGCCGTAACAATACAGAAACAGGGTGTGTGAAACGCAGGACTGAATTCTAAGAAGGTGTGGCACAATCCAAGAGCAGCGCTTGGCAACTAGGAATCAAGAAATCTGAAACCTGTATGACACACAGGAACTAGGAATTGGTCATGAAGTACAGTAGAAAGTGGGATCAGGTTCTAGCAGAGTCTTGGTAGGAGAGTTGGGATAATGAGTGGCATTGAGTTCAGGGATACTACAAGTAGAATCTCCGGACAAACAGGGAGTAGGTTCAGGCAGAGAGCTATGTGATTTCACTGAGCCTGATACTGTTAATCACAGTTGCACCTAGACAGTTAAGGCTGCACACAAATTGGGAGTTGCAACTAAGTAAGTCAATTTATGGCTTCAGCCTGACCATACACTATTTAGTACAAAGATTAAATATGATAATAAAATTATACAGCGTAAGAAGTGATTGTATACGCAAAAGTTTAAAAGTGTCTCCCCCACTGTTTATCTATTCAGATTTGAGAAAACAACCAACTAATAAAGTGCTTGTTCTTAATAATGAAGCCGAGTAATAAAGTGCTAGTTTATATCACTAGTGCATAGTCAACTACCTGGCCAGGGTGTCGTTGAACCAGCTGCTAACCTCAACTAAAAACACATAATACAATGTAATATTTGATTAATGCTTGGGGGGTTCAATGTCTATAAAGTACAAATGCTACTGATTAGAGTGGTCAGACATGGTTGTAGGAGTGTTGACTGAATACTCATTCTAGAAATATCACACCATATGAATTCAGCGATTCTAGACGTATACATAAAAGTTACTAGCAGCTACATGATGGAACTTAAAACAATACAACAGCATAACCAGATAGCACGGGACTCATTTTATGAGCCCAAGATCTTGTTGTTCGCAGTGGCTAAGGATCTAGTGACCCTCCAGGAGATATATAAAGAGACCTGTTTAAAGAATTTTTCGGAGTGTGTGCAGAGACAAAAAGCCAAAGCATCCTTGCAATGTCTAATGCATGGATGCTAAAGAGAGGATGGAGACAAAATCTTAGAGCCTTCAAAGAAAAAGAGCTGAACAATATAAAATAAGCAACAGATTCTATCCCCTCAAGCTTACAAATGATGGGTGGGTGGGCTACTGCTGTTCTTTTTCCTGGTGCCGGTAAAAGGTTTCCCTAGCAAAATGCCTAATCTAAATACCATATATAGAGCCCTTTTCAGCTCTGGATCGCGCATGTCCAAATCTGGTTCAAATTTAGAAAAGGATTTGAGAACCTGGAAATGATTTGCCATTTTCCCTTTCAAGGATTAAAATTATAGACCCGAAACTTCTCCTTTACCAACTGCCCACTTGCTGCTTTCAGGCTTTCTAGTTTAAAGCACAATTCTGAGTAACCTATTGTGTGGCGGCTAAATGATTGCACCAAGGTAGTTTCGCTAATTTAGCATAAGCCTATAGCTTCCGCATAATCTCCAAATAGTTCCTCAGTTCAGGGTTTGTTCAAATTATTATCCAGTAAAGGAGGGGTCTTAGTGCTACCTGCTCCTTGACAGATTTAAAGCACAGATCAAGCCTCAATGCATCCATTGGAGTCCCTGGGCAAAGGATAAGTAGTTGGCGTAGAAACCGGTTCTCTGCTCTTGCCAGGCCCTTGGCCTTTTTATCGCCACACAGCTCTGCCCCATAGGACTCAGCTTGTGCTTGATATGCCTCGAGGGCAGGGCCTATTAATGTATGGCCCTGACTTTTAGCAAAACTGAGAATTCCACTGGCATACTTGCTCAGCACGGCCTCACTTTTTAGTAAGTAAGCAGGCCAAAACAACTTTGCGTCGAACCTCATCTCAAGGTAGTCATAGTGATTCGAACGCTCTAGAGGAGTACCATATATATTGAAAGAGCTGCTGGGTTTAGCACAGATCTTTAGGATCATCTATTGTGTTTTTGAGGTGTTGAGCCAAAGCTTCTTGGTATTGCAATAACCCTCGAATGCCTTAAGGAGTTTATGCATAGCCATCTCCGTGTAAGACAAAAGCATTGCATCATCAGCAAATAGCATGACAGCCAGTTGTTGTCCCCCACAACCTGACACATCACGGTTAGGGCCTTCTTATAGCTATTTACATCATTATTGATGATATTAAAGAAGGCTTTAGCCAAAGCGCAGCCCTGCCTGACCCTAACATTGATGTCAAAGCTGGCTGTTACCTTTCCCCTCGGGCCATATCTGACTGAATACGTGTTATTATGATAGAGGAGTTTGATTGCCCATACGAGTTTTTCAGAGCAGCCCAATCATGAAAGAGTTTGCCAGAGTAACTCACGGTCCATGGTATAAAAGGCCATTTTAAGGTCTTTGAATGTCATGTACAGCCTTGATTTTTTGATGCAGGTGTATTTCAAGCTAATGTTATATAGCCGCATAGCTTGATCTGTAGTGCCTTGTCCTTTTCAAAATCCTGCCTGTGAGACATTGATGATCCCACTGTCACTGATCCCATTACCCAACTGGGTATGTTGTGTAGTTCCTATAAAACCTATATAGGATCTGCGTGTTTAGACAATATACACTGTAGGATTGGCACCAGACTGATTCTAGACATCTCTACCGGGTATATTAGCCTGTATCCCAGCCAGCTCACAGTGCCAGTAGAAACCCCTCTTTACCAAGGAGAGAATAGTTCTTGGCAACTATCGAACAGGACAATCCTGATCTCTCAGGACAGTGGAAACAGTGTAATACTTTTCGCTCAGTCACTCATGCTCACTTTGTCCCAGAGAGGTACACAGAATGACCAATCTGGATTTTTTCAATACACATTTATTGAACAGTTGTCATTCTAGTGTAAAATAGATGTGCTGAAACAACCACTAGACAGAAACATATATAAATGATTAGAAGCACTAGGAAAGTAAAAGGATGGTAGATATCTACCATTGTGCTAACACTATGAATACAGGCAGGTCTATAAAATACATGACAATAAAATGTTTACTCCTACGATGCAATCCTAATTATTTGTACCTAAGTGTACCTAGCATGTGTGTAGGTGTTAAGCCAAGAATCCTTCTAGGATAAAGTCAATCCTATTACCTGAAGTGAGAGACTGTGGGAGTCTCACGTCAGTGTATCAGCATGAAAGTCCTTGTTCTCCTTCGTTTATCTCAGCAAGATGTGATGTTTATATACCCAAAGGTCTCTCCAGGGGTTCTACCTTGCTGTGCCATTGTCGGACTTAGGATGACGTCGGGAATGAACTTTATACATAGTTATTATGCAGGAGATAGAAGTCCTGCTGAGTTTCCAAGAATCCTCAGGCATAATGTATGAGGCTTTTACTAGGTAAAATCCTGCGCTCTGTGTGCAGTGTTATATCTAGGTAAAAGGTCAGTCCCCAAGAACTGTTACGTGTGTAATGTAGGGGAGAATATAGGTGAAAGGTTAGGATGTTAACCAAGCCTATATAGGGTACCTATATGGAATATAACAGAACCAAGAGTCAGGCGAGATATTGGTTTCCATGTTTCTTGCCCTCCTTTCCGAGCACCAGGTAATTCCCAAAAATGCCTGGTGTTCTTCCTTCTCACTTCTTCCTTAAGTGACTGCCAAGCTTTTACATAGCGATGACTTTTTAAAAAAATGTGCAAGACCCTTACACTTCTGCCATAGAGCTTTTAGACCAATTTAGTCCTCTTAATTGCTGTGGCTAGTTTAAAGTCAATGGATAGAGATTGTTTTAACCCATTGCACTCCACATCATACCAATCAATGAGTGTTTAGGTATGACTGTTGATGGATTTATAAGTTGCAGCAAATTGTGGGGCTTTTATCCTTTGGGATAATTTAATTAGGTTTTGGAACTTTGACATTGCCTCTGGATCATGGAGATTTCTAATCTCCAGGTATTCTTTGCTCTTGAGATGCCAGAGAAGAAAGGCTGGACCGCGGCCAGGGTTAACCCTATTACTGTGCCGCCAGGCAATGGACTTCCTGTTTGTTGTTAAATACAGTATCCCATTTTTTGATCCTTGGTGGAATGTTTGCATAGCAGATGCCTCATCAGGAGTCTTAGATGCGCTATCAGCGGGTCATGGACACTCTTCATTCTCTACTTCAAGATCATCAACCACCTGCCATGCTTCCAGACTGACTAAAATATAATCTATCAGGCTTACATGGTCCCACGATTGGAACGTATACTGTGCAGATAAGTCTGAAGGCATAGATCCATTTAGGGGATGTAGGCTGTTGTTAAGTATAAAAGACGAGAAGAGGCCCCTCTATGTGCACTACAAATTGGCAAGGTTGCTGAATCGGACTGCAGACATGGGAATTGCGGAGAACATCCAGGTTACCAGTTTGGCATCTGCTTTGGTGTTAAAATCCCCACACACCAAGATGATGTGATATCTTGCCCCTAGAAGGCTTGGTTGTACTGGTGGCATAAGGTTACAACGGAGAAAGTCAATGTGTTTGTGTACCTCATCGAGCTGTTCGTGAAATTCTGATGGAAGCCCCGGCAGAAAATATACACTCAGGATGTCTAACTCTCATAGAGCACTGGAAATTCGTAGCAGCTGGATGTTGTTGCTGATTTGAGAAAATTCCCGTTTAATTGTGCCTGTCCTCTAGATTTTGGTTTAGGCTTGCAATGTTCCAACTTAACACTTTTATCTGGGCCTCAGATGCTGTGGAAGGGGCGGACTCCTGTGAGCGGTACATTCCTAACGTTGATGATCATAGGCAAGATAAGTCCGACGATCTAGCCCATCAGCTTGGCATGGTTTTATGTAGCATAGAATACCTGCTGACAAGTTCTTGCGCATCACCTGAGCTCTGGGCTTTCATACTTGTGGTTAATGGCTGCACATTCATTTTCAGGCTACATAAATTGTTCTTGAAGCCACAAGTAAAGGGAATTCTGGTGACTTGTGAAGAATACAGGAACAAGAATTTCTAATATGAAATTGTGGAACGCAAAACAGAGTGTTGACTGGAGCACAGATGGAGGACTTTGAGTAAAGCGTGCACATGTGAGTCTGTGAATCTGTAGTGGTAGGATACAATAGAAAAACTGGGCTGCATCACCGGGCATGATCTCATCAAAGTCAGATAAAAGAAAGATTATAAAAACTAGAATACAACAGAGTGGTAGACTGAAAATGTGGTAGAGGGTGACAAGTAAAGCAAGATGTGCAACGTTTTACATAGTTTAATTTAGCAAACAGGGCTAAAGGCATGAAACCCTCACAAGTGTCACCTGATGGCAGGATAACAAATCCTGACACTAGGTTTTATAGTGAGTGTGAGATATTTAAAGTTATATCCAAAGAATGAACAGGGGGGGCGTAAAGGCGCTTTATGAAAAGGTCCAGCTGTGTGTGCCCTCAGAATGTACAACAAAAATGACAGAGCTGTTCCTGTAAGTGGAAAGATAAGGGAAAGGAAGAGGGAAGAAATTGTGTTCACGGACAATTGAAATATTGGATATTGAGGCCCTCACACAACCTAAAGGGTATCGTGATTCACGTACCCCTTCGGATGTATCGCGTCATCATCGGGCTGCTCCTGCGTCGAGTCGGCTGGTGCAATACCCGACGGGCTCTTGTTTAAGGAGCACTTTTATGGAGATCTTTTTATCCAATGAAGCCGGTAGTTGCATGGGTGTGTGGGGCTCTAGGGTGATGTAGATGAAGTGTGTTGATTAAAAATAGGGGTCGAAGTGCTTACTCAAACAATTTATTAGGAAGCCTTCTCCCCTAATTAAAAAACTATGAGGTTGAGTGTTACTAACTTAGGGTTATAGACTAGGTTATATACACTGCCTCAGTAAGGTCGACATGTTTCTCGCTCCATTAGAGAAATACTCTGGCGATTCCTCAGGACCAAAAGATATTCTCTATCTACATCTAAAATTCATCATAATATCTTAATAAACAGTGAGCATTCTAAGTCACAGTTGTAGTGTTACCTGCAGCTCGGTCTACCTGTAAGGGGATAAAGGCCAAGGAGGTTAAAGAATGCATGGAACAGTCACTGTGTACTGACATTGAATATCACGTGAACACTTGAGTGCAAATGTGGTGAAAGTGCACTCTAGACGTGAAGGGTGGTAAAAAACTTAGTGAATCTGAACCCTGTGAAGTGACCTCTACTACAAGTGATGAAAGTGAAATTTAAATTAATAAAGGGACTTACCCTAAGAATTCCTAAGGATAGTCCACTGCAGTTCCTGGTAGATAAACGCAAGGAGTTCCTAGCGTTCTGTAATTATATAGGGAGAAAGCTAGAGGAACGGGGGTGGTTAGAAATAACATACTCCAGGGTTGTTAGTAACCCCTTCTCTTATTGCCAAAGTCAGATCATAAAACTGGCAAGTGTGGTTAGAAACAGGTTATTCCTCGATTAAAATAATCCCTTCTCTGGTTCCGTTAAGGCATTAACGAGTCATGGTCTGAAGAGAACTACGGTCGGGGAGCGTTATATCCAATACCCCTATATCTGGAGATGGTTCAGTCCCTAGTCTCTTACTAAATGAATATATTCAGTAGATGTAAATGTGGCCATCTCGAGTGCTCTTGTCAGAGTAGTTTGTGTGCTGTGATTTCGTTTGTCAGATACATAAACAGACACAACATTGAATAAGTTTGCGTTAAATGCTATCTCATTTAGGTCTGGCATTAACAGTCAAATCTATACTCATCTAATGTTGAATCTAGAAGTGAAGATCACCCACATAGTAAATCTATGAACGTTGAAGGAGCCACGGTAAATAAGCGAGTAGCACCTCAGTTAAAGATCAAACCATAGCGTGGGCTCAACAAAGTGAGGTTTCTGTCTATTTAATGACACGCCGGATCCCTCTTTCAAAAATATATTATTCGCCCCATGCACAACTCAATTTACAAAAGTAAAGGGTCAACAAGTAAGATTTGGTCTACTTACTGACACGCCGAGTCCGTGTCTCGTATACACCTACCCCGTTCTACCAGGACTGGGTGGCGATACTCCGAGTCTCGTGTCGGTATATGAAGGCAGCGTCTGTTGGATTCAGACCCGGAAGTGAAAGAGACACTAGAGATTGCATTACCCCATCCCGACCGGCGGTGAATCCGGTCGCCATCTTGAGTGAGGGATCTAGTCCCATAACAATGTGTGTCAGGGGTGTGATTCACTATTCAGTTTACCGATGTGCATTACTGAATCATCTTGGTGATTGAGCCGCTGTCTGGGCATTCTACTTATAGGTACGAAATGTATGGTCGTTGTACTCATCCTGAATAAAGTTTGACCCAGGATACATGTATACAAAAAAGACTCGTTGTTATACTGATCTAGGTACTTTCTCTGAGTGAAGGGGTGGTCCCTGACTCCGTTGTGTCAGAAGAGGCACGTGATTGTGTTGATATATCTTTATGGTAGGGTCTTGAACCTCCGGGCTGACGTGAGGTGTAGACACCACCAGGGAGTAGCGGTGGTAGGGAAGGGGGGGGGGGGTTTATTTGGTGTCGTCATGGCACTCGTGAAGTGCAACGGTTCTTGTTCTATGTCAATTGTTGTTGCATGTACACATA
The DNA here is from genome assembly GCF_964204655.1 of Triturus cristatus. Classification (NCBI taxonomy): domain Eukaryota; kingdom Metazoa; phylum Chordata; class Amphibia; order Caudata; family Salamandridae; genus Triturus; species Triturus cristatus. The sequence goes on along the minus strand of NC_140580.1, from coordinate 276,511,391 downwards.
GAGGCAACCACTCACAAGAAAGAGTCTATTCCACGGGTCTGCGTGATTCACTCTATTTATTTCTTTCAGGGTCTCTGATTTAAACACACTCTATTGTCCACTCAGGCATATATGTCAGTATCGGAGAGTGCAGTTTGTCAAGAATTAGTGTTAGCACAAAGGTGGTATTGTTCAAGGAGGTTTGATGGAGGCCCAAGGAATGGCGTCATTTAATCCTGTCACATGGGAGCCCAATCTAAACACCCACCTCTGTTCTTTAGCAAGCAAAGCTTCCTTGGTGATATTGGAAAATGATTCCAATATGAGCCAGGTGAATGACTCTGGTGGATGTCCCTTTTCTAGAAAGTGTGTACACATTCTAGTGTTAATTTTTCTGCAGCGAAAGTTGCTGCGATGTTCAGTCATGCGTGTTTTAATTGGGCGGGTGGTCATGCCAACGTATTGTAATCTACAAGGGCATGTAATCAGATATATGCAATTGGCTGTGTTGCAATTAGTGTGGCGGCGTAACTCCCATTTAAAATTATTGTCAAAAAGGACAGACTTGTGTGTTGTAGTCATGGGACATACCGAACATGAGCCACAGGGGTAATGTCCAGTTACAGGTGGCAGATCCCATAATTGTCTTTGGATTGGCTGCCCCTGTGGGGGTGGGCGAGTGTGAATCAAGATGTCCTTCAAGTTTTTTGTACGTTTGAATGAAAATCTCGGGGTTTCAAGTTGCATAGTGCCTGTGTTTAAAATGTTCCAATGTTTCTTGATTATCTTGGTGATCTGATTTGACAATGGGGTAAATGATGTGACACACGTCAGGATCCCAGTTGGAGCTGTTATTTTGGGTTCCAACAGGGCTTCTCGATGGTTATTTCGGGCTCTCTTATTGGCTAGGGCTATCTGTTTGGCAGGATAGTTACGTGCCCGTAGGTTGTTAGCCAATTTCTTCGCTTCTACTCTGTAGTCTGACAAGTTACTGCAATTTCGTCTTACCCTAAGGAACTGTCCAATAGGTAAATTATCCCTCAGGCTTCGGGGGTGATGACTTGTGTATAGTAACAGACTATTGCGGTCTGTTGGTTTTTTATACAAGGAGGTTGATAATGTGCCCCTGTGCAAACTGATGTTAAGATCTAGAAAAGGGATGGTATTGTCAGACACTGTTTGCGAAAACTTGAGGTGTGGGTCAAGGGTATTGATCCAGTCACAAAACTCAGTGCAGGCCGTCATATCCCCCTTCCAAAGGAAGAGGATATCGTCAATGAATCTCTTCCAAAGGTATATGTCTGTGTTGAATGGGTTAGAGTCATGGTAAATGTATCGGGTCTCGAAATCAGACATGTACAGGCAAGCCAGACTGGGCGCAACTGTACTCCCCATGCAAGTTCCTTGTGTCTGTTTAAAGTTATCTCACGTTGTTAGACGTGAAGTCTTTGAAAGAGGGCACCCAGTGATTTGTAAATCAAAATAAACTGGGTTTTCCTCTGGATGCATGCGTGAGAAATGGTGTTTAAACTTATAAATCTGAAAGTATTCGGTACTACGCAAATGCTTCAGAAACATCATCATTATCGTTACCTAGTGACAACTACCTAATCTCCACGTTCCAAAACAGATGAAAAGGAGGATTCCATATGCCCTTGTGTTTCCAGCCATTATTCTTAGCACCACCGAACTGTGTAATGGATATTGAGTCTCCATTGTTAAACAGCCACCACGGGAAAGGCCTTGATGCATGCCAGAAAAGTGGGGGTGCCTGTGGACCTTACGAGGTTATGGTCCTTTCATGTGTACGAAAATAAAATGCATTTTTTTTGTAAATCCCTGCATCATCTAGGTCCTTGAAATTGTGAAACCAATAAATATTTGATCAAAGTGCAAGAATGCTACCCATGATCCTTCTTCAACTCTCCTTCATTTAATGCAGGTCCAGGAATGTCCTGTAGTGTATGTCAGTCATTTGGATAGAAGAACCTGACTTCTTGGTGTTCTTGACTGACATCGTCCGAAGATGCACCTGTTTCCCATAACAGAATAATGCAAGCAAAATCAAATCAGTATGCGAATGTCACATCCATTACCACAAACAATGCTTTTGCCAAGGAAGATTTTAGAAAAAAATATTATGAAATGGAAGGTAGAGAGGACTTCTTAAAATCAAGAGGAATACAGGGGGCTTGATCAGTTCCCTTGTAATAGCAATTACCAAACACAAAGGATGAGGCTAAGGGAAACATGAGAGAACCTGAATCAGATAATCTTGGCGAAAAACTAAAAGGAAGGAATGCTAAGGATTTCTTTTTAAAGGGAAATTTACTTTCAATAACCACAAACTAATACGGTCTTTAAGACCTTGGATGGCAGCTCTCTGGGTTAGCAAAGCCAAATTTATGAGAGATCACCCACCCAGGCATGCCGATTCAATAGTTTCATTGAAGAAACTGAAGCTGTCCTGAGCAGGTGCCATATTTTATTTCCCAGTTTAGCGAAGTGTTTGGTTTTCTGAAAACAAAACTGCAAAGTGGGTGTATGTTTTCAGAAAACAAAACATATCAATGATCTCGGGGTTAGGGAGTCTAATGTAATTTTTGACCTGATGGTCCTATAAGGGATGGGCCATTAGATGAAAGGTTTATAATAGGGGATGCATTGCCCATGTAAAGCTAGTGCTTCCCCTGAACCTAAATAGAGCAGGGAAAACAGTGAGTTTAGCTGGTGATGGAGCAAGGACTCGTATAAAAGAGACTTGCTCAAATGCAATCCCCTCCTATAACTCGTAATACTGTATTAATTGAGTATTGTGTAAACTAATATGCACCACATTCTATGTTTTTAGCAAGAAGACGCTTGCGTATGTGTCTTACTAACAAGTAACCCGAGTAAAACTTAAAATGGCTGCTAACGCGGGAAACTGTACTGCACATGTGTCAACTGCATCTATGCAGGATGACGGAATAACGCTTGGAGGGAATTTTCTGCACCTGCGCAATCGCATTTAAAATGGCCGCTTGAGAGCTCACATGCTAATCATCTCCCTTGCTGAAACTAAAACATGCTATTTACTAAATGCTAATACGGGGAGAGCTATTATAAGTAAATGGGATTAGAGTAGAAATAGGTGGTATACAGTGAAATAATTTTATTTTTAATTTAATATATTTCTTATTGACTTCTCTACTAGTTCATATTTGGGCCTCCGAGCGATGCTAAAGTCTGTACTTCACGTGACTCCTCACGCAGGCGCAGTAATAACAAGCCGGAAGCCATGATGTCGTTTTTTTGAATCCCATCCAAGATTATCTTCGCTACATGTCCTGGGAACCTGCTGGACATCCTGCATATTGAACAGACAACTGTTATATGTATTCATTTTTATTAATAAAGATGTGAAATGCGGGTGGGAAATAAAACTTGGGAAAATAAATTAATGGGCGGGAACATTAAACAAAGAACCAAAGAGAATTATTAAAACTTAGCATGGTGCGATGATCATTCCCCCCGCCTGTCCAATCAGAATTAGGAGTTTAATAAAGTTGAAACATTAATTGGTGGTACATGAGCATAGAAAGGTATAACTGCGGTAGTTTAGTTAGTTAGAGTATCGCAGCAAGACCAGAATGCTGAGAGACCGGGATGCTGTAAGAGAACGGAAGAATCGAGGAGGAAGATAGTGCCAGAGAGGGGTGCGACGCAGGCGTAAGATCTAGAGAGGTCATCTATCATGTTCTGAATCCTGTTCTGATGCCTTTGTCACCTGTTCTTTCCCAGGGGACCCTTCCAGCTCCTTGGCCAAGAGGTTGGTTTCCACACCATCCTAGGTACATATACGTTTGTGTAGTATGTCATTGTACTGCTTGCTCTCTATCCTCTTCTTTCTGAGTGCTGTCATTGTGAAATCTCGTTTTAATATAGATGACTGATTATTGGATTCATTGACTTTTCCTTCCTTGGAAAAACGGAGTTCTTACTGTATTTGATGTTGGCTCTCATGAAATGAACTAGATAAACATTTAAAAATCCTTCCTGAGTCTGTGGTTATTTTCAAAACCAGTAAGGTAATTTCGATATATGTCATTTCACCATGAGCTAGTTCCAACTAATAGGTCCATTGACCAGAGGAAATAACTTTTTGATCAGTGAAAGATTAGTTAAAATGACAGGTAACTAATCTCATAAAAAGCATATTACAAAAATTGACCCGCAGCGGTATTTACTGGCCTATGTGAACGTGTGTGTTTACAGGTCCAGGTGAGTATATGGTGTTGTTGTGTTTCGATTTAGATGCCCGTTAGGTTTTCCTAAATCATGTCCTTATATAGGCACAATTCGCATTGCCCTTATTTAGGCATAGAATCCCAGTCCTTATTTAGGCATTAGCCATGCTATCCAAATACAAGCATGGTTACCTACATCCGTCTATCCCCATGTCACAACGAGTTCCTAGAAACCAGACCCTTAAGCCATTGGGACTTTCCCTAGCTAGGATTATTGATTTCTCCAAGAACTCATCTATTATGCATGAACTACTATCCTTAGGGGTTCATTCATTACGTCTTCCTCTGCCCGAATTACGTCAATGCTAACATTCCTAAGCACCTTCCAGGTATAAATATACCTTCCCTTAACATGGCAAACCACGGCTCGGCTGCACAGCTCGATACGGCTCGCCACGGCAAGTTCGGAAAAATTAGAGTCCCTGCCTGATGCACTGACCAGACACTGTCATCCCTGCTCGCAGAGAATCCAGGTTCCACTGTTCTGACTCCCTTCGTGGGGTGCTAGAGTTTGAGACCAGGAAAGAGATTCCCACCTCTCTCATTCTAAGGTAGGGAGCTGACAAGAACCTAGAGGGACTCTTGGCAGATCAGACTTAGCATATGCAAAACTATAGCATACCATACTATAGAATACAGCACCTACTTCTTACCTTGTACCGCACTTAGGTTAGGTACATTGGGGTAGAACTATTTAGAAGCTTCAAACGAGTATCCACTTTTTAGCCTATGTTATTTATGTATGTGTATATGAATATATGACATAGCTAGAAGACAATGCTGTAGCAGTATTATTTCTTCTTACTGCTTATGCTGTAAGTATTATATTTCGCATACTGTTTTGCGATTGTAACAGCTCATATCTCTTACACGAGAAACAAGACTGTTCAATAAATCCTTTTATTGAAATGCCCGTCTATCTATTTCTGTGTAACTCTGAAGAAACTAAGCATGCATGATTGACTGAGTGAAACTGTTATCTGTTGTTTCCACGCTCCTGAGACATGTTCCGATTCTAAGGGAAACAAAGTTGTCATGTTTATGCGATTACCAGAAACTACTCCCTTCTTGTTTATTCCAGGAGTCTCTAGTGGCCTCTGAGTTAGCTGGCACACAAAGTAATTAAGTTTAATGTACTCGATGGAGGCATACTGACCTCAGTCCTATGCCACAACTATAGTGTATATTATTCCAATGTGCAGAGCCTATAAGGGAAATAGGAACTACACTACATGGCGCCCAACGTGTTTGGTTAGGCACTAATTTAATGCTAGATACTGAAGTACCTCAGTCGTGCTTTTCTCAGGGACCCCTACTCATAATACTCCATAAGACGTCTGGAGTGGGTAGGGTTAATATCCGCCAAAGCTGAGTAGGACGACAATCCTATCTATTAGCTGTTTGGTTTGTTCAACGTTGAAGGATACAGTGGTCCAAAATATTGTGCACCTTATCTTTGTTTCATTGAAACTTGTTCTACATTTTTCAAAAAACAATGTCCCAAAACGGGGATAATAATACAGTGACCGGTGAGGCTACGACTAACCAAGTCGTAACAGCTTTTAATCTTACTGGCTTGAAATGAAACCGATGAGGGTGTTATAAACATCCATCCAAATTTAAGGAGAGCCATCACTCTAAAACTTATAAAACACAGCCTAACACCAAGAGGTGGTAGAGCAGTTTTTGTGACAGAGGCACATGAATCTTTTCAGACAAAGGTATTCTATTCATAGATAGTATTCCCAGAATCAAATCCAGTGACAAAACTGTTTCACTTCTATAAAGAAGATGAACCACCTGAGGAATATATTCCCTTTGAGGATGCTGAAATTCCACTCACATACCAGGAACATAATCTCTGGTTTAAAGGCGCCCTTAAACATTACAATCACATTACCAGGCTCAGTCCACTAGGTAGACCAGGTGCAACATGGCCGATTTTAGCCGGCTACACAACTCATCCTGACATTGAAGCAATGTCAGAAGAGGAATTACTTAATCAAATACAAGAATTAATAGAATTACACAGTTAAACCACAACTGTCTTAAGGTCCTGAGAAGGACTCTATTAAACACAATCCTACATCTTCTAAAAAGAAGTGGGAAAATAACAAACAACATTCAAAAGAGAAACATTCTCAATCCCGAGGTAGGTCTCCTCAAAAGGAGCCCTCTGAAAGAAGGTATTACCTCAGGAAAAGGGATAATTTGAGAAAACCTGACAGGTATCAAGATACTGATACACGTTCCTCTCGTACCTTTCAGATATCGTCACAGACATCCGAAAGAAGAGGACGGTCAGATCACAAAGAAGAACACGTAAAGTCCAAAGACGAACAACACGTTCAGAAAAACAAACCAAAACCTCACTAAGAAGAAGGTAGCAGGTCTGAAGATCAGGCATGCCGAGGATTCTGAGAACACAACTCAAGAACAGAGAATGGGCTCAGACAATGCTGGACAGTGCAGCAGAAGTAACAATTGCTCGCCAGAACCTGAAGGAAATTCTGGAGATAGTGGACTTGAATGAGTACATCACAGTTAATACTGTAGACACCAGGGTTAGTACTCCACAAAGGTTATATGAAATAACACTCCGGATGAAGGGAGACATACCAAGAAAAGTGAGGGCACTCTTTTGGGAGAAACTTTCAAGGGGTTATGATATACTTCTAGCAGAACAGGACTGGCCACCAGAATTTGTCAGGGAGTGCACACATGGCGAAAACATCATTATGCCAGCCTTCACCAACCATGTTGCAATACACCTAAAATATACTTATGCCAGGAAATGGGCAGTTGCCCAGGCCCCAGCATTATACAAAAATCATGTAGGATGGGATGAGGACTCACCTCACCACAAGATACAGTTAAAAAATCAACTTACTGCACAAAAGCAGTACCCAATTAAGCAAGAAGCTAAAAAACAGGTCAGGGAGATCTTAGATCAACTTGAATACCAAGGGGTGATTGAAACATGCACCTCATCAATGAACAAGCCTTTGTTTCCTGTCTCCAAACCAGACAATACATATCGCCTAGTTTTGGATTACCGACACCTGAACACTTGTTCTAAGACATTTGCAGAGCAAAATGCACACAGTACAGCATTAATGAAAAACATTGTGCGTAAAAAATATAAAACCACATTAGACATTTCAAATGGGTTCTTTTGTCTAAACATAGCACCTGAAAGTAGGAACTTGACAGTTTCTCAATAATGGGGACCCAGCGTCACTTTTGACGACTCCCTCAAGGGTTCAAGAACAGCCCGGGGTTATTCTCAGCAAGAGTAACAGAGTTACTACAAATGTATGATGACGAGGCATTGTCATATGTCGATGATATCTATCTGACAGACGATGAACTGGATAGGCACTTGAACAGGGTGAATACCATTATACTGGGCTTCGCCTCTGAGGGCTATAAATTCAACTTTAAAAAATCCAGAATTGCTCATCTCAATGTCCTTTTCCTAGGATATGAGCTTTCAATTGAAGGCAAAAGCCTGGCAGCTAACATTTTAGAAAAGTGTGCGCTGCTCCAACCTCCAAAAATGGATTTTTGGAACAACTTACATTCTAAATTATGCAGAAAGGGTTAAACCTCTCTACGAATTAATCAAACCTGATTTCAAAATAAAAAATTGGACACAGGAACACACTGATATCCTGCGCTCACTTCAAGCTGATATGTTAGCAACAAATCACTTACAAACACGCGTAAATACACGCAATTTAGTGATCTGAATAATTTCGGGCCAATGCGGATTCAACTACTTAACTTTTAATGAAGGTGAAAAAGTACCATTTGCATACAAATCACATTTGTATACACAAGTAGAAATGCGCTTCACTTTGACAGAAAAAATCTGACAGCAGTTCAAACTGCAGTAGCAAAAGAAAGAGCTCTAGCTCATGGGAAATGCATTATTGCCGTGACTCCGGTACCAGCCTTAGAGGCAGTTACAAAAGCGAGCATTCCAAATGCAAAAGCTTTACATCCAAGATGGATATAATGAGTTAATTCTCTTGCTGCAACGGATGTTGAATATGTTTTTGATCCTTATTTAAAAACACAAGCATTCTCCCTCTTGATCAGTACAAATTTATAATTTATACTGACGGATCAGCACAACCTGCTACGGGAAGTAAGCAAGCTTACAGGGCAGCGTGCACAATCATTAAAGGTCGCATGCACGATGGTAAATTCCGACCAATGGTCACTAAAACACAACCTCTAGGAGATTGTACAGCTCAGCAAACTGAACTACAAGCATTCAAATTGGCACTTGAAAATACGGATCGCGAATTCCCCACACTTATAGTGTGCGATTCTTTTTACTGTCTTCAATCATACAATGAATATTTACAGAATTGGCTTCAAAATGGTTTCAAAGATGCAACAGGGTGGCACAATCAAGCATAAAACGCTTTGGGAACAAGTAGTTCAGTTGTGAGAAGCACTATAAAGCACTCACGTGATTCACACGCTGAGTCATCAACGTGATGGCGTCACGTTGCAGGGAATTCATTGGCTGACGAAGTTGCGAAGGGGCTGTGCAAATGGCTTCCTTAGCTGCGATCACTCGTTCAAACACGAGAATAGACAGTGAGATATTATTGGCTGTCAATGCTTCAAGGAAAGGCAGTGGTGCAGCGTCACCTAAAAAATGTCCACTCAAATACTCGTATATAATTGATGCGAACAACATTCCATTTGCTCAAATCCCTGGAGTGGGGGATAGGATAATTACAAACATGGAACATAGATTAGGACTAATCCTTGCAGCACAATAAGGGATAGCCTCTGCCCATGCAGGTGTTTCTGCCACAGTATTGTTATTAACACAGAGATATTGGTGGCCCGGCATTAGGAAACAGACCAAAAACTATGTTTTGGAATGTGAAATATGCCAACAGATGAAAGTCTCTACAGTGAAACGTCCTGCGCAGACACCCCTGTTAATTTCAGATAAATCATTAGCTTGTGTTTACCTGGATCACTGCGGTCCCTTGCATAGGGATGGTAACTATAAACATATCATGGTCGCAGTAGATTTGTGTTCAAGGTTCCTATGGATGTGGCCTCAGCGCTCGGCTGAAGGTCAAACTGTTATAAAAGATTTGCGAGTCTTTATCGGCACATACGCATTTGGCACACTACATTCTGACCATGGCCCTGCGTTTAGCTCTCGAGCTTACAAAGAAGCTATGGCTATTTTGGGCGTTGCATTGCGGTACTCCTCTCCATTCCATCCCGAGGGAAATTCTGTCGTGGAAAGGAAAAACTGGGACATAAAGCAGTCTATAACAGCCAGGGTATTAGGTTCGGGTGATGGGTGGATCAAACATCTTTATGGGGTCCAACGCTCATTAAACAATTTGCCAAGAAGTTCTCTAGTGGGGGTCACTCCATATGAGGTCCTATTTGGGACAAGAATGTGGGTTCCAGATCTCGAATGTAAAGGCACAGTGGTGGAAAATAAACCATTTGATATCAAAGATCGTTTGGCTGTTTTACAGGACTTAAATAAACTAAGATCGAAACAAAGCAACGTGTTCCTGAAGCCAACCACCACTGGGGAAATTCCAGCCGTCTCAGCAAGGCCTGTCTGGATCCCAAAGCTTGGGGATCTAGTCAGAGAGAAGATCACAGACAAGAAGGAATTTGGGCCTTCTTACAGACAACCAGTACCTGTCCTAGCCATCCACGGAACAAGAACAGTACTTCTGCCGCCCCTTGCTGGAAAAAAGGAGAAAAGATTTGTGCCCATCGACCTCATCAATCCACACTATGTGGCCAAAACTAAACAGTAGGCCTTGTGGACTCCGACCAAGTAGCAGACACACTCCTCTAGCTACCATTCAAGAGGTTCAAACTGAAAGACTCATCACCATCGAGGAGTCAGTAGTAAGAAATGAAGTACTAAGCAACAATGCTATGGAACTCATTCCTCTTGAAACCCAAATAACAGTTCGTCCTGATACACCTGTCTACACCAATGTAACACGTGATCAACTGGTGCCAGCAATTTCAACGAATCCTGCTGGAATTTCAACCATTGACAGAACTGCCTCTGGCTATTTCATTAACTTTGATGCGTTATCTGAGGATCCAAGCGAACCGGAAATGATGCCAGCCAAAAGAACTTTCAAAGAACGAGCACAAGACTTTTTTCATCTCCTGGGAAAGACTTATCTGGTTTCAGCATGGTTTTAACTATGGATTATTTCTGGAGTACTTTTCTTTCTGCTTTGGCTAGCTTAAGTAATGACTCTGAGCACGCTGATAAATAGAAGATATATTCACTTGAACACAGAAAGTAAAAATGTTAACTTACTTTTGAAACCACACAAATCATCCCATTGTGAAGCAAGGGACTTGTCAGCAGTAAAAATCACAGCCATTCCTATGCAAGATGGCATAATTTGGGACAAAATGGATTATGATATATTCGGCCCGTCTGAACTTTTGAAGATTCCACACTTATTTAAGATTTCATTAAGTGGCTTTATCACCTCCAGTACCTATTCTGATGATTGGGACTTTGAGACTGTTAATAACATGACGTCTGATCTAGAAAGGTCTGCTGCATTCACTAACCATGAATACTTAGAGGGTTCAACAGACTATGAACAGCTTTATTGTTACAACCACTATGGTCATCATTTCTTGCATAAATCTGCAATACCTAGAAATGTATTTATGTATAACCAATGGGAACATTGTCCTACACCACCAAGGGGTAGCTCAAAAACGTTTGCAATGAAGTTTCCATATTTTTCAGGATACAATACATCCAATCCGGAAACGTTTTAAAAATGTGAACAAAATAGGAGCGAAAAATATGTTAACCAATACAAAACAGATGTATTCTGCAGCCTTTATTGCCCAACTGTCTAGACAGGGTTTCGACTTTTGGAAAGTACAGTTGACACAAAATCTGTCTGGGGTACAAAAGATTGGCAAGTGCAGGGGATAGAAGCTTTGTTTAGAGCCTGCATCATCCCACAGCAAATAATGTTTTTGAATGACACTGTCCAGCAAACGTCTTGCCTTGGGTTAGCAAAGATTAAAGACATGAACACACTGTCCATACCTATACCTGCAAGTAATAGCACTACACAGGGGGAGGTCAACGTACATACAATTTTACAAAACAACAGATCAGATCCTGGTTGGGAAAAATGGTTGCTCTGGCCCACAGACACAAACATCTGTCAAGAGACGATTCCTGAACAGAATACAGGGTTTTACAATCAATAGGCCAGACCCACTTTATGTTCAAAGAGAGCATCCAGGGGTAGTAACAACATACAGTGTAGGACATTTTTACCTTGATTGGCTACAGAAATCTACACTAGAGGATGCGAAACAACACGTATCTTTACTTACAGAAAGCACAAACCTTAGGGAAATCGTACTAGGTCCAAGAAAACCACGGCAAAAACTTTTCATATATGCCGGCATCTATGCTGCTTATAATTAAATATGGAAGGTCACCCAAGCAGACGCCGCAGAAAGAATACGAGAAATTGATCGTATTCATTTAGAGAAATCTCTCGCTGTGGTCGACAATGGGTTAACGACTGTCATCCAGGATATATTCACTGGGCAACATTGTATCCTCTGCTATAGACATTGTGAAACAAGATTTGGTCCTGCTGCGACAAGGCCAGTCTCAATTACGTTCTATTCTGTTATTAAGCTGGACGCTACAAAACTTGCGTGCAGGCTATGTGCCTTGGCGTTTCATCAACACGTCGTCTCTGTTTTCAGAATATAATCTCACTGATAAACAGATCGAACTGGCACAAAGGGGAGCAAAGTAAACAGTGCTGAGCATTGAAAAACTGGAAAAATTGCCATTTACAGTAGCCAAAAAACCAGCTACAGAATGGATCATTCATGGCAAAATAACTCTGCCTGTTACAACTTTCCATTTTCAGTATAGCCTCAAATAAATGCAAGCAGGCAAATATTAAAGGTTGGGTAAAGAATACACCAAGACATCCTGGGATTTACCTTACACACACAGATGTTGGAGTGGGGGGCGTGAAGTGTTTCTTAGCAGTACATACTGTGAAAACGAACTGAGCGGTTCACTCATATGTCGGGATATTAGTTTACACGGGGCATGTAGCGGTTCTACTGCAAATTTATCCTGCCACCTGCAAGGTTCACCAGCCGCAGTGATTAATTCAACGTTTGGCCAACTTTCAAATGGGAGTTACCTCATGTTGAATGATCAGACCTGTTCTGGCATGTTGCCAGGTATCCCATATCTAGTAACGGTTGACTCCAGGGTCACTTGCTGTATGCAAGTTTTGTTCCCCCAAATAGACACTATTGTTCAGATAGTGGCCTTCACTGAACATCTCTTCTATACAAATTGATACTTTAAGCAGAATGAAAGCCATTCTTTTACAACAAACTGTGCCTTTGACCTCGGCCAAAGAAGCCTATGATGTACAAATTGCAAGGACTTCTGCTGAGATACAGGCTCTGTTACGTACAAACTGCCCTAACACATTTCACAGAAATGTTGGGACGTATCTTAAACATGTCTGACACAAGCGGTATTGTGCATGTATTTAAGACCATATGTTCAGGACTGTTAACACCTTTACAAGCAGTCCTCGGAATCATTCCAAACTTCGTGCACTCGGTGTTTGGTGGTCTGCCGCTAATTCTAGCACTCGTTGCAAGAATCCTGTTTTTATTTCTACTACTATGCTATGGAAAGCCAATCCACCAGCGTCACTCCCAGCACCTTGGAGAAACCTCTCCTGGAAAGGAAGTGTCGTGAGCGCATAGTACAACTTTTGGGCTTACCTCATCTACGAGAATTAAATACCACATGGTTTCTGTCATTTAGACCAATCTGGCAAGATTGCATCTTACCTGTTCTACGCTGCCTGCTTTGCGGTGAAGAATGCGTGAGAGACATCTGTCTAACACTCCCATCAGTCATGCCAATGGATATCGATACTCTGCTGGACCCAATAACGGCCCATGCTCTGTGTTGTCCCCAGAGGCTCCCAATCCTGAGGACGGCATTCGTTCAGATCTCCCAGACGCAACATGCTACTGCTGAGGTACGAGATGGATCAACACGCACACAGGTAACATCGGAAATTAACATTGCTACTGGCGATGCTTCACATCTATGTGCAGTTAATCTTCTAAACAAGGTATTCCAACTATCACCGACATCAGTAGACGATCTTTTGTCTACAGGAATAGAGGATTTCATGTTTTCACCAGCCCCTTACACTGGCTTTTGATTCAGCTCAGAGTGTACCAGGAAAGCTATGAATTTGGCCTTCATTTTTCAAAACAAAGGCACAACCTTGGAACTTTCTTCCTATGATTAATTTATTTTTCTAAATTTGAATTTTTCTTTGTATGCTTACAGTAGAACTATTCATAGAGAACAGACTTCTTTGAACACTTCCAGGGACACAGTGTCACATTTATTCACAACAATTTCATTTATGTACCAGGACATAAAATGGCTTTGACCTTTTCTTCTGTAATAGTGAGCCATTTCATCATATGTGTATATATTCATGTTCATTCATTTAGCATTCACTGTAAACATATGCTAAGAATGAAACATTGCTTTAATATGTACAGCACCTTTTTGCATTTCATGTTTAGCAAACGTTTTTAACGAGGACTTATTTTAGTCTGCTTTTACAAATGTTTTTAGCAACATGCGGTACTCAGTTTTAAATGTTCCGCGTTTCATGTTTAGTATTTAGTATTATCGTTCATTTGAAAGTGGAGTGGGTGTTGTGTTTCGATTTAGATGTCCATACATAGGTTTTCCTAAATCATGTCTTTATATAAGCACAATTCGCATTGCCCTTAGTTAGGCATAGAACCCCAGTCCTTATTTAGGCATTAGCCATGCTATCCAAATACAGGCATGGTCACCTACATCAGTCCATCCCCGCGTCACAACGAGTTCCTAGAAACCTGACCCTTATTTCTTGGGACTTTCCCTTATGCATGAACTACAATTCCTTAAGGGTTTATTCATGACGTCTTCCTCTGCCCGACTTTACGTCAATGCTAATATTCCTAAGCACCTTCCAGGTATAAATATACCTTCCCTTACCATGGCAAACCACGGCTCGGCTGCACAGCTCGATACGGCTCACCACGGCAAGTTCGGAAGAATTCGAGTCCCCGCCTGACGCACTGACCAGACGCTGTCATCCCTGCTCACAGAGAATCCAGCTTCCAGTGTTCTGACTCCCTTCGTGGGGTGCTAGAGTTTGAGACCAGTAAAGAGATTCCCACCTCTCTCATTCTAAGATATGGAGCTGACAAGAACCTAGAGGGACTCTTGGCATATCAGACACAGCATATGCAAAACTATAGCATACCATACTATAGAATACAGCACCTACTTCTTACCTTGTACTACACTTAGGTTAGGTACATTGGGGTAGAACTATTTAGAAGCATCAAACGAGTATCCACTTTTTAGCCTATGTTATTTATGTATGTGTATATGAATATATGTCATAGCTAGAAGACAATGCTGTTGCAGTATAATTTCTTCTTACTGCTTACACTCTACGTATTATATTTTGCATAATGTCTTGTGATTGTAACAGCTCATTTCTCTTACACGAGAAACAAGACTGTTCAATAAATTCTTTTATTGAAACGCCCGTCTATCTATTTCTGTGTAAATCTGAAGAAACTAAGCATGCACGATTGACTGAGTGAAACTGTTATCTGTTGTTTCCATGATTCTGAGGCATGTTCCGGTTCTAAGGGAAACAAAGTTGTCATGTTTATGCGGTTGCTACTCGCTTCTTGTTTATTCAAGGAGTTTCTAGTGGACTCTGAGTTAGCTGGCACACAAAGTAATTAGGTTTAATGTACTCGATAGAGGCATACTGACCTCAGTCCTATGCCACAACTATAGTGTATATTATTCCAATGCGCAGAGCCTATAAGGGAAATAGGAACTACACTACAGTGTTTGAGTACCTGGGGCTGGTAACCCGCTAGATCACTGGGTAGAAGTCCCCCAATTTACAGTGGTGCTTCTGCTCCGCCAAACTATAAATGACCTTGTAAGTGTCCAACAAACATTAAAAAAATAGACAACTGCCAATGGATGAACTAAGTGAGGAGGCAGTAAGGTCATGTGCTCAAAATGCATTGTCGTGCTCTACACCAGTTCACAAACTATACATACAGTAATGTGCATGCAGAGCACTTTTGTGTTGAAATGCAGTGGAAGAGGAAAGTTTTCAAAATAACTCGCAGTCCACTGAACCATACATGACAAGACAGGAGTACTTTATACACAGGATCTTGACCACTTTGCAGCATTGCTGTTGGTCTGTGAGTTGGGATTAGATGTTACTATTGGCGACTTTATAAACTGACAACAGTGGTTTTGCAGTGTGGTACACAGGGATTGAGCTAAGAATTAGAAATCCATGGAAAGAAAACACACAGGAATAAATAACATGCAAGAGGTAGTTTTATTGGAAAAGAACAGATTAGAATGGAAGTAAAAAGGAATAGATACATATGATATTATATGAATGAGACTAAACAAAGCCAGGTTTCAAGGCGTTAGTCAAACTTTACTGAGAATGCATGATTGAATCTGGATTTATTCATGTACAAACGTTTCTCAATTAGCAAAAGAGGACACACAAATATATTTTTTTTAAAATGTCATTTAAAAATAGTAGGAAATAAAACTTATGTACAATCAACATAATTACAGAAAAAAGAACCATACTAAGACTTGGTCAATAATAAACCAAAACACTGGCCTGTGTTGCTAGGTAAATGAATGTCATTTTATTTCAGGAGCATTTTTTCCAGTGTTAGTGATACAACTACCCACCACAGTTGATCTTGAATGATCTCAATACACTGAAGTTCACTTAAAGACTAAACATCTAGTTTTGAACGAAGGCCTTTTAAAGTGGGCTGACCCACACCAGATTTTAATTCTTTAGAGCTTTAAAATAAGTGTACATTTGAAAACATTTAGTTACACATGGGGCAGTGAGCCTCACATAGGATACTTCGCAAAATTCCAATGAAGGACTGGGTGCCACCTACCTGCGGACATTTCTTATTTCTCTGTTAGGGTAATAAACTCTATGTAGTATCTCTGATGGTGAAAGGCTCCCATGCGACAATACAGGTTATCAGTTATGTACTGGACCAACTTTGAATGGATACCATAGGAAATTACAATACATTTCTGAAAGAAGTGTATACAATGAGCATAGTACAA
The DNA here is from genome assembly GCF_964204655.1 of Triturus cristatus. Lineage (NCBI taxonomy): Eukaryota > Metazoa > Chordata > Amphibia > Caudata > Salamandridae > Triturus > Triturus cristatus. The sequence continues at coordinate 276,494,828 of NC_140580.1, read as the reverse complement.
TATTGAACCTGAACATATGATTAGTGAAGGCAAACATGTCAAAGAAACAAATGAATGACAAACACTTCTGAGTATGTTTTCATCCTTCCCTGTCGAAAGAAACTATAGACAATAATGCAAGCATACCAACAGGTAACTTCTCTCATAGATTATGTTGAGGCTTTCCTACGTACATACATAGTAAAATAAGTTGTGTTAATATTCTCACAGAAATAAACCCACATATCTCAGATTTTACTTGGACATATTGAGAAGTTGAGTCTATTATGTAAAATAGCGCACACATGTTCTAAAAAAAATACAATAATCATGCAGCATCACAGAGATTTGCAATTGTCTTTTATATACTTTTTATTAGACTATAATGTCTAATACAGGTAGTTAAAGTCTGCTGTGCTACGGTCTACATTTTAAAGCAGAAAAACATACAAGAATGTAAATCCTGGATTTCTTTTTTTTTTAAACTATAAATATACTTTTTATTAAACCTAAGAATTTACGTCAGGCTGTGCTACATCTGAAACCGATGTTACTTTAAATATAAAGAGACTCAGGGTAAATGAGGCACTGATGTATCTGCTGGACACAGCTTGTTGATGTCAGACCTTAAACACAATGCTGGTTCAAGTCTCAACGTGACATTTTATTAAAGCAGTAATATTCTGTGCCTGCTATTTTTACATTTTGAATGCATCTTAAAAGGACTGCAATAAGACGGAAACGATTCCTCCAGGTGCCTAATGCTTAAATAAGCTTAGTATATTAGACCACACTCACTGTATAATTGCACAAGAATGAGACGAGATTGAGAAAAGGAAGGAGACTGACTTCAACACAGCATCTGAGTGTGACAACATGATTAGCCAGATCAAAGTAGCTTATGTTTAGATTAATGTGAGAATTACAAATGGTAATACAAAGTGTTAGATCCTTTGGTAATCAAGAGCAAATTTTAACTGAACTAGATTATTACGTTTTCCATTAGAGCCTTATCCAACTTTAGAAACATTTGTGTCATAGAAGTGACCAGCAATAATGATACTCTCTGAAAAAATTGGGATTTAGAATACTATTTTAACCGATATGCATTTCCATTGCTTTGGTAACAAAATAACAGTGAACATGAACAACATAGAGGTCAGGAGAATTGCACGATGGTGTGTGTGCAGTAGATTCACAACACAATGCCATGCTTTCATTACCAATAATGCTTCAACAGAATGGAAGGGACAACAGAGATGTTTTTTTGTCAAATGCGTGAACTGTAATGGATTTTTTCCATCCTTAAAAAATTGAAAGGGTTGTTTTGATTCAGAATGTGTAGAACTAGCAATACAATACTTTGTCTATTATAGATCATTTTGACGTTATAAAAGCAAAAAATGAAAAATGGATGCAAACACGTAGCAATTCTTTGTGAAACAAAATATACAGCTGATATGATTTGTTTAACCCCCAAGCCCTACACCACAAAAACATTTATCACCAAAAACTAAAATAAACTAAGGCAAATTGTGACCAAGTGATCTTCAGACTCTGCACATTACATTCTTTTAACTGTGACTACTAGATTGTTCTATATGGAAACTTGTTGTGTGCTGAGTGTACAAGATTTTAAGGTGAAGAGTTAAAATTTCCACAAGTACAGCATTAGTGATATTTACAACACTTCCTGCTTTTGGGTAAAGAAGGTGAAATAATTCAGGATTGTTGATAGCAAGTGGAGTTTTTTTGTTATGGTTCCTCGTTTGCTCATATAAGGACATAGCCATAAAAATATATATGCACCCAAAAAAACTTCCAAAGCAAGAAGTGCAGTTGCAAATTCATAACGATGGTGTAGTAAATTTGAACTCTGTAAGAAGGGTTCCTCTGAAAATTGTAGGGTGCAGTTATGGAATGATTACAGAAAGGGAAAACATGCCGATGAGAGAGGCAAAACAGAAAGAAACAGACAGCCCTAAAAAATACCCTAGCCTTCTCACAAGACTGTAACATAATAGCCAAAAGCATGCATGCGTGAGTATTCCCATTTGTGCGTGGAAGGAGTTGTATAAAAGAGGTGTTAGTGTGCTAAGTTGGTATGACATTGCAAAGTGTTCCTTGTGTGTTGGCTTCAATATATAATGTAGAGGATAATGAAAAGCTAAGTTGAGATGATTATGCTTAAAATCTCTTGCAGTGTTCACAGGAAAACGAATATGTCAATTCATTAGAGAATCCAAACTACCCCTATTCATCTGCTGTCCTTTCTAAACAAATAAGCTTCAGTATTAAATATATTGATAACAGCAAGGCTGATATATGCATTGTATAGGGCATTGAAGCTCTGCACTCACAAATGACTATCCTGGAATGATGGCAGAGGGGCACTCATGAAGCAAAGTGTTTAGCAGCCACCTTTTAATTCCATCTGATGGCAATCACTGGCTATGTGAATAATTAGAAGGCCTCTCACAGGTGAATCATTTTTCTGAATCTTGACCAGTGCTGCAATCTTACAGTTTAACACGGAGTGTAATTGGTAGAAAGAATGTTGAAATAATGTTTAACTAGAAAGATGACTCCACAATTTTTACTACTTCTTCTAAGATATGAAGAATATAAAACAAACTTCAGGATCCATGCAGACATTTAGCTCAACACCATTCTAAAGCAGTAATGAAATGAAGAGGTTGTCCATTGAATGAAAGATGTCTCACTTTGTACAAAGTCCAAATCTTGGCTGAGGCCATCCTCTTACGGGGTATCAGTGCTAGCATGACCCATGCTAGAACAACTGGCTTGAAAAAAGTAGCTTTATTGAGGCCATTTATGTGGTAAGGTCAGCAAGAGTTCACTTTCATGCTAATTCAATACAGACCATGTATTTTGTAACTTCTCAGAATGGCAGGATGAACAGGCCTATAGTATTAGCCAAGCTTGGTTACTGCATAAGGACTGACAGATGTCTTTACATATCAAATGCAATGATATGGTATGCTTGCCCAGGATGGAAAATTCCATGTTGGTAAACACAGTTTCATCAGACTGAGAAACTGGCACCTCGTCCCACCTCTCAGAGTTTAAATGTGCCAAAATCAGCTTTTCCAGATACCACAAACCTTCCTAAATAAGCATTAATGTTGGATAGGAAAACTCTCACTGCCAATAAGAATCGATGAGAAGTTTTTATAAAGGATAATCAAGGATTTGGAACATTGAATGGCTATGTATTGTACAACTAAATCCAACGAGGTCTCAGAAAAAAGTAAGAAATGAAATATAAAGGTGATTCATATTTTACTTTTGGGTCTGTAAGTCCAAGCACCTAATAGAATTCAAATCAGTACACTCAAAAGATTCATCACCAACAGCGATAAAGTCACAATGTTTCAAAGCACTTACAATTTAAAACCTTTGAAAATGTAAGAGCTCTCCGACTCTTTCCACAAGACTTAATTCTAAACAATGAAAAGTATTTTTCTAAAACGTCCATGCCATACCTATTATTCTATCACTGATACAGTATATTAACTATCACACGTAATCACTGACAGAAAACGGAATCATACCTGTGCGTAAAACTGGCACTGCTTAACAGTTCAATGAGCAGTGTGAGCATTATTTACATGATGAATGAATGTATTTAATTGGCCTGCAAATTATCCTATTTACTTTCACTGCAGGGTTTTCATCAATATCCCACAACTATAAAAGTTCATTCATAAGTGATAAAAATATTTTATGAAAATCCTAAACTTCACTTTTCTGTTTCACCTAAAATCACTAGTCAATAAATCAATCAATAAAAACTTTATTTCAGTCAGTATGACCGTAAAAGTGCTAATGACAAATCACTAGTTAAAAGTACTTAATATTAGTAAAAGGATAAAATGAATTTGCACTGCTGTTTAAACAGTTCTAACATTGTCAGACATTGTAGGGTAACTAAAAGAAACCGTTGTTAAGCATAAAATGTTACTGTCATCAGACAACAATTTTCATAAGTCACAGCCTGTTATCATATGCTGCAACAAGGGTATTTATTTCTATGGAGTGCTCACTCATTCGGAAAATAAATAGTTTGACAATGGACCAGAGAGGATGTGTCCACACCATTAGCTAAACCGTTTCCAAAACATAGGTTGATGTCACAAGTGGAGAAAGCTGCAAAACATATGGATGAACCACATGATCCGCCTTACTATATATTCTTCACAACTAGCTCTCAGAAGAACTCAAAGGGCTTTGCGACAGGCTACTCTAGGAATCTTTCTTAAGAATGAAGCAGAATGTTACAGATGGACTTTGTGAATCAACATCCTTATGCTATTTGTTTCCTCAAAACATGATCAGCCCTTGAGGGACAATAAATGTTTAAGGAATCAGTTTTGCTTGAGCCCCAATTGAAAAAATGAAGGAATATAAAGTGTTCAATCGTAAACCAATTTTCAATTATTTGAAATAACATGAAATAATTATATCGCATTGACTTGATATTAGAAAGCAACTTTTCAGTGTCATTTATAGTGACTATATTCAAAATACAGAGGAAAACTGCCGTAAAATATGTTATTTGCTGTAATTAGGTAACAGCATAGTTTGTATTTGCCATCATGTTTGGGGAAATTACTGTAGAAATGGAACTTGTGAATGAAAAAAGACAAAATAACTCCATATTATGTATTGTACTCTTCATTTAGAATGTTTTACCTAACAATGGTCAGTGAATATTTCCTCTATACACCGTAGAAATTCTCTTGGTTTTTATAGATGAGATTCTTAATAAAGTTTTTGTTCCAATATTTAAAATGAGTTAAAATGCAGGCAGTACAGAGCACAAAAATTGTAATTTATGTAAGAGTAAGGAGGATTTATCCGTGCATATTTACCAAACATTGATGATGTACCAGATCAGGCTGATCATATTCTTTCCTCTGTTAACCACCATTAAAAGGGCAATGTCAATTGGGAGCAAATGCTTAAGCTAACCAACATAGTAAATGCTGTAATGAAAATGTTCCTCTCTGACAAAAATAGTGCCACAGATGTCAACACTTACATATGGACAAGATTCTATTTGGTACTCAGTATGTCCCTTCTGGTCCAGGCCTTCCTACTTATGCAGAAGAATACAACAGATGAATACATGAGAGCACTTTATGAACATCATAACAAACACTGAGTGTTATGAAAGTTAAGCTATCAAGTGACTGAATATCCAAGAACTGCAGGTCCCAGGTTTTGACTTTCTCTAAGCATTGGAAACAATTGTTGTGCATGTCATTAGATGCTAAAGAAAAACACATGTTGGCTGGCAAGAGAAATTATAAAATAGAACTGGGCAGAATTTTCCTGATATTAATATCGCAACAATTCTCTGCTTACATGAGGATCTGTAACACTCTAGTGTTTATTGAACTTCCATTATCGTTGATTTATTGAAGTGTAATTGTTTCTTTAAGACCTGTTGGCTAATGAAATCAACCCCACCTGTTTCGCCGTCCTATGGAGTGGTGGTTGAAATTTACAAACCTATCAAATGCAGGCCTAGATGCATAAATCAAATTTAAAGGCACCACGCTAATCTGCTTAAATGTAACTGAGACACGAAAACACTTTAAAGTGCATCAACTGATTAAAAGAACTTTCATTTGAGTTTTGCACTCCAGATAATTAATAATTAGCATGTCATACATTTTCCACAGTACTTGAAACCACTAAAATAGCTGCAGAATATAGTCCCATGAAATTAATCTTGAAACATTTGCTTTCTGTGACTCGTAATGGAAATAACCTATATTTGTAATTTACAATGAATAATTTACAATGAATATGAATATTTTCTTTGTATTATTTTACCAATGTTGAGGTACATTTAATTGAAATATAAAAGTACCTGATTTACTTTCCTTGTTCCGTAGATGTACAACCAAGGCCTTCTATGCAAAGTATTTCAAAGATGCATAGGAGTATTTCCGAAAATACATGAAAACCTATTTCAAATGTTAACATTAAGTCAAAGACAAAGATATCTTAAACGTATGCATGATATTAATTCAGATATTACTTTTAAAACTCAAGTGCTGGCCGACCAAAATAGAAGAAAGCCAGGTCAGAGTTCACTGACAATGTGTTCAAAAATTTCAGAGTAAATTATCAAGAATCAATTTGAAAGATTTGAATCTGAACAAAAAAAAACGTGTTTACCTTTGACAGAAAACACACTCTTAAATGTAAACAAACATACACGTTTTAAAATTATAAACAAACAAAAAACTGTTGATCACAGCATGAAAAGCTTGCCAGCTTACTTAGCACCATGTCTGGAACATTTTCATTATTCAGGAGTTTGTTGAACGCTTTTAACTCAGGACTTTATTTGACTGTGATGCATACCGTCAACCTTTAGGGCTCCTACCATCATATTTGCCTCTGGTCATTTTCTGGATATCTGCGAGCTACATGTTATGACAAGTATACCTAGCTTAAGCGCTAGAATAGCTAACAGCTCTAACACATTGATAGGGAGAAGGCTCTCACATATTTGGTCCTTAGTATATTTGCAAGAGAGTGCCATGCGACCAGAGTGTATTGCAAATGTATATGTACTTCAAATAGACTGGATTCGGTATCCAAGGACATAAAGCACAGTTTTATGCCAGCCTCAACATTCTTATTGTATTCTGGAAACTATCGCTGGCCAGGCCGTGGAAGTCTCGGAGATGCAGCTAAGCTATTTGGGCAAGTGCAGGGCATCTTGAAACTTAGTACTTGTGTACTCCGCATGGAAGCCTTTCTTGTTAATAGTGTCATCGGAATGAAAATGGATCATGACAGAATCCCCAGCTGAGTAGATTTCCTCTGGAGGCTGTGAAAGGAAAGAAGAATCATCAGTGAAGGCAGGGAAATTAACAGGAATAAACTTATGAGATGTTTTTTGCTGCATATCTCATACCTCATGCTTGCTACACAGAGCTTCACAAAGACATTTTTCTCCATATAATTATTATGGCCCACTCGAAAATGGGTCTCATCTTACTGACATTGGAAGGATAAAGGTTGAGTGACAATGCGGGAATTCAAACCTGTGACTGCAGATTCACGTAAAGACCTCAAAAGCAAGCGATCAAATCCCTAAGCCATCTACCTAGCAACTAAACCTGTATGTTCATAGATTCGAACTGTTCACATGGCCATGTGCATTGGTTTCAAAGTCATGACAAGACACAAATTGTGGTTAAAAGTATCCACTTAAAGCCAGATTGTGACAGAAAATTGTTTTATTACAAGTCAAACTTGACTGTCGTAAAAATAAATCTGGAAACTGAGTTATAGTCACTATTCACTGGAACAAGTATTTGTAATTGAGACAGGTTTAAAGGCACGTTGCGGTATACCAATCCAGTCCTCAGTTCACATCACTTTTTGTACTTTGAAGTGATCAATCAATATTATTTTCTTACTTTGATCACCACCTCCTCTTTGACCCACTTCAAATCATTTAGTCCATTTCTTTTTCACAAAATTTCAGCTAAGACTGCAGTAATTATCTTAGGGCCTCATATACTAATATTCCTAATAAGAAATCTTAAATTGTGACAAATACTGCTTTGCAATTTGAGATTTCTTATTTGGAATGTATTACAATGGATTCAGTAGAAAGGGTAACAAATTGAGCGCGGACTTTTACAGAATCCTTTGGAAATTTGCGAGCCAACCTATATAATATATACTGAATCGTAGTGGGTTGCAATTCAACTCATCAGTAATACAAATGTGGCAGGTTGCAAACTGTGACCCACTATGGTTGGTAGTGTCACAGGCATGGTGGCTTGCTTTTAAATAAACCAATATTTTGTTTTGAAGGCAGCCCGTTTTCCTAAAAGAAATACAGGATGCATTTAAAAGAATATTAATATTTAGTCGACATTGGTCCCAAGAAATGTTTTTGTCAACATCAACAAAGGGGATGGGTTCCCTTGTGGACCCTCCTTGTTTGTGAATGGCTTACCACCTCCTTTGATGAGGAGGTAAAATATTAATGTTATGTGACCGGAGTTTGTTCGCAAAACATTAATACATAATTAGGGAATCAGTTATTGTAAGGGACCTTCTTTACAAGCCCGTTCGAAATACCAATTCCTTAATTTTTTCTAAACCCATTTAACATCTTGGAAAACGCTTTCCAAATCATTAAATGGGTTTAGTACATTGAAAAAATATTTTAGCGGTCGCTAACTCTCAGGCTAATCGAATCTAAGGGTTTGCAACCGGTAAAACACTTTGCATATGAGACACTTAGCGTGTATCTCTGATCTATGTTCTTTTTATGCTATGTCACACTTCTTTTTGTCTCACTTACTTAAAGAAAGCCACAAGGGCAGATACATATATTATGTGACTAATTCTACCATTCAGCAAAGGTTGTATGGTGAGATCTATACCATTCATATTTAAACGTCTTTTACATAACCAGCATTTACCGCAAACTTAATATGTCAAGGGGGAGTCCAGAGCCTCTTCAGTGTGTTATTCCAATCACTCAAATTAATATGTGCCCTCAGCAAATCATCTAACTTGTTCTTATTATTCCAAAGGGCATGTAGTGGTTTTTGCATCTGTTGCCGTTCTGTCATGTTGAGAATGTGCCTAGCATTAATCACATTTTCAATTTGATAAATATTTGAATACTAAGGGCCCGATTCCGATGCGGTTGGAAATGTCTCCGACCGCATCGAAATTGCCTGTTCAGATTCCTTTCCGACTGATCCATTTTGCTTCTAAAATAAAATAAAATTAATCACACCCGGTATATCAACTGCCCATCCCTAGTTGGGGGGGCTAGTGCTTTCAATCTTCCTGTGTGTATGGAGCAGAAATTCACATAACTAGTATGTAATATATGTAACTCCAAACTAAGGCCTGTACCCAACGTCTGCAAACAAAAGTATTCATTGAGGAACTGGACTAATATTGGGTGGTGCAGAAAAGGGCAAACCTGCTCACATTGTTTAGAGCACAGGCATATGCCTGAACATGCTCAAATTTCCAATCACAGCCTACTCCTCTGAACTGGGCTCTGAGTCTGATCCAGGGTACAAGTGAGCAATGAGAGTCTATTAACAGTATGAATTAACAACAAGGCACAATCAGAAAATCAACATCAGATCCAGTCTAGACTTTAATCCTGAGCTATTCTGACCCCTTGACATCGACTAACTCAATGACTATCACATTAGCATGTAGAAATTTGAGATCAGTAACCAAGTGCTCTCAAGGTACATTTCAGCATGATGCTCAATGATTCAGATAAGCAACTTTGCACACATTAAATCAATTAATTCATCCACATACATCAATATAGCCATTGACAAACTCCCTTTTCCACTTGTGTATGTTTGTTGTTTGGGGTGTTTGTCTGGATGTCCGTGTGGGTCTGTGTGTCTTCATTCATGTAACAGAACATGTCCTTTCTACACGGGCAAGAAACAAAAGATATAAATTGCAACTGTTTTGTTTTGTGGCCGAGATCATCTCAACACTGCTACGTGCCCAAAGAAAGGCTGAATATAAGCAGGACCTGCAGTGCACTGCTTGGGCCTGTTCAACCTAAGCTTCAGCAGTCACTTCAGTGTAGGCTGAAGGGGCCCCTTCACGTGCGGGGGCCTCCGTTACGACCCTGTCTTTACCCACTCTGAATCCACTAGATATTTATGAGCTAGACTGAATCATATAAATTGGTGATATAGCCATAGGAATACCATAGCTGTAGAGCAGAAATATCAGAAAAAGGGTATATAACTTATCATCTCTTTGAGATGTACACTGAATTTGGGGCAGTTGGATACCCACCTCTGGAATTGCAAATGGCTATGTTAGCCCAACTAAAGAAGACAGAAAAGTCCCCTGGGGACTACACCTCATATAGACATATATAAATATGTAATATACTGGACAAGTTATTAGCTAACAGACTTTACACCTGCATCAGTACACTATTATATCCAGACTAAGCAGGCTTTATGCTGGGTAGGGCGAGAAGGCATAGCTTTAGGATTCTGATTTGGATCCTAGAATGTATTTGCTTGGCGACAGATGGAACCTTTGTTGCTGGATGACAAAAATGTGTTTGACTATAATAAATGGTGCTTTCGGTTTGCGATCATTAGAAGGATGGGTTTTTACCTCAGCTTCAATGTCTGGGTAACTGGCTCTACGCGGCACCAGTGGTATGTGGTGGGGCCACTATTTCCTTTTATTTGCCTTAATATCTGAGCTCTGGCATGTTGGATTAGAGGGATGCCTTAATTGAAATGGGGTAACAGTAGGGATTTCACAATTGAACTCTATGTTGGCGAGACACTACTGTATTTGACAGATATGGCGGAAACCATTAGAACAGGCTTATAGATATTCTGTATCTAGGGCAATTTCTCTGGTTTCAAGCAGTGGTATAACGAAACATGAGGCCCCCCCGGCAATATACATGGAGGGGGCGCTCCATGCTCTGGACCCAGTCAGGCGCTCTCAGAGCACGGGCATGCTGCCAGTGGCCCAACCTGCACTGTGAGGGCTTATGTTATACCACTGGTTTCTAGATAAATTAGTCAAAACCAACCCTTTACCTACTCACACCTTGGGCCCCAGTGTCTAATTTCCATTGTGTGCTTCATATGCACTAAACAAGATTTTAGTATTTAGGAATGCATATTACTAGGGATGCAGGGGAATGTTAGAGTGTATTTTGAGGGATATGCTAGAGCCACTCGGGCTTCATGTATCACATTGATGAGAAATCCTACTGTATTTGCTGGGTGGGGAGGCGTTCTACTAAATGTTATCCTTGCCTAGATTTTTATGCATCTTACAAAACATGCTATTCTAGATCCAGCAAACCTTCTTCCTAAAGGTAAACAACTCACTATTTTGGGATGGGAAACCCCATGGATATCACTGGCTAAAGTATATAATGTAGAATTTGTTGGGCGGATAGTAGAATATTCTCCCTTTATGATGACTCCCATCTGAAGACTGAGTAGTATGCCACAGGGCCCGGGGGATACCGATAATAATATATGGCAGTAAACCTTCCTGTGCATTGTAGAAGCCCATTCAAAATGTGGTTCCGAAGAAACCACCAATCTGGAACTAGCGAAAAGAGGACTAGCGTCCTCTACGTCGGTTTTGATGAAACCACCAGTCAGGAGCCTATTGTGTTCCTACAGCTCGGAACAGGGGGGCAGTCGACTGACCTTTGGAAACTTTCTGGTAGTGCTGGATTCAAGCAACAAGGCAGGCCTCAGACAACAGGGTAGTCCTTTTTGTATTGTCTGCAAATTCAGGAATGTTCTGTAGAGTTGGCCTCAAGTTCCAACATTTATACCTGGTACCAGCTTTGAAGTGGGAGAAACTTCTAGACTGCTCTCCTACAACTGATTCTGGAATTTCCTTCCTTCTCCTGCCCAGGCCTCAAGATGTCTGGGGCGACAAAAAGCTAGTGTAACATTCTTTTCGAGTGTAGCAGACAGTCCCTATTGAAGTGCAAGGTTGGTAGGTGACACTTCCGTCCCCACCAATCCTATCAGGTTGGCGCATCCTGCCAACACCCTGTCCCTCTTTGCTACCCTGTCTGAGAGGAATACACAAAGGGAAACTTCCAACTACATCTATTCATGTGACCCAGGACAAAGGCCACAAGCACCAAAGGGTTAGGAGAAGAAAATACCAACTGTCTAAAAGTAGCATTTTCAGAATTGTGATTAAACATGGCATTTCCACCTGTTGCCAAGCAAACGTTACCACTTATTAAATAATGTAATAAGGTAATCCAATGTTATCCTATGGGAGAGGCAGGCCTTACAGTTCTGAAAAACATATTTAAGAGTATTTCACTACCAGGACACGACTACCAGGACAAGTAAAACTTAAAAGTACATGTTCAACTTTCTAAATACCCTGAACCCTGCCGTAGGGTCCGTTTAGAGCCTCCCCTAGGTATTATTTATATGTATTTAAAAACAGAAAGTTTAGGGCTGGCACAAGGTTTATTGTTTCAGGTCAAAATGGCAGTTTAAAACAGCACACCTGATTAAAAAGGGCTACTTCAGTAGGAGGAAGAATATGTGCTGCAGGCCCACTGGTAGCATTTATTTTACAGGCCCTGGGTACATGTAGTACCACTTGACTAGGGACTTATAAGTAAATCAATGTGCCAAGTGGATGTAAGCCAGTTTTATCATGTTTAAAGCAGTTAGCATAAGCACTTTAGCACTAGTTAGCAGTGATAAAATGCACCGGGTCCTAATCCCAAAATTCACAAAACAATAGGGGAGTAAGCAAAAAGTTTGGAGGAAGGCCACCCTAAGGCTGACTGGTCTAACAATGGTGTATGTGGGCAGCTGATGGTATTTGTGATAGTGGCTTATGTGCTGGAATTTGACTCTGTATGGATGTTTGATGATGGATGGTATGTATGCATGCGTGGGTATATGATGTGTTTCTGGGCATAAGATTGCAGGTTTGTAGACATGGGTGATATGTGTCTGATCATGTGCATGGGTGTTTGAGCAGGTGCACTGAAGTTGAGTGAACCATCTATTTGTATCAGAAACCGCTAAACAGATGACATTTGCCAAATAACACGGCTGTGTCACCTAACCACTGCTTGTCAGAAAATGTTCATGACATCAAATCACAGATAACAGCTGTGATCACATCAAGTATGACAATCAACATACCTCACTAAAAGATTACACATAAGGTTCAAATGAAATCAAATCAAGTGTTTGTTAAGCGCGATTACTCACCTGTAAGGATCTCAAGGCGGTGGGGGGTGTAGGGGGGGGGTTCGCAGGTTTCAGTCCATCAAGGAGGGGGTCTTTCGAAGAGCCAGGTTTTGAGGTTTCTTGTAAAGATGGGGAGCGATGTTATCTGTCTGAGGTGGAGCGGAAGGTCATTCCAGGCTCTGGCCGCGTGGACGGAGAAGGAGCGGCCTCCCGATCTGGTCTTTCTGGTGCGGGGGACCACGGCGTAGGAGAGCTGGGCAGATCGTAGGGTCCGTTGGGGTGCGTGGAATTTAAGTCGGCTATTCAGGTATGCTGGTCCGGGGTTGTGGAGTGCCTTGTGAGCGTGGGTTAGCATCTTGAAGGTGACTCTAGCTTTGATGGGGAGCCAGTGGAGTGTGTGCAGGTGATGGGAGATGTGGCAGTGTCCTGGCAGGTTGAGGACCAGTCTTGCGGCGGCATTTTGGATGTTCTGTAGCTTGCGGGTGAGGTTTTTGTTTATTCCGGCATAGAGTGCGTTGCCGTAGTCGAGCCTGCTGGTGACCAGGGCGTGAGTGATGGTCTTTCTGTGTTCGAGGGGGATCCATTTGAAGGTCTTATGTAGGAGGCGGAGGGTATGGAAGCAGGAGGACGAGACAGAGTTGATCTGGCGGTCCATTTTGAGCTCTCAGTACAGGATGATTCCCAGGTTGCATGCATGGTCCGTGGGGGTGGGCGGGCTTCCGAGGGCGGGTGGCCACCAGGTGTCGTTACAGGCGTCTGGGTTTGGGCCCATGATAAGTACTTCCGTTTTGTTGGTGTTTAGTTGTAGGTAGCTGTTTTTCATCATTTGGGTTATGAAGATTGTAGTTTGCAGTGTAACACCCTTGCACTGAATACTTTATATTTTCTAGCATGGCCCCTGCTCCATTCCTGCAGTAACCCCAGAGAGAGAGGACAAAGAAACATCAGAAGTAGTATTTATGGCAGACTCAATGATGTTGTTAAGGTGGTGGAGAAGTGAAAGAAGGAACTATTGGAGTGTATTCTCAGTCAAATTAAGTAGGCAATTTGTATATGGGAGCAACATGTATAGTAGGAGTTCATATTGAGAAACATGCACATCAATAGTATATCAAGAGCAGAAAACAAATGAGTTTTCATTATGAACACCCCCTCCATAAGTGAGAAGAGTGGCAGAAGGTAGAATAGTAGTGTAGGGCTCAAGTGAATTCAAGGCACATGTATATGTTTATCAAGTATGAGTAATAAGAACATATTTAGAAACAACATGAATACTATATAGGTCTGTAAAGAACCTACAAATTCTACTGTTTTCTGAAAAGGAATATGTAGCTACCTAGTAAAAGTTATTATGCCATGTGGATAGTATGAATGTATAGAAACGACATTGACACCAGCACTATGGTCACCATGAACTGTTGCTAGGATAATATATTCAGGGCATATTACTTCCAGATATGTATTTAAACATATTTGTACCATGGGCTGCATAAAGAATACATTACTATAAAGAGTGAATATATATGCTCCTCAGTTCAACTCTGGAATGTTACCTTGTATGTGATGTAAGCGATGCAGTCTTTAAAATTAATAGTGTGATGGCATCAAAGTTGCTGTTGATATAATTTGTTATTGATCAGTGATACCATTAACCATTCAACACTGCAGCCTAAACGAAATCAGAGACAACATGATAATGTAATATTTAGGGGCCCATTAGGATGGCGGGCGGACTTCAGTCAGCCCGCCACCCTAGCGGTGCTGGGACCGGCCGCCAGTGGTGCGGCGGTCCTGCACTGGCAATTAGGATGCAACCGCCACGGTGGCGGAGGCATCCTGCATATATTACATTGTGGCGGGCGGTGCTGTATGCAGCATCCACCACAATGCAATATATGCGTGTTGTGCAATGGCATGCACAACGTGACAGGCACTGCGCAGTGCCTGCCACCTTGTGCATGCCAATGTTGGGGGGTACCGTGGTGTTGTGTGCAGATTTAGATTCTGTATATAGGTTTCCCGATTTATGCCCTTATATAGGTACAATTCACATTGCCCTTATTTGGACATAGAAATCCGGCCCTTAATTAGACATTGTCTGTACAAACCAAATACTGGCATGACCATCTACATCCGTCCATCCACGTCACAATGAATTCTTGGAAAACCAGACCCTTAAGTCTTTAAGAATTTCCCTCAGCTTGAATATTGATTTCTCCAAGAACTCATTAAGTATGCATGAACATCTATTCCTTAGGGATTCATTCATGATGTTCCTCTGCCCGACTTTTATGTCAATACTGGCAGTCCTAGACACCTTCAAGGTATAACTATACCAGCACTTGCCCTGGCAAAGTGCGGTTCCCGGAGGATTCGATCCACCCCAGAATACGCGGTTCACAACGGCAAGTTCGGAAGGAGATCGAGTTCCAGCCTGATGCACTGACCTGACACTGCCATCCTCCTCGCAGAGAATCCAGCTCCAGTGCTCTCTGACTTCCCTTGCGGGGGTTAGACTGTTGAGTCCGGAAAAGAGATTCCAACCTCTCTCATTCTAAGGTATGGAGCTGACTAGAACTTAGAGAAACTTTTGGCAACTCTTGGCTAAACTAAAATGTAGCTAGCTATACTTTAGAAATGGCACCTACTTCAAACCTCGTACTGCACTTAGGTTAGGTACACTGGGGTAGAACAATTTAAAAGCATACGATGAGTATCACATTTTAGCTTATGTTATTTATGTATGTATTTTGATTAATATATGTCATAGCTACAAACCATGCTATTGCAGTATTATTTTATCTTACTGCTAACCTCGTACATATTGTACTTCGCAGTCTGTCTTATGATTGTAGCAATTCATATCTCTTGCATGAGAAATAAGACTGTTCAATAAACCCTTTTATTGAAACGCCCGTCTCTCTATTTCTGTGCAACTCTGTAGAAACGATGCATGCACGATTGACTGAGTGAAACTGTTATCTATTGTTTCCACGATTCTGGAACTGTACCGATTCTAAAAGGAAACAAAGTTGTCACGTTTATGCGGTTGTCAGAGACTAATCCCTTCTTGCATATTGGAGAAGTTTCTAGTGACCTCTGAGTTAGCTGACACACACAAGTAATTAAGTTTAATATACTCGAAAGAGACATACTGACCTTAGTCCTGTGTCAAATCTATAGTGTATGTTATTCCAATGCGCAAAGCCTATCAGGGATATAGGAACTACACTACAATGGGTACCCCCCAAGTGCAGCCCACCCCTCTGGGGGCCGGCAACAGGCCCCGAAAGAGAACTCTGCATGCCTTTCCATGGCGGAGTTTCTGCCATGGAGAGGCATTGGAAATGCCACATCATAATATGGATGGCGGTGCCTGCAAGGCATCGCCACCATATTATGGGCCTTTTCCGCCCGGTAGGCAATCGTGACGATTGCCTACCGGCAGAAAAGCGGTGGACGGTCTTTCCATCCGCTGCGGTACCCTCCGCCATGCTAATGTGGCGGGGGTAAAAGGCCATCGGCGGGGTGCTTTGGCGGGCGGATTGTCACCGCCCAACCGCCCGCCATGCTAATAGGTCCCATATTGTTCTCCTGAAGTTTTCAATCAATCCTTTAATATAATGGGAACTAAAAATGTTAGTTTCATTTCAATGGATTTGCTATTTCACTTAACAAATCTGAAGATTTTTTAAGATGATTTACTTGCCATGATTCACGGGGTCTTCAGACATAATAGCCAAATTGTGATTATAGTATAATTTAAATTTCATATACAGAGGTCAAGGACTCTCAATTAAACTCCCATGTTTTCCTGACATTGGATTTATACAATTAAACAGCCTTTCCATAAAAAATGGAAGGCATGTTACAGGACCCTGATCTTCAATAGCCTAGTCACAGTGCTCTTTAAGTGATCTTTACACTTTCCCCAAAAATATAAAGACTTTCAGTCAGAGACAAAATCTGAACAATAAAATATATCCCAAGAGATCTTTCAACACTGATTTAAAACTGACTATTCCTTCTCGGTTAGGGTGCTGAGTCAACCTTTAGGTGGCTACCTGTAATCAATTCTTGACCGGTCCCTCTTAAATCATGATGAATTGGAGCACTACAATAGCCCAATGACACAGGTGGTTCCTAGCCTCACTGAGGAAAGCTAAAAAGACTATCTGCTACCAATCAATGAAAATCCAATTTTAATCAAGATCACCAGATGCTATATGCATCAGGCCCTCCTACAGAGGTGAAATATAGTAGGGAAAAAAAGAGTTTTATACCAAAAAAATTCAGATGGAAGGAAGATACTTTCATCAATGTATTTTTCTTAAAAATGTAGAAGAACGTCAAAGTGAGCATTAAAACTGAGGAGATTTGTCAGAAGACACTCAGCCAATGGCATTAGTCACTAATAGAGATTATAAGAGATACAGTAGAAGGCCTCCCAAATCACTAAATCATAGCCAATAACCCCAAGACCTTGTTGTCCTTTCAGCTTGTTACAGTACAAGTAATCAGTGTGATTTTACAAGACATGGACACCACCAGGTGCCTGAGACACAATGTCCCACTTATATCCTATTGGTAGCTCCTATTGCAGAACTTAGAATGGGTTCATTTTCCAAGAGCATATTGTATGAGTTGCTAAAACAATCTTGAGTCTTTCCCTTATAGAAATGTTGGCCCACCTGCTCCATTTAGCTACAAGTCCATTGCAGGTGCTCCTTTTCTAGCAAGTATTATGGGGAGGTTTGTAATCCTTTAGCTGTAAAAAAAACAGACTGATGGCCATAACGGTGATGAGATTGCTTTACAGAATATCCAAGAACAAATTTTGTAGGCACCCATCTAGGGAGCTACATCTCTCTTAGTACTAATGCGCCAATTGGCTGCCCACAACATGATAGACAATAGTATACTTCCTGACCACATCTTCGGTGTGGCTGGACCGTCTAGTTCTCAATTGGGCTAGATGAAGAATTTCATCTCTAATAGCATGACATGTGTCGAATATCAGAATAATGTAGCATCCCTCTATTAAGGCAAATGCGGAGTCACAAGACTTCCTCCCACAGTCACTCATTTTGTTCATGCAATCTTGCACAATCTTTTGAGAGATCCAGAAGGAGGTGGCAGACGTCATATTTACACTAATGACACACAACCATTCTTCCCACCGCTGAACATTTGTAGCTGAGATTCTTTACAAAATTAAATAGGCAGTTTGTACACATAAAGGGCTGGATAGAGAGTAACTAGGTTGTACTGAACACAGCCAAAGCTGAATTGTTGATCATAGGCTCTAAATAGCTAAATAAAATTGGTTCAAAGAATTGCTCATTTGATGTGAAGAGAGTGGAAATCTCAAGTTCCCAAAAACATGAAAAATCTTAGTTTTGTCGTTGAGGTTACTGTGGCCACAAAAAATGTATCCACAATGTCTGTCAGATAGGTAGCGTAATGTCAATGAAGACATACAAGCAAGGACAACTATTACCACAGCTATTACTCATTATGGGAGTCACAGCAAAAAACAACAGCCACAGTCAGAAAGTGCACAATTAAACAGTCCTGATAGTCATGGGGTTCTTGGAATTTGACCAGGTCTCTCTGATTCCACAATCACCTCAGTGGAAGGTTCCAGGTTTGGACTCTAACCAGTATGTTATCAATGGACAGATTCCATCTCCTACTATATTCCTCCCAGAGAGTTAAGATATGTATGAACCAATATGTTGCTAGGCAGTCCAATCAGCCAATAAGGTTTGTTTGGATATCCGTTTTCAGTGATTGGTGCAGGACTCTAGAACTGTGCCTCCTACCCATAGAGTGGTACAATCCAAATACATCTAAAATCCTATCAGTGCCTTAGGGCATGAATCTATTGTTGAAGTGCCTAGGGTGGGGGATACCTCAGGGTTTTAAATATTGATAAGTATTTTCTAAATACGATAGAATGGAGCATCTAATGTGCACAGTGATGCCATTGATGTCTTGTGTGAGGTCATGAGTGATTCCATTGATCTAATGTTTAATTCAAAAGTGATGCCATTGGTTATATTAACAGAGATCTTAAGAACCACTGCTATGCACATTGTCCTTATTGACTACTGCTATGCATGTTTCCACATTGATCTGTATATAAAGCACCATGGTTGTGAGCATTTCCACATTAAACTATTTTCACATTTTACTTTAGAGGGGTTTCACAACACAAACCAGACTTTAACTGCCCATCTAGACAGGGATATATCCGGTTTGACAGCCATAAGTGAAACTCCCACTATAATCAGAAGCAATAGAGATTTTGGGTAAAGTAATACATTTAGGTCAGCTTTTCTTCACATAAGTGCGTCTGGAGCAGAGTGGGTCAACAAAAAGGGGTTGCTCGAAATTAAATTATAAATTACAGCCATTTCAGTAATTCCTAAACTGGAGGTAGCAGAAACATTGCTAAACATTTTGCACCTATTAGCAGTACAGGACTGCAATCAGATACTGGTCATCTACCCTGAATATTTTGCAAAGATGTATTATGACCCACAGAAAACTTTATAAACGGTGATGATATACTGCTTTCATTACAAATTTCTATGTACTTGTCATAGTGTCTCAATTGTATTAATATTTCATGAGCATTAGAAAGTTCAGATTAAGATGCTAGTCTGCCATTTCTGTTAAGTTCAAGTCGCTGGAATCTGAAAATTGATAGTAGGCCTTTGAATGGTGCCTTCTGCTACTCTCTCATTAGGGGTACAAGAAAAGTGGATTCAAATTTCATGCTAGGGGGAAATCTCAGTAAGCTCCTCCTAGAAATATATCTATTGAATAAAAAATTTCAACTTTCCTACATGTGGTTGAACATTTATTAGACCCTGCTAGCATTAAATAAACTTGCTCTGTTTTTAGTCACAACTGTTCTATTGTAAAAGGTGACCAATGATTTCCCCTTCCAACCCTCAAATTCTATTGTATCACACTCATACATAAATTAACTATCCATTAATTGTTTAAACTCGATTCAACTGTTACTCTAATTCAGACGAGAAGGAAGAACTCTTCTTTTGTGCCTGCAAGTGTGTTGGTTGTATCTGTGTCTGAGAAGGATACAGTACAAGAACAGATCCAATGATCCTAAGGCAATGAAAAAGATAGGCTTTCCTGTTTTCAGTGTTTATTTTTTGGGTGTTTCGGCGGTGTTTTCCTAACCTTTTCAAATCATTGCTTGTCAGTGTTTATTCAGCTGCCTAACTAAAAAAACTAATTGTTTACAAAAAAAAAAAGACAAAATTGTGTTTTGCCAGTGTTTATGAAGCATTTTGTTGTTTGCAATGATTCTTATAAAGCATATATTTAATAGAAAGGAGAAGCAATGCATTTTATTTAGTGCCTTCCGATTGGTAGTGTGCCCAATGAGCTTTGCTAGACATTTTTAAGCATAGAAATTCTGTGTATTGCACTCTCTCACTCTTATATCTCATTATCCCTCACACTCTCTCTGAAGGCCCTGTCAGGTTTTTTGGAGGACTATTAATGGATTTAAAAAGTGAGAGAGCTATATTTTCTGCACACAGTTGGGTCAGTCACCTACTTCTTACTAAATATTATGAAATTGTAGGGGTGGTCAACCCTGCCCTTCATTGTGAAATGTAAAATCTTTCAAATTTAAAATTAAACCAGATTAATTTGTAGGCCTGCGTTCTAGAGCAACTGCAACCTGATGCTTTAAGCATGCTCACCACTGCCTTTCTGCACTCTTTTCCTAACTACATTAAGGTGGTGCTGCTGTTTTGTGGACATTCACACCAGGTAATTCCTGACCTTTTAAAAGACATACAATTGTATTATGTGACTTGAAACAATGCTGTTAAAATTATACCTATGGGTTCAAAACCCCCAGCTGTAAATTGTAGTTAGGTAAAAAACAAATTAGCTAAAAGTGTCATACTTAACAAAGAAACACCTTGCAGGTAGGAATTTTGTTAATATGTGGAAAGTCTTTTGTCATATTTTCACCACTATCCCATGTGCATGGCGACAGCACTGTTTTCACACATACCTATCAGGACATCCTACACAAAATGTTTTAGTCTAGCATGTTTGGCAGGCGACCTTCTACAAATACTGATTTCGTAGAAAGGGAAGCTAATATATAAATGGGTAAACACTGCGAAAAGGATATATATGATTTAATATTCCCAGATTCTGTAGAGTGTATTAAATAATTAGATCAAACCAAAAACATGCTCCTAAACCCCATTGCTTTAATTCAAGCAGACAAAACTGTAGGAAACAACAGTAAGAAACAATAGTTTAGTGGCATCTCGAAACAGCAAAGCTCAAGCAGAATATTTGTAGACAATGTGTTGGACCCATCAGTGAGAAATACAAATGACTCTCTTTCATTTTCCTCCTAAAATGGCATTTTAGTTTTTGGTTGTGCAGGTGTTTATCAATGTGTAAATGTTTACATGAATAAGGACTCTTTCCCTTCTCATGGGGTTATATTAGTTGTTATATATGTATTCCTAAAATAGAATAGCTTAGAAATAGAACATCAAATTATGATTGTGATCAATGGGATCAATAGGTCCAATTAGGAACTTCCCTATTATACTAATATTTCCTGTAGAAACTACTTTGATCTCCTTTCAGATGTAACTAATTGAATTTCTGGTGGTAAAAGATAACCATGTCCCCGGGAGAACTAACACAACCCCTAAAATCTCATGTTCAATGGAGTAATGCCAAGATAGCTCAAAAGTGAGGCCATTACCATCATATTTTTTAAAACCATTTTTATTGTTTTCAATAATATTAAACAATGGTACATTAAGGGGCCGATTCCGATTCCGATTCCGGCCACAAACCGAACCGACCGACACGGACCCGGACCGGATACTGACCGACACGGACCAGCGCCGTACGACCCGTGCAGTACGATGCAACGCGTGTGAATTACAACCGACACGTACGGAATACAAGCCGTACGAAAGAGCCGTAGGGAAATAGTGATCCGGACGGAAAACCGATGCGAATTTCACCGACCGACACGAACCCGGAATTAACCCGACCGACCCGTTCCCAGTACGATGCAATGCGTGTAAAACCAGACCGACAACCGGGCCCACAAGCAATAGAGACCTTCGCGACCGACGCGTATGAAACACAGAAGATAGGCAGCGTGAACGAGGCGGAGAAGCCCGTACAAGACAACATTAGCGTCCATTTCCGTCAAATGAACGTCTCCTTCATGCCTACAAATCCCAAAGGAAAAAAGACAAAAAAAGGACCAAACAAGCAAAGACAAAGCCAATAAATATCAAATAAAAAAAAACTGGGACAAAGAAACACCCACAACTCCAACTACATAAAGGACTACAATCACTACCATCGTTCCTTGCAAACAGGAGACACAGCCAGCAGCAAACACCATTACACAGCAACCACAGACACACTCACAACTCACCCATCACACAACCCACACACCATCAGTACCTCATCCAAAAGCACACACACATACAGCCAGCAAAACCAACACCAACCCACCCTCACTTGCACCCTCACACACACCCCTCACCACCCATCCCCATGCCCCAAAGAAGAATCCAAAGTTCACAGATAGTGAGTTAGAAGTGCTGGTAGACGAGATCATCAGAGTAGAGCCACATTTGTTTGGCACATTGGTCCAAAGGACCCCCATGTCACAGAAAACAAAGATGTGGGCGAGGATTGTGGACAAGGTGAATGCACAAGCACCAGCAAGGCGCACAAAGGACTATATCCAGAACAGGTGGTATGACGTGCGCAGGAGGGTCAAGAAACTCATCGAAAAAGATCACGCCCTGAGTCAGTGCACCGGTGGTGGCTCTCCTGCCAAACAAGTCTACTTCAGGACCTGGGAGGAGATGGTGCGGGACATCCTACCACCAGAGAACATCCATGGGCTTACAGACATACCAGGTGAGTACACAAACAACATACCCAGGATTGTGTGGCAAGGGGACAGTGAAACCATGCACCGCAAGCAAAGCTACAGTAACCAATAGATAATCATACCAAGATGTGTATGCCAGTCAGACAAACACAATACCTGCCATCTCATAGTGACTTGGAACTGTGTCATGACATGCACCAACCTACAAACAAATAGAGCAAGGCAGTGGCGCAAAGCTAAATAGACACTGCCAGACAGTTTGCCACCACAAACACACTACCTCACAGTGCAGCTGACTGACAGGAAGGAATTGTGGGGATGCAGGTGAAGTGAGTGTATCCAAAAGCATGATGGGGCCTGTAGTCACAGATAATGCTCCCCCTCCTGATTGGCCCATCAAGACCTCTCTGAAACATGCCCACATCACAGGGAGTGGAAAATGACTGACAAGATGGCTGACACTGGCTCCTGCTGTGGGGAGCACAAGGCCCTGCTAGGGCATGTGCACAAATCAGAAGCAGGACACCACTGACTGACATCCTGAAAGACAACTTGCACGCCCCACAATGGAAGCACGTTTCATGGTGGGATGTCTGGCTGGGTGGGAAGGAGGACTGACAGCTCTCACCATAATTACCAGCATGTGGACACACACACACCCCTCAACACAAACTCCACACAACTCACCGGGTAGAATGCATTGACCCACACCTCTGTGAAACATCAGCAAAAGATACACCATACTGGGTGCTGCTGTGTGAAGCACAGGGGCTCTTTTAGGACTTGTAGCCAAACAAACACCAGGTCAGCCATCTTGCCATTGCTGTCACACCCCCTCACAGGGAAGCAGAGTCAAGAGGAAGGAAGTATGGGCATGCTGGGAAGGGGGGTGTAGCCAAGAGTATGATGGGAGTCACAGACAATCTACACCCACACACATGGCCCAGTAACCATACACTGAACCATGCTCGCCTCACAGGGAGTGGGAAGGGACTGACAAGATGTCTGACACTGGGCTCTGTTGTGGGGAGCACAAGGCCCTGCTGGGAAATGGGCTACAACAAACACCAGGACTTCACAGTCAGCCATCTTGCCATTGCTATCACACCCCCTCGAGGGGAAGCAGAGTCAAGAGGAAGGAAGTATGGGCATGCTGGGAAGGGGGGTGTAGCCAAGAGTATGATGGGAGTCGCAGTCACAATCTACACCCACCCACATGGCCCATCAAGTTCTAACTGAAGTGATGTCTGACACTGGGCTCTGTTGTGGGGAGCACAAGGCCATGCTGGGACATGGGCAAGAACAATATCAAACTCTGTCCGTGGCAAGCTGGGAAAAAGCAGTGTACAAGCAGGCATCTGTTCGTAAAGTAGAAAATTTCATGTTTGTGAACCATCGTTGCATGTAGAAACATAACTCACATCGTGTGTCTCTTCCAAACACAGGTGGTGCTGGGCACCCAGCACCAAATGAAGAGGATTCCCAATCCCAGACTCTGGCGGACACTGAGCTCTCTGGTTTGACTCTGTCTCTGTCCTCTTCGGATGACGACGACCAACCTGGCCCCTCCGGTATGAGTCATCATGCAGCACCAGCAGCATCAACATCTGCACCCCCTGTACCCACGCTTCCAGCATCTGGAAACCGACAGGGCACCCCCTCCAACATGGACAGACCAAGGCCACTGAACAGCCACAGCACAGGGACACAGGGCCCCCCGGAAGCTACAGCAAACACCACCAGCAACACCACTCAAGGGGTCTCAGTATTACCTGTGCGTCCCGCCGCTGGTCCTGCCCGTGTGGATAGGGGTGCTGGGAGGGGTGGGAGGCAGAGGGCGCGCCTTGCAGAGGGGTCTTGAATGCATGATGACTCCCACCTAGCACGCATCATAGATGTGTACCAGGATAGCACCGGAGGATTTGGCCAGGTAGTGGGGATCCTCAAGGAAATGCAACAGGAGCATGCTTCCCACCATGCCCGCATGGAGGCCAAGTGGGATCCCCTTACTGCGGTGCATCGGGACATACTCCAATGCCTCCGCCAGATCAACACAAACCTGTCCACACCTCCCTGTGTGGCCACAACATCTGTTGCAACACCATCTGCCAGCGCCACAGGGAGGGAGGAGGACTCTAGCGGAGAGTCCCCTGCACTGCAGAGGCCTGCACCTGAGGATCCCCCCCACGAAGAAGAGGGGTCATTCGAAGAAGGACATGTGAGAGGCAGATGTCCCAGCACATCCCCCAGGGCCTCTAAAACCTTTTCTGGACAATGTTCTTTGTGCGCAACCCGTTTACCTTGTCCAATCGCACACAACTCGCCCACATGACATGGAGGGTTCATGTTGGGCCAATGTAGCAGATGACTGTGGACTTTACTCTGGACATTTCATCTACCAGCACATCCAACTCTAATGTGAACTTTGGATTCCAAAACCAATGTACAGCACCCACCATCCTGTGCACTTTACTCACACATATTTTAAAATAAACTCACCAGTGCACCATACTTGCCTCTGTTGTGATTTCAAATTGTCATGTGTCATGGAGATGTCGATCTGCTACACAACACAGTGCATGCCAAATACTGCAACAATGTGACCAACGTAACAAGAGTCATGGTGATGTGACACATGTGAGGGAGACACACCACTATGGCACCACAACACATACTCACCATGGTCATGTTACTCATCCCACACAATGATGTTGACCTGAAACACATTGGCATGCACAGACACAACACCAACCCCAGTCAGTGGTAACAAGTCGACAGGTGAGGTAAGAAGATGTCAGTCAGATGTGGGAAGACAGACAACGCACATAACAAAGCGTTGCACAGGTTCATTACACATCGGCAACATGTTTATTCCACAATAGTTGCACGGTAATTCTACATAACAGTGGACACACACTCACAAAGTGTTGGAGAATTGAAGTCCAGGGATGTGTGGTACATCAGTTGATGGGAATTGACAACTTTCACACTGGTGTTGCATTCTAGGTGTTGGGGTCAGTGTTGACCAAACAACAGGCAAAGTACCCTGGGAAGGACAGACACAAGACACAGTCAAAAGCACAGCAGAACAGGAGAGAAATGCAATACACATGCACAAAACATGTCACAAGAAACCTACACAAAAACAAGTTAGCAGTACTACCCTATTGTGGACTACACAACACCTGAATGGACACATCACTGCACGCATCCAGTCAAGTGGCACACAGACACACTCAGACAGCAACAGAGCAGCCACAACACATTCCAGGCTAACTACATACATTGACATAACAACCCTGGAAACTCACATTCAGGTGAAGAAGTTGTTGATGAGCTGTGAGCGGACGTCACCCTCATCCTCATCATCACTGGCATCTTGGCCCAGGCCGGGATCCTCCAAAGGTGCCGGAGGTTGGTCATCGTCATCCTGGATGAGAGGCACCTCCTTCCGCACTGCCATGTTGTGTAGCATGCAGCATACAAGGATTATTTTGCACACCTTTGCAGGCTCATATGGGAGGGCCCCTCCGGTCTTGTCCAGGCAGCAAAAGTGGCTTTTCAGGATGCCGAATGTCCGCTCAATCACCCTCCTGCTCCGACCATGTGCCTCATTGTTGCGCATCTCGGCTGGTGTCACAGGGTTCCAGAGAGGTGTCAGCAACCACATCATGTTGGGTTATCCGGAGTCACCTACACACACAAAAATGAACAAGTAGCTGAGTTTTGTAGGAGTGCGGAATACAACATTGACAAACACACACAATGAGAAACAGTCAGTACACACCGACAAGCCAGGCATGCTGAGCTGGCATCTGTGACATCCGCGTTGAAATGCGAATACTCCTCATGAAGAAGGCATCGTGCGCCGAATCAGGGAACCGTGCACACACATGTGTGATAGACATGTCAGCAAGACATACCACCAGAGCATTGATGGAGTGGTAGTGCTTCTTGTTCCGGTATGCCTGCTAATGTGCCTGTGGTGGTATCAGGGCCACATGTGTCCCATCAATAGATCCAATGACGTTTGGCATCCTCCCCAGTGTATAAAAGGCATCCTTTATTTCAGGGAGTTCAGCTGGGATAGGGAACTTGATGTACAGGTCTAGGAAATGCAACATCCCCTCCAAGACATCGCATAGCACCCGACTAAACATTGTTTGCGACATACCACCAGCAGTAGCCACAGTGTACTGGAAGGTACCAGTAGCAAAGAAGTGCAGGGCTGCCATCACCTTCACCTCTGGGGTCAGTGCTGTAGGGTATGTCCGGCCAGGTAGCAGATGTGGCGCAAACTGCTCCGCCAACTCCTCAATCAGTGGCCTGGTGAAGCGGTACCGTCTGATGCAGTCGCGTTCCTGCATGGTCGCAAGGTCTGGGAATGGTCTATGGACAGCTGGTGCCCTGCAGTACAGAGATGCACAAAGGAAGATTGTCAGTTCATCCACCCATGTGACCATGACCAGGCTCAATATCACATGATAGATCATGACATTACACAATGTACTGAGGTGTGTGCTATTGGGCATGGACACATATGTCACCTACATGACCATCACCTCACATCTCAATTCCACATGTCCACATGAGTCCCATGTAGTGCAATGGCCAATCATCTGGCTGTGTCACCTGACCTATGCACTGCTGTGACGTTACAAACACATACCACAGTGACAAGTGAGGCCTGATGTCTCCCAGGCATCACAGATCTTTTCCATGCAGAAACCCAGGGTCCCTGTATTGCCACATCGACACTGGCATGGACATAGCGTATCAAATACACACCACAAGGCAAGCGTAAGTCCCACAAGTAGTGGCCACTGTTGTTCCTGCAGGCCCTACATGTACGTCTCTTAGACACACACACACACCATCAAGGTTGATGCATATACCACATGGATGTGGAGACTGTCACCCATTGGGCACATTTGATCAGACACATCATGCACACAGACTGTGGGTGCACATCAGTATTGTGGCTACAAGTCTCACTGTGACGTACATGCCATCACCCCCTGGACTCAGGGTGTATGTGACATGCCCCAAACATATCCAACATGAAACTGTGTCCGTGACTCATGCCCATTACTGTACAATTGTACATCACAGTGGTAATGTGCATGACACACAAAGGATTCTGCCCCATGTACACATGCACAGCCTGGGAGTGGCTGCACAAAAGTGCCACCCAACAAACCAAATGTGCCCCCCCCCAAACATCCAGGGAATGCAGCCTTACATGCCATGGTACACTGTGTGGCCAATGCTGTAGTGTGGTAGGTGTGCACAGGTGTCCCTGGCTAGTAATTGTGTGTTGAATCCGAAGAATAGTCACACCAATGAGGTCCGACGCGGGTAACATTGCGTACGCATTGCACGGTTCATGACCGAGTCGTGCGTACGCTTTGCCAATGAATGCAATGAGGTCCGACGCGGGTGACAATGCATATGCATTGCAAAGTTCATGACCGAGCCGTGCGTACGTTTTGCCATTGAATGCAATGAGGTCCGACGCGGGTGACAATGCGTACGCATTGCACAGTTCATGACCGAGCCGTGCGTATGCTTTGCCATTGAATGCAATGAGGTCCGACGCGGGTGACTATGCGTATGCATTGCACGGTTCATGACCGAGCCGTGCGGACGCTTTGCCATTGAATGCAATGAGGTCCGACGCGGGTGACAATGCGTATGCATTGCACGGTTCATGACCGAGTCGTGCGTACGCTTTGCCAATGAATGCAATGAGGTCCGACGCGGGTGACAATGCATATGCATTGCAAGGTTCATGACCGAGCCGTGCGTACGTTTTGCCATTGAATGCAATGAGGTCCGACGCGGGTGACAATGCGTACGCATTGCACAGTTCATGACCGAGCCGTGCGTATGCTTGGCCATTGAATGCAATGAGGTTCGACGCGGGTGACAATGCGTTTGCATTGCACGGTTCATGACCGAGCCGTGCGGACGCTTTGCCATTGAATGCAATGAGGTCCGACGCGGGTGACAATGCGTACGCATTGCCCGGTTCATGACCGAGCCGTTCGTACGCTTTGCCTTTGAATGCAATAGGTCCGACGCGGGAGTCAATGCGTATGCATTGCACGGTTCATGACCGAGCCGTGCGTACGTTTTGCCATTGAATGCAATGAGGTCCGACGCGGGTGACAATGCGTACGCATTGCACAGTTCATGACCGAGCCGTGCGTATGCTTTGCCATTGAATGCAATGAGGTCTGACGCGGGTGACAATGCGTATGCATTGCACGGTTCATGACCGAGCCGTGCGGACGCTTTGCCATTGAATGCAATGAGGTCCGACGCGGGTGACAATGCGTACGCATTGCACGGTTCATGACCGAGCCGTGCGTACGCTTTGCCATTGAATGCAATGAGGTCCGACGCGGGAGTCAATGCGTATGCATTGCACGGTTCATGACCGAGCCGTGCGTACACTTTGTCATTGACTGCAATGAGGTCCGACGCGGGTGACAATGCGTATGCATTGCACGGTTCATGACCGAGCCGTGCGGACGCTTTGCCATTGAATGCAATGAGGTCCGACGCGGGTGACAATGCATACACATTGCACGGTTCATGACCGAGCCGTGCATACGCTTTGCCTTTGAATGCAATGAGGTTCGACGCGGGAGTCAATGCGTATGCATTGCACGGTTCATGACCGAGCCGTGCGTACGCTTTGCCATTGAATGCAATGAGGTCCGACGCGGGTGACAATGCGTATGCATTGCACGGTTCATGAGCGAGCCGTGCGTACACTTTGTCATTGACTGCAATGAGGTCTGATGCGTGTGACTATCATGCATACGCGTCGGGCAGGCATGGTCCGAGACAGGCATACGCCTTGGCCATTGAATCGTATGGAGACAGGTGCATGTGTATTTTCAAAATACGCGTTGTACAGTCAGTTGACCGAGCCGGGCGCACCCATTGGCTCTGGACTGTCATGGAGACGGATGCGGATTCAAAACTTGTACGAGTTGTGCACTGGCAATTCAGTTGGATGCCTACAACAATGTTGCAATTTCAAGTGTTTCATGAAGGTGAAGATGCTGGATGGGCTCCTTCCACAGTACAGCAAGCTCTATGGGAAACCAGGGGAGCAGGTGAGTGTGCAGTCCACTGCCTTCCTAATTATGCATGTTGTCTGACTAGCAGTACTAGCAGTGTGTACACCAGTGGCAAGCATTCTCACTGACTACTTTCATCCCCCAAAGTGTGTAGGTACATGTATTGAACAGGTGTCCTGCTGCTAAAGTGCATTAGTGCAAGCTTAAACTATCCAGGCATTGTTAACATGTCAGACATGCAGGTTATTTGTCCTTTCCCATGGTTGCACTACCTGTGAAACTCATTTCCCTTTGTGATGATGACATGTATATCCAAATGTGTGCAGCACAAAACTGGGACAGGTTGATGCCCACCAGAAGCAGGAGATATGGCTGACCATCGCCCGGGCTGTTCGTTCGGTGGGGTTCTACAAGTGCCGGATCCGCAACAGCCAGATGAGGTGGCAGGACCTTCAGGGCTGCACCCGGAGGATAGCTAGAGTCCAGCTGAAGCTGTCACCTCCGTGCAGGAGGGGCAGACACCGGACCCTGACCACCCACATGCTCCGGATACTGGTGGTGGTCTTCCTGAACCTGGATAGGCAGCTGAAGGCCAGACAGCAGCAGGAAGGGGGTAAGTACATGCCTAATCTGTGTACTATGTCTGACATGCTAATTGCAGTCTTTTGGCCTGGTCACTACGTAGGTCTTGTAGTCCAATACTCAGGTCTCTCAATTGTGTGATGCACCCTCCTCATCTGTTCCACAGGTGTGGCCCCTACAGTCTGTTGCTTGTGTCACTAGGGCACTGTGTCCCTGCAGTCAGCTATGCTTCATCTACCAGAAAGCATCTGTACCCGTGGCTCTGTTGTGTGTTTCATGGGTGGGTCAATTGTTTGCCCAATGCCTGAGATCTGACATGTGATCTGTGTGTGCCCTTGAGATGTGTTCCAATTGCTGGTCTGACTCGCCACATGTGGCTGAGGTATTCCAAATAAACCCATGCAGCAGGGGACTTCAATTTTGGGGCCTCAGGAGTATGTATATCAAGTATGTCACACTTGCTTAGCCACCTGACTACGGTCCAGGGCCAAACACTGTTTCATGGAGACCTGGGCAGTCATGCCTCCTCAAGCGCATTTAGAAACACTCTGTAATCCCACTCCTGTGTATTAAATTACAGGTTGTGCTTAGTGACATGTGCCCTCAGGTGTCTGCCTCTGTGTCATTAGGGTGTGGCTTGTTGTTATGTACAACTGGGGTGTCCATGATTCAGAGGGTCAGCAGGACATCTGAGATGTGACTGTGAGAGACGAGACCTGTGTGACATATAGGTGTGTGATCGTCTGATAGCGCACAATGGTGTATGCAACTGTGTCCTTCATGCAGCTGGGTTACATGCATGGCAGACTGTGATGTCTTAATGTACAGGGTGTTGT
The DNA here is from genome assembly GCF_964204655.1 of Triturus cristatus. Classification (NCBI taxonomy): domain Eukaryota; kingdom Metazoa; phylum Chordata; class Amphibia; order Caudata; family Salamandridae; genus Triturus; species Triturus cristatus. The sequence goes on along the minus strand of NC_140580.1, from coordinate 276,463,606 downwards.
GTTTGCAGAGACTCATATGTCTGATTTGCATGATGTGGGGTCTTCTGGGTCCTGTATATTTTGTTTGCAGGAGATGGGCAAGTGCGCCGGTCATCTGCAGAGTTAGCTTTACCCCTGAGCTAGGATTGTGAGTCAGTGCATATTGTTGTTGTCTGGATGCCCTGCCCCTGTGACAAGAGACAGTGTTAACTGACTTTCAGGGCATCCTAGTGCCATGACATTTAACTTGCTATGAGTGATCCTGCATTGTGTTCAAGTGGTCACCATACACCCAATTGTGGCATTGCCCATCAGGACATGAGAACATCATAGTGTGTGTTGCTGGCATGCATCACAAACATGTGAAATGAGTCTCTGCCCATCCCTTCATCCGGACACCTGTACTGAGTCAGTAGCAAGAGATGTGCTGTGTGTATAGTGACATACTCCCACATGTTCACTTGCATGTCCAAATCATGTGTGGGTGGTGCATGTCGGCACATTGGGGTATTCGCATCCAACATGCAACAGACCTATGTGTGCAAGTCAAGGAGGGATATGTGTGCCATGGTTGATGTTGAGAATGACAATTGGCTTATTCTAAACAGTGTTGGCACTTTGAGCTGTGTTCAGCTGATGATGCCACGGCTTGCCATGTGATGTGATGTACTCACTGTGGTGTGTGCAGTCGGTGCAGGTGACTGATGTTGTTCTCTTACTTCCTATTCCTATCCAGATACATCCACGGCCACAGGAGGGGACAGCTCCATGGACCAGGAGGAGCCATAGAGCCTGACAGGGACAGAAGGAGAGGAGTCGGGGGGACCCAGTGGCACGGAGGGCGAGTGGAGCCACACAGAGGAGTCATCAGCACCATCCCCCCCAGCTGAGGGCCACAGCAGCTCTTAGGATGACTCCCTTGTGGAGGTGGGTGTCAGCAGACCCCAAACCCCAGCTAATGAGGCTGTCCCCACCACCACCACCCTCCCATCGGCTCCCATCCCAGAGGTCCCTGTAGGCTCCTGTGTTCGTGAGCATGTCTCCTTTGTGCCAGGCACCGCACCCCCTGCCCCTGTGTCCCCTGCTGCCCTGAGTGAGGAGTCTGTGGACTTACTTAGACAGATCCATGTAGGGCAGACGTCGATGCTGAAGGTCCTCCATGCACACAAAAGTCTGTTGACACAACTGGTGTCGTTCATGGAGGGCATTGCATCGGGCATGTCTGCCCTACAGAGGACCAATCAGTCCATGGCCTCCTGCCTGACGACAGCAGAGTCCCTCCTCCAACAGTCCCACACCCCTCCTACGCTTGCACCACCCACGATTCATAGCAGCCTACCTGTCCCAAGCACAGAGACTCCTGCACATACTCACAGAGCCACAGACACGGGCAGCACACAAACACCCAAGCCAAGGTCTAGACATGCACAAAAGCAAGCACAGGGGACTGATACCACACTCACAGGGGCTGTTTGCAGACACACACACAGTCATCCACAACCACTTTGCAGTCCTCCGAAAGCTCTCCCTCCCAACCCCCTTCCCTTGCCTCACCTGCAACCCCATCTCCCCAGAAGCTCTTCCTCTGTGACCTTGGCCTCTTCCCCACCGACCCAGCAGATCCTGATTACAAGGGCAAGAGGAAGTCCCCACACACAGTGGGGAGTGCCCCTCACACCCAGACACCCTCCCCCAGGCGCAGTCAGACTGAGAGCCCCACCCGCAAGTCCCCCCAGGCCGGAACAGCAAGACCCCTCCGCCACCACGCAGCTCCAAGGCAAAGTCTCTGTCCTCCATCCCCCAGGCCACCACTCCAGAGGTTCTCTCGCCACTCCCTGCCCCGGGTTCCCCCACCCACAGATACACCATCCCCAAAATGCTAAGGCCCTCCCACCCTACCACTTGCTCCTCCACACCTGGTCAGACAGTTAGTGCCACTGATGTGAGGACCGTGTCCCCCCCTGTCCTGCCCACCTCACCTGCACCCCATTCCACTCACATGGATGTAGGCACTGCAGAGAAGTCCAAGACCACCCCGTCTGACTTGGGCACTACCGTGGGGACCCAATCCACTCCATCTGACCTGCCCACTGGAGTTGTGCCGGCACAATGAGCAACTGGGTCCTCTGTGCAACTTTCTAGACATATGTTTTGAGTATGTGCAGATGACTTAGGGGAGACTCATGTACCCAGGCTGTTGTGACCAGAGCCTTCATTGTGTGGTAACTGATTGCTGACTGACCAAGTGTTCTGCTGACATGAGTGAGACGTGCTGTGAATATGTTTGGCACAATTGGGCTTCCAAGGAGTTGGGTCCCCTCAAGTAAGTGTGTTGTCCCGTGACATAGCCTGGGCCCATGGTGTGTGTTGTATGAGCATGTGTGTGTGTCCACATCCCTTTTCATACACAGGCAGTGTTCCCTTGATATGTTTCTGTTGTTGATGCTTGCTGAGTGGTACTGGGTTAATTCCACTACTTTGCCATGGGCTACCAGATGTGTGGGTGCATGACACACTACTGTTAATTGGTGTATCATCATTGGGATTTGTCAGTTCTGAGTGGTGATGATGTTGTCAGACACAGATGGGACACAGTCAGGGTTCCCCAAGGCACTTGTTTATTTGCAATGTCATGTAGTTGTCCCTAGGTGGTACCTTTCAGTGATTGAGACATGTGTATGTGTGTGTGACTGCTCCAACTTGTCGGGTTCAGGGCTGCAATGTTGGCAGGTGTCAGCATGTGTGCCTTGTGGTTCTCCTTGGCTTCTGCATTGTCCTGGGACTGTGGCAGGCATTCTGAAGGTTATGTGAGCTTTGACGTCATGGCCATGTACCGCATACTGTACACTATGTCTGTTATTCCCCAGGGTTGTAAACTGTCCTTGTGTGATGAGTCTGTGCACCTTAGTTCCTCCCAACATTCCTGTGTTTGTCATGAGTGCATGTGCAATGTCACCTGTCCATGTGGTCTTCACAGATGCACATTGTTGCAGTTCAGGGTGTGTGGTGTTGAGGGTCGACTGATATAAATGTTTGCATGGATGGTCCCCTAGCACCCGTTTGTCCATGAATGAGGGGCTATGCTGAGTGATTTGTGTTTGTGTATGTGTGATGTACGTTTGTGGAACAGGACACATGTCTGGGTTTCCCAGTTTGTATGACATCTGCCTTTGTCATCACAGTGGAGGTGTCATGCATGCTTGTGTCACCCCAATGTCCGGTCACTGGGGGTAGTGCTGTTGTGTGTCAGTCTCTTGCTGTGTTTATTCCAGCTTGTGTCACATGTGTCTGTTGTGCTCCCTCTCATCTCACAATGCCTGATTGCCCACTAAGGGTGTCCCAATGATGGTTTACTTTTGTATGGCACTGTGTCCACATCTGTTTTTACTGTGGTTCAACCCCCCTCATGTGTTGTGTAGTTGCCTGGGGATACTGAGACACACACACACACACACACACACACACACACACACACACACACACACACACACACACATTGTGTCAGATGTGCAGTGTGAGGTTGCCTGTTTGTGATTGTGCATCTGCATCAGTGCATTGGTATTGCTGTCGTGGGCCATTGTCTGGATGCTGTTTCTGTGATTTTCCCAGCTGTCCCTGTGAGTCAGATCACATCATTGCGCACATTCATCCTGGTTGTTAGGTGCCATTGCTGGCATGGAATGGGAGTTTGTGAGCGGACACCTACAGTCTACACAGGTTGTTTTGATTAGTGTGTCTATTTTCGAGATGTGTGTATGCTTTGTGATGGTCACTTCTGCTCTTGTGTCATTGTACACTGTATGCATTGTCAGCCCCCATGTGTGGTGCCTGCCTGCACATGGCCGAGAGTGTGTTATGTTTTCACAGCACTGTTAGCCTCACCACATCTCTGTGGGAATGGGACACAACTAGGCCTGGGCAAAATTTCCGTTCCGTTCGCGGAATTTGCGATAATTTGGCATTTCCGCGTTCCGCGGAGAGCGCGGAAATGTCAAAATTTCCGCATTACGCAGCTTTGCGATAATTTGGTTCTTGCTCGCGCTGTAAAATAATACATTCTCGCGCGCGCGCGATCGCCTTACCTGAATCCCCGAATTCGCCGACAAGTTTTCCCGATCCGGTCGCGTTCTCCATGAGATGTTGTATTGTTTTAGCCATTTGCGCTGTCTCGCGACAGTTCGCGTCCGCAGTGACGTCATGCGTCACGCGATCACGTCTTTTTTCTCGCGATCATGCACCGCGAGACAACTGAAAACAAGATGGCCGCGCCCGCAAGCAACCACATGGGTAAGTTGGCGACCCGCAACCATGCAGAAAATCTCGCGAACATGCCGGAAAAAAACTTCCGCATCTTCGTGATATTTCCGCTTGTTTGCGGAGATTTTTAACATTTTCGCGATAATTTGCGAAAGTCGCTTTCGCAAATTCCGCCCACCCCTAGACACAACCACTACTTCACCCCAGAAGTGTTTAATGTGTTGGGAGCAGGGATCATACATGCTGTTTGTTATTTGCAGCTTTGACCATGATGACACTTACCTTTTGGTCACTGTGATGAGGGAGGGTTTAGACCACATCACCACAATGCTCAACATCTGCTGCAGTTTGGAAGCCCAAACTTAACTTATGTTCTACACAGTGAGGGGGTGTTCTTTTTACATTGACACAGTGCTATGGTGATGCTTGCCTTGTGTAGGGCACACTCATTTGTTGGTCACACATGTGCTGTTAGTTAGATTGTATGTTCGAAGTCATAATCACTGTTGTGGGCATTTGTCACAGACTACACACTGTTGTCATGATGTTAGGGGGGATGTATTTTGCTGACATACCTAATATTGGAGTATGATGGATGCGTGGTGCATCACCCATCCTATGAGTGGGGGTGGCAGGGGTGATGGGCAACAGATCACCTATGGCTGGGGGTGGCAGTAGTGATGGGCTACACAAGCCCTATGAGTGGTGGTGGCAGTAGTGATGGGCAACATGAGCCCTATGGCCGGGGGTGGCAGTAGTGATGGGCAACAAGCCCTATGGCTGGGGGTGGCAGTAGTGCTGGGCAACAGGTCCCCTATGGATGGGGGTGGCAGGGGTGATGGGCAACAGGTCACCTATGGGTGGGGGTAGCAGTAGTGATGGGTACTAGGTCCCCTATGAGTGGGGGTGGCAGGGGTGATGGGCAACAGGTCACTTTTGGCTGGGGGTGGCAGTAGTGATGGGCACCAGGTCCCCTATGAGTGGGGGTGGCAGGGGTGATGGGCAACAGGTCTCCTATGGCTGGGTGTGGCAGTAGTGATGGGCAACATGAGCCCTATGGCTGGGGGTGGCAGTAGTGCTGGGCAACATGTCCCCTATGGGTGGGGGTGGCAGTAGTGATGGGCAACATGAGCCCTATGGCTGGGGGTGGCAGTAGTGATGGGCAACAGGTCCCCAGTGGCTGGGGGTGGCAGGGGTGATGGGCAACATACGCCCTATGAGTGGGGGTGGCAGGAGTGAAGGGCAACAGGTCCCCTATGAGTGGGGGGTGGCAGGGGTGATGGGTAACAGGTCACCTATGGCTGGGGGTGGCAGTAGTGATGGGCACCAGGTCCCCTATGAGTGGGGGTGGCAGGGGTGATGGGCAACAGGTCACCTATGGCTGGGGGTGGCAGTAGTGATGGGGACCAGGTCCCCTATGAGTGGGGGTGGCAGGGGTGATGGACAACAGGTCACCTATGGGTGGGGGTGGCAGTGTGATGGGCACCAGGTCCCCTATGAGTGGGGGTGGCAGGGGTGATGGGCAATAGATCACCTATGGCTGGGGGTGGCAGTAGTGATGGGCTGCATATGCCCTATGAGTGGGGGTAGCAGTAGTGATGGGCAACATGAGCCCTATGGCTGGGGGTGGCAGTAGTGATGGGCACCAGGTCCCCTATGAGTGGGGGTGGCAGGGGTGATGGGCAACAGGTCACCTATGGCTAGGGGTGGCAGTGGTGATGGGCACCAGGTTCCCTATGAGTGGGGGTGGCAGGGGTGATGGACAACAGGTCACCTATGGGTGGGGGTGGCAGTAGTGATGGGCACCAGGTCCCCTATGAGTGGGGGTGGCAGGGGTGATGGGCAACATAAGCCCTATGAGTGGGGGTGGCAGTAGTGATGGGCAACATGAGCCTATGCCTGGAGGTGGCAGTAGTGATGGGCACCAGGTCCCCTATGAGTGAGGGTGGCAGGGGTGATGGACAACAGGTCACCTATGGCTGGGGGTGGCAGTAGTGATGGGCACCAGGTCCCCTATGAGTGGGGATGGCAGGGGTGATGGGCAACAGGTCACCTATGGGTGGGGGTGGCAGTAGTGATGGACACCAGGTCCCCTATGAGTTGGGGTGGCAGGGATGATGGGCAACAGGTCACCTATGAGTGGGGGTGGCAGGGGTGATGGGCAACATAAGCCCTATGAGTGGGGGTGGCAGTAGTGATGGGCAACATGAGCCCGATGGCTGGGAGTGGCAGTAGTGCTGGGCAACAGGTCCCCTATGGGTGGGGGTGGCAGTAGTGATGGGCAACATATGCCCTATGGCTGGGGGTGGCAGGGGTGATGGGCAACATAAGCCCTATGGGTGGGGGTGTTAGTGGTGCTGGCCATGCAACCCCTACGGTGGCCTGTTGTTAGTGGCCAGGATGTGGATCCCCTGTGTGTGTGTACCATTTTGCGGGTACGTGTCGTTTGTTTGTGTGGTAGGTGTCTGACTTACGTGTCGGTCGCACGGTAAGGCTACGGACAGCTCTCGGAGAGCTGTCCGACCCGGGATCGGAATCGGCCCCCATGTGTTAGGAGAGCAGAACTACCTATTTTGCATAGTATCAACAGCTGGGTTTATATGAATGAAGAACAGTAGATATTGAAATATTAGCATGAGATCATTAATTACATACAAGCAGTACTAAAATACTAGCAAAAGAAAACCTACAACCACAACAAAGAAATAAACATGCCTGGGCTTAAAACTGGCATACCAAGGATGACTTGATGAGGAAGTTCAGATGAGATGCATCCCGTGTGGAACCACAGGGTTCGTAAGAGTAAAAGACAGCCCGTTGTGCAGTGAAAGTGATAATGTGATATTAAATCAGGATCTTCAAGATGACATAAATTAACAGGCCACAATGGTTTCATTTACTAGTAAAATGACAATGGAAGGGCCACTCCAGGATAATTTCCATAGGGACAATAAGTGACCAGTGACCTGACAAATGGGTGCCCATCTACGGGGGTCTGGAATGATCCATGTTATGTTCTCTGAATGCATAAACCATGCAATGTCACCAAGGGTAAATAGAACATTGTTGTAAGCCTCTTGCCTCCTCACTCCAAATAGAAACAGATTCTATGTCAGTCCAGCGGAGCACTGTGGCATGCCAATAGGACTTCCAGGACTGAGAGTAAGCTTTCCAATGAATGGTAAGTAAGAGCTGTGCCAGAAGAAAGTCAAGATTCCAGAAATCACTTAGTAACTTTGCCAGTTTGTGGGCAGGCATTCAGACCTAGTATGTAACATTGGGGTTTGTGTAATCATTGCCTACCCATTACAGTTGTGAAAACTGCTGTAATCTTAGATCATGGGTTATAACCGGAGGTGCAAGAGACTTTGGAAAATCTTGGCCCATTTATGAACAGGTGGCGACACACAATCCTTGCTGTGCAGGCATGATTTAATTTCCTTTGTTGAGTATAAGGTGTTCGATTATGAACTGATTTTTTTCTTGATTATTTTGTATGTATAACAAAAAAGTACTTTTGTCGAAAGGTTGGCTGTATTACTGTATAATTTATGAATTGCAATGGACAATGGTACATTGTCAAATTTTTGATAATGTCCTAATCAAAAAAAGTGCAAGTGCGATAATCTCACTCCAAAACACAGCAACCATAGGCCAGTCCCAGAACATGCATTTGATACCTGTATCACGAACATGACAGCAAAGAGTTAAAGCTTGTAGTAGTGTGCATTTTACTTAACAGTGGTGGAGTTAAATAAGCGTGATGTAAGATATTCATTTGGATATATTGGAATCTGGCATTCCACAAGATCATGTGAGGATAAAAACGGAGATTATCCCATTATTTTTGTGTAAATGTATGGCCCATGTCAGATTCTCATTTCTCACGCGGTTCTAGTGGAGGGTTAGTCAGATCGGGGAAAGACCGAACAAATAAGATCAGCTTTCTCCCAGATCCTATGGTACAAAGAGTTTGTAGTAAAGGGTTAGTGGGTGGCTCCAGTTTGTAGTAAAGCGTTAGTGGGTGGCTACACATGGGGAATGCCTCAAAGATCTTTGAGGGCCACCATGAGATGTCTATGTGTTGGAAAGTGGACAGCACGAAGGTCAAGATGTTCATCACTAAAGTCAAAGAGGAGAATCCATTCATCTTGGAATATGTCACCTACACAATGCAGTCCAAAGATCTCCCAGGCTTCACTTAAGCTTGGCCTAGCACTGTCCCAAAAACATTGAAAACTTCTCAAGCGAATCCCAGGAGCATAATGTGTAGTTGTGGGAAGAACGATGAAGCCCTGTGGTAGCTATCCAGGCTATGCATAGCAATTTATTGGATGTGTGAGGTAACTTAGATTAAGACAGGAAAATTATTTACAAATGAGTATAAAACACTATGTTGCAGTGAAAGATCCACCTCATGTAGAAGTTTACTGGCTAACCAGCATGAGGGTCATTAAAGTTACACTGCCAAATAGTAATGTTCAATGTCCGGGGCACCAAAGCCACCGTGATCCGTCAGGCGTTTCAATTTGGAGGAAGTGACTTTGTCATCCAGTGTTCCAAATAAAGTACCACATCATAAAGTCTAGTGTACAAATATATTTTAGAGACCCGGAGGGGCAGATTAGCAACATAATATCTAAATCTGTGTGCGTAACTCACCCTTGGCATACATCAGGTAAGATGTGGTGTGCTGCACAGCACAGCGCAGAACCAGTTTGTTGGTTGTATGTGTGCCTGAGTAGAGTACTGTCAAAAAGTGGACCAGTACTGTGCAGAGCAAGTGTGGTTAGAACATATGCTGGGTGTATGTATGCCTGAGAGGAATACATTACATGAGAGATGTAGTGCTTGGCAGTGCATGTGCAGGGAAAGTATATGCTGGGTGTATGTGTGCTTGCATGAATTAAAATACATGAAGGGTGAAGTGCTGTGCACCGTGCACATAGTGAGTGTGTGTTGGCAGTGTGTATGCTGTAAATAACGCCCCTTGGCTAAAGATACAATACGGTCAGTGCTGAATAGAGCAGGCAGATTGATTGTGTTTACTGAATACATATGCATGTATAAGGGTACAATGCATAGAGGTAATAGTGCTGGACCCAAAGTGTGCTGTGAGTGTACACTGAGTGAGTGTGCCTGCATTTGTACATGTATGATGGAGCCTGGGTTCCATTTTGGGAACCCCTGGCCTAACTGGTCAAGACATAAGAAGGAGAGGAATTCCCCCAGAGAGATTTGTGTATTCCTGCATTACTGTGAGCTGGTTGGGACACACTTAACGGAAAAGGAAGATAATCCGTCTACACTTCAAAAAGACTGCTCTTTGATTCAGTGGTAGATCACAATGATGGGGCCTGGATACATCTCAGGAAGGAAGATGGGGCTGATAAGGGGATCCTAAAGAGTAGGGCTGGGGGATTGGGATTAAACTTGTGTTGCACATATCACTGTGGCTGACATCCAGGCATCAACTCTGGTCACTTCCATAAATTGTGTTTTGGACAATCAGCCTCGGAGTCATGCCCGCTGTGACAGATACCTTTCCTGAAGAAAAAAGTAATGGGCGAAGTGGCCATTTTAAAAGAAGCAGAATCACTGTTAGTTGGCAGAGGTATGTACCTTTGTCCAAGAAGGGACCGCTACTTTTAGTCAGGGCAAGGGGGATACACACTTCAGATAACCCCTGCTCACCCCCTTGGTAGCTTGGCACAAGCAGACAGGCTCAGCCCCAAAGGCAATGTGTAAAGTATTTGTACTCAAAACACACAGCAACACAGTGATAACACTACAAATGGACAACGCACCCGTTTAGAAAAATAGAGTATCTTTAAACAAGACCAAAACAACAAAAATCCAGCATAGATGTAGTAAAATATCACTTCAAAAGTGTTATTTCAAAAATCAAACTTGTGGAACACAAACAGCTCCACCTGGGGCTATCAAGACATTGTGACGGTGATAAATCCAAAGTACGGTGATGGAGCAGGGGAAAATACAAACATTTTTGTACCCCCTTCAAAGTCAATGACCTCATAACCCTAATTTACTAATTGCTTGAATGAATGTACTAATCAATCAATGCACCTTTAATTAGACACTACACGCGGGAAAACTAACTGGCATATGCAAAATTCTAATTTACTTACAGATGTGAACTTAAACTAACATAGCTTTGTGCTTCGTGTAGAAAATAGAAGTAAATTGCATATATTTGTTGTGTAGCTAAATATTGTAAGTAAAACGGCTTTAAATGTTGCTTAAATGCCAGGTAAAACCTAACACGGGTCATTAGAATGGTGGATGGTAAACAGAAGGGCTTATTTGCTATATCTAATTTCTGCTATGTTGTTTTCACATTAGTTCCGTTCAGGCCTGCTTGGCCTCGCTGAGAAAATGGCCGCTGCCGAGAGAGGATGACCACGTATTACCAAGATGGCCCCAGCGCATGAGCAGAATGAAAGTTACAGTCACGAGTGATGTCCTATGCCTGGAGTGAGAGATGTCAAGGCTGCACTGGCCTAGGACAAGAGTGGATGCCAAGATTCTCTGTACAAAAGCCTGGAAAACGGATGCAAGAATTTGACTACAGCATTTATGAATAATACAGTTGTTACAAATGGTGGCACATGACATGTGACAAGGATGCATATGAATATGAAATTTACGGAACCGGATTAGGCAAGGAGGACAATGAGGTGACCATCACCACCCCTCCAATGGACCAATTGAAATTAATCACAGCCACTAAAAAGTTTCAATTCTGGGTATAGCAAGTTAGTGAAAGGGTATCAAATTTAGTGCCTATGATGACGTTGTGGCACTTGCTTTTTCTATTCAACATGACACGCTGTCTGTTGAGACAATTTATCTCCCTGATTCAGAAAAGACTTTGACAGATTTTGAACTTTGAACTTTGATGGGAGAAAGGAACGAGACCGTCGCAAGATTCAATCTTGGGAGGGAATACGTCCGAGGAGGTTAGAGGGACAGTCAGCCAGTATGGGAACCTATCCTATGATCTGCGGTTCATGTTCTAGTGAACCATTCTTGTCATCGCCTTAAGGCCAAGGGTAATGAGTATTTTTCTGTTTCTTTTGAATCCTTACTTGAAACGCTTACGAAACTAATGATTATAAATTGTCTAATAAAATTTTACTTATTCAATTTATTCAAAAAATCTAGATAACATTTCATGCTAACTCTAACTGAGTCTGTAGTTATTAAAAAATTAAAGTTATGATCTATAAAGTTTAAATGTTTAACTGTGATTGAGCTGGACTTAATCACTTTCAACTGATTCCTACTAGTTGGTCCATCGACCCAAAATAACGGAGTACCTTGATGTTTAAACCGGAAAACTCCAGAGTTAATTGTATATAATGTATATAGATATTTTAGAGAAATTATAGTAATAAGGTATCCCGTGTTGTCTTGCAGCTCGTCAGCTTGTCACTTATCCGGAAAATTGAGTGAATGTGTGTTTTCGGTGTTATGGGCCCCACCGATGAATAAGTGGTGTGTGAGTTTTCCTGGGTTGAGTGACATTTGTAAAGCGTTTGTTTTAGTCTCGCTGCATCAGTTTTCTTGGTAGCAGAGTTATTGTTTCTATAGGTCAGTTAAGCGGATTATTGACTATGGATTATTAATCTCTATGTTTAACACTCCATGTTGAGTCTGTGTTACGTTATATGTAGTCGGAATTTGAAGCTTCCGGGAAGTAGGAAGTGGATTTGTGGGACAAGAGAAGTCACATGGAATTGTGCATTGTCTGATTTCAATCTGGTGATAACACAGGATAACACAGGATTCATGTGTGAATAACGTTGAATGGAATAGCAACAGGTGTTCTTGTGAAACTCTGGACTTAATTCTCAGGAGCAGTGTAGACTCTACATGTGTTTTATCTCCAGAGAAATGGGTTTACTTCTTGCTTGAGAGAAGGGTAAGGTAAAGGAAAGTGCTACTTTATCGGCGAAACAAAAATTCTGTGGTAGAGTAGAGGTAAGCGCTGCCTACTGGAAGAACAGAATTCTTGAATGATTGGGAAACTATCACTGTTTAGCGAAACGGACAATGGAAAACGTGGTTATGTCGTAACTAACCGACTTTGTAAACTAAACGAGTTATAATAAAATTGTGCCGATAATTTGTAAAGGAGGGGTCAGCAGAAGTAAGAGTAGAGTAGGGATTGGTCAGTTGCGGGAAAAAAAAATGAAGAGTTTCTGATTGGTGCGTAGGTGTGAGTCACGCTGAGATTGGTCAGTTGCGGAAAAACGAGAAGCTTTCTGATGGGTGCGTTAGTGTGAGTCGCGCAGGGATAGGACAGAATGGTTAAGCATCTTGGAGAAGAGTTGTGTGAATAGTTTCGACAAATAATTGTGAAATATGGCTTATTATGATGAACGAGAGACAGAGAAACCTTCATGGTTCAAGAAAATCAAGAGTTTCTTTGAGAAGGATAAAAGATTGTGACGAGAGAAGGAGAAGTTCTTCCTCCACCAAAAACAGCCGCATCATATATGATGACGAAATATGGTTATTATACTTGTATTTGGTTGGAAAATTGGGCAAAATATACACAAAATGATGGAGTATTGGCATTTCCAGAAACTGGTTAATTTAGCACAGCTATAATACGGAATTTAAGAAATAAAATGATGAAGCTTGAACCGAGACCTAGACCGACACAGTTTGAAGCCCTAGATGAATGGGAAGATGAGATGTATGAAAGAGAGAGACATAGAGGTACATGGGATGATGGTTTTGTTCCTGGAAGAGTATGGGGTTGGAATCATGAGGACAGGATGAGACGATGGCGGTACGCTAATATGATGGATGGTATGTTTCCTGCTAGAACAGTTGAAGAGAGAACAGGGAAAAAGTGTACGGAGAAAAAGAAGCACACAATATCAGAAAGATGTGGATATGGAGACAGTGATACAGATGATGAGTTGCTAGAGGACATATTAAATAAAAGACCCCCTCCATATCAACAGGTTTCTGCGGTGGTGACACCAAATGCACCGCCAATGGAAACTGGGATAAATCAAAATCTAGAATGATTTTCTGAAGTAAATAATTCATTCAATAGACAGAAAATACCACAGATTGTAGAACCTGATAATTATAATGCATCTGAACTAGCAAAAACAACAAAAGAATTGGCTGAAAAGATAAAAGAATTAACAAAGAATGTGGAAGCTGAGGAGGAGCCTAGCGCGCAACCAAGATGGCCGCGTAGGTGCGAGGCTCCCGAGGACCTCCGCGACCTCCTGAATTAATCCTGGCGATATCCTGTGCTTGTTGAGGGGACTGTGTTGGGGAACCGGAGCTGAGGCGCCACCCGTTTTTTGGGCTCGAATCGGACCCCGGACGCCGGTGGGAGCATCGATCGAAGGTTGTGGCCTTCTCCTCGCCGGCCCCCCGGATTGGAGTAGTGGGGCGATCCGGGGACAAAGTGAATAACAGCGGCGAACGGGGCTGGGCGACTGGCGTACCCCGCACTTTCACTTTCGCTTTTGCGCCCTCCTAGCTCTCAAGCGGGGTCGGACTGCGGAGCGGGGTGTGGTGGTGTGGCCTTGTCCAGGAGCCCGGCTGACCCGCCGGCGGTGGGTTGACCCGCGGTTCGGTGGTCGCCCCTGCCCCCCCCCTGGCACCCGTGACTTGGTATAGCGGCCCGTTTGGGGTGCTTGGCACGACGGTGGAAGAGCCAGCATGTCCACCAAACAAGATGGCGACCGGGCGAAGGTGAAGACGACCCGCCGTGGCACGGCGCACCAGGCCAACAGTATGGACCGCTACACGCTCCAGAAGGGTTCTCCGGAGACATCGCGTGCATCCCCGGTGGGCCCGACGGAGGCCTCCGCTCATCCGGTGGATCTGACCCTCCGGGACGTCATGGGCGCCATCGCAGAGATGAAGGCCTCGGTGGACCAGCGTTTCGACACCTTAGCGCAAAAAATAGACTCGGTCCTGGTGGATGTGAGCCTTGTGAGGGCAGACTTGTCCAGAACAAACGACTGAGTCGACTCCCTGGCCCACACCACAACGAGCCTCACGACAGACGTGGTGGCCCTCCAGAAGGAGGTGCGCCGGCTTGGCCAGGCGAGCGCCCTGATGGACCGGCGACTGGAGGACTCCGAGGGTCGGGCCCGGAGGAATAATGTCCGTATTGTGGGGGTGCCGGAGGGACGAGAGGCGGAGGCGGCGGATCTTTTCGTGGAAGAGTTGATCCTGACCCATCTCCAGCCCCGGGGGCTGAGTAAGCTTTTTGCGGTGGAGCGTGCTCACCGGGTCCCCGGGGGCAGACCTAAGACTGGTGCCCCGCCGCGGCCTCTCATTGCCCGGATTTTTAATTTCCGGGACAGAGATGCTATCCTCCAGACCTCCAGACAACAGGGACCGGTCAAGCTTGATAACATGGAGGTACATTTCTACCCAGACTTTACCCCGGCGGTCCAGAAGCAGCGGCAGAGCTTTCTTGGTGTTAAACGTCGCCTAAGGGACCTGAACCTCAAGTACTCAATGCTCTTTCCAGCTAAGCTGAGGGTAGATGTGGATGGTCGCACGCACTTCTTCGACCGGCCCGAGGCGGCTGGGGACTGGCTGGACACTCTGCCTGGAGATCGGGGCCGGGGGGGCGGGGGGGGCGCGGCTGGCGAGGAGGGCCCGCCGGAGCAGAATTGAGGGGTGACTGCTTAGGCCTTGCTCTGGACGTTGTTCCTTCACCATTTATTGATTGCGTATTTTCCCCTCCTATGGAGGTCGTGCGGGGTCTGTTGGGGGCTTCCCTCCTCCTCTGGGGGACTAGTTAGTATTTTAGCTATGGGGCGACAGGCACACTGCACTTTGGGGGGGCTGTCTGGGCTCATGCAGGGGTGCAGGGAGGGTGGAGTTTTGTTGGGACCGGGGGGTGGGGGGGGTGTGTTGTTTGTTAGCACCGCAGGGCAAACCCGCTACTACGTTGTTGTTTTTAGGATGCTCGATGGGGGACGACCGATTGTTTCGACGTATGATGGGGGGTAGGGATTTGGCTGTGTTGTCATGGAATGTTAACGGCCTGGGGGATAGGATTAAGCGTGGTGTGGTCCTGCAGTACTTAAAACGTATTTCACCAGATGTTGTCTTCCTGCAGGAGACGCACCTTATAGGTAACTCCTTTCATGCAATGAACCGGCGGGGATATCGTTTGGCGGCCCATTCTGGCTTCACCTCGGGCTCGCGGGGGGTGGGTATTATGATCAAGAACTCGCTCCCGTTGGAGATTGATGAGGTGCGCCATGATGAGAGGGGACGCTACACGGTTCTGGTGGGAAGAATGGAGGGTAGAGTGTTTATCTTTATATCAGTGTACGTCCCGCCTGGGTTACAAGCCACCACATTTGCCGACCTGGGGCGCCTCCTCCTGGACCTTCCGAGTGGCCTGCTGGTGGTTGGAGGGGATTTTAATGCGGTAGCCTCTGGGTCTATGGATCGCCATCCCCCTAGGGACCTCCCCCGGGCGCAGGCGTGGCTGCCCGGCCTTCTGGACACGCTGGGCCTGGTGGATTGCTGGCGATTAAAGCATCCTGCATTGCGACAGTACACCTTCCACTCGGGTGCCCATGGTAGCCTCTCGCGGGTTGATTACATCCTTGTCCCGGCGGCCCACGCAGGGAGGGTGGGGGAGGTGCGCCATCTGGCGCGGGGTATCTCAGACCACTCCCCATTGTTGTTGCATCTCGATGTCTTCCCGAGGGGGGATGGCAGGGTGGCCCCAATCAATGCATGGTATTTGCGCGACCCCACTATTCGTGCTGATTTGATCAAATCCCTACAGCGATATTTCGATGAGAATGTGGGGTCGGTCTCTTCGGCCATCTCCCTGTGGGAGGCTTTCAAGGTAGTCCTTAGAGGGGAGGCCCTCTCCTTTATCTCCCATGCCCGGCGGCGCGAGCGGGAGGAGGTGACCCGGGTAGAGGCCGAGATTGCAGAACTGGAGGGTGACCTGGGAAGCGGGGTAACAGACGACAAGTTGCATGTTCTACACCTAAAGCAGGCGGCCTATCGGGCCCTCGTCACGGAGGCAGCCAGGGGCCTCAGTAGAGAGCAGCAGGGGCGATTGTATGATGTGGGTGATAAGGCTGGCAAATTGATTGCGTGGTTGGATAAGAGGGAGAGAGCGAGCCGTGTGGTGCCTTTGATTGAGAGTGTTGATGGTGTGTGTGCCACTGAGCCGGAAGCCATTGTCTCCTGCTTCGCGGATTATTTCCGCGAAGTCTACTCGCCGGTTTCCCCCTGCTCGGAGGCAGACTCCCATGCCCTGCTTCGGGACATCGCACTGCCCTCCCTAACGGTGGAGGACAGGGATTCGCTGGACGCCCCTCCCACCTCGGACGAAATTGCCTTGGCTATTCGCTCGGTTGCATCCGGCAAGGCCATGGGCCCCAATGGTATTCCCATCGAGCTCTACAAGCTACGCCCGGATGTGTTGGCGCCCCACCTGCGCGCGATGTTCCTGGCGGCCCGCTCGCGGGGTTCCCTCCCGCCGGACCAGCGTCTAGCCACAATTGTGGTGATCCACAAGGAGGGGAGGCCCCGTGAGCGGGTCACATCCTATAGGCCGATTTCGCTTTTAAACGCGGAGCCCAAAATCCTCGCCAAGGTGTTGGCCAACAGGTTGGTTGGCGTGGTGGGCGATTTGGTCCACCAAGACCAATCTGGCTTTATACCGCACCGCAACACGGCGCTCAATCTGCGGCGCTTGCACGGGGTGCTCGCGCGTGTCCCATTTGTGCGGGAGCCGGCCATCTTGGCGTCCTTGGACGCCACCATGGCGTTTGATACGCTTGAATGGCCATACATCTGGGCGATGCTGGCAAAATTCGGGTTTGGCCCGGGTTTCATTAGCTGGGTCAAATTGCTATATTCGGGCCCATTGGCGCAGGTGGTAGTGAATGGGCGAGTCTCAGCCCCATTCGCGCTGGGGAGGGGTACGCGACAGGGCTGCCCCCTGTCGCCTCTCCTGTTTGCCCTGGCCCTGGAGCCCCTGGCGGAGTGGCTGCGGTGGCACCCTTCTATCCGTGGTCTCCGCTGGACCCCCGAGCATGAGGACCGTGTGTCCCTCTATGCTGACGATATCCTTCTGTATCTCGCCTCCCCGCGTAATTCACTGATCGTCCTGGTTGATGTTTTGCGTTCATTCGGTCGCAACTCAGGCCTGGTCATCAACTGGGCGAAATCCTGTGTATATGTGCTTTCCGGGGAGGCTCCGGCCTTACCACGGGACTGTCCGATCCAGATTGCCTCCCAAGGTTTTCGGTACCTGGGTATCTATATCACTCTTGACCCGGAGGCCCGCTATGAGCGGAATTTGTTACCCCCCCTCCGGCGTTTGAGGGAGGACGTGGTGCGCTGGCGGCGTCTGCCGCTCTCGCCGCTCGGCCGAGCGGCCTTGTTTAAAATGATGTCCCTGCCACGCTTCCTCTACGCCCTCCAGAATACTATGGACTTGGTCCCGGCACGCTATTTCCGTGAGGTGGAGGGCCTCCAGCGGCGCCTGTTCTGGGACGGGAGGCCGCGCATTGCTCTGGCTAAATTGACGCTCCCGTGGTACGATGGGGGGGTCGCCCTCCCTGACATTAAACGGTATTACTGGGCCTCCCAACTAGCTGCAATTAATCATGGCCTTTACGGGCCCGCCTTGAACCCGGCATTTGAGATGGATAAGATGCTCCTGCCCGGTGGCGATTACAATCGAGCGCTCTACGCGGGCGCGCCCGACTCCCGTTTGACGGGACCGACGCGTGTCATGGTGCGTGTCTGGCACGCGGCTAATGCAGCTATGGGGTGGAAGGACCGTTTGACCCGGGCGTCACCGCTGTATGCGTCTGAGAGGTTGGGCTCCCTGTGGACGTCGAAGGGCTTCGAGAAGTGGGACACGATCGGAATCAGCACGGTGGGGGATCTCTGGACGAGGGGGGGATTCAAAACTTTTGAGACGCTGCAGGCGGAGTTCCAGCTGCAGGGCAGTGAGTACTTTCGGTACCTACAGGTCCGCCATGCGCTGGGCTCCGTCTTCCCGGATGTCGCATCCATTCCGGAGTCTTCCCCCCTGGAGGACAGAGTCCTAGATGGCCATGTCCCGGACAGCACGATCTCCCTCATATACAAAAAACTGATCAACGATAGATCGTGCCTGCTGACTAATCTCCGCGAGGCTTGGGTTGCCGACGGGCTGGAGCTGGACGATGAGGATTGGATTTCCGCGGTGGCCTCTCCGAAAGAGGTGGCCATCCCGGCTCGCCTTCGTTTCGTCCAGCTCAAGATCCTTCACCGGGTTTACGTGACGGGGCCAAGGCTTCTGCGTATGGGTTTTGCTGGTGACGGAATGTGTAAGCGTGGCTGTGGTGCGTTGGCGACTTTCATGCATATACTGTGGGAGTGCCCGAGGGTGGAGCGATTCTGGCGTGGTGTGCATGAGGTCCTGCGTGTGGTGACGCGTGTTGCGCTGCTGCCTGAAGCGAGGAGATGTTTGCTGAATGTATGGGAACCGAATGACTATTCGGTCCCGCAGACGCGGTGGGTGACTCTGGGATACATGATAGCCAAGCGCGACATTGCTCAATTGTGGGGATCCCAGAGGCCCCCTGCGGTGTCGGCCTGGAAAGAGCATATGGATTGGTGTATGTTTCGTGAAAAGGTGGTGTATGTGGCGAGAGGTAAGCCTGGGGCGTGGGTGAAACTCTGGGGCCCCTGGAACGCCTACCGCGGGGGTATTTGTGAGCCACCACTGCTACCGGCTGCCTCGCCTGCTCCGTCTCCCTAGACGGCCCCCCTCCCTCAGCCGCGGGCGCGCGGTCCCCCAGTCCCTGATCTATTCCCATTCCCCTCTCCAGAGTTCTGCTGCTGGTTTGGATCCCCCACTTATGGAGCACGTGCTGTTATTTTGGATCGCGGGTTGCCTTGCGGGTGTGGTTTTTTGGTGTTGTTTTGTTTTAAGAAAAGGGAACCGTACTGTGGGCTTGGAGCTGTGTGGCCTGCACCATTGATTACTCCTGTTTCACTGCTCTGCACTGCCTAGAGACTTTTACCGTATGTGTGCAATATGTTTTTGTCATTCTGCGGCCGGCCGGATGGTTGTAGGCCCATACCTGTAACTTTTACGAACTGCAATAAACGGTTTCAAAAAAAAAAAAAAAAGAATGTGGAAGCTATAACTGTGCCAGTAACTATAGGTCCAGTGATACCTGTATTTGAAAATCAGAAGATAGATGAACATTCCAAAACGATTCCCTTAAATTCTAGTATGCAAAAAGTACAAGAAAAAATGTATCCTGAAATTAGGGAAACGAAAGATTCGGTCAGATTAACTCCACCTATGGATTTGACAATAAATCAGAGTCCTATAGATACAATTCCTATGGGAACTGAGTAAGCAACAGAAACACCAGAGAAAAGTGTCAGGAATTTGCAGAAAAAAGATACAGAACCACAACTTTTAGATGTAGTGAGATTAAAAATAGATATGGAAGAACTGATTATAGGAACTTTTGGTACAGATCGGTTAAAGACATACCCAGATGAAGAATTAATATTCATGTGCAAAAGTATAACGTGGAGAGCTAGAAATTTGCACGAGGAATTGGAAGAAACAGCAATTGGGTTGAGAGTAGATTTTGCAAAGGTTAGAGGATTACAGAAACTTTTTAGAGTAGATTTCAGTGAAAAGATATAGAGAATTTGAACACTTCAGGACGGTTAACTCAGATAAAAGAACTAATTGTGTTACTGAGAAAATGGGGAGATGTAGATAAATGGAGAAGTAGATGGACAAAGAAGAAAGAAGATATGACTGATAAAATGACTTTAGCTTTCCCAGTAAAGGAAAAGGAACCAATAGCAGTAGAATGTCCAATGAGAGAAATTCCAGGAGGAGGTTATGTACATGTCCCATGGTCTAGACAGGATATATTGTCATTTACAAATGATTTTCCGAGATTGAGAGAAAAGCCTGTAGAATGGTACAGACAAGTGGAAAGATTTGTAAAGGTTTCGAAGGTATTGTGGGAAGATTTAGATGGACTGTTTGAGATTGTTGTACCTGCTGATTTATGGACAGAATGTAAAATTACAATTGATTGGCCAAAGGAAGAATATCCTAGAGACGCCAAAACAGGAGCTCCAGGTCCAGAAGTAATGAGAAAATATGAGCAAGTGATCACCTTTCTGAAAAATAAGATCCCTCCAAGAGAAACAGATTGGGTAAAGATAGATAGAACGACACAGGAAGCAAAAGAGATTGCGCATTCTTATTATGAAAGGTTGCTCAAAGTTTTATAGCAGTACAGTGGATATGAGAGCTTGAGTGAAAAAGACATGAGTCACTTTGTATATCGATTTGTGTATGGTCTAAGACCCGAGATAAGTGAAATGATGCACATGTTATGTTGGCAGTCTAATAAAGTGGATGAGGTGTTAAGGTATGCAAAATATTGTAGTGATGACATAGAAGCTAGACAACGTAAACGCAAAGAAAAAGCAATGTGGGACCAGGTGAAGGTTGCAGAACAGCAAGAAGCTCAAATATTAAACCAGATTAATGATGCAGGGCAGACAAAAATGAAACCTAACATTGGTAAAGGAAAAGGTCCAATGAATATCGAAGAAGCTCAAAAGAAATGGCCATGTCATAATTGCGGAAAATTAGGGCATTGGAGAAACGAGTGCAAATTACCTCCAAAAGTAAATACCGAAAATAAATCATTAAATCCACAGCTGCAGAATGAGGGGGGTTAACAACAACAGCAACAGGTAGTTACTCTGCAGAGTCAGGTGCCGCAGCCACCTCTCCCAAAGAGTGTAAATCTTCAAAGATACAGTGCAGAGACAGGATTCTACGGTGGAGAGTAGGTAACAAAATTGCCGCGCGCAGCTGCTGTTTCACAGTATTGGCTATGACCGGATGGAAATGAATCGGATGAAAGTTTATGACGGTGCCTAGGAAGAGGAAGAGGAGTGCATGCTTGGTGCAACTCTAGAGGTAGATCAGTCAGGTCCGTTCGTGGATGGAAAGGTGAATGGTGTAAAGGTTACTTTCCTTGTAGACACTGGCGCTACCCGTTCTACTGTAAGATCAGTTGAAATTCCAAACCTTCCTCTCTCAAGTGACTTCATCCAAGTTCTAGATGTCTCCAATAGACAAATTAAACCCCCTCTTACTAAACCAGTAGAGGTGGAAATCGGTCCCTTCAAAGATATGCACCGATTTGTAGTGTGCAATTGCAGTCCTGTAAATTTGCCTGGACGCGATATCCTTTGTAAAATAAACTGTGCCATCTATTGTACCCCTGATGAAAAATTGTGATATATTTCCTGTGTTTGATGCAGAGAAAATCCCTACTGAACTGAAAGAAACAGTGAAGACTGATGTATGGGATTTTACGGGTGAAGACATAGGTCTAATGAAAGGAGTTGACCCTGTAAAAATTACTGTAAAGGAAGAAGCAATTTACCTGAATACTCCACAGTACAAATTAGCACCAGAAATTATGGAAGGAATAACACCAGTGATTGATAAAATGATTGAACAAGGGATTTTGAGAGAAATAATGAGTAGCCCATGTAATTCACCTATAATGGGATTGAAAAAGCCTAATGGAACTTATAGGATAGTGCAAGACCTGCGAAACGTGAATACAATTGTTGTTCCTGGATGTCCAATTGTACCAAACCCTGCTGTAATACTGTATCAAATTCCACATCATGCAGAATGGTATACAGTCATTGATTTGTGCCATGCATTATTTTCAATTCCATTGCACCCTGATAGCCAACCATTATTTGCCTTTAGGTTTGGTGAGCGTATTTTGGCATGGTGCCGAATTCCTCAAGGGTATACTGAAAGTCCTTCCATTTTTAATCAGCTTTTAAAGAAATCATTAGAAAGTTTGAGAATGCCAGAGAAATCTGTTATGGTCCAGTATATTGATGACCCGTTGGTGGCATAAAAGACCAAAGAGGCCTGTATTACCGACACCATTGCACTGTTGAATCATTTGGCAGAAGGAGGACATAAAGTGTCTCCATCCAAATTACAGTTCTGTCAACAAGAAGTGCAATATTTAGGTCATAAGATTGAAAAAAGGATGAGAAAAGTAACAACAGAAAGAATCAGGGTTATCAAAGGAATGAGAACCCCAATGACACAGAGAGAGGTGGGAATGTTTCTTGGCATGGTTGGTTACTGTTGACAGTGGATAAATGGATTTTCATTTATTGCCAAGCCTTTACAGCGATTGACAAAGAGTGATGTAAAAGAGTGATGTAAAAGATACAATTATGTTGAATGAGCAAGAGATGGAAGCCTTAGAGCAACTGAGAAACAGGTTGTGTGAAGCTCCAGCTTTGGGAATGCCTGACTATGAGAAAGAATTTGAGTTATACTGTAGTAAAAGAGATGGATGTGCACTTTCAGTACTAGTACAAAGGCATGGAAGAATGAGACGGCCCATAGCATACTTTTCAGCTTTTTTAGACCCAGTAGCAAAGGCATTGCCTGGATGATTTAAAGCAGTAGCTGCCACATGTGTGAGTTTGGAACAGAGTGAAGGTATTGTGATGGGATATCCGTTAAAGGTGTATGTCCCACATTCAGTTAAAATCCTTTTGATCAGAACAAAAACTCAATTCATGACACATAGTCGTCTAACCAGATATGAGGTGAGTTTGGGTGCAGATAATGTAACGATTGTGAGATGCATAAATGTGAATCCTTCCACTTTATTACCTGATGCAGTAAATGCAGAGGTCAAAGATGACGCTGATCACAATTGTCTGGATGTACTTGAATTCTGTACAAAGCCTCGCCCTGACATCAAAGATGAACCTCTGGAAGAATCAGATTATGTGATGTTTGTGGATGGATCATGCTTGAGGGAATTTTGAGTGCCGCATATGCTGTATGTACAGTGGCAGACATCATGGAAGCATCTTGTTTGAGAGGAATACGTTCGGCCCAAGTTGCCGAGCGGATTGCTCTGATTCGAGCTTGTAAACTGGGAAGAAATTTCCGAATCACTGTAATCACGGATAGCCAGTATGGCTTTGGAGTGGTGCATGATTTCGGACAGATCTGGTCACAGAGGGGATTCATCACTTCTT
Source organism: Triturus cristatus (assembly GCF_964204655.1). Classification (NCBI taxonomy): domain Eukaryota; kingdom Metazoa; phylum Chordata; class Amphibia; order Caudata; family Salamandridae; genus Triturus; species Triturus cristatus. Next base: position 276,440,227 of record NC_140580.1, on the reverse strand, counting down.
CAGGATCTCCAATTAGAAATGGTGAATTTGTGAAATTGTTGCTTGAGGCGATACAGCTGCCTAAACGGATTGCAGTCGTGAAGTGTGCTGCACACAAAAATGGTGATGACTACATTACAGAGGGCAATTGGCACGCAGACGAAATATCTCAGTATTGTGCCAGACATACAACCTCAATGAATCGGAGAAGGGAAAAAGAACATGTTTCATGTCCTTTGATGTTTACTAACACAGTTGAAACGTGGGAAGAAGTGAGACAATTGCAGGAAGAAGCAGGTGATGAGGAAAAAGAGATATGGATAAAATCAGGCTGCAGACAAAGAGAAGAAGATGGAGTCTGGGTTTACAGGGATGAAAGGCCAGCCATGCCTGATAGCATGATCTCTTATATGGCACGGATGTACCATGGACAGGCACACATAGGTAGAGATGCAATGATTAGACTCTGCAAACAGACTTGGTACAACCCAAAATTTAGGGTTATAGCTGAAAGTCTTTGTCAAAGATGTCTTATATGTCAACAATTGAATCCAGGAAGGAAAACAGTAGTGAGTCTAGGAACAATAGGACGAGAGGGCAGTCCTTTCACCAGAATGCAACTAGATTTCGTTGAAATGCCCCCAAGTAACAGATTGAGATATGTCTTGGTAATTGTCTGTTTGTTTTCTCGTTGGGTGGAGGTATATCCGACAAGAAGGAATGATGGAGTTACTGTAGCTAAACTCCTGATGAGAGAATTAATTCCTAGATATGGTTTTCCAGTCACAATAGAAACAGATAGAGGAAGTCATTTTCAAAATGCGGTCATTCAGCTGATATGTGAAGCATTAGACATTCAACAAAAGCTGCATTGTGCCTACAGACCAGAGGCTTCTGGGGTGGTTGAGCAAGTAAATGTCACGATCAAGAATAGGCTAGGGAAAATGTGTCTTGCCACAGGACTCAAATGGCCAGATGCCCTACCTCTTGTGCTTATGAGCATGAGAGGCGTGCCAGACAGAAAAACTGGTTTGAGTCCGCATTAAATAATAATGGGACGAGTAATGAGACAAGCATTCGTACCTGTCAACAAACTGCTGACTATAACTGATGATCTTATTCTGGACTATTGCAAAGGATTGGCTGATGTAGTGCATTCTGTGTTTCATCAGGTTGGATTGGATGCGATCACACATGAAAGAAACCTAGGTCATGATCTGAGTCCGGAAGACTGGGTCTGCATAAAAGTCCACCGAAGAAGAAATTGGCAGGTTCCTCGCTGGGACAAACCACGACAAGTGATTCTAGTGACTAACACAGCAGTGAAGTGTGCTGTGCAGGTGTGAAAAACTGGGTTCATGCCAGTCATACGATCTAAGTCCAAGATCCTGGAGATCGACCTGTGAGCCGACATCTGGAAATATCAGACACCAGTTCGGCATCTGAGACAGAAACTGAAACAATCAGAGTTCCAAATCCTGAAGATCGACCTGTAAGTCGACATCTGGAAATATCGGATACTAGTTCGACATCTGAAACAGAACAAACTGAATTTGGTGAAAACCAAACTGAGGACTTTGAAAAGCAAACTGAGGACATTGAAAAGCAAACTGAGGACATTGAAAATTAGACAATTGATATTGAAACAGAAGAGACAGAAATAATTCACAGTGATGTCGAACAGCCAAGTACAAGTTTTGAGGAAATCCCTTAAACAGTAATCGAAAGAAATCAAAATTCAGATGGTGAATTAGTAATCATAAAGTTCAAAATTAAGGAGAACGAAGTAAGGTCTGAAACAGAATCAGAAGAAAGTGAAGAAGAATTAAGACAAAGGGGAGGACCAAGAAAGAGAGCTTGGAAAGGGGAACGCGCGGAAACAGAGGCTGGACTAAAGAGGCCACGATAAGGAGATAATTGGCCCAATGAATATAAAAGACTGAGATACAAGATAATACATTTGAATAAAGAACAGGAAGAACAAGTGAATGAAATAAGTCAAAGAAATCAAATACATTTGGATAAAGGACAATTGCAGAGACCGAAAAGAGTAAAGAGACCTAATTTGAAATATAAATCGCCTGAATGGACTTACATAGCACTGCCTGACATTGAAGAGGTGGATAGCAGTCAAGAGAACTCAAAAGAAAATTGTAAACAGGAGGGTGAAGGTGAATTGTGTCCATCCTGAAGAGACTGAAGAAGCCAGATAAAAGACAAACGGATGAACTTGAAAAAGATTTGAAAGAGCAATTGGTTCAGAGGCCATATACTTTCTGAGCGTGGAGAGATACAGTTTCTGTACATATCTTATATTATTGTTTATCATGGCAGAAATTGAAAATAGAAGAGCTAGGTATAGTTTTCTACACAGATGGTGTAGAATGTGTTTTTACTGTACAGGTTTACTGATGCTTATTTGGTTCATTTTAGCAATAGTCATCCCACTTAGATTAGCTGCAGAAAATACATCTGGATTGACCAATAAAACAAAAAATGATAAGGCACATAACGCAAAGGATACTGCAACACTGATAGATAATACTGAGACACATAGAGACAGGTCAATAAATGATTTTTCTAAGAATGTTTTTACAAAACATTTATATGAATACGTTGTGACAATGGATGTTAAGGATTGCTATGTCTGTATGCAGTTACCTGCGTCTGTGACAGAGGGTGTAACATATCACCTTCCTTTGACATATGGAATAACTTGCAGTGTGTTAGCTAGTTTCTTTTATAGGACAGATAAACTAGAATATTACTATACTGATATGGATGCTGTTTTTGCTAAAAATTTCTGTCGTTTCTGAACTAAACAAGGTGAAGCCTGGTAAAGTATTTGGAGAATTTTTCTTAGAAACAAAACAACTAACATTAGAATATGCATTTAGACATAACTTCACGAAATAGGTAAACCACTAACACGTAGAAGAAGGGAAAGTTTTTCGGAGATAATAGGTGACATTTTTGGAGCATTGATACCAGCAGTGGGTGTATCTTTTAATGCATACAATTATTCAGAAATTGTCAACAATAGTAGATTGTTTATCAACGAATACTGCTGGAGGGTTATTGATGGTAAATACCGAGATGGTTGCCATGAGAGCCATGGTGATGCAAAATCGACTTGCCCTTGATATTCTTTTGGCAAAAGAGGGAGGAGTCTGTGGAATGCTGAAAGTACAACATTGTTGCACTTACATTCCTGATGAAAGTCAGAATATTCAAAAGTATATAAAAAATATTACTGAATTGCATGAAGAAATTACCCCACTGAAGGCTACAGGTGCTTGGGAGAAACTTGGTAAGAGGTTTTCCTCAGTAAAGAAATGGTTCACAGAAGTAGGTAGTTGATTAGTTGGGAAAATATTAATACCAGTGACTATAGTTATATTAATGACATTAATATTGAAATTAGCACGTGTATGTATTAGAAAAAGAAAAGGAGAAAATAGGGTAAAAAGACAAAATGAGAAAAATAAACAAAGGGAACGGGAAATGGGACAGATTGAAGTAGAAGAATTTAAAGAGAAAATGTACAACAAAACTAAGAGACAGTATGTAAAGAATACAATTGTTTAAACTAACAAAATAAAAAGGACAAGAAACATGACTTCTGATAAAATGGTAGAGATGGTTTTGTGGTGATATTAAAAATCACCAAAGAAGAGAATTGATGGAGCAGGGGAAAATACAAAAAATGTTGTACCCCCTTCAAAGTCAATGACTGCATAACCCTAATTTACTAATTGTTTGAATGAATGTATTAATCAATCAATGCACCTTTAATTAGACACTACACGCGGGAAAACTAACTGGCATATGCAAAAATCTAATTTACTTACAGATGTGAACTTAGACTAACATAGCTTTGTGCTTCGTGTAGAAAATAGAAGCAAATTGCATATATTTGTTGTGTAGCTAAATATTGTGGCAAAGAATGCAGATGGTAAGTAAAACGGCTTTAAATGTTGCTTAAATGCCAGGTAACACCTAACACGGGTCATTAAAATGGTGGGTGGTAAACAGAAGGGCTTATTTGCTATATCTAATTTCTGCTATGTTGTTTTCACATTAGTTCTGTTCGGGCCTGCTAGGCCTCGCCTAGAAAATGGCTGCTGCCGAGAGAGGATGATCACGTATTACCAAGATGGCTCCTGCACATGAGCAGAATGAAAGTTACAGTCACGAGTCATGGCCTATGCCTGGAGTGAGAGATGTCAAGGCTGCACTGGCCTAGGAAGAGGATGCCAAGAGTCTCTGTACAAAAGCCTGGGAAACTGATGCAGGGATTTGGACTACAGCATTTATGAATAATACAGTTGTTACAAATGGTGGAACATGACAAGTCACAAGGATGCGTATGAATATGAAATTTAAGGAACTTGTTTAGGCAAGGAGGACAATGAGGTGACCATCACCACCCCTCCAATCGACCAATTGAAATTAATCACAGCCACTAAAAAGTTTCTTTAGTTGTCTTGCAGCTTGTCAGCTTGTCACTTATCCGGAAAACTAAGTGAATGTCTGTTTTCGGTGTTATGGGCCCCACTGATGAATAATTGGTGTGTGAGTTTTCCTGGGTTGAGTGATGTTTGTAAAGGATTTGTATTAGTTGCGCTGCATCAACGGCACCGACTGCAAGGTGCCCTCAAACAGCCTGTACCTTGGAAAACAAAGTCTATGACAATGCACAGTACATGAGCTGTGGTTCTGCAGCGGGCATAGAGCTTCAGATCTCAACCTTGCGAAGGCTTGAAAAGACTTAATAATGAGGTCTTATAATATTTTGGATATGAGTATGCAGGTTGCAATGCAACCATAGAAAAATGAGCTAACAGTAATCCTGAGTGCTTATGTGCGACTCTGGGGCCTTCTAAATCATAGTTACCCATAGAACGGTTCTGAAGCGGCCATGAACTGACATTGGTACTTTACCAAAGACTCAAAGAATGTTGGAATGGGCTCACATTGATGTATCCAACACTCTGCCCTCTGTCTACATTACAATCATGTCTATACTCAAAGTGACATACCTTTAATTAGTACCTACATTTTTCAATATTATTGAAAGTTGAGTCGTGTGTCACTAGACATTGCAACACATGATTCTGATTGTAAACTGGTTAGGCAAAGGCTTCAGGAGCTTTCTGGTCTTAACAATGATAGAGCTGATATCTCATCACTATTCTTTGCCTATATTGAAACCTCATTTTTTGTAAATGTATTTGCTAAAGAAGATATTTAGTTCTCTCTGGCTGAAGCTCAACAGGCAATTGATGAACCTGATAAAAGTACAAATTGACCTGTATCTGAAAAAGCTGTGATATCTAAAAAAAAATTGTTGCTCAGAGCCCAACTCTTGGCAGGGTGCTATTAGTGGCAGCTCGCAGAGGGAGTGCTGCAGGGTGGTGGGGAGGGGGAGGGGCAGGTTGAGGGGGTAGTGGAGTCAGACATATGACGGCAAGGAGTAAAGTAAGTGAATAAATAAATAGAACAATTTACCTTGTGCTCGCTGCATCGCCGAGTTGGCGATGCAGTGAGCGCAAGGTAAATAGTTTTATTTATTTATTTATTTACTTTACTCCTTGCCATCGTATGTCCGACTCAACTACACCCCACCCTGCCCCTCCCCTGCCCCGCCCCACCGCCCCGCAGCACTCTCTCTACGAGCAGCCACTGGGTGCTATGATTATCCAAGTCTTAAAGAACAGCTTCAGGAATCATTGGTCTAACACCAATCGGCCTCAGATTGCACTCCAACATCTTATCCTATCCTAGGTATTTTAGTGCACTTTGTTTTTGATTCAAACAAAAAAGCATATATTCTGACCCTCAGCCAGGGTTTAGAAAACAAAGTCAGCAATATAGTCCTTCACTGCCATCGTATCATTCACAAATACGCTGTGCTGATGAAAACCTTCCTGTACATTGCATCCATTGACTCGAAGTCAGCAACTGATAATGTTCCTCATGACAAACTGTGGAGGATATTCAGTGATACATGCCTTCCAGTTTAAGTGCTGAATGTTTTGATTGATCTCAATGCATATAATTTCAGCAAAGTTAGATGTGGTGCATGGAATGATATAACACAACTACTTTCTGTAATTAGATTTGTATGTCAACGCTGTGCCCTTGCCCAAACCTTAATTTCCCTGAAGACTAAAAGTGTTGTTTCCCATCCAGTCAGCTGCGTGGGGACAAGATGATAGATCTATTGTTTGCTAATGAGTCCCTCTTTATTTCAAGCACACTTACCAAACCACTTTACTCATTTGTTCCCCTAGAGAGCTTACTGTAACACCAAGAAAACAAAATAACCTACCTAAACATCCACACAATTCTTTAAAATCTAAAACGCCAATAGAAGGTGGAAGATTTTAAAAAGTTTCAGATATAGGGCACATAGGCAACTAAATATCTGCAAATATCGGATGTGTAAAACATATTGATAAAAGTAATGATCTTACATCACATCGCACATGAGCCATATAAACAACTGCTTCTGGGTGCGTTGCCAGAGAAACACCATTAGCTTTCAAGCGGTATAAATCCAAAGCTTAAGCAGCAGCATATTGTTGTGCAGAAATATGTTTATACAAAAAATGTTAACGTTGATAGCCTCTGAAAATCAGTTCTTGAAAACTTTGTGGAGGCATCTGGTTGGCACTCAAGCAATCTCCCTTTACTTTGAACTACATTTTATGAGTTAGGAATCTGTTGCATCTTTAATACCTATTGGCACACTTTTGGGTTACAAGGGACCTAAAATCCTTTTCTGAGGCATTGTTGGAATTAATATGTATCATTTCATCATTGCAATTATTAATAATGAGGAAGCCCATCAATTTAATTATGTGCATTCAAGCCGGTACTTTTAGGTTTAGCATATTTTTGGATGCATCTATCTTCTCTTCGAGGTTCAGCTCAAAGAAGGAACGTTTTGAAAAGATAAATAAGAAAAGTTCATGGCTTAATAAACCCTACCTAGAAAAATTGATTGAAATGTTCTTCAATGTCAAAATATTATTTGAATGCAAAATATCTAGACTGTGTTTATCCACACTTTGTTCACAATGTGTACATGGAACTTAAATTTTAATTATACCCATAGCTACTTTTCCATATAATGGCAGCTTTCAATAATTCAGTCTAAGGATTGTTATCAATGCCAAGAGGATTACGAATCTAAAATATTTTTATCCGGCTTCATCAGTAAGGGGAAACAGAAAAAAGAGATACCTCAGTTCTATTAGTCTACTTATTACCCAAGTACTTCTTGTATGTATGGGATATTCTAAAAATATATCTCCATTTGGCTATGAGATTATGTACATTTCCCTTTGGAAGAAGACACAGTATAATTCATCACCCTTTTACTATCTATTTCGAAGGGTCACTGCCATTGTTCATAATCTATTGATTGCTCTTTCTCATGGGCACATTTTCATTTTATGCTGGATTTAAGATAATCCTATTTAATCAGCATTATACATTTATGCTGGTATTAATGGTATTTTGATGTGTTTGAATTTGATTATTTGTATATTACTATGTTATTAGTTTTGTGAGTAAATCGTTTGGTATTTCTATGGTGTTATTATGCCCAACTTCTTTTCTTGTAGAAGGAAGACAGTACAATTCAAGGTTATAACATGTTTTAACAAAATCTAACATTTTGAAATTTCTCCTTTGAATAGAGGTCTGAGCCTAAAAAACAATATATATTCCACATCTATACAAACTCTTGAGAAAATGTCAAGCAAATATTTTGAGGTGTACATCCAAGTTATGGAAAAACAACAGAACCAGATAGATACTGTCTTATTCTCAGTGCCCTATATTATTCTCTATTGTCAAATAAAAGGGTTGACGAGATGAATATGCTGTAAAATCTAAGTAGCTTAAAAAAATCTAACAGTTTTATGGTACAATTAGCAACACACTAAACGGAAACATAATCCACTTTAGAATATAGCAAATGTTAAGCGTTCTGTTTAACGGATCTGTGTTTATGGAAATGTATGGGTCATGAAATGAGATTGGTGGCATGAGATTGGTAGCCTTGTGTAGTTAAACTCCATGCTCAATATTTGTTTGCAAGCAGATGTCTGTGGTATGAGAGCCATTTGCTCTGCTGTTGTCTTTTTCTTCTCTTTTCAGAGGTACTTGTAGACAGTTTTCAAACCTTCTGGCCATTTACCAAAATGATCGCTGGACCAAAATATAGGCTGGCCATGTGGAACTACATTATGATAGCAGGATGTGAGGTTGAGGGCAGTACTTCTTTGTTGAAATGGATTCCTTGCTAAATATTACAAAAGAGTCAGTAAACAACAAACTCAAAGATAACATCATTCTATTAGCAATGTATCGCAACTGTACAATAGCAGCTGTTTTAAAGATAAATGAATATGGACAACACATTGCATTCTTACAGTTTACCACTGCAGTATGTAAATTGGTTACTCGGTCTAATTATTACATTCCACCTCTATGAAACACCAATAAAACAGCCATAGCGCAAATGGGCAGTAGGGCCTTCTTTGATGGCATATTTTGAAAATGTGATACAAAGACGTCAGAGTAAAAAGGATCAATTTCAAGTATATCCCAAACCCTTTCTACACTTTTGCTTTTTCTAAAGGTATTTCCCATCTATACCATGTTTTACTGCTAGGAAACTTGAACAGTCTCCAGTCTTTCATTTAATGTAGAATCTTTTTAAACTAAGATCCGTGACCATTGCATAAATGGTCATTATGCTCTTTGTAAGTAAATCTGAAATACAATATACACGGTTTCTAAAACATACCCCTGATCCACAGTATCTTCCAAGTCTGGGTGCTGTGTTGTCATATCCATCATAGATTTCCAAGTAGTCGTAGCCGCAGTCTGCTTCTTCTTCAGTTTCAAAAGTCTGAAATATCACTTCTACCCCATATCCATCATCTGCTACTATCACCCAATTACAATCCGACTGTCCGGGATAGTTATTATCACCAAATTGGGCATGGGAATAAAGGTCTTTTGTTTTAACTTCTGCCTTCAGGCGTCCGCCACATTCTAGAGGAAAAGCATACATTTTAGATTGCTTCAAAATTGCGCAAAAGTTAATGCATCATATCTAACAGAGTGACTTGGCAGGCTATGCACCACTGAATTCACAGTTTACATTAAAAACTGAAGATAAAGCCTAATACAAGTCATTTTTTCAAAACATTTATTTTTAAAACCAAACACATAGATCAAGGGCAATTAAATCTCTCAAATTTAGGTTAATAACATTCACAATTAAACAAAGCATGAGATAAATCATACTGCATTTATATGAGGCATACTAAGGGGTCCAGTAAATAAAATTACAGAAGGCACAGGGTGCAGATGAAAGAAATAGAGCAATTACAGTTACATGATCCTAACAAGACTACAACATATGTATGGATATATGAATGGTATTTATAGTGTGTAATTCAAAAGAAGGCAACTGACCAAGGGCAGGCAAAATGTGATATGATTAAGGATCAAAATGGATCAAAATGGAGTACTTTCTGAGATTAAGAATAAACACCCTCTCTCGCCATAAATGTTCTGAAATTGTTTCCATGTAATATTAGTGTAGTTTCTTTTTCTTCAAGCCTAAATATACATTTACATCTTCGTTAGGCATTCCTTGATGAAAAAGTTGGAAGAGTACTTTTCCCAGGGATAATCTTTACTGCTGTTCTGATAGGCCCCAAGCACCATACAATGAAGAGTAAGTAATTGCATGCCAAAATTAATCATTATTTATATACTAATTACTCAGGCCATAATTAGTGATTAGCCCTTCTCCTTTACATTACTTCAGTTTTTTGACCGTCCTTCCGTACAAGCCAAAGGAAATAGTGCAAACAGATAGGAAGTTCAATGAAAATCTCCTGGCAGCATATGGGCAGTAATGCTATCAGCAACTGTCCCCTAATACCAACCACCACAGATAATTCAACAACATTGTCCCTGTCTTCGATATAAGCAAAGTTGACCCTGTAGGCTGTTACATTTCAATACTTAATATCATGAATATTCTTTTAGCTGTGTTGTTCTGTTATTACTTGATATTAGAACAGTTCACCAGCATATGAACAAAATTGGCATGGTAATTTGGCAAAACTAATAATTTCCTTCTTCACTTACATTTTTCTTTTGTCACAATGATGCCCTGTAAGATAACATAACACTTGCTGTGTAAACCGTTTGTAGATTTACATTAATTTGCTTTAGTTTCCCAGAGATCACATATCTTAATTTACCTTGAGAGTCTATTTCATCATTAAGACATTTATAATCATCTTGATATTTGTTTAAGTTAAATTAAATCACACCGCATTTAAACCAGTTGTACACCCCTCATCAGAGGTTTAAGTTCTTTGAGACTAATAATCATGATTTGTTTTACTACCTGTGTAATGTGGATGTATTATGTTGCATTGCTTTGTTTACTTCCAATTTCAGAGTGGAACCTTGCATAAAAATGTAGTTCTGATGGATACATCTACCTGCAGATATTTCACTTTTTGAATCTCCTACTGGCACTGTAGAGACTGAAAAGTTGAACCACCTCTTTTCCATTAGTAGGTGGTGCCATAGTTCCAAGTCGACTCCAGTGCCTGCTCTGGATGTGATGTCAAAGAGCATTGTATGGCACCACCCGGTGCTCTAACATCTAGTCTTTCTCTTCAGTGTCATTCAACATTTGCTCTAAAATGTAAGTGTAGTAGCTTTTAGAGCAAAATGCCAAATCCAAAAATGTCATGTTCTAAACATGTCAACCCTGTCACACTTGGAAGAAGTCCATTTGAGATCCCCTTGACATCTGTCATTACAGTAAAGAAAATAAGAATGACTCGAAGTCTTATTATATATGTGGGTTCATGCATTTAAAGACTATCAAGGAAGAGGTTTTTAAGCTTTTCAGGTCACATTCCAAATCCTTTTCTGGTGGCAGGTATAGGGAAAACGGATCGTCCTCAGAAAAATCTTCCCACAAAAAATAGTGAGGTGCTGAATAGGAGACCCATCCTCACTTTCATATCGCTCCTGTTCACGGGGCAGATCGTCTGATGGCAGGTCTGTACGCTGATCTCAACTCTCGTCTTTGGGTTCAATACCTCCTCTGGAGGACAAAAGCTCAGTGTTGAAACACAGCTCTGCTTCCTGTGCTGCCAGACCCGCTGGCACTGACCCCACTCAAGTGGTAGCATTCACCAAGGCCTTTTAGTCTATGTTCTGACTTTATCAGGCTTCCAATAGTGGGCCTTCAGGACCCAGAGCACGTACAGCATCTCCAATCATGCCTCTACTTGAGCCCCATTGATTTTCATGATACTGTCCTAGCCCCAGGATCAATTACTGTACCACCATAGGCCTTCCTGGTTGCTCTGGCATCAAGTCAATGTCACCCACAATACCAGCTCCAGATCTACAATTTAGTACTCCCTGGAAGCAGGACTACTTTTGCCAAAGCACATGGCAAAGTGAAAACTAACTTTGGGTCACGCTCCATATCTAAAGTCCAGAAAGTCTCTTTTATGAGGAAGATGACAGGTGAACAATTTGGATACTGATAGCGATCTGTATTTGGGCCTCCAAAACACCAGTAACTTGCATTCTTCTGCAGAGGTTGACTGACATTTGGTGGCCTCTTTGGCGGACTACCTTCCTTTTAATGTAGTCCTATGCAAGGCAGATGATGTTCTAGAATTGCCCTTTTCAGTTGCAGACCATAAGGCTAACCTAGGTACAGAAATCTTCCAACTCAGTGTTTCCACATCCGAACTCCTGTTGCTTTACAACAAGGCTCATCTTCAGTACTATTTTGCACATTTGGAATAGGCTGATCTCTGCTCCGGCCATCAAAAGACACTGTCATCGGCCAGCTCCTGGCAATCTAAAATGTTAACCCTCTCACCTTTCGCCTTTCATGTGGGAGCCTCGTATTACAGGTTTACACTTGCTCCAAGCATAACTCCAATTTGTTTTCCTCATTCCACCCAGCAGACAGTCGAAATAGATTGAAGAGGTAGGAAAGAAAGTGCTCTCTGTGTTGAGTGTGGCTCTTTGTGCCTGTAATTCTGCATGTCTGTTGGTTTGCTACTCCCAAGCCCTTGGCATTTTGTGAAGATGGCATTTTTGCTTTTAGCAGACCATCTTTGTGATGTTTTCCCTGGCACATTTCCTTTTATCCCTGCAGTTTGGAGATCATAATCACTCGTTCTAATGGTTGTATATTGTGTGCATTGGTTGTGCAGTCTCACAGAGACGTTCTTTGTCAGGGGTTTCACTCACTATCAGTTTGCACCATGTGTCTTCACTGAGATCATTTCAGTGATTGTGGTGCATTTTCAAAGGTCAGAGACACATGTATTTTGTATGGATCGCGGACTTGATGCTGACAGTGGACCAGCTTCAGGGTGCAATTTTTTACTCTTAAATTGGGGTTTTCCTGCATCAACTTAAAATCCTCACCTTCAGATACTGGCCCTCTTCTCCTTCATCAAGGATAAGCGGGGTACAGGCATCCTGAGGGCTTTCCACACTTCGCAGAGGGTTTGAGACATTGATGGCACACTTTTGATACTTTGGGAGACGGCACAAACGAGCAAGCTAGCATTTGTTCACATTCCAAGTGTCTGAAAGCTCTCACACTATGGCTTTGGGCCTGTAATTATGACGCCTTGTTGACTGCCAATCAGCTGGCCAGCTCGGTGAATTTTAGGGCAGATAATCCCAATGAGTGCCATCTTGCTGACCACGAGTTGATTTACTGAGAGGTAGTACAGGCTATCTTCTCTCAACAGGGCACCACTCTAGAAGATTTCATGTCTTTCATTAAAGCACTTAGTGGCATAGTAATGACCCTTCATTTCCAGCAGGAAGGGCCTCTGGGAGATGCATTCCTCTTTGGTTGGAACTATTACAATTATCACCCATTTTCTTCCATTCTTCTAATTTCTTGTGTTCTGATGAAGCTTTGTCAGGGCAAGGTTCAGTTTATCTTGGATCATGCACATTTGCACGAGTGGATGTGGGGGGCAAAAAGGCCTGCTACCCTTCTCTCCTCACCATATCCATTCATGGTAAATCACCTCCAATGATGGTAGGGCAGGTTCTTCATTTGAGCCTGCTGCTTTATGCTTGCAGATGTAAAGGTGGTATCTGAGCTCCTTTGATCTACCGCCTAGGGATGTCATCTTGGTTGCACGCCATTATTCTAGCTAAATTATGGTTGACAATTGCTGGACAAATTTTGTTTTTCGTACACTAAAGAGAAGGTTGTTTCTCTTCAGCAGATGTGTTAAAGGGTGTGCTATATTTGGCTCAGTAAGGCTTTGCTGTGGGATTTTGTGTTTGACAATCCAATCACCGTTGCTTTCTTTGAAGGGGCTTTCTCATATGTTCACTGTTTCTCATCTATAAGTTGGACCTTACTTGGTGCTTATTTTTGTAAATGCCTCAATGTTCAAACCTGGTCCCAGTTGACCCTTGAGACTGTTTTCCTTAATCGCTGTTTCTGTGTTCATCACTTAGATATGTTTCAGAGTGCATCCGTCCTTCATATCATTCTCTTCTGAAACTCTGGTGCTCTGAAAATAGGCTTTATTTTTTCTGACAGTGTTATTCACATTTTATGTTGGCCAATCCATTACCTAATCATTATTCTTTCTGCCTCTGTATCTTGACAGAGAGGAGGCTGCACTGCATGGTTCTATAAAGTGTTTGCAGTTTTTACATCGATTGAACTCGACAATATGCCTAGCTCTTTGGTTCTCATTCGATAACATGATTCCAAAGAGGGTGAGGTGATCCAGAAATTGACTATTTCCGAGTGAATTGTTCTTTGCATTAAGATCTGCTAAAAAAAAATAGAGCCCCAGTTTAAATTCCATCAGGGCAAATACCGTTTTTGTGACCATTGTTGAGGGATCATGCTGTCCTGGCTTTCATTTGGGTTGTGATGTGGGGTTCTGTTCACACCTTTACCAGGCATTACTCCATTTACTATGAGGTCTGCATGGACGGCCACTTTGAAGTGTCAGTATTGCAAGACTTCTTGGTTCAACAGTCTCCTTAGATCCACCTTCTAGTGAGTACTGCCTGATATTGATTCAGGAGGTGAGGAATCTGCAGGCAGAAGCATCCATAAGAGAAATGCTACTTACCTCTTGTGATAATGTTTCTGTCTACCTACCAATTGCTTACTGATTTGCTCTCCTTCCTCCATCTGAGTAGTCTGAGATGTTTAATAAGGAACTAAGATAGCTTTTTGCACTGCATTCGAAAGTATTTTGTCAATCTCATTTCGAACTGTAAGATTGTGGAAAAAACGACAGGAACTGATGTCAGAGCGCTAGGTTGCATCATATGTGGCCTTGTGACATCACATCTGAAGGAGGTACTAGAGTTAAGTTAAAGAACAACGACTGATGCTCCATATTTGGTATTACTGACAGGAGCACGAGAGGGCACAGAAGAAGTGCTGATGAACGAGTAAGCGTATTGTGAGGTGGAAGTCATGTGGGGGTGTCCAGTTCAAGCCAACTGGTAAATAATATCTTGGCAACAGTGTTGAGGATGATGTACACAAGTTGGGTTGCAGTACCGCTGCTGGTATTCCTTATTTACCTATGTTCTGGTATATAGTGTGCCTGATTGAAGACTTGGTGCTATGCATCGTCTGAAGTGTGCACATGGAAACAAGTAGTAAACATTGATATAAAAAAGGCCTGTTTCTTTATCAAGAAGTATTCATTCTCTGTTTAGAAAACATCCTGAAGCCGCCTACAAGCTGCACATGGTGCCAAGAAAGTTATCAATAAATACATAAATTACAAGCGAGGAGGGAACACAGACAAAAGAAGCTTTCCAAACATCCTAACAGGGGCACTTCTACAACTGTTCCTGTGATCCTGCCTGCTGTAACTACTTCTCTGGCTCTTATGAAGGTGAACCAGCCACAATAACATGTGGAAGCAACTGTGAACACTGCATGGAATGTGTTTTCTGGGTGAACAAATAGAGGATATAAGGTCTAGTGGTTAAGCAACCGACTTTGAAACTTGGAGCCCTGGTTTCTAGTTCCGTTATTAGTTTTTTGCAATGCAATCGGTCTCACCTTTGGGACCTTACATGTATTTTGCTATGCAGCACATTAGCCTAGGTGCTGAAACATCTATTGTTCTTTAACATGGAGGGAAATTAAGCACCAAACTGAGTGACATGCCAGGAATGGGAACACATGGAGAGAAATATTGCCTTTCAGTGGGAAATGGTATAGTCCAAAGATCTGTTTTTAATATAACATCAGGGCCTTCAGTGGTCATATCACTGAAAATACAAGATTTGGAAAAAATATTATTGTCTACGGGTTCTTGTGGAAGACGATTTCTATGGACTGGAGTCTAAAGAATGCTAAAGTGATTCTGGTATTTTTCTGACCTCTGCTGGTCGTTTTCTATCAAGAAAGTTAAATAGAGGCAGTTGCCAGTAAAATAAAAAAACAAAAGTCCCTCAGCAGAAAGCATTTCTGGTATTTTACTGACCTTCACTGGTCGTTTTCTATCAAGACAGTTAAATGAGGCAGTTAAACAAGCATAAAAGCAATTCTGGTGTTTTACTGACCTCTGCTGGTCATTTTCTATCAACAAAGTTAAATAGAGACAGTTGCCAAAAAAATTTAAAAAAGAAAGTCCCTTAGCAAAAAGCAATTCTGGTATTTTACTGACCTCTACCGGTCGTTTTCTATCAAGTCAGTTAAATAGAGGCAGTTAAACAAGCAGAAAGCAATTCTGGTATTTTACTGACCTCTACTGGTCGTTTTCTATCAAGACAGTTAAATAGAGGCAGTTGAACAGAAAAAAAGTCCCTAAGCAGAAACAGACAAGTCCTAGGCCTGATATCCAGAGCCCACAAAGTACATACACATAGAAGTATATACTAAAGTATATATTAAAGGATATACAAGAGGTCTTGAATGCTCGACCTAAAAAGAGTGTGGTTCTTGGCAAAGAACCACTGTCACTGTGCCTAAAGTTCCTACTTGGATAATGTCTGAATTTAAATATCAGTAACATCCAAATTCCGTTTCACGAAAGCCGCATACACTATGCCCTGCATTTGGTGTTTTAGATACTTGTGCTACCAAAAATATTTGTAAAGGGCTTCTCTACACTTTGGATGTAGATCCAAAGAATATCAAATACCTGAAATAAATTAAACGAGTATAGCAGCGCCGATAGGTCTCACCTTTAACACTTGAGTAACAAGGTACTATCTGTGCCAACGTTTAAAAAAAAAAATATTTGTGGGGGCTCAGCAGCTTCAATTTGTTACCAGACCACTTGCTTTCCTTTATGCGCTTCCATGCAGCATATTTTTTTTATTTTTTCCATTCTGACATGGCATTGGCCATATTAGAACGGTAAAGAAAAAAGCCAGACATGGCATCTGACGGACGTTTTCTTTTCGCACAGATAAATTAAAAAAAATCATTAAATAACTATAAATATTTTAAAATAATTATTTCTTAACTCTATGACCTGTAAACAACTTGTCCGCCTTTAGTTAATGTGATTAGCACGTGGGAGCCAAGCGCTATACCAATTTCACAGGCCTAATAGTCTATCAAGTTGACCCAATTCCCCCCCCCCCCCCCTTTGTTAGCACTACAGCACCGTGGCCGTTTTAGGGTAGTAAGAAAAAGGATCCAGTATCTCTCTTTGAGAGTGTCTATCCTACATAGATGAGAAACAAAAAAAACAAAATCAAACTGATAGTTTTCATTTTGCAGGAACATTTAATGTGGCAACAAGGTGGCATTTTGATAAGGGTGACAAAGGTGAACCATCTCTTATGAGATACGGTCTGTGAAGAGGAAGAGCGTAACAAAGACTGCGGGTAAGTATTCGGGTAGTATTGAATACATCTATGATATCCGATGAAATGATGACATCTTTGCTGAAATGCTACACAACTAGAACATGACAGTAAACTCAATTTAGTTTCTTTGTTATACACAATGCACCTGTGCTGTGCTTTGCCTGGAATCCTTTTCTTTGAACAGAGGCATCCGAATAAAACCTGAGGAACATTCTGTTAGTTGTTGACACGACAGGATCTGGTGCCTTGCTGCCACAAAAACGACCAAGGAAAGGCGACTTGCTGTTTGGACCATCGTATATTTCCAAGTGATCATAGGCACATTCTTGATGCTGTTCTATTTCAAAATCATTAAAGACCTGTGGCAGAAAGTAAAGAACAATAAGACTGTAGACCAGTTGTTAACACACCAATAAAAAGATCTGTCATGTGGATTGTAAAACAAAATTACACTTTCTGGATTATTATTTTCATGCAATTTACACATTAGATTACCATCTTTTTTTAGTGATACACAGGTAACTCAGTAAGATACCAATATAACACATCCTCAGGCAGAGCTGAAGTTGCTCTTTATTTCCCAAATGCGTTCCGAGTGGTTTCTGTCCAACTAGCGGACCCCAATACAAGTTACTATTCAAGAACAGCTGGATTTGTTCATGTACTTATGTAGGTGTTAGGTTTCTTGAGGCGTTTGACTCCCCCACACACATTTCTTTTACAGATGTGATGCCAGGGAAGGGCAGTAAAATTTCCCAGAGAATAGTCATCAAACAAAGAAAGAATCAGATTGAACTTAGATAGGTAAAACATAGATTTCTACAAGTTGCAAAGTTGCTCACTTACTGGTAGCGATGTAAAATAAACACCTTCATTGTAGAATAGTAGAGATATCAGAGATGCACTGTGAGAAGGACCATGGCACTGACAGGAAGTACAACCCAGATGGTGCAGATACTTCCCACCTGCAGGAAAGACACAGCGGTCTAGTGTTGCCAAAGGAGGAGGAAGGGAAGCGGTTCAGTGCAGAAAAGGAGAATAACGTAGGCGCTGTGATGTCATCCTCAAGGGACGGGCAGAAACCCACGTAGGACTTCCCTGGAGATCTGGACCAGATGGATGGAGCCTACGACTTCTCAGCGAAGGCAAGTGAAGGGGGAGGAGGCGAGCTGAGTTCCATGTATGGTGCCAAAGGAACAGCACGGACACCCTGGGTCCTGACGCCACTGCCCTAGAGACAGGCCATGGCCTCAGGCAAGTACCCTCAAAGGGGTCATTTTGGTGGGGGTGGTGAGGTGGCACAAGAGTGTGAAGCGCAAACTCAGTGATAGGGAGCATGTTTTAATATCACTCCCTAAGACGGTGTAGCATCAACCCTGAGAAAACCCAAGACAGGATACAGAACCTTCAGCTGGGATAAGAAAGGACCCCAAAAGCACTGTTCCTTAGTCACCTTTATTTTTCCTCCCTGTTCACTCCAGAAGAGCAATAAATATTTACGGTCACATCTGCATTTCTACGCGTCTTCCCCCTCTTATTATCTCTACAGTGGTTTCAGAAGTAGAATAATCCCCCATTTAGTGTTGAATCATGAAACAACTTGTGCCCATAGAGGGAATAATAACCCAATTAGCGGAAGGACAAAGACAACTGCAACTTGTAATGGAGCAGCAGGCACGGACTGCCCAAAGAGACCGGGAAGCGTTACAGGAAGCCCTAAAAGATTAAGCAGCACTTATCACCAATACTCGGCAGGTCCAAGACACTGCCATCTTGAGACTGACAGATGCTGGTACTAGGGTCAGACCCAACATTCTGGGATCAGTGCAACAAAAATACCATGAAGGGGATGACCCAGATTATTTTTTCATAAATTGTGAGAGCGTGGCCACCACCGGGGCTTGGCCTCCAGAAAGTTGGGGCCAACATATAGCACTTCTCCTGTCAGGGGAATTACAGACGGCCTACCAAGAATATTACAGGGCCAAAGTTAGAAAAGAAAGATGGACCACTGATGACAATCCACAAGCCCTTTATTACCCGATCAGGGATTTGGGAAAAAGATGGTTGATACCCCATACGTCTATCATCGACGTGCTTATCGAAAACAATTCCTAGACACCTTACCAGTCAGTACCCGGACATGAGTAAAACAACACCCCAACCTCACATCCACAATAGCAGTAGAGC
Organism: Triturus cristatus; assembly: GCF_964204655.1. NCBI lineage: Eukaryota > Metazoa > Chordata > Amphibia > Caudata > Salamandridae > Triturus > Triturus cristatus. The sequence continues at coordinate 276,421,132 of NC_140580.1, read as the reverse complement.
TCGCTTGTGTCTTTCACAGGTCTCCTGACTTTAAAACAAATAATCCACGCCCCCCTACACCTCCCTTAGGGGAACCTAACGCACAGAAATGAAACCAGTGGCTACTCCCCGCATCCGCCTTAGACCCCCATGCACACTAAGTGGACAGGGACAGCAGTTTTATCAATGTGCAGAGTTGGGACACATAGCCAGACAATGCCCCCACCGGACGCCGATAGCCGAACCCATGCAAATAGGGTATTCCAGAGCTCATATATACATGACAGGAAAAGGACCCCACTAGTATAGGAAGAATGTCTTACCTTAATGGAAAAACACAGCAGGCTTTGTAAGACACCGGACGTCATATTACTGTTGTAGACCAAAAATTAATATCCCAACCACATATGGGAGGGGCAGAAAGTATGTGTCACGTGTGTTCATGGTAATATGAAGGCCTATCCAGTAGCTGAAGTCCTGTTAGATGCAGAAACTTATCCCCACTTGAGGAAGGGCTTTCCTTTCTGAAGCAATCATAATAGGTATGGACCATCCCAGATTCGAACAATACTTAGAAGGGACAAAAGGGCATAATATTTCTTGGTTACAGGAGGCCCCATTTAGTGCAAGCTAAATAGAAAACACAAGGGTAAAGAACAGAAAGACAAGGCAAGAGAGACAAAAAGAAAAAAGGATTCATAGGTACATACATAAGCAACAACCTCCTTTGGCTCTTTCTCAAACAGAAAGAGACAGAACTACACAGACAAGCCTCCGAGCAGCTCAGCGAGAGGACAACACTCTCAAGTATGCCTGGGAGAGAGACAAAGAACAAGAACCTGAGCGGGTAGGACCCTATTTTATCGTAAAAAGAGGTTTATTGTATCGTGCTATGAAAGGGGAAATGCACCACGGTACACAGCTACTAGTCCCAACACCTTTTAGGGAACAGGTCTTACACTTAGCCAATATCAAAATGGGAGGAGGGCATTATGGTAGGAAAAACACCCTGAAGTACCTGTTAGAAAGGTTTTACTGTCCTGGGGTTTATAGGGATGTTGCCAGACAGTGTGCATCTTGTGTAAGGTGTCAATATGCAAACACGGGTAACGTAAGAAAAGCACCCTTATTTCCGCTACCCATAATCGACAACACCTTTAAAAGAGTCGGTATGGACCTGGTAGGGCCTCTAACTTCATCCGCAAAGGAGCACCAATATATTCTAGTCTTAATAGACTATGCTAATCAGTATCCCAAAGCCTTCCCTCTCACCAGTATGACACAACAAATGTGGTCCAAGCCATGATTTCCTTTTTCTCAAGGTTAGGGTTCCCATTGGAAATCCTAACGGATCAGGGAACTTCCCCTTTATGTCCCGTCTCATGTCACATATCTGCAAAGTGTTAGGAATTAGCCAAATACAGACTTCTGTGTACCATCCCCAAACCGATGGCCTTGTGGAGTGTTACAACAGAACTATCAAAAGTATGTTCCACAAGGTCATTCCGGAGACAGGGTAGGAGTGGGATAGGAAGCTACCATTCGTTCTGTTTGCAATAAGATTGCATGAACAGCGGTCCACAGGTTTGACCCCTTTTGAACTAATATTCGGAGGAAAACCCAGGTCCTTCTTAGACATGGCGGCGGAACAAAGGGAGAATGAAGACGAGGAATGAAACCGCAGATGGAATATGCAGACAACTTAAAAGATACTTTCGCATAGTTATGGAGTCTAGTACATGACCATATAGAAAAAGCTCAAGAGACTCAGAAGAAGTATTATGACAGGGCAGTTATTTAAGGGAATTTACCCTGGGGACAAGGTACTCATACTCCTCCCGTCTACAGATAATAAACTTCTGACCCAATGGCAGGGACCCTTTATCTTAGAAAAGAAAATAACCCCTTTTACCTACAGTGTCCTTTTACCACTTCGTTCAGGAGGCAAGCAAATATATCACATCAACCTCTTAAAGAAATGGGAGGAACCACGCACTCATAGAGTAGAGCATATTCCTGTTCATTACGTCAGTAATGCCAAACATGTGGATATCCCTTTGCTCTCTAGTCAGGAAACTGAAACAGAGCCAGTGAAGATGGCGACTGGTATAAACCCTGCACAGAAACAACAACTTCTTCACTTACTAGATGACTATGCAGGCCTTTTTTCCACCATCCCGAGATTAACTCCCCTTGCGTTTCATGAGATAGTCTCTTTGGAGAATAAGATTGTAAAACTAAAACCATACCGCATATCAGCTGCGCAAAGAGAGGCTGTGGAGAAAGAGGTGACAGCTATGGTACAATCCAAGATAATAGAGCCCTCACAGAGTAATTGGTGTTCCCCCGTGGTGTTCGTTTCCCACACTAGACGGTTGCTTGCGCTTTTGCATTGACTTTCAACAAGTCAATAAAATCACCAAATGTGTCACCTACCCCATGCCCTAAATCGATGAATTGATCGTGAAGCTGTCTACCCTTGATCTCACGAAGGGGTATTGGCAAATTCCCCTGACTCCACAAGCCAAGGAGAAAACAGCCTTCTCGACCCCTTCAGGGCTATATCACTTCAAAGTTCTTCCTTTTGGCTTACACAGGGCACCAGTCACTTTTCAACGGCTCAAGGACAAAATTCTTAGGCCCCATAAGGGTTATGCAGCTGCATATCTGGACAACATAGTCATTTGCAGTCCCACCTGGGAAGAACATTTGGTACACTTGACTTCATTATTCACTGCTATCCAAGCGGCAGGCCTGACTATAACCCCAAAAAGTCCTTGTTAGTCACAAACACTATCCAATATCTAAGGTATACCATCCAGGAAGGGCTCATAAAACCACAGGTAGACAAAGTAGAAGCCATTAGGAAAATCCCCACCCCCACGACTAAACGGGATATACGCTCCTTTTTGGGGTTTAATGGGTATTACCGTCGGTTCATCCCCCAATTTTCAGCAATAACCAGTCCTTTTTCTGACCTTCTGACAAACAAATATCCATCACGTATGCCCGTATGGAAACTGGAACATGAGAGAAGTTTCCAAACCCTGAAGGACTCTATTTGCAAAGGACCAGTTCTGCATTATTCTACACACCGATGCTTCAGGACAAGGTCTGGGTGCTGTTCTATACCAACCCGACTCAAGCGACAATCTAAAACCCCTTTTATTTAATAGTAGCAAACTCTTAAACCGAGAAATCCATTATTCTTCAATCGAAAAAGAGTTCTTGGCCATAACATGTATCATAGAAGAACTACAATATTACCTTCTGGGACGTACATTTTTGATCCTTACTGACCATGCACCCCTTACTTGGCTGTCTCATAACAAAGATTCCAATACACATATTCTCCACTGGTTCCTAGAATTGCAACCTTTTTCATTCCAGACCATCCACATGCCAGGAATAAAACAGATAGGAGCTGACTATCTATCCCAACACCCGTCTTCTGAATGGCCCAAACATCCATTCCTAAGGGGAGAGTTATGTGAGAAGGACAAGGTCACTGACCAGAAGTACAACCTGGATGGTGCTGATATTTCCCATCGGCAGGAAAGACACAGCGGTCTAATGTTGCCAAAGGAGGAGGAAGGGAAGCAGTTCAATGAAGAAAAGGAGACTGAAGGCAGTGCAGTGACATCATTATCAGGGTATGGAATGGAAACCCGTGGGAGAGAAAGGTCGGGACTGGAGAGAAAGAGAAGCCGCAACGAGCAAAAAAGCAAGCAACGGGCAGGACAACAGGTGGATCGATGGACTTCCCTGGAGATCTGGAACAGACGGAAGGAGCCGATGACCTCTCAGCAAAGGAGAGTGAAGAAGGAGGAGGCGGGCTGAGTTCCATGTGTATGGTAACAAAGCCCAGTGGCCAAAGGAACAGCATGGACGCCTTGGGTCCTGACGCCACGACCCTGGAGACAGGTCATGGCATGAGGGAAGTACCCTCAAAGGGATCATTTTGGTGAGGGGGTGGGGTGGCACAAGAGTGTGAAGCACAAACTTAGTGATAAGGAGCATGTTTTAATATCACTCTCCCTCTCCCACGCACTCCATGACTGGTGAAGGTAGCACTGTGGTCGGGTAGCCAAGCTTACCTATTGACTTCTAAAACCTCTTTTTTGTTGTTTTTCTTTCCCTGTCCTTACCTCATGGCCTGAGTGACTTGACGCCTCCGAGACTCCTAAGATGTTGTGGCATCAGCCCTGAGAAGACCCCAGACAGGATACAGAACCTTCAGCTCAGATAAGAAAGGACCCCAAAAGCATTGTTCCTTAGTTACCTTTATTTTCCTCTGTTCACTCCAGAAGAGCAATAAAGATTTACGGTCACATCTTCATTTCCACGTGTCTTCCCCCTCTTATTATCCCCACATGCACCTAGTTTAATTTAATTTAAAAATGTTATGGAAAATCAAAGTTCTGTACATTTAAAAAAAGGGAGTTTATTACCTACATGTAACCAAATGTAGTTTGATCAGGCTAAGTGGATATTAGAAAATAGGTAGCTGGGTAAAAATGAAGAATACCGATCAAAAATCAGACAACAGTAGTTTAAAGTAGCAAAGAAAAACAAGTGTCTGTGAATGTGAAAATATTTATTGGTCTATGTTGATAACAATTTACCCTGATGTCAATAAATCTCTCATGCCAAAACTCCTTGCGAAACCTAGTTTAGTGGGCTATGCAGTAAGGATCTGCGCTGTGGTTTCAGCGGATGTGCAGGGTCTGTGTGAGGGCAAGGGTAGTAGAATGAAGGTCTCTAGATAGTTGGTGGAAGTTCAGGCAGCGGTTGATGTATGCTGGCCCGTAGGTTCTGGAGGGCTTTGTAAGCATGTGTCAGTATCTTGAATTGGCATCTTTTCTGGACGGGGAGCCAGTGAAGGTTCCTAAGGTGTGAGGTGATGTGGGTCCATTTGGGCAGGTTGAGGATGAGTCTGGCCACTGAGTTCTGTATCATCCGAAGTCTCTTCATGAGATTGGTGGTGGTTCCTGCATACAATGTGTTGCCGTAGTCCAGCCGGTTGGTGACTAGGGCTTAAGTGATGGTTTTCCTCGTACCGATGGGGAGCCATTCGAACATTGGCATCACCATAGCAGGTCTCACAAACTCTGCCTGATATTGAAATCCTAGCACATTGCTGAAAATGTATTGAACATTTTACTGTCATAGGCCTAAAAGTAATAGAGAGCAAACAATACAATGCAACAACGATTTTTAAGTTTTAACCAACCTCATGTTACTAACATTTTATATCAGAGTTCTCCGAAGTCGGTCATGGAGAGCCAGATTCTTGCCAGATTTTTAAGATAACTACATTTATCTAAATGGGGATATGCCAAAACATTTGGCATGGATTTGGACCTCCAGGAATCACTTAGGAGAGCCCTGTTTTATATGATGCATATTAAAAAGTAGTGTAGAGGGAGTAGGTTGTCTGTCAACTCCATGGATTTTCATGGAAGGGTACAATGTCCCATTAGTGTTGCCATTTGGATTTTGTCATGGGACCTGAATAGTTTGTTTGTTAGGGTATAGATGCATCCCACCTTGCAGGCCATAATTTAGAGCTACTTTTTGTTTTCACTGGTTATAAGTTTAATGAAGATTAGAAATGGTTGCTGTTTGTATACTTAAGCATGCAAGAATGACATGGACTATTTGGTCATTTCTGTTGCCAGTTTGTCAGGCTCAATCAAGAGAATAACTTGTCTGACATTTGTATAGTGTTGCTGGCCTTAATTAATATTTTACAAGAAACAAAGAAGATGCTGTGTTTCCAACTCTAGAGGTTATATATGTTAGATATTTTAACGGCGTTTTACCTGTTTAGTTATTGGAAAGCACTTGGTGACTTTTGTTAATGTTATCTTTACTGTCAAGGCCACTGCTCAAACAAAGCAATGGAAGGCCTACTTTGAGAGACACATAAAAAGACTGTCATAAAGTGCCATCATGCCACTATATATTATATAGCTACCAACATACATAGTTGTATAACTATATTACACACACACACAAATATAAATATATATACATTTTCACTGAAAAAAACATAGGTTTCAGGGGCGTTATAGTTAGTTGGACATTTCACTCATACAAAAGCAGTGAAATAACCCCGTTATAGTTAGTTCAGCTAACTATAACTCACACCCCCGCAATGCACTGCTGATGACGTCACATATTACATCACTCATGACATGGTCAGTGACATCACTGATGACATCTCAAATTACATCACTGATGACATCATCCACTAAATTTAAATGTAAATTTGATACTTGTATAGCGCACTACTCACCCGCAAGGGTCTCAAGGTCCTTGTACGAATACCGCTGTGGAACCCATCCTGGCTTTCCCTGTGAGGCGTCCACTCCTGGGCACCCCCAAGGTGGAGGCCAGGCATCCTTAGCGTTTTGGGGGCCGTTGTGGAGATTAAGCAAGCTAATGCCCAGAGTTGCAGAGTGGGACTCCATGACTGGAACAGGCACCGAGGCGAGAATTATCAGGTCCATGGAATTTTGAGCCCAGGACCCGCAGAGGCGGGGAATTGAATCCTGGTCCCGGGCTAGACCTCTGCATCAGGGTCTGCCGCTCTAATCATTGAGCCACACTTCTCCACAATCATTGAGCCACACTTCTCCACTGATAATTTCATGCATCTTCTCACACTCAAATATAACTTTTGATATACCCACTCTAAATTACAGACTGCCATTCACAAAACCATTGACACTCCAACACTAATAACTACATATTCACCCACTGATTATTAGGTGTACACACACATCCAGTCACTCACCCGTACAGTCACTCATACTTACGGTCACTCAGTACAGGACAATCATATACACTCATACACCTATATAGACACTCACACACCACCACTCATCCATAGAGATACTCACACACCTAGTCAGTCATGTAAATAATTAATCACACTCCCATGCACTCACCTATACAGTTATACACACACCAGCTCATTTACTCATACTGATACAAGCACACCCTCATCCATACAGCTACTCTCATAATCACACTCTCACTTATAGCCATTTATATACTCTAACACACATATATATATTGCCTTTCACATATGTAGTTACTCACACATGTACTACTGAGATACACATTCATTCACTAATACACCCAAACACACACTCACCCACCCATACAGTCCATCACAGATGCACTCTTGAAACCATGCACCCAGTGAATCACCCACTCACACATCTATGCAGTCACACACACCCCACCCACACAAACACTCAGACACCCATACAGATACTTAGACAACCAATCAATAACGCATATAGACACTTATGTAGTTATTCACAAACCCATGCAGCCGCGTACACACCAACAGATAGACGGATACAGAAATTCACACAGTTTAGTCACTAACCCATGCATTCAGTAAGATACATTTAACCACTCACTTATAGAGTCATGCACCTAGTAAATCATGCATTCAGACACTTATACATCCACTCATTCTTCAATACGCCTTTACCTATATATACCGCCAGCAGTTTTTCACCCGTTATTAAGTTCGGACCATAACTGTCAACGATTCAGGCCATCCGGCAGCAAAGTTCTATTCGATCGTCACACCAGTTATTTCACTGCAACCTAACAGGGCATTTCCCCCATTGTGACAACGTTTCTCCATAGAGTACTAACGATTTTTGATTACGAGGTTGATATTGATAATAGTCTGACCACTTTTGCTATTTGAGGTTGCCCCTGATGAAGGGACGTGCCAGTCCCGAAATGCATCGGGCTCTCTTCTAAACATTCTGTATATTATTTCATGTGTCGATCATGATGTAATGACCACATGTTATGTACCTTAATGAAATATGATGCATATTTGTGAAAGAATTATGTTCACCTAATTTTGATTTATGCAAATTAATGTGTATCACGATTTAATTAATACAATGATTAAGATTTATCACTGGTTTAAATGTGCTTATTATTTTTTGATTACTTAAAGAAAACCTGTAGGGTTCTCTAGTAACCCAGTGCACAGTGAACGGTGTATACAACCCCGCCGGTTTGTAACTCTTTACTTCCTATATATATTAAACATATTTAAACTTTACAGAAACACACAGTCACTGGATGATGTAATCAGTGATGTCATCTGAGATGTCATCAGTGATGTCAATGACCATGTCATGAATGATGTAATATGTGACGTCATCAGCAGTGCATTGCGGGGGGTGTGAGTTATAGTTATCTGAACTAACTATAACAGGGGGATTTCACTGGTTTTGTATGAGTGAAATGTCCAGCTAACTATAACGTGCCTGAAACCTATGGTTTTTTAAGTGAATTTCAAAGGTTTTTTAAATGCTAATTTCTAACTATAAGGTGCCTGAAACCTATGTTTTTTTCAGTGAGTTTCAAAGGTTTTTCAAATGCTAATTTCTAAGTGTAATAGTAGTTATACCTATGTTTTTTGTACTGAATTTCTAGAGTTTTTTAACTGTTTATTTGTAAATATATTATTTATTAAACAATATTATATACTTTTCTGAATATTGCAATTTTTTTATTTAAAAATTTTAAAAGTAAAATATTGTATAATTATTTTGTTCTATTTTATAATTGTAATATATTTTTATTATTTTCTTTTTTTTTTTTTGGAGTCGCGTACCGAAAGCGTACCTAACACGGCGGGTGCGCATACCCAGGTCGCCATTTTGGGAAAGTCGTGAAAGATCCGTGTATGGTGTGCAATGGGTGCGTGTGTTCCAGTGACGTCATTTACGTATAATATTACGTGGTGTGCGCATTTGGTATGCGACTGGTACGCGACTCCTGCTCCCTCTTATTCGCACCACATGTGCATTAAGGTACGCGACGCTTGCGCGGTGGCGGGCCCCACGTGACGTCATATACGTGCTGGGTTGCGCTGGGTGCACGACTCCCGCGAAAGGTTTTATATTCTAAAATTATATGTATGTGTCTTTAATGTACATATTAGGGCAAGAGATTATCTAAGGTATTCATAAAAATAATATATTTCTACTTGTAATAAAATGTTATTATTTTTAAATACATTTTCGCTTAGTCGCGTCGGGTGTGCTCTTCGTAAGCGCAGGGTGCGCGACTCCCATGTGACCTCAAGAAAAAGGATTTGATTGGTTCCTAATATTTCCCACTGTAATAGTTTAAGGACCCCACCCATTTTCTTCATTCTTCTTGGAGCAGCTTAAGTGAAACATCTCTTCTTTTGGGTGTTCAATCAAACCTGAACAATTGAAATGGCAGCCCAGCAGGAAGAAGTACACGTTTCTTCGGATGAAGAGGTGTTACAGGAGGCACCACGCAAGATGAGACCGGAATCAGTGGTGTGGAAGTTTTTTACTTTTCCAGAAGGACAAAAAAAAGTAAATGCAACAAAGGTGACGTGCAAGCTGTGCGATAGGGTGCTGTCAAGAGGCAGCAATAAGAAATACTCTTGTGGTACAGCTAGTATGTATAAGCATCTTCATACGATACATCCCCACAATCTTGCATGAGAAGAAATGTGACGTGAAGCTGAAAATCCAGCATCAGGTGTTGCAAGCACCTCAGGAGCATCATCATCCATGGCTCCTCTCAATATTAGGCCTGAATTCGCTTTTTTGGAGCAGCACTGCATTAAGTGCAAGAAGGTGATTTGTTATGGTGAACAGTCTGTGGATGCTGTGTGTGCAGCACAAAGAAATCACCAATGTTAATTTTTTTTTTCTTGTTGGAATGATAATTAATTCCAAAAGTTGATAGTTTACTTTGTTCCTTTTTTTGTTCAGTTTTTGGAAAAACACCAAAACAATACAAAATTGTTCAAAAAAATACAAAAGAAAAAAATATATATATATTTCTTGTCAGAACTACCTTATCTGGTTAAGAAAAAGAACTATAATTGATTGGTAATGTCTGAAAGTTTGGTTGAATATATGTGTAGAGCATGATTGACTGAAAGAATGCATTAGTAGTGTATGGTGCATTTATAGGTGCAGATCTATGAGGAAGTGCTTCAGCATGGCACTGCAAGCCCTTTGGCTGTACCACGCTGCAACACTTCCAAAGCACAGGGATGCGACATATTTACATGAATATGTCGCATCTCTGTACTTCCCTCTGCAGTGGCGCACAAACTGTAGCCATGCGCTGGCGCAGGCAACCTTGCACCATGGTGCAAGGATGCCTGCATTGTGGGGAGATTGTTTTTGTGCAGGAAGGGACACCTTCCTGTACAAAAACAATCACTAAAGGCATTTTCCAAGTTCAATGCACACTGTGCAATGAAGCACGCATTGAAAGAGAAAAAAATGAGGAGAAATTAAAACATTTCTCCTCGTTGCGCCTTGCTATGCCACCTCTACAGTGGTGCAGCATTCACATGATTTCTCGTCAATCTTGAGATGTGTCTTGTTCCATGGGTGTTGTGTGGGAACATACACAGCAACACCCATGGAACGCACCTTCAACACAAAGTGCTGTGTGTGAAGAGGCCGTATTCTCAAGGAGAGTAATAGCCATGCACAGTGGCTTTTCCTATCCTTGTAAATATGGAGGTGCCCCAAGTGCCATCACTACATCACAACAAGCATTCACAATGCAATGGTCTCGGCATTGTTAAAGTTAAAGCTATTGGCATTGCTCATGACATTATTTTTGTTTATGTTGTTGTTTTTAAAACATTTAAAGAAACGGCATTGTTATTTACAATGCTCAAGCCCATCAACTTCTTTGATAACAGTGAACTGGCATTTTAACCATATTAATGTTTCTCTAAGTCCCCTCTCCCTTGTTTAGTGGTAATTCATTGAATTCCTGTTCTCAAGGCACAGTCTCACCTGATCCAACCTTAGTCATGAGGGTAAATGTACGTTGGCTAGACCTTCAGTTAAAAGTATGCACTGTAGTGTAAAAGGTTGCACTAAGTTCCTCATACCTTACCCTCGAACCTCTGAGAACTGCATCCGGGTTTCTGCTCAATGTCTCACATTACTAAACAGTACAGGAAAGTGCAACTTTTACACAGTTCAAGATTCCAAACTCTAAAACTACTTATCAAATCAAATTCGAACGGCCAATAGGAAAATTCTTAGAGGGTATCTCATTATAAAATACACCCGTTTCTGCAAAATTATAGTGCATCAGGGAACGCTGCATAGAGAGATGCAGTGGCACTTTGTTCTCCAAGCTCCAGCACCAACCGCCCCCCTGTTGGTGAGACGGTCATCTCACTCCCCCGATGCTAGTAGTCTTACCTGGCGCCCTCCGCACGCTCCCCGTGCGTGTTGTAATTGACGGTCATGACCTTCACCGAGCTCTTGAAGACTACCTTGCCCTCCTGCAGGTAGGCTAGGGTGCGGCAGATCGGGAAGCGCCCCTTTATCGGCATGTTGGAGGGTAGCAGGCAGCAGAACCGGAGGAGTAAAAACAACCCGGTACTCACATCTGCTGGAGGTACCAGCAGCACGCGGCCGCGGAGAGTCCTGGGAAGTGTAGTCCGAACGCAGTAGCAGTGACCCGGAAGTAACTTCTAGCTTGTATACGGACGTGAGTATAGGAGAGTAAAGACTAGAGCGTATTTCCATGTGAAAGCAGAGCAGAGCTAGAGAGTGTGAACGAGAAGCAGTGAAATTCATGGCATTTCCAAAAGCAGTATATCACACTAATGAGAGTACAGTGGTAGCGGCAATATAAAAATTGTGCACACGATTGTGAATATAGCAGCGGGCCACGCACGGAGCTAATAACAGTACAATCCGAGCTGTGCACATGCCGATGACTCCTATGACGTTTTCTCGCACTAACATAAGCAATGCTTTACTCATCCACACGCTGCTAAATCAAGTTTACAGTGCAGTGTTGAGCAAAGACAGTTAGCCACGCACGGGGGCTAATAACAATACAGTCTGAGCTGTGCACATGCCGATGACTCCAATGACGTTTTCTCGCACTAACATAAGCAATGCTTTACTCATCCACACGATGCTAAAGCAAGTTTACAATGCAGTGTTGAGCAAAGACAGTTATTAAACAACAACACTACGTCCACGTTAATGATGGTTACAACATGGGACTCTTAGCTTAAAACTATCTTGGAATGTTCCGGTCGAGCCCCCGCCGCCTAATCATTTCTGCTTACTCATATAAGTGAAAATTGACTCCGAACGTGACTCTGTGGCAATAAGCAGATGCCTTCTTCCGGTCCAGACGGCTACAGGGGCGGGGTGAGGGCGGGTTGTTGTTGAAAATAAGGCGTGGGGTCGCCATTGGCTGCTTCTCCAGGGGAAAATAAAGTGCGCGGCAGCTATAATAAAAGCGTGCCGTACTTACAGATAAGTAAATACTACATTTTAAAAGGAGCAAGCTTAAAAGAAAAAGGCACGTGGCCGCTTGTAAGCGGACCAAGCCGCAGATTACAGAGATAACTACTAAAGGCACGAGGCCGCCTGAAAGCGGACCGCACCGTATATTAAAGAAATAAATAAGTGCGGCCGCTATAGTTGAAGCGGACCGCGCTTAACACCACCGCCTTTCTCCGAGGTCAAGCAGAAATGCCTCGGAGAAAGGCAGCGGCGTTTTCAGATTCGGGGGCGTGTTTTTCTTTCTCTCCTCTTGCCATTGGCTGGAATGTTTACATTCCAGAGGAGAGAAAGAATCGAAAAAACACGCCCCCGAATCCGAAAAAGACGGGGCTTGTTTGGAGAGACAATGCTCTTCTCCAATGGCTGACCAGTATTTCAGAGGCCAGCCAATGGAGAAGAGGTAAAAAAAAGGGGCGGGTTAAAGCCCCACTCCTAAACATTAAATCTCGGAGCGAGACTGCGCAAGCGCAGCCTTCGAGCCGAGACCTAAAAAGTGATGTACTGGTGGCGCAGGGTGCTTGTAAATCTGCCACATAAGTGCTTAGGTATTAACAGAGTGATTCGATAAGAACATAGTGGTGGATGGGTGATTGAGGAAGTGCATGAGACTGACAGGAAGAATCCTAAGCTCTATGAGTACTACTTTAATATTTACTGGAGTGTACCAATAGTATTTATGTGCTTAGATGTTTGTAGGGATTGTGTACAGAATATTGTAGTTGTCGTTGTGTTAGTGCCTAGGCCATTCCATAAGAACATCACTAGTAATTGCAATTATCACAGTGCTGCAAATAGAGTGCATGGTCAAATTATAAGTGCTTAGGTATTGGCAGAGTGATAGGATAAGTAGATAGTGCTGGATTGGTGGTTGAGGAAGTGCATGGGAGTGACAGGAGGAATCTTACACTGCATGGGTAGTACCTTAGTATTTAGAAGAGTGTACCAATAGTATGTATCTGGTTACAGGTCTGAATGCATTGTGCAGAGAATATTGTAAGTGTACTTGTGTTAGTGACTAGGCTACTCCATAAGTACATGACTAGTAAGTACTATGATGACAGTTCTGTAAACAGAGTGCCTGGTGAATTTATAAGAGGCTAGGTATTGGCATACTGATAGGATAAGTAGATAATACCGGATGGGTGATTGGAGAACTGCATAGGACTGACAGGAGGATTCCTAGGCTGCATGGGTACTACTTGGATATTTAGTGGAGTGTACCAATAGTATGTATCTGGTTAGAGGTCTGCATGCATTGTGCAGAGAATATTGTAGGTGTACCTATGTTACTGGCTAGGCAACTCCATAAGTACATCACTAGTAATTGGAATGATTACAGTGCTGCAAACAGAGTGCATGGTGAATTTATGAGTGCTTACGTATTTGTGGAATGATAGGATAAGAAGATAGTGCTCGATGGGTGATTGAGGAAGTGCATCGGAGTAACAGGAGGATTGCTAGGCTGCATGGGTGGTAAGTGGGAATGTGTATGAGTGTATGAATAGTATATACCTGGTTTGAGATCTGCATGCATACTGTACAGAATATTGGAGGAATACTTGTGTGAGCGGCTAGACCACTCCATAAGTACATTAATAGTAATTGGAATGATTACACTGCTGCAAATACAGTACATGGTCAATTTATGAGTGCTTACGTTTTGGCGGAGTGTTAGGATAAGAAGATAGTGCTGGTATTCGCAAACTAATAGGATAAGTAGATAGGGGTTGATAAGTGATTGGAGAAGTGCATGGGATAGACAGGAGGATACCTAGAATGCATAGTTAGAGTGGTGGTAGTTGACAGTAGGGTGAGTTTATAAGTGCTTGTGTTGCAGCACAGAGATTAGATAAGGACATGGATCTGTCAGGATGATTGCAAAAGTGGACAGAGAGTGACAGTGTGATTGGGGCACTGCATGAGTACTACCTAGATTACTTCAGGACTGAATCAGTAGTCTACAGGGGGTTAGGGGCCTGTATAGATTGTGCACATTTGACTGTAGCATGGTGTCTCTTCATGCCTGAGTCATTCTACAAGTGCATGAACAGTGACTGGGTAGGTAGAGTTCTGGTAGTTGACAGCAGGGTGAGTTTATAAGTGCTTGTGTTTCGGCACAGAGATTAGATAAGGACATGGTTCTGTCAGAATGATTACAAGAGTGAACAGAGAGTGACAGTGTGATTGGGGCAGTGCATGAGTACTACGCAGATTATTACAGGAGTGAATCAGTAGTCTACATGGGGTTAGAGGCCTGCATAGATTGTTCACATTTGACTATAGCACTGTGTATCTTAATGCCTGAGGCATTCTACAAGTGCATGAACAGTGACTGGATAGTTAGAGTGCTGGTAGTTGACAGCAGGGTGAGTTTATAACTGCTTGTGTGTCGGCACAGAGATTAGATAAGGACATGTTTCTTTTAGCATAATTGCAAGAGTGGACAGAGAGTGACAGTGTGATTGGGGCACTGCATGACTACTATCTGGATTATTGCAGGAGTGAATCAGTAGTCTGCTGGGGGTTAGGGGCTTGCATAGATTGTGTACATTTGACTGTAGCACTGCGTATGTTAGTGCCTGAGTAATTGCACAAGTGCATGGACAGTAACTGGGTAGGTAGAGTGCTGGTAGTTGAGAGCAGGGTGAGTTTATAAGTGTTTGTGTTTCAGCACAGAGATTAGATAAGGACATGGTTCTATCAGAATGATTGCAAGAGTGGACAGAGACTAACTGTGTGATTGGGGCACTGCATGAGTACTACCTAGATTATTACAGGAGTGAATCAATAGTCTACAAGAGGTTAGGGGCCTGCATAGATTGTGCATATTTGACTGTAGCACTCCGTGTCTTAATGCCGGAGTCATTGTAGAAGTACATGGACAGTGACTGGGTAGGTAGAGTGCTGGTAGTTGACAACAGGGTGAGTTTATAAGTGTTTGTGTTTTGGTACAGTAATTATATAAGGACATAGTTCTACTGAATGATTAGAGTATTGCAAGGAGATCATCTGAGAAAATGCATAACTGCTTGGGTACTGACAGAGGCATTGAATTAGTACATGCTAGTAATAAATGACTTAGAAACTGCATTACCAGTAACATAGTGATTGGTGGACTGTATGGTTAGTACCTGAGGTATTTTAGACATTAATAAGCAGTGAGTAGGTGTTTAAAGGTGTGTATGAATAGTGCCTGGATGAATGTAGTAGTTGATGGATAGTGTTTGGATTACTTAACCTTACCTTTACAGTAGTAGATATCAAAATATTGTAAACATTTTTTGCAGTCGTTTGTTATATTTTAAAGTTTAAAAACTTTTTAACTTTAGAATTATGATCTGTAAAAGAGAAGAAAAAATATAATATATAATATTATCATTTTATAAATAAAACATAATTTAAGCATAATATACATTACTTTGTTTGCCTTTTTTGCTGTTCTCAGAATATATTGAATTTCACTATAATTAGTGATTTCAATGTTACTCATCACATAACAGCGGGCAAAAAAAAAACAATCAAGAAGATTATTTTTTTTTAAAACAAATCAGTGTCAAAAATATTTTCAACATACTGAACTATCTACGCACATTGCGTACAAATAGCATCCTCAATAACATAGCATATAATACAAATCACGCATATATAAAATGCTTCTTTGCAAGAGAATATTGTTACTACAATAAGAAAGAACTGAAATAATAATTCAATCAACAATTCTTTATAATTTCCTTATATTCTAAATGATGTTTCTTTATAATATATGTTGCCAGAGTATCCCAGAAAAAGTGCTTAGTTCATATTAATATCTTTCATCTAAGCCAAATGATATTCCTGAAATCTTTTCTACTGAAATTGTCCAATGTAATCATATTAATACACTTTAACATATTCCCAATAGGCCGAATTATGTTCTTAGAACTTTGGCTTTAAAAATATTAGGTATGAATTTGGAAATTCGTTCGGCAAACGATATCTAAAAACGAAATGAGCATCATTACAATATGTCCATCCTTTATTGCATTTTAAATAGACAGTGTAATGTCAGATGTTGTAGAAGGTCCATCGTGGAAAATAATTGCTACTGCTACAAACGTTCTTCCTGATATTGATAGATGACTTGCTACGAAATTTGTAATGAAAGTTTCCAATTTTCTTCCATCAGTTGTACAACGTTGTATCATTAAATTATATATTGTTCAAATTTTTGTATAAATAGTGTTGATAACATTTCTAATTTGCATTGACTACACTCCATGTTTTGATTTGCTGCTTTAACTAATTTGTTGAAAGACACTGTTTTACATTCTGGTATTGTTAAATATATAAATCTCTCAGTGTCTATGTTAGTGGTAGAAGTAAACGTACAATTTTCACATTCATGTTCCCATTTATAACGAAGTCAAAATAGATTTTCAATTTGTATTCCTTTCTCTTCTAATACTGCAAGCATATACATTAGAAATTCCTGAGCATCTTGTTGCACATTCTGTGTAAATTGCGTACAACCAGAACATATATCCCAAAGATTCCGAATATCAGAAACACTTTGGATTTTACTTTTATCAGGTCTCAATTTTTCAAAAATAGGATACAACAAGGAATAAAACCTTTTTTCTCGTTTATCCATAATTTGCTGTAGCAGATTTTCTAGAAAAAATACAACATTTACCACTACATTAGCATAGCAGTTGATACCTGAACTATTTTCTAACTGATATCCAACAATCTCTTCAATAGTGTCCTTTTTCTTTTTGCTTGGATTTTCAACATTATCCTGATTTTTCTTCCTCTCTTTAACTTCACTACAGATATTCTCATACCTTCTCTTTCGACCTACTACACGCTTTTCATATTATGGATATTCACCTAAATTGGGAGCATACAGTCTCCTTAACCGATTATACTCTCTTACACAATTTACATCTGCACTAATCTTTCTCAAAATCAATCAAATACAATCCTGATAAATTTCTGACTCGGGACAAAGCAACATATGCCATACCCTCGTTAAATATGGTACTTCCAATATTTACCAAAGCACTGTCTACACTTAAACCTTGAGATTTATGAATAGTCACCGCATATGCCAAAGAAAGAGGAAACTATTTTCTACGAACATACAAATATTTAACAAGCAAAAAATGAGCAAACAACGAGCAATTTGTTTTACTCCTTCAATCTGATCAAATTTGATTTTCAAATATTCTATTCCATCTTTTTTTTGATAATTAACAAAATCAACAACTTTTCCCATAGCTCCATTTACTAAACCTTTTTCCACATCCAAATTACGCCGTAAAATAACCCAACAGTTTACATATACATATACATTATTTTCTACACCAGCAGTTTTAGATATAGATTTTTCTAAAGAATCCAGTTTTTTTTTCAGTTTTCTGTCAAAATAATAGTAATTCCTTCATGCTCTATTTTATCAATGGCTTCCATTTTTATTATTTGTTCATTTTCCAGCTTTAAAAGTTCTTCATTGAATGTACAACACTCTCGCAGTGTTGGCATGAAGCAGATTATAGATTTATTTTCTGCAATTTTTTTGTATATTTTGGCAGGATCTATATTTTCATTTGGAAACAAGTTGGTAAGTAGCCGACTTTGCAAAGCTTGTTTGCCATATTCTGTCAATACTTCAATTCTTATATCTTAAAGAATGGTTCCATAAACTTCATTATTTGCTTGTCGCATATTTTTAATGAGTTCTTTGTACTCAAAATATGACCAAATGTTAACGTTTCCAACACTTCCCAAAGACTTTCTGGTGTCTTCGTGCACAAACGTTTTAAATACTGGTTGCCCTTTTACAGGAGTAAGTTGCAGTAGATCACCAAAAACTACCACATGTTTTCCTCCAAATAAGACATCGTATTCTGTTTTATAAAATTTGCTGCATTCTTAAATGCACAAAGGCAAGCATTAAGTTAGAGGCTCACCTCATCAATAATCAGAAGTTTCATTTTCTTTAGCACTCTTGAAACTTCATAACAAGCTTCTCCAGATAGCTTGTGATATTCCAATTTATTTTCATGTTCCACAGGTAGCATTAGTAAACGATGTAATGTAATTCCTTTAATGTTGTGTGCTGCCAATCCAGTTGGAGCAGTTACAACACAACTCAACACAAATGTGAGTCCATTATTTTCCATAGATAAGTGGTCAAAACTTTAATCAAGAAACTTTTTCCTGTACCAGCTTGACCACTGATATACAGTTCAAAGTTCAAAAAGTCTTTATTTCGAAATTTTCATCATAAAGACATTACCATGCTTAAAACCTCATTTTAAAACAAATACCAATATAAAATCTGAATAAAAACCAGCAATAAAAATAGAGTTTAAAACCTACAGCAAAAGTAGGATAAAATACCATAATTAATTTCTGAGCCATCAGAACAGATCGTTAGGAAGACCTACCACTAGGTCCTGTTTAGCCCTCAGGATCCACACCCAGCCCAAACATTTTGATACAGCTATAACAATTGGTTCGCTTGTATCCAACTTAAGAAGTCTTAGGGCCTCAGACCCAACCCTTATTGACAAGTTACGACAAATTGGTTTGAGCCATTTGGCCCGAGGAGCTGCATAAACCGGGCATTCAAAGAATATGTGGGCAATCAATTCTTTGCATTCTGGGCATCTACAACAACGATCAGACTCCTGACCTTTCCATTTTTTTGCAAACAGTCTCGTTGGAAGGGAGCCAACCCTTAGCTGGTGATAGAGTTTTCTATCACTGGGCTTTGTTACTGTGTCCCAATATTCTTCCAGGGCCGGAATAGATTTGAGATCCAGAAACATTCCTGACAGGGATGTAGATGGAATTTGGCAGGCGAGTTTCTGGTAAACTATTGCCCAATAGATGTTTTTATAAACTTTTTTGGGGGGAAACAGGTTGTTGACTGGATCTGACAACAGGTTACCCAAGCCCATTGACTCAAGTGATAATTTGAGATTTTTGAACCAAGGGATGTTACCCGAACCCAGGATGGATCTTACATCCATAGTGGCCTTGGCATAAGCCGCTAATTCGGGGGTGGTCCATAGCCTCCTCCACAGAGCCACTGGCTTATAGTGAGCTAAGTCATCTATTGCATGACAGCCTAGATCCATTAATAAAGGTATCGTAGGGCTAGAGCAGGGGAGACCTGTCAATTTTCTTAAGAATTTGTTATGTATTTTTACCAGAACAGACAGGTCAGCAAAACCCCAGAGGTCTGCACCACACAGGATCGCAGAGCCTATCTTAGCGTTGTAAATCTTCATGGCTGGGCCTATCCTCTTGGTCTCAGACTTTCTCTGTTCTCTTATCAAGCACCGCGTGAGCTGGGCAAACTTGAGCGACAAGGCTTCAATCTGGGGCTTCCCACTCATTTTACTCTCCAAAACAATCCCGAGGTAGGTCATAATGTTTGTCTGTGCTAACTTGATGTTGTTCATTTTAATATGGCCAACCGCGGGTCTGCTCTTGGTGAACACCATAAGTTTAGTTTTCGAGATATTGACCTGCTAGTCATGGTCATGACAAAATTTCTCAAATGTGGACAGTGCCGCTTGTAGGCCTACCTGGGTCTGCGATAGCAGAAGGGTATCATCCGCAAACATGAGTAGCGGAAACTTAATACCACCCAGAGAGGGGGCATCGGTCAGAAGGGCTGAGTAGTATTGCACCACCCCGTTGATGAATAACAAAAACAGGGTTGGTGCTAGTACACAGCCCTGCCTAACACCCCTGGACACAGCAAATCTTCTAGTGACCTGCCCTTGCTTGCCCCAATGGACTTGAGCAAAATTAGCTTCATGCAACTTAATTACCATATTCAAGAGCTCCGGGGGCATCCCCAGAGCCCTTAGCACCCCCCACAATTTACCCCTGGGTACTAAATCAAACGCTGATTTTAGGTCGACAAAGACAGCGTAAATAGTTCCTCCGCCTAAACTAACAACTTTCCAAGAGAGCAATTGGAACCTAAGGACCTGCTCTATTGTACTAATACAAGACCTGAACCCTGCCTGTAGGGGTGATAATATATCCTCCAGTTCGATCCAACTCTGGATTCGTATCAAAACCATCCTAGCGATGATTTTTTGTATGGCATCAATCAGGCTGATCGGTCGGTAGTTCCCCGGGCTGGAACGATCCCCCTTCTTATAAATCGGGAGAATCTCAGCTCCACGCCACGAATCGGGAATTTTAGCCCTCTTTGCTATTGCATTGCCCAGATAGACTATATAAGGGATCCAGTTTTCTTTGTCGTGCTTAAAGAGATCGGCAGGGACACAATCGATACCTGGTGCCTTGCCGCTGGGGATCATTTTTAGTGCCGCCTCAACTTCGCTGCTTGCAAATGTCAAATCATGGGCAGTGTCCTCGAGGGTAGGAATGGGAATGATACTAATATCAGTCAAGTTATCCCCAGAAAACTGGGACCCAAAATGCTCAACCCAGACTTCTCTCGGTACATGATTAGCAGGAACCTGTGAGACACTGCCATTGCCCCATTTGACTAAATGCCAAAACTTTGTTACATTTCTATGATTACTGGCTGCTAAAAGGTCCTGCCAATGTTGGGTATCCCAATCAAGTTTAGCCTTCTTTTTTGCTTTATGGTAGTTAAGCCTTGCTATCCTAATATTGGAGATTATTTTGGTTTTGATAGCAAGAGCCAATCTACTATAGGATTCCCTACAAGTCTTATTATACCATGATTTACACAGTGGATTACCATGAGTCTTCTTTGGTATGTCAGGTTTTGAAAAATACAATCTGAGGTCACTAAAAAGATCTTCAGGGAGATTAATTATCTCTCTGTTTATATCTTCCTGAGTTGGAAGTGAATGCAAAACCCCCAGAGTCCTAGGTAGCCTAATAGAAATCTCGCCCAAAACCTCGGGGTCAATGGCAATCTTAGCCCAACGCACCCTTCATAAGTTGTTAGTAAGCAGGGCGTCAGCGGTGGCAACCTTAGCTGTATGCTTGTGCTTGCCACCGTTTTTTAACAGGAGTCCCAGTATAAGAGGATTATGATCACTCTCTGGGCGGTCCATAATCACCATGTCATTTAGTATGGACCAGTACTCGATTTTTATAAGGGCGTAATCAATTCTACTTTTGTAGCGGCCATTGTCAAAGGTGGCCCTACCCATTTTATCAGATGCAGATCGCCCGTTGGCAGCCCTAAAGCCGCGCTCAAGGCAGAGACCCATCCACTGCAGAGCTGATTCTGTCCATCTCTTAATGGGTGTGAGGTCTAACTGGGGGATGCTCCACACGACATCCTCCTCTGTCGTGAGGAATTCCCCGTCCGAGTTTAGGGGCTCGAACGAACAGTTTAAATCGCCTACAATTATTATATTGCTGTCGGGTCTAAGGGAGTCCAGAAAGAAGTCCAATATTGGAAAAGTGTCGGAGCCACGCCCGCCAGGCTTAGCTCTGTTATACACATTGATAATATAGAGCTCTGAACCATCTAACTGGTGCAGCTTTAGGGCAAGGATGTCTGGGCTACCAACATATAGTTCCTTGATTAGGTGATTCATAGATTGTTTGATCCAAATGGTTAAACCTCCTGACGGTCTACCTTTTGTCCCACAAACTGCAACTTTGTGGAAATTAAGGTACCCCGTATGATGTACTGATTCTGCAGCCCAGGTCTCCTGGAATGCCAAGATGTCGTATTTGTCCACCAGATCAATCCACTCTGCGGTGGAGATTTTACTCTTTAGACCTGCGATATTCCAGGATACCAGGGAGTGCAAATAAGTGCCACCACCGAAAATAGTAGAAGAGAGAGGCAATGCCGCTTGGGAAACATTAGTACCAGATGGATTTAAATTACAACCTAATTTGGGATGACTAGTGTCCTCAATCATACGTGCTCCACGGGGTTTCTCCACAGCCTGAACAGATGCCCCTACCACGGGGGACGGTGTAGTTGAGTCGGAGGGGGTTGGGACTCTGGGACCCACAATAGGGGCAGCAGTAATTTTAAGATTCTTTCTTAGAGCAATAGGTGGGAGCAGAACGGGTGCTGTGGAGGGAGTCACGCAGCTATCCCCCCAAAATACCCAATTAGTACTATTACTACTATCAATTGTTGACGCTGCATGAGGCACAATCTCATTGACCTTTTGCCAACCTGCACTACCATTTCTATTTCTAGAGCCCAGTCAATCAACCCCCTCCAAGCCACTAGGGAACTCAGGACGATTGACCACTGATATACATTCGGATAGGTTGAAATAATGTGCATGTGCATTCTTTCTTTTCATGAAGAAAACCATGGTCGATCTGCTGTCTAACTTGCTGATATAGTTCTTTCTGTTCAATATTTAGTTGTTCTTCCAAGTTTTCTAAGTCCATAATAACTTCTTGAGCTTGATGCATTGCTGTTTCCACTTCATTCATGGTGATTGCTACTTCATTTTCAAGAATTGGTTGTGCTAGTGGATCTTAACTCAGAGGTCCAGAACTTTGACTGTCTTGAGTACTGTCTCAGCTGCAATAGTAGCTTCTTGATCAATTTCTTCATTCAACATTTTCAGATAATTTGCAAAAACTGGGCATTCAATGCTATCTTTACATGAATTGAAAGAATCTTCATAGCACTGAAAATCTCGAAGTAATTCCAATTCCGTATGCCAAGGCTTGAACAGTTGTAAAAGTGCTAAATAGTAAAATTCTCTTTTATCAGCAGTATCACAACTCAGTTTTCTGTGATTAATCAGATTTCCTTTACTATGTTTCACCAAACATCCTTCTGAACCAATCACTGCATATTTTCCTTCATTTATGTTTTCTGTAGTATTTTTCTTAAAACTGTAAAATTGCAGCACTTCATAGAGACATATGTTCTCAAGATGACGACTTCTATTTGGATAGTATATATGCAACATGTTTGTTTTGACAATATCTGTACTTCCTGGTTCATTTACTGCTAAATATTCAATTTCTTGTATAGGTTTAAGTACTCGATTTCGTGTTGCAGCAAGACCTAGACTCACCCAAATGATCCCTCTTGACTTTAAATATAAATTCGAAGACGACAACTGATCCGAGCATTCGTATGCTCCAATCTCTCGATGGGATAACATCTTCAAACTAAAACTGTACAATTTATTACTAAGACTCTTGTCATGGGACATTTCTTCCCACATTTCTTTCAACTACGTCTTTTTTGATTTTGTTATGTATGACGTTACATACCGAGCAACAGCAATGGAATTGTCCGCAACATACTGGATATCCACATTAGCATTCCACATTGAGAGAATAACTGGATTATAATCATTGATATACTTTGATTCTTCACTTCTTCTCAAATTGTACGTATTTTTGGGAGATTTTCTAGTGATGGTATGTCTCACTGCTGACATAAAACTGTTTACTCTTCCTTTGGTTATTTATTACTGGACGTGGAAATCCAAAACGACGTTTGGTATAAAACTTTTCCTTTTACTTGTATTTCCGTCGACAGTATTTGCCACATCGATGACTTTGGAATCATAACACTTGTTGCCTTAAGATGTTTTCTTCTGTACTTTTTGGTATAGCACATGTGACATAATCTTCAATAAAAGATAAAACAGTGTCATCTGAATCAGTTCCAAATTTGGGTGCATCCTTGATCCATAAAAGCTTATGTATATGAGGAGCACCTCTAGCTTGATACTCCTTTCTCCAAAAGAAATCAGTAACTTCTCCAAGAGGAGGATTCTTTTTATTGCAGATAAAAGACATCATAGCTTCAAACCTATGGTTGAAATATCTGCATACATTTACAGGATCCAAAGAGCACCATTCTCCAGCTGTCTTGTGTTCAATATTTGTAATATTTGAATTTGCCTCTCGAAGAAATTCAAGTAAATCATCCCAAGCGTATTCAGCACAGCTTAGGGTAACAAACCACATAGGAGTTCCTAAGTTCCTTAGCATGCATTTAAGTTCTCCATGATAATGATACCAATACTCATTAGTACTGCGCTGACATGCCATCAAATTAATCAGTTGAGATTCTAAATGATCGTCTCTCTGATGTACTTTATCCATGAATTCCTTTGCAGAAACATTTTGAAGATGTACTCCTGTTTTTAAGATGTGGTTGCCTGCATATGAAAGTCCAGACAAGTTACTCTCAAACGAAAGATGAAATATATATGGGATACATTGTCGAAATCTTGGATCTTCTGCATACAATCTTGTTGTCCGATATTCTGATGCAGGAATCTATAGTGATTGTTTGTCATATCGTCCACCTTTTCCAGTTGGGAACAGCTGGGGAAAACAACGAGCTTCCAAACTTTTTTCCCATACACTCATGGGAGTCCCCCTTGCTTTTTTCATTTGGAATAATTCAATATTATTCCCCATCACTTCTTTTGAATGAAGTGGATGTACACTATATGTTCATAAATTTCTTCACTTTTGGACATGTCAACTTTTTCAATTTGACTACACCAATAGTTTCAATATTTTTCTTTAAATCTAGAGGTAAATATACAACTCTTCCTTTTAATCCTCGCTGTAAATCTGTAGGAGGCAATTTACATGTTTTAGGCTCCATGCGAACAATAGCCTGAAATGGGTGCACACATTGAATCAGAATAGACTCATACGTTTTTAAATCTATCAGTTCTGGAGGAATGGTTAGATTATGATGGACCGCTCTAGCAGGCATTTTATTATCGTCTAATTTGTTATAACAATATTTACAAATACGCTGATCAGTACCCAAGCAATCCTCTACCAACAAATAAGTTACAAATTCCTTCCATTAATCATTATTTTCTCTTTCACTTTTTAAATATAGATCAACAGTCCTAGTCTGATTTCTATAGTGAGTTCATCGGCAACAAATACACGTGTAATTTGGCCTTTCACACGAAATAACCTTAAACTTTGTAATTTGTTCTTCAAACTTCTCTGTACTACTATTTTCCACATTTTCTTCAACATCTACTTCTATCAATGTCTCACTTTGTCCACTCTCTTCTTCAGGACAAAAGTAACAAAACTATTTCATCACAAACTTTTGTAACATCTGATACTGTTCCATGCAAAAGAGCACTGTTTAAGTCATTTAAAACTAGTGCTGGACTTTTAGCATAATACAATCTTCTCACAAACTTCTGCATTTGAGAATGATGTACTGCTAACATTCTAAAGTGATGAAAAACACTTTGACATACTTTTCTTGAAAGACAAGCCAGAGAATGACATTGCAAACCAGTATTTTTTCTTACTCTGCAAGGATCTAGTCCTTGCAACATCCTAATCTTTTGTTTAACACTTTTTTTTACTATAGACTCATAAGAAATTGCGTAAAATTTCAATAGATTCCTGTTGTATGCTACAAATACTACTACAATCCCAAGTATACACAGGACCTTTAGGACATCTACCTAGAACTTCATCAGCTACCACTTCTTCTACATTTCTGGGAACCATCTTCTCTTTCTCAATTGGACAACCATTTTTATCTCATAAGCTCGACCACTGGTATCAACTGCAAGCAACAATGGATTGGTTTGAAAATAACTCTCTTCATTAAAAAAAGGCTCTGAAATTGAACTGTGTTTCCATTCACCCAAAAAAAATCACAAAAGTTACTTCTGTTAATTACTCTCTTCTTCTTACTTTTGGCCTTCATAAAATTGATTGACTTATCAAGTGATCGAATTCTGTTTAAAACTAAAATGAATAATTTCCTTTTTAATTCAAAAGCCTTTTCAACAATAGTTTCAATTTGTTTCTTCTTTTTATAAAATGCTGATCTTCGTTTATATTTCTTCACATCTTTCAACAAATTAAAAACAACTCTATTGTAAAACGTTCTCTAATTTCTTCAAACTGATTCTTTCTCCTTTTACCATACATTGATTCTTCAGAATGCATTTTTCCATTAACTTCTCCTTTTTATTCTTCTTTGTTGTTGGGGCATTCTTTATACGTTCCATATTGTGTACACTGTTTTTAGCCTTTGAAGTTTTTTAAACAAATTCTTTTGTTCTCTTACCAGAAGACTTTTTCTTTTTTCCCACATGTTGTAGTTCATCTGATTTTTGCTGTTCTGTTTTCTTCAAATAATACTCCTTTTTTGTTGTTCTTTCGTGTTATTCTAGTCATGGTAATTTTTTTTAATGATGATGAACAATATCTGCAAAATAAAACATTTATATATGACATTATTAAAATAAATTTATAAAATATACTATTGCATTACTAAAGAAACACGTATATAACGTTGTACATGGCTACTACTTCGGTAATTGCAGGAGTGAATCAGTACTCTGCATGGGGTTAGGGGACTGGATAGATTGTGAAAATGTGACTGTAGCACTGTGTGTGTTAATGCCGGAGTCATTCTACAAGTGCATAGACAGTGACTGAGTAGATAGAGTGCTGGTATTTAAGAGCAGGGTGAGTTTATAAGTGCTTGTGTTTCGGCACAGAGATTATATAAGGACCTGGTTCTGTCAGGATGATTGGAAGAGTGAACAAAGAGTGACAGTGTGATTGAGGCACTACATGAGTACTATCTGGAGTATTGCAGGACTGAATCAGTTGTCTAAAGGGGGTTATGGGCCTGCATAGATTGTGCACATTTGACTGTAGCACTCTATCTCTTAATGCCAGTCATTCTACAAGTGCATACACAGTGACTGGGTATATAGAGTGCTTGTAGTTGACAGTAGGGTGAGATTATAAGTACTTGTTCTTTGGCACAGAAATTAGATGAGAACAAGGTTCTGTAAGGATGATTGCAACAGTGAACAGAAAGTGACAAGCTAAAGCGGAGTGGGATGCCAACAATTGGGACGTTTTAATACAGGCACTCAATAACATAGATTCCCGAATGTTTTGGCAAATTGTCAAAACCGGCTCATCTGCCCCTATATCAGCACTTGTTCCTAACATAGCTGCTACCGTGTGGGAGGCTTACTTTTCAGCTCTTTATGCCTGCAACTCTCTTGCTCCTAATGATGGCCCAAGTGAAGAGGTAAATTTGGAGGAGTTTGGAGTTCATTTATCTGTTGACGAGTTTGCGGTCCATGAAGTTGCAGACATTTTGAATAGCCTCCCTATTGGGAAAGCTCCGGGTTTAGATAAGGTCCCGGGAGATCTTTTTAAAAACGAGCCGTTAATTTGGGCTCCTTATCTAACTGCACTATTCAATGCCATTTTAAAGGGTATGGCAATTCCTATCACCTGGCTTGGAGCAGAGATAATTCCAATCCACAAAAAAGGTTCTCCTTTACTCCCTGGTAATTACAGGCCGATTAGTCTTATAGACGTCTCCCAAAATTTTTTTGCCCGCCTGATTTTAAATCGATTACAAGACTGGATGGAGGATTGCTCTATTCTCAGTCCCTACCAGGCTGGGTTCAGGAAAAAGGTCTCTACGATTGATCAAATCTTCCGGCTTATGCTTCTACACTGGAAGACTGTCCATGTTGAGGCTGGTTCACTCTACACTGTGTTTGTCGACCTCCGTGCGGCCTTTGACCTGGTCCCTAGACCAAAGTTATGGACTGTTTTAGCTAACCTGGGAGTTCCGGCACCCTTGTTGAACATTATAATTTGCTTACATAAACGGAACTTTGCACAAGTAATGTATGGGAAATCTGGATCACTTACTTCAAGATTTGCTGTACAGAAGGGAGTTAGGCAAGGCTGCGTTCTTGCCCCTACCCTTTGTCTCTACGTAAACGGAGCTTTTAGTAATTTGAATAAGGTTATTAACAGTGATGCTCCCAAGTTGGATTGTAGCAGGATACCGGCGATAATGTTCGCTGATGATACCCTGCTCCTTTCCAAATCCCCCATGGGTTTGCAGAGGGTATTGGACGGGTTTGAGCAATTTTGTCTGGAGCAGGGTTTGGAAATTAACACTCTAAAAACTGAATTTATGATTTTTAACCCCCCAACCAAGTCACGCCCAAACCCCTCTATAGGTGGGATCACTCTAGAGAGAGTTCATACCTTTGATTATTTAGGCCTCACTTTAAACAAAGGTTTGTCCTGGGCCTCGCATCAAATTAAGGCACAGCTAAAACTAGTCCAGTCAATTGGCGGGATCTTGAAGTTTTATAATTCTTCTTCTGCCAAACCGCTAGCGCCACCTGTTGAAATCTACAAACTTAAGGCGCGTGGCCGGATATTATACGGTGCAGAACTCTGGGGACTAAAATGCTGCACTGAGATTCCACTTGTTGAATCCAAGTTTATTAGATATCTGACTGCTCTTCCCCAGAGTACTCCTTTATTTCCATTAAGACTTGACTTGGGACTACGACCAATAGTTGAAGTCCTTGGACTAAAGCCTTTGATTTTCTGGAGGCGGATATGGACAACGCCAGAGCTGGAGGTCTACAGGAATGAACTAGTTGAAATATTGAGCCTACCGAGTGCAGCTAAACTTCCCTGGCTTTTGTATGTAAGGAGACAATTTGCCGCTCTCAAACTCTCCGATCTCTGGTCAGCCCCCGCCACAGCCTGTTTTACTATCTCTCGCAAAAAACTCACCCATACTTACTATGAGTTTAAACTAGCAGAGTCTATTTCTAAAATTCAATCTTCTACCATAAACCAAACCTTTTTAATGGTTAAAGACGACTATCATTTTGAAGAGGCCATAAGTGAGATTAGACCCCACTTTACTAGGAAGCTGTTCTTACAGTGGAGATATGGCACACTCCCTGTAAGAGCATTTACAGCCAAATGGTCCCATTTTACCGTGGAAAATTGTCCTAGTTGTGAGGCAGAACTAGAGTCCGATATACACATCCTATTTTTTTGCCCCGCCTACAAAAAGAGCAGGAAATATTGGATTCTACCTATCTGCAGGAATCTGGGGTTTACACACTGTTTGGAAGCCTATAGGGTCCTTAAATCAGACCTATCTAGGCAAATAGTATTTCCAGTGTCTTCATTCCTAGCATCAATGTGGAGGATAAGAAGACCAAAAGTGCCTCTAAATTGAACTTTGATGTCTCGCTTTTTTGCATTAATCCGATGAACGCACCTTTGCAATTTTACGTTCACTAGAGTATTATCAATCTGTTAGACTTGAGGACTGAAATGATTTTCTCTGCGTTTGTTCTCCTTTGACCAAATTTTTATGTATTTTATTTATCTTTTATATGTATGAGCTTTTATGACTAGCTTGTCGATATAAAGTTGGAAATGAATGACAGTGTGAATCAGTAGTCTACAGGGGGTTAAGGGCTGCATAGATTGTGCACATTTGACTGTAGCACTGTGTGTGTTAACGTCTGAGTCATTCTACAAGTACATAGACAGTGACTGGGTAGATAGAGTGCTGGTATTTGAGAGCAGGGTGCGTTTATAAGTGTTTGTGTTTTGGCACAGAGATTATATAAGGACATGGTTCTGTCAGGATGATTGCAAGAGTGGACAGAGAGTGAAAGTGTGATTGAGGCACTGCATGAGTACTATCTGGAGTATTGCAGGACTGATCACCCACTCAGGTGTTCACCTGCGCTCTGACATAAACAATAACGGGCACAGAACTAGACTGATGTCATATACCTCACGATGGTTTGGTTGGCTTGAGGTATGCACGGTTGCAACCTTGAACATAAGCAAATATGATTCTGATATGAATTTTGAAATTCCCTTCTCTGCAGGTTGCTCCACTGCGACGATTGGCACACCTGGTGCCAGACCCAGATAGTGATAGTATCACCCTCTGTACACTGTAGATAGAAACACACACAGGTCCTGACGAAATGCCATGAGGGCATGAAACATGTCGACCACTAGAGTAGGAGACAGTTAGAGACAAATACAAGTCACACTAACTGTCCATCTTCCTCTAACTTGTTAATGAGGTGGACAGCTGTCCTAAATAAACACATTCAACAGACTGTCCAACCTTTTTTAACTCACTCTACTCATCTACACTCCTTCAGGCCCCTCACACCCACGCACTCAACGGCAAGGAACAAAAGATCTCCGCTAAAGAGCCCCTTCACGGGTGCTCGTCGGGCATTGCACCGCCGGCCCGACGAGGATCAGGCCCAGATGATGAAGCATGACACCTAGCTTGCTGGGTATGTGAGGGCATTAGTTCCGAATATGGGAACTCCCCTTCCCTACCTATAGGTTCTTTGAGTCCAATCAATATCGACGGATTTGAGAATTGACCTCACTAACAAACCATCCCCTTAAGGAACTGCATACCCTTTCTAAATATAGTCTATCCGGGGCATGTATGCTGGACCTCTTGTAAAAGCCCTTCTGTCCTCCCCCTTTTGTTAATAGATACCTGCATAGATTGTGCACATTTGACTTTAGCACTGCATCTCTTAATGCCAGAGTCATTCTACAGGACATGGTTCTGTCAGCATGATTTCATGAGTGGACAGAGAGTGACAGTGTGATTGGGGCACTGCATGAGTACTATCTGGAGTATTGCAGGACTGAATCAGTAGTCAACAGGGGGTTAGGGGCCTGCATAGATTGTGCACATTTGACTGTAGTACTGTATCGCTTAATGCCAGAGTCCTTCTACAAGTGCATACACAGTGACTGGATAGTTAGAGTGCTGGTAGTTTACAGCAGGGTGAGTTTATAAGTGCTTGTGTTTCGTCACAGAGATTAGATAAGGACTTGGTTCTGTCAGCATGATTGCAAGAGTAAAAAGAGACTGATAGTGTGATTGGGGCACTGCATGAGTACTACCTAGATTATTGCAAGAGTGAATCAGTACTCTGCAGGGGATTAGGGGACTGCATAGATTGTGCACATTTGACTGTAGCACTGCGTGTCTTAATGCCTGAGTCATTGTACAAGTGCATAGACAGTGACTGAGTAGGTAGAGTGCTGGTAGTTGACAGCAGGGTGAGTTTATAAGTGCTTGTGTTTTGACACAGAGATTAGATAAGGATATGCTTCTGTCAGGATGATAGCAGGAGTGGACAGAGACTGACACTGTGATTACTGAACCACATGGCTACTACTTGGATTTTTGCAGGAGTAAATCAGTAGGCTGCAGGGGGTTATTGGACCGCATAGATTCTGCACATTTACCTACATACTAACTACGCAATTAGACATTATAAAACCACAACACCACTTCTCATGCACTTATAAAATCACATATTCACTACCTTTGCACTCCTGTAATCTATCAGGTACCTCTCATTAATTCAGTAAATATAGCTACAACTATATATACAAAATGTAATATAAACAAATACATGACTCATGCCATACTATTCTTTTTAAGGAGACAACTGCTACATACCAGAAAGAGTAAAATGTAGTGGTTTTCTTTTGAAATACATATTGTCAATTAAATATAGAAATATGTAACATCATCAAACTGTACCTCTCAACAGACTTAATTAAGAAGAGTAATCAACAACACTGTTTTTATGAGGATTTCTAAAACCACTCAAAATGTACAAACTAATAACAGAATTGTAATCATTAATACCTTATATGATCATCTTGCAAACAGCACAGTTCTACCTCATTTTACCAAACTATCTATACTTTTGCCATTTTATTAAACTGTACCTTTTTTACTGAGAAGAAATATGCATGCCTAATAAACTGCACCTTATATACTTTTTTGAAAATACACATTCTTTATCCATATTAACCCCTTCGGTGCTCATGACGGAACGGTTCCGTCATGAGCCACGGTTGAGCTGTGCTCATGACGGAACCGTTCCGTCATGACCCCGCCCGCGCAAGATTCCGTCAGCACAGCGGCGGAATCTGCGCAGCATGGAAGGGGTTAAACCAATTATTAATAAATAAGAAGCATCATTCAACTATAACTTTCAAGACACTTAATAATATATATATTAGTGCACATACTATTTTTTAAACAAACTTTAAGTACAATAAAATTATCCCAATATATAGCAAAGTTTCATAAAAATGTCAAATTTATATTACATAAATCTCTTTAAAATATAACTCACCGTTTAAATAAATCTGTTGAATGAAAAATCTCACACACTCAGTCAGGATTTTCTTGTAGTCACAGAGAATGTAGATCAGCACACTCTCCAATGTAAAACCAGTAATGGCAAACTTTCCCTCAAATTTTCCATACATATACACATAACCCACAAAATACATTGCTTCCCAGTGTTTTTTAAATTGAAAAACAATTTTACATTGGTCACAGAGAATAATACTTTTCAACTGACAGCTTCACCCCTTTTCCTTAATATCAGCTTCCATAGCAACAGGTCATGCAACATTCAACTTAGCTGCCAGGTCACAAGTTCACCACACAATGTTGCAAGTGACAACAGCAGGTGTGGTTAGCTTTGCAAAGCATGCCCTTATCCTTTCTGCTGTACCTTACAAACATTTCAAAATAACCAATAAGAAACATGCTTTCTAAACAAAGTAAAATGCACTCTATATTAGAATGTAGAGTGTTCTTTCTTAAACAGCCAATCAAATCTCTACTTTCTTAAAAACAGCATCTTGTCCACCATTTTAGATAGATTTCATTCTACCACCTGCCTACCTCAGGTACAGACATCTTCTGATTACCAGAGATCGCTTCAAGATGCTTTCAGTGTGGTTTGTTGGGCACAGCTATGTTTTCTGGTGCAAAAGGTATGCTGAAAGCAGAGGTGTTGACAAAGACCTAGCTTTACAAAATGTAGATATTAAATGGATTGGACAGAGAGGATTGAAGTGGCACCAATTGATGCCATTGGTTAAATCCTTTATGCACTTCCAGCCCCCTGACCCCATGATTGTGCACTGTGGTGGCAATGACCTAGGCACATCGACTGGGGTAGGTCTGGAAATGCTAATGAAGGACACCTTTGCAGAATTGATGTTGCTTTTCCCCCAACTGCCTTTGTCTACTCTAACATATGCCAAAGACAGAAATGGACGTGGTCCAATCAATTTTGTCCTCAGATTGAGAAAGCTAGAAAAAATGTCAATAAAGCTGTTTCTGCTTATCTCAGAGACCATAGTATGGGGTCCATATACAATAATCTGCGTTTTAATATGGATGGCATATACAGGAGAGATGGTGTACATTTCACAGATGAGGGAAACAGAGTCTTTCTCAACAACTTCAAACTCTGCATCGGCACTTACATGTAGCCACAAAAATCTCCCAATAAACACAAGGGCTCTTTTTAGAGCCACCCAAGATGCTAACATATAATATAGCTTTTTAATGAAAATTTAATGAGTCGCGCACCCCTCGCGTTTACACCAGGGGGCCACGCTGGAAGTTGTGCACCCCTCACGTTCACACCAGGGGGCCATGCTGGGAGTCGCGCACCCCTCGTGTTCACACCAGGGGCCGCGCTGGGAGTCGCGCACACCTTGCGTTCACACCAGGGGGCTGCGCTGGGAGTCGCGCATCCCTCACGTTCACACCAGGGGACCCTGCTGGGAATTGCGCACCCCTCGTGTGCACACTAGGGGGCCACACTGAGCACCACACTAGGGTTACAACTCCAAATTTTTTGATAAAAACAAAACGGCTCCTACCATTAATTTATATTCACCAGGGGGACCCCATCCCCCGGGGCCTATGCACTTCGTAGGAGACCGTGGGGGAGCCCCAATGCCCCCACGGTCCCGCCGGCTCCCTGCATCCTGCGAGAGCCGGCATTGCTTTTCCACATGGGGAGCTGCTAACATGCCGCTCCCCGTGTGGAAAAGCAATTCTGCTTTGGATTTTGGAGGAGAGAGCAGGTTTCCCTGCTCTCGCTTCCAAAATCCAAACCAGAGTTTGCTACGATAGGGCGGGTGACCATGCTCCCACCCTACCGTACAAAACAACAGTGTCCTGGCGGTGGGCACACCAGGACACTGTAGGAGCCGGCCCTGGTGGGTGGCGGTCCCCAGGGCCATCACAGGCTCCAGGAGGGGGGCCGCGCAACCCCCCTCGCAACTGTTCCAAAGCCCTGGGGAGGTGGTGGTCCCCGGGGCATGTGGGGGGGCTGCAGCCCCTCACACATTTTTTTTTTATTTAAAAAACCGAGCCCCAGAGAGGTGGCGGTCCCCGGGGCTGCAGGGGCCTCCGCGGGCCCCCACTTTTCATTGTACAAATCCCCCCAAGACCTGGCCCACCCTGGGGGTTAAAAGTAACAAACCAAGGAAGCCCTCACTTTATTTTTTTAACATTTTTCGTCCGGATCCACGCACCCAGCGCGCATTACGCAGTTTAAAAAAAAAAAGCTTTTTTTGGCACTGGGGGTCCTTGTGGGACCCCCTGAGCAAGCCTAGGGGGTCAGGGTCTTTCTACCCTGCCCCCTTTTCTTCTTTGTCACCTTTGTTTCCCTGTTTTCTTCTGACTCGATTCTACCGAGTCACAAAATGGCTGCCAACACTTCCTGGTTTGGAATATTGACAGCCAATTAGAATAAAGCTCATGGTCGGGAGGGTGCGCGAATCCACAGTGCATATTTACACCATTTTCAAAAAAGTCGCTTTCTGAGCCAAGCACTACCTTTCCGCCAAATTTGGGGTAAATCCGTTCAGCAGTTTCGACTGTAGCCTTGCATAAAGTTTCCTATGGGAAATTGATTTTTTTACTCTTATTTTTTTAATTTCTCAGCAACTACTGAACGGATTCACACCATTTAAAAAAAAGGTCTCTTTCTGAACCAAGGGCTACCTTTTTGCCAAATTTGGTGTTATACCGTACAGCACCTCGGGCTGTAGTTGTGTCTAAAGTTTCCTATGGGAAATAACATGGAGAAAACATGTTTTTGTGACCCCCCTTTTTTCTGGGCCCCCACTTGGCGAATCACCCCGAGGATAGGAGCTGACAGGAGCGGGCCATAAGTTTTGAAAATTTCGCAAAGATTCATTAACCGGCGCCAAAGTTATTGGGATAACTAAAAACACTTTTTGAATAGAAACATGGTCCTAACTATAACTACCTGCTGGTGACCGCCAGTAGGAGATTATATATATATATATATATATATTACCTACTGGCGGTCGCCAGTAGGTAGTTATAGTTAGGACCCCTTTTCCATAGGAAATCCGCAACATTCTATGTTGAATAACTTTGGCGCCGGTCGACGAATCCTCGCGAATTTCTCAAAATAGGTGGGGCGCTACGCTCCGCTCCTACCCTGAAAGTCTCGGGGGGATCCGTCAAGCGGGGGCTGAGATAAAAGGGGGGTCCCAAAACGCGTTTTTCCCATGCATTTTTCCATAGGACCTTTAGAACGAGCTACAGCCCGAACGGCTGAACAGAATTACTCGAAATTTGGCAGAGAGGTAGTCCCTAGGTCAAGGAAGTGCCTTTTTTAGGTTTGGTGTAAATCTGTTCAGTAGATTCTGAGAAAATAGCCTTTAAATCAATATATATATCTGAGCCCGCTTACGGTACGCTTACCGTACGCTTACCGTACGCGTACGGTGGCGTGCGCGAGCGCGATTCTGATTGGCTCTTAGATCTTAGTAAACATTCGAATCGGCCGAAACCAGGAAGCGGCGGCCGCCATTTTGTGTATTTCACTCTGAAAAAAAGAGTGAAAACAAGAAAAGGGGGCAAAGAGGAGAGTTACAGACCCCCTTACATTTGTGAGGGGGTCAAAGAAGGACTGTAAAGTACAAAAAAAACATTTATTGTTTTTTAAAAAAATCACGGGGTACGCGTACGGTGAGCTTACGGTAAGCGTACGGAAGAAAAATGGCGTGCGCGAGCGAGATTCTGATTGGCACTTAGATCTTAGTAAACATTCGAATCGGCCGAAACCAGGAAGCGGCGGCCGCCATTTTGTGTATTTCACTCTGAAAAAAAAGAGTGAAAACAAGAAAAGGGGGCAATGAGGAGAGTTACAGACCCCCTAACATTTGTAAGGGGGTCAAAGAAGGACAGAAAAGTACAAAAAAAACATTTATTGATTTTTAAAAAAATCACGGGGTACGCGTACGGTAAGCGTACGGTAAAAAAAAAAAAAAAAATGACGCGGCTACGCAAATTGCGTAACTATACGCAAGCAGCGTAGAAA
This sequence comes from Triturus cristatus, assembly GCF_964204655.1. NCBI lineage: Eukaryota > Metazoa > Chordata > Amphibia > Caudata > Salamandridae > Triturus > Triturus cristatus. The sequence goes on along the minus strand of NC_140580.1, from coordinate 276,384,765 downwards.
AATTACGGGCGTTGCGTAAACCGTACGCTTACCGTAAGCTTACGGTACGCGTACTAAAAAAATAATAAAAAAAATAGAAAAAATGTACTGCAAATAAATTTTACATGTTTATTTTAAAAAATATATTAAAAAAAAACATTAAAGAATTTTAAAAATTTAACCATAGTCTTTATAAAAGGTAAGAAAATAAAAAAAAAATATGTTAAAAAAAATAGAAGAAAAAAAAAAAATTAGCATTTAAAAAACCTTGCAAATTCACTGAAAAAACCATGGGTTTCACACACGTTATAGTTAGGAATTAGCATTTAAAAAACCTTAGAAATTCAGTGAAAAAACCATAGGTTTCACACACGTTATAGTTAGGAATTAGCATTTAAAAAACCTTAGAAATTCAGTGAAAAAACCATAGGTTTCACACATGTTATAGTTAGCTGGACATTTTACTCGTAAAAAACCAATGAAATTCCCCCGTTATAGTTAGTTCAGCTAACTATAACTCGCGCGCCCGCAATGCACTGCTGATGACGTCACATATTACATCACTCATGACATGGTCAGTGACATCACTCATGACATCACTGATGACATCTCAAATGACATCACTGATGACATCATCCTTGTGATAGAGTGGCAGACCTCCTCTTCCCCTAATATAACCTTTGATACACACATTCAAAAATAGAGACTAAAATTTTCAAAACAATGGACATACCAATAACAGTTACAACAACCTCTTCAGTAATTCTAAGATCCACATACACATCCACTCATTCACCAACAGTCCTATACAGTCACTCATACATGTACTCACTTATCATATGTACTCATACACCTATACATCCTGTTACACAATGCCACTCATCCATAGAGCTACTCACACACATAGTCACTCATGCTAATAAAGAATCAAACATACATTTACTTGCATATACAGTTATACACACACCACCACACTTACTTCTACGGAAACTTACACATACTTAGTCTTTTAAACAATCACTTATAGAAATACATACTTATTCATACAGGAACTCTTTCAATCTCTCACTCTCACATATACTCACATATATAAACCAATAGTCACATATACTAGTTTTAAACATATGTAGTTACTCATAAAGACACTATTGAGACAGTCATTCACTCACTAACACACCCATTCACACACTCATCCACCCATGCAGTCCTGCACACATGCTCTGTTCAACACATACAAACAGTGAGTCACTCATTCATGCACCTATGCACTACGTCATACCCCCCACCGAACCATGTAGACACTCAGACTAATACTCAAAAAGCCAACTAATAACCTATATAGACACCCATGTAGCTACTCACCAACCCATGCAGCCACTTATACACAAAGTGAAAAAATGATACAGATATTTACATATTTAAACATTACTCACTAAGCCATGTATTCACTATAATACACTTAATCAGTCAGTTACACAATCAATTTTTCAAAAAGAAATCATCCATTTAGACAGTAATATACCCATTTATTCTTCCACCAACCTTGAGATATACATATATAAAACATATTTAATTTTCAGAAAAACACACATTCACTGGATGATGTCGTCAGTGATGTCATCAGTGATGTCATTTGAGATGTCATCAGTGATGTCATGAGTGATGTCACTGACCATGTCATGAGTGATGTAATATGTGATGTCATCAGCAGTGCATTGCGGGCGCGCGAGTTATAGTTAGCTGAACTAACTATAACGGGGGAATTTCATTGGTTTTTTACGAGTAAAATGTCCAGCTAACTATAACATGTGTGAAACCTATGGTTTTTTCACTGAATTTCTAAGGTTTTTTAAATGCTAATTCCTAACTATAACGTGTGTGAAACCTATGGTTTTTTCACTGAATATATATATATATATATATATATATATATATATATATATATAAAGAGTGTGAGAAAGAGGAAGAGAGAGAGAGATTTACATCCATTTACATCCACTCCCGCCACCTAGAGGTGTCTGCCCGCCCCTGAGTACCCAGGCCTCACTGCTCACCTTTTCACGGACAGGGCACCCTGCAGATCATGCAGCCCCGCTCCGCAGGCCACCAGGTGTCACATTTGGTGCTGCGTCTTGATTTTGCCATGACAGAGGACATACCAGTGCACCCATCATCATCGCAGGTTGCACACCCGCTCAGCCCTTGCGGTGCCACTAACTCAGAGACCAGCGAGGCGGTAGGCCTGCGCTGTCTTATGGCTCAGGCCTACACTGCAGTCCAGCAGGGCACACAAAACCTGAGCTGTCCAGACTGCCGGGACGGGCCATCACCGCAGGGTGCACACCCGCTCAGCAGTTACGATACCCGCCCGTCAGCGGACCGAAAGTGCCGGTGTGCCAGTGCTGGCCGCAGTGCATCCAGTGCGAGCAACTCTGAAATGGTGTCGAGAACGTGCGCCCAGTCTTTTTTTTGGGAGGGTCACGTGTCCTGTGATGCCTGTGCTGGATGGGTGTGGTGTGGGTGTATACTAGCCGTGAGGGAGTGGCTGTGGTGTACTGACAACTAGGGTGTGACCAGCAGATCACTACAAGGAAAATCTGGGCCATGTAACGTTGTTGTCCTTCCCTGTAAGTGTAAGTAGAGTGGGCTGGCCTGGCGTATGCCAGTCCTGTGTGAGGCTGTGAAGAATGACTCTGGAGCTATGGGCATGGCTCCACAGTGAGCTGTATGAGGAATCAACTGATGCGGTGTTCTTGTTGTAGTGCTGCCGTCACCCGGGTCACAAGCGTCAATGTGTCACTCTGTGAGCAAAGTCCCACAACATGGCCAACATGGAAGGTACGGGGAAACACTGACCCTACATTCATCCATAGTTCCACACAAGAAATATGGCGGACATGACACATCTGTGTGGATGTGAATGTTTATTGCACATTCAGTGGAGTATTGCAGCTGTAGCAATACAGGGCCATGAAAAGCCCAAACTTCCATTTTTGGGACATGGGGGGCAGCCAATTAAAGACAAGCTCGTTGTCGGAGTTAGGCTGCGCCAACATATATACTTATACAATCACTCCGTCAATCCCCACACACTTATGAATTCATTATACACTCTCCTTGCAGTACTCTAATCATCCAGTCTCTACGTACATACTTGTACAATGACCGAGACAAAGTTACATAACCAAAGTTTTCTCCCACTGTCAAAGGTAAGTTGGTTGCATACGCTGTCCAGAGCACAATGTAATGTGGTAGGGCCCAGGGGCAGCATGTTGCATCCTTAATGATTACACGGACACAGATAGATAGTGGAACTGGGTGCGGGCACATGCGCTCGACTCCTTTTTATTACTAGGGTCACATGTCCAGTGACATCAGTGCTGGATGTGTGTGGGGTGAGTGTAAGCCAGCCCACCGAAAATGGTTGGTGCTGGCAACAAGTACAACAGTTATCATTGGATCAGACACAGAGATTCAATCATAAAGGGTCAATGATTTGTGCTGCACTAAGGTAGGGGCACCAGATGTGAAATAATACACAAGAGATTCTATCGTAAAGGGTCCATGACTTGTGGTACACTGAGGTAGGGAATACCAGATGTGAAATTATACACTAAATATTGTATCATAAAGGGTCTGTAAGTTGTGCTACAAAGAGATAGGGGCATCAGAAGCATTCAGAGTGTGCGCAGCCAGCGATGATGTGTGGTTCGGGCTGGCCGCACTGCGAGCAATGTCTCTTGCCTAATGGACTGTGTCATCTGCAATTGCGACTCGATCTGAATTGTGAGCCCTGCAGTCTGCAAAGTGGATGGATGGCAGTAGTCAGCACAGACATCGAGGAATGCTTTTGGTCACTTCCTCTTGACAAAATCATACAGACAGAACATAGAGTACAATTCTGTCTGCAATTAATAAATCATGTCTCAATGTAAATTGTGAGCTCTGCTGATCGCAGGGTAGGTAACAAAAGATGAAATATGTATGGAATACATTGTCGAAATGTGTAGGTTTAGGGGACGTTATAGTTAGTTGCCTACTGGACTCTGAAATTAATTAATCAAGACTGAATTCGAACTGTGAGCTCTGCTGGCCGCAGTGTAGACTGCCATTCAGTGTTCCTTTGGATTTGAAAGATGAATTTGGTCATTGCACTAAAGCTATCATTAGTATCAAAAAAGTTCTTGAAGGAAGGATACTAAAAGGATATTGTGTACGTTTCAGGGACGTTGTAGTTAGTTGCCTACTGGACTCTGTAATTAATGAATCAAGACTCAATTTTAATTGTGAGCCAAGCCGAGCTGACCGCAGTGTAGGCCAGAGGCAGCGGTCAGCAAGGGCCCACAGCCACGTGGCATTGAGTTGAGCTGCACAGTTAGTGGCATCAGAAGCATTCAGCGTGTGCGGGGCCTGCGATGATGCATGGTCCAGGCGGACCGCACTCGTAGCAATGCCTTTTGTATAATGAATTCTGCCTCAGTAAGGCCACGTGGCGGTTACTTGTTGTGCAGTGAGTTAGTGGCACCTGATGCAAATGCAATAACAAAATGGGCAATCAAAGTGTAGACTTACTGCATTTATTTAAATAGGCCCAGCCCATACGGGCGTGTCCTTTGCCCCAGTGGGCGTATGCCGACAAGCATTCTGGTACTCGCAGTCTCTACACCCTTATTTCTCCACAGTGGGTGTTGCCTCATGCCATCTTGATAAAAGCAAATAAAATCCTCAGTGGGTTAAGTGGAATAAACACAGTAAGTCTACAGTGTTGTCATTGCATTTGGCTTGTGAGCAAGAACTTTTCTGAAATGCGTTAAACCTGCATTCGAAAGTGGTGAAGTACTGGGTATTTTAAGCCCAGCGGTGCAGGGGAACACACCCTATGACTTTGGGGTTCTTCCTGTTTCAGACCTACAGAAACACAGAGTCTTCTGGGTGAAGTCAAAGATCAGTTTATTGGCTGCAGACCAATTACAGGTATCCTAGAAGTACAACAGTGTGTATGTTCTCAGGAGACTGCTGAAAATCACAGAAACAAGCTTCTCCTTAAATACAAAATATCCTGCTTCAGGCATACATTCCTTGGTTTACGACATGGCCATATAAAGTATACATTACAAACTAAAAGGCAGAGTCATGATGACCATCCCACATTCCAGTTAAGCCAGCCCGTAATTATTTACCCAGCAAGGCTCAGATCCCACATCAGATATCGATAGGCCCCAATAAACATGAGCATCTCCTGTTTGGAAAACAAGCCATAAAACAGGAACAGTCCGGTGCGAAAGAGATTAGCTGGAGGCTCGTGTTTAATGTAAAGGCTTTATGGTGTGTCAAGCCCTGATGCTAATCACAGGTGGCCAGAGGACGGGGAACTCGTGAGACCGGACTGACCTGGGGCAGCGGAGCCAAGCTGCCCAGGTCACAGAGAAGTCAAAGGAAAGCACATGTGCTCTAAAAGGCTCGTATTTGCTTCATGCTATGTAGCCTATGTGAGGGCAACCATAAGATGGCCACCGCTCTAAGATGGAACCCACGTAGTGATGTATAATAACGTATACACAGTGCATTCATAGCTAGAACGTTATACAAAGCACTTGTACATACCGCATTGACCATTCGCGGTTCACTAATACCGGGATAGACAGGGGTAGGGCCCTGCCTCCTACGCGGTCCCAAATTCTAAAGTACGACAGTGGGAACTTCAAAAGGGCTGCAGCACTCACCTGTAGAGGTTCCGAGAGGGAGTCCTCACAATGGGCAACTGTTGGAGATATATATATATATATATATATTCACTGAAAAAAACAAAGGTTTCAGGGGCGTTATAGGTAGGAATTGGCATTTAAAATACCTTAGAAATTCACTGAAGAAACATAGGTTTCAGGGGTGTTATAGTTAGCTGGACATTTCCCTCGTACAAAACCCTAGAAATTCCCCTGTTATAGTTAGTTCAGTTAACTATAACTCACGCCCCCGCAATGCACTGCTGATGACGTCACATATTACATCACTCATGACAGGGTCAGTGACATCACTCATGACATCACTGATGAAGTATGAGTGACTGTACAGGTGAGTGAGTGGAGATGTATGTAGACCTAAAAGTCAATGAGTGGGTGAGAAGTTATTGGTATTGGAGTATCAATGGTTGTCAAAATGGCCGTCGGAAATTTTGAGTCGGTGTATCAAAGGTTATATTAGGGTGTGAGAAGATGCACTAATTTATCACATGGATGATGTCATCAGTGATGTCATCAGTGATGTCATTTGAGATGTCATCAGTGATGTCACTGACCATGTCATGAGTGATGTAATATGTGACGTCATCAGCAGTGCATTGCGGGGGCGCGAGTTATAGTTAGCTGAACTAACTATAACAGGGGAATTTCTAGGGTTTTGTATGAGGGAAATGTCCAGCTAACTATAACGCCCCTGAAACCTATGTTTTTTTCAGTGAATTTCTAAGGTTTTTTAAATGCCAATTCCTAACTATAACGCCCCTGAAACCTATGGTTTTTTCAGTGAATTTCAAAGGTTTTTTAAATGCCAATTCCTAACTATAACGCCCCTGAAACCTTTGGTTTTTTCAGTGAATTTCTAAGGTTTTTTAAATGCCAATTCCTAACTATAACATGCATGAAACCTACGGTTTTTTCAGTGAATTTCAAAGGTTTTTTAAATGCTAATTCCTATCTATAACTTATCTCTAAAGATATCATGTTTAATGATTTTGATTGCATTTCTATATTTTTCAAATTCAGTGTGTCATTTTCTTTATTTATTTATTTTTTTAAATACTTTTTTATCATCACTTTTTAAACATATTTCTTCAATTAATTCTTTTAAAAATTAAAAAATATTATTTGAACTTAATGTGTTTTTCAAACATATTTTTTTATATTTTAAAAAATATTTTTTCAAGTATAAGTGCAAAACTCTATTTTAGATATATTTTTTTTCAAATGTTTTTGGATCGGCGCACCCTATGCGCACCGTTCACGATCCGTACGTGATAGCATCCGCGCATGGTATGCGTTGGGTACGTGTTTAGTACGCGATCGCTATGCGACCGGTACGCAACTCCCAGCCTATACGCGACACGTTCGATGTACGTAACGCAACGTTTACGCGCTTCCGCGATGCGTCATATGCGTCCGTGACGCAATGGGTGCGCGGATCCCGCGAAGTATTTAACATTTAAAAACACATATTTATGTATTGCATGTGAATATTAATTGAAGACAAACTCTACACTAGTCATAAAACTAATATATTTTGACATCTAATGCTATATTTGTTTTTTATTCAATTTCGCGGATGCGCGCTGTGTGCGTAAGCGCACGGTGCGCGGATCCCATGTGACCTGCAAAAAAAAGAGATTTGATTGGTTCATTACACTTCCTGTTCTAACCACTGAAAGACCCCCACCCATTTCAATCATTCTTCTTTGAGCTTCTTTGGAGAACCATCTCTTTGGACAGAAGAAGATTTTTTTAGACTAATTATACACTTAGTGCTAACTTTTTGCAACCAAAAATGGCTTCAGGGCAGCAGGCATCACCTGCATCACCTCAAACCTCTGAGGATGAATTTTTGCCGGAGGAACCACAGAAAAAACGTTTTGCTTCAGTGGTGTGGAAATGGTTTATTTTTCCCAAAGGACAGAATAAGACCAATGCCACCTTGGTCACATGTAAGATTTGCAAAAGAGTCTTATCGAGAGGGGATCCCACCAAGAAATACTCTTGCGGCACGGCAAGTATGATGAAGCACATGAGGAGCCTTCATCCAAACAATCTTGCACGTGAAGAGTGCCGACGCATGAGAGACACTCCTGCTCCTGCGCCATCCACCTCATCGCAGCCGAGCACGTCAAGAGTGCATCCCTCAGACTCAACCTTGGACATCCGTCCTCAATTTCAATTTTTAAAAGTGCTCTGCACTAAGTGCAATAAGACTTTGTGCTATGGCGAGCAGTCAATCGACCTCATCTGCCGCCGGCAGGAAAGTCATATTTGCTAGTTTTTTTTGTTGTTGTTTTGTTTACTTTTACCTGAAGTTCATTATTTGGTTTCTCCTGTTTTTTTTTTTTTCAGAAAAACCAAAAAAAACCACAAAATTGTTCAAAAACCCCCCAAAAAAACATAAAAGAAGAAAGAAGGAAAAAAAAGTTCTTTTAAGAACTAACTTTCCTGGTTTAAAAAAAGAGCTAAATTTCTTTGTTAGTGTGTGAAAGTTTAGATGAATGTATGTGTAGTATGTAATTGACTGAATGAATGCATTAGTAGCATATGGTGAATGTATAAGTGCAGAACTATAAGGAAGTGCTGCAGCATCACACAGTAACCGCTTTAACTGCTGTGTGCTGTAGTACTTCCGAAGCACAGGGATGCCAAGTCAAGAAGAACTTTATTTCGGAGAAAATCTCCATAAAAGATACATAAAATGGTAATTAAAAACATTTAAGAACATACATATAGAAAATAATTTAAAAATGATTAGTCATTAAAAAAGAAGAATAGCAAAACATCTGTATATCCACAAGTTGCATCAATGGTACACAATTTAGCCCAGTAAAACTTGGTTCAGGTAAGTATATTCAGATAACGTCTCCTGGTGTGCCAGAAAGCCCCCAGAAATTTGGCCACAGCAAACACAATAGGAGTAGCCATTTCAGTCTTGAGAATCCTGAAGGCTTCGTGACACCTAATGAAACCCAGGTTCCTACAAATGGGAATGATCCATTTTCTGCGCGCCGCACTATAGCCCGGACAAAAAAATATGATGTGCAGCTCGGTTTCATCACTTACTCCACATGCCGGGCAAGTGCTGGGTGCAGACTCGGACCAGTGACTAGTAAGTGCACGGGTTGGCAAGGACCCGTGCCTCCATTGAAGATAAAGCTTCCTGATTAATACTGGGTAAATATTGTCCAAAGTTAGTTCAAAACTGTAGTTATTTTTAATACAGAGAAATTGCTCCGTTAATGTCCCTAGGGCTGTGGAGGAGTTCAAGGTGGGAGCTTTGGAGTTATAGTACAATTTAGTTAAGGCCTTTTTTGGGAGCCTGGGGCAAGCATCCAGGGGGTCATTCCAGAGGGTGTCAAGACCTAAACCCACCAAACTGCTTCTTACGAACTTGAGCCAGGCAATACTCCCCGAATTTGGAAGATTGAGGACTTCCTGCAAGCCCTGTCTATAGTGAATTAACTCTGGCACCGCCCAGAGTCTGCGCCAGTAGATCAGAGGGCGGAGCGCCAGTTCTTCTTCCAGGGGTCTGATGCCTAGGTCAAGTCTTAATGGCACTAGGGGTGTGCTTGGAGGGAGGGCTACTAGGCACCTTAGAAACCTGTTCTCCTCTTTTGTCAAGCTAATCAAAACTTTATGACCCCAAAGTTCACTGCCGTAAGTTGCAGCTCCTCTGGCTTGCACCCTATAAATGTGGAGCGGAGGACCTATGGGTTTAAGGGTTGACCTGTTCTTCCCCACCAGCTTTAGAATCCCACCCACATGCTGCACTAGTTTTAACCTTGCCTTTTCCTGGTGCGGACCCCAACCCATTTTCTCATTAAGAGTTACACCTAGATATTCAAAGGTGTTAACTCGTTCTAGCATGTTGTTCCCTATGCGTGGGATACGATGGAACCTGGGTGGCGGATTGAAGACCATAAATTTGGTCTTTGAGGTATTAATCTCCAATCCGTGCTCTCTACAGAAGTCCCCAAAGCCATCTAGCACACGCTGTATTCCCATCGGTGACTTGGAGAGAAGGAGGGTGTCATCCGCAAACATAATTGCCGGCACCCTCCCTCCCACCAACTTTGGGACGTCGGAATTGGGGACCTTGTTGAGGTGTTCAATGACCCCGTTGACAAAGAGGCAGAACAGGGTCGGTGCAAGCACACAGCCCTGTCTTACCCCTCTGTCAACGGGGAACCTGTTAGATAGAGCACCCTGCCTACCGCACCTCACTTGAGCGTAGGTGTTGGTATGGAGGCGGATAATCATCGTCAGAAGATCACCTGGCACCCCGGCTCTAGCTAGCACTTCCCACAGCTTACCACGTGGAACCAGGTCAAAGGCCGCCCTTAGGTCCACAAATACAGTAAAGAGGCTGCCACCCTCCAACTGCACTGTTTTCCAATATATAAGGGACAGCCTAAAGACCTGGTCTATAGTGGAGGTCTTTTGCCGGAACCCAGCCTGTAGGGGGCTCAGAATGTCTCTTTCTTTGATCCAGTCCAAGAGACGATCCAGCAGGAGCCTCGCAAAAAGCTTCTGGGGGACGTCTATCAGACTGATCGGTCTGTAATTGGCCGGAAGTAAAGGAGAGCCCCTTTTAAATATGGGGACGATTTCGTCCCCAAGCCATGTTGGGGGAACCGCCATACCATTGGCAATAGCATTAAACAGAACCAGGAAATAAGGGGCCCAGATTCTAACCTCGTGTTTTAAAAGGTCACCCGGGAGCTTGTCAAGGCCTGGTGCTTTTCCCGAGGAAAGGCGGGTGATTGCCATTTCTAATTCCTCCAAGTTAAAATCTTGCATCGCGATAGAGTTGCTAATGGTTAGGGAGACTATTTCCCCAGCCTCTATTCCTAGGGAATCCGACCCAGCTGCACTATAGAGCGATGAGAAATGTTGCTCCCACACTTCAGGGGCAACATTTCCCTCTATAGCCAAAGCAGGCTCCGAGGATCCATGCTTGACTATTTGCCAAAATTTCCTAGGGTCTCTAATTTTGAGTGCAGATGTCATTTCTGACCAGTTCTCCCAGTCCCAATCTATTTTGGCCTTTTCAAGAAGGAGCTTATAAGCAGCCCGTTTTTCCCTGATAATCGAAGGGGGCTCCTTACTTTTGAATGCCTGGAGGAGGTCTACCTTAGCTCTCCTGCAAGTAGCGTTAAACCAGGAGGCTCTTTCTCTCCTCACTTTCCTCTCCCGGACCTGTGGGTTCAATACCTCTGCAAGGTTGTTGCACAGGGTTAGGTGAATGTCCCCATGGGAGAGGCAACCATCAGGCGAAGGCAATCGTGGGAGAAGTCTTTCCACATCTTCAAGGACTAATGCCACTAACTCGTAAATTGTCCTGATGAGGTTAGGGTTTTCTAAGAGTTTCTCCCACCTTATTCTTTGCCTGTTACTGGATATAGTTAAACCTGAGGTGAAAACTCTATTTACTGGAACAGCAGCGTTGAGAAATCCGTCTGAAGCCAGGGAGAGAGACAGGCCATTATGATCGCTGTCCAGTCTGGGGACTATTTTAAATTCTTTGACTAATTTCCAGTCCTGGAGTTTTATTAATATGTAATCTATCCGGGACTCCTGGCCTGGTCTGTTAAAAGTTGGTTGCGGCGGTATATCCCCTTTAAACCTACCATTGCAAGCTCTGAGAGAGTTCGCAAGGGTCATTGTTATTATTTGTGATAGAAGTGGTGAGCATGACCTAGCCGGGGGGCCCGCTATATTTGGAATGTCCCAAAGATCATCCTCCTCACTGCTAACCCCGTCTAAATAGCTTGGCAGTGGTTCATATTGAATGCAAAAGAGAAGAGCAGAAGTCCAAGTAATCCCAGCCGCCTCGAAGAAATATCACTGGCAGAACCCGCAAGGCGAAGGCTGCACCAGCAGGTAAAGGTATTGGGGAGGAGTCGGGAAGAGGACCAGGTGCGGCTGTTCTGCGTCTCGCTCAGCACCCTGGTCCTCGCAGTCCCGAGCACACCCAGAAATCAGTTGTCCAGCAGCAGCCCCTCAGTGGATTGAGTCACGGCAAACAGCGCAGGATCCAATCGCCGCTGTCACCCCGGGAGCAAACAACAGAATCCCAGTACCTCGAGCGGCGCCCGCGAAGCGGGGGCCGCGAGTCGTGGAGAAATGCAAAAGGGAAGAGCAGAAGTCCAAGTAATCCCAGCAGCCTCGAAGAAATATCACTGGCAGAACCGGGATGCAACATATGTACATAAATTTGTTGCAAATCTATGCTTCTCTCTGCACGGCTGCTTAAACTGCAGCCATGTGGTGACACAGGCACAGTTGCACAATAGTGCAAGGATATCTGTGTCATGTGCTGTTTGTTTTTCTACAGGAAGACACACCTTCCTGTACAAAAACAATGAGAAAATGCATTTTTCTCCTTCAATGTATGCTAAACATTTCAGCATGCATTGAAGAAATAAAAATGTGGAGAAATTAAAACAATTCTCTTTGTTGTGCTTTCCTACACCAATTGTAGAATGGTGCACCATTCACACACATATCGAGATTTACGATTTCTAATAAATCTAGACATGTGTCTTGTTCTATGAGTATTAAGTGCAATCATGCACAACAACACTTATAGAACACCCTTTCATCCGAAAGTGGTCTGCATGATGAAGTTTTATTTTCAAGGAGTATAAAAAGTGCACAGAGTGCCTTTTCCTCTCTTTGAAAATATGAAAGAATATCTTACACAATAACTATGTTACAAAAAGTGACATATTTCCGTTTTTAAATTTCCTTGCGAATGATAGAAGGTAAGCACAGAATTTTGACTGCAAAGATGTTCAAAGAAGAATGATTGAAATAATTGCGGTCCTTCAACAGCTAAAAAGATGAAATATTATGAACCCCTCGAATCTCTTTTTTTGCAGGTGACTTGATATCTGATTATGGTCAAATTTCAAAACTACATAAACAAAGTGTTTTAAGAAACGTGTTTCAACTTTGTAGATTCTTGCAGGCCTCTTCATTCTCCATATTGAGATTTAGTTAAACTTACCTTCACAGTAATAGGAATAAAAAATGTTATTCATTTTTGCCTATTTTTCTTTCAAATATAAATCCTTAAAAATTGTTCATTTTAAAATTTGGATCTGTGAAAGAAAATAAAATAAAAATTATAACATATAATAATAAATTTTTTACAACACAACATAATTTCCACAAAGTAATTTGTTTGCCTTTTTTGCTGTTCTCAGAATATATTGAATTTCACTCGAAATAGTGATTTCAATGGTACTCATCACTTAACAGCGGGCAAATAAAAAAAACAATCAGAAAGATTGTTAAAAAAAAACAACATACTATTCTCAGTAAAATACCAGAAAATACAAATCATACACATATGAAATGCTTACAGATTACAAAATTTTATAACTTTAACTTATAAAAACTGTAAATGTTGCCACATTAAAATAATCACCGAATAAATGACCACCAAAAAGTCCAAAATTCAAAAATATACCTTTCCTTGAGGCCAAATGGTATTTTTGCACTTCTTCTTTATGTAAACTGTCCAATGGTAGTTCTGTTAAATTATAATAATAAATTCCTCAGAGAGTGAATTAGCTTCCTAAAACTTTGGCTTCAAAAATATTAGGTAGGAATTTTGTAATTCCCTAGGCAAACGTTGTTTGAAAACCAACTGGGCATCATTACAAAGTGTCCAGCCTCTGTCACATTTTAGATAGGCAGTGTAATGTCCAGATGTGGTGGAAGGACCATCATGGAAAATTATTGCAATTGCTACAAAAGTCCTTCCTGATATTGATATTTGTGCTGCTACAAATTGTTTGATTAAAGTATCCAATTTTCTTCCATCAGCTGTACAACGTTGTATCATTAAATTATGTATTTTCCATATTTTGTTAACAATAATGTGGATAACATTTCTGATTTACATTGGCTACACTCCATGTTTTGATTTGCACCTTTCACTAATTTATTGAAAGCCACTGATTTACAGTCTGGTAATGTTAAATACAGAAATCTCTCAGTGTCTACATTGGTGCTACATGTATACGTGCCATTTTCACAATGATGTTCCCATTTGTAAGAAAGGCCAAAACTATTTTCTATTTCTACACCTTCATTTTCAAAAATGGTAAGCATATACATTAAAAATTCCTGAGCATCTTGTTGGATATTTTGTGTAAATTGTGTAGAACCAGAACACACATCCAAAAGACTACGAACATCTGAAACAGATTGTATTTTACTTCTATCTGTTGTCAATTTTTCATAAACAGAGTGCAACAGAGAACAAAATCTTTTTTGCCGATTCTCCATAATTTGCTCTTGCAAATCTTCAAGATAAAAAACAACATTGACCACTACATTAGCATAGAAGTTGACACCAGAACTATTTTCAAACTGATAACCAACATTCTCTTCAACAGTGTCCACTTTCTATTTACCTGCAATCACAACATTATCTTGTTCTTTTCTTTTCTTGATACCTTCAGAACAGATATTCTCTAACCTTCTTTTTCGACCAACCACACGCTTTTCAAATACAGGATATTGACTTAAATTTGGAGCAAAAACCCTTCTTAACCTATTATACTCTTTTACACAGTTTGCATCTGTAGTAACCTTTGTCTCATCAAAATCAATCAAAAACAAACCATATAATGTTCTAACTCGCGACAAAGCAACATATGCCATACCCTCTTTAAATACAGTAGATCCAATGTTCACCAATGCACTGTCTACACTTAATCCTTGAGATTTATGAATAGTCACTGCATATGCCAGAGAAAATGGAAATTGTTTCCTACGGACATATAAATCTTTAACAAGCAAAAAACTAACTGAACAACGACCAATTTCTTTAACTTCATCAATCTGATAAAATTTAATTTTTTAAAATTCAATTCCTTCTTTTTTCTGCTAATTCACAAAATCCAGCACTTTGCCCATTGCACCATTAACTAAACCTTTCTCTACATCCAAATTACGCCTTAAAATTACCCGACAGTTTACACACACATACAGTGTCTTTTCCAAACCAGCAGTTTTAGATATTTTTTTTTCTAAACAATCTAGTTTTGATCTCAACTTACCCGTTAAAATAATAGTGATTCCTTCATGTAGTATTTTATCGATGGCTTCCATTTTGACAATTTCTTCATTTTCCAATTTTAATAATTCTTCGTTGAATATTGAACACTCACGCAGTGTTGGCATTAAGCAAATCACTGACTTATTTTTAGCAATTTCCACGTACACTTTTGCAGCAACTGCATTTTCATTTGGAAAGACATTGCAAAGTAATCGACTCTCCAAAGCTTCTTTCCCTTTTTTTGAAAGAAATCCAATTCTTATATGTTGAAGAATACTTCCATATTCAGCATCATTTGCCTGTCGCATATTTGTTGTCAGTTCTTTGTATTCAAAATTACTCCAAATGTTCACATTACCAACACTGCCAAGAGACTTTCTGGTATCTTCATGGGCAAGTGTTTTAAATACCGGTTGTCCTTTTACCGGTGTCAGTTGCAGTAGATCTCGAAAAACTATGACGTGTTTTCCTCCAAATAACACGTCATAGTCTGTTTTAAGAATTTGCTGCATTCTTAAATGCACAAAGGCAAGCATCAAGTTTAAGACCATGCTCACCTCATCAATAATGAGAAGTTTCATTTTCTTCAGGACTCTTGAAATTTCACAACAAGCTTCTCCAGATAGCTTGTGGTATTCCAATTTGCTCTCATGCTCTACTGGCAGCATTAGTAAACGATGTAAAGTAATTCCTTTAATGTTATGTGCTGCCAACCCAGTTGGAGCAGTGACAACACAAGACAAATGTGACTCAGTTTTTTTTTGCAGATAACTTGTAATTACTTTAATTAAGAAACTCTTTCCTGTTCCAGCTTGACCACTCACATACATTCGGATAGGTTGAAATGATGTACATGAGCAGTCTTTCTTTTCATGAAGTAATCCATGGTCAATCTGCTCTTTCACTTGTTGATATATTTGTTTCTGTTCAACATTTAGTTGCTCTTCCAAGTTTCCTAACTGTATTGCATCTTCTTCTGCTTGATACATTGCTGTTTCCACCTCATTCATGGCAATCGCTGCTTCATTTTCAACAATTGGTTGTCCAAGTGGATCTTGACTCAGTGCAGCAGAACTTTGACTATCTTGAGAACTGTCTCTAGCAATCTCAGCTGCAATTGTAGCTTCTTGATCAATTTCATCATTCAACATTTTCAAATAATTTGCAAAAGCACTACATTGTATGCTATCTTTACAAGCATTAAATTAATCTTCATAGCTGGGAAAATCTCCAAGTAATTCCAGTTCAGAACACCATGGTTTGAACATTTGCAAAAGGGCTAAATAGTAAAATTCCCTTTTGTCAACAGTGTCGCAACTCAGTTTTCTGTGATTAATTAAATTTCCTTTCCTTTGTTTCACCAGACATCCTTCAGAACCAATCACTCCATATTTTCCATTGTTGATGTTCTCTATAATATTCCGTTTAAAAGTGTAGTTTTGCAACACTTGTTCTCAAGATGATGACTTCTCTTTGGATAGTATGTATCCAACATATTGGTTTTCAAAATATCTGTACTTTCAGGGTCATTTTCTGCTAAATATTCAATTTCTTGAACAGATTTCAGTACCCGATTTCACATTCCTGCAAAACCTAGACTCACCCAAATGATTCTTCTACTTTTGGAATATAGACTTGCAGATGATAACCGATCTGAACATTCATTTGCTCCAATTTCACGATGCGATAACATTTTCAAACTGAAACTGTATAATTTCTTACTTAGACTCTTCTCGTGAGAAATCTCTTCCCACATTTCTTTCAATTCAGTCTTTTCTGATTTAGTAATGTAAGACGTTACATATCGAGCAACAGCAATAGAATTGTCCGCAACATACTGAATATCCATGTTAGCATTCCACATGGATAAAATAACTGGGTTGTAGTCATTTATGTATTTCGATTCTTCGCTTCTTCTTAAGTTGTAGATGTTTTTCTTGTGATGGTATGTCGTACAGCTGACATGAAACTGTTCACTCTTCCTTTGGCTAATACAGGACGTGGAAATCCAAAACGACATTTGGTATAGAACTTATCCTTTGACTTGTACTTTCGTCGACAGTATTTTCCACACCTATGGCTTTGAAATCGTAAGACTTGTTCTTTTAAGTTTTTGTCTTCTCTGCTATTTGGTACCGCACATGTAGCATAATCTTCAATGAAAGACAAAACACTTTCATCTGAATCTGTTCCAAATTTGGGGGCATCCTTGACCCATAGCAACATATGTATCTGAGGAGCACCTGTTGCTTGATACACCTTTCTCCAAAAGAAATCCACAACTTCTCCAAGAGGAGGATTCTTTTTATTGCAGATGAAAGACATCATAGCTTCAAATCTATGATTGAAATATCTGCATACATTGACAGGATCCAAAGACCACAATTCTCCAGGTGTCTTGTATTCAATATTATTTATATTGGAATTTGCCTCTCGAAGAAATTCAAGTAACTCATCCCAAGCATACTCAGCACAGCTTAGTGTAACAAACCATGTAGGAGTTCCCAAGTTCCGTAGCATGCATTTCAGTTCTCCATGTCGACGGTACCAATATTCATTAGTCCCACGCTGACATGCCATCAGATTAATCAACTGAGATTCTAAATGATCATCTCTCTGATGCACTTTATCCATAAAATCCTTTGCAGTTACATTTTGCAGATGCATTCCAGTTTTTAAAATGTGATTTACTGCATATGAAAGTCCAGACAAGTCACTTTCAAACAGAAGATGAAACATATAAGGGATACATTGTCGAAATCTTGGATCTTCTGCATATAATCTTGTTGTCCGATATTCAGATGCAGGAATCTGCACAGGACGTTTATCATATCGTCCACCTTTTCCTGTTGGAAACAACTGCGGGAAACAACGAGCTTCCAAACTCTCTTCCCATACACTCATGGGACTTCCTGTTGCTTTTTTCATTTGAAACAACTCAATTGTATTCCCCATCACCTCTTTGGAATTAAGTGGATGTACACTGTAATGTTCATAGATCTCTTCACATCTGGACATGTCCACTTTTTCAATTTGTCCACTTAATGTTTCACTATCTTCTGCTAAATATATTTCTTCTTCTCCAACAAACACATTTCTATAGTACTCATTATTTTTTATCAGATACAATGATGCCTTTTGCACTTTTCTAACATCCACTAACTCTTGGATTTTCTTATTCTTAGTAGGAACACCATTAACTAGAATGACTAGTGGCTCATTTTCTGCATGATCTACACCAATAGTTTAAACATTTTTCCTTAAATCTAATGGTAAATACACAACTCTTCCTTTCAATCCTCTTTGCAACTCTGATGGAGGTAATTTACTTGTTTTGGGCTCCATACGAACAATAGCCTGAAAAGGGTGAACACATTGTATCAAAATAGACTCGTACGTATTTAAATCTATCAGCTCTGGAGGAATAGCAACCAACTCTAGATTATTATGAACAGCTCTAGCAGGCATTTTATTCTCATCTAATTTATTATAACAATATTTGCAAATACGCTGCTCACATCCCAAATCAAAACAATCCTCTACCAACAAATAAGTTGCAAATTCCATCCCCTTATCATTATCTTCTATTTCACTTTTTAAATACAGATTGACACCCCTAGTCTGATTTTTATAGTGACTTCGCCGACAACAAATACAAGAAACATTTGGTCTTTCACCTGAAATTACCTTAAACTTTGTCATTGCATCCTCAAATTTTTCTGTAATTACAGGTTCTACATTGTCTTCAACATTTTGTTCTACTAATGTGTCAGTCTCTTCACTCTCTTGCTGAGGCGCAAAGTAACAAAACTCAATATCCTCACAGACCTGCTTCACATCTGAAACTGACCCACGCAAAAGAGCACTGTTTAACTCACTTAACTTTAGTGCTGGACTTTTTGCATAATACAACCTTCTCACTAACTTCCGCATTTGAGTATGATGTACTGCCAGCATTCTGAAATGGTGAAAAACACTTCCACAAACTTTCCTAGAAATACAAGCCAGAGAATGACCTTGCAAACCAGTATGTTTTCTCACTCTGCAAGGGTCTAGTCATTGCAACAGCTTAATCTTTTGTTTTACACTTTTTTTAGTATAGACTCGTAAAAAAACTACATCATTTTTCAATAGATTCCTGTCGTACACTACAAACACTACTGCAATCCCAAGTGTACACAGGGTTTTTAGCACGTCTCCCTAAAACTTCATCAGCTATCACTTCTTCTGCATTTCTTTCAACCATTTTCTCTTTCTCCATTGGACAACCATCACTAACCTCATAACCTCTACCACTGGTGTCAACTGCGTATTATAATTTTTCACTTAGTGAATAACTCTCTTCATTAAAAAAAAAGGCTCTGAACTAGAACTGTGTTTCCTTCTCCCAAAAAAAATCACAATTTTTTTTTTATTAACTCTTTTCCACCTACTTTTGGCCTTCATTACATATATTGATTTATCTAGTGATCGAATTCTGTTCAACACTAAAATAAACATTTTCCTTTTTACTTCAAAAGCCTTTTCCACAATGCTTTCAATATGCTTCTTCTTTTTATAAAATAAAGCTCTCTTTTTATATTTCTTTACATCTTTCAGCAAATTATGCACTACTCTCTTGTAAAATATGTTTTTGTGTAATTCCTTATACTGATTTTGTCTTCTTTTACCATACTTTATCTCCTTTGACTGAACATTTGCTTTTTTACTTTTCCTCTTATTTTGATTTTTTTTCTTACTCAAAAAATTATTTGAAGTTGCAGCATTCTCTACATTCTGTTTGCTCCTACAAACATTTTTAATAAATTGCTTTGTGATCTTACCAGAAGATTTTTTCCTTTTAGCCACATTATCTTTTTCATTCAATACTTGTGGTTGATGTTTCTTCAAATAATCCTCCTGTCTCTGTTCTTTTCTTTTTCTTTTTTTTCTGGCATACTTTCTCGATTTTAACGTTAAAAAACAGTATCTGCAAAAAAGAGTCACAAATAAATGTATATTAATAACTTTCAAATTTACAATATTCCATTACTGTACAAACACATTTTATATAAAAACAGACTAAAAAACTATAGCCCTGAACCACAAGTGTGACGATGATTAAAACACTACATACATAATCCATACTACTTTGAAGCAGTTCATGCCCTAAAGCCTACCTCACAAAAAGACTACATGCTAAACTAACTGAATGATTACAGTACTAAAAAGAGACACACTGGGTGAGTAACAGGGTGTTTGCTAGAAGTGTATGAATACCAACTGGGGAATTGAAGCTGCGAACTTGAGAACTGAATGCAAACTGCATAGGCATTTAAAGCAGTCCATGTGCTAAGGCCCGGCTCACTGCATGAGTACTTGGGTACTGACTGAATGATTAGACTACAGCAAGGAGACTGCCTGGATGAATTTATAACTGGTAGACTTTTCGCACAGGGAATAAATTAGTACTTGGTACTAAAAAGGTCACTAAAAGACTGCAAAGGGAGTGACAAGATGCTTGCTGGACTATATGGATATTGACTAGGGAATTGAAAGTATAAAAGAGAAATCTCTAGGTGGTTAAAAGACTGCATGCATAGTGCATAGGGGTTTCAAGCAGTCCATGTGCTAAGTCCTGGCTCAGTGCATGAATACTTAGACAGTAACAATCATTAGAGTACTGGAAAGAGAGTGTCTTGGTGAATTTATAAATGTTTGGGTTTTGGCACAGTGAATGAATTACTACATGGGTCTGAATGGGTCACTAGAAGACTACAAAGAGAGTGATAGGGTGTTTCCTGGAAGTGTATGGAAATTGTCTAGAGAATTGAAGGTGTGAAAAACAACTGTGTAGGTTGTTAGAGAACTACATGCATACTGCATGGACATTTGAAGCAGTCTATTTGGTAACGAATGATTCACAACATAAGTACTTAGAAACTGACTAAATCATCAGACTACTTCTAGGACAGTGCCTGGGTAAAAATATTAAAATTTCAGTTCTGGGGCAGTAAAGACAATACTACATGGTACTGTACTTTAGTGTCAAAGCATGACTCATTTTATCAACGCATAAGCAAAGACTGGCTTCTAATGCTACTAAAACTGGACAACATGACAGGTTTCAAAACAGTTTTCTGTCAGCAAATGCACAATGTTACCAAACGCTTCTCTGACAGTGGTTCCCAAATGCACACAGACTCACAGTGTGATTCTAGACAAGCATCACTATCCCTAGGAGTTTACCAAAACTCATTCACTACAGTGGAAGTGATAAGGGAACTGCACACAATCTACATATTTCACGACTACACTTTAGTGTCAATGCCTGACTCATTTAATCAACACATAAGCAAAGACTGGCTTCTAATGCTACTAAAACTTGACAACATGACAGGTTTCAAAACAGTTTTCTGTCAGCAAATGCACGATGTTACCAAACGCTTCTCTGACAGTGGTTCCCAAATGCACACAGACTCACAGTGTGATTCTAGACAAGCACCACTATCCCTAGGAGTTTACCAAAACTCATTCACTACAGTGGAAGAGGTAAGGGAACTGCACACAATCTACATATTTCACGACTGCATTTTAGTGTCAATGCCTGACTCATTTAATCAACACATAGGCAAAGACTAGCTTCTAATGCTACTAAAACTTGACAACATGACAAGTTTTAAAACAGTTATCTGTCAGTAAATAAACAATGTTACCAAATGCTTCTCTCACAATCCTTACCCAAATGCAAACAGACTCACAGTGTGATTTTAGACAATCAACACTATCCTAGGACTTTACCAAAACTCATTCACTACTGTGGAAGGGGTAAGGGGACTGCACACAATCTACAAATTTAAGTACAGCACATCAATGTCAAGGCATGACTCATTTAATCAACATATAAGCAAAGACTGGCTTCTAATGCTACTAAAACGTCACAACATGACAGATTTCAAAACAGTTTTCTGTCAGCAAAAGCACGATGTTACCAAACGCTTCTCTGACAGTGGTTCCCAAATGCACACAGACTCACAGTGTGATTCTAGACAAGCACCACTATCCCTAGTGGTTTACCAAAACTCATTCACTACACTGGAACTGGTAAAGGAACTGCACACAATCTACATATTTCATGACTGCACTTTAGTGTCAATGCCTGACTCATTTAATCAACACATAATCAACGCATAAGCAATGACTGGCTTCTAATGCTACTAAAACTTGACAACATGACAGGTTTTAAAACAGTTATCTGTCAGTAAATAAATGATGTTACCAAATGCTTCTCTCACAATCCTTACCCAAATGCACACAGACTCACAGTGTGATTATAGACAAGCAACACTATCCTAGGAGTTTACCAAAACTCATTCACTACTCTGGAAGAGTTAATAGTACTGCACACAATCTACATATTTAAGTACACCACATCAGTGTCAAAGCATGACTCATTTAATCAACGCATAAGCAAAGACTGGATTATAATGCTAGTAAAACTTGACAACATGACAGGTTTTAAAACAGTTATCTGTCAGCAAATACATGATGTTACCAAACGCTTCTCTGACAGTGGTTCCCAAATGCACACAGACTCACAGTGTGATTCTAGACAAGCACCACTATCCCTAGGAGTTTACCAAAACTCATTCACTACAGTGGAAGAGGTAAGGGAACTGCACACAATCTACATGTTTCACGACTGCATTTTAGTGTCAATGCCTCACTCATTTAATCAACACATAAGCAAAGCCTGGTTTCTAATGCTACTAAAACTTGACAACATGACAAGTTTTAGAACAGTTTTCTGACAGCAAATACACGATGTTACCAAACGCTTCTTTCACAGTGGTTCCCAAATGCACAAAGACTCACAGTGTGATTCTAGACAAGCACCAGTATTCCTAGGAGTTTACCAAAACTCATTCACTACACTGGAAGTGATAAGGGAACTGCACACAATCTACATATTTCACGACTGCTCTTTACTGTCAATGCCTGACTCATTTAATCAACACATAAGCAAAGACTGGCTTCTAATGCTACTAAAACTTGACAACATGACAGGTTTCAAAACAGTTTTCTGTCAGCAAATTCACGATGTTACCAAACGCTTCTCTGACAGTGGTTCCCAAATGTACACAGACTCACAGTGTGATTCTAGACAAGCACCAGTATTCCTAGGAGTTTACCAAAACTCATTCACTACACTGGAAGTGATAAGGGAACTGCACACAATCTACATATTTCACGACTGCACTTTAGTGTCAATGCCTGACTCATTTAATCAACACATAAGCAAAGACTGGCTTCTAATGCTACTAAAACTTGACAACATGACACGTTTTAAAACAGTTTTCTGTCAGCAAATAAACGATGTTACCAAACGCTTCTCTGACAGTGGTTCCCAAATATACACAGACTCACAGTGTGATTCTAGACAAGCACCAGTATTCCTATGAGTTTACCAAAACTCATTCACTACACTGGAAGTGATAAGGGAACTGCACACAATCTACATATTTCACGACTGCACTTTAGTGTCAATGCCTGACTCATTTAATCAACACATAAGCAAAGACTGGCTTCTAATGCTACTAAAACTTGACAACATGACAGGTTTCAAAACAGTTTACTGTCAGCAAATTCACGATGTTACCAAACGCTTCTCTGACAGTGGTTCCCAAATGTACACAGACTCACAGTGTGATTCTAGACAAGCACCAGTATTCCTAGGAGTTTACCAAAACTCATTCACTACAGTGGAAGAGGTAAGGGAACTGCACACAATCTACATATTTCACGACTGCACTTTAGTGTCAATGCCTGACTCATTTAATCAACACATAAGCAAAGACTGGCTTCTAATGCTACTAAAACTTGACAACATGACAAGTTTTAAAACAGTTTTCTGTCAGCAAATACACGATATTACCAAATGCTTCTCTCACAGTGGTTCCCAAATGCACACAGACTCACTGTGTGATTCTAGAAGAACACCACTATCCCTTGCACTATATCAAAACACATTTCTTCATCTAGAAGTAGTACTACATTTTAGTATAGAAACATAACATAACTCATTTCACAAATTCATAAACAATGACTGGTTTCTAATTCTACCAAAATATAAAAACTGCACAGTTATCTCTCTACAAACACATAAAAAACACAAATGCTTATCACAGAATGGTTTCTACATGCACACACACTGTCAATAAGATTGTAGAGAAAAAAAAATACTCCCTACACTTTAGCAGAAAAAATACATTAGTCTGATTAAAATAAAAATAGTCTACATACATCCCCTCACAATTAAATAACTCACCTTTCAAGATCTTTAAGAAGTATATCAGTCACACACCAGATTTTCTTATACAGAATCTATGCACTGTGCACCTGTCAGCAAAATTAAAGAATGGCAACGTTTCCCTCTCATTTTCCACACATATACATGTAAACATCAAATCAAATTCCTTCCCACATAAATTCAAAAGCAAACAGACATTTCTATTGGTTAAACATGTCAACTCTTTCCAAATGACATAAACTTCAACCCTTCCCCCAATCTGCCTTCTGGCCGTTACCATAGAAACAGGTCATGGAACACTGTACTGAGCACACAGGGCACAAGTTCAGCACACACAATGTTGCTAATCAAAACAGCAAGTGTGCTTGACTTCTCAACATATCAGCTTATCATATATAATGTTCCTTACAATCTGTTTTTGTTAACCAATAAGAATCAAGCGTTTAAAAAACAGAAATATGCACCCTACCTTTCAGTGTAGAAGGTTGTCAAACAACCAATGATTTCTTGTCTTTTTTCAAAATTGCATCTTAGCCACCATTTTAGAAACATCTTACTTTCCAAACTGCCATTTCATTTACAGAGACCACCAGAGTGCATACAGACCTCCTTACAAGATGCTTACAGTGTGGATTGTGGGACACAGCTACATTTTCTGGAGCCAAAGGTATGCAGAAAACAAAGGCATTCACAAAGACCTAGGTTTGCCAAATGTAGACATTAAATGGACTGGACAGAGAGGGTTAAAGTGGCACCAATTGATGCCATTGGTGAAATCCTTCATGCAAATCCAACACCCTGACCTCATAATAGTGCACTGTGGTGGCAATGACCTAGGCACTTTGACTGGGGTAGGTCTGGAAATGCTTATGAAGGACACCTTTGCAGAACTGATTTCACTTTTCCCTAAAACTGCCTTTGTGTACTCTAACATATGCCAAAGGCAAAAATGGAACTGGTCCGATCATTTTTGTCCACAGATTGAGAAAGCTAGGAAACATGTGGATAAATCTGTTTCTGCTTTTCTCCGAGACTACAGAATGGGGTCCATTTACAATAACAATCTGCGCTTTCATATGCAATAGATGTATAGGAGAGATGGAGTACACTTTACTGATGAAGGAAACAGAGTCTTCCTCAACAACTTTAGACTCTGTATAGGTACTTACTTATAAGTACCAAAAACTCTCAATGAACACAACGGCTCTTTTTAGAGCCCCTCAAGAACAAAACACTTAAGCTTAATCTTTATCTCCCATCAATTTCATTTTGTTTTTCCTTGGATCCGCGCACCCACCGCGAGAGGATCCGTGCATCCAACGCGATAGGATGCGCGCACCGTGCGCGAATTTCGCCGCTTTTTTATTTAAAAAGGGGGGCCCCAGGGGGTCCTTCTGGGACCCCCTAAGCACCTCTAGAGGGTCAGAGTATTTCCACTCTGCCCCCTTTATATGTTTTACGCACTTATTCCCCTTGCTTCTTCAGCCTCGCTTCTACCGAGGCAGAAAATGGCCGCCAACAGTTCCTGGTTTCGAATGTAGAGAGACGCTCAACAGCCAATTAGCATTCAGCGTGCGATCGGGAGGGTGCGCGCTCCGTTCGGGAAGGGTTCGCTTACGGTGCGGGTACGGTCCGCGGATCCTCCGCGGCCATAGATATCACTAACTTTTTTACCCTAATTTTCTCAGGAACTGCTGAACAGATTCACACCAAATATGCAAAAGGCACGAGTCTGAACTGA
Source organism: Triturus cristatus (assembly GCF_964204655.1). NCBI lineage: Eukaryota > Metazoa > Chordata > Amphibia > Caudata > Salamandridae > Triturus > Triturus cristatus. The sequence goes on along the minus strand of NC_140580.1, from coordinate 276,358,933 downwards.
GGACTACCTCTTTGCCAAATTTGGTGTCATTCCGTTCAGCGGTTCGGCCTGTAGCTGCGACAACAGATCCTATGGAATATTGCATGAGGAAAACGTGTTTTGGGACCCCCCTTTATTCTCGGACCCTGCTTGACAAATCACCACGAAACTTTCAGGGTAGGGGCGGAGCGGAGCTGGCCAAAAGTTTGGAGAATTTCGCGTAGATTCGTCAATCGGCGCTAAAGAAATTCCCAATAGAATGTTGCGGATTTCCTATGGAAAATAGGTCCTAACTATAACTATCTACTGGCGACCGCCAGTAGATAATATATACAGACATACATATATATATGTGCTACTTGCAGTCACCAGTAGGTAGTTATAGTTAGGACCTAGTTTCCATAGCAAAAGCATTTTTTTACTTGGCTATAACTTGGGCGTTGCATGACCAATCTGCATGAAATTTTGCCAAAAAAGTGTCACGAAGGGTACTATTGCTTGGGGGTGATCCGTGCAGTGGCGACCAAACATTTGGGGCACAAAATAAGGTTGCATTTGTCATGTTAATTCCCATAGCAACCTTTAGCAGCCCGAAACACTGCACGGACTTACACCAAATCTGGCAGGGAGGGAGATGTCGGATCAAGGAAGTGCTTTCTGCTTATTTGTTGTAAATCTGTTTGGTAGTTTTTGAGAAATTTAAGCTTAGAATTATAGTGATATCTCTGGCTGCTGATATTTCACAGTGGTTTTGTGATGAATCGTGGATGCACGGGGATGCGATTGGGTCTATGGCCTCTGGGAAAACGCCAGGGCCAGATGGCCTGCCAGCCGAATATTACAAAGCCTACCGCAAATCACTTGTGCAACACCTCCACACACTATATACTACGGCACTGGAGGAGCAGGAACTGCCCCCCTCGATGCGAGAAGCATACTTGGTGTCTCTACTAAAACTGGATAGGGATTCTACAGCCCTGGGTTCGTATAGACCCTTAGCCCTACTCAATACTGACTATAAGATACTCGCTAAGGTTTTGGCGGACAGACTAGCACCAGTAGTCCCTGACCTGATCCACACCAACCAAAATGGATGTGTGCCTGCACGGAGCTCATCACTGAATTTGCAGCGGTTTTTCAGGGTGGCGACAGATGCCATACAGGAAAGGCCCAGAGCAGGGTGTCTCAGACTGGACCTGTAAAAGGCATTCGACTGCTTGGAATGGGGCTATCTGTCAGCAGAGTTGTTGCAATATGATCTGAGCCTGGGGTTCCTTCAGATGGTCAACTTGCTATACAAAAATCCCACAGTCCGGGTGCGACTGGGGCCACACATATCCAATGCCATACCTGTGCAAAGAGGTACTAGCCAGGGGTGCCCCCATCCCCCCTCCTGTTCGCACTTGTGATAGAGCCCCTAGCGGCAGCAATACGTACAACACTGGGAGTAGGTATACCTCTGGGGAATGCGACACACCAAGTGTCACTATGCAGATGACCTACTGGTCTATGTGAAGGACATTGACAACATACCTGATCAACTAGCGCTCCTACTGCAGGACTTTGCTGCCATCTCGGGACTACGAGTGTATGCCGGCAAATCCTGCATCTATGCGTTCGGTAAGGGAGGCCACGACCTGAGGAACTTCGATTTTCGATCACGATCGAATCGACCCGCCATTTTGTGGCCCGCCGCCATTTTGTGTTGCCATCACTCAGGCAGCACGGCGAACAAAGTCTATTCTGCCTTTTCTTTAGCCTGGTGTCGAAATACGCTTTCTGCCTCCATTTACAAAGCTGGTGTTGGAACTAGCCGAGTACACTAATCCCTGTCTGGCTTTTCTAATCCCCGTCTCAACTATCTGTTGATTCACACTATTCTTTCCTGACCTTATCTTATCGACTGGCCTTCACTGTCTCCTGCTAGCATTCTCTCGTTTCACAACTGTCCTCCAACACACACAAACGTATCTCGCCACCTGCAAGTTAGTTATGAGTCTGTTAATAAATTAGATTGAGGGTGGGGTGACAAACATAGTTGGAGGAGAGGTCTCTCCGAGTCATCTGACACTTTTGTTTTCCAACTTTTCCCATTGGTTCCATCCTGTTTTCTAACTTTTCTTATTGGCTCTTTCTGTGTGTTTTGGGAGTGCTTTTGGACAATGTATACGAACTCTATACAGTATAAAACCCTGTGCGCCACAGAGTGAAGTGGCAGTCTCCTGAGAACCTACTTTGTGTACTTCTAGGATAACTGTACTAGCTTCAGCTAAATAAATTTGATCTTCTAACGCCGACAGAGTGTCCCGTGTCTCTGTGTAGCTAAGCAGGTGAACTCCGGAGACTTGGGCGTACCCTGCGCCGCCAGGCCCAAAAGGTTCTGGTTCTTCAACTGGCGCCCAACGTGGGGCGGCTTCAGTGGTACCGGTTCTGCTCGAAGGTCGTGAGGAACCCCGCAAGAAAATTCCGGAGGGTTCGCGAGCCACATTAAGCGACCCCTGTATGTCGAAAGTGGTCCGAAGGTCTTTTGCAGCGCGGTTACTCCTTCCTGACGGCTACTGACGACCGCTGCCCTGACTGCCGCCCTGTTTTGGCCCTTGCTTTGATGATGTATGGTAAGGCGAGACGATAGATGGGCCTCTGTTGATGGGAGAAGACGTCCTTAGTTAAGTATCTTCGTGGGTCGCGCCCACAATTTTGGTTCTTTGTTTTTCTTTGGGTACTTAGATTCATCGATTGCAATAGATAAAGCCGAGGGTAATTGCATTTGTGCTGCGTAAACTGAGTTTTACTCCCTTGAAGTTTGTGAACAGACAGGAAAAATCGTGAGATGCCTGGTCTGACTAAGTTTGGAAGAATTTGTTGTCTTGGTTGTAATAGGGATTCCCGACTTGAGGACTCTTGTCCGATTCCTTCAGTTGGAACTCCCACATATGAGCTCTATTTAAAACATGGTATCGGCCCCATTGCTTTTAACGAGACATGGACCCGATACACGAAGAAAGATGGTGTTCTAAAATGGCCAGAGAATGGTAGTTTTGATCCTGATGTGCTAGACAATTTGAAAGCAGTTTTATTCAAAAGAAAAGCCCGGCCGGCAATGTTTGACTCTTTCCGCCTTTGGCGTAAGGAAGCCAAACAGAAAGAAATTAAACAAGCAAAACGCGATAGGAAAGCACAGGGTATGACAATTATACAGGCTGCCCAACAGTTTAAAAATGATGAAATTGATAATGCGACTGAAATTTCAGAAAGACAGCATCGTATGGCAATAGATAAATGATATCCGATATTGCCTGTTTCTCCTTCTGATAATAAGAAAGATATAGAAGAAGATCCCCTAATGTCCCACTTATTAAGGTTGCCTCCGCCCTTTGCACAAAGTGCTAATGTACCTCAGCCTTTACAGCCTGTTCAGCCGCCAGTGGTACCTCCGCCGGTTCCGGCTCTTCCGCATTTGCCTCCTCCAGTATTACCGCCCTTGCCGGTTTTACCATTAACTATGACTTCTTTGCCTTCATCTCCTGATCTTAGATCTCCTTTACCTTCTGCTCCTCCTGCAATTATCGATCCTTCTCCTGTCAGTTCTCCTAATACTCTGTCTCCAATTCTCATGTCTAATTCTCCGTCCGTGCGTAAGCGTCTCACAGACACTGTCACTGATATTCTATCTCCTTTCTTTGAAGCTTTAAATGTGGCTCCGGCTTTTGTTCGAAGACAATCTCGTAGTCAGTTCCCAGATTTTGAGGAACGAGAGAGGTTGGACTCTCTTGCACGAAGATGGATCAAGAAGGGTCCACAATACAGTGTGCTTGATATCATGCCTACCTTTTTGCAATGGAATGCACCTACGCAAAGATATGTTTTTAATGTAATGTGCGACACTCTCATTAAAGAATGGGAAGATGTGAGTTCGAGTCCAATCCCACCAGATTTGTTAAATGTTCAGACTGATTTTGAAAAAGGTCTTCTTGTGGGACCCGGAAGCAGAGGACAGCCTGGGACCAGGGTTCAATTCCCGACGCGGCAGGGTCGTGGACCAGGGCCAGCGGACTTGATAATTCTCACTTCGGTGCCTACTCTAACGAGGGATCACACTCGGCAACTCTGGGCATTAGCTTGCCTCATCTCCACAACGGCCCCCCACATTCGCCGGGGATGCCTGGTTTCACCTTGGAGATACCCTGGAGGGACCATCTCACAGGGATAACCAGGATGGGTTCCCCAGCGGTCTACAGCGCCACGACGCCTCAGGGCAGCAGTGCGCTTTACAAGACACATACATTTACATTTACATACATTTGGGTTCCAAAATTGAGAAAGCTGTAAGGACACTTATTTCTTATAGATCCTTGTTGTTCTTTCAGACTTTTCTTGATTCTGATCCGTCGGTTAAACTGACGTTGAAAAATTATCCTATGAGAGAGGTTCCTCCAGTATGGAAGGAAGAGGTTGCGGCAGTAGGTGCTAATGCAGCTATTCCTGCTAATTTTCAGCGTATATGGGTACATGTCCCTTGGAAGAGATCTGAAGTTTTGGCCCTTAAGTAGACTCTACCAGATCCTCGTAAAAACCCTGCAGGTTATTACAAAGAATTATCACAGACAGTTGATGCTTGCATTATGAACTTAGCTGATATTTACATGTTAATGGGAAATGTAGTCCCACAGACAATATGGGCTAAGATTCGTAGAGAGGATCACGCACAGGAACTAGGTGCTACTTGGGATGTTATAACTACTACAGATAGAGACCAAGTGGGTGGCGCAAAGCCTGACGCTCTGATCTCGGAACCCCCTGGTAGAATCATTACGTTAATGAAAACTATGATGCCTGCATTGAGAGTTAATTGGGATAAATTAGCAGCATGCAAGCAAAAGAAAGATAAAAGTGTCTCTGATTTCTTTACTCGTTTCGAGGAGACATGTATCGACCACAGTGGTCAAGACATGGCTACAGAGGGTGGACAGCGATTATTTGTGGACAAATTCGTATTTAATTTGCTTCCCGAGCTGTCACACAAATTAAAAGATTCAGAAAGTTCATGGGCTGTTTCTTCTTCTGCCTAGATATTGGCAACTGCGCAATATTATGAGAATAGGGACAAAGAAGAAAAGGAAAAGCAAGAGAAAAAGACGAAAGATTTAAAAACAAAGGTTCTCTTGCAACAAGCCTATCCTCCACATTATGTTCAGCCTCAATTTCAACAGCCTCCGCAGTTTCAGAGGTTGTATCAAAAACCTGAGCCATACATTCCGCGACCTTTGTTAGGTCCTAATCAATGTGCCAATTGTAGAGAGGAAGGTCATTTTAAGAATAGTTGTCCGGTTTTATTGCAACGCAACGGAGCATTATCTGCTCCACGAGGTCGTGCTGGCCTCCAGTCAGTAAACAGAGGTAGAGGTCGAGGTGTGTTGACTCAAGAACAGCGTGCCCTTCCTTCTCCCAATTCCATGAATTACTTTGATCAGCAAAATGTGAGGTCTAGTCAGTATTACAATGAAGACCATTATATTGAAGGCGAGAATGAAAGTCTTCATGCTAACTAGGACAGCCATGGACAAAGTAAGGGAGTTGTGTCGATTCCAGTAGATCAGAATGGACCTTATGTTAACGTCACTACAATGGGTGTTTCAGAGCCATTTCTTCTGGATACTGGGGCAATGAGAAGTTCTATCATTCATTCTAAACTCCCTGGGGCACCTTTGTCTGGCTTAACGAATGTATCTGTAGGATTTTCTGGCGCCCCTGTTCGCAACCCAGTTTCTTGCCCTTTGCCTATTTCAGTTGGACCTTATGATTTGGAAGCTCCACTTCTGTTGACAAATGGTTGCGGTGAGAATCTGTTGGGTCTAGACCTATTGAAAAGAATGCATGCTACGATATATTGTTCTCCTTCTGGCGTACATCTTACTTTAGGACAGAAATTGGCCTCCCCAATGTATTTATCCAGAGATCAGTTTCCACCCGAATTACTTTCTCTTCCAGCAGCGCTTTGGGCCACGGGTCCGAACGATGTGGGTTGTCTTGAGATTCCACCTTATGTTGTCACTCTCAAGCCCAATGTTGAATTACCGCGTATCCCACAGTATAGAATCTCTACTGAAGGTGAGAAAGCGCTTTTGGGAATCATTCATGACTTGATTCAGAAGGGTGTGGTTGAAGAAACAAGAGGTAACACATGCAATAGTCCTATCCTTCCTGTTCTTAAACGCGCTGATCCTTCTCAGCCTCCTGTGTATCGTTTCGTAATTGATTTGCGAGAGGTAAACAAAATCGTTGTCCCACAATTTCCTGTTGTTCCAGATATCACTGCTCTGTTAACGATGATACCTTCCACAGCGACTTGGTTATCTGTTATTGATTTAAAGAATGCCTTCTTTAGTATTCCCATTGCAGAAGAGAGTAGGGACATTTTTGGTTTCTCTCTTGGAGGCCGAAGCTTCCGGTTTAAGCGCGCACCTCAAGGCTATTGTGAAAGTCCCTCCATTTATAGCCAAGCTTTAAAATGTCATCTTGATACTTTTCATTTGCCGTCTGGTGCTGCTCTCATCCAGTATATGGATGACTTGTTAGTCGCCGCTGATTCGGAAGATATCTTCAAAGATGTCACTGTTGCATTGTTACACCATTTATTTAATCCGAATCACAAGGTTTCACCTTCCAAACTACAATATGTTTGTCGAGAGGTTACCTACTTGGGTCATCTCCTATCAAAGGAGGGACGACGATTGACACCAGAACGAATTCAGGCGATTGCACGAATATCTGTACCATCCACACAAAGGGAGGTACGTGCCTTTCTGGGTATTACTTCTTATTGTAGACAGTGGATCCCTAACTTCTCTCTAATAGCCAAACCTTTGTTGGCACTCACTTTAAAAGATACGCCTCAGCCCCTTCCTTGGACTGATGAGTGCCAAAAGAGTTTCACTGATTTACGTACCGCTCTCTGTTCTGCTCCTGTACTAGGCACCCCAGATTACAGTAAGCCTTTTACGCTCTATGTTCATGAGAGAGAAGGTTGTGCATTATCAGTTTTGACACAGCAATTTGGAGACAAACAGCGGCCATGTGCCTATTTTTCGGCTAGGTTAGATCCTGTGGCTAAAGCATTGCCCAGTTGTCTCAAAGCGACAGCAGCAGCAGCAATTTCTATTCGACAGTCTGCTGGAGTGGTGTTGGATAACACTCTCATTGTCATGGTGCCACATGCAGTAGATACTTTACTAAACAGAACGAAAACGCAGCATCTTACGAGTGCTCGTCTAACTGGATACGAGCTGACACTTTTGTCTAGTCACATACACATCAGGTCTTGGTATCAAGCAAACGTTTCATGCGGCAAATCATCCACAGTCAGCGGGTTTAGTAGAATGTTACAACGGAACCTTGAAGTTGAAATTAGCAAAGGTTCAAGCGAGTACAGGACTCAATTGGCCCGATGCTTTGCCATTAGCCTTGCTATCCACCAGAACTGCAGTACACTCTCGTTTGGGACTTAGCCCTTACGAGGTGATTTTTGGTTGTCCAGCTAATGTATGGGGAGTCCCTCGCCCTAAGAAATACTCAGACTTGCCATATCCAATGTTAATTGACTATCTGCATGATCTTACGACTACATTGCGTGTTCTCCATCAACAGGTTCAAAGTGCTCTGCCGGAGGCTTCCACAGACCCAGGTCATTCCATCCGACCAGGTGACTGGGTCTGCATCAAAAATTTTCAGAGGACAAGCAATTTGGAACCCAGATGGCGAGAGCCCCGGATGGTCTTGCTGACCACGAGAACAGCAGTTAAAGTCGTAGGAAAGAAAAATTGGATTCACGGTGTGCATTGTAAGAAAGTGCCTTTGCCTTTGCCCTACGATCAATGGGTACGCAGAGGTACTGGTGACTGTGAGAGTGAAAAGATACCACAATTCGTGCCTTTTAGCGATGCACACCTGAATGGGACACTGTCTGAGAAAGAGGACGACGGCATTTTACAGGAAGCAATTTCATCACATCGTCGCTTGGATACGACTAACCCACGAACATTGTTCCAAGACCAGAGTGTTCCGGGGAAGGAACGATACGACTTAAGACCTAGACTAAAGAACACTTAAAATTTATCTCTTGTGTAGTATTCTGTCCCGGTTGCAGGGTCACGGTAGGAGTCGGATTCACGACCTGAGTAGTGGCAATAGGCCTGCAGGACCTACAGTGTCATAAGACGGTAGACAATCGTGATTTAGTGATTGAGGAAGATTGCTGTGAGCATCCATTAGTAAGATGGAAACTACACTAGGTAAAAGAGAGAGAAAAGAAGAAATGAAGAAAGGATCCTGTAAAATAATGAACAGTCGTTTCAGCATAACTTTATGTATCATTATATCATTGTGTATTGTTTTGGCATTTGTTGGTTGGATTATTTATGCTTTGCAGCCAAAAGTTGTCTCCCCTTCTTCCTCTTTGTCTTCTTCTACTATCTCTTCACATCTCTTTCATACTCTTCCTCCACATGAACTCATTAGAAGAACTGAATATTATAACAATTCCTTTGTCCAGTTATTACATCAGCATCAGTTAGTGGTCAATACGACTGATTGTTGGGTGTGTGGACTTATGCCACATACCGCAGAGAAAGGAATGCCATATTTAGTTCTCCCGTTTTCTTATGAAGGTTCTGCTTGGGCTTACTTCGTCATTTTCTCCAATGCTTATCAAAGCAAATTCAGACAACCTGTTAGTTCACATGTTAGCGATCCGGATTTTAGTCATAGTTCTTTGATTAAGGGAATGGTAGCTATGGCTAAAATTATGGAAAATAGTAAAATCTCCATTGATGAAAGGAAAGCATACACTAACTAGAATGTCACCCAATATATGTCTAGTCTTAGTAGTAAAGTTAGAAAAGGAAAGTCCTCGCCGATTTGGACTATACCACATCAGGGCAACTTCTGCTTACAGATAAACAATCGCTCCTCTGACACTATACAAAAGAATAACTGTTCCTACACGTACGTTTATTCCTCTCAGAACTCGCGTCCTCTAGTGCCGTCTCAGGGCACCTATTTCATCTGCTATAATAGAGCTTATACTTGGTTACCAACGGGTTTCTCTGGTACTTGTTATATAGCCTTTCTTCTTCCCCCTACTTACAACGCTTCCGCAAATCATCATCGAACCAGATACGGCAGAGGTATTATTGATTCGAAAGACACAGCAGGACAAGAGGGAGGAGATTTCCTTAAAGGATTTTTTCCCTTCTGGGGTCCCATGGCTAACAACAGAAATATAAGGCAACTAGTCCGTGTCGTAGAGACTACAATAGACATCACTGTAGGAGCCTTAAGTAACATCACGGCAGAACTACAGGCGGAACGTCTTATGACATTACAAAATCGAGTTGCCTTAGACTTTGTTCTCGCAGATCGTGGTGGAGTATGCAAATTGATCGGGTCAAGTTGCTGTATTTTCATACCTAATGACGCTCCGACAGTATACCAAGCTATCTCCAAGTTGCACATAATCTCTGAGTCTATTCATCAGGACGAAGGAGATTGGTCTTTTACGGAGTGGTTTTGGGGACTACTGTCCAAATGGGGTTGGAAAGCATTGACGTTTCTTGGTATAATCTTGACCATTATTTTCTCCTGTTGCCTTTGTATGCACTGTGGTCCCGCTATCTGTGACCTCTGTGCTACTTATGTGCATCCCAAAACCCAAACCACAAGTAACAGAAAACATAAGAATGATGTTGCAGCAACAGCTCGATGACCTCATGGCTATCGACATTGACTCAGATTAGCATGAGTCTATCTTGCCTGAGTTCTGGCAAAAGGAGGGTCTGAGGAACTTCGATTTTCGATCACGATCGAATCGACCCGCCATTTTGTGGCCCGCCGCCATTTTGTGTTGCCATCACTCAGGCAGCACGGCGAACAAAGTCTATTCTGCCTTTTCTGTAGCCTGGTGTCGAAATACGCTTTCTGCCTCTGTTTACAAAGCTGGTGTTGGAACTAGCCGAGTACACTAATCCCTGTCTGGCTTTTCTAATCCCCGTCTCAACTATCTGTTGATTCACACTATTCTTTCCTGACCTTATCTTATCGACTGGCCTTCACTGTCTCCTGCTAGCATTCTCTCGTTTCACAACTGTCCTCCAACACACACAAACGTATCTCGCCACCTGCAAGTTAGTTATGAATCTGTTAATAAATTAGATTGAGGGTGGGGTGACAAACATAGTTGGAGGAGAGGTCTCTTCGAATCATCTGACACTTTTGTTTTCCAACTTTTCCCATTGGTTCCATCCTGTTTTCTAACTTTTCTTATTGGCTCTTTCTGTGTGTTTTGGGAGTGCTTTTGGACAATGTATACAAACTCCATACAGTATAAAACCCTGTGCGCCACAGAGTGAAGTGGCAGTCTCCTGAGAACCTACTTTGTGTACTTCTAGGATAACTGTACTAGCTGCAGCGAAATAAATCTGATCTTCTAACGCCGACAGAGTGTCCCGTGTCTCTGTGTAGCTAAGCAGGTGAACTCCGGAGACTTGGGCGTACCCTGCGCCGCCAGGCCCAAAAGGTTCTGGTTCTTCAACCCCATGATATATTCTGAATGGTGCAGGAGTATAATGGAGTGAGTGCACCTTCTGCTACCTGGGGATCCAGATATATATCACCAGCTGAAAGACTTGTTTGACGGAAACCTGGGGAGGGCCTTAACTGCAATCAGGTCACAGATGCGATTCTGGTCACTGGCAGAGTAGCGTTAGCCAAGATGGTGATACTACCCAGACTTCTGTACTATTTCGCTGATTTGCCTCTATATGTTCCAGCAACCTTCTTTGCTACATTCACAAAATTACTCAGGGACTTTCTTTGGGGAAACGCCCGACATAGAATGGCACTAGTGAAACTATATTTGCCCACTGACCAGAGAGGCCTTGCCGCGAATTGTTATGAGCACTACTATTTGGCTGCCAAACTGCAGTAGCTAGCCCGCTGGCTCATGGATAGGGGCCGCAAAGACACAGAGACCACGCTGCCACCATACTCGCTTGAGCACATAATCAGGCTCTTCAGCCCCGCCACTAAGGCTGCACCGCCAACGCTGCTCCTTCTAACAGTGGCATACAAATACTGTCGCAGGTGCCTATACATTAATAGAGCTATTATCCCCTACGCGCCAGCAATACCACTAGAGGGCTTTCCTAGCGGGCCTACGGTACTTACGTTGCTTTCGCTTACGGACTGGCGAGAAGCCGATATACAGACGCTAGGCGACTTGTACCGAGATGAGGCTCTCATACCGTATGTGACATTAGTGGACCCACCGGGGAAATTCCTCATACACCGCTCACTAGTGGCAACACTGACGACCAGATGGGGGGGACATGACCACTGAACTGAACCAGCACCTCACCATACAGTATTTGCACATTATGGGGCATGGACGACACCTTATACGATGGTTTGCGGCGTCACTCCGAATTCATGCGGTGATCAGTTTAGATCCACTCCGCCGTAAATGGGAGCTGGACTTGTGGCGACAATGGGCAGATAAAGAATGGGAAAGGATGCTTAAAAGTCCAGTGCGCATACCTAGAAACATGAGATTTCATCAAATACAATTATTCATTATTCATAGAGCATAGAGCCTGCGATGATCAATAGGTACTTTCACCACACAGACGCGACATGTCCAAGATGTGCCGAACAAGGGGCTGAGTTGATACACATGCTATGGAGCTGCCCCAGAATATATACATATTGGCACACGATAAGCAGACTACTACATGCATGCACAGGCAGCGACATACCCTTTGAATGGACTGTATACCTATTTCACCACTTTAGGAGGACCCCCCGCCACAAAGGTAACATCTAGGTTTCTGGACTTAGGGATAGTGGTCGCTAAGCGCCTTTTAACTAAATGATGGAAGGTGAAGGACCCACCACACATGCGCGCGTGGTTTTGCTCGCTGTTAGCATGGGCCAAAGCAGAGGGGATTGCCATTTAACGGGAAGAAACACTGGGACTGCGTAAAGAACCCATAGCGGTCCAATGGGAGGGAATCCTCCATGCGCTACAGCAGATGGAGGAGAAGGGTTCAGGGGGGCGATCTGTACAGGAGGAGCACAAACAAACAGAGGGAGACGCGCACACCATCAGGGACAGGTCGTGATCCTCCATGAACACATGTGGACTGATCGATTGCCTACGTAGAAGTAGACGTTCACTAGCAAGGGGGGATAAATGTCAGGTTGCTTAGAACACACTAGGGAGATACGTATGGGAGGGCAGTAGGGGTGGTTCAATGCACATAAACTGGTCACTGTTGTTGTTTTTTTTGTTCTCTATTGTACCATCTGTTTGGAAGCCCACGTAGAATGTACTGGAAGGACTTACGTGGAACATCACTACGGTACTCCCATATGCTTAAGCTGTGAAAACCAGGGGCTATACTTGATCCTCCGCAGAGGGAACTACATGGTATTTACTGTACGCCCAGCAAAAATGCGAAGAAATGTATGTCATACTGCTGATTAATGGTTGTAAGCGATACCAAAGGGGATGATGGACGGAGCGTTTGAGCAAATCAAACACTCACCCCCAGTCAACTGATCTGGGTTTAATCCATCATCATTCTTTAGCTCACTCCACCACCCCAGTTCAGATATGGCCATATGCAAATCAGTCTGACCCTGTGCCTCATGGGAACAGTCCAGCCCGAACTGCCAAGCCATGTCTTCGCTGGACCGGAAACAAATACAAAAACAACAGCATCGTAGGAGTATGCTCTTTCTTTTATAAATGCATTTTATATTCATGTATATGTTCAGGACTATTGCAAAATAGTAGAACTGTACTATTACTTTGTATTCACTGTACTGCTGATCCTATATCTCTGCTACTGTGTAACAGTTGTAGCAGCACATATACTTTACACTAGAACAACAACGGTGCAATAAACTCTTATTGTAAACATGCTCAACTGTTTCTTCCATGTATCTCTCTGAGACCAAATGAGCAAGCACGAGTGACTGGGTGAAAAGTAGTATATTGTTTCCCCGAGTCTGAGTAATCAGGGTTGTTATGTTCCGAGGTTGCCAAAAACTAATCTCACTGATAAAAGGAGATTCTAGTGGCACTGTGAGCTAGCTAATGCAAACAAGTCTAACATATGCGGTGGGGTGCACAGAATCAGTCTACCACCAGACCCACAGTACATGTTATCCAAAAGCGCAGGTCCTGCAGGGGTACTATAGGAACTACACTACAAGGGTGGCTCTGACAAGAGCTGTTGCGTTGGTTGTATGTATATGGCTGCTACACATAAGATCGGATGCAGAGTTATAGGTTACTTAGAAACACCCTGTTGCCGTCATCTGTTGTGCCCCAAATGCAAAAAACATGCTGTGTGTGCTCTGAAATGAAAACGGCATGTAGCCACAGTAGAGTTACAGCCGAAACTGAGTATCGGGACATCAACCAAACCTGTATGCAACATCGCTTATTGAAGCAATTTACAATTTGAGTTACTGCGGGGAAAGCTGTGGTGTGTGTCCACGGGCAGGACCAGCGGTGAATGCTGGATAGAGCAACTCAGTAAACTATCCAGCGCGTTAACGATGGCCTCGAGACCACTTCCTGGAAGCGGCTCAGGGCATGATGTAAAATTTAGTTCGGAAGGGAGGGCGTGAGTTCAACGCAAACGATGTCCCGATTGTTAGTGGGACTTGTAGTGAATTCTATATGTATGCCTGAAAATTAGCGCTGTCTTTATATAAATAATACATTAATACAAAAAGGTGGCAGGTTGATAGTTGAAAAGCGTAGGGGGCTACAGTAAGAGTATATCTGTTAAAAATTAACGATAGATGGCCTCAATTGGTAAAAAATGAACGCTGATGCTAGCCCTATAAAAAAGGTCAAGAGGCGGGATAATCCCTGATTGTTGGATGGTGCAGGGGAGCCATGGACATGGATGTGACTGTTGGCACTCAACAACTAGCCTCTGTTGGTTAAGGAAGAGCACAGGTCCTGGCCCGTTGGTTAGATATCTGAAGGGCATGGAGCGTGATACTGCCCAGGAGGGTACTGCTAGAGTCCCTTGGTATGCGAGACTCATGGTAGTGTTCGGTGTAGATAATAGGTGGAATATGGAGCTAGCGAGAACTACCCGTGGACCTGGTAGGTGACTAGGACAGTGCCAACCATGGTATGTCATCATTCAGCCCATTTTCAGAGGTACCCAGCCTGAATACCCATCTCTGTTTGACCCTCAACAGTCTCTTAGTTAAGTTGGGTGTGGTGGGATGAAAATTCGGTTTGTCTAAAACTGTCCATCTCATGGTATCTGCATGATGATTAATTTCTAAGAAATGTTTGGTGAGCTTGGTAGTTTGTTTTGCATATCTGATGGTACTTTTATGTTCAAGAATCTGGATTCTCACTTTGCGAGTAGTCATGCTCCCGTATCTGAGGCCGCATGGGCAAGTGATCAGGTATACCACTCGTTCACTATTACATTTAGTGTGGTGTCTTAATTCCCAGGGTTGTCCGTGCCAATGTTGATCATCTTGGTTGTAGTAGTCTGTGCGCAGACAGTGCATGACCCACATGGAAAATGGCCTTGGACCAGTGGAAGTCCCCATAGTACATTCTGCCTAGTGGGTGGTACTATAGGTGGTCTAGTATGTACCAAACTCTTTGAGATTCCGACCCCGTTTGAAAGCAAACAGGATTTTTTCAAGGGCTTGGGTAACTTGTTAAGGATGTTCCAGTTCCTGTTGATTAATCTTTTGACTTCATTGGAAGGAGTGAGGTTCTCTGTTTGGAGTGTTGCCAAGCAGAGCATCCCTATTGTTGTTGAGAGCTCGTTTGGCTGATTTTTGTTATAAGTGATGCAGGGTAGAGTCCAGTAGATTACTCTGTAGTTTGGTTGCATGTTCCTTATACTTCTCTATGCTTGAGCAGTTCCGTCTAAGTCTGAGAAACTGCCCAAACAGTAGACATCAGATTGCAGGAGAGCATCCCGGATATATTCCTACAAGTCCATAGTATGCGTGTCTTTCGTTACACTCTAGAGCGCCACTCGCATATAGCAGCTAACATCCAGTCTTCACCATAAGACAGCAGTAACAGCCCACCATTGATGTCGGCACTACTTCTCATCATAACCCTCTATAGCTTACTCAAACACGTGTTTGTCTACATGTCTTTCTATTACTAGATCTTGATACAGGGGTATGTCTGTTGGACATCCGCACATTATGAAGAGTCCCCTTCCCCCCTTGGGCACTCTCCAGCCTGTATCTTTATCATGTCCTGAGTAAGCACAATGCACTTTAAACACACCAACGCCACTCACATACAGCCACCTATACACATTTCTCGCCACTAGATGACAACCAGATCATGCGTCTTCAAAATATTAACTATGCATGACCTCTTGGGACAGACAGATTGTCACAATTTCT
Source organism: Triturus cristatus (assembly GCF_964204655.1). NCBI lineage: Eukaryota > Metazoa > Chordata > Amphibia > Caudata > Salamandridae > Triturus > Triturus cristatus. The sequence continues at coordinate 276,343,483 of NC_140580.1, read as the reverse complement.
TTCTTCTAAAGACCCATGCTATGTTTACCATACTACACAGTCGCTGCTTCATAAGTTGTTATTTGTTATGCTTGTCTTTTTAAACTTGGGGCATCTCTGCTTCTTTTTAACACCACAACCTCTACTTATAAGGTTGGATGGGTGTGTAAACCTGAGGCGATTAGCCAGGGTCAGATGCGGCATGGAACCGGATGTTTGCAGGTGAGTGACGCCACTCGTAGGAAAGGGCATAATATATCTACAGTCATCATACATCCTTTGTGATATAATAGACTTGTGACTATTGCATGAACAACTGTTGTTGATGTTTATTGTTGTAACGTTGATATGTCTAATGTGGGACAACTGCACAGCACTTTTCTATACTGACTTATACGTGTGGTCTGTTTTTATGTCCTATTGGTGAATCCGTTGAACTGCTTGGATCACTGGTTTAGTATTTTCCACCTAACACGTCGACGAGCTGTTAATTTTTTAATTTCTACTTTGTGTATCAGCCACACACAGGAATAGCTTTAATAGAGATCCTGATGAAAGCCACAACACTGTCTAGGTCTTAGGCTGAAACATGTTGATCACTATTCAGTGCGACTGCATCTAATGTCTGCAGCCACGCTGCACGCTATTTGTTTTTCACCCTAGCATAGGGTAGCAAGACTAAATTGCATCAGGCTAATCTTGTACCTAGTTTTAATCAGCAATTCATCAGCACTGCAAGTCTCCCATCACACCCACTGCTCTCATTGGGTTTTAGGAATCCCCCTCATATTTGAAAATATCCCTGAGCTCCTCCTTCACAGCGAGGGGGTCGCTGCCCGCATCATGACCAGGCTTCATGATACGAGGAGGATTCCCCATGATGAAGCATGACACCTCCAGTGTGTGAGGGAAACCGTCCTTAAAAGGGAAACCCCCACTAGCCTAGTTGTTCCCACTCCTTGACTTTCACTTAGTTACGTCGGATCCGAGGGCCTTGTGTGTGTTTTTGAGTCTTCAATTGGGGAGTGTCCCCTCACTGGTCCATTAAAACTCCTCAGCCCCCCCTGGCGTGTATTTATATGAAACAGTGTTATTAAAATGTTGCCTGGCTTTGTCAATTTGTGGACAGAATTGATTTGACTACTTCCATTTCAGTCATTGGTACCCCATAACAGTGTGAGGGAAAAGCAACATCAGTTCTTCAAAGGTTTCTTTTATTAGGATTTCCAGCCCTACCCCAGTCAATGTGACTAGGTCATTGACACCACAATGCACAATAATGAGGTGAGGAGCTTGGGAAGCCACAATGGATTAAACCAAAGTCAGCAACTGATGAAACTTTAACCCTCTCTGGACAAACCAAGTAATCTGCAAACGCAAGTCTCTGTCAAGATCTCTCTTTTTCGCTACATCTTAAGCCCGATAGATGTGGCTGTGGCCAAAAATCCACACTCTAAGCATTTTGAAGTGAAGGAACAATAGCAGTGAGGAGAAGGCTGGAGCTAAATGATGAGGTAGATTTCCAAAGTAAAAGCAGTTAAAACTGAGTTTTTTTTTTCACTATCTATTTATATATTTCATTGGATGCTTTCAGCATGGAAGTGAATAACGTTAGGTAGTACGTTGGATGGCTCAGAAAGAAGTCTTATTATTGGCTGTTGTTTAAAAAAGAAATGTAATACAGACATGGAAATGCTTTTGAATCTGTGGAGTAACCCACACCTGCTGTATCTTATTTGAAAGCAGAATGCTCCTTCTAGAATGTGCTGTGAACGTTTGACATACTGGTTCAACTGGATTACTAACTACACTGAGCTAAGACTGTATTGGGGAAAGGGTATTAAAGAGGCAGATATTTTGGGGAAAAAGTTGGGCAGTGATGACACAATGTAAGTAATGGGAAGTGTTAATTTCCAACTCAGGACTATGTAATAAACTGTTGCGTAGTATTTAAATTTCAGAAAAATGAAGCTAGATATCGGTTGTACTCCTGTTTTTTTTCACTAATGTTCTGTGATTATTTCAAAAACATTGTGAAAACGCAGCGACAGGAACCTTGTTTTGAACCTCGTTTTGAAAGAGAGGAAAACGGTTAACAGATGCTAACCATTTACAAGTGGAGATGCAGTAGTCGAAAATGAGAGACATGATTTCATTTGCTGCCTTTCTCATGATGATAGTGTGGAAAGTTGAAGAGGTTGCCATTTTAAACTTGCTTTGTATGAGAGTGGTGTACCATTCTTGTGCTTAGTTTTTACAAATCTTAACAGTGTCAAAACCATGCAGAAAGAGCTAAAACAACAATATCATTTACAAACTGTATTCAGTGGTATGTATATAATTTTTATTTTAAACATGTACATTAGAAATGAAGATGTATGTGGGAGTTTGATTAAAAGGAGTATCACAGTGATGAGACAAAATATATGAGATGAACTGTTCAAGAGGTTAGAGGTGAATGTTTTGGGAAGTAAGAGAAAAATGAATTAGTGCCTGTTTATTACATTGTGTATTTTATTGAAAAAAAAACAGTATAGTTATGTGGAAAGTTGCAATGAGGAACTAAGAATGTTTTAAATGTCTAAACAGCATGTGCAGAACAAATACATCTGTCATCTACATTCTTGGAGTTGTAATACTTTTAGTAACATTATTAAACAGGACTAGTGTAGTGAGAAATAAAATATGAGAACATGTTGTCTGCATGTATATGAATTAGAAAGAGGTAATACTTGTTATGAATATATTGGAAAGTATTTGTCAATGTGTTTTTTAACTTATATGACCACTTTGTAGAGGCTTAGACGGTGAGATATAGTTTTTGTGCTTGCACATAGCAATATACACGGTGGGACTTTTGAGTTTGCTTAAAGATGCAAAAGAGGTATATATTTTGAGAAAGATGTCTTGAAGGTGTACATCTATTAAGAAATCGCATATATGTTTACATAGTGATCTATGTTCAGTAAGGCTGATGAGAATTTCATGTATATGGTGAGGGTAGTGTTTTTATTTAAACATGGTTTGTTTAAAATTGAGAAGGATTAATAGTGCAGAATGCCTCGAGAGTTCTTGTGCTAGCCTCATTTCGAGCATAACTTTTGTTTGAGGTATTGAGATATGCTGCATATTTGTTTTAGAAGAGGAGGAAGTATTTGAGAAATGTTGTAGGTATGCCATTCACAAAAGGTACCAAAGCAATGTGTGTTTCTAGAGGGTCATGTATGCAATTATACATCAAGTGTAATACATAGTTTTCACTCACACATAGCTCAGAAGAAAAGCATGTATACAGTAAAACAGGTAGTTTGATACTGGCAGGAGATAACCAGTGACACAGAAATATAGTGATAAGTGTTATGTATCTAACAGGAATAAAGGTACTTTCTCAGTCAGTCAGGCAGCACTCAGGCACTCTTGGAATCACCCAGCTACTACTCAGGCAGTCATCAAATCAGTGATTCACTATCAGTTATTCAATTATCCAGAAACTATACATGTACTCTTGTAATCTGGCAGGCAGAAATTATGTAATTATTGCAGTATTCAGGCTCTACAAATGCATTCATCTAATCACCTAGGTACTATCTATTGACTTATGTAGTTAACGTCCTGGTATGGGTGTGTCAATAGATTTGAGAAAGATAGTGTGAAATTTGGAGTGGGTGTATAAATGGTTACATGGGGGTGTGAGTGGCTGTGTCAGGGATTCTGTGGATGATTTAATCAGTGATGTCATTTGAGATGTCATCAGTGATGTCACTGACCATGTCAAGAGTGATGTAATATGTTAGGTCATAAGCAGTGCATTGCGGAGGGGGTGAATCATAGCTATGGTCAGCTAACTAACTGCTGAATTTCTCTGGTTCTGTACGAGTGAAATGTCAGCCTAACTATAACGTCCCTGTAACCTTTAATTTTTCAGTGAATGCATATATTTATATACATTAAGTGCTATTTTGTGCCTAGTTTGTGCATGGAAAGTTTCAGGGTGATCCGTCAAGTGGGGATCAAGGAAAAAGAGGGAGTCCCAAAATGCAAAAATAGATTTCTTTAAGAAGAGCTACCGCAAATACTGCTGAATAGAATTACACCAATTTTGGCAGGATTCTAGATCGTGGTCTGCAGATTGTGCTTTTTGTGATATGGTATGAATTCATTCAGTAGTTTTTGAGAAATTAAAGTTAAAAAATATTTGTATATCTGGACTGTTGAATTCAATCCAATTTTTGAAAAAATAGAGGATTCTGATTGGCCCAGGGAGCTTTTTTAACCCTTGAGTCATCTCACTCCTCAGGAGTCTGACACTCTGATTGGCTGCCAGCAACATGAAAACAATGTTTATGGCTGCCATTACAGGACTCAGGGACTTAGTCCCTGGTCCTCAACTTAAAAAGTAATTATATAGGGGCAGGGTAGAGATATCCTGCCCCTCTGAACACGATGGGGGCGACCCCCTATCCAAAATAAAACAAGAAAATGGCAACTTTTGCAACAATCCCGCTGGACACTTGCAGGATCGTGGCAAAAAAAAAATGGCAGCCTAGGGCTGCATTGTTTAGTTAGTGGGGGAGAGAGCACATGCCCCCAAGTGCATTTCGGCCTGGGGGATAGGGATTTATTAATGTGTGGATGGGGTGTGGTCTCCCTCTCTGAGCAGTATTTGGCACTGGAGCCCAACTCCTAGCACACAATTTATAAATATGTAAAGGGAGGTGTGCGGACCCCTTCCCTAGCCATATTAAGCCCTGGGGGCTCCATCCCCCAGAGCCTGGTTTACTAAATATAGAAAGGGGGTGCAGGCCCTCATCCCCCAGCCTTATTCCGCCTGGGGGACCACATCCCCCAGGACAGTCACTTTTTGAAAAAGGGAAGGGGGGCTGCACACCCCCCATTAGCTCTTACTGGCCCCAGGGATCCCATCCCTTAGGGCAGACTCACTTGATGTGTCCCGGGGAGCAACTTGTGTTTATCACGCCTGGCAGGAGCATTTTTTAAACTCCCACCAAACAGGAGCAAACACAGTGTGTGCTCCCAGTGAGAGTGAGAGCTTTAAAAATGCTCCTGCCAGCTGGAAGCAGACTTGATGCAGGCAGGGAAACAGATCAATAGATTGCTCCCACCCGGAGGGCACAGCATTAATAGCTGCTCCCTATGGGTGTTAGCAAAGTCGGCTCCTGCAGCATGAGGGGAGCCAGATGGGCCACGGGGGCCCTGGGGTTTCCCCAGCGGCCTCCAATATGTGTCTGGTGGGTGCCCTGGGTGGGCAGCAGGGTACCAACCTTCCTGAAATTAGGCCTCCAGTATAAAATAAGCTTGGGGAGGGCCCTTCCATTTAAATTAGACATGTTCCTGGGGATGGGGTCCCCAGGACCTAATGACAACAGGTTACAGGAACGTTATAGTTGGGCTGACATTTCACTTGTACAAAACCTGTGAAATTTAGCCATTCTAGTTAGCTGAGCTAACTGTAACTCACGCCCTCGCAATGCACTGCTGATGACGTCGCATATTATATCACTGATATCACTGATGACATCTCAAATGACATCACTGATGACATCCTCCAGTGAATGAGTGTTTCTAAAAGTTTATTATTGTGACATATATATATATATTTTTTTTTTCACTGAAAAAACCACAGGTTTCAGGGACGTTATAGTTAGTTGAACATTTTACTCGTACAAAACCAGAGAAATTCAGCCGTTATAGTTAGCTAACTATAACTCGAGCCCCCGCAATGCACTGCTGATGACGTCACATATTACATCATTCATGACATGGTCAGTGACATCACTGATGACATCTCAAATGACATCACTGATGACATCATCCAGTGACTGTGTGTATCTGTAAAGTTTAAATATGTTATGTATATATATATAGGCCAAGGTTTATTGAAGAATGAGTGGGTGCATAAGTGTCTGGATGGATGTTTTAGTATGTGGTGACTGACTCTATAAGTGAGTGATTAAATGTGTCTTACTGAATGCATTGGTTAGTGACTGATACAGACATTCACACAGTTTAGTTTGTCAGTTGGTGTGTAAGCGGTTGCATGGGTTGGTGAGTAGCTAAATGAGTGTCTATATGGCTTACTGATTGGTTGTCTGAGTATCTGTATGGGTGCCTAAGTGTCTGTGTGGGTGGTGGGGGGTGTGACTCTGTGCATAGATGTGTTAGTGATTGATTCTCTGGGTGTATGGGTTCAAGAGTGCATGTGTAAATAGCTGTATGGGTGGGTGAGTGTGTGTATGGATGTGTGGGTGAGTGAATGGATGTCTCAGTGGTACATGTGTGAGTATCTACATATGTGAAAGGCAGTATATGTGAGTGTCGGAGTATATAAATGACTATACATGAGAGTCAGTGATTGTGAGAGTGGTTGTATGGAAGAGATTAAGTATGCGTTAGTATCTGTATGAATAAGTGAGGTGGTGTGTGTATAACTGTATACTGAGTAAATGGAAGTGTGATTGATTCTTTACATGACAGACTAGGTGTGTGAGTAACTCTGGATGAGTGTGTGAGTATCTGTATAGGTGTATGAGTGCATATGATAGTGTTGTATTGATGAGTGAATGCATGTATGAGTGACTGTATGGGTGAATGAGTGGATGTGTGTGTAGACCTAGGAATCAGTGGGTGCGTATGTAGTAACTGGTATTGGTGTGTCTATGGTTTTGAAAATGGTAATCTTTATTTTAGAGTGGGTGTATCAAAGGTTATATTAGGGTGTGAGGAGGTGCATCAGAATATCACGTGGATGATGTCATCAGTGATGTTATTTGAGATGTCATCAGTGATGTCACTGACCATGTCATGAATTATGTGGTATGTGACATCATCAGCAGTGCATTGCGGGGGCGCGAGTTATAGTTAGCTGAACTAACTATAACGTTCAAATTTCTCTTGTTTTGTATGAGTGAAATGTCCAACTAACTATAACGTCCCTCAAACCTAATGTTTCTAAATGCTAATTTCTAACTATAACGTGCCTGAAACCTGTGTTTTTTTCAGTGAATTTCAAAGGTTTTTTAAATGCTAATTTCTAACTATAATGCCCCTCAAACCTATGATTTTTTCAGTGAATTTCGAAGGTTTTTTAAATGTAAATTTCTAACTATGGCTACAGAGGTAGGACATGTGAAGAAAGAGGAACAAACGCACAGAAAGAAGCAAGAGAAACGCAGAAGGAGACAACAGAAGTCCTGAAAGATGAAGAAAAGTACAGGAAGAAGCAAGACATGTGCAGAAAGAACCAACAGAGAAGCAGAAAGAGGCCTTGTTGCAAAGTCATCCTGTGCCTCCACCTTTTTGCTGACGGGTACTGGTGGTAACTGACTCTGACTAACCAGGCCTAGAGCCAGTGCTATGCTAAGACACACTTAGAATACAGTGAAAACACCAACATAAACTAGGGAACTCTATGCATTGGGGTACCCCTGTGATTGGCATGACCACCTCTGTAAGGCCCTTGTACATAATAGGGAAGGGGGATTAAAATTACCTCTAAGTCAGTGGGGCAGAAAGATGCTTTTTTAAGTAGCAGTCATGTTTGCAGAGTGGTGGAGAAAGGGTGCTGGGCCGCCAACCAGCGCTCAGGAATTCCGCTGCATAGAGCTTACAGGAGGTACCGGTAGGGCAGCTTGGCCCGCAAAGTCCCCCAAGAGTAAATTGGACTTCATCCCCCATCCCATAATCTGCCAGGAGGAGCGTTTGCAGAGTGGTGGAGAAAGGGGGGCATGTCCTCCAGAGACGTTTTAGCAATCCTACGGTGTGGGACTTACTACAGGTAACAAGAGGGGTAGTGTGCCCCCAATGATAACCTTGGGGGCCAACTACCCCACCTATTACCTCCAGTAACTCCCAAACAGCAGGATTGCTAAGTTCTCATAACAGGCCACGCCCCTTTGTCCACCACTCTGTAAACGCGCTCCCTGGCACGCTCTTGGATGGGGATTGAAGTCCCCTTCGCTCTCGGGGGTCCTTTAGGGACAAACTAGCCTACCTCTTACCTCCAGTAAGCCCCACACAGTGGGATTGCTGAGAGGTGGACACAGGCCACGCCCCCTTTCTCCACCACTGTGCAAATGAACCCCCGCTGGCGGACGCCTGTGCGCATCACAATGGGACAGAACGACTTCCTCGCTGCATCAGCCACAGAGAACATTCCTTGGCTGAGGCAAGGAAACCTCCTCGCACTGGGAGCGAGGGGGGCCCAGGGTGGGCTGCGCAGGTGCCTTGGGCCAGCTGAAGAAGGCGCCCTCTGGCGGAAAATGGAAAGAAGGCGCCCTTCACCCACCTTTTTAAGCTGGTGGGCTGGAGACATGCCCCTGTGCAGGTGCTGCCTGCTGGGGGTGCTGTTGATCTTATCTCTCTGCCTGAAAGGGTTGCCCCAGCAGCCCCCCGATGCAGACTTCGGTCCCAATACCTTTCAGGGAGCAGAGGTCGAACCATGCGGGCGTATAACCAATTGCGCAGTCATGTTCATGAGGAAATTCAGGATGGAGCTGTTCAACCTAGCAAGCAAAAGTGAGCCTTACCCGGGTCTGTCCTCACTGAGAAAGGTGTCCCCGGCAGATGTAACTTCTGCTGGAGAGGTCCTTGCTTCAAAGGCAGAGACTGGAAGGGGCAATGTGACTTGTGAAACTACGGCGTGTCTGGGGATGGAGGAAGAGCCTCGCCTACGAGGAGAGAGTCAAGTCTCTCAGGAGCAGCACCAAGCACCGTCCAGAAGATACAGCAGGACACCCGCCCTCCTCACAACAGAATGCTCTAATAAACTAATGCGAACACTGATTACACATGCAGATAGAAAACTGACGAAAGCAGTCACAAGGATTAAAGAACTTGAAGATGCCCTGGAAACCATGCAGGACAGAGATGTGAAAAACACATTACAAAAAATTGAAAAGAAGCTGGAAAAACAGGAAGAGGAAGTTGAACAAAAGAAAGCTAAAAAGTTCAACAGACACAAAAGAGATTATGATGCAGGTCGTATATTCAAATTTGCCCGCAAATTCAACTATCTATACGCTAAGCAAACTGCGGCCATTAACATTAGGGACATAAGATCAGCGGCTTCAAGTGCGGAGAGCTCTGAAGTGAATTCGGGGGACGAGGAGCCCACCACATCCCTCCCCAACTGAATTTTTCAGGGGAAATGAGGCTCTTCCAGATGACAGCAAGACAGAAAGGAAGAGTAAAAGTGATCACAACCCAGGAAAACCCCACAAAACAAGAAGAGCAAAGGGGAGGTACAAAAAAAGGAAGAGGAATACAAAATAAAAAGTGCTAATAAGAGCAGGAGCACAAGACAATAATGTAATCATCAATCTCTCCCAAAAATAATTGATGATAACCATAGGAGCCTTTTAAATAAGGGACACAGTTTTTGTCCAATTGCTGGCTTTGACTTTGTATATACACGGATAGACTTCTACAAATTCACAAGGAATGTGAAACTTAAGAAATACTACTCTATGACGAGCAAGGAATGAGAAAATCACACCAGCAAACCCAAGGCAAAACCTTCCAGTATCACAATGAGCGATTTAAGTACACTACAATCAGGATCAGGATTAGAAGGTTTACCTATTGAATTGCTATCAGAGAAAGATTTCTGTGAATACCTGGAAATTCCAACAGACATGACATCCAGGAGTTGATGTAAGCCAAAGTCCCAATTCTGCTCCCAGTTACTCATTGGCAATAAAATTGATCTGTTTTATGAGATTGTAACAGATGAACTAAAAGACATGGTGTCAACAGAGACTACTAGACTGCATAAGAGAAAGGTAAAAGCTAAAAAAATGTAACCAAAAAGGAATGGGAAGCTTTAAGGGATCTTCAAAATGATAAAAACATCATCATAAAACCCAGCGACAAAGGGGGAAAATTGTAATCATGAGTATACATCAATATCTAGCAGAAGCTAATAGACAATTTAGCAACAGAAAACATTACCAAAAACTCCCTGGCAATCCAATACAAGATCACATGGTCCAGTTCTCCCAAAAACTAAAAGGCTGGCAGGAAGAAGGAGTGATAGACATAGATGAATACAACTATCTGAACACGTTGCATCCGATAACTGCAACAATCTACTTTCTACAGAAGGAGCATAAGGACACAAACAACCCACCGGGTTGACCTGCTGGAAAACACCTCAAGGTTTATAGACATATTCCTCTCTCCATATGTTAAAGACTTACCATCTTACCTACGTGACTCACAAAATTTTCTCAACAGAATCAATGATCTCCCACGGAAACCGAATTATCTGATGGCTACTGTGGACGTGGTCTCATTGTATGCCTCGATTCAACATCAGGATGGTATGGAAGCCTGTAGATATTTCCTAAAAACTTATTAAGTCTCACTTTTGAAACATGATATCCAATTGGAACGTCGATGTTCGCTCACCTGGTGGAGTCGGGTAGTCAAAAAGTAGTTAAATGTTTGGGTGCCTGATAGGTTAACCCTCCTGGGCTTGAGGATGTAGACAATACTGGTCAAGCGATATCTCCCGTAGGAGTAACGTCTCCAATCGGCACTCCTTTGGGGTGAATTTCAGAAAATGTAGAAAAACGCTGTAATTGACTGTTTCATTGTATATTCTTTTCTTTTCAATTTCAGTTCCATACTATTGCAGTCATAGTATATGTATATCGAATATTTAATGTGTTTAACGTATTTCTGCCCAATGCAGTTCGGGCTTGCTCTTCATCAGGGGACTTGCGTTCTGAAAGTATTAATGATGGAACAAAACAACATTGGTACAGGCAAAATTATGGTCTCTAAGTCATAAAATAAACACCAATCTTATACTCAGTAATGAGTTGATATCCTAGTTATAAAAGGTGAATTAATTAGAAAAAAAGGAGATTGGGTTAAGTCGATACGAGAGCAAAGGTTCGAAAGGAGCGAAAGTAGCAGACGTTTGATACTGATGGTCACCGGTGGAAAAATTCATGTGAAAAAGCGTGTGTTTCTTAACATTCAAAAATGTATCTGTTTTTAAATTCAAATAAGCGCACGTGATTGAAGTGTTTAAATATACATGCTCGCAGTTCTGTGAAAAGGGGTGAAGAGTGATAGCTGGTTCCCAAGTTTTAGTTAAATGTGTTATAAGTGCATTTTAATGCATTAACTGTGTAGTCATGCGACGAATTGAATAATATAACAAGTCAAACCTTTGGTAAAAACGGAGTGACCCGCTTCAGGGGAAAACTACACGTAATGGCAATTTTTAACAGTGTTTAACCTGTCAATAGAACAAAAAGTCAGTGCTCGTGATTAGCGGAATGTGCAGCTAAAGTGAAGAATTCAAAGTAACCTTAAAGCAACTCACCATTTCATACAAATGGGTGTAAAACGTAGCGTCCGTATTCGTGTGTGTGAGCGGTTAGTGGGCAATGTTGTACTTTCAAAAGGGTTCCGATCACGTGATTGTAACGATAGAAGATAGAATATGAGCATGCAAAAAATTACCGAAAAGAAAAAAGATTAGGTAAACGCTGTGTGGGCTTCATGTGACTAAGTGTAGAGCCAAGTGAAGATCTTTTAAAAGATCCGGGAAGAAAATGAAGAATGTTTAGTTTATGGATAAGTATAAAAGGAAGAAAATACGTGGGAATGTGAGCTAGATAATAAGCGTGGCATTGGTTAATACCATAGTAGTTCAGTGTGAAACACACACAGTTCTCTACTAAGGTACAGCTGAAAATGGTGACATCATATAATAGAATGTGGCTTATCGTCATAAGAAACAGTTCAGTTCTAAACTTTCATTCAATCCTTTTGGCTGTAACGTATTAAGGTGATTAATCCAAAATGTTTCTCTTCTCAAAAGATGTGTATTGTCTCTTCCAGGAAGAATTGGCACGTTCTCTAGTATACAGAAACAAAGTTGACTGGGATTGTCATTATGCTGACTAAAATGCGTAGCCACGGTTGATTTAGTGTTTTTCAATCTTATGTTGCTTTTATGTTCAATAACTTGTGTCTTAATTTTCCTTAGAGTTTTGCCAACATAAGCTTGTCCTCAAGGGCATTTCAGCATATATTTAAGATTACTTCTCTCACATGTTCCTGTTACTCTTAATTTAATGGGAGTGCCACTTGTAGGATGCAAAATTTCATTACCCTTAATAATGGCGTTACAATTGCCACAATTATGGCATGGTAGGGTAGGGTACCTCGATACTTCACATTGGTTTTGTCTTCCTTTGGTTGTAACAACTCCTTGAAATTTCATGTACGTGCATATTCGAAGAAATATCCCATACAACCGATCAACGAGCAGATACATTCCTTTCCACTGAGGAAGACACTCAGCGCATTCACTCTCTCATTGAGGAAACTGAAAGTAGAAGCACTGGCACAGGATCAACTTAGTCCAATATTAAACAATCAATCACGGCATTTGTAAAGCGCGCTACTCACCCGGGAGGGTCTCAAGGCGCTGGGGGAGGGGGGTAAGTTACTGCTCGAACAGCCAGGTCTTGAGCTGCTTCCTGAAGGAGAGATGGTCTTGGGTTCACCGAAGGTGGGTGTGGAGGGAGTTCCAAGTCTTGGCTGCCAGGTAGGAGAAGGATCTTCCTCCGGCGGTGGCTCTGCGGATGCGTGGTACGGTGGCGAGGGCGTGGCTGGTCGATCGTAGCTGGCGGGTGGGCGTGTAGAAGGTCATGCGGTCGTTGAGGTACTTGGGGCCCAGGTCGTGGAGAGCCTTGTGTGCGTGGGTGAGGAGTCTGAACGTGATTCTCTTGCTGACGGGGAGCCAGTGCAGGTCTCTCAGGTGTCTGGTGATGTGGCTGTGTCGGGGGATGTCCAGGATGAGTCGTGCGGAGGCGTTCCGGATGCGTTGGAGTGTTTTTTGAAGTTTGGCTGTGGTTCCGGCATAGAGGGTGTTCCCGTAGTCCAGTCGGCTGGTGACGAGTGCCTGGGTAACGGTCTTCCTGGTTTCAGTGGGGATCCATCTGAAGATCTTGCGGAGCATACGCAGGGTGTTGAAGCATGAAGATGAGACGGCGTTGACTTGTCTGGTCATCGACAGGGAGGAGTCCAGGATGAAGCCCAGGTTGCGTGCGTGGTCCGTTGGCTTGGGAGCGGTGCCCAGGGCCGGGGGCCACCAGGAGTCGTCCCAGGCGGAGGGTGATGATCCCAGGATGAGGACTTCCGTCTTGTCTGAGTTCAGTTTAAGGCGGCTGTTCTTCATCCAGTCGGCGACGTCTTTCATCCCTTCGTGTAGGCTGGTTCTGGCGGTGGTGGGGTCGTTGGTGAGGGAGAGGATCAGCTGGGTGTCGTCGGCGTAGGAGATGATGTTAAAGTTGTGTTGGCGTGCGATGGCTGCGAGGGGGCTCATGTAGACGTTGAAGAGGGTTGGGCTGAGTGAAGATCCTTGTGGTACGCCGCAGATGACTTCGGTGGCCTCGGATCTGAACGGGGGAGGCGGACTCTCTGGGTTCTTCCGGCAAGGAACGAGATGATCCACTCCAGTGCTTTCTCCCGGATTCCGATGTTGCTGAGGCGTTTCACTAGGGTGCGGTGGCAGACAGTGTCGAACGCCGCAGAGAGGTACAGGAGGATGAGGGCCGCTGTTTCCCCGTTGTCGATCAGGGTTCTGATGTCGTCGGTGGCTGCGATTAGGGCGGTCTCGGCGCTGTGGTTCGCCCGAAATCCGGACTGCGAGGGGTCGAGGGATCCGTACGTCTCGAGGAAGGCGGCGAGCTGTCTGTTGACGGTCTTCTCGATGACTTTGGCCGGAAAAGGAAGGAGCGAGATGGGACGGTAGTTCTTGAGGTCGGTGGGGTCCGCCGTTGGTTTCTTCAGGAGGGCGGTAAGCTCGGCGTGCTTCCAGCTCTCCGGGAAGGTGGCGGTGTGGAAGGAGGAGTTGATGATGTCCCGGAGATGGGGTGCGATGACGGAGTTGGCCTTGTTGAAGACGTGGTGGGGGCAGGGGTCGGTTGGTGATCCGGAGTGGATGGAGTTCATCGTGCGGGTGGTGTCTTCGGTGCTGATCGGGGTCCAGTTGCAGAGGGTGGCGGTGGCGGGCGTTGGATCGGTGGTAGGGTGCGTGGTCTGTGCCTCGAAGCTGTTGTGTATGTCGGCGATCTTGCAGTGGAAGAACGAGGCGAGTGAGTCGCAGAGGTCTTGCGAGGGAGTGATGTCGTTGTTTCCGGCGCTGGGGTTGGAGAACTCTTTGACGATGCTGAAGAGTTCCTTGCTGTCGTGGGTGTTGTTGTCCAGTCGTTCTTTGAGTGCCGACTTCTTGGTGGCGCGGATCAGCTGATGGTGTTTGCGGGTGGCGTGCTTGAGGGCGGTCCTGTTGTGTGTGGTCTGGTCGAGCTGCCATGCTTTCTCAAGGGTGCGGCAGTTCTTCTTGGATTCCTTGAGTTCATCGGTGAACCAGGGGGTTTTCTTGCTGCCGGGTCTGCTGGGAGGGTTCTTTAGTGGTGCAAGGTCATCGGCGCAGGTGGTCAGCCACTTGGTGAGGTTGCTGGCTGCTTCGTTGGGGTCCGTGCTGGTGGGGGTGTTCTGGCTGAGGGAGGCGGTGAGCTGCTCGGCGGTGATCTTGCTCCAGCTCCGGCGGGGAACCTGTTGCGGGTGGTGGTGGGTCGTAGTTCTTCTGAAGCTGAAGTGGACGCAGCTGTGGTCGGTCCAGTGGAGTCCGGTGGAGTGGCTGAAGGAGATGTGCTTGCTGGATGAGAAGACGGGGTCAAGCGTGTGGCGGGCGTAGTGGGTGGGGGTGTTCACCAGTTGCTTGAGTCCGAGGTTGGCGAGGTTGTCCAGCAGGGCGGTGGTGTTTCTGTCATTGTTGTTCTCCAGGTGGAAGTTGAGGTCTCCTAGGAGGATGTAGTCGGCGGAGGGAAGGGCGTGCGGGCCGATGAAGTCTGCGATGTCTTCGCTGAATTGTGTGCGTCGTCCCGGGGGTCTGTAGATGAGGGTGCCTCGGAGGGTGGTCTTGGGGTCGGTGTGTATCTGGAAGTGGAGGTGTTCGGTGGCGGTGAAGGTTTCGTCGGAGTTAGTCGAGATGCGGATGGTGTTCTTGTGTACGATGGCGATGCCTCCTCCCGTCTGGTTGACGCGGTCCTTCCGGGTGATCTTGTATCCGTCCAGGATGGCTATGGCGATGTCGGGCGCTGAGGAGGCGTTCATCCAGGTTTCGGTGAGGAAGGCGATGTCCGGTGCTGTCGCGTCGAGCAGGTCCCAGAGTTCCACGGCGTGCCTGTGGAGGGAGCGGGTGTTGAGCACGATGCACTTCAGGTGGTTGCTGCTGGTGCTCAACTTGGCGGGGTTGGTGCAGGTCCGGAGGCAGGTGAATCGGCAAGCTTGGCAGGCGAAGGGTCCGTGGGTGCGTTTCGGGGTGGCTCGGTAGCAGGCAGGGTTCCGGCCGGCATTGGGTGCGTTGAGGGTGGCGGCGTCGTAGGTCCGTCGGGTAGTCTTGCGTCAGCGGGGGCCAGGGGTCCTGGCGCTGGGCGCGGTCCAGGTGCAGACGGGCTTGCCTTTGGCATTCCTTTGGCATGCCTTTGGCGCACAATCGGCGCGCCCGGTGCGCGTGACCGCTGCGCATCCGTGCGGTCGCCATTTATGGCTAAGTAGGAGGGAGGAGCAGCTGGGAGGCGGGAGCGGGGATGACGTGGGAAAAGGGGGCATGGCCGCGAGGACGGCAGTGGCAGGAAGCGGAGAGCGGGGCAGGCGGCAGAGCGGGAACAAGTACAGAATAAACAATATTATACACAATGAAGCACAAAGTACAACAGTTGAACGCAGAAACAGTCGAAATAGCTGAGGGACAGAACGGCAGGCAGACGGCAGAACCAGGCTGTGAGCAGCAGCTATGGCACACGAGGGGAAACACACACAGCTGGGGGCCATGCGATGCAGGGGTGTCCTGAGAACAACTAATTTATATGTCAAAACGCATAGGGAATGTGATGGTTTCCCATCCTGGTCGGGCGAGACGCATCCCTCCAACATGACGGCCGCTGGACTCCAGGCAGGAAGTGGGATGAGTGGTCTAGACGCTCAATCTGGAGCTTCTGGAACGGAAGTGGCAAGTCCCGAAGAGGGACTAAAAAAGCTGGTTTACTGAGGAATGGGGTCGCCAACGAGGAAGCGGAGGAGGGAGAGGCGAACGAGACGGAGTTGGAACGCGAGAAGGAAAGCCCAGAGGTCCAGGGTACAAAGGCGGAGGCAGCAGCACGACGGGAAGACCAGCTTCGAAAAACAACGAGGATAACTGCTCTGGGAGCAGCGCCTTTTAGTCCAGTACTCCAGCAGGGGAAGCGGAGGCTGCGATTCCCCTCCCCACAGTCCAGGAGGGTCGTGGGTTCAGTCAAGTGCCGGGGTCTCTTTCATTACGGGGTTGGTGGGCGGGAATAAGAGGCACAAACCACTAGGACACCTAAAACCCTTCCCTCTCATAGGCACCTCACCATTAAGAACTGGTGGCGGCAGCACTAACCCCTCAATCTGTGTAACCCCTTTGAAGAGAGACCCGACAATTGCTTTGTTCTTTTTGTGGTCTTCCTGTTCCCCATTCAAGGAGACGGGCACCCTCACAAAGCTGACCAGACGTGGACCACCCCAGCCATCAGGAGGACCTCCCATTTTTTTGGGATCAGGGACATAAGGAAGCATCCCGCATTTATTTGTTTTGGATTCTACACCCTTCTCAACCCCCCCCCAGGAACCTAGGGAGGTTGGATATACAAGGGGACGCGTATTAGTGTCTGGGGAGAACCCCTCATTGTACAAAAAAACTATCCACGTGAACGGTAGGCCGGTAGTAGCCTTGATAGACACAGGGTGCCATCATACCGTTGTTAGTAAGGACCTTATCCCTGAGTCCCAGATCCTGAGAAACGATATTGTCCAAGTTACCTGTGTACACGGAGAGAAGAAGATGTACCCATTAGCAGAAGTCCTACTTGAAATAGACGGGGATCCCCAGCTAAGGAAGGTGGGGGCGGTATCCTGTCTGCCAGAGTCAGTGCTTTTGAGAACCGACCTCCCAAAGTTTCCAGAATATCTCTCCGCCCTCGTGTCTCAACCCTCTGTTGTGGGGTGGTTAAACCAGGCCCCGTTCTCTCAGGAAAACATAGACAGCCCAAAACCCTAAAGACACGCAAAATGAAAAGAGAGGAGCGGATTGCATATTCGAGAACCCATTATACTCTGACGAATTCTCTCTTTTTTTCCACAGAAACACCCCAGTACCCTGGGCAAAACTTCCGGGCCGCCCGGCGAGATGATGGCACATTGAAAAACGCATGGGAACAAACCCAAGAGGACCACCCTGAAAAGGTAGGCCCATTGTTTTGTATAAAAAGGGGGTTGTTGCATCGCATAACCAGAGAAACAGGGCACAAGAAGGAAGCTACTGGTTCCAAAACCATTTAGAGAACAGGTGTTGGACCTTGCGCACAGTCGAACAGGGGGGGACACTATGGGAAGGAACACACATTACACTACCTGTTAGAAAAGTTTTATTGGCCTGGAGTCTATCAGGAGGTAGCCAGATATTGTGCTCGTGCCAAAGATGTCAGCTAATTAACAAGCCCGTTCTTCCCAAGGCCCCCTTGCATCCACTCCCGATCATTGATGTACCTTTTCAAAGAGTAGGGATGGACCTAGTGGGACCCCTCCTACCCTCCTCTCGAAGTCACCAGTACTTACTCGTACATGTTGACTATGCAACATGGTATCCTGAAGCAGTACCCCTGACCAGCCCAATCACTATGGCTGTGATCCTGGCAATGGTCTCCTTCTTTTATCAGGTGGGCTTCCCCCGCGAATTTACGTACCGACCACGGAACCCCATTTGTCTCCCGCCTAATGAAACAGATATGTGAGCTATTAGGTATTAAAAAAATACGAACCCTGATGTATCACCCCCAAACAGACGGTTTGGTTGAGCAGTACAACCAAACCATAAAAACCATACTGAAAAAGGTCATAGATAAAGCGGGTAGAGACTGGGATTGACAACTTCCCCTGGTATTGTTCGCCATCTGCACCCATGCCCAGAAGTCCACCGGCTTCTCCCCATTCGAGTTATTGTTTGGAAGACAACCCCGCACCCTCCTCAACATGGCAGCAGAATAATGGATAGAGGAGGAGGACGAAAGCAAGCCACTCTTATGGTATAGCCAAGGACTGTGAGACACTCTAGCGTCCCTCTGGGAAGAGGCCCATGTGAATATGGAAAGAGCACAGGCCACCCAAAAGAAGTATTACGACAAGGGTACCAAGCTAAGGGAATTCAAGATAGGAGACTTAGTACTAATTCTTCTTCCCTGTTCTGATAAAAAGTTGCTGGCAACCTGGCAAGGCCCTTACAAAATACTGGATCGAATCACCCCTATCTCCCCCACAAGACTCACACAGGCCAGACATATCATGTAAACCTGCTAAAGGCATGGGAGGGCCCCCAACCAACCCCCCAATAGTAGACACCTCGGTCTTACATGTGTCCCTTACGCAACCCCTGGACATTCCCATAGCACCCTTTCCCAGCCTAGGAAATGACTGGGCGAACAGCTCTCCCTTTTCCAAGTACAACAAATGCAGGCCTTTTGCAGTGGGTACGCTGATGTATTATCAGGAATACCCGGAGAACATCGTTAGTTGAATATAAAATAGACACCGAGGGGGCTGATCCGGTTCAGTTGAAGCCATACCGGCTGCACGAAGGCAGGCCGTGGACCAGGAAATAAAGGATATGTTGCAAGCAGATATTATTGAGCACTCGCACAGCCCCTGGTCTTCCCCGGTCGTTCTTGTGCCCAAGCCAGGCGGAAGCATTCGATTCTGCATCGACTTCCGCCGATTAAACTCTAGGTCCAAGTTTGATGCTTACCCTATGGCCTGGGTCGACGAGCTAATCGAACAACTGGGGGAAGCAAAAATTATGTCCACGATCGATCTCACGAAGGGATATTGGCAAATACCCCTCGCCAAGAAAGACAGAGAAAAAACAGCCTTCTCCACTCCCTCAGGTCTTTATCAGTTCAAGAGTCATCCCTTCGGCCTACACGGCGCACCGGCCACCTTTCAAAGGTTAATGGACATTCTCCTAAAAAAAACACCATACCTACGCTGTGGCCTATCTGGACGATATCGTCATCCACAGTCCTGACTGGGAAACCCACCTTACACATTTACAAGCAGTATTAGACACCCTGAAGGAAGCCAGCCTCACTATTAACCCGAAAAAAACAACATTTGGGACTGATCATATTCAATATCTTGGGTACGATATACAGGCAGGAAAGATCAGACCCCAGCTAAATTAACTTGAAGCCATCACTCGCATTCCTCATCCAACCAGTAGAAAGGATGTCCGTTCCTTCCTAGGGCTGGTGGGTTATTACAGGAGGTTTATTCCCTGCTTCTCAGAACTAGCCTCCCCCTTACTGACCACTTAACTAAAGCCACAACAGGGAAATACTTCCACTGGTCTCAACCCCAGGAACACAGTTTTACCCTTCTGAAGACCATGTTATGTCAAGCCCCGGTCCTTACCTGTCCTGACCACACCAAAACGTTTGTTCTTCAGACAGATGCTTTGGGTAGGGGGCTTGGGGCGGTCCTATCACAACCAGACGAACAGGGGGGATTGCGTCCTATTCTTTTCCTAAGTAGGAAACTTTTCCCTAGGGAAACACGATATGCCACAATAGAAAAGGAGTGCTTGGTCAAGTGGGCGGTGGAATCTCTACAGAAATATCTCCTTGGTAGACAATTTCTTCTTTTGACTGACCATGATCCCTTGACCTGGCTCTCCATGCATAGACTCAAACTCAAAAGTACTCCGGTGGTTTCTTGCATTGCAACCCATTTCTTTTTGAACCTTACATGCCCCAGAGAAACTACAGGCGAACGTGGACTTCCTCTCCCGATACCCTGTGACTGAATGGCCCACACGTCCATTCCTGGATGGAAGGCAATGTGATGGTTTCCCATCCTGGTCGGGCGAGACGCATCCCTCCAACATGGCAGCCGCTGGACTCCAGGCAGGTAGTGGGATGAGTGGTCTAGACGCTCAATCCTGAGCTCCTGGAACGGAGTGGCAAGTCCCGAAGGAAGGACTAAAAATGCCGGTTTACTGAGGAATGGGGTCGCCAACGAGGAAGCGGAGGAGGGACAGGCGAACCAGACGGAGTTGGAATGCGAGAAGGAAAGCCCGGCGGTCCAGGGTACAAAGGCGGAGGCAGCAGCACGATGGGAAGATCAGCTCCGACCGGAGGCGATGAACGACAAGGATAACCACTCTGGGAGCAGCGCCCTTGAGTCCAGTACTCCAGCAGGGGAAGCAGAGGCTGCAATTCCCCTCCCCACGACCCAGGAGGGTCGTGGGTTCAGGCAAGTGCCGGGGTCTCTTTCATTACGGCGTTGGTGGGCGGGAATACAAGGCACAAACCACTAGGACACCTAAAATCCTTCCCTCACATAGGCACCTCACCATTAAGAACTGGTGGCGGCAGCACTAACCCCTCAATCTATGTAACCCCTTTGAAGAGAGACCTGACAATTGCTTTGTTATTTTTGTTGTCTTCCGGTTCCCCATTCAAGGAGATTGGCACCCTCACAAAGCTGACCAGACGTGGACCACCCCAGCCATCAGGAGGACCTCTCCTTTTTTTTGGATCAGGGACATAAGGAAGCACCCCGCCTTTATTTGTTTTGGATTCTAAACTCTTCTCAACCCCCCCCCTTTTTTTGTGTGAGAACCATTGACTTAATAGAGATAAAGGGAAGCCCGGAAGGCCCTGGGCACAAGAGTCTGAATATCCAAAAGAAAGACTCATCCCTATCCTGACCCCAGACTATTGCGTTTTATTAAGAGGAGGGGGCAGGGGTTGGACGACAGACAATGTCCGAGGAGGGACACGAGGACAGTGAACTAACGATTACATGCGAGCACATTATTCAAATATCACAAAGCTCAACGCATACCGCATGTTTCACAGAGAAGTGGTTTTCTATCTTAAACAAATGCTCATTGGATTTAATACTACTGATTATTGAAGAATTAGCAAAACTCATAGAGGATCTGAATAAAGAGGCAATTCAACTGAAACAAGAACTAAGCACCACCATAAACAAAGAAGAATGGGATGAAGTGCTTAAAGACATCAATGAGCAATTAGAAAACTACACTAAAGAAATAAATGATCGAAAAATAAGAAAATTTAAACGAGACACTACGGATTACACGCTTGGTGAAGTCCATAACTGGGCTGACATATACACACGTCGCCGACAACAGAGACCAACTACAGGCATATCATCTGAAGATACATCATCATCAGATGATTCCCAATATAAAAAGCAAACCCCGATGGGCACAACAAATTTTAGAACAGACGGTTCAGACCCCTCAACATCCAGAGATTCTTCAACACGGCCTCCATCAACAGATACTTCTTTTTTAGAGAGAGGTACAGGACAACAAGAAGAACCCGGAGGGGCAGGTCAAAAAAGAAAGCCCACACAAGACATAATAGCCAAGAACACAAGATGCCAGAAATCTTAGTGATGAATATATCGAAGCAAAAAACTTCAACTAAAGACTCTACAAAAATGTACTTCATACCTTCCAACATACCATTCCAACATTTTAGAGACACAAATATGCCTGTATAAATTTTTACGATCCTTACGACTGAGACATTTTTTCACCAATGTGGTAGAAAAATCAGATGAACCCAAACAAGACATGCTATTAGGCTTGAGAAACAAAAGCAAATTCCCACCAGTGAGCCATAAAGTATTGGATGCATTTGAAAAAGTAATCTTGAAAGAAGCAAACGAAATATTTAAACATCCTAGATCTAAAGCAACACAAAAAGAAAAACAAGCACTACAACAATTGGCCACAAATAAAGAAGTAACCATTCGTCAAGCTGACAAGGGCAGCACCCTTGTAATTACAGATACTGAGTTTTATTTGAAAAATGTCAACGAACATGTCAACAACATCAATACCTATATGAAATTGGATATGGACCCCACTAATGAATTTCCAAAGATCCTGACTCAAATCATGGATACAGCAATCGATCAAGGAACAATTGGTAAAAAAGAGAGCGATTACCTCACCAAGTCCAATCCTGTGATTCAGTATATCTACAAGATCCCCAAGGTCCACAAGCACGCCACTTCACCGCCATTTTGACCAATTGTTTCCACTGTCAATTCTATGCATGAACCAATAGGAAAGTTCATCAACAAACACCTTTAACCCATCGTTCAGAACATGTGCACCTACATCAAAGATACCACTCACTTCTTAAACATTTTGGAAGATCACAAATCACTTTTCACTAAAGAAATGATTCTATGCACAATTGACGTGAGGTCACTCTACATCTCTATCCCACACGACATGGGTTTAACAGCAGTAGAATCTTTTTTAATACTCAGAAACAAAGAAGAAAACCTGAAACTATTTTTGATGGAGCTATTACATTTTACACTTTATAACAGCTACTTCAAATGGGATGAAAATGTCTTTGTTCAATCATAGGGAACTTCAATGGGAAATTGTGCTGCACCATCCTATGCCAATATTTTCATGCACAGGTTTGAGCTAGATCACGTACTCCAACACCCAGATTGGAATCAAAATCTCATCATGTATAAACGATACATTGACGACATTTTTGTGTTGTGGAAAGGAACAGAATCCACACTCATGGCTGCGATCCAAAATCTGAACTCAGTAAATGATAGAATAAGTTTCACATCCACAATCAGCAAAAATGTAATAGCTTTTTTGGATGTTTTGATTATTAACAATGACGGATTCTTAAATACAAAAGTAGTCACCAAACCTACTGACAGGAACAATCTTCTCCACTACACCAGTTTTCATCAGCCATCTTTAAAAAAAACACTTACCATTTCCCCAACTACTCTGCATCAAAAGAATAGCTTCAACAGATGAATATTATAATGAACACAAGGTTACCACCATCAACAAATTCAAACAAAGAAGATATCCGGAAATTATGCTCAATGAAGCCATGGAAAGAGCGCAATGGATTGAAAGGAGACAGTTACTTACACCGCAACAAAAAAGTGAAGAATACAGGACAGTTTCAGTTTCAAAATTTTCTACCAGAAGTCAGATTAAAAAAATCCATACTAACACATTGGCCCTTACTAACCCTTGAAGAAGATTTCACAGGAATATTTTTAATCAACCCGAGATTTGCATATGCACGTACAAGAAATTTCAAGGAGTTGTTACAACCAAAGGAAGACAAAACCAATGTGAAGTATCAAGGTACCCTGCCAAGCCAGAATTGTGGCAATTGTAATGCCATTATTAAGGGTAATGGAATTTTGCATCCTACAAGTGGTACTTCCATTAAATTAAGAGTAACAGGAACATGTGACAGCAGTAATCTTATATATATGCTGAAATGCCCTTGCGGACAAGCTTATGTTGGCAAAACTCAAAGGGAAATTAAGAAACAAGTTATTGAACATAAAAGCAACATAAGGTTGAAAAACACTAAATCAACAGTGGCTACGCATTTTAATCAGCATAATCACAATCCCAGTCACCTTCGTTTCTGTATACTAGAGAACGTGCCAATTCTTCCTGGAAGAGACAATACACAACATCTTTTAAGAAGAGAAATATTTTGGATTAATCACCTTAATACGTTACAGCCAAAAGGATTGAATGAACGTTTAGAACTGAACTGTTTCTTATGACGATAAGCCACATTCTATTATATGATGTCACCATTTCCATCTGTACCTTAGTAGAGAACTGTGTCTGTTTCACACTGAACTACTATGGTATAAACCAATTCCACGCTTATTATCCAGCTCACATTCCCACATATTTTCTTCCTTTTATACTCATCCATAAACCAAAAATTCTTCATTTTCCCCTCGGATCTTTTAAAAGATCTTCACTTGGATATACTCTTAGTCACATGAAGCCCACACAGCATTTACCTAATCTTTTCGGTAATTTTTTGCATGTTCATAGTATATCTTCTATTGTTACAATCACGTAATCAGAACCCTTTTGAAAGCACAACATTGCCAACTAACCGCTCACACACGAGAATACGGACGCTACGTTTTACACCCATTTGTATGAAATGGTGAATTGCTTTCAGGTTACTTTGAATACTTCACTTTAGCTGCACATTCTGCTAATCACGAGCACTGACTTTTTGTTCTATTAACAGGTTAAACACTGTTAAAAATTGCCATTACGTGTAGTATTCCCCTGAAGCGGGTCACTCCATTTTTACCAAAGGTTTGACTTTTTATATTATTCAACGCGTCGCATGACTACACAGTTAATGCATTTAAACGCACGTATAACACATTTGACTAAAACTTGGGAACCAGCTATCACTCTTCACCCCTTTTCTCAGAACTGTGAGATGTATATTTAAACACTTCAATCATGTGCACTTATTTGATTTTAAACACAGACACATTTTTGAATGTTAAGAAACACACGCTTTTTCACATGAATTCTTCCACCGATGACCTTCAGTATCAAACATCTGCTACTTTTGCTCCTTTCAAACCTTTGCTCTCGTATCAACTTAATCCAATCTCCTTTCTTTCTAATTGATTCACCTTTTATAACTAGGATATCAACTCATTACTGAGCATAAGATTGGTGTTTATTTTATGACTTAGAGACCATAATTTTGCCTGTACCAATGTTTTTTTGTTCCATCATTAATACTTTCAGAACTCAAGTTCCCTGATGAAGGGCAAGCCCGAAATGCATTGGGCAGAAATACGTGAAAAACATTAAATATTCGAGATACATATACTATGACTGCAATAGTATGGAACTGAAAATGAAAATAAAAGAATATACAATGAAACAGTCAATTACAGTGTTTTTCTACATTTACTGAAATTCACACCAAAGGAGTGCCGATTGGAGACGTTACTCCTACGGGAGATATCGCTTGACCGGTATTCACTTTTGAAACACTCATACATGTTAAG
This sequence comes from Triturus cristatus, assembly GCF_964204655.1. Classification (NCBI taxonomy): domain Eukaryota; kingdom Metazoa; phylum Chordata; class Amphibia; order Caudata; family Salamandridae; genus Triturus; species Triturus cristatus. The sequence continues at coordinate 276,318,490 of NC_140580.1, read as the reverse complement.
GGAAATGATAGACTTTTGTCTACATTACAATGTCTTCAATTTTAAAATCAAGCTTTATTTACAAACCCAGGGGACAGCATGGGTACATCTTTCGCTCCAACTTATGCAAATTTACTCATGGGACGTTGGAAAAACAGAAACAATCTGGAGTGAACAAAAGAAGACGGAAATGGAGCAGATGGTCCTGTGGGTCCGTTTCATCTACGACCTCTTCCTAATTTGGGAAGGTGAGAAGGTAGACTTGGAAAATTTCTTAAGATCCTTGAATCAAAACACGCTTAACCTTCAATTTATATTCGACATCCAGTGAAATATCAGTGATGTCATCAATGATGTCATTTGAGATGTCATCAGTGATGTCTCTGGCCATGTCATGAATGATGCAATATGTGACATCATCAGCATTGCGGGCGCGCGAGTTATAGTTAGCAGAACTAACTATAACGGAGGAATTTCTATGGTTTTGTATGAGTGAAATGGTCAGCTAACTATAACACCCCTGAAACCTATGTTTTTTATGTGAATTTCTAAGGCTTTTTAAATGCTAATTTCTAACTATAACATCTCCGAAATCAATGGGTTTTCCGTGAATTTCAAACCTTTTTTAAATGCTAATTTCTAACTATAACGTCACTGAAACCTATAGCTTTTTTCAGTGAATTTCAAAGGTTTTTTAAATGCTAATTTTTAAGTGTGATAGTAGTTATACCTATTTTTTGTACTAATTTTCTACAGTTTCTTTAACTGTTTATTGATAAATATTTCATTCATAAAATAACATATTTTTTTCTGAAAATTGCAACAACAAAAACATTTTACAAATTCAAACTGAAATATTGATACATTTTGTTTTCATTTTTTATTTTAATATAGTTATATTATTTACTTTAAATAAAAAATATTCAATTTGTTTTCGGAATCGCGCACTCAAAGCGTACACATCACGGTGGGTGTGTGGATTCTAGCCGCCATTTTAGAAAAGTCATGAAGGATCCGCGTACAGTGTGCGATGGCTGCGTGTTTTTCAGTTACATCACATACATTTAATATTACATGATGTATGCGATTGGTATGCGACCAGTCCGCGACTCCTGCTCCCGCCCCTTCGCGACACATGCGCATTACGGTACGAGATGCTTGCGCAGTGGCGGGTCCCGCGTGATGTCATATACATGCTGGGGCGAATTATGTTCCAAAATTATACGTATGTGTCTTTAATATACATATTAGGGCAAGAGATTATCTAAGATATTCATAAAAATTATATATTTGTACTTATAATAAACGTATATTATTTTTAAATATATTTTCGTGAAGTCGGGTGCGTGCATCGTGAGCGCAGAGAACCAGGTCAGCAGAGCTGCTGTAGAGCCAGAGAAACCAGGTCAGCAGAGCCGTTGTAGAGCCAGAGAACCAGGTCAGCAGAGCTGCTCTACAACCTAAGAAGCAGGTCAGCAGAGCTGCTCTAGAACCAGAGAACCAGGTCAGCAGAGCTGCTTTAGAGCCAGAGAACCAGGTCAGCAGAGCTGTTTTAGAGGGAGAGAACCAGGTCAGCAGAGCTGCTTTAGAGCCAAGGGACCAGGTCAGCAGAGCGGCTCAGGAGCCGGAGAACCAGGTCAGCAGAGCTGCTTTAGAGCCAGAGAACCAGGTCAGCAGAGCTGCTCTAGAGCCTAAGAACTAGATCAGGAGAGCTGTTCTAGAGCCAGAGAACCAGTTCAGCAGAGCTGCTGTAGAGCCAGAGAAACCAGGTCACCAGAGCTGCTTTAGAGGGAGAGAACCAGGTCAGCAGAGCTGCTTTAGAGCCAGAGAACCAGGCCTGCAGAGCTGCTTTAGAGACAGAGAACCAGGTCAGCAGAGCTGCTCCAGAGCCAGAGAACCAAGTCAGCGGAGCTGCTTTAGAGCCATAGAACCAGGTCAGCAGAGCTGCTTTAGAGCCAGAGAACCAGGTCAGCAGAGCTGCTCTAGAGCCTAAGAACCAGGTCAGCAGAGCTGCTCTAGAGCCAGAGAACCAGGTCAGCAGAGCTGCTGTAGAGCCAGAGAAACCAGGTCAGTAGAGCTGCTTTAGAGGGAGAGAACCAGGTCAGCAGAGCTGCTCTAAAGCGAGAGAACCAGGTCAGCAGAGCTGCTCTAGAGCCAGAGAACCATGTCAGCAGAACTGCTTTAGAGCCATAGAACCGGGTCAGCAGAGCTACTTTAGAGCCAGAGAACCAGGTCAGCAGAGCTGTTGTAGAGCCAGAGATATACTACACAAACTAACAACGAAGGGGGAGAAGGATACACCCTACCTCATCCTCCTCATATATTATGTCACAACACATCAAAGAAGTAGGGTAAGTCAACTGTCGTAACTGTTTGTTGGACGTTATACCCCAGGGGAGCACACTGTACTTGTAAAAACTGCCCTCACCCACAATAAATTGTGGCATGCTTCATCATAGGGCTGCTACTGATGTCTCTGCGCAAACCAACGCTAGAGACGGAGCAATAGGGAGGGGTAAACAATACAACAATGATAAAGACACACAAGAATAAGAAAGGATCCTGAAAAATGTGCAAAAACTAATAATGTTAAAACTAACTGGGGGATATCTGTATAATAATTTTATTCATAGATTCCCTCGTCAGGACTAAAAAAAGATATGCGGGTAGTGGTGGTGTGAGTTTATTATGTACTCACCACCCCCCGTCTGCATAGAGGTCAACATGTTTCAGCCGGTCATAGCATCTTTATCCAGCTTTCATCAGGACTATAAGGATCCCTATGCTCTTATCCTAATTACCCCTTCTACACTCCCCAGTTGGGGTTCTTACTCCACTGGAAAATTGTTTTAGTTGGTAACTTTACTCTTCAACGAGTTTATTAGAAAAAACGCTCAAACAGGCAGAGGAGAAGAGGGCGACCCCCTGTAGTCACACATTCGTCAAGGGTGGTGCGCTGCTCAAAGAAATCAGTCTCTCTCAGTGCCGCGTAGAGCTGCTTTAGAGCCAGAGAACCAGGTCAGCAGAGCTGCTCTAGAGCCTAAGAACTAGATCAGGAGAGCTGCTCTAGAGCCAGAGAACCAGTTCAGCAGAGCTGCTGTAGAGCCAGAGAAACCAGGTCACCAGAGCTGCTTTAGAGGGAGAGAACCAGGTCAGCAGAGCTGCTTTAGAGCCAGAGAGCCAGGCCTGCAGAGCTGCTTTAGAGCCAGAGAACTTTGTCAGCAGAGCTGCTCTAGAGCCAGAGAACCAAGTCAGCGGAGCTGCTTTAGAGCCATAGAACCAGGTCAGCAGAGCTGCTTTAGAGCCAGAGAACCAAGTCAGCAGAGCTGCTCTAGAGCCTAAGAACCAGGTCAGCAGAGCTGCTCTAGAGCTAGAGAACCAGGTCAGCAGAGCTGCTGTAGAGCCAGAGAAACCAGGTCAGTAGAGCTGCTTTAGAGGGAGAGAACCAGGTCAGCAGAGCTGCTCTAGAGCGAGAGAACCAGGTCAGCAGAGCTGCTCTAGAGCCAGAGAACCGGGTCAGCAGAGCTGCTTTAGAGCCAGAGAACCAGGTCAGCAGAGCTGTTGTAGAGCCAGAGAACCATATCAGCAGAGCTGCTCTGTAGCCTAAGGACTAGGTCAGCAGAGCTGCTGTAGAGCCAGAGAACCAGGTCAGCGGACCTGCTGTAGAGCCAGAGAAACCAGGTCAGCATAGTTGCTTTAGAGGGAGAGAACCAGGTCAGCAGAGCTGCTTTAGAGCCAGAGAACCAGGTCAGCAGAGCTGCTTTAGAGCCAGAGTACCAGGTCAGCAGAGCTGCTTTACAGCCAGAGAACCAGGTCAGCAGAGCAGCTCTAGCTGACACTGCCTGACTGACTGACACTGACTGACTGACACTGACTGACTGACACTGACTGACACTGACTGACTGACACTGACTGACACTGATTGACTGACACTGACTGAATGACACTGCCTGACTGACACTGACTGACACTGATTGACTAACACTGATTGACTGACACTGACTGACTACTCTCTACTACTCACACTTTACTACTCTCTACTACTCTCTCTCTACTACTCACTCTAACTACTCTCTACTACTCTCTCCCTACTACTCAATCTCTACTACTCACTCGCTACTATGTTCTACTACTCACTCTCTACTACTCACTCTCTACTATTCTCTACTACTCACTCTCTACTACTCACTCGCTACTACGCTCTACTACTCACTCGCTACTACTCACTCTCTACTACTCTCTACTACTCACTCTACTACTCGCTCTCTACTACTCTCTACTACTCTCTCTACTACTCACTCTCTACTACTCTCTCTCTACTACTCTCTACTACTCTCTCTACTGCTCACTCTACTACTCTCTACTTCTCTCTACCACTCACTCTCTACTACTCTACTACTCACTCTCTACTTCTCTCTCTCTACTACTCACTCTACTACTCTCTACTACTCTCTCTCTACTACTCACTCTCTCCTACTCTCTACTACTGACTCTCTACTACTGACTCTCTACTACTGACTCTCTACTACTCACTCTCCACTACTCACTCTCCACTACTCGCTCTCCACTACTCGCTCTCCACTACTCTCTAGTACTCACTCTCTACTACTCTACTACTCTCTCCTACTCTCTCTACTTCTCACTCTCTACTACTCTCTCTACTACTCACTCTACTACTCACTCTCTGCTACTCTCTACTACTCTCTACTACTCACTCTCTACTTTCTATTACTCACTCGCTACCTCTCTCTACCTCTCTCTCTACTTCTCTCTACCTCTCTACCTCTCTACCTCTCTACCTCTACACCTCTCTACCTCTACACCTCTACCTCTCTACCTCTCTACCTCTCTCTACCTCTCTCTGCACGCACACATATTCACATACATATATGCATACATATATAAACATATATATAATCTGCATATCAATATAAATACAAATATAAATGCATGCATACATATACATATATGCATACATATGCATGTTATGTACATGAAAGTTTGAAAAACACTAATACAAGCAAAGCTAAAAATCCACCTAATTACAAACAGAATTGCTTTAACTTAAACGAGGGCGAGACCTATTGCATTTTCAATGCTTGTTTACTTTGGTTCCATCAAGCAGGCATTCAGATGTGTCACACATTTGCCATAAATTCTGAATGTTAGCACTCTAGTTGCTCATTAGATCACTGTAGTAAAGCTACTGTTCATCAGACTGCTGGTATTCAAAGTGCATGTTTCAGTCTGCATGTCAGAATTTTTTAACGAAATAGAGGATTTGAGAAGTCAAAATGTGCCCTAATTTTTCTTTCTGCAGCACTAATCATAATTTCTATGGCAAAATGATCCCCCTCATTTTGTTCCATTGCAAATTAAATGTTTCAAGTGTTACCACTTTATTCTAATCAAGATGGCTTCAGGTGGGCCATACTTTTGTCATAAGTAAGACTGTTAGCGCTCTAGTTGTTCTTTAGAACACTCTGGGACATTCTGTCATTGGGCTATACTTGGGCTACAGCTGGGTGATATTTGTGCTACATTTGGGCTCTTTTGTCTCTGGTGACCATCTTGGGAGACTTATTTGTTATGAGGTTTTCTAATTTCCTCATTTACGACAGTCTCCTCAGTAGTAAATACTTTCAGTTTTTTACTTTGATTCCATCAAGAAGGCATTCAGATGTGTCACACATTTGCCATAAATTCGGAATGTTAGCCCTCTAGTTGCTTATTAGATCACTGTAGTAAAGCTGCTGCTCACCAGGGAAGTCTGCTGCTGGTATTGAAAGTGCAAGTTTCAGTCTGCATGTCAGAATTTTTTAATGAAATAGAAAAGGATTTGAGAAGTCACTCAAAATGTGCCCTAATTTTTCTTTTTTCAGCACTAATCATAATTTCTATGGTAAAATGAACCCCCTCATTGTGTTCCTTTTAAATTAAACTACTCACTCTCTACTACTCACTTGCTACTACCCTCTACTACTCACTCTCTACTACTACTCTCTACCACTCGCTCTCTACTACTCTACTACTCGCTCTCTACTACTCTACTACTCCCTCTCTACTACTCACTTTACTACTCTCTACTACTCACTCTCCACTACTCACTCTCCACTACTTTCTACTACTCACTCTCTACTACTCACTCTCTACTACTCTACTACTCTCTACTACTCTCTCTCTACTATTCTCCTACTCTCTACTACTCTCTCTACTACTCACTCTCTACTACTCTCTCTCTGCTACTCTCACTCTCTACTACTCTCTACTACTCACTCTCTACTACTCACTTTCTACTACTCGCTCTCTACTACTCTCTACTACTCACTTTCTACTACTCGCTCTCTACTACTCTCTACTACTCACTCTCCACTACTCACTCTCTACTACTCACTCTCTACTACTCTCTACTACTCACTCTCTACTACACACTCTCTACTACTTGCTCCCTACTACTCGCTCTCTACTACTCTCTATTACTCACTCAACTACCCATTCTCTACTACTCCCTACTACTCACTACTACTCACTCTCTACTACTCTACTACTCCCTTCTACTCACTCTCTACTACTCTCTCTCTACTACTCTCTGCTACTCACTCTCTACTACTCTCTACTCATTCTCTACTACTCACTCTCTACTACTCACTCTCTACTACTCTCTACTACTCACTCTACTACTCTCTACTACTCACTCTCTACTACTCTCTACTACTCACTCTCTGCTACTCTCTCCTACTCACTCTCTACTCTCTATTACTCATCCTCTACTCTCTACCTCTCTCTACCTTTCTCTACCTCTCTACCTCTACCTCTCTCTACCGCTCTCTACACGCACACATATGCACATATATATATGCATAGATATGCATATGCATTTATATATATGTATGTGCATATATATATACATATATATAATCTGCATATCTATATAAATACAAATATAAATGCATGCATACGTATACATATATGCATACATATGCATGTTATGTACATGAAAGTTTGAAAAACACTAATAAAAGCAAAGAATTGCTTTAACTTAAACGAGGGCGAGACCTGTTGTTTTTTCAATGCTTGTTTACTTTGGTTCCATCAAGAAGGCATTGAGATGTGTCACACATTTGCCATAAATTCAGAATGTTAGCACGCTAATTGCTCATTAGATCACTATAGTAAAGCTACTGCTCACCAGGGAAGTCTGCTGCTGGTATTGAAAGTGCATGTTTCAGTCTGCATGTCAGAATTTTTTAATGAAATAGAAGAGGATTTGAGAAGTCACTCAAAATGTGCCCTAATTTTTCTTTCTGCAGCACTAATCATAATTTCTATGAAAAAATGAACCCCCTCATTTTGTTCCTTTTAAATTAAATGTTTTAAGAGTTACCACTTTATTCCAATCAAGATGGGTTCAGGTGTGCCATACGTTTGTCATAAGTAGGACTGTTAGCGCTCTAGTTATTCTTTAGAACACTCTGGGAAGCTGCAGTAGAAAACAAAGGAATCAACTGACAGTCTTTGCCCTTGTTGGATGTACATGTTTTACTGAGAATGTCAGACTTCATTCTCACATGACTGAGAAAGATAATGTGAATTTACAGAAAATATGCTCTCAGTTTAGCTTATAGATCACCTTCCAAACCTCTGGGAGAAAAGCATGAGAAAATAGTTTTCTCCCAAACATGATTCATGATATCCCAGCAGAAAGCTTTTTCACATGGTAAAATCACCTTAGAACACACCACAATTCCTAAAATGAGTATGGTACCATCAACAAATGATTTATAATGTAACTAAAGTCTTAAAACCTTCTATTAACTGCAATGCTTTTTAATGAGGTGCTATCATGTATATTGGTCCCAAGATGGCTGCCAACACTTCTTGGATGAAGTGCTGACAGCCAATCAGATCTCAAGATGAGATGTGTGGTTAGGCTCCGCCTAGATATATATGTGTTTTTATTTTTGATTTTCTCAGGAACTACCAAACGGATTTACACCATTTAACCAAAAGGCACGACTCTGAACCAAGGGCTACTTTTTGCCAAATTTGGTGTAATTCCGTGCAGCAGCTCGGGCTGTAGCTGCGACTAAAGGTTCCTATGGAAAATTGCATGGGGAAAACACATTTTGGGACCCCCCTTTTTTCTCGGCCCCCACTTGACGAATCACCCCAAAACTTTCAGTATAGGAGCAGGCCGCAGCGGGCCACGACTTTTGAAAATTTTGCGAAGATTCGTCAACCGGCGCCAAAGTTATTCCAAAGTAGAATGTTGCGGATTTGCTATGGATAATAGGTCCTAACTATAACTATCTACTGGCGACCGACAGAAGGTAATATAGGTATATATATATATGTATTGCAGTCAGCTCGCGCTACTCCAGCACAAGAAAGAGTCGCACTCAGGATTTACGATTCATGGAAAATTTGTATTTATTGACTTTGACGCGTTTCGACTACACAGTCTGTGTCAAAAAGTCATACAATGGCCCGGAAGTGGAGGTGAGCTTATGAACACTTCCTGTGTGTTAATAGACATAGAAAAATGTACCTCTGATGGCCATTGCGGTAGGAGCGGCAGCTCCACCATTCAGCACTGGCATGCCTTTCTTGTCCTCCTTCCCTGCACCGTTGTATATACACCTTTTGTGTTTTCCCCTTATTTTGAAGTGACCCACAGTGGGCTTGACATAATGGTCCTTTTTTCCTGTTCTAGACATTGGCCCGGTTTCAACTTTAAAATACTGGCACTGGCCATTAATCATGGTGCATGGCAAGTCCATCATCAGTTGAGGTTGGAACAATAGCACATAGCGCGAAATATGAGACGCACAAGAGAAGTACTAGCAAGTTGCAGCACTACCACAATCAATGCCACTTGGCATATTGCATTGCGCGATGTTTATATGTTTATTTATATATATAATTCTTGCTCTTTTTCTTTTTTTTTTTTTTTTTTTTTTTTTGAAACCGTTTATTGCAGTTCGTAAAAGTTACAGGTATGGGTCCACAACCATCCGGCCGGCCGCTAGAATGACAAAAACATATTGCACACATACAATAAAAGTCTCTAGGCAGTGCAGAGCAGTGAAACAGGAGTAATCAATGGTGCAGGCCACACAGCTCCAAGCCCACAGTACGGTTCCCTTTTCTTGAAACAAAACAACACCAAAAAACCACACCCGCAAGGCAACCCGCGATCCAAAATAACAGCACGTGCTCCATAAGTGGGGGATCCAAACCAGCAGCAAAACTCTGGAGAGGGGAATGGGAATAGATCAGGGACTGGGGGACCGCGCGCCCGCGGCTGAGGGAGGGGGGCCGTCTAGGGAGACGGAGCAGGCGAGGCAGCCGGTAGCAGTGGTGGCTCACAAATACCCCCGCGGTAGGCGTTCCAGGGGCCCCAGAGTTTCACCCATGCCCCAGGCTTACCTCTCGCCACATACACCACCTTTTCACGAAACATACACCAATCCATATGCTCTTTCCAGGCCGACACCGCAGGGGGCCTCTGGGATCCCCACAATTGAGCAATGTCGCGCTTGGCTATCATGTATCCCAGAGTCACCCACCGCGTCTGCGGGACCGAATAGTCATTCGGTTCCCATACATTCAGCAAGCATCTCCTCGCTTCAGGCAGCAGCGCAACACGCGTCACCACACGCAGGACCTCATGCACACCACGCCAGAATCGCTCCACCTTCGGGCACTCCCACAGTATATGCATGAAAGTCGCCAACGCACCACAGCCACGCTTACACATTCCGTCACCAGCAAAACCCATACGCAGAAGCCTTGGCCCCGTCACGTAAACCCGGTGAAGGATCTTGAGCTGGACGAAACGAAGGCGAGCCGGGATGGCCACCTCTTTCGGAGAGGCCACCGCGGAAATCCAATCCTCATCGTCCAGCTCCAGCCCGTCGGCAACCCAAGCCTCGCGGAGATTAGTCAGCAGGCACGATCTATCGTTGATCAGTTTTTTGTATATGAGGGAGATCGTGCTGTCCGGGACATGGCCATCTAGGACTCTGTCCTCCAGGGGGGAAGACTCCGGAATGGATGCGACATCCGAGAAGACGGAGCCCAGCGCATGGCGGACCTGTAGGTACCGAAAGTACTCACTGCCCTGCAGCTGGAACTCCGCCTGCAGCGTCTCAAAAGTTTTGAATCCCCCCCTCGTCCAGAGATCTCCCACCGTGCTGATTCCGATCGTGTCCCACTTCTCGAAGCCCTTCGACGTCCACAGGGAGCCCAACCTCTCAGACGCATACAGCGGTGACGCCCGGGTCAAACGGTCCTTCCACCCCATAGCTGCATTAGCCGCGTGCCAGACACGCACCATGACACGCGTCGGTCCCGTCAAACGGGAGTCGGGCGCGCCAGCGTAGAGCGCTCGATTGTAATCGCCACCGGGCAGGAGCATCTTATCCATCTCAAATGCCGGGTTCAGGGCGGGCCCGTAAAGGCCATGATTAATTGCAGCTAGTTGGGAGGCCCAGTAATACCGTTTAATGTCAGGGAGGGCGACCCCCCCATCGTACCACGGGAGCGTCAATTTAGCCAGAGCAATGCGCGGCCTCCCGTCCCAGAACAGGCGCCGCTGGAGGCCCTCCACCTCACGGAAATAGCGTGCCGGGACCAAGTCCATAGTATTCTGGAGGGCGTAGAGGAAGCGTGGCAGGGACATCATTTTAAACAAGGCCGCTCGGCCGAGCGGCGAGAGCGGCAGACGCCGCCAGCGCACCACGTCCTCCCTCAAACGCCGGAGGGGGGGTAACAAATTCCGCTCATAGCGGGCCTCCGGGTCAAGAGTGATATAGATACCCAGGTACCGAAAACCTTGGGAGGCAATCTGGATCGGACAGTCCTGTGGTAGGGCCGGAGCCTCCCCGGAAAGCACATATACACAGGATTTCGCCCAGTTGATGACCAGGCCTGAGTTGCGACCGAATGAACGCAAAACATCAACCAGGACGATCAGTGATTTACGCGGGGAGGCGAGATACAGAAGGATATCGTCAGCATAGAGGGACACACGGTCCTCATGCTCGGGGGTCCAGCGGAGACCACGGATAGAAGGGTGCCACCGCAGCCACTCCGCCAGGGGCTCCAGGGCCAGGGCAAACAGGAGAGGCGACAGGGGGCAGCCCTGTCGCGTACCCCTCCCCAGCGCGAATGGGGCCGAGACTCGCCCATTCACTACCACCTGCGCCAATGGGCCCGAATATTGCAATTTGACCCAGCTAATGAAACCCGGGCCAAACCCGAATTTTGCCAGCATCGCCCAGATGTATGGCCATTCAAGCGTATCAAACGCCATGGTGGCGTCCAAGGACGCCAAGATGGCCGGCTCCCGCACAAATGGGACACGCGCGAGCACCCCGTGCAAGCGCCGCAGATTGAGCGCCGTGTTGCGGTGCGGTATAAAACCAGATTGGTCTTGGTGGACCAAATCGCCCACCACGCCAACCAACCTGTTGGCCAACACCTTGGCGAGGATTTTGGGCTCCGCGTTCAAAAGCGAAATCGGCCTATAGGATGTGACCCGTTCACGGGGCCTCCCCTCCTTGTGGATCACCACAATTGTGGCTAGACGCTGGTCCGGCGGGAGGGAACCCCGCGAGTGGGCCGCAAGGAACATCGCGCGCAGGTGGGGCGCCAACACATCCGGGCGTAGCTTGTAGAGCTCGATGGGAATACCATTGGGGCCCATGGCCTTGCCGGATGCAACCGAGCGGATAGCCAAGGCAATTTCGTCCGAGGTGGGAGGGGCGTCCAGCGAATCCCTGTCCTCCACCGTTAGGGAGGGCAGTGCGATGTCCCGAAGCAGGGCATGGGAGTCTGCCTCCGAGCAGGGGGAAACCGGGGAGTAGACTTCGCGGAAATAATCCGCGAAGCAGGAGACAATGGCTTCCGGCTCAGTGACACACGCACCATCAACACTCTCAATCAAAGGCACCACACGGCTCGCTCTCTCCCTCTTATCCAACCACGCAATCAATTTGCCAGCCTTATCACCCACATCATACAATCGCCCCTGCTGCTCTCTACTGAGGCCCCTGGCCGCCTCCGTGACGAGGGCCCGATAGGCCGCCTGCTTTAGGTGTAGAACATGCAACTTGTCGTCTGTTACCCCGCTTCCCAGGTCACCCTCCAGTTCTGCAATCTCGGCCTCTACCCGGGTCACCTCCTCCCGCTCGCGCCGCCGGGCATGGGAGATAAAGGAGAGGGCCTCCCCTCTAAGGACTACCTTGAAAGCCTCCCACAGGGAGATGGCCGAAGAGACCGACCCCACATTCTCAGCGAAATATCGCTGTAGGGATTTGATCAAATCAGCACGAATGGTGGGGTCGCGCAAATACCATGCATTGATTGGGGCCACCCTGCCATCCCCCCTCGGGAAGACGTCGAGATGCAACAACAATGGGGAGTGGTCTGAGATACCCCGCGCCAGATGGCGCACCTCCCCCACCCTCCCTGCGTGGGCCGCCGGGACAAGGATGTAATCAAGCCGCGAGAGGCTACCATGGGCACCCGAGTGGAAGGTGTACTGTCGCAATGCAGGATGCTTTAATCGCCAGCAATCCACCAGGCCCAGCGTGTCCAGAAGGCCGGGCAGCCACGCCTGTGCCCGGGGGAGGTCCCTAGGGGGATGGCGATCCATAGACCCAGAGGCTACCGCATTAAAATCCCCTCCAACCACCAGCAGGCCACTCGGAAGGTCCAGAAGGAGGCGCCCCAGGTCCGCAAATGTGGTGGCTTGTAACCCAGGCGGGACGTACACTGATATAAAGATAAACACTCTACCCTCCATTCTTCCCACCAGAACCGTGTAGCGTCCCCTCTCATCATGGTGCACCTCATCAATCTCCAACGGGAGCGAGTTCTTGATCATAATACCCACCCCCCGCGAGCCCGAGGTGAAGCCAGAATGGGCCGCCAAACGATATCCCCGCCGGTTCATTGCATGAAAGGAGTTACCTATAAGGTGCGTCTCCTGCAGGAAGACAACATCTGGTGAAACACGTTTTAAGTACTGCAGGACCACACCACGCTTAATCCTATCCCCCAGGCCATTAACATTCCATGACAACACAGCCAAATCCCTACCCCCATCATACGTCGAAACAATCGGTCGTCCCCCATCGAGCATCCTGAAAACAACAACATAGTAGCGGGTTTGCCCTGCGGTGCTAACAAACAACACACCCCCCCCACCCCCCGGTCCCAACAAAACTCCCCCCTCCCTGCACCCCTGCATGAGCCCAAACAGCCCCCCCAAAGTGCAGTGTGCCTGTCGCCCCATAGCTAAAATTCTAACTAGTCCCCCAGAGGAGGAGGGAAGCCCCCAACAGACCCCGCACGACCTCCATAGGAGGGGAAAATACGCAATCAATAAATGGTGAAGGAACAACGTCCAGAGCAAGGCCTATGCAGTCACCCCTCAATTCTGCTCCGGCGGGCCCTCCTCGCCAGCCGCGCCCCCCCCGCCCCCCCGGCCCCGATCTCCAGGCAGAGTGTCCAGCCAGTCCCCAGCCGCCTCGGGCCGGTCGAAGAAGTGAGTGCGACCATCCACCTCTACCCTCAGCTTAGCTGGAAAGAGCATTGAGTACTTGAGGTTCAGGTCCCTTAGGCGACGTTTAACACCAAGAAAGCTCTGCCGCTGCTTCTGGACCGCCGGGGTAAAGTCTGGGTAGAAATGTACCTCCATGTTGTCAAGCTTGACCGGTCCCTGTTGTCTGGAGGTCTGGAGGATAGCATCTCTGTCCCGGAAATTAAAAATCCGGGCAATGAGAGGCCGCGGCGGGGCACCAGTCTTAGGTCTGCTCCCGGGGACCCGGTGAGCACGCTCCACCGCAAAAAGCTTACTCAGCCCCCGGGGCTGGAGATGGGTCAGGATCAACTCTTCCACGAAAAGATCCGCCGCCTCCGCCTCTCGTCCCTCCGGCACCCCCACAATACGGACATTATTCCTCCGGGCCCGACCCTCGGAGTCCTCCAGTCGCCGGTCCATCAGGGCGCTCGCCTGGCCAAGCCGGCGCACCTCCTTCTGGAGGGCCACCACATCTGTCGTGAGGCTCGTTGTGGTGTGGGCCAGGGAGTCGACTCGGTCGTTCGTTTTGGACAAGTCTGCCCTCACAAGGCTCACATCCACCAGGACCGAGTCTATTTTTTGCGCTAAGGTGTCGAAACGCTGGTCCACCGAGGCCTTCATCTCTGCGATGGCGCCCATGACGTCCCGGAGGGTCAGATCCACCGGATGAGCGGATGGCTCCGTCGGGCCCACCGGGGATGCACGCGATGTCTCCGGAGAACCCTTCTGGAGCGTGTAGCGGTCCATACTGTTGGCCTGGAGCGCCGTGCCACGGCGGGTCGTCTTCACCTTCGCCCGGTCGCCATCTTGTTTGGTGGACATGCTGGCTCTTCCACCGTCGTGCCAAGCACCCCAAACGGGCCGCTGTACCAAGTCACGGGTGCCAGGGGGGGGGCAGGGGCGACCACCGAACCGCGGGTCAACCCACCGCCGGCGGGTCAGCCGGGCTCCTGGACAAGGCCACACCACCACACCCCGCTCCGCAGTCCGACCCCGCCTGAGAGCTAGGAGGGCGCAAAAGCGAAAGTGAAAGTGCGGGGTACGCCAGTCGCCCAGCCCCGTTCGCCGCTGTTATTCACTTTGTCCCCGGATCGCCCCACTACTCCAATCCGGGGGGCCGGCGAGGAGAAGGCCACAACCTTCGATCGATGCTCCCACCGGCGTCCGGGGTCCGATTCGAGCCCAAAAAACGGGTGGCGCCTCAGCTCCGGTTCCCCAACACAGTCCCCTCAACAAGGACAGGATATCGCCAGGATTAATTCAGGAGGTCGCGGAGGTCCTCGGGAGCCTCGCACCTACGCGGCCATCTTGGTTGCGCGCTAGGCTCCTCCCCCGTCAATTCTTGCTCTTTTTCGACGTATTTTAAAACATGAATTGTGCATTTAATTCAATTTATTGCATTTGCAGTGTTATTCTCACTGATTGCTTGATTACCATGTCATATTGAAACGAGAATCTTTTGAAGTCGGTTTTCCTAATGTTAAGACGTATCATTAACATGCACTCTGTTTCTATGTCTATGAACACACAGGAAGTGTTCATAAGCTCACCCCCACTTCCGGGTCATTGTATGACTGTTTGACAACGACTGTGTTGTCGCAACGCGTCAAAGTCAATAAATACAAATTTTCCACGAATCGTAAATCCTGAGTGCGACTTTTTCTCGTGCTGGAGTAGCGCGAGGCGACTGCAAAATTACAGTGGGTCCAGCGCCCGCCTGTCATTACCGACCCCGACTGGTGGACGAGATCGGAAGAGAAGCTGGACTTTGGTTGGATATATATATGTATATACATATATATATATGCATATATAGAGATATATTTATATATTTGTGATATTTCTCCAAATATCACAAATGGTGAGTACCCCTGGGACCTGGCCCACCCGAGGGCTTTCAAAAACGAAGCGGTTAGGTTTTTGTAAAATTTTCTCGTCCGGATTCGCGACCCCAGCGTGAATTCGGGTGATTTACTTTTATAAAAAATGCTTTTTTTGGGCTTGGGGGTCTTTGTGCGACCCCCTGAGCAGGCCTAGGGGGTCAGGGTGTTTTTACCTTGCCCACTTTCCTTGTTTTGTAACCTGTATTTCACTGTTTTCTTGTGACTCGGTTCAACATCTAGGTGTAAGACTGATTTTAACCCGTCGTCTTCTCCAATCCAGGGTATTCAGCCATCAGTTAGAGAGTTGGGAGATAATCGCGGCATCAACCTGCCAAGGTTATGAGGGGACTGCCAAAAGCGAATGACCCAAACCTTCAATCGAAGGTCACTTCTTTGGACACTCCCTTTCATTTTCTGAACGATGAAGCAGTCTGGGAAAAATTAGAAAAACTGATTGCTATCTCATTACAGCCTATACTGAACAGATTAATTAAAATAGAAGAGAGGCTAGAAGACAGGTTAACAACTAGGGACAATATGGGTGACATAGGACTGGGCTCAGGTGGTTCTGAGGCAAGGGGAGAGACCCAAATAGGGGGAACACAGAGATAGGAGACCCTGAGGTACACCCAGACCAACCCCTTGAATGTAAGGGTCACCCCCGAGACACCCTCCAACATCAGAATAGGGGGAAATACAAACAGGCCCAGCCATCAGAGTCACAACTGTTCCGTTCTACTCCCTCAAGGCGAGACACCATACAGGTGGGGTCCTTTGATGGTCAGCTTGTAGTGGATCAGCCAAGGTTACTTCCACGTGCAGGAAGCCAATTCAGTCAGAGAGGTCAGACCGAATCTTGGGATCTTCCCCCTGCAGCGTCTCCATTAGTATTGGTCTTGGTAAATGTGGCAAATTTAAGTGAAGGTCAAAGGGAATCAACAAGACAGCCGATGGATAAGTCTCTACATTGGCTTAATAATTAACCTGGTCACTGAGACAGAACACCTGAAGGCCTGTCTAATCACATCATAATGGCTAGGAGACTTGGCTGGGTGGGTTCCTTACCCAAAATGAACCCAGGAGATTGTGTTGTAGTAAGTTCTAACAACAAAATAGTATCTAGACTTTTACTGGCTCAGTTGAAAGATCCTCACTCCACTTAGGTCACAGATCTTCCCCTCTCCCCTGGAGTACTTTTATAGATATACACCACCATATGTAAAATCCCTGGCTAGACCTCCAACTGTAAGACCTATTGACAACCCAAAATTAATGAGCATGGAAGTGCGACCCAAATAGATGGGATAACTATGAGAAACAGATTTACACCTCTCACAGATCTTGAGGCGTGTGATTGACTAATGACACTGGGTTCAAAACAAATTCTACTAGGACAATTATTGAAGGGAAAATTGTCTCCCAAGCAAGGGAAAGAGAAAACTATTACCCCTTGAGCGAGGGTTATAAAACTGATGTAAAAATAACCTCTTGGAATTTAGCAGGTATGGGCAAAAAATTGAATAATTACTCATGGTTGGCACTGTGGCAAAACCATGATATCGTATGTTTCCAGGAGACTTGGGGCCTGGAAAATATTCTTATAGATGGGTTTCGAACTTATCAAACAAATGCTGTCCCATCTTCAGCAGGGAGAGCAAGAGGAGGCTTGTTATCCCTAATAGCAAACATATTATGTATTAAAATCAAAACCTGTGTGTCCCCTAGCCCACATGTTCACTTAATATCGGTAGAGGGAGATAGGGACCAGGATTGGCTATTAATACATTTCTACAACAATCATTTTAGAGACCCCCAAGCAGGGGTGAACACTTTGGAAAATGAATTAGGAAAAATTGGTACAGGAAAGAGGAAGAAAGACATACATATAGTGTGGATGGGGCATTTTAATGTGCAGCCATGTAAGTTCAAATCAAATAAAATTTGTGGTTTCGAAGATATACAGGGTGAAATATTACTGCACTTTACACATCATGAGCATGGAAATTGCCTAAATAGATTGCTCCATACAAGGAATCTGGAATGATAAATGAGATGGACACAACAAATGGCGAATTCCGCAAGACTTTCAATAGAAAGGATTATGATTCAACCATAGACTATATAATAATGTCAGGTCCAATACGGGGAAGGATTGCCCAATTAGTAACACAATTTACTGCTTTTAGTGATGATGCTATCCTCTCCACTTCTTTTCTAGTAAATGTAGGAGGGGAAAAGTTGGCCCAAAAATTACAGAAACCTACTTTAGCTCTGAAAAATGGATACCAGTTGAAATGGGCACAAATAAATAAGATGCCTAGAGTGCGAGGGCAATACTTCCCTTTTGTCTTCTTCTTTTGATACCCTACTGAAGAAAGTAAAGCTGGCCCTGGAATGTACAAAACCCCCCATTAAAATCATAGGAGAAAGGGTGGTTTAATCAAGCTTGCTCAAAAGCTTTAAGGACTCTGCACAAGGCCGTAAAAGAACAACCGAAAGACAAGGACCAGATAAAGCTGCTCTGTAGGGCATATGCAGTGGCCAGAAAAGATAGGGGAAAAGCTGTAAGAGAAGAAGCTTGGGAACAACTGGAGAAAGCAGCCGCCTCCAAGAATTCAAAAGACTTCTGGAGTGTGATCAACGTCCCTTATTTAAAAAAAAGCAGGGATCCTTCTCTAGACTCTCGTGTAAGTGAAAATCAATGGGTAGCCCACTTCGAACAGACTTTTGACTCGAATAACATCTCTGGGTTTAATGGTCCAGCTGTAGAAAGACCAACGAATGAATATCTGACTTTTTCAGTACAGGAGGTTAGTAGGGGACTGGAAAAGTGTATTATTGTGAAGGCTTCAGGCCCCGATGGTGTCCCTATAGATTTCTTCCTCGAGCACCAAGATTTATGGGCCCCACTATTAACTAATGCTTTTAATGAAATTGCTAAAACCACCCCCTAGCTTCATGGAATGCTAGCATTATTGTTCAGATATATAAGAAGGGTGACAAACAGAAGCCAAACAACTACAGACCCATTTTGTTATTGGACACCACGGCAAAGCTAATGGGAAGCCTACTATTAAATAGGTTAGAAAAGTGGGCAAAGAAGAATAAGATTCTGATGCAGGCCCAATATGGTTTCCAGGCTGGTAGAGGCACTATGGACCAATGACTCAATTTAGCTATGATACCTGACAAATATACCAGAGCTAAACAAGGTCAGATCTTTCTGGGCTTCATGGATCTAAGCGCTGCATTTGATTGCGTAATCCATTCCAGTTTGTGGAACATAATGGAGGAATTGGGGGTGAACCCTGAACTTACCCGCTTTATTCGGCAGTTGTTTTCTAATGCGACTACCAGTGTTAGGTACGGGAAGGATGGGGAGTGCACATGCTCATTCAAGATCACAAGGGGCTTTAGGCAGGGGTGCGTTCTTGCCCCTGCCTCTTCTCTTTCTATACTAATGGGATTGGAGCCGCACTGACTGGAGGTACATATGCTGATGGCGCGGTATTAATAGCCCGTATGGGGGTGACCCTCCAACCATTGATAACCGCCTATGCTACCCATATGGCTTCAGTGGGTTTAAAGGTAAATGAAGATAAGTCCTTTGTCCTTATAGCAGGTACCCCTGTGGTAAAGAGAGCGCAATCCGTTGCGCTAGGCTCAGGGAGACTAGAGGTGGTTTATTCTTTTTCGTATTTAGGGGTTCACTTTGACAAAAAACAGTCCTGGGCAAACATGGTGAAAAATAGAGCCCTGGGGATGGAAAGGAGCATGGAAGCTATAAATACCTTTGCTAGTAGATTGGGCATAAAACCACTTGCCGTTATAAAGACAATATATCAAGCAAAGGCACTCTCTGTAGCCACATATGGGGCAGGTATATGGGGAACGGTCCCGGTAACTCAACCCAAAAATCTAGAGGACCGATTTTATAAGAAAGTACTATCTCTCCCTAGATCGTGCTCGAATTATATCTGCCACTTGGAAGCAGGATTACCCTATATAACAGATACTATTAAGATCACCCCAATCCTTTTGTGGCACTCAATATGGCGCAGAGATACTGTAAACTTAACTCAGCTCATAATTAAAAAATGCATTGCTTTGGATAACGCACGTAAAAAACCCTGGCTTCAGTATGTGAGGGTAAACCTAGCTGCTTCAGGACTAGAGGAATTGTTTACAACCCCCCATTTGTGCAGAATAACCTCGAAGCAAAAATTGAAGGCAATTTTCCTTTTAAAGGTGGCATATGAGCGCCAGGAAGGAAATTAGCAAAAGAAATCAGTGATGCTATGTCTCCAATTACCACCGATAATAGAGGGGGATTTTTCCTTTTTATACAGCATTGGAAATGGGCAACACAGATTCATTTTACTGAGAACCCGCCTAAACTTAATTCCATTGATGTTAGGTTACCCACCAAAAAAATATAGGACTTCTGACTTGTCTGCATGTCCTTGTGACAAGGGGTCGGTGCAGTCAGACCTTCACATCTTTTTTTTCTGTGGGCTTTACAAGAAGGAACGAGCTAGATTTATCCTCCCAATGGTAAAGAAGCTCAATATTACTAAATGCTGTCCGGAATTATTGTATATAAAAGAACTCCAGGATCCATTTATCTGTTTTGTGACAGCCTCTTTTCTGCTAGCTTACTTAAGAAGAAGGAAAAACGATAAGTTCTTATTTTAACGACTATATTTATGTATCGGCTATCTTATGATTGTATATGAATGACTGATTGTCATGTTGTTTTTATTATCGAAATTGTTATATAATATCTTTATTTTTTTCTTAATGGGTTTTAGCGACTTAGATGATGTCGTGATCTTTCATCTTGAATAATTAATTTGTAAGATGGAAGTTGAATTCGATCTATCTATTTTAACATGGTTTTATATGGATTTATATCTTATTGCACTTTTATGATCTGTAGACTACAAAACGACCGAATAAAGCAATTACTAAGTCTAAGAACCCAAAAAACACAGAAATTCACCAGCTATAGCTAGCAGAGCTAGCAATAACTTGCACCCCTGCCATGCATGCACTGCCTATGACCTCACATATTACATCCCTCATGACATGTTCTATGACATTATGTATGACATCACTGATAAGCAGGACATGGAGCAATGCTACCGCAGGGTGGTAGCAGACTTTGGTATCCCTGCCCACACTCCTATGGGTAGGGAAACCTATATTGCTCCTGCCCGGAGAGAGCATGCAGAAACAGCTGCTACCTGTGGGCTGGAGCAATGCCAGCTCCTGGACCATGCAGGGATCCGGCTAGGGCCACAGGACTGCCTCAATGGCCCTCAACTAGTGGACTGTGGGTGTCCTGGTTGGGGGCGGGCACCAGAGCACCCACCTCTGGCCCCATGGGATAGGGTCCCTCTGGCTGACTTAGGCTCAAGGAGGGGGGCCACGCATCCCCCTCCCCTTTTCAATTGCATTTGGCCCTGGATGGGGTCCTCAGGGCCTATTGAGGCTTGGCAAAGTAGGGACATGCGCCCCCTGCACCAAATAATAAGGTATTTGCCACTAGAGGATGGTGTCCCCAAGGCCTCTTAAGGCTCCAGAGGGGATCCACTCACCCCACTCCCTTATAATTAAAATATGGTGCCACGAGGCATCTTAAGGTTCAGGGGGGGGGGGGGCACACGCCCTTGTCCCTTATAATTGAAATAAGGCCCAGAGAAAGGGGGTCCTTGGGCCTATTTGTGCTTGGAAAGTAAGGCCCACACTCTCCCTTCCTCTAATGTAAAAGCATTTGGCCCTGAAGGATGGAGGCAGGGAAACAGATCAACAGATTGTGACAATCAACTGCACATAGCTGGGTAACTCAGAGTGCACACGGTGTTCAATTTGTATACAGCTGTTCAGAGAAGAGACCCTCAAGCTCTACTGCATAACTAATGCCCTACTACAGACAGCCTTTAGCATGTAGAAAAGGATTCAAAGTTAGCAAACGTCTTGTAAGAAATTAAGCTGACATGACTAGAAAAGTGCAACTATAAATAATGTGTACCCTATGCAGAGAGTTTAGTCTGTAACATATTGTTTGCAGACAGCTAAACTCTCATGAGGAATATACAACAGATTATTAAACATTATCTACTAGGAACAGTGTCCACTCTATTCAAATCCTTCTCCAAAGAGAAACTACTCACTGTAAACACCCAAGGCCTGAAGGTGCTAAAGGTCATAATACCCACACTGTTTCTATGCTGCTGAAAATGTTATAGATAGATCAGTTTTAGTGGTTTATCAAGCACATGTACATGGTAATTACCAAGTGCACACAGTCGCCTCTCCTATATAGAAATGATAATGCTGACTCGAGTCCCTTAAAATACTTACTTTAAAAGGGTGCTTACAATATTTAGCATGTACTACATATACTCATTTCACTATTACAAACTTTTTTGTAAAAAAGAAAACTTGTGTGCGAGTCATCAACTGTCACCTGCACACAGTGTTAGTCCTGTTCACAAACAATCATAAGGTGCTCAATACCTCTACACACCTATGACCCAATAGGGTCAAAAACATTTTGTAAACACTTACACCCGTTAGCAGCAAAGAGGTCATACAAAATTAGGAAGAGAACTAGGATGATACTTCCTGCCACTATGCAATGTATAAAACAAACAAACACACTCATTGGATGATGTCATCAGTGCTGCCATCAATGATACCATTTGAGATGTTATCAGTGATGTCATAGAACGTCATGAGTTCATTATGTTGCCACTAGCATATTCACCTTACTATAACATCTCTTTAAGCTTTGTGTTTCCAGCGAATATAGATAGATATATATATAACAAAAATATACGCCACAAGGAATCGCCTCACAGGATGCGCTGCATGAAAACGCCAGAGACGAACACGGATCCAGGAATAGGTGCTCTTAATTTTTTATTTTACTCCGTAACCTGCACCACCGCCATGACGCGTTTCGACCTACTGGAGGCCTTGGTCACATGACGCTAACAAAGGAAGCCTGAGTATTTAAAGTGCAAGTGCGTGATAACGTGACATCAAATTCATGAACATAGACAACAGATTTAGACGTCGTAGTGTTGATAATCAAGGTCAACATTTTGCTTGCGATGCAAGAATTAGTTGTAATACATGTAAAATACATATTATACCCCTACAAAACAACAATATCAACAAAAGGTCTCTGGACGAAATAAACAACGATAGATGAACTTGTCTGAATCAATAGACACGAAATTAGGGGACACCAAATAAATAGGGAGCACAAAAAGTAGAGAAAATATTTACATTAAAAATAGTTTCATTGGTTTTAAACAGCTGATATATAGACTCAAAATAAGGTTGTAAACATATTTGTAAACAATTTTTTACCTTAAAACCACGCCATTCCACATTTTTTAGTTTGCGTGTGAACCCAACAAGAATTAAAAAAACTGAATTCATGTTGGATCAAATGAACTGGTTAAATCCATTCCAATTCACATTAAACTAAGCCCCACTAAACAAAGGAAAAGGGATTATCCGCTTCACTTCCTGAGACCTTCTGAATATGGCTACGTTCAATAAAGTATTAAAAGTGCAATCCGAAAAAAAAACAACATCTGGTTTCTTAAGGAAAACAAAAAAGAGGAGACAGAAAAAAAGTGATAACTACTGTTCTAAATAAAAGGAAAAAACCTGAGGAAAGGTACAACGACACTCAACAGTCATTTAGAATCCGAACACAGGCGCGGAATAAATACTATAACATGCTGTACAGGATAGTTAAACAAGACAGATGTGGCGAAGGCAAGGGTTAGAGCCAAGTGTAGAAATCCTCGCTAGCATTTAAGCCGTTAGGTACTTTGGAGTCTAGCTCCAAAATGTACCGCGTCTCTAGTTTTCTGAGGATGGCTTCCCGATCCCCCCCACGTCTCAGTGGAGGCACCGAGTCGATCACAAAGTAGCTAAGATCTTTAAGGTTGCTATTATGTTTGTCACCAAAATGTCTTGCTACGGGGTATGATATGTCATGATTCGTGATCGCCCTCATGTGCTGGAGTATACGTTTGTGTGCCTGCAATTTGGTGCTGCCAATATATTGCAGGCCACATGTACACTCCAGCACATAAACCACAAAATCTGTACTGCAAGTTAGTTTTTTAGTAATCCTACAGGGTGAGTTGGCAAATGGAGAAGAATAGGTAGTGGTGCTTCTGCCCAACGTACAAGCCTTGCAAGAGGAACATTTAATAAATCCCTTACTGGCTTGTAACCAGTTGCTGGTGTTACTGCTCAATTCAGGACTGCTCTTTACTAGCATGTCACTCATGGACCGAGCTTTCCGAAAGGTTACAGCAGGGGCATTAGGCATATTACTACCTATTACTGGGTCAAAGCAAATCAACGACCAATTTTTCTTGAAGATCTTGCGCAAACAATGATGTTGACGACTATAGGTCAAAATCAATCTGGGGGCATCATTTTGGATGGATGTCAAACTGGAGGCCTTGCTGGAGATGGAATCGCTATTCCTGGTGGTCGGGGTAAGGTCTCTAGGTTTGGACCTGGTACGTGCCAATGCTTTGTCAATCACTGCCGGGGAATAACCCCTTGCTAAGAACCTCAATTTACTCTGTTCCTGGGCTAAAGTGCAATGTTCATCCGTGCTGCAAATGCGTCTAATGCGCAACATCTCCCCGTAGGGGATGCTACGTATAAGATGTTCAGGATGATGGCTAAGAGCATGCAGCACGGTATTGCCCGCGGTTGCTTTGCGGAACAGCTTTGTGTGTAGATTGCCCTCAAGAACAAAAACCTCCACATCTAGAAAGCTAACTTGAGTTTGGCTAATCTGAGCCGTAAATTGTAGGTTAAGTCGGTTGACATTGATGGCCTGAATAAACTCCAAGGCCGAAGTTTTAGACCCCTTCCAAACCACAAAAAGGTCATCTATATAGCGAAGCCAAGTAATGATGTTGTTAGACATGGCTTCACTAAACTCAACCTTGAGGACTTGCTCTTCCCACAAGCCCATGTGTAGACACGCGTATCTCGGGGAAAAGCAAGCCCCCATAGCCACACCTCTTAGTTGTTGGAACACTGAATTTTGGAATAGAAAAAAGTTATTATTGAGACAGATGTTAATCATATCCAGAATCATCTTACAGTGGTCCATCATATACATTGGCTCAGTTCTCAAAAAGTATTCAACCGCTTTAATCCCATCATGATGGTGAATACTGGTGTATAAAGCGGTAACATCCAGTGTGATCAACCAGTATTCATCCTGCCACTCAATGTCACTGATCTTCCTCAAGAAATCGTTGGTGTCTTGTATGTACGAAGTTAGTCCCTTCACGTGCTTCTGTAGGAAGAAATCGACGTAGAGCGACGTGTTCTCCAAGATACTCCCCCTGGCCGAGATGATGGGCCTTCCAGGGGGTTTAACTGTGTTCTTGTGTATCTTTGGAATAAGATAGAAAACCGGCATGATGGGATGGTTGACTTTCAGGAATTTGAATTCCTCCGTGCTGAGAAGACCAGTACTTTTCCATGCCAGAAGTTTGCTATAGAAATCGCCCCATGTAGCTTTGACCACCTTCCAATCACTTCTCTTGTAGCATGACCTGTCATTAAGATGCAAAAGGGCCTCATCCACATACAATTTTCTTGGCCACAAGACGACGTTGCCTCCCTTATCCGATTGACGGACAATAATATTATCATCACTTTGGATCTTCTTCATCAGTTGTCCATACCCATGGTTCCAATGCTGTTGGGTATGCCGAACACCTTTAACTGATTTCTGTAAAGATTTCAATTGGCAGGTAACCATTTCATTGTATATTTCTATATTGTCATGGACCATGATGGGACTAAAAGTGGACTTCGGTTTAAATGGTGTTATGCCCGGTTTGTTGGTAATGGGAGCAACATCGATTTGTGATAGATTATCAACACGGCCCTCTTCTTGTAATAACTGGAGGTCACAAAGAAGATATAAAAAAATATCTTGAAGTAAATAGAGTCCCACGTGGACTAAGGATTTTCACTATGCCAACTCACCCCGACACATGAATGGATATGTTAGAAGAGTGGGGTGCCAACAACATGGCATGCAGCCAAAACATGATACAGATTCTCATTAAGTACGCAGAAATAGACCTTGAAGAAATACACACAATGATCAAGGATCTAGAGGCTAAAATCTCCCAAAATGAGAAAGATGAAACAGACAAATTACGCAAAGAAATGGAAAACCGGCTAGGGAAATATGAAGAGGAAATTCAACAGTGCAAACAAAGGAAATTCTCAAGGGATGAGGCGGATTACAAACAAGGGCAAATATTAACATTTGCAAAAAGGTTTGACGCATTGAAGATCAATTATGCCAAAAAACTACCACAGCCAGCTTGAGAAATAGGAAGCGAATCAGATATCAGTGGAAGTGAAAATGAAGCAACAACTAGCAGGAACACACCTAGTAATATCACTTTTTTAGAGGAGATGCGCCTTGTCAACCTGGACCAAAATCTATCATGGAACCAGGCAGAGGCAAAGTGTTTGGAAGAGGCAATACAAAGTCTTCAGAAGCCTCAGGAAAACCCGACGATCCAAACACAAAAAGACAATACCCACTCAGGAATTGAACCAAGAGGAACTGAATGACGACAACCTAATTAATTAATCTATCTGACTATACACCAACAAAAATGGAATGTCAAATATTAAACAAGGGCCTCTCTTTTTGTCCACAAAAACATTTCAATTACACCAATACTAAAATTGATATATATAGGTATGTACGAAAGCTCAAAATAACTAAAGTACATGCCAGCAAACAATTGTCAAGTAGCCAAGTTGTAATTTCTCAGGATACATCTAGCAAGTAAATGAACAGTGATTCATTACTAACGATAGAAGAAATCCCACATCTTAAAACTCTGTATGATCTAGCCAATGATTTCCAAAATAACGAGACCACTGAGATTGAAATGCTTCAAAACCTTGAAATCAATACTAAACAACATGAAGGAAGTGGCCTAAAGAACATATCCAAATACTGCCCACAGTTATCACCAGGCAATAAAATTGATTCCTTCTCTGAAGCTATAATGGATGAAATCGATAAAATGGAAAAATTGAGAAATAATACATTGAGAGAGAATACATCAAGAAGAGAAAATCAGGCTATTCAAACATTGGCAAATAATCCAAACATATTCATCAAGCCCGCAGATAAGGGCAGTAATATTGTAATCCAAAACATATGTGATTACAAAAATGAGGCATACAGCCAACTACATGACTCTGACAAATACGTAAAATTAACAAACAATCCAATCCACAAAATGATTGAAGGTGTCAAGAAACATCTGGATGACTGGTACGAACACAGTTTAATCAATGTTGAGGAACGCCAATTCCTCTTCAAGGAAAATCCAACAATTCCCACGATATATTTTCTGCCCAAGGTTGACAAAACTTTGATTAATCCTCCCAGCAGGCCTAACGTGTCATCATGTGACTCATTATATGAAAACATCTCATCATATGTAGATTACTACCTCGCACCCATGGTCAAAAATCTAAATTCATATATTCAGGACACAGGAGACTTCCTTCGCGTGTTCTCTAATACGGCATGGAATCCATCATACATCATGATAACGATTGATGTGGTGTCCCTATACACATCTATAGAACATTCAATTGGATTAAATGTCTGTGCATACTTTCTGAGACAAAGAAATATAAGTGAATTGGAACCATCAGCAATGCTCCTTACAATGAAACAAATGTGTCTTAACAACAACATCTTCTTTTTTGATCACGAGATATACCATCAACTATGTGGCTGTGCTATGGGCATTTCCTTCTCCCCCAATTATGGGAATCTTATTATGGGGTGGTGGGAGAAGGAAATAGCCTGGGGCCCTAACAACAGCAAGGCCCTAGAAAAGATTGTACTCTGGTCACGATACATAGATGACTTGTTCCTAATTTGGAACGGGAACAAAGATGAGTTCATGGAATATTTCAAATCACTAAATGAAAACAACATTGGACTCTCTTTCACTTGCACCACCAGCCGTCATAAAATAGACTTTCTGGACATCTCAGTCTACATTGATAATGGACAAATACAAACTCTGCTTTAGAGAAAGAGAACTGCAACAAACAGCATTCTCCATGCAGATAGTTTCCACCCCAAACCTCTACTGAAAAGCATCCCTTTCAGGGAATTTATCCGGATGCGAAGAAACTGTTCGAAAGATGAGGAGGCAGAAAAATAAATCTTGAAAAGTGAAAACAGACTAAAAAAACGAGGATACAGAGAAAGAGATCTCAACAAAAGTATCAAAAAAGTCAAAAGAAAAGACACAAACAGAAATCCTTGTAAAAAAAACTGCACAAACAAGATCTATAAATGAAGATGCCAAGCAAAAAACTCCAAGGCCTATACTGACATTCAGCAAAGAAGCACATAAAATAAGACCGAGCGTCCAAAAATACTGGCCACTCTTGCAACAAGATCAAGACCTTGCTAAGATCATTGGTGGAAATCCACAAATTACCTATAGAAAGGCACCCTCCATCAAAGATGCAATAGTACAGAGTAATTTCCATTCGAAAGGAAAAGGAAAAAACTGTCTGGAACAACAACAGGGTGGTTTTAATAGGTGTAATAATTGGAAAGCCAGTAATATTGGAGTAAACAAGAAAAACATACGAGATCCGGAAGGAAGAATTATTCATATCAACCAAAGAATAACATGTACAACAAAATATGTAATCTATGCCATTCAATGCAATTGTGGCATGATGTATATAGGCAGCACCATCTACATGTTGAAAAAACGAATTTTAGAACACATTAGGGCAGTAAAAAACAAGGACCAAGCATACGCAACTGCAAAACATCTACTCACATGCCAGAAAGGTGACTGGCGAAACATGAGCTTCTTTGGTATAGACACAGTAGAAAGCAATGAAAGAATGGGCGACCGGAAAAGAGACTCCGGCAATTAGAATCAAAATACATTATCAGACTTCGCACAAAAAATCCCAAAGGGATGAATTTTGACGAAGAACTTTACGTTCATCTGTGAAGACAGAAAATATCAATGTGATAGACTGACCTAGGGAACAAGTGTTCATGAATCATGAAGGAACCGCTAGATCTAACGAAACGATAAAACACAAAATTAAGAGATCATGCAGGACCATTGTTGCAATCAGGAGAATCTTTTGAACAGAAAAATATGATCATGGGTACTATACCCATAAAATTGCGATTTATAATGTCAGTACCACAATGCATAGATGATGGTTACTTTGAATTGTACAATACATACAGACAATTTGTGTTTTAGTAGCATTAGAATCCAGTCTTTGCTTATATGTTGATTAAATGAGTCATGCTTTGACACTGATGTGCTGTACTTAAATATGTAGATTGTGTGCAGTACCATTAACTCTTCCAGACTAGTGAATGAGTTTTGGTAAACTCCTAGGATAGTGTTGCTTGTCTAAAATCACACTGTGAGTCTGTGTGCATTTGGGTAAGGATTGTGAGAGAAGCATTTGGTAACATTGTGTATTTTCTGACAGATAACTGTTTTAAAACCTGTCATGTTGTCAAGTTTTAGTAGCATTAGAAGACAGTTATGGCTTATGGTTTCATTATATGAGTCAGGCATTGACAGTAAATTGCAGTCGTGAAATATGTAGATTGTGTGCAGTTCCCTTATCACTTCCAGTGTAGTGAATGAGTTTTGGTAAACTCCTAGGGATACTGGTGCTTGTCTAGAATCACACTGTGAGTCTTTGTGCATTTCGGAACCACTGTGAAAGAAGCGTTTGGTAACCGTGTATTTGCTGACAGAAAACTGTTTTAAAACTTGTCATGTTGTCAAGTTTTAGTAGCATTAGAAGCCAGTCATTGCTTATGCGTTGATTAAATGAGTCAGGCATTGACACTAAAGTGAAGTCGTGAAATATGTAGATTGTGTGCAGTTCCTTTACCACTTCCACTGTAGTGAATGAGTTTTGGTAAGCTGCTAGGGATAGTGTTGGTTGTCTAGAATCACACTGTGAGTCTGTGTGTATTTGGGAACCACTGTGAGAGAAGTGTTTGGTAACATCATGTATTTGCTGAGAGAAAACTGTTTTAAAACTTGTCATGTTGTCAAGTTTTAGTAGCATTAGAAGTCAGTCTTTGCTTATGTGTTGATTAAATGAGTCAGGCATTGACACTAAAGTGTAGTCGTGAAATATGTAGATTGTGTGCAGTTCCCTTATCATTTCCAGTGTAGTGAATGCGTTTTGGTAAACTCCTAGGAATACTGGTGCTTGTCTAGAATCACACTGAGTCTGTGTGCATTTGGGAACCACTGTGAGAGAAGCGTTTGGTAACATCGTGTATTTGCTGAGAGAAAACTGTTTTAAAACCTGTCATGTTGTCAAGTTTTAGTAGCATTAGAAGCCAGTCTTTGCTTATGTGTTGATTAAATGAGTCAGGCATTGACACTAAAGAGCAGTCGTGAAATATGTAGATTGTGTGCAGTTCCCTTACCACTTCCACTGTAGTGAATGAGTTTTGGTAAGCTGCTAGGGATAGTGTTGTTTGTCTGGAATCACACTGTGAGTCTGTGTGTATTTGGGAACCACTGTGAGAGGAGTGTATGTTAACATCGCGTATTTGCTGACAGATAAGTGTTGTAAAACATGTCATGTTGTCAAGTTTTAGTAGCATTAGAAGACAGTTATGGCTTATGCTTTCATTATATGAGTCAGGCATTGACAGTAAATTGCAGTTGTGAAATATGTAGATTGTGTGCAGTTCCCTTACCACTTGCACTGTAGGTAGTGAATGAGTTTTGGTAAACTCATAGGGATAGTGGTGCTTGTCTAGAATCACACTGTGAGTTAGTGTGTATTTGGGATCACTGTGAGAGAAGCATTTGGTAACATCATGTATTTGCTGACAGATAACTGGTTTAAAACCTGTCATGTTGTGAAGTTTTAGTAGGATTAGAATCCAGTCTTTGCTTATGCGTTGATTAAATGAGTCATGCTTTGACACTGATGTGGTGTACTTAAATATGTAGATTGTGTGCAGTACCATTAACTCTTCCAGAGTAGTGAATGAGTTTTGGTAAACTCCTAGGATAGTGTTGCTTGTCTAAAATCACACTGAGTCTGTGTGCATTTGGGTAAGGATTGTGAGAGAAGCATTTGGTAACATCGTGTATTTGCTGACATATACCTGTTTTAAAACCGGTCATGTTGTGAAGTTTTAGTAGCATTAGAAGTAGGCCTGGGCTAAATTTCTGTTCCGCTCGCGGAAATTGCGATAATTTGACATTTTCGCGTTCCGCGGAGAGCGCGAAAATGTCAAAATTTCCGCATTCCGCAGCTTAGCGATAATTTGGTTCTTGCTCGCGCTGTAAGATAATACATTCTCGTGCGCGCGCGATCGCCTTACCTAAATCCCCGCGTTCGCCGACAAGTTTTCCCGATCCGGTCGCGTTCTCCACGAGATGTTGGATTGTTGGTAGCCATTTGCGCTGTCTCGCGACAGTTCGCGCCCGCAGTAACATCATGCGTCGCGCGATCACGTCTTTCTTCTCGCGATCATGCACCGCGAGAAGAGTGAAAACAAGATGGCCGCGCCCGCAAGCAACCACATGGGTAAGTTGGCGAGC
The DNA here is from genome assembly GCF_964204655.1 of Triturus cristatus. Taxonomy (NCBI): domain Eukaryota; kingdom Metazoa; phylum Chordata; class Amphibia; order Caudata; family Salamandridae; genus Triturus; species Triturus cristatus. The sequence continues at coordinate 276,287,333 of NC_140580.1, read as the reverse complement.
CGCGAACACGCAGAAAATACCGCGAACGTGCGGGAAAAAAACTTCCGCATCTTCGCGATATTTCCGCGTGTTTGCGGAGATTTTAAACATTTTCGCGATAATTTGCGAAAGTCGCTTTCGCAAATTCCGCCCACCCCTAATTAGAAGCCAGTCTTTGCTTATGCTTTGATTATATGAGTCAGGCTTTGACATAAAAGTGCAGTCCTGAAATATGAAGATTGTGTGCAGTTCGCTTACCACTTCCACAGTAGTGAATGATTTTTGGTAAACTCCTAGGTATAGTGGTTGTTGTCTAGAATCACACTGTGAGTCTGTGTGCATTTGAGAACCACTGTGAGAGAAGCATTTGGTAACATCGTGTATTTGCTGACAGATAACTAATTTAAAACCTCTCATGTTGTCAAATTTTAGTAGCATTAGAAGCTAGTCTTTGCTTATGCATTGATAAAATGAGCCAGAGTTTGACACTAAGGTGCAGTACCATGTACTATTCTGTTCACTGTGGCAGAACTGAAAATTTAAAAGTTTTACCTAAGCACTGTCCTAGAAGTAGTCTGATTATTTAGTCAGTTTCTAAGTACCAAATAGATTGCTTCAAATAAAAGTGTTCTGACATACTATACACTTGTCTTTTACACCTTCAATTCCCTAGTCAGTATCCATACACTTCCACGAAACATCCTGTCACTTCCTTTGCAGTCCTCTAGAGACCCATTCAACAGCATGTACTAATCCATTGACTGTGCCAAAATTCAAACACTTATAAATTCACCTAGACACTCTCTTTCCAGAACTCTAATGATTCAGTCACTGCCTAAGTATTCATGCACTGAGCCAGGTCTTAGCACATGGACTACGTCAAACCCATATCCACTATGCATGCAGTCCTCTAACCACCTACACACTTGTCTTTCACACCTTCAATTCCCCAGTCAGTATCTGTTCACTTCCAGCAAACACCCTGTCACTGCCGTTGCACTCCTCTAGTGACCCATTCAGCATCATGCACTAATCCATTCACAGCGCCAAACCCTAATAAATTCACCCAGGCACTCTCCTTGCAGTACTCTAATCATTCAGTCAGTACCCAAGTACTCATCCAGTGACCCAGGCCTTAGTATATGGACTGCTTCAAACCCTTATCCACTATGCATGCAGTCCTCTAACCACCTACACAATTGTCTTTCTCACATTCAATTGCCTAATCAGTTTCCATACACTTCCAGGAAATACCCTGTCACTCCCTTTGCAGTCCTCTAGTGACCCATTCAGCACCATGTACTAATCCATTCACTGTGCTAAAACCCAAACACTTATAAATTCACCGAGATGCTATCTTTGCAGTACTCTAATCATTCAGTCAGTGCCTAAGTATTCATACACTGAGCCAGGCCTTAACACATGGACTGCTTCAAACCCCTATGCACTATGCATGCAGTCTTCTAACCACCTAGACACTTGTCTTTCACACTTTCAATTTCCTGGTCAGTATCCATACAGTTCAGCACTTGACACTGCCTTTGCACTCCTCTAGTGACCCATTAGTACCAAGTACAAATCCATTCCCTGTGCGAAAAGCCTAGCACTTATAAATTCACCTAGGCACTCTCCTTGCTGTACTCTAATCATTCAGTCAGTACCCAAGTAGTCATGCAGTGAGCCAGGCCTTAGCACATGGACTGCTTTAAATGCCTATGCAGTATGGAAGCAGTCCTCTAATCACCTACACAGTTGTGTTTCACACCTTCAATTCCCTAGTTAGTATTCATACTCTTCTAGCAAACACCCTGTCACTCACCCAGTGTGTCTCCTTATAGTACTGTAATCATTTAGTCAGTTAGCATGTAGTCTTTTAGTGAGGTAGGCTTTAGGGCATGAACTGCTTCAAAGTAGTATGCACTATGCATGTAGTGTTTTAACGATCGTCACACTTGTGGTTCAGGGCGATAGTTTCTTAGTCAGTTTTTATATAAAATGTGTTTGTACAGTAATGGAATAGTATAAATTTGAAAGTTATTAATATACATTTATTTGTGATTCTTTTTTACAGATACAGAACAGGAGTGTTTCTCATCTGTTTGCACTCTTCTCGTGCAAGATTGTTTGGATGAAGGGTCCTTAGGTGTTTCATCATACTTGCTGTGCCGCACGAGTATTTTTTGTTAGGATCTCCTCGTAACAGAACTCTTTGGCAAATCTTGCGAGTGAAGAAGGTGGCATTGGTCTTTGTTTGCTCCTTGGAAAAAGTAAAAAATGTCCTCACCACTGAAGAAAAACGTTGTTGGTGTGGTGCCTTCTGCAAAACATTTTCTTCAGATTCGGTAAATATTTTAAAGCGGCAACATTTACAGTTTTTGTAAGTTAAACTTATACAATTTTGTTAGCTGTATGCATTTTATATATCTGTGATTTGTTTCTTGTGGTATTTTGTTGAGAATACCATGTTCGTTTGTTTTTTTAACAATCTTTCTTATTTTCCAGGTCTGTCGTCGACATCCATTGTCCCCACAGTAGTGTTCCGCCTTGTTGTTTTTTGTTATTGTTGTTACATTTTGTTTATTAGTTTATTGTTGCAAATATATGTTAATAAAAAAATAAAGTTTGAAAATAGTTTTTTGTATATATATTTATTATTATAAAAAAGAAAGTTTGAAAAAAAAATTAATAACGTTTTTGGTTGTTCTCTTAACTGCTGTGTGACTCTTTCTTGTTCTTATTATTGTTATTTGATGGAGTCCACCATGGTGTTAAATTTTGGGGCACGTATCACTGGAATACTGGTGATATCTGCAGTTTGCACCAACTTCTGAATAGTGTGTTAGATTTATCTCAACTTTACTTCCGTTAAAGTGCTGATAATGAAATGGAGAGTAGCCGTTCCCGTGCAAAAAGACACGAGGTGCACCTTTGCGATTTATTCTAAATACTAAAATCCTGTATTGTATTGCACTGAGGTATTGGCTGCACTTACAGTGTACACACAAAATCTATTAAGAAATCTCATTGTATTTATATTGATTGGGAATAGTGCGTCAGGTGCTGGATCTTGACGAGATACACTGCTCAGTTCGTATATTGTTGTGCACACAAAAAAAATCACATCACAACTTTCACACCAATTGCAATGCGAAACAAATTCCGCCGATAAGACACGTTAGCACCAGGGATTTTACACCTGCTTTCTGCTGGTGTTAAGCAGGACAACTACCTGCACCATGAAAGGGAACACAGCCAAGAGCCACACCAGAACACCCACAGGTGCCATAGAGTCAATGAGCATGACACAGGGATACCCATGAGGGCCAGAAGACTCATCTCAACAACTCCAGGACCGCCAATGCCCCCCAAACCCACATCTTAGTAAGTGTGTCCCTGTGGTCATTGTCTTAGCATGATAGGAACGAGCCCTGCAACATCACAGTGTGCTGTCACCTCAGCGTTGGCAGTGAGCCTGGATGTGTAGCTATGTACGCATCCTCCTGCATGCACAACTGGCGTGTGCTGGTCTGTTGTTCACAGGTCAGTGCAGGCGTGTGCCTATCTGGCAAGGGAAACGGGGTGTCTCGGACATGTCCGTGTACAGGAAGTGCGGTAAGTGTGTCTCTGTGTTCTGGTGTGGCCTGTTACAAGAGCCGCAGCAATCGATGTTGTAAAGTGGCATGCACCACCTCCAAACGGCACTGTGATGTTGTAGTTGGAATGTAGCAGGACATGCGCAAATAGGCATTACAATGGCGTGCCGTACGAGTGCACGAGATACAACAGCTCACCGTACAAAAGTGTGGGGGCTCGAGGGAGGGAGGAGCAGCCGTTTGGCAACATAACACACAGTGAACTCAACCATGTGCCACATGCTGGGCATCTCATCCATGAAGACCACGGTCGCAGATATCCCACAACACCAACGACTGGCCTTTGTACACATCCTGTATGAATGCAGCATGGTTTTCACTTCTATGCTCGTTCAGTGGTGTGATGTTGGCAGGTTGTGTGACTTGTTCTCCTTGTTGGTGTGTTTCATTTTGGCCATTGTTAGTCTATATGTGTGTTGTACTTAATTGTGCATGTGTGCCATTCTGCCCATCTCCCCCTCCCCCCACTCCCTGCTTCTTCGTCTTCCTAGTGCTGTTGTGTTTATAATTTTGTTGCTGCACACATAAATACATGTAAAGAATAAATTAGAATAGTTCCTTGATTCTTTTAGGTTTCAAAACTTCTCTATTGGTTTCTTTTTAATTTTCCATATGAACCGTTTTTTTAAATATTCAACAACACATAGAAGTCAGAAGTGCAACGTATTCTATCAACACACTTTCTAGAACATTCTACAATACGTGCAGGTTAAAAGTTCATCAATTTTTAAAACTTTACGATATTTTTTTGTAACATTTTCTTGAACATTTAACGACACGTGCAGGTTAAAAGTTGACGATTGTTTTAAGTTCGAACAGTGCCTTCCAAATGCAAGTAGCAGGTGTGGTTGAACTGAGCAAATTTTATCCTATGATATATACTCCACGTTGAAACTGCTTTTTCTTAACCAATCACAAAGATGCTTTTCCACAAAACTAATGTGCACCCTACTTTTAAAAAAAAAATGGTTTTCATGATATCTTCAGAGATAAGTTATAGATAGGAATTAGCATTTAAAAAACCTTTGATTGTAGCTTCAGGTATTCCTCATTCAGTATTTGCATATGCAGATGACATTGCAATAACGACAACCGATCCCAGGGAATCAATAGTGGAGATTGAATCTTTAGCTAGAATTTTTGGAGCTATATCAGGGTATAAACTAAACTCTGCTAAGACCCAAATACTATGTACAAAAAGTATACAGTTTAACGAACCGCGTGTAATAGAAGAGGTTACGTATTTAGGTATTAAGATTAGAACTCAAATGTCAGAGATAACAGATAGTAACTGGAAAGAAATTACACTCCAAATCAAGCAATCATTAGACAGATGGAGCCGACTTCAACTATCAATAGTTGGCAGAGGAAATATTATTAAGATGAGTGTTCTTGCCAAGATATTATATCTATTTCGTAGTATTCCACTTGAATTTTCTCATAAACAGATACAGCAATTACAAACTAGCTGTGGAAAATTCTTCTGGGCTCCTGGTAAGATCCGAAGAGGTATGAAATGGTTAACTCTTCGAGAAGAAAGAGGTGGACGAAATCTGCCTGACTTTTTATATTATTATTATGTTTGCTTTCTGCAGAAAATGAGCTATATTTTGACTGGCGATCCCCCAAAAAATGAGGCGGAAGCTCCTTCTATTTTCTTTTTGTTGGTGGGAGAGCATGCTAAAGGCTGTTTATTAAAGGAACTGGAAGGTCATTACTATAAGCATACTCGCTTTAAGGTATTGGTTTCAGCGTTTAGAGTGTGGAGAAATATTAAGAAATTGATTAATTTTGGTAAAATTTCATATTACACACCTTTCGATGCGGATAAAATACTCCCCTCAGTTTTTTGGGACAACAATGCGAAAATATGGGTCAAAAAGGGGATCTCCAAAATTGGTGATTTATATGACACTAAAGCAATATTTTTAACATATGCCAAGCTGTTAGAGAAGTATCAGCTTTCCCAATCCTCATTTTTTAAATATCTCCAACTTCGAGACTTCTGCTTTAAAAATCAGATAGCGGCATCTCCCAATAATATACTAGAAGGGATTCGTCTTCAAAAGAGGATTGCTTCACTTTATCAAGCTTTGATGGAATACAGAAACGATGATTTACACAAATATAATCAGTATTGGATAGAACAGTTGGGAGATCCTCAAATTGATATATCTGAATCTTTAAAATTGTCAAAAGAAATTTGTCTTGCCGCTAATTTAAAAGCTCAAGTTTATAAGACTCTGTTTAGGTTATATTATACTCCCAAACGCATGGCAAGTTGGGGAAACAAATATGATGGAAAATGTTTTCGTTGTGGGGATCCGGACGCTGATATTGCGCATATTTTTTTTTATTGTATAAAACTCTCTGATTTTTTTAAGGGAATTGAATCATTTATATCGTTGCTATTAGCATGTCCTTTTAAAATCTCACCTACACTTATGCTACTGGGTACAGAGGATAAAATGGATAGCTATTTGCTAGATTATAAGTATTTTTTATTTCTCGCAATGACTGTGGCACGGTTATGTATTGCTTCAGAATGGTTATCTCCAGACGCTCCTACTTTTGGTATTTGGAGATCAAAGCTCTATCGTATTTATGAAATTGAGTGGAATTTATATGCATTGAGGGGAGCTAGGAAAAAACGCATTGGTTTATTAATTTGGGGATCGTTAACAAATTTTTTAGAGAATGATTGAAGTCGGAGATACGAGATTTATTTATTAAGGAATAATGTTCTTTTCTTTTTTTTGTATTCTTTCAATTAATTAATGATACTTTTCCACTGCCAAAATCTGTATGTGATGTACGAATTTTAATGTACTGTCATGAATAATAAAAAAAAAAAAAAAAAAAAAAAAAAACCTTTGAAATTCACTGAAAAAACCATAGGTTTCATGCACGTTATAGTTAGGAATTGGCATTTAAAAAACCTTTGAAATTCACTGAAAAAACCATAGGTTTCATGCACGTTATAGTAAGGAATTGCCATTTAAAATACCTTTGAAATTCACTGAAAAAAACATAGGTTTCAGGGGCGTTATAGTTAGCTGGACATTTCCCTCGTACAAAACCCTAGAAATTCCCCTGTTATAGTTAGTTCATCTAACAATAACTCGCGCACCCACAATGCACTGCTGATGACGTCACATATTACATCACTCATGACATGGTCAGTGACATCACTGATGACATCACTTCACTTTGTCACTTGGATAGATGTTGACCTAAAACCAGTCCAACGTTTTGCCTTTTGACCTAATCACTTTTTTGTTGAATATAATTCTCCAGCTGGGCAAGACGGGAAGCTGTAGCTGTTCTGATCACCTGTGCAGCCCCCATGTTCTCATGACAGGCTTTTAGGAACCAGGTCTCGCTCCAGCCAGGGCTCAGCAGGGTGCAGTTCTCAGTGAATAGCTCTGCCCTTTTGAAGTTAGAAGTTCTTCTACTTTTTGTGTCCTTGGAGCAAAGAAATATGAGGTCAGCAACCTGAACCTTGGAGAGAGGTTCCAGTTTCTGGGTGCTACCAAGAGCCAGAAGTTCTTCAGTGCTTTTCTTCCAGGAGTTTATTTTTACTTCATGTTCCGTTTTTACAGGCCCAGGGGTGTTTTGAAGAGGTGGTGCTTAGGGGCCAGTCTAATCCTGTGCTTTAAGCAGTTTTTGGAGATTTCCTCCACTTAATCTTGGCTACTTTTTCGCTGTATCCACACTTACTTTGCTTTACTGTAAAAATTACAAGAGTCCAAAGTGACTAAACCCTTCTTCCATCTTGTAGGGCTTTGCTACTCTCCTATATAGATTAGGTAGCCCCCCGTCAGGATCAGAGTATATTATACTTTAGAAATTGATTGGAAAATATCTATGAATCTTTTTCTGGCACTTTCTTAGGTGAAGATAGGAAATAAATATTTTGATAAAATCTAGACCTGTTCATGGAAACCTAGTCTAACAGCGAAAACAGATTTTGGGTATTTATTGACTGTGAGGGCACCATTACTTTTATACATTAAATGCAAAGCCCTGTGAGCTTTCAAGCCCCACTTTAGCTGTAACCTATTATATGTAAAATACGTTTTCCTACATAGCAAGCACACATTTAATTTCTATGTGCCACTGCAGTGCTTTTAAATTGCAGCCCAGCTGAAGCGCAATGGTGTTCCTGTTAGTCATAGATATTTGTCATACATGTTGCCGTTGTAATTATAAACTGCAGCTCACATAGATCTAACTTCCACGCCACTGGTGCAATTTCGTGTCAACTTAAGGTGGCCTCAGTGGCCTTACTGGAATGTTAAGTAAGCCAAATGAGTGACGCCAATTTTACAGTGCCATTTCAGGGGCATAACGCATGCTCTGTGAACGTGAGAGGCAGGGTTACAGCACACAAACTCCTAGTACCTGCTAAAATAGGTCAAAAAAAGAAATAGAAATATGCATAAAGTACACAGAAAAGGCAGAATTTCTACAACCATGTACTCTATTAGCATCAGCAACTGATTTTTTAAGTGATTTATACCAAACAAAACAAGGATCAGACTTCATTCAGAGATGGAGTGACGCAACAGATTCAGCCTGGTTGATGTCTGAGCTGCAGTATCCAAGCTGTACTTCACTAACAAGGTCTACGAAGACAAAAAACGGTCTAGGATTGTTTTTATTTCCTTCTGGATGGGGCATCATCTGGCAGTTCAGGACAGACTTTCCCGTTAGAGGCACAGTCAGTACTAATTTGTTTAAGCAGAGCTATGTATAGTGTGGCACAGTGGATAAAGAAATGATAGGTTTGTATGCTACCCAGAGTGATTGTTACTGGTTTAGACCATTTGCAAGCATTTCCCCCTTCTCCTTTAGTATGTTTGATGTAACTCCAAGGGTATTCTCAAATGTGGGTCCTTGTTCGCTTTACCATAGGATCCAAGTTATATCACATTGATGAGGCTTCATTAGGCCAAAACCAGTCTGAGGTTTCTTGTGATCCCTTCTGGAGTGGGCCTTGCCTCGCAGTTTTGGGTGAACTGCTTCAGTGAAGAGCAGAATGGGCACTGATTTCCATAAGGAGCGCCTCTGTTTAGAGCGGCACAGCAAGAACAAAACTTTGCATTGCCATTCCACCCAAAGCAATTGCTTGTGGTTTAAATATTTGCAAGCATTCCTCCCATCACCTTTTGTGTGCTTAATATAAATAGGACCAGCAACACAGGGCATCAAGAAACACAGAGTCCTAGCTATGGGAAACTCAAAAGGACCCTTCTTTTTCTGGTTGCAGTGGGTATAGATCAGTGATACTCAGAGTACAGCCCTCCTGAACTTTACATGCGCCCCCAGCTGAACATCAGCACTATGCTGCTATTTACTTTACAAAGCACTAACATTCATAAGTATTAAATATATGACAAGCATGTATTTATAGGCGAACTAAAGTAAAAAAGTAAAGAAAACGCAATGAAGGTGTCCTGTATCAATCACTTAACTTTGTAAACACCTTTATTTTTAAAGCCATAGTGCAACAAACGTGTAAAAATATGATAACGTTCCTTAAAAGTTCAATAAAGTGTATTTCATTTACATGCAAAAGTGTACCTCGGATGTAAATCAGTGCATTGAGAAAAACATTTGTTTTTTAATTGACAGTTTTCAATGAATTTAGAAACCTTCATCCTGAAAACAATGCCAATAATGAACTTCTCAGGGCCAGGTGTATGAAGTCATTTAGCATTTCCTAAAGGGACAAATCACTATTTTGGCCCGTTAGGAAATGATAAATGGCCTTTTCCTATGTCCAAAGGCCAAATCGCAGTCACAATTTGCAATTTCTATCCGGTAGCATAATGTCACCTATGTCGTGTTGATGTTTCTGTCAGCGATATTGCTATGTTCACTGCTCCTCCTCTGTTTTGACTGAATAAATAATACTCCGGAGGATGCTATTCGACAATGTCCTTGATATAGGGCACTGGGTTGTATTTTTCTGCCTGTTGTAAATGGTTTTGAACTTTACATTATTCTCTTCACATCTTTGGTGATACTGCATTTTGCTGTGTAGTAGATTTTCATATTAGAGCCGTTTGTGCTGTGAATTTTGGCCTGTAAAGGTTGGTTAATTGTTCTAGTCTTTATCCATGTGTTTTTGAAAATGCCAATAAGGAATACTTCGAAATAAAGTAAATACAGCTGCATACTTTAATTTACTCCTACATTAAGTTCGTAGGCACATTGATTTGTTTCTTCGTGCATGGGAATTTTCCATGAGCTTAGTGCACTGCGAAATGCAGAGATTGCACTACTATGGTGGAATTCTCGCACTTACAAATGTATTTGTAGTAGTGGGTTTGTGGGCTTTCCTGCGTGGTTCCATTTGTAAATGATGGTTAGCATTCAATACTTCTAGGTTTGTGCCTATCATCCAACAATTTTCAGACAGTTACCTACCTTAACACTACTAAAACATTTGCACAAACGTTAGGCACAAGTGTGATTTCAGGATGGAACTGTTGCGGGCACACATAAAAAAAAAAAATGAATGGTGTTGCAGGGTAAAGAGTTTCCTCATAGAAAATTAAGAAGAATGCTTTTGTTTTTAAACTCAAATGTTTGCATTGGATTCACATATGAGGATATTTCTGTCTGCTGTAATAGTCCACATGCATGAGAGTTATGGATATGAATAGTCGTGGCAAACTATGACTATCGTAATTCTCCAGACACACTTCAGGTCCAAAAGTCTGAGTGGTCCTTTGGAAGCTAATTTTCTATTATTTTCTTATATTTCTTTTTAAATAGGGAATGGGATGTCAACAAATTCTGGAAGCGTGCTCCTTAGATCAGTTTCAAAATAAAAAAAGGAGGTTAAAGAAAGAACAATCATTTAAATTATAAAATAACTTTAGGCTTACCCTAAAGTTGAAGACCTTAACTGATACCCAGCAGAGCAAGCAATAAAGTTATAGAAAGTACATATCTCAGACATTTTTGCTTAATGAGACTGCAGGAAACCTTTTAAAAAAAATAAAACTAAACACAAGAACATATTTGGCAGTCCACGAAGTGAAACTTTAAAAAGAGGGATACTTACAATTTTAACACGATGACCAGGAGTTGCAGATATATCCCAGGTACACTCTTTGCGGCTAGGGTACTTTTCAGGCCAATTTGGGCTTGCTATTGAACCTTCAGCACTGGTAAGCCTGTGTTCACAACCAGCTTATAAAGGAGGAGAAAATGTGTTAAGAAGGAAGGGAAGATTGAATAAAGCATCATGGAGCAAATAATGGGAATGTTCAAGGTTCAAAAATAGACCTTGGTCTATAAACATTATCATAAATACATCAATAAATACATCCTAATACATTCCCGATATAAAAAGAAAATAGTTAAAAAGGCACACCTAAATTGGCATGCAGAATTGAACAGCAATTCAGTTATCAAAAGATCTCAGGCCACCCCCTAAACACTTTCAGTTTATCTGGTCGCCCCTTTTGGGACTCCCATATTGTACATAAAATTCTCCCTATTGCACATACAACATTTAAAATACTAATTGATCCCGATTAGTAATCTCATAAATATTTTTTTTTTTTAAAACAGGCTTTAAAAACTATTTCCGTTTGTCTAAAAACCACAGACAATCCAATATAATGTAAAACTCACTACATTTTACTTTCTGTCCACGTGTACATAAGCCCTGCTCATCTCTGATTGCTGCTAATTCCTTCAGATCTGCATAACCTGGTTTTAGTCCGACTCTAAATTTTAGCACAGCATTCCTTAGCTCGGGACTTGGCAGGGCCTCGATATAAGGGAACACTTCATCATTGATTCACCCTTTAACCAAAAACTGGGAGGACGGTTTGCTCCCCAAACAGAACAGGTCCTCCTCTCTCGTGCTGTTACACACAATTGCGCGTGATTCCTGCTTGGAGACCGATTGCCCTATGCCTCACAGATCTGGCATTAATGACAATTTCACGCAGAGCTTCCCAAACGTGCGTTTAACTTGAAGGGCCATATTCAGCTCACTTTTCTCAATCTCCAGTTAACAGAGGTATAATATTTTAAAATTACCCTCCCCATTCATTCCTTGCCAAAAATGCAACATAGCTTGCAGCCCTTTACGCCTCCATGCAGTAAGATGGCATGCTACCCTTATGGCCTGAATCATAGTTGAGGGCAGGAGTGCGTAGAGCTGTTTTACACATTTACCCTCCTCAAGATTACAATCCAATTTACCACCTAGGGTTAACACTTCCACAGAATACTCAAATTGTGGCCGAACCATTGCATTAAAGTCTGACAGCATTGGGCATAGGGACAGCCCTCCATACTTCCGACTAAACTGTTTTAGGCCCAGGCAGAGGATAATGCTTTTAATTATAATGTTTCCATGTGGTCTCACTAGTTTAACTTGGTATCAAACCACATAACAGATATTTATGTTTGTCCACAACATCAACTTTAGCTAAACCAAAGCGCCAATTAAAAGCCCCCTTTCCTTTCCCCAGCATCATTACTTCAGTTTTCTCCAAATTGACCGTAAGTTTTTTCCTTAAACAATAATCCTGGAAACTATCCAGTTTTCTTTTATACCCAATTCTGTCCTGTCCACTATTACCCGATTGTCGGCATATAATAGGCAAGAGATATGCGACCCACCCATTCTTGGGCATAAACTGCCCACTCTGTGTAGTGTATTCAGTAGGTTGGACAAACATAGAGAGAACAATAAGGGGCCAGGACACAGCCCTTCCATAGGCCATTCCTTATCTTGATAAGGTCCCACAGGTATCTATTGATCACTCGAGCCCAGTTCTGGCTGTGCAATTCTTGAATTAGTGAGAGCAATGCCTTGTTGATATCGAGCTGCCCTAGCATATCCCTCAGTAGTTTATGATCAACCAAATCAAATGCGGCCTAGAAATCAACAAAGCAGCAAAATAATCTGCCTCACCACTCGATTGCCTTCATTACCATTGCCCATAAACTAAGGCAGTTACCTATTGTTGAATGGCCTTCCTTGAAGTCCCCTTGCTCTGTTGGGATTAAATTGTTTTGCTCTCTCTAACACTTCCTTAGGTCTAGCAATACTTTAGAAAATACTTTCAACCTCACATCAATTAGACTTATTAGGTGATAAATCTTTGGCTGTATAGCATCATCCTTCTTATATATTGGCTTTATTATTGCCCCTTTCCAACTCTTGTGATAACACCCAGACATCAAAGCTTTTTGGAAGGTGACATAAAAAGGCTTGCCCACCAGACCACATTGTTTTTTATTATAACTGCCGGTAGATTATTTGGGCCCGCTGCTTTGGTTAATTTAAGAGACTGGATGGTTTATTTTATCTTCTGGAAGGGAAAAGTGTTCAGTGGGTCAACTTTGTCTCTTTACTCCACTCCAAGTGTTACCTGTAAGGGCAATTGATCACTGCCCTCTATTTGCAACAATTCAAATCCCTCTACCTCGGAGAAGTGGCAAGTATTTATAAAGACAATCAATTGGACAAACCTGATTGCCTACTTGGAAGATCTGTCTTGCAGGGTGGTCTGTATCTACCCGTCTGTTGACACAAAATAGCCCTATGGACTGTAGAAATTTTACAAGGGAAAAAACTCCTTATACATCTTGTCACTACAAGATGAGTCTGATTTGCCTTCACTGTACTGACTGACCATATCTTGTTCTAACAGTATCTTCGGGTCTTCGTAGTCTACTGTATTCCCTGGTTGAATGTATACATTAACCACAACTATTTTCTTTTTCCCCAAGGACTACTATCGAGCTCTATCTGACTGGTCAGTAGCCATCGACTTTTGACTTTCAAAGTGGTTATTTTATTGGCTGTTTTGTTTGATACTAAGGTGATCAATGTGCCGGAGGGCCGGCAAGCCCCAAACGCACAGCATTTTTTCGAAAGCTTGAAAAAGCCATCCACTGGCTTGGGTACTTTACACAGCCAAGGCTCTTGGTAGCACATACTTTTTAGAACGTCTCAATATCTCCTTGAAGCTGCCATGGGCTTAGTCTTTCCTATCTCCCCTTATGTTCCAGGTTAAAACCAACAAGCTGTATGATGACCTGGACCCCTAATCCAGATCAGTCATCTCCCCCCAGCTATTATCCTCATAACTTAACCCTTAATCAAGTAGGGATTCAAATCGGTTCTTCAGCGTCTGTTCAGTGGCGGCACTTGCTACGGTTACATGTAGTCCGCCCTCACTTCTATCAGTAAATGTTCTTCTATTCTGGACCCTTGCTGGGCAGTAATGTACTTGGTCTGGACATAGTCCACTATAGCAGGTCAGGGTCTTTGGGTTACTGAGGCTCCGCCCCTCTCTTTCCAACTCATCCATCTATGCCAATCTTATACCCTCATTCCCTTATTCTTTCTCAGCTCTCACCAACATCTGTTGGACAAATTCTGAATGGTAGAAGGTCTTTGTCACCTCTTTTCCTTCCAAATTTGTAGTGAACGCTATTTGTCTTATATCACCAGATGTGACCTAACATAGGCTAGGACATTTGGCTAGAGCTTGTAACCAATGCGGGCAGTTCAGAGGTTTTACCTTCCTCTGACGCTTCCTACCTGTTTCCCAGGGTTCCAAGTATACCCATAGACTATCCCTTCTATTATATCCTTCTCCAAGCTTCTCGCTTCTGGGGGCTGTAACCAACATTAAGCATCCGTTCCACTCAGATTGTTCTAGCTTGGTCTTGCTCTTTTTGTGTCTCCCAGATACCACACCTTTCACTTTTCTTTTCTCTCTTTCGGTATCAGGGTTCCCCTACCAGTTTCTTTCACATGCCTTCAGGCTTGCATGCTTCCAGACTGACTGGGTAACCCTGCTGCTTGGTATTCTAGCTCCTCTCTTAGTCCTACTTACCCTCTTTCTATTTCCCATTTCACTCTTCTGCCCAGTCTCTTTGCCTGGGGTCCTACGCTACCCTTTCTCCCCACCTTGTTTCCAGCTCTTTTCTCTTTTTCGTTAGTTTTCCAAATTTTCTGGGATGAGATATATAGAGGGCTCCCTGTTTTATGGTATTCATTTTTTTAACATTTCCGTCTCTATTTATCCATATTTATTTTTTGCCCATGTTATCTGTATTTATCCATATTTATTTTGTGTTTTGCGTCTAAAGGAAGTTAAAAAAACTGTACATTTCCATATTTATCTAAATGATATATGTGCACTCATACTTTGATGTCTGTCATGTTTTAGCTATTTAAGCTGTCAAATATTACATAATAATACATCCACTGGTAAATACTAGCAATATATCATAAATGTATGTTGACATATGCTGGTATTTAAATACATTTCATCCTGTTTTTTAATTTCCCATGCTGTCCATATGCTCAGGTGCTGGCCTATAATTCATGAAAGACAGCATGGAGAGTCACTTCAATTTCAATTCAATTTATAAAGCTTTATTCGATACATTGCAATAATGACCATAAAAGCACATATAAACAAACGTCACCAAATAGCATCATACTAGATACAGTGAAATAATTGAGCCTTTCAATAATTAAAACATCATACTATTCCTCAAATGGATACATTTAAAAAGGTAGGTAGCAGTAAAAAAACAAATATCAGCTTCATACATGTTAAAAAGCAATTTCATTGAATCGCACACAGTCCTTACACCATATTTAACAAAATTGGTTTTAAAAAGTATATTCGTAGATGATGATACAATTTACACGTTAAAAGTAGATGCAAAGTGCTTTGTGCAGAAGTGTCATCACAGGGACCAACAGGGTGTGATTTAGGGGAGGGGAAGGCTACCAGGTTATGTACAATACCCAGTCTTAGTCTGGTCAACACAACCCGGTGTGAGGCTCTAGTAACATTTCTGAGATAAATTGGATAGCCATCACCATCCGCATTTTTGTTGTAAAATATGCTGGTAACTAGATGACCAGTGTTCACCTTCCGCCTCTCCCCCCAATAAGTCATAAAAATATTCTTCATCTCTGCTTTAGACAAAACTGAAGCAGCATAACCATCCACAGTAACATCTATTCCATAAATAGCTCTAAAACTACATACAACATATTTTAACCATGGAATGTTAAGATAATTATCAAGGGAAAGACAATCAGTTATAACAGCCCTATTAAGGGAAGTCTCTTCCTTCAGCCAAGCAGAACGCCACAACATCAGTGGCTTTAGGGAAATCAAGTCGGATAAATGATGAATACCTAGCTCTCTATGGGTTAATTAGTTTGGGGCTGATTTGGGCAGGCACAGTAACCTTTTGAGAAAAAGATTTTCCTCTAATTGTAAGATGCTGTTGGATGTAAATCCCCAGACCCCCGCACCATAGAGGGCAATAGACACGCTACAAGCTTTATAAATTTGTAGCATATCCCAAATACGTCTTTCCCCAAGCTTAGCAGCAAATTTAAAAATACCATGGGCACTTTTCGCCATTTTAGTCCGTACATTAATAGTCTCATAGGTCCATCTGCTATCCTTAGCGAATGTGATTCCCAGATGGCAGAATTTATCCACTTGTTGGACCTTGTATCCATCCAAAAAGAAGGATTTAAGTCTCCTAGATCCTGCCCCACAGGTCATAATAAAAGTTTTGGTTTTATTGATGAGTAGTTTTCTATTCTCAATAAAAGCAGACAAACTATCCATCAGGCGTTGAAGCCCTAATGGAGTCCTAGCAAGTAACACGGCATCGTCAGCATATAACAGTACCAGTACATCTAGGCCATTGATCTTGGGGACATCAGCGCTCACCCCCTTTAAAACAGCATCTACCTCGTTTATAAAAAGCGTAAAAAGAAGTGGAGCAAGAACACATCCTTGTCTAATTCCCCGGCGTACCCTGAACTTTGTCGTACACTCCCCTGTAGAGCCATAACGAATACTCGTTCGAAGATTAGAGTATAATTGGGCAAGAAAAAAGACAATACCTTCTGGAGCTCCCATTTCTAACAGTTTGGTCCAGAGAATCGAGTGATCCACCATATCGAAGGCACTGCTCAGATCAGCAAAGCAGAGATAGAGGGAACCCGTTTTGGCCTGCGTATACTTCCCTATAAGGAGATTCAAATTTAAACACTGATCCACGGTTCCACGCCCCTTCCTAAAACCATACTGGGTACTAGCCAAAATCCCATTGTCTTCAGCCCATTGTTCCAACCTCACCAACAAAACCCTACTCATTATTTTGACCGAGGAATCTAGGAGAGAGATAGGGCGGTAGTTCTTAACATCCCCTCTGTCACCTTTTTTATAGATTGGGATAATAATTGATTCTTCCCAGGTTGGTGGGACCCGATCGCATACGGCAGCATTAAAAACCGTGGCTATCAGTGGTCCCCACATGTCTGGCAAAGCTTTATAGACATCAATAGGGACCCCATCAGGGCCCTGTGCCTTGCCCCCCTTACTCGCTTTAATACTCGATATGACCTCTAAGACGGTAACATTCAGCGGGATAGAGGGCCGTGAACCGCCACTATTGTCCTCGGACAATAAATTAGAATTAAAAATAGTGGAAAAGTGGGTTACCCATGTAACATGGTTCACGTTTGAGGTAAGTTCAGGTACCATATCGTCTTTGAGAAAGGGGCAATTGACTGTTGCCCAAAATAGAGCACAGTTATGCGTCTCCGCAGCCTGAGTCAATTTGTCCCAGGCCTCTTGCTGTAGCTCCTTCTTGCGCCGCATTACCTCGGTCTTGTAGTTCTGCCTAAGTTTGTTGACCATAGTCTTATCTCTGGGCCTAATGGCCAAGCCCTGCTTAAGCTCTGATAATTTAGTAGTACAACCATGGTCAAACCAACCTTCTCTGGGGGCTAGTTTCCCAGAGACATTTTTAGTAAATTTATTTTCGATGACTTTATTAATGAAGATAAAATCCTTTACAATGTCATTGGCCTCACAATCACACTATAGGATAGCAATAATATTTTCTTGGCAATCCTTAACTATAGATTCAATAGCTCCTTCCGCTTTTTCTCCTTTCCATCTAATTCTTACGCCATTGGGTCTGTGAGCTTCTATATTCGCCACGGAGCGTTCGGGGGGAGAAGCTCTATACTTCCATAAAAAGATGATAGTAATAATGCAATTATGATCACTCATCATATAATCGGTGACCTTGGGTGGTTTACACAGTGGAGAAATGTGGGATGATACACAAACGTGATCATCACTGTGTTTGCATTCCTGCCCGTAAATGTGGGGATAGTATCACCCTGATCATTCTTTGCGTTTTCTAGACTTACCAAATCAAGGGAAGCCACTAATTTATTCAGGGCCTCCCCGTAGAGATTATGCGGGAAGTGCCGATCATCTTCCTCAAAATGGTTCTTAACCCCACAAACCCCCATGTTAGAAAAAATACAAGTGGATATATTAAAATCCCCTACCCAAATATAGTTAAAATCGATATTGGCCCCAGACGTTAAATTTTCTAGAGCAACCACTAACTCATTCACAGCACTGTACCTTGAGCTATCGAAGATATTGTTATAAAAATTAATTAAAATAATATTAGAACCCTGATTATCTGAAAGCCATAGGATCTGTGAGTGGGCCCCAACGGTCCGGTATCTTTTTACCTCAATTGGAATTTTAACAGAAACAAAAACCAGGAGCCCTCCCTTCGGTCTGCCAGATGGAGATTCCAGAGCTGGCAGATTAAATGAAACATGGCCAGAAAAGCTGACACTTTCTTTGCACCAGGTTTCTTGAAAGCAAACAATGTCAAAAGAGCTAAGAAACTCGGCCCAGCCAGGGTAACCATCTTTGGCAGCTATGCCAGCAATATTCCAGCAAACAATAGAACAGGGTGGGTACTCATGACCTTTTTGGGGCCTTAGATTCGAGAAACCCACCTCCATCCTCCCCGATTCATCCTCCACTATACTGGGTAGATCCGCGACCCTCTTGGTAAAAGCCACTGCGGGGCCATATTCTATCACAGTGTTACCCCCCTCATTCACAGAAACAATAGTTGGAGGTTCAGGACGTAAATACTGGGCTACTCCTCCCTGGCTTGTACTGTTACCGCTCAAGGGGGAGAAAGTACCCAAGGGAGCTCCCCCATTCGCCTGTTGTCAATCGACAGTCTCCAGTCCACTGAACCTGTTTTGTACGGGAATCTCACTCAAAACGGGCGGGTACACTTGCCAACCCCTAGTGGTCATTCTCTTCCCTTTCCGTTTAACTAGTGTCCACTCATCCTGTTGTGTAGGGAAATGATTGGGGGGATAGAAATAAGACAATGGAAAGGATTGGATTGTAGCTCCTGGACAATGGGTTTTCCAATTACAAATATATTCCACAGTTCTTGGATCCCTAAAATTAACAAGAACACAATCACCCCTAATATCCTTGGTCAAATGTCCCACCCAAGACACCCTACGGACCATAAGTATTTTACTAGAGAAGTGGGGGGGCAATGGCCTAAATTTATTTAACCAGTCGACAACTTTGTTCTTTAAACTCATAAACGATTCTTGACCAGATTTACACAGTTCCGGGACCCCTGTTAAAACCACCAAATAAGGACTCACTTCTGGGGGCAAATCAATAATAATATTGCCCGAAGGGGCCTGAGTTGTAAAAGCCCCCACTCCCTCTTTAGACTGAACCGGTTTCAAAACCCGTGGGTTCGTGGTCACATCTGCCACTGATATCTTCGGTGATGAAGCAACTGAGACTGGTAAAACTAGAGCAGCAGTTGCGGGGGGTGCAGATTCTATAACATCAATTCCTCCCCCATGGTCATTGAAAGGTAAAAAAGTCTCTAGGCATAAATTCTTTTATTTGGAAATCTAAAATTTCCGAGGAAACAAGTCCAATCTCATTAAGCTGCTGTTCAATCTTAGTTAATCTGGCTTCAACTGGGCGAAGGAGAAGGCTAAATAGATCACTCAGTTTGGCTAAAATGGCGTCCTCAATCAGCGCCCCCACCCCCTCACAATTATCCTTATCATTAACCTGTGGTATCGTTCCCATAATTATTGAATGTTCTACTGATGCGGCAAGGGTGTCCGGAGGATTAGTAATGGCCTGCTTCCTAGCATTAAGTACAGGTACAGTGATAAGCAATTTATTTTTTATCGACTTCCCTCTCTTGTCTTTATTGGCGCAAACCTGGCCTTGTTTGCGTTTTGTAGTTGCCCCTTGGCGTCTCTCCCGTAAAAGCCTGGTATTAGGAGTCTTGACAGGGCTAGCCACTATAGGAGGTGATAGAGCTGGTGAAACCGAGACCCTTGATTGCTCCCCTGGTCTAATGCAATCCAAATCTCGGTCAGTCGATATTGCATGCATAGATTCAGAAATCACCGGAACCGTATTACCACTAAACTGACCATGGGAATTGGGAGACCGCACATTAGCAAAATACCCCAAAGAGGATCTTCTAGCAATGGCTAAGTCTTGGGAAACCCGCCGCTCCATCAGCGTAATCCCTTGGTTAATAACTGAGTTGGCCCTAATGATAAAGTTATCAAGGGTACCGGTTAAGGTCCCGGTACCCATTTTACTTCTGCTCTCCCTCAGGGCCATAATATTGTTAATGTATAGTGCTCTTAGGAGTACTTACAAATACGGGTCCGGGAAAACAATATATGAAAGGGAAGAGAGGTGGCCCAGCCCGGCCTCCCTCGGCCCCTGACGGGCACCGACGGGCCCGCCCTTGGCCCGGGCTTTGCCCGGGCGAGCCCGCGCGCGTCCCGCGCTGCGGGAGGCGCTCAGTGCTTTTGAGGGCCTCCGGCGCCCTCTGGTGACGTCAGGTGCGTCCTCGGCGCAGTGCCCCCTGGGATGGGCAGTCCTACCGCAGAGCCGTTCCCCTCACGGCTGGAAATGATGCAACGCTGGAGGCAGGCAGGCAGGCGGGAGGTGAGTGGCAGCCGTTCCCCTCACGGCGAGTGAAAATGTAGGATTAGAGAGTCACTTAAAGAGCACAATTTTCTGTATTTATCCACTTTTAAGAATAAATGCAGACAGAAAACACATTGTTTTCTGTCTGTATTTATGCGTAAAAATCCCTAAAAACAGACAACAGGAAGCCTTAGAGATATACCCTTTGTCCCCTCTTTATCAACAAGATAGGGCACTTTTAAGTATATACCATTGGGGGGCTGGCTGTTTGTGAGTTCTCTAACTCGCTAATGTTGGGAAAAATAGATACCTCCTGGTCCCTTTTCTCTGGTACTGGACGCATTGTGGGCATGCAATTATTAATCTATTTTAGTTCCTCTGTAATTTCCTGTAGACTTCCCCAGCTCATTATTCTCGGTCACAGCTTTCAATATTGCCTGAAGGATTTTCTGCATTAAAAACATCACCTCTAATAAAGATAAGGCCAGGGTTGCTGTTACATCTAAGCTACAGGAGGACTGTGAGCCAACTATGGGGGTAGAGACCAACGCTCGGATATCCCTTACTGCCTTTTCCAATAGGTTGTTCTGCCACCCCCCACTCCCTCCTCCCCTGGCCCATCCACCACTTCACACAGGGCCTCACTGTCATCAATGAAGCTGTTTACCACAAAGGGGGAGAGATGACGAAGATAGCCTTGGTTTCAATAAAAGAGCCCCCCCCCATATTTTTAGCCATTCACCCCCCAGAGCCAGGTCCAAGTCCGGTACTGAGTCCAGAGTGATGGAGTCACTTGTTACATTCCTCTCACCCTCTTTCCGGTCATCACTTAGTGGCTTTTCCAGCAGTGTGGCATGGTCACAGACATCAGGTTTCCTTTTAAAGTATTTTTCCACGAATTCCTTTATAAATTGTGCCAGTGCATCACACTCACTTCCTCCATGGGGTACCCCGGGGTGCCTGTTAAATGTTCCTCCCTAATTATACGGAAAGCCCCATTTACTTAACAGTGCTCCCCACAGATTTTCTTTGTTCACTTCCTCTGGAGGGGAGGGGGCCATTTTTACCAAAGTGTATTTCCGCCCCCTCTTTACGCCATAGCCCCTCTAGTGCCTTCACTTTACGCTGTGACATTTCCCCTTTATGTGACCATGTGACAGTTAATCAACTGCAACTTAAGTCGGGCCGTTTGCTTTTAAGTGCTTCCTTCCAATGCAAAAAGCCTTACCTCCCCCTCTGCCTTGATGCTACCAGAGCCTCCACCAGCCTCTGTATGTCCTTCTCAGCAAGACTGATTTCTGACAACCCCTCTTTTCCTCCAATATGCTAGCCTGTGATTCCTTGCTGCAACTCCTTGCTGCTTCCCTGGTACCCTCCTAGCCCCCAACACTGAATTACCATCCCGCATACACCCTAGCCCCTCTAGCTTCTCAAGGGGGCAGGGTGCGGTGGCGGGTTGGGTGGAAGGGGATTTTGAGATTTTGAAATTAACAGATAAGGCAGCCTACTCCAGCAACTACATGGCTATCAAGAGCTGGTACCCACAGTTAGCATGCCATAATCCTTCTCCAAGGCGCTAATGGCCACAATATATAAAGTTGGTGAGTCTCGGGGGATATCAGGTAAATATCAGGTGGGCAGGCTTATGATTTTGCAGGTTGGTATGTTGTGGCACCGGGCTAGGGCAGAGTCTCCAGCCCAACTGCCAGGCCAGGTCATCCTTGACCGTAAACCAGCATCCTGGGACTGGTTTCAGCATTCCGTCCATCATCTTTTTGTGTTACTATATTTGCCTGAAGTGGGAAAGGTATGCCCGGACATGGGTCTCATGCTCGCTATGCCACTGGATTCTCTCACTCAAATTATTTTATTTGGATACTTTATAAAGCATACCATAAAAGCACAGATCATGATTTGTACAATTTAAAAATAACAAAGAACAGTTTATAGCACAATCATATCGTATCACAATTGATTTCCGCAATTTAAAAACATTTTTTTTAAAGGCAGTAATCGAGGCAATTATAAATTCACTATCCAGGAATTGTAGTGCCAAGTGTGCAGGACGACATTGCCTCAATCCTTGTTTTTTAAGCACTGGTACAATCCATCTTTGTCTAGGACTAAGATAAAATTTGCAGAAAAACAAAATGTGTATAGAGGATTGTGCGGAAAGGTCATCGCACGGGCATTTATATGATGTTCTCGACCAGTCATTCAATTCTGGGAAACTTAGTGACCTAAATATGATATTTAACCTGAAGCGAATTAACAAAAATCTATCGTAGTTGCTAGTGACCATTAGGATATATGGCTGCATATGGATTCAAGCTAGCCTGTCCGATATGGGGCGATACCCCAAAACTGGTCCCAGGATGCTTGTTTTCCAGTCCAGGGAGGACCTGGCATGGCAGTTCGGGCTGGAATGTTCCCATGGGAATCAGGGTCAAGACTGATTTGCATATGGTGGGGTCTAACTGGGGTGGCATGGTGACCAAAAAAAGGATGGATTGAACCCAGCTCTATGACTGGGGGGTGAATGTCTGACAATGTTCAGCATTCTGTCCATCATCGTTTTGTGTTACTTTAGTCGCCCTAAGTGGGAAGGGTATGCACAGACGTGAGTCCCATATTCGCTATGCCACTGGATTAAAGCTAGCCTGGCTGATATGGGGTGAAAGTCCACAACAGGACCCAGGAGGCTTGTTTTCCAGTCCAGGAAGGGCCTGGCCTGGCAGTTCTGGCTGGACAGTTGGCTGGACTGTTCCTATGGGGAGCAGGGTCAAGACTGATTTGAATATGGCTGGGTCCAAACTAGGGTGGCCTGGTAAGCAAAAAAACAATGGATTTAACTCAGATATGTAAATCTGGGAATGTTTGACAATGCTCAGAATTTTGTACACCATCTTTTTGTGTTGTATTAGAAACAATAGGCCTGGCCAACAAGCAGCTAAAGCTATCTGTAACTGAGTCCTAGAAGCCATGGTCATTTTACAGAATATACCGCCAGGTTCTTAGGAATTTTGCAGACTCAACCTGCACTAAAGGTACAAGCAGAAGGCATCATTTAAAAAAGGAGAGAAGGACAAAGAAGGAACATGCGCGGAAGAGATGGGACACATGTAAGTAGAGCCTGAGATTTTAGGTAGAGAGACATTGGGACAATCTGGGGAAAAAGCAGGCTATTTAAGGACCGGTAATTAACCTTCATGGAAACATGCAATGGGCCTGTCATTCAGAGAAGCATTTGACAGTTTTATGGACCTTTTAATGATGAGGTGATTACTTTTGGTCCTCTATTTTAAGGTAGATGAGCCTTTAAAAATGACTTATTTTGAGATATTTGCTTGTGTTATGCTTTTTTACTGCTTACTTTTGGGTTTAAATTGTACGATATCAATGAAGATTAAGAGCAAATCATTTTGCAGTGGGAACTGTGGAACAGTGATTGTAGATTGTGGCCCTTCTGTTTTCCAATAGAGCCAAAAATTAGTAACATCTATAATCGGGTGACCAGCCCCCATAGACCCTCAGTGACAATAACAACTCTGACAAATTATCTTGGCTCAGCCATGGGGAGTCACCGACTGATAATCGCCGGGGATTTTAACACAACTTTTGAACCGGTTGATTACATACAGGATCTTGTCTCGGAAGAGGATACAGCAAGGGGGATTGCTAAACTTATGATACCATCAATTAAGAAATGCACTAGTGTGGTCCAACAAATTTTGTCACTCACATTCGCATAAGGTGTCAGAGCCTGTAATGGCCGGACACACTCCGATAAAGGAGCGAGTCATACCTTTAAGAGGGGTGCCTCCAAGACCCGGATCTACTATATTCTTGTCGATCTTGATCTTTGGCCTTATGTCAAAGATATTGTAATTTTACCCCGGAATGACAGCGATCACAACGCTCTGTCCCTCACGTTGATTGGTGTAGCCTCACTGTATGGTCCTCCTAGGAGTGAGAGTACCCCGGTCATAACTACAAATAACAATAGAAGAATCAAGTGGCCTTTCATTTTAGCTGATCCAACTGTGCTCCCCAAAATATATACAGAGGTGGAGCAGACACTAACTGACTTGAGTACACCTACTATAGGGCCGGAAGTTGTTATGACCACTTTTTTAAAAATTGATTTCAAATTCAAGACCTTTTTTTCTTAAAAACTGTTCCCGACCCAAGCGGAAAACATCCCCCTGGTTTAATAAAGCTTGTAAAAAATCCAGGGATGTCCTGTTTGAGGCAGTGAAAAGGATGTCTCCTCTAGTAGTACAAAGCTGCAGAAAGTCTTATAAAATGGCACAAAATATGGCAAAAAAGGACTGGGAGATTGGTAAGTGGAGCATGCTTCTTGAAGCTGCAAAACTTAAGAACAGCCAACTTTTTGGGCATCTGCTGTCGAAGGGATCATCAAATATAGTTGTAGAAACAGACTTCCACATACAGCTCCATGTGTGGGAGGATTATTTTAGGAATCTATTTGCAGATCAGGGGTTGCATTATGATCTAGGTACACACGTGTACCTACAGGATCCTGGCATATTAGATGGAGATAATGTTACAGTAGACGAAACCATTCTGGCAATACATTCGTTAGAGTGGGAAAGCCCCGGGCCTAGACAAGCTTCCGGGCGACTTGTTTAAAGCCGAGCCTGTTATATGGGGCCCCCTGCTTCAAAAAGTGTTTAATACCATCTTGCACGGGGGAGCCATTGCGGAAACCTGGCGGGGCACGGAAATTATTCCTATCCATAAAAAGGGTAATAAAGGGTCACCCTGCAATTATAGGCCTATCAGCCTAAAAGACGTTCCCCAAAAAATATTTTGTAAAATTATTCTGACAAGAATTCATAACTGGATAGAGGATAACAATGTTTTGTCTGATCTGCAGGCAGGTTTTGCGGCTTCCACAAGCACCACTGACCAAGTTTTTAGATTCCTCCTGTTAATCTGGAAGGAAGTTACTATTATAGGTGGTCACTTATATGTGGTGTTTGTGGACCTAAAGACGGCCTTTGATTCAATTGACCGGACCAAACACTGGCTAGCCTTGAGTGAATTAGGATTACCATCCTATATACTCAGAATCCTGATTCGGCTACACCATGATACATATGCCAAGGTTAGATGGAACTCCGATGGCATCCTGACCAATAACATACTGGTTCAGAAGGCGTACGCCAAGGCTGCGTCCTTGCTCCGACATTGTTCACCCTCTATATCAATGGTTTAGTTGGTGAACTCTTTAATTGCGACGGTGACCCCCCGAAATTGGCAGGTAGAGCAGTGCCGTGTCTGCTATTTGCAGACGACACTTTGCTTATTGCCAGAACCCCTAGAGGAATTTAAAATCTATTAAATAAGGGTGCTAAGATCTGTAAAGAAAAGGGCTTAGAAACAAATTGCTCCAAGACTAAGTATATGTCCTTTAATCCCTATAAATCTAGTAAGGGCAAACTTGCTTTGGGTACGCAAGTTTTGGAGCAAGTTAAGTCCTTTGACTATTTGGGGGTTTGCATCAGTGATAGGTTAACCTGGAATGTGCAGCTGGCAAAGAGCACCCTGACCCTCCAGCATGTAGATTGTGCCCTAGTACGTAGAGCTAGGGCATCTCCCTACCGGCCCATCTCACCTATCCTAGAAATGCATAGGTCTACAAGTCTAGGAGCGGCTCTTTATGGGGCTGAGTTATGGGGTTTGGAAAATCTTACAGACCTAACCACCTCTGAGAACAAATTTATTAGAGCCATTATGAACTTACCAGTGAATACACCACTTCTGCCACTAAGACTAGACCTTGGCCTAAAACCTATTGAATATTTTGCCATTCTCCGGGCCCTCCTATTCTGGATAAGGGTGTGGACAAGTAATACAAAGGTCCCACTGAAGGAAGCAATGGTTGAGCTGATTGCACTGCACAGGCAAACTGGTCGAATCAAGTGGTTCAAAAAGATCAAGGATTGGTTTTCAAAAATTGGGTTGGGGCAGCTTTGGGAGGAACCTGGGTCCATTACTAAATCTTTGATCCCTCTTGTTAAAAAAAGGTTCTGGGCACTGATGATCTTGGAAAGTGTTGAACATTTTGCACATGGCACTCTAACCGTGAGGTTTTTAAATGTTAAAGACAGCTACTGCTTTGAGTCCTTTTTGGACGACATCGAGCCACCACAGGCACGAGCTCTGTATACCCAACTTAGATATGGAACGATTACTTTAAACACAAGGAAAAACAGCTGGGGAAATGTGGTGGTTAATGCATTGTGTCCATGTTGCCTTGTTGCACCCGAGACAACTGAGCATTTTCTCTTTTATTGCCCCTCCTCTACTGACTATAGAAGAACCTGGATAGCCCCTGTTTGTCGTATGCTTTCAATTAGGTCTCATTCGGAAGCTATACGCATTTTTAAATCTGATACCACACGTTAGGTAGTGTTTTCTATCTCATGATTTCTGCTATTTGCGTGGAGGAGGAGGCTAAAATGTGTAATTCACCATGTGAAAATGGCTGTGCATACATAACCTTAATTTGTCTTACTGGATGATTTGGCCTACTGTGTTTTCTACAGGAATTTTAACCTTGTTTTTAGTTGATATTCTGATAATATATATATATATATATATATATATATATATATATATATATATATATATATATATATATATATATATATATATATCCACAACAAAGTTTCTTTAGCCTTCCAAAGCTGGTAACGCACTCCGAGCCAATGATTTTTCAAAATGCTTTATTCCACCATGCTGACAAACCGGTTTCGGTCTTGACGACCTTTCTCAATGTCAAAAGTCCATTTACCATCGATCTCTTAAATACACAGATGTTAAACGATATAGAGAGAGGATTTCAATGTTCAGATACATAAACATAAAAGAAGGGCCTCTGTGCTTCTAAGTTGCAACACAGTGGCCATCTTAAAGACACTCTTTGCTAGTCATTGTATTATTTATCCAAAATTAATTCATTGGTTATTCTGACCGAAGAAAAGCATTAAACATTCATATAGTGTTGATATCCACTCTGATTATTGTTGTTATAATGCCAACATTTTTTGTAAACATTATTTAAGTTATTAAGCCCTGAATGGGCTAAGACTTATGGTTTTACTTTTTCCTTTTTACGGTCAAGCCATATAATGGAATATAGTACAACTAACATCATCATGTATTGTGTTTAGAAGATGGAAGAGAGCGGCATGGGAGACAAAAAAGTGATTCTAACATGTAATAACAAATCAATTATCTAATTAATTGAATTGAAAAAAACGTCTCATCAACTCATTCAGTTCATTTGGGTAAATAGCAAATGCTATACAGTAGTTCCCAAAGTTTACTTATGTGGGAGAAAACTGAAAAAATAGATACTGATTGGGAAGGAACAAAACAGTAAAGGTTGGAGGACAGATTGGGAGAAAAACATACAGAATTATCACAGATTGTTGAAGTCTTAAAACCAGAAAAGACTGCCCAGAAGGATACATTCCTTTTACTACATTAACCTATGTGTACCCATAGTTCTTCTTCACTATTTAGACCAAACGGTGCCAAAGTTCTCAATTCTAGAATATATCTTGATTCTAGTTGGCGTAGTGTTTTGACCCTATCGCCCCCTCTTTGCTTTAGTGGAATTTGGTCAAGGCAGAAGTAACTTAGTTTCCGGCTATCACTTTGATGATGCAAGGCAAAGTGTCGTGCAACTGGGTAGTTTTTGTCGTTGTTGGTAATTGCACGCATGTGCTCCAACACTCTCTTTTTAGCGGGATGTACCGTACTTCCAATATATAGCAAGCTGCAAGGGCAACTTAGACAGTATATTACAAAGTCTGAGTTGCAGTTTAGAAATTTCAGAATTAATTTCTCGGTTGGTCTACCTGGGACCTTATAACCTTTAGTTTTCTTGCTATTCTTGCAAGCTTTGCATTTGGAACAGGGAAAGAACCCTTTGATTTCATTTTTGTTTTTCTTAGTTTTATCAAAGTGACTGTGTACCAATAGGTCCTGTAGAGACGTGTTCTTTCTGTATGTAATACTGGGATACTGGGGCAGTTGTTTCCCTACAATCGTATCTGCCTGCAGGATTTTCCAATGCCGGTTAATAATTTGACGGATTTGCAGAGAATTTTTTGAAAACGTCAAAATTAACCGGGTTGTGTCATCTGTGTCTCATCATGTTTTGCAGCTAACAGTAGATTCCTCTCTTTTTCATCTGCTCTTTTTTCTGCTGCTTTCAATATTTTACTTGGATAACCCCTTGCACTGAAGCGCTTGATGGCCTCTTTCTTTGATTTTTGATAGTTTGTGTCTAGTGTGCTATTCCGTTTAATCCTTAATAGCTCCCCGTAGGGGATGCTATTCACTAGACCTCTTGGATGTTGGCTAGTGAAATGCAAGGTGGCATTACCTGCAGTAGTTTTTCGGTATAATTTGGTAATTAATTGCCCCTTGCTAACATACACCAATAAATCTAGAAAGGCCACTTGTGAGTTGCTGATATTACTGGTAAAGTGCAGGTTGTAGATATTATTGTTCAAGATGTCAAGATACGTGAGGAATTCTGGTTGTGACCCTTTCCAGACGATAAAAATATCGTCGATGTACCTGGTCCAGACAGCTATCTTATTCATCCAGGGCTCGTTGGTCCCGTACCAGGCCACGTGCTTCTCCCACCAGCCTACGAAAAGATTCGCATAGCTGGGGGCGAAGCACGTGCCCATAGCGGTACCTTGTATTTGGATGTACAGCTGGTTACCAAATAGAAAAATATTATTGTACAGGCAAAAAAAAAAAAAAATATATATATATATATATACATATATATTACCTACTGGCGGTCGCCAGTAGGTAGTTATAGTTAGGACTGTGTTTCCATAGGAAATCTTAAAATTCTATTTTGAATAACTTTGGCGCCGGTTGACGAATCCTCGCGAAATTTTCAAAACTAATGGGGCGCTCCGCTCAGCTCCTACCCTGAAAGTTTCGGGGGGATTCGTCAAGCGGGGGCAGAGAAAAAAGGGGGGGTCCCAAAACGCGTTTTCCCCATGCATTTTTCCATAGGGACTTTAGTCGCAGCTACAGCCCGAACGGCTGAACAGAATTATGTGAAATTTGGCAGAGAGGTAGCCATAAGGTCCATGAAGTGCCTTTTGCAGGTTTGGTGTAAATCTGTTCAGTAAGTCCTGAGAAATTAGCATTTAAATCAATATATATATCTGTACGCGCGTACCGTGCGCGCACTGAGCAAGTCCTGTGTGCGCACCTTGCCGATCGCGAGCGCACTTCTGATTGGTTCTTAGATGTCAGTAAACATTCGAATCGGTGGAAATCAGGAAGCGGCGGCCGCCATTTTGTCTCTCGCATAAAGAGGGGGTGATAAACAAAGGGGGAGAACTTGAAAAGGGGGCAGAGTGGGGAGATATTGACCCACTAGGCATTGTAAGGGGGTCACAGTAGGACCTTGTAGGGCAAAAAAAAAGATTTATATTTTGAAAAAAAATATCGCCGAGTGCGCGCACCCAGCGCGCACCCGATAAAAAACTTTAAAAAAAAAAATAATAAAAAATCGCATTTAAGTGTTTAGATATAAGGTGGCTCTAAAAAGAGCCCTTGTGTTTATTGTTTGTTTTTTGGTACCTACAAGTAAGTACCGATGCAGAGTCTAAAGTTCAAGAGGAAGACTCTGTTGCCTTCATCAGTGAAGTGTACACCATCTCCTCTATAAATGTCTTGCATGTTGTAACGCAAGTTGTTGTGGTATATAGAACCCATACCATAGTCTCTGAGGAAAGCAGAAATAGATTTGTTGACGTGCTTCCTTGCTTTGTCAATCTGCGGACAAAATTGGTTGGACCAGTTCCACTTTTGCCTTTGGCATATGTTAGAATATACGAAGGCAGATTGAGGAAAAAGCAACATCAATTGCACAAAGGTGTCCTTAATAAGCATTTCCAGACCTACCCCAGTTAAAGTGCCTAGGTCATTTCCACCACAGTGCACAATAATAAGGTTAGGCTGTGGGAGATGTAGAAAGGTTTTCACCAAAGGCATTAATTGGTGCCACTTTAACCCTCTCTGACCAATCCATTTAATGTCTACATTTGGCAAAGCAAGGTCTCTCACCATACCTCTTTTTTCTGCAAATTTTTCACTCCAGAAGACATAGCTGTGACCTACTATCCACACTGTGAACATCTTCAAAGGAGATCTGGATGCACTCAGGAGGTGTCTTTCAGTAGAAAGGCAAAAAGAAATGAAAGACAGTTGAAAAAAGGGGGCACACATACTTTTTTTTATAAAAAGAACTCATTGGCTGTTTCAAGCCATTCTACACTAAAAACTAGGCTGTATGTTTAAATTTTAAAAAGCATGTTTTGTATTGGTTCAGAAAAATGTGTGAACAAAGAACATTAGTTTGGATTTGCTGTTAGGTTTGAAAAGTCAAGCACTCTTGCTCTTTGGAAATGAAACATTGTCTGCTGAACTTCTGACCTCTCTGCTCACACCTGTGTTCCATGACCTGTTGCTATGGTAGCAGGCAGAAGTCAAGTTGGGGGAAGGGTACATTTGGAAAGGGGTTGAAGTTTTCAACCAATAGAAATGTGTGATTTCATTTGAAAAAATGTGGGAAGCACTGAGATTTGAAATTAACATGTATATGTGTGAAAAAAGAGAGGGAAACTGTGCCATTAACTGGTTCTGCTGAGAGGAGAGAGGTGTTCAGCTCAGAGATTCTGGTCTGATAAACTGCTGTGTGACTGCCACATTTCTTTCACAACTAACTAATTTTAAAGGTGAGTTATGAGTTTGAGAGGGGGTGTTTGTGGTTAATTTAGATATAAAAAAAGAATTGTGAATATTTGTTTAAAGTTGTGATTTACATTTTCTGTTTTGGGAGATATTTAACTGTTTTGAATATGTAAAATATTATGGAGTATGTTTTCACCATAAGTTAATGTGTACTGGTAACAATGAGGAATACTGTTTTGTGCCTACCATCAAACCATGAGTCTGTGTGCAGAGAAGAATTGTTGACAGAGATTTAATTTGTGTTGCTGTTGAAAAGTAAGACTTGCAGTTGAAAGAAAAGGACAGCTTCTTTTTAATTGTGATGGTTAGCATTTAGCAGAAATCACTTTGAAAGAAAAGAGAGGAAAATGGCAGCACATTTGAAAAAGCATTAGTTCTTTAAGAATTGATAACCCAGGAAAGGGGCAGCCTGTGTTTTGTGCCTACCAACACAGCATGAGTCTGTGTGTATATAGGAATTGTTGTCTGAGATTTAATTTGTGAAGTTGTTGTTCAGTAAGAAATGCAGTCCTAGGAAAGGGGCAGCCTGTGTTATGTGCTTAAAATGATGGCATGAGTCTGTGTGCACACAGGAATTGTGGGCAGAGATTTAATTTGTGAAGATGTTGTTCAGTAAGAAATGCAGTCCCAGGAAAGGGGCAGCCTGTGTTATGTGCCTAAAATGATGGCATGACTCTGTGTGCACACAGGAAATGTGGGCAGAGATTTAATTTATGAAGTTGTTGTTCAGTAAGAAATGCAGTCCCAGGAAAGGGGCAGCCTGTGTTATGTGCGTAAAATGATGGCATGAGTCTGTGTGCACACAGGAATTGTGGGCAGAGATTTTCTTTGTGAAGATGTTGTTCAGTAAGAAATGCAGTCCCAGGAAAGGGGCAGCCTGTTGTGTTTACACAAATTATCCCTTAGCACACATGCACTGTTACATACATCCCTGCAGTCTTCATGCAGTTCTGGAAGTCTCTTTGCTCATCTGTCTTGCACCAGACAATACACAGTCTTCAGAAACACACTCTTGGCACACACGCAGCAGCTTCTCCAACACTCTCATGTGTAGTACTCAGCTCTGTGTGCTGTTTCAGATAGCAATGTGTAATGCAAACACATTCAACGTCACCAAGGCCTCATTTAAATTGATCTAGTCTAATCACTCACCCTGTAACACATGGTCATCATGGTGTTAAGGAGCTGTTAGGACATGTGCTGTTTTCTGCTTCTGTAAATGATATGGGAAATGTGTCAGGCAGTAACAGTAATTTGGTACTATTCAGGGACACTGTTTTGTTCCAAAAAACATAGCATGAGTCTGTGTGCGCACAGGAATTGTTGTCTGAGATTTAATTTGTGAAGATGTTGTTCAGTAAGAAATGCAGTCCCAGGAAAGGGGCAGCCTGTGTTATGTGCCTAAAATGATGGCATGACTCTGTGTGCACACAGGAATTGTGGGCAGAGATTTAATTTGTGAAGATGTTGTTCAGTAAGAAATGCAGTCCCAGGAAAGGGGCAGCCTGTGTTATGTGCGTAAAATGATGGCATGAGTCTGTGTGCACACAGGAATTGTGGGCAGAGATTTAATTTATGAATTTGTTGTTCAGTAAGAAATGCAGTCCTAGGAAAGGGGCAGCCTGTGTTATGTGCTTAAAATGATGGCATGAGTCTGTGTGCGCACAAGAATTGTGGGCAGAGATTTAATTTGTGAAGATGTTGTTCAGTAAGAAATGCAGTCCCAGGAAAGGGGCAGCCTGTGTTATGTGCCTAAAATGATGGCATGACTCTGTGTGCACACAGGAATTGTGGCCAGAGATTTAATTTATGAAGTTGTTGTTCAGTAAGAAATGCAGTCCCAGGAAAGGGGCAGCCTGTGTTATGTGCGTAAAATGATGGCATGAGTCTGTGTGCGCACAGGAATTGTGGGCAGAGATTTAATTTGTGAAGATGTTGTTCAGTAAGAAATGCAGTCCCAGGAAAGGGACAGCCTGTTGTGTTTACACAAATTATCCCTTAGCACACATGCACTGTTACATACATCCCTGCAGTCTTCATGCAGTTCTGGAAGTCTCTTTGCTCATCTGTCTTGCACCAGACAATACACAGTCTTCAGAAACACACTCTTGGCACACACGCAGCAGCTTCTCCAACACTCTCATGTGTAGTACTCAGCTCTGTGTGCTGTTTCAGATAGCAATGTGTAATGCAAACACATTGAACGTCACCAAGGCCTCATTTAAATTGATCTAGTCTAATTACTCACCCTGTAACACATGGTCATGGTGTTAAGGAGCTGTTAGGACATGTGCTGTTTTCTGCTTCTGTAAATGATGTGGGAAATGTGTCAGGCAGTAACAGTAATTTGGTACTATTCAGGGACACTGTTTTGTTCCAAAAAACATAGTATGAGTCTGTGTGCGCACAGGAATTGTGGGCAGAGATTTAATTTGTGAAGATGTTGTTCAGTAAGAAATGCAGTCGCAGGAAAGGGGCAGCCTGTGTTATGTGCGTAAAATGATGGCATGAGTCTGTGTGCACACAGGAATTGTGGGCAGAGATTTAATTTATGAATTTGTTGTTCAGTAAGAAATGCAGTCCCAGGAAAGGGGCAGCCTGTGTTATGTGTGTAAAATGATGGCATGAGTCTGTGTGCGCACAGGAATTGTGGGCAGAGATTTAATTTGTGAAGATGTTGTTCAGTAAGAAATGCAGTCCCAGGAAAGGGGCAGCCTGTTGTGTTTACACAAATTATCCCTTAGCAAACATGCACTGTTACATATATCCCTGCAGTCTTCATGCAGTTCTGGAAGTCTCTTTGCTCATCTGTCTTGCACCAGACAATACACAGTCTTCAGAAACACACTCTTGGCACACACGCAGCAGCTTCTCCAACACTCTCATGTGTAGTACTCAGCTCTGTGTGCTGTTTCAGATAGCACTGTGTAATGCAAACACATTCAACATCACCAAGGCCTCATTTAAATTGATCTAGTCTAATCACTCACCCTGTAACACATGGTCATGGTCTTAAGGAGCTGTTAGGACATGTGCTCTTTTTTGCTTCTGTAAATGATAAGGGAAATGTGTCAGGCTGTAACAGTAATTTGGTACTATTCAGGGACACTGTTTTGTTCCAAAAAACATAGCATGAGTCTGTGTGCGCACAGGAATTGTGGGCAGAGATTTAGTTTGTGAAGTTGTTGTTCAGTAAGAATTGCAGTCCCAGGAAAGGGGCAGCCTGTTGTGTTTACACAAATTATCCCTTAGCACACATGCACTGTTACGTACATCCCTGCAGTCTTCATGCAGTTCTGGAAATCTCCTTGCTCATGTCTCTTGCAGCTGACAATACATACTCTGCAGAAACACACTCTTGGGACACACGCAGCAGCTTCTCCAACACTCCCATGCGTACTACTCAGGACTGTGTGTAATGCAAACACATTCAACGTCACCAAGGCCTCATTTTCTTTGCTCAACTCTAAACACTCACCCAGGTTGCAGATACTTATGGTATGAAGTAGCTGTTAGGAAATGTGCACTTTTCTGCCTCTGTGATCTACAAGGAAAATGTGTAAGGCTGTAACAGCAATTATCACTTGATCTACCAGAGTAGTAAATGTGCTTTGAATTTGCAAATCAAATTCTGTTTTCTGCTTAGAAGCACACCATGAGGCTGTGTGCGCACAGGAATTGTGGCCACAGATATAATTTGTGTTGCAGTTGTTCTGTTAAAAAATGCACTTGCAGGAAAGGGGCAGCTTGTTTTTTTTCAACTGTGGTGGTTAGCACTGTGCACAAATTAGTAAATCACAAATGAGAGACAAATGGAAAAACATTTGAAATAAATGAAAAGTAAAAAAAAATATTTTAATGAATTATAATTACAAAAAGGATTTTTTTTAGTTCCTTGCAAGTATTGCTGAGCAACAGTGAAAAAAAAATGCCTTTAAGGACAAGAAAGAGGAAAGAAAAGCAACAACAAGTATATCTGGACAAAACTGGGGAAAAAAAATAGCAGGAGAAGCTGGTGATGGCAAAAAGAAAAAGTCTACTGGTAAGCAGAGCAGTGATTTCTTAAAAAAGATTTTCAAAAAACAAAAAAATTGCAAAAATAACTGTAAAACAAAGAGAGTTTTATGTACAAAGCAACAACACAGTCAACAGCAAAAAAAAAAGCTAATGTACAATCAGAAGTATGTCAAACTGATTTAACACGAAAATTAGATTTTAAAAACATTCGTCGAAAAATGTTTCATAGAAGAGTGATGTTAAATTTGCTAAAGGATGTGAAAAAATATAAGAAAAAAACAAAATTTATTAAGAAAAAAACAAATTTATAGAAAATATTGTAAGTAAGGCTTTGGAAATAAAAAGAAAACTTTTTATTCAAATTTTGAATAGGATGCGTAGATTAGATAAATTAGTCAATGCAATGAAGTCACAAAGCAAAAGGAAAAGAGAAGTGAAAAAAAGTAACTTTTGTAAAGTGTTCTTGGGAGAATGGAAACAGTTCAAGTACTGAACCATTTTTTAATGAAGAGAGTTATCTTCAAAGTAATAGTTTGTTGCATGCAGTTGACACCAATGGTAGAGCATATGAAGTTAAGGATGGTTGTGTGATGCAAAAAGAGAAAATGGTCCCAAGAAATGAGGAAGAAGTAATGGCTGCTGAGGCTATGGGGAGACGTCCAAAAGCCCCAGTGTACACTTGGAACTGTAGTAGTATTTGTACTGTGCGTCAGGAATCTATTGATAAATTACGTGACTTTCTAAGAGAATATAGTAAAAAGAGTGTAAAACAGAAGATGAAGGTGCTTCAAACACTAGATCCATGCAGAGTGAGAGAAAATACTGGTTTGCAGGGACATTCTCAGGCTTGTCTATCTAGAAAAGTGTGTAAAAGTGTTTTTCATCATTTTAGGATGCTGGCTGTTCATCATACTGAAATGAGAAAGTTTGTGAGAACATTGTATTTTGCTAAAAGTCCAGCAGTAAAGTTGAATGAGTTGAATAATGCTCTGTTCCGTGGATCTGTATCAGATGTAGTGAAGGTTACTGATGAGATTCAGTTTTGTTACTTTGGTCCAGAACAAGAAAGTGCAGAAAAGGACACAGTAAATGAGGAAAATGAGGAACAGAATGTAGAACTCATTATTACTAAAAATTTTGAGGATGAAATGACAAAATTTACTATCACCTCTAATGAAAGACCAAATATTACTTGTATTTGTTGCCGCAGAAGTCATTATAAAATTCAAACAAGGAATGTTGATCTGTATAAAAAAAGTGAAAATGAAGATAATTGGGGGAAGGAGCCTAGCGCTTGACCAAGATGGCCGCGTGAGCTTAGAGCTCCCGAGACCCTCGCGCCCTCCGTCGACTATCCTGTCTCTAATCCTGACGGTATGCATGGCACCGTGTTGCTGAGTTGTCAGGGAGGCGATTGACACTATCCGCGGTCGGATCGCCCATCGGGAACCGGACTTACGACGGGCGAAAGATTGCGGCCTAACTCCCGGAGATGCCAGGGGCTAGAGTTGGCAGGATGCCCGACTCCTAGTTGATCAACAACGGCCTGGTGAGGTGTGAACTGCCGGACGGAGGCCCTCGCTCTTTCACTTTCGGTTTTGTTCCCTTTGTCTGCCCGGATACTGAAGAGCTCTGGGCGGCTTTACAACCCCAGGGACGCTCGGCGGGCTACTCTGGCAGCACAAGGCGGACTTGCTCACTCCTTATTCCTCTCTCTGAGAGGGAGCGGTCTTCACTGCATTGGACTGCCTGGAGTCCATTATGTCGGGCAAGGCAGAAGGTGATCGGTTGAAGACTAAGTCCACCAGGCGGGGGACGTATTCCCAAGTCAACAGTATGGACCGCTACGCCCTCCTGAAAACATCGCCGAGTGGACCGAGCCAGGCGCCGGATGCCCAGAAGGAGGACTCGCCTGGGACACCGGAGCTATCCCTGCAGGATGTCATGGGCGCGCTTGACGGGATGCAGACCTCGATGGGGAGGCAATTCGAGGCCCTGGCGCATAAGGTGGATGCCATCCTGGTGGATGTCAATTTGATCCGCTCGGACCTGGGCAAGACAAACGAACGAGTTAAGAACCTGGACCACAAGACCACGGGCCTCGCTGATGATGTCGCGGATTTGCAGAACGAGGTCCGAAAGCTGAGGGCCGAGAGTGACCTCGCCGCCCGCCGGCTGGAGGACTTCGAGAGCCGGTCCAGGCGCAATAACGTGTGCGTCATCGGGGTCCCGGAGTCCTCGGATGAGGCTTCGACGGACCTGCTTGTGGAAGATTTGGTCCTCAATCATCTTAAGCCTAAGGGCCTTGGAAAGTTTTTTGCGGTGGAAAGGGCCCATAGGGTGCCGGGCGGGCGGCCCAAGGCGGGGGCCCCGCCGCGGCCGATTGTCGCCCGGCTCTTTCACTTTCGAGATCGGGACGCTATCCTGCAAGCTTCGAGGGCCCAGTCCCCTTCCAGAATGCGTCGGTGAATTTTTATCCGGACTTCACCCAGCATGTGCAGAGACAGAGGCAGAGCTTCCTGGGGGTGAAGCGGAGACTTCGGGAAATGGACCTGAAGTATGCCATGCTTTTCCCCGCCAGACTACGGGTGGTGCATGAAGATCGGACATTCTTTTTTGACTCTCCTGTTATGGCCGACGAATGGCTGGACGCTTTGCCCCGGCGACGGACGACACAGCCGAGCATGGAGACAGTGGCCGGGATGGACAGGGCTGATATCTCAGAGCCGGCCTGACTTGATTTGACTATACTTGAGAAATTGAACAGAGTGCAGTATCTGTGGAGGGTTGCGGGAGGACGAGGGGTGCTCTTTTCCTCCCTTAGGGTACTTTTTGTAGATTTTTGTTTTTGTAGGGCGACAGGCACACTGCAAGTTGGGGGGGCTTTTTAAGCTGCAGCAGGGGTGCAGGGTGGGGGGAGTTTTTGGGATTTTGAGTTTGTTGTTGGGGGGTTTATTTCTGCAAGGCATGATGATTATCCTTAGGGCTGTTCCATGGTGGCGCCTCGGGTGTGGGGTGGGCCTCTTTCCGTTTGAGGATGGGGGGTAGAGGCTTAAGTGTTATAAGCTGGAATGTTAATGGTTTGGGGGATCGCATCAAGAGGGGGATTGTGTTGCAATTTTTGAAACGCTCAATGCCAGACGTTGTCCTGCTGCAGGAGACGCATCTCATAGGCAATACGTGCTACGCCCTGAATAGGAAGGGGTATAAACTCATTGCACACTCGGGATTCTCTTCTGGGTCCAGGGGTGTGGGCATCCTCGTTAGAGCATCGCTGCCTTTTGAGGTGGACTCCACCATTGTTGACGATAGGGGGAGGTTTGTGGCGGTGGCGGGGCGGTGGGAAGGAAGGACTTTGGTTTTGGTTTCAGTTTATGTCCCGCCGGCCCTGCAGGCCTCCACATTTGCTGAACTGGGCAGGGCTTTGCTGACTCTACCGGGGGGAATGCTGGTAGTGGGAGGGGATTTCAACGCTGTGGGCTCCGGACTGTTGGATAGATACCCGCCCAGGGACACAGGGGTGGCTCAGAAATGGCTTCCAGACTTCCTGGATACATTTGGTCTGATAGATTGCTGGAGGCTCCGGCACCCCACACAGAGTCAGTACACGTTTCACTCCGGGGCGCATGGTAGCCTCTCCAGGATTGACTACCTGCTCACTCTGGCCGCACATGCCTCGTTGATATCCGAGGCGAGGCACATGGCACGCGGTATCTCTGATCACTCGCCAGTGTGGATCCGGCTGGATCTAGGTCGGGAGGGAGGAGGGAGGGTGGCCCCCATCAACCCATGGTATTTCCGAGACCCCAAGATGCGCAGCGCCCTGGTAAAGAAGGTAGATAATTACTTTAAGGACAATCTGGGAACCGTGGACTCGGCGGTGTCGCTGTGGGAAGCTTTTAAGACCGTGCTTCGGGGGTAGGCCCTTTCCCTTGTGGTGGCTGCCAAGAACCGGAGGGATGGCGAGGTGCAGCGGGTGGAGGAGGAGATTGCGGCCCTTGAGGGGGATATGGAGGAGGAGGTTGCAGAGTCCTCATTGCATGAGCTTTGCCTGAAGCAGGCGGAGTATAGGGACCTGGTGACGAACGCCGCTAAGACCCTCAGCAGGGAACAACAGGGCCGCCTGTATGACGTTGGGGATAAGGCAGGGAAACTCCTGGCGTGGCTGGACAGGAAAGAGCGGGTCAATAGAGTGGTGCCAGAGTTGATTGGAGAGGGGGGAGAGGCGATCGTGGAACCTGAGGGGATTGTGAAGTGTTTCGCGGAATATTTTCATAGGGTTTATTCCTCTGTGTCGGACAGGCCGCCCGAGGACTCGTTTGATCTCCTCCGAGATATCGAGTTGCCCTGCCTCTCTGACATAGATAGGGACGATTTGGATGGTGATATCACGGTTGACGAGGTGGCGGGGGCGATTCGCGCGTTGAACTCGGGTAAGGCCTCTGGACCGAATGGATTGTCGATCGACCTGTACAAACTGTTCCCGGATAGGGTCGCCCCTCATCTGCGCGCCATGTTTTTGGAGACGCGGGGGGATGGGATCCTTCCGTTGGACCAGCGGCTGGCATCGATCGTGGTCATACATAAAGAGGGTAAACCCCGAGATAGATGCTCCTCCTATCGGCCCATTTCACTCCTCAACGCTGAGCCGAAAATTCTGGCCAAACTCCTGGCTACCCGTTTGATTAGGGTACTTGGCGATTTGGTCCACCCGGATCAATCTGGCTTTATCCCGCACCGAAATACAGCATTGAACCTTAGGCGTCTTCATGGCGTCATCGCCAGGGCGGGCACGCTGCGTGAACCGGCTGTTGTGGCATCTCTTGATGCCACGATGGCCTTTGACACGGTGGAGTGGGCATATCTGTGGGCCGTGCTGGCCAAGTTTGGTTTCGGTCGCGGTTTTGTGAGTTGGGTTCGGTTGCTGTACGAGGGGCCACTAGCGAATGTGATGGTGAATGGACGGGCATCTACTCCGTTTCAGCTTGGTAGGGGTACCCGGCAGGGCTGCCCCCTGTCGCCTTTGTTGTTCGCCCTCGCCCTTGAACCGTTGGCTGCGTGGATACGTTGGCACCCGGATATACGGGGCCTTCGGTGGTCGTCGGATCATGAGGACCGTATTTCGCTCTATGCCGATGATATCCTCCTGTATCTTGCCTCACCCAAGAAGTCACTTATAGTGGTCTGTGACGTACTCGCATCGTTCGGTAGGAACTCGGGGCTTGTGATTAATTGGGGCAAATCGTACTTGTACGTCCTTAGTGGCGAGGTCCCACCGATCCCTAGAACATGTTCGATACAGGTTGCCCAGCAGGGTTTTGTGTATTTGGGGATTTTTATATCCTTGGATCCTGCTGTGCGCTATGAGAGGAATCTGCTCCCTCCCTTGGCACGCTTGCGGCGAGATGTGGAAGGTTGGCGGAGGCTGCCGCTCTCCCTCGTTGGGCGTGCGGCCCTGTTTAAAATGATGTCTCTTCCCCGCTTCCTCTACGCACTCCAGAACACCCTGGACTGGGTACCGGCCAAATACTTTCGGGAGGTCGAAGGCCTCCAAAGGACGTTGCTGTGGGATGGGCGGCCGCGAATAGCTATTTCAAAGTTGACTCTCCCATGGTACGATGGGGGCATCGCGCTCCCAGACATCCGACGGTACTATTGGGCCACGCAGCTGAGTGCGATCAACCACGGGTTTTATGGCCCTGCCCTCAGCCCTGGGTATGCCATGGATAGGTGGCTGCTGCGCGGCGGCAACTACTACAGGGCGTTGTATTCGCGGTCCTTAGACTCGTCCCTCACGGGGCCCACAGGTGTGGCGGTGCGCGTATGGAAGATGGCGACTGACTCGTTGGGCTGGAAGGATAGGCTAACCCTCGCTACCCCATTGTTTGAATCCGAAAGATTGGGAAGACTCTGGCACACGAAGGGCTTTGATAAGTGGGACCTGATAGGTATATCCAAGGTGGGGGATGTACTGCATAAGGGGAGGGTGAAGTCTTTCGAGGAGTTGCAGACTGAGTTTGAGCTAGGGCCCTCAGAGTATTTCAGATATATTCAGCTGCGTCACGCCCTCCGATCAGTCCTTGTGGAGGGTGAGAAGGTGCCGGAGTCCTCTCCCCTTGAGGACCGAGTCCTTGATGGTCATATGCCCGAGAGCACGATCTCGCTCATATATAAGAAGTTGATAAACGTCCGGGCAGACTTGCTGTTGGGGCTGAGAGAACAATGGACCAGGGATGGTCTTGAGTTGGATAATGAGGACTGGCAGTCAGCGGTTTCTTCACCTAAGGAGGTTGCGATCCCGTCGCGTCTGAGGCTGGTGCAGCTTAAAATACTGCACCGGGTGTATGTGACGGGGCCAAGGCTGGTCCGCATGGGATTCTCGGAGGACGGCCTGTGCAGAAGGGGATGTGGTATGGTGGGCACTTTCCTGCACATCATTTGGGAATGTGGTGTCATTGTGGAGTTCTGGAGGAGAGTTTATGCAGTTATAGGGGAGGTGACGGGCATTGTGGTACAGCCGGAGGCGCGGTGTTGCCTCCTGAACGTCTGGGGGCCCACTGACCTTGATGAGGCGCAGACCCAATGGGTGACTCTGGGTAACATGGTAGCAAAAAGGGATATCGCGCGGCTATGGGGCTCCTCGGGACCCCCTACACTGACCGCGTGGAAGGAAAACATGGATTGGAGCATGTTTAGGGAGAAGACGGTCTACTGCTCTAGAGGTCGCCCCCGGAAGTGGCATGCCATCTGGGGGCGGTGGAACCAATACAGGGGGGGTATATGTCTTGCCCCGGATCTGGAACCTCCCGAGGAACAGCTTTCCCCCTGACCTACTTTCCAGCACAGCTTGGTTTTAGTAACTGTTCTGGGCCTCTGCTGTTCCCCTTCTTCCTCCGTATACAGTCTTGTACTTAGTAGATGAGTGGGGTCCGGTCTCCCCTGGGGGCCTCCGCCATGGGCTCACACTGTCCTTG
Source organism: Triturus cristatus (assembly GCF_964204655.1). Classification (NCBI taxonomy): domain Eukaryota; kingdom Metazoa; phylum Chordata; class Amphibia; order Caudata; family Salamandridae; genus Triturus; species Triturus cristatus. Next base: position 276,245,021 of record NC_140580.1, on the reverse strand, counting down.
CCTTGCTGGGGTTTGTTGTTAGTTTTTATGTGTGTATTTAAAATTGAACCTTTTGCCTTATTCTTTGAACTGCATTGGGGACACATCACTGTATCTAACTTGTTATGCTGCCGAACCTTCGGGCTGTCGGCTGAATAGCTGTGTCCTGAATCTTGAAATAAAGGTTTTCAAAAAACAAAAAAACAAAAAAAAAAAAAAAGAAAAAGAAAATGAAGATAATTATAAGTGGAAGGTTTTTGCAACATATATATTTCTTGAAAATTGTTTTGAATTGGGTGAAGATCAGCGTATTTGTAAATACTGTTATAACAAGTTAGAAGAAAATAGAATGCCGACCAGAGCTGTACATAATAATTTAGAATTGGATGCTATTCCTGCCGAACTTTCTGAATTAAATACATATGAGTCTATACTCATTCAATGTGTTCATCCGTTCCAGACCATAGTACGTATGGAGCCCAAAACTGGTAAATTACCTACTTCTGATTTATTGAGAGGTTTAAAAGGAAGAGTGGTGTATTTGCCCTTGGATTTGAAAAAAAATATGGAAACTATTGATGCAGATGCTTTGGAAACTGAACCATTAGTAATTCTGGTTAATGGTGTACCTACAAAGAATAAGAAGATTTGGCAGGAGCTGGTGGATGTACGAAAAGTACAAAGAGCAAATTTGTATTTGAAAAAAAATAATAAATGGTATGAATCAATTTATATAGAAGAAGAAGAAGAAGATTTACAAGAAGACACAGAAACACCAACTGGTCAAATTGAAAAAGTGGACAAGTCAAAGGAAGAAGAAATGTATGAACATTTTAGCATACATTCTCTTCATTCAAAAGAAGTTATGGGAGACACTATTGATCTGTTTCAGATGAAGAAAGCAAAAGGAACTCCCGTGAGTGTATGGGAGGAGAGCTTGGAAGCTCGATGTTTTCCCCAGCTGTTTCCTACAGGAAAAGGAGGACGATACGCTGAACGTCCAGAACAGATTCCAGCTTCTGAGTATCGGACTACAAGACTATATGCAGAAGATCCAAGATTTCGTCAAAGTATTCCTTATTTGTTCCATCTTTTATTTGAAAGCGACTTGTCTGCATTATCTTATGCAGTAAATCACATTTTAAAAAGTGGAGTACATTTACAAAATGTGTCTGCTAAGGATTTTATGGAGAAAGTGCAGCACCGAGATGATCATTTGGAAACACAACTGATCAATCTGATGGCTTGTCAGCGTGGGACAAATGAATACCGACGCCATGGTGAATTAAAATGCATGTTACGGAATTTAGGAACTCCTACATGGTTTCTAACCCTAAGCTGTGCCGAGTACGCTTGGGATGATTTACTGGATTTTCTAAGAGAGGCAAATTCAAACATTAAAAACATTGAATACAAGACAGCTGGAGAACTGTGCTCATTGGATCCAGTTAATGTTTGCAGATATTTCAATCATAGATTTGAGGCTATGATGTCCTTCATCTGCAATAAAAAAATCCACCTCTTGGAGAAGTAGTGGATTTCTTTTGGAGAAAAGAGTACCAGGCAAGAGGTGCTCCTCATATTCATATGCTGTTGTGGATCAAGGATGCCCCAAAGTTTGGAACAGATACTGATGAAGCAGTGTTATCTTTCATTGAAGAATATGCAACATGTGCTATACCTAAAAGCACAGAAGAGAAAAAGTTAAAAGAGCAAGTTTTACGTTTCCAAAGTCATCGGTGTGGAAAATACTGTCGACGGAAGTACAAGACGAAAGATAAATTCTACACAAAGTGTCGATTTGGATTTCCTAGACCTGTTCTTTCAAAAGGAAGAGTCAACAGTTTTATGTCAGCTGTGTGACATACTATAACCAGAAAATCTCCCAAAAATACCTACAACCTAAAAAGAAATGAAGAGTCAAAATTTATAAATGACTTCAACCCAGTCATTTTATCCATGTGGAATGCTAACATGGATATTCAGTATGTGGCAGACAATTCTATTGCTGTTGCTCGGTATGTGACATCTTACATCACTAAATCTGAGAAAACAGAATTGAAGGAAATGTGGGAAGAGATTTCTCACGAGAAGACTGTCAGTAAGAAGCTGTACAGTTTCAGTTTAAAGATGTTATCGCATCGAGAAATTGGATCCTACGAATGCTCAGATAGGTTATCATCTGCAAGTCTTTACTCGAAATCCAGAAGAATAATTTGGGTAAGCTTAGGCCTTGCAGGAATGAGAAATCGGGTACTGAAATCTGTTGGAGAAATTGAATATTTGGCCGAGAATGACCCAGAAAGTACAGATATTTTGAAATCAAACATGTTGGACACATATTACCCAAAGAGAAGTCATCATCTTGAGAACATGTGTCTCTATGAAGTGCTGCAGAACTACATTTATTCACGGAAAGCCACAGAAGACATCAACAATGGAAAATATAAAGTAATTGGTGAGGAAGGATGTTTGGTGAAGCAAACAAAAGGAAGTTTGATAAATCACAGGAAGCTCAGTTGCGAAACTACTGACAAAAAGGAATTTTACTACTTGGCTCTTTTACAGCTGTTTAAACCATGGCGTTCAGGGGACGAACTACTGGGAGAATTTCAAAGCTATGAAGATTCTTTTAATGCTAGCAAAGACAGTATAGAATGCAGTACTTTCACAACTTATGTCCAAATGTTAAATGAAGAAAATGAACAGGAAGCAAAAATTGCAGCTGAAGTAGCTAGAGACAGTTTTCAAGACAGCCAAAGTTCAGGAACACTTAGTCAAGATCCCCTAGGACAACCAATCATAGAAAATGAAGCTGCAGTAGCCATGACTGAAGTAGAAACGGCTATGAATCAAGAACAGGAAGATTCAATCGACTTACTAAATCTGGAACAACAACTGAATGAAGAACAAAAAGAAATTTATGAAGAAGTCATCAAAAAAATGTATCATGGATTACTACATGAAAAGAAAGAGTGCTCATGCACATCATTTGAACCAATCAGGATTTATGTGAGTGGACAAGCTGGAAATGGTAAAAGTTTCTTAATAAAAGCCATCAGAAGCTATCTACAGCAAAAAAACAGCTACAAATTTGTCTTGTGTGGTAACTGCTCCAACTGGGTTAGCAGCCTATAACATAAAGGGAATTACCTTACATCGCTTGCTAATGTTACCAGTGGAGCATGAGAACAAAATAGAATACCACAAGCTAACTGGAGAAGCATGCCTCGAAGTTTCAAGAGTGTTGAAGAAGATGCAAGTTCTCATTATTGATGGGGTGAGCATGGTTTCAAATTTAATGCTTGCCTTTGTGCATTTAAGAATGCAACAAATTCTTAAGAGAGACTATGACGTGTTATTTGGAGGAAAACACGTCATAGTTTTTGGGGATCTTCTGCAGCTCACTCCAGTTAAAGGACAACCAGTGTTTAATACTGTGACACATGAAGACACGAAGAAGTCATTAGGAAGCATTGGTAATGCGAATATTTGGTCGTTCTTTGAGTACAAAGAACTCACTACCAATATGAGACAAGCAAACGACGAAGATTATGCAAGTATTCTGAAAGATATCAGAATTGGACTACTCACAGAAGTTGGCAAAAAAGCATTACAGAGTCGGTTGCTACATAACTTATTTCCAAATGAAGAAATAGTTGCAGAGAAAATATACCAGAACATTGCAGAAAAAAATACTGTAATCTGCTTAATGCCAACACTACGTGAGTGCTCAATATTCAATGAGGAACTTTTGAAATTGGAAAAGGAAGAGATTAAGAAAATGGAAGCAGAGGACAAAATTCAGCATGAAAGAATTACTTTTACATTAACAGGCAAACTGAAAAATAAATTGGATTCACTAGAGAAGAATATTTCCAAAACAGCTGGATTAGAAAAAAATCTATATGTTTGCATGAATTGTTGAGTGATTTTAAGGAGAAATTTGGATGTAGAAAAAGGTTTAGTGAATGGAGCTATGGGAAGAGTTGTGGGTTTTATTAATTACCAGAAAAAAGATGGAATTGAATGTTTAAAAATAAAATTTGATCAGATAGAAGAAGTTAAAGACATTTGTCGTTGTTCAGTTCGTTTCATGCTTGTGAAAGACTTATATGTACGTAGGAAGCAGTTTCCGTTTTCTCTAGCATATGCTGTAACTATTCACAAGTCTCAAGGATTGACTGTAGATAGTGCTTTTGTAAACATTGGTTCTACTGTGTTCAAAGAAGGTATGGCATATGTTGCTTTGTCACAAGTGAAAACATTATCTGGTTTATTTATGATAGACTTTGATGACTCAAAAGTTAGTGCTGATACAAACTGTGTAAAGGAGTATAACAGATTAAGAAGAACCTATGCTCCTCATTTAGGTCAGTATCCTATGATTGAAAAACATGTTGTTTGTCGGAAAAGGAGATTTGAGAATATCTGTAATGTGGATGAACAGAACAAAAAAAAAAGGACAGTGATGTGATAGCAAGGAAAAAGAAAAAGGACAGTGTTGAAGAGGCTGTTGGTTGCCATTTTGAAAATAGCTCTGGTGTCAACTGCTATGCAAATGTAGTGCTTATTGTTGTATTTTATCTTGAAAAGTTGCTAGAACAGATAATAGTAAATCATGGAAAAAGATTTTGTTCTCTGCTGAGTCTCCTTTATGAGAAGCTGAGTAATGATAAAACTGAAATAGAAAGTGCTACTGATGTTAGAAATCTTTTAGATGTATGTTGTGGTTCTACACAGTTTAAAGAAAATGTCCAGCAAGATGCTCAGGAATTCTTAATATATATTTTGAGTGTACTAGAAGATGAAGGAGTAGAAAACGTATTTGGTGTCTCTTACAAATGGGAACATTGCTGTGAAAACTGTATGAACACATGTAGTAGTAATGTTGATTCAGAAAGGTTCATATTTTTACCATTACCACAAAGAAAATCAGTGACTTTTAGTAAATTAGTTAAAGATGCCAATCACAACATGGAATGTTCTGAATGTAAATCAGACATGTTTTCTACATTATTTTTACAGAAATATGGTCAGTATGTAATTTTAATGATGCAACGTTGTAGAGCTGATGGTTCAAATTTGGACACTTTAATAAAGAAGTTTACAGGACAGCAATTATCAATTTCTGGAAAAACTTTTGTTACAGTTGCAATAATTTTTCATGAAGGACCTACTGTAACTTCTGGGCATTACACAGTTTATCTTAAATGTGAAAAAGGCTGGACACTGTGTAATGATTCCCAATTGATTTTCAAGCAACGTTTGCCTTATGATTTACCCAATTCTTACTTAATTTTTCTGATACCTAAATTTTGAAAACTAAAAACTGCATCTGAAGAAAGCATTTTTTGTAATTTTAAAGGATTATAATTGAAGATATCACTTAAAAAGGATTTTGAAATTACTATTTGGCCTAAAGGAAAAGTAATAAAAACAATTGTGGACTCCTTTGACAGAAATTATTTTGGCATGTGTGCTTTTGCGACAAGGTTTAAAGACGGTTTGTCTAGAAAATGTTTATTCATCTAGAGAAGTACTTGTAATATATATGTAATATTTCTAACCAGGTATATTTTAGTGAGGAAAGTTTTAGGGCTTTTTTTAGCAATCTTTCAGATTGTTTTTTTTTGCCCGCTGTTAAATGATGATTGCAATTGTTTTCACTATTTTAAGTGAAAAATAAAAAATTCTGAAAACAGCAAAAAAAGGGCAAAAAATTGCTTAGTAAAATATGTAAAAACATGTAATGCTTTTTGTAATGTATGATTGAATATTAATACTTTTTTTCTTTTTTTGCAGAACTGGAAAGAAAAAATAAAAAAAAAATTCTGTTCCCTTGCAAAATACTTTTAAAATTTTTTTTTTCGAAAAAATTTATTTTTTTAAAAAAATAAGTGAAAAATATTAGTATTACTCAATCCTCCCTTTTCATGCTTCCATTTCTTCACCTCTTTTTGTACATTAAATGTAAAAAAAAAAAAAAAATGTAAAAAAACCTTGGGTGCGCGCAGGGTGCGCGCACCTCCAAAAAAAATTTAAAAAAATCCCTCAAAAAAAAATTTTGGGGGTTTAGTTTATAAGTGGCTCTTAAAAGAGCCCTTGAGTTAATGGAGGGAAACAGGAAGAGAAAAACGAAAAAAAAGAAAAAACATCTATGGCCTACTTGCACTCATGGGCATCAAATTTTCTCTGAATGAGATCAAGACTGGTCTCACACACAGAAATAAGTTTACCGCAATCAGTGCAGCGTGTGGACAACATAGCAAAACAAGGTGGTCCAAAACGAGGTGTGGAAGAAGGCAAAGGCACCACTGCAGAAGAAGTGCTCGGCTGAGCTGCCGAAGATGTGCTCGGCTGAGCTGCTGCAGATGTCGTCGGTAGAGCAGGTGGAGGGTTTGCTCCAGAAGCTCGATGAAAAGTCACTGGATGCATTTTGTCAACATGCCTCAACATAGTGTGAATGCTAAAAGAATATTTCTTGTTAGGATTCCCACGTGACAAGACTTTTTGACAAAGAACACATGTAACTTTAGGTGCATTTACCTTTTTTTGTCCCTCTGGAAAAGTGAAAAACTGCCATATAAAGCTGTCTTTCTGCTTCCTGTTCCTCTGCCTCTCAAGAGTGTCCTGGTCACTGTCTGAAGATGGTTGCTGTTTAGCCATTGTCTCTCAACAACAGAATAGCTCCTTCTCCAAAGGAATCAGAACTAATAATGAGGGGAGTAGGTGTGGTTTGGGAAGAATCTGGAACTGAAAGTACTTCAAACCAATCAAAAGTGATGATTCTTGATCACATGACTTGCCATGAGGGGATTGGGTGTGGTGTTGAAACAATCAGAAACTGAAAGTAATGATAACCAATAAGAAGTGCTGTTTTATTATGCATATACCCGAGGTGCGCGCACTCAGCAAGCTCCGAGCGCGCACCTCGTGATTACGTATGCGCGAACGCGTAGGAGCGCATGTGCATACGTCATATGCGCGTACGTAGCGCGCATACGTTGAACACGCGTATACGCGACCGTTATTGCGCGTAATTTTAGCGTATGCGGAAGTAAACCGCGTGGAGCGCGTAGGACGCACGCACGCATGCGTACGTACGTACGCATACGTACTGGGTGCGCGCTCCCAGCGCGCACTATAACGTATATTTGCGTACGTAAATAACGTACGGCGGTATTCATAAAAAACGTACGAAATTGTACTAGGAGCGCGCTCAGAGCGCGCACTCCAAGAATTTATATATAAAAAAAAAAGTGGAGAAAAATTAATTGCAAAAAATAAAAAAACTGTTCAACTTTATCCTAATTGAAATTTTTTTTAAAAAGCAAAAACAAATAAAAAGATACAGATAATATATAAATGAATACATAGGAATTTTATTTTTAATATACATTTTTTTTTTTAATTAAATAATACAAAAATTAGCATTTAAAAAACCGTACAAATTCACTGACAAAACCATAGGTTTCACACACGTTATAGTTAGGAATTAGCATTTAAAAAACCTTGCAAATTCACTGAAAAAACCATAGGTTTCACACGTTATAGTTAGCTGGACATTTCACTCGTGAAAAACCAATGAAATTCCCCCCTTATAGTTAGTTCAGCTAACTATAACTCGCGCCCCCGCAATGCACTGCTGATGACGTCACATATTACATCACTCATGACATGGTCAGTGACATCACTCATGACATCACTGATGACATCTCAAATGACATCACTGATGACATCATCCTTGTGACAGAGTGGCAGACCTCCTCTCACCCTAATATAACCTTTGATACACACATTCAAAAATAGAGACTAAAATTTTCAAAAAAATGGACATACCAATACCAGTTACAACAACCTCTTGAGTAATTCTAAGATCCACATACACATCCACTCATTCACCAACAGTCCTGTACAGTCACTCATACATGTACTTACTCATCATATGTACTCATACACCTATACATCCTGTTACACAATGCCACTCATCCACAGAGTTACTGACACACATAGTCACTCATGAAAATAAAGAAAGAAACATACATTTACTTGCATATACATTTATTCACAGACCACCACACTTACGTCTACGGGAACTTACACATACTTAGTCTTTTAAACAATCACTTATAGAAACACATACTTATTCATACAGGAACTCTTTCAATCTCTCACTCTCACATATACTCAGTTATATACACCAATAGTCACATATACTAGTTTAAAACATATGTAGTTACTCATAGAGACACTATTGAGACAGTCATTCACTCACTAACACACCCATGCACACACTCATCCACCCATACAGTCCTGCAGACATGCTGTCTTCAACACATACAAACAGTGAGTCACTCATTCATGTACCTATGCAGTACGTAATACCCCCCACCGAACCATACACACACTCACACTGATACTAAAAAAACCAACTAATAACCTATATAAACACCCATGAAGCTACTCACCAACCCATGCAGCCACTTATACACAAAGTGAGAGACTGATAAAGATATTTACATATTTAAACATTACTCAGTAAGCCATGTATTCACTAAGATACACTTAATCAGTCAGTTATACAATCAATTTTTCAAAAACAAATCATCCATTTAGACACTTATATACCCATTTATTCTTCCATCGTCCGTGAGATATACATATATAAAACATATTTAATTTTCAGAAAAATACACATTCACTGGATGATGTCATGAGTGATGTCATTTGAGATGTCATCAGTGATGTCATGAGTGATGTCACTGACCATGTCATGAGTGATGTAATATGTGACGTCATCAGCAGTGCATTGCGGGGACGCGAGTTATAGTTAGCTGAACTAACTATAACGGGGGAATTTCATTGGTTTTTCACGAGTGAAATGTCCAGCTAACTATAACATGTGTGAAACCTATGGTTTTTTCAGTGAATTTGCAAGGTTTTTTAAATGCTAATTCCTAACTATAACGTGTGTGAAACCTTTGGTTTTTTCAGTGAATGTATATATATATATATATATATATATATATATATATATATATATATATATGAAAGGTGATCGTGAAAGTGTGACAAATTTTATTGAAGTTTTAAACATTAACACTTTTAATCTAAAATTCACTTTTAACATTGATGACACATCAGTTGAATTTTTAGACACAAAAGTCACGATTGTTGAGAACCATATAGAAACTTGTCTGTACAGAAAACCCACCGCTGGCAACTCCATTTTACACGACAGCAGCGCCCATCCACCTCACCTCATAAAAAGCAGCCCCTATGGGGAACTCCTCCGCATTAAACGCATCTGTAGTATTCCGGAGGAGAGAGCTTTATGTTCAGAAGAGGCAATGTGTAGGATGAGGCAACGAGGTTACTCTGAGGGGATCCTCAGGGAAGCCTATGAGAAAGTAGAATCCATCTCTAGGGACACCCTGCTTAAAGATAAATCGGCAAGAACGACTGAATGCAATTCAGCTGATACACCTGATAACGCAACCTCCAATGTACCCCGACTGATTACTACATTTAACAAACAGCACCATAGGATCAGGGCCATTGTCAACAAAAACTGGCCCATTGTACTAACTGATGGTCTATTGGCCCCAATGCTACCCCCCAAACCGGTACTGACGTTTAGAAGGGCCAGAACTATGAAAGGGGAGCTTATGAGACCAAACACTGCAAACCATGCTAGTTGTTCTTGGTTAAAACCTAAAAATGTTTTTTTCAAATGCACCAGTTGTAGAGCATGCAAATCCGGTCATAATACCACCCAATATTCAGTCCCGTTCAGTACAAACCCCAGACAAATTAAAGGCCACTTTACCTGCAGATCAGAATTTGTGGTTTATGCCCTTTTCTGTACATGCGGCTTGTATTATATCGGTAGCACCAAATTACAAGCCCATGTCAGAATCTTACAACATTTAAGGGCAATTGTCAACAATGACTCCAGCTACCCGGTGGCACGTCATTTCAGGAAACAACACAATAATGATCTCAGTTGCCTGAAATACTTTGTTGTCGACAGTGTCCCCATACAGCGAAGAGGGGGCAACAGAGAGAACAAGCAGGGACCCAGCCTCGACATAAACAGTTACCCACTTGAGGTCTTAAGAAACATTTGGGAGACACAGTGATACCCACTATGGATGTCAATCAGCCTAAAACTACTGAGACCAGCATGCCGTTGCGAGGCACGCCCACAGGGCGGGACTAAACTTCAAATGCTGCAAGCGCGGCGGAAAACTCTCGTGCTGTGCCTCCCGAGTGATACCAGTGAGCAAGGGCTAAGGCAGCCCGAAACATGTTTGGTGACTTACGCTGTGATGGTGAGCCTGATTTCCCTGCAACTTGCCGAATTAAAAGGTTGAAAATAAGCACATGTGTGGTGCCTCAATTTTGGTGCAGCTTTCGACTGGATATATATATATATATATATATATATATATATATATATATATATATATATATATATATATATATATATATATTTTATTATTTTTTTACGAATATTAACTGTTTTTATTCTGAAGTGTTGTATTTTTTTATGATGTGAATGATCATTTCTTTGATCGAATAAAAATTATTATTATTATTAGTATGCCTTTGTCTTCCATTGCACAAAGGTAAGCATGTCCTTTTGAGGACACACTAGAGGTCATATAGTAAGTGCTTACAAATTGTTTAATAGGTGGGAAAGCATGATGGAAAGGATCACATGTTGATGGTGGCAGGTCATGTGTACTCTCACTGCAGGAATTAATTGCAGTAGCGTCTGTCCCTTGACCACAGCCCAACAGCCAAGGAAAGTCCAATTTTAAAGAGAACAGGATGCAGAAAAAGAGGCGCAGGAGGCCATTGGCTTTGGTGGCGGGTCACATGACAGGTCTTTGTGGAGTTCATAAGAATGCTTTTTCCCTTACCCTCAGTTTACTGGAAAACTTTAAAGGGCTCAGGTGGCAGGAAAACCTTGCACAATGTAGCTTGCCTTCATCTGATTAATCAATTTTAAAGAGTGCAGGATGGACTCAAGTGACAGCAGCAGAGGACCGTCTGGATGGGTTAGCTGCTATGACCTTGTAACATGGGACAACCTTGGGCATCTCTGTGCCCTGCCTTCAGCAAGCTGGCCAATTTCAAAGGGAAAGGTGGCGGAAAAAGAGGCACCAGCAGAGCATTAATTCTGATGGTGGTTGACATGTGACTTTGATCTCTGTTCTGAGGGATTCTCACCCTGGAGAAAGGCAATTCGCTTGCCCCTATAAAAACATTCTTGCTTATGTCATGTTAGGCACCTCAGCTTCTACTGGAGAAGGCAAGTTCCCTTTCTCAAATGTTTTAAGGCATAGCAACATAGTAAAGTTATTCACTCATCTGAAAAAAGTTGTTGCCCAGTTTAGGCCCACAATTTGTTCTGATTCTGCACCAGTGGACAGGAAGAATCTGGAGCAACATATAAGGAGTAGATTAGGCTTTTCCCGATGCATGAACCAACGTGGGCTCAGGGTGAAATCTGTGAACAATATTGCACTAGGGTTTTGTCCCTGTAAAGCAGACCTAATGTCTTCAATACTCCATCAAACTTTATCTGTTTTCCTGGGGTATCAGGAGTACAGAAAATACTTGCCAAGAGTTCAAAAGTGATGCAAGTTACTGAATGGGTAATGCTATCAGTGATGAGTTACACCATAGATTATTGAGGCCACTGCCTGGGGCATTTGGGGTCAACCTTCATGTCACTTGTGTGATGGTGTCCAGTGCTCTCATGGTTTATTCAGTAACAAGAATAGTTCCTTTGCCTCGGGCACCCATTCAGGCAATTGACTATCAGGGAAATCATATATCACTGCAACATTCAGGATTCTGGCAGTTTGTCCTCAGTAGTATCTATCTGTCACTCTGGTGAAGGTTCAGCCCCAGCCTCACACTAGAGTTCCTGAGGAACCAGCATGAATATCAGGGATTGCCTAGGCCCCACTCCCACTTACTTGGACTAGTCTTCTGACCAGTCTATGGACCTTTCAGACCCGGCTGTCTGCCTTGATGTCCTGCCTTGTTACTCTCATCTTCTCTCCCTCTCCCACTGCTGTCCTCTTACTCTCATTTGCTCTTGGCTGTATTGACTCCTCTCCTCTCTGCTGTTCTCTTGCTCTCACTCGCTCTTTGCCTCTCCTCGCACTCTTGTTCTTGTGTTTTTCTGCTCTAGCCTGTGCTCCCTCTTACTTCTCTCTGCTATTGTGCCTGTTTCATGATTATCCCCTTTTTTCCTGCCTTTTTTGTGCTCAGTCTCGTCTTTTGTACCCATTTTGTGCTCTGCCTCAACTACTGTGCCAATTTTGTTCTCTCTCTTGTCTTTTGAGCCTGTTTTGCGCTCTGCCTTGTTTCTGTGCCCATGACTGTTTCATCCTCTTGTCTCCCCTGCTCTAGTGATCCTCCCGTGCTTTTCGGTCTCCCTCTTCCCTCTCCGCTTCTTTGTTTTCCCAGGTCTTAGACATGCCTTCTTCTTCCCCCATACTCCTTCTTCTACTAGGACCTACTTAATGGCAGCCACTGTGTGACCCCATTGAGCAGGGGCCTAGGTCCCAGCTCCGACTTTGACCAGTCAAAGGCCCTTTCGGCCCCCACTGTCTGCTTTGAGGTCCTGCCTCGTTGTGCTCTTTCTCACTCCCTCTCCCACTGCTTCCTCTTGCTCTCACTGACTCTTGGCTTTATGGACTCTTCTCTGTTGTCCTCTTGCTGTTCTTTGCTGTCGTCTTCCTCTCATTCACTCCTTGACTCTTCTCTAACTCTCATTCTTGCTTCTTTCTGCTCTTGCCTGTGCTCCCTTTCACTCTCACTTCTCCCCGTTATTGTGCCGAATTTGTGCTTTGCCTCGTCTTTTGTGCTTGTTTTTTGCTCGGTCTCGTCTTTTGTGACTGTTTTGTGCTCTGCCTTATCTTTTTTCCCATTTTGTGATCTGCCTCATTTCTGTGCCCATTTTTTCCTCATCACAGTTTCTCTCCCCACTCTAGGAACTCTCCTTCCTCTCCTAACTTATTATCTGTTTCTCCCACTTCTTTCTTATGCCTTCTCCTGCCAATTGATTCCTACTCCTCCCTAGCCCCGCCCCTGTGCTCCTACCCGTCCTAGTACCAATTTAATGGCGGCTGCCGTGTAACTGCACTGAAGGCATGCTAAAGGTAAGTCAGTTAGCACCCGTCCATTCCAGGACCACGCCCTTCACCACAGGCCCTGGTCTGTCTGACCGTGCCCGCTATACCTTCTCCCATTTGCAAGTACTCAAAAGATGCTGCCACGACTGCTGTTCCCGGTTTCACATCTCACTCCACGGTAGGTCTGTTCTCATGCACTTATTGCCCCTTCTCGTGCAGCATCAATCCCACATCATCCACTAGGCACGCCTCACCCCATATAACTTGAACGCTCCTCGACACCAGATCTCTCTGCAAGGATGCCACCCAGTCGTGGACCTCATCGGCACGCACTATCCGGACATTCATTTTCTCATGGAAACCTGTTTCAACCTGTCATTCACCCCTGCAATACACTGAAAATGCCTCTTTTACAAAGTTGCCATTTTTCTGTCTAAATCAAATGTACCTTTCTACTAGTGTCCACGGTCACAGGGTTGTTAATAACGGCTCTTCTGTGATCCGATATGTATTCCTTTCTGACAGGGGAAAAAAGGGTCTTGTGTGTGAAGAAGTGTGTTCCTCCCTTGAGAAGTGTGGCCTGGGGGTAGGACTCATCCCTTCCCGAGTTTCAAAGGGTAGGCCGAGGACTCTGCCCACCCGTTCCTGACTTCTGAAAAAGCTTATTAGCAAGCATAACCCACACCTGGGCCTGGCTGCCATTTTTTACTCTAGACATGTTGGAGCCAGATCCAGGGACGAAATTACCAGAACTGGTTTATGGCTAGACAAAGGGGGTGACCCCCCCGCACAGGCTGGCATTTGGTATAAAAGTGATACCCTCCGAACCACTCTTCACAATACTCCAGGACCTGTAGAGACTACAAAGAAGGCCTGCCCTGCTGTCTGAAGCCTAAAGGATGACTAGACCTTCTTGCCTTGAACCCAGGACCCCAGATGAGACTCCAAGACTCAGCCGGCTGACCTCTCGTTTGACCTACTTGGGATCGGCATCTGACTACAAATGCAAACTCCCCGGCTACAGACAATGGACTTCACACACATGGTGCTATTCGCATTAGCTAAAACCGCCCTCATTTCCCACCAAAGCGAAGCTCTGATCAGCTCTTTCTGCAAACAACAAATTCCTTGCAGTCAAACCTCAAGTGCTGACCAGCTCTTCGCGCCAACAATGATCTCTTTGCGATCTCCTTCCAACTCGAATCCCCGACTGGGGCTCTTCGAATGGAGCTGAACTATGTAGAAGGTACATTTTCCATCGAATCTGTTTTTTGTATCTAACCCAAGCTCCATCACGATCATCCTCAACGTTTGACTATAACTGGTCCGCAACGATTAAATAACTGCAATTGGCGCTTTGTTCTTCTTAATGCTCTTTTTACTTAAAACGTTAAAAAACAATAATTGCGGTTCTACTAATAAGATTTGTCATTCTGGAGTCATTTTATTTATTGAAATGAACTATCATTCTAAATTGATTTGAGATTTTTTTCATATTGTGTTTTCACTTTACTACTGTTTGAGTACTGAATAAATATTTACACACTGCCTGTAAACTAATTCTGACTGCTTTTGTGACAAGCTACCAGAGGGTTAAGCAGAGGTTTTTTTAGTCACTTTTGTGGTTCATCCTGACAAGGATTGTGTTTGTTACTTGAGTGGGGCTCTCACTCCTCTCAACTAACAGCCCAATTTCTTACAAGCAGCCTTTCCTGTCTGTCCTTAGCCTTTATTTATTCACTGCAAGTAATCAGTTCCTTCGCTACACAGAAATGTTAGGAGCAGTTGTCCTAAATACAACCCAAAGAATATTCACTTCTATTCCAATCTTTCACACATCTGACTAAGGACTACATTCCATGTTTGGGCAGAGGAGGGTAAACAAGCAAACAGTATGCATTGGCTAGCAATACAAAAAAAGAAAGCAGATTTAATTAAATTAAACAATTTATGGTAAGGATAAGTAATGTCTTGCAATGGCATTTTACAAAAGGTTC
This sequence comes from Triturus cristatus, assembly GCF_964204655.1. Taxonomy (NCBI): domain Eukaryota; kingdom Metazoa; phylum Chordata; class Amphibia; order Caudata; family Salamandridae; genus Triturus; species Triturus cristatus. The sequence goes on along the minus strand of NC_140580.1, from coordinate 276,229,885 downwards.
TCAGTACCACAATGAATCACTCACAGATCATGAGAACTTAGGGCCTGATTAGAAGTTTGGCGGTGTGGGAGCGGGGTGGCACACTACCATCCCGCTCCCACATCGGCAAACTCCAATGCCGACCGCCTGCCAGATTACAAGTTGTAATCCGTTCGAGCAATCCTGCGGTGGCTGGCCCAAGCTGCTGCCTTTTACCGGCTTACAGGAGTGCCTAAGAAAGGCAGCGCCATGGGACAGCCCCAGTGCGTTCCAGCAAGGCATGGACTGTTTAGTCCATGCAGTGTTGGAACTGGGGGTGCAAAAAGACAGTGGGCCACCCTGCATGCACCTCCGTGCACTGAGGTACTTGGAGGCCTGTATGGCCACCTAAGATTCATCACTGCCACCCTTTTCATAGCGGGCTCACCTCCATGAAAAGGAGGGCAGTGAGAAAACTCATAATAAACATGGCTCGGCCACAGTGGCACCACCAAGCATATTGTGGCCTTAGACCAATGCGCTACCGCCGAGGATCACGGATCCCTAGCAGTTGCGGAAGTTCTCTGGAGGTCTGACCGCCGTACTTGTAATACAGCAGTCGGACCGCTGGTACGGTGGTCCCCGACCACCACTGAACCTCCACCACGAATTTGGCGGTCCCATGGGCCCCCAACCTTGTAATCAAGCCCTTAGTCTTTCAAAAGTAACACCAAGGCCGAGTCCTCCTATTCACTGCATGTGTTGTTTTTCCTCGTTTGTTCTTGCCTATTTGTTCTTCTTGACCAATGTCACCAATACAAATAGATTCATGAACATGGCTATTGAGAGAGAATATTGTTCATAAGTATCTATCCCAAACTGATAGAGCAAAGTCTGCTTTTTGGCTCAGAGGACAAGTTTATACGTGAACTCCATATTTACAGAGAAACACTGTATAAAGCTATTTTGGCAGGTTATCACAACTCTTAGCGCAGGTCATCTTTGTTTTACCCCCCAAGTTGCTAATCTATCCTATGATCTTTGTAATCCAGATAGAAAGAAACAAAAGACGGACTTTAAAATAGAAGTCAAACAAGCGTAATTGTCACCCAGGCTCATAACTATTTCTTGTACCCTTCTCTGTCGCCTCTTTTCAGGCTAGCTTTCTGCTGCCTACGGTACTCCCGTGGTACTGGGTTATCCTTGTCACCAGCACTGACCTATTCGGCTGAAAACCATTGGACACTTAGCACAGTACCTGTTCTTGCTGTTTGAATTTGCACACAAGCACTTTAACAGCCATAGTAGTGTTTTTATGAGAATGATAAACGGCAGTGCTATAGAATTGTTGCTGCTAGGGTCCCTATAGTGACTGCTCGCTACCTCGTTTTGTTAAGACAATCATTTTACTTAAGTTGGTACTTTTGTCTTGCACTTTGGCCTTTATTAAAGTACAGTATCGTACTTGGGTACTACATTTGACTGAAAACCATTGTCTACTTAGTGTAGCACCCACTAGAGCTACTTACATTTGCATGTAAACACTTTTACACCTATAGGGTTTTTTTATGGAAAAGTAAATTAGCAGTATTAAAAATTCATTGTGGCTTAATTAAGTCATTGTGAGACTTTTAATTTTTTGTAATGGACACTTTTATTACAATTGAAAGGAAGGGCTGAAGGAAAAGGTAAAAGGCCCATCAACATGAGGTTTTATGGTTGAAGTAACCCTATGATGTTTTGTATGTCTTCTTTTTATTGTTCGGTACTGTGTATTATCTTATGTTTATGGTTTTAATTGACTACTAAACAATAATAATTGTATTAATGTTTGATTAATGAAAATCCCTACACCAGCACTGCCTGTTTTCCTAGCAACTACAGGAAACTGACACCACTGTGAGGTCACTGAACTGACAATTTCCCCTGTTCCATGCTTTGACTTTCAGGGGATAGCAAGGTGAAAAGATTCAAGGCTTACACTTGTATTAATTGATTGATGGGTACATACAGTTATCGATTCAATAGGACTCAACAATTTAGACTGTCCACTTAAGTTATTTTGCTTTTTTATATAAATGAGTAGGACTTTTGTCTTTAGGTTCAATGGCTTACTAGTTGTGCAACAAATTAGCAGTAAATAAAAATCTACCTTCAGGAGTGGATCAGACTTTCTGTAATAATTAGCATGTTCTGTAATCATTTTGAGCAAGTAACATGTCCTGGATACGTCAGTGTGACCTTGCGGGTCATTCGAAAGCTATGGTTAACAAAGGGTGTTGAAGGCGTGTGCACTAGAGCCAATGACCTTATGCAGTAGATGCAAGGGAGGTCAAGGCTTATCTTGGCATTAATGTGTGTCATTTATATTGTGTTCTTTGTGCACCTGCACATCATTCTTCTACAGCACACGTGCTCGCATGTACAAATTATAACTGTTGTTTATTTTCCTTAATTACATGTATGGGAAATGGGCGATGGTGCTACTAGGCAGTGCAGTAGAAACAATAATAGCTTGCCAGACTCTCAAGGACCATCAAATCGCGACACCAACTGATAAACTCATTCGAATAGCGACACCAGGTGGACATGTAAATGACTGTAACAGAACGTATCATTTAGAAATACAGACATCGGAAAATATATTGCGCATCATAAAAGGTGTTTTTAGTCACACTGATCAAATGCACTGTGTTTTAATATATATATATATATATATATATATATATATACATATTACCTACTGGCGGTCGCCAGTAGGTAGTTATAGTTAGGACCCCTTTTCCATAGGAAATCCGCAACATTCTATTTTGAATAACTTTGGCGCCGGTCGATGAATCCTCGCGAATTTCTCAAAATAGGTGGGGCGCTACGCTCCGCTCCTACCCTGAAAGTCTCGGGGGGATACGTCAAGCGGGGGCTGAGATAAAAGGGGGGTCCCAAAACGCGTTTTTCCCATGCATTTTTCCATAGGACCTTTAGAACGAGCTACAGCCCGAACGGCTGAACAGAATTACTAGAAATTTGGCAGAGAGGTAGTCCCTATGTCAAGGAAGTGCCTTTTGTAGGTTTGGTGTAAATCTGTTCAGTAGATTCTGAGAAAATAGCCTTTAAATCAATATATATATCTGAGCCCGCTTACGGTACGCTTACCGTACGCTTACCGTAAGCGTACGGTGGCGTGCGCGAGCGCGATTCTGATTGGCTGTTAGATCTTAGTAAACATTTGAATCGGCCGAAACCAGGAAGCGGCGGCCGCCATTTTGTGTGTTTCACTCAGAAAAAAAAGAGTGAAAACAAGAAAAGGGGGCAATGAGGAGAGTTACAGACCCCCTTACATTTGTGAGGGGGTCAAAGAAGGACTGTAAAGTACAAAGAAAACATTTATTGATTTAAAAAAAAATCACGGGGTACGCGTACGGTAAGCTTACGGTAAGCGTACGGTAGAAAAAAAAATAAAAAAATAAATGAAATTCAGATTTAAGTGTTTAGATATTAGGGGGCTCTAAAAAGAGCCGTTGTGTTTATGAAATGATTTTTTAGTGGTACCTACAAGTAAGTACCGATGCAGAGTCTAAGGTTCAAGAGGAAGACTCTGTTCCCTTCATCATTGAAGTGCACACCATCTCCTCTATAAATGTCTTGCATGTCATAACGCAAGTTGTTGTGGTAAATGGCACCCATACCATAGTCACGGAGGAAAGCAGAAACAGATTTGTTGACGTGCTTTCTTGCTTTGTCATCGCACCGCGTGCCCACCGTGCGTGCACGGCACTAACTGCGTAAAGTGGGCGCGCGGTGCGCGAAGCGCACCGCGTGCTCACTGTGCGCGCACGGTGCGCGAAGCGCACCGTGCGCGCACGGAACGAACTGCGTTAAGTGGGCGCGCACGCCACGAATGGCGTAAAGTAACTTAGCATTTAAAAAACCGTACAAATTCACTGAAAAAAACATAGGTTTCACACACGTTATAGTTAGGAATTAGCATTTAAAAAACCTTGCAAATTCACTGAAAAAACCATAGGTTTCACACATGTTATAGTTAGCGGAAATTTTACTGATAAAAAACCAATGAAATTCCCCCATTATAGTTAGTGCAGGCAACTATAACTCACGCGACCGCAATCTTCTGCTGATGACATATGTGTCTTTATGAAAAAAAAATATTTGTAATATATGTATAGCTAAAAATGTATGGAAGAAGACATGGGCAAATAAGTGTCTAAATACAGTATTAGCATCTGCAGAGGATTGCGGTCGCGTGAGTTATAGTTGCCTGCACTAACTATAACGGGGGAATTTCATTGGTTTTTTATCAGTAAAATTTCCGCTAACTATAACATGTGTGAAACCTATGGTTTTTTCAGTGTATATATATATATATATATATATATATATATATATATATAAATATATATATATATATATAAAATTACAGTTAGTATGTTCCTTCCCCCCTTTCCCCTGTAGAACGCTACGTTAGAACATTCTGACAGTTGGCCTGTGAGTGTACCTTAGAATGTTCAGTCAAGGCAACTGAGAGAGAGACGTAGCAGTGGAGATGCGAATAAAGGATTTAAACTGTGACCTGCTTTCGTACTAATTAGATTACTGGCAACGATTTGGAATGTTTGAGGGGGCATCTACCACCTCCTACATTTTTGGATTCTCCACGATTTTACTCTTTCCAACTTCTGAGCAGGCCTCTGCTCCGGAAGACAAGGTACTGTACGTTTGTTGTTAAAGCCTGGTGTTTAAGCCGTATTTCTATTTCACATGTACTTGTCAGTGGCGCAAAACCATTACTCAGTTGGATCCCCCTTACCTGGATTTCGGCTCTGCTCCGTGGTGTGCTCCTTACAGTGGCCACAGAACGTCCTCTACTAGCAGTTTGGGGCAGTGAGCTACTCTGTAAGCCGTCCCTCACTAGCACAGATGTGTTTGGTGCTGTTTGCGTCTCTGCTGCTCTCAACTATATGGGAGGCTTCTTTTGTGGGTGGCAACTGCCATCTTTGATTTTTATCTCGCTGGCAGGTGCAGCTTTCCATGGTCTGCTGCATATCTCCAGTGGAGTTTGCTTTCTGAGAACGCTTCGCTGACAGTCTCTAGCAGTCAGGCATGGGAGATTAATCTACTTGCCCTTTGGTGAGCGCTTTGCTGACAGGAAGAGCTCCTGTTTCCCTGGTCTGCAGCGTGCTTAAATGACAGGGACAGCTATTGTCTTTTGCACGGTGGAGTTGTTGGGGACAGAATGTCTGAGGGGAATTCTTGTGAGAATGTCAGCAAGGATCTTCAGTTCAGCACTTTTTTAGCAACTTCATCTGTGCTGACAAGCACAGCTTGACATATTCAACATGTCGGGATCTTTGGATGTGGTGCCATGCCTTTTCCTGCGTTCAGGAGGAGTGGGCCAAGTGAGCTTCCTCATTGCTCTTCCAAGATAGACTCCACCTTTTAGGGTGGGTTATTCTGATCCTCCGGAAAGCTATTGTGCACAAGCACCTTGTTTCTCGGTGCTGCGCACACCTGGTGATTTCTGCAGATTAATCTGGTCAACAAGTGTGCAATCCTTCACTTCATCATGGTGACACACATACCTTCTGGATTTAGAATAGAATGCATTGTTGCCTATATGTGCTTTTAGGAAAATCTGTTTTAACAAATTGTAATTTACCTTCATGTTGTGGAGGATATCTGAAGTCTGTTTCCAGCCAGTAGGATGCCAGATTTTCTGTCCAGGTTCTTTTATTGATCTATGTGCTAACTTAAAGTTTGTACATCTTATGCCTATACGTGACCTTTAATGTGCTATTAAGAAATCTGTTTAACAATTAGTAATTTCTCTTCTTTTGTGGAGTATATGAGAGTTTGATTCCAGCCTGTTGTATGCCAATTTTCAGTACAGTTTCTTTTACTGATCTATATGCTTTTGCTTGCTTACAAAGTACCCTATTTTAGTGCAAGTTGCATACTTTTGTTATTCCACATAATCGCTCTGTTTATAAAGGTTAAAAAGGACAACAATTGTTATGCCTGAAATGTTGTCACTCATTGGTTGCTTCTCCTATATGTATGATGGGGGCAGATGGCATGTCTCAATCTATTCCATTTTTAAATGAAATGGGGGAACCTAACATTCAATGGAAAGAATAGATGAAGACATTTGAACACTACCTGATAGCTATTGGGGGAGATCAATTTAGCTCAGTAGGAAGCAACACATACTACTCCATAATTTAGGCACGCACGGCAGGAGCATTTATTAATCTTTTCCTGAACCAGAGTTTCCTGAGGATGAGGATGATTAAACTGACAAATATAGAATCACATAGAGGAAGTTAGAAACTCAGTTTGTGGACAAAATGAACATTGTTATCTAACGTCATGAATGTTTCTGTTGTACTCAAGGCAAACAAGAAAGCATAATGAACTATGTAGCTGTTCTCAGAGGGTTGAGTACTATGTGTAATTTTGGGGACGGATCTCATTTGAGATCAATTAGTACGGTACCAATAATAGCAGAATTCAGAAAAAGTTATTGCAAAAAACAACTAGAGTTACATGAAGCTTTAGACATTGCTAAGTCTATTTAGAGCAAAGAGCTATATGTTTGAAAGAGATCGGATCTCAACCCACTTCTGAACTGGTTGCCGAGGTTAGTGAGGTCAGATGTCAGATGTGGAATCATTAAAGTTAAAAAACGTTAATACTTCCCCCTTAAAACCTGATGTAGAAAACTTCAAACGAAGGTGCTACTGGTGTGGGAGTAGCAGTAACCTAGCTAATTGCACTAACTACCAAGCCAGAACAGCTACTTGTAGGAGGTCCAATAAGAAAGGTAATTTTGCATGGGTATGAAGGGACTTTTTGAGAAATTATAAATGTACTGATAAGAAAACTTTGAAGGAGGATTCCCAAGTTGTTAAGAAAATTATTTTACAGGTTAAGCATGAGGATTTGATCCAACAGGTCAACTACCCTGAATGCAATATATACACTGAGGATAGTTCTATTAAAGTATTTGCCGACTCATGCTCTCCTTTTCATAAATATCTCAGAATTCAATAAAATAACAGACAAGAAAGTTACTAATCTGCTTGATCCTGACATTGCTCCAAGTGGATACAATAAAGATTCTATCCCTCTTAAGGGCATGCTTAAATCTCACATTACTTTCAAGAATCGTTCCACAGTGGGCAAGGTGTATTTGGTTAAGGAAGGATCCAATTTGTTGGGTTGCCAGCACCAAAAGAAACTGGAAATAAAATTGGATCCCAGTAACCCAGAGCAGGTAATGGTAGTTAACCAATCCATCAGGGGTGACCAAATCTGTACAGAAGTTTCTGAAATTGTTTATAAGTTAGGTTAACAAAAGATTTTTTTTTTTTTATTATCCACAGTATCAAAACATCAAAAAATTACATATACAAACAATTCTGATAGCTAGGCATAAAAGCAATTCATTTCATTCGATTATACCTAAAATCATTACCTAAGATCATTACAATGGATTACATTCATGTTGACCTTCAACAGTTCATGTGATCTATTGTTGCCCCCATACATAAATGTTTAATTTGCGTTTCCTTGACCCTTTGACAGCATAGAGGCTATATTCTAAGTTATATATACTATAGAACCGGGCACTCCACAATTCAAAAGATGGTGCTTCAGGTTGACGCCACGAAGACGCTAAACAGAGCCGTGCTACGGCCGTAGCGACAAAGAGCAGGTACCGGAATTTATACATAGGTTTCCCTAGCTCGAGATCCTCGCTGACCCCTAGCAGCATCATAGAGGCCGAGATCTTAACAGCCACCCCCTTGATCTCCGTAAGGAACTTCTCTATATGTTCCACATATGGGGCCACTTTGGGGCAAGCATTGAAGATATGGAGAATGTCGGCGATATCCGTGCCACACCATAAGCATTTACCATCGTTCCCCCTACCCCATTTCAATATCTTGGCTGGAGTGTGATATAGATTGAAGATAGTCTTATAAAACTGGGATTTAAGATTCGCTGACCAGCAGATTTCCCCAGCAATAGCAATCGCCTTCTCCAAGGAAACACTAGGCTCTCCCACCTTGAGTGCCCATTTAGTTATGTTAATCCAGATCATCCCTCCTTGAAGCTAACAGAATATTATATAAAAGCCCTATTCTGCCCTGCCTCCTAATAGCTTCAACTCATTTGAGAGGTCCCATCCTTATAGAACGTTTGCTCAGAAAGTCGCGAACTGATTCTTATGAAGGAGGAATTTATTAGTTAACTCTGTGAAGGATACGTAAAGTCCCCCAGGCCCATAGAAATCCCCCATTTGGGTGATAACCTTAAATCTCCAGCTGTGAACCACGGGGTCCTGGAAAATTGAAGGTAGTATACCTATGGCCGTAGTAGGGGTATAAAAAGTAAATCCCTGAATTTGAAGATTCTTACGTACCGTGCTCCAAACCTTAAAGGCTGCCGCCTAGACTTTGAAGCACGTTCTTTTATAATAGCTCCTATCCAACCTCTTGAAAAGGCAGTTCTTGACCTCTTCACCTAACAACGTCTGATAGATTGAGGGAGCCTCAGCAGCGTTGCTTACACTTTCTCCAGTTAACATTATTCGCATATTTAATAAATGACACGAATAATAATACAGTAGAAAGTTAGGGACCGACCAACCCCCCCCCCTCTCCCTGGGACGCGTCATGAACTGCATAGCCCTTTGAGGTTTCCCTGGAGCCCATAAGAATTAAGAGCAGAGTGCATGCAAGTGTAGTAGCTGGCCGCAAGATACCTCTAAGGGTACAGTTGTAAAAAAATATAAAACCTTGGGGAGTATATTCATTTTCAAGATATTGGCTCTGCCCACCAAAGATAGATGTAGACACTCCCATCTGTCTAGCGATTGCTTTACCTTGGTGGTGATATCCCCCCAGTTGACGTCCGCCAGATCTTTCAAATTTTCTCTGATCTTGATTCCGAGATACGTGACCTCCTTAACCGTCCTAGGATCGCTCGCCATAATATCCTTCGTGCAGAGGATCTGAGTTTCAGAAATATTGATCTTATAGCCAGAGACTGCGCCGTACTTAACTGCAAGCCGTTCTACCTCGGATATAGCTGTGAGAGGATCCAATGTTGTTACGGTGAGATCGTCGGCATATGCAAAGACAAGAAAATTATATTCCAGAATGTGAAAAGGTTTAATCTGTGAGGTACTCTCTAGCATTTGTAAAAAGGGATTAATGTATAGGGCAAACAGCAGGGGGGAACACGGGCACCCCTGCTGTGTGCCTCTTGCGATTTTAATAGAGTCTGAGACGAGTCCCATAGAACAGATCCTAGCAGTGGGTGACGGGTAAAGTACTCTAATGGCCCGGATGAAACCTTGACCAAGCCCCATCTGCTGCATAACTTCCCAAAGAAAATCCAAGGCTACGCGATCGAATGCCTTCTCTGCATCCAATAAAATCAATCCTTAATCTCTGGATTCAGCCTGAGCGATATCGAAAAGCGTCACAATTTTATTAATATGGTTCATGGACCCCGACCAGGCATAAAACCATGCTGACTTAAGGATACGAGGGGAGAAATAACTTTTGCCAGACGATTCGCCAAAGTTTTAGCATAGATCTTCCCATCGCAGTTGACAAGGGAGATTGGGTGGTATGACCCTGGCTGATCTGGTGGCTTATCTTTTTTCTTAAATATGACAATATTGTCCTCGTCCAACGATTGCGGTACTCCCCCCTCTGGGCTGCTTGGAAAACGGCCAACAAGTCTATTTTGATGTCTTGAAAGAAATCCCTATAGACCTCAGAGGGAAGCTTGTCGGCACCCGCTGCCTTACCAATCGCCATACTATTTATTGCTAGCTCTAGCTCTTCCATAGTGATAGGACTCCTAAGTATCTCTGCTTCTTCCTGGCCGGCCTGATCCACTAATCGTTGTATCCCAGGGTCCCCAATATAGAGTCCTGGCTCGCTTCCCAGATAAAGATCTTCGTAAAATTTATGAAAAATCCCTTGGGGATCATACAACGTATCACCAGCAGATTTTTCATACCAGCTATTCTATATGTAGCTTCATTAGAGCGTGGCCTATTAGCCAGACAGCGTTCTACTGCTTCGCCATACTCGTAACATTCCTTTATGTATACCAGATATTTGGCTGCAATCTCTTTGCTCCAAGATAAGTTGATATTAGCCTTACACCTAGCAACATTGGTTTGGAGTTTGGTGATATTACGAGAGTAAATGTGAAGCCCGAATCATCCGTATAGAGGTGATCCCACACATCGACCAACCCGTGGTCCATCAACAGATGAAAAAGTGCCTTAAAACCCCTTGGTTTCCTACCCTATAGTTTTGTGGACCCCGATGAAGTTCCGTATTACTCAGATTAAAATTGAGGTCACCACGAACCACCAGAGGAGTAGGCCAGAGTGCGAGCTCCACATTCAAATGCTCCAGAACCATAGCTTCATCGAGATTGGAGCCATTAACAATACAAAGTGTAAATTATTTCTCCCCCATCAGACATTCCACGATAAGCCAGTGCCCCAATTTATCCGCTAATACCCGTCCCGAGGTTTGCATAACAGGTTTGGCTAACAAAGCCACCCCCGTGTAGTTGAGGATTGTAAAGTAGCCGCTAAAGCACAAAGCCCATTTCAGATAAAATGTTCCGCTTCCGCCAGGGCACATGAGTATCTTGTAGACAGATCAAGTCTGGCTGAATCACACGAAGTTCAGCAGCAACCCTCTGCCTCTTATTATAGCTATTTAGGCCACATACATTTAAGAAACATATTTGCAGTACTGGTCTAGCCATTAGAAAAACAGGAGGACAAGCTAATTCTCATTACTCTAAAAAAAAATCATTAGATCCATTAGACTGATATTTTTCAGATACTGTGGATTATTTTCCTTTGTTTACCCCCCCAGAACCACCCCTGCCCTCCCAACCCCTGCAACCCCTCCCCCCCAACCCCCTCCCCTCTTCAACAAGGCTTTGGGACCCATGGTCCCTGTGATGACAAGCTCCCACCACCCAGGTGCTCACCCCCAGGACAGACCCCTCACCCTACACAATAGTTATGACAATATGAAGCAAAAGGTTAGAATTAACAGCAATCAAAAAACCATATACATATTGTCAATATCGATAAACTGTCTGGATTACCCGATCAAGTATAGGATGAGGTGATACAAGAGTTAAAAAGAGAAAAGAGAAAAAAACAAAGAAAGAAAACGAAGAGTACTGAATCGATAATATAAAAGGCAGAAAGACATAATAGCACGGCTACATATTGCATCTAGCCCTGGCATTGATTTAAACAACCGTAACAAAGTTAGACAGCTTTCATAGGAATTGCAAAACTTCTTTCGCGAGAAAGTCAGAGGAGAAAAAGTGGGTTTGATCTTTAACAATAATTTTAAGCTTGGCTGGGTTTAGTAGAAAGACCTGAGCCCCCTTGGCCTGAAATGGTGCAATAAGCTGACGTAGATGCCAGCGTCTTTCAACAGTTAGATGGCAAAAGTCAGGCCTAACGAAGAACTCCAGCCCCTTGCCTGCCCGCTTTTTATCAGGGCGCGCCAGGGAGTACACATCTTCCCGGGCCAAGAAGCTATTGAGAGATATTAAGATCACTCTTGGTCGATCTAAAGTTTGGCCAGATCTGGGGCGGGGGTTAAATGGAAAGCAGTGTGCTCTTTCCACATCTCTCTCCCAATCCCATTTATTCAGTTCAGGAAAGGCTTCCGTAAACAAATCGATGATACATTTTCGAGGATCCTGTCCTTCGACCCCCTCTGGAATTTGCAAGACCCTTAGATTGTTCCTGCGAGAACGAATTTCTATGTCAGCCAATTTCCACTGTGTATCGACTTTTAGAGAGCGTAGAGAATCTGTCAGAGCCTTTTGTGCAACTAGTTCATCTTCAAGAGATGAGATTCTTGCTTCTGCTTTGTCAAATCTCTTTGTGAACTCTGTGCAAGTTTTAGCGATCCGTTGGACAGAATTCTGCAATTTACCGCAAGACCCCTGTACTCTCTGATTCTCTACTCATGCCTCCTCTCTATGGGTGACCATGGTCTGATAATAAGAGCCAGTGAAATATCCTCAGATGGGTTGATTGGGATATCAGTAGGAGTCCCCGGGCTACGGCCATTCTCAATGCTTAAGTCGGTTGAGCAAGAGTAGTCCCATTGTAGAGCATTGCCCCCTGTACCATCATCTGTCTGTCTAACACAGCCTTTCGCCTCTTGTTTTTTACACTCTGTACTTAAGGTGCCGTCCGCATCCCCAAAATCCTCAAAATACGTACCATTATGAACACTGCCGCGATCGACGCCAGGACCAGTCATGTCTGTGGCCGCAAATATAGATATCTCCCTAACCATACAGGCGGTGCTCCTACTCTGGCCTCTCTGAGTGGTAACATTAACGCCGGCCCAGATGGTACTAAGGATTCTGGTTTAACCGCAGAAGGAAACAATATAGTTGATTCTAATAGGCTTAAATCTTCACTGCACGATATAGAATCCGGGGACAATATTTTTTTACTAAAGAATTTTCAACATAAAATTAAATTAAAGTCAGATGCCCAACCAGCTGCACATGAAACCAGACCTTTATCTCAATTAATGAAAGAACCATTAGAAAAGGAGCTCAGCAGACTAAATGCTCTTGGTATAATCCAGCCCATTGAAAGTTGGGATTGGCTAGCTCCCATTGCTATTGCAAAGAAAAATCAGGGTAATGACATTAGATTATGTGTAGACTTATGAGACCTAAATAGGTACATTTGGATTGTAGGACACCCGCTTCCTCGCATTCATGAAATGTTAATCACCATTGAAGAAGCTGTGTGTTTCTGTTGCCGATGCCACTAACCTTAAGTCCAGCGAGGCTCAATCCACGGGAGCGACGATAAGTTCCCCACTCTCCCCAAACCAAAGCACGTCAGTGGGCAACTAAACAGCCTCAACACACATACATTGATTCTGAGAGATGTGGGGATTTAGAACTCTGGTGATATCACTTCTAAATCCCCCAGCCGGTTTTATCAGTAGGGCTCGTGAATCAGGAAACAACGACAACCTATAGAGAAAAGAACATATCATTGAGCAAAGGCGTTCTATCCGTGAGATGATCTAACTATACAGCTATTCACAACAATACAATGTGTTTGCTCTTTAGAAACAAAACCATGCTCACCGGCTGGACATCTCTGAAAACCAAATTGAAGAAGGCAAACGCGGTGGGTGTTTCTCCACTTGTAGGTAAGCTTGAAGGGCAGCAGGCCCCAAATGCGTGCAAATAAAAGAACAGGAAGGGTAGATAAGAAAATGATATCAAGCTGTATCAACCCCTCAATTACTACATGGGGGCTTTAGGGAATTTGCGAAATGCCTGCACAGCAAACAACACAGGAGTCAAAATAAAAGCTCACCAGCTCATTGCCAAATAACGCTACAATGTATCTCAAGGGAGACTCGTACAACCCACTCGGGAATAGAACTCCACCAAAACTTGACCGCGTCTTAATAATCAGAGCGCGATACCTCCAAAACCCAAACGCTGTGCACCATAAACACCGCTTTTAGGAAAAGCGGTTACTTGAAATGAAATATCATCCGTCAGGACTTCACGCACCAGAAACCCTTACCTTCGGGACCGCTGAATGGGGAAATTCCAACGTGCCACGGGCTGGATTTCCAATGGCTCACGGGGAAGGAAAGCCCAGATCTCGGGAAGGCAACAGTGTTAAAAGTGGTTAGGCACCGGGGGGCGTAATACACGAACTCATAACTTCCAGAAAGCAAATGCTTTCGTATTTGGGAAGCGACGGCACAAACCAGCAGCGACTGCACAAACCAGCAGCGACTGCACAAACCAACAACAGGATACGGGAAGCAGGGAAACTGGAAAGGGATTCACTAGGAAATGAAATCGGGAGCAGAAGAAGTTCAGAGAGGCTGGGGAGCACGGGAACTCGACAGGAAACAAAAGCCAAGCAACGGCCTTTCCAGCTGGGGTGGTTTTGAAGGTGAGGGAGCGTCAACAAACTCCTCCCCCTGATAAGAGACCAGGGATCGTCTCAAAAGTAGGCGACATTTCTAGAAATTGCCATGGGTGCCGTTGAGTACTTAGAGCATACCATTTCCTAAGATGGATGCAGCCCAAGTTTTTTTTACTGCAAGCTGTCAAGAAAGCTAATGCTAATGCTCCTAGGAATATGGATGAACTGAAATCCTTTTTGGGTCTCGCTGAATTCATGGCAAAGTATGTAAAAAAAATCAGATCTTACTTACAGCCTAAAAGACTCGTTGAAGAACTATGTCCCTTACAAGTGGTCTGAAGACCATCAGCCATCTTTTGAAAATTTAAAAAAGTCTATCTTGTCAGCGCTCTGTTGGTGCAATTTTGTACACAATGGGAAAACGATACTTACAATGGATGCCAATAATAGGAGCTTAGGTGCCATGCTTTCTCAAATCATAGATGGCAAGGAGAGAATTGCAGCATTTGCTTCTCGGACCCTGGCATGCTTCTGGGCCGTTAAGCACATCAAGTTTTATCTGTGGGTTACACAATTTGACACCCGATCAGACCACAAACCCCTTGTCTATGTTCTTGACCAAAGATTCATACAACAGCAGTCCCTGGATTGCTGGATGGGTCCTGGGTTTAGAAAGCTTTGGTTACAAACTGGAATATGTACCTTGTAATCAAAACACTACTGCTGATTTCTTATCGAAAGCTCCTTTAGACATAGAGGAGGAGTTTGATACATTTGAGTATCTAGTTCTGGTCATCAACTCTCCAGCAATTTCCAATGATGAGTGGATTGAAGCTAATTCACAGGATGGTTCATTGGTCAAACTTAAGATTTACGCTGTGCAGGATTGGCCAGATAATAAAAGTGAGGTGGATGATGACATAAAGGGCCTAATTATGATGTCGGGCAGACTTACATCCACCCGACATTATTTCAGTGGTGGGAACGCCCGACCTCCTTTCGGCGGTCCCGACCGACCAATTAGGATGCGACCGAACAGTGTTTGTTCGCACTCCTATTCTTTACAATGGGAGCATGCATTCCGACTGGAATGCATGCTCTCATTGTAAAACAAAGAGGTGCAGTTCATCCCTGGACCCTGTGGCAGGTACCTCAAGGTGCCTGCCATGGGGTGCAGGGATCAACTGGGGGGCACCAAGGTCGACTTCCGACAGCCTTTCCGTGTCAGAAAGGCCGGCACTGAAAGGCTGTCGGTATCTGACATTGTGGTCCCTCGGATGTAAAGAGCCGCCCTTGGGATTACAGACGTCATTCCGACTGGCGGACGGCCTCTCCGACCCCGTTGGAGACCAGTCGGAATGACCGGTCGGATTCCTTTCCGACCAATACCATCAAAATGGGTCGGTCGGAAAGGAATCCGACTGACTGATTATGATGCGTTAGGAAACAGCTCCGACCAACGGTCGGAGCTGTTACCTAACGCATCGTAATCAGCCCCTAAATGTTTTTGGGAAGTTATAAATGAAATCAATGCGAATAACAAATTCATCCTAAGGAATGACAAAATCATACCTCCCATGAATTTGAGGAATAAGATCATTGACCTTGCCCATGACAGTCATCTGGGTAGGAGTCTTACCAAGTCACGCGTTAGAGAACGTTATTGGTTCCCAAATATAGATTCCATGGTTGAATGCAAAGTCAAGGATTGCTCTATATGTGCAAACAGTGATAAATCAAAAATTGTCCATAAAGCTCCCATTACTCCTGTAGTAATCCTGGACAATGAATAATGTCGAGAGAGAAACGACAGAGAAGGGAAAAGGAGAGGCTAGGTTCTGTTCTCACGAATAGAGACAATCATAGATTTTGTCTCGTGTTGCCCTCACACATCCCAATGCATGTCTTGCTTCATCATTTGCCAGTGCTCCTCGCAGGGCCGGTGCTGCAATGCCCTATGGGTCCCTCGAAGGGTCTCTTTGGTGTAGATCTTTTTATTACACCGTATGATGAGCGAGGGTGTGAGATTTATTTATAGAGGTTGTGAAAGGTGGGTGGGGGAGTGAGTGTTTAAAACTGGCTAGGGAACACCTTAAAGATTTTTTAATATGTTGACTATAAACTATATATCTGAAAACAATTTCAATATGATTCTACACTCAGGAATCTGGAATTGGTACAGTGTGCACAAGCAATACTGCAATCTGTTATTATACTACCCATACACATGTATAGGAGTTTATTCTGTGTAGATGATCTACAAAGCTTGCAATTAGCTCTTAACAGAAGCATTCTGCTACATGTGCTACAGTACATGGAATGTTCCAAGATGGAGAGTTTCAACTGCTACAAGCTTACACTAAAACATAATTTGACTTCACTGCACAAATTGCTGAAATTCAAGCTCTTGTTAGCCCTACAGTAGGCTGATCTGTTAGTTTGTCCATTTGGTATCCGTGTTCAAGGTTACAATGTAGGCCTACCCCTCTGTCAACTGAACAGATGCAGAGACAAAGATAAATTCAATAAAAGTTTAACAGCTTTCCTGAAATATGACCATCCAACTGAAGAATCCACCATTGGTCCATTTTCAGCATACAAAGACCAATAAAAGTGAAGGAATTGATGCTAAAGGACACTGTGTGGCCGACTTAGCTGCCGTGAGGGTAGTGAAAAACCTATAAGGTTGCTGCTGTAATTCAATTTTAATCCAAGATTGATGTAGGTATTATGACAGCAATACAGGCAATACAGGCAATGTTAAAAGGGGAGAAACCCCACAAACGATTCCCTTATAAGTTTTCCTATACAGTTACTAAAGATAACAGCCCAAAGTTGTTTATTTCAAGAGTATGGGATACGCATGTTCCAAACAAATATGTCTCTTACAGATATATCATTACCTGTGGTAAGTAACTATTAGTTATGAATTCCTTACCTTAGAATGGCAATACCAACCGCGGAGGTGGGTCTGCAAACAAAGTTCACACCTGAATTCCTGAAGAACGGAGCGGCCAAAAAAGCCATCTCTCCGGACTTGGCTGTCCAGGCAGTCGTGTTTAGTGAACATGTGAAATAAAGCCCAGGTGGCTGCCTGGCAGATGTCACGTCCGGATGCAGTAGTGGCTGACGTCGTCCTGGTGGAATGGACGTGCAACTCTACTGGAGGTTCCTTTTTCGCCAAGGAATAACACATTTTAATGCAAAGAACGACCCATTGAGAGATAGTTATTTTTTGCACGTCCCAACCATTCTTGGCACCCACATAGCAAACAAAGAGCTGATCATCCATCCGAAATTATTTTTTGCAATTCAGATAAAATGAGAGCGCACGTTTTGGATCCAGACGGTAGAGCCTCTCTTCCTCATCAGAAGGATGCAGGGGCGGGAAGAACGTGGGCAAAGTGATGGTTTATCGTATGTGGAAAGAGGTAACCACTTAAGAAAAGAAGGTCAAGTTCGAAGGACAACCTTGTCCGGATGAACAGCAAGGAAAGGGGGTTTTGAAGAAAGAGCCTGGAGCTCACTCACCCTGCGAGCAGCGGTGATGGCCATCAAAAAAGCAGTTTTTAAGGTCAAGAGTTTCAGAGGATAATTATGTAGCGACTCAAAAGGAGCGCACATAAGGTAAGTCAGTACAAGGTTTAAGTCCCACTGGTGCATTACAAAAGGAATAGGAGGAAACAGGTGAGTAATGCCCTAAAGGAAGCGATTTACAATAGGGGACTTGAAAAGAGAATGTTGATCAGGGATGCAAAGAAAGGCCGAAATGGCCGAAAGATAGCCCAGAGCCCTGCTGGGCCAAAGAAAGCAGGAAGATGAGAACCCCAGAAAAGGGGGCAGAAAGGGGATCCACAGCCTTTGCTGCGCACCATGCCACAAATTTGTTCCATCTATAGGCGTGTACTGTTTAAGTAGAGGGACACCTGGCTGCCAAGATAACATTACAGACTTGGAGGAAGGTCGAAGGCTGTCAACTGCCACCATGGAGGCTGGACAGGCTCGGGTGGAGGACCGTCCCCTGCTGCTGTAACAGATGATTCTACCGAAGGGGCAGTCTGATCAGAGGTTCGATGGCCATGTTCAGAAGCTCGGGATACCAGACTCTTCATGCCCAGTCCGGAGCCACAAGAAATACTTAGGCCCAGTCGCGCTTGATCTTCTTCAGCACTCCGGGCAGAAGTGGTATTGGCAGAAAGGCGTATAGAAGACCGCAACTCCACTCGCGACGAAAAGCGTCGCCTAGCGAGCCCCGCATTGGAAATTCCAACCCACAGAACAGCTGACAGTTTTTGTTTAAATAATGTGTCTATCAATGTTTGATTCATGTTTTATCGTCTGTTAGGACCCTTTTGGCATTAGTATTAGACTCTGCTTCCTGGAGCAAACCATCAATTTCATCCAGTATTCAAATCCTAATGTTAGATTTTGCTGTTTTTTTTAAAAATGGCAGCCATTTTTTTCTCTTCCCCATTCCCAATTTCAACAAGACACAAACCTAAAGCAAAGAAAAGGAGAAAAAAAACATGATAACATTTCCTTTTGTCTTTATAATCCTGTGGAAATAACCTTTTAAAGTCACTAATTCGTAGCACGACTTCCAAATTGATGAGTTTCCGCAGTTAGATCAACAGTAATCTTCTTTTCAAAATGTACTTTTAAAAACAAAATAAATACTTCAAGACATGAAAACCCTACCTCACCTTATCTAAGAAGGATTGCTTGAGAGAGCAAAACGCAGAAGGGGGTGGCCAAGGCCAACCTCTTCAGAGCAATAGTGGATAGACAGGCATGCCCTTGCACTGGCGAAACGAAAGTTGAGGGGGCCCCCTGCAAGGTACACAGAGGGCCCCCGCTGCGAATTTAATCCGGAGCTCTCAGTCCTGAGTACAGTGCTGTGGGGACCCCCTGCAGCTCAGGGCCCCTCCGTACCGCGGGGGACGAGGGGACCTGTGTTACGCCCCTGTGGCCTTGACCTGGACTTCAACCATGCACGTCCAGTGATGTAGAAAGATGTAAGACATTAAATAGCACTATGTCTGATGCAGTGGGAGGGGCACACCTCTGCCTTCTCACAGCAATAAGAATGGGAATCTTTGGACACATGGTCCTAGTAAACCAGGGGAAGCAATGTCCCGTGCTGCAGCAAGATGTTGGTGCTTAAATAGTTTCTTGTCTAATGCAGTGGGAGGGACACACCTCCTCTGCCCCTTCACAGGCAATAAGAACAGGAATCCTGGGACACGTAGTCCCAGTAAAGAGGTGGCAACAGAGTGCCGGGCTGCAGGATGATATAGCCACTTAAATAGCACTATGCACGGTACAGTGGGAGGGTTGACCTCCTCCGCACCATCATATTCATAACAACAGGAAACTTGCGACACTTATTCCCTGTAAAGCAATGGCAGCCGGATCTTTTATGTTCTTAATTCATGTGCATGGGCCCACAAACGATTTCTACTGCTAAAGTGGTCATATGCATTGCCTAGTAATGATGTGATCAGTGTAAACCTTTCATTCAGACAACTGCCCAGCATATCCTTTAGTTGCTGCCCAGTATTCTCTGCATAAGCATTTGCTGATGCAATGCCTGCTCTTGGAATTAGCCTTCTATTCTCTCATCCCTTCCATCTGCAGATGAATAGATTTAAGGGAATCAATCGTATGCTAAAGGAAACCCGACCATCTAGGGTATTAGATACAGAATTTTCATGGTACCATAACCTATATCAAGCTCAGACAGCACAGGATTTGCCAAGGGCTGCAGTAAGAGGTCACACACTGCATGAATTGCCACTCAAAGTACAATGATTCTGTAGGAGAGTAGGATCTGCTTCACATGGGTACCCCCACTTTTTGCTGGTGTTTCACTGTTTTTCGACTTTAGTCTGGCTGTGGCCCTGCTAATCAGGACCACAGCCTAGCTGCTTCCTCTATAAAATGGTTTCCATGTACATTAGGTACATATCTAATTGGATTCTGGAGTGCCTTATAAGCCCCTAGTATATGGTATACTATGTACCTAGGGCATAGGTACCTCAGAGGCCTACCAGGGGCTGCAGCATGTATTATGCCACCCCTGGAAAGCACTCCAAAATGACACCACATGTCTGCTACTGCAACCTGGGTAAGGGTGTGCTTGCACCCCTTACTGTGGTATAGGCTACCTATATCACTACCTTATACAGACACATATAAACCTATAAACCATTCCTATGGCAGGCCTTTACAATCCTGAAGGCAGAGTGCTTGGTTTTATGTGAGAGGGTGCCCAAGCATGAGCTGAGCCCCTCTGCAGCATTTGGAAATACTTCCTTATGCCTGTTCTGTGATACAGCCATGCCATATACTCTTAAGTGCATTATAACCTCGCGGTAAATGGCAACTTTGGAATGGCTGCATCAAAACATGTCGTGTTTGGTGTCAAACGCTTTGGAATACTACTACCCCTCCCCCCCCCCGCCACTTCTGGCGGCGGGGGTAGCATTCCACCCTTCTAGAGGGAGAGACATGTTCACACTGACTTAAACCGGTTAAATCCTTTCAAAGCCCTGGCATCACAAAATGGATGACACTGCCACAGCCACAGGTCTGGCCTCCTGCTGCTGGGGGAAACTCCGGCAGGGGAGGCCTGGACAATAGGTTTCCTGTCACAGGGAGGTGTAACCACCTCCCCAGACAGGCTGATGTGTATTGGGGCAGGCTGGGTGCATTCAGTGAATGTTTTTGAGATACTGCCTGGGGCACACAAGGTGTCCCTGTGCATAGCCCAGTTCAAACTGGTTGCAGGGCTACTCAGCCCCTGCTCTGGCGCGAAACTGGACAAAGGGGAAGGGGTGTAACCACCCCCACCCATAGGTGGAGCCTTAGAGGTAGTCCATCCCCTAAACTTAGTATAAGTATAGGAACCCAGTCCCTAGGACTTTAGATTACCCTGGACGAACCTCTGAAACATATATCCTGGACCTTCGACTTTCTATCACGACTAGAAGACGTAAGAAATCTCCGTTGGGGTCAAGGAGTGACTCCCCTGCTTGGCAGGCACCAAAGAAGCAACTGACCGGTCTGCATTACTGAAGCTCCTGCCGGACGCCGAAGTCTCTGCATCACCAGAGGTGGATTTCCAGACTTCCCCGAGGCTACCCTGAGTCCACAGCAAAGCTGAGGCCCGTGGGTAACGTGAAACCGTGACCCCTGGACACCGTGAACTTTTGCAGCAACAACACCTTCCTGGTCATCCTTGAAGTTGTGCTTTGGGCTCCGAGTAGCCCCAGCCTTGAGCACCTCCTGCACCGAAGATTGTTGGCCTCCACTAGCCTCCGCGATCACTAGCCCGTTGGCTAGCAGGTCCCCACAAAGGCAACTCCACTTCCAACTGTGCTTTTCTGGTTGCTCCAGACTTGTGCTTACTTAGCCTTGCTGGGTGAGTCCATCAGACCTTGCTGGTCTGCACCGCAGTCCTTTCTCTGATTTCCTGAGACTTGCCGTTGCCAAGGCTTGTTGGGTCCTTTCTGGTCGCAGACACCGCAGCACTCGACAGACTTCGTGGGACAGCTCGAATCCGGCTCGTGGACTTCGTCGACGTCTCCTGGACCTCGTGGCTGAAGAGTCAAGACACTCGACAACTTACCTGAAGCAACCAACATCTGTGGGCATTGGTCCATCCTGCCCTAGGTCACTGGCAAGTGACCCAGACTCTGTCCCCTCTGCTTTCAGGTTCCTTACATCCTAGATCCAGGCTTGGATCTCTCCGGACACTTCTCCTCTTCTCGGCAGCAGCAGTTCTTTGCAGGCTTCCATTGGAATCGACGACGCGACCCGACACCAAAAGGCACCTATGCACCGCGACATTTCCCATAGAAAGTAATAGGAACCCGCGGTTGTGTTTCCACACTGCATACGGCTCCCGTGGGTCCCCGCCGTCCCTACCTTAGGTGGTTCCTTGGGGTCCCAGCGATTCTAGAGGTGATAGGCACCTTGCCTATCTCAGTCGTGGTTCTTATACCACTATTTTAGTATATGGTTTGGTACGCCCCTAGGGCCCAAAAGTGTATTTGTGCTTTTACTGATGCTTAAACACTTGTAACTGATGTACTTCGAACTCCAGTCTCATAAAGAGACTAGAGGGGTGTGATTTATCTTAAATACATATATTTTGAATATATACATGGTGTGGTTGTCTTTTCATTTCATCATTCAAGAGATTATAGACTGGTAAAACAAGCTGCTTTACATTCCTTCAAGACTTAGCCTGAAGGCTGCTCTCCATAGCTACCACTAGGATAGCATTCACCATAAGGGGTTGTTTGGACTGATACAAGGTGCCCACTAGAACTAGTGGACAGCATATATCAGGCCACCTTCTCACAGATTCTACCTGATTTACTGTTCCTTGGAAAGGCAAAGTTACAGCCTCAATCATGCTCTGACTTGTTGCAGACCCTTCAACAAACAAAACTACCATTATTTCAGTACCAAGTGCTCTCAAAACTATGCAATCAAAACCAAAGATCTGAAGGGTAGTTCCTTAAGATAAGTGAAATAGTCTGAAATAAATCCAGAACTAAACACCAGTAGCACCATTTTCAGGGTAGAAAGCACCCACACAGTTATCCTGCCACCATAGCATGGTGCCACAAAAATGTTTGATTGAGCAAGTCAAGAAACATTGTATAACTGATCCTATTCAGTGGCCTCCACTAATAGTGCCTCGAGATTCAACTAGTGCGCCCTCTTGCTATTTCAGTGTTACCCGGAGAAGAGATTAGCCAAACTAAAATCAATTCTCCTATCAGCGCATCATGCAAGCCTCCACCTCTATCTGCATAAAATTTTGATCTTGTGTCAGAGACTAATAAACAAGCTTTAATGTTGTATGCACCAATGCAGGAGATTACACCAATGCAAGCCATGGCACGGTTACAGGAAGCTGCAAACTATGCAGCATCGTTAAATGCTGAATTTCTGCTGGGTAAGGTATACTTATGGCCTTCGTCGTACATTTAGGTTTTTGCAGCGAGTTCATCAATTCCCTGTGGATCACAATGCTGATCATCATTTTGAAGATGGTGCATCCACACCAGTGTTATCTGCACATTGGGGGCACAAGGACATCAACTGTTAGGTTTGAAAACCCCATTCCTGCTATGTACTCGTTTCATGTTATATTAGGTTAGCAGTGTGTGGCTAAATAGACACCATGTGTATTCATGTTATGCAACCCACTGAGTTATCCCCGTAATGCGCAAAGCATCAGTTAGCGAATGTGACTCCATTTTGTATTTCGTAATCCTTATTAGGCTGCTTAGGCTGTGCCTGAACTAGGCCTCATTATTCGTATTGCTTGCCTCAGCAGAACACTGTATTTCGTTATTATTTTTCCTTTTATTCAAGGCTGCTTCTCGACTTACTAATGAATAGGCCATTCTGCCCTCGCATACCTACCTGAGTATGTAGTTCTGCCATCACAATAGGAGACGCTGAGACTCATCGTGGTAACCTTAAGTTGGAGATAGCATGTACCCATCTGGCAGGTGGTAGCCCATCTTTCTGTGCCTCCTTTGTTCATGTTCGGCCCAGGCCGGTAACTTTCCACTTTGGGCGTGGTTGGTGGCTCTTGGGAAGAATCATTACGTGTTGCTGACTGTTGGGGGGCCAGTCCCACGGCAGACATCTTAGGGTGCAGGTCAAATTGGACTCCTCTGCAAAGTATTGCTAATAAAAGCTTGTTTGTATTATCTACTGTCTGACCGATTCTACATTCTAGGGAAGGCATAGCAGGTGGTTGCAAGTAACCCGGGTTGCCCCTAAGGGCCACTTCCTTCACAACCCAATGCATCGCTCTGTCACTATTGCTTGGAAGGTTACTGAGCTTCAGGGCTTGTCACTCAGAAGCAACCTTGCACTATCAGAAGCAGGAATAGAGAAAAAAGATTTACCTCAGTACCATCTACCTTACTCTGACTCCTGATTAGGTGGGAGCTTGTGGACCTGCCTCTGGCATACGGCAGTCGGACAGAGGAATCAGAAATCATGGGCCTGCCCCCCAGACAAAGAGCAGAGATGCTCATATCGAAGACTGCCGCAGGTATGTTCTTTGTGTTTAGCAGTCTGACTCTGTGTGCTAGGGAACGCATGGGTATGTCTGTGGGATTGTCTTTGTGTGCGTGCCTGCGACTGTGTGAGTATGCATGTTTTCTTGTATGTCTGAACGTGTATTAAGTGTATATGTGCACGTGCAATTTGAAAGCTTGTGAAGGTATTCGGCACGGGTGTTGGCAAGTCCTGAGGCTGGGTGCTAGATAGTGCTTTCGGACTTTGAGGCATTTGCTGCTGTATGCCGGCTGCACCACTTTCAAAACTCCAGCAGCTGTCACTGATGAACACTGTTTTACGGAGCATCCTTCACCCACTCCTGTGATTCAAGAGTTGTTTCCATATTCATAATCTCATTGTGTAGCAAGTAATTTTTATGCTGCCAGTATCACTTTGTATCCATTACAAATGCCATGTTTTGGGACTAGGTTCCTTATTAGACTGTGGGATCTTGGGAAATGGTTCAAATACCTCGTCTTGCACATTTCTAAGCTAGTTGGATGCAGACAGACAGCCTTTCAATGAACAAAACATATGCTTTGTTCAACAGAGAACAACATTATCTTGATGCAGAAAATATAAAGAGATGTACTGCTTTCATCATTAGAGGCATCACTGCATTCAATCAAGTGGCCAGCACGAATTACAGAATTTTACTCAGTGGGAATCATCTGGCTAACAGTTTAAAGGCATTTCAGGCAGGAGAAATGAACATTTTTTAGATTGGTCGTGGACCTGATTCATCTGCCTACTTTTATTCTGCAGGATTGTAGGCTTCTGCTTACGGTTTCGGGGGCACGTCCTAAAGCAATATATTTGCTCCAGTTCCTAAAATACATTCTAGAGCGGGGTTATAAGTACTGGGATCAGGGCCGGACTGGCCGTAGCGGGCACCGGGCAATCCCCCGGTGCGCCGCAAGGGTGTGGGCCGGTTTTGGGCCCCTGGGGGCCGCTTTTGTTACAGGGCCGTTTTTGCAAAATCGGCCCTGTAACAAAATCGTCCGAAAGCCGGGCCTGGCAAAGAGCTCGGCCGCACCCCCAACGTGTGGGGGGGGGGGGGAAGGGGGCGAGCACTTTGCCAGGGCCGGTTTTGGTTCCCAGTCTGGCCCTGCTGAGATGTTTCTAGTCTAGTGTGTGGGGGACCCCACTGTGGCAAAACAAAGGCCCCGTTCAATTATTTCCTGTCTGTACTCGTACAGATTTGGAGACCACACTAGCACTTAAAGAATCTGACATACACTTCCCTGATTAGAAATAGGAAACAGCATTAATTTGCGATCAAAATATTATGCAAATTAAAAATGGCATGTTTAAAACAACTTTCTATACAAAAATGGCATGTTCAAAACATTGTCCTCTACAAAAATGGCATGTTTAATATATCGTCCTATACGTGGAGGGGTGTCGTGTTCTGGCTTGTCTAGAATAACCATTGTGCTCTTAGAGTTTTTATCTAAGTCCCCTTGCAAATTTGCTAAAGTATCTGATCATGGGGATTCACCTCTCTGGTGACCAGTTATTAGGCTGCGCCTCTAGCATGAATTTAGCTATTTTAAATGCCATGCCACATTCGGGTCATGCCTCTCAAACAAGGTGAATGAAGCAAGGCATGAATGGCATTACTGAATACTACTTATTATCATAAGTCTTTTGGAAATATGTACAACATATCGAAATACTGCAAACTACCTTAAACGATGACATGTCAATAAACAATCAATTCAGTTAAAAAAAACCATGTTCCATAAACTATGTGAATGCAAACTGGGGATCTAATGTGCATAAACAAACGATCATTGAATGGAACCACTACGTAGAATTGAAACTGATGTATTATATGATTATTTGCAAATAGAGTGATGAAAACCTTTTAGTGCACAGTACAAAAATATATTGTATATTTGCAAACCTTTTATAAACGTATTAAAAAGCATTAATCTCTAGGTGATGATTATAATTCCTCAGAGAGCCAGATATCTCCATATTCAAAATAGAGCCATCATAATCCTAACACAACATAATTGATCATAATCCTAACACAACATAACTGCCTTTGGGCCGGAACAGTGTGTGGAGTGTAACACTCGTCTCGCACAATCTATTCCCTACATCTATGATTATGAATCAAGGGTGCTGTAGAGTAATGATTTATTTACAGGCATTATATCAAGCCAGGGTAACATTTCATTTGCGCTGGCGCAATCTGGTGTAATGTCTGCCATTTTGATTTACGATTACAATGCAAAATGCCTGAGACTACGCCACTTCTTTTAACTGACATTTCATTCAGGTAAAAATCCTGAATGAAATGAAATTAACTTCAATGAAATGAAGTGAATCGAACACAAGCAGCTGTTACTCAGGACACCTGGAAATTTGCATCATATTTTTTCAGCAAAATGTGCATTCATGTAAAAAAAAAAATGCAATGACGCATTACATAAATGTTCTTTTTTTTTTTTTTTTTTTAAACAGCGCAAATTGCCGGACCTGCGTTTCATAGGACAATTAATTGCACATCGTTTTGGGTAATTTTCCTCTGAAAAGGAAATTACACAAATATCACCCAGACTTACTCATATGGCATTTACGTTTATGTTTCCCATCTTTCTCTCCTTGCAAGACTCCTTCATCAGAATATTTATTGATTTAAACACCATTCTGAAATGCTAAATGAGCAATATCTTATGTGGAACTCTTCATCTCAATTTACCATGGATCATCTCAGAGTAACTGCTTTTGTCAGTTTGTTCATGTCACCTTCAATATAGGTCCTATCCATCACCACTAGACAAAACCTCTGTAAAACAACTTGCTAAAAGTAGCAATGGTATGGAAAGACAACAGCTCAATGTAATATAATTAATTTGTCTCGGAAATGCATTCAAGGTTGGTTGAATCCCAACGTTGTTATGATATGCATGAAGCATTATGCACAAATAAAATGCAGTTTTTCTGGCTGACTGTGGCTCAAAGTCAATCTAAGTAATCTATTCCAGTAAATGGGAGCTCAATGTCTACCGACATTATCAAATGTTTGACAGGGATTCTTTGAAATAGAACAGATCAGATGTTCTCTTAATATCCTGTTGCATATGTCCAGAAGACAGCAAACACAAAAAGATGATTGACGGAGTGCTGAAACTGTTCACCCACTCACTCCCAGTCAACAGATCTGGGTTGAGTTCATTGTTCTTTTGCTCACTATAACACCCCAGTTTGGACCCAGTCATATACACATCAGTCTTGGTCCTGCCCCACATGGGAATAGTCCAGACCAAACTGCCAAGCCAGGTCTTCCCTGAACCGGAAACTAGAATCCTGGAACTGGTTTTAGGGTAACACCCCACATCAGCCAGGCTAGCTTGAATCAAGAGGCACAGTGAGCAAGGGACCCACGCCTGAGTATACCCTTGGCCACTTAGGGTGAACAAAGCAAACATTACAAGATGATGGACGGAGCGCTGAAACTTTTAAAACACTCACCCAAGCTAGCCTGGCTGATATAGGGTGATACCTCGAAACCGGTCTCAGGATGCTTGTTTCTGGTCCTGGGAGGACCTGACCTGGCATTGTGGACTGCACTGTTCCCTTGAGGAGCAGGGTCAAGACTGATTTGCATATGGCTGGTTCCAACCTGGGGTGGCATGGTGAGCAAAATAATGATGGATTTAACCCAGATCTCTTGACTGGGGGAAGTGTTTGCCAAGTTTCAGCACTCCTTCCGTCACCTTGTTGTGCTTGCTATGGCCAGAAGACACCAAATTACTAATATGCAAATTAGAGGCCTCAAGGCCAAAGGCCCTCATGGGATACCAGTGACTGTTTATCAATCTATCAATCCTTGTTTTTGTATCTGACAAAACTCCGTTCATAGTTTTTGGAAGTAAAGTGTAAATGTTGTATGACAATGTGCTTTTATTCCTCATGAGTTCGGGGAGTATACTTTTAGTTTACATATTCATACACTCGTAATTTAGTTAAAGTTTTATATTGGTTTATGGTGACTGTATAAGTATGCATGTCGCGTTGATTAGGCCCAGGGTTCTGGCAGCCTGATATGCATACAGTAAGGCATTTGATCTCACACTTTGGAAGCCAGAGAGCAGAGAATGCAACCTCTTGGTCTCCACTGGAGTTCACGATTGCCATGCAGCACAGCCAATCCCTATGTGGCTATTAATTCAATACAGAACATAAGAGCAGCGTTTAGATAGGGTGGCATGATCCGTTGTGGCCCAGAGCAAACCTTGCTGGCCCATGCATTTGAAAAAGGCAGCCCAAGCGAGACAGGAGAATCAACGTGACCAATAATTGTGCTGATACATTTTGAAGCCACCCAGTGATTGGTTATGATTTTAGACACGTCTCACTTTATTTTATCCTTCGCACATCGTAGTCAGTGTGTGAGAGGGTGAGATAGATAATAATAATAATACAATCTTTATTCGGCAACGCGTACAGCCATAAAAGATAAAATACATTAAAAACAAATAACAGAGTCATAATACAAGTGCTAATTCATTTTGTCATCACTATGAGGATAACAGCACATTATCCACTCCTCTTGCGGGCCTCTAGATTATGCATTAGTCTCAATGCTAACTATTATTACTCAATGCCTGATTCAAACATTTAACAATTTACATAACACACCCCTCTGTCTTAATCGTTCCGAGATTTCCTGGATCTCACCATTGCTCTTAAAAAGTGTGTAACCACAAATAAAGTGCATTCAGTCTGCAGGAGTTGCATGTGCAAAAGCGCAATTCGAGCCTGTCTAAAACCCATGGCTTTTAAATATGGTTTAAGATACAGTTGCCAGGGATGTGTAAAATATTTACATGAAAAGACAAAGTGTAAAATGTCCTGTGGAGACCTATTGTCGCAGCCACAGGGTCCTCTATCTTCAGTTCACGCTACAAATCCGATAGGGACAACCACTAAATGATGGAACGTATTGAATCTAAAACGTGTGATTAAAAAACCGTCATAAGCACTAGTTAAAATAGTTAGATAATGTTCAATTCCTTGCACTGATTTCATTAAAGTATGCACTCTAGCTTAAGGTGTTAACATTTCCTTGTCTTCTCGTTCCATGCTGACCTTGTTAAAAAAGAGATCATTGATTAGTTTTTTATCACCTTTCTTCACTGAACTGCAATTTGTAAACATGTCTGGTCTTCCTAGGCTACACAACGTATCTTAGATATTTCTTAGCCACATATTCTAAGCGCATGCTCCAATGAGAGGCGATACTGGATTATCTCATGACTAAGGGAGGCCCCCTCCTTTGTCCAAATGTTCAACCAGCAGTAAAGGGGTTTAACTGCAACTAGATCCGCCATATGCCTCACCCCAAGTTCTTCGTGGACTGACTAGGCAGGGGTACCTAGAGGGACCTTAAATAACTGTCTCAGATATTTATTGTGCGTCGTCTGAATCTCCCCCATACCCTTATAGCCACAGATTTCACTACCATACACCACTTTAGAAACACAAATTGGTCGACATCATTTTAAAATCACCCCAGGTGACCGCGTGCCTAGTCTATGTGCAAAGCTCGCAATAGCCCCCATTGACTTCTTCGTTTCCTCCACCTTCTCTTGTTTTAGGGAGTTCCAATTTAATTTGGCATCAAATAAAACCCAGAGGTATTTAATCTGGGACTTTGGCTATGCTATGGGAGCCTGTCTTGTAAAAAGTATTACTCTTCCCTCGACAACCCACTTCCATCACAAACGGCTTCGCATAATTGGGGGAAAAACCCAGTCCCTTCATGAAGGAAACAAATCCATCAATTAAGATTTGCAATGCTCTTGGGGTTCGTGCTATGAGCACGGCATCGTCCGCGTAAAGCAGGACTGGTACTGATCTTGTGCCTATACTTGGTGTATCAGCATGCAGGGATATAATGGCAGATTCCAACCCGTTAGTACACAACGTGATTAAAAAAAGGGCAAGAATGCAGCCTTGCCGCACCCCTCTTGAGCATTTAAAACTATTCGTGAGGCAGCCCTCTTGAGTAAAACGTAACGCAGCTGTGCTGTGGGCATATAAGGACATCAGGGCATTTATAATTGAGCGCTCTACTCCCAAATCATCTAACAGGGCCCATAGTTTGCTTCGATTCACCCTGTCAAATGCTGCAGTGAGATCCATAGAAACCTAAGTAAATGGATCCTGTTTTAGCAATTGTGTATTTGGCTATCACAAGGTAGAGGTTCATGCACTGATCCTCTGTGGATCTGCCTGCTCAGAAACCATATTGGGCCTCCGAGATAACTTTATTTTTGTCTTCCCATTCCACTAACCTATTGGGTATGACCCGCCCCATGACCTTGACGGTCGAGTCAATCAACGAAATAGGTCTATAACAATTAGGGTTGTCTCTGTCCCCCTTCTTGTAGATAAGGACGATGATGGCTGTTGCCCAAGATTGGGGCATGGTCGATGACACCACCGCATTCAACACCCTAGTTAAAATAGGGGCACACACCTCGATGTTACGTCTGAACAGGTCAGGGGGGATCCCATCTGGACCCAGCACCTTGTTATTAGACAGTCTTTCTATGCCTATTATTACCTCGTGTAACTGAAATATGATACACAAATCGCATGGGAGAGGCTCCCATGCATTATTACAGTAAGATTCCTCCCCAATATTATAGACTGATTGGAAGTGGCTCTTCCACTGATCTTGTGTAATATGATGGCACATGGATGGTTTTTCCGGTTCAGAGAAGCAAGGTCTATTAATAACACTCCAAAACAAAGAACTATCTTTCAACTCACTGGCCTCGACCAGTTTGTCCCAGGCCTGTTTTTGTAGGACTGACCTCCGTTCCTTCAAAACCTTTTTATAAGTCCTACGACAATTAGCGACCTTAGAAATGCTACGAGGTATCTCTTTCAGTGCCACTTTAAGGGACCTCAGAGCATGTGAGCATTCCCTGTCGAACCACCTTGGATTATCTGATTGGGAGATGACTGCAGAGACAGTTGGAAGAATCCTGACTTTGCTATGGTGTCAAAAGATCTTAGTATATCCTCCTCTGATGGTGCAATGTCTAGGCACTTCAGGATCTCCTGTTGCCTCTCTTTGAACAGGGATAAATAGAAAAAATTACTGTCAACCTATGACCATCGTAGACGCCTCCCCTGGTCAGTTGACTTTAATGTTCCTCCCACACTCCTGCTATTGTCTGCTTTCGGCCACTGAAACCTGCATCCCCATAACCAGAGGGTTATGGTCACTAAAAGGGCTTTCTATAGTCCTACAAGATGTAATAATATGTGTCAGCGCTGAAGACACAAAAATGAAATCAATGGTGGATGCACAACCACTCCCTTTACAGGTAGGCGGATAAAGACTAGAAGGTGGTTTTACGGCCTTTGGAAGTGTAAACATTAGGTCGTAGTTATTTAAAAGAGTGTTTAATTCCTGACCCTCTCCTGGGTGTTCCATGTGCCATTCATCAGCTTTCCTACATGACGAAGTGACCCCAATATTTTTCCCAATATTTGAACATAAATGACAGTAAACCCAGTAAGAAGTCATCTCCCTGCAGTTGGTCTAGGAGCCCAGCTAGCTCCTTCACGCTTGAAGCACTCGGATTCTTATTTTTAGCATTATAAAAATGAATTATTGTAAATCTTTTCATTCTGCCTACTACCAGTTTTATTCCTAGCGCCACTGTTGAGTTCCAGTTTAGTTGATTCACTGACCCACACAGCTCAAGGATAATAAAAGTAATTAGGCCTTCGCTCGCCCA
The DNA here is from genome assembly GCF_964204655.1 of Triturus cristatus. Taxonomy (NCBI): domain Eukaryota; kingdom Metazoa; phylum Chordata; class Amphibia; order Caudata; family Salamandridae; genus Triturus; species Triturus cristatus. The sequence goes on along the minus strand of NC_140580.1, from coordinate 276,198,040 downwards.
TGTCTCGATCCTTCTGCTGGGAGGAAGAACGACTTATATCCCTCCCAAAAATATATATTTTCCACCTCCCAGGTTTCTTGTAAGCAAATGATCTTGTACTCGGATATGGTTTGAATCCATTCTTCACTCCCAAATGTTGCACCCAGCCCTGCCACATTCCAGGAAATCAGTTTAATCTCGATCCCTCCCTGGAAACTGGGTAGCCCAACCAATGTTATCTTATCTCCTTGGAGTCCTCTTTGGTGATTCTGATAAAGGTGACTTATGGGAAGGTCTTCACTCTCTCTTGGCCATTCCCCTGAGGGCATAGCTAGTTGAACTTGGGAGTCAGTCACTATTGAATGAGCTAGGCTGTATACAATGCCCACCCTCTGTCAGTCTGGGTCATTAAGGTACAACAGACGAGCATAAAAGTTTGAGCGCCCATTCCTCCCATCTTCTGTAAAAGCTCCTCCCTTTGTCTGACTCCTATTACTCCCATTACTAACTCCTCTGGTGCTGGGAGCCGGTCTATAAAAAAAAACGAATGGTAGAGGGTTAATGTCTGAAGCATAAAAGGGGAACTCAGCCAAGTGTCTCAAAATATTACGGGCTAGTTCTGGGAATCTGAAGGTGACAATCACCTTTGTAGGTGTTTCTTGATTTTCCAATCAAGGTGACCCTTCTTGCCATCAGGATACGAGGATGGTCCCCTATATTAAACCTGCTATATTTCCCTAGCCAGTGGTCCACTTTAATAATAAGGTTGTTTGTGGACTCTTCTGACCCCATTCCCAAACTGTGCACCCCCACCAGCACTATGGTATAGGGACAACAGGCTGGGGGGAAATTGATTACGGACAACCCTGTGCTATAAGTATTCTTAGTGCTTGACCCTCCCTTTGACTGCGAATATGATGGAAAATGTCTGCCTCTCAGACCCCTGCCACCTACCTCCTCACCCTGAATGCTGGGATTAGGCCTGTTACTTGACGCAATCACCTGATCTCCCTGCCCATTTCGGTGGCCAGCCCCGAGGCGTTTTTTGGTTTGAGTTTGGTGGGTAGATTTCTGACTCACACTACCCTCGCGAACTAGGACACACTGTCTATGAATGAGCCCAACGCTGGGGCGGAGTCTTATATATAGTTTCCAGCATATTCTCCACTTTCCCCAATGTCTCTCTGGAGTCTGATAGCTCTTTTTCCATCTTGTCCCACAGCTTCGAGAATAGATCGGTCATCAAGTTTGTGATTGTGCCCCTTAGCGAGCTCCAAAAGTCCTCCATATCAGTCTGGCTAAGCAGGGGTTTTGGAGCCTCCGTTTTCCTTGCTGGCTTATATTTCTTCTATGTTACGCCTGATCTCTTGGGGGCTGGTGACACCTCTTCCTCCGATCCCTTATTATCCACAATTTGGGTAGTCCCTTGACCCTAACCCACCATAATTGGAGAAGGGAGACTTATGCTAGGTTCACCTCTCTTTTGTGCCACTGCCTCTGGGGACAGTGTGCTGTCCGTCCTGTTGACCTGGGGGCCAGTGTCAGTTACTCCTCCCAAGTCCACCGGAGCTAATACAGGTGCTACTGAGCCCGTAGGCCCCATGGACAACCTCCTCTCCACTTTGTCAATCTCCTGTGTGATTGCCCCACCACTTTGGCTAAGTAAGAGTCAATGGTTGCCCTTTTGTTAGTGGAAATAATTGCTTTCCTCTTGCCCATATTCGTAAACTGAATCTAATCTGATCCCCCCATGTACCCGTTAAGCTCTCAAGCAACCGCAAGTTCGAAAAGAAAGAAATACAGTCATCAAATGCTCTCCAAGCTGCTTACCAACAACCTGAACTTCCTCTTACTTGCCTCTTGAGGGAGCGCCTCTGATGCAAGTGGCCAACCAAGAGGGGGGAGCCCAGCCTCGTTAGGCCGCGGACAAGCGCAGACGAGCCCGCCCTTGGCCCGGGCTATACCCAGGCGCGTCCCGGGCACACCCGTGCACATCCCGTGCCGGTAATAAGCGCCTCCTGGCGAGACTGCAGCATGCATGGTGCCCCCCCACCGGAGCAGCCTGCCTGCTGGGAAATGCAGTCCGGTATGGAGTTGGCATGAGATAGAGCTCTTGAAGTCTATCCCCAACACTTTTTGTCTCTGGTTGGATTCGAGAAAGGATCGAGCACAGTACGAGATTGTTGAAATTTGTCATTAGAGACCAGCCTTTAAAAGCCATCGACAGTCACCCACACGCTCACACTTTAGAATCACACTATACTTTCTATATGAAGTGTTTGACTTCAGCACTTAGATTGACTATATTGACTATTTTTTGCAATCCTAGCCTGGGCAATGTCTAGGTTGCTAGATTTTCCCATACTTTCCAGCTTTCAGAGACCAAAAGGAGATCTGGTTCATCAGATTTCAAAAGTGCTAATGAGCCTAATGATGACACCAAAGGAAATGATATCACAGGCATCCTCATGAGCTCTTAAGTAATCATGCATTGGTGGAAGAAAAATTATGCTTCCTTATTGTTTCTACTTAAGTTAGCATTTGCGGCGCCATTTTGTGTACCGGCGCCATTTTGTATTATGATTGAAACCAATTCTCTGCCATTTCTCGGAAATGGCCTTCGCTAGGTTATGTTTCTTTAGAGCTGAGTTTTGCTATACTAATAAATGCACTGTTCTTATTAGCGCATACCTTTCCTCTAGATGTAAGCCCTCTCCCACTTGTCTAGTGGCGGGCACAGGCAGGAATGACCTTGATTGATAGATAATGCGTGTCCGGCTTCAGAACTGAAACTCACTCCTTTGTAATTTACTTTCAAGCTGCGTCCCTCTGGAAAATTCCAAGGTGGGCATGTTTTTCATTGATTCTGAAATGTACATAATGTATTGTTATGCTTGTTGAATTCAGACTCTCTCTGCAGCACTCTTAGCGACTGGGAAGACTGGGCTCCTCTATGAGCGAACTTTGAATAAACTGTTATTGGTTTTTATTCTCTACTGTCTGACCGTCTCTTCATTTCGTAGAAGGAAGAGAGGTAGTCGTGAGTGACCCAAGTGACTTGAATCGAGCCACTTCCTTCACTCCTGCTTCTGGTTTGGGATGAAAATAACTATGTACTGTTTGACAATTTTGGCAAGGAACACACATTTAATCTTGATTTTTAATACAGATCCAAGGACCCAGCCTCACACACATCATCCTCCATCACTAGCCATTGCTGCACAAACCAGGGTTACTCAGCACAGCAGAAGGGCTGGCTTAGCTTTTGCTGCCCATGTATGCAACAAAATGTTGGATGTCCTTCTTGTCCACTCTTGTTTCAGCTTGCGTTATTTCTTTTTTGCTCTCTATCTTATTCCTCTTTACATTCATTTCCAGAAATTATGGCCTCCCTCGTCTCTTCCTTCTACATCTTCACCCAGCCTATGTAACCAAAGATTTCAAGGTGCTCCATGTTAGACATCGGTAGCTCATCCATTTCCCTTTTTCTGTGAATTGTACTAATTCCATCTGTAGATTTACAATTTAAAAATGCACACAAGAATGCAAGCGTAAGGAAGGGCTGGATTAAATTCCTTTTTTTTAATTTCTGAAATTACTTTTGCCAAAACGCTGGATCAGCTACTTACTTTTGCATTTGGGCAACATCAGATTTTAGACCCTCGGCTCTTTTCCTCATAATACTTTGTTCATCTTTCCTCTTATGTTTCTCTCTTTCCTTACTTAACTACATCATTCTCTCCCTCTCCATCTTTTCTTATTTTTCATTCCTTTTTTAGTTTCTCCCATTTGCTTTTCTTTAGCTCCCCTCACTTCATTCTCCCATCAAGAGCATCAGATTTCAGGAAAAATAATTAAAATGTGATTGTCCTCTAGACCTATAATCGGGGCACTGAAGATTATATATTGTAAAGTCGAAACACTTACAACAACTACTTTGTAAAATGTTGAACAAATAAAGTTTGTTTTAAGTTGAATGCAATATTTCAACTTCCATTGCTTTATTACAATTATAGCTATTATTGTAATATTGATGCGGCCAAGAAACATTGATTCTTCAAAACCTGCTTCTACGGTGCATAATGCAAGTAATGGTTGTGGTGGAACAATACTTAATTGCAAGCTCACCCTTCTTTGGATGATGCCAGTCATTCTCCTTCTCCAAACAGGCTAGATACCTCTCAATGAATTCAAATGAATCATCTGCCCAGAATACCTTGCACACTGAACTTAATAAAATGCAAATTTCATCTACTCATTTTAATGGGCTCACTTTCCGAAACCACTTGATCTTACCTCCATCGAGGCTTCTAAGATTGAGCGGTATGGTACATGCAGTTTGCTGCCTTTTGCTGTGTATGTATTTAGAAATGCTCATATTACAGCTCACAACGTTACACTCACCGATTAATAGTCAAACTTTGCAGCAACATACATACCCGCTAATATAAATATCCATGCATACGTGCGTGAAATGAAATGAAATGAAAAGAAGATTTGTAAAGCGCGACTGCTGCCCGAGGGCGTCCAAGTGCTGGGTAGAGAGCAAGGTACTCTGAGGCGGGGGGGGGGGGGTTTAGTTTCTGAAAAGAAAGGTTTTTAGTTTTTTTCGAAATGAGGAGAGAGTCTGGATAGATCTTAAAGAGAGGGGAAGGGAGTTCCATAGCCTAGAAGCATTGAACTCAAAGGACAAGCACCCATGGGCCTTCGAACATACCTCTGCACACACAGCAGATGGTGGGGGTGACCATACCCATATTGCAGCACTTCTTGCATGTTAGGGTAAACTATCCTACAGTACTCCTACCTACTTACAAAAAAAATATGGCAGAGCTTTTCTTCCCTTATGCAGACCTTTCTGTGCCCATCCAGAGGTATGTCTATGATAAAGGGCAAACCCTCCCTTGAAGTCACTGCAAACCCTTTCCGGGGTAGCTCCCCCTCCTACTGGGTTTGTAGACAAGTTGGCTATGCATTCGGATACAGCTACGGGAGAAGGCACACTCACACTGCCGCCATGCGCCTCCCCCAAACAATCACTGATATTGGTGTGTAATTGTATGCAACAAAGAAAAAGCCCTAGATGAATGCAGCCTGTCAGTTTATTATTTTGTTATGTCCTCCCCCGACTCCACTTATGCCCTGACACAGTGATGATTCTCTGTGTTGGAGCCAATGCACGGGCTCAAAAGCGAACAACCCGAGCTGCTTTGGCTGCCACAGCGTTACGTAGGGTCCACCTCGCTGCTTGAAGAATTCCTTTTCGGTTCACAGGAGGAAGCACCAGTGCTAGTTGTATTGGAAGGTCAGGTTCTCAGTTAGATGCCAGAGAGCAGGCTGCAGGAACAACTGGAGGCCCCCTGGGGACTATTTGCAAAACTGCGAGATTGCTGCTGTACAGGTTCAGGCAAGTAGCTTAGAAAGCAAAGGTTTTGCCGTGCCAGTGGAGTTTGCTGGCCCAGCTAAGGGTGTGAGCTCTGTAGTATCCTTGTGCGAACAAAGGCCAGGTTTCTGATGTGGATTTATGTACAACCAAAGTGCAGATAAGGAGGGGGGGTCGGAACCAGCAGGCATCAAGTTAGTTATCATTTTGGGTCTGCAGCTAGTTATCATTTTTGGTCTGCAGTAGTAGCTCCAAAACACTCTCTTGCAATACTAGTAATACCCAAAAATGTGCTTTATACACAGACTTCCTGCCAGAGGTGGATGGAGAAAGCTTAAAGAAGGGAAAAAATCTACTGGGAAGTAGACAGGGACATCAGTGTATGTATAATGAAAATAAATCAGAGAACTAAACCTGTTTAACATCCTAAATCTGTTAAATCCCTGAAACCATCTCCCTCCTTAGGTTCATTCTTTCAGATAGCTCAGGAAAGCCACAATATGGCTTCAATTGCTAATGGAGATCCTACTAGCGCTGATAATCCGGCCTGTCTGATGGTTCAGGGAAACAATGGGGCCGGAACGGTGGTAGAAGGTAATGAGACTGACCTGTTGAATGTGCTAGAAAGGTTGGGTGAGCTTGGGGTTTGAGGAAAGACAGCCTATCTAGCTCAAGGAAATATAGTATGAACAGGAATTCCTTCACACAAATTGGATCTAAAACAAACAATGGGGAGCAAAGACAGTGCCGAGTAGCAAACAGGACCTAAGCCCACAGCCACAAATACAAACTTCTCCACTGAGGGAACCAGACCACCCGAGTTATGGAGAATAAAAGCAAAGCTGAGAGGCTGTTATTAGATCTTGCAAAAGAGGTTAAAACAGATTCAACAGCTCCCTAGAATATCCTTTCATAAATATGTGAAGTCCACATTCGATGGAGGCGTGGCAGTGGCTGAGCTACTGAGCTATGCATGCCTTGGTGGTGCATGAGTGGGTGCATGGGGGATGGGTGGACCCTGCCTTCAGAATGGAGATCTCATTGATCAGTCATAACCACCTCACAGGTATGCTCTATGGGACGCCAATACCTCGAGACCTTCCCGAAATAAAAAGGGTTGTGTTTCAAACCTGGAGGGCTGTGCTGCGATGGACAGGATGGGACCCGTAGATGGCTGCACGGAGTGTCGGAGCTGGAGGGTTTCAAGGGTTGGGACAAAATAGGAGTGTCCAGAGTGGGCAATGTATGGGAGGGTAACCACATGAAACCCTTTCTCAACCTCCAAACTGAATTCTCTATCCACAAATCTCATTTTTACTGTTACCTTCGGCTCAGACACACCCTAGAGAACCACCAACAGGCCATTGATGCGCCACCAGACTATTATCCCTTGGAAGCACGGATACTAATGAGCTCACTGGATGGGGGGCATCTCACAGATATAATGAACTCTGGTTAACTACTCACCTTGCGGCCTTTCAGAGCTGCGAACGTAGTGGGAGAGCTGGTTGGGTCCCCTCAATGAAGGGTAAGGGAGAGAGGAATGTATGGCACCATGTACCCTGGCATTATCCACCAGATTACCTATTATCCAACTGAATTACTTACACTGTACATACCGTACACCTAGATGGCTGTGGAAGGCAAAGAGACTCTTGTAACCCACCTGCACTAGATTTCAGGGGAGCATGGGTGATTTCTTTCACATGGTGTGGGAATGGGTTGTATGACGGAACGAGTTCCTCAACAACTCCTACCTAAAAAACGCAGTCTCTACAACGACCGCATCTTAAACACGAATTGCTTTACCACACATTCCTTTACCACGATTTTTCATGGTAAAAGCATGCTTGCTAAACGCCTACCCGTGGCTAAATTTACCACCCCCCTTTCTCTCCCTCTGAGTCTTAAGTACAGCCCCAACCTACTAGAAACTACCCCAAACCCCTCCCACCTCCTAAAAACACAAACCTCTCTCACCCCCTAAAAACGAACACAAACCCCCACCCCTAAAAACTAACCCGGACCCCTCCCACCCCCTAAAAACTGACACAAACCCCCCACCCCTTAAAAACTACCCAGAAGCCCCCCACCCCGAACCCCTCTTACCTGTCCTGTTCCTGTCCGACGCTCCTCTCAACTCCGCCCATCCCGAACACTAGCCCGACTAGCATAGGGATGTATATGTTTCTGTGATGAGGTGTGATTTTGTTCGTTTTATTTGTATGTCTTGGGATTCACTGGGTGGGGAGCATGTGGGAAAATAATAGAGAAAAAAAAAGTCCTCATAACTATCAACATAACAAACCATAAGAAGCCGGGAGGTTCTATAAACGGGTGGGGGCAGCATGTAGTGTATGTAATAGGGTAGATACATGATGGTGGGTTATTAAAAAATTATCAAGCTTATATCATGGAACATAAATGATCTGTGGGTAAAAGGAAGGCACATTGTTCTTTTTCAACAGATAAAAGATCTCAGAGCTTCTGTTATGGTATTACAGAAGATGTATTTAACAGGCGTAAAGATGGGAAAGCTGGTTCTGAAACAGAGGTTGTTTCAAGAAGCCATTTTTACAATTTCACCCTATGTAAGGAAGGGCGTGGCTTTTGTAGTGTCCACTAACTCTGGGCTGCAAGTGACTAGATCGGATGGGGACATCGTCTGGAAGGGAGCTACTGCAGCCAGAGGAAATGGGTGTTGCCTTCCAGGAATATTATCAAGATTTATATAAAGACAGCATGTCGCCAGGCAATTAAAATATTAGTAAGTGGTTGACTCCATACATTTCCTATCCCTTTCACATGAGAGCAGATCGAAGCTAGGTCGGGAGATGAATTAGAAAGAGATCAGCAAAGATATAAAGGGAATTAAAAAGGGGAAGGCGTCGGGGCCAGGTGGGGATACCGGGGGAACTCTATAAATTCCCAAGTAAGCATATCTGTCTCTTATTAAAATCATTGTTTATTGGAATATTATTTTCAGGTCAGCAGCCATCACAGTAGTGGTATGAGGCAAATATTACAGTAATTCTGAAGCCCAATAAAAGCCCTAAAACATGTGAGTCCTACCGGTCCATATCATTAATAAATACAAATTACAAAATGTTGGCAGGTATAACGGCAAAGAGGTTGGCAGGGGTATTAAATGAAGTTATTCACGAGGACCAACAAGGCTTCATAAAAGGATGGCAAAAACACAACTTAAATCGCTTACTAATAGGTCCCATCGTCTTGGCCAATATCCACAAATATCCTCTTGGCAATATTAAATTCTGATGCGGATAAACCTTTGACCGGGTGCGATGGGCCTCTTTGTGGTCTTATTTAGAAAGATTTGGTATTCTGAGCTTATTTCTAAAGGCATTGGAGGTACTGTATACAAAATCCTTGGCAAGAGAATTAGTAAATGGTGGCTTAACATTGTTTTGCTGTATGTAGAGGTACCCGGCAAGGGTGGCTCCTATGACCCCAATTTTTTTAATATATATATATTGAACCTTTAAATCCTGCTGTCATTCAAAATACATAGATATTGGGAAAAAACAGCCTTTATGCAGATTTTTTAATAGTATACATGTCTGACGCTAAAACAACTCCCTGAAGGTTTGAGAGCTTGGTTAGTGTTTTTGGGGCACTTTCAGGATAAGCAATCAACAAAGACAAGACTGAAATAATGATTTGGAGCTCAGAATAGCTTAGTAAAAGAGGAATTGTGTTATTTAGGTATTCTGATCAACCACAATTTAGATTCAATTGTAGAGATTAATTTGAAAAAGTCTCAGTTGAGGTAAACAAAACGGTTAAAAGATGGCAGAAATTGCCTTAGACAAAATATGGTAGAGTCAGCCAGTTTAAAATGAATATCCTCCTCAAACGAACTTTATTGTTTAATTGCATCCCTCTAACATTTTCAAATAAACAAATCTATAAGATACAGGGAACACCACCGAACTCCAGTGGACCGACCACCGCTGCATCCACTTCACCTTTGAGAAGCCTAACATGCACCACTGCACACAACGGGCCCCCCACCGCAGCTGGAGCAAAGTCACCAAAGACCAGCTAGTCACCACCCTCGCCTGAAACCCACCAACGGACACTACCGACACCGACTCCGCCGCCCTCAATCTCAGGCAATGGATCGACAACTGCGCCAGCACTCTCGCCCCGATCAAGAAACCCTCGAACAGACGCACCGACAGAAAAGCCATCTGGTTCACCGCTGTCCTCCAGGCATCCAAGCAGGCGTGCCGTAGGCTCGAGAAGAAGTGGCACCACGAACAGACAACAGACAGCAACACAGCCTACAAGAGCGCCATCTGCAGACACCACCAACTCATCCGAACCGCCAAAAGGACCTCCTTCAAAGAGCGCATTGACAACAATGCACACAACAGCAGAGAGCTCTTCAACATCGTGAAGGAACTCTCCAACCCCAGCTCCAACTCCAACGACATCCCGCCATCACAAGACCTCTGCGACTCCCTAGCCACCTTCTTCCACCGCAAGATCGCAGACATCCACGACAGCTTCAGCATCCAGGCCCCCCCCCGACAGACACCTCAGACTCACCGCCCCCAGCCACATCGACACCCTGCTTTCCTGGACCCACATCAACGACGAAGACACCATCAAAATCATGAACACCATTCCCTCCAGTTCACCTTTCGACCCCTGTCCGCACCACATCTTCAACAAAGCAAGCTCCACCATCGCACCCCATCTCCGCAAGATCAACAACAGCTCCTTCAAGACCTCCACCTTCCCGGAGCGCTGGAAGCATGCCGAGATCAACACCCCACTCAAGAAACCCAAAGCTGACCCCAAGGACCTCAAAAACTTCCGGCCCATCTCCCATCTCCCTCCTCCTGTTCCAGGCGAAAATCATCAAGAAGATCGACAACAGGCAACTGACCGCCTTCCTCGAAAAGAACAACATCCTGGACCTGTCCCAATCCGGATTCCGCAGCAACCACAGCACCGAAACAGCCCTCATAGCCGCAACCAACAACATCAGGGCCATGATGGACAACAGAGAAACCGCGGCCCTCATCCTCCTGGACCTCTCGGCCGCCTTCAACACTTTCTGCCACCACACCCTCCGCACACGCCTCCACAACGTAGGGATCCGCGACAAAGCAGTGGACTGGACCACCTCCTTTCTCAACGGCAGAACCCAGAGTGTCCGCCTCCCCCATTCTGCTCTAAAGACACCAAGATCATCTGCTGTGTACCCCAAGGATCGTCCCTCAGCCCAACACTCTTCAACATCTACATGGTACAGCTCGCCAACATCGCCTATCGCACGACCTCAACATCGTCTCATATGCAGATGACACCCAGCTGATCCTCTCCCTCACTAAGGCCCCCACCACCGCCAAATCCAACCTCCACGAAAGAAAGAATGAAGCCCATCGCCGAATGGATGACGATCAGCTGCCTGAAACTGAACTCGGACAAGATGGAGGTCATCATCATCAGATCCACCCCCTCCGCCTGGGACGACTCATGGTGGCCCGCCGCACTGGGAACTGCACCGACGCACTCTAACCACGCACGCAACCTGGGAGTCATCCTGGACTCCGCATTGTCAATGATCCAGCAAGTGAACGCCGTCTCCTCCTCCTGATCAACACCCTCTGCATGCTCCGCAAGATCTACAGATGGATCCCCACCGGCACCAGAAGGACAGTCAACCAGGCCCTTGTCAGCAGCAGACTGAACTACGGCAACGCTCTCTACGCAGGAACATCAGCCAAACTCCAGAACCGACTACAACGCATACAGAACGCCTCTGCACGCCTCATCCTCGACATCCCCCGCCACAGCCACATCACAGCCCACCTGAAAGACCTACACTGGCTCCCCATCACCTTCAAGCTCCTCACCCACGCTCACAAAGCTCTCCACAACACCGGACCAGCGTACCTCAACAAACGACTCACCTTCTACACCCTGAACCTCCAGCTTCTCTCTGCCCTCGCCACCGTCTCCCGCATCCATTGAACTACCGCCAACGGCAGATCATTCTCTCACCTCACCGCAAAAACCTGGAACACCCTCCCCATCCGCCTACGACAGACCCAGGACCTGCTGGCCTTCAGGAGACTCCTCAAGACCTGGCTGTTCGAGCAGTAGCAGCACCCCCCTGTAGCAAATGGTTGTGAAGCCATGAGAGCATATGAGTTTTGCCAATGGAGTGACATTAAACAGAGTTGGTGATAGTGAGGATCCCTGGGGCACCCCACACGGCAAAGCGTAGGGGTGAGATGGTAGAGGAGAGTAAGATTAAGCAACAAGTTTGCACATGGGTGATATTGAATTGTGTAGTTACTAGCACTCTTGCATTTCTACTTTTTAACCCTTTGCCTTAATTGACAATGTTTATATGTGTTGTAGGCACATGGAAATTGTGTTGAGTATTGCCTTTCAGCATTACAGTCCCTAAGTGATTGCCGCTATATAATGCTTTTCCCTGAGATATATTACAGATGATCACCAAGGACTCTTTCTTACATTATGATGAATATATTCTCTGCCTCTCTATTTTATTCTCAATCAGTTGATTTCTTGAGTTGGAAGCAGCAAGCTTCCACTGCATGAGAATTGCTGAGCATTTAAGGAATTCCCAGAATCCGAAGGTTTGCTCTCCAAGTCTGTGTCTCTTCTAATGGTGCTCTAATAACAGCTTTTCTTCAGTTCTAGGATGATGAAGCAGGGGTCCCTGATGAGCAGGATGCACTTTCCACTTGCATGTCTCTAATTGCTGCTGTGTTATGGGATAAGATTGAACTTGGTGGTTGGCTCTGACCAATCATCAACCAGCGACCTAGACAAACTTCTCAAATAAATGATACTATAGAATAAGCATGCTTTCACCCTTCGTTTAGTTTCACAACCTTCTTTTATTTGTCACATTTGTGTAATATAAGATAGCATACACATAAAGAACGTTACATTGATAGATCAACAATCAATCATTTCTTTTTTTACAATTTTATGTGGTACATAATCAGTCATTCTCAACACGTGTTGCACCCTTTCTGGCATGCATGTCATGGGATTAAGGCTGCAAACTATTACATTATGCATGCTCTTACGTTTTTTGAACAAATACTAAGAAAGACATCCTTGGTGAGATTGGTGAGAACCAGTGGTGTACCAAGGAGGGGCGGGGGCAGTGGTGCGCCCGGGCAGCACAAGTTTTGGGGGCTGCAGCAACCCCCCTCTTACTTGCGGCTGGTTGGGGCAGCTGTCACAGGACTGACCAGCAACCCTGCCACCCGACTCTTAATGCGGCCACTGGGCGGGCGGCAAATGCAGTGATCGCCACGGGGGCACAACAGCTAGCTACTCCACTGGTGAGCACATTAGTGTGTGAATTGTAAGGCATGTTTTGGATTGATAAACTTATGATACAACAAACTACCAGGCAGAAGGAACTAAGGGAACTGCATACATTTCCTGGTTCTTATACGACCTTAGGATGGCAAGTGATGGGTTCCATTCGCGAGGGCAATTTTCGAGGACCATTGGTATGGTAAAGTGGTGATTTGGCAGCCCTTACGTCTGCCCAGTTGTTGTGGATGGGCAGGGTTGACTTATGAACAGTATAAAGGAGCGGTGGCCATAAACAGTTACCTGTCAAGCCATAGATGTTGTAATGCAGGTGCAAAAATGCGAGAATAGAAAACACATTAAGAAGGGGGGGGGGGGACAGCTTTTTGATACCTTAGGTACTGTTAGTTCAATCTGCCTTTGGACATATCCTAGGCTATGGTTTGTGACATAGGGGTTGGAGTACTTCACCAAGCACTGAAGAAAAAAATGAAAAAAATGTGAGGATCAACCACACAACAAGTATCGTGTTACATAGTTGAAGTGGGTGGGGGCTGAAATTTGCATAACATTGACTTTGCTCTGGCGATGGCAGCTTTGCTTGACCTCCAGGAGGTTGGCCATGGATCGGATGTACTATTCATGCCTGGGAAAAGAAATCCCTGGGATAGTCCCAGTAATAATCTACAAAAATGCAACATGTAAGAAGGGAGATACAAGAATAAGGAGTGTCTTGTCGAGGTGACAAGATACTCAACATGGATAAAAGCTGGCTGATGCTTTGTGGAAATCCTGCTTCTACAAGGTCACGTTACTCCAGAACCACTCCCTTTTTAAAAGACGCCACCATGGTGAATCAGTGATAAAGCTAGACAACCATCACCCCACATAATCAGAAAAAGGCTTATACATCTCACCATTTTTTAAAAATACATTTTGGTCATAGAATTCCTGAAGCAAAGATTAGTTAACAATTATAAAATCATAATTGCAATCAGTTCAATTATAGTTGTCTAATATTCACAAAAATCAAATTAACTCAGTGATAGTGCACGCATTAGTAAGTCAGCCAGGGTCTAGATACTCTGACGGGTGACAAGAAGTGCTTTACAAATCTACTGATTAGATTTGGTTAGTTAGCTCTTGACATCTTGATGTTATTAGTGATGTAATTTGAGATGTCATCAGTGATGTCATTTGAGAGGTCTTCAGTGATGTATTTTAACAGGTCATGAGTGAAATAATATGTGAGGTCATAAGCAGTGCATGCCAGAGGCAGAAGTTATAGTAAGCTCACCGAAGTATAACTGTCAAATTTCAGTGGGTATTTCTTTTTCAAATGTTAGTTTTTTTCTCATTTCAACACCTAACTATAGAGACACCTATTTGTTTGGCTTCTTGCTCTGGGTCTCACCCTTTGAATCTTTGGAACCTACTGACTTCAAGATTTTGGAACTCTTTGCTGTTCTCACAGGATTTTCAGATTAATTGCTGTACTGGTATTGTTGTATAGGGCAAGACCTGACACTGTTTGTGAAAGACATCTGGGGATGTTGACATTTTCACGAAGGAGTGACTAGACTATGGCGGTTATTTCGCTAGCCGACATGCCTACTGCCTTTTACCCGGAACCGGAAACAGAGAGCTGAGACACGCCGCACCACCCAACAGTCACGAGCTCATGCGACTTGTGCTCTAAACCCCTGGCATGGTGAGAAAGAGTCGAGGAAGCTCCCCTGCTTGCTCGTGCTGATTGCAGACCGCATACCGGCACAGTGACAGGTACTGCTCTGGGGGATTGATATGTTGCTCCTCCAACCTGACCCCCACTCGCTCGGTCTGAACCGGTTTAGCTTGGCTCACCCAACTTGTCTAACCCGCATAACTTGTGATTTGGCGGGGGGGTCAGCCAGGTAGCTCCAGCACCTTCGACCAGAGGAGGAGGTGGAAGGTCCACTGGAAGAGGATATAACTCTCAGGAATCGCGTTGTGTAGCGCCTGTCTAGCCGGTTGGAACTGCAATTCCCAGAAGCCAGAGTGGGGGGAGGAGCGAGCGTCTAGAAGAGGACGTGTCGCGCGTTCTGCAGTGTGCGTAATTTTGAATGTTTGTCTGGTTTCCTGAGGCCGGCGGGGGTCGGAGATCATCAGCAGAGGTGTACGGACTCCGTGCAGCTATCCCTGGGGATTCTGAAGCCGTGGTGTTGGAGTGCTCGGCGAAGCATTAGTCGAGTCCTGGTGAGGATTCTAGACGTCAGGAAGAATCGAGGGATGGTGAGTGAGAGCAGAAGTTCGCTCTTTCACCGAACGGTGACGGCGCATCAGCAAGTAATAGCAGGCTGTGGTGCTTTGAACCACGGAAGACTGCATTTTCTGTAGTTATTAGTTGTTGGTTGGGCGGCGGTGACGTAACCGGGTTTTCGCCTCTCTGACTCTTTGTCTGTTTACGAATTTATTTTTGAATGGATTACTGGAAAGAAGGATTTGGCTGGGGCATTAATTCACATTGACATTGTGATACTGGAAGCATTTTTGTTAGGGCAAACTAAGGAATCCGTATTTCTTTTATGAAGAGTTCTAAATTCTATTAAGAGACATCCAGGAGTGTTACTACTAAACCCTCTGACTAGGTCCACGGACCATTTATACTTTTTGGGGTTTGACTTTTGTATATTCTACTTTCGAGACTTTGTTCACACCATTTGGGTCAAACCATAACTAAATTAAGGTGAGCCCGGGGAGAGGTCTGATTCCAGGGTGTGTTAGACACAAAGTCCTCGGGTGTTTGTGTATGAATGTTTATGTTCCCTTAGCGAGACTTTATGAGAGTAGACATATATAAGTGTTCATTATTGATGTTTGTTGTTTTGTCTTATAGGTTCTCATCCCTGCTATCCCCAACCTTTCCCTTCCCTCACTTGATCGCCCTAACACTCCGTAACTTTTCAGTTGAAGTTCTGGGATGTCAAGAGGTGGACCCCTTATTGCATCACCTGGATCCTGAAGAGTACAAAAACCTGACGGAAATACGCACCCACGAAAAGTTACTCCTCCCGGTCCGGGTGTGGCAATAAATGGCGTCAAAGGATGATGTGGCGTTGGCCCTAGTGCAACAGGCACTCATGGCCTCCAGGCTAGAAACCGCTGCTTTGCGAGATAGGGTAGACAAGTTAACCAGGAACCCTTTTGATGTATTCGGCACCAGTAATCCTCAAATACAAGTAACAGTTCCTCCCCCATCCCTTTAGCAAGCCCTGAGAGATACGCAGGAGATCCACAGAACATACAGGTGTTTTTAACACAGATTATGCTTCATTTCTCATGCAAAAACTCGTTCTTCCCAAATAATCATTCCAGGGTGGCTTTAGCAATCTCGTATCTGGTAGGGGATGCTGCCAACTGGGCGGTTCCATTGGTCAGAAACAATGATCCGGTGCTATCCGATTGAGAAGCTTTCCATGCTGCGTTCGAAAGAGTGTTCGACAGACGAACCACTACTTTTAGCGCAGATCATGAGTTATAGGAATTGAGAAAAGGGAAACATGACCTGGTTACATACCTTACGTCCTTCAATCGGTTAGTTGCTGAAGCAGCGTGGCCGGAGGAAAAGAAAATGTCTCTTTTCTATCAAGGTCTACGCGACGAGTTGAAGGACGTGATAGCCCAAATCGATCCACAGCCCGTCAACTGCTCTGATTTAATATGTTTGACATTAAGATTAGACGGACGTATATCAGAAAGAGGGGGAGAGAAACATAAAAGTGACAGGTCCTTCTATAGGTCGGAAAGAAATCCCAGGAAAGAGACAGCTACCAGCGACAATGTAAGTGAACCCCTGGAAATAGGAGCCATTCTGGCACCTCTCTCACGTGCGGAGAGGGAGAGCCGTCAAACACAGGGGTTATGCATGTACTGTGGCAAAAAAAGGCATTTCGTACGTGACTGCCCATCTAATCCAAAGACACAAGGTTTTTCCTACAGAAATAAGAAAGCTGCAGTTTCGGTATTAAGCTCAGAGACTTGTTCTTTTTCTGCATCTACCTCGGTTCTGTCCGGGGACAAGGAATGGAAGATTCCGTCTTTATCAATTAACAGGTTGAAAGATACTGAATCACACATAGCGTTGACAGTGGGTTTAGAATACAAACAACACGCGCATCAAGTGTTAGCCATGTTAGATTCAGGAGCAACGGGGAATTTCATAGACAGCGGGTTGGTGAAGCAATTGGCCATTGGTAGTGTACCCCGTGATACCACCGAAGAGGTTTTGGCCGTGGATGGGAAGCCGTTAAAATCTGGTCTCATTACAGAACAAACCGAAGCCCTCAAGCTCTCGATAGACAAGGGGAAGAGACAGCATCTGGAAGAACTAGTTTTGAACATAATAGACGCCCCTCAGTACGAGGTTATCTTGAGAATGCATTGGTTCTGGCACCACAACCCTACCATAGACTGGAAAAGCAAGACAGTGCAGTTTTTGTCAAAGGAATGTGAAGAACACTGTATGCTGGAACGTTCATCTCTAGCAGCAGCGCTAACGTACCCTTTTTGTGTAGCTATGGCAGCAGAGAAGGAGGTGGTTTTGCCAGCAGAGTATACTCAGTTTTCGGATGTTTTTAGTAAAACACAAGCAGAGCAGCTCCCACCCCACAGAATCTATGATTGTCAAATTGATTTGATCGAGGGAGCAACCATCCCAGCTTGTAGGGTGAGCCTGAAACCCAGCATCTCAGAGAATATCTTGATCATTTTCTGGAAATTGGTTTTATTAGGCCTTC
Source organism: Triturus cristatus (assembly GCF_964204655.1). Classification (NCBI taxonomy): domain Eukaryota; kingdom Metazoa; phylum Chordata; class Amphibia; order Caudata; family Salamandridae; genus Triturus; species Triturus cristatus. Next base: position 276,180,562 of record NC_140580.1, on the reverse strand, counting down.
TTGTTCTCCGTTAGCCTCTCCTCTTTTCTTTATAGAACAAGCTAGTGGTGAGTTAAGAGCGTGTTGTGATTACAGAATGTTGACTAAGAATACCGTTCGTAACAGATATCCTTTACCACTTATTACTGTTTTGTTGGATCAGGTATGGGAAGCCACCATCTACACTCGATTAGACCTGAGAGGGGCATACCATTTGGTACGCATTAGAGAGGGGGATGAGTGGAAAACGGCTTTCAAGACACGTAAGGGTTTTTTGAGTATACTGTGATGCCGTTCGGACTGTGCAATGCCCCGGCGGCCTTTCAGTATTTCTTGAACGGTGTTTTGAAAGAGTACGTGGACCACTTTGTAGTCGTATATATAGACGATATTCTCATCTACTCTGTGACAGCTGAGGTACATAACAAACATGTCGTGTTGGTGTTGGAAAGGTTAAGGGAATACCATCTGTTTTGTAAAGTGAGCAAATGCGAATTTGGGGTGAATGAAGTGGAGTTTCTAGGGGTGGTCCTGTGTCCCAAATGTTTGAGCATGGCAGAACGCAAGGTGCAAGCAGTACAGGACTAGCCCACCCCAAAGTGTACAAGAGATGTCCAGTGTTTCTTGGGCTTTGCAAATTATTATCGCAGGTTTATCCAGAATTTTTCCCAGGTGGCAGTCCCTATCACCAGGCTGCTTCGAAAGGGGGTTCCTTTTGTATGGACAAACGAGGCCTCTACGGCTTTCGCGTTCCTGAAACACGCTTTTACCACAGCTCCAGTGCTCCGACATCCTCAAATGGGAGCACCTTTCATAGTTGAAGCAGAAAAGAACAATACCATAGCGGAGAAAGTACTGTTGTCCATAAAAAAGGCGTTTCACGAATAGCGACACTATCTATGGGGGGGCCTGTTACCCCATAACTGTGTATTCCGATCACAGGAACTTGCAATACATGAAGACAGCGCATCATCTCACACAGAGGCAGATGAGATGGACATTGTTTTTTGCAGAATATGACTTTGTTATTACTTTCAGACCAGGAACAGATAACCGTAAGGCAGACTCCTTGTCCAGGCAAGAAGCAGTTATAGAGCCTCTCGCCAGCATCCCCGAGGCTATTATCGATCCTGAAAAAGTCATCTGTGTTCTAAGGGTTGAAAATGTTCTGACTGAGGTGACCAAGAACAAATCGGCAGAATGGTGGGAGAAGTGGGCACAAGAGGATATTGCTCGTACTATCAACCAAGGACTGCCTTTTCAGAACAATAGACTGCATCTCTCCACTGAAGCACTGCAGAAAAAAGCATATGAATGGTGCCATGTGTCTCCTTTGGCAGGTCATCCAGAAATCAGTAAAACTGTGCATCAGGTTTAACGGCACTTCTAGTGGTACTCGTTGGCCAAAAACGTTCGTGTTCGGCTTTCGCAATGTGAGGAATGTGCTAGAGGAAAAGAGGAATATAGTAAAAAGAAAGGGAAACTTATGCCTCTGCCAACCCCTCAACAGCCTTGGCAAAACATCAGCCTCGACTTCATCACAGGATTACCTATGGATCAGGGATGTTCGGCCATTTTGGTGGTAGTGGATAGCCTTACCAAAATGGGCCATTTCATCCCTTGCAAGAACTTGCCCACAGCAGGCCTGACAGCTCAACTACTGCTGGACAATGTCATTAGACTTCATGGATTGCCCAGACTTCATGGATTGCCCAGTTCATAGCAAGTTTCTGGAGTACCTGGTGTAAGGCTATGCAGATCGAATCGGTGGTCTCAACCAGTTTCCACCCACAGACAGATGGACAGACCGAAAGACTTAATCAGACCTTGAAGAAATATCTGCGGTGTTATGCCTTGGAGGCTCAGGACTCTTGGGTGTGTCTGTTGTGGATGGCGGAGTTATCATATAACAATGAGACTCTACACTCTGTCCACAAGAAGGCGAGATGACACCTGCTGGTAGCTAAACAGGTGTATAAACGATGGGATGACCAGCACAGAATCAACGGCCCTACATACCAGGTTGGTGAACGGGTTTGACTGGCCACAAGAAACATTAAATTCAAGTTGCACAGTGTATTCCATCCTAAATTCATTTGCTCGTACAGCGTGGTGAAACAGGTTAATCCGGTTGCTTACAAGCTGAAGTTGCCTGGTAGTCTCCGCATCCATCCGGTGTTTCATTGCAGCCTCTTGAAGCCGGTGGTGGGGGCTCGAAGGAGGGCGCCACCTCCTGTGTCCTGCGAAGGTGGTCTGGAGTACGAGGTAAAGAGGATCCTGGACTCCCAGTATCGAAGGGGGAAATTGTGGTATCTCGTCTCCTGGAAGGGGTACTCGTCTGAGGATGATTCGTGGGAGCCATGTTTCAATGTGCATGCCCCAGCTGCTGTGAACTCATTTTACCGCAAGGATCCCGACAAGCCTGGGTCTAGGAAGCGCTTCACGGGAGGGACTACTGTCAGGAATCGCGTTGTGTAGCGCCTGCCTAGCCGGTTGGAACTGCAATTCCCAGAAGGCCGAGTGGGGGGGAGGAGCGAGCGTCTACAAGAGGACGCGTTGCGCATTCTGCAGCGTGCGTAATTTTGAATGTTTGTCTAGTTTCCTGAGGCGGGCGGGGGTCGGAGATCATCAGCAGAGGTGTATGGACTCAGGGCAGCTGTCCCCGGGGATTCTGAAGCCGTGGTGTTGAAGTGCTCGGCAAAGCATTCTTCGAGTCCTGGTGAGGATTCTAGACATCAGGAAGAATTGAGGGACGGTGAGTGAGAGCAGAAGTTCACTCTTTCACCAAACGGTGATGGCGCATCAGCAAGTAATAGCAGGCTGTGGTGGGGGATTGGCTTCGGCGAGCTGCAGAATGGCCGCCTGGTGAAGGGGCTCTGCAGGCCAGACCTAAAAATCCATTATTAACATTTAACATCCTTTCAACGGGTCCCCGGTGCTTTTAAAACTAAGCCCCTGGGGGAAGACATTGGCGGCGTTCGTCTGTCACAATCCTGGCAGCGGCGCCCTTTTCGGAAGCCTCCTAATCAGTGTGCCGAGTGACGGCCGGGCCGGCTGACGGAGAGACGCGACTGCGCCTTTTGTGGCCTAGTTAGAGGCTGCGGCCGCGGTTAAGAGATGCGGAGCTACTGTGATCGGCAGACGACTGCAGGCAGTGACAGACCATCAGCCCCATACCTACCTTGAGGCTTGGCCGTGTACTGGCTGAATCGATCACGTGCCTTGCATTGGATCCCAAAGTGCGTGGTGCGGTGTGGTCGGGGGCCAGGGCGGCAGCGGCGTGGTGGAGGTGCTGTCTCGATCGGCGAATGGCCGTGTGTCCTTTAGGACTGCCGACCCTACGTCTGAGTTACATCGTGGCTGTGGACTGGCCTCGCTGCCCTCATGCTTGGCTCTATGTCCTGGTGAGCGGAGGGGCGACCGGGTGTGCCACATGTGACGGAGCTGCAAACCATTCAATGCAGAACAGTCCATCCAACGCTACTGTACCTGCTTCATCGGATCGGTAAGTGCTGCTGGGCTGCGAGTGGAGTGAAGAAACAGCCATCAAAAGCCATAGCGGTAAGCAGGATTGGGAGTGTGCCTGTGTTGGGAGATCTTCCTTGGGCCCGGCCTCATGTGCCTACACCATATAGCATTCATTTGTGTGGTTGGGAACACGTGGCTATACCCCTGGGGGCCTTTTGACGTGCGGTGTACCCGTGATTCTGTGCTGGTCGGGGAGGGGGGGTTCCCTGCCTGGGAGGATCGCGGGGGCCGAGGTGGACTGGGGAGGGCCTTACCACACCGTGCTAACTTTCCTGTTAACTACGGGTTCAGCGTGGTTGGATTGGTGGGGCCGGTTTTGGTCTCTTGGGGTCGCGGGGCCCTCTGTGTGGGGCCTTCCCTCCTTGCTCTGCCCATGCTGTGGCTCGGGAGCCCCTCTGCACCAGATACTGTTCCGGGGTCGACTGCTGGCTACCGCACCGGCCCACATACTATAGCTGGTGCATTCTGGACATACGAACCTCTCTGCCTAGATTTGACTGGTCTCTTAGGGTCCCATAGACCAGTGGCTCCCATCCGGATGGTGGAGACCGCTGTGCAACTGGGTGGCCCGCTGTCCTGGTCTCCCGGAGGACTTTACTGCAGCCTCACCATCATCGGTCCTTAACTTCTGCGTCAAAGACATAGACACTTGGACCCACCGGAAGATCCATTGGACTCCACCTGCGATCTGGTCCATAGAAACATTCTGCCATAAACCGCATGTGCTCCTAACCTCCAGCTACGTGTTTATACGTGTGTTGGCCATTTGTAGCAAGGAAGTACTAAAACGGTGCGACGGTCCCCAAAAGCTCACGTTCCATGCTGGACTGGTCATCTTTGTCTCTGTCGCGATCCATTTACTGCTCCATAGACCACCTGTGTCAGATTGATTACTATTCAGAAATGGGCAAGACAGATCCTAAGCAGCCCAAAATACTGTTCTAGAGTAAAAGACAGACCCACACCATGGAGGCGCCGTCTGGGGCAGAAGGCATGCAGGGTTCTATAGATTGGGCTGAGCTACAGGAGGAGGATTTGCGTGCTATAATGCTTGATGTTCGCTCCAGTCTTAAAACTATAGACTCTAAGATCGATGCACTTGCCTCTGGCTTAGATAGCATGAAGATAAAGGTGGAGGTCCATGAGACCAGGCATGACTCACTTGAAAATCGGCTCTCAGATACACATGACTCCCACTCTGAAATGAGATCTCAACTACTCAACATGGAAAAAGTCTTAGATGTGATAAAAGCCAAGAACGAGGATTTGGAGGTGCGTTCGCGACGCAATAACCTGCGAATCCTTGGTCTGCCGGAGCCCACCGCTATACCGAAGATGGAGCCCTATATTGACAGCCTACTTTGCGAACTCTTTGGCTCAGTGCTGTCCCCGGTTATGACGGTTGAGCACGCTCACAGGTCCCTTGGCTCCCGCCCGGCTCCGGGAAAGCCACCAAGACCAATTATTGCACGCCTATTGAACTATGGTGACAGATGTCATTCTTCGAGAAGCCAGAACACGCCGTCCTATTGTGCACCAAGGCAATAAGCTCTCATTCTTCACGGACTATACACCTACTGTACAGGCGGCTCGCCGAGAGCTTGTGACAACTAAAAGACTACTTGCCGAGGCATCCATCCCATATGCCATGCTCTACCCGGCGAAGTTAAAAATAACTCATGATGGACAATCCCAATTCTTTACAGATACCAAATCAGCTCTGAAATTCGCTAAGCATATCTGTTTGCGGCCATCGCCCCTGCGTTCGCCATTTCACTCCAATGCAGACCCCAATCTGAGTGATAACGATTGACCTTGCAGTCTCTGCTTTTATTCCCTACTCCCCGGTCCGGGGTCACTCCTAGACACTTGCACCTGCCAAACGTTATTTCAGTGGTGTTTTCTGATGACATTATGTTTATATCTAGTGTTTATATTTTATGTGCATGCTATTGATGCTGGCTGATGTCCATTCTCCAGATGGCGATTTTCCTCGCTAAGATGTGCCTAAGAGGGACTGGATTTAAATGTGTTAGGTCCGGCCACCCTGCCAACAGGCAGGTTTAAGTCACCAACCCAAACCCCACGGGAGATCTCCCATGTTTCGGTGTTCTAGATTTGGGGATAGTATGTCTAGAGGGTGGGTGGAGGGATTGATTACTCGACCCATTTGGGAGGGTGAAGTAGGAGGGGGTGGGAAATGGGGGGTACAAAACTTCACAGACACAAATATACATGTTGCAGGGTATCCGCATAGGCAGATCGACATAAAGTTACTTTTTAATGAATTGATGACAACATTCATTGAACTACACATACGGATAGTGACATTAAATACCTCTTTTACAGACCCTACAGTTGACCGTTCTTTACCCATTCTTACATGGCCCCCTTGGCGTATAAATACTCCACCATGACAGAGGCTAAGTTTCTTACCTGGACCATTAGGGGACTTAATGATTTTAAAAAGTCGAGACTGGTACACAACTATCTACGCAGACGCCACATTGACATTTGTTTCTTGCAAGAAACTTATTTAAGGTATGCCGCCGACACTAAACTGCGCAATAAATATTGGGGTGAAGTGTATTTGGCCCCTTATTCCAACTATGCAAGGGGTGTCGCGATATTATTACGTAGAGGCCTGGTATGGACTACAGACCAGATACATGTTGATCACGATCAGGGATTTGTGATACTGACCGGGAAGTTCTTCTCCACACACCTCATGCTGGTCCCAATATAGTGGACCCTGCCTTTTTTCTTAATCTATGGGCTAAGACCCTGGCAATTAATGGGGGCACTATTATCTATGGTGGCGACTTCAATGTAGTTTTAAACAATGAATGTGACAGACTGGGTGCCCCCCGCAATCCACATCATGGGGCAACGCAGCAGATTAACAGACTCTTATCAGATTCTGGACTGCTAGACATTTGGCGTAATACACACCCCAAAGCTCGAGAGGGCATGTGTGTGACTTCTTTTTGCAATGCCTGGTCTAGAATAGACTATTGGTTTGTCACTCATGACATAGCGTCCTGGACCACTGAGGTGGAGCACCTGCCACGCACTTTATCCGACCACAACCCAGTACTACTTGCATGAAGGGTACCACATACATCTCCACCAGCTTTTAGCTGGCGCCTACCCCCACACGCTCTTCTAGATGCAGCCTTTACAGAAGAGATCAGGTTATAAATTACCAACTTTTTTACATCCAACGTAGGTTCGGTGGAGTCACCCTCTGTACTCTGGGAGGCCTTTAAGGTGGTGCTGCGAGGTGCTTGCATCTCTAAGCAGTCTGGAGTACTTAAATCGATTCGCCAAACACTGACCAAACTTGAGGGCGAGATACATTCCCTGGAACAGCAATATTTGGCGACACCAAGCTGCTTGCTGAAATACGCAATAAAATATCTTCTTTTGAGCTGGAAGCCGAAAAAGAAACCAGGTTCCCAGGGAAACATGCTAAAGCACGACAATATGGGGAGTGCGATAGGCCTGGCAGGACCCTGGCTAATATGCTCAAACAGGATACACCCCCCACCTTTATTACCAAGTTAATAGGTAGTGACTCCACATTCATCACTGGGCAAGAAGCCACACACAAACACCTCACTGCATTTTATAATGACCTCTACACGGCCACACTACATGCGCCTAACCCTGACTTAACCGTGTACCTTGATTCCGTAGAATTACTTTGGCTGAGTTCTGATTATGGACTATACCTGGATGAACCTTTCACCGTTGAGGACATCACACAGGTGATTAGGAGCCTGGCCAGTGGCAAGGCCCCTGGACTAGATGGCCTCACTGTTTTGTTCTATAAGGCATACGCTGACGTGCTAGCGCCCTATCTATTGGATGTTTATCTGGAACCATTGGAGCAGGGCGAACGATGAGAGAGAGGCAGTCATTATAGCTTTATTAAAACCAGGGAAGGCAGAGACGAAATGCGATTCTTATAGGCCTCTCTCTTTAATAAATGTTGATGCTTACATTTTAGCTAAGTTAATAGCAAATAGATTGCAACCTCTCATGCCCTTGTTAGCTAGACCGGACCAATCGGGTTTTATCCCAGGTCACTCTACCGCCCATAACTTACGTACTTTTTTCACTGTGCTACACCAAATTGGACCAACCCTTCCGACTGTCGCTGCTTTTTTGGACGCCACTAAGGCATTCGACAGCTTGGAATGGCCCTTTTTATTTACTATCCTGCCAAGATTAGGCTTTAGCCCGAATTTCGTAAAATTGATAAAGCTCCTATACACTAAACCATCAGCACGAGTACGTGTAAATGGACTGATTTCTGATCCCTTCCCAATCACTCGAGGTACTCGACATCGCTGCTATTCGTGGTGGCAATTGAGCCGTTGGCCGCCAGACTCCGTCAACACCATTCATCCTACGGCCTGGTGTTTACGGATAGGAACCTATTAGTATCTATGTATGTGGATGACATCACGCTTTATGTTCGAAAACCTGAAGATAATTTAAACACAGTGTTACGTGAGGTGCTGCGCTTTGTTGGAATGTCTGGTATACACATAAACTGGTCCAAATCCTCTCTCTTACCACTTACTGATGCCCCATTGAACAGTGACCTGGAGTTTCCCTTGCTATGGGAAGATGATGCAGTGAAATATTTAGGGGTGTGGCTCAGTAGAGACATGTCCCAAATCTGGAGCCTCTATTATGGGAGGTTCATAAACTGGCTTGGAAATAAGGCTAAACGCTGGGTCGCCTTACCTTTAACAATAGCTGGCAGGATTGCCATTTTAAAAATGGTTGTCCTCCCTAAGCTACTCTATTTATTTGCCAATATTCCAATACCACTCACTCGTGCCTTCTTCAATACTCTACGCTCTTTAGCGATTGAGGTAGTCTGGGCCAGATGTCAGCCACGAGTGAATTGGGAACAACTGACCAGGCCACTTACAAAGGGTGGGCTCGGTGCACCTGATTTTGAGCTCTATGCCCTAAGTGCCCAGGCACAATATTTGCATTATTGGGTTTATCCCATACCATTCCCGCACCATGTAGCCACTGAACGGGACATAGCAGAACCCATCCCACTACATGCAGCTGTCTATCATCCCTATCGCAGAAACAACAAAGAAATTAATACGGTGGACACTTTACGTTGGGCATGGGAGGGTTTGCGGAGGAGAACAACTAACCCCCTATTATTATATGCACCGGCGGTGCCACTTGCATATTACCCACACTTCCCATGTTTACAAAATGCCGGAGCTATAGGTAGAGCATGCAAATTGGGCCTGACAATATTGGGTGACCTTTACCCACAGGATGTCTTTATAGAGTCTCTGTTAGGCCCAGATGGCGCACAGCTGCCATTGCTAGATAAGCTCCTCTACCACCAACTGAAAACCAACTGTAAGGCACTGCATCCCTCCTTCCCTGCGGCTCAACCCACTATGAAACCCTTGTAAAATCTGCTGTCGACGCCATCCTCCCGTAAACTGGTCTCCAGGCTTTACATTCTCACGCAAGCTGATACTCCTTGGTCTGCTCCGCAGGCCCTTTATCAGTGGAGGATGGAATAAGATGGTATACCTATGGACGACCAGTCGGCGTTCTGTTGCAAGCAAACCCAATACCTCTCCCCGAACTATAAATTGCACCTCATACACTCTAAATTCCTGCACCCCTATTATCGTACACCTTTACACTTGTTTAAACTTAAACTGCGACCTGACTCTCACTGTTGGAAATGTGGGCGAGAGGCCGCAGCACTTCTGCACATTGCTTGGGAGTGCCTCGCACTTTCTGACTTCTGGGAGGAGGTTTATGCAACTATACAGGCAGTTACCAGACAAGTATTGGACTACTCCCCTTTGACTGCACTTCTTGGGTTTGTGGAGGGCACTCTGCCAGCAGCCCGCCGACTTACCGCCAAGATGCTGTTATTAGCAAAGAGACGTATTGCAATATATTGGGGGGCCACGAGGCGTCCACGACTTACTCAATGGCTACGAGACATCACATACTGCCAGGAACAACTAACACAGTATTGGGACCTTATGCCAATGGCGTCCCGCCCTAAAGACATATGGGAGCCCTTTATTGTTTGGCTCCGGGAACTGGTCATACACCCTGAACCTGACGCACATACTTCACCAGCATCCACCACTCAGTCAACTGTTACGTCATAAGTCTGCTAATTTATGTTTGTTGTATAATCTGGGTCATGTCACTATGGTTTTGTCATATATTTTATCGTACTGTATACAAAATACCTTGCTGATATATATTATGCTGTTCTTTATGATTCTCAACATAATTGTAACTGATGTTGATTGCCTGCATTTGTCTGTGGAAACATCAAAATAAATAAAAAAATAAATAAAAAAATAGCAGGCTATGGTGCTTTGAACCACAGAAGACTGCATTTTCTGTAGTTATTAGTTGTTGGTTGGGCGGCGGTGACGTAACCATGTTTTATCCTCTCTGACTCTTTGTCTGTTTACGAATTCCTTTTTGAATGGATTACTGGAAAGAAGGTTTTGGCTGTGGCAATAATTCACAGTGACATTGTGATACTGGAAGCGTTTTTATTAGGGGAAACTAAGGAATCCGTATTTCTTTTATGAAGAGTTCTAAATTCTATTAAGAGACATCCAGGAGTGTTACTACTAAACCCTCTGACTAGGTCAACGGACCATTTATACTTTTTTGGGTTTGACTTTTCTATATTCTACTTTCGAGACTTTGTTCATACCATTTGGTCAAACTAAATTAAGGTGAGCAAGGGAAGAGGTCTGATTCCAGGGTGTGTTAGACACAAGATCCTCGGGTGTTTGTGTATGAATATGGCATACGTATGGTTTCAAACAATGTGTTATGTTTTATAGGATGTTCCATCACAAGGGATTGGTTGTTTTTTCGGATTCTGAATACCAGCGTGAGGTAGCCAGGAGGAGGTGAAAGGTATTTATGTTCCCTTAGCGAGACTTTATGAGAGTAGACATATATGTGTTTATTGTTGATATTTGTTGTTTTGTCTTATTGGTTCTCATCCCTGCTGTCCCCAACCTTTCCCTTCCCTCAGTTGATCACCCTGACACTCCGTAACTTTTCAGTTGGAGTTCTGAGATGTCAAGAGGTGGACCTCTTATTGCATCACCCGGATCCTGAGGAGTACAAAAACCTGACAATAACAGTAGAAGGTAAAGTGCTGGGGGTTAGCTAGCTTTTGGATTTGGCCTGGGTGCCCCAGGAGAGTTAGTCTCCATGGCATAGGGTAGAGTACCACTAGGCATGGAAGTGGTCGAAGTAGCGCCCCATGCAGCTTCCACTGCGGTGAGCGCCACTGTCCTACCCTGCCCGTGCTCTCTGCTACACCATCCATTCTAGGCAGCAAGCTCTCAGTGACCAGTGTGGTTATCAACATTGAGCACTGTCTGCTAGTTTTGTGGGGCCAACCAGACTCACAAAATAGCCTTCTATAGTAGTCCCACAGAAGGCTAAAGGCAGCACCAGGTCCAAGTAACTGACTCCTCGACACACAGTCCCCCGATTGCAACCCCTGAAAGCAGGAGGTTGGTCTTAGAAAAACATGGCACGTTACTTCAGGACACTAGGGAAAACCCAGAACGATCTCGCAATTAATAGCAATCTGCAGTCCAAACCCTACTACTGCAAGAAAAATCATGAGGACCAGGAGACCACCCCAGTGGGGGGGCGACAAAAGCACAAACAGCACCCCAGACCGGCACCACTGGCATGTAACAAAAAAGCCCCAACTCAATCACCGACCAAGAAGACATCAGAGATCATCACTTTTCTCTCATAATCAGCAATCGCCAAACCAACATTTTTACTACTTTTTTTTAACTCAAGGACCTGGCTGCCACAATTTACACAACAAACGCTGGTATACCACAATTACCCTCCACTCTCAAACCAACTGTGATTCAGCAAATCACGATACATTGTCTAGACACAGCAAAGATAGAGCTTTTGCAGTTTGCAACCTAAGGCAGGCGAACTGAACGAGCCCCAGGACGCTGAGACCAGGCCTCCTTAAAGGACGCTGAGATCCAAGCCTCTCTAAAGGGCACTGAAGCTGCAAAGGAAGGAACCCTAGGCTTAGCTCAACTGAGATCAAGCAACAGTCCTCAGGACCATGGGAGCACCTACAAAGATAAATAACCACCGCTGAATACCTCCCCACGAGGGGGTGAAGGGGGAGCCTTGACAAACAGTAATACGGAATAATCACTGGGCTTTGATGATCTACCTCTTATTACCATAGCGCTGGAAGACAAACCAGCAATAGCAATGGAGCCCACAGAAAGGAGGTGGTTAACTACAAGTAACAACTCAGGTAGGCAGTGTACTAATGCGTCACAGCCAATCAGCCCGACAAACAGGCAAAGACACCGCCACAAAAACGCAGCAAGGATCATTGCCGACTTGCCCTTTCATCAGATACCCAGCAGATGCCCAACACAAGGAATCATAGGCACATAGGCAGTCGGCAGACCAACAGAGGGCCAAACGGTATGAGACGCCCTTGCTGACCCCTGCAAAATGGGAAGAAATTGTGGTATCCTATGTGGGAGGAACACTAGAAATGTCACATGTCCCGTGCAGGCAATTGTCGTTTTCCCGATGTTAGAATAGGCACGTTGTAGACTGTCCTCTGCTTTGTGCATGTTACTACACAAACTTATTTTGCTTTGAGTGACACTGTACTTTTACATAGAACATGCTGTTTTTGCATTCTGTCCTTTCCTGGGATTTAGTCTGAACACCGCAGACACGGTCAACCAACAATGTACCTTGTTATTCTGTTCTGGTCAGGCCTTAGCACCTAGACAAAGCATGCAAATGCAGCTGTTGTTTGTGAACATGTAATTTGTCATAAGGTATGCACAGATAGGTAACACACACACTTGAAGAGAGATCTTTCCAGGGAAGAGAGCGTGACAGCACCTGAGAGGTAGAACTTCCATCTGTATATGCTAAGGTGCGGGGTCTGCTGCTAACACCCAGAGATCGTCTGTTATATTATCATTTTGCTTCTGTGGAATGGGAGGGAGTTTAGGCTACACTGTTGTATATAATGACAACACCTTTTATGATTTAATGGACTACTTGTTATGCTGACCTTATTTGTTTTAGGCATTTTTCTATTTGTTGTGGCATGTATACTAGAGCACGACGATTAAAATAAACATTTTAACCTTTCCTCGTGTTTATGTCAGAACTTATTGTGGACTAGTACGAGTGTGACAGCAAAAGGGTGTGTCCTGCAACTGTGATTCCCGAGAGGATCGGGAGTGTTGTGTTCTGGGGTGTCTAATCACTTGTCACTCTGTGAGTAAGTAGTAGGGCAAGTGAGACACGATAGCTAGTCGGTCTTGGGCTCATGGGTATTCGAGTGGTAGGATGACTCAGTCCCTGCCTACTAAGGGTCCATGATCCCAAGCATAGTTCTGTGACTGCAGAATTCCTGCAACAGAAACTCCCCCAATAGAAAAGAGTACATCATCTGAAAATGCCCAGAAACAAGGACATCTGGACCTCATCATTAAGACTCTTTCAATCTTCCATCAAAATGTTAAACTAGCAAAAAAAAAAGGGATACTCAAATAACCCTCCTAAAGACAATGGCGGTGTTTATATCTGGTAGTGACATGAAAATAGGGGATTTAAATTCCCTTGTAAATCGAGCTCAACTCGCATCAGAAACACATCAACCCACTTGTACTTGTTCACCAATACTGGACTAGCTAGAAACCTTACCAACCACTCATAGCAGTCTGTCTGAGGACCATAAGACCACACTAAGATGATAAAAATTGACCATTAAGAACACTGTTTGGGCCATAGTGGCTAATTGTAACTTAGGGAAGATACCACAAAATGACTCAGGAACAAGAGCCAGGAAAGATCACATAACGAACATGGACGGTTAGAGCATCAAAATCTCCATGCCACTGTGCACCCTGAGTCGAAGAAGACATTCGGCTCATGGTACCAAGCCAGCAGTGTTGCATTCCATTCTGAAAGGAACTACAACTTGAGTGGCCACTGGGAGGAATGAGGACGAGGCTCCAAAAGAAAACAAGGTGCCTGCCAGTCCTCAAAAACCCAACAAAACTTGAAGATAAAAGAATCGCAGAAAGGCGATAAATAAGAAGCTTAAACAAGCAGATTAATGCAATGTATACTCAATCTTCAAGAATGCAAGCTGCCATCCAAATGGAAGCTCAGAACCAGACGAAGACAACGACCTAGAGCCGACTCTGGATGGCGTCAAACACTGCAAATGGACCACAACCAAAAATACGAGACCTTAGTAGGCACCACAGACAGCCAAAATAAGCGACAGTCACTGGGTCCTCAACAGGCAACTGATTATCCACCCTATGACATACGTTTACAGGCTGAAAATACAGAATCCCTGCCAAGGCTGGTAACGCACAGGGAACCATTGGAGACACTTATAAAGACAACAAGAATAATAATATCATAATAATCCACATTTATAAAGCGCAAACAATCACCCGTAAGGGTCTCTAGGCGGTGGGGGTCGTCGGAAAGATTAAGCAAGCTATTGCCCAGAGTCACATGGTGCTGGGCTAATCTGCCACCGGCGATCGAACCGTGATCCCCAGATTCCGGAGTCAGTCACCCTGGCTGCGGCGCCAAGTCCTCTCAAAGAGCAAGAAGAGCTTGTGAAAGCACCCAAACAAGTGGCAGTCCAGTCACCTTCACCATGACCAAATAGGTAGGATACACCAAAGCCATCATCCACTCTTGTTGGAACTCCCACGCTCTCGGAACCAAAAACTGATCAGGAAGCCAAGGACTGGGAACTCCCTGAAGGGTCTAAGCCTGCATTGGAAGTGACCATTAACATGATTCGTATTACCTCTAATTCCACATCCATGGCAGTCTGAAGTGGGAAATTTCCCATCTGCCATTATTCACTTTCATCAAAACGACAGGCCAATTTAGGCCTAACCTGACACGGTCACAAGAACAACTAAAAACAGTCCCCTACAGTGAAACAAGCCTAAAAGGGTGAAAGTATGACAAGGTTCACGTACTGGGAGGCAACTTGCAAGGAAGGGACTTTTCACATCACTATTTATGTTATGTGTTATGTATATGCTTTATTTCGACAACTTGTGTCACAAAAGCTTTAAAAAACATTTATGAAGAAATAGAAGAAGTGCCAATTGACATAATACAGCGAAATAGTCAAAACAGTGTACTCGGGAAGTCCATAAGAGTGCAATACTGCACCACAATAGATACTACAGTTGTCGAGAGCTACACAATAAAAGCTATTAAAAAATGTGTTAATAAAAACATAAGTGGCTTGCATTAAAACAGTTAAGGGGTGAGAACATAACAATCCTTCCTGGTATGGGCCTCATAATAAGCACAATGTGAAACCCCCAATGCATGCCCAATAAAAAACTAGGTAAGCCCTCTTTCGGGTGACAGCAGGGACAATCTAATATAAAGTGCCAGTGCATAAGATGTGGTCTCAATGGAAGATTAAACAGCCTTCACGTGCAAGAACAATTTCATCGCAACCTCTGGGGTACAATGTGAGGCCACTTCTGGTAGGCTTTTTGCCTGATTAGCCAAGCATTGCTGAGGAACTTGTCCACACCACACACGAAAAGAGGTCTTGGGTCAGACCTAAAAATGCGCAAAGCAACCCGATGGTCCTGTGTGCCCTGTTGTCGGCAGATTGGTTTTAGCCATTTGGACCTTGGTGCATTATACGCCGGACAAACAAACATAACATGAGCAACACAGCAGCAGGGACAATACTCCAATGTCTGTTTGGTTGGGTGCCATTTTGCGATTAGTGCGCAGACAGGGAGTGTGCCGAACCGAAAATGAATGTACAGCGTCCTGTCCCTCGGAACCTGAATTATATCCAAATAGGGCTGAAGGCATCTAGTCTGCTTATGCAAACAGATTTCTTCCGTCAATCTGCCCACATTGAGTTTTCTGATTTCCTTGCTGTCCACCCGTTCCCAATACAGCCGTTTGAGCTCCTCTTTACTTGGTGGATCTTGCCTGTCCCAATGTCCTTGAAAGCCCAGAGCTATCAGTGTTTTCCTAATATTTGAAATCCATCTAATTCTGTAGTCAGAATATATATATATGACCTCAGTGAGTGCTTCGGCATATTTAGAGAGTTCGGGGATCCGCCTGATACGAGCCCAGAAGAGCAGTGGGCGCAACCTTGATGTGTCACCTATCGACCGCCTGGCCATGTCAAGCATTAAAGGTGTTAGTAGGATATTATGGGGCAGCATCACCAAGTCTCTTAGGAACTTATGTTCAGATCTACAGATGTCATCGACATTATCGAATTTCCATAGCTCAGCTCCGTAAAAAGCTGTGCTGACTGCTTTGGCATCATAAACTTTGAGGGCCGGTGCAACTGGCCTACTTTGTGAGGACACCAAGATAGTCAAAGGTACCGACTCTCTCTGTGGGGTGCCACACCCAGCACAAGATTGCTTCTAAACGATTTGTGGGGGTTGAATGTCATGAACTTGGTTTTTGAGGTGTTGATGACCAGTCCCCGGGAGTCATAGAAGAGCTGAAATCTATTAAGTAATCTTTGTAATCCTGCTGGGGTCTTAGACCCCAGCAGATTACCAGTGTTGGTGCATCTGCTGGATCTTCTTGCAGAAAACTAACCACCCCATTCTTATATAAGGAGAACAGGGTGGGTGCCATGACACAACCCTGGCGGACTCCCCTGTTGACAGGGATCTGCTCCATCAGCTGACCTTGTGTTCCCCATCTCACCTGAGCATAATTACCCTCATGGAGCCGGACCAGCAGGTTGAGGATAAAAGGGGGAATACCCATGTCACTAAGTGTATGGCACAGCTTGTTCCTGGGAACCAGGTCAAAGGCAGTTTTTAGATCAATGAATGCGAGGTAAAGACTGACCTTGCCAATTACCACTGTTTTCCAGTATATAAGGAGCAGCCTGAAAACCTGCTCGATCGTTCTAGTGCTGGCCCTAAAGCCAGCCTGATATTGAGAGAGGATAGCTTTGTCTTCTGCCTTTAGTTTGATCCTCTGTAACAGAACTCTACCAAAGACCTTCTGCAACGCATCTATCAAACTAATTGGTCTATAGTTTGAAGGGTCTTCTCTAGCGCCCTTTTTTTAGAACGGGACCACCTCGGCGCCCTTCCAGGACCCCGGTACTGGGCTGCCGCTGGCAATGGCATTAACAAGGAGAAGAATGTAACATGCCCAGTTTGTAGAGTCTGCGAGAAATAAGTCACCAGGCAGACCATCTGGTCTGGCTGCTTTGGCAGGGACTATTTTCCTTAGCGCAGCCTTAATCTCAGCCAGAACAAAGGACTCACTGTCATTATCAGCATTGGAAAGGTCATAAAAGTCACATGGCTCCTTGAGTGGCATGGCCTCTGGTGCAGAATAAAGCTTCCAGAAATGGTCATGCCATTCGTGGCCTGGGATACAATTAGGGAGTGAGCATACATCTTTCTTGTTGCCCCGGGTAACTAGGGTCCAAAATAAATTGGTATCCTTGGCTAAGGTTGCTCCCTTCCATTGCTGCCAGCGTGACTAGTCCCATGTTATCTTTGCTTGATGCAAAGCTGCTCAATATTTCTTCCTAGCAACTTTAATCAGAGGACAATTCTTATCTCTGATTACTGTGGCTAGGAGCTGTTGTTTGAGCCTGCAGTCTTTCGTGTACCACGAATGGGGCCCTTTGGACGACACACTGGGCTTACTGCTCTTGCTGGGTGCTAGGATATATGTACTCAGTTGTTCCACTGTGCGTGAATGCACAGTAAGTACGTCTGCCAGTCCCCGTGGGTCGGAGACTGCAGCCTGAAGCTCTGAAGTGCTCAGGGCCAGGACTTGCCGTATACCAGCGATTTTAGATTCTTGCAATGCGACCTTGCGCAATTTTAGGAATCTTTTGCAGTTGGAAGGAACAATATCTCTAGTGGTGGTTAAGATTGGGGTGCTCTCAAGGTGGAAAGGGACATCCCACAGAGACTTCATAGTAACGCAAAGGCGATTATGGTCGCTGTTGGTAGTGGCAATGTACTGCTCGATTTTCCCGGCCTTCCGGTGTTGCAGGGCAGTCCATATGACTTCAGTCTCTTTCCATCCGAGTCTAAGGACTGGAGTAGTGAATAGGGCCTAGCTATTAGACATTTGTGACACAATCCCGTGCTCCTACCCATAGCTCAGGGCCTACACACATAGCCTAGGGGATAGGTACGGTAGCCTTGAGGATAACTTGCCCTATAGTGAGGGTATTTCATAGAGCTGTGTTGAATTCAGGCCTGGTAGGCCTGAATCGGGAAAGCATGTTTATTGAATGTATAATAGACTGAAGTCAAGGGTGGAATGTACTGCTCGATTTTCCCGGCCTTCCGGTGTTGCAGGGCAGTCCATGTGACTTCAGTCTCTTTCCATTCAAGTCTAAGGGTTAGAGTAGTGTATAGAGCCTATTTATTAGGCACTTCTTCCCCATAGATCAGGGTTTGCACACATAGCCTAGGGGATAGATTCGGTAGCCTTGAGGATAACTTGCCCTATAGTGAGGGTATTTCATGGAGCTGAATTCAGGCCTGGTAGGCCTTAAACGGGAGAGATATTAGGCACTTCAACATGATCCTGTGTCCTTCCCCCTAGATCAGGGTTTGCATACATATCCTAGGGGATGGATTTGTTAGCCTTGAGAATAACTTGCCCTATAGTGAGGGTATTGCATAGAGCTGTGTTGAATTCAGGCCTGGTAGGCCTTAAACGGGAAAGCATGTTTATTGAATGTATAATAGACTGAAGTCAAGGGTGGAATGTACTGCTCGATTTTCCCGGCCTTCCGGTGTTGCAGGGCAGTCCATGTGACTTCAGTCTCTTTCCATTCAAGTCTAAGGGTTAGAGTAGTGTATAGAGCCTATTTATTAGGCACTTCAACATGACCCTGTGTTCTTCCCCATAGATCAGGGTTTGCATACATATCCTAGGGGATAGATTCGTTAGCATTAGGGGTAATATGTTCTGTAGTAAGGGTATCTAATGGAGCTGTGCTGCATTCAGGCCTGGTAGGCCTTAAATGGGAGAGACTCCATCTTTCCTCCTGCTCTAGCAGCTTGGGAAGTTTCTAGGTCATAGGCAGTGTTTTAGTTAGAAGGTGTTATTCGCTTGGAAGAGAACCGGTTCAGGCCGGCCCTTATCGAAGGATTGTATTCTCCTTCATGCTGAAGACACTACAACAGGCCGGCCGGCTGGGAACGTGTCCTTGGCACGGGGAGGTACAGGAATTTGGTGGGCGGCAGGTTTCGAGCTGGAAATTTCCATGAGAGAATGCACATCTATATTAGTGAAAGTCTGAGGCAGAGACTGGCACTTGCTTCTAGACCGTAGGCGGCATCTGGCCGTTAGCAGTAAAGCTACTACTTATTCCAGGGAAGACAGATGATGAACCTGAATCTAAAGAGAAGAGATTAACTAATGAGGAGGAGGTTCCAGTGACTCGGGGGAAACAGAGAAGGGAGTAAATCTGTGACTGCAAAGGTGTGACTTCCAGGCGAAGCCAAGGCGCAGACGGGAAGGGAACCTAGATGACCTTTGAATATATATAACCAGGTGATGTTAACCCTCTACTATTGAAGTATATAACTTAACCTTTCACTTTCCTTGCAGGTTGTCTATTACTATTAGAGTATACAACTTAACCTTTCGCTTTTCTTTGTAGGTTACACATTATATTGCTATGTTATGCGATTGTAAATGTATGAGTAATAAAGTGTCCCGATGGTAATGTCTCAGTATGTACTGCGTGTTCTTATATGAGAAGATAGCCCATTCTTCTAGTCAGTTGTCTTGATCTGAACAGACGTGAATCCTGGACAGGTAAGCGGTAACTGAATAAGGGAGAAGGGAGCTCTTCAAACTGGAGAACAGGTTGTGCTCAACTAACAGTCTCTGTGTGATCTGATATATAAATAGTGGTCCCGATTATAATGCCCCAACATGTGCTGCGTGTTCTCGTATGAGAGGATAGCCTATTCTTCTAGTCGGTTGTCTTGATCTGAACAGATGTGAATCCTGGACAGGTAAGTAGTAACTGAATAAGGGAGAAGGGAGCTCCTCAAACCGGAGAACAGGTTGTGCTCAACTAGCGGTCTTTGTGTGATCTGATATGTGGTAGTACTGATTCCCCTGTTGTATGTCGTGGTAATCATAGGATGGGCTCGTGTTAAGGCTGCTATTTGAGGTAGGAGTATCTGGGTTCGACAGGGACCGTGAGAACTTTGCAGGCTGCCGAATGGGTAGGAGATTCTGGGTCTAACAAAGGCCGCGAGACTTTGAGTGTCGCTGCCGAATGGGTAGGAGGTTCTGGGTCTAACAAAGGCCGCGAGACTTTGAGTGTCGCTGCCGAATGGGTAGGAGGTTCTGGGTCTAACAAAGGCCGCGAGACTTTGAGTGTCGCTGCCGAATGGGTAGGAGGTTCTGGGTCTAACAAAGGCCGCGAGACTTTGAGTGTCGCTGCCGAATGGGTAGGAGGTTCTGGGTCTAACAAAAGGCCGCGAGACTTTGAGTGTCGCTGCCGAATGGGTAGGAGATTCTGGGTCTAACAAAGGCCGCGAGACTTTGAGTGTCGCTGCCGAATGGGTAGAAGAGTCTGGGTCTAACACAGGCCGCGAGACTTTGAGTGTCGCTGCCGAATGGGTAGGAGGTTCTGGGTCTAACAAAGGCCGCGAGACCTTGCGTGTCGCTGCCGAATGGGTAGGAGATTCTGGGTCTAACAAGGGCCGCGAGACTGTGGGTGTCACTGCCGAATGGGTAGGAGATTTTGGGTCTGAGATTGCGAGGCTGTGAGGCCTCCATATATAATTATAATAGGAATTCCCTGTCCTTAGGTGGTACGCATATATGTGGTTATTTAGGTGTAAAAAGGCCCTAGGGAGGGGGTAACGTTCTGGTTTGGGTTAAAAAGGCTCTGTGGAGCAGGTTCTATCAGGAGGAAAAACCCAAGCAGAACAGGCGCCCACATTCATATCTACCAAATCTCCCCAGAGCCTTACATCTAGTAAAATATAATCAATACGTGACTAACAGCTAGTTCTATTATAGGATTCACCCTGGCTGTCCGATGGAGTTCTTCCGTTTACTGCCCTCAGACACAACTCTGTGGTGAGGGCATTAAGTTGGAGTGCTAACTGTGTCCATCTTTTGACGGGGGTAAGTTTAGTGGGGGGACAGCTCATTTGTTGTCATCATCCTCAACCCAGCAAATCCTCTGCATCCAGGGGCTCGGAGGTGCAGTTGAAATTTCCTGCCACCACGACTCTAGAATGGGGTGAACAGCTAGCTAAACTTTCTTCCAATGCTGTGATAATAGGTGAGGGTCTGCCCCCTTTAGTCCCCCTTATGTAGACGTTAAACAGATCAAACATGCTCCCCCCCCCCCCGGGCCCCCTGATACTAAGTCTCAGAATATCCAGACTAGAGCTTGGTTGTAAAGTAATGTGACAGCCCAGGGCAATGTTCACCTAGATGATCAAACCCCCTGACGGGTGCCCTCTCCCCACAGTTGTTGCTGGAGAGTAAAAACAAGCATAACCTGATTTATACAGGGGGCCTGACTCCAGGTCTCTTGGAAGATGCATATGTCAAAACCCTCAATTAGATAATTCCAGTGGGGGATTGACAGTTTGCTGCTTAGCCCAGCCACGCTCCACGATAATATCTTCAGCTGATGGTGTGAAGCTGAGCTAGGTACAATGTTTCTACTTAGAATGTATTGGCTGGGCAGAGCTAAGGCTTTGGGTGATACCTGAGAATTCAAGAGTGTAAAATAATCCACACCCCGGACCCTCTGGGTGTCAACAGAGGACCTGCTTTGCCCCATGTTCCCCGGAGATCTGTCTTCGATTAGGTCAGATTCAATGCGTGCGACCGGGATATTATGGGGACTAGCCTTAGTATTTGAAAGGATGGGATATGGTCCGGGGTGCAATTGGTGCTCAGTCTGTAGTCAGTCGATAGCCTCCAATGAAGTGCTTCCGGCTAAAAGAATGGGTGGTTGCATGGTGGATAGCCTACTTTGGTTAGCAGATGGAAATCGCCTAAACTGTATAGAGGAGGTTTCAGGGGAACAGGTACGGTATTCCAGGGCAAGGAGGTTTTCAGCCAAGTCGACCCTATTCATGGTAAGCTCTATGCAATCTAATGGTTGGGCTGGAAACGTGCATCTCGGAGCCCTGGTGATGTCATCTGTATCACTGAGCTGCACCCCCTAACATGGCGAATCCAATAGATAGCTTTGTTGGTCAGGGAGTCTTCATTCTCAAAGCCATCTTTGAGCCAAGCTTGGGGACATTAACCATGAAGATTTTCAGGACATGGGACGAATGGGATGTGTCTAAGTGGTTCAGATGGTGTTGGGCCTTCTGGAGGGGGTGCTGTGCCAGGGTTGGAGTGGTGGGGCCAGTGCATTTGCAGAATCCTGGGTGGCTACGGTGCTATAAAGATCAATATGGGCGTTAATTTTGGAATTATTTGGAGGCTTGGCAATGGAGTGAGCTGAGGTGTGCTTATAAGTTGATGCAACAGAGGGGTGCAAGATGGAGCCATGGCCTATGGAACCCCTATCATGAGTGGCTGCCTCATGCGCCATGTGAGGCTGTGGGTGCTGACAAGGTGGATCCTTTTGTAATATCAGTTTGAACAGGATGGTGAGTCCTTCGATCATGGTTCTCATAGTTCCTATCTCAGACCTAAGCATATTATTAAGCTGGAGTGTGGCCTGGGGTTCTGGGTGGGGCTCTGCATTGAGCCCTACGGTAGGTAGCTGGGGCATAACTTCCCTGTAGTCATCAGGCAAGTCCGACAGTGGTAAGAACCTGTTTGCACAGGGGATAGCAGGTCCAGGCTGGTGGTTGTTAATGTAAGTAGGGGAGGTGCGAGAATGACAAGCCCTCGTGGAGTCTAATGGTGTCTCTAATGGTGTCTCCATGTTAGATGTAGGGGCCCCCTTTAGGAGGGTTTTTTGGAACATTGCTGGAATGGTGGTTGAGCGGAGTGGGCTGGTGGATTTAGAGGGGGATTGGGCAGGAGTGTGGTGCGTATTTGGTTCAGCCTCGAAGATACATTCGCACTCACTAATAAGGGTGTCTATTCGATCCAGGACGCAGTTACTTCCTGCGTGTTTGAGTGATTTCCTTGCCTTTTTCCCTTTATCAGCCCGTCCATTGCCACCACCACCTCCTCCAAATCCCTCCATTGTTTTCCTCTTACCCATATTTTTAACTCGTACAGAGTTAACTAAAAATGGCAGGAAGCAACCAAATAGCTAGTGCTCGGATCGCTGGCAAAAGTCAAGAGCAAACTCCAGCTGCAGTGGTGGAGCGTTAGTTCATAAACCCCAAAAAAGAATTCCAGTCAATAGGGTTTTCAACTTATCTCTATCCGGGGCCTGCTCATCCGAAAACAAGAAAGTAAGCACAGCACCTCAAGGAGCAGGTGTCAGTCCGCAACACAATGCCTCTTCCTGGAAAGGACGGGCAAGGACGGGCCTGCCCTTGGCCCGGGCTTTGCCCAGGCGCAGCTCACGCGCAACCCGTGTCGCAGGTGTGAAGATGCGCTTAAACGCGCTGACCTGCTGCCCTTAGCCCCTCCATCTGGGGCAGTGGATTCTAGGACAGGGAGTCCCTCTCAGGCTGTTTGCAGCGAGTCAGTGGCTGGCAAGAGTCCTGTGGCATCCCGTGTCACAGGAGTGAAGACTCGCTTAAAAGCACTGACCTGCTGCCCTTAGTCCCTCCTTCTGGGGCAGAGGATCCTGGAACAGGGAGTCCCCCTCAGGCTGTTTGCGGTGAGGCATTGGCTGGCAAGAGTCCCGTGGCGTCCCGCGAGTGAAGACATGCTTAAAAGCACTGACCTGCTGCCCTTAGCCCCTCCTTCTGGGGCAGTGGATCCTGGGAGAGGGAGTCCCTCTCAGGCTGTTTGCGGCGAGGCAGTGGCTGGCAAGAGTCCCGTGGTGTCCCCTCTTTATTATCAGAGGTTGCCGGCAATTTGGTGACATGAATGTATCCAGAGTACCAGCCAATGGGGCACTTCGATGTTTTGAACCTAAGTAGCATTCGGTGTCTCCTCCAGAAAATGTCAGAAACAAAAGGCATCTTAGGAACGAGCAACATAGTCTCGGTGGAGTTCATTGAATCTAGACCGGGTCAGCTCAATGAAATGACCAGGGTTACCTGGCTGACTGTTGAAGCAGCCAAACGGTGTTGGATACAGGCCTTGTCTTAAAAGGATGGGGATTCATGTGAACCTTTTTAAATAACCTGCTTACCCACACCCCTCTGCAAAGCAAGCAAACGAGCATTAAGACACCAGCGAGTCAAAGCAAGTGCACTGAGATTTGAAGAGTGCTCACAGTACGTTGCCAGAAAAAAACCACAAGGGCTAAACCCAGTTCTAGTTCAGGACAACAAAGAACCATACGGTAAGTCCAACAACTGGAGCTGGGTATCAGGGGCAATGAAAAGGCTCAGGCCACAGCAATGAATCGCAATTTTGGACAAAACTACTTCTGGTCAGTCAGACTGTCTGCGGATATACTCATGGAAAATCAATGGCCTGCTGAGAAAGCCAGACGACCAAGAGATGCAGGCTTACCTTAGGTCTTTCCAAGTGATCCTGCTGCAGGAAACCTGGGTAGAGAAATCATCACTAAATTAATCCCAGGCTACATTAACTTCTCAGTGCCAGCAATAAAGGAGTTGCTCCTTAGCCGCCACAATGGAGGCCTAGCAATATATGTATCAGCCTCACTCCAAAGAGATTGTAAGACAAAAATGACGACATGTCCAGGCCTGCAAATAGTTTGTGCCTCTTTCATCTGGTAAGCATCCCCAATCCCTTTGGCAATAGTGAATGTATACATGCCAATGACAGAAAAGGCGAAATGCAAACTAATGGATCACTTGAAAGCAGAGATCATGGAACTTCCAGAAGGGCTCAATGAAGCTAGTTCTCTCAGGGGACTTTAACTCAAACATGCTGCGTGCATTGCCAATAAATGAGATCCCGTCAGCCCAAATGTAACAGGGCAATCCCAGTTCATAGTATGCCTCCATCTTCTTGATTAGACGAAAAGGCCATTGAACTTGCCAGCGAACTAAAGCCTTTCAACTTAAGGGTAATTAATGGCCACTTTCCTAGGGATAGTCCACAAGTAGCTTCCTTCCACATCCACTCAAGCAGTTCCCTAATCGACTTCACAACACTATCAAACTATCTGATTCAGCTGGTGGAAAGCTTAAGGATAGCAGCAAGAGGCGCAAGTGATCACCTACTACAGGATCTGACTCTTGCTGTCAACCTAGCCCACCACGCACTAGCAGCAGAAACACACAGATCATTTTAAACAGTAAACAAGAAAAGAATAAAATGGTCAACTGGTTTGACTCACAATCTTCCGGAGCATGCAAAATAACATTTCAGAAGTGCACAGTTAAAGGGAAGGCTGATCTAACAAATTGGTCTCAGTTCACCAGGAGGCTTGCACAGCAACAATCTATGCCAGTAACAGGTCCTGGCCCACAGTCCATCAACACAAAGATTCTGTCTCCTGCAAACCAAAAAGCTTAAAACGCAAGGTAAATCAAGTGCTAAGGGCATACCAAAAGACTCAAGGCGACATGTCCCTTAAAGCTGTAGTGGCAAAAGCGAAAGCGGTCAACAGGAAACATAGCTGGGAGCTAAGAATAGAGGCCAATGACAAATCCTGGGCCATGCTACTACTCGACCTCAAAACTAAGAGACATGAGAGATTCCGTAAGACCACGAATAAACTAAACAGCCTACCTAAAGCTATAGCAACCTCAAATATATCGGAAGAGCGCTGGTCAGAGTGTCTGTCAAATCACTTTAACTGCTCTTTAGTAACAAATAACATTGAAAGCAGATCAAGCCATGTACCGCTTTGCTCTAACAGCACTAAAGGTCCCTTACAAGGGCCTCTCAAGGATATAAGTGGGGCCCAACTCAAGCCTAGCACAGCAGTAAGCGATGCAGCAATCTCAGGCCCCCGAAAGCTGCATGTGGAGATCATCAAAAATCAGATTGCAAACGGCCGCCATGAAGGGGTGCCAGGACCCAACAGCATCCCTAAGGTGATCTTTAAAGATAATTCAGAGTTTTGGCCAGAAAGCATGTAGCCGGTTTTTAATACCATCATAACAGTTAATGTTATACCAGACTCTTGGAAGAGCTCGATCATCTGCATCTATAAAGGAGGTGACAGCTCGGATCCCGCAAACTTTTGGCTAATAGCACTCCTTGAGGTAAGGTCAATGTAATTTCCAGGGTGTCTACTGGAGAAAATAACACCCTTGTCCGCAGAGCAGCATATGATCCACCCCAACAAAACATTCTTTTCAAAATTGATGGGTACAACAACAATATATTAGCTCTTTCCCTGCTAATAGATCAGTGGAAGAACAACCGCCAACCTGTCGATCTTTGCATTATTTGACCG
The DNA here is from genome assembly GCF_964204655.1 of Triturus cristatus. Classification (NCBI taxonomy): domain Eukaryota; kingdom Metazoa; phylum Chordata; class Amphibia; order Caudata; family Salamandridae; genus Triturus; species Triturus cristatus. Next base: position 276,154,488 of record NC_140580.1, on the reverse strand, counting down.
GGTTAATTGGAGGAAATTCTGGTAGAAGCTAGTCAGCTGGAACCTTCCCCAGTCGCTGTTAAAAGCCCCCCTTCTTCTTCATATGGACACATGGGTTCAGGTTAAGTTGGGGAGCGATACCCACTTGCCTATAAAACTTAAAATAAACCAGGGCCAAAGGTCGGAGTGTGTGCTTCTCTTCTTTTCAACTTATTTCTGTTAGATTTACCACCAATCTTAGACAAGATCAATGCATATGCCCCAAATGTAGGAAGTCTGCATGTGCTTAGCCTGTTGTATGCTGATGACCTAGTTTAGGTCAGCTGCACAAAGATTGTCCTCCAAAGGCTCCTGAATGCCCTGTCAGCCTATTCAATGAAGAACCTAATGGAAATAAATATGGAAAAAAACATGGTAATAGGGAAGGACACCAGCAGCTTCATGACATGGCTACTGGAAACTGCAAAACTCGACTAAACCACTGAATATATATAACTCAGATTGCTGTTTGATAGCCTGGGGTCCTTAAAGAAGCATAAAGAATCCATGCTTCTGAAAGCCAACTCCCTACAGATGGCTTTCTATCAACTCAGAGCAAAGATCGTCAGCCCAAAGCTTACGCCATTCCTGCAAATAATTCAGGCAAAACTGGTTCCGACCCTAGCATATGGTAGTGATGCGTTAGGGAGAAGAGATGCTTTTCTGCTGGATAAGATCGTAGTTAAAACCTGTAGGTCCTTATTACATCTGACTCTGCATACAACAGCTTCTCAGTTGGGGCTGGCATTCAGTCTAACAAAATAAACTTTGGCCAGGCAAGAGGCATTAATCAAATGCTGCTTTAAGCTAAAAAATGCCAGTGCAAACACTCTGAACTAGCACCATGGCAGGAAATTGAGGAAAGAGCCACTCTCCGGCAAGAGTCTACCTGGCTTCGTCATTGACAACTCTTGGTCTATGCTCGCAATGGGACACACAGATTAGCTCGCTCCTGTTCAAAATCATGGTGAACTAACTAATCCAATAAACTTTAATGCTGATTGATAAAGCAGCGTTTTGCAAGTGATGGCACGCTTTGATGGCAATAGCCAGCTACACTTCATTGAAATCCCACTTCAGGTTTAACACTTACATCAAAGGGAAGTTTAAAAAATATTGCCTGAGGTGTCTTCCGTCACTCCCACATTAGCTGCCATAGCAACGTGCTGACGGAAGGGAGCTATGCCAGTTTGTGTCAAGAATCTGAAACAGTGCAACACTGTCGGCCTATGCAAGTCCACACTGGAGGATCATAAATACATACTAAGTGCAATGTTCTACAGCAGGGGACTACGTACTGCAAACGGGCAGTCTTAGTCTGCTTTAAATCAACAGATACTCAGAAGAACTCCAGGCTGGTAAAATACTTAATGAGAGTTGAGTGAAAACTTGAAAAGGTAACCCTTCAAACTCGCTGCCAGTACATCCAATCAGCTGGTTAAAGTGTGCCAGGGAAATAGTGTGCAATAACAAAAAGGTCATCTTAATATACCTTGAACAGGCAGGTTCTGAGCTGAGCACAGATACTTTACTGCAGTTTGCACAGTCAAGATACAACATTGACTTTTGACTACTTGCTGCAAGGTGTTGGCCAATGGTGCTGTGCCAGGAAATTTTGGAAAGTCACATCTATCGCTGAACACTGCCACTTCTACATTAGGTTGATGCCCTTCCACTGATGATGGAGGTTGATAACTATTCCCTGATTTTAACAGATCACTTTGGCCGAGTTTTGCCACTTTAATTAATCTGCCAATTCAATAAAACTGCACAGACACGATAGCTGCCGGCACTGACACCTCAGCACACTTGCATAGCCAAGCCCACATCTTATCATTTAAAGAGAGTACCTTGCACTTCAAATACACTTTAATGGTTTTTTATTCAAATGAATGAGAAATTGTTATGCATACGACTATGATTGCTCCACATATCTTTTACTCTCAATTACGCACAGGATTAAGGTTGCACAATTTTAGCATTATTTATTTGCCTTTACTGATGGGAGGTATAATGGTTTTAATTAACTATGCACCTAATAAAATACGCCACTTGAAACTAGCTACTTGAACCTACTAAACCTAACTATATTGTCACTTTAACCTTTGTTTAAAGATGACTTGTGGCATATCTATTTACCTTAAAACAAATGTAGATTTCAACCTGCACTCCAGTTAGACGATTCTGAGTAAGTAATGTAGCAATGTAATCAGAGGTGACACCTTTGCGCACCCTCACACTGGAAAGAAGATCTGTTTGAAACACTCATCGGACTGCAATACTGAAGGTGTAATATACACCATACGATGTCCATGCGGGTTGCTTTACGTGGGTAGAACTTCTCGCAAAATCAAAACAAGAATCATTGACCATAAAAGCATGATACGCACAAACAACAGAAATTCATGTTTAGCTGCACATTGGACTGACTTTCATCACACAATTCCACAACTCAGATTCACTGTTTTAGAAACAATTCCAATTCAGACAGGGTTAGATTCCCATTCACAATTAGCCCGCAGGGAAACATTTTGGATTCAGTACCTGGGTACCATAATACCAAAAGGTCTTAATAATCATTATGAGATGTTATGTTTTTTATAAGTATCTATTTATGACCATCATTACAAAGTGTCAATTGTTGCCTGTCTATTACAGATATGTGCATTTGGATCCGCATTCACTGTCAAATCATCACAGCACTAGCTCCTAGTATGTTCTTATCGTCAATAGTCGTTGACTGCACTTGTTTCCCATTGCAAGTATCTTGTTCGTAGTTTTTTTGGGTTCACACTTATTATACATAATGCTACATTTTCACACGGTGTTGTAAATTGAAACTACGATGTGATTAAGCATTTACTAAAGACATGAATTCTCCCGCCTTACACATGTCTCTTTCGTTATGTTGACTGAAGTTTGGACTCCATTTTGTATTGTCATGTCTCCACGTGCTCAACACGAGGAGAGTCCTATCTTTGTGTTAGTTGCTCTTGTAATCTGCCTAGTAACAGTCTATAAATAGTTCCTTTGTCCGTCTGGCGCATGCCCAGACTTGACCACATCTGTTATCAGTTAGTCCTTGCTTGACCATGTTTTCGCGGGCTCAAGGAGTATGTCAGCTCCGCCCACATATTGATCTTGTATTGAAAATGTCCATAAAAGGTAACATTCTTCGCCTCATGTTGTATCCTCCCACTTATGAGCCCCTCTGTTGTGTATAAAAGGGGACCGTGTACGAAAGTTCTTTGTGCTACTCTATGCAATACTGAAGGGTATTGTATGGATTGTAGGACCACCCTTAAGGGTTAATAAACTCTGTCTTTGTACTTTGCAGTTTCCGTGCCAACTTCCTTATAGATTCCATTACAGGAGAGCGAACCCTTGTGTCCTGCGGGCCTAGCTGGGGCCTGTAATCATCAATTGGCACCCGTCACGTGGGGCTCATCGGCGACTCGGATGCTCGAAGGATTGGTCGCGACGAAGGTGAGGAATTTGGCCGGGGATGTGATCACTGCCAGAGGCATTTTAGTCCTGGCATCCCGAGGTTTTTCTTCCTTCCCTTCCGACCTGACCATCTGGGTGGCGCCGGTCCTCGACTGAGACCTCTTCTGTCGGTCCTGCCGTGACAGCCGTTTGGGCGAATTTTGGAGCTTGGCAGTTGGAATCTGGACTCTTGATTGGTAAGAACCGTTGTACGGTACTTGCTCCGAGTTTTTGAAGCCTGGGTTGGCTATTTGAGTTTGATTTGTGATGACCGGTCATATCTTGTATTGATTATTGTGAGAATATATGCGTTGCAACACATATAGGCAGGTAATGTGGAGATATTTCTCCGGAACTGTGTAACTTTGAACGGCACAACGTTTAAGTGCCATTTTTTTGATAATACTGCATATTCTGCATTATTTTTGAGCATGCCTGCTTTTAGCGCACTCCGTAAGTGGTGCTGCTGCTTTGGAAACCGGTTAAACCTCGAGGAATCTGCTCCAGCTCCCCCAGAGGGGACTCCTAATAGGGATATGTATGTGAAGCATGGTCTTTCCTCCATAATGTACAGCACAGTATGGAGGAAATATACCAGAAAGGATCCTGAGTTACGGTGGCCGTTGTATGGGTCGTTTGATATGCGTAAGATTGAGTATGTGGAACAGTGTATGTGTAAACGGCGTGCTCGTCAAGACATGTTTGAATGTGTGCGATTATGGGTGAAGGAAGTGCGTGAGCGTGAGAAACGTGAGAAAGCGCTGTTTGATAAAGAGCAACGAAAGAATGATCATGTGAGAGCGCAGGAAGCAAAGCGTCGGGAGGAAAGAGAACAGACGGAGAGGCAAGAGAAAGAACGCAGGTTACAAGTCTCGGGTCAATATGCTGTTCGTCAGCCACTCTATCCTGTCCTTAATAATCATGACGATGATTTTTATTTATTAGATCGTTCTCCGCCTCCTTATGTCGGCGCGTCTGCCCCGAGGCCACAAGATTCTGGATCGGGTTCGGGTAAGGTAGACACGCGGTCCATGTTATCGGCTGAGCGAATGGGTGAGCTTCGGCAGGTTTCCTATCGTGCATGTAAGGGCAAGTTATCCCTTGCTGAGTTGTTGGATTCTTGGGAGTCGTGGCAGGATAGAGAAAGGTTGTATTTCTTGGGACACTTTTCTGATGAAGTGATTGGTGCCTTTCGGAAATATTCCAGTGTCTTTGAACCTGACGATGTGGTATTGGATGCTAAAGCATTGCGTAATGGTGTTTTCTCTCCCTCTAAGGCGCCGGAGGCGGTTCGGCGACTGTTTGCGTTGCGGGATGCGGCGAAAGACCTTAAAGAGAAAGCACGCCAACAACTCGAGGAGGAGAAGCGGTCGGATTCGCGTACCGGAGACGGCCATTCATCCACCTCTCAATCAGATAAGAGCGATCTAGTGCATGCTAAACCAATGCGAGAGGCGGCGCCTTTGTATGTTCCTCCTAAAGGAATGGGGACTAGCTCGGATATTACCTCCGCCGATGCTAAGGGATATTTTGTGTATAATTGAGTTTATACTCCCTGGCACAGGGCTGACGTCATGGCATTAAAGAATGCGTTGCCTGATCCCCGCAAGAATCCAGCGGCCTTTTACGAAGAAGTCGAGGGGGCCTTGAATTCTTGTATTATGACCTTAGCAGATATAGATTTGTTCTTTGGGCTTATTCTACCACCAGATATGTGGCGATCTGTGCGGAAGGTGGATGATGCTGCCGCTTTTAAGGCTCGATGGTCTGAGCTTGAGGATAGGGAGAGAAAGCCCGCGCAGAAACCACCTCAGATTATCTTAGATCTCCCTGCTGCTATTCTGACTAAGTTGAAGACAATCATTCCCCCTAAAAAGATTGACTGGAATATGCTAGCCTCGTGCAAGCAGAAAGTCGATGAATCAGTTGCAGATTTCTTTACGCGCTTTGAGGAGACGTTTCATGATTTTAGTGGTCAGTCTCTTACGGATGACACGGGTCGACACCTTTTTGCTGATAAATATGTGGCGAATTTATTACCGGCGATTGCAGCCCGCCTAAAAGTGAGTGAAAGTTCTTGGTCCACTGCGACCCCGACAGCCCTCCTGACTATAGCTCAGTACTATGAGCGCCAGGAGCAAGAAGCGAAGGGGCAGGAGGAGAAGAAATCGAAGGATTTAAAAACAAAGGTGATGTTAGCACAAGTATATGGTCCGCCCCGACGGGGTGTAAATAGAGGTAGGGGAGGATTTTATGGTCCTCCCTCGGGCCGATCTGATCTGAATAGGAATCAATGTGCGTATTGTAAGCAATCGGGACACTGGGCCAGAGATTGCCCAGCGTTGCATGCTTCGCGTCAGGGACACAATCAGGGTGGCCCGAGAGGTAGAGGGGGTTTCTCGAATTTTAGAGGGAATTCTAATGATCACGCTCGTTTTGACCCTGCCGGGCAGCAACGAGATAGGTCTAATGTTTTCGATCGACAAAACCAGTATCAAGTGTCGGGGATTGACCGTTCTGGGTACCATGATCCTCAGCATGCATAGGAATGCGTTGGATGGGGGTTAGAATCAGTTGAGGTGCCGGTTGATCAGAAGGGTCCTTACGTATCAGCTGAGGTTTTGGGTTCTACTGATCAGTTCCTAGTGGATACAGGAGCGACTCGTAGTGCGCTGTCTAAACAATTGGTTCCGAGGGCTCCCCCATCTGGCTTAATGGTTACATCGGTAGGGTTTGATGGTACACTCTCCCGAAGCCCTCTTTCGCGGCCCCTCACATTTCAGGTTGATTCCTTTTCTGCGCCCTGTCCGTTTTTGCTTGCCCCGAACACGCCGGACAATATTATGGGCCTTGATATGCTGAAGCACTTCAGAGCTACGATCCGCTGTTCCCCTGCTGGAGTGCGGGTGATATTGAATGACAATTACCCCCTGTCTGGACGGATGTGTGTGGTTACAGAAGATGCTGTGTTAGCTACCCTCCCTTGTGCTCTGTGGGCCACCTCGGATACTGATGTGGGACAGATGGTGATTCCGCCTGTTCACATTAGTGTCCAGGAGGGGGCGGTGTTACCACGCCTTCCACAGTATCGTATTTCGCAGGAGGGGGAAGAGGCTCTTATACAGATTGTGCAGGATTTGATTAAGATGGGAGTAGTGGAAGAAGTTCCCTATAACGTTTGTAATAGCCCGGTTCTACCCATTTTGAAAAAGGATACGGATGCCAAAGTCTATCGGTTTATCATTGATTTGAGAGAAGTGAGCAAGATCGTGATACCCCAGTACCCAGTGGTCTCTGATATCACGACGTTGCTTACTTTGGTCCCGCCTACGGCGACCACGTTTTCAGTTATTGATTTGAAAAATGCCTTCTTTTCAATTCCCATTCATCCCGATAGTCGATACCTTTTTGGTTTCACTCTAAATAATAGGTCTTACCGATTTTGTAGAATACCTCAGGGCTACACAGAAAGCCCTAGCATTTACAGTCAAGCTTTGAAAAGACAATTGGACTCCTTTGTTCTGCCTGAGGGTGTCGCCCTCATTCAATATGTCGATGACATCTTGTTGGCGGCCGACACTTCGGAGTTGTGCGAAAGGAGTACGTTGTCCTTGCTTTCCTTTTTGGCATCCCACAATCACAAAGTCTCTCGGAAAAAGTTGCAATTCTGTAGACCAAAGGTGACTTATCTGGGTCACCTTTGGTCTAAGGAGGGGCGTGCACTCACACCAGATCGTGTCCAAGTGATTCTGGACACGCCGACGCCGTCCACGCAGAAGGACGTGCGTGCATTTTTGGGTCTCGTGTCGTTTTGTAGGCAATGGATACTAGGGTTTTCACACATAGCTAAGCCATTGTTAGCCCTTTTGACAAAAGACACACCTATCCCGCTTCCTTGGACGAATGAGTGTGACACTGCCTTTCAGAAACTGCGACAGGCTCTCTGTTCAGCACCAGTGTTAGGGACTCCTGATTATACCAAACCTTTTTCGCTGTATGTGCATGAGAATGATGGATGTGCATTATCAGTTTTAGTGCAGATGCACGGCGACAAGCAGCGCCCTTGTGCATATTTTTCGGCTGTACTTGATCCTGTTGCCCGAGCATTGCCTGGTTGTTTTCGCTCGGTTGCGGCAACAGCTGTGTCAATACGCCAAAGCGAGGGAATTGTGTTATCTCATAAGCTGTTGGTATTAGTCCCCCACGCTGTTGACGCCTTGCTTAATCAGACAAAGACTCAGCATTTGACCAGTGCCCGTTTAACGGGATATGAGCTGACGCTTTTGGCTCCTCATATTACGTTAAAGAGGTGCGTGACGTTAAATCCTGCCACATTGTTGCCATACCCCGAGACTCGGTCTGAGGCACGGAAAGCACATGATTGTATCCTTGTGACCGAGGAACAAACAAAGGGTCGTATTGATCTCCAGGATACGCCCTTTTCAGATGTAGATGGAGAACTGTGGGTGGATGGGTCATGCCTGAAGCTACCAGATGGTACGACTTCAGCAGCGTATGCGATTACCACATTGCAAACAATAGTGGAGACAGCACGCATACCACAGAAATCAGCTCAGGCAGCGGAACTGATAGCATTAACACGAGCATGTGAGCTCAGTACAGGATTGTGTGTGAATGTTTATACAGATAGCCGCTATGCCTTTGGAGTAGCGCACGATTTCGGCCTGCTCTGGAAGGAAAGAGGGTTCTTAACGTCACATGGAGTACAAATAATGCATGGGGAGTTAGTTCATAATCTTTTAACTGCATTGACATATCCGAAGAAAATTGCCATCGTTAAATGTAGCGCCCATAGGAAAGTAGTCGATAAAGTTGGAGAAGGGAATGCGTTAGCAGACCGGGTGGCACGGGAGACTGCGATGCAGCCCGGTGCTACTGCCATGTATGTAGTGAAGTCGCAAGTAGAAAGATGGCATGATGCGAAGGAAGAAGTGCGTGAAATACAGAGGTCCGCTTCTGACAAAGAACGGGAGCAATGGTCCAGTGAGGGAGAATTGGATGATGAGGGCTGCTGGAGAAATAAGCAGATGGATAGATGGAAATTACCCACGGCTTTTGTACAACCTATGGTTCAGATGGCACATGGGCTAGCACATGTTGGAGCTTCCGCAATTGTAAAATTGCTTACCCAAGTCTGGGAGCATCCAGAGATTGCTAGCACCGCAAAGAGGGTGGTGCAGACCTGTATGATCTGCCTGAGGTACAACCCAGGAAAGGGTACTCGAACCCCAGCAGGAGGGTTTGTAACACCTACTGCACCCTTTGAGGTTTTGCAGATGGATTACATCCAGCTTGAGCGTTGTAACAATTTGAAGTATGTTCTAGTAGTGGTGTGTGCCTTTAGCAAATGGGTTGAGGCATACCCTACGAAGGACAATACTGCAATGACTACCGCCAAGATGCTGTTGAAGGAGTTCTTCCCTCGATATGGCGTTTGTAGACTTCTGTGGAGTGATAACGGACCCCACTTTATAGCGGATGTTATAAAGTATGTTTTGAAGGGTCTAGGCATCACCCAGAAGTTCCACGCAGTATTCCACCCTCAATCTGCAGGACTAGTCGAGAAGTATAATGGTACACTGAAGCTCAAGATCGCTAAAATTCAAGCTTCGACGTCTTTGACTTGGCCAGATGCTTTACCGCTGGCGTTGTTGTCAATTAGATCGGTGCCACACTCTCGAATCGGTCCTACACCTTACGAGATTGTCTTTGGACGTCCAATGAATATTTGGGGTCCACCAAAACCTAAGACTGTGCATGATGTACCTTGTGTAATGATGAATGATTATCTGGCACAGTTAACGGATAACTTGGTTTCTATTCATCAACAGGTCCGGGAGGCGCTACCTGATCGGTCCACCGGCGAAGGACATAGTCTCCGGCCTGGAGACTATGTCATGGTGAAAATCTTTGACAGGACGAACAGCCTGGAGCCGAGATGGGTTGGTCCTGAGCAAGTCTTACTGGCAACGAGGACGGCTGTGCGAGTTTCCAACAGAAAGAATTGGATCCATTCCCTGCACTGCCGCAAAGTACCGCCCGGATTGGTGGAGCCTGCTGTATTGACCGATCAACGAGAGATTCTGACCACAGAGAAAGGCCGTGCTGTGGAATCGAACGACGCTGAGGAGGTCTTTCCGGACCACGCGGCTCCTGGAGGAAAGCGATATCATCTGAGGCCAAGAAAGTGAATCCTTCAGTATCGCGACATGTTGTCAGAACGGCCCTTGGGTTAGTGAAACGGAGAGCCAATGAGGCAAGGGGGGGGGGATCAGCCCTGCATTAGTGTAGCGACACCCGTCTTGGCCCGTTGGTGAAGAAATCGACCGCTGCCCAAGGGGAAGAGTTCTGACAAACCTTTTAGTTTCAGGAAGATATTGATTCTCTATTCTGACATGGAGAAAAAGAAGATCCTTTGTGCGACAGGTTTTATGCTCACAGTAGCTATTGTTGGGATAACCACATGGTTTGTGGAGGATGTGACTCCTGCTCGAGAGTTACTTGTGTTGACCACTCCAGTGCCTGAGGAGCACTACTTCTATACCCTTCCGTATCAAGAATTGAAGCATCGTCAGTCTTATTTAAATAACACTTTCATCCAGATGTTGCATCATACCCACGTTGCCACAAATGCTACGAACTGTTGGATATGTGGTATGATGCCAGCTCATCAGAAGAAAGGAGGAACGCCATTCATACCTCTTCCTTTCTCTCATAATGGCTCTTGTAGAGCATGGTACACTTTGCTTTTTGCCACTCGGAAACCCACAGTGGGACGATTACTCTTCAGACTCAATAAAGAATGTCATCAGGATAAAGATGGATATCCGCAAGCGAATGGGACAATTTGGGAATGGGAAGAGTATCGACCAGACAATGAATCGATTCCATATGTTTTCACGAACACCAGAGACACTGTGGGAAAAGACAAATTTGTGATTCAAGTGGCGCAAGCTCAAGCGGACCTGTGTGTCCAAAGTGTGGGTTATATTCCTGTTGTTGTTAGCGATTGTATTACCATATTGAACATTGATGGGTTGAATAACAGTACCTTCTTAGCATCCCATAATACATACTTTGTATGCGGAAATAAAGGTTATTACCGTTTGCCAGCCGGTTGGTCCGGAGTATGTTATGTAGCATTTTTGTTGCCTCCTGTATTTTTGGCACCTGCATCCTATCATAAGGATTTGAAGTTGTTAAATAATGTGACTGTAAATAGGTATAAACGTGCTCTATCAATTGATGACGTGGACCAGACTGACACCAGTCTGCAGCAGTATATTGATTTTAATTTAGGATTGTTTTTCTTCGTTGGAGCTGCCCTAAATAGTAGGAAAGTTCGAAGATTAACAAGAGTGGTAGAGGCTGTGACAAACCAAACCGCTGCTGCTCTTGGGAATCTTACGGAAGAATTACAGATTACCAGAATTGTTGCATTGCAGAATCGTATGGTGTTAGATGTTATGTTAGCTGATCGAGGTGGAGCTTGTAAAATTATCGGAAGTAGTTGCTGTGTGTTTATTCCTGACCACACACCGTCAGTCTATAATGCAATCAACAGGTTGCATAAAATTGCAGCTGAAATCCATACAGAAAACGGCACTTGGTCCTTTTCCGGATGGTTCTGGGCATTGATCACTGCTTGGGGTTGGAAGGTTTTAACTGGTCTCTGTATAATTATAGCAGTTCTGTTTTCTTGCTGCATCTGTGTCCAATGTGGTCCCTTGCTTTGTTCCTTATGTGTATCATTCTGTATCCCCGATAAGAAAGCTATTGCCAATGTCACTTATCAGAAACGTTTAGCTAAGGAAGTAGAAGAGATGATGATAATTGACATATACGATGATTATCCTAACAAACCGGATGTCTTCAGTAAATGCTGAAAGGGTCGTCTGTTGTCAATTGAAACTACGATGTGATTAAGCATTTACTAAAGACATGAATTCTCCCGCCTTACACATGTCTCTTTCGTTATGTTGACTGAAGTTTGGACTCCATTTTGTATTGTCATGTCTCCACGTGCTCAACACGAGGAGAGTGCTATCTTTGTGTTAGTTGCTCTTGTAATCTGCCTAGTAACAGTCTATAAATAGTTCCTTTGTCCGTCTGGCGCATGCCCAGACTTGACCACATCTGTTATCAGTTAGTCCTTGCTTGACCATGTTTTCGCGGGCTCAAGGAGTATGTCAGCTCCGCCCACATATTGATCTTGTATTGAAAATGTCCATAAAAGGTAACATTCTTCGCCTCATGTTGTATCCTCCCACTTATGAGCCCCTCTGTTGTGTATAAAAGGGGACCGTGTACGAAAGTTCTTTGTGCTACTCTATGCAATACTGAAGGGTATTGTATGGATTGTAGGACCACCCTTAAGGGTTAATAAACTCTGTCTTTGTACTTTGCAGTTTCCGTGCCAACTTCCTTATAGATTCCATTACAGGAGAGCGAACCCTTGTGTCCTGCGGGCCTAGCTGGGGCCTGTAATCATCAACGGGGCGTTAGTAAGGACCTTTTTGTTGAGCTCTGAATGCTAGCAATAAAGTTAGTTGAATTCTGAATCCGTATTTGAAAAGCCCTGGGCGGGGCGGGTTCTTTGAACAGAGAAGCCGTGATCCGTCATCAAGGGGTTACGTGATAGAGCACGTCTCTACGTCACACGCCGGTGAGTCGCACTCGATTCTTGTGAACTGTTCATCAGGAAACTTGGGTTATAAACAATATTACAGAGCTAATTTTCGGCTGTTCTATATTTTCAGATTGCAACTTTACAGAGCCTTAATCTCAGAGTAAGTGCAGTAACCCTTAAGTCTAACGTTTTTTTACAGATGTCCGAGCTTTGCTTAGTTAGAGTTCACATTGAGTCGTGTACATTCAGACTCATGTGTTGACATTTTTCAACATAATTCTTCGTTTTATCAGCCTTCGGGCCAGTTTGGACATTTTGGTTATTTCCTGAGGTATTTTGTTACTCCATTCCGTTACAGGTCATGGAATCACATATGGCATACAGGCGGTTCATGTGACCATAGGTATAAGGGCTATAAGGTCACTCCACATTTTTCACATGTGAGTTAACATCAGGCATTTGACCGATGTCACTTCATTATAAATGCACGCCGGGAGGCACCATGATATCACACAGTTAACGCAAATACAGATATCTTTAATTTCTTGTATTACTTATATGTACTTGTAAATAAGCTGACACATTGTTTTGTATTTCTTTAATTGTTCCAGCAGGAGGCTACTGAAGATCAAGATTCATTTATGCTTTATTGTAGTATGCTTTATAACAAAATTCTGCCTGAGGAAGGTTTTTTTAACCCAAATCTCTGTACAGTCTTGGACCTCTTTAGTGACTTGCAATACAGATGGGGATATATATATATATCTCTCTCTCTCTCTATATATATATATATATATACACTTAAACATGATTTGGTGCTCCGTCGGGCTTCCAAATAATCCACAAACCTCCTCTGTTGTGTAATAGTAGTATGTTTTTTATTCAGAAATATTCAACTTGAATAAACATTTTCCCAACACGTTTCAGAGAGTGTCTCCTTGACCACACGTTTGGGCAAGCACACAAGTTGAATCAATTAATATTCACCTATGCGTAAAGAGTAATACAAGTAGAAAAAGGACTGTATACCAGATCAAAAAGATCACTTTTAAAGAGATATTTTCATGGACACCATTGTTAAAAAGAGGAATTTCAAAGTCGTTCAAAGTTAGACACTTAAAAGATTCCTTCAATCAATTGTATGGTGGTTACATTTTACAGCTATGCTTGATATTTAAACAAAATGTAGGTGCCTTCAATCGGACATGTTTACATGATACATAGACAGATATAGAACATGATGGTGACACTAAGGTGCTAATGTGGTAGAGAAGTTCTTAAGTTTTTTTGTAAATGTTTGAAATTTTTATGTTGTATAATTTCTGGATTTTATAAGAATACAAAGCCAAAGTTGGCAATTCATATACTCTTTAGTCACAGTTTGTGGCCGTATTGTTTTGTATACAATTGTGCCCAAGTGGGCATTTTTTAAATAAAAAATTAAACAGGCCAATATACAACAAAAGAAAAAGGAAATAAAACATCGGAGCTTCCCTGGATATTAATATTTTCTTCCTAGGACGTCTCCTATTCCAAATAAACAATCACAAATTGTCCCACAGTCCAGGATTACAATCAGATAGGATATATTAGCAGTCTTTTGCAATTCTCGGAACTTAGTCAGCCCTCAATTTATACCTGCAACAACAAAGACAAATGAACATAATTAAGAATAAAATTAGTGTGTGTTACACCTAACCAATTAAAAGCAAATCTCAATTAAAATACCATATACAAGAGAGAAAATTACTAACAAATTACAAAACAATTACAAAAAGATAAGGAACCAGGTTATCCTAGACATACCCCTGACTCTTCATTGAAATTTAGACCTATAGGATGCATGGTCTGAAATTCGATATTATATCTTGATTCAAGGAGATCAGTTCCATAACTCTATTGCCTCCCCATATGTTAATGGGTACTCAGACAAGAACATAGTATTTGAGTAAAAGTACCTTACTTGAGTCTTCAGTCTCAAATTGTCTGACTACTGGATATTGTTTGTTCACATTTGGAATGACTCTCATATGTTTTAATTCCCGTAGTTTAGCCATGTGGATAGTGCTACCAATGTAGTACTTGTTGCATGGACATTTAAGACAGTACACACCAAAATCAGAGTGGCATGTTAAATGTTGAGGAATTTCAAATTCTCTGTTTTCATTGTTCAATTTTAACTTTTTTGCATTCTCTGTGTATTTACATGCTTTGCACTTCATGCACCGAATAAATCACTTAACCTGATTTGCAGTCGTTTTATTTGATAGCATGCTCCTACATAGCATATCCTTAAGGGATTTACTCTTCCTAAAAGTTAGGGATGATTATGCAAATGCTTGCTAAGAATATTTCTTAAATTCCTGTCTGCTTTCTTGAAAGCCTGTGTTATATGTGCAAATATATCTAGTAGTTGGGCATTCAGTCATCGGTTTAACTTTATTAAGTAGTAAATCTTGTCTTTTTACTGAATTTACTTTCTTTAAAGCCAGTTCTATATTCTTTTTTAGAAAATCCTCTTTCAAGAAAGCTATTGGTCATGCATTTAGATTCCTTATCAAATTTCTCCTCTGAGCTGCAATTTCGTTGAGCTCTTCCCCATATGGTATACTAAAAATTTTATTCCGGGGATGGCTACTAGCTGCATGTAGCAAACTATTGCCCGCAGTCTGTTTCCGATATAGTTTAGTCTCTAGCTTATTGTCAATTACCTCGAGGTGAAGTTCCAAAAACTCTATTTCAGGTTTGTTTATATTATTGGAAAAGGACAGGTTCAGATTATTCTTATTAAGATCTCCAGAAACTCTCCCGCTATTTCCTCCGATCCATTCCAAATATAGAAAATGTCTATGTCTCTAACACAGAGAATGACGTGGGTGTCAAATAGATGGTTATGTCTGACCACTTGTTCCTCCCAGCAGCCCAGGTATAGACCTTCATAACTGGGGGCAAAACAGGTACCCATTGCCATTCCCTGAGCCTGGAAATGGATCTTTTTCCAAAAATGAAATCATTATTAGTCAAGCAGAAACCCATCATATCCAAAACCATTTCTGTGTGTAATAGATATGACAGGGATCGTGATCTCAAACAATATCTGCAAGCCTGCAGACCTAAATTATGGGGTATGCATGTGTATAGACTGTTAACATAAAGTGACATTAATAGATAGCTATCCTCCCAAACAATAACATCAATGATTCTTAGGAAATCCCAAGAATCATGAATGTATGAGGCTAAACCTTCTACAAAAGGTCTTATGAAGTAATCAGCATAGCATGAAGTGTTCTCCAATGCGCTAGCCAGAGAGGAAACAATCGGTCTCCCTGGTAAATTGCTGGTGTTCGGGTGTAATTTTGGCAATAGATAGATAACTGGTAATTTAGGAAAATCACATTTTAAGAATTTATAATCATCCTGTTCTAATAGCCCATCAATTTTCCATTTCCTCAAATATTCATCATATTTTGTATTAGACTGCAAAGCTGATTCCTTATTGATGTCCTATAACTGAATCCATCATTAAGTTGTCTATAGCCTTCAGATAGATACATATCAATCGGTATTACCATTATGTTGCCCCTTTTGTCAGAGGGTTCAATTACATCATCTTGCTTACTGCTAAATTCTTTAATAGCTTTAAAGTGGCAGGGTTGCAAGTTCTTTCTATTATTTCCACTAATAAATCTCATTTTCTATAAGTCCTTAATAATGCCCTTCTTAAATACATTTATGGCATCACTAGATGTTGGAGGTAAGAATATTGATTTTGGTTTGAAAATATAGGGGCAGTTTAAATCATAATCCAAATTAAAGTTGGCTAAAATGAGAATGGGATTCCTACTAGTTCCTTCTCCCTCATTCAAGTCACACAGAGTTTGTAATATAACTGTGTCATCAATTCCCAAGTTGATAGGTCATACACTTGATATTGATTGTGTTTTTCTTTGTTGTTTGATGACAATATCCGGTAGTCATTTTGAGACTGAACACTTAAGTAAAGTAAATTTACTCAAATTCTATGTTCTTGAAAAAGTACCTATTAACATAAGGGGAAGCAATAGGGTTATGGAACTGAGGCGCCTTGAATCATGATATATTATCATATTTCAGACCATGCATCGTATAGGTCTAAATCACGTAGAAGAGTTAGTGGTACATCTGCGATAACCAGGTTCCCTATTGCTCTAGAATGTAGTTAGGTGTCTCTCAGGGATACTATGAACATTGAAAAGTCTAGCCTCTGTCTTCTGAGTACTCCTTGATTTTTTTTTGTAAATGTTAGTAATTTTCTCTCTTGTTTATTGTATTTCAATTGAGATTTGCATTTAATGGGTTGGATGGGACACACACTAATTTTAATCGTAACTATATTTATTTGTCTTTGTTGTTGCAAGTATGAATTGAGGACTGACTAAGTTGTGAAAACTGCAAAAGACTGCTAATATATCCTATTTAATTGTAATCATGGACTGTGGGACAATTTAAGATTGTTTATTTGGAATAGGAGATGTCCTAGGAAGAATATAATAATATCCGGGTAAGCTCTTATGCTTGGTTTCCTATTTCTATTGTTGTATATTAGTCAGTTTAATTTTTGATATAAAAAATGCCCGCTTGGGCACAATTGTATACAAAACAACACGGCCACAAAATATGACTGAAGAGTATATGAATTGGCAACTTTGGTTTGGTATTCTTATAAAATTAAGAAATTCAACAATATTAAAATTTCCAAATTTTTCAAAAAACGTAAGAATTTCTCCACCACATAAACACCTTAGTGTCACCATCGTATTCTATATCTGTCTATGTATCATGTACACGTCAGATTGGAGGCATCTAAACTTTGTTTAAATATTAAGCATGGGGGTGAAATGTACCCACCATGCAATTGATTGAAGGAATCTTTTAAGTGTCTAACTTTAAACAACTTTGAAATAAATCTTTGTAACAATGGTGCCCATGGAAACTCTCCTTAAAAGTAATCTTTTTAGCTCTGTACAGTCCTCTTTCTACTTGCATTATTCTTTACACATAGGTGAATATTAATTGGTTGAACTTGTGTGCTCGGCCAAACCCATGTTCAAGGAGACACTGATCTTCGAAACGCGCTGGGAAAATGTTTATACGTGTTAAATATTACTGACTAAAAACCGTACTTCTATAACATGACAGAGGAGACTTATGGATTATTTGGAAGCGCAATGGCGCACCAAATCGTGTTTGGATTTTTTTTGGCATCACACGCCGAACAACAGGTCACCACAGCAGGCGGCCGGAGCAGTGTGTGAAAATGGTAATTGGGATATATATATATGTATATTTATACATTATTATCTACTGGCGGTCGCCAGTAGATCGTTATAGTTAGGACCGTGTTTCCATGGGAAATCTGAAAATTCTATTTTGAATAACTTTGGCGCCGGTTGACGAATCCTCGCTAATTTTCAAAATAGGTGGGGCGCTCCGCTCCGCTCCCACCCTGAAAGTCTCGGGGTGATTAGTCAAGCGGGGGCCGAGAAAAAAGGGGGTCCCAAAACGCGTTTTCCCCATGCATTTTTCCATAGGGACCTTTAGTCCAAGGTACAGCCCGAACGGCTGAACAGAATTACTTGAAATTTGGCAGAGAGGTAGTCCTCAGGTCAGGGATGTGCCTTTTGAATATCTGGAGTCAATCTGTTCTGTAGTTCCTGAGAATATTTCAGTTAAAAGTACATATATATCTATAAGCGCGCACTGTGCGCGTACGGTAAGCTTACCGTACGCTCACGCTGCCGTGCGCGAGCGTAATTATGATTGGTGGTTACATGACAGTAAACATTCCAGTCGGTCGAAATCAGGAAGTGTCGGCCGCCATTTTGTGTGTCTCACACTAAAAAACAAAGGTGGAGAACGTGAAAAGGGGGCAAGGTAGAGAGTTGCAGACCCCCTAGCCTTTGTCAGGGGGTCCAAAAAGGATTCAGAAGTGTGAAAAATACATTTTTATTTTATTTATTTTTAAATCGCGGGGTACGCGTACCGTGCGCGTACGGTAAGCGTACGGCGGAAATTTTTTTTTAAAAAATAGAATAAAATAAATAAATAAAAAATTGTGAGGTAGGGTGGCTCTTAAAAGAGCCCTTGTGTTAATACAGGGACAGAGGAAAGAAAGAATGGGAATATTAGAAGGAACCGCACTTGTGCTGCTCAATCTTATTATCTATTAGAGGAATACTAGATTCCCCCACAGCAATAAGAGAGTAACAAGCGATGCACCTTATTTGTACCCTCTGAAACCGAGGGTAGATGTCCAGAGGAGCAGAAGAGGGTGATGCTCCCACCGCAGAGGAAGTGCTCGGCTGAGCTGCCGAAGATGTACTCGGCTGAGCTTCTGCGGATGTGCTCGGGTGACTTACTGAAGGGTTTGCTTCAGTATGTCGAGCAAAAGTCCTGGGATGTACATCCCTAATGTGTCTCAACATAGTGTGATTACCAAAGGAATACTTCTTCCTTGGATTACCCCTAGATAAGACACGCTCACAAAGTGAGCAGGTGACTAATGGAGCATTTACCTTTTTCTGCCCCTCAGGAAATGTGAAATACTCCCAAACAAAAGAATTCTTCTGTTTCCTCCTTCTCTGTCTAATGATGCTGCTGCCCTGCTCACTCTCAGAAGAGGACTGCTGCTCTGCCATTGTATCCCAAAGACAATTCAGCTCCTTCTCCTAAGGAATCACAAGCAGTAATGAGGGTAATGGGTGTGGTGTTGGAAGTTTCTGGAAATGAAACAAGTTTAAACCAATGAAAAGTGTTGTTTCTCGATCACATGACCTACCGTGCGCGCTACGTACGCTTACCGTACGCGCACGGTAAAAGTACGCATGCATGAACGTAAGACGCGCACACGCGCGCATGCGCATTAGAGGCACGCGCGCACGCGTGCATGCGCATTAGAAGCACGCGCGCACGCACGTACGGCGGTTCCGCGTAACATGCGCGCGCGCGTGCGTGTAGGGATTAAGCCCTTACGTGTCGCACGCGAATTACGGACGCGTACGTAAATCGCGTACGCATGCGCACACGGAGCATAAACATTACGTATGCGCGCCGTACATAAAACGTACCGTGCGCGTACGGTAAGCTTACCGTACGCGCACGGTAAAAAATCCTAAAAAAAAAAAAAAAAGGTTTGTAGAAGATATTAACTATGTTATTCAACTATATCTAACCATTTTTTTTTTTAAAAGGTGAACCTTTCTATATTGCAGGATACAGTAAATCAATGATTATATACATAGGTAGCATATTGTTTTAAAAAACATATCAAAAGAAAAAAGAAAAAGAAAAAAAAAGGATTTAAAAAACCTTACAAATTCACTTAAAAAACCATAGGTTTCACACACGTTATAGTTAGGAATTAGCATTTTAAAAACCTTCCAAATTCACTGAAAAAACCATAGGTTTCACACACGTTATAGTTAGGAATTAGCATTTTAAAAACCTTCCAAATTCACTGAAAAAACCATAGGTTTCACACACGTTATAGTTAGGAATTAGCATTTAAAAAACCTTCCAAATTCACTTAAAAACCCATAGGTTTCACACATGTTATAGTTAGGTGGATATTTCATTCGTAAAAAACCAATGAAATTCCCCCGTTATAGTTAGTTCAGATAACTATAACTCGCGCGACCGCCACTCTATCACAAGGATGATGTCATCAGTGATGTCATGAGTGATGCCACTGACCATGTCATGAGTGATGTAATATGTGACGTCATGAGCAGTGGATTGCGGGCGCGCGAGTTATAGTTATCTAAACTAACTATAACGGGGGAATTTCATTGGTTTTTTACGAATGAAATATCCACCTAACTATAACATGTGTGAAACCTATGGTTTTTAAGTGAATATATATATAGATATAGATATATATGTCAGTATATAAAACCTGCATATCACATTTATTCAGAGATAACAGAACGCTATTCTGAGATTGCCAAAGTTGCAATTCATTTATTTCCAAAGATGATAATCATCCGTTCCCCCGTTTCCACCTATTCTGGCTTGATCACATGTGATCAAAATGCGTCATGGCTCGGGGAATGGATGATTATCATCTTTGTAACTAAATGAAGTGCAATTTCACAACCTTGGAGTGGCCTGCTGTTATTGCTCTATTACTTTTGATACAGTGGTATAATTTGGAGCAGGTGGCTGGTAAACCTGCAGATAGACCCAGTCCCCTTGGTGAGTGTCTGTGTCAGAATACATGATTGATATACAAAGTAGAGAAAAAACAGGCAAGGGTTTGTCATTAAGTGTTTATGAATGGAAGGGACAAGAGACATCTCAACCAGCTATCACCTCATCCCCGCTCTCCCATTTGTACCTTTTGTTTACAAAAATTGGCCAGCAGAAGAGGGATAAGTATAGCTGGTTGTCATATGTGATTGCTGTATCAAACATACACCACCTTTACTGTTTTCCTCCTTCCATATATTTTTGTTCAAGTGAGACGGTAATTGATTCAAAGTAGAACCCTGTCATTACATTTTTGGAGCTGGGTTCAAGCACCCCAAATACCCATTCCTAGGTACACAGGTCAATTGTAGCGACGCCGGACAAGATGCTAGGTCGTTTATCTTTGGACAAGTAGAGAGTTAATTTCATGTGTCTACAGAAGAGTCTGGCACATCTTCCCTAAAGCCCCGTTTTGAAGATTAAGGCCTTTCTGGGTGTGGAGCCCAATAGCTCAACTAGACCACCCTTTGTCTTATTTAGGAAATACGCTGTACTACATTTTGTACTATGAGGTATTAAAACAATCCATAAATGTCAAGTTTTGCACTTGTTAGCTATTAACTTAAACTGTGAAATGTGAATGACCATCAAGGAAAAAGGCGCGCATAAAATATCTTAACTGATTGTGATTCGGCAGCAAGATGTATATCCTGTCTGTGGCTCAAATAACCCTTTCAATTTTGTTTTCTGTAAAATGCAGATTAAAGAGCACTATGGTAGAAAAGTTAGTGTTCGCCAACCCGCCACTGCATGTAATGATGATGCAGACATTACAAAGGTCCTGCTGAAGCATGAACAGAAATACATATATTGCCATGTTCCCCGCATTTTATTACTCTGGGCAACAGCGTTTTTCATTAGGCCTGTGAGTAGTTTCCTGTATAAATGATGTAATTTGTGCAATTTTACACAAATTATATGAAATGTTTGCCATTACGCAAGTACACAATTCGACATTTTTGCTGCAGGGAACTTCTTTGAGTAAAACTTGCTTCACAGGAGTCAGCTTTGAGCTTAAAATGAGCAGCAAAGAACATGTGCTTCCAGAACTAGTCCCCATGCCAGGATCCTAAATGAATTTAGACGGAAGGTATGTCCTTCTGTCCACCTTGCACTCGAGATACCCCAGAGTGAATTTTACATAATCTTACATTTTTCAAACATTTTGCCAGTTTAGGCAAAAATATGCAATTATACACTCTCCTTTATTTTATCTGTGCTATAGGTGTGGCGTGTGTGGCATAGCTACATTTGTTCTTTCTAAAACAATAACTGAACAAGAGATACAAAAGCAATTCAATAACCTGAAGAGAACCTGTAGGATTACATAATTTTTTAAGAAACAGTAGTTACCAGGGACTCAGTTACTGTATGCACTTAACTATTCCAGTGGTATAAACAAATACAGCTTATTGCCTATATTAGGTCGAGCTGAAAAAAAAACCTAAAAACCGGTCTCTTAACCTACATAGAACATTTTTGACAGATATTGTTTCAAAAACAGTATATCAAGAATGCGCAGTGCACTGTGTCTCCGGGGCTCACAACAATCAGACTATACAAGTGGTTATGCAAGGTGCAGAAATAAAAACCAACACTAAAAAATTTGAAAGTTGTGTGTCTGTTTAAATCTAGTTTTCACAGCGACATGATTATATTTTGAAAATGGAAGTCTGTTTCTGGTGCTATCAACGGGTTTTCGACCTCCTAATTATTTACTGAGGTCATCATCTGGACTGTAACATTTTTGGGGCACCTATAATAGAATATAGACACATTAGTCTATATAGATTATATGTAAGGACCTAGTAGGTTTATACAAGTTGAAGCCTTATTAATTCATGGGCTTAGGTGTAAAATACATTTTACAAAATGAAAGTAGGTGGTGAGTATCCGTATTGCCCAAGGTGTACCAAAATCTTGTGTACTTACATCAAGTCGATTTATTCAATGTCTAGAATTTGAGAGAAAAGAAACAACCCATTGAAATGATGATGCGAAAATTCATGCCAAAATATTGCATTTGTTTGTTAAAGTTAAAATGTATTGCTCCCTTAGTTTAGTGATTAATACATGGTATTGCTCTGGGATCACAGGTTGTATTTTGAACCACATTTGGTATTAGGAGCAAGAGTGGAAAGGAGGATTTTATAGAAACCGGGGAAGTTTGGTTTTATCCTGCTTTAGGGAAAATGAGGCTCGTTGTTGTATTAATCAAATTAGTAGTTGAACGACCAGGAGGAAACACAAAAGTATTGGACAGCAAGTGCGGAAAGGCTGCTTTTCGGAGAGCCCAGAGAAGGTACAGTACTATTCTGCTGTAATCAATATGGGCGTCATCGTTAATGGATGAGGAACAGAGGAATTATGTGGGAATCAGTAGAATCCCATTGCTTCAATTAAATCACTGTAAAAAGTTAGCGATGGGAATGAAGTCTGTCACTACATAGGCAGACAGAATCAATATGGTCTGTGCATCTGCAAACAGGATGGTGATGTAGGATCATCTTTGCTGCATCTCAGAGGAACCCTGCAGCTCAGTAGACTCCCACAACAACACGCCACCCCTCCATGTCTGGTCAAAGGGTGCACATGTGCTGGCTTAGATGAATCATAATAGATAGCGGAACGGCCTACATCCAATAGGGAGCTGGGTAGGGAACCAAAGAGAGAGTAAAGACAGACTATTTTTGGCAAGGAGTATGATGGAAAACAGCATAATTCTTTCCACTTTATATTGCAATGATATATAACTATTACCATGGCACAACCGCAGAATATAATTTGAGGCACACAGAGAATATCATGAGTATGCATGTATGGATGAGAATGAGATCCCCCTTTAGGTGAGAGGCATGGTGCCTCTTTGTATTTGGTATTTCACACTAAAAATAAACATTAGGAAAAGTAGAACAAAATTCAACAAAGTAAGGCGCGTATATATATATAGAACGTATCATTAAAATGAATACAAAATTCAATAACTATATCTTTTGATGATACAATTAACACCGTGAATGAAAGAAAGAACAATCTAAAGACAATGTCTCAAATTAACAACGCTGATACTGTTAATCTAGTCTTTGATCATATTGTCCCTTTCTTGCATTGTATTAAGTCCAATTTCAATCGAATTGCAGGAAAAATCCATTTATCTTCTAAAAGAAATTGAGTTATTATTTGAGAGGACTGGGAGTCACTAAATTAACCTGTGCTTGTCCCTCTGTAGCTGGGCACAAAAGCAATCAGGCTTAACTTAGAGGCAATATGTAAAGCATTTATGAAGCACACAAACAGTAATAAAGTGAAAACACAAGAACAATAGAATACATTTTAACAAATACAATGACTCTAAATCTACTTAAATCCAATCAGTAGAACTGGAGTTATGATTTTTTAAAAGCTGTTAGTAAAAACGAATGCCTAAAGGAGCACATTACTAACTGTGGGCTTCTAATCACGTGAGACCGGGGCAAAGTAGAAAGTTATGGCCTACTATGATGGATCACAGTACAGAGTACAAGAGGTGGGTTGGACCCGGTTTGGCTTACTTACAGACTTAGAAGACATCTTGAAGAAAAATGTCTGAGAAGGTAAAGTTCAGCATGGCAAGGCAGCCAGTGGTGTCTGAGGAGAAGACGTCAATGTTGAGGAGCCGCTGGATGAAGTAGCAGTGAAGATTTCTTTGTTCAGAGTTTTGGGTGTTGAAAATCTTCAATGGGACAAATCTGCAGACTGTAGCCGATAAGGGCTCTATGAGGACTCATACCTCCACTTTTAGTCAAATATAGCGCCTAAGAGATCAAAGCGCCAACCATGGATATCTGGTTGCATCAGACCGGGTCAAAATCAAAAGTTACGTTTGACAGTGATGGAGCTCAGGTCAGATGCAAGGGGTGGATTTGGCCCGGTGTTGGCTTAACTTCGGATGTAAAAGAAATTAATGAAAAAGTTCCTGAGAAGGTAGTGTCTCAGCAGGGCAAAGCAGCAGTCTGTTTTCAAGGAGGAGTCATCGATGGCGTGGAGCCACTGGACGAGGTATCCTGAAGATTTCTACCTTCTAACTTATGCATTTCTCTGGTGCTTGGATTAACCCAGTGGGATGAGACTGCAGGCTGTTGCTGAAGAAGCCTCCACAATGCCGGTTTAAGCTGTTGGGAGGTTCAGTTGAAGAGGATTTGCTGCTATGGAGATAAACATAGCAGGAGATACCACAAAGTCAGGTCGACTGGTGATGCACCTTTGGCAGATCGGTTAGCAGGTTGATCCCGGTTGGTTCTTTAAACAGTTTTTCTTGCAATAAATTCAAAGCCATAGCTTTAAGGGTTAGGCAGAAGCAGTACCACCAATGCCATGTCCAAGGGTCCAGGGCCTGGGGACACCACATGGGGGTTAGGACTCTCTCCAGCAGAGCCCAGCAGCAGGTACAAGTCCTCTGGAGATTGATGTGTACCTGTAGCTCACACAGGAGGCCAGCTAGTTAACTCTTGGAGTCCTGGGTTGAAGGAGCAGGTACAGTCTTCCTTCCTCAGGCAGCAGGGCAGTCCTTCCTTCCAGCAGTAGGGCAGCAGAGCAGTCCTTCTTCTGAGCCTTCCACAGGGCCAGAAGTGATCTGATGATTGGCTCAAAGGGTCTAATATTTATACCTGGTGCCAGCCTGTCTGTGTGGGGGACTCTCTGTCCTACCCCCACATCCGGTTCTGGACAGTTCTTCCCTTCCCCTGTCAAGGCTCCAAGCTGTCTGAAGTGACAAAATGCTGATGTCAGGTTCTTTAGTGCATGCTGGAGGCAGAGCGCTTTAAAGCGTAAGTGGGGCAGGGTACAGCCATCGTCCCAGCCATCCTGGCAGGATGGCACATCCTGTCCACACCCATTCCCCTTTGTGTCTCTGTCTGGGAGGAATACATAAACCACAAGAGTAGAGCCATTCACAGTCATGTGACCCAGCACACCGGAAGAAAGCACAAATGTTTGGGGCAAGAAAATTGCAATGTTCTAAAAGTGTCATTTTCAGAATTGTGACTTCAAATTAGACTTTACTTTTAAAGAGGATTTTAAATTACAATTCTTTTGAGGCTACACATCATATTTATATCTGCGCTCAAGCCAAACTGAGCATTTATTAATTGTAACAAGGTAAAAAGTGTTAGTCAATGGGAAAGGTAGGCCTTATCCCAGTGAAATCTACAATAGGTGTTTTTCACTGCCAGGACATGTAAAACTTAAGTACACAAGTCCTACTTTTTAAATACCATGAACCCTGCCCTAGGAGGAGTTAGGGCCTACCTTAGGGATGACTTCATGTAAAACGCAAGTACACAAGTCCTACTTTTGAAATACCATGCACCCTGCCCTAGGGATGACTTCTAAGTGTTAAAAAGGGAGGGTTAGGCCTGCAAAATGTTTATTTTGCCAGGTTGATGTGGCAGTTTAAACTGCACTGCAGGCTGCAGTGGCAGGCCTCAGACAGGTTTTAGTGGGTGGCAGAATGAGTGCCACTGCCCACTAGTAGCATTTAATTTACAGGCCCTGGGTACATTTAACACCATATACTAGAGGATTACAAATACATTAAAGTTCCAATCAGGTGTAAGTCACTGGTTAACAGTGGTAAAGGGCACACAACCATAAACCTGACAAAAACAAATGCAGAAAAATAGGAGGGGCGAAGGAAAAAAGTTTGGAGGTGATTCTGAGGAGGGTGCTAGGTCCACCACATTCCCTTCCGAGATCTCTCTGTACAACTTCGATCACTTGCCATGTTGTGTCTTCTTTAGTATCTTCCTTTTCAAGGAAATGTGCAACAATGGGAGCAAGTGCCTTTGCAGCGAACTCAACTCCTTTGCTGGCACTCACGTATCTTTATGGTTGGCGAGGTTTGACAAATACAAATCAAATAACACTGATACCATAGGCTGTGGAATACACTGAATGAATTGCAGATAGAGAAAATGTTGAAAGCTTGACTCACATTATTATCTGGAAAGGTTCTGGTATTGACAGTGCATTGACATGCCATACAATTGCCACATTTATAGTGTCCCTCTAAGGTGGGATTCCCAACAAGCAGCTATTTTTGGACTTATCTCACACCTGCATGGACTATGTGATCTTTTAGATTCTTACTGCATTTATAGGCAAACCTAGGGAGATACAGGGCAAGGAAACATGATGTTCTAACATACCAATGCTTTGATGATTTTAACCAATTTATTGGTATGTGGATTAAATTGTTTGACGCATACAAGTTCCCATGTGATGTCTTTCGTTTTTTTATATTTATTTTTTCTGGTGTAAAAACCACACTCATATCATTGCTGTTTTTACATTACTGCATGGGTAACCTCTGCTTTTTAGATGTTGTCTAAAGATATTTGACTCTTTGAAGTAATATTCATTAATGGTAGACTTAAGTCTTAGCCTCAAAACCTGGTAAAAGTGAAGACCATTTCTTACGGTTCCTGGATAAAAGCTCAGATAATTGAGGAACTTATTTTTATCTGAGGGCTTCCTGTACAGTGTGATTGCATGTGTGCTGTAGCCATCTGGATGGGACCAAACCGTCTCCCACTGAACAGGGAGAAACCAAGAGAAAATTATCTTTGGTTGGGACATTTGGTCTGCTGACTTGTGGCCCCAGGGACTTGGTCATGCTCTCGTTCTGAAAAAGGTGGCCAAGAATCTAAGCAATTTGATTGACAACATCCTTAGCATGTTTTGGAACTCGACGTATATTATGGAAAAGCTTTAGATGGATTGCATTGAACTGTCGTAAGACAATTACGCAGGCCCTGATTACCAGTCAATTAAACTAAGGCAATGCATTGTTGGTAGCTAATAATGAGACATTGTTGTCATGCTTTCAAATTGTACAAAACACAGCTTTCAGGTTGGTATGCCATCTGACACTCAGATCCTCTCCTGACACACTATTAAAAACACTTTGTTGCATGCCAATTAGAAAGCACAGCATTTTGAAATAGCTCTGCAAGGTGCTACATGAAGCTGGACCGTACTAGCTTCGTTTCTTGGTCAGTTTTTACCAACCTTTAAGAAATCGTAGCTGCTCGGACAGGGCGCTGCCTACCCACTGGGGGATTGACAAGGTAAGAATTGGTGAACACTTCTTTGGCTACTTGGTACCCTCTAGTAAGAGAGGCTCCCTCTCACCCCTTCGGGTCTTAAAAGTCCTTGCCCACATCTTGCAAAAGGCTCGAAACATGGCTGTTTAACTTTCGCTCATGATAGAATGGGCTCTATTTCTTTTCTGCATGACCTGTGCAGCTGTGTTGCCCTTCAGCACCTGGATAGTTCTTTATGAGTGATGTTTGTGCTCTAGAAATTGTATTAGCAAAATACAGATACCCGTCTACACATTGAATGGTGAGGTTTAGGACGGCAATATTATTTATTGTGGTATGTGTATGTAAAATTTAAAGTTATGCTCAACTGTACCCACATAACTGGCAAATTCCTCTAATGAATATTTAGTGCCTTTCTAGGTGAGGAAGATACCATCTATGTATCTCGTCCAAGTGACAATGTTTCTAAGATACATATTCTGAGGGGAGAACATAAACTGCTTCTCAAAGTTGTCAATAATATATATTACCAAAATTTGGAGTAAAAATTACCCCATAGAAGTCCCTGTCCATAGTTTGTAATATTTGCCATCAAAAACAAAAACCTTCTTTGTCCAGCCCATATTTAAGAGTGACATAAAGATGTCCATGGGTACTTGTGTGGAACGTGGTCTAGTGCTTAGCATTGTCTTAATGACCTACTTGCTTTCCAATTGAGGGATATTTATTTATAAGGATGTAATATCCATAGTCACCAACAGTTCTGTTTCGGTGTCTAAAGAAGACCTTCGAGTAAATGATATATGGGAACTGTCATTGACATAGGCTGAAGCAAGGGGTACATACTCTTTAAGGGTCTTTGTGAATTTTAGGGAGGGTGTAGAGTACAGGTGTCATATGTGATTTATTGAGATATTGGATTTTTCACTCAGGAAATCTATATCTTTAGCTACAGTTGTTATGGCCCTGATCTGACACTCTATTTATTGGAGTGGTGTACTTCATTGTTTCTCATAGTATAGGGTGTTAAAAATGTGTCTGTAAATTTCTGATTTATACCAGTAGACATCTTGAATTACTATAACACTCACTCTGTCTGCTGGTTTTATCATGATTTTGGTGTCATTTGTAGGTCCTTTGAGTATTTTCTCGTTCTGAGGAATACTGTAGGGGATAAATGAACAAGTACCACTCTGTTGGTTCATGTGTTTTAGGGATTTGTTTTAAAAGTCAGTAGGTCTGGAACGGTCATTGTAATAGAGCACTGATGCACTAAGTACAGCCCGGGCAAACTTGTGGCCCTTCTGGCCTTTACATGCGGCCCCCCTGATGAACAGCAGCTCTGGGTTTCTCTTTGCCTAATTGAGTACTAACACTCAAAAATAAATTAAATAAACTGGAAAACATATATTTACTACACTCTTCTGTAACAAAAGGGGAAAAAAAAAGGTATCCTGCACTACCCCACCTTAGGAATGCCTTACATTTTTAAAGAGATCTTGCAACAAACATGTACAAATATGATGAAGTCTCTTTAAAATTCATAAAAGTATATTTCATTAAAATGCAGAGGCATTTCACTTTAGTACATAAGATTACATAATTGCATTGAGGGAATTTACATAGCCTTTTAACCATACCCTGAGCCGCCACTAATAAATTTACTTGGCAAGGATTCTCAGAGGTATTTTTAACACTCACATCACACATTCACACCACACCCGCTCCGCTGTAATCAGGCGTTGTAGCACAACCGGGCGGCATTAGGCCACCCGGTTGGTACCCCAATGATGAATCATGACACCAACCAGGTTGGTGTGTGAGGGGTCTTTTAAATAAACCTTATGGGTCCTTGGACTTACCACACTTAATTATTGATAGATTCACACTATAACAGGGTCCGTCCACATTGTCTTTTGTAGCAATACACAAAGACCAACTGCCAGCTATAAGTTATACTTAATCAAGTGTCCCAGGATACAGGCTGCAGGCATCAAACGTTTGGGACAAGAAAATGCCAACTTTTTAAATGGTTGGGTCAATGAGGGGCTGGCCCCTTGTCAACATCCACCTTAGGCCTTGAATTCTAAGAATTCCATGGAGTAAAACGAAGGCTCTTGCAGTCCAGGAACTATAGAATCCTAAATTGAGGACACCCTTGAAATTGAACAAAGGATTGAACAGAAGTTTTACTTGTGCACTATGTTTCCAAATATGGAATGGGCCTGCCCTTACATATAAAAGATACACAACACCCCCAGCCCTCGTCCTGATGAGAACCTCCAGTTACCAGTATATGTATTTATTATTTATTAAGGAGTTTTATATAGCGCGGGCCTGACCTGAGGGTATCGGAGTGCTTTACAACAGTTATAATGCAGGAATCCCAAAATAAGGCATAGGTATACAAGTTGGTTCGGAAGTCCCGGCGTGTGGTGCAACATTGAGGCTTGGCAGTCTTGAGAGCCTTGCAGAGTGCATGTTGTCTTGGGCGTAACCATTTTCAGGGAGGGGCGGAGCGGGGAGGGGCATAGGGGAGCTTGGAGGAGGTAGATTTTGGTGACAAAGTGTCATGGTGCTACGGAATGCAGGCATGTGCCCTTCAGCGATGGTTAACTGTTCGGGAAGGCAAGGTTGAGGAAGAGATCTTTTAGGAGTTTTTTAAATTTTACAAAGGACTGGATAGTCCTAATGTCTGCTGGGATGGAGTTCCAGATTTTGGGTGCGTTTCCAGCTAAGGATCGTGCAGCGGTTTTTTGTTTGCGTTTTTTCATAGGGATGAGCAGTAGGGAGTTGGAGCTCCTGAGGTTCCTTGTCTGGCCGGCCTTTTTGAGTTTGGAGGCCAGGTATTCAGGTTTCCATGTGTGGAGGGCTTTGTGCATGGGGCAGGCCGTTCTGAAGCTGGCACGCATCTCTACTCGGAGCCATTTTAGTTCTTTGAGTGCAGGTGCAATGTGCTCAAATTTCCTGACTCCGGTGACCATTCTGGCTGCTGCATTTACAGTTGTTTTGAGGGAGGCTAGGTGGAATTTCGCTATACCGGTGAGGATAGCATTTCCATAGTCGAGTCTAGATATCACCAGGGATTGGGTGACTTGTTTGAGGTCTTTGGGCGGGATGAAGGGTTTTATTTTGTTAAGAACCTTCAGATTGAGGAAGGCACTCTTCGCGGAGTTCTTGATGTGTCTGACCATGTCAAGTTTGGGGTCTAGGGTGATTCCGAATGATTTTATGGAGTTGGCCGGAGGGAGATCACCGTTGAGAGCATCGATTCCTTTAAGCCATTCAATGATTTGGGGGGTTTCTTCTTTGCTGAAGATGAGGAGGATTTCGGTTTTTTCTTGGTTGAGTTTGAGGTGGTTTATGGATAGCCAATGTTGGACTTCTTTGAGAGTGTTTTTTAGTCTCTGAATATCTTCAAAGTAGGAGGTTTCCAGATAGATCTGGGTGTCGCCTGCATAGAGGTGGAAGGTGATGTTGGCTTTTCTGAGTAGGGAGGTGAGGGGTTCCATATAAATGTTGAATAGTTGAGGGGAGAGCACTGATCCTTGGGGGACACCTCTGTTGATGGGGTGTGAGTCGGACGTGAAGGTTTTGATTTTTATCCTTTGGGAGCGGATGTGTAAGAAAAAGGAGAAACGTATGACCACCTCGTCTGCACCCCCCCTGTCTTGAAGAGCCTTGATGAGTAGATTGTGATCCACCATGTCAAAGGCTGCCTATAAGTCCAGGAGGATGAGTAGGCAGCATTTGTCAGTATCTAGAGATTGGTGAATGTCATCCACGGTGTTGAGGATCGGGATCTCTGTGTTACAGCCTTTTCTGAATCCCGATTGGTGGGGATCTAGAAGGTTGATGCTGTCCATGTGCTGAGTCAGTTGTAACAGAACGCACTTTTCAAGGATTTTGGCAAGGAGGGGAAGATTGGAAATGGGTCTGAAGTTGTTCAGATCATTGGTGTCGAGGCCTGGTTTTTTCGGGAGTGGTGTGACTTGGCCGACTTTGAGGCAGTCAGGTATGACGCCAGTTCTCAAAGAGCGGTTTATGATCTTGGACCAGAATGGAGCTTCGGAGAGTTTCAGATTTTTTGTCAATTGGGTGGGTAGAGGATCTAGTGCGTGAGATGCGGGTTTGGAGGTGGCGATCAGTTTGAGAATCTCGGTTTCGGGTATGGGGTTGAAGGATTTCCAGGCTTTCATGGAGTGCTTGCATGTGTTGGCTTCGGTTTCTGGGGGTGGGTTTGTGCATGAGGGGTTGGGGTTGATGTCTAGTGAGAGCTCAATCTTGGTGATTTTGTCTTTGAAAAAGTTGGCAAAGTTGTCGCACAGGTCTTTGGAGGCCTGACCTCGGGTAGTGGAGGGCTAGGATGTTTGTTGTCTGATGATGTTGAATAGTTCTTTGGGTCTGTTTTTCGCGTTGTCCAGGGCAGTGCAGAAGAAGGTTTTTTTTTGTTGTTAAAGTGTTTTTGTATTTCCTTCGGGTTGATTTGAGCTGCTTGTGGAGGCTTGTAGGGGGGTTGTTCCTCCATAGTTGTCTGTGGCTCTTAGTTGTCTTCTTTCAGCATTGATCTCTGAGTAGAGCCAGGATCTGGATGGAATGTTCCTGTGTTTTTTTAGTTTCAGGGGGTTAATTGATCTACGATGGAAGTCATAGTAGAGTTATAGTGAGTGGTGAGTTCCGTTGTAGAGAGATCATCCGTGGAGGTAGGCAGGAGGGAGCATACCCTTTTTTCAAAGTCGTCCATGGAGATCTGTCTATGATTTCTTGTCCATTAGGGGGGGTCGATATGTGATTGGTTGAGTGATGTGGAATAGGATAAAGTGGTGGTCAGATCAGGTAACGGGTAGGATACGATCGATTGTGATAGTGTCCCATTGGGAAATGATGCCGTCAAAGATCGCTCCTTTGTTGTGGGTAAATTCTGAACAGTGTTGGGTAAGGTTGTTGCTATGTAGCAGCTCATTTAGGTTCTGGATTACCGAGTTGTTGTTTTTGTTCCAGTGTAAATTCAGGTCTCCCAGAATTAGGTTGTTGGCGTCTCCGAGTGAGCAATGAGCAATCAGGTCGGACAGATGTTCGGTGAATGCGGTAGTGTTTCCTGGGGGATGGTATTGGAGATGGCACTGGAATGTCTTGTTGTCACTTGTGTTGATGTTGGCGGAAAGACATTCACATGTGTTATAGTTAAAGGTGTCAATTTCTGTCACAGATATATTGTTGTTATGAATGATTGCTATACCTCCGCCTTTTTGGTCTTTTCGATCTTTGTTGATGATTACAAAGCCTGGTGGCACGAGAGTGTCCATGATTGGTGTCGAGCATTCATTTAGCCACGTCTTGGTGATGAAGGCTATGTCTATGTCATGGGTGAGGATGGATTCTGCTGGCTCTGTTGCATCTTTAGTGGCTGATCTGCAGTTTATAAGCATGCAGTTGGTGGTGTGTGTCTCTTTATTGGGTTTCTTCTTAAGGGGGGCCCTGAGGATGTTGGTAAGGGAGGCTGGGAGTCTAGGGTGTTTAGGAGGGGAGTGGTCCCTTCTGAATCCAGTGATCACCTGGATTTTGGATAGAGGGGTGGTGGTAGATGGGGTGTTGTATGAGGAGGAAAGATCTGCTGCTGCTCTCGGGGATATAGCTATTCTAGTTCAGCTGGTACGGTCTAGGTTCCAATTTTGATTCAAGAGTGGGGTTGGGATCCCCCTGTGGTGGGGAGTCATGGGGAGCCATTGGTGAGTGGGGTTGTTGACGGTGGGGGTGTTGTGGGGATTTTGGTGTGGTTTACGGAGCAAGGCGAGGTTGGTTAGGATTTCGGTGAAGCCCTGGAATGCAATAGCTAGCTGGCTTTCAAGCAGGGTGAGACGCTGGCCCGTCTCTTCAAGGGTGGGGGTAGGGTGGTTCTGAACGGGGTCCTCCCGAGAGGGGGGGGGGTGTCCTGATGCTGCTGTCTTGATGTCTAGTAGATAGTGTGTTGTCCGTGTGGTCATTGAGCGGAGCCGAGGGTGCAGCGAGAGGAGGGTCATGTTGTGGCTGCCGCGTTCTTATGAGTGTGGGTATAGGGAAGTAGATGGGGGTCGTAGACTGTGTGTTGCGGTCGATCGGAGTAGTCTGAGGGGGGTAGGAGCCGGGGGTTGTCGAGGAGATGGTCGGATGGGGGAGGGGGAGCTGTGTTCTTGGTGGCAGCTGTGAGGGTGGTGTCACATGCCGGAAGGCTGGTGTTGTTAATGGGGGGCGCATGAGTGGTTGGGGTGCTCTGCTGGAGGGTCCAATTGCCTGGGGAGAGGGGGTGGGTAGGGCAGGGAAGGGGGATAGGAGGTAGACCGAAGTGAGGGGAAGAGTGCATCAAAAGCCTCAAAGTTGTCGTTGTTAGCTTGGATTAAGACTGTGCCGTTGGGGTAGATGGTCACAGATGTATTCCCCCTCCGCCTCGAGCGGTTGGGTGTAGAGATCGTTAGTTTGCAGCTGAGAGGTGTATTCGTTGTTTTGGAAATGTGTAGTTGTGATCTGATGATGGAGTTCACTCTTCTGGTCTTTCATGTGAAAGATGAGATCCATTTTAATCTGGTCTTTGGAGGAGCAGTGATATATGTCCACGAACAGTGATTCTGGGTGCTGTCTAATGAGTTTGTGTTTAAGTTTTTTTTGCTCTTTGGGTGTGAGGTTGGGGGGGGAGCTGATTGAGAAGGAGAGTGGTTCGAAACACGTTGGCGATGTCCATTGGGGATTTCTCCTTATTTGCATCAGTATGGACAGTGGTTAAGACATTGTGAAATTACAAATCCATCCATATTAGAAGATTTTTAAACCCCTTTAATAGCACCAAGAGGATCATGCTCAAAAACCCTGTGACTAAAAAACAATGGACTGGTTAAAACAATTGCCTATAAATGGCTGTTTCTAAATGCACTTGCACTTTTCAACACATCTTTGTTATACATGTTGAGCACTTTCACTGTTGTTAGGAATGAACCTTTAACAATATTTTTGTTCTATCTACTGCGTCGCTTTGACTACCAAGAGCAGAGATGTGCCGTCATAATTTTTTTTGTTTTTGGTGTGGTTCACTTGAATAAAGTCAAAGATGAGGGTTTTTCCTTTTTAGATATGTTAAAAAGCAATAACTATGTCTAATGAATTGTGAAATGAATACACAGGCCTTGTTTATTGATTAACTTATCCTTGTTGTTAAGCAAAGTGACGGCAGTCCATGCAGCCACCTTTCGATTTTGTTTTTGAACTTTTTAAATGTGGCATTTTCAGAATTGTGACTTACAATCCAACTTTACCATTAAAGAGGGTTTTAAATTACAATTATTTAGACACCAAACTCGACATTCCTATTTGCTCCCAAATGAGAGTATTCACTTATTAAATGTAATCAGGTAGCCCAATTACATCCTATGGGAGTGGTAGGCCTTGCAGTAGTGAAAAACGAATTTAAGATTTTTTCACTACCAGGACATGTAAAAGTTGTAAGTACATATCCATCTTTTTAACTACAGTCCATTCTGCCCTATGGGCTTTTTAGGGCCTACTCTAGGCGCGACTTATTTGTATTAAAAAGGAGGGTTACGGCCACGCAAACGGTTTATTTTGCTAGGTTGAAATGGCAGTTTAAAACTGCACACACAAGCTGCAATGGCAGGTCTGAGATATGGTTAAAGGGCTACTTAAGTGGGTGGTACAATAAGTGCTGCTGGCCCACTAGTATCATTTATTTACAGGCGCGGGGTACATGTAGTACCACTTTACAAGGAACTTACAAGTAAATACATATGCAAATTCAGTGCAAGTCAATTCTACCATTAATAGCGGAGAGAGCACACACTTTAGCACTGGTTAGCAGTGGTAAAGTGCACAGTCCTAAGGCTGACAAAAATGGGATCAGCAAAAATGGAGGATTAAGTCAAAAGGTTTGAGGGAAGACCACACTAACGCTGTCAGGTCTAACGGTACCCATGAATTAGAGGAAGTAAATGTTGAAGGCAGTTTTAAGCCTGTAGCATCAGTGGCACTGGGACAGTCTTTTGTGAAAAACAATACACACAATCCACTTTTTTAAAAACAATTAAGCAGTTCTGCGTATTAGAGAAAGAAGTCATTCTTTTCTGTGATCACAAAGGACAAACCGTTGTTCTGCAAGGAAATTTAGATATTTGATAATATATGGTTGGGAAGATTAAAAATGGGAATGGTATTTAAGTTTCAGTCTATGCAAGTGTTTGCATCACTCACAATGTAGTTGTCTGTAGTCATCGCATATGATCATACCAGGTTGTCTTACCACCAACATAATCTATATGGACTAAAGTGTCCCAAAACTGATCTTACCAAGTGAGAAAGAGGTCAAAAGAACATCTACAGCACCACAAATGGGCTTTCATTGCCAACATATAATCATGTCACTGTGAAAAGTAGATTAAATCAGACACACGTTTTTTCTATTTTATTCTTGTTGGTAGTTTGTTTTTGTCTACAGTCCTTGCATAACCACTTGTATCATCTTACTGTTGGTAGCACTGGAGACACTGCATACTTCACCTTTTTAGAAATTCTACTTTAACAACTATTATCTGTGACATATTATTTTTGTGTATTGTGAGGCTACAGTTTAATCAACTAGGCATAGTTACTTGCAAAATTCCATATCTGTCACTCTGGAAGGCAGTTATCTTTGTGTAGGATAGCTGTGGAGTAACACAGAGTACTGATATGAGAGTAGAAGTGAATGACACATTTTCTCCAATTACTACCAAAAAGTACATGATTTTAGATTGAATGTTCCTCCTTGCAGTATCTGGTGCCAAACATGCCTCTACTGTATAAAATTTGCAGGAACCTTAAATCTATAACTTTTGATGGGAAAGTACCATCAAATCTATGTTTGAAGCACAGAGGTGATATGGGAGGAAAAGACAAGCGGTGAAGTGAGATTCTCTTCACCTATTATAACAATATACACTGCCTAAGCTCTGCTGAAGTGCTTTTCAAAAGGAAGACATATATGTGTCTGAGAAACACACCATTCGTACTTTTATTAGCTTCTACCCATCTCTTGATACTTAGAACACTGGCCACACTATGCCCAGAATGGCAACGGTGTGCTTCTGGGGAATGCCAAGCAGGACAACTGTTTTGCACGAGTTCCAGTAGCATAGTTCCAGTTCATGGAATTGATCCATTAAGACACAGCGTAATCAGAAAACTGAAGAGGCCTGGACTAACTAGTAAATTAGGGTAACAGTTGTATTTTTAAGTTGAGTGGGTTAGACTGGGAGGAATTGTGGCCTAATTGACAGGGATTTCCACACCATTGAGACACAAGTTTTCATTTTTGGATTTTCAGTGCATGAATTCTGGGATAGTTTTGTTATCAAAAAAGCTTAAACCCAGGATATGAACTCCATTACTTTTCTGCAAAACCAGAAGGGGGACGTCTGCGAAGTCGA
The DNA here is from genome assembly GCF_964204655.1 of Triturus cristatus. Classification (NCBI taxonomy): domain Eukaryota; kingdom Metazoa; phylum Chordata; class Amphibia; order Caudata; family Salamandridae; genus Triturus; species Triturus cristatus. Next base: position 276,117,520 of record NC_140580.1, on the reverse strand, counting down.
TTATGCTTTCTAGACATCATCACCAATGAATGGCTGATTTACTCCAACCTACTTCATCATAATCCACCTGGATCTGAGAAAAAGTGATAACAAGGCCTTTCACTGATAGTTTTGTTGACCCTGTGAAACTTTGCTCCTGTGGCTGTAGGGTCAGAAGATCCTCAGACTGAGTACATTGTAGTCTATCTGCCACACTGTTATAGGGTCTCCTCATACACTTGTGATATCTTTTGCATATCCTCAGGCTTTTCCCTGAACCCCAGTGTTTTATTAAGCATGTATATGGAATCCATACCCAGGCTATCCCAGTCCAATGTTCATTATGTATCTTGACAAAATCCAGATTATCTTCCACTTTGAGGTGGCCTGGACTTGATTGTCATCAGTTTTTGTGACAGCATGTGTAAAAGACGTGTCTGGATAGACCCGAACTGGCTCACACTTGAATTTTCAGAGACAGAGCTAAGGATGATATAGTGCCCACAGATAGGACCCCCATCATAGTGGCACACATATTTAGAAGATAGTCCGAGGCCAGCTGATACTGTACAGAATTTGCTTATTAAATTTAACTCAAAGCTCTTTATGGCACCCTATTATTCTACCTGCTTCTATCACCTTGGATTAATGAAGAAAGTCTGCCATTTCCTGACATCAGAAGATCACTACATGGCAGTGATGGCACAGATTGCCTCCTTTCTAGATTATGTGAATGCTCTAAATTTCCGTTTCAAAAAGAAACCGCTAGAATGTATTCCTAGTTTTGAAGAAAACAATTTCCTTTGGTGACACCTTTCTCAAAGAAGCTTGGCAGGCTGGGTATAGAAAGGAATGTCTATTCCAAAGCTTTATACATTGTTCTCCAAGTGATTTATGGGAGGATACCTACATATTTAAAGCTAACATTTTAATGATATCTAAGTTCCTATGCAGGCTCCTCAAGAAAAGAGGTGCTCTATCAATTTGCTCTTTTTCAGATGATGAGGACGGGAGGCTGTTCTGTTTTTTTACACCAACCTCTCAAAATGATAAAAAATTCCTTTTTTCTTTTAGGCCACTCTAGGTCTCCTGCAGGTCAGGAAGAAATTGAAACATTAGCTTTTTCATCTTGATCACGGAGCACTGCATTTTTGAGCAGCATCTGTAAGACCTCTGCTGTTAGTGTGCCACAAAACACTGGGCAGTGTAGGCTGTGCTTGAAATAACATCACAATGATGATCATGGTTACTTGGATCTGTTCCCACCAATCTGCAACTGGAACAGTGGGCTGAATTAGGAGGAGCCAGTATAGATGATTTAAATATGTTTCTCCTAAGGTCAATCTGCTACCAGAACAGATAAAGAAGGTTTCAACTTAGCCAATGTTTCACTCACTGACGACTTGCCTTACCAGAAAAAGTCACAACCTCCGCATCTTCGTCTTAGCATTTGACCCATGCTTTTTGCCAGAAAGTTTGAGGATACAGTGGGATTGTTTACTAAGCATGTCCCACCTCAAGGACCTTATGGGTATATCTTCCAGGGTAGTGGGATGAAATTCTTCACCCGCCAGAAAGTTGTTACGTCTAAAAGTAAATGCTTTTTGAAGGACCACCCATCATCTACCTGGTAGCAGCCACTCACGGTTCAGCCGCAGAGAGTGGCCAGGCCCCAGAAAAACAAATGGAAGAGAAGTCTTTTCACATGTTTTATTAATTAAATACATTTTGCCAAAGCTTGGCTTTCGTTACAATGCTTGTGACATATTTATTATTACAGGTTTGTCTTTTTAAACAACTGCATTGCTCTTTGGCAAGGTGGTGCAGCTACACTACATGCATGTTCGTGTCCTTGTTATTTGTGCCAAGCTACCAAGTGAGAGACAGGGATTCATTACAGAAAATATTTTTAATTTGTGGTTCAATTGATTTGAGTCTTATTGAGCTCAAGCAGACCCCACTTCCGGGCTATGTTTTTTTCTACCCCTAGCCTAGAACTTCCAATTCTTACAAAGATTTGAAACATAACACCGAACAATGGGCTCCAACTGCCCTTCTGCTGAAAGAAAGAGGCCTGAAAAAAAGACGTGCTATTCCTTTGGCTGTAAACACCTCCGGATATTGTCACTTGATTGACAGGCAGACCACAGGATTCGGATCCAAGTACCGGCAGGCACATTGCCAGGTGACAGATGGCACTTTGGCATGCACTGCTCTTTAAAGCTCTGGTAGGCAATGTTTTTGTGTTATACCCTTGGTTATATATATGATTTATAAAACTTGCATCTAAATATGGATATATATGAGGTTAGATAGACTAAATGTTATTTAAAGCACCTAGCTCAATTAGGTAAACATTCCTGTTACCTGCAAGCTAAATGTTTGCATTCTGGCAGTGGTAAGTTAGCCTTTCATCCATCTAAGGTTGGTTATATTGAGTACCATTAAAGTGGCTAATAGTAATGCGTTATTTGCAGCGCTTTAAAACAGTGAAACTGAGGTAATTCGCTGCTGATATAAAACAACTGACTAAGTTATTTGTTTATATTGATAACGAACTGTGATAAGATGCCAGAAACTAACTTAAACAATTCAGTATAGCATCTAAAGTCTCACTGCCCTAGCACTGCTCGCTCTTTCAAGGAGGATGTCAAGAACTGCCCCCATGAGCCCAAGCATTCGGCTTCTTGGCGGCTTTCGAAATCCCCCACAGGCGGGTCTGTGATTGAGCGCAGAGGTTTATCGCCGCCTAGGCAGTCGGAAGTCAGAGACACCCGTTCCCTAACTTCAAGAACTGTAAAGAAACATTTGTTTTCTTAAATTGGGCGGGTTCATAAGTATCCTGTCTAATGACTGTGTGCTTTGGCTGTAGAATCTGCATCAAAGCAATTCATTTACAGTGCTGTTTGGAAAATAAACATTACACAATACAGACAAGAAAACAAACCTGTGTGTTTGACAGAGCCGTCATTGTATAAAACAACTTGAAAGAATGACCGCGTGTTGTACTCTGAGCCAAATTTGCGAAGCTATTTGCACAAGTAAGTATAGATCACAAGCGCAAGAAGCTTTTTTACAACTGTAAATGCACTTTTAGAATTCACAAAAGTTGGTTTTACACAAGGATTTTTACAAACAGGGAATGTTTGTGTGTGTAATTGACCTGATATACTCAGTGCTTTAAATGGGGAAAAAAAAGTGCAGGTACTCATTAAAATAGAGGTGTGGCAAGTGGGCGGGGCTAGGGGCGGGGCTAAGGGCAAAATATCATCATACATAATTACTTCTGTACCAGTTGCAGCACATATTAAAACACATCAGAAATGTGTTTCTGTAAAAAAAAAAAAAAAACAGGTTAACTTATTACACAAAATGAAACTCATGATGGCACTTTCACCCGAATGGTCGCTGCCCATCTGATTGACAGTGCAGGGTCTGTCTAGAGACCCTGTCCTGTTAATCGCAGCGTGACACAAGCCCTCTCACCCCCCTGCAGTTTGGGGACAGACAGTCACATGGGCGCTGCTGGAAACTTTGCCAGCAAATCTGCTAAGGCTGCTTCAGCCGAGTTAATTACTGCCCTGCACTGGAGGAGAAAACTAACCTGAGCCTGCCGTGCCGCCGATCAGGGTACCGGTACTCTCCCTGGCTACAGAGAAGTGCCGGTACTGACGGCAACATTTTTTAAAAGTGCCGGTACTCCGTACCGGCGAGTACCGGCCCATTTAAAGCACTGGATATACTACCTCTCATGATGGGAACAGATTGGAAACACCAACGAAACTTTCAAACCACTTCACACAGCGGCTAAGTCATGCAAATCGCAAATCTCGCACTGTCCCCAGTCATAGATTTGGTGCGCACCCTAATATCAGCAACCTATTGATACTTCTGCTTAGCAGGCAAACATTAATTATAACCATAGCGGTGCACCCACGTTAATAAGAACATGTCAAATGAAATAATCTGCAGTTCATGTATATGTCAAGCAGTAAAACAGTAACAACCATAGCCCACGAGTTTTGTTAAAAAAACATAACTTCTTCAGGGCCGCAATACAATTTAGGACATGCATATAATAGCCATAAATACATAAATATATGCATATTGTAAATAACATTACCATATCTAAAAAAAACAGACTATCACCATCAGCCATTAACAACAATTTGTACATAGAAAACATATTTAAAATCCAATGATGTCCTGCCATAACATTCAAGATAGTCCTATATTTCAAAACATCATCAAAATCCGAAGAGAAGAGAGAATTACCTCATTATCCCAGGATCATTCATATATATCAAGATGGGAATAAAAATGCATATAAAATGTACATCATATACGGTTTTGGTTGAAGCACAGTACATTTCCTTAGCATATTCAAAAGGAAAACCCTATTTCCCAGGTGTACTCGCATATCACAATTTCTTCTCCATTCGCCCAGAGTCTGTTATCCAAAGAACCAATTTTAGCAAATTATATTTCCCATCTCCATCTGCACATTCTGGATTAGATATATCAAATGTTGAAGTCTAATTGGCAAAATATAATTTACCATAAGCTTACAAACATTCACTCCTATATTCCATTAGGATCCTATCCACACTGTGCACAAACCTTCAAGGTGCCGAATTCAAAAAGTAATGTACAATTTGATGCCAAAGTGTATCAGATTGGGTCTAACATCTAGTTACAGCACAGATACCAGTCTAATCTCTCCAACTTTTTAATTTATTTTTTACAGACTACTCATAACCCTACCTGATGCATAAATCGCAAAGTGCATTCAATTTACCACCAAGACCTTCCTCAGTAGACCTAGCATCTAATTAACACATCACATGGTTCATTCAAGAGAGGGACACAACTTTACTAAATCGAATATAGAAATGAAGACAACGATCCACATTTTCCAAGCGCTCCTTATAGTTTCATGCAAACATGCCTTATTTCGATGCTGTAAATCTTGCAAATGCAAAAGGAAAACAAAATCACTATTCCACCTTCACACAGACACTGAGGGCCTATTAGCATAGCGGGTGGATATTCACCGCCCGACCGGCGGTGGCTACCTGCCCGCCAAAACACCCCGCCGGATGGCCATTTACTCCCCCCTGCCACATTAGCATGGCGGGGGTACCACGGCAGACGGAAAGACCGTCCACCGCTTTTCCGCCGGTAGGCAATCGTTTCGATTGCCTGCAGTGGGGAAAAGGCCCATGATATGGTGCCGGTGCCATGCAGGCACTGCCATCCATATTATGATGATGACGGTGACTCCGCCATGGAAAGGCATGCGGTGTTTACTTTGGGGGCCCATTGCGGGTCCCCGGTGGGGTGGAGGGGTGGGGGGCTGCACTTGGGGGGTACCCATGGTAACCCACTACACTGGCATTCACAAGGAGGCAGGCATCGCGCGGTGCCTGTCACGTTGTGCATGCCAATGCACAACATGCATTCTCAACATTGTGGCGGGTGCTGCTTACAGCACCGCCCGCAACAATGTTGAATATGTGGGATGCGACCACCAGGGTGGAGGTCACATCCTAATTGGCGGTGCGGAACTGCCACACCGCTGGCGGAGGGTCCCAGCACCGCTAGGGTATTTCTAACGAAACTGAAACACCCAGTGCAAGTAATTTCACATTAGTATAATATGGCAAAATTAATTTAGAAAAAAAAGGTGTTTGAACAAACCCAGGCGAACAAAGGCTACTTTGGAGTACTGTTCAACACATTAAAACATCAGAAAACCAGGGGCGGCTTGTCTGTTTGAGCAGAGGAGCGTCGCCCACTGGTTAAAATTCACCTCCATGCCCCAGAATAAAAAAATAAAATGGTAATAAAGTTGGTTTATTACCATTTATTTGTCAATATAACCATATTCTGACTCTCGCGTCAGCATAGGGGCGGGATAGCTGCTGAGTGACAGCAGCAGGGAGGAGGGTGGGCTGTCTCAGCACTTTTCAAAGTGCGCATGTCTTTTTGGCAGGCCGTCTTGCTACAAGCAGCCAGACATCAACACTTTGAAACATCTATCTCAGTTTCCTTAAGACAGCGGGGTTAGAGTACATGCAGGGCTCCAGTGTCCTTGGATCGGTGAGTGAGGCCGCTCCTTCCAGTCAGGGCGCTGCTCTCACAGCACAAGCGCACAGCCAGGATTGGTTAAGGTACTTCTCAAGGGCTCACCGTGCAGGAGGAAGACGTGCAGCAAGGAACCGGTCGGAGTCGGACATGTCACAGGTGTTTCATATTTTTTAGTTTTACCCGCCACCCATTTGCCTGCCTTACCACTCCTCATAGATGTTAGCCGCCACTGCAGAAAACAATCGATATCACTATCTGTCGGTCACAGAGACACTTAACACTTTTAATCAAAATAAAACGCCCAGTGGAAGGCATTTCTTATTAGTAGATTATGGGAATATTAATTTAAAAACAATAGTGTTTGAACAACCCCAGGCGAAAATATGCTACTTTGCAGTAGTGTTCAACACATTAAAAGATCAGAAAACAATCAAAATCACTATTTCATGTTATGGCAGGACACTAGAGGATGAGGAATTGTCAATTTTAATGATGCTTTATATGTGCACATTGTTGTCTACGTCGGATGTTGATAGGGTATAGTTTTTGTAGATATGATGACGTCATTTTAAATATTATTTATTTATGGTCATTATATGAATGTTCTATATTCTACTGCAGCCCTGAAGAACTTTGTTTTTCCAACGAAACGCACTGGCGGTGAATGTAACTGTTTTAATATATAACATAAAGAGAAAATGTAAATGTAAAATGTAAATTGATACTTGTATAGCGCACTACTCACCCGCAAGGGTCTCAAGGCGCTTGTACGAATACCGCTGTGGAACCCATCCTGGCTTTCCCTGTGAGGCGTCCACTCCTGGGCACCCCCAAGGTGGAGGCCAGGCATCCTTAGCGTTGTGGGGGCCGTTGTGGAGATTAAGCAAGCTATTGCCCAGAGTTGCAGAGTGGGACTCCATGATTGGAATGGCACCGAGGCGAGAATTATCAGGTCCGTGGATTTTTTTGAGCCCAAGACCCGCCGAGGCGGGGAATTGAACCCTGGTCCCGGGCTAGACCTCTGCATCAGGGTCTGCCGCTCTACTAATTGAGCCACACTTCTTTTCCACTAATAAAGAGGATACATGACCTACAGATGATTTCACTTTGCGTCTTATTATCTTGAGTGCACTGCTATGCCTATAATTGACCCTACAAGACTGCTGGGAGCATAGGAAAAGGGTTTTCCACACGGGGAGAATATTTTCGAAGTGGATAAAAAAAATTACTGCACAAATAGAATGGTTTCTCCTTCATGCACAGTTGTTGAGTGTGTGCAATTGCTAATGCATGCCGCAATTGGAAATTCACAAATGTTTTCCATGCATACATAGATCCAGGCCCTCCATAACATCTTCCATATGACATCATGCTACTCCTCTTCAGCGTTCATCTACAAAGGTTAGGAGCAAACAAACATTACCTTCTTTGCAGTCATGGCCATTATCGTGAAGCATAAAGCCACTCTTGCACTGGCAAGCATAACTCCCGAATGTGTTAATGCAATCATGCTGACATCCACCGTTGTCTTTTGCACATTCGTCCTTATCTGTGAGGAGAAAAGAACTTAGCCAGTTATAGTGAACATCTTTACATTGTTAGGTACGGTGCATATGGTGACGCTTACGCAGAGTACCAAACGAGTAAGCAAAAACAGGCTACACCTTCAAATACATCATCGTGACATCCAGTGTACACACTCATGTATTATAGTTATTGTATATTTGGTGCAGCCTCGACTATACTTTACCTCAAAATGTCTCACACTAGGAATGTCATGAGTCTGCACAGTCTGGTAACACGGTCTGTCTGTTCCTGTTCGGCTAAATGTCATATGTGGCCCCTCTACAAACCTTTCCACTGTGCCCTGTCCGACAGGAATGATCCTTACATGAACCTTTGTGGCTTCTGTGAATCACTTAGCATGAAGGTGTCAAATATATTGAAATACAAATTAGGTACAATACTAGGAAAAATGACGAGTGGAAACCCCTGTAGTCTACGTCGAAATATATCTCCCCACCATAAAGGGTGGAAAAGTTTGAAATTGCTCAAAAAGTCTGGGTTTCTGCTTATACTGCGTACTGTTATTTATTCTAATACTTTTGCATTTTAGAGATTATGCCTGTCAAATAAATGTTACAACTTGTAGGAAAGATGAACCTCCTTGCAGCATGAATAGAAAAAGCAACCGGGTAAGCATGGTGTGTTATAGTCATGCCAACAGATAACCCTCTCTTAGATGTCTGTACACAGCTCTCTTCAGTTCCAAGAGTACTGCTGGAGCAGAGCTTTCTATTGAAAATTTATTAAGATTTAAACTCCAGTTTTTGTTAAATGTCATGATTAAAATTACTGATAATTAATTGCTAAAATTATTAATTTTGTTTAAATTCCCTGACTAATCAACATTACTAATGAAAGAATTACACGTGGGAATGCCTTTATGTTGCTTATTAATACGTGAATTAAACTGGTGAGCGAATTAACTAAATATGTGTAGTTAAAGTGCTATTTGTAATGTGATTGCGCTTTAGAATAACGTGCTTCTAATGCTTCTTTGCGTTGCAGATGGCTAGGTAATTACATACACATAAGGGTATTAGTGGGAATTAACACTGTTTAATCATTATGATGTGGTAACGTTGTTTTGTGTTTCTTTTAATTAAGATGGTCCGTTTTGGCCTAAATAAAGATGGCCGCTATTTACAGCCTGCATTTGATTGAATAGAATACGACGAGAGGCCTCGCTGAACATGGTTGGGAGCCACCCGATCTCGGCCTCTAGCTGTATTAAAAGTTTCCGTGAGGACAGCAGCTCCAGGCTTGCTGCCAGCTGCCCTTGGAGAAGAATAAAAGCCACAATGAACTCTGATAAACTTGCGCTGGCTTCACTATGATTCCGAGGAAGAGCATTCATGGATGTATCGTCTTTTGTTCAAGCTTCCTTCTTGCGTGTTTTTATTTTTGTGATTTTCGAGAGCGAAGGTTTTTTCTAAATGTTGCGAGTCAACATCCTTTCCTGCTCGCTCTGCTCAGCGGCTCAACGGACGTTTAGAGTTTGTTTGTTACTTTTAAAGTGTTACTTTCCCTATAAATATTACTAGACTAGAGAGGGTCTGTTCGCGATTATGGCCATTTCTTCCTGAACCTATGCTCGAGAAAGGATCGATGCTGATTGAGAGCACGGTGACTCGAGAGACTTTACTGAGAGACCTGTCCTGACCCATTTAGCTAGAATAGGTAACTATGAGAATAATGATTTTGCTATTGATTGACTTTCATTTGAACTAATTTAGATAAACAACCATTTGCTTGAATCATAGTGTCTGGTGGTTATTTCTTTGTCATTTATTGAGTTTCAAATGTATTTCCTATGTTTAAAATCATGACTCAAGACAATTTCTTTAGGATGCATTGACCTCGCTTAGATGCAGATTGGTTTAGGTTATCTCTCGTACCTTCGGTGTGGATAGAGTAATAGTTATGAATGTTAGTGTGATGGGCCCTAGCGTATGATGAGTGTATGTGCGTGTGACTGTGGAATTACTCTGTCCGTGGAAGTAGGGAGAATTTATAGGCTCCGATCTGCAGCAGTTTCCTGGTAGCAGTATGATGGTTAGAATTATTGTTTTGATCTGATAGATTGCTTGTACATAGGCTTTTGATTCATTGATTTATTGATTGATGTTGATATATGTATTAACACTATGGGCCTCATGTAGGTAGCATACCAGTTACCACTTCTAAAATACCGAACGATACCGAATCGGTATTTTAGAAGTGGTAACTCGTATGTAGGTAATGAGTCGGTATTTTTTACCGATTCGTTACTATTCGGTAATTACCGAATCGGTATTTACCGATTCGGTAATGAGGCATACCTTCCCATTGATGGGAAGGTATGCCTCATTACCGAATCGGTAAATACCGATTCGGTAATGGGGGGAACACTTGCAAGGGTGGCAGGGTGTCACATTGACACCCTGTTGCACCCCTGATTCGGCCATGTGTGCACATGTGGCACACATACATGCCCTAAGGGCATGTATGTATGCCACATTGCACACTGCTACGCGGGTAAAAATGCATGAATACATACATTAATTATTTACCACCAACTAAAAGTTGGTGGTAAATACCGACTCTAAAACACACCCACACACTCCCCCTACATCTCGATTTTGCTGTCGGAATTTACCGAATCGGTAAAATTACCGATTCGGAAAAGTTACCGATTCGGTAACATTACCGATTCGGTATTATTACCGATTCGGTAATTTTACCGATTCGGTAAATTCCGAAAGCAAAAATTGTCCCCCTACATACCATTAGCCAAAATACCGGTCGGTAACGGTAAAATTACCGAAAATCGGCCGTTACCGACCGGTATTTGGCTACCTACATGAGGCCCTATATGTTGAAGTCGTCGTATTAAGTTTTATGTAGTGTGTACGGCTTCTGGAACGTGGGGAGCTGGTGACGGTTCCGTAGTAGGGCAGAGGGAAGTGTGTGCTGCTCTCGGGAAACACTGAATTGTTGGAATTACCTGTATGTATGCAGGAAAAACGTGTGACAATTGAAGTTGCGCGTCACATCGTCTGGGTTCGGAATCAGTGACATCGTCGTGTGTTACTATTAGGGACATATTTTCGGTATAAAAGGAGTGTGCATGGTAGCGAAGGTTATCTGTGAAACTCTGGTCTTAAGTCCCAGGGATCCGTAAGGTTTGCCGTTAAAGCTTATCGCTGGAGAAGTAATAGGTATTCTCTGAGCTTGTTTGAAGGACTGGGCAGAGGTAAGCGCTGCTTGGTTAACGTGTGTTATAATTCTGTAGTGGGACAGACTGTTCGCTGTTCTCGGGAAAGGCAGGATTCTGTGTGGATGTACTACATTTTCTGGTATGAAAGTGCGTGAATGTATGAGCATTTAGTTGATTGTGAGACTCTTTGGAGCATTCCTGGAGTAAGCAGTTAATGGATGCATGTTAGAAGGGCAGAGTAGAGGGATGTGCTACTGTGTCAACGAAAGTAATTATTCCGTGGTAGAGCAGAGGCAAGCGCTGTTCTAGAGAGAAGCGGGATTCTTGTGAAAAAGAATTTTCTTTACTATTCTGTGGTTAGCGAAGCAGACAATGGAGATGTTTATATGTTGTAACTAATAGATTTTGTAGAATCTGAAAAGAGTCTACCGAGAAGACTTTTGTAAAGGAGGGGTAGACGAGTGACAGGAGATAGGAGTAAAAGCGACTGCAGCGACTGCTGACGTCAGAGAGTCAGAGAGTCAGACAGACCGCGCTGTGATTGGACAGTGGATTAAGACAGTGCTCGCGCTGGGATTGGTGCGTTGGTGTGAGCCGCGCAGGGATTGGAAGGAGTACAGGGTGATGTAGACGCTCCAGGATTGGTGCATTAGTGTGAGTCGCGCTGTTATTGGACAAAAGATCGTACAGTTGCGTAAGGGACTAGAGAGTTGTGGTAAACGTGAAAATGTATTACCAAATGGAGGAAAAGCAAAAGAAATCCTTGTTCGGTAAAATTAAAAGATGGTTCGACAAGGATAAGAACATAATAACTAGAGAAGGTGAATTGTTACCTCCGACAAGGACTCCTGCATCCTTCATGGTTGCGAAATATGGGTATAATACCTGTATACGGTTAGATAACTGGGCTAAGTACACTAAGGATGATGGTGTTTTAGCGTTCCCGGAACATGGTTCATTTAATCTGGCCATGTTGAGAAATTTACGGGAGAAAATGATGTGTCTAGAGCCTAGACCAAGGCCGACACAGTTCGAGGCGTTAGTGGAATGGGAAGATGAGGTGCATGAGCGAGAAAAGCAGAGGAGTGGAGGCAATTATAGGTATATTTTTGGGAGGAAATATGATCGTGAAACTCATCATGATCGAATGAGGAGATGGCGAGATGCTAGTATGTCAGAGGGATTATATCCTATGAGAACGGTTGAAGAAACAGAAGGGAGGAAGGGTACAGAAAAGGTGCCTGATACAGAAGTGAGAAGGTATGGGGCTAATGATTATGAGGATGAGGTCTTGGATGACATGATTTATAAGAGACCACCGCCATATAGACCAGAACCAGAAGAGAGAACGCCAGTTGCTACTCCCATAAGAGATACTTTTCGAATTGTTAAAACTGAGATTGCGACACCTGATTTGAAAAGTGGTAGCTCTTTCACGGAAAGAGAGAGAGAGAGAGAGAGCGAGAGAGAGAATCAAATCGGTGATGAGAAAACAAGAGAATTAGCCAGAACGACATCTGAGCTGACAGAGAAAATTAGAGAGTTGACGAAAAATCTAGAAGCTGTTACAGTACCTGTAACTATTGGTCCGGTTGTGCCTATTTTTGATAAACAAAGAATGGGTGAAAATGGTTTGACAGTTCCCTATGTAAGAAATGGTTTGGTTGGCTCTTGCACTTTGGAGGAATCAAGAATGAGGACGGGAGAAAGTAATTTGAGACAGCTGAGACATGACACATGTAGTGGAGGATCAGATGTACAGCCTAATTCAGGATTGAATACTGGTTGTTTAGTAGGATCAATTTTGGAACCACAGAGGATGGCAGAGCAAGTGGGTGCAGTGAAAAAGTCTACTGAAATAACAGCTGAAGATTTGAATGATTGGTTGAAAGTTCTTCAAAAGAAGGATAAAGATTCACAGGCAATTGATGTAGCCAGGTTGCGCATAGAATTGGAGGAGCTTATTGCAGGAACAATTCCTACAGAAATATTGAAAAACCATCATGATGGAGAGTTGTTATTTATGTGTAAGGGTATCACTTGGAGGGCTAAGAGTACACATGACAGATTAAAAGCAATAGCAAGTGAACAAGGAGTTGACATGGATAAGGTAAAAGCTTTGCAGAAGCCTTACAGGGTGGATTTCACCGACAAGGACATTGAGAATCTAAATGGTGTTGGTAGAACAGGGCAGATTAAGGAAATGATTGCCTTATTGTGAAAATGGGGTGATGTGGAAAAATGGAAGGATAGATGGTACAAGAAAAGGGAAGATTCAGTGGACAGAACTTACTCAGCTTTTCCTATGAGAGAAAAAGAGAAAACAGTGGATGCTTATCCTATGAGAGAGATTCCTGGAGGAGGATACGTACATGTCCCATGGACTAGACAGGATATTTTGTCATTTACGAATGATTTTCCTCGACTAAGAGAAAAGCCTGTCGAGTGGTATAGCCAGGTAGACAGGTTTGTGAAATTGTCAAAAGTGCTGTGGATTGACCTGAATAGTCTGTTTGATATAATTGTTCCAGCAGACTTGTGGGCAGAGTGTAAAATAGTTGTAGATTGGCCTGCTAAGGAGTACCCAAGAGATCCGAAAACAGGAGCACCAGATCCAGAGGTGATGAAGAAATATGACCAGGTTATTGTGTTCCTGAAAAATAAAGTACCCCCGAAAGAGACAGACTGGGTTAAGATAGATCGAACACATCAGGAAGCAAAAGAATCAGTTCATGCTTTTTACGAAAGGCTGATACTGGCTTTTAAACAGTTTAGTGGAGATGAACACCTGGGTGATAAGGATTTGAGTCATTTTGTATACAGGTTTGTATATGGCCTGAGACCTGAAATTAGTGAAAGAATACGTGAGCACACAGTTGATTGGCAGAGTAAAAAGATTGATGAAATCTTGAGACATGCAAAATACTTCAGTGATGAGATTGAGGCGAAACAGAGAAAGCTGAAAGAGAAAGCAATGTGGGCACAGGTGAAAGTTGCTGAAAGACAAGAAGCACAGCTGGTGGAACAAGCAAATAATCCAGGAAATAGGCCCAGATATGGCACAGGAAAGGGAAAGGGGAATCTAGAAGAGGCGAAGAAAAAGTTCCCTTGTCACAACTGTGGACAATTGGGGCATTGGAGATCCGAGTGTACCAATCCACCATTAGTGAGTAATGAGAATAAATCATTGAATCAACAGGTGCAGAACGAGGGGTGTAATCATCAGCAGCAACAGCAGAAGGTTGTCAGACAGCAGAGTCAAGAGCCAAAGCCGCCCTTGCCGCAGAATAGAGGATCCCAAAAGTATAACCAGGACTCAGGATTCTACAATGATGAGCAGGTAAACAAACTGAGATGTTCTAACCTGGTACAGCAGTACTGGTTAAAGAATGAGGGGAGTGAGTCTGAAGGGGACTATTGACGGTGCCGAAGAGAGGAGGTAGAGTGCATACTTGGTGCAACTCTAGAAATAGACCAGGCAGGACCATTTGTAGATGGAAAAATAAATGGGGAGAGTGTTACTTTTTTGGTAGACACAGGAGCGACGAGATCAACTGTCAGGTCAGCAGATATTAGAAATCTTCCTCTCTCGGATGAAGCAATCCAAGTAGTTGGTGTAGCTAATACACAGATTAAGACTCGACTTACTGAACCAGTAAGGGTAAGAATAGGGAAATTTTCAGACATGCACAGATTTGTAGTCTGTGACACCAGTCCAGTGAACTTGTTAGATAGGGACCTATTATGTAAGATGAACTGCACAATTTTCTGTACTCCAGATGGAATAGCCTTTGAGACACCAGATGAGGATGTTTTGTATAGGATGACTCTAGATAATAGAGAAAGTGAGATTGTTGGTACATATGCTGTGTTTAACCCAGATGATTTGCCTCAAGAGTTGAGACACACAGTGAAAACAGCGGTTTGGGATTTTACTGGAGAAGATGTGGGATTGATGAGTAATGTAGATCCAGTAAAGATTTCAGTGAAAGAGGGAATCGTTTATCCTAATATCCCACAGTACAGATTGACACCAGAGATAATTGAGGGAATAACCCCTATAATTGACAAGATGATTCAACAGGGTGTTTTGAGAGAGTTACTGAGTAGCTCGTGTAATTCACCGATAATGGGGCTGAAGAAACCTAATGGAAAGTTCAGGATTGTACAAGATTTGAGAAAAGTTAACAAAATTGTGGTGGCATGTTGTCCCATTGTGCCAAATCCATCAGTGATTTTGTATCAGATTCCTCATGATGCTGAGTGGTACACGGTAATTGATTTGTGTCATGCTTTCTTTTCAATTCCATTGCATCATGACAGCCAGCCGATTTTTGCATTTCGGTTTGGACAGCGTATTTTAGCATGGTGTCGTATCCCACCGGGTATACAGAGAGTCCTTCGATATTCAATCAGTTGTTGAAGAAATCATTAGAGAGTTTGATCATGCCCGAAAGCTCAGTACTAGTGCAATACATCGATGACCTACTGGTAGCATCGAAAACACGTGAAGCTTGTGAAGTAGATACCATAGCTTTACTGAATCATCTGGCAGATGGAGGGTTAAAGGTATCTCCAGCCAAGTTGCAATTTTGCAAGAAAGAGGTGCATTATCTTGGACACAATATTGAAAAAGGTCTGAGAAAGGTGACCGATGACAGGATCAAAATTATCAGAGGAATGAGAGCCCCAATGACCCAGAGAGAAGTGAGGATGTTTCTGGGGATGGTGGGTTATTGTCGTCAGTGGATAAGTAACTTTTCTCTGATAGCAAAGCCATTGATTAAATTGACTAAAAGTGAGGTGAGAGACCCATTGGAACTGAATGCAGAACAAATGGCAGCATTTGAGGAATTAAAGAGCAGAATGTGCGAGGCTCCTGCTTTGGGAATGCCAGACTATGAGAAAGAGTTTGAGTTGTACTGTAGTGAGAGGAATGGATGTGCACTTTCAGTGTTAATTCAGAAACATGGACAACTGAGGAGGCTTATTGCGTACTTCTCATCAACACTTGACCCTGTAGCTGTGGGTTTGCCAGGTTGCTTGAAAGCAGTAGCTGCTACATGCAGAAGCTTGGAACAGAGTGAGGGTATAATAATGGGATATCCTGTACGGATATTCGTACCTCATGATGTGGCAATTCTTTTGACCAGAAGTAGGACTCAATATATGTCACATAGTCGGCTGACTAAATATGAGAAAATCATTCTGGGAGCATCAAATGTGGCTCTTGAGAGATGTGTGAATGTGAATCCAGCAACTCTGTTGCCAGATGCTGACAATGTGAATGTGGGAGATGATGTTGATCATGATTGTTTGGATGTGCTTGACTACTGCACAAAACCCAGACCAGACATACGAGACTTGCCATTACCTGAGAGTGATCATGTGCTGTTTGTGGATGGATCATGTCTGAGAACTGATGATGGTGTGCTGAGTGCAGCATATGCGGTATGCAAGGTTTCAGTGGTTATGGAAGCCTCATCTTTGAAAGGAGTAAGGTCTGCTCAAGTGGCTGAATTGGTGGCATTGACGAAAGCCTGCAAGATTGGGAAGAATCTGAGAGTGACTGTGATGACTGATAGTCAGTATGGATTTGGAGTGGTTCATGATTTTGGCCAGCTTTGGCTACAGAGAGGTTTCTTGACGTCGAGTGGAACTCCAATAAAGAATGCTGAAGTGATTGGGAAATTGCTTGAGGCGATACAGCTGCCTAAAGAACTAGCAGTTGTAAAATGTGCTGCTCATGGACAAGGAGATGATTTTGTTACTCTTGGTAATCGTTTTGCCAATGACATAGCACAGTATTGTGCAAAGAATAATAATTCAATTAATCGGGGACGAGAGAGGGAAATGTCTTTTTGTTCTGTGATGTTTACTAATGTCCTAGAAACGTGGGATGAAGTGAAACAGTTGCAGGATGAAGCAGGAGATGAGGAAATGCGAGATTGGATCAAGGCAGGTTGTTCCCCAAGAGAGACAGATCATGTTTGGATCTATATAGATGGGAGACCAGTCATGCCAAATAGCATGTTATCAACAATGGCAAGAATGTATCATGGCCAGGGACATCTGGGGAGGGACGCTATGATTAGGTCCTTTAAACAAACCTGGTACAATGCAAAGTTCAGGCTGATTGCAGAGAGCATCTGTCAAAGATGTTTGATTTGTCAGCAGTTCAATACTGGAAAGAAGACAGTGGTGAGTTTAGGGACAATAGGCAGAGAAGGAGGTCCTTTTACCAGAATGCAGATAGATTTCATTGAAATGCCCCAAGTGAACAGATTGAGGTATGTTCTAGTGGTAGTCTGTTTGTTCTCAAGATGGGTGGAGGCCTATCCGACTGGGAGAAATGATGGGATAACAGTGGCAAAGTTACTGTTAAGAGAGTTGATTCCTAGGTACGGGTTCCCAGTGACCATTGAGTCAGATAGAGGTGGACACTTCTACAATGAGCTCATGGGTTTAATTTGTGAAGCATTGAGCATACAGCAGAAGCTACATTGTGCATACAGACCAGAGGCTTCTGGTGTTGTTGAGCAGATGAACGGCACAATCAAAAACAGGATTGGTAAGATGTGTTTAGCCACTGGAATGAAATGGCCTGATGTCTTACCTCTAGTGCTAATGACTATTAGGTCTACTCCAGATAGAACCACAGGTTTGAGTCCACATGAAATTTTGATGGGACGTGCGATGCGACATGCTTTCGTACCTGTCAACAAGTTGATGACAATAACTGATGACATGATTTTGGATTACTGTAAAGGCCTGGCTGACGCAGTTCATTCTGTGTTTCACCAGGTTGGAGAAGACGCAACCACACTTGAAAAGAAGCAAGCCCATGATCTGAGTCCAGGGGACTGGGTGAGGATAAAAGTGCACAGAAGAAGAAATTGCTTGGTTCCAAGGTGGGGAAGGCCAAGACAAGTTATTCTGACTACGACAACTGCAGTAAAGTGTGCTGGTGTGAAAAACTGGGTTCACGCAAGTCATACTCTAAGAGTTCCGAATCCAAAGGATGGGACTGGTAAGGAGTATTTTGAAGAGTCAGATTCCAGTGATGATCCAGACACTGAACCAGTGAGAAGAGAAAAGAATCCTGAAAGGGGAGAAGGAGAAAGAGAGTCAGGTGATTCTTTTTTCTTTCCAAGAGAGGCTTCAAGAGAAACATTGAGAGTCTCAGAGGAGAGTAAGAGTGCCTGAAGTTCCAACAAGCAGTGGAGAAGGAAGAGGAGAAAAGAGCAATTCCGCAGAGACTACACCTGAGTCAGATGGGGAGATTGAAAATCCACCTGAGATTACTCCTGAAGAAGTAGGGTCAGAAGAAGATAGAGAGGGACAGATTGCGGAAGACCCCCGAGGAGGTGTAGGGAACATTCCTGATAAGCTAGGTGAAGGGACAAGTAGACAGCAAGAAGATTGCGTGTCGGAGACCCGAGGAGGGACAGGAATAGGGAAATCTCAATTGGTGGAGAAGAAGTCTGTGGAGCAAAAGAGAATCGTTGATGAACCGGAGGCAAAGGAAACAGAATCAGATGAAAGTGAGAATGAGAAACCAGAGGGTCGAGTTCTGAGAAAGCGAACTTGGATCGGAGAAAGAAATAATAAAGAGGCGAGACCGAAAAGGAGTGTAAGAGGAGATCTTTGGCCTAACAGGATAAAGAGGCTAAGGTACCGACTGACACGAGCAAGTTCAAGTTCATCAAAGGCTGAACAGGTGAACGAGGTGTCGAGTCAAAATCAAGCAAGAGAGGAGGAACAGAAGAAATCAAAAGAACCTGAGGAGATCAAAAGAATCAGAAAACCTAACCAGAAGTACAGGTCACCGGAATGGACGTATGTGGCACTGCCTGAAGGAGACGAAGAAGAGGCAGAGAGTCAAGGAAATCCGGAGGGGACCTTGCAAAAAGTGGTTAAGGAGGAGAAAACTGTTGGAATCCTGAAAGTTATTTTGACTGACATTGGAGAAGAGTCAGATGCACAAGATGTTGAAGATCTGATACAATTTGATGTTGCTGAAGAAGAAGTGAAAAGTGATGAAAATCCAAATTGAGTAAACTGAAGGGGTCACTTGGAAAGAGTGAAAAGAAGAAAATCTGAAAATTAGCTGTTTGAAATAATTCAGAGTTCTAAAATTTAGTAGTGGAGTAGAAGAGGTTAAGTCAAAAGACACTGCCAAAGTAATAAGATGGCTAACAAAGAAAATAATCAAAGTAGATGTGCCTTCTTGAAAAGATGGTGTAGAATGTGCTGCTGCTGTACAGGATTATTAATGCTAATATGGGGTGTACTTGCTTTACTAGTTACATTTAGAGTTACAATAGACACTTTTGGAATACATACTGAGAATGTGACTAACATAGTGAAGAGTTCACAAAGAGTAGTTCCAACTAGAATTAGTAACATTTACATACATAAAGATAGGTCAATTAATGATTTTTCTAGCAATGTTTTTTCAAAGTTGTTGTACGAATACGTAAAGACAATGGAAGTAAGGGATCGCTACGTCTGTATGCAGTTACCTGCATCCGTTTCAGATGGTGTTACTTATCACCATCTTCCAGCTATGTATGGGATTTCATGTAGTGTGTTAAGTAGTGTTTTTTATTCGTTAGGGAAAATAGATTATGAGATGTCTAACAAAGATAACATTTTTGGGCAGTTGCCTATGAATAGAGAGCTGAATCCAGCTAAAGAAGCTAACATTTTTGGTCAGATTTTTATCGAGACAGAAGAATTAACAATAGATTACATTTTTAGAAACAATTTAACTTGCAGTTTGAAAGAAGAAGAAAAGGCTTTCCTAGACATGGTAGAGAAAAGAAGAGTGAGCATGCATGAAAAGGCAGGAGAATATATAATGGGTAAGACAGTGTGGGACATTGAGATGGGAAAGAAGTTAAAGGAAGGGGCCAGTCCAACTTTGGCTTTAGATGCACCACAGAAGGGTAAACTATGCATTACCAGAAGGAAGTCTCAATATGATACTTATTTTGTTGGGACTAGTGAGTGCCATGATACATACTTTATTGCAACAGGATGGGGTTTTAAAGGTGGAGAAGATCCAGTTTTCCCGGGAGTGTATTATATTTGTGGGAATAAGGCTTATTACAGATTGCCTGACCATTGGTATGGCACGTGTTATGTTGGCCTGGTCTTTCCAAAGATTTTTCATATAGATAAGATAGAAGATGTAGAACACATTAATCTACTAACACGCTTTAAGAGAGAAACTTGGTCAGAAATTGTAGGAGATATTTTTGGAGCTTTAATTCCAGCAGTGGGAATTTCATTAAATGCATATGGAATTCGGAAACTGTCAACAGTGGTGGATCGCTTATCGACAAGTACCGCTGGAGGGTTTCTTTTGGTAAATACGGAGATGGTTGCCGTACGCGCCATGTCCATGCAAAATCGACTTGCCCTTGATATTCTATTGGCCAAGGAGGGTGGAGTCTGCGGAATGCTGAAAGTTCAACATTGTTGCACTTACATTCCTGACGAAAGCAAAGATCTAAAGGTCTATATCAAAAATATTACTGATTTGCATGAAGAATTAGTACCACTGGAAGCTGAAAGTATCTGGACTAAAATAGCTAATAAGCTACTTGCTGTTAAGAGTTTTATTGCTAAAATAGGTAGTACCATAATTGGTAAAATATTGTTTCCTTTGACATGTGTGATTGTTGTATTATTGATACTTAGATTGGGGTGTTTGTGTTGTAAAAACAGGGGAGGGAAAAAGAAAATGATAAGACAGAATATTGAAAAGAAACAAAAGAGGTCAAAGAGAGACCCACAAGAAATAGAGTTAGAAAAATTGAGGGAGAGTGTTTACTTGGAGTCGAAGAGGGATGATGAAAGAGAGTCTGGTGTGTAGTGTTATAAAAAAAGACATTTCAATTTCTCCTAAAATGGGACTACATTTTTTTTTTTTTGGGTTGGTTTTTGTGGTGATAATATATCACCAAAGGGGGGATTGCTGGAGCAGAGTTTTCTATTGAAAATTTATTAAGATTTAAACTCCAGTTTTTGTTAAATGTCATGATTAAAATTACTGATGATTAATTGCTAAAATTATTAATTTTGTTTAAATTCCCTGACTAATCAACATTACTAATGAAAGAATTACACGTGGGAATGCCTTTATGTTGCTTATTAATACGTGAATTAAACTGGTGAGCGAATTAACTAAATATGTGTAGTTAAAGTGCTATTTGTAATGTGATTGCGCTTTAGAATAACGTGCTTCTAATGCTTCTTTGCGTTGCAGATGGCTGGGTAATTACATACACATAAGGGTATTAGTGGGAATTAACACTGTTTAATCATTATGATGTGGTAACGTTGTTTTGTGTTTCTTTTAATTAAGATGGTCCGTTTTGGCCTAAATAAAGATGGCGCTATTTACAGCCTGCATTTGATTGAATAGAATACGACGAGATGCCTCGCTGAACATGGTTGGGAGCCACCCGATCTCGGCCTCTAGCTGTATTAAAAGTTTCCGTGAGGACAGCAGCTCCAGGCTTGCTGCCAGCTGCCTTTGGAGAAGAATAAAAGCCACAATGAACTCTGATAAACTTGCGCTGGCTTCACTATGATTCCCAGGAAGAGCATTCATGGATGTATCATCTTTTGTTCAAGCTTCCTTCTTCCATGTTTTTATTTTTGTGATTTTCGAGAGCGAAGGTTTTTTCTAAATGTTGCGAGTCAACATTCTTTCCTGCTCGCTCTGCTCAGCGGCTCAACGGACGTTTAGAGTTTGTTTGTTACTTTTAAAGTGTTACTTTCCCTATAAATATTACTAGACTAGAGAGGGTCTGTTCGCGATTATGGCCATTTCTTCCTGAACCTATGCTCGAGAAAGGATCGATGCTGATTGAGAGGACGGTGACTCGAGAGACTTTACTGAGAGACCTGTCCTGACCCATTTAGCTAGAATAGGTAACTATGAGAATAATGATTTTGCTATTGATTGACTTTCATTTGAACTAATTTAGATAAACAACCATTTGCTTGAATCATAGTGTCTGGTGGTTATTTCTTTGTCATTTATTGAGTTTCAAATGTATTTCCTATGTTTAAAATCATGACTCAAGACAATTTCTTTATGTTGCATTGACCTCGCTTAGATGCAGATTGGTTTAGGTTATCTCTCGTACCTTCGGTGTGGATAGAGTAATAGTTATGAATGTTAGTGTGATGGGCCCTAGCGTATGATGAGTGTATGTGCGTGTGACTGTGGAATTACTCTGTCCGTGGAAGTAGGGAGAATTTATAGGCTCCGATCTGCAGCAGTACCACCAGTAGATGTTACTGAATGTAGCAGAGATGTTAAGCATCAGTAAAGCAAGAGGACCGCTGAACTAAGGGCCAGATGTACGACTGGTTTTAGAGGACTCAAATGGGAAATTGGCCCGTGTGCGACAGCTAATTAGGCCGGTGCAATGTACAAACCCATTTTTGCTAGTCAGGAACCTATTACCGACTCAATAGGGTTCGCAACTAGCTATTAGGAAGGGGCGTACCAAGGGCATCCCTTCCTAATAGTGAGTCACACTTCTATGTACGATTGCTTTGCGACCGCAATTGCAGTAGCAAAACACTCGCAATTTACCACCTACTTCAAGTAGGTGGTAAGCCTCTCGCAAACAGGAAGGGGATCCCTTCCCCTTTGTGACTGGCAGCAAAAATATTTATTATGAGCAGGAAGTGGTCCCATGGACTACTGCCGACTCCTAAAAAATGAAACAGAAACATTACATTTTTCTTTTTTAAATGCATCCCGTTTTCCTTTAAGGAAACCAGGCTGCATTAAAATAAACTGCTTTATTTTAAAAAGCAGTCACAGACATGGTGGTCAGATGACCCCAGCAGGCCACTATCCCTGTGAGTGCTGGCCATTCCCAATGGGGTTGAAAATTGTGACCTGCCTCATGAATATTAATGAGGCAGGTTATGTGTGACCCCATTGGGAATTGCAAAAAGTGTGTGAGACACCATTGTACATACCATTTTGCGAGTCACAAAATGGAAGGATCGTATATTTGGCCGAATGAGTTTAGTAGGAAACAGAGGTCGGCAAGTTCACTTTTCTACTTCACCCAGATCTCTACCATTCCCAATGTGTAGGAACTGTTGTGCAAGAAAAGACCAAAGTGGAGAGACAGCCACATACACCGGATGGCAAGAAGTCTCCATAAAATAAAACATATATTTACAAGAGTTTTGGAGAACTACGCATATCTGCATTTATATTTTAACACATGTCCAGGTATACTGATCCCTCTTTTTACATTATGCATAATAAATAGGCATCTTCCTCCTACAGTCTAAAAGTTGCAACAGTCCCTTGCTTTGAAACATTGCCAAGACAGCAACATTACCAGACAGAAATCAAAAATCATCACAAAGTCAGTTATTAATTAGGGAATTATATGTCAAAGACTGACTCTGGCCCTTTAGAGATACTGACACTAAAAACATCCTTAAGGTTCTTCAGTGCTGCAGGATGATGAAGGGCCGGCCCAGCCAGACATGACTCAGAGGTGAACTGACAAGAGCTGACTGGGTGCAGGATAAAGATATCAATATGTACAACACAAGACTCAGAGAATTAAGATTTTGAAAAATAAGGGCCAACATACGAACTTGTAGGTGGTACACAGAAGCGCAGTGCATCATCAGGTTCCCCTTTTAATAATCACCTAAAAATATCAGATGCACAGATCAGGAAATGGCATGTCTTCACCAGCTTCATTTATAATCAGATGCATGGATTGGATCAGCATGGACCAACTTGGCTGGCATTGAACAGAGAATGATTTCAATTGTCCCTTTTGGTGAACAAAGCTGTTCATGTACCTGAAGAGCCGGTGCTGCCCTCAATTTTTATCCCAATATTGAAGCGCACTGCCTCTGCTGAAAGAATAGTTCTTACTGAAACTCCCAAGGATAATACATGAGGGTACTGGTGAAATATCACAAAGTATTGATGGTGCTCAGGATCTGGAACAACTTGTCCTCGCACAGGTAGCAAGTCAAACTCTGTGTGTATAGGCACAAAAAAAATCCACAT
The DNA here is from genome assembly GCF_964204655.1 of Triturus cristatus. Classification (NCBI taxonomy): domain Eukaryota; kingdom Metazoa; phylum Chordata; class Amphibia; order Caudata; family Salamandridae; genus Triturus; species Triturus cristatus. The sequence goes on along the minus strand of NC_140580.1, from coordinate 276,093,608 downwards.
TTTTTATTTTATTCTTGTGCACCCCTACTTCATTCATCGCTATGGTCTTGTTCTTTATGATCAAGAGACAATTGGCACCAGGAAGACCTTCATATAATCATAAATCAACGTAGTGCACTTTACTGGTTCCCTACAAGTCTTCTGCTCATGCTGCCATTCGCAGTGCTGAACTTCAACCAGTCACTGTTCGCCTGGTGTCCTGCTATGGTCCACTCAAGGGCATCCTTCATCCAATACATGGAGGCTCAACACAAGCTGCTGTGGATTCTAGTGAAATTCTAGAGTGCTTTAATGACCCTGTGCACTGTTAACCAACCTCTCCAGTGACCAGAACCATATAAGATTCAAAGACTGTTTAAGATGTTTAAGCCTTTGGTTAGCATAGAGATGAATTCAGGTAGCCGTGCATGTTTAAAGGCACAGGAATAGATGCAGGACATCAGGGGCTTACGTGCCAACACTCTTTTTTTTTTTTTTTTTTTTTTAAACCGTTTATTGCAATCTCAAGTATATACAAGTATGGGCCTACAACCTTCCGGCCGGCCGCTAGAGTGACAGGAGCACCTGACAAACTTACAACAGGGCACTTGGCGTTACAGAGAAGCAAATCAGGAGACATCAACGCGTGCCAACACTCTTGAACTCCATGACTACCAGCAGAAGAAATACTTTACTACCTGTAACAAAGGGTTCTCCGCGTTGGTATCTTTCTGTAGTCATATGCTTGCATCATTCTCCAGTGTCGAGACGGACGCTTCAGTCACACACAACAGTTGTACAGAATATCAATCATCCTTGAGTAGAATGAATAACCAGCAATATGTTAGTCGCACATACAACTCATTGAAAATGACCCAAACTCCATCCAACAAGGTGGAAGTACTCTGAACTCCACTACCCCAGAGGCCACCATAGCTCAGATTTAAAAAAAAGGAGGAAGGCTCACATGTACATCTATGAAAGATCACAATGCTGGGAAGTGTAGGTGAAGGTATTGGTTCGCATTCGTTGGCATTTAGATAGCAGTTTTCATACCCATTGCGAGGCATAAAGTGCTTTCTGGGTGGTCGATTGCGTTATATGGAACTTCACACACCTGGTGTGGGTATGACAACTCCATATTTCATAAAAATTGCTCATAATAGCCCAAACAGAAAGAAAATTAAGTACTAGCATGTCAGATAAACCCAGACAACTCTGTCCTCCAGAAAGTCTGTTAAGAGACAGCTGATGCAAAAGACATAAATAGCACTGCATGCTGCATTACTGGGTAAAGCAAGAACTGCATCACACAAACTTGAAAACATTTTTTTTAAACATTTAACATCTTGTCTCCTTAGCACATCCATTCATGATCTTTACAGAAAAAACTCGAAAGCAAGAATCTTTTACCTACCACTCAAAGAACTAACAAGTAAACTTTAATTACACTGCAATATTGTGTTCCTCACACCCCTGTGCACCAGTCTTCAAGTAGACAATGTATGACAACATGATCTGGGACCTGACAACCTGATGCACCCATGATATAGAGCGGTTGTTCTTCACCTGTGGTCTGCGTACCGCAGGGGGTCTATGACAGCTACTAAGGTGGTCCGCGGCGGCTTAGAAAATTAAATATCAACAGATTAATAAAGTGTATATAAATAGAAAAGGAAAATGTAAGCACAGGTCCTCCTAGTGCAGCTAAAAATTCTCAGTAGGTCATACATGTCTTGTAACGTTATGGTTAAAGATGGGTAGAATGTCTGAATCAGCTTGTCGAAGAAAATGAAGACGGGAGAGATCCTTCTTACATATTTTTGGGGAGTGCACGGTAATTCAGATTTTCTGGTGCAATGTTCTTAATTGTATCAATACTGTATGTGGAACTGATTTCAAGCTTTCAGCCAAATGGTGTCATTTAGATGTGTGGGATGCCACAGATTTAAATCGTATGGAGCAGACATGAGTACCCTGAGTATAATGATTGCTAAACGTAATACAGTTCGCCTATGTGGTGGAGGGGAGGTTCAAAGCAGCACCAAGTGTAAAAGACTGAAAAAAGGACTTAGACTGGTGCATGATGGCAGAAACAGTTACATACACAAGCAGAGGCTACTCTAAAAGATGGGAGAATTTGTGGGGGAAATGGAATACCTATAGGGAAAATCCATGTGCCAGCCCAACTGTATTTCTTTTCGGAGTTTTATAGAGCGCTTTACATGAGCACCAGTTCCCCAGCTTCGAGGTCGACCGCTCTATACCATTGACTGTACTGCACTAGAACCACATTACCCACATAGGAACAATCGACAATTGGGATGTTGTAAGAGGAGTAACTGTGATAAACTGTAATTATGATCCCTGTATGCAACTGTGATTGTGCTCATGTGCCTAATAAAAAAATGTTTAAAAAATAAAAAGATGTTTTGAAATTGGAGGCTAAACATTAAGGTGGCATCCTCAAATTGATTTTTGGGAGCAGTGTAAGTGCCTCAAACAGTATAGTATGGCTGATGAGTGGTCTCACTTGAATTCACAAAAGCTCCAACCATCTAATTAAAACAATTTTTGTATTTGTTTTTTAATTAAATAACATTTCACCATTTGTGTATTTGATGAATGCTTGTTTCTGTATTTGTGTGTATTGTTATGCGGTTAAAAGCATAGGAATTTCTCAGAGTGGGGCCCCTGGAATCCAATACTGATCCAATGGGGGTCCCCAGATTGCAATATGGACTCAGTGGGGGTCCCTGGATTCCAGTAATGATTAAGTGGGGGTGAACAGAAGTCAAACGGTTAATAACCACTGCTCTAGAGTGCTCCTGAATCAGAGCTTCCCTAATTATCCATGGGGCCAAAGTGAAATTATTTGTTGAAGGCTGTTCAACATGACAATAAAAAATAAACAAGTAAATAAAGAAAAATCACCAAAACGCTTAATCCTTTGTAAACTTAAACATCACCTCCTCCCAAGAGAGCATTTTGGGCGAGGGTGTGGCATTCCAGCAGCACTCGGCCATCCGTTCATAGTTTTAATAATGAGCTATTTCATACAGAGCTTCACACCGCATAACTGTACTATAACAATTGCTACTATTAACAAGTTTAATTTACCAAGCCAAGAAAGAATTAAATGCTGTGGGGGCCTTGTCGGGATACGAAATTGCGACATTCCTTTCAGCCACTGTATTGTGACTTGCCCTTCAGCCACTGTCTCAGAGTTAAGTGTTATATCTATTGTGCCATCTTTCCACTTACTAAGACTTTATTTTAACATTCAGAGAAAGCACCGCTGTCAGACAGAGAAACTAGATTACCATAGAAAAAATGTGTAGAACTTTAAGAAACTATGGTAAAATTAGTGTTTCTCCATGCAGCTCTGCTTCTACTAAATCTTTTTCTTCAGATTTTTCTAGGGTAATCCATTTTCTAACCTCCTGAGGTTCAGGTTCTTTTAGCACATCTGCTGCATACATGATTGCTTAACGAGTCACCGACTTTGCTTGTTGTAAAACACATGTGCAAGCCAAAGCAGCACAGGCACAATGTGAATTTTACTGTGTAAAGTACAGTCAAATCTACCTGATTATTGGCTGGGCCAGAAATGATCATCATCCCAAGACTCTTCTTTACCCCTTTTACATCAATTTCCATATTTTTGTTGGCGGGGCCAGCAAAATCTTACTGGAAGATGTATGAGAGAGGAACAGTACCGAACAAATTGCTATGCCAGAAGACAAAGGTGCAATGAAGATGTTGTGGTAAGTCTCGATGAGGTGGCTGCTGACGAGGTCAGCTTCATCAACAAGGTGGTCTACGACAATAGAGTTGATGAAGGTCTTGTCGACTATGAAGTCTTCAAAGAAGGGGATTGAGTTTTTTCCATCAACAGAGAAGGTGTAGATAACGATGGACTGGAAGTAGGTGTCAGCAATGGCTTTGTCGATGTTGATTTTGGCAAGAAAGCTTTGAGGCATGACTTACTTCAGGTCGCTTCACAGTTTTAGCTTCCGTCTTCTTGAGAATCATCAGAGGTGGTTCCTGAAGAACTTAGCAATCTACAAATGAGGCTTTAGAAGGGTATATGCGTTTCTCAGAGTCTAATTTATCCTGCTTTTGCATTGTTATCGAGGTGGAGAAAGGGGCACTCTGAACAGATTCCTACCTGGCCTTTCATTTTGTCAGGCTGTGTTAGAGTCGGGGATCTCTGGTTGGCGCAAGGTTGCCCTTGTGTCAAGCAGGAACCCTCTCCTCCACGTCAGGGCGCAGGATAACCCCTCGCGAATGACCCTTGCTCACCCTCTAGGTGCGTGGCGTGAGCAGCCAAGGCGATTCCTCAGGCGTTGTTGGTTAAGCACTTACAATCATACACACAGTAAATACATCAATCCCCCCAGAAACGGACACCAGACTTGGATATATATAAAAATACGATCCTTTATGTAAAAATAAGGTATATATATCTCAGCAGACTTATCACAAGACCAATAACGTTTTCGCTAGGCCACCAGGTTATACAGCAGGCCAATGTTCTTGGTTCGTAGTTTCCTTACTCGTAGTTCCAGTACTCACAGAGATCGGTTCCGGCGAACGGGGAAATAAGGCGTTGCGGGCCCCGAGCCCGATACTGGACTCCTTTCGTGATTAGGAGAGTCGGCACAGGTCGGTGCGACTCTCAGCTTGGGAAGTGTTCTTGGGTCCTCAATCAGCAGGTGTGGGCACGTAGGCAGGCGCGGCCAGCGACCCTTTAGCACGGCGGTGCAGGAGGGTCTCCACAGCGGGGGCGGCGCGGCCTGAGATGTCCGGGGATAGCGAAGCGGGGTCGCAGGGCACGGTCAGTGCAGCTGGATGACCCGGCGTAGATCACAGTCGTCGGACGGCTTCCGGCAGGAGGGGTGATAGCGCGTTCAGCGCACTCCAATGGCAGGCGGTGACAGGGATGCAGGCGGCCTGGCCCGGGAACAGAGAGCGGCTCCGGACGGAGCGGGGCTCTCACGGGTTTGAGGCAGGCGAGCTTCTGGGTGTCACGGCCCTAGGAGGGGCGATGAGGGGCGCAGTCTCTTTTCCAGCGGGATGCACACACGGCTCGAATTGGAGGACGAGCAAGAAGCACAAAGAACCCACTGTTCCTGGGGTTCAGTTCAGGGGGCAAGCTCAGATCAAGCCCTTGGAGAATGTTCAAGCACAAAGTAGCAAAGTCTTTTCAGTAAGTCTCTTCCTCTCCTCTCTCAGCAAGGCAAGCGGCAGGCCAGCTCCTCCGGCGTCTTCTTCTCCTTCTAGTCGGGCAGAGGTCCTTTGTGGTAAACAGGATTCTGATTTCTTAGGAGCCAGGCTCCTACTTTTATACCATGATTCTTTTGTTCTTTAGCGCCAGGGGGCCTAGGCCTGGCTCAGTCCAGTTCTGGAGCACTTTGTTATGGTGACTCTGCTCTCTCCTTTCAGCAGCAGGGCAGAGACATCAGCCGCCCCACAGGGGGTGGCGCCGGCTTTGTGGTGGCAGAGCACAGGTCTATTCAAGAGTCAAGGTGTACTCCTCCCACCCATCCAGGTGTAATCTCTCTACCCACCACCTGGCAGCCAACCTGTCTCTGGGGATTCCCCAACCCTGCTCCTTACTGTTGCTGGGCAGAACGCACACACACAGCAGAGGCGGACTGAGATGGTCAGGTCAGTAAATACTAACTTTCTAAAAGTAGTATTTACAAACCCAGGATATTAAAATAAACTTGACTACAAGAAGTATTTTATTATTCTGAGTTCAGGCATACCAAACTTGACACTCTACCATGCTCTCTGAGTCCACTGGGGTCACAGCGTTGGCGTGATCCCAGCAGCCCATTCTGGCCTATGGAGAGCAGGTAGCCTTCAATAGTGAAAAACGACAAGGGCTGTAATTCACTACTAAGACATGCCACCCACATCAGGGCATGTCCTACCTTATGCCTTCAATGCACCCTGCCCTTGGGCCTACCAGAGGGGTGGCTGATATGTAGGTAAGGGAAGGTTTAGGGACTGGCAAGTGGGGGCACTTGCGCAGTCAGCGCGACAGTCCCAGACTGCACGCAGGGTCTGCGGTGGCAGACCCTAGACACATTTTACAAAGCCGCTTTCTGTGGGTGGCGCAACCAGCGCTGCAAGCCCACCAGCAGCATTGGCATTCACGAGCCCTGGCACCCCTGGTGCACTCTACTGGGGACTGACAGTGAATCCAATCAACTAATCATGGACATCCATTACAGGTACACTTTACTTAGGGAGCACTTGCACTGCGGCACGGATTAGCCGTGGCGCAGTGCCCTGAGCGGACAACACCAGCAAAACAATCGAGGCACACCATCAAAAAGTGGAAGGGAAACTCACGCCAAGGTGCCAGGTCTAACACGTGTCCCCTCCAGCTGAAATGTGGGGAGAACTACCCTTGCCCAGGGGGTTCCTCGTCACTAAGGCGGAAATACCTGGACAGACCGTCAGCGTTGGCGTGATCTGTACCAGGACGGTGTTCCACCGTAAAGTCCATACCCTGTAGGGAGATGGACCACCTCAACAGCTTCGGGTTTTCACCCCTCATTTGCATCAACCATCTGAGGGGCCTGTGGTCCGTCTGAACCCGGAAGTGAGACCCAAACAAGTAGGGTCTTAGCTTCTTCAGCGCCCAGACCACAGCAAATGCTTCTCGCTCAATTGCACTCCACCTACTTTCCCGTGGAAGTAACCTCCTACTGATGAAGGCTACGGGTTGGTCCCAGCCCTCCTCAGTCATCTGTGAGAGAACAGCCCCTACACCATGCTCTGAAGCGTCTGTCTGCACTAGGAATTCCTTGGAGAAGTCAGGGGCCAAGAGCACGGGCGCCGTGCACATGGCAGTCTTCAGGGTGTCGAAAGCTTTCTGACAGGTGTCAGTCCAAATCACGTTCCTGGGCTGCTTCTTAGAAGTCAGCTCTGTCAAGGGGGCAACGATCGTTCCATAGCCCTTGACAAACCTCCTGTAGTACCCAGTGAGCCCCAGGAAGGCCCTCACTGCGGTCTGCGTCTTGGGGGGTTCCCAAGCCAGGATGGTCTCAATTTTGGGTTGCAAGGGTGCCACCTTGCCACTCCCCACTTGGTGTCCCAAGTACACCACGGAACCCTGCCCGATCTGGCACTTGCTTGCCTTGATCGTGAGGCCTGCTCGGCGCAGCGCCATCAACACTTCCCAGAGGTGGCGCAGGTGTTCAGGCCAGGTGGCACTGAACACTGCGATGTCATCCAGGTAGGCGGCACTGAACGCATCCAGCCCAACCAGTACCTGGTTGACCAACCTCTGAAAGGTGGCAGGGGCATTCTTCATCCCAAATGGCATGACTCGGAACTGGAAGTGCCCATCTGGGGTAGAGAATGCTGACCTCTCTTTGGCCCCATCGGTCAAGGCGATCTGCCAGTACCCAGACGTTAAATCAAACGTACTGAGGAACCGGGCAGCCCCCAGCCGATCAATGAGCTCATCAGCTCTGGGGATGGGGTGCGCGTCAGTCTTCGTGACTGAATTGAGTCCTCTGTAGTCCACACAGAACCGGAGTTCAGGTGTGGCTCCCGGCGCAGCAGCCTTTGGGACCAAGACCACGGGGCTGGACCAAGGACTGCTGGAGGACTCAACCACCCCTAGCGCAAGCATTTTGGAGACCTCCTCCTTGATGCAAGCTCTGACCCTGTCAGTTACCCTGTAAGCCTTGTGCTTCACAGGTAAGCTGTCTCCTGTGTCCACATCATGGACGCACCAATCTGTGACACCAGGAACCAGGGAGAATCGGTCGGAAAATTGTCCCAGCAAGTGGCGGCAGTCTTCCTGTTGTTCGGGCGTCAGGGTGGGTGAGAGGTTAACTCCATCCACTGACCCATCTTTCTCAGAGGCCACTAAGAGGTCAGGAAGAGGCTCGGTCTCCTCTTCCATTCCATCATCAGTGGCCAGCAGCATGCCCACTTCGGTCCTCTCTAAGTGGGGCTTAAGGCGGTTAACATGTAGGACCCTCAAAGGGTTCCTGGGAGTCTGCATGTCCACCAAGTAGGTGATAGGACTTTTGCGCTCCACAACCTCAAATGGACCTGTCCACTTATCCTGAAGTGCACACGGCTCCACTGGGGCCAAGACCCACACCTTTTGTCCAGGTTGAAGCTCTACCAGAGTGGCATTCCGGTCGTACCACCGCTTCATCTCCTCCTGGCTGGCTTCCAGATTTGCCTCAGCAAGTTGCCTGAAACGCCGAGTCTGGTTTCGGAAGGCCAGCATGTAACTATATACATTCTGGGGAGGTTTCCTGGGAGATTGCTCCCAGCCTTCCTTCACCAAACTCAGAGGTCCTCTTACCGGGTGACCATACAGAAGCTCAAAGGGGCTGAACCCTAGAGACTTCTGTGGCACCTCTCGGTAAGCGAAGAGCAGGCATGGCAAGAGGACGTCCCACTTATGCCTCATTGGACCGTCCAGGCCCATGATCATGCCTTTGAGGGTTCGGTTGAATCTCTCAACCAACCCATTTCCTTGGGGGTGGTAAGGAGTGGTGAACTTGTAAGTTACCCCACACTCCTTCCACAGGGATTTCATATATGTGGATATGAAATTGGTCCCCCTGTCGCTCACCACCTCTAGAGGGAATCCCACTCGGGAGAAAATCCCCATCAGTGCCCGTCCCACCACGGGGGCCGTCACTGTCCTCAGAGGGATGGCTTCAGGGTACCGGGTGGCATGGTCCACCAAGACCAGGATGAACCTGTTGCCCAGGGCTGTCTTGGGGTCCAGAGGCCCCACAATATCAATACCCACTCGTTGGAATGGCGTACCGACCACAGGGAAAGGTTGCAGAGGAGCCTTATGCTTCCCTCCGCTCTTACCACTTGCCTGGCAAGTCTGACAGGTTCGGCAGTAGGAATCTGAATTCTTGTGCATTTGGGGCCAGTAAAAGTGGGTGACAAGCCTGTCATAGGTCTTGTCCATCCCCAAATGTCCTGCTAACGGCACATCGTGAGCCAGCCCCAGTAGGAAGGTTCTGAACTTCTGGGGTACCACCAGCACACGGGCTGACCCAGGTTCAGCAGCCTTAGGCTCGGAATACAGGAGGTCACTCTCCCAGTACACGTAGTGTGTTTTGGCCTGAACACCATTGGCCTGGTCTGCAGCCTGTGGCCGCATACCCACGAGAGAAGGGCATTCTTTCTGCTCCCTGCAGAATTCCTCCCTGGAGGGACCTCCTTCTTGCTGCCAATGGGTCAGCTCAGGCAAGTCTCCCAGTTCGGCAATCTGTTCCCCGGTAGGCTCCAGAGCATCCCCCTCAGGGTCTACTTCCTCCTGGGCCGTGGGAACTTCGGGGGCCGGTTTCCCGCGCCTCCTGCGCCTTCTCCCTAAGGCCGGTTCCTGGACCTCTCCCTCAGGCTCCAGGACCCTCTCAACACCCCTACTGGCTGCCATGGACCGGGTGGTCACGCACGCCCAGTCGGGTAGACCCACCATCCTCAGATGCGTGGTCTTCTCCACCTTTTCCCAAGGGGAACTCTCCAGGTCGTTCCCTAGCAGACAATCTACAGGCATGTCAGTTCTCACAGCGACTTGTAGAGTACCAGAGACCTCCCCCCACTCAAAGGGAACTTGAGCCATTGGACAACGACTCTCTACGTTGTCAGCATTGACAACCCTACAGTAGGCATTGGGTACAATTTGCTCTTGAGACACCAGGTGTTGCCTCACCGAGGTCACGCTGGCTCCTGTATCTCTAAGAGCCTCAACCTTCTTTCCATTGATGGTCACCACTTGCCCATATTTCTTAGTGTTCGAGGGCAGGTAGGTTACAGGGACCATCTCACTGTCTCCTAGCGAGACTAGGGTCATCTGCCCGGGACCCCCACCCTCCTGGACTGCTACTTCCTCCCCAAAGTTAACACTAGCTACTTGCCGGGGTGGAGCACCAGTGGGTGCGGTCTTACCAAACAGGCGACACTTAGGATCAGAGGCAATGTGACCCGGGTCACCACACTTATAACAATTGAAGGGCCCCTTTGGAACAGGTCTACCTGTCGGGGCCCCGTTCTGCTGCGGGGGTGGGGGAGGCTGAGAACCCTTCTGCTGGTTCCCTTGGGAATTACTTTGGGGGCCTTTTTGGAACCCCTTCTGTTTACCCCTGTCCCCCCCACTCTTCTGCTGGGGACCCTGCCCACCTTTGGCGGAGTCTCCCACTTGACCCTTGTGGACCCTGGTGCTGAGCCAGCGGTCCGCCTCCTCAGCAAGCTTCCTCGGGTTGGACAGCTTGCTATCAATCAGGTGCTGGCGTAGCTCAGGAAAACATTGACTGGACAAGTGCTCCCATGCAATTAAATCAAGCAGCCCTTGATAATCATTCACTTTGCTACCCTTCACCCAACCATCCAGCGCTCTGCAGAAAAAGGTCACATATTCCACATACGTACTCTCAGGGATCTTCTTGGTCTCCCTGAACCTCTGTCGATATAGCTCCGGAGTTAACCCATACCTGGTCATTAAAGCTTCCTTCATATGGGGGTATGAGGTTTGGACTTCTAAGGGCAAATCTAACAGTGTGTCCCGCCCTTCAGCAAGGAACCTTCCCCACAACCCCGCTCCCCAGTCTTTCTCAGGGACCCGGTGTGAGGACATGGCCACCTCGTAGGCCCTAAACCACTGCCCTATGTCATCCTTTCTGAAATACTCCTTTACTACATCTTTGGGGATGTACACCTTGGACTCTACCTGCGCTGGTGGAGTGCTGCCACCAGAAGGAGCGGTGTCCAAACTTTTCGCCTTCAGCTCCAACTCCTTCAATCTGATATCATGATCCATTTGGCGTTGTTGTGCCTCCAGGGCCAACTTCTGCTTTTCCATTTCCATTTGTCCTGCCAACTTTGCCATCTCCATTGCATGCGCCCTGTCTGCTGCCCTGTCTGCCAGCTCCTCTGGCGACCGGACTCTGCTGGGCTCCTCAAGGTTGTCGGGTGGAACGATGTCCCCCGCATTCCGTAGGTCTCGTGACTCCTTCCAGGCTCTCAACGCCTTGGTGTACTGGTGCTTCCTCTTGCATCCAGCATGGGGGACTCTGAATTGTACACTGTAGCCTTTCAATTGCTCCATCGTGTAGCCTTCCAGTCTCTCCCAATCCACCTCATCGATTCCAGAAATCACAGAGAGTGCTCTCCCAGCGGAGTGTGAGCCAGGCATGGTCGCAGTAATGGCAGATGTCTCAACAAAGTTCAACAAATGAAAACCTGTGGCTGCGTTATTTGGTCTGCTCTCACTATCTGGTGATTAATAATTCACTGTATGCAAATTATAAGTGCAAATCCGAAATCCCAACCGCTGCCAACAATGTTAGAGTCGGGGATCTCTGGTTGGCGCAAGGTTGCCCTTGTGTCAAGCAGGAACCCTCTCCTCCACGTCAGGGCGCAGGATAACCCCTCGCGAATGACCCTTGCTCACCCTCTAGGTGCGTGGCGTGAGCAGCCAAGGCGATTCCTCAGGCGTTGTTGGTTAAGCACTTACAATCATACACACAGTAAATACATCAATCCCCCCAGAAACGGACACCAGACTTGGATATATATAAAAATACGATCCTTTATGTAAAAATAAGGTATATATATCTCAGCAGACTTATCACAAGACCAATAACGTTTTCGCTAGGCCACCAGGTTATACAGCAGGCCAATGTTCTTGGTTCGTAGTTTCCTTACTCGTAGTTCCAGTACTCACAGAGATCGGTTCCGGCGAACGGGGAAATAAGGCGTTGCGGGCCCCGAGCCCGATACTGGACTCCTTTCGTGATTAGGAGAGTCGGCACAGGTCGGTGCGACTCTCAGCTTGGGAAGTGTTCTTGGGTCCTCAATCAGCAGGTGTGGGCACGTAGGCAGGCGCGGCCAGCGACCCTTTAGCACGGCGGTGCAGGAGGGTCTCCACAGCGGGGGCGGCGCGGCCTGAGATGTCCGGGGATAGCGAAGCGGGGTCGCAGGGCACGGTCAGTGCAGCTGGATGACCCGGCGTAGATCACAGTCGTCGGACGGCTTCCGGCAGGAGGGGTGATAGCGCGTTCAGCGCACTCCAATGGCAGGCGGTGACAGGGATGCAGGCGGCCTGGCCCGGGAACAGAGAGCGGCTCCGGACGGAGCGGGGCTCTCACGGGTTTGAGGCAGGCGAGCTTCTGGGTGTCACGGCCCTAGGAGGGGCGATGAGGGGCGCAGTCTCTTTTCCAGCGGGATGCACACACGGCTCGAATTGGAGGACGAGCAAGAAGCACAAAGAACCCACTGTTCCTGGGGTTCAGTTCAGGGGGCAAGCTCAGATCAAGCCCTTGGAGAATGTTCAAGCACAAAGTAGCAAAGTCTTTTCAGTAAGTCTCTTCCTCTCCTCTCTCAGCAAGGCAAGCGGCAGGCCAGCTCCTCCGGCGTCTTCTTCTCCTTCTAGTCGGGCAGAGGTCCTTTGTGGTAAACAGGATTCTGATTTCTTAGGAGCCAGGCTCCTACTTTTATACCATGATTCTTTTGTTCTTTAGCGCCAGGGGGCCTAGGCCTGGCTCAGTCCAGTTCTGGAGCACTTTGTTATGGTGACTCTGCTCTCTCCTTTCAGCAGCAGGGCAGAGACATCAGCTGCCCCACAGGGGGTGGCGCCGGCTTTGTGGTGGCAGAGCACAGGTCTATTCAAGAGTCAAGGTGTACTCCTCCCACCCATCCAGGTGTAATCTCTCTACCCACCACCTGGCAGCCAACCTGTCTCTGGGGATTCCCCAACCCTGCTCCTTACTGTTGCTGGGCAGAACGCACACACACAGCAGAGGCGGACTGAGATGGTCAGGTCAGTAAATACTAACTTTCTAAAAGTAGTATTTACAAACCCAGGATATTAAAATAAACTTGACTACAAGAAGTATTTTATTATTCTGAGTTCAGGCATACCAAACTTGACACTCTACCATGCTCTCTGAGTCCACTGGGGTCACAGCGTTGGCGTGATCCCAGCAGCCCATTCTGGCCTATGGAGAGCAGGTAGCCTTCAATAGTGAAAAACGACAAGGGCTGTAATTCACTACTAAGACATGCCACCCACATCAGGGCATGTCCTACCTTATGCCTTCAATGCACCCTGCCCTTGGGCCTACCAGAGGGGTGGCTGATATGTAGGTAAGGGAAGGTTTAGGGACTGGCAAGTGGGGGCACTTGCGCAGTCAGCGCGACAGTCCCAGACTGCACGCAGGGTCTGCGGTGGCAGACCCTAGACACATTTTACAAAGCCGCTTTCTGTGGGTGGCGCAACCAGCGCTGCAAGCCCACCAGCAGCATTGGCATTCACGAGCCCTGGCACCCCTGGTGCACTCTACTGGGGACTGACAGTGAATCCAATCAACCAATCATGGACATCCATTACAGGTACACTTTACTTAGGGAGCACTTGCACTGCGGCACGGATTAGCCGTGGCGCAGTGCCCTGAGCGGACAACACCAGCAAAACAATCGAGGCACACCATCAAAAAGTGGAAGGGAAACTCACGCCAAGGTGCCAGGTCTAACAGGCTGTAAAAGACAATACTCTCACTGTTTAGGATGGGCTTAGTACAAAGTTTCCAGTATATATTGTGCTCCTGAGTTTTGTGATGTGGATATAAGGAACATATTTACGTATTATGCGGGTACACTGCAAGGAGGTGCTTCTTGCTACAAGTACCACAGGGTCTGAAGTGAACCATCTGTAAGTTTCAGACATGTTACGAGTTGAAAAAGACCGTGCCTAGCCTAGAAGTGCCCAGAGACAACAGTATTAAAGGGGTGACAATTTCCAAAGGGTTTGGAGTTATCCAGGAAGAAGCATGTACCTTTGTACATTTTCCAAATTTGCACTCCCAGTTAAGGCAAGTGAAAAGAGATCAATGGAGATTCCCTGCTCACTGAACACAACATGAGGTAGAATTTTGAGCTAAGGTGGCCTCTAATCTTAGTGGAATTCAGAGCACTTCCACCCCACTGGTTGGAGTGTGGGTCATTTTCAATGAGTTGTATGTGTCACATAACTATTGCTGTTTATTTATTCTCTTTAGTTAATTCCTATTCTGCACTGCTATTCTATGTAATGGTGGACTGCCATCTTGACAAAGGGGAATGATTCAAGCAAGCACATTAATGAACGATTCAGTGCTGGATACTGGCCAAGATAATCACTGTGTCTTCAGCAGGTAAGAGAAAACAATGAAAATAAACAAGCTGTTCGCTAGAATAAAAACAGCAAATAGTTAGTTGTGAGAGACGTTTTGTATAATGTGGATAACACCCAAAAGTGTTACAGTGCTTTACACAGGAGCCCTTTTTTAAAATAGTTGTGAATAATACATTTGCAAATAAGTAACTGTACAAGTCACTGCTAGGTGACATATAATTATGTAAATGGTGGGTGGAGGAGGGAACTTAATATTGCATACATAATATATGCAAATATTTGCAGGCCAACACACACTAGCTCTACCTTTGTAATGATCAATTAACAACAAACTGATGGATATGGAAGAGTACAGGACTTGTTGCCCAGCACAAGAATAAAGAATAAAGAAAACAATGAGTCTATCTTTGGAATTTGTTGGGTTGCTGAAGTTGCCCTTTTCGTAAACCTGTATCTATTGAAGAAAAGGTTGTATATATGTGTTGGTGATAGCAAGGTGATAATCGACTGTTTAGTTATGGTTGGTTTAATTTCAATTTTACTCATTTTATTTGTTAGGGTCTAATTTTTCAATACATATTATTCCATACTGTTAGTAACAACAGATTACAATAGTGCTGTTGATCATTTATCGGACACATGTTTTTTGGTATATATGTTTGACCATTTATGTTATTCGTTGTTTTGTTTATTTGTTTTCATGAAGAGTCGTGGTACACACTCTCAGGTTCCCGGGGGTGGAGGGTGTGAGAGTGTCCATTAAAAGGATGGCCTTTTACCACACTGGTATTGAGCATGTGAAGGTTTACAAAGGCGTTAACATTTGAGCGTTAATTTTCTTCATGGGATATTGCATGCTGGTTTTCGATTATGATGCCATGATTAGATGACCAGTTCTATATTTTGCGTTGATCTTTAACGTTTTTTAGATGAATATCGGGCACAGTATTTTCTATCACACGCTGAAAGTTGTAGAATTGATTCATGGAGTAGTAGCAAGGCTTTTGATGGTATTTGGACGCTTGGTTTACCACATTGATCTATGCAGTACTTAAAATTATTAGTTCCCAGGACAGCACGGAGTGCTATATAAATCCTTTCTTTTGTTTGTAGCTACCCCTGAAGAAGGGTTTATCATCCCAAAATGCACTGGGTAAATTAAATCATTGGATTTTACTGACAAACATGAATTATTTTCTCAAGGATTATTGCGATGGAACAAACAATACATTTTACGTTGTAAATCATCACATGAAAAAAATATATATATAAAGTCCGCCACAGTAAGTTTGGATTTGGTAATAATTTGGAAGAACCTTGATTGAACCCTTGGGTCTCCTTCATCAGTATGTCTAGAACGGATCAGTAGGCGCACTGGCAGCAATTTTCTCGATTATAGGGACTATGGCGCTGCTGAAAGCTAACACTCCTGAAAGTTATACCCAACTCAAAAATAAGGTTACTCACCGATTGGGGTCACATTCTTGTCTGGGGTTTTATACTGGTGAATGGATTAATTTGGTAAGGGATTGGGAAATACACGGGAAATCTTGTTGTTGACTGTATGGCAATACATTTCTGTATAAATGACCGAGAGAGACCCCTTGTCTTTTGAAGGGAATGGGGTACTTATCACACTTAAGAAAACACGATCCCTATGCTATGACACAATGGTACAACACTTCTAAATATAACACTCATTAATATGAAAAAGGCATCAAATGTTCATTACATTTATTTTTTAAAAAAGTATACATGAAATTCATAAAATCAATTGTACATTTACATAAGCTTAAAAACACAAAAAATGTAACATATACAAATTATCACATTGATATAATTCACAACCTGTTATGAGCCCGCATAACAGAAGAAAATGGAAGACAATACACTTTGTCATAAATTACGCATCCTAATGGGTCTTATATATACGACTATGGTTAGTGATATGTATGCACCGTTATATCTACTAGCAGTCAACCACAGTTCTCCCTTGGATTGCGTTTTTTAGATGCGTCGACGCGTTTCGATGGTTATACTTATAATTCCATCTTTATCAAGACAGGTGATAGGCTTCAGGTCCTCTTCTATTGTACAGGGACCTACATAAAGGAAATAAGTTCTATTAGACTCATCTTTATAAAAAGTGTTTACAGGGAGCTCATATTGTTGTCTCTGGTTAACTCTCTTTGAGGAGTATATTTTAAAATACATATCTACTCTTGTTATAAGTATTCATAACCATTAAAAGTAAGGTGGTGCTTCACCTGATTGATTCACTTCAATATTCCGATTTTTATTCAGTTTTCACTTGTGGGTCCACGTAGTGGAACGCTGTAGGTTTTAATTGTTTTGTGCTGCAACACAGACCATAATCACATCATTGTGTTATTTAAAAGGCATGCAGACACTCATCCAAATTGAATCAGGAAAACGCTTGATATAACTATCTACTTACTGGATGTATTTTCTAATTATCCTGACACTGATTCTTATATTGGCAGCCGGGGGTACGTGACACTTCTCCCTCAATGCTCCTCACCTATTTTTTATAGAAAGGAAATAAATGCGCTCATATTAGCGCCGCTGGCATTTGTCTCGTATTTAAAGCGTGGTAAAACCACACCGGTGTCTGACAATGTTGCCAACAACTATTACTCTCAGCAAACAATGCGGTCTCACCTTGTGGCCGAATCATCAGTTTCATGCAAGGTGACGGAGGTCCGTGTTACTCCTCCCTTAATGTTCGTCACCTATTTTTAAGACAAGGAAAATAGAAGCGCCCGTATTAGCGCCACTAGCATATTTTCTCATATCTGACATGTGATCTAAACATCACCATCTCAGTCGAATGCTGACGATCTCACCTTGTGGCCTCAAACAGTCGGCTTCGTACGCGGAAGTGCTTCTCTGGTCGCTTCCCTAATTTTTGTGAAAGGTGTCTGCTTATTTGTGCGTAAAGACATCGATCCTGATTGGTTAGATTTTACACGTGGTCCGTAGACCATGTGATATTGATGTTACCAACGGGGTTTTTTTGTAACAGAAAACTTTATCGTTAAGTTTATTGAGAACCCTGATTACTGGTGATATATGTCCATATAATCGCCGTATTATAAATTTACCATTCGATCAACTCATGGTATGCTGTTAATTATAATTCACGATGTGAGTTAGGTGCATATTCGACCAACCGAATGGAATATTCTCCTAAATGGAGACATCATGATGACATGCATTATGGCAGACCTATCACTTCTTACTTAACATGACTTTACATTGTCGATTATATTGTTACAGTATCACCAAATACCATCAGATCGTTATACTGGCATTTTATACAATCATTTCATCTAAACTTGGTCATTTTACATATGCTAACACCTGTCTAGTATACATTTAAATATTACCATATATACATTAACAGCAATCATCATTTCAAAGATGTTATTAGGATGCAATATGTTGTTCTTGTGGTATCAAATTTTTTGTAAATTCTCCTACTTATACCCAACATGTTGTGCCCAAAAGGAAGCCACCATTCAAATGCTGTCAAAGTAAGGATTATAATAATCTCTATCTCAAAATAACACAAGAACAAACGTAATCTCAGCAAAATCTATAGTATACTGGATCATTACAATAAAGAGATGCTGTTTATTAGGTCTGCCAGTTCTTTTACGGACCAATGATACTCATCCAGTCCTCTTTTGAATTAAGACCTCTCTCCACAGTATTAAAAAAACATATGAACCATTGTTCCCTCTTGTTTCTCTTGATGTTCAAGTCACCACCTCTTCTGTTTACTGTCACTTTTTCCAGAATAAACCACCGGATTGAATCCCAACTGTGGTTTGCTTCTAGAAAGTGATCTGTTAGGGGGGCATTGATTTTTTTAGTTTTAATTGCAGATTTATGCTCCAACAGGCGGATTCGTAGTTCCCTACTGGTTTCTCCCACGTACGCCAGGCCGCAGGGACAAATTAAAAAGTAAACTACATTCCTGCTTCTACAGTTGTTAAAACTGCTGGCCCAAATTGTTTTGTTGTTGTGGGTAAGGTTTTTCACCTCAAGGCATTGGGGGCAAATGGAACAAGTTCCACATTTATAATTGCCTATAGCTTTATCTCCCTTCATGGTGGTTTGGGATTCTTGTTTATTTTCATATGTCCTTACCAAAGCATTACGTAAGGTTTTGTTACGTCTGAATGAGAACAATGGCTTCTCAAGTGGAGTTTCTGATCCATAGTTCAGTATCTTCCAATTCTTATTGACTATGTTTTTGATCCGATTGCTAAGATTGGAGAATTGGGAAACGAAAACTAAACGTCCTGTTATTTTGTCATTATTCTTATTCTTATTTTGCTCCAACAAATGGTCGCGATTATAAAATCTCGCTCTTTTGAAGGAGTGTTTGATTAATTTCTTAGGGTAGCCTCTTGCAGCTAATTTTTTCTTCAATAATTCAGAATGGTGATAAAAATCGGAAAGAGCTGTGCAATTACGCCTTAGTCTTAAAAACTCCCCAAAGGGAATATTGTCCTTTTGGGAACGCGGATGGTTACTACCATATAGAAGAAGTGTGTTTTTATCCGTTGGTTTAGAATATAATTCTACATTGAGGACGTTTCCCACATTTTTCATTTTTATATCTAGAAACGCTACCTCCGAGTGACTGTAATGAGCCGTGAATCTCAGGTTAGGATCACCCAGATTAATCCATTCAAGAAAATGTTCTAAGTCCTGGCTAGCACCGTTCCAGACAAAGATGATATCGTCTATGTAACGGTGCCAGCAGGTTACATTTTCAAAAAACGGAGCCATCTCATTGTAAATATGTTTTAATTCAAAGTCACCAACATAGAGGCATGCCAGGCTCGGAGCACAGGCAGCCCCCATGCTGGTGCCTTTGATCTGGATGTAGGCCTCATCCTTAAATAAAAAGATGTTATTTAGAATTAAAACATATTTACAATGAGATGGCTCCGTTTTTTGAAAATGTAACCTGCTGGCACCGTTACATAGACGATATCATCTTTGTCTGGAACGGTGCTAGCCAGGACTTAGAACATTTTCTTGAATGGATTAATCTGGGTGATCCTAACCTGAGATTCACGGCTCATTACAGTCACTCGGAGGTAGCGTTTCTAGATATAAAAATCAAAAATGTGGTAAACGTCCTCAATGTAGAATTATATTCTAAACCAACGGATAAAAACACACTTCTTCTATATGGTAGTAACCATCAACGTTCCCAAAAGGACAATATTCCCTTTGGGGAGTTTTTAAGACTAAGGCGTAATTGCACAGCTCTTTCCGATTTTTATCACCATTCTGAATTATTGAAGAAAAAATTAGCTGCAAGAGGCTACCCTAAGAAATTAATCAAACACTCCTTCAAAAGAGCGAGATTTTATAATCGCGACCATTTGTTGGAGCAAAATAAGAATAAGAATAATGACAAAATAACAGGACGTTTAGTTTTCGTTTCCCAATTCTCCAATCTTAGCAATCGGATCAAAAACATAGTCAATAAGAATTGGAAGATACTGAACTATGGATCAGAAACTCCACTTGAGAAGCCATTGTTCTCATTCAGACGTAACAAAACCTTACGTAATGCTTTGGTAAGGACATATGAAAATAAACAAGAATCCCAAACCACCATGAAGGGAGATAAAGCTATAGGCAATTATAAATGTGGAACTTGTTCAATTTGCCCCCAATGCCTTGAGGTGAAAAACCTTACCCACAACAACAAAACAATTTGGATCAGCAGTTTTAACAACTGTAGAAGCAGGAATGTAGTTTACTTTTTAATTTGTCCCTGCGGCCTGGCGTACGTGGGAGAAACCAGTAGGGAACTACGAATCCGCCTGTTGGAGCATAAATCTGCAATTAAAACTAAAAAAATCAATGCCCCCCTAACAGATCACTTTCTAGAAGCAAACCACAGTTGGGATTCAATCCGGTGGTTTATTCTGGAAAAAGTGACAGTAAACAGAAGAGGTGGTGACTTGAACATCAAGAGAAAAAAGAGGGAACAATGGTTCATATGTTTTTTTAATACTGTGGAGAGAGGTCTTAATTCAAAAGAGGACTGGATGAGTATCATTGGTCCGTAAAAGAACTGGCAGACCTAATAAACAGCATCTCTTTATTGTAATGATCCAGTATACTATAGATTTTGCTGAGATTACGTTTGTTCTTGTGTTATTTTGAGATGGAGATTATTATAATCCTTACTTTGACAGCATTTGAATGGTGGCTTCCTTTTGGGCACAACATGTTGGGTATAAGTAGGAGAATTTAAAAAAAATTTGATACCACAAGAACAACATATTGCATCCTAATAACATCTTTGAAATGATGATTGCTGTTAATGTATATATGGTAATATTTAAATGTATACTAGACAGGTGTTAGCATATGTAAAATGACCAAGTTTAGATGAAATGATTGTATAAAATGCCAGTATAACGATCTGATGGTATTTGGTGATACTGTAACAATATAATCGACAATGTAAAGTCATGTTAAGTAAGAAGTGATAGGTCTGCCATAATGCATGTCATCATGATGTCTCCATTTAGGAGAATATTCCATTCGGTTGGTCGAATATGCACCTAACTCACATCGTGAATTATAATTAACAGCATACCATGAGTTGATCGAATGGTAAATTTATAATACGGCGATTATTTGGACATATATCACCAGTAATCAGGGTTCTCAATAAACTTAACGATAAAGTTTTCTGTTACAAAAAAAACCCCGTTGGTAACATCAATATCACATGGTCTACGGACCACGTGTAAAATCTAACCAATCAGGATCGATGTCTTTACGCACAAATAAGCAGACACCTTTCACAAAAATTAGGGAAGCGACCAGAGAAGCACTTCCGCGTACGAAGCCGACTGTTTGAGGCCACAAGGTGAGATCGTCAGCATTCGACTGAGATGGTGATGTTTAGATCACATGTCAGATATGAGAAAATATGCTAGTGGCGCTAATACGAGCGCTTCTATTTTCCTTGTCTTAAAAATAGGTGACGAACATTAAGGGAGGAGTAACACGGACATCCGTCACCTTGCATGAAACTGATGATTCGGCCACAAGGTGAGACCGCATTGTTTGCCGAGAGTAATAGTTGTTGGCAACATTGTCAGACACCGGTGTGGTTTTACCACGCTTTAAATACGAGACAAATGCCATCGGCGCTAATATGAGCGCATTTATTTCCTTTCTATAAAAAATAGGTGAGGAGCATTGAGGGAGAAGTGTCACGTACCCCCGGCTGCCAATATAAGAATCAGTGTCAGGATAATTAGAAAATACATCCAGTAAGTAGATAGTTATATCAAGCGTTTTCCTGATTCAATTTGGATGAGTGTCTGCATGCCTTTTAAATAATACAATGATGTGATTATGGTCTGTGTTGCAGCACAAAACAATTAAAACCTACAGCGTTCCACTACGTGGACCCACAAGTGAAAACTGAATAAAAATCGGAATATTGAAGTGAATCAATCAGGTGAAGCACCACCTTACTTTTAATGGTTATGAATACTTATAACAAGAGTAGATATGTATTTTAAAATATACTCCTCAAAGAGAGTTAACCAGAGACAACAATATGAGCTCCCTGTAAACACTTTTTATAAAGATGAGTCTAATAGAACTTATTTCCTTTATGTAGGTCCCTGTACAATAGAAGAGGACCTGAAGCCTATCACCTGTCTTGATAAAGATGGAATTATAAGTATAACCATCGAAACGCGTCGACGCATCTAAAAAACGCAATCCAAGGGAGAACTGTGGTTGACTGCTAGTAGATATAATGGTGCATACATATCACTAACCATAGTCGTATATATAAGACCCATTAGGATGCGTAATTTATGACAAAGTGTATTGTCTTCCATTTTCTTCTGTTATGCGGGCTCATAACAGGTTGTGAATTATATCAATGTGATAATTTGTATATGTTACATTTTTTGTGTTTTTAAGCTTATGTAAATGTACAATTGATTTTATGAATTTCATGTATACTTTTTAAAAAAATAAATGTAATGAACATTTGATGCCTTTTTCATATTAATGAGTGTTATATTTAGAAGTGTTGTACCATTGTGTCATAGCATAGGGATCGTGTTTTCTTAAGTGGCAATACATTTCAACAGTTCCTTAGTAGCAGGGCACATTCTTGCATCTGTAGGTTTGTCCAAAACCAGCAAACCATCAACCATATTGGCCCTTCCATTGGGAACTTTTAGAATACCAAAACCTCCCATCGAAATATGTTTACTCTTTTGTGAGCAATTTTGAGGGGAAGAAAAATGTTGCATCTACCATAATTGTAGCAGGGGATTTTAATATCCATCAGGTGGCACCTAATAAGCCCCCAAGATTTATGTTTTTGAAGAGATTACATATGGAACATATTAGCGAAGGGATAAAAAAAAAACATATAAAATAATGTAACCGTGTCTTTCCCTTGATAAGCTTGTCTTCTCCGATAATTCAGATGTTACTCCACCATTTATCAGGAGGGTATGTTCTTCCATCAAAAGATTTTCTTTTTGTCTCAGCTTCCATTTTTCGGAAGATCTCTGATATAAAATCTTACAGAGCCCTTATAGTGATAAAACCCAGTCTGCTTATCATTACGATGGTCGCAGTCAGTCACTGTCGGCACGCATGGGGACAATGGGGTTTGGAAGGTGACCAATCAGGGCAGAAGCCCTGGTCACAAGTGGTTCCTGAGAGTTGTACACAAACCCTATTTTCAAGATGCGCAAATGAGTTTAGGTTTCCATTTGTTTAGGTAGTGATTTCCCCCCAAAGGGAAGTCTTGGGGGCCTTTGCAAGTATCTCATGAAAAGTGTTGGACCTCCTCTGCATGCCAGTTGTACCCAAGACTCTGCCAGTAACAAAATGGTTTGACAGTGGCAGACGCTCCATGAGCGAGTGGCTTCTATCCCCTTGAATATATATACTCCCCTGAAGAACCTGAAGAAGGGCGATGCCCGAAATGCATCGGGATTAATAAATCCATGGGATATGTGACAAACATAGTGTGATGACAGAACACTATATGTTATAAGAAGAATTTAAATGAAGGTATCAAACACATGGTGTCGAGTTAATGTGGATGAATAGTTATGAGTGGCTGAAGAATCACCGGAAAAATAGAAGCATTCGGACAAATTAGGATAAATCTGCTGAGTGGAGTGCATCGTGGGGACATTTCACCCTTCCAGGAAAATGCATCTTTTCTATTATTATTTTCCACGCCCAAGGTCAGACAGCGATACCCGCGTGCAACCAATCAGTAGTGTGAAAATGGACTCATTTTCATTTACAATTTCAAGTATACTCTTTAGGAGTACGATTGTCTATTCTTAGGTAAAGTTGGCAGTGGTGTTCCCAGGCACTTAGAAACCTAAAGAGAGCCATTAAAACTAAGCTCAGAGCTTCTGCTTCTATTGCGTCCTGTCATAGTAAGTACTACTCTGAAATTAGTGGACATAAGAACATTATAAGGAACATAGCCTGAGACAACCTACTACAAGGTAGCTGTCAAAACTGCCACATTTTGAAGTATTATGACTCAGCCTTATTTTGCCCTAGATGATGCAGATTCATTTAGATTCATATGTGTAATCTCTCTTTCTGATTATGAGGCCAGGCAAACTATGGAAGGGACTTCAAATCTTTTATTCACACTGGACAGAGTAAAAAAGGGCAAACTAGGCCCGACTAAAAACAAGGTCCGGTCCTGATGGGATCCCACTTGACCCTAATATAAGTGACACTGAGGTACGGGCCCCAGTTCTATCACAGACCCTAAATGCTGCAGTCAGGGCAGGATCGCCTCTTTCCTGTGTTACATCTATTAAAGTCCCAGTCTTCAAAAAGGGAGAAAAGGATAACCCCCTAAGCTGCAGGCCAATTTCCTTGATCGACTGGGTTGTTAAGGTCATGGGACATTGTCCTTTTGGATAGACTAACCACTGAGACTGATGATCATAACATCTTAACGCAGTTACAGTACGGGTTCAGGCCTGGTAGATTGACTACTGATCAGTGCCTGAACCTGTACATAGCTATTAGTAAATATACAGTGGCTCGTTTGGGCTCTATTCTACTGGCCTTCAGGCACTATACCTCGGCCTTTGATTGAGTAAACCAAGATAAATTATGGCAAATCGTTTTGACAATGGAGGTGTACTCGGACATTGTCTATTTCCTGAGGAACCTTCATGCCAAAACTGTAGCGACAGTCCGATACACAAATGACTCAGCCTGCATACGTTGGTTTAAGATGGGTAGACGGTACAGACAAGGGTGTATTCTGGCCCCATTCCTATATATTTTATACATAAACAAGCTTGAGCAGGTTTTAGTGAACACTGAGCAGATTGTCCACTGACAGGCACACGCTCTCTGCAAGTTCTGCTTTACACAGATCCTGCAGTTTTAATGGCCTGGACTCCGAAGGGCTTGCAAACCCTTTTGGATACGTTTGTGGCTTTTATAGAGGAGCTTGACCTAACAATTAATGTTAGCAAATCTTTTGTAATGATGGTAGGACCCTGTTCAACCAAATCCAAAACCTTTCATGGGGAACACATATCGAAGGTGAGGGCATTCCCGTATCTGGGTCTTCTGTTTCACTCAGAACTGAGTTGGAAAAAAGGTGGATTCACAAAGGCCATCACAGCGGTATTCAGCTTTGCTTCTAGACTGGGTAGAAGACTGATCACGACACGGGTACAGGTTTAGCTGGACAAATGTATCTCTAAAGTCTCGTATAGGAGTCACATTTGGGGGTATTGCAAACATATATATGACAATAAATGGGGAGTGAGAAGCTTTGCAAATTTAAATAAGTAACTACATAAAGGAGGGTTAACTTTTTCTGTTGTGATCCCTTAAATCCAAAATATTAGTTGTGGGGTCCTAACATATCTTAAGATAATTGTAGGATCCACGCCCAGGTAAATTAGTGGGATCCTGAGATATATTATATTAGATATTTTAGTAGGATCCACACCCACAGGTACCACTTGTGGTATGCTTCATCACTGGATCCTCACCCACTACACCTTGTGTGAGTGAGTGGTCTCGACATACTTTGTAAGCAAAGCTCTTAACTAAGAATGAGGGATTTTAAGAGTGAATTAAAATTGCCTCCCAGATCCTAACCTCGTTTTAATATTGAGGTCCTTTGGCATCATTAAAATACATTTATAAAGCACATAAGGAGAAATAAAGTGACAAACAGTGTACAATATGCACACATAAGTGCTCACAAGAATAGTCTGTCCTATGACCTATATATAACATATATAAGTTAGGCTTCATAAGGCAGTGTGTGGGGGGGGGGAGTGATCCCTGTAGTCACAAACTGAGTTAAAGGGAGATAATGAGATGTAAAACCTATTCAGTAAATCTGTGTTTATCCTTCAGTTCCTGCTGGTCTCAAAATGCAAAGGTCCCCAAGACTCGCTTAATCAAAGGACATCGTCCTTCCTTAGCACCTACTTATCAAACATAACCAGCTACAGATTGTTAAAAATATGTTTAATGCATCTATTATGTGTTCCTCAAAGTAATCTCTCATTCGTTGTGCATGAGACATAGGGAGTTAGCCATCTTAATGATATCTTAACTATTCGCCCACTTCTCCACTAAGTTGACATTTGAACAAGAGGGAAAACCAAGTTCAATAGGGATATCTTAGAAGACTGCCTCCCTCTTGATTATGCTTTCTGCATCCCATGGCTCAAATACATTAAGGAGTCATTTCAGAGCAATGGGAGGGCAGAGCTATTTACAAATCATGGGGGAATGGTAAAGGCAGATTGCAAATGGGTGAGAGAACACTTTTTAAGGCATAGATTAATGGACTGAGATCGGGAGGTATTACAGAAACCCATAGTGGGTGGGTATATTATGCGTAAAACGGTCCAATCGACGGAGCCCTACCTTACAATTGTAATAGCCACAAATGTTTCCGGCTTACCAAGTTCAGGCTTAACCTGTTGCATTTGCTGCTTGCTTCTCCACAAGGTTGGCGTGAGGTACACTCATTAGGATCCTGCGGCTGAGGCCATGTGTATCCGCAGGACACAATGCACTATATGATGTTTTGCAAACTTTATGCTGAACTCAGGAAAGCTTTCTTTGCTCCCCTGCTGAAGGCTCGGAAACCCACCAAGTCCAACTTATTATTACAATTACTGTCTAATGAATTCATTATTTTTAATGTTGGTGCCTGTTTTACAAAAGCCATTACGAGTAACCCCAGGCAGGTAACTACACTCCGTCCGGGGAATTTGCGGAGTTTTGTCTACTCCACGTTCCACTGCGAATGTGGAGTTCAGGCAAAACTACGACTCCGTGGCAGAGCGTAGTTAGCCGGCCCCTCCACCCTCCCAAAGATATTAAAAATAATTAAAAAGGCACTTACCTGCCGCGTCTTCCTTGGCTGCCTCCTCCTTGCGATGGCTGCTCTCTCCTGCTTCCTCCTCGCACTGAATAACCCCTAGGTGTAAGTCTTGCGCATGCTCCTGCCGCATCTTCCTCAGCTGCCTCCTCCTTGCAATCAATCAATCAGGGAATTGTAAGCGTGCTACTCACCTGTGAGGGTCTCAAGGCGCTGGGGGGGGTCTGCAGATCTGTTTAGCCGAACAGCCAGATCTTGAGTGTCTTCCTGAAGGTTTTCAGGGAGGGGGCACGTCTGATGTCTGCCGGTAGATCGTTCCAGGTCTTGGTTGCAATGTGAGACAAGGATCTTCCGCCTGCCCTGGCTCTGTGGATGCGCTGGGTTTCGGCCAGTGTGAGGTTGGAAGATCGGAGGTTTCTTTTGGGTACGTGGAAGTTGATTCTGTAGTTGAGGTATTTGGGTCCATTGATTTGTAGGCATTAGTAGGCGTGAGTGAGGATTTTGAAAGTGATTCTTTTCTCCACGGGGAGCCAGTGGAGTCTTCGCATGTGTTAGCTGATGTGTTCATGTCGGGGGATGCCGAGGACGAGTCTGGCGGCGGTGTTCTGTATTGTCTGAAGTTTGCAGAGTAGGGAATTGTTGATGCCGGCGTAGAGTGCATTTCCATAGTCCAGTCTGCTGGTGATGAGTACGTGGGTGACTGTCTTCCTTGACTCGGGGGGATCCACTTGAAGGTCTTGCGGCGGATACGGAGGGTGTTGAAGCAGATGGCGGTGATGGCGTTGACCTGTTGGTTCATGGTGAGTGATGAGTCGAGTACGATGCCGAGGTTCTGGACGTGGTCTGAGGGGGTGGGTGGGCTTCTGAGGGCGGTCGGCCACCAGGTGCTGTCCCATGCAGAAGGGGTGGTACCAAGGACGAGGACTTCTGTCTTCTCGGCATTGAGCTTCAGGCAGCTGTTGGTCATCCATACTTCGACGTCTTGCATTCCTTTCTGGAAGTTGAGTTTGGCAGTGGTGGGGTCTTTGGTAAGGGAGAGGATGAGCTGGGGGTTGTCGGCGTAGGATACAATGTTGAGTCCGTGTTGTCAGACGATGGCTGCGAGGGGGGCCATGTAGATGTTGAAGAGGGTGGGGCTCAGGGATGAACCCTGTGAAACTCCACAGGTAATTTTCGTGGGGTTGGAGAGGAAGGGTGAGAGTCTGATCCTTTGGCTTCTTCCGGCGAGGAATGATCGGAAACAGTCCAGGGCTGTTCCTTGTATGCCTGCGTCGTATAGTCTGGCGACTAGTGTGCGGATGGGAGACGGTGTCGAAGGCCGCTGATAGGTCTAGTAGGATGACGGCTGCGGGGTGGCCTTGGTCCAGGAGGGTGCGGATGTCGTCTGTGGAGGCGAGTAGGGCGGTCTCTGTTCTGTGGTTGCTTTGGAATCCAGATTGGGAAGGGTCGAGGACGGCGTTCTCTTGAATGAATTGTGTCAGTTTCTTGTTGACTGTTTTCTTTGCAACATTGGCTGCGAAGGGGAGGAGCGAGATGGACCGATAGTTCTTGAGGTCAGTGGGGTCAGCTGTGGGCTTCTTGAGCAAGGGTCTGACTTCTGTGCGCTTTCAGTCATCTGGGAAGGTGCCTGTTTTGAAGTTGGTGTTGATGGTGTGTTGTAGTTCGGGTGCGATGACGGCCGCGGCTCTGTGGTAGATGTGAGGGGGCAGGGGTCAGTCGGGGGCCCCTGAGTGGATGCTTTTCATGGTCGAGTTGGTGTCTTCAGCCGTGATCGTTGTCCAGTTGGAGATGGGGGGCTGGCTGGAGTTTCTGGGGGGCAGTGGGCCATCTGTGGCGCCTGGTGGATGGTTGATGAAGTTGTCGTAGAGGTTTTTGATCTTGAGGTGGAAATAGGTTCCAAGCTTGTCAAAGAGGTCTTGGTATGGGGTGATGTCTGTGGCTTCACTGTGTGGGTTGGTGAATTCTTGAATGACACTGAAAAGTTCCTTGGAGTTGGTGGAGTTGGCCAGGATTTTGTTGTTGATGAAGTTCCTCTTGGTGGCTCTGATCTGGTTGTGGTAGTTCGTTATGGCGTTCTTGTAGGTGGTGTGGTTTTCAGTTGTCTTGGTGTTTCTCCAGTTCTTCTCCAGGCGTCTGCAGGTGCGCATGGCTTTTTGGAGAGCGGTGGTGAACAAGGCGGTTTTCCTGGGGCGTTGTCTGTCAGGGTTGCGTAGCAGGGCATGCTCGTCTGCGCAGTTGAGATCCAGGTGTGGAGTTCTCTGGCTGCGTCGTTTGTTTCCGGTGCCCAGGTGTGGTTGTCTCGAGTGAAGGTGGAGTTAAGTTGCTCGTCGGTAACCTTGCTCCAGTTCCTTTGTGGTGGGCGTGGGGCTGGTTTGGGTGCCTTGGGTTTGTTGATGGAGAAGTGTACGCAGTGGAGGTCGATCCATGGTGGCTGCTTTGTGTGGTTGAATTGGACGCTGTTTCTTGCTGCGAAGATGGGGTCGAGGGTGTGTCCTGCTCTGTGGGTTGCTTAAGTCCGATGCTGGCGAGGTTGTCACCAAGGATAGTGGAGTTGGAGTTACTGGGGTTGTCGAGGTGGAAGTTCAGGTCTCCAATCAGTATGTAGTTTGTTGAGGCAATGGCGTGGGGTGCGATGAAGTCGGTGATGGTTGTGGCGAAGGGTGTTCAGGGGCCGGTGGTCTGTAGACGAGGGTTCCTCGGAGTGTGGCTTTGGGGGTGGTCTGGATCTGGAAGTGCAGGTGTTCGGCGGAGGGGGAGGTTTCGCTGGAGGTGGTGAGGCAGAGGGTGCTCTTGTGGGCAATGGAGAGGACCCCTCCTGGGTGGTTGGGGCAGTCTTTCCTCTGGATCTTGTATTCGTCTGGGATGGCGGTGCTGATGTTGGGGCGGAGGATGCGTTGGTCGAGATCTCTGTGAAGAAGGCGATGTCGGGCGAGAGAGATTGTCGAGTAGGTTCCAGATATCTATGGCGTGTTGTGTACAGAGTGTACATTGAGGAGGATGCATTTTAGGGTGTCACCGGTGCTGGCGTCAGCAGTGTTGGAGGCCGGGGTGGCGGTGAGGGCCTGGCGGCAGTGGAGGCAGGAGAACTGGCCGTGGGTCGTGTTCGGCGATGCCTGTTGGCATTCTCTAAGTTTTCCAGGGTTGAGTGTGAGGAGGGTGGTGGTGTCGTAGCGATGGGTAGTAGGGTTCCTGGCGCTGGCCGCAGTCGGGTCGCGCACAGATGGGCTTGTCTTTGGCGAGGTCGAGTAGCGGACGCACAGCGGCCACCATTAAGTAGGGGAGGTGGGAGGGAGGAGATGCTGGGAGGCGGGAGTGAGGGAAATCCAGGGGGGAATTCAAAAGGGGAGGGGCCGCAGGGGCAGCAGCGGCGAAAGGCAAAAGGAACAGGCAGGCATGAGAAAATTAAAACAGTGGTGGAATTAGAGCAAGACACAGATGGGCACAATAACAGTGGCACAACAGGGAAAAATTAAGAAAACAACGACTGGGAAAGGTTACGGTGGTTGCAGACAGTCTGGTCCCAGTTGGAGCGTGCAGCAAGCACTGGAGCGGGCAGCAGCCTCAAACCTCCCAAGGAGGACGTTGGGGTCTGGAGACAAGAGACGGCACAGCTGAGCTGCGGGTAGAGAGTGGACCTAGACCGAGGGTCGGAGGTCTCATTCCGGCTGCTCTCTCCTGCCTCCTCCTCGCACTGAATAACCCCTACATGTATGTCTTGCAAATGCGCAAGACATACAACGTTGGGGTTATTCAGTGCGAGGAGGAGGCAGGAGAGAGCAGCCATTGCGAGGAGGAGGCAGCTGAGGAAGACACGGCAAGTAAGTGCCTTTTTAATTATTTTGAATTGCTTTGGGAGGGTGCAGAGCAGGGCTTAGTTCCACTGAGTTTTTTTAAAACTCTGCGGAGCACCACTCCGCACACACCGCCCAGGTTTAATTAAGAGATCGAGGCATGCTCAGGCTGATTGTTTGTAATTACGTTTTTACAATTGTTTTTACTGATGTTTTTATCGATATTTCTGTAAATAATGTATGGAAGCATAATGCCGATCATACTATTGTATTTATTGTGGTGCGTGTATGGTTCCTAATGTAACCGAATAAAGCTTTATTTGATTTGACATTATCAAGGTAGGTGGGTACGTGGGACACAGTAGAGTGTTTCAGGTCCCACTAATGCTAGCTGAAGTTCTTAAGACATATATTATCATCAACACTGACTACACTTTCATTAGGTGTTTAGTACGTTTTCCAGGCAAAGTTATGATGTAAAACAATTAACCAAAATGGGAAAGAAAGGGGGCAAATAATAGGGACCCTCCCCCAATCAGCCAGTGTTTAATATCAGATGAAAATGTTAAAATGTGGCCAACTACAATGCCCATCCTAAGATCCTCCTAAAGTAATTGCAAACTAGAGTTTACCCTTGACGGATGATTAGCTATGCCAATAAACGAGCCAGGAACAACAATCGGGAGGCATTTTTGGAAACATATGAGAAACTAGTCTGTGATAGACTTGTCTCTGTAACTACTTTTAATGACATATCCAGTAAAAGTTAAAAAGGCTAATAATAGACTTTGGCACATCTTGAATGCTGGTACGATGGAATTCGACAAACCATTTTTTGCCCACAAAAGTAACAAAAGTCTATGAGACTGTCTTACACAAAATAGATCACAAGAGAACACAATGGAGGTGAAGGGACTACTGCCTAAGATCACTGATATTACTCATTTGGCAATTGTAACTATTGTCAATTGTAACCATTACCAATTCATGCAACAAACAAATATGCCTGACCTCTGGTTTCAAAACCCCATGGGAGCAGCACAATTTCAGCAACTGAAACAGCACAGGAGTAATATATATGAGTACATGCTCGAAGGCTTGAAATATATTGGAATCACTTTGAGAAAAATCAACGATGACCACACATTTCCTTACACTAAGACACCAGTATACAAATATACGCTGGACAGTGATAGAGAACCCACTCTTTTGAAACCACCAGTCTATGATGCCCTTTTCTGAAAGAACAGAGGTGGATTTTTTAGTCATGTATTTTTGAGAGGGGTTTGAATGATGAGATTCCCTGGATGTTCCAGGGCCTGAAAACCAAGCCATGATTCTGACTGAAGGCAATTTGCCTTTAATAAGGGATAGCACAGTTTAAATATGTCATTAGATAAACCAAATGGAGGAACTTTACCCTTAATAAGAAGCAATAGAGAAGTACTATATGAAGGCATATCCACATTTAATTCAATGAACAACACTCTTTAAGTGTGGCAATACATTTAGAACAAGACATCTGTTTTACCCATGTCATCCATGGTACATTATATTTCTCAGAATTTCAGATCCTCAATGGGTTGTCAAAGTCAAATGAGGGGAGTTAAGTGCCTCAATTAAGTGACAGTTCGTGGCTCTTTACATCGCCGGTTACCATCAACATAGTGTACACTAGACCATGAGTTATAGACAGGCATTTCAGTATTTCACAGTGGATATGACACTGATATTCAACTCTCTTTGATACAAGATATTTATTAATATTATTCACAACATACTACAGTTCCCAGTATCCTTGTACATCTGCTGGGATATGTGAAGCATTTCTGGGTTCCCCCACCCACCCAGCTTTGGCCTAAAGTTAAAATAGCACTGGACATCGTATGACGTTCGTTCATGCTGGGCCAATGAGGCGAAAAGAAGGGATGCAAATGCTAAACGGTGAGTGAAGATCTTTGTAGAACACATGACCACAATGTGGAGACAGGAGTACCTTAACTCCAATGTTAGTCTCCATGGATATAGCTGTGATGGTGAATCGCACCGTAAGCTATTTCTATTCTGTTTCCTATCAGCATAGTGGCGTTGATTTGAATATCAGAGACAGTGGTTTCTATGTTAGAGATTAGTACTGAACTTATTTCCCAAGAAAACAAGGTTGGGCCACACTCACTTAGCTATGATAAGTAGCCCGGAAACAGGTGATTTGCTTGGGTAACTGTAATCCTGGTTTTTTATATGTGTTCTACACTGCCCTGCCCATCGCAATTCCATAGGGGGAACTGTAACGGAATATGCTGCTGGTAAGGCCCTTTTCGTGCTCGTAAATTCTTATTTGTAGATTTTGTACATATGTGAGCAAGAGGATGGAGAGACACATGGTAGTTTCTCAAAGTTACATGTAAAAAGAAGTGAAACACACTTTGGTGTTGACAGTATCTCAACTGGATGTGGGATGATGGAACAAGATGACAATTACATGGCCACATTAGATGTGATATGTGTGTTTTGTCTATTTCACAGCCTTCACACACAGTGCGAGTGCAGATCTGGGCGACATGAGCACAGCAATTGAACACAGTTGGTCAAGTATCTTTACCCAGCAGGTTTGCATTGGTACAGAGATTATCTAAAATTTTTGTTACTGAAGAAAGCATAACTGTACCCCCTACAGGGTAACTGAGAGCTGAAACACGTCGCCACACAGGGGACTTGTTCCTTTTACTTTTTTAATATACCTTGTAGGCACAATAATAAAGTGTATGGGTCCACCCATGAGGTATTTTTAATTGCACTATTCACCTGTGTACATTTTATAAAGGATTACCCACCCACCTGCTTTACATTGACATCTCACCCTCATCCCATCACGCCCTCTTACATACCATCTTAAGAACTCCCCCACATTGGCAAGTTTGTAGCATATGCCTCCGGGCGTGACTATTACATATCCCCACACCATGTGGCAGGCACCACACAGTGCCTGCCATTTAGTGCAAGGATATGTGCAATGTGTTTATTTTGGACTGCTATAGCCTGCAGCACACGCCTCAATACAAATTATGCACATTGCGACCGCCTTGAAGGTAGTCACATCCTAATCTAGATGGCGGGGCAGCTGATGCTATTTGGGCGGTCCTGTTCCCAACACGATGTCGGTGGGACGCTCGTCTGACCTCCATCATAATCAGGCCCACTGTTACAAAACTATGATGAGTTTTTGGATGATCCTTTAATCTTTGTAGGATTCAAATTTTGCTGTGGAACCCATTTTAGACAGGGTTCCAAGTCTTCCTATATCAGAACTTTTATGCAGCAACATTTTACAGGTACTATTAAACAAAGATCTCTTTAAGGCTGAGTAACCCTCCTCTCACAAAATTCCCCCCTTTCGCCCTAGTAAATTCTTCACAATTTAGAATTTGTTATTTACTACTGAAGTTTAAGCTCAATACAATTTTAATGCTGAAAATAGTACAATATTATTATCTGACAATGCTCCTGTCATTTTGGAGTTAGAAATATTACTGTTTTCTAAAGACAATAAAATGCGGAGATTTAAACACCGTCTTAATAGACAATTCCTTTGCTCAATTTTACATTAATTATTTTTTTTATTTGAACTATACTTTGTACGTTTCTACACAGATCGCTTGGGACTCATTATAAAGCGAGTGCCAGAGATTTTATCAGCAACTACGTATCAAGAGAAAGAAAATGACAAACAAAATTGTAACAATTTAGAATATAAAGAAAATTGAGAACATGCACTTCTCTCCCAACTCCAAAAAGTGTTTATATGAGTTAAATAAAGCAAAATTTCAATGTATTAAACTCTTAGGTAATTATCTTAAAGTTAGAAGAGATTGCATGAAAAAGACTATTTTAAAAGTTAATAGAATACTCAATTACTAAGACTCTAAAGGTTTATCTCATTTTGCAAAATATCATCCAATATTGTATACCTGAAACAGCAACACAACAAGATGATGACCCACTTATAGATTTCTCTTGTTTAGAAAATAATAGATCAATGCAGAATCTAGTCAATGAAGTGAACTTGATTAAAAAATAAATTAAATAGGTTGTCTGAATGGGCAGAAGATAACATCTTGAGTGATGTCCAGAATGGATTTAGGGCAGGGCGGTCAACAGCCAACCAATGTCTCAACCTCCATCTTATTATTAACAAATACACGGTGGCTCTGGTAGAATTCCTACATCTTGGATTTATGGACTTGACGTCCGCTTTTGATAAAGTAAACGTGCTAAACTGGGGATTTTGCTTAGTGAACTGGCAGTCGATTCTAGCATTGTGGCATTACTATCTGATCTGGACTCAACAACCTCAGCCTCAGTGCACTTTTCTTCTAGAGGAGCATGGACCCGACCATTCTCAACAAGCTGTGGTGTTCGCCAGGGGTGCATACTGGCACCCTTTTTGTTTACCTTAAATGTGAATAGGTTGGAATCCACGCTCTTATTGGTGTGGGCTGAATGCCCCAAGATCAAGAGCAGATTTCTACCTGTCTTGTTATATGCGGACGAGGCGGTCCTGATGGTCCGGACCGCACAGGAGCTGGACTTACTACGAGGAAAGTATGGTTCTTTTATGAGACTCTTGGACCTTTAGGTCAATTTGTCAAAATCGTATGTAATGGTATTGGGCACTAAATGTACCAGCAGCAAGACTTTTTAAGGTGTCAATTGTTACAGTGTCTAAAGTCAATGCCTTCCCTACTTGGGAGTTTTATTTGATGCCCAAAACTGTTGGAAACCAGTGGTGGAGGCCAAAAGATCACAGTCTGCTAGAACCATGGGGTCTGTTTTTAGTTTTGCACAGAGGCTTGGCTCTAGGGCACTGAGGAGCCTTTTAAAAATCTATCAATCTAAGTGCATTGCACAGTTGCGATATGGCAGTGAGGTCTGGGGATACACGAGGGTGGACCGGATCCAGACTTTGGAAAACAACTTTCTTCGTAATTTGGTCCAGATCCCCCAGCCCACCCCGGCTTCTTCCGTACATGCAGAAATGGGGATTGATTATGTCCCTGACCTAATTGTCCTAAGCCCGCTTTTGTGCTGGATAAGGGTTTGGAGCAGTAGGGAACTGAAGTTAAGTCAGCAGATACTTAAGGATTGTTTGTCCTTGGACTGGGCATTGAGCATTCCATGGCTAGTACATGTTCAGGCATATTTTCTTCCTTTAGGTAGGCCTGACATTTTTTTTAACCCAACTGTTCTCTCCGCCCTTGAGTCAGGGAGTGTTAAAAGACGGTTTCTGGAATGCTCCGGCTTGGAGAGAGAAAGCCTAGAACTCCAGAAGCCAGCAGTTAGGGGCCACATGCTTTTAAAACATGTACAGAGGTTGGAGCCATACTTAGGCCTGGTTTGCTCACAGCATGATAGGTTCTTACTGGGCAGGGTTAACCAACTGCATCATTTTTTGCCTCACTGCAACGGTGGGCCAGACAGAGGGAAGAAAATCCTGTGGCTGCGACAATGTGTTTCCACAGGATTTACTTCACTTTACTGTGTTTTGCTCTTATTATAGCTGGCCAAGGAAGCGTTTTTTAATCCCTTTGCTCAGACTATTGCACTTAGATCAAGTTAGGCCTGCCTTGTTTTATTTACATATGCTACCCACGGCCCAAGTCATTTTTACTGTTGTATCTTTTTTTACGGGCTGTTTGAGCATCGAGGGAAATCGTGACCTGACTAATTGTTTTATGTGTTTCCTGTTTTTATCAGCAACTGTATTATTTGTTTTTTATTGTCTCTTAATGAACTTGATTTTATAACATAGAGTTACACTTATTTTATGGTGATTATATTTCCTGAATAAAGAAATATTGATTGATTGACTGATTGAAAAAGACAGATCACCTGGACCAGATGGTTTGCTTACAGAATTTCATTTAATATTTTTAAATTGCTTCTCCCTAAATAACAAACTGTCTAATTTGTTGCATGAAGTATCTTGACCCTTTATTATCAATTTTGGGAGGTAAACAGCAACCTAGGATTTGTCAAATGAAGACTCATCTCAGAAATGTATAAACTTCCATTAGCAGCAATAAACCTTGATGCAAAGAAATCGTATGATCGTACAAATTGAAATTTTATTCTCCGGAGTCTTAGATGGCATGAATTTGGTCCCAAAATGATTCATTTTATTTCACTATTATAATAATCCTAGAAAGCATCCATTTTTATTAATAATTTGGTTTCCTCCTCCTTTAGACTTCATTGAGAAGTTGAACATAGTTGTCCTCTCTCTGTCATCTCTGCTTGTTGTAACTGCTCTAGAACCTTTCCTCTTTGATGTAAGCTAAGAGGTATATACAAGGATTTCAATATGGTGCTAAACATTTCAAGGTTTCAGTCTATGCTGATGAAATTCTATTATATAAGCCAAAACCGGAGTCCTCTTTATCGGTGTATATAGAGAAAGTTAATAATGTTTCAGTTGTTTCTGGTCATAAGTTAAGCTCTAATAAATGTGAAACTTTTCCACTTAACTGATTGTGTTTGAAGGCGGACTTCACTTTCTCCAACTTTACTTGGAAATGCAAATAAAATGAAATACTTAGGCCTTTGATTTATTAACTCTATTACAGAAACTATTATAGTAAATATTAATGAAATTGTGAAGGTAGTGTCCCGATTAGGACCACTTGGGTCACTCACGACCACCTCTCAGCCTTCCATACAAATGAAGAGTCGGTCAGATAGTAGAGAATACAACCCAAGTATATTTATTCAGATACACTCGAGCGGAGTTCAGTCTGACCAGTCTCTTTGGATTGCTGCAGAGGGACTGACTTCAGCAAGCATGGCAATACATTATGTACAATTCAGAACCAATAAAGACACGCCCTGACTGGAAATTTTCAGTTAGTAGCAGTTGGAAAAAAGGAGATACAGAAGGAGGAGTTTTGATCCTGAGACCGGGCACATGCTTTCTTGATGCCAAGGTCCCTCTGCCTGTGCCCGACGCTCTAAGGGTGGGAGCAGGCCTATTTAGTGGGAAAGGTATGCGCTAATACGAACAGTGTATTCATTAGTACAGCAGAACTCAACCTTGGAGAAACAAAAATTATCGCAGCTGCTTTAAGCTGGGGCAGAGAGACAGAAGTTAGTTTCGATCATTGCTCAAAATGGCGGCTGAATATAAAATGGTGCCGCGAATTCTAACTTACAATGTATAAACAACACAGCTAAAACATTTTTATTCCAACAGACCATTCTTTTAGCATTCGCTAAACCTTTATATAACTACCTAGAAACAGATAACATATTGCCGGAATAAGACCTACCACTACAAGCTGATGTGTGCATAGTCACTATTCAAAAATACCTTTGTCAATCTGCATGATGCTCTTAATATTTTTCTGCAACATGATCGCAGCATTAGTGTCATGAACTGATATCTTTGGATTAGGTATCAGAGCACTTACACAATAAGCGCAACAAGCCGGGAGGCAATGTATGCAGAGGCAACATGTGAAGATGATACCGGCAACTACAACCAAAAAGATAAGGATCTTCCAAGCCCATGTTGCTAGAATATTCCAGAACTACCCGATAGTGTCCAAGTACCTGTCTCTTGGTGTAGGTCTGATGACAATCTATGCAATTTTTGTATAGCCTTATACACACTGGGGGCGTGGTCCGGTATGTAAACACAACAGCTACTGCCAATGATGCGACAGGCCCCTTCCCTATCAGCATAGATGACGTATAGCACCATCCTGTTGTTGTGATGTGACGAGCCTCATAGCCTGGAGCTCAGCAGTAATGTTGGTCAGTATCCCAGCTGTTGTATTGATAACCCCTTCCACAACTCATGCGAGCTGACGAAGCTGGAGGCTATTAGCCATGGGCCCCCAGAAAGGTGGAAGACCCCTTGCAGCATCATCGAACTGCTGCCAGGTGGTATCTGTCTGATCTATATCCTCAGTGTCCACAACCCTTCTAACTCGGGGCAAGTATATACTCCTATGTTGCAACCGATGATCTTTATGGTAATTGGGCAGGGCAATATACACAGGGGGAAGAAGGAAAGAGGTAACACCTGCCAGACCACCCCCTCGGAAGCAAGACGTAAGCTTGGGATCCACAGACAAAATAGACATTCTGGGGTAGGACTAGGGGCGGACTATTAAGCATTATCAGTTTGTAAGTGAAGTTGCATTTACTTTCCCCCACATTTACCTCCGCCTTTCCCTGGACACAAAAACTGGCTGTGGTGTTAACCATGGACACCGGCATGGGTTTTCCTTAGTAACATTGAGATCTTGGAAAGATTGGAAGTACTCGGACATGTTGAAACTTCCGAAATCTGCCATTTCCATTCTAAGCCATGTTTCGTTCTGTATTTTACCATATATGCTCATACAAGATGTTGGGGATAGTGTACCAGACATCACATTTTCTTCTCGAGCTAGGGGAGTAAACCCGTGATGGAATGTTATATACTGTACCACAGTGCGAGAATCTGCAGATGTCATTACCTGAATAGATAATTGGAAATGATAGTGCACCATAACGAACAATTGAAACCATCCCTCACAACTACCAATACATGACAATGGAAGGGACAACAAATTATTGCTCTTATGAGTAACTGAGGGAAGCAAGCCACAAACACAACAATTTGTTGCATTGGACACATCATGAGCATGATATAAAATTTGCATAAATACATTATTATCTGTGTCAGTCTTTCTGTGTTCCCCTTTGTGAGAGGCCAAAGTAGCAAACATTTGCTCAGGGGGAGTGGGCGTTGTACCAATTAGGAACCCAGCTATTCCAAGTACTGTTATTAATGCAATCACAACTATCAATACAAAAGACTATTTTACTCTTTTTGGACCAGCCCTGCTGCGCTAGTCGCGGTGATGCAAATGGCTGTTCCTCCTACTCAATAGGCCGACCAAATGAAACATTATGAAACAAGGAATAGGGAATGCAATAAAACTGATGGCAAGGGCAAGGGTTCCCAGTGTCCATCAGAACCTTACTAGCTATTGTTCATCAACGTTGGCGCTCTTGAGTACCGGCGGTGGAGCTGCTCAGACCTAGCTCTCGATGAATCCCACGTCATCCAGGGAGCACTTTTGAGCTATCCTGTCCATTGTCAGAACAGTGTACCAATCTCGCCTCACCCTTAACTAACACCGTTGGTGCAGTAACAAGGTACACCCTAACTTACACAGTCCATCCCTAACTAATCTGACTTCTCCTTTGGTGCACTATTCCTCAGCCAAGGGAGCAAATTATATCTGGTGACTCCAGGCTGAGAGGGGTCAACAAATAGTTGTTCTTCAAGGGCTCCAATTTCTCGGGGTGTCGCTGCATTGAAAACATCATCGTTTTCTACATCTGTTTGGGTCCACGTACGTTTTGCGTTGCTAAAAGGTATGACCCGAGGCATCTGCTCAGTCTCAGTGCTCCCAAGACCATACCTCACCCACTGGTCATAGTGCAAGGGCAGGGGTACCCTGCAACAGTGGCAGGAATCAAACCAGTTCTTACGGCTGGCCACTTTCACTACAGTGCATGTTGCGTGGAAGACCAGCTCGGGCCCCTTCCACCTGGGCTCCAAGCTCCTCTTTCATTGAAAGTTACAAAGCAACACCCAGTCTCCTGGCTGGACCTTGTGGCCAGCCCCCTAAGTGGAAACGACTCCTGAATCTGTTGGTGAACGCAGATTTTCAGTCAACTTGAACAGGTAGTCGATCAATAAAGGGTACTCAATTTCAAAGAATCTACGTGGGACGCCCCAGACATTTGCTGGGTGTTGGAACACGACCTGGTAGGGTGACAATCCTGTCCTAGAATGTGCTGTAGTTCTTGTTGATAAAAGAGCTAATGGTAAAGCATCTGGCCACTGTAACCCTGTTGTCTCCTGAATCTTTGCCAATTTCAATTTGAGAGTGCCCTTCTGCTTCTCAACCAAACCTGCTGACTGGGGTGTTTGCAGCATGAAACTTCTGTTTTATGTGCAAACCATTGCAAACTAACTGGATAACCTTGCCATTGAAATGACGTCCGTTATCACTCCAGATCAGACGGGGCAAGCCAAAGTGAGGCAAGAACTCCTTCAGGAGTGCCTTAGCAGTCACAATGGCCGTGTTCTCTTTAGTAGGGTAAGTCTCAACCCATTTACTGAATGTGCAAACAACCACCAACATATACTTCAAATTCTTGACTATGTCCATTTCAATATAATCGATTTGAAGGACGTCAAAAAGGAAAGTAGGAGGTGCAAAATTGCCGGGTGGTGTAGGGGTACCCTTGCCAGGATTGTGCATCATGCACACCATACAATATTTTACTAAATGTGCGGCCGTCTTTGGGATATTGTCATTTTGCCGTAAAGGGTCAACAGTTTGCAAATACCCTTAGCACTGGTGTGAGCTGGGCCATGGACCATCATGACTACAGGAAGAGCATATGTATCTGGCATCATTCATCTCAGCTTCCCTGACTTGTCAATCCATCATCCCTCATTATTCAAGTTTGCTGTACTTTCCTGCCACATGGCTAACTCCTCCATCTTGGCCTCACTCTTTATCTTGCGGATCCTTGCCACAAGTCAGCGCCCTTTTGCGCTAGATTGACCATTCGGCCTGTTTTGACCCCCTCTGAGCCTCCGGTCTGTTCGACTTACTTTCTCTAACTTTTTTTGTATCCATGGAAATTCTCTATGCCATGACTGGACTACCTAGACTTGACACGTATTTCTACCCCCTTGCTTTTCCCCCTCTACCATCTGTGCTTCTTAGAACTTGTTTTTCTATGTTTACTTTTTGCTCTACCAACAGATGTACTTATTTTCAGCCAGACTGACCATTCGCCCTTTTTAGACCCCCTCTGAGCCTCCGGTCTGTTCAACTTACCTTCTATAACATTTTTGTACCCGCAGAGGTTCTCTATGCCATGACTGGACTATAAAGACTTGATACGTATTTCTACCACCTTGCTTTTCCCCCTTTACCATCTGTGCTTCTCAGGAGTTGTCTTTCTATTTTACTTTTTGCTCCACCAACGGATGTACTTATTGAAAAATGTCTTTCTTTATGCTATGTTATGCTCTAGAAACTAATGTAACCATTTAACACTGTTCTTTTTGTAACCAATATCCTCATGTGAAGCGCTCTGATACCTCGTGGTCTAGTCAGCGCTATATAAAACTTTTCAAATAAATAAATAAATAAAATAAATATCTACTTTACATTTTCTAGTGTATCCTCAAACATAGTGACCTCAGGCACCCACCTAGCGGGACCTGCTACAAACATTCTTTTCATCTTAGTTCGGGCTGTTTCCTTAGCTGTCTGATCTGCAAATGCGTTCCCTTTTCCCACATCATCAGTAACCTTCCTATGTGCGCTGCACTTCACTATGGCCAATTTCTTAGGGAGTTTCACAGCAGACAGAAGCCTATGTATAAGAGGACAATGCCGAATGTGTGTCCCGTGGGAAGTAAGGAACCCTCTCGGTGTCCAGAGCCAGACAAAATTATTGGTGACTCCGAAGGCATACTGACTGTCAGTATAAATATTGACAACTAGCCCCTCACTCAATTCACAGGCTCGAATAGGGGCGACTTACTCAGCTGCCTGGGCGGACAGATAGGGAACTCATGATGTCTCAACTACCGTATGCAACATGGTAATTGCGTATGCTGCATTGGTGGTGCCAACTGGTAATTTGAAACAAGAGTCATCGACATATAGTTCCCCTTTGGGGTCAGATAAGGGAACATCAGTCAGGTCTACCCGTCCTTTCGTCTCTTCTTCCGTCTACAAGATACAATCATATATGTCAGTCTCCTCATTCTCAGAAGGGAGGAGTAGTAACATGGCTGGATTCAGCATGGCACAGAGTTTGATCGTGATGTATCGTGCAAAGAGCGTTGGCTCATAACCTGTCATACGCGCACTGATGCGGTGCTGCGTCTTCGTCTAATTCAAAAGTGTATCCACAGTATGGGGTACCATACCTGTGAGGTCTATATCAAGAACAAGTCCAACTGACTGCCTTATGGAGACAGCCACAGCCGCGACCGCTCTTAGACCGCTCGGGAGAGCCCGTGCGACAGGGTCAAACTCAGCAGAGAAATAAGCATGCGGTTGTTCCTTATCCCCAAATTTGTGTGTTAAAAACAGAAAGCGCACAACCACCCAGCTCATGGACGTACAACACGAAGCATTTAGCATAATTAGGGGTTTCAAGCAGTGGAGCCGAGCAAAGCACAGTTTTAAATTGCTCAAAAGACTGCTGACACTAGGGCATCCAAGGCAGGGGGTTCATGCACATCTTTTAGTGTAAGCGCAAGCAGGGGCTCAACCGGCAGTGAGTAGCCAGGTATCCACTGCCTGCAATAGGAAGTAATACCTATGAAAGCACGCACGTCTTTCTGGGTTTGCGGAATGGGCGTTTTAACAATGGTACTGATGTGCTCAGGTGTTAATCTCCTACCCTCCTTTGACAGTAGGTGACCTAAGTAGGTGAAATCCTGTCGACAATAGTGAAATTTGGAAAGGAATACCTTATGACCATGGTCAGCCAAATGGAGCAACAATTTATTCGTACTATCTCTGCAACCTTGTTCTGTGTCCAATGCAATGAGCAGGTAATCAACATATTGGTGCAACACATTGCCTGTGGGAGGGACAAGGAATCTAGCTGACCTTTCAGTGCCTGACTATAAATACTCAGACTTTCTGAATAGCCCTGAAGAGAGCGACAGAATCTAAAATTTCTACCAGCTACGGTGAACCCAAACAGATACCTGCTGACAGGATGAAAGGGGATACTGAAGAATGTATTTTTCAAGTCAATGAAAGAAAAGAATTTAGCAGAAGGAATCATTGTCAAGAGCGCTGTAATGTCAGGGACCACTGGAAACTGGGGAATCATTATTTTGTTAACTTCATGCAAGTCAATCACAAAGTGATAAACATCTGCACGGTCATCAGAGGAACCCGAAGGTGTCCTTTTGAGAATAGGAAGATTAGGGCTGTTATAATCATTAGCAGCCGCCTCCTCAACCACTCCTTTCTCAATCAAATACTGCACAATTTGCATCAAAACTCTCTCACCTGTCTGTGCTATTTTACACTGGGGAATGCGGGGTACAATAGCACCTTCCATGACACATTTCGAAACAGGCAATATCTGCAACAAACCTACATCTGTGTTGCCCGCTGCCCACAGTGTGGGTGGCACATCCTTAAACTCTGCAGGAAGAGACGCATCTTTAGATAGACACTGTGTAGCCCGCACAACATTCGGACCCATTGTCATGTAGACACCCTCTGGGGAGCAATAAATTGTGGCTTGCAACTTCTTCAATAAATCCAAACCCATCAAATGTTCTCCACAATTTGATGTCAACAAGAATGGTGAATACACACTGAAGGGACCAATAGTTAGTGCAAGGGGTTTTGAAATGGGGCTTACAACCGGTACACCAGAAAAACCTACCAAGACATTATTATGGCCAGACAGAGTCACCCCA
Organism: Triturus cristatus; assembly: GCF_964204655.1. NCBI lineage: Eukaryota > Metazoa > Chordata > Amphibia > Caudata > Salamandridae > Triturus > Triturus cristatus. Next base: position 276,049,665 of record NC_140580.1, on the reverse strand, counting down.
GGGACCGAAGAACGAGAAATAGAACTATTCGTTGCACCTGTGTCCACCAAGAACTCTTTAGTCGAACCATGCACATCTGCACTAAAGTACAGACCACGCTTGTCTACAGGTATCTGAACCGGTACCTCACTCAGTCACTGGCAGTCCTAGCTGTAAGACATCCCCGTCACCTCATCAGTATCATAATCATCGTGATAATACTGTCCACCCCGAGCGTCCTCAAAATAGTTCTGATCAGAGCGACTCTGCGAGGCCACAGCATTCTGAGCCCTGTCATGGCCACCAGCTCCAGGACCCCATCCACGAGAACTTCGTACTCTAGGAGTCGCTATCTTCTGCAAAAGCACCGGACACTCGCTGCGCCAGTGTCCCTCCTCTTCACAGTATGCATACTGATTCGCCCCCAAAGGCGGGGTATTACTGGGCCTGCTAGTGCGTGGAAGCTGTCAGGCCACCCCACCTCGTCCTCTACCATTCCCTCTAGAAGCCTGCTGTAACAACACCTTCATTTTCAAATCTTTGTGCTTCTTTTCCGTCTTTTTCTTCTCCTCATTTTCCCTGTGCTCATAATACTGTGCCATATTCAAGATAACGGAAGGGGAAGAGGTGGGCCAGGTGTTCTCAGAAGCCTGCAATCAGGTCAAAATCTCAGGAAGCAAATTGAAAACAAATCTATTAACAAACGGCTGCACAACACCTTCAATCAACAAATCCTGTCCACTATAGTCTAAGAACACACCTTCCAACCGAGTGAAAAAATCGAACATACTCTCACCCTTCTTCTGGCGGCAAGCCGATAGCTTGGCCCAATCAACTTTCCTCTGAGAGATAATAGAATGCATATATGTGATAATGCGGCCAGGCAAAGCAAGTATCGCCGCCCTAGGCTTATCACCTGGCTTCCGGTCCAGATCCCATAATTTAATTTGAACCCAGGTACCACCCAATTCCGCAACATGGTCCTGTGTGTGTACTTGTCTCCAAATATCAACCGGAACTAATAAACCAAAGAACATTTCAATATCAGCGAGCGTCATCACTGTCGAAGAGGCAGCTTCAGTCAGTTCCGTATAATAAGTGGTGGGATTTTTCCTAGGGTCAGGTATTTGAGTCTTAAGCAACAAGACTTCACTCCTTTTCCATGGAGTATAAACCCATTGTTCTTGGAAACATGCCTCTACCCTCGGCCTAGTAACATGATCATGCTGATCCCTTAACTCCGGTATCTCTGGGTGGTAGATGAGATGAACCTCCCGCATCGGAAACTGAGTTTCTGGGGTGGGGCTCTTCTCGAGCAGTTTTTCCCGGTAAGCAACCAACATTGCAACATTGGCAAAGACATGAGCAGGCTCCATATCAGTAACATACACATAATCCCTAATATCGTATATGATCAGTGGTGCTGCACCCTTGAAACGCTGCTCCCAAAGACCGATTAAAGTAGCCAACATATGCTTAAGGGCATGTTGTTGTACAAAAGGCTTATAATCTTTCATTGAACTCCACACATCTTTCACACCATAAATGGCGTTACGAGCCCACTGCGCAGCCTGATTAGCCACCACCTGTTTCTCAGCATCCCCCAAATCAGACAAGAGCAACGTCCACCCCATGGACAGATACACAGTGGGGGCAACAACAGAGGGAGCGGGCACTAACGTTGTTGTCGGCTGCATCGTGAGAGTAAGAGCTAGAGAAAGAGAGAGACCAATAGGTATTGCAGGAGTATTAACAGTTACAGTTGCCACAGACGGCGAAGGCAAAGAAAGGACAGGAGGTGCCACGGCCAAGGCAGTCTGATCGACAATAACAGGGGCAGAAACAGCAGAGACAGGAGAACCAGGCAGCTGGGCCTGGGAGGGAAGAGCGGGATATATCCTCTGCAGGGCATTAGGAGTGGGGGTCGGGTATCTAACAATTGCTCCACAAACTTATCATTTTCTTCTGGGGTCACATAGGATTTGTCAATCTGCAATCGGAATCTCCTATCTTCACGTTCAATCCCTATCTCTTGCTTCTCTCTGTCATGTGCTACAGCTTTTTGAGTCAATGTTTGCATTCTCCCTTGCCGGGCCTCTTTCTCTGCTTTCATTCGCCTCTGCTTACCCTCCTTTTTTCATGTTCTGAGGGAATCAAACATAGACTGCCTACTTCTTTTTGCAAACAGCTTCTCCTGTAAAAAGGCAATTTTCTGCTCATCCAAAGTGCCTGTCAACGGCCACTGCAACTCGGCATTGTCCCTCGTATATTTGTGCCATAGCGTACTAAACATAATAGGGCCAAGGCCATGCTTCACATACATATAAAAGTTCGTAGTGCCTTCCGGAGGCGCTGGCTGACTTTCTTCCAGTCGAGCATCAGCAGAACAATGACAGCACGAAACCAAAAACATGCTCATCCCAGGCATTTTCAAAAGTGGGCCAAATTCGTTATATTGCTTGGCAAAGTGTTCACAAACACATTGAATCCAAATCGGTCCTTAGACCGTAACAAATTCAAACCAAAATCAGTCCTCAGACAAACCAAAGTGATACCATATCCACAAAGAACCAAAACAAACTCACCTGGTGCACACAGGCCCAAAAAATTCATTCACCACTGTCGACTCTTCGGACCAACTGGTCAGATCCAAGGATTTCGCTGTCAGGACCCCAGTCAGGGTGACTGCTGGGCGAGGCACGGACCAGTCAGACAGATGGGGCAGCTGCGAGTTCAAGAACTCTCTTGTGCTGGGATCCCTGGCCGCCCATCTGACCTGACGATGGCCCCGGCCACCTCGCCCGTCCGCGGGCCAGGACGGGCCACCCAATGGGGCTCCGGGTGCCAACTGAAGGAAGTGACCTGATTAGGGCCACTTGGGTCACTCACGACCACCTTTCAACCTTCCATACAATTTAAGAGTCGGTCAGACAGTAGAGAACACAAACCAAGTATATTTATTTAGATACACTCGAGCTGAGTCCAGTCTGACCAGCCTCCTGGGATTGCTGCAGAGGGACGGACTTCAGCAAGCATGGCGATACATTATGTACAATTCAGAACAAATAAAGACACACCCTGACTGGAAATTTCCAGTTGGTAGCAGTTGAACAAAGGAGATACAGAAGGATGAGTTTCGATCCAGAGACCGGGCACATGCTATCTCGATGCCAAGGTCACTTTGCCTGGGGGGGCGCTAGAGGGCGCCAGGCAAAATGGCCGCACTGTAGTGCAGCTCCGCCGGGCTGATCCACAATCCGCCCAATATCAGCGACATATAGAGGAATCCGAGTTCTTACTTTGCTGCCCAGGGTGTAGGGCCATCTCTGCTATGCGACGTGCTTGAAGGCGAGCCTGGCGAGTGAGGTGGTGCTGAGAAACTCGACGGAGTGTGGTCCGCCGATCACAAGTGCAAGATGGCAGACTAGGAGGTATAAGGAAGGAGCCCGACCCGTAACTGGTGAACTGCGGGTGGTAGTGGTGATCCGGTGTTACCCCGCACCTGCACCCTGTGGCTGGATGCCCTGAGCGCTGTGTAAGCTGAGAGACTGACCTGTGGCTGCGGGTCTGTGGCGGCCTACTTGCTGATCGAGTGCTGCTGTCCTGAGATCCACGCCGGGAGTGAGTGGCGCTAAGAGGCCTGTCGGAGATCCCGGACTTCGGAGGGGGACGTGCTGTGGCCCGCCATGGGCTGGGGTAAGTAGGGGCGGCCCAGGTCTTGACCCGCAGCTGTGGAGGTGGGTGCGTGCCGGACTCTGGGTCGCAGCCCGCTGCCTGTGGTCTGCGTGCAGTTCTAGAGCGGGCCTGCCTGTATATGCCGCTTGGAAAGCCCTCTCCCTGGGGAACGATTGAGAGCCGTGTCGGGCACGGCAGGCCGGCTGGAAGGATTGCCCCTGTTCTTCTGCTTTGCGGAGCTGGTACTGCGGACCTCGTGTGGAGCGCTGCCTGGCACCCGTGTCCTGATCAAGCAGCCGCACAGCTTTGTCGGCCTGAGGAAGGTGCATTGGTGTTGGCAGCCAAAAGCTCGTCTTCTTGTCGGCCTGCGACTCCAAATGTATAACGCTGCACGCTTGTGAACTGCGGTGCAGGGCCATTGAGCTGAGCCTGGTGTGGATACTGTTGAATGCTTATGTCCCTGTGACCACGTATATCTGCTCCTTAACTTTACTTTAAGTAGTGACTAGCAGCGTCCTGCCCCTGGTGCTCCGCTCTACTAGACTGTGTGGGGGCCTGGAGGGCGTACTCGTTGTAAGTGATTTGTGGCTGATACTCACTGAGCTTGTGGATACTTACCTGACACCTGGAAGCCTACACCTCTGGATTTCTGATTACTTGTTGCTTTGGGGTGAGACTGCACCAATACCTACTGTGCAATTATGGCCCCCCTACTGCCCTAGGACTATCGCATTTTGTATATGGTGTGAGTATGTCGAACTGATTGCTGCTGACATATAGGGTTGACGCCTCACTACACTACCAATCCAGTTGCTCGAGAATTGACATTCCGGAACACTCCGGGGCAGTTTTTTTTTGTTTGGTATCTTGCACTCTCTGGCACTGACAATGGGGAAGCCGGACAAATTGCAATCCTGCCTCCAGTTTGAATTGCGGAAATCAGGTAGGGCTCAACAGAAAGCGGCTTCTGATTCTGAGGCTGATGGACAGGGTGAGGGCCCGCCTGATTTGGAGTCCACGCTACTGGCCATGCAAAAGAGTCTTTGGGCCACAGAGGGAAGCATGTCTACTATTAACCACCGATTGGACCATATGTCCTTGCAACTGGAAAAACAATCGGCGAGAATGGGAGAGGTCAAGCAGAGGGTCTCCAACATGGAGAATGGTCTCGGAGAGGTAACGAGCAAGGCCCTTAACATGGAGAAGGTTTTGTCCCTCATACAGGCCAAGAACGAGAACTTGGAGGCCTGCTCTAGGAGGAACAATATTCGCGTTACGGGTGTGTCCGAGTCGACGAACACTGGAAGAATGGAGCATTACATGGAGACCATGCTCAAGGAAATATTTGGCTCCAAACACTTATCCTCCATGTTCGTAGTGGAGCGCGCTCATCGCTCTCTGGCTGCGCGTCCTGTCCCCGGGGCCCCACCTCGTCCCATAATTGCTTGCTTATTGAATTACCGGGACAGGGATACTATCTTACGGCTCGCTAGAGAAAAAGGTACTATCAAATATCAGGGGAACACCATGTCCCTTTTTCCAGACTTTACTGTAGCTGTCCAGGCTGCGAGGCGTGCATATGGTGCAGTCAAAAAAAATTTGCAGTCTGAAAACATTCCCTATGCCATGCTGTACCCCGCACGACTTCGAGTGGGGTCAGATGGAAATTCCAAGATTTTCTCAACCCCCAAGGCAGCGATGGATCACCCTAAGCAACTGAAGAGACATTGGCGCGAGGCCGAAGTTGAGCGTGGGGAGGACAATTGATACTAATGGATGAGGGCCTTTCTTGTGTTACATTTCAGGTTGCTCCGCATTATTGTTATCTTGCTCTCTTGACATATAGATGCACTGTCTCCTTTTGACAGGCCCGGCAGTCCCAATGTGCTATAAGTATGATATATGTTGCCATAGGATGCCTTATGTTTTTCAGTATTCAACTGTGTAGTGTAACGCAGGTACTAGACCTGATCAGCCACCTCCTACGTAGTGGGAGGGAAGTAGCACTCTGTCGTCCCCCGTATGGGAGTACCCCACACTAAGCTATTGTGGAGTTGTTTGTTAGGGGATTGTTTGGGCATTTTTGGGATGGCTTTGGAAAGTTGGGGCAGCCGAAGCGAGTGGGGGGTATGCGGGGGGGGGGTGGGTGTTGGAAATCGAAAGCATGTATTGCACGATCTCTATGACAGAGTATGGGGGTTTGGGGGCATTGGTTCAGGGAAGGCAGAATGCTGATGATGCTAGCTTGGGCAACCATTGTGTGGGTATGTGATGGTACTTTGGGTGACAATTACCCGTCACTTTTTCTTATGGGCTCAAATATGGCTGGACATAAACAATGAATAATACAATCAAGTTCCTTACCTGGAACGTAAGTGGACTAAACACACCTAAAAAGATTAGATCGGTGTTTCCATATTTGGATCGCATGGGAGTGCAAATTGCCCTCTTGCAAGAGACGCATTTAACAGTTGCTTCAGTGAGTAAAGTGGGCACACGTTGGGCGAGTGCCATGGCTGCATCTTCTCTCTCTACCTACTCTAGGGGTGTGTTAACTCTGGTAAAAAAGGGTGTGCCATTCACTGTGATTGACTGAGAAACAGATGATTATGGGCGAGTGTTGATAGTGCATGGACACCTGAGTGTCGAGAGTGTATTGATTGTGAAGGTGTATGACCCGAATGTGTATGACCCCTCGTTTTACTTGGATGTATGGGGTAGAATATCGTTGTTCCCTCCGGCTGCAATTATATGGGGGGGGGATTTCAATCTGTGTTTGGAAACTACAATGGATAGAGCTGGCAGCAGCGAGATGCGGACAAAACGCACTGCAGACGTGTTACTGGGACTCCTAGACACTCGTCACTTACATGACATTTGGCGCAGAGGCCACCCCGCTGGTCAAGAGAGTACATTTGCTTGATCGGTGCATAGGCCATGGTCTCGTATCGACCTTTGGCTGGTCTCGGAGATGGTCGGTACTTGGACAGTGGAGGTGTCGCATGAGGCACACACTCTGTCGGACCACTCCTTGCACTGCAACTCCCTGCATATCAGAAACCACCCTTTACATGGAGGCTCCAACCCTCAGAGCTCAAAGACCCTGTATTTAAGCAGACTATCGCCGAGACAATTACATTCTTTTTTAGGGAGAATGAGGGGACAGGTGACAGCTCGGGGGTGCTATGGGAAGTGTTTAAAGTCACCATAAGGGTATCTTGTATAGGGGCCCAATCCGGAGTCCTGCGTGACATTAGAAGTAGGATAGAAAAATTAGCCTCTGAAATCTCTCAACTAGAACGGGAATTTGAATCTGATCCCTCCACTGATAAATTAGCCGCCATAAGGGAACTTGTCACGGATCACAATGAAACAGTGGATCAGGAACTGTTGCACTGCTCCCGGCGTAGAATAGCACGATACTCTGGCAAGAGTGGCTGCCCGGGTCGATCCCTTGCGCAAAAACAAACAGAACCACGCCGTCAGGAGAATATCACCGAACTTATTGATGAAAATGGGGTAGCCCACCACTCTACAACAGAACTTTGCTATACTGTTTTATGGTTCTATATCAGTCTCTACGCCTCCAGAGAGTCTCCACCGACTGCGGAGATAGACGCATACCTGGATGATGTAGCACTCGGATGGTTGTCTAATTCCCATCAGGAGTACCTTATGCAACAGTTTGATGAGGAGGACGTTAGGGAGGTCATAATGACCCTCCCAACATGTAAAGCTGCGGGGCCAGACGGGCTACCCAGAGAATTCTATAAAGCATAGGTGTCAGACCTGGCCCCTCGGTTGTTGGAGGTATATGCAGAAGCCTATGAGAAGGGGAGGCTCTGCTTGTTACACTGCTTAAACCAGGTAAGCCCTCCAATCAGTATGGGTCATATCGACCCCTCTTGATCCTTAATATTGATGCAGAGATCTTAGTGAAGATGATAGCTACTAGGCTACAACCCCTGATTCCCCTACTGGTGCTGCCAGATCAGTCTGGGTTTGTCACGGAATGATCCACGACTCACAACTTGCGCACGCTCTTCTCTACGCTCCATTATTTTGAACCATACTTTCAGGCGGTGCCTGTGCTGCTGGATGCAGCAAACGCCTTTGATTCTCTGCAGTGGCCTTACATGTTCACAATACTGAGTAGGATGGGCTTTCCTCCAGTGGCTCAGGGTGCTGTACAGCAGTCCAGTTGCCCGCGTCCGGGTTAATGGGTGGGTGTCTTCCTTGTTCTACATCGAAAGAGGCACGCGGCAAGGGTGCCCCCTCTCACCTATGCTCTTCTCTCTAGCCCTGGCGCTCCTTGCCTGCAAATTACATCAAAAGCACGCCGAGGCTGCCCTGCGGTTCGGGCAGCGGCCACTGATTGTCTCCCTTTAAGCGGATGACATGTTGCAATATGTCCGCGAGCCTGCTGTGCACTTATCTGCGTTACTCAGGGAATATGTACAGTTTGAAGGGTTTTCTGGCCTTGGGCTCAACTGGGCAAAATCTGTAGTGTTTCCTCTAACGGCGCTCATGAAGGGAGTGGAGATGGATTTCCCACTACCCTGGACATCTGACCCTGTGAAATATCTTGGGGTTTGGGTACATAGGGACCCAGATACAGTAGTCTCTGAGAACTACGGCCGTATGGTTACGCGCATTTCTGAACCGGCTGAGCGATGGGCGCACCTTCCCCTCTTTGGCTGATAGGATAGCGGTAGTAAAAATGGTCTTTCTGCCTAAATTGTTATATTTTTTTGTAAATATTCCTATAAAATTGAATATAGGGCTGTTCCAAACTCTGCAATGATTTGATTTGATTTAGATTTGTAGAGCGCGTAGCTACCCAAGGGCGTCCCAGCGCTATAATGTTAGCTAGAAATGATCCTGGGACGGAGTTATCGGGGGAAGAGCCAGGTCTTCAGAAGCCTGCGGAAGGGCAGCAGATTGGATTCTTTGCGGATGTTAATTGGGAGACTGTTCCAGAGCTTTGGGGCATTGTAGGCGAAACGGCGCCCACCAGTACGCGCTCTTTTTATTCTGGGTACGCTGGCCAGTGATAGGGAATCTGATCGTAGCTGTCTGGTGGAGGCGTGGGGTTTGATGAGAGATTTGAGAATGGGGGGGCCTTTATCCTGTAGGATTTTATGAGAGATACACAGGGTTTTAAAAGTGATACGCTCCTGAATGGGGAGCCAGTGCAGAGTCTTCAGAGAGGGTCTGGCAGAGCACCTGTATTTTGTCCCTGTGAGGAGTCTTGCTGCCGCATTCTGCACGTGCTGGAGTTTTTTGACGACATCTGCTGGGGCGCCCAGATATAGTACGTTCCCGTAATCAAGCCTGGATATTATAAGGCCTTGGATGAGAATTTTTCTGGACTGGGGAGGGATCAGGGGGAGGATCTTCCGAGTGGATCGTAAAAGGCCAAAGCATGTGCCGGCTGTCTTTCTTGCTTGAGTTCTGAAGCGGAGGTCTTGGTCGAGCCATATGCCCAGGCTCTTAATTTCGCTTTTTGGTGTAGGAGGGGCGCCCATGCTTGGTGGCCAGGCGAGCGACTTGGGGAGTTTGTCGCGGTTGCCTAGAAGCATAATCTCTGACTTTTCGCCGTTGAGCTTAAAGCGGGAGTCTCCCATCCATTTGGAAACCCACTGCAGACAGGAGACCAGATTTTCCATGGACTGGTCGGCCTGATTGATGGAGACGACTAGTTGGGTGTCGTCAGCATACATGACCACCTTTATGCCAAATGGTAAGACTATGTCGTCTAAAGGGGCCATGTATACATTAAAAAGAGTGGGGCTCAGGGAGGATCCCTGTGGTACCCCGCACTGAAGGGGGAAAGCATTGGAATGACTATGGGTATCGGTCACTTGGAAGGTCCTGCGTTCTAGGAATGATTTTAACCAGGCCAGGGCGGTCCCAGTAATTCCGCATTTGAATAGGCGGTGGAGAAGGATAGTATGGTCCACCGTGTCGAAGGCGGCACTTAGGTCCAGGAGGATCACTGCCACTGATCCCCCTGTGTCCAAAATGGATCTTGTCTCTTCTGTTACGGCCAGGAGGGCGGTGTCGGTCCCTTGACCAGGCCTAAACCCTGTCTGGGATTGTCGGAGAAGGTTGTGGGTTTCTAGGAAGGAGGAGAGTTGTCCATTCACTATTTTTTCTGCCATTTTACTGAAACCTGGGAGAAGGGAGATTGGTCTGAAATTGGAGGGATCCGTAGGGTCAAGATTGGGTTTTTTAAGGAGGGCGCGTACCATCGCGTTTTTCCAGTTCATAGGAACTATCCCTTGGGAAAGGGAAGCGTTGATCAAATCGGTGAGGACCGGAGATATAGTATGGGCGACTAATTTCAATTTGCTCATAGGCGCTGGGTCTGCTGGTGACCCACTCTTCACTTGGGCCAAGATGGCTGTCATTGTCTCAATAGTGATGGAGGAAAAGGCGTCCAGACTGGGAGCATCTAGGTTAGATGACCGGGCAGGTGAGTCTCGCCAGGGGGGGTGAGGGGGAAAGGTTTCTAGAATTTGTAGGATTTTGGCGGAGAAGAATTCAGCGAGTTTAGTGCATCTAATGCCGGTGGGGTCGGCGGCGGGCTGAGGTTCGGGAATTTTCATGAGTGAGCGTACGATGCGATAGGTCTCTTTAGAGGAATTGGCAGCTGCCAGGATTTTATTTTCGAAGTAGGCGGCTTGTGTGTTTTTAATGCAGGTTTTGTACTGTTTCATAGTTGATTTGTATTTTTCTCTATTGCTGGGGGCCCAATCTTTCCTCCAGAGACGTTCTTGTTTTTTACATTGTTTACGTAGATCGCGTAGTTCTGGGGTGAACCAGGGTGATTTGAAGGCTCCCCTTTTACTGGGGAGACATTTATGTGGGAGGATTGAGTCTAAAGATGTTTCTAACCATGAACGGATTTGGGTGTCAGCTAGAGAGGGGTCCGGGTTCAGTATGGGAGTGGAGGCGGTCAGCAGATTGCTCCAGACAGCCGTATCTAGCTTGTGCCACGGGCGCGAGAGGCCCTGAGGAAGGGGAATGCGTGTGACTTTGATGGTACACGGATAATTTAGGCAAATCAGATGGTGATCGGACCAGGGGATAGGTAAGGGAGTAGTTGTGAAGAGTTCCGGGATATTGGAAAAGATAGGGTCGAGAAGATGGCCCTTGATATGGGTGGGGTGGAGATTTTTCAGGGGGAGGTTGAGCGCGGCTAGATCTTCTTTGAGATCTGCCGCTGCTTTGTTCCCTGGCTCATCGAAATGAATATTGAGATCTCCAAGTACGGTGAAATTGGAGGAGAGGCACGCTAATGAGGTAGCTATGTCCGCTAGGGAGTTAGGGAATTGTCCCAAAGGGCCGGGGGGTCGATAGACCAGTATTCCCGACATGGTTTTCTCCGGAGAGAGGTAAATGGAGAAGTGGATGTTTTCACAGTCGAGTAAAGGGCTGTCCAGGATCTGGCAAGAGATGGGTGCTTTGGTGATGATTGCTATCCCACCTCCTGGCCCTGATGGTCTATCATGATGTTTAATAAGATAGCCCGGAGGTAAGGCTTGGACTATGTCTGGGTCGGAGGCTGGATTGATCCAGGTTTCTGTGAGGAACATTACCTCGATGTCATTGTCCAATATGAGGAGGTTAATCTCGATCCTGTGTTTTGGAAGGGATCTGCAGTTAAGCAGGGCCATTTTAATTGTGCGGGGTTTGGGGATCGTGTGAGGAGTAAATCTGTATGAACAGTGTTCGCATGAGTGTGGGCTTTGTTCGGGTGTGATTGAATGAAGACAGTGATCAGTGATACTAGTCCTGAGTTGCCGCAAAGCACAGGCGGAGTAGGAGATAGGTAATATGTGAGGGAGGGCCGGGGGACTGGGCCCCTGGCCCGGTCTGGCGCGGACGGGCGCAGACGGGCTTGCCTTTGGCGCGCCTTCGGCGCGATGACGGCGCGCCCGCTGCGCTCGTCCGCTGCGCGTCCGGGGGAGGCACATTTGTGTAGGAGATGGGGGTGTGTCCTAGGCAAAGGGGTGGCCCGATTGAATCTCTAGCCCGCAGCAGCGCCTCGATCAGCTGCGCGGGGAACACTGGACTTGTTGGCGAGGGGGGAGTGCCCAGGGGGAGGTGCAGTACACAGGTAAAATCACATCAACAAATTCAGTAAGTTTTAAAAAAATCGCGTTTCCTCCCGGCTGCTCGCCTCAGGAGTGTTGTTTCTGCTAATGCGGGCTCTTGTGTTCAGCGCGACTTAAATGGCAGAGGGAAGGGGGCGTGGCCTCAGGAAGTGGGCGTGGCCTCGCTTCCAAGGAAATGGCGGCGGGATTTGAATCTCTAGCCCGCAGCAGCGCCTCGATCAGCTGCGCGGGGAACACTGGACTTGTTGGCGAGGGGGGAGTGCCCAGGGGGAGGTGCAGTACACAGGTAAAATCACATCAACAACTGCAATCTGCAATCTGCGCTTCTTACATTTGTCTGAAGCGGCAAGAAACCTAGATGCAGATGAGATCTCCTGGTTCAGCCTCATGTGGCTGTCGAATCGGATGCTGTTCTTCCAATGCCGGTGCAGGCAGTGGTCCTCTCAGGGGGATCAGGTGGTCCACGAACCGAGATTAACCCTACGCAGTGCACGGCGTGGGCATGACGAATGCTCGCGTCACGGGCGCAATTATTCTATTTATATGCCCCACTATTACCACTAGCTTCTCACCCTGATATTTCTGCAGCAAAAGAGGCGCTAGCCCTGCGAGAGCTGGCTGCAGCAGGTATCTCTTGGCTGGGAGATCTTTACAAGGGGGGCCAATTTAAGACACTACGGGAGGCGCAGAATGGTGCAGATCGTGGTTTTATTTTTAGCTTTACATACGTCCGAGTCCGTCAAGCTGTCCGTGTGGCCTATCCTGAGTACCCTGCGGAGCCCACTACTCTACGGGCGTTGCAGGTGATGCTGTCGGGAGAGGGGCACAAGGGGTTAATCACCAAACTCTACAATGCCTCCTTGCGTGAACGGGTGCAAGGCGATCATCCCTCTTGTTTACGCTGGCAGGCGACGTTGGGTGTCTCCATTGCGCCGGAGGTTTGGACGGTGTGATGCCAACTTACTGGTCGCCTCACGGCTAACTGTAATCTTAGAATCATCCACTTCAAATTCCTGCATCAGGTATATTACTCCCCTTTGCAATTATACAAGTATGGTTTGAGAGAGACTGCTAACTGTGTGAGGTGTGGAGCAGCAGATGCAGACTTCTTTCATGTTGCCTGGATGTGTACAAGTGTATTTGCGTTTTGGACCGCTGAGGCTACGTTAAACACCTTAGGCTCTGTAACAGGCGCATTGTAGCAATTGCCACACTCATCGCAAAAAGAGCAGTTGCGCAGTGCTGGGGTGCTAAGACAACTCCCACTGTAAAAAAATGGCTCCGCGACCTGATCTATTGTAGGGATCAGCTACAGTTATAGGAGGAGGAGCTCCCTGAGAAGTCCCGCCCCAAAGACTTTTGGTCCCCCGTAATGGCGTATTTTTTATCCCATCCTGACCTCTTGTAAATTTCTTATATGGCACCCCCACTCTTCCTCTACAGCTCAACAGCCCTGTGGAGGTGCTCACTTACTACCCTGGCATTTGTCACTCCCACAACGATACCTTGGATTTGGTGTGTTTGCTATTCCGGGCCCATAGTGGTGGACTATACGTGAGAACTTTTTCTTTTGTCATGATTGTCCTTGCTATTACCTCACATACGATGGTTATTGCTATGCAGGTTTCTTGTTTCCCGAAATGTACTACGATTATGATATTGCTCTGCCTGGGAGGGGGGGCTCTGTAACGTCTGTATGATCTTATCACTCTGTATCAATCTGTATTACTGACTGTGTTTATCTCCTTGAAATTGATAAATAAAATAAATAAATAAAAAAATGTCACTCTGCCTGTGCCCGCCGCTCTAACAGTGGGACCAGGCCTATCTAGTGGGAAAAGTATGCGTTAATAAGAACAGTGTATTCATTAGTACAGCAAAGCTCAACCTTGGAGAAACAAAACCGATCGCAGCTGCTTTCAGCTGGGGCAGAGAGGCAGAAGTTAGTTTCGATCATGGCTCAAAATGGCGACTGAACATAAAATGGTTCTGCAAATGCTAGCTTAAGACAAACAATGCATAAACAACACAGCTATCAGTTTTAGGAGGTACACAGCAACCTAGATTTTGTCAAAAGAAGTCTCATCTCAGAAATGTGTAAACTTCCATAAGCAGCAAGAACCCTTGATACAAAGAAATCGCATGATCGAACAAACTGAAAGTTTATTCTACAGAGTCTTAGATGGCATGAATTTGGTCCCAAAATTATAAATTTAATTTTACTATTATATTAATTCGAGAAAGCATCCAATGTTATTAATATTTTGGTTTCCTCCTCCTTTAGACTTCAGTGAGGAGTTGAACAGGGTTGTCCTCTCTCTATCCCCTCTGCTTTTTGTAACTGCTCTAGAACCTTTCCTCTTCGATGTAAGATAAGAGGTATATACAAGGATTTCAATATGGGTATAAAACAAATCAAGGTTTCAGTCTATGCCGATGAAATTCTTTTGTATTTGCCAAACCCAGAGTCCTCTTTATCAGCGTTTATGGAGAAAGTTAATAATGTTTCTGGTTAAGAGTTAAACTCTAATAAATGTGAAACTTTTCCACTTAACCATTTGTGTTTGAAAGCGGACTTCACTTTATCCGACTTTACTTGGAAATAAAATGAAATACTTGGGCCTTTGATTTATTAACTCTATTACAGCAACTGTTTTAGTAAATCTTACTGAAATCATTAACAGCATATCTTCCCTAATCTCTAGATGGAATCCTCTGTTTTTATCTTGGGAGTAAATAAACGCTATCAAGATGATGTTAGGTACTATTATTCTCTGTACACTATCTACCATTGCTAGTAACATTCCAAAACCAAATTAAATTCCAAAATTAAGAAACCATACTCTCTCCTCTCATCATTTTTATGTAACAATAAGAAACCCTGTATTTCTCTTCTTAAACTAAACCTAAATTAACAAGAAAGTAGGGTTAACTTTCCTGACCTTCAATCCTATCACAATGCTTTCATTTTAAAACAAATCTATCATTGGTAATAACATAGCCTATACTCCCCTTTGGGTTTCTCTGAAAAGACATCTTATCTATCCACAATTTTTCAGGGAATGTGATGTGATGTGATGTGAAAAGCATTTGTAAAGCGCGGCGTACACTATACAGTTTCTTGGCGCTGAGGTAAAGAACGGAAAGCAACTGCCTGAGGGAATAGATGGAGGCGAGGGTGAAGGCAGGAGTGAGGAAGAAGAGGAAGGGGGGGAGCAAGGAAAAGGAGGAAATTTGGTTTAGTTGTACGCTGAGCGGAATAGGTGAGTCTTGAGGAGGGATCTGAAGTGGGTGTAAGGCGAAGCCGATCTAATGTCCAGGGGGAGGGTGTTCCAGAGAGATGGGGCTAGGAACGAGAATCTTAAGCCGCCCCATTTCTTGCGCTTGACTCTGGGGACTTTGAGAAGAGCCAGATGAGCCGAGCGCAGATTGCGGGAGGGGAAATACGGGTGAATGAGAGAGGAAATGAACGAGGGGCCAAGGCCGGCCAAAGATTTAAAGACGAGGCAGCCTAACTTGAATTTGCAGCGTTTAGAAACAGGGAGCCAGTGCAGGGATTTTAGTAGAGGGCGGGTGTGGTGGTGCCTCAGTTGATGGAAGATGAGGCGAGCCGCCTGGTTCTGAACAAGCTGCAAGCGTTTAAGCTGGTAGTCAGGGATGACTACGTACAAGGAGTTGGCGTAGTCAATTCTGGAGATGACTAAAGCCAGAAGGGCCAAGGTAAGGGCTTTGGTGGTGAGGAAGCGCGCGATTTTCCGGATTTTGCGGAGTTGAAAAAAGCAAGAGGAGACAGTGGCATTTATCTGGGGTTTCATCGAAAGGTCTTTGCTGATGATAACCCCCAGACTTTTTGCCGAATCAGTAGGGTGGGGAGGACGGCCCAGACTGATGGGCCAGAAGTTGGAGTTCCAGGGGTTGGAAGGGCCTCCGACAAGAACCAATTCGGTCTTGTCGGGGTTGAGTTTCAAGTGATTTGCCCCCATCCAATTGCTGATGTGGCAGAGGGTGGCTTGAAAGTCGGAGACTGACTGGTCCGAGGAGTCGATGTTAAAGACTAACTGGATGTCGTCCGCATAATTAAATGCGGAGACATTTTTATCTCGGAGAGAACTGATCAGAGGGGTGAGGTATAGGTTAAAAAGGAGTGGGGACAGAAAGGATCCCTGAGGCACGCCGCAGGTCAGTCCAACCCTGTCCGCGGAGAACTGGGATAGCCGGACCGCTTGTTGGCGGCTGGTGAGAAACGAGCGGACCCAGTCAAGAGCGGTACCCCCTATCCTAGCCTGCCTGACACGGTCGACCAAGATGACATGGTCGACCGTGTCAAAGGCGGCCGAGAGGTCCAGAAGTACCAGGGCCTGGCTGGTGTTAGAGTCAGCTCCCCTGCGCAGTTCTTCCATGACAGAAAGTATGACCATCTCAGTAGAGTGGGCGGGCCTGAAGCCGGCCTGTTGGGAGTCAACAAAGTGGGACTGCTCAACAAACGAGCTCAGGATATTGGTAACATGGGTCTCAAGCACCTTACCGAGGTAAGGGAGGAGGGAGATGGGGCGGAAGTTGCTCATAATTGTGGGATCAGCTGTCGGTTTTTTTAGGATGGGTACTACCTCAGCTGTCTTGAAGATACTAGGGACTAGGCTGGAGGTGAGGGAGTTGTTCAGCAGTGCCAAGGGGGGGGGCGGGGCAAGCAGTAAAGACCTTGCATAAGATCTTGGGGGGGCAGCAATCAGTGGGAGATCCTGAGGTGACTAGGCTGAGGAGGGTGGGGAAGTCCGCCTCCGTAATAAGGGGAATCTGAGTGAGAGACTGGGGGTAAAAAGGATCAGCGTGGGGGTTGGCTGGGGGCACAGAAGGGTCCAATAGGGGCAGCACCGAGATGCTGTTTTTGATTTTTGCGATCTTCTCGATAAAGAAGAGGTTGAGAGAGTCGCAGAGCTTCTGGGAAGGGAGGGGTTTGATGGAAACTCTGTCGGGGTAGGATAGCTCCTCCACAATCGAGAAGATGCTTTTAGTTTTGTTGGCTGACTCCACAATTTTGTAGGAGAAGTACGTGGTTTTGGCTAACGCAATAGAGGATTTATACCCTTTGAGTAGGGATAGGAACTCTACCCTGGCTTCGGAGGCGTAGTTTTTGCGCCACCGGCGTTCGGCTTGTCTGAGACCGAGTTTTAAAACTTTAAGGTCCTCGGAGAACCATTTCTGAGCGTCATGAAGGCGTCTGATTTTGATCCGTTTGAGGGGGGCGACCGTGTCGCTGGCGGACTCAAGCCAATGGCTTAAGTTAGAAGCATTTGTATCTAATAAGTCGGATTCCAGGAGGATGGAGGTACTGAGTAGGTTGATAAATTGGCTGATGTCAGCTTTATTCCAGTTTCGGGCGGAGAGATTAGTTTCGAGGGGCCTGCTGGGACAGGTGGGAGTTTTGAGGGAGAAGGAAATAAGGAAATGGTCGGACCAAGCACACGGCAGTATGAGGGGGGCCGAGATCACTAAATTGGAGGTCCAGACCTGGTCCAGTAAGTGGCCTTTGATATGCATGGCGGTGTTAATATGTTGGCAGCAGTTCAAGCTGCACAGCAGGTCGGAGAAGGCCACCGAACAAGCGCTTTCCTTCTCATCCTGGGGCCAGTAGTTAAAGTCTCCGAGGACTAAGATTTTAGAGTTGTTAATGACTACCTGGGAAAAAAGATCTCCAAACATAGACGGAATGTCAGGCATGGACTGAGGGGGGCGGTAGACTAAGACACAAATAAGGGGTGATGCTGGGGATTCCAGTCTGAGTGCAAGGCAGTCAACCTGAGGGATACACGATACGGTGAGGGTGGAAAATCTGTTAGAGAGCTTGATGATGGCTGCCACACCCCCTCCGGATTTGCCAAAAGTCCTATCGGTTTGAAGAATGTAGTAGCCAGGTGGAATGGCAGCCAAGATGTCAGGGGAAGATCCGTCGTGCAGCCAGGTTTCGGTTAGAAACAGTATGTCAGGATTATCAGTGTCTAGGAAGTGAAAGATTTCCGTCTGTTTTACGAGTGAACGGGTGTTAAGGTAACACACTTTAAGCTGGAGGCTGGGGAGTGAGGTCCGGGGCGGGGGGGTGAGAGATGGATTGAAGAGGAGTAGAGTCTATGCAGGCGTCAAGCTCAGGAAAGATGTTTCGGGTGTGACCCAGGCCCAGATGGTTAAGCTGCGAGCGTGCAGTTGGGGCTAGAGGCCAGGGGGCGTACAGGTCGAGTAGGTCAGCATGGGAGTATTGGGTGATGCGGGCAGAGTGACATGCCCCGTGCCCCATTCGGTCGCGGACGGGCGCAGACGGGCTTGCCTTAGGCGCGCCTTAGGCGCGCAAATGGCGCACCCGCTGCGCTCGTCCGCTGTGCGTCCGATGGGTGCACATGGTTTTATAGGCGGGTGGAGGCGGGTGGGGATGTTGGGGGGAGGCGTGGCCAGCGATAGTGGGCGTGTCCTGGGGAGTTCCAGGAAATGGCGGCAAGACGAGGTTTCTAACCCGCGGCAGCGATAAATCCGCTGTGCGGGGGATGACATGATAAGTGCCCAGGGAGGGGATTGCAAAGTTTAAAACACACAAATTTCTAGACGTTTTTTTTAAAAAGAATTAAAGTTACAAGCTGTCAATACTCCCGGCTTCCGCCTCAGGAGGTTGCTAACAATTTCTATCTTTCTATCTTATCTATCTTTCTAACAAAAATCAAAGTCTATGCCCCTTCTTAATTTAAAAATGCATGTAGATTATTATCCCCAAATGTATTTTCTAACCCTGTAAAGACGGAGTAATTTGTTAATTCAGTGTTACTTCATAATAATCTCATCATATTTAATAATTAAGGCTCCCGGTTTTCCGTTTAAACGGATTTTTACATATAAATACAGATGGAAAGCTTTTTAGCTTTTGTCTGTATTTATATATAAAAACGGGAAAATACTGACAAAACCAATGCTCCTCCTGCCTCTGTGCTCCTCTGTAAAATCCGAGTCAGAGGTGCACAGGGGCGTCCAAAAGAAAGGGGAAACTGCTGCCCTGAAACTGCTCCAGAGATGGGGTGGGGGGGACTGGGAGCTCCGTGTCTGCAGAGACACTCCAGCACCCCCTCAAAGCGGTAGTTCACGCAAGATAATTGTTGGAGCAGTGGCAGCAGCAGATGTCCATTAAGAGGTGTGAAAACACCCCAGGACATCGGCTGCAGCTCCAGCAACCTTTTGTTTTTTAGGTCTTACGTGTGGGGGATATAGGGCACAACTGGAATTGGGAGTATTTTGCCACAAATCGGAGTGGGCCGGTGAGAAGGATGGGTTGCTTAATGAAAGGCAGGACGTTTTTTGAAAGAGGTGGCCGTGGGTGTAGTCGATGTGATCTAAACTGAAGCTAGGGAGGGGCACTGCATTTAAACATAAGAAAGGAGGATCAACGGAGGCCTGGGGACATAAGCGAAGTGTTGTGGCACATACAGGGCCGGCTTTAGGGCGGTGCGACCGGCGCCACCGCAACAGATGCTGGCTTCCTGGGGGCGCCGTGTTTGAAAGTTTAAGCTTTTGAAGCACCTGCTGCAGCGTTTCTTTCCACCTGCAATTGCCAGGCCTCACATAAATGTCAAGAAAACTCGTGTGATTAATTATCTTCCTGGAGAGAGATCAGCGTTTTGTATAGTTGAGGTTTTGACTTAGGTGAAGTTAGCTCAGAGGGTTAATATGCCTGCTGCAAAGAACGTGTACCAAGTAGATTACATATGATGTAAACAGGTCAGCAGATTACTGCTTTCAAAAGAGACATCCTTTTGTTACTTGCAATTTATAACTTAAAGTCCTAATATACACCAGTGAGCTATTAACTTTCATCCCAGAACTGCATACACACTGCAAAGTATACATTATTAGAACATTGATTAATGTTGCAAAAAGGGTTAATTTGGCTAGAAATCGATTCTTATTATTAAAGAAAACTCCCAACTATGCTGCTCCTTTTTCGACTCTGCGTTTGTGCTTCTCTACACCAAGCGCTCCTAAACTATACTACCTACCAGTATGGATGACATGTGACTCCTACACTTTCAGTCCTTTGGCTTAAGTAACATTTCCTATACAGTGATTTACACTCGTATGATTGATTGTCTCTGTGTAATGTGTGTGTGATGCAAAGTGCTCGGACACCCTACACTGGTATGAGTGGCGCTATATAACTAATTCAATGCATCTGAGAGAGTGTGGTTATGGTGACTTGGTCACTGTTAAAGGGTGCTAGTGAGAGAATCCGTGGTGGAGGTGGTCATTGGGGGGGGAGGCGCCAACAAACATTGTCGCACAGGGCGCCACCAGCACTAAAGCCGGCCCTGGGCACATAGGAACTAGAGGCAGAAAAGAGCAAAGTTAGGTCATCGCCGTTTGACGCAGAGATTGGGAGCTAGAGCTGCAAGGGGTGATGTGCCAAGGGAGAAAAATCCACAGGGGTTTACATATGGTGTAGGAAAGAGATTCTTAGGAACTGCGATGTGCACTGGGAGCAATTTGCAAATTATGTCTTGGGAAACTTGCACTGTTGTGCTAAATAGTTGGAGAGAGTTTTACAAGGTGAATATGACACGAGAGCGAGCGCTAACAGCAGTGATAGGTTTGAGGGGGTCGTTCATTTGATGAATGCTTCACGAAGGGAAAAAAACCAATGACATTTACAATGCCAATAGCTCAAAATAATGTAATTGCGAGACCTATTGCATTGTAAATGCTTGTTGTTGTATGGGAGGGTGAAGGAGGTTGATGTGGCAGGGCACAGGGGCAGAAATGCCTCCAACAACTATTAGCTGCATCTCTCAGTGACTATGCACGCTGTTGGGCAATGAGGCTGAGTGAGTGGTGAGAAAGTCAGTTAGCATGACTTCATTTTTCCATTTAATGTTTATTTAAGTGCTACTTAAATAAAAATAAAAACAAGAACAGAAATGACTGTTGCACCACCTCTACATTTTCTCCATAGTGTCCATATTAAAGCACTATTCTGTACAGATGAAGATGCAGGATTCTTTAGATATTTGGGCGATTTACAATGCCTTGTGGGGTAGGTCGTCTTCTAATGCACACTAAGAATGATCTGATATTCTTCGAGCAGACACTCTCTGTGATGGCTGATTAAATGTGAGTAAAAGAGGTAGTAATGCGTTGACATTTTGCAAGACAGCTGCGCAAATGAGACCTACTCACAATCACCAATTCACGCAGCTTATCTTCGAGGACAGGGAAGAAATTTTCTCCCAATATGTAAAGTGCACTTAGCATAGGCTCCATTTTAAAAAAAAACAGCTATAACAACCTAGTGCAAGTGTGCATGCCAACTTAAATAAATGTGGAAAAATACTAGCTTTAGCGGTTTTTTTCTTGCGTCAAAAATAAATGTGGATAAATACAGATAAAATGACCAAAAAATAAATATGGATAAATACAGACGGAAATGTGAAAAAAATAAATACCATAAAACCGGGAGCCCTATTAATAATACAGCCATTTATGGAGAGACTTGCAAGGAAAACTGTTCCCCATATGTAAGTCACCTCTTTCAAAATAATACTGTACTTTTAAGGAAACTCAGCACCTTTTTAACCCATGACCTTCGAATAACTAATGTAGTTAAAACCTTACTTTGAATTGTCTCAGACATGTTTGACAGGTTACACTCAAATTGTTCAAATGACAAACAGAATACTCCTCTCCTACAAATCTTCATTTCTAAAAGCCTCAATTGCTTACAAATGCTTTCATCCTTCTCTTAACATGACATATAAATCTAATGTTGAACTAGAATGGGAAAACACCTCATTATTTCCTGGCCAAATAATTTATGAAATAAAATTTGGCTCAAAATTCAGAAATCCTCTGACTCCAATGCACCCCAAACTCATTTTGCATTTATAACATATTTCTGATATCTCAAGCAATCTTGAAAAAAATACACATTACTGTTCAAACGTCTTCTTGATCTTGCAATGTTAAATTACTCTCATTGAAAACATGTATGATTTACTTGTCAACACACTTAAGATTTCTGGCTAAAAGTGAACTATATTTTTAGTGTAAATAGTCCCTTTATAGTAAAATAAATTTAGGTGGTCTTTCCGATGACTGGAAATGTTATAGTTTTGATGCTAAAATCATAGATGCGATATTCAGAGCGACTTTTCAACAAATAATTAAGTATTGGAAAAACTCCACAAATATCTCTTTTAAAGGCATGGTGGTATGGTGTATGTTACAATCATAGGTTTGACAGAGCATCAGTAAATCCTGTCTCACTCGCCATCAAATGAGATCAACTCTGCTTACCATAACTATCTTTCTTAATACATCAGCTACATTTTCTAACCTACATCAATCAGCTTTCGAAGAGATTCTCAAACCCCCTTGAAATTTTATTTATAGTGAATATACATCTTACACATTACTTCTGATACTCCTTTTCATTCTGCACATTGTTTTCACTCTGTGGAATATTAATTATGATGTTATCAATTAAATCCAAAAATGTTTAATTCAGGGATGGATTTACCTAATGAAACACATACAAAAACACATCTCATAAAATATATACAGTAAATAAAAACATGTTTCTTAAAAATGTGTCTATACAGGCAATGTCCTATTCACATATTAAAAATGTTGTTATATTTACTTTGTTTTCTTTCGACAACTTTTCTTAGGGCATTGATATACTTGCCATCATATTAAGCGTACCATATTCCCTTATTTCCAGATGTGGGTTTTTCCAAACTAGGGTGTTTACTGAGGGATTATAAATATAGTTTAATACAGATTTCTAAAATTCTTCAAGTAAAGGTCTTCAGACATACAAGCACATTCTGCACACTTGAGCGGTCAGTTTTACCATCAGTACCAACAGTGATTTCCATTTGTATCAAAGAGCATACTTGGTATAACACATTGCAGTATAAAAGATGTTCCCCTAAAAAGTATATGATGCAATGAACAGCCCACACTAAAAAAGGTCCAGAACCACCTTCATTTTTTGTCCAACTTTAAAACTTAAATCTTAAACTACTCCTGTTGTTTTTTTTTTTTTTATTTGTTTTTTTTTATTTTTTGTTAACAACTCCAGAGAAAGAAAAGGCAACAAACAATAAGATCATAAGAACAGAAGATAAACATAATGCAAGAGAATACAGAGACCAGATAATACGATAGTGCCTATTAACATGCATACAACATATAGACTAAAGTTCTAGAAATCAGATAAAAAAAAACTGTAGTGCTCGAAGCTATAAACATAAGGTGAAAACGTAGAAATACATACAGAAACCAAATAATACAGTAGTGCCTATTGCCATACATAAGACATATTGGCAAGGGTTTTAGACATTAGTTTGAGATAGCTGCAGTGCTCCAGGCTGTAATAGGGGACCAAATCTTTTCACCTCGTCTTTTAGACGTCGGGCCCCTGGTGGCATAAATTGCTATCTCATAATTATAGAGACACCCAAAAATCTGGTTAGCCACATTTGGAAACTTGGAGGATCCCAATTTTTCCATAATGCAGCAAGAATAATTCTGTATACAGCAGTTCCAATAAAAAGAATGGCTTCCTCGCTAAGGTTCAGATTTAGCATACCACCGTATCCAAGCATACAAATAGTGGGCGACTCGGGCAATTTACACCCAAAAATCTCCTCCCAAAATTCCCATATCATTTTTTTTAATAGTGTCATCTTATCACAATAGTAGAACATATGTAGTAACGTAGCGGGTCCATACTTACACCTAGGGCATTGATCGTTACTTCTTCTACCCCATGAATATAATTTAGCTGGAGTATAATAAAGATTGTAGATAGTTTTATAAAGTTGCGATTTTAGATTAGTGGAAAGCAGTAGTTGTGATGACAGGGCCAAAACCTTATCAATGTCTATATCTGGATTATCAAGCCTATTTATCCATAATATTTCGGTCTGTACTATATCATCTGGTGAATTTTCATGGAGGAAGGTATAAATTGTGCCAATTCTAGAGGAGGGCCTGATGATCGCTTCGATAAGGGGACTTCTGATCCAGCTTATGTTAGACAGCTAGGAATTTATACTTGATCTTATTTGATGGTATTTTAAATAGTCAGTCGCAGGTATATTAAATTGATTTTGGAGGGTAGTAAAGCTAGCCTTCATATCTGTACCTAAAAAATCGAAAAGGGAAGTGATTCCCTATCTCTTCCACCGGGCAGAAATAACATCATTTATGTTTTGTGGTAGCAAAAATGAGTGCCAGAGTAGAGTATAGCGGCTTAGCCTAGGGATTTTCATATATTTTGCAATTCTTCGCCAGACTTTCCATGCCCCAATAACAATTTTAATATTAACTTTTTTGAAATAGCTGGGCTCAAGTTGTCTTAAAAATAATCCTCTAGTATTGTGGCCAAGGGCTAATTCGTATACGGACGGTATATCAGACTCTTCCCTATTAAATGCTGGATTAACCATTGGGGCGAGTTGTTGCAAAAAGGCCGCCCAAAAATATAAAAGTAGCTGTGGGATTGCGAGCCCCCCTCTGTCAATGGAAGGGATAAATATTTAAGCGATCTCCTAATCTTGCCGTTTTGCCAGACAAACTTAGAGAGCTGAGAGTCTAGGATTTTAATAAAGTTATCTTCAACTAGCAAAGGGATTGCACAAAATAAATACAATATTTTAGGAAAGATAGTCATTTTAATATAATTCCCTCTCCCTGCTATTGCTCACCCCTGAGGCGGAAGCCGGGGGCTCTTTCCCTGTGTATTTTCTAAGCTTTTTGGCATCAATACTTTATTTAAAGAAGCGTTTTTAAAACTTGTATAATATTTTAATCTGCTCATTTTTACCTGTTGGTGTTGCTGTGCATGCTCTCGCTGCTCCGAGACCCCTCGCTGCTGTTTCCTGACCGGCGCAGCTGAGTTGGCTGCTGGCGCCGGCAGGCTAGGACGGTAGACATCTTGGGGGAACGATTCGAGAGCGGTCCAGTAGTTGGACGCTTTCGTCACGGCAGGTTAGGTATATGTACCTCGCACAAGTTGGGCTCAGTCTTGCTATTGCTCACCCCTGAGGCGGAAGCCGGGGGCTCTTTCCCTGTGTATTTTCTAAGCTTTTTGGCATCAATACTTTATTTAAAGAAGCGTTTTTAAAACTTGTATAATATTTTAATCTGCTCATTTTTACCTGTTGGTGTTGCTGTGCATGCTCTCGCTGCTCCGAGACCCCTCGCTGCTGTTTCCTGACCGGCGCAGCTGAGTTGGCTGCTGGCGCCGGCAGGCTAGGACGGTAGACATCTTGGGGGAACGATTCGAGAGCGGTCCAGTAGTTGGACGCTTTCGTCACGGCAGGTTAGGTATATGTACCTCGCACAAGTTGGGCTCAGTCTTGCTATTGCTCACCCCTGAGGCGGAAGCCGGGGGCTCTTTCCCCGTGTATTTTCTAAGCTTTTTGGCATCAATACTTTATTTAAAGAAGCGTTTTTAAAACTTGTATAATATTTTAATCTGCTCATTTTTACCTGTTGGTGTTGCTGTGCATGCTCTCGCTGCTCCGAGACCCCTCGCTGCTGTTTCCTGACCGGCGCAGCTGAGTTGGCTGCTGGCACCGGCAGGCTAGGACGGTAGACATCTTGGGGGAACGATTCGAGAGCGGTCCAGTAGTTGGACGCTTTCGTCACGCACTTTACAGTATTTAAGGATGTCACTTCCCCGTCCGCGTAGCGGGCGGGCGCAGCGGGTGCGCCGACGGCGCGCCAAAGGCAAGCCCGTCTGCGCCCGTCCGCGGCCGACCGGGGCTCGGGGCCAGTACCCCTGCTTCTTCTGTTTATAATGACAGAAACAACTCAACACACATTAGGTACACTATTGATGACCTACTTGCCCTTCGCCCCAGTATACAAGACAGCTGCCGCCACATTCTTTCTGTGGTTTCTCCTATGCTTCAATGCGCGACTTGCGGCTTCTCCGTGTCGAATGATCGAAAAGAGGAGTTGGGGATACTAAACATGAAGCTGACTCTATTAAATTGCAGATCCCTTAAAAAACACCAATTAGAAATACACGATTTGGTGCTTGAAGGTAATCTTGACGTTCTCTTCTTAACAGAGACATGGCTAGATGAAGCCTCAACACCCGATACCTTGGAAGCTGTCCCCGTAGGATATAACCTGCTTAGAATTGACAGGGAAAGGCAGAAAGGTGGAGGATTGGCAATGGTTTATAAAAACGACCTATACTGTACTTTGGAGAAAGCCACTCTACCTAACAGTGAGGGAGGCTTCTTCTCGATCAAAGCCAACCCTATAAATGTCATCAATGGATTTTTTATATACCGGCCCCCAGGTAAGACCTCCGAGTTCTGTAATAATCTAACAGAGCTAATATCTCAGCATGCTCTTCGCTATAAAAAATTTCTCATTTTGGGTGACATTAATTTTCACTTTGAGGACCCCAATTGTAGGGAGGCTCATGCTGTGATAGAGGCCTTGAAATCACAGTCGCTCATACTGCAATCTACTCTCCCATCTCATCAACTGGGACATCTTCTTGACCCCATCTTTTCGAACTGGGAAGGGGTTAAGGTTGCCACGCCATTACAAATTACATGGTCAGACCATTTCGCTATTCCTTTTGAGATTGAAATTGGCCCACAGGAGGATAGCATGATCAAACCTAAACCTCAGAAGCGCAGAGACTGGAAGAAGTTCACGAAGGAAAACTATAAAATTGCTTTACTTAAAGAACCCCCGTCTCCAGGTAACACTCTGCTCAAAGCCTGGGCCGACTATGAAATATGGATGTCTAGGGCTTTGGATGAGGTAGCACCATGGACACTAAAGCCCCCCGCCAGGAAAATTAAGACTGCCCCCTGGTTCTCTAAAGAACTTAAAGAAGCTAAAGCCAAATGTAAAATCACTGAACGTAACTGGAGGAAAAACTACAAATCCGAGGATAAACTGATTTACAAAAAAGAACTTAAAGCCTATCACAAACTTATAAGAGCAGCCAAAGGCGTTCATTTCAAAGAACGTATAGAATCGGCAAAAAATCCTACCAAGGAACTTTTTTCAATCTACAAAGAGCTTACGGTTCCTACTAGGTTAGAGGCCCAAGACATCTTCTCCAATGAATTATGTGAAGAGATTGCTGACTTTTTTACAAGCAAAGTGGACTTAATACACGCCTCCTTTACTGATAACTTGCCAACTAAACTTCCGGTAGTGACAAATGTCACCTCCACCATACCCTGTTTGACACGTTTCAGAGTCCCAGAGAGGTCAGATTTACTCACTATTGTTAATAGCATTCAGTCCGGCTCTCCTTTGGATGTGATATCTCCCAATCGTTGCAAGGGAATATTTGACTGCATGATTGAACAGATTTCACATTTGATTTCCCTATCCTTCCAGGAGTGCCACGTGCCTGACACTTGGAAAACAGCACAGGTCATACCCCTGAAAAAGAAACCTAATATCCACATCTCCCAGTTAAAAAATCTGCGCCCCATCTCTCTCCTCCCATTTTGTGGGAAAGTTGTGGAGAAGGTAGTCAATACTCAACTTATGAAGTTCATTGAAGAAAATTCGCTTCTCCACCCCACTCAGTCAGGTTTTAGAGCGGGCCACTCTACAGAGTCAGCGTTGCTCTTCTCCACCGAATGTCTGAGACTAGCTGCAGACGAGGGGCAGACGGCAGCGTTGGTTCTACTAGATCTCAGTGCAGCATTTGACACCGTGCTGCACTCAACGCTGCTGTCTCGCCTCTCAGACTTGGGAGTTGAAGGACCTGCTCTGAAGTGGGTAAAATCTTTTCTAGATAATAGGAGCTTTCAGATTTTCTATCCTCCCTATAAATCTACTCTTCGCAAACTAAGACATGGGGTCCCACAGGGCTCAAGTCTGAGTCCTACGCTATTTAATTTATACATGGAGCCCTTAGCACATATTGTGGATACTTTTGGTGTGGATATCGTCTCATATGCGGACGATACCCAACTAATAATTAAACTCACCAACAATCAGGCAGAGGATGCTAAAAAAATTTCCAACTGCATGAGAGCTGTGGCAGACTGGATGAACAACAACTGCCTTCGTCTTAATGGCGATAAAACAGAAGTGCTGGTGGTTGGCAAATCCCCCTCGGCCTGGTCCCAAGCTTGGTGGCCACCGGAATTAGGTGCTCTTCCCATCCCGGCAGATTCCGTTAGAAATCTGGGAGTATTGCTGGATGGGGAGCTCTCTTTTAAACAACAGATTAACAAAACTACGGGAAAATGCTTTGGAATATTAAAAACTCTTCGGAAAGTTCTCACCTTGCTCCCCATTAGTGCCAGGAAAACATTGATTCATGCCCTAGTCACTCCTCATCTTGACTACGGCAATGCCCTCCTCCTTGGTCTAAGTAGAAAGGGCATACATCAATTGCAGTGCGTCCAAAATGCAGCCGCCCGCCTGGTTCTCAATCTTCCCCGCAGGGCCTCAGGTAAAACTGCATTACGGAAACTCCACTGGCTCCCTATCGAGGAGCGCATCAAGTTCAAAGCACTATGCTTTGCCCATCGCATTGCCCAGGGGAAAGGACCTGGTTACTTACGCAATCTCCTTACCATCCATTGACCTACTCGCAATCTGAGATCGGCTGGAGCGATGTTATTCCAGCTCCCCCGCGTACGTAGGACCAGGATGGGAGGTAGCTCCTTTCGCTTTCTAGCTAGTAGGCACTGGAACCATCTCCCTCTCGACTTGCGAATGGAACCTTCCGAAGCCAGATTTAGACTTAAGCTGAAAACGTACCTTTTCCCTAGTGAATAATGGTCTTCTTTTCCCTTGGATTGAGTTGGCCTCGGACTTCGGCCTTTCTGGGTGGACATTAGCATTTCTTTAGCGCGGGGACACACCGTTTTGAGTGTAACCAGGCGCTCTATAAGTGGTTTTATTATTATTTTTATTATTATGATAGATAAATGCAGGCTATTAACTCTTGTTAGATCTTGTTTGATTGAATTGATGAGGGGTTCATAATTAACTTTGGTAATATTTTGAACCGTAGCAGATATGCGAACCCCTAAATAAGTTGCCAATTCGGTCCGTCTGGCATCCTCAAACTGTATGTTTTCTGTACATAATATGATGGTTTTGTTTTTATTCAGGGAGTATCCTGAATATACACCGACTGCTGTGTAATTGCCTCAATCTCGATTATGGCCATCTCAGGGTCAGGTGTTACAACTGCGACATCATCTGCGTAGGCTAAGACTTTGGTTTCAAATACTCCTGTCACCACTGGTTTAGTTCTGGTGTTATCTAAGATTTTAAGTATCAGAGGATTGATATAGAGGGCAAATAGGATCGGGGAGCACGGGCAGCCCTGCCTTGTTCCTCTTGAGATATTGATAGTGTTTGATTCACATCCCATAATCTGAAGCTTAGCCTTCGGATCAAAATACATAGCTTTAATTGATTTAATAAAACTATGCCCAAAGTTATATCGCTCTAGAATAGCCCACATGAATTCCCATGACACTCTGTCGAATGCCTTCTCGGCATCTAGGAGAATCATTGACATCTGGCCACCTGTCGTTGCAATGATATCGAATGATGGTATTACTCTGCGAGTATGGTCGGTGGTACCCTTCCCTGGGATGAAACCGTGTTGCCACTGGGTGACCAGATGCGCAATGACCCCCCTTAGCCGATTAGCGAGTATTTTTGCATATAGTTTAGAATCTGAATTAATCAGTGAGATTGGGCGATAAGAAGATGGAGAATCTGTGGGTTTACCCTTTTTGGCAATAATAATAATGTTGGTATCTTGCCAAGATGCAGGTGTATTTCCATTCCACTGTATTCCAAGGAATAGGTCTAATAACAGTGGTAATATTACTTTGCCTAAGACTTGGTATAGCTCCAACGGCAACTTATCGGGGCCTGCTGCTTTCCCCGAGGCTAGTTCTGCAAGGGCGAGTTCGATCTCAGTTAGTGATATTTCTTTCTCCAAATTATTTTTAGTGGTGTTATCTAGCCTGCTATCTGAACCAGTTAAAAAGTCTCTTAGAAATGTATTTATTTCCTCCCTGTTATAGGCAATATCGTTCTGATATAGGTTCTGATAGTAACGTTGAAATACGTCCACTATGTCTTCTATTTGTGTGTGTTCTTGACCGTTTGACTTAATAGAAGAGATTGCATTGTGGGAGGCCCTTTGTCTTGTTCGTAAAGCTAATTGTTTGCCGACATTTTCTCCATTCTCGTAGAGGTTTCGTTGATGAGTTCTAAAAGTTTCCGGAGATTTCTTAGTTAATTCCTTGTTTAAGTCCGTTTTGAGAATTAATATCTGACGAAGCAGATTTGATCCGTCTATTTTTTGTGCAAGCAATGTGGTATGCGCAGCTTCTAGTTTAGCTAGTTCCCCTACCTTCTTAATGAACTCAGAAGTCTGCTGTTTCTTGATTCTGGCTACATAGCTAAGGGTTTCCCCTCTAAGCGCGGCTTTAAAGCAATCCCATACAACATTTCTAGGAGCGCTGTAACGGTTGATGTCGAAGTAGCACTGAGCCCAACTCCTAATAAAGTTAACATACTCATTATTAACCAATAGTTTCCTATCGAAAGTCCAAACTGAGAGTTTCCTAACATTACTGGTTAAATTAATAGTGAGAACTAGGGCATTATGGTCAGAGATTAGCTTAGGATGTCTTATAATAGTTGCTGAGTCTGAGATATTTCTGGTGGTGAGTATATAATTGATTCTACTGTATTTGTTATGAGGATTTGAGAAAAAAGTATACCCCGGATCCCCTTGATGTTTAAGGGGCCAGATATCGGCTAAATTATGACTAATTATAAGTGAGTTAATAGCTCTGAATACTCTAGGTTTTCGACTGTAATACATGTGTTTGTCTTGCCTGTCACAGATAGAATCGAGTGTAATATTGAAGTCTCCAGCAAAAATTAGTGGACCAGGCCAGCCTGCCAGCTCCACTTCTAAGCACTCGAACATAGATGGATCGTCTAGGTTTGAACCATAGACCGAACAAATGGTTAACCCTAAAGCAAGCTCCACAATTGCCCATCTACCATATTGATCCAGAGCTTGGCGTATAGGCATCCCTATATGGCTCTTACCTAATATGGCCACCCCCGGATATTTGTCGTTTGAGTTGTGGTTGCCAATACGTTGTACCCCTGGATTTTGAGTAGACTTCGCTTTGCCCAGGGTAGATGACTTTCTTGAAGACATATGATATCTAAAGAATTTCGTTTAATTATCTCGGACAACCGCCCTCGCTTATCTCTGTCGTGTAGCCCTGCTATATTCCAACTACATATACTTATCCTCCCCATGGAACTGAGTAGTTAAATCCCTTGCTTATACTGATATCTATGTTTGCTCTACAATGCAAAGATGTTTTGTGATTTATCTTTCCAATTTGGAATCTTTGATATGGAGTTGTCTGCAATTTTTTAGTTTTGTTCCTTTTCCCGCCCGACCACCCCCTTCGCGACCCAACCCTCGCCCCCCGCTCCCAAATTAAGGCAAAAAGACTCCATTAGAGTCTAAAAGGTGATGAAGGTGCACCACGCAGTCGGGTCCCAACCAATATGCCACTTTTTTTTTTTTTTCTCTTTCCTCCCCTTCTCCCTTTTTTCTTTCCCCCTCCTTCCCCTTGCTAAAGCTTTTCCTTTTCCCGCTCTTTTATTTCCCCACCTTTCCCCCCTTTTTAACCAAGAAGCAAAAAAAAAATAAAAATAAAATAAAATTGGGGGTTTCGTGGAGTGAGGCTCTGAATTGGTAGTGCTTGTATTATCAATTATTCTCATACAAAATAACTAGCTAGATGTTGCTGTGTATAGACCCACACCTTTCACTATTCTGAGCAGTTTTAGAGGGCCACCGACCCCACATTATACTGACATTAATATATTTCACAAACTGTAAAAAAGTCTCAACCGCACCCTGTCGTTAATAAGGTTATTTTAGGCTGTCGA
This sequence comes from Triturus cristatus, assembly GCF_964204655.1. NCBI lineage: Eukaryota > Metazoa > Chordata > Amphibia > Caudata > Salamandridae > Triturus > Triturus cristatus. The sequence continues at coordinate 276,017,893 of NC_140580.1, read as the reverse complement.
GATATTCATGCGCAGCTATCTCGGAGACAAAAAATTTTATCTGCCCCCCATAAATAACCTTGAGCCGTGCTGGGTTGTTGAGATACACTATTGCCTTCTTGTCTTGAAAAGGTTTTATAAGTTGGCGCAGCCTCCACCTTCTCTCCACAGTATTATGGCAAAAGTCAGGGCGTGAAAAGTATTTAATGTCTTTGGAGGTGCGTTTAGCGTCAGGCCTGGCCTTCTCAAACACTGCCTGTCTGAGCAAGAAATTGCCAAAGTAAAGTAGAATAGCCCTCGGGTATGCTCCGGGTTTAACGGGGGTTTTTTGAGCGAGAGGCATGCGATGGGCTCGTTGAACTTCGATGTCCCAGTTCCAGTTAGACAGCTCCGGCAAAGAGTCACGGAGAAGGTTAATCATAAATGCCCGGATGTCCTCCCCCTCGGATTTCTCGGGTATCCCTAGAATACGCAAGTTGTTTCTGCGCTGGCGGTTTTCAAAGTCCTCCAATTTCCATCTGATATCCCCTATTGTGACTCGTTTGACTCAACCCGCTCTTGGATTGCAGCAGCTTCGACCTCGTTAGCCAGGATTCTGGACTCCATCTCGCTCAGTCGATCTCCAAAAGAGCTACACGTTTTAACCAGCTTCCTCACCACACCTTGTACCTTATGAAGAGCTGCTTGCGCCCTGCGCCCATCCTGTGAGGTCTCTTCGCGGTGTGAGGCTATCGCCTGTAAGACAGTGTCTATAGATGCAGGGGCTGGAGTGACTGGAGCAATTGGAATTGTTGGAGTTAACTGTTCGGTGTGGGTATGGTCCCAGTCTAGAGCTGCCCCATGAGATTTATTACCCCGCTTGTTGAAGACTTTTTGCTTTAGTTTAACAGTAAGGGGCTCCACTCCCGCATCCGTCGCGCTATCGGATTCATCAGTTAGATATGAGGCTGAAGTGTCTCCCCATGCAACTCCCAATTCTGCTTCATCAGAAAAGGAGAAAAAATCGCTGGCTTCTTTCTCAAGGTCAGTGTGGGTTGTATAGACAGTGCTGGCGGCGCCGAAGTTACCTGAAGCGCTAGCTGATATACCTCCCTTGGTTTTAGACAACTCCTGGACCTTATTTAAAACAGGGTTAAGGTTAATGTTTGTATTAATTGTGAGCCCTGACTGATTAGAAGTCTCATGTTCTCTTGCACTAAAGCAGTCCTGCAGCTGTGTTTGCTCACTGATCGAACCACACCTTACACTTGTAACTATATCAGTATTTTTATTTGAGCCAGTGTCGCCCTCCGTTGCGAGAGACGCTTCATTGTCAAAAATAGCCACAATATTGCAGTGTGTACTAAGTAATGCGCTCACCTCGAGGGTTGCCTGTGCCTGTAGCTGAGATGGAATTGGGCTGCCTGCATCATTCACAATAACCTCAAAGCCTTCTGTTTCGATGGTTTTGCTACCTATTTTAATCATTTGAGAGGCTGACCTGCTTGAGAGGCCTGGTGCAGGACTGTTCTTGCTGTCGATATGTGAGACCTGTCGCTGTCTCTCCTGGCCCGGAAGCGTACTGGAGCCTTTCCGCATCAGTTCCACCACTGATGGTCCTGCAGCTTCTTTCCTCGAGTCCTTCTTCCGGGTCACGGCTCCCGACTTGGAAGTTTCGATCATGGCAGCCGTCTCAGCTCTCTGAAACCGCGCGGAGGTTTCAGCTTTCACGGCCTTCTCCTGTGCTGCTGTTGCTTTCTCCGTCCCCCGGCGCTCCAACGCCTCACGCTGGGCCTGTCTTGCGGCCCTTGCACGGGCGGCTGCCGATAAGGTGGGTGGAGCAGCGACTTTAGGAGCTATCTCTGCTGAAACTGTAGCTTGCATCCCCACGTCCCGGTACTGTATAGTCTCTGTGTGATGAATATGACAGGCACAGGTACTACAGTCCAGCTTATTTATTGAGGTAAACGGGCTACGTAGAACGCGATTTAAGACTGTCCAGCCGATGTAAGAGTAACATGTCCAGATTGCGTGGCGCGTAGAGGAGCTAAGATCCATACGAGTGTGTTCGGCGGTGCCAGTTGTATCGGGGTTGTGATTGTTAAAACAGTCCGACGATTATTTCTCCAAACGCCGATCACCCCAAAAGAAAAATGCTTCCAGCAAAGCCACAGCGTAAATACGTGGTTGCAGAACCTCGGTCTACATCCAGTGGTTATGCAGGCAGCACTGTCAGAGCTCTCTCAGCATGACTGGTCAGGAACCCGTCGCGTGAGCACTGCGATCCGTGTCAGATCGCCATCTTGCCTTTTCGTGTCTCCTGTTGTTCTATTGTGAAGTGATGATTGAAGGAGACTAGTCTATCATTCTGGTACAACACACTGATTCATTTGGCCTGAGCTGAGAGGCGGCATTGTTTGTTCCATACATTTCCACCAAACACCAAAGAATCTCAATTCTACTGATGCTATGGAGGCACATTTCCACAGAGGATCAAGTCTCTGAAACTTAGTCGAGCAATGCAAATAATGCACCAGTTGGCAGTGGGTACTAAAAGAACCCTTACTGCAACAGTGCAAGAAAGCAGCATGACCGTTATTCGGTAGTGGGTAAACTGTGTGGTTTGGAAGAGTCCATGTTCACTTCTCCTTACTGATAAGAGGGGTCAGTAGAGACTGAATGGAAGGAGATACAAGAGTAATGTGAAGAAGAGGATATTGCTCCTGCAATGTGCAAACAAAGAGGATACACACTGAACTTTCTGCAGCTTCTTTAGGAAGGAAATTGATGGACACCATCTTAGTGCACAAGCCCAGAACCAAAGTGTAGGAAGGTAGGATCCTTCTGCATGGTTACCCCCACTTTTTGCCTAGTGCTAAGCTGTTTTTGGTCTAATCTGACTGGGATCCTGCTAATCAAAACCCCAGTCTATCTGCTTTCTCCCTCGATTGTTACATTCAGTACTTAGGTACACCCCATATTGGATACTGGGGTACTCTTATAAGTGCCTACTATATGGAACCCATGTACCCAGGACATAGGTACCCCAGAGGTCGCCCATGGGCTGAAGCATGTATTATGCCACCCATGAGAGACCATTCAAAATGGAACTACAGGCCTGCCATTGCAGCCTGTGTAAGCTGATGCTAGCACCACTTATTAAAGATGTAGGTTTCCTATATCTAGGGGCACTGCACTTAAAACTTATAAGTCACCACTCTAGCAGGCCTTTGCAATCCTGAAGGCAGGGTGCTTGGTTATGAATGAGAAGGTGCCCCTACATGAGCAGTACACCACTGCAGCCTACGGAGTCCATTCTCCCGGGTTGTCAGTGAAGCAGCCATATACTATATAGAGGGGCACGCGTAATTACGAAATGACCATCTCGAAAATGGCGGCAATGATGTTTAGTATTAAATATGTTGGAATCATACGGTGTGGGAGGTATGATTCCAAGCATTGGAAGAGCCCTCTGTTAGGCTCTCAGTGTTCCCGGTACCAGCCTTCTTTACCCGGACAGCACAAAATGGTTGCTGCCGACCAGAGACATGATTCTGCCCTCCTACTGCTGAGCCAAGCTCAAGCAGGGGAAGGCATCCTGTGACAGGGAGATGTGACCACCTCCCAGACAGGATTTAGTGTATTGGGGTGGGTGCGCTTACCAGCGCCACTCAGTCTGAATGAGGGGCACATTTGGAGTCCCTGTGCATAGTCCAGTTCAAACCAGTGCTGGGAGCCGTTGGATCCCGCTCTGATGCGAAACTGGACAAAGGACATGGGAGTAACCTCCCCACTGTCCAGACCCTCCCCTGGGAGGGTCCCCTGAATCTTCCCAACCCTTTCACTAGGGTACGTAAGGGCTTACCTGGGTGTAGGTCACTAGATTTGTCATGGGATAAGATTCAGATCAGACACCACTTGTTCTTCTACCGTCTGGGCACTCTGGACTTCGTTTGGGTCTGACTTTGTCTCCGTTCCAGTCTCCTGCATCGTCTGTGCCTGTGCAGAATACAGGAAACGTCCGAGGCCAGTGAAGCATTAAAGACACTTGAAGGAATCTCCCTTGGAGTGAAGGAGTCACTCCAATGCATTCGCAGGCACCGCAACTGAGTTGACCAGTCTGCTGATCCTGAGCTCCTCCAGACTCCAAAGGTTCTACAACACAGGTGGTGGTTTTCCACAGCTCCCGAGTTCTGTCCTGACCTCTCACCAAGTTTGAGGGAAGTATCCTTCATGGGGGTTGCAATAACTGAACCCCTGTGCACTGCGTCAACTTGCAGTTGCAAAGGCTTGTTGACTTATTTCCTAGAAGATCTTCAGGCTCCAAGTAGCCACAACCTCGAGCATCTCCTGTGACCAGAATCTTGGGCCACACCGCATCGTGTGCATCGTGGCCTGTATCTTTTGGTGAGCTGCTTGAGGCCCTCTCGCGATGCAGTGTGCCTGGACTGTGGGTCCATTTGATGGTCACTTTTGCTCCTTGTGGGCTCCCCTGCTTGCTCGGGCCTGCCCTGACTCCCCTGCTTGTGGTGAATCCCCTGGACCTTGCTGGTCCCGATGCTGCTCCTTCTTCAGCTCCTGCATTGGTTGCATTTGCCAAGACTTGTTGGTGCTCCGCCAGACATCGACCCCTCAGCACTCGACATCCTTTGTGGGACAGCTCGTGCATGGCTCCTGGTCCTCCTCAGCATCGCCTGGTTCTCACAGCTGCAGAGTCAAGGTCATCGTCTACCATCCTGCAACACCCGAACTCCGAGGGCATTCGTCTTCCAAGTCTCCTGGTCACTCCTGAGTGACATAGACTCTGTCCCCTCTGCTTGCAGGTACCTCTCATCTAGAATCCACCTTCGGATTCCACCGGACACTTTCTCCTTCTTCAGCAGCGGCCCTTTCCTGAAGGTTTGACAGCAGTTTCTGACACCATTTCACACATACGCACCCGGCTTCCCAGGTGTAGGTAACGTGGGTACTAAGGTATCCACGGGTGGGGTGGCTCTCAAACCTTTTGTCTTCCACAGGGTTTCTTCAGGGTCCACTGGGAAGGGTCCTTAATCTTTAAAAATCCAACCGCAATTCACACAGAGTTGTACAGAGCACGCGGTCGTTCCCACACTGCACAAGCTCTTGACCCGAGTCATGCTTCTTATACCATTTTTTTAGTATATGGTTTGGGGTCCACTGTGTATTTTGTGCGATTTACTGTGTTTCTTTGCTAAAGTATTGTGTGCATATCTCCGGGTAGGAGATATTTCTATGTGTTAGAGAGTATTATATAATAAATACATATTTTAATAAATAATTGGTGTGGTTCCTTTTCACCTAATCTATACTATAAGATTGTTTTCTGGTAAAACAAGCTGCTTAACACTCCTTCTGCAATAAGCCTGAAGGTTGCTCTCCACAGCTACCACTTAGAGAACTTTCTAAGGTTGTCTAAGACCATTTAAATAACCATAACGGTTGTCTGAACTGGTGCAAGGTGTCCACTTACATAAGTGTACGTCATATACCAGGCCAGCTTCTCACACAAAGCCTGGAACTTTGGGGTAAATGCAAATAGAACAAAAGATGGAGGGAATGCTGAACAAATCAAACATTCACCCCAAGTCATAGATCTGGGTAAACCCATCTTTTTTTACTCGCCACACCATTCCAGTTTGGACCTAGCCATATTCAAATCAGTCTTGACCCTGCTTGCCATGGGACCAGTCCAGCCTAAACTGCCAAGCCAGGTCCTCCCTGGACCGGAAATGAACATCCTGGGACCAGTTTAGGGGGTATAATCTCCTCATCAGTCAGGCTAACTTGAAACCTGTGGCATAGTGAGCATGGGATCCAATTCTGGGCATACACTTCCCACGTAGGCTGAGAAATGCAAAAAGAAAAAAATAACTTTGAGGTAGCATACCTATTCAAGAACATGATGTGCGGGGGGAGGAGCCAAGATGGCGACCGGGACGGCAGCATAGACTCCCGGCTCCGTGAACCTCCGCATCCCGCACGGATATCCTGCATGAGATCCTCAGCCTGCGCTACTCGCTCGTATTTGTGAATGAGAGTGGCAACTGACCGTGTTACTCCGAAGTTTCTGGCGGTGGTACCGCCGGAGAAATGTGCCTTTGAAATTTGCGGCCCGTGCAGCCCCGGAGCCAGGACCTCGAGTGGACGCCTTGGCCGGGTGGCAGTTCAACAACAGCGGCCTGTGGTGACTGGGTGGAGTCGGACCACCGGAGCGGTGCACACCTCGGCCTACATTTCGCCGTGGTCGTTCCTACCGCTAAGCGTAGCGGACTGAGTGCATGCCCGGGGTGGCAATTCTGAGATTCTCCGGTGATTGCCCCTGCCTTTGACGGTGAGCTGCCCGGACGCCACCCGTAACTCGCCCTGATTCTTGCGGGCTGCTCCCGGATTTTCGCGGGCGCTGGTCCGTGGTGGGGACGACTGTTGCCCGTGACCACACAACGGATAATTTTTGCCTGCCCCCGGAACCCTGTTTCCAGCGACGTGGGCCTTGAGGCGCTTGTCCCTGGGTCCCGGTCCCAATACGGGTCGGGCCTACCCGGCGGCCATCTTGTTATGATGAAGCCTACCATCCTGTCCACCGGGTCACAGCAGGATTGGGAGTGTGTGACTTTTGGGAGTGTGGCGGAGCGATCGCAGAGAGCTGTGCTGGGGTACGGCGACCTCCTCGAGGCTCTCGGTGCCCTTCATTCCACCTTGGTTCATGGCATCGGGGTCTTGGGGAGTAAGCTCGATGGTGTGGCATCAGCGTCGGGACAGTTGCGGCCTGCCTGTCCTCAGGTACACAGGGACTTCCCACACTGCACACAGGAGGACAATGTCGCGGCCCCCCCTGAGATTAGTGAACAGCTGGAAACTCCGGACAGTATGCTTCCGTGTGATCGGCTGGCGGTGGGTCTGATCTGTTCCGGAGGTATTGGACCTGAGTGGGAGGTGGTGGCCTCGTCCCGTGCACGGCCTCCGGCGACCCAGGGAAAATTCAAGCAACAGTTGTCTACTTTGGCTGATTCCGCCTTCCTGGACCTTGTGTGCAGTGCAGGTCCTGGGGCAACACTGGGAAAGACGTCCCTCCATGATGCGGACTGTGTTGGTACTCAGAGACTTCCACCCCACCTGTGTGCGTCGCTTCCCGGTCGTTTTTGGACACTTCTTTACCTTGTAACATTGGACATGGCGCCGGGTCGAGGGGTATGCATGGGCAGATTTGCAAAGAGTGGTCAAGGATAAGGCTGATCCTTCAGGGGTGGTCATCTAGTAGACGGGCGGGCTCAGGGGTTGCGTGCTCTCATGGCATAAGCTATTAGTATAATTGGTGCATAATGCTCCCCATCTTTCTTTGACATGGTCGATTTTGTGCTGCTTACTGTTTGCCTTGGGGAAAACTTACCGTGCGGGAGGGAGAAGCCGGGGGCATGTTTTGAAGGCCCTCCTCCAGTTTATTAATACTCTCTCTACCCCCCCGTTTGGTGGGGTGCTTTTCTTACTCCCTTTTCTCTGTTCTTCTATATTTCGGGTCTGGTTCCAGGGCGACAGGCACACTGCTGGGGGGGGGGGCCGTACTCATCTGCAGAGGTGCAGGGTGGGGGGTTGGGGAAGGGGATTCTTTAGTCTTTACCCTTTTTTTCCATGGCCTCCTTTTTCTTCTCTGATTCTTCTTTGTTTTTCTTTTCTGGGATCAGCGTGGTACGACTCCTTTGTTGTGAATCACTGCTTTTTCATGTGTGCCACAATTTCCGGGGTGTTTTCTGGGCTTTAGGGCATGGGACTGCAGGCGCAACTGGTCATGATACTTCTCTACATCCTGCACTTCCTGTTTTAGCGCCATTGACTCGATAGATTGCCGTTTATTGTTTACGTTTGTTATTCTGCCAGCCATTTTTCGCTGCTGGGAAATTGTTTGGCACCTGATCCTTTCGTTTTTCCCTATTATAAAATGAAAGCCTTCTTAATCCTGGTGTCCTACTTGCGCCATTCACTGGCCGAGAATATATTAGCATGGAGATTCTGCTCCCCGAGGTTCTGCCTGTGTCAACATTGGATCTCTGTTGCTTTGACTGCTTAGCGGCCGGCCCCGGGGGGTTGTAGGCCCATACTTGTTATTGGTTGAAATGCTAATAAAGGTTTTTCAAAAAAAAAAAAAAAAAAGAACATGATGTGCTTCTCATAATTCCTACAGCTATCATACACCAATCTATTTCGGAGTCAATGATATCTAGTATTCATTCTTTGCATTGTCAATAAGGCCCTCCTTATAGGGAAAGGGGTAGGAAAGAGTGCTCCAAAACTCAATGTGAGCGTGAAAGATGTCCTGCTTTTGTGCCTCTGCCACACCTCACTCCTCCTGAGGTTCCCCACAGACATATAAAGATCGATGTTTACATCCATTGTGTGCCCTTCAAAAGATCACCATCAAATACTTTTCTTAGAATCTAAGACAAAATCCCCAAATCAGAGACGTTCTTTCAATGTAGCTGCTTTGCTTTCAGTGGAGAGGACTTTCAAGGTTCTTGTCTAATTCATCTCTGACATGCACATGAAAGAAAGTACTACTTTATTAATTCTAAACTTGAAAATGCCAATTTAATGATAGGTCTGCATATTAACCATCTTGATCACACATATGAAGACCAATATGTACCCAAATAGTTAATCATTACCCACATCTCAATCTCTCCATTAACAAGGTCATTTATTGCGCATTTGTCAATGCCAGGTTATAAGTGCTCACCTTAACATACAAGGATGAGCAATTTCTGCCCCTGCCCACCTAAACAATAATTTGATAGACTAGAAAATGACATCTCCATTGTAACAACCTCACTCTACCCAAACAACTAATTTCCAGATGTTGCTACCTTGCCATGGACCCAGTACTGTAGAAAACTCCTCATGTCATCATCACCCAGAAGATCCAAATAAGGCTTTCTTAGCAATAGCTGCTTGAAATTGTAGATTCCTTGTTCCATTTAATCAAACGTCTGCTGCACAAATACCTCTGGTTTCTTCAAATTTGTTTTGCTGTACTATGGCTCTGATTATTCATCACACCCAATAAAGTACAACTCACCGGGATTCGGAATTTTGCAGCACTTATTCTGAGTTTTGAGGAATTACGTGCAGATTTTGGCACTTACAGCTAAAAACTATACATGTTATGATAGAAACCAAACTGTTTTTCCCTGTTAATTTTCATAAGGTTTGACCTGCCGGACTTTAATGAGGGGTGAGACATTTAACACCCGATAATTACTAGGCGTGGTAAATATCATACACTTTGGAATTCTGACCGACGTTTACACAGTGGTCAGAAGGTACTGACCAATTGATTTTAGTCAACATGACTGATAACCATGATGTACCTTATACTTTTAGTGTACAATGCTAACAACAAAAATTGAAAGAATAGATGCATTGTAATGCACAGCTATCATACATTTCAATTAAAAAATACCTATTTAACTACAATAACATCTCTGAATGTTGACATACCTGAAAAGAACAGTGCCTTAAATCCCTTTTTTGAAACAGTGTTGTCAGATTTGAACTCGACTCTCATATTGTTGTTCTGTGAAGTTACTACTTCAGGCCTTTCAGAGCCACAAAACTTTCCATGGAGTTTGGAATCTGATGAAAGGCCACTCCAAATTTCGACATAATCGTACTTACACACCTTGAAAAATACAATGTAAAATATGCTTTTTAAATTTTAATTTGCACCAATGAACAAGGACAGTTGAAATTCAAATTCATCACAAAATAAACAGAGAGAGGCAAGCTTCTTAGTGCTCTATGTGTAAATGCACATTTTAAAAGATACAAAATGTAATCATGCATCAGTTGTAATGATCATTATTTGAATATATGCTCAAATGTTGGTCCTATGCTGACCTTTTGATTACATTTCGAAGGAAAGATAAATATATAATTATCTGAGGTTCTCATAGACTTCATTGTGAATTGAAATTTAAGGTGATTTAAAGTCAAATAAAATGATGTAACGTAGGGCGTTTCCGGTTTACGACAATTTATCCAGTATTTTTTAACACAACACACAAATAAAGACAGAACAGAATTCAGTTTGGAATGTTTTAAGTGTAGTAGACTAAATGAGATTTTGCACCACAGGAGGTTAATGCATATTTTACTAGTCCAGGCACAGTGCTTTTCTGTTCATCTGTTGCATTTTTTTCCCCAGAATATAGTGTACCTTTGAGTGTTTTTAACCTCCAAGAAATGCTTCTGTAAAGAGTTACTAGCCACCAGCCGCGGTTTGTGCAGGTAAGAGAGATGGTGCGGTGGGGCCGGGTTAGGAAGGATTTCGAGGGACAATGCTGAGGGGAAATTAAATAAATATTAAATGTTCCCCCGGCATCGTCCCTCGAAATCCCCCGTAGTGGGGCCCCACCACTGTTACCTGCATGGACCGCGGCTGCTAGCCACCATATTAACCCATTGCGTGCATCGGACGGCCGTGAGCCGTCCAATGTCATGGTGGGCGTGTGCGTGGGACGGCTCCCGGGCCTTCCTAGCACCCACCCAGAGGGGAAGCGCTGGCGCTACCACCGTGGGCTGCCCTCAAAGCTGCCCCCACCCGCGACGACAGGGGAAGCCCTTCCGCTTCCCCCCGCCCCCCACCTCACCATGTAATGACGTCAGCGTGCCCGCGTGCTGATGTCATTACATGATACCGGACGCGCGGGAAGCCATTTGCTTCCAATGCGTCCGGCGAGGAAGAGGTAAGTTTGTCCTCTGGGAGGGTAGGGGGGGGGGTTTAAAAAGGCATCGGAGGAAAGGAAAGTGTTTTCCTTTCCTCCGATGTCTTTTTAAGCATTCCTGCTGCACAATCGCGCATGGGGCGCGATCGCGCAACAGGAATGCATGTTTTTTTTTTATATTTTAAACAGGCCTTTGTCTTGGGGAGCAGCCCCTTGGGTAAGGGTCACTCCACTTGGGGGAGCAATTTTTGTGGATGAGTCTGCACCCCTTGGGGGTGCAGATCTATTAGAAAATATATATATATGGCCATATGTGACCACTAGGCCAACAGGGAATTTTTTTTTTAAAGGGCCTTTGTGTGGGGGAGCGGCCCCTTGGGCAAGGGTCGCTCCCCTTTGGGGACCATTTACTTTTGCCGTTTCTAGCCCCCTTGGGGGCAGATTGGCCTTGTTATTCTAGGCCCATCTGCCCCCAAGGGGGGTAGAAGTCATTAGACACCAGGGATGAGTTTTAGTGTTGTTGGGGAGCGGCCCCTTGGGCAACGGTCGCTCCCCTTGGGAGAGCAATATGTTATTGGGGAGCGGCCCCTAAGGCAAGGGTTGCACCCCTTTGGGGAGCATTCATTTGGGCCATTTCTGCCCCCCTGGGAGGGCAGATCGGCCCAAGTAAACAATTAATTGTATTGTATGCCCACTAGGTCACCAGATTGCTTTAGTGTTGTTGGGGGCGGCCCCTTGGGCAAGGGTCACTCCCCTTTATGGGGTATTTATTGTGGCCATTTCTGCCCCTTTTGGGGGCAGATCGGCAATATGTTTTCAGGCCCATCGGTCCCCTAGGGCGGCAGGAGCCACTAGACACCAGGGCTTTTTAAATGTTGGTGTTGGGAAGTGACCCCTTGGGCAAGGGTCGCCCCTCCTTTATGAGGGTGAATATTTTGACTGTTTCTGCTCCCCGTGGGGGCAGATTGGCCTTATACTTTTAGCCCCACCTACCACCTTTGCTTGGCTGGTGGATAGTGTGTAGACTTGTGCATTATTTGCATATTTGATTGTAATGTTTTATTTCTCCTTTTTATTCTAGTGCAACGTTTTTGATTCTTGTTTGCGGTTTCAGCAGTGGTTGATCTGCAGTTTTGTGTAGTTGCATTTTTTTGCTAAGAACAACATTTTTGTTGTGTTTACTCTAAATGAGTATTAATGTCATGCATGAATGAATTTTTTCTAAGTGGTGTCATAATAGCAGCATATTTAGTTAGTGTTTTGTGCATGAAATTCTTTCCGATGTGTTTTGCGTTTTCTTATGTGTAATTTTCTTTTCTTTTTTAGTGGGATACTGTTGGTCCTTGCTGTGTCTGTGCAGAGTAGGTGGTGGTGAGTCTAGCTGCTTCTGGCAAGTGAGTGGTATAGTGTTGGAGTATATAGGTCTTTGTGATAAAAGCCACATTTTGTTTATTACTTATTTTAAAAAGGGTTTGTTATTGTTGACTTGTTTGACAAGTTACCTCTATTAGTAAGAATTATGGCTAGCCATAGAATTACTGCTCAGTAGGTGGTTGGTATGCTTTTTGAATCTTCCTCTGAGCAGGATTATGAGACTGACAGTGCGTCTGAGGGAGAGGAGGGAGAGCAAGATTCTGGCAGTGAGTTTTCTGTCGACGAGGAATCATCTAATGATGAAGCTACTCTCAGTGCGGATGAAGCTACTCTCAGTGCGGATGAAGTGCCTGTTTTAGAGGAGGACACTGAGGTGCCGATGGTGCAGCAAGAGACATCAGTATTGCAGCCTGGGGCTGCAGGGCTTCCTACTGGAAGTGCTGGACTCTGGGTTGATCCAAACATGTTGCTGCCGGTGTTGCTTGCCTTTAGTGGGGATGCAGGGAGTAGAGTGAATTGTGAATTTTTTTTGCCTATACGGTTTTTTTAGTTGTTTATGAATGATGTATTTTTGGCTGAGATTATTGACCAGACTAATTTGTATGCTGAACAGTTTTTGAGGGACAACAGTGCCAGACTTAGGCCCTGCTCTAGAGCTACCCGGTGGACTCCCACAAATCTGGATGAGATGAAGTTTTGTGGTTTGACTTTGATGGGCTTGATAAGGAAGCCGTCCATGGCTTCATACTGGTCTACCAGTCCCTTGATGGCAATGGCCATATTTCCTGCAATTATGAGTCGTGATCGGTATTTACTTTTGCTTCAGATGCTGCATTTGTTGATAATGCTTTGGCGTTGCCACAAGATCACCCTGACTGTGACCATCTTTTTAAGATTTGGCCTGTTCTTCATCACTTTGTAGATCGATTTTCAGAGATCTATAATCCAGGGAAAGAAATAGCTGTTGATGAGTCTGTGGTCCTATTCAAGGGCCGTTTGGTTTTTAGGCAGTACATTCCTAGCAAGAGGGCACATTATGGAATTAAGATGTATATGTTGTCTGAGAGTAGGACAGGATATGTCTATAATTTTCGGGTGTACACTGGTAGGGATTCTACTATTGACCCCCTTGGATGTCCGTCCACTTTTAGAGTTTCCGAGAAAATTGTGTAGGATCTTGCTAGAGGACTGTTTAACAGAGGCCACCATTTGTACCTTGATAACTTCTACACCGCTGTGCAATTGTTTAAGGAATTGTTCAAAGTGGCACAACCCGCTCTAACCGTAAAGGTTACCCAAAAGATCTTGTTTGCAAAAAGCTTCAGAGGGGACAGTGCAGTGCCTTGCGTAGTGAGGAACTGCTAGCTGTGACATTTGTGGACAGGAGGGATGTGTACATGCTGACTACCATTCATGATGAGAGTTCTTCACCTGTGACTGTTTGGGGTCAGGTTGCTGAAGTGCGCAAACCTGTGTGCATTGTAGACTAAAATAAGCACAACGGTGGTGTCAATAGAGTAGATCAGAGGTTGGAACCTTACACTGCTGTTCTTAAGGCTTACATTTGGTATAAGAAGTTGGCCATCCATCTCTTCAATTTAGCAGCTTTCAATGCTTTTGCTGTGTTCAAGGAGTGTTCTCCTGCATCAAAGATGACTTTTGTTCAGTTTCAGGAGTCTGTAATAGGCAGCCTTGTTGTTGTGGAACAGGCAAGTGTTCCTAGAGTTAGAGTGGTGGAGAATGTGGCTAGATTGAAAGAAATGTGTGGGTTTGGTAGGTTTCGCTAGATGGCCGCCGAGCCCGGGGCCAAAAACTCATGGGACCCCCCCCCCTTGGAAAACCAGGTTGTTTTGTGAAAGGTAATTTTGATGTCACCTCAATAGGTTTTGGGCCCTTGCCTGTCGTGGGTACCCACCCACAGAAATGAGGTACTATTTGTCTTGGAAGACTTTGGGAAATGCGGGGTGGGTGAACTTTTGTGGATCCACGCAGATTCCAGAACTTTCCACCACAGAAATGTGAGGAACATGTTCTTTTTTGGGACACATTTTGAGGTTTGCAAGGGATTCTGGGTAACAGAACCTGGTGAGAGCCAGTCAAGTTACCCCATACTGGATTCCTCTGGGTGCCTAGTTTTCAAATATGTATAGGTTTGCTAGGCTTCCCTAGGTGCCGGCAGAGCTAGGGTTCAAAATCTACAGCTTGGCACTTTGCAAACAAAGGGTCTGTTTTCACTGTGAAAATGTGGTGTGTCCACGTTTCGTTTTGGGCAGTTTCCTGTTGCAGACACTAGGCCTACCCACACAACTGAGGTAACATTTTTCTTGGAAGACGTTGGGGAACGCAGGGTGGGTGGAATTTTGTGGATCCCCATAGATTCCAGAACTTTCCACCACAGAAATGTGAGGTAATGTGTTTTTGCTGACAAATATTTAGGTGTGCAAGGCATTCTGGGTAACAGAACCTGGTGAGAGCCAGTCAAGTTACCCCATCCTGGATTCACCTGGGTGTCTAGTTTTAAAAAATGTATAGGTTTTTTAGGTTTCTCTAGATGCCGGCAGAGTTAGGGTTCAAAATCTACAGCTAGGTACTTTGCAAAAAAAGGTCCATTTTCACTGTGTAAATGTGGTGTGTCTCCATGTTGCGTTTTGGGACGTTTCTTTTGCGGGCACTAGGCCTACCCACACAAGTGAGGTACCATTTTCCTCGGAAGACTTAGGGGAACGCAGGGTGGGTGGAATTTTGTGGATCCATGCAGATTCCAGAACTTTCCACCACAGAAATGTGAGGAAAATGTGTGTTTTTTAAACACATTTTTAGGTTTGCAAGGGATTCTGGGTACCAGGACCCAGTGAGAGTCAGTCAAGTCCCACCATCCTGGATTGCCCTGGGTGTCTAGTTTTCAAAAATGTATAGGTTTGGGAGGTTTCCCCAGATGCCGGCAGAGCTAGGGTTAAAAATCTACAGCTAGGCCCTTTGCAAAAAAAGGGTCCGTTGTCTTTTTTTTTTTTTTTTTTTTTTTATTTGTGCTTGTGGTTACAACAGAGAGAAAAGAAAAAGAAGAAAAGAAAAAACAATGAATAAAAAGAAAAGAAAAAACAAGAAAAGAACAGGCCTTAATTCAGGACAATGAGAGAGTACACAATAACTGTAAGCATAAGCGATACTAGCAAAAACTTACTAAACAATACTCGGCACAGTATAAATGAGCAAAAAAAAAAAAAAAAACACAGAGAGAAGCACATAAATAAGGATTCTTCCATCATTAATCATTACATTACAGTTGGTCATTAGGGGGCATTATATAACATCTTGCAATACTATTAAAAGACTTACTACTTAACCTAGGTAGGGCAGCAGAACCAATGTTATTGACCTATCCATGCCTCAAGTGAAGCCCAGATCTTTCTACCAAAATCACGCCTGGATCTACCCCACCTAGCCCAGACTCCGGACTCCAGGTTATATAGTGCAAGAATCCTCCTTCTCCAGTCAAGGAAGGTAGGTGACCCGGAGCTTATCCACTCTGAGGTGATACAAAGGCGAACCATAGCCATAGCTATTAACAGGAAGGCTGACGAATATCGGGGCCGAGTATGCTCGCTATTACTTTGATACCCACAGATAACTAACTCGGGAGAGAGAACAGCTGGGATCCCAAGATTAACGTTGAGAAACTGCTCTACGTCCTTCAAAAAAATCTTCAGCTTATGGCATCCGAAAAACATATGGACATCGTCAGCCGCCATTAACCCACACCTTGGGCAACTGTGCCCCACACAACCCGCCCACTTAGATATCTTGGCTGGCGTATAATAAAGGTCAAATAGAGCCATATAGCACTGAGATCGTAGACTGCCAGAAATGAGGACCCTACCGGCTAATTCCAGGGAAGTGACTATATCTATTCCTGTTACACCAAATTTGGCTTCTAATTTTGATGTAGACGCAGAAATATCGTCAGGAAGCTTTGTAAGTAAATGACGGTAAATTACCCCTATTTTAGAACGCTTAGCAATAAGTTCAATCAGCATTATCTTCCCAAATAGTCCTTCAGACTCCAATTTATTTTTTTCTATAAAACTACGGAGCTGTAAATATTTAAAGAAGTCAGATGTATTAAGCAGATGCCTCTCCTTAAGACATGCGAAAGAGGCCAGCCTCCCTTCATACCCTAAGTTACCAAGCACAGTCAATCCTAAGGCTGACCAATTAAAGGTGACTTGATCCTGAAAGACTGCTGGCAATAACCGGGCTGCAGAAAAGGGTGTATAGAAGTTGATGTTGGGGACTAAGAATTTACAGCGGACCTTACGCCACACCGAAAACATGGACCAAATGACCTTAAACCTAGTTCTTTTATAATAACTTGGTTCTAAAACCCGAACTAAGACTCGTTTAACATCTTCACCCAGCCCAATTTCAAAAATTGAGGGCCTGCAGGCCAAAGAGGGGCCGGCGACGTCTCCCAACAATGGTAGCCCGAAGTATTGAATCATTGAAGACCAGAAATAAAATAACAAGCTAGGGACCCCCCAACCACCACGTGAGCGAGACTGGAGCATCCATTTAGCCGCCCTTCTGGGCTGCTTGTAACCCCAGAGAAACCTACTGCAAATTCTGTCTGCCAAAACTAAGCTGGAATGAGGCATCTCCGAAGGCACTGTTCTAAAAATATATAAAAATTTAGGAAGAATTAACATCTTAAGGACATTGCATCTGCCATAGAGGGAAAGATGGAGATTATCCAGCCTTGCCAATATTGTTTTTACAGAATTAATTATAGGCAAAATGTTTAAATCTGGGACAGTACTTACATGTGCTGTAATATATACACCGAGATATTTTGCAGACTGCACTATAGGGGCATCTGAGGGGCCCATAGCTGTGGATTGAATAACTTGGGTCTTAGCGGCATTAAGTTTGTAGCCTGAAAAGGCTCCATACTGATCTGCTATGATTTTAACAGCCTTATAGGCAGACGAGACATCTGAGGTCAGGACTACAATATCGTCAGCATAAGCTAATGCCTTATAATCCGTTGAATGGATAGTAACTGGACGAATGTCCTGCGCTTTCTCAATTAAATATAGAAAAGGTTCTATATACAGCGCAAAAAGAAGAGGGGAGCACGGGCACCCCTGGCGAGTACCCCTTCCTACTGTGAATGGCTTAGAAACTAGCCCAGCAACAGAGACAGTGGCTTTAGGAGAAATGTATAAAGATTGGACTGCATGGATAAATTCAGGGCCAAGGCCCTTCCAGCTGAGAACCTCCCATAGGAAGGGCCAGGCGACCCTGTCGAATGCTTTCACAGCATCCAGCAGGATCGCCCCAACAGGTGATGATGTTGCCTGGGCCCAGTCCAATAATGCCACTACTCGAGATATATGATTTGCTGTATCTCTGCCAGGGATAAAACCATGCTGGCGTAACGAAACCAAGGGAGTAATTATAGCAGCCAATCTAGATGATAGAATCTTGGCAAAGATTTTATTATCCGAATTAATGAGTGAGATAGGCCTAAATGAGGCAGGATCCAATTCAGGTTTGTCTTTTTTCTTAAAAAGAATAATATTAGTCAGGGTCCAAGACTCGGGAATGCTTCCCAATTGTGCAGCCCTCAAAACAGAGAGAAGAACCCGTCGAATCTCCTGGGTGAATACTTTATAAAACTCTAGTGGAACTGCATCAGGGCCTGATGCTTTGCCGTTGGCCAGTGCTCCAATTGCTGTCTCAACCTCTTCCCATTCGATGGGGGCCGAAAGGACGCTTTTCTGTTGATCGGTAGGTTGGGTAGTTGGAATACTGGCCAGAAAGGCTGCAGTGTACTGGCCTTGATTTGCAACGCAATTCCTGACTTCATTGTAAAGGGTCCGTTGTCACTGTAAAACTAAAGTGAGTCCACGTTGCGTTTTAGGCCATTTCCTGTCGCGGGCACTAGGCCTACCCACACAAATGAGGTACCATTTTTATCGGGAGACTTAGGGTAACACAGATTTGTAGAGCAACTGTTATTACCTATAAACTTTCGATGCATTTCTGCCTTCCAAATGAAAGGCAATGTGTAAAAGAGAAGTCATTTTGAAAAATGACCTATAATTCTCATGCTAGTATGGGTACTCACAATTTCAAATATGAAAATATCTACTGTTTCTAAACTCTATATTTTGTTCCAATTTCAGAAATACATAGGTGTCTTCCATACCTATTTTTTCATTTATATATTTTCCCAAATTAATTGCTATATACCTGGTACATAATGAAAAACTATTGCAAGATACTGCTCAGTTATTGGCTATGGGTTAGTCGGGTTATAGGTGAACCTACAAGTCCTATATATCCCCACAACCATAAAAGTCCACCAGATGTAACGGTATATTGCTTTCAAACAGCTGTCACAATTAGAAGAAGTTACAGGTGAAAACGTTGCCACAAATGGCTGTTTTTTTCAAATATTTTTTAATTATTCCTATATTTAACTGTTAGTTTCTATAAAGAAATCTTGAAGGATCTACACAAATGACCCCTTGCAGAATTCAGAATTTTGTCTACTTTTCTAAAATGTATAGCTTTCCTGGATCCATTATTGCTCTCATACCCATTTATACCATTAACTGGAAGAAGGTTGAAAGCACAAAAAATAACAAAAATAGGATATCTCCCCACCCCACCCCACCCCACCCCACCGAGACCAGGAAGACCGTCACCCAGGCCCTCGTCACCAGCCGACTGGACTACGGCAACGCCCTCTACGCCGGTACCACCGCCAAGCTCCAGAAGAGACTCCAGCGGATCCAGAACGCCTCAGCCAGACTCATCCTCGACATCCCACGAACCAGCCACATCTCCGGACATCTGAGAGACCTGCACTGGCTCCCCGTCAACAAAAGAATCACCTTCCGCCTCCTCACCCACGCACACAAAGCCCTACACGACCAAGGCCCGAGCTACCTCAACAGCCGAATCAACTTCTACGCTCCCAAACGCCACCTCCGATCAGCCAACCACGCCCTCGCCGCCGTCCCCCGCATCCGAAGAGCGACTGCAGGAGGAAGGTCCTTCTCCTACCTGGGCGCCAAGACCTGGAACTCCCTCCCGACCGACCTGCGCCTGACCCAAGACCACCTCTCCTTCAGGAAGAAGCTGAAGACCTGGCTGTTCGAGCAGTAGCGGCACCCCCCCACCCCCAGCGCCTTGAGACCCTACGGGTATGTAGTGCGCTCTATAAATGTCTTTGATTGATTGATTGATCTCCCAGAAAAATGTCAAAACTGTGAAAAAAAATGTGTTTTTTTGACAAAAGTCTGTCAGTCCCTAAAATCTGGGAAAATGGGGATTTAAGCCCAACAAACCCTTTGTTGATACCATTTGCAGAGAAAAAACAGACTCTTTCATTTGCAGCACTTTTTCCCATTTTTCCCCACAAAAACAGAAATTAGCTGTATTTTGGCTAATTTCTGTGTCCCTTCCAAAGGAATCCACAAACCCTGGATACCTTTACAATCCCCTTGATGTTGGAAGAAAAGGATGCAAATTTAGCGTGGATACCTTAGGTGGTCAAAATGTTACGGGGGCCAAAGCGCGAACTAACCCAAGTAGCCCAAAAAAGGCCTAGCACAGGGGGAGAAAAGGCCTAGCAGCGAAGGGGTTAACGGCTCAGTCACTTCCCAAAATACACCAGTTTCCTCCTTAATTATGTCAGTGGTGACTGTGTCAGCTCAGTGCAGATTTGAGCACCTGTTTTTTTCCATCTGCGGTGTGTAAACATTTTACATATGGTAACGCTCTGTCACAATTTCTTGCTTTGCACAACATACATTAACCTGCACCACATTTATACATATAGTGTGATTGTCACTTTTAAGTTAGCCATTGTTAATGCAGGTGTCAGTTTGAGCAACTCATGTTAAAAGAAATGTTCAGTGTTTGCTGTGTATTTTCCTTTTTTCATTTCAGGAACCAAAGCTGCAGTGGTTTATGTTAATTAGAACATTACAAAATGTTTTGGTTTCTTAGAGAATTGTTTATCTGTATGCGTTTCATGGAGAGTAAATAAAGAATTTCTGCACAGGTGCTAAGGACAGGCCAATCGTGATGGATCATCACGATCTGACATATCTCTTGAAGGCTGTGCAGCAAAAAACTTCCATTGGGTAATGGCTGGGAAGAGGGCAGACCTCCCCAATATCATGAAATGTTCGATCCTGATTGGGAGTGATGCATACTGTTGCAAAATTGATTTTCATTATGTTTTGCTGAGCTACCTAAATTCAGAAGCCCCTTACCACTCTTTCAAGACTAGTCTTTCACCTTTGTTCCTGCTCAAAGAGTTAACGCACCTGAGCAAATCAATTTTCTTTTATTTGACTGAATCTCTGATTCTGACTTCCAGGACTTGCTGATGTTTCCTGTTTGAATTCTCTCACGAATTTCCCAATTTCCTCTCAGTTTAGCATATTACGGAATCCTCCCATCATGTTCGTGTTTGTAACTTTGCTAATTTTCTAATGGTTTCCAAACTACTACTACTCTGTCATGCTTGTGGAGCCTAATGTTCTTCAATCTCATTGATGTAGTGTTGACTTGTTGATGTTAAGCTGCGCCATCGACTCAAGTGCAGCTTAGACTTGAGTTTGCACCAACTATCTGCGCAGTGCAAATCCCATCCTGCTGCAACTCATATATCTCGGATTTTCTCTGCGTTACAAGTTGAAAATAGAGAGTCAATCTCTGCCCATAACTTTCGACTTGTTCTTTCTAAAATTCATGCATTAACTCACAGAAGTTCTGAGATATGCGCATAAACTTCAGACACGTCAGGCACAATAAACCAGCCCTCAGCTCTGTCCTGATACAGTGCAGATAATCATGATACGGCGCCTGGTGTATGCCTGCATGCTTTTTACATACATACGTTCTAATATGTACATGCTTGCAAATATGGACAGCAAGGTATGCGAATGCTCTGCACAGTATAATCCATGTTTATCTACCACAGGCAGAGACCCAACTGTGACCGAGCACTTTACATATGAACAGTTTCACAAGATCAAAATTGAGAATAATACTTTTACAAAGGGAAGACTTTATAAGGTACTGTTACGCAGATTCCAATTAAATATGTAGGATGGAAAAACAAAAACAGACATACTAGCAGAAATTATACAACTGCATAGGACCATAGATGTTAAGGCCACACAGACCAACACTTCAGTGCAGAGGAGTGAAGAGAAAATAGAGAGTCAAAATCGTGAACACCTCACTTTCCATGGAGAGGTACCTCAAAACTAAAACAAGCTACCAAAATGACATGGCACTACTCTTTAAAAAATAAAAAGCAGCCACTTACCCAGAGGCCGCCTCTAGTTAGACTAGCCTCTCTTTACAGCTGTGGGTCCTAAGGTAAATCACGCTTTAACATATATCCACATCCCTCGAGCTCCATGCCATATTGAATGATTTCAATCTGCCCTCTGCCATCATCATGAAACTGTTACTACTCCCCTTCACATCAGAAAAGAACTCCTTACTGCTATAGACAAGAGGCCTACTTGCACTCTAACACTGTTAGACTTGATGTCGGCATTTCACATTATGGACCACAAAATTCTACTTGATTTATTGACTGCTAAAATAAAATTAGTAGAACCACACTGTGAGTTTAGATAAAAACCTTCACTACTGAACTTACCAAGTTAGAGTGGGCTCATTCATCTCCAATACCACCACCACCTCTAGTGGAGTCCTACATGGCTAACCCCTCTCAACATCTGCATGACCCAATCCCATATCCTTGATGCTCAGTGTTGCTATTAGATTATGCGGATGATAAACAGATCTATTTAAAATTGGAAGAAAATACTTCTTCGTATGATGTTGGCAGGCCCAGATGCAACAAAACTGCCTTTGTATCAACATCCAAAAACCTGAAACCATCATGTACCCTACAACACTTTCTAATCTCTCACCTCCCTGGCCAGACTCTCTGGGTGTCATACGCACTTCTACCACCAAGGTCCGTAATCCTGGAGTTTTTTTTAACCCTCATCTTTACCACACCCATTTAGTATTTATCTGGAAGAAGGTGTTTTATCATCTCCATCATCTTTGAGAAAACTTTCTCTTTCTAGTCTATACGTTGAACTTTCAAAGGAGTATCTGGTTACATTTCGAAGTACGGAATAATGCTACTCGAGTCCCAAACAGGCTAACACATACTGACATAACACATTAAACCTGACGGCACTTCTTATTTATTTATTTATTTTAAAAGTTTTATATAGCGTTAGCTTGACCCATGAGTATCAGAGTGCTTTACATACACACAGTAAAGAAAGAAGAAAATTGCATTACATAGTAGGAAGGCGGTAAGGAAGCAAAACAGAGATACAAATACAACATGAAAAATAGGTGCAGGGGAGGGAGAGAAAACAATCGAAGGTGGCTAACACAGTCCGGTCACCAACTATCCTTGAATGTCAATAGAGAGAGGAGTCAACTTGGATATTGAAGTCTAGGTTCGTTGACATTGGACGGGAAAGTATTTGTTGAGGAGATCGAGTTTCAGGTCCCTTTTGAAACAGGAGAAGGAGGGGTTGCATCTGAGGACTCTAGGGAGAGCGTTCCACATCCTGGGAGCGCTGCCAGAAAATGATCGGTACGGAGTGATTTTCTTTTTCAGTTTCGGAGGGATAAGAAGGAATGAGTTGGAGCTTCTCAGAGTTCTGGATTTTCCTGCTTTTACCAGTTTGTTGTTTAGGTAGTTGGGGGACAGAGAGTGAAGGGTTTTGTGTGTGCTGCAGGCCAGTTTGTAAATACATTTCCATTCCATGGGAAGCCAGTTGAGGGAGTTGAGAGCTGGTGTGATGTGTTCAAATCTTTTTACCCTAGATATGAGTTGAGCGGCTATGTTCAGCACTGCCCTTAGCGGGGCTAGGTGAGCTTTTGGAGTCCCTGTTAGGATGGCGTTCCCGTAGTCGATTTAAGAGAGAACTAGGGATTGAACTATTGTCTTGCGGTCATCATGGGGAAGAAAAGGTTTCAATTTCTTGAGGGGTTTTAGTGAGAAAAGCGCACCTTTTGCAGAGTTTTTGATGTGGGCCTCCATTGATAAGTTCTTGTCAAGGGTAATGCCTAGGGACTTAACTGAGTCGGATAGGACAAGGGGAAGTTAGGGCATCCAGATTCTTGAGCCACTCTTGGATTGGACGGTGGTTACTTTTTGAAGAGAATAGAATTAATTCCGTTTTATCTGGGTTGAGCTTTAAGTGGTTAACGTTGAAACAAGTTTGGATCTCGGTTAGAGTGACATTGAGGTGTCGGATGTCGCTGGGTGATTTGATTTTGTAATAGATTTGGGTGTCATCTGCGTAAAGGTGGTAAATCACTCCTGCTTTTTTCGAGATGATTGTGAGGGGCTCCATGAAGAGATTGAAGAGGGAAGGGGAGAGGATCGAGCCTTGCAGGACCCCAAGTGTGACATTTGTTGGCTTAGAGAGACAGGAGTTGAATTTAATTTGTTGCGAGCGTGCTGAAGGAAGGAGGTGAACCATTTTAGTACTGTGCCATTAATGCCAGAGCGCCTCCTCAAGGCCTCCAGAAGAGCTGGATGATTTACTGTGTCAAATGCCGCAGATAGGTCAATAAGGATGAGTAGACAGGCTTCACCTTCATCTAAAGCCCTGTGAATATCGTCAGAGATGTTGAGCATAGCTGTTTCAGTGCTACAGCCTTTCCTGAATCCTGATTGAAAGGTGTCGAGGAGGTTGAACTCATCAATGTGTTTGTTGAGTTGGTGGAGAACGCATTTCTCCAATGCTTTTGCAAGGAACGGGAGGTTGGAGATAGGTCTGAGGTTGTTGAGATCGTTAGGATCGGCCCCTGGTTTCTTGAGTTTAGGTGTGATTTGTCCTAGTTGAAGGGAGTCTGGGACACAGCCTGAAATGAGAGAGGAGTTGATGATTTTTGTCCAGAAAGGGGTAATGCTGTGGTTGAGTTCTTTTATAATTGTGGATGGGAGGGGGTCCATGGCGTGGGGAGAAGGTTTTAGGCTTGCAAATATACTGTAGACCTCGTTTTCCGACATTAGCTCGAAGTCGGACCAATGCGCATTGTTTTTTACCTTGAGGCAGACCTGACTGTCCTTGGTAAGAACTATTTCTGATTGGTCAAGGGTGATTAAAGGGGGGCAGGTTAAGAGGAAGGAGGATTTGAGGTTTGGATGAAGGATTGATCAATTTTTGAGACTTTATTAGAGAAGAAGGTGGCAATTTCTTCACATCGCTCTTTGGTGGCTTTGATTTCGTGAGAGGGAGTGCAGTTAGTTTGGCTTTTGACAATGTTGAAGAGTTCTCTCGGTCTGTTTTCCACCAGATCTAGTTGGCTTCGGAAGAAAGACGCCTTTTCTCTAAAAATTTGTTTTTTGTATGCCAGCCGAGCAGATCTAAGATGCACAAGGTGGAAGGACGAAGGGTTTAGTCTCCAAGACCTTTCCGTTTGTCTGAGTTGACACCTTTCGTTATTAAGATCAACGTTGAACCAGGGTTTAAATTTGATTCGCCTAATTTGTTTGAGTTTGAGTGGAGCTACTTGGTCTAAAACCTCTGTCATTGTTGAATTAAAGTGTGTAGTGAGGTCATCGGCCGTCCAGGTGGAGGGTTGGAGTTGTAGATGGGCATGAATCCTGGATTCAAGTTCGGTTATAGGGACCTCGTTGATGTTTCTGGTCCAGTGCTTAGGTTTGTCATCGCAAATAGGTTGGTGGCTGACAAGTGCGTCAAACTTGAACAGAATGAGGTGGTGGTCGGACCAGTCAATGGGAGAAATTGCTCTCAGAGAGACCAGTTCATTTTTGGTAATGATCGCATCCAGCGTTGCACCTTTGATGCGAGTTGGTTCATTGCAGAGTTGTTTGAGGTTGTATATTTCAAGTAGGTTGGATAGGTTCTGGACAGTGGAGTCTTCTGGGTCGTTCCAATGGATATTGAGGTCACCCAGGAACATGTCGTTTGTGTCTGTCAGGGAGAAATGTGTTAGTAAGTCTGTTAGTTCTTTGGTGAAGAGGGCACGCTCTCCAGGAGGATAGTAGATGCTGTAAAATTTGATGGGTGAGGTGCCCTTGGCAGTGAGTTTGACACCCAGGTATTCAAACGATAGGCATTCTGCAGGTTTAAGTTTGGTAATCTGTATTTCAGCTTTGTGAATAATGGCTAGTCCCCCACCAGTTTTGATCGGCCTGTCTTGTCTGATGTTGTTGTACCCAGGAGGGGTGAGAATGTCAAGAATGGAGGTGGAGTGGACATTGAGCCAGGATTCTGTGAGGAAAGCGATGTCTATTTCTTCAGCGAGTAGAGCTTTAGCAATTTCTGTGGCGTGTTGTACTGCTGATCTGCAGTTGAGGAGCATGCAAGAGAGAGGGCGGGGAGCCTCGATGATGGGGGGGAGCGGAGTGGATAGAGGTGTATTGAGCAGGAGGTCTAGGCGAGAGGACAGTTTTCGGGATTCTGTTAGTGCCAACAATAACAGGGATGGTGAAAGAGGCAGTATTCTAGCTCAAAGCGAGGTAAGAGCTGTTGATCTCATCAGGTTTCGGTGCCGAAAAGGGGTGGCGATCCCGGTTGGGTCGAAGTGCCTAACTCGCCGATGGAATGGAGGGCCAGGAGTGCTCTGTGGGGCCATGGAAGAGGTATTGAGGGGGATAGGAGCAAATCTACCCGGGGAGTGGGAGCATGGTGGCTTGATCCTGTTGAGAAGGTCTTGTTGTAAGTATAGGAAATCGGCAGCAAGAGAGTTAATTTTCCGCTCAATTCAGTTCAGTTGCTGTGTTATTGAGCTGAAAAAGCTTAATGTTTTTGTCAGGAGCCGAGAATGACTTGGGTCTGTGGAAGGAGAGAGAACAGGGGTCAGGGATTGGATGGAATCAGTAGGATTAGGAGAGGGGAAAGGTTGGACATGGGGAGCCGGGTCAGTAATGCTACCATTCAAGGTGTTCGGAGGAGGAGTAGTGTGTCTAATGTCCACGGGAAGAGGGAGAGAAATTTTAGGTAGGAAGTCAGAGTTCTGGGGAATGTCAGTTAGATTAGCGGTGGAGACAGGTTGTGTGTGTGGATGTGGGACGGTGAAAGGGGAGTGGGCAGTGATAATAGGGAGGAAAGGGTCCGCTGGATTAGTGATGACGTTGGTCATGGATGTCATAAGGGCCGGGGAAAAAGGGTCTGTGTTGGAGGAAGGGGTAGTTTGTGAGGGAGGGTTCAGATTATCGGGGGTCGAGAGGGGAGTGCCTGTGGTGATTTCAGTCACGGGTGGGCTGTGGTTAGTGTCCGAGCTGCCTAGATCGAGATCAGCCTTGTGGTGTTTGTTAATTGTGAGTTTGCTGTTCCTGGTGTGATCAGTTGATGTAATAATGGTGGGTGTTTGGCGACAGAGTGTAATGATAGGGGTAGTGTGATTGTAGTGAGTGATGGTGGATGTCCATGAGTTAAATAGAAAGAAGGTGTTTTTCCATTTAGTCGGACGATTAGTGTAAAAGATGAAGTTAGTTTTCGCGTTGCCGTTGCTCGCTGTGTAGTAGTTATCTACTATGAGTGTTTCCGGGTGTTGTTTTAGAGTACTGTGCTTGAAGTTCTTTTTAGCATTACTGGTCATTTTGTCTGGGTAGTTAATGGACCAGGAGTTGGGTCCGTAATGCACGAGATTAGAGTTCCGGGTGGGGTCAGGCAGGCACATGGTTAATGGAAGAGAGATCGGTATAAGAGTTGAAGGGAGGAGAGCTTCCTTCCTTGAAGGTCAAACCGATTAGCAGTCAGGAGCAGTCAATTATAGACAATCATAGACCTGACATAGGCAAAAGGAGAGACTTTCCATTTTTGGGTCGTTCGGAATGAGAGCGAGATCAGGGCAATAGAGGCGCGCTCTTATATAAAGCCCAGTCACAATCAGGAAAGGCGATACTTTCCGCTGTTGGGTCGTTTCGGCTTAGAGCGAGATCAGGGCAATAGAAGCGCCAGGCGCCAGGCGCGATCCTATAGAAAGCCCATTCGCAATCAGGAATCGAGCAGCAGACTGGGGTGGTAGTTATAAGACATTTATATGCAGTATATACAATAAACTCTAAAGAGACATTTATCTGCAGTATAAAACATGTATATGCAGTGTATACCCTAAACTCTAAAGAGATCAGGGGCCCACAAACCATGTGTCACGGGTCGGAGGTTCCCCCGCTCAAGGACCCACCTGAAGAGAATGAGTCACGAGAGGAGTGGTGGTCCAATCACTCTGAGAACCAACCTATCCTTTCTTTACAGCCGGAGAACTGGAAGCCTGCAGCTGACACTGTCTGGTTTGAAAGCTCCCCAGATATGAAGGGATATGCCTTTAAAATCCACGGAGACAAGGGAAGCTCCGCCTGGGGGAGTGACGTCACCTGGAATGAGCCAAGGGAATCGTGCGGCCGGGACAACGGAGGTGGAGAAGAACCCAGAAGAACGAGAGACAGAGAGCGCAAGGGAAGCAAGCCGGGAAGCGAGAAGAACTGAGGAGAGGAGTCCGAGAAGCTGCCCCCTGGTTTTGAGGAAACGAGGACCGAACAAACGCCCGGAGGCCAACGTCCCTGTGCAGCGCCCAGCCACACCCCAGGAGGAGTGTGGCTCACACAGGTTCGGAACCGGGTATCAGGCTGGGTCGAGAGGAAGGAGAGGGAGGAGAAGTGATTGTGGAGCTTCAGGTGAGTCATCTCCTAGCTTAAACCGTCACCCTTCCCTCACGAGCACTCTCCTCTTTGAACGCCTGTTTGTGTACACCGGTGACCCCGCACTTTCCCTACCCTGGGCTGGAACGAAAGTACAAACTGGCTGACGCATGGTTTCTTTTTTTCCCTTTCCTTTTTATGGTTTTGGAGATACAAGTCGACCCGAGTGAAAGACCGCCCCTGGCCACAAGAAGCCGACGACCGGTGCTGCGGCTACTCGGAACACTAAAAACCGGATAAGAAGCATTATCCCCGAAAGACTAAGACATATTGACTCTGGCCTCCCAAAAATGATGTGTATATGGAAAAATAAAGCTGTGTTTGATACAAAGCGGAGTAGACCTCCTTTTTGACCATTACCCCACCGATCCCCCCCCGCTACACCATGCTCTTACAGTAAGCCCAAAAGCATTAAGGAGTCAATTGGCAGACCGGAGAGGCCAGTTTGGTTAGACTTATACAGAGTTATATAGTAGGCCCATACGTTCTGCACTAGCTCCCTTGGTAATTGGGAGCGGCCATTTTAAGCCGTTCAAAATTTTATTGTCATCAGTTCGGAGTTAAGGTGCGGGCTCGGGTAATCGGCCAGATGCAGGCACTTACCCCCAGGGAGATCAGGCCTGTGAATAATCGGTGATGGGAGCGTGCGCTCCGTTGAGACCACGTTCGGGAGGAAGGCTGGGCTGGCAATGGGCCTGGGCACTGACAGGCCAGAGTCAATGTAGAGCTGGCTTTCACAGCGTCGGCCGTATACGGGGGCAGGAAGGCTCAGAGTAATTAGCGGGCTGAGGATGTAAGCAACGACGGCTGTAAGCAGGAGCGGGAAGGCTCAGACTATTGACGGGCTGAGAATACCAGCATCGGCAAACTGGCGGAGGTACAGCCATCGGGTTTTGACGAAGGGAGGAGGAGGGCTCATGAAGTAACAAAAGGAGAGGCGGAGGCGTTAGGCGGCACTTCACGTAGCAATTCAATTCAATTCAAAACAGAGCCGGGAAACAAGATGGGGAAACAATAGCCAAAGAAATGTCCCAAGTGCGATGAGGAAAGAGCTGACGAAGTCCACATGTTTTGGCGGGGCCCTCTGCTAGAATCCTTCTGATTGAAAGTGGGTAAGACAGTCAAAGAGCTTTTAAGTCAAGAAATTGAGGTTAGCCTGCCGTTGATAATATTTGGGGTAGATGAGGGTGGGGTGAAACTATCTTAGGAACAGAAATCTTTATTGTTTATATTAATATTGCTGGCAAGGAGGGAGATCTGTATAAAATGGGTACTACCAATTCCCTAAATTGGAGTGGGTGTCAACAATTCGGAGAATAAGCTCCTTAGATCGTAAAAGCTCATTGAGAGAAAAAAAGCTCTAACTTTTAGGAGATATGGGAGAAATGGGAGGAGCAATAGCCTCATGAGTGGAGAATAAATAAGCTGAATGAGAAATCGGTCCAATGATTAAAATATCAATAGCCGATTCTTAGGAGTAAGAAATGCACTCTGAAAAAGTTTCAACTAGAAGGCCGTGGGGCTGGTATGGCGTGCAAAGTGAATGCTCATACTGGTGTACAAAATGGATGCTCCTATTTTTAGGAGAATTGTCCTTTAATGGCTGTTTGATCTGCCTAACAAAGCCTAGATATGCCTATTGATGTTATATGAGGACTAAAAGAAGAAAAAAAACTATTTAAAACACTAAGCCTAGTCCACAAATCCGGGCACCATCAAATCCCAAAAAGAGCCCTTCAACTATACCAACTTCACATGCACTTGAGATCAGCCTCATCAAATCTATTACTGGTCATCCATATAAACTGGAAATATTTGATGGTAGAACCTTTCACTTTCAGAGCTCAGCTAGCTGTAACAGTTTACCTCTTTTCTCTGCACATATACATTGTGTTGACAGTCTTGGCCGACTGAATTCATATATGGCAATTTGGACGGACCCTCGTTATTGAAGTACTCTCATTTCAGAGGCATATTGTTGGGCAGGATGGGGCCCTCCAGCAGCACAGAAAGAGTGAGTGAATGAGTGTAATATGAATGTGTGTTGAAACTTAATCACATCAAGATCCACCAGCAGTGCTGGACATTCTGCTCCTTGCATGTACCAAAAGAGAAAATTCGAGTCGTATTTACAGTCAGTATGTGTTATCTTCAAATGGAGACAGACAGCATGCATACAATTTTTGATGGTCACTTCTGACCACACTCAATGCTTTTGTGAAATAGCAGCATTTGTTGTTAGAGCTCTTTCCAATGAGATATTTCTGAATTAAAATAGCCAGGTGTGCCCCCACAATAAATGCACTATAAAGCAATCCTTCTACATGCATGCCATGAAATCTTAATGAACTTGCCTGGCACTAATGAGGCTCTATCCGACTCTGCATATTGGCTTAACAAAACTCAACCTAACAAGTGTTTCCCACACTAGCAGCTTTGAAAAAATCAGCTACCTTGATCTCACTGTCAAAAATATTGACAATTGCCTGTGCATGACAATGTTCAGGAAGACTAACGAAAAATACATGTTGATGAAATACCAGAGTAACCATCAAGAGCCTCGAGAGGAGGTCTCATTTCTGGCCAGTTCCTTAAAATTCACCACAATCGTAAAATACAAGTGATATCTTCGTAAAAAGGCAGAAATCCTCTGTGCTAAATTCCAGGCAAGTGGCTATCCACACAGATTAATCAGGTCAATCTATGAAAAGGGCCTGGTACTATCCAAGTGAAGAATTCTTTATCCATAAACCACAACAAAAATCACTGATAGGAATACAAGTGTTAATATCTTCTGTGCACACTCATGTATTGCAGCAGGCAACCTTGCATCCGACCTGACCCTGTTTGCCAGTAAGAGAGGATGCAACATTACAGACCATTTTGTTCAGACTGACATTTTTCCTACAAATAATACCTCCATTGCTCACTGTTAGGGTTTGCCAACCATTATACATCATTAGAAAAGCAGCTATTGTATTCAATGTGTTTCCACTACAAATACGAACGTTTTCAAATATAAGAACGTGACCAATGAGCGCAAAACTAGCTCCAAATTTGAATACAATTATGTCTTCTTACTGTATCTGGTCTCCTTACAACCTAATCTACACTGGCCAAACAGCAAAAAAAGTAAAAACTCGAATCAGTCAACACGAGAACAGAATCCGATGCAAACTTGCCAAAGCACCACTGGTATACCACTATGTACAGAAATCTCACAATAAAAGCAACATAAGGTGGCAGACTATTAACATCATCACCAAACTGCAGAGATTCTACTTCAGAATTGTCTCTGTCTATTTCTACATCTCCCTGTCTCCTCTGAGTAGCCCAAGCAAGCAGCCCAGCTCACCTCACCAGCATGCGCTGCCCTATTTAGGTACTTTCATAAGCTGCTGCACTTAGAAAGACAAGCTCTGGGACAGTGACAGTCACACAGTGCACTGCAACGCTTTCCACATAGATGGTGCTCCTAGTAACTTGTGGAAAACATCTCCTGCCTGGCACTGGTAAGCATCCTTTATTCCACTTGTCCCCTCTCACTCTCCCTCTGTGTCATTCCTCCGTTTTCACTAGTTTTCACTGATTTCAATCTCCCCCTTTCACTCCCCCTCTGTGTCTTTCCTCCACTTTTCACTGTCGTTTCCCTGCCGCTGCTGCCCCTGCGGCCCCTCCCCCCCAGCACGACCAACGTGACCAGCCCAATCCAGCTCTCCACCCCGCTCCCGCCTCCCAGCCGTCCAGCCCTCCCTGACCCCTAATGGCCCTGTCTGCACCCGTCTGCGACCCGACCGCGACCAGCGCCAGGAACCCTGGACCTCCGCAACGCCAACGCTATGACCCAGCGGCACTCCACGCTTTCAACCCAGGACGCAACAACAACTGCAAGCTAGCATCACCAGCCGACACCCACGGACCCTTCAGCTGTCACCGCTGCTGCACACCTGCAGCAACGCCAAGACCATGGACCCGGCGCAACCCTCCCGCAAGACCACAACCGAACCGAAGACCCTGCAATGCATCCTCCTCATCGTCCGATCCCTCCACAAACACGCCACCGAAATCTGGGACCTCCTTGACAGAACCACCCCGGACGTAGCGTTCTTCACCGAAACATGGACCAACACCACCTCGGGACCGGACATCGCCATTCCCCAAGGATACAAGATCTCCAGGAAGGACTGCCCCACCCGCCCGGGAGGAGGAATCACCATCGTCCACAAATCCACCCTCCACCTGAGCACAGTCCCCAACGAGCCCACAGACCTGATGGAACATCTTCACTTCAAGATACTAACCTCATCACTCAGCAACTCCACCCCAACTATTGCGGAAAACTAAGACACCAACACCGCAGCCCGAACCCTGCACAAATAAATCTCCGACAGGGCCAACACCATAGCCCCCCTCAAGAAAAACAACAACACCCACGCCAAGAAAGCCAGATAATTTACCACCGAACTTCGAGAGTCCAGACGCACTTACCGCCGCCTCGAAAAGGCCTGGAGGAACACCAAATCCACAGAAGCCCACAACAACTTCAGAGCCACCACCAACGCCCACCACCAACTCATCAGAAAAACGAGGAAAAAAGTGATTGAAGACAGAATCTCCACTCACGCTCACAACAGCAAAGAACTCAACATCTTCAAGGAGTTCGCCTAACCCACCAGAGAATCCACCAACATCCCTCCCTCACAAGACCTCTGCAACAAACTCAGCACCTTTTTCCACCACAAAATCAAGAGCATCTACAACTCCGACGAAGACAACTAACACACTGAACCCTCACCAATCACCCGGAAGCCAGCGATCGACAACTGGACAGCTCTCACCACTGAAGATACACTGATGACAATGAAGTCAATCCACTCCGGGGGCCCTGACGGGCCCCTGCCCCCACCACATTTTCAACAGAGCTACCGAACCATCGCACCCATGCTCTGCCACACCATCAACCGCTCCCTGGCAACCGCCTCATTCCCCGATGACTGGAAACACGGCGAGTTCAAGCCCTTCCTGAAGAAACCCTCTGCGTACCCCACAGACCTCAAAAACTACAGACCCATCTCCCTGCTCCTGTTCCCAGCGAAAGTCATCGAGAAAGCCATCAACAGCCAACTCGTCACATTCATCGAAGAGCACAACATCCTCAACTCCTCCCAATCCGGCTTCAGAAGAAAACACAGTACGGAAACCACCCTCCTTGCCGCAACAGATGACATCCACACCCTACTGGACAAAGGAGAAACAGCAGCCCTCATCCTCCTCGACCTCTCAGTGGCGTTCGACACAGTCTCTCACCGCACCCTAATACGCAGACTCCACGACACAGGGATCCAAGACAAGGCCCTCGACTGGAATAAACAAAACCTCACCCGAAGCTACAGAAGATCTAGAACGCCGCCGCAAGACTGGTCCTCGACCTGCCAAGACACTGCCACATCTTCCCGCACCCGCGCACACTACACTGGCTCCCCATCGAAGCTAGAGTCACCTTCTAGATGCTCACCCACGCCCACAAGGCCCTCCACGACACCGGACCAGCATACCTGAACAGTCGACTCAAATTCCACGCAACCCAGAGGATCCCACGATCAGCCCAGCTCTCCTACGCTGTGGTCCCCTACACCAGAAAGACCAGATCGGGAACCGCTCTTTCTCCTTCCTCGCGGCCAGAGCCTTGATGGACTGGAACCTGCTACACCATCACCAGTGCCTTGAGACCCTTAAGGGTGAGTAGTCGCGCTTTAACAAACGCCTGATTGATTGACTGATTACCAGCCACTGAGTATTAACCATATTGATTCCCTCACAAAGGGCTCATTCAGCCCAGTTATTCTTGATGGCACTTAGACTGTTGAGTGCTGCACAAGAATTTTGCAGCCTAACAAATTACAGTAATACTTATCTCAAGACGCCATTGTAATCTGTTTGTATCTTTCATTGATTGGTGTTACTTTGGCTCCAGTTTCTTGCAATAAGTTTTTGCGCGGCCTCCAAGCAATACCATGCTCCTTAGGGTCATGGAGAAACAGTAAATAAATCCGATTTCTCTATCTACTCCTCCATTAGCACTGATGTGCCCTTGTTTCTTTTATAGTCTGATGTCACATCACCAAGAAGAAACGTTTATCTTGCTATAATAAAGACAACCTATTAATAATAAGCATTGGCCAAGCCTATAGGTCTCGCCTTTGGGACCTATTGGCTTTCACAAAGCTTTTTAGCCAAGCAGTACCCTATCGGCAAGATGATGGACAGCATGGTAAAATAAAAAAGAAAGGGTCCCTGAGGCAGGTGTGCCATCTTGTAGGTGCGCCTGGAACGGTGGGAGGGGGCAGGAGGTATGAAGGGGGCAACAACAAACTGCAGGAGAGTGGGAGGGGTAAGCGGCACCCAGTGGCGTAGCAAGGTCAGGTGGTACCCGGTGCAGACAATTTGTCACCCCAGCTTGACAAAATTGCGAAAATATGTGTTTACAACACATATTTTGCCATTTTGTCACCCCTCCTCAGTGATGACACCCGGGGCGGCCCACACCCACCGCACCCCCCTTCCTACCCCGCTGGCCGCACCTGAGGGAGAAGCACACAAAGAAGAAAGAAACACAGTGGTAGGGGGATAAGCACATGAGGTTGAGCGCAAACCAGGGGGAGAAGCACACAGACACCAATGGGTGCGGTGAAGAAAAGTACACAAAGGAAACAGCCGGAAGTCAAATGCACTCCTTTGGAGTGCTTAGCCAAACCTGAATGGCACAAGTAATGAGGGTATTCGCCAGGGAAGTACGAAGAGGAAGGAAACCCCCACCCAGGGTAACGAAAAAAAAGCAAGAAAATGAGAGTTACAAAGCCAACCAGTGGTAAGCAGTTGATGGTCTCTGAACCTATTATAAGCTGACAATAGGTCTTTTTGCAACAAGACAGATTCCTTTGTTTGGTAGGTGAGACATGAAAATTCAAGGTACAGTCCAGAAGTCCAAATAAAGACAACCTAACATGTAAGGCTTTTTTTCAAAGTCTAACACTGTGGCATTAAACATCAGCACCAAAGGCACTGTTTGACAAAGAAGTGACAAAGAAGAGCATTCCGGATGAATTATCTGTGACTTTTTAAACTTTGGCGATTAAAAATGGATGTATAAATACGTTTTCCCGAAATTGCTGTTGTAGGAAATGCATGTTGGTGGTGTGTGTATTTCCTGCACGCAGGGCAGAATATTTTTTAAATGTGTCGGGAAACTAAAATTATGTTTTATAATCAGCATATGTTCTAGATTAAAGCACGTTCTGCAATGTGAACATTATGCAAATGTTTTGATGAAATCAAAAATGAAATACTTGAGAACGAGCAGTAGGAAAAAGTCAACAACAGACCATAACAAGCATCCCTGGAGGTAAATCATGAAAGATGCAGACGACTTTGGAAAGCTGAAAGCGGAGGACTGCATTTTAAAATAATGAGTTAATAGACGTCGAATTTCACAAAAACAGAAATGTTACATTTTCAAACCCACCTCACTGTATCTGGAAGAGGATGGTACAATGGGGTACGAGGGGCTAAACCGCTAAAGAGAAATATGTACATTTATTCAAATTCAGACCAGCACACGGAGAAATGGACTTAACAAAGAAGCACTTCATGTTTCAACACCCATTTAGTTCTCTCAAATGTGCTTTCAGTCAGTTTGTTTTTTGCTAATGTGCTGAATGCCGAATGCATGACATCTGAAAAGGCCTACCCAACTTTTTCAAGGGTATTAACTAGTTGGGGAAGCATAGCTTTTATCATTAACAGATGTATAAACCTTCACTTACCACTAAATCATTTATGAAAATGTCTAAATTCTCAATAAAGAAACATGTGGGACCACATAGCATGCCTCATAAAACAGTACACCTCAACCACTAAGCTCCCCTCTTTGACGCCTACTAATCAACAAGTTCTCTAGTCATTAGCATAATTAATCAACACGTTCCATTAGATAGAACTTAAAAGTAAGCTTTGTGATTCATATATCAAATGCCATCCGTTTGACTTTACACCCTTAGGTGCTTGTCCCCCAAACATCAGCCCTCCTATTTTGTTGAACTCGTTTTTGTTGGATTTAGGACCCTTCACACTTTACCACTGCTTACCAGTGCTAAAGAGATTGTGTCCTCTCCTTAAAACATGGTAAAATTCCCTGGCCTACACCGAATTGATTAATTTACTTCACTGGTAAGTCCCTAGCACATGCCGCATCTGTATCCAGGGCCTGTTTATGAAGTCCTACCAGTGGGCCTATAGTACTCATTGCTCCACCCACTAAGTATTACTTTCAAACGTGTCTCAGACCTGCCATGGCAGCCAGCACTGCAGTTTTAAACTGCTATTTCTACCTGGCAAAAGAAGCCTTTTGCAAGGCCAAAATCGGACTTTTTAAAACTTATAAGTCACCCCTAAAGTAGACCTCAATAGCTACCGGGACAGGGTGCATGGTATTTAGAAATTAGCTAAGGGGATGTAGCCAAGATGGCGGCACTCTGGCTCAGCACCTCGGGGACCTGTGGCGGAAGGTGTGCAGAGACCAAGAAGGCACATCCAGGACCGGACCCCGTTCTTGTTTGTCGGGAGAGCAGGGGACTGCAAAGTGGTCCGTGGAGGGCCTCCAGATGGAGCCCGCCACAGAGATTGCTTAAGCAGTGCGGAGTGCCTGGACTCACCAATTGCCGTCTACCTCCCTGGGAGGGGGAAGACTGCCAACTTTGGGCTCCTCCCACGCCTCCCCGTGCGGACCCATTATGTGAGGGTGCAGCCCCAGTGTCAGGATTCCTGGCCCGGAGACCGCACACACCACCGCCTGTGGACCCACTGCAGAGAACACGACACCCACTGAGCGGGGGGCACTGACAGAAGACTGAGGGGCGCACCCCCATCCCTTCAGTGGAAGACGGCCACACCACCCTTTGCCTGCCAGTCTGGGGTGCACCCTGGGCACCAGCGCCTGGATACAGACGCAGGAATCAGTCTCATGCAACCTCTCAGGAGAGAACAGCTCACAGACCTAGACACACCGTACCCCCCTGGAGAGCAGAGAGGCTAGCAATCACTGACCTGAGCTCAGGGAAGCTGCATCGGAGCGACTACTTACATCTCCCTCGGCCATGACACAGGGCCTAGTGCCACTGGCCCTGCAAAGGACTGCTCCCTGCTTGACCTCCCCAAGACTGCTGGCTTTATAAGTTTGGAGCAGGAGTGACCGGCCTCCAGAGGGGGGCCCTCCAGAGTGAAGAGGCCTGTTGATCTCGCCTCCTGGACACCACCTCGTGGCACGACTCCCAGGCGACCACGGCATCACAGCGGTCCTGGAATGACTCTCCCCTAAAGGATATGCTAGCTACAGCCGCTTCTAAAAAAAACCAAATCCGCTCCCCCAGGAATGCCATTCATAGGAGATGCACACTCCAGAACCAGAAATTGTTGATTCCCCAATCACCCACGCAGTCA
The DNA here is from genome assembly GCF_964204655.1 of Triturus cristatus. Lineage (NCBI taxonomy): Eukaryota > Metazoa > Chordata > Amphibia > Caudata > Salamandridae > Triturus > Triturus cristatus. Next base: position 275,980,582 of record NC_140580.1, on the reverse strand, counting down.
TGGAATTCCTACTTGGCAAAACAAGGGATGATGTCACAGCCCTGTGCAAGGAGGTCGTATCAGAAATTAAGGACGTCAAGCAGGACATGGCTGAGATGGAGCACAGGGTGGCCACTGGGAAAATCAGCAGAGAAGCCAGGGAAGAGGAGCTAGACACCTCTAGACATGCATTTCTGGAACTTAAGGATCAGAACACATAGGCCTGCTTTAGGGTTTGGCAGACGGCTACTCCGTCATGGATATCCCGTATTTCAAGTCTCTTAGGATATAATAGACTTGTAATAGGGTGGACGGGATATTTGTTATGTTTGTAATGGAGTAACCCAGTACGCCGAAACCTAAATGAGGCCCCAAGTTACAGGTACATCTCGAAGATTTTGAGAACTACTCACACCGCTCCAATATCAGGATCAGAGGTGTCCTCCTCCTGGCTGATTCAGCGGAGCTACAAAGATATGTTATCCGACCCTTTCACCATGTGCTCCTGAACGGGAAGGGGAAATACATCCTTCTAGATCGCACCCACAGAGTGGGGAGACTGTCCGCTGCCTTTGACTCCACATAGGATATCCTCACCTGTGTCAACCACTACAGGCAGTGGGTGGTGATCACGGCAGAGGCTAGGTACCACTCCCCAATACTATTTGAAGGAACCAAGATATGATTGCACCAAGACTAGTCACCACTCACGCTCCAGCGATGTGACAAAGGCATCAAATGCAAATGGGGCCATCCACCTCATCTTTATATGAGACAAAGAAACACACTCAGGTCAATGGCTGAGCCCTGAGAGATTCTGGGCATTGCTGCCCCCCAGGGGCAGGAGAGTTAGTTTGCCCTACTGCTGGAGCCACAGACAGGTCAAGAGTAGACAGCACAAGGCGCAGTGGTCAGGCCCGCAACTGGCTTTCCTGGGAACCAACACCAGATGAGAGTTTCTGGGAAAGGTTCGCTGTCCACCAAGAGCTTCAGGACTATAAACCTCCCCCATAAGAGATGTCAAATGACTACGTTAGCTGTGGGCTGAGCACTCCCTGTCAGTGATCTCACGGACAGAGAATGGGGCCCGGGTCTTGCTACAACACTCATCCACCAGTGGCAGTGCCCAGGATGTGGACAATCCTGCTATTTGACTTGGCAGAGCGGCTCCACATGCCACGCTCATGAAGTGGTGACCCAACAGCAGGACACAAACCCCAACATGACAGTATGTATGTCTCCCATTGCGTTAGCAAGCAGATTCTTGGTTTTACCCCCTTTAAGACCTATTCTCCCTTCCACACCTTGAATCTCCACCTTACCGAAATCCCTCACCCAGACAGGGCAGAGGCACACTAGGTGCTGGGTCACCTCCACACACCTTCCTCCGTGCCAATCCCAGTGGGCATATGCTTCAAATACTTAGCCTCAATGTACCTGGCCTTAACACACCTATGAAGCACCTTGCCCTTTTGTCCCTGTTCCAGACCTCTGAATTCTGCATTTGTCTCCTACAGGAGACACACCTTCTGAAGAAGGACTGGGGATGGTTGAAATGCCATTGGTTTGACTGTCAGTACTTCTCTTCAGGTCCAAGCAAGAGATAGAGAGTGGAAATCCTGCTGGTTACTAAATTCCATGCCTCGTCACCTGCACACAAACAGAGATACCTGGGAGACTTCTCTCGGTACATATCTCCCTACCATCCTACACTTTCACACTAGCCACTCTCTATGCACCATATAACCGACAGGAGCACTTTATAATCCAGGCCGTGAGCCTTGTGAACTCGGCCCCAGACTCTGAGCTGGTAGTAGGGGGAGAATTCAATCTTGTGGCCCACACCGGTCTAGAAAGATCAGCCAACTGAGTGTGACAAACTGTGGCCTTCATGCAAGAGGGTCTGCACTGGCTTTTCGTAGCAGGGTTAATCGATGCCTGGTGTTTACAGCACTCCACTGACAGAGGCTTTACCTTCTCCACCACACATCAGATGTATGCCTGTATTGATTAATTCATGGTCTCCCATTGGGTTATGACAGCCGATGCGCAGTGGAGATTGGCATCGTTCAGACCAATCTCCCATAACTATCTCCTTTCAGATCCCAAGATTGACATCCCACACCGTCTCTGGCACCTTAATAACAAATGTGTCATATACAGTGCCACAGTAAATGAAATCAGAGAGGCCCTGCAAAACTTCCTCCGCAATGACACGCCAGATTCTCCTATTTAACTCCTGTGGGAGAAACTGAAAGTGTACCTTCGGATGTACGTTAATAGCTATTTTTTTGCACCTCAATAAATTGAGGATGGAGAAGCGTGCCTCCCTAGGGGACCGTATACAAGACCTTGAAAGGTCCCATAGGCAGTCAGGTGCCCATTAAGTGCAACAACAGCTGAACCCGGCCAGAAAACAGCTCAAGGCACTGGACCTGGACAAATCAGAAAATGCCCTTCTCCACACAAAACTAAAATATTACACTGGGAGTAATAAGGCTGCCAGCTTCTCCACACAAGCTGCGAGCCCAGGCCCATAAGACAAGAATAGCAGAGATTCACCTGGAGGAGGGGGGTATAGCCTACACAGACATAAACATGGCACAGGCCTTCAAGTGCTTTTACGCAACTCTCTATTCGGCAGAATCTGCCTTGGCACCTGACATCACCGGGTACCTTTCCGATGCACCCATTTCACCCCTGCCTGCCACTGGAGTTGGAAAAAGTCATCCGTCTAGACGAATTCCTCACAGCCATACGCCGCCTCAAACCCGGTAAGGCTCCTGGGCTGGACAGCTTCTATAAGACCCAAATAGCCTCCGTTCTTACCCACCTTTATAATTACCTTGGAGACACGGGTACCCTCACTGATTCAACTAAAGAGGCGGTCACCACTTTTGTACCCAAGCCGGGAAAGGCCCTGCAGAATGCTCCTCCTACCACCTGATTTCTCACCTCAATGTAGATGCTAAACTATTCACAGGCATTTTGGCTGCATGCTTTGCCCATATATGCAGCCCCTTATAGAACTGGAGCAAGCGGATTTTACACTGGAAGGTGATGTAGTGGCAACACCAAACGTCTCCAGCACTTCCTAGATAAGCCATCCCGCTCCGCATACCCTCGGTCCTTCTATCTATTAATGTAGAAAAGCTGTTTGATAGAGTCTAATGGCCCTTTCTTTGGCATGTCTTGGCCGCAGCGGGTCTTGGGGAATGCTTTCAGAACTGAGTATCATATAGTTACTCCGGGCCAGTTGCTTGTGTGCGAGTCAAGGGTCTAACGTCACAGGCGTTTGCGATCTCTAGTGGCACCTGACATGGTTGCCCCCTCTCCCTTCTCCTGTTTACTCTATATATGGAGCCCTTTGCAGAATGGATACAGAGCAATGGCCAGATCACGGTCATACCTATTAGCCATCTGTAACATAAAATGGCATTCTATGCTGACGACGTTATGCTGGCACTCACTCATCCATCCATCCACCTCTCTCCCGTCCCTCATGGAAGATCTGGAACAGTTCCGCTACATGTCAGGCTTTAAGGTTAATATCCAGAAATCTCACATGCTAAGCCTCACAGTACCCAACCAAGACAGGCTCCAGTTGGAGCATCAATTCCCCTTACCTTGGGCAAAACATTAGGTGCCCTATCTTGTCCCATAAATTTCTCCCACTACGGAAAAGACGGCGGCGTCCAACTCCGCTGACCTGCTAGCAATAGCATGCCCCGACATACAAGCTTGGAAAAGGAGTGCTCTTTCATGGCTGGGCAGGATAGCTGCAGTGAAAATGTCCCTACTGCTGATAATTCTCTATATCAAGCAAACACTACCCCTGCAACTCCCCACTCTACTTCCTCGCCCTCCCCCTGCACCCCTCACCAACCCCCATCCTGTTATGCACCTCAGCGGCATTCAGTAGTAGGTGAGTGCAAGTTGTACCTGTTTATAACTAATACAAACATTTAAACTATGAAAAGTAGGACAGGTCGGTTTTAAGTGTTATGTTTTTAACTCCTTTATTTTTTCAGATTCATATTTTTATTTATTATTTTTTTCTTTATTACATTTTTAATTTATCACCCATAAGTATATCAAATCAGCTAGTATTACATAGCAGAGTCATAAATAGAATTATATCCAGCAGATGAGTAAAAATGAAGTTAAAATGATAGGAGTTCAACACAGAAATCAATTTCATAAGAGAAAAATAGTGCAGAGAATTCTCCTACCATTCAGTACAAAATGTAAGATTACCTCCCTGGTTCGAGCACATGCAGCTTCAAAGGCTATCTACAAAACCTTAATCTTTTCTATCTAGAAATCCTCCTTCTACAGATAAGACGCCTCCCAATCCAGTAGGGGACCAAAATCCTCATCCCTTTCAGTTTTGCTTTCTTCCCCTTCTGCCTGTAATGGGACTTTTCTAGTTTAAAAATAGATAAAAAGCACCCCTTCCATTGATGAAATGTGGGGGTAGCGGATCCAACCAGGCAGAGGCCACATAGTCTGAAGACTGCCATTGCAATAAAAATTATTCAGCCCCTGCCCCTCTGGTTGCATCATCGATACCCAACATCATAACTTGCAGTGACAGAGTGATGTTCATTTTAAGGATTTTATTTCAAAATAGTGCAATTTCAGCCCAAGATACATTAATGCGGGGGCACGTGCAAAACATATGAACCAGATCTGTGTTTGGCTCTTGGCACCGCAAACATCCTGTACCAGCACCCCCACTCCTAACTAGCTATCTTAGCAGGGGTAACATATAGATCAAAGATCAGCATATAATGTTGGGTTTGCAAATTAGATGAGAACAATATTGCGCTCCTCATGTCTAAAGCTTACAGAAAGCAGGAGCTTTCCACCTCCACTCTCACCTGCCACTTGCTCTCATGCTTTTCTAAATCGTCCGGAATCCCTTCGATGAAACAACCATATATTTACAAAATGTAATACCCAGTCCCCTTCGTCAGGATTTTCAATAGGGGCACCTTAGCGAGACCAGCCATGCCCCCCACTTTTCTCAACAGAAAGCCCCTAAGTTGTAAATATTTGAAAAAATAAAGTGCCCCATTGTTAAATCTAGTTTAAATCTCTGCAAAGGATGCCATGTGGTTGCCCAGGAGCAAATCTCCAAGCATACCTATACCAGCTTGTTAACATTTCGAAATGCATCCATCATGAAATATTTCAGGCAATTGGCTATTCCGAAACAGAGGGGTATACCGACTATACCTCCCTACTCCCAGCTTCTTACTGATCTTAAATTGGTTTCTTTAATAATGGCTTGGTTCAAAAATTTTCAGCAGACAACCTTTAACAACAGTCCCCATTTCTAATTCAAAGATTGATGGCACATACCCCTCGTCTGACTCAACACCTACCCTGTTATCAAAAAGAGGGTAAAGATATTGCAAGGCTGATGCTAAATAGTATAATTTAAAATTCGTCAGCCCCCCCCCCCCCTTTCCTGGGTAGGCAAATACCTAATGGATCTCCTGATTTTCCCAAAGGACCAGATAAATCTAGCCACAAGCGTGTCTACTTTTAAACCAGGCGTTTTCAAATTCAAGAGGGATCGCGTGAAACAGATACAGTAATTTTGAGAGAAAGATCATTTTCACTAGTTTACACCTTTCCTTAAAAGAAAGATGTAAATTTTTCCACCTTCTGAAGTCCATTTTTGATTTTTCAATAATTGGGGAGAGGTTCAATTCAAGCAATTTCCCCAAATTGGCTGAAATGGTTTCCCTCAGATACACAGCCTGATCTACAACCCGACTGTCGCGGGTATCTGTAAATCTATTCACCACTACTTGTGTCTTATCCTTATTTATTGCATACCCAGAGAAGGCTCCAAATTCTTCACTTATCTTTTGAATTGCGTAAAGAGCTTTATCAGGGTCTCTTGTGACAATTGCAACATCGTCTGCATAGGCTAGTACCTTAGTTTTCCACCCATGTAGACATATTGGTATAACATTGATATAAGCTTCCAATTTCCGCAATAGGGGGTCTATTTATCAGACAAAAAGCAAGTGGGAGGCAGGACAGCCCTGCCTCGCACCTCTTTCTATATAGAAAGTCTGAGATTCCTGCCCCAAGATCTGAAGTCGAGCTACTGGATTGGCATACATCATTCTAATTGCTTAAATAAAAGACCTCCCTAATCCGAAGGATTCCATGACTTTCCACAGATACTCCCATGATACCCTGTTGAATACCTTTTGGGCATCCAACATAGCAACTCCAATTGGTTCTTCTAAATACTCTGTGGTGTCAAACAATGCGATAATGCGCTGCACATGATGCGAGGTCCCCCTCCCCGGAATAAATCTGTGCTGCCAGGTTGATACCAATCTATGAACAATCTGGCCTAATCTATTTGCCAAGATCTTAGCGTAAAGTTTTATGTCACTGTTTAATTGGCCGATAAGAGCCTTAATCTGTAGCTGCCTTGCCTTTTTAAAAAAAATAATAATTATAATATTGGCAGTAGCCCATGAACCTGGAGGGGGCTCTCCATACCATTCCAGCTTAAATAACTCCGACAGCTCCACCAAAAGTTCAGATTAATTTTTTAAATAAAATTCTAGTGGACTTGAGTCAGTTCCCACCGCTTTTCCAGCTGGCAGGTCCTGAAGCACTAGGTGCATTTACTCTAGGGAAAAATTCAGCCCCTAACAGGGATTGGTCTTCCTGCATTGTTATATTGTGCATAATTGATGACAGATACTGATTTAAATCATCAGGACATGGCGTAGCTGAGGCTTTATATAATTTGGCATAAAAAGTCTGGAAAGCATCTGTAATCTCTGCCGGATCTTTCAAAAGTCTGACATGCCAATCCCTGATTTCACTAATTTAACCTGCTGCATTCTTTTGCCTTGACCTAATCACAAGAACCTGCCCCATCCGTTTAATATATTCATAACATTCTTGTTTTCAAGCTGCATATTTCACAGCCATCTTATTAGCCATAACCTCATTCAGCCATGACCTGATTATAGCTATATGATTCAAAGCAGGGGACACTTCTGGGCCAGAAGACACAGCCTCTGCCAGGTCTGCCTCTGCCTCCACTAGCTTTTGATACAGCCTCTGATTTGGAGTTACGTGTACTTCTGTTTCACAATGCTGAGGCTTAGGGTTTCCCCTCTTACACTGGCTTTGATCACGTCCCAAACAACACCTGGGGGAGAGCTACCCTTATTGACTTAAAATAGTTCTGGAATCCAGCCCTTCATCTGCTTTATATAGTCTGAGTCATGCAGAAAGCTCTTCTTGAAGGACCATTTTCTGACTGACCTCTGCAGTCCCTCAAGAGACAGCTCTAAAACAAGAGGGTTATGGTCCAACATCAGTCTAGGATGGCACTCTATTCGTGCCCCCCAGCCAATGAGGGTGATATTAAAAAGTAGTCAAGTCTTGCAAATGTTCCATGAAGAGCCCTGTAATACATAAACCCAGCATCAGATGGTTTAAAATGAGCCCAAATACCAATTAACTCAATTTCAGTTAAAATATATTGAAGGGATCTAAAGGCCTGAGGTCTGCGGCCCAAATATGTCCTTGTATTTCCACTTAACCCTCCCTTTGGCCCATTTAGATTGAAGTCCCCTCAGACGATATATGGGGCTGTCCAGGTAGGAAGCTCTGTTGCTAAGAAGTAAAACAGTGCGGTCATCTAAAATAGGTGTGCAAAGTGAACAAAGTGTAAGACCCAAACCGTACTTAAACTTCACCATCACACATCTCTCACGCTTATCCACAGCCTAGGACCGCTGATGATGGTATTCCCTTTCACTAAGATTGCCACCCCCTTAGTTCATGTCTCCTTTTTAGGCCATCTTGAATCCTTCTCTTGAATCCTTCTCTATTTAGCAATACAGATCAACCCACAGATATTTACAGAAACAATAAGCAGTTTAGTCATCCCCCTGATACTGCTCACCAGCTACACGTTTAATATTCCATGCACTCTTACCCATAAGGGAGCTGCGACCTAACCACATTCTTGACTCATCTATCTTGGTATTTAAATCTCACCTTCCTTGGTTTTTTAGCTGTCCAATCCATGTATATACTTGCTTTTTCACCAATACATTAAAGACCTCTCCCACCCTACCCTCCAGTGCCACCCATCCACACCCCCCACCCCACAACCCCCTTTCCTCCACATCCATTCGAAGCAGCCAGACCACCAGGGTCTGTGTGAAGGCGACTGAAAAAAGGTGGCGCCGAACCCCCCTCCCCAACCACTCCTCTCACACCAGAGAGAGAAAAAACCCAAAAGATAAAAAGTACTCAGAGAACAGAGACCAATCTTGCATATCAAACCCTTGTATCGCCCGCATACCTAAGATAGCCCTGGGGCCAACTTCTCTTCAGAGCATACAATAAACAGTCCCTAGGATAGCCAGGGGTATTATCCAAGCAGGGACACTGGACTAACTAACAGCCTTGTCAGCCAATAATTCATCCAAATATTCTCATGTTTGAACTTCTGAAGAGAAAAACCTGATAGTGCCCCTCGCCAGAGTTTTCAGCCTAGTGGGAGTCAATAGGTAGGCTTCAAACCCTGCATCCTGAAAAGGCCTAATTAACTGGCAGAGACACCATCTGCGTTCCACTGTCATGTGACAGAAATCTGGGTGAACAAAGAAAGGGGAATCCCCATACTTCTTTCTACCCTCAGGCCGGGCTTTCTCAAATTTATCTTGCCTCAGCAAAAAATTACCGAAAAAAAAGTCTTGCACCAGGTTTCCTTGGTTCCCCCTTGTTCTTACAATTACCATAGTTCTGTAGGTTCATGGGGAATCTGTGTACCCTGTGCAATACTAAGTCCCAGTTCCATTCTGACAGTTCGGGAAATGCATTATTCAGTAGGTCCACCATAAAAGTTCTTATATCGTCTCCCTCTAGCCCTTCCTCAATCCCAAGAAAGCAGAGATTGCTTAATCTCTGATGGTTTTCAAACTCTACAAGCTTCCACATCACATCCGAGAGTTGGGCATCCTGTGCCTCAATTTGCTCCTTCACCTTGATGATATCTGCTTCAGCCACTGAAGCCCTCTATTCTAAGCAGTTCAGCTTTTCACCAATTTTGATGCAGGATTTGCCGACTTTCCGAATAGTCCCCTCCAGCTTTTAATTGCTTGTCTTGTTTTTTTACCATCTGCCCGGGTCGTGGCCCAATGCTCTTTGAATGACTCCAGGATAAAACCCGGTGAAGGGCTCAGGGATTCTCCTCCAAGCCCTTGTAAGTCTAAAAAATGTAAGTTTGAGGAGTCCTCCGCATTACCCATAATCCTAGTGTGTGAATAGTCCCATTTTAGCCCCGCACTCGTCAGGGTTTTGCCACTGCTTTTTCAAGGATCCAGCGTGCCTATAGGCCCTTTACGGGATTTACGGCATTTCAGGGATGCCTCTGGCACTTCCGGAATGCTTGAATCAGATAAAGAGGTGTCAATCCACCATCACTTAGGTTGGATTTAGAAGCATCCGATTCGGACCCATCTGTCAGGGAGGAGAATTTATCGTCCCCTTCCACAGTATTATTCAGTGAGCTACCATCCCCCAGTTTGGCACTCCGCATGAGATCCAGGTCTAGTGTTGCACTTAACTGCTGACTCATAGCATTGCAAATTGCAGCACTTTTCTGTGCCCCTAGCTCAGCAGATATGGACCACTCATGCCCCCCTAGGGAGGCTGAGGCTTCCACTGTTAACCTCTGCATCTGCTTTTCAGAGAGCAGCTCAACTCCAATGATATTTTCTACCAGGCCATACTCGAGAGAGCTGCTGTTCCCCTTGTACAGTCAGACCGTGTACTTTTTGATCGAAACAAATTTAGAGATTGTTGTTTGTGAAATGGCAGGGAGAACACATGCATTGCCTGGCTCTGACCTTGCTACAGACAAGGACAAGGGTTTCTCACCAATTCATAATGAAGGGTCTCCCAAATTCTTCTTCCATACTGCCCCCAAACTGTCTAGCCGGTATTACACAGGTCGAGAGTTGCTCGGCTTACCTGAACCAGCACCATTACCTGACTGGTCGTGGGTTAGCTCTAGTCTCTGCCCTCTAGCTGCCAGCTCCGCCATAAGTGTTGAGCCGGATACACAATCCTTCTTGCTGTGTTATTTGGTGGTTTTAGGAGCCATAACGATAAACACTGCGAGCATCTCCAGTACCGAAACCCGGAGGTTTGCCGGCAAATTCTCCAGGCCGGTCCGCCCAGTTGCCGGGCATGTCACCCCGCCATGAACAGATGCTTCCCAGAAAGAGAATTCCCGGAGTCCTTGAAGCTCGACAGCCACAATCACAGCCGCAGAAGAGCCGTTAGTTTCTCCCCATGCTGGGTGAGTCACTTCACTTTTATCTATTTCTTCTAGGCCCTAATTCCACCACCGTTGCAGCAGTTTTTCATCTGGTGATTGAATTGGTGAGAGGTGCGGGCCACTGCACACCTACGGGGTCGCCATCTTGCCTCCCGACCATACCCCTATCCTGTTTTTAACTCATAAAATCATTTTTCACTATTGCCAGGCTGTCTCTCCCATTGACTATTACTGAGTTACCTTATTACATTTAATAAAATATATAAAGTATAACTTAAGATTGTAAGCAGGTAAGGCAGTGCTTCTTGAACTCTTTTGAATTGTGATTTAAAACCCTCTTTCTTGGCAAAGTTGGATTTTAAGTCACAATTCTAGAATTTCCCTTTTAGAAAGTTTGAATTTCTGTGCCCAAATATACAGTGCCTTTCTGCCAACAAACAAGGAGCCAGATGTACGAACAATTTTAGCATGCGCAAACGGGTTAGTGACCCGTTTGCCCATGCTAAGAAATCGTCATTGCCATGTACCAACACAATTTTGCGAGTCGCAAATGAATTGTGATTAAAAAAAAGTGTTTAGAGACTTGCTATTTGGAAGGGGCGTTCGCTTCCAAATAGTGAGTCTCAAACCCATGTACTAATTTTTTGCAACAAAACACTCACAATTACCACCTACTTCAAGTAGGTGGTAATGCATTCACAAATGGCCTTTGCAAATGCATCTGAATTTTTTTTTTAAGGGCAGACAGTGGTCCCAAGGACTATTGTCTGCCCCTAAAAAATGAAACGAAAACGTTTTTTTTTTTTTTTGTTAAATGCATCCCGTTTTCCTTTAAGGAAAATGGGCTGCATTTAAAAAAAAAATGCTTTATTTAAAAGCAGTACCAGACATGGTGGTCTGCGGAGCCCAACAGGCCACCATCCCTGTGAGGGCCTGTCATTCCCAATGGGCTCGCACATTGCGAGAGGCTTATTAATATTAATGAGCCTCGCAATTTGAGACCCCATTGGGAATCACAAACAGTGTTAAACACACTGTTGTACATTCGATTTTGCACCTCACAATTTGCGCCTCGCGATGTGTCACAAATTGTGAGGCGCAAAATCAAATGGTCGTACATCTGGCCCAAGGTCACATGACTGTGGCTGGAAATCTCAGACCCCAAATCAGATAATTTCTGGACCTGTGGAAGACTCAGAAGAAGGACTGCCCTGCTGCCTGAGGAAGGAAGACTGGACATGCTCCTTGAACCCAGGACAACCAGAGTGAATCCAAGGGCCAGCTTGCTGGCCTTCTGTGTGAGCTACAGGGATACAACAAGCTTTAGTGACCCTGCAGCTCACCTGCCTACTGTTGGTCCCTGCTGGAGTGGGTCCTAGCCCCCCAAGTGGTGTCTTCCAAGGTTTTGGAACCTTGGTGTGGTGCCAAAGTGGCCTCCCCATACCAAAACCCAAAAACCTGGGACTTATAACATTTTCAGTAAAAGCCACTCTGAGAACTGACAGGAGACCTACCTGGAAGCCGATCCAAAGAAAGTGCATCACCGGTTTTATTAACGTTGCAGCAGCTTCCACTCGTTCTACTCCGCAGCAGTAAATCCATTTCAGTGGTACCTGTCGAAGACCGCATTCAGCCTCGTTGAGCCCCCTTTTGCTACAGCCTTGTCCCTATGGGGTATTTCGAGCCCTAGAAAAACTTCCAAGTACAAAGATACAATTCTTCACCATGTTCGAGGGTTACCAGCTCCCCAACGAAGATGATTACCTCTTCGGCTTGAAAACCCAGCTTTTCCCGCCATCATTGACAGCTTTACTGAGACTTTGTCCGGCGCTTCCCCATCATCGACAACCTCCTCTCGGCTACAGCAAGCTGTCGGGCCCTGCTGAGGACTCTTCCTTCTCCAGGAAATCTTCAGAACTTCTTCTAAATCCAAAATTAACTCTTGACCGGGGCAAAACTGGTCACTGTTTCTGACCAGTGCTCCTTTGCAGTCCCTCTTAACTTGTGAGGTTGTACTTCTTGGAGTTTTTTTTCACTAAACCTTTTTAAAAAAATCATAATTCAGTTTCTAGTGATTGGATTTATTTCACTTTGGTGTCATTTTATTGTTTATAATTTACTCTATATGTCAAAATTGGTGTGAGATTTCTTTTTTGTTGAGTTTTCACTTTATTACTGTTTCACAAATACATTACACATTGTCTCTAGGTTAAGCCTCACTGCTTTGTGTCAAACTACCAGAGGGTTAAACGGAGGTCGTTTTTGTGACTCTTAGTGGTTCACCACAACAAGGATTGAGGCTGTTGCTTGAGTAGGGCTTCCACTCCTCTCAAGCAATAACTCAATTTCTTACATCATCTCTAAATTCAAGAACAACAAATTTCTGACATTGACTTACTTTCATATGACCTATCCGCAACCGCTTCTTGTCTCACTATGAGTCACTAGATCTAGGTTCTTCACCTGTGGAGGTCGAGACTACCCTGCAGACCAGTGACATTTTATATTTTTAGCGCCATATGAGAACTAACTGGAGATGGGGTTTCACATTGTTAGAAATTTCTTTGAGAAGAAGTAGTCCCAAACTATTAACTCTGTTGCTTATATTTTTGTTTTGATGCTATGTCAGAACATTGTTCAGAGCTCATTTACTTCAACGTAGATAGCGCCTTTACTTTCCCTACTGAAATAATTATAATTATAATTATATTCATGCTTCTATAAGGAAGTAGACTGTGTGAGAATCTCCAGCCTTGACTTCTGGGTTTGGACCTCGGCTGCTGGTGGGTTCCCTAATGGAGTCTCATTCACTGTAAGCTCTCTAATAAAAATTGATTTCAACTTTAATGTCCAGTGCCACCTTTTAAAAGATGGTCCACTGAAGTACAGCTGGGTTAAGAGGTTCTGTGCAGGTTACGCCTGGAACCTGCTTGGTGCCATGCTGCTGAGTTAGTTGAATACTCTTGTAGCCAGTTGAGAGTTCAAACTTCCCCTGGAACTATAGGCCTATTTTGGGATATTGCCCTTCTCCTGGCAGAGTAAAGGGTGGCAATGAAATTTCCATAAAGCAGTAAAATACATCTCCAGATTGGATGCTCTTACAAGGGCAAATGGAGAACAGAATGTCTTTGGCTGCAGTCACAGTAGGTTTTTAGGTCTCGCCTGACCCAGCGCATGCGCTGGTCTGGCAAGACTTTTTGTGAGGGCTCAAAAAAATGCTGTCATGGCCAGGCTAGAGCTACAGTGCATCTGTGCTGGCGCGCGGTTAGGATCAGAGGCTGGTAAACCTCGTCATGCTCAATAAGCGCCCGCGATCACTTTCACTTTCGCCCGCGATCACTTTCGCGGCGCCCCTTTGATGTTCTCGTTTAAAGAACATCAAACATCAAAGAACATGTTGTGTTAATGCGTTGCTGCGCCCGTTTGACTTACAATGTGCTTTCTCTTTCCACAAACTCGATGTTTGTGTTTCATTATTTTGAGATGCTTTTAGTATTGCTGTTTTGTGTCCTAAAGAACATTAAGGAAATGTTACTGTGAAACTGGACAACGTTCACAGTGTTTATTTCTGATCACAGCGGCTGCTTCATGTCCGTTGCACCATTCAGGGCGTCCTTTAGTTGGCGCTTTCATGAGGACATGATGAGGAAGCTGGAAACTTTTGGCACATTCTCTTTAAAAGCACAGCATGTTGGCGACTGTTTAATCGATTAGACCTAAGTAGCGCTTTAGATCTCAAAGCGCTATGGTGGGTGCAGCAGTTACAACTCATGAAATATGAGGTACAACTCACAAGGAGGGGGCAGATTTGAGTACACATTGGCTGCAATCGAACTCTTAAGATGATGGGCTGTGTGTATCCATTATCAGCACTCAGTCTTCGCTAATTGATCTTGTTTGTTTTGTTGTTGTGTTAATGCTTTGCTGCACCCGTTTGACTTACAACATGCTTTCTCTTTTCACAAACTCGATGTTTGTGTTCCTTTATTTTGAAATGCTTTAAGTATTACTGTCACACACACAACCACACACCCCATCTCAACCACACAACCACACACACACACACACACACTTCCACACACAACCAAAACCACACACACAAACACAACCACACACACACACACAACCACACACATACGTACAACCACACACACACACAACCACATACCACACCCACAACCACACACACAACCACACACATGACCACACACACAACCACAACCACACACACAACCACACGTACAACCATACCCACAACCAGACAACCACACCCACAACCACACACAAACTACACACACACAACCACACACACAACCACACAAACAACCACACACACACAACCTCACCCCCACATACAACCACACACACAACCACAACACACACACACAACCACACACACAACCACAACCACACACACAACCACTCACACAACCACACAACCACACACACACACACACACACACACACACACACACAACCACACAACCACACAACCCACACACAACCACACATCCACACACACACACACCCACAACCACACCCACAACCGCACCCACAACCACACACACACACACAACCACCACACACAACCACACCAAGCATTGGCATAGCCAATAGGTCTCGCCTTTGGGACCTTATAAGTGTTTAGCCACGCAACAATTGATGTGGTTACACCAAAGATAATGTGCTGCATAACTAAATACTTAGAAGGTCCCAAAAGCGAGACCTATTGGCTATGCCAATGCTTGTTTCTTATGCTTTAAGTAAAGAAACAAGAAATGGATAGGTAGAGCTTGGATCAAAGAAGGATGCCTTCAGCATTTAGCACTATTTTAGTGCAAAATTAGTCTTTGTTGCCATTTTTGGTGCAAGGGCACATTTCGTGGTAACAAACAGTGCAAAATTGCATGTGACATGAACAGCCACACAAGATCAGTTTGTTCGAGTTCTTACAGTGGTTCCGCAAAATTATTTTTAAACATAGGATGAATAAAGGAACGGTGGAACCACTTGATAAGAGACAGAGAATGGATTCAGATGATATGAATGGTGACTCAAAAAGGACATACGTCCAACGGCTTAATTTATAGGAGGACAGAGCACAAATACAGAATGTTTTAAAGTTCCAGGGAAAAAAAATAGCAAGAATAGATTTTTTTCGCAATACACTGATCTTCAAGTAGATACCCTACTCTTTCATGATGTGGTAAAAAAAATATGGTGCTTAAAAAAAACAAAAATCTGGAAAAAGCATAATTTCAAGATTTGTCATGAAGAGATATGCTATGAAGCAGTTTGATGGGAATTTTTTCAATATCCAAAAAATGAATACTATGCTGCATATATGGCGTCAACATACTTCTTGGCATCAGAGGAATCATCTCTTTCAGGTGCCATGGATAGTAAAGTGAAGAGTGCTTCTAAAAATGGATATTCAGCAGCACATTATGCTTTGAGAGCAAACACCTATGCCACATATGTCTCTCAGGTAATATTAAAAGACTTTCAGGCATTATTTGACTGCATACAGGATGTTAAAGATCACACGGACGCTCTGGGCCAATTTCTTTCTGATAACCCTTTTGACTCTTTATGGGCTTTCCCAGCATCAACTGGGGCAAAAGTAGTGGCAGAAGGCACTTGTGGTTAAAGTTCTGGAAAGTGGATCAACAAAGCTCATTAATTCATTATTGTCCATTCATGTGTAATAAATTGTTGATACTCAGCTGGTAAAATGGAGAAGAAATTGGCTGAGGAGATTAACAAGCTTTTTCCATTGTGAGCCACTGCAGCAAAGAAATATCTATTTTTTCAAAGCAAGCATGTTGAAGCACGTCATGAAAAGAGACATCCCTTTCAAAGAATGGCCTGAGGCGGGGATGCGGCGGAGATGCAAGAAAAGGTGGAGGGACTCTTTTCCAAATCCCAACCACAGTCTGACAGTCAGAAAACAAATACATCCGAAGTATTCAGATGCATCAGTGGAAGCCTGCTTAATGAAATATCAAGCAGAATAGACACGCATCATAACAGATCAATGCATCTTGGATAATGGATATTCCATAGACTATATAGTTTGTCCTTTGCAACATCACTTTCGCCCAACTCTGATACCCAGAGACCTAACCAAAAGGCAGGCAATGGTTTTGGGCAAACAACTTCTGTTGCAGGAGGGTGCTATAGTTCCACATTGGCAGAGTGTGGAGTTTATTTAATATTATTTTGCAGACTGCAACAGCCAGTCACTGGTTGTATATCCCGGATTTAATGTTGGCAACCATATCAGTGATTCCTTGAGAGCGTCACCATAACTGATGTACATCAGCGGTAGGATAATTGGTCGCTGATACAAAAGGAATATTTGGGACTTATGCCTGTGTCAAGTGAAATGAGAACCTGACCTTAGTGGTGGTTAGTAAAAAAATAAATTAAAAAAAAGCTTTAAAGATGGATCGTATTTCCAAATCCAAAACTGTTCTTAATATCATCTGATACAAGTTCATCAGGGTTGGGAGCCACTCTCAAAGAGTTAGAAGAAAGGGGAAAATGGTCTTTAGCAGAGCTCTCCAATTCCTTAAATTGGAAGGAGTTCATGGATATGTGGTACACTCTGTAAAAGGTTTGCTCCTCACCAAGAAAAAACCTCAGAGTTAATCAGAATTAACAACCAAGTAGCAAAGTCCTTGGCTACGATTGCAACAGAGATCTTTTTGTGGACAGAAAATCATATGTGAACTCTGAAGGAAACATATATTTCTAGGAGTCAAAACATACAAATGAACAGACTAAGTCGCAATCTACCAACATAAATCTAATTTCAGACAAATTTATCCCATGGGGATAGAGTATTTGTATTTTTCCCAATACCTCTCCTTCCAAAGATCTTACGAAAGATTCAGAGAACGTGGGTGGAGATAATACTGGTTGCCCCATTTCGACACAACGGTCGTGGCTTCCACTGATCAATCAGTTGACGAGGGGACAGTGTCTTCAGATTCAGTTATAGCCATCACCCCTTCAGCTTCCAATTCTAAAACTAAGTCACGAGAACCCTTCAGCTCGAGGAAATAGAACAGCTAGCACTGGAGGAGACATGATGGACTAGGTAAGTTGCGAATGACATTCAGGTCTGTAGAAAGCCGCAAATGCTTGTGACTTATGACATTTTGAGGTGTGGAGTGAAGATAAAGGTAATGAAGCAAAGTCATTTGAGCCATTCTACATATTAGACTTTTTAAGAGATGGCTTCTAGGTTTATACACTTCTATATTATCATCCTACTGTGCGGCGAATAAAGAGAAGGAGGAGACAACAGCGACCCTGATTAGATAGGTCCAACAGCCTATCTCACAAGCATCTATCTCAGCACAGTGCATAGGCCCAGACAAATTACAAGGCCACTCTACTAGATCCGTCTAGACAGATAAGTATCTATGGGAGAAAATGTTATCTGTGTTTTGGAGGCGTTTGTATACCCTCATCATTATGACTGGAATGAGGAGCGCTGAGATAATTAACTTATTACTTATCTGTATTACTCATTATGCCCAATCTAGTCCCCCTCATCTCAGTCTGAATCTGAATCCTTACCATCCCTCCCATGTTAACTAACTTTTTACTTTTGAAAGCTGGATGTGCTAGCGAGAGGAAGGGGCATTTATTAAGATACTCGAGAGAGAAGTAGGAATAGTTATAGGTCGAAATATTATGAAAAGGAACAGTCTGTGGGCACGGCATCCTCAATTATTATGACTGGGATGAAGAGAGCTTGATTCAGAGTAATGAAGATTACCAGTAATTAATAAGTTTGTTACTGATCTCAGAAATCTGGGGCCTCTCTCAGGATAAGCCTGAGAAAGGTTTTGGGTAACTCTCAAAATATGATTTACCCCAGGTGCTACCTGCACAAATAAGGCATCCTTATTTTAGTAAACTTCCTCTCTATACATTCAGTGTAACATATGTATTAATTCCTACATGAATTTTAACAGGTGGGGATAGAAAAATTACCATGGCTGGTTAGATACAGAGTCCTCAATTGTATCTTCTCCAAATGAAACCCAGGGTGCAGACCTATTTGCATGTGCTTTTTTGGGCGACAAATGAGAGTCTTTGTTTTTTCGAATCTTGTACTTTTTCCTGGGTTAATAAGACTTTTGTTTTTGGCTATTATTTTCAATAATTGTATGCAGGTCTAGATGCCAACTAGTGTGCAGCACCATGGGTAATTCAGTTTTACATACTTCAAAATCTCCAAGAGTAAGTACAGGGGAGAAGGAGCGTGTTTAGAGAGCTAGAATATAAATATGTTGCCAAGTTTACTACGGTCTTCACTTTGGATGTATGATTACCTGCTTACCTTTGTGAATTGAGGCTCAAGTAATGTTTCTTGTTAAATAAACTAATTTTGCTATTAATTATTAAGAACTTAGTTTTGCCAGGTTGCATACACTAACAAAATAGCTCGTATCCTTCTAAGACATGTTGCTTATATTTAGATGTTTGCTATCTGACCACAATTTTCTAATATTGCCTCTGTTTTGCAGCAGAATTCACAAAGTCATGTAATACCAATAGTCAGATATTACTCCTGAATGATTAACCCGGCACTTGGAATTTTTCAAAGTAGCATTCCTCAATTCAGATTCTGGGGTTTTACCCTGCGAAAAGGATGTTTTGATCATTTAAATATTACTTTTATGCAGAAACTTATACCCCAAAGGACATCCTGCATGACAGATATTCATACAAAAATGCAATTCCAATTTATTTCTATTCAGTTATCCATCTGTTTTTAATTTCTTTATGGGAAGAGTCATTTGGGATGGTAAGAGTTACCTTTCTTTTCCAATCTCTGCATCTTCTTCGCCTATCTTCTCTACCTGGCTATTTCTAATCAATATGACCGTTCTTTATGGTAAGTCACATTTACATCTCTAAACAGCATTCACTCATGCGGCATTTGTAAAAGGAGAGTCAGTGCACACCTTAATCTATAAATGTGTGTGATTCAAATATTACAATTCTGACTAGCAGAACCGTAGATTGGTCAGTAAGATTTTGGGGTTGGCTTCAGATTTTACGACAATCACGTTGGCATATAATGTTAAAATACATTATATGATAAGCAGGGTGCATGAGAGGGACCTAAAGGACATTTAAAGGAAGAGGAATGCGGACTCGTAGAAGTACAAAGTGAAAGAAAACACAATATTTTGAAAAATAACCATCTTTTTTGAGGACTTTCAAAACAGAGAGTGAGAGAGTGTGGGTGTGTTTTCTGTCTGTGTGTGTGTGTGTGTGTAACAGTTCCTGGTGAAATCAGACAGACCCCTCACCATACCCGACTGAAGGCACATGTACCCAACTGTTTACCAGAAAATAAATGTATTGGAGGGTAGTAACACCCCAAACAACCCCACTAAAGCTACGCCCCTGCTGACTAGAAAAGAAGAGAAGATGAAATCCAAAAAACTCTCATATCACAGAATTGGCGGCTGGATTTGCTGTATATGGAGTACATCTAATGAACAAATCTTGAATATCAATATCCAACCTGCCTTTGTAAATTTAATAAACAAGACCGCACAATAAAATATTTGCCGGACTTTTCACTGAAAATAAATGTGAACTGTACAATATTTTAACTTTTACAACAGAGATTGTCACGTAATATTGTATAAGAGCAAAATACATGTATGTTCATGAAGATGAGAGGACTACATAACAGATTTCTTCTCCAAGCAGAAAGCAATTCAGAAACATCACATCATAATGGATAAAAAGTTGCCACTTACATCATTCCCCTCAAGTTCAAATACTTCAAATTGAAGCGATATTCGGTATTGTGCAGGGGCTACCACTTGCCACACACAGTTTTTGTTAGTTGGGTACTCCTTGGGCCAGCCGGGACTTGTGATTGTGCCATTAAGCTTGGTAAGAAACCCTCCACAGGCAGCTGTGAGCATAAGAAATCAAAACATTGACTGAGATACATGGAAGAATGCATTAAATATTGTACGTGCGAACAACTGAAGTTATTACTTAAAACCACAAGCAGGGTGCATTGCAATGTTTAGTGCTAGCATTACATCTGGTAGCTTAAAATTAAACAAGGCTTATACTTTAGGGAGAAGACAAGGCATATGTGATAATCCATGAGGAGACGCCAGAAGAGAATGTTTCCCCTGTTGAATCCCACATTCAATGGCCAAACCGTGTCCAGTCATGATGCTCTTTCTGCAAGGCGCAATGTAGAGCTGGAAGCAAACAATGACTAGTTTTGAAATGATGTGGAACTGTATGTAGTTCGAAGCAATTAAATAAAAAGCAACTAATGTTAAGATACATTAAAAGGTTCCAAAAGCACATATGGTTACGATGATGGTCAAACCAAATACAGATTTAAACCAGCATTAATTTTCATACAAATGGCCTTTTACAAACCATTTGCATCCAAATCATTTGATTAGAGAAACATGCGATTCAAAGTAAAAGATTCAGATTACTCAGCCAGAATAGCGACAATGTTTCACTTGTTAGCAGTGTAGCTTGTGGCATTGGTCAAAATGTTGTAGGTTCAAAGATGTTCCAACTTGGAGGGATATGGGCGTCCTTGGTGGAGTATTTTGGAAGTTCAGTCAATAGGAGGTCAGCACCTCTTGGTGATGTGCATTGTGGCTCTGGATACCGGTACTTCTTTATGCCTGTTTTTATTAACTTTTACTTTACAAATCACAATAGGAAGACATGTGCAAGTGGGTATCAGATATCTCGCCAAAAAGTACCACAATGGTGTGCACACCAGTCCTGCTCAATCAAACAGATCAACATGATTAATTCACATAACTGCATTAAAGGCAGTCCATAGGGGGCGTGGCTAATGCGCCACTCAAGATAGCCTCCTAACGGTGGAGGTCCGCTGCACCACGGATGATTCACAGCATTTTGGCACTTGACGGCGCCGTTTGAAGAGATCACATTTTTGGCACTACGGCAGGACTCCAATGTGATGAAGATGAGCCGTCTTCCTAGCTGAAGTGCGATGTGCTTCTCTTCATTCATGCAACATCGTGGTCATTTCTTCAGGAGTGGCTGCCATTTTGGATTCCTGGAACTTGTCTTCATGTACTCACACCTCACACAGGAAGGATTTTGTATACAGCAGGTCAGAATTTAAAATACGCAGAGTGAAAGTTCACCAATGACCTTATAATATGTTTTAATGAGAGAGACTCAATATCATTTTAATGCTTCATGTTTGAAGTGTTGGCTTCTCTGGAGATTTGGGGCATTTTGAAGTGGTACTACTGGAGTATTTAGTTTTACAAGCATTTTCAACGTATGGAAGCTCGCCAATACTCTTTACACTGTGATTTAATTTGAGTCATTGTCTTTATGTTGTCTTGTATGGCTTCAAGCTTGGAATTTTTATACTCCTGGAAGTGTAGGGCACTTTGAAGTGGCAATTCCTTGGTACAAGTTCAGCTGGAGGAACACCTATATCGTCATTATCCTGTCACTGGTTCACCTTCTAAGGGCAAATTAAAGAAACCACAATTTGTCTTTACACCTAAAGGTCGTCCCTTGGCTGGTTTGAATAATGACCCCACATCACTCGCGTCAACAGAAAGTCAATCTCTGACTACAGGAGAAATGGTTAACCCAGCCTCTGCTTGTTGTCCCTTGCTACACTCTATTGGCAATAAGACCTCACCACTTCACCACTGACAAATCAGGTTCCCCTATTTCCTTATAGATGTTGCTGGAGAGAATTCAGCTGTTGCACCCTTTTGTAGAAGAAACTAATTATAGAGTACAGCACCTAGAAGACAAGTGGTAGTCAATGGAAAATCGTGCATTTAGTGGTTCAGTATGAGACTCATAAAATCCACTCCTTAGAAAAAGAGGTGCACAAGCTTCAACAACATACACAGGATTTGGAAAACAGGAATAGGAGGAACAATCTACGCATTTATGGCCTGCCGGAAACCTTGGAGGAGGATGATCCTGTCTCCTTTTTTACTTCTTTTCTGCCTAAACTATTGGATATGCCTTCTTCAACCTCGCTCAATATTCAGAAAGCCCATAGACTTGGTCCTCGTCCTTCGCTTTCTACATCTCTGACCAAGCCCCGAGGAGTTATCATTCTCTTTCTCAAGTTTACTAGCTTGTTGTCGGTTCTTTCTGCAGCCAGGGTCAAACATCAAGTCTCTTGGTTAGGTCAAAGGGTGTTCCTTTATCAGGATGTTTCTAATACTACCACAACCAGAAGAAAATAATTTCTCAATCTTCGAGCACCTCTTTGCTCACTTGGGGCAAGATATGGTCTTTTTGACCCCTGCATTTTCAAAGTAACTTTCCAAAATAACACTGTGTCGTATGAAGATCCCAGCGGAACTTAAGTTTATTCAATCTCATACTTTGAGTAATATGGATATTGCTGGCCCATCTTGCGGTTGATCTTTCTGTCCATGTTTATTACTGTTCTCCCTGTTGTATTCTTCCAAGAAATTGTATTGTTTCTTTTATGACTCCTTAATATATCTCAGACTGTAATTCTTCGTATGTTTTATTGTATATGAGTGTCTTATGTTATTCTTTTGTTTTTCTTTCTCCTTGAAAATGAGTCACATGTCTTTCAGTATGTTCGGTCTGTTTTCCTAAGTGTTCTTGGTGCTAGTGGGGCTTGGCCTCCCTTACCCATGGACGTGTCATCGTCTTATGTGTCATCTCCATCCCAATTCCACTTTGTTCTTGTTTTCTTTTGCGGGTATGTTCTTTCAGTTGTCCTTTATGGATATGTACTGTCTCTTCTTTAGGCTTTTCTCTTTTCCTTGTTAGCTTTCCTTTTTCTGTTCTGTGTTTTCTTTCATCCTTTCCCTTACTCCTTTTAATCTCATCTTATCTTTGTATTGCTCTTTCTATCCCCTGTGTTATTTGATGGAATTTTCATATATGCCTCATTGTTTTCCAATACAATTTTTTCTTGTTATATATAATTCAGGGTAATCTCATGGAATATTAAAGGATCAATCAATCCAATTAAACGACAGAGTGTTATCCCATCGAGGCAAATCTAATCCTGATTTGGATCTTCTCCAGGAAACTCACCTTACACAATCCGAAGCTCTTAAATTTATTCGAGCCTGGGTTGGTTATGTGTTTCTTTCCACAGCGGTGAATAAAAAGAATGGAGTGGTGATATTGGGTAGAAAAATCCCTTAATGTTAATTTGGTTTCTCAACAAATAGAGGATATAGGTAGATGGATTATAATACGTCTTATTATAGACAAAATCCCCCTTCCTATTATGAATGTTTATGCCCCAACACAACCTGATACAGCTTTTTGGCCCTCCATTGCACAAAATTGTTCACAATTTCATGACTCTTAGTTTATTCTTGCAGGAGCCTATAATCAAATAATGGACCCATTTTTAGATAGACAATCCCCAGTTCATTTTTCGTCCCATAAAATGCAAAAGCAATTTCACTCAGTTATTCACAAAGGAGCCTTGGTGGACTCTTGGAGACTGTCTAATCCAACTGCCCGTGAGTTTACTTTTTACTCTGCGTCTCAGGGTTCCTTTGAACGATTGGATCATATATTCCTCTCAAAATCTATGGAACAGTTTATTATATAGTCACATATTTCTCCAATTGTGCTTTCCGACCATGCTATGGTTATTACAGACTTGGATTTGTTCCTCCCCCATCCCCCTTTGCATCGATGGAAATGTAACAATTATTTATTACAAGATACTCAATTCTCTAGCTCATTTATCGCTTTTACTTCAGATTTTTTTTCCTTCAATGACAATGCAGAAATTTCCCTTTCCTTGCTCTGTGATACATTTAAGGTATCGGCAAGGGATTTTATTCTAAACGATGTCTCCAGGAAAAAGAAGGCGTGGCTAAAAGAACATACTAATCTTCTATCAAAGATTAAATCCTTAGAAAGGAAGTTCTTCTCCTCTAAACTACCCTTGGACCTTAATGATTTGCTTAAAACCAAAATGCAATTTAACTCTATTTCTACGGAAGAAGCCTCTTCTGTGCTTCTTTGTAAAAGTGCACGTTATTATGGGGGGAAAATAAAGCTGGCAGGTTTTTAGCAAACTATATCAAGGGAAGAAAAGAGCGGCATATTATTGATTCAATTTCTACTTCAACTGGTAAATCTACTACTAGTCATCAAGATATTTTAGAAGAATTTGTTAGGTTTTATAAATCCCTTTATACACCTAATTCAATCTCTCCTTCCTCCGCAATTGTGGATTATTCACATCATACTCCTCACTCTGCTGTTCCTGATTTGGACTTTGACTCTTTAGAGGCTGACCCCTCTATTGAAGAAATTGCTGCATCCTTACAAGCACTTAACTTCTGGAAAAAGCCTGGTCCAGACAGTTTCACAATAGAATTCTATCTTCACTTCTCCAACATCTTTCTTCCTTATCTGTATCGCTTATTTAATCACTTCATTACATCTCGTACTACTTTTGGCACTTTCCAAGAAGCTATAGGTCTTATCCATAAGGATGGTAAAGACCCTCAGGAATGTACAAACTGTAGGTCTATCTCTTTACTGCCCCACCTTATAGGTAAGGAACAATCAGAGTTTATTAAGGGAAGGCTTATATCGGATTATGCAAGATTACTTCTGAATGTTCTTAGTAAAGCTCCTTCTTTTAAATCTTCTCTGGCAGCCATATCAATGAATGCTGAGAAGGCATTTGTTAGAGTAAATTGGGACTTATTATTTCACTCATTGAAATTGCATGGGTTTGGACCTAACATTATAGCTCTTATCTTATATCATGCACCCTGGGCATCAGCAAAGGCTAATGGCATGATTTCCTCATACTTTCCTCTCAATACAGGGGTTAGACAAGGTTGCCTACTTTCTATTTTATTATTTGTTTTAGCTCTAGAACAGTTTCCTTCTCGGATTCGTCTTAGTCCTTCTATCTTTGGTTTTCCTTATGGAGACCGACATTTAACATTTTCTGCTTATGCAGACGATATTCTCTTATTTCTTCTCCTGAAGATTCGCTACCTTCTCTGGTGCAAGAAATTTCTCTAGTTTCTACTGTCTCTGGATATAAAATGAATAAGGATAAAACAGAAATTCTTCTGCTTAATAAATATACATTCAGGTAATTCGAATTATCTTACTGGCTATCAGTGGTCCACTTCTGCAAAAAATAAATATTGGGGGTATGGTTTACTAACTCCATTCTTGATACAGTTAGAATTAATTTTACGAAACTTAGCACCAAAACAGATAAGATCCTCTCCTCTTGGAATCCTCTACTTTCTCATGGTGAGGCCGTTTAGACTCTATTAAAATGATGATTTTTCCCTTATTGTTATATCTCCTTTGCCAGTTCACATTCCCAAGCAGTTTTTTTTTTTTAAAATCAACACGTTACTACTCAAATTTCTTTGGAAACATAAAAAGTCAAGACTAGCATTAGCCACTCTACAAAATCGAAATTAACGGGAGGGGTTATTTTTCCTCACTGTTATGGTTATCATAGAGCTTTTGCTTTGCGCCAAGCAGCTCTTTGGACTCAGGATTTATCCTCATCCTTCTCTCCTCTATGGCTAGATATTGAATGTATTTCTCTTCTTCCCTTTAACTTTTAAGAGGTCCGATCTTTCACTACTAAGGTATCGCTTCTTCATTTCCCTATTTTGCGCAGTACGGTATCACTGCTCAAATCCACTTTTCTTCCACTTGCTCTATATACAGCCCTGTTTTTAAAAATGCTGATATGGTACAACTCCTTACTCAAGATAAATAATAGACCCTTTTTTGGGCGTACCAGGAAGGATAAAGGTTTAATGTGGGTATCTCAACTTTTTATAACAATTCCCCGATCTCTTTTCCTCAATTTTGTCTTACTTATCATTGCCCTAAGTCCTTTTATACTCACTTTTTATCATTAATGAACGTGTTTCTTGATGTTTATTTCTCCTTACAGAACTCAACGAAGACGGTTCCCCTCTCTTCCGGTATTACTGAGTTTCTGAAAACAGGCCTAGGGCTTTGGCTAGTTTGAATATTTCTCCCTTCTGGACCCCTCCAGAACCAAATCCAAATCTGAGCTTATATGGGAAAGAGATCTGTGAGTTTCTTGGACTATCACTTTTTGGAATACGCAATGGGCACGCATATATAAAATATCGCGGTCTGTTGCTATTACACAATCTCTATTTTTTGTCTATCATCGCTTATATTTTACTCCCTTACAATGCTCCAAATTCTCCTCTGATACCCCTGCTAAATGTTGGCCTTGTGACTTTCCCGAGGCAGATTTAATGCATATCTTATTTAATTGCCCTAATACCCGTAATTTCTGGTACAAAATTTGGGCCAGATTAAGAGGATTTTGATAGCCCTTTCAATATTGTTTATCTTTTTTTGGGTACACAGTCCAATTCGTTCCCTCCATATTTCCCTAACATTCAACTATTAGATATATTGTTAGCAATAGCTTTTCACCAGATTACTTTAAATTGGAAATCATCAGATAAGTTATCCTATAAAGTATGGTGGGATTCGGTGAGTTCTCATCATAAGTTGGATACTATGTTCTGTTTGCTATACAATGTACAGCTTCTCATAATGCGGTTACCTCTTAACTCATATCTCAACCAAGTTGATAGTGATGTATCAAATACTGTTTCTGTATCTTCTGAAAATCTCCGCCCTCCGTGAATTCTCTCTCTGTCCTCCTTTTAAATTAGAGTTAATTTTATGATATGTTTATAAATATTATGTTTCTCTTACTCTTATTGTATTGTTGTTATATAGTATATACTGTATTTAATAAAGTCTTTTAAACACAAAATAAGACAGTCAGTAGAGCCCAAATGTTGATACTGGGCTATAAAGAACAAAAGCAATTTTTTTTCCAGAAAAGCTATGAGATGGTTTAGATGAACAAGTTACTTACCTTCGGTAACAATGTATCTGTAAGAAACATTAGTTAGTTAGATTCCTCACCTTAGAATATCTCCAGGCGTCAGACTGGATCCGGAAGATTTTTCATCAGCAATAACCCTTGCGCGTCGCTAGGCGTCGTCTGCGGCTCCGCGTCCGTCGTCGGCGTCGTGCGCCGGAATGACATCGTCGGAGTACTTAGACGCCGCCCTCGCGCGCTGACGTCAGTTCTTGTACATAGCTTTCCGCGCCAGGAACGCAGAGCCATGCAAAGACCGACACTGGTGCCAAAAATAAAATCTAGGGGCATGAAAAGGATAACCTTAACCCTAGATGTCAGTTCGCAGAACGGGGAGGATGGGTGGGTCGGTGAGGAATCTAACTAACTAATGTTTCTTACAGATACATCGTTACCGAAGGTAAGTAACTTGTTCATCTGAAAGAAACACGTTAGTTAGATTCCTCACCTTAGAATAGATACCCAAGCAATACCATCCCCGGTGGTGGGTCTGCGAACCAAGATCACACCAGAAAGTCCTGGAGGACAGAACGGCCAAAGAAGCCATCCCTCCGGACTTGGCTGTCAAGGCAATAATGCCTGGCAAACGTGTGTAGCGAAGCCCACGTCGCCGCCTGACAGATGTCCTGCAAAGGGACACCCTGTCCCAAAGCAGTAGTAGCCGCTGTGGCCCGAGTAGAATGGGCGCGCAGCCCAACAGGAGGGTCCTTTTTTGCCAAGGAACAACAAATTTTGATGCACAAAACGACCCACCGAGAGATGGTCCGTTTGTGCACAGCTTTCCCCTTCTTAGCACCCACATATCCAACGAAAAGTTGGTCGTCCACCCGGAACTGCTTTGTGCGGTCCAGATAAAAGGAGAGCGCACGTTTTGGGTCCAGACGGTGGAGTCTCTCTACCTCTTTGGAAGGATGCGGAGGCGGAAAGAAGGTGGGCAAGGTGACAGACTGCCCAAGATGAAAGGGGGTCATCACTTTCGGAAGAAAGGAGGGACGAGGCCGAAGGACAACCTTGTCCGGATGAACAGAGAGAAAAGGAGGCTTTGAAGATAAAGCCTGGAGCTCACTCACCCGTCTAGCCAAGGTGATGGCTACCAGAAAAGCAGTCTTAAGCGTCAGCAGACGAAGAGGACAATTATGAAGAGGCTCAAAGGGAGCGCACATTAGAAATGTGAGAACAAGATTCAAGTCCCACTGAGGCATTACAAAAGGGACAGGAGGGAACGTGTGAGTAATGCCTTTTAGAAAGCGTGTAACTACAGGGGACTTGAAAAGAGAAGGCTGATCAGGAAGCCGCAAGAAGGCAGAGATGGCAGCAAGATAACCTTTCAAGGTGCCCAGGGCAGAGCCCTGCCGGGCCAAAGAAAGAAGAAAGAGGAGAACCTCAGAAAGAGGGGCGGAAAGGGGATCCACAGCCTTTGCTGTGCACCATGCCACAAATTTGTTCCACCGGCAGGCGTATACCGTCTTTGTGGAGGGACGCCTGGCTGCCAGAATGATATCACAGACTTCAGGAGGCAAGTCAAATGGCATCAACTGCCGCCGCTCAATCTCCACGCATGGAGGTGGAGGCTGGACAGGTTCGGGTGGAGGACCGTCCCCTGCTGCTGCGACAGAAGATCCTCCCGAAGGGGCAGACGTATCGGAGGATCGGTCAACATACTGAGTAGCTCGGGATACCAGTACCTTCGTGCCCAATCTGGAGCCACCAAGATGACTTGGGCCCGGTCGTGCCTGATCTTCTTCAGCACTCTGGGCAGAAGTGGTATAGGCGGAAAGGCGTACAACAGACCGCAACTCCACTCGTGACGAAAAGCGTCGCCGAGCGAGTGCCGCCTTGGAAATTCCAACGCGCAGAACTGCTGACATTCCGCGTTCTCTTCGGTGGCGAATAGATCTAACCAAGGCTCTCCCCACTGCTGAAAGAGACCTTGCGCCACCTCGGAGTTCAGACGCCATTCGTGATCCATCATGCACTGGCGGCTGAGTTCGTCTGCTCTGGCGTTCAGAGAGCCCGCCAGATGTTGAACCACTAGGGTGACACCCTGGTGTTCCAGCCATGTCCAGAGGCGCAGAGCCTCCTGACAAAGGGTCCATGACCCCACCCCGCCTTGTTTGTTGCAATACCACATGGCGGTGGTGTTGTCCATGAACACCTGCACGACACTTCCCCTGACAGAGGGAAGGAAGGCTTTCAGTGCAAGTCGGATCGCTCTCAACTCCAAAAGGTTGATGTGGAGACGAGACTCCGCCGGAGACCAGAGGCCTCTGATCTCCGCCTCTCCCATATGGCCACCCCAACCCAGGAGGGACGCATCCATCACTACGACATGCTCCGGTTGGGGAAGGGAGAGGCTCTTGCCCGTGACCCAATCGCGGTCCGTGAGCCACCACTGCAACTGCTGTGCAGTGACCTCCGAGATCAAGACATGGTCGGACAGGTTGCCGTGATGCTGGGCCCACTGAAACTTCAGGTCCCACTGCAGAGCCCGCACTAGTAGGATGCAGGACGCCATCAGCCCCAGAAGCCGCAACACTAGCCTGACCGAAACCCAGGATAGAGGCCGAAAGATGGGAATCAGGGC
The DNA here is from genome assembly GCF_964204655.1 of Triturus cristatus. NCBI lineage: Eukaryota > Metazoa > Chordata > Amphibia > Caudata > Salamandridae > Triturus > Triturus cristatus. The sequence continues at coordinate 275,950,699 of NC_140580.1, read as the reverse complement.
CTGAATATCCCGGACCCGCTGTTCCGGTGGATGGACCCGGAACTGCGCCGAATCGAGAACCGCTCCGATGAAGAGGAGCTTCTGAGAGGGACTCAGGTGTGACTTCGGCACGTTGATGGAAAACCCCAGCAAATGCAGGAGATCCGCCGTAGTCTGGAGGTGGGAGACGACTGCCTGGGGCGAGCCCGCCTTCAACAACCAGTCGTCGAGATAGGGGAAGACTGGAACCCCTGATCTGCGCAGATGAGCTGCGACCACCGCCATCACTTTCGTGAACACCCGAGGGGCACTGGTGAGGCCGAAGGGGAGCACGGTAAACTGAAAGTGCTCTTGGCCCACCGTGAACCGCAGGTAACGCCGGTGGGCCGGCAGGACGGGAATGTGGAAATATGCGTCCTGCAAGTCCAACGCTACCATCCAGTCTCCAGGGTCTAGGGCAGCTAGAACCTGAGCCAAAGTTAACATCTTGAACCTTTCCTTCCGGAGGAAGGCATTGATGTTCCGGAGGTCCAAGATAGGGCGTAGGCCCCCTTTGCCCTTCTTGGGAACCAGAAAGTAGTGGGAATAACAACCATGACCTACTTCTGGGCTCGGAACGCGCTCGACGGCCCCCTTGGCCAAGAGGGCCGAAACCTCCTCGTGGAGAAGATGCAAATGATCCCCCGAGATACGGTGGTGCTGCGGTGGCATGGCTGGAGGGGTCGTCTCGAAGGGGAGGGAGTAGCCCCTTCGGACGATTTGCAGCACCCACCTGTCCGATGTGATGGACAGCCAGTGGAGCAGGTGATGGCGAACTCTGCTGCCCACTGGCGTGGAATGGGCCTGAAAGCTCGGACTAGGAAGGCTTTGAGACGGATGCTGCCGGGGTGGATGTGGGCTGACCGCGTCGTCCTCCAGAACCGCCTCGGCGGAAACCACGTCCGCGACCGCGCGCAGGTTGGTTCTGCGGCTGGTGGCTAGGCGTACATGAGGAGGCCCCCTTCCTTGGCCACGAAAGGGGCGAAAGGTGGAAGTTTGCGTCCGCGGGGCCGAGAGGCCCAAGGACTTGACCGTAGCCCGGGAGTCCTTAAAGCGATTCAGCGCACTGTCCGCTTTCTCGCCGAATAGGCGAGTGCCATCAAAGGGCATGTCCATGAGGGTGCTCTGGACATCGCCCGAAAAGGACGTGGACCGCAGCCAAGCGTGACGTCTAAGCGCCACCGAGGTAGAAATCGCCCTACCCAGCGAGTCCGTAGTGTCAAGCCCACATCTGATAGCATGTCGTGCTGCATCCCTCCCATCGGCCAGAGCCTGGGTAAGTCGTGTCTGGACCTCCTCCGGACACAGGGGCAGCACGTCCTCCACCGTATCCCACAGAGAGTGGGAATAACGGTCCAAGAGACAGGCGGTGTTCAAAGACTGCAGGCCCAAACTAAGGGAGGAGAACAGCTTTTTGCCGAACTGTTCCAGTCTCTTGGAATCCCGGTCCGGCGGAGCGGTCGGGAAGGAGGATTGGGAGGTAGAGGCCTGGATAACCAGGCTCTCGGGGGTAGGGTGTTGGGACAGAAAACTGGGGTCGCCCGGAGCAGGACGGTGGCGCCTGGCGACGTTCCTGTCCACAGGAGGGACTATGGAGGGCTTGGACCAGGTGCCCTGCAGAACGTCAGTGAGGGCCTCATTGAATGGCAGCAGAGGCTCAGTGGAGCTTGCTGCAGACTGAAGCACCTCAGTGAGGACGTTAGTCCTCACAGCCACGGCAGGTAGCTCGAGCCCAAGGGCTGCGGCCGCCTTGCGCAGCACCACAGAGAAAGCAGCACCCTCCTCCGAAGCCACAGTCGGAGGAGAGATGAATCCAGTGTCTGGAGAGGTATCCAGACCACTGGCCTCCCCCAGTTCATCTGCCCAGTCCTGTGACAGTTGAGCCTGAACGGCCATAGGATCCTCGGATCTCTCCCATTCGCCCCCATCATCCGATTCCTGGTATGCAGGAGGAAGGATCGGAGCCGGGCAATAGACAAAATGTGTCTCCAGTGGCGCCGAACGCGGCGTCCATCGACGCCGTAATGGAGCCGGGCCCGGACCGGGGCTGAAACGGGGCTCGACGCCGAGCGGAGCCGGCGTCGGGGGTGGAACCGGTGTCGACGCCGGTGGAGGAGGCGTGACGAGGTCGACCGGCGTCGGCGGGGACTCGGGAACGGGTCCCTCGGGCGCTTGCGGCGTCGAGGCCGGAGCCGTCGACGGCACCGGGGCCGGAGCCGCCGGCAGGCAAGGTTGCCCAGTCGGGTCCGCGGGGCCCGAAGGCGCGCCAGCGGGCGTCGACGGCGGAGCCAGGTTCCTCATGGCCGAGAGGAAGGCACTGACTTCCGCCGGCGTCGCGTCAGTCCCAGGGACCGGCGGGTATGGGGACTTGCGCGGCGCCTGCGGCTCCGCAGGAGCCGCGGGGGTGGAACCACCCTGACCCTCGGCCGAGTCGCGCGACCGGCGTGGGGAGTCTGAAAGAGCGGTGTCGCCTCTTGGACTTCTTGGAGTGCTTCGACTTACCAGAAGACTTGGAGCCAGACGATCGATGATGACGTCGGCTGCGGCTCCGCGACCGATCCTTGGACCTCCTCCTGGACCGGGATCGAGAGGGGCGCGGAGCCGAGTGGCGAAGCTCGAGAAGCTTACGGGACCGCTCCCATCTAGCCTTCGAGGTCAGGGCCTTGCAGTCCGAACACGACGCCGCGCCGTGGTCGAGGCCCAAGCAGTAAAGGCACCGGCGGTGATGGTCCGTAACCGACATCAAGCGGTTGCAGTCAGCACAGGCTTTAAAACCAGGCATCCTACCGGCACCGGAGTCGAGACAAGATCAAAAAGGATCGAAAAAAGTTAGTCAAAAAGTGACTAAAGGGGTAGCTCTCCCGGATCTGCGCTTACTGGCGCGGAAAAAAGAAGAACTGACGTCAGCGCGCGAGGGCGGCGTCTAAGTACTCCGACGACGTCATTCCGGCGCACGACGCCGACGACGGACGCGGAGCCGCAGACGACGCCTAGCAACGCGCAAGGGGTATTGCTGACGAAAAATCTTCCGGATCCAGTCTGACGCCTGGGGATATTCTAAGGTGAGGAATCTAACTAACGTGTTTCTTTCAGATGTCAAAATTTTGGCAAGTCACTACATAAGACTGGCCCACACATGAATTAATCTTCGCCCACTACTTATAATGTTATAGGCCTGTACGCAAGGCAGTCCCAGGTAGAAAAGAGTAGAGGCAAAATGGAACAAAAGACTTAACTCTTGTGTCTAAATAAAGGGGAGGAAAAACAGTAAAGAAGAAAACAGAAGGATTTGCAAGTAATTGTGGCAGCTAGAGCTAGCCAATTCCGTGACCTCCAAGTTTGTACTTGATCTTCAGAACTCAACTGAAAGGATTTCAACAGTTAGAGTTGAAGTAATAGAAGGTGAGGATGGACTCTGGGAGACCAGGTTAGAGGGAATCAGCATTTTATAGTTTGGGGTTTATCAGTGCTCGTAGTATTAGTAGCGTAAACAAACAACACAACAACCGAATTCTGAGTGGACCCTTAGTAATCAGGTAGATTTTTACGACATTGGTTCCATTAACTTACTCACATAGAAACCTTGAAATAACAAATCACTCCTTAAGAAGCAAAAGAACATTTAAATGAAAGTACCTAAGTATATTTATAATTACAGCAAATTAATAACAGTGTCTTTTTCCATGATGGCCTTGGGAAAAGCTTGTTAACATCCAGTGTTTGATGCAGTTGAAGCATTGTTTAATTCATTATACACAATAGAAGTATACCCTGAAGAAAGAGAAAATCAATGAGATACGACAAGGGTGAAAAAAGGAAAAAGTGTTTTTAAAAAGACCCCTCACTCACCAACCTAGTTGGTGACATGCTTCATCATAGGGGTCCCACCCGAGTAGCCGAATGCTACCCGGCTGTGCTACAACACCTGATTACAGTGGGGCAGGTTATTCGCAACGATGATGCAGGTGGGTGAAAAAGTGAGTTTAAAATTGTCTTTATTGTACTCACTAAATCTTTAATATGGAGCAATAAGACAAGATTAAAACCAAGGTGTGATGCAAAGAGTAGGCTAAATTGACCTACGGTATCTATATAAAATGGTGATCGTGGTGGTCTACATGTTTCAACCTGTTAGTGATATTACTAGGTTTTCTTCAGGACCTATACAAAGACCCGAGCGGTATGCACACGCTAAGGTGCACCACGTCTCTGGGTCACTCGTGAACTATGCCGTGTACTTAGGGTATGGTAACCTCTCAGTCTTCTGTGAAAGGAAAACAATCTGGAAAATAAATAAACAGTCACACATAGTTCAAGTTATTATCGTGTGCTGATCATTACATTCCTCTCATTCGTGGCTTCATTGTGAGCTTTTTTTACATGGCACGTGCAGATTTGCACACACACCATGCACAACATACAGTTAGTGCGTTGTGAATACATATAATACTGGTGATGATATACCATTCTCGAACAGGAGAGTAAACCCACCCCTATTCGTGTGAACATACCCACATTAAACATTTTTCAAGTGGGTGTCTCAATGCTCAACACAAAGGGAGTGTGCTTTTTTGTCGGAGCTATTCAAATATACGTGTGCACATCTAGTGCCAATGCGAACAGACTGTGCAAACACGTGGGGAAAGGGGATGCAAGACTAAGGCTTACTAGAGACTAGCTCCTGTCTCGCCTCATGGAGACTGGGGGGGGTGGGGGCGCTGGCTCTAGTCACACTCTGTGAATGTAAAATTTAAAGCAGTATTGCGGTTTTGTTGACACATACCTTAAAAAAGTGAGATCAGGGTCAAGAGGAGCCCACCTGTGTTAGAGATCCATTTACTTCGTCAAACCATGCCGCCCGTTCTCAACCTAGGTAGACGCCCTGCGCGGAGTCCCGAGGATCCCTCGGTGAGCGTCCCCATTGTTTTTAACCCGGAAAGGTGGCGGTGTATTTCCTGACACGTGACGCGTTAGGTCGTCGCGTGATCACGTGATGATATAAAAGGGGCGTGGTTGAGGGAGGGTCAACTTCATTACACTGTGCAATGGAAAACAGCCTCAATGCTGATTTGTAAATATTACCTGAGCTGTATATTCAAGGAGAATGTAAAAATGTCCCAATACCTTTTAGAACAAGCAGTCAGAAATTTAACAGCTTGTTAACGAATAGGTGTGTCGTTGTGTTAAAGATAAGTTGATCTCATTCCTTACAACTGATTGTATGGTGCTCACGATATGTATCCCTCTATATAAGTGGCATAACCTAGTTCTTGGGGACACAGTCTGCAAAAATAACAGTGGTGGAAGGCAGGGCAAAAAACGTTCTGTCTCACGTAGAAGAAGGGGCCAATGGGAATGTTATCTCTGTTTCACAGAATTCCACAGGATATTATCATTTAACCCATTCTTGTGTGAAGACAATCTATATACCCAATGTTGATCTTTTTCAAAAAAGCATTGTTGAGTCTGTTCGCTGGTTCTGATTTGTTCTATAACTGTCCATTTCATGTCATTTGTAGTGTGGTTGGCCTGGAGGAAGTACTCAGTCAGTTTAGTTGTCACTTTCTTGCACCTGACAGTGCTACGATGTTCACATATCCTTTGTTTGATTTTTCTTCCAGTCATACCAACGTAATGTAGGCTGTATGGGCATGTTATGAGGTATTCAACGTTCATAGATCTTTCCTTGAACCCCTATCACGCTTTTGTGATTATTTTCTGAAAACCCTGGTACAAAACACAGAAACCTATTTACAGGACACTAAGGGCCAGATGTAGGTGGCCAAATAGCGATCGTTAACGCTGAAATTAGCAGAATTCCAGTGTTTGGCTGCGAGCAATGTAGGTGAGTTTAAACCTACTAGCAAAATAAGGAATCGCAAAATTGCGATTCCTTATTTTGCTCTTGCAATTAAGGAATCGGAAATTGCGATTCCTTAAATGCAATGTAAGTAGCACAAAGTAAGTGCACTTTAGCCTTAAGGAATTGCTAATTACCACCAACTTCAAGTTGGTGGTAATTAGCGATTTCCTTTTAAAAAACATTTTTTTGCATTTTTTAAAGTGCCATGTGGCACACATTCATGCCCTTAGGGCATGTATGTGCGCCAAATATGCACACATGCATATTTCAGAAGTGCAACAGGGTGTCCTTTTGACACCCTGGCACCCTTGTAATAGCGCCCGCTATTTGCCATTTGTTAATAGCGAATTGCTAATAATGCATATCTTCCCATTCATTCCAATGGGCCTCCTAGCCTATAGAAATGAATGGGTAGGTATTCCTTATTAGCTAATCTCAATTTGCGATTCGTTATTGAGGAATGTTAAGGAATCGCTAATATTTCAGCGATTCCTACCTACATTCATTTTTGCGAGTCCTTAATAGCGAATCGGTAAAATTCGCTATTAAGGATTCGCAAATTTGATTTTACCTACATCTGGCCCTAAGAGTTTACTCAACCTCCTACAGGATATTACTGTGGGTGAGACAATGATCCTGGTGAGCTTCGACATCGAAAGCCTTTATACCAGTATCCCTCAGGATGACACCCTGGAAGTGCTCAGAAAGGCTCTGAACGATACAGAATGGACGTACACAACACGGAAACATTTCATCCTCGAGTGCGCCACGTTAGCCCTTAAAAGAAACTACTTTGAATTTGAGGGGGATCTGTACCTCCAAACCGGTGGGACTTTAATGGGAAGCACCTTCACCCAGAGTGTGGCAGGGCTTTACGTCTTTGATTTTGATAAGAAATATATATATTAGTTGATGCCAACCCTTTCTCCTCACACATTGTGTTTTCGAAGAGATACATTGATGATGTCCTTGCCATTTGGCAAAGACTGAGTAACATCCTAATGGATTTCATCCCATATATCAACACTTGTGACAGAAACTTGAGGTTCACCCACTCGATGGACCACAACATGATGGTGTTCCTTGACATCGTTATCACTAAGGAAAACGGGAAACACGGACATACCACAAACCAACTGCGAAAAACAACTTGCTTAGGTTCGAGAGCTTTCATCCCAGGGCACGGAGGGAAAATTTGCCCTATGGACAATACCTCAGATTAAGGCGCAATTGTAGCAAAGTCTCCGACTACTGAACCCAAGCAGCCGACCTCTCCAAAAAACTCGGAGAGAGGATACCCTGATAAAATACTGAACACTTGCTAGAAATGTGCACAGAACCAACATCAGGATACCCTCCTAGAAGAAAAAAGAACCACAGTGAAAGACATACCATTGACATGCGGTACGACATGTAGCACGGTCTCCAACCAGGTGACACGTTCTATCAGCAAGCACTGGGGGATTCTCCAGACAGGAACCCTACACTGGAAAAAACCCTTATTTTCCTTCAGGGAGGCAAGGAGTCTTAAAGACAGACTGGTAACCACCTGTCCTTGAACGCATGGGGCCTACCTAACATTATGGGCCACTTCCCCTGCGACAATTCAATTGCAGTGTGTGACATCTAACTACTGCAACAAAAACTCTGAACCTTTAACTTGGGAAGATTTGGACACAATGGGCACACACTAACTGCAACAGCATGAACATTGTCTACTTCATAACATGCCCATGCGGCCTACGTTATGTTGGTATGACTGGAAGAAAAATCAAACAAAGGATACGTGAACATCGTAGCACAGTCAGGTTCAAGAAAGTGCCAACTAAACTGACTGAGCACTTCCTCCAGGCCAACCAGACTGCTTGTTCTAAAAAGTTTTGGGACATTTTTACATTCTCCTTGAATGTTTTTAACAGCTCAGGCAATATTTACAAATCGGCTTTTACCCGTTAACCGCGGCGTAAATTCCACCACGATGCGGGTGATTTATGGCGCGGACGGGGCCGCGTCGGCCAACGGACGTGCGCAGCACTACCGAGGTAGTGCTCGCAACGACCGTTGGCCGACGCACGCACGCGAGGGGTTAAGGCTGTTTTCCATTGCACATTGAAATGAAGTTGACCCGCCCTCAACCACGGCCCTTTTACGTCACCACTCGATTGCGCGTCACGTGTCAGGAAATACACCGCCACTTCTCCGGGTTAAAAACCATGGGGACGCTCACCAAGGGATCCTCGGGACTCTGTGTAGGGCGTCTAGCTAGGTTGAGAAACGGGAAGCATGGTTTGACGAAATGGGTATATCTCTAACTCGGGTGGACTCCACTTGACCATGATCTCACTTTTTTAAGGCATGGGTCAGCAAAACCGCAATACTTCTTTAAATTTTACATTCACAGAGTGAGACTAGAGCCAGCGCCCCCCACCGCCTCCATGAGGCGAGACAGGATCTAGTCTCTAGTAAGCCTTAGTCTTGATTCCCGTTTCTCCCCGTGCTTGCACAGTCTGTTCGCATTGGCACTAGATGTGCACAAGTATATTTGAATAGCTCCGACAAAAAAGCATGCTCACTTTGTGTTGAGCATTGAGACACCCACTTGAAATTTTTTTAATGTGGGTATGTTCATACGAATAGGGGTGGGTTTACACTCCTGTTCAAGAATGGTATATCATCACCAGTATTATGTGAATTCACAATGCCCTAACTGTATGTCGTGCATGGTGTGTGTGTAACACTGCGCGTACCACGTAAAAAAAGCTCACACAATGAAGACATGAATGAGAGGATGTAATGACACGGTAATAAATTGAACTTTGTGCGACTGTCCATTCATTTTCCAGATTGTTTTCCTTTCACAGAAGGCTGAGAGGTTACCATACCGTAAGTACAAGGCATGGTTCACGAGTGACCCATAGACGTGGTGCACCTTAGTGTGTGCATACCTCTCGGGTCTTTGTATAGGTCCTGAAGAAAACCTAGTAATATCACTAATAGGTTGAAACATGTAGACCACCACGATCACCATTTTATGTAGATACATCAGGTCAATTTAGCCTACTCTGGTATCACACCTTGGTTTTAATCTTGTCTTATTGCTCCATATTAAAAATTTAGGGAGTACAATAAAGACAATTTTAAACTCACTTTTTCACCCACCTGCACCATCTTTGCGAATAACCTGCTCCACTTTAATCAGGTGTTGAAGCACACCCGGGTAGCATTCTGCTACTTGGGTGGGACCCCTATGATGAAGCATGTCACCAACTAGGTTGGTGAGTGAGGGGTCTTTTTAAAAAAGGAATACATTTTCCGTTTTTTCACCCTCGTCGTATATCATTGATTTCCTCTTTCTTCATGGTATATTCCTTCTATTGTTTATAGTTTATATCATCAGGGGACTGGGAGTATCACTTTTGTTGAAACCCTTTCTCTCTAATTGTTTAGCATTGTTTAATTCTCCAGTTAGATTAATGTATAATTAGAGGTCACCATTGTAAAATTGACAAGGATGAACAGGCCAACAACATTATGAAAGATAGTCCTCTGATCTGTATACATAACATCAGACCATGACACATCAACGAGGTGTCTGTAATGCACAATGGGGCCAGATCTACAAATTCATTTCATGGTAACAATCCCTGCAATTTGCCTCATGGAAATGTGTTTTTTTAATGTAATGAATCCATTTAGCGATTCAGTGATATATTATATAATGGCTAAATGTGTTATGGAAACCATTTGCAACATTAGCAATCACTATTCTGAAGGGACATATCAGTACTGAGGTCGGTTTGCAGAAAAACACAGAATTAGCAAAACATTGGTGTGCTAATCATGACCACTCTTTGTGAATCCTATCTTTATAAATCTTGCCTTATGTTTCTTATGGCACGTTCTGATGGGTTTTCCAGCACCGTCAAATCCCGTCACCCACATGTCTCTCATTTAATATGTGATTTGAGTTATTTTTTTGTGGAAGGCTAGTATAACCTGAAATGATCTAGTGCAATGTTTGTCTTTTTTTGTGCTGAAACTTGTGCAAAATGATTCGGTTGAATGCAGGAATGCACTCTCAATACAGTCCCTTATGTTTAGGGCATACTTCCTCCAGACTCTGTCTAAAAATGTAGGGCGCAATTATGATGTTGGACGGACCACTGACAGGCCGTTGGTGGCGGTCCACCTGACATCGAGGGCTGCAGTACAACCGGCGGATTATGATACCAGTGGTCAGAGCACTGTAGTCGGGGGAAGGGGGGAAGACCGCCGCCTCCGACAGGATTGGAGATTCCATCGGGGCTGCGGTCGGATTAGTAATCTCTGAATGGTGGTGGTACCTGCGCAGGAACTGCCGGCAGGTTTTTGATGTCCCTTTCCGACAGCCTTTGCGTGGCGGTCCGATAGCCATAGAAAGGCTGTCATAAAGGGACTTTTGGGGCTCCTAGCAGGGCCCATATCACCCCTGGGCCTCTGCTATGAGCCAAACATCCATGCTCCGTGTGGCAGGCACAGTGCGATGTCTGGCACATGGTGCAGGGAAGTTTGTAAATATGCCTTTTGCAATTTGGGGCTTGTGTTGCGGCCCTTTACTGGGTCGCAGCACCAGCCTCAATGCCAAAGGGCATGTTTTCGGCCACCTACACGGTGGTCTTATAATAATTTGGCAGGCAGGACTGCAGACTACCCATTGGCTGGTCCCGATCCCGCTATGATGTCAGTCAGACACTCGTCTGACCAGCATTATAATTTAGGTCTTAGTGAGGATAGGCCATGCCTTTTCTACTGATAAAGGCAATGTCCGTTCTGCTTATTGAAGAACGTTTACAGATCAGTTTGTATTTTTTTTGTATTAAACTAACTTCAAACATTTAATCAGGGTGAATGCTCTTGATCAAATCATCATATTAGTTTCTTTTTATTTGTCTATCGTACTTCAGACTAAATCACTCAGTGTTCCTCAATTCTTCACCCAATTTACAGCTATTAATTGGGGCAAATGGTGCTCAGGCAATACGAACGCTTGGTACTATTGCTGTGAAAGGACTAAGCCTTAAAAAAATCTTAATGAGTGCATCTACTACATCTGCTCTCTTCAGATTTCACCTGCTGCAAAAATCAAAATTAGTTTCTGCTGAAATTGCAGTGCTGGTGATTAACTTGAAAGTGACGGCTTTCGTTGCCAACTTCATCAGCATCCATTAAATGGAAAATCACGCTTTATTTGTATTTACATCTCATCTAGTTTTAATGTTTGGATGTTTAGAACATTACCTTTGAAAAACAAAAGCTACCATTTCATTGGTAGAATAGTTGCCTGAGTCTGCATATTGAGAGGCATCCTACTTTTTAGTGTTGTGCTGTGCATCCTGAGTGAACACTTGACAGAAATTCCTGGAGGGTCCATTATTTCAGGTGGAAAACCATTGCCTATTAGTTCATTAGCAGAGGTCCTCTTGGGACTCTTCGTGGAGCCACCTATAGCCCCACCACAAAGTTGTGGTTCGAGGTATGAAACAGAATCTTGATGTATGCATATCTTAAGGCAGATATGTATACCCAAAATAAGAAAGGGACAATGGAGCATTGTGCAGGGTCCAAGACAGAAAACTATAACTGGTGATTCTTAACAGGATGAGTACAGAGACTGCTGAGTTCAGAGTGAGGAGGACCATTGAAGGCATTAAAATGCATTGCTCTTCAAATCTTTCCTGAATTAAAGCTTAGTAGGGAGGTTCTGATCTGTACATTGTGGTGTTTTGCTTTTAGGGTTGATCTTTCGAGAGTGTGTGCTAGCACAAGCATCTTGCATGTGAGACACCACAGTTTACTAAAAGGGCTTGTAGCCCACCTATTGCTTACCATTTGTCTGCTTCAGTGTCACTCTTTCTTACATCTGTCTTAATTAAGCAGTGCAGCTGAAACACCTCTTCCGATACTTGCTGTGAAGCAGGGACAAAGCACAGATTGATTCAACTTAATCAGTGTCCATCGCTGCTCCGAACATGTTTCAGGTACTATTTCTTCCTCCTCCGACTCCCCTTGCTTGTTTCTACCTCCATAGCCCATTTTATTATTTTTTTCCATCCATGTTTCTTTGCCTTCTCTACCACAGATCATCTGCAATTCTTCTACATTACACCAAAGGAGAGTGAAAAATAGCTCTGTGATAAACTAAGACTTATCACATCTCTCAGTATCACTAATATACATTCAGCACTTTCATTTCTAGAACAGATGTTTTTTTTTCTTTTTGCTTGTTTCCATTCTATTCCATGCTCTCTTTGCAGCCTGTGTAAAGCCCCCTCCCCCGCACACCATTCCCTTCATAGTAGGGTTGAGGCATGTCATGGCACTCCTGTGGCAGAATGTGCATAAATAACTCAGATAATATATGCTCTGCCCCTACCACACAACTGCCTCGTTCCTTACCAGAGGCTCACAGAAACAGCTTTACATTTTTACAGCCAAAATAGCGGTGTCTGAGATCACAGGGGTTGTCAGTAGGGCACCCGTGTCGTACTGCGTTTTTGTCTCGCTCTGCCATCAAAACACAATCTGTTAGTATAAATCTCACATATAGATGCAGATATTATGAAGCCCATAATTATTATATTTGTTTTAACTCAAAATAGGGGATTCAAAACTTTTTTATCCTTTTTTTTTTCCAATCAATACCCTCTCATACAATTCTTCTGTTGTGGGGATGAGAATGTCTGAAAGTCGCAGCTAAAGTAAAAACAGTTTAAAAGACATTTCTTGTGTGCATCCAGTTTTTATAATTTAAATAATTTACTTTTACATGTTTTCCAGTGTGGGCTGTTATTACAGTATGGGCCTGTCTGCAGGGGATTGTCAAGTGTTAATGGATCATATTTTATATTTCTTTAAAGTCTGAAAAGCTGGGTTGGCCCAGCCAGTATATAATGTCTTAACCAGTGGCTAAATTTACATTGTCCAGCTTGCAGCTTCAAAAACTGTCACCTAGTAGGCAAGTGAGAACTCCCAGAACTATGGTTTAATGTGGGACATCTAGTATTACTAGTAGGAGGAAGCACAGGCAGGCAACACGGACAGCGGCAAGGGAGGGTAGTGCAAAGCTACACAATGCTTAGAAGCAACCGTATATGATGGGAATGGGCAAGGAGCCGGATGGGAGACGGGTAAATTGCTTGCAAACACAGTCTTATGCAGTGCTTCAACTTAAATACAAGAAAACAGCTTCAGCTCCCCCATCGATTTTGTGAGACAGTTCCGTTTTTTTTGCTTTTCACAAACTGACCCTAGCTGGACCTTTAGCCCCCCACTGGTTTCTTGAACCCTTAAAATCGGCCTAATAAACTGTTTGTGACAGGCTTGAGCCAGGTACCTCTGCGTCCCTTAATAAATACTTCCACGCTCTGTGTAAAAACACTTGACAACCCCCAGGGACAGGCCCCTGCTACAGTAAGAGCCCACAATGAATTCTTTTTTGTAAGTAAATGATGTAAATTACATAAACTGGATGGTGTACACAACCTCAGAACATGATGACCCGGATTCCCCCCAGGGAAATCGTGGAAACAGATCTACCCTTTCATTGTTAACACATGCATGCCCAAAGGGAGATAGAGGAAATACACGAATTGGCTGCAATAATGAGTAGACTAAAGCAGAGCATAGTAACCAGCATTGCAAGAATGGTAAAAAAATAAACTATTCAACCAATGTGCACTTACATATAATTGTACTCCTACCTAGCGCTGCCTATCCAAGAAAGCATAGGGTGTGTGGGTCTGCCAGAATACCCTGAGTAGTCTAACTCCCCACTTACCTGTGTTCGTGGGTCATCTGGTAGCCAGTCTTGGTGTAGAGCAGGCTGCCGTCCCTCTTGGGATGGTGATGGAATTCAGCTGGGTTAGTATTCAGGCACACCACAACAATCCATCAAAATGCTCTTCTATCTAAACAAAGGTTTGGTGCAGTTTATATAATAAAAATGAACCCATTCGTACTGTGCCTGAACTCTGGTACTGCTGTCATGTTTATTTTACTCACCCAGAGCTGTCGCAAAACAGACAACAACAACCAAGGACAATGTGCGCAGCATAATGGGTCCTTGAATAGAATGTTCAAAGGTATGAAATTGTGCCTATGAGGAAATGTAATTGTAAGCAAATCTTTTCAGTGTGCAAGCAAATGTGTGCTGAAAGTCAGATTTTCAGATTCTCTCGGCCATTTTTCCTAAATTGTGTGGTTGCAAACTACTTGGTCTTTGTGATAGAACCAGATGTGAAACCCCTGGGCAGTGCCAGAAAGCTATACATTTCTGAAACATAGGCAGAATTCTGAATTCAACAAAGGATCATTTGTGTAGATCCATCAAGTCTTTCCCAAAGAAACTATTTGTTGAAATAAAAATACTGAAAATCAGTAGGAAAAACAACAATTTATGACAATGTTTCACTTTGAAAATGTATATCACAATAGCAAAATTACAATAGACCCTTCTGATACCAGGGATATATAGGGTTTGTAGGTTATCCAAAAACCACTTGATTCCCAAAGCCAACAACTGAGGTGCACTTTATCACTGTGTACTGACTATACAGCAATTCATATGGTAAATATAAGGAATCAAAAATTGCCATTAAGGAATCCTATGCATTTCTGAAATGTACACAAGAAACTCAGTTTAGGAACAATGGTTATTTGTTCATCTCTGAATTTGTGGTTACCCATACTATAATGTGATTCAAAGCGCATTTGCAAAATATCTTCTTTCAGGCACACTGGCTTACATTTGGAAGCCACAAAGCCACAAATTCAGAGAAATCCAAAAGGATATAACAAATGTTCTACTATTATGTGCTTCCACACAGCTCCCAATAAAAATGGTACACCACTTGGATGTTGGGTCTAGCGTGCATGACAGGAAAGGATCCAGAGTGCAACATGAACTGACAACCATTCAGGGAAACCAACCAAAACCAGACATTTCTGAAACCTAGACACCCGATGAAATCCAGGATGGTGTGACCTACATTGACCTGTTTTTTCACCCAGAAGCCCCTACAAACCTTAAAAATTGGATAAAAATACATTATGAAAACTAGACACCCTTGGAGGAGAAACATTTTTTAAATCTGTTATGATCCACAAATTTCCAACAACCCACCGTTCTAACGCATCTCCTGATAAAAAATATACCCTACTTGTGTGGGTTGGCTTAGCTCCAGCCACAGAAAAGGCCCAAAATACAACATGGACAGATCAGATTTTTCCACTCAAATTCAACTCTTTTTTTTGCAATGTGGATGGCTGCGGAAATAGGGCCCTAGCTCAGCCAGACGCCACCCAGGAAAACCTAGCAAACCCAGATATTTCTGAAAACTAGACTCTCAGTGGAGTCCAGAATGGTGTGACCTACATTGATTTGACCAGTTTTTTTCACACAGAAGCCCCTAGAAACCTCAAACATTGGATAAAAACACGTTTTCCACATTTCTGTGTGGGAAAGTCAACAGGAATCCACAGATTTCATACCATTTAGCGTTCCCACAGGTCCCCTGATAAAAACTATATGCCACCCACCTGTGTGGGTGGGCCCAGCACCAACGAAAGAAAATGCCCCAAAACCACAATGTGCAGACATCAACATTTCCTGTCAAAAAATGACCTGATTTGGCAATGGTAGTAGCGGCAGTATTTTGGCCCAGGCTCAGCAGTGACCCAGGGAAACCTACCAAACCCAACCCAAACCAACTAAATTAACACATTTCTGAAAACTAGACACCTGGGAGAGTCCAGGGAGCATTTGACTTGCGTGGATCCCTAAATGTTTTCCCACCCAGAAACCCTTGCAAACCTCAAATTTAGCTAAAAAGAAAATCACATTTTCCTCACATTTCTGCCTGGGATCACTTCGCCGGAGCAAATGTGCTACCACTTAGCATTCCCCTAAGTCTCTCGAGTAAAACAATACCTAACTTGTGTGGGTAGGCCAAGGGCCTGTGACTGGGAAGGGCCAAAACATAGCGATTGAGGGGATAGCACAGCGAACTCTAAGCACTATATTTGTTTTTTAAATACGCTTTTAGGCGATTCTGCATTGGACACCCACACAAGTGAGGTATCATTTTTATCAGGAGACCAAGGGGAATACTGGGTGTTAGGAAATTTTTGCCTGCGCGGTGATCCCACACAGATATGTAAGGTAAATGTGATTTTCTTAGCTAAATTTGAGGTTTTCAGGGGATACTAGGTAGGAAAACATTAGGGGATCCATGCAAGACACACCTCCTTCTACTCCCCAGAGTGTCTAGCTTTCAGAAATGTGTGGGTTTTGTAGGTTTCCCCAGATGGCCACCGAGCCCGGGACCAAAAATGCATGTGCCCCCCTTGCAAAACCAGGTTGTTTTGTGATAGATAATTTTGATGTGTCCACAATACTTTTTAGGCCCTTGCCTGTCGCAGGTAAAAATGTTATCTGGAGACCTGGGGGAATGCAAGGTCGTAGGAAATTTGTGTCAGCTCGGTGATCCCACCTTTCCCACCGGGACATGTGAGAAAAATCTGAATTTTTTTCAGCTAAATTTGAGATTTGCAAGGGATTCTGGGTAGGAAACCGTTGGGGGATCCACACAAGTCACACCTTCCTGGACTCCCCCAGATGTCTAGCTTTCAGACATGCCTGGGATTGGTAGTTTTCGTAGATGGCTGCTGAGCCCGAGCTCAAAAATGCAGGTGACTCCCTGGCAAAACAAGGTCATTTTGTAAACGAAAATTTTGAAGTTTTACCAGTACATTTTGGGCAGTTTCCTGTCATGTGCACTAGGCCTACAAACACAAGTGAGGTACCATTTTTATTGGGAGACTTGGGGGAATGCTGGGTTGGTGGAAGTTTATTGCTCCCCTTAGATTTCAAAACTTTCCATCACAGAAATGTGAGGAAAATTGTTTGTTTTTTTACAATGTTTGTGGTTTGGAAGGGATTCTGGGTAACAGAACCTGGTGAGAGCCACACAAGT
This sequence comes from Triturus cristatus, assembly GCF_964204655.1. Taxonomy (NCBI): domain Eukaryota; kingdom Metazoa; phylum Chordata; class Amphibia; order Caudata; family Salamandridae; genus Triturus; species Triturus cristatus. The sequence goes on along the minus strand of NC_140580.1, from coordinate 275,933,806 downwards.
CACCACATCCTAGATTTCCCATGGTGTCTAAGTTTAAAAAATGTATAGGTTTGCTACGTTTCTTTAGGTTCCAGCTGAGCTAGGGTCCAGAATCTACAGCTAGGCATATTACAAAAAAAAGGGTCAGTTTTCAATGGAAAAATGTGGTGTCCATATTTCGTTTTGGGATATTTCTTGTCACTGGCACTAGGCCTACTCACACAAGTGAGGTACCATTTTTATTGGGAGACTTGGGGGGAATGCTGGATTGGTGGAAGTTTGTTGCTCCCTTAGATTCCAGAACTTTCCATCACAGAAATGTGAGGAAAATGCGCTTTTTGTTTTTACTATGTTTAAGGTTTGCAAAGGATTCTGGGTAACAGAACCTGGTGAGAGACACACAAGTCACCCCATCCTGGTTTCCCCATGGTGTCTAGGTTTAAAAAATGTACAGTTTTGCTATGTTTCCCTAGGTGCTGGCTGCGCTAGGCCCCAAACTCCACAGCTATACGCATTGCGAAAATAAAGTCAGTGCCTAGTGGGCTTTCTGCTGCTCGGGGGAGGGGCAGAAAGACTGTGGCTATTTTTTGGGAGGGGGGGCATTGGTATGCCTATTCTGGGTAGCCCACATCTCTACGTATAAAAAAGCCAGCATAATCCCTGGAGCCTAGTGTGCTTTCTGCCCCTCCTGAAGGGGGGGGGGGGGGGCAGGAAAACTGGTTATGACAGAATTTAATGGGGGAGCAAAGGCCTTTGCCCAGGGGGCTGTTCCCCTCCCTGGTGCCTAGTGGGTGGATCCCTGCTTGGGGATCTCCCTCCCGGGGTTAAACAAACCCTCCAGGAGTTAAAAACAATGCCTATTAGGATCAAAATTACTTCTTACTTACCATAGTGATGGGGATGCTTTAGTCCCCAGAGGAGTAGGAATACTGTTGAGCCTTTAGGGGACGGGCCTCGTGTCAGGACATGACAGACCCCACCCATCCAAAATAACTGGGTTGCCCCTTTTAGGCACGGGGTTTGGCCCAATGCCAGGGTCAGATGCTAGCAACCCTTTGTTGTTTCACCATTTTCTTGTCTGGGGAGGGGGCATGGTCCGATGTGACGGTGGGCTACTCCCCATGCTTTTGTTTGTGTTGGCACCATTTTGAAATACCTTGTGTCTAGTGGGCTTTCTAGCCCCTGGGGCACATAGGGGACAAACATTCTCTCTGCCTTCCTCAGGACAGAAGGACTAGATTTGTCTCGTCTAGGTTGGGCGTATTGCTCAATGCCAGGGTAGGATGCCCCCACCCATTTGTTTTGCCCAAATGTAAAACCTGTGCAAACACGCTTAATCTCCCTTCTGTATGGGGGAGCAGAAATACTATATTACCCCTTTAGGACCAATTCCACAGAGGCCTGCCTTCACCCTTTTGTTTATTTTTCAATAAATTCAATCACTGGTGTCTGGTAGACTTTCCACCCCTTTGAATGGCAGATTACCCAATTTACCTTATATTGGTGGTAAAAAAACTCTAATGTTCCCTTCTGTGGTGGAGGTATGGCCCTATGGTATGGTGGGCCAGCCCCAATCCTTTGCTTTTCTATTTTTCTAAACCAATTGTCCCTGATGTCTAGTGAGCTCTCAACACCCCTCAGGGCAGTATGTCCCCAATCTTCCCCTTGGGGTAGCAGAAAGACTTTAATGCCCCATTGCCTGGTGGACTACCCACACCCATTTGTTTTTCTTATTTTTTTATTTTCCTTATCAGTGGACTTTCTGCCTCCCAGGGGGCAGTTTGGGGGCGAGGAGAATGCTGTTTCCTGGGTGCCAGTCCTGATAATGACATGACACTGGCACAATCGCATCATGGGCAGGACAGTCACACCCCTCTGACCCAGAGCAGCAGAGTTTCCTGCTCCAACCCAAGGAGAAGTGAGAGAGAGTCACTAGAGCAGTATGCATCAGCTGCTGGGTCTGTGGACATGACCTACACGTCCATAGCATCCAGTTATGAACGATATGGAGGTCACTTTCATGGCACCCACGGGGTTAAACCAACCAGATGTCACCTAGAATACCTGAAGGAGGAAATACCCTATGCCTCATATAGAAAGCGAATCCCTCATATAGAAAGCAGGAACACTATTCATATGTGAGAGGAATATTCTCAGCAAAGCAGCTGGAACGCAGAGGAAAGCAATCACATGCCTGAACCCCAAATTAGGACCTCCCAGCTAGATCTTGTAGGGCTTAAAAAACTCCTGGCAGTTTGAAAGAGGTCAGGAGATTTCTAGAACCAAACACCACTTTTTGAATCAAGACAGAAGCTCAGCAGGGGAACAAGCAGGGATGATGTCTACAGAGAAATGGGTACCTGGACTTGCCCAGGTAATAGAAGGAAGACCTGGGCCAAAGAACAGTGATCTTCCTAGCTGGCAGTTCAGACTGATGGATCAAGGGATCATGAGGTCCAAAATATTGCGCAAAAGTGGCAATGAGAGAAGAGGCAATGTAGAGGCCGATTAAAGATAGTGAAATAACTCATGCCAGGATACAATCCAATCACATGAAGCCATGGAGATGCAGCTCTTCTGAGATGAACTACTTAGTCAACGCTGCTGTACAGTCCAGAGAAAGGGGTTATATTTGAGGCATCAGACGGAGGGTGGAAGGTGCTTGAGAAGTTTCTCAATTATTTACCCTATTCAACATAGGTTATCAATAGGGGAAAAGAAGAATGCAATACTCTGGTCAAGCTGCACTTAAGGGTTATCTTATTCATTGAATTCAGTTGTTTGTTTCTCTCCTTCCATAGACGTAACAAGAAAATCAACAATACAGGTCATAATCTACACGTTATACACCACTACCTCCCAGCCAGGAGCCAGTGACACAGCTGCTGTTAGTCTATTGATGCCGAGTGACATAAGCACCCCTTTGTCCACTTCTCTTTTCTCCACAAATCTTGTGCAACTAGTGCACTCCTTCTGGTCCTCCCTATGACATGCACTCTCCAAGAGAGGGTTTTAATGAGCAAACTTCTAACAGATGTTTCTTCAGTGATATTTCCCCCAGCATGAGAGTACCAGACTGCAATTAAATGTGTTCTTTTCTAACAAAGAAACCATCTTTGGGACCCTAGTGGTGAATATAAATGTAAGTGCACCAAATCCATAAACAGAGTGCACTTAAAAAAGGATCCAGAAGGATCCATGACGTCCTGAAATTAAAATAAGTACAATATATATTTTATAGTATACATTCAGACTGGGAATGGTTTTAATCTGTAATGCCTACATGTAGACTCCGCATCACAAAGACATACCATGTTTTTTTTACTCTTTACCAGATTTTTTGGTATCTAGTGCTATAACATATCCAGCACTATAACTCCCTTCAACTCTACTCTGAGCACCAGTATGACACAAAGTCTCCTGAGTTCCCTGAAGGAAAAACCACACACTGTCCCGTCCGATACATTGCAAAGCTATAATTTGCTCACTGCTCTCTGTCTCCTTCCGTTTCCCTGTTGCTATCTCCTCTACCTTACCATCTTACACCTTCTCTCCTAAGCCATACCAGTCTCCTCATCCCAGCATCATGGTACCTCTGAAGGATTACTAAGATCGAGGACCACTCGTAGCTAGTAAACTTTCAATCAGATGGGGCATAAATAATTTGTCGCAAGTGCACAAATCAACCAAAATAAGTAAGACTGATTTGTTTCCTGTGAAAAGTGTTAGTTTCGTGCCAAGTTAGGTGTCATTCCATTCAACTTTTTCAGTCACTGAGAGCAAAGTTTTGTTCGGAATTAAAATTGGAAATTATGCCTTTTTGCTCAACCCCTTTTATTTACACCACCATTGATGGATCTGTGGTGTTGCTGCATTCCACCTTTGGAATGCATTCTGCATCTTTGTGTGGTATGTTGGAATTCAGGGTTGTAGGAGTTCTTGGAGCGGCAGTTGGGATGTAGCCTGGTTCGTGTAAGGCTGTACTTGCTGTCCTGTGCTTTCAGAGTTGTTAATAAAGGAAGTTACCTACAAATGCTTGGAGTTCTACTTTACAAGCTGGCGACAGGCGAAACTCTGCAGAAACCTACGCATCAGTAATGGAAGAGTGATAAAGGAGTTTTAAAAAAAACGGAAGTTGATGAAAAGCGCAAGGTTGGATGAAAAAAGGATTACCTGAGGATCGGAAGGTGAGCTCAGGAGTGGATGAAACGCAGCAACTGGCGTATACGAGCATTGGAGTATTGTTGAAGCATCAAGGCCCAGCTGTGTGGGAGTTGTCATGCGACGAAGCTTGAGAGGCTGGTGAGGTAATTGTCTCGGTCGTAAGGAGAGGCCGTTTGAGTGCACAGGCAGTCTCGCGAGGAGAGTTAGATTAACGTAGAGGCGGCCATCATTGATCGGGAGGGATCAGCGTGAAAGACGTGCAACGTGGTGACGTCATACGCAGGAAGCTGCCATTTGGGATAAGGCCGAACTACGGAAAGGAGTAAAGACGCACATTTTGAGGAGTGTAGTGTGTTAATGCGTTATGGCACATGTCGCACATCGGTGATGTGCACACCGGATTAATGGAATTAATTGAAAGGGCTCATCATTAGTTTCGGTGATACGCACATCGTGAGTATTGGAGTGCGTTCACTCTCGGTGATGCCCACACCTGTGACAATTATTTTCTTGTTGAGAGCAGTGCAACAATAGCTGGTTTCACATTTATTATTTAACAGAGGAAAATATTGGAGATGTTGACAAAGGGGCAATATTTTGGCAATTTATTTATTTAGTAATTTATTTCTGTTTATTAAAAAAAAAAATCCTTGTTTTGAACAATGTGTGCTGCACAGACTTTCACATTAACACCTCATATTCCTTTTTTGCCAGCTCACGGTGAGCAACGCATGAAGTGGAAAGAATGGAAAGACTACTCAACCACCAGAAACTCAACCAAGATAAGACGGAAATACTTCTCATATCCAACAAAGAGCAGACCCCAAATCACAGAATGGCTAAAAACCACTGGTGCTCTCAACTGCAATCTCATCCAGGCCGACTCCGTAAAATCACTGGGAATCACTTTGGACACAAACTTAGACATGGTCAAAAATATCAAGAACACCGCAAAGAACGCTTTCCTCAACCTAAAACTACTCAAAAAAGATAAAACCCTTCATCCCTACCAATGAATCTTAAACAGGCTGCACAATCCCTGGTTCTGTCCAGACTGGATTACTGGAACACAACCCTCACAGGCATGGCAAAATCTCACTTAGCTCCCCTCCAATCAACACTAAATGCAGCAGCCAGGATGGTCACTGGAGTAAAGAAATACAAACACATCTCTCCCACTCTCAGGGAGCTAAAATTGCTCCCAATCAAAATTCGTGCAAGCTTCAGAACTGCTTGTCTCACACACAAAGCTCTACACACTGGCAAACCTGCCTACCTGGCTTCCAAACTCAACAAGGCTGGTCAGACAAGGAATCTCAGGAGTACTAACACTCTACTTCTCACCCCTCCGAAAACTTGCAAACAAAAAACCTTATCACGCTTCTTCTCTGGTAATGCACCCAAAATTTGGAACGTCATCCCAGTCCATATAAGGACTAACCCCTCCTTCATAAAATTCAAATGCCAGCTCAAAGACCTCTACCTCAACCGAACTCTTTCGAAGGCATAGCTACCGCCCAACGCAGAATCTTGCCCAGTGGAGTATATAGTCACGTCGATAAGAAGACTTTTACATCACCTACTTCTGGACTCGATCCTCTGTCCCCCCTCCCTGAACAGGATTCGCCATGAATCAATGTGTTTACTATTGTTTTACTGTGTATTCGATTGCTACATGACTGCTGTTTTATAATTCTGCCAGTTCGCCTGCGCCCATGTGTGTAGGGTAGAAGTTAAGGTAAGCCCAAGATATCTAATGGAATGATGAGCCCATTGATATGGAACTAGGGGCTAAAGTGCCGGGATTTCTGTTGTAGGGATTGTAATGTTTAAGGCCCAGGATTTTGCATGGTTGATTTTTAGGCCTGAAGCAACCTCAAAGGATTGTAATAAGCTGTGGAGTGCCGGCAGTGAGGTAAAGAATGACGTCATCCGCAAAGAGAGCTATTTTGTGTTCTACTCCTCGAAGAGTAATGTCACTGATATCTTTCGATTGGTGGATCATTATGATGAGGGGTTCAATTACAAGTTCGATGAGTGAAGTGGACAAAGTGCACCCCTGTCTAGTGCCCCTATGGATATTTATAGGACTCATGAGTTGACCATTAACCCTGACCTGAGTTTCGGGGGAGGTATATGGTGCCATGATCCTAGAAATCATCATAGGCCCCCACCCTATTTTCTGTAGGACAGCCCGTAGGAAGTCCCAGTCCACTCGGTCAAATGCTTTTTCAGCATCAAGCGACAGCAGATAGGCAGGTATGTTCCAATAGTGTGCCTTCCCTACCAGATGTGCTATCTGCCACACGTTATCAGCGCCCTGTCGGTGTCGGATAAAGACAACTTGGTCGGGCTTGATAAACCCTGGCATGTGTGGGTCCAAACGTTTGGCTAAGATTTTGGTGTAAAGTTTTAAGTCTATATTAAGGAGCGCGATGGGGTGAAATGAGGAACAGAGTGTGGGATCTTTACCCGGCTTAGGAAGAAGTGCTATTGATGCCAGAGCCATAGAGATGGATGGACCAGTAGCATCTGTGAAGGAGTTAAAAAGACGAAGCAAATGGTCTTGTATTAGTGGGAGAAAGGTGCGAAAAAAATAAACCAGTAGACCATCCGGGCCCGGAGATTTGCCGAGGGGCAGATCTTTCAGTGCACATGTAAGTTCATCTAACATGAGTGGATCCTCGAGGAGCTGTGCATGTTGCCCATCTAGCAGGGTCCACTGGCAATCCTCCAGTATCGCCTGTATCCAGAGTGGGCGAGAAGTCTCCTGTGCATAGAGAGAGGTATAGTAGTCATGGAAGGCCTCTAGTTTAGCTTTTTCATTGGTGGCCCACGTGCCATCCACCAGTTTGAGTTTTGCAATATGTGCCATTGCTGTCCTCTTCCGCAGGCGGCGCGCTAATACTGTTTCCATCTAATCCCCCCGATCATAATACTTCTGGTTCAATACCATTAAAGCTTGCTCCGCCTTGTTAGTTCTATGGGCCCGTAACTGGCCTTGAAGCATGGCCAAACGTCGTTTATGGATAGCTAAAGGGTGTTCCTGGTCTTATTTCTGATGTGTCTTAATATCTTTAGTCAATTTGTCCTCAAACAGACAGGCTTCCCGGTTCCGCGCTATCGCAATGGAGGTTATTTGGCCCCGATAGTGGTTTTAAAAGCATCCCATACCACTGGGAATGGGGTTTCTGGGAAATCGCTAGACAAGAAATATGCTGTGATGGCATCTCTGATTTCTGCTACATCTACCGGATCGTGCAGGAAATGAGGAAGAAGATGCCAACGGGGTGAATGTCACGTATGGTGTGTGTGGTTGTGCAACAACAGTTCTAAATGTGCGTGATACGAAACTGAAATATCAGACATAGATGCAGATAGGACATCGAGCACTAGGGAATGGGAGACAAACAGATAGTCGATGCAGGAGTGAGAGCGGTGTACATGAGAGTAGTATGAGTAGTCACGTGTATCAGGGGAATGATAGTGCCAGGCATCCAGTAGTCCCGGATCATTGAACGCTCTTTTTAAAGAGGCGGACATGGCCCCAGTCCCCTGAAAGGTGCTGACGCTCTGATCCAGCTCCGCATCCCATTCCAAGTAAAGGTCGCCCCCTAAGATAAGCTGATGGTCATTTTGTGACAGCTGTTCTTTTAGGAGGTCTCTGATGAAAAGATCATGCGCTTGATTGGGGTGTAAATGTTCAAAAGAGTGAGCGTCTGCACTCCAACCTGGACCACAAGCTTAAGATATCTACCCTCCTTGCTCCTCACTGCTCGTACAGCATCTTTATGGATACCTGCTTTACAGAGAATAGCCACCCCAGCTGTTTTTGTAGGCGCAGATGCCCAACACTGGAGGGGATATTTAGGATGAGCCATGCAGTGCATGTCTTTCCGCAGAAGGTGCGTCTCCTGCAGGAAGATAATGTCCGGGTTCTGTTGCAACAGATGGCGCCAAATCTGGCGACGCTTGTTGGGGGCATTGAGGCCCTTCACATTAAGGGAGAGGATCTTCAAACCGGGAACGGTAGTCATGGCAAATACCTAGTATACCTATCCGCACTGAAGTGCAGAGGTTGAGCCCCGAGCCCCACCCCCACCCCCAGAGGACCACCCTTCAGTGATGACAACACAGGAATGCTCCCCAACACCCAGCAGAAAATGAGTTGAAGTCACTGCACAGCTCAACAGCCAGAAGCGGGGAGTCAGCGCAGTTGCAGTATGGCATCCCTCCCTCCCTCCCTCCCTCTGGGAAAGAAAAAGACATGGGAGAAGAAAAAAGAGACACCAAGACAAACTTCAAAAACCAACAAGGGCCAACAAGGCCAACAAATCCTATTCCAGTCCAAGAACTGGCAGGGCACGATAGCACAGGCCATTCCAGAGATGTCACTCTCCTAGGAATAGGGTGAGGGGGGAGAGTCTTGTGGAACAAAACACAGTCGCCAGGTGGGAAGCACCAACCCTGCCGCCAACCTTCAGCCAAGGCAAAGGAGCAAACAGTTACTGCGTAGGAGGTCCCATTGCCGTCCCGGTGGGGAGCACCAAGAGTAAAGTACAGTCAAACCATCCAGCACAACAGTTCGTTCAATCCGATGATGCTTGTGAAAGGGTGGGCTATTTCTCTCCGTCCACGGAACGGAGATGTTGGATAATGTCCTGATTGGCCCGGGAAGAAGACTGCCCCCATGTTTAAGCATTCGTCGCTGTCTGAGCGCTGTGGTCCACTGCGGCTGTGCTGGTTCTCTATCCAGCGGCGGCAAGCATGAAAGGCTGGTTGACGCAGACGAGACCGGGAGCTGTAGCAGCTGGTTAGCTTCTTGAAGGGAGTATAGCACCCGGCGTTTAGTCTCCCAGGTGGAAATTAGAAAGAAGGGGTGACCCCACTGGTATTGGATGCCCATCTCACGAAGTTGGTCAGTGAAAGGTTTAAAGTCTCTGCGGTGCCGGAGCCTGGTGGGTGCAAGGTCCTGGAAGAGCTGGATAGTAAATCTCTTGTAAGACAATTCTGACTTGTTCCGTGCTGCCTTTAAGATGGCCTCTTTTTCCATAAAGAAATTGACCCTGGTTAATATGTCTGAGACTAGCTCAGAGTGTCCAGGGGGCGCACCCACTCGGTGTGCCGTATCCAGAGCCAGCGGGGAGGCATCCTCATCCCCTCTAATCTCATGGTGGAGCTCTGCAACAAAAGTCATGATGTCCGTGCCCTCTGCCCCTTTAGGTACGCCTCTAAGCATAGGTTATTACGCCTACTCCTGTTCTCGAAATCCTCTTGCTTTATTTGTAGCCAGATATGTTGTTCTTCGAGGAGGGCTAGTCGTTGCCAAAGATGTTCCTGATCCTCCGTGCGAGCATCCACTGTTTTTTCAAGGTCAGCCACCCTCTCCCCAATTTCTGTTACGTCCTTTTTAAGTTCCTTGATACATGTTTGAACTTCAGATTTAGGGGAGACAATTTCTGGTTTGATTTCTAGCAAGAAATAAGTCATAAAGTATTGGGTGAGAGGATCCGCAAAACTTTCTGGTGGGGACGCCATGGACACGGAAGCTGGGGAACCAGTTTTACTCCACAACAATGTGACAGGATTGTCCTTCAAGTTCACTGTGGCGTCTTTCCCTGTCCTGTTACGCGGCATGACCCTTAAGGCAATAGCACTCCCAGTGAAAAGCTGGATCATAGAAGACCTGATACGCCCCAGAATGAGGAGCCATGTCGCTCACAATTGGAATAGGCAGTACCACCAGGACAAGCAGAGAAAGCCCCCAGGTAGAGAGTGTAACTGTAGACAGATGGCGGGTGATGCCACTGCTCCACCACATCCATGGCCCTGCAGGTCTCTTTTCCACACAGTGTGTGGGGAAAATGCAAGCTAAAGAGCAGGGGGTCTACCTTCTCCCAGGTCCTCGGCAACTATTGCGCTTCCTCTAGCCTTCACTCACCTCAGTTGGTCTGATCATCATAGAGCAGGTGCAAAGCGTGAGGCAGGATAGGGAGATTCTCTCCAGGGGGCCACGTTTGTGCCGTGTCAGCAGACCACGTCATCGGGCATTCCCCAGTATGCCGCCGTCTCCCTAAGCCTGAACTCCGCTCAGAAGGGTAAGCCCCAGCGCAATCCAGCCCACCAGCACACCTCCAAAGAGTCCATTTCAGTGCAGTGAGCAGGTAAGCCACCTTCGCCATGGTGCAGTGCAGAGATTCCTCAGCCAGGTAGAGGCCCAGAGTGGCGAACTTCAGCCCCACCCAGGGGAGCGCTGCCCTGTTGCACCGTAAGCGGTCTATGTGCGGCCTGGTGCTTGGTCAATGTTGGGATCTACGACTCACGAGGTCTACGAGATGCAGGTGGTGGCAACCGCAAGGGAAGGGCCGGGCTGCGCAGCGTCTCCGATGGCTTCACAATTCCCCTGGTACTTGAAGTGCTGGCTATGCGGGCCCAACCAGCGCTCAGGCGATGCGTAGAGTGACCCAGGGGGGACTGCAGTGTGTGGTCGCTCCGACCCTGTAGGCCCTCAAGATGGCGGCTCGGATCCTCCCCCCACTGGGCGCTGAGCTTGTGCACCTCTGGGAGTTGATCGCGGGCCGTTGCTCCTCTACCCACGGATGCACCACCGCCACGGTCAGTGCAGCGGGGTGTCCGCCAGTGCTGCTGGCTGTCCGGGGGAGGAGCGTGCCTACTCATTCCTCAGCCCCTGGAGATCAGCGTGGCTAAGATGGCAGCCGTGAACACGAACTCCAGGCCTCACAGCCCTAGCCACAGCGCCAATGAGCTCGATCAGAAGGCTCCCAAGCCCCTCCGGTGCCTGTCGTGTCGTCGGGGGGAGCCCTTTGAAACCATGGTGCCGTGATTCTGGCTGTAAATGGCAGCGGCGGGCTGTAGCTCCCCGGGCGCACATCTCACTCCATGGGCAGCGAGACCTCGCCCCCCCTCAGTTTTATTTTGATCAATAAAGCACTTCAAACCTTGATTCTTGAGTAATTTAACAAGTTTTTTTTAACATACTTTAAGATACTATGGCCACATTTAAACAAAAGACCCTGTGAAAATCCGTCTTGCAGATGACCATTGCTGCACATAGTCTTTGGTCGTGTGCAACAGTGGTGTGCTTTAGGCAACTTGGTCTCATGTGGCAGCCACATGCAGTTTACAAGTTATATCTTATAATGTGAGGTGGGAATTGGTTTCATCCACCATGGCATCTTTCTAGTTGAGTTCCAGCTGATCTGAAAGAAATATGACACGTACCCTGTAATGGGTTACCCACTGAACTGAAATAGATCCATGGGCACTGTTGCCTGAAAGAGTGGAGTGGTGGACACCAAAGCAGTGGAGGAATGGTGGCAGTGCCAGTAATGGAGAAGATTGATTGATGAGGAGTTCTGGAGAATTCCACCACTTCGCAGTGAGGAGTTGGCACAAATGGTCTTCACTATAGAGAAACCAAGGATTCAGAAGATGGAGGCCTGTCTCTGGAGACTGGCAAAAGGGGTGAGCTCCAAAAAGGTAGCAGAGGGTGGTGCATCTCTGCTGGTGAGAGGGAACATAGACCCATTGTCGTTTGAAGGGATTCACCAAATGTTGTACAGTAAAAAAGAGACGCTGATCCTTACCCCACTTTCTATCACACATGGGATATCTCCCACATTTATACCAAATAATGCTTGAAGAAGGAGACACTGCGGCAGCATGTATGGTGGGCCATGAAAAAAACGAAAGATGACTTCCAATGTTAGGCTCTGGCACCACCCCTAAACGTAGCAGTTTAAGGATGGTAGACACAGCTGACTGTGATATGAGAATGTTAAAAATGTTGTGCTGTGGATCATTCCACCCGTCACTGCATCCACCACTGACCACACATAATATACAAAAATAGACATAGCGAAAGGGTAATAGGATAAGATAGATCTTAAAGATATGTGTGTGTAAAAAGCCCTCTGTGTTCTTGATAAGAAGGTGGATTTCATGAAACTGAAGCATACAAAGATTTGAGTAACTACTTATGTGCTCACAACCGTACTTCTCTGTTGGCAAAATTAATATCTACAACGTCCTAGCTGTAAGCCTTCTGATACAGATTATTTTAGGTTCTATTTTGTCTCTGGTGCAATTGGAAAATATTTAACATTTATTAATATTCTGTGGGTCCTATTCTAAGCAGCACAGTTATCATTCACTACTAAATACCATTCATATCTTAATCAGTGGCGTAACATAGGGTCCCACAGCTCCTGCGGAGCGGGGGCCCCCTAAGCACAGCACAGTACAGTACAGCACAGCACAGTACCATGGCCTGAGGGCTCCTGACTGAATCTGGAGGGGGGTGGTGGGGCCCTCCATGTACCTTGCAGGGGGTCTCAAGTTTCGTTACACCACTGATCTTTAATGAACATTCACATGTACATATCCTAAATGGTTACAATCTTGATGAAAAAGTCGACTATGGAAAAACTTAAAGTCAGCAATGTAACCAATCCTTAAGTCTTCAACCATTAAAGCCAACTGTTGACAAAATGGTTCAAACTTGTTTTTCAACACAACTTGATTTTCAAGATACTTCTCTGATTTCAAACTAATAGCAAGCGTTCCAGGAAATAACTTTTCCCAAAAATCAATCCTAAAAATTAATCACAAACTTAACAAGCATTGGCATAGCCAATAGGTCTCGCCTTTGGGACCTTATAAGTGTTTAGCCATGCAACAGTTGCATAACTAAATACTTATAAGGTCCCAAAAGCAAGACCTATTGGCTATGCCAAGCGGCTGTGCGTCCGCGAAAGTGAAAGTGATCGCGATCAAACATCAAAGCGGCCCTGCGGCCGCGAAAGTGAAATTAATCGCGGTAAAGCGTGACGCACGCGCGCCCGCGCACATGCACTGTAGCTTTAGGCTGGCCTGGTAGCACTTTTTGGAGCCCTCTCAATAAGTCTCGCCAGAACAGCGCATGCGCTGGGTCAGGCGAGACCTAAAAACAAATGAGTGTTCCAGCAACATTGCATCACGATTGCAAGAACACTGTGATACCCGATAATCCAAGATTGTCGATGCTGTCTCCAAACAGTGCATGAGTGTAATAATTCCTGTGAAATACAGCTGTGTTACCTAGTACTGGCATTTAGGGCATTCATTACAAGTGAAAGCCTTTTGCCAGGCTACACGAACACTCTCTGAACGCTGCCTGCCTTTCCATTCTTGATTCCGCGCAAACGGCGTGGGAGTATTGCTAACAGCGGCAAACCAGGCCCCCGAACCAGCTAATCTACTGGTTCAGTCCAATGCGTGAAGATGTAGCTTGTGATTAACTCACAAGTGTCTTTTAACTCTTCTAGTTAAAAAAATCCGCTGGTGGGGGGTAACTATAAAGTCTATCAAAAACTGCACATTGACAAGGAACGAATGCCATGCTGTGACTATTAATGAGAAACTTAAGATTGCAGTACCCGAGGACAGTAGAAACTATCTGACAAATCATTATAAGTACATTTATGGTACCTGGTGACAATGAGAATTGGGGATAAATGATAAGTAGCATTGTTGAAAATTGTGGAAACTGCTTACTTGCCTATGCCTTATCGATGAAAAAATGATCCTGTTGATTTGAATGTTTGAAGAACAGTTCCGCTGAGCACCAACAGGATGCTGTTTGATAGGTCCTATAAACCACTGATTTATATTGAGGTAGTGTGCTGATATTATTTATGTCTAAACATAAATTGCAGAGCCAATTACTACTCTGAGAAGCAATATCATGGAGTTTAAAAATCCGAACTGGTGTCTAAGTCTACCCCAGATATGGCAGAAAGTCCACTGGACACCCTGAGTTCTGAAGCCATAACAATTAAAACAGTAAGGGAACAGTCAATGACGGCAATAAGGGAATTCAGATGAGATATTGCAACATTCCGGACTACACTGCAATCTTCAAACAGGATTGAGAACACTGGCGTAACGAAAAGTGAGGGGGCCTCCCTGCACGGTACGTAGAGGGCCCCCCTCCGGGCTCAATCAGGAGCTCTCAGGGAAGAGTGCAGTGCCGAGGGGGCCCCTTGGAACTTGGGGGACCCCCGCAACGTGGGGGCTGCGGGGGGCCTGTGTTACGCCCCTGATTGAGAACCACTAGGAACACATGAACAGAAGTCTGGAATATAAAGACTTTGCTAACAGATTTGGAAAACGGACCTGTGCTACGAAGTCAGGTATCCCACCGGGCTCAAGCACCCACAGAGAGGCACCGGCAGGTCCAACGCCCCAACACCGCATTTAGCCCTCAGGGCTGCCGGCCGGGCCTGGCAGACTTGCTCCGCCAAATGTCACAACAGCAGGCAATCTGATGTTGCGTGGCCACCTGAACTCTTCACGTCTGAGAGTTTTCAGAGGTCCAGCCCAGGTTTTTGCTCCAGCTGACGAAGCTGACGGAGCACAGAGCCCAGAGCTCCGAGCAAGCGGCGGAGAGAAGTGCAGCTGCCTCGCCTCGCGCGGTGTGTTTTGCTAACCGGTTAACCCGATTGAGGTTCAAGGAGATTCGAGGAGGGACTACAACGCGGCGTGGGGGCGAACTCCCGCTTCTCACTCTCTCCTTCCCCTCCTTCCTCTCTCCTCCCTCGCTGGACCTAACTCCCGCAGACCGCTGCAGAGTGTAGCGGGGGGGAGACCTTGAGTCGGTACCAGAGCTGGTACCAGAGTTGGGGAAAGGAGTGAGACGACCCCCTCCATCAGGCCAGCGTGATAGCGTGACAACAGGGCAACAGGACAACAACCGGACAGCCCATACGCGAGACTCCATCCATGGAAGTCAGTCCCATTTTTGCCAGAGAGAGTAAGGCAATATACGGAGCGGCGGGAGACCGACCTTGAGACTGGACACAGGGCTAAAGCGCACCAACAGATCCGCCAGGTGAGGGTGTGTGCTGCAGCATACAGGGAGTTAGAGGGGGGGTTCCAGGGGGTATTTGTGATAACAATTGCGACGAAATTTGAGGTAATTGTGCGACTGAGGACACGACCAGATGATGATAAGGACAAGGGCGTAGAAAAATCCCCAATTTAACAACAATATACCATTAGTAACAGTAATATAGGACACAGGGGTGAGGGCACAAGGAGCAACAAGGAACAACAAGGAACAACAAGGCCCCTCAAAGAGGTCTTCAGACACGGTCACAGATTAAAGCTACAACAATGCGATCAGGGAGGGTACGGAAAACGATAGCAAAGTCAAAGTCAAAGTCGCAACTCAAAGCAGAGAAAAGGAATGCAGAGAGCGTGAATAATAGCCCTCTACGAGAGATGAACCCTAACGAGCCTTACGCGGACTTTTTTAAGATAAAGCGGGAAAAATTGGACATAATGGAGGCTAAGGACAAAAATAATGATCAGGATAAAGATAAAGACAAAACTCTAACAAACACAAATTCAGAAATAAGCAAGTTACAATTTATCACCCCAACTAAAGACTCCACATGGAACCAATGTGAAATGAATAATCCTCATCCAATTATCCCAATTATTTCAATTTGTACACCAAGAAACGCAACTAACGGAATCAAGGGAAGCAACCCCTGCATCTACCAACCCAAAATTTATACGAAGTTCTCCTTTTTGAAAGATCCAACTACGGCAATTTTTTCTAAAACCAGTGTAATAGAGGGTCTGCAAACACCTCTCTTGCCTCTTGACTCAAGCAGTTCTAATTTGACATCACAAATTGAACCAGGCATGCAAGAGACTACATTAGTTCAGCAAGGAATTGCCTCTAGAGCAACCAGCATGAGCACTGATCCAGCTAGGCTGGTTTTTCAACTATACAATGAACCACCAAAAACAATTGAGACCCTTTACGTGAAAGGCACTCAAATAAAAAATGTTAGTACGCAATTAGACCTCCAACTAGAAACGGGAAGTAACATAATAAGCACCGCATCAAACAGTTTGGAACATAAAAACCAACTGATATCACCTGCTACACAAGACAAGCCGGTGCTTTTTGATGATCTAAGCGAACCAGCTTACCAGTCGCAAAACGACAAAAATGACAACGTCGGCGTAAAAACACAGAGTCCTCAATACAAACAACGACAGGTGATCGATATTCCATCTATGATAAATACAAAATCACCTGTTAATATGAAGTCACAAGAAGACAAACCAACTGGGGAGCCCATGGTAAAACATCTACATGAGGAAATAGAAAAAGATAAAAATTTGGAGGAGGAAAAAAGAAATGACATCAAAGTAAAACAAGCATCCCCAATCCCACTAATACCGTATAGGGGACCAAGTATAGACCAAGAGCAATTATCAATAAACCAGGGGGAAATGACGTCACCCAAAAATATCCATTCAGATAGCACCCACCAGATTACACTTGGGGATAAATCAAATAAAAGTGATATGTCCTTCCTAGCCACGCAAGAATGGGAAGAAATGGTCGCTTCCTACAACCAAGAAACAATACCAGATAAAAACTCCCCGGCAGAAAAAACACACTTAAGCAATAATATAATCTGGGAGGCCATGCTAAGCACAATGCAATATTCAACAGCGGCACTCCAATATCAATCACACAAAATGGATCTACAGTTGACAATTTTACAGACTTTAGCAGACTTTACAGCGGGGATAGACAGGAAATTAGCCGGCCTGAACGACCTAATAAAGAGGGGCCAGGAAAGAACTTATGCTGTACAACAAATCAGACAAGAATGCCCATGTGCACCAATAATTGATAAGTTATCAATATTGCCAACTATATTAGGAGACCTATTACTGGATTTAAAAAAAGTAATTACTGGATTTTAAAAAAGTAATCATCGATCAAACATCAATAAAAACAGTAAAACTGATGGAAAAAGACATATCCTCATCAATTCAAAAAACAGAAATTCTTGCAGATAAAAATTCTCCGCAAATACAAAAAGAATGTCAAGAGCTGAGCGGGCGAATAGAGACCTTGGGAAATACTATTCTTGGGGGAAAAAATGGCCGTAAAGGCAAAAGAAAAGGAAGAAAGAACAAACAGTTAAGCATAGTGCCTCAACCATTACTAGATCTCACAAGAGAACAACTACTAAAACCTCAAAATTCACCCGCACAAATCTTGAAGTCAACCAGGAATAAAAAACAACAAACAGTATCACGGGAAGATAGCAGCTCGGAAATACTCTCAGTGGCCATAGAAAATCAAAAATCCCTACCAATCACCCAAAACCAAACAGAAAGGACAGAAGTAATTAAACATAACCAAGATACAAACCTTCAAGTAAGAAAGAACTCACAAAAGGAGGAAATAAATCAGATCTCAAATACTCAACTTAACCCTCAAGAATATAAAACTGTGGTGCACAGAAATATTATCAAAACGAATCCTCGGGCAATTGAACAACAAGCGGGGTTTAATGACATAGAAGAGATAGCACCGATACAGAATTCCCGGGTAAAAATAAGACATAAGATCGAAAGTTCATCTTACAATAACCATCAACACGAAAATAAAATAGAATCGAACATCATTATACTACACCCGCAATATAAATCCAGAGGCCCAATGCATATACTAAACAGACAGAACATTCTACAGCTCCTACACTCCAACGCAAAATTAGAAAACATCACGTCTTCTGACTTACTATCAATTGAATTTTTACCAAAAAACAGCCACAACTCAGAATCCACTAGAACGAAATGGCAAAATTCTGAGATCACGAGAAGAATCTATCAGGAAAGGGAATGCTTTAAAAACTGGGGAATTGACATGGAATTGGTCATAAAACCACCATATCCATCTCCTTTCCTAACAAATAGAATAAGCAATTTAAATCAGACAATAAATTCAGTACTGAGAGGCGCAAGTAGTAGAAGTCCCGGAGCTACAAGAGATGAGAATTTATTAACTACAATATCTACTACAGGGCCCCAACACACTCAACCACAACTCTTAATAAACAAAAACTGGCTAGGAATACATTGTGCACTCACAATAGAGTCTAAACAATGACCTGATCTGATAACAACTCACCAATTACAAACTAAACAAAGCGGAATAAGAATATGTACCTGGAACATCAATAGTCTCGCGGCTAAAACGTCAGATCAGGAATTCATGAGCTACATAGAAAAATTCGATATAATACTTCTAGAAGAGACTTGGAAAGAGAAACTATTTAGTTTGAAGGGATTTGCATCACTTTCTGTTCCAGCAACCAAGACCTCAAATCTAGGACGTAGCTCAGGAGGATTATCGATACTGACTTCTGTAACAACTATCGGAGAGACAATACCAGTAACTATTAAAATATCACCACCAAATGGATGCAGGCCATAAAAATAGCGCTGAAAATAGATAAACAAATGCAGACAGTAATAATAATTAACATCTATCTGCACCCAAAAGGAAAGAAAAAAGCAATCTCAGAACTTCCTGCTGAACTAGACAGGTTGATGGAAGAGGAAATCATGGACCACATAATTCTTGCCGGAGATTTCAATATGCACCTCATAGAAACGACCCAAGCTTCAGATTTTATACAAGAGATATCAGATGCTTGGGACATACCAATGCAAGCTTCCTGCCCCAACATCAAACCGACTTGTGGTGCTAAATATCTTCTACAGGAATTGGAACATCGTAATATGAGGGCTTTGAATGGCCGCTTTAGCGAGGATCAGCCACCGGCGGCAACTTTCCACACGCCCAAAATTTCAACATACTTGGACTATACCTTTGTGAGCCTAGGTCTCTTCAATAATATAACTGCATTTGAGATTGGCAGTAACGATCTTAGAGATCATTTTCCCCAGGAATTAACCCTGGGAGCATATCCAGCCAAGAAATTTTCAGCAACTGCAGCAATAGCCCAAATTAGTACCATTAACTTCAAGCGAATAAGGTGCAACTCGGAAAATATAGATGTAATAGCGGTTACCGTGAAACAACTCCATGCACAAATGGACGAAGAGGCTGGGAACCCTTTAGAACGCTGGTCCAACTTCACTAAATCTCTTGGCGAGACATTTCCAAATAATTCAAACAAGAATGAAAAGCCTGCTGCATATACCCCCAATAAAACAGCGAAATGCCCTGAGACCAAGAGACTGAAACGACTTATAAATCAAACATTGAATCAACTACGTAAACACCCAAATAACTGCAAAATACCTTGCCGCAAACAAGGAAAATATTAAAACAAAGGAGATGGGCAGCTAAGCAAGAGAAAGATCATAAAGCCTGGGCATTACTTCACTACGATGCAAAACAGAAAAACAGTGCCAAATTCTGGCAAAAGGTCATAATGCTGCTGAGACCAGGACACCATGGGATTAGTTCCAACGTTACGGAAGCAGCATGGAATAATTATCTATTCAAGCACTTTAACGATTCAGAACTAGTTGAGGAAACTCAGATAACAAGTACAACAAGTAGTAACTCTGCCTATATAATAGCTGCAGCTATTAGTCAAAATAAGACAAGTGAGGTAAAGCTCGAAAATTACTATCTGCCAGAACAGAATAAAGACCAGTTGACTAAAACAAACACATTGATCTCAACTGAGGTGAACCCTGACATAGAACTACAACTTATCAAGAAACAAATAGCTAAAGGTAGGCGAACAGGAGCACCTGGTCCTAACGGAATACCACCAATGCTATTTAAACAAGATCCCGATTTCTGGAGCAAAGTTCTTGAGCCAGTTTATAGACACGCTCTAACATCTACAAAACTACCAGATTCTTGGAGGGGATCAAGTGTAAGCCCGATATATAAACAAGGAGGGCGCGACAACCCAAACAACTATCGGTTGATCGCCCTGATAGATGTAGAGACCAAATATTACGCAGGGATCCTTCTGGAAGAATTAACAAGTTGGGCAGCTGAAAACAACATCATCCCCATAACGCAGACTGGATTTCAAAAAGGCCAAGGAACGACAACGAACATCATGGCCCTGTCCATACTTATGGATGCCGCAAGAGAGAATAAATACGCATTGTATCTCTGCTTCATAGACTATGCAGCAGCATTCGATCATGTGGACCGCAATACACTCTGGATCAAACTGGCAAGATGGGGGATTCCTTCCCCACTCCTGAATCAAATTAGATACCTGTACACAGATACGTGGATTAGGATAAAACTGGGAGAAGGCTCTCGATTATCCAGAAGAATCCCAACAAATAAAGGCCTCAAGCAAGGATGTGTCCTCTCATCAGTGTTGTTTAACCTCTTTATGTCTGATGTTCATCTCACGGTCCATCGCTAGGAGGAAAAACCTTGACAAACTTGCTCTATGCCGATGATTTAGTCCTACTCAGTCGCACTCTTATTGGGCTACAACGCCTTTTGGATACAACTAATAAATTCTCAAAAAAGAACATCTTAAAAATAAATTATACAAAGACTAAGATCATGGAGTCAACTACCATAAAAAGTCAACGCCAAGGTGGTACCTTGATGGGCAAATAATACAGCAAGCAACTTCCTATAAGTACCTGGGTATCCTCCTGGACCACAACAACTCATGCAAACCACAGCTGGAGACCTTAAGGAGAAAAAGGATGACGACCTGTTTGGCACTCAAACCTTTAAAGAATCTGCTGCCAGACCTCTCTCTGGAGCCTTTCCTAAAAATATTGAGAGCTAAACTCCAACCTACAATCTCATATGGGAGTGAACGAATGAGAGGAAGAGACGCCATGACGTTAAACAATATAATAACAACTTCATACCATTCAATATTCCAACTTCCTACATATGTCTCTCTGGCCCAACTTCGACTAGAATTGGGTGTACAAAACCAAATAGTGGAGAGAATGGGAGCCTTTGTAAAAAGCTGGCATAAAATCAGACTAGCGGAAAAAGGCACTTTAAACAACCTTTTATGGACAGAGATAACACGAACCAGCAAATCTCCAACTAACAAATACCTCAAAGACTCAATTGGGAAACTAGGTTTAGAGAACCTATAGAATACTTCAGCGACTCACACTGTTTTTAAAAAGCTAGCAACAAAAGCGACAAGAAGCATCTCCCTCGCATTAGACAAGGAAGCACTATCAAGACGAGCTCACGGATGGACAGTTCTAAACAATTATAAAAACGGCAAACCCCAAACCTACCTAAATCTAGGATTAAAGATTCATACAAAACAAAACTTCCTGAAGTTAAGACTGGGGGTTGGGCCTATAAAAGCTCTATTATTGCCATGGAAAAGAAGAGGACCAGATTATAAATGTAGATTATGTGGACTGGGCGAAGAGAACATTATCCACATTATCTGCATATGTGACAAATTGAAAGACATAAGGGTATCACTACTAAAGCCTTTTTTTAAGCAGTGCGGCGTGAGGTCCTGCAGACAGGCAGTACTTCTATGTTTCAATCCGACCGTCACTCAACTAAATTGCCGCCTTACAAAATTCTTGGACATTACAGAGAAAAGATTAAATATTTAAAAAAAAAAAAAAAAAAGGCATCTTTGCTAAACAGATAAATTTACCGGCAACTTGTATAAAATTTCAGACATCGAAAATAATACATGGTCAAAGAAATGAACACCAGGATTAGATTCCCAATTGGTTCAGGGAAGTAGAGACTACCCCTTTGATGATGGACAATTTTCTCTTACTCACACATTTTAAGAATTTTAACCTTTTTTTGTATTGTATAGTGTCCTCTGGTTTTTAGAATATCGTTTTTTACATTGTACATAATCTGAATTAATATGTAACTGTCCTTTCTTTGTATGATCAACATATGCAATGATTTTAATTAATTATGCATAATAAATTTACTTACTTACTTACTTACCTGAACTCTTCTTCCACAGCTTCCTGGTCCTCCGCGGGAAGGTCTGCAACTGGGAGTTTAAGCACAGGGTCAGCCGGTGGGTGTCAACCCAGGCCGCGTAGGCTGCAAATGATGGATGGGCCGTGCCCAGTAATAGAGGCCCCGCTAGGCCCACTAAACTTCCCTCGCTCTCAGGCCCCAGGGTGATCGGGCCAAGAAGCCCCCGCCCTGTTGCAGCTCAACATAGTGGCCAGCAGTCTAGTTGCTTTTTCCCACGTATTGGATTCTGGGCCAATGATGAACGGATGTAGTACGCGCTGATGTCACAGCAGTGTTGAAAAAGACTGACAGCTTTGTTGGCATTTGAGAACAGGCATTTCTTACCTGGTGTGTGAGACTCGAAGCTCGGTTATCAAGCCGTAGCCGTAGAAGACATGAGGTTGTGTTTATATTTGGGTATTTCAGTCATTCACTCATATTTTAAATTGAGTCTTTCTTGAGCTTGGGCGCAATCAAGTGTTGGAGGCAGTATTCAATTGGTCCGTTTTTCACATAAATGTTTAATATTTGCATAACGCTTGCTTAATCACGCTACGAGAATTGGAAGGCAGTTTATTGGTGTCATGTGCCCACATTTAATGTCGCTGTATTTTATGTGTATAACTGTTGGGGTAGTGCAATCTTTGCAGAGCAGCTAGTATGGTATCTGCTATTAAACTTACGTAATATTGATATTCTTTTTTTGTGTATGGAGCTGGATACGATCATTATATCCATCATGTTACTATGCTTTTAGGCTACTGTGCCGCATTTTGCTTCTAGGAAAGGTAAGTTATTTTCCTCAAGCATTGTATTGATGACAGCAGCTATTAACATTGCAATATATAATTGTTTTTAATATACTTTTTGCATTTCTATGTTTTACAGAGGATTTCTGAATTTGTGGTACTTTTGTACATTTGATTTGACTGGACTCTGTTCACACCGTGACCATTTAAATGGTACAGGTACTTGTGCTAGATGTTTTGGTGTTTCTTCCCCACACGATTTAAATTATTAATAAGGGGCACATTTGATTGGGAATTCAGCTTTTTTCTTTTCTGGTTTCTCTTTTTCCCCTTTTCTACTTTGTTTACTAGTCTCACACATGATGATGTTCAAGATGCTTAACTATCACACTTTATAAGATATGCATATGACAATTCATTCTGAGTTCAATGAGACCTTGATTTGGAGATTTCTATGGGATGACATGCTTATTCTCCCTTGACTTCACGGTACCATCCAACCTATGCCCAGCAACAAATATGGCGTTAGATTTCTGTCCTATTTCACTTTCGTTAAGATCTTTTTCCCTTCTTTTCCATCATCATGGAAGGATACATAAGATTTCATTCTATCATAAATACCTTTTTTTTATCACATTTTGGATTGAATGTTCCAACTAAAAGAATCATTTATTGTCATTCAAGATCTGTATTTCTCGTTTGTGCTTTGTTCATATTGTCTATGCTTGTTCTTCTGTATTCTTTTTACAATATTGGTAAGTTGTTTCCTTCTTGTTGTGACATTTGGCTTGTCAATGCCTTATTTACTGTGATAAATCTCAAGCCCTGATGAAGTGACACATTGTCCTGTTGAAGTCACGAAACACTTGTAATCACCAAAGCTTTTGTCTAATTGAATATTGCAATAAGATTATCGACCATAAGTAACTCAAGTATTCTTGTGTCACTTGAAATGTTGTACATTACTTGTTTAGTAGGAGAGTTAAATTTGTAAGAAACTCATCAATGCAATAAACAATAAGGATACTGAGGCACAGCATTTTGCAGGTCTTCTTCTAATGGATCTTCTGCTTTGGGCAAAAGAAAAGCACGTTATTCCTCCTACCCATTCAGGGTTTGTACAAGGGGCTGGGACAGCAGCCAATACTTAATCTTTGTTGGCAATTATGGTCAAGCAGAATCTGAAAAAGTAACCTCTTTATCTTTGTTTTCTTGATTTTAAGTCAGCTTTTGATTACTTGCGGCACAACCTTCTTTGGAGAACACTAGCCTCTTGGGGCATTCCCACTTGCCTTTTAAAAGCAGTGCAGTTGTTATACTCAGACACCTGGATGAGAGTGAGGATTGGGGACGTCTCCTTTCTGTCAAGGAAAATAGTATCTCTCTAGGGATTAAAACAAGGCTGTGTACTTGCGCCGTACTTGTTTAACCTATTCATAGCAGACCTGGCCTCAGCCCTAGACAATGTAAATGCACATCTATATAAACTAGGAGGTATCTGCATATCGAATATCCTGTGTGCAGATGATGTGGTACTTTTAAGCCAAACAAAAATTGGCTTGTAACAACTCATTGATAAGCTATCTCAGTACTCAATAGCTAATGGAATGCTAATAAATGAGAAGAAAATGGAAGTGAGCAAAAAACCCAATAGAAAATGTACAAGTACCTGCAAGGGCAACATCCAGAGTTAGTTAAATCTTACAGATACCTCTGAGTCCTTTTTGACTATAAGGGCTCCTTCTGTCAGCAAAGGCAGGACTTTGAAAGAAATGGTAACACGTTACTCCTTGCATTCCGCCTAGATACCTGCCACTGCTAAAATTAATAGCAGCTAATTTACCACCGAGCATAGGTTACAGGAGTGAGGCATTACGACGGAGCGATGCACTAACTTCTAATGGGATATACACAAAAGATTTTAGGACACTTTTCATTCGTCCCCAACATGACTCTCAATATAATGCTTGAGTTTGACCCATTGAATTAAATCCTTGCAAGGATAGGAGGCTACATTAAATATGGAAACTAATACAACTAACTACTGGAAACCAACGTTGCCAATCTCTTAGCCAAGAACTTCAAACAAGCACAAGTGCACCTTCTAAGCAGTATTTAGACCCAAGCCTGGACAACCTAAGCCTCCAAACACTATGGGAAAGACAAATGCCCTAAAAACACTTAAAAACGTGATCAACAGTACAAAGAAAAATTCTCTGGAATAATAGATAAAGAGACTTTTGCAGTTAGATCGCTAATCCATGGATGGTTATAAATGAATACAAAAATCATAAGCCTCAACCCTATCTTGAGACTGGGTGGTCAAGAAAGAAAAAATATCTCTTTATTAAGTATTGCTTTGGTCTCCTCTCAGGTCTTACCCATGTTGCACCCTGGCTCAGGGACACAAAAAAGATCAGATGTAGACTGTGCAAATCTGGGGAGGAGAACATTATCCATATAACCTGTAATTGCCCTGGCTTGCTGAAGGAGAGGAAGGGTTACCTTCAGGCAGCCTTCAATCAGCGAGGAATCCCCTCGTGCAGACAAGCTGTGATTGCATGCCTTAAAGCAATGGACACAACCCTGAACAGTAAATTCACAAACATTTGTAAAGAATAGTTTTCGCATATTTAATGCTGCTTTTATAGGTCTTACAGACATTTATTGCTATCATAACAATATGTGCTTTTACAATTAATCTTTTTGTACCTTTTATACATGTGGATGATCTTATAAAAATTTTAAAACTTAGCCAGTCCACCTTTAAGGCTTTTGTCAACGAGGCTGAAACAAAAATGTCATTATGTATGGATAAGTTTTATTTTGCGAAGATAGAATATGATAAATGTGCACAGTGAAGTTTATCCGTGTAAGGTCACTTAACCACTTTAGTTCCTGCTTCAAAGTTTTTTTAATGGAACGGGTGAGAAATTATAAGATGCTAACGATCTACTTGTTTGGAAATGTTGTATTTTATAGTTGAATGGTTTTATGATTTTCGTATCAGTGTAATGGCTTTAACTCACTGTGCACTTTCCTAATAACCTAAAACTATTCCAAGATTGGTGTAAGCCAATTAAGCATTTTTTTATAGCTGTCAGCAAAGATTCCGATGGTTGTTAACATGATACATACTTATTTTTAAAACAATGTTTATTCCCCACCTCTTGCTCTTCTCCCCTTGACGGACCAGCACAAAACTTGCCATGCTGCACATAAACCAGATAAATATATATATTTTGGAATGTTTACTCCAGCTTTATCAAACATCAACTGTATTGACAAAACAAAAATCCATTGTGAATGGAAACTGTGGCCTCAAACTGAGCACCATTTGCATCTCTTGCTTTTGACTCTCTGGGTAACAAGGCAGGAACGTGAGGTGGGTTAGAAAATAATAAATCTACAAAGCACAAAATAGCACTTAATAAATCAATGTCTAGACAGTGCTTTCACTTTTAAACAGCAAATGTTCTTTAATTCAAACACAATTAAATAGTAAACGAAAATTACAAATGGATACAATGCAAATCAGATCTCACTTGCCTCTTCTAAAACAATGTTCTAAACAATGTAAAGCCAATTTCTGTGGACATGGAGTTCGCAATGTAATACCCTTGCCTATTTTGTTTGTCTTTGAGGTAACTCCTCTTGTGGTTGTATACTTATAGCATGTTATGACATACACAGGTGACTTAGATGGGTTCCACTGCCAAGCATTCTATGGTGACAGTTGCTGTGGCAGAGGAGCTTGTCGGACCAGTTTCCTGAATGCCCTGAGCTTAAACATTAAAGAAGCTTATTATATATTCTGGTTGCAAGCCACATGATTGAGTATGTATAGAGAAGTAACACTACAATTTGGTGACGGGCTGGTTCGGAGTGGACTTTTCAGGTGCACTGTGCTGTTTTGAGGAGTGTGCTTGCCTGAAAAGATGGCTTTGCTGTAAAACTAAGGTGACGTATCAGCAATACAATCAACGCCGCTGCGGCACTAGAAGAAGGGATTGATCATTATCCTGAGTTGTAGTACGTTAAATCAGTGAATCAAACCTGAGGGCGCACAGAAATTCAAACATCAATTTCAGCCGCATTGTCGCGCAACTGTGTGCGGGAACCAGCATGAGTACTCCAGCAGCTCATAATGCCAGTAACTGCGCGTTGGTGTTGTGAGCTGCAAATTGGATTCCTTGTTGGCCATGTTCTCAGCAGTGCAGGCATTCCAGTTGAGGCGCGAGCAACTACAACCAAGCACACTTGTGGAAGAGGTTTTCATGTCTTCTGACCTTGGCACGTGTTAGGATTGCATGTCATAATTCAGACCAGCCATCATGTTTTGATGCGCGTTGCTCATCAGGTCATGCTGTGTGACCTATTTGAGGGCCATCTTGAAGAAAATACCGGCTCCTAATGCACAGATGAGAGAGCTTTGCTGGCACGCTCGACTGCTGTTATTGAGGACGTTTAGGGCACTTGGACTACAGGAAACACTGAGCGTGTCGACCAGAATGGTCACAGAATTTAAAAAATATGACCACATCTCCCCCGTCCTGAAAGAACTGAAATGGCCGCCAATGGAAGCTCATGCAGCTTCAGAACTGCTCGTCTCACTCACAAAGCGTTGCTTATGGAGAACACTGCCTTCCTTGCCTCAAAACTAAAAAAAGGAGGTCGGACAAGAAATCTAAGAAACTCAAACACCCCACTCTTCATTCCATCCAAAGTCCATAAACAAAATTCTTGCTCATGCTCGTTTTCGAGCAATGCCACCAAAATCTGGAACTTTATACCAATACACATCAGGATGAACCCCTCCTTCTTGAGCTTTAAGAGACAGCTAAAGGATCTCCTCCTCAAGAGACAAATCAACTAGGAGGTTAGCAATCGCTCATGGTGGCAGGCTCTTCAATCCATGCTCTCTTTATACCTCGGCAGAGCTATTTCTCTCCCTTCGTGCTTAGCCAATGACTTAATTGGACTCCAATCAGCTGCCCTGTTTTGTGAAAACTGTCCTTGTGTTTTGTGTAAACTGAGTGTGTGAGCTGCAAAGCACTCTGATACCCTCCGGTCTTGCTAGTGCTATATAAAACTCAAATAAAGTAAATAAATGTGTTAAACAAAGCTTTAGTGGATGGCCAGATAATATTTTTACTCATACAACTTGGGTGCATCTTACTTGGAACTTTGGGGGCTGTAAAACCTCGTTATATTGGTATTTTGTTTTTATTGTGACAATGTTAACATGGCACAGCAGAATTTCACAATCAGTTCTCCATATACATTGTGGCTGTCAGGAACGGAGTCCTCTATGAAGTGGGTGGAGTGGGAGGAATATTTTGTTACCCACATCTCTCCAATTGATCAACATGTTGAGATGTCAGATGATCAAAAGAAAAGAATTCTCCTGCACTCTTTGGGTCCTGTGGGGTTGAAAACTTTCAGTCGCATGGCAAAATGCAACTGAGTGGGGATGTCAATGTTATGTATCGCAATTACAAGATCTATATACTTTGCGCCCAAAGTGAATTGATAATACTAGATTCAAGTTTTTCCAATGCAAGCAGAGTAAAGGGGAGTTTGTTGATGACTATGTAGCAGACTTGAAGAAGTTGGCAATTAACTGTAAGTTCGAAGTTTTTCATGATGACTTGATAAGGGATCAGTTAGTATGCAATGCAGATATTTCAGGTAGATGCGTCACGGAACTGAAACAACCTGATAAAGAGCTAGACTGTATTTGTAAAGTGACAAGTTCATAAAATGGGGAAAGATAAAAAAAGCAAAAAGGTAATGTCATGGACCAATGTATGAGTAAAGATAGAAGATGTTATGGCTGCAACAGCAAAAAAGACCTGGCGTATTGCAAAACATGTCCTGCACTTAAGCAGAAGTGCACTAATTGTGGCATTGTGGGACTTTGCGAAAGAGTGTTAAAAAAAAAAAAAAGAAGAGTCGTGTGAAATGCATCCACAAAGACTCTAGTTAGAGTGATATGGAGGAATATATTTCCAAACTAGACAGTGTCATGAGTTTCAAGAGACGTTTGTCCTTAATATTTGTGAGTGAAGTGCCAAAGGCATGCCTGAGTGCAACGTGACAATAGGAGGTGGCCCCATCAGGATATATGCAGATTTGGGATCCCTCTTTACTATTGTCAATGAGGACATATGGAAGAATAAATTTGTGGAGAAAATTGGCACACACTTATCACCATCTGACATTAATCCTGAGAGCTACACTTGTGAAAGAATAGACATTTTAGGATTCAAGAGGTTGTGTTTTTTTTTTTTGGGACGTCACAAGAAAGAAGCTATAAGTAGCAAAGAGAGGCCTATTTGTCCTAGGATGGCAGGAATCAAGGTAACCTACATATTGTCCTAATCCCCAACAGTGCAGAAAAAGTGTTGAAGGTAAAAGAAGGAAACTCAGCGGGAATAGACATGGCACACATTTTTCCAAAGGTTTTGGAATGCTACAAGGCTTTGAGCACAATATCGTGCTCAAATGTGAAGCTACTCCTAAAGTACATAAATTAAGAATGGTACCCATGATGGTACAGGAGAGGGTCTAGAAGGAGCTGGAAAAGCTTGTGAAGCTGGATGCGATTGAACGAATAGAGAGTTCAGACTGAATTTCACCAGTAGTGGTGGCACGCCGTAGTGATGGGAACATCCTTCTCTGTGTGGATTGCGGACACCTGAACAATAACATCATCATTGATCACTTTCCCCTGCCTAAAAGTACAGAGTGGTGTTGTGCTTCAAGGCAGCTGATTGGTTCCCAACTATAAACTTTTCATCAATTGCTCTCACACCAATGTCCAGGAAACTCACAGCATTTATTACACCCTTTGGGTGTTTTCTATTTAAACAAATTTTGTATAGCCTGGGTTTGATGCTCAAGCTGTTTCGGAAAGAGAGGGGAGTGATGTTCTTTCAGGATGATATTTTAGTATTTGCATAGAACAGAACACAGCATAATGACAGGTTGCAGTAAGTGTTAAGCAAACTGGAAAGTAAGGGGCTATCTGTAGAATTAAACAGATGCAAGTTTGGGAGAGGAGTGTGACTTACTTGGGGCATGTGGTTAGTGAGGAGGGAGTCAAACCTAAGTCCTTATTGATCAATGCTAATATTGGGGCCCCAGTGCCTGTGAGCAAGGATGAGGTGGCGTTCTTCTGCTAAAAAATCACGTGAAATTTGTATGTACTCGCAATGCGATGCAACATTTTGTACAATCAAGTGTGCAAAGGAAAGAGTACCTACTTTGAGTAGTTTTGACCCTGGGCTGGACTGTTTCCTAAAAAATAGATGTGAGTAATAAAGGGTTAGGAGCAGTTTTAGCACAGAGGGATACCAGGGGTAACAAGAGGATTATCCTCTTTGCGTTCAGATCATTGTCACCAGCTGAAGAGAATAATACCATTATTGAAAATGAGGTGCTAGCATGTGCATGGGCCCTGGAACATTCTCATGCCTTTGTATTGGGTTGGTCAGTCCCCATCCAGTGCGAACACAAGCCCTTAATTCAATTAAATTCCTTACTACAAAGGGGAGTGTTACTGCATCTGCCAGGATTGGGAGGTTCAAATCAAATCAGGTGTTTGTTAAGCGCGACTACTCACCCGTAAGGGTCTCAAGGCGCTGGGGAGTGTGGGGGGGGTTCGCAGGTTCCAGTCCATCAAGGAGGGGGGGTCTGTCGAAGAGCCAGGTTTTGAGGTTTCTTGCAAAGATGGGGAGCGATGTTATCTGTCTGAGGTGGAGTGAAAGGTCGTTCCAGGCTCTGGCCGCGTGGAAGGAGAAGGAGCGGCCTCCCGATCTGGTCTTTCTGGTGCGGGGGACCACAGCGTAGGAGAGCTGGGCTGAACGTAGGGTCCTTTGGGGTGCGTGGAATTTGAGTCAGCTATTCAGGTATGGTGGTCCGGTGTCGTGGAGGGCCTTGTGAGCGTGGGTTAGCATCTTGAAGGTGACTCTAGCTTTGATGGGAAGCCAGTGGAGTGTGCGCAGGTGCTGGGAGATGTGGCAGTGTCTTGGCAGGTTGAGGACTAGTTTTGCCGCGGTGTTTTGGATGTTCTGTAGCTTGCGGGTGAGGTTTTTGTTTATTCCGGCATAGAGTGCATTGCCGTAGTCCAGCCTGCTGGTGACCAGGGTGTGAGTGACAGTCTTTCTGTGTTTGAGGGGGATCCATTTGAAGGTCGTACGTAGGAGGCGGAGGGTGTGGAAGCAGGAGGGCGAGATGGAGTTGATCTGGCGGTCCATTTTGAGCTCTGAGTCCAGGATGATTCCCAGGTTGCGTGCATGGTCTGTGGGGGTGGGCGGGCTCCCGAGGGCGGGGGGCCACCAGCTGTCATTCCAGGCGTCTGGGTTTGGGCCCATGATGAGTACTTCCGTTTTGTTGGTGTTTAGTTGTGGGCAGCTGTTTTTCATCCATTTGGTGACGGCTTCCATGTCTTCTTGAAAATAGAGTCTGGCGGTGTTGGGTTCGTTGGATAGGGAGAGGATGAGTTGGGTGTCATCTGCGTATGACACAATGTTGAGTCCGTAGGTTCTGACGATGGGGGCGAGCGGAGCCATATAGACGTTGAAGAGCGTAGGGCTGAGGGAGGACCCCTGGGGGACTCCGCAGGTGGTAGGTGTAGGGTCCGAGAGGAAAGGGGGGAGTCTGACCCGCTGCGATCTGCCGGAGAGGAAGGAGCGGATCCAGTCGAGAGCCTTGTCTTGGATCCCTGTGTCATGGAGTCTGCGTATTAGGGTGCGGTGAGAAACTGTGTTGAACGCCACTGAAAGGTTGAGGAGGATGAGGGCTGCTGTTTCTCCTTTGTACAGTAAGGTACGGATGTTGTCTGTTACGGCGAGGAGGGCGGTTTCCGTACTGTGGTTTTTTCTGAAGCCGGATTGGGAGGAGTCGAGGAGGTTGTCAATGAGTATGAAGTATTACATTTATTGTATAGTGTATGTCCCTAGTAAGGACAATTGGGTGGCAGTTTGTTTATCCAGGATGCCTAGACCTTTAGAGAAATGTGAAGACAGTCCATGGTATGAGTAAGATTGCATTTGATACATGACTCTGGCCTTCTGGGTATCAGAAAGGAGGATTGGAAGAAGGAACAGAAGGAAGATGAGGTATTGCAGTTGATTCTGCAGTATATGGTTGAGGGTTGGCCCAAGAAGAAGCAATTGTCTGAAGGGTGTAGAACCTTTTTGGGAAGTTAGATCAGATCTGTATGTTGACAAAGAACTGGTCCTTAGAGGAAGTAAGATTATTCCTCTGTGTGGCTTGCATGAAGTGATTTTAAGTTTGTGTCATGAAGGACATTTTGGTATTGTGAGAACTAAATCGATTGTCAAGAATTAATTTTGGTGGCAGGGAGTGGATAAGGAGGTGGGAAGGTTTTCAGGACCTGAGGAACCTGTTCTTCTGCTGACAAATCTTTATGTACTTTAAGGCCACCCATGAGTGAATGTCTTATTCTGAAGCAACCTTGGGAGTGTGTGGCAGTAGACTTGTGTCGGTTCGGGACTTGCAGGAGTATGTGATCGTTTTAATGGATCTTTTCTCCAAATGACCATTAGTGATTAAAGTGAAAAGAGCTGATACAGCCACAGTTTTAGAGTTCTTGGATAGGACCTTTTGTTGGAAAGGGATTCCCACTGTATTGTTGAGCGATAATGGTGTGCAAATTGTTTTGAATGAAGTGAAAATATATTTAGAGTAGGTAGGTGTGAGAAAGAAAACTGCAGTTTCCCCAGTAGGAATGGCACTGTGGAAAGATTTAACGGAGTGATCATGGGGGTTACTCAGAGTGCTGTGGGCAAGAGGTGGGATTGGTGGATTGCTGTACAGAAAGCTGTATGAGCGTATCGTGTGGCTATGAATGATTGTACAGGTTTATCCCCATTTATAGTTATGACAGGTAGGAGCCCCAGGTGTAAGTTTACTACGGTGTCGTTGTGTGAAAGTGCGATGGAGCAGTGGTCACCGAACAAGTTAAAAAAAGATTGGAAGAGAAACACAAGAAGATGTAAATCTTACTACGATGTTGCCCATGCCGTTAAACCATTTCATGTACAATTTGGCAATTGAGTGTGTGTGTTGGAACATAATATAGTGCCAAAGGGTGAATGACAATTTTTGCACCAGAACAGGTTGTGTTAACTTTGCCAGTCAGTCAGAAAACTTTATTTCGGTAAAAATACCATAAAAGTGCATACATCACATTTAAAAAGATTCTACATATACACTCAATAATCTTTAAAAACTCTCATAAAACAATAATTTAGTTCGTTAAGTGTTCTTTAAAAGAATGTAAAATGTTTAGCACAAAAAAGAAGTAAACACAACTTAAAATATAAAAAGAAGAAGGCATTACAGTATTAAATGTTTTCTTGTTACCCACATGGAAAAGAGGTATTTCGCAGTAACTGTGACAAATAGGGGGGAGGTATCAGATTTCATTACCCTATATAGGTCTCTGTAATTGCTTACCCCAATGTTTTTCGCTAGTTGAATGATCCATTTTTTACGTGGGTTTGTGTAGGCCTTACAAAAGAATAACACGTGGACCTCTGATTCCTCATTCGAGCTACACCCTGGGCAAGCACGATTTATTGAGCCTACCCATTTATTCGTCCTACAAAATAGGGGAAGGGACCCATGCCTGAATTGTATATAGAGTTTCTTGGCAAGCAAAGGTTGAATCATATCAAGTGCAGGCTCGAAGCTGTAGCTTAGTTTCATTTCTAGGAATGCAGAGGTCGAGTTAGCACCCGAATCAGAACGTAAGATTTGGGTCAATTTATGATCCTCAATCATTATTGCCAGCTGTTTTTTTGGAAGGGAGACACAAGCCTCTGGATTGTGCCATAGGTCCTCCCTACCAATTTCTCCTAAAAGCTTTTTAATATAAGCGAGCCATGAAATGGAACCAGCCCCTGGGAGTATCATGATTGATTTTAGTTCCTCTCTGAAGATATTGAGTTCTGGTGTGCTCCACAAACGGCGCCAATACATAACCGGTCTGGAGGCGACCAGATCAACTATTGGCCGGATTCCCAGGTCCATCCTCAGAGGTTTTAGGGGGGTGCTTTTAGGTAAAGCTAAAAGTTGTCTCATAAAATGGTTTTCTGACTTAGCTAAGGATTGGGCAGCACTATGGCCCCAAAGCTCAGCGCCGTAGGTCGCCGCTCCTCTAGCCTGCACCCTGTAAACCTCTACGAGCGGGCCAATTAATTTTATTGGGCTGTCCCGATACATCTTCAAAATTCCCCCAGAGATTTGGGCCAATTTCAAATTGGCCTTCAAATCTGGGGTCCCCAGTCCATATTATTACTTAGTGTAAGCCCCAGGTAGTCAAAGACCGATACACGCTCCAACGGTAAATCGTCCAGCTTTGGGATGGGACAGTTTGTGGTGTTAGCATGCAGAACCATGTATTTGGTTTTGTTGACATTAATAACCAGGTTCCTATTCCTGCAAAATGTTGCGAAACCCTCCAAAACTCTTTTCATTCCCATTGCTGTCTTAGACAAGAGCAGAGTATCGTCCGCAAACATTAATGCTGGTATTTTCCTACCTGATAGCCTAGGTGCATCAATGTCTGTTAGGGCAAGCAGTTCCTCCACAAGGCCGTTTAGAAAGAGGGAGAAGAGGGTCGGTGCCAGCACACAGCCCTGCCTCACACCTCTTTCAACAGGGAAGGGAGATGTTAGTTCACCATTTTTGCCAAACCTTACCCTAGCATAAGTGTTTTTGTGTAGGATTTCCATGATGTGGCATAGGTATGGAGGGACGCCCATCCCCTTCAGAAGGTCCCATAGCTGTGATCGATCTACCATGTCAAAAGCGGACTTTAGGTCAACAAAAGATAGGTAAAGGCTACCTCCTTCCAGTTTGATCGTTTTCCAATATATCATCTGGAATCTGAATAGTTGATCTATAGTTGACATTTTAGCTCTAAAGCCCACTTGTAGAGGAGTCAAAATATTAGACTCTTCCATCCAAGCTTGGAGCCTCCCCAATAGAACACGTGCAAAAATCTTCTGAGCCACGTCTATTAGGCTAATCGGCCTGTAATTTGCCGGGTCTAGGGGCGAGCCCTTTTTGTGTATCGGGATGATCTTAGCCCCAGCCCAGGTATGGGGCGGTGGCATTCCTAAAAGAATAGCATTAAAAAGATTCTGTAGGTAGGGAACCCATACAGCCTGTTCGCTCTTGTACAGGTCACCTGGTATTCTATCTAAACCGGGGGCCTTATTTGGAAGGACTTTATTCAGCGCCAGTTCTACCTCTCCTAGTGAACATAAGTCATAATCACCCATGATCAAGGAAAGGGCTTGCCTAGATGGGTGTTCATGATTTTCTTGGCCTATGGAATTACTGGCGTAAGGGCTTGAAAATGCCGGCGCCATACATCTTCCGCTAGGTTAGGTTGGACGGCTACTTGGGAAGCAGAGGAGCCAGATTTAACCAGATTCCAGAAAGCCTTGGAGTCCCTTTTCTTTAATGAAGTAGAAATTTCCTCCCATCTATTATACTCCCATTCTTTTTTGGCATCTGTGATCGTTTTCTTATAGTGGCCCCTTGCCTCCTTGATCAAGGTCTTATTACCCCCTTTTAGTTTTTCTAAGAGTGACAACTTTGCCACTCTACAGGGTTTGGTGAACCAAAGGTATCTCTCTCTGGGCTTTTGTAGTTGCCTCCTTGATTCCTGGTGGAAATGTCCCTCTAAGGTTGCACATAGCTCTGCGTGGGTGGAGCCTATAAAATCCATGTCGATGGAGTCTATTCCCGCGGCAACAGGATCTAATACTTGCTTTAAAAGCGGAAAGATCTCTCTGTACACGTCACCAAGCTCCGTTTGGGATTTGGCTATCTTTTCCCATCTCACTCTCCGTCCTCCACAGGATGTAACCAGAGGGTGGAGAGGAGTAGTGCCCCTTGGATGATTGATGTTAACTTTGCAGAATGTGGTCAGACGGAAGAGTGATGAAGTGTGGAACCTTAAGCATTGGGCTTTAGGTTCGCGGGATTAGTGGAAGGACTGTGATGGTGAAGCAGGAAATGGTAGTGGTGATTCCTTTTGGCTGGAAGACATGGTTGAGTTTGATGAAGAAAGGTCAACTGTACCAGTTGGTGGAATGGAGGCACCAGATGGTGGAATGGAGGAGGCCCCATGCACGTCCAGGGCAGTCTCGGTGGAGTGTACTATGGATGGTGATGTAGTATATACAAAGGGTGTGCAGGAATCAGAGTCTCAAACTGTGGAGTCAGAATCTGATGGGGTGCAGAAACCAACAGTTGTTGGGTCAGACTGTGAGAAAAGGAAGACGGAATTGCCTGGATGGTTGAAGGATTATGGTGTGGGTTAGTTATTGAAGGATTCCACTTGTTAATGTTTTATCTAACATATTAGGTTTTGTTTGTTTCCCTGGGTGATATATTTGTTGAAGTATCATAATGATGTTTGATTTTGCTTTATTAAAGGGGGTGTTGTGATTATATACTTAAGTCATATTATGACATAGACAGGTGGCATAGATGGGTTCCGCTGTCAAGCATTCTATGGTAACAGTTGCTGTGGCAGAGGAGCTTGTCAGACCTGTTTCCTGTATGCCCTCAGCCTACACATCAAAGAAGCATTTTATACATTCTGGTTGCCCGCCTTGTGATTGAGTGTGTATAGAGAAGTAACACACTACACCTTCCTATTGTATTCGCAAGAGAGCTCACAATATAAAACACCTTCCACTTGCATTTTTTTTCACTTGTATTTACCAGAGAGTTTGCAATGTAAAACAACTTCCTATTATATTTGTCAGAGTTCAAAATGCAAGCCCCTTCCTACTCTATTTCGCATGGGGACTGCAGTTAGAGTTGCCAATGTGCTTAAATTGATTGACATTCTTTAAAAATAATTAAGCTATCAGCCTCTTCTGTCAGGTAGCAAAGACATTTAGAACAGACTTGACAAACCTAGGAAAGTAGCCTATTTGGGGTAAAATATATGCCTTTTATAAATTTATAATGGTGAATTTTAAGTCAAGCAATACTTAGAAGAAGTTTATGGCTTTTATTAATAGTTTGTACTATCTCCGTATTATTGACTAATTCACCAATTTTTTAACAACCACCGGTTAGCGAGGAAGTCGTATATTGTAGCCGATAGTATACCCAGCCTATACTACCTTTATGTGTGGTTCGGGCTAAATGTTCTACATATATCTATTTGGTTCCAGACTATTAAGAGATTTACCCACTTCAAGTTCAAATTTCAAGTTTATTTCATTAAGTGCACACTTAATTAAAACCTCTGTACTGATTACTTGATTAAAACCTTTCCACCGATTGCTTAATAAAAATCTTTGCACTGATTGCTTATACACAAAAATACTTTACATAAAAAATAGCATAACATGTTGCCGAGTTATAAAAACAGTGCTTTAAAATGCCAAGATACTGGGTACTATTTGAAGGCCAATGTACCCTTTTAATAAATCTCCGCTGCTGTCCCAATATACTGCCCCGGATTGCTGCTAATTATGTAGTGTCACTGCTGTGCAGGTTGCCTCTGGTGCTTTTTCAGGGCTTTTGAGTGCTGCGGCAGACATGACTTCCGATGAGTTTGAAGTTTTCTGGTCAAGCCTAATCAGATATTTTGTGTGCCTGCAGCTAAACTGCTTGTCCATGGCGTTGAAGCAGACTAGGATTGCTGGCCTACAACGACCTAGGCCCCTCTGGTTCTAAACTGGCCTTAGGATAGCTCTTTGGTCTTTTATGTTTGCTTTGCAGATACAAACCTGGTGGACCAATGTCTCCAGAGCTTTTCTACAGAGCCCGCAAAACCCTGTCATGTTAACGCGCTTCCATAGAGGTAAATGTGTGAGTGACGGCAAGCAGCCCATTTGAAACTTCATGACGGCTGTTTTGAGCTGGGTTTTGATGGCTTTGCCCAAGTATGGCTGAGGTGCTAGCTTGGTGTAAGATGCCAGTGTAACCAAGCAGCTAACAGGCTTTGGCATGCTTATTGACCATTGACTTGGTCTGAAGATAGGTGACAATGGACTCCCATTATCTGTTAGGCCTAGTGATGTCAGGGAGCTTATAAGATAGTCTCTGGCTGGAGAATGGACCTTTCCTTTAATTTTTGTCCATAGGCGGGAACCTAGTGTCTCGTTGATAGCCTCCTTTTGCTTGTAGCAGAGATTAATGAAAGCTCCTTCCCTTGCCATCGGTTGCTTGACTGAGCCAAATTCAAGTCATAGCTGAGCTGGAGACGAGTATGCTAGCAGGAAGAAGACCGCTTTGAAGAGCCTAGGAGTGATGTTGTTCAGGTGAGCAGCGTCTCCCCCCCTGAGAATTTCACTTCCATAAGCAATGGTGGGAATTAGTTTCACCTGGATTATTTTCATCAGTGGTAGGTTAGTGGAAGATCCTGTGGCGCTTTGATGCACTTGAAGGCAGCTGTAAGGGAAACTGACTTCTGGCACATGAGCTCCAAGAGTGGTTAAAAGAGCCCTTGCTGATCACAACCATACCCGAGTATTTATATTCCTGTAACACTTCCATTTTGACCTTGCCCAGGTATCACTGATGTGGGCATCGCAAAGGTTTTCCCTAGTTCAATATTTAAGACTTTTTTTTTTTAATTGATGGCCATGGCATTGGTATCTGAGTATTGGGCTATGACCAGCAGGAGTCTTAGGAGGCCGGTTTTAGTTCTACTGAGTAGTACTAGATAATCGGCATACATCAAACATGGCAGTAAGGGGTTTCCCAGTTTTGGAGCATGAGAATTGGCTTGCATTAGGCAGGTTGGCTAGAAAAAAGTTGGAGGGTGGGGGCTAGCACACGCCCTTGTTGTAGCCCCTGATAGCATTGAATCTTCCTTGTTAGATGGGCAGATCACCAAGCTTGATCCTGACCCAGGTGTCACTATGGAGAAGTATTATTGCTCTCAGTAGCAGGTTGGGTATGTTCCAGCTGGCTAGCTTGTTCCACATCTTTCCTCTATCTGCTTTTTAGAATTGTCTTAAGGTTTGTAAGTGTGTGCCGACCCAAATTTGTAACAATCCATCATGGGGAAAATTTGGAAAGCATGGATTTCATCATGAAGATAAATACAGATTCAATTTAGGGATTTGTAATTTGGCATGGGCGTCTAGATTTGAAAATATACAGATAATGTTCTGAATCTCGGTTTTTTTTTTAAGTATGTCAGTTCGAAAAATGCATGCTAAACCAATGACGTGGGATAGTCTTATAGTAAAGCATGACCAATGGTAGAATCTGTGCATGGGAGAGCTTAGCTATCCTTAAATAAGGGTTCTTGTAATTGAGTTATTGCCCTTCTCGTTTTTTTATATTGCCCTATAAATTGCAACCTTAGACTTTCAATTTAAAAAAAAAACATTTGGGATTGCAAAAGGGAGGACTTGAAAAAGGAACACAATTTTGGTAAAATTAAAATTGTTATGGCGTTTCTTCACCCCATCCGTATAGGAAGTTTGTTCCGCTATATTAAGCACTGAGCATGGCAACTAGTAATGCTCCATAATTGCTTTGAAAGACTTCTGTAATATTAGTAGAAATTTGGACCAATATATCAGCTATCATTTAAGGATGGTTTCCTATTACAGAGGATTTGAGTTTCATTTGCATTCGCAGAATACTCTGATAACATTTCAAACCTTTTTTGTCATCTTTTCTAGTGCAGGTAATGTTGCAATAGACTCAGAAGTAAAGATTACCATATCATTAGTATAAGCTGCCATTTTACGTGTATTTCCATTGAGACAAACCAATCATATGGGATCTGACTAAGCATATTTATATAGGTTCTATATAATGAATAAATAGTTGGGGGGAAAGTAGGCAGCTTTGCTGCACCCCTCTCATAATTGAGAATTATTCAATGTACCCATACATATCACCATGGATATAAAATACTTATATTATGTTTGTATTTTTATCATCATAGGGCCAAAATTGATATCATTCAAAAGGCACCATAAAAACTGCTAAGAGACACTGTCAAATGCTTTTTCGGCATCCAAAAAGATCATGCTGACCGGAACCTCTTTGAACAGATGCAACATCAAAAATTGACACTGCTAAGTTTGTGTGTGAAGTAGCATCTTGTTGTGAGACAAAGGTGTGTTGAATGGGCTCAACCCAATTTGCAATCGAAGGAGAGATTCTGTTAGCAATATTTTTTGTGTATATTTTAGAATCTGTATTAATTAATTATATATGTTGCTATGGCCCACAACTTAACGGATCCTTAAACGTTTAAGAATGCAGCTATGTGGGTCTCTCTTCATGAAGAGGGTATTCGTAGGTTATTCTCTATTGAATTATCAAGACGCAAAATAAAGACAACAAAACAGATATAAAAGGTTGATAGAACTAAATGGGTATTAAATCTGGCCCACAGCCTTTCCCCATTGTAGCCTTTTGATCGCTTAGCATATTTCATTCTATAGTATTGGAGTCTCTGTTTAAAAAATGTAAGACAAATTGAATTTGAGGAGGTAATGTGTTGTCACTTTTGATATCATTACTCCCAGCTTATTATTTCAATGTATACTATACATTAAAATAATGGTATTTATTTTTAATAATAATAAACTTTAAGAATTTCCCACACATTTTTTTCAATATGAGATTTCTCCTCAGGTGTCCGAGATTGCCACAAACATACATAACGTTACTGATAGTAACTGTATTATTGTAAAATGGGTTATAAGAGGAACAATCCCCTTATTTGAGAAGTGGAGGCATGCGCGTCTGCACCTGAGTGCACATTTGCACTTGGTAGTGGCAAATAGTAAAAACAAAAGTGGAGATTTATGCCTAGGTAGAGGAGTAGATTTACAAATCAGTAGATACAATCAGTAAAATATACCATTGTGAATTAGCTCCTATGTGTGAACTCATCCAGGGCAGCTGGAGTCGCTCTGGGGTACCAAAGTGGGAGTTGAATTAGCAAGGGAGAGCAGCTGCTAGAAACTGCTACAAAGCTGCTCATGAGGGCTCAGGGCACTGTCTTAGAGACAGATGGTCTGCACTTCTGCAAGCACTAAGGTATATGTATCTCAGTCTCTGTTCATTACTGTAACTGATGCTTGGGGGTGCCAGTCAACTCAACCAGTTGTGTACATGATGTGGGATCATTATTCATGAGAGTGGGTTGGTGGTTAGGTGCGGTCTACCATTAGTCACTTGGCAAGGGCTCTCAAAAGAAAAGAAACTAAATAAACTGCCTGGGCCATCAATACCACCCTGCTGAACCATGAGCAGCCTCAGTAGGGAAAGCAGGCCATCAAGGATCAGTCACACTATCAGAATCATTCTTACACCCCTCACATGCTAGCAGAGAGACACTGCCAACACCCCCCGTTCAGGGCAGCTGTCAGTCTACCTGAAGCATTCTCATGTATCACAGACTAGCGGACACACAGTACTGCTAGCACTTACACCTTACACAGAGTAGCATTCTTACACCACCAACAGTACTCTCTTAGTTCTAGCCTAGCAGCGGCGCAGCAGTGGACACACTCTCACAAACCATCATAGACTAGCAGTCACACTCCCTCACAGACTAGCTGAAAAGCCAATATGTCTTCCTGGTAATTATAAGTGCATCGTCATTGTTTGAGAATTTAATGTGTTGTGTTGTAAATGGGTGAGTGGGGTAATGCAAAAATTAGGTAATGGGTGGACCAATAGATGTATGAATGCAAGGAAAAATGAATGAGTGACAGATGAGTAATGGAATGGATAGAAGCCTCTTGGCACTTTCAGAGAGTTCACACCTATTTGTGTTGCCAATGTTTATTAAATAAAGGATAATCTCAATATTTGCCCTAGTGAGAGTTGTTCATTTATGGCGATTAATACCCCCGTTGCCTTTCCAACCATTACAACTTTGCACGAAAATTAGATCTTCGGTTTTCAATATAATCACCATAAAATAAACAACATCTTTGAAGACAGTCTTTCCTAGCATGGTTTAGTCGAAAGTGCGTCTCCAACTACTTCAAGAGTAAATATGCTATTCGTCCACCAGATGTCAGGATTGTGCTTCACATAGTCTCAGTTGAGTCCGTAAAAGCTTTGCATGCTTCGTAGATTGGCATTTAATGAAGGCGAACCTGTTGTGTTAATAAATACGCGTTTTAAGAGTTTGGCGGGTGTGAAATGCATCTGCCAAACTTACCATGCATAGAAGGCTCATATTCTATGTAGACGGGTCGCCGCACACTTTTTGCCCGCACGCCAAACTCGAAATCAAGCTTTTAGTTCCTGATTTTACTGTTAATGATTTATTTAGTGTTTCGCTTATCTACATTATGCTTTAATAAAGTTGCAAACGCTGTCACTGCAGAGTTTTTAACAGAAAAATAGTTATTCCAGAATACAGAATCATGGTTAACAGATGAACATAATTTTCTTGGCATATAGTTTAGGATTGATTTAATTCTGACAGGGCTTCTTCGGTGCTTCCCCCAACTCTGCATTTTACTTCCTCTCCGCGACCCAGAGCCTGTGCATTCGGATGGACCGGTGGGGTTTGACTCCCTCCAGCACTCCGCTCTCCTTCAGCGCTTTTGGAGGCTTCCCCCCTTCGGCTCCACTCCGTAAAATCCGCTCCCAGGAGTTTATTTTGGGCCTTGACATGCGTGTCCCCCGCACTTTCGGAATGTTTTTGTTGGCCCCCTCAACTTGGATCCTCCATCTTGTCAACCCTTGTCCGTTTCCCCTTCTCACTGGACTCCATCTTGGTGATCCTCGAACGTTTCCCTCTACCGCTGGACTGCTCCTCGTTCTTAGCCTTACTGTCCTTTAATTCTTACCCCCCCCCCCTTAAGTCCCCTCCACACCTTTCTCTTTTTTCTGGCTCTGAATCCTGGGTTCCTGAGATTAAGGGTTTCGCTTTTCATTTCCCTGTCCTGATCTACTTTCCTTACTCCTTTTTAGGTCTCGCGAGCCAAAGGCTCGAAAGAGACATTTTATAACTGGGTTTTTCAAAGTGCTGCCGTGGCCTAAAGCTACAGTGCACGTGAACGTGCACGCGCGCAGCCGCCAATCACTGCTGCGCGCGCACCACTCGCGATCGCTATTACT
The DNA here is from genome assembly GCF_964204655.1 of Triturus cristatus. Lineage (NCBI taxonomy): Eukaryota > Metazoa > Chordata > Amphibia > Caudata > Salamandridae > Triturus > Triturus cristatus. The sequence goes on along the minus strand of NC_140580.1, from coordinate 275,890,969 downwards.
TTCGTTTTCGGCCGCGCGGCCGAATGCTTGTTTTTCTTTTGCTTCTGCTTGTTTTGTATTTTCCTGTTTCACTTTGCTTCCGCCCCCTCCCTTTGTCCGTGTTCACTTTGTTCTTACCACCTTCCCGCTGTAGTTTGTGTTGTCTTTCTTCCTGCCCCTTCCGTTGTCTGTATTACCTTTGTTGTCACCGCCTCCCATTGTCCGCGTTGTCTTTGTTCACGTCCTCCTCCTGCCATACTTTCTGTTGTCTTTTGTCCCGCCCCCTCATGTTGTCTGTTTCTTATCTGCCCCCTCCCGTTGTCCGGTATGCCTTTCTGCCCGCTCCTCTCCCTTTGTCCGTGTTGTCTTTCTTCCTGCCTCCCTCCTGGGCTCACCCGTGACCTGCACAGCTGTAACTACCTGGGGAAGGGGTGCAACATCTGCACTGGACAGGTGCGGGGTGAGTCGTGCTTTTACAGAGGTTATCACATAGGGCTACTAATCTACTCTATATGGATTGTGTTGTCTTTCTTCCTGCCCCTTCCGTTGTCTGTATTACCTTTGTTGTCACCGCCTCCCATTGTCCGCGTTGTCTTTGTTCACGTCCTCCTCCTGCCATACTTTCTGTTGTCTTTTGTCCCGCCCCCTCATGTTGTCTGTTTCTTATCTGCCCCCTCCCGTTGTCCGGTATGCCTTTCTGCCCGCTCCTCTCCCTTTGTCCGTGTTGTCTTTCTTCCTGCCTCCCTCCTGGGCTCACCCGTGACCTGCACAGCTGTAACTACCTGGGGAAGTGGTGCAACATCTGCACTGGACAGGTGCGGGGTGAGTCGTGCTTTTACAGAGGTTATCACATAGGGCTACTAGTCTACTCTATATGGACCAGCGGTGCCTTATTTTGACAATTTCCTATTAAAATGCATTACTTCGAAGTAAGTGTATCTCCCACAGTCTTACTCACAGTTAAAGTCTGAAAGGGGTTATTTTCTTTAAAAACGCTCAGTCCTGCAGGTGAACTTTGCAATACTTGTGCCGCACATGCCTCTGTGTAAGAACCATACTCCACTCTACACAGCAAAGAGAGCGTGCTGGTCAGCTCGGCTCTCATCTGTGAGCATTGCGCGCACTATGCTTTTTGTAACTCCCACATACTTTGGTTTGTCTCCTTGTGACCATCTCATGGTCTTCCATGTTGTGATCCTCTGCGGGGTACTCATTTGTATGCTTTTCGCACACAGTACCCTCTGCCACGTCATGGAAGCAGCTGTTTGCGCCACGTGTTTTTTGGTAGGCATGGATAGAGCTAACACCGAGACTAGAACCCGGTTCGCCAGTTCCAAAGCCAGCAGCTCTGGATGCTATGCTGCATGTTTGTGTTTCCCTGTCTAAATGACCCGAGATCCCAGAACACAGACCAAATTCCAGATCCTGGATAAGCTACTCTGTCATGGCACCCTGTGGGCTCCGAGTATGGTGAGTAATGGTGGAGCTCACATCATGCACAACTGTCTGCATATTTATTTGTTTGCGGTTTTTACACAGCAAGTTCGTACCAACAATGCAGTTTTGCCCATCTTTGCTCATGTCTTTTTTGTTGTTTTTCTTTCGAGGGTACACAGGCAGCCATCATCCAGCAGGCCAAAGAGGAGTGTGTCCCCTTTATGGAGGGGCTGAATTAATCTGTTCAGTAGGGCTGGGCAGTACAGTAGGGAAGCTGGTCCCAGTAAAACAATTCTAAATAGCACACACACTTTAAAATGAATATGCATTAATACGATAATATTCCTTAACTTTAGGTTCAACGTTATTTAATCACATTGAACGGATGCTCTTATATCAACAAAAAATATAAAAATGTGTACCAAACAAGTTCCCCATGCAAAAAGGGGGAGAAAGGGAGAAGGTAATGTGAATCAAGTAAGGGTTGAAGGAGTGAAAAAGGAAGGGTAGTGACACTAAATCCATCCCACCATTATTTACAGTAAAACTGGCTTTTCTCAGCCTCACAGTTTAACAAATAACGAATACATAGCCAATTGTTTGTAATCGCACAGCCGAAAATCACCGTTGATCCACATTACCTTCTCCCTTTCTCCCCCTTTTTGCGTGGGGCACTTGTTTAGTACAAATTTGTATAATTTCTGTTGATATATGAGCATCAGTTCAATGCGATTAAATAATGTTGAACCTAAGGTTATGGAGTATTATCGTATTAATGCTTGTTCATTTTTAAGTGTGTGTGCTATTTAGAATTGTTCTACTGGGACCAGCTTCCTTACTGTACTGCGTTATACACAGGTCCCAGTGACTTATTTGGGTCTACCCTTTCTCTATAACTACATTGGTCCTGGGTGGCAGCTATTGTGGATGTGGACGCTTCCTGTGAATACACTAGCATTGTTGAGGTGAGGAGTCTACCTCAAATCTTAAACTGTGAAGGATGTGTATTAAGGCCCTAAAAGTTCAAACAGCATTAACCTATGGGCACAAATATTACCTTAACTACTGATCCATATTGTGGTACTATAATCTGGCAGCCAAAGGGTTTGTGCTGCAGGTGGTTGGGCCTACTTGTCTCGAGGACAAAATAAACATGAAAACTTGTCCTTGACCCTGAACAATGTCCTGGGCGTCAGGTTCAAGTAATTCCACACCCCTGCATCATGTATTCATGTATCAGACTGCACCACCCAGTGTGCAGTAATTATATAGCTCTTCAATTTATGGTGGCACAGCACCAAGGATAATGTACTGCACAGCTAAACACTTATAAGGTCCCAAAGGCGAGACCTATTGGCTATGCCAATGCTTGTTTACTTTCCCCCCCTTACCCTCTTCACTCCTTATGATACTCTGTCCTCTGTTACTCCATGCTATTGTAATTAATAGTTACTCGTCTGTTATGTAACTTTGTGTAACAAATGTAATAATTTTGTTTGTAACTTGCAACTCGCTGTTCTGTATGTAAAGCGCTCTGATACCTCTGGGTCTAGTCAGCGCTATATAAAACTCATCAAATAAATAAAATTTAAAAAAATAAATAAAATAAGAGGCAATCAGTGAGGCTCCCCTTGTCAAGAGGCAGAGGGCCTCAAAGTGCTTTGCCAGGCTGAAGACGGCATGTCCACAGGAGTTGAGACTTCTTCAGCTCGGCAAAGTTCAGCTCAGGCAGCAAGCGAATGTCTAGCTCCTATCTGCTTGACTTGAAAAGAAAGAGTGTCTGTCAAGCTGACCTTTGCTCAGCTTGACAGACATTCTTTATAGTGGCCAAAAGGTGAGGGGGTGTGGCCGCCTCAGACCATCAGGACGGGCTGCGGCTGGTCGCTCATTTTGTATGAATGACATAGTATGAGTGAGTCTCACCCCCGCCATCTGATGGCTCTTGGTTAGGCTGATAGGGTCTGAAGTGTCAATGGGTTTTACTTATGTACGGAGAAATAAGTTGATACATAAGAGTCTTAGTGACCTCACAAGGACACTTAAACCCTCTTTGCCCATTGGAGATCTGCACTGCAAAGCCCAGCAAAAGCTTGTCCCCAATTATATTTTCTATCCACAAGGGGGACCTTCCTTCTCAGTTCAGTCATTGATTCTATGGGACTCCTCCTTAGACTATTGATATCAAACTCACACCCACACATGTGTTTCTCAGGAAAAACATTGAAGACCCACCTGTCTGGCTAGACAGTACGACGACCAACACCAAGGTACTCCTTATGTGGTAGCCCCATACAAATGCTGCCACTTAATTATGTTGCGGCCCTCGGTTTTTTGAACATCAGATTACATTAAGTAGCGTTCTGCTATTCTTTCACTTGTTCAGCAAAGCAATCGTTTATTAGTTTCTCCAACACACAAGGTCTTTTTTTTCCCTTTTTGAGAGTTTGACAGACTTGATACTCTGTCACCAAAGTGAAGGGTGTCCCATCCACCAAATTAAAAGTGCATTACAGCCTATTGCAGTTGTAATATTGCGGACAGGAGGTTTTAACAGAGTACCCATTTCACACACTCTAAATATGGCCCTTGGTCCTTTGATTTTTAATGTATGATAACTGCTCATATGCATTTGTGACCTGTGGCCGTATTACAGATAGTGCCACACAGGCACATCGGGCATGTCTACCCACTTTTTATGGCCCGAGGCACTATGATATTACAGAAGGGGCTGCAGAGGCTGTGGTACTCCTTCAGTAATAATGATAGTGCTGGTGCACATATATCACCAGCACTATCTTCCCTCATTTGCATGAGAGTGTGGTCCAATACAAATGAGGGAATCACTTTGACTTTGACTTCAAGCCCCAAAAAGCCCAGCAAATTCAGTAGGCGGGGAGTCTCTGTAGCGTGCGGGTTGGGCACTATTTAAGAATATCATTTAATCCGCAGCGCGAGATGTGCATTTAGAGGGGGGAAGGAATTCAAGCCCCAAAAAGCTCTGCAAACCCAGGACACGGGGAGTCTCTGCAGCGTACTGGCCAGGAGCTATTTAAGGATTTAATTTATCCTGTGGTGTAGGATGCGTGTGGGCAAGCCCGGGCCCATCTTTGCTCGAAAGAGGCTGGTCTGGGACCCCCCCCTTTCACTGGCTTCCTTACTCTTTTTCTGGCTATATGGACCTTTGTATTGATGGAGGAGTGTTTTGCGAAAATAAAACCTGCTCGTATTAAACCTCTCAATAACATTTATTAACAGTGTGCTGTGAAAAGGTATTAAAGAAAGCTAAAACAAGGGAAAATGCGTTTGCGCATGCATGGACTAATGCATGAAAACTAGGCCGCAAGTGCTCTGTTAAAAAGACTAATGCTGCTCTTGTGCACGTTAATAACATTTTGCTAGGAATAACACAGGTTGTGCATGAGTTAGTGCAATGCTGGGATAGTGTGCAATGAAATTATATTTCATGAAAATAATAAATGTTTGTGTTTGTTTTCTGTAGAAAAAGCAAGAATGGGCCTCCTCTTCTGCATGCCAGTCTCGGGTTAATATTTGGTAGAGAAATTAAATTACTAAAATGGGTTTCGAATAAGAAGAGAAAACGCAAAGGCATGAACATGACCTTCATAGTGTACTGTATGACTGCCACGCTACAGAAAAGAAAAAAGTGATATCAGTGGGAGCGGACAAACTTCCTTCACGAGATGGCAGAGACGAACAATGGAGGCGCAAGGACTTGATACATAAAACATGCTGCACGAAATATGTACTATGATTGTGTTCAAAATTGTTTCCTGGGAAGAATCTGTCGTAATGCTGAAAGTTTAAGACAAAAGGATATTGAATGAAATGTTCATGATGCAAGTGGTGTGACAGTACACCCCCGTTCTTAGCCAATGAGAGACGGAGTTTGCCCTCATATTGACACAAATGTGGGTTGGACATTTAAGTTTTAGGGTATAACTGAAAGTCCCTGGTGGTTGTGGTTAGGGTCGGCTGGTGGTTAGCTAGCGGGAGATCATCGCTGTCGTCGGTTTGCTGTTTCCAGATAGAGGCCTACCTGTTTCCTGACTTGATCTTTGCCACTCAACTCTACTTGAGGGGCCTAACTGCCCTATTGGCCAGAGGGTAGATTTCCCTGAATCTTACTTGGGTTAGTATAGATAATATCCTGAATTTGCATATACTTTTGCAAATGTATTTTGTCTCTGAAACATTTCTCTCTTCGCCTATCCACTCCTTCAATGCATTGTTTATTTGATATGAGTTTGTTTCTATTCATTGCTAATACATGTTCTCTCTGATGGTGTATGTTTCGCTTTGTATGATGGTACTTGAGCATTTATTTCAAATTTTCGTTAAACAATATATATTACACACAGAGTCTGTTATTATTTAGTAGTATAAGTAGGTACATATTATTGCTATCAATTTTTCAACATACAGTGATTAATCGCCACATGATATACATTTTGTAAAAATAAAGGCAGGTTATATAGTGTACTTGGTAAGTTAGGTATAAACTTCCATCACACTGAACCCCAGCATGAAGGGATTAGTTGGGTAGTGTAAATGGTCCTTTGTTAGTGAAAAATGATCGATCCCTGATCGCTGGATCAGTTTCTATATAGGGAATTGATAGTTCATTTATTTTTATTTGTTGAATCAGCTTAGACTTCTAAGCCTAGCAAGAATGAAAAAACGTAGGGCAACCACCAACCAGTCTAAGCTGCAAACAGGCACTTCCCTGGATGGAATCCTCCAGAGTGCAGTAGGGGTCCTAAATATGGAAATAGAATTGGCTGAGCACCGTTTATCCTTTTTCTCTCCCCCTCCTGTGTATACTGCATCTTCTCACTCTAAATCCAATCTTTGAGCGGCTGGATCTAGTCGAGGCACAATTATGCAAATTAAACCTAGTACTCAAAGGCCAGCCCAAACCTTTGCTCCCACCTTCCACAATCAGCCATGTGGCAATTGCTCTCACTAACCCTCCTACTACTAGGAAGGGCAACGCTGATTTGATAGAAAACTGTTATTGGGATACGGCAGCTAAGCAACAATCTGCTACAGACAATATTGTGCTTGGGAAACGACTAGGTCTCTTGGGTGATCACAGGGATAAGGAAGGAGTTGTTGGAGTGGCGGGGGCAGCAGGATCTCTATCTACCCACAAACTCAATTCCATTAACCTTACCCCCGAGGCTTGTCCTTACATGGCTGTGTTATCAAATGTACCATGTTTGTTACCCAATTCTATTGAGTCTTTTTCCCAGTTAAAAAATAAGGATCCCCACAGTTTGCACAATAGCGCTCAATTACCTTGTCCAGAAGCAACTGTATATTCCGATAGTCCAAATAGTGAAATGAGTTGGTCCCCTGGTAAAAAGCTTTCTGGGTGATTGCTATTGTGAAGAAATTACTAGCCAACTGCCATTTCTCCATCGGATTATGGTATCTCTTTGCTCCATTGGATTACTTTTACCGCCATCTCAACCCAAGACTTGTGCCCCAAATTTATCTACTGAGACCCTTGATCCCTAGAAGTATTACAACCAACCCCCATTTGATTCCTTCCACATCTACCCTCACTGAGGTCGATTGACTGAATCAAGCCCAAAGACTTGTAGCCATCTCACCTTCCTTGGTTCAAGGAGATGCCACTATAATATTGGTATGCCCAAGATTAGTTCCATCCAGTTTCTCTCCACATTTGTTTAGCCCATGACTTGAGGCAGCATATAACTATGTTTTGAAACCCAAGGCTACCAACATGCGATAACCAGGCTCCTCTGACTAGTTGTTTGTTGAGGACAAGGGCCAATCTACAATTACTGCTCACCAGCCTTTGGTATCAGCTGGGCTCTCTTCTTTTTATTGTTAGATGGAACATTGGTGGTATTAAGTCAAAGCTTGACGACCTGGAATGGGGCTAATTTATTGACAACTATGTACTCTGCCTTTTTCAGGAAACATGGGTGATTGTGTATTTAGGTGTGGTTTTAGGAGTTTTACTGTTCCCGAAACCAGGTCCTAAGCTGTGCGTTCATCGGTGGACTGCTTACCTGAGGTAAAACTATGCTTTTCTGTTCTGTAACAGAACTTTAAACAGGATCACCAGACATCCAAGGGATAATTATCTCCTTCCCTAAGGCCATTCCCCTCCGGTTAGTTAATATTTACAGTCAGGATGTGGGGAATTGTCAGCAATCACCACCCCTAAACCTGTTAAAGGAGATCTTGGTCCACCATTCAGTATTCCATCATGTTATCGTGGCGGGCAATTTAAATCTCACCTATGAAACCAATGGCATCACATAGAAGTTGTGCCATGAAGAGGACATGGTTTATGTAATTCCCTAATTAACTTCCCCAGGGAATAGAAGGCTCTCAAGAGCGGCCCTACAAGTGGTATACCTTACCTTAACCCAAGGATTGCGGCCCTGTAATCATTGTTTGACTTCAGATGTCATTCCAGCCCCCACATTTAAAAGAGGGTCATACATAGGCATTATTTATTACAGTATCTTAGATGTTAAATTGTGGGGAATGATGGAGAGCATGGAAGCATCTGAGGGATGAGAGTGGTCATAACCTCCTAGTTTTGACCATGAAGGAGTTGGTCTTCAATGTTCCACCTCCTCACCAGTATGAACAACAACTACCACGCACCACCGCAGCTGAAGCAAAGTCACCGAAGACCAGCTAGTCACCACCCTCGCCCAAAACCCACCAACGGACACTACTGACACCGACTCCACCACCCTCAGCCTCAGGCAATGGATCGACGACTGCGCCAACACTCTCGCCCCGATCAAGAAACCCTTGAACAGACGCACGGACAGAAAAGCCATCTGGTTCACCGCCGACCTCCAGGCATCCAAGCAGGTCTGCCGTAGGCTCGAGAAGAAGTGGCACCACGAACCAACACCAGACAGCAACACAGCCTACAAGAGCGCCATCCGCAGACACCACCAACTCATCCATACCGCCAAAAGGACCTCCTTCAAAGAGTGCATTGACAAAATCACACACAACAGCAAAGAGCTCTGAGCTCTTCAACATCGTGAAGGAACTCTCCAAACCCAGCTCCAACCCCAATGACATCGCGCCATCACAACACCTCTGCGACTCCCTAGCCACCTTCTTCCACCGCAAGATCGCAGACATCCACAACAGCTTCAGCAACCAGGCCCCCCCAACAGACACAGACACCTCAGACTCACCGTCCCCCAGCCACATCGGCATCGACTACCTGCTTTCCTGGACCTACGTCAACAACGAAGACACCATCAAAATCATGAACACCATCCACTCCGGTTCTCCATCCCACCCTTGCCCGCACCACATCTTCAACAAAGCAAGCTCCACCATCGCACCCCATCTCCGCAAGATCATCAACAGCTCCTTTGAGATGCCACCTTCCCGGAGAGCTGGAAGCACGCCGAGATCAACGCCCTACTCAAGAAACCCAAAGCTGACCCCAAGGACCTCAAGAACTTCTGGCCCATCTCCCTCCTCCCGTTCCTGGCGAAAGTCATCGAGAAGATCATCAACAGTCAACTGACCTCCTTCCTCAAAAAGAACAACATCCTGGACCCGTCCCAATCCGGATTCCGCAGCAACCACAGCACCGAAACAGCCCTCATTGCCGCAACCGATGACACCAGGCCCATGATGGACAACGGAGAAACCGCTGCCCTCATCCTCCTGGACCTCTCGGCCGCCTGCGACACTGTCTGCCACCACACCCTCCGCACACTCCTCCACACCGCAGGGATCCGCGACAAAGCACTGGACTGGACCACCTTCTTCCTCACCGGCATAACCCAGAGTGTCCGCCTCCCCCCATTCCACTCTAAAGACACCAAGATCATCTGCGGCATACCCCAAGGATCGTCCCTCAGCCCGACACTCTTCAACATCTACATGGCACCTCTCGCCAACATCGCCAGATCGCACGACCTCAACATCGTCTCATACGCCGACGACACCCAGCTGATCCTCTCCCTCACCAAGGCCCCCACCACCGCTAAATCCAACCTCCACGAAGGAATGAAGACCATCGCTGAATGGATGACGATCAGCCGCCTGAAACTGAACTTGGACAAGATGGAAGTCCTCATCATCGGATGCACCCCCTCCGCCTGGGATGACTCATGGTGGCCGGCCGCACTGGGAGCTGCACTGACGCCCACTAACCACGCACGCAACCTGGGAGTCATCCTTGACTTCGCATTGTCAATAACCCAGCAAGTGAATGCCGTCTCCTCCTCCTGCTTCAACGCCCTCTGCATGCTCAGCAAGATCTACAGATGGATCCCCACCGGTACCAGATGGACAGTCACCCAGGCCATCGGCAGCAGCAGACTGGACTACGGCAATGCTCTCTACGCAGGAACATCAGCCAAACTCCAGAAACGACTACAACGCATACAGAACGCCTCTGCACGCCTCGTCCTCGATATCCCCCGCCACAGCCCCATCACAGCCCACCTGAAAGACCTACACTGGCTCACCGTCAACAAGAGAATCACCTTCAAGTTCCTCACCCACGCTCACAAAGCTCTCCACAACACCGGACCAACGTACCTCAACGAACGACTCACCTTCCACACCCGAACCGCCAGCTTTGCTCCGCTGACCTCGCCCTCGCCACTGTCCCCCGTATCCGTCAAGCGACTGCCGGCGGCTGATCATTCTCCCACCTTGCAGCAAATACCTGGAACACCCTCCCCATCGCCTACGACAGACCCAGGACATGCTGGCCTTTAGGAGACTCCTCAAGACCTGGCTGTTCGAATAGTAGCAGCACCTCCGCTACCCCCCAGCTCCTTGAGACCCTCACGGGTGAGTTGTGCTCTCTACAAATGTACTGATTGATTGATTGAACAACTGGAGGTTACGATCAACCGTCCGAACATAAAGTGGGAGACAATGTGTTCTTCCCCAAAGGCACTTTTAGATATGTATACAATCACTGCCGTCAACAGGTGATTCCAAGAGACTTCTTTTTTAAGGAATCCACAAGGTCATTGCCATGTGGGCCTGCGAATGAGTGGTTTACACAGCACTGTTGAGAGACAAAGATACATTTCTTCAAAGTAATCAAATAAGTAGGTAGCCATGAGATAAGGAAATGCAGATCACATTACTGGTGGGTAGTAAGGCAAGCTAAAGTCACATGGGAGCTCAACAAGTGGGATGATTTAATATTAGCTGCCACCAGTAATGACTTAAAAAATGTTTGGTGAATAGCAAGCACACGTGGTGGGAATTTGCAGAAGCCAGCTGAATCATCTATTTTGCCCTGCGAGTGGGCTGCCCATTTCGGGAACCTTTAATCCTGCGGACATGAAACTGATTTGGACAACACTAGTCTGGAGTGAGCTATCACACTTAATCCGCACTCTACACCTCTTCTCTTTCCCTAGCCGAGATGGCCCATGTGTTAGCCCGATTCAAGCAGGGGAAGGCTCCTAGGTTAGACAAGATTCCAGCAGATTTCTTTTATCCAATCTCAATATGTGGGAACCTCATATCAAGACTGTTACCCGTGCAATTGCAGCAGGGGCAGTAATGCCTAACACTTGGAAAGGGACAGAGATTGTCGTAATTTTAAAGAAGGGAAGTCCAAGCATCCCCTGAAATTATCGGCCAATGGGTCTCTGTGATAATTTCTAAAAGGTCTTCTGCAAACAAGTCTTGGAGAAACTTTTGGATTGGATTAACAACAACAATAACCTATCTAATTTACAGGCAGGATTTAGATCTAAGACGAGTTCATTCGACTAGCTCTTCTGCTTCATTTTGGTTAAGTGGAAAGAGGGAGGAGAAATTTTTGTATCAATCATTGATATTCATGCTGGCTTCGACCTGGTGCTCAGGAAGAAACTATGAAAGGCCTTATGTGGGCTGGGAAGGCCCTGTAATCTGTTAAACATGATTATGCACCTTCATGAGAGAAACTGTGCCAGGGTTCGATGTGACACAAAAGGAGAATTAACGCAGGCAATTACTGTTGAGAAGGGAGTACGCCGGGGCTGAGTCTTGGACCCCACTCTTTTTCTCTTTCATATTAACTACAGTGTCAAGTCCTCGACTAGCTGTGTTAATGATTCTCCTGCTCTTGCAGGACAGAAAGTCCTGGCGCTTTTCTTCGTCAATGATATCCTTCTCTTGTCCAAAACCAGGGTGGAGCTCTAAAATCATATGCATAAATTAAACTTGTTCTGCCTTGAATATAGTCTCAAAATGATTGTGTCTAAAACAAAACAGATGACATATTCTAGTAAGAAAAGAGTGGAATACTATGAATCTGAGAGGGAAAGTATTGGAAATGGTAGGTGAATTTGAATATTTGGGGATTCAATTGGCGGACTCTGGCCACTGGAACAAGTATACCCGCAAAAGTTCTTACATTTGTACCCATAGAGCAGGGGCAATTCTTTGGCTTGCTAAAAAGGCGGCACGGTTTCTGTTTCTACCTCAATTGAGATCTATAAATCAAAAGCTAGGCGTACGGCACTATACAGAGCCAAACTTTAGGGACACTGCCACTTAGCTTTACTGGGTCCCATGAAAATTATTTTATTAGAGTCCTCACTGGTCTAAGGAGGAGAACACCCCTGGTGCCATTAGCATTAGACGTCAATCTTGATTTTGTGTCTGAACTGGCCGCCTTAATACTGTTACTTTAGGGCACCGAGGAATTGAACCCCTACAGAGAAAGCCTTATTGATGTTATTAATCTACACCCCTCGAAAAAGATTAAGCGGCATGTCCATGTAAAAAAAAACATGAACTGAGCTAGGATTAGCCAATTTTTGGGAGAACCCATCATATATAATAGCCACAGCGGGTGGGGAGGTTAAATCTAGATTTTGGGAGAATGTTGCTGCTCAGATGGATTTGTCTAGTCGCCCAGGTTGCCTTACTAGATGTTTTATATTGCATAAATCTGTGCCAAAGGCAGAGGATTTATTTTTTATTTTATTCAACCTGCATGTGCCCGCTCGCTGTTCTTGAAGTTTATGTACGGCACACTCCCAACTATTGTCTATACTTCACTGCGGGAGTCTGGCAAGCCTGGGCCCACTTCCTGTTATGCATGCATAGTGTTGGATGCAACTGAGGAACACGTTTTTCTGGCCTAAATTTGTTAAACCCAGAGCCAGGTGGATTGCACCCTTATGCCTGCACTTGTGTATAACAAATCGAGTACATGCCCTTAGGATTTGTAAAAGCAATCCCTTGTTTGTGATTGTGGTGGCTATATCTAAATTCTTACTCAATTAGGCAAAAATTTCAATACTCTTGAATGGTGGGATTTGAATCTATATATCTTGAAGAATTGCTATTAACTATTGACGTGTTTTATGCTTTTAAGATGAAACTATGTTTTCAATCGATCAAATAAAATGTGACTTTGTATCCGTGCCGTATTATGGATGTGGACGCAAAGGCAAACATGCCATAAGGAGGCGCACTGATAGTGCACCACAAAAAGGTGGTGTATTGTCAGTGCGCCCCTGGAGGGCAGCCCTCTGAGGTGTAGAAGGTGGTCCTAGGGACCTCCCCACACACTCTCCCAGTAGGCAGGTGCAGTAGTTCTCTGCATCTGCCTGCAAGGGGATCTCTTCCCCCTCTTCAAAGTATAGCTGGGTAGACGCCTGCACTGTGAAACATGGGCGGCTTTGAAGCAGCTGCTCTGTATTTCACTGAAACCACTGGCCCAGGGCAGCGCAAGTACATGACTGCCCGGGGGGAGGGGGCATCACCTTCATTTTAATAGGCCGCACTGTTCTGGTTTGCACCCGGGGCACCTGTTTAAAGGTGTACTGTGGTGCAAACAGAGTGCGACCTATTACTAATAGGGGTCCTGGTCCAGCTATAAAAAAAACATGTACTATAAATAAACTTAACATAACATTAAGATATTAAAGTTTTAGAAGTCATTCACACTAGTTATGTTATGTTCTATTGATTTGTGTAGCTCACTAATCACCCAAGAGGGTTACCAGACATTTGGGAAGTGTGTATATTTGTGGTCCCCAATGTGCTTACACAAAGATCCAGGTCTTCAACTTCTTGTAGAACTCCTGAAATGAGGAGGAGGATCTGATGTGTTGACGGATGTCGTTCCATGCCTTGGGTGCGATGTAGAATGAGTGACCTCCAGTTTTGCTTTTGCGGATGCCGGGAATGTGAGTTAGTGGCAGTGAGGCAGAGTATAGGTGTCTGGTGGGTTTGTGAAAGTGCATGCAGCTGTTCAGGTATTCTGGTCCTGTGTTGTGTAGGGCTTTGTATGTGTGCATGAGAAGTTTGAATTGCTGTGCTTGTGAATGGGAAGCCAATGAAGCTTCCTGAGGTGCGGTGTGATGTGGGTGCAGCATGGGAAGTCGAGCATGAGTCTTGCAGCGGTGTTATGGATGGTCTGCAGTCTGTGTAGGAGTTCTTTGGAGATTATGGCATACAGATTGTTGTGTAGCCTAGCCTGCTTGTGATGGGTGCTTGTTGATGGTTCATCTGGTGTTCTGAGGCAACCATTTGAAGATTTTTCACAGAATGTGTAGGATTGAGTTTGTTGTCTAGGATGATCCCTAGATTTCTAGTGTGGTCTGTGGGTGTTGGTTCTAGCTCCGATGCCACCAGGTGGAGTCCCATGGGATGGTCTTGGTACCGAAGACCAGTACTTCCATATTATAGGAGTCGAGCTGCAGGCAGTTGGTTCACATCCAGTCTGCTACCATGGTCATACAGTTGATGAAGTTGGTTCTGGTGGTGGTTGTTTTGTCCGTCATGGTGAGGATCAGTTGGGTATCATCGCCCTTGGTGATGTCTTGTGATCAGATGATGTTGACGAGCGGTGTCATATCTGCATTGAAAAGGGTGAGGCTGAAGGATGATCCCTGTGGAACTCGGCATATCAATTTCTTGGTCTCGGATGCGAAGGGTGGGAGCCTGACCCTTTGGGTTCTTCTGTGTGCTCGACAACCCTTTTGCAAAGTAACTTGTAGGTATCCATACATTTCTAAAGGAGATTCTGGAGAAATCACAAACATGCAGTTAGCAATTTGAATGCCAGAATCAAGAACCAATAGACCCCAAACTGGAAATTTCAGAGACCGTCCTGTTTACCTTCATCACCATGCATCACATATTTCAGGTCCCTTAATAGAAGCCTTGCAAAATGTTTTGCCTCAGTGTCCTGCAAGGCAATTAATCAATAGCTCTCATGATTTGCATACAGCCCCTTTGTGTAAATTGGATAGAGCACAGAGCCACACCAGGAGTTGGAGACAGATTTGATTGAACAATTTTTAAAAAGCTGCTGCCCAATATGTGGGATCTTGTTTGAAGATGATTGCGGGAAGGTCATTTTGGCCAGGTGCTCCATCACCCCTGCTTTCACGAATGCAATCTTCTATATCCTTTTGATGGCACTCAAGGGGTAATGAGTGTGGTACCTGGTACTCTACGATGGATACCAGTGTATCAGCAGCAAACAGTACCTGAATATGAGATATCTATGATTGTTGCTCCATGATGTTGCCTGCAATTCATATGGGACCTCTTTCAAACCATTTGATCACGCACCGATTTCTACTGGTCCATGCCTTGTATAGTTTTAAACAGATCTCCTACTCTTTGCTTTGTTTGGCTACCCAAAGAGATGTTTGATAGTTTTTCCTTAAGATTTTAATCTTCCCTTTTTTCCCTGTGAGATCTTTTGAGGTTTTAGTTCCCTTCATTTTTTTAGCCAATCTTTTCTTCTCAATTCTCAGGGCTTTTGTGTACCATTTTTATGTTGAGACTTTCTTTGAATGTAGTGAGGGCTTGTATGAGTTCCAAGAAATTGCTTAAGTTCTACTTCAATACTTTACCAGGTTTGAAGAGGATTTTCTTCTGCCCAAATCATGGTATTTGTGACTGTTTGCCATTCCTTATAGACTGCGGAAGATAGGTTATTCCAGAGGACTCGCCCTTTTGAATATGTGCTGTCTTGTGAGCCAATGTTCTGTATTATTTTAAAGGTGTGGGCACGCTCCCCCCTCCCCCGAGCCTTATGAGACCCTGGAGACCCCATCTCTCATGGTTGAGTAATAAAGAGTGGGGCACGCGGCTCCTCTCCCTTAGCCTAATTATTCCCCGGGCGGTATTTTTTTAAAAGGGGAGGGAGCTGTGTGTCCCTCCTCCCCAAGTCCAGTTTGGCCCTGTGAACCCCACCCTCAGGATTGGATTTTTTTTTTATAGGAGAGGGGGACTGTGTGGCGCCACTCCTCAAGTCTCGTCAGGCCCTCTGGTTCTCTGCCCCCAGGGCTGCTTATATGTTAAAGGGGATGGGGGGCCATGCAGCCCCCTTGGATAGGCCGTTTTCGGCCCTGGAAACCAGTCCCCTGGGGCCTGCATAATTAAAGGTTGGTACCCACCCAGGGCTCCCAACATACACATGTTGGGAGCTACAGGGAAGCCCCAGGACTCCCACTGCCCCCAGCCGGCTCCCGCATCGACTATGATTGAGATAGACAATGAAGAAACATCAGTTCCGCAAATTAGTCAAAATCTTGCTGTTTTAGAATAGCCCCCTCTGATCTGTCAGAACAGCCGCCTTTGCACTAGCAGCGTTGGAATGCCTACAGATAGCCACCCGCTATATAAGTGATACACAGAATAGAATAGAATAGCATGCTGGGGGAGCCTGCATTGCTGTCGTCGACAGGGATCAGCTGTAAATGCTGCACCCTATGGGCAGGAGCAATCTCTTGATCTGTTTCTCTGCCAGCATCAGTGCGGGCAAGGAAACAGATCGTAACTCTGCTCCCAGCCAGCAGGAACATTTTCAAAGCTCCCTTCCTAAGGGAGCAGACTTCGTGTTTGCTCAAGTTGCGCAGGAGCAAATACAAATTTCCCTGCCCTCGCTGGTGGGGGCAGGGAAACTGATATATCGTATGGGTGGGCTCCCTGGGACACAGCATGTGAGACAGCCACGGGGGATAGGGTCCCTGGGGCCATTAAATGCTGATCTGCCCCCTTCTGTTCTTTCACAGGCACAACCCCTGGGATGTGGGGTATCCAGGACCTTTTAAAGGCACGGGGCCACGTGGCCCTTACAAAATACTGTGGGCCCCAGAAATGGGGTTCCCAAGACCGAATACAGTTCAAAGAGGGGGGCCCATAAATTGTCCACGTGGTCCCTCTCCCCTTTAAAATAAGAAATGGCCCGTGGGGATGGGGGCCCCCGGGGACAAATTAGACTCAGGGATGGAGGTCCCCATACCCATCAAAAATAAAAAATAGCCCAGGGGGAGGGGGTCCCCGGAGCCTATGAAGGCTTGGGGAGGGGTTCCACACCCCCTTCCCATTTTATATTTGTGTAAGGGGGATAGGCTCCCCGCAGCCTAATAAGGCTTGGGGAGGGAGGCTGTGCATTTTTATATTATTTGACCCCAGGAATGGGCCTAATAATGCTCAGGTACGAGCCTTCCGGCCCCCCTTCTTAGTTTCCGGCCCTGGACAACGGGGTCCCCTAGGGCCACAAAGGATATAATAATGGCTGTCATAAATGATGTCACAAAACATGTCATTAAAATGTGAGGTCATAAGCAGTGCGTGGCAGGGCACAAGTTATAGTTAGCTCTTCTAACAAAAACCTGTGAATTTCTGTGGTTTTTTTTGTTCAAACCATTAAAGTCGCTTTAACCTTTGTTTTTTTTCAGTGAAAATATATGTATATATATATATTATGGAAAAAAACAAAGGTTTCAGGGACGTTATAGTTAGGTTCAAGTTTTACCCACGCAACCATAGAAATTCAGCAGTTATAGGTATTCTTATGCTAAGAAACTAAAACTTGTGGCCTAAAATTACTTAACAGCATGAATAATAGTTCCTTCAGCTAAGAATAACTATAAATATAAATGCTAAACTTCTGTGTTTTGTGTTGGTAGAACGTGAACCTAACTATAACATCCCTGTAACCTTTGGTTTTTTTGTGTGAATTTGTATGGGTTTTATTTCTTTAATAACTCTACAACTACTGAACAGATTTATACTATACCAAATTACCAGAAGGGCTCTTTCCGGACCAAGAGCTACCTTCCTGCCAAATTTGGTATAAATAAGTTTGGTGGTTCAGCCTGCAGCCATGTCTAAAAATTGCACAATTCCCATTTACATAGCATGAGGAAACATACATTGCATGGGGAAAAATAATTTTGGGACCTCCCCTTGACAAATCACACTGAAACGTTCAATGCAGATCTAGGCAAAGAAGCCCCTTTTATTTTAATATTTGGTTACATTTGTCAAGCAGCGGCAAAGTTATTATTAAAACAAAAAACGCTTCATCTATGGGAAAAGTTGGTGCTAACTTTAACTATCAACTGGCTATTGCCAGTGGGAGAGACATAATTTTATAAATATATTTGTATATATTGTAGCAAGTTCTTCACAGAGAACTGGCCACTTCCACCACACGGGGAAGGTGCAGGATAGCGGGTGTGAATCCCACTCACAAACCAAGAGAAGGCAAATCTTGTAAGATTTCAAGATAAGCAGCCTGCACACAGCATGTCTGTTTCAGCATGTTTTTTAAATGGCAAAGCGTTTCAACTCAACCGGGTCTTTGTCACTGCCTAATTACTGTAATGATTTTATATATATATATATATATATATATATATATATATATATATATATATATTCACTGAAAAAACCATAGGTTTCAGGGGTGTTATAGTTAGCTGGACATTTCCCTCGTACAAAACCCTAGAAATTCCCCTGTTATGGTTAGTTCAGCTAACTATAACTCGCGCCCCCGCAATGCACTGCTGATGACGTCACATATTACATCACTCATGACATGGTCAGTGACATCACTCATGACATCACTGATGACATCTCAAATGACATCACTGATGACATCCCTGATGACGTCATCCAGTGACTGTGTGTTTCTCTAAAGTTTAAATATATTTTATATATTTATAGTGAAAGGCCAGTGGAAGAATGAGTGGGTCTACAAGTGTGTGAATGGATGATTTTCTAGGTGCGTAACTGACTCTATAAGTGAGTCATTAAATGTATCTTACTGCGGACTAGTGACTAAACTGTGTGAATGTCTGTATGTGTCTGTGTGTAGGTGTATAAGTGGCTGCATGGTTTTGTGAATAGCTATATGAGTGTCTATATGGGTTACTGATTGGTTGTCTGAGTATCTGTATGGGTGCCTGAGTGTTTGTGTGGTTAGGGTGTGTGTGACTCTATGCATAGATGTGTGAGTGGGTGATTCTATGGGTGCATGGTTTTTTTTTTTTTTTTTTTTTTTTTTTTTTTGAAACCGTTTATTGCAATCTCAAATATATACAGGTATGGGCCTACAACCTTCCGGCCGGCCGCTAAAGTGACGAGAACAAATGAGAAACATACAATGAGGCACTTAGCTTTGCATAGACACTAGGGCAGGAGGTATAAACAACGCAGGCCATATGGCTCAGAGCCCGCAATACGGTTTCATTTTCTACAACACAACAACATAAATAAACACACACCCGCAAGGCAACCCACGATCAAGAATGACAGCACGTGCTCCTCAAATGGGGGACCCCAAACCATCCACTGAAAACCCCCAAGAGGGGAAGGGAAACAAGTCCAGGACTGGGGGAACACTATGCTTGGAGCTAGGGAAGGGAGACAACTAAGGGGATGGAGCTGGTGAGGCGGGAGGCAACAACGGCGGCTCGCAGATATCCCCGCGGAAGGCGTTCCAGGGGCCCCATATCTTCACCCATGCACCAGGCTTACCCCGCGCCACATACACCACCTTTTCTCGGAACATGCACCAATCCATGTGTTCCTTCCAGGCCGACACCGCCGGGGACCTCTGGGATCCCCACAGCTGTGCAACGTCCCGCTTAGCCACCATATAACCCAGAGTCACCCATCGCGTCTGCGGAACTGAGTAATCGGTCGGTTCCCACACATTCAGCAGACATCTCCTCGCCTCAGGCAACAGCGCGACATGCGTAACCGCTCGCAGGACCTCATGCACACCACGCCAGAATCGCTCCACCCTCGGGCATTCCCACAATATGTGTAGAAAGGTCGCTGAGGCACCACATCCACGCTTACACAGTCCGTCCTCGGCATAGCCCATACGCAGAAGCCTTGGCCCCGTCATGTACACCCGGTGGAGTATCTTAAGCTGGACGAAACGAAGGCGAGCCGGGATGGCCACCTCCTTCGGAGAGGCCACCGCGGAAATCCAGTCCTCGTCGTCCAACTCCAGCCCATCGGCAACCCAGGCCTCGCGGAGGCCAGTCAGTAAGCCCGAGCGATCATTTATCAATTTCTTGTAAATGAGGGAGATCGTGCTGTCCGGAACATGGCCGTCTAGCACTCGATCCTCCAGGGGGGAGGACTCCGGGATGGAGGCAACGTCTGGGAAGACGGAGCCCAGCGCGTGACGGACCTGCAGGTACCGAAAGTATTCACTGCCCCGCAGCTGAAACTCCGCCTGCAACGTCTCGAATGTTTTAAATCCTCCCCTCGTCCAGAGATCCCCCACTGTACTGATGCCTATAGTGTCCCACTGCTCAAAGCCCTTCGAGGTCCACAGAGAGCCCAACCTCTCAGACGCATACAGCGGTGACGCCCGGGTCAAACGGTCCTTCCAGCCCATAGCTGCATTAGCCGCGTGCCATACTCGCACCATGACACGCGTGGGTCCCGTCAAGCGGGAATCGGGCACACTAGCGTAGAGCGCTCGATTGTAGTCGCCACCGGGCAGGAGCATCTTGTCCATTTCAAATGCCGGGTTTAGGGCGGGCCCATAGAGGCCCTGATTAATTGCAGCTAACTGGGAGGCCCAGTAATACCGTTTAATATCCGGGAGGGCAATCCCTCCGTCGTACCACGGGAGCGTCAACTTTGCCAAGGCTATACGCGGCCTCCCATCCCAGAACAGGCGGCGCTGTAGACCTTCCACTTCACGGAAGTAGCGCGCTGGGACCAAGTCCATAGTGTTCTGGAGAGCGTACAGGAAGCGCGGCAGTGACATCATCTTGAACAACGCCGCCCGGCCGAGCGGCGAAAGTGGCAAGCGCCGCCAGCGCGCGACGTCCTCCTTCAAGCGCTGGAGGGGGGGAAGCAAATTTCGCTCGTAGCGGGCCACCGGGTCCAGCGTAATGTAGACACCCAAGTATCGAAATCCCTCCGAGGCAATCTGGATCGGACAGCCCCGCGGGAGGACAGGAGCCTCCCCGGAAAGCACATAGACACAGGATTTGGCCCAGTTGATGACAAGGCCTGAATTGCGGCCAAAAGAGCGCAGAACATCGACCAGGACAATCAGTGATTTGCGCGGGGAGGCTAAGTACAGAAGGATGTCGTCTGCATAGAGAGACACGCGGTCCTCATACTCAGGGGTCCAACGGAGACCTCGGATAGAAGGGTGCCACCGCAGCCACTCCGCCAGGGGTTCCAAGGCCAGTGCGAACAGGAGCGGCGACAGGGGGCAACCCTGTCGCGTGCCCCGTCCCAGCACGAATGGGGCCGAGACTCGACCATTCACCACCACCTGCGCAAGTGGGTCCGAGTACAACAATTTGACCCAGCTGATGAAACCCGGCCCGAAGCCAAACTTCGCCAGCATCGCCCAGATGTACGGCCACTCGAGTGTGTCAAACGCCATAGTGGCGTCCAAAGACGCCAAGATGGCCGGCTCCCGCACGAACGGAACACGCGCTAGCACGCCGTGCAGGCGTCGCAGATTAAGAGCCGTATTGCGATGGGGGATAAAGCCGGACTGGTCTTGGTGGACCAGGTCGCCCACCACGCCGACCAGCCGGTTGGCGAGCACCTTGGCGAGGATTTTAGGTTCCGCATTCAAGAGCGAGATAGGCCGATAGGATGTGACCCGATCTCGAGGTCTCCCCTCCTTGTGGATGACCACGATGGTAGCCAGACGCTGGTCCGGCGGGAGGGAGCCCCGCGAGTGGGCCGCAAGGAACATTGCGCGGAGGTGGGGTGCCAGTACATCCGGTCGCAGCTTGTATAACTCGATAGGAATGCCGTTTGGGCCCATGGCCTTGCCAGAAGCGACCGAGCGGATGGCGAGGGCGATTTCGTCCGAGGTGGGGGCGGCATCCAGCGACTCCCTGTCCTCCACAGAAAGGGAGGGGAGCGCGATGTCACGCAGCAGGGCATGGGAATCCTCCTCCGAGCAGGGAGAAACCGGGGAATATACCTCGCGGAAATAGTCCGCGAAGCAAGAAACAATGCCTTCCGGCTCAATGACACGCACGCCATCCGTCCTCTCAATCAGCGGGACCACACGACTCGCTCTCTCCTTCTTATCCAGCCACGCAATCAACTTGCCCGCCTTATCACCCACATCATACAATCGCCCCTGTTGCTCTCTGCTGAGGCCCCTGGCCGCCTCCGTGACGAGGGCCCTATAGGCCGCTTGCTTAAGGTGCAGAACGTGGAGCGCAGCGTCAGTCACCCCGCTCCCCAAATCACCCTCCAATTCAGTAATTTCGGCCTCCACCCGGGTCACCTCCTCCTGTGCGCGCCTCCGGGCATGGGAAATAAAGGAGAGGGCCTCCCCTCTCAGCACTGTCTTGAAAGCCTCCCACAGGGAGATAGCCGACAGGACTGACCCCACATTCTCCTCGAAATACCGTTGCAAGGATTTAATCAAGTCAGCGCGAATAGTGGGGTCGCGCAGGTACCAAGCGTTGATTGGAGCTACCCTGCCCTCCCCCCTCGGGAAGACATCAAAGTGCAACAGGAGCGGGGAGTGATCTGAAATGCCCCTCGCCAGATGGCGCACCTCCCCCACCCTCCCGGCATAGGCCGCAGGGACAAGGATATGATCAAGCCGCGAAAGGCTACCATGGGCACCCGAATGGAAGGTGTACTGCAGCTGAGTGGGATGCTTTAAACGCCAGCAGTCCACCAATCCCAGTGTATCCAAAAGGCCCGACAGCCACGCCTGTGCCCGGGGGAGGTCCCTAGGGGGATAACGATCCATAGTCCCAGAAACCACTGCGTTGAAATCCCCCCCGACCACCAGAAGCCCCCCCGGAAGGTCGAGAAGGAGGCGCCCCAGGTCCGCAAAGGTGGAGGACTGCAACCCCGGTGGGACGTACACTGAGACAAAGACAACCACTTTGCCCTCCATCCTCCCCACCAAAACAGTGCAGCGTCCCCTCTCATCATGGCGCACCTCGTCTATTTCTAGCGGGAGCGAGGTCTTGACCATAATACCCACCCCCCGTGAGCCTGACGTAAAGCCCGAGTGGGCCACCAGGGTGCATGGTTTTAAGAGTGCATCTGTGATCAACTGTATGGTTGGGTGAGTGTATGTATGGGTGTGTTAGGGATTGAATGTATATCTCAGTGGTACATGTGTGACTAACTACATATGTGAAAGGCAGTATATATGCGTGTAAGAGTATATAAGTGGGTATATGTGAGAGTGTGTAATTGTGAGAGTGGCAGTATGGATGAGTGTGTGCTTGTATCAATGATTGTATAAGAGCGTAAGAATGTGGTACTATTTTTATAAGTAAGTGAACTTGAGTGTGTTTAACTGTATAGGTGAGTAAAATGGACCGTGTTTAATTACTTGCACGACTGACTAGGTGTGTCAGTACCTCAATGGATGATTGGCGGTCTGTGAGTGTCTATATAGGTGTATAAATGCATATGATAGTCTTGTACGGAGTGACTGTAAGTATGAGTGACTGTACAGGTGAGTGAGTGGAGGTGTATGTAGACCTAAGAGTTAATGAGTGGGTATGTAGCTATTGGTATTGGAGTATCTATGGTTTTGAGAATGGACGTCTGAAATTTTGAGTTGGTGTATCAAAGGTTAAATTAGGGTGTGAGAAGATGCAGTAATTTATCACATGGATGATGTCATCAGTGATGTCATCAGTGATGTCATTTGAGATGTCATCAGTGATGTCATGAGTGATTTCACTGACCATGTCATGAGTGATGTAATATGTGACGTCATCAGCAGTGCATTGCGGGGGCACGAGTTATAGTTAGCTGAACTAACTATAACAGGGGAATTTCTAGGGTTTTGTACGAGGGAAATGTCCAGCTAACTATAGCACCCCTGAAACCTATGTTTTTTTCAGTGAATTTCTAAGGTTTTTTAAATGCCAATTCCTAACTTTAACACCCCTGAAACCTTTGTTTTTTTCAGTGAATTTCAAAGGATTTTTAAATGCCAATTCCTAACTATAACGTGCATGAAACCTATGGTTTTTTCAGTGAATTTAAAAGGTTTTTTAAATGCGAATTCCTATCTATAACTTATCTCTGAAGATATCATGTTTAATGATTTTGATTGAATTTGTATATTTTTCAAATTCAGTGTGTCAATTTCATTAATTACGTTTTTAAAAAATACTTTTTTATCACCATTTTTTAAACTTATTTTTTCAATTAATTCTTTTAAAAATTAAAAAATACTATTTGAACTTAATGGGTTTTTCAAACATATTTTTTTAACTATATGTTCAAAACTTTATTTTATATATTTTTTTCACTGTTTCTGGATCCGCGCACCCTATGCGCACCGTTCCCGATCCCTACGCGATAGCATCTGTGCATGGTATGCGTCGGGTACGTGGTTAGTGCGCGATTCCAATGCGACTGGTACGCGACTCCCAGCCTATAGCGACACGTTCGATGTACGGAACGCGACGTTTACGTGCTTCCGCGATGCGTCATCTGCGTCTATGACGCAGTAGGTGCGCGGATCCCGCGAAGTATTTAACATTTAAAAAAACATATTTATGTATTTCATGTGAATATTAATTAAAGACAAACTCTAAACTAGTCTTAAAACTAATATATTTTTACATCTAATCCTATCATTTTTTTTAATTCAATTTCGCGGGTGCACGCTGGGTGCGTGCTGCGTAAGCGAAGGGTGCGCGTATCCCATGTGACCTGCAAAAAAAGAGATTTGATTGGTTCATTACACTTCCTCTTCTAACTATTGAAAGACCCCACCCATTTCAATCATTCTTCTTTGACCTTCTTTAGAGCACCATCTCTTTGGAGAGAAGAAGATTTTTTAGACTAAGTTTACACTTAGCTCCGACTTTTTTCAACCAAAAATGGCTTCAGGGCAGCAGGCATCACCTGCATCACCTCATACTTCTGAGGATGAATTTTTGGTGGAGGCACCGCCCAAAGAACGTTTTTCTTCAGTGGTGTGGAAATGTTTTACTTTTCCCAAGGGGCAGAATAAGACCAATGCCACCTTGGTCACGTGCAAGATTTGCAAAAGAGTCCTGTCGCGAGGAGATCCTAACAAGAAATACTTGTGCGGCACGGCAAGTATGATGAAGCACATGAGGACCCTTCATCCAAACAATCTTGCACGAGAAGAGTGCCGATGGATGAGAAACACTCCTGCTCCTGCGCCATCCACCTCATCGCAGCCGAGCACCTCAAGAGTGCATCCATCAGCCCAAACCTTGGACATCCGTCCTCAATTTCAATTTTTAAAAGTGCTCTGCACTAAGTGCAATGCGACTTTGTGCTATGGTGAGCAGTCGATCGATCTGATCTGCCGCCGGCAAGAAAGTCACATTTGCTAGTTTTTTTTTTTTGTTTTTTTTATTGTTCCCTGAAGTTCATTGTTTGGTTTCTCCTGTTTTGTTTTTTGTTTTTTTTGTTGCAGAAAAATAAAATTAAATATTGTTCAGAAAATTCAAAAAATATTATAAAAGAAGAAAGAAGGAAAAAAAAAGTTCTTGTAAGCACTAGCTTTCCTGGTTTAAAAAAAGAGCTAAATGTCTTTGTTAGTGTTAGTTTAGATGAATGTATGTGTAGTACGTAATTGACTGAATGAATGCATTAGTAGCGTATGGTGAATGTATACGTGCAGAACTATGAGGAAGTGTTGCAGCATCACACAGTAACCTCTTTAACTGCAGTGTGCTGTAGTACTTCCGAAGCACAGGGATGCAACAAATGTACATAAATATGTTGCAAATCTATGCTTCTGTCTGCACGGCTACTTAAACTGCAGCCATGTGGTGACAAAGGCACCCTTGCACCATAGTGCAAGGATATCTGTGTCATGTGCTGTTTGTTTTTCTACAAGAAGACACACCTTCCTGCACAAAAACAATGAGAAAATGCATTTTTCTCCTTCAATGTATGCTGAACATTTCAGCATGCATTGAAGATATAAAAATGTGGAGAAATTAAAACAATTCTCCTTGTTGTACTTTCCTACACCAATTTTAGAATGGTGCACCATTCACACACATATCGAGATTTATGATTTCTGATAAATCTAGACATGTGTCTTGTTCTATGAGTATTAAGTGCAATCATGCACAACAACGCTTATAGAACACCCCTTCAACACAAAGTGGCCTGCATGATGAGGTTGTATTTACATGGAGTATAAAAAGTGCACAGAGTGCCTTTTCCTCTCTTTGTAAATATGAAAGAGTATCTTACACAATAACTATGTTACAAAAAGTGACATATTTCCAGTTTTAAAATTCCTTGCGAATGATAAAAGGTAAGCACAGAGTTTTGTCTGCAAAGATGTTCAAAGAAGAATGATTGAAATAATTGCGGTCCTTCAATAGCTAAAATAGGAAATATTATGAACCCCTCAAATCTCTTTTTTAGCAGGTCACATGCTATCTGATTATGGTTAGATTTCAAAACTACAAAGGTATAAAGTGATTTTAGAAACATGTTTCAACTTTGTAGCTTCTTGCAGACCTCCTAATTCTGCATATTGAGACTGAGTTAAACTTACCGTCACAGTAACAGGAATAAAAAATGGTACACATTTTTTTCACATTTTCATTCCAATCTAAATTCATAAAAAATGCTTATTTTAAAATTTGGATCTGTGAAAGAAAACGAAAAAAAAAATTATAACATGTAATAATACATTTTTTACAACACAGCATCATTTCCACAAAGTAATTTTCTTGCCTTTTTTGCTGTTCTCAGAATATATTAAATTTCACTAAAAATAGTGATTTCAATCGTACTCATTACTTAACAGCGGGCAAAAATAAAACAATCTCAAAGATTGTTAAAAAACAAAACAACATGCTATTCTCAACAAAAGAAAACAAGATACAAATCACAGATATATAAAATGCATGCAGCTAACAAAATTTTATAAGTTTAACTTACAAAAACTGTAAATGTTGTCACTTTAAAATATTCACTGAATCTAAGGATGAATTTTTGGAGGATGCACCACGCCCACAACGTTTTCCTTCAGTGATGTGGAAATGTTCTACTTTTCTCGAGGGGCAAACAAAGACCAATGCAACCTTCGTCACGCGCAAGATTTGCAAAAGAGTTCTGTTACGAGGGGATCCTAACAAAAAATACTCGTGCGGCACAGCAAGTATGATGAAACACCTAAGGACCCTTCATCCAAACAATCTTGCACGAGAAGAGTGCAAACAGATGAGAAACACTCCTGTTCTGTATCTGTAAAAAAGAATCACAAATAAATGTATATTAATAACTTTCAAATTTATACTATTCCATTACTGTACAAACACATTTTATATAAAAACTAAGAAACTATAGCCCTGAACCACAAGTGTGACGAAGGTTAAAACACTACATGCATAGTGCATACTACTTTGAAGCAGTTCATGCCCTAAAGCCTACCTCACTAAAAGACTACATGCTAACTGACTAAATGATTACAGTACTATAAGGAGACACACTGGGTGAGTGACAGGGTGTTTGCTAGAAGTGTATGGATACTAACTAGGGAATTGAAGGTGTGAAAGACAACTGTGTAGGTGATTAGAGGACTGCAACCATACTGCATAGGCATTTAAAGCAGTCCATGTGCTAAGGCCTGGCTCACTCCATGACTACTTGGGTACTGACTGAATGATTAGAGTACAGTAAGGAGAGTGCCTAGGTGAATTTATAAGTGGTAGGCTTTTCGCACAGGGAATGGATTAGTACTGGGTACTGAATGGGTCACTAGAGGAGTGCAAAGGGAGTGACAGGATGTTTGCTGGACTGTATGGATACTGACTAGGGAATTGAAAGTGTGAAAGACAAGTGTCTAGGTGGTTAGAAGACTGCACACATAGTGGATAGGGGTTTGAAGCAGTCCATATGCTAAGGCCTGGCTCAGTGCATGAATACTTAGGCACTGACTGAATGATTAGAGTACTCCAAAGATAGTATCTTGGTGAATTTATAAGTGTTTGGGTTTTGGCACAGTGAATGTATTAGTACTTGATGCTGAATGGGTCACTAGAGGTCTGCAAAGGGAGTTACAGGGTGTTTCCTGGAAGTGTATGGATACTGACTAGCGAATTGAAAATGTGAAAGACAAGTGTATAGTATGTTAGAAGACTGCATGCATACTACATAGACATTTGAAACTATCTATGTGGTAATGTATTGTTCACAACATGAGTACTTGGAAACTGACTAAATCATCAGACTACTGCTAGCTTAGTGCCTGGGTAAAACTTTTAAATTTTCAGTTCTAGCACAGTGAAGAGAATAGTACATGGTACTGCACTTTAGTGTCAAACCCTGACTCATTTTATCAATGCATAAGCAAAGAATACCTTCTAAAGCTACTAAAACTTGACAACATGACTGATTTTAAAACAGTCATCAAATACACTATGTTACCAAATGCTTCTCTCACAATCCTTACCCAAATGTACACAGACTCACAGTGTGATTTTAGACAAGCAACACTATCCCTAGCAGTTTACCAAAACTCATTCACTAGTCTAGAAGAGGTAATGGTACTGCACACAATCTACATATTTAAGTACAGCACATTAGTGTCAAAGCATGACTCACTTAATCAACGCATAAGCAAAGACTGGCTTCTAATGCTACTAAAACTTGACAACATGACAGGTTTTAAAAGAGTTATCTACTAAACAATACACGATGTTACCAAATGCTTCTCTCATAGTGGTTCCCAAATACACACAAACTCACAGTGTGATTCTAGACAAGCACCACTATCCCTAGGAGTTTACCAAAACTCATTCACTACAGTGCAAGTGGTAAGGGAACTGCACACAATCTACATATTTCAGGACTGCACTTTTGTGTCAAAGCCTGACTCATTTAATCAAAGCATAAGCAAAAACTGCCTTCTAATGCTACTAAAACTTGACAACAAGACAGGTTTTAAAACAGTTATCTGTCAGCAAATACACGATATTACCACATACTTCTCTCAGCACATGCCCTAAAGCCTACCTCACTAAAAGACTACATGCTAACTGACTAAATGATTACAGTACTATAAGGAGACACACTGGGTGAGTGACAGGGTGTTTGCTAGTGTATGAACACTAACTAGGGAATTGAAGGTGTGAAAGACAACTGTGTAGGTGATTAGAGGACTGCATCCATACTGCATAGGCATTTAAAGCAGTCCATGTGCTAAGGCCTGGCTCACTGCATGACTACTTGGGTACTGACTGAATGATTGGAGTACAGCAAGGAGAATGCCTAGGTGAATTTATAAGTGGTAGGTTTTTCGCACAGTGAATGGATTAGTACTTGGTACTGAATGGGTTACTAGAGGAGTGCAAAGGGAGTGACAGGATGTTTGCTGGACTATATGGATACTGACTAGGGAATTGAAAGTGTGAAAGACAAGTGTCTAGGTGGTTAGAAGCCTGCATACATAGTGGATAGGGGTTTGAAGCAGTTCATGTGCTAAGGCCTGGCTCAGTGCATGAATACTTAGGCACTGACTGAATGATTAGAGTACTCCAAAGATAGTATCTTGGTGAATTTATAAGTGTTTGGGTTTTGGCACAGTGAATGGATTAGTACTTGATGCTGAATGGGTCACTAGAGGTCTGCAAAGGGAGTTACAGGGTGTTTCCTGGAAGTGTATGGATACTGACTAGCGAATTGAAAATGTGAAAGACAAGTGTATAGTATGTTAGAAGACTGCATGCATACTACATAGACATTTGAAACAATCTATGTGCTAATGTATGGTTCACAACATGAGTACTTGGAAACTGACTAAATCAGACTACTGCTAGCTTAGTGCCTGGGTAAAACTTTTACATTTTCAGTTCTAGCACAGTGAAGAGAATAGTACATGGTACTGCACTTTAGTGTCAAACCCTGACTCATTTTATCAATGCATAAGCAAAGAATAGCTTCTAAACCTACTAAAACCTGACAACTTGACCGATTTTAAAACAGTTATCTGTCATCAAATACACTATGTTACCAAATGCTTCTCTCACAATCCGTACCCAAATGTACACAGACTCACAGTGTGATTTTAGACAAGCAACACTATCCCTAGCAGTTTACCAAAACTCATTTACTAGTCTAGAAGAGGTAATGGTACTGCACACAATCTACATATTTAAGTACAGCACATTAGTGTCAAAGCATGACTCATTTAATCAACGCATAAGCAAAGACTGGCTTCTAATGCTACTAAAACTTGACAAGACAGGTTTTAAAAGAGTTATCTGCTAAAAAATACACAATGTTACCAAATGCTTCTCTCACAGTGGTTCCCATATGCACACAGACTCTCAGTGTGATTCTAGACAACAACCACTATACCTAGCACTTTACCAAAAATCATTCACTACCGTGGAACTGATAAGGGAACTGCACACAATCTACATATTTCAGGACTGCACCTTTCTGTCAAAGCCTGACTCATTTAATAAAAGCATAATCAAAAACTGGCTTCTAATTCTACTAAAACTTGACAACAGGACAGGTTTTAAAAAAGTTATCTGTCAGAAAATACACGATGTTACCAAATGCTTCTCTCACAGTGGTTCCCAAATACACACTAACTCACAGTGTGATTCTAGACAAGAACCACTATCCCTAGGAGTTTACCAAAACTCATTCACTACAGTGCAAGTGGTGAGGGAACTGCACACAATCTACATATTTCAGGACTGCACTTTTGTGTCAAAGCCTGACTCATTTAATCAAAGTATAAGCAAATACTGCCTTCTAATGATATTAAAACTTGACAACAAGACAGGTTTTAAAACAGTTATCTGTCAGCAAATACACGATATTACCACATACTTCGCTCATTCACTACAGTGCAAGTGGTAAGGGAACAGCACACAATCTACATATTTCAGGACTGCACTTTTGTGTCAAAGCCTAACTCATTTAATCAATACATAAGCAATGACTGGCTTCTAATGCTACTAAAACTTGACAACATGACAGGTTTTAAAACAGTTATCTGTCAGCAAATACACAATGTTACCAAATGCTTCTCTCACAGTGGTTCCCGAATGCACACATACTCACTGTGTAATTCTAGACAAACAACACTATCCCTTGCACTATACCAAAACACATTTCTTCATCTAGAAGAAGTACTACATTTTAGTATAGATACATAATATAACTCATTTCACAAATTCATAAACAATGACTGGTTTCTAATTCTAGCAAAATATAAAAAACAGCACAGTTATCTGTCTACAAACACATCAAAAACACAAATGATTTTCACAGAATGGTTTCTACATGGACACACACTATCAATAAAATTGTAGAGAAAAAAAGTACTCCCTACACTTTAGCAGGGGAAATACATTAGTCTGATTAAAATGAAAATAGTCTACATACGTCCCCTCACAATTAAATAACTCACCTTTCAAGTTGTTTTGTAGATTAAAAAGTATATCAGTCATTCACCATATTTTCTTTTACAGAATCTCTGCACTGTGCAACTCTCAGCAAAAACAAAGAATGGGAAAGTTTCCCTTTCATTTTCCACACATGTACATGTAAGCATCAAATCACAATCCTTCACACATAAACTCAAAAGCAATCACACATTTCTATTGGTTAAACATTTCAACCCTTTCCAACTGAAATACATTTCAACCCTTCCCCCAATCTGCCTTCTACCTGTTACCATAGAAACAGCTCATGGAACACTGCACTGAGCACACAGGTCACAAGTTCAGCACACAATGTTGCTAAACAAGACAGGAAGTGTGCTTGACTTTTTAACATATCAGCTTATCATATATAATGTTCCTTACAATCTGTTTTTGTCAACCAATAAGAATCATACCTTTAAAAAACAGAAATATACACCCTACCTTTCAGTGTAGAAAGTAGTCATACAACCAACGATTTCTTGTCTTTTGCAAAAAAAAAATTCCGTCGATCCGCGCACCCAATGTGAGAGAATCCGTGCACCCAACGCGATAGGATGCGCGCACCGTGCGCGCATTCCGCCGCTAAAAAAAAAAAAAAAAATGGGACCGCAGGGGGTCCTTCTAGGACCCCTAAGCACCTCTAGAGGGTCAGAGTATTTCCACTCTGCCCCCTTTATATGTTTTACACACTTATTCTCCTTGCTTCTTCAGCCTCGCCAGTAGATAATATATATATATATATATGTTTTACCTACTGGCAGTCGCCAGTAGGTAGTTATAGTTAGGACCTAGTTTCCATAGGAAAAGCATTTTTCTGTTTTCCTAACAACGTTGGCGTCGTTTGACGAATCTTTGATAAGTTTTCAAAACTAGTGGGGCGCTCCAGTCAGCTCCTGTCTTGAAAGTTTCAGGGTGATTCGTCAAGCAGGGGCCGAGGAAAAAGGGGGTCCCAAAACACGTTTTCCCCATGTTAATTTCCATAGGAAACTTTATACAAAGCTACAGCCCGAACTGCTGAACGGAATTACACCAAATTTGGCACACAGGTAGCCCTTGGATCAGAAAGAGCCATTTTTGTTAAATGGTGTAAATCCGTTCAGTAGTTGCTGAGAAATTAAAGAAAGAAAACATTCATATATCTGAGCACCGAGGAGGGTTCGCAAACCCGCCCGGGCATGACCTTCACTCTGATTGGCTGCCAACACTCCAAACCAGGAAGTGTTGGCAGCCATCTTTAGACTCAGTAGAACTGAGTCACCAGAAAACAGTGAAAAAGAGGTTAAAAAAGAAGAAAAGGGGGCAGGGTAGAAACATCCTGACCCCCTAGGCCTGCTCAGGAGGTCCCACAAGGACCCCCAGGGCCAAAAAAAGCATTTTTTAATAATTTCGCGAATCCACTGAAAATTTAAAAAAAATTAAGAGCGAGCTCCCGCGCTTCATTTTAATGAGGCCCCCGGGTGGGCCTGGTCCTGGGGGCAATGTGTATTTATTTTGCGTTGGCCTCCTCACACTGCCCCGGGGACCACCACCTCCCTGGGACACTTAATATAACAGATCCCCGGGGCCCACCACCTCCCAACTAGCCCACCCCCACCAGGTACCTACAGAAAGCGCCACAGAGCTGCGTTGCAGAGTGGTGGTCGAAAAGGCCATGCCCCTTTTTACACCTCTTTGCAACGCAGCTCTGTGACGGTTACTGGAGGTACCTGGTGTTGGCCCCCAGGGACCCTCAGGATTGAAGGGGACTTAATCCCCCAACTTACTACGCACCAGGGGGCGCGTTTGCACAGTGGTGCAGCGAGGGGGTGGGGCCTGAAACAACGTGTGCAAACGCGACCCCTGCCACGTTGTAAATTGGGGGATTAAGTCTCCTTCAATTCTGATGGACCCTTGGGGGCCAACTATCCCACCAGGTACCTCCAGTAAGCGCCACAGAGCTGCGTTGCAGAGTGGTGTTCCAAGGCCACGCCCCTTTTTACAACTCTCTGCAACGCAGCTCTGAGGCAGTTACTGGAGTACCTGGTGGGCTAGTTGGCCCCCAGGGACCCTCAGGATTGAAGGAGACTTAATCCCCCAATTTACAACGCGCCAAGGGGCACGTTTGCATAGTGGTGCAGCGAGGGGGCGGGCCTGAAACAACAAGTGTGCAAACGCACCCCCTGGCGTGTTGTAAATGGGGGATTAAGTCCCCTTCAATCCTGAGGGCCCCTGGGGGCCAACCTGCCCACCAGGTACCTCCAGTAAGCACCACAGAGCTGCGTTGCAGAGTGGTGGTCTGAGGCCACGCCCCTTTTTACACCTCTCTGCAACACAGCTCTGTGGCAGTTACTGGAGATACCTGGTGGGATAGTTGGCCCTCAGGGACCCTCAGGATTGAAGGGGACTTAATCTCCCAACTTACAACGCAGCAGGGGGTGTGTTTGCACAGTGGTACAGCGAGGGGGCGGGCCTGAAACAAGAAGGGTGCAAACGCACCCCCTAGCACGTTGTAAATTGAGGGATTTAGTCTCCTTCAATCCTGAGGGTCCCTGGGGCAAACTAGCCCACCAAGTACCTCCAGTAAGCGCCACAGAGCTGTGTTGCAGAGAGGTGGTCCGAGGCCACGCCCCTTTTTACACCACTCTGCAAAGGCAGCTTCTGGTGTACTGCTGGTGGGGCGATGAGGTCCTCTTGCATCCTGAGGACCTCAGGATACAAGTGGACTTCATACTATGGGCAGTAGTGCGCCACAAGCTGTGTTTGCAGCATGGTGTAAAAAGGGGCGTGACCTCGGGACACCTCTCTGCAATGCAGTTCTGTGGCGCTTACTGGAGGTACCTGGTGGGCTAGTTGGCCCCCACGGACCCTCAGGATTCAAGGGGATTTAATAGGGATGTTATAGTTAGAAATTAGCATATAAAAAACCTTTGAAATTCACAGAAAAAAACACAGGTTTCAGGGACGTTATAGATAGAAATTAGTATTTAAAAAACCTTTGAAATTCACTGAAAAAACCATAGGTTTCAAGGACGTTATAGTTAGAAATTAGCATTTAAAAAACCTTTGAAATTCACTGAATTAAACATGGGTTTCAGGCACATTATAGTTCGAAATTAGCATTTAGATAACCCTAGAAATTCACTGAATAAACCATAGGTTACAGGGACATTATAGTTAGTTGGACATTTCACTCATACAAAACCAGAGAAATTCCACTGTTATAGTTAGTTCAGCTAACTATAACTCACGCCCCACAATGCACTGCTGATGACGTCACATATTACATCATTCATGACATGGTCAGTGACATCACTGATGACATCACTGACAACGTCTTAAATGACATCACTGATGACATCATCCACATGAAAATCTGATGCACCTCCTCACACCGTAATATAACCTTTGATACACCCACTCGAAAATACAGACTACAATTTTCGGAACCATAGACACACCAATAACAGTTACTACATACCCACTCACTGATTCCTAGGTCTACACACACATCCACTCATTCACCCATACAATCACTCATACATGCAGTCACTCATCAATACAACACTATCATATGCACTCATACACCTATACAGACACTCACACACCGCCACTCATCCAAGGAGTTACTCACACACCTAGTCAGTCATGCAAAGAATCAATCACACTCCCATTTACTCACCTATACAGTTATACACACACCACCTCACTTATTCATACAGATACTAACGCATACTTACTCTCACTGATACAAGTACACACTCTTCCATACAGCCACTCTCACAATCACCGACTCTCACGTATAGTAATTTATATACTCCAACTCTCACATACACTGCCTTTTACATATGTAGTTACTTGGACATGTACCACTGAGACATCCATTCACTCACCAATACACTCATACACACACTCACCCACCCATACAGCTGTTTCCACATGCACTCTTGAACCTATACACCCAGTGAATAAACCACTCACACATGTATGCACAGAGTCACACACCTCCCACCCACCCACCCACCCACAGACACTCAGGCACCCATACAAATACTCAGGCATCAAATCAATAACCCATATAGACACTCATGTAGCTACTGACCAACCCATGAAGCAGCTTACACAACAACAGACTGATACAGACATTCACACAGTTTAGTCACTAACCTATGCCTTCAGTAAGACACATTTAATCACTCACTTACACAGTCAGTCACACACCTACTAAATCCTCCATCCACCCACTCATTTTTCAGTACAACTTGGCATATATATAAAACATATTTAAACTTTACAGAAACACACAGTCACTGGATGATGCCATCAGTGATGTCATCAGTGATGTCACTGACCATGTCATGAATGATGTAATATGTGACGTCATCAGCAGTGCATTTCAGGGGCAGAGTTATAGTTAGCTGAACTAACTATAACGGTGGAATTTCTCTGGTTTTGTATGAGTGAAATGTCCAACTAACTATAATGTTCCTGTAACCTATGTTTTTTTCAGTGAATATATATATCGGCTCCCAACTCGTCTCTCCAGGAACCAAGACGACCGCACACAGCTTCCACGGGGTGAATACAGTCACTTTATTTTTCACTGAACATCAAGTGGGACAGGACGCATTGCGGGACTGCGCCTTTTTCCACTGCAAAGCGGGAATGGGGAACAGTGCGTTTTAAGTTCATGCATGTACATAGAAACAGGACAGCTCTTTCTGTCAACATAAACATAAGTGAAGGACAATTGTACTCTCACAATGTTAAGCGCCATTTTGTAAGGGACACTCAGGATTCAAGGGGACCTAATCCCCCAACTTAAAACGCGCCACGGGGCACGTTTGCACAGTGGTGAAGGTAGGGGGTGGGGCCTGAGGGGATATGTGTGCAAACACACCCTGTGGCGTGTTTTAAGTTGGGGAATTAATTCCTCTTCAATCCTGAGGTCCCCTGGGGCCAACTAGCCCACCAGGTACCTCCAGTAAGCACCAAGGAGCTGCGTTGCAGAGTGTTGTAAAAAGGGGCGTGGCCTCTGAACACCTCTCTGCAACGCAGCTCCCTGGCGGATACTGGAGGTACCTGGTGGGCTAGTTGGCCCCCAGGGACCCTCAGGATTGAAGAGGAATTAATTCCCCAACTTAAAACGCGCAACAGGGCGTGTTTGCACACATGTCACCTCAGGCCCCGCCCCCTTCCTTCACCATTGGGCAAACGCGCCCCCTGGTGAGTTGTAAGTTGGGGAATTAATTCCACTTCAACACTGAGGGTCCCAGAGGGCCAACTAGCCCACCAGGTGTCTCCAGTATGCACCAGGCAGCTGCGCTGCAGACAGGTGTTCAGAAAACACGCCCATTTTTACACCTCTCTACAACGCAGCTCTGTGGCGCTTACTGGACATACCTAGTGGGCTAGTTTGAACCTAGGGACCCTCAGGATTCAAGGCAACTTAATCTCCCAACTTAAAACGGCCACAGGGCGCGTTTACACAGTGGTGAAGGGAGGGGATGGGGCCTGAGGTGACGTGTGAAAACACCCCCTGTGGCGCATTTTAAGTTGGGGAAATAATTCCTATTCAATCCTGAGAGCCCGAGGAGGCCAACTAGCCCACCAGGTGCTTCCAGTAAGCGCCACTGCGCTGTGTTTCAGAAAGGTGTCCCAGGCCGTGCCACTTTTTACACCTCTCTGCAACGCAGCTCTGTGGCGCTTATCGGAGGTACCTAGTGGGCTAGTTTGCTAGTTGGACCCAAGGGACACTCAGGATTCAAGGGGACTTTATCTCCCAACTTAAAATGGCCACAGGGCGCGTTTACACAGTGGTGAAGGGAGGGGATGGTGTAGGAAAGTGGCTCTATATATACTGG
The DNA here is from genome assembly GCF_964204655.1 of Triturus cristatus. NCBI lineage: Eukaryota > Metazoa > Chordata > Amphibia > Caudata > Salamandridae > Triturus > Triturus cristatus. The sequence goes on along the minus strand of NC_140580.1, from coordinate 275,854,008 downwards.
ACCAAAGTAAGGTACAGTGTGTATAGAGTCCCCAGTCCTCAGAGGTTTGGCAGAGGTTAAAGTTAGATATAACCTTACTCTCTAAAGTTGTAGTGTGGTCGAGCAGTAAGGCAGTATCAGAGGACAGTGTAAAGCATTTGTTGTATACACTCAGTCAGCAAATGGTCTCACACACAAGAACTGAACTCTAGGCCAATTGTTTTGTATCAAAAGATATAGTTGTTTTATTTTAGAACCAACAAGGTGTCAAAATATACTTTCTCAGGATGAGTTACTTTAGTTAAATACTTTTCAAATAGGCAATAGACTTTTTGAATGCAATAGTTACAGTTTGTTGCAATAGGCAACACAATTTCAAACACAATGGAACATTGAGCTCAATGGGAATTTCTGGTTAAGTACAATTAGTTACTTTGTAGATTACTTTTCCAACCACAGGACTGGATCCTAGATTCAGTCCCGGGACATGAGCTGATATTATTGTATTTTAAAAGTTGACAGAAACTTTTTCAGTTGGAATTACTAATGTTATCCTATGGAAGGAAATTCAATTTGCAGGTAAAGTATTTTCACGTTACTTTTGTAATCCAGTGCTGGACTTCTAGGTTCAGCAGAGGGACCTCTATCTAAAACAGGCAAGTAATTACGTTTTTATCGTTGGCACGATTTGTAGAGAATATTTGTAATTTTCAAAAATCGATACTTAGAAACTTTTTCAGCAAAAAGCAGGCAATGATATCCAATGGAAGGAAATTCAAGTTACTGGTAAGTACAGTTATAATTACTTTTCAGGATCAGTACTGGGCTCAAAGATGCAGCACTGAGGTCTCTCCTGATAACAGTTGAGTAAATCAGAATTCGTAGTTTGGCTGATTTTAGAGGAATATTTGTAAATTTCAAAAATCGACACAATCTTTTTCAGCAAACAGCAGGCAATGATATCCTATGGAAGGAAATTCAAGTAACTGGTAAGTACGGTTAGAATTACTTTTCAGGATCAGTACTGGGCTCAAAGATGCAGCACTGAGGTCTCTCCTGATAACAGGTGAGTAAATCCGAATTCGTAGTTCGGCTGATTTTAGAGGAATATTTCTAAGTTTCAAAAATCGACACTTAGAAACTTTTTCAGCAAAAAGCAGGCAATGATATCCTATGGAAGGAAATTCAAGTTACTGGTAAGTACGGTTAGAATTACTTTTCAGGATCAGTACTGGGCTCAAAGATGCAGCACTGAGGTCTCTCCTAATAACAGGTGAGTAAATCGGAATTCGTAGTTTGGCTGATTTTAGAGGAATATTTGTAAGTTTCAAAAATCGACACGCAACCTTTTTCAGCAAAAACAGGCAATGATATCCTATGGAAGGAAATTCAAGTTACTGGTAAGTACGGTTAAAATTACTTTTCATGATCAGTACTGGGCTCAAAGATGCAGCACTGAGGTCTCTCCTGATAGCAGGTGAGTAAATCAGAATTCGTAGTTCAGCTGATTTTAGATGAATATTTTAAAGTTCCAAAACTCCACACTTAGGAGAATTTCCAAGTGAAACCAGTCAATGTTAGCCTATGGAAGAAAAGTGAGTTATCGACTGTTAGTTAAGTACTCGGCATAGACTCAGGGGTCTCTCAGGGTCAGGTAGGTACAGTTGGTACACCCTCAGCGGCACAGGTGCCTCTCACTACTCTTCAAACTGAGAGCGAGTCGAGCAGAGATCCACGCCAGGTTTTCCATTCAGTCGAGGACGGCCCGGAAAACAGCAGTGCTCAGTTTTGGCGGTTCTCGGCAGAGGCGGTGGCGGAGGCAAAAGACGGGCAAAAGACGGGGTCAGAGACAGGGATTGTACAACGCCGACCGGTATCGACCCCGGAGCAGTGTAGAGATCGGAAGAGCGGAAGAGCGGCGGAGCTATGATAGAACCGAGGTGAGCTGGACCTGGACCTCGTATTGTATCGTATTGCACCTGCACGGCCGCCCCTGTTGCTTCTGTTGCTTCTCGTCCCCCAGTTCGGGGGAGCAGCACCACAGCACCACGCCTGGTAGCGGTGGTTGCCGTTGCCGTTGCTGCTGCGGGGGTCACGGTCACGGGACAGAAGGCCGCTGATTGCGCGTTCTACGGTGCTGAGCATGGGGTTTAAGGAGGAAAAAAATAAAAAACACCGAGGAGCCTAGTCCCAAATTTCCTCGTGCCCTGAGACAAAAAGGCTCACGCATCTCCCCACCTGCTCTCCGCTAAAGAAACTCCCACCCCACCTGCCTTGTGCCTTACCTTGCCTTGTGCCCCGTGCCTTGAGCTGTCACTCTGTCAAGGTGACGTTAGGGCAGTTCAGGTGGCACAGGTGGAAACTGGCAGGGGGTCAGGAGGGAGTGTAAACAGAGCGGGCTGGTTGGATAACAGCGTTTGGGCAGCAGTGTATAGTCCCTCTCAGGTACTCGAGGACATTCGGAGTCACCAGGAGCCACGTGGGCAGCACCTGCGGCCTGATTAATCAGCCCGTATCCTACACTCTAGTTGCGGGGTGCAGTAGAGGCAACTAGGGGATTCTCCCGCCTAACCCGGGAATGAGATCAGGAAAAGTACGGCAAACGACGGAAAATAAAAAAACAAAAAGAAAGCTAAACTGCAGAAAAGATCTGATGGAGCCTAACTCTCTGTCGCAGAATGACTTACCATGCACCAATGAGTGCCCCAGAGAGAGACTAGTCTCAGCACCTACCCCAGAACTATCTTCGACCTCAAGGCGGAAGGCCGGTCTTTACAAATTTTTCTACCTAAAGGACCCGCTGTCAGCAATTTATTCGTCGACACCTACAGTTGAGGCTAGCAAATTACCAACCCCCATTATTCCACACAAGGTGTTACCGCCCAGTACCAAGAGTGGGATTAACAACAAATTCGGTGCAACGGGGTCCCAAACCTTGCAGCCTCAGCTAACTTTTATAAACCATCCAAACCAGGCCATAGCGACAGTCCAAGTGCATCATAACAAATCTCCCTTAAAGGTGACAGAACCAATAAAGAGCACAGGAATAAAGGAATGTATAGAAGATCTGTCAGTAAATGCAAATCAAGAAAACCGGAGCAGACTACCATCACTGGCAGTGAAAAGTAAAGAAATGATGCCTGTAAGGGAATCCAAATGCTCAAAGGAGGATAGCCCAAAGCCCAGCAAATTACAAACCTTGTCTTCCAAAAAGTCTGACTCTTGGCATAACTCTTTTGCTTTGACTTCCGATTGTCAACTTGAGGAATTGATGGAAATACTATAAAAAAATATTGACTGCCAAGAGCCAGTTTCAAATTTAGATCCAGGCAATAATGACAATCAGATAAGCCCAGGAATAGTGATCTCGACTCCCTGCAACAAAAAGCAAAAAAGGCTAACCCTGGATGACAGTGGTATTATGCCAAGAGAACAAAACCTTCAAAATCATCTCAGCCAAACAGCTCCAATTACAATCTCGTCAGTATGCACGATGGACCCAGTCCCAGAGCCGGACGAGACGCAAAATTGGTATAAAGATCAGCCGTCGAATCCTTCGAGTTTATGGGCCCAAACCCTCCTAGGCACCCTTGATCAAGCTATAAAGGTGCTGAACTATCAATCTGACAAATTGGAGGTTCAGATAGACCTCATCAATCTAATAGCAGGCCACATTTCTGGAATAAATTCGAAATTGGATACACTGTCTTCCCATTTGATGAACAGGGAGAAATCAGAGTCCCGTGTTGTGAACGAAAAACTCCAAGTCAGTTGCGGTTGTGGGAGCATCATTGAAAAACTAGCCAGTCTACCGGACACACTAAAAGACATCTTAGAGGAGGTTAAACTAACTCGATCAAGCAAACCAGGCAATTAAATCTACGCCAAGCAAGTTATGTTAACCCCAAACACCAACGACACGTCAGGGGACTCTAAAAGCAACCTTTCAGAAGCCCCAGGGCAAGAAAAAATTGGTATAATTTCAGGAAGCGAAGATAAGGAGAGGGATATAATTCAGCTCACAAACAAAAGCCCCATTGCGGGAAAACCAACCAAGAAGGAAAGGAAAAAGGCAAGGAAGGCCAGATTAAAGAACAAAAAGCAACAACAAACAGATGACGGAATCCTTTTTCCCATATTCAAACTAGTCACCCCAAAGGTGGAAAAACGTCGAAGATTTCCGGACGAAACAAAGGAAGCCCAGGCACCATCAACCAAGGGAGTTTTAGAAAACTTATTAAGGGAAGGCTGGCAGGGTTCTGGAGAAATTGCATGCCCGCCCTCACAAGAACGCATAACATCCAAATCTTCCCCTATATATGGAAACCAACAGAGTTCATCACCCTCGGCTCCCAAGAAAAAGTGTCATGGAAAACAACAAGTTAAACATGACCGCAAAATGGAGCCTGGTCATGCAGGTCCTTCCCAATCAACACCTTCATCGCATTTGGTAGGCAACACGAGAAAAGCCAGCGCAACTTGCGAGAAGCCCCGACAGGGAGAGGAAGCTAGTAACGTGCAGCAAGCCCCAAAACAATCGGAGAATATAATAACCGTAATACATGAGGAGGATATAATCCCACTAAGCAATATCGGGCCAAACCCCTTGATTGTTACCATTATGGGAAACAAACGCAAATGCACACTATCTCATGGGGTTTCCCCCCGCGTTCCAAAAAGGGTATTGAAGAAAGGATCAACACAAACAACCAACGGTAATTCTGTGGAGAGGACGGATGAACAAGAGCAACAATCAGCTCCAAGGAGTGGTAATAATCTGGCAACTTATGACACCATCCCCCAAAGATCAGCTTCTTTAAAACATCCTAAAGACTCTCCTGACCATTCAGAGGCGTTTGAATCCACGGTGACATTTGTGCCTGATTTTCCAACAAAGGGGCTCCAAGACACCCTTAATTGAGGCAACCTCCTAAAACTGTTCAAGGAAATAGCAGATCTCAAAGAGATCACTACCCATGATCTAATATCCGTGGAATTCCAACCGAGTGCCCACAACATGGACATCGAGGAAACCATAACAACTTGGGCTACAAAGGACCTGGCCGACAAGATTTATTCTGCAAGAACCCAGTTTGGTGTATGGGGTATAATCCTGTTGCAGCACAAGCGTCCAAGATACCCCTACCCCTTACTAGAAAAACCTTACAACCCAAAAAAAGGAATATGTGAGAAGGAAAGACAATTTACTTGCTTACGTGGAGCCAGAGGTCAAACGCCAACAACTATTATAACAGGTCGTAGTGTTACATCACTAGAAGGCAATCAAAATATCAGCCAACAACCAGCAGTTCAGTTGGACTGGTCATGGTTGCCTAGGATCCTGAATAACCAAAATTCCTAACATCGTGCATAATAACTCAATCCGTTTGCCAAGGCAGAAACAAATTCCAAAGAAATTAATGCCGCAAAGTATTTCATTCTGTTCCTGGAATGTTCATGGTTTTCATGAAATGGCCCTTGAAAATGATACTCTCACCTTTTTCCAGCAACAAGACGTAATCTTGATCCAGGAATCATGGAAACTCTCCCCCTCGCCAATCGTAGGGTTCAAAGAACACCATATTTTGGCAGAAAGATTATCACCCTTCGGGCATCCACGCGGCGGACTGTCAATATACGTAACACAAAAATATGACTGGGTAACAGAAGAGCTGGATGTGGGTCTCTCTTGGGTACAAGTGATTAAAATTACCGTTCATTCACCCACCGGAAATAAGAAATGGCACCTATTGGTGTGTAACACCTATATCCACCCGGAGAGGAAAACCCAGAAGGAGAAATATGCAAATTTATCATCTTTGATAAAAGTATTACAGAGATCCTATGCGCAATGCCGATGTTTATTTCAGGAGATTTTAACAGCAATCTCTTAGGGAAAAATCAGGTAGAAAAATCAAAAAAATACTACGCGACCTGGAAGATTTAGGTTTATCAATACTGAACGGACAAACAAGGGACGACATTCCGGCAGGCATTACTTACTTGAGCGGTAAAGTCCACTCAATAATTGATTACACAATAATAAGTAAGGTCCTATCTTCTAGTATAGAATCATTCCAAATAGTCAAGCGTTTGGAAAGTGACCATTTCCCTCAAATAACTAAAATGAATATTCCACTCACTGCATTGTATACTCTGCCGTCCTTACTACAACATGCCGAGAAGTTCAACCTAAAGAAGTTAAAATGGCGTTGGGGTGGCCTGGAAAGTATATTGGTCACAGTAAAACAACATATGTCCAACTCAAGCACCCAGCACGACGAAGATCGCATAAAGAACTGGGAGCAACTAATTCAGGTCCTCTTGCACAAATTCCCAGCACCATCAGCGAACTTGGGATGCATTAAGGCAAGGAAGGAGCCTTGGTTCAACCAGGACCTAAGAGAAAAAAAGAGAAGCGTTGCACGGGAGGTCTGAGCAGTTGCCTATGGAAAAAAAATGGGAACCAGTACAAACAACTGCAAACTAAAAGAAGCAAGAAGCATGTATAGGAAGTCGTTAAGGGTTGCAAAGAGAACGTACAAGGAAACCATTTGGAACAAGCTATTGAGTGCAGGAAAACGGCCAAATAGCAGGGATTTTTGGGGAATCATCAATGACCTAAACAAAGGAGCAAGCCTTCATCAGGAAGCAGGGGTAGGAGAGGAATGCTGGTCCCATCATGTACAATCACTGTATGGAAACACAGTGTCAAGCAGTACCAAAATGCAACGGGGGAGTGAGTTGGAAAGTGGGAAAAACAGAAAAAAAGAGACTCAGGCGAATAAAGACCACGAGGACCAGGAAGAAGTAAACGTGATCGCGGAAACTCCCCTAACCACTAAAAAACAACTGAGTAGAATAATAAAAAGATTGAAGACAGAAGGAGCTGCAGGTCCAAATGGGCTGCCAAATATGCTCTTTAAAACGGATCCGGATTTCTGGTCAGAGTCCTTAACTCCCCTATTCAACTATATATATTCTCATAACAAAGACCCCGCATCTTGGCATGGGAACATCATTCACCCCATTTTCAAACAGGGAGACCGTCGCAACCCCGCCAACTACAGGCTGATATCCCTAATAGACGTGGAAGCCAAGCTCTATGCCTCCTGCATCCTAACTCAGTTACAAGATTGGATAGAAGATACCAATATTATCCCCAAGTTTCAAACAGGGTTCAGGCAAGGAATGGGCACCATCACAAACCTGGCCTGTCTGTCACTTTTAATGGAAAAAGCACTAACTGAGGGTTCGAGACTATACGCCTGCTTCATTGATATAAGGTCAGCATTCGACCGGGTATGCAGAGAGCGCCTATGGGCAAAGTTGATAACCTGGAGATTCCCGAATTCCATGTTAACTGCAATAGTCACCTTGTATAACAATACATGGGTAAGGGTTAAGCTAGGCAACGGTGGCAGTATTTCCTCAAAGATTCCGACGTATCAAGGTTTAAAGCAAGGCTGCGTGTTGGCCCCAAGCCTCTTTAACCTTTTTCTCTCGGATGTTAGTAAAGTTTTGGTTACAGCAGAATGTCATCCGCTGAGACTGGCCGACAATCCAATCAACTTTTTACAATTTCGCGGATGACATAGTAGTACTGAGCAAATCACCAATCGGTCTACAAAGAGCAATCAACAAATTAGCGTAATAATTTAAACAGGAAAAGCTGGAACTAAACAAAGGAAAAACGAAGGTTGTCCGACTAGTGGAATCAAGTAAACTCAACTTTAAATGGATGGCAAATGGTGAAACGGTAGAAGAACAACCTTCATATAAATATCTTGGTACTTTAATAGAGCAAGGACTGAAACATAAAGAGCAAAAAGCAGTAATAAAAGCAGCTCAGTCATTAATCTTTGCATATCGGCTACTGAAATCCAAACTGGACTGTCCCAACCACAATCATTTATTGAAAGTCATGGGCGCGCAAATTTTGCCCACCTTGTCCTACGGACTGGTCACTTGGCAAGGCAAGGAGGCTGATTTATTAAATGCAATGCAGACCAAGATTTATAAAGCCGTTTTTAATCTGCCAAAATCTTCCTCTCCATCACAGATACGGCTAGAATTTGGCCTGCTAAATCAAATCTTCCGGAGCATGAGCGGCTTTGTGAAGCTTTGTAATAAATTTCGTTACGCAAATCAGCAATCCCTGGACCATCTATGCTGGGAAGAAATTAAGCATCAGGCGGATAACAAAATCCTGAGTGCCTGGGGAAAGCATTTGCAAAATTGCTTGATAGAACTCGACATAGAATCATCATGGGAATTAAGGATGGATAAAGCTGGGCTAAGTAGCTTAACCAACAAGGCAGCCAAAATGAAATCCTTATTGGAAGATCAAAATTCATTGGCCAAACGTAGGCATGGGTGGACAGTTATTGCATCTTACAAATCATTAAAACCACAAGCATACCTATCTTCTCATTTCAGCGGGTTCCTAAAGAAATTTTACATGGACTATCGGATGGGTGATCACCTGTCAAAAGACCTACTCCCCTCCTGGAAACAGAGCTACCAAACAGAAAAATGCCGTTTATGCGGCTACAAATCCGAATCCCTAGCTCATATCTTTTGTGTATGCCCAGCTGTATTAGATTTGAGACCACGGTATTTAAAACAAATTTTTAATGTCCTAAAAATTCGCACTTGTAGACAAGCAGTAACAAGTTGGCTGGGAGGATCCTCCATAATCCTGGCATGCAGGGGAATCAAATTTATGGGGGCGGTAAGGACTCGCTTGAAGCAGCAAGAGCAGGAAGATCGTAACATCGGAACCCTCAAGAAAAAGCAATAAAGAAAATAAACTGTGGAAATAGACAACTTAGATTTTATAGAGACAAATTGTCCCATGCTTGAATCAAATTTTTACAATTGTATCTAATAATTTTTATGGGCCTTGGAGACAATGACTAGATGTTTAATGGTAGTCAACTTTTATATTTTTTATTTATGCATGTGGGTTTTGTAATAATTTTAACAAATTATACAATAAACCTAAACTGAAACTGAAAGGTGCAGCCGGGTGCAGAGGTAGTTAGGCCCAATGTTATCCAATGAGAGGCAGGGGCCTTCGGTTGGTGGCTGCTGGCTAGCAGGCCACGCGGCTGTGCGAGCTGGGATCCTGGTCACTTGCTCGGGGCAAATGGGGAAGTAGGATAGGACAAAGGTTGCACTGCCAGGGGCACTCGGGCGGCTGGGTGCAGGGTGCTTTTGAGCCGTTGGGCGCTCAATGTTATTCAATGGAGATCTTTAAAAGGGAACAAAGGCTGCAGGCTCGGGGACGGTCGATCTTCTGGAGCGATCAACACTTCGAGGGGTAAGTTGGGATCTTGGAGGGTAGGTAGGCACCCTGGAATTGGGCACAGGAGGCCGGTGGGCGCCGGGTGCAGGGGTGTCTTTGGACGTCGAGAAATCTTACCCTCTGATGGTCGTGGTTGGAGGGGTCCCTGGTTCTGAGTCTGCAGGCATCGTCTGGGTCATCGAGGAGGGTCCGTGGGCACTGGATTCCAGGTCAGAATCGCCAGGGGGAACTTCCTCAGGGTCTTTGTCCACTCAGGCACAGGCTGGGCTCGGCAGGTGCAGAGTGGGCTGGATTCGCGGTTCCTGGCTGGCACCAGGGGTGTTGCTGTTTGAGCAGAGCCACTGCTCGTGGGAGTCCCAGTCTCTAAGAGTGTCAAGGCAGCCAGGTCCTCCGGGGTTCTTGAGATTGCTGTCCGCAGGAGACGCCGGGATTTAGCAGGAGCAGGTTCAAGGATCAACATGCCTGTAGGGCTGGGGCCAAGTCAGTTGGTGTCGTCCTCTTGTTAGCAGCTGCATGGCAGGTCTTCTCTTCTTGGTCTTCTTTCTTGTTTCGAAATTGAGATCTGAGGAAGGAAGGTTCAGGGTGCCCCTAAATACTAAATCAAGGGGCATTACAGGTAGGGGAAGGACAGGGACCAATAGGTCCCTGTCCTGGGGTGAGTACACCCCCTATCCTGCTCCTCTCCTGTGGGAGGGGGCAGGAGCCTATCTCTGATTGGGCAGGGCTCCCCATCGTCAAGATGGCCGGGGCCCGGAGTTGTGCTTCACCTCGCCTCTCCCACCTGAGGGGTGGAGTTGGCAGAGGCTGGCACACCTCCTTTCCTCACGTAGGGTTTCCTGCCAGTCTTCCCGCCAGAGTGGGGGTCAGAACCGGTGGGGGCCACTTGCTGAGTACAGCAAGTGGTCTGGAGAAGCTCACAAAGGCGGTATATGCCTTTGAAGCTTCCCCCTGCCCATCCTGGGGGAGGAGACCTAGCACCTCGCCCAGGAAGTGCATTGTTGCAGGCCTAGGAGAGCGGGGGGCTCTCCATCCAGGGGTCCAGCAACATGTCTGCTGTGTGGCAGCCTAGGCAGCTTCTCAGACAAGACGTGGATTGCAGGTTAGGTTTCAGGGGGCATCTCTAAGATGCCCTCTGTAGTGCATTTTACATTAAATGCCACACTGGCATCAGTGTGGGTTTAATGTGCTAAGAAGTTTGATATCAAACTTGTCAGTCTTCAGTGTAGCCATTATGGTGCTGTGGAGTTCGTAATGACAACCTCCCAGCACCATATACTCTTAATGGCATCACTGCACTTACAGTGCCCAGGAATGGCCCTGGGTACTGTAGGGGCACAGGGCTCATGCACCTGTGCCCACACCACTGGCATAGGGCACCCAGCTAGAGGGGAGACTGATGTATGCCAGGGCAGTGGGTTTGTGGGCATGGCACACAGGGATGAGTGCCATGTCGACTCTTTATTTAGTTCTGCACCAGGACACTCAGTCTGCAAAGGCAGTGTGTGGGTGTCAGGGTGCAGGGCCGCTAAGGGTGGCACAATAAGTGATGCAGCCCTTAGGGGTCTTCTCTGGTCACAATGCCCTGGGTACCTAGGGTACCATTTACCAGGGGCTGACATGTGGCCAGAGATGTCAATTGGGTTTCAGCTTCAATACAGTTTTAGGGAAGGAACACAGGCCCTGGGCACCTGATTGGCAGGAGCCACGGGCACACTCAGTCAAACCACATCAGCAATTTAGCAAAAAGTGGGGGCATACTATGCAAGAAAGATGGCACTTTCTCACCGATGGGGCCTGAGGTGACGTGTCCAAGCACGCCCTGTGGCAGGTTTTAAGATGGGGCTTCCAGTAAGCGCCACTGCGCTGCGTTGCACAGAGGTGGTCCAGGCCGTGTCCTTTTTTACACCTCTCTGCAATGCAGCTCTGTGGCGCTTACTGGGGGTACCTAGTGGGCAACTTGGACCCTAGGGACCCTCAGGATTCAAGGGGACTTAATCTCCCAAATTAAAATGGCCACAGGGCGTGTTTACACAGTGGTGAAGGGAGGGGATGGCGCCTGAGGTGACATATGCAAACATGCTCTGTGGCGCGTTTTAAGATAGGGAAATAATTCACCTTCAATCCTGAGGGCCCCTGGGGGCCAACTAGTCCACCACGTGCTTCCAGTAAGAGCCACTGCTCTGCGTTGCAGAGAGGTGAACAAGGCCGTGCCACTTTTTACACCTCTCTGCAACGCAGCTCTGTGGCGCTAACTGGAGATACATGGTGGGCTAGTTGGACCAAGGGACACTCAGGATTCAATGGGACTTTATCCCCCAAATTAAAACGGCCACAGGGCTTGTTGGCACACGTCAGCTCAGCCCCCCCCCCCCTTCACCAGTGTGCAAACGCGCCCTGTGGCACGTTTTAAGAGGTAGTTTTAATCCCCCTGCCCTATTATGTACTAGGGGCTTACACCGGAGGTCATTCTAATCACAGGGGTACCCCAACGCATAGTGTTCCCTAGTGTATGTAGGTGTTTTAACTGTATTCTAAGTGTCTTTTAGCATAGCACTGGCTCTAGGACTGGTTAGTCAGAGTCAGTTATCACCAGTACCCATCTGAAAAAATTGTAAAAACTGCACCAAAACCCAAACACTTATAAATTCACTCAGGCACTCTCCTTGCAGTACTCTAATCATTCAGTCAGTACCCAAGTACTCATCCAGTGACCCAGGCCTTAGCACATGGACTGCTTCAAACCCATATCCACTATGCATGCAGTCTTCTAACCACCTACACACTTGTCTTTCACACCTTCAATTCCCCAGTCAGTATCCATACACCTCCAGCAAACACCCTGTCACTCCCCTTGCACTCCTCTAGTGACCCATTCAGCACCATGTACTAATCCATTCACTGCGCCAAAACCCAAACACGTATAAATTCACCCAGGCACTCTCCTTGCAGTACTCTAATCATTCAGTCAGTTCCCAAGTATTCATGCACTGAGCCAGGCCTTAGCACATGGACTGCTTCAAACGCCTATCCACTATGCATGCAGTCCTCCAACCACCTACACACTTGTCTTTCACACCTTCAGTTCCCCAGTCAGTATCCATACACTTCCAGCAAACACCCTGCCACTCTCATTGCACTCCTCTAGTGAGCCATTCAGCACCATGTACTAATCCATTCACTGCGCCAAAACCCAAACACTTATAAATTCACCCAGGCACTCTCCTTGCAGTACTCTAATCATTTAGTCAGTACCCAAGTACTCATCCAGTGAGCCAGGCCTTAGCACATGGACTGGTTCAAACCCCTTTCCACTATGCATGCAGTCTGCTAACTAACCAACACACTTATAGTTCTGCACTTATACATTCAACAACAAAAAGCAATATTTCAGTTTCAATATTTTAAAAAACATTTTTATTTCCATTTATATTAAAAATATATAATGTAATTTAAAAAATAAAATATGTAAAAATAAACAGTTAACAAACTGTAGAAAATCAGTATAAGAAATACATATAACTATTATTACATTTAAAAATTATCATTTAAAAAACCTTTGAAATTCACTGAAAAAACCATAGGTTTCAGACATGTTATAGTTAGGAATTAGCATTTAAAAAACCTTAGAAATTCACTGAAAAAACCATAGGTTTCAGGGTGTTATAGTTAGCTGGACATTTCACTCGTACAACACCATTGAAATTCCTCCGTTATAGGTAGTTCTGCTAACTATAATTCGCGCGCCTGCAATCCACTGCTGATTATGTCACATATTACATCATTCATGACATGGTCAGTGACATCACTGATGACATCTCAAATGACATCACTGATAATATCATCCACGTGACAATCAGATACACCTCATCATCCACTAGTATAACCTTTCATCACTCACTGTAAAATACAGAGTACCATATTTGAATCCATTGACACACCAATACAAGTTTCTAAAAACCCACTCAGTGATTCCTAGATCTACACACACATCTAATCACTTACCTATAGATTCACTCATACATGCTGTCAATGATCAATAGAACACTATCAAATATACTTATACACCTATATCGACATTACACACCAGCACACATCCTATTCACTTATGCAGTCATCCTACTCACTTATGCAAACAATGGATCATACTTACTTTTAATCAGCTACACACTTATACAAACACCACTTCATTTATTCATATAGATAGTAACTCATACTTAGTGTGTTATAAGATCACTATTACAAGTATACAGTTATCCATACAGTCACTCATACAATCACTGAGTCTTATGTATACTTATTTATATACAACTGTCACATACACTGCCTTTTATTTTTCTAGTTTGTTGGACATGTACCATTGAGAGATATATTTGCTCATCATCATACCCATAAAGATATTCACTCACCCAAACAACTGTTATAACATGTAGGCTTAACCTCATATACCTACTGAATCAACTATTCACACATCTTTGGGCAGTCACACACCCCCCACCGAACCACACACACATTCACTCTCCCATACAAATACTCAGTTAACTAATCAATAACTAATATAGACTTTCACATAGCTAGTAACAAACTGGTGCAGCAGTTTACACAACAACTGACAAAGTGATACAGATATTCACACAGTTTAGTCACTATCCAATATATTTAGTGAGCCACTATAAATTAGTCAAGTACACAGTCAATCACACTGCTACTAAATCCTCCATCTAGATATTTATATTTATATATCCACTCATTCTTCAATGCAGATTGCTATATATATATAATACATATTTAAATAACGAACCAAACCACATTCACTGGATGATGTCATCAGTGATGTCATTTGAGATGTCATCAGTGATGTCATCAGTGATGTCACTGACCATGTCATGAATGATGTTATATGTAGGCCTGGGCAAAAATTTCGTTCCGTTCGCGGAAATTGCGATAATTTGACATTTTTGCGTTCCGCGGAGAGCGCGAAAATGTCAAAAATTCCGGTTTCCGCAGCTTGGCGATAATTTGTTTCTTGCTCGCGCTGTAAAATGATACATTCTCGCGCGCGCACGATCGCCTTACCTGAATCCCTGCGTTCGCTGACAAGTTTTCTTGATCCGGTCGCGTTCTCCATGAGATGTTGTATTGTTTTTAGCCATTTGCGCTGTCTCGCGACAGTTCGCGCCCGCAGTGACGTCATGCGTCGCGCGATCACGTCTTTCTTCTCGCGATCATGCACCGCGAGAACAACTCAAAACAAGATGGCCGCGCCCGCAAGCAACCACATGGGTAAGTTGGCGACCCGCAACCATGCAGAAAATCTCGCGAACGTGCCGGAAAAAAACTTCCGCATCTTCGCGATATTTCTGCTTGTTTGCGATAATTTTAAACATTCTCGCGATAATTTGCGAAGGTTAATTCCGCAAATTCCGCCCACCCCTAGTTATATGTGACATGATCAGCAGTGGATTGCGGGCGCGCGAGTTATAGTTAGCAGAACTAACTAGAACGGAGGAATTTCATTGGTTTTGTACGAGTAAAATGTCCAGCTAACTATAACAGCCCCGATACCTATGGTATTTTCAGTGAATTTCTAAGGTTTTTTAAATACTAATTCCTAACTATAACATGTCTGAAACCTATGGCTTTTTCAGTGAATATATATATATTTTTTAACCAATGGCCCGAAAGCAATGAGAGGGCACTCGACGGTGCTCCCGACCATCTGGTCTGTACGACTCGCAGCAGCTCGCCTTGTGTTGCCAGCATTGGTTCCATGCCGACGCGTTTCGAGGCTGACACACCTCTTCTTCATGGGCTGTTGAGTCAAGATTTGCATTGATTTGCTCACTTCCTTTAATCATTTTCAAATTGGTGAAACACGCCCCCAGTGGGCTTAGCTTGATGCGGAGTCTTTGCGGCATCATACTGGCAACACAAGGCGAGCTGCAGCGAGGCGTACAGACCAGATGGTGAGGAGCACCGTTGAGTGCCCTCTCATTGCTTTCGGGCCATTGGTTAAAAAATATTACACGGCTGCCCTGCCGTGGAGAGGGGCACCATTTCGCAAATAAAGAAAGGCTGTGAAGGGAAACAATTCCGCTTCTTTCAGCACGGCGTTCTGAATGTACACTAAGCCCACTTTCTGTTGCCTTCCTACTAAGGACGTTAATAATGTTTTTATAAAATTAATTTTTTGCATTGAACCTACTAAGGAAACAATGTGTGCTTACCTTCTAGGGACTACAAATCCCATGATGCCGCAAAGACTCTGCACCAAGCTAAGCCCACAGGGGGCGTGTTTCACCAATTTGGAAATGATTAAAGGAAGTGAGCAAATCAATGCAAATCTTGACTCAACAGCCCATGAAGAAGAGGTGTGTCAGCCTCGAAACGCGTCGGCTTATTGCGGCTAACAGAAACTACAAGCTACACAAAAACTACATTTCCCGGCATTCTGTGTACAGCGACGCCCCACGTGATCGGGACGCCGCAGAAGGAACCGGATATAACAATGGCAGAGATGCAAGACGCTGCTGATTATTCTGGTGCTCTCCCGGGTGGCAGTATTTCCTTTGTTGTCAGATCCGGAGGCGGTAAGGGTGCTCATGCATTACGTTCCTTTACTGGGCTTCCTAGTTTGAAGTAATTATCCCGTTTACTGAGTGCAGCTGCTGTTCAGTCTCCTCCGTTGGCGAGACTGCATTTTCAGCGGTCTTTTCGGAGTAGAAAGCGGGGCAGCTTTATGGGAAGGCTGTGCTTGTTTTCCCTGTTGGCAGGATCGGCTTCAATTGTGGTCTCATGCAGGGAAGACCGCTTCCCCCTGGAAATATGTAACTACCTTTGATCTGTAACCGGCGCATGCTCTAGTATCTGCCGAGAGAGGGAAGCGCATAGTATTTTGCAGCAACCTAACTTGGTTGCAAGAGGACAGAAGGATATGTACTGGACATGCTATTGTTCTGGTGGGTTTAACCGTTCCTCTGACCTTTGGGAAGCCAGGTGACGGTGGGGTTCAGCCTGCCTTAGACATTGTACTGTGATAATAAGAGAGCAGTTTTGAAATGCTCTGATTTAGTTACGGATGGACCGCATTATGATTTCAGTACTCCAGTGGTATTAGTGCAAGAGTGTTATTGTACATAGCCACTTGTTCATATATGGTATTTTGATTTCTTTTAATTGTAGGAGAGACTTCTAGGGGGTGTCCAAGTGGATATTGGCCTTGCATACCTGACTACTCAACACTTAAATTCGGTCAGAAGGGACAGTTGCGCTATATAAGCCACACTTTTCGTAGGTGAGAAAGGTCTCTTATGTTGTCAGCGGGTTCTATTACTTTACACAAGTCTTACTGCATATTTTCTCTTTTATTAGAATCGTGTTGCAAATTGCAAAACACCCTCTTCTCTCTCCTGATCCTTCTGCACCTTTTTTCCTTTACAGGTAGCGTGGTTAAAGTGTCTTCTTTGTGGTGTATAGCGGGGTAAACATAGTTGGCGTTAACACTTCAATAGACAGCATATTTACTGTGTTTTTCTTTGTGTCATCCCCAGATCTCCCTCCCAGCTGTTCCTATCCTTTCCTTCCCTTGCTTGACTAGCTCACTAGTCCGTGTGTATACATTCCGGACTTGGGGCAGTCGAGAGGTGGACCCTACTGAGCATCAGCGCAACCCTGAGGATTCAGGAAAAAAGGGAACCTGACAGAATAATCGGCCCACAAATTGCCTATCCTCCTGACTGTGCTGGTTTCAAACATGGCCACCCTAGAGGACATTATTGCAGCTTTGGCTTTGGTACAAACCGAGCTTGCTGCTTCACATAGTGAGACTGCTGCACTACAAGCAAAGGTGGACCGAATACAGAGAAACCCGTTTAATGTGGGAGGGCCTTCACACTTTGCACCCCCTCCTGTGGAAGTAGAAATGCCGTCACAAATCCCGCTATCCCCTCCTGAACGGTTTGATGGGGACATAAATATTGCTCTATTTCACATGTAAACCCAAAATGTTTGCAACCAATCAGGCTTGTGTTGCCTTTTTAATATCTTACTTGGCAGGCGAGGCCGCACAATGGGCAGTACCTGTAGTTAGAAGGGATGAACCGTTATTTAAAATTGGATGCATTCAGAGTAGAATTTGAAAAGACCTTTGACAGTCGGGCTGAAACCTTTTCGGTAGGCAGGGAATTATTGGAGTTAAAACAGGGTAGCACTGATTTGATAGGTTATCTTAATAGTTTCCGTAGACTTGTGGCCGAGACGGACTGCCCTGAATCCAAACAAGCTGCCATTTTTTACCAAGGGCTTAAAGAAGAGTTGAAAGACGTCATAGCGCAAGTGGACCCTCAACCTCAGACATGTACAGCACTCATTGAACTGACTATGCAATTAGACCATCGGTTGAGGGAAAGAAAAGGGGACAACAAAGGGAAGATCAGGTTTTCTCCCCAGTATGATCGCGCTGGACCTTCGGAACATGGGACTACGAAACCCGAACCTATGGAGATTGGAACCATTAGAGCATCTTTAACCCTCAGTGAAAGAAACTATAGACGCAAACAAGGACTGTGTCTATATTGTGGAAAGAAAGGTCATTATTTACGAGACTCTCCGATTAAACCAAAACCAGGCCGTTCATAAGTGAGGCAAGTAGCCACTATTGTTGCCGACAAGGTGGCAGAAAACCCTAGAGCTTGAAGGAGAAAGAAGGGAGACCATCAAGCTGTGGTATGATCCCTTCTGTAAATCAGGAATCCCCCAAACATTCGGAACACTTCTTCATCAAGATGACCATCACGATTAACAAAGACCAAAAAAGACACCGGGCGATGGTGGATTCAGGTGCAACTGGCTGTTTCATGTACGAACATGAAGCACATATATTAGGGGTGATCCTCACCCTCAAAGGAACCCCGGAAGTGGTGTACGCGGTGGATGGTAAGGATTTGGAATCAGGGCCTATCTGTTACAACACTCTGGAATACGAGTTAATCTACAACGAACATCATGAGTGTTTTTCGTTTAACGTCATCCAGGCACCACAATATGGAGTCCTTCTAGGCCTCCCATCGTTTCAGAAACATGAGCCTACCGTAGAATGGACCAATAAGGTACTACATATGCAGTCCGACTATTGATAAAAGCATTTTATCAGTATGCCTTCAATCCCCTCTAAGGCTTTAGCTTTGCGCCATCACATTGCAACTGCTGCAGAAAAGGACGTAATCCTACCTCTTTGTTACCGAGAATATGCCGATGTGTTCAGCGACGTTATGGCTGAAGAACTCCCTCCACACCGGGAACATGATTGCCAGATAGATCTCCTTCCTAGAGCAGTGATTCCCTGCGGAACAATATATGCCCTCACGGAACCAGAAAATCTACATTTGAGGCAATACTTAGTTAAGTATCTTGCTTTAGGCTTCATCCGTTCCTCCAGGTCTCCTGCGGCATCTCCCCTGTTCTTTATACCCAAAGCCAACGAGGAGTTGAGGACTTGTATTGACTTTAGAGCCTTGAATACCTTAATGATAAAGCATAGGTATCCGCTACCACTGATATCTGTTCTTCTGGAACAAGTGAAAACCGCAGTGGTCTATACCAAACTCGACCTTAGAGGTGCATACTATTTGGTTCGTATTTGAGACGGTGACGAATGGAAGACGGCCTTCAAAATGCGGTACGGGTTGTTTGAGTACCTCGTTATGCCCTTTGGGCTTTGTAACATCCCCGCTACTTTCCAATTCTTCCTGAACGATGTGCTCCGGGACTATCTGGACCGTTTTGTCGTGGTGTACATCGACGATATTCTGATATTTTCATCCCAAGAACCGGAACATGAAGTCCACGTGGGTCAAGTCCTACACTCTTTACGTAAACACCGTCTGTTCTGCAAGATAAGCAAGTGTGAGTTTCACGTGAAAACCGTAGAGTTTCTAGGAGTCATGCTCACCCCTTCAGGACAGGTGATGGCGGAGAGGAAGATCAAGGCGATCACAGATTGGCCTTGCCCCCAGAACGTAAAAGACATTCAATGTTTTCTGGGTTTCGCCAATTTTTACAGGAGGTTCGTCCATCAGTTCTTCAACTTGGTTGCTCCTATGACATGGCTTTTGCATAAGAAAACGCCTTTTCTATGGTCTGAAGAAGCCCAGATGGCGTTTGACGAGCTCAAAAAGGCCTTCACGTCCGCTCCTGTTCTCACACATGCCAACCCAGAGATGCCGTTTATCATTGAAGCAGATGCCTCAGAAGTTGCGGTGGGAGCAGTGTTGTTCCAAAGACACTGTACCACTGGTCAGTTACACCCAATAGTGTTCATGTCCTGAAAACTGAACCCAGCGGAGCAAAACTACACCATAGCCAAAAAAGAGCTTCTAGCCATCAAAGATGCCTTTTAGGAATGACAACACTGGTTAATGGGGGCTAAACATCAAGTTACCATTTAAACCGACCATAGCAACCTTCAGTTTATGAGAGTGGCTCGACACCTCACTCCAAGACAACTACGCTGGATGTTATTCTTTGCAGAGTTCCAATTCATAGTCACCTTCCGACCCGGCAAAGACAACAAGAAGGCAGACGCAGTAACATGCCAAGAAACCCCCGTCACTCAGCAACCCACACTCGAAAGAGCAATCATTGAACCCAGTAAAGTAATCTGTGCTATGCAAACCGATCACTTCCTGAGAAGGTTAAGACAAGGAGTGCAGACCTTTACCTGGAAAGAATGGTTAGAACATCATCCGGATTGGCAAATGCGTTATGGGCTTCCCATGAAGAACCAGTTAGTACTGGTTCATTGGTGCCACAATCTCCCATGTGCTGGTCATGTTGGTGGAAAAAAGACCTTGGAGAAGGTTTTACGCCAGTTCTGGTGGCCAACCGTGCGACCGGACGTATTGTCATGGATGAAACGCTGTCCACCTGCGCTCGAATGAAAACCGATCACAGCAAACTCCAGGGTCTCCTTCAACCCATGCCCACACCAGAGAATCCATAGGAAAGAACCTCAGTTGACTTTATTGTGGGATTACCCTGGGATCAGGGATGCACTGCAATAGTAGGGACATTGACTATTTATCGAAAATGGGTCATTTTATTGCATGCAAACATGTGCAGTCGGCAGAATAGTTGGCACATGTGTTATTAACAAATGTAGTCAGGTTGCATGGCCTTCCCAGGGTGATCGTTTCCGATAGGGGGACACAGTTCACTGCGCTCTTGTAGAAAACATGGTGTTCCAAGTTACAAATAACTTCCTCGCAATCTACAAGCTTCCACCCCCAAACCGATGGTCAAACCGAGCGACTAAATCAAACCCTAAAACAGTTCCTGAGATGTTATGTAGACAACACAGAGGCATGGGTGGAGTGGTTATGGTTAGCTGAGATTGCGTACAACAGTGCCACGCATAGTTCTACCCACCACACACCTTTCTTTAGTACTTATGGCTTCCATCCATGCTACCTTCCTTTTTGTCTTCCCAGTCACAACACTAAACTCCCCGAGGTAGACAAGACAATGTTCTACATCTGGAAGACATTACTTAATACACAGAACAACCTGCGTCATGCCAAAGAACAGTACAAGAAACAGGCAGATAAACACCGTAGGCCTGGCCCAACGTATAAGAAGGGAGAGTTGGTATGTTTGTCTACAAAGGATATAAGATTCAAGTGACACAGTGTATTTAACCCTAAGTACATAGGGCCATATATGGTGGTTAAACACATTAACCCTGTATCAGTTAAACTTCGGCTGCCTGTTCATCTACGCACGCATCCGGTATTCCACGTTTCACTTTTGAAACCGTCACATAGCCCTGTAATGACAAGGCCTGTCCCCATATGGGTTCAACATGACCCTGAATATGAGGTAAAAGGCATTTTAGATTCCAAGATCATGAGACGTAAACTATGGTATCTTGTTTCATGGAAAGGGTGTGGTCCTAAGGAGGATTCATGGGAACCTGTGGGGGCTGTGCATGCTGCGCATCTGGTGGCTGCTTTTCATAATAGGTACCCGGACAAGCCATGCGTCTGTCAGTCTTCTTCAGACGGAGGATGTACTGCCAGGGCACATCTGCTTGGCGCACACTGACTGACGCTCATTGCGGCTAACAGGAACTACGAGCTACACAAAAACTACGTTTTTCGGTATTCCGTGTACAGCGACGCCCCACGTGATCGGGACGCCGCAGAAGGAACCAGATATAACGATGGCAGAGTTGCAAGACGCTGCCGATTATTCTGGTGATCTCCCGGGTGGCAGTATTTCCTTTGTTGTCAGATCTGGAAGCGGTATGGGTGCTCATGCAGTATGTTCCTTTACTGGGCTTCCTAGTTTGAAGTAATTATCCCGTTTACTGAGTGCAGCCACTGTTCCGTCTCCTCCATTGACGAGACTACGTTTTCAGCAGTCTTTGAGGAGGAGAAAGCAGGACTGCTTTATGGGAAGGCGCTGCTTGTTTTCCCTGTTGGCGGGATCGGCGTCAATCACGGTCTCATGCAGGGAAGACCCCTTCCGCTTGGAAACGCGTAACTAACTTTGATCTGTTACCAGCGCACGCTCTAGTATCTGCTGAAAGCGGGAAGCACATAGTGTTTTGCAGCAACATAACTTGGTTACAAGAGGACATAAGGATATGTACTGTACATGCTCTTGTTCTGGTGGGTTTAACTGTTCCTTTGACTTTTGAGGAGCCAGGTGGCGGTGGGGTTCAGCCTGCCTTAGACATTGTACTGTGATAGTAAGAGAACAGTTTTGAAATGCTCTGATTTAGTTACGGATGGACCGCATTATGATTTCAGTACTCCAGTGGTATTAGTGCAAGAGTGTTATTGTACATAGCCACTTGTTCATATATGGTATTTCTATTTCTTTAATAGTAGGAGAGACTTCTAGGGGGTATCCAAGTGGATATTGGCCTTGCATACCTGACTACTCAACACTTAAGTGGGGTAGGTGAGAAATGTTTCTTATGTTCTCACTTGAGTCAGCGGGTTCTGTTACTCTGCACAAGTCTTACTGCATATTTTATCTTTTATTAGAATCGTGTTGGAAATTGCAAAACACCCTCTCCTCTATCCTGATCCTGATCTCCCTCCCAGCTGTTCCTATCCTTTCCTTTCCTTCCCTTGCTTGACTATCTCACTAGTCCGTGTGTATACATTCCGGACTTGGGGCAGTCGAGAGGTGGAGCCTATTGAGCATCAGCACAACCCTGAGGATTCAGGAAAAAAGGGAACTGACAGTAAATAATACATATGTATGATGATGTTGTATAACCTTATTAGACTGATTAAAAATAATAAAGAATCAGTTGGAGAGAAAAAAAGAGAAGGACTGAACCCCTTGCATGCATCGGACGGCCCCCGGCCGTCCGATGTCACTGTGGGCGTGTGCGTCAGACGGCTGGGAGCTGGCCAATTTGCGCAAGCGTCGAATTTTCACGCACAGCGGGGAAATTCCAGCCATGCCCATGGGTTAAGGTGATGTTCAACCCACACCGTGCAAGCTTCAAGGGACCTTAGCTATTCTTGTTGATCCTATAATTGCTGCTCCTTAATTGTGTAGCATTTTGGACCACATTATCAAGTAGATGATACACTATATTTAGTATGTGATTCGACCAAAGTTGGAGTAATATGGCTAGAATCCAGTAACACCTGTTTCATTAGCACCTCAACCTCATGTAATTATAATGAAGGGATTCACCCTGTTAAATTAAGCCAGTAAGGTTCTAAAAAATGTGGTACAGAGAGAGTGTGTGCATGTTTGTGTGTGTGTGTGTGTGTGTATATATATATATATATATATAGATATATATATATACATATATATACATATATATACCAAAAAAGAAAAGAAGCAGAGAACTCTGGGTTATTCTCAAGTTTAGGTGGAAAGCAGCTCCAATACCGAGCACTCTCAACACCAGCAACACTCTAAATTTGCTCACCTCAAATGTCTGCTTTTCTATCAAAGTTTTTAAGCAGAGGATTAGCATAGTGCCATCCACACAGAGATAGAAAGAGTCTTTTACCATTTCCACAGCAAAGTCTTTTAAGCATTGGATTACATTATGGATAGGTCAAGGTACACTATACTACAATTATCATATGTGCAACAACAATTTCCACTCAACTGTTATAATAAGACCAAAAGAGAGTTTAGAGAGGCTAAAAACCATCTACCTCTGTGGTAAGATGTGGGAGGCTAGAAATTTTGGAATTGTGCCATATATCAGTAAATCAGGGGTGGTATCTAAAGTTGTAAAGAAGCCTGGCTTGGGCCTAGTACCAAAAACAACAATCAATCTATCACACTTCCCCACAACTGCAGGAAAACTTCATGAACAAGCAGTTGACAAAATAGATAAGGACTTTAACACTCTGAATTCGTGGCAGATGGTTTGTCATCATGGGCATAAAACGGAGTCTTCATTTGTTATGGCCGAGGATGAAATTAGAATTAGTCAGGTTGAATCCTGGTGTGATCCTGTTGTCCCTTTCCACCACACCTGATTCGGGGAACTATGGAGTCCTGCTCCCAAGGAATGGTGAAAGGAGACTGTATTTTTGGTCATGAATTGGTCAAATCATTTCCAGTTAGTCAATCACAAATCTTTTCTCTTCCTACCTGCAGATCGGACAATTCAACAGAAAGCTGTTGGGTAGCACAGGGCTGCTTCCTCTCACCTACACTATTTATAATCGATGTAAGATCTGTGTCCAACTTGATTAGGCCTTTTGGGTGTAGGGCCATATCTTATGCTGATGATTCCGAGCAGATCAGTAGAGTCTGAAATATAATCTGTCATCTGCACTGAATCCAAAAGATTGTCTTAATGGCCATCCATCAATGAATGAGTCACTACCATCTACAATTAATTTCTAGCAAGAGCAAAATACTTTTTTGGGGAATCCAATGCATCTCAGTGAGACAATACTTTATGACTCCCCCAGACACTCGACACTGGCCACCAAAGCAAAGTCTCTAGGGGTAAAACTTGACTAGAGGGAACTGCTTTTATGTATGTTTAGACTGGCCGGTGCATGCTTTTACATTCTAGGTCTTCTAAAGAAAGTTTCTCATTTCTTCATGGAGAAAAACATACCTCCATAGTTGCTGCCTGTGTATTCTCCCAAAAATATTCTCCAAATAATCTTTATGTGAAGCTACCTGCATAATTGATAGCAATACTCCAGTGAACACAACTTCCTTGTCAGGACAGTTGTGAACATTCTGCAACCATGCACTGCAATCGCCAGTCTCTGGCAGCAGAGAATGCAGCTTAAATGTAGGATTTATGCTTTTACCTAAGGGCACAAAAATCAGAATTAGCTAATTCGCAGTAACCTTCTATTCCTACTCAAACTATGAGCAAAGGAAACCTGTTCAAACTATGTGTCCCAAAATATCTAGAGGAAAAGAACTTCAGGGATTTTCTTCTGATACCTGCCTCCTAAATGTTAGAACAATCTGCCTCTGGAAAAGAGAAGTTGGAAAACTAACTGGCCTTTTGCCGAGCCCTAAAAACATTTATTTCTCTTCTGTTACTTTCTTTGCTTGCTTTTATATGTTCACAGATGTTCGCTAATCCGCAAATATCAGTAACATGCATGTAAGTCTCCTAAAATGGGTTAAAAAATCTACTTGAAACTGAACACCCCTCAATGCAAGATTTGCTTTGATCACCAATGATAACAAACAATTTAGCGTACAAGAAAATCTAACTGAACCTTAATGAATTCTTTCCCACTCCCAGGAAGCACCATATTAATCAACAACAGTCTCAGCTTTAAGGGCCAGATGGATAGGCCCATACGGTACAGCTTGATCTCTTTTGTATGCAGATAACACACAACTTGTCATCACTATGGGGTACAATCCTGAGTTCACTAAATTCAGGCACTGCATGATAAATAGTCTGTCAGACAGTTGGTGGCCGACTGAATTGGGGCTGACTGAAACCCCCCAAAAAATGGTCTAAAACCTGGGGGTACTAACAGATGACAACCTCTCTATGAAAGAGCATGTAAACTCAACTGCTGTAATATGTTTTGGGTTGAGGTGTATGCTCAGAAAAGTCTGTCAATGGATAACTTTGCAGACCAGGAAAACTCTCACTCAGTCTGGAGTACGGGTATGCCTTAATGGTCACAATGAGTGAAAGCCTCTTTTCAAAACTCCAAATTGATCAGAACAGGGCTGCCCTCCTGGTCCGCAATCTTCAGCTCCATTCCCCATCTGAACCTAAGCTATGATCCTTTCATTGGATTCCCATAAAAAAAGTGTGCTCTTTTTAAACTTCTGTGTCTAGTTTTCAAATCCTTGCATGTAAATGGCCCATCCTACTTAGTTGGTTAATGGTTGGTTGGTTAATAACTTTATTCAATCTTTATTGATAAGGTCATAAAAGTGCACAGATAATGCATTATTCAAAGTATATAAGAAAAATACATCACAAGCAGTATAAAAAGAGACAGATAGGAACCATTTAAAATAGTAATACCGTTCATTGGGTTATTCAGACTAACTTATCAGTAGCTCGTAAAGTGCATAGTGCTTAAAGTGCTAACTGTGCCCTTTGTAAGCAATACCATTAAATTGATAAAATACATTGCAATGGGGAATATAAGAATTATAAAAAACACTTTGGATACTTATCAAATTAGACTCCTCCCAATCAGTTATTATAAAATGCTAATTAATAATTTTTGAACAGTCTAATGGCTCACTAACTTTTTTGATAGAGCCGAACATTAATACGATGCTACACAGTAGTTGACATATGGATTAGGGAGCATTTGGAGGAAAAACAGAGCAGGACGGCATTGGATAAAATTATATTTTAGCAGTAATGGACAAATATACTTTTTCCGAATCCATGAATAAAATTTACAAAAAAATACCAAATGTAAGTTAGATTGTATGGATATATTGTCACAGGGACAAACTGGAAGTTTGTTTGCTGTGTAGGTCTCTGATGGATAACCTAACATACAGGGGATACAATTTAATCCTACTTGAAAAACAAGCTGGAGGCCTACTTTTTAAACCACCATCTCAGATCTAGCGAATTAATGTTATGTCCGAAACGTTTTTCTACAGCCAGGCATGGGGCCCATTCCTTTTCATTCCTGGCCCCTCAACATTGGAATGAGTTACCTCTGCAACTACGCTCTTGTCCGGACTCATTTCCATTTAAAAAATCTTTAAAAACATGGCTGTTTAACCTTTAATGTTATTTTGAACTGTGACCTATAGGCTGCACAAGTACCCAGAGATCCCTTTGGGGGTGATTTGATTGCGTGCTCTATAAATGCATCTAACATAACATAACATTACCAAGATAACCTGGCACAACCTCTTATATTTTAAGTCAAAGCATGACTCCCAAAGCACGACTTCAGAACTGCAGTCAGGACCTTTTCCTTTCAAATCTAGATGGTGGCAATGCCCTCTTCACCAGCGTTCAAGGCATCCACTTCGAGCCTCTAAACCGTGTCCTCCACACTGCAGCAAGATTTAGCAAGTGAAAAATACAGCCAGATTATTAATGTGCTAAGAAATAAATTAGGTTTCCTAGTCAAGATATGGATGCCCCATATTTTAGACAGCCCCATATTTTAGACTGCCACCTCTAACACAACAGTGTACCTAAAAGACAAGATCAAAGTTTTAGGTTAAGAATTTGACATACAGATTCAGGTAATCCCCAGGCTTGAAACAAAGAAATATGGGTAGACATGGTCCAGAGGACAGACCTTCCTTTTGATATGCACCAAGGCTCCGTAACACCACTCCGCACAAATCTGAAAAACTTTTGTTTTTTACAAGTAAGGTAGAAGAGGAAAAGCCTCTTCAAAGGATCACCTCAACTAGAAGTAACCCTCAAGGATGGCAACAAAGGAAAACCTTGCATCTCTCAATAGTCCATCCTACTGTGCTGTGCTAGTCTCATAATTGGGACGGTGGTGTTTATTAAAATCCATGCAGCATTTAAAAATATACAACTCAGCTCTTGCTGAAAGGTAAATAGGTAAACTCAAATTCACACTCTATTGTATAAAAATGTCAAATGTATAAGATTTATATGCATATTTTACCACAATATTCAGCATAATACATACATGATCAAACAAAAATACAAACCTTCACATCTCTTTTTGTCTGCCGTCAACTCAAACCCAGGTTCACAGACACATTTATAACTTCCCAACGTGTTCAGACAGCGTTGCTCACAGCCACCATTGTCAGGTCTGGAACACTCATCCATCTCTAAAAGAACAAATAAAATGCTCATAATTAAGTTTACGAGTCGTGCGATGTAGGACGTTTCTGTCTTTCAGAATTTATCTTTCAAAAATCCTACATTTGAGATACTTCACTGCAATATGATGTATTGGAAAGGCACATATAAAAACACAAAACATTTTCAATGGTTCCCTTGACATTTGAAAACACAATGAGGGGTACAAAGGCATTCATTGGTCTTAACCAAATTGTCTGGTACTTCATAATTGTTTCTCATGTACATTTAATATGTCCAAAACACCGGTCCAGCTTACCTCGACCACTGCCTCACCTTCTACCAACCCACCAGACACCTTCTATCTGTGTCCAAGGCAAGAGCACACCTCCCTCACATCAAGAAGGCCAGAAGCGGAGGACCTCATACCTCACAGCCAAGAACTGGAACGACCTCCCAAAACACCTCAGTCATGGTTTTTCTAGATGAAACAAGCATGATCTCCTTCTCCCCCCTCAGGCGTGCCCTACCCAGCTACTGGATACTCTCATGGGTGATTGGATGCGCTCTACAAATTCACATAGCATAACTGCGAACATCCTGTGTGACAATATTAGATGCACTCTATAGCTGCTATTTTTTTCATATTATTTTAATTAATAGTTTATTGGATAGGTTACTCATGTTCTAGGTTTGAGAACTGTATTTGTATTGATGTAAACGCGTTCCTCATTAAATAATATTCATAAATAAGGGTACAGGCATTTCTTCCCAGAATTAAGAACTCCAACTGAGTTAGCTGAAAAGACTTCCACACCAGCCAAGCAAATTCTAAAAATATACACCAGACATTAACATATAAAGGTGTGTTCATTGTCCCCATGTATGTCAGTACTAAAGTAGAAAATGCATCCATCATTTCTAGAATGTCTAGTGGACACATATGACTTAACAGCCTACTGCCTTTGGTAGTGAATATTCCGTTGGGGATCTGGTTCAGAAACTTGTCAAAATATACAATTCTTAGGATCTTGACTGTTTAACGCATTTAAAGTCAATCCATGAAAGCTAACTTTTTTTAGTATGGATTAGCACTTCTGAAAAACTATGTCACTCATGTCACAGTCCGAAAAATATTGCAATATTTAGAAACATGTTTTAAGTTTGGTGAATCTAGATTAGTTTTACTTTGCATAAGAACTCAGACAATTAATGCAAAAAGGAAAACTACTAATACCGACCAGAAGTGTTTTATGGCATGGTCAAATGCCTAGGGCCTTAAATTTCAAGAGCCCCCTGGAAAACTGATCATCACAGTCAGAAGGCTTTCTTTCTGCCCCCCCCCCCCCCCCCCAACTACCTATACAATAAAGTCAACTGTGTTTTTCAGTCAATTATTTCTAAAGCTTTATAAAGAAATGTTAACGTCTTATAACCAAACCTAAGTAGAACCTAATTTTAGACTTAGGTTTTTTCAGTGATACGTATGTGTATAAATATAAACATATTTACTGAAAAAACCCAGTTATAAAAGGAATTATGGTTCTGGCTCAAATGCAGAAAAATAACAATATATCCTTTGGTTGGCAAATACTAAGAGAACAATGACTCATTCGCTCACCTAAATCACACACATTCAATCATGGGGGATACAGTACCAATTGAAAAAGCAGTGTGCCAGCACACAAGAAAGAGATTGGAAATGTTATTGATCAATTTATTAAAAGCATATAAAACAATTGTAGCAAATTACAGTTAATCATACATAGTATACTTATGTTCAAAATCAAAAAACATCACACTATAAATAAACAAATGAACAAACTCAATAACTAAGACAATTAGACGAGAGCATTAAAAAGACACTACACTTTGCCATAAAGGGACCATATCCATATGAGGTAACTTTGGAGCTGGACCCTGGTGTACAAAACACAATCAATATCTAGTGTGGCAGCCCACTGTGTGGATTATGGTTCTATTGCGTCAATGCCTTTTGATGGTATTATCTTGATTTAAACCATCTTTATCAAGACTAAAGATATTACTCTCTGATGATATCTTAAAAAGCAGCTTGACCAAAGTGCAGAAGTCAATATAATACTTCTCCCAACACCAGAGAATGTTTTTTTTTTAAAAACACCGTGTGTAAGGATCAATACGAAATGCTGATTTGAACAAAAGCTAGCCTCACTGTCCTTCTTTCATCGTAGAATCTCCAGCACCAAAAGGGCATAACCTCCAATGTTGGTATAATGCTGCCTACTTAGGCCTGAAGGATGTATCACAGGGTTCCTATATGCCCTTCATTTGATGGTCTTAAATCCTTAAGTATGGTGGCGCCACTCCGCATCCGTCCGCTGTTGTTTATCAATAAAGAAAGAATAACAGAAGGATGCGGAGTGGCACCGCCATACTTAGGGATTTAAGAACTGGTGTTAAGCCTTCCGCAAATGGGTAGGAGTCTCTTACGGGCCCCTTCCCCTTTGTGAACGGGGGAGCCAACATTTTTTAGAGCAGGCAGTGGTCTCATAGACCACTGCCCATTCTGAAAAAATGTAAAGAAACTTTTCAATTTTATTTTTGAAAAGCATCCCATTTTCCTTTAAGTAAAAAAGGGCTGCACTGCTTTATTTAAAAAGCAGTCATAGAAATGGTGGTCTGCTGACCCCAGCAGGCCACCATAACTGTGAGTGCCGGCCATTCCCAATAGGTCGCAAATTGCGACCTGCCTCATGAATATTAATCAGGTAGGTCCCTGGCGACCCATTTGGGAATCGCAAACAGTGTCTCAGACACTGTTATACATCAGGTTTTACAACTCGCAAATTGCACGTTGCTAAAAATCGCAATTTGCGAGTCGCAAACCCTAATGGTCGTACATCTGGCACCTAGTCCTTTAATGGCAGCATCTACAGATTTTTCTCTGTGCAGCAAGCCAATCACAGAACACTGTGTCATTGAACATGGCTTTGTAGTTTATGGAACCAAAATGGCCTAAAAGATAAACTCCTTTATCCAAATAGGTTTCACGATTTTAGAATGACTGCCAAACATCCTTTGGATTCATCAAATTATGCCACACTTATTAGCAAATCAACACTTTTCGACCCCCCCCCCATTAAATATCCTACCTGGAAAATATGTACACATTGAAAAATACTCAGAATAATCTACACATTCCAAGCATTTGCCAAATTCAATGCAAATTCATTAAGCAGGACTAAAGTTATAGGCAAATCAAAAATACACCTCTCCAAAAGTAATGATCCCTAAATTCTAACCTATTCATGCCCCGATGAAAAACTACTAAAAATAAAAGCAAAGGCAGTTCCTTGAGTAAAGGTGTACCAACATGTCAGGTTTGGTCCAATTCTGTTCAGAAGAATATAGAATGCTATGAGGATAAGATAGAAGATGTCACTCCAAGCCCCATTTTTTTGGCTTAATGCTCGACATATGTGCAACTTGCCATGAGGAACTCAAAGTGGATATCTTAAGGTAAGTTTTGTATAGATGCAAACAATGTCATAGTTATTTACAAAATGTCACTTTAACCTTTGGTGTTTTCAAAGAATTTGTGTTTTCTTACCAGGTTGGCTCCTCTGCAATGGCAGAGGAGCCTCACCCCACTGGCCGAAAGCCAGCAGGTGAAAAGTAAAGCGATGTTCTATCATCGTTTTATTTTTCATTTACCGGGTCGGAACCAGGGCGTGTAGGGAGGTGCAGTCCGGGCCATGGGACGGGGGAGGAGTGCTGTGTGCATTTCTAAGTGCGCATGTGTGTTTGGACAGCCATCTCAGGTGTGGCCACACACACATTCGCACTTAGGTTTTCCAACCCGGCTGTATTGAACAGCCATGCTGGAGAAACAGCACAGAATCCCTGTCCTGAGTGGAGCGTCTTTTCAGCCCGCTCAGGCAAATCCCCATAGCATTAGAGCAGTGCGGGGATTGCCCAGGGAGTCTGTCTCAGTGTCTGCTGGGACCAGGAAGAAAACGGAGGCAGGAAGTGGGAGGCGGTCGGCAGCTTAAGGTAAGTTCCTTTTAAAAAAATATATATTAACCCCCCTGAGCTCCACCCGCCCGACCATGCTTTGTTTGTGCCGGGCACCACTGTTTTCTTCCTAACATATGTAAAGGGCCATATTTAAAGTTTGACGGGCAGGGTACTCTGTGACAAACAGGACAGAGTGCCTCTCATTCAGTCTACCCGCCTCACTTAGAGATGAGCAGACCTTAAATATTCTGTTGATGGAGCCTGATTATCCCAGTCATTGAAATACCTTCTTTCACCGTCTGATGGAATAGGTGCCATCGAAGGAAGGACTATGCATTGTCTGCCCTATTTCGATTACGATGTAATGCTTTTTATTTTCACCACCAGGAAAAACCATGGGGTGAGGGACAGGGAAAATCAATGACCCCCAACCCTGGGGGGAAATGCTCAGGATGTAGGGGTCACTTGTGGTTGTTTTTTAAAAACAAACTCACTTTAGGAGTTTATGAAAAACAAATAAATGAAATCAATAGTTTGGTGTACAGCTGTCAAAACCAATGGTGGCCATACACCAACTATTTAGTACATTAAAAGAAACCACTGTGACAGCAGTTCTTCTCAATGTACAGAGATGAACGCTGGCTGGAGAGACTCTCTTAATGTGGCAGGTTGAGGATCCATCAGGATGGCTCTCTGCCATCCTGATGGACAGTTCTCCATCTGCCAATCTTTAAATCACCTTAATATGAAATCTATCTATAAGGTCACTTTAACCGTTAATTTTTTAAGTGACTTTCTAGGATTTGTTTTATATATTATAAATGGATTTTTTGGACCTCAACTCTCTTTATGGCTAAAGTTCAGCTAGGCTATGTGTCCAACCCTTTGCATTTGTCCGACTCCAGCTGCAGACAGCCTTTGAATGTGCACAACGGGAGAGGACCATACAGCCTAGCCCTCGAATTCCTGTTTGGATCTATGGTCCCCCAGAAGCAAGCCTATCAACCATGGTGCCACAATCCTTCCATAACTTCCTATACTGATGTTGGGTTCCATCCGGTGAGACCATGAACCCCATACTCTGTGAACGACTGACCTCCATTGCACACAGCGCGACAAGGCTTGCACCCGACGGGTAACTGGCCCCACTATGAATAGCCATCGGCTGTGTACTGTGGGGGCAGATGTGGGCACAGGGCCTGCCTGCATCCAGACACTGATTCCTACCATCTGCAAATGCCCAACCCCTCTGCGAATGGACTTTGGCTGTGCAGAGCAAAATAAGGATTGCATATCGACATATATATCGAGATCTTCATAATGACATTTGGCAAGATGGTTACAACGTGGAAGACTTTGGTAAATTTTAAAGTAAAGGAATATATCTGTTTGTCTTTGATGTGTGCATATAGTTATAAGTTTTAATTCTTTATACAGTTCAAATAAATGTATATATTATGTTATAAAAACAAATGTGTATGTTGCAGAAATGTTTTACACTCAGGTATGCAGTATCTTCAAATAGTTACATTTTCTACATAAGCTCCATCTTTTTTTATAGTTAGTTGCATCTTGGGGGAACCATTTTGCTTGTGTGACCACAAAATTGACCTTCGATGTTGCAGCCAGTCAATTGCATCCTTTCAGTACTGCAGATCTGCAAAGTCAAAATTGCCTGCAGGGAAAAAAGCTCCATTGGCCAGTCCGCATTGAGTAATTTTTTTTTAATTTTGGAGTCATGGAGCATCCACTGTACCAGTATGGTCAAGAAATGCTAAATACTTGAAAAATGCTGAAGGAATTTACACCAAAACAACAAAGGCACAATGCTTGACGTAAGTTGCCATATTTGGTTTAACTCTGCTCAGTAGTTTTCCCATATATGTGAGCAGTCGTTCCTATGGGAATAAAAATTGGAAATCACACTCTGGGTCAAATTTTCCATCAAGGGCCCACAGTGGATGAATTTTTTGTGGACACTATAGTGCAGATTTTTCAACCAAAGGCTAATATGAAGTTTTGGTTAGCTTTGGTAATAACACCTCAATGTATCATTATTAATTTACTTAAAAACCACAGTTGAAGAACAGTAATAATCTGAAATAAATCCTATAGACACTGATATCTGGAAGCTATGGTCAAGACTGCAATTGCTAATTTACACAACAGCCTTGACAACCTTAACTCACACACTAAATACAATGCTCATGACCTCATCCCTAATGTGACCGATGCAATTACAAATGTTGTAAATAATCTTACAGATGCAATAACATGACACATCACCTTTACCATTTTGACAGAGGCCACTGCAAATTTGTATTTATTAGTTTGAGTATTGTATTTGGTGTGTTTTATGATTTGCATCGCAGTTGTGTGGTAAAACAAATTTTGTAATATTAATTTTAATGCCTGCTATTCCTTTGGGGGCCTGGGGTTGATGGTAAGTACACCCTTCCCACATGCCCTTTTTATATGTATTTTTTTTCTAACACAGTGCTCAGGCAACTGTACTGGGTCATGGCAGAAGCAACAAAAATTCTTCTGTGACGTACAGTCAATCCAAGAACGATGGATTCACAGAGCTGCCAAGGGCAATGGGATAATATGTTTTCTCATCCAATTGTGGCTTCAGTTTTTTTAAAAATTAGATTCTAGATTCTCTAAAACATGATCTCTTCTGGCCCAGACTGGAACATTTGTTAAAGGCAAATTGTTTGAAAACTATTGAGTTGATTAACACCAAGCTATGCCAAGATGGCCCCTGGAATAAAGTTTGGTGTAAAACCAATCAGCCATTTCACTCGTACAAAACCAGTGAAACCAGTGAAATTCTGCAGTTTGGTTACCTCAGCTAACTAACTTATGCCCCTAGAATGCACTGCTTATGACCTCACATATTACATCACTCATGAGAGGGTCAGTGGCATCATTGATGACATCTCAAATGACAGCAATGATGACATCCAGTGATTGTGAGTGTTTTCTAAAAGTTCATAAACATATATACTAAGGTACTACAAAAGTTAAATTACTATACTTGTCTACTACTGATGGGTGATACTATTTCTAACATATATTATGTGAGTGACTGTGTGTATCCGTGTATGAGTGGCTGTATAGGTGTGTGAGTGGCTGTGTGCCTGGCTGTATGGTGAGAGAGTGGGTGTGTCAATCGCTGTATGGGTGAGTGAGATTGTGTGAGTGGCTTTATGGATGGAACCTTCGGAAGTTATAGTTACTTGAGCTAATTATAACTTACACCCCCTCAATGCTTTGCTTATGAAGTGACATCACTCATGACATCTCAAATTACATCAGTGATGTCATCACTCATTCTTTTGTTTAAATCTGTTTTATTGATTTTATACAGTTTTCTGAAAGGTTACAGTTGACATATGATGTTTTGCCAAACAATAAAGACATATACAATAAACCATAGGTATCGGTCAGCTATCAATGCCGGTCCTTGTATAATACCGGCTATATAGTATTCAGCATATATGATCAATTCATTGAAATAGTTATCCGTTGAGAAACATTCACATTATACATCTTTCAGTCATTACTGCACAGTATTGACCATGTACAATATTCTGTAAGAGTTTTCTAGCTTTGTCGTATAAAGTCAATGAACAGATGGAACAACTAATAAAACATGAACAATGACATTGACCCACTCATATTACCGCTTTCCAACATCTTCGCTCTTGCCTACACTGCATGTTTGTGTAAGTGCTTTATTCTGTGTCTCCCATTTACGACGCCCACTCCTGTGCGTGCACTTAACTAAAGTATATATATGTCCAAGGAACACCGCGGCGCTCCCATTGATGGCACACACGGTGTATTTTGTCTGTTCTCCTACCCCTCAGCGGGACTGCCCCTCAGGTCCCTCCCTCTCCGTCTGCTGCAATTCATGCAAGAAAGCATCCCAATGCATTGCTATGGGTTCTTGATGCAACCCCAACGTTTCCTCACGCCTGATAGCGATGCTCTCTGCCTTAGCCCATGCAAGCAACGAATGACGCCATGCCCACACATGATGTGGATCTGCCGCTTTCCATCGTTTAGTAAGGAGTTTTTTAGCAACTACTATCCCAGATCCAGGAATCTTGATGCTACTTTTGTGGCGGACGTCCTCCTAAATTGGTGCAGTAAGTATACTGACCATTCAAAAAGCAGCTTTTGGTTTGTGCATGTGTGTAACATTCTAGCTATTGCAATCCAATATGCGCTTATCCGGGGACAACCGCATAGCATGTGTATCAGATCAGCCCCTAGTTCAGCACATCTCGGGCACACCGCGTCTGCGCAATGAAAGTATTGGTTGATCGTGGCAGGTG
Organism: Triturus cristatus; assembly: GCF_964204655.1. Lineage (NCBI taxonomy): Eukaryota > Metazoa > Chordata > Amphibia > Caudata > Salamandridae > Triturus > Triturus cristatus. Next base: position 275,818,121 of record NC_140580.1, on the reverse strand, counting down.
TGAGATAGGCCCTGTGGATAATATATAATTTAATCTGCCTAAACCACATATTTCTGAGTATGCGTATCGGGCTCTCCAGTATCCGTGCCCATTCCTTGTCTATCAACTGGCGTCTCAAGTCTAAATCCCATTTACGACGGAGTGGGCCTAGACTAAGCGCTGCATGTGCTCTAAGGGAGGCGACAAACCAGCGTATAAGATGTCTTCCACATCCCATGACATGTAGGTACTGTATGGTGAGATGTGGAGTTGGTTTAGTAGTCATGTCCCCCCATTTGGCTGCCAATGTGGTTACCAAAGAGTGATGTGTAATAAATTGCCCCAGTGGGAACCCCTCTTCGATTACTAGTGACATGTACGGTATGAGTGCCCCATCGCGGTAGAGGTCCCCTAGTGTCTGGGTACCCCTGTCCAGCCACTCCGCAATCAGTTGCGTTGTGAGCACTGTAAGTTCGGTAGGGGATCCCTCAAGTGGTATCGCTGGGGCATAGGGGGTGACGCCTCTGGTGATATATAGGCATCTGCGGAAGCATTATTACGCCACCGCGAGCAGTAGCGGTGATGGCGTCTTTGACCTAGTAGCAGGGTGTAAAAGTCTAATAATTTGCTCCATTGATTGGGGCGGTTGTGTGGTAGCTGTATCTGTACGATATCTGTCTGCGAGCCAGCGTGCTACCCATTGCAGTTGAGCAGCTAAGTAGTAATGCTCAAAGCAGGGCGCCGCGAGTCCCCCTTGGTCTGTAGGCAAGTATAGTTTCACCAGCGCCATTCTATGTCTTGCGTTTCCCCATATGAAGTCTCAGACAATCTTAGTTAACGTAGTAAAAAAGGACGCAGGGATGTACAAAGGCAGATTGGCATAGTAGTATAAAAACCGGGGGAGAATTACCATCTTGGCCAAGGCTACTCCGCCTGTCACTGCTAGTGGAAGTGTACCCCAAAATCGCATTTGCGACCGGATTGCTGTCAGGGCTCTTCCCAGATTCCCGTCAAACAGGTCTCCCGGCTGCAGATAAATCCGGATACCCAGGTAGCGGAAGGTATCCTCTCTCCATTGCACCTTTCTACCATTGATGGTAAAGTTCAGGTCTCGTCCCCCCTCTCAAAACGCATATATACAGGACTTCTCTACATTCACTTTTAGTCCTGAGATGGTGGCACAATTCTGTAGCAGGCGCGCTAACTGGTCAGGGACCCTCTCTATGTCTTTAATATAGACCAGGAGGTCATCCGCATATAGTGATACCTGGTGTATTGTGTCTTCCAGTGTTATACTATCTCCGATTGTGGTGTGCACTGCCTCCGCCAATGGCTCTATAGCAAGCGTGAATAGGAGGGGGGACAGAGGGCACCCTTGCCTAGTGCCTCTGCGCACCGGAACAGCGACCGATATATATGGTCCCAGTCGCACACGAACCGTAGGGCCTGTGTATAATAACTTAACTAGTTGAAGGAACCCCAGGCCCAGATCATATTTAAGTAGCACCGCTGACAGGTAGTCACACTCCAGAGAATCGAAGGCTTTCTCCAAGTCTAGGATTAAACATCCAGCTCTTGGCCACTCCTGTGTGGCATCTGTCTCCACTCTAAAAAAAAAGTCTCAAGTTAAGGGAGGTGCTCCGTGCTGGCACAAATCCAATTTGGTCAGCATGAACCAGTGTGGGGACTACCGGTGCCAATCTATCTGCTAACACCTTGGCAAGTATTTTATAATCTGTGTTAAGTAGGGCCAGAGGCCTGTAGGAGCTAAGTGCCGTGGGGTCCTTATCTGGTTTCAACAGGGACACCAGATATGCTTCACTCATTGAGGGTGGTAGCTCTTGCTTCTCCAAGGCAGTAGTGTATAAGGTATGGAGTCTTTGCGTGAGAGATAACCGGTATGCTTTGTAGTACTCCGCCCGCAGGCCATCTGGCCCAGGCATTTTCCTGGAGGCCGGAGATCCTATGGCGTCCCTAATCTCTTCCAGCATGAGCTGGCCGTTGAGGATTGTTTGATGTTCCCCTGAGGTTGTAGGCAGTTGTGAGGAACCTAAAAACCCTTCCAGTTCATGACCAGCACAGTGCCCTTTAGACAGATATAACTGGGTGTAATGCTCCGTCATAGCTTTGTGTATTTCGTGCTGCGTATATAACAGAGTCCCTGCCTGTGTACGTATAGCTCCTATTGGGGCGCTGGTAGTGTACTGTCGTATCAGCCAAGCAAGTAGTTGGCCCGCCTGGTCTGCTGATGCATGCGTGTGGGCTGCATGCGCTGCATAATTATGTCACCCTAAAAGTTCCAGTAAATCTGCATGCGTCGTGCGCAGCTGCCTCAGGCGTCTTGAGTCTTTGCCTTCCCCCTCCCGCTCATACCTCAACAGTTGGGCTTCTATTTTTGTAAGGGAGATAGTCAATTGTCTTTTTTTTTTTTTTTTTTTTTATATTTTAATTTTATTCAGCAGTGTCAGCAATACATAAACATTACATATAGACCAAAATTCATACATCTCGAAACCAAAGAGAATCATTTTAAGACATTTACAGATATTATAGCTGTTCACCACCAGACAGACACTTGGTAATCGGTGCCCATAGTTGCGCCCCAAATTGTTTTCTTCTATGTCCCTTTAATTTATATAAAGCAACTTCCATGTAGTATAGAGCAAGGATCCTAGACCTCCATTCAAAAAAAGAGGGTGGATCTGAGTTTAGCCACTTCGTGGTGACACAAAGGCGAATTACCGCCATACTCAAAAATAAGAAGCCCCTTTGTGGTGCCAGCCTTCTATTATTTAACAGTTCAGGCTCAGTTCCAAATAGCACTAAGCCCGGATTAAATATTACCGGAAGTTCTAAAGAGGAGTTCAGAAAAAGTTGCACTTCGCCAAGAAAATGGGTTAATAAGGGACAAAAAAAGAACATGTGTGCAGCCTCCGCTGCGCTCTCACCACATCGCGCACATTTGTCCCCTCTTCCCACTTTCCATTTTGCAAGCTTGGCTGGAGTATAATAAAGATCGAAAACTGACATAAAACACTGGCTCTTTAAACTCCCTGAAAACAGGATAGTGCTTGCCATTTCTAGCGACTCCTGCAAGTCTAAATTCTGAATCCCTATCTTCCTATTCCATTTAAGTTCCTGGATTTGGAGATCATCATGCTGGCCGCAGCTAACCTCTTTGTATAGCTGAGAAAGATTCGCCTTAGAACTTAACACTTTAAGTATCGGGATTCCCTCAAGTGAGCATATACCGTCTATGATAGCTTTATCTACATAGCTACGCAGCTGTAAGTATTTAAAAAAATCCCCCCTTCCCAAATTAAATTTTTCACTCAATAAAGCATAGGGCATTAATTGGCCATGTTCACATATATCCCCCAAAGTCCTGATACCGGCCAGCCGCCACTTCCGAGCGACAGAGTCCATAAGGACTATGGATAAAGCCCCGGGAAGCCCAATCGGTGTATAAACATTAACTTTATTTATCCCACACAGCAAACCTATCTTTTTCCAAACATAAAAAGCTGCGGCCAAGACCTTAAATCTAGTTTTTTTGTGGTAGCTAGGTTCAATAACCCCAACTAATAAGTACCGTACTTCTATACCGAGAACCATTTCAAAAATAGAAGGGGTTACTGCCGGATCCATAACAGCCCTTTCACCATAAATCAGAATACGACAGTATTGAAGCATCGAAACATAATAATACAAACGAAAATTTGGAATGGCCCACCCACCTCGACTAATTGGCATAAAAAGCCATTTCATGGCTCTTCTTGATCTTTTGTAACTCCAAAGGAACCGAGAACAAAGTCTGTCTATCTTCACAAATAAGGAATTAGGAAAAATTAACGGAATCGCCCTAAATATATACAGAAACTTCGAGAAAATCATCATTTTGATGACGTTGCTTCTTCCATAAAGTGATAAATGCAAGTGATCCAGTCTCTCCAGAGTCCTATCAGACTCTAATATTATAGGGTCAGCGTTCAAGGCTGGGATTTCCTCGACTTTCGCTGAGATTCTAATACCCAAGTATACAGCCTGATCAACTATTAGATTAAGATCAGCTGGGCATCCCTTTTCTGAGTGCAAGACCTGAGTCTTAGTCAGATTTAGTTTATATCCTGAATACATGGCAAAATCACTCGTCAAGCTCTCAATTCTATCTAACGCTTGGACAACATCACTAGTCAAAACTGCTATATCGTCAGCATAAACTAACACTTTGACCTCATGTAGCCGAGGTTTGACAGGAGTAATTAGCATGTCGCATTCCAGTTTATGAATCAATGGTTCTATATAAAGGGCGAAGAGCAAAGGAGAACAGGGACACCATTGACGTGTGCCCCTCCACACCTTAAACTCATCTGTTTCCAGCCCTGAAACCCTTACAACTGCCTCCGGCTTTATATACATAGTCTGTATGGCCTTCACAAATTCGGAAGAGAACCCCTTCCAACTAAGCACTGCCCACAGGTAGGCCCAGGAGACCCTGTCAAACGCCTTCTCAGCATCTAACAGGGCCACCCGACCCGTGACCCAGTCGCCTGCGCCCAATCTAGAAGAGATATAACCCGACTAACATGATCTGTGGTGCCTCGTCCCGCAATTAAACCGTGCTGACGTGGTGAGACTATTGACACAATAATTTTCGAGATTCTCACAGCAAGAATTTTTGAGTAGATTTTGCTGTCTGCATTAATTAAAGAGATAGGTCGATATGAACCTAATTGGAGCCCGTCTTTCCCTTTTTTCTTAAAAACCATAATAATCGTTTTGGACCAAGACTCCGGCGGAAAGCCATTAAAAGCATATTGCAACAGCTTCACCAGCTCTAACCCCAGCTCGCCCCAGAACCTCCTAGTCAGATAGTCAATTGTCTGCGTTAATTCCATGTGGCCCCCAGGCAATGCCCCCTAACTGTCGATTTGAAAGCATCCCATTCTATGAGTGCATTGCTCGCTGTACCCTCATTGAGTTCAAAATAAGTGAGTATGGCCGTTCCCAGTGATGATTGGAACTCTGGATCTTCCAACGCGCTTGTCTGGAGACGCCATGTTGGTATAGGAGGACGGTCCGCTGCCCAGCTAAGCTGCATCCACAGGGGATTATGATCGGAGTGCGTCTGGCCAAGGTAGTCTATCTTCTTAACTAAAGGGAGTAGTGACTGGAATCCCACCAATCTATCAAGTCTCACATGTAGGCCATGTACCGCTGAGTAATAGGAGTAGATGCGTTCTGTTGGATTGAGAGTGCGCCATATATATATGATCGTCCAATTTGTGAGTCAGTCGATGAGAACCTGGGCATTGGATGCAGCTGTGGTTCTATTAAGTGGGGGAAATGACCCATCTAGATCAACATTTAACACAGAATTGAAATCTCCACCCAACACCCAGGGAATACCAGTCCAGGGGAACAATTCCGGCAACAGTCGCACAAGGAAGGAGGGTTGGTCTACATTTGGGGCGTATATGGACCCTAGCAATATTAGTTGAACATTCAATCTCCCTCGTATAAAATGTACCTACCCTCTTATCGACTAAGGATTCTTCATGTACAAATGGAATTACCGCCCTCACCCAGATTAGTGTGCCTCTCACGTGTGCGGAGTATGTGGTGCCGAATACCTGCCCTCTCCATCGTCTACGCAATTTTTCTAATTCTGTTGGTGACATATGTGTTTCTTGCAGCAAGGCGATGCCAACCGACTGTCTCTGCAGGTAGGCGAATATGGAGTATTGTTTCGTGGGAGAATGCATTCCGCGTATATTTCATGTCAGTATGTTAACCTGTGTCATGGCAATCGTGTGTTAACGTCATTGGGAGCAGGAGTGAGCGGTGTGTTACCATATATGTGTTACCTATGTGGGACTTCGAGCTGATCTGTCGTAACCAAAACATCGAAAGAACTTTTAACATTATAACGACTGGGGCAAACACCATGAGAATGTCCGTCCAAACAGTGTGTCTAAAAATGACAAGAAAGAAACTATTCCAGTACAGTGCCTGGTGGAGGGTGTGTATAGCATGCACTTGACTACAACATTACCATCCCCTTCATGCCTAGAGGATTTACCATCCATTAGCCAACCAGGCCAGTGCACAGTACTTAATGATCGCATGGCTTATATGCTATGGGTTGCGGTCTTATGTATATGGTGGACCCATAATTGGTGTGTGTATCAGTATGTGGTGTATCTATCTGTGTGGTGCTTGCACCTAGACAATGTCTCCACCTCCCACCAGGGTCCGTGAGGTGCCGCTACCGCGGTGAATAACTTTGTAGAAGGGATTTCTCAGTCCGATGTTCCTGTTGGTTATAATGTGCTTTAGGTACCCATTGTCACACTATCATAGTTGTCAAGTGGATCCCATGTGCATAGTCATTCTTGGCAGCGGTTTTGACACAACGTATCGTGACGTAACAGGGTATCGTTATCCCCACAATCATCAGTGTGGAGACATATGTGTGATGTCAGTTACTGGTGTCCGGTGAAGGAAACTTTCCCCCCCATGTACAGTACACATCGTGGCAATTGACCCAACATTGATGCCCTAATCAATAGCACATTTATATGCACAACAGTTATTTTTGTAATTGAGTCTCTACTTGCGTGACCCCTCTCCGACACAGTTCATTGTGGCGATACTCCTTCAGATGATATCATTGGCAGTCTGCGGAGTCACCTCAGGGAGCCTCGCTTCATCTGGATCTTCTGTGCCAGGGGACGATGAGCTGCTGGCCTCTGCTAAATCAGTGGAGCACACTTCCAGTTGTTCCCGATACTGCACGGCCCCTAGTGCCAAAACAATGTTTAAGGTGTCTTGGCATTCCAGTCTGCTCCACCCCGGGGTCGGCGCCGTAGTCACTGACTGCATATGTCTCTGCTTCCCGCACCTCCCCCGTCGACGGGTTCTTCCACCAGGAGTCTTGACTTGATTAGCGTCCAGGGGGCGAGTTCCCGACCACAGGCCTGACTCTTCCAACCAGTCCCAGACTTCTGCAGGCGAGTCAAAGAAGCGAACTCCGCCCTTCGTCACCACCATCATTCTGGCTGGAAACAGTAGGGAATAGGGCATTTTCCAAATCACGGAGTTGGCACTTCACCGCTTCTGCGCCTCTACACCAGCACTGTGTAGTCGAGAAATAGCATGACCTGGTTTCCTCCCACCTTGAGGTCTGTAAGTTTTTGGGTCTCATGTAAGATTGCGTCTCTGTCCCTGTAGTTAAGGAGCTTGAAGAGAAACGATTGTGGCCAGGGTCTCTGTGTTGGAAGTCGGTGCGCCCTCTCTACTACGAACTGCGGTGACCACGATCCCGGGGGTAATATTTCCTGGAGCCAATGCTCCACATAGTGCTCCGGGTTTTGCCCCTCTTCTCCTTCCGGGAGGCCAACCATGAGAACATGGTTGCGGTGGGAGCGTCCCTCTGCGTCCTTGACTCTGTTTTCCAGTTTGTGCATACAATCCAGAATATCCTGTAGGGCAGCAGTGTGACTTTGGGTGATGGGTTTCAGTTCCGTTAGCGACTGGCTGTGCAGATTGACCTTCTCAGCTAGTTTGCGGTGGTCAGTGTGTAGGAGAGTGAAATCTGAGGTAACCTTATCAATCCTGGAATCTAAGAATGTTCTGGTTTGTTCCATCGCATTGCCAATCTTTTCCACTGCCGCTAGCACCATGTCTATTTTAGCTACCAAAGCCTTGTTTGGTGGATCTGTAGGGCTTTCTCCTCCTATGTACGGTCGTTCTGGGTTACCTGTGCGTGTGGCTCCCTGCATTGTGTTAGTGCGTAGTCGGCCCATCACTAGCTGCTGCGCGGTAGGCATTCACGTCCCACAGAAGATAGTGTCACTCCGCTGCGCTTGGTAGCGCGGTATGGGCAGGGGTGTTGGTCGGCCCAGTGCGCTCCGGGCGAATTGCTCCAGACATCCGGTCTGCTTTATGGATCGTTAGTGAGCCCTTGCCAAATGTTCGCAATCAGGGTTCAAGGTTCATTGACAGCGGGTCCCCAGCTGGAATTGATCAGTATCCTCCACTATGGTGCTGTGTTCCTGGTACACATCTGTTACAACATATTCTAGGGCTGCTAAAACGATATGTGTGGGCGTCTTCTGTCTTATGTGGTAGCACCCAGCGACGTTCTGTGTCCCGCATGTAAGAGTGTATTCCTGTTCGCGGCACAGCGTCCGCTTCCTCAGAGCTGCGATCGTGACTTTGATTGCCTGATGGCGCACCGCCTCGATGCCTCTCACACTGGCTTCGATGTCAGTCCAGGCAACGGCGCAACGGCTCTCTCACTCAGTGAATGGATGCACAGAGGTCGGAGGGGAAGGTGTCACCTTTACCTCTAGGTCCTGGGCCCGGAGCGACGCAGCATCACCAAGCGGTGGGTCCCCCCTGTTGCCGGTTCAGCTCACAGGTGGGCACCTGTCCCAGTCGCGCTGAATCTCCCGGCGATTTCAGGGCAGCGCGTATGATTATCTTCAGCTTCGTCTTCAAAAAAGCCTGTCCCTGTCGCCTCTCGAAACCCGACCGGAGCTCTCAACTCTCTGGGCTGGTCATCCCTCGGCCAGACAGTGTCTACATAGTCGCTTCCCGGTGCCCAACTCCCAACCGTTTGTCGCGGTTCAATTACAGCGCTCCTCTAGGGCCTCAAGACTGTCCATAAGTGTGTTGATTTCTCTAGGGGGAAATGTTCTCCACAGGCTCAGGGAGTCCCATGCATGGGATTTAACGTTATGAACTGGGAGTCTCTACTGCCGTCCACCGCGGCGGTCACATGTCTTTTTGGTTTGCGTTACCCCCGGGTTGGGATTAGTTTATGGCAATTTGCTGTGGCATGCAGCCTCCAGGGGCCACGGAGCCAGCCTCTAAAACCCTTCTCCTTATGAGGTCCCAGCCGGGTGTACTCTGTGCAGGTAACTTACAGCGTCCTACCTTTCCCGCGGTGCAGATGCTTCTACTGGCGCCCTCGCTTCGTTTCCGTCTCTGCCCCCGAGGGCGGTATCCAGCATCTTATACGCAGGCCCCAGGCTCCTCATCTGTCACTGCTGGACTCACTGCTCCAGCGGTATCGCAGCATGAGGCAGCGCCGTCGCGCACAGGTCCGCCCGTGTTTCTCCACAGGGGGTACTTGCTGCAGCTGCTCACTGTCTAACTTTCCCGGCTTCGGTGCACATCAAAGACAGCCCCAGCGGGAGACTCCGTGCCCGCTCCAAACTGTCCCGCGTCAGTCACCCGGGGCCTCTCTTAATCACTCGGTGTGCACTGAGCCGTCTCGCCTGTATGCCGTGGATCTCACAGCTCACAAGTAGCGAGGCTTTCGCGGTAGCGCTCCCCGCCTCATATGGATCTCCTCTCAGCAGCGGGTATCCACACTGGCCCAAGCAGCTTCCATACCTCAGTCTTCTCCCTCCCGGCTGCCGGGCTTATAGGCCGCAAGTGTTTCCGCAGCGATAATGTGGCTTATATGCGGTCCTTAGGGCACTGCTATGGATTTTCCACAACCGCAACGCCTTGCACTTTGAAATCCGTGCATTTCAGGCGCGGATGGCCTCGATGGAGGGTGATGATCAGGATAATGAAGGGTTCTCGGACTGTTGTGTGTAGATTTAGATTCCGTATATAGGATTCCCGATTTATGCCCTTATATAGGTACAATTCATATTGCCCTTATTTAGGCATAGAAAATCCAGCCCTTATTTAGGCATTGTCCATGCTAACCAAATACAGGCATGGTCTCCTACATCCGTCCATCCACGTCACAACGAGTTCTTGGAAAACCGGACTCTTAAGCCTTTAGGAATGACCCTTGCTTGGATATTGATTTCTCCGAGAACTCATTTAGTATGCATGAACATCTATTCCTTAGGGGTTCATTCATGACGTTCCAATGCCTGACTTTTATGTCAATACAGGCATTCCGAAATATACCTGCACTTGCCCTGGCAAACCACGGTTCCTGCACAATCCAGCTCGACTGCCTACTTGCAGTTCGCCACGTCAAGTTCAGATGGAAATCGAGTTCCAGCCTGACGCACTGACCAGACGCGGTCATCCTCTTCGCAGAGAATCCAACTCCAGTGTTTCTGACTTCCCTTGCGGGGTGTTAGATATCGAGTCCCGGAAAAGAGATTCCAACCTCGCACATTCTAAGGTATGGAGCAGACTAGAACTTAGAGAAACCTTTGGCAACTCTTGGCAAAACTAAAACTATAGCTATAGTTAGCTATACTTTAGAAAACAGCACCTACTTCTTACCTCGTACTACACTTAGGTTAGGTGCGCTGGAGTAGAACTATTTAGAAGCATCAGATGAGTATTCACCTTTTAGCCTGTGTTATTTATGTATGTATTCTAATTAATATATGTCATAGCTACAAACCATGCTATTGCAGTATTATTTTATCTTACTGCTAACGCTGTACATATTGTACTTCACAGCCTGTCTTACGATTGTAGCAATTCATATCTCTTGCATGAGAAATAAGACTGTTCAATAAACCCTTTTTATTGACCCGCCCGTCTCTCTTGAAACGAAGCATGCACGATTGACTGAGTGAAACGGTTATCTATTGTTTCCACGGTGCTGAGATTGTTCCGACTCTAAGGGAAACAATGTTGTCATGTTTATGCAGTTGTCAGAAACTAATCCCTTCTTTTATATTCGAGAATTTTCTAGTGACCTCTGAGTTAGCGGTCACACACAAGTAATTAAGCTTAAGGTACTCGATAGAGACATACTGACCTCAGTCCTATGTCAAATCTATAGTGTATATTATTCCAATGTGCAGAGCCTATCAGGGATATAGGAGCTACACTACAGGACGGAGAGTTAACAGCTCACATCCGCCATGTTGGCTCGCTAGCCATACCCCAGTGATGCCATCACTCATGACAACATCCAGTGAGTGTATGTATTTTATAGGAGTTTATGATTATACTAAGGTACTACAAAACTTAAAGTAGTATACTAAGTGTACTACTAATGAGTGATACTACTTTTAATATATATTATGTGAGTGGCTGTGTGACTGTATGTATCCTTGTGCATATTGGTGTGTGAGTAGCTGTATGGGTATAAAAGTGGATGTGTAAGCAGCTGTGTGGATGAGTGAGATGCTGTGCGAGTGGCTATATTGGTGAGTGAGTAGGTGTGTCTGTGTGGGTGAGTGACGGTGTAAGTGGCTCTATCAGTAGGTAAGTGTGTGTTTAGTGACTGTCAGTGTGTGTGTGTTTGTAGGTGTCTGAATGGCTGTATGAGTAAGTGACTGGGTGTATAAGTAGCTGTATGGGTGAGTGAGTGGCTGTTTGAGTAGGTGTTTCGTTACGTGACAGTGTGTGAGTGACTGTATTGGACAGTGAGTGTTTGTGTGAATGGCTGTATGGGAAAGTACAGGAATGTTTGAGTGCTTGTATGGATATGTGAATGGGTAGCTAAGTGGTTGTGTGAGTGAGTGTATGAGGACTTCTATGGGTGAGTGAGCGACTGTGTGGAAAGGCTGATTGGGTGAATGAGTGGGTGTGTGACTTTGTAGGTAAATAAGTGGGTGTGTAAGGAGTTGTATGGGTGAGTGTGTGGTTATGTGGCTGGCTATATGGGTGAGTAACTGGTTGTATGAGTAGCTGTATGGGTGAGAGAGTGTACAAGTAAGTGAGTGAGTGGGTGGGTGGTTGTGTGAGTGACTCCATGGAGGACTGAGTGTGTGTGCGAGTTCTGGTATAGGTCTGTGAATGGGTATGTCAGTGGTTGTACGGGTGTGTGAGTGGGCATACAAGAGGTTGTATGGGGGTTTGAGTAGGTGTGTAAGTGATACTGTGAATGATGTCCTTAGTGATGTCATTTGAGATGTCATCAGTGACGTCACTGACCATGCCATAAGTGATGTAATATGTGAAGTTATAGCAGTGCATTTTGGGGGAGTAAGTTATAGTTAGCTCAGCTACCTATAACTGCCGAATTTCACTGGTGTTGAAGGCCAAATCCCACAAGGCCAGGCCTTCATATTTGTTTAAAAAATGGGGAAGGGGGCCTGTGCGACCACCCTCCCCGGGCCTCCTATGGGAGCCGGCATTGCTTTTGGACAAAGGGAGCTGCAAACATGCTCCCTCTGTCCAAAAGGAATTCTGTTCTGCTTCATGGAAGTGAGAGCATTTTTAATGCATTTTTAATGCTCTCGCTTCCATAAAGCGGAGCAGTGTTTCCCATGGCTTAGCAAACTGAAATGTTCCCGGGGTGGGCCCCCACGCATTATTATTTAATATTGCCCCGGGCACGTGGAGGTCACAGGGACTGCGGGCGGCCCATGCGGGCGGGCTCCCCGTCATTATTTTACTAATGCCCTAGGACCTGGCCCAGCCGGAGACCTACATACGATGAAGCGCGGGAGCACGCGTTAAGTTTTTTTTTTTTTTTTCGATGGGAGTTGCGAATATAATGCAAATCACGCCGGTTTTGAAAAAACAAAACAAAAAATGTTGGGACCCCTCAAGTGGCCTAGGAGGTCTGAGTATTTCTACCCTGCCCTCTTATCTTTTTTTTAAAGTTTTTTCTTGTGCCATGGTTCAACCAAGTCACAAGATGGCTGCCAATACTTTCTGGTTTGAAGTATTGACAGCCAATCGGATCTCAGGCATGGGATTGAGAGGGGTTGTACATCTGAAAAATCTTTAAATATCTGAGCAACTACTGAACGGATTTACACCACTGAGAAAAGGTCACTTTATGGACCAACAGCTAACTTTTTGCCCAGTTTGGTGTAATTCCATTCAGCAGTTTGGGTTGTAGCCGGGCCTAAAGTTTCCTATGGAAATTAATATCAGGAAAAATGTGTTTTGGGACCCCCCCTTTTCTCAGCCTCCCCTTGACAGACCACCCTGAAACTTTCAAGACAGCATCTATAGTGAGCATCAAACAAGTTGTGGAAATTTAGCAAGGATTCATCACACAACACCAAAGTTATTGGAAAATGAAAAAACACTCTTCCTATGGTTACTGCATCCTAACAATAGCTATCAACTGGCACTGCCAGTAGGAGATATGTATGCTAGCTCAATAAATACTTATTGAAAAAGTCCCCAAGGCTTTTGTCATTTTACACATCGCCATGGATGGTACTCTGCTAATCCTAAGCTTAAAAACTTTGCTGTAGAAATTGCAAAATACTTTGTCACTTTCTATGGCACTATGCCAATACTATGCTTAAAGACTTCGACAGAAAAGCAGACATTTGAGGTATGAAAATGTAGAGTGTTTTACCGGTGTTGAGGCTGCTCAATACAGGAACTGCTTTCCACCTTAACTTGACAACTACCCCGTGTCGTGTGATTCCTATAAACCTATATAGGATCTGCGCATTTAGACAACATAGACTGTGGGATTGGTGTCCAGATTGATTCCAGACACCCCCACCGGGTATGTTTGCCTGTATACCTAGCTAGCTCAGAGTGCCACTGTAAACTCCTCTTACCAAGGAGAGAATAGTTCCTGGCAACTATCGAACATGACAACTCTGTCCCATAAGGGATCATGGAAACAGTGCAGTATTTTTTGCTAAGTCACTCGTGCTCACTTTGTCTCAGAGATACAGGGAATAAATGGTGGGGACATTTTCAATAAGTATTTATTGAGCCAGCGTCATTCTAGTGTAAAATAGGTGTGCTTAAACAACCATAAGACAGAAACAGATATAAACAACATTAAGCACCAACAGAGTAAATGGATGGCAGATTTCAACCATAGTACTAAAACAATGAATATATGCAAGCATATGAATACATGACAATAAAAATGTGTACTCCTATGATCAAACCCTAACTAGATGTACCTAAGTGTGCCTAGCATGCATGTAGGTGTAGAGCCAAGACTCCCCCTCGGCTGAGGCCAAACCCATTACCTGAAGTGAGAGGCTGTGGTGCCCTGACTTGGTCTCGAGATGGACACCCCACGAGGGATGTCAGACCACTGCGAGCTGGAGTGTCTGCGAGCAGAAACCTCAGCGTCTCGCGTCAGTGTGTCAGCATGGAAGTCTTTCTCCTCTGCCTGCCTTGGGAAAGATATAGTGTATATATACCCTAAAGGTACCCTCAGGGGATACTACTTTGCTGTGTCATGTCGGCCGAGGATGACGCAAGGGATGACCCTTATACATAGTTATTATGCAGGAGATGGTAATCCTGCTGTGATTCTGAGAATCCTTATGCATAATTAATGGGGCTAGTTTTTGGGGAAAACGATATGACATTTATGCAGCGCTTAACTAGGTAAAAGGTCAATACCAAAACCCGTTAGGTAGTGTAATGGTACTGTAAATGTAAGTGAAGGGTTAGGGGACTACTCAAGCCTATATTGGGGTACCCTAAGAAACATAACACCAGAGTTCTCTGCTTCTTTTTTGCATAATTTATGTGTCAATCTATGCCTGAAAGGGTATTGTTTTGCCTTATACTGGGTGCTCTCTTGTGTCTGGACAAAGCTATACCTCTCTGAAGAGCTCTAATGAGAGCGAAACCGCGTGTCAGGGGTTGCTTTTGTTCATTTCAGGTTGGCTTGGATGGTATTTTATCAATTCAAAGCTGTAACACTATACCTGTAGTGGCAAAAGACTTTTGTCATTTTACAGCTCGGCATTGGATGACACTGTGCTAGTCCTATGCTTCCCCATGGGGAACAGGCTCAAGACTGATTTGCATATGGCTGGGTTTAAACTGGAATGGCATGGGGAGCAAAAAAAAGATGGATTTAGGCCCAGATCTCTGTACTGGGGTGAATTTATGACATTGTTCTGCATTCTGTCCCTCAATTATTCTTTTTGCACTTTTAGAAAGTTGGCATTTTCTTACCTTAACCATTCAGAACGTCTGCAGTTTTTGAATACATATCTGGGGTGGGTAACAGCTGGGCTTTGTGCATTCCCTCCAGACAGCCACACACCAAGGGAGCTTAGGTGTGCCTGATGGGCCATTAACATCCTGATTGGTCATCCTACGTAGGATGGGAGGGAGGAGTTGACACTTGCACCTGAATGGACTGTTTCTGTCCCCACACAGATAGCTGCATAACCCCTGTAGTAAGTGCTGGACCCCTGGCACCACCAACTAAGTACACTTCTGGACCTCAAGACATTCTGAATGAGGAAGGAATGCAAAGCTGCTGAAAGGACTGTCACTCTACTAGACTCTGCTGGACTTCTGCTCTGCTGTGCCTGCCCTCCTTGCCTGGGATTGAGAAGGACTGGACCTGCATCTCTACATCTTCAAGAAATAAAGTGACTCCAATGGCTTGCTGGCTTGTTTTGAAGTCTCAAGAAAATCAAGGACTTCTTCAACTCTCCTGCAACTTTTAGGACCCTGCTAACTGTGAGTTTACGCTGCCATGTGGTGCCAATCCAGTCCTGGGAGGTTCAAAGTGGGTTTTCTGAAGTTTGGCAGCAAAAATCCATGCAGCCGTCGCTGAGCCTGTCAGAACATACAAATTGACCACAGCGCCACCACATTGCTGGCTGCATGACTTGACGATGATGCATTGCCTACCTCGCAAAGGAAGTTCTCGACACGTCTCAGATTGCACAGCTAAGAACTGACGCATCACCTACATCCAGCCGGATCGATGACTATGTATTGCCTCCCTGGCACCACGCATCGGATCCTCAACGTCGACCCATCTTCCTCGCAAGGTACTCTTTGCAGCGGGCCAAGGCTGTTCCCTGTATTGGACCCACACTCCACCATGGTTGGCTGGAAATTTCGGATTTCACCCCGGTCAAGTGCGACCAGATGTCTCCAGTTGACACTTTATGCTTTTAAGCACTATATCTACATTTTGGTGCCGATTCCGATCCTGGAAAAATTTTCCCCGTACGACTCGTATCCGGTCTTTTTACCGTACGAATCGTACAAGTAGCGTACAAACTGCCAAGTACGATTCGTATGGGAAAAAGTCCATACGAATCGCATTTGGAAAATTTCCCCACACGTCCTCGGGTCGGAAAAAGTGTCCGACACATCCCCGGACGATTTTACGTACAAATGTGAAATGTGAAGTCCGAGCGCGCAAGTACGATCCATCCCGTGCGTCCGATGTTACAACCGTATGGAAAATGCACCGTACGGACCGAACTCCCATAGCAACCATGGAGACATGTGCCCGCATACGCGCTGAACACCCCCCCAGCCCCAGTGAGTACGCGCCGTACCCCCCCAGCCCCCGTGAGTACGCGCCGAACCCCCCGTGTATGTACACCCGTGTACGTACGAGTCGAACCCCCCGTGTATGTACACCCGTGTACGTACGAGTCGAACCCCCCGTGTATGTACACCCGTGTACGTACGAGTCGAACCCCCGTGTATGTACACCTGTGTACGTACGAGTCGTACGTACACGGGTGTACATACACCCAGTAGCCAGTACATACACCCAGTAGCGCTGGGGGTACGCACCGTACATACACGGGTGGGGGTACGACTCGTACGTACACGGGTGTACATACACGGGTAGGGGTACGACTCGTACGTACACGGGTGTACATACACGGGGGGTTCGACTCGTACGTGCCCGCATACGCGCCAAACACCCCCCAGCCCCAGTGAGTACGCGCCGTACCCCCCCCAGCCCCCGTGAGTACGCGCCGAACCCCCCGTGTATGTACATCCGTGTATGTACGAGTCGAACCCCCCGTGTATGTACACCCGTGTACGTACGAGTCGAACCCCCCGTGTATGTACACCCGTGTACGTACGAGTCGTACGTACACGGGTGTACATACACCCAGTAGCCAGTACATACACCCAGTAGCGCTGGGGGTACGCACCGTACATACACGGGTGGGGGTACGACTCGTACGTACACGGGTGTACATACACGGATGGGGGTACGACTTGTACGTACACGGGTGTACATACACGGGGGGGTTCGACTCGTACGTACACGGGTGTACATACACGGGTGGGGGTACGACTCGTACGTACATGGGTGTACATACACGGGGGGTTCAACTCGTACGTACACGGGGCTGGGGGGGTCGGCGCATACTCACGGGGGCTGCGGGGGGAGGTCGGCGCGTACTCACGGGGGCTGGGGGGGGAGGTCAGCGCGTACCGGGTCCCCTAATCTGGTCGTTTCGCGGCGTACTTCGCTTTTCCGGCACTTTTTGGGTGCCGTAAAAATATTGCCGTACGGACTGCTGTCGGTTCGATTCGTACTTCCTGGGTCGTGAAACGCTGCCTGACAGCGTCCCGACGTCACGTCGGAGCATTCCCGGATCACATTGGTATGTATATTTTCGTCGGTCAGTGTTTTGTACGATTCGTACGGAAATGGTGTTTCCGTGCGAATCGTACTTGCATGTTTGTAATGTTTTTTTCCCGGGTACGAGTCGGACGGAGAAAACGCTCCGAACGACGGTTCGTACCCGCTTTTTCCAGGATCGGAATCGGCACCTAAATCTTTAAAAATTCATAACTCCGGTACTACTATTGGAATTTTGTTGTTTTGTTCATTAAATTAAGATCTATTTCTTTAACCTGGTGTGGGTTATTGTTGTGTGGTGTTTACACTGTTTTACTGTTTTTAGTGTTGCATAAATACTTTACATATTGCCTCTTAAGTTAAACCTGCCTGCTTAGTGCCAAGCTACCAGAGGGTGAGCACAAATCTCAACAGATACAAAATGCCCCTTAAAAATTAGAAGAGTATGTGAACGAGTCTTGAGGATCTCCCACAAACTTGACAGCTTTCCAGTTAAAGAAATGATTACTATATACAAGGCAAAAGCGCTGTCGACTGCCATGTTTGGCGGAGGCCTTTGGGGTTATACATCCAGCATCCTCCTTCAGGTTGAGAAGAACATTTATCTCAGATGTTTGCTGCGTACTCCGGCTTCTATACCATCTGTTACTGTGCACAAGGAGGCTGGGCTAACTTACCTGGAAGACTCACTTCTGCTGAGGCCTATACTACTTTGGTATTCCATCTGGGCAAAAGCTGAAGCACATTTTACCAATCAATTATTTCAGAATTTTTTGCAGTGGACACATGGCGAGCCCGGAACCCAGACACTAGACTATATTCATTTCACTCTATTCCCCATAACTTACGGGTGAGGCTCAACAGATTTCTCTGCTCTAAGGCATTGCTCCCCAAAGTCCAACACACAGACTGCTTGGGGAGAGTCCTATCGGACCATGATGCACATATACTAACCACTAGATGGAAACCCCCCGGTACCCACATGGAAACTACCACGTGAGTGCCTCACACATCAGGTGTTCTGTCACGACCAAGGGAACAGCGTCCGGGATTACTTTGCAACAAATGCTGGCATGACAACGTCCAGGTTGTTGGAATGGGATGCATTTAAAGTGGCCGCAAGGGGTGATTGCATACAGCAAATAGTGGGAGTCCGAAAACGCTCGAACAGGCATTACTACGCACAGACTCTGCATTGGCAGCACTAACCAAAGAGGCCGATGCGAATGCAGCTACCCCAGCCCAAGTGGTGACAGCTAAAACGACATATGCAGAGGCAATAAGAGACTTACGTAAATATAATTTTAGGGTGTACGCAGATGGCTAAATAAGAAACAGAAATGAAGCCTGTCACAGAGATAGTGCACAAGACTGGGATCCCCTGATACTCGCAGGTAGATATATTACAGACCTTTCACGACTATTACTTGGGTGTCTACCAACACCCGACACTGAGTGATCAACAAGCCATAGAATGCTTTCTCAGCCCGTTACCCATACAGTGCATCCCGGCATCAGACAAAATAGCCTTAGTTGCAAAGATAGTGACCACAGACGTCACCCAGGCAACCCTAGCATTGGCGCGCAATAAGGCCCCAGGAATGGACAGTTTCCCGTTGGAATAATATAGCACCTTTTCGGCCCAACTGACTCCCCGCATAGTGGCAATATATGAGGATGCATTGGAAAGAGGCCAGCTCCCGGGATCGCTTCGGGAATCTATTTTGGTGACATTCCCAAAATTGCACAGGGACCCAAAGCGCCTGGCCTCGTATAGGCCCATAACACTGCTTAATGCAGACTGTAAAATCATAGGCAAGATACTGGCAGATCGATATACCCAAATCTTCCCACCACTGATTCACCCGGACCAATGTGGTTTTGTACCAGGACGAAACACATCCCAGAACTTGCGTAGGCTGTTCCATGTACAAGATAGAGCGGACTCCCAGTTCCCTAGAGCAGTGTGCATGATTCTAGACTTAGAGAAAGCCTTTGATACCCTCGCATGGCCTTATCTATTCGCAGTCCTCCGCAGAGTTAACTTGGGCCCTACCTTGCTAGAATACACACGGTTATTATACAAGAATCTCACCTCAACGGTGAGAATGGGTAAATACATCTCTGCCCCATTCCGATAGAGAGGGGCATGAGACAGGGGTGTCCCCTCTCCCCATTACTGTTTGCCTTAGCAGTGGAACCACTGGCAATACGCTTGCGATGGGAAGGAGAGGCATGGGGTATCCGATAGCAGGTATGGCCCATTGTGTATCATTGTACGCAGATGACCTGCTCTATGTACTCAATATCACCAGTGACCTTACCCCAATCTGGACAACCCTAAGGGAATTAGCAGAGGTCTCGTTCATTAAAGTTAACTGGGATAAGTCCACGATCTACCCTCTGAGCCCACACCTGGCCCCCCTCGACATAGTAGTAGGAGACCAGAAAGTAACCTGGAGCGATGTGGCACCTAGGTACCTAGGGGTAAGGTTATACCACTCTCCTAAGGATATGTACGAAGTAAATCACCACAAGGCGCTGGCAGGAATAAGAACGGCGGTGGACTTCTGGAAAACATTGCCCCCAGTCCCAAACAGGCTAGCGGCCTTAGCCAAAATGATAATAGTCCCCAGACTAATATATCACTATGCTAACCTTCCAGTTATTCCCCCGCCCCCCTTTTCTCGTGAGCTAGACACATTGCTCACCTCCCTAACCTGGGGAGTGGGTCGACATAGGGTGGCCCTGTTTACTCTATACCTGCCAACAGATCAAGGAGGACTGGGAGCGCCATCCTTTGAAGCGTACTTTCTAGCAGCCTAGCTGCAATGGCTGTCGCATTGGATGGCAGAACGCCACATGGGAGAAACATCCTCTGACGAAGGACATAAGCCTCTCCCAGCAATCCGACGCATGTTAATGCCCGGCACCAGACCTATGCACACATATCCAATGCCCATAGCCCATGCGGGCATGCTGAAGATACAACCCATGCCAAAGGGGAGACCGCCATATTCCCCACTGCTTCCATTGGTAGGGTCCCCCAGAAACGACAAATACTATACTGCCCTAGCCCTACGAGTATGGACTGAGCACTTATTGACCGAGATGGAATCCCAATTTGCAGACGGACAATTACGGCCAAATAATCAACTTGTGGAAGAATATGACCTCCCCCCGGGACAATTTCTACTACATAGACAAATCTTGGACAGCAGCCACCCATTCTAGTACTTGACCGAAGGAGAACCATCGATGCACCCGGTAATACACGCGATCATGAATATGGGGGCGGGCAGCCATTTAATTACATGGCTCTACAAAGCCATCCTTGAACTGATTCTTTAAGCTGCTACACTCACTGAGGCAGACATGTGAGGATGAAATGGGGAGGTCGTTCAATGACAAGGAATGGGAGAAAACCTTGGCATATCCTAAAAATGTGTCCAGAAACGCACGATCTAAAAACATACAATTCAACATTCTACACAAGGCATATCTCATGCCAAAACGCCTTCAGCGTTAGTACCCAGACATGCAGTTCACATGCCCCCGGTGTCAGGCCCCTGAGGCGGGATTTAAGCATATGTTCTGGGATTGCCCCACAATGCAACAGTACTGGGATAATATACACAAGGCAATCTGAGCAAAGATGAATATTACAGATATATACACATGGGAAGCATGCACCCTGGGGTATTCAGAAGAAGAAAGACTGATAAAGTGCAGAGTCGCTTCGCGTCCCTCGCTATACTTTTGGCTAAGAGAGAGCTGGCTATGTACTGGCAGGCCCCGACAGGACCCGCAGAGGAGGCCTGGGAGGCTGCGGTGAAGAAATGGGGCACAGCTGAAGAAGAGGTGCTAAGGGATGAAGAGGTGAGAGGAATATGCAAACACCCCCTATCCATGGAATGGGCACAACTACTACACCAATTCAAACAACAGATCGCATGAGCAGAACCACCCGAGAAATCCCAGCCCTAGACGCCACATCTGTCCCCAACTGGACCGATAGAAGAACATAATGAGTCAGGCCAAGTACGCCAAGGAGGTCATAATGCAGCAGTCCCAACTGTCAGCACCCCACTATAATCTAGGAGTAACCGATATGGTCCCCCCACACATTTGTAACCACAATCCATGGCCACAATATGAGCAATTACACAGAAGACCACCTCCAGCATATATCCCTGCTGACCCTTAATAATCGCCCCAGTTTAATCCCAAAGTTAACAGTTAGTGATATGAGCTGGCAGTTATGAAGTCGGCGTTAGTTGGAAGGGAGCACACCCTATACATGCGGCATTGCACTGCACCCACAAGCATGTGTGTGGACAGATAACTCCACAACTAAGGGAATGCTAACCCAGCCATGTTATTAAAAACATACTAACAAAGCAAATTGAATTAATGAGTATGCAACAACCGAATAATAACGACAATCGCTGATCATGTACTGTATGAAATGCCATTACAAATCTGAAAACCTACATTTGGTGATAAACACACGCTTGTTCTCTGTATCAGAAATTTGTAAAACTGTATGTGAAATGTTAAAACCCAACAAACAAATGTAAACAAAAAATGTGGCCCTCTGAACTAGGTTCTGGCACTCGCCCAGCACTATGAAGCACACCATGTCTTCCCACTGTCCGGGTTGCACGTGGGTGTGCCCAGATCCAAAGTGGGCCCATCATAGACCGTCAGAGCCAGGAACAGGCTGGGCGAGACCACCACTCTTGGTTTGATGATTGAGGTACTGTAGAGTCCTTCTGTTAAATGTCACAAAGATATTTTTAAGTTTTGAATACAACTCTCAGATGAAGAGCCATTTTTACATATTTAGCTTATTACCATGTCACCTTTTGTCTTTTATGTGTCTTACTACAGTTTTGAATACTGTATCTTTTCTTTTTTCATAAATGTTTTTCTATAACTGTCCAAGTTTTTATATAAGACTTTTTGAAATGGGTGGTACGAACTCACCTAATTTATACTGTGCAATTTATTTATTGGACTGCACTGTCAAAATCTTGGGAACTTAACATAGCATGTGTAGTAAAGTGCACGTTCACCCGGAGGCATCTTGGCGCTGAATAACAGATGTTTTGTTGTTACCCAACTCAATGTTAGTCATTTTATCAACCTCAGATGGATGAAAGGCTGAGTGGACCCGCCGGGATTTGAGCCTGTGACCCTGAGTCAACTGAGCCACCAGAACCGGGAAGAGTCCTCCTTTCGCGATTGGTAACATGAGCCCAAGCCAATAATATTTTGTCTAAAGGGCCATTTGGTTCCTTTCCTGTTTTTTAATTTACATGAATGGATTGGAGAACTACCTTAATGCAGTCTTTATTTCTGGAACTGCAAACGGTCTCCAAACATTGTTTGATTTATGAATGACTTTGACAGCAAAACAAATTTACCAAAGTCTTTCATTATGACCAGTGAACCAAAAAATGTGGAATGAAAGTCTCATTTCATTGTGGGAGTTTGAGTACCTAAAGTGAAAAAGCATTTGCAATGCAATAGGTCTCTCATTTATGCGAGTTTGAACTATTGGCATTTTAAATGATAATGCCTTTTATTTTTGTTTTGCGAGACCTATTGCATTGCAATAAAGGGCCTTCTCTACCGCTTGTTAGATTGTAAATATCAGAGGAAGAGACCGTTCTGCAACGTCTTCAAAGTAGTGATAAATAGTGCAGTGAAGAAGATGTGTAGGTGTTGTAATATACATAGACAAAAAGTGTGAATGAAGTGAGAGTTACATATGATCTGAGCTATAAACACTAACAAAGTGCTTCAACACCTTTCGCTCTGTGATTACACTGTCACAGCTCAGGAGGAAGAGCGGGAGGGGGAGCTAACTTCTGCCCTCTCCGTGATGTGAGTGTGCAGTGTAGCATTGAGTAATGTCATTGTTATCTTTGGCCTAATAAAAAACACTCCAGCTGTAGTAGGGCCCTAGCTTCAACTCCTGGTGCAGGGTGGGCTCTGCTTTAAGGCAGGCATGCAGGGAGGGAGGTGTGATCTTGGCTGCAGCTCCAGCCTCGTATAGCGCCCCTGCTATTACTAGTGAGCGAGAGGCGCTGAGATGGTGGTATTGGTGGTGCTGGTATTGGTAATGGTGGGGGTGGTATTGGTATTGGTGGTGGTGAAGGTTGTGGTATTGGTGGTTCTGGTCTTGGTGGTGGTATTGGTGGTGGTGGTATTGGCGGTATTGGTGGTGACGGTATTGGTGGTAGTAGTATTGGCGGTGGTGTTATTGGTATTGGTGGTGGTGGTACTGGTATTGGCGGTGGAGGTATTGTTGGTAGTGGTATTGGTGGTGGTATTGGTATTAGTGGTATTGGTGGTGCTATGGTGGTATTGGTGGTGATGGTATTGGTGCTTGAGGTGGTGGTATTGATTTTGGTGGTTTTGGTGGTGGTGGTATTGGTAGAGGTGGTATTGGTATTAGTGGTGGTAGTATTGGTGGTAGTGGTGGTATTGGTGGTGGTGGTATTGGTAGTCTTGGAGGTGATGGTGTTGGTATTGATGGTGGTTGTATTGGTGATGGTATTGGTGGTGGTGGTATTGGTGGTGGTGTCATTGATGATGGTGGTATTGGCGGGGGTGGTATTGGTGCTGGTATTGGTGGTAGTGGTATTAGTGGTGGTGGTGGTATTTGTGATGGTATTGGTGGTGGTAGTGGTATTGGTGATGTTGGTACTGGAGGTATTGGTGGTGGTGGTACAGGTGGAGGTGGATATTGGTGGTAGTGGTAGTATTGGTGGTGGTGGTATTGGCATTAGTGGTGGGGGTATTGGTGGTGGTATTGGTGGTTGGGGTATTGGCGGTGGCATTGATATTGGTGGTGGTATTGGCAGAGGCATTGGTATTGGTGGTGGTGGTGGTGGTGGTATTTGTATTGGTGGTGGTATTGGTGGTGGTATTATTGGTGGTGGTACTGTGGTGGTAGTAGTGGTGGTGGTGGTGGGGGTATTGGTATTGCTGGTGGTGGTATTGGTGGTAGTGGTGATATTGTTAGTGGTATTGGTGGTGGGATTGGTATTGTGGTGGTGGTATTGGTATTGGTGGTGGTGGTGGTATTGGTGGCGGTGGTGGTATTGGTGATGGTACTATTGACGGTATTGGTGGTGGTATTGGTGGTGGTGGTATTAGTATTGGTGGTATTGATATTGGTGGTGGTCATATTGGTAATAGTGGTGGTGGTATTGATATTGGTGGTGAAGGTATTGGTAATGGTGGTGGTGGTATTGGTGGTGGTGGTACTGGTGGTGTTGGTGGTATTCGTGGTGGTGGTGGTATTGGTAGTAGTGATATTGGTGGTGGTGGTGGCATTGGTGGTATTAGTGGTGGTATTGGTGGAGGTGGTGGTGGTGTTGGTATTGGTGGTTGTATTGGTGGTGGCGGTATTGGTGGTGGGGGTATCGGTGGTATTAGTGGTGGTGGTATTGGTTGAATTGGTGGTGGTGGTATTGATGGTGGTACTGGTGGTGGTTGTATTGGTGGTGGTGGTGACGATATTGGTGGTGGTGGTGGTATTTGTGGTGGGGGTATTGGTGGTGGTGGTATTGGTGGAATCGGTGGTGGTGGTACTGATGTTGGTGGTACTGGTGGTGGTTGTATTGGTGGTGGTATTGGTGGTGGTGGTGGTATTGGTGGCAGTGATATTGGTGGTGGTGGTACTGATGCGCTATACAACACGCACATTTTAACTTGATTCTCCTGGTCCGTTAATTGTTTTGCACACTAATTGCACTTTGTCTGGCAGCCTTTTACCATCGTTTTAACATCGTTTTTACTGTCTTGACTACTTCTTATTTTTTTTACTTTATGGCTCTTCAACTTACTCACCATATTTGTATTGACCCAAGCCCTGTTCCATCGTGGCTGGTGTAGCTTGTGTGGAGGGCGAGGACGAGATCAAGGTGAACCGGAAACTCATCATATTGACTTCCGGTGCTCAAAGGGACAGTCGGTTGCATGCACGCCAGTTACCGCTTCACTGCTACTTAAGCAGGATGTTGCAGCGGACGTGCCGCTGTCGCGCTGAAGGCACGCCAATGGCAAGCCCGTCTGCGCCTGTCCGGGACCCGGGGCCACAACCCCTGGTCCAAATGAGGGCTAAAGATGATGTTACTCTGCCAAACAGCTCTTGCAACACCGTAGCACACATTCTTCTTATTGTACTTTACTCTTCCTTGAGGACAGGGACACAAATTGCTTATGCTGCGGTTTTTCCTTTCAAACTACGCTGTGTAAAGAGTCCAGCACGCTGACTACTTCACAAGCAGACTCTTCCTCTAGCTGTGCCACCTCTGTCAAAAAGGAATTCTCCTTCCTTAGTATCAATTGTCGCTCACTACCGAAGCATAAAGCAGACATCTTTGACCTTTTAACCAGTGAACCACCAGATGCCATGTTTCTTACTGAAACATGGCTGCACACAAGCTCTGTCCCTGATGTTGCGACCGCCTTACCATTTAATTATGTCATAGTCAGGAAAGATGGGGGTTTTAAGACAGGTAGGCGCATTGCCATAATTTATAAGAAATCGTTCCTGTGGTAATTTGAAGAACTGTCTTTCACGAACTGTGAGGCAGCGTTATTTAAGCTTGCCCTGACTCCCAAGTGTACCTTATCAGGCATACTAGTGTATCATCCCCCTGGGCTGTCTGGTCCATGTGTTTCATCCTTCCCGGATTTAATAACACCTTTTCTCCTAAATACCGCTAACTTCTTGATTTTGGGCGACCTTAATTTGCACTTGGATGATCCTGCATGTGTGAACAGCACTATCTTTACTTCTGATCTGGCCACATTGAACATCACACTCTGCAACTCTGGTCCCACTCACGTTGCTGGCCATCCACTGGACCCTATTTTTTCCAGTCTGTCCAACATTCAATGTTCACCATCCCTCCCTTTATGCTGGTCTGACCACTTTGCGGTCAGCTTCCGCTTTGAGATCTTAGCTAACTTACCTACAGTTGCACCTAATACTAGCAAACCCACTAGAAACTGGGGAAGACTAGATATTGAAGTCCTTAATAAGCTTTTATCCTCCAAAGCCCCTGTAACTAAACAAATGTTGACTACTCTTTCGGGTGTTGTTCATAAGGGGCGTTTAAAGGCCATTGATACCCGTCTTCCTCCCTCTATTAAGAAGGTGAACAACCATCGTCCTCCTGCACCTTGGTTCACTGAGAATTTAAAATTGGAAAAATCCAAATGCAAAGTTCGGGAAAGATGCTGGAGGAGGAACTATGCATCTGATACCAAACTTACATATAAAAACTCAAAAAAGGACTACCATACTCTGTAAATCAGCTTGCGCCGAATATGTCACTTCGACTATTTCTAGTGCACTGAATTGCTCCAAGACACTATTTAAAATGGTCAAAGAGCTCTTGGGCTCTGAAACCCAAGCCATGCTTCCTGCCCTAAATGGTCAGCAATATGAAGACCTGGCTACATTTTTTCTCCATAAAGTAGAGAAAATATATTCTGAAATGAAGGACAGTTAACCTGATAACCTCCTTCAGCAAACATCTTCATTCTCTCCTGCAGCCAGAGCCACCTCCTACCGAGACACAGAGGCACCCATATCTATGGTTGAACTAGAATCATGGTCCCCACTAGATATGAACTCTTTCAAACGGATTTTAGATAGCATTAAATCTGGTCCACCCCATGATCCTCTTTCCAATCTCGGTACTTCAACAGCTTGAGACGCCTTCACTCTTGATAATCATGGAACTTCTGAATGCCTCCCTACAGGAAGCAACAGTTCCCACAGAGTGGAAGCATGCAATGGTGCTTCCTCTTCTGAAGAAGGCCAACACTAATCCGGACCAGCCTTCTAACTACCGGCCTATTTCATTGCTTCCGGCCTTTTCAAAAATTCTCAAAAGGCACATAAATTCTCAACTAGCCCAGTTTGTCGAATCACAAAAAGTTCTACACCCATCACAGTCAGGTTTTAGAGCCGGTTTTTCGACCGAAACGACACTCTTTGGAGTCACGGAAAGGCTGCGACATCATCTAAACTTAGGGGACACGGTGGCCCTCATACTACTTGATTTAAGCGCAGCGTTCAACATGGTGTCTCACACCGTGTTAGTGGAGGCTTTACGATCCTTGGGTATTACTGGACCAGCACTTAACTGGCTTATTTCTTTTCTCACTGATTGCATGTTCCAGGTCTTTTCTCCAACTGCCTGTTCCAATAATCTTGTCTCCCCCTATGGGGTACCTCAGGGCTCCATTTTAAGCCCGTTTGTTGTTCCATGTGTATGTCAGGCCTTTAGCCAACATTGCAGAAGAGGCTGGGTTGTCCCTGTTCTCCTATGCGGATGACACCCAGACTATCTTCTCCCTCTCTGCTGAGAAAGCATCTGTGACATCTGCTCTACAGCTAGGTCTGCGTAATATTGCATCTTGGATGCAGGTTAATTTTCTTAAACTCAATGGGGAGAAAACTGAGGTCTTGATCCTGGGGAAGAATAAAGATCTCTGGGGCCCCCAACACTGGCCTATCGAAATGGGTGCTTTTCCTCAGCCTTCTCGCCATATTCGCAATCTAGGCTTCATCATAGAAGATTTATTATCAATGAAAAACCAAGCAGTGAAGGTGGCTGCAACCTGCTTTACCATACTGAAATGGCTCAAAAAGATTAGTTGGATGTTGCCCAGCTCTACGCAGAGAACCGTGGTCCAGGCTCTTGTTACCTCAAGACTGGATTACGCTAACATTCTCTATCTAGGGGCAAATAAGGAGGTGATGCGCAAGCTACAAGTAGTCCCGAACTCTGCCGCCAGACTGTCAGGTTCCCAGAACTGTCTCAATCTCAGGCTACCTGCATGACCTTCATTGGCTTAGGGTGGAGAGCCGTGTTAAGTTCAAAACCCTGAGCTACATATTTAAAATCAAATCTGGAGTGGCCCCTCAATACCTGCAGGCTCTGGTTCACCCCTACTTGCCGTCACATATGCTCTGCTCTGCCACTCAGGTGAAGTTCTTTGATTCTAGAATTAAACTGTCACGTATGGGTGGTTGATCCTTTGCCTACTTAGGCCCCACTTGGTGGAACTCTCTCCCTGCGCTGCTTCGCAATGAAACTGTACATGAGAATTTCCGCAAAAGCCTAAAAACGTGGCTGTTTAATCAATAATCGTCTCTTCCTTCTGGTCATTTTCAGTTGGCACGAGGAAATCCTTTTTCGGCAGCTATTGCGCCTTACAAATTAAAATTAATATAACATAACATACTGGTGGTGGTGGTATTGATGGTGGTGGTATTGGTATCAGTGGTGGTATTGGTGGTGGTGGTTGTGGTATTGGTGGTGGTGGTATTGGTAGTGCTGGTATTGGTGGTGGTATTGGTGGTGGTAGTGGTAGTATTTGTAGTGGTATTGGTAGTGGTGGTATTGGTGGTGGTGGTAGTATTGGTGGTGGTGGCGGTAATGCAGTGGTATTGGTATTGCTGTGGTAGTATTGGTGGTGATGGTGGTATTGGTGGTATTAGTGATGGTGGTATTGGTGGTATTGGCATTGGTGGGGGTGGTATTTGTGGTGGTGGTATTGGTGGTGGTGGTATTGGTGGTGGTGTTGGTATTGGCGGTGGTATTGGTGGTGGTAGTATTGGTGGTGGCGGTATTGGGTGTGGTGGTATTGGTGGTGATGGTGGTGGCATTGGTGGTGGGGATATTGGTGGTGGTGGTATTGAAGGTGGTATTGGTGGTGGTGGAAGTGGTGTTGTTAATAAAACAGGGTTTTGAAAACAGTCCGTCTGGTGGCTATAGTACAGATATAACACAGATGTACCGTTGTCAGCTTCAGCACATTAGCACAGGATATGTGTTACCCGGAATTCACATGACTTAATTCTCTAATCATTTCTTAATCCAATTTACTTGGGGGGGGGGGGGGTTAAAACAGACATGATTAAATGCTTGGTTAAAGTGATTTTCAAGCAGGCGCCTGTGTTACGGGGACGGTTGTGCTGCTTGCAAAAACACAATTGGTTTCAGCTGATCAGCGCATGTCTGCCCTGCAGTAAGAGAAACTCAATAAAGTAAATAGTGCTTACAGACTAAATAACAGGTCCCGTGTACCAACCAAAGTAAAAGGGCCTGTAGCCATGGTAGGTTACAAATGAAGACAAGGCCTACTAAGGAGGGACTAACAAGCCTATTAACAAATCCAAAGGCAGCATTTACGAAAGACAATGACATAAGCCAATGAAAAATATGGGCGGAGAGTGGGCGCATCTTCTCTCCCATACTCCACTACAGCAGTCTCGCAGAGCGAGCAGTGCATCCGCGCTGCCACTAGGCTCGACTTAAAAATGTCACATTCCTCAGCATACCATTGGATTATTCATTATCCTGGGGCCACCTACTTAGGTTAAGGCTACAGCAACTACAAGGCCGTATTTAAGGTGTTTTTCCATTTGCCTCAAATTATGGCATAAATCAGTGAAAGAGAACGATTGAGATCTGCGTAAACAAATGCACCTCAGTGGCGTATGGGACAGAAGTATGGGGATACAGTAACATCAAAACTCTTAAGAGGACTGACAAAGGTTACTAAGTGCCACACAGGCTACACCAATGTACAACTGCCACTTAGAGGTGGGGTTGGAATATCTGGCAGACAAGACCAAAACAAATCCCTTGTTGTTATGGCTGAGAATCTAGGGGAAGACGAAACGATTGCCTGCTGCTTGCTAATATGTTTGCAATTCCCTGAATAACTAAAGTGAAGAAGACTTTTACAACTCTAGGGATTCCTGAATATGTTTCTAAACCTGAGATAACAGTGAATGCTTCTAAAGATCATATAAAGTGTTTGGTTTATACTTATCCCCAGAATATTCGAATGGAAGGGGAGCCGAAGGTATTGAAGCGCTTTACATGAGCACCAGTTACATTACACAAGGACACATTCATTTCTGGTAGGCACATGGAGATTAAGTGATTGCCCAGAATCTCAGGATCTTTGATTGACGCTGAGATTCGAGCGTGGTTTCCCAGTTCCAAAGTCAGCATCTCTGGCAGTTACGCCACATTCTCTCCCCAATGCATTCCCCATCCAGGCAACCTTCCTAAATATCCCTGTGATAATTCCTCTAAACAAGCACTTTACACCTGATGTTATTTTGCACACTGTACAACATGCATAGGAAATGGTTTTTTAATCCCGATTTCAAAGGAAGGCAACATTGTAGAATATAAAGTTGGATTTTTATTTTTACAGGAACTGGAGTCAAAAACAACTTGTCATGCATTAGTGAGTTAAATTATGTACACACCGACTGAGAGGAAAAAATATGGTACAGGTAATAACACATTAAATAGCTCCGGAGTATGACTGGACAAATTATTTCTATAGCCCGGTTGAAATGATTTGTACTGTATATGTATTTTTAAGCAGGTTTTATACTTTTCAATCTTGTTTTATCTATTATGTACTTTTATGGAAGTAAATAGCTAAATAAATAAATTCTGACTGATTATCTAGGTTTTAGCATCGCTGATAAGGTTAATTGTTTGAGTCAAATCGTTAAATATAGATTGATTATAAATTATAAAGCTAACATTATGTTATATTTTGCAAGATGCATAGGGCCTCAAATAGTTTCACCACCGCTAGAGGTATATAGAGGCCAGGCCCAGACAGCAGCAATTTATGGTAGAGAGATTTGGAGATTTTTTAATTTAAGACAGATGGTAAGGGCTAAAAACTGCTTTTTCAAACCACTTTTAAGGCTATCGAAAAGCACCCAACCAAGCCAATGATGATCAATCAAGGCATCAGAATATTCAAATATTTGTAAAGTTAGGCCCTTGATCTATTGGTGGAGGATATGGTTAAATGATTATTGTACAGAATGGCTCTTAGTGAGATACTATCGGAGAGACAAAAAATCTAATCTGGCTGGCATACATCCATCTGGCACTCCTAAAGTTGGGGTTGCCACATGGCTGGTATGAAGCAGAACAAATAAGTGTGCCTAAAAAGAAAGCATGTAAGAAAATGGTCTTGTTAAGTGTGGATTGGGCGTGTTTACTGCCCGACTATTGTGATAAATTAACTGAAAAGTGAAAACTACAAAATACACAAGCATATGGCTTATGTTTAGACGTATTTGGATTCGATGCAGCCTCACCCAGCTGAGGTATAATTATACATCGAGTTTAAATTTGGTATTTCACCTTTAATGAGTTTTACTGCAAGCTGGAACAATCACACCGGATAATTAAAACATTGTAGCTTATACAAGAACAAAGTTGAAACTTCGGCGCACCTTTTACTTTTCTATCTTTCGTATGATATAATTAGAGGAAAATTGTTACTGCCGTTTTTCGGAAATATGGGCATTCGCAGTCATGTGAGGCCTTTAGATAAGCAAGGATACTAACATCCCCTGTAATAATATTCGCTCTCTAGATTCCTATTGTATGCAGGGAAGCTCAGATCACAGTATATTGATGTTGCACAATAACAAAACAGTGTCCCTGTGGGTTCCTGCCACCCTTTTTAGGGCTCGCCTGACCCAGCGCATGCGCTGGTCTGGCGAGACTTATTGAGAGGGCTCCAAAAAGTGCTACCAGGCCAGCCTAGAGCTACAGTGCATGTGCGCGGGCGCACGCGCCGCGCTTTACCGCGATTTACCGGGATTACTTTCACTTTAGCGGCCGCAGGGCCGCTTTGATGTTTGATCGTGATCGCGATCACTTTTACTTTCGCGGCCGCATGGCCGCTTTGCATAGCCAATAGGTCTCGCTTTTGGGACCTTATAGGTATTTAGTTATGCAACTGTTGCATGGCTAAACACTTATAAGGTCCCAAAGGCGAGACCTATTGGCTATGCCAGTTTTTGTACTCAATGCACATAGCACTTTATGTAGAAATAGATGTCATCTCTATTGTGCATTATGGTATTGTAAACATTGTTAACACAAGGAGATGATGGAGGGAGTGCTGAAACTTTTGAGACACTCACCCTAGTCACAGATCTGGGTTGAATCCATCACTGTCTTAAGCTCAATTTGCCACCCCAGGTCAGACAAAGCTATATGCAAATCAGTCTTGACCCTGTGCCTCATGGGAACAGTCCAGCCCGAACTACCGAGCCAGGTCTTCCCTGGACCAGAAACAAGCATCCTAGGACCGGTTTCAGGGTAACACCCCTCATCAGCAAGGCTAGCTTGAATCTAGTGGGGAAGTGAGCAACAATGTTGCCCAGTGTACAAAATGCCCACTATGAGGGCCTGCCATCGCCTTTTGAGCTATTGCCGGATTATTGCTTTGAACACGAACTGCCGTTGGTGACAGCACTGCCACCGATTTCAGTGTGCCCTATATGCATTAAGAGAGAAGAGCCACATGAAGGTTCTTTGATAGAACAACTGGAGCAGAGCGCTGAATCACCAGGGGAATAGGTGACTGAAGTGTAATATCTTCAAACAGCAGCTCACTTGCTATCTGTATATTGTTGCATGACATGTGCGTTATCGACACACAGCCCTGTGACGATTTGGAATTACAAAGAACTTTAAACCAACAAAGTTACTTAGTTGCAATGACTAATAAAGCAACCGTGTTTTGTGTTCTAATGTCCATTGACTTGGAGATCCAATTCGAACAATCCTTCACCTTTTGCTTTGGCCCTTTTTATTTTTCGAAGTGTCTCATTCAAATATCCCGCCTTGTTGGCTTATATTGTCAAAATACATATTTTATTAACTTTAATAGTGGACTCTGTTATTATAAATGCAGTGTTTATTTTTTAATGCAATAGCTTGAAACATGCAAGGTTTCACAAATAATCATGTTCATTTGATGTAAGTGCAATGCAAATACAGTTTGAAACAAGATTTTTTAAAGTAATTGTGACATTTATCAATGGCTAAGCATAGTTTTTATTTAGTTATATTTTTATATATTCTTATACTTTATGATCATTGTATACCAAATGAGTTTCGTATTTAGTTGTTTTTTTAACACATGTTCTATGTAGAATGTCACCACTGCCGCACAAGAAGGGGTGATACAGATTTTTGAACCAGACTACATTTCGAAATGTACTTAGTGTTAACCTTACTTTAGTTATTCCCCTTTGTCAGCTATAAATTAGATATATAGGTGTTTCTAGGACACAAAGGTAAATTCATCTTGAACAGCGTTTTCTTGTTAGTTTATCAGCAGAAAAGTAGACGTGTCTGGCCAAGATGCCCTATATCTCAGGGGTGTCTTGTCCAAATACGAGATAGAACAATGATATGTGCACAGAGGCGATGTCTATAAAGAATGCTGGTCCTAGCTGGGGTTTTCAACCGCATTTCTGCCTTACTTGTTATACTCAATCAGCTAGATTATGTGGTGGTCAGTTTATTATATAAACACCAAGATTCGGCAATTCAGATTAGAGAGGTCTACTCCCCGTGCTATCCAAAACAAAGTCATATTTCCCACTACCGGCTGCTGTACTTCTTGGACCAAGGTTGGGCATATGGAGCTGAAACCAAATTCAGCTGGACTCTGCTAACAGAAGGCTGCCCTTCCTTGCCTTGCTGTCGGCTGAAGGCCGATATCACTGAGGCGCTCTGTGTGTAGACATGCAGAGCAACAACTATAACACTTAGGGTCTTATAATGAGTTTGGCGGTTCGATGGACCGCTAAATCCACGATGGCCGTAATCGGACTGCTGCTGCCACCAGTCTTGCAGCAGTCTGAGGCCCCAATATGCTTTGGGTGCCGCTGTGGAACCACCTAGCATATTAGGAGTTTCTTCACCGCCTCAGTTTTCATGGCGGTGAGCTCGCCATGAAAAGTGTGGCGGTGAGGAAACAAAGGGGGTCCTACAGGGTCCCCTGTTGCCTCCGCACCAGGGGATGCATGCAGGGGGCTTGTTGTGCACCCATGGATGCATGCATCCCCAGTTCCAGCAGGGCATAGACTTGATAGTTCATACCCTGCAGGAACTGCCTTTGATGCTCCCATTGCGGTGCCTTAATCGTAGGCACCGTAGTGGAACCGCGAAAGAAGCGCCCGCTAGAGACAAAAAATTGAAATCTGGTGGGCGGTTTCTTATGGCTGTGGCAGCCCCACTCCAAGACTGCCAAAGTCATCTCTGCAGACAACATTAGTATATTTTTCATGCTCTCAGAGTAGAAGATAAGAGTGGGTGTAGGCAGTAGGAAAGCTAGTGCTTAGTACTATGATAGAAATGTTAGTAGTGTGACATGGCTTTTTAGACAGGCTTACCAATAAGTGTGGATGAAGGCCAATCAGCTACCTAGCGCCAAGAGATCGCTTGGTGAACGTGCGCTTTAGAAATAGACCGTAACATAACATAGTGTTCACTCTCACGGTAACCCCAATCATTTTCAAATTTCATGTGGTCACAGTGCACGCACTAGCTAAGAGATTACTTCAATTAATGTTTTTAAACATACATTGTGTTATTATTAGTACAGATGCTTGAGTGTGACATTCTAAGGGCGAAATGTGGGTTTCCTGAATATCACTGTGTCCCTGAGAGAGGGACAGTTTTGTTTATCAGGGAGCACATCTTCTCCTGTGAAACGGGGCAGCGTGCAGGTCTTCAGTAAACAAGACTCCTCCTCCTCATACATAGCACACTGAACTCAAGCCTTGTGCTATAGGTTTATAGGGTCTCTAAACTTGTAGACTTGGGTTATATCAAAAAGACATGCAACATCATTTTTTAACGCAGTAACCGTAAGCGGTTTGCACCGAATATTGTATGGCAGGGAGCAATTAAAAGCAAGAACACGGACTATCTTGAAGTGAAGAGAATATCAGTATTAATAGCCAGTAGGTGAAATGAGAAGCTAAATAAAGAAATAACACAACCAAGAGTCCTTATCTCAAAAGTGTTGTCACTCCAAGTTCCACATAGGTGTCAATAAAAAATGTGGGAAAGTAAATTCCCCCATGATGATTCACAGAATCAAGATTGGTAGAATGTTCTCTTAAATGGGAACTTTTCCATATCTGTATGCACAATAGTGGTGCATATGTAGACAATCCCAGAAGGTGAGAGCCTATCACATGCAAACATTTCCATACTTATATATGCTGGTGTAGGAGTAAGAATTAAGGCCTTCCAGAGAGTGAGACACTGTCTAATTCAATGAAAACCACCTAACTTATAAGTATGTGGGTCATGAAGAACACTTGGTAGGTATAGTACCACTCTGGACGCACATACAAAAGTACTAATCTAGTGGCAGAAATAAGGGTATTTCCTGGGAAGGGTGGGAGAACCCCAATGTTTAACGAGGGTAGGTATTTCTTCATGGAGAAATATTATTTTCTCTAAGGAGAAAAAGTATGTGTGCAAATGCAACGTTATCGAGCAACTTATCATGCTGAGTTTTCCACGTGCTGTAAATGTAGGAAGAGTACAATTGGGGCAGTGTGATATTCCTAGAAGGCTACAACTGTAATACATTTCCAAGCATATGCATAAATCTTTGTGAACCCCATAAAACAGGAAAATCAACTGCAGAACTATGAGGAAACCATTAAAGTATATGTCTGAATTTAAATAAATTGGGGTGGTGACTCATACTCCAAAATAGATGGTGAAAACTGAGACGAATAGGAGAAAGAACCAAAGACATACCTTAAAGCATGCTGCCTGACAGAAGGGGGAGCACAGAACTGACAGAACAAACGGGCGGAGAGTGGAACTGATCAATTGGAGAAGCGGAGAACCAAATTCCCACTGATTCTCAGAGAGACAGGAGTGTCACAATTAAGTTGTGATCAGCTCTTATAAAGATGTCAGAGAGTTAAAAGGAACAAGATAGAGCTAGAAGAGTAACAATTGTAATGGGCAGTGGTTTTGAAGTTGGAGATGTAGTCAAGCAATGTCATAGTGGAGGCATAATTGCAAGTTAAGATAAAAATATATTTTTTGTGAAATCATATAAAAGCGGAGAAGCAGGTCAGCCAAGGACCAATGTGAAACAACCGGAAATTCGCTGAATATTACTATTAGCAAGGCACTGAGTGTAAAAACTAACTGTTTTCTGTAAATTATATTTTCTACTGGCCCATTTTTGGGATAAAACAAGGGTATTTATGCATCATAATTTGTCAAACTGTATCCCACAGTGACCAAGCAAACAGGTTTTTTTCCACCCAAGAAACCTTTAGGAAGATTGCAAAACCACTCACAACTTCATTTTCCAAAGGTTCAGCTCTGAAAGTGGAGATAGGTTTACTCTAACCATGGTGTCACCAGAAGAGAATTTACTCTCAAAATGTAAACTTGCAGAGTAACCTATCAGGGGAGCAAGACGGTTTTGAATTGAAGAAAGCCCAAAGAGGTCGCCATAAGAGCGGGGTTTCGATCAATGGAACTTAAAATAATACATTGCTTATATCACACTAGAATCTAACTATTGGGATTTGCTGTCCTGATAATTAACTGTGTGTCAAAGGTTTGCTGGGACTTTGTCCATTCCATATAGGGCTGTGCCCAACAATACACCTATTCTAAGGAGCTACTAGTTGGCATTTAGAATGCACGAGGTCCTCCAAAATATACGAAATTATTTTAGGAACTTGGCCTGATGAGGGCACGTTGCCTGGAGATAGGGTGGTAGGGCAGTGCCATTAGTAGAAGACTGCTGTACTAAAAAGGATTGGTGCACTAACATGGATTGATTCGTAGTTGCATAAAAATCTGCATTAGAATTACGTGGTTCTCACAATAAATCTGAAAATGCGCTTGTTTGCATGGATGAGCTGCTGGAGTTATAATAAGGCTGAGATTACCTCTCATCTCTTCTTTGTACTCTGCAACCGCTTCTCACTCTCAAACACTGTCATTAGAAAATTGCGATTCTCCTATTACCATGACAAGAGAATCTGGATTTCATTAAAAACATGGAGGCTGACATTATGCATAATTCTTTTAGTGTAACTCCAAGCAGCCACTTGAAAGTATTACATAACTAAGTGAAAAGGTTCCAGAATATAACTGTAAGACCATACAATAGCCATGAGCACAGAACAGCCTGCCTCTTTTAAATGTGGTGAAATAGGAAATAGTTTTAAAAAAATGTAAATTTTTTACTCTTCTTCTTTAAAACCAGGAAGAATGAAAAACAAGGAATATTCAGGAAGTCCAAACTTCGGATGGTCAATCAATTATGAAGAGTTACCTGAAATGAAGAGAGGTATAAGTACTACTTTGGAATGAGAGGTAGAAAAGGTAACAAAGACAAGCGATACAACTCTATACATCAAAATATTATTTAAATAAACCGTTTAAAGACACTTAGATATGAAATATAGACCAACTAATAAAACAGAATAAAACGTAATCACCCATGGGAGGGGATGGGTGCGATAATGTTAGCCTCCGTGTCTTTAATGAAATCCAGATTCTCTTGTTGGTAATAGGAGAATCGCAATTTCATTACAAGACCGGAGGCTACCATTAAGCATGTTGGTAGCTTTGTAAGACTACATCAGACATATGTTCAATTGGTTTGCAGTAATGTTGTGCAAATGTGTTTGCATTAAACCAGTCGGCCGCCTTACGGATGTCATCTAAATTACCTCCAGTACAGAAGGATTTACTGGCCATAGCACCTCTGAGGGAGTGTGCTTGGAATTAGTTCAAGTCAATGCTCGCTAATTTCATTGCAGATTTAACCCATCTGGCTATAGAAGCAGAAGTTATAGCTTTGAAAGGTTTGACGGAGGATATAAGTAATTGATTCAAACCGCGAGCACGAAGACCATTCATTCTGCAATCGTACTCTTTCATGCAATCTACAACACAAAGTTTTTTTGCATAGGTGAAAACGTGGATAAAAACTTGAATCTGACAGTTTTAGTTCTTCTAATTAACTCAAATTTAACACCAAACATATTGAAAGATCTATTTGTGACTTCAAGAGCTTTGACATCAGAAGCCCTTCGGCATGAGATTAAGCACAACAAGGTTGTGTGTTTAATGGATAGACTTTTTCTATCTAAATGTGTGTTATCCGGCCAATTTGTAAATAGGTCTAAAATTAGTTTTATGTCCCACAGCGATGCGTATTTGGGTTAAGGGGGTCTCCTTAGTCTGATACTTTTTAAGACACTAAAAACTATGACGTTCTTACCTACAGTTTTTCCATTGACTAGAGCGTGACCTGCATAGATAGCTAATCTATAACAATTGTTCGTTCTATAACTGAGACCCCTTTCAAACTGTTTACAAGGAAGTTTACTATGTGTACGATAGGAGCCTCCACGGAATCCAGGTTCCTCTCCAAGCACCAACGTACCCATTTTCTCCACCGAGGAGCGTTGCAGCTGTCGACGAAAGTCCAGGCACTTTATTGGATTTCCTGACACTTTCCAGGCAAGAAGGTTCAAACTCCCAGTCTGTATTAGGGGGTGATCTCTTCCATCTACATCTGTTAGGAGTTTCGCCTAGGCTGGAATTAAAAAGGGAATGTTGCAAACCAATTCCAGCGTTGTGGGGAACCATGCCTGAGATGGCCAAAACGGGGTTATTAGTACTAGAGAGCATCAATCTTGTCTCACCTTCTGCAAAACTTTCTGAATCATGGCGAAAGGTGGAAATGCCTATGCTTGGAATTGTTTCCAGCATTGGAGAAAGGCGTTTACTGCAAGAGCAACCAGGTCTGGCATCCAGCTAAAGTATTTCTCTAACTGGAAGGTTAGTGTGCTCGCAAACCGGTCTATTTCTAAGGGGCCCCACATTTTGTTGATGGCCCTGAAGGTAATTACGTTGAGTTTCCAAACGCTGTGATCTAATAGGAATCTCAAATTCCAATCTGCAGATACGTTTATCTTCCCTGGGAGGTATTCTGCTCTTAGAGCAATCTTGTGCTCCAGGCAAAACATTCAAAGTTTCTTGGCTAAGTTTGAGAGATCTGCTGATTTTGTCCCCCTAGATGATTTATGTATGCCACCGCTGACATATTCTCCATCTTCAGAATGACTGATCTTTCTTGGAGGGAATGTTTGAAGCTCATCAGAGCGTATAAACCAGCAGTCAGTTCTAGGTAGTTTATGTGATGAGAACACTCTGCTTGTGACCAGACGCCACCTGTGTTCTGATCGAAGACAAGCTCCCCAACCATGAAGGCTCGCATCTGATTCCAGGATGAACTCTGGTGTTGACCCAAATATTGCTTTGCCATTCCGGGCATCTAAATTCTCTAGCCACCAAGTCAGTTCTGATTTTGCATCCTGATTTAGGGATATCCGAACTCCGTACCAAAGGACAGACCTTAGAGCTCTCGCCTTTACCCTTTGAATAGCTCGGTAATTCAGAGGACCCTGGAAGATGGCTTGAATAGATGAAGAAAGGAGGCCAGGAGTCTGGCTAATTCCCTTAGAGTTAGGTTTTCTTGTTTCAAAACAAACCTTATTTCCTTTCGGATTTTGGTATTTTCTTTGAGGGTAGTAAAAGGAGGCATTTTGTTGTGTCTACGGTAAACCCTAAGAACTCCAGGGATCGATTTCTCTTTGTTTATAATGAATCCTAAGCTTTCTATGAGATCCATACCTGCCTTCAGGTCTTGAATTATTTGTGTATGGTGTTGGGACATGATGAGGATGTCGTCCACATATATAATTAGTCGAATACATCTTTCTCTTAGTAGTGAGGCGATTGTCTTCATGACCTTGGTGAAACACCAGGGGGCAGAAGACAGGCTGAAAGGGAGGTCTTCAAATTGGTACCGATGGTTCTTCCAGATAAACTGAAGAAAGGGTTGATGTTCTTTGACCATCAAGATGGTAAAGTATGCATCCTTCAAATCTAGTTTTACTAACTAGTCCCCTTCCAGTAACAGGTCCCTCAGAAATTTGTTTAGTTCCCTTAGGTTTATAACGGGTCTCCATCCCTTGTCCTTTTTCTGAACGAGTTAGTGCGTACTTAGAAATCTCATTGACTCCCATGGTACTTCTATTATTGCCCCTTTCTGAAGCATTGAGGTTATTTCTTCCTCTACTATTTTTTGCTGTTCCTTTGTCAGTGGGATGTTTCTCGGGTGAAATGTTTGTGTAGGTATTTCTACTAAATCTATCTTGAAACCTTTGACAGTATTTAATACCCATGGGACTTGAGTGATTAATTTCCAATGCTGATAGAAGAATTTGAGTCTGCCTCCCACCTTTTGAGGGGAAGAAGAAAAAAGAGGGGGTAAGGTACTCGCTCTGAAAGTTGTTGTTGTTGTTGGAGACTCCACGTGATCTGAACTCTCTGTTGTGTAAACCTCTCCCTCTCTGGGGGTAGAATTGGGGAGGGTTGGATGATTGGAAGCCTCTCCAGAAACCTCTGAACCTCGAATAGGGCCTTGGGTTGAAGCGGCCAGAAGAGAGGCCCCTTCTTCCAGCCCGTCCAAAAAGGTTCGGGTTGAACACACGTCTCATATTGTGTTGTGCTTTGTCAAGTGCGGTGAAGGTTGACACATAATTGCCAAGGGATTTGATCATGTCTTCACCAAAGAGTAAACCTTTAGGGTTTTGGGAAGGTTCCTTGTCTGCCATATCGCTCAGTTTGGGGTTTATTTTCTTTCGGCGTTGAGACTGGCATTAGCATTACCCAGAAGGATCATTGCTCTCTGGCTCCATCCCCGGATTAGCTCTGTATCTAGGGGTGTGCCATTAATATGGCTTTCTTCAGCCGTATCAACAAACCCGGCCAAAGGACCAAGGACGTAGAGCAGACGGTCTTGACAGGCTTTAAGGGACCTCTCCAGCCCCTTCATGTGGTCTCTCCCGAGTTTAAAGAGCAATTTACTTAGTTCCGGATCAAGGTTGTGGGTCTGACAGATATTTTCTTGAATAGAGGGTCTTGAGCATTCAGCTCTGAGAATATTATGGGTGTCTTTCTCAAGTAGGTTCATGAGCCATTTCTTAATAAATTTGGCTACATGATCTTGTGGCCACCATTCCGAGCTTCTCAGAAGTTTAATGTTGTAGGGGGAGAACATTTCTTCACCCAAAGGGTTAACTATATTGTCTTTGGAGGAGGACAGAAGCTCGTCTTCAGCAGGTTGACTATAGAATTCGTTTTGATCGTCTTCATCTAGATAAAGGACATATTCATCAAAGATGCTAGTAGTTTCATCATCCTCTATTTCATTATCTGTAAAGTTGTAGTGAGCACTTTGATAGTTTGTGCCGCTAAAGACACCCAAATGTTTTGTGCCGCTGTGGACACCAGGATAATTTGTTAAGGACACCTGAGGAGTTTGAGGTGCAAGGACCTCCATTAATAGTCGAGGTGCTGGGACCTCCCGTATTGTGTGAGGTGCTAGGACCTCCCATTGTGTTCAGGGGGTTTGGGTATTCGATATTTTTATTCTTCTTTAGTCTTTCTCCCCTATTTTCAGTGAGGTCGTCAATGACTTGGGGGTTTAGGTTTTCTGTAACGTCATTCTCCTCTGTAGGGAGGGATCTTTTGGATGACATAACTTGGTTTAAAGTTTCCAACATACAGGATCTCATCTCTGTGTGAATAATTTTCTTAAAAGCCTCATTATTCATATTAGGGATGGGGGTTACCGCATCATTAGAATCAATATCAGACATTTTGCTGATATTAGTTAATAAAATGGCTTAGTCAGCAAGAGGGTTCTCAGAATGCTAAGAAAATTAAGTTAAATAAATATAATTTGTTTAAGAGAAAGAGAAAGGTCAATTATTAATTTCTTTATGAGAGAGAGAAAGGCTAATTAGGATTTGCTATTAAATTGGGGTAATAGGGTAGTCCGATCTTTAGATCAGGTTAGTTTCAGTTCGGCGGCGCTCTCCCCCGAGTGGATCCTTGCCAATCAGCCTGACTCTGTGGTGGGCGGAGCGCGGAAGACGCACTCGTTCGCAAGTGAAAAGAGGAATAGAATGCTCGAGTGAAGAGCGGAAAGAAGTCTCCGGTGAGGAAAGAGGTGGAGGGGAATCGACTAGGTTAAAGAAATGAAGGACAGTAAGGGGAAACTAATCTCCATAAATTGGAGATCAGTGGAAATCTAAAGTAAAAGGAAGGGGAGTAGTCCCTCAGAAGCTCACTGGTGATATTAGTAGTTATAGATAGTTGATGACAGTTTAGCAAGTTTAGTAAAATAAGGAGAGTAATAAGAAATTGAACTTATCTGCTTGGAGCCACATTTAAAAGAGGCAGACTGTTCTGTGCTCATGGCTATTGTATGTTCTTAATGTTCTGTTCTGGAACCTTTTCACTTTGTGAATTAATGCTTTCAAGTGGCTGCTTGGAGTTACATTAAAAGAATTATGCATAATGGTAGCCTTCGGTCTTGTAATGAAATTGAATGATTCTGCTGGTAGCATAGTAAGTTGCTTTATCTGATGATGTCTGGCAATCCCAATATTTTAATATATCTGGTGCATTGCTGTTGTCTGCGACCTGCCTCAGAGCCATGCTTGTCCCATCAATCACATTTATGAGATAAAGAATAAAGTGATTTAAAAAAAAATGACCAGCTGGGAGTATAGTGGGTGTACAAATGTTTCTCGTAGTGACAAGGCAAGGGCTTGCAAAAACACAAGCACTGATGTGAAGTTAAATGTTTAAATCAGATCACAAAGATGATCTCCATTATGTCATTGCGCCGGGCCACATAAGATGAGGATGAACAACTGGCGGTAAAGCTGGTCATGAGGAGATGGGACCTTCGACTGCCAAGAGCCCTAGACTCACCTCAGGTGGTCTAAGAGCTCACCAGGGATATGCAGTTGCCTTTGAGTTATGATTGTGCTTTTCCCTGATCAAAGGGGAGTCTAGAAATGAGGAGGAGGAGGAGGAAGAGAACTGCCAAGCTTCATCCCATGCTGTTACACTTGTGGACAGACTGCTCATTCAGCGTTCTACTGTATCCTACAATTACCACAATAGCCAGAGCTGAATAAACTGGCAGGCCTGTTTATGTCCCAAATGAAAACTTTGCTTATGTCCTTGGCACAGGCTGGGGCTCTGGAGAAGAAGCAGAAAAGGATTCACTAACTAGCTCCTTGTGTCTTTTCCTAGCCCTTAGATCACCTGAATGCCCTAGGCTATACACTTTCAACAAACTGTAGCCCATACAACAGCCCTAAAACCTTATAAATATACAAGGCTATCAAATACTTCACTTCACCTGCCCACTATTAAGACAGTGTAAGAAGAGGTATATGTTTGGATGATGCACAGTGAAAAGTACAACATTCCCAGACAGAGA
Source organism: Triturus cristatus (assembly GCF_964204655.1). Lineage (NCBI taxonomy): Eukaryota > Metazoa > Chordata > Amphibia > Caudata > Salamandridae > Triturus > Triturus cristatus. The sequence goes on along the minus strand of NC_140580.1, from coordinate 275,774,623 downwards.
ATAAGGCCTTACTGCTTCATTGCTAATCTCTCTTCTTGTAGTGGTGCACAAGTTGAGAGTAGCCAACAAGTCACTGAGCACTACAGTCAACTTACACCAAACAGCACAGCCACGCACAGACTGTCCTAAATGAATATAATCTTTTCACATTACACTGTGATAATCAAAAAGCGATTGAGAACCCTCGATCTACAGAGAACCAAGGAGCTTGCTTTACATCCAGCAAATCCAAATGAACAAGCCTTTGATCAGGGGAGGGAGGCGACAGAAGCTAACCTCTTCAAGGCCACATAGTAAACAAATCAGGTCCAGAGTAAATGAGTAGGAGACCTAAAGTCACAAGCAGAAAAATGGCAAAACAGAATGATTATAGGTAGTTCATGTCTTTATATGGCACCAGCTGGGAAAAATAAGTGAATGCACAGCTTAAGAGAAAATCAGATATCACTTCATAAGCAGCAGACTGTCATCAGGATGCCTTCTTAACTCCTCTACAACTAGGACTGCAAACAAGTGATGCCATTTCCCATTAGATGGTAGTCAATATTTCTTAGCCCTGAGGTATGTGATTGCATGCAGCACATTGTTTACTGATCATGCTATTTCAACCATGACATTTCTTATACTAACTAGCGAGATGCAAGGTTTCAACTGATCATAATTAATGTAACCAACTCAAACCTCAATTTTAACTAGATAGATGTCTATAGGTGGAAGGATCTGAACCCTAAAGGAAAGTATGAAGGTACCCCGCATCACCACATTGTACTGTATCACTTAAAATGTGAAACAATAGGAAATATGACGCTGGTGACAATGCCAAAAATCCTAACACATTGAACCATTAGACTTACTGAAGCCATTATGAGTTTTGGAGCAGTTTAATTTATTTGTTTTTGTTATAGCACTCCTTGGTAAATTGAACCCATCTCAAAGTGCTCAAGAAGAGCAGTTCAAGGAGGAAAGAGATCACAAGAATGCACCTAGACAGATTTGCATAAAGTGGTGGCCACGGTAGGTTTTATGCAGCAAATGTGATCTATGGATCCTAGAATTCCAAACCCTGAGGAACCATTAAAGAGGAAAAATACTCTGTAGGGCAGTACTAGCTATATGACTCGTGACTGGGCAATTCTTGATGGCTGAAGTTGACAGTCTTAGAATATGTGGTTGAAAACTCAATGTTTATTTAGGAAAAGCTAACACACTCCTTTTACAGATGATCCAAATATCGCTGTTAACAAAGCATAACAAGCTACTGCCCATCATAACACTACTGCACTTACCAAAATCCAATCAGCACACTACGTGGTCTATAAAAGATTAATTTATATTTACATATTTCCACTGCCTTTAGTCTTACCTTTAAAGAAGTGTGCAGCAAATCCAGCTTTGTTGATAGACCCATCAGATACAAATTTCATCCAGAGCATATTTGAGGTGGATTTAATATCTTCCGGTTTCTCGTACCCACAAAAATGTCCAATCAAAGGGCTGTCTTCTGTGTTGCCATCTCGGACTTCAAGGAAGTCATAAGCACAATTGTCATGCCTTTCAATCTTTAAAATAATGTAAGAATATTTAGAAGCAAGCCATAGTTCTGTTCAGTAAATATCTATTTATTTTGTTAACTATGAACAGTATACCATAGTATTGCATTATCCGTTCAATAGCACAAACATTACTTTTCAAAGCATGGTATTGTGTAAGTCACCAACTGTACAGTATATTTCAAAGCACATCGTGAAGGTAAATTGTTTAAGATCAAGCTTAAGTCTTGCCTGACTCATAAAAAATCTGATTGTGTTTTCATTACTCTTAAAAAATATTTCTTTGCTTTATAACACACCCACGTCAATCTCAAAATTAATTTCAGTTCCTCACCTTCCTTTCTGTTGCAAACCACCTGGTTCAGGATGTATAAAGTCTTAGTTGAAGTGCAAAGAGGCCACAATCTGCAGGTTGTGGCTTGGAGAATTACAAACCCATCAAGAAAATCTACCTCCTACACTAATTTTGCAAGATAATTTACAGTATGCCCATTTTGCACGAAGGTTAAATGACAGACATAGGTGCAGATTTTTCAAAGTTCTTATCACTCCAGGTTATATGAGCTTCCTGTGGTAATTTTAATTGCCTGTTTTCATCATCCTATGAACTGAACCTCTCTAAATTTGCTAGTCAATTTTTCAATATAGTCTACTCTTTCCTATCAAATCTAATTTCAATCTTACACCCCCTCTTAACAATCAGTGCACCATCATCCAAGGAAGAAGTGATACCCATGCAATTTTCATTGTTGTGCTGTCAGTGGTAATAACCCTACCTAAAATGTTCATACCAGGATTGCAATGTGGATGGATTAAATACCTCTAGAAAGGTTTATTTTCCATGGAGGACTTTAGGCTCCAGACATTCCACTGTCATTGTGCAGGCACTCAGCCTAGATTTGCTTGCCAGACTTATTTGTAGCCTACGCATGTCACTTAGAAGTAGGGGACCCTGTTCATATACCCCAGGGAAAACTACTGATCTTATTGAATTATGTCTACCAAAGTTAGGTTAAGGCACCTAATCCAATTTAAGTAAACAGAATTAATTTGAGCAAGACATTCTGAAGTCCCATTTTGATTTGGTTTTGGGTAACCATGCACACCGAAATTATTTGTTGATAAACAATGTTACTGATTTTATGTCAATAAATAGCCATACAGATTTCATGGTTCAGCTTCATCATACAAAAGATGCAATACGTAGCTAGAATATCTCCCAGAAGAACTATTGCATACAATCATGCCTTATGGTCTGAGTCCAGTATGATTCAACCATTTACCTCAAATTCTAGTGTGCTTCTGGTGGCATTTCTTGGCAGGGTAGATAGACTTTTCCTGTAGTCCAGGCTTCTCTATCACGCTATTTGTGAAGGAGTGTATCAGTAGTTTCCATCCACAATGCCTCTCTTCGCCACCAACATGGACATACCCACCATGATACAATCCCCTATGGTCCGTCCAAGGCCCCAGATTGCCCAGCAGATGTCTATGTAACACCCCAAGACCTAGTCCATGGTTTGCCTGATCCAGCGCCAGTAACATGCAATAACAGGGAATTGCCAGACTACCTGGAAGAAATCTGCATCTGGGCAGGTGCAACGGAAACTGGTTGGGTCAGGGATCTTACCTGCTTGAAGGAAGAATCGGGGGAGAGATCGGTTGTGTGGGGAGAGTTCAGCTGGATTAGGCGGAGGTCGGAAGGAGATAGCTAGTTCATGGGTGCCCACCCCGGGCCTCCTGCCAGTCGATTTCATCAAGAGAGAGTCCACCCATCCCTCCAATTTTTGTTGTAGACCACAGTGGTCTGGGATGTTGATGACCAGGGTACAGAATATCTGGGAGATGCCACAACTACCCATGTGCCCAATCAGAATCTTGGCCTCGAGTGGATTAAATTCAGGTAGTTCTACTATGTCCACCCTGTGTCTAGAGAGAGCATGTTTTAATTGTAGGTATTTATGAAATTGAGTCCTTGATAAATGAAAGTGAGTTTGCAGATGTTGAAATGTGTGGAGGTTGCGCCTTTGACAAACATCCCCCAGAGTTGTGATACCAATTCTGTACCATTTAGTGAAGCCCTCAAGCTGTGAAGTATGGAGGAGGTACCGTCCCTGCCATATGGGAATATATATTGTACGTTTCTGGTCCCATTCCATCGAGCTCAGGGTCAGTCGCCAGTTGTTAATGACTACCTTGGTGACATCCAGGAAGGGTCGTGGGATAGGGTTGCCATATAGCAAGCCCCTAATTTTGTCTAAGGAGAGCACTCCATCTGGTAGGCCTGGTCATGCCCTTCCCCGCACAGCCAGTCATTAATGACTAAGGTCTATTCTGTGCGGTAATATAGCTGTTGGTCTGCCATGCCCATGCCTCCATCGTACACTGTCTGAAAGCATTAGTATTCGTCCAAGGGGTTGGGCGGGGTGGCCCACCCACAGGAAGCAGCGACTATTGAATGCCAGATCTTTGAACCACCAGTTGGGGAATGACCACTGTAAGTTTTAGAGGACATAGAGAACTCATGAAAGTATAATAATTTTAAAGAGAGCCACTCTACCAAGCAGGCAAAGTGAGAGATGCACCCATATATGGAGATCAGCTTTCACCTCAGCCACAAGAGGGGGAAATCAAAAATCCAGGTTAGAGTCTGAGTGGGCTCAAGTGCTATATATATATACCCAGGTATTGGAACCTTAGTTTACTTATAGGGATGGATGTCTGCCAACACATGACCTCATTGTCACGGAGTGGGATAAGTAAGGATTTACTTGATTTAACTTTGAGGCTAGAGGCTTCCTCATAGAGGGCTAAAAGTCGTAGACATTGAGGCCCATAGACGTGAAGATTGGTGAGGAACAGGCGAACATCTTCTGCATATAGAACTATTCTCTCTTTTGGACCAACTTCCGAGTCATGTATCTGGGTGTCACATCTCACCAAGTGGGCAAGGGATTAAATGGCCAGTGCAAACAGAAGCGGGGATAGCAGGCAACCCAGTTGGAAACCTTGCCCAATGGGAATGAGTCAGACAACACCCCGTTCACCAGCACTTGTGCCAGTGGTTTCGAGTAAAGGAGCCCTACATATCTATAGAAGTTGTGTCCTAACTCCATGTATTTGAGAACCTTACCTTACCCAGAAAGGACCAGTAAAGGCTGCCAAATACCTTTTTAAAGTCAAATAAAAGGAGAGCACAGGGATTGCGTGGTTCCCAAGAGTGGGTGAGAGCAATGTGAACATGCTTGATGTAATGTCAGGTGCGGAGACAAAGCATGAAGCCACACTGGTCTAGGTGGACCAGATTGGTAAGAACTCCCTGAAGCCGGTTGGCTAGGACTTTCATGATTTCTTTTACCTCAGTGTTGATTTGGGAGATGGGTCTGTATGCAGCACACTGATGAGCACTGAGGCTGGATTTAGAGTTGACCACTGTGGTTGATATGTCCAGTTCTGGGGGGGGGTGCTCTTTAATTTGCAGTAGTCTTCAAGGGGGAAGCCCTCTTGGCCAGGATATCCCAGAGTACATCCACTGCATCTGTTCCTCCTCTTTTTGATGGCAGCAGTGTAGTCCAGGATAGCCCTCGAGGAAGCTGACACAGATGGGAGGGAGGTATCCGTTAGAATAGATTTGTGGCCTTTGAGTGGGAAGCACAATTGCAGGGGTAGAGTTTGCAATTGCATTCAGCAAACAAGTCATTATCTCTTCGGACAGTGTTTCATTTGACCAGACGAGTCGCAGACCCCAGGACTATTCTGGAAGCATTGCCTCTGGTGGCCAGCCAGAAGAGCAGCTTCCCAGGGTCGATGCCCACCAACATTGACAGCCCTTATTGAGAACGATCTGGTACAACGATGACTTGGCAAGTATTAAATGACAGTGGAGGGCTCGAAGCCCTCCTCTAGGTAGCACCACTCCAGATCAAGGACTTAGGTCTTGAGTGTAGTATAGTGGTGCAGTTTATTTTGCTCTTTGCTTTGAATACAACTATTTCCTAAAACCCCTGATGGTAACCTTACCTGCTGTCCACAGCATGCCGCTTGAGGCTACAGTGCCCTGGTTGGAGTCAAAGTAGAATTGAAGTTCAGTGACTAAGCAGTCAGAGCATTGTTCATCAGTAAGGTACCCAGCGTCAAGGCACCAGATCTGGCGAAGGGCCGCTTGGGTGTCCCAAAGATTAACTCTTTCAGAGAGTGGTCCAAGATGCCTCTGGGATGAATAGAGACAGAACAAACCCATGGGGCATCAGTTACCGAAAGCACTCAGCAGGTCAATAAATTTTGTGTGCTGCAGAGGTGTAGGGGTATTCCTTCTTGTGGTGGTGTCAGATCCTCCAAGGATCAAACATGAGTTCATTGAGTATATGAGCTGCTTGGCTCTCTGTGTGCGAATCATTGTGGGGGGTGCAAAAGAGTCTGTGTGTGGATCAGGGAAATCGTTAAAGTTCCTTCGCGCAATGGTAGTACCCGTACGGGTAAGCCAGGATAGGGGCTTTGAGTGCCTCATGGGTAGGAGCCTGATTCTGTGGTGGCACATAAACACTTAGGAAATTGTGTTGCTTCCCTGCGAGGAGATCCCCCACTCTGATGAATCTGCTTTGGGATCGGCTGAAAACAAGGTCATTGTCAAAGGATGACTTTTGTGGAGGAGTACGACAGTGCCTCAGGAGCCTCTAACAAAGCCTGGAGTGGTGCTTCTGGCATAGCGGAGGATTCCCTGAATGCAGTCTAGAAGGCTGTTTGCGATCCAAGACATAACTGAAAAGGTTTTCACGTGGGGTGGAGGGGGTAGACATAGCAGATATAGCAGAGGGAGGCCATTGGTTCTCCCTGGCTGCCAGTCAGGTGTGCCAGAAAGGATGCCACAGGGCTAGGAATCCATTAGTTATATAACATGAAATTCTGGGATACCGTCTGTTTGGTTGAATCAATTAACAACTTGAACAGTACAACCATTCACACCCTGACAACCCCTCTACCCATACTACCACCCTGATTTATATGTCGCCCTTAAACTCCCATCTATAACAGTGGTGTGTGTCAGGTGCTAGATATGGGTCTCCTCCTGCATCAGGATATTTGCCAAGTCTGCCGTTAGGTGTTTGGCTGGTAAGGTGGCTAAGTATATAGCGAGCAACTTACATGTCAGCACTGACATGGATGACTGATCATCCCACTCTCATTCACTTGAGGGAGGGGGTCTCCATATCACTGAAACTATCCTCTAACAGGGGCCCGGGGTCAGGATGCATTCTACCCAATCGGGCATCCAGGACTGACCAACTCGCCCACCACAGTGATTTCAGGGTAGAAGAGTCTGGTGAGGCACAACTTGCCCTCCGGTTCCTATGGGACCTTGCACGTGATTATGCATTAGCTCTGGGAGTGGCATTGGTTATGCTGGGCAGTTTGTCAATGGGCACCCCCTCTCGGGCCACAGTGAAAATCAAACATCTCTTTTTGGCCACCCACCCACAGGTTGTGATATTGAAAAAATCGTAGCATCTTCACGAACTCAAAGATGCAGACAGACCACTGAACAACACCTTTGTATTTTATATCGGAATGTTTCCAGTCCTAAAATGCTATTTCAGCAGTCCCGTCATACGGTGGGCACAACTGAAATACATTTTCAAAGCACACATAGGTAACTTATGGCATGAGTATTCATTTTTCTGGCCATCTATAGCCATCCAACTTGAGCAGCATGCAGTGAGATCATAGATTTCACATTTCATTAGGTGTGTTGCAATGCTAAATTGGAAAATATGATTCAAAAAGACATGAGTTTGAAAAAATTATGACTTTAAAATTTGTCTGGAAAATCAATGTCACTTCATGGACTTGGCCTTGAAGATGTCACTCCCCAAAAATATCACCGAGCAGTTTATGTACATTTTTCAAATGAAGGCAATACCCCCTGATGTAGATTTGACCAATCACTGGGCAATTCAACTTCCTTGTTGAGGAGGGGGAATTTCCTTGGTACTATTTGGGACTGTTATAAGATAAGATCTGATCTTTTTTGGGTGACCAAACACACTGAGGTGAGGACAAGGCAGAAGGGTGATATGACTCCTTGTATAGCAATATTAGGGATAAACAGCAAGACTGATATGCTCAGGTTCATTAGGATCCAGTACTCAGTGAGCCTAATATTGGCCAGAAGGGATATGGCTTAGGATCACTTGGGTCTGTGGTTTAGAAATGTGGAGATGGGATTGGACAGGTGCATAACTATGAAGAAATTGGTTATTGAGCATGGGGGCTGCCCAAAAAATGGGACAAATGCGTGTTCCCCAGTAAAATGCTTAATTTGCTCATGAAAAGTTGAAAGAGTCTAACCATAATCATACAGATTGTGGATTGTTGTTTAGTTATTGTGAAGCTGACACTTCCACATGTGAAACTTTAATTTTCCTCAAGCACACGTCTTGTGTTAATATTGTGATTCCTTGTACATTCTATTTCCCATTGATATTGAGATTATTTTTGGTAGGCATGTTCATTTCTGCAGTTACTGTGAAAGCAATACAAACTGTTGAAGAACTGTTTTATGTTTTCTAACAAGAAGGTCCAGATTCTTTTTTATTTCCATTATGTACTAGTGTGCGGTAATAGTAAGAGTTAGAATAGTCATTCATTTAATTTTTTTAAATACTTCGATTTGTTTATTATGGAGATGGTCTTGCATGCCTCTCAACTCCAGTTCGGTGCCTCTTGTTCTATCCGATCATTTCCTCAAAAACATTCAAATTGCAGTCATAATTAGTAAACACTGGGGGCGTGGCTAGCTGACGTCGAGAATGGCCGCTGCCTAATCGAGTTCCTACCTTCCCGACGTCTATCCTGTTCCATCCTCTGCCATCCACGAAAGGAAAATGAACAGCAACGGACACATTTCACTCCTGGCCCCCCTGGGAAAATTCTGAGCCTCAGGCGGAGGTATTGCTGCTCGATATCGTCCCTTCTGCCAGAGGCCCAGGCTTCGGGGCCTAGGTACGGGGAAGCATTGTTGCGACTCCGGGACCGGGAGATAACAGTGCGGAGGCCCCACATAGGTACACTGGAAGTGAGTCGAGTGCGGAGACAGACCCAACTGGGCGGCTTGTCTATTTCAGATCCCGCGGCCAGTTAGGCAGACTCGCGGAGGGAGGAGCCTGGAGAGGCCTGGCTGACGCTTCCCCTGGCTGCGACAAGGTAAATTGAGGCCCCGGCTTGCGGCCTCTTTGCGACAGAGCACAGAAACGGGCGCTGAGGCGGGAGCGACTGCTCATGGGTGCTTACAGTGGAGAAGGGAGCCCAGATATCCTTATGGAGTGCTGAGGCCCGGGGACTCGATACAGGCTTCAGCTCACTGGATGAGTGCACTTCGGCAGCCTTGCCATACCCTTAGCCCGGCGGACGAGACAGTGTTGAGCATGAGGAACGGAGACCGGCGCCTGGGCAAGTTCGCAAAGGTGGGGCTGTGAATGGATGGGCATGTGAACAACGAGTAAATATGGTGGAGACCTAATGGCAAAGACCTGGCATGAAGACCGGTGCAGGCATCGCTCAGCGGAAGAGGCATTGGAGCCCACACTGAGCGCATGAACCTTTCACGCCGCGGCAGGTAGAGGCTGTGAGGGGCGCTCTAGATTGACAGCGGCCAGCCCTGAAGGTTTCATATCATTTAACTGTGTGGGTGCTAGGGAGAACAGCTAATTTATCTGGAGGTACTGTGGCGGAACAGTGTGTTTTGCTGGACCCAAATAGTGGAGCACCGCCTTGACTACTGATCCTCATGTTCTAACTGTGGTCGGATCAGTGCTGCGGGAGCTGGGGTTTGAGCCACGAAGGCGCTCGAGTGCCCGGATTCTATAGTAAGGGAGAGTGGTCGAGAGTTTTGGCCCCCCAAGAGACTATTGCACTTGAGCACCACGAAGAGAGGGCGGAGACGCCTCACGTGGGGAGGTGGGGCAGCTGCATACGCCATATTGATGGACATTGCTGCAAGTGGAGGAGTCCAGTCTGGCCTGCACAATCAGAGCCTGAGGACAGAGATAAAGGGGCGGCGGTTCCAGAAGTAGCAATTGCGCACTCGGTCACTCCTACCAACGTTCTGCAACATTCTGTGCGGGGCTGCCCTGGATCCTCCAGATCACCTGCTGATACACAGCCATGGCGACGGGAGAGAGAGGTCCAAAGGCCAATGCCCAAAAATGCAATGCAGCTGGCTAAATTTGCATGGTCCAAGACGGGTGAAAGAGGGGATTCGCAACAATTGGAGAAGGATGGTGGGGAGGCCGCCATCAAACAAGGCCCGGAGCCAACTTTACATGATGTCATGGCGGCAATAAATGGAGTGCGGGCCTCCGTGGACTCGGTTACAGTAGAGGTCTCCTTCTAATCAGGGCCGATCTCCGGAAGATGGACGAGAAGGTCAAGTAGCTCAAGATAGTCACTACCGCCCTAAAAGATGGATACGTCGGAGCTCCAGTCTCAAATGCTCGAAATGCAGAAGAAGCAGGAGAGGATGTCGCAGCAGCTCGATGATTACGAAGCTCGGGCCCGTCAAAATAACATTCGTATTTTAGGGGTCCCAGAGAGAACGGAGGGGCGGGCAGCAGACCTATATGTGGAAGATCTCATTACAAAGCACCTAAAGCCTAAAACTCTGTCCAGCTATTTTTCTATTGAAAGAGCGCACAGGGTACCAGGTGGCAGACCGAAACCAGGAGCACCCCGATGCCCCTTATTGCTAGGATGTTCAACTACCGGGATAGAGACACTATCCTGCAGGCTGCACGCTGCAATCCCCCCCTAAAGTTGGCCAACTACGAGGTGGCTTTCTTTCCCGATTTCACGGCCAAGGTCCAGGCCCAGCGTTGCAGCTTTCACGCGGTGAAGAGGGAACTACGTGATCGGGAAGTAAAATATGCGATGCACTTTCCTGCGCGGCTGAGAGTGGAGACGGACGGCAAGTCGTGTTTTTTTGACTCTCCAGAGGCAGTATGGGAATGGATGGAAGGCTGGAGCACGGTGGGCAGCCAAAGACGAGGCAGATCGAACAGACTTGGTCAGCACAGAGGTCCCCGTAAGGAGGCAGGAAACAGTGGCTCAGCAGAGGAAGAAAGTCAGATGAGGGAGCAGTACTGATCGACCGGGGCTCCTGGAAGGGAGAACTCACGCCCAACGGAAAGCGCAAGTAGGGGAAATGGGGGGGTGGAAATTCCCAACATAGCGAGACTTCCTTAAAAGAGGGGACCTATTGCACTGAAGCAGACTGATGGGTCTTATTGTTATGATCTGAAAGGGAGTAGACACTATACATAAGTGGATGGCTAATTTACAAGTTAATTGTGATGTGTACATGCGGGAAGGAGGGCTGGGACACCCCGTGCATTTACAGCATTTCAGGGGGGAAGAGAGGCACTCTGCCGAGTTTGGGAGGGGGTAGTTCTAAATCCACGGGCAGTTGGGCAGGGAGGGGGGTTCGAGGATGGGGGGACGGGGGGGTTACTGTTTAGCTGTGCAGCTGGAACGATTAATACTGGACAGGATTTTTACAATTTTCTCGTTGTCCGTACTGATCCGTTTAATTCTTGTTCCTTTTGTAACTTGGGATGGGGGGGATAGAGATCGGACACTTTCTGTACTGACTTGGAATGTCAACGGGATAGGGAATAAAATTAAGAGAGGGATAGTGCAACAGTATCTGAAGCGTCATTCTCCTGATGTAGTACTGCTACAGGAAACAAACCTGGTGTGGCAGAAGACTAAGGCCCTCACTAGATGGGGGTATAGACTCTTGCTCCATGCTGATTACACTTCCGGGTCGAGGGGGGCGGCAATTCTGGTAAAGAAGTCTGTACCCCTCATGGTTCGCAGTGTATGGACGGACTCGTCGGGGAGGTTCACAGGAGTGGAGGCCCAATGGGATGGTAGGGACCTCAACCTAATTTCGCTTTATCTACCGCCGGCTCTGGGTAAAATAGCTTTGGAAGACTTGGGTGGGAAGCTGACGGGACTACAGGAGGGCACATTGATTATTGGTGGCGATTATAATATGACGCGGGATGATACAGTCGACTGCTATCCACCGAGGTCAAAGGTGAAATACAATACATTGATAGCTGATTTTACTAAGGCGTTTGGGTTGGTGGATGTGGGCCGGACGCTCCGGCCCACGGACAAACTCTTCACCTTTTTCTCTAACATGCATCAAAGCTTATCGCGTATTGATTATTTCCTCACACACCTGTCATCTGTAGAAAATTTTGTCAAGTCCCAGGTACTGCCGAGGGGCATATCTGACCACTCCCCAGTCTGGGTGGAGTATACACACTGGGATAGACAGGCACGCACCACTATTGTTCAAAATCCCTGACTGTTACACATACCAGACATTAGATAGGATCTCCGTACACAAACAGAGAATTACTTTGTTGAAAATGTGGGTTCGGTGGCATCCGCTCGCACAATATGGGAGGCGTACAAGGTAGTTCTGAAAGGACAGGCTTTGTCTTTAAAGATGGGATACATTGCTAAGAAACGCAAGCTTTTAGTGAAGGCGGAAATGGACCTTCAGGACCTGGAAGAGGAACATGCTCTGAATCCTTCGCCTTCCACCACTCATACGCTTCAGCTGAGGCAGGATGAGTATCGGATAAAAACCAGGGAACACATATTGGCGAAATACCACCACACCCAGCATAGAAAATACGAAATGGGAGATAGAGCGGGCAGGACATTGGCTTGGCTAGAAGGGCGAGAACAGAGATCGAGATGGGTACAGACGTTGACAACCTCAGGAGGGGACAATGTGACGGGAAATAGCGGAGGAATTCGCTGCTCACCTAGAAAAGGTATATTCCCCCTCTACTCATTACATGGCTGAGGAATCATGCCTGCTTCTCCGGGACAGTGACGTTCCGACCCTCTCAGAGGCAGAAAGGGAGATCCTAGAAGAAGATCTCTCCAATGAGGAAATCGGCAAAGCTATAGGACAGATTAAATCAGGAAAGGCGATGGGGCCCAACGGCATTCCGGTTGAATGCCTAAAAGTCACTGCTTCCCACACGATGCCGCACTTGAAGGCCATGTACGAGGAGAGCCTGGAGGTGGGCCGGCTACCAGTGGATCAAAGGTTGGCCACTATAGTGGTGATTCACAAGTCGGGCAAATCGGCAGATAAATGTGGCTCTTATAGACCAATTTCACTGATTAACATAGAGGCAAAGGTATTAGCAAAAGTCCTAGCCAACAGGTTGGTGGAGGTTATCACAACATTAGTCCACCCAGATCAGTCTGGGTTCATGCCTGGAAGAATCACAGCCCTCAATTTAAGATGCCTACATAACGTGATGGCCCGTAGGAGCTACATAGAGGAGGATGCCGCGCTGTTGTCTCTTGTTGCCTCTATGGCCTTTGATTCCATAGAATGGCCATACATGTTTGAAATCCTAGAAAGGGTGGGACTGGGTACCAAGTTTATAGCCTGGGTTAGGTTACTATACACAGATCTGTTGGCATCCTCACAAAGGTAGCTCCTCTTTGGTATACGTAGAAACTTGGTATGCTGTGCTACCATCCCGGGTTTGATAAGTGGGACCTTATAGGTATCTCAGCTGTTAAGGATCTGGTCAAAAAAGGGTCCATACTCACATTTGAGGAACTCCAGCAACAATATCACCTGGCTCGGTTAGAAACATATAGATATCTGCAAATTTGACATGCTCTTATGAAGGCTTTCTCGTCTTTTACAGACATACCAGAATCTTCACCACTAGAAGATCGGCTATTAGATGGGCCCTTGAATTCGAAAGCAATATCTCTCACATATAAGAAATTATAAAATAACCTCCCAGATACTTTTCCGAGACTCAGGAAGAGATGGCAAGATGATTTGGGAATGATTAGCGACGAGGATTGGCAGGAGGTACTGATGTCCCCTCGAGAGGCAGCTATAACACTAAAATTTAGGTTGATCCAACTTAGGATACTACACCGATCATATATGACGGGGCAGACCCTAGAAAAAATAGGTTCCAGAGTTGACGATCTCTGCCTAAGGGGATGTGACCAACAGGCCACATTTTACCACACTCTGTGGAACTGCCCAAAGATACGTGTCCTGTGGGAGGAGGCATCGGAACACATGCACAAGGCCCTACATAAGGAAATTGTCCTAACGCCACACCTGGGATTATTGAATATTTGGGAGGCAACTGACCTTACGGAAGTGGAAAAACAGTTCACGATGCTAGGCTACACACTAGTCAAACGGGAGATAGCGAGAGGGTGGGGGCAGAGCTTCCACACCACGCGTCCACAAGTGGGCGAAAGAGCTTGATAGATGCATGCTGGCGGAAACAGAAGTCTTCGTAGCAAGGGGCTACCCCAAAAAATGGGACCAGAAATGGTCAAAGTGGAATACATTTTGAGGTGATCCTGTGGTGTCCCCAATGGTAGAAATGGAAATGCGTAAGCATACAGAAAGCGCAGATTGTATGTAACGTATGAATTTTGTTTACTAAATGTCCAGCTCTGGAATCTGTATATGTTAAACAGTATCGTCCTTATTATGCACATGATTATGTTATTAATAAAAACATTTAAATAAAAATAATGAGTAAACATTATTTTAAAGAAAGGCCTGGTTGACATATACTTATTTGCTATGTTATGTCTATCACTATCACCAGCAAGGGTATCCTGCCTCTAAGCAGGTGGGTGTGCCGAGCCCTTCCAATAGTAGGTTGGCTCACTGAACTGTCAAGTCTTCAGCTCCTTGTGAAATTCAAGGAGAGGAGGAGGCTCTGGTGTGGACTGGGAGGTCGATCCATGCTTTTAAAGTGATGCCCATCATCCTGATCTGGTTCTCTGTACGCATTGGATGTGTGTGAGTAGGAGTCCTGCAGAGCGGAGGTGTGTGGGTTGGTGGAAGTAGATGAGACTGTTATGGTAGGGGGGGTCTGCATTGTGTAGTGGGGGAGGAGAGCGAGAGAGAGCGAACGAGAGAGAAAGAAATCGAGAGAGAGTGAGAGAGACAGATCGAGACAGATCGAGAGAGAGCGAGAGAGCGATCAAGAGAGAGTATGAGTGTGAGTGTGTGTGTGGGTGTGTTTTGAATTGAGTTCACATTTATGTATCGGAAACCAGTGTAGTTCTCTGAGGTGTGGTGTGATGTGAGTTGTGTGTATGGGTTGAGGATGAGTTTGGCTCCCAAGTTCTGGATGTATATCAGTGTGGTATGCAGAAAAGCAGTAGGCAGAAAGGTCATGTATTGAGTAGCTTAAATGCACTTGCATGTTTATCAGAGGCACTTGATGGCATGAATGTAGGCCCGACAAATTTCAATTGAAGTCAATGACGGCTTTAAAATCACAGAATGAAAGTAAATGCAAAAAAAAGTTCACCTCTCAGGTAAGGATGTTACCATTTCAGTGCCTTTGCCATCCTTCTTCCTGGAACAACACGTCCAAAGCAAGAAGCTCAGTCAAAGGACTCAAAGGAAGTAGCTTTAGGACTGACGGTGAGGAGTCGGACTTGATTCCACTTTTTGCCCAGTTTCAAGAAATTAGTTGGAGAAACTGTGACTTATGGTGGGCATCTCAAGGTGCATGTGAAATTTTAAAGGTTTGCAGTAGGTTTGTGTAAGGGCTCACATAGGGCAGTTTATTGGTTTAAATAGGCTCATTTAGTGATGTAAATGGAAAACCTCAAGATTCCTAGAGGGCAAAATCAAGATTCATAAAAGACAATTTCTATGTGTAGAGGATGTACTTCTAGGTTTATAAACCACAATCTTGAGGTCTAAGTGAGGCAATATAAAGGTTCATATATGTACAATCTCCAGGAATAATAGGTTTCGGAGAATATAGCAAGGTACAACACATGCTAATACATTGCGTACTATTACAACGCGGCCATTACAGCGACCGCGTTGTTAGTACGCAATACCTTTACATCGCAAGTCATTACAACGACTTGCTGTAGGGGGCGCGCTGGACTTAGGAATAGTATTATTTACTATTCCTACTCCAGTTTGCGCAACAGCAGGGAAGGTGTTGTATTTTATATCCAATACCTTTGCGCCCCCTACAGAAAGTCATTCTAATGATTTGCAATGTAAAGGTATTGCGTACTAAACATGTGGTCGTTTTAACAACCACGTTGTAATAGCATTGCGTTGTTTTAACAGCGTTATAAACGCTGTTTCCCGGTTTCTGCAGAGTAATTTCAAGGCCTTTCTGAGGCAATATAAAGATTCATATGTGAGCAACACAAAGTTTCAAATATGGACACACACAAAATTAATATGGGATGTTTTGAGGGCCCTAGGGACAATTTCAAGATTCAAACATGGGAATTCCAAGTTTCTCTTTTTTCATAATATATAAAATGGATAGTTTTAAGATTTAAAGGAGCTATTCTATTCTATTTTCAAGGTTCCACATTAGAAAACACATGAGGTTAATTTGGGAGAATGTCAAAGCTTACAGGACTTTCTTGGGGGGTACTTTAAAGATAACACTGGGTGAACTTGGTACTCTTAACAATGTAAACTAAATGATAATGCGAATTCTGATTATTCATGTTTGAAATAGGAACCTGCCAGGACCAGAAAAATAAATAATATCTGTAATATTTGTTTATAACTTCTGTTAATAGGTATCATAACCTCCACAAACTCCTTGAGGTGGCGTTTTATGAAAACAACTTGTTTTTGAAGGGTGGCAACCCAATTGTCACCACCACCTCCAACCCTGCCTTCCAACCAGTCCCTTTTAAAATAATTCCTGTTTAGACGAAACATGGACTAAAAGTGTTTGAAAAAAAGATATGTACTAGTTACAACACCACCTGCTAAGTGCACAGATATGGCACAGAAAGTGAAATCCAATTTCACATCAGTCGCTTCATGTGCACAAGATGCCAAAAGTCTTAAACGCAATACACCTCAATGTCTAAAAAATTCCATGCAGTACCATTGGAGCACCATAATTTAGTGCTCCATACACTAATATGCAAATTATATTCAATGTGTGTTGAATGTATTAATCTGTGTGCATTATATTAACCCGATGTAGTAGGTAGCTATAGTTGCCTTAATGAGAGCCACTCATATATATTCAGTTGGAATATCACTAATATATTCACATTAAAGAGAACGTATACTTTCTTTAACTATAATCAATGCCTTTTATTCATGATAACTGTATTTGCTTTGGAGTCAAGGTGATTTGAAGTTGGCCTAACGTGTAAGCCGACTAGAGTATCATGAATTCCACGCTTAAAAATGTTTTGCAAGTTTCTTGCTCTTTTCCCACTGCAGATGGGTTATCTGGATTCTTGATAGTTAGAAAGGGCTTATTGTTGTTGTACTAAAACTGTTAGATGCTATAATTTAGTTAGAACCTTTTTCCATGTATTAATTATCCGTTCTATAGAATAGTTTAGCAGATCCAGTCTTGACTTTGCTGAGAGAAGACCTCTTTTCAGCTCTGCTGATTTCCCCTGCTAGAGCGTTAAGCTTCATGCTCGAACACTTGGATTTTTTCCCCTGAACCTCAAATTTGGGTCATCTGATGCTGACACTTTCCCCGTAGAAATTTCCTTACCACTAGGGGTGGGCGGAATTTGCGAAAGCGACTTTCGCAAATTATCACGAAAATGTTACAAATCTCCGCAAACACACGGAAATATCGCGAAGATGCGGAAGTTTTTTTCCCGCCCGTTCGCGGTATTTTCTGCGTGGTCGCGGCTCGCCAACTTACCCATGCGGTTGCTCGCGGGCGCGGCCATCTTGTTTTCACTCTTCTCGCGGTGCAAGATCGCGAGAAGAAAGACGTGATCGCGCGACGCATGACGCTACTGCGGGCGCGAACTGTCGCGAGACAGCGCAAATGGCTACCAACAATCCAACATCTCGTGGAGAACGCGACCGGATCGGGAAAACTTGTCGGCGAACGCGGAGATTCAGGTAAGGCGATCGCGCGCGATAATGTATTAGTTTTACAGTGCGAGCTCTAATTTACAACTTTAATGCATTTTCACGCTTTGGTGCTGTTCGCGGTTTTCATGGACGCCATTCTGTGATACTTTGTGGTCAAATTTACCTTAGCGCGCTGCCTGCATCACCACATAAGCCTTGATTTGTGCTTATTAGGAAACTGCCCTTGCCTTGCTGATTTCTTTTATGTATCAATTGTGGCTTGCTTCTCCACGCTGAAGATGTACATCTCATTCCTGCATGTGGCATTTTACAATTGAATGATATTTTTTGTCATATCTTTGCTTGCACCTCTTCATGATAGAAAGCTGACCCTGCATAATTTATGTCAGCCCTATTTGGTTATCTCAACGATGCTAACATCCTATGACTCCTTTTTCCTCTGTTCTTGCAGTACTAATTAAGGCATATTTAGAATGTTGTGATTATTCTATCTAATTGCCCCTGACCTTTCGCACTCTTTCTGCATATGCACCTATTTATATTATACTAAGGAGCTGATTATTGAGGTATTGCAAGTTGACAATCTGCTGTTATTGTTCTTCTAACTCAAATTTTACCTTAATATATGGGAAGATTAACTAAGGACTTTTCTCAACCTTAGTCTTCAACACGTAGATTCTTAACTCGCACCAGTTCACATTACAATTGTCTTTCCATGGATGACTCAACCAATGTCTCACCTAAGGGTGCATCAACATCTACCACCACTGTATCCTCCGGTGTTACCAAAATATCGAGTAAACGGCTGAAGAAAGATCCTCCTTCTCCTCCTAAACAACCTACTTCAGTCACAATGGACTTACTACTAGAGGAAATTAGGGCTTTGCGCCCGTTTGTTGAGGAAACTAACTCTAAGCTACAGCTTCTTTCTGATAGATGGTCAAATGTGGAAGAACGTGTTGTTGCATTGGAACAAAATGTCGATTCACTAACTTCTTCTACCTCCAAAGTGGATTCCTTATGCTCCCAGGTGTCAATGCTGTACAAGCAAATTGAAATTTGGAAAATAGGAATAGGAGAAATAATCTTCGTATTTATGGTCTGCCTGAAGGAACAGAGGGTTTAGATCCAATTGCCTTCTTTAAATCTTTCATCCGAAATATCCTCAAATTACCGGAAGGTACTCTTCTTAACATTCAGAGAGCTCATCGGTTGGGTCCGACATCACCTTTGTCGTCTTCTTAAATCAGTAAAAAAGCCGAGAGGTGTGGTCTTATATTTTCTGGAGTACACTGATCTGCTTAATATTTTATCTGCGGCTAGGGCAATGATTCGCATTACTTGGTCAGGGAACTCCTTATACTTCTCTCAAGACTATGCTAAACCAACTGCAGACCGATGCAGGGAGCTCCTTGCACTGAGACCGCAACTCCGTTCAATAGGTGCACGTTATGGCCTATTTCATCCCTGCCTATTTAAAGTGACTATCAACAACAAAACTAATACTTATGAAGACCCAATAAAACTGAAGAGCTTCCTCTACTCTTATCACGCGGACTCTATGGATACTTCCTCATCTAACACCAAATGGACTTTTTGGACCCTGAAATGCTTTTCCTCATGTTACAAGCTTTAATTCTGTTAATTGTTTGCTTAGATGTTGATAATTAATAAACTAGGTAAGCTTTCATTAGCATTTCTTCGATTATATAATTAACCTTCTTTTCTCCTCACAGGTTGTGTCTTCTTGCCATTCTTCTTCCCCCTATGTTCCATCGTCCGTCGGTTTTGTTCTCCTTCCGGTCTTCTCGCATGAGTTTTGGACACGTCATTGTTCCGTGTGGCCTCACATCCTCCCACCATTCGTATGTCCTGGATTATATGTAAGTCTTTAATCTCACTCAATCTTTTTCTCGCTTCTACTATGTTCTTTCTTTTTTTTCTCTCCTCCACTCTGAAAGCTCTGTCTCGATATCTTTTCATCTTAACATTATTTCCTTCTTCATGTAACTCTTTTACATCTCAAATATTATCTTTGTGCTTTATCTCTCTTTCCTCTCATTTCTCTTTTCCATCTCAGTTCATTCACTTTACATACAGTTGGTTTGTTAATTGGAACAGTCTAGCATGCTTAGGGATTTGTTTCAGTTGGTGTTCACTACTTATCTATAGTCTTATTTTATGTCTTTAAAACTTGTTTCGTGGAATGTCAGAGGTTTACATTCACCCATTAAACGACAGAGGATTTTGACTCATTTAGCTAAATTGGGAACAGATATTGCATGCTTACAGGAATCTCATTTGACGGCTGAAGAATCTGTAAAATTAAAGAGAGGATGGGTGGGAGAGGTTTTTTTTTCCCGGGTGATGGTAAACGTAACGGAGTTCTCATTCTCTTTGGCAAATCCATTCCTATTAACATATTATCGCAATGTGCAGCTAGAGATGGTAGATGGATATTTGTTAAATTGATGGTGGGTAATGCTCCAATCTCTTTGTTGAATATTTACGCGCCCACAGCTGGCGACTCCTTCTGGACTTCCCTGGCCCAACAAATTACACAATGTTTCGATGATAATTTTATCCTTGCAGGAGATTGTAATGAAATCCTTGACCCTTTTCTGGATCGAAATTCGTCAATTCCCTTTGTTCCTCGTAAATCTCAAACTTTTTACACAAACAATTAAGCAATACAAGCTTATAGATGCTTGGAGACTATGTAACCCCACATTAAGGGAGTACGATTCTCCGGCACATCACACTCAATCATGATTAGATTATTTTTTTATATCCCATAATATATCTCAATCATTGGTAGCCGCAGATATTCTAATATCTGATCATGCCCCCATCACTATTCAACTTGATGTTTTACAGAGACCTAACCTGTCTCGAAAATGGCGTTTTAATAACGCCTTACTTTTGGATCCGACATTTACGTCCTCCTTTGTGTCTTTTTTTAATGAATACTTCCTATTCAACCAGTCAGATACCATACTTTTCCATGTGATTTGGGATGCCTTTAAACCATCAGCTACAGATTTTATTAGATTTGTTTCTAAAAAACGCAAAAAGGCACAAGAAGTTACTAACGCCCTCCTGGCCAAAATAAAGAGATTGAAGCACGCTTATTATTCTTCCAAATCGAAAGTTTGTTTATCTGAACTTCTAAAGGCTAAATTTCAGTTTAACCAGAATACAACTAACAACGCTCCTAACTATTTACTGAAGTCTAGTGCGAAATTTTATGGTGGTCAAAATAAAGCTGGGAAATTACTAGCTTATTATTTGAAGGTTAAACAAAACAAACTCAACATAGAATCTATTTTTGATAGAAACCATACATTGAAATCCAAAGATGAAGATATCCTACATGATTTTCTCCAATTTTATAAAACACTATATACCTCTGAAACTCTTTCTTCCGACCATTCCATCTCTCAATTTTTATCTAACTTCCAATACTCCTCCGACTCACGCTCAGAACTTTCACTCTTAGAATCTGACCTTACACAGAAGGAACTTCAAACCGCCTTACGAACACTCAAAAAAGATAAGGCCCCTGGACCGGATGGTTTCACCGTTGAATTCTTTACTCACTTTGCACATTTACTAATCCCTAAATTACATACTCTCATAAACGCTTTTTTACAATCAGGTGAATCTTCTGGCTCTTTCTCAGACGCCCTTATTTGCCTTATACCTAAGGATGGCAAGGATCCAAACCATTGTAAAAATTACCGACCCATTTCTCTGGTCAACATCGATTACAATTTTTTTTCAAAAACTCTAGCATCGCGCTTGGAATGCCAGTTGCCTGACCTATTAGGAGCAGAACAATCAGGCTTTGTTAAGGGACGACTCATTACTGATAATACTCGCTTATTTTTTGATGTCCTTTCCAAAGCTTCACACATTCCTCACTCCTTAGCAGCAATAGCCCTGGATGCAGAGAAGGCATTCGACAGGGTCGAATGGCCTTACCTTTTTCATACACTTAAGTGGTTTGGCTTTGGCCCAAAAATGATTGCTTTGATATCCATTCTATATTCCAATCCGAGAGCGGCTGTATGCGCAAATGGTGGTATATCCTCCTACTTTCAACTTGGGCGAGGTGTTCGACAGGGTTGTCCACTTTCTCCATTTCTTTTTAATCTTGCCTTAGAACCTTTTTTGCTAAGAATTCGTCAAAATAATAATATCGATGGTTTTACTTTTAAAGAGACTAACATCAAAATGGCAGCTTATGCTGATGATGTTCTTCTGTTTCTCTCGCAGCCTCAACTCTCTCTTCCCGCCTTTTTAGAAGAGGTTGATTCCTTTCCATCTGTCTCCGGATATAAACTAAACAAGGACAAATGTGAAATTCTGCCTCTGACAAAATATACTTTTAAGGTTGACTTTGATGCTTCAGGCTTTACATGGAGTCACCAGTTCATTAAGTATTTAGGTTTACATTTCACTCCATCCATTTCAGGAACAATATCACGATGTATGGAAAATTGCATACAAAGACTTTCCTCTTTAAAAACGAATAGGCATCCTCTTTACTTGTCTTGGTGGGGTCACCTGGATACCATAAAGATGATGCTTTCTCCTATAATTTTATATACCATCTCCAATATTCCACTCTCTATCCCCTTAAAATATTTTAAGAAATTTAACTCCATCTTATCCTCCTTTCTATGGAGTAACAAGAAATCGCGTATATGTCTATATCAAAACTGATTCGCCCAAAGTCAGGGTGAATTTTCCTGATTTTCCTGTTTACCATAAATCCTTTTTACTACATTAGGCTTCGAGATGGCTTTCTGAATCTCCTATAAACTGTCCCCTTTGGGCCACGCTTGAACAGACCTTTATCTCCCCATTCTCATTTCGGTAATATTTGTCTGTTACACACAAACCACAGTCAGTGTCCACTCCTATAATTAAACACACCTCCAAGATTGTACCATTGCTCTCCTCCTCGAATTCCAATGATTGGATCTTTTCTCAACTCCACTATATGGCATAACATTTATATCTTAGTAAATAATAGACCTCTATTTTGGAAATCCTGGAGACAACGAGGCCTGATTTGGGTATGCCAATTATATGTCCAGGATGAGATTATGTCCTTTGCACATGCCAGCAGCTCTTTTGGCTTGCCTGCATCTTTCCACTCTAAATATTCCCTCTTAACGCAAGCCATTCAAATCGCCCGCATACAATATACAACCTCTCACCCTTCCACTCATCCTGAATCAGTCCCTGCGGATAAACTACGGACTCTCCTACTTAATAACTCTAGGGCTTCTGCTATATACAAACTTTTGCATAGCTCACTTGTTCCAAGAGAAAAAACCAAAGTAGAGCTATCTTGGGAGAAGAATTTAGAAGCCTCTTGGTCTGTGGAGTTTTGGGATAGAATTTGGCTTAAACTCAGGAAGTCCTCTAGAGCTGCGAACACCACACAGACACTCTTCTTTGTCTACAACAGGCTCCTACTTTCTCTATTCACTCTTAATGCAAGAAACACTGAACTCTCAGATGTTTGCTGGACTTGTTCTTCACCACATGCTGATTTACATCATCTGCTCTTTACATGCAAATCTGTTCATGGTTTTTGGGAAAAGGTATGGTTTCAAATTAATTTGATTTTTGGCTCTGATCATCCTCTTTCTGTTTCACATATTTTTCTAGGAAGTTTATCCCCTATTTGGGAGAGTTGGGATTCTAATGTACAGATAATGGGCCCGATTCACAGAACTAACTTAAGACAAAATCCTAAACTTACTACTTTTGGTATTCACAGAAGTTAGGATTTTGTCTTAAGTTTGTCTTAAGTCTGTCTTAAGTCTGTCTTAAGTCTGTCTTAAGTCTGTCTTAAGTCTGTCTTAAGTCTGTCTTAAGTCTGTCTTAAGTCTGTCTTAAGTCTGTCTTAAGTCTGTCTTAAGTCTGTCTTAAGTCGGTCTTAAGTCGGTCTTAAGTCGGTCTTAAGTCTGTCTTAAGTCTGTCTTAAGTCTGTCTTAAGTCTGTCTTAAGTCTGTCTTAAGTTTGTCTTAAGACAAATTTAAGACAAAATCCTAACTTCTGTGAATACCAAAAGTAGTAAGATTAGGATTTTGTCTTAAGTTAGTTCTGTGAATTGGCCCCAATAGATTTATTGTTAGCAGTTGCCTTTCAGCAAATAATCAAGAACTGGAAAGATTTTACTAAATTATCATATCAAGCATGGTGGTATGCTGTCTGCTACAGTCACAGATTAGACACAACATTTGTTTACCCGATGCATATGGCACCAAGACGTCTCCATCTATGGGAGCCTGTTACGTCATTTATTGATTCTAGTGCCCGACGCCGTCTCTCACTCCCCTCCAACAAGAAGTGACTAAACCTCCATGACTTCCTCCATGTTGATGTTATATAGCTTAATTACGTCTCACTTTGTAGTATGTATATTAACATAGACTGTAGTTCCCTCCTCTTCATTGATTCTTTATATGACATTATTTTTCTTCTCTTGCATATGAAATGTTTAACTGACTTACATTTATATCATCTATGTCTATCAAGACTGAATTGCTTTATTGAATGTAATTTTTTCGTTTTATTGTTATTGTACTTTATGCACTATTATATTCCTTTACCTCAATAAATTTACTTTGAACTTAAAAAAAGTCAACAATCAAAAGGTCCATACAACCAATGGAGAGTCCAATTTGATTACTTTACGAAGGGATCGAGATGCAAGGGTCTCAGCTCCATCACTGTATTCCATATTTTGTTCTAGTTTTGTTAGATCACAGTGCAGTGGATCATGATTGTTTCAACACCAGTTCTCAACCAACGTGTGTAGATTGGTTTGTAGCAATGAAGAGTTTTAGAAGAGTTAATTTCAAACTTGAAACAGCATCTTGACACACACAGTAAATAATAACGAGGGGCCTAGGAACCACTTAGCTACTTAACCAATTTCAGCAAGACACATGCCAGACAACCATGAAATAGGTCACTGTGCCTTTTCTCAATTTGGTACAAAAGGGGGTGGTGATGGACGGAGCATCAGAACCAATCAAACACTCACACCCAGTCAGCAGATCTGGGCTTGATCCATCACCGTTCTTTAGCCCACTCTGCCACCCCAGTTCAGACATGGCCATATGCAAATCAGTCTGACCCTGTGCCTCATGGGAACAGTCCAGCCCGAACTGCCAAGCCATGCCTTCCCTGGACCGGAAACAAGCTTCCTAGGACCGGTTTCTGGCATTTCAGCCGTCTTCAGCCAGGCTTGCTTGAATCCAGTGGCAAAGTGAGCAAGGGACTCACGTCTGAGGCACAGGGTCAGACTGATTTGCATATGGCCATGTCTGAACTGGGGTGGCAGAGTGGGCTAAAGAACGGTGATGGATTAAACCCAAATCAGTTGACTGGGGGTTAGTGCTTGCAATGTTCAACACTCCGTCCATCATTTCCTTTGGTTTTGCCCTTTTCTCAATTTCACACTTGGATTGTTTGGCAGGAGGGACTGGACAATCAGAACCACATTATAAAGTACTACACCATCCACACAAGATGTCCTATTATGAGACTGATATCCATTCCATTGAACATGCCTACTAAAGTTCGCCACAAGTTTATTTTTGAGGAAAGCATTTGTCAGTGTAAAAATATTGCTTTGACTTTCCCTCACAGACATGGAGGCCTTCACTATGATTGGATGGACTGAAGGAAGTTATATAATATACTTTACTTTTCAGGCAGGAACTGATATTTCATTAATGCCTGACAGAACCTGGAATACTCAACCCATTCCAAAGGCATAGAAAGCGCAAGTTCTGTTCTAAACTGAATAAGGTCTCATCATTGAGGGTCTATTTTTAAACTCCTTAGGAAGTCATGTGCAGTTGGTAATTATTTTAAGATTGGGGCATGATTTAGTATTTGTAGGTGGAAATTACATTCTAGCTGTCAGTTGTAATTGTAGCTCTGACACTCTAGCAGTGTAAAAACTATGCACTTTGCTATCAGAGCCACTGTAGTGTAACAGTAGAAATAGTGGTTAATAGAATTCTGTCAAGCAAAATCCGCCATCGGCATATCAGCCAGCGTTGAAAAATACAGCATATAACCTTCTTATTAAGGAGTACATCGTCTCGTCCATCATCAAGCAATGCATAAGCTACACTACATAAGTTCTTCATGCAGCAGTTGCTTCTTGGAGTTAAGTGACAAATTAATACAGGTTTCTCTCTCTAATTCTTTAGGAAGTGTTACATGGAATTTGATCATTTCCAGGTGAAGGTATGATGTACAAAATTATTGTTGCTGTTCTTTGTATTATAATCCTGAAGTGATGCTGTGATCTGAACCATACCATCTCGCACCATATTGGCCTCAATGAAAGAACTAATATGTAAGGTTTATGAATATTATAGCACCTGAATCATTGCAAACTGTACCCCCACCACTATTTGCTGTTTGTGTGAGATATCCACAAAAAGAGATTTGAAAGATGTTACTGTTTGGTGTCAGTTATCTTTATTTTTGGAAGACTTTTGGAATTAATATTTGGCATAAAGTCCAGCAATTCCTAACCATAATTAGACTTTTTAACCAAGGTAGATATAGCACGATCTTATTCAGTGGATATTCTGCTAATAATTTTTACAATAGCAGGCAGAAGCAGCATTTGAACTAAGAATAATCAGTCAACTTCGAGAACACATAATTGGTGGGCACTGCACTTCAAAACCTGCATAATTTCCCACCTCTGAATGAGCCCCTGATTGAGACACTTTTAGTATAACAATTTTTACAAAATTTAGGGGCTTATTACGATGTCGGTCAGAAAGGCTCTGAACGGCAGTCTGATTCCACAAACCTATGTTTCCAAATTGATCGGAAACATTTCCGACCAACTGATTACGATGTTCTCTGTCGGAAAGGAAACCATTCGGTCAGTCCGAATCAGTTCCGACCGGCATTCGGAAACTCCAAATTGTACAGATCTATGGAACGCGCTTCTGACCAACATATTGCGATGTCGGATTCGGACAGCCTTTCCGACTTGGTCTGTCTGACACGAAAAGGCTGTCAGACACTGACTTTGGGGGGCACCTAGCAGGCTCCCCTTCATCCTGAGGCCTCCGGTTGGGGGCCGTGGGGGTACCTATGTGACCAACCTGTTAAACCATGCACAGTGTGGCAGACACCATGGGGTGCCAGGTTTGAGGAACCAGGGTGCAAGGCTTTCCGCAACCACCCTTTTTTTCAATGGGAGCCTGTGTTGTCGGTTGGAACACAGACTTCTATTGAAGTTAATGGGAGACTTTTCAAACGGTGTTCGGAAGCATCGAAATCTGTCGTTCAGACTTGCAGAACGCAAGTCAGTCGGAACGATTCCGACATGGAGTCGGTCTGTTTGCTTTCCAACCAACATCCTATTGAGCCCCTTAGTGTCTTCAAATAATTGTTTTTACAAGACTTTATTTTTCCATTTTCCTTAGTTACTCGCGATTTGCATCATTTCATGGTATGAATTTAATCACTGTACTGTGATCGCTGTGAACACAAATTTGATGCGGTCGGAATCTGTCATCAGAGAAAATGGGCCAGGAAGATTACCCAATCATGTTGTTCTTGGATCAATGTTAATGGTGGAGCTGGGATCTCAGTTAAATGTATTGGTTTATCCAGAGAAGAATTTTGGCCACTCCAAAAAGGGAGAAATACCCACTCTTTTTCTCAACAGCCAATGGCTCTTAGTTGTTGGCTGAGATTAACCAGGAGCTGTACATCACATTAAGTCGTCATTACAATCTACTTTCTACTTTTAGTCAATAATGGTAGTTTAGTATGATATAAAGAGTTTTATTACTCAAAGTCTTAGTAGTTCATCTTTATTAGAGTCATCATATAAAGTCATCAATATTGATCATTAGTTTTGTCAATAATCAAATTAAGTAATCAATAAATCACATCAAGTGCATTAAGCTCATTCCATAAAAGAGCGAAAATCCCTATGCTCAGAATGAGAAGTAAAAAAGGTGTCAGGAATTAATAAAGAGTTCAGATAGCGAGAGAAATCATAAAGCGTAAAGCTTCAGCATTAAAGTCTGCTCAATATATCAATAATCATTCAAAGCAGACCTTCTCATAAAGAGAGGTTCAAGAAACTCAGCAGAGTCTCATAGCAGCATGGGCAAGGTGTGAAGGGATATGGAAAATGGGGAAGCAGTGGTGTCTATTCAAGGAACACGCACTATTATATACACACCCCATATTTTCAATGTTGCAGTTAATCTCATCTTTTCTACTACATCCATCCAATCATCTTTTGATGCTTTCGTGGGAACCGGATCACTCCTCGTCTTCTCCCAAAGAATACAATGAGTTCAAGGAGCAGTGCTGAGTAAAACATTTCTTATGAAACACAAAAATATTTGTCTTCTACATCTTTGTATATGAACTTCTTAAATCTCTATTTATTAGTTAACCGTGGTCATTGTGTAAATAAAAAAAAGTTTGCAGAGTTATAGGGAAACCTTGATGCAACTATTATTAATTATGAAAAACATGTCCATTGGGAGGTCAGAAAAGAAACATTTTGGATTATGCCAGCATTCTTTAGTGATGTCACCTTTTGTCAGGAAATGTTACATCAACTATTCAGACCTAGTACAAGTAAATATAGCTGCCTAGTACAATCTTTGCATTTAAGTGCACCTGGTTTCATTAAAACTTAAACGTTAATTCTGCACATTATTACATTCTCAACATTATAAAACACTTCAGCAATCTCCCCCCTCTAATTGTTATCAACCATGATAATTTCTCAACACATTAATCTTTAGTTTACTCTCATCCTCAGTTTAGTCATTCCTCTTTCTTTTCAAACCCTCAAATTCCTTCAATCTTTTTTATGCTCGATTGATATGATCATTTACCTCTAATTCCCTCTTTAGCGGTTTGTTTCTCTATCTCCTCTTTCTCTTTTCAAGATAACCTTTGATACCTTTGTAAAGCCCTAATAAGTTTAGAAAACAAGAACCAAAAAGTAGTATAGGTACTAGTATGACTTTAAGGATCCCTCCTCCTGCTGTTGTTAACCAATCACCTATGGCACAAGCTCCTTTCCCTAAACTTTCTAAAACACTAGTTGCTTCTAATGATTATAATTTAGGTTTCAGTGCAGAAATGTTCTTTGTTTATTCTGAAATATTTTTACTCTCCTCAGGAATATCTGTTCAGCAATATTGAGCTTGCAGCATCTTGCAGACACCTGCTCTTTCTGCTAGCAAAATGTCTAAGACTGAATGGTTTTGTAATACTATTTATCGAACAGCCACTAATTCTGTGTTAATGACTAATAAAGCTTCAGAAATACAGGTTGCCATTTTGTCTACTGCCTTTGACAGTTTTCTATTTTTCTCATAATTCAAGATAACTCCCACTGGTAGGATGATTACTCCATCTCAGACTAACTGTGTTCTTCACTCACACTACTTGTATGTCTGTGTGATGAAGTCATGGTCAAGACATTTACTCTGTTCACACAATACATTTTAGGAAACAACAAACAAACAAAGCTAAAAAGACAAATACCCTCCCAATCAGGTAACAACTGAAATTAAGCATTTTGTCCACAAACGAAATAAACTCCAGGAATGACTGTTTATTCACCTTGTGAAATTTGACATGAACCTCCCATAATTTTGAATGTGTGTTCACAATTGCTAATCCCTACAGGTCTTTTTTTTATAAATCTATAAATCTTTTGTGAACACATATTTTGTCTCCAGTTTAATTTTAATTTATGATCGGTCTATTTTTCTTTCATTTATCTTCCTCCTTTTTAAAAAAATGTTTAAAATGTCTTTTTCTCTCAATTAATCAATCAGACGGTACTTATAGAGCTTGACTATTTACCCCTGAGGGTATCCAGGAACTATGGGCTCACAGGTCTCCAGTCGAAGAGTCAGGTCTCCCCTCTTTTTCTGAAGACTGTGGGTGAGGGTGATGTTCGCAGGTTGAAGGGGAGGTCATTCCAGGACTTGGCAGTGAGGTAGGAAAAGGAACAACCTTTGATGTGGCTTCAGTGAATGTGGGGAATGTGCGCAAGGGCGCGGTAGGCGAAGTGTAGCTGTCTGATGGAGAGGTGAAAGTTCAGGCGGTAGTTGATGTAAGCTGGACCCTGGTTATGGAGAGCCTTAAAGGTGTGCGTCAGCATCTTGAACTGGCATCTCTCGTGGATGGGGAGCCAGTGGAGGTTCCGGAGGTAGGGGTTGACCCCGGTCTGTTTGGGGAGGTTGAGAATGAGTCTGGCCACTGCGTTCTGTATAGTCTGGAGTCTTTTGAGGAGTTGGGTGGTGATACCGAAATAGAGTGAATTTCCGTAGTCCAGCAGGCTGGTGACGAGGGCTTATGCAACTGATGTTGAAGATTCTTCAAAGCATGCAGAGGGTGTGAAAGCAGGTGAAGGAGACTGCATTGACCTGATGTTTCATGGTAAATCTTCTGTCCAGGATGATGCCGAGGTTGCATACGTGGGGGCAGGTGTCGGTCCAAGTTCTGTGGGGGGCAAAAGGTGTAATTCCATAGTGAGGTGCTCTGCCCGGAGATCAGCACTTCCATCTTGTCCATGTTGAGATTCAGGCAGTTGGTCCTCGTCCACTCGTGGACGCTTGTCATGGCGTTTCAGAAGTTTGTTCTAGTGTGGCAGAGTTTTCTCTGAGCCACAGGAATGAGTTTGGTGTCGTCTGCGTAGGAGATGATGTTGTGTCCATGGGTTCAGACAATGTTAGCCAGTGGTATCATGTAGATGCTGAACAAGGTAAGACTGGGACAAGATCCTTGGGGAATGCCATAGATGATGGTGAAGAGCAGTAGGCAAATTCTCTGGGTAGATCCTGTGAGGAAGGATGTGATCCATTTGTGGACGTCTCCCTGGATGCCGACGTAGTGGAGTCTTCTGAGGGGGGTGTGGTGGGATACAGTGTTGAATAAGCCTGAGAGGTCGAGGAGGATCAGGGCCGCTGTTTCACCTCAGTGAAGGAGGGTTTTGCTGTTGTCAGATCAGGGCGATGTCAGTGCTGTGGTTTGCGCAGAAGCCAGATTGGGAGGCCTCGAGTAAGTTGTTTCTTTTAAGGTATTCGGTGAACTGGTGGGTGACGGCCTTCTCAAGGACTTTGGCAGGGATTTTTTTAGTTCATGGGTGGTGGGCTTCTTCAGGATGGGTCAGACCTATGCACGATTCCATGCATTGGGGAAGGTCGCCGTGGTGATGGATGCATTGAGAACAGCAATTAGTGCACTACTGATTTCTTTGTGTCCAAGGTTGAAAACATGATGGGAGCAGGCTTCTCATGGTGCTCCAGAGTGAATGGAGGTCATGATGGCCGTGGTGGTCTGCGTAGTGAGGGGCTTCCATGTGGTGAGCGGTGGTTGTAGGTGGCATCTGTTGGTGACAAGTGGTTGTCGAAGGTGGTTGGTTGCGAGTCAAAGTTGCAGTTGATGGCGGATATCTCGTTGTAGAAGTAGTTCGCTAGGATGGTGTAGAGTTCTTGGGAAAAGCTGATGGTGTTCTCGTGGCTGAAGGGAAGGAGAACTGTCTGACGGTGTTGAAGAGTTCCTTGGTGTTGCTGCCGCTTGCCTCAATGCTGTCAGTCAGGATGTCTCTATTGGCTTCTTTGAGGCATTGGTGGTATTTGCGGAGGGCTGCCTTGAAGGTTGTGAGGTCTGTTGGATTCCTGTTGGAGCGCCATCATATTTCTATTTGCTTGCATTCAGGTTTGATGGTCCGGAGTTCTGGTTTGTACCAACTGGCATCTCTCGTGGATCTGCTGGTAATAGCTGGCTTCATGTGGGTGACTTCATTGGTGCAGCTAGAGATCCAGGCAGAGAACTTTTGGATGGCCTGTTCCAGGTTGCTAGTCGTGTAGGGCCAAGAGGTTGAGGGTCTCTGTTACTTTAGTCCAGCCACGATGGGGAGGAAGCTCAGTGACTTGGTGGTGAAGCACGAGGAACTGGCGATGGTGAAGTTAATGGTGACATGGCTGATCTTGACTCAGTCACTGGCTGTGAAGATGGGGTACAATGTGTGTCCTGTGCTGTGCGTAGGACAGGTGACCAGCTGGGTGAGGCTGATGTTGCTCATGCTTTCCAGAAGTTAGGTGGAGTTGGCATCTTTAGGATCTCTGAGGTGAAAGCTGAGGTCACCGAGAAAGATGTAGTGTTTGGAGTCGATGGCAAGAGTGGCAATTAAGTTGTAGATGGTGTCTCAGAAGCTGGGGCAGGGACCTGGGGGTCTCTGATGTTTCTCTTGGCATTGGTTTGAAGTTGGAATTTGAGGTGATCCATGATTGGTGTGGTGTCCTCTTTGGTGGTATGCATCGGAGAGTTTCTTTGTGGACGATGGTGATGCCTCCGTGCTTGTTGGTGTGGTCTCGATGTATCATCTTGGAGCTGTCAGGCGTTGTGAAGGAGATGTCGGGGTTGAGGAGGGGTTGAGCCATGTCTCGGTGATGAAGATCATGTGTGGGGGTGAGGGTGGTGATGGTGTCCGAGATTACTGTGGCATGTTTGCAGAAGGACAGGGTATTAAGCAGAATGCACTGGAGCTGTTCCAGGGTGTCCGAGGTCTCCTGGGTGACCTGGAGTTCCCACATTGCTTGTGAAACAGCAATGGTGGCAGGTGAAGGGTCCTTCTGTTGATGGGGAAGATGTGATCCAGCAGTAGTAGTTACAGCATCTGGGGGCCAGGAGCTCAGTGGTGGTGTATCGGTTGGTGGCTGGAGGGCAAAGGTTTTTGGCGCTCTGTGCAGTCCAGTCACAGACGGGCACAGACAGGCTTGCATTTGGCACTCCGGTGGTATGGCTGCATGGTGGCCCCCCTTAAGTAGGTCCTGTGGGAGGGAGGGGCACTGGGTGGTGGGAAGTGGGATAATTGCAATAAATGGCATTCGGCGCTGGGGGACAATAGTAACAGGGGCATGTGGGGTGGCTAATCTAGAGGGAAAAAAGAGGCTGACTGGCAAAATATAACATCAATTATAATACTATGTACAAAACCGAGACAAAATGCAGCAATACAATACAGTGCAAAAAACAGAGACAATACAATAGTGAGAAATGTGGGGATTAGAGGGGCGTGAGCAGGGGGGTGAGGGTTCGGTAAGCGGCAAAACCTGACAGGTGGCAGAGGGAGACCTGCAGAGGCTGCGGGGGGGGGCGGGCATGGGACCTGCTCAATGGGGTCGTGCTGCGGACTCATTAAGTAAGTCCTGGGGGAGGGAGGGGTGCTGGGTGGTGTGAGAATGGTGGGAAATGTGTGGGATCAATAGTATCAGGGGCATGTGGTGCGGCTCACCTAGACAGAATAAGAGGCTGACTGGCACAATATAACAACAGCAATTACAATACAATACATAAAACAAAGCAAACTGAAGCAATACAATACAGTGTACAAATCCAAGACAACAATGCATTAGCGAGAAATACCGGTAGGAGAGCTGCGGTGCGTGGAGGATGAGGGTCTGCTAAGCGACATGCAATCACCTGACAGGCGGCAGTGGGAGACCTGGCACAGGATACATTACTATGCGAAATGTGTGCCCTCCTTCATGATAAATGCCATTCTAATGGTCTCATCAGACAGTTCAAATTGTTTTCATATGCCTTAACAGTGTCTGTAAGTACAGATGGTCTAAAATAATGGCAAGCTGTGTCCATTTTCTTTTGCCTGTGGATATAAATTCATGCTTTTCTGTAAGGGGACTTTTGAGAGAACCAAGTCGCAATTTGAATAATAATATTCAAAGTGTTCTTGCCTTTATACTAATCTAAGCAAAATACTACATGTGATTGTGTATGAAAAAGGTATGTGTTTTGGTATGTCACCTCCTCTGTAACTGATGAAGGTAAATGCGCACAGACATAAGAGTCCTTTGCATCTAATACCTGTTCATATTCTTGAACTAACCTAGAACAGACATGTGTTGTGTAATCTTCTTTCATGTAATCTACAAAAGAAGTTTTCAATTTATCTTCATCTAATACATGTGCAGATATCTTATTACTAAATACAAATGGATTTCTCTTTCTCAGCTGTGTAATGTATCACTATCAATAATGCTATAGTTACTAATACTACTACTACTAATACTACTAAAAATGTAAAACCCACAATAATCTTGCATCTAGCCCTGGTTAGGAAACACGTTTGTCCGTATTCAAGTGTTAAGCAAACACATAACAGCAATAAAACAACAGTTCACCTTCAGATTTTTCTTTTAGTAGTCTCCTTGATTTTTCTTCTGGAGTTAGTTCTTTCAGCTTTATTTACAATAATCTTCGTATAGTCATCTCTAGCCATACTCCGTCTTCTTCTAAAAGGTTATCCCTACTCTTATCATTCTTTATTTTTAGTCTGTTGAACCTTCCATTCAATCAAGTTTTCCGTACTTTTTATTTCTTTCAAAAATCTTTTTGAGCAACTTTTCCCAATACTGTTTTATTTTTATGTCATGGATGTTCAAACAGTTCTGATCTCAAACCAATGAAATCTGATATTGGTGAGTTTAGCACTTCATTCACGTAGTAAGTCAATTGAGGTGCAGAATACCTCCAACAAGGTACTCTTGCTCTTTTTGATATCCTTCGTGTCTGTTGATCTCCTTCTTCTGTGTCACTTCCACAGGTTGATTCTGTTTCTTCAGCAGTTGTTGGTGATATGCGTTCAACTGACACACTTGATATCAATTGCGACCACAGTTTTGTGGCTATTCAGCATTCTAATGGATTCTTCTTGATCCAGTACTTCTCCCTTCACATGGATCTTCTGATTGTTCTGGTGATGTCTCAACTGTTACCTCAGGTTAAGCTGTTGTTGCTTCTTCTTCACCAGACACTCCAATGCCACTTTGTGAAATCACAGGAATTTGGATTGGTGCGACTGTCTGTGGTTCTTCACCCCTTTCTTTTCCCTGCTGTTTTCACTCTTGCATTATCGCTCCTTGCACTTGCACAGCTTGCAGTGGTGGTCACCAGCGCTTTTGGTTCTGGCTCAAAGAACACTCTTTCTTCATATGGATTTCTTTTTCTCTGAGTGTATGATGCATGCACCCAGTTTGCTACTCCGGCACACTCATCCGCAGTATTTGTGATGAGAATTACTTGGAAGGGCCTTTCCATCTCAGATCCAAACAAGACTTTCACACGTGCTTCTTTATCAGGACCCAGTCACCGAGACTTAGGTTGTGAATCTGTTCTGGATGTGGATTTGCAGTGACAGCTTCAACCTGCCTCGAAACAGAATGCACTGCATCAGCGAATCCTTTGTAGTAATCATGTATCATGTAATTTGTAATGTTCAAAGTGCATTTGCAGGTACAGCAGGCATTTACATTGCAAGCCCTATGAGGATTTCATGCAGCGGTAATCCTGTCTTCCTGTCAGGTTTACTTCGAAGACTCATCAACACCAAAGGCAAAGCATTAGGCCATTTCAATGATGTGGCGACACAGACTTTCACCAACTGGGACCTTATGGTACCATTGAGCTGTTCCACAATTCCAGATGCTTTCGGACAATAACTACAATGTAATCTCTTCTCCATCTGTAGAGCTGCACAAAGCATTCTAAAGACCTCATTGTGGAAATGAGTCCTATGATCTGACTCCAGAGAAACCGGTAACCAGAACCTTAGTATTAACCCTCGCAACAGCAGTTTCGCTACAGTGAGACAGTCATTTCTCCGTATTAGGTAAGCTTATACCTGTAAGAATCTCACCTGTGTTTCTGCAGGAACGTCACGGGACGTGGAGTAAGGTCCACAACTTCCCCCAATCGCCTATTGCGCCTGACACCGTCTAGGCGACAATGGTAACCCGGGGAAGAAGGGAGACAAAACAAGGAAAGAAGGGGAGGAGATCCCTTGTCACCACTCAGTAGCTGTCAGAGGAAAACAAAAAGGCTGTAGATGAGAGGGAATCAAACACATTAGGTGATACAATGGCACCCTTCTATCATATTAATCTTGTATGTGTCTTCCTCTACCTTAATATTCCCTTCTTCAGTAACAGGGGTAGATAGGTAGGAAATAGTATTGTAAAGCGTGTGTCTGGTGCTGGAAGAAACAATGAGATACAAGTTCATGAAGAAAGAAACACTGGAGAAGGGGTTACTATAACAGGTAAGTGTCAGACTATGCTCACCTATGAACCAGAGGTAACATGTAGCAATCTATACCAGACTGTAGAAACAGGCTTATGTCCAACAAAAATATAACCTTAACTTCAGGTATTAACAACCTCACTTTTCCTTTTAGGTGCCCCAAGTACACTGATGGAGCGGATGCCCACAACACCCAGAGCACAGGATCAGGTAAGTGATAGGTATAGCCTTAACTTCAGGTATTAATGACCTCACTTTTCCTTTTAGGTGCCCCAGTACACTAGATGGAAAGGATCCCCACAACGCCCAGAGCACAGGATCAGATAAGTGACAGGTATATTCAAAATAACAGTAAACATAAAAGGGCAGCGCAAACGCGCTGTTATCGTGACCACGATAATGCAGGTTTGGTATTTCTCTTTTCTTTGCAGGAACCAGGAAAGAATCACGAGGGAGAGCCGAGGAGAAGACTACCATCTGGAATGCTTGCCACGCCAACGCCGACGAAGAAGTGAGGGACGCGACGAACCGGAAGTGAACCGAGGAAAACGGAAACGAGTCCAAGAGCTGGGACGCGAAGCGCTGCTGCATGAGGAAGGCTGAGCTTTAGCTTGCCTGACCCGTCCTCACGCATGCGAGTCCCCAGCTGGCGCCCATGTTTGTAGTCCTGTGAGCCCGGTCCGGCAGTCGTGACACTACCTATCAAGAAAAAATGTGCACTATAACTAGGACATTTCAGAGGGCGTGGCTAGCAGGGCGAGATGGTGGACACCTGATTCTGCTGCTCTGCATCGGCCTGCATCACTTCCTGAGCACTTAGCCATCCAGGGATGCCATCACCGCTGAGATCAAGGGCAACAGTGCCCAGACACCCAGAGGGAGCCTCTGTGGCTGCATGTAGCTAGCAGCCCATAGCACCCTCTCCTGCACGGACAGCGAGGACACAGTGATGAAAAATGGCAGGCATGGCATGCGAATACTGAGGAAAGTGGGCCACGCCTTGCAGTCGATGGTAGAGGAGCCCTGCCACGTGACTGCAAACAAGCAGATGGCTCTGGGGTTATGCCCATGGACCAGACAAGAGTGGTGCTGGGTGGCACCCAACAGGAGCGGTGACTGGGAAGGAGGTCTTAGGGCAAGAGTTGGTGTCTGGCATGACCCTGAGGTGGACGGAAAGAAGCGGGTGTTTTTCCAGGGTCCCTTCACTCCTGTAATGCAGTCCCTGCTGAGTGGAGCCTGAGCCCATTCCCCCCAGGGGTCAATGGGAAGAGTGAACAACCTGCAGTGCTTCTGGGGACCATCACTGGGGAGTGTGGCCTGGCAGGAGAACTTCGGGCACAGACCAGTACCAGGTGTGGGCTGGTGTCTGGCTTGGAAAGGCACAGTGCTGGGGCCTCTGGAGGCCGCAGCGCATGCTAAGGCTGGTCTTCTCTCACTTAGGCAGGTGTGCTGAGTGGTCCCCTGAGTACCATGACTGATTGGCAGCTGAGCCCCCCCTGCACCGGCTCACTGGTGGCTGTTGTGGCCCCCTAGGAGCCCCCCACACCATATGGCAGACTGGCGAGCACCTTCCTGGAAACAGGGCCACCACCTAGCAGCCTGCATGTAGTGAACCCTTCCAGAAAGTAACAGCGAGGCAGCAATGGCACCTGACTTGGGTTGCCAGTCATAGGGCCATCCTAAAGACTACGTCCAGCATAAGGGGCGGCCATGGAGCCACTGGAGTGAACTGGTAAAAGACGCCCTTCCTTTCTTTTGGTACTTGCCTGGCTTTGGCAGTTAGCGGCACCCCTCTATTCTTGCCTCATCTAAAAGCCCACCATAACACAGCCCTCTACAGAGAGCATCATCAGTGTGCCATCATTTGATTACTGCTGCTGGATGGCTGACGAGTGATTGACATGTGAAGGCCTTAGGCGTGGGCCGCCCTTAGGATTGGTGACTATTTGCATGTGGGTGTGCTGTGGGCTGGCATGCAGTCCCTCTGATGGGGTAATACTTTTCTGACCGAGAGGGAGTGTAGAAGGTGCTGCCCTATTGAATGGTTACCCGTGACGGACTGCGTGGGCCTGGGCACTAACATGACCTGCTGGGACGCTGGGAGGGACTAGTGCTTAGGACCCACTTTGACCGTGGTAGCCTGTTGGAGAGATCGGGGTCCCACCTGGTATCCCTCTACTTGCCTGCATTACTGCTGTAATGGGCATCCTGAAGGTCAGGATACCAGGCTCGCACCCTGAGCTACAGGAGTCGGTCCAGCACTCTGAACCAGCAGTAGAAGCGTGGGAACTTATGCAGCACCCAATACAGCTTCAGCTCGATAAGATCCTGTAAGCCATTGCAGACTCCAAGTCCACCTTACAGAGTGAAATCAGTACAGTGTCTGTTAGACTGGGGCTACTGTGTTCCGACCACCATAAGCTCACTGACAAAGTGAAAGGCTTAGAAACAGGAATTAGTGACCCAGAGCCTGGGTAACAAGTGATGAAACTGCAAATGACGGAGCTGACGGATTGAGTGCGCATACTGGAACACCGAGCAGAAGACGCGAAAGACGCAATCATCGCAAAAATATAAATGTATCATAGGCCTCCCGGGGGAACGGAGGGAGGAGATGTGATGTCCTATTTGGAGCATTGGCTTTGAACAGAGGTGGCTCCAAGGCACTTTACACCCTTCATTGCACTGGAACATGCACACAGAGTGATGGCCCGCCCACCGGCCCTAAGTCGCCCAGTGGTAGCCAAACTACTACACTGTAGAACAAAGGAGAGACCTGCTGCAGCAGTGGGGGCACGAGCCAAGGGACCTTTTCCAGTGGGGAGTGGTAGAGTGTACCTTTTTACAGATTTCACTGCCACTGTGTAGGCCAGGAGGGCCTCCTTCCTGGACATAAAGAGGGCACTGCAGGAGAAGGGGCTGCAATAGTCTCTGCTTTTCCCGACAAAACTTACAATTATGCTAAATGGTGCTAGACACTTTTGTGCTGACCCTGTGGAAGCATGGGACTGACTTGCGACCTATAGAGCATGGAGCCACCTGGTGATGCTGGCTACTGAACCCGAGGCTAATTGTAGACCCAAGAAACCCTCCTGAGCTGCTTCTTTCTGGGGGACAGTCAAGAAGCCATCCAGATCCCAGAAAGAGAGACCGAACTGCTGCGCTCATGGTTGCAGCTAAGATCACCAGGGCCGGACTGGCTGTAGCGGGCACCGGGCATTTTTCCTGTGGACCGCCAGGGTTGGGGGCTGGTTTGGATCCCTTGCGGCCGATTTTGTTACAGGGCCGTTTTTGCAGCATAGCTGCAATATCGGCAACTGTAACGAAAACGTTCAAAACCGGCCCTGGCAAACAGTTCAGCCGCACCCCCAACCCCCAGGGAGCCGGCCAAACACTTTGCCAAGGCCGGTTTTGGTTCCTAGTCCGGCCCTGAAGATCACAATGCCGAAACCCTCAGAAGACAGTCTCTCTTTGGAGCCTCACTTGGTTGTATGGGAATCTGTTAGCTCCGTGATTGTCAGTGGTGACCTCTCGATAGTCATTTAGCAGACAGAGGAGGACTAACTCTGAAGACCGGAGTCCCAGCAAACAAGATACCCCTCTGGCTGCGTAGCACACCTGCTTGTGCTTCCAATAGTTTCTTCTCCCCCTCAACAGATGGCGAGGACTCAGATGCAGTGAACTGCTTGCCCGAAGACCAGACGAACTGAGGAAACTGAGGAAACTGTTAATACCACTAATGTGGAGCCTTGCCCTGTGTCTGCCGGGAGCTCCTCCCTAGGTTGTTTTTGGCAGCAGCTCATGAAGGCTACTCCTAGTGGATATCATTACTAATCAGGGCTGGTGCGGTACTACACTGCACGCAATCGCCTTCCTCTCACAGCTTGGACCCTGTCAGAGGTGTAGCAGAACCTTTTTCTGACACTGTTCTTGACTTCGAAGTTTGGGTGTGGGGAAGTGGCTGGACTGTTCTTAAGTTGGGAAGTTTGGGCTTGGTTTGCTTGTTTTCAGCCTCATGGACTGCTGTGCCTGCTGCGATGTAAGCCATGGGTGTGGGGGGTTGTACCGGGATTGTTCTTGGATGTGTAAACAACAGTTTATTTAATGACTTATCCAGGCCATGGTCGTTCCTTCATTACTTTATATATGGGGTTGACCACCAAGCGACACAACATACACAGGTATTTCAACCTCAGAGGGGTGCACATTGCCATGCTTCAAGAAACATATCTCACAGGGGTGGAGGCGGAGCTCCTACAATGTCATTGGAGAGGGTAGGTGTAAGCAACAACATACTCTTTTGTGGATATGGGCAGGGATCTCCTTCAAGGTGGAGCACACGAAGATAGATAAGGAGGGATGCTATGTGCTGGTTGAATGTAGATTATTTGGCAGGCACATCATGCTCGGGAGCATTTATGCACCTAATCAAGACAAAGTTGTAGTCCTGAAATCCTTCTCAGCACCACTGAATCACCTTACAGAGGAGGGCTTGATCTTGGGTGGGGACTTTAACTGTGTAGAGGACACCGTCCTTGACTGTTCCACCCCTTCCTTGCCTGGAGCGCCAGCCCAGAAAGTAGCTGCGGGCTTATGGGATTGACTTCAGAACTAGGGCCTTGACAACATCTGGTGGACATAGCATGGTGCAAAGAGAGATTACTCTTGTTATGCTCCTGTTTATAAGTTGCACACATGTATTGATCATTGTTTGTTCAAGCCAGTACGTAACTCACACAGGATACATAGGTAGCCCTCTCTCAGACCACAGCCAACTGCTAATAGGCTTTCGGCCGGGGGCTGAGCGCCCGGACACACACACATGGTGGCTGTGCCCGGCAGTCCTCAATGATACCTTCCACAGAGACTCACTGGGGGGGGGGGGGGGTGGCTATCTCTGAGTATTTTTAAACTAATAACAGCACGGCATCTGGTTGCCTCATCACGTGGGAGGCTTTTAAGGTGATGTGAGGGCACTGCCTGAGCTAAACTGCAGGTGTCTGACGAGATATAGATAGAGAGCTATGAATCCTGGAAGGCAAACTATATAAACTAGCTAACAATCTGGGCACAGACTTGGGAGCACTCCCAAAGATACTAGATGCGAAGGATAAGTATAATGGTGCCCTGGAGTGCCAATGGTGTCATTATTACAAGGAAAACATTAACAGGGCAAAGAGGAAGAAGGAAGATCAGGGAGGCTATTGGCCTGGCTCATTAAACGTGAGACCCAGGGCACCCCTAATACTTATTACTTGTGGCTGATGGTACAACACTTAACTTTCCAGCTTTTAGGGACAA
The DNA here is from genome assembly GCF_964204655.1 of Triturus cristatus. Taxonomy (NCBI): domain Eukaryota; kingdom Metazoa; phylum Chordata; class Amphibia; order Caudata; family Salamandridae; genus Triturus; species Triturus cristatus. Next base: position 275,733,676 of record NC_140580.1, on the reverse strand, counting down.
CTATGTAGATTTGTACTGACGCCCAGAACCCATCCCAGCAGGGGCGGGGTGTGCCTTCGTGAAGTAATTTTGGCTCCAGATCCTACCACAAGAGATGAGAGAAGACTTTGGGCCCCAGTGACATCCCAAGAGATAAGAAGCGCCATTAAAGACATGGCCAGAGGAAAAACCCTAGGCTGCCCGTGGAGTTTTTCTCCACATACGCAGGACTGCTGGCCTCAAAGTTAGCAGCGGTGTACATGGAGTCGTTGAGATAAGGGGCTTTGCCAGCTTTGACTAGGTATCCGTTTGTGGTTTTGCTTCCTAAGTTTAGGACTCCAGGGGCTGCCGCTACTGCGCTCTGACTCATCTTCATGTTAAACATGAATTTCTAAATCCTTAAAAACGATTTGGCGTCTAGATTACTACGGGAAAGGCAGACGCTAATCCACAAGGACCAGAACGGCTTTATACCTGCCTCTATACAGACACAGAGTGTGTCCACACAAAAGGTGTCTCGGAATACTCGCCTGAAATATATACAATTTAATTATACCCACATGACGTATTTGACACAGCACAGAATTGAGGCCATATACGGTGGTGGGCCATGGAGGTGCCCCCAATATGCACATCCTTGAAGAAGTTACATCGGTAACGAAACACGTGTCGGCTGTTCTGAAATTACTACATTGATGTATTTTGAATACGTTTGCATGTTTATTTGCTACTTGAAGAATTATGGTACAATATTGAATTGAGTTACATTTTTTCACATGTCTTTGTACTCTGATGTTTGACAGTTTTTGTACCACGTATGCTCATGAACCATTTCTGTAATAACATTTGGAATCTTCAATTACATGTTACCATTTCTGTAATAACATTTGGAATCTTCAATTACATGTTAATTAAACCATGTATGTGCTATGATTGAATTTCATTGGTACGGTACTGTTTATTTCGGAATTATTGTGGGGGAAGTTGTAACTGTCAGTTAGGCTGCGTCAGACGGCTCACCCTTCACCTTACTGCGTGATACACTATCTTGTTACTTGGAGTGCCGGGATAGTACCCTGTTGAAAAGCATGCACATCTCGATGCCGACTTCTGTCATATGACATGGGGCTGCCTCCAAGTGGGGCAAGTATTGGAGGCTCTCTCACATAAAATTGTAGAAAGGGTGCCTGATGACCGTCTTTTGCAACACCTGCAACACTGTTGGCTCTCTTTACCTGTATGATCCTCCAAAAGCTACCTGACAAGGCCCAAAGATACACAGACTCTGCAATACAACTATCAGATAATGTCATGCTGTGCATCTAATGTTACTGCTAAAGTTACATGTACGGAAATATTATTATATGAATGGAAGAACTACAACTGAAATGCCAAAAAATGCAGTTTAAAAAGAAAAAATACTATGACATATCTCATCCCATTACAAACAGACATCTAGATAAAGTCCATCTACCAGGCCTGGGTGGTGAACTCCACTCCATTTGCGGAGTTTGTGGAATTTTCTGCTCTCCGCAGAGCATGCGGAATTGTGAAAAACTCTGCGCTGAGTTTTTTCCTTGCTTGCCTATGCCACTTCTGTGAGTTGTAGACTTAACCACTAAAACTTCTGCAGGCATTTGCAATGTGTCAAGCAATTCCCTTACATATTCGCAATTTCTTATGGGCAAGCCAGAAACCTTTCTGGGACCATAACTGACCGAAAGTCATGGACCACACCATAGCCATATTGACTACCCATAAATATAGTCTCTCTCAATTAGGCTGATAGACGGCAAGCTCTTCTAACGGCCATCCGTTCAGCAACTTGTGCTGAAGAAACACCTAGAAGCCATGAAGCTTCCACAACCTAATGAGTTGCACAGACTGTGTAAGGTGCTCTCAAAGTACCTTTATTATTTCTCAGACTTGAGTCATCTACATCGAGGTCCTCTCCCCAGGATTGTACTTCATGCTTCACTTGACTATATTTTATTCTGCTGCCTGGCGTAAGACCTAGGAATTTGTACATCCGGCCATTGTATCATAAGCTAGGGCATAGGATGTGTAGAGTGGTGCTGAGAATTCTGCAATGTGACACTAGCCACTGTGTAGTATTCGCAGTCTCACAATATTTATTGGCCGCGTGGATGAACAGCCATTTTAACATAATACAGAACCTCATTGACTAGTGCCACTCGTGGTGTAAATAATTAGACCTGTGGAAGCAATTGCTGTATGATTACTTGTAGTGTTTTATTATCACTTTTAATGGTTTTTGCAGTATGTATATTTATGCAATTTGTATTTATCTATTTTATTGTGATTTTAACCGCTTGTATTTTGATGGCATATTGCCGAATAAAGTTGATTGATCTGATCATCACCACTGTTAATCTCATTTACAGGTAACAAGGTGGATGGAAAAGTGACACAATTGATGGACGGAATGCAGAACAAATCAAAACATTCACCCCCAGTCAGGAGATCTGGGTTAAATCCATCATTCTTTTGCTCACCATGCCACCCCAGTTTAAACCTGGTCATATGCAAATCAGTCTCGACCCTATGCCTCATTGGAACAGTCCAGCCCGAACTGCCAAGCCAGGTCCTCCCTGGACCGGAAACAAGCATCCTAGGACCTGTTTCGGGGTTTCACCCCTCTTCAGCCAGCATAGCTTGATTCCAGTGGCACAGTGAGCCCAGGACCCATGTCTGGGCATACCTGGTGCACTTAGGGCGAGAAAGCAAGAGAGACACACAATCGATGGACGGAATGCAGAACTAATCAAAACATTCACCCCCAGTCAAGAGATCTGGGTTAAATCCATCATTCTTTTGCTCACCATGCCACCCCAGTTTAGACCTGGCCATATGCAAATCAGTCTTGACCCTGTGCCTCATGGGAACAGTCCAGCCCAGACTGATTTGCATATGGCTGGGTCCAAGCTGGAATGGCATGGTGAGCGAAAAACAGATGGATTTAGGCCCAGATCTCTGTACTGGGGTGAATGTATGACATTGTTCTGCATTCTGTCCATCAATAGTTCTTTTTGCATTTGTCACCCCGAGTGGGACGGGTGTGCTCAGACATGAGTCCCGTGCTCTCCATGCCACTGGAATCAAGCTATCCTGGCTGAAGAGGGGTGAAACCCTGAAACTGGCCCTAGGATGCTTGTTTCCAGTCCAGGGAGGACCCGGCCTGGCAGTTCGGGCTGGACTGTTCCCATTGGGCACAGGGTCAAGACTGATTTGCATATGGCTGGGTCCAAACTGGAATGGCATGGTGAGCAAAAAAACGATGAATTTTGGCCCAGATCTCTGTACTGGGGTGAATGTATGACATTGTTCTGCATTGTGTCCATCAATAGTTCTTTCAACAAGGTGGATGGATTCAGTATTTGGCATCGTCTTAAAATTATGTTCTCAGCCGCAAGTATCTGTTGCTCGTTCTTTGTATGTCTAAAGGTTGTCATGTACTGTGTTTTTGTTTGGGTGAGCAGGATCTCCACACAGTGAGGGACCATAATAGTAAAGGAAGTCCCATCACTATAGTATCACATTTCTCAATATTGATACTGATACCCACTGCGGCAACTACATTAAGCCTTCCTGGCAGTCCTATGGCTACAGGGTCAAAGGTAAATGAAAAATAAGCCACAGGTCTCTGAGAATCTCCATGGATCTGAGTAAACACTGAGAGAGTGCGACCCTCCCTCTCACTGCAAAACAATGTGAACATCTTACTGTAATCAGGCATTCCTATTGCCGGGGGATGACAGAGATTTTCTCTCAGCTCTAGGAAAGCGTTCAAGCACTTGTTATCCCAGGAAAGTGGTTAAGGCAAATATTTGTGTGTCAGCCTCAGTAAAGGCTTAGCCACTAGGGAACATTTGGTATCCACTGTCTACAGATGCCAACCATTCCCAAGAACATTCTTAATTCTCTCTGTGTTTTTGGTGGATTCATCTTACGGATAGTTTCCACTCTTGTGACACCTTTCTCATTCTCTTCTCAATGATATGTCCCAAGTATTGAACTTCTTTTTAAATGTGTTGAAGTTTACTCAGACCTTTTATGTCCATTCTCAGCCAGGTGATTCAACAAAGCAATGGTATCTTGTCTAGAAGATTCTCAGGTGCTCGATGCCACAAGTAGATCATCAATGAGTTTCAAAAGAGCTGAATCGCAAGGCATCTACCGAGACTTAAGATTTTACTTCAGGATCTGATTAAATATTGAGGAACTCTTAGTATACCCCTGTGAAGCTTGGTACCATCCCAAAGTTCTCCCTCCTAATACAAAAGAGAACAGGAATTGGCTGTTCTCATTCAGTGGAATCTGTCTCTGGGGTCAAATTATATGGTGGTGCTCTCGGATATAAAGCATTGGGCTTCACTCTTATTTGGACTGGTTCTACCCCTTTGATTAGTCCAATTTTTTTCCCTGTAAAATCCCACACTTTTGAGTTCAAATCAGGAGGTAAATCCTTTACTGTCCACACACGATACAATCCTACAGTTGCTTTTTGTCAGGCCTTTCAGCATCTTCATCATGAGTTTGAAATTCAACAACATCCGATGAACAGTAAATTGTGCAATTTAACTTGCACAACAAATCCCTTCCTAACAGATTTACAGGACTCGATTCACACACTACGAACTGGTGTTTTTCTTCAAATGAACCTATTTTTACAAAACCTATTTAGTCACTGGATTTGTTATTGGTTTATTTTTAACTCCTACAACTTGGATCTTCTTTCCCGGGGGAGGAAGGTCTGGGACTTCCGCTGTTCTAACATTGGAACAGGTAGCTGCAATGTCAATCAGAAATTACACTTGTGGCTATTTACCTCACCTTCTACAAATGATCCACTCTGGTCTATCTCCAAAACTGCGCCGTCCCTGAGAATTAACTAAGCCAAAAATCTCACTGTTCAACATATTGAACTGTTGAAATGAACTCTGATTCTAATTTTGAGATGGATTTGAATTTCCTCTTGGCTTCTGATTCACCTTAAATCTAGGGTTTCCCATATTTTACTTATTTCGGAGCTTGTGGAACCTGCATCATTGGAACCTGTGTCTGCAGTGGCACTTACATTTGCTGAATGGGTACATTCTGCACCTGCACTTTATTTCCTCCTTCCAGTTGACCATCACCACTCATTCTATTTGGATTCAGCCTGCAATCCCTTCTTCAATGCCCAATTTCGTTCCAAAAATGACAAGGAGTCGTTTACTTCAATGTTGCAGCATCTAGATCAGAATTCAGATCGACCGGAACTCCATGACCTTTACCCTGTGAAACTATCAAACCTCCTTATTTATTTATTTATTTTTATTTATCTAATTTGTAAAGCGCTCTGTCACCTAGCAGGCATTCTGGCGCTGACATTCAGAGTGCACAATTTGTGGATATACCCCGGGAGCTGACAACAAATCTAGACTTTGGGGAACAGCCAAGTTTTTAATCTCTTCCTAAAAGGGAGAAGATCCCTAACTTGTTTCAATTCCAGTGGAAGCTCGTTCAGTCTGGCAGCTGATACACTTTGAATACCAGATTCAAACCCAACACCTTGCACTACACCAGAATCCCCTGCAAACAACTGTTTCTGAAATCCTCTTTGTACCAATTTCATTTGCGGAATAAAAAGCTTCTTTTCCTCTTCATCGCTATAGTATTTTGAATATCTCAAATCTCATCTTATGATTTTGCCTGCAAACAAATCGTAGTTTTTTGTATATGCATAGTGATCTCTGGTCTTAACCCTCAAAACACTGCATCAATCGTTCATATTAGTCATATACAGATTTTTTTGGCTCCTGGGTTCACCCAATCAATATCCTTTGCAGGAACTTTGCCTTTCAGAAAGGTAATCACTTCATCGTATTTACTCTTTACCACAGGAGATGGTACATTTGTATGTGCATCTCTCATTGGTTCTGTGCGTGGTCATTGTACAGCAATTTTACACTTGGCCAACAAATCACTTGGCACTACAAAATCGAAGAACGTATTCATATCAGTCTACAGCACCTTCAATATGTTTACAAATCTGTCAACTTGTGTGTACAACTGTACAATATTTTCCTTCAATTTTGAAAAATTATTCCTTAATCCAGCAAGATCGCCTCTCCTCCAAGATACATGGGCATACCCTCCACCTGGTATTTCATTCAATGTAAAAGCTGAGGCTTCTCCTTCATCTGGGGGACCTGACTGTGGCTTACTATTTGCTTCAGCTGTATCTGATTATTTATTATTCGTTTGTTTTTTTACTCATTTGCTCTCTAATTTCTCAAAATCACTCCATTTATGAATGCATTTTACTAATTCAGTAATGTGTAATCTCATTCCCTGAAGAACGCATTGTCTCAAGAGCATCATCATCCCACTGTGCCCTGAAACATTTTTGCAATGGGACACTTTTTGAAACATCAAATTCATATTTTCAGGCCAATTCAGCTACTTTATCATGTGTAACCACTGCACGTCTAGTAATCTTTTTGCTAACATATCTCAACTCTTTTTCTTGGTATTGATTCACATTTTTGAGATTTAAACACCCTCTAAGTATTTTTTCTAACTCTACTTTTAACCTCAAGATATTTAACAGTCTTTCCTTCTCTATCTCTTGGGTAATGACAACTTGATTTTCTGCATTTCCTGTCTTTTATTTTTGCTGCAGTTTCTATGAACCATGGAGGAGAAATTCCCTCTACTAATATAGTAGTCCTGCATTATCCTATTGGTGTTGTAAAGGCAATTGTTTTCCCTTCCCTCAATGATTGAATAGTTTGTGGTGGTGTCCAATCAACAATTTGTGAATTCTGCGATGTCAAGATGAACCCTGTCGCTGGTGCACCTCCAACAGCTCCTTGGAGTACAGCATTTGGGAGAGTATTAATTGGAGCAATTGCTGTGAGAATCTCCAATGGCTGTGCTGTTATAACCCTAGCAACAGGTGATGGTACAGTCACAATAAAAGTGGTAACACCTGGAGGCGTCAATGTAAGAACAATCTCAACTCGGGCAGGCACAACATTAGATATAACAGATTGTACAACTGGCTGTGTCATATGTAATTGTCTTTCAATCTGAATTATATATTCTTTATTCGATCAAAAATATGATCATTTACAGAGTTTAAAACAGTTCGTAGTATAAAACATTGAAAAGTTAAAATACAATATTTCATAGAAATCATGTAATTTGAATTACATTCAGGTCAACAGGGGCTGTAGCCACTGTTGCATTAGATGTCAAAGCACCCTCAGTATTAGTAGTAGGGGCCACATAAGTTGGTGGACATGCAGTTATCAATACATCCAGAATTCCATACCCTGAATCACTGTAGGTGTCTGATTTCTTTCCCTCTTTTTCATATTCATTCCGCTGAGCTTTATTCTTTTTCAACTTTCCAGATATTTCAGTAGTAATTGCTGGGTATAATCTAGTTCCTTTGACCATGGCTTTCCTCCATCTTGCTGCTCCTTGTCCCATTGATTGGAGAACAGAACAGAACACTCAAGTAAAGGCTTAATCTGGTTTAGCAGGTTGAACTAGTGGTAGAAGTTCATTTTTAAGTGTCCATCTCGAAGTGTTATTTTAACAAAAACTTTGAATCTTGCGGTGAAATCCTGACATCTTTTGTTAGCATAATATTTTATCTGTCCGTATTTGCGTATTTGCACATGATTTTGCACTGTTATTCTTAACTTGCGGCGTACATCACTATCTCTACTTTTAAAACGGGGGAAGCAGGGGAAACAGGGCCATTACTCACCCACGAAAGCCGGTATCACCTCGCGCTCTGCGATCTCCCTGGTCCACCGCCAGTCATTAGCGGACTGTTCGTAGTGGAGGGAGATCCCGGGGAACGGCCACATTTTCAGAGGTGAGGCAATTCCTGGTTTGGGGCCACGCAGTACCGCCATCTTGCTTGGGTCGGCGGTCTAGTTTCCCGCCACTCAATCAGGTCGGGCTACATAAAAACAGGAAATGACGCGAGAGCGCAGGCAAGCCTGTCTGCGCCTGTCTGCGCCCGTCCGCGCCCAGTTCGCGCCTAGCACCACAATCCCTGGTCCTGGAATTCCGGACCAAAAATACATCATTGAATACTCCCATGAAGAACTACTGGCCTTAAGAGAAAGTAATATATCGGCTATAGATGGAGTGCTATCTGGCACTCCTCTGAGGACTAGGTGCTCAATATCAGTGAATATAACTCAGCCCCCCACAAAAGATGAATCTAATATCCATTGCCTGCTTCTCAACGCCAGATCTCTGGTGAAACATCAATTAGAGTTTCATGAGCTGGCTCTCACAATGAGCATAGACATTGCCTTTTTAACAGAGACATGGGCAGATGAGAGCTCTGATCCCGATATTATTGCTGCCACACCTCCTGGATACAATATTTTCAGATCAGATAGGCAACACAAAAGAGGTGGTGGCCTGGCAATTGTATACCGTGACAATTACAAGGCTAGGTTTGATCCATTATAAATATTGGGTACTGAGGCTATGACCTTCACGATCGAACCTCCAGACTCATTTGCTATCAAAGGAGTCTTGATATACCGTCCCCCAGGAGATAGGAACTGTTTTATAGATACACTCAGTTCCTTGATGGAAACGGTTACTATTAATGACAGATACATGGTGCTGGGAGATTTTAATTTTCATCTAGAGAATTTGGTAGACCCCAACTCCATTGAACTCATTGACCCCATGGACTCATTTGGACTGCCCTTAGTTAACACCGGTCCAACACACAAAGCTGGCCACATGTTGGATGGTTTATTTTCCAATTCGGAAAATCTTTTGTTATCTCCATCCTTCCCAGTAACGTGGTCAGATCATTGGGTGGTTACCTGGTCCATGCTGGCCACAAAATTAGGACAACATAGACCGATGACATTATATACCACTAGTAGAGCCTGGCACAAAATTAAGACACACGCTTTGACAGAGGCGATTGCCACCACTCCCTGCCAACTTGAGGTGGATGCAGCCGCAGACCGCAATTTTGAAATTTTCTCCTGTTGGCTAAATACCATGTTGGATAATATAACCCCCATTTCCCGTACATTAAAAAAAGAAAGGAAGCTGTCTCAACCTTGGTATAATGAGAATGTACGTTTATCTAGACAGGAATGTCGGAGACAGGAATGTCGGAGACAGGAACAAAAATGGAGAAGGAACTACGAGGCAGAGGAGAAAATAGCATACAAAGTGAAAATTGCTAAACATAAAAAAGTTATGTTAAAGGTCAAGTCAGACTATTTTACTGAAAAAATAAGTAATGCCTGTGATACCAATAAAACTCTCTTTTCGGTAGTTAACAAATTGGCTAAACCCAATAGGGGCTGTCATAACAAAGCAAGTCAGGACTTTTGTAATTAGTTTTTTCAAAAAAAGGTGACTGACATTTATGATAACTTCACAAGCATCGACCGTCAGAGTAACTATAAAACCTACTCCAAGAAAGACCTAAATGGCTTATCCGATTTTATAATGCCCTCAGCTGAACAAATATCAGACCTTATTCTATCAATTAAATCAGGCTCTCCATATGATCCCTGCCCACCCAGTATAATGCATTTGATCCCACACAAATGGCAGTGTATCTGGGCTCTATTATTAACACAGTATTCACCAGTGGAATTTTTCCCACTGAATGGAAACGGACCTCAATTCTCCCTCTCTTGAAGAAAGTTGATCTTGATAGTTCAGAAGTCGGTAACTATCGCCTTATCGCAAGATTACCCTTCGCTGCCAAATGTATTGAGAAGTTAATGAATAAACAAATTACTCAATACATTGATTACTCTGGCATACTGGATGAAACACAACATGGTTTCAGGAAATTTCACAGCACCGAATCAGCCTTAATCACCGCTACTGAGGATATTCGGTCAATTTTAGACGAAGGAGGCACGGCCGCTTTGGTGCTGCTTGACCTCTCGGCGGCCTTCGACATGGTCAGCCATGAAATCTTGGCTGCCCGTATGCAAGAGGCATGAATAAAAGGCATGGCACTAGAACTCCTAAAATCCTTTCTAACCAATCGGCAACTTAATGTAGCAATGGGATCAGCAACATCTAAACAATTTTCTTTACCTTGTGGAGTTCCACAGGGCTCTGCCCTAAGCCCCACGCTTTTTAATCTATATGTTGCACCACTTGCCTCAATAATAAAAGAAGCTGGTTTCGTCTTAGCTTCCTATGCTGACGATACACAGATTGTGGTGTCTTTAACATATGAAGAAAAACACCCGGGTGACGCCTTCAAGAACTGCATGAAGAATGTGAGCGATTGGATGGATGTCAACTGTCTAAAATTGAATGCAACTAAGACAGAGGTCATCATCTTTGGTAATAAACCCTCTCTCTGGACACCCGATTGGTGGCCATCTGTACTTGGAGTGCTTCCAGCACCCGTAGCTAAAACTAAAGACCTGGGTATTATCATAGATAAAGAACTTAAATTCAAGGCCCAAATTAGCAAAATCACAGCCATTTCTTTTGGGGCCATTAGACTAATTAACAAAATAAAGCAGTTTATACCAGAGGATCTCTTAAAAACAGTAACCCTGGCCCTGGTCGTGTCCCATCTAGACTATTGCAATAGCCCCTACCTTACCACCAACTCAGACCTGCTTAACAGGCTCCAGAGTGTACAGAATGCGGCAGCACGCCTCATCTTGAACATTCCAAAGAAGGTCTCTGCCAAAGAAGCCATAAAAAAATTACATTGGCTCCCAGTAAGACAGAGATGTCAGTTTAAAGTCTTATGCCTGGCTTTTAAATCACTGCACAGTTTTGGACCTACACAGTTTAAAAATAAACTGAAGTGGTATGTTCCTAACAGAACCCTGTGGTCCGGAACAGCTAGGAACGTGATAATCACCCCTTTTAAAAAGGCTACCTGGGGAGGAAAGAGCATCTTTAGATCAGCAGCTAGGTTGTGGAATACGTTACCCATCACCTTAAAATCAGCTCCCTCCTTGATCCATTTCAGGAAAGACCTGAAAACAAGGCTATTTACACAAATCGCCTAAACTTCTAAATCTGAGCGTGGCCTTCCTCATGTTCTGGATGTTCTCAGATGTACAGCGCCAAGACGCCTTCGGGTATATGCCGCGCTTTATAAATTTAATTTCAATTCAATTCAATTCAATCTAGAATCTGAATAATTACGCATTGCTCTCTTGACCTTGTTCTGATATTTTTTCTTTCTTTAGCATGTGCTGTTTTCTCCCAAGCATTTGATGCTTCGTACACTGTAGCTCTAGGTGGTGGCTTAATCTCAAAGTCTTTCTCTCAATCTTTCAATAATTCTTAACTCAAACGTATCATATCTCGAAAAACCAAAGGACCCTCATTTACAGTGATCTTACCCAATTGATGAAGCCACAAACAGGTATACAACCCCATAATCGTTGTCATATAATGTGCTGGTGTACCCTCAGGAGGTGCCTCTTCACCCCCGTACTGGAAGTGTCACAACAGCTCTCACAAAACCTTTAAAAGCTTTTAGACATTTCATGTTTTCCTATTGTTCAACAAAGAACAATGTAATTAAAAACGTCAGTATTTTGATTGCATTCCGTATATGTCAGTTTCTTAGTAAACCCGTCTTCCAATCTCAGTGCAGTTCTGCACACTGACCATCCAATCACTATGTGATGTTTCACACCAACCAACAAATCCCTGCACAGCACAAATGGCACAACTCCTCACTCCTTGCAGCAGTTCACCCCCCTTTTATAATTTTCTTGTATATACAATTCTATAACTCTAAGCGAACTCAAATAAACAATTTTTGTATACTTCTCACACACACAAATGCAATCTCAACCAGCAGGAAATCACCCTAATCAATGCAACTTCACCTTTTGCGCAACTAGGTTCCACCAACATCAGTCAATATTAGTAAAATCAAACAAATCGTTATAGTCCCTATCTCAATTGTGCAGTTGTTGGTATCTCCTGATCTGCACCACGAACCTTTTAGTAAACAAGAAAGACATAAATACACTCTTAATTATCTATCCTGGGATCTTAGACTACTTCAGGGTCCAATAACCTCTTCAATCTCTTTCAATTGGGCACATAAACATTACCAATTCAATCTACACACATTTTGCAAGTACTGCATTAAGCACATTCCATAAAAGAAAGAAAATCCCTATACTAAGAATGAGAAGGAAAAAAGGTGTCAGTTAGGAATCCATAGCGAGTTCTGATATTGAGAGAAATCATTAAGCGTAAAGCTTCACCATTAAAGTCTGCTTAATAAATCAGTAATCAATCAAAGCATAACTTCTCATAAAAAGAGGTTCCAGAAACTCAGTAGAGTCTCAGAGCAGCATAGGCAAGGTGTGAAGGGATATAGAAAATGGGGAAGCAGTGGTGGTGGTGTCTACTCTAGGAACATGCACTATTATATAAACAACACATTTTTTCAATGTTGCAGTTAGTCGCCTCTTTTCTTCTACAGTCGGACAATATTTTTTGATGCTTTCATGGGAACAGGATCACTCCTTGCCTTCTCACCAAAAACACAATTAAATCAAGCAGAAGTTTTGAGTGAACATTTCTTATCAAACACAATATTATTGGTCATCTACATCTTTGTATATGTACATCTTAACCTCTTCGATGCCGATGACGGAACGGTTCCGTCATGCACGCCGGTTGGGCTGTGCTTATGACGGAACCGTTCCGTCATGGCCCCGCCCGCGCTCAGATCTTTCAGCACTGCGCGGGAATCCGCGCAGCGCTGAAGAGGTTAAATCTCCATTCATTAGATAACAGTGATCTTTGTGTAAATAGAAACATTTGCAGAATTATAAGAAAACATGTGTGCAACTATTATTCATTATGAAAAACATGCCACTGGGAAGGTCAGAAAATAAACATTTTGGGTTATGTCAGCAGTTTTCAGTCATGTCAGCTTTTGTCAGGCAATATTACTTCAGCTGTTCAGACCTAGTAGGAATAAATATGGTTGACTGCTACAATGTTTACATTTAAACGCATCCTTTTTCATCAAAGCCTACATGTTAATTCTGCACTTTATTCCATTATTTTTCTCTACATTATAAAATGCACCAGCATTAAATAGGTTTATGCCAATAACCTAGTATTTCAATTGATACTGATTAAAAAACAACTTACCTCAAATGATTGAAAAACAAGGCCAACAAGAAAACCTTCTGAAACTGATATTTTCCATATACACTGCTTTGATGGTTTGTAGTCATCTGGATAATTGGGAGATTGAATCTGACCACTGTCCTTTTTTATTTCTCCACCACAAATAGCTAGAAATAAAAATATGCATATTTAGAAGTCACGTGGAAAGCAGATTGGAATGCAGTTTCATGTCAGTCTGGTATTCCTCACTCTCGCACACAACCATGTTATATCCAATTGAAATGATGGGGTCTAAAACTGAAATGATTAAAGTAAGATGTATTTAACAGGAACTCCCCAGCATTGCCGACCTTCAACAGCATCCCAGCCAACTGCTTTGAGTGTACCTTCAAAGCAGAACATTCTTTCCCAAGGTTCAGATGCTAAACATCATTAAGAGTCCCACCTTTTTACTCAAACTCAGGGTGTAACACTAATGTGGATTTGTAATAGAAAAATGTCAGACTCTTTGGGGTGGGGCACCAGGCAGACAGGGCCTACTTGGCCCCACCTGTAGGAGTTGAAGTTGTGTGACTCTGTTGTCCTGGGGCCCATCCGACTATGTCTTTGCAAAGTGGACCAAGTACAACCCTTTCCGCACTTGCCTCACAGGGTACTGAGGCTAAGCAGCAACAGGCTTATCATGGAGATATTGTGGGAAGGGGGGGCAGAAGCTCAGAACTCGGCAGTCAACCAACTGACATTCAATGACTCTCCAAAGCTATCTTCTTAGAAAAGAACATGCATTTTAATCGCACAATAATACCTAATATTACACTACAATTCAATCTGCATACATTCTGCAAATATAGTAGTTATCTTGGTCACAACGCTTTTGTGGCACTTCACTCATACTTGCCCCTGTCTTCTTATCTCCCTCCCAACCTGGGTGAACCCAAATGGACTAATCCCCCAAGAAAGTTTGTAAAAGCATGATGATGCCCAGGTGCACATTACTGTTGCCTGATGAGTCAAATGCGCAAACTGGGTGTCCAGGGTAGCCTCATGGAAGTTGCACTGCCAATCAAACCAAGTAAACCACACAGCAATTGTAGGCCCAATCGGATCAGGGGAACCTCACAGCAATTGTAGCCCTGATCGCGCCAGGCAAGCCCCAGGGCAGTTGTAGCTCCGATCAGGCCAGGTGAACTTTACAGCAGTTGTAGCAATTCACTAATTTGCACAAGTCCTTAACCTTGGTGATGCAGCAAGTAGGGATTCACTTGTTAGTCTCTCAAGCTCAAGTAGTGTGAATCTCATGTTGTGATTCCAAGTAATTTGTATGAACTGGTATAACATTCATGCTAGTTGTAGCCATCCGGCCAAGGAAACATCAGAGCATTGAATCCCCAATCAGTCTCACAGATGTTGTAGCTCTGATGGGGCCAGTTGAACCTCACAACAGTTCCTGCCCTGAACTGAAGAACGACCAAGAGACCCTCCTGAGCATGGTTTGCTCCAGACTATGCCCTCCAACCATCGGCTTCCTCTGAATGTCCCTTTGACTATGAACATGCTGTGTGTCTCCCCCATGGACAGTCTATCCTCCTACAGGGTAATGCAGTCTCCTTCCCTTTTTCAGCAGCCAGACAAACTTCAAGGCAGTAGGGAGACAATCATATCTTCCAGTAGAAACTGCAGACTTCAATTGATGCCCCCTCAGCCTTGGCAGACTGGTGATAAAACCGGCACCAGCCCTGGTCACACAGCTGAGGTGCACTCTGTTGATGACTACGCTACTCTCCCACACCATGAGACCGATAGTTTCTGCTTCTGGCATACTGCAAGAACAACAAATTAGCATCTCATCGTAAATACCAAGTTACACATCTACTACAACACACACCTGGTGGCAGAATCAGAAAATATTAAACGATAAGTTAAAGCCTGATAAAATGAGCTAAGGACTGATACACACTTTTGAGGGCGGTACTCAGGTGAGCATTCTGAAAACAAAGATCTGAAATTTAATTCTGCAAGGGATCTGAACAGGACATGGTTTATCAGTTCCTGCATCATATTTTACTTGTCTTAAAACTCAATTTTTGATGAGCGGTGGTCCTGAACATCTTGACTATATCAATCAATCAATCATGTCATTTGTATCGCGCACTACTCACCCAGACTAGGTCCATATAGTTCAACCAGATGCAACAACATTCCAAAACATTAAGCCACTTCGCCCACATCCAGCAGTATTCCACAGGTAGCAATGAGAAGAGCATAAAAGAGGGAGCTTACTTATTTACAGTGGGGAGGAGGGCTCCGATATGTGGCAAACCTTTAACCAGTGCGGCATCACCAGAAGTGATATTCTAGTGTCCAAATCCCATGGGAATTATATTAGATAGGCTTCTTCTCCCTGTCTACAGTCTGTAAAATATTTGACAGCCACTCTGTCCTAAGCAGTGCCCACCTGTGCAAGAGAGCCAAGATGCAACCTAGGACAGCTCATCCCACCAGGCTAGAGGGTCGCCTTCAAAAGGAGGTAGCAGTCGAAAGCGTGTGCGCCAGCTTTCCGTGACAAGTGTAAAAGAGCAGAGCACAATGGGGTGCAATCCTTCCTATTGTCCTCCCTTTCACAAACGATACGCTTCGGCAGCCATTTTATATGACTCTCCACCTCCTGCTGGTCTTCGTTGTCCTTCCTATCGCCTTTTTTACGCGGATGCATGTGCATGGTAGTGATAGAGCGCTCAACGCTCTTAAAATTTGTAGGGGTGCATTATATTCATGTACGAACTACACTCGTATATATTCAATGTTTGATTGAACTTTGTGCATATTAAAACAAACAAAAAAGAAAAAACACAAAATCGCCCAAAAAACAAAAAAAGCAATTTTGGCGAAAAAAATATTAACAAGTAATGAAATTATAAATCTATCCACGATCACCCTTAGCGAAGCCGAGAAACAACTTTTAAGCCTTGGGTTGACTTATTGTCCGGTTTCTGATTTCAACTATACAAAAACGAGAGTTGATATTTATTTGTACATCAGGAAACTGAAATTAAAAAAGTTTTTTTGTGTTAAGGATGGCCAAAATGAACATGAGAAGGATTCATCGATTAACACTGTTGCTGTTAGAAACCCTTTGAACTTACAAGCTAAAGACACTAAAACTTTATTGGCAATGCATCAACTGGCAACAAATGACACGATTGATCTTGATATGACATCCACACAGGAGGAATTGAGAATGGCCTCGGTTGAGCAGCTGGGAGCAAACCTAAGCCCATTCAAACCAAAGTCAAAATTTATTCCTACAATGCCTAGGGATTCAATTGATGTTTTCCAAGACGTTGTTGTGGATGATCTTAAAAAACTATATCACAGGATAAAACACAAAAAAAGATACAAAAGTCAACATGAAAAGGATTATTTGTTGCTAACCAAAAAATTGGGTGATGATCATAGGATTATTGTGGCCACCGCGGACAAAGGAGGTAACGTGGTTATCTGGCCACAAGAAGCCTACATAAAAGAAGCAATGAATCAACTTAACAATCAATTATGCTATGCAAAGAGTACCATCAAAGAGTATAATCATGCCAAAGAGACACTAAAAAAGCTATTGTGGAAATGGAAGAGAGAAGGCATGATCTCTAAACAGGAATTTGATTTTTTGCATGTTGAACATCCCCTATTACCCAAATTGTATCTTCTACCCAAGGTCCACAAGCAAGTTGTTCCAGTGCCTGGGAGACCAATTATTTCCGCCATTGCAGGAGTAGCAGAGCATGTGACTGAATATATTGACTACTTCCTGCAGGACTTGGTGAAGGATCTTCCTACTTACATTAGAGACACTGGGGACTTCATTGGTAAGATCAAAAATGCTGGATGGAGTGACAATATGCTATTTATCACCTTAGATATTGAGTCGCTTTATACAAGTATTGACCATGCATCTGGGCTCAGAGCTTTGCAATTTTTCCTGGGCAAAAGGCCCATTAATTGTTATAATCATAACAAATTATTGATTGAACTTACCAATTGGTGTCTCAACAACAATTATTTTTTATTTGGTAATGACATCTACATCCAACGACGTGGTGTTGCGATGGGGGCATGCTTCTCTCCTAGCTATGCATGTTTACATGTAGGCTGGTGGGAGGAGCATGTCCTCAGGCAAGCACACTATGGTATTTACAACAAACATGTGGCACTTTGGTTGCGTTTTATAGATGATGTTTTTATTTTATGGCGTGGTGATCTTGCCAGTGCAACTGAATTTGTTACTTCCATCAATATCAATCAGGAGAATCTCAAGTTCACTTCATCTATTAGTAAGTGTGAAGCTGAATTTTTAGATGTTAAAGTGTTTATACACCACAATCACTTGGCCACTAAACTCTTTCGGAAAAGCACTGCTGGAAACAATATTCTTCATGCCAGCAGTGCGCATCCTAGACACATCATTGATAATATTCCATTTGGGGAATTATTGAGACTCAAGCGGATTTGTAGTGAAGTGAGTGATCTCGAAATGTGTACAAAGGAGGCACTGGAAAGGTTCCGACAGAGGGGGTATAGGGAATCAGTCTTGAGGGAAGCAGTTCTTAAAACAGAAGCCAGAACTCGGGAATCACTATTTTCATCTACATCTAATACATCTTTAGATAGTGAGTCCACTAACATCAACCAATCCCCCAGGCTCATTACAAACTATAGCAAACAGGCAAGGCAAATCAGATCTATTATTCAAGAACGTTGGCCAATTTTGAAAACTGATTTAGTCTTAAAACCCAGATTACTGGATAGGCCAACGATAACTTACCGGAAGGGGCCCTCTTTAAAAACGCATGTTTGTCATGATTTTCCTGAGCTTCAAAAACAAGAGGAGTGGTTAAAATCCCGGCCGGGATTTAAACGCTGTACCACATGCAGAGCGTGCAAATTTGGAAAAAACACCACCCAGTATTGCACACCATTTAGCCCTGATCCGCTTAATATACATGGATCTTTTAATTGCAAAACTGAATTTGCTGTCTATATATTAACGTGTACCTGTGATCTCAGATATGTAGGGAGTACCCGGCAACCAGTACATGTTAGAATTCTTCAGCACTTACGTGCTATTGTAAATAATGATGCGTCTTATCCGGTGGCAAGGCATTTTAAAGTTTGTCATAACAATAATTTACAATGCCTCAGTTATTTTGTTATCGCCTCGGTTCCAAAAACTAAGAGAGGGGGTGACCGGGATAAAATGCTCAGAAGATTAGAGTCTGAATTCATTTTAAAATTAGACAGCAGATTTCCCAATGGGCTAAATACAACGGAGGATCTGCATGTGTTTCTTTAAGACATGTCAAATTTTGGGTCAGATTTATTTTAGAGTGTATTGCCATGACCGCTTTCGCGTAAAAACAACATATCATGTAAAAATTATATTATGAATTTCCATTTGTTCCTCTTTTTCTTTTATTTTACATTTTATTTTTTCCTATGTGTGCTTAATCGCACAAATTAGGGATACACAAAATGTTTTTTCACTTTTTTTTGTATTTGACATAGATTCAGTGATGTGTCTGTCCAGATTTAAAAATCAATATTAACATTAAATTCAATTATAGTGTTTGTGTTTATAAGATTTTAAATTTCAAACATTTCAAGTGCTTCACACATTATATTCTGTGTTCTGATAACATATATTATACTTTCAGGTATATTAGACAAATTTTAGTACAACATGTATGGTTAGGCATAAAATTAGCATAATTTGCACAATTTTCTTCCTGTGTTTACATATTTGCGTAGTTTGCACATTTTGATATGATGAATTTTAATCTGATATATTTGCACTTTATTGCGTTATTTGCACAGTCAATCGAACATTGATACCATCATGTTATACATTTTTGGAACATTTGCATTATATGCATAAGAACTTTGTTTTGATACCAATTGAGCACTTGATGAATGTTTTATGGTATTTTGGATTTAAACCTGTTATTTAATTATTTATATACATTTAAGTTTGAAATGTATATGTTTGGAAAACAGACTAATGTAATTCTGAATAGTGTGTCTTCACTTTTTTAAAGTCACATGGTGTAAAAAAATAGTGAAAAAAATGTAACCAATGAAATACCTTATAGTATTTAAGGGGCACATTTTATCCAACTGACTGTCTGTGAGCAAGGGCGGATGCCCGAAACGCGTCAGATTGGTGAAACTCGGCTGATAATAAATTAACAACAATTGTGCCTTACCTGGATTTGCGTGGTTTCCATTCTTCGTTTCTACGGATTTTTTGGAGATTACAAATGTGTGATTAAAACAAACTTATATATCATCATATCAAACTTTGTGGAATTAAATTGTGACTTTATTTACAGGATTGATTAGTATTTCGCACGTATTTAGAGAAATCATGTAATTGTGCATGTATATAATGATTAGTAGGTAAACCAAATGTATTTATGGTTATAAGACCCATATAAAGGCCTGTGTAAGGTGTGCATATTAAAGAACGTTCTTAAGTTAGCCACAATTGTAGGCCTAACTTACTTTTTCTAAACTGTTTCATTTCTCCTCCCTTGCTCTTAGGTCAGGAGCTAAATAAAATGTATGTGTGAAGAGAGTATCTTTTTACCCCTACTGCAGGTGCCGGAATTTGACCTCGTTATTTTAGATTTAAGAAGATACATGGGAGGAAAGGAATGCCTTTGAAGAGCTCAGTCAGAGAGAAGGGAGGACACCTTCCATGCCTGGTGTAACTTGGGATCAAGGTCGGCGGACAGAGCTGTAAAATTAATTGGAATTTGTGTAAAGATACTCAAAGAAGGTGTTCACGCCATGTGACTCACTAGGGGTGTAACTTTGTCTTTTTGTATTAGGCACAGGGACAGATTTGCGAGACTTCTGCTTTTGGCTGAAGAAGGAGAGCATCTTTGAACGAGCTTTGTAGCTTTACGCTACTTGACCCATTTAACGTGAGTGTACTTCTTAGAAAGTCAGCACGTGCTGAAAACTTTGGGGAAATACTTCTGGGAGACTAGGAAGGGATGCCATTTTAGAAGTAGAGTAGGGACAGATTATTCTTTAATTTGGAATTACCAAATGAAAAAGGATCTGGACGCAGTGTCTATACTCAGCTGTGTTCTTATTTTGGAATTTATTGTTCTGTGCCGATTGTGCAATATGAACTATATTCGTAGATTGGGCTCTGTATTAGTATTTATGTATCTTTACACCTTGATTTTGAGGTGTGTCTATACTCTGTTGTTTCTGGCTTTGTAATAAATCAACAAAAGCTAAATTCAGAGTCCGTAGTTATTTAAACTAGCAGGCAAGAAAGACAATCGGCCTGAGATTTCGGAGTAAATCTAGGACATGGAATACAGCCCCTTCAATTGGTAGAAGAAAAGGATGGTTGCCTCTAGAAGTGAGGGGAGATTTTAGCAAATCAATAACAGAATTAGACCTACAGAGCCCAAAAGACAGCCCATGATTGAGAGCAGCGGACGGCAGGCATTGACGGAGGTCGGCGGAAATTGATGGCGCGGCGGAGACAGCGGTAGCGTGAGTATGCTATAGACTGCTCATTTGCGGTAGAGAACTTTGTTTGAGTGGATTTAGTAGAGTCATGTGTGGAAAACATCAGGCCAGGGGTGGACTACAGTAATTCGAGTGACTGACGTAGATCATGGGTCACAGAGTGTGAATGTTCGTGAGTGGGTGTATACAATCGATCTTATAGATGACAGACAATTACTTGGTTCTATGTAACTGTAAGATACTGTGGCTGTCTGAGAGACAGTTACTTAGTTTAGTAGCTTTTGGGTAAACAGTTACTTGGGTGTGTGAATGCGAGAGCGAATGTATGAGGTGAGATTGTGAAGGAGGGTGAACCGCTGCAGAGAGGGAACGGTGATGTCAGAGTGCGCCGCGCTGTGATAGGCCGGTTGGTGTAACACCGCACTGGGATTGGAGGGTTCTCAGCGAAATTTTAGAATGAGAAAATTGGGTTTTGTAACAATTGAGTTAAAAAATCTGATGTTTTAAGGTATTGCGAGACTTATGTAGGGGAGATTCAGGAGTAGTGACTCAGGTTGAGGAATTAGCCCCGCCAGAGGATACCCTGGCACATTATATGGCAACGAATGTAGGATTGCATACAATAGTGTGGCTCCAAAATTCCCATAAGATTACAGAAAAGGTATTGGCTTTCCCACGCTATGGGTCATTTCGATTGGATGTGTTGTATCGATTGAAGGGGGTGATGTCTTCATTAAAACCTCCACCTAAACCCACAAAATTTGAGGCGTTAGATGCATGGATGCGGGCAGCACAAGCTAGGAGAAGAGAACATTCTCAGGGAAGGATGAGAAAAGCAATGAAGTTGTGTCAGGATGCCAGGTAGGATGCTCAGTTGAAGAAATGGAGGGTTGAAACCATTGAGGGAGAGAGATTGTATCCATTGCTGGTATAAGGAGCTAGCACATGGACAAGAAACACAGAAAATGACAGTGACACAGATGATAGCTTGCTAGATAGATTATTGGCAGATCGTCCTCCACCTTACAACCCTCAGTATGAGGAAGTAAAGCAAGAACTGGTAGAAGGAAGCCCAGAAGGAGTGGGATCGGCTCCGACGGGGGTAAGTTCAAGAGTAGTGGGAAGGATTTCGCTAGGATTGGAAGGGGCAGGAAGCTCAGAAGTTGGGAACACTAAGATGAGAGGAACCAACTGTGACATACGGTTACTAGAAGCCCTTACGGTGCTGGTTACCATTGGACCTGTAGTACAATCCGAGTATGGGAGAGAATGGGAGTCAACAGCAAAGAGGAATGGGCAAAGACACAATCTCTGGAGGAAGCATTACTATGGGGACAAGTGCACCCTTGGAGTCTGTGGAGACTAGTCCCCCATTGCCGGCGATGGCAGACCCTTCAAGGGTGGGTGCAGGATCCGAAGTGAGGGAACCAGGGCACTGGCAAATTCTAGGTCAAAAATACGAATGTGGGTTCCACCAGTACGGGTGACTATGAGTTCAGCTGAAATAGGAATGAGAGAAAAGGCGTTTAAAATACGACCTGGTGTCTCGGATGTGGGAGTGTAAAGTCATTGGAGGAGTCAGAGTTGAAAAAGGGAAGGCCGGCCCACCATCCAAGTAAAAGGGACGGAAGAGGGCTGGAGAAGTTGAAGTTGTGTTAGAGAGGGACCGTGCTATGTGCCAAACCGAGGAAGGATTAAAGTCACAGTGAAGGCAAAATTGTTGGATGTGCAGAAATTGAAGGCAGAGGTCAATGAGGTGATTAATGGGAACCTGCTGCTGGAAAGGGTGCATTTATATGAGCCAGATGAACTGTTATTTGTGGCCAAAGATGTTACTAGGAAGGCAAAAAGAGTTCATGAGGCATTGGTTCAGTTGGTGCAGAAGTATGATGTGGATTTGACTAAAACGAAAATGTTGCAGGGAAATCGCAGGTTAAATTAAACTAACCAGGAATTGGACGAGAAAAGAATAGTAGGGTTGAAAGCTCATATTCGAGAACTCGTGGTCTAGGAAAAAGAGTCAATAAACAACAAGAGAGAGAGGGTGTTTAAGGGGCACTCTTGGTCCCCCAAATCGAATAGTCAAAAACAACAGAAGAGTGTGCCTTCTTAGGAGAAGAGCGAGCATGAAGAATCAGACTTGATTCTTTAGAAAGCCCTCACTCAACAACCTAGTTGGTGACATGCTTCATCACCGGGCCCCACCAAGAAGGTCGAGTACCTCCCCGGTGTGCTTCAACACCAGAATTACTGCGGAGCAGGTACATTTTGACAGGGTGATAAATGATTAAGAAGTGAGTTTAAAAGTGTCTTGGTTGTGCCCAAAAATAGTTTTATTCGTCGGCCAACCAGGCACAAGCAAAAACAAAGTGAACGATGTATGTGCTGGGTAGATTGGTCAGCTATGTCTCACTGTGTGAGGTCAACATGTTTCTGCCTATATGGTCCTACTGGCTAGGCATTCTTCAGGACCAAGGTGTGGACCCTGGTGGTATGAGTGCGCTAAGGCTCACCCTAACCAGGAGGTCGTTAGTGTGAAAATGCAGGATTTTTTTTTTTAAACCTGTTATTGCTGCGGGAACCTTCTTAGTGATAGGAACCCGACATTCATAAGTGGAGTGATCATTAATCACACCATGGGTCTCGGGAGGGGGATTGTGGCTAGTAGGTACACCACCGGCAAAGCCAGGCACCCGCTTGGTACCTGATGCAGCCCTCAAGATACCATCAACGGTGTCCGGTATCTTGAGGGCTGCATCAGGTACCACCCCCCTCCCGAGACCCACTTATGTCATCAACTAAGTAGGTGAGTGAGGGCTTTCTGAAGAATCAAGTCTGATTCTTCATGCTCGCTCTTCTCCTAAGAAAGCGCACTCTTCCGTTGTTTTTGACTAAGAAAAAGAGTGCCAAGAAAGAATAGGAAATACCCCGCCTCCAGGCGGGGGGGGGGCGGAGAGAGTAGGAAATTTCCGGTTGCGGGAAGTACAGAATGGAGGGTATGTTCATTCGCCTTGGAGCAGGGGTGATTTGGCATCCTTCACAAATGATTTCCCTCGTCAGAGGGAAAAGCTTGCGGAATAGTACAAACAAATTGATAGCTTCATGAAGATTCCAAATGTTCTGTGGATATATTTGAATACCCTATTTGACATTGTGGTCCCAGGGGATTTGTGGGCAGCATGCAAAATTGCAATCGAGTGGCCCAGTACAGAACCAGCTAGGAAACCTGTAATTCATGGTCCCTCGGCGGAAGTGATGAAAAAATACGAACAAGCAATTACATGGCTCCAGTCTAAGGTAGTGCCTCAAACTATTGATTGGCTCAAGATTAATCGTACCACCCAAGAGCCGAAGGAATCAGTGCATGATTATTACGAGAGACTACTATTGTCCTTTAAGCAGCATAGTGGCTTAGATGCCCTTAAACAAAAAGATATGGAACGCTTTGTCTCGGAACTTGTGTTAGGATTGAGAGCTGAGATAAATTTGATGATTCAGCAACATTTGACATGTTGGCAGAATAAGTCAGAGGACGAAGTTCTGCGTTATGCTAACTATTGTAGTGAACAAGTAGAGTCCACACATAGGACAATGAAGGATAAGTTGATGATGGCGCAGTTGAGGAATGCTGAAAGACCAGACCTAATGCAGGGGAATTGAGGCACAATGGGTCGAGGGCAAGGGAGTGGTCGAGAAATGGGACAAAATATGACAGTTCACCCAGGGCACGGGAGAGGACGGGGAATGGATGCAGGGGCAGGGGCAGGAACTGAATGGGTTAACCCGAGGAGAAATACCGCTTGTCATTATTGTCACAAAATCAGGCATTGGAAGCGCGAGTGTTGCTCAAATCCGGCTAATCAAATGCAAAATGAGGAAGCTGTGCAAGTATCTGATGGACTGAACACTGTGACTAGACCTAAGTTCATGTATGGGAGAGGTTCGGAACCTCAGGTGCAGGTGCCTCAACCCCCAAGGATCTCTGCAGGAAATTATGTGTATCAGCAAATACCCTTCATTGAATTGACCGACAGTTATGATCGGAACCCATCACAAAGAAGGTGTGAGAGGGGGAGGAGGACTGCACCTTGGGAGCAGTCTTAGAGGTAGATCAGAGGGGACCATTTGTGGAGGCCGATGTCAACGGTCATTTGCTCATGTTTCTAATCGACACTGGTGCAGCCTGATCTACTGTAAGGTTAGCAGTAGTCCCCAATTTGTCACTGTCTGAACAATCAATCCAAGTGGTAGGAGTTACTAATCAGAAGATGACCAACCCCCTAACAAATGAGTTACCTGTGAGAATAGGAACCTTTCAGGATCAACACCAATTTGTATTGTGTGATTCAAGTCTGGTTTGTTTGTCCTGTGCAGGCTAAATTGTACCATCTATTGCACTCCGAGGGGGGTGGAATAACAAACCTGTGATGACGATGCTGCCATTAAGGTGGCAAGTCAGAATTTGTGTGCGTAAATGTTCATTGTGTTGACCAAAGATAAATTACCCATGGATTTGAGAGAGACTATAAATCCCATGGTATGGGATTTTACAGGAGAGGAGCTAGGTCTGATTTGAGGAGTCGAACCAGTCAAGATACAGGTCAAGCCAAATGCAGAATTCCCAAGGACTCCACAGTATAAGTTAACACCGGAGACAGTGGCAGGAATAACACCAGTGATCAAATCTATGATTGCTCAAGGCATTCTGAAGGAGATCAGAGGAAACCCTTGTAATTCACCTATAACGGGGTTGCAGAAACCTAGTGGCAAGTATAGAATAGTGCAGAACCTGCGAAGGGTTAATGAGATTGTGATTCCATGTTGTCCTGTGGTACCGAATCCAGCTGTAATCTTGTTTCAAATACCTTGTGTTAGAATTGGGGGTCTCTAGTTGGCAGAGGTAGGTTCCTTTGACCAAGCAGGGGCCCTTGCTTCTAGTCAGGGAAAGGGGGATACACTCCTGGATAACCTCTGCTCACCCCCTTGGTAGCTTGGCACGAGCAGACAGGCTTATCTCAGAGGCAG
Source organism: Triturus cristatus (assembly GCF_964204655.1). NCBI lineage: Eukaryota > Metazoa > Chordata > Amphibia > Caudata > Salamandridae > Triturus > Triturus cristatus. Next base: position 275,707,960 of record NC_140580.1, on the reverse strand, counting down.
TGTGTAAAGCATTTGTGATCACATACAGTAATACAGTGAAAACACTACATATGGACACCACACCAGTTTAGAAAAATAAGTTATCTTTACTAGACTTAACACAAGACCAAATGACAAAAATCCACAATACTGTAATCAAAAATAAGTCTTGAAAATGGTAGAAATAGCTTAGTTCAATGTAGATGGTAAATGCAACACTTTACTCTCAAAGTACCTGGGATGCATCACGCAATTCAAACAAAAAGGGTCCCAGGGAAGGTGATGCGTTGGTTCCTTGCTTCAGGGAGGTGATGCGTTGGTTCCTTACTGCAGCGCAGAGGACGTGATGCATCGGTTCCTTACCGGAGAGGAGGAGAGGCGTTGGTTACTTACTGCGTTCCGGTTACGATGCGAAAAGATGGCGTCTCGATGCGATGCGAGGATCCGGTGTGATGCGACGAAATGGCTTCTTTGATTCGATGCAACAATGTTGGATGTGATGCATGCATGCCCGACGGCCGTGCGGCGACTCGGTAGCTTCTGAGCCGTGACAGGCCCAGCGACACGCTTCCCCGGTGATGCGACGGCGACCCCTGCAGCGGGGACACGCTTCTCCTTTGATGCGACACGCTTCATCAATGATGCGACGGCAAACAGCTGCAGCGGCGGCATGCTTCTTCGGCAATGCAACGGCAACTGCGGCGGCAGGGACACGCTTCTCCTAGTTGCGCTGCGCTTCCAGCTCCGAGTGACACGCAGTCTTCTCAGAGGACCCAAACAACAGTAGGCACCTCTCTGCAGATAGAATTCCCAGCAAGGGAATTCAGGGGAGCTGGTGGTAAAGTCTTGTATCCCTGAGACTTCAGGCAGGAGGCAAGCACACTTCAAGCCCTTGGAGATTCTTCTTTAAGATGATGAAAAGTTCACAAAAGTCCTCTTCCCCCATTCCTTGGCGAATAAAGTAACCACTGCAGGCCAGCCCCAGAAATATCACAGCACAGGGGCAGTCTCCTCCTTCAGCTTCTTTGGTTCTTCTCCTTGGCAAAAGTTCGTCTTGATTCCCAGAAGTGATCTAAAGTTCTGGGCCCCAATATTTATACCAGTAAATCTTTTGTCCTCCGAAGGCAGAGGGAGCTTGTGCCCAGCCAAAACCAGTTCTGTGCAGCTTCCTACCAGGAGGTTGAGACAGCATTGTTTGAGAGCAGACCTGGCCCAGGTAGCTGAAAGGATATCTCCTCCCCCTACTCTCTATTCTATGAGGGCTCAGGTCAGTGAAAGGAAATCTTAGCTCCCTACTCTCTATTCAATGCAGGCCCTATTCAGCCCAGCCCTGACCCATCGGTCTGCTGGAGCCAAAGCACTCGCCAGCCCCCTGTCACTCACAAACCAGACATGGAATACACAAACCTAGCAGAGGCATGCTGCAGGGTTAGGCAAGAAAATACCTACTTTCTAAAAGTGGTATTTTCAAACACAGAATGTAAAAATCACCCACACTAAAAGACATATTTTAACATTATGAGTTCAGGCATATTAACTTTATTTTCGCATCATGTTCCTAGGGTCGGTTATGATTATAAGATGTTATAATCAAACTGCCCATTCTGGCCTATGGGAACAGATAGCCTTGCAATAGTGAAAAACAAAATTGGCTGTAATTCACTATCAGGACATGCCACACACATCAGGGCATGTCCTACCTTTTACGTACAATGCACCCTGCCCTTGGGCCTACCTTAGGGGTGACTAATATGCAGAAAAGGGAAGGTTTGGGGACTGGCAAGTGGGTGCACTTGCCAAGTCGACATGGCAGTCCCAAACTGCACACAGGCTCTGCAATGGCAGGCCTGAGCCATATTTTACAAGCTGCTTCTGTGGGTGGCACAATTAGCGCTGCAAGCCCACCAGCAGCATTTGACCTACAGGCCCTGGGCACACATGGTGCACTGAACTAGGGTCTGAGAAGTAAATCAAATAAGCCAAGCATGGAGTCACTAATCCAATACATCAATTTACAATAGGTAGCACTTGCACTTTGGCACTGAATAGCAGTGGCAAAGTGCCCAAAGCCTCTAGACCGGCAAAAACATAGCAAAAACACAGGAGGCACCAGCAAAAAAAATGGAAGGGAGACCCACGCCAATGGTGCCACGTCTAACACGTTGTGAGGCTGAATGGTTTACGGTCATAGACCTATGCCAAGCACTCTTCTCGATACCCCTCCATGAGGAGAGACAATTTTTATTTGCTTTCCAGCTGGAGAACTGTGTGCTAACATGGTTTTGTATCCAACAAGAGTATACAGAAAGTCCGTCTATCTTCAATCAAATTTTGTTAAAGAATCTTGAGGGTCTGACAATGCCACAGAATTTGGTTCTCATGCAGGACATAGATGATCTTCTTGTTGCCTCAGAGACGGAGGATGCTTGCAGGATGGATAGATACTGTGGCTTTGTTGAATCATCTGGCAGAGAATGGACACAAGGTGTCCCCAGGCAAGCTTCAGTACGGTTTGCCTAAGGTTCAGTATTTGGGGCATCGAATCGAAAAGGGAAAGAGAAAGGTGTCACCAGATCCCATAGAGGCAATTTTGCAAATGGGTACTCCAAAGACGCAGAAGGATGTCCAAATGTTTTTGGGAATGGTCGGCTATTGTCGACAGTGAATCCCAAACTTTTCTCTACAGGCAAAACCTTTGTTAAGATTAACACAGAAGGATGTAAGTGATCCGGTACCATGGGAGCTAAGGGAAAGCTTATGTTGCGCTCCAGGTCTGGGAATGCCTGATTATAATAAAGCATTTTCGCTTTTCTGTCTGGAGAGAGAGGGGTGCGTATTGGCAGAATAAATTCAAACACATGGCGGTATCCATAGACCAGTGGCCTAATTTTTCAGCCACCTTCGATCCATTGGCTTCTGTGATGCCCAGATGTCTCAGATCTGTTGCTGCAACAGGTGTCAGCATTGAGAGATGTGAAAGCATTATGATGGGTCATCCGCTTATGGTATATGTCCAGCACTTAGTGGAACTCCTGATGACAAGAACTAAAACTCAGTACCTGACCAATAATAGGCTCACCAAGTATGAGCAAGTTACACTGGCATCTGAAAATGTTTCCTTGAAAAGATGTTCTATGCTAAACCCTGCCACGTTGATGCCAAACCCACCTGTTGAAGGAGATGATTGTGAGGAGCATGACTGCCTAGATGTGACTGAGCTTTCTACCAAGCTCAGACCAGACATTGTTGATGAACCTTTACCTGAGTCTGATCTAGTCTTGTTGATGGTTCATGCTCAAGAGACAAGGAAGATTGTTTGAGAGCAGCTACTGCTGTTTGTACTATTTCTGGAGTTGTGGAAGCTGCTTGTTTACAAGGACTATACTCTGCACAAGTGGCGGAAATTATTGCCCTGATATGTGCATGTCTCATCTCTGATCAAGTCCGAGTGACTATGTTTACAGATAGTGAGTATGGGTTCAAAGTAGTTCAAGACTTCGGGCAGTTATGGTCACAAAGGGGGTTTTTAACATCATCAGGATCTCCTATCAGAAATGGGGAATATGTGCGACAACTGTTAGAAGTGCTGCAGAAACCTAAGGTAATCGCAGTGGTGAAAAGTGCGGCACAAGGGAAGGGGGAGGATTCTGTCACCAAGGGAAAACGCTATGCCGACGAAGTGACTCGTTTTTTGCTATCCATGCTTGTATTTTTTATGGAGAATATGTGGGAGAGAGCACAGAAAAGACCAAGCCGAGCATGATTTGGGCTGTGGCCGATACCTGGGATGAGATTAGGAGACTCCAAGAAGAGGTCCCTGAAGAGGAAGAAGCAGCATGGGTTAGAGCAGGTTGTGAGAAAAGAGGCAATGGTATTTGGGTGTCAACAGATGAAAGAACAGTGTTACCCAACTGTTTATTGAGTCCTATGGCGAGGCATATCATGGAGCAGTTCACCTTGGAAGAGACGCCATGGTGAGGTTGTTTCGTAAGACATGGTTCAATCCACAGTTCCATGTGTACGCTGAGGCAGTGAGTCATAGGTGTGTTACGTGTCAGCAAATTAATGCAGGAAAGAAAACTGTGGTTGCTTTGAGTCACATTGGGAGGTCAGTGGGTCATTTTAATTGGTTGCAGTTAGACTTTATAGAGATCCAAGGATTGAGATACGTTTTGGTGGTGGTGTGTGTCTTTTCACGATGGATAGAGGCGTATCCATCTAGGAGCTGTCACAGTCTCACAATGGCAAAGTTGTTACTTAGAGAGGTTATCCCATGGTTCAGATTTCCGACCTCATTGGAATTGGACAGAGAAACCCACTTTCATAGTGAGATCATCAAGCTGTTGTGTGCCGCTTTACAAGTGGATCAGAGACTGCATTGTAGTTACAGGCCTTTGGCGTCTGGCATAGTGGAGCAGATAAATGGGACTATCAAGATGAGAGTGGCAAAGGTTTGATGTCGACGTCTTTGAAATGGCCGGATGCGCTGCCCTTGGTATGTAGCACTCCAGATAGGAGAACAGGATTATTCTGCCACGAGATACTGATGGGGAGGGCAATGCGATTGCCTGCAGTGCCAGCGACCGCATTGATAAACATCACAGATTATTTGGTTCTTGATTATTGCAAGGAATTGGCTGATGTGGTTAATTCTGTGTCTCACCAGGTTGAGACTGGAACTACACCCACCTCGAGAGAACTCCTGCATGACCTAAGCCCGGTGAACTGGGTTTTTATTCAAGAAACACGTGAGGAAGAGTTGCTTTAATGCACGTTGGCGATGTCCGTATCAAGTGATCCTGGTTACTAGCACATCAGTGAAGTGCAGAGGCTTACTGAACTGCATCCACGCCTCTCATACCCGCAGAGTTCCAGCACCCTAAGAGGAAACAGCTCCCCTTGATCAAAGGCACTCACCTGAGAGTATAAAATCGGAAGAGGGGACAAGCCAAGTTGTGAGGGTTTTGACTGAAACAGACTGTTCATTGGGTCGAGCTGAAGGGGATCACGCTACATTAGATCCCGGTACCGACATTGAGGGAGAAGGAAACAGGGGAATCGAAGCAGAGTCAGATCCTGCTGACAAGATGGGTTTGGAACAGGCCAGAGTGGTGAGAAGAACAGAGACTGGAAGTGAAGGGTGGCCAGTGAGAAAGGAGAAACTGAATCTGAGGCTTACATCAGAAATGGTTCTTGCCCCCATCTCTGAAACTTCTGAATCTCAGCAAAGTTATACAGAAACAAGTCAAGAAGGCCTAAGGAGATCAAAAAGAGATCGAGTGTCGTGTTGAAAGTACACTGTTCCCGAGTGGACATACCTAGTCACAGATGCAGGGACCGGGGAGGTCTGGGAGGCTGAGGTCTGGATGAGTGAGATGCAGAGAGACCACGCTGATTATTGAGATTGAAATGTTGGTCCCAGGAGTCGAGGCTATCGGGCTTTTGACTCTGACGGTACCTGATCTAAAGGCTAAATAGATTGACATTCCTGATTCTAGATTAGCTTACATTCTCAAAGCTTGGTCGCCAGACCTCTGCTCAAGAATTGGCAGCATTTTGGATGGAAATCTTGGAACTCGTTGTTGATGCTTTGGGCACTGATATGATCCATGATGAAAACTGAACTAAAAAAGGAAAAGGAAGTATATGAACATTGCTCTAAAAGAAGATAACTTAGGCCTGAGTGAAAGAAGAATACATTTAAGGACTTACCAGTAGAAGAAGAAAGAGGGATAGGGATGGCTATTCATGAACTTTAGAATTATCATTGTTGAACTGAATACAGAAGAATTCTAGGCATCCAAAAGGCATCTAATAAGAGCTTTTTTTGTGAAGAACCCTTAAGAAGAAAAGAAGAGACTTTGTTATTTCATTCCTGCACTGGGTTGGATGAATGATTCAATATGGAGTCTGTTAATTCGAACCGTAGGCAGAAATACATGATAGGTACACTCTTAGTGGGGGTAATCATAGTCATTACGGTAATGATCATCACATCCGTAGTCAAGTCCAATGTCGTGGAAGAAGGGAAATGAGGAACACCAACACCTTCTCCACCAGACATAATAGAGGGTGCATCAGAATCAGACGAGGATATGATCAAATAAACTAGTCGTCTATTACATGTTGATCTTTCCAAGGGTGACTTTACGTTGAATGCGTATGCAAGGTTACTGTATGAGTATGTGGGCACGATGGAGGCGAAGGCTTGCTATGTGTGCATGCAGTTGCCAGCATAGTAGAGGAGGGCATTAGATATCATCACCTACCCCTAACTGACGGCATTACGTGTAGCGTGCTGCTGAGTATGTTTTATGGTAAAGCCCATTTTGAGTACTATTTTTCTAATTATGATGTAGTGCTCCCTGAAGTCCCAGTACTAAAATATTTGAACAAGTATGATTATTATAAGAAAGAAGAAAGGATGTGAAAGTATTTTGTGCCCACAGTAACTTTAGATACAGCATATGCCCTTAGACACAATTTGACATGTATGTTATCTGACCTAGAAAAGAAGTTTGTGGACCAAACAGAGAATAGACACAGAAAAACATTATTTAGGCCTGACTCCAAGCAAGAGGTAAATCCATGGACCCAAGAAGAGCTAGATCATAAGGTGAAGGGAAGTTCTGGTCCAATAGCTTTAGATTTGCTGCAAAAAGGAAAACTATGCACTAGACAACCACAAACATATTATGATAAAATATTTGTAGGAGAAAGTCAATGTGAGCATATTTTCCTGATTGAAGAATCAATAAAGAAGGAGCTATTGGATAAATTGACCATAATGCCCAATGTGTATTTTGTATGTGGAAGAAATGCATATGTTCGACTGCCTCCAAATTGGTACGGAACATGTTATTTGGCTTTGGTATTTCCTAAAATATTCCATGTGGAAAATTTGTGGCCACTGAATGGGAAACAATGGCGTAGAGAGAAACATGGCATGAGTGCAGGAGAAATTGTTGATGCTGTGTTTGGTGCAATGATACCAAGTTTGGGAGTGGTTATGAATGATATGAATGAAATAGCCCCAATTAAGACTATGAAACTAGCCAGGAATAAACCTTCAGCCCCTTAGTTTACTATGGAGCTCCGTACGGAGAAAAGCCTATGTAAGCGGTTGGAGCGTGCCTGGCAAAAAAATTATGAACCTTCGGCCTAGTACGAATATGTCTATGTATAGGTACTGTTTCTTGTAGAGCGCATATATCACCCAAAGGTGTCATGGCGCTTTGCCAGGACTCAGGAACAGACAGAAAAAGCTGAGGAAGAAAGGATTAGAATAGCCACGTTTTTAGGGACTTACAGAACTTTATATACTCGGCCTCTGTACATAGATGTATGGGCAATGAGTTCCAGAGGGTGGGAGCTAGGTTCGAGAAAGCTTTGTTTCCGTACCTAACTGTTTAGACCTTCGGGTTTATTAATAAGGATTTATTTGCAGAACGAAGTGTCCTAGAGGGCTGATAGCTGTTCAGTTTTGTTGCCAGATAGTGAGGACCTTTTCCATTAAGGGTTTTATGAACGAGACTACAGATTTTAAAGTCAATTTGCTTTTTAATGGGCAGCCAGTGTAGCAACCTCAAACTTGGAGCAGTGGGGGGCGGAGCTTGGCTCTTGAAGAACATGGCCGCCTGAGCCCGGAGCTCCTCCGCACCGGCCCTTAATCCGTCATTTATCCGATCACCCTTCAACGCCCGCTTACTTCTGGACGGCTAATTCTGGGTCCGAAAGCCTCGGCGCCCGGGATCTGGAGCTTGGGGCCCCTGAGACCCCCCCATTCCTGAGCTGTGGAGCAGAGAGGCGAGCGGAGGGCTGGGCCCCGCATCCCCGAGGTGTGCTGGACGGGAGGCGTGGCTGCGTCGCCCTGCGTGCGGCAGGGCTCCGTCGAGACGTGCCGGTCCCTGGAGCGGACGCGGCGGGACTCGCCCGGCCCTCGGCCGCCTAGCATCGGAGCGTGGACGGAGCGCTTCAGGTCCAGTGGGAGATCGAGACGGCCCCGCGGAGCGGACCGGAGACCGGAGCCTTCCGACAGCGGCGGGGAGGAGTGGGCCTCCGTGTCCAGCCGCCTGCGCCCCGGCCTGACTTGAGATCCTGCAGAGTGAACGAGAGGCGATGGCTGTGCCCTCTAAGCAGAGGTTAGTGTGCGATGTGACAGCGCATTCATCTGGACGGCTCGGGCTTTGCCTGGGTGGGTTCGCTGCGGCCTCTGCGGCCTACTGAGGAGAGTGGGTGCGCCTGACCAGGTGGCCGACCTCGCGCTTGAACCCCCCAGACGACGCTCCCTGTGAGCCGCCTGCGGAGGCCTGAGACTCTGACCTACTGGGCGTCGCCCTGGGACCTGGTGCTGCTTCGCCCTGACTCCTATGCTGCCAGTTTGGGGAGGGCGCTCGCACTGAGGTCCGGCCGGGGCAGTGTTTCTCCTGGGACTACGAGCCCTTGGACGCCGCGAGCGGCGGCTGTCGCGCTGCACGGGTGTATTGAGCATCTGGAGACCTGGTGGGGAGCGGCTTCGCGGCCCTGGTGCTTTGGAAACTCGGTGCTGCCTCCCAACTCTGATGCCCTTGGGTCCGGCGGCGGCATCTCTGTGCCCACCCTACACGCAGGTCTGATACTACTGCGATAGACTGATACCTTGAGCGACCGGGCGCAACCTCGGTGCCTGCCTGGCACCATGGGAGGGAAGGGCCACCGTGGTGGGGCGCAGGCTAAACTGGACAAATTCGCATTTCTCCCAGATCGGAGACAGTCCCCCCCCGCTGACCAGCCTGCGGAGTTTACCCTGGCAGACGTCATGGCCACATTGACGCAGATGCAGGCTTCCATCGGTACGATCTCCACGGATGTGGCACTCCTCCGAGCAGATGTCGCTAAAATCAATTCTAGACTTACAGAGGTCAAGGCCACCGCGGCGACCCTCAAGCACGACACGGCAGACCACCACAAGCGCCTACAAACCCTGGAACTGACGCAAAAGCAACTGCTGGCCAAACTGGAGGACCAGGAAGGCCGGTCCCGACGCAACAACGTGCGGGTCGTTGGTGTGCCGGAGAGTGAACGCGGCCCGGCGTTAGACCTCTTTGTGGAAAAACTGATTACCGACCAGCTCATGCCCCGTGGGCTCTCCAAGTTCTTCTCGGTGGAAAGGGCCCACCGGGTGCCGGGCGGGAGGCCTCGGCCGGGGGCCCCCCCGCGCCCGATCCTGGCCCGCATTTTCAACTTCCATGACCGCGATGCAATCCTCCAGGCGGCGCGTACCGCCCCCCCACTGAGGGTGGGAAACAGTACGGTCACCCTATATCCGGACTACACAGCGACTGTGGTGCGACAGCGGAGAGACTTTATGGCGGTCAAGGCGGACCTCCGCTCTCGAGAGCTTAAATACTCAATGTTATTTCCTGCGAAGCTCCGAGTGGAGGCGGAGGGGCGCACTTGGTTCTTTACATCGCCGGCGGAGGCCTCGGAGTGGCTGGAGGGATGGCGTCCTGCTAGACCGAGGGGCAAGGGGGAACATGCCCCTGGCGGCCTCTCAGCCTCTCCCGGGGACCTGGGTGTCGAGGAGTCGGGGGCAGGCGATGGAACGCCGTGAGGCATGGAGGTATGGAGACAACCTGACTTGCGGACACTCGGCGATCTGCGGCCTTGATGCGCCAGACGGCCCGGTGGGGCCTTAAATTTGCAGGGGGCTAAGAACTCGGGGCCCCTGGATCGTATCGGACATTTGGCTGTTTGAAGGGACAAGCCTATGGTGTGGGGATCGGCGGCTGAACAGTGAGCGGTTTTCCCCCCACACGCACGTAACCAGTTTATGGGAACTAAGCACTCTGCTGAGTTGGGGTGGCGGGTAGTTTTAAATCCGCATGGCAGGGAGGCAGGGAGGGGGGAGGCGGGAGGGGGATTTTGTTGTTATGTTGTTTTGTGTTTTGTTTCAGGTTCACCTACCACTCACGGGCGTTTCAGGCTGACTAGGCAGGCACAGGTGCACAGGGGTGGCATACTGCAGTGGACACTTTATATATCCCTCCCTGAGGATGGCATCACGTAGCACGACCCAAGCGACCACTGACACAATGCCCAGCGTCCCTACTCAGCAGCGATGTCCTTTATTTGGGGTCCTATCCTGGAACGTTAATGGTCTAGGGGACAAGATCAAACGTGGGCTGGTGCTGCAGTACCTCAGGCGTAGGGGGCCCGCGGTGGCACTCTTGCAAGAAACGCACCTAGTGGGTTCTACCACCAAGGCCCTAGATAGGCTTGGGTTTAAGATGGCGACACACTCAGAGTTCACGACAGGATCCAGAGGGGTGGGCATACTGATTAACAAACGTTTCCCCCTAATTCTTCTAGACTCCCGTAGGGACGAATATGGCCACTTCGCAGCACTTACCTGCCAATGGGAGGGGAAGGTGTACAATCTAGTGACCGTCTACATCCCCCCGACACTACACCAGGTCTCCTTTAGGGCACTGGGTGAATTCCTGTTGGCACTCCCGCATGGGGAGCTCATTATGGGTGGGGACTTCAACGCAACCATGGATCCTACACTTGACAGGTCGTCACACAGGGCGCACGGTGGGGACACCTCCATTCTTACAGAATTCACCGCCGCGCTGGGCCTGGTAGACACTTGGAGAGAGTATAGGCCCAGTGAGAGACAATACACCTTTCTTTCTGGCGCACACCATACCCTTTCACGCATAGACTACATCTTCACTTCACCTGCCGGGTTCAATGGGGTGACCGAGGTGTCGCACCTCCCCAGGGGCATCTCTGATCACTCGCCGGTGGTCATCACGTTTGCGACCAACGACCCGTGTAAACGCACTATGTTTCCGGTCCATCCCGGATATCTCAAAATCCCTAAAATCAGTAAGGCCCTTAAAACTGCGACCAAGCACTATTTCGCCGAAAATGCCGACTCCGTCAGGAGCTCAGCAACCCTCTGGGAAGCCTTTAAAACTGTCCTCCGTGGACAGGCCATCTCCGTCATATCGGATCACAAGAAAACCCAGCGGCGGGCGGTGCTAGAGCTGGAGCGGTCGGTAAACGAGGCGGAAACGTCCCATACACTACAAGGGGATGAGGATTCGGCACATACACTCCGTATGGCGCAGCAGGAGTATAGGTCCCATCTGTGGGAGGCAGCGCGTGCTCGGCAGGTAGCGACCCAACACACAATCTATGAACTTGGGGACAAGGCGGGCAAACTGCTTGCATGGCTTGAGAGGGGGGACCGGGCGTCGCGGTGGGTGGCTCGGATCCGGCTCGACGAGGGGGAATTTACTTCGGACCCTCAGCGCATAGCGGGGGCGTTCGCGGCCCACTACCAATCCGTCTATACACCTGAGGCTTCCTCTACCGTGGCAGACAATGAGCTGTTCCTTCGGGACATCGCAATGCCACGACTGACTTCCGCGGAAACAGAGGCCCTCGAGGCGGATCTGACGGATGATGAGATAACGCTGGCAATTTTGTCCCTTCGCACAGGGAAGGCGCTGGGGCCCAACGGACTCCCGATCGAATACTATAAGCAAAACTCCTCTCTAGTGGTCCCGCACCTGCGGGCCATGTATAGGGACTGTCTATCTAAGGGGATCCTCCCCCTGGATCAGAGGATGGCTACAATAGTGGCGATCCCGAAACCCACCAAACCGGCGCACGAGTGCTCCTCTTATCGCCCGATTTCGCTGCTTAACGCCGAGGCTAAGATTCTAGCAAAGTTACTGGCAACACGACTACAGCCTTACCTCTCAACCCTAATCCACCCTGACCAGTCAGGCTTTATGCCACACCGGAACACCGCTCTAAACATACGGCGTCTCCATGGCATTATTGCTTGCCGCTCCTCGATTGAAGAGGATGCGGCCATACTCTCATTAGATGCTCGGATGGCGTTTGACAGGGTGGAGTGGCCTTTCCTGTTCGCCGTTCTCCGTCACATGGGGCTCGGCCCCAAGATCTGCGCGTGGATTCAGCTTCTGTACACCCAGCCGCTGGCGCAGGTAGTGGTAAACGGCCGTGTCTCTGACCCCTTCCCTCTGGGCCGGGGGACAAGGCAGGGCTGCCCCCTTTCCCCGCTCCTCTTTGCCATGGCTCTCGAGCCCTTGGCGGCGTGGGTGCGGCAGGATCCGGTGATCCGTGGCCTCAAATGGAGGCTGGACTGGGAGGATCGAATCTCCCTTTATGCGGACGATATTCTGCTTTATCTGGCCACGCCGGCGCGCTCTATCGCCTGTCTCCTCGACATATGTGCGTCGTACGGGCGGCGGTCGGGATACGAAATCAACTGGGAGAAATCCATTTTATATATGCTCCGAGGCTCCCCGCCTCGGCCCCCGAGGGGATGCAATATTCTAGTGGCCCAGGAAGGATTCAAATATCTTGGGGTATATGTCACTGCAGATCGGGATAAATTTGTGGCCGAAAACCTAATGAGGCCCCTCCAGCGGCTTCGTACCGATGTCAAACACTGGCGCGCCTTGCCCCTGACTTTGCTTGGAAGGGCCTCGCTCTTTAAGATGCTCGCCCTCCCTAGATTCCTCTATGCGCTACAGAATACCCCCTTCCCGGTGGCGCCCTCTTATTTCACGGCTGTTAATGCTGAGATCACCCGTCTCCTTTGGGAAGACAGAGCACCTCGGATTGCTCTCCACAAGCTTACCAGTGGCTGGTACGACGGGGGTATAGCCCTCCCAGATATCAAAACCTACTACTGGGCGTCGCACCTCATGATCATAAATCAGTGGCTCCATGTGTCGAGAGACGACCCTGCTTACCGTATGGATAGACAACTGCTTGCTCCTGGGGGGGTGATGGGAGCCCTTTATAACCCTAAAGGAGGTCGTGTCCAGGCAGGGCCCGCTGCACACACCCTCCGGATATGGTTTGCGGCACAGCGTGCGATGGGATGGGCGGGTAGGATCACCCAGGCAACGCCACTGTGGGACGCTAAACAGCTTGGGATACTGCGTACCACCAAGGGATTCCATCAGTGGGATCTTATCGGCATTTCTAGGGTAGGGGACCTCTGGCGGCGGGGAGAGGTGATCACTTTTTCCCAACTGCAGGCAGAGTACGATTTGGCCAACACCGAACATTTCCGCTATTTGCAAATCCAGCATGCACTTCGGACGGCGATTTCACCCGGGACTCGGCTCCCTGAGTCATCGCCCTTGGAGGACCGGCTCCTCGCTGAACATCTGATTCAAAGAGCGACGTCCCTCACATACCGGAAAATAATAAATAATCGCCCTGACCCCTTTTTGGTCCTTAAGGGGAAATGGGAGGCAGAACTTGGGGACTTCGATGATACGGAGTGGCAGGCCGCGCTATCGTCCCCCAGGGAAGTGGGCATATCGTCCAAATTAAGGCTTGTCCAGCTTAAAATTCTGCACCGTACATACTATACCCGTACACTTCTATTCAAATTACAACGGACGGAGTCCCCACTGTGCCTCAGGAACTGTGGCCACGAAGGAACCCTCCTCCATACCCTATGGGACTGCCCTATCATAGCGCTTTATTGGAAAGGGGTGTTCCGTACTCTTTCCCAAGTAACCAAAATCCCCACGCTGCCCGAACCTCGGCTCTGTCTCCTCAATGTCTGGGAGCAGACGGACCACGTAAGAGTGGCCCAGCTTTGGGTGACATTGGGGCTCATGCTCGCAAAACGTAACATAGCCCAGCGATGGGGATCGGGACAGGCACCTACCCTGGCACAGTGGATCCGAGACATGGACCTTGTAATGGTGACGGAAAAAGCTGTATATGTACATAGAGGATGCCCAAAGAAATGGTCCCAGGTGTGGGGTGGCTGGAATGTGTACAGAGGGAACATCTGTGAGCCCCCACCTGATACATCAGAATCTGACCTCAGCGACCATGACTAGTTGCCCTGTCTATCATAACGGTTGGGGATGGAGACTACTGTGTTGTACCCTTTGCTTGCCTCTTTGTCTTTGTAATACCTGTGCCGAATTGCTAAGATACATTCTAATCTGCTTTGTCCTAAGCCATACACCGAAAGAGTGGTTTTTACTTTCTGTTTTGTTGAATAACCTAATAAAAAGATTTCAAAAAAAAAAACTTGGAGCAGTGGGAGAACGGGCTGGAAGGTTTAAAACCAATCTAGCTATCGTGTTTTGCAGAACCTGGAGTTTATGAAGGAGTTCAGAGTTAATGGAAGACAGCAGAGCATTTCCATAGTCCAGGCGACTGACAATCAGACCCTGGGCCAGTGGCAGACGAGAAGACAAAGGGACCCATTTAAAAAATTTACGGAGAGTGTGCACTATCCCGTAGCAGGTACGTGTTGTGTGGTTGACATGGTCACGCATAGAGAGTGAGTTGTCCAACATTACCCCGAGATTACGGACTGTTTCTTTTGGAATAGGGCAAGTACCTAAGGTAGGGGGCCACCAGTCAGTTGTCCACATCATCTGTGCATTGCCAAAGAGTACAATTTCTGTTTTATTGGCATTTAGCTGGAGGTTGTTAGTGGACATCCAGTTGTTTATGTCCAGCATGCATTGTCCGAACCTATGTTTGGTACTGGCGACATCAGGACCAAGAGTAATTAGTATCTGTGTATCATCGGCATACGACAATGTGTCGAAGCCATGATTTTTAGTAATCCTGGCCAGGGGAGATACATACAAATTAAAGAGTGTCGGACTCAGGATAGATCCCTGCGGGACACCTTTATTTATACGTTGGCTCTTAGAGGTAAAAGCTCCAATTTGGACACGGAAGGTGCGGTCACTCAAATAACTCCTGAACCATGCCAATGCGGGGCCCTCGACACCAGCGTCTCTCAGACGATCCAAGAGAATAGAATGGGAAATGGTGTCAAAGGCTGCCGACAGGTCTAACAAGACCAGGATGGCCGACCTCCTATTGTCCAAAGAGAGTCTAATGCTGTCTACCACTTCAAGTAGGGCTGTTTCAGTACGGTGAAACGCACGAAATCCTGACTGAGATGAATCTAGCACTTTATTTTTCTCTAGGTATTTAATTAATTGAGCGTTTATCAACGTCTCTTGAATTTTACTGAACAGAGGGAGAACGGATATGGGTCGGTAATTGTCAAGTTGTTCAGGATCTGATTTTGGTTTCTTTAAGATAGGTCTAACTATGGCCTCCTTCCATCTTAAAGGTACCTGTGAATGTAATAAAGAAAGATTGAAGAGCCTCGTTAGACATGGAGAGTTGACTGGACTAATTTTTTGTAAAATCTAAGAGGATACTATATTAGAGGGGGAACCTAATTTTACCTTTTTAAGTGCCAGAGTAACTTCTAAGGACAGTTCTGAATTTTTCTTTAGAGTAGGAGCCATTACAGAGCATTCTGTTTCCATGTTCTGGCTTTGTAGTTGAACAGATTCTTGTGGAAATTGACTATATAGTCTGTCAATTTTTTCTACAAAGAAAGTAGACAGCGAATCTATCCACTCCTGGGAAGCAACCAAGGGGGGCTGTATAGAAGCAGGATGTGTGAACTCATTTAGAATCTTGAATAATTCTTTCTGAGAATTCAAGGCTCTATTTATTCTTTCCCCTAGGAAGTGTTTTTTCTGATATTATACGGGCTAGATACTGTCTATGTAATAATTTGTAATCATTACGGTCCCTAGGACTTTTTGAGTGTCTCCATTTATGTTCAGCCCTTCTGACTGCCAGCTTGTCAGTTTTTAAAGCTGGGGTAAACCAAGGTGAGGATTTGTGAAGACCTCTTATTTTTTTCTTGGGAGCAATTTTATCCAAGGCCTGGCAGATCGTGGCATCTAACTGAGTGGCAGCATTGTTAGGAGAGTTAGTGTTTGACATCAATGGGGAGATAAAATGAGCCGAAAAGGATGCCGGGTCGATATTTTTCCATGGTCTACACCAGGTTTGATCTGTTGTCGAGTTTGTATGGCAAGAAGTTGTAGTTAGGATATTGAATTTAAGAAGTTAATGGTCGGTCCACAAAGCAGGCACGGGTGGATCGGTAGTTATATTATGGGAATTTGTAAATAAGAGGTCTAGTGTATGACCAGCTATTTGTGTAGGACCTTTCACCAATTGTGAGAGTCCAAGGGTGCTAAGACTGGAAATGAGATCATTTGAATGTGAATCGACAGAAAGATCAATATGGTGATTAAAATCACCCAGCAAAAGAAAGTTGTCACTAGTTAACACATGGGGAGCAATTATCTCCATGAGGCGACTGGAAAATTGCACTTTGCTGCCAGGAGGGCGGTAAAGTATGGCACCTTTCCAGGATTCCTTGATTGAAATATTAATTTTAAAAATGCAGATTTCTACCCAGTCCGTGCTGAGGGAATCAATGATAGTAATTTTACTATTTGTTCTGGAAGCAATAGCTAGTCCACCGCCTCTCTTGTCCTTTCTATCCACCCTAATCAGTTGGTAATCCGATGGGAAAGCTAGAGAAATGTCTACCGTAGAGGACTCTTGGAACCAGGTTTCTGTTACAAAGAAAACATCTGGCTTCTCATAATCAAGCAGGGACCATACTTCTAGAGCATGTTTTGAGATAGACGGGGCGTTACAGTATAACCCAGTTAAATTATTGGTTTTAAATTTAGGGTCAATGGTAACTAGGTTGTTTTGATTGAACAAAGCAGAAGATATAATAACATGCGGAAGTTTAGTGTTATATTCATAGGTAGACACATTATTCAGGGAATGGAGCTGCTTACTTGTATATCTGATAGTGTCCATTGATATGATGTTGCCCAAAAGTAGGAAGATAACAGGGATGTACTGGAGAATATAACGGACAGCGTGGCAGGCGGCAGGTGGTGTCCAGGCGCGGACGGATGCGGACGGGCTTGCCTTTGGCACGCCTTTGGCCCGCCGCCACGCGCCTCCGCTGCGTGTCCAGACTGCTCTCCTGTTTTTAAGCTGGAAGTGGGCGAGAGAGATCGGCGGCAACTAGACTGCCGACCGCCAATATGACCTGAAGAGTATCTGGCTGTACCTCGTCCCTCCGCTCAATCGGCACACGTCGTGGTGGAACGGGGACAGTACAGTTCGCAAAGACACAGTTCCACAAGCGGCGATATTAAAAATATAACAGGTGCGCAAATAAAGGCTAAATACAAAAGAATGTATATACAGTTTAAAAATGGTGCAAGAGAGATCTGTCTTTTCATGTGCGTATTGGCAGCAGCGCGACCAGACTGCTCGCCTGTTTTGAAGCTGGAAGTGGGCGGGAGAGATCGGCAGCAACTAGACTTCCGACCTCCAATACGACTGGAAGAGTATCTGGCTTTACCTCGTCCCCCCGCTCAATCGGCACACGCCGTGGCAGAATGGGGACAGTACAGTTCGCAAAGACACAGTTCCACAAGCGGCGATATTAAAATATAGCATGTGTGCAATACAAAGCAGCATTGAGGAAATTTCATAGCCTAAAACGTAAGCTCATCAGGGACTATGTCGCAAAGCAGATCAAGTCCTCTGACAATTCCGCAAAAGAAGTTTTTAAGATAGCCCAAGGCTTTATGAAACCACTCGCCCTGAAGAGTACTATTCCCCATCAATGGCTCTCTGTGAAGACTTAGCCACTTTCTTCCAGAATAAATTCTAGCAATCTACTCCTCCTTTCCATCTCTGGGACTATTTGATTTGGTAACTCACTCCCCACTGGACACCTGGTCGGCTTTCCGTTCTTTTGGTCTGAAAGCGTCACTGGGGGAATTAAACAAAAAAAAAAAATCAGGCTCTCCGCTGGACCCATGCCCTGACAGATTTTTTAAGTTATTAGCCCCCTGGTTCAACTCTACATTGAACCCTATCTGGAACTCCTCATTAGAAACAGAGCAAACAAATTTCAGGCCAATATCTCTTCTCCCAGTCCTGGCCAAAATTATTGAAAAATAAGTCCAGAGACAGCTTTCGGACATCCTGGAATCGAATAACCATCTACACGACTCTCAGTATGGATTTAGTTTGGGCTACAGCACGGAGATAGCTTGTATATAGACTCAACCATCTAGGAGTGACGGGAACTGTTTTAGCATGGTTCCTCTCATTTCTCGAGGGTCGCTCTCAACAAGTGATTTTCCACCCACATGTCTCTAGTTCCAGCCCCCTGATGTGTGGTGTTCCTCAAGGCTCAGCTCTGAGCCCAACACTTTTTAATGTTTATCTTACTCCCCTTGTGGCAATTGTTGAGCAATGTGGGGTGAAAGTTGTCTCGTATACTGACGACACACGACTGGTGTTCTCTTTTAGGGAACACAACGAGACAGCTTTCACCAATTTTAAGCAATGTCTTTTAGACATCTCATGGTGGATGACGGATAGCTGCCTAAAATTAAACACAGACAAAACGGACGTTTTGTTTTCTAAATCAATCCACTCTGCCTCAGTCGGCACTGTGGTGGCCGACTGAGCTAAATCCGCCTCCGCTACCAGTTGCCTCTGCCAGAAACCTAGGGTTTAAGTTTGATTCTCAATTTACTGGCAAGGTGCAAATTGCTGATGTCTCCTCACTGTGTTTCTGGAAACTGAAGGCTCTGCGGAGATTCCTACCCTTCCTGCCTATGGATTGCAGAAAGCCAGTAGTGCAGGCATTAGTCACCTTTAAACTTGACTATGCTACCTTGGTCTCCCGGAGTACTTGCTCAGGAGATTACAGCTGTTTCAAAATGCGGCAGCTAGGTTAATTAGGAATGTGCCACTGCGACATCATATTACCCCCCACTTGCGTAGTTTACACTGGCTTCCAGAAAAAAGAAGAATGGAGTTTAAGGCTCTGACTTTGGCACATAGAGCAGTTAGAGGTACTGGTCCCCAATACCTGAAGCGGATACTTCAGAAATATAGCCAGGCCAGAGTACTCAGATCAAACGACCAGAATCTATTGGTGATTCCCCGTTTTGCAAAGGCCAGGATTGGTGGCTGTGCTTTTTCGGTGAAAACCGCTACATTCTGGAACTCTATGCCTGACCATCTGAGGAAGACTAACTCGGAAACCATGTTTAGGAAAGCTTTAAAAACATGGCTGTTCAGCCTGCCCAAGAGTCCATTGTCTAAGCTGGGTTATCCTCCTCAGGTTGGACGCACTGCTGGCGCCGGGACACTTCCGTCGGAGGTAGCCGTGCGCTTTATAATAATAATATTGATGTAAAGATTAGAATGGTTGTCAACACTAGTGGGCAAATTGTCAGTGAACACAGCTCGAGCTTTATTGCTTGTAGATGGGGAGATGGTCTTTATAAGGGCCATGGTGCTTCAGAACCGTCTTGCGTTAGATGTCTTATTGGCAAAAGAAGGCAGAGTCTTTAAATTGTTGAGAGTCCAACTGTGTTGCACTTATATTCCGGACTATAGCAAGGATTTAAAGAAATATATAAGTAACATCACTGAGATATATCACGACAGACATGATTTGGCAACAGAAGGGATCTGGGACAAAATTGGCCAAGGGTTTGAAAAGGTTGGAAGTTGGTTTGGAAGCTTGGGACAAGGAATTATTGGTTACATTCTAAAACCTATCATTATAGTTGTGATCTGTATTATTGTACTGTTGGGTGCCTTTGGAGCTTTTAAGTGGCGCAAAGCAAGACAGGCCGAGACTCCCCTTAGAAGGCGGGAACGGCAGATGGAAAGACTGCAGGACAGAACCTTAAGAATCTGGAGAAGTTCAGGCAGGGAAGACATTCCTCAACTTCTGTTTAGGTCAGTCTTTTCTGCAAGGAGAACATAGCAGGGGAAAGTATTGTGTTTGATGACACTTGTCATCACAGGGGTAAACTGATACAGCAGTCAGCGCTCTTAAAATGTGTAAGGGTGCATTATATTCATGTATGAACTGCACTCGTATCTATTCAATGTTTGATTGAACTTTGTGCATATTAAAACAAAGTTATATATCATCATATCAAACTTTGAGGAATGAAAATGTGACTTTAGTTACAGAATTTATTAGTATTTAGCACGTATTTAGAGAAATCATGTAATTGTGTATGTATATAATGATTAGTAGGTAAACCAAATGTATTCATGGTTATAAGACCCATATAAAGGCCTGTGTAACAAGTGCATATTAAAGAACGTTCTTAGGTTAGCCACAATTGTAGGCCTAACATTCGCTCTTCTAAACGGTTTCATTTTTCCTCGCTTGCTCTTAGGTCAGGAGCTAACTAAAATGTATGTGTTTTGAGAGTTTCTTTTCACCCCTACTGCAGGAATTTGACCTCGTTATTTTAGATTTAAGAAGATACATGGGAGGGAAGGAATGCCTTTGAAGAGCTCGGACAGAGACTCATTAGGGGTGTAACTTTGTCTTTTTGTATTAGGCACAGGGACAAATTTGCGAGACTTCTGCTTTTGGCTGAGGAAGGAGAGCATCTTAGAATGAGCTCTGTAGCTTTACGCTACTTGAGCCATTTAACGTGAGTGTACTTCTTAGGAAGTCAACACGTGCTGACACCTTTGGGGAAATTCTTCTGGGAGACTAGGAAGGGATGCCACTTTAGAAGTAGAGAAGGGACAGATTATTTTTTAATTCAGAATTACAAATGAAAAAGGATCTGGATGCAGTGTCTATACTCAGCTGTGTTCTTATTTTGGAATTTATTGTTCTGTGCCTATTGTGCCATATAAACTATATTCGTAGATTGGGCTCTGTATTATTATTATGTATCTTTACACCTGGATTTTGAGGTGTGTCTATATTCATTTGTTTCTGGCTTTGTAATAAATCAACAAAAGGTAAATTCGGAGTTCGTAGTTATTTAAATTGATGGGAGGGGAACTGTTTAATTGGTAAATTGTTTTCTTCCCTCCACACTTCTTAGCAGGCAAGAAAGACCATTGGCCAGAGATTCCTGAGTAAATCAAGGACATGGTATACAGCCCCATCAGCTGCAGATGCATAGAGCCGTACTAGAGGCTAACTGCTGGGCTGCCCTATGGCCTCCACTGCCTTCCTCTCGGAACAGCCCTTTTAACTCGCATTACCAACTCCCCATTTTTTCTAAATAACCCTGAATATCAGCCACTTTAACAGCAGCTATTGTCACATCATACCCAATAGAGCTGCAGATTTGCAATGCAGTACCTCCGACTGTCTGAAAGAGGGCAACAGCAGGCCGCAGAACCCCGGAAGTGCCTCCTGTGGCAACAAAAGAACAAGCAGAAGGCAGGCCTGGGTCTTTGATGCAGCCACTGCGAGTCAGCATGTAACACACTCGTGGAGGAAACAAACTCTGGTAGGGGCAGGAATTCTGAGATTAAAATAAATCTTATAATTACCCAGCTGTGTAAGCCCTTTTCTCATCTGCTCCTCTCTGCTCTAACAATTCCGACTAACCAGCAAGCAAAAAAATGCACTGATATCGCTTTGTGGGGTTACTGTAGAGAAGAACTCTTGTCAGAACTATTTCTCTTTATGTGTGGCCTCCTAGGGCTCACGTGCAAGACAGATCCCCAGTACAAATATCATATACAGCAAACTATTTGAAAATACATTTTTTTTTATGCATTAAAAGTTTTTTCCTTTTTTTATATAAAATAATTTTCTGCAGTTTTTTGTTCATATCTAATCATTATTCACAGGTATGTTGATATGCTACACAAGTCATATGCAAGCACATAAACAAGTACCATTACACAGATGCAAGATCTTCAGTTCCTTTGTAAGCATTATATCTTATGACAAAAACATACATGACATGCAAGAATCAATATATTACATAAATAAAAATCAACAATAGCCCTACTCTCAACCATCAAGCAGTCGCTTTCACCAATCAAACAATCTCACCCATGCTAACACTCATACGTAGAAAGATTCCAATGTATGGGGAAATTCTAATGTTTTTCGGCA
This sequence comes from Triturus cristatus, assembly GCF_964204655.1. NCBI lineage: Eukaryota > Metazoa > Chordata > Amphibia > Caudata > Salamandridae > Triturus > Triturus cristatus. The sequence continues at coordinate 275,686,134 of NC_140580.1, read as the reverse complement.
ACATACACTCTATCCTAATTCTGTGGTATGATTCAATCTGAACATTTTCCACTGGTCTTTTTATGGGATTTCCCATGTGAGCAGTCGTGGTCAACGCAAGTTTCAGTGGAGAAGCTTTGCAATCACCTTCATCAGGACCATATTGGTTAGAAAGAATCGTCTCAAAAGTGGAAGGGGTTATCTTATATATTAAGGAAATCTTTCATCCTTCCCTTTGTCATTCAAAGACTTATACGAACCAGGGAGGGCATTAACTTGTGGCGTGCCAAAACACATTCTCAAAAGCTGGCAGACACTGTATTATTTAATTCCTATTTGTAGGATGTAGGGTGTCGATCGAACATCCGCTACTGTAGTGGTGTCCCACTACCGGTCTGAATATGATGGCATATTTTCAAAAGCCGGCCCCATATGCTTACTCTGCGTGCGGCATCAAATTCTTTAAACCTCTCTTCACTGGCGTGTGGCACGTCTTCCCGGCTGGGATTTTAATTACCCAATAAAGAAGACGTGAACCTTGATGGATCAACAAGCACCTTGATACAAACATATCTGCAGTATTTGGAGCATCACAAGACCTATACAAAATCCACAGAGCGGCTGTAGCAGTCTTGTTAAAATAAAAGGTACTCTTAGGGTATCTGTGTCTGAGGATACATCACCATACGGGCAGAGGTGGTTCAGCTGGTAGAGTAAGAGGGTAAATGATTTCAAATATGAGATGGTGAAATTTGAGAGCACCCTCATCAAATTCAAATAATTCCTTCATCTATTCACTGTAAGCATATTATGATAGTTGCAACAGAAAATATTTGTTAATTTCATTGCCTGCTGCAGAATGCAACGCAATGACCAATCATTTAACTTTATTATTGTTCAACACTCTATACAAAGCCTCATAGAAATTCTTGAGAAAAGTTAATATTTAATTTAAGGATTGTATTCTGTCTTATGAGAAAACCCAGCCATTTGGTATTATTGCCGCAGCTCCTATAACTAGGCACTAGCTTTCATAGATGTGCAGACTACAGTATCAAAATCAGTATAATAGTACTAGACCTGGATGAAAATTGCATATCTCAAAGCTGCCGGATGCATTTTGGGCTACATAAATAGAATAAAACGTGTATGGCATGAACAGCCGCTAATGGGGCCCTATTCACAAAGGTAAAGTGAGACGAAAGTCTAACTTTACGACTTTCGGTATTCACAAAGGGCATTTACTACTCCTAAGTGTCCGTTTTGAATAACGAAAGTCGTAAAGTTAGACTTTTGTCTAACTTTACCTTTCTGAATTGGGCCCCTCTTCTGTTTATTAACATTGTTCCTGTGCTCCACAATAGGTATTTCACCCAAATAAAATCTCAACTACATGATGTGACCATGGCGTAATCACAGACATCTCAGACACAGGAATGTGAAATGCCAGAAATTATACAACATTAAATTATTTTAACAAAATCTTGCCTGCACCTAGACAGTAGTCTTATTTAATGTCTGTACTTGTGCACGTCGTTTTTACTAAACAGCATGTTTATTTATTGTAATTTTTGTAATTGCATTTATATACTGCTTACTACCCCTGATGAAGCGTCAAAGTGCTTTCAGCGAGTAGCACGCTACTCTAGAACCCAAAAAGGATTAGTGATGAATTAGTATAGGGATATATGAATTTAATTTGAGCGGTGGACATGAGCGTCTGTAAGTTGGCTTGAAAAGGATAGTGGAGGGATAGAAGAGGGAAGGGTTGAGAACGTGTTTATTTAGAGATCATAGCAGTAGGAGGAGTTTCGGAGATGAGTAAAGGAAAGATGGAGGGGGAAGAGTCGCTAGTAGTGGATTAGGGAGCAAGATGAGGTATCGGATGAGTCTGGGAGGGTAGGCGAGAGGAGTTGGCCTAACGGCTAGGGCGGTCAACCTCAAATCTGGGGAACCGGGTACGAGTCTCAGCAAGCACCCACAACATCCTGTGATTCTGGGCAAATCACTTAATCTCCCCATGCCTAACAAAAAAAATGAATGCGTCCTCATGTAATGGCGTTTGGGATGAGTCATAGATTTGAGGTAGAGGATATATTGTGAGGTATAGGGTGGGAAATGGGGTAGTGCATTGGAGAGAGTAGTTGAATGGGGTTTGGGATGAGTTAGAGTGGAGAAAGAGGATATATTGAGAGAGATACATGGTGAGATATAGGGTAGTGCAAAGGAGATGCTGAATTAGGAGTAAAGTAATAAATATAAAGACACATAAGATGCATGGTTCTATGTAGAAGAAAGGTAATACATCTAGATTTAAGTTGTTTTTTTCCATTTTAATAATTTAATAGTAAAGCAATTGTTGATAAATAGTTATGTTAAAAATTTACTTATTTACGCAGAGACCTATATACAGGTTAAACATAGAATAACATAACCATAGGTAATTTGTACATTTGTTAAGCATAGGTAATATGTGCATTTGTTAAGCAGACCTAACGAATATCTATATATTTATACACATAATTATTATACACATTTATTCAAAGGAACACACATATCTAGATACATACATATAATCCATACAATCCAAATAAATGCTTCTATACACAGGGGTATGCTGTACATATATGTTTGAGTATGGTGGTTATGTAGAGAAGGGCCAACTCTTGAGTAGGCTACTGCAGAAAAGAAAGTTATCTGTGGATCTTATGCTTGGGGGTAAAGAGTTCCATAGTTTGTCTCTTTGAACAGAGAAGGATGTGACACCTATGGTTTTTTTCTTGCATGGTGGGATTTTGAGGTGAGGTGCCAATCTAGAGTGGAGGTTCCTTTGTTGAATGTATTTAGTGGTTTTATTCCGGATGAAGAGCGGCCCTGGTCCATGTATTGCTTTGTGGGTGATACAAAGCAGCTTGAATGTGGATCTTCTGGCAACCAGTAACCAATGTAGGGCCTTCATGGCAGGGGAGATGTGGGCTTGTCGCTTTACATGTAGCAGTAGTCTGGCAGTAGAGTTCTGAATCAATTGTAGTCTTTTCATAGTTGTTAAAGATAATCTGTGGTAGAGGCATTTGGCGTATTCGAATTTATACAGTACAAGAAAGATAGTAGCCTGGAATTTCTGTGAAACTCCCAGGTGGGGGAAGATGAGTTGCAGAGTTTTTAAAGTAATGAAGCTTGAGCTTGCTAGTTTTTCCACTTTGGCATTCATTGATAGCTTGGCGTCCATGGTAATTCCGAGGTTTCCTACTTCTTAGATACTTAAGGCGGTGTTCCCAGATCGTCGGGCGAGGCGGCAAGTGGGACATAATTTTTCCATTCGCCACATGTGAGTATTTCCATTTTGAAAGCATTCACTTTGAGATGGCTCCATGCCATCCACTGCTTAATGGCTCTGAGGCAACTGAAACTGTATGAGTTTCCGATGTTTTTGGAGCTTTTCAGTTTAAGGAGTATGTGAGGTGAAATTAATTGATCAGTGCCTGTAATAATTTCATGTAGATGTTGAAAAGCATGGGTGAAATGAAAGAGCCTTGAGAGACCCCTGCTTTTGTGAAGTGCGGTTTGGATGAGAAAGGGGGGGTATGGATGACATTTGTTCTGTATTGAAGGTAGGATGTAATATAGTTGAGCAGTCCCCTCTATGCCAGCTTCTTAGGGCCTTTGTATTAGAGTGTCATGGTCAACTGTGTCAAAAGTAGCTAAGAGGGCCATGAGAAGTAGTGCAGCAACCCGTTTTGGTCAACTGTGTTCTTAAGGTCATCCCAGATGACAATGAGGGTCGGTGCTGTGCCTCTTCCTTGACGGAATCCTGTTTGGGAGTCTGAACGTATGGAATTATCTTCAATGAATTGTGACATCTGGACAAACGCTGCCCTTTCTATCAGTTTGCCCAGGAAAGATCCATTTGTAATTGGTCTGTAGTTGTCGGGGTTAAAAGGGTCCAGGTTTGTTTTCTTTAGTAACGAAGGCATATATGACTTTTTAGGTCTTCTGGAAATATTCCTGTAGTTAAGGAATTGTTGATAATTCTTCTTACGGGTGAGGCAGCAGATGTAGTTAGAAGAATTTTCTTGAAGGTTTGTGGTGGACTGCTTCCTTTGACTAGATCCATAACTCCATTGTGTGCTAATTTTTTGAAGGAATGAAGAAGCTGGGTTAGCTTACTCTTTGAGCAGTTTGTTTGGAAAAGGGTAAGTGCTGGTTGTTTTCCTTTGTTTTAAATAGGAGTCCAACGTGTCTGCTTCGGTGTGTAATTATTTGCCAGTTTGTCTTGATAAAGGTATGAGTTCCTTCTAGGCAATTTGGTTTACGAAATTCAGTGTGAATTTTACAGAATTCTTTATTTGCACATTTAGCATTTTAAATTCTGTCTGAATAGTATTTTATTGAGATTTATGATTGCTGACTTGTATAATTTATTAAGTTTTGTTGTTAAAGTTTGTCTTGATTGATGTTTGTTCTGAACCAGGTGTGTTGCAGCTCCTAATTTGCTGTTTTATCTTTTAGCTCTGTATTTCTCCAAGGTACCATTTTTCTATTGTCCTCTTTTGTTTGCTCTTAGTGGTATTAGGATATCAAAAGCTTCCTGTAGCCACTCATAGTTTTCTTAACTGAATTTATTGTGCCTATATCTGTATTGGATGTTATTTGTTGTCAATTGAAAATTGAGTTTGTTCCACGGTCGATAGGTGGATGCATATAAGGTGGTGGTATTAGGTGTATTGCTTTGTTTCATTTTATGTTGGAAAGCAAGCAGATGGAGGTCTGACCATGAAACTGGAGTAATAGTTTGAAAGGTAACGAGTTCTGTATTTGCAGAAATGACACCTAGGATGTGTCCAGCCATGTGTGTGGGTTTGTGGATGATCTAATGTAGGTTCAGTGCACCTAGGCAGTGATGAATTATGTTAATGAAATGGAGTTTTGCAGATAACAGCGTTGTGCACATGAAGGAAAAATGCAATTTCTTCCTTGTGAACATTTGTCTGTCTCGTGACTGGAGCATGCCATCAGTTACCACAGAGAAGACTATAGGCCCCACATTAATAAAATCCAAGGAAGTTGTATATATAACAAAGATTTTAGTCAAAATTTTGATCAGAACGAAAATATCCACAGCTTTCGAACAAACATAGACAGAATTCTTTTTACAAGATCTTGCTTAGAAGTAATATTTTCTTTTACCAACGCTGAAAAATATAACGTTGACACATCCAAATCTAATATGCACTGCTGGGTGTAGGTTTGATTTAAATTGAAACAGTGTGTTAAAGGACTTCCTTATAAAGATTCTAGTGGAATGTCTCACCTTTGCCATGGAAAAGATGGCCTATTACTTTAATCACCCAGATGTAGATTCTTTATTTTCATTGGCACTTGAGCAGCCATGTTATTTTCTGCTTTGACACAATGCCAAGTCTCCCTTTGAAAGCGAGGGAAGGAAAGAAAGACAGCCAAAGGTCTTGTTCCTCATCAAATGCCTCTATCATCTTGAAATTTAGAGAAAGTCGGCTAAATATTTTAGGGGTTTTAAAACAATTGTCACACTTTGTTCAGATCATTTGTAAGTAAAAAATTACCATACCTTATTTTATGGATATATTTCTGTTGGTGCACTTTAAAGTTGGAAAGTAGAAACTGCATTCATAGAAACACAGGTTTTCACAATTTGACATCTGATTAGTGCCAACTTGAATTGTTTCTGGGAATGTTTCCTGATTTCATATGCAAGAGAAAGAAATTACACACTGTTCTCCTTTGTGTCAAGCATTCTTTTTGGAATTACCTTCACTGCCTAGGACGGATGGAGTGAACTATCTGACATAACCTTGTGACCACTTGCCCACTGATTTCTTCAAATGTCTGATGTGGCGCTCATTGCTCATCACCCCTGTAAGGCTGGGAAACCTGAAAGTCCAAGAATAACAGAGGAAGTCAGACTGTAAAGTGGACACTCATTAAAGTGTGGGAACCTTTATGCCCAAGCAATTGCAGAGTTAAACAATGAGTATTTGATTCTACTCGTTGATAGTGGCTCATAATCAAAAGTGTGGAGAAATGTGGTAATAGAATCAAAGGATTGGTTCCTGTATCAGTTCATAGAAGACAAGACTTACCAAGTTTTGCCCTGCACCTTTCCCATGTCATAGCGTTTACACCTCATGAACCGCTCTACAACAGGATTCCAACCATTGCACACAAGGCTGTACAATTCTGTTCAGTTTCATATAGAGTCAGCCTGTCTACCAGAGAATCTCATGACTTTGGACAAAGCATCAATGGATGAGAGGTATTGCCTGCTCCCTAAGTCTATTGTACCTTATTTTTTTAATTATTTACTGTGTGTGTGCCCAAATGCCTCACAGAGCTGTCACTAAATGAAACTGTTGGTCACAGATGTGGTTTGTGAATCCCCCCCTACTTAAAAAGAGTACTTAGGGAGTCATTACTTTCCATCATCTTGAAAGTAGATCTAATATTATTCTTATATAAGCTGTAACATTCTTGGGGGCTACAAGTGTTACAACTGTTAGCAGACATTTGACTGACTGACAGCTGCTGAGTATCCCGTTGCAGAGAGAGGCGGCAGCTCATGCTCTTTTATTTCTCTGCTTTGCTCCTACCTGCTATAAGGCTGAGTAGGTAACCTGGACACAGCATCTACTTAGACTACCCACACATGAAACATTCTATATACAAGTACATGCAACTTGTAGAGATCATTTGTAGTTCTGCTCCAAAAAACAAGGTACATGTGATGGGTGCTTTTTAAAGTCATGGGAGCAGGCGGGCTTCTCACTAGTATATAGACAGTAGTCAGGGCTTGTGGATGGAGTCATAGCGCTTTTAGGGCTGGATTCAGGCAGCCCATCTTGCCCTAAAAGCAGCCTTTTGCAATTTACTTCGCTTAGACATTTTCTTTCCAGATGAAGTGCTTTATTAAAGTACAGCTCTTCAATACGTTGAGCTCCTCTCATCAGCCAGCGGCAACTGCCAAAGCTGCTGGGTTCTGTGGGAAGCACCATGACAATAGAACATCCATAGTTCAAAGTTCTAAACGCTATACCAGCAGTGTACAACATATTACAAGATCACAACACATCTCCCTTTCTTCAAACGTAAAGGAAAAGCAAATTGTTTATATGTTTAAACTTTGGCATAAGATGGAACCAAACATGGAAAAACATAAGTAAAAGTTCAAATCATGGATTAAACTAAAGATGTTAATACAATCACATATTCTCTATAATGAACCACTGCATCTATAAACATATATTGATGAGCTACAAAATCTCTTATAATAGGACTCAAAGGCACTCGCATTCTGCACGTTATAGAATGCAAACATGAAGTAAAAAGACTACACAACCACAAAATCCTGCAAGTAACTAGGAGGCCTCCTAACTCGCAGAGGTCTCTGAGAACATGGTGTATCCGAGGCATTTTCACAGAAAACGTGGTTACTCCCTAAATTATCACCTCGTAGCCCTGCAACTCTCATTTCACCATTCACATATGATTCGCCCAACAATTGGCGATCCTGCGCTAACTGCTACACACGGTGCCCTCCTCTCTCCTCTTCGGTGAATTGTTAGCAGAACAATATTTTGCCACCCTTCGGAGATTCCATCTCTCTCCATTAGTCAACACAGCATGCCACTAATGTACTTCCTTGACTTGAAAAGGGCCACAGAACTTGTTAAATTCACCCTTAATACGCCTGACCTCACTTTGACTCAATCACCTTAGTTGATAGCTAATTTATCCTTTATCTCACCAGGCTAACAGGGAAAATCAATCTCATTCCTAACTCTCTCACATTTCCAACCAACCAATTCCCTTATCCAAATGGGTATCAATTTGGTTGTGGCTTTCCTCCCTCTCATGGCACAAAAGGGCACCATACTGATGGTACCATTCTCCATGGTCCGGTTTGCTCACACCATATCAGAAATTATCTCCTATATGTCCAATGTTTTGGCCAATGCCAACTCTATTGCTCCTTTAACCGAGTGGGTGGCTCGCTCCACAGTCCCATTAGCTTGGGTATTATAAAGCTTGAGCGTTAATGTTTAATTCCACAGAATTCAAAAATTCTCTCATCTTAAAAGAAGTCAACTGAGGTCCATTATGCGCTATACTTATGGCAGGGTAGCCTTCTTCTCTGAAAATCTCACTGAATATCCGTATCATGACTTTCACAGTGATCTCAGGTAGCAATTGCACGATCAACCATCTGGAATGAGCATCCATTAGACGATACTATATATGATTAACACTGGCCATGGAACCAATAAAGTCAAGGTACACACTATGCCACACTGAGCTAGGATCGTGGATACTGTTCGGTACAACTTGATCACCGACTTTTAATCTCTTCTCGTACTCACTGCATTCAACACATCTTTCAACCCATTATACCACATCACTATCCATCTTGTCACCAAGCATAATTATTTGGTTGGCCACTGTTGACAGTTCATCTCAGATTTTATTGAAGGGCCCCAATGCATTGAGTAAGGTGCTCTCTCTTCTACCACCTTTGACCCCTTTACCGCGGCACAAATTCCGCCGCGGTGCGGGGCGTTCCATTGAGTGGGTGGGGCCGCATTGGCCAATAGACGGGCACACTTAACGGGTTAAGTATCAGATTTGGAATTGCCTTCAAAACTTCAGCACTCTCCATGGCACAAGACCATTCTGATTTACCAACTTCCCCCAGACTCCACAATACAAAATCCTCCACACTGGCCACTCAGTGGCGTAGGAAGGGGGGTGCGGTGGGTGCGGGCCACCCTGGGTATCATCACTGAGGGGGGGTTAAAAAATAGCAAAAAAACATGTGTTTTAAACATATTTTTGCCATTTTGCCAAGCCGGGGGATGACAAGTGTCATTACTGAGGGGGGGGGGGGGGGGGGGGGGTGAAACAATAGCAAAAATATGTGTTATAAACATATTTTTGCCATTTTGCCAAGCCGGGGGATGGATGACAAGTGTCATCACTGGGGGGGGGGGGGGGGGGGTGACACAATGGCAAAAATATGTTTTAAACACATATTTTTAACATTTTGTCAAGCCGCGGTTGACAAGAAATTTTCCTCACCGGGTACCACCTGACCTTGCTACACCACTGTGGCCACTGTCCCTTTCCTTGCACACTTAGTCACGCCTACCTCATCCACACTCTTCCAAAACAAGGGTAACTCTGACAAGCAGTCTGCTTGTACATTCTGCCAACCAGGTATATTGTCAACAATGAAGTTGTATTCTTGCAACCTAGTAGTTAACTGCGCAAGCCTTGCAGACCCATTTTTTGCCCCACCTAGAGACTAAATCTTTAACAATGGCTTGTGGTGGATGCGAAGAATAACCTTGTGTCCCCACACATGCGTATTCAAAATATTCTACCCCCGAAGCTGCTGCCAAGGTCTCTTTCTTTATAACAGAGTAATGACGCTCAACTGCAGTCAAGGAACGTGACGCAAAAGCCACAATTTTTTCCGAAGATCCCACCTTTTGCAGCAACATTGCACCAATGCCAGTGTCACTGGTATTCTCTGTTACAATGGTGCTTCCATTGATGTCAAAAGGCACAAGAATACTCGCACCACATATTTCTTCCTATTTATTTTCAAAACACTTTTATGGATCCGTTCCCCAAGCAAAACTTGCACCTTTCCTCATAAGCACTTTCAAATGTTCTGTTTGCTGGCAAAGCCTTTTTTACAGATTTCGAGAAATACTTGATTAAACCAAGAAACAATAGTAATTAGTCCTTATTGTGGGGAACTGGTGCTAATCTTATTGATGCAATTAAATCTTATTTTGGTTTCACTCCTTGAAGGGATAACTTGTGTCCTAAATATTCCACCTCTGTGACTAGGGAAGTACATTTCTCTCTGCGCAGTGTTAACCAAGACTCGGCCAGTCTGGCTAAAGTCTCCTTCAAAGCTTTGTGTCAGCCGTGCCAAGTAACACGCATCACGCGTTAGACTAACGCATTTCAGTCTGGTGGTTCGCATCAACGTGCTGAAATACATGGTAATGCATTTATAGCGACTCCTCAGCAAAGCTGAAGAAATACTTTTGACTGATGAGTGTTTTTGCCTACACTAGTGCCATATAGCACCATGCGAAGAGCACACAATTGACCATTAAGTTTAATAAGCTACCACTTTATTTTATTTGAATGGCCTTCACCCTTGTGACCATATATATTAAACGAATATTAAAAACCCTGAAAAGCATAACACTTCTATGTCTGCCATTAAGACTCATAGACTCACATTCACATAGTTGGTTTAAAAGAGGGAACATTCAGGTATTTTTCTTAAGTTAACTCACTCTAATGAAAAGGCTCCAGAGCGCACTGGAATACAATTAACCAATAATGATAATTGACCCGCCGTTTTAAAAAAGCATAGTCCTTCACATTGCGTTCATCATCCAGGACGGTTGAGGACGATTTAGACAGGGATGCCAGGGGCCAGCATTGAAGCAAGCAAGTATGTGCAACAAGATTTGAAATTTACAGGGCTATTTCCTTGTGATTTCAAATCAGGAGCGTGACATATGTGCCAACCCTAATCTGTTACTGCAAACAAGTTTTTAACAAGAAATGTCCCATTTCCGTATTATGCAGCAGAGGCACGGTTCACAAAATATACTTTAAAAATATGCATGTTAGTCACATACATGAGTGCAGTAGATTCACCACTAATCCTTGATTATATCATGTTTTATGACGAGGAGTGCCCCATTTGGGCACTTCTTATCCAAGTCCCACCAACTGCATAATATATTTGTAAAAAATGCACCTCTAAAAACAGGTCTTTTAGGGTCACTTTACACTTCTCAGACTATGGTCTTTCTTTTGTGTCTCATGTTAGTGCTTAGAAGCAGGCACTGTAGATCATGTGCATTGTCCATGCTGCTCAGTCTTTTTTCACCGGGGAGGTCGAATGCTTCTTTCCCATTCATCATGACCCTTGCCGACCCTTTACTTCCTAAGTGCCCTTCCATTTGTGGTGCTTTGCAGCAGTTTTAAGATCTTCCTAGAGTTTCTCATTGGTCAAATGAGTGTCATTTCTGATGTTTACATGTTTCCCTCGTCTTCATTGCTTGATTTTGCTTGTGCAAAAGAGTCACTCACAGTCGTTGAAATGTCGCTCATAATTACACTGAAAATATGAAAATGTCACACATAGCAATCTGAAACCTTGGCAGCTATGTGTTGTGACTGCTTACACTATCTCCAAACACCAAAATGTCATCTTAGAAATAGTTGACGATTTGGTGGTACAAATGCCACAGGTCCAATTTGGAAAAGTATCTGAAACAATGTTCTGCTTAAGGCTCCTTAAGTCTATACAAAAGCACAATTTACCTACAGCTTTCTCAGTAATAACCACTGGAGAGATCCAACCAGATGTTTCAACAGTTTCTGTTATTTTATTGCCCAACATTTCGCCCAACATTTTCTTCACTTCATCTCTCACCATTATCGGCACCCTCCTAACCTTATGCTGAATTGGCATGGCTCCTTGTTTAAATTTTATTTTATGCACATAGCTATTTAAGTGCCCTAGCTCCTCTCTGAACACCACCTTTGCACCTTCCAGTATATCTTCCACTGTTAACTTGTCAACGTCCTTTAGCTGTACTGCTGCATGAGGATCAATTCTAATGTGAAGGTCATACTGATAGTACCAGCCCAATATGGGTGGCCCTGACTCAGCTACATAGACTTTGCCTTTAACAAGCCAGTTTTTTAAATTAATGCCTGTATACATATACCATAAAATATCTATTTGTTCCCCTTGTTATCATCCAAGATTGATATCTGTTGGTAATAATCTTACATTTGGACACTCTTTCTGCAGCAAACATTTCCGTAAAATTGCATTAATGACCCATAATCACCATCAGCTCTAATTTCTTGCCCCTAATGGCGAATTATGCCTTGGGCATATTCCTCCTTCTGTCCTCACTGTCTGACTTCCCAGTATACAACATTCCTCCTGTGCATATGTCAACCTCATCTGATGTACCAGCAAATAGCCCTCTATCTGGCCTAAAGTTATTATCCTCTGACAACACACCTACCTTGCCTTTACTAACCTTCCTACAGATCCTGGCAAAATGCCCTTTGCAGCCACATCTACACTCCTTCCCAATAGCCCAACAATGTTTTGAGTCAGAGGTATGGTAGTTACTCCCACACTTGCTACACATTCTGTCCCCAGATTTGTTAGCAAAGTTTTTATTTCCAGGAATATTCTTTCTACCCGTTGAGTTCCATTTGGATTTCCTCATCCTCTTGCCCACTGTTTTTTTTTTTTCTTTTCTTTCCCAAAACCTTTATTGCACATAAAAACTCAATACAAACATGGGCCTACAACCCCCAGGGCTGGCCGCTAATATATACATGTTCAACAACATCAAGGAAGCAATGGGCCCCCTGGGGCTCAGCCGAATTGACAAAGTACTGAGTGCACCTCAGGAGTTATCAGGATACAGAAATTTTAGAAATACAAACAAAAAAGGAAAAATAAAATAACACCAAAAAACAAGGCGGAAACCATCGAAAAGGGGGCGTCTAACCACTGCCGGGGGACCACACAGTACCAACTCCACCCTCGGGTGGTCAATGAGGATGATCAAGGGGGAGGTGGGGGCGACGGGAGAGCCACAACCATCTACAGGTGAAATGTAAAAGTCCTGGAACCTCAGGATCAGGGGGACAAGGCAGCATCAGATGAGTCCACGAGGGGGGGTGTGCAGATGTTCCCTCGGTACGCGTTCCACTGGCCCCAAACTCTACCCCACGCCCCTGGCTTACCCCGAGCCACATACACTCTCTCTGCACATGCACCAATCCATGTTATCCTTCCATACTGACACGGTGGGAGGCCGCCGGGAACCCCAAAGCTGTGCGATGTCCCTCTTAGCAACCATGTTCCCAAGGGCCGCCCACCGAGTCTGAGCCGCATTATAGTCGTTAGGCTCCCACACGTTAAGCAAACATCGGCGAACCTCAGGCAACAGGGCGACTCCAGTGACACATTCCATGACAGCATGCACCCGGCGCCAATACTCCGCCACCTCACGGCACTCCCAGAGAACATGGAGAAAAGTGGCGCTGAGCCCACAGCCGCGCCTACAGAGCCTGTCTTCAGAGAAACCCATCAGAACTAAACGAGGGCCCGTCACGTAGACACGGTGGAGAATTTTAAGCTGGACAAGACAGAGACGCGCGGGTATGGCCACCTCCTTAGGGGAGGACAGTGCAGACTGCCAGTCCTCGTCGTCCAGTTCCACCCCCATCCCCGACCCACGCCTCCCGCAGACGCACGAGGAGATCCGCCCGAATGTTTATTAGTTTTTTATAGATAAGGGAAATAGTACTGTCGGGCAAGTGACCGTCGAGTATGCGGTCCTCGAGTGGCGAAGACACAAGGACTGTAGTCCCCGCCCCGATGGCCGAGAGCAAAGCGTGCCGAACCTGAACGTACCGAAAGAACTCCCTCTCACTCAATTCGTACTCACTCTGCAGCGCAACGAAGGATTTAACCGCACCCTTCAGCCAAAGGTCACCTACTCTGCTGATGCCAATCGTGTCCCAACGCTCGAATCCCTTCGTCGTCCAGAGGCTTCCCAATCTTTCAGACGCAAACAAGGGGGTCGCGCCCGTCAAGCGATCATTCCAGCCCATGGCCACATTCGCAGCCTTCCACAAGCGTACTGCAATCTTAGTGGGACCGGTTAAGGTCCTCCCAGCCGATCGAGAGTAAAGCGCTTTGTTAAAGTTGCCGCCAGGCAACACAAATCTATCCATTTCGAAAGCCGGATTCGGACCAGGTGCGCACGTTGCATGGTTAATAGCAGATAGCTGGGAAGCCCAATAGTACCTCCTGATTTCCGGGAGCGCGATGCCCCCGTCGTACCAGGGGAGAGTCAGTTTTGCAAGAGCAATACGTGCACGACCGCCCCAAACAAGTCTCCTTTGCAAGCTCTCCACTTCCCGGAAGTAGGCCGCCGGAATAATATCAAAGGAGTTCTGAAGCGCGTAAAGGAATCGGGGAAGAGACATCATTTTAAAAAGTGCCGCACGACCGAGGGGAGACAAGGGAAGCTTACGCCAACGGGCCACGTCTAACCTCAATCTCCGAAGTGGAGAGAGGAGATTATGCTCGTAGCGGACAGCAGGATCCAATGAGACGTACACCCCCAGGTACGTAAAGCCGGAGCTGGACGCCTTAATAGGAAAACGAGAAGGCAAGAGAGGAAAGCCACCGGATATAGCATAGACACAAGATTTGGACCAGTTAATGATCAAACCAGAGTTCTTGCCGAAGGAAGTGAGGATGTCAAAGAGCACATTGAGTGACTTACGTGGTGAGGTGAGGTACAAGAGAATGTCGTCCGCGTACAACGAAACACGATCCTCGAAGCCAGGGGCCCACTGGATCCCTCTTATCGACGGTTCCCAACGAAGCCAAGCAGCGAGCGGTTCCAAAGCCAACGCGAAGAGCAGGGGAGACAACGGACACCCCTGCCTAGTGCCCCTCCCAAGAAAAAAAGGCCGGGAAACCCTCCCATTAACGACCACCTGTGCCAGCGGGGCAGCGTATAAGAGTTTAACCCAACTAATAAATCCCGCCCCGAAGCCAAACTTTGCCAGGGCGGCCCAAAGATACGGCCATTCTATCGTATCGAAGGCCATCGTGGCGTCCAAGGAAACCAAGATGGCCGGCTCTGAAAGATATTCCGCCCTTGCAAGTACGCCGTGTAGGCGCCGCAAGTTAAGGGCCGTATTCCGGTGTGGGATAAAACCGGATTGGTCCGGATGCACCAGATCGCAAATAACAGTAAGCAGGCGGTTCGCAAGAACCTTGGCAAGGATTTTCGGCTCTGCGTTCAGCAGAGAAATAGGCCTGTACGAGGCGCAACGGTCCCGAGGCTTACCGTCCTTGGGAATCACGACTATAGTGGCCAGACGCTGGTCATCAGGGAGAGAGCCGAGTTCAAGCGACTCCGAGAACATACGACGGAGAAATGGCGCAAGTTTATCCGGTTGCAGTTTATAGAGTTCAATCGGGAGTCCGTTGGGGCCCATAGCCCTGCCTGAGCGAAGTGAACGAATCGCGGTTGCAATCTCGTCGACCGAAAGTGGGGCATCCATCTGCTCACACTCCTCCACCGACAAGCAGGGCAAAGCAATATCCTTCAACAAGTGACGAGTGTCAGCCTCATCTCTAGCAGACACCGGGGAGTACACAGCACAGAAGTAGTCCGCAAAACACTCCACAATCTCACCAGGGTCAGTCACACTTACTCCCTCCGACGTCTGAAGCACGGGGACCACTCGATTCACTCTCTCCTTCTTATCCAGCCAAGCAATCAATTTACCCGCCTTATCCCCAGCATCACACAGTCTACCCTGCTGTTCCCTATACATTGTCCGAGCAGCATCCGTAACAAGGGACTTATATTCGAACTGCTTCAGGCTGAGGGCGTGGAGCCCGTCCTGAGTGACACCCGTCTCTAAGGCAGCCTCCAACCCCGATATCTCAGCCTCCAACGCAACCACCTCCCCGTTCTTAGCTTTCTTGGCCTCCACGATCAGGGATAGGGCGTGTCCTCGGAGGACCGTTTTGAAGGCCTCCCACAGGGACACTGAGGACAAGACGGACCCCTCATTCTCCAGAAAATACTGATCAAGCGACTTAATGAGACCCTTGCGAATCTTGGGGTCACGCAAGTACCAGGGGTTAATGGGGGCGATCCGCCCGGCGGATCGCATCCCGGTATCGAAGAGGAGCCACAATGGGGAATGATCGGAAATGCCCCGGGCCAGGTGCTTAACCTCCCGGACCCGGGTGGTCTGGGCCGCGGGCATAAGGAAATAATCTAGTCTGGAGAGACTCCCGTGGGCCCCGGAGTGGAATGTGTACTGACTCTGTGTCGGATGTATCAACCTCCAGCAGTCCACCAGACCGAAAGTGTCCAAGAACCCGCCGAGCCACGCCTGGGCGGCAGAGAGGGCCCTGGGAGGGTAACGATCTAACTCGCCAGAAATCACGGAATTAAAATCCCCACCCACAAGCAGGAGACTATCAGGAAGTTCAAGTAACATACGACCCACGTCAGAGAAAGTGGAGGACTGGAGGCCCGGGGGAACATAGACCGAAACCAATGAAAGAGTTTGCCCCTCCCACCGTCCAGTCAAAGACGCGTAGCGCCCTCTATCATCAAGAGTAACTTTGTCAATCTCAAGCGGGAGGGAAGAGCGCAGCAGGATGCCCACCCCTCTGGAGCCAGTGGTGAAGCCAGAGTGTGCGACCAGTCGGTAGCCCCCCCTGTTCATAGCATGACATACATTTCCCACCAAGTGCGTCTCTTGAAGAAATACCACATCAGGGGCCAATCGACGCAAATATTACAACACAACCCCACGTTTGATACGGTCCACCAATCCATTGACGTTCCAAGACATCAGTTTCAACCCGTCCCCCCCCATCCCAACACAAGAAGCTGGAGTCCCCGGGCACGCAGCCAGACACCTGAAACTGAAAGGGAACAAACACACCGCCTTGAAAAGAAAAAACACACAACCCAACCACCACTGCCTCCCTCCCACCCCCACACCAATGCCCCCCCCACCCTGCACCCCTGCGGACTATACAGCCCCCCCAACTTGCAGTGTGCCTGTCGCCCTAACAATCCCATGCTACAAAAAGACCCTAGAGGAGGAAAGGGACCCGTCCCCGCCCGCACCCAGACGAAACATTAATAGACAAAATATACAGTTGAAGTAGAACCTGGCTGAGCACAGAAGGAAATGTCAAAGTGGAGGACCAAGAATCATTCCTGCAGAGGCCCACTGCCCTCAGCACCGCCAGTACGCCCAGTTCAGTCTCCCGGTTCCGGCAGGGAATCCAACCAGTCACTCACTGTGTCGGGGCGTTCAAAAAAGAGAGTCCGATCTTCATATTCCACACGAAGCCTGGCAGGGAAAAGCATAGAGTATTTGATGTCCAGATCTCGAAGACGGCGCTTCACCCCCTGAAAGCTCATTCTCTGTTTCTGAACGAGTTGGGTGAAGTCCGGGAAGAGGTTGACGGAGGGATTCTCATATTTAACTGGGCCGTGCACCCTCGAGGCCTGCAGGATCGCATCCCGGTCTCTGTAATGAAAAAGTTTTGCAATGATAGGCCTCGGGGGAGCGCCTGGTCGAGGCCTACCGCCCGGGACACGATGGGCACGCTCCACGGCGAAGAACTTGCTCAGGCCCGAAGGAGCAAGATGATTGAGGATGAGATCCTCGACCATAAGGTCCACCGGGCGATTGTTGGAAGTCTCCGGCACACCTATGACACGGATATTATTGCGTCGTGCCCGACCTTCGAAATCCTCCAGCCGCCGGGACATCGCGTCGTTTGCAGACTTTAGATCGCCAAGAGTTGCCTGGAGGTCTGATACACCCGGAGTGGATGTCCTCAAGTCCAGCGATTGAACCCTCTCGTTAGTCTTAGAGAGATCCGCCCGGATTAACGTAACATCAATGGCAACCGTGTCAATTTTACGGGCCAGAGCCTCGTACTGCTGGGCGATGGTCTCCCTTATGCCGTTGATGGCGCCCATAACGTCCTGCAGCGACAATTCCGTGGGGACGGACGGGCCCCCACCGGAGTCCTCCATGACGGCACTCGCCGGCCCGGGGGTCCCTTTACCCTGGGTATAGCGATCCATGATGTTACTCTGGACTGATCCTCCACGCTGGGCCGTCTTGATCTTCCGTTTCTCGGGATCCCCCTTGCCCCCCATGTTGGGCAATGCTCACCGGTGGGGTCCGCCCGGACCGGTAGCAAAGGGGCACCAGCAGATCAGACACTGACTGTCCGAGAGCCCGCTCGGGAGAGTTGAGAAAAAGGCACGAATCAGTCCAGCACCAAGGCCGGAGGACGCCCCAGCCGTGCCAAGTAGCTCCTCGATCAGGACATACAGAAGTGCAAAAGCGAAACTGAAAGTGGGGGCGCGGTCATTGGCAAGGCTCCGATGCCGTTGTTGTTCAACTACTCCCCGGCCCCACGGTTCATCAAAGCACCGGGCACAGCTTCCAGGTGGGCCTCCAAAATGCAAGACACTGTATTTCAGGTCTCCCCGGTCCGATTTTCGTTCTGAGAAGAGTTATGGATTCAGCCAAGGTTCATCTTCCAGAATCCGTCCACAAATCCAGGATAATGTCAGGATAAGTTGCGAGGAGCGGCAAGGGTCCGGGGAGCCCTGTGCTCACGCGACCATCTTGGATGCGCGCGAAGCTCCTCCTCCCTCTCTTGCCCACTGTTGATGTCTCACTCTTACTCTTGGCATTTACTTTACAGTATCTATGATCCATTTCCTTGATACAATACTCTGACTCCTCCACTATTTTTGCAATCTCAAAAGCAACCTTCATAGTTGGAACTTTGGCAGCCCACAAACCTGTGTTTTTCTACTTCTGCATTAAACAATCAACTGGTCTTGCATAATTTCTTCTGCCATTGCTCTAAAGCTAGACTTAAGCAAGCTCTGAGATAGTGCCGCTGCCTTATGGGATGACTTGAAAGACTTTTTAAAGCTTTTTTAACCCTTTTAAGCATTAATTTTACATGTATTGAATTTGTTGTGTTTCTCACCGCTAAACGGTGACTCCGCTTGTGGATCAGCTCAGGCGCCAGTTACTTCCTGGTGCGATGCCCAGCTGGGCAGCCAATCACAGAGGAGGGGGATGGAGCCAAGGCTGCTACTGGCCATTTAATGTCGGTTGCAGTGCGGGTAGCGGGCACTCTGAGATTGTGCCGCTGCCTTACAGGATGACTTGAAAGACTTTTTAAAGCTTTTGAACCCTTTTACTCTATTCCTCAATACACTGGCCAACACAGTCCTGCCCACCTACTCATCTATCAACCTTAGCGAGGAAAACGTAACTGCTTAGCTATTAGCAGCCAGCAACAAACATGCTCCTCTCAGGAAAACTAACCTTGCTCGACACCATGAAGCACAGAGATGGTTCTCCACTGACCTAAAAGCCCAAAAACTGGCTCTTCGGCAATCTGAAAGGATGTCGAGACACAATTACCTATCTGAGGACAAACTGACCTATTTAGATGCTATGAAAAACTATAAAAAAGCTATTTTGACCACCAAAGCCGCTTAAATTTCCTCTAAAATTTTGACTGCCACTAACAGGTCCAAAGAAATCTTCTCAACTGTTAAAGAGCTATCCAATCCTGACAGAGTCACGATAAAACTCACACCCTCTCAAACCCTATGTAACTCCCTGAACACCTTCTTCATTGACAAGATCTCAAAATTTAAGGCCAGCATTCCTGCATGCCACAACCCAGAGGCTAGCTTCATTGCACCTAAAAACCCTTGCATTTTCAATCAATTGCCAACAATGAGCAACCAGACATTCTTGGATCTGCTGTCCAAAGTAAAATCAGGCTCAACCAGGGACAGCTGCCCTCTCGGCATCTTAAAAGAAGTATTTACCATTTTCCCCGGACCTGCTCTATCCCTTCTAAATGAGTCTCTGTCTCAGGGCCTTGTTCCTGAAACCTTCAAAGAGGCAATTGTCGTCCCCCTCCTGAAGAAATTAGAGGCTGACCCTCAAACCCTGACAGATTACCAGCCAATCTATCTGCTTCCATGCCTTGCCAAGGTCTTGGAAGCTCACGCGACCATATGCCTCTCTGGTTTTTTGGAACAGTCTGAATATCTCGACCCCCATCAAGCAGGGTTCCGCCCAGCACATTCCACAGAGGCCGTCATACTGCCCATATTGGACACTCTCCAGAAGGAGGCCGACAGGGACTCCCCGCAGGCCCTGGTGCTGCTTGATCTCTCCGCAGCTTTTGACACGGTTGACCATGGTATATTGATCGATCGTGTCAGAGATGCGGAGATCCAGGGATCAGCCCTCGATTGGATCAGTTCCTTCCTGGACAACTGCTCCCAGTCGGTTTGCATCGCTCAGTTTACAGCTCCTAAGATGAGGACTACATGTGGAGTCCAACAGGGCTCCTCACTGTCGCCTCTCCTGTTTAACCTTTATCTCCTCCCACTGAATCGAGTCTTGAAAGAGAGGAAGGTCTGCACATTCAACTACGCTGATGACTTACAACTAATATTCTCCATCAGCAACTCCCCCGATTCGGTCCGTGATTTTAAGGCCACTATGCTGTTCATTAGTCGGTGGATGAACAGCAATCATTTAAAACTCAATCCAGACAAGACTGAACTAGTCCTAACATGGGGTAATCATAACCCTTGGTGCCCACACTTTTGGCCAAGGGAACTAGGCCTATCCCTCACCCCATCTGCCCCAGCTAAGAGTCTTGGGGTAGCAAAAAACTGCGATCTTACCATGATATCCCAAATTGGATGAGTGATATCAACTTGCTTCTTTCAATTGAGGCAAATAAGAAAGATCAGAAGATTTCTCACCCAGGAAGTCCTGACCTAGGTGGTTTTTGCCATGGTTATGTCCCATATTGATTACGTTAATTCCCTATACTTTGGCATTCCACTATACTTAACCAAACGACTGCAACTGGGACAGAACCAGGCAGCGAGACTGATTTTTCAGCAACCTAGGCAACAATATGTCATCCCCCTCATGAGGAAGCTGCACTGGCTCCCTATCACACTGCGATGTGCCTTGAAAGTATGCTGTCTCACCTTTAAATCCCTGAATGCAACGAGTCCTGAATTTATGGATAGCCTTATTCAAAGGCATTCACCCACACGCAACCTGAGTTTGGCCCACAAGCACCTTCTGTCAACTCGCTCCTTCAAACTGAAGCATCTGGGTGGCACTAGGTTTGCTGTTCTAGCTCAAAGATACTTGAATTCCCTCACCTTTGAAATCCGATCCTGCACGGACCTCTTGAGCTTCAGGAAGCTACTCAAGACTTGGCTATGTAGACAAGCCTATGAGT
This sequence comes from Triturus cristatus, assembly GCF_964204655.1. NCBI lineage: Eukaryota > Metazoa > Chordata > Amphibia > Caudata > Salamandridae > Triturus > Triturus cristatus. Next base: position 275,665,163 of record NC_140580.1, on the reverse strand, counting down.
AAGTCCCCAGGGCTCTGGTACCTCTTAGAGTAGCACCAGGAAACCAATTAGGTGTACGTGCACTTTATACATTTTTTTGACATAACATAACAAGCGAACGTTCTCGTAGTCTAGTGATGAACTCACCTATGGATTCTCCTACTCTCTGTGGTTGAGTGTAAAACTTATGTCTTATCATCACCACATTGGTCTCTTTAGCAAATCTTGTTTCTAATCTTTTCTGGCTTCTATACACACAACCTCTATAGGTTGCCTGTGATTATCCATGGCAACAGGAAGGTTCTTTAATATATGTTGACCCACCTTTCCCAGGCTGGTAAGTAGAATCGCTCTTTTTCTACTGAAACTGAATTCTTGTGCAGAGTGCCTCCAAATAATTATCAAAGACGTCCAATGACTCTACCCATTCATCTCACTCAATGGATGGGATCCTTGGTTCAGATTAAAAAACTTTGTGGTCAATAAACTGCAGTGACATCTATTCTTAATGTCACCCTTTAACCCCCAAGATTCTCCTCAACCCTGCCAAAATATTTCTGTTGAATGTGCTGTATGGGGGTACCAATTACAATGCTCAAAACAATGCTTTGAGGCAGTGTAAACATTGTCTTGCTGCTTTGTGGCCATTCAAACATCACTGTGAACTTTTTAATGCCCCACTAACAGAAATGCAGCACTGTTCCACTGTAGCCACCTCTCCTTTAATTCCAACCCTTGTTAAATAAGTATTGTAGGGTGTGTCTTTGATTTTGAGGACACCTCTGCTCTTATTTCTGCACAACCCCTTTAAGTGTCTTAGCTCCTCTCACAAAGGCTGTTACTAGGCGTGGCTGTCACTCTTCTCCTTTGAATGGACCGGTGCTCACCAGCGGCTCCCAGCAGCGGTTTCTTCTGCCTGTTTTTGACCAGATGGTGAATGAACATCTGTTGCACCGAAGTGAGAGACACAAAGTGTCCTACGCTGCCGTAAACAGGTGACTTTGGTTTAAGGACCCAATCCCACTCTTGTTAAGCCCGGGAGCTCTATTACCAAACACTCCTTTTCAATATTTTATTGCCATATCACGTGAACCATTTGTCGGATGATTTACTTTAAGGCCATTGTCCACCCTGCATGGGCCTCTCAGAATGCTCCTCTCTCTGTCTCGGCTGTTCATTACCTCACAGCCAAGCCAGCCCCTCTCGTCAGTCATACTTTCAGCGGCCTTCGCGCGCGTTGAGCAGTCTGTGTTTAAAATGGGGGCCCGACTATGGCAGCTGCCCGCCCATTACAGTCCTTGAAAATCAACGCTTAGGCACACACAATGGCAGTCTTTACACCCACAGCCACTAAAAAACTGTGTGATTTGGAATTTAACTTAGAGATTTCGACACGTAGGACCATATCAATGTTTGAAGAGACTAGAACCTGCTTGACTGATCGATCGTTGCCAAATTATGTTGTAATTGACTTCGCTTAGATGTCTTTTTTCCAGATTAACTGCTTTATTAAAGAACAGATCTCCAATAAGTGGTGGTCCTCTCATCAGCCAGTAGCAACTGCCAAAGCTGCTGGGTTCTGAGGGAAGCACCATGACAACAGAAAAATCATGGCTCAAAGTTCTACACGCTATACCAGTAGTGTACAACATATTATAAGATCACGCCACAGCTCATACTCTGCAGATAACAGGAAAGATGCCTGAATGTCCATATGACGAGCCCGGCCAAGTATGTTACATGGAAATACATGTTGCAGTGCTTTAAATATATTTTGTGCATCTTTCGTCTTATGAAAACAGATCATCTTTTATTTGACTTTGGGTATGATTTAGATATCAACAGATAGGTCACTCCGTCACAATGGTGACAGATATCCTGTCCACTGAAATATAAATCCCATAGGATATAGTGGGATTTATATTTCTGCGAACAGGATATCCGTCACAGTTATGATGGAGCAACCAGTCCACCAGAACTAAATCAGGCCCTTAATTTGGCACTCAGTCAGACCATTACACACAAAAAGTGAAAAGTTTTATTTGAGCATAACTAGGGCACAAAAGGATGAAAGGGAGTGGGAGTGTTGGGAACCACATGCACATTAGCCCTTGATATGGGGAATGTGAGACAGCTGGTACATGTGAATATAGTCGGTCTCTCTATCTTGATATTCAAAAGTTTTTGTTAAGTTTCAGAGCTTTCTGGACGTGTCCAAACATCTTTTCATTTTTTTTATGCCTGTTTATCGGTCATTTCATTGAGGTTCAGAGCTTGGTGGATTTAGTACCTATCCCAACGTGAAGGTGAGTGCCTAGCTTGTGAGAAAGGGGTGAAGGACCATCATTTGTAAATTAGAAATATTGCACTTGCCTATAATCATACTGACATTGATTCATTTTTACTAATAAGACATCTGTGTTGTCTTGACATGCCTTCTTTTTTAGTTTCCAATCTTATGAAGAGTTTTGGATAGGTACATTCATAAACTGCAAAGAAACCTTTTCCCAGGACATTGCTGCTGCTCCGGAATTCAATCCACAATCTAAATTGGCAGGTTCAAAGATCCCAGCAATGATGTTTGCGGATGACACCCTTTTAATGTCGAAATCACTCATGGGTATCCAGAGGGTTTTAGACAGAAAGTTTATGGGTCGGAATTTAAAGAGCTTCTGAGTTTTCCGGGTGTAGGAAAAATCCCCTGGTTTGCACATATAAAGGAAGAATGTAGTACTGGGAAAACCTAGCCTCTGGAGTAATCCAGAGGAAACGTGTCCTGCAATACCACGCTCCAAACTGGTAAATGCCTTTCGAATGAATAAAGTAGCAGCCATCCAAGGGAGCTCATCCTTTGGACATTTGACAGCTCAATTTGTGATAATGAAAGAGGAGTACATAACAGAGCCCTTATTGGATGATATTCATCCATTCCTGGCAAAGAAATTATATGTCCAGTTCAGATTGGGTACCCTGCCACTCCGTGCTTGTTCTTGTAAATTGTCAAATTCTGCCTTGCGAGGGTGCCCAGCCTGTAATTTGGAGGAAGAGTTAGAGCTCCATGTCTTCTTTTTCTGTCCTGGTTATAGGCCAGCAATACAGCTCTGGCTTATCCAGCTGTGCAGGAATCTAGGGTTTGTACATTGTGCAGAGGCTTTTAGAGTTTTGAAGTCTGACACCCGAAAGTCCTTTGTTTTTGCTGTATCTCGATTCTTGATCTCAATGTGGCGTAGGCCCTGGACCTTCTTAAATTTGTTATCTTAGTCATAAGCAAAGTCTACTGTCTCTAATTGTCAAGGGCTTCAATTTAAATGTTTAAATGTTTCTATGCTTTTAATTCTAAGATGAACTATGTTTTCACATTTCTTAATATGTGTAACTTTTGTCATTAGGTTGGCTTACGACACAGTTTTATTGGACCCACCTTTCCACGATCAGTGTAAAGGATTTTTAATGTTGTTTTAAATTAATTGTATTCGTATATGCCACTATTGATTCATCTTACTTTGTGCTTGCCCTTTCCAACTATTGCCTTTGTGATGTACATTTTTTCCACATGCACTTTATTGAGGCCATTGGACTTTGTCATGTGACTGTGACCTTTTGTTTTTGGGAAATATAAAGGCGATGTATTTGTATTTATAAAGTGGGCCGGATACTTTTCTATATATTTTTTATATTCCAACAAAATGTACTGTATTGTTAATATACTTTCATGGTCACAACGACCGAAATAAAGTTTTTACTGACTGAATAAAGTAAATGATAGCTTTCCAATCTTATGAAGCGTTTTGGATAGGTACCTTCATAAACCGCAAAGAAACCTTTTCCCAGGACATTGCTGCTGCTCCGGAATTCAATCCACAATCTGCTGTCAGTAGAAAGGATTGGATCAGGAACTTTGTCCCCACAAAATCTACCTAAAAGAGAGGAAAAAAGTGGTAAAAGATATCTTTAACAATGAAAACACATTTTCAGCTGATCCACTGGGAGCTATCTTCTGTGGTAAAGACCTTCAACTCAAGTCATTTTAATTAAATACTGTGAAATATGCATTATTTACATTAATGCTGTTTGCAAGACCTTCTATAGTGATTAGCTGTAAGGGCCACTTCTACAAAATGAAGCCTAAGGAATCACTGAAGGCAGCTAGTGAACAGACATACATTTATAAAAACTGGGGACAAAAATGACCTATTCTTGAGCATCACAAGACAAAGAAGCAGAAAGGGAAGAGGGGGCAAGTGCACTCGCCTGCACTTCAAAGAGGGAACAAAGACACCCCTATAAGTGGGTGCAAAAAATGACCGCAGCAGCCTGTAGCATGATATTTGCAGCTCTCTAAAGAATGCACTCACTATGTGCCACATTTCTGTAGCGCATAGTCAGGGCACCTTCAGACTTGTCTTTACCTCTGCGCCCGAGTCCACAATACACTGCAGGTGCAGAGGCAAAGTGTTTCCCTCATTTGCATGGTACTACTACCCCATGCAAATGAGGGAACACTCTATTAGGCTCATGTGTGTGCCAACACAATCAGTATACAGAAGTGGCGCCACAAGCATCTGCAGGCACTTCTGTAATACAACAGTGCCCCGGGAGAGCAGAAAACGGGCTCACATGCATGTTGCGCACCAGTGCACCATCTGTAATATGGACCTTTAATTGAGAGAGGAGCCAAAGTTCTTTCAATCTCGGCTTTTTCTTGATGAGAAAAATGTATGCATTCATCGTTCCCTGGAGAAAAGTTATTAAATAAGGATTAAATGATTAATCAGAGCTAATGCTACGCTATCACTCAAACCTTGGCTTTTGTTCTTCCAGGAAAACATGGCGATGGCAGATGACATGGGCTAAAGGTAAACAGACAATGGATATGCTTTAAAGTCAAGAAAATAGGTTTGCAGTTTTTCCCATCAATTCATGTTCAAAGATCAAATGCAATGTCTTAAATTCTTGTCGTCATGTACTAAAAAGTTGTTATTAAAAAAATAAAATATTGTTCAAATACGATTTGGAGCAGCTGACTTTAAATGGGGTTCCACTGAAACCTGCACTGTTCGATACCACTTGACTAAGAAGTTGGAGATAAGGGTGTACTTACTTCCTCAGAGAGTGAGCTATCTCTAGAGTAGGCCATAAAAATTTACCAGTGGACCAGAACAAGTATAAGGCAGTAAGGGCAGGGCAGAGATGTCTGCAGAGACTGGAAGCACAATCCAGTGGACAATCCAGTCAAATTATTCCAAGTGTTTCAGTCTTTCATCAGTATAAACAGGAAGATCCTATTCAATGAAAACTTTTTTAAATCATAAACAATAGCAGTCAAAACGTTCCACTGTTGTACATAAAACAGGACTACCAAACTGCAAAGTAAACGATTAAAGACATCTTTAACGAGACCAAAAGACTATACCTGTGGCCACATTTTACTATGAATTTTAAAATGTCTTCTAAAGAAGGATTCCTATGCTTTATTGTTCTGTTTACTGATAAGAATAGTCAAAAAAACAAAAGAGGGAGTGAAGAGGAAAAATGGTAGAATCATCCTCCTCTAAATCATACAAATAAACAAACAGATTCTACCTATTTTTTACCCTATCCTTTTCCCCTTTTCCCCTTTTTAATGCTACCAGACAGGGAAATTAATAACATATATTTTTTCCACTAGGCAGGTAACTTTTAAACTTGCACCACTATTTCCTCTGACCCTACCACTCCCACATCTGCACCACACATAGTTATTCACAAAATAAGTGCTCCCACGTCTTCGAAGGTCACAGCACGCCCGTCCCGCAGCGGGACGGGAAGAACCCAATGATGAAGCATGACACCAAATGAGCATTTGGTATGTGAGGGTTATCAAAAAAACACATAGTGTTTCCCAGGACAACTCTTTGGGTTAACACATTTTTCCTTCATCATTATAGAATTCCTAGATTAGGAAGGATATTTTTTTTTTAAATAGGTAGAATTTGTTTGTTTAATTGTACTGATAAGAATAAACACTTTCATGTTTGAAGTAAAGTACTAAACCAAAGAAAACAAGACAATACAAAAGATAAGGGTACTAATAAACCACCTAACCTTCATCCACGATGTATGATGTCACCATTATCCTTGGACTGCGATTCTCAACTGAGCATGAATTCCTTTTGTGCATCAGGTGTAGCTTTTACTTGAAGTGTTGAATAATAGATGGGTAACAGTAAATTACGGGGATATTTATCAGTGAGGAGTTCTGAGTGACATCAAATAGAAGAGAGCAAATCCAGAGTAGTCTATGAGGACACTTAGAACCCAGAGGTGAAAAACATCCCCTTAATTCACTTTTGACCCATCTATAACTTCATGTCATATATGCCCTCCAAAACATCTGCCCGCACAGATAGAGGAGTAATGGGGGAGCCATATATAGCATGGCCTTTCCTCACAGTTCCAAGTAAACAAAAAAAAAACCCTACCACCCACCCACCATTCTATGTGCTAGGCCTTCCCTTTCCCCGAGAAGCTGTGCTCCTTTCTTTTGAGGGCTGCTCTGACAGGGTCTCAGAGATTCCATCCAGAGCAGCCTGGAATTCCTTACACAGCAACAATAGCTCACCAGTTCTGTTACCCACTGGTGCTATGTCATAGTAGTGAATTAATGGATTTAGAATTAACTCATTCATGCTAATGGTTCTCTACGAGAACCATACATAACAAGTGGCTAATCCATTTGGGGCTTCCTGCATAGAGCATCTACCAATCTGAGATACCCTCTTCCTAGAGTCACAGGGAATAGTAGGATTCCATATTCAATTTGTCTTAGAAAAGCAAGCAGCAGAGGGCATAGCCCTGGAGATAGCACTCTGAATAGGAAAGGAGAAGACGCTGACTTCCCAAAATAATTACATGATTTTGTTGGGTGATTCTTCTGTATAGCACAGTTTCACCTGTGTTCTGTAAACCGAATAATGACAATTCCCAAGACAATGAAACAGCTGGCTCATTCAGCACACAGAAGACACAGCATTGGTGATCCCTCTCCAGCCAGCAGACAACTGACTCCAGGAGGAATGCACCTATGTCATCAAGCAATATGACTCTAGAACATTGGAGATCAAGAACTCTCCATTAAAGGCGTTAGCCCCCTTGTAAACACACAAACTATATGCAACATGTTCCCCATTTGATTGTTCAACATTCTTTTATTTGGTCATTATATGAATAATTTAAGAATAAAATGTTCAGAAATTGAAGAAAGATTACCTAATAATGATGCTTTCCTCCAGTACCCATCGCGGACTTCCACGTAATCATACCAGCATAACCGGCTCTTAAACAGATCCATAGAAGTGAAATTTAAAATGATCTGAAAATGGGTTATAAAAATGTTGATATTTATCGACATTGCTCAGTGAAAGGTGGTAAACAAGACAAAGCAAATTCTAAGATTATGGTCTAATGGAAAGTTGGAAAACTGTTACTTAGGCACCATTACTGTTGAAAGAAATACAATGTTGTTGATTATCTACCCAAAGCTCTTATATGATATGAAGTGTGCATGAGGAATTCATTATGCAATTCTTTTTAAAGTTCATCACAAACACCAGTTCATGCAAAACTGAAAGAAATCCTTGTGCAGTTACAGTTTTATGATGTGTAAAAATATTGCTAAGCTAGAGATTTCCCATCCCTGTTGTTTTATCATTGTTTTGATTAACTAGAAACTTTGTTATGAGTTTCCGTCCTATCAAATATGTTTGCAAACACACACAAACATTCCATTCAACCCTTCCTTTACACCTTCCTGTGGTGTCTTAGTGTCTATGTGTGTAGTGGGGTTTTCATGTATGCATGATCTTTCTATGTCATAGTGATGCAACAGTAAGATGATACGATCATTGGTTGGCTTCGTGTTCTCAAGTGGAATGTGGAATGTTTGCCTTCAAAAGTGAGCACAGTTGGAGTCTTCCTCTGGGCTCTTTGCATGTATCCTGAGCAGCTGTTCAGTGCAATAAAGTATAAGAAGATAACTGCTGAACATGGACCTTCATCTTTTCACATACTGGCGACGGGCTGGCTAAAAAGGAACAGATTCTTTCATCTACTGGCCGTTAAGGTACTGTTTTATATTATTCTAAAGGACCCAAGGGGGATCCAAAGCACTATGAGCTCTTCACGGTGCAGCGCTTTCTGCGGGATAAAGATCAAAGCTACTGCTTTGTTTGCTTACTGTTGTATCCCAAATCGGGTTCATGTTGTGTTCCAAACTGGGTTCATGTTAGGTGTCACGATGAATCTAATTGGTGTACGTGACCTACGTCATTTGGAATGTTGTTGAGGTATTTATCACACGTCACTGTGTGGGACGGGATTCTTCCTTCCACAGGCTTGAGACTGACAACCTGTGATTCCCAGCTGTGATTCTTGTTGCAACGATATTAAATATCTTTGACACATATTAATTAGGTGTGTTGGATGTTTCTTAAGCGTTGTACTTCACTTACCATGACAGAACTTTCATGGTGGCAGGAATTAAAGGAGTGAGGTTTACACTGCATTTGTGGCGCACCTGATATGCAGTGTTAAATGCTAGGCAGATGTGTTCAGATTAAGCGCTGATTACTGTGAAGCCTTATGTTAATGAGCAGGTGTTCCCAAGAGCTTCGCAAGACTGTATTTGCAAGCAAACGAGGCAGTGTAACTAAGGAGATCTGCAGCGCGTCTTCCGCGCACACGCCATCGCTTGTGATCATCTTAGCAAGCCTGCGTTTTAGAATGTAAGCACTCGTCAGCTGGAGTGTTATCGACACACGCTGCCTTCACGCACATACTTGCGCTACGCACAATCACTCTGGAATGTTCAAGCGTGTGTGCATGCGCTTGTTTTGAAAATATCTGCCGCGTTTTCGTCATTCACGTGCTACTGTTTGGGTCAGGCTACAACCTGGCTATTCCCTGGTACGTGCTCACAGCATTTGACCTTAAACGACTTCAGCTCACGGAATTCAAGTTTACTTACTCAAAAGAATTCACATCTGCAGGTTTAAACAGGCATGCTGCTTTTTGGACACAACTATACCTGGCCATTTCTGCACGAGTTTCAACTGAATATCCGGTTCTTCAGCACAATATTTTCCATAGTGGCCTCCAGCGATCTCATTTGTTTTCAAACTCTGCTGCCTGCTGCTACCCTCCAGCAATACAAGCACCATAGTGTCAACAACGACTGGCACGCTTGATTTCTCCGGTACCGAAAGCACCATAGCGTGAACAGCAATTGGCATGCTTTATTCTGCTTTTAATGCATTTTACGCTTTTTGTGCTACCAGCAGCATATCACAACTGGGACATTTATAAATATTATTTGCTGCTTATATGCAGTGTAACTAACTAGTGTATATGTCTTTACATGTTTTGGGCTCAGTGCAGCTAGTTTTGACACAATCCAATCTGTTACGCCATCCACTCCATTTCTTCAGGAACCTGGAGAGCCTCCTTTGAGATGTTGTTTGTGGTACAGAAAGTTCAATGAAACAATACAGGTGTGAGAAAGGCACTCTTAAATTATGCGGCTAATATGTTTTATCCAGGGGTGCTTCCGAGAAAGGCTAGCTGTCTGGGCCGGCCCGTGAGTTTAATGAGAAATCGTGCAAGTAGAAAAAATCTTGCTTCGGAGCAACCTACCCTTAGGGCTAATGCTAACAATTCTATGAAATAATCGCAATAGATCATCAATTTACCATATTATAATTCTCTATTGAAAAACAATATTTGATAAACATCTTAAATATGAAATGACATTTTAATCATTGTTTAAATCACAATTATGCCATATTCATTGACAATAATACATAGATCTGTCGTTGATCAGATTCATGCTTGCCCAATGCATTTCGGGCCTTTCTGTGGCCCTTCTTCAGGGGCAATGATCTAGAAACAAATATAGATAATACAAACATTTTAACATGTCAGTGCAGGAAACTTCTATTATCAACAACATCATATCCATTTGAAAAAAGACATTGGTTTTAGTAGATGAACAAAATGCTCAATAATGTGAATCATAGAATATTTATTTATTTATTTATTTATTTTTGCAATTTATTAAGCGCGTACGTATGCCCTTGGGCGTCTTGGCGCTGAGACTTTAACAGAATCCAGATAAAAAGGACTTATCATTAATGGAAAGGAAAGCAGGGGGTTAACAATGATTATTGATTAAAAAGCCATGTTTTCAATAGTTTCCTGAACTGAAGCAGAGTGTGGCTTAATTTAATATGTAACGGTAACACATTCCACATTTTTGCGGCCGCTACCACAAAGCGTCTATCTCCCCAAGACACGGTTTTTGTGCGCGGGACCGAAATTTGGAAACTTGTTGTTGATCTCAAGGATCTTGGGGGTTGATATAGAAACAATTGGTCTTGAAAAACTTGTGGACCTTGCTTATTTAAAGCTTTAAACGTGAGACATAAGGTCTTGATTCTCATCCTATTCCTGACAGTAAGCCAGTGAAAGTCCCTAATAGTTTGACTAATGGGATCAAATTTAGATGTTTTGGAAAGCAGTCTTGCCGCTGCATTCTGAATTGATTGCAATTTTGCTATCACCCGGAATTGAGCATTAGCAAAAAGACCATTGCAATAATCCAAGGAAGATAGTACTAAAGTGCTCACAACTATTTTTGCCAGAATACCATGACATGATGATTTATTGAAATGAAACCCTGTAGAAACCAATCACCCTGTGTGCTGATATTATGCGCTTAACGTATATAAAGAAGTCATAAAAAAACGCAAAACGAAGGCGAAACCTGATTGCTATGTACTTGAACTCTCTGTGAAAAAATAGAAAAATGCACGTCCATGACTTTAAAGTACTATGAAAACCGTAACGTAACTGAATGTCAGAAAACGAAACTGGCTATATTACTCCATAGGGGTTCAGTGTCCAAACGTGTTTGATCATTTCCCTGAATATTCTTACTATGATGATAAAGAGTTGGACAAATTTCAGGTTGAGGTGAAACAGCTTGACACCTACTTTGAAGGAAAGTGAATTTGGTGGTACACAGACACAAATTGTATTCTATTAAGTCTACTGATTCATATGTCACTGTTTTAAAAATTACAGCGTCATATTGCAAATTTGAGGGATTTCATCTCAGTTAATTTGTGACCAGACAGCATGTAGGTGCCATTTGACGTAAATCCAACAGAGACTACTAACTTGCAAAAATCTATTGTTAGATGAGGCAATCGCTTCTGCGAAAAGCATTGAATATTCACAAAACATTGCTAAACAGATAGAAACAATAGAATCACCCATTGCAGTTGCAAATTTCAATGTGCAAAGCAAGAGTCAAAGTAAAATTCACACTCCTCAAACAGTTATCCACAAAAGAAGGCCACAGCCAGGGTAGAATGGTTCCTGTGGATAAATAGAACTAATATTTGAAATACGTGTGCACATTCGCAATAAAAGGACCATCTAATGTCAGAGGGCAAGAAAAACTTTCTACACAGTTTGCTTGGTATAACATATTTTATGAAAAAATAAATAAACAATAGGTACACTTATTTCAGTCAAAAGAAGTACTGTTTGTGCATTGTGTCCCCAAGTGAAGAAATGGAACCAATAAGTGAATATACAAAGTGAATTATTATGTACACGGTTTCCATCAGTTGTGAAAAACGACCATTCTTATACAGTATTTTTTACAGCTTCAGTACACAATGATACGGGCTGGGTAATGGTCCGTTCTTTTTTACTTGTCAACGGCGTTTCGACCCTTCTATCAATGGGGGTCTCTTCAGGACTAACGATGTAGGGACATCTGGATGAAGAGAGTGCCGCCTCTGTGACAGTGAAGTGAAAGGTGAAGGTAAAAACTCACGTGAGGACCCGGCCGGGTTCTCAAAGTGAAGTCAGGACGGCACTTCAGGATGTTAGATGGCCGGTAAGCTCTTCTTTAAGTTCGCTACAGCCGTAGCGTTCTGTTTGACAGCGTGGTGCTGATTACAGTGACGGTGCACTGTAGGGTATTGTTGTTCTTGTCTGGATAAATCAATTTCTTAGGCAGCAGCGTGTGTCAGCTGCAGTGAGGCCTCCCAAGTAGGTCATTGCACCCGGAGCCTACTTGGGAGGCCTAAAGGCACTTTTTGTGTGAATGAGATCGAATATCTGGGGCATGTATCATCAGGTGAAGGTGTCAGACCTAAACCTAGTATTGTGGGATTTTCAAACCACCTAAGCCCACTGACAAGGCTCAGTTACGCTCCTTTATAGGTTTATGTGGGTTGTACTCAAATTTCATCAGAAATTTCTCATAACTCAGAGTGCTTTAGAATATAGAACAACTTCAAGCTCATTAAGCAATGAGTAGTAGAGACATCCACTCTACAAGCTTATCTTGAAGGACGTGAAACATTAATTACAGTGGGAGACAGTGCCTATAGTATGGGAGCTGTGTTGTGGCAGACAGAGGGAGGAAAACAGATTACCATTGGGTTTGCTTCAAGAAGGATGAAAGATGTAGAGATGAGGTATTCCATTATAGAGCAGAAAAAGCTAACCTCCGTTTTTGACATAAAAAAATTCAGCCGTACTTATAGGGAAGAAACTTTTGTTTAAGAACGGACCACCAACCATTAGTAGACATTATTTCAAGCAAAAATATAAGGAATAAAATTGCAAGACTAGCCAGTTTACCAACAAAACTGTTGGAGTTTCATTTTTCAGTGATTAATATTGCAGGAGGAAATAATGTTAGGGCAGATTTTTTGTCAAGAATGCCTATTACTGAAGAATATAATGAGGAAGTGGTACAAGATGAAGTTGAAGAATGCATTGTTTCTACTGTGGAAGATTGTGCTATTTGTCATGATATGAACAAATGGTGTGATGCTCTCATAGGTGTAACATTGTGAATCAAGTCATAAAAATGGTACCTTCTGGTTGGCCGAAAGAAAGGTCTCTGGATTGTCCATTGCAGCCATATTGCAAAGTGGCAGGAAAGTTGTCAATTGAGGGTAATTATAAATGAGAGGAGACAAATTGATTCCTCCAGATTGTTTCAAACAAAGAATTTTAGAAACTGCACACTCTGGTCATTTGGGAGCAATGACCACCAAACTCAAGGACAAGACATGATGTTTGGTGGCCTGATTTAGATTGGGAAATGGAGTCAAATGCCCGGAGAAAGTTTGGCAAAGAGTTGATGTGGATTTTTAAGGCCCCTTTCACATGTTGCCCAACATGAAATATTTTGTGGGTGAAGGTAAAGGGAGTATCTGAGCTAAACACAAAGGCAGCAATTCTTTTTTTTCATGATGCATTTAACAAGGATGGAGTACCTTATAAATTGCTTACTGACAACAGAGTTCAATTCACATTTTCCAGTATAACAGAGTTTCTGGAAGGACTAGGAATGCACACTTTTATATCACCACCAGTCTAATGGTAAAGTAGAGAGGTTTAATTGGGTAGTGATAGAATGCATTCAAAGTGCCATCAAATCTAATGTCAATTGTGAAACTGCTATCAGGGAATTGTTCTGGGCATACAGAATCACACCACAATCAGAAACAAATGCTGTACAATTTTAACTGATAAGAGAGAGAAAAGTTACCTTGTCTTTAAGTCTTTTCTGGAAAGTCAAAACGTTAAATCAGAAGTGTGATGTTGGAAACAATTCACAAGAGTGAATGCAAAAATGCAAGTGATAAGCTGGGTGAGGTGTGAGGAAGATATGGGATTGAGAGGCAACAGAAGTGGTGTGAAAAGTACATTTTCTGATGGTGATTTGGATTTCACTAAGTATCATGTTTTATTACAAAAAGGGGCTCAAAAGTTAAGAGCTCCTACTCGTAAAATTGAAGTAAGAGGTCAAGCAGTGAAAGTGTCAAATGGTCAATGGTAAAACATTTCTCATTTAGCAAAAAGCTATGAAACTGAATTGTCTAATAATACTGTAAAGAAAGACGATCAAATTAAAAGTAAAAATGGTAACAAAAAAATGTTTGATGTGTTGAAGAGTCGAGAGCTGGCTCTATGTAAAAGCAACATGAAAACAAGAGTTCCATCTAGGCTCAAAGACTAAAGGTCTACCAGTTTCTAAACTGAGCTACTTACCTAAGGTTATTTAAACCTTATTTGTGAACACAATTTTTATAGGTTTCATTTATTATTATATTTGTTTTTGTGTTGTTTTCCATTATTTGGTGTCATTTCCTACCTGTACTCTTGTATTATGATGACGGGATATGTTGTGTCTCAGTGTCTATGTATTTATTGGGGTTTTCATATATAAATAATTTTCTATGCCATAGTGACGCAACAGTAAGATGATATGCTCATTGGTTGGCTTAGTGTACCAAAGTGGTATGTTTAGTGTTTGCCTTTGAAAGTGAGCATAGGTGGATCCTTCCTCTGGGCCTTCTGCATGTATCCTGAGCAGCTGTTCATTGGAATAAAGTATCCAAAAAAAAATAACTGCCGAGTATGGACCTTCATCTTAAACAATTCCTTATCTCAAATCACTTTGAAGCACAACCATGTTTCATCAACAGCCCAATATCATTATTGCAAATGTGGGCTCTATCTTCAAGGCCCCTTTCAATTGGGGGAATTGAATGTCATGTGACCAAATGGCAGGAATATCTTCATCAATATAAAAAGCTCAGGTAGTTCAAATGACTGGAATATAGAACCAGCAAGCCATGCATCAATATAAAAAAATGCTAATAGGAGAAGCTCTTAACAGAAGTACATTTTCAGTATGGTCCACTTGGACATGCTGTATATTATACTCTGTATATGATTCTTTGGTTCCTTAACTCTTTCCCCGGATTTCTACATTACCAAAATATGGTGCCACAGTATCTAGCTGCTTGCCTTTCTCATGCATGTAGCAAGCTTTCTGGAAACCAATACATGGTTTCCCAACATGGTAATTATATTACTCTTTGATCCATCTGGCACAGTTATGGTGTAATATGGGTTGTTAAACACACAAATGTGGATTGACAATGTGTGCATTGGAAGTGGTCAGGTTTGTTGAGTATTGTTCATTGGTGCAATAACATGGAAAGCATTTGAGGAATAATCTCTTAGTAAAAGGATTTACCTATCACATATGCCTTACTCTTCTTTTACCCTTATTTCCGAGGTAAGAGACACATTAAGTATCCCTTAAAACAACTGCCTCTCTAATCATTTGTTCCCTTATTTTTTTGTGTAGTTATCACTTTGTGTTTATGTACATTTATTTTGAAAGCATAATGTCAAAATAGTCATGAATTATCCCGGCTTCCCTGGTGTTACTGGGCTGCCACTTATGTGGTTCAGATTTGTTTTCAGCAGTCGGCTTTTGTAAATCAAGTGCTTCTGCTTCCCTTTGCACAACTACTGTGAAAGAGGCATTTTCTTCCATTAGTACCCCATGTAATGTATCTAGCCCACAGGCATTTTGCAAATCGAAGAATGCGCATCATCAGTATATAGAGAAAGGGAACAGGTTGTCTGCATCCATCATCATCGGAATTTTGCATAACCTGACCTGTGTCAGAGTTGGATCAAAATAAGCCTGCCAGTAGTAACACCAAGGAAGGGGTTGAGGATTTGATCTTGTTGCAAACTAATGGTTGTGTCATCATGACCACAATATGTGACACAGTTCTGGAGCAAACCGACCACATTTCAGGGTCAGATACTGATGTCGGCATTAGGTTCTGAGTCAGGTTCAGCTCCAACATAGAAGAGACTGTCACGGACCATGGGGATGAGTGGAAACATGAACCAGTGTCAGAATGGGCCTAAGCATGAGACCCATGAGGTCAGTTGAAATCCAGCTCAAGCTGCTTGCAGCTCCTAGGGGCCCAAAGGAGTGCCAGAGGGAGGCAGAAGCATCTTAAAATCTACAGCATGGTCCCCACAATTTCCAGTGGGGTTGACAACAGCTTGGGGAATTCTGGGCACACCAGGACAATCTGTGAACCGAATGCAGCCTGGAGACTGTTGTGTAGTATTAACCTTTGATTGAAATCTTCACAAATCACCAGACATCAAATTGGGGGTTGGGGTCAAGTCCCGCTTGGCCTTCTTGCACTTATGGCACATCCTCAACTTCAACTTATGCAAAGACTTTGAGCAGGAACTGGAATTCACATAAGACTAACTCCTGAACAGGAGCATGAATGAACCCACAAATTACAGTAAATACCAAACTCTGATCTATTTTTCGACATCGATTTCCTCTTCAGCAACTTAGAGTTTCACCTCCTGCTCCCAGATCACTTTCACATGCATGATGCCGCATTTAACACACAACTTTGAGTCTTGACTGGAGCCCAAGCAGTAAAAGGCACTTGTCGTGCAGGTCCACGACTGACATCTGTTTCAGCTGAAATTTCATCCCAGGTACACTTTCTAAGTGTGTGTGTATATGAATGTATGTATCTATGTATGCGTATAGATAGATAGATAGATAGATAGATAGATAGATAGATAGATAGATAGATAGATAGATAGATAGATAGATAGATAGATAGATAGATAGATAGATAGATAGATAGATAGATAGATAGATAGATAGATAGATAGATAGATAGATAGATAGATAGATATAGATATATATCCAACAAACTTGAATGTTGCGCTCCAGATCCACTCCAAAGGACATGGAAAGAAAGGAAGTGAAATTAGCTGGCAGGGTGGCATTTATATACGGCTGGGATTCATGGCTTCTGTGGTGAAATGGTTCCCTACAAAGCCATATTGCACCACCTATCGGCATGTGAGAGAATTGATGAGGGAATTTGCCAAATCCAGTCTGGCTCCTTGGGATATTCCTGAGGTAAGAAATTTGCTGTTAGAAGTATCTATCAGAAATCAGCAACTGTCTACTTCCTTTCCGCCTTTCCTTTTTGGTAAAAACTTCATCATACTGTGTCACTAGAAAGAAATGGACAGTGTGGCATGTAGAGAGATGTGGCAAAAATGTAAAACTAAAACAAGTTAATGAAGATTTTACCAATTCAATGAAGTAACCTTCTTTATTATCTAGTCTAATGGCTAAAGAGGCATTCTTCAGCTGCTTCAGAAGGAGCATCCCCTCCTAATTAAGTTCGAAGAGCAGAATCCACATTTGAGTCTGCTGTGAAACCCATTATACTCCTAGAAGTGATGCAAAAGCATGTAGAGTTTCTGTCTGTCTGTCATTGAATTTGATTAGTTTGAATGTCTTATAAGAACTTTTTCCGTCCCCAATGCTAATTTTAAGAAACAGATTCAACTTTATTTCATTTACAAAAAGTGCACAAATGATTGAGGATACGTATTTATAGTCACGGAAGTTCTATTGGGAAAGTATGGTAAACCTATATTTACCTATACATTACTACCTTGTCAATGTTTTGGATAACAATATTTTTGTGGAAAGCTAAAAGGGGATGGGTGGAATTCTGAAATTAATCTTATTCACTGGTAAATAATTGGACCACATTTTGGCCCATCTATTTATGCCCACTATGCCACTGATGACAGAGACCAGGCATATAGCAAATTGGCTTTGGTTCTGCTCCAATAGCGAAAGTGAAGCCCACACTGACTTAAGCCCATTTAGGTCTGATTGGTGTGGTATAGCTTTGTTCCAGTGGTACAGTGAACACAGTACTCGCATATGTAAATACCCAGCTCATTTAGGTGGTCGTCCTTAGGAATACAAAAGAGATGATGGGTGAAATTTAGCCAATTTATAAAACTTGATATTCTGATACCGAGCCTTCTGGGAAAAATTGTGGATTTCAGAGAATCACAGGGAAACGGTTATAATCAGTCAGAGAGATTGGTGCACTTTACGAAGGGATTTATATATGACTAAAATATTTGAGACTTTCAGAATGACTGACTATAGTCCCGTCCAATGTCTGATGGCTGTAGGGCAGGTTGTTGAGAGAAATTAGATGAGGGGTGTAAAGGAAGAAAACTATTTGTGTCAATATAAAGATAGTAAAATAACCCAAAAAGGAAGATGATAACACTGACGGAGGGGTTGTAGAGTGATAAAAGAAGAGGGCATAGGAGAGATCAATGTGGGACACCCCCTCATAGTGGGGCTGGTGTTGCAAAGTTGAGTTTCAGGCAAATTAGAAAGAGCAGCCAGAGTGGTTTCATTTGAACCAGTTTTGATGCCTAGTAATTCTAAATAGGAGAAAAGTGAAGAATGGTCAACAGTGTCAAGGCTTCAAATAGGTCCTAACCTAAGTGGATGGAAGAAAGGTTATTGTAATGTACTGTATTGTTAAAAATGAATGTGTTGACAGTGGTCTATTTGTTGAGTGGCATTCACAGAAACTGGATTGGACAGGGTGCGAGATGGATTAAGACCTATCACTAAAGTATTTAGGCCTGGGGTCTGGCTGTTGACTCTCACCGCTATTAGGGACCTCTGTTGGTTGTTGACATTTGAGCAGAGGTTTCCTTGGGTGGGGGACAGAGGTCTGATCCAAGGTGCGGAATGGGTGACATTACCTTGTTGGGCTTGGTGATACTGACTGCCTACTAGGATGCATCTGTGAGCAAACTAAGGTTAGAAGTCTCACAGATGGGGTCCATAGTTGAGGAGAAAGGCTCCCCATGGGTCAGTACAGTGGCTCTGGAGAAAGTTGACAGAGGGAACAAAAGAGGGTCGGAGAGGAATAGAACTGACACGTGCCAATACAGAAGAGGGACATTGACAGCATTCTATCCCCTAGGCAAGGAAGCCTATCAAGGTATTGATTAATCTAACCCGGCTTTTGGCTGGAGGGGCTTCAAGTTGTACCTGGTGCATTTTTCAGGGTCACCCAAGATTTTTGCCATCCTTTACCTTTCTTTGCTGAAACCATTTATGTTGGCTTTAAACACTATGTGCAGAGTTTCCCAGCTAATCAGCAAAAAAGTGCCTGCGCTCTCCCTTCTAAACATAGTATTATTGGTCTACACCTGATTTGTACATTTGATATACTTGTGAGTCCCTAGTATAAGATACGACATATACCCAGGGCCTCTAAAGGAAATGCTTCTAGTGGTCTTCAGTACTCATTGTGTCACCCACTAAAGTAGCATTTAAAAAAATGTCTAAGGCCTATCACTGCTGACTATAGTGCAGTTTTAAACTGCCATTTCGACCTGCCAAAATAAATATTTTGTGAATCCACACCTTGCTTTTTAATACTTATAAGTCAACGCTAAGGTAGACCCTAAAGGTTCATAGGGCAGGGAGTAGGATATTTACAAAGTAAAACATCTGGGTTCCACGTGTCCTGGCAAGGAAAAACTACTAGTTGTTTTTCACTGCTGTAAGGCTATCTCTCCCATAGACTAACATTGGGTTAGCTCATTATACCTAACATTTGGGACCACATTTAGAAACATGCACTCAAATGAATAGTAATTTAAAATCCTCTGTAATGGTAAAGTCTGATTTTAAGTTACTATTCTGAAAATGCCACTTTTAGAAAGTTGGCATTTTTCTGCCCTAAACCAACCGTGCCTTTCTGTCAGTGTCCTGGGTCACATGACTGTGAATGGCTCTCCTATGATGTTTTGTGTATGGCTTTCAGACATTGAGACAAAAGAGACTTAGATGTGGAGAGAGAGGGTCTTCCTGACATGAAGGCTGGGGAGGAATAGTTCCCTGCCCTCATTACACTTCAAAGGACCCTGCCTGCAGCACAAACAAAGGAACCAGAGGCCAAACCTGCTCCTTGCCTCTGGCACATTGAACAGTTTGGAGTCAGGACCTGTGGAACAACTGACCAGAACCAGTTTTGGGGATAGGCAGGAAATTTCCCACAAAGACACTGGCACCAGGTAAAAAAGTGGGACTTTCAAAAACTCCCAACAGAACACTCCTGGGCCTGTGGAAGATCAGAAGAAGGACTAACTTGCTGCCTGAAGAACGGCAATTGGGCCTGCTTTCTTTAAGCACATGTTCCCAAGAAGAGACTCTAAGGGTCAGTTGGCCAACCTCATGTTTGAGCTACAGGGACATAGAAAGCTTTCAGAGGGCTTCCTGCAAGTGCCCAGCTGACCAGCACCAACTGGACCTGCCTAGACTTACCTGCAGCTGGACTCTGCTGCAGTGAGTCCTGATCTCCAAGAGGTGCACCACCAGGTCCCGGACTGGCATCAGAGTGTGCTCTGCCTGAAGAAAAGGTGAAGATACAGATGATTTGGGCTTCTTGTGACTGCGAAGAGACCTCTTTATGCCAATAATCGACTGCTCGTGATGGCCGCCAACTTGAAACTCCAGCAGGACATGTCTTTTGCAACTATAGCGACTATCCAAAAAGACCGCCAATGCGAGGCCCAAATGAGACTTGAACTTCACGCCCACACTGGCACTCCACATCGACCACCAACACGAGACTACAGCGATGACTAGCTCTTCACGCTATAGCAGCTACCATTCACGAAACCCAACCTCCTCCTTGCACCCCCTGCCAACTCAAACAGCAGCTCTCGCACAGACTTGAGAAGGTAACTCTTCAGCATGACTAGCCCAATACCTGTATCCAACCTGCACCCCATCGCGTTCAGCCTGCACTTGTGACTTTTCCCCGGTCCAGAGCGGCCTGATACCAATTTGATTTTTGTCATTTTAGTGTTGTTTTATGTATTAATTTTTACTCTGTCTTTCTAAATTGCTTTGTAATTTTTCTTGTGTTGTGTTTTTCTTTTATTAGTGTTTGAGTGCTGCATAAATACTTTACACCTGAATACTTTTGTGAAAAGCTACCAGAGGGTTAAGCACAGATTTCTTAAGTGACTTTTATATTTGTGACAAGGATTGCGTATATTATTTTAGTGGGGCTTCCACCCCTCTCAACTAATAACCAAGTTTCTTACATTTAATCTTTCCCATATTGACCAGCATGAAGCATTAGCACTGTTTCATTATTGGTTAACAACATCAAAGGATCATCAGCACAGAATATTATCGAAGGAGTGGGATCTCACAAATGCCCATTTCCCTCTGTACCAGGGACTACAGATTGAGCATGCTCTACCAATAGTTAATTTAAATGATAGGTTAGAATTGACACACATCTTGGCAACTGAGTTCTGGGTTAAGTAACCTAAGACAATGTGATTGAAAGCATTTTCCACACCAGCAAGGACCATCAAAAGGGGAACCTAGCAAGTCTGAGCAAGATATAACAAGCATTTGCAATGCAATCGGTCTCGCTTTTGGAACCTTATACGTTTTTAGCTATGCACACAAAGAAAACAATGAGTATAAATGCTATAATTTAAAATGCGAATGGATGCCATAACTGGTTTAGTGCGATTATGAAAATCTAGTCTTGTATATTACGCGTCCTCAAACAGCATGATGCCATTAAAACGAGCACAGAGAAGCTGTACATCTTTCAATTGTCCTTTGTACTATGCAACTAACAGCTATTGACAAATCCAATAGTCCTGGCTTGTTGTAGGTGTAATGTTAATTGTTGTATCATATATGTGGATGCTATGACAGAAGCATCCAAATACCAGTAGTGTAACATACTATGCTAAGCACAGATTTTTAGCTTACGTGTATTAAGCCACGCTCTTCATTAGATTGGCCACGCCCCTTTGAGAGACCACTCCCCAGTTTCTTCATCTCACTTAAAGCCCTGTATATAAGTTTCCAGAGCTTTCTTTAACCAGAGTATACTAGAATCAGAGCAGAAAGCAAACATTGAAGAGAATTCTTTGCCTTTGCTGCTACAATTGAAAAAGTTCGGTCCCCAGACAAAAAGAAGATTTCTAATTGGGTATTCATGTTTTTGCCATAGCTTTCTAGCTCACGCCAACGTTGTAAAAGGCATTTACTCACATTGGTAAATCTACGGCTACACACACCGAACAACGATCAACATTGCAACAATCTGACGACAAAACTTAAACACGACATCAACATATTAATCACAACAGATCCCACTCAACCAATCTGAAAGCAGAATCCGGTGTGTAATTCAATGATTGAGATCAAGGTTTGAGTTCACCCGCATCTGACAAGGACACACTAGGGCAATACAACAAAATGCACATTTGTGGAACGTGCAATATCATACCACTTCCGTTTAGAATTACCAACGTTGTTTGTTCCACCTCTCTTACTGGTTGGCAGTGGTGCTTAGACCGGTCACTTCGTGCCAAACAATTTCTCCCTCCCTGGCTGTTTCCCTGTTGCAGAAATGGGCGAACCTCATTAGAACACTTACAAAGTTGGCTGCAGTGCACACAGGCGGTCCCTGACTGACAGCACGCAGCAACAAGCATTGTGTCCAGAAATTGTTTACTTTTGACGTGGCTCAAATAAACACTGATCAAAATAGCAAATAAAAATCCCAAAAAACACCTGAGACTGCTACCAGTTTTCCAAACAACAAAGCACGCCGTTGTCTATGTTTTGAACATTTCATTTGAACTAGATTCGTGAAACCATTATTTTGATATATTAGTGAAAAGCCGGTGGCACTTTTGAATACCTGATCCGACGCATCTCCCCACTCAAACCCCAGGCGGAACAAAAATAAGAATAACAGAACAGCTGTGCAAAAAAAACCTATTTTTATTAAGCACAGTGCATGCTATGCAGAGCGATGACTATGAAAAAATCTATTTATAAATGCGCTGCAATTAGCCTGGCTCAGCTGAGGTTGTGGTCATATCTGAGAATCGATTCACATACGGTAGCAAATCAAAAAGACCAACTGAGACTTTTCTGTGCGCGACTTACCTGATGGGATAAGATGGTTTGATAAATGTTTATTCCCAGGAAGCAGACACACGGCAACTGCAGACAGCAATAAAGTACGATGAAGCTGCCGTTTGCCTACCGCATAAAAATGACATTTTTGCATAGCGCAAATGTACTTTTGTGCAGTCCTCCCTGGAGTTCCCAAATGTCAATCCATATAGTTTTGTTGAGTTTGCTCTGTATGCCACCGCTGGTTTACCCACCTCCTGCTTGGGAGCCTCACTACGACCTGCTGGTGGGGAGAAAAAAAAGACAGCAATCTCGGAGGCATAGCTGCCAAGGTTTCAGATTGCCATGTGTGACATTTTGATAATTTCAGTGTAATTATGAGTGACATTTCAACGACTATAAGTGACACTTTCTCGAAAGCAAAATCAAGCAATGAAGACGAAGGAAACCTAAATAGTAGAAATTACACCCGCCCTGCTAAGTACCACGCATCAGTGGTTGAACTGACGCACATAGCTGCCAAGTTTTCAGCATGCATACCAGTGACATTTTTATGTTTATACTCTACTTATTAGTGGAATTTACATCTATCACTTGTGACACGTTGAATAACATTTTATCAAGAGAAGTTAGGAAGAAAACGTATATGGGACAAAATAGCAAACCACCATGTATTTTAACACCTAGATTAGATTACCAAATCATAGGACAGTTCGGATTTCTAAAGCTGTTGTGCATTAGTTCCCACAGCACTGTTGTTGCTCTAATTTCTTAAATAACAGTTAAAATCTATTTTCTTTTATTCATTGCAACAACTAGCCGCCCCACCATTATTAACAACCTTGAAATCTTTACTGCTCTCTTTAACATTAAAATTCCCGCCTGAGGCCTCAAAATAAACATACAAGGGATAGGGAGAGACCCGGAGCCGGGGAGGGGACAATAACAGGGCGTCAGAACAGGACCTCAGACAGGGCAATCACAACATTGGAGGGGGCAATAAGAAGGCATCAGATGGAGCATTAACAGGGAATAGGGTGGGAAATAACGCATTAGAGGAGGCAATAATGAGGCATCAGAGAAGTCAATGAGACATCAGAGGAAGCTTTAACGGGACAATAGAGAAGGCAAAACTGGCATAGGAGTTGGCAGTAATGAGGCATCAGAGGGTGTAGTGAAGACAGGGATCTGCTTGCACACATTGCTATGTTAGCATAAGCGTATTAGAAGTTTAAATGCCATTTTGCCCCTTGGCCGCTTTTGCACACGACACTACGTGTATCTGGTATTCTAAGTTAAACTGCTTGTTTTTCTTCACATGAGAACGGTCTGTTTTTCACATCCCTAGACTTACACCATGACATTAGTATGCACACTGTTTGGAGAAGTTGTGGTACTTTAGAATTTGGGACCGCGTGGGAGACAGGGCCCTACCCCTGCCTCTTGCGGTATTGGCGAACCGCGAATGGCCAATGCAGTATGTACAAGTGCTTTGTATAACGTTTTAGCGATAAATACACTTTATATACGATTTTACGTTAACTTCGTGGGTTCCATCTTGGAGCGGTGGCCATCTTATGGTTGCCCTCACATAGGCTACACATTACGAACAAATACGGGCCTTTAGAACACATGTGCTTTCTATTTGACTTCTCTGTGACCTGTGCGACTTGGCTCCACCGCCCCCGGTCAGTCCAGTTTAACGAGCTGCCCTTCCTACGGCCACCTGTGATTAGCATCAGGGTTGACACACCATAAAGCCTTTTCTTCCCACACAAGCCTCTGGCTAATCTCTTTCACACCTGACTCTTCCTGGTTTATGGCTTGTTTTACAAACAGGAGATGCCCGTGTTTATTGGGGTCTGTGGATATCTGATGTGGGATCTGAGCCTTGCTGGGTAAATAATTGTAGGCTGGCCTAACTGGAATGTGGGATGGTCATCATGACTCTGCCTTTTCGTTTGTAATGTATACATGTGAATGACCATATCGTAAACCGAGGAATGTGCGCCTGAAGCATGATATTTTGTATTTAAGGAGAAGCCCGTTTCTGTACATGGAAGCAGTCTCCTGAGAACATACATTGTGCTGTACTTCTCGGACACCTGTAATTGTTCTGCAGCCAATAAACTGATCTTTGACTTCACCTAGAAGACTCTGTGTTTCTGTGGGTCTGAAACAGGAAGAACCCGAAGTCTTAGGGTGTGTTCCCCTGCACCGCTAGGCTTTAAAATCCCAGTACTTCAGTTGGCGCCCAACTCGGGGCGATTTCAGCGGTACCAGTCCAAGCCAGAGGTTCGTGAGGAGCTTCGTGTGGAAATTCTGGAGGAAGGCCGCCACTTCATCGACCCCTGCATGTCGACGTGGTCCAAAAGTCTTTTCTGCGAGGTTCTCCGCGTCCCGACGGCTACGAAGGACTGCTGCCCTGATTAATCGCCCTGTTTTGGACCCTTGACGATTTTGTTAGAGCGAAACAATCGAGAGAGTCTTCTGGTGACGCCAAAGATCATCGATATTCAGTTAAGTATAAGTGGAGCGTCTCCCAATTTGTTTGGTATCCTTCGGGATCGCTTTGATTTGGTGCTTGCAAGTCCCAAAGCCAGAGGACTTGTGTATTCACGAGACTATCGTATTCGATAATCCTTTGACGTTTGAAACTAGACTAGTGAGCGAAAATGCCTGGTTCTAGTGTATTTGGAAGATTGTTTTGTTTGAGTTGTGGAAGGGATTTCCAGTTAGAGGACTCATGTCCGGTTCCTCCAATTGGAACTCCAACTTATGAGCTTTATGTAAAACATGGCGTGGGCCCCATTGCATATAATGAAGTATGGATCCGATACACCAGAAAGGACGGTGTTTTAAAATGGCCCCAAAATGGTAGTTTCGATACAGATATCTTAGATAATTTGGAAGTTAAATTGTTTAAAAAGAAAGCCCGGCCGGCGATGTTTGATTCTTTCCGCCTATGGCGAAAGGAAGCCAAACAGAAGGAAATTAAGCTAGCGAAAAGGAATAAGAGAGAAAAAGGTATGTCAATGGTGCAAGCAGCTGTGCAATTTAAAGATAATAAGGAGGAACAAATGAATGAGCAGTTACATAGACAGCGCAAACTAGGTATTGATAAATGTTACCCAGTTTTGTCACCCCTACCACAAGATGAGACAAAAGAGAAAGAAAAGGATTCCCTAATGTCCCATTTGCTAAGTTCACCACCCCCGTATGCGCAAAACGCTACAGCACCTCTGCAACCTCCAAATGTGCAGCCTCCAGTTAATGTGCCGCAAGCCTTCCCACAGCCGCCAGCTCCTCCTCAGCTGGCTCCTATCCCTGCAGTGCAGCCCTCTCAAGGGCCGCCAGCTTTGTTACCTGTTGCCCCCGCGCTTCCTGCGACTTTGCCTAGCACATCAGCTGCCTCCCCTGGCGTTCCTTCTTACACTACCCAGGTACCTGTATCTGAACCCGCTTTTCTTCCCTCTGTCTTTCCCCCCGTTCTCGCCTCAACTTCTCCTTCAGCACGACAACGGCTAGCGAATGTAGTTACTAGTTTAATGTCGCCTCTCTTTGGGTCAACTAGTGTGACCCCTGGTTTACCACGTAAACAATTGCGCAGTCAGCTGCCTAATCCTGAGGAGAAAGAGGTACTAGATCATATGGCGCGTAGGTGGATCGTTTTCCCTTCACTCTATGATGTGGAATCAGTTGTTAGCGTTTTCCACCAATGGGATGCCCCAAAACAGAGGTATGTGTTTGACAAAATGTGTGAATTCCTCTGTGAGGAATTGGAGGATCATGGTTCAAACCCAAACCCACAGGAGTTATGTCGAGTGCGATTTGATTTTGGAAACGGTACAATTGTGGGTCCCGCCGTAGATACAGCAGTTGCGGCTTTACTGTCCTTCAGAAATGACGATTGTCAACAATCACTGTTTGAACAAGATTTCCCTGTGGGGAAAAAGGTAAAAGCGCGCCAATATCTGATGCGTGAGGTTCCTCCAGTTTGGAGACCTGCTGATGCAAATGCTAATCCGCCTGTTCAAGCTCATTTTCAGCGTGTTTGGGTACATGTCCCATGGAAGCGTTCTGAGGTGTTAGCACTTAAACAGACATTGCCTGATCCCCGTAAAAACCCTGCAGGATATTATAAGGAGTTGTCACAGACTGCGGACTCATGTGTCATGAATCTGGCTGACATAGATATGTTGTTCGGGAATGTGGTTCCACAGCCTTTATGGGGATCCATTCGTAATACGGATCACACTGCAGAACTAGGGGGCACATGGGTTAATATTATCGCTGCAGACGCTAGACAAGTTGGTGGCGCGAAGCCTGACCCTTTGGTAGCAGAACTCCCTGGTAGAATTATTACATATATGAAGACTTTAATGCCCGCGATGCGCGTGAATTGGGATAAACTATCCGCATGCAAGCAGAAGAAAGATGAAACAGTGTCCGATTTCTTCACTAGGTTTGAAGAAACGTTTATCGACCACAGTGGTCAAGACATGAGTAATGAAGGTGGCCAACGGTTATTTGTGGATAAATTTGTGCAGAATCTGCTCCCCGAGTTGTGTAAGAAATTAAAAGATTCAGTGAGTTCTTGGGCCGTTTCCTCTTCAGCGCAAATACTGGCTACTGCACAGTATTAGGAGAATAGAGATAAAGACGAAAAAGATAGAACAGACAAGAAAACGAAAGAGTTGAAAACGAAGGTCCTTTTACAGCAGGCTTACCCGCCACGTGGAGGACAGAATAATTATAGGCCAACCCAAGGTATCCATCAGCAACCCCACCAGTTTCAGAATAACCAGCAAATGAATGGGTATTATCAACCACGAGTTCCTGTAGGCCCCAATCAATGCTCATATTGCAAAGAGGAAGGTCATTTTAAGTATAGTTGTCCCAAATTAATGCAGCGTACTAGTAATGCGTATGGCTCAAGAGGTAGAGGTGGTCAGCAAGCTCCTAGAGGTAGAGGGCGTGGAAATGTTCCCCAGAATGCGCGTCCTCTTCCGCCTCAAAATACCATAAATAGCTTTGATCAGCAAGCCAACGCGACTGGTAATACAGCTCAGTACTATAATAATGATTATTATGCAAAAGACGACAATGTGGAAGGTAATGATTACTAGGACAGCCATAGACAGAGAGAGGGAGTTGTTTCAGTACCAGTGGACCAGAGTGGACCGTATGTTAAGGTGACCACAGCGGGTGTAACAGAGCCCTTTCTGCTGGACACTGGTGCTGCAAAGAGTTCAATTATGCATTCAAAACTCCCTGGCGCACCTTTGTCTGGCGAAATGAATGTTTCAGTAGGTTTTTCTGGCGCCCCAGTTAGGAACCCGATTTCTAGTCCTATGCCACTTTCTGTTGGACCTTGTGAGCTAAAAGCACCCCTCATCCTCACGACAGGTTGTGGTGAAAATCTGTTAGGATTGGATTTGTTAAAAAGATTGCATGCAACATTGTATTGTTCTCCCTCGGGAGTACAACTTACATTAGGTAAGGAAGTGATTTCCCCGATGTATTTGTCAAAAAATGCAATGCCACCTGAATTGTCATCCCTTCCGGATGTCCTTTGGGCTACTGGTCCCAATGATGTGGGTCTCTTGGAAATACCGCCATATGTGGTCACTTTGAAAGCCAATGTCAGATTGCCACGCATTCCCCAGTACAAGATCTCCAATGAAGGTCAGAAAGCGTTGTTAGCAATTGTCAGCGATTTGATTGAAAAGGGTGTAATTGAAGAAACCAGAGGCAACGTTTGCAATAGTCCTGTTTTACCTGTTTTAAAACGAACGGACCCTTCACAGCCACCTGTTTACAGATTTGTGATTGATCTTAGAGAGGTAAATAAGATTGTTGTGCCACAGTTTCCAGTTGTCCCTGATATAACTGCCTTGTTAACTATGATTCCAGCCTCCGCTGCATGGTTCTCAGTGATAGATTTAAAGAATGCTTTCTTTAGCATCCCAATTGCAGAAGAGAGCAGGGACATTTTTGGCTTCAGTTTAGGAGGTCGAAGTTTCCGCTTTAAACGCGCTCCACAGGGCTACTGTTAAAGTCCATCAATATACAGCCAAGCTTTAAAAGCGCAGCTTGATGCACTCGTTTTACCGAATGGCGCTATCCTCATTCAGTACGTTGACGATTTGCTAATCGCCGCGGATACTGAAAGGATTTGCAAAAAGGCTACATTGTCATTGTTGCGTCATTTGTCTGCCTTTCATCACAAAGTGTCTCTCTCAAAAATGCTATATTGTCGACAAGAAGTGACCTATTTAGGTCATCTCTTATCGAAGGAGGGAAGGACACTGACCCCAGAGAGAATTCAAGCATTTGCACAATTAAGTGTGCCCAGAACACAGAGAGAAGTGCGTGCTTTCTTGGGCATTACTTCATACTGTAGGCACTGGATACCAAATTTTTCCTTGCTGGCAAAACCTTTGTTAGCATTAACATGTAAAAATACACCAAATCCTATCCCATGGTCTGAAGAGTGTCAGAAAAGTTTTTGGGAATTGCGTAATGCATTATGTTCAGCTCCTGTGTTGGGTACCCCTGACTACAGCAAGCCTTTTACATTGTATGTTCATGAAAAGGACGGTTGCGCATTATCAGTGTTAACACAGCCTTTTGGCGACAGACCGCGTCCATGCGCATATTTTTCATCAACCTTGGACCCGGTAGCGAGGGCATTGCCAAGTTGTCTGAGAGCTACAGCTGCAGCAGCTATGTCTATTCGACAGTCTGCTGGACTGGTAATGGATAACACATTGATTGTTATGGTTCCACATGCTGTGGACACATTGTTAAACAGGACCAAGACACAGCACTTAACTAGTGCTCGATTGTCAGGATATGAACTGACACTGTTGGCAAATCATATACACATAAAGAGATGCAACACGTTGAATCCAGCTACATTATTGCCGATTCCAGCAGACATAGATGAGATTGAACAGCATGATTGTCTGATTAGAACAGAAGAAGAGACAAAAGGGAGAGTGGATCTTAAAGATACTCCCCTGACTGAGTGTGATGGTACCTTATGGGTGGATGGTTCGTGCTTTAAGCTTCCGAATGGTGATACGACTGCTGCATATGCTATCACGACTTTGCACACGATTGTTGAAACTGCACGTGTGCCACATAACTCGGCTCAAGCAGCAGAATTAATTGCTCTTACAAGAGCATGCGTGTTGTCTGAAGGAATGAAAGTGAACATATATACTGACAGCCAGTACTCCTTTGGTGTGGCCCATAGTTTTGGGCGATTGTGGAAAGAACGTGGGTTCCTGACTTCGCATGGAGCTAAAATTCAGAATGGCAAGTTGGTGAATGATCTCCTTGAGTCACTGACCTTACTGTTACAAGTTGCGATTATGAAATGCAGTGCGCACAAGAAAGTCACTGATGATGTTGGTCGTGGTAATGCATTTGCTGATGAAATCGCGAAAGAGACAGCAAAAGATGTGAAGACTGGAATGTATGTTGCAGGCCCTGCAAGGTGGGTTGGTGATGGGATGTGTGAAGACACGATAAAGAGTGTGAAGTCCCTTCAGGCTGAAGCCACAGAGAAAGAGTTGAGTAAGTGGAGAGAAAGTACGGGTAAACTGGATGAGAATGGTTGTTGGATTGATTTATCAGAGCATCAGCGATGGTTGCTACCTGATGCAAATGTGCTTCCAGTGGTTACTATGGCGCATGGAATGGCACATATTAGTGTCACTTTCGCGCGGTACTCCTCGGGAGCTGTTAGCGATTCAGAATTGCAGGATAAGACCCCTGAAGAAGGGTCAGTTTATGACCCGAAATGCATTGGGTTTTCTGCTGAATTAAGAATAGTGTGTTTGAAACATTACTTTGGATGTGCATGATGGTTAATGTATTTTATGGGACCGCACCTTGAACCACAGCCCTAAATTCCACACAGCGCCACGCAGCAGTTTCTACCTGGCTCCTGGGCTCTGGGGTAGAGTCCTTTTTACCTCCTTGCACTATCGCTGGTAGTCTCCCTCGCCGCCTCTTGCCCCATCGAGGCCGCTGTAGAGGAGGACTACAGCCCCCAGCAGCCATTCTGTGACCCGCCCACATCCGGCGGAAAGCGCGCCCGGAGGCGCTACTTCAATCGAGGCTTCCCCGGTGGAGCGGGGGGACCGCACCTTGAACCACAGTCCTAAATTCCACACAGCGCCACGCAGCAGTTTCTACCTGGTTCCTGGGCTCTGGGGTAGAGACCTTTTTACCTCCTTGCACTATCGCTGGTAGTCTCCCTCGCCGCCTCTTGCCCCATCGAGGCCGCTGTAGAGGAGGACTACAGCCCCCAGCATCCATTCTGTGACCCGCCCACATCCGGCGGAAAGCGCGCCCGGAGGCGCTACTTCAATCGAGGCTTCCCCGGTGGAGCGGGGGGACCGCACCTTGAACCACAGTCCTAAATTCCACACAGCGCCACGCAGCAGTTTCTACCTGGCTCCTGGGCTCTGGGGTAGAGTCCTTTTTACCTCCTTGCACTATCGCTGGTAGTCTCCCTCGCCGCCTCTTGCCCCATCGAGGCCGCTGTAGAGGAGGACTACAGCCCCCAGCATCCATTCTGTGACCCGCCCACATCCGGCGGAAAGCGTACCCGGAGGCGCTACTTCAATCGAGGCTCCCCCGGTGGAGCGGGGGGACCGCACCTTGAACCACAGTCCTAAATTCCACACAGCGCCACGCAGCAGTTTCTACCTGGCTCCTGGGCTCTGGGGTAGAGTCCTTTTTACCTCCTTGCACTATCGCTGGTAGTCTCCCTCGCGCCTCTTGCCCCATCGAGGCCGCTGTAGAGGAGGACTACAGCCCCCAGCATCCATTCTGTGACCCGCCCACATCCGGCGGAAAGCGCGCCCGGAGGCGCTACTTCAATCGAGGCTCCCCCGGTGGAGCGGGGGGACCGCACCTTGAACCACAGTCCTAAATTCCACACAGCGCCACGCAGCAGTTTCTACCTGGCTCCTGGGCTCTGGGGTAGAGTCCTTTTTACCTCCTTGCACTATCGCTGGTAGTCTCCCTCGCCGCCTCTTGCCCCATCGAGGCCGCTGTAGAGGAGGACTACAGCCCCCAGCATCCATTCTGTGACCCGCCCACATCCGGCGGAAAGCGCGCCCGGAGGCGCTACTTCAATCGAGGCTCCCCCCGCGTCGCGGGACGCGCGCGGGCGTCGCCGGGCTGAGCCCGGGCAGTGGGCGGGCCGTCTGTGGCCGTCAGGGGCAGATAGAGGCAGGGCAGGGCCACCCCCTTTGGTGTTCTCTGCCTTAACACTGTGTCGGCCTCTTCAATCCAGCAACGTACATAGATCATTGAGGATAGTGGTTGCAGCGGTCAACACCACGGACATCACCTATTAAAAGACTGCATCCTGCCTCCTCGCGCGGATCCGGCCACACCACCCCTCTACGAAGCAAAGTGAAGTGAGGTGAGTGCATACCTTTACCATGGGGAAACGATCTGCCACAGCTCCCGGCCAGGGTCCCAGATGTTCTCCTATTATTACGTCTACCTTGGAAAACATGTTAGAAAACGCTTTCATGCTGGTCACTTCTGAAATTGAGGACACGGAACGGAGACTATCTCTGGGTCAAATTATATTGTCGCCTCCTGTGTCCCGTGGTGTTGCTGTCACTGACCCCATAACCCCTGTGCCGTTAGTACCTAACATAATAGTCGTTAACCCCATCCATCATGGAAAATCATCTGGGGCTACAGAGGCCAATGAGACCATTACCCTCACTGTTGAAATAGCTGACTCTCAGCCGGAAATGGAAGATGTCCCCCTTGCTGTTAAACCGGCTTCAAACACCAAGCCCCTTGGGGGGAAAAGGAAGAATGGCAACATTAAAGCACCTATTACCAAAAGAAAACAACCCTCTCGCAACACTAAAAATCAACCAACTCCCCAGAGCATGTGGTCACGAGGGAAAACTACAGCAAGTGTGGGACCAGCCAGCGTAAATACACACTCACATGGCCTAACCAATAGCACCGTTGACCTTACCATAACTGCAGTTGAAACGAACTCTATATGCACACAAACTGAGTTAATAACTGCTAACAGCATGTTGGGAAGGCCGACTGAGAACCTAATCGACACTATTGTGGACTCTACTTTTAAACAATTGAAAAGTCTCATGGATAAACAGTTTAATCTTATTTTTAAACGCCTGGACAGATTGGAGAACCTAGTAAAGAAAGAAGATACCAAGAGGAAAGGGACTACGATTAACGATCAAATTAGGGGTGAACGATTACTAAAAGATATGGAGGCTATTAACAAGGGCACTCAAGGTGGATGTGGTAAATGTACCACAACTAGCGTACATAATGCATGCGCTAAATGTAATGGCAACAAGGAGAGTTTGCCCCACAACCCCCTAATGAGTAATTTGGCCAGTTCATCATCCCTGTCTAAAGCTCCTGCGACCAACGAACCCTCCCGTCACAACCCATTCCTAGGGGCTGTCCCTCCCACCCCCCCTCAGTCAGTACCCACAAACTCAATGCCACATACCAATCATGAGCCCACTCCTCTCATCCGGTCTAAAAAACATGCTGTTGCGGTACTTAATTTGCCGCCAGAAGCATGTCCTTATGTTTTAATTTTAGCCGGAGTACCACCCTTGCAGGAAAACCAAAATGAGTCTTGGGATCAACTCAAGAACAAGTGCATCGATTGGTTATGCAAGTTTAAGGGGATGGGCATGGAGATTGCTAATGAAATTTTGATGGTGAGACGGGTAGGTTGGGTTGGACCCTCGGTAAAAAATATCACGGGTGACTGTATAGTTGTGAACTTTAGGTATCCTTCCTTGGTAAAAAGCATATTAAAACGTAACTTCATTCACCCCAGCACTGTAACCGCTATAACTTCTTTACCATTAGGCTTCTTTTATAGACCATCCCAAACAAATTGCTATCCCGCCACTTCGACATATCCCGTACACAATCGGTTCAATGTCCTGACTGATTTAGAGGGTCAGGATTGACTCCCGGGCAAATTTTCAAACACTGCAGTACAGTCTTGGGAGGTATTAACAGCTAACCTGATTACGAATAAAACCATCTTAACCGAGAATACTCGAACAGCTTGCCCGGTAGAGTATCCTCTCTCGAATACTGCCATTTGTGAACCCATGTCCCCTGATCAACATCTAAAAATATTAAGCTGGAACATCGCAGGCCTAAAATCAAAAATGAACATAGTAGAGTGGACAAAAATGGTCAGCAGCTTCGACGTTTTGATGTTTCAGGAGACATGGAGTACCACTAGCCTGTTACTCGAGGGTTTTGCATGCCTTAATAGTACCGCTTCTACTCCTGATGCTGGCAGACCTAGCGGGGGCCTATCCACATGGATAAAGATCACCGCAGGAAGTAGCATTAAACCCTTGGAAACAAATGACAGTCATTTTCAGGCTACAATATATTCGAATGGGATCACGATATGTTTTATAAACTTTTATAATAACGATTTTAAATCACTGCCAAATAGGAATTTTATCTCCTTATTTGATTTTATTGATGACATGATAGAGGGTAATAGGTCTGGGAAACTGGATGGAATTTGTTTAGGGGGTGATTTTAACGCACATTTGGATAAAAGACTGTATAACATCACAGCCTCATCTCCTATGATAACTCCTTGTTAAAGAGGGGAAGAATTGTTTAATTATTTATCCTCTAGGGACCTAACCAATGTCATGGAAAAAGCTGGTGGCACACCCGATACTGAGCAACTGCCCACTTTTACAGGCCGTGGTTGCTCATCAACCATCGATTACGTTTTTATATCATCGGCCCTTGAGAAATGCCTAGTTAAGGCTCAGGTCTTACCAACTAGTTATAGTGACCACAACCCAATTTTGACAATTATTAAATCTGTTAACAAAACTACCAAACGAAAAGAAATAGGGGCTAGGGACCTGGCTGTATCTACCGATAAACTTAGAGTAATTTGGAAAGGAATAAATAATAAAGCCTTACTTGCGCGAATAATAAAATCTCATCCTTTAATGGTGGAAACGTGCCTGTCCAGTGACACCCTAGACATAGAGATCGTTGAGGCTTTTATTGGGTTGTGCTTCGCCATTAAAAAGGAAATTTCCAAACCTATTAGGCATCAGAGCAAGAATAAAAGATGGTTTGATAGGCCCTGCTCACGGGCAAATCGGGACCGCCGCAAGGCACTGGCCGAAAAACCCCGGAATACCATTCGAGTCATGGCCTTGAGAAGACGCTATAAAACAGCAATCAAATTACGCACAGATGAGATTTTGAAGGAGAGGTGGGACTCACTGGCACGCACTGCTGTGCTTAAAGATGTAACAGGGTTCTGGGGCGAGGTAAAAGCTCTGAGGTCCATGGGATCCAATTTTACCCCCATTAACTGTAATATACCAAGTAAAACATGGGAGGAGCATTTTGCAAAAATAAACGCAGCCCCAGCAACAACCATAGTTTTTTCTTGCCCTGTGCCTAAGGTTGATATATCTATTTCTGAAGTGGAAGATGCCATTATCCAAAGCGCAGGGAACAAAGCCCCAGGCCCTGATGGCTTATCCATCGACCTAATTAAATCCGAACCAGACTTCTGGTCCCCTTTGCTCTGTAACGTTTTTAACAAACTGTCCAACACTAAAATCCCAGAAACCTGGTCAAGCAGCATCATCGTACCTATCTTTAAGAAGGACGATAGATTAAACCCCAGCTGTTACCGCCCTATATCTTTAATAGATAATACATTGAAAATTCTGGGCAGGGTGATTTTTAACAGAATCAGACTTTGGGCAGAGGAAAACCAAATTTTACATTCCTGCCAGCTGGGTTTCAGAAGCAATGTGGGAACCGTAGAACAATGCTTGAATTTAAACCTCATATTAGGCAAGTACACCGTTGCTAAAAAAGTCCCTTTGTATCTGGGCTTTATGGACTTATCATCAGCGTTTGATTTTGTAAATCGATCAAAACTATGGGAGATTCTCCTAAATTATGGATTAGATGAGCCACTTGTTTATTTCCTAGCACATTTGCATAGAGACCTTAAAGCACGAGTCAGGATAAACAACGACGGAGAGGTCTCCGGGGAAATTTTAATTGGTAGGGGGGTCAGACAAGGCTGCGTCTTGGCCCCCCTACTTTTTATTCTTTATATAAATGAATTAAATAAATCCCTGTCTAAAACCACATGCGACGTGCCGAAAATCAACGGCAACTTACTCCCAGTATTGTTATACGCAGATGATGCGGTCCTGATGGGCCGCACACCTAAAGCACTACGTACTTTAATCACGGGCTTTGTCTCCTTTATGGCTGGTTTGGACCTACTCACTAACTTTAAAAAGTCATACATCATGTCTTGTGGCCCAACTAAATACCGTATCAACCATATAGCCTCAGGAGATAACATCCTAAAAAGCACCAGCACTTTTTCGTATCTGGGCTTGATTTTCTCAGATACTGGCTCATGGGCTGCACATGTAGCGCATGGCAGAAACAAACTCGCCAAGGCAGTTAATTCTATTATTAGCTTACAACAGCCAAAGAGGGCTGAGGTTATGATGCCCCTAATACAGATCTACAAATCCCAATGCCTACCTACCGCAACATATGGCGCTGAGGTGTGGGGGCTCACAAACAGTAGCGGCATCCAAAGAGAAGAAAATAGATTTTGTAGAAAGATTTTGGGGGCTCAAATTTCATCACCCACTTACATATGCCACAAAGAGCTAAATTTGTATTACGTTGAGGATTTAATCAAGTCCCGGCCAGCCCTGTTCTGGTTGAAGATATGGCAAATCTGTTGTTCCTGTTATCTAATTTATTGTTTACAATTTGCCCATTTGCACATGGATATAGCCAGGCTGTTGTATGCATAGTGTGTATACTGAAATTGTGAGCACTTTCTTGCTAGTTTGCACAACTTTCATGACACTGACAAGACGTTTTGGTTATGTATGCTAACTTACTTGCACTTTATTGCTACCTTGCACTTTCTGCCCATGTTTTAGCAGTATTATCATGTAATCGATCATGTTTTTATTTTTGTTTTATGTCTGTACTTTTTATCTTATTGGTGGTGATGACTTGTACTTTTATGGATATTTTTATCCGAATAAAGACCATTTGACTTGACTTGATTAGTGTGAAAGGAATATGTAAGTTGTTGGCCCCAGTATGGCAGAACGCCGGAATTCTCAAGTGTGCAGAGAATGTGGTTAAGAATTGTATGCTATGTTTGAAATACAACCCTGGTAGGGGAACCCCAACTCCAGCTGGTCATTTTGCGCCTCCATCATATCCATTTGAGGTT
Organism: Triturus cristatus; assembly: GCF_964204655.1. Classification (NCBI taxonomy): domain Eukaryota; kingdom Metazoa; phylum Chordata; class Amphibia; order Caudata; family Salamandridae; genus Triturus; species Triturus cristatus. Next base: position 275,628,114 of record NC_140580.1, on the reverse strand, counting down.
TTGCAGCTAGATTTTATCCACATGGAAAGGTGCAACAACTTGAAATATGTACTGGTTGTTGTTTGTGCTTTCTCAAAATGGATAGAAGCATATCCCCTAAAAGACAACACTGCTCTATCCACAGCCAAAGCCCTTGTGAAAGAATTTTTTCTTAGGTTTGGAATGCCAAGAATGGTGTGGAGTGATAATGGGAGTGAATTTGTGGGTAAAGTGATGAAGAATTTGTGTGAGGGACTATGTATAAGGCAGAAGTTCCACGCTGCAAATCACCCCCAATCAGCTGGATTAGTAGAGTGCTACAATGGCACTCTTAAGTTGAAATTAGCCAAAATCCAGGCGAGCTCCGGTCTTAAATGGCCTGACGCTCTACCTTTAGCACTCCTATCTACAAGAATGACTGTGCATTCACGAGTGGGACTTAGTCCCTACGAGGTCGTTTTTGGCCGCCCAGTCAATGTATGGGGTGTGCCAAGACCTACAAAATTCAGCGAAATCGAACATCCAGTACTGCTTGACTATCTTTATGGATTGACGGCTAAATTGCGTGTTTTACACCAACAGGTGCACGATACTCTGCCTCAGGCCTCTGAAGCTCCTGGACACCCCATCGATCCTGGCTCTTGGGTGCTTGTAAAGAACTTTCGGCGTAAAACCAATGACGAGCCCCGTTGGATCGGCCATAACCTCGTACTTCTATCGACAAGATCAGCGGTTCGAGTGAAAGGAAAGAAGAACTGGATCCATGGCACCCATTGTAAAGTAGTCCCTTTGCCCCTACCATATGACCGGTGGGTCCAGGAGGGTGTCCCGGATTCTGAAACAGACACTGTACCTCGTTTTGTACCATTTAGTGATGCACGCATAAGAGGCACAACTTCAGTCCAAGAGAGTGACGATATTTTGCAAGAAGCTGTGCCACCGTCAATTCGATTGGACACCACAGAGCCTGAACTCTTGTTTCAAGACCAGACGGTATCTGGCAGAAACCGCTACAACTTGAGACCAAGGCCTATGGACAAATAAAAATTCCTTTCCCTTACTATTTTTTGATGTTATAACTCTTCCACCTTAAGAACTTTTTGATTTTGATTTTTCGAACCACCATCCGGGTTCAGCCGCAGGGTCGCGGTGCCAAGACTTTGGGGTACAGGCCGGAGACGTTAGGTCTACGGTTCTGGTTGGTCTAGGGCGTTCCCTGGACTGACAGGCGTACTCCTTAGCAGAAGATACTCACCCGCCGCGAGCGGCACGATTAGAGGATGGAGTTTTTCAAGGTGGAGAGACTCGCTGAGGAAATGAACTTTAAAGCGAAAATATGTAGAATAATGAAGAGCAAACGTTTTGTATTTTTATGTCTGTTTATACTATGTAGTATGATGATGTTTACTGTAGGATTTGTATTCTTCTCCTCTCAAGTGCCACTTGCACCCACTGAACAGCCCATACCTCCTCCTACTGTCTCCTTGCACTCTTTCCACCCTCTGCCTGAACACGAACAAGCTAGACGGTCTGAGTTTGTAAATAACTCGTTTATTCAGCTCCTGCACCAACACCAACTAGTCATGAATACAACCAATTGCTGGGTGTGTGGGTTAATGCCACATACCATTAACAAGGGTATTCCTTATCTAGTGCTGCCGTTTAGTTACAATGGATCGTCATGGGCATTCCAGACCATGTTCCTTTTTGCATTAGATGCCTACTCCCCGCGACAACCGCGTTCCATCAGACCTAGCACAAATAATAAGGCTTTAATGAAAGGAGTCGCCGATATGAGCAGAGATATCGACGGATTCTCATCTATTCCCAAGGATGAATTGCGAGCCTATGTAGGTTGGAACGCGACGGGGTATAGCATTAGTCTGGGTGAAAGGCAGCGAAAAATCTCTTCGCCAATTTGGGTCGTACCCCACATAGGTCGGTTCTGTTTACAAGGTAATGGTCAGAATCCAAGAGCTCAACTGGGGAAAAGTGACTGTACTGAAACGTACACTTTCCCATCATAGTTTTCCCCTGCGTTTTTGGCTGCCAAGGGTACCTATTTTGTCTGCAATGACCGAGCATATACATGGTTGCCCCCTGATTTCTCGGGCACATGTTATATTGCAAACTAGCTACCGCCAACATTCACTGCTGCCTCTGATTACCACAAGACCAGAGTGGTAAGAGGTGTGATTAGTAAGGAGGATACTGCCGGTCAGGAAGCAGGAGACTTCTTTTTGGGTTTCCTGCCGTTTTGGGGGCCTATGGTCAATAGTAGGAATCTGAGACAACTGACTTGTGTGGTTGAATCCACTGTTAATGTTACGGCTGGTGCCCTTGGTAATTTGACAGCTGAGCTCCAAGCGGATCGCCTCATGACTTTGCAGAACCGTATGGTTCTAGACGTTATACTAGCAGACCGCGGTGTGGTATGTAAGGTTATCCAATCTAGCTGTTGCATTTTCATACCAGATAACGCTGTCTGTGTATACAGTGTGCTCCTGCGATATGTGGCCTCTGTGCTACATTATGTGTAAGGAAACCTGTATCGAGGGACGAGCTAAGTAATGGGATGATGCTACAACAACATCTCCATGACTTCATGAATGTAGACCTGGACTCGGATTGAAATGAGTATAGTTATTGCCTATGTAAGGGCAAAAGGAGGGTCTGTGGTACTTTAGAATTTGGGACCGCGTGGGAGACAGGGCCCTACCCCTGCCTCTTGCGGTATTGGCGAACCGCGAATGGCCAATGCAGTATGTACAAGTGCTTTGTATAACGTTTTAGCGATAAATACACTTTATATACGATTTTACATTAACTTCGAGGGTTCCATCTTGAAGCGGTGGCCATCTTATGGTTGCCCTCACATAGGCTACACATTACGAACAAATACGGGCCTTTAGAACACATGTGCTTTCTATTTGACTTCTCTGTGACCTGTGCGACTTGGCTCCACCGCCCCCGGTCAGTCCAGTTTAACGAGCTGCCCTTCCTATGGCCACCTGTGATTAGCATCAGGGTTGACACACCATAAAGCCTTTTCTTCCCACACAAGCCTCTGGCTAATCTCTTTCACACCTGACTCTTCCTGGTTTATGGCTTGTTTTACAAACAGGAGATGCCCGTGTTTATTGGGGTCTGTGGATATCTGATGTGGGATCTGAGCCTTGCTGGCTAAATAATTGTAGGCTGGCCTAACTGGAATGTGGGATGGTCATCATGACTCTGCCTTTTCGTTTGTAATGTATACATGTGAATGACCATATCGTAAACCGAGGAATGTGCGCCTGAAGCATGATATTTTGTATTTAAGGAGAAGCCCGTTTCTGTACATGGAAGCAGTCTCCTGAGAACATACTTTGTGCTGTACTTCTCGGACACCTGTAATTGGTCTGCAGCCAATAAACTGATCTTTGACTTCACCTAGAAGACTCTGTGTTTCTGTGGGTCTGAAACAGGAAGAACCCGAAGTCTTAGGGTGTGTTCCCCTGCACCGCTGGGCTTTAAAATCCCAGTACTTCAAAGTCTTCAAGGTCAAATAACAATGTATGCTGTTGCTTCAGGTTGATGGGCCCACGCTCTAGACACAACACACACACAGCTGCAAATATCTGAAACTCGGGTGCCTTTAATATTGCATTGCATGCATGATGCGGGCACTTGGAGAAAACCTTTCCATCTACAGAGAGCGTTGCTGATCCCGTGATATGATTCACCTCAGCTGATCTTGGAGGTATGGGGTTCCACATTCAAACCTAGAGACCTTCTATTTTTATAAAACTAGCTTCTAGCCAGGGGAGCGTGGTACAAGGCGCTATAAGACCTGTTTCCACTATCATTATAACATGATTTCTCCCTTTGTGTTTTATGGAACTGTAACAATGCTGATTGCTTTATTTCTAGTCATTTGTCTGCTTATGTTAGCCAAAAATACTGCATCTTAGAGCACGTAGTTAAAAATAAAAATTTTAAACTTTTTCATGTCTCTGATTAATCATGTTGTGCACTGGTATGAGAATAAAAACGAAAGAGTTTTCTTGATTCCCACTATTCCTGAGAGTACCCTAAGTCGCTTGTTCTGGGTTGTCTAATTATTGGTAGCTTCGCTGTAGTATGGAGAATGAATGAGACACTGATGCTTGTCGGATAGGGGTTCTGGGTACTGAGGGGAGTTTTTTGGTACACTACAATTCACTGAGGTCCTGGTTTCCTGTGCATAGTTCTGTGCATGAGCAGAATCCCCGTGCCAAGGGGGTATCAACAGGGAGATAGAGCAGGAAATAATGGCATATGGCAGGACAATAATAGCACACGGAATAGGTTAATAACGGCAATAAATAAGGAAAAAATACTACTTCAGAAAGAGCGTGATGAGAGGGGGCAATAACAAGGCATCAAAGAGGACAATGATAAGGCGTCTGCGAGGATAACCAGACACGACAATAACCAGGTACCGGACACAATAACGGGGCATAGAGGGTAATAATAGAGGGAAAGGGAGCATAAAGAGCAGAAATGTCGTGATACCTACTTGGGCCGTGGCCCGGCCATAGATGAGTGTTAGTGTTTGTGTGTCCGGAGGCTGCAGACGGGAGGCGCTTCTAGGCAGCAACTCACACTGGCCTGCAAGGGCTGGCTGCAGCAATGCAGGTAGGCTGAGCTCAGGCGAGGCCGCGATTCCGGGACCATTTGCCACTCGGCCCGCGGTCTCACACGCTATCCTGAAAGTTTAGTGTGGGGCCGCCCAGTGATACCGTCCTGGTGGCCGCTGAAATCCCCGGGTCAGTTCTCCGAATGGGCTGCATAGGTAGGGGTAAAAATAATAACACCGCTGTGGTAGCGTGGCGGCAGCCCGGTGCCAACTGCCTGCAGCAGCTCTGGGAGCTGCGCCATTGCTGAATTTGCGGCGTAGCCCGCAAACCATACATCTCGAAGCCGGCCACCCACCTTACTTAAATATTTGCGAAGGTTCTACCAGATCAAATAAAAATATATGCTTTAGGCTCTTACTGCAATTGGGACTCCACAGTCTCTTCAGCTGCACAGACGCCGCACCCTCAGCCATACGTGGGACTCTCTGCTTCGGGCTCTAGGCCACGCCCACATCCCTGGATTTCTCTTGGGATGTTGTCTTCCTGCAAGGCCCCGCCTATGTCCAGGGAGTCCGCCCGACTTCTGACTCGGGTTGCAACGTTTTTTGTTGATGCTGCGTCTTCCACAAACAAAAAAAATGCGAGGTAGGCTCCCGCTTCCATGGTATCAATGTCCTGCTTTCTTGCAACAGTGTGCCTACCTATCCACGCCCACTACGCATGCGTACGATGTAAGGCATCACTGCGCACTACTTTAAAAACAAGCATTTGTAATGCAATTGAACTCACATTTAATTGAGTCGTATGCATTTTAAAAGGGAGTACGGGTGGGTAAAAAGGCAGAAATGGGAGTGCAAGGGGGGTAGTGGTGTCCCTAGAAGTTATGGACTGCAGGAGAGGACAGGGGGAGGCATGGGAACAAAATACCGTTTACAGTAAAGGGGCCAATAGCCGTGTAAGGACACAAATGACAACATGGCCGTCAGGAGGAGGGACTAACAAGCCTCAAACCAATGGGAAGGCTGCATTTAGGACCCTAAGCCAATACAAAAGATGGGTGGAGAGTGGGCGGAGCTTAAACGAAGCTTCCACGCTATAGTATATACTGCATGTCTCAACGAGACAGCGCAAGCGCTGCCTAGGCGAGACCTAAAAATGGAACCCCTGCTGATCTGGGTGAGCAGTCTATCCAGCACACTGTCCAAAGATGTAAGCAAACAACTTTATCACAATTCAATAGATATAGGCTAGCATGAAAACACCATTTTTTTCTGATTATACTCATTACCACCTGCCTTCCAGAAGCAGCTACCCTGCTGGAATTCTCTAACCAATTTAGCATAGTCATTAAAAAGACACCAAGGCTTTCATCATCATCATCAAAATTACTTTATTCGATTAATACAAGTTAATCATAAAAGTATATATACACCACTGTTAAAATGTTAAAAGAAGCAATTCATCAGTATCAGTCAATAAATGATTTCCTGGATTTGAGACACGTACATAAAAAAGAGGCAACACTGTAATAGGTTAGTGGATCAGGCAGCATAAGTAAACAACACAGGGCCAGACGACATTGTCTAAAATTGTGCTTACGTAAAAGCAAAATTAAAAACCTTTTTCATTGGTTACAATAAAATTTACTGAAAAAAAAGATGTGCAAATCAGACTATTGTGAAGTGTCATCACATGGGCATTACGGGAGATCGTTCGAAGAAAAAATACCAGCAGGGTGGCCCAACATGCAAGGGATATAATTGAGCCGAAACCTTAGCAAAATAAACCTGTGCCATGGGATTGTTACGAAGTCCAGATAGGGGGATATCCCCTCAGCCTGCAATGGCCCTTCAAAATATTCTCCAACGGTAGGTTTATTAGGCTGTACAATCAATCTCCCGATCATAAAACAGGTCTTTAGTGCTTGTTTGGAGACAGAGCCACATTTTTCTGGTGATTCAAATGAGCTACCTAAATCAAGAGTGTATAAAGTATCTTACACATACTTTAGCCATAAAATGTTCTCCTTGTATTCAAGGGATAGGCAATCCTGTATTATTTGTTGAGTCAATGGCACTGTGTCTCTACGTCAAACTGAGTGCCATAAGAGGATGGGAGCAACGTTTATCCAATCAATTATATAAGGGCTGCTTAGTTCTTCATGTAAATTAAAATTGGGACAACCGGTGGGGAGACTCATCAGTGATTTCCAAAACAAATCCTCTATTGTTTGGATTCTCTTCGCGCCAACATGACCCCACACCCCTGCACAATACGTGGCTACTGCTCTTGTTTTAGCCCCATAGACCTTTCTTAAAATGTCTGGGTTTCTTTTTCCCAGCTTATTTGAGAATGAGCGAATAGCATTAGTGCTCTTTTCTAACATAATCCCACGGTTCTCTACCATACTCCTCCAAGATGCCTTATAGTCGAAAGTGATTCCTAGGTATGGGAAAGACTCCGTCTGTGTCACTTTACGATTTGCGATAAAAAAGGATGGTGGTTTACTTAGTTTTTGCCTTGCAATTTGCATTTGTACGGAGATCCAAACCTTTCATAAAATCCACATAAGTGTTCAACATTGTCTGGAGGCATCGTCCCGTTCGCGCAATTACAAGTGCATCATCTGCATATAATAAAATTGGGATGTGCAACTTCGTTATTCTGGGCACATCTATCGCTGTTTCTAGGCTTTCACTAAAGATCTTTTAAAAACTCTTGAGGAAGACCATCGGACTCAAGCCAATTTTCGATTCTTTTAAGAACTGTAATGTTCTACCTAATTTTCCAACAATTATTCAAAGAGATTGTACTTCTTGCTCTCTAATGATGCATTGCTGTACACCTATCTGCTAAATGAAGTCATCAAATATACTCTGTTGGAACACACTCTCTGCCCTGTACTGCGTAGCATGTAATGCCACTAAAGCTTCATAAATAACTTACTTAGACAAATACCATCAGCTCTGAGCTTCTTAATATTAGAATCTGTCTCTTAATGTTAGTCTGATTGGAATGCATTTGCCAACAATGTTCAAAGGTTTTGTAATGTGCTAACTGACTAGCCTCTATGAAAAGTTTTTGGAAAAGTTTTTTCTTTGCATATGCCAAAGTTCTAGGTTCCATTTGAAAACAATTTTACCTAAAAGCAGACTTCAAACTCTAATCTGGTCCAATTTAGCTATTAGATGATCCTTTTATGATTGGGGTATCACAATGATGAGCTTTTGTTTAACCTACCTTTGCTGCACCAACTTAAACCAGAGAAGGTAAGCCATGTTGAAAAGCATTAGCTGCATCCCGGATAATTCCCAAATCTCCATATACCAGTAGTCAAAAAAGAATAAGGATATCTTTAATGATAACCATTTTTGTTTGGATCAGGCTACTGCAGCAACTTTCGGTTACAGGTTGAATGTTCATTCCTTTTATCAGATGACCCTTCACATCCTTCAGGCGAACTTAAGAGAAAGACCACTGAATGGCCGGCTAGGAATCTCAGGGCCAGCCTTCCAGTGCAGCTCAGTTCAATGTCAATTCTAAAACATAAAAATCAGTCCATATAGAAATTCTGATTAAATCTTTGAAGAAAAGAAAAAGAAGCTAGTCAGCAAGATATATATTTTTGGCATTTAGCTTTACCAAAACAAACTTGAGACCACATCGCTTGAAAACTAGGCGTTTACGGACAGTAGCTTGTTGAACGCTCGGGAAGTCATGATGATACTCAAGACCCCTCCCACCAAACAATGGTCTTTCAACTTCCACTTAAGTGTCACTCATCTGGTAAATTGCAGAGGTCACACATATTCAAGCTGTAGAACACCATCTAAGTTGGGGCAAAAACCAGTACAAGAATTACTAACTCTCTATAAAGATAAATGCCTCCCTATTGCCACCTATGGGGCAGAGGTATGGGGGTATAATAGATGCCATCAGCTTCAAGTAATAGAAAACAATTTCAATAAAAGGCTTCTGATGGCACCTAAAAGCATCTCTACAACATTCTGCCATGCAGAATTGGGCCTAGATCTTATAGAAAACTGTATTGGTTTTTCCCGGTTGTGCCTATGGGTTAAGATTTGGCAATCAGAAAACTTTAGAGTTCTTGAGAGACATAATTATGGATTGCCTTACAGCTCATAGAGGTGATAAGATCCCCTGGCTTCACTTTTTGAAAGATAAGTTGTATGAGTTAGGACTAGGTCACTTTTTATAAAACCCCATAACATTCCTCCAAATACTAAAAACATTATTAAACAGGCTTCCTTCAATATGGGCAACTTGTGTAAGCCACAGCCTTCAGCTCATTTGGGAGCCCCCATCCCGCTATGGCCATCCCACAGTTTTATGTAACCTTTACCACTAATGTCCAGACTAGTTTCTAGCTTTCCCCCATCAAAGAGGATGGTTGGATAAGCTCATGCCTTGCCCCTGTGACAAATTAGTTAAGCAAAGCATGTTGCACTTTGTACCGTTCTGTGCACTTTACAAGTGAGTGAGAGTTAGATTTTTGCTACCATTATTAAGAAAGCTTTGGCTTCTACCAATATCTGTATCGCAGTAGCAAACTTTTTTAGGGGTGCAGCTGTGATCAGAAAGCGATATCAGTAAAATCAGTTCTAGTTTTTTCTTTTTCTGTAGGAATACCTTCTTGTCCTTTTAAATTATGATGTCCCATGTGAGATGAAGGGACAGAGAGGGAGATAAGGACTGAGTTAGCTGTTTCGATATCAAATGATGGCTTTAAGGTCTTTTATTGATTTAGTTGTATTATTGTATTTATTCATTTTATGTACCTTAACATCAGGCCGGATATAGAATAGCAACTCGGATGACCGGGCGGACCCTATATTGGTCTTCTTCTGGCTTTTATTTTGAGATTTTTGTCACCCAGGTGTTGATTGCAGTAGTAGGGTCTCATCTTACATCATAAATAAGATGCACCTCATCTCATATCATGTTTTAACTGGCATGGAATGTTATTATATTGATGTGTTTAACTGGTATGGAATGTCATTATGTTTAACAAGACTTTTTAATGTGCTGTAAACCTTATTATGTGAACTTTTATGGTTCATTGAACCGAAATAAAGCTTATTTGAGCCGATTGACAGCATGACCTTTATTCTCACCTGATCCTCAAATGCAGACATAACATCACCTGCTTCAGTCTGAAAGTTTTTGTTCAGCACACATCTAGAGTATTTATTTAAATTTGAAAAAATACCCACCGAGTATTAGATGTTTGTGATGAAATAACAATATCCTCACTTCAACCTAGCTACAGGATACACCACCTCAAAAAATGTAGCTACATCTCCTGAAGTAATGGGATATCTGTGCTCTCACTGCTTTTGCTTCCAAATGGCTGTCATAAAAGGACAAACAATTATTAACACAAACTCATACTCTCAAATCTAAACAGCTAGTGAGGACTGTTCTAGGCTGTTTGTGTTTTTCACTCATTTGCTCCACAGCCCATCCTCCAAAGCCCAGAGGAATCCTCTTTCTTGCATTCAGGAAGAAAAATCAATGCGATCGTCAAGTGTACCTCCCCGACAACTAGCTAAAACAGTGATTCTCAAACTTTTCAATTCTGTGGACCCTCACATAATGGTTGCTGGAACTCAGGGACCCCCATTGAATCATTATTGGTATCTGGGGCCTCCACTGAGTCCTTAGTGGGAGTAAGGGACCTCTGGATTAAGCATTTTGGATGATCTGAACCACAGAAAAATACATAAAACATACAGAAACAAGCATTCCTCAGACAAGTACACAGATGAATAAATATTTTATTTGATTCACAAACAAGTATAAATCTAAATTTTAATGGAAGGTCGGAGATTTTCTGAATTCAATAATTCATACTATATTCTAATTGATGCACTTGCTCTGCTCCCACAAATCAATCTGAGAATACTAACTTAATTTTTAATCCAATTTTACATTTCTTCACATTTACAAAACATTTTACAATTTTCAGCTGTAGATTATGCTACTTTATTTATATACACTATTTAAATATGTTAATGTTATTTAATTTTCTAAGCAGTCGCGGACCCCCCCCCCCCCCTAGTACGTTTCGTAGACCCCAGGGGATCCAGGGACCACAGGTTAATAACCACTGAGCTAGAAAATAGGGCAGGAACACTCCTATTTGGAAGCACAAGCAGATAGGGTTGATATAGAACTGAAACTGCCATCAAGTATTTAGGCCAAAAATTGGCTAAGAGGTTTCAAGTGAGAGCACATCCTTCTAACTCAATATTATTACTTTGAGAATGAAAATATAGGCATGTCATACTATTTTTTTGCAAGTGAACATTTTCCACGCATCCAAGACACTGCTATGCGAATCCATAGTTTACTGTATAGAAAATAATTGTCCACTGCTGCCAAAGAGACCATTGTGGTTGAGATTATGAAAAACAATCTCCAAAACATATTTCTGCTCTATTTAATATTCATAAGAAAAAATCTATTTCACCACAATCTACAGCATGTGATAAAATCCAGTTTAAAATATAGACATCACCCTACTAATTTTGGATTTGAATTTTGATATTACTCAGTAGATGTTGGGACAGATATGTCCCTCGCATGTTGATGGAAGTGCACCCCTATCCCGAGTGCCCTAACTGTAATGATGTCTGGATCCCTGATGTGGTTTCTGTTCTCATGTAAACACGGATCATGTGCGTGGGCCATGACATAGGCCCATCTCATGGATTGTGGCTTTTTTAAACCAGAAGGTGCACCCAAACTGGTACCCTCAGTGGTGAAAGGCTACTGTCTTTCCGAGATGTTGGCGGACTTCACGAGAAACTCACTTTGCAACATTGTTACGGGAAAATTCAACACAGAAAAACAAAATTACAAAGAAGCCATGCCACATCTAAATTCCACTGTTTGTACTGACAAATAAACCCAGGAATTCAAAAACAGAGAAAAGTTGCTTTGAAGTACTAATCAAAGAGTGTTCACCGCTAGCTTTAGTCAAAAAGTTCCTGCAAAAACAGTAGACAGGCCAGCAACTCATTCTCAAATCAACTAAACTTAATACAGTTGGAATACATACCATAAAAGAGTTGGACCCAGTCTTGGTCATGAGGAGACACCAAAACGACGGGGTTCGAAACACGTTGATCTCTACGCATTAGGGACTTGTTGGATTTTTCAACTACACATAGGCAACCCTTTTTTGTAAAATAAGGTACCCTGTCTTGGTTCAAGTAATTAGTTGGTACAATCCATTTACATGCTTGATTCTAGGAGTTTGGACAACTGGGATACAATAGAGAACTCCTGTTTAAAAGTGTGAACTTGTATATTTTACATGTATTATGTACTGTAAAATACAATTTTTGGTTGTATAAGTAATGATTTTGATTTCTGAATCAAGTGTGGGCTAAACAAGCTCATAAAACATTTGGTTATGTTATACAATGTTTATGATTTGATATGCAAAATGAGTTCAAATATAGATTGAAAATTTAGTATGTATATGATACTTGGTCAAGTTAATTTAATTTCCTGAACCTTATGGACTGAATTTTTGCGTTGATTAAAGCATTTCAAGCAAAGTATTTTGATGTTTATGTATTTATTTACCAGAAGTTAAGCAGCACGAATGCGGTGAAGACAGCATGCCATCTAGTGTTCAGTAAGCAGGATCAGGTCCTTTTTACCTTGTTCACTGGAGTGAGTCCCACATGCTCAGACATTCAAAGTTCACACTGTTGTGTGCTTAACTAACCCTTGGCCTACCTATGTTTGGTGGGTACTGCTGCACAGCTGGTGTGTGTTACACATGTGCTGGGTGTATGTGTGCCCATGAATGGCACAATACATAAAGGATGTAGTGATGTGCAGTGCAAGTGCATTGTATACATGTACTGGGTGTGTCTGTGAATGGTACAATACATTGAAGATTCTAGATTTCATTTTGGGAGACCAAGGGGAAACTGGAGGAACATGAGGAGGTAAAGGAATCCCCCAGACAGATTTGTGGGTTGTGTATTCCTGTGAGTGCGGCTGGAAAACACTGGAGGAAGGGATATCCAGGGTCTTCAGTATGCTTAAAAGGGTGCTCTTTGATTCAAAGTAAGGTCACCAGGAAGGGTCCTGGGCACATCTTAATAAGGATAGGAGGGTAAAAAGAGAATCATTAGGAATAGGGCAGAGGCTCTGGAATAAACTTTGGCACACATATAACTGTGACTGACATCTAGGTGTGAACCTTTGGTCACTCCAATAGCCTAGGTTGTGGGTCTATAAGATTTGGAGCCCCTCCTGCTGTCACAGACTGCATTCTGAAGGAAGGGAAGGGCAGAGGAGAGGGCACTTCAAAAGGATGCAGACCCCCAATATAAACTTCAAAGGCTCAATCACATTAAGTATCTGGAAATGGGCTATAAGAAGGGGAGCTCAAGGCTCCCTGAACTGTCAACTGTCAAGCAGCCAGTTGGGCTGTGTAAGGAGAAACTCAGCAAGACTTCTGTCTGTGACCAGGAATGGGGGCCAAAACCTGGGGGCCAAGACCTTCGAGCCTCCCTGCTAGGTAAGGGACACCACCCAGGGACTTCAAGACCATTTGCTCATGAAGCACTATTGCCTGCTTGCTTGCCAAAAGCATTGTACCCTGTGAAGAAGAGGAAAGAACTTGAGGGAGTGAGGTCCATTCGGGGATCTTCACAATTGGATCCCTGTAGTGAGGTGTGAGGAGAAAGCTGTCTCACCGATTAGGTTGTCTCGCATGTGCATGGAAAAGTCGTTGACCCCCGTGTGTCAGAGGAGGGCCACAGTTTAGTGAGCTGTGACTGTTGCTGCATTGATTCGATCAACGTCTGTGTGCAGGGCAAGTCAGCAACCCTGTATGTCATGTGGGGCCGCTATGAAGAGTGTTGCCAAACCGATCGGGCCATAGCCTGTGTGCAGAGCCAGGTCTGTGACCCTTTATGCCAGGTGAAGCGTCCATTAACATTACTGCTGTAATGATTGGCTCATAGCCCATGTAGAGGGTGAGGTCAGTGACACCATACACCATAGAGGGCCACGAGAATAGGCAAGGAGCATGGTCTGGTCGAGACAGTCGTCATGAGGAAAAGGCCACCATTGTGACCGGAGCGTCCCAAGCCATAACTGAGGACTCACATCAGCAACATTGTAACTGCCCCCATCTGAGGAGAGGATCCCAATAGACTTACCAAGCATCGGAGGAGCATTGTGGACACATGACTGCTGCCTTCTGCGACATAACACTTCGGAGCTGGAATTCTTTGACTTTAATAAAAAGTGAGAGTGGGAATCATAAGACTCGGACTACTAGAGGATCTTAACCTGAATGTCACCGATAGTGAATGGGGAATAATAGAGAGAGGCAAGTGGGACTCAGGGACCCGCCTATAAAACACTACATCCCTGACCTCAAGGGACTGTGTGCATTGTTTGTGAATGTTATATTTGTGTTTGTATATAAATACTCCATTTCTTCAGAAGAACTAGTACTTAACTGGATGGTAATTTATTGCTGCTGCTGAAAATATTTTGAGATGTGAGCTTGTGTTCACCCCTTTGTCAAATCCCCGCCCCATCCCCAAACCCAGGAAATCTTTGACTGCTCAATTCACATTTCCACTGAAAGTCAAGTGCTGAAGGTGTACTTTGCCCAGTTGGTCATGATCCTTAGAAGGCGGGCTCTGGACAGCAGGAGTAAAAGTCCTCAACCCAACAGTTGGGCCCAGTAGGTCCCAGTTGCCCCTGTGGCTCCCTGTACAGGGTTCTGACAGCAGACGTCAACAGGAGCAAAAGGCAAGAAATCTGGAAGGAGTTCTGTCTCTTTTTAAGGGTGCAATCACTCCAATTTCTCCCTTGAGAAACATCAAATATTTTACTTGGTATTGCTCCATTTCCAGGATGTCAGATGAGATGGTTATCTGGTAATTATTCTTAATAGGGAGAACAAGTTCATCACATAACTTTTAAAGTGGAAAGCATGCAATAAGTTAATTCAGCTAGCCCTCCAGAAGTATTTATCCTGGCACTTGACTGTTAGGGTGCATATGCTCACTTACCTATCTATCATAAACTTCAGCAATGTTTTTCGAGATTACGCATCTAAGACATGAGCGATCAAATTTGTGTGCTCACTATTAGATTGAGGCCAGTTCTCTGAATCTAACGAGGTGGCAATTGTTAGAATATGATTAAAGGGAAGGTTGCATAGAGTTGAAGACCAAATGCTCTTTTGGAGTTATTACACTTAATAGAATCCAGCAAGGAATCTCAGCATCCATGACATACACATTTTAAAGCCTTCCATGTAGTCGTTTATCGCTATCAGCTTTGCCTTGTAATTTCTGCCTCATGGATTTGATAATATTGCTGGTTAGTACAGAAATGCCAGAGGTGAAATATCTATCCAATTTGAATATTCTGCCTCAGACTATTATGATGTGTATCATTTGATCAGAACGTATGTCTGGAGAGATGATTAATAATTATTTCATTGAGGAGGAGCCTAGCGCGCAAACAAGATGGCCGCGTAGGTGCGAGGCTCCCGAGGACCTCCGCGACCTCCTGCATAAATCCTGACCATATCCTGTCCTAGACGAGGGGACTGTGTTCGTGAGACCGAGCTGAGGTGCCACCCGTTTTCCGTTTCCAAATCGGACCTCGGGCACCGGCGGGAGCGTCGATTGAGGTTTGCGGCCTTCTCCACGCCGGCCCCCCGGATTGGAGTTGTGGGGCGACCCGGAGACAAAGTGAACAACAGCGGCGGGCGAGGCTGGGCGATTCGCGTACCCCGCACTTTCACTTTCGCTTTCGCGCCCTCCTTGCTGCCAAGCGAGGTAGGGTTGCGAGGCGGCGTGCGGTGGTGTGGCTTCATCGGGGTGCCCTGCCGGCCCGCCAGCTGTGATCCGCCCTTCGGAGCTGTGGTCGCCCTCCCCCGGAGCCCGTGAACTGGTCTGTCAGCCCCTTTCAAGGAGATTGGCACGATTTGGGGACTGGAGCCATGTCCACGAAACAAGATGGCGACCGGGCAAAGGTGAAATCGACCCGCCGTGGCGCAGCCCCTCAGTTTAACAGCATGGACCGCTACACCCTCCAGAAGGGATCTCCAGAGGCGCCGCGTAGGTCCCCTGTTGGCCCGACTGATGCTCCTGCTCCGCCCGCGGATCTGACCCTCCGGGACGTCATGGGCGCCATCGCCGAGATGAAGGCCTCAGTGGACCAGCGCTTTGACACTCTGGCGCAAAAGATTGACTCGGTCCTCGTGGATGTGGGCCTGGTGAGGGCCGATCTGTCCAAGACGAATGACCGGGTCGACTCTTTGGCCCACACCACCTCGGGCCTCACAACGGACGTGGCAGCCCTCCAAAAGGAGGTGCGCCGACTGGGCCAGGCGAGCGCCCTGATGGATCGTCGACTGGAGGATTCCGAGGGTCGGGCCCGGAGGAACAATGTTCACATTGTCGGGGTGCCGGACGGACGTGAGGAGGAGGCGGCGGATCTGTTTGCGGAGGACCTGATCCTCACCCGTCTCCAGCCCCGGGGGCTGAGTAAACTCTTCGCAGTGGAACCTGCCCACAGGGTCCCCGGAGGGAGACCTAAGATCGGAGCCCCTCCGAGGCCTCTCATTGCCCGGATCTTCAACTTTCGAGACAGAGACGCTATCCTGCAGACTTCTAGGCAACAAGGACCGGTCAGACTCGACAATATGGAGGTAAACTTCTATCCTGATTTTACTCCGGCGGTCCAGAAGCAGAGATTGAGTTTTCTCGGAGTCAAACGTCGCCTACGGGACCTGAACCTCAAGTATGCGATGCTTTTTCCAGCGAAGTTGAGGGTAGAGGTGGATGGCCGCACGCACTTTTTTGATCGTCCCGAGGCGGCCGGGGACTGGTTGGACACTTTGCCCGGGGATCGGGGCCGGGGGGGCGGGGGGGGCGCGGTTGGTGGGGAGGGCTTGCCGGATCAGGACTGAGGGACTAATAGTAGGCCTTGCTCTGGACAACATTATTGTCATCATTGACTGATTGTGTAAGTTCCCCTCCCATGGAGGTCGTACGGGGTCTCTTGGGGGCTTTCCCTCCTCCTCTGGGGGACTAGTTAGTGTTTTCATCTATGGGGCGACAGGCACACTGCACTTTGGGGGGGCTGTTTGGGCTCATGCAGGGGTGCAGGGAGGGGGGAGTTCTGTTGGGATGGGTGGGTTGGGGTGGGGTGTTGTTCGTTTTTACCGCAAGGCAAACCCTTTACTGTATTGGTGTTTTTGAGGTGCTCTCGGGGGGACAAATGATGGCTTCTGTATGTGATGGGGGGTAGGGACTTGACTTTGTTGTCTTGGAACGTTAATGGACTGGGGGATAGGATTAAGCGAGGTGTGGTCCTGCAGTATCTGAAACGAATTTCGCCAGATGTGGTCTTTCTGCAAGAGACACACCTTATTGGTAATTCCTTTTGTGCCATGAATCGGCGTGGCTATCGTTTGGTGGCCCACTCGGGCTTCACGTCTGGCTCGCGGGGGGTGGGCATCATGGTTAAGAACTCGCTCCCGCTGGAAATAGATGAGGTGCGCCATGATGAGAGGGGACGCTACACTGCCATGGTGGGGAGAATGGAGGGCAAAGTGGTTGTCTTTGTTTCAGTGTATGTCCCACCGGGGCTACAGTCTACCACTTTTGCGGACCTGGGGCGCCTCCTCCTTGACCTTCCGGGGGGGCTTCTGGTGGTTGGGGGGGATTTCAATGCAGTGGTTTCAGGGACTATGGATCGTCACCCCCCTAGGGACCTCCCCCGGGCGCAGGCGTGGCTGTCCGGCCTCTTAGACACATTGGGATTGGTGGACTGCTGGCGCTTAAAACATCCCACGCAGCTGCAATACACCTTCCATTCGGGTGCCCATGGTAGCCTCTCGCGGCTTGATCATATCCTTGTCCCTGCGGCCTATGCTGGGAGGGTGGGAGAGGTGCGCCATCTGGCGCGGGGTATTTCAGATCACTCCCCGCTCCTGTTGCACTTTGGTGTCCTCCCGAGGGGGGAGGGCAGGGTAGCCCTCCTTATCCAACACCGGTCTACCATTCCGGCGTGTTACGGAGGAGGGGTAGGTTACCACCCTGCAGGCGACTGAACACTTTTTCAGTGCTCGCCTCATCCGAACCGCTGACGGATCCCTTCCCTTTCAACTCGGAGGGTTGGGTTTAGGTTTCCCTTTAAGAAGGAGCACCTATAAGCGCAACGACGCAATTCCCTTAACTATAAAGGTAAATTTGGTTCACAGTATCCTACTCTCTCTGGAACCTTCATTTTTTCATTTACTTTTCTGACCCACTTATTTTCTTTGGTCCTGACGAAGCGCAATCGGATCCCTTAAGGACCTATTCATATGCGCGAAACATGTTGACCTTATTTTTTTGAATTTTCACACCCCCATTCACTCACATATCCTGAGAGTTGCGGCAATTTTTTTTTATATCTGCCCTCATTATATTTGTTCTTGAGGACCTCCAGGATCATTTTTAATTCATGCTGGATAGAGCCGCGAATAAAGGTCTTGGTTTCTACCCAGCTATTTTAACGCACCACTCACATCCCTTATAGACATACCCACACACCCACATGCACAACTGCGGCGTCTCCGAAAAAAGAACTCCGACAAAGAGCCCTCTTGCGGGGCCCGTGGGGGACTGCAGCGCCACCCCCATGAGGAGCAACGCCCTATGATGAAGCAGGACACCTGAAAGGGTGTGTGAGGGCACTAAAATCTAAAGGAGAAATTCCCCACACTCAGCCCGGCCTAACCAAGTCCTTAACACACATAGCATCTCTCTCTATCCCCTTTCTTTAGGAACAGCTACCCTCTCTAATTTAAAACGTGACTCTGAGGGAGCATGGGTACTGGACCTATTTTCTAATTACGCTCCCGGTCCCCCTCTCTCCTTGTTGATAGCTCCAATCAATTCCTGGTACCTGCGCGACCCCACTATTCGTGCTGACCTGATTAAATCCTTGCAGCGGTATTTCGAGGAGAATGTGGGGTCTGTCCCTTCGGCTATCTCCCTTTGGGAGGCCTTCAAGACAGTTATTAGGGGGGAGGCCCTCTCCTTCATATCCCATGCCCGGAGGCGCGAGCAGGAGGAGGTGACCCGAGTGGAGGCCGAAATTACTGACCTAGAGGGTGATTTGGGGAGTGGGGTGACGGATGGTGCACTGCATGTTCTACACCTTAAGCAAGCGGCCTATAGGGCCCTCGTCACGGAGGCAGCCAGGGGCCTCAGTAGAGAGCAACAGGGGCGACTGTATGATGTGGGTGATAAGGCTGGTAAATTGATTGCCTGGTTGGATAAAAAGGAGAGAGCGAGTCGTGTGGTTCCGCTGATTGAGAGGATGGATGGTGTACGTGTCACCGAGCCAGAAGACATTGTCTCTTGCTTCGCGGATTATTTCCGCGAGGTGTATTCCCCGGTCTCTCCCTGCTCGGAGGCGGATTCTCATGCCCTGCTTCGAGATATCGCGCTGCCCTCCCTTTCGGTGGAGGACAGGGAGTCGTTGGATGCTGCTCCTACCTCGGACGAAATTGCCCTCGCTATACGCTCGGTCGCATCTGGCAAGGCCATGGGCCCGAACGGCATCCCGGTCGAGTTGTATAAGCTGCGACCGGACGTACTGGCACCCCACCTCCGCGCGATGTTCCTTGCGGCCCACTCGCGGGGCTCCCTCCCGCCGGACCAATGTCTGGCTACAATCGTGGTGATCCACAAGGAGGGGAAACCCCGAGACCGGGTTACCTCCTATCGGCCTATCTCGCTCTTGAATGCGGAGCCCAAAATCCTTGCCAAGGTGCTTGCCAACCGGCTGGTCGGTGTGGTGGGCGATTTGGTCCACCAAGACCAGTCTGGCTTTATCCCCCACCGCAACACGGCCCTCAATCTGCGGCGCTTGCACGGGGTGCTCGCGCGTGTTCCGTTTGTGCGGGAGCCGGCCATCTTGGCGTCCTTAGACGCCACCATGGCGTTTGACACGCTCGAATGGCCATACATTTGGGCGATGCTGGCGAAGTTCGGATTTGGACCGGGATTCATCAGCTGGGTCAAATTGTTGTACTCGGGCCCGTTAGCGCAGGTGGTAGTGAATGGGCGAGTCTCGGCCCCGTTCGCGCTGGGACGGGGCACGCGACAGGGTTGCCCCTTGTCGCCGCTCCTGTTTGCATTGGCCTTGGAACCCCTGGCGGAGTGGCTGCGGTGGCACCCTTCCATCCGTGGTCTCCGTTGGACCCCCGAGTATGAGGACCGCGTGTCCCTCTACGCTGACGATATCCTTTTGTACCTGGCCACCCCGCGCAAATCACTGATTGTCCTGGTTGATGTCCTGCGCTCCTTTGGCCGTAACTCAGGCCTTGTCATCAACTGGGCTAAATCATGTGTCTATGTGCTTTCCGGGGAGGCTCCCGTCCTCCCGCGGGGATGTCCGATCCAGATTGCCTCGCAGGGGTTTCGGTACCTGGGTGTCTATATCACGTTGGACCCGGAGGCCCGCTACGAGCGAAACTTGCTTCCCCCCCTCCAGCGCTTGAAGGAGGACGTCGCGCGCTGGCGGCGCCTGCCGCTTTCGCCGCTCGGCCGGGCGGCATTGTTTAAGATGATGTCGTTGCCGCGCTTCCTGTACGCTCTCCAGAACACTATGGACCTAGTCCCGGCGCGCTACTTCCGTGAGGTGGAGAGTCTACAGCGCCGCCTGTTCTGGGACGGGAGGCCGCGTATAGCCCTGGCGAAGTTGACGCTCCCGTGGTATGACGGGGGGATTGCCCTCCCGGACATTAAGCGGTATTACTGGGCCTCCCAGCTAGCTGCAATTAATCACGGCCTCTATGGGCCCGCCTTGAACCCGGCATTTGAAATGGATAAGATGCTCCTGCCCGGTGGCGACTACAATCGAGCACTCTACTCTGGCGCGCCGGATCCCCGCTTGACGGGGCCCACGCGTGTCATGGTGCGGGTGTGGCACGCGGCCAATGCAGCTATGGGGTGGAAGGACCGTTTGACCCGGGCGTCGCCGTTGTATGCGCCTCAGCGGTTGGGCTCCCTGTGGACCTCGAAGGGCTTCGAGAAGTGGGACACGATTGGCATCAGTAAAGTGGGGGACCTCTGGACGAGAGGGGGATTTAAAACATTCGAGACGCTGCAGACGGAGTTTCAGCTGCAGGGCAGTGAATACTTTCGGTACTTGCAGGTCCGTCATGCGCTGGGCTCCGTCTTCCCAGACGTCGCCTCCATCCCGGAGTCTTCCCCCCTGGAGGATAGAGTGCTGGATGGCCACGTTCCGGATAGCACGATCTCCCTCATTTACAAAAAATTGATTAATGACCGCTCGGGCCTGCTGACTGGCCTCCGTGAGGCTTGGGTTGCCGACGGGCTGGAGTTGGACGACGAGGACTGGATTTCCGCGGTGGCCTCTCCGAAGGAGGTGGCCATACCGGCTCGCCTTCGCTTCGTCCAGCTTAAGATACTCCACCGGGTTTACATGACGGGGCCAAGGCTTCTGCGTATGGGTTATGCTGAGGATGGGCTGTGTAAGCGTGGGTGTGGTGCTTTGGCGACTTTTTTGCATATTTTGTGGGAATGCCCGAAGGTGGAGCGATTCTGGCGTGGTGTGCATGAGGTCCTGCGTCTGGTTACGCATGTCGCACTGTTGCCTGAAGCCAGGAGATGCTTGCTGAATGTGTGGGAACCAACTGATTACTCGGTTCCGCAGACGCGATGGGTGACTCTGGGATATATGATAGCTAAGCGTGACATCGCTCAACTGTGGGGATCCCAGCGGCCCCCGGCGGTGTCGGCCTGGAAAGAACATATGGATTGGTGCATGTTCCGAGAAAAGGTGGTGTATGTGGCGAGGGGCAAGCCTGGGGCGTGGGTGAAAATATGGGGCCCCTGGAACGCCTACCGCGGGGGTATCTGCGAGCCACCACTGCTGCCTGCTGCCTCACCGGCTCCGTCCCCCTAGTTGACCCCCTCCCCCAGCCCCGGGCACAGAGTTCCCCCAGTCCTGGACTTGTTTCCCTTCCCCCTCTTCAGATTCCTGTGGATGGTCGGGATCCCTCCTTTGAGGAGCACGTGTGGTTACCTTTGATTGCGGGTTGCCTTGCGGGTGTGGTTTTTTTATGTTGTTGTGTGTGTATAAAATGAAACCGTATTGTGGGCTTTGAGTTATGTGGCCCACGTCGTTGATGCCTCCTGATTTACTTCTCTGCAACGCCAAGTGCCCTTTTGTAAGTTTGTCAGGTGCTCCTGTCACTCTAGCGGCCGGCCGGAAGGTTGTAGGCCCATACTTGTATATACTTGAGATTGCAAATAAACGGTTTAAAAAAAAAAAAAAAAAAAATTATTTCATTGTGCACTTTGATACGATCAAGAAAATTAAGCAAGTGGTTTCTCTAAACTAAAGTGAGTTTTATGTTTTGGTCCAAGTTATCACAGCAAGTTTTGAATATATAAAATTTAGTCTGAATACGATGTCAAAATTTAAGACTAGTGTCAATATAAAGATTCCAACGTCTGATTCCAAACTGAAGTGTACTGTCTGAATTAAACATTGATTCTTGCTCAAAATACTCCAAATAACAAAATTGAGCAACTCTATAAATAAATATTGCTGCTGTTCCAGAGGTAAACTTCACTAGCACGAGTATGCCTATTTGTACCAAAACAATTTTTGTCAGGGATAGCTAAGTGTAGGAGTTAATTA